>NC_137171.1:68802787-73802787 GCF_951804945.1 Podarcis cretensis | reverse complement strand
CTGGTATGCCCCACAGAGGAACTTACGGTCTTCAAATAAAAACATCTTGAAGGTCCCAGGCCACAGAGAGGTTAGGCTGGCCTCAACTAGAGCCAGGGCTTTTTCGGCTGCGGCTCCAACCTGGTGGAACGCTCTGTCACAAGAGACAAGGGCCCTGCAGGACTTGACATCTTTCCGCAGGGCTTGCAAGACAGAGCTGTTCCACCAGGCCCTTGGTCAGGGCGCAGCCTGACTCCCTCCTTTGGCAATCTTTACAAAACTTTAATTTATGGTTGCCATCAATTTTGATTTTAATTAATTTTTATAATGTTTTTATAATGTTGCACTGTTTTAGTGTTGTTAGCCGCCCTGAGCCCGGCTTCGGCTGGGGAGGGCGGGATATAAATAACATTTATTATTATTATTATTATTATTATTATTATTATTATTATTATTATTATTATTATTATTCTGAAGTATTATCCTGAAGAGTATTACTTGGTAAATGGCTGTCAATGTTTTGTCTGGTATGTGACAGCTTTCGGTAGTAAACTCACAGGGTGAAAAACAGTTGGTGCCCTTGCGCTTATGGGAGGACTTTTGATTCAGCAGAGATGTATGCTAATAGGAGGGGAGATAATTCTTGCTCTATTTGGGACCCACCAGGATGGGGTGGAAGGTGGCCCCCCAACCATCTGGAGGAAATTTTGAGGTGCACTAGTTGCAAGCATGTTTTTAGTCAAATTCAAAGTGCTGGCTATAAGGTCTACACCAGCAGATCTCCTAACCTGCCCCACTACTTAGATCAGCAAGGTTTGGGGAAACACAAGAAAGAGAGTCTTTTCTGTGGTGGCTCCATGGCTCTGGAACGCCTGACCAGCTGCTCTCCAGAAGGCTACCTTACTTCAGACATTTTGGAAGGCCTTGGAGTCCTGCCTGTTTTATATGGCCTGTTCATAATCAATGCATTTGGGGGGCTGGTATTTTTTATTTGAACTCCCAGACTTACAGAAAATATGTTTTGTATTTTGGCCTGAGTGTTCTTTTATTGCTTTGGGAGAGAGTCTGTAGAAATGTTTATTCTGAGTTCTTAAGAATGCAAGCTTGAGGAAGGCAGTCTATATACATAATTTAAAACAAACAAATAACACTCAACAGGAAGCCTCAGTCAATCCCAGAGCTCTGCCATGTGTCCCTCTTTGATACTGTTTGCTACAGTTGTGTTTTTACATTTTAAGGTGTACATATAAAATTGTAAGGCTGCAAGTCACCTCTACATATTTCACAGGAACCATTGACTCTGTGCTGCCATAGTCATTCCTGTCTTTTGCATCCCATCTTCATCATACGTTGCCAATTCAAATAGTCAAAGCTCAGCTACTTTATGATGTGCAAATGTCCCACACTCCCACTGTGCTTATCACATCTTGTACGGAAGCACAAAGTCCAAGAGAATTAGGAACCAAAAGGTGGTGTTGGAGATACAGGCTTATTAACGGAGAAATCAAAGACCCCCGCCCCACTTCCCACCTTTAAAGGCATAATCTTCCCCCTCTTTTTTGCTCTATCAGTAGATCAGTATCAACTGTCAAAAGCTCCCCAAAATTTTTTAGACCTCAGATGAAACAGATCCTAGCTTTTCTTCTGCATCATCTCAAGCAGTGATCTTCTGAATAAACATAAACCCAATTTTCTCAGCTGTTTCTGGCCTGCTGCATTTCAAAGACCTTATCTTCATAAGAAAGTCCAGGGATCTTTGAGGTCTATGCCCATCTGAAAATGCGGCACATCAATGCGGCATAAGGCATTCAGGATTTTACAAACAGCAGTGTGTTAGGGCCATGCTGGCTGGGGATGATGTGAGTCCACAACATCTGAAGAGCAACAGCTTCTCCAACCCTGCTATAAAACTGTACAATAAACAAAAAGCTATGTATTTGGATTTCTGTTTCTTTAACCAAAGGGTGGGGAAATCTGTTGCCCTCTGCATATTGTTGGACTACATTTCCACCATCCCTGATAATTGCCCTTGCTGACTGGGGCTGATGGGAGTCCAACATCTGGAAGGCTATAATTTAGTGACCCAGATCACCTAGCTGGTTGAGTTGGGCTGAAGAATTGCAGTGCCCCTCTCTAGATGGCGCTGCAGCACAGAAAACAACACATTAGCTCTCTCCTGAGAGCTGCGCTGGTGTTGTAGGACCTAGGCAACCCAAGTCACTTTTTCGAATCCCCTTACAGTGTGATAAATATGCAAAAATGACCTGTTCTTACAGATCAAGGACTAATCTATTTCTTGAGGAAGAGTCTTCTTACATCATGATGCACTATCCCAAAGCTACATTTGCTCACAGAAAGGTTGCAACTGTTTCCAGTAAACAAAGATTTCCTTGAGAAGCAGCAGGTACACTAGACTTGCATGGCAATCTTTGCAGTCCAAGCCATTTATGCTGAAAAGGTGAACAACAGCCCTTTATTGGACCAAAGGGATGAGAAGAACCCAAACCCAAGGACAACTCCTGGGTTACTTTTTTCCAGATCTTCTTTGAAAAAGGGCATGTTTACCTCTTGCTTCACTCCACATGCTGCCATAAACTATGTAAGGCCTTGCATTGACAATCATTTCTCTGGAATAACAGAAACAACTTTTTCCTTGTGGCTACTGTGATATTAACCTTGCTCCAACACCAGTAGCTTAATAACTGTTGGAAGTAAATGGAGACGGGTGAAATCTGTCTGAACTAGATTCAGAGAAGCTTGGATTAAAATCCTGGCTTCCCTCCCACTCCCCTGCCAATCATCCCAGCCTCCAAATCATCCTTCCCATCACTCACCAGTTCTCCATAACACTTACCTCCTCCTTTATTTACTGTAGCTGGCCAGTGCGAGTGGTGGGAGGAGCAATGGTGTTATCTAAGAAGGACAGAGGTCTGTCCCCACTGCCCCTTGCTGTATTACTATGTTGAGTACCAGTAGGAAAGCTGTGGTGGGCCTTGGGATTTGTAGTTTTCCCAAGGCTACTTTCAGGTGGTGGCAGGTGGCTTCCCTCTTCTTCTTTCTCTGAACATCTCTATTCACTAGGCAAGAAGAGGAAAGCTGAGGCTGATGGAGCAGATGTTTAGTAGATGGGGAAAGGTGGCGAGTCAGCATTTCCCATGGGCAAAACCCAAAATTCTATAATAAAGCATCAAGCCTCTAAGAAGTGATTCTCTACTCAACTCAGGCCTACAGATTTAAGTTTATGTTCCTAGGACACAAACCCCAATAGACTTTTGAGTGATTGTACATAGGAACCTGCTGTTATTTGCCATTCAATTTTTTCTCATTTATTAAACTTATTAAATTTATTAAACACTTTGGGAGTGTGAGCATTCATCCTGACACAGCACAAAACGGTTTTTAAAGAGCACAATGTTACTTTCATTCCAGGCAAACACTGATGAGCTCTAATCAACCTCCTTCAGCCCAAATGTACCATTTTAAAAGTGAATGTCTGAATCTTGTGAGAGATGGCCACTGGACTGGGCAAAAATTGATATCAACAGCATGGGGGAAGAACAAGCATTGGAGTTCACTTGACACAGTTGGGGCAGAGAAGGAATTTAATATATTAGAACAAAGAGTTGGAAGGTCCCATGGTGGCCAACCAGGGGACACTTCTTGATGGCAAGAGCAGTTTGACAGTATAAACCAAGGGAGGGGTGATGGGCTCTCCATCACTGGAGGTCTTCAAACAGAGGCCATCTGTTGGGGATGGCCTAGCTCTGGATTTCCCGCATCAAACAATGAGTCCCCTTCCAACTCTAGGATGGTAATATATTTTACTTTAGAGACACATCAGCAAGCCGTCTGCTGCTGAACCACAGCTGGAGAGGTGTCCAACAATCTACTGGGTTCTGTAGTTCTGTTGATCCTGTGACATCCTTTCCCAGATGTGCCTAGAGAAAGCATGAGACAAAGCGTACATTAAAACACTAGCTTTCCCCATAAAACTTTCCTCCTTCAGGCAACCCTTTCAACATTGAAATGTCTGCTAAGGAGGAACTCCTGTGATTGACAGAAGATTCTGGAGCAGCGGTGTATGTTATTGGGAGCACAGCCAGTTCTGATGGAATATTGCCAATAGGGCTGTGGGGCACTGCCACACTTGAAATGTGTATCCCAGCACAATGTAGTGGGGAGAAATCGGCAAAGGGACTAAAGGTCACCTTCCAGGGAAACTTTTCCACTCTTTCTGACCTCACTGCATAGGCTGCAACACCTGCACAGTTGGGCTGGCTAAGCTCCATTTATTTCAGTGGGGAAGTGAACACGGGATTACAGCTACAGCCCAAGGCAACACTCAGCATTGTCAGGCCACTGCTTTGGTCCAAATGCCCTGAAGCTACTTGGCTGGTACTTGGCCCTCTGACCCATCCATGCTCAGTGACAGGAAGGTGTTGGCTGCCAGCCAGGAAGCTGCAGTGCCTGCAATGGGGGGGGGATGTGAGTGTTGGAAGGGACTCATCGGGTGGTACCCCTCGAGTTGGCCTTGATCACCTGGTTAAAAACAGATCTGTGCTGGATCGGTTGGGTTATATATCTCACTTACAGACTATCAGCCTTTTGGCATACATATCTCACCCATCTGGGTAGATGCTGGTGATATGTCCATTATAAAGTGCACCTTCCTAACCCCCCAAGAAAGCAGGTGCACTGCAAGCAAGCAACAGCACTGAGGTGCTCTTGCACAACAAACCTGTTTTCAACTCTCTACCCCCACCCCGCCCACAGGATTTGTCTGTGGTAAGAAAAGTACTAATAGGAAAAGCACTGGCAGCTGCCACTTGATGGTGACACTGTATAAACCCTGTGCAAAACAATCAGGGCAATTGCTCAATAAATGGGCCCATCTGGCACGGGCCATCTTTTCCCAATACTCACTCTGTTGCTTCACCCTTTTGCATCTATGTTTTATCAAATGGCACAGGACAGGAGGTGCCGCATGAATGCCGCTATCCTAAGCAAATAGCGGCAGCCGTGGTTTTAAGTGGCACGAAGGAGCTGCCTACCATGCAAACCTGATGCAGAACTGGGCAGGAAGTGAGGCCATCACAAAGGTGTCTGTGGCTGTAGCTGACATCACTGTGCGCCTTAGAGGCGGGAAATGATACGGCAGCAGAAGTCAGAGAGGAAATGGACTCAAACAAGTGAGGTTAAACACCCTGGCATTTATCAGGTGGCATCTACATCAACTTTCTTAGAAATCAAGGCAGTGCTTGTCAGTCACCAGCTTACTTCATACGTCACATGATTAAACAACCTAACAGGCAGCAGGGTGACACCTCTTCTGTCTCTCCCTTTTAACTTCAAGCCTTAACAACAACAACAAAAATTGATGAGTGGCTTCCTTCAATGCACTATGGTGCCTCCACCCCTGTTTATGCGAGGGCTGATTCTCATGTTATCTGCAGAAGCCCCACTTGAATGCCACAAACCTTCTGTGGCAGGGCACGATGTATTAGAACTTGGGTTGCTCCTCCCTTGAATGCTAGGTTTCTGAAATTCTTCCTCCTGGACAACAAGCTGCAAGAGAAATGTAAGCATCTGACATGAATGATAAGGCTATTGACAGTTACTAGCCATGATGGCTCTTTCTGCCCCCATTATGCCGCTTAGTAACAGTTGCTGAGAATGACACATGGAGAGAGGGCTGTTGCACCCAGGTTCTGCTTCTGGCTTCCCATAGCAGCCCCAAGAGGCTGGACGAGGTGGGCCTTTGGTCTGATCCACTAGGGGCTCTTCTGATGGCCCTGTGGCACTGATAGGGGCTGTGACCCTGCTTGCTTTGCTTGCCAACCAACCATCTCTACACATTGCCAAACCCTCATTCCTCCCCACTAAGCTCTTTGCTCACCAAACCCACCTACCCACCTCGCCAAAACACCACTTTATGCAACTCCCTGAGGCCCTGGGCACCCACAAAATTCCCCATGAATGGGCTGGGCACCCACAAATTTTGCAGCCAGGGCCATGCACATTGTATGGCACCCATGGCCCCGGGCACCCACACTTCGGGGCCAAGTTGGCACTCCTGTTCCGCACCCCTTTGCTTACCTGTCCTTCCAACCCCTCCTATGCTGTGCTTTAAATGCATGGTGTGGACATGACCTAGGCTTAGGTATTACGGTAACAAACCTCTCCTTCTGCTTCAGATTCCACATTGTCTCCAGCAGTGTATCAGATATACAGTTGCAAAGCTATGTTGTGTGAGTCATGACGGAGCCTTTCCCCCTCTCTGTGTTGCTGGCAGTTTAACCACAGGCCAGCCTATGTCAGCAGGTGTCTTACTGCTAGTCACTGTGACGGTTCTGAATACTTAGCAAACAGCCTCCTCCTGTTTGTATTTTTAGTATGGGGTATTGTTTATGATTTTTAAAACTGCAAGTTGCCTTGACCATTCCGGAATAAGAGATCTCTATGCACAGGTGATAGGAGCTAACCAATTTACTGAAATACTAGAAATGGGGTGGGTGGGAGGTGATACAATTTTTAACAGATTACTAGGTTCTGTTGTTGAAAAACAGCTTCCATCTCCATATAGGATCATAGATCAATTGTCACAGAGCCCAAAGTAAAAGGACTAAAGCAATTAGGGCACTAACTGATGAAGAATCTTAGGGCAAGCCTGTTCATATTTACTTGGAAGCAAGTCCTATTATGTTCAGTGGAGCCTATTCCCAAATAATGTTTAGAACTGCAGCTGTCCTCTTGGTTGCTAAGGAGTGATGGTAAAAAAATGGAATTTAAACTGCATGTAGATCAACACTGGGGAACCTGTGGCCTTCCAAATGTACTGGACTCTCCCTCCTTGGAGATTTTTAAGCAGAGGTTGGATGGCCATCTGTCATGGATGCTTTAGTTGAGATTCTTGCCTTGCAGGGGGTTGAACTAGATGACCCCTGGGGTCCCTTCCAACTCTACAATTCTATGATTCTATGAACATCTGGAGGGCAACATTTTCCATTAGGCTATTGGAATAGACTGGCTGCTGGCCCATCCATCAGAAGCACAGTGGCTTGCCTCAAGATTTCAGGCTCATTCTTTTTGCTGGTTGATACTAAAGTTTGTTCTCAATCTCTTGCATGCGAGCTGATCTTGCACATTTTATGGCATTATTGATGAGGAGCAATTTCAAATGTCCCAAATATGCCGTGTGAATGGATGTGCAAGCTTGTCCTCTCCCCAGAATTTGGTCACTCCCCAGATGTAACTTGATCCCAGGCTTATGTGATCAGTCTTTAGGAACATCAGGTGCCACTTTTTTTTTTTTTTTTTTAAAAATGCACTTTTGATTCCATTTAACTTACCCATTTCCGTGGTCGACCCCTGGGCCTTTTTTCAACCGAGGTGTGTACCTGCAATAATGGAGAAACAAAAAGAACCTTCTGATTAGTCAACAGGTGGTCACAGAAGCAAAGGAATGAGAAACTCTATATTTTTTCCTCAAAGTGCAGTGCCTAAATGACTGACACTCTCTCTCTCTCTCTCTCTCTCTCTCTCTCTCTCTCTGTGTGTGTGTGTGTGTGTGTGTGTGTGAGAGAGAGAGATTTCTTTGGAAAGGGGCCACAGTGAAAGATAAACAGTGATACATGATAGCATGAGCATTAAGAAGATGACTGGGAAACCACTGACAGAACAAAGAAATTGAGGAAGCTGCCATATATAGAGGCCTGCCACTGGTCTATCTAGTTCAGTATTATTGTCTATGCTGACTGGCAGCAGCTCTTGAGATTTTCCAATCAGAGGCTCCCTAGGCTCCCTTACATCCTTGGCAAGGAGCTGTATCACCGCCCCCTGCCCTTTGTGGCCTTGGCAAGCAATGTTGGCTGCCCTAAGCAGCAGAGGAGCAGCTCAGGGAGCGCACAGGCAGGCGTTCCAGCTCCTAGTCACTCCAAGCCAGACTGGAGAGGTATGGTTTTTGTGTCCCTCTGTGCTTGCGCCCTTGGTGGGGCCAACCTGGCTAGCTCCTAGGTACACACCTGTTTCATGGTCTTTGCCAGCCTTCCCTGGAAATTGAATCTATAACCCTCTACGTGCAAAGCAGATGCTCTACCCATGAGCTATGGGTCCTTCTCTAAGTAAGCTATTGGCAACAGAGAGGAAGGTGCTGAAGATGCTTAGGTCGATGCAGGTGCTGCTGTGCATTTTGCCTCAAGCACCAAAATGAGACATGTCGCCCCTAGCAGAGGCTAGCCTATGTCAGGTCTTTACTGAGCATACATTCTGAATTCATCTTGGTTTGCTTGCACAGTGATTATGTGGCTTCCCCTTCATCATTCATCTATCCCACACTTTTCTGTGCATTTCTCTGTCACTTTCCTAACTGCAAACCCACCACCTCTTTTAAAAAGTGGATTCGTTACACAATGGCAACTGAGCTCTTTAATGCAATTTAATCCTCTAGGGGGCAGCTCAAAGGAACCTGGCAGTGATTTATATTACAGTAGTGGAGAATTATGAAAAACAACTGGACAACAGCAGCTGCCCAAGGGAGACGATGTTGAGTTTGCAGCTGGTGAAATATATTTATGCAGAGGTGGTAGATAATTAAAGGAGGCTTCTAGGTTGCATGGAATTTGCATGTGAATTTAATCATTTCTAAAGCTATAGGAATGAGAGGATGCCAAATGCTTAAAGATGGGTACATATTACATCACAATTAATGCAGCATTGCTGGTGAGGTTATTCTTCAATCTTTGGCAGGAATGCCCTTGGGTTTCATTATTCTGGTCCCAAGCATACCAAAAAATAACTAAAATAATTAAATCACCTGTTCAGGCTTCCTAGTAACTGTTATTATTGAATATGTAGATGGACAACATGAGAGCTTGTTGCTCTAAAGAGCTTCTGACTTGGATGTTAGCTGCAGCTGGAATTTTAATAGCTTAGCAACGGAAAACCTTGAAAAATCTGCATTTGGCTGTGTGGTATAAGAACCTATAGAATTTGGCTATCAGAGGGGGGGGGGAATCACATACAAATTGTGAGTTTCCAGGAGGTTGGAGGATCCAGAACATTTCTATGCCATCTAGTGGGATTTTATTTCTTATGCTCGATATTCGCCATCCACGTCCGCTCAGGAAGTATCGATTTCTTGATTTATATTGGTGTGTTACCATTTCCTTTTCTTACAATTTATTGCTTATCAGCTGTTTATAAGGTATGATGCAATGCCCAGCTAGTAATAAGGTGCTAATAATGTCAATAAAATTTTGAAAATAATAATAATAATAATAATAATAATAATAATAATAATAATAATAAAGATGGACACTTTCCTTCTCTCCCTTCTCGGGGGATACAGGTTGAGTGCCAATCAGCATGAAAGCTCTTTCTGTCACTGGTTCTTACCATCTGTCCACTCCCAGCACTCTGCTTTTTGCTTCCTTTTGGCCTTCCACGAGGTTTCTTTGGTGGCAATGGCCCAACAGGCTCCTGTTCAGATAGGGAAGGGGCATTTATTTGTACAGTACAGAGCAAAGATTGTGTATTTCACACACATTAAAAGGGCAGCAGCAGCAGCAGCACAAAACAAAAGCAACCAGAAATCGAACAGGAATTTTATTAACCCAGGTGCTTTTGCACAACGAGCTCTTTATCAGGACAAACCGTAAGGAGCAGCTCATATCCACTGCAATTTCTTAGATGGATAGCTGCAAAAGGAGGGACAGTCCTAACCTACAGTAAGTCTCACTGACTTCAGTGGGGCTTACTTCCCAATTAAGTGGGGATATGGTTGCAGCCTAAGTCACACTCAGAGTAGAAATCATTTAAGTTAGCTGAGTTAATTGATTGCAGTAGGGCTACCCCAAGTACAAGGGTGTTAACTGGAGTAAAATATTGAGGGGTGGGGTAGGTAAGCCCTGCCCCACACAATTGATCAAATAATTTATTGGGCCCCCTGAAGGGACATTGTCCCCTAGGAGTTGGCTTCTATGCTCAAGTATGACTTGGATGCAGCCCTTGCATTGCGTTTGTCAGAATTCAAATCGGGCCATGCCTTAATCCAAGACAAAATGTTAAGAGTTTTTATCATATAAGCTTAAATAAATTAAAATAAAATAGGTATGTGATTATGCAAGTGTTTTCATTCTGTGGGAGAATGATGAATGCCCTCCAATGAGAAGAGAGACCTTAACATTATTATTTTTTTTGAAAAAAAGAAGTAGTGGATAAATAAAACTAGTACAAACATCATTAAAGGAGAGGGAGAAAGAATAGCAGTAAACGAACATGGAGTAAAGGTGAAACAAATATTTACAAAGATTAGAAATTTGGCAATTGTTCCACTTAAATCATGTATAATTTTGAATAAAGATATTTCAAAGTAAAATATTTTGCATATACCTTTAAATATGTGACATTTGTAACTCATCATGCAAAACCCAAATGATTAAGAACTCTGGAGTGTTTCAGTTTTGGCAATCCAAAATCTCATAAGCAACCAACTGTCAGCTATTCATTGCCATTTCATGTTATCCATACAATTCTATGAGATAAAAAGTGACATGCACAGCGACTATAAAACACAAGTACTCATTCTTCGCCAACCATTAAATACTGTCAACCAAAGCAGTGAATTGCAAGCCAAGTTCTTGCAGTGGTGAGCTGCTTTGGAAGCCTATTAAGAATTTGCCGGTGTGGACTGAGTGCAAATGATGTAGCCATGATACTGATGCTAAGCATCTTTGGATCTGGTTAGTGCCTGGATGGGAGATTTCAAGGGAAACTGCTGTATACTGCTTTAAGTTTCATGGATATAAAGCATGGTATAAATGTTCTAGATAAAGATCTTCCAATGAGAAAAACAACACCTCATCTATCACCAGTGCCGGATTTACGTATAAGCTAAACAAACTATAGCTTAGGGCCCCACTCTCTTGGGGGCCACCCAAAAAATTAAAGTAAAAAAACAAACACCTGGATGTACATTTCCAAAATATAAGATAAAAAACAAATAAATAAAACCTACATACAGCAAATGGCTTTAAATACCTATTAGGTCCATAAATTGCCATATAGCATATATTCAACACAAAAAACAGTGACAATTTGTTGTTGACAAAGGACAGCTGGACATAGCTTAGGGCCTCATCAAACCTAAATCCAGCCCTATTTTGATATTCTATGGTGCTGTACAACAATAGGGGGACACTGTGTATATCAGGGTCAGCAAGGTTTATCTTGCCTGGGCCAGATCGGTCCTGCGGAGATCCCTCCATGGGCTGGATCACGCGCACTCCTGCGATTTTTGGCATCTACGTACGCAATTTTCGACGCCCTGGAAGCGAGTCCCTGCACCACGCTGTGGTGGTTAGTGCAGCGCACAAGCAGGCGGCTCAGTTCAGGGGCGGCTCATGGGCTGGTCAAATGACCTCCACAGGCCGCTTCTGGCCCATGGGCCTTAGGTTGCTGACCCCTGCTGTATATTCTAGGGTGTTCTAACAGTGCATGAGAGTTAGGTGAATTCTGCTCCATTTAGAGTATGAACTCTAGAGCATGCCCCAGAATCCTTTGCAACATGGAGCAGTTCCTTGGCAGGTATAGAAAGTGTTCCCTGGGGGGGGGGGGAATGAAAACCACTACTATATACTAAGTGTAGTATTGCAGCAATGCTGTCAGATATTTAAAGACTACTATCCAAATGCTGCAGTCTATCAACTCACAAATATCGAGAGAACATTTGAGTGACCAGGAAACTTCAAGAGAGTATTTGACATCAATATTTGCAAAAGAGAATTCTGAGGAGAATGTTGTGAGAACAACTTCATTTTCTTTCCAAGATGGGGCAAGAGCAGTGCAAATGTTATTGAGCATCACTGGTAAATTTCAGTTCCTTTAAAAACAGGTGTATGGTGAGAAAAGAGATTTCCCAGGTCATACACGTCAGCAGATATGTCACCCTCCACCTAGAACTGAGTCATTCCATGTTGCACATCAAAATGTTTAGGGTCATTTTGGCAGTCCAGTATTATTCAGAAGTCAATCCCTAATTTTGTCTCACAGTGTTAACTCTCACAGTCTCCTCCCTCCTCAAAGTGTATCAGCAAGAAACCCAGGGATACCAGGGAGCTGGGATATAGTCCCACTCTTGCTGGTGGCACTGACAGGGTCTTGCAGACCTGGAGTTCCTGACTGGGAGTTGCTCTGACCAGCGACAAACAGCACCAAAAGTTGGTGGCACTACAGCTGCCATCCATATGTTAAACTGTACAAGTTTGCTCACAAAGCAATTGCCCTGCCAACTGAGATGCATTTAAGTGCATTTCAATCTGACTGCAAGTCAGGTTAAGATGCCACCCAGACTTCCCCAACCTGGTGCCCTCTAGATGCTTTCTACTACAACTTGCACCAACCCCAGTCAGCACAAAGTCCAATTCCTGGTTTCAAGAAGGAATGGGGGTTGGAGACATCTCCAGACCTTTTGGACTTCCCTTTCTAATCTTCAGCCAATCTCTCAAGGTAAGGAGACCTCCCTGGCTACATAAGATGCCTGTGAAAGTGGCCCCAGCTGTCTCAACCATACTCAGTATAAGCAGCTGATACTGAAGAAATGAATCACGCTCCTCTTTGAAGCTGTAAAATATGCTGCTAGATATGCCTTTCCCAGTTTAGCGAAGGTTGAACAATCAACCAATCACTCACTTAACAGTAGACAGGTTAATTTCTTGCCTAGTAGAATGTCTTGCCTAGTAGAAAAAAGAGCCCTTGAACCCAAACATTAGAGCTTTCTGGACATGCCGAACTGTTTTGAGGGTCACACCTAAGTTTAGTCATTCTAATAATACCACTTTATGTCTAAAAAACTGTCATCAACTTCCTTCTTATAAATCTTAACATGGTGAGAAGGCAAAGCACTGAGGCTGAACACTTACCTGCGGCTGCTTCCTCGGCCGTCCCCTCTTTCGTTTGGGCAGCTCGGTCGGAAGAGTGGACCCTGGTCCTGCCTGCTTCCCAGTGTTGCTCATAGTGGCACTTCACCAGTCTCTGGAGATGATCAGCCAATGGTTTTTCCCACGCTGCAGCCTTTTAAAGGAACAGGAGTGAACAATCCCATTCTACCCTGCTTGTTCTCAGCTGTACGCTGCAGAAGGAGGAATGCAGGCACATCTGATGGAGCACTCCCCTCGAGGCTTTTAATACCCCACCGGAAGAATCTTAGGACAAAGTATCATCATGTTCTCCCACCTTTTCCTTCCATCCTCAGCGAGTCCCAAAGTCTTTATGGAGGCCCTCAACAGCTCCTATCTGTGGGTTGTGTTAGCTCCAAAGGGCTCAGGGATGTTCTCCTGCACGGCTCCCACAGAAGGCTCCACACAGCAACTTACCATAAATGATGGAGGAACCAACTGGAGGTAGCCAATTCAGTGGGGTTTATGCAGAAGAACTTTTCAGCTCTGTGCAACTCAGGCTAGTGGCCAAATATTCAACAAAAATAAGCTTCCTCCCCAAGGAAGATAGAGAAAAGCATCTGAAAGAGGACGGTATACTAGGCAGGATCACCTGAAGCATTTTAACACTATTTCTTGTCCCTCCCTCTGTACCAAAGATTCATTAAGAGAATCATCTGAGCAGCATCAGGGCAAAGGTCCACATGTGCATTTTAGATACAGACCCAGAAAGGTGATGAAGAAAGAGGAAGCTTACCTGTCAAGAACTTAGATAGCACAACTTGCTCTGGCCCCAGTACACTCAGACACCTAAGGAAGGGAGCGGGGAGTAGAGAAAGAGTGGTTCAGTGAGTCACCCTTTTCCTGCTCGGGGTGGGGAGGGGTGGGGAGGTGGATCGCTAGTTTTGAGAGCTACGTATGTTCATTTCAGGAGCCTCACTCTTCACAATGCCTGTCTGCAGTTCATTCCTGGTTAGTGATATGGAAAGCAGGTTGAGTGCTGCTGCCTATGTTCTAGTGATGGCAGTCTTGAGCTGTGGCAGCAAGTGAAACTTGAAAACGTTCACTTTTTAACTCAGCTAGACTCAGACAGGGAGGGAAACCCCACCAACCCAACCAGAAAGCACTGGTTCTCTCAGCTTCCCCATTTACTACAAATAAAACCAATTTCCTAAAGAGCGAGCAAGAGGGATCTGAACAGAGAGGACATAACGTTTTTACGCAGCAGCAGCAGCAGCGAAAAGAGGGTGATTCCAAGCATCGTGACCTTGTTTCTCTAAAACTTCTTTCTCATATGAAGAAATGAAACGTACACTGGGTTTGGGATGAGGCAGAGTGGTTCTAGGTCTGCATGAAAAACCCTTTGGGGCTTTTGTCATACGTCAGCCTTCACAGTGACACACAGGACTGGAAACTTACCCAGATTAGAATTAAGTAGGCACAGCTAGGGATTTAAACTAAGGTCAGGCCTGCAACACAGATGCCTGAGTTTCTAGTCGGCCACTGATGTGAGCAAGTAGAAGCACAAGAAAGAGAGCACTCGCTTCTCCCCAAAGAGCATGTGAAGCTGTCTTATACTGAGTAAGACTAGTTAAACCTGCAGTCCTGTTTTCCTATCTCTCCAGGGACTCAATCAGAGGTCATTTGCTACAGGAGGCTTTCCACTGTAGAAGCCAGGAATTGAACCTGGGAACTTCTAATACAAAGCTTGTGCTCTTCCACTGAGCCATGAAAGGTTATTCCCTAAGAGAAAAGTCCTGCCTTTTAGTTTTTTGGATGGACCTGCTTACAAAGTGCAAGGACAACATCTGTTATCCTAGGTAAAGGTAGTCTTACTCAGTATAAGACAGCTTCACATGCTCTTTGGGGAGAAGCGAGTGCTCTCTTTCTTGTAAAGGGACCCCTGACCATTAGGTCCAGTCGTGACCGACTCTGGGGTTGCGGTGCTCATCTCGCTTTATTGGCCGAGGGAGCCGGCATACAGCTTCTGGCTCATGTGACCAGCATGACTAAGCTGCTTCTGGAGAACCAGAGCAGCGCATGGAAATGCCGTTTACCTTCCCTCCGGAGCGGTACCTATTTATCTACTTGCTCTTTGACGTGCTTTCGAACTGCTAGGTTGGCAGGAGCAGGGGCCGAGCAAGGGGAGCTCACCCTGTCGCGGGGATTCGAACTGCCGACCTTCTGATCAGCAAGCCCAAGGCTCAGTGGTTTAACCCACAGCACCACCCACGCTATCCCAGCATGTACCAAATAGCTACACATCACTGCTAATATTTCACCCCTACGTCTATTGATGATGTTTTACTCTGTTAAAGAGTGAGGCCGTAAGTAGACTTGCTTCCCCCTAAGAGAGGAAATAGATGCCCTGCTTAGGATCCGCTGGATCCAGATGCAGACAAAAAGAAAGAGTCAGTAAGTGTGTGTGAAACATATGAATTCTTCACCCCAAAGCAGAAAGATCTTCCTTATAGATCTGGGGTTCTCGGCAACAGCTGGGGAGTGAGTCTGGTTTAAGCGTTAACAGCATATAAAAACCTACAGTGTTGAAAAAATAGTCTCACCCAGCAGGAGCTGAGGAGGGTGGGAAAGCCACTCAAAGTCACACAGGCGGGAAGTCATCTATCTTTGTGAAATACAGCAGTTAAGACACTTAGATGGGTCCTTCCAAACTCAGTGTGGTCTTTATTTCATTCCACATCCTCAGCAAAAACCAACAACCCTGTGGCCTGTGGTAGTAGGATTTCCAGTCTTTGCAGACTGTACTGGAAACAATGACGGCTTCCTGATTTCACTCACACCAAGTGATTTATGGCTGCACACCACATTTTGCAGAAGAGAATGTTTTCAAGTAATTACTTTCTGAACCTGTGCAGATAAGGAATGCAAAGAGGACCTCTCCAGAACACAGAAAGCCAGGTGCAGAGGCTAGATTAGCTAGGCTAGGTGAATATATGTATCTTGAGATGCTGGTAGACAGGGTGAACATGGAGCCAGAGGCAGCGCTACTCATGTACCCAGTTACCCCAGGTTCTCATGGGGTTAATATTCTCTCTCTCTCTCCACTCATATCGAGACTTATTTGGTCACTCAAATGAAATTAATCTTGTGATGAGCATCAGAATCCCTGTATTAGCACTCATCATATTACAAACATCTTTTCAAAATACACTAAGATTATTCTGGGAGATCCCAGATCAAGAACGGGGAATACACACACTATAATATGAATCCTTGCCTTGCTGAGGTCCCACGGCAAATCTCACAAAACTCTTTGCAAAGAATGTATCATTGAGGGGCTCTAAGGGTATGGGAGCCCCCTTCTTTATTAAATAGACCTTCTGTTACATCCACATGACCAAATTAAACACCCTCTCCCTCAACATTAACAAACCAAGTAAGAAATCTAAATTAGAAGAAATCATTTGAATCACTTTCTGCAGACAGTTTTGGGGGACTAATTACGACTTGCAACTGCTCTGTTTCATGGAACACAGATTTCTTTTGAGCTTTAGACATTTTCTAGATTGCACGTTTGCCAGATTCAACTAACCGGTCCTGCTGGTGGAAGCCAACTGGCACAATGGGGAGTCTGCCCCTTTTCCCTAATTGCTCCCTCGCCAATTGGCTCAGGGGGTCAGGAGAATCCCCAGAGCAGTATGCAAAGGGAGGAGAAGGGAGATTGTTTCATCGGGCTGTTCTCAAATGGCTGAATAGGTATAATACAGGATAGGGTTCCTGTCTCTGTTGACAGCTGTGTAGATAGAAGAAGGTTAGATATGTCATGAGTGCTGAATTTCCCCTTTCTACATAACTTTTAAAGGGGCAGCAATCCTGACCTCCTTTGCATCCTATTCTTTCTTCTTCTGGGATGTGATGGGGCATATCCCACAACTCCCTTGTCTTAAATGAGCTGGCAAAGGCACCATTTCCCTCTTGGGAAGCACCTGGTTGGGCATGCTGCCCTTTATGTCCCCCCAAATCCCTGCCTTTCATATGCTATACAGTGATACCTCAGGTTAAGTACTTAATTCGTTCTGGAGGTTCGTTCTTAACCTGAAGCACCACTTTAGCTAATGGGGCCTCCTGCTGCTGCCGTGCCGCCGGAGCATGATTTCTGTTCTCATCCTGAAGCAAAGTTCTTAACCTGAGGTACTATTTCTGGGTTAGCAGAGTCTGTAACCTGAAGCGTATGTAACCTGAAGCGTATGTAACCCGAAGTACCACTGTAATGTTTTTGCTTATCTGTTCAGAATGTTTTGGGACAAACTGATCAGAGCAAAAAGTTGACAAGATATTTCTTTGCTATCTGCATTTGCAACTATGAGAATGGGCACATCAAAAATTAAATGGTTACATTCTAAGGTGCAGGAGTGGGGAAACTTTGGTGTTGGGACTCCAGTTCCCATCACCTAGCCAGCACTGCCAATGATCATGTATGATGGGAGCCAGAGTCCAGCAACAGATGGAGGGTTAAAGGTCTCCCATCCTTCCTCTGTGGGTTTAAACTGTTTTGTGGCATCTGACTGAGAGCCCAGATGAAGTTGAATTTTCCAATTAAGTATTGAATGAGGTTTGCAGGAAAAGTTAATTCTATTGTAGAAAATGGAAATAAGGAATAAATTCCTGATAGCTGAAGAGATTCCAGATAGCTTGTGGCAGCAATTATGGTAGGCATATATGAAATCATCCTTGTGTATCAATTTGTTGGGGAATTACTATACATTGTTAACATGCTGGTTTGTAAGACGAAGGAGATGAAAGTAGAGCTGTCTTGGTGCTGGCTCTTCTTGTGGGTGACATAATCAAGAAAGTGGGAATCAGGTTTTCTAGATGAGAATTATTGCAAAACATTCCAAGACAGCAAGGATCTTTGCTCCATTACACCCTCAAAATATAATTTTTGGATGTTTTAATGAGTTAGGTATGAAACAGGAAACAGTTTCACTTAGTAACAGCAGCAATATATTTAATTGCTCATTACTGGGGAAGAAAGAGGTGCCATCTATTCATGTGTGTGGAAATAAGTGGTGGCGCATGATTAGTTGTTTCAAGTTAACTCATTATGTTTGGTATAGAGAAAAATAAAGAAGATTAGAAATTGGCATTTGCTTAACAAGTTTTTTCCGTATTGGAGTAAAAATAGTGGTAATGTGGATAATGAAGATGAACTAAATGTACTGAATTGAATTATATTGAGGAAATAAGAGTTGAATATTTGCCAAACTGATATATTTATTACTGACACTGTATATTCATTATTTTGCATGCAATATACCATTTTTCCAAGTACATTTATTAAAGAAAAATGAAGGTTTGGGGATGGAAGATCTGATCCCTATCTTTAGGGTAAAATGGAATAGTTCACCTCCAAATGATGTGATTTTCAAATGGGAATTTGTTCCGTTGAGGTATGAGGAAAGGGAAAATTGGGGTATTGTTGTTTATTTTAAGCATTTTTCAACCCTCATTTTCAGTCAACCAACTTTACAGATGAAATCCACCAAATTAGAATAAATAATGAAATTCCAAGGAACTAAAATAACATGATGCTGGATTCTGTGGACATGACTAAGTCAGCACAGATGTTGCTGACACAAATAGGAGCCAACTCTAAGGGTCCAAGGCCCCTTCGGCCCTCGCAATAAAATATTTTGAAAGGGTACCCCCTCCCCAGTTAATAGGCATTGCCGTTCAAATGGTGTGCGTGTGCCACATTTTGTGTGGAAGAACACATCCATGAGTGAGACTCTATCCTGCTGTTTAATACCCAAATTCTTCCCCATGCAGCACACTGAGGCGTCACTCCTGATGGTTGTTAAGTTGCCCACAACTCACTTCCACAAAGCAGTGTGCTCAACACACAAGCCTGGTAGACTTTTATCATGAAACGTAGTGTAAAATTGACTTACAAAAATCTTAAATGCAAGAGTGACTCATGGAAGAAGAAAACAAAAGTAAAAGGCAAACAAAATACTGATTTCTGATTTTTGTTAAAATTCGGGATGAGGGGGTGGATGGAATAGCCAACAAACATTATAGCAGTGAATGAAATACTCCAATTGTCCATGGGGTGGTGCCCTTCCATCACATATATTAGAGGGGTTTTCTGTCTCCGCACTTTCCACTCAATAGTGACAAATATAAAAACAACCACGTCATCTTTACATTCCCCTGGTGAAAGCGGCTGCATTTTGCAATGGGGTTAATTTATTCCTAGGGTTCCTGTCTGGTTGAGTTTTAAAATGGCATAGCTTTTATTATTATTATAATTATGTACAATCCACATCTGGGTGATGGTGGTGATTTGGTATGTATTTAGTGAACGAGCACATACAAATGGGTAATAGTCTTCTTTTTTCTATGATGACCCTAGCTGAAATATTCACAGAATATCCTGAGCACAGATAACTGGTCTGCTGGGGGATGGTTAGTATTCACAGGTATTTCTCATATCTTGACCACAGCATCCATTGACAAGATACATAGAACATGTGCTCTCTATAATATTGGACGTGCACCCTGAATGTTCCCCCTATCCCAGGAGGGGGAAGGCAGCAGGAGCAGAAGAAAGTTGATTCACAAAACTGCTCCCACACCTGTGTTCACCTGATTGTGTGTGAAGTGCAGGGGTGGCGGTGCGGAATCACACTGCAATTCAAAGGAAGGGTACATGCCTTTTTGTAAGGGAATGCAATGTATGATGCAGAGCCAAACACTTCCTATGGTGGTAACCCCTATGACTACTGTCAGATCTAGTCCCTAGCCTTCAGAAACTGTCCAAATACTCAGTACCTTCAGACTGTTACCCATCGTGCTTGGGCACTGCCAATGGTTGGAAGGAAGCATGGCTGCATGCTCCCTGGCACATGCAGCATGTTCCTCAGCCTTTTGATACCAATGGGATTTCATTTCTAGCATCTTCCCTGGCTCTTCATCCTGTTGGGCAAATTGTTTACACAGTAAAGGTTTGGCCTGAAGACGCAGTCTGACCCCACCTTCCTTGCTGGTCTACACCCAGTACTACCTTGATGGCCATGTGTGGGCCAATTTCACATGGACCCATTTGAGGGATGAGATCGGAGGAGACATTTGTGCATACCAGCCAATTAGGGACAGCAGTGCTTATTGAAGGTAGATAATCCCTCTCCTAAGACTCAGCTACAGGGCTGGATTTAGGTTTGATGAGGCCCTAAGCTACTGAAGGTAATGGGGCCCTTTATATGTCCAGCTGTCCTTCGTCAACAACAATTTGTCACTGTTTTTTGTGTTGAATATATGCTATATAGTAGTTTATGGACCTGATAGGTATCTAAAACCATTTGCACATAACAAAATATGTATTTTATCAAAGTAATTGTTGAACTAAAATACAATTAGGAAGAAGTATATTTTTTGGGGGCCTCCAAGAGAGTGGCGCCCTAAGCTATAGTTTGTTTAGCTTATACGTAAATCCAGAACTGCTCAGCTCTCAGTGCAGTGACAGCCCACCTGCCCACCTGACCTCTTTCATGTCCTCTGTTCTGTCACGTAGCATGAGTTCGCTAATGGGTTCTATTTGGCCTTGCCATAAAATAAATTACAAGTGGCAGGTTCAGTGCAGGTAGGGGGAAAATACAAAAGCATCAGAGTGGTGAAAGGATATTTACACACAGTTTACTGGCTTGTGGGGATTTGGGGGCAGGGAGCTAGTCCTCAAAGCTTATTGGCATGGGACTGATGACTGGGATGCAGGTGGCGTTGTGGTCTAAACCACAGAGCCTAGGGCTTGCTGATCAGAAGGTTGGTGGTTCGAATCCCTGAGACGGGGTGAGCTCCCGTTGCTTGGTCCCAGCTCCTGCCAACCTAGCAGTTTGAAAGCATGTCAAAGTGCACATAGATAAATAGGTACCACCCGGTTGGGAAGGTAAACAGTGTTTCCGTGCACTGCTCTGGTTTGCCAGAAGCAGCTTAGTCATGTTGGCCACATGACCTGGAAGCTGTACACCCGCTCCCTTGGCCAGTAAAGCCAGATGAGCATCGCAATCCCAGAGTCGTCCACGACTGGACCTAACGGTCAGGGGTCCCTTTACCTTTACTGGCTTGGGGGGGATTTGGGGGCAGGGAGCTGGTCCTCAAAGCTTATTGGCATGGGACTGATGACAGTGGTGGACTTCGGGCTTCAGCAGTGCCCTGTGCAACACCAAAATTCTGTCACTCAACTTCCGTTGTTCATCATTTTTGTGGCATCCCCTGTAATATCCTCTTGGTGCCCAGTGCAGGTGAACCAGTCATGCTCCCCTAAATCTGCATCTGCTGCTGATGCTGGTGGGACACCCGCCCACACCATTAGGTGCTGTGATCCAGTGCTTAAAGCCAGGGTGGATTCAAGAAACAAGGGGAGATGGCCTAGCTCTCACCTACGTGATAAGTTGTTTGCTTTATCTAGTAGTAAAGCTGCAAATCAGACAAGCAATACAATGACGTTGTGATTCTAATTCCACCTTCATTCCAAGGACAAGCCTTGCCTCACCTTTTGAATAGTCCACTGGTGTACAACCTGCTCCCTGTCTTCTGGATTAAGCCTTGGTCACACCTTCAGCCTCTTAGAGTTGACACCTTGCACTGGAAAAGAAAATATATATACTCATTTACGCAGGCTTGCGATGCCCCTGAGATGAGGAGACCTACTTGGTATGCTAGTATGGGATTTGCTGCAGCTGCAGGTGTTGATCTGGCTTTGCCCCAAGGTGCTTGGCACCAGCATCCTGTTCACGCAGGGTTTGTGGAGGAGGTTTTGCAGCCAATGGTGTGTGCTTAATCCCCAATGAAGGCTTCCAGCTGAGGCCCAGTGGAATGATGGTTTTAAGCAGTGCTGGGATATAATCCTTCTCCATGTCACTCCTTCTGCATACTAGTTTGCACAGAGTCCAGCAACAGAATGAAGATTTTATGTTTGCTCCATAAAAGCTGTGCGAACAAGTCTAGCACCTGCACAGATGGTGGACCTTGTAAATATAGCTTATTTGAAAACAGCTGCATTGGCCATCCACGTACAATTCAAGATGCTGGCTTGCAGAGACTGGGGCCTGAATTCTATTTTTAAAATGTTGATCGTGGTTTTTTTTTTTTTTGTGGGGATGGGCAACTTTCAATAACTCCTGAACCACCATAACAAACTCTTTATTTTGAGCTGTACGTTTTAAAGAATAAAATAAAACTAGAGAAATCAGAGCCACAAACTGTCTTTGTGTATTCATAATACAGTGGTACCTTGGTTCTCAAGTGCCTTGGTACTCAAATGCCTTGGTTCCCAAACGCTGAAAACCCGGAAGTTAGTCTTCCGGTTTTCAAATGTTTTTCAGAAGCCGAACATCCGATGCGGTTGTCAGCTATTTCCAGGGTGCCTGCACCAATCAGAAGTTGCACCTTGGTTTTTGAACATTTCAGAAGTCAAACAGACTACTGGAACAGATTAAGTTTGGCGCTTTTGTTTTTGCTATTTATTTTGCGTTTGTGTTTTTGAGGCTTAATTTGTTTTTGTGACTGTGTGGAACCCAATTCAGCTACTGATTGATTGATTGTGTGACTGCGGAAACGCATAAAAGCCCCTTATCCAAACAATGACTATCATCAGTGCAGGTGAGAAAAAAATAATAATTTAATTTTTATAATCTACAATACTGTCTTATTTATTTTATAGTACAGTACATTGATTAATGCTTTCATTTTATGGATCAATGGTCTCGTTAGATAGTAAAATTCATGTTAAATTGCTGTTTTAGGGGTTGTTTTTAAAAATCTGGAACAGATTAATCCATTTTGCATTACTTTCTATGGGAAAACACACCTTGGTTTAGAACGCTTTGGTTTTGGAACAGACTTCTGGAATGGATTAAGTTTGAGAACCAAGGTACCACTGTACCTTGGCAAGTAGGATACTTTAGGCTGAAGCTTCCTTCAGGTGGGGTGAGGTTGACTAAAAAAAGGAGAGGAATATTTTTCCTTTTCTTAAAGTCATGCAGTTAGCAGCAAGTTGACATGCAGACATTTACAAGGTGAAACTGCTCCTGGCACGGCAAATCAGCGATGGATTAAAGCTTTGCCTAGTAAATGTCCATCAAGTCACTGTTTAAGAAACAGGAGTGGGGCCATTAAAAATGTATGGTGACCTTCTTCTATACACCTTGGGATGCCAGAGATGCTGCAGAGCTGTTCTGAAGAGTGTTTTGCCCCAGCATGTTCCAAGGGGACCCCTGGAGTCAGAGCAGATCCCTCTGGAGATTGGCAGAACAACCCCACCTTCGCTTTGCACGTGACTGAGAGCGGGGTGGAGAAATGCCACCCAGGGCCAGATTAAGACATTTAGAGGCCCTCAACTCTGGAAATATGATGGTACCAGCCATACGTAATGCAAAATAAAGATGACACTAAACCATAAAATTAAAAAAAATATTTTTTTGAACTGACACCAAGCTTACATGTATGCTGAAAATACAAAAGCTTCTTTTGAAATTTTCCGATTGCAAAATTCTGGATAAGTTCATCAAACTGACTTGGCGAAGCATTTCTGCTTCCATGAACAGGAGGGAAAGTGAATCAAGTCTGTCCTGACACATTGTTGTTCTCCGAGGATTATTATTTCTTCTTCTACTTCTACTTCTACTTCTACTTCTACTTCTACTTCTACTTCTACTTCTACTTCTTCTTTTCAGCTCAGAAAAAAGAGGGCTGTGTGGAATATTTAGTAAGCATCAATGCTAGGAAAGTATGTAGTGTGGTCTCTGCATATGGACATACACATTGTATTCTGTCTTTCACGATTGTGTCATATAGCTCAATGTGACTGCATTTTTCTCTATTTCATTAGATTTTGGGCACATGTAACAGCAGAACTGCTATACTGCTCTACAGAGATTCCTGTTCAAGACAAGAGCGTATGAGTCAGCTAGCTTTTGAGGACCTTGTGCATATTGTTCATCAGATAAGTCTATATTGTTTAGAAAAGAATCTACTTGATACTTCTTCGTATGCTTCACCATATTATCCATACTTTAGCTTCAGGTGTGTCAAATATGGTGTAGTCAGTATACACATAATTTATCTCTGAGATTCAATGCTGTTTCTGGTGTGCTGCCATCATTTGCATTTTTTTCCTGATTTGCTTGTAGGACTGGGCTTCTTTGTAGTCAATATCAGGAAGATTGCTTTTTGATATGTCTTCAAAACTTTTGAGATCGTTCCTCAAAGTGTGCAAGTGCTCTGCTAATGACTGGCAGAGGTCTGCACATGTTTGCAAGTCCAATTCTTCTTCTTGAAGAGCTTGTCTTGTGCAATAAAAGCACTGCAGAATTTCAGTCCATGGGGTCAACATGAATACAAACTAGCTCTTGCATCTTGTTTGCAGTGCTTTCCGCCTCTCATACAGTTTCTCCCTCTTGTAATTGATCTTCAGCTATACTATCTAATGCACCCACAATCTTTGAGTAGGACTGCACTTGTTGCCATGTGCCTCCCAGAGAGAGATTTCAACCCCAAAGTAGAGTGTAAGGAAATTTAACAAATTCACTGAATTTCACTGAATTTTCCCTGTGGTGGCTTCTTCAGTGCTTTTCAAATGAAATCTTTTCACATCTATCACATCACATCTCTTTCTTCCATTGAAGTCAATAGGGAGGGTTTTTGGTGTGCTGGGTCTGGGGACAGCTGTGCTATCCACACTTCCTGTGTTGCCCATGCCCTGTGCATGACTCTGCCCATTCCAGCCATTCTGTCATGTTGCTTGGCCAGTGGAACATCTACACTGGCATCAGCATGTTCTGACAGCATAGCTGTTTTGGTGGCAGAGTACCTGGTGTTGCACTCATGTGGCAGCGGTTTCACTGAATGCTATGGCACCTCAGCTAGGTCATCTAGAATACAGGACTGTGCCTTATGCCTTCTAGTTGCTAAGGACAAAATACACTAGGGACTTACACTCTATAATTCATCAGATTATGCTAATACCTTGGAGGCCAAAGTCCGTGAATTGCTATTGTTGTTCATGCCTGCTAATAGTTTAGGGAGCTGCTGCATCTCTGCCAAAGAGAAGGGATCTGTGACTCTTCTTGGTTCTTGTTTGCTAGTGAAGCCAGTGGATGCATCTGGAATTCTGAATTGCCACAGTTAGCGCATTGACCTTGCCTGACAAGGTTCTACTATAATCTCCTGTTTGATGGACATCAGCTGTACTGGATTGAATGGCTTTAGAGTAGGGGTCCTAAAACTTTTTAAACAGGGGGCCAGTTCACTGTCCCTCAGACACTGTTGGGAGCCGGTCTATAGTTTGAAAAAATATATGAACAAATTCCTATGCACACTGCACATATTTTATTTGTGGTGCACAAAAAACAGGAAAAACAATACAATATTTAAAATGAAAAACGATTTTGCCCCAAGCAAGCTTGCTTGCATGGGGTGTGTATGTGTTGCTCTCTGTCCTCTTCTTTATAATGTAATAAATGATTTAGTTGCCCCTTTCCAGTATATATTGAGAAATCCGCTCTCAGGGAAATCTCTTCCTATACCCCAGGTATTCCCCCAGGTTGGATTTCTCCAACAACCCCACATAATCCCAAGGATCCCTCTGCATTTCTGGACTAGTGAGCTCTCCTTAAAAATAGAACATCGGCCAGGAGCATTGTGGAAAAGGAATGAATTTCACCAGAATGAGATCTGAGGGTCTCTTTTGACAAGCATTCCCTGCAGGGAGCCAGCACTCCTCGCGTGACAGTGCGGACCACAGCCGCCCCATTTACCGAAGTGGCTGCGGGGGGGGCAGGCGCGACATCTGGCTTGCGCTTTAAGGAGAAAGGGATGAGGATGCACGATCGCTTAGGGCCGACCACTCAATCAACCCCTTACCTGCTCCTGTGAGATCAACGAGGCCTGCAAGAGGGGTGGGGAACTGTCTCTGCCCGGTTTCCCACCTTGGGATCATAGCAAGGAAGGGGCGCCATGGAGGGATGAGCCTCTGGTCCTTCGCCTCCCCTGCTGGCAAAGTAGTGAGTGAGTGGGGGGTAGGATGTCTTCTCCCACCACCCTCCCACCACACCAGGCAAGGAGGAGCTCTCCTCTCCCCTCACCCCAACGGCCCGTCTGCCCAGGAGATGGAGAGCGGCATGGGAGGCACCAGGCAGGTTTGCTTTAGCGACAAATGGCTAGGTCACTGTTGGGATCCCTCCGCTTGGAGCTGCTCATTGGCGCAGTTAATGGGTCTTGGCATAGCTCGGTTGCAGCAGGCACGATGGCTGGGGTGCTGCTGCTCCCTCTTTTCCCTATGGGTGAAGCCATAAACGCTGTACTTCCTTTCGCCATAGACCTGTTAGACAGCGGCGGGTTCTGCAATTGCCGGGCGGGCCGGGTTCAGGACCCTGGTGGGCCGGATGTGGACTGCGGTCCATAGTTTGAGGATCCCTGCTTTAGAGTAATGGACGAGAGAGGCACTAGGGAGATTCCCCCCCTTTCCTTGCAGTGGGCTGAGGAGGGGGAGGGAAAGAAAGGAAAAGATTATGTTATGGAAGGATGAGCAGGAATCATGTTCTAAGGTCTGTGTCCTACAATGGGCTGGAAGGAGAATAACAGCACGCCGGTAAAAGAATGCATGGGTGAACTTTAGCAGTGCTGTGACGGCTTTGTTTGCTCTGGGCTGACAATGGCTGCCGCCGATGCTATCATAATAAGCAAGCCAAGGTTACTGTCTTAAAATAAATTGCCAAAGTTATTACTGCAACAACCGCAGTTAAATATAGAAGAGCCATAAAAAGTTGCAATTAAATAAAATTACCTTTAAACAGCTATTTCAGAGCTAGTCACATGAAGGCAGGATGAGAGACAGGCGTGCTGTTGTCTTCAACATAGATCTTCTCAGTGGGGAATTTCCACCAGATCCGTTGACAGCACTAGGCAACAAACATATTATTGTTTTTAAAATGCCATCCAGTTCTTGAGAACAAACACTCTCAGGGTGGCTAACAATAATACAAAAAACAAAAAACAAACCTGGTTCAAATGATAAGACGACCAAGGTTAAATTAAAACAGCAGAAGTTGTAAAACACAACTATGTTATCACCAAATTCGGTGAATATTTAAAAATGCCTTGCGGGGGGGGGGCACTAGGGGGCACATCGGAAGATGGCTGACAATAACATCTCTCCGACCTACATGGGGTAATTTGGAGGCTATGATGGCAGTAATTAGCCTCCCTACCCCCCCCCCAGGATGGTGGTGGGGGGGACTGCCCTTGCCTGCTGTGCCCTATACCACCCCCGAATTTGTGGGGATGGGGGCACTAGGCACAAAGCCCTCCTGTGGGATTCCGGCACTTCTGGACGCCATCCCTGATCCGCGACACTAGCTGCAAGAACTTCAAAAGAAACAATTTGGATGAAGGAATGCACATATCTCAAGGAAGGAGGGGGAGTAAAGACTGCTAACAGAAGAGATCTCTGATAAAACAAGACAAGAATAAAACATGAGAAGATACGCCAAGATACGGTATGGCAAATGACTGATGGGGGAGGGGAAAAAACTTTCCTTTCTTTCCTTATGTGATTAAACAAGAATCCCCTCCCCTCACGAGTCAGAATTGTCGTTTTAAGGACTTAAGCTGTGGATTTAAGGCTGTGTGGAGATAAACTTTCGAACCAAAGCATGTTTTAAGAAGAGCGTGGAATGTATAAGAGCTTTGGAATGACGCAGTTAAAAATGCCGTTGCCATGTTGGGAAGTTCTGTCGGAGGACTTAAGTCTGAGAGGAGAAATAGAGAAATAGAGCTGTTTTTATATTGTGGGTGAAACTCCTCAGTGGGACTTAAGAATGACAGTTCTGTAATTAATGATGGAAAGAGTGCTGTTATCTATGAAGGTGATGATATATGGAAACCATCTCGATTTGAGGATTGGAAGAACGGAAAATTCACACAGGATTATTATTGGTGTTTATCGGCTTAAGGAGTCTATCAGAAGAGATCATAAAGAAAAAAGAGAAAATATATGAACAAGATGTGATGTGGAAACAGCAAGATAAGACTGGATAGGATTATGAACTCTGTTTGGACTGATTTGGATTGATTTGGACATTAACGCAGTAGCAAGAAGATGATCAGAATCCCCCTTCGGATCTTGAAATATGGATCCCCCCAACAAAATTTAAAATTCGGCTTTGTAATTTGGAATTTATGTGATGTGATTTAATTTGATTTGATTGGCCAGTTAATAAAAAATATTTTTTTAAAAAAAATAAAAAATAAAAATGCCTTGCGGGTGGGAACTATTTGCCAAGCACTAGAAAGACGTAAGTAGAAGCATCAGATCCTCCCTGGAGAAAGCATCCCAATAAAGAGGGCACCTCTCACCAGTCACTAAATTTAAGAAGAGATGAAGCTCCTTGGCAGATTACTTGCTCTGCAGGTAGAAGGTCCTATTTTCAGCTCCTAGTATCTCCTGGTATGGCAAGGAACACTTCCATTTGAAACCCTAGAGAGCTGCCACTACCAGTGAATATAGACAACAATGAGCTAGATTGATCAGTATAAAACAGACCCCAATGATCCTAAGGAATAAAGTTTTCCATCTTCTGAAATCCACCAGAGTTCTAAGCTGCCCATGGAGCCTCTGCAAGGACAGCAGTCTCCCCGCTGCAGACTTTCTTCCTCCAGTGCACCTAGGGAGGTGGGGTTGGGCACAGAGATGCAACAGAGAGGGTAGGGCCAGTCAGTGTGACCCCTCTCTTACCCCGCACAATTTTGATGAGTGCCCAAACCAAACATTGCCACCATACACATAAGAAGACTTGTGACAACATGTGCTGTATATAAGGTTCTATTTATTAAATGCAACAGTCTGGAAGGTCTGCAACCATTCAAACCAATTAATCAAATCATAGCAGCCCAGGGAGGAGAGGATAAGTGATGAAGGATTAAGTGTCTCCCCTCTGCTGGGCTTCAGTCTGTAGCCATTCACCAAATGGTTGGAAGTAAATTCTCGCTCCTTGCTATGTGAACCTTGGGTATGCGAACCTGACATGCACACTGTGGCCTTGTTGTCTGAGGTCCACCAAGGTGCTCATGCAAAGCCTAAAGGGCACCCCCAAGCACCACCCAAGCCAAAGGTTTTGGGAGGGGATGGAGAAGGGTTCTTAACTCAACAGTGCCTTCTCGGTAGTGGCGCCCACCCTGTGGAACGCCCTCCCATCAGATGTCAAGGAAATAAACAACTATTTGACTTTTAGAAGACATCTGAAGGCAGCCCTGTTTAGGGAAGTTTTTAATGTTTTTTTTATTCTGTTGGGAGCTGTACAGAGAGGCTGGGGAAACCCAGCCAGATGGGCGGGGTATGTATGTATGTATGTATGTATGTATGTATGTATGTATGTATAAATAAATATAACTGTGCCTCAGGTTTAACCAACTGGTTTGTCCAAATTACCTCACTTGCCTAGACTAAACCAATTCAACACCAGGTATGCTATTCCAAAGCCAATTAGACAATGTGAAGTAGGAGAGAAAGAGGAGTCCTTTAAAAACCCTGTAAAAGACAACTAGCAAAGCCCACATTATACAGGGAAGGAGGGCGCTTCAAATGAAGAAAGAGGAAGAAGTTGAGACGGAACCAACTTACGAAGCCAATCTACTGCCCAGTCGCAATTGGGAGCATGAGCCCCTGCACCTCCCAGTAACTCCTTCCCTGGGCAAAACCACACAAGGCTTCCCAGTGGGTGCTGGGTGAGTGTGCTTGTGGCAAATTTTAAAGGCAATCAAGCCTACTATGAGGTAGGCTTCCCACTCATTTTTAGGACAAGAATGCAGTCTTGTGAATGCGCCTCCCTGTGTTGCTAAAACACACAAAACAGTATGAAGGTACTTTTCACAAGACCTCTTTATCCTGCAAACACATAAGGGGGAAATTCACTTCTAGGTGGCTTTCTGACTAGGAACATGGTTGTGTGAATCAGTACATACTGACTTTTTTAAAAAAAAGAAAAGAAAGCTCAGACATTTCTTCCCTCCTTGTGAGGGAGGCTCAGAGAGGAAAAATGTATAAAACTGCCCATTTTAGCACATTTCATAGCAGTGCTAATTACACAGTTTGAAAGCCTTTGCTCTGGCGCATTCCAAAGCCTAATTACAGCATGTGTGGAAAAGCACTTTTCATCAGAGTTGATTTTTGCCACCTTTAAATTTGGGACAAAACTCAACCTCTTGCCCACAGATTCCCGCGACTTCAGACAATCCCCCCTCGTATGCCCTTCATTCCATAATGACAGCTGTGTTAAACTTGCTGATATCGCCATTGTTAATGCTCCGTATATACGGATCTGACATCTCCTGCAGGGCCCAAGTCCTGCTGTCGGTTACCCCTCATTACAAAGCTGAATTCCCCTTTACCCTGTGCAGCCTGTTTTGTTATGAGACGTTCCGTGCCTGGGAAAGGGAGCTCAATCTTGAGGGGGTTTCATTTTTTATCCCCCCCCCATTGTCTCTTTATTAGACTGACCCCTTGTGAACTCAGCTGCTCTTGCTCTCCTGTGGTGCCAAGTGTAAAATTAATATTGACTTGAAAATCTGGGCACCACTTTCTGGATTTAGAGCTGCTGTTTGGAGTTAATAGGAATGCAACAGTGTTTCACACCCTCCGCCAGCTATTCAGTGACTTTAAATGCTTGCAGATCATTTATAACTGCAGTGATTAACTCTTAATAGGCTCCAGGGTTTTAGGATGCACAGGCACTTCCCCCAGAGAGCTCTTTTCAGAGACTCTCAGGTTCAAGGTCAGGATCCTGTTGACGTTCCTTAAAGAGGTTCTGGCAGTTACTCTTGCCTTCATTCCTTGGCAAGGCTCTGTGGAGATGCCTTTTGTGAAGCCTGCCAGGGGGGAAAAGAGAGGTATCAGGCAATCTTTGGGGATACTAGGGTCTGAGAAGCCCTAGTCGCATCAAGCTACCATTTGGCTTTGCCACCTCCTTTGGGCCAGATTGTAAGAGGCCTTGCACTACCCAGAAAAGCTCTGCTGGATGGCATAGAAAGGATGCAATGGAGGCATCAAAGTATGCCTCCTTTGATGCCTTCACTGCCACTAGGTAGGATCAACGATGAGCCCTCACCAGTGTTCAATTGCATTTGTCTGACATTTTCCTCCACTCATGTTTGAGCCATCTATTTCCTCACCCTAAACTCTGGAGTACACCAGGGAGCTAAGCAGGCCCCATGAAGCAGGCAAGGATGCTCAGGGAAGATCGTGTCAGTGACCCAAGCCATTCAGATGTTCCAGAGATCAGCCAGGGCTTTGACAGGGCACCAGTCATATCAGCCAGAAAACGCCCCAGAGCCTTCTGGAAATGCATTGGATAAAACAGCCTGTGAAGGTCCAACAAAAACCCTGAATTTAAAAACACACAAGTTAAAAACAATTTAAACCATTTTAATCAATTGGGGCAATAATAACAAAACCCGCTAACCAATACCCCAACCTAAGAGTCTGTTCGGCAGCTTCCGCTTTTGTAGCTGAGGTCAGTCAGGGCCCCACCCTCCCAGGCCAGGTGGAAAAGGCCTGCAAGGCAGGGAGCAGGTCCCCCAGACTCACAGCCAAGATGGACTTACGCCATAAGCTCTCATGGACTACGGTCCACCTTACCAGATGCATGAAGCGTTATCTTGACTTGCAGGTATGGATATACATAGCTGGGTGAGGGGGACTGCACAGTTTGAGGCCAGAGGGTTATCCTGACAGTTATTCTGATGCTGGTTCTTCGTAAATATTCATCAGTATTACAAGCTGCACTCTTCAGCCTTTCAATGTGACATTCAAAGAGTACAAGGCAAGGGGACTGTTTTGTGAATAGTCAGTTTTAATCCCAACATGTGACCTGTCCTACACCCTAGCTCTTATTCTCATTTAGTAACCAACTTTTAATTAAATGACTATGTATCCTATATACTCAACATTACCCATCTTAAGTTCAAAACCATTAAATATATTTTAAATCCTTGTGAGACATTGCTGCTGGCATGACACGTGAGATTGGGTCAAGGGGTGTTGACTACCACATTAAGTGATCATATCTTTTCTGGTTGGTATCTGATGAATACAATCAGCCTTAATTCATATTTCATGTAGATTTTTTTCTTCTTCTGTTAATTTAGATACAGCACGTCTGTATTTGCTGATAGTTTTCTAATTGTGGGGCTTAGAATCTTAATGAAGAATGGTCACTGATTGCTTCCATTTATCATGTTTTCCATCTAATCAGAAGTGTAAGGAGAGCATATTATTCAGGAGACTCTCTGTGGCAGAAACCAAGGTGGAACCCAATGTGAGATACTTAAAAGAATTTTATTGTATGTGAGAAGATGGGATTGATTCCTTAAAAGACTACTGAGGTGATTGGGGCTATTTCTTTCTCTTCATGATGCCTCTCCAGGTAAAATGCCTGAATATCACTTAAGCAGAACCTTAGCTTTGAAATTATTCTTCAGTTCCTAATGTGATCATTGAGAGACATTTCACAACTCTTCTTTTGTCATTGAAACCATCATTTATAAAGTGCCTACAATCTCCTAAGTGTTGTACTAAGGGATAACAACATAGGCTCAGCTAACAGGCTTATGGCGCAAAAGGAATAGAGGAAGAGGAAAAACAAGGAAATACTGGTACTCATTATTAAAGTTGCATAAAGTCACAATTGTTGTTGCAAGTGGGACCCACAGCAACATGTTGCAGGGTGGTTGGATCCTGTTCAGGATGCCAGCCAGCCAACCATGCCTTCTTTCAGGCTACTCCATTCCATTCCACAGTCAAGTTAGCATCCGCTGGCCACTAAGCGCACAGTCTTCACTGGGTGTTTTGTGGTTATTTCCCCTAAAGCTTTTTTTTTTTTTTGCACTCCTTGTTTCTTGGTAGCCCCATTTTGGCTACACAGCCACCAGCCATTCTATGCTACCAGCTCTCTATTGATGCATTGCCTGTGCTCTCCATCTCACTCTGAAGCACCACGTTTGTGTTTACTGCTTGCTGATGGTGTGCAGCGTTCTAAAAAATTCAGTTTGTTTAATGGTAGCAGATTCACCAACACACTTGTAAGTGCAAGGTATCCAAAAAGCCTTAGCTATTTCAACTGAACAAACAGGGAATGGCTTCAAAGAGACAAAGGTACGATTTCCTGCCTCATTAGTCAATTTAACATTAATGATGTTGCAGAAATGACTATTTTAGTAAAGAGCATTGTCCAAGGGAAAGGTAGGAGTCTCGGTCTAACCTGTGAGCTTTCCTCGCTTTTGCACCCATGGAAGAATTCATGCCTTTTTCGCAGCACTTTCACAAATGCAACAGGAAAATGGAGACAGCTGCATCAATAGGAGACTTCCAGGAACCAAACCTCAAACCACAAAAGCATATTAAAGAAATGAAGGAGGGATCAGGTAACCTGCTTTGTCAGAAGTCTTGATTTGAATTTGATGGGGTTGGCAGAGCTATTGGTGAAATTAGAACAAAGAGCCATGAGGTGGTTGGACATTTTTTATTTCCTCCCCTAGCTTTTCCTTCCTTGTGCATGTTATGTTGGCAATCTATTAACAGTCCAATGGTCACAGTTATATTCTGTGCATATCGCTCCCATGATGAGCAGAAAGCCAGCAGATCCTTTATGTCTCAAAGGCACATAAATCGGAAATCATTTCACTAGGGTTTAAATCTTCTGATTTATTTATTGCTTTCCCTCCTTGTCAATGAGTGATCACAAATTTAAATGTTGGAAATGAATTAATGGGTGCAAGTGTGCCATAAATATATCACCTCCCTCAACCAGAGATGTGGCAACTTTATCTGTGGAACTGTCATATCAAGAGAGCCTAGATATATGAGTGTTTTATCTCCCAATAAAGGCCGTGCAAATGGTAGCCTCCTGTTATCTCTAAGCAGCCTGTTGACTCACTATTATTTATTTATAAAACATTTCCGATTGCCTTGCTACCCAATAGGAAATCAAGGTCACAATTCTTAATAAGAACACAATTAAGAAATGAATGAATAAATAAATAAATAGATAATAAAAAATAAAAAATACAAAGCCAGTGGATTTTAGCAATAGCTACTGCGTTAACATATGAATCCTGGTTGTGATAAAAAAATCAGTCCTTTAAAAACATTAGGATATCTATCTCCCTAGCCTCTCTAGACTCCATTTCTGGTTCCCCCCACCTTCATGTTTGTTCTGTTACTCAGATAACCCCTTATCTCAGGTGAGGGGAACCTTTTGCTCTCCAGATGTTGCTTAAATTCCTACTATCCCTGGTCATTGGCCATGCTTGCTAGGATTGATGGGAGTTCTAGTTCAGCAACATTTAGACAACCAAAAGTTCCCTGACCCCTGCCTTATCTCTACTGAATTCTGTGACAAATGCACATAAGGTTTTTACTCTCCAATGAATTCACACCAGAGGTGGACCAGTTGTCAGTAGACCACATAGCATGGCTAGCTGGTTTCAGGAGGGGGGGGGGGAATGCGTAGCAACTCCACCATGTGCCTCTGAATCCATGGAGAAGATCAGCAATGCGGGAGGACTGATGCAGACAAGCTCCAGTTCTGACTTTTATCTTTCATCAGCTTGGGTGGACTTTATGATGTTCAACGATATGGGAAAAGGTCATGCAAACAATGTAGTTCTTGCAAGGGGACACCAAGTGGCAAGATGGAAGCATGACCTTCAGGCCTAATGTTGTCCAGGGAACTTTACATTTACACATTTACACATGCAGCAAATACTAACAGTTGGTGGTTAACGTAGCCAGGTTCCCTTTTAGCCAGGGGTTGATGCAAACACATTTCAAGCCCTGGTTTCTAAACTTGATTGTGACAGCAATCCTGGATATGTTAAGCATGCTTGCAGCACTGTGTATGTCAGGGGTTGGGGACCTTTTTCAGGCCAAGGACTGCCTTCCCTTGTGGGTCATCTTCTGGAGGTTGCATGTCAGTGTTGGGTTGGTGCCAGAGGTCAAAGTGGGTGGAGCAGCAAAGGCAACTATTGCTTTGTACATTAGAGCTTGATCCAGCTACACAATAGTCAGCTTCAATATACTCCTCCCAACCACAGCACTTCATTGTCCATCTGAATAAGCAAGAGGCATTATAACAGTGCAAGGACACATTTAAGCCAGGCAACAGCACTCAAGGAGAGATCAGAGCAGGGCTAGGGAAGGATGTAGAGTTGGGGAAGGAGCTGGGGCCTGGGAAGAGTCTCCAGGGTTGGATAGGGAGCTTGTGGGGGACACATTTTGCCTGCAGGTCTGAGGTTCCCTGTATCTGGCATACATAATGCTTAATCCAGGCTAAGATGAACAAGGGAATTTATACTGTGATGTGAGGGGGCATGCATTCCAGGGCTATTGCTCCTATGGTAAAAGAATATCAAACAGTACTGTTGGGTAATGGAGGATTAATATTTGGAGAAGGAGCCATCTGCATCCTAGTTCACCTGCTAGTTTGCAAACCATGGTTTGCAAGGAACAACAGCAATGCCTGCACTGGACTTTTGGTTTCTTTTCCATAACTCAAACCATGCTGGTAGCAAGTCTGAACCTCAACAGCAATGTGGGGCTAATCTTGTTTCACTTTAGTTCTTCCCCATATTCATAATCTGCTTTCCAATGATAGTTAATGAATGTTTTTCTTTATTCCAGTGTATGCCAATTTAAAACTGCCTATTTGTGAAGCTAAGCTATACACACAAAGAAATGCAATCTGACTGGGAGGCAGGAAGCCTGGGTTTCAAACTAACCAAGCAGCACCCTAGATGACACCGACTTTCAAGTAATTTGAGCTAAATTCTGAGCCTGTAGCTTTAAGACACTGTTGCACAATACTAATTTTCAATTTGTGGTAAATAAATTGAGCAACAATTTCCTCTCCAGCTCCCAGGCTGCATCGTGCTGTAACCAGGATTTGACAGGTTTCACAGAGTCACGTAGCCCTCGGAATTTGCATCTTATTCCCTGAAAGATTCAAGCCTAACAAAAATAAATGCTAATGCAGGAGCCCGTGTTTGGATTGGTGAAGCAGATAATCTAAGATTAATTTCATCTGACAATTAGAAAAAGCAACCGTACAATTCCAGTGTCAAACTCTGGTGCAGGGCTAGTAGCTCTGAGCTAAGCCAGAGATGCAACTTAATGTCTGTGCCTCTATGAACACACGTGTTTCTTGGCACCTTCAAGCATCTGCCCAGGGGAGCACCAGTTCCAGACAGAGGAGCAGGACCATGGACAGCTCAGGGTGATGAGTAGGAATTCCATGCTACAGTGCAGAGCAGCCAAGCTAGGAAACTGCTCTGGATCATGGGTAGGCAAACTAAGGCCCGGGGGCCGGATCCAGCCCAATCACCTTCTAAATCTGGCCCGTGGATGGTCCAGGAATCAGCATGTTTTTACATGAGTAGAATGTGTCCTTTTATTTAAAATGCATCTCTGGGTTATTTGTGGGGCATAGGAATTCATTCATTTTATTTTCAGAATCTAGTCCGGCCCCCCATAAGGTCTGAGGGACAATGGACTGGCCCCCTGCTGAAAAAGTTTGCTGACCCCTGCTCTGGATTTAACTGTGGTCTTAACTCAGCCTTCCTTGACCTGTTGTCCTCCAAATTACAGCCAGATTTGGCCAATTGTGGCAATGGTGGAGGTGGTGGGAGGAATCTGGGCTTCAACCAGGTCAAGTTGGGCCTCCTGGAGCCATCCCTTAGGGTGTGTGAATAGGGGTGAATGCCTCAAGTCTCATGCTATGCACCTGCCACCAACACATATGGCCAGGAGTCCCTCTGCTTGGCTGGCCCTGCCACCTCCTGCTAACCAGTGAGGCTGTCCACTTCTATCCTCCAGTAAGGAAAACAGGGAGAGAGAAGACAGAGGACCAGAAGCAAAAGCAAAATGAAAGCGGGGAGGAGATAGGTCACATCTGCTAAAGCACAGCAAAATGACAAGAGGGGAGGAGCTACCATCATAATCCTGTAGAACAGGGAGAACAGCAGAGGCAAGGAGGATTTTAACTGCATATATACAACATGTGTGCATTTAAAGCATGCTTCCTTCCCAAAGAATCCTGGGAACTGTAGTTCACCCCTCACAGAGCTTTGATTCTGAGCAACCTGAACAAAATACAGTTCCCAGAATTCTTTTGGGCAGGGGAAGTGTGCTTTAAATGTGTGGTATGTATGGAATCACAAAGGTAATGGGATGGTGGGGGGCACACAGAGTGGTTTGCCCCAGGCCCCTTACTACTCTAGGGAAGCCCTGATTGTGGATCAGGCACAGTTGAAGATCATGGCTTGGAAATCTTGGAGGAAAGGATCTACATTTGTTCCTTCTCCCCCCTGCAAAAAACACCCCCCCAAAAAACCCCCTGCCTTTAGAAGTGACCCACAAATGAAAAATTGATGTTGGAGCCTGATAGAGATACTTGTCCTTCCCATGTTTAACTTCAGTGTCACATTAGCTCAGCTCGCTGTCAAAACAAGTTCCGTTTTGCTGCTGTCAGCACAGTGGGTTTAACGTAGCTTAAGAAAAACATCTCACAGTATTCTTTATACTTCATACATCATCTCCAACAAGCCTGATAGCAGAAAACAAGCTGCTACTGTGCAGATCATTACTGGTGATCATGTACACAGGCAGGCCTGATGATGGAAGAATAATGCCTGACTTCTTAAGGTCCATTTTTACCTGCACAAATAAGCAATGAAAAACTGTTATTGGGTTGGGTGTAAGCAGCATATGTGAAATGTACAGAACTCACGTCGGGGGGGGGGGGGGAGAATGAGCCCAGAATTTCAGTGTTGAGAAGAAAATTGCACCAGAAAAGCAGCTTTTGAACGTTGCCACTTCTCTGCTCAGCAGAATGGATTTCAAGCTATACAAGTCAGTTTCCTATTGGACAGATTAGTGATGCACACAGTATCTTTCTCTGTAAGATTTTTATTTTGTAAAAAACAACACACACACACACTGTTTACATCAGTTCTGGAACTGAGATGTCACAAACAGTATGCTGAGAACTCCTGTAGAAGCAATCCCATTTTATGCTCAGATCCGGAGACTTAAGGGAGAGTGAGTGCGAGAGAGAGGGAGGGAGAATCAACATAGGTTCTGAATCATTTTTATAATGTAGGGAAATCTCTATTGAAATAACAAAGAAAAATAAAACTTACTTTCATGCAAAGAATAATAATTGCATAAGAGGGCGTGGGTGGCGCTGTGGTTTAAACCACTGTGCTGCTTGGGCTTGCTGATTGGAATGTTCGCGGTTTGAGGCACTGCGACGTGGTGAGCTCCCATTGTTCAGTCCCAGCTCCTGCCAACCTAGCCAGTTCGAAAGCACGTCAAAGTGCAAGTAGATAATTAGGTACCACTCCGGCGGGAAGGTAAATGGCATTTCCATGTGCTGCTCTGGCTTTGCCAGAAGTGGCTTAGTCATGCTGGCCACATGACCCGGAAAAACTGTCTGTGGAGCGGACAAACGCCGGCTCCCTCTGCCTGTAAAGCGAGATGAGCCTCGCAACCCCAGAGTCGTTCACGACTGGACTTAAATGCCAGGGGTCCCTTTACCTTTAACATACTGGGGGAAAGTTGAATTTTTTAAGAAGCTGCATGAGATACTGATGGACTATATGGACATAAACTTAGTATTGATGGGAGATATGAATGGAGTAGTATCGACCAATATGGACAAAGCTCAAAGACAGGTAGTTACAAAAGATGGAAGACTGCCAAAAATCTTTTTTGAAATGACTGACAATATGGATTTAGTGGACATCTGGAGAACACTACACCCACTTGAAAGAGAGGGAACTTTCTATTCTGAAGCTAAAATGACATGGACTAGAATTGACCAAATATGGGTTACTAGAGGAATGGCACCTAAGATAAAAAAAGTTGAAATCTGCCCAAAGACTTACTCCGACCACAATGCGGTAAAGATGGTGATGAAGTTAACAACAACTGGTACCTTCAGATGGAGGATGAATGACACCCTATTCAGAGATGAAGAAGTTTGTAAAAAGGCTCAGAAAACTCTAAAAGATTATTTTGAAATTAACATGAGGACCAATGTAGAAAAAAGAATTATCTGGGACGCAAGCAAAGCAGTGATGAGAGGATTCTTGATACAACAGAATGCAATTAAAAAGAAAAGCCAGAATGAAAAGAAAGAGAAAATCTTGGAAAAGATAAAAGGGGGAGAAAGGAAACTGAGATCAAAGCCAAAATCACAGGACATCCTGAAAGAAATTAAATTATATCAGACACAATATATGGAGCTGATGAATCAAGAAATAGAGTGGAAAATCAAGCAAATGAGACAGAAGACCTTTGAATCGGCTGATAAATGTGGTAAACTGCTGGCTTGGCAAATAAAAAAGAGACAAAAATTGAATACAGTTACAAATTTAGAAGTGGATGGAAAGAACATTTATAAACCAACAGAAATTAGGGATTGCTTCCAGAAATATTTTAGACAATTGTATAAACAAGGTCCTCAGAGAGATATGGATATAGAACAGTTTTTGGAGAAAAATGGACTGAAAAAGATTTCTCAGGAAAGTAAAAGGATTTTGAATCCGAAAATAACAGAGCAAGAAATAGAAGGGGCCATTCAAAATATGGCATTGGGCAAATCTCCAGGACCGGATGGATTGACTTCTAAATACTATAAGATTTTGAAAGAGTGGTTAATACAACCTTTGAAAGAAGTATGCAACGAAATTTTGGAGGGAAAGAAGGCACCAGATACGTGGAAAGAGGCTTTCATCACACTTATACCGAAGACTGAGACAGAAAAGACTCAACTTAAAAACTACCGCCCAATCTCCTTATTAAATGTGGATTATAAAATTTTTGCTGACATTTTAGCGAAAAGGTTGAAAGTAGTTTTGATGGAGGAGATACATAGGGACCAAGCAGGCTTTCTCCCGAGAAGACATTTATCAGATAATGTAAGGAACATAGTTGATATTTTGGAAAAATTGGAAGTGAACATTAATACTAAAGTTGTTCTGATATTTGTGGACGCTGAGAAAGCTTTTGATAATATTTCGTGGAGTTTTATGATAAAGAATCTTCGGGGGATGGGGGTAGGTCAAGGGTTTGAAAATGGTATAAGTGCGATATATTCTGAACAAAAAGCAAAACTAATTGTAAACAATGTGGTTACAGAAGAACTTCCTATAGAAAAAGGGACACGTCAGGGATGCCCAATCTCTCCATTACTTTTTATATCGGTCCTGGAGGTTTTGCTGAACATGATTAGAAAGGACCAGTTGGTTAAAGGAATACAGGTCGGAGCTAAACAATATAAATTGAGAGCATTTGCAGATGATTTAGTACTTACATTGCAAGAACCTGAATCTAGTACCAAAAGAGTATTAGAATTAATTCAAGAGTTTGGTCAAGTAGCAGGATTTAAACTAAACAAGTCTAAAACGAAGGTTTTGGAGAAAAATCTAACAGTATTGGAGAAAGAAAAGTTTCAGAATGAGACAGGGTTAACTGTGGTTAAGAAAGTAAAATATTTGGGGATAAATATGACATCTAAAAATTTGAATTTATTTAAAGATAATTACGAGAAAACCTGGATGGAAGTAAAAAAAGACTTAGAAATTTGGTCAAATATGAAGTTTTCCTTGTTGGGTCGAATTTCAGTTATAAAAATGAATGTATTGCCTAGAATGTTGTTTTTGTTCCAAACATTGCAAATAGTGGATAAGATGGATTGTTTCAAGAAATGGCAGAAAGATATTTCTAAATTTGTCTGGCAGGGCAAGAAGCCTAGAATAAAATTTAAGATATTAACTGATGCGAAAGAAAGGGGCGGATTTGCCCTGCCAGACCTTAAACTGTACTATGAATCAGCAGCTTTCTGCTGGTTGAAAGAATGGCTACTTCTGGAGAATACTGACATTTTGGATTTAGAAGGTTTTGACAATTTTTTTTGGATGGCATGCATACCTGTGGTACGACAAGGTAAAAGTTCACAAGGGTTTTAAAAATCATATTGTCAGGAAAGCATTATATAATGTCTGGATTAGATACAAAGATTTGTTGGAAAGTAAAACTCCAAGGTGGTTGTCGCCAATGGAGGCAAAAGCTGTTAAAAAACTAAATATGGAGGTCAATTGGCCGAGATATTGGAAAATTTTGGAGCAAGAGGGAGACAGATTGAAATTGCAAAGTTTTGAGAAGTTAAAAGGGAAGGTGAGAGACTGGCTTCATTATTATCAGATAATGGAAGTCTTTAAATTAGATAGGAAAGTTGGCTTCCAGGTGGAAAAATCAAAATTAGAAACTGAATTGTTAGAGCCCAATACTAAGAATTTGTCAAGAATGTATAATTTGCTGTTGAAATGGAACACACAAGATGAAATGGTTAAATCTGCAATGATTAAATGGGCGCAGGACATTGGTCATGACATTATGTTTGCTGACTGGGAAAAGTTATGGACCACCGGGATGAAATTTACAGCATGTAATGCCTTGAGAGAAAATATTATGAAAATGATTTATAGGTGGTACATGACCCCAGTCAAACTTGCAAAAATCTATCATTTGCCCGAGAATAAATGTTGGAAGTGTAAAGAAACAGAAGGAACATTCTTTCACCTTTGGTGGACGTGCCCAAGGATTAAGGCTTTCTGGGAACTGATCTATAATGAACTGAAAAAAGGTACTTAAGTGCACTTTCCCTAAGAAACCAGAGGCCTTTCTCCTGGGCATGGTCGGCCAATTGGTGTTAAAGAAGGATAGAACCTTTTTTATGTATGCTACAACAGCAGCAAGAATACTCATCGCAAAGTACTGGAAGACACAAGATCTACCCACCTTGGAAGAATGGCAGACGAAAGTGATTGACTATATGGGATTGGCAGAGATGACGAGCAGAATCCGAGACCAGGGAAGAGCAACGGCGGAAGAAGATTGGATAAAATTTAAAGACTATTTAAAGAAATACTCAAAAATTAGTGAATGCTAGATTGATGTTGAATGAGAAAAATAGGGGTTAACAGCAATAATGGTTAAGTTAAAGAAAATGAGTGTTATTATAATTAAGTTGAAAGTAAGGGAGGGATTTGTTAATTAATTAATTCGACACGAGAATGCAGAAAGGGGAGGTATGAGGAGGTCGGGAGAGTAAGGAATATGAAATTAAGAGTGTCAAATTATACATGTTGTATGTTTTTTCTATTGTTATGTTTTGTGTGTTATGATAAAAAGCTGTGGAAAATTTAATAAAAATTATTCTTAAAAAAAAAAAAAATAACATACTGACACTGCTGCAGGTGCCACACAATACTCATTCCACATTTGTAAGAAATCAAACTTTCACTGTGGCAGCTCCCATGCTTTGGAACTCCCTGCTTATTGACATCAGCCAAATAAGTGCCTTCCCTGTAGTCCTAGGCTTTATTTCACCTGGTTCAAAGACCCAGTTTGGCACCCTCCCCATGTGCATTTGCATACACACACACACACACACACAGAGAGAGAGAGAGAGAGAGAGAGAGAGAGAGAGAGAGAGAGAGAGGCTGGGACCTCAATGGCACCCCTCTGGAGGCTTCACCCAGGACATATAAAACCCCAGCTAGCCAACCTCCCCACCCCCGTAGCTGCAGCTCTGCTTTGACGCACCTAAAGCAAGCTTGAGTGCAAAATCCAAGGACATAATTCTATTTTGACGCTTAAGCGATGGGAGTCTATGAAAAAATCCAGCCCCTCTCCCTTTTAATACACAGCTATAGATCCTTCTGTTAGGCATGAGGGTATAAACTATAGTTCTGACATTACACTTTCATGAGCCAACGATGCTAAATGAATATTAAGTATTAGCTGTATGTGCAGTTCTAGAGTGTGTAAGCCATAGATTTTGAAAGTAATATAAGGAGCAGTCCCTGGATGGAACAAAAAGAGAAAGCCGTAGACTTAACACTGCACAGGTTATTATAAAGTAGAGGATTGCTAATAAACATGAATGATTTATCATATCAGCTCATCTCAATCAATTTGTATTTCCCTCTGAAACTTGGTGGTTAAATAGAGGCAATAAATCATTCTATTTGACTCTATTCTTCTGCTCTGATCAAGCCCCATTTCTATAAACTTTATTTCTTTCTGCAATCATTTGTGCCAGTGGAGTGCTTTGAGGAACTAGCAGTTAAGTTCATTTCAAAGGAATGGCCTTGTCCTAAATGATTGCTTGGATGAAAGGCTCTTGATTGCCCATTCCCCAGAACACCTTTGTTGGCTTCAGCCTTGACCATTAGATATAACGGCTGCAGACAATAGAATCTCAACTCAGGAGAATTGTCCAAGACCATGGTTCCACAATGCAGGAGAACGGTCTGGGACCATAAAGAACTGCCCAAGACTGTAGGCAGGACAGAGAGCCAGTGTGGTGTAGTGGTTAAGAGCGGTAGTCTGCTAATCTGGGGAACCGGGTTTGAGTCTCCGCTCCTCCACATGCAACTGCTGGGTGACCTTGGGCCAGTCACACTTCTTTGAAGTCTCTCAGCCCCACTCACCTCACAGAGTGTTTGTTGTGGGGGAGGAAGGGAAAGGAGAATGTGAGCCGCTTTGAGACTCCTTAAAGGGAGTGAAAGGTGGGATATCAAATCCAAACTCTTCTTCTTCTTCTTCTTCTATTTCCAGTAACCCATGCCTCCATCTTCTTATATCCATTTTCCAATCTTAATGGCACAGTGCAAAACAATTCGAAGATCTGGGTGGGAGAAATAACAAAACGACTTCTGGCAAGCTATCTAGGAAAGACGTTTCAGCTGGGCCTTCTCAGAATTTTACCTTTTTGTTCTCCCCTGCCATTGGCTATTTCCAAACCTATCTCATAACTTCACCTGCATGGAAAACTGTATCTAGCCATTTGTTAATGTTGAACAATTGATTGTACGGTTCTTGTCACTCTCAACCCCTCCTTATGCGTTATCTCCCGGAAAAAAGCTGCCACTGAAACTTAGGTGGCATTTTACACATTGTCAACCTGACAAGGGTGCGCACTAATCTATACAACCAGCCTCTAAAGAAATGCTAATTTATCCAGCGGAACAGACAAGGGCAACTCCATTCAGTTCTCACCTCTTAGCAGCACATACAACTATTTCTTAATGGATTTCCTGTACTCACCTCTTGCCAAACATGCTCCTGTTCCGTCTAAGCAAAACACACGCAGCGGTGTTTTCCTCAGATACTCATCAGCAGGCATTTTCCCACCTTTATTTTAAACTGTTAAATCTGTGCCTTGGTCTGTTTTGATCACTTCAGGAAGCATTTAAAAAGAGTTAGAAGGATGCTGAAGATGCTGCAGAGTGCAATTTACACCCACATATGTGGCCGCTCTCTGCAACACTCAGGTTTCAGGGAGGGGTTTTAATGAAGGGCTAATTAAACACACACACACACACACACTGCTAGAACTAAAACATGTTCTGTAGCCCCCAACTCTCTGTCTCTTCATGCACCTTCCTTAGTACGAAATGCAGTTATCCATGTTCCTTCCCACTCCATTAGTAAGTCCCGCAGCCATCCCACTCCATTAGATCTTCACAAAGCATATAGTTAATCTGCAGAATCCATAGCTGATGTGATGATGGCCTCTAGCTTAGATGTGTTTACAATTCATGGAGGATGGGTGTGTCTATGGCTACCATTCATGATGGCTTCACTATACGCAATCTCCAGGTTCCATTCCTCTCGGTACCAGTTGCTGGGGAGGGGCACCAAACTGGGGAGGGCTGTTGCTTTCACAGCCCGGGTGGTGGAATGCCTCCCCTTTCAGCAACTCAGCAGCAGGGCAGGCATTCTGCAGAGCTTTGCCGCAGTGGAGCGGGGCAGTGGAACAGGGGTGCCACCCCTTGCAGGGTGTCAACTCACTCCACCTCATGGGCGTGCCAGTTCTGCTCCTGCTCCTTTATGCCCACAGGCATTTCAGCTCTTCTGAAAAGCACCTTTGCATGAAGAAGGATGAACTTCTATCAAGCTTAGGTTGCCAGCCCACGAGTGGAAGTGGAGCCTCCATTTTTCAGTGCAGGAAGGCCTCTGAACCCATACTGAACCTTAGTGGCCACAGTAAGTGAGGGAGGAAGACTGTGAAATGACACAGAGGTCCAGGACACGAGGTACAGAAGCAGCAGCCTTACTTGTTTTCTTGGTTTAAAGAATAGTATGATGAACTTCATCTCTGGGCAAAGACCTGACAACCCTACTTAAAGATGAAAAGGGTAGACTGAATATAATTTTTCCTGAAGCCAGCTTTTCTGCAGCTCATTTCCCAAGCACCTCAGATCAGATTTGTTTCACTGTTTGGATTTCTGAGGTTGTGTGTGTGTGAGAGAGAGACAATCTCTGGAGGCATCAGAGATGGCAAATGTTCTGCATTACTAAAACTAAAAGTGTGATTAGATGTATTAACACAAGTTAAAAACCACCATACTTACCCAACCGTTTGGATGTTTCTCTAAATTTTGCTTTTCCGATACTGTAAAAGCTTGCCGTCTTCTCCCTCAAGCCTTTCCGCTATCCATTGTAGAATTGCTCCCATGCCTTCTTTGAATGAATGTCCTGATCAACACTGGCTGTGCTTCAGAATCTGTTGATCTTCTCAGAAAACAAAAGTTCTGGAGCACCATGGATTTCCTCCACTAACAAACTTCTCAATCAGTGGTACTTCGGGCTAAGAACTTAATTTGTTCTGGAGGTCCGTTCTTAACCTGAAACTGTTCTTAAAGGTACCACTTTAGCTTAATGGGGCCTCCTGCTGCTGCTGCACCGCCAGAGCATGATTTCTGTTCTCATCCTGAAGCAAAGTTCTTAACCCAAGGTACTATTTCTAGGTTAGCAGAGTCTGTAACCTGAAGCATCTGTAACCTGAAGCGTCTGTAACCCAAGGTACCACTGTATTAGGATCAGGATTAGTTTCATCAGCATATCAGTACAGTAGAGATTGCTTAAGTAGTTTGATAATGATGACCCTCAGCTCAGTCTATATGAGGTAAAATCAGAAACGTGTCTTGGATTTTCTAAAAAAGAAATAAAGAAAAGAAAACAGCAAGCTGATTTCATCCACTTGGTGCTTCGTTATGAGAAATAATGTCTTACAGCACAATTCTAACCATGTATACTCAGAAGTAAGTTCTACTTACTTCAGTGGGGCTTGCTCCCAGGTAAGTAGGTTTGGGATTGCAGCCTTGCTGTGTGAGCATACAACGGCTATCGCTGTACATAAACTCCCCTGACAAAGAAGTCAGCATGGGGTCAGTTTACTGGCTATGCACTAATTTACCCACTTCTCTATTTTTCAGCTACTTGAGACAGGACCGCTTAAAAAAATAGCCCAATTACATAGACATGTTCTGGATGCATAGGAACAAAATGTGAAAGTAGGGAGGACATGCCTCTTTTGTTTAATAATGTCCAGCTAAGGTGTGGGGAAGTAGGGAACGGGCGGCCTTTAAAAAATACCCGAGAACCCTTCACCCTGGCCTCGTTCTACTTCCTTATCTCCTCCTCTTGCTCAGGAACATGGACTCTGAGGAGGCAACCTGGCAGGAGCCGCAGAAGGAAAGGGAGGTCCTTTGCCTCCACTATCAGTCTCTCTCTGTGACCCTGGAGGAACCGATTGCTGCAGTGGAGAGGCTGGAGGCAGCCGATAAGCCTCGGCAGGGCGATAGGCATCGGCTGCCTGGTTATCAAGGGAGAACAAATACCAAATAGATTTTGATTTGCTCGTTACAGCTTTTTCATTTATCCAAGGAAAAAGAAAAGATGGAAAGGGAGGTGGTGCGGGAGAGTTTTATCCTACACACACACACACACACACACACACATGCACACACACAGAGGTTTGTGACGTCAGATCTCTTTGGTGATAGACTCTTAGGGCGAGTGGTTATCCCACATGAAGGCTTTCAAGGAGGCTGCTGCCGCTGCCACCACCACCACCAATAAAGGTGTTTGCGGCAGGCAGCAGCTGCCCAGAGCGTTCATTCTAAAGCCAAAGCTGCTTGTGAGGAGGCTGTCAGTCCGAGGAGTGTGGCAGTGGGAAGGAAAGAGGCACGTTTGCCACCCAACGCACACTGCATGCTGCACCCAAGTTACATAGAAGGGTCGGTTAATGTGTGCCCCTCCCCCCGCCGATTTGCTGAACTCCAGTTTCCCTGAAAGTTGGCTATGCTGACTGGAGATGAAGGGAGCTGGAGTACAACCAGAAGGCACTAGGTCTCCCACTCCTGTTAGACATGGTGGAGTAGCGGGCAACTTGCTACACTTCAACTATGCCAGAAAACCAGATTCAAAGGCTGCTGAGCCATGAAGCTCATTGAGTGACTCTGAGTTAATCTCCATCTCATAGCCTGGCTTACCTCCCAAGGTTGTTGTGATTATACTGTTGTTGTTGTTGTGGATCTATCTGCCTTGCCATAAGCTCCTTATGGGCCCTGAGCTCATTGCAGGAATGGTGGGGGTGGGGTAAAATTATGCATTAATGTAAGCAAATCAGAGCAAATAGATTCTAAGAATTGATTTGCTTTAGCTGAGATTTCTACATTGCAGGGGGTTGGACTAGATGACCCTTCCAACTCCAAGATTCTATGATCATAACAGGAGGAACTTTGCCAACTTCCATTGAAAATACTGAAGCAGGCAGACAGTGGCTTCTAACTGCTATGGAAATCAGAACAATTCAGGGGGATAAATACTATTAAGACAAAGCTATCTGTCACTGATTGCCTTTGGATACTAAATTCCGTCCCAGAAGACTGAGCTGTCCTTATCTGACACTTTTCTTAAAAGACTTGAACTCACTTATTAATTTAGTGAAAGCGCTTTCATTTTGATGCATTGTCTGAGTTAATTGATTTGCTATCAATAACTTGCATTGATTAGGCCTCCAGGTCTGGCAGCTGCTAAAGACCAAATGATGCGCATGCACACTCATGCTTGCTTTCAGATCAGGAGTTCAAAAGACCAAAATAATTTAAAAACCAGAGGGCAACTTCAAAATGACTGCAAAAAGGTAGATGTCAATCTGTTCCCAGGTGAGGAGGATAAAAGAGCTATGCATAATTATCTCTGAATACAAATAGGTTGACCCAGCATTGTTAGATAAACTGAAAATTTATTTCGTTATACCAACGTCACTTCACTTCTTTTTACAAAATGAATCCTTCTGTTCCTAGGGTTGCATACCAGAAATTTACATTCACACAATTTTTGGATTAAAGCACTCTGTCACCCTAGCTCAACAAATCCACTTTAAAAATGACTCTTTGTAGTTAAGAAAATGATAGGCCGATGCATTGAGAAGCGTGGGATAAATGGGTGATTAATAGGAAGACAAGCATCCCATAGACAAATCAGAATGAATAGTCAGTGCCATGAAACCGCCATACAATCAAATCAGAACAAATACTTGATAAAGTCCAGACATTAGGCTGCACACACAACTTACATTTAAAGCACATGACTTCCTCCAAATGACAATGGGAACTGTAGTTTACCCTTCATAGAGCTGCAGTTCCCAGCAGCCTTAACAAACTACAGTTCCCAGGATTCTTTGGAGGGGCACCATGTGCTTTCAATGCACTGTGTCAGTGTGTAAGCAACATGTGCGCTTTGCAGAAGCAAATCAGGACAAACGCTGAATAAATTGGTCATCTGGAAGAGCCCTGCGTCTTTAATAGCAGTCTGACAAGCAGAGATTTAGTGGGTACAGCTCAGTAAAAACAAAAAGTGGTGGCAAAAGCTTTGCCGGCTAAAATCCTACATCAGATTGCTGTTAAATGCCCTGGAACAGAGCCACCATGGTAAGTGACACACACAGCTTTATCAAGCACTGCTGATGTGAAGTGTTAACTGTGGTTGGTGGAAGGGCAGAGCTCAGGCATAGAGCACATGCTTTGCAGGCAAAAAGACCCAGGTTTAATCCCCAGCCCCAAACCCCTGAAAGCCGCTACAAGGGCGCATCCACACTTCCGCTTGTCCCACCGCTTTCCCTCAGGCAAACCCGCTCTTTACCACCAAATTGGAGCAAACGTCAATTTGGTTTCCTGCAGCGGGGTCAAACAGAAAACCACTCAGACCCATGCCTAGAAAGCAGAAAACCTTCCAGACCCATGCCTTCTAGGCAAAGTATGGACAAGTCCCAAGTCAACGTAATGCGTAGCTAGATGAACCAATGGCCTAAGGCAGTCTTGTATGTTTAAAAGGAGAGGGCTAAGGGCAGTTTCAAACACGGCTAGTAAAAAACCCTGCTGTGCAGTTGCGCTTCACTTACCATTGTGCATCCATGTCAACCTCAAGAATCAAGATTGCCAGGTTTTCAACCAGAGATAGCACATGTCCCTTTAAGCGAGGGGTGGAGAACCCTGTAGCTCTCCATGTATTTCTGAAGTACAACATCAGCCGTTCTTCACCATTGGCCATGCTGGCTGGAACTGATGGAAGTTGCAGTCCCACAATATCTGGAAGGCCACAGGTTTAAAACTCTGTGGTCACAAGGAAGCAGCAGGAAGGAAATGTGGTCACAAGGAAGCACAAGGAAGCAACTTCATTTATTCTTTTGCATCTTTTTTACCTGTTGTTAGTCGCTTTGAGCCCGGCTTTGGCTGGGGAGGGCGGGATACAAATAAATTATTATTATTATTATTATTATTATTATTATTATTATCCGTTGGTTGGATAATAACAAGGAATAATACTGTCCCCCTGTCCTCTGCTGGGCTGCAACCTTCTCAGAGCAGTTTATAGCAACAAAAGATGTGTACAATAAAATGTAGGGAGGTTACCTTTCCTGACAGGGCTCCTGACAGCTCCATGACAAGAAGTAACTAACTGAGGGGATGGAGAGCAGGGCTCCACTAGCTCAGCTGAGAGGCCAGTGCTACTTGGTTTCTCCTTTCCTTGAACCATTTCCATTCAGACAGGTCATTGTAAGAACTTTGCAACATTAGAATCTTCCCTCCTAATCCATTTTTTACTTTTATTTCCTTATTTCGTTTCTTTAAGATCATAAGCTTGTGGGTGGGGACTGTCTAGCTTGTTACTAATGTTATGCAAGACCCCTTTGGGCTGAAACGTGGAGTAATAATGCATAACATAAATAATGAACTCAAATAGGTGCAACATTGAAATGCTGAGAACAGACTTCACCCCCCCCCCTACAGTGGTACCTCGGGTTAAGTACTGTACTTAATTCGTTCCAGAGGTCCGTACTTAACCTGAAACTGTTCTTAACCTGAAGACCACTTTAGCTAATGGGGCCTCCCGCTGCTGCTGTGCCTCCGGAGCACAATTTCTGTTCTCATCCTGAAGCAAAGTTCTTAACCTGAGGTACTATTTCTGGGTTAGCGGAGTCTGTAACCTGAAGCATCTGTAACCCAAGGTACCACTGTATTAGACACCTGGGGAAAAGGAAGGATATGCAATAGACAGGACTTATCTTAGATCTTGAAAATTGTGGATATGAAATGGTATTTTCTGTGTTCCACACCTTGCATAAGCCCTGCTGGCACAGACATTTAGCTGACCTTTGCAGGAGCATGTTCCTAGAGAGAGGACAAGCTAAGTGCGTGTTAAGTTCTTATTTAATATAAGACAAGCTGACTCACTTTGTATGCCCAGAACAACAGGCTGTTTATTGATGAACAGGCCAAACACACAACTATATAGGAAAATGAAAGTAGTTAGGCTGCAGCCATCATGGGCACTGTTTTATTCTTTATAAATAGCCCTCTCTTGTGAGGGTGAAAGGATTCCCATACAGTTAGGCTTTCCCTTTCCAGCTGACAATAGGCCCATTCTGCTTTATTTAGAGCTCACCCATACTTACCTTTCCTCCACACTTTTCAGGCACAGTCTGCTCCATTTAAAGCTCCATGTCTAAAGTGCCCCTGTTTTGCTCCAGAGCTTTCTCCATGAAAACCTGCTCTTTAAAGCTCAATCGGAGCTAAGATCAATCTATGGAAAACCTGAATTAATGCTTGCTCCAATTCAGCTTTAAAAAGCAGGTTTTTGAGGGGAAAGCTTGGGCCACCCCCACAAAAGACTAAAACCCTGCTCAGACATGGAGCGTTTAAGCACGGACCTCTGTGGGGCAAAAGGTAAGTGTGGATAACCTCTTAGTGTCCTGGAGGCAGAACCAATAGACTCTTCTTTGGCTGGATATATTTTACAGGACAGAACAGGCCCCAGTCCACAGGATGAAGCATCACAAAGGTCAAAGTGGACCATCAATTCTGTGGATCTGAGTTGCTTCTTAGATTCTTGGAAAGTCTCTCCAGGATTTCCTATAAGATGTTTTCTGTGTCCCTTTGGAATCTGCCTGGTGCCAACAAATCTCCATGGGACAACCTGTTACACTGGCACAACCCTTTGTGTGTATCAGTTACAGTGAATTTATTGTAGTCCTCCTCAAGTTTCATATTCTAGTAAGCCTGGGACATGTCCAGCTTGCAAAAATGTCTGCCTCCTCCAAGCACTGCTTTGTTTGTGGGATGGGCTAGTTGTCTTGTTCAGAAACTTGCATGCTTGTGACTTTGTAGTCTTCACAGATGCAGACACTCCCATCAGGCTTAGCCACAGACACTAGGGGTGTTGCACTGCCCATTCTGAAAACAGCACAGAGGAAATGATGCCTTCTCATTCCAATCTATCCAGTTTGATTCATTTCTCTCTCAGAACATAGGGCACCATTCTGGCTTTTCAGTATTTTGGCTGGCTGCCCTCCTAGATATAAATCCTGACCCTTATTCCTTTTGCTGTACCTAACCCTTCTTGAAATATTTTAGGTCCTTGTAGGTCTGACATTTTACGTACCTCTACTTTCCAGATTTGGTCCCAGTCTAGTTTTTAGTTCCTTCGGCCATTTTTAGCCAAACAACTTTCTCCCTTTATGACTAACACCTACAAGATTTTATGTTGTCCTTTTTGTGTGACTGAAATAATCATTGATCCTTGGACTGGGGGTACTTTCCTCAGTTTAAAACCTTAATTACATTCTTGTCTTAGCCAATGGATTCAAGCCTCCTTTATATTGTTGGTAAGTCTCTTCATTGTCTACTTTAACAACAGCTTTTGTATCTATTTTCAGGCCTACTGGATGATTGGACTGTAGTTATTTTAGAAGGCTCCACTTTCCCCCTTGTTAAACAGAGCTTACTGATCTACCTTCTTCCCACTCTCCTCCAGTAAATGACAAGCATTTTGTTTTCTTGACTATCCCTTGGCCCGTCTCAGTTGTGCAGCCCTTTGCAATTTATTGCTAAGTGCCCAGTTTTCCTGCATATATAGCACTGAGGACATTCTGAGTCTTTAAGCAGACAGTGACTGCATTCTTCCACAAATGACAACACCTCTCCAGACCTCTAAGTCTCTGTTGTGGGCTGTGCACTTGGTTTATAGACTCATTTTGAATGTCTTTATTATCAAGATGCAAATCCTGCAGATTTCTCACTGCTTCTTCCCACGGCTGTTGCAGCCTTTGCAGATTTGTTGCAGGTCAGCTCCCCATCAGCCAGTAATTGCTTTGGGATTTTAATATCACCAGCTCCACACACAAATCTAACTCTTCACATCTTCTCCAGAACATTTCCAAAAGAAAAAGGTCCAGTCAGCTTTTTGAGATCAGCTCTACTCTGTGCTATAGATTAGCCTTCTTTCCTTCTCCTACTATGGAATTCAAAATGTTCCACAATTATGCTTGGCCTTGGAATATAGTGGTCAGACAAGATCTTTTGCATTTCTGCCAAACTTTTGTCCCTTGGCTGTTGTGGTTGCACCAAACTCCTTTAAAGGAAGTAAGTTCTACTGCTACAAGCATCGAGAAACATTGCCTTTCCCCACTCTCTGAGATTTCATTGGCAGGGAAATAGTGGTCTAGTCTTTCTGCTTATCGCTGCCATTTTTTAACAAGTTGTTCTCTCCTGTTAGTACTCTGAGAATACTCTTCTGTCAGTATTTTTAGTTGCAGCACGGCAGGCAGAAATCCAATTAGTGTGGCCTCTTCCAGCAATGAAGTACAATCCAGGGGAAAGCTACTGTGGTTGAATTCTTCCTGTCATGCATCTGTTAAAAATGCAGGTCCATCAATCAGAAGAAGAAAACTCCTGCTAATCACCAAGTGGGGTTCCCGCTTTCTGAATTGCTCCTCTTCCTGTGCATTCTAACCGTAATGCTATAGGCAGAAATTTAGTTTGCAAACCTTGTCTTGGCAATGGAGAAAAGTCATTGGAAAACCTTTGCCTGCCAAATTTCTTCATGCCCAGCTGCTGTTAGAAGACCAGGTTCAGAGCCAATAGAGGAGGTGTCAAATCTAAGGTTTGTATTGGGCTACTAATACACAGCAGGCAACAATTGATCAGTTGGCCTCCAGGCTGCCTTCTTGCTGCTACAGATTGAATGGCTGCTGTCCTGAAACTGTCCCACACCAGGAAAAAGCTGAAAACGAGCAAATGGGACTTTTTGAAATAGATCAAAGGAGACTAGAATACACTTTGACAATTGCATTTAGTATTGGCCACTATCAGAGGAAATGATCCAGATGGTTGTGTCACATATTGGAGGGCTCCTAAGAACTTCCCCTTTCATCAGTGAATCCATCCATGAACTAAGGGGAGGTGTGTGTTGTTTCTTTGTTTTTTTAGCAAATTGTAAACTTGGGGCCGGATTCAACTAATGGGTCCTGCTAGCAGATGCCAGGGCAAGGACTTCTGCCACCTGCAGCAGGGCTTCCCCTCTCTCTTCCCGCCATGTACCCCAAATTTGCTCAGGGTGTGTGTGAAGCAGGGGAACTCCCAGGACAGTATGGTGGGAGGGAGGAGCTTGCACTGGCAGAACAACATCCTTAGCAGTATGTTGAATTCCTCCCACAGTGTAGGAGTAGCTGGAAGAAAGCTGCATGGGAAAATGTCTGGGGCGTTCGCCTCTCAATACAGTTATGGTCAGGAACAGGAGACCGGGCCAAAAAGGACTACTGATCTGACTCAGGAAGGTCACTCCAATGTTAAGAGTCAAGCTGTCCCAGCTATTGTACATAATAACAAAAAGATACAAGTAAGATCCTGTATCTATTCAGGGGATTTACTTCCAGCTGCAATAAGAAATTCAATAATGCTTCAAGGTCTCCAATGTCATAATGCGAAGGGAACATGAAACAACTGAAGACAGTGACATATCATAAGCACTGCACAGATGCTTCATTTCCAAGCAATTATATACAGACATATATATTATTCTGCAGAATATATTCATTAACTCTAAGTTCGATTAGCTCAGATGTTCTTCCCATTAACAAAACTGCTAACAGTGAAAGACCTGTGAGTTAATACTAGCATAAGCCAACAACTTTTGTAGATTTAGCATCCTGCCAACATTCTAGATGCTAACTCCAATGCTTCCATTTCATTTCCACCATAGTCATTCACATGACAGTTTTATAAAATTATGTTCAAACCCCAAACCATGCTGTTTGGCAAGATTTAAGATATAACATGACACTGGCCGTATGTGGGCACAGCCATCCATGTTTTTGTTGTTGTTTAGTCATTTAGTTGTGTCCGACTCTTCGTGACCCCATGGACCAGAGCATGCCAGGCACTCCTGTCTTCCACTGCCTCCCGCAGTTTGGTCAAACTCATGCTGGTAGCTTCAAGAACAGCCATCCATATGCATGTCCAATTCTTGCTGCCATATTGCACACCTTATCCTTTAAGGTGGATCAAATCATAGGGATTTAGTGTACCTTCATATGCCCTGAATCTCAAATTATATCATAGATCTATGTGGCAGGCATGTGCACACTTACCTGGAAGTAGGCTTCATCAGATGCACTGAGACTTACCTCTGAGTAAACAGGCACAGGATTGTGCTGTCAGTGGGATTCTGCATGCTCGCCCACCACCTAATCAGGCACTGACTGAGAGCAATTTTCTGCTGCAGGAGGTTTGCAGAATATAGATGTAATAAATAAATAGAATCAGACATATATAGCCTTGTCACTGTGACTCATGCATTGGCAACTTCAGGACTGAACTATTGTAATGTGTTCTATGTGAGGCTGCCCTGAAGGCTGCCCTAGAATCCACAGCTAGTGCAGAATGCTATGTTGCTGAGTGGACACATGCTACACCATTCTTAGAAGTGGTTCAGCAGCTACCTGCATTCTACTGGGCCAGGCTTATGGCTTTAGTTCTGACTTACCTGAACATCTTGGGACGAAAATTCCTGAGACAGCACCTTTTCCCGTCTCAACCTGCCTGGTCATGTAAGATTATCTAATGAATTGGTATAAGATGGGATGTTATGTTTGGAAAACGTGCAAAAACCAATAAAAATTACACACACACACACACACACACACACACACACACACACAGTGGTACCTCAGGTTAAGAACTTAATTTGTTCTGGAGGTCTGTTCTTAACCTGGAACTGTTCTTAACCTGAAGCACCACTTTAGCTAATAGGGCCTCCTACTGCCGCCGTGCCGCCGGAGCACAATTTCTGTTCTCATCCTGAAGCAAAGTTCTTAACCCGAGGTACTCTTTCTGGGTTAGCGGAGTCTGTAACCTGAAGCGTATGTAACCTGAAGCATATGTAACCCGAGGTACCACTGTGTATACAGAGAGAGAGAGAGAGAGAGAGAGAGAGAGAGAGAGAGAGAGAGATTATTTGATGAATTACCTCTGGCCACTCTGCAACCTGTAGAAATTAATCTTGCAGCAACCAAGGGAAGGACCTTTTCAGCTGTGGCACCCTTTTTGGCACTTGTTGAAAACACATTTGTTTTTCTCAGGCATTTCTAGGCCATGAGTACCTGTCAGTTGTATTGATTCATTTTACGTCTGCTCTGGCCTGTTGGGTGCTGTTTTATTTTATTTTACATTGTATTTTTTTAAAAAAACGGTACACTGCCTTGTAATTCCAAATGAAAAGTGGTAGAGAAACATTTTAAATAAATCAATAAAAACATTTGCAGTTTTATACACTTTATCGTTGCCAGCCTTAAGCCATTGTTATCACCCTATGCTTCCTTGGCTACAGGCATAAAAACAAAAACGAAAAACAATAGTGACATTTCCTTCTCTGAAAAGCAATTTGCTACAAAGAAAACCTGTAAAAAGGCCGGTGTTTCTGACAACGGAACATCTTGAGATTCTAGAATGTGTAAGGCTCCATCAACCTTATTAATAAGAGAGACATATTTTCCTAAGACATGTTTCCTTCCCCACACCAAAAGTCCAGGCAAATCATGAAGCATTGGGTTTTTTAACCCTAAAATGATGACGATGATGTTCCTGCTCTGCTCTGTATTTTCACTTTCCATACTTCCTGCTGCAGAGACATTGTTAAGAGCCTCCTGTGGCTCTGTGTGCACTGAAGCGCTTCAATGCGCTCGGCAGGGTGCTGTTGCATTGCTGTTGCAGCTGCGGTCCAAGAGGCTCAGAGAGCATAGGCAGACAGAGAGTGCCTTGGTGCAAATCAGTGATCAAACTCCATTTGGAGAAAAGGGAAATAAAGTGCACATTGCATGCTACCTTACATTTCAATTACTGCTTTATCTCCTGATCGTTGTGCAATTAACTTGTGTCACCAAGCACTGCGGGTGTCAGGCATGCCCGGAATGAGAATTGGAGGTTATCTTTGCATGAGTGTCGCAGGAGGTCACCTCTCTTGTGCCGTGCTCTTCATATTTAATAAATATGACTCTGCTGGGATAATTCTTTCCTGCGTTCCCTTTTATTGACTGCGAGGGAGAAGTGTCTCTTTCTCTTGAAAAAGAAGAAGACCACCTGTCCTTGTTTTCACACTTTCCCCACACAGTGGCATGGAACATGGAAAGGTTTGTCCGCATGAGGCATTTGCAGTGTAAGCCAATGTGTGCTTACTCAGAAGTAAACCCAAGTACATGTGCATTAGATTTCACTGCAAAATATGTAAGGGCTGTAAATGCTCTCCATTGGGACATACATTTGCCTGACTACGTGTCATATTTGGGACTTGACCTGATTGCCAGAAAGGGTAGACACCATTGATATATGCATTTTTAAATATTCATATTCTGTATGAAATGTCTTTCTTCCTCTTCAAGGACTGTAACTTGCATATAGAAAGTCCCAGCTTCGATATCTGGCAACTCCACATAGGGCTATTAGAGAATCCTGTCTGATACCCTGGAAAGCCAATATCAGTCATTGTAGCCATCACCCAGCTAGATGAACCAATGGTCTGACGTAGTATAATGCACTTCCAATATTGAAAGGTACTCAGCTGGGAATTGATAGTGATGCTTGCTTCTCTTTGGTGACTCCTAGCCAACCATCTACTTCTTCGCAAAACTGTCTTGTGACTTATAGTGGAAAGTGGCCTATCAATATCTTAATAAATTAATCCGTAAATGCCAACGAGTTGAAGCCATGTTACTTCATGGCAGCTCTGTGGCATTGTATCATTTGCCCCCCTGCTAGTGGAATTATGATCTAGAGCCCTGCTGGATCAGGCTGACGGTCCAGCATTCTCTTCTGACAGTGACCAACCAGATGGCACCAGACAATTGCTAAAGAAATGTCAGGGCTGGTTCAGCTGCAGGTCAGCATGGAGACTCAGAGCTGAGCAGTGAAGTTAATTCTTTATTCAAGGAAACAGAATGCAAACAGAGAAACCTATGGGCAAGACTTGTTCCCAGTTAACCAGTTGTCAGAACTGATGATCTGTGCCCCCCCATTTCCCTCTACGTCTCCTCCTTGGCCGGATATTTTCCAAGCAGTCTTAAACTCCATCAGGGAGCCCCCTGTGCTCTTGGTTCTGCTTCATGCAAGGCCCTCCATGCCCTTGGAGACAAATGACAAGAGGAGCTTAATACAGTGGGACCGGCAGGCTCCCATGAAGCTGCTGCAGCCTCTGCCCCGTCCTCCTCCTCAGCTGCCTGTCCTGCACCTGCAATGCTTTCTACCTTTGGTTCCTCTTTCTCACTCAAGCTTGTTGCTTGTTCAGCTTCTAACCATTCTGCCACCCCTTATCCTCTGACCTGTCTTCCATGCCCCACCACCACTCCCTGGCTCAGATCCTTCTTCCTTTTATGCTTCCCATGCAGGTTCTCCGGCTGGAGCCTCCCACCAACCCTCATCGTCCAGCCAGTCCCTGACAAGGAACCCTTGAAAGAATGTTGAACCCGGAGCAGTTGCAGCAGATTCCACCCACCCTTCTGTGATGTCACACTCTAGACCTCGCTTTCTACGTATTATGTAAATATTGGCAGTGCTGAAAGGAGGATTAGAGTCAAATACCATTGCCTGATATGTTGAAAAGGGAACTGACAATGCGATAAACCTAAAGTGACAGGCTGAGAACGTTCGTTCTTTTCTCTCCACAAGGGATACTAATTTTCTTCACAAATTGAAAGTGTCTGACTTTTGAAGGCTCCTGTAGTGTTGGAAATGCATTTGTTCTAAATTTTGTGCAGTTTAATTTGCTTTGCTGAGCTATCTGTGCATTAGCGCACAAGGCCAACAAACTGACCCTTTACCTCATAATTGCAGCGGCTCCAGATGCCGCCCAGGATAAATGCACAAACGTCTCTTGGCAACTCTGGCTTCACATGGCCCAGTCATGTGAAGAAGATGTCTAAAGCACAGTCCCCATCTTAAGGGAGCTACCACTTGCATGTGTTAAAAGCTACCACAGAGAAAGTAAACATTCTGACAGCAGGCTTCAAAAGAAGTGCTATTACAGGATGTGCATACACAGACAGACAGACAGACAGACAGACAGACAGACAGACAGACAGACAGACACACACACACACACACACGTGTGAAGCTGCCTGTAGAGAAAAGCAGGCATTGTCTTTAAAACATCAAATGGAGTCCTAAACTAAGACTATGTTATCCAGTGATAACAGGATAGAGTTTGTGTTGCTCTCATAGCTGTATAGATGTGAACTTTTTGGTTGGATGGGACTTGTTGATTCTTTCAGTACTATGGCATCATCAGCTTCACTTGCTGAAGTTTTTAGCTTCTGTACCACATGTATAGAACTACAGGAACATTTCCCTCTGTTAACTCTGGGTGGCCATGAGTAAAAGAAGAAACGACTCCTGCACCTTTAATGGTTGTGTAGAAGAGAAGATTTTGCCATGCATACCTTTTCAGAAGCCCTATCCCCTTTCACATCTGGTCACCCTATTTTGACTAGACATATATGAACCCCGTGGGCTGCTAGTAGGTTTAGAATAACAGTTTAACATCCATCACCTCTGCCAACAGGAATCCTGGTGTCCCGATGTAGATCTAAAGGGTTTGGATACATAAATGATCCTGTGGCACCCGAAACAGCCATACCTTGGTTGTTATGAGGCAAAAGCTCATATTGTCAGATGGAAGCAGGACTTTCCCTCTTCTTACGGGCAGAAATGGGGAGCCTACAACAGCCAGAAATCAGCCAGTGAAGGTTTCCCCATCATCCAGGTGCACCTTGGTACCTGGAAAAATCTTCACCTGCTGACTTCTTCCTGCTGTGTAGCTCCTAAGGCACAGGGCATCTTCTCACAAAAAGAGGACAACCTTAGATAAAGGCTCTTGCTGATTGGAGGAGAGGGGGCTGTTTGTTAGTTTGTTTATTATTTTTCCTGGCCCGCAAATGTTTGGGAATCGAGTGCTTTGGTTGGATACCACATGCACCCACCTCACATTTAGTAAGCCAAAGTATATAATAAGAGCCGTGGAAAAGAATGTTTTGCTCTGTGTTTCTGAAACAAATACAGCACCACGCTCCCCCTTGAAAGAGAAATCAGCAGATCAATGAAGTTTTCATTTGGCTGTCATGTGCAGCGGGTATGAAAGGGATTGGTCCTTACCATAACAGAGACAGGATGCTGAGATTGTGCTATCAGCTGGAGAATGTAGCATCTGACTGGCGTACTGTTTTATCCCTTCCAGAGAGATGACTGCAACAAATGAAGTGCTTTTGTTATATTTTTGTTCACAGGCAAGAAAACTGATGAGCCACCTGAAGCCAGACAGGAGGGGTTGGAATAGTTGGCAGGCAGCACATAGAGAGCAAAAGAGAGAGCATACCTACCCAACCCCTTGCTAGCATAAATGAACAGGAAACCCAGCATGAGATTCTTCCAGCATCTTATCTGGAATGGGTATTTAGTGACTTGTAACCAAAGTGCTTGTGTGCGCGCGCGCACGTGTGTGTGTGTGTGTGGAGGAATGTGTACACTTTTTTCCAGGTGCTGTGGCTGCTACTAGAGAAAGAAACAAAACCCTCAGTCTCCGACAATATCCTCCCAAGGCTTCTCAGTCAGGGGATTCAGAACTTGTCCCCCTGACTGATATGGCCATCTGCTCATCTTCAGAAATCACACACATCAGATTTTATTATCAGGGAAGCTGACTGGAGGTTTTAAAGAGATGGGGCTGGACTTTTTCCAAGCAGGGAAAACATTCACATCTTTTGTGGAGGAATTTACCTAGAATATATCTGAATGCTTTCCACCAGAGGGCTGGGAGGGATTGGGTGCAGTCAACCAAACATTTACGATGCTGTCTTCCTGTGTACAGTCATACCTCGGGTTACAGACACTTCAGGTTGCACATTTTCGGGTTATGGACACGCCGAAACCCGGAAGTACCGGAATGGGTTACTTCCGGGTTTCAGTGCTCGCACATGCACAGAAGCACTAAATCATGCTTTGCACATGTGCAGAAGAGCTGAATCGCAACCTGCGTGTGCGCAGACACAGCGCTATGGGTTGCAGATGCTGCAGGTTGCGAACGTGCCTCCCGCATGGATCACAATTGCAACCCAAGCGTCCACTGTACTTAATAAGCTGAGACAGGTGTAAACCTGACTGTCATTATCGCTCCATGAAGAGAAGACTCATCCCATCCCAAACTCCTTTCAATTCAACCATATGACCCAACAACCCAACCCAGTAGAAGTTACCTTGGCAAAAAGTTTGGTGTAAGTCACACCTGCTTTGGCAAGCATTGCTCTGAACTGGGGAACTGTTTTATTATTTTAACTGATTTAAATGTCGTGCTTTTACATTATTTCTTTAATTGTATATTTTAATAAATGATGCTTTAAAGTTATTGTGTGTTTTAATTGTATCTTGACTTAATAGTTGTTAAATGCTTAGAAGCCATTTTGACATCTGACCAGTATGGAAAATTAATATGATGATGATGATGATGAAAGCAGCCTTACTTCTGTGTCCTAGTATATGTGAGTTTGACCAATTACATTGTTAACCCAAGCAGTTGTACACATTTAATATACGATATGGCTTAAACTTAATTTTGAAAGCAGCATGCGTGGATTGGATGCATTTGCATATAAGTTCAGCCAGTTGTGAACACTGAAATTTCAGGCTGAAATAATGATCGCATTTCTTTCTAAAAGGCTCGTGGTCCAGCACTTGGGACTAAGAATTTGGGAGTTACAGGCAGATTTTACAGGTTATAATCTAAAAGTAATGTATATGCCAAGGTTCATACATGAATAAAAAGAGCTGAATGTGTGTCCCCAAAAAGGAAAGACCAGTTTCCTTTGTTAGCTTTGCAGGCCTCAAGGAGTCTGATTGAATGTCATTTCAGGACAGTAGCGCCTATTTCCCTGCCTGTACTTCAAGGAGAACCATCTGACATTTTCTTCTTCTATTACTGACTTACGGCATGATGCACGCTTCCTTAGCTGCTCAGGTAGCATGGGGATTTAGTGTGTGGTGCTGTTTCTCCTTTCTAATTACATTTTTCTAAGAGCTGTGACTGTGGTGAAGAACTTAGGAAATACACTCAACTTTCCATAATTGGAAGAATCATTACCAAGACACACACCGAGAACCTCCTGGTTCGTGAAAATTTGGGGAAACAGAGTGTTGTTCTTTGAGGGAAAGCGAAAAAGAAATAGCTTTGTTGTCCTGAAATAACCTGTAATAATTCTCCTCTGAGACAAAAGAAAAATAGAATAAATTACACAAGTAGACTTGAAGGAATTAGGGGTGCTCATGAAATTCTCCCCAACCAAATTTCTCCCTGGATTTTGGAGCTATAAATTGCCTGATCTTAGCAACATGCCATTTTTTATTTTCAGACTTCATTCAGATGGATGAACAGAGAAGCAGTGTGGAGCTCACATATTCCACCCCTCCTTACTATACAGGTAACCAACATGCACAAACCTACTGTACATTAATTAAAACACTGCAAAAAAGGAAGCTTTATACATTGGACAATAGCATCAAAAGTCTTTGTTCCATTGTGATTTAATAAATGCAGAGATGTGCATGTGTGCATCAGGACCCTGTAAGGGGGCGGGAAGAGATAAGACTTGAAAAGTGTGGCAAGATGAGTATTGTTCCAAAGCTGAAGTTAATTTTAGAAAATCTCCAAATTAAATCAGAGAACAGGTAGAGCAGAACATGGAGAGGAATCCAACCACAGAACAATAACAAAACTGAACAGTAAGCATCCGCTCATCCCTAGAAGGAATCTGTAAACAGAAGAGGGCAAGTAGAAACTGCAAGAAAATGTTGCACTGTGGAGCCCGCCTTCATCCAATCTTTCCCACCCCCTCCTCCACAACAGTCAGCCAGCATTCTGCAGCCACTGGACATACTGAATCCATAGTGGGCTGCCCCACTACCACACACACATGGGGTGAATTCCTCTTAATTATTTTGTGCAAACCTCAAGAGTTCCCCCAAACCTACTGATACCTCCCACTTGGTAATGATTGGTGAGTTATGGTTACACAAGCAACAGAGTTATGCTTGAACTTGGAAATAGAAGAAATGGTGGCTAGAAACCTCTGTACACAAAAGTATTGCATACACAAGCACAAGCACAAAAAGGAGCTTGTATTCATTGAATGAATGCATGGAATCTGCTTTTGGTGATTCCGTCACAAACTGCTCAAGAGTTTGTTAGTGAATATCACAACTAGGTACATGGGGCTGATTGTGTGACTCTTTCTCACATGACCCATTTCCCCCTTGGGATCACACTATTCCTTTAAAAAAAACCTATGATTAGCAGACAAGTACAGTACTGCAGGCCCCCCCCCCCCGAACTGTAAAATAAATTAAAGGATCTCCCCTACTAGAAGACAAATTTCCCACAAGGATTTTTGACACAGAAAATGAGCACCGAGAGGGATGGGGGGGGGGAAAGATTGTGTGATCAAGTTGCTTGTTTTTCCCACAGGAAGAGGGCTCCATCTAAAAATGCCCCTTAAATTGTTCAGTAATTAGTTGGCCATTGTTTTCAATGAACTGATATCTCCAGATTACCCAGACTTCCATCAATTTCAGCAAAGAAATCTTAGACAAGCATTTTGCAAAGGGAATATATATATATATATATATATATATATATATATATATATAGCTATGCTTTCTCTATTAGCAGAAAAAACGTAGGTACGGTCTTGGATTTGCATTTTTAATATTATTTATGCTTTGTACATAATATAATATACAGCCTATATTGTGTGTTAGGGGAGGGCAGAACCTTAATATAATATACAGCCTATATTGTGTGTTAGGGGAGGGTAGTACCTTAGGTAGTTTGTCCACTTTTGGTCCCCGTCCTGCACTCAGGTCTCACCTGTGGCTCCTAGAAGCTATCAGCATGCAACAGTGGCCACACCCTGGGAAACAGTTGGACTGGCTAGCTAAACCAGGTGAGGGTAGCCAATGGGTCTCACACCCCCAGTGAGTTAGGGACTTCCCCAGCATGCAAAGACAGGCTCCAGTGGATTGAGTGGACAAGACCAATAGTGGACCTAATGGTCAAGAAGGTGATTACTGCACGTGCTGTAGAGGGAAATGAGGGGCAGATGGGGCTTCTCAACTTGGGAAGTTGGCCATATAGGAGAAGGAAAACTCTAAACCTTCACTGCCTTGCAACTATCCTCGTTCATGAGAAAGGTTTGGGGAGTAAACCCTGGAGAAAATCTTTACCTGCTTCCTTGTGGGAGAAGAAAAATCTGGACTGGAGTCCCTAAGACAGTTGGATGGTGTCTTGTACGTCGCCTCCCAGCAACTCCTGTAGCCAAGCTGATGTCAAATGCATTGCTCTGCTTTCCTTTGGACAACACCAGCAAGGCTGAGATGAGGGTCTTGTTATCTTACACCTCAGAGAGGAGACACACTCTACTGTCTCTCAAAACAGATGGATAGCAACAATTGCACTATCCCTATGCAATCACTAATGATGTGAATATGCAGCTAGGGTCAGTTGCTCCACACCAGGCTTCCTCAACCTCAGCCCTACAGATGTTTTTGGTTTACAACTCCCATGATTCCTAGCTAGAGGACCAATGGCCAGGGATGATGGGAATTGTAGTCTCAAAACATCTGGAGGGCCGAGGTTGAGGAAGCCTGCTCCACACTGTTCTATGTGCATGAAGGGACTCTGCATCTGTGCTAAATTGGTGCAACTGCCCCAGGTATTAGTCAGCTGTGTCAGTTCAGACTTTTTATAGGGGATGAAAGATGGACTGTGCAAGTTAATTGTGGTATTTCCATGTACAAATCATGTCAACGCTCGCTGGTGCAGATATACACAAAGAGCATTAGTCACATATGCAGCAAGGAACCGGGCATGTTTTGAAAGGCACATAGTTTCATTCTTCATCTTTGCCCGTGGCTTGTAGTCTAGTTGGAGAGTGTTATGGAGGTGTGTTAAGGCAGGTGAGCAAGTTAATCACTTCAACCCTGCAGAAATATAACTACCTAAATCAGTCTAATGGACAAGCTGCTCCCTGCAATCAATTTCCTAGGCTTCTCTTTGTACTGAACTAGGCAGACTAAGAAACCTTCTCTTTGATACATCTGTAATTTGACTTAATCGGAAGTTGACCATCGTGGAAGAACATGCCTCTGTAAAAAATATATCTCTGTTGTAGGCAAGACAAATCCATCAGCGAAGGATTCATTTAAGGTTAAATATAATCAGGAAAAGCCACCTGTTTTTGAAGGCTTAACCAGAGTTTTACTTCTCCCCCTAAGGTTTGAGAGATCACACACAGACATGAACACACACATCAGCAAAAGCAGCAATGCTGCAGGCAGTTCATTCTAAAAGTCATACTATGGGCTCAGCTCTACACTAACAAATCCCAGGCAGCAAGTCTGATATAATGACAGGATAGGATGACAACTTAAGAGGAACATGTGCGTGGGCAGGAATTAAACTTATTCCCAGACATACAGACTTGGCACTTAAGTCATATGAGAAGAAGTTGGTGAAACAGTATAAAATTATCTAATTGTATTAGGAAAAGAGAACAAGTTATCTAATTCTTGTGTTGTGCTGCCAGAGATCCAGATCAGAGCTTACGGTGTCAGAATTTGTCAGATGCTGAACAAGGTGGAAGAGAAACACAATTAGCTTGTGCCAAAAATAACAGAGTGAGACAGGTTTCTTCTTCTTCCTTTAATTCTTCTAATAAACAAGATTTCACCTTTTTCCAATCTGGGCATACTGGTAGAAATATTCTAAAGAGAAATGGAAGCAGTCAGGGTCATTAAACACCTGCAAAAAGAAGAAAATGCAACTGAAATGGCCCTACCTTTTCCATTTATAGGAGCAATGATGGCTGTTACAGCCTACCTGGGATCCCAGGCTTTGCCTTTGACCACATACTTTCCCTTTGACAAGTTCAGTGACTGCTGGTTCATTAAGGGAACTTACCAGGTTCTGTATTGATGATATGGGAGGTTATTATATCAGAGGATATAATAGATGACTCCACTTATTAGCCTGCAGCCACAAACCAGCCACCTACCTCTTTACAGCTGCTTTATTCCCTCTTCTGCACAATCCTAGTACCAAAGGATATGCACCCATGTACATCTATTGTCTAATTGCCTTGCCCTCTTCAGTGCCTTTGCAAGAAAGGCAGGCAGGGAGGCACTATGAGAGCTTGGATCAGTCCCTCTTTTCCACCCAGAACCTGAAGACACACTCTTTGGCATTCTAACAGAAAGCTTTTTCCAAGGAGTGAGGAGAACTACTGTGACCAATGATTGTACATTTTCCTTGTAGGATATACACTCAACACTTAATTTCTAAAATGAGGGATGCAGAGACACATAGTGACACCTTCTGTCTTGGAAACCCTTCCTCCTAGTCCCAGGTGTGTGGGGCCATTAGTAAAGATCATACTCTAGCATCTTCCTATATGGAGAAATAGGCTGTGGGCCATTCTTCTGCTAGGGTGGATATTGATAATATGTTCTCCAACAGCACTTGGCAAGTTGAGTGAGAAAACTTTTCATCATCAGACGTGTCACTTTTGAATGTTGCTAATGTAATACAGCCAGCAAAAGGAAACCATTTCTAAATAATCCTGGCCTGTGTGTCTCCTTCGTCCAACACATAAATGTGGGGGATTTGCATACCAACTATAGTCTGCAATCCTATACCTATGTATTTCTTTGAAGTATTTTTATACCACCCTGCCATTGTGCTCCCAGGATTCAGTGGGACTTACTGCTATGAAAACATGTGCGTATTGCACTGTGCTGTTAGTGTCCTTTGTGAAAGCTATGCATCTCCCCTTGGATCCTACAACTGCTGAATATGGGCAGCATATTGTGCTGCAGCAACACCTGGTAAGGCAACTAGTAAGTAACCGGTTTCTGATGAAAGCTATTTACTTCTAAGGAAATGCATAAGTAGCAAATGCTTTGCTTTACAGACCATTCTCACTTAAACAAAATAAAATTCCTTTCCAGAAGTGTTTCTGGCAGGAGAAAATCTTTAAGGTGACAGGGCTGCATTATTATGTGTTAAATTTTTCATGAGAGTTTTATACCATTCAATGCTCTATGCAGTGTAATAATCTATGCCAAGATGTATTGGCTCTGGTATAAGTTATTTATGTTATCTCTATATGAAGTTGAGTGTGTATACATTTTTATGTTATCTTTTTCTTTGAACATGATTGATTGTCCCCCCCCTCTTCTCCCCTCTGTTTGTAGAATTAATGTAATTTAGTTTATGTTTATACATTGATAAAATTTGTTGCTAAGAGAGCACATTCCCTTGCTATATTGAGTGGTTTCCCTCCCAGAACCTAGACTAAAAAACAACAACATTATTATTTAGTTTAGTCTGGATAAGAGGAAATGGAGAGGAGATATGATAGCCCCCTTCAAATATCTAAAGGGTTGCCACACGGGTAGGACTCAAACCAATGGCTTCAAGTTACAAGAAAGAAGATTCCAACTAAACATCAGGAAGACCTTTCTGATGGTAAGAGCTGTTGGACCGTGGAACAGACTCCCTTCTTCCTTGGAGGTTTTTAAGCAGAGGTTGGATGGCCATCTGACATGGATACTTTAGCTGAGATTCTTGCATTGCAAGGGGTTGGACTAGATGACCCTCAGGGTTCCTTCCAACTCTATAATTCTCTATTATTTTTAAACTGTTGCCTCCAATGTCCCTTAGCACACCGACTGTTATTTTTCTTTATTAAATTGATTAGTTGCTTTTTCTTGCCAAACGCAACTCAAAGCGATTTACAAACAACCAAACAGCCTCAAAAAGAACTCCACATAGATACATTAAAATCAGTGCCTTGAGGGCCTTTTTCTGTGTTACAAGAGACTAACATGGTGATGACGATTTAAAGCAATATGTCCTAAGCAAGCATGGTAGCAAATTATACAAAAAAAGAGGCAATGCTCTATTATTTTGGAAGTAATCACAGATAGTAATCACAGATATTTGGCACAAGTTGCCAAAGTGCAATCACTTTTAGGTTTCCCTGGTTTAAATGAGAAAATGAACTCTCCTGCCTACATCAGTTGGAACTTACAATTGTTCTGTTTTAGAAGAACCCTGCCCACTCTTAGTTCTGGTCCATCCAGGTTCTGATGGTAGTAAGTTTAATAAGAAAGCAATGCACACAGCCAATAAAAGAACACTAACCCTGCTTGCCAAGGGACACATCTGTACCCAGATTAATTTACCCGGTGTGAATACAAATGATAGAAAAATGCTACTGGGAAATAAATGCAGTTTTATCATTGCTCCTGGGCCAACAAGCTCTTTTTGTGTGTAATTGCTTTATGATGGCACTTGCAATCTAAAAAAAAAAAAAGCAACCCTAGAAGGCAATGGTCATTAGTGGAATACTACTGAAGGTCCAGACCAATAGGTCATGGGTAAATTGACAGTCGTTCAAATTAGGAACCAAATAGCTCCACAAATGCTAGTATGTAAGGAAGGAAACACAAACCAAGAAGTAGAAAGAAGCCTAGAGAAGCAGCCTTTTAATATATTGTTGCAAGAAGCACACAGTGCTAAGTAAAACCCCATGCTACATACTCCAGTTTCCCCTTTGCATCATTTTCTGGTTTGCACCAGTAAATATGATTATTTTCTTTTCTGAAAGTCACGTAAAGAACTTTTGCCTCATTCCATGTTGATGGCCCTTGGAAAGTTTGTCTTACTAGGCTAGGCTAGCAGTAGCCTCGTGGTGATTTTAGCTTCACTCTTCCACCTGAAACATAAAGCACACATACTTCTCTACGCCATTCTGCACCAAACATGAACCTTATTCTTTTCAGTGTACAGCAGGCAAACACAGCAAAAAGAGTCTCGCTGTCTCTGGAGACCTGAACTGGTAATGGAAGGTGAGAAGCTGACAATAGCACACTTGTTTCAGTGGTTCTCCAGGGAACCTACAGAGAAAACAGCTGCCAGAGGGCACCATCACTATATGTTGGCAACAGAGGGAATGTCACCAACTTACTGAAAGATCCCCTAACTTACAAGGATTCGGGTTAGCAGCAGATCAGCTGTCCTGTTGAAGGGAGCTGTGACTGCAGAGGAGTTATGCAAGTTCCCACTTTGGATGTCACAGAAACCCAAGTCACTTGCCATTTCTGTCTCCCCTTGTTCGCTTCTGTGGCTCCCTTGGGATGTGATCTTCCCTTGAACTGAGAACCACAGGCTTGTTCATTTGCTGTTGTTTGTTGCAGCAGCAGGCAAACAGGTCTACCTCCCTGGAAACATGTGTCAAGTGATGCACACATTGGGGAAAAACCTCTGAGCTTCATATATACACCAAGTGTCAGGCTTGAGGAATCCTCTCCCTTCCCCTGATGGCACCAAGAGGCAGGGAGGAAACAAGAAAGTTCTTACATATGATTTATTCAGCCATCATGGTATGAGACAAAGAATTCTGGTCATTCCTCCATGATAGAGTTGCTCACACTGAACTCCTCCCCCTTCCCCCTCTAGCAGCAACACTTGCTTCTACGGCGTCTGTCTGTGGACCATTGTCTTTGTGCTCTTTCTTCTTGCACCCTTAACGAACACCGCGTTTTGGGAGAAGGGTGTGTGTGTTGGTTATGTTGTCCAATGACGTGTCAGCTAGCTGCTCTGCCTCCCCTCCTCCTCCTCCTCCTAACACTGCATAACTGCTCTTCTCCTGTCTCAGAGTTGTTATCTTCCTCAAAGCCCTGCTGTAATTCAATACTACCTTATTCCTTTCTGGAAGCTACAGGAGAAGGGGGGTAGAGACCTCTACCATTCCTCCTCCTCCTCCTCTTCAGTGCAGTCCTTGACACCATTGAGGACTGAGATGCTGGGGAGAGATCTTGGGGGTCAATGGTGATTTGGTGCAGATATGGAACAAAACCTTATCTCAGGTGCTTGACTGGAGAGAAGTGTGTGAGCAATTGTCCTCATATCCTTGAGGTTTTAGTGGCCAACCAGTGTGGATTTCGGATAGGTGTTTCTTTTCTTCAAAATCAGGAGGCTGATATTGTTCTACCAGAATTGGACCTTCACTCAAACAACTCAGCAGCAATTGTTGTTCTCACGTGTCTCTGTAAGATAGCATACCTGCCAAGTGCCCCGGTTGAAGCGGGACAGCCCTGCTTTCTTTCAAGGTGCCATGGACTCTGCCTTCATCCCAGGGTGCCCGGATTTTGTGGGGTGGGCAAGGGCAAGAGCAAGAAGTGGTGGGACGGGTGGGTGGTTGAGGGTGTGAGGAAAGCAGCAGAGCAGGTGGGTGGGCAACGAGGGTGACGGAATGGTGGGGAGTTGGTGGTCTCCTGCTTTGCCCTCCTGAAATGTTGGTGAATATGAGATGGATATTTGAGAATAATCTGTGTGGGTTTTACATGGTGACTTGCTTCTTGATGCCTAAGGGCCTAGGGCAGTTTTCAACCATTAAAACACAATATTAAGAAGCTTTAAACAACTTATAATCACAAAAATAAGGTGGCACCCTAAAAAAATATACATCTCAGTACTGCATATAGGTATGTCTATTCAAGCTGTCTGAACACTGATATGCCTTCATCAACCCTGAACATGATCTCTAACACATCCAGTTCAAAAGGTGGATAGCCAGTTCACCTCTGGGCTCAGTCTAATCCTGAGCTACTGGAGAAATTGTGGTTTCTGGTTCAATTACAAGTAGGCCCTTTGCTGGGGTGGAGAGCAAATAGCTCTGCTATTTGCCTATGAAGCACCCATTATAGTTGGTGCCAAAAGCTAACTAAAGTCAGTTTACAGAAGGCTCTCTCGATGGAACAAGATGAGAACTTATTAAACTCCCTGTTTGCGGCTGTCAAATGTATTGTAATTAGGTGCAGGGAATCAGATAAATACATCATACTAGACAAGCAGTTAAGATAGCACAATGAGGCAGAATGCTTTAATCTGCAACAGGAAAGGGTTACAGAGTGTTCCCTCAATAGGCTACAAGGTGTGAAATAAGTGAGAGAAGAGGATTTCTGACAAATGGCAGCATGATGGCCTAACCTGGTTCAGGAAGGCTTGTTTAAACCTGTGATACAAATGATACAATTTGTTTAAACAAACCCAATGTACATTTCATGAGATGATAGTGCTTAACACGTATTAGATGCCTTCTACAAAACTGTCTCAAGGTGACAGTGCTAAAACATGTAAAGAATTAAAAACACAACCAATAGACAATAGTTCCAGAAACTTAGCAGTGTTAAAACCATACCATCACCCCCCATTATCTGGCCCTCAAAACGTTTCCCAGGCCACACTCTTCCCTGAGGTCCCACCCACCACTGCCATGCGACTTTCTAAACTTTGCCCATAAGTGAATGTGACCCTCAGTCTGAAAAAGATTCTCCCATCCCTGCATTCGAGTGTTGGACTAGGACTATGGAAACTGGTGTCAACATCCCCACCCAGCTAAGAGGTTCACCGGGAGACACTGGACCAGCCACTGTCTCTCAACCTAAATCTACTTCAAAGGGTTGTTGTGAGTGAGGATAAAATAGGGAGGGAGAAACCATGTATGCCAGCTTGCTCTCCTTGGAAGAATGGTGTGGTATAAATGTAAATAACAAATAAATACATTGCGCAGTGGTTCAAATCATATTTGCATACCCCTTAACTGCCTCAATTAAATCAGGACATCCTTGTTTTGGGGCTCTGTACTCTCTTATGCATCACGTAAGTGTGGTCCAAAAGACACGCATCCCGGTTTAGTAGTTGGAAAGCACGTTAAAGTGCAAGTAGATAAATAGGTACCACTCTGGCGGGAAGGTATACAGTGTTTCCATGCACTGCTTTGGTTTGCCAGAAGTGGCATAGTCATGCTGGCCACATGACCCAGAAGCTGTCTGAGGACAAACGCCAGCTCCCTTGGCCTATAGAGTGAGCAACCCCAGAGTTGTCCGCGGCTGGACCTAATGGTCAGGGTACCTTTACCTTTACCTTCTTATGGGTCATGTGACTCACCTGGAAGTGTGGTCCAAAAGTCACGCATCCCGGTTTTTGGCCTGGACATGTTGGAGAGTTTGTTTTAATGGCTTGGTCCTCAATGTTCAAGGCTAAGTTGGAAGCTGCATGTCAGCAGCTATATACATTTTACATAAATGAACCCTGATTGTTTGTTTTTAAATCATGTGTCTAAGAGGAATATGCATCCTTCATAAAAGCTAGCCTTAAATACCCAATGATGATAACGACAGGGTGGTAGAAGAATGCAAGGTATTTGCATGGCAGGGTCTTGGACTAGATGACACTTTGGATCCCTCCCAACTGAACAATACTTTGATTCTAGGAAGAGTCAAGGCGTCCAAATATATAATAAGGAAAGAAGCAAAGGAATTAGAGACAACATGAGAAGAGGAGGAGGAGGAGAGCGAGAGACATAGCTTACTGGGTGAATTATTTCTCCCTTCATCAGAGAAATATCTGAAAAATTAAGAAGTATTTTTAGTGTGCTGTAAAATTACTCTGGCTTTGCTGGAAATAATGGAAACAAAATCCAGTGAAAAGATTTGTGTATCTGAATAAGCAGATCAATTTTGTTTTATTTTTTAAAAAACAATGTTGATACACTCTAGAATTAGCCACAAACCAAGCCCGCAGAGCTCCTTTTCATGATCTATGGCATATACTCAAAAGCCAATGGAGCAAGAAATCCAGCAATGGGGAAAAGGCACTTTCTCTCCCCCTCTGCCCACCCTCTCTCTCACTCTCACACATGCATCAGGAATGCCTAAATCCATATTCATTTAGCATGGTAGGAAATCCCACCAGCAAGACACTGCAGTGGAGAAATGAGATGGTTGCATAGAAGCAATCAGGGCACAACTGAGCAGCTCCCAAAGCAGGCAGGAAAACCTTCCCTGTGCTTGCCTTGAGGTCCCAGGAATCAGCATGCCTGTGACTGTACAACGGAATGAGGTGACATCTATAATGTGGCTACTTGAGCAAGATCTTGTTCTTCCTTGCTCCTTTTAAATCTAGGTCGCACAGTTGCAAATGTAAACCAATCCTCAGGGAAGAAACGGCTATTGGCTGGCTGCAAGCCATGATGGACTGTGTACCACCCACAATATTGTAAGTGGCATGCCTCTGAATATCATTTGCTGTGGAATATGAGTTTTGTATCTAAAAGTGGGGAGTTTGTAGCAGAAACAACTGCTGAGCTGGTCAAGCCAGTTTCTTCCCTGAGCTAATGGCGTAGCTGGGGTTGTAAGCATGCTCATCTGCATGACAGTGAAGAACAGAGGCTTTGCCATAGAGACAACTGGGTGATGATGCTTTCCAGGAGTAGATAGGCTTCCACCAATACCCACCTGGCTGGAGGCAACATCATCTTGTAGGTAGAAGGACCATAGGCCACATTTGTGTGTGTATGTGTGGCTGGCTGTGGAAGCTGGGTACAGAGAGACTTAACTGTGCTGGAACCAAAGCTATGGTTTGCCCCCCTCCCTCCAGAAACCTAATGGGGAGGCAAGATTGGGTGGAGTGTTTCTGCTGTGAGACCTTCCATCTTGTGCTCAGGTTGCATATATATGTGTACTAGGGACTGCTGCTCCTGCTCACGTTGCTTGCAATCCACCTCAATCCTCCCCTTACAGCTTACCCAATTTGCACAGCTACTTTACTCCCTCCCATCCATCTCTGAAACCCAATTCCTTCACAGCTCCTTTAACCACCATTTCCCTCTCAGTTCCTTTACTCAAACTTCTGCTGTTGTTTTAAACCACCGCTTTTGCCCTCTCACTTTTCCCCACCCTGACTTCATGCAAATCCAGAATTGTGATGAAGAACTACAGATCCATCAGTGGAGGCTGTGTGATTGTCCTGCTCCACAGGCCCCAAGGCGGGCCTGTGCAAGTGGTTTGGTGCAGGAGATCCAAAGAAGGATGTCAAAAATGCCAGAATGATCAATTCTAGTGCTTTAGTATAAGAAGGTGGAAACTTAACAAGACAATACTAGAGACCTTGCAATTACAGCTCAGGGCTGGATCTAGACAAATCAAAGAAGATGTTTCAGTTAAAAGCATTGTAAACTTTATATGAGAAATCAGGTTGGCAAAAACATATACAGCACTTTTTCTTTCCCAATGTAGCTGAGTCCCAGGATGGACAACTGAAACAGCAAGCATTTGTCATGAATGTCAACACCCGGGAAGGATTTTATATGTTACTTATACAGAAAACATCATACATCAGCTGGCCAATTAAGCCCACCTGACTATGAATACATGGGTGGCAGGCCTCCAAAGTACACTGATAACTCCTCTCCCATGGCCAATAGCCAAGTGTCCCAAGCCAACAGGTAAGCATAATATCAAAGCAAGTGAATAAACATAAGTGAGCTCATTCTTGCAGCAAATAACAATATCTTGACTACCAAGATGGTGTTTTCAGGCCTTCTGGGGTATTTTCAGTTTGGTTTTACACAATGAAATATATGTCTGTCTGTCTGTCTGTCTGTCTGTCTGTCTGTCTGTCTATATCATCTATCTATCTATCTATCTATCTATCTATCTATCTATCTATCTATCTAACCTTACACAGCCCTGTAGTTGTGCATCTATCATCTATCTATCTATCATCTATCTATCATCTATCTATCTATCATCTATCTATCATCTATCTATCTATCATCTATCTATCTATCTATCTATCTATCTATCTATCTATCTATCTATCTATCATCTATCTATCTATCTATCTATCTATCTATCTATCATCTATCTATCATCTATCTATCATCTATCTATCTATCTATCTATCTATCTATCTATCTATCTATCTATCATCTATCTATCTATCTATCTATCTATCTATCTATCTATCATCTATCTATCTATCTATCTATCTATCTATATCTATCTATCTATCTATCTATATCTATATCTATCACCATATATCTTAAAGTCAGTCTCTATTGACCATTGCAAGGAAACTGAACCCTGGGTAAGTACTGGCATCTGTGAGTCTCCTGCTGCTTGGAGACTCGGTGGTGGTGGTGAGGGTGCACACAACAATATTTTTTTAAGTGGAATGGGAAGTGGGTCTTGGCAGTGTCTGGTGTCCTCAGGTGCCATGTTGAAGACCCCTGACCTAGACTCAGCTCTCTCTCTCTTGCTCTCTCTCATGGGCAGTACTCCCCCCCCCCTTAAAAAACGTTTAGGGGTACTCTCATTTTCCTACTCATATTGAAATACTGCCCCTCAATGAGGCCAAACTCATATTCACAATATGTTTAGGGGTATGTGTACCCCTGCGTCCCCCCAGAAGAAAGCACTGGGAGTCTCTCTTCAGATACATATTCTTAGATCACAACATCCTTAACTGGAGCTGGGTGGGGGTGGGAGGTTTGTCTTTTGCCCCTTTCAGGTATTTCCTAGTCATTCAGAAAACTAAAGGAAACTCTTTAACAATTAGTTCCCATGGAAACACATCACCCAGCTATTAACACTCATTTGTCAGGTCAGAGGTTCTGACCAGATATTGCCTCAGAGCAATACCAAATGGAGTCCTACTCACACAAGCCTGACAGGAAACCCGTATCAAGGCTTGGGAGATGGCTGCACAACTACAGGGCTGTGTAAGGTTAGCCACCAGGCTCTCCATACCTACAGAGCAGTTACCATTTCTAAAAAATCAGTCGTTTGAGGGCCAACATGCTTAGCACAGTATGAGGCAATTATTCCACAGGAAAATATTAAACTCCTCAGTAAATGCATCAATATTAAAAGGGGATACTATTTTGTGTGTGTGAATGATGGTGTCATGCTTACAGATCTGGTTGTTCAAATAGGCAAAGAGCAGCGGGGGAGGGGGATTAGCTTTAGGGAATTGCCATGCGGGGAGGGTTAATGTCGCCATCCGTATCCACTGTGCCTCTGCCCCAGTATAAATTGGGAGCCCTTTTATGGCTGCTTTTTGAGAGGAAAAAGGGAGCGCCTACAAAATGTCTAGTTTGCTCTTCCCCACACTATAGTCCTAAATCCCTCGCTGTCAATAATTTACTACAAGATCATTGCTCTGTGAAAGGGTTCTCTTGAGATATTAAAGCCTTTCGACAAAGGAATCTAAAGCAAGGTAAAGCAAGATAGACCGGCCACCCCCCTTATTTTGTCACCATTTCCTGATGAGACCCATAATGTGGACTTCTGAGGCAGAAGCAATTTGGAATGAACTGGAAGGGGGCCATGTGTCTTGTTAGAGCCTTCATGCGTTCCAGCCAGCCGGTTTGTTTTGCTGCCATGGAAAATAGACACATCCATTTCCCCCCGAATGCTGGGAGCTGACCAAGGGAGACAGCGCACATTGCCGAGCACAGGTGTTGCTGGCAGGTGTCCTGCTTCTGCGGAAGCTGCAGTCTGGCTACGCTGCTGCTGCTGCTACCTCCTTGCTGCACCTCCCATTCTCTCCTGCCCAGAAAGAAATACAAGCAGGGCTATTTACAAACAGCAAGCAGAGCAATGAACACATCAGGTAATTAAATGGCAGATCAACTCGACTCGACTCCTCCTGGGAAAGCAGCCCTTGGGAGAAGGAAGAATGAAGTAACAGGAGACGAAAACTAATGCAGCAGGAGCACAGCAGTGACAAAAACCCGCAAAGCGAAGAAGAATAAGCTTTCGGCAAAAGCAGTGCCAACAGTTGCAGCCCACAGGAGGTGTGCCGTGTGCTCTGAGCTGCCAGTGCTGCAGGGCTGGCATAAGGAGGTTATGGAGGGAGGCCGCTATATACTCCATGTAAGTGCAAGCACACACATTGCTGAATGTGAAGAGGGAACGGCAGGTGTTTGCATCACCGAAGATCAGCGGCACATGCAGGAAGTCGCTGTTTATATATCTATTTTTATTTATTAAATTTCCCTACTGCACTTCACCCAAGAACCACAGAGCAGTTTACAATATAATAACACAAAGATACATAATGTAGTAACAAACTGAAACAATACCCCACCCCCAATACTTCCCCAATAAATCAATCAATCAATCAATCAATCAATCAATCAATCAATCAATAAATAAATAAATAAATAAAGCAAGTGTTAGCGCTTGGGGGTTAGATAACTTGATTTGTTGTTGTTGTTTAGTCGTTTAGTCGTGTCCGACTCTTCATGGCCCCATGGACCAGAGCACGCCAGGCCCTCCTGTCTTTCACTGCCTCCCGCAGTTTGGTCAGACTCATGTTTGTAGCTTCGAGAACGTTGTCTAACCATCTTGTCCTCTGTCCCCTTCTTCTTGTGCCCTCAGTCTTTCCCAACATCAGGGTCTTTCCCAGGAAGTCTTCTCTTCTCATGAGGTGGCCAAAGTATTGGAGCCTCAGCTTCACAATCTGTCCTTCCAGTGAGCACTCAGGGCTGATTTCCTTAAGAATGGATACGTTTGATCTTCTTGCAGTCCATGGGACTCTCAAGAGTCTCCTCCAGCACCACAGTTCAAAAGCATCAATTCTTCGGGGATCAGCCTTCTTTATGGTCCAGATCTCACTTCCATACATCACTACTGGGAAAACCATGGCTTTTACTATACGGACCTTTGTTGGCAAGGTGATGTCTCTGCTTTTTAAGATGTTGTCTAGGTTTGCCATCGCCTTTCTCCCAAGGAGCAGGCGTCTTTTAATTTCGTGACTGCTGTCACCATCTGCAGTGATCATGGAGCCCAAGAAAGTAAAATCTCTCACTGCCTCCATTTCTTCCCCTTCTATTTGCCAGGAGGTGAAGGGCCCAGTGGCCATGATCTTCGTTTTTTTGATGTTGAGCTTCAGACCATATTTTGCGCTCTCCTCTTTCACCCTCATTAAAAGCTTCTTTAATTCCTCCTCACTTTCTGCCATCAAGGTTGTGTCATCTGCATATCTGAGGTTGTTGATATTTCTTCCGGCAATCTTAATTCTGGCTTGGGATTCATCCAGCCCAGCCTTTCACATGATGAATTCTGCATATAAGTTAAATAAGCAGGGAGACAATATACAGCCTTGCCGTACCCCTTTCCCAATTTTGAACCAATCAATTGTTCCATATCCAGTTCTAACTGTAGCTTCTTGTCCTACATAGAGATTTCTCAGGAGACAGATGAGGTGATCAGGCACTCCCATTTCTTTAAGAACTTGCCATAGTTTGCTGTGGTCGACACAGTCAAAGGCTTTTGCATAGTCAATGAAGCAGAAGTAGATGTCTTTCTGGAACTCTCTAGCTTTCTCCATAATCCAGCGCATGTTTGCAATTTGGTATCTCGTTCCTCTGCCCCTTTAAATCCAGCTTGCACTTCTGGGAGTTCTTGGTCCACATACTGCTTAAGCCTGCCTTGTAGAATTTTAAGCATAACCTTGCTAGCGTGTGAAATGAGTGCAACTGTGTGGTAGTTGGAGCATTCTTTGGCACTTCCCTTCTTTGGGATTGGGATGTAGACTGATCTTCTCCAATCCTCTGGCCACTGCTGAGTTTTCCAAATTTGCTGGCATATTGAGTGTAGCACTTTAACAGCATCATCTCTTAAAATTTTAATATTTAATAGATAACTTGATACCGTCCAACATTTCTCCAGTGAAAATAGGGACATCCTAAAGAAAACCAGGATCAAATCAGAAACTGGGACGGCTTCTCTAAATCAGGGCCACCCCTGGAAAATAGGGACACTTGGAGGGTCTGCACTTGTGGGTGGGTTTCAGTCCTGCTTCCTGCAGCCACATCTCTGCCTAATCTACACGCAACATCACATATGACATCAGGTGTGGGACAGTTGGGAATGGTTTCAGCAAAATGGCTTGGCAGGCCAATGGGGAGATTCCTTTTCTCTGGAACATAAGCTGTAACCCTAGATTTTTAGCACAGCATGTCTCTAAAACCCGAGTATAAAGAATGCACCATTTAGTTGCACATAGGCCAGGCCCAAACTCGGCCCTCCAGCTGTTTTGGGACTACAACTCCCATCATCCCTAGCTAACAGGAACAGTGGTCAGGGATGATGGGACTTGTAGTCCCAAAACAGCTGAAGGGCCGGGTTTGGGGATGCCTGACATAGCTCTGAAGCACATTTAAAACACATTCTTTCCCCTCAAAGGATTATGGGCACTGTAGTTCACTCCTCCTAGAGTTAGAATTTCCAGCAACCCTTAACAAATTATAGTGCCCAGACTTCTTTGAGGGGAGAAATGTGCTTTAAAGATATGGCATGCATGTGGTGTTTGACTCCTGTTGAAATCAAAGTCCTGGACTTGAACTTTGGAACTCCTGCGCTGCAGCTGCTTGCTTCTGCCCTCCCGAATGTGCTTTATGACTGATGCCTTGTAGTGGTACAGGCCATTGTCATTCTTCAGGCAGCTACTTGCAGCTGGCATCCTGAGCTCAAGAAATAACTTCTTGAAGGAAAAGCATGAGCGACGCAGCTAAAGATAAAAATAGCGATCATTTCCCGAGATGAAACTTCATGTTAAACACTTAAAAAGCAATCAGAAGTCAGATTTCCCCTTTCAATTATTGTGTTTATTCCATTCTAAAAAGTTCCAGCCTTGTGAAATGCACTGCAACAGCTCCCATCAATAACGGCTCACCTCCCTTCCCCGTTCTCATACCCCCACCTTATTTCTGCTGGCTCATCCTCTGGGCTGGCCAGGGTGTAACTATTCTTCTGGGGGCAGGCAAGGAAAGAAGATGTTGTGATATGTCCCTAGAAGGGAACCCAAGAAGAATTAATGAGGGAGCCCTGTGCTACCTGACTTGGCACAGAAGCACCTTTTCAGAGGAAGAAAGATAAAAGACGAACATAGGCAGGAATTAATATTCTAGTACAAAATATGGCAGGTTCACAAGAGCAGCATTTAACACTTAATCAAAATGGCCCGACAATACAAAAATTAGGTTTTTCGAATGTCATTAGTGTTTTATAATAGGTTCAATTAATATCATTCCCATCCCTGTTTCATTCTTTGCTAATTGTTTTCATTCGGTTCCTTTCATTTTTTATGCTGTTGTCTTGTTGGTTTTAATATTTAATTATAATAGCCAAGGTCTCCCCCTCCCAACACATTGTAATTGGTCTAGGTTTTCAAAACTAGTCCTGTCATTCTTTTTCTCTTTCTTTCCATTGCAGAAAGTTACAGAGCAAAGCTTGGCTCCCATTCTGAGTGAAATCCAAGTCATGTCCACGCTTTTAGGGTGTTCCCCCCCCCAGTTATTTTTATTTGCTTACTTATTATTTATTGAATTTATATACCGCCCTATGCCCGGAGGTCTCAGGGCGGTTCACAGAACAAAATCAAAATATAAAATCAAAATATAAAATATATACTCAAAATAAAAACAACAACCCAATAACCCTACTCAGAGTAGACATATTGGAATTAATGGGCCTTAGTCTTGCCACCTTTTGTATTTTTGTGGAAGGGGTTTAAGTTCATTCTGGAAATTTAGGGTGGTATTCAACTAAGTGTTAACTCAGAGAAGACCCATTGAAATTCAGGGACCTGACTTAGTTGTGTTCATTAATTTCAGTGGGTCTAAGTAGAATTTAATTGAACAGCACCCAATGTGTGTGCAATTAAAGAGAACTCATGGATTAAAGCACTCTCTTGCCTTAGTACAACAAACCCTTAAAAAAATATCCAGATATTTTGTGGTTAGAAAAGAGATGAAGGAAATGCACTAAAAAGTGTGAAATGAATAATGGGAAGATGGATAACCACTGCTCAAGTGAATCAGGATAAATGCAGCACAAATACTCACTGTCATATAACCTTTCTGCAAACAGATCAGGATGAACACAGTAAAAACTGGACATAGTTTAACTTTCGTGTGAGCTTTGTGCAAGCAAATGGTCAATAAATAGGCCATTTGGAGCAACCCTCAGTGCATGGGAGCCACACTGTCCATGTCCTTCCAGAAGCCAGCACTGTTGCCACATGGTGAAAGAGTTATGTTCATGACACAGTCACCTGCACAACAGTGTGAAATGACAAGCTCTCCAACATCTCTTCTTGTGATAGAAAAAGGCCACTTTGTGCCAACCTGAGCTTGTGTATTTGCATGCAACAAAGCCCATCCAACCCCCAGCAGAGGAATTCAGCACGGCTTGATTCAAAGCTACAGTGGCTGTGGTGTTGTTCAGGGCTGGGAGCATGGAGCATCTCACTTTTGCTTCAGCAAGATGAACAGTTCAATTTCTGGGTTAACATGGAAAAGATTTGTGCAGGCAGAATGCATAGGGGAGATCTCCCCTCGCTTGTGGATATTTTTATTCCTCCACTCTGGGTTCTTGCTCTGTTGAAATGTCACATAATCCCTGAGCTGAAACACAGAAGGTAGACTTCAGACACATATTCTAAATTAGAAATATCCGGGACAAATCAGTTAACAGAGAGATCGTCAGAGAATTAAGCACTAGAAGCTACTTTGGAGAGCTGTTGTGCTGCAGTTGCTCTGTATACACACACTTTAAAAAAAAAGTGTTCCAGGCATAGGTCTGTGACTAACCCTCCTGTGGAAAATTTATTGCTCAAATCAAATTTTGGCCTGTCCTAGATGGACTTCCATTATCTGCTTCCTCCATGGGTTCACTCTAATCAAAGTTTCTAGGAACTTTTTCTGTATGGATGTTTTGCCTACAGTTTCAATGCATTATGGGCTTGCATTATCCAAACAGCCATTTCCACATATGTATACAGTGGTACCTCGGGTTAAGAACTTAATTCGTTCTGGAGGTCCGTTCTTAACCTGAAACTGTTCTTAACCTGAGGTACCACTTTAGGTAATGGGGCCTCCCACTGCTGCCGCGCCATTTCTGTTCTCATCCTGAAACAAAGTTCTTAACCTGAGGTTCTATTTTTGGGTTAGCGGAGTCTGTAATCTGAAGCGTCTGTAACCCGAGGTACCACTGTATTTCAATTGAAGTTGTTACAGACTATAACTGTTATAGTCTTAAATGAATTCAAAACACTAATGGAATAAAAACATACACAAGGTTAAATGGGCTTAGTCAAACATGCACCATCATGAGACAAGACAGAACCATAGGAGGTGTTTTGGCATCCTTCTTAAAATATCACAAAGAACTGTGCAACTCTTAAAAGTTCTTTCATTTTGCTCCATGAAAATGCAGATACAAGTTACGAACCTTGGTAAACTTGCAGTCCCTGTTGCTCTCCTTTATCAGACTACTTGCTACTGATGTGGTGTTATCAAGGCATCCCTTCACCAGGTGAGAAGAGGGGAGTGAAGACCTACATCAAGAACAAGGGGAGGAATAAATAGCAACATGGGGAATAGTGGGTGGAAGAAGATCAGCAGTGCCTCCTATTCACCAAGAGGCTGCAGCAGAGGCGGCATGGAGGCAAGGTGGGCAGGGGCTACAGAGAGGTGGCAGATCCAGCCTTCAAGGAGCATACTGCATTGCATTCCTTGGAGGCCAGATCTGCTGTCGCTGCGGATCCTGCCACCTGAGGTAGTTGCCTCACCTGGGTGTTACAGCTGTGGTGACAGATCACCATCTCTTTCTTCATTTCAGACCACAGTGATGCTTTTACTCACATCTTCTTTATAGCAGAACATTGTGACCTATTTATTTGCACACACTGCCCATGGTTCATCACCATTTATAGATCTAAACTAGCATGCCCAAGCAAAGGAACAGTCATAATTGTGATTCTAACAGCTTTGGGGTTTATTGGTATTCATCAGCATGTGGGTGCAATTGGTAGAAGAGGCGGATTTAGGGGAGCGCACTGGGTGTGGGGTCTTGGGGGCGCTACAACTATGATGTAGAAGGGAAGGTGAGAGGCAGGGGGTGCTGAATTTTGGCATCACACAAAATAGCCCTAACAAGAACACCCTAGCCCTAATAATTAGTCTGTCTGGTTAGTTTCTGAACCAACTACCAAGCATAGATGCTTCCAAACAACTCCACTAGCAAATTGCTGCTGGTGAAATCTGTATGGTGCTTCTCTATCGAGAAGCTTTGGGTGTGTGTCCACCCCTTTTCCTACCCTGGAGTCTCCCTGCCTTTACCCTCTCTCTCCCAGCTGCATCTCTCCTTATAGGCATTATTCACAAAGACCCAAGATAGCTCAGTAAATAACAAAGAACAGCTCCCAAATCACACCTCCTGAGGCTAGGAACATGTTGATGTGCAGAACTCTACCTTGACAAATTGCCAGAGAGTGTGCTGCTTTGGCCCTGGGAGACTTCTCATTCGGGTTAATCTATTGCTGGCTCTGCTCTAGGAAAAACTTGCTTGGCTTTGTCAAAAGTTCATTAGAGCCTTAAATCAGGAGCAAAATGCTACTTTTTAATGATGGGTTGGCAAGACTCTGCTATACTGCTAGCAGGAAGGCCTTTGCCTGATGTTTTGTTATATTGACTGGAATGGATAGAGTTGTTTATGGAATTTAGCGAATGCCTTCTTACTGTGGTCCTTATTCCTATCACTGCCACCAACGGACAGGGAAGATTTTGTAGTAGAATGATCAGAATGGGGATTGTGCTGTAGAAATGTTCTATAAAGTCAACAGCCATTATGGGCAAAAGCACATTGCTCCTTGCTCCATAAGCCACACAAATATAAACATAAGCTAAAACATCCCAGGAATCACAAGCTCTCCTCCTGGAGGCCTTCAAACGAAAAGCAAAATATTGTTGCAATGTTGGCCTTTGATTCCCCACCCACCCACCGAAAGCACAAGATCAGAGGATGCTTCCCATCTATACAAAGCACACCACCCATCAGAATTAGAGCCAATTTGAAAATCAGGACTCAAAGATGGAGACAGGGAAAATAAGGTTGTCTTTGGAATTCACTGCCCACAGCCGACTGTTTACGTCACTTCGTGCTAAGACTGGCTCTGAGTTTTATTAAGGGATATCAGCTCACATGCCCATTTGAAAAAAAAAAATTGGCAAGTCATCCCCATGAATAGCTACAATGCACTGGAGGAGCTGCTGTGTCCCGATAAATAGTGATTGAAAGCTAAGGCAGGAAGCCACAGCCAGACCACCCAGGGTTGTGAACTTGTCAGATCCTATAAGTTAATTAGCATCAGATCCATGCTTTACATAGATGGGAAATTACAGTAGAAGGCAGGTGCTGCAGGAAATAGGCACTTTCCCATTTTCAAGTGAATAGTGACTGGATTCTTTCAAAGGGCGTTTAAGCGAGATCCAATTCCAGGCACTGTTTTATGCTAATGGGGCAGTGGCAGGGCTGGCCCACCCATGAGGCAAGGTGAGGTGACTGACTCGGGCAGCAAGATATGCAGGGACATGAGACCCAGCATCCAAGGAATGCATTGCCTGCTGTTGCTGTGATGGCAGTGACAGTTGCGGCATGCCCCTTGAAGGCCGGGTCTGTCACCTCCTGAGCAGCTCCCCCATGCCACCTCCACAGTCATTGTGGCCTCTTGGCAAATAGAAGGCACTGCTGGTCTCCTCCCACCCCTAGGGAAAAAATGGTGGGGGCTGCCGTCTGGGGTCTCTTGGGCTCTGTACCCACCCAGCATGATTCAGAGAAGGGGAAAACTCCATTTTGTGGTTCACCTGATGAGTAGTATTCGGATTCTCATGCGTGGGGACTGGGAGAAGTGGGGTTGGAGATAGTCTTGGAAGAAAGGTACAGTGATCTGGGGGAAACTGTGTGTTATGTACTGAGCTTGGATCCTAGAACATTAGGCAGGTAGGATCCTAGAAGGCAGCAACCTGATTGGTCTGCAGGAACCGCCCAATCCGGCTCCAGGAGGAAGTGAATCAGCAACCTGATTGGCCTGCAGGAACAGTCCAATCAGGCTCCAGGAGGGGGAGATGAATCAGCCAATCACATGACACCTATTGTGCTAATAGTGTATATATATAGCCAGAGGTTTTTGGGGAAATTGCTCACTAACTGTTTACCATGAGCTGAAATAAGGAGCATGAAATCAACACTCAACTCTGAGTATATTTCACTGTAACAGCCAGGAGATGAGCAACAGGTGGTGGAGGAGGAATAGATAGGTCAGGCTGGTGTACAGTCAAGGGCTTCCACACCACACCACACCACACCACACCACACCACACCACACCACACCACACCACACCACACCACACCACACCTCCTCCTGCTGCTGCCCCCACTTCTGCTGCTCCATTGTCTCCCAGGACCAGAAGAGGACTCAAGAGGGAGGAGCAGAAGCAGGTTACACACAGGCGGAGTCTGCATTTGTTTGTGCACAGCTCAGGCGGGGGAGTTACATAAGTCAAGGTTGAGGGCGGGTCCTCTCTGTTGCTGCAACTGCCTCATCAGGTGCTGTTATGTACTGAGTCGAATAGGATCCAAAAGGCAGCAGTCTGATTGGTCCTAGAACAATAGGATTCAGAATGCAGCAGTCTGATTGGTCCTAGACCAATGCAGCAGTATGATTGGATGGCAGGAACCACCCAATCATGCTCCAGATTGAAGTGAATCCACAACCTGATTGGCTTACAGTAGAATTCCGGAATTAGCCAATCATGTGCAGCCCATTGTGTAAATAATGTATATAAAGCAGATACCTTGAGGGGACTTTCATTCATTCCTCCTCACCACTATGAGCTGAATAAAGAGCATGAAATCACTTTGCGACTCTGAGTATATTTCAGGTGCGCAGCTAGGAGTAGCTGAGAGACCTAGTTCCAATGGACATGCCTTTCCCTAACTTGTAACTTGGCAATAAAGAACTACTTCCTCACCTTGAACATTCCTTGCCTGACAGTGTCTTAAAATGCATGTTGTGCTTCCAGGCCATCATGGAGTGCTGTTCACTGGCTGCTATTGCGAAATGCATCTTTAAAAGCAGAGACATCACCTTGCCAACAAAGGTCCGTATAGTTAAAGCCATGGTTTTCCCAGTAGTGATGTATGGAAGTGAGAGCTGGACCATAAAGAAGGCTGATCGCCGAAGAATTGATGCTTTTGAATTATGGTGCTGGAGGAGACTCTTGAGAGTCCCATGGACTGCAAGAAGATCAAACGTATCCATTCTTTTTTTATATATATATAAATATTTATTAAGATTTTTTTAAATACAAAATGCAAAAATGATAAACAATGTAACATGAATCATAACACATTTTTCAAAACTTCTTTGGACTCCCTCACGTCTCCCACTCCCACTTACATCATTATGACCTTTTCCCAGCAATTTATCATCTTGTTTACATTCTTAGATCTCGTTCAATTAATTTAATCTAATAATTCTCCAAAAATTTTATATTTTCCTCAATCTCACTTATCGTCAAATTCAAATCTAATTCAATGGTAGGCAGTTATTTATGATCTAGCATCCTTCTTAGCCTTCTACCAAATTACAATACTTTTGTAAATAAATCTTGAATTTCTTCCAGTCTTCTTCAACCCTCTCTTCTCCCAGGTCTCGAATTCTACCAGTCATCTCGGCCAGTTGCATATAGTCCATCAGCTGCATCTGCCACTCTTCCAGTGTGGGTAGATCTTGAGTTTTCCAACTCTTAGCGATAAGTATCCTTGCTGCCGTTGTTGCATACATAAAAAATGTTCGGTCCTTCTTTAACACCTTCTGGCCGACAATGCCCAGAAGGAAGGCCTCTGGTTTCTTAGTGAAGGTATACTTAAATACCTTTTTCAACTCATTATATATCATTTCCCAGAAGGCCTTCACTCTAGGGCAAGTCCACCAGAGGTGAAAGAATGTTCCTTCATGTTCTTTACATTTCCAACATTTATTATCAGACAAATGGTATATTTTGGCAAGTTTAACTGGGGTCATGTACCATCTATATATCATTTTCATTACATTTTCCTTCAAAGCATTACATGCAGTGAAGTTCAGCCCTGTGGTCCACAACCTTTCCCAGTCCTCAAACAAAATATTATGCCCAATATCCTGAGCCCACTTTATCATAACTGATTTAACCATTTCGTCTTGTGTATTCCATTTCAACAGCAAGTTATACATTCTTGATAGTACCTTATTTTTTGGTTCTAACAATTCTGTTTCCAACTTCGATTTCTCCACCTGGAACCCTACCTTTTTGTCATTTTTAAAAACTTCTTTAATCTGAGCGTAATGTAACCAGTCTCGCACTTTATCCTTCATTTTCTCCAAACTCTGCAATTTCCAATTGTCTCCATCTTTTTCTAATATTTCCCAATATTTTGGCCATTTGGCCTCCATATTGGGTCTTTTTCGGGCCTTAGCTTCCAGAGGTGAAAGCCACCTCGGAGTTTTGTTTTCCAATAAGTCTTTGTATTTTGTCCAGACATTAAAAACTGCTTTCCTGACAATATGGTTCTTAAAGACCTTATTGATCTTAACCTTATCGTACCATAGGTATGCATGCCAACCAAAAGCATTGTTAAAACCTTCCAAATCCAATACATCAGTGTCTTCAAGAAGTAGCCAGTCTTTTAGCCAGCAAAAAGCTGCGGCTTCATAGTACAACTTTAAGTCCGGCAGGGCAAAGCCCCCTCTTTCTTTCGCATCAGTTAGTATCTTAAACTTAATTCTGGGCTTTTTGCCCTGCCAGACAAATTTAGATATATCTCTCTGCCACTTCCGGAAGCACTCTGTCTTGTCCACAATCTGCAATGTCTGAAACAAAAACAACATCTTTGGCAATACATTCATCTTAACAGCAGCAATTCGGCCTAACAAAGAAAGCTTCAATTTTGTCCAACTATCCAAGTCTCTCTTAATTTCAGACCAGAGAAACAAACGTATCCATTCTTAAGGAAATCAGCCCTGAGTGCTCACTGGAAGGACAGATCGTGAAGCTGAGGCTCCAATACTTTGGCAACCTCATGAGAAGAGAAGACTCCCTGGAAAAGACCCTGATGTTGGGAAAGATGGAGGGCACAAGGAGAAGGGGACGACAGAGGATGAGATGGTTGGACAGTGTTCTTGAAGCTATCAGCATGAGTTTGACCAAACTGTGGGGGGCAGTGGAAGACAGGAGTGCCTGGCGTGCTCTGGTCCATGGGGTCACGAAGAGTCGGACACGACTAAATGACTAAACAACAACAATTGCGAAATGGAGGTCAAGTTTTGGGGCAGGGTTTCATTCACAAAGTTTAAGTAGCGGAGTGCTGAACATGTGAAGAGCTGGTATCATTGGTGCATGCTACCAGAGGACTCTACACGGGTAAGAGATGCCTATTATATGCAGACTATGCTGTTCCAACCTCCTTGACCATAGCGCAGCAGTGGTAGCCTGGAAGATCACCATACACCCCTACATGGGCTATTGTTGGCTCTAGGCTGCATTCTAATTTAGCCATTGTGCAGAGCCTTCCTTCAAATTTCCACCCTGCTGTGTCAATTGGACACAATGTCTTGCCTTGACTACCTGCCTTAACCTATTAATGGCATCACCAGGAGTTTTCAAAACCTGCCTAGTTCAATTTAACCCAGGGACTCTTGAGGTTTTGTGATCCTATTCTAGCCTGGGAGAATTCCTTCTCTCTTTGGAGTGAAATGACCAAACATAATGGAGGAAACTAACACATTTTCCTCTAGCTATCTTGTGCTAGGGTGATGTAGGCTTGATGCAATTCAAGCTACCTAGTCAAACTAAGGCTAGGGAAGATAATAGTATAAAAGCAGAGCCAGATAAGGTAAATACAAATCACAGGCAAACAGAAGTGTCTTCTAAAATAATAATGCATTGCACTCTGGATAGGATTCTCAGAAGCACACAGTGATGTACTGATTGTATCCATTGAAGTCAATGGAAGACTTATTGATTAAATTTCAGTCAGAGGCTAGGTTGCCAGAGTGCTTCTGAAAAATCTTCATTTGTATACAAATAGCATGGACAACTTAAAGGTTCAGTGTAGCTTTTCCAGTTTAATTCAATCTTTCTTCACAACTGTTCAAAATTTACCTTCTCCCTCCCTCCTCTCCTCCTTCTTCCTGCCTTTCCCTCAACATGGCTGGCTTAAAGAGCCAGGGAACAGGCCAGGGAGAAGACTTCATCTCTCTGGTCCACTCCAAAGCTACTTGCACAAGAGCGCTTCCCAGCTTCCAGTGTGGTTTCTCCCACCTCACTGCAGCTGGAAGGTGGAAGAGTCCCATCCATCCGCTAAGCCACAATCTCTGCTTTCCATGGTTCTGGAGGTAACAGCCATTACTATCTCTGTTATTAGAATTTATTAGCTGTTTGGCACATAAGAAGTCTCCAACAAGTGACTTACAAAATTTTAAAAGCATAGAGCAGGGGTGCCCAAACTTTCAAAGAGGGCCAGATTTGATAAAGTGAACATGCATGAGGGCCGACCAAAGTCCTTTTTTTAGGATTGATGTTGCTGAGCTTTTTTTACATTTTTACCCCAACGTTGGTGAGCTTTTTTGGGATTTTACCCCAGGAAATAAACTGCTACAGGAGCCAGAATAGGCCCCCGAAACGGACTTTGGACATACCTGGCATAGAGCGTAACTGAGGAGCTGCTGGGCGGAGTATAAATAAAATAACAACAACAACAAATCAGAAGAAAGAACATTGACAGTGGGGGAAGTCATGGGCAGCTTTACAATCTCCCAGTTGATGTTTGGATGTTGGTGGTACAACATCTCCTTCTAACCTTCTAACCAATCTTTCACACAATTAATGTTGCCTCTTGCACGCGTCCTCCCATGCAATAAATGGCACAGAATTTTACATTAAATTGTCGAGATTCCTCTGACTGTGGCAGAAAGAAAGCACAGCTGTTACAATTTGCTGAGAATCGCAGCAAGTGTGTGTAGCACAAGAAGCATGCACTTCTGATTCACAGAATATTTACAGTCCCGTTTCTATCCACAGTGAGCAGATCTGTGGCCTGGCCTTTAGCATCTGTCAAACACTTTCCCCTTTACATGAATGCAGTCATATAGGAGCCTGAGGACATGCGCACGCCAGAAATTCAGCATAGTTGTCACAAATGATTGTGAACTAACCGTTTCAAATGCAATGAAGAGATATCTGCAGTAGCGTGGAATTAAAATAGGCCATAACTTTTATTTAAAAAGCCATAGCTATATAAGGCTTATGACTTTACAAACACTTGCAAATGCTGCAGTAATTAAATTTGGCCAGTGATGGAGCATGGCCCAAATTCTTCCTGTGCCTCTGGGGCAAGGCTGGCACTTCCAGTGAAGCAATTTCCCTCAGGAAGCAGAACCAACTGTCTTCCTGTTCCTATTGCCCCACTGCCAGCCCCCGTGTAGCTGTACTGCTGCCACAGCACTCTTGCTCTCACCACTAACCCTACACCTTTGCTTCTGCATCGTTGTAGCAACGTGAGTGCAGCTGCGGGTGGGGGTGCAGTTGTGGTGCTGAGGCTGGCAGCAGTGCTGACATGACAGCAGAGGCAGCAAGGGGCTCCAGATCTGTGGGGGTGGTTGGGAGGCAGCGGTGAGGTGCGTGTGGCGACAGGGCATATTGCTTACAATGGCAAAACATCCAGAGCCCCCCTCCTCTGAGGCCTGGGCTTTCTGTTCCTCCAGCAACAATTCTCTTAGATGTCCCTGACTTTTTTGCTTGAGGCAGGAGAACCAGCCACCCTACCATCTTTGCTCCCCACCTCGCAACCTCTGTAATCCATGGTTGTTCATCTAGAAGTGCTAAACGTTCCTAACTGCTCTCACAAGCTCTGGCTAGGAATGAATTGATCACTCTTATTTCTGGGCTGAGTCAATTTTACATGTATGTATTCAGGTCCATGTCAGTTTTATATGTGCTCATTTATAGGTCCACCCCATTTCCACATTATTCTGAGGACTTAATTTTTTATATATAAAAGCCCATACTCAAACCCATATTCTGTCACAATATACTATATAAATATATATTTTATCCTTTACAATGCACACTTCTTTTTTTAAAAAAAACATTTTGATATGTGAACTATATTGCAAAATTTGGAAAATTCCAATGAATAACGTGGACCGAACAAAATTCTCCTTCATCCCTCTTTTTGAATGGCTTTTCTTTTACTCAGTGGAACTACCAAGTTGGGACAAGGGAAAAAAAATATCAAGTGGGAATTCAAACAACTTGCCAGACCCCTGCCCTGGAGAAGGACAAAAGCAGGTCTCACCCAGGGAAACAGCAAAACATGGAAAAAGTTATTCCTGGTTTTTCTGATGACTCAAGATGTTGGGGGCAAGAGATGCAAACCCAGTAGGAATGGTGTATGTGTGCAACACGGGACCCCAGCTGCAGATCCACTAGAACAGATTCAAGAATAAATGCCAATGCATTTTCCCCCCAATAGGGAGCAGCCATGTCTGATCTAACTGTGAGTGCTGCCTCCTCACACATCACAAATAATACCCACCCTGTCAGCTATGCAGCTCAGGTGAAAGGCCCTGTGTTTGGTCCTTTTTGACAGCAGAATATTCTCAGTGAACTGTAAACATATAAAGGATATGTTGACCTAGTGAAGCATGGGACCTCGGGGAAAGAAGATTGAAAAATCAAACTAACAGAGATCCTTAATGAAGAGGGTTTTGTGACCTTGAAGGGATATTATCTTTTAATAGAGTTGAGCAGAAAGATATTTTTAGAGCTTTTTCAGCTTGAAAGAGAGGTCTCAAGTACATGTGTCAGGTAATGAAACCACTACCTGCTCAACTTTTTGCCATTGCCACCACCTGTTTAATGGTCCTGTCTTGCGGTTGTGACTATGCTTCCAACTTCCAATAAGCAAATCATTGGGAGAAGAAGGTGTTACCCTTACTCAGGTTTAGCTTCAGGCACATCATGTGACATAAGCATGAAGTCAAATTAGAGTGAAGGTAATGGGTGAAAAATAGAGGAGATTACAGTGCTCCCCCCCCCCAAATGTCTAAGGGTACTCTCATTTTGACTCAAGAAAACCACCATTTATAGTTCAAATCGGGGGAAATAAATACAGTAAATGGACAAAATTACTTCCACATTGGCATGAGGTTGTATGCACTAACATCTTCCTGATTCCACACATCCACATTCCACACTGCTTCACACATTAAACGCTCATTTCCATCTGAGGCTCAGGAAACACTGGGAAAGGAAATGAGGCCACCATCAGGGGGTAGTAACAGAACTGATGATTCACCATGCTGACGATTCTTCTTAAATTTACAAAATGTTTAGGGTTATGCGTACCCCTTTGTCCCCCCAGAAAAAAACCCACACACTGGATAAATATATACCTTGAAGCAGTCAGGATCACAATTAACCACCACTAGTAAATTTACACTATACTGCTCACTGGAAGGACAGATCCTGAAGCTGAGGCTCCAATACTTTGGCCATTGCATGAGAAGAGAAGACTCCCTGGAAAAGACCCTGATGTTGGGAAAGATTGAGGGCACAAGGTGAAGCGGACGACAGAGGACGAGATGGTTGGACAGTGTTCTTGAAGCTACCAACATGAGTTTGACCAAGCTGGGGGAGGCAGTGGAAGACAGGAGTGCCTGGCGTGCTCTGGTCCATGGGATCACGATGAGTCAGACACAACTAAATGACTAAACAACAACAACAAGTGCATCTGTTCATGCCCCAACCCAATTATTAAAATACTCCTGAACTTTGCCACCTGTGAACAGTGTGTGTGTGTGAAGTTAAGCTGTGGGGATTTCAGATCAGACTATGTTGTATAACCTGTTAAACTGTGCCCATCTTTAACAGTCATCTAGTGGTTAACCTTTATCTACTTATCAGCCAGAGCTGCCATCATCAGCACCCACCACAGCCCTGGACTCAATGTGTAGCCACACAGGCAAACCATCATCTCTCAGCCTGCATCCTCCACCTGCAAAATGTAGATAATAATGGCCTACAACAAAAAGTTGCAAGATAAAATACTGCTACACATTTTATGCATTGTGGTGGTATAGAAATTTTAAAAAGCTGTCGTACGATTAACTGCCCATTATTCCCACATGGGCACTTAGAATCATGTGTTCCCAAGCAATTCTCAGACTATGTTATTATGATTTCCACCCCTCTCAGGCAAGCAGGGTGCTTTTTCTTTTCCTTTTTCTTTTAAACAAACCCTAAAAACACAGGCAGCTGCAGAAGAGAAAGGGTTAAGTTAGTCATTTTTGCTGCAGTCCCTGCCGGGCGGAGAAAAATGAATCACATTTCATTCTGCTCTCAGTCAGCCAGGATTGCTCTATAATTTTGTTTTTAGTCATTCGTGACTGAGACCTTCTCTGGGAAATTTAGTCACCCAGCATTTTTGCAGTTTGGCCCCAGTTGGTTTAAGTCTTGGGAGAAATGGCTTCATATTGCAGCAGCTGAGAGAGGAGCAGAAGGGAGAGCTGATGGATGTTGATGGCTCAATCTGCTGACATTTGCTATTGTTTCTCTATCCCACCTGGCCACCCAGGGTCATCCAATGCACTCCTTTATGACCTTCTGCAAAAGATTCCAGTCTTTAATGTCATAATAGCTTATGGCCTCAGACAGTCAAGTAGTTTAGGACCTCAGTTTGACCTGTTTTAGAAGCCATTATAAACTAATGTGAATAAAAACAGCGCGTTTCCCCCAGTGCCCTCTTAATGCTTTGTAAAAATATTTATGAACACCCAGCAAAGAAAATAAAATCCAGACCACTTTTCTTGTCTATCATCACCACATCCAATGATCTGAAATCTTTTAATGTATGTATGTGCATGTGCATCAGCCCTGGGGTGCGGGGACGGTCTCACATATCATATATTATTGTGCCCAATTAATTAGGCAAGAATTGGTCATTGCTGCCCAGATAGGCTATATTATTTACGTGCGTAAATGGTCTACAACTTTTTAAACAATTTAGTTTTTTGGAAGTGAAGTGTGTATGTGTGAATGCAAAGGCAAGTGTTTGAGGATGTGCTACTGGCCCTGATCCTGTGCCTTACAGTGAACACCTTGTGGAGACAGGGAGGCTTCTCTCGCTACTTGTCTCAATGACAGGCTGCTGGTTAAAGGCACAGGAACAAAGTCAGGGAAAAGCTGGCAATCAAAACCTGGAACCAGGGCTGGATTTAGGTGTGATGAGGCCCTAAACTACTAAAGGTAATGGGGGTGCTGTCCTTTGTATGTCTAGCTGTCCTTTGTCAACAACAAATTGTTGTTGCTTTTTGTGTTGGATATATGCCAAATGGTAATTTATGGACCTAATAGGAATCTAAAGCCATTTGCACATGCAGAATGTAGGCACCCTATATACAGAAATGAGCAAACCAGTGATATTTTAGGGAGCAGGCTACCAGGCAGCGCCCATTACTTACATCACAGGAGCCTACACAACACAAAACACTGTTGCTGTATGTAGGTTTTATTTTATTTGTTTTAATCTTATATTTTGGAAATGCACACCCAGTCCCCCCCTTTAATTATTTTTTGGGGCCCCAAGAGAGTAGGGCCCTAAACTATGGCTTGTTTAGCTTATACGTAAATCCGGCACTGCCTGGAACCACTGGGCAAGGGAACAAAGGCAAGAGGACAGAGAATAGCCATTTCCTTATTGGCTCAATTCTTGTCCCTGGCATGGAGAAATGAAGCAGGTAACATTCCCCACCCCAACTTAACTCTAAGCTTAAACCCCTGCTTAATGTCAGGCTTCCCAAAATGTCATTGATGGAAGCAAGGACATTTCCTTCATTTTAAAATACATTTTATTTAAAAAATACATTCATATCTTACAGACAACTGCGACAAAAAAAGAATCATATAATCACAGACCAGCAGAGAGAGAGGAAAAAAAGTCTGTTTACATGTCAGCAGAGATGATTCAGATGTCATATCAGCCAGGGGCCCCCAGGAAGGCAAAATTAAAAATTGCAAGGTAAGTAAGTACATCCACCTGTCCAAAATAATTTGTGGGCAATTCTTGTGTACCATTCCTAGTCTCCCAGCAGCACCCCCTCCCTCTCCCTCCACTATTACGCCCAGCTAATAGGTCTCTTCCATCTGCTGTACACTGAACCAGGCAGGGGTCAGCTGTTGGGGAGGTTCCCCTCCTCAAGCGAACAGCAGATAGGTGGGATTTATTCTCTTTAAAAGACTATGTGCACAATGCTGTTGGATCAGAACCATTTTCTCTACAGCTGCCAACCGCCTCCTAAAGCAGGTGTCTTAGTAACCTAATCATAAGTTTCGTTTTATACAAACAACCACGAAGCATCATATTTACTAAAGAATAGCTGGAACTCAAACATATCCAGCAACATTTAGTATCTTGAAAGGCAATTATGCGGGGGATAGCAGAGATACGGCACACTGTCATTTTGTGTTTAGACAAGCAAGCAAGAATTAACGTAGTCACCGTCTGGGTCTGCCCACATGATTTAAAAGCAAAAAAGTGTACAGTACTATATAGCAGGAGGGGCAGGTGGGATAAATCGCAGTGCAGCATATTGCCATGTCTAATAGTTTAAACAAAAGGCAAACCAGACAAGCTGCTAAACACATCATTGGCAACCACATTAATTGGAAAGGGTAAGTCCGTGGGCCTCTGATTTTGGGTGGGGCCACAGAGCAAGGAGGAGAGCTTTCCCCTTTCCTCCCCTGCTGCAGGCCTGACCAACACCATCCCCACATCTCCTACTAGGCCCGTGCGGGTGGCGCTGTGGTCTAAACTACTGAGCCTCTTGGGCTTGTCGATCAGAAGGTCGGCGGTTCGAATCCCCACAATGGGATGAGCTCCCACTGCTCAGTCCCAGCTCCTGCCAACCTAGCAGTTCGAAAGCACGCCAAAAAGTGCAAGTAGATAAATAAGTACTGCTCCAGCGGGAAGGCATTTCTGTGTGCTCTGGTTTCTGTCACTGTGTCCCGTTGTGCCAGAAGAGGTTTGGTCATGCTGACCACATGACCTGGAAAGCTGTCTGTGGACAAATGCTGGCTCCTATGGCCTGAAAGGAGATGAACGCCGCAATCTCATAGTTGCCTTTGACTGGTCTTAACCGAATGGGGGTCCTTTACTAGGCCCACAAGGGAATCCTACATTAACTTCCCCTACATTAGCTTTCCCACACACCACAGTCCCAACAGAAATCTCCCCTGCCACCGCAAACCGGCTGTGTCCAACTAATGCATGTGGGTGTGGCTTTTAAAAGGCACCCCCAGTCCCGCCTTGGAAAGCAAAAAGAGCAGCAGTGACTCCTGCAGGCTTCCTCTAGAATACACAGCCCTCATATGGAGGGATGCCATAGGACATGGGTAGGCGTGTCCAGGGGCCGGATCTGGCCCAATTGCCTTCTAAATCCAGCCCGCGGACGGTCCGGGAATCTGTGTGTTTTTACATGAGTAGAATGTGTCCTTTTATTTAAAATGCATCTCTGGGTTATTTGTGGGGCACAGGAATTCGTTCATTATTTTTTTTCAGAATATAGTCTGGCCCCCAACAAGGTCTGAGGGACAGTGGTCTGGACCCCTGCTGAAAAAGTTTGCTGACCCCTCTTTTCAGGTGTTACTCAGGGGATGGGGGAAAGCAAGATGAAAAGGACCATGAGGCTGCTGGGGGCAGCATACATTCAAAAGTGGGGAGGCTACTCTAGGCGTAGAGGTTCCCAGCATGATTTAGAACAAAAACAGTGCAGGGGGTCTCCATGTTGTGGGATAGCTCAGTTGGTAGCACATGAGACTCTTAATCTCAGGGTTGTGGGTTCGAGCTCCATGTTGGGCAAAAAGATCCCCTCATCACCGGGGGTTGGACTAGATGATTCCATGTGTTCCCTTCCAACTCTACAGTTCTATGACTCTATGTGGAGAGCAGCAGATGGGACAGCCCCTTGCACAGCATGTGAAGGCAGAAGGTCACCTTAGGTTCTCCTGAAGCCTTATGTCCCTCCCTTCCTTCACTCCAACATTTTTACGATGTTCTTTATCCCCTGGCATTTCCTGCCTGAGGCAGCCTCCTCACTTTGCCCAATGGTAGGGCCCGGTCACCATGCTTGCCCCTTTTGCATAACTAAACACTGAAGAGGGCCGTGGCCAATAAGAATGCTGATGATGGCACCCTTCAAAAATCCCAGGCAGAGGAAGCCTGGGAACGTGGGATTCGGCTGACACCAGGAGCGCCCCCCCCCACAGGGAAACTCCTTTTTTGGGGCTTCGAAACGACGTGGGGTGAGCGGCGCGGTGTTTTGAATTGACCGCTATTTTTACGGAGTGAAGCTGCACAGCTGTTGCCGGAGAGCGCTGACTTTTTCTTGTGGACAATTGGATTTCAAACAACAACCCGTGAGTAGAACGGGAAATTAGGTTTTTAAAACAATTTAATTTGGCAAGGAACGGGGGAAGGTCTAAACAGGAAGTCCACCTCCCCTTTCTGTAAATAGACTGAAGCAAAGAGTTTGTTAACTAAGGTCTTGGAAAGTTCTACGTAAAGGATTAAAACTTCACTGATTGAAACTATTACTTACACTCCCTTTGGAAGCAGGGGAAGCCTGCTGGAGAAGGTAAAATTTAGGAACTGAAGCGTCACGTCTCCAAACCCGGGAGAGGTCCGCGAGGAGCCCATTGACGGTGAATAGAAAGGTTTGAAAGCTGTCAAATTTGACAGCTAGCTGTTAAGATACAAAGAAAGACTTTGTTTCCATTGTCCATTTCTGCGTCTAAAAAGAAGGAAAGGTAACTGGAATTGTTATTAATTTACTTTTGAGACTTTGGGGACCGTGCTGGAAGGATTGATAGTCTGCTTTCCTCTAGAGGGAGTTTTGGGACATGGTCATAAGAATGCAGCTGGGAAATTAGCCTAAAGATAAAAACTCTGAGAAATTAGCTTTGACCTTGGATATTTCAAGGATGTCGGCGGAGAAAAAAGTTATGCTTGAACTGAATAGGACATTTTATCTGTTGGGAAAGCTGCATGAACAGATAGATGCCATGGCTACCAGTGTGGATATTTTGGGAACAAAAGTAGGCATCAGTAAAGAAGTCGACAAGAATCCGGCACAAGAATCTTTCTCAATTGAACAAATTGAAGAACCAGAGAAGGAGAAAGTTGTTGTTAAAGTGATGCAAGGGGGAGCTTTAACCCTACAGAGACAATTGGAGGATTACAAGTTGAGGCCTTACATGACTGTAATTAGGAGAAGCCAGTTTTTGGAGATGGGAGCCTGGCTTGATTTGGAAAATGAAAAGTGGAGAGATCACCCTATGTGGGGATCAAATGACTTTTGGGATATGAATTTGAGCCATGAGGGGACCGAAGTTTCTGGGACCTTTGGACTCGGAAGAAGTGTGAAACAAGATCGGGAATACTTTATGGGCCCTATCTTTAATTATGGAAATCTGGCAGACTTGATAAGAAGGAATATGACCATTGTTGGGTTGGAGCTCCCCCAAGAACTGTTTCTGAATATTAAAGATTATCAAGAAGATCGGCAGATGGGACATGAAAAAGACTTAAGAGCCTCGGATTTGAGATCTTCAGGTTGATGGACTGTTGTAAGCCGATGGAACTGTTGGCAGGGGCCTAGACCGGGGAGGGAAGACGGTGAATGAAAATTGGGAATTTAAAGTGTATATATTGAGATCTTTTTTTTTTAATAAAAAAAAATTGCTTTTAATGAGAGATGGAGAAATCTTGGAATGGAATTTTTATGACCCTAGCGGAAATGTCTTAAGAGAATAGGTTTAAATATATCAGTTTTAATGAGAAATAAGATTAAATAAAGTAAAAGTGGATGGCTAATTGGTGAAAGAGAGAATGGAAAATCACAGTATATTAAGATAAATTATTAGGATAAAAATAAAGATGAAGGATTTGCTGAAATATCTATTTGAACTAGAAAACAAAGAGGGGAGGTGTGAGGAGGTCAAGGAAATAAGTCATAGAAAGAAAATTATGTAAAGGTTTAAGTTGTTTTTTTCTCTGTTTTGATTGTATGTATTTTCTAATTATTTTTTCCCCTTTTTTCCCCTTTTTATCTGTTTTTGTTTTTTTGTTTTTTTGTTTTTTGCATTTTTCCCTTTCTTTAGTGGTCCTGCTCCTGTGCATTTCAAAGCCACACGAGGTGCTTTTTCTGGGCATGAATTCCAGGGATGGGAGAACGTAAGACATTTCAGGCAGGGGTGTCTCCCAGTCCTGCCTGCAGATGCTAGGAACCAAACCTGAGACCTTCTGCATGCACAGCCAGATGCTCTGTCACTGTCCTTTTAAAGCCCAGCTGTTTCTTTTCTGTGCCTCAGGCTGGTGATCAAGGCAGTGGGGCCAGGACAGTAAAAAAGTGGGGCTGTCTTAGCTCATCATTGGAATTCTCCAATGTGTTTGTACAGACCCCCTCCGCCCCCCCCTTGCTTCCCAGTGGTTGCTCATGTAATGTTGCTCTCGGTGAGAGCAGCAAGCTCCAGTGATTTCGGTGGAGATGGCATGCTTCCTTGATTGGGCTGTTAAGTCAGCATTTCCAGGCAGTTAGTGACTGACTGACAGAGGCAAGAACCTGAGGCCATGATTGCCATTATAAACCTCAGAAATATATAAAAATTCAGAGGGGGGGAAGGATAAAGGAAATTGCCTTTTTATGTGTTAGAGAATTTAAAGTTGAACGGCATGTTGCCATGGCTACAGTATTTGGTTTGCTGTGTTATTGCTTAAGACTGGGGGGGGGGGTGGCACGGATCCTGCTACGTGCAAAACTTTCTGAGTTTCGTGGAGCCTGTTTCAAGCTCTGTGAAGTTTGTAATGGGTGGTTCTTAGCATCCAGCTCAGTTTGTTGTATAGACCAAGGAATCGCCCACACGGTGTAGGGCACCACACTGAACCTGCCTCAAATCACTTTTTAAGATTGGGCCATTGTCCTGTTTGGCACCATGAGGCCATTGGGTGGGGAGACTGCCGAATTGTTCCATGCGTTTCAGAGAGGGTGGCTTTTTCCTTAACCCCTGCCTGATTCTTTTACATTCTCCTTCTTTACCCCCTGCAAAAAAAAAAGGACTGATGTGTCTCATTGAGGAATCTGCTTCATCCCTTCTCTGGTCTCTGGCCTTTCTTTCACAGCCAGGGGTGGGAGGAGAGCTTGCCAAATCAGTGCTGGCCAGAGAACTTCTGCTACCTTGAAGTGAGACTAGATAAGCAGGCCCACATATGGAGACCGAGCTGGGAGGGTGTTTTATCAGGGAGGAACACAAGCTCAACGGAGGCCTTGCAGTTTTACTTCAAAGGGGGTCAGGACAATAGACACCCCCGCGGTCCTGGAGACAGGGTGGGCAGGCAGGTTATTAACATCCCAAATAAAGAACAAGGAGCCTTTCTAACATATGTCACTTGGCCAGTTGTGGAGACTGCGTGACAGAGTGGAGAGGACAAGGGAGGATTTATGTGAAAACAACAACTAACTTGTCTCCCGCAACCACTCTGGGATTCCAGAAACACAGCACACCTCCAACATTTTATTTCAATAGGCAAATAATCACAAGTGTGCATCTACTAACTGTTTGCATCTGAATGGGAAAGGCCCTTAGGTAGATATGTGAGCCTGCAGAGGACTCCCTTGGTACCCACAGAGTCCCGTCCCCCCAAAATCAGTCTTGAAAGAAGCATTCATAACTTATTGAATATGTTCCACAGTGTGTGCTTGGTTGCCATGCAGGTGAGCTGCCCACAACAGTGTCTCCAGCTTGCAAATGTATCCACAGGTCCCAAAAGAGGTTAGTGGCCCCTGATCAAACTTAAGCACGAGGAACTGTTTTCAGCCCTTGGGTCACATTCCCTTGTGGAGGGGAGAGGATATGCAAGTGGCAGGCGGGGGCACAGCCAACAGTAGGTGGAGATATGGCAAAAATGGACAGGGCTGTGACAAACACACACACACACACACACACACACACACACACAGAGAGAGAGAAAGTGAGTGAGTGAGAGACCCACAAATAAACTCTTTTTCTCTCACACACACCATTCCTACCACATAGAACGATTGGGTGAGGGGTTGGCAGGACACTAGCCAACTTCCTTAGGAAATGTATCTAACAAAGTTACAACGTATGCTGTATTTTGAAAATCCGAAGGCAATATTTATTTTATTTATTTTTATACTACCCTTCAGTCATATTCCCATGGCAGTTTACCAAACAAACAAACAAACAAACAATTAAAATCCAAATTCAAACAAACGAGACGAAAAGGCCACAAAATCAGACGGACAGCATAAAACAGCCAGCAAGATTAAAACTGATTTTAAAAAGCTTGGAGAAACCACATTGTCATTTTTTTTCCTGCTGAGAGGCGAGAACTCTGCTTGTCTTGAGGAGACTGGGAACAGGTAAGAAGGGCAGAGAGATTGGTGGATGAGGCCTTCAGGAACATTATAGCTGTGCCCTACTCCAATGATGACAGCTCCCTGGCTGTCTGGGAGGATGAGTGTCTCAGGAAGGGAAGCATCACTTTGAGGCAGAGGAAAACATTCCCTTAGGAAGAGTCCTTTCTTTGTGGGGCAAAGACTCTCCTCCTGCAAGAGAGGGGAATGGTTGTGGGCGGGAGCCGATATCCGCCTCAAGCAGGGGGCGTTAGCCCCCTGCCTCCCACTCACCTGGCTGGCGCCCACGCCCACGGGCAGGCACCCAACCAGGTGCCTTCGAGGGGGCGTGTACAGCAGCCTAAATTGCTGCGGCGCCAGCCTCCTGGCCTCACTTTTCGTCATCCTGTCGCGAGTCACCCACCCTCCACTCCCTTAGAGCTCAGGGTCTCATTTTCTTTTGGCCTTGCTATGGACCTTAGGTTGGTTGCCCTGGTTGTCCGGGGGGCCTGGTAGGAATTTTTCCATTTGGCATTAGGCTTTTTGGTTTTTTTGCCTACCTCGTAGCAATCATCACAACTTTTGTGGTATTGGTGGGTAGGTTAGGCATTGGAATAATGTGTTTTGGTGTCGAAGGGCTAGGTGTGGCCGTCGCCTACGCCTTCAATTTTTGGGTATTCCGTTAAAGGAATCCGGCGGTCGTGTATTCTGTCCGATGCCTGTGTGGTGGGACGCCATGGCACGACCCTCGGTGACATCAGGGGAGAGCTTATAGTTGGAGAGCTTATAGGTGGAGCCATCAACAGGCTCCACCTACTGGTGAATAAACCCCTTGTTTTAGACTCACCCCTCTCTGAGGGGGTGGAGTCAGCTGACGTAATCCAATGCCTAAGCCAATACCTTTTCACTTGCTGTAATCAATAAAGTTGTGGCCTTTTCTTGCCCATTAACCTTATATCTCGTGTCCTTGTGTTTTCATTCCACTTTGCGGGGATCGGGTCCTCGAACCACAAACCACTATCCTCTCATGCCGAGGACAACTTCTTTGACGGGTGGAATGATCATGGCAGTGGGCGAGTCAGTCATTAAGAACATAGATCGTTGGGTGTATGGGTGTATAGATAGAGAATTGCCCTTTGCCTAGATACTTTAGCCTGGTAGATGGTTTGGAGAGGAATCATGGCACATGTTGGCACTGATGACATGGGGAAATGTTGTCAATTTGTCAGTTTTTATTTTGTCCATTAGGCCTAGAACTTAATCTTTTGCTACTACGGCCTTAAGCTTCTCTGTATTTTTTATTGTGGTACTGTATTCTTCTCATGCTTTTGTTGTTTTAATGATGTCTTATCGTTGTTTTACTCATTCTTTGTTGTTAGCAGTTCTGTGCTCCAGACTCCAGGAAGTACCCAATAAATAAATAAATGCACAAAATAAATGTCTCCCCTAGCACTGTGTATGTATTCTTATCATTACATCACAGAGAGGGTCGTTGCTGCTTGTAATATGATGAAAACTCACTTTACTGGAATGAATGTATGTGGGGATCCTCAATGTGCCCCTGTGACCCAGAGTAAGAGCTCAGAGAGATTTTTCTTATCTATCCATCATCCTCTTTTATTCTTCAAGGAATATTTCCAGGTTCCCAGCCCTTATGCTAACATTTCTTTGAACAAAAATAAGGGATCTGCTTTAACAAATAAGAGATGCTTGGGAGTCTAGAAAGAATGATTTTCCCCATTCATCAAATCAAAACAGCCTGTATTGGGAAATATTGAATTTTTACTTAAGATGGATAGTGCAATTGAATTTCTTTTTATAAATGAGTTATATTTTGCTTACTCCTTCTGCATTTGTGGGAGAACGTTGGAGCTTATGAACTGATGCAGGGCTGTTCAAAGTCTTTAAATCTAGCTGGGTTTGGCACTGAGACCACAAAGGATAGGTTCCACAACTTAATTTGCTAGATGTACTCTAAAGTAATACACAGGGCTTATTTTCAGTCTAGATTCACCAAGACTCACTCCTGGAAACCATTTAAATACCCTGATCCCTATCATACATGAGCTGGGACTTTTGTGTTTTGCAAAGTGGACCTGAGCATGTACAGAATGCCTTACCCTCATCACTGGGTATCTACAGTCAGGGGTGGAGCAGGGTGGGGGCGTACTGACCTGGGTGTCATCTCAGAGGGGGGTGACATTCGGTGCGTTGCCTGCACGTGACTCCCGGCTACCCCGATCCGTCTGGGGAACGGCGGGAGTTGAGGAGTCCCCCCCCTTCTGCCTTTATTTTTACAGCCCTGTGCTTGCGGTCTGGTGGAGGAGGCATGCAGGGAGAGGACGCGGAGGAGGCAGGCGAGCGGAGGATGGAGGGAACTCTGGACCCAAAATGTGGAATTCCCCCAAAAGCTCAACAACTTAGGCAAACTCTAGAATCCCCCCAAAAAAGCTCAACAAAAAGATTTCAGTGTGGTGGTGGTGGGGTGACAATAAATTTTCTGCACCGGGTACCACCTGACCTTACTATGCCTCTGTCCACAGCTAATCCCTGGCATCTGGAATTAGTGTGTCAACATTAGTGTGTCACTTGGCCACCCAGACTCTGCTTAAATGCCTTGAGTGAAGGCATTTATTTCCAAGGGCTTCAAATTCCAGTCATGATGGTGACTAGGACTGGATCTACAATGACCTGTTTAATGTTATTAGACCGATATTAGATATATCGTTCTAAAACGTCACAGGGCATACGTGTAAAATACAGTGGTACCTTGGTTTAAGAACAGCTTAGTTTATGAATAATTTGGGATTAAGACCACTGCAAACCCGGAAGTAGGTGTTTTGGTTTGTGAACTTTGCCTTGGAAGCAGAACATGTTCTGCTTCCTGTTGAGTGTGTTCCATTTGTAAACTGAGTCCCCTGCTGGGAACGCACGCCTTGGTTTAAGAATGGACTTCTGGAACGGATTAAGTTCATAAACCAAGGTACCTTTGTTATTTCTGTCAAAACAGCTATCTCCCTACTGCTGGTCGCCGGTTGCTCTGCAGCACCCTCTGGTGTCACATTTTTATAACGCATTATGAACATTAAAAGTAGAACATCAGGTGTCCATACGGTCTTCAAAACCATCCCTTATCCCTTACTTAATGTTTAAAACCATGACTGTAGATTCGCCCTAGGTCAGTTTGAGGTTCCCTATAGCCCTTTTAGGGACGCAGGTGGCGCTGTGGGTTAAAGCCTCAGCGCCTAGGGCTTGCCGATCGAAAGGTCGGCGGTTCGAATCCCTGCGGCGGGGTGCGCTCCCGCTGCTCGGTCCCAGCACCTGCCAACCTAGCAGTTCGAAAGCACCTCCGGGTGCAAGTAGATAAATAGGGACCGCTTACCAGCGGGAAGGTAAACGGCGTTTCCGTGTGCGGCTCTGGCTCTGGCTCTGGCTCTGGCCAGAGCAGCGATGTCACGCTGGCCACGTGACCCGGAAGTGTCTCCGGACAGCGCTGGCCCCTGGCCTCTTAAGTGAGATGGGCGCACAACCCCAGAGTCTGTCAAGACTGGCCCGTACGGGCAGGGGTACCTTTACCTTTACCTTTATAGCCCTTTTATTTTAGCTTTAGCCCTGCCCACCCCTCAGAGGTACACGGCTCCTCTGCCTCCTTCACACATTCATGGTGAATGTCTGCAACAGGGAGTGCAGTGTGGAAGCTCCCTGAAAATGGGAGGTACCATCTTCAGTTTGCATGGGGAACCTTCATGAATACACAAGGCTCCCTCCCTATTGCCAAAATCCTCTGTGAGGGCAAAGGGGCTTGTGGACTTCTTCTGTTCCCAGGGATGAACACAGCCCTGCTCTACCTGGGTTCCTCCTTCAGGTGATAATGCCTGAAGAGATCATGCATAGGACTGGGTTTTCAAGACATCTCACTTCCGGCGGTTCCATGTGATCACCTCCAAAGGTCATGGTGCAGTTTAACAAAACATGCAAATTCTATGTCAGCGTTCGGTACAATTGGATTTCTATTTTACGTGAAACACCCACCAGTTCCTGTTTTGCCTCCTTTCCCTTCAAAGAGCTGAGAATGCTGAGTAAACAAGAGCTGAGCCTTTTCTTCTGAACATGTGAGCTTTGGCTTAGTGCTAACATATTTCCCCAAATGATCACCCTTAAATGAATCCTTTGACAACGAGCTCCAATGCTTTGCAGAGATACATGCATATACATTTAGATGATTAGGCACAAGCTCCTGAAAGTCAAATGAGCAGCCTTGCAAGCAGCATGTTGGTAAGTGCCTGGACTCAGCCATGAAACCAAGTGAGTTTCAGCTCAAAAAAGCATTTCCTGTTTGCCAGGAGACTAAGCTAGAACCTATTTGCTCTGTCCAAGCAGCAGGTACACCCAGCCTTTGGCCGCTAATCAAAAGCAAGCACATTACTAGCCTCTAATCTAATCTATCCTACACAAGCCACGAATAATAGAATCACAGTGATGGGATGGGCCAATCTGTCAAATTGGGTTTCTCTCAGTTTCTCATTATTCCAGTCTTAAGTTCAGTTTTTACGTTTCCGCAATTGGCAATTAAAAAAGAAAAAATCCTCATGAAAATTCTTCAGAACTATAGTGCAAATTTGTCCTTTTAGTTTGCAATTTTGCCTACTATGCACATTTTTGCAAAGCAGGCTTCCCCTAATATAATGCTGTTTTGAATGTTTTTTTCACTAATATATGCCTTTTATGCACACGGTACCCTAGAATGTGCATTTTTGTACTCATTACTTGGCTGAAGAAATGCATTTCAGAATGCAAAGAAATGTAAATGTTAAGGAATGACTGTTTTGGTTTGGGTATTCTTTCAGAATGTGAGGATTACGTAGGTTCACCTTCAAATATGAACTGAATCAAATTCTTCCCCCACCACTAAAAGGGAATCTGTTCCAATCTCTGTCAATTTGGGAAATCTGCTCTTTCAATAACCCTTATAGCTGAGCTTTCCAAACTGTGTGTTGCAACACATTAGTGTGTCGGCTGCAGTGTGTAGGTGTGTCACATGAACTCTCCCCACGTTCCTACCGGGGCCAGAAAGGTTTCGTTTAACCTCTGGTTTGCTAGTAAAACTTAATTACTGTGTTGCGAAATGATGCATGTCCAAAAAGTGTGTCACCAACTTGAAAAGTTTGGAAAGCTCTGCCTTATAATATCTGAAGTAAGTTCAAAAAAAGACTGGACAAGGAAAATCTAAATTATTCTTCCATGTTAGCAAAGTGTTACAATAATGGATGGACTGGGGAAGAAACAAACACACCAGTGCCCTAGTTATACTTTCTTAGGCAACCTCATCTCTGGTCACTCACTGTTTGATTGGCCCCCATGCAGCACATCCTCTCCAAAGAGCAAAAGTGGAACACAGCCCACTGCAAGGGCCCTTTTACACCAGCATGAATTTCCATCTTCATTAATTTTAATTTGCAGCTCACCTACAAAGTAAACATTTCTACTAGGGCTCCTACCTGGAGACCCAGGGAAGCTCCTCCCCCCAACTGTGTATAATGGGAGCAATTAATCACAGTGCAAGAATGGCCATACATTCCCCAACAACGGCTGTGAGAGGAGATATGCAGCACCCACTCAAAACAGTCAAGATGCAGAGTCCAGAGAGGGATTAACACTCTGGAACATGTACACTTCTGTTTTCTCACTTGGCAAAAATGTTTCCATCTAAAATTGCATTATAGAGAAGGCAACCACTCGCCGCTGACTGCTGCTCATTCAAACACATAATAATAATAATATTAATAATAATAATAATAATAATAATAATAATAATAATAATAATAATAATAATTTATTATTTATACCCTGCCCACCTGACTGGGTTTCCCCAACCATTCTGAGCAGCTCCCAACAGAAAAGGAAAAACACAATAAAACATTAAACATTAAAAAACTTCCCTAAACAGGACCTCTGCCTGGTTCCCTGTAACCTCACTTCTCACAGTGAGGGAACCGCCAGAAGGCCCTTGGAGCTGGAGCTCACAAACACACACATTCTTCAGTAAACAAATAGCCTTAAATTAAGTTATGACTTCATTATCTTTCAGCTAATATAGTCTTCAAAATAACTTTATGCCGTTATTGTGAGCTAATATTATATATCAGGAATGGGGGAAGCTATGGTCATCCAGTTGTTGTTGGACTCAAATTCCCATCAGCTCCAGCCAGAATGGCAATGGCCATGGATGATGGGAGTTGTACTCTAGAAGACCACTACTTAGCCACCCTCATGTTGGGCCCTGAAAGATGTTGGGCCCTGAAAAATGTTAAAGTACCGTACAACAGGTGTCTAGATGAGAAGGAAAGCTTATGAGTCAGTTAGTGTACTCCAGAATCACACAGGTGTTGGGTGAGCTAAGGTCATATCTATCTAGTCATGTAGATATACTATCTAGTCATATCCATAACTAAACATGGGCAGGATGTTAGCTTTAAACTGGATGAGCTTCCAAGTAGGGCGAGCCAATCCGGGTCTGGGTCACTCAGTTGCTACTCCTTCCCCAGGGGCAAACACCTTTCATGGAGTTGAGGAAGACCTGGACAACTCCTTCTCTTCAGGGAGGTGACCCTAGTTGACTGCTAAGGTCATCCATACTTCATAGCCTAAGGGGCACCCCCCTTCACCTCAGACACGCTTCTTAATGCTCATCAAATTCTGACATTTATTATTATTATATATTCTACTCCCACCAGAATAGTAAAAACATGATAGAACATCAAACATTAAAAAAAACTTGCCTAAACAGGGCTGCCTTCAGATGTATTCCTAAAGTCAGATACTTGTTTATTTCCTTGACATGTGAAGGGTGGGTGTCCCACAGGGAGGGAGTCACTACTGAGAAGGCCTTCTGCCTGGCTTTGATGTTTTCCTCAACATAACCTTGCCAGTTGTGACCAACCTAAATCTGTTTAAGGTGGCCACCTGGGCACTAATGGCCAGAGAGGGTGAATGAGGTTGGTTCGCCTTTAAATGCAAACTGAATTGAATTTCTACCTCAGCCCTCCCTTCAACTCAATATCTTGAGTTGAAAGGGAGGTTTGGAAATTTTCCTAGTCATAACAGCATTAGTCCCTCTGATATTTCAAAGAGTGGGGATGGGTTGTGGGGCCGTTCTAGGGTGGTTGTTGTTGTTTTGAAAGCAGGAAGCAAAACAACTGTGGGTAAGAGCACGATTTATCCGAGTGGAAGTCTTAGCAGCAAGCCTTCTCTTCTCCCACTCTGTCTTTTACTCACAGGACTTTCCTGTAGCATTTCCACTTTCCCCACTATTGCTCAGAAAGGTCAAAGTAAATTAGCAGAAGTGGGAGGTTAGGGATAGCAGAAGGAGGTCTCAGCTGGGTGCCAATTAGCAAGAAGTGCAATTGACTGTGTTCAGAATGTAGGAAAGAGTTTTGGCTTCATTTCCTAATCCTTAGGGTGAGAGAAAGCAGCAAGTGATTGGGTTCCTACCATTGTTCTGATTGAGGATCCATGCCTATCAGTAGCGTGGCAGGCAGAAGAGCAGGGAGCACTGCTCTCTCCCTAATGGGGAATTTTCGTGCGTCAGACAGTTTGTGTATCATATGGGCCACCTACAAAGAAGGAAATATAGATAATGGTGATAATTTATATCCCTACTTTCCTCCTAAAGGAGCCCAGAGTTGCATCTACAACATTTTTTTAAAAAAGCCTTCTAGAAAGTTACAATTTAGAACAGCTACAGTTAAAACATTCTAAAAACAGTCGAAAATGTTCTCTCATCCATCTCAAAGATACGTGGAGGATGTTTCTCCTCCGCACACCTGGCTGCTCAGTTGTTGGATCTGGTGCTGCTGCTATTTAACTCCAGATGGATTCATAATAAGATCCCACTCATACTTGACTTAAGCAGAAGTTGGCTGGCCATCCATCATGGATGCTTTAGCTGAGATTCCTGCATCACTGGGAGTTGGGCTAGATGACCCTTGGGATCCCTTCCAACTCTACAATTCTATGATTGTAGGTACGCTGTACAGATCTAACCTAAGCTAGAGGGCTGGGAAATCAGCCTTGGCTGTTCTGCTTTGATAGATGAAATTGTAATGGTTATCTGGAGAGGGACTATCAGCCGCTGAGAGAGTAGAGAGCACATTTGGAAAGAAGTGTGTTTTTGCTGTTTTCTTACCTGTAGTGTTTTGGTATCAATTCTAGTGCTTCTAAACCTGTACTCGCTGGAGCCCTCACCTCATTCAGTTCACGGACAATGCAAGACAGTTTAGTTCTTGCAGCTCTGACAAAGCGATGCAGCCGATAAGAGAACTTCAAGGTTAAATCCACAATTTTCTAGATGAAGGAGAGCTGGAAGGCTTCTCTAGACAGCATAGTGGGCAGAGTTCAGGTAAGGCATAGATGCAGGACTAAGCAGGTAAGGGGACTAAAGAGGACTTGTATATCCTCCTCACGAGGTGTTTTATTTATGGTCATTTTAGCACATTTTTCTTCTTCCAGGCCTGTTAAGATACCTGTGTTTTTAGTATTCTGAATCATTATTTACCTGCTTTTATCATTCAGTATGCAGGAAGTCTCCCCCCACCCCTTTTGCTGGAAGTTTTCCTTTCAAGTGTATTTTATTCTGTGAACTGCCCAAAGAAAAATGCCATTGGTCACCCTCACATAAGTATAATAAGTAAGTATAACAACAATAACAACAGCAACAACAAATTGGTTTGGTAACAGAGGCTTTATAAAATTCCTGCAGCGTTATGATATGATTGGTAGCACCTAATGAAATTCCTTCTTTAACCCAACTATTAAATACATGCTTGCCCTGCCCTCTATGGCATCAAGTCACTCTCTACAGACAGCTTTATCTTTCTCAGTGGGCCAAAGAGTGTTTTAAAATATGAAAGTTCTATGAATGTCCAAATGCCAATCATGAGATTCAGCTTTGAAAATATATGGGCAACTTCCTTTGTTCCTGAGCAATTAGCAACCCTGAGGTGCAGGCTAGCCTGCCTTTTCTAGAATCGAAATACATTTGGTAATGCATATGAAGAAGTAACCTTGAAACAGGCACTTTGGGAGGGGGAGGCGGGGTTTCCAAGCTGAATGCACACGCTGAGATGAATTAGTTTTTGTTGCTTTATTTGTGTCAAGATAAAATAAAACAAAATTCTGAGCAATCAGCTTGGGATATGCCTGCTTGCCTGACTCCAGGGTAAGTGTGTATGGCACTTAGATCATAGATCATAGAGTTAGAAGGTACCCCAAGGGTTATCTAGTCCTACCCCCTGCAATGCAGGAATATGCAGCTGTCCCATACAGGGATTGGACCTGTAACCTTGGCATTATCAGCACCATGCTCTAATCGACTGAGCTTCAAAATTACTTTATCATCCAAATGCCACTGTGACCAAGAGTGTTTTCAGTTAGATAGCCAGGGCCGGTGACATGTAAATACAAACACAAATTAATGTGGGTGCACCCAGGATACACAATACCTCCCCAGCGGTATGACAAGAACAGATGCCTTTCAGTAGATTATAATTTACAAGTGCAGGAGATGAGTTTTATCATCCAGGCTTTTTTGGACATCATAAAGGAAGTCATAAACTTACCTTGTTCTTTCTTCCCTCACCCCCTTCTACTTTCTGGGCCAGGGCTGCTGCTTGGCAGCCCAGGAGAGCTGTAATGCTGTCACCCCTCAGTGACTGCGGCATGAGTAATTGTGTTCTCTGTTTGCTTAGTATTCTTCCACTGAGGAAGAGGCATGCAAACTCAAACAGAAGAAGAGAGATTGAGAGAAAGCAAAACAGATCCATCTCCGTGGGCTTCTTCAAAATCTTTCTGAGGAGAGAAGACCCACCTGGGTCATTTGGAAAGGGTTCCAGCTCAGACCCACAGACGCTCCAAGTGTCCATGTTTTCCAGGGACAGTCCCAGATTTAGAGAGGCTGTCCCAGATTCTGATTTGTAGCTTTAAGATGAATAGAATCTAAAGAGCAAGTCCATCAGTTACCGTAGCTTCTTCAGATAAAGAAGGTTCAGTTCAATTGATGGGTGCTGTACATATATAGATGTTAGCTTGTCATAACGTGTTTTTAATCTTTTGTTGGAAGCCGCCCAGAGTGGCTGGGGAAACCCAGCCAGATGGGTGGGGTATAAATAATAAATTATTATTTTTAAAATTATTATCTGCTTGAAATGACTACATTGAACCTGGAACTTCAGGTTGAGGACAACACATGGTACCAGGAGTAAAACACATTTGTGGGAAAGTACTATGGGATGTAGGGACGCAGGTGGCGCTGTGGGTTAAAGCCTCAGCGCCTAGGACTTGCCGATCGAAAGGTCGGCGGTTCGAATCCCTGCGGCGGGGTGCGCTCCCGCTGCTCGGTCCCAGCGCCTGCCAACCTAGCAGTTCGAAAGCACCTCCGGGTGCAAGTAGATAAATAGGGACCGCTTACCAGCGGGAAGGTAAACGGCGTTTCCGTGTGCGGCTCTGGCTCGCCAGAGCAGCGATGTCACGCTGGCCACGTGACCTGGAAGTGTCTCCGGACAGCGCTGGCCCCTGGCCTCTTAAGTGAGATGGGCGCACAACCCCAGAGTCTGTCAAGACTGGCCCGTACGGGCAGGGGTACCTTTACCTTTACCTTTACTACGGGATGTTAAAGGTGTTAATTAAAGTGGAAATGGGTGGAAAGGTTGATGGAAGAAGTATTTGGGACTTTCTCTTAATGGCGTGGTGTTGTGGTTAGAGTGTTGGACTAGGACCTGGGAGACCAGGGTTCAAAACCCCACTCAGTTGGGCAGTCACTCACTCTCAGCCTAATCTGCCACACAGGGTTGTCTTGCTGGGATTAAATCAAGCCCCACCCCCAAACAGCATCTTGAGCTCCTTAGACAAAAGGTGGGATATAAATGCAGTAGAATAAATAAACAAATGTTTCTACGATTCACAAATGACACAAAAGGCAGCTCTTTTATGCCACAGATGCTTGCCTGCTGTTTCCATGTCACCACTGCTGCTATCCCCATAGAGCAAAAATCAGTAGGACATGGTAGCTAAGGGAAGATGCCACTTTCTTGCCCGTTCCCACCCCCCATTGCTTGTTTTTGTGTTGATATACATGTCCTAACAATAGAATTAGGAGACAGAAAGAAGCATGGTGTTTCCCTATGCCACCTTTGGTCCTCAGGATCCTCCCCAGGTCACCCCCCCCCCCAGCCATGCCTTCCCTGAAGGTTTTTACCTAGCTAGAATGTGCCCTTGATCTCTTGTTTTCCTGGAAGAAAGATACTGTCACTTGTGCATGATTGGAATGCAAACAACTGTACCAAAAGTCTGAGACACATAGGTTGCCCTGCCCACTTTTTCATCTGGTCATGCCCACCTCTGGTATATGGTCCCTAGGGGGTTGCCCAAAAGGCAATGTATCCAGTGAGCTGGATAAGGTTCCTCACCCCTCCTCCACACAAATGCTTGCTAAATTTGAGCTTGGTGGTCAGAGGAGAGTATGTTGGTTGTCACCTTGTTTTTGAGAAAATCACCTGTCATTTCCTTCTCCCTAACACATCGCTCATTTTAATGGGATCCCTTTGCTTACCTTCAGTGTGCCTGGTAATGTTGGCATAAGTCACTTTGAGCAGGCTGATTATGCAAATAGAACACATGCCTATCAGTGCTTGAGCATGCAATAATACCCATATTCTCACTGCAGTCGAACCATAATTTTTCGGCCTTCTGCTGTTTCTGGTCTCCCTGCTGCCCCACTTCTTAATGTTGACAGATCTCAGCTGCCTACTCAAGTAATGATTCCTAGCACAGCAGGGGCACTTCTGTGAATGGACGAGGTCTCAAGTGGAATTCAAATTGCACCTTCACAAAACTATAATTCCCAGAATTAGGGCTTCAATCTTAACTATGTCTATTCAGAAGTAAGATCCATTGTATTCAAATGGGTAAGTGGGATTAGGATTGCAGCTTTCATTAGATGAAGTAATTTTCAATTTGTAGGTTAGGCAGATGCATTTTGTAAACATTTCCTTCATTGGCAATAGTTTTTTTATTTTTAAAAAAGTTTCATTAGAAGACCAGTAACTGTAGGCTGGTAGGTACCACACAAACCCCATAAATTAAATTATTATGCAGTGAAAGATTACTCACAAGGTATACTTTTGTTGGGATGCAAGGTGGGGTTAAATTATGCCTTCCTTAGCTGCTGTGGTCCCCGTGAAACTGCTCTCCCCCAGCCTAGTCAAAAATGAAAATACCCACTGGCATAGTTAACATAAGAACGTCAGAGTAGCCCTGCTAGACCAGAGAAAAGGCCTACCCAGTTTAGTCTCCAGTTCCCCACAGTGGCCCACCATATGCTTTTGAGAAGCCAACAAGCAAGGCATGAGCTTGATAACTGGCACCCCAAGGAATTCTGGAGACAGTAAACAATGATTCTGACTGCCAGTCATTGAGAGCCTTGTCCTCCGTGTATTTGGCTAATTCCCTTTTCAATAAGTTGGGGGCTGTTGCTACATCTAGTGGTGCTTCCTTTAGTCTGTCCAGTTATTTAAAATAAGTGCACAATTAGTCTTTTGAAACACTAGCTTGGAAGTAGAGTTTGTGTGCACTTGTTTGTACCCAACTGCCCACACTGATCTTTGCACATTTGCAGAGGACAGTATTAGTAGTTCCATGGAAGCTTTGAGAGTTTTAGCACTTTTCAATCGTTCATACTTTTCACCCCTTCTTCAAGTTGCCGACAGCTAAGGGGAACAGATTAACTTTAAGGACCTGTGAAAAGATACATAAATCACATAGGGAAACCTCTGGGCCCTATGACTAACTAGACATCAAAAATAAATCTTAGGAAAAGCTTCGTGATGTTTTGTTGGTTTTATTTTTAATAGAAGCGAGAGAGGGGAAAATCCATTATCCATCAAACTTGGTGGCAAGAATCGTGGCATGCAATCCTGCACACTGTTTGACTGGCGAAATCCCACTGCAGTCAATGTCAGTTAAGCAGTCTCACTGTTCATAGGACCTCAGACTTGCACCAGTCAAACCCAAAGCATGCTTTGGGTATTGAAAACCCCCCACACTGTGTTAATGACATAAACTCATGACTGCTTGTTATAGACCTTTATGATATGCATAGTGCATTTTCTAGAGATTAAAAAGTACAGCTTGCTAGTGTTGCCCTTATGTGCAGAAAGTGAATAGCCTGTTGTTTAAAACAGGACTGGGCCAGCTTCAGATTTGACCGATCCATTTTGCTTTTTTACTAAAACCCCAAGATATACTAACCAGAGCCTGCTGCAAAATCTATATTGTTGTTGCCATTGCTGTTGCTGTTATTATAATAATATTTATATTTATACCCCACCTTTTGCCCTGATGGGACTCAAGGCAGAAAACAGAATAAAAGAACAGGGGCCTCTGGTCGCATTCAGACCATGTACACAATTCCATTTACTCTGCTTCCATTACTCTTACTGCTGGTTTGAGAAGCAGTGTGCACATGTAGTTAGCCACAATGCAGATCTACTCTGTACCTATCCTGTTTCTTATGGAATACTGCATTTTGATGCCTCCCCTCCCCCCAAACCCCCCCCCCCAGCTTTGATCTGAACTGAGAAAAAGAATGACTTGTGTTTTAAGCTGGTGGAGTGTACACAGCCCAAGCCTCAGAATCAGAACTGAATGGCTCTCGCAGCCCTTTCACCCCAAGTCCACTAAGCTTTCTTCATTTTGGCAGCCTGATTTAGGTAGAAAGAATCATTTTGTTGCTCTTGTTAATCAGCTTGGTGATCTACTACAAATCACCCAGAGATCTGCCAGCAGACCCTGATCTACCTTCTGACCACCTCCGAGTTAAAATATATTTCTGATGCATTGTGAATAGGGCATCAGTATCCTTTTGCTATCAGTAGAGTACTTGAGCTTAAGTTTGACAGAGGCAATAGACCTGGGTCTAGGTTATACCACATCCACATTGCAGGTGGCAGCTCACATGATTGCATGTTAACTCTTATATGCTCACCTCCCTCCTGAAATAGTATAATCCAGTGACAACTAGACTATGGAAACCATCATGGGTCCTTTTGCCCCAGAAGCCTGAAGATGCACTAGGGAATTTTTATTACACAGGGAGTATCTGCCAGTGGGAGATGGAAATATTCCAGAGAGCTTTGTGCCGAAAATGTCAGCACAGTTAACAGTGCCAGAGATGAGGGGTGCTGGATGAACCAGATGATCCCTACAGGGACCAAAGGTAAGAGTTGCCCTCCTGCAGCTAATGAGCTTTCCAAGGCTTTGTGCTTCCACTTCACTGCCCACTCGACATAGATAAAGAAGGAAGGTTAACGAAATTTACCTGCTGCCTTTGCCAAAGGAACAAGCAAACAAGGAGCCTAGCCCTAGAGTGAGAATGGAGAGAGGGAATTGGATGTCTGTGTCTAATTAATAAATTCCCCTCTGGTAGTTTTTAGATCACCTGAAGCTGATCAATACCTACTGGGGAGACTTCCAGAAAGACCCACTTTTAATTTATCACCCAATTTCAGCTAACCAGCAGATCTAATTACATTGTTGGTTTATTGGTTTTGCCCTTTGAGTTTTCTCCCTGTCTTCCAGGTATGGGAATGGTATTGCAGTATCTAGCGGAGAAGCAAAGTTATCACAATGCTGAAAGGAAGTGCTTAGCCCAGGTGCTTTGGACGACTCATGCAGAATAACACACTGTTAGCCACAGTGCCTCTGAATCCTATAATTACTTGGTCCAGAATAATACACAGTTGATTTACTAATCAGGCACCATTTCCACCCAAAGCCCTCCAGCAGCCTGGAATGGCTGGCGGGCTGCTGCGTGCCCACAGTCTATCAGTGTTCACCAAATCACTGGTGCCCCAAAGCCAGCTGCTCTGGTCAGCATATGCTGGTTGCCCTGGAGCTCCCAGGAGCTGATGAAATGGGCATTGATGCTGCAATCCTACACACACCTGTGAATAAGCCCTACTGAGCTCAGTGATGCCGACTTCTGAGCAGACCTGCAAAGGATTGCATTGTTCATAGGAAAAACAATGTAAACGCTACCTATCTTGCCTGATTGAATGGCATCACCCTTGCATGTTAAAAAAAATCTCATGTTCAAAATAATGTTCCGGTAGTTCTCTCTCATGGAATTGCATTGCTCTGACTGGAACAGTATATAGTTGGCCAGGAAATGTCCACTCTTTTTGAACATGCTTGTTGTAAATTTTTACAATCCCACTCTCTGCCTGATGGCTGTCATAAGGACGTTTCCCCTTAGAAACAGTGGCAAAAACACTGCCTCATTTACAGGAGGCAAGCAGAATGAATAGCAGTGCGGCATCTATAGTACTCACTGTGTGACTATTAATTGTTACTGCCTGGTTGCTGCATTGATTGGGACTTTAGGAACACAGATAGAGAGATATTTGTAACAGAAGCTTTTAAGTGGCTAAGTGATGGACACTGCAATTTACAGCACGGCTCAATGTTGTCTTTTTTGTGCCGTAAAACAGCATCCCTTATCAGAAGGCCAGTATTGCCCCAAATGGTTATTACTTGAATGTTATGTGCTGTGCTTCCTTTCCTGGGGAAGTGGCAGTCAGTAAAATAAATAAGAAGTCACTGATATATAGGAAAGACCTCCAAATAATTCCTGACCCATCTCAGAATGGTGAGGAATATCTGAGGTGCAGCTGGATGGATTCTGTCAGTGCTAGGAGTGTTTACTGAAGATATCCACCAGGGTTTTGGGCTCTTGAAAACTTATTGCAGACCCACATCCATATGGTTTGGGACTAGCTGAAAATGTCAGACTTTAGATGCCAACATCTACCTAAGCTTTCCTTCCTTCCCCTCACCCAAAAACCCCACTGAAGACTGTTCTATTTCTTGGAACTCTGAGACAAGGCTTCTAGTACAGACTCCCTATTTCTCTGTGGATTCCAAGTATAAGAACTCTGTGTAGGGGCTGCCTTGTAAAAGATAAATTCACCAGAAGCACCCACTTTTGCTGCTCAGCTTGAAATATCCTAGAAACATTGGGTAGTAGGTCAACCGAGACCTCTCCAAAGTGACAGTGCACATCCACTCAGCCAGGACTTTCCAGATAAGAAGTGTGTTCAATTGGTCAAAAGGACGGAGTGTGTTTAGTGTTTTTGGAATTCTAGTAAAAGCTGTAAGAACATAAGGATTACCCTGCTGGGTGAGATGAAAGACCCCTCTAGTCCAGCATTCTGTTCTCCTGGTCATTAACTTAGTGCCTCTGGGAAGCTCATGAGCAGAATATGAGCACAAGTGCACCCTCCTGCTTGTATTTCCCAGCAACTGATATTCAAAACTATGCTGCCTCAGATACTGGAGGCAGTATGTATAGCCATTAAGGCTAGTAGGTATTGCTTCCAATAGCTCCACCAGAAAACTCCATGCATTAATGCACCTTGGCATAGGATGTTATTTGTTTCCCACCCAGTGAATGACCCAGTAAACATTGACCAAAATACACAACAGACAGCTGAGTTAGGTCTGTAGGATTTAGCCAAGCATTTGAATGAGCCCTCTATTTCCAGTTTGTCTGTTCTTTCTCCTTCCTGGTCATATGAAAATTTCCCTAATTCAAGTACTTACCCTATTTCTGAATGGACTATTTCTTCAGCCTTTGCCCCTACATTGGGCACCCTGTAAACAGCAGATGTGAGTCCATTCAGGCTAACAGAGCACTGCCCTACCAATTTCACTTGGCCCCAGCCAGTCCCCACCTCTTGCCTTCCTAGTTACCAGTCAAAGAGGTGGCAGTGCCCGTTGGCTTCCTCCTCCCTGGTTTCAGTTTTGCCCTGGGGGAACTTAGCTGGGAGGAGGAGGATGGCAAAACCAGAATTAGCTGGCTCTGGCTCCCCTTGCTGTGGGCCTCCCTGCCTTCCACCCTCCCAGCCCCAATCGACACCAGCCACCACAGCCTGCAAATAAATGTGTCTTCTTAAAACAACAGGCAAGAAAATAGCTGAGGATTCCCAGTTACCTGGACTGTGAAATGTTCCTTCAACGGGCTCCAGCCATTTTTGACCTACATCTTTAGCCACCCTCCTCTCTTCATGTCCTGATTACAGAGCCTCCCCCCCACTCCCCACCCCATAGTGTTGCTGTTGAGGTAAACGTTTGGAGGTACCAAAGGGCAGATCATAATACACCCAGGGAAAGAGGAGCATTGCAGAGGGGGAAAAAATAAGTGACCGTGAAAGAGGGACATGGTGCCAAATCACCAAGTGGGCTTGTGCACATCATCAACTGAAGAAGAAGCTTCTGTCATTAAATGTTCAAGCTGTGAATACAACCCAAAGGTGTTTAATAAAGCCATGTGGCTTACTGCCTGTATAATGACAGTGCTTGGCAATAATGCATGAAGGAAGGGGACAGAGTGCTGCTGCCCACTCGGAGGGAGAGAGCAGGGACTTGACCTACATTGAATCCAGAAGGCTTCGTGTATTGAATTCCAGGTTCTGTTCAACCTGAATATTCAGTTAAATAGGAGAAATCTAAATAGTGGGTGTGGGGGCGTTATGAACGGTACCCCCCCCACCAACTGCTTTAAAAACTGATTTCTGCCAGTTGCATGCTGTAATTTTATAGCATCTTCCTGCTGAAAATTCCCCAGTACAATTCAGGTGCATTTGATTAACTTCCCCCATTTCTCTCCATGTTTGGCACACATCCCGCTGTGCCTGTTTCACAGATGGAAACTGGCACAACACAACGCAGGGGGTTGCAACTTGGGGGAGTGGGGAGAGAAATAATATTTTCATTCCACCTCACTAATATGAATGAACTCTTAGGCAGTGGGACACATATGGATATTCTACTTAGTTGCACAATGAAGCCAAACAAAAGAGTTGTGTTCAATGTGCATACTGGTTACACATACAGATGATGATGATGATGATGATGATGATGATGATAGACTCAAGTCAAAAATATCTCATTTTTTATTTTCTATGCATGTATATTGCAGCCAGATTTAATTTTAATGGGGGGGGGGAATCAGCCAGGGGAATTGAGATTTACGAATAGTAAAGAGCTTCTTAAAGGTCATGTGGAAATCTAAGACAAAGGACACACACACAATGTTTATGTAAATATCTTACTTTGATCCATGATTCAAAGTTTGGAGAGGGGGGATCACTGATGTGTAAATGGGGTTCTATGAGATAAGAGGTATCTTCATTTTCCTCAGTGGATCCCATTCTGCACACAAAGCAGTTCTCACTGATGAGAATAGGGAAGTTTCCACTCAAGCTGTGCTGGGGAGATTGTCAGGAGTGATAAAGGAAGAGTCAGAAAAAAAATACATGGCAGTATTATAATGCATCTCTATAAACCGAGTATGTACATCTCAAATATTGGCTAGTGTTTTGATCAATGCATGCAAAAAATTGTATAGATGAATGGAAAAAAGTTCAAAGAGGAATATCAAGCGAATCAGAGATTGACTGAAAATATGAAGAAGAAGACAGAGAGATCAGTATGGGGCTGGAGAAAATAAAATGCAGAAGGAAAACATTGTTTACCTTGCTTTATACCGTCTAGTAAGGGGCACCCAATGAGACCGGCAAACATCAGTCTCAGAAGAAAAATGCATTTTAATATAAGGCAGCTAGTATGGTTTCTCTCACTGGAAGAGAAAGTGGTTAGTTTCATGAAAGTTTCTTTTCTGTCTTTAAAAAGGGATGGTAAAATTAATAGAAGATAAGAATATTTGTAATTAGGGACACCTGAAATTTAGAGCAGGGGTTGCTAACCCCTGCTCTAAATTTCAGCTCCATTTGCAAGCCGGAGAAACTGTTGTAGGAACCATGCTTATGCCACAAACTGCACACATGTGCCTTGCCAGCCGCACATGCACATTCACCCCCACCCCAACATTTAGGCTTGAAAAGGGTGGGGACAGGACTCTCTAGGCGCCAGGGAAGCCCTTTGTGGATGCATGTGTGCCGGGAGGCACTACACTGGCAGGCTATGGTTTCTAGTACCTGCTGCTAAAAAGAGGAGGATTACGGTCCTCTCTCAGGTGCTACATCACCATGGGTTGGAGGCTCCTAAGTCACTGTGTGCAGGGAATGGCTTCCACAAAGACAAGAAAACTTCCCCTCCCTCTCCTCTGCATCACAGATCTCCTAGATATGCTCTTGGGAGTTCCCCAACCCTCCAGAGCTGATTTGAGAGTGGTGCAGAGGAGGGAAATTTCTGTCATACTTCTGATTATTTCATGCATGCAATAATTTAGTTGGATATAACTCTGTTTCGAAAACACCTTGCTCTAACCCAGGAGTCAGCAACCTTTTTCAGCCATGGGCCAGTCCACCATCCCTCAGACCATGTGGGGGGCGGGGGGGGGGATGGACTATATTTGGGGGGGGGAAATGAACGAATTCCTATGCCCCACAAATAACCGAGAGATGCATTTTAAATAAAAGGACACATTCTATTCAAGTGAAAACACGCTGATTCCCGGACCATCCACAGGCCGGATTGAGAAGGCGATTGGGCCGCATCCGGCCCCGGGGCCTTAGGTTGCCTACCCCTGATCTTATCATTGTCTGAGATCAGGGTACTAATGGACCACTTTGACCAGATCTTGTAGGACTATTATTTTCATACTCATGCAGCCTGGTCCTTTACTCAGAAACAAGCCCCTTAGTGTGGATAGGATTGTAGCCTTATTATTCATGGACAGCCCAACCCCACCTCATTGAAGTGTTTCCTGAACAGTGATGGCACCGGTGGCATAGATTCCCCCGAGGGTGGGAAATCTCTCTGATATGATTCCATACCATTCAGTTAGGAAAGAAAAAGAAAAACCAAGCAACAGTAGAATGAATATAGGGAGTGAGATGAACAGGGAATGAAATGGACTTAGATTCAGACCATATCCTTCAATGGGTCCCAAAGGCTGGGTATGCAAGTGTTTGTGCTTTTTTTTCCAAGAGAGAATGAATAAGAGAGAACTCTCAAGTGGAAATGCAGTCAGTCAGCAATAAGCAATTTTCAGTTTGTCATGAAGGTATTCTGCTATGGATAGGCTGAGAAATCAGAATACTGCTACACACCACCCCAAGCTCTGAGCGGTGCGAGATTCCAGGGGGTCCAATTTCCTTGGGATGGGGGACAGCAGAAACTGTGATGTCTTTATGATTTGTGGTTTATTCACACATGTATAATACCTGAGCAACAATTTTGGTTATACTAACGATGGTACTGAGATGGTACTTAGGTGGCAACCAAGGCCGTCATCTCACAAGCTTGCCTGACTGTTACAGCAATGGAGCCCTCCATTAGATTTTAACCCTTTCTGGATCCAGGACCCCAGGAATTAGAAGGAGCTTGGGCATCATGCAGACTAACACACCACCCCAATTTGTTGGCTGCTTTCATGAGATGCAGCTGTCCTTCACCTTGGTGGGTGGGTGAGGAGGTGGGTCCCTATCCATCTCTTCCTGTCCCTTAAAGCCCCAAAGGCTGCCTTCAACACATTTCTCCATTTCTGCTCTCTAATGTGCTTATGGTGTAGATTTTTTTTTTTCTAGCAGGAAGAGCAGCAGAAGGAGTGTCACCTGTGCCAATATGTTAACTATAGGCACAAATGTTGTAAATGCTGTATCCTCCCTGCCCCCCACATGTGCTCCTCGTTTTTGTCCTGCATAATTGCATGCTATTCATGGAATGTTGGGGCGCACTCGATATGAGCTCAGCTTCTCACATATACATCCCAGATGAAGTGTGAAGGAAACAGCAAAAGGAAAGAGTATAACATTTGGTTGCTCTCATCTAATTGTCAGGTCTATTGATCCATTTGCTCTGCACTCAGGTAGCAGCTGCTCTATGTGGGCTTGAAATGACTCCTAAAACAGCTTGAGTCCTTCTACAGCTTGTGCAGAGTATCAGGCTCATACACATCTCCTTTGGGTCCAGCATTGGATAAGGCAGCTTATAAAAGAAAAAAGGAATTTGAGGCTACAGTAGTGTGTTGGCTTGCAGAGACAACACGAGAAGTACTGATCCATACCTTCTGCTACCTAGCTCCAAACCCTTCCTGCTCTCGCCATTGCTGTGCCAGATGCCTCTTTTCACTCCTTTTACCTGTGGCAGAAGTAGTTCTGAGGAGTACTGGCTGCCCTCTGGGGAAAGAGCAGTACAGCACTATGGTAGCTGTCCACCATTAAAGGACAGCAGACCCCAGTTTTGAAGGACTTGTAATCACTGCCTCCGTTCATCATGCTTTAACCTTGTTTTGTTTTAGGTTGGGAATTCCTGAATGAAGACAGCATTTGGCCGAAGACTACAAGTGGGTGCTGTAGTCACTGTGGCTCTTCCTCCGCTTTTGGAAAGGTGGGTATTCGGGATAATCTAATAAACTCCCTTCTAGATAAATAGCTGTTTGGCTTGTATTAATGGTTAGTGTCTGCAAAATCACCAGTTGTGCACAGTGCCAGTGGGAGTAAGGTGGGGCGATGAATCCAAGAACCTAGTCATCAGAACTCTATGATGGAGTCACCAAATATAGTCCCCCCAGTTAGAGATATGCTATTAGAAAGTGGAGCTGTCACCTTGAGGGCAGAGCTGTATGTTACATAGACACACACACATATATTTTTTTCTGGGGAAAAGAACCTTTTGGAGGGGGGTTTTCTACTGCAGTGGGTGGGAAGCAAGTGTTTAACTTATTCACAGAGAAGCAAAGGGAAGGCAGAATCTCAAAGCGGGTACTAAGCAATATTTATTCAGGGGGCAGTTCTGGGGAATGCATTTGATAAAGTTGATAAGGTTCTGCCTTTTTCTTTCTTTCTTTTTCTTCCCCCCTTTTTCTTCACTTCTATTGGTTTACCATGCCACCCCTCACATTTACCTCCAAGCCATTATTGGCTCACTACTTATTCACTCTAGTTTTAATGCACCAAATGCTGGTTTTCTATAGGAAAAGCATCCATTGGGCTTTGTGATGCACAGGCTAATGTGGCATTAAAGGGAAAAGGGACCCCTGACCGTTAGGTCCAGTCGTGGCTGACTCTGGGGTTGCGGTGCTCATCTCGTTTTATTGGCTGAGGGAGCCAGCGTACAGCTTCCAGGTTATGTGGCCAGCATGGCGAACCAGAGCAGCACACGGAAATGCCGTTCCCCTTCCCACCGGAGCAGTACCTATTTATCTACTTGCACCTCGTGCTTTTGAACTGCTAGGTTGCTAGGAGCAGGGACCGAGCAATGGGAGCTCACCCCGTCGTGGGGATTCGAACCACCGACCTTCTGATTGGCAAGCCCTAGGCTCTGTGGTTTAACCTACAGCGCCACCTGCATCCCTAATCCTGCATTAGTTAGGTCCTAAGAGCTGGAAGTTGCCATCTTGACTGGTAGAGAGGAAACAGGCTGTTGCAGGTGAGGGCCATTCAATCAAGTTTAGCTGCATGTTACATCATCTTGTGCTCATATCTGAAAATAGCCAATGGTGTCTGAGTGCTTATTCATGAGCGATGGCATAGTAACTTACAGAATGAAGCCAGCATTCTACAATACTCAGATGTATTATCCCCTGGTTGGGAAAACTATAATCAGCAATTGAAAAACTTCAAAAGAAAAGCATGATTCAGAGCAGAATTTTATTTCTTTATAATAATAATAGTAGTAGTATTAGTAGCAGTAGTAATAATATTGTAGGTATTTCATTTATATAAAATATCAGGATCTTGTCCTTGAGGCCATATGATATTCACACTTAAAGCTGAAAAGTTACTAATAATTCCAAATAGTAGAACATTTCACAGGAAGCTTGAACACTGTTATTATTGACTATTGGTAGGGGTGGAGGGTGGGGCGGCTTGCTTTTATTCTTGTAATAGAAAAGTGTATGATAAAAAGGGAGTGAGTGGGGACTGGATAGGACATAAATATTGTTAAGCACCTGAGTCCAATATGCCATATTCAAGGAGCAAGGGGAAATCTTTCCAAGCCTGTCAATGAAGGCATTATCCTCTTCCTTGCATAGCCAACTAGCCAATTGGAGCACAGTTTCTTCTATCTTTGCCTTCTAAAAATAAGAACATTAGAAATTTCCATTTCCCAATACGGATAATGCATAATTCTGCATAATTCACCCCATAACCACCTTTAACTTAGCTCAGTTAGTTACAGCGTGGTGCCAAGGTTGCAGGTTCAGTCCCCACAACAACCTGCATGTTCCAGCATTGCAGGGGGTTGGACTAGATAACCCTCATGGTCCCTTCCAACTCTTCCATTTTTTGATTCTATGTTTTTTTTTTAATAATAATTTTTATTAATTTTCCAATTTTAAGACAAAGCAATAACAACATAGGAACATCATCAGATACAAACAAACACACAAATATACATTCTTAACCTCATTTTCATAAGCCTCCTTTCTCGGACTTCCCCATACCTCACCCTTTTTGCATCCTTATTTTACAGTTTTTCAGCAACCCTTTTTACCAATTAGATTTAAACTTATTATCTTTCTCAATTTCCCCTTAAATTATCAAACAATTTCAGCTGTGATTCTACATCTTCCTTCCCCTTGACATTTTAGCACTCCTCAATTTTGTAACAGTTCTTAAGATATACTTTAAACTTCTTCCAATCTTCCTCCACCGTCTCTTTCTCTTGGTCACGGATTCTGCCAGTCATTTCTGCCAGTCCCATAAAGTCAATCACTTTCGTCTGCCATTCTTCCAGTGTGGGTAATTCTTGTGTCTTCCAATACTTTGCTAGAAGAATCCTTGCTGCTGTAGTGGCGTACATAAAAAAAGTCTTATCCTTCCTTGACACCAATTGGCCGACCATGCCCAAGAGAAAAGCCTCCGGTTTCTTATGAAAAGTACATTTAAGTACCTTCTTAATTTCATTATAAATCATTTCCCAAAAGGCTTTAATCTTTGGGCAGGTCCACCAAAGGTGAAAGAAGGTACCTTCAGTCTCATTACATTTCCAACATTTATTATTGGGCAGATGATAAATCTTCGCAAGCTTGACTGGGGTCATGTACCACCTGTAGATCATTTTCATAATATTTTCTCTTAGGGCATTACATGCCGTAAATTTAATACCGGTGGTCCATAACTGCTCCCAGTCAGCAAACATAATGCCATGGCCTATGTCCTGTGCCCATTTAATCATAGCTGACTTAACTGTCTCATCTATTGTATTCCACCTCAGCAGCAAATTATACATTCTTGATAAGTTCTTAGTATTGGGTTCTAACAATTCTGTTTCTAATTTTGATTTCTCCACCTGGAAGCCAATTTTCCTGTCTTGTTTAAAGGTCTCCATTATTTGGTAATAATGGAGCCAGTCTCGTACCTTAGACTTTATTTTCTCAAAACTCTGTAATTTAAATTTGCCACTTTCTTCTTCTAAAATTTCAAAGTATTTTGGCCATTTGGATTCCATATTAAGTTTCTTCACCTCCTTAGCCTCCATTGGTGATAACCACCTAGGAGTTTTATTTTCCAGCAAGTCCTTATATCGAATCCAAACATTGTATAATGCTTTCCTAACAATATGGTTTTTGAAACCCTTGTGAACTTTAACCTTGTCATACCATATGTATGCATGCCAACCAAACCTATTGTCGAATCCTTCCAAGTCCAGAATGTCTGCATTCTCAAGAAGTAGCCAATCTTTCAACCAGCAAAAAGCTGCCGATTCATAGTACAGTCTTAAGTCCGGCAGGGCAAACCCCCCTCTTTCTTTTGCATCAGTAAGTATCTTAAGTTTTATTCTGGGCTTTTTGCCCTGCCAGACAAATTTAGATATATCTTTCTGCCACTTCTTGAAACAGTCTAGTTTATCCACAGTTTGTAATGTCTGAAACAAAAATAACATTCTAGGCAATACATTCATTTTAATCACTGCGATTCGACCTAACAAGGAAAGCTTCAAGTTCGACCATATTTCTAGATCTTTCTTTACCTCTGTCCAACATTTGTCATAATTGTCTTTAAATAAGTTCACATTCTTAGATGTCATGTTAATCCCCAAATATTTTACTTTCTTTGCCACCATTAACCCAGTTTCATTTTGAAAACTCTCTCTTTCAACATTTGTTAGATTTTTTCCCAAAACTTTAGTTTTTTGTTTGTTCAGCTTAAATCCTGCCACCTGACCAAAGACTTGGATTAACTCTAAGACTCTTTTTGTACTAGTGTCTGGCTCTTGTAAAGTCAATACTAAATCATCTGCAAATGCCTTCAATTTATAATGTTTGGCTCCGACCTGAACTCCTTTTACCAGCTGGTCCCCCCTGATCATATTCAGCAAAACCTCCAGGACTGATATAAAAAGTAATGGGGATATTGGGCACCCCTGCCGTGTCCCTTTTTCTATAGAAAGTTCATCAGTAACCACATTATTTACAATTAACTTTGCCTTTTGTTCAGAATATATTGCACCTATACCATTTTCAAACCTTTGGCCTACCCCCATCCCGTGGAGATTCTTCTTCATAAAATTCCAAGAAATATTATCAAAGGCTTTCTCCGCGTCCACAAAAATTAAAACTGCTTTTGTGTTGATATTTACAGTCAGCAGTTCCATAATGTCAATTATGTTCCTTACATTGTCTGATAAATGTCTTCCTGGGAGAAAGCCTGCCTGATCCTTGTGAATCTCCTCCACCAACACCTTCTTCAGTCTTTTTGCTAAAATGTCAGCAAATATTTTGTAATCCACATTAAGTAACGATATAGGGCGGTAGTTCTTGATCTGATTTTTTTCAGTTTCAGTCTTTGGTATAAGTGTAATGAAAGCTTCTTTCCACAATTCAGGTGCCTTTTCCCCCTCTAATATTTCATTACAAACCTCCTTAAGTGGCTGTATTAACCATTACTTCAATGCTTTATAGTATCTGGAGGTTAGTCCATCTGGTCCTGGAGATTTCCCTAACTGCATATTTTGAATGGCACCCTCTATTTCTTGATCTGTTATTTTCTCATTTAAAGCCAACATATTTTGTTGTGAGATTTTTTGTAATCCATGTTTCTTAAGAAAATCTTCTATATCTCCTTCGTTTTCCGGCCCTTGTGCATATAATCTTCTAAAATAGCTCTGAAAACAATTGCTGATCTCATTTGGTTTAGAGATGTTCTTTCCATCTACCTCCAAGCTTGTGACTGTATTCAATTTCTGTCTCTTCTTCAATTGCCAAGCTAGAAGTTTCCCACATTTGTCCGCTGATTCGAATGTCCTCTATCTCATTTGCTTAATTTTCCATTCTATCTCCTGATTCATCAATTCCATATACTGCATCTGGTAAAACTTAATTTCTCTCAAAATCTCATGAGACTTTGGTTTTGACCTCAGTTTCTTTTCTCCTTCTTTTATTTTTTCCAGGATCTTATCTTTCTTCTCATTTTGTTTCTTTCTCTTTAAGGAGTTCTGCTGTATTAAGAAACCTCGCATCACGGCCTTGCTTGCGTCCCAAATCACTCTTTTCTCGACATCTGTCCTCAGGTTTATCTCGAAATAGTCCATCAAAGTTTTTTGGGCCTTTTTATAAATCTCAACATCTCTAAATAGGGTGTCATTCATTCTCCATCTAAAGGAACCAGCTGTTGTTAGTTTCATTTCCATCTTTACTGCGTTATGGTCGGAGCATGTCTTTGGGCAGATTTCCACTTTTTTTATCTTTGGAGCCATTCCACTAGTAGTCCATATTTGATCTATTCTTGTCCATGTCATCTGTGCCTCTGAGAAGAATGTTCCCTCTCTCTCAAGAGGGTTTCTTGTTCTCCAAATGTCAATCAAGTCCATATTTTCAGTCATCTCAAAGAAAGTCTTAGGTAGTCTCCCATCTTTAGAAACCACCTGTCTTTGTGCTTTATCCATATTAGTAGAAACGACGCCATTCATATCTCCTAATAAGATCACCTTATAATCCAAATAGTCCATTAGTGTCTCATGCAGTTTCTTATAAAATTCTGCCTTCCCTTCATTTGGTGCATAAATGCCAACTGTCAAAAATTTTTCTCCTTGTATTTGTATCTCAATTGCCAAAATTCTTCCATGCTCATCTTTAAAAATCAGTTTTGGGGCCAATTTCTCCTTTGCGTAAATCACCACTCCTCTTTTCTTAACTTTATCTGATGAAATAAATTCCTGTCCTAATCTTTTGTTTATAAGTAATCTTCTATGTGCCCTTGTCACATGGGTTTCTTGTAAACAAATCAAATCCAATTGTTCTCTTTTCAAAATATGAAAAACCTCACGTCTTTTTCTGGGAAGGTTCAGTCCATTACAGTTCCAAGTTAAAAATTGCAGAGACATAATTAATTAGTTACCTCCAGTTGCTCCCTGCAACTGTTCTTCCGTTGGTGACTTAAGTCCAAATGTCAGGTTTCCAAGATCTGTTTCAGAGGTCGATTCTAACACTCCTTTCACCAGGTCCTCCTCATTTCTGTCCAGGAATTGTTCTTTATCTTGCACTGTTCTTATTCTAACTTTCTTTCCTTTGAAATTAAAAGATAGGCCTTGTGGAAATTCCCACCTAAAAGGTATGTTGTTCTTCTTCAGCAGGTCAACCAGATTCTTATAGAAGGTTCTTACCTCCAGAATGTATTTTGGGATGTCCTTGTAGATTTGCACAGAAGCGTTTCCGATCTGAAGAGTTCTCTGATAATGCCAGTTTAATATTTTGTCTCTTTCCTCTTTAGATCTCAAAGTTATCAGACAGTCCCTTGGGGTCTTCCTGCCTTGCCTTCTGCCCAATCTGAAGACGGTTGTTATCTTAAATTCTTCTTCCTCTGAGTTTACCTGCCAAAATTCTGAAAGTTCTTTGGTGAGAAAGTCCACCAGGTTGTCCCCCTCACTTTCAGGGACCAATCTAAGTCTCAGATTCTTCTCCTTCCTCTGCATCTCCCACAAAGACAAGGCCGCCTCATGCTGGTCAAGCTTCTTACAAACTGGTATTAAACTTTCCTGTGTGGTTTCTGCAGTAAATTTAGCTTCTTCCGCAATTTTTCGGATTGTAGCGTTTTCTTGAACCAATTTATTTATGGTTTCTGTATTAGACGTAATGCTTTTAGTATTTAAATCTAATTTTGCTGTAAGTTCTGTCAGTTGTTTGGTATTTTCCGTGCTCTGTCTTGTTAAGTTTTCTAAAGATTCATTTATTTTAAGTAGTGCTTGTGTCACTGAATCCATGAATGCGTTTATTCCTTTCTCCTGTCCAGCTGCACCTGTTGGCAATAAGGCTGATATTGAGCCCCTTTTCTTTTGTGCAGCTTTAGCTTTAGATCTTGTTGCTATCTCTTCTGCGGAGCCGCTCATATCCCAAGGTCGTTCCCACAGGAACAGCTCTTAAATGAAAAAATCCAGTGACTTGCTTTTTGACAGTCTATGTTACAACTGTTACCTTTCAACCCTCTAGAGGGAGCAATTCAATGTATCCAATAGGCAGAAGAAACAAAGAAACCAAAAGCCCTCAGAGGGAAAAAGATTTTAACAACAGTCTTTCAATCTTCTAATTGCAGCAATGTTATTTCTGTAAAGTCCCAACAGTTATATCCAATAAAATCTGTGCTTTACAGTAGATCTTATCTGACAGTCCCCTGTCAAAGTGCTTCACCCAGGCAGTCTGTTCCCAGAGTCAGAGACAGCAGAAATTTTTTAATAAATTTCCTCTCATGCAGGTTAAACCAAATTCCCTTTTCTTCCCCCCCTGCTCCTGCTTGCTAGGGGGGGAGTTGAAGTCAATGTCAAAGTTAAGCAGTTCAAAAAGTTCAAAGTTACTTTTCCTTCAGTTGCAGCTTTCTAGTTCCATTGCTTTAAAAATCATGCAATCCGGGGGAGTCAGACTTCCTTTATTTACCGTCCCCCGATTTCGGCCAAATTTCAAATGCTTTTTTTTTATAGTCCCAGTAAGGTTTCCAATCCTACTTACGGGTATTTCAATTTCAGTCCAGATTTCAGGAAGGAATCGGCGCTCTCCGCTAATGGCGACGCGGCTTCACTCCACGGGCTGGGTAGCGACTCTCAGCACCGCACGCACCCCGATGCCACTCCGGAGCCTTTAAAAAGGCTCCTTAACAGTAAAGGGGGGCGCAAATGGTGCCCACTGAGTCTCCTTGTTCACAGGCTTCCGCGCCTGTGATTTTAGGGGTCCCCGCTTCGCCGTAGCGGTCAGACCCGAACTCGTGGAGCAGTCCTCCTCCGGAGATCGAAGAGAGGACCGCCATTAAGTGCTGGCGCCGACCGGAAGTCCATTTTTTGATTCTATGAACCACATATTACTTTACAAGCACTACTATGCAGTTTGCCCCCCACCCCCTTGCCACCTTCCCAGTAAACCTTAGAGGCATGCTTCGCAGCTCATATTGCGCAAAGGCCAGACGGAGTCCATTAAAGTCATTACATGAAAAGTGAAATAATGCCCAGCTTTTGCTACATTCATTCATGTTGATTAAACATTATATTCTGTGAATTGTACTCCCACAAAAGTCACTGGGATTTTTCACGGAGGAAGCTAATTCCCATCACCAGTAAACTTTGCACAATGAACATATTGCATATTATGGACATGGGATGATTATCTTACCATTCATACTGGGTAAAATAGTTGCTCGGTGGAATCATATGAATGTTAAACCAGAGTAATCAGTAAGTCACACTTTTAAGAATGGGCTTGCATAATATTTTTTCTTCCCGTCACTAGGGACTATTTCTCCAATTTCTTGGTTGTAGTAGACCTAGTGAGAAACAGTGATTCAGAAGGGGGGAAAGCGGGGAGAACACTGTGAAATTTACATGACATTTTGAGAAGAAACAGTTTAATGAAATTGACCCACTTTGTTTTGCCAAATCGTATTACCAATTTGTCAATTTGGGGATAAATCCCTGTGAGCTCAATGGAGCTTCATTCTGAGTAGACATGCATTGGTAATTGATCCTCGCCCTCCTACCATTTTTTTAAATAAAAAAAAATACAGCATGGGACACTTTGAAAACCTTTGGGTCTGTTTTCTAATAAGGTATACAGTGATACCTCTGGATGCAAATGGGATCCGTTCCGGAGCCCCATTCGCATCCTGAAGCGAACGCAAGCCGCGTCTGCGGGCCGCGATTCGCCACTTCCGTGCACGTGCGTGATGTCATTTTGAGCATCTGCGCATGCGCGAGTGGCAAAACCCGGAAGTAACGCGCTCCGTTACTTCTGGGTCGCCACAGAGTGCAACAAGAAAATATTCATCCCGAAGCTACTTCAACCTGAGGTATGACTGTATTTGGGTTTTTGTAAGACAATATTTATAAAAGTAAGACATCCCAAAGTAAAAACAAAGTTTTCTTAGTATTTCAGGTTTAAAAGTATGGTTGCATGGAATGACACACTGTGAACTTCATATTTTTAACAAGCTTCCTTCAATCACTGCCCTTTCTTTGGAGGGGAATTTAACACAGCACCTCTCATAGAAGATGAAATTCTGGGGGAAGAATCAACTGACTGAATAAAAGTGTGTGCTTTTTTTGTATATAGCCAACTGCTGTCTGCTATAATGGCAAGCCCAGTGGGTGACAAAAGAGTCAACATTATTTTTTTATTGGTGACAGAAATTTTTAATTCCTCCAAATTCAAAAAGCACCTCAGAATAGAGCTCTCTCAGAAAAAACAGCAACAAAATAGTGGCTGCTCCAATTCTCTTCCCTGCAATTTTCCCCCACTTCCTCCCCCAATGTATTCAAAGAGCCAAATTTGAGGTGGATGAAACAACAGAAAAATCTTATTCATTTCATTTCTATAACACTTTATATTTTTAAGAAATAAAAACTTAAAATGGTTTGCAACACAATAAAAAACAAATACAGTGGTACCTTGGGTTAAGAACTTACCGTATTTTTCGCTCTATAACACGCACCCGCCCATAACACGCACGTAGTTTTTAGAGGAGGAAAATCTGTAGGCATGCCACCCGTAGGCATTCCCTCCATAACACGCACAGACATTTCCCCTTACTTTCTAGGAGGAAAAAAGTGAGTGTTATGGTGGAAAAAATACGGTAATTCGTTCTGGATGTTCGTTCTTAAACTGAAACTCTTCTTAACCTGAGGTACCACTTTAGCTAATGGGGCCTCCTGCTGCCATCGTGCCGCCAACACAGGTACTATTTCTGGGTCTGTAACCTGAAGCGTCTGTAAACTGAAACGTATATAACCCGAGGTACCACTGTATTGAAATTTAAGCAGGCAGCAATGCCTACAACCCACCCACCCACCCTTTGATCTGAAGAGTGAAAGTTTCCCAAAGTATTTTTTAAAAGCCCACAGAAATGTGAGCATGACAATGTTGCCATAAACCCAAACTAGAGGCGGGGTGGGGTGGGGTGCGGAAAGTATACCTGTCCTTAAAGTGAAACAGAAGTATGCGGAGTCCTGGGCAGTGCTAGGTAAGTTGTGACCAATTAGAGCTAGAAAAGCTACTGACTACAGGAGAATCCTTTGTTTTACAGTGGTACCTCGGGTTACATACGCTTCAGGTTACATACGCTTCAGGTTACATACGCTTCAGGTTACAGACTCCACTAACCCAGAAATAGTACCTCAGGTTAAGAACATTGCTTCAGGATGAGAACAGAAATTGTGCTCCGGTGGCCCGGCGGCAGCGGGAGGCCCCATTAGCTAAAGTGGTGCTCCAGGTTAAGAACAGTTTCAGGTTAAGAATGGACTTCCAGAACAAATTAAGCACTTAACCCGAGGTACCACTGTAATAATATCCTTAGGAAATGCTTCCTAGTAGGGAAGGGAGGGGCTTTGAGATGAGCAATCCCTGTCATTTCCCCAGAGCTCCTGCCCATTTCTCACCTTGCCCATCCTAGTGAGAAAATGACTGAAACCTGGCCATCCTGTTTGCTTGACAAAAGAGTGGAAGACTTTTGATAGTGAGTGAGTAACTGCAGGTGGGGAGGAAGGGGGGTGCGGTGGGGGTGGGCTGCCCTGGGTGTCACCACTGAGGGGAGTGACAAAATGCTGGGCGGCACTCACCGCGGGGCCGGCAGCGCGCCCGAGCCATGCATCTCTCCTGGGAGTGACACAATGGCTTGGGCACCCGCAGGCTCCGAGCTGCCCCAAACGGACCGCCCACCACCTCCCCCTCAGCTGTAGGGTGGCTGAGTGGGAGGAGGCAGGCAGAGTCCTTGGGGGCCACACGGAGTGGTCTGCCCTGGCTCGTCCCACCCTGTGGGCAGCTGGCCCCACCCCTGGGCACAGGGCACAGGGCATGCGCACTGCCCCAGGCACCTGATTGGCTTGCTCCACTGCTGATTAACTGAGCCTGGCCATCTCTTTGTCTGCCTCCTCCTGGACCACCATTAGCTTGAAAGCATTCATTCAGGAGTTGTGCTAGCAACTGGAATTGCATGTGTTGACTGTTTCAAGGTGTGAAGTGTTTCCTGAGACGATGCTTGTACCAAGGTCAAGATGGAGAATCTCATGTTGTGTTTAAGCTGTGTCAATCTTACACTTTTGCCACGATTTACAGAGACAAACCATATCATAAGTTCAGATTCACACACTTGTTCACAAAGTGTTTGGGAATCCCACTCCCAACAGCAGAACAGCATGAATCTGTTGAGCTGCAGTGATAGATGAATGACTCTCTGCTCACCCCACTAGGCACATCATCTAATTCTGCAACACAATTGCTGTATAGCACTGATGGCCAAGGTTTGGGGCTATATGTAAGCTGCCCTGCTTCGCTGCCTTACTGATAGGCACTGGATCACCAAGTTGGCTATTAGTATAGAGATGATGATGATGATGATGATGATATATAATGTAATGTTCATTGCCAAAATTATAACAGTGTCATGCTAGATCTAATGCTCAGCTTCTTGGCTGGCGTTTGACTGGTGTTATGATGAAGGATGATCTGACCCCTCTTGTACATGCACTGCTAACTTTGCATTTGGATTACTGCAATGCACTTTAGAAAGGGTTGTCCATAAAGACCATCTGGAAGCTGCAGCTAAAGTGTGACATCCCAGTTGGCTGCGGGAAACTCATTACACCATAATGGATCATCGTCATCTGGGCATTATTTCAAGGTGAGCTTCCAGGCTGGTTCTTGTCCCCCCGGTCCTGCTAAATTACCCACTACAAAGAGACACCAGGATCTCTCCTTTTGCATATGAACCCTTTCCTCCCACCATCAACACACCAGTCTGTTAAGATCAATTTATGAGACCCTCTTCCTTGTCCAGCCTATGGAAAATAGGCTATTGGCTAAAAGGAGTGGAGATTTCTGAGTACTGGCATCCATCTTTGGCTGCTCCCTCCCTAAGAAGGCATGTGGGGCCTATTTTGCAGCTACTTTTTGACGTATGGTGAAGACCTGGGCATTTTTTTCAGCTGGAGCACACTGGAGTTCAGCTCCTGCACTTCTCAAGTGGGTGCTAAGAGAACAAGGGTGAGCTCTGGCATCTCTTTTCCTAGAAAAATAGCACTGACTAGAGGTGCTGCTATTGCATGACTGCAATAGATGTGTAGATGGCTTTTGTGAATGTCAAAGGCACCAATACTAAACAGTGCTCATGATGTGTGTGGCACTCTCCTCTCCTATTTTCTCGCTCAGAACAATTCTGGAACTTCTTATGGGCACATTTTGTAAATGTTTCCCAATCTCATGCTGTATTTTGATATTTATTTCATCATCATTCTGAGCTGTTTTGGCATGGCCTTCCTTGAAAAAGTAGTGTATGTGTAAGCTATAGGGGTTCTCCTTTTTTTTGAGTGAAACCGTGGGCTCCTGTTCACATGCCTGCAGGAATTCATGGTTTTATCACCATTTTGTACAAGGTTCTGACATTCAAGGGCAGGATTTATTATTGTTGTTCCTTATGACTGAAATTGACTTGCACAGAAGCTGCTTACTCTCCCGTCTACTTACCTTAGTTTAATGACTCCCTTGGTTTATATAGATTCTAGGAAAAGTAGCTGCAATAAGGATTTAGGAAAGCAGAGCAGATAGGATTTCCTCTAGCAATGCCTGGCTCCCCTCACTATTAAGCTACTAGCCTGCATAAAAGAGTATATGAAATGGAAATGCACTTCCCACTTTATGGTTTGTATGTAGCCTGAGTAAAGGCCACTGGAGCAGAGTCAGTGGCATAGCCTGTCCCTCATACACACAATGGATAGCTCAGTGGGTAGAGCATGAGACTCTTAATCTCATGGTCATGAGTTTGAACCCCACATTGGGCGGAAGATTCCTGCATTGCAGGGAGTTGGACTAGATGACCCTTGTGGCCCCTTCCAGCTCTACAATTCTATGATATGCATGGCAACCATAACAGAGCTTAGGGTGCCACTTTAGCTGTGGTGGCACAAACCACTGTTTGGTGCCACCACACCAGCAGATAAAGAGGGTGTTTAGGGCTAGGCTGTAAGCTGCATATGTAATGGGCAGAGTGGAGAACAACAACCCAAACTTCTCTGGGTGCTTCTGAATACCCTCAAACCAGTTTAACAGAATAAAGTTTAAGGCAATCTTAGCAAAAACTGAAATTGTGCAAAAGTTTTCCCTGCTTCATGTGCATTTCCTGCATTTTGTTTGTGCTCTCTCACTTCCTCTCTCTCTTCCTGCCTCCAAAAGCAAAGTGGAGGGAAGCCTCAAACCTGGAACTTGTAGATTAAAAAGCAAAAAAAAAAAAAAAGAAAAGAAAAGAAAAAAAAGAAAGAAAGAAAAGAAAAGAAAAGAAAAGAAAAGAAAAGAAAAGAAAAGAAAAAAAATAGGGGGAAAAAAGGGGGGGGCTGAAGGCAAACCACCAATTCCTCATTTACTGCTGATGGTGAGTCAATCAAATCCTGCTTTCCCACTGTTTCCTGGCTTTCCCATCTGTGTGAATTCATGACCCGGTTTTTGATATGTTCCACGCTGTTACATTTTCCCCTCAGAGTTTAATTGTTTCTGTTTCACATTTGGGTGCTGAAAACTTGACAGAAGCTGCACAATTCCCTCCAGCTACAGCTCCTATTTATATTGCTGTAAACTATGTTTGCAGTGATATGATTAGTAATAAAGGGGAGAAAATTAAACAGGAATTAGCAGCTCTTTATATAGAATCTGGTTGCCTCCCAAGTTTTTCTTCTAGTATCATGGGAGACAAAAATGTTGGAGAAACCCCATTACACTATCCATCTCTTTCTCTTGTGAGGGCAGAATCTAGGTGGCTTACAGAGGAGATATTAGGTTTTCATCCAGTAGCATGACTGACATTGGCCAAAGGACTTTGCCAAAAACGTCAGGATGGAGCATTCTTCCTGTGCCACCACCATCCTATTAAAAGTTGGGAAAACAGAAGGACATACTGTTTGCCCCTTTGTGATCAGTTTCATCTACTCCATGAAATGCCCCTGCCTGTACGCATAAAATGAATCCACCTAGCCTTGTAAAATCTCTCCCCCACCCAGCTGCAGCTGTTCTCAAGGACACATTGAGGACCTTTGCAGAAAGATGCCCAGGGTCCCTTTCAGTGCATCTAGTAGTAAAAGGGAGCACAGAAACTGCTTGCCATGTTGAATTTGCCTTGCTCAATGTAATTCATGTGGTTTAAGTGGGATACTACCAAATATATCTAACATCTAGGGTTATGTCCAGTGTTCCTTGCTGTATTGGGTTCATGTGTGCATGGTTAATGCTTTGACAATATCCAACACATCCTTGGGAGACAAGGGGGAGATAGACCAGGCCCCTGCACACCTCTAAGAAATCATTTATAAGTGCTTTCATACTCATTATTATGGGAGGAGGGGGGAACATGTGGCCCTTTGGGTCTCTGTTTGGCCCTCATGAGTCTTCCCAGGCCACACCCTTCCTGAGTGGCTGGAATGTGTCCTTGGACCTCTTGCTTGTCTGAAGGAGGATGGGGAGTTGTGTGACATGCATGTGTAGCATCATAGAATTGTAGAGTTGGAAGGGATCCCGAGAGCCATCTAGTCCAACCCCTGCAATGCAGGAATCTCAACTAGATCATCCATGACAGATGGTCATCCACCCTCTGCTTAAAAACCTCCAAGGAAGGAGAGTCCACAACTTCCTGAGGGAGACCGTTCCGCTGTCAGTTCTTACTATCAGAAAGGTTTTCTTGAAGTTTCGTTGGAATCCCCTTTCTTGGAACTTGAAACCAGAGCAGGAGAAAACAAGCTTGCTCCATCCTTCATGTGGCAGTCCTTGAGATATTGAAAGATGGCTATTATACAAACCTCTGACTTTTGCATGGCTACAGTCTTCTGTAGAAAAGTAAGAGTCACATTCCTTGCTCTGCCCACTTTTACAGAATGGCCTCCAGAAGCAGCCCTCAGGCTGAAAAAGGGTTCCCTATTCCTGCCACAGAACCTCTGTTTAATAGTTGTGCATTAAGTTCACTGTACTGCATGGCAACATTGTAGAAACCATGACAGATATCCAGATGTGGTTGAGAAGGGTTCATCAATATGAGCTAGACTGAGCTAAATAGCATAGGGGACTTGGCTCACACAGTCCCAAATGGGAATCCCATGAAGGCACACTGTTTCCCCACCTCATATGGTATGGGGTGACACGTGCATTTGTCTTCAATGCTTAATTCCTGTGATTCTTCCACTCCTTTTTTTTTAAAGACAGAAGGATAAAACATCTGATACAAATTCAAGAACTGATATAACCGAATCACGTGTCTAGTAGGGATGTTTGTGTTTTAGCTTGTTTGTGTTTCTGGTTCATGCTGGCTCTGTTCATACCAATACTTAGCCCATGTTTGCAGTATGGGTTCAGCCCCGTGAACTCAGCTCTGCTGTTGAGTTGAAAATGTTGAGTTCAGACTCTCTAAAAGGTGACTGATGTTGACTCCCATGCAAATAGTTTGCCCCCTGTACACACAAGTAAGCCACAGAAAAGAACGGCATGTGTTTTAACTTTATATATTGGATATTCTATAATATGTCCCCACCACAAAATAAATAGTCTTGCTTTGCCATTCCTCCCACCCTTGATGTTATGCATTATTGTTTACATTTCCCCCTCCAGTTCCTTTTGCCTCAACCAGCCACCTCACCATTGGATCCTTTCTTTGCTTGCAAGGCACACACATATAAACAAACAACAGTACAGTGGTACCTTGGGTTACAAACACCTCGGGTTACAAACACTTCAGGTTACAGACTCTGCTAACCCGGAAGTAGTATCTCGGGTTAAGAACTTTACCTCAGGATGAAAACAGAAATCGCACGGCAGTAGCAGGAGGCCCCGTTAGATAAAGTGGTACCTCAGGTTAAGAACGGTTTCAGGTTAAGAACAGACCTCCAGAACGAATTAAGTTCTTAACTCGAGGTACCACTGTACATTTCTTCAACTTAGCCTTTTCTTTTTTGTGAGGATCACCAAAGGAACAACCCCACACACTGCTCCTGCCCTTTCTCTGTGCTCAGAGAGACAGACAGTTAATCTTTTAACTGCTAAATAGGAATCTAAACAAAGGTCAATAACCTCTGTCAGCCAAATCTAATGTTAGTCACTCCAACATCAGGCATGTCCAAAGTCCATTTCGGGGGTGTCTAATCCAGCCCGCCAGTCGGTTTAATCCGTTCCCTGTGGCAATTTATTTCCTGGGGTAAAATCCTAAGAAAACCTCAACAACTTTGGGGTAAAATATAATAAAAGCTCAACAACTTCAACTTTGGTTGGCCCTTTGGTCGGCCCTCACGGCCCTTCCCTTTATCAAATCTGGCCCTCTGAAAAAAGTTTGGACACCACTGCTCTAATTGTTAGTTTACCATGCTGCACTCAAAAAGAAAATAATAGTACAATAACAACCATTTGGCCACCTTCACATTTTATTTACAAATACAAAATATTTAATATTAGTAATAAAATGCTAAAAGTATGTAAGCATTTAATTATCCTTGACTTTTATTGAACAAACACCTGCTTCCTAAAAACAAAGTATATTCAATTAGTAAATGGATATTTTCTGGAGATGATTTTGAACATTTAAACTAATGCAAAACATTTCTTCTTCAGAAGATTAAAGAAGAAAAAGAAATGTGCATGGTTCTAAATGAAATAAATGTATGATACCATGATCTTCAGCATTAAAATATTGCTTATTTTTTCTCGCTTTCTGCTTTGGGCAATACATGCTGCTGATTGCTGACACATAAGGAGTGAAGAGAAAGTGCATTTAAAAAGGAGTTTTCTGTAACTTAAATTTGTTGTGTTATGCCAACGCAGACCACAGAGCACACAGACAGTTCAGATACACATTTAACCACATTGGACCAAACAGAGACCGCAAAATCCATGGCAATGGGACAAGCAAAATTATGAGCTTAAGCCTGGAGATCAAGAACAGTGACAAGAATTTTAGGGTGAAATTTTATCAGAAGATTGGGATCAGAAACTGATAATGAGCTCTCACATGTAAAGATTGATTTCTGGCCATCAAAGCTCACCCTTCCACTCAGTTTTAATAAACTTCACCATGCTCCCTAGTGTGATACCTGTAACCCCCAGTTTGATATCAATTATTCAGTTGGGGGGCATGCTGCAAAGTATGGGGTTTTCGCTGCAAAATGCTACAAAATGCTAGTAAAACTTTGGCACCAGTTTGGAGTGAATTGAATAATGTTGGGTTTCTTGGTGCTAACTACACACCCTGGTTTGATGTATCAGTTACTTGGTTTGGGGGTTGCTATAAAACACTGCAAAATGACTGCAAAACTTTGGCACTAGTTTGCAGGGGATCCCATATTTTGCAATTCATAGTTAATGAAGTTTCAAAAGCTTCCTTTTGAGTTAGGCAGTACCTTAAAATGGACTTCACACACTTCTTATAGAAAGCACCTTGCAGTCAAGCTAGGAGATTTCAAAGGCATGTGTGGCTTTGAGGGAGATATATTTGAAACAGGCTCCGTGACAGTATATTGACTATAAATGCAGAAGATTAAAGGGACTGTGTCACAGGTCCCTCAAGACCCTGGGGGAAAAGGATGACTCCTTAAGACATTGAGTTTGCAACAAAAAGATTCTGGCTGGTGTATTCCTGCTGGGACGTATCTCCTGTCTCAGCCCTCATTCCCACCTTTAAACATCTCTCTTCAATGGCAAGAAATGTTTCTGTTTATTTTCCTGGGTGAGCTGTGGAGAGGGCACCTCATTCAAGCCTCTCTCATTTCAGATGGTGGGATTGATGATCACACTCTAAAAGCAAGAGGTGAAAATAAGTTATTAGCAATATTATCCTGCTCCTTCTCCCCACTGGCGGTAGTTGCAAGGAGATGATGTTGTGTCCAGACCCAGATGAGGGGTTCAATATCATGTCTTATAAAAGTCCACCATCACAAAAGAAACTGAACCTACAGCTCCTGCCAGGGATTAATGTTCACCCGGGATCAATTAGCATGCAATGCCCTGTTGTTCCTTATCCCCAGCCAATGAGATATGCCAAATTGTTTTCCCATCTATGTATTGGAAAGTATTCAGCTGCCATTCCGCTTCTAATGCTGGGGTGGGAGTTTTTATCACTCTAATCAGTTTATTATACATCATTGTCCACAATCCCTCTGCTAATAATTTGCACTGCAATGCTAATATGCTGCCAAGAGTTTTTCAGACTGGCTTCTGTTCCCAGAGGGAACAAAGTAAAGAAAACGAGTCCCCTCATTCACTGCTCATCCCAGCAGGAAATCAACATTTTGTTATCACTCAGTCATTATCTTTTGTTCAATACTCTTTATGGGGGATACATTTTGCAGTCCCTGTGTGCATGCACATGTACCCATGCTTGCATAGCTACCTATCACATGTGAACTGTGTTCATTTACCAGAACCAATACTTCTATATCTCCAAAACACAGGCCATGTGCGTCACGCACAGGGCCGTCTTTACCCGGGGGTACAAGGGGTGCAGGGCACCTGGGCACCGAATTCTGGGGGATGCCAGGCGCCCACCACTGAAACCGCCTAAGCACTTAACTACCTACCTGTTATGAAATAATAAATAATTTTGATCAAGCTAGAAAAACAAAATTCATATATACCTAGGTATTACTGAAATGTATACCTACTGTTTCACTAAAGGACTTTCAACTTTGTGCACTCATTTACAAAAGATGTGCCATGCAAGCGGTGGCGCTTGTCCTTCACAACGGCAGTGCTTGTCAGACTCAACGGCGCCGTGCATGCGAAACTCTTACAAAATATTACGTTATGTATTGTATTGTGCTGCTATGCGGGAGCGGGGTCAGCGGCACCTTTGACACGACTGATGTTTCTCCTAAGTAGGTTCCTAAAGAATACTTATAAGTTTAAGTGTGGTGGTGTTGTATACTTAAGTATAAGTGCATTGTAAATAAATGAGCAAATAAAAAAGTTTGTTTCTTTTTCCTCCCTTCTTTTGTAAACAAGAGATAAGGTGTAAGGGTGGTGTCTGACATAAGCCTAATAAAAGTTAATTTGGGGGCTAAACTAAATTTGGGGGCGCTGGGCGGATCTTTGGACCCCGGCAGCGCATATACTAAAGATGGCCCTGGTCACACATATTCCATTTTTCCATGTAGTTCTTTCAATTGAGCTCTGTCTCAGTGTTTCTCATCCACATTAGTGGGTGGTGCTTGATGAGAGGCATTTGCATGTGTGTTGTTGTCCTCCTGTCTCTGCTAGTATTTCCCCCCACCTTTCTGAACTCAGAAGCCTGAGGTCAATTGTGGACATGTGCACTAGCACAAAACAAAGAGGTGAGCATTGTGCCTGGTTCTACCAGCATCTCACTGCCTCACCAACAGAAGCAGGGGGCATGGTGATAAATAGCACCCAGCAAAGCATCACCACTTGTGTTTAAAAAAGCCACCCATCCACACAACGTGCTTCAGAATTTTCACAGTTGGGTATTACACAATTTTATGTTGGATTTCCCTCCATTATCACATTATCCATGAATTGGGAAAATCTGAATTAAATCAGAGGAAGTGTGGGCTGCCACTCGAATAAGGACCACATTTTGTGGGTAAAGTGAAAAACATGCACACCTGAGATGCATCAAGTCCACTTTGGACTGCCGTGTGTGCGCACGAGCATTATAGCTTTTTTAAAAAAATGATTTAAGAGCATTTAAATGCCATTTAATATTTCAAAAATCTGTAAGTGGTGTGCAGTCTAAAAAACCAACATTACACGATTAAACATTACACGATTAAAGCAGCAATAGACACATAACCTAAAGCCAGTAAAACAGCATCATAAAAACACATAAAAGTGCAATTCAGATGATTTTGTGCTTTTATACTGTATCTTTTTGTTGTGAACCATCCTGAGAACTGTGGATTAAGGGTGGTATACAAATTTAATAAATTAAAATTAAAATTAAAATATGTAAAATTACACATCCTTTGCTGTATCAGTACATTTGGCAGCCATTTATTTATTTATTATTAAGTGACTTAACACAAACTACCTCTAAGCAGCATAGAAAAACATGATAATGTATATCAAATACAACAGGATTACACAGCCAGATGGGCAGGGTATAAATTATAAATTATTATAATTATTATTATTAAAACATATTTTAAAAACCAAACAATCCACTGTGACCACAGCAAAATCCTTAGTAAGTTCAAAAACAACAACAATAAAATCCTCTAAACCAGTGATGTGCTTCATTATATTGTACTGAGCTACTTAACTAAACAATTATTTAAGAAACAGCAAAAGAAATTTCACCAGTAAAATGCCAGGGAGTAAAAACAAAACCCCAATGACAACACCTTTTTGTCTGGTGACAGAAAGGTGTCAGTGTTGGCACCAGGTGAGCCTTCCTGGGGAGAGCACTCCACAAATGCAAGGTGTGGGGCATCACTGATAAGGCCATTTCTCTTGTTGTCATCTTCAGGACTACTGCCAGAGAGGGCACTCAGAAGAGTTTCACCAGTGGTGACTGGTGTATGGTCTACATAGGTTCATATGGGAAAATGTATTCCTCAAGGTATTTAGGTTCTAAGTTGTGTAAAGTTTATAGGTTTAGATCAGTATTGTAAATTGGCCCACGGTATATATTCAAAGCCAGTGCAGCCAGGATGGAATTGGTGTAATATATTCGAGTCATGTGGTCCCAGTTAACTCTTAGCCCACTAAGTTCTTCACCAGTTGCAATTTCCAGACCATCTTCGAATGCCTGTCATAGCAAGATTTCTTGTGATCTTGTATCTCTATCCTGTCTAAACATAGATTTTGGGGTGTTGTTATAGTCATATTGCTTAGCAGATAATGGAATACTTTATATTTGACCATATAGAAATGCACATGCCATAAAAGTGATACCGTTGCCAAGTGGCTTTGGAAGGTGCCGAGAGACAACAAAGTCTATATTTTTGAATGTTGTTGTTGTTGTTTAGTCGTTTAGTCGTGTCCGACTCTTCGTGACCCCATGGACCAGAGAACGCCAGGCACTCCTGTCCTCCACTGCCCCCGCAGCTTGGTCAGACTCATGCTGGTAACCTCGAAAACACTATCCAACCATCTCGTCCTCTGTCGCCCCCTTCTCCTTGTGCCCTCCATCTTTCCCAACATCAGGGTCTTCTCCAGGGAGTCTTCTCTTCTCATGAGGTGGCCAAAGTACTGGAGCCTCAGCTTCACAATCTGTCCTTCCAGTGAGCACTCAGGGCTGATTTCCTTCAGAATGGAGAGGTTTGATCTTCTTGCAGTCCATGGGACTCTCAAGAGTCTCCTCCAGCACCACAGTTCAAAAGCATCAATTCTTTGGCGATCAGCCTTCTTTATGGTCCAGCTCTCACTTCCATACATCACTATTGGGAAAACCATAGCTTTAACTATACGGACCTTTGTTGGCAAGGTGATGTCTCTACTTCTCAAGATGCTGTCTAGGCCTGTCATTGCCCTTCTCCCAAGAAGCAGGCGTCTTTTAATTTCGTGGCTGCTGTCACCATCTGCAGTGATCATGGAGCCCAAGAAAGTAAAATCTCTCACTGCCTCCATTTCTTCCCCTTCTATTTGCCAGGAGGTGATGGGGCCAGTAGCCATGATCTTCGTTTTTTTGATGTTGAGCTTCAGACCATATTTTGCACTCTCCTCTTTCACCCTCAATAAAAGGTTCTTTAATTCCTCCTCACTTTCTGCCATCAAGGTTGTGTCATCTGCATATCTGAGGTTGTTGATATTTCTTCCGGCAATCTTAATTCCGGCTAGGGATTCATCCAGCCCAGCCTTTCGCATGATGAATTCTGCATATAAGTTAAATAAGCAGGGAGACAAAATGCAGCCTTGTCGTACTCCTTTCCCAATTTTGAACCAGTCAGTTGTTCCATATCCAGTTCTAACTGTAGCTTCTTGTCCCACATAGAGATTTCTCAGGAGACAGATGAGGTGATCAGGCACTCCCATTTCTTTAAGAACTTGCCATAGTTTGCCATGGTCGACACAGTCAAAGGCTTTTGCATAGTCAATGAAGCAGAAGTAAATGTCTTTCTGGAACTCTCTAGCTTTCTCCATAATCCAGCGCATGTTTGCAATTTGGTCTCTGGTTCCTCTGCCTCTTCTAAATCCAGCTTGCACTTCTGGGAGTTCTCGGTCCACATACTGCTTGAGCCTTCCTTGTAGAATTTTAAGCATAACCTTGCTATTTTTGAATAAACTTGGTCAAATAAAAACATCACCTCACAGCTTACATAACATCTTTTATCAATTTGCTGTGTCAATCCTTCTTAACGTGCTGTTTCAGATTGATGCACATAATAACTTCAGCGAATAAAATGTCATATTTGATGATATTAACTAATTTGATGGATATCTGCTTTAAATAACACTTTTTACTGGAAGGATTATCTGATTCCCCCTGCCCCCCCTTGGGCAACAGCCCAAGAGTGGACTTAGCTGTCGTGTCTTTTATGAATGGTTGGCAAAAATCCATTCCCAGCTTGCTCCTGTGATGTTTTAACTGGTTGATATTATCCTTTAAAAAATAAAAAGGGGGGTTGGATCTCATACTTAACAAATCTATGGGTAATATACATTGGGAGGGATTGGAAAATGTCTTAAGGGGATATGCTAAAAGTTCTAAGTGATGTAAAGGTCTTTTTCTTTAATAAAACAAAACAAAGACAAACGTTAAAACCTAATGTTCAAGTATGAAGTAGGACTGCTTAACTATACATCCAACAGTGGGTAACGTATAGCAGCACTTAACAGTTGATGTGACATTATCACATCTAACATTTTCTCACCCTCACGGGCAGCAGCCAGAAATATAGAGCAAGGCATGGAAATGCATGTTGTGGTGATGTTAGCAAATGCTAACCCACTAAATAAGGGATTGGGAAAGAGCACAACAATTGGAGCAGTAATCTCATGTCTATAGCAGTACCACCCTCACTATTCCAGCCCAGCCAAAGAACCTGTTAGGTGTGTTAAGTTCAACTCTGAGGGAAATAATGGCTAAAAATAGAAGCTCTTAAGCTGAGGGGGCTGGTGATGAGCTATCCATGGTACTGAAACTGAGATCTGTGTAAAGTCAAGTCTTGTGGCACTTTAAAGACTTTTGATATTATTATTATTATGGCACAAAAATGTCTGCTGATTTTATTATTATACCACTCAAAGCCAAATTAGACTTCTAGTCAATGGACTGGAATCCATAGCAGCCGATTCCTCTAGTCCAGGTCATACTAAAACCACCTTCTGTTGGTTGGGCTGCAATACTGCAATATGGGTGAGGCGTTAAACACTCCCAAATTGTTTCCTGCCAAAAGCTGCTTTCGATTTTGTTTTTAAACAGCTACTGTGGTAATGGATAGAACGTCTAATTTGGTGATGACAATTGTCAGTTTGGGGTTTCTAAAGCGAAGATTGGTAGCAGTTACCTTATGAGATCAATGTGCTTTTATTATAGAGGGTGCATCCTCACTGAAACACTGTTACGCCAGGGGTGTCTTTAACATGGAAAGGGGGAAGACCCTCTGGAGCAGTTGCTGGAACTATGACAGGTTCCTACAACAGGAAAGCAGCTGCTGGTGGAGCACTTTTCAACCTCAGAATGCATGCAGCCATATGTCTTGAAGGCCAGATTTTTAAAACAGGTGCTCTAAAAAGCGGGGCATCACTGTAGTCAATCCTTGGTTGCAGCTCTATGATTGACAGTTTCACACCATCATTGTAACTGCACCACTGAGCCCATAACAAGGAGTTTATAACTTAATTCCCATCAATACATTCTAATCTGCCTGCATAGACCTTTGTAAAATGGAAGGAGGGATATTTTTAAACACCATCTAACCTGAGAAATCAATATTAGAGGTTTCTGTGGCTGATGAAAGGCCTTGACACCTACTCTGTGCTTGACCTTGGGTAACATACTAATCTGCTTGGTGTTCTAGTGCCCTGTGTAACACCACAGAATGACACAAGCCTTAATTAATATTTATTTTTAAAGTGATCAAGCTCCTTACATGAAAGGCACCCCAAGAGTGTGAGTAATTATTAAAACAAATCAACCAGTCTGTTGCCAAGAAATTATTAAACTCTGAAGGCTGACGCATGAACAGGCTATGTCACCGACCCCTATTTCTGCATTTATGTGCCAAACACCTGAGCACATCAGCTGCAGAAGTAAACATAATCAAAGGTTATTAGCGAGTAAGGACTAATCTCCTAAAAACACGCTCTCTGAAACATGTTCTCAGAAATGTCGGCTTCCTCATTATTATGCATAATGTCTGCAGCTCTTTGCAATGTGCAAAGTGCTTTACTGCTATTCTTTATTTTGTGAGTCATTACAGCCCAACTCACTGCATATTTACTCAGATATAAGTTCCATGGAGTTCAACGGGGCTCCTCCTAAGTAAACATATGTGCAATACAACCTAGAATAAATAAACATTGCCGCTGTTGTGAATGTCTTGCAAATCTTGGAGCGCCACATGAAATACACCAAATGCATGGATGAATATGATTGCACCATTGCTGGAAATAATTATGATGGTTTTTTAAAGGGGTGGTGGTGCAAGCTTAGCCCTAACCATGTCTACTTGAAAGTAATTCCCATTGTCTTCCAAGTTAAGGCTTTGAGGTTTGCAGCCCAAATCAATATTCCTTGCTCTCAAAAGCAGAGAACTGCATACAGCTCTTACATGGCTTCATGTCACAAAATCAACAGCTTTAATACCTGTCTAATGCATTTACCATTCCTCCCCAGAACAGAAAAGTTGGGGAAGCTGTGTGCACAATTCCAATTCTCCCCTTCTGGCCCAACAAGCTAGAAATAAATCTAATAGACTGTCTGGTTAACTGCCTTGCTTTGTTAGCTGACATTATCTATTACATGAAAGTGTCTACCTGGAAAAACCATAAACTGGATTGGGAGTTGAGCAGTCCATGGTCACATCATACCCTTGAGATGCTAACAGTAGGCTAGAGCCCCCAAGGGCACTTAGCCAGGGGTACCAAATCAGACAGGACAGAAGATGCACCAAGATCCAGCCATGTGAAACGAGTCAAGACAGGGATTAGGAAAGCAAAGCTAAGTGAGGCTATGACAATGTGAGGCAAAGCAGAGGTGGGACAAGCCGTGTTCTCTTCCTTTAATGAAACATACAGCATCATAGATATCTACTGTAGCTTCTATTCCCCTGGATTCACTTCTGTGTTTCCCAGGCATGCTGCCGTGATCTATATCCTGGAGATAAAAATCCCCTCTCTTCTGGAAAAGCATTTAGACCTGTGTATGAGAAGTATTATTAACTTATTTATCATCAGGTTTAAACTGCCGCTCCTCACCTTCCAGCTCTACATAAACTCTCAGCTTCTTTAGGAAGGGCAATTTCATTTTTATTATAGCTTTCACATAAAAATGGCTTTAAAATGATATTTCCTGGGAAATTCTTCTGTACAACTCTGGTTGCTAGGTAAGCTGTGGGAATGAAGGTGCCTGGCTTTATTTCAAGCTTACTGGTTCATTGTTTGTTGCTCCTAATTGCTCAGTAGAGAACCAAGAGCTGCCCCCCCTTTTTTCTGCACGATCCGGGGGCTTCTGTTTGTGTGAGTATTAACAAACATTTGTTTAGGTTATGTGATTCTGGATCGCCTGCTCATTGAAACCCCCTAGGCAGCTAGCTAACTTTAGAACCTGGATAATGGCTTTATGGGAGGGCGAGGGGGTGCTTGAAATGCCCACCTGCATTACTTAGTTGGGAAACATATATTTGCATTTTTCTTTTCTCCTTCCCCACCCTGCCCACACTATTCCATGCTCTGCAACAGCTTCTACATTCCTGATCTCTCACAGATGGGGTGAAGAAGCTTTCTCAGCCCAAGCATCACATTCCCTCATGTAGAGGTTCTCATCCAGAGGCCACACCCTCCAGTAGAGGGTGGAGCCAGAAGGGGAAGTGGGAGGAGCAATGGATTTAAATATTACCTTTGTACAGTAGGCTACTTTCTACACATTCTCACACATCCCTCTCTATCCACAACCACCCAAAAGCTAGAGGGTAGACCCTCACCTTTTTTCCCCATTCTCCATCTAGGCATGCAAGAGGCATTGTCACAGTGGAAGGACACATTCCAGCCAGCTGAAAGGGTGTAGATTAGGGTTGGTGAGAGTACTGAGGGCTGGATAGAGGGGCATTTGACCCTGGGCCTAAGGTTCCCCATCCCTCTCTCAGAGCACCAAGCAAACAGTTTGCCAGACCTTATAAAACAAAAGAGAGAGAAATGCTCTGAGCACATGCAGGTTCATGTTTTAAGCTCACTTAAATCATACAGCTATCGGAATACAGGAGGGTTTGTTTCTGCTCAGCACCAGGGGGCACCAGCCTTTTAAAATTTTGAGAATGTGCCATTGTCACTAGTCACAAAAATGGGTATGTAGCAAAGCACAAGGTGGCCGTGACATCTGAAAGAACAGAAAAAGAGACAGGATATCAAAATGGTATGGTCACGACCCTCCCCACAAGCCCCCCTTCAATGAGAAAGGGCACATCAGCAACCACTGCATTTGCTCACAGAGAGAAGCTTCAGGCACCTCTCCTCTGTTCAGAACAGATGGGAAGATGGGTGTCCTATCCTGGCATCCAATGAATTTTGGGCATGTTTGAGGGCATAGGGGCTGTGAGAGGCTGAGCCAGTACAAGCAGCAACTGAGCAGGGAGAGCTAGCAGCATCTCTTGCAGAGCGGATTTCTGAGAGGATGTTTACTGAGCCATTTTGAGGGCACTATAAGAGGTAGTGGCGGGCACACAGGTGCCTATGGGCGCTATGTTGGTGACCCCTGCAAAATATATTTACTTGGGGAAATGACCATTTTCTTGTGGAAGAGGGATATTTTTAAAGTAAAAAAACAATAATAAAGCAGCCATCTGTAACCATGTGCTGGCCCAGGTGGCTGCTCCTGACTATAACAAGAAGAAGAAGAGGAAGAGGAAGAGGAAGAGGAAGAGGAAGAGGAAGAGGAAGAAGCAGCAGCAGCTGATCTGGGGCCTGTTTATCTGGACTTTCATAATCTGCTGCTCCCTGAGTGCTCATTTTCAGGAGACATGTGGGAGGGGAATTTGCAAAACTCCCCTCGCTGCCCTCTTTCTCCCTGCTTGAGTGTAACTCTGGAGCCAGCCCTCTTCATGCCTGCAGCAGAAGAGTCTCAGAGCTGTGCTTTGGGTTTCTGATCACAGCTCTGCCTTCGTGCACTGGGTAAATAGAAGATGATTAGTCATGTAGCGCCTATTGATTTAGTAGTCTTCATTTTAAAAATTATGTTTCCCAGTATTCTTCTTTTTTTTATACTATTACTCAAGCAAATTGTATCACAGTCAGCTAGCAATTGGTTAACTCCTTCTTGCCATTGCTGCGCCGTGTGTGCCGTGCTTATAGCTCAGTCTCGCCCTGATGGAATAGCAGCCATAAAGTGAAAACTGTTTTCTTTTTAATGTATGAAATAAAAAAAGAGCTGGAGGTAAAATTCTTATAGGACATATATTAGTTTAAGAAACCTGTGGCTCAGAGGCTTCAAAGCTTATACGTGCCGCTGGAACCCAAAGGGAAGGCAGTGGGCCATAGTGCTCAGCCTTAGTGAGCTCCCATGGAGTCAAAGAAAGCCCTTCTGTGGGAGAATCTCCAGGCATCACCTGGGTCTCTGAGCAATGAACTGTTGCCAACAGAGCTAAATAAAATATCGCCCTTCCACTTAATAATAATAATAATAATAATAATAATCCTATGAAAAATATGTCATGGTTTTGTTTTGTTTTTAATGTAGGGTTGGAGCCAGACCATAGAAGCCAACTACTGGGACCGAGGCCCCTTTGCCCCCCCCAGAAAATATTTGAGGAAGCCAACCCCCCAAAAAAGTTATTGAACATTGCCATTCAAATAGGGTTTGTGTGTGGTTGATTATTTGGGGCGGGGCTTCAAGTTGGCACCCCTGAGCCAGACTTAGTCCTACATGGAACTTCAGTCTCATTTATTTCAACGGTTTTATTCTGAATAAAACCAATACATGAGCTCTCTTTCAGCAACTGTACTGCTCCTAGAAAACGTAAGGAGATGCACAGAACAGCAAAGGGTTTATCCACACTTACCTTTTGCCCCACTCTTTCCAGGCACAGGTTCACATATTAAAGCTCTGTGTCCAAGCATGTTTCCCCCTTAAAAAACCTACTCCTTAAAGCTGAATCAGAGCAAATGTCAGTTCTGGTTTTCTGCTCTGATTCAGCTTTAAAGAGTGGATTTTTGTGGGGAAAGGTCTTGGTGTGTGTGTGGGGGGAGGGGAAGGTGCTCGGATGTGGAGCTTTAAAGCAGGTCCAGCCTACTCACAGGGGTGTTTGTTTGCTTGCTCAGTCCTGAAGCACAGGACGACAACCAGGCAACTGACTGTGCCCACCTTGCTCTTCAGGAGGGGAGATCATGGGGCATGTCAAGTGTGGGGGTAACAGATAGATAAGCTTATGCCAGGAATGCTAGAGCTCTGCTCTGAACGTGTGAATTGTGTAAGCTGTGGCCTGATGTATCTTTGAGCCTTGTAGTGAATTTTGGAATAAAGCCTGTGAGACACTGTGAGTCTGATAGCTGCATCTTCAAGTGGGAGCCAGGACACTGTCAAGTTGTGAGTTAGTGAGAAAGGCAGGAAGCAACTTGATAGGAGGTAACTCTGCCAAGGGTGGGCTATTTTCCTTTTCCCATCCACAAACCACACTACCTCCTGAGCAACCTTCTAGCGGGGAGCACAGTTGAGGTTCCCCACCTATGCAATCAGCCCCACACGAATGGTGCTGAGACTTTAAGCATTGCTACAGTGGCTAATGACCCAACCATTGGATGAAGCCAGCAAGAAATGGATCTTGCAACACTTTCCTAATGTCAGGAGGGATCCCCAGGAGAGGTGAAATCTATATACATGCTCTGCCAATAATTATTGGCACCAGTACAGGACTGAGTAGATAAAAATCTGTGACTGATGCCTTAGAACATCTGATTCAGTGATCATAACAGTACTTCCTGATCTTTCAGTCTATAAAATATAAATCCACTATATCAAGCAGATTCCCCCCCCCCTTTTTCCCCAGAACTCAAGACAGGAAGCCAATCTCTAGTTTATTACCTCATTTGGCACAATTCTGTGCTTGTTAGAAAAATTCTCCTCAAAATACAAAGAATAATCAGGACACTGAAACAACAAAATAAAAACACAGCAAATAAAATAATCGGTGGTGAAAAAAGCGAATAGATCCTTTTGTTTCCCAGCAGCAGCACAGTAGTATCAGTTGTGCGCAGACACAAAAGCAGTCCTGTGTGATGAGTGTATTTGAAGGCATATGCTGATGGTGCTACACCACTCGTACTAGGGAAGACATTCCAAAGTGCTGGTGCCAACACTGAAAAGGTCCTGCTCCTTGTCTCCACATGACACATTTCATTTAATAGGGGAACCCAAAGCAGGAGCTCAGCCATTGAAGGAAAGGATGGGAGAAAGAGGTAGTTAAGACATTCAGGCTCCAAACCGTGTAGGTTTTTAAAGGTAAAAAGAACTGGCACATTGAAATTGGAAGTGAATAGGCATGTGGTGGGAAACTTTTGCCCCAGTGGGCCACATCCTAATCATCCCAACCCCAATGGGCTAACTTTGACACCTGATCATACCTATGACACAAGGTGCAAGGCAGGTGGGTGTGGCTTCCCTGAAATCATCTTGCAGGCCAAATACGGAAGCCTGCTAGGCTTTATTTGGCCTGCAGGCCAGAGGTTCCCCACCCATAGAATAGGTAACCAATGAAGATAAAATAGGACCACAGTCATATGTTCCATCTGGCCAGCCCTAGACAACAATCTGGCAGCAGTTTTAGGAGACATGCCTTGCTGCTGAGCCTGGGAGCCTGGGTGCTACATTAGTTCCATCCTGTCTAAGATTCTGTAGCCCCCAATAATTTATTATTGCCTCTTTAGCCTTCAAATGCATTTGATGGCCTGCGTCATTCCTGCATTTGGGGGAAATGGTAGTTTACAAGCTGAGATCAAAGCCTGGTTAAAGGATATGTTCTCCCTTGTGGGAGAACTTGGGAGATTTAATCATTCTGGACAATGCACACTGAGGACTCAATTCTTGAGGTCAAACCGACACCACAAAAACGACCCCATTCTGGTAGATCAGATCTCATAGTTGCATCCTTGAGTTGTTGCTTGTTTCTTCCTGTAAATACAGATGGTGCTTTATGGCCAAATCCTCTGAGCTTCTGTGCTGACAAATAAGAAGGCAGTCTTAGGCACCAGGACTGCTGTGCTGACAAAGTGCCACAGCTTGCAGCATTGCACTGCCATTGCAGGCCATCTCAGTGTGCCTTGCTGGCACAAAAGTTGAAGCTTGTGTTACCCCTCTGGCAGCAGCAAACCTTGCCAAGTGTGGCACAGTGACTACCTGTAGTGCTGATACCTGGCACAGATGTGCTGGGGGGGCATGGCAAAGTGAGATAGAGATGAACCATTTATGCTGAATCTTAAAACACCTCTCAGCAGTCACAGAGCCTGTATTACTGTATCCCTTGCACAGAAGTGATGCAAGTGAGTTAATTTGATCTAATGGGATTGCAACTTAAAAGGCAGCAGAGTAGACTGAACTTGGGTTCAGTCTTGGCTGAAGCTGCTATCCAAACACATGCAAGTCTCTCTCCTTTTGCCCCGTCACAGCTATGGGCCTATGCAGGTTTTGGGTTGATGCCTGCCAATGGATCATCTTTGAGGGTCATGGCCAACACCATTTGCACAGCCCACCTCCTTGACATTATTTCCATTATTTGCTCAAGAAAAAGAGGATAGAATTTTTTTTTCTTGCCCCTCCCTCTTACCTTTACCAAAAGGGTTGCTCTGTTTGTTTTTTTAAAGCTTCTAACTTAACCAAGCGTTTGTTTCCTCTATCTTCAGCATCAATTTTTTTCCTCTTTCTTTTGACATTTTATTTTATTTTACATGTGGCCTCCAAAAGGGTATAATTTCACACAGTTAATACTATGCAATCAGAGACAATGGCAGGATTCCTGTGAGTTGAGCAATCCCTTCTCTTAATCATGATTCTCCTGTGCTGTGAAAGAATCAGTCCAAAGCTAAAACAGGAGAAGTCTACAAGGAAAAAGCATCTCCTGTGTGGCAACTAAAGTGCCATTTGTAAAAGCCTGTGGCAAATGGAGTCCTCTGTCTCATGAAAAGCATTGCGTCCCCCACTCATTCTAGAAAGCTCACCTTGCATGCAAACCACACAAAGTGTTTTCAGGTAGAAAAGATGGCTTTGAAATGTATGAGCTGAGGAGATACTTGCCACCATAGTGGCAGAGGGAAATGTCTGTGGTCAAATTGCTCAAAGTCCAAGTCAAGCTCAGATCCCTCATTCACACAGTCACTTGTCACATAGCTCATTGCTTCACAAATCCTCATTCTGTGAGCAGTTATATTGGGGAGATTTCTGGGAATCATTTTAGAAAAATATGAATCACTGCATATTGGAGGATGCACTCCAAAGTCAAATTACTCCAACCTCTTTCCACAGTATTCAAAGGGCAGACAGGGGAATGTTTGTAGCAGAGATCATAGTCATTGTGCGACATATCTTCTGTGGAATCTCACCAAGTGATTTCAAGAAAAAACCTCGGAGGTATTGTTTTGTTCATAGCAGAAAGTGAGCAGGAGACACTGTATGGACACACACCTTCACATGTGACATTCAACAGGCCACATTTTAAACAATATGGATCACATTATTTACCCTTACAAAAAAAAGGCAGGGATTAGCTCAGTGTAGGAAAAATATAATGTATAAAGCACTCTGAAGATATAAGAACACTCAGGAACGCTTCCTTGTCATAAAAACATAATGTGGGAAGTGTTCAGAGTCAGAACCCATACAGAACGCTGCTAGAAAATATTACACAAAGCCCTTTTCTATAGTGTTTAGATGTGTGAGTTTATATTATTCACCAACAGGTAACAATCAACAGGACTGGGAGATTCATTTATTCTGTTCTGTCTAGATTGTTTCTAGCGATGGGTTGGGCTTTCTTTAAAATAAAATAAAAACTTCAATATATAGCATTGTTATTCTGTGGCAGTGATTTAAATGTGACGGTCGTGCCAGTGACAGCTTAAATGGCTCCAGCCCCCAGCCTCCCCTTCCCATTCTCTCAGCCTGCAGTTAATCTCTGTAACGGATGGGAAGCTGACAAATTCTATTCGGAAACAATGGGAAGTCACAGAGTAGCTGGGGAGCCTTGTAATTTGGAGGAGTGGGAGGCTGGTAGATGTAGCTGGTTTAAGAAACAGAACCATTTCTCTTGCTCTGGGGCCAGGGTCAGCTTTCAGGAGAGGCAAAAGGGCAAAACATCAGAATTTCCTGCACTATTCAGAAGCTGTCCGTTTCCGATGCCTTGAAGAAATAAGGAACTTGATCTGAATTCCCAAGGAGGCTGATTGCATGGCTGGTTGCCCAGTTGCACCTGTTTTTCAGATTAGAGGGAGACCTGAAGGCTGCTTTTCATCTCTTCCTTCTTGCTCTGCAGCAACAACCTTCAGAGAGCAGAGAGACATCCATTGCTGTCTGATCTCTTGCTCACCATTCCCTAGCTTCCTACGGCAAAACATCTCCTATTGGTAAAACTGTACTTCAGATTTTAGCTCAGAACCCCCTCCTTTTTTATTTCATTTTTTTACTGAAGGTTAGTCAGATATGTAGCTCTGTCTGTAGACCTGCAACAAGCCTTTCAGGACAGGGACTTCTGGAGCAGAGAGGTAGCAAATGACGGGTGGCTAGTGGCACAAAGGACCAGGTTAAACACTGCAGAGCAATTCCATGCTGGATTGATGAAAAATTTACTATCAATCCTGCTATAAGACAGGCTGAGTAAAAACTGTCAATCAAACATCAGAGAAGCAGAATAAAGGCAAGGTGGGTTGGGAGGGAAAATCAGGTGCATTATTGAAAAGATACAGGAGTGTACTGAAAGCTGGAAAAATGCAGGGCCCATCAGAAAATAAAGCTGCAAAGCATAGACTTCTTCCCCACCCTGCAGTGGAAAGGTCTAAATCACAAAGGAAGACAGAAAGAGCTGAAATATAATTCTGATTTATGGTCTACAGAGATACCTTCCAATGCATGCCGCTCACTTCAGAAAAACAGGACCATGCCTAATTGTGAGTGTGTGTGAGAGGAAGAGAAACAGAAAATATTATATCATCCTGCAGTTGGTTAATTGTATTGATCACAGAATTTTAGAGATGGAAGAGACCCAAACGGTCATTTTGTCCAACCCCATGCAATGCAGGAATCACTGCTAAAGTGATTCCTTACAGTGATTCTTTTACAGCTAAATGATGCCTTGATTGCTTCTGTCAGGAACAGATGAAGTAGTGGAAGTGACATAAGGCAATGTGGGCGGGTGTGGCACAATGGCAAAACACTGACTGACTGAGTTCAGGAATTGCATATTGGTTACCTAACCCAGAGAGCCATAGCATGTTGATGTATCCAATTCCCTTTGAGTTTTTCCTAAGCCCCTGAGATGCAGCCTGGGTCTATGACCAGCCACAGCAAGGGCTATAAGGTAATTTCATGGGCTATGACCGGCATAGGTTCAATAGGACATTGGGACACCTGTAGTATCCTCCTGCTCACACATGAAAGATTGCTGTCAGGCATAGGTCAGCAATAAAAAAAACCAGTGTCAATGATGTTAGCTCTTTATTCAAAGAAACCAAAACAGTGCAGGCCTAGTAATCTCAGCAACTCTTCGCTGTCAGTCTTGCCCGAATGAGGCAGTTGCGAGGACTGAAGGTCCTCATCTTCCCACTGCTCTCTAAGGCTCCTCCTCTCCAGGGTCTTTCCCAAGCAGTCGCAAACTGCGTCTGCACACATCCAATCTCTGCTCTGGCCTTTTCATTTGTCTCTGTGTTCTGAGAGACTGGGGGAAGAGAGCTGGGTCGTGGCTTGTGGGGGAGACTACCTAGATTCTTCAGCAGCCTGTCTCAACTCTGCCTCTTGGCCAGCCTCTTCTCCAGCTTCCGCTTCAGCCTTGGAGTCTGAACTGCTCTCTGCCACAGCTTCTTCCTGCTCACTAAACCCTCTTCTGCTTTTGACACTTCTTCCTCCCAGTCTGCTCCTTCTTCTCCCTCTGACAACTCATTGTCGTCACACCACCAATTCCCTGGCTCTGAACCTTCTTCCCCTGGAGGTTCCCTAACTGGTGCCTCCCACTGTTCCTCTGCATACAGCCAATCCAGGACGGTTGTGTTGTGTCCCTCATTTGTTATTTATCTAAGAGCATAACATATGAAAATGTTCTAAGAGGAATATATTCAACTGTTATGGAAAAGGTAATGTCCTAGGTTAGCATAATCAGTGGTTGTTCAGTGGTTGAATAATGCCTTGGACAATGGTCAACAGTTGGTGCTTATTGCGGTAGGTGCCATCATAGGACCTTATCATCTTAGGACCTGAGTTTAGATCCTGACCATATTAGGTGGCCTTTCATGAATTATCTATGATTGGCTTTTCCAGCAACAAACAAGGAAGTGTGGGCATCATTTCTTACTGTTGTAATCTTTAATTTTATTACATATTATGCAGCTACTGGAAGAAATACATTTTGTACTCAAACAGAGGTCTTACTATTAATTTAAAAAATACTAAATAAAGATGGGCCTGATCTTTTTCCCATCTCCACTTCTATGTTAATTGTATGTGTATGTGCTTTTACAATTGCTGCTGTGGGTTTATTCTGCCCTTTAAACCTGGTTTCTTTAAGAGTATGCGTGCACACACACACACACACACACACAACATGAATCAGCTTTAGGAAGTTGACCAGTGTTCCAAGTCATTGGTTTGGCAGTTGGAAGGCAACATGTGACCATTGCTGCTTCCAGGTTGCAGAAAGAACTCTGCAAAGGGAATTCTGCCAAAGCACTTTCAGGGAGAGGCAAAACGAGTGAGTGATACTCCTGGCTGCTTATGTTTCAGATCACAATGTGCTTTATTAGGGAAGAGGAAGAAGTGTGATGTAAGCCGTGTGCTGGCTTTTGTGCACGCCACTGTGCGTATGATCTCAACACCAGCTGCCAGCTCTCCGGATAAGAGAAAATAATGCAGTCCTGGAGAATCCAATGTGCACAAGAGCAGGCAGAGCACTTAATGCAGGGAAAGCAGCTGGCAAAGAGCCTTTGCTGTCAGCATGCAAGCACCATGGGAAGGCACCCAAAAAACTTCATCAGTGCACTCAAAATGTTACTCTGCCCCCGCTCTCTCTCTCTGTGTGTATGTGTCTGTGTGTGTATAAAATTTGGATGCACTAGACACAGGCATATCTAATTACAGTCACTTCAATAGTTTTCAACCATTTGTACCATTTTCCCCCAGGGAAAAGGGACGCAGGTGGCGCTGTGGGTTAAAGCCTCAGCGCCTAGGGCTTGCCGATCGAAAGGTTGGCGGTTCGAATCCCTGCGGCGGGGTGCGCTCCCGCTGCTCGGTCCCAGCGCCTGCCAACCTAGCAGTTCGAAAGCACCTCCGGGTGCAAGTAGATAAATAGGGACCGCTTACCAGCGGGAAGGTAAACGGCGTTTCCGTGTGCGGGTCTGGCTCACCAGAGCAACGATGTCACGCTGGCCACGTGACCCAGAAGTGTCTCCGGACAGCGCTGGCCCCTGGCCTCTTAAGTGAGATGGGCGCACAACCCCAGAGTCTGTCAAGACTGGCCCGTACGGGCAGGGGTACCTTTACCTTTACCTTTACCCCCAGGGAAAACTGTAAAGAAAACGAGGACTGTTTTTGTCCTGGTTGTTTGGCTATGTTAGAAACTGCCAAGTCCTTCAAAACAGGAGAAGCATTTCAAAGGACTGATGAAAGAACAGGAAAATCCAAATCATCACATAGGAACACAGGAAGCTGCCTTCTACTGAGCTTGATCCATTGGCCTATCTAGACCAGCACTGTTCACAGTGTCTGGCAGTGGATCTCTGGGGATCCAGGCAGAGGAAATTCTCAGTCCTACTTGGAGATACCTGGGATTGAACCTGGGATATTCTGCATGCAATGCAGATACTCAGCAATTGAGCTACAGCCCTTTCCTTCACTTAGCTCCCTCTCTAACAAAAACCACTTAGCTCTAATTGCAGCAGCAACAGCAGCAGCATCTCACGCTATTATGAGGCACAGAATACTTCCAAAAGAATCCAATGGATGGGGCACTAGTCTGTAACTTGAAAAATCTGGGCTCTTTCTCCCCTCCTGCCACTGATTTGCAGTGCCACACAAGGTCATCTCAGTTTGCCTGACATGACAGGGATTAATCCTCTTGTTCCATTTGCTACTGGAAGGTGAGAAAGACCCTCCGGATAAGAGTGAAGATTATGGAAACTGATCCTACACAATATCAGGCATATCCTTACATCTGTGAAACTATTTTCTTCTTGATCCATCTTCTCATTTGGAGGCTAAGTTGGCTCAGCTACCAGCAGAATCAGGACTTGTTCTGACAAGCAAATCTCCTCACCGGAGCGTAGGAGTAGGCAAGATTTATTTATTAATTTTGCTGTTTCATGACTCCATTCATTTTCATTTTAAAGACTTCTTTGAGTTACTTATTGATTTGTTAAAATCACATTTGTTTTACTCTTGATTTGGTATAATCCCATTCATTTTGTTACATACATTTTGTTGGCACCCCTCCCCACTTTGTCTATTTATGGTAAAACTGTCTGCGGACAAATGTCGGCTCCCTCGGCCAGTAAAGTGAGATGAGCACCACAACCCCAGAGCCATCTGCGACTGGACTTAACTGTCAGGGGTCCTTTACCTTTACCTTTTTATGCCAGTGGCAGCAGAGTTGATCTGAGCAGCAGCCATGCTTGATGGCCACCATGTTCTTTTCTCACAATGCCTGGTAGACTGCACTACTCTGGGTGATTTGTGAGGGAACAGAGGCTTCCCACTGACACATCCACCATTTTTCTCTGAAATGACCCAATGACTAGACCATTCTAGAAAAATAAGATGCCAGAAAAATAAGAGCCACCAGCAGCCTGCTCTGAAATCAGCTTTGCTGCTGCCTTTGCTACTCAAACAAGACAATGCATGATAAATGGATTGCCAAATCCAGTAACTACTCATAACCATTTGTTACCTATTGCATTTATTTAAAAAAAATGAAAAGTTGATCAAGTCAGATTGCTAGGAAGAACAAAAGAATACAGGAAACTGCTGTCAGACCATTGATCCATCTAGCTCAATACAGTCTCCACAGATGGCAACAGCTCTCCGGGGTTTCAGATGGGGAGTTTCTTCCAGCCTTACCTGGAGATGCTGCAGATGGACCTGGGACCTTTTGCATGCAAGACAGATGCTGTGCTCCTGAGCTATGGCCGTTCCCCATTGAACATTGGTTCAATTTTCATTAGTCTCTAAACAAATGAACACCCCTACTAGGGAGGCTCAGTTAGTCCTATCATTTTTCTTATTTTGGAAACATTATTTTTCAGAGTTTCTTTTTCACGATTTTTATTACGAGGATTAAAGTTTAAAATGATTTGGCGTTTCTTTCTGTCCCCCAAACTTGTGTTTTAGAATATTTTTATTTTTTGCCTTATGCATTTGTATTATACTGTAAACTGCTTTGGGCATCCATCAGGAGGAAATGACACCATCTACATTTTTAAGTGGCAAACTTAACTGAAAGCCTATACATGCTTACCTGTGAGTAAGCCCTGATTTACACAGTGGGACTAACTTCTGAGTAAATATGCATAGGATTATGTTGCACTTAATATACCAAGCAAGCCAGAAAATAAATAATAAACAAATAAAATATTTTAAAAGTAAGGTGTAAGGGGGAAAAAAAGTTTTCCTTTTATTGAAATGAATGACACCAAAAGTACAAGCATAGCTCCAGAAAATGTCAGTGAAAGCTCAGGGATAATTAAACAACTGATATGATTTCAGAAAGGGAACTATGGGCATGCAGAAGGTTATCTATGTCATTTAATTAACCGGTGTACTGAAGAGGGATTCTTTGCCCTTATCTGTTGATCCCAGTTATATGATGTCTGTGTGTTGTCTTTTAAAGCTAGGTCTCCCGTCCCTCCCTCCGCCGAAACTGGATAAAGCTAAAAGAATGTTGACAAATCTGATCAGACTTTAAAAAGAAAACCATCCTTTAGGAATGGAAAAAAGTGGTGTAAGTCACTTTCCCGATCATTCCCCACGTCAGAGACAATGGAAGAAAAAGGCGGGCAGAAACACAAGGAGTTCTTTAATGCACCTTCTGGGGCACCAATCAAACTTAACTTTTCTGCATGCTTGTTTCCTTCCTCCCAGTTGTGTTATACACAACAGTGCCCATTTCAAAGTCTTACATTTTTTCCGTGCAGTTTGACTCAGCCATTTGCACACTTGTACAGTCAGATGCTGATGCAGAAGAGGGGAGAACACCATATAAGGGCCGCTGAACAGATCCAGACAGTGATCTGGGAAACATGGCATTAGCGAAACCACATAGCCCTGATGAACTTGCAAGCCTGGTCCAGAGAAAAGCAGACGAAGGAGGATATTTTTTTTACCCACACAGGAAATGTAACTCCTTGGATCGCCCTTTAAAAAGTTGCATCCTCCAGGTTAGAGCTTTAGGTATCTTCTGAATCTAAAATGGACTACCAGAGCATGTTCTCAGGAAGATTACCAGGGAAATAAACGTATGAAGTTGCCTTGTAATTGATCACTGGTTCATCTGGTCCAGTACCACATAACCTTCAAAATCATAGCGACAGGGTAACAGGATTTGTAATAATACAGTCAAGAATGTATCCCTGTTTAATGGATCTGTGCCAGTATAATAAATGGTTGATTGTTTGATCCATGCAAGTGATATCAAACAAAAGGTGTTATGCTCCCAATGCTGACCAAACTAGTTCTGCAGACTGACAAAATTCCAACAGGGCTAGTGCTTGACTTCAGGGGGCACATTGTTGCCAATAGGCTTTCCTCTCCCAGCATACACACATCACTCCTCTATTGTGGCCAAGATTTCATAGATCTATTGACTGGGGGGTTGGGGGTAATTAAGGTGGTGGGTAGCCACTGTGGGTGGAAGCTGAGGTTGGCCCCCATTCCAAAATAGCACCACCCACCTGCCCACACAGCTATCTGAGAACTCAATGGGGAAGGTGATGAATAGTGACACAACCAGGTTGGGCCAGTGAAAGACCATTCTGATCCCCTGGGATTGTCAGCAGTGCCTGACCCAGCCAACCCCTGGTGATACACCAGAATTCAGAGGTTGTACCTTTCTCCTGGGTCTAATTTTTCCAGCTATAAATGAAATAAGGCAGGAATCTACAGTGATGAAGATCAGGTGCCAGTCTCACCCACTATTTCATCCATCCAGGTATTTTAAAAATCACTCCAAGCCGCGCATATCCTGATTTTTATTTAAATAGAGGCTGCAAAATGACAATATAAATCATGAGAGCAATGAGTCTATATATAGCAGGCAAGGAAGTGCTAGGATAGAGAGGAAGAAAAGGAAGGAGATCGACAGATAGATGCAGAGGCACGGAAATGGTTCTTAAAACCATTTGACAGTGCTCCTCTGTCTTTGTCAAGAAAAATGGGAGAATGTCTGAATGCTTTGGCATAAAAAGGCGACCGCTTTAGCAAAAAGTGCTATCTATGTGTTCTCTCTTTAGTGCTCAGAATGCAACTTGGATCATTTAGCGCATTCATGTACTGAATACACTCCCACAGGAAGATTGCAGAAATCTGCACTGGCACTGAGAGCACAAGTTGGCTCTAGTTAAATTGAAGTAAGCCAGGAGAATGCAGGGAGAAGAAGTTTGAAGGTGACAGGTTAATTGGATGCAAACATAGGGAGCTGGGTTGGATTCCTTCCCTTAACAGAAACAAAGAAGGAAAGGTTATTCAGCCAAAGGAAGTTTGTTAGTACAAGCTTTCTTCTCCAGTGCATCCTTAAAGGTGTCACAATCTAATGAGTATTAAAGAGATGGCCAAAGGGGGCCATGATGCCAATTTCATTTCCATATATTAGCTTAAGGAAGTTGCCCAGCCTCAGATCTGATGATCTATGGGGAATTTCTTGTAGATTACTGTGGCAGTTGCAGCATGGAGGTAAAAATAGAATGTTGAGCTATGTCTGAAAATGAGAGTTCAGGGCCAGAACAGTTCAGCATAATTCAGGGCCAGAACATGGGGTAACTGGCCTATCTGTTAAATATAGAGTGGTCTCAGGCATAGGACTTTGTGGATTGTTAGTGCTCTGAACCAGCTGAGAGACTGAGCACAGTTCGTACAATTTATAGCAAGGATTCCCGAAATGATCTATGATAGTTCACATGGGCTAGCAGTTCCGTACAGGGCAGCACAGCTACTGCTACCCCCAAGCAACAATGGCAACTCCCAAATTCCAAGTGCAGCAGGAAGTACTTCTTGTTGAATAGGAATTGCTCCTAAATCTTAGAATTCAGTCCCACAGTTACATCCAGGGGTAGCCAACATGGTGCTCTTCAGATATCACTCCAGGCATTCCTGACCATTGGCCAAGGATAACAGGACAGTTTATGTATAAAATACACAGTACAATAATAAACATTGGCTACCACTGAGACAGACAACAGATGGAGGAACAAGAACACAAATGTACCTACACAGGCACACATTTATTTTGGACTTCTCACAGAACATCCTATGAGCCAGGCCTCAGTCCTCCTCTGGGAAGGAGAAGACCCAAGCTAGTATTCCTCCTCCTCCTCCTCCTCCTCCTCCTCCTCCTCCAGAGGCATATATCTGCAGTTTGACTGCTTGGTGTTGTCTACAATCTGACTGCTGGCAGAAACTGCTGGCAAAAATCATGCTAAAATTATGACAAGGAAGAGAAGTGGAAATGCAAATAGCTGCATCTGTATTCTGCAGTTTCTATGTGATGCTTCTCTTCTCTTCTCTTCTCTTCTCTTCTCTTCTCTTCTCTCTTTCTTTCTCTTTTTTTACATAGTGAACTGGTCCTCTGCAATGACTGTGCTAAGTCTGTTGTGATGGAAAGACCCCAAAAAGCAATAAGTGTTATGTAGTACCACCGTGAATGAAGACATCAAAAAGTGCTCCTTATAAAGTGCTCATAAATGTGTCAAGAGACACTAAACATGGATAAAGGCTGTAAGAAGAATGGGGAAATCAGTGACAAATCATAGCAGCTTTAGCAAAGATGTTTTCTCTCTTGCCTATGATACATGAAGCATGCCTGTTTTCAGCCAATGGGGGACATTTTCCATCCCTCTGCAGGACTATAGTTTTCAGGTGCAATGGGGCAGGAGGTGGGGCAGGCTTCAGGACCAGAGGCTGCTGTGAAATCTTGTGGAATACTTTGTACATGTCTGGCTGTGCATGAGTTATGTTCCAGGCTCACCGTGGCTGTCCATCTCTCCCATCACAACGTGTCCATGAAATATGGGTTGAAATGAATGGCAAGCAAAACATCTCTCAAACAGAGCATCAGGAGAAAGCAGACGCAGGAAGAGTGTGTGACAGGTTAATAAAAGTTAATTTGCTGCAGGAAGATATTTTCAGAAATAGAATGATTACAAGGCCCTGGCTCTGGTTGTATCCCCCACAATGCTTTGCCCCTGACAGAAGTGACAAAGTGTCAGAGTCCATATTTTACATCAAAGTGACACCTTCCATGCAAAACACAGATGAGAATTAAAATGGAACTGACAATAGATCTGCATTTTGCTGTCATTAATCTTGGGGTGCCAAGTCTCATGTTGATGGGGTCTTTAGGAAACAGGCAAGCAAATGAGCTAGCTTTTGACCCTCTTTTCAAAAAAGAAAAAAATCTAAAATAACTGTTGTTTCTATGCAGCAAAAATGTGTTAAATTCTATGTAACTGTGGCAAAGTGTATACCTCCATGCTATCAGATGGTATGAATTAAAACCATTAATTTCTATATAAATAAATGTGTCTTTACCAAAAGTGTCCTCTTGTTTGGGTTTTAGTCCTGTTCTAAACATATTTGTTGTTCTTGTGTTTCTAACTGTTTTAATGTGTGAAATACCCTGAGAAAGTGTTTTAGAAGAAGATGATGATATAATAATAATAATAATAATAATAATAATAAGAATAATAATAATTCATTGTATATGCAGGGTGGGGGAAATGAAACAGATGGGAAAAGGTAACCTGAGTGGCAGAGTAACGAAAGGATAGGACATAGGGATGGACGGAAATGCCTGTTCTGTCATTTGTTCATTGCAAAGCAAGCTGGTTTCATTTCTGTGCCATTTCATTTCTGTCTAATAGTTTGGTAGCCGTCCCGCTGTTTGTTATGGTGGAACAATACATATTTATTGCCATCATTGTGTTGTGATCAATGTGTATTTTTAACAGGCAGTGGAATTATACATATTTATTTGCATGGTTTATTTCATTGAAGTCCCCCCCCCCACTCCCTATGTCTATCACATTAGCTTCTCCATATTTTTCCTTGTGTGTTCTCTTTCAAAGTAATGAAGCAGCTAATGACCCACCAAGCAGCCATCTCCCTGCGGTGCATTAGTGGTTTCCCATAAAAAAACCTTTAAAACTATGATGGTTTTGTAATGCCTCCTCCCATCCCTGGCATGTGATTCCCCACACAACAGTCCTGCAAGTTAGATCATGGGCATATGCTAAGTCCAGGAGAAGGGGCAAATCTTCTCAACCTTTGCAAGGCAATCCTGGGCAAACTTACTAGGAAGCAAGTCCAATTGAATTCAATGATGCCTACTCCCAAGAAAGTGTGCATATATGATCACACTGTTAATTCAGCGTTCATCTGCATATGCTGAAAACAAAGAGCCTATTTTTCAAATGAGAAACTGGAATGACATTTGCCAGGGTCTGACTCAGATAATGGGAACTGTGAAAGGTAAACTCCCAGAAACCATTTGAAAGCCAAACCGAAGCCTAGATAAAATGTATCCCTCCAGCACAAATATGGTTAATACACCATGAAGAGGAGAATTTATTCCACCAGAAATAAGCTAAACCCACTCTCAAGGTAAGAGAGGAGAATTTATTTTTATGTGAAAGGCTAATCCTGCATCCCAGTCTTAAAGAGTGCTGCAGGGAAGCACAAACCAGTTTGCAAGTGCTGGGCAGAAAGATGACTAAGAGGCTCAGAAAAGTATTACAAAGGTTGACCAGCTACTAACTCCCTAACAACTAACTAGGTCCCACCACAAGCAGGAAGATTTAGAATCTGGTTAGTCTTCTTTCTTCCTGCTAATAAAGTCCAGGTTCAGTGGGACTTAAACACATTTCTAACTTTGTTTGTACCATTTCACTATTGAGATATTCTTTGAGAGATGTTTTACTTTCAAGATTTTGCAGGGCCCTTGTTATTACTCATTTCATACAGACCACAGAGATAAGCATTCAAACTCAGATCTGTCCATGGTATGTAAAGTAAAAAAGTAAATGACCCCTGGACGGTTAAGTCCATTCAGAGGCGACTATGGGGTGCAGCGCTCATCTTGCTTCAGACCTAGGAGCCTGGAGCCAGCATTTGTCCACAGACAGCTTTCCAGGTCATGTGGCCAGCATGACTAAGCCACTTCTGGCGAACCAGAGCAGCGCACGGAAATGCCATTTACCTTCCCACCACAGCAGTACCTATTTATCTACTTGCACTGGTGTGCTTTCAAGCTGCTAGGTTGGCAGAAGCTGGGACAAAGCAATGGGAGCTTACCACCACCACACTCCCTGTAATAAGCATCCTCCATACCACTTAGTGGGATCGCGCGAATGATCAGATCACCCCAGGATCATTTGCTTTGTGGCAATCTGGTAATGTTTATAAGTTCATAACATCCACCACATGATGAAAAATGTCGATATAGGATGTTAGAGCTTAGAGTGATTCTGGAAGGAGACTTAACAACAACTAGTACTACAGCAGAGCTGGAGAACATTACCTTCAAGCCCCAGGAGCTGTCTTCTCTTGGAGGTAAGTGGTCAGAGGGGTCATACTGCTGGTGGTTCACAACCCATAACCACACACACATACATAGGGGTAATGGGGTGAGGAAAGGGAGTGGGAGTGAACTTAATGTAGCAGCATGGCCTAGAAAGCATGGTGGGAGGTGAAAAGAGAGTCCTGGTGGGACAGCCCAGAGGTAGGAAAGAAAGCAGATTGGTGTAATAAATAATAATAATAATAATAATAATAATAATAATAATATACCCCACCCATCTGGTTGGGTTTTCCCAGCCACTCTGGGCAGCTCCCAACAGAATATTAAAAGCACGACAAGCTGCTACCAAGAAGGCCCTCTGCCTGGTTCCCTGTAACTTCGCTTCTCGCAGTGAGGGAACTGCCAGTGTCTGGGCTGAACGATGGGGGTGGAGACCCTCCTTCAGGTATACTGAGCCGAGGCCATTTAGGGCTTTAAAGGTCAGCACCAACACTTTGAATTGTGCTCGGAAACGTACTGGGAGCCAATGTAGGTCTTTCAGGACTGGTGTTATACAGTCTTGGCAGCCACTCCCAGTCACCAGTCTATTTGCCGCGTATGTGATTTTGACTGGGAAAGTAGCCCATGGCTACTTTCAGCTGAAACCTTACATCTAATCTTAGCTGTTCACCTGTGAAACAGCCCCGCCTATGGATCTTCTCACAGAGAACTTTCCCACATTAGCAGCATATACATGGCAGGCAAATGTTAGTCTCTCTGCAAGTGTCTTGGCACATCAAGACTTTGGGAGAAGGAAGGAAGGAGAATGCTTCTGCTGCCTGTACTGCTGGAGATAACATTTAGGTAGTGCTATATAGAAGAGGCCCATTAAGCTTTTATGACCTTGAGCAGGAACTGCAGCTTGGGTCCATCTCCTAAAGACTTTAATAAAGTGAAAAATTGTTTCAATACAAAATGTGATATTGGGACATTGTTCGTGAATATATTGAGCTTAAGTCAAATACTCTGCGTCCTCAAATCCAGCTGATTAATAATTAGGAGCAGAAATTCTGTCTTTACTCTAATGTGTTTAGGAAAACTGATGGATTTAATTTTTTTATCAGCCTAAAGTAAGAAAATGTAATCTTTCTTAAAGTATCTAATACAACAATGCAGAATAATTAGTTTCTCTGGAAACAGGCATAATGGTACAGAATAATAAATCATGTTCCATTTTGTGTCGGTTCATCTGATGGAGAGGGCATAGGGCCTAATGCTGGTGAGAACAAGGGGCTGGAAATAAATTAAATTGGTGAAGGCTTTGCCCAGCTATACATTTTAAAGGGATTGTTCATTTTGATAGACGTGCATACCCTCCAACATTTCTCCAATGAAAATAGGGAAGTCCCATTCCATAATGATAATTTTAATATTTATACCCCACAGATCTTACTGGGTTGCCCCAGCCACTCTGGAGAGCTTTCGAAATATATAAAACCACAATAAAACATTAAACATTTTTTTTAAAACTTCCGTATACAGGATTACCTTCAGAAGGCTCAGGGGTTGGATAACTCCATACCCTCCAACATTATGGTAGGGACAGCCTACCATACCCTCCAACATTTTTTCAATGAAAATAGGGACGTTCTATGGAAAAGCAGAACATTCTGAGAACAAATCAGAAACCAGGATGGCTTCTCTAAATCAGGGACACTTCGAGGGTCTGGACATGTGTGTTTCTGATCACCAAATATTCCCAGTGGGTGTGCTGGTCCCGTGGGTTACCCGAGAGGTGAGGTCCAAGTCCAGTCCGTGGTCAAGGTGCAATGGGGAGGCAGTCCGTAGTAGCAGAAGCTGGGTGCAGGGCAGGGAGCTGGGTGAAGTCAGGAACAGGCTTGCAAGCAGGGAGCCAGGGCGGGCCACGAGCTCAGGCAGGAAAGCAGGACAGGGTTCAGGCAGGAACTGGCAACCAACAATGTTGCTCCCGCAACTTGGGAATGGGCCTGTCTGGCTTTTATCTGCACTGAGGCATAGGGCGGCCCCGATCCTCTGGTGACTCGCCTCTCCTGGCCTGGAGGTGAGCAATCCTCCTGTGGGAACTTAGTTCCCTCCGCCTCTCTGCCCTGAGCCTCTGCAGCTCAGGAGAGGCTGGAGGGTTACTGGACCCAGAAGCAACCTCAGCTTCCTCTGACGGGGCTGAGAGTGGAGCACCTGCAGGCAATGGGTCCTCCGTCACCTTAGGAGCCAGAGCAGATTCAGCTGGTGCCTGCACCTGAAGATCCAGCACAGGTGAGGACCCTTCAGGCTCAAGCCCCAACCCCGGCTCAGCTGGTTCTGGAGGTGGGGAATCCTTGTGCAGGCTGGGATCCCTCAGGTTCAGCCTCCGAGTCCGAATCCCAGGCCATCACAGTGGAGAATATACATTTGTGCATTCTTAACACAAGAATCCTGCTGGGTCATATCAAAGGCCCATCTAGTCCCGCATTTGGTTTCTCACAACAGAGAAACCAATGCCTCTGGGAAGCCCAGAGGATGAGTATAAAAGCACTGCTGGTGTGCAGCAGGTTCTTAAAAACCGGTTTACGATTGGTATTGCAGATAGGTCCTGAGAGTGTGATTTTGTCCCGGACTTCCGGGTTGGTGCCTCCGGTAATGGCGGAATTCCTCTGATCGGGAGGAATTTCCCCCATGGGAATTTGGGTCTGGCCGTCACGGCGAAGGCAGAGACCCGCAAAAAATCACAGGCGGGAGAAGCCTGTGAGTGTGGGATTTGGCGGGCACCTTTTGCGCCTCCCCTACTCGTGGGGAATCCCGGTTTTGGGGGTCTGGAGCGACGTGGGGTGAGCGGCGCGGTGCTTCGAATCGTCTGCTTCTTCCATGGAGCGAAGCCGCATAGCTGTTGCCGGAGAGCGCTGACTTTTTCTTGTGGACAATTTGATTTTAAAGTAATTACCCGTGAGTAGAGCTGAAGCGGGAGAATTGGATTTCTAAAAGTTTAATTTGGTATCGTAACGGGGAGGTTCAATACAGGAAGTCCGCCTTCCCCTTTTGTAAATAGATTGAAGCATTGAGGCTGCAAGCTGAAGCCTTGGAAAGCCTATGGTAAAGGACTAAATTTCCATCGGTAAAGAACATAACCCCCCCCCCTTGGAGGCAGGACAAGAGGGGGGGAAGTTGTGAACTGAATATGCCTGCGGGAGAAAGCGGAGAGTTAAAATACCGCCGCTCAGACCCTGGAAACGGACTGCTAGCAGGACTGACGTTCTTTGGAAGGCTCACTGACAGCGATTAGAACGTTCATTGACAGCTAGCTAATAAGAGAAATACATTGTTTCTACTGTCTCCGTCTGCTTTTAAAAAGGAGTAAAAGTAACTGAAAATTGCAACTATTAAAATTGACTTAAATACAGAAAGTATAAATAATCTGGGACAAAAGGTGAATATCAATACAGAAACAATCAAGAAATTGATACAGGAATTACTTTGATACGGCAGACTGCGGAGGAAGCTAGGGAGAAAGCTGTTGCTGCTGAATGTAAAGTAACACAATTGGTGTGAGAGAGAGTCCCAGCCTTACAGAGGCAACTTGATGACCATAAGTCGACGCTTGCTATGATTGAATTTAAAGAAAAACAGACGAATTTGAGGATCAGAGCCCTACCTGAATTGGAGAAGGAAAGTTTGATAGACTTCTTCACACAGGAATTTGCTGATTTTTGGGACTTGGATCTGAGTTTAAAACTGTGAGGGCCTTCAGATTTGGAAGAGGAGGGAAAAAAGAGAAGAACAGAATAAGAGACTGTTGGCACTACCAGAAGAACCTAAAAGTACAACAGCCAAGAGTGGAAATTTTTAAAGACGTCCCGAAATACCTTTTGGATCTTAGGTCTAACTACGGAGATTTGGTTGCCCTGCTGAGAAGGAATAAAATCATTTTTAGGTGGGAGTTTCCCCAAGGTCTATTCTTCAGCTTTAAAGGAAGGAAAATAAAAATAAGATCAGTAGAAGACAAAGTAAAGTTTTTGTATAAATATGAAGAAGATTTGCAGAAGGGACTTGGAAAAGAGCTAAGAGCATCGGACAGAAGATCACCAGGTTGATGGACTATATGGAATTGGCGGAAATGACTGGCAGAATCTGAGACCAGGGAGCAGAGTCGGTGGAAGAAGATTGGAAAAAAGTTTAAAGACTATTTTTAGAAATATTGTAAAATTAATGAATGTTAGAAAAATGTTGCAATGAAGTTATATGGCTTTAGTAGATATGTTATAAGGAATTAGGTATAAATAGATTATTAGAGTATTAAAGGAAAAATAAGGTTAGAATATGTTAAGATAATTATAGGACAGAAAATAGAGGAAGAAGGAAAGGAATTGCTGAAACAATTAATAGAAGTGGAATACAAAAAGGGAGGTGTGAGGAGGTCGTTGAAACAAGTGAATGAAAGAAAAGATACTGAAATTGTATGATGTGTGCTAAACTGTTTTTGTTTTGTTTAGTTTAGTTTATTGTGTTAGTGTTGTGTAATCTTTTTATATTGTATTGTCTTTTTTTCTTTTTTCTTTTTTCTTTCCTTTTTTGTGGTGTTTAAAAGTAATAAATATTAATATTTTTTTTTAAAAAAAGAGAGTGTGATTTTGTCCCGCTCCTATCAGTTCTTTAATTTCATCCTGTCACTTATTTCAGTACAAATCTGTAATCCCGTCGGGGAGGGAAGCAGCTGTGGGAGCAGACTTTGAGCAGCAAAATGGCTGGAAGGGAAAGGATTAAGTGATGCCTGCCTGCCTCTGCTCTTCCTCTGAAGATCACAGCCTCCTGTGGCTGCTTTTCATTACCAAAAAAACCCCCCTTCTGAATCTGGAATTTCATTATACAGATTTGCATGTAATGTGCAATATGGCATATACTCTTCAGTTGTTCATATACATTCAATACATGAAAATACCCCATCCCACCACCATACAAAAAACCTGGACTGAAAGCCTAACTGCTGGGGGTGGGGGTAGAACGGTATAATATTCATGGAGAATGCAGCTGGGGTAGAAGGGTGAATTTCCCCCTAGAAGCTGTAACCTCCAGGAATATCACCCACCTCACAATTAAGCTTCCAAAAAGCTAACCTTCAGTTTCCAACCCTCATTACTCAGTGGGTGGATGTGGAAGTGTGAAAGTGGGGGCAGTGTATTAATGGGTGTCAACTGTGTGTGTATGTATGCATATGCTCACGTGTATGTATGTATGTATGTATGTATGTATCCCATGGACTGCAAGAAGTTCAAACCTATCCATTCTGAAGGAAATCAGCCCTGCGTGCTCACTGGAAGGACAGATCCTGAAGCTGAGGCTCCAACTCTTTGGCCACCTCATGAGAAGCAAAGACTCCCTGGGAAAGACCCTGATGTTGGGAAAGATTGAGGGCACAAGGAGAAGGGGACGACAGAGGATGAGATGGTTGGACAGTGTTCTCGAAGCTACTAACATGAGTTTGACCAAACTGTGGGAGGCAGTGGAAGACAGGAGTGCCTGGCGCGCTCTGGTCCCTGGGGTCATGAAGAGTCAGACATGACTAAACAACAAAACAATGCATGTAAGCACATGTGTGGCCATATGCCCACTGCTGGCACATGGCCCTCAGAGGACTGGCCAAGAGGGGATGAAAAAAATCCCCCAACCCAGATCTATACAGTGGCCTTCCCTGCATCTATGAATGCACCCAGATGCTACAGTGAAGGTGCAGTATTGGGTTTTTGTAGTACTGGCAGTAAGGCATTGACTTGCAGTGATGTGAAAGCACATCGGGAGGAATTGAGGGATTCAGTGAAAGTTACCACTTCATTTAAAAAGGTCTATCTAGAATAGAGTGGTACCTCGGGTTACAGATGCTTCAGGTTACAGATGCTTCTGGTTACAGACTCCGGTAACCCAGAAATAGTACCTCGGGTTAAGAACTTTGCTTCAGGATGAGAACAGAAATTGCGCTGTGGCAGCGCAGTGGCAGTGGGAGGCCCCATTAACTAAAGTGGTGCTTCAGGTTAAGAACAGTTTCAGGTTAAGTACGGACCTCCAGGACAAATTAAGTTCTTAACGTGAGGTACCACTGTATGTCCCATGCTTATATTTTTCCTTACTTTCCATTCTGTCCATTCCAAACACACTGAGGCAGACTCTTCAAAAGGGGAAAGGAGAGGACAAAAGTTCAAATGATACTTCAGTGTCTGCAAATAGGAGAGTGAAGGGAACATCTAGTACAATGGGGCAAAGCAGTTACTTCACTGCTCACCTGGTGCTATTTACTGCATAAAGTGCCCTGCAACGGTGAAGCAAGCAAGAGGGAAGTGCGGTAGCTCGGTTTTGAAGGGCATGGTTTGTGTGCAAAAGTTCCCAGGTTCAGTTCCTGGAAATACTATCTGCAGCATAGGGACCGGGAACTTACACTTCTTGAGATTTAGGCAGAGTTGCAGAAATATTTTTTAAAACTTCCTACACAACAGGAGTATTAGAAGTCTGATTTATTTTTTATTTTTTAAAAAAGGTTGAGGTTGTCGCACACATTCATAACATCTCATAGTGTTATGCTTTAAGAAACCATCCGGCACCACGAAAGCTGTGTTAAAACTGCAAGAGTCAGCAGCTCTGCGGAATATTTAGTTTTTACATATTTCTGGTGGAACAGCAGGCGGGCTCTGGGTGGGGGTTTGCTCAGTGTTATCAGGTAACAGCACAGCTCCTTAGAGGGTAGTTACCATCTGCTCACACTTTGGTCTTTGACATCAAGACAATGATAGAGTTGGATCAGCAGGCCAGAGCTTAGAGAGGAGGGGAAAATGCCTTTCCTATGGTCCTTGTCAGAGGCATATTACACAGCGCTGGTGACCTAAAATAAGGTCACATGGTGGCAGCTGAGCTGCTAGACTCAAACTACTCCCCCCCCCCCAGTTGATTTGACTCAATTCATATGGAAAGTCCTCGGGTCCACATAATTCTTGCTGACTTCTCTGGAGAATGAGTCAAGGTATGTTTATTTTTTGCAGGGTGATCATAAATGGTAAGCATTTCTGTCTCTCTTTTTCCTCTCCCTCACCCCTCTCTCTTTCTATGGCGGGACAGCTTTAAGCGCTCTCGTTCTCCCCAAATCATCAGGCCACTTCTGTGGAGCAACATTTTTATCTTAAAAAACAACAACAACCAACCTAGGTTGTGCAAGTTCAAAAACATCAGGACAGAGAAGTTTTACAGAGTACTCTACTCTTGCAATCATGCATGCATGCACCCCAGGACTGTAACATTTGCAGCAAGAATTATGTGCAAGGATAACAACTAATCTGGCCTGCCATCACAGTAGTAGTGGGGAAATATCTTGGACATATGATGCAACAGGAGCGGGAAACCTGATTTTAAGAAATTGTATTAAATTAAAGTAATTTGGTATGATTTGTAATAATTTGGAAAACAATATAAAAAACTTTTTAACCCTGTTGCGTGGCAACAGCATTAAAATGTGCATCCAACAGCAGGTGGTGGTGTGTTCTGCTGCAACTTCTCTCCTGCCTCCCCAATTCATTTTCTGAACAGTAGCATCTTAGGAGAACTATACCATGCCTGTAATCTGAAATCATATCAGCTCAAACTCAGCTCCACTAAAGCGGAAGTATTAAAAGTATGAAAGTGCCCTCAGGTTAAAATAATCGGTGTGACATATAATGACATGAGTCTAGTTCCTTACTATGTTGTCCCATCAGGGTGCAGTCCCAAGATAATTCTAGCACTGGGCTTGTTTTCCATTTTAGTGGCTACCATCTCTTTGTGCATGCTCTTAGTTTGTCGAAATCAGTGTCACTGGAAAATAATCTCATGGCATATGTGAAAAGTTGCGCCTACGCAACGTTAAAGGCAAAATTATGCTGCAATGTGTCAAGCAGATCAAATCCATCTCTCTCACCCAATAGGTGTAGTTCATTAAAAAAAGAGAGAAAAAACTTGACATCTCTGTAGCAGCCAAGCAAAAATATAAATTACACTGGAAATTGTCAGGTTGATTTTACCAGCTATGCCAGGGCACTTCAATAAGACTATAACAGAAGAAAAGATGTGAGTAAAAGCCTTAATAAGAAGGCTAGAAGGAAGCTTTAACCAGATTAGTGAAAAATGACCATTGCTTTAATATTTGGACTGAGTCCATATATGTAAGGTTAGCTGGACCAAAAGGCCATTTGGTTCAACTCCAGCCATTAAGCCGGACTGTGCATTTATTGGGTTCTCCCAGATCGGGCTACACAATTTAGATCACATCATGCAACAAAGCCAGGGGTGCACCCCCCAAACGCCTGAGGGTGTTTCTTTTCTCAAATCAGTGATGTATATGAATACATAACAGCAAAGATAAATGTTGCTGTGAATACCATCATTGTTGGTTCTGCTTCCTGCATCTAATGCTCTCATTCCCAACAGCGTGGGGCCTTCTGAGCACTTCTTGAGTACACTGCCAGTGTGTAGCATGGGCTACTTTCAATGTGGCATTGTGTCTTAAAGATGGAAGCTGTTTAAAAATGGCCAATGGCAAGAGCCTTCATCACATCACAAAGGTCAGGTGCAAGCAGGGCCTTCTTTACCCAGGGGTGCAAGGGGTGCAGGGCATCTGGGCGCTGAATTCTGGGGGGCGCCCGGCGCCCACCACTGAAGCTACCCAAGCTCTTAACTACCTGTTATGAAATAATAAATAATTTTGATCAAGCTACAAAAACAAAATACATATATACCTAGGTATTACCAAAATGTATACCTACTGTTTCACTAAAGGACTTTCGACTTTGTGTGCTCATTTACCAAAGACGTGCCGTGCCAGCAGCGGTGCTTGTCATTCACAATGGCAGTGCTTGACTCAAAAACGGTGCTTATCATTCTCAATGGCATCGTGCACGCAAAATTAACTCTTACATCATAATAAAAGCTAGTTTGGGGGATAAACTAATTTTGGGGGCTCTGGGCGGATCTTTGCACCCCAGCGGCGCATATGCTAAAGACTGCACTGGGTGCGAGTCAAAAGTCTGTGACCTGTGACAGGTGAAGCAGCTCTCTCTGTCGTCAGTGCACCTGGCTTTTTCAATGCGATTGAGGTTCTTAACTTTCGTTACTCTTATTTCCTACATGCAGAATTCATCATGCGAAAGGCTGGGCTGGATGAATCCCAAGCCGGAATTAAGATTGCCGGAAGAAATATCAACAACCTCAGATATGCAGATGACACAACCTTGATGGCAGAAAGTGAGGAGGAATTAAAGAGCCTTTTAATGAGGGTGAAAGAGGAGAGCACAAAATATGGTCTGAAGCTCAACATCAAAAAAACAAAGATCATGGCCACTGGGCCCATCACCTCCTGGCAAATAGAAGGGGAAGAAATGGAGGCAGTGAGAGATTTTACTTTTTTGGGCTCCATGACCACTGCAGATGGTGACAGCAGCCACGAAATTAAAAGATGCCTGCTTCTTGGGAGAAAAGCAATGACAAACCTAGAAAGCATCTTAAAAAGCAGAGCCATCACCTTGTCAACAAAGGTCCATATAGTAAAAGCTATGGTTTTCCCAGTAGTGATGTATGGAAGTGAGAGCTGGACCATAAAGAAGGCTGATTGCCAAAGAATTGATGCTTTTGAATTATGGTGCTGGAGGAGACTCTTGAGGGTCCCATGGACTGCAAGAAGATCAAACCTATCCATTCTTAAGGAAAAACAAAATAAAAAAATTCCTTCCAGTAGCACCTTAAAGACCAACTAAGTTAGTTCTTGGTATGAGCTTTCGTGTACATGCACACTTCTTCAGATACACTGTGTATCTGAAGAAGTGTGCATGCACATGAAAGCTCATACCAAGAACTAACTTAGTTGGTCTTTAAGGTGCTACTGGAAGGAATTTTTTTATTTTGTTTTGACTATGGCAGACCAACACGGCTACCTATCTGTAACATTCTTAAGGAAATCAGCCCTGAGTGCTCACTGGAAGGACAGATCCTGAAACTGAGATTCCAATACTTTGGCCACCTCATGAGAAGAGAAGACTCCCTGGAAAAGACCCTGATGTTGGGAAAGATGGAGGGCACAAGGAGAAGGGGACGACAGAGAACGAGATGGTTGGACAGTGTTCTCAAAGCTACCAGCATGAGTTTGACCAAACTGCGGGAGACAGTGGAAGACAGGAGTGCCTGGCGTGCTCTGGTCCCTGGGGTCACAAAGAGTCGGACATGACTAAACAACTAAAAAACAACAACACACTACTCATATCCTTTGAAGGCATGTTCAGAGGTTAAAGAACTTTGGGTTCGTTAGATTCTCACCCCACCTGCATTTGGGCCAAAATAAACCAAAGATGTGTTTTAATTCGCAGGATCCTGTATCTCTAAGGGCTCGTTCAGAGTGCCTTTTGTGCCACATTTCTAGGCTTTAAAGCTCTGTGTCCAAGTGTCTCTGTGTGGTTTTTTTTGTCCCAGCACTTTCCCCAGCAAACGCCACATTTTACTGCTGAATCAGAGCGAACGGTAATCAGGTTTTCCATTTGTGGAAGCCAGATGCAGCTCTTCTTTGGTACCTAAGCAAGTGCTAGATGGCCTTGTGTCAGTGATGTTGCAGCTGCAGCTTGCATTGCAGATCCTGCATTGAGCAGCCTCCTGGACTGGTTGACTTCAAGTGTCCTTTCTACACCAGATACAGTATTGCCTTTGTCATGGTATTAGAGGGAAAGTTTGAGTTTACCTCATTCTTTTTGTTGCTTCATTCATCCCAGAAGTCTTTTTCCCTCACTCCAGCAAAACTCGCTCAGAAGCAATCTCAAAATCTTTTGATTTTAGGATTTCCCCCCTTCCTTCCTTCCTTCCTTCCTTCCTTCCTTCCTTCCTTCCTTCCTTCCTTCCTCTCTTAGAATTAAAATGCTTCAGTAACAATGGATCCAGCGGTTGACCTGGCTAGCTAGTAAAGTTGGCATTGCATTCAATTTTTCTTATGATGCTGAAATGAATGAAGATCAGAGGAAATATTATTCCTTGGACTTTTAAAAATTTAAACAGCCACATTGTTTAAGCGCTAAGCAGAGATTCTTTTTGAAGTTGGTGATTCCTTGCAAGATCACAACAATTCAGTTATAAATATGAAACTTTAATGTCCATTGAGCAGGACACTATCAGCTACTTCTCCACCTGGACTTCTCCTTTGGGACATCTAGAAAGATTTTTTATTTAAAGCCATACACCTTATCAATCCTTAGAAAGCTTTTGAGATGTTTTTCCTTGTTAGCACCACTAGTATTGTATTGTTGTCTATGTTATGCTCTCACATCATATCCTCCATCGTGTAAATATTCTGTTTGATTTTTTGAGAAGCAAAGTTTGTGCTCATAAAAACTTACTTTCAGGCTGCTTTTCAACATTTTTGTCAGTACCAAGACCCATTGTATCCACACAGAAAAGACAGTGAGGTAGTACTCCCTTCAAGAGAGATTTCATTTTGGCCTAGTTGGCTGAGTAACTTAGTTTTCTAGAAATACTGGTGCTAGGAATGTTTTTTCCTGAAAGGGGTGAAACATGATATATTGTTTTGGCCAGAATTATCAGTTAGCTTTCTTGTAATGCTGCTCCTCTTCTGTCACAGTCTTCACCTTGCTTCCATTGCTTCTTATCTTGTCTTTCTGATACACATTTTGTAATATATAACACATCTATAATAATAGAAGACACAGTAATTGTGGTTGTCACAGAGGTGGTAGTCATAGCAGAGTAATAATAGTAGTAGCTCCTTGCAGTAACAGTAAAAACTTTAAGCATCCATTTGCAAATTGCTCTTTGCAAGTTATATGCCAACTTTACAAACATTTATGGCAAAGGTGCTAATAATGTGACATTGTTATCTTTCCTTGGTAGTGGCACTTACTGCATGTAATAAACCAGTAAAACTCTTAGCATTTACAGCGCTCCAGATGTTTATGTGTATAATTTCAAACACTATTTCAAAAATAAGACCCTCATGCCTAAGTGAAAAAGTTCAGTGCCATTTTGCCTCTGCTTGGATGACATTAACTTTTTCTGTGCTGGTCTCAAATTGCTGTGCTGGCAGATTTGTGCTGAACCCAGAGGAAAGCACCATTATGCACTTTCCCTACTCCTAATAAGGGAGATGTATTTTGCCGTAGCACCCAAGGGACAGGTTTTGTGCACATACGAATAAAGACAATACCCATGGAGGGATGTCATTTCTGATTCTGGGAAATGGGATAATGATTATGATGATGATGGACCTAGTTAAGGCAGTTTTCAGGCCTAACTAAGGCAGTGATCATTCAGCGGTGTGTGTGTGTGTGTGTGTGTGTGTGTGTGTGTATGGCTACCACCAGGCCCACAACCTGTTCAGGGTTGTGTGAAGTCACACTTAACAACCTAGGAAGAGACCTGCTAGATACGCACAGAGGTCTATCCCATCCAGCATTCCTTCCCCACAGTGGCCAACCAGATGCTTATGGGAAGCCAACAAGCAGGACAAGGGGGGTAATCGCCCTCTTCAGCTGTTGTCTGCCAGCAGTTGGCATTCAGAGGCATTCTGCTGTTATGGTATGTATCCAGAATACCTGAGAGGATTCTGAGAGTGAGTCCTTTGTAAGGCTTGCACTTAATTCAGAGAGAGCAGGGTGGAGCACCCAATCCTGTCGGGTGGTTTGCAGCAATGCATCCTATGCTTTGCAGTGGTGCTGAAAGGAAAGCAGGTGTTTTCATCCCAATGTTTGCACACGTGCCAAGCATCCTTGATGCCATCATGGCCCTGAGCCTGCTGCTTCAGCTGAAACTACGGGGGATTTTTGCCATCCCCTTAAATAAAAGGAGGGATGAATCAGGGCTGGCAAGAGACAACCTCCTTGGCACCAGCATTTCTCTCTTTCTGAAGCTGATAACAAGGAAACCCCAGGATGAGTCTTTGCGGCTAATGAGAACAGATGCTGGGCTTAACTCTCAATTAGAACTCTCACATCTTATCCAAAGGCATGATCTCCTGCAGCTGGGAGGGGGAATCCTGACTTTTAGAAACATTTTCCACTGGCCTTTTCCACCTTGCAAACACTCTCCCTTGATCACCACTTATATCCAGAAGAGAGTGGATTGCTCAGATCCATAAGAGCTGGGGCTTATTTCCAGCTCACCTATCAGCCACTGTACTGTATAATAATGGGGAAGCCATGTTCTGCATTTTACTTTCTGTCTTTGACTCTCTCCTGGATTGTAAATTCTCAGGGGCTTATCAGCATATCCCCAGGGTGTGCTCTACTTCTGCAGGCATAATGCAAGAGGAAGTGGAAGCATCATGCAAACAGAGGTATTGTCATCTAGAAAACTTTATTTCATTATATGTGCACAGCTATTGGAGGTAAGCCAAAGGTGTGTAGTTTCACCTGCCACATTATTATTTGGTGCCCTTAACATCCTCATTTATGTGTCTCTTTGGCAGGGGAGAATAAGATGAAGAATTAAGCTTGCGCTTCCTAGGGAATAAATCCCACTGAACTCAGTGGGTTCTATATATTTATTGGTGGATTTTATGAGCTACCCTCCAGCATAAACTCCTATGCACTGCGCAGTGTACAGTTAAAAGTGTACAGTGTTCAGTTAAAACAATGTGCTTGGTTATATTTCTATACCACATTTCATTCAGATGAATCCCAGAGCAGCTTACAAACAATTAATAATATAATAGAACAACACAAATACAGCATAAATCATATAAAATAATTAACAAATCATCAGTGAAATAATTCTATAATTGTTAACTAAACAATAACTAAAGTGTTAACTAAACAATAGCTAAACAATAAGCTAAACATCACAATTAAAGTAAAAAGTCATATTATATGATATGATATAAACACAGAAATAGCATCCATTCAATAAATCAGGCTTAGCCATAAAATAGCAAACAAAACTAAGATGCTGAAGTGCCTGGGCAAATTAGGAAGCCTGTTTGGCATCAAGAGACGTCAGAATAGGCACCAAGCAACCCTGAGCACAGCAAGTGCAACATGTAACATCTGAGAAGACTCCTCCCTCTTGTCACCACCTGTACAACCACAGTTGGCAGTGGGACTCAGAGGAGGACCTCTGAGGATGCTTGTAAGGTTCAGGCAGGCTCATGTGATAGAAGGTGGTCCTTCAAGGAACTAAGCCATTAAGGGATTTACACTTCGAAGTATGACCAGAAACCAGAAGTCAGTGCAGTCATTGAAGAAGTGGTGAGATATACTATCTTCCAAATTAGGATACACTTTGGAAGATTTAAAAACAACAATTTTCATGGGTGATCTATTCTGGAGGATGCTCTTTCATGGAAATATCCACAAGAATCAAAAGCTTAATTTCCCCCTTGTGGTTATCAACATTCCACTAAGTGTGGCCTGTTATTTCTGGGAAAACTCGGGAGATTCTTAATCCAGCTCTTGAGTGCACAAAATGAGGGAGCAGGAATTTGACTCACTGCCATTCAATAAATGGTAGTGTGGGGGGTGGGGGTGGGGATTTGATTCATTGCCATGACAACAGCAGTTGTATTGGTGGGGTATTATTGCTCCTTCTTGTCATTGAATTACATAAAACTGAATGCTTCAGGGTTTCCTCAGGAAATTGCCTGGAGGAAGCTTTTTGAGGGAGATACCACTCTGTAAGCTCATCAGAGCAAGCCTTCCATTTATTATGCCCGGTATAATAAGGGCTTGATCTTGTTTGGAGTCCCTGAGCCCCCTGCTACAATAATAAATGAGTGACATAACTTTGGCTTGATGTCATTGCACAAGCTTTCCTCCCATCAACCCACCCACCCCCTCACCAATACCAGCATTTTACAAGTCCTAATTCCTTTCTCTTTATGATTGTTATTATTTATATTTCCCTGCTGGAGCTGCAAGCCATTGCAATGGAGCATTGGGTAATGACAGGATAATTGTTTGTTTTATTGATCATCACAAACCCGTCTGCATCTCCGTATGATTTATCATTTTCCCAGCCTCTTACTCCTCCTCCTCTTACTTCCTTAGCTATGGGAGCAGCAGAGCAGAGCTAATCCCTACTGGCTACAAACGAGCCAATTAATGACATGGAGGGAGAGAAGTTTCAGAAAGAATGAGTCCTTGTGCTACTTCCTAATGATTCCTCATTGATTCTGCTGAGCCACAGCAACTGAGTACAAGTCACCAGACAGAAATGGGAAGCTGTGAATGAATTTGTGATTACTTTAAGTGAGCAAAAGCTCAATCTTAAAACACAATAGGATAGAGAAACCAAACACTACAAGTTTCTGGAGAGTGATCAAAATACTCCTGTAACATAGTGGTTAAGAGAACAACCTGAGAGCCCCCCATAAGCCTTAGAACAATCCTATAATTTAGCCCATTATTATGAGATGCCAGCGAAGTTCTCCTGAGCCAGGCCTGGAAAAGAATTTAGGAGACTTTGCAGAAACCACTGTGTGATACAGCATGCCACATAAAGACATAAGGGAAAGGGAACAACCTTTCTATTTCCTCTCATTTCCTGGTGCTCCAACATTACTGCTGGCCAGAGAGATGAAAGGAAGTGAGGTGTTTGGGGTGGCAGAGTGGGTTGGTCATAGGAATTTTTCCAGGTGTTGGACTGGCTTGGAAAATTTGGTGACATCCAAATCTGCTCCCCTGCACTTCCCCAAAGAAGACATTCATGAGTTATAGAGACATACTCCCGCCCCAGACACACATTATGGAAGAAACTTTCATCCCCTGCTCTTACGCCATCCCAGTCTGTAAATGTGGCCTTTCCACCTTCCTTGAAGTCAAAGAACAAGTCTCCCACACTGTCTCATAGATACCTGTAGCTGCCAAACCAGACAAGGGCCCTTTAAAAAGTACAGCCAGCTCCTCCAAAGGGGTGGAGTCAGCTGCAAAACAGGCCTTGCCAGTCTTCAGATAACTTCCCTCTCCATTGTCTCAGCAGAGACTACAGCTAGCAGGGCTCTCTGGGGAGCTTTCCATGGTCCTGATTTCCATGGGTTCCCCAGGTAGGGAGAAATTTCCCATCTCCCATTATCATAATTCCTGTTACAGTTTGCAGCGGGGAGGAGCCAAGTTTTAGAAGGTGGTGCCTTAAGGCACCTTCTAGATTCACTGAGGTGAGATTCAGTGTGGGGCGTCTTGGCCACCATCAGGACCATAAATAAAAGAAGCTGTCTTATACTAAGTCAGACCATTAGTCAATGTAGCTCAGTGTTGTCTGCCCTGGCTAGCATTTCAGACAGAGTTCTCTCCCAGCTCTATTGGAAGATGCTGAGGATTGAACCTGGGACTTTGGTATGCAAAATGTATACTGTCCTTTTACTACTGTCAGCTGTTAAGTTTCACAAATTGTTTCTATGTATTACAACTGCCTGATATGTTATCAAACTCTGCTGTGGAAGTCATTGCCATCAGTTGGTCCCAATCATGTGAGACACTATGTGTACTCCATGTTGTACACATACAGGTGTGTAATTAACACAGCTGGAATACTGGAGTTCCAAGAAGGACCTCGTGTAGAAATGTGTGAATAAATCTCTGAAAGAGTAAACTTTTAGAAAGGTGATCTATTCTATTCTATTCTATTCTATTCTATTCTATTCTATTCTATTCTATTCTATTCTAAATTTCGATATCACTCTTCATCTGAAGATCATAGGGTGCTTTACAATATGAATTGTAATATAAGAATTTTGGTATATGAACCTACTTATTTGGGGATTCCACTTAACACAGTGGGGCTTACTTCTAAGGACATCACAGTTGGCCCTCTAGGAATAATTGCAGGGAGCAAAATGCTTCAGTCTCCTCCATATGCCTACTAATTCAGCAACTTCTAACTGGGGGACAGTATGATGTATTGAACCCTAAGATCTTCATCCTGCATAATGGGATTTTTCTATAATTTGATCCATAACAATGTTCCAGTTGTCTAACACTATAATAACAGTATTATTGTCTTAACACTTCTGGGATGTTCGCTGTACTAGAAAATATGATTAGCAATTTCCAAAATAAAGAGTGTGTTCCCACCACCTGCATTCTAACCATACCTAGAAGGCATCTTTTTCTATTGAAAATAACTTCCTGTCATCTAGTATATATCTGCACTCTGAATCACAATAAGATTGTAATCACTGAAATAGAAGGTTCTTATTATTAATACTGATGCTGTGTGTTTCTGGATTTGAAAGTAAACTTTGTTATCGACTCCAAGTTTCTTAATCTTATTTTTGTGATGCCATGTTTTGCTGTAGCAAATCCATCTGAGCATTCTTCAGCTTTAATTGACTAACCTTTTTATTTTGACTATGGCTTTCTTTGTCATAGTTAAAATCTGCAGTTAAATCTTAGTTAAAATCTGCAGTAAGCTAAACAGACACAAAAACACATGCCAACATCTTACATGACTGTATAGGCTACCTAAATGAAAATGTTTTTAGGTGCCAGACTTCCGGAGGCGGCGCGAACGACAATGGCGGTCCTTCTCGCGCTGTGAGAAGGAAGCTCTACGGAATCGGGTTGTCCACTACGGCAAAGCGGAGACCCGTGCTGGAAAACCCCAGGCAGCAAGAGCCTGGGGACGTGGGACTCGGCGGGTGCCAGAAGCGACCCTTAAAGCGTTGAAGAGACCCCGTAAGGAGCCTCGGATCGTGGAGGGGGTTGCGGCACTGTGAGTCGATCGCTACTCTGTAGAGTGAAGCCGCGCAGCTGCTGTCGGTGAGCGCTGACCTTTTTTCCTCAAATACTCGGAACAGAAAAGCAACAACCTGTGAGTAAGGAGGGACTTTTCACAATTGGAGTCTAAATTAATGGAAATTTGGCTGAAAGCGGAGAGATGTTAAAAGGAAGTTCGTCTTCCGCTGCTATTTAAATTTCAAAGCAAAAGGAGCTGGAGGAGTGGAGCCATTGTAGAGGCTTTTTAAACTATCTGATTTGAGCACCCATTGAAGCTGCTTTTAGTCTTAATTTATTTATTGGATTTATCTTCTACCTGGACTGTGTTAATCTTCTTCTCTGGGAACTACAATTGTGACTGAGAAGCCCAGGTACTTGGGCTGCCTAAACAGCAGAACTGTCAGTTTGCAGATTTGGCTATTGTGTATTTGGACTTGCAACATTCAGAGCATTTTTAGACTTGCTACTTTGAAATACTAGTTGACACTTGTCAGAAACAATGTTATGCTGTTAACACCAACTCTGCTAAATACTAGCTACTGAAGGTCTTTGGACATTAAATATGACTTTATTGATTTTATTTGATTTGATTTCTTCTCTCAAGACATTCCAAGCTCCCTCTAGAGGATTTTGGACTTACAGCAGTGACACTATTTTACTTTCTCTTTCCTCTCCTCCTATTTGACTGTTTGCTCTTGGGCTGCTGTATTCTCATGGGAACTACTCAGCTTGACCTTGACTCTTAGATAAAATTGGAATGAGCGGCACAAGGAAAAGTGGAGCAAGAACTAGACAAACAACTTTAACCTCAGCCTTACAGACACGTAGATCATCTGTACCTACCCTGCCGGTAGCAGGGGAGGAAGAAATTGTGTCTGCCATTGGCAGGGGAAGAAGAAACTGAGCAGTTACAGTTGGAAGATATGGCCTCAGGAGCAACTGCTTCAATTTTAGAGAAAATCTATGAAAAATTGGAGTCTTTGGATAGAAGAGTAGAATCTTTGGACAAGAAAGCGGATGAACAAACAGCCAAAATTGATCAAAATACAGCCTGTCTAAACAAAATAACTGGACAGGTGGCACAGAACGTACAAGCAACTGGGCAGTTAACTGAGGCCACTGAAGAGAATCGTAAATTGACTGAGGCTACTAGCCAAAAAGTTGAAAATTTAGAACAAGAGGTAAAACCACTTTGTAAACAAGTTGGAGAGCAACAGATGTATTTGTCTATGATAGAACTGCGGAACCGGGAAAACAACTTAAGGTTAAGGTCAATACCAGAAGCTGAAGAAGGAAATTTAGTTGAGTTCCTGACCAAAGAATTTTCCAAGTTCTGGCCTATACAGGAAGAAAAGGACTTTAAAATTGTATCGGCTTTCAGACTTGGAAGATTTGCAAAGAAAGATAAGCCCAGAGACTGTTTGATAACTGAGATCGAAGGAGGAAAGGGACAAGATTTTGGGTTTACACTACGGAAAGTCACTGGACATCTTGGACAGAAGAGCTGAAATTTACAAAGATATCCCGAAACAACTGCTGGACCTTAGATCCGCCTATCTTGAATTGGTTAGATTGTTAAGGAGCAACTCAATCATTTTCAGGTGGGAATTTCCTCAGGGATTATCCTTCACCTTCAGAGGGAAGAAAGTCAAGATTAAAACACTTGAAGACAGAGATAAATTTCTGATTGCCTACGGAGAGGACCTTCAGAAAGGAATCGAAACACCCTTGGGGCCTGGAGCATCTGCTGTACTTTCTTCCTTGGAACCTGAAGATTTAGAGAAAAAGATACCACCTCTTGAGAAATAACAGATTTGTTCAGGATGTCTCTGCAACTGCTGAGCTGGAATATTAATGGGTGCAATTCTCCGGAAAAAAGGAGGAAGTTATTTTATATATTGAAAAAAGAACAATTGGACATTATTTGTTTGCAAGAAACACATGTGACAAGGCTCCATAAAAAAGTGCTAATAAATAAAAGATTAGGCCAAGAATTTATTTCTTCGGACCGAGTGAAGAAAAGAGGAGTGGTGATCTATGCAAAGGAGAGCCTATCACCTAAATTTTTATTCAAAGATGAGCAAGGAAGAATTTTGGCAATTGAGATACAATACCAAGGAGACAAATTGTTGATATTAGGAATCTACGCACCAAATGAAGGGAAATCGGAATTTTATAAGAAGTTGCATGAGAGTGTCCTGGACTATCTGGACTATGACAACATCATTATGATGGGAGATATGAATGGCGTGGTATCCACCAACATGGATAAGTCACAAAATCAAAATCTTACAAAAGACGGCAGACTACCAAAGACTTTTTTTGAATTGACTGACAATATGGATTTGATTGACATTTGGAGGACAAAGAACCCCTTGGGAAGAGAAGGAACATTCTTTTCTGAAGCCCAACTGACATGGACGAGAATCAACCAAATATGGATATCTAGAGGTCTGGCACCTAAGATCAGAAAGGTGGAAATCTGCCCAAAGACCTGCTCCGACCATAAATCTGTAAAGATGAATATGACACTACTACCAACCGGCTGCTTTAGATGGAAGATGAATGACAATTTGTTTAGAGATCAGGAGATTACCAAGAAAGCCCAAAAAGCTCTGAAGGATTATTTTGAGATAAACTTGAATACTACAGTGGAAAAAAGAATCATCTGGGATGCAAGTAAGGCCGTGATGAGGGGTTACAGATAGCTGTATGAATGTTAAGGAGGATGCTTGATCATAAATAATTTGGCACCATTGAATTAGATGAAGTGAATTATGAAGATAAGTTAAATTCATGGAAAAATCAATTTTTTAGATAATGACTAGGCTAAGCTAAATGTTATAAAGAGTGAAATGAATATATCTAAAATTTAAGATATAACATTGGAAAACTAGATTTTAAGGTGGTGACAAGGTGATAAATTGCTGGACCAATTTTTTTATAATTTTGGAACGTAGGAGCGGGAGATGTGAGGAAGTCCAAAGAGGATAAGAAAATATGTTATAAAATGTGATATTTTTGTATGCTTTGTTCTTTGTGTTGTAATTAAAAAAACCTTTAATAAATATTATAAAAAAAAGAAAATGTTTTTAGGTGCCAAAAAGTGTACAGCAAAGGCACCTGCCTGATAATCGATAGACAGGAAGTTCCAAAATACTGGTTCTATGCTAAAAAAATCATCTTCTTACAAGCATGGAATGAATATTATGTGCCACCTGTAACAGTGCCCGTGCCACAGATCAAAGGGTTGTGTTGGCATCCGTCTGTCTCAAGAGACAATGGAGGAGTGTGCCTTTTGGGTGAAGTCAATCCATTGGAGAATTACAGCGCCTGCTGTTGCTGTAGAGACCAATGTGGGAGAGACATGTTTTATTGCAGCTGGGGCAGATGAAGGTGTCTGGTTGTGCTGGTGGAGAAGCACCATGGTGTTTCTTCTCTCTGCCTCCTCCCAACAGTAATTTCTCCTCTGGTCACTGCTGTGGATACATGGCCTGACTGTCTGTCTCCAGGCATTGCAGTCATCTGCAAGGGATTCCCTCGTGGCATTGATGTTGTCGGTCCTCATTGATGTTGCCAGCCTTCATGTCACATTTGCAGACATCTTTGTAACACAGAGTTGGTCTGCCACCGGACCTGGTGCCTGAAGCCATCTCCCTGTAAAGCACTTCCTTGGGGATCTTTCCATCTTCCATCTTCTAAATTTCTCTGTGTTTAATTTGCGGGTACAAGTTTTCCTATCTGAAAAAAAGTATTCAGCACCGTAAACATCTTAGTTTTTTAAAAAGGCAGCATCCATATTTTCTAGTCCTCATGATTATGATAATTTTTTTTAAAAAAACCAGTTAGAAATTACTTCCTCTGTTCCATAGCCCTTTCTCACCAACATCCTTGTTCCAAAGTCTAATTAAATCACAACAAATTAAGTAATGTTAAATATATACAGCTATAACTAATTTTTATATGCCTGTTGTCTTTGTCCATGGAGTTTTCTTGGCAGGGATACTGGAGTGGCTTGCCGGTTCCTGCTCCAGCTGGATCACGTTTGGTCAAAACTCTCCACTATGACCAGTCCATCTTGGGTGGCCCTGCATGGCATAGCTCATAGCTTCTCTGAGTTATTCAAGCCCCTTAGCCTCAACAAGGCAGTAATCCATAAAGACAGGCACGCCTGGCATGCTCTGGTCCATGAGGTCATGAAGAGTCGGACACGACTAAACAACAGCAACATAACTAATTTAAATAATTTACTCACCACAAATTTTGTAGGGGTTTTGCTACACCAGTGTAGTGTAGTGGTTAAGAGCGGTAGTCTCGTAATCTGGGGAACCAGGTGTAGTGGTTAAGAGTGGTAGTCTCGTAATCTGGGGAACCGGGTTTGCGTCTCCGCTCCTCCACATGCAGCTGCTGGGTGACCTTGGGCTAGTCACGCGTCTTTGAAGTCTCTCAGCCCCACTCACCTCACAGAGTGTTTGTTGTGGGGGAGGAAGGGAAAGGAGAATGTTAGCCGCTTTGAGGCTCCTTAAAGGGAGTGAAAGGCTGGATATCAAATCCAAACTCTTCTTCTTCTTCTTCTTCTTCTTCTTCTTCTTCTTCTTCAGGCTCTCCAAACCATAACACTTTTAAACTGGGTAAACCAAAGCACACTACTGCATCCTAGGGAAGCCCTGCGCTCTGTTCCAATGATCTACATATGATGATTATTTTTTACAAGTGTTGAACACTTTGCAAGTCTCTACCAGGCAAAAGGACAAATTATCTCTTCTGCTAGCCCACTCATTGTTATGGCCTCTCACAGCTCCCATGTGGCAAATATTTCCCATCTAGAATCTGTTTCCTTCTCTGTGGCCAGGAGCAAAAAGAAAGACAGCAAATGCTTTGGACATCTTACAGCACTGACATATTTTGCTAAATCTGTCTGTTGACTCGACACACTGCTTCCCAGCAAATGAGCTGGTGCCATCAACCTGGAAGAGGAATTTGAACAAATGCTCTGGCTTTACAGAAAGCCCTTCCGCTCCATTCAGCCAGGCCACTTAGCACAGTGCTCAGGTCAGGGACAAGGATCTTGGAACTGTGTGAATTAAGCTCTGATGGTTTGTATGTAGCAGAATGGAAATTTCGGTTTCTTGAAGAGTTTTCATAATGCATCAGGGCACATCAGATGCAAAGGAAACAGACTGGCAGAATTGCATTAATTTTCATGAATCCGACGGCTTTGGAAAATCATGAAAACTGCAACATAATGAAAGCCTGGAAGGGAAAAACCTGCCCTCTTTCTCACTGCTGGAGAATCTGCATGTGGATTTCATCAAAGGAGAGCGGCTGATGAGATTCAGCGCAGGGGGGTGGGAATTAACCCCTTGGAGCACAAGTCCGGGTGTAGAATTGACAGGGCACCAGCAGCTCCCATCCTCCTGTAGGGACAAGGAAATGCCTCAGAGAAGGTCTGGGCACCATCGCTGCAAACTCATTGTGTGACATGGCACAATGCTACCAGCAGAAATTAAGAGATGTGTTTCTTTCTTTCTGGTCTCTGCAGTGTTTGCCCAGAGCTATGCTTTGCCCTTAGCTCTCATGCCATGCATGGTGAAGGCAGTGCAATGGGGTGGGTTACGGTGGTTGCTGGGAAATCCTATACACCCTTTTGTTTTAGCAAGGTTTTTGTTTGCCTCTCTGTTGCTAACATGTGAAATTGAAAAAACCTCATTGAAATATCTCACCATTCCTGGAATAGGGACATTATTTATATTTGTGTATTTAACTCTCTCTGCACCAGAATATCAAGACAGCAAAGAACAAGATTAAAAGCCAAGTCAAAGCCACTCAGGTTCCTGAAAATATTTTCCTCTCAGTATTAATTTTTTGGAGGTTCACGCCCAGCCTCAGTAACCAAGTTTCTTTCTAGGAGTTGGGGCCAGCTTATAAATAGGGGGTGGAGCCGACAATAGCCAGGCGGTCGGCTCTGGAGATCCACCCTCCCTACCGTCCCTTTGCTTAATGTTTCTTGTTTGCAGGTTAACTTTTTCTTCTTGTTTACAGGGTGCTGTTATGGTCTTTGACTGGTTGCTGTTGAAGAAATTTTCCTGCACTGGCAGGTTTTGTCTTCCCCGTAGCAATTCGTCACACCTTTGGCGGTTATGACCTTGGGTGGAATCCTTTAGTCTTTTCTTCCCTATATGGAGTGTGTGTGTGTATGTGTGTGTGTGTGTGTGTGTGTGTGTGAGTGAAGTGGTGACTCACCCCCCTGTGGCGGTGATTCCATGGTCCCCCTCTTAAAGGGGTTATATATATGGATGTCACTGGCCATACACTGAAAGGTCGTCAGTGAACTACCCTGCATGCGGGGATATGGGCTTGGCTGCCTGCCTACTACACTTACATCTTGCAGAGCACCCCCATATCCCATTTACCCTGATAAGCCCCAGTCCTCCCCAGCTGGAGGGCTGGGAGGGATACATGCCCAAGGCCTAAGCCAAGGTCTTCCTACACTCAGAAGTTTAATAAAGTTGTGGCCTAATTTTAATTCTGTATAACGTTGTCAGACTCTTTATTCCTTCCTTATGATCCCTGGGGACTGGGGCTGTCGCTGCCTGGTCATGCAACAGAAACCCTGCGTCACCTCTCTTATTTCTTCATTACATGGGGCTTTCTGAAGTATGCACAGCCTCTAGGGGACCCTACATTGAACCAAGGGACAGATACCCTAACACTGACATCAATAATAGGTGAGGTGATGTAAGGTTTCTAAACACTTTACTGCAGTGATGGCCTTCTGGCATGGCATAGCGTGAACTACCGGTAATTCATACCCCTTGTTTCACTCATTGTGTTCTGCGGAAGTTACAGGCACTTCCCAAGAACATGATATTTCTTTCTTTCTTTTTTTTTTTTAAAGGCATGAGACGAATTGGTAAGCCCCAGAATAAACAGACGCTCCTTCCCTTGGTCAACAAATTTCAGGTCAGATACGAGTCTTATAACATCTAGCTTGCAAACGCATGCTGGGTGGATCTGCGTATTTTGTGGAGGTGTCATGCTTCCTCTCACTGTACTTCTAGGGTTCATGCAAATGGGGGGGGGTCATGTTTCTTCCCCTGCCTAAAAATGTACATTCTCCTGGACAAAATTCAACATTTCTCCAGACCAGATATACTAATTTTCCCACAGCCTCTTGTATGAGCCTCAGAAGCGAGGACGTCCGAGTCAGATAGAGGTGCAAAGTCACACAACAGCCGCAAGGCAGGACCTCTGTGTACCCAACAGCTTCTGGTATCACTTGTTCAGACTGACCATAGGATCCTATAATAAGGCAGGTTTTTTTCTTAAATAAACCCAAACCTGAAACCTTTCTGAGGGTATTTTTATAGGGCGTAAAAATGAGCATCGTTTTGTTACTGCTCTTGCTGACTGTGAAGCAGCCAGCAATTAACAGCCACTCTTCCGGGAGCTTTGCTGACATCATCACTGATGCCGAGAACAAACAAAGCTGGGAGTTGGGTTTTTTGTTTTGTTTTTTGTTTTGTTTCTTTGCAGGATAAAAGCACCATATACATGGAGTTTGTTGTTGTTCAATAAAAATAACCAAGCTAATTTCAGCTTCATTTAAAAGACATGGGGAATAATGATTGCTTACTGAAAAGAAAAGAACAAAATCTGTAAGTGGGGGAATCATTTTTCAGGCTTCTGGAATACTTTTTGCGAACAATGGCACAATAAACTATATTTAAAAGTGCTACTCAGTTTTCTTTCAACTCATGCTTTTGTCTAATTGAAAAAAGCAACTTTGGGGTCAAAATCTTCTTCCCCCTCTGCCCTTTATTTATGAGGTAGTTGGTTGCATTGCTTGATCAGGCTATCGGGTTTTTTTAAGGCTAGTAATAAGAGGTAAGTTCACTTAACTATTAAAAAGGTTAAGGATGGAGATTTAAGTGCTCTCCCCAATTCCTTAAGGTGCCTATTTCCTCAGTCAGAGCCATCACTTTTGACAAATTGAGACACTACAGAAGACATGGGTCTACATAGAAAACAGCATTCTCAGACAGGCCTAGGTCTCCCCTTCCCCACCTTGATGGGACATCATAATGCTGTCAGTTTCACAGCAAGAAACAGAATCTTGGGCTGCTTGGTCTGATCCAACAAGGCTCTTCTCTATTGTTCTCTTGGAAGGGCAGCAGCCGCTCATCAAAAATTTCAAACTGTGTGCATCACACATCCCATCCACAAACGTCTTTGTTGCTTTTTCCGTAGGTGACAATCCACCAACAAGGTCTCCTGCAGAAGTCCAATGAATTGTAATTTGCCCTGTGATCTTCAAATGAAGGGCAGTATAGAAATTAATCATTAATTAATTAATTAATTAATTAATTTCTATACGACCCTTAATTAATTAATTAATTAATTAATTAATTGAAATGAATGGGAGCTGAACACAAGCACTGTTCTGCATGACAGTTTCCCAGCAGATTCTGCTCACTGCTCATTGCATTTCTGGCAAAGTCATTAGAGAAGCTATCAAATGACCATCTCAGACAAAGTTGCTGTGGTTCCCGGAAAGAAAGTAGGTGATTTCAGAAAGATGTCCAACTAATATTCTGCTGTAGTTTTCCACAGAGTGACAGATTTTACAAGCATTGGGCCCAGTATGCACGATGCAATTTGGGTATTTTGCCTACCTAGTGAAACCTTCCCAGTTGGTTTACTGAGCGATTAAGCCTATTCCTCTGTGTTACCCAGAACCATTATGCAATGTTAAACAACTGTCACCACCTCGGAAACAGTTGCATGCCGCTCCTAGATAGGACAGAAGAGTCTCATTATGGAAGCAAGATTAATCCTGCGAGCTAGGGGGTGTGTGGGGAACAGACATTCTCTGTCTCTTCTATGGAAGTAAAGAGAACAGGAATGCCACATAGCTGGCGACACACTGCATTGGCATTTTGTTCAGTGCAGAGCCACAAAGGTTTCGATGCTAGCACAATACAAAAATTCAGGTCCCTTTGTGGAAATGCATGTTGCTACTGTAACTTTGACACAAAGGACAGTACGTATATACATATGAATGTTGGAAAGACAAATTTGATTGCTTGGTTTTGCAAGTAAAGTTCCATGATGGGAAGCAGGAAGGGAGAACTGGGCGTAGAATTTGAGCCACTCATAGTTCTCCTGACCTTAGGCTTGGGACAAATGGTGACATTTTGGTAGAACAGGGTGGGTAGTGTCATATATAAACAAAATATATTTTGGGCTGTATGTGATCAGGCTTCAAGAGTGCCTATAAGATTCTTCTCACCTGATCTCCACATGTAGACCAAGTGCAATGCTGTAAATCACTATTAGCCATGATGGCAATATATTGCCTCTTTTATAAGGAGCATTGAAAATCAGATATGAGTGGGAGAGTGCTATTGCACTCAAATTCTGCTTGTTGTATTACCAAAGACATGTGATTAGTTGCTGTGAGGAGAGGATTCTGGAGGAGATGGAGTTTTGCTTGATCCAACAGACCTCTTCTTATATCTTTATGTATTTTTGTAGGCTCTCTATGCAACTTAAAACAGTTGTATATGCACATCTTGCAACAATCCCCAATCCCATGCTTCAGATTATTCCTCCGCTGCACCTGTATATTTGATCAATTTAGTATTCCTGGAACTGGTATTGAGGCTTCCTGCCTCCAATCGGAATGAATGCTCAATAAATAGCCAACATAACTGACTCTCTCCTGAAAACAAATCAGGATCAATGCTCAATAAACAGGTCATCTGGAAGCGCCCAAGTCTCCAAATGACCACTTAATCCAGTCCTTCACCCAAGTCTCCCACCCTTTTGTTGTTTATGTATTTCTTGGCTCCATCACAAGGAGGATATTTCATTTGTTTAACCATCTCACCTCAATGAACTTCTCCCTCAAACTGCTACTCTGCTGTATCCAGCTCTCACAGACATGCAGAACCTTGCAGAAAACTCCGCAAATCACACTAATGTTCTCTTAGCAGTATAGCTGCTGCTGCAGCTCCTCTGGATAGAACAGAGAATGTCTAAAACCAGGTACTCTTGGCTTTATCTCACATTTAATGAGAATCTAAGTTGTAACTATTCCAAATTCTGAAGGTTCCCTGCTGATAGCAAAGGAGGGGTCTGTGATATCATCTCACCAGGGAAGATTAGCTGAGTGAGACAACCAGAAACTTTAATAGAAACTAAAAAACCTGCTGACCGGCAACACCTCCTCACCCCCTAAATATGACTGCAAGGCTAGCCTCTCTGGCTTTCCCCAACTTTTGTAAAGGAGGTGAAGTAGAAAGAACTTTCAGAAATCTGAACATATAGCAACACTGCGGTGGCTGTAATGTGTAGTCAAGATCTACTACTCCATCAAACCCTCTGTTACAGTAAAGAAACACTTCATATTTTAATTTTTGACCTGATTTTACACAAGCATGTTTTATTTTAGATGATTTCACAGAACACAGTTAATGTCCTATTTTCAGAAACACGCCTCTTCCCAGGCACATTGCTCAACAGTGTCCTCCATTTTGGAAATGCTGATTTGATGGTCTTTTCCGCATAACTCTGACAACTACCACATGGGAACTGGACAGTAAATTTTCAGTTACCACCCAGAATCCAGACAATGGGATTTGCAAAGTCCACAGATGACACTATATTTGGAAATAGCACAGGACCCAAAGGTAGCTATTTGTCTAGGCAGCAAATCCCATGTGGAGAAGAAAGCAAATTGAACTGGAAAACCTTATTAAGCATTTTACCTGATTTTGATCTCATTTGCATCAAATAAATCCAGAAGCAACTGATACGAGCAAAGGAAAACCAAGCCCACTGGTGATATAGTACAGCATTAATGTAATTCCAGCAAGATTAAGCTGCGCCCTAATTATTGATAGCTTTAGGACACCTTAAAATTCTCCAGGATATGATTGACATATCCTATACTTGATGTGGCATCTTATATGTTCCTGTGAAATTCACTTGATCACACATTCATTTCTTGATCAGAAATGTCAAATGCTTTGCCTTATATCTTGAGTGTCTGCTGTCCTACTCCACTAAACTCCATTGCTGTTGAAATGGTGGTTAACTTTATGCCCCATCTGCTGCTCACCATGGCATAGCCTGGTGAATTTTTTTATGATCTCACAGAACTTCTTAAACAATACAAGACAGAATCCCCAAGGTCTGCCCCTGACCCATATAATACGTTGTTTTCTATACATAATTGTTACAGTACTAGGCAAATATTTAGCCTCTTGGAAATCAGTACCAACCAACTCGTATTTAGTCAAGGATTACACTGTAGTTTAACAATGCTACATTTTTGTCTGGTATTAAAGCAACAAATCTTGATACTAATAATTACCATATTCATTTTTTCAGGATATTTAAGGAACAAGGATTAAAAAGGCCAATGGATATGATGAACACAACCCATTATGTTCTGCATTTTCTTCCTGCAATGCCCCAACATTGCAATCTAATGTCCTATCCTGTTTTACAGTACCATAACCTGTACTAACTGCCAATTTCCATAAATCACACACAATAGGAGAAAAGAATCAGCCCCTCAGACAATATGGGTGATGAGGAAAAAAAAATCTTATTTGACTCACCATGTGATCAACCTATGTCAGTACTATGTACCTGAGGTTAGTGAGTAGGTGATGAGAACACTGCAATTGGCTGATGGGAAGCAGGGGCATGACTGGTGGATACAGCCTTAAATAAGTTATCTGAATTCCTACCTCAACATCAACTGTGCTTGTACATAGCATTGAGTTTAGTTTGACCCAACCATAAAGTCATTAGGGGCTTGAGGGGAAGGGCTGGGACTACTGGCATTAAAATAGCTGTGGCTAGTTCCTCTTCCTTTCATCCCTTCCTCCCTCCCTCCCTTCCATGGATGAATGTAACAATATTTTATTATGTTTTCCTGCCCAATTTCTGGGAAAACATTATTTCTGTCACTGTGTTTCAGCAGGTGGTAGCTGCTCGTTTCTGCTGGTCCCTTCTGGAATATGTTCAAGGAACTACAGCTGCAGGATTTTCCAGAGTTCTTTTATTGAAACATTTAGAAAACCCTCTGGGAAGATCTCTTCTACTTGCAGCAGGGGGGAAACCAGTCACTGATAGGTTCTGGAACAGAAATACCAAGGGGACTGCATCATATTTCAGTGGTGGGGTAAAAAGAAGGGGTTGGGAATCAATAGGGGAAAACAAGATTCACAACAATGCTCAAAAGCTTTCTATTGGATATATTCAATACTAAGTTGCAAAAACAAAACCTCCGTATGTTTTGAGGGCATGCATTCTGCTTTCTTTTGTGTTTCATTATAAGTATAGATTCACATAAGGGACATAATTTCAGATAACAATGTATGTTCGTTTTTCTTTAAATGTTTTTTACAAAAAGAAAGACAATAAAATAAAAAGAATAACAGCAGATATATACATAGACCCCTTTGTCCTAAAAGTAACTACGGTATTTATCTGATTCTTAAATCACGACCAAGTAGACTCTCTTCTGTTTCCCCACTAATCAGACTGCCTCCTTTACCCTCCGTGTATTTTAATTAATAGAAGTTGCTGCCTGGGAGAAAGCTGTGTGGGGAGGACCAAAGCTCAGTGGTAGAGCATCTACTCTGTGTGCAGAAGGTCCCAGATTCAGTCTCCAGGTAGGCCTGGGAATGGCCCCTGCTTGAAACCCTAGAGATCTGCTGTGTGTATGATACTGAGTTAAATGGTATGGTATAACTTGGTATAGGGCAACTTTCCATGTTCCTTCTGTGTTCCTAAGTGCCCTCTCACCAAATAAATGACAGTTATTAATTTAAAGTTGTTAAAAACAAGCAAACTCATGACCTGCACTATCAGGTCAGTCTTGAGGGTTATCTCCAGTATTTTGTCTCCAGTCATGGTCGGCAAGACCAGCATGATAGAATACGTTCATGTGGAGTTATGAGTAACAGTCAGAACAGATCACCAGAATTCTGCCATGTTCTTTATTCTGGCATTTGCTTCATAAGCATGAAAAACATGACTTTTCTTTTCAATGCCCTGCTCTTGTCTGTTAAAGTAGGGACATTATTACTTATTTGCCTACCTACCTGCAAGGGTATGAGTTTTAATTTTTCCCTGTTTGTAAAGTGCATACAGATCCTCAGGTGATGAAAATGATTGACATGTATATGACTCATGAATAATATTTATCCCAACAGAACAGCTGTCAGGAAAGAGGTGAGGCTTGCTTTTTGCACTTTAGGAAAGTCAGTGTAATTACCAAACCTTGATCTATATTTTGAAGCCATGCATATCAAGCACACTCAAGCATTATTATATTTTTAGCTTTTCTTACATCAGTATATTTTTTTAACTAATCGGCTTTGAATAAGTTAAATACAATAACCTGAAGTGATAGGTGGGGTAATTATTATTATTATTATTATTATTATTATTATTATGGTACCTCGGGTTACATACGCTTCAGGTTACAGACTCCGCTAACCCAGGTTAAGAACTTCGCTTCAGGATGAGAACAGAAATTGTGCTCCAGCGGCGCGGCAGCAGCAGGAGGCCCCATTACCTAAAGTGGTGCTTCAGGTCAAGAACAGTTTCAGGTTAAGTACTTAACCTGAGGTACCACTGTATTATTATTATGTAACATATAAGAGAGGGAGAAGGTGCTTGAACCAAGAGACAAGAATTTGCAGTCTGCATTATTCCAAAGAACTGTCAGGATTTTATGAGAAGAGCTATTTTGGAGCCTTGAGACTTTCACATGGATTTCCTTGTATATATTCTGCTAGTGACAACTCCTAGTAACAACTGTGTCCAAGATAGGGCAGATTTCACTGACCGAAGCAGCCTGTATGGGCCAAAATGAAGCAGAAAACGGAATGTCTCTTCACCTGAGGAATATGGTTTCAAAAACATTTCAATATATACTGGTGATTCTGACATTGTTATCCCACAAAATGGCCAACTATTTTCTTATGTCAAATAGTCATCTACATACTTAACTTGTGGTCAATGTTTTGAATTGGTTTTTTAAAAGAGAGGGGGGGGCGGCATCCACATGGTTTCTGCTTAGAATGAATTCTGTAGTCCTAGACTCTTACAGGGGTAAGATTTTATTTCTGGGATATTTTGGAGTGAACCAGCGATACAAAAAATGCTTAACAACAACAACAATCATACTTAAATATTTAATAACTGAAACTTAATAATGACAAAATAATATGCTATAAGTAAAATTATATGATTCTGTAGTCACTCTTTTGTAAATCCCTTATAAGTTCTCAAATGTTCATAACTCCACCACTTTAGCTATCATTTCTCTCCCTCCTTAACATACTCTCCCATTTCCCTGCTAATCAGTCACACTCAGCCACTCACTCATTGCACCCAGCCCAACTGGACATGCCCTATATAAGGTTCACTACACATGTAGATCCCCTTCATGGATCACTGACTTGTCATGGTGAAGGGGCTTGAATAACTCAGAGAAGCTATGAGCTATGCCGTGCAGGGCCACCCAAGATGGACAGGTCATAGCTGAGAGTTTAGACTAAATGTGATCCACCTGGAGAAGGAACTGGCAAACCACTCCAGTATTTTGCCCAGAAAACTCCATGGACATAAAAAAAGGAGAAGCTTTGAGAAGAAAGTGAGAGTTTCCAAGGCATGCTCTGGTTCACGGGGTCACAGAGAGTCGAACAGAACTAAGATGACTAAACAACAACAACACATGTAGATGTCATATGAAAGGTCAAGTATGAGGCTTTTGGAAAGATGCTGTGCTTCCTTAGGTTGTGAGAGCATTCTAACCTTCAATGAAAAATTGCAATGAAAGACATGGATGGGCATCGATTAGGCTGCAACAGCCTTCAGTTCATTTTCATGCCCATGAAGTTCAATTTACAGTGACACCTTGTTCACTCTTGAGTGATCTGCCATCTATCAGTATATTCTCACAAGTGAACTTGGCAACGCAGATGGGGCAAAACTGAAACTATTTTACAAATATATGCATACAATAATTGTCTCCAGAGGCAGAAGGGTAACATTGAAAGGAACACACAATGCCTTTTGCCAGGGCCATAGCTGGGGACAAGCAGGTGAATGTAGTTGGTGTGAACCCTTCTCCCCATGAGCTGCAATGGTATTTGAAATGGTAGCTATTTTAACTGAAGCGGCCGCAACTTCTATAATATATAGGATGCATGCTACAAGCTGCTGAAATGTGACTGCAAAAAGTCTAAGACTGCAAGCAATCTCAAGAACACCCTTTTTACCATGATGTGTGCAAATTTCAAAAGCAACTGTCAGTTTTGATGTGTGCATATATTCCTCATATGAAAGGACAAAGTTTCAGAAAATTCTATTGGGTACTAAGTATTAAACTAAGTTTTACTTGGCATAGACCAGGCATAGGCAAACTCTGTCCCTCCAGATATTTGGGACTACAATTCCCATCATCCCTGACCCCTGGTCCTGTTAGCTAGGGATGATGGGAATTGTAGTCCCAAACATCAGGAGGGCCGGAGTTTGCCTATGCCTGGCATAGACCCACTGAAATTAATAAACATGACTAAGTTAGGCCATTAATTTCAATAGGTCTACTCTGAGTAAAACACAGTTGGATACCACCCATTGATTTGAAGTTATATCTGCATGTTATATCCTAATGTAGTAAATGACATTTTTACATGTATTTTTCATGCATTTTCATAATCTTCTACAACTAGTTCACTTGTGGGGTTGTGACAAAATGTAAAATTTTTGGGATTTTGTCTATGAGGACTTAAAAAAATAGTTTAGACAAATATTTGTGAAGAAGCCAGAATGCCTTTATTCTAGGTATTCTAACAATTGATATATCAAATGATAAAAGGAGTGTGTTCCTATATGCTACAGCTGCAGCAAGAATGCTGATCACTAAAAATTGGAAAGGGGATAGGACACCTACAAAGGAAGAATGGCAAATCAAATTGTGTGAATATTTGGAATTCACAAAAATGACAGGATTAATTAGAAATCAACCAAATCAAAGGTTTAAAAAGGAGTGGGGCTGTTTTAAAGAGTACCTGAAAAAACATTGTTCTCAAACAAAATCTTTGATGTGTTTTGACTAAAGTTTGCAAAGTAAATAACATATAGATAACATATATTATGTAAAAGAAGTGAAATAAGGAAAACAATACAGTTAAAAAGATAAGGAAGAAGTAAGAAGCAGCAATAAGGTGGAGGGAAGTCACTAGTGAAGAAGTATTGATTTATTTTGGTTTACATTCATGTATAAGTTAACATATTTTGAAGAAAGAATGGAAAATGTATATAATTAATCAGTGTAAAAATCAATAAAGAATATTTAAAAAAGCTAGTTCACCTTTAAGAAGTGCAACAGGTTTGAGTTTTCCCATTACTTTTTTTGAGTTGAAACAAATAGTATCTTGTTATGATTGTTTGACTGTTTTATTTTAAATGTACATGATTAAATATTTATTTCTGTTATTTAAAATATTTCTGTACCAGCTTTCTAGAAAACATATTCAACATACCAAAAACAGCATATATGATATAGATTGGTTGTTGTTGTTGTTTAGTCGTTTAGTCGTGTCCGACTCTTCGTGACCCCATGGACCAGAGAACGCCAGGCACTCCTGTCCTCCACTGCCCCCCGCAGCTTGGTCAGACTCATGCTGGTAACCTCGAAAACACTATCCAACCATCTCGTCCTCTGCCGCCCCCTTCTCCTTGTGCCCTCCATCTTTACCAACATCAGGGTCTTCTCCAGGGAGTCTTCTCTTCTCATGAGGTGGCCAAAGTACTGGAGCCTCAGCTTCACAATCTGTCCTTCCAGTGAGCACTCAGGGCTGATTTCCTTCAGAATGGAGAGGTTTGATCTTCTTGCAGTCCATGGGACTCTCAAGAGTCTCCTCCAGCACCATAATTCAAAAGCATCAATTCTTCGGTGATCAGCCTTCTTTATGGTCCAGCTCTCACTTCCATACATCACTACTGGGAAAACCATAGCTTTAACTATACGGACCTTTGTTGGCAAGGTGATGTCTCTACTTCTCAAGATGCTGTCTAGGCCTGTCATTGCCCTTCTCCCAAGAAGCAGGCGTCTTTTAATTTCGTGGCTGCTGTCACCATCTGCAGTGATCATGGAGCCCAAGAAAGTAAAATCTCTCCATCTTTGGCTGCAGAGAATATAATCAATCTGATTTCGATGCTGCTCATCTGGTGATGTCCATGTGTAGAGTCGTCTCTTGTGTTGTTGGAAAAGCGTGTTTGTGATGACCAGCTTGTTCTCTTGACAGAACTCTATTAGCCTTTGCCCTGCTTCGTTTTGATCTCCAAGGCCAAACTTGCCAGTTGTTCCTTTTATCTCTTGACTCCCTACTTTAGCATTCCAATCCCCTATAATGAGAAGAACATCCTTCTTTGGTGTCACTTCTATAAGGTGTTGTAAGTCTTCATAGAATTGGTCAATTTCAGTTTCTTCAGCACCAGTAGTTGGTGCATAAACTTGGATTACTGTGATGTTAAAAGGTCTGCCTTGGATTCGTATCGAGATCATTCTATCATTTTTGAGATTGCATCCCAGTACAGCTTTTGCCACTCTTTTGTTGACTATGAGGGCCACTCCATTTCTTTTACAGGTTTCTTGCCCACAGTAGTAGATATGATGGTCATCCGAACTGAATTCACCCATTGCCGTCCATTTTAGTTCACTGATGCCCAGGATGTCAATATGTATTCTTGCCATCTCATTTTTGACCACCTCCAACTTACCCATGTTCATGGTTCTTACATTCCAGGTTCCTATGCAATATTTTTCTTTACAGCATTGGACTTTCCTTTCGCTTCCAGGCATATCCGCAACTGAGCGTCCTTTCGGCTTTGGCCCAGCCGCTTCATCAGCTCTGGATCTACTTGTACTTGCCCTCCGCTCTTCCCCAGTAGCATGTTGGACGCCTTCCGACCTGAGGGGCTCATCTTCCAGCGTCATAACTTTTATATGCCTGTTGTCTTTGTCCATGGAGTTTTCTTGGCAGGGATACTGGAGTGGCTTGCCGGTTCCTCCTCCAGGTGGATCACGTTTGGTCAAAACTCTCCACTATGACCTGTTCATCTTGGGTGCCCTGCTCGGCATAGTTCATAGCTTCTCTGAGTTCTTCAAGCCCCTTCGCCACGGCAAGGCAGTGATCCATGAAGGGGATAGATTGGTATGCAATCATAAATAAACCCTCTTCTGTTTTTACTTTAAACTTATCTCTGTCCGCCTGTCAATGCACTTCTTTGTTTTATTTTCTATTGGGTTTTATAAACAAGAATAATGTTACACAAATAAGTATACCAAGTTTTCTGATGTCATCTGTATATCACAAAAAAATTAAACAACGACGACAACGACGACAACAGAGAAACAGCATTGTGTGCTTTCTAGTCTCAGGAATGAACCCATTATGTAGGCAGGTGAGCTGTTGCAGCACCATGGAGAGCTCAAAGTGACCCATTTGCTTCAGCAAGGGCTGGAGATGAACCGTGTGTTTGTGAGTCTCTGACTTCAGTCCACCTCTCTTCTACTCTGCCTCCTTTGTTGGACAATGGTTCTGCCTTGGAGATGTGTGACTTCACGGCCTCCTATAGAATCTACGGCCTGGAATAGAATCCGGATAGATAGAATAGGATAGAATCTGGTGTGCTGCCTGCACCATTGTACTGGCAGGGTAGTGGAACCCTTTGCAGCTTAAGGATATCAGCAAAATTAAGTGCCTGCTGTCTAGCACGGCTATGTCTGTTATGATCAACACAGCTAGGTTTTCTCTTAACACTTCCCAGCTCAGGGAAGCATGAGAGATTAACCATGTGACCTGAAATATGGGCATGTATGTTTTATGTATTATGTGTGTTTTATTGTGCTGTTTTTTATTATCATCACTTGGTTGCATACACCAAACAGGCAAATCATATACACCTTTGCATTATGAGCCAAACCAGGCTTCTCAGGGCTGTGCTTGTCTCAGGATCCTAGTGAGGAAGGGGCATTAGCTGGGGAAAATCGGTGTATAGAAAGGTGTGTTTTGCTATTCTCTCAGCTACCAATTCTGCCCTGCAAATGCCACCCTCCCCATCTGTTTTTAAAAGTTTCAAAGACAAGAAAGAGCCATCCATGGCAAAAACTGCCAAGAGGACATTTTCAGGAGAGGATCAGTAGATGTGGGAAGAGTTAAGTGCACGCACACACATCCTGCAGTGTGTGTTCGCTGAGGGGAAGAAATACATGAGAGAGGACAGTTTTCAGCTGATGCCCCCAGCCTTCATTGTCATCACAAACTGTCACAACTTTGCCACCCTCTCCCTCAAGACCTGACATCCTTGATGAATGACATGTCCAGTATGTGTCAGCCCTTCAGCTACTCTCTCTGCACTCGTTTCAAAGCCATTTAACACCACTTTAACTCATCATGTACATTAGGAACAAGCAAACAAGTGTACTGATACTGGCCCATTTTGTGTAACAATTCTTTTGTCATGTGGATATGTTACTTTGATTTACAAAACAGCGAGGAACACTTTGGGAGAAAGCTACAGTGGGAGGATAGATCTGAAAAGGGTTTGTGAAACAGGTGGGGGGGAATGTTTGGAAGGGGGTTCTTATAATTAAAATTATATGCAAATTATTTTTATGCTTTATGGTTAATCCAGTCCTAGTTACTTAGGGATAAAACCTGCACTTAATTCTTGAAGGAAGTCTTATTATGCATTCATTTGTCTCTATTCACTATTAATTCCTCCATTTATTATTAATACACTATGCGTAAGTCATTTAAAAAACTCAATAAGGACTTTGGATTCCTCTTGATTTGCATGCAGCATAATTTGCATGCAGAATAATTTTTGTTAACATTTGAAATCTCAGGGGTTTCCTCTAAAAAATTATTTTTCTGGTGATTTCAAACATACCTCTCAAAGGAAATCTGAATATAAAAAGATGGGGATTTGTATTCACAAGAGTTCTGACTCCCATGATTTTATCACACACTAAAACCCTGAAAATTATGAGACTCACTGGAATCATGAGAAATGTGCCTGGCAGCACTTCTTGTAATCACTACGACTGTGTAGGATAACAAGGAGAAATATGTTTCTTTACTACTTCTTTATATGGATCGACATGGGATATGATGAGCCAAAAATATATTAGAAAAAGGTAATCATAATTTATTTATACAGTTCATAAATTTACTAAGCACAGTAAATATTGAGCATAGGAGCTTAGCCATTTTCTTAGAAGGCAATGTCTTCCCTACAAGCTCACATTGGTCAACCATTTTTTCTGATAGAATGCCAGTGGTAAGTGATCTGCACAAATTTAGCAGATGAAACTTTCATCATTCCTTCCATCTCCATGCTAGGGAAAACATTCAACTGCTAACTTTCTCTGTGATTCTAATGTCACAGGAATCCTGCTGGGCAAACCTACTGGCAAAGGATCTTGCCCTTCTATCGCTGCAAGTCCAATTTCTAGGAGTGCTGAGGAAGAGATATGACTAAGGCTTGATCTACAGATGCAGCAGAATGAGATGCTAGAAGAGCACTATATCACATTGCAGTACAATGTGTGCTGTAACATTTCTGAATACTCCTCCTTGTCAAAACTCCCTGCATTTAGAAAACAAGTATACCAGGCAGAGAGATTATGGCGTCGTGGATTGGTTGGACACAGAAGAATGGTGGGAGGAACCAGCTGTGGAACCACCAATGGGCTCAGTGAGTAGGGAGCTTCTGTGGCAGAGAGAAGTCAAGAATCAGAGGCAGAAGCTGAAGCAGGTGAGTGGAGGAAGAGGTTAAGAAGCAGAGATGAGTCAGGCTGGTGAAGACCCACAGGTGTCTCCCCCCACCTGCTGTGCAAGCTCCCCCCCCCCCGACTCCTAGAACCAGGAGAGGTATGAAACAGGCTGCACACATGTGCGGTCTCTGATTGCATGCAAGAAACCCTGGAGAGGAAGAGATATAGATGGCTGTAGGGAGGTGGGGACTTTTAAGTCTTGGCAACTGATTTCCTGGAGCCTACTCCAAGAAGAACCTACAGGGCATAAGCTACTGTGCTCATTAGGCCTGACACTAAGCCAAATCTGGGAAGATTTAAATCTGCTAATAAAGAGTTAACTCCAGTTTTGAACTGTGTGATTTACTGACTGGCCTGCTCTGTGGCAGCTGGCCCAGAAAGGTTCTCTGTCAAGCTAGCTTTCTATTTCCGGGGACTATTTCAGGTATTTTGGAAAGTGTGGGACTGTACTTTATGTCACTTTTATGCTGTTTATTTATGTTTTATTATTTGCACACAGCCTTGGGATTTTTAAATGTTAAGATGACTTCAAAACCCAAACACTCTCGCCAGCTGGGATTTGCAGAACAGTGAAACCGCTGCCACATCTGCAGCCTGTCACTCCTGGGGCTCACAGCAGAAGGTGGGCAGAAGGGCAGGGAACAGGACAATTGGGCCCAGTTCCTGAGCCAGCTCCAAGCTGGCACAGTGATTCAATCTGGCCTTGATGCTGTAAAGCAACAGCAGTGAGAGAGCCACTAAGGATCTAGCAATTGGGGGTTTTCTGCTAGACTCTGCCAGTAGAGAACACACCAGCAAGAAGAATCCATCGATACTAATTTAAACATACTGTACATATTAATATAGTCCATATGTCCAAATGGATATCCAGATGAGATTGATGATCATAAGATATATGCTCAGATGTGGAAAGGACAGTAAGATCTTCAGACTATTGAGCAATGGATGGTGGGCATTTATCCTTGAGGCATAAGTCTCTTTGCAAACATAAGGGCTTATAGGATCCACTTTCATTGTCCATCTGTTAGTCCCCACATCACAGGAATATAATTTAAAAGCATGAGAACATCCACAAATATAAAATCAAGTGAAAAGCCATATAAAACTATGAAAGAAAGAAGGACAACAGCAGGAAGATTTAAAGAAGAAACTATTGGAAACTCAAGGCAGTAGAACCATAAGATGATTGGACCCCACTGAACTTGAAGCATGGGAAGCCCCAACAAAAATTTATAATTTGGCAAAATATTTGGACTTTATGATATGTATTTGTATAATTTGGAATATTTAATGTGATTTGATTGGATTGTTAAAATGGAAAACTGAATAAAAATTATTCTAAAAAAAGAAAAAAAGAAAAGCCATATAAAACTGTACAGTGGAAATATTTTTAATAAATAAAATAAATGTAGAGGGACATTCAAAAAATGCAACTCCCCGCCTGCAGTGTAGCAGCGGGTGAAACAGACACCTCCTGTTTGTCACCCCATTCACAGGTGACAAGCGGTGCCCTCATTGTTCTGCCACCTCCTTAAGTTAGGTATTTAGATTCCCACCCAAGGCTCAGTCTACACATGCAGAAGAATGAAGTGATAAAAGCACAAAGTGGTGGATTGGACCACTTCAGACTGCAGGAGAGAGATAACATTTGATTCCACATGTACCGGTAAAAAGATTCCTGCAAGTAAAAAGCATACATGGCACATTAAAGAGAAATGCTCTAACCTGTTGTGCTAGATTTCTGTTTTCTGTTTTCATATAGGGAAGCAATCCAAAAAGTGGCATCCCACCTGCAATCTAAAGTAGTACAAACCATCCTATCGCCTCAGTGTTCTACCACCTCATTCTGCTGCGTGAGGTGTGACAAGGCCCAAATCGACAAGCTTTTCAGAAAGTGTCTCCTATGGGCAAAATCAGCAGTTGTAAGAGCTGTGGTTCTGTGAACAGAAGCTGTTCAGCATGCAGCCTCAGCTGTAATAGCTGATTAATAGCAAGTCAAGTGATAGGATTTGGGAAGTCGCTGGAGTAATTAATAAGATAAGTGCAGGTTGCTTTGTGCCTCACATTCATTGATAACAAAAGCTTTCTCCCTGCAGGCTCCCTGTGATAAATAAGGGAAATAATAATAATAATAGAGCAGGTTATAATGGCAGGTATGCAATGTTCATTTAATGGAAAGAGAGATCAGAAAGGTTGATTTGAGTGCGCTGTGCTGATGGCATCTGACTTTCTTGCCATATAAAACAAAGTGAAAAAAAGGAGTCAGAGGGAGAAAATGGGAGAAGGGAAGGTTAGAAGATGAGGGAAAGGTTTTTATTGCCAGATATGATTTCTTAAGGCTTCTTCCAAGATTTTGTGTTAATGGATTTACTTTTTAAAGGAGAGTTATGTGTGGAAAGGTGCTGTTGGAATTGGTTATCCATATAATTTTAAAATAATCAATTGATGAACATGATACAGCAGCGATCTAGGATACTGGCCAGAGAGGTTTCTGAAAATATGTATCCAGCAAAGTAGTTAGAGGGGAAGGGCTATAGCTCAGGGGAGGAGCACTTTGCATGTAGAAGGTTTCAGGTTTGATCCCTGGCATTTCCAGGTAGGAGTGGGAGAGACTCTCCATCTGAAACCTTGGAGAGCCCCTGCCACTCAATGTAGACAATATGGAGCTAGATGGACCAATGGTCCAACTCAATAAAATGCAGCTTCCTATGTTCCTAGTTCTGTTCATTGAAAATATTCTTTTTGGCTGTGCAATGGAACATCCCCCCCCTTTCCTCTCTCTGAGTGCTCCTGTGTTTGCTCCAGAGAGTTGGAGGGGGGACCCAGAGAGATTTAGGGGACACACAGGGAGAGAAGGGAGAGGAGCTTCCATTGTGCAGGCAGAAGTCTTTGCACTAACACCCTATAATTCCAAATTAAGATTGACTGGGTCCAGACATCATAATCTCATAAATCATGTCTTATTGGACTGGGAATGAGCTTTCTAACAAGGTGGCTCACTCTTCTGTGTACACTGCCAGTATTAATGACAATCTCCTGACTTGTTGCACCACAATTTCCAGGGACTTTTGAACTGGGGAAATGTAGTTTGAATGCTGCTTACAAGCCAGAATATCACAACAGATGTGATGGCCTAATTTGGAGGAAAGCCTTAAACCACAGCTTGCTAAGTTGGGTGTTTCCTGTGACATGGTTTTATCGGAAACTGTGGTTCAACAAGTCAGGATATTAATGCTGAAACTAAACATGTGCAGCGAGAAGGGAAAGGAAGAAGCAAGGCTGAGAGAGGAGAACACAGGCATAGGGCTCATTCCAAGTCTGATGAAAGAACTCAAATGGTCACCTCAGACTCAAATTTTGGGTATGCAAAAATAATTTAAAAATTGTGGAGTCTTCCCTTACATTTGAAGTGGGCTTTTAAGTAGTCCAACCCTACAAGGTTTGAAAATGTGTCAATTTGCAGGAACTGAAAGATAACAAATTTGGTGCTATATATATTCCTTTTTTGTTCTGATTACTTAGAAGCCTGTGATTAACTACCTTTGGTTATTCATATTGGCAACTGCATCTATTCCAGCTGCTGGCTCTCTAACAAGCCTTGATATTTCATAGCTTGATGGTTAGAGAACCCCTGATCACAGAGAGCTTGGCACCATAATTGACAATTGTGACAGCACATCTAAAGCACTTGCAGCATCAATTCAGCAGTTTTGTCTTCTGGGTGGCTGTGTCGACATAAATGCTTTTAGGACACCTTCCTGAGAGGCCAAGCTGTGTGTACAATAGGCAGGAAGCTCTTGAGTCCCCCTGAATGTTTTGTAAAACAGTGAACAAATCTTGTCACTTAACAAAACATCTTTAAAAGAATGCAAGGCTTCAACCGAAGGACATCTGGAGTGTGGTGACTCTACTGACTGCAACAGGATGCAGTGCAGTCTACATTCTAACACAGTTAATGGCAAATCTGCTCTGGCTGATTCAGATTTTCTAAAAAGGCTTTTTGCATCTTTCTATGCAGAATCCCCACTTGATAATGTACTTCTGGCTGATATTGCCAGAGAGAAAGAGAGAAGCTCTTCCATTTGTTGGTGTTTGGTATATATATTGCAGTGAAGTGCAGTAATAAATAGTCTGGTCAGACTTCTGTTTAAAAGAATAAATACCGGTAAGCCCAAGGTTTATTACTCCTCCTGGTAAACAAAGCTGATCTGAGTATAAGTTTACATGTGGTCATCATGAGATTGAAAATTAGCACTGACCGACTTGGAGAAGGAGCAGGACAGACAAAAAACCCCAAAAAACAACAAGCTACAGGTAGTTACTGGAGGAGGAGTAACTTTCTGTCTATCACTCCTGACAGGTTCAGATAATCTTAATGACAGTGGTACCTCGGGTTAAGAACTTAATTCGTTCCGGAGGTCCATTCTTAACCTGAAACTGTTCTTAACTTGAGATACCACTTTAGCTAATGGGGACTCCCGCTGCCGCTGCACCACCACCGCACGATTTCTGTTCTTATCCTGAAGCAAAGTTCTTAACCCGAGGTACTATTTCTGGGTTAGCGGAGTCTGTAGTCTGGTACCACTGTAATCTTTCTTCATCTGTCTACTCAGGAGGGTCCTCCAGATCAGGCAGGAGGGTAACCACCAACCATAACCATTCCATCCTTCTCACCAGGAAATCAGTCCATCTGGGAGTCAGAGGCAAGTGGTGTTGGGCCAGAGAAGCAGAAGAGGGGTCTTGTTGGTGTGCCACCCATGTCATTGTCCAACAACCTATCTGAAAGATATAGCAGAGGCAGTCTCAAACATGACTTTGCAGAACCTGAACTTTGCAGTATACCCACACAGTATACCAGAACTTTGCAGTATACTTGAAGGAACGTCTCCATCCCCATTGTTCAGCCCAGACACTGAAGTCCAGCTCCGAGGGCCTTCTGGCGGTTCCCTCATGGCAAGAAGTGAGGTTACAGGGAACCAGGCAGAGGGCCTTCTTGGTAGTGGCGCCAACCCTGTGGAATGCCCTCCCATCAGATGTCAAGGAAATAAACAACTACCTGACTTTTAGAAGACATCTGAAGGCAGCCTTGTTTAGGGAGGTTTTTGATGTTTTTGTCAGAATTCAGGCTCGGTCAGAGGTATGTGCCTATCTGTCCAGGCACCGGCTGAATTCCTTTGACCTCCCTCCGGCGACTCCCGGCAGGAAATACACACGAGGTCCGTTCCGGCGATTTTCCTCAGGCTGTGAGGAAAACACACCAACTGCTTTTCCTCCTCCCTGCTCTCCAGCATATCCCCAGGGAGGGGAAGCAGACACAGACAGAAAATGAATCTACATGTTTTTATTCCTGTCTTTCACTTCAGTACAGAGAAAAACATGTCTGCTCTCTTCAACAAACAGAGAGAAACTCAAAACTCCACCCATGTACATCCTGTACAGGTCATATGACACACACTGAGCTAACATCCGGTGCTCAATACAGAATGGACTGCCCCTTTGTTTCCATGGCAACAGTCACACACATCCTGTTTGGCTTTCCAGCCACAAGCAGCTGACTTGGCTGCTAGAGCCTTTGCTTGCTGCTGCATTGCTGCTTTAGAATAACATACTCCCCCTAAAGTATCAATGCGTGCTGCGAGCAAAGCGTCATCCAGAGAAGAAAACAAACAGTTGTTATACTTATAACACTCCCCTGTTGTTTCAGTTCCATCCTTGGAACTACCCGCCACTGGTTTTACCAATGTACCTCTCTGGTTGTGTGACTTCCAAGGAATGAGTGCTTCTGCATTACCTTGGTTAGCAACTCTCTGTTGTGCCTTTGTCTCTGACTCAGACACAGCTTCAATTTGACCTTGGTCGTTTACAACAGCAACACATGCAATAGCTTGGTTGGCAAACTCTTTTGAATACCTCTTGGGTGGTACACCCTTCGTTGCTCTCTCAGACCTACGTAAGAGGTGCTGCTCTTCTCTGCTTTCTGGTCCAGCCTCTGAGCTCTCTGGAGAACCAGTACTAAGCTTAATTAGTGGTTCATCCTCCTCTTCTGAGGGTCTAGTCATTATGTGAGATTTCCTCTCAATGACTGTGACAACTGAGCTGTCTGAGCTATCGCTGTCATCATCAGTACTACTGAACTCAATAAGATCAAACTCATCATCATCATCATCAGAATCATCATCATCTCCTGTGGGAAATGTGTGAACAATCACTCGCTCCTGTTCAGGAGCACTCTCTAGGAATTTTGTGAGAATCACCTGACCAGATTCAGACAAAATTACTCTGTAGAGACCCTTTTCATAACCCACAAAAATGCCTCTGGCATTCTTTACTCCACCCGGAGCTTCTGTCCTCACATGAGACCCAAAAACCTTGAAATGGGCAACAGAAGGTTTTCTGTGGAACAGTTTCTCAAAAGGAGAACATCCCAAGTCTTTTGAAACCTTTCTCAACCACGTGTAACAAAATGACATTAGCGACTCAGCCCAGTACTCATGTGGCAGATGTGAACTAAGCAATTGCGCTTCCATTCCCTTTTGCAATTCTTTGTTCACTCTAACACAGACACATCTGTTCCAAGCTTCTTCGGAAGCTGCAAGTTTGTGTCTTATCCCTTTCTTCTTCAGGAACCTCTGGAAATCCTGTAAGAGAAAAATTGGCTTCTCATCTGTGCAAAGACATTCTATGTCAGCATCATGCATATTTTTAACCTTGTCACAAAACTCTTTAAACCTTTCTAAGGCTTCTTTCGGTCTCTCCAAAAGATAAATCCAGACAAAACCTGTGAAAGAATCAACACATATTAGGTAATACTTTGCATTGCCTCTAGATGGTGCTAAAGGACCAATCACATCAGCATACACCCGCTGAAATGCCTTGTCAACCCTCGAGGTGACCTGCTTGGCGTTCTTTTTAGCTACACCTGCAAAAGAAATCATGTTAGAATCATAAGAATTACATTCCATGTAATCACTTTGATCAAAAGTCAACAAATACAGTCCATCTTTCTCTTCGGCAGAAAGATACAGCTCTCCATCTTTGTAGATCTCGCAGTGTTGATCATCATAGGACAGTCTTAGTCCCTTCTTGGCAATCTGCGAAACGCTGAGCAGATTGTACTTCAACTCTGGAACCAAATAAACATCGTTTATAGTCAAGTTCAGACTTTTAAGATACACAGTCCCAATTCCGGTCGCTTCCAGCTCTCGACCGTTGGCTTGTTGTACAACGAAGCTTCGCTTCTTAAACGACGAAAACAAATCCCTGCGATGGGTCATGTGAACCGTCGCTCCCGTGTCTAAAACGAAGGAATTCCCCACTTGTGGTGTGGCTTTTAGGGACATCAAAGCCTTTGCAGGCTTCGCCTGTGACTTGGCATGACTTCTGCCTGACGCCTCAGACTTCGTGGAGCTTCCCTTGGCTCCTTTGTTCTGACGTGGCTTCCTGCAGTACCGCTGAAGATGCCCAGTCTGTCCACAATTGTGGCATCGGACAACGTTCAAAGCTACAGCGTCTCCTCCAGTAGCTACAGCAGTGGGGGTGTCTGAACTCCGTTCTTGTCTCCCCCTGTCCTTCACTTCCAGGGCAGCAAGTCTGTCCTGTTCATTCAGGACCACGGCAAAGACCCTGTCCGACGTTAGATCTTGCGCTGGGAGGGACCCCAGCTGACTGGCAACCGTTTTGTAAGTCCGATTCAGGCTGTTGATCACCATGAAGCAAAACACTTCCTCATCCAGATGGAAATTGCGTTCCACCATCTGCTGACGCAGAAATTTCATTTCCGTCAGGTGCGCTTGAACATCTCCATCAGGCGCAAGCCTCAGGTTAGTCAGCTTTTCAAAATACAGCAACGCTGAAGAACCTGCATCTCTCTGATGTGTCCTTCTCAGCGTGTCCCAAACATCTTTCGCGTGCTGTAAATCTTGTATATGAATAAGCTGAGAGTCTGACACGCACAGAATTATAGCGGTTCTGGCCTTCACATCCTGTGACTCCCAAGGACGCGTTGGTGCTGCAGGGATGGGGTTCTCAATCACCCCAAACAGTCTCTGATTCTGCAGCAAGGCCTTCATCTTAATAGACCAAGATGCATAATTGTCACTGGTCAAGAGGGGTGGAGAAGGCAGACTTCCCTTCTTGACATCCATTTTGAGTCCTTGCATTGACTCTCAAACACAAGCCTCTAAAATCCAATAGCTGGCTTGTTTACACTCTGTGCACCTGGCAGCTATAACACTGGCTGCTTGGAAAGTCCCTTTCCAACAGTTCCTTTCTAAGGACCTAGTCAAAACACGAGCTGTTTTTGCCACTCTGGGCATAGCCTGACTTCCAGCCCTTATCTGCGTTGCTAAGCAACCACATTCCTTTCCTTGGACAGGAAAAACCACAGGAATGTTTCGAATGCAGACTCTTCTCTCTCGGAGCTGTTTTTCCCAAACGTTGCTCCCATGAAGCAGAGAATTAATCCATCTGCATTCACACTCTTAAGCCCGAAAATCACATACCTGGGCTCCGTAGCTTGGCTTTCAGCTTCTTCTGGTCAGCTTCTGGCTGCAGAGAATCAGCCTCCATCTCAGGCTCCTATTTCTGCAGAGTTCCATGGATCGTAGAAACCAGCAGCTCTGCTACCAATGTCAGAATTCAGGCTCGGTCAGAGGTATGTGCCTATCTGTCCAGGCACCGGCTGAATTCCTTTGACCTCCCTCCGGCGACTCCCGGCAGGAAATACACACGAGGTCCATTCCGGCGATTTTCCTCAGGCTGTGAGGAAAACACACCAACTGCTTTTCCTCCTCCCTGCTCTCCAGCATATCCCCAGGGAGGGGAAGCAGACACAGACAGAAAATGAATCTACATGTTTTTATTCCTGTCTTTCACTTCAGTACAGAGAAAAACATGTCTGCTCTCTTCAACAAACAGAGAGAAACTCAAAACTCCACCCATGTACATCCTGTACAGGTCATATGACACACACTGAGCTAACATCCGGTGCTCAATACAGAATGGACTGCCCCTTTGTTTCCATGGCAACAGTCACACACATCCTGTTTGGCTTTCCAGCCACAAGCAGCTGACTTGGCTGCTAGAGCCTTTGCTTGCTGCTGCATTGCTGCTTTAGAATAACAGTTTTATCGTGTTTTTAATATTCTGTTGGGACCCTGCCAGAGCTGCTGAGTTCCAGCCAGATGGGTGGGGTATAAATAATAAAATTATTATTATTATTAACCCCCAGGTGTTAGTTTTAGGACTGTGGGAGCAGCTCAAAGGGCACAGAACTTTGAAGCTCTTAAGCCTAGAGAAGCTCTATAGAAACAGTCTTAATGTGATTGGAGCTCCTTCTGTGTAGACATGTAATTTTAACTTCTTCAGAAGTGATAAGGCTATCGATGGCTGTTAGCCATGAGGGTTATGCGCCACTTCCATGGTCAGAGGCAGCAATGCTTCTGAATACCAGTTCCTGGAAGCCACAGGAAGGAAGAGTGCTCTTGTGCTCCCACCTGCTTGCAGAATTCTCACTGGCATCTGGTTGACCTCTGAGGACATGATGCTGGACTAGAGGAACCATAGGCTCTTCTTACGTTTTTAAAAATAAGTAACTAAATATTTGAAATATTCATTTCTATTTATTTTTTTACATTTATATCCCACCTTTCTTCTGTCATTGAACCCAATGAGTTATGCATGTGGTTTCTAGGCTCTCCATTCAGGGACTGACTGAGACAAGACCTCCTTAGCTTCAGCAAAGTGTGCCTCTACACCATACAGGGAAGACTTTACTCAACAATTAACCAGGCAAATATTTCCCTGTGTGAATGAGGAATGATGATTGAGTTGTGACTCTGGATTTTGGCACACACAGAATAAGTGACCAAGTACAAAATGGAATTTTTAAAAGGGAGAGGGAGTAATATGATACAAATGGTGCTGTTTGACAGCTGCTCATTTACTGAGAATGTTTGATAACATTACAAGTGCTTTTAAAATAATCTCATTTATATGGAATATTTCTTACTAATTGAACCTGTCTCTTTTTTTATTAAATAGAAAGAGTCTCTCCCCCCCCCCCCGAATTACATTTGACAGTTCAGGAGTTATTCCTCTTAGGAGCTATTTAACTGTTAGGCACAGGGCTTTTCATAAGGCAAATTCCTATTATCGTGCAGAAATATGGTACTGGGAAACTCAAAAAATTATTTGTCATGGTACTAGGCATTGCTTTGGGCTGTTGCTTCTCCTTTTGAAATGGTCCCTCTTCAAAACTCCAAGGTTTGTTTAGCTTGCAGTGTTTTCATTTATTTCCTCAGCTTTCTCTGGAAGCAGAAAGTTGGAAAAATGAAAGTCTTTCAAGAACAATTGTTCTCTAAGCACTTAATGCTACTGTGACAGCACTCTATGTCACTGAAGATTTAACTTTGGAAATCTACATAAGTTAGGGGAATAAACCTTATTTCCAATTAGGAAGGGCTGGAGACAGATTAAATGGAGAATTTGGGAGCGAGGCCCCGACAATGCACTTGTTTCCTTACTTATTTAAAGCATTTATTTACTTGAGGCATAATTAAGGCTCCCCAAACATAACGAGTGCTTAGACGGATGTCACTTCTCTGCTTATACGTGCCATCTTATGTAGAAAAATTCACATACATCTGTTTGCCCATATGAACAACCAACATAGATGCACTGCCAAATAGGGATTCCAGTGAGATGTATTCACAGCTTAATAGACATTGTGTGCACTCATAATTTGTGACACTGTATATACGGCACATAAATAATTTTCTGTAAGGAAGTGACACCTGTACAATAAATCATTCATGTGTAAATATCAGTATTAGAGGTGCCTACACTTACTACCATACAAAATAAGTAGATAGAATCAGGTGGCACTTGAATGTGCCAGCATATTTGCAACGTATCTGAGATATTCCACTCACTCAGTTCAGCAGTTGAAGACACTGAGAACCCTCCCCTCTCATCCTCTGCAGATTGACAACTTAAGTATATCAAGAGATGTATCCAAAGATGGCGAAGGTGGTTACTTTGTGGTTTTTTGAACAGATTTTTTTATTAAAAAAAGAAAAGAAAAAAGGTCTGCATGGTAAGACTCCACACATAATTCTTATTTATAATAAGAATGATAATAACGAAATAAAAATCCTTATTTATCAGTTTACCTAACTGCCAGTCAAACAGTATAGATTGCTATTCTCTTAGGATACGTTGATGAGTTGTCCAACATCTGGGTGATCCTGGATCACCTCACCTTTCCTGGCTCAGATTCACAGTCGACACAACTCAGGGATGTGTAGAGTGAAGCCTGGCCACACCATGGATCCTTGGGTAGATGATCTGGTCACTTTTGTGTCACCCATGCTTCCAGAAAGCTATGAGTTGTCAGGAGAAGACCTCTTCATTTTTTACATGCTTCTTAATCCTTCTATCCCATATCCTACCATGCCTCTGCCTGTTGTAGTCTATTCAAGTTGACCACAGACATGAAACCCAACACCCTAGGTATTTTCCTATACATTACACTGCAGGAGGCAGGGGACTACTACTTTCTGATTCAGGACAATATTTTAAACACATCTGACAAATCTAAATAGGAATGGAAAGGAGATATTTCTGCTCCCTGCCCCTGGTGTGTGTGTGTGTGTGTGTGTGTGTGTGTGTGTGTGACTAACTAACCAGTCTTTCCCTGCAATGTCAATGGAGATGGCAAATGGGTGCCCCACTGAGTAGCAAGAGCTTAGAAAGGCCTCAGATTGGCTTGTCCACATAAGGCAAAGGCTGCCATCCATGCCCTGCCCTCAGCTACTTGCATCTCGACTCTCTTCAAAGCTCACCACCATCACTTGCAACATAGTGGAAGGAGAAGGGAAGGATAGTCTTTTCCCAAAAATTAGGTCCCATTTTGTTCAGACTGTTTTGAAAGAAATTTTCATATATCAAAAGCAATCTCAAAACAGCAATCTCATTTGGTTTACATGGTGGTTATTTTGTACATTTAGCACTTTCTTATATTACTTTCTCGGATTTTATCTTTTGCATTCTGAGCTCCTGATCCTTTCAACTTTTTGTATGTGGAATTCTTTTATGTATTCTGAAGATTAACTAGAGCATTTAATTTGCTGGAGCAATATCAAATGGGTTTTAAATAGGGGGAAGAGGCAAGTTGATCCCAACTTTGAGGAGGAAATGTTGGGCTCCTAAAATGGGATTCCAAGCAAAAAGGAAGAACAAGAAATGGAATGCTCCTATGGCATTCCATAAAGCAAAACAGTAGTGAGCATAGTTTTTGTAGCCTCTACATTTGTCCCAAATGCAGAGAGCCTTGCCACCATGTATGCAGGAACCTGCATGCACATAGTGGGTGCTATTGAACAGCATACTTATAAATGCATGAATCATAGAATGAGGTTTTGCAATGGGATTTCCCCCTCTCCTTCCCCCATCCTGTCCCCAAATCTGCTCTAGAGGCTGGGGGGAAACCCCGGAACATATTTGGAGAGGGCACAGGGGGAGGAGAAGGGGAGAATGTTCTGTTGCACAATTGTAAATCCTTGCACCGATGAAACATTCTCCTTAGTACTAAGTTGAATACATCCCAATGGTATTTTTACTGCTTTCTCTGAAGAGCAGAAGGGAAAGTCCATTACAGTCATTTTTAGTAATTTGTTTTAACTGATTTTAATATTACCGTATATTGTTATATTGTAACCCACCTGGGGACCTTATTGTTAATGGTGTGTAAGACAACCAATTAGCAACAATAATAGTAAGTGTAATGCCCTCAACACAGCCCCTACCATTCCAACTCATCCTAGGTGACTGCACCCCAGCACTGCAGAGAGGAAAATAAAGATATTGCTAAAAATTGCAGGATGCAATCCCCAGCAATATTTGCTTAGGGCATTAGCATGAAAAGACTGTGGGTAGGAGGAGGAGGCAGGGAAACACCAGTTCCTTAACCCATAATAGATTTCTGATTGAGAAATCATTAAGTATGTTTGAGTAATGGGCTGAAAAATTGGAGGCCCTTTGGGTAAACAAAACACTGTGGCACTTTTTTATATTGAGTGTTAAATATAAGGAAAAATGCTTTGGCTTATTCTAATTACAACTAGCAAATTTTTACCCTATGTAGAACTTTCTCCAGTTCAGTTTCTCTGTGCATTTCAGTAAATTTGTAATAATGCTTAGAGCAAAAGAATGCAACTCCAAGCATTCAAAAAAGAATCCCATATAGTCTGGTTTTAAATGGACATAAGTCATAAGATCTTTGCTAAACTACAGATGAGGCAGTTGAAATCCTCACCCTGCAGTGGTTTTAAAGCGGGGGTCTCCAATCTTCTTACGCATGGGGGGCCATATTGGAGTGCTCCAAGCCTAAGGAGGGCTGCACCTTGAATAAAAATGTGACTTAATGTTAATTTACACTTCCTACCCTGTGCACACGGCCAGATTTTGTTCCTGGGTGGCTACCTATGGTTTGCCTCTTAATTTAGGGCCTGATATGTCAGGCCCTGCAACTGGAAACAGTGGCATGCTGGGGTTAACTCTTCCATTTCCTGATGCATTCCCAATGACCCACCACACATTTGAAATTAGCAGTCTTCTCCCCCTACCCCCAATATTTAGTAAAATTTTCTCCTCATCTGAGTAGTTATGCTGACTTTTTCTGGCCATGCTTAACGTTTTTGCTGAGGGAGCTGTGCCTGCCATTCTCCACACCCCAAAGCTCTGTGAATGCGATGACTGCAAATCACAAAGGGGTTTCATTCACCACTTCCCAAATTCCCAAGATGTGTGTTGCAGGTCTATAGGATCCCCCTTCACTTTTTTTGTGCCTCCAGGTGCTCATCCATTATGGTTCACTCTCTTCTTCTTCTATCTCCCAACCCCTGCAGTTCCCAGCCTAACCTATCCAACAGGCACCACCCCTACTTTTGTTAACAGCCTTGCCTGCAACTAGAGGCTACAGAGTAGAGGGGGGGGGGAACAACAACAACCAACCAAACAACAAACGCAGATTAATGGGAGAAATTGCAACTTGGCCCAAGGCTAACGTTGCACTGCATCCAGGGTTGGTGGAGAAGTGCAAAATGAAATGTAAACTGTACCAACAGGGAACAGGTGGGCATGAGGCTTATATAGCTCCATTTATCTCTCTCACATCTGTGTCTGGCTGTTGGCCCTGTGCATGGACCTTAGCCTCTGCACAATGCTGGATGCAATGTCACCACCTCCACCTGCTTCAAAGATGCATGGGAATAAGGGAGCAATAGTCTGTGAGCACAATGCAAAGTGATTACAATGTACATTGGTATACAATAAACAAATGGTATTTTGTTGAAGACACAGATGTAGGTCCTCAGCTGTGGGCATACATATACTCTTGTTGATCCTTAACTGGCTGTTTGTCTCCAGAGAAGAGGGATTATAGCAGGCATAGGCAAACTCGGCCCTCCAGATGTTTTGGAACTACAACTCCCATCATCCCTAGCTAACAGGACCAGTAGTCAGGGATGATGGGAGTTGTAGTCCCAAAACATCTGGAGGGCTGAGTTTGCCTATGCCTGGATTATAGTTTTCGGGTGATATCCAGCTAAGATACTCAGAGGAGACCCACTAAAGTCCACTAATTTAATTAGATCTACTCTTAGTTGGGTAACAACTAAGGGCTTCGACTAGCTCAGCAGGGCTTCCCTTCCTCTCCTCCCTTGTGTGTCCCCTGAGCCCCCCAATCTGCTCTAGAAGATCAGGAGAACCCCCAGAACACCACTTGGGGGGAGAAAAGTAGAGATTGTACTGCCTGGCAAGCAGAAATGCTTGCACTGAAAGAACAATCAGAAGAATGCAGTGTTTAATTCCTCCCAACAATTTTATAGATCCAGCTGGTGGCTACGTGGAAGTAACTATCAAGACTTCTTACCAAAACTGATTGCAGATGGCTGAGTTAAGCACAAGATCCCTTGGTTGATACTTTTGCACTTAAACCTCTGGCCCACCCAACAACTAGTTACTTGCTAGAGCAACATTGGTTTTGGGAATTCATTCCTACTTTTCAGTCCAGTATATTAAAAAAATATGCAGTCTTAGATACTGTACTGGGCGGGCTTTGAAACAGCCAGTTCACTGCATTGCTATCATTTCTACACACACTCCTTGTTCATTTACGCAAGGGGTTTATACAGTTTGCTGTTAAAAAAAGAGTTGTTTCTCTTGTATGATGTCTCTGTTTTCTCATTCTCCTAATGGGCTCCTTGTGAAACTGATGTTTCAGCAACATTTCTGTTATTAGTTATGATGCTGGTAAGCGGAAGTCTCAGCAGTGGATGAAATTTAAATTGGGTTTGAAGAGTGCTCAGATAATTCAGCATCTTATTTTTTACTCTGCAGTTTGGTTTGTGCAGTCTATGATCCAGTTATTCACTTTTAAACTATTAGGCTGATTTTGTTTAACACAGATCTTGTTTTGCCTGAATCGTGACTAAGGATTAACATAAGGTCATTTATAGTCACTAGTATGAAATTAGTTGTGCCTTATGAACTCCACTGCAGGGTTAGAAAGTCAGTTGCACTGGGCCATGCTGAAGCAACACCCATTTTTTAAAAAAGTATTCAGTACCATATAATCCAGCAAAAGCAACCTCTTTCTATGCATAAATATGTTTTGCTATGCAGGAATTTGAAAAGAGAAGGAATCAGCTTCTCAAAAGATCCCTTAACCAAATGTTGAAGTCTCCAGGCATAACTTTAATTAGTAGGAGGATTTTCTGAAGTCCAGTATTCACTATATACCTAGACAAAGTAACATTTTCACTGGGCCTCAAATTATTAAAACCTTAAATACATGCTGTGCAATCCTATACTCAAAGGTAAGCCCCACTGTGTTGAGTGAGACTTACTCCACTTGTTTATAGGACTGCAGTCTTAGGCCTGGATTAGACTAGACAGCTGCACTAGTAGGAGCCCATGCAATGGGTCTTACTAGTACAATAGGGCCTCCCCGCCTCTCTTCAGCTGTGTCCCTCAGTCAGTGCTTTCAGGTGTGTGTGTGTGTGTGTGTGTAGAGAACCCCCAGAACAGCACATAGGGAAGATAGGGGAGGTTGTTCCATCCGACAAGCTAAAATGTTTGCGCTAATGGAACATTCATAACAATGCAATGTTGAATTCCTCCCTTAGTGTGAAATGTAGTTGATGCACGGTGCTATTCAACTACATTCTACTCAGTGTATATCCACTGAAATTAATGGACCTTAGTCATGTTCATTAATTTCAGTGGGTCTACTCTGAGTAAAATGTAGTTGAATACCACCCATAGTGCTGGACTTAGGGCTTATCCACATTTCCTCTTCTTCCGCTGCTCCCACCCCCCAGAAAACTGCTCTTTAGTGCTCAATTAGAGCAAACAGAAGTTTGGGTTTCTCTGTATTGAGGTTTGTTCTGATTTAGCACTGAAGAGTGGGTTTTCCCAGAGCAAGGTCAAGTGGGAAACAGCCTGGACCCATGCTTTCTAGGCACGAGACACGCAGCAGTGTGGATGAGCCCTTAGTCTGGGAAATATTCAGTTTGAGATTGGGGAGAACAAAGTCTATGCTTGAACCATGAAACTCAAGGTCGGATATTGGGAGCAGTTGCTTTGCTTCAGTCTAATCTACCAACTAGAGATTCTTTTTGGGTCTAGCCGACCAGATCTTTTTAACCTTTATCCCACAGGCTAATAATGACATCAGGTGGCTGATAATTGGGTAATCTTGCCAGCTGGTTAAAATTGGCTCACAATGTGTGTGTAGAGGGGTCACCCTCATGTTCCCTGCAGGGATCTGAGGAGGATTTAACCCCCAGTTCATTGACTGATGAGTGGGGGGTTAAATCTTACTGCTTTGGTTGTGCATGCCAGTTCCCTTTGGGAAACTGCAGGCTGCAACCATTGGAGAGTTGATACCTGCTCCCTGTACCCATTATCTGATGAAAACACACACTCACAGGTGGGTGTGGTTCGGGTGAAAATGTCTTACAGGCCCGGTGGGCCAAGATTTGGCATGCAGACTGGAGGTTCCCCACCCCTGACTTTAGAATTATTGTACAAATAAAATGGGATAGCACACCTGAATGCTGCCCTAAGTTTCTTAGAGAAAAGATGGAGTAATTAACATTATCATAAAATATCATAATGTTATTAATACCTTTCAAGTGTTCCCATTGTGATGGGATATTTATGCTGCAGCCACAGAAAAAGGTAGCAAGGTTTCCTTTGTTCCTCAGCTTTTCATAGAGCCTTTAACTCCAGATCTGAAATGCTAATGTTCTTATCTCACTTGGTCTAAAACAGGCAGAATGGCTGTCATTCAGATGGCCAAACAAGAGCGTGGCAACAGTTTAAAACAAAATACAGTTGCTGGGTACTTAATATAAATTGTGTCCTACAAGCTGTACATCTATTATTATTATTATTATTATTATTATTATTATTAATTTATTTGTACCCCACCCACATCTGGGCAGCTTCCAACAAAGATTAAACATACATTAAAATGTCACACATTTAAAACTTCCCTAAATAGGGCTGCCTTCAGATGTCTTCTAAATGTCGGGTAGTTGTTTATCTCTTTGACATCTGATGGGAGGGCATTCCACAGGGTGGGCACCACTACTGAGGGTTATACTGATGCTTTGGCTAATACAAGTTTTGCAGGCAACTTAGAATACCACCTGAGGCAGTGAGCTTCTCTGGAGTGGAAGAGGATGAGCAAAGCATGAACAGAGTGTGCTCCACTCTTAAGTACACTAAAGCCTCTAGCCTGGAGGCAGACTTCATCTATTTATGTATATACAGACACCACATACATTTTCTAAGTGAATATCTGCTCTGAAACCATCCAGTGAAGGAACTGATAAAACCAAATCTTGTACTGGTGATGAGGAAACGAGAGGTCCGTTTTCTACACTACAGTTTAATCTTAGTGCTCCTGCAAGTTACTTCGGTGAAAAATAAAATAAAATGGTTTATATCAGTGCCTATTCATACCAGACACAGATAGACTAAGGCATTTCCTGATTCTCAGTATGGCCATGCATGTCTTGTAAGTAGATGGAGATATAAATGACTCCCCACTTGACAGTTTTCATCACGGGAATAACTTGCCAAAGTACAGTCCTGTGGATGAAAATTGCAATATGGTGGCATTCTCCATAGCTTTCTCTGCCCTGCCGAGAACTTGAATGCTGGTGGCAGGAGCCTCTGCTAACCTGTACTCATGGGAAGCAGGAGAAAGTAATGGGAGTTACTAGGGTCAAACCATTGAGAATGAGGCTAAAATTGGGTCCCTGATGGACTTGCATGAGACAAATGATTTAGCCTTTATACTCACAAAAGATATTCCAACCTATTAATAAGATACATTTCATTTTAACTGGAAATTTTGTCCAATGGCCTAATTATGAGCTAATTTATACTTGAGAGAAAAGGGGGAGTTTTGATTTATACAGTTTTCATATGTGATTAAATCACCGGAGGAGGAAAGGACAATTTTCAGACCTTTCTTTCCTTTGTATTTTTTTTGAAGCCAGTATTTTTTTCCTCCTAAGAAATTCTTCCCACCTTCACTCACTGCATTTTTTTCTACTTAAAATGGACTGCTGTGTTTTTATTTATCTGCTTAAAATGCTGATATTTTTTGCTTGCAGGATGGTGTCAAAATCCAGTATGAACTTTCTGAAGCACCTAATGATCCATTCTGTTATCCCCCAGGACAAATCTAGTTTCAGTGATTTCATGGGGAACTGATTCAGAAAATACCCTTTTTCTCTCTGGCAGTCTCCTAGGCCTTTGAATCATTTTGCTGCTTAGAGACTTCTTTTCTTCATAACAGTAAGGTGGAGTAAATAGCTGGAGAATGTCAGAAAGACCTGAGGTGAGGGGGAAGAAAAAACATATTCACTGTATGTAACCTATCAAATGGATGCAGTTTTTTTATTGCATTTCAATAAAAACACTCTATTTAGATGCTATCTTATTGTCAGACAGTTTTTAAAATTAGGGTTTTTTTTTTTTAGTTTACAGGCTTTATATCTTTCTGGCAATTTAAAATCATATTTGTTTATTTTCATTGTACAGTGTATTGTACAGGCAAATTATGTAATCGTATGATCCAGCTGCCAATAAAGGTTGGGGCAACCCAGTCAGGTGGGCTAGGTACAAGAAATTACCTATTGTTGTTGCTGTTGTTGTTGTTATTTTATTATTATTAAATGACAGAGCCTTAGGAGCCTAGTAGCACAATCCTAACCACATCTATGCAGAAGTAAGTCCTATCAGATTCAGCAGGATTTAATCCTAGGTAAGTAGGGTTAAGAATGCAGTGTTACTCACTGCACTGGAGATGGTACATTGGCGTCAGGGTTTTACCAGTGTGAATAGTGACATGTTCGCATCTTGCCTTATCATATGTAATTTCAGGGTGGCTGCTTTTATTCTCAGAACCTTTTCAGGTACTCTTCCTCAGATGTCCAGACTCAGGATATTGCAGAAACACCCACTTCTCTCCAGCAGCTTGAACTGCTTAAACATGGGTGGCATGAGCCTCTTGGACTTGCTGATCAGAAGGTTGGCAGTTTGAATTCCCACAACAGTGGTGAGCTCCTGTTGCTCTGTCTCAGCTCCTGCCAACCTAGCAGTTCAAAATCACACCAGTGCAAGTAGATAGGTACCACAGCGGCGGGAAGGTAAACAGCATTTCCGTGCGCTCTGGTTTCCATCACGGTGTTCCCTTGTGCCAGTTTTAGTCCTGCTGGCCACATGACCCTGAAAGCTGTCTGTGGCCAAACACCGGCTCCCTCAGCCTGAAAGCAGATGAGCGCCGCAACCCCACGGTCACCTTTGACTGGACTTAACCATCCAGGGGTCCTTAATCTTTACCTTTTTACCTAAACTGCATTGACATCTGTATTACTGACCACACTCTCTTCACCAACAGGTAGATCCCCCGATGTGAACAGCAGGAGTTCCACCAATGGTGGAAGGAAGCTGAGGCAACAGCACCTAGGCCTGGACACCACTTTCACTCCCTCGCTTGCTCTGTTGTAACTCCTGACAATGACTTATTACTGTCCCTGTACGTCTTCCATGATTCTTTCCAGGCAGCCCTCCAAGAGTTGCAAAAGCAAGATAATTCCTCATACCCAGAAAAATGCAGACCACAAATGAGACCTACAGCAAGGATATCAGCAGTGACTAGCATGCATCTAGCTATTATTGCTCTTGTTTTAGTGGAACCTTTGTAACTTGCTCGGTGGACAGTTATGCATTTATGAAGCCAATATCGCAGCAGTGAGAATGCAGCAGTGGGGAACTGCCAATTTGTTATAATGGTAATCCTCTTCATCTGTCCTGCTTTCCGAACCACCTCTATCACCAATGCTGTTCAGTAAAAGCTTTGGCATTGGCATCTGAGTCATTGCTTGACAATATGGGGTAGGCAGCAGCTGAGGACCCACCTTCTCTTCCATGCTAACTCCTCAGTTGTCTTCAGAATGGATCTTTGGAGGTGGCCAAGGCTTGATTCACCATTACCACCACAATGACGATAACCCAAGGCCTGCTTCTTCCCCACATGCTTCTTTTGTCCACCTGAGATGCTGCAAGGGCTAAAAGTCAGTGCCTATCACTGGATAAGCTCTGGACAAGCAGTAGGTATTGACAATCAAACAAATAACCAAGGGAACTATGGTCACTAATCTTGTGGTAGCAAAATCCATAGGTTAACTATGGAGTATGCATATGAGCATACATCACCAGCTGAGCTTTTCAAGCTGAAGAATACTTGGATAAAGACAAGGAAGCTTCCAAAGTCACATTATGCATTAGCCATTATCATCTGTTTTCTCTTAATTACCTCCTGTTCTTATTTGTCTCACTTTAGTGGTATGTCAGCCACCATTTCCCATACTCTCACTCAGTAGCTGAACTTGCATAAGAGATTGCGGTATGTATACTTGCAAGCGCTGGAAGCTATACAAAACCTTATTTTGAGGGCATTTTATCTTATGGCTGCAATTGGGTAGAACTGGGTTTTTTTAGTAGCTCATTTTTTATTTATTTAAAAAAGTACATATTATTATACATGCAAGTATTTTGGCTGCTTGTTTCTAATTGGTATCGCTCACCCTGAGCCTTTGGAAATAGGACAGGTTAAAAATCCAAATAAACACATAATTAAATCTTAGCCACAGGGGCAAATCCTGTTCTAAATCTAGGACACCTCAATAAAATTACTCTAGTGTTACATATAACAACTTAAAGCTCAGTCCTTGAGAGGCTGTTTTGGAAATAAGTCCCACTGAGTCTGCCAATGGGTGTACCAGGATAGGCATGCAGGTTCTGCACATGAGTGGGTGGCACACTTGGTACAATGCATGCGGTGTTATCACTTCCATGAACAGATCTGCCACAACTAGGGTTGCAATGTTGAATCAATGAATTGATTACATGAATTATAAACATTGTTTAAATTTGCTAAAAAGGTGAGCTGATTAGAAATTCTTATTTTTAAAAATAAAAGTACTAATATAAATATTTATAAATACTGCAAGTGGTGTGCCTCTTCTTCAGAGTGACATTACAAAGGATGGGGTTATTATTATTGTATTACTTATCTATAGCCCACCTTTTTCCCTGACAGGGACTCAAAGCAGCTTACAGCTAAGAAGGGCTACCTCTTCTGAGATGATGCCTACCCTAAAACATGCATGTATAATTTTAAAATATTACCAAAGGTTTCTTGCTTCAGAACCATACGCATATTTATGCATATTTAATTGCTAGATTAAAAAGGTAAACTTACATTATTTATGAGCTAAGGGGTTGCCAGCCTTGGGCACCTGGACATAGTGGCAATTTGGAGAAAGTTTCATGGGTACCACACACACTCCACACACTGCAACCTGCTCTATGGGCGTCAACCGGATGCTCCTTTCCAGTCTAATTTCAGGATAGGGAGAAGGGGATGGAGCAGACCCTGCCCCGTCCCCAGCTACCAGAGAAGGCCTCCTTGGATTCATGTGTACCTGCAGGTCCCACACCGGAGACCTCTGGCTCAAGTTTTCTTTTGTTGCGTGACAACCTAATCCCATGCAGGGGTTTCTGCAAGCAACCAAAGGTAAAAAGGAACATTTGAATCGGCCCTTAATTTCTGATATGCTCTTAGCTCAGAAGTGCAACATGTGCTGGAGCCACCCTGCAGACCCTGGGGCCACACTGTCACTTGCCTGGACAGAGCTGGGGCAGGCTGGAATTGACACTGGGGCTGTATGATTGCTGCACAGGCCCCACCATCACCACCACATGGCCATGACCTTGCCACTGCCCCATCCCTGTTCAGGTAAGCAGCAGCGATGCAAGTGTCAGAAGAGTGGCTCTGCAGCTCCACCTCACTGCAGGTGCCACTTCTGCCTTAGTTCTGCTCTTAGATAAGCCCAGATACACATGGATTGAGATACCTTTGTGACAATTACCACTGCTCTGGTAACCTCTTGGTTAGATTGTTGTAATGTTGGCCAACCTTTAAAAATGGTCCAGAAACTGCAGTTGGTTCAGGAAACTGCCTAATTGGTTCAGGAAACTGCCTAATGTGAGCCAGTGTGGTGTAGTGGTTAAGAGCGGTAGTCTCATAATCTGGGGAACCGGGTTCGCGTCTCCGCTCCTCCACATGCAGCTGCTGGGTGACCTTGGGCCAGTCACACTTCTTTGAAGTCTCTCAGCCCCACTCACCTCACAGAGTGTTTGTTGTGGGGGAGGAAGGGAAAGGAGAATGTTAGCCGCTTTGAGACTCCTGAAGGAGAGTGAAAGGCGGGATATCAAATCCAAACTCTTCTTCTTCTAATTTCTCTCTCAGGCAGTTCTGCCTGCCTTCGTTCCCTATCCTTCTCTAGAATGTTATGCCCCCCTTTCACTCATCCTGCACCACCCAAGCAGTCATTAACCAACCTCTGTAGAAGTGTTTTCAGTCTTCCACTCCACATATGCAATGGAAACCATGAAAGATGGATCTTCTGGAGAAACAGAAGTAAATGCCAGTACTTCCTTAGCCCCGTGTAAGAAGAGCCTCAAGGTGTTTGTGTGTGTGTGTGTGTGTGTGTGTGTGAGTAACATGCCTCTATCCAATATAGTTTTTATGCTGGTAACGGATGTTTGCACTGATTGGCCATAAATTTACAAAGTTTGCATGTATAGCTGTCTGGGTAAAGATGATAGTATATGAAACCCTCTGATGCATTAATTCACATTTGCAGCCTGGGCAATGGATTCTGGCTGCGTGCAATGTCAGGGCTAATCTAGAAACAAGCAGGTGTAAACCAGCATGTTCCCTGTCATATATTCTAACTAATCCCTTCAGTCCTCCCTCCAACATATTTTTGATTACTTTCAAACAGTTCCTTTTCTGCAGATTGTCTGCTCCTAGACTGCCAAGTTCAAAATAAACATAGTGTAACCCAGTTAGCAGCATTGACAACCACAAGTGCAAAGAGCTGGATGATTAACTGGGGGTGGGGCAGGGAGGGAGAGGAGGGTGACTGACGTAAGAAAACACTGAAATAAATATACAAGTGAAGTATGCAGCAAGATTTCTAAGAGAAACCTCCAAAATCAAGTGTAGTCTCAGCAAGCCGCAACAATAAATGTAGAAAGATTCTAATACAGGCAAAAGTGCCTCTTAAACAACTCGTCCCTTGAGTTGGTGAGGCTCGTTTGACAACAAGAAACCAAGCCTTTGATGTCATTGACCCAGTCCTGTGGAACACCCCTCCAACAGAAATTCAGCGGGCACCTTCTGTGCCAACTTTTAAATGCTTGCTGAAAACTTTTCTATTCCGCCAGGTAGAATGCAAGTAATGAAGAGTACATCCCCTACAATGACCTGCTGATGTTTGTTTTTAATTATTTTGCTTTTAACATGTTTTAGATTTTTATGGTTTTCCTTTATGGTTTTGATATTGGTAAGCTGCTGTGATACACAGTATCTCTATGATACAGTGGTATATAAACATTTTTATGAACAAACAAACAAACAAACAAACAAACAAACAACTAAGCCCCAGAGCTGGCTTCTCTGCTCTGTCTTACCTACACATTACCTCTGTATTACTTTGATGCAGAGCAATTGCTAGTAGTACACCCCATGGGCAAACTTTGTGCTGGTATTCTAGTATTGTTGCGTGGCAAAATGTTCGATATGGTTTCATAAATAGTAATTTGGTTGCCATGTTTCACCAAGGACCGTTCTGCCTTTGCTTCATGTACAGTTGTACCTTGGTTGTCGAACGCCTTGGTACTCGTATGTTTTGGCTCCCAAATGCCACAAACCCAGAAGCGATTGTACTGGTTTGCAAACGTTCTTTGGAAGCTGAGTGTCCGATGGGGCTTCTGTGGCTTCTGATTGGCTGCAGGAGTTTCCTGCAGCCAATTGGAAGCCACAACTTGGTTTCCGAATGTTTTGGAAGTCGAACGGACTTCCGGAACGCATTTCGTTCGACTTCCAAGGTACCACTGTATTTCTGAAAGTTACTTCAAAACGCAAGACATTGGCCTAGTTTTTTTAATTAAATAAATACATAAAAGTATCTGGTAACAGTAGCATATGGTGAATCTGACCCATGGGAATGCCAGAGCAGACTTTGAACACTTTTGCATTCTGTCACCACTGTATTATTATTCCCAAGGACAAGAAGCAGAGATTAATTGCCAAATCTTGACCTTATTTACCTGGTAATATGTCACATTGTATTCAGTGGGTCAAAGTCACAGGTAAAAATGCAAGTTTGGAAGTAAGCCCCATTAAATTCAATAGGATGCACACCAAATAAATACTGTTTCTAACAATAAATAACTATGAAATGGTGCTCAATTTTATTCACACATAGATTAAGATGGTGAGACCAACTGCTGGAATGGACAAATGTCCTTTATAAAAGAACACTTGTGAGTCCATAGGACAACCTTTCTGCATATCAATGATTATGCTACTTTCCCCTCTGGTCATGGTTCAGTCTAAGTTAAGTGCTTAACTCTCATTTAAATTAATGGGTCTTTTTCAGATTGATCCCAAGCATGTTTACTTGGCTGTTAAGTTCCACTGAGTTTAACGGGATTTACTCTCAAGAAAGTGAACACTGGTTGCTAGCAAAAGCAAAACAAAAAAATAAATAAATTTAAGAGCAAAATTCTATGTGCTGAAGCATGACTTGATCATGACCTTTGAGTTTGGAAGTCCTGTTTAGCATTCTCAGTTCATCCCAATCATGGATAGGTTAGATGTGAAGTAATTAGAAACAGACTGCTGAAGAACAGTAGGAGAAGAGGCAATGAAATAGCAAATGAAATGCAAGGTTGATAAATTAAAGTGATGCATAACCAGAAAATAACACTAGTTGAGCATATAAAGTGAATTAAAAACATTTCTGCTCAAGAAAATATATATTGGAATCTTTTAAATAGCTCATTGGGGGGAGGGGAACAGCTCAGTATGTTGCAGCCTTCAAATTGATAAATACAATTGTAGGATTTATTAGGCAACAGGTAAAAAATAATGCAGACAATAGCATTTGTCCACAGTATTAGATCTTTGAGCAATTCTGCTCAGGCCATCCTAAATAAGGTTACTAAATGTCCAGAGAAGAGCAGTAAAACTGAGCAGAGCTATGGAATGTATTTCATGTACAGAACAAAAAGTTTATAAGGACAGTTTAGCTTAAGAAAAAGTCAGTCAAGAAAGGATATGTCTATAGTATATAAAATCAAGTCTGAAAGAATATTTATCTGCCTTTTAGACTACAGTGGTACCTCGGGTTACATACGCTTCAGGTTACAGACTCCACTAACCCAGAAATAGTACCTCAGGTTAAGAACTTTGCTTCAGGATGAGAACACAAATCGTGCAGCGGCGGTGCAGTGGCAGCAGGAGGCCCCATTAGCTAAAGTGGTACTTCAGGTTAAGAACAGACCTCCAGAACGAATTAAGTTCTTAACCTGAGGTACCACTGTACAGGAACACAGGAAGCTTGTCCTACTCAGAGCACATCCATTGAAATTAATGGACTAAAGTTAGCCATGCTCATTACTTTAATGCATGGGTAGGCAAACTAAGGCCCAGGGGCCGGATCCGGCCCAATCGCCTTCTAAATCCGGCTCATGGACGGTCTGGGAATCAGCGTGTTTTTACATGAGTAGAATGTGTGCCTTTATTTAAAATGCATTTCTGGGTTATTTGTGGGGCCTGCCCGGTGTTTTTACATGAGTAGAATGTGTGCTTTTATTTAAAATGCATCTCTGGGTTATTTGTGGGGCATAGGAATTCGTTCATTCCCCCCCCCCCCAAAAAAAATAAATAGTCTGGCTCCCCACAAGGTCTGAGGGACAGTGGACCGGCCCCCTGCTGAAAAAGTTTGCTGACCCCTGATTTAACGGGTCCACTCTGACTAGAACTTACCGTCGATTGGATTTAGTCCTTTGTCCACCTGGGCCAGTACTGTTCATTCTGACAGAAATTCTTGAGGGTCTTAGAGCTAGGACTTTTTGCATATAAAACATGATGCTTGTCAACATTTATTAAGTAGCCCAGGCTAAGGATAACAGAGCCATTGAAGGGATCAGCAGCTGCCTGAGAGAACTGTTGGGCAGCCCCACTGTCATCTTCCCTGAGGCTACTTTAGACCTGTGTGCCCTGAAGAAAGGCCAAAGCCAGGCCAGGGGACAATTACCATCAGCCCCTGAAGCAATTCTTGGTGGGCTGAGGTACCGTATTTTTTGCTCTATAAGACTCACTTTTTCCCTCCTAAAAAGTAAGGGGAAATGTGTGTGCGTCTTATGCAGCAAATGCAGGCTGCGCAGCTATCCCAGAAGCCAGAACAGCAAGAGGGATTGCTGCTTTCTCTGCTCAGCGATCCCTCTTGCTGTTCTGGCTTCTGAGATTCAGAATTTTTTTCTTCTTGTTTTCCTCCTCCAAAAACTAGGTGCGTCTTGTGGTCTGGTGAGTCTTATAGAGCGAAAAATACGGTAACTGTTGAGGCAGCCCCACCCTCCAATTTCCCCAGGGCTGCTTGAGACCTGTATACCTTAGTCAGAAGACAAGGAGCCCATGCCATCTCTACCACAGAGTCCTAAAATTATGAATCCAGCAGAGAAAATCTCATCAAAGTGGCCAGTCTGTCGAGTTAATAAATGCAGCATTTCAGGACTAGAAAATCAGCAAGATACGTGGGATATATGTGATTCTTACTGTGAAGCTATGTGTCTTTGCCCATTTACATTGTTTTTCGGTTAAAATAACAAGGCTTTTAGATCAGTTGCAGCATTACACGTTTGTAACTGGTGAAAATAACAAGGCTTTTAGATCACCATTACAGCCTGATCCTATGTATATCTATTTGGAAGTGAGGGAACTTCCATTTTGGGGTGGGATTCAATCACATACTGGCAAATTGACATCACACAATTATAGCTTGGTTGGATAGTCTTTCACAACAAACTCCCTTTGCCAAAAGATTGAACTTTTTGGGATGATGGGAAAATGCAGCGGAAAGTGGGGGATAATTCTTGCTTTGATGCAATGTCACCTAGTCTCGTAAAGATGGATGCACTAGAAGCAGGTCTAGAAGCACCTTCAGTCACACATACTTCAATGTAAACTACTCTCAGGTAAGTATTCACAGGACTGCAGCTGAGCAGCACAACTTGAAGCAGTCTTAAAGGTAAAGGTACCCCTGCCCGTAGGGGCCAGTCGTGTCCGACTCTAGGGTTCTGCGCCCATCTCACTTAAGAGGCCACACTTCCGGGTCACGTGGCCAGCGTGACAAGCTGCATCTGGCGAGCCAGCGCAGCACACGGAAACGCCGTTTACCTTCCCACTAGTAAGCGGTCCCTATTTATCTACTTGCACCCAGGGGTGCTTTTGAACTGCTAGGTTGACAGGTTCTGGGACCGAGCAACGGGAGCGCACCCCGCCGCGGGGATTCGAACCGCCAACCTGACGATCGGCATGTCCTAGGTGCTGAGGTTTTACCCACAGCGCCACCCGCGTCCCCTTGAAGCAGTCTTATTTGGAAGTAAATTCCACTGTGTTCACTGGAACTTACTCTCCACTCAGTGTGTTTAGGATTGCAGTGGCCTACAGTAGGGAATAAGCGCTATTAGGAGCTATTTCAGCAGAATCAGGCATAGAACTGTTGTCCTACATAGGGTACATTGAAAATCATGTACCACTAAATCTGCGGGATTTAAATCAGTGGGATTATGCACCCTTTGTACATAGTTGCTAGACTGTATGGAATAGAATGTTCACTGTGTTCCTTCTACCTGTTTGCCCACTAAAATCAACTCCTACCTTTCACAACATTCCCCCCATATTCCATTTTAAAATGGGGGGGGGGGTCGTATTTGAGAATGGTATTTTTAACAAGGTACAATGGAAAATATGCAAATTTGCAGTATATTTCAAAATACAAATTTGAGATGGTAGAAGAATACACTTCTCAAAGTTAAGGTGTGCATGCAGCCTTTGGAGCATTATGCCGCCAGTTGCTGTGGAAGCAGGTAACCTGGTGTTTTCTCACTAATGCATTATGAGGGGAGCTGCCAAAAGTACACCCAGGAACATATTTGAGATTGGTCACCATGATGTCTGGAGGATTCTGCCTGTCCACGTTCGGTTAAAATTCAATTCCTAACCAGTTTCAAAAATTAAAACTACCCAGACCAAGGCTTGCTTCAGGAATCTCCTTGAATTCTAAATTTGGCGAGGGTTTTCCAAACTCAGTTTAATAGAAGGCACTCCTAAAATGGGATAGCTCTGACGAATTGCCGAGGTGTACCTTCTCAGGGTTCGGCCTCAAACCATGTACAGTGGTACCTCGGGTTAAGAACTTAATTCGTTCTGGAGGTCCGTTCTTAACCTGAAACTGTTCTTAACCTGAAGCACCACTTTAGCTAATGGGGCCTCCCGCTGCCACCACACGATTTCTGTTCTCATCCTGAGGTAAAGTTCTTAACCCGAGGTACTATTTCTGGGTTAGTGGCATCTGTAACCTGAAGCGTCTATAACCCGAGGTACCACTGTACAGAATTTCTCCTACCCTCCACTCCCCCGCAATTTAATTTCCTATAATACACAGTAGCCTAGAGGAACTCGCAGCTGATGAGTCAGTTTGATTGGCAGGTGTTAACTTTCATGGTCCAAAGCAGTGGATGTACGCCTAGGGTAGCTGCGCTACCTGCGTTGGGGGGGTGGGGGGTGGGAGAGCTGGGCGCAGACTCAAGCTGAGTGACCTGCATTAAACTGCTTACACACCGAGAGAGTTTGCCAGGCTGGGGTAACTGGTACGCACCAGTAGGAGAAGGGGAAAGCGCTGCTGGTGGTGGGTGCTGCGGCCGCGAAGTGGGGGAGGGGGCAGAAATCCGCTTCGCTAGCACTTGCGGGGTCAAGAGGAGCGCAAGTTTAACAGGACCCGGCCAATGTGGCTGCACCGACTGCCTCGCACGTGCCCTGGCGGCAAAGGCACGCGAGCGCGCCAGCCCCCCTGCTGCCACGAGCAGGCGAGGGCGAGTGCGTGACGCTTGGCGGGGGGCGCGCGCAGGCCGCCTGGGCCCAGTGAAAGGTCCAGAGGCTGAGAGGACGCTGGTTCGCCAGGCGCCGGCTGTCTCGGGAGCATGCGCCGTGGTGGCTGCTGAGGATGGAGAGCGTTCCGAAGCGAGGGGAGGGCGGCGGGAAGAGAGGGATGCGGAGAGGAGGGGGAGGAGGAGGAGGGATGCGAGGGGAGGAGGCTGGGCAGGTTGGCCGCCTATTTGAGGGAAAGTAGCAGTTTGTATTCGCTCAGTGTTTGCCACAACGGAGCCGAGCCCGCCGCGTGAGGGCCGGAGCGAGCAGCAGCAGCAGCAGCAGCCGCCGCCACCCGCCTGGCTGGCTGTGTAGGGAGCCCCAGCCGCGCTCTCCCGACCCCCTCCTCTCTCGCCTCAGCCTCCCGAGAGCTGCCCCGCTCGTGGCATTTGAGTGTGGGGACGGAGGGCGGGAAGGAGGCTGCGGCCGCCACCACTTGCTTATAGCTGACTGACTGGACTCTTGCGCCTCTCTGGAGTAGCCGGAGGAGATCCAGCGGCGCCGGTCCCTCAGAGAAGCCCCTCGCAGGTTCCCAGCCCGAGCGGGGAGGGTGTCTTTGGCAGCCCAGCGCCACCGCCGCCGGGGAGAGGGTGAAGAGTTGGTGCCGCCGCTGAATTTTTAATGGAAAAATGGCGTTCTCCGCTCAGACCTGCGGCGCATCTTGCATCGTCCCGGCTCTGTGCAGCCAAATAATCCTGTGCCTCGTCCTCTCGGCTCCCGCCGCGGATGGCTACAGCTTTCCCCAGCAGTACACGTAAGTGAGAGCCCCTCACCCATGTAGGCTGCCAGGGCAGGCAGGCAGGCAGGCAGGCAGGCACCTGGCAGTCGTAGCAGCAGCAGCAGCCTCCGCCGCGGGCGAGTGCAGCCTCTGGCTGGCTGTCTGACGGGCGCTCGCCTCGCAACTTGATTGGGATTGCGTGCCGGGGGGGCGACTGCTTTGGCACTTGTCCCACTCCAGGTACCTTCAGCGATACTACTTCAGTTGTTCTTAGGGTTTTTTGTTTATTTATTTGTTTATTAAAGAAATAGTGCAGCCGATCTGCATTGCCCAGGGCCACTCAGATGTCGAGGGGACGTTTGGGGGGAGGGGGGGGTCCCATTTTAGTTGGGGCGGATGGGAGAAGTTGGCCAGCGCGCAGGTTCTCTCTTCCCCCGACTCCCGCTCGCCCAGACGCTTAGGCACAAATCAAGCGCTGTTCCGGATCCTAGCCAACTACCCCTTCCGAAGTGGTGGGGTGAAGTTGTGTGTGTACCATATCTCTATGTGTTCTAAAATGCCTGACCGAGATAACTCCTTTATCATTTTTTAAACAATACCTAAGAAACCCTTTCCTTAAGTGCTGAAGAAGCACTTAAGCAACTGTAAACAAGCAAAAGACCAACAGGACAATATATTAGCGTTAACACTTCGCTGGAGAACTGTTAATATGTGCAAAGTTTCGAAATACCACACGAAGTAGTGAGGAACATATTTAGTTGTGCTCCATTGTTTACACTTATATCTGTGTTTGAAATAGCTACGACTTCAGTACGAATGTTGGCAGCACCAAATTTCTATTTTTAAACTCCTCTCTGCTGTGGCTTCATCAGTTTCTGCATTCTCTCCCCCCACCCTCCAACACTTCTTTATATAAAACTGTTGGCGTGAGGGTCCTAACATAATCTTCTTAGGAGTGGAATGAAGGTTGCTGAAGTTCTTAAGGTTTTTGGTTTCTAAGTGGGATTTTTTTTTTTTTAAAAAAGAAATATACATATTGAAATTTTAATTTGAGTCATGGAAGAAACAGATGTCTTTTATGGCTTACAGGTGCACCCACACAAACTCTCCAGCCCAGGTATATATAGCAGAGTTTTAAATGACTAATGTATTGATAGTTGCATTGCATGCAGCATCTATGTCTCTATTGTTGTTGTTGTTATGCCTGAACTGAGACAAATTGATTCCAGTCTGCTGAGACCAAAGATTGGAAGGCATCCTACTATGAGATTGGGAGGTGAGAGGCAACATATCAAATGTCTTTCAGTAGCAAATGGTTTGCCGCTGAGGAGATTGCCACATTCATTGAGAGCCTATTCTCCTAGACATTTCTGATCATGATAGCTGCAGGAAATGCAGCATTTTTGAGGCACAAAACATCACTGTTCTTGGGGCTTGGAAGTTGTCAGTGTGTCCATTTGTCACCTGCTTCTTTCAGTGAAGAAATGTTTTCATGACACAAATCAATAATAATGGTCACATTGACCTTAACATCCCATTGGTATTTCGGGTACAATAGTTTAGATTGAATCCTTCAGAGGGCTTTAATTACAATAAATTGGTACAACTATGATAACATATTTTAGCAATATTACTTGGAAATATATTTTTAATGTGTGTGACCTGCTGAAGGACATACTTGGCATTAAATGCTTGCTTAAAGACCCATGTAAAGATGCAATGTGGGTTCTTTCCATAGTGAAACACTTTTCAGTCCTTATTTTCAATCATTATGGCTTGCTACAATTGTTTGCAGCCCCTAATGGTGCCCTCCTCCCCTTTTAAGTTTCCTGCATTATTTCTTTGCCCACCACAACTCTCTCTCTCTCTCTCCCCTCCCTCTCCCTCTCCTCTGGAGGTTCCATGTTACATTCCTTCTTTCCTTTGGAGCTGAGCCTCCACACACTACTGATCCCTGAGACTTAGCGGCAGGGCTCCCTTTCTGTCACTTTCCCTGCCAAACATGCATACAAATTCCACTGGGATATAAAGTTCAGAGAGGTTTCTGCCTGGAGTGAGGGAGACAAAACACTTGTTCATTGCTAAGTGTTTAGGGTTTGAACTTGCAGCCTTCCTGTTTGAATGAGTAGTCCTTACTCATGCAAGGAGTCTCTTTAGAAATAAACAGTTTCCCTCTCTGTGTGAATGATCACTAAAACAGCCCAACCTCTCAATCATTCTGTGTCAGTGTTTTCCGAGAAAATGAATTTGGAACATAACACGGTTAATTAAAAATGAATTACTTTGTTGTACTTATACAAGTTGTAGTTCCTATTCAGATTTCTTTAACTTAATATAGTTTATAAATAACTTTCTCATATACAAGAAGTTAGAATTATTGCAAGGTCTGTTCTCAACCTTTAGCATGAATTAATTATTGGGGAAATGGGCATTGTGGTTCCAGTACGCATGTACTTCACCTGGGAGTAAAACCAATTGAGCTCATCAGGACTCATTTCTGAATAGACATAAATAGAACTGAATGGCACATTTCCTTATCTGCTCTCCTTTAGCAGTGTCAGTTGTAGAAGTCACTGACTATCAGGTGTGCTATACAGTAATTCATTTTTGCCAAGTAAGAATACTCAAGTAATTTATAACTATTTTAGACAGGGGGAAGAGGGATTTATCCAGACTGTGCAGTATAACATGAGGCCACATATGTTTTGGGGGAGCTATGTTAGCTGATATTACAAATCAAAACAAATAAGCACATTTTAATTTGCCCATTTGGTGCTTGGATGTTCCTTAAAAACCTCTCTTCTTGTATCTACAAACCTCATTGTAACGACCCTTGAATTTTTTTTTTTTTAAAAACTGCATTGATAAAACAGGTCAAATTTTGCAGAGATTCTTGGTCTTCTGGGTATAAGGTAATTTTTTGTTATTTTGTACATTGCTCTCTCTGTGTGTATATATATGTTGGAGTTGACAGTGAAGATTATGGGGTTAAGCCAAAGCCCTTGCGGAAAAGGTGGGTTTTGAAGAGAGGTTTGAAGGAATATTTGAGGGGATATTGTATCACAGCTGAGAATGATACTGAGCTTTTAAAATTAGAATCACTCTTAACTTTTAGAGATTGTTCCTGCTGAATTACTACCTCTCTCTCTTTCTCTCTCCACATGGATGTAATACATATATATATAAAATTATCAAGTATAAGGGCTTAGCCTTCATAACTATTTCTAGAGCTGCCTCCCATTACAGCAGGCTGTCTTGCCTGCAGCATGCAGAATGATTAGAGTATTTGCACTTGGATTGCTCCGACTCAGATATGATTTAAACATTCACAGTGGTTTTGCATATCAGTTCCTAGTTCTGTCCCCTAGTAAACCTCTGGTGTTTCATATTATCTCTCTCTTCCTGGGTAGCATGGTTTTAATCATCTTATGCTGAGCTAAGGAAGGCTTGGCTCAGCCTGTTGTCTAACGTAGAATTTCTCATCGAGATTTAAAAAGCAAAATCCGAGATTGGAACAGGCCCATTCACTTGGGCATGTTGGGTGGTATGCACTTGATTGACAAGTTGCTTTTGGTGACTGGGTATGCCTGTGTACACAGATGGGATTAAGGGCTTTGCTCTTTGAGGCTGATTCTTCTTTTAAATACTTTTCAGCATTGGCTAACTGGTACTAAATAGAAGCAGGATCTTGTGGAGGCTGATGTGGAGTGAAAGAGGATCCTGTATAACAATTGATCACTTAAGAAGCTATTCTCATGTTTGAGTCCACATTTAAATTATACAAGACTAGGAATTAAACTATGCAGGAGCAGAGTGGAGTAATCCAAATACAAATTCCAAAGCTGCAGTTATGTTGGTCTGTTTCAATCAAAACAACATAGATTCCTGTTGCACCTTAAAGGCTGACAAATATATTCAGACATAAGCTTTCATGGGTTAGAACCCACTTCACCAGAGACAGAAAATATAAATTCTTATCAGCATTGTAACCTTTAAACAAGTTGATTATCTTTTGTGTTTGAAATAAATTTTCCAAAGGCTGGAGAGCTATTTCTGATTAAGGAAATGTATATGCTTTGTACCTACCGCTTTCCATAAATGTGAGATCTTTATTAGTTTATCCTATTGTCTGGCAGTATGGCTTATTTGTTGCTTTGCTTCAATTCCCACCCCAGATATAGGTATTTATTCCTATGGGATGCATAGTATTCACTTTTTTTAAAAAAAAATGGCAGTTAGAAATGTTGTGTGATGTTTTGTCTGATATTAGGCATCACACATTTGAAAACGGGTGATATAATATAAACATGTAAAACAAAGATCACTGTGAGATCAGGATGCTGGACTAGGGCTCTTCTGATGTTCATTGACTACCTTCAAGACCCATTGAGAAATGTCCAGTCTTGCTGCTTTCAGCAAACAAGATGGTTAAGGGTCAAGCATATACTGTATGTACTTGGTCTAACTTCTCCATGCACTCTGTCTACATCTTCAGGACCAGCAACCTGAAAGGGATCCATGAAAGCTTGGTGAGACAGCACAATAGCACCACCTGTCTCCGATCTTGCTTCAAAAGTAGACTCAAAGTCTGAACTGATCCAAGTGATTTTACCTGTGAAAACTTTCAAAACAGTCACAATGGTTCATGAGTTGTTCTTTCACTTCCCTGCCTTTACCAGGTTGTAGAAAGCCTTTTACCACTGGAGAGGCTCCACTGGATGACACTGAGCAGATGTAATGGTGTCAGAGAAGAGAGATTTGGTAGCTGTCACCACTGCCAAAGAATAGATGATGATGATGATGATGATGATGATGATGATGATTTATTTATATGCTGTCCATCTCACTGGGTTGCCCCAGCCACTTTGGGCAGATCCCAACAAAATATTAAAAACACAATGAAACATCAAACATTAAAAACTTCAGTATACAGCACTGCCTTCAGATGTCTTCTAAAAGTTGTGTAGTTCTTTATTAACTTGACACCTGATGGGCAGGTGTTCCACAGGGCAGGTGCCACTACTGAGAAGACCCTCTGCCTGGTTCTTTGTAACTTCACTTCTCAAAGTGAGGGAACCACAATAAGGCCCTCAGAACTGGATCACGGTGTCTGGGAGACACTCCTTCAGGTATCCAGGGCTGAGGCAGTTTAGGGTTTTAAAGGTCAGCACAATTTTGCTCAGAAATGTACTGGGAGTCAATGTAGATCCTTTAGGATTGGTGTTATATAGTCCCGGCGGCCACTCACAGCCACCAGTCTAACTGCCGCATTCTGGATTAGTTGTAGTTTCTGAATCACCTTCAAAGGTAGCCCCATGTAGAACACCTTGCAGTAGTCCAAGCAGGAGATAACTACAGCACGTAACACTCTGGCAAGACAGTGCACAGGCAGGTAGGGTCTCAGCCATCATTCCAGGTGGAGCTGGTAGACAGCCATCCTGGACACAGAATTAACCTGTGCCTCCTGGACAGCTGTGCCCCCAAATGACCCCAAGGATGCACACGTGGTCCTTTGGTGGCACAGTTACCCCATTCAGGACCAGGGAGTCCCCCACACCTGCCTGCCCTCTGTCCCCTAGAATAGTACTTCTGTCTTGTTGGGATTCAACCTCAATCTGTTAACTACAATCCATCCTCCAACCTCCTCCAGACACTCACACAGGACATTTATCAGCCTCATTGCTTCCAAGTTAAACAATAGATAGAACTGGGTATCATCTGCATATTGATGAACACCCAGCTAAAACTCCCTGATGATTTCTCTCAGTGGCTTCATATAGATATTGAAAAGCATAGGGGATAGGATAGCGCTGTGAGGCATCCCACAAGTGAGCTCCCAGGGGTCCGAACACTCATCCCCCAACACTACTTTCTGGACACCCCCAGGAGGAAGGAGTGGAAGCACTGCATAACAGTGCCTCTAGGTCCCAACCTCCCAAATGGTCCTGAAGGACAAGATGGCAAATGTTTATACTGCTCCTGGAACCTTGATGAGCACAGCTAGGATGGGTTAAATCCATCCTCTACCTAGGTTGGAATTCTCACCCAGGATTAAATCCTGGACTGTGGTGATGATACCATTCAACCATCTAGCATCGAGGAGCAGCACATTAAGGTTTAACAAATTACTTAGATGTATTCCAGGAACTGTAGATTTGGAGTAAGGATTGGGAGGAAGACTGTTTTATCTTCACCTCAATAGTAGGCCTCTGTCTAAACCACATTCTCTGTTTATGCAGATTTTCTGTCACAACAGAGTGTATAGAAAATGCAGCACCATGGTTAGCACCCCCTTTGTGAATGGTCTGCAGAGATCTATCAGAATTTGTGGAACACAGTATGTTCCTAGTCTATACTGAACACAGTTTGGGAGGACATTGTATTTAATAAAGGCATGTCCTCCCTGAAGCACTCTGAGACTCCTATGAGTATTATCTGTGAGAATCTTGGCTCTGCCTGAAGGAGCATTTTGTGGAAACCTGAAAGGTTGTAAACTCTTATCAACTGAAGTTGAAGATGGTCCACTAAAAGCTATTATCCTATCTGCTTGCTGAAAGGCTTGGCAGTCAGTTATGCAGCACAAACAGAAAGAAGATAGACAGGAAAAATGGTTGGCAATATTTTACCTTGTCATTAAATCTCCTTTTTTTTAACTTCCATCCAAGCTTGTTTTAGATGTGACTCGTTCGGAAAATTAAATCAATACAGAAATAACTGATGAATCAAATTACTGCCAAAATCTTAAATAGTTCTAATGATACTTTAGTTTCCCCTCATTTTAAATTATCCGCACGGTTCTTTGCTTAATATAAAAATGCTTCCTTCTCTGGCAGGTGAGAAGAGGAATGCAATTTTATTCATGGAGTTCAGAATGTATCAAAATGGCCTGCACCTGGAGCAAATAACCAAGAAAAGTTGGTTGGTTATCTATGGTGTGTTCTGCAGGAACACATTGAACCATGCATCCGCTCACCATCAGTTAGCTCCTGCAGCCTGGCATCTTGGAAAATCAGCATAGGTTCTTCAATGAGCACAAATAAATAAATAAATAAATAAATAAATAAATAAATAAATAAATCTTTTGTCTCTTAGCTTAGTCTGTTAGGCTCATAAATATATTTGAAGGTGAACTTTGAAAGCAAAAAAGAAACAATTGAGTCTAATGGTGGTTTATATTTATGTATCTATTAGATTAATTAATAAATTAATTAGATAAATTAATTAATATTTTTCAATATTTTTGCACACAACTTGCATGAGTTGACAGCTAATGAAGCAATAAGATTTCCTCCCCTCCTGCAGCTCTCTGCAGCCCCCCCCCAAAAAAAGTCAGCTCCAGATATCTGGGAGATCCTTCAGAGCAGATTTTGGTAGGATAAGGGGAATGCAAGGCAGGAGGAGAGGAGAAGCACGTCCATTTCACTCACTTGGATAGCACTCAATGCAATCCCTGTTCAATACCAGTGTGTATTTTTTGTAATCTTTTTTGTAAACTTCTTGAAGGTTTTATGACAAACAAGCAATATAGAACTTGTTGTGAAATAAATAAATAATAAAATATGATTGAAGAGGTATGCCAGGGTAGGCAGGGTAGGGTTGTGATAATAATTTTGAGAACTGGGATATAGTAGGGACTAAAAACATGAGTTGTGAGCCAAAAAGCTTCTGGTTTAGGTCCCACCTCAACCACAAATCTCTCACAGCTTCATCTTCAACTACTGTTTGCAGATAGAATAGTGGCCTGTCTTACAGGGCTGCTGGAGAGAACAAAAAAGCTTAATTTGCTGCTCATGCAGCCACGTATTCTGATTGTAAAGGTAAAGGTAAAGGGACCCCTGACCATTAGGTCCAGTCGCGGACGACTCTGGGGTTGCGGCAGGGACCAAGCAATGGGAGCTCACCCCATCGCGGGGATTCGAACCACTGACCTTCTGATCGGCAAGCTCTAGGCTCTGTGGTTTAACCCACAGTGCCACCCGCGTCCTATTCTGACTGTAGTGAGCTACAATAAAACAGACTGAAACATTATACAGTTGAAAGTAGTATGTAAATACAGCCTCACATATTTAAAGCCAAATCACTCCACTACTCAGAGGCTTTTCTCTTAAGATCTATGCCGAGCTGGAAATGATTAATGGAATATTCATTCTGATTTGATTTTTTTTCCTGTTTGTTTTCAAATCTGGGAACTAGTCATGCAGTACACTACAAAGTTTTGCTTACTTGGTGTTCAGTATGTGCCTTCAATTGTTGGTCGTATTGCTCCATGTACTGGAAAATGTTCACCACAGTACATTTAATAAAAACTCCTGGTGAACTGAGTCTTCTCATTCCCTTTCTGCGCTACAAGCACTTTGATAAGAAATGGTGGGTGAAGAAGGATGAACCTTGGTTCACAATGTTTTGTAACGAAATAAGGTCCAAAGAAACATTTATGTTGAACGTCAAACCTTTGCAAAGGTGTGTGTGGGTGTGGGTGCATGCACACACACACACACACACACACACACAAACACACGCACACAAAAGTTGTGATGATTTAAAAGCAGACCTTCACAATTTGTGGCCAGCGGAGCTGGACAACACAATCTATTTGGGCCTGTCATTTGCTTGATAATCCTTCCCTGCCCCCAGGCACAGCTGAGCTGAGCTGAGCTTCGGATACCTTGATGGCAAGCAAGCCATCAATACAGCTCCTTGAGTGACCTTAAGAGTTTAAATGAAACTCAATGGAATCCCACATCAGGTGAATAAAGAATCAGTTCTGTTGTGCCAACTGGAAACATAGTATTTCAGTGTCTTGAAGCCTTTGGAACTGGCTGTGGATTCACCCACATGAGTAGAAAGGAAAAGGCAAAGTGGTACACATTGTATCTTAAGAAGACGCTTCACTGAAGAGAATTCAGACTTCGGATAAAGAAAGCAGAATGCTTGCCATCAAATCTTTGGATCTCCCATATATAGTAACCAATAAATACAGTTCACAACCCCCAAAATGTGTTGTCTGATACTTTTTAGGCATTTCTGGATTTCAGACACAGCCATTATTAGTCTTTACACGCATTTCAGAATTTTTGGCCTTGATACTGCTTTCATGAATGACTCCAGAACTTTCCCCCATTTTCATAGCAATATATATTATATCTCAAGAAAACACAGATACAACAATCAATACTATAAGAAAGATATTAAGTTCAGTTATCCCGAGTGCTATTTGTCAGTCAAGAGAGTGTACCCCACCAGCCCCATAGAAAGGAGAGCAATAGAAAACTTCCTGCTGTTTTGAGAGTATGGGTCTTTTGTTTTCTAGAAGTTGAGTTCTTCTGCTTAACCATCTCCATATATTATGTATGGGGCACTGGCTAGTTATTCTAGGATGCTTGGAAGAGAACCAAAGAAATGGACCTCAAGGCTGGGAACAACCAGGAACACAGACTGCATATCTAGGCTCTCAAGTTGCTTTTCCAATGTGATATACTGTTGTAGATTAAAAATCCAAGTGTCTCCAGTCAGTCTAAATTGGGAGAAAACTATTCCATGACCTCAATATGTCTTTCACTGTGGAACACATTTGTTGAACACTACTGCTTATCAAGAACATTCTTTAATACCCACTCCATTCAATTCCAGTACCCCCAATGTGGTGTCTCAGTAGAGAAGCGAGGAAGTTTTGGGTAAAAGATTTATTTCCAGATACATACAGGCTGCTAGTGTGGACTTCAAAACCATCAGTCACTTGTACTATTTATCCAGTTTTAAAAGTATTTCACTTACTAATTAAGAGATCTGAAGGTGTCTCATGACCAATATCCTCTGCTGTGACTGAGGCATATTTACAGTGGAGTAATGATGTCATAATCAGCCTTTCCCAGCTGAGAACTACAAATTTGTTGTGCAGAAGGACAGGACAGGTTTGACTGATACCAAAATTTCATACACAGAGGCTTCTTTAGATCTGTGGCCTTCTCAAGCAAAGATAAATCCCTTCTCTAAGAAATCAGGAGAGTTTAAGTTTTTGTTTTTTGTTTTTAGTGTGTTCAAATATCACATGAGTGGTAGAGCATCTGCTTTGCATGCAGAAGTTCACAGGTATGGTTTCTGACACAGCCAGGTACAGATCAGAGAAAACCCTGTCTGAAATACTGGAGAGTTGCTGCTATTCAGTCTAGACATTACTAAGCTAGGTGGACCAATGATCTGACTTAGTATAAGGCAGCTTCCTATGATCCTATAAAATTACTCTTTAACTATGGACTTTAATTTTTCTTGGCCCAAGAACATCTCTAAGAAATGAAGTTAATAGGGCAACAGACTTTTTGTTCAGGGGTGGGCTTCTTTCCCTTCAAAATTGATTTTGGATGTGCAGTCTCTACCCCACCCCCTGCAAATCAAAGGAGAGGAATTTTCTGAAACAAACTAAAGTTTGAAGCATGAAATAACTAATCCTGAATTAAATACAAATGGATTAAATAAATTTAATCCAAAAAATGAAAGAAAGAAAAAATTCTTCCCCAATGTTCATCATTACTTCTTCTTCTTCTTCTTCTTCTTCTTCTTCTTCTTCTTCTTCTTCTGCTACTATTGCATTGTTGCTCTGGAATGAACTCTGTAGTGTGGATGAATACAGCCCAAATACCATACTGACACATTGGAGCAAAATGTCTTGAGTACATGCAGTCAACACTGCATTTATTATGCTGGAAGAAAAGATAAAATCATGTGTGTTTGAACTGGGGGAGGGTGGCTGGTTCCATTCTTTGGAGAAGGGCTTCATCTCACTGCAAAGGTAAACCTAATGCAGCTGCTCACCATGTACAACAGCATAGGAAACCACATTTAATTATTGAAGGCATGGAAGCCAGTGAGTGTTGCAGGATTCTGAACCTGAAGCCAGTTAGATGTGGATTGTAGCTTCACTGAGTGCACCACCCCCACCCTCAACTGCAGGGCCAGATAAGACACAGTGCTGTACTCTTTGGAAAATACTTAACCAAATTATGTTTTTAAGAATTTTGTGAGCTTGATTGCATTTTATAATGACAGTAAAATGTATAGTGATGTTACAGGTTTCGATGGTCAGTTGGGTGGTCCCCTGAGTCCCTTCCTATTCTTGGGGTCCACTACCCAGTAAGGGTTAAAAGCTGAGTGGAGGATTCCATTGCTAACTAGGCCTTAGCTTGCCACTTAAGCACCACCATTAGTACAACCAAAGAAGTTGCTCTCTGCCTAGGGTAAATGGGTGGGGCTTTCTCCTTCCCACCTGGCTGGTAGTTAGAAGAATAATAGTAGTTGTATGTGAGCTAAGCAGAGAGGCAGACGAGAAGTTGGTGAGATAGTTTTGATTTGTGTGGAATCCAAGCTGTGACTAATGGAGAAGCAAGACCTGTTACTACTGTGAGCCCTTCCATCTTAGGCTCAGTGTAAATAAATCACACTCTGTGCTGACCCTCATTCCAAGGAACCTGAACCCTCAGTAAGTGCCTGGAACCCCTGGAATCTCTCACCGCTCAAAGATTGGTGTGGTGTGTAGCAGTATTATCTTTCTTACCAATGAAAGTGAATGTGAAGCCTCAGGAGAGTCAACATGAACTCAACAGAAAGAAGTGTGTATCTGCCTACACATGAATGAGTGTGCAGTCTGTGAGGTATTGCTGTAGAAAATAATTTTTCTCCAGTCTCTCATGTTCTTAAACGAAAAAGTTCAGTGTTTGGCAAGTAATCATCAGGATGTTTTAGAAAGCTGATGTTGAATGTGACTATTGTTTGTCTTGATCAATTTGTACTTAAGATGAGTAAAGCATTGTCTCTCTATATAGCCAAAGACCACAGAAATCAGAAATCCCAGGTTCTTTTGCAAGGCACAATTTTAGTCTGTACCTATGACTTACACTTACAATCCTCATAAATCAACTCACAGACACATTATTTAAGCTTCAACAGCCACCACACATCTCCATCTATGAATGCTCTGTGACTGTCTGAAATTTCACAATGTTCCCAGGAGGATTTTCATGTTGGGCTTCTGTTAATTTCCTTCTATAAGGGGAAATATAATCCACTTTCTGTATGTAGGTCTTAACTTTGGTGTGTATGTGCATGGGATAGTAGATGGGTGAGTGGATAGCCTTTATCTTGGAGGGATGACTTCTCACAGGTATTCAAATATAGTCCTCTGTATACTGAGTACTTCTGAAGTTTCACTACTCCGATGCAGATTTAGGATTTATAGTTGTAAGAAAAGTGGGATTGCTGAATGTGAGCAGTGCAAAATCAGGGATAGGACTAGATCAGAATATGCAGAGATTGGGCTTCAGTGCTCTCAATAGTTTTTTGTGCCTCTTTCATTGAGTAAAAGAACTATAATTATGAAAAAGCGGTAAATGTAGTCATATTTCGTTTATTTGCATGACATATTCATATGGCTGTGTTTGATGCTTTTTGGAACAGAAGTTGAATCTTCCTTTGTGAGGGTGCATATAGCCCACATGGAGTTCATCTGTGGTCCTCCTGCTTGCTTTTCTCATGTTGCATTGTTGAGGAAAAGTAGAACTGTAAGTCATTTATAAAAGGGACAGAACAAAGTGTCTAGATTTCACCACTACTCTTACTTGGCTAAAAGTATTTATTTTACTCTTTGCTCTGTGGTATCTTGTGTACAGTGCTATCTTTATGTGTTTCATTTCCTGTGGAAGGTGAGATACTATCTACTTTGAATTAGAATGCACCTGTGGGTGAGGGGTATGCTCTAAGGGTGTTAATCAGCTTTGTGTGGGAGCCAATAGCAAGGCCAGCCAGAGTCATTTGGGGGTATTCTCCCCTGTTGCATTAAATGTCAATGTCATAGAATCATAGAGTTGGAAGAGACCACAAGGGCCATCGAGTCAATAACACCCTCTGGGTCAGTTTAGCCCCAAAGCCACAGATAACTCGGGTCACTGTTGCTCTGTTTTTAATTACAGAATTGCTGTGTTTTCTATTATTCCTATGTTTCTTGAGATACATAGGCTCTGGAAGAAGTGAGACTGTCCAAAATGTTGCCTGTGAAGTAATGAAGAGCTCTAGATATTAAGCACAGTAGTATATGATATGTAAAAAGTTAAAAGCTTCATTAAAAATATATATCCTATATTGCTCTTCTTTAATAAAATTATAAAGAAAAGTTAATTCTCTTTACTCCCCCACCAAAAGGTCCTGGACCTATTTATCTGCAATTTAGCATGCTTAATCAACTCCAGAGTAGTTCCCATGTCTGTAAATTTCATCCACTTTGGCCCAAAGTGGGAAATACGGTAACACTTTTTAGATTTTCCACTATAGTGACAGAGTGGGTTAGGAACCAAATTATAGACTGAAGCACAGGACAACTTAGAAACATCAGAAGTTTTAAAAACACACAGATGCAAGATGAATTTGGGGGATGGTGTGGGGCATGCACACCCTAAGTATGTGCATAGCATCCATACGTACATATTTTAGAGCGGAATCTTTGACTTAATACTCTCTACCAGTTTCTGGCAGTGCATGAACCTGATTATTTACATTGAATTCATCTTTAAAAATAAAATTAAAAAGCCAGTTAACAAATCTGCTCTTTAGCAGCTTTTGGGAAAGTCAGCATATGGCCTTCTCACTGGAAAGTGGGTCTGCCATGTCATATGGGAATCACAGATGAGTGGAGGATGTGCCTGCAGCCAAGATGAGCATGTGAGCAATTTAATCTACTTACTTCCATCTATAATTATATCCATCTTTTCACCAGCAGTCTTACCTTATGTTGCAGTATTGACTTTTTTTTGTCTTATCTCCAGGTTTTGAGGGGCTTTTGGGCAGGGATATCTCAGTGGGGCTGTCTCATGGAGTGGGCAATCTCCTTCGCACTGTCAACTCTACTCATCCATTGCCTTCTCCCTGCAGACCTGTACACTTAGAAGGCAGGTGAAAAAGCAGCAAAAGTTAGGAGGCGGGCCAGGGGGGTTAAGCAGTGGGGGACCTGTTGAAACATGGGCCTCAGAAGGTGCTATATGATGTCAACCATGGACACTGTTCTTTTTTAGATGGAGTCTAAAGCCTGATCTTGACTGCTTAGTTTTAGAGCTTCTGTCCATGCCTTATTTTTGCCTTATGATATAAAGGATTTTTGTCAGTACTTTGGTTTAGAGGTACCGGTATATTGTTGCCTGGTGTCATGACCCATGAAAGCTGCCTGCATTGTGTTAGTGATTTTATATAGTTGTCAACAGATTAAATACTTTTTCAGGAAAAATGCCTATGCAGGAATGGAATATTCCCGATTATAGTCAGAACACCAGAGCCAAGATACCCATCAATATTATGGAAGGCCCAGGCTTAAAACATGCATTGTTGATATTGACTTGAACTGAACTGAACTTTGGCACCTTTGTGGTGTAAACTCCTATGCATGTTTACTCAGGATGGAATGTCCCACTGAGTTCATCACTCAAAGTGATAGTGAGCCTATGCTTCCAAGTAAGGGTGCACAGGATAATGATGGCTTTTGATGATTGAAGAAAAGCCGTGAATTTCATACTGCACGGTAACTACTAAATTTGACTAAGGGGAGTAGGAGAAGATCACCAAAAGTGGATGTTTGGAAATTCAGAAGTCCTGAAGAAGTTTTGCTTGTTAGCAAAACAATTGACTGAGCAGTTTATATATTTTAACCTATACAGCTCTAATCTTTAAGGTGCTTTATTTGCAGCACTCTGAAGGTTGCAAGAGATTGTAATCCAAATATAGAAAGTGCACAATTTACATGTTTAGTATTTGGAATAAAGCCAGTGTACCTTGCATATAGTTTCTTTATTTGTAGTTCCTTCCACTGCAATTCTTAACTGCTTGAAAAACTGCACTTAAAACAACAAATTTCCACAATGACAACCATTTCAGCATCTGCTGTTACCTTGAACCTGTACATATTCCAAAAGTGAGACTGTATGTAGTGTTTTAATCTGAACATGAAATGCAAAGCTTTAGTTTATGTTGCCGTTGTTACCATAATTATAATCCAGTGTTAGAAACTGAGATATGAAAGCTAGGATCTAAGTGGCACCTTAAACCTAGGTTATGGGTGCAGCAATGAAATGTCTAGGCACACTTTTTAATAAGAAGGATACAAAGCTGAAAATGAACAAACTGTAGCTACAATATTATGTTCATTTTTCATATGGTCTAATGCTTCCCCTGCCCACCCCCCTAATATTCTTAAGAGGGTCTCTTCTCCAGTCTTCAGAGAATAGCTGGAAGTGGGGAGGCAGAAAAATGTCCTCCTTTCCTTCCACTCTGCAGTTTTAATCAGAAATCTTAGACGCAGTACTGCGCCCAGAGCTCAGAAACTCCTCACACTTATGAAATTCCTTGTCATAAAATGTGCTTAGAACAATGGGAGTTCGAACACTGTCACAATCTAGTTAATGGAATTCTAAACTGAGAAAGTTTTGACATTTTCTGGATTAACTCCATATCATTCCAATTTGATTTCTTATTTGGGTCGAAACCCAATCTATTAAATATGAACCTCTGTTTCATCTTCATTGACTATCACCGGGAATCTAAAACCAACCTTTTCTTCTCTTTTCACATAAGTGGATGAAATTTGCAGACAATTGAGCCCCCTCCCCCATGTGGATTAAGCCTACCAAATTTCAGGCAGATCCATCTGGAGTATTCATGCAGTTTATTTATTTTTTAAAGAATTTTTTTTTTTTTACCTTAAAGAAAATTCTGCCAAAATTAGATGCAACTTGCAGGCATGGCTGCCCCCTTTAAATGGATGAAGGCTGCCAAATTTCAGTGAGCTGATTTTTAACTGTTGGGGGAAAAACAATTGGAGAAGAAAAAGGTCACCCCAGTAGTCTAAGTCAGCCACCTGCACCCTGCTCTCACAGTCAAAATGTGGGGAAGAATTATGACCTATGTGAAGAAGAAGAAAAAATCATATTTTTTTTTTTACTTGAGTATCTCTCCCCCAAATCGCCATGAGTGGAGTGACTTCAGAAAATGATTCACTGTGATTAAAAACTGGACATAGCCATCAAAATTCCCCCTCCCCTCAACACTCAACCTGTGGGCCTTTTCCCAGTCAGTTTGGTTTTGTTTCTTAGAAAAGAAAGGAGGCAACTTTTTGGAAAAACTGAGACCACAGAGCAATGTGAAAGCTTGGGAGGTTCCCGGTGTGCCTCAAGATGCCTTTTTAGGTGTAATCAACTCTGGAACATAAGATCATGATTCAAATCACCCCAATTCACCGTATTATTGGGGTACCCACAGAGAGTCCCTACTAATCACCAAATTAAAATGGCCCATAGAGTTCAGCACAATCTCTTTCATTATGCCGCTAAGAAGAGCGAGGCTACATATTGTGTTATTTAACATTCTGTAATATTAGGATCATGTAAATTAAATGAATAGTGCAACATAAGCTATTTACATTTGGCTGTTTGCACACTGTGTAAAATATGGCTAGCCCCACACACCCCTCAGGAAGTGTTTTTAAAGAAACACAGTTTATGCCAATGATGGTTCTATTTCCTATCTGGTTATCCTTCTCTTTTTAAGAGGCTAGATGTGCTTATGTTAGCCTCGTAGGGAGCCAGAGTTTTCCTGGGGAAACTGGAGTGTCACAACTGTTATCCCCCATCAAATACTCACCTGGTTCTTAGCATGGATCCTATGATATTTTCTGAACATATCTGATTTGTGTGAGAATGTGTGACTGAGAGAGGAAGAGAGAGAGGCAGAAATTCCAGAGGCCATTAAGCTGGGTAATTTACATGCTTCTTGAGCCTGTGCCTAGGGAAATATATTTCACAGGTAATTTCAAATCTCTTGGCGTGTGGAAGAAGTCATTATTCTAAATAGAAAGGGTTGATGATGTCATACGAACCATCATGAAAGGACCATATTAAGAATCTATTTTGTCTTCTCGAAAACAAAGAGAAACCTCAGAATATTATCTGAACAAGGTGTTTGGGCTCTCTAAAAAGAAAGGTTTGTTTGGTTTTATTAGTTTAAAGAAAGTGTTAGCGCTAAAAATAGAAACAAATTATCCTTGTTTTGTCTGTGTATGCGTGTTTAATCTATTAGGAAAGAGGAAGCAAAGAACTATGTTTTAAGAATCTGTCTTGAAAGAAAAGCAGTTTGCTCCTAATAGATACATTGGATATAGAGTCTTTAATAAATTTGCAAAACATATGGGGGTTCTGAGTTTTTTTCTCAGATTATCACACGAATTAGCTGATACCTTTCCCTCACAGTTTTCCAAATTATGTAGCTTTAACTCTGCATTACCTGGCTCACAGTGTGATTGTATCATCAACTAAGACCCGCTAGGAAAGGTTATCCCCACTCCTTCAACCAGCAGAGGTCAAAATACACCACCCACCCTCCAGTCCCAAATTCAGAGCTTCGCATAGCACAAATGACACAAGTTACATGAGTGTGGCTAATGGTTATTGTTCATCACAGTGCAGCATTGCCACCACATCCTCGGCTGGGCAGCGCCACCCAAGGCTCCTGCTGAGGCAGCATTCTCATGGCCACCCCCCACCCTAGAGTGTGTGACCCTGACACAAACCTTTGTGGGTGCCCAGCCCTGTCATGGGGAATGTTGTGGGGGCTAGAGCACCCATGGCCCCCTGCCTATGCATGGGCCCCTCTGCAGAATTTCCTGCCTTTTCTCAACTCTCTGTCTGGATTCCACTGCCTGAATCATGGTTCTGGTTTTGGATCATCTCACTTTGCTCCTGCAGTCTTTCACATTTAACATCCAGTTACTTTCATAATCATATGAAACCCAATAGGTTCAACATAGTCACTTTTCCCATTCTCCTCTCCCTTTTCTGGTCCTTGATTGCAGCCAATTACTCACCCTAGCTGAAGGAAGGAGGAGTCTGAATCACTGGCTTGGAGGGGGAGGAGTCTGAGTCACTGTTGGCTGCAAGGGAGGAAAGCAGAGGGAGCAGAACACGCTCTCTCCTTCCTCCAAAACCCCGTTCTCATTTTACTTAAATGGCAGCATTGATCATTCAGCTTCTGGCACAATCAATTCCAGAGCAGATACTGCCAATATAAGCTAATGTTTTCAGACTGAAATGGTCTTTATAAAAGTGGGTTCGTGTTAACTTCCCAGTTTTAAGAAGTCATGATATTATTCAGAACCTGGTAAAGCTTTTATTTTATTTTTAGAAAAAATGTGATGATCTGAAAGGGAGTGAAGTTCCGTAATTTAAGTCAAATCACGTATGCTTACGGTTTTAAATTCTGTGGCATTAAGAGCTTTCCCCCCATGGGAGTGATTTATGAGTCAAGAAAACAGCAGTTCTGTACACGTAGCACATTGACCAGACTTCTTTTCTTTTCTTTATAATGCTCTTATGTGACTGTACAAACCAGACCTTCTTTCTGTCTGCAGCCATTTCCCCATTGACTTCCCTGTGCTTGTAGCATTAATAAATGTACTGGGGAAGTGAGGAGGGAAACATGTACAACTAGAAAAGAGCTATAAGAGAGAGAAAGGGACAAGCAAAGCAGTGGTGTGATGAAGAACAACAAAAAGCTCTTGGATCTTTTGGAAAACACGAATGTGGTATGAGGACTACCAGCTTCTCCAGAGGATTGAAGGGGCCCGATGTGACGTTGCATGCACAACTGTGCAAGGAGCCAGGGGGCAGAGCTGAACGTCCTCTGAAAATTGAAGGGGCCTGGGCCCCTCCAAAAATACATTGGGGGGGGGGACTGCCTCAGCCCCTAGGATTTATGCCTATGAGGACTACTATGATTAAAAACTAGTAGATGTCAAATTTGAAAGACACCAGCAGTCATGTGGAGACTAGGTAGAAGGGGGAGTTATTCAGTGAAGCAAACTGATGCATTCTGCATAATAGAAGAGAGACTGCAGATCTTCCTTTACTTCCCTTTCCTGACTTCTCACTACTTCTTGAGCTGCAGAGTAAGTTGGCAGTGGGGAGGGGGTGTAACACTGGCAGCAGCTAGTACTGCTGAATGACATATCTTCAGTACCTCAAGAGGAATCCATGGGTCTTCAGCCTCTCATTCCTTTCCATGGGAACCTAGTGTCCTTTTTGTGGCGATCACTACCTCTTGTGCAAATGAATTCCATATACTTTCCCAGATATCTGTCCCAATACAGCTGGTAACATCCAAATAAGTATGCATGTATTGCTTACTGAATCAGGAACTACTAGTGTACATCAGATGTGGATCCACACATGCATGTTGGGGTATTGATATTGTATATCCACATTGCATTGCTTGCAACTGGATGAATCCACCTTCTGGCACAATAAGTCACTTATATATAGCTTTTCAAAAAAGTGTGACTAGAGCAGATTGAAGCAGTCAAGTTTCTGAAAACAAATAGCTATGGCCATTATCCAAATTCTACTATCTCCACCACTCACAAAGAGGGGGAGGATGCATCAGACAGGAAGCTAGGAGTGGAAATGTGGCTGGAGTTGGAGCAAAACTCTGGGAAAAGGAAGGTTTTTTCTGCACTTGCCAATCCCCTTTTCTCCTTGATTGAGTTCATGCCTGTGGAGCATTTGGTGTGTGTCTGTCTGTGTGTGTATGTGTGTGTGTCTGTGCACGTGCATATGCATATATGCATGGGGGGGGGAGTGGGACTGTATGAGGGTAAGTGAGAGTGGGGTGGACCAGTGGCCAATAAGAGGAAGAAATTTCCTTTTCTGGAAGTTCTTTTCCTTTTCAGTTTTCTCTGCCCAGCTGGTAGGGCTGCTTGGAGACTCCACAGCTTCATAAGTTTGAGGGATGGTTAGATTGTGGTAAGCATTTGTCACTGTGGCCATTTACTACCTTCATCTTAAGCAATACTGAGATTGTGTGTGTGTGTGTGTGTGTGTGTGTGTGTGTGAGAGAGAGAGAGAGAGAGAGAGAGAGAGAGAGAATTATATCTAACAGTACAGATTTGCAAATCGTACTCTACTTTTTTGCTCATGCTGGCTGGGGCTGATGGGTGTTAACCAACATCTGGAGGGGCACCACTTTTCAATAGATTATTCCCCCCCTTTATTTGCACAACAGAAGTGCGTGTCTTGCTTACACGTAGTGTTGAGTTAACAACTTATATCTAACTTATGCAGAAGGTCTACTTTTTGTCCTCTGAAGTGTCTGTTGGCATTGATTGGATCCAAGGAAGACATGTCATGATTGCAAGGTAGTGATCAGCAGGGTTTTGTTTTTGTTTTTTCATTATGAAGAATAGCAAGGTCCCTTTTCTTTCCAAGAAGTGGGGATTCTCAAAGATAAAAATATATATGAAAGGGTGCACATTCTCAGATCATTTGGACCTACAAAAACCAAAACCATACAAGCATTGTACAACAGGAAGCAACTTGGTTCATCTGTAAGTTTTCCTTAAGCATGTTTTGTAACCTCACATCATTTATGCAACTGTCTGTTGGTCTCATTTTTAGAGACTGTTTTAATGTAAGCAATTTTGCTAGAAGACCAACAAGAGATGCAGCTGGAATGATCCTTTAGCCTGTTCTTGCCAGCTTCAAATCAATTTACCAATGTTGGCCTGATGTCAAGAATGAATAGTGAGCAGGTGCATCCTGGCAATCCACACAACATTTGGCTTAAGCTGTCTTTAGAGGTACTGTTTTTCATAGAGTTTGAATCAGTCTTATAGGTGGATTTTACTACAAAATATGTTTCCCCTCACATCTATGGCAACTGTGCAATATTCATGGTTTTGCGCCTGAGAAACTTTATAGTTTCATATTTAGAGCACTGGCTTCTCTTTTATGCATTCTCGTTCTATCTTATTCCCATTTTGATGGCTTTCCTTCATGTTATTCTGTACATATACCGTATTGGCCTGAATATAAGCCACACTCAAATATAAGCCGCACCTTTAAAATTCAAAGGGGGAAAAGGGAAAAAAGACAATGCCCCAATATAAGCCACTCCCTTAAAATTCCACAGACACTATTTTGAATAAACACTCACAAACTTTTATTGATAACAACCAGTTAGACAAATTAAGGATTCATACAACTTTGTAACATGCAGAGAATAGCTTTTATAGAGAAACCAGAGATTGGAACTGAGGGAAGTCAGGGGTGGGGTGGTGAGGGTGGGTTGTTTTATGGGAGGGAGGGGAGGGGGAAAATGGGGGGGATTAAGGATGATATGTGTTTAAGATAATATGTTTTGTTTAAATTCCTAATAAAAATTTAATAAAATAAAATAAAATTCCACAGGCACTCAAGCCCATTCCATTTTACTGCAGCGATATCATAAAAGCCAGTTTTTGTAAGGTTGCAAATTTAAGCCACACTTAAAGTTTTCACGGTCAGAATTTGGAAAAAAAGTGAAACCTATATTCAGGCCAGTACAGTGCACACCTACCACAAACTCAACTTGATTAATGTATCTGATGCAATACACCTCAGTTCTTTATGCCACTGTAACAGTGCAATCCTAAGCAAAAGTTAGTCCCACTGGGTTCAATGGGAATTTCCCCTCAAATTAACTTAAATCAGATAGTTTCCAAGGTGCCACAGCACTCTTTATTTTAGTGTTTGGTCTTCCCAAAAATGGGAGTGACCATTCTAACGTTGAGATTGCTGAGCACCACACATAGCAAGCACTTATATTTCCATAGTGAATGGATTCTGGAAAAGAGCCATCTGTATCCACAAGATCCTCATCCTGTTATCTATGTACAACATCAGCATTCCTCTGTGACAAAAGGAGAAGAATCATGTCTCCCCATTGTTGGCTATTGTGGGAAGCAAGAAAATGGTTTAGATGGAACAGTGTGCTATTCTTGTTTGGCATGTTCCATTTGGATATAGGCACCAAATTATGTGGGCCCGCTTTGGCTAAAATCCACCCATATGGAGGACAGGCTGTTCTCTGAGCTGCCTAATCCTTGGAATCCCTTTAAAAATTAGCATTCTGGGCTTCTGTGTATCTGGTTTTGTCCAGTTATTTGCCAGGTATGATGGGCTAAGCTTGGTTTCTGTTGTGCTCACAGTCCTACTTGGGGACAGGCCATTTTTGTTTGTTTGTTTGCATTTACTTTGAAGGTGAAAAACTTGCCCAAGTTGAGGGCAAAGTAAACTGAAAATATTAACAACCCACCCCCACCACCTTTTACCATGGTGGAGGATGATGAGGTGATAAACACTAATTTCTCTAAACTGATATTAAATGCTATCTTACATAATGCAGAGATTCCATAGTCCTGACATAAATGGCAGTGATCTAATAGCAAAATATTCAGCAAGTTGTTTTTCTCCCCCCTCCCCTTTTCTCTCTCTCCACAGTCACTTTCTGGAAAGTAGCAATCCTACAGTCTTCTCCTTGGAACAAAGTACCCTGTATGTAAAATGACAGGGTTCTGCATGCTTGGCTATCGAGAGAACTGAGTGAACATTGCTAAGTGCTTTATAATAACTATGATTATACCACCCTCTCTTAATGATGCTGTTCTTAGGAGTCAGAAACTTTTTTCAGGGAAGCAGTAGTGGGGAGAGCAGTTGGTAGATTAACAAAGGACACATCAAGCAGGTTGGCACTCAGTATCCCAGGAATATATGATATGTAAGCGGGGGGGGGGGGGGAGAGAAGCAAACTAGCACAACACAGCCAGTGGGTTAATGTAACTGGAAGCTTATACAACCCAGTCACTTAAAGTGGCCAGAAGACTGCTGAAACCATATACCGAACCCATGCAAGAAGCCACTGCTTTGAAATTTGTACTTAAATGTCTTCTTTAGTTCTCTCTTGCTGCTAGCCTTTTTACACACAGAATATCTTTCAGCCTTTGGAGGAGATTTGCATTTTGAAGTCTAAGTAACTACTTGAGATACTCCATGCCAAATTAGCTGAAGTATGTCTACTTCCATGTGTCCTTGCACATGGCCAATTTTTTGCCTAAAAAGCGGAAGTTGGCAGGATATATCTTTCCCCCTCTGTATAAAAAGTGTTTGAAAGACTGCCACCATAGAGTGATGCTAGCCTGAAAACCACTTGGGTCCTGGCAAGATGGAGGCACTGTGGGTGAGTTGTTCTCATGTCGAGTAAACTGCTCAGCTGTCAACCCTAGGTGGAATTGTTCTCTCCCTAAAGGAGCAGGCTCACAGTTTGGGTGTGCGTCTGGATCAAACTTTGTCACTGGAAGCTCAGGTAGTCTCACTGGCTGGAAGTGCTACTGAGTTGTTTCTTATGTGTTTGTGTGTGAAGCTTGTTTCTTGTATAGTCACCAAGCTTAGAATTCTGTAGTAGAATTCCCTAGTTCTGCAATCAGCATCAGTTATGCTAATTTTTCAAAAGCTGCATAATGTCATATCAATGAAATATCATTCTTACTCTTTTGCCCATGTTATTCCAGATCCTTGAAATATTTTCCTAACTTTACAAAAGCTGGGTCTGCTGTAATAAAGGCAAAGGAAGAAGAGAAGTTTTTAGAGCACCAATGCCTGGGACTGGCAGGGCTCTGACAGGTGTGTGACAGAGGCAGGGGAGCTGGAGGCTGACATAGGAAAGAGGGCCAGGTACTTATGTGGGTTTGGTGTTACCCATGAGGCAGGAGCCAAGGTGGAGGGAGCAGGAAAGATCCAAGCAGTCAGAGATGAAGGTGGGGGGCACAGGATGTGTCTGAAGTGGAAGAAGAGGCTGTTTAGGTGAGGGGCAGGTCAGTCAAATCCCCACTGTAGAAGAAGAAGAAGAAGAAGAGTTTGGATTTGATATCCCGCCTTTCACTCCCTTTAAGGAGTCTCAAAGCGGCTAACATTCTCCTTTCCCTTCCTCCCCCACAACAAACACTCTGTGAGGTGAGTGGGGCTGAGAGACTTCAGAGAAGTGTGACTGGCCCAAGGTCACCCAGCAGCTGCATGTGGAGGAGCGGAGACGCGAACCCGGTTCCCCAGGATTACGAGACTACCGCTCTTAACCACTACACCACACTGGCTCTCGCCAGTGTACCCTACTCAGCTGTCTCCTACAAACAGCAGGGGCTTGAAGAGGGAAGCACAGGGTAGGTACAGGAGAAGTCTCAGGCTGCATGCATGTACTCCATCAGACAGGGGTACAAAAGCCCTGGAGGTGGGCATGGTCCTGCTGCTGCATCAACTCTGCCAAGCACAAACCAGAAAAAGTTAAAGCCAGCTATGTAGATGCTGGAAGTGTGTTTGTATCTGGTGTACTTTAGGAGCTGCTGTAAGGGTGTGCTTTTTTCAATAATTAACTTTCAGTCATTTGCCTTCCTTGGCTGAAGTGTTCAGAACAGCAAACGACTGCTGGACAGGGCCTATCAGTATTGCAGAAGTCCCATTCTGTACACCAGAAACTCCTTCTGTGCCCAAGATCTATTTTGTATCTTTATCAAACTGACACCTAAACATTTGTATAGGTTTCACTGCACTTTAAAATGTAAGAATTAATTAATTAGTTAAACGTTAAACTTGACTCTGTTTGTTTGTTTGTTTGTTTGTTTGTTTGTTTGTTTGTTTTAATGAAAACCATCTCATGCTTTGGTAAGTTCTGTGCTGTGATATTCCTTTTCCATCTTGCAACTATCCTTTCCCTCTTTTGCTCCTCAAGAAGAAACACAGACTCTCCTCCTCCTCTTCTTCTTCTTCTTCTTCTTCTTCTTCTTGGTATCACCTCCAGTTTATGTGCTGCATTCCCAGTTTTTCTCTGTTGACTGCATCATGCAAGCAGCCAGGTTGTCTTTTATAACAATTGCATCACCATGTAACTTTCTGTTGCCACAGTTACAGACATCATTATAGATGTGCAAAAGAGCTGACCAGCAGAATGATTAAGAAAGTAATATCATCTGCCAGGCATTGCCATGACTTCTGAGCTTTTGCCAGCTCGTTCAGTGCCAGCTCTGTCTCTTGGCTAGCTCTGCAAGAAGCGGCTTCTGTGTTCCTATCTTGTCTGAGACAATAAATTCCCAGGCCCTATCTTAGTAGTAACTGGGCTGTTCTTCCGGATTACTTAGCTTTCTCATGCTGTTCCTTTCTGTGATGACCCTTCTGTTCCTCTTCCACCTCCAGAGAGAATTACAGATTATACACAGAACAAACAAACAGTCTAGTGCCTTAATAATTCAAGCTTCTTGCTGAGCTTCCATTAGATGTGCTATCCTAGAGCCCCCAGTCTTTCTTATCCGGAGAGTTCAGAGGAGATGGCATCTTTTCAACCGCTCTGTCCTCATAAGAATACAAAATAATGCATAGATGGAAGCTTTGAAATAAGCTTCTGCCACTGACTCACATTGAGGCATGCAAAGGTTCTGAGTGAGTTGCAACTGAAATGGATAGAGAATTCTTTTCAGATAGTAAGTACTATACAGTTGTGCCCTCCTCACTTATTAATTCAGACTTGCCTGGTCCTACTTATTTGTGGTCTGTGCTTACTGAGTTCACTTCCCAGGAAACTTGGGAAAGCTTCATGGTTCATCATGTTGGTACATACACACTGATGGTGCTTCACCCATACTCACAATCTCATTGCTTTTGTGGATTTATAGAACTGATGCATTGAATTTATAGTGTGGTATACAACGATAGACTTGCCTCACACTACACCTTGTGACTAGTTCCGTGTCTGTGTTATATGGGACAAAATGAAGCTATTAAAAAAGTCCAAACCAACTTCAGCTTTGACCTTGTTGCCTAAACAGCATGATGATGCTGGGAAGGAACATTGAAGTGGATATCCCATTTGCTGAATTATAATGCAATAGTAGTGAATTGTGTGAATATTGGAAAAAGTTTTCCTTCATAGAAATGGGTTAAATAAAAAGCAAGGCTGCAACACTACGCAACCTGCTGGGGACTAAGCCCCATTGAACACAGTGGGACTTTCCCTATAGGATTGGCCAACACATATCAGCTTAGTGAATTACTGTCTGCATGCATCTTTGCCCCAATCATACACAGCATGAGTCAGGGAGGAGGCACTGGAAACAGAAATGAATTAGAATGCCTTCTGCATCTTATTCTCTGCAACACTGAGTAAAATAGAATGTCATGGCAAATCTCCCATGGTGCATGTAGGGATGCTTGAGGAATTCAGTCTTTGAAAAAACTGATATGAATTGACCTTATTCTCACCTCACAGACTAATGTGCAGATCAGAATGCAGTTACCTGCCAGCTTATACACTTCTGGAATGTTCTGAAGCAGTTCCTGACAGAAAAGTTGAGATAAAATATGTTTTAAAATGAGTATTTTGAGAAAACACATGCCTATAAATCTATTTATTTTTTTTTGCATATTTAAACAAGTATTTTCATTAATTAATGTGGAAATGGGACAAAACAAAGTTATCAGTGCACACCTTAGAAAGTAGCATGGACACCAATTCACCCCCCTCCTAGTTGCATCCCATTATTGCTTTGCATCTTTGCAACCGGTTTAATTGCACATGTTCACTGTGATTACACTGTGAATTTGTTACTCCTTTTTGGGTGTGGGTGTACACTTTGCAATAGGATGGCAATAGTTGTGGTGATCTAATAAAAAACAGCAAACTCAGATGTGTGATATGATGCACCTGTATGTGCTCAGTACACACATACACATGAACAGTTAATGTGAAGTGTAGTATGCTAGCGTGGAGAAAGTTGTTTAGCTTGGTTTTGGCCATTGAATGAAATAGAATGCTATGTCACAGCCAACGCTGTTGGTCATTCAGTGCAGGTGTGATTGTTAGCTTGTTGTCTTTCAAGGTATCTGGGAGCCCTGGCTATTGGGTTTCTCTTTCTTTGCCTGGATATGTCACTATTAACACAAGAAGCTGAGGATGGCAGACTTCTAAATATGTCTGACCCCAATTTCCTTGTTTTCATCCAGCTATAATTCCATAGATGATTCAAGCGATTAATGAGATGCCCTCCTTGACACACACACACACACACACACACACACACACACACACCACTTCTCTCTCTCCCTGTTCCCACTATTATGATTGAAGTGCACCTTCTTCAGTTCTCCCCCTTTTTGCTTAGATTCCAGGAGCCACAGAAGCTGCTGAGCAAAAAGAGAGAAGCAATAATGAAGAATACCACGTGGAACTTCTTCTTCAAATGCTGAATAAGCTGTTACTGGCTTGCACATTTTGTAATAAGAGTGCTCCCCAACATTAAGCCTGCATCGGAATACCCTTTCTTTTGGCTGCATTTTACAAAACAGTACATTATGTGCATAATAGAAGAAGTTGAGTTGCATGTGGTGTGGGGAAGGGTTAACCCAGATTTTGGGCAGGACTGTTTGTTTAAAATATTGTTATACTCCCTTTAAAGACAAAAGTTCTCTCAATATGGCTTATGAATGACATATGTAGAACAATGGTTGGCATCCGTCTGTCTCAGGAGACAATGGAAGACACACGGAACAAGAAGAGCATAATATACATTTAACTTAAGGTGGCAGCATAACTATTACAGACACAAATGTCTGTCCTAACCTGAGAATAGTAGTGTACATCCGTTCTTTATGCCCCCTTCTCTTCAATTTGTTTCTCAGGTTAACGGCAGCATCAAGAAGTTCTCTTCCCTGCTGTAAACTACCTGCCAACTTCTGAGATGTTTGCCACTGCCTCATGGAGTCAGATTAGTGTCATCAGCTGGGTGACCCAACCTTTTATTTGCCTCACTATGTACCATGAAGCACTCAACCTTCTGAAGTGCCAGCCACAGCTCTCTAGACCAGGAGCCAACTCTGGTTCAATTTTGGACTGTTTTCCGCTTGCTTTCATCTACTAACCATTATTCCCACTCCTTTTGAATTCATGGAGCATCATTTTAATGTTCTCTGAGAGTACTGCACCACCACACAGTTGCCCCTATTTCCCTTGATCTTGGAACTACCCAGGAGGGCCCAGAGCACAGCAGCAAACCTCTAGAAAGCATTGCATAAGGTTTTCAGACTATTATGTGCTCTCTCTGCCATTTCACTTAAAAAAAATATTCCACATTCCTATGCTTTTACATCTGTGTTTCACAGTTCCAGCAGCATTCTGAGTCTTCAAAATTGGACCTTTCAAACAGTAATTCTTTATCCTTTGCCAGATTGCAAACGGCATTTCTAAATTTTTAATAGAATTTGTAATCGTTGTTGTTCCAGAAATGCTGTCTCTTCATTCCCTTCAAATTCCGCCAGTCATGTGGACTTTCTGCCGAGAGAGAGAGAGAGAGAGAGATTGGTAGTGAAAAAGAGTCATCAAGTGATGACTAGGGATGGGTGAATCTATCAGTTTCATTTTCTCTCGTTTTCTCACTTTCCCCAATCTTAACGTTTGTTCTCCACCTTTTCACATCAGTTTGTGATTTATTTATTTTTTGACACAAAGAAACCCCTAATGAAAAATTCACCAGCATTTTAGTGAGGCCAGCACCAGCAGCTGGAACTTCCTGGATGCTGGAGAAGAGGATTCATTCTCACACCACTTTCCTTTTCTTGATGTCTGCCTTCTCTGGGGTAGAGGTGAGGAAGCCAGTTGTAAATCATCTAACCTGCTGAGAAGACCTCTCTCCCTCCAGTTTTATTCATTTATGGCCTGCAAATTTTCATTTTGTCCAATGCTTGTGTACTTGTAATGTTGAATTTATTATTAAGCTCATTCTGAAAAGGTGGCATATACATTAACTTGACTAACTAAAAAAATGGAAAATCCAAACTGGAATATGGATACCTATATTCTTCCTCTGGACTGGGAAGCAGTGTGCCTCTACCATTGTGAAGTAACAACTGTGGGAGAGTGCTGTTGCCCTCATGTCCTGCCTGCGGGCTTTCTAGACCATAGTTGACCATAGTTGGAAATGGGATGCTGGACTAGACAAGACTTTGGCTTGGTCCAGGGGGCTATTATTGTATTCTTAAGTATCCACTATATGGTACTATGTGGTTTGGCACTGGACATTTTTTGAATATGTACCTATTATATGGTATTTTTGGTCCTTGATTAGCTACATTAGCAAACGCATCAGTATTCCGGCTTGAAATTTGTTTTCCATGAACCCTCTCGCTTGCTTCCCTAAAATTGGCTCTCTATCAGAGTGCATTGCATACTTGTGGTAAACAAATGTAAATAAAGTTGTACATGGCTAAAGTTAGCTACAGAATGTGAAAGTGTATTCACCCAGCTTTGGGAGGCTGGACTTAATGTTGTTTTGCCTACTGTCATCTCATTGTTCTTAGAGAGACAACAGAAGTTCACAGCCAGTACCAGTGCTATTTTGCTAGATGCTTTCCCATTGAGAGGTCCAGGTGAAATTGTGATTATGAGTGGGGCAGGGAGAAGGATGGGGAGGGTGCAAGCGTGGGGCTGTATACTAGCATCACTGCTTGGGGACATCCTCTTTAGTCTCCAGTTGTCACCCAACCTGCCCTCTTTTTGATATAAGTACAGGATTTGCTGGTTGCCTTAACGTGAACAAGCAGTAATTTTTGCCTTGCACTGAAATTTGCTGGATAGTGCAGGGTGAAGAACAGGGAGGTTATTAGGCAGTCAGTGTTGGTGTTTAAAACAGCTGGTTTGGCCACTTGGCAGGAATCTGAGGCGAAAGGGAATGGGAATAGGAAAGAGGAATAAGTGAGCATCCTGTGGCACTTTTCCAGGTGAATTGTGATTATCAAAACAAAAAAAATTCCTTCCAGTAGCACCTTAAAGACCAACTAAGTTAGTTCTTGGTATGAGCTTTCGTGTGCATGCACACTTCTTCAGATGCACACGAAAGCTCATACCAAGAACTAACTTAGTTGGTCTTTAAGGTGCTACTGGAAGGAATTTTTTTTGTTTTGACTATGGCAGACCAACACGGCTACCTATCTGTAACTGTGATTATCAAGACTTGCACACGAACCTTGGTGACTCATGAACAGGGTACGGACCACTGTTGTGGCTTTTAACACTCGCTCAGTGTTGTGGGTCACCAAGGATATAATAATTAAGAAGTTTTCCTCACCTGAAGAGGTGTGGCATGGGAAAGGTGAGACATCTTCAGCAAGCAGAATGGCTCGCCTATAATATTGGGCTTCAAGCAGAGCCATTAGATTATTAAAATTTATCCCAACTAGTGGCTCTTTATTTCCCTCCTTCACTTTCAGACTGCACAGTAATTTAGGCTGCAGTCTTCATTCCGCTTACCTCTGAGTAAGCCATTTGAGTATTACTTTAGGAAATCAAGGAGTATCAAAATCAAATCAAATGGCATAAGACTTTATTAAAATAGAAATGCCACTGGACGGATTAAAAAGAAGAAGAAGAAGAAGCCCTAGAAGATACTTGTTCACATTCTTCCTTTCTGTGGGAATGGGAAGGAGTATTAAGAGGAAAATGCATTAATGGAAATCTTCAATAACTGAAAGAAGGTAAAGAAAGAAGGTAAAGAAGGTAAAGATTCATGGAGGTAAATGTTCACCCCAGAGATGAATGGAGTCTGATGGATTCCAGAGAGCTTTGATGTTGTTTTGGGTTATTGTTTTTTTACCAACCAGCATGGCTGGTGCTCCTACCAAAGTCCTGGTCAATTGGTAGAATATGGAGATGGCCCTGGTGGTTGGCATGGTTACTCCTGAGCATTAGCTTTTGTTTAGCATTTCCATGGGATACATTTGAGCTGAGGATGAGGCAAGTTGAAAGATGATAGGGAATGAAGCCGACAAATCCAGCTCAACACAAGTAAAAGTTCATTATTGAGCTGACTCTGTGGTGTCAGTACCAAACGGTGGTGGAGGAGGGCCATTGTTTCATATCATTGTTGTGTGTTTCCTAGAAGCATTTGATTGATAATTGTGGGAAGCAGGATGCTGGGCTAGATGGACATTTTGGCAATGTACAGGGTTATGAGTCCTACGTGGGCCTCACATTATATTTGACTTTACAAGCTTGTTCAGTGGGCTTTCAAGACAAATTTGGTGGTATATTTCACCCAAAAGGTTGCAGATCTGTTTAAATTTGGGGAAATGCTTCTATAATCTAGACACAGCTGAAGCTTTCTAACTGGTTTTTATGGTAGTTGTCTAAAAGTTGCCAGCAAACCTTGGCGCTAAATACACTATCAAAGGTTGTACCCATTGCTGCTGTTCCACTAGCTCAGATGACTTCCACTTGCACAACATAACTATCCCTCCCCATCTCCCTCCCCCATAGAATCTGCTCCAGAGAGCTGGAGGACCATCTGCATGGTTGGAACTCTGCATGCACAGCATTGCATGGAATCCCAAGAAGATTTTTTTAAAACCTTAAAACCACAAGACCTGCATCTGTGTCAATGGCCTGTTGTGGAAAGTGCCCCACTCTGGATAATTTTCTTCATATACCGGTATTTGATACTTTGCAAAAATGGTAAGAAATTTCAAGGAATGGTGGTTTCTTCAGCCCTGTAAAACCACCGGAGGCATACTCCTAAAATGCAGTGATTGCCATGTATTATATTCTCTGTACAGATTTGTCATAGAGTGAAAACCACCCGTACATAATGACATATCTGCAGCTTCTGTCCTTTTCCTCTTTACTATTCACTTTCCATAAAATGTAAAGTACATTACATAGGTATAGAGTTAGGTGACAGGTCAGATAAGACCGAACAGAAATAATAACTAAAATAATAGTAATCTTGTCAGTGTGTTGCTACTGCTATGTAAAGTGATAATATCTGAATCCTGGTCATGAGATTCACTGTTCTCTACTTCATATGGAAACATGTCATTCAACATTTACAGAAATGCCTCATGGTGCAGTAGTTAATAAACTACTCAAATTGATTACAGATCCCCCCCCCCCATAATTCAAAACATGTTCCCACTTCACTTTTTCATAAGCCTTTCTCTCTCATTTGTGTGTTCAGACCCAGAGACCTCCCCCCTAAATAAATCCACACTTGACTCAAATTTTAGGCAGAATTTAGGCCACAGCTTTATTGATTACAGAAGGTGAGTGGTTGCATAGGTTCTGGTTGATGCCTCCTTAATGGGGACCCATCCTCGTGGATCAGGAAGGCACCAGCCCCAGGTGGGCGAACTGACAAATATTTCTTGGCATCCTTCACTGGACAAGGGCCGGGCTTACCAGTGGCAGGCAGCCTCATCAAGGCACCTCTGCCCACCTGGTCCTTTTTGGAATTTTGAATAGTGAGCACCAGCTCAGCATCAGAAAGCTGAACGTCTTGCAAAAGCAAGCCCCTGGGAGCCCTTCCCTGTGCTGACTCCAGCACCACTTCACCCACATGCAGTGCACCGAAAAGTGCTATAGAAAAGGCTGCCTCAAAGAGTCTTGCCTCATAAATCGACCAGCAGACAAGTCTTAACTTGCTGCGCACCAAGAACAAAATGTCAAATGTGACCAGCCTCCTCCTACCTGGTGACTTTGGTGGCTGCAACCTGGCCCAACCCTCAAGAGCCTTGTGCACTACAAACTTTGCACAAGGATCTCTGTAATAGAGGGATTTACAGAAAAATGAAATGGCAGAAGACTGAATTCTGATGGTCTTTACAGCATGAGTAATAGAAAAGAGGGAGAAGGCTGTGGCTGCATCTACATCTTGCGGGAGGAGAAAGCAGGTGAGGAGTGATAATCCTGCCTAACTAAGTCCACCCCACCACCATTAGGAATACCTCTCACGTGTGTTCTGGAAACAGAGAAGTGAGTATAGTTTCCCCCCTAAATAAAGCAAGGACTGGCTGTCCTAAACTCTGTGGGGCCTGGAACTTAAAATTAGTAAGGAGTGAACCTACTAATGATATCATTAAAAAAAAACACTGAGTCAGTCTAATCCTCCAAAAAAGCTGCTTCTTTTGTGGTCTTCCATATAATTAGATACAGTAAACTAACATGCATTGGGTAGTCTAGAAGTGACTTTCAAGGACAAAGGTATACTAGGAAAGGTGAACCAATGACCTGATCGGACATAGCAATCTGTGTTCTTAGAAAGGCAAGAGGTAGACATATGTTGATATGTACATAGATTCTACAGGTAGATAAATCTCAGTGGAAATACCAGATGTTCAATCCTGCTACAGGCAGCCCAAAATCTGTTGCTGTCTACTGCAGTGCAATGGATTGTGAAGCCTTGTTTTCCTGCATCTCAAGGAAACTGTACACGGGTGCATTTTAAAGCCCCCAAATCAGCATATTAAAAACAACATGCTTCTACTCTGTATATTTTAATTGTATGCCACACACAAACATAAACACCAGATCAGCTTTTTAAAATAGCCACCCCTCCCAACATTGTAACAAATGATTAAAGAAAACAAAAATCACTCTCAAGAAACATGGGTCACTGTCCCCTTGACAAATCTAAGATAAATTGCAACCTTTTATGGCAAGTCCCAGTGGACCAAACCTAAGTCTGAATTAATTATGTGCAACTACGGTATATATGGCATGTTGTGGTATCCACATTCACTAAGAACAGTACTCTTCTTAATGGCTCAGACTTCTCCAGAGGGATGTTAAAGGGATATCAAACACTTCTCCTTGCCCTTCAAGACTTTCTTCCTGTGTGGTATAGTTCTAGATCACTGCTAGCCAAACTGGAACATTTTTATAGGAATAAAGGGAGTGAGCACAGAATACTCAGGTCTGCAGAATGGGAAAGGGGAAGACATTTAATAAAGATTCTTTTATAAAAGGTGAAAGGTAAAGGTAAAGGACCCCTGGATGGTTAAGTCCGGTGAAAGGTAACTATGGGGTGTGGCGCTCATCTCACTTCAGGCCGAGGGAGCCGGTGTTTGTCCACAGACAGCTTTCCGAGTCATGTGGCCAGCATGACTAAACTGCTTCTGGCACAACAGAACACCATGACAGAAGCCAGAGAGCACAGAAACGTCATTTACCTTCCTGCCACAGTGGTACCTATTTATCTACTTGCACTGCTGTGCTTTCGAACTGCTAGATTGGGAGAAGCTGGGACAGAGCAATGGGTGCTCACTCCATTGTGAGGATTCGAACCTCCAACCTTCCCATCAGCAAGCCCAAGAGGCTCAGTGGTTCAGACCACAGCACTACCTGCGTCCCAAAGATTCTTTTATAGGTCAAGGCCAACCAGCAACTTTTCTTTTCCTGTCCTCTGTTTTCCTTCTCCCCTGCCCCACCACTGACACACAAACATTTAGTGATTAGGCTGCTCTCAATCATAGACTTGATAGACTCGCACAGTCGGCCTAACTTTTGGGTTCTTATGTCAAACCTCCCTCCCCCTGCCAATGGCTCAGCTACCATCATCACTCTGCAAGCTCACAAGTTCCTGTCAGTTTGAGGTTTAAAATTTCTTTCTTTCTTATAATTCAGAAGCATATCATACCCTCCAACATTCCTCTGATGAAAATAGGGACACCCCATTCCGTAATGATAATTTTACTATTTATACTCCACGCATCTTATTGGGTTGCCTCAGCACTCTGGGTAGCTTCCAACATATATAAAAATATAATTAAACATTGAATATAGACAGCTCGGGGATTGCGTAACTCCATACCCTACAACATTTCTCTAATGAAAATAGGACATCCTAATGAAAAGCAGGACATTCCGGGATAAAATCAGAAACCGGGATGGCTTCTCTAAATAATAATAATAATAATAATAATTTATTATTTATAAACCAGGGACATCCCTGGAAAATAGGGAGACTTGGAGGGTCTGGCATATGTATTGTTACACACATGGGCATCTTAATTTTTTTCGTGGCTCTGCTTGCTTCCGAACTGATAGGGCATCATCCAACTTAGTTTGCTATTTGAAGGAAGGATATTGGGAGTGTTGGGCATAGAAGACAAGGTGTTATTGTGAGGAGCTGGACCAGTTTGCCCCTCCTAATCTGTGTTAAATTTTTGTTACCAGAGAAGAAAGGCAGCTTGCAGTTTTTATGTTGACTTTCTTTTTTGTTCTGTGTGTGTACATTTACAATTTTGAGAGCTGGTCATCTGATAAGCTTTATCATTCTAAGCTTATCATCCTTATCTTGGAGGTCAGGCATGCTTGGTATTCTGCCCACAGCTGGAATGTCAGGAGGCGAGTGTACAAGCTAAGCCCTGGGCACTGATTTGCAACCATCTCCCTTTTTGTACCTCTTTAAATGACTCAGTGTGCCCTCTTTCCCCCTGTCTTGTAGAATGCAGTATTGGGCCAGAAGACTGGAGCAAGAGATTGATGGCGTGATGAGGATATTTGGTGGTGTTGATCAGCTGAAACGGGTAAGTTTTGCCTTCTCTTTCCTTTCTTTGTGACAATATTTCTGGATAAAGCTGGTTACATCCGGAGAAATAATGGACATTCATTGGTGTCTGGGTTCTCATGTTCATATAGCACCACAGTCTTGGGGTGATGCTGTGTTTGACTCACTCTTGCAACCAGGGCACACCTCACAGTGCTTACTTTCAATCTGTAAGCTATTAAGAGACTTCAATCACATATGCCTGACAACATCATCACTGTTCTAATATATATAGTCACTGACAGCAGCCTCTTGCCCACTCCAACCTCACCCAGTGATTCACTTCAGATGTAATGGGGGAACATGGTATCCTGTTACATTATTGAACCTTTGGCTCCTTCTCCTCTCCTCTTTTACACTTGCAAGGAGGAGTGAAAGTAAAAGCTTATGAATTTGTTATTATTATTTCTAATTTATTTTTATTTATCACCTGAGGATCACAGGAAGGGTTACAATATAAAAACACAAAGTACCTGTCAGGGGACAGCCATCGAAAGGGGAGAGGGAGGCAGAAACATACAGGGAGCCTCCTACTTTGCTGAGCAGTAACACCTTGTCAGAGACTTGTGAGAGCGAAGCCTCAGGCGAAATGGAAGAGGAAAGGAGGGGGGAGGTGAGGCAAAGGCTCACAGAGGTTACTGCGAGCCCCAGCACCACTCCCAGGCAGACTGATAGGGAAACAGACATGCAGCTTCTGTCGCCTAGTATTCGCAAGGGAGTCAAACGTAAGGAAAAGAGGAGGAGATTGGGGGTGTTGAGGTTCTTATGCTGAGGGGGGGGGGTGTGGAACTGGAAGAACCCACTCTCGAAATCTGCTAGTGACTGAGGCAGACATGAACTTTGGACTCCTGCACTGTATACATAGTTTGCACCCAATAAAACCGGTAAAAAGGCAGGTCAGAGTCCTGGCTGTTTACTCGTGAGCAACCATACACATCCCTGACAGTACCTAACATATCTAAACACAAAGCACATAACATAGTCATAAACTAAAACAATAATCTCCCCCCCCCATTTAAAAGGCCTGGGAGAAGAGGAATGTTTTTGCCTGCCACCTAAAGGTATGTAACAAAGGTGTCAGGTGGGCCTCCCTGGGGAGAGCATTCCACAAATGAGGTGTCACTGCAAAAAAGAAGAAGCTTATTCTTCTATTATCACCCTCTGAACCTCTCATGATCGTAGGGTCTGGGTCAATCATAAGGAGAGGCAGTTCTTGGGGTAATTGCAGTATTTTAAACTTATCTGCCATCCCTCATGATGTCTGAACTTGGAGAATAATACAATGGTTTCTGAAAACAAGCCAGAATCTGAAACCATGATTGCCTCAGCTAAATGTTGAACTTGATATACTGACATTCAGTCAAGATGAGGGCCGCGTTTAGCAAATCTGACAGGGTGAGCGGCAGTGTTGTTTTCCTGTTCTTGGTCCTGATGCTCCGCTTGGAGAATTGCTAATACAAATAGAAGTTGAGACAAACGGAAATCTGAATACTAATAATAGCTCCTAAGCAAAGCCCTAATAGGAATCTCTTTCCTTGTGCATCTGAATGACGCTTAGCACAGTCAGAGCCATGATACCTGCTTGGGTGCTCTGGGGCTCTGTCCTTCCTTAATTTTGTGACTCAGTCTTCTGTGTCTTGGTGATTAAAAATAGAACTAAGCATGTCAGAGGAGATAAAAGTCTCAGACCTACAGATCTGTCACACACCATCATCTGCAAGTTTTAAATTCAGTTTTTGTTTCTCATAGCTTTTGTATGTGACACACACACACACACACAGACAGACACACAGAGAGAGAGAGAGAGAGAGAGAGAGAGATGTACAGTCTGAGAGGCAGAGCTGCTTCTTTTCCCTTTTAATTCAGGTCTAACTATAAGCAGTGACATGTTAGTAAATAAAAATTATAATACCTCCTTCATTATTATTTTTTAGTTTTTGCTTCTTAATTTCTCCCTCTTTTCTGGGTGAGGATATGGACCTGTGCATTGGTTATTGACTGAAATCTCATAAATGCTTTGCCACATGAGGCATGAAATTTATTGTCAAGAATACAGTGTCAGAAAATGTAATGGTGCTGATATTTTCTCTGACAGCTAGCATATTAAAAACATTATTTTTAACACTTTCTTTGTTTCCAGAAACAAGGGGTGTTGCTTACTACAACAGAGCTATTCCTGTTTTCAGGAATCATAAAAAGGCATTTTTTTCTGCCGATCTTATTGACCATCTATTTATGTTTACTTTCAACAAAGCAAGTGAGATTCTGATTACGTCAAGAAATATGGACCAGATGTAACTGGTTCTGAGAAAGGTATATCCAATTTCATAGGGAACATATCTGTTAAAGGCCTGTGAAGTATCTATACTGTGAAGGCTGCAATTCACTGACAAATGCCAGTGATCCTTGACCAATAGATTTTGGAATATCAAGATAAATGAAGCAAAACTCAACAGATATTGGCAAACTAGAGCATCAGTGTCCACTTCAGTGAAGATGTACATAGGATTCTTACTAATAAGATTATAATAATTCTAACCTTCCTTCTTTGTGTAATAAGGTGAGGTAGTTTGGATATGCATACACTATATTCAGTAACAAAGGATGCTTCAAAGCATGTCTGCTTGGGAGATAGCCAGTGTTAGTTTTACTAAGAGCTGACCCATTAAAATCAATTTCAATAGGACTACTGTGAGTGTGACTTAGATGGGTATCAACCCTCCCCTCCCCCATGTGGTAGCAGCATACACTTCCATGGGGAAATGTTGCTCTCAGACTTTCAGTTTGACACAAAACTGCCAAACTGGCAATGGCAGAACAACCTCATGTGGCTAAACTCTGAGGGTATTGCTACTGTTTGCCTTATTAAAATGGTTTATAAAGGAAACCACCACATCCCATGAACTCCAACGTAACAAAGAAGGAACCAAGCTGAGTTGACACGAGGAATTGTTTACTCATCAAATTGTCCCTATAACTTAGGGGTGTGCACAGAAAAAGCAATGGCTTTGGAGCCTGTTTCATATATGGGGCCACTTCACTTTGGATTAATTCAGACAACACCTCGTTTGCTTTGGTTTTGCTTCAGATTTCTGAAGGACTCCCCATTGATTATACTATTTGTTGGCAGAATTAGCTAAAATTTGCAGGCATAAAAGCCTATTGTGAGAGGATGGAACATTTGAATTCCAGACAAGTAAAATACAGGGGAATTTGTGCAAGGAGTCTTTAAAGTTAAAGGCTTTTAAAAAATAAAAATAAAAAAATGAACCAACCATGACAGGTATCCAAAATCTTTCGGGGCCCATGGGCAAAATCTGGAATTTGGCAAACTGTTGTTGGTACTACCCCTGAATAGCAGTTGTAGTAGAATGGCCACTCAGATTGAGTAAATAAATAAATGAATCTGCATGTGGCTCTCTACTCTGCTCCCACTAACGCCATAGTCCAATAGGAAGTCTGTTCCTGCATGCTTCTGACCAACCAGAATGAAAAGAGGTAGGACATGTGTTGGACATTGGTGGGGATATGCACAGAATCAGCTGAGCAACTAAAAAAAAAATGATGAATCAGAGATGTGAGGGGAGATCTTGTTGAAGTAGTGAAGTCACACTGCCTGGAGAGAGAGGAAAGTGAGTTAGTGATAAAGAGAGAGTTAAGAAGGGTTCCATCTATTTGTGAGCTCAGTTCAGTGTTTTTGTGAACCTGAATTTTTGGAGGGGCCTTAACACTTCAAAGTTATGCATGCTTATTCAGGAACAAGTCTTCCTGAGTTCAAGGTGGGAGAGAGCTGCTGCACTCAAGTCTTGTTTGCAGGTTTCTCAAAGGCATCTGGTTGGCTACTGTGAGAATAGGATGCTGGGCCTTATCCAGCAGGTTTCTTATTGTGCTCTTAAACCATTCCTGATTACTATAAGCCATTTTCTGGATTGAATGAGCATTTTGGTTTACTACCACTGAAAGATGTTCTGATATTGTCCTATGGTATCTTTGGTAGTCAGTTCTATAGTTATTGAAATAATTTCAAGAAACAGGTTCTTCATGAAAGTTGTAGAATACCTGGAGGCATTTGAGAAGATTCCAGATTTGTATAATGAGTTAAGAATCTAGAGGCTCACTTAGATGAAGAATCTTTTTGCAAAGTACTTCTGATAATATATCATAAATATTTGCAATATGGCATGACAGTAAGGTTTAATATAGTGTTTTGCTGGTGGGTGGGTGCATATATATCTAAATTTTATATGCAACTTTTAACAAAAGAAAGGGGGGAATTTATCAAATTAAAAATAGGACTAATACTAATGGCAACAAAAAAGCACCATCAATTCACATTACGGATATATTGCTAGCATTTCCTAAGCTCCTACATCTTGATGCAACTAAATCTTATAATACTGTCTCTTGAACTTTATAACACAAGAGGCACATTATATCATGTCATGTTAACCCTCTCCAATTGTGGCAACAATAATCAGTAGTTGTTGCAACCGACCATCTGCTGTTGTGGACTTCAGCATGCCTCTGATGCTAACAAATGTGTTGATGGAAAACTAAACATGTCTTACTTGTTACAAACAAAAATTATCTGTTATGTATAAACCTTACGCCGTTTGGACCTTTTATATATATATAAAAAAGGAGATTATGTGTGTCTTTAATTAGTACTGTAGAACAGCTCATAGTCATTAATTCCAATTATGTACAAACAGAGAATTGAGGCATAAAAGGACTGATCAAGTAGGGAGCTGATCAGTGAAGGAACAAGAAATTTAACCCATCCTACTAAACTCAAATTCCTATACAGCAGCCCCAGGGGCCATACTTTACCTGCCTTTTCAAATCAATTGGAGTGTTTCTTAGCAGCCATTGAAACAGTAATTGAAAATGGAGTAATCAAAATGGGATGGAAAATGGCTCTTTTATTCTTTATTGCATCTTACCTTGCTTTTCACAGTCAGCCAAAGGATATGCTCAAGGGTTTAATATCAGACTAGGGATGGGATTGAATCCTTAAAAAGAGGTTTGGGAATACTAGATTTCTGATGTTTGCCTTCCTGCTCCTGGAGACAACTGGGATTGGGACTCTCCTGTGTGGGTGTCTGAGGGTCCTGCTCTTGCCGCTTACCACCTACCTGGCCCAGGGTGGGGCCTGAAGCCTCACAGGGACTGCTGCGCTCTGCTGCCCAGGAGGACTCTCCTGTGTGAGTGTCTGAGGGGCCTGCTCCTTCCTGCCACTCACCATCTAGCCTGGGGTGGGGCCTGAAGCCTCACAGGGACTGCTGTGCTCTGCTGCCCAGGAGGACTCTCCTGTGTGAGTGCCTGAGGGCCCTGCTCTTGCCGCTTACCACCTACCTGGCCCAGGGCGGGGCCTGAAGCCTCACAGGGACTGCTGCGCTCTGCTGCCCAGGAGGACTCTCCTGTGTGAGTGTCTGAGGGCCCTGCTCCTTCCTGCCACTCACCATCTGGCCTGGGGTGGGGCCTGAAGCCTCACAGGGACTGCTGTGCTCTGCTGCCCAGGAGGACTCTCCTGTGTGAGTGCCTGAGGGCCCTGCTCTTGCCGCTTACCACCTACCTGGCCCAGGGCGGGGCCTGAAGCCTCACAGGGACTGCTGCGCTCTGCTGCCCAGGAGGATTCTCCTGTGTGAGTGTCTGAGGGCCCTGCTCCTTCCTGCCACTCACCATCTGGCCTGGAGTGGCCTGAAGCCTCACAGGGACTGCTGTGCTCTGCTGCCCAGGAGGACTCTCCTGTGTGAGTGCCTGAGGGCCCTGCTCTTGCCGCTTACCACCTACCTGGCCCAGGGTGGGGCCTGAAGCCTCACAGGGACTGCTGCGCTCTGCTGCCCAGGAGGACTCTCCTGTGTGAGTGTCTGAGGGCCCTGCTCCTTCCTGCCACTCACCATCTGGCCTGGGGTGGGGCCTGAAGTCTCATAAGGACTGCTGCACTCTGCTGCCCAGGAGGACTCTCCTGTGTGGGTGTCTGAGGGCCCTGCTCTTGCCGCTTACCATCTACCTGGCCCAGGGCGGGGCCTGAAGCCTCACAGGGACTGCTGTGCTCTGCTGCCCAGGAGGACTCTCCTGTGTGAGTGCCTGAGGGCCCTGCTCTTGCCGCTTACCATCTACCTGGCCCAGGGCGGGGCCTGAAGCCTCACAGGGACTGCTGCGCTCTGCTGCCCAGGAGGACTCTCCTGTGTGAGTGTCTGAGGGCCCTGCTCCTTCCTGCCACTCACCATCTGGCCTGGGGTGGGGCCTGAAGCCTCATAAGGACTGCTGCGCTCTGCTGCCCAGGAGGACTCTCCTGTGTGAGTGCCTGAGGGCCCTGCTGTTGCCGCTTACCATCTACCTGGCCCAGGGCGGGGCCTGAAGCCTCACAGGGACTGCTGTGCTCTGCTGCCCAGGAGGACTCTCCTGTGTGAGTGTCTGAGGGCCCTGCTCCTTCCTGCCACTTACCACCTGGCCGAGGGCAGGGCCTGAAGGGCCACACTAGGACAGTTGCTGTTACTGCTGTAGGGGTGCAGAGTGCTTTTAAAATGTTTTAAAATTTTTCTTTTGAATTTTTTGTATGTGGGGTGGGGGTGGGGCTGGGATGGATGTTTATTGGGCCTGGGAATTTGTTTGATTTTATGTTTTTGTAATTTTTACTGTTTTTTGTTTGTATTGTTTTATTGGTTTTTTGTTTTGTTTTTTAAAGGTGTTATTTGTTCTTAAGGGGAGGGGTCAGGGCTGCCGGGGAGTAGGTCCCAGCCAACAAAATGGCTGGGGCATGGTACACAGAGGGGGATGCACTGGGACAACCGATCTCAGTGATCATGGGTAGGAGGAGGAGTTACGCTAAGACCAGACCATGTCATTACAGAGGAGGCAGGTTTAGTCGTTGTCTGAGGACTATCCCTGCCTCCGGGTCTGGTCCTGACCGGATGGATACTAGAATCAGCAAGGGATACCCACATGACCTGAAAGTGTTGCTGTGCAATGCCAGGTCAATGATTCATAAGACCACTGCCATCCATGACTTGATCATGGATGGAGGACTTGACCTGGCATGTGTAACAGAGACTTGGTTGGATGAAGCAGATGGGCCTGTCCTTGTCACTGCTTGTCCACCAGGTTTCTCTTACGCACAGTAACCCAGGTCATGTCGGCGGGGAGGGGGGGTTGAAGTGATTTTTAGGAAGTCATTAGTTTGCACCAGGTATCCTATTGGGAAGACCCAGTTTTCCGAGTGCATGTTCTGGAAGTTGGGCAATAGGGGCAGTACAGGATTCCTTTTGGTGTACCGACCTCCCCGCTGCACCAAGGATTCCCTGCCCAAGCTGCTTCAGGTTGTGGCGAATGTTCTCCGGGAGACACCTAGCTTGGTTGTCCTAGGGGATTTTAACATCCATGCCGACACGACCTTACAAGGGGCCGCTCGGGACTTCGTGGAAAGCATGGCCTCCATGGGGCTGTCCCTGAATAAGTCTGGCCCAACCCATAGCCGTGGACATGCCTTGGACCTGGTGCTTACCTCTATGGATGTTGGTGATCTGACACTAAGTAAAAGCGAAACGAAAGAAGTGCCATGGTCAGATCACTTCCTGGTGCAACTGGACTTCTCTGCGACCCATCCCCTCTGCAGGGAGGTGGGACCGATTCGAATGGTCCTGAACGGGGTAACTGTGCCCCTGAAGGACCAGGTGCGCAGCCTGGGAGTCATTTTCGACTCACAGCTGTCCATGGAGGCACAGGTCAAATCTGTATCCAGGGCAGCTGTTTACCAGCTCCATCTGGTACGTAGGCTGAGACCCTATCTGCCTGCAGACTGTCTCGCCAGTCTGGTACATGCTCTGGTTATCTCCCGCTTGGACTACTGCAATGCGTGGGGCTACCTTTGAAGGTGACCCGGAAACTACAACTAATCCAGAATGCGGCAGCTAGACTGGGAGCGGCCGCCGAGACCATATAACACCGGTCTTGAAAGACCTACATTGGCTCCCAGTACGTTTCCGAGCACAATTCAAAGTGTTGGTGCTGACCTTTAAAGCCCTAAACGGCCTCGGTCCAGTATATCTGAAGGAGCGTCTCCTCCCCCATCGTTCTGCCCGGACACTGAGGTCCAGCTCTGAGGGCCTTCTGGCGGTTCCCTCATTGCGAGAGGCCAAGTTACAGGGAACCAGGCAGAGGGCCTTCTCGGTAGTGGCGCCCGCCCTGTGGAACGTCCTCCCATCAGATGTCAAAGCGATAAACATCTACCTGACATTCAGAAGACATCTGAAGGCAGCCCTGTTCAGGGAAGTTTTTAATATGTGACATTTTAGTGTATCTTTCATCTTTGTTGGAAGCCGCCCAGACTGGCTGGGGAAACCCAGCCAGATGGGCGGGGTACAAATAATAATTATTATTATTATTATTATTATTATTATTATTATTATTATTATTATTGATCTAGATTCCTCTGAAGTCCTATGATCCAACTGGATTATTGTCGTATTACATACACACACACACACACACACACACACACACACACACACCAGCCACACCACAAGTATATTCCTTTAATGCCACCCATTTTACCCTAGTTTCCTCAGCTGGAAGTAGAGAGGGATGCCAAACACTGTAGGTCCATTCAACTCTGGACCCAATTAGATAGACAGATTTATTTTTCCAAGTGAGCTCCAGAGATTTGGAAAAATTATCCAGCTTTTCCTAATTATCTCCATAGTGGGCTTGGTTGTGTGTATCCACTGATCACTATGTAAGATCTCTATGTAATAATGACCATTCTATGTAAGTAAGAGTCTCCCAGAAGGTGGTTTACAGGGAGACATTAAGAAAAAAAAGGTGTAGCAACTGCAAAGAGTTTCCTCTTTGTCCATGCCAACAGTTCAGCGTAATGTGTGTATCTGACAGTCCTCTGCTGAATTTAACAGACCTGATCTCTTGTCTTTGTTTCCTCCACCCCCCTCCCTGTCATTTTCAATACTAGGGGCATAAACAATGCTGCTATTTGGCTTGGCCCCATGTCCTTATCATCCAATGATGGTATGCCGAGTAATGGACAGTATTGGCACATTCTCATACATTTTGAAGAGGAAAACACCCAGTCCATTAAAAGGTCCAGATGGCCTGAAAGCTTGTGCCATTGGTTGGGAGTGGTGCACAGCTTGTTGGCAGTGCTCAACAGCCGACTAGCCTGCAGCTGAGCAGCATTTGATCCTCCTCAACAGGTGTCACTGCGACTCAAAGAAAATCACATGGAGAGGGCAGGAAAAAACAGTCGCTAGCCAGGACTGCTCAAGCTCTTCCAAAGAGAGGCTCCCTTCTCTTCTTTTAAAAACAAGGTTTTTATGCTGTAGAGCCATGCACTTCTACCCTTTCCCGGGAGGCTTCTGTGGCAAATGCAAGAGATTGGACAGAGCTGGTTTGGAGTGCCTCTCTAACTGACTTGACATTTCATTTTTCTTAAGTGGCTTTTCACAAGCATTCACTGCATCAGTACTTTTATTCTCTATTGTGGTTTTTGTTCCTTGGCTAATTACCTCATGCTGACAGTCTGGCATGTCTACTTGCCACGTAGTTCTGCTCTTTATTAATTTTGTTGCGTATGAAAGTGAAGAAGGACTAAAAGCATTGGCTAGGGGTTCAGCAATCATGTGTATGCTTCCCTGGCACTGTCTTGACCTACAGCTCCATCTGCTGTTTTAATCCCAGATATCTTGCCAATGTGCTACAGTCTTGCCTACTTTCCCTGCACAATGCACATTTGGATGGATGAACAGGATGTGGTCAGAAACCACATTGGATTCCTGCAGGGTACATGCATCTGAACTTGGCCAGTGATCAACCACACCGCCTGTTCAGAAGATGGAAGGGAATTACAAGCCGGGCTGGCCAAAGTGATATTGTCTGCACAATCCACATAGCAATGTCAGCCCTGTGTTCTATGGAGTCATACAGAACCCGAAGTTTAGGGTGATTCTTGGCTTTTCAGTTTGGGGCTACAGTACTGACCTGATTCTGTCAGAATCTGTTCCTGTCAGAAGGGAATGGAGGAAGGTAACAATAGACAGAAGCTAGCTAGAAGCAGAATCCCCTTGCTGGTTTTATAGGGGTCAGGCAATATCCTCTGATCTGATCTGGCCTATTGCGGTTGAGCAGCTTCTTTCCTGGTGTGATCACCCCAGCAGTTTCCTCCCTTTGCCAGAGCTGCATGTGGTGCACATGCTGAATCTCCCTTGCCCACATACTTGGTGTTCTAAGTACACAGACTACTGTGGGCTCAAGCCCTGGCAAAACACGGCAATCTGCCATTCAAATCCACCTCAGTTTGTCTAACCACCCTCCCCTACATTCTTTGCATTCTCATCTTTCTGAACATTTCTCGAAGTGTAACTTTAAATTAGGGAGGTGAAACCTGTGGTAAAATGGGTGATGGATTCTGGACAGTTTACATTTTGTCACTGCATGAAGATTAAAACTTGGCTCGGCAGAGCTGAAAGTCAAGTGCATCAGCCCAATGTCACTAGAGCTCCTGTAAGGATATTGATAAAAAAAGAAGGAACATATTTTTTCACATGATAAAGCTGCTTTTGAAGCTGAAGACAGACACCCAGTTTTTCAGGGATGATAATTCAGGGTAATAACTGTGAGATTTGTGTAGCAGGAGACTTTATCTGGAGCCAGGCATTGCTTTACTTGTGACCCTGAATCTTGGAGCAAGAGATTCTAAGGGGTATTAAGAGCTGGTGAAAATTTTGCTCTTGCTATGTATACAGTGGAGCTTTGAATATGCTAGTGGAGGGGGTGCTGGGCATTTGATTTATGCAGATTGAGTGACAGTCTTTGCCCTTGTCCTTTCTCTTGTGTGTTCTTATACAATCAGTGCTGCAGCAAACACTGATCACACTCACTCCCAGCCACCTGACTGACTGAGCCACCTGCAAAAATAGCTCCCAAGTCTTCATAGATTTGAAAGAATCACTGCAATGGTGTCTTGTGAACTCTTCCTGAGTCACCTCTGTTGACCAATTAATATAGGCGACAGAACTGCAGAGCAACTATTGTCCACAAGTGTACAGCGGGGTTGGGTGGGTTTGCTTGAATTTGACCTTATGGAAAACTGAACATGGAAAACTAACATGTCAGGGGGGGCACTAGGTCAGACCCACTTCCATAATATATTAGTTTTCTGTGTGCAGATTTGCCCCCCCCCCCAGTAGAAACATTCAGACCTACAGTACAAGCTCCTACCTGTAGCAGAAAGTGGTATAGTATAGGAAAATAGGCTTTTCCATATGTTTCCGTTGATTCTTTTATAGTGTTGATCTGAGTCTTCTGTTCAGAATGTTCCTGGTCCATTTTAATGGCACAGTTAGAACATGTCACACACCTGCTTTAACTTAAGGGTTACCAGGAGATACAAGAAGAAGATATAGGTTGATGTCAACTCAACATAAAGGTGACATGGCCCCAAAAAGGTGAACAGCAAATCCAGATCACTGTCATGAAACTCTCCCTTCCCCATCCCAGCCCTGGAGTTGGAACTTAATCTTAGATTTTCTTCTCCTATATCAGGCAAGTCCTCCTAACCAACGGTGGGTAACCTGTTGTTGCTTCTGTAGGCTTGACATAATCTGTTTTGATAGGAGGGTGGTTTTGATGCCAGTATATGTGATCCAGCCCATTTCCCCCCTGAATTTCTGTGTCCAGTCTGTTTCTGAGTGGAAGATCCTAATTGTTCCCTTTTTTCCAATGGCTTGATTAGACACATGGGTGGCTCTTGTTGTAGCACTCTACAAAAGAAGCTGTGGAGGATTCTTACCTTTTCCTCTTTGTCCTTTCCTTCCACTTGCCATCCATCCTAGGAAATGTCAGGAGAGCATATGCTCCAGTGTTTAGGTCGTTTGCATAATGAGGCTAATGTGTATGCATAATATATAAAGAATATCTGCATGGAGAGGTTTGCTGTGTGGTGTTTGTGTCCCTTATTAAATTCTTTCCAGTCAGGAATGCACATCCTGAGATATTGCATATGATATTTGCCAACAGAAAGGAAAAACAGCAATTCAGCAGCAAACATATCTGGATATGGTATAGCATTGGTTATTGTTAGTAGCATTAGCAGTATTAACAGATACATCTGTATCCAGACATTCTTCCAATGTGCTCAGTATGACATATGTGGGTTATCACATTTTTTAAACAAATCTTTACAACTCTAGGATCTCGGCTAGGCCAGTGTGGTATGAGAGCCAGTGTGGTGTAGTGGGTAGGAGTGGTAGACTCCTAATCTGGTGAACTGGGTTCACTTCTCCGCTCCTCCACATGCAGCTGATGGGTGACCTTGGGCTAGTCACACTTCTCTGAAGTCTCTCAGCCCCACTCACCTCACAGAATGTTTGTTGTGGGGGAGGAAGGGAAAGGAGAATGTTAGTCACTTTGAGACTCCTTCAGGTAGTGATAAAGCGGGGTATCAAATCCAAACTCTTCTAGGCTTTTAGAGATCAGTGACTAACTCATTATGACCCACTGAACTTCATGGCTGAGTGGGGATTTTAACCCAGCTCCCATAGTCAATATCATGCTCCAGGGACTTAGGGGTAAGGGCAGGTGGTAATGGTGGTGACAATAAACAGCAATAATAAAAAGCATTCTTTTAAAAAAAATCCAGTTCAAGATAGATTTGTGACCTTGCCTCATTCACTTCCAATCCAGCTTTTCACCAGAAGCAAAAGGTTTATCTCACTTGCACTCTCACGTTCTCCTCCCCCACACTTTGCTATTTACTGAAGCTCATTTTAAACCAGCCAGAAGTGAAAAGTGGTACTTCTGAAGCAGCTAGTCCACATCACTTCATGGTAAAGGCAACTCTGCAGACATGATGGCTCTTCTTGTGGCAAGATTCATATTGGGAGATGCATTTTTCCTGAATTTTGTTTTTACTCTTAAAAACAAAGCATAACTACCACTTGTAGTCGGCTGGGTGAGGACTGCAGGGCCTGCTCCCTTCCAGGGCCTTTTCCAACTGGCCCAGGGGGCGTGGCCCAGGACCTCTCCCCGGCTACAAAGGGACTCCTGCTGCAGTGAGGCCTCGGACCATCGGCTGGGTGAGGACTGCAGGGCCTGCTCCCTTCCAGGGCCTTTTCCAACTGGCCCAGGGGGCGTGGCCCAGGACCTCTCTCCCGGCTATAAAGGGACTCCTGCTGCAGTGAGGCCTCGGACCATCGGCTGGGTGAGGACTGCAGGGCCTGCTCCCTTCCAGGGCCTTTTCCAACTGGCCCAGGGGGCGTGGCCCAGGACCTCTCTCCCGGCTATAAAGGGACTCCTGCTGCAGTGAGGCCTCGGACCATCGGCTGGGTGAGGACTGCAGGGCCTGCTCCCTTCCAGGGCCTTTTCCAACTGGCCCAGGGGGTGTGGCCCAGGACCTCTCTCCCGGCTATAAAGGGACTCCTGCTGCAGTGAGGCCTCGGACCATCGGCTGGGTGAGGACTGCAGGGCCTGCTCCCTTCCAGGGCCTTTTCCAACTGGCCCAGGGGGCGTGGCCCAGGACCTCTCTCCCGGCTATAAAGGGACTACTGCTGCAGTGAGGCCTCGGACCATCGGCTGGGTGAGGACTGCAGGGCCTGCTCCCTTCCAGGGCCTTTTCCAACTGGCCCAGGGGGCGTGGCCCAGGACCTCTCCCCGGCTACAAAGGGACTCCTGCTGCAGTGAGGCCTCGGACCATCGGCTGGGTGAGGACTGCAGGGCCTGCTCCCTTCCAGGGCCTTTTCCAACTGGCCCAGGGGGCGTGGCCCAGGACCTCTCTCCCGGCTATAAAGGGACTCCTGCTGCAGTGAGGCCTCGGACCATCGGCTGGGTGAGGACTGCAGGGCCTGCTCCCTTCCAGGGCCTTTTCCAACTGGCCCAGGGGGCGTGGCCCAGGACCTCTCCCCGGCTACAAAGGGACTCCTGCTGCAGTGAGGCCTCGGACCATCGGCTGGGTGAGGACTGCAGGGCCTGCTCCCTTCCAGGGCCTTTTCCAACTGGCCCAGGGGGCATGGCCCAGGACCTCTCTCCCGGCTATAAAGGGACTCCTGCTGCAGTGAGGCCTCGGACCATCGGCTGGGTGAGGACTGCAGGGCCTGCTCCCTTCCAGGGCCTTTTCCAACTGGCCCAGGGGGCGTGGCCCAGGACCTCTCTCCCGGCTATAAAGGGACTCCTGCTGCAGTGAGGCCTCGGACCATCGGCTGGGTGAGGACTGCAGGGCCTGCTCCCTTCCAGGGCCTTTTCCAACTGGCCCAGGGGGTGTGGCCCAGGACCTCTCTCCCGGCTATAAAGGGACTCCTGCTGCAGTGAGGCCTCGGACCATCGGCTGGGTGAGGACTGCAGGGCCTGCTCCCTTCCAGGGCCTTTTCCAACTGGCCCAGGGGGCGTGGCCCAGGACCTCTCCCCGGCTATAAAGGGACTCCTGCTGCAGTGAGGCCTCGGACCATCGGCTGGGTGAGGACTGCAGGGCCTGCTCCCTTCCAGGGCCTTTTCCAACTGGCCCAGGGGGCATGGCCCAGGACCTCTCTCCCGGCTATAAAGGGACTCCTGCTGCAGTGAGGCCTCGGAACATCGGCTGGGTGAGGACTGCAGGGCCTGCTCCCTTCCAGGGCCTTTTCCAACTGGCCCAGGGAGCGTGGCCCAGGCACTTATTTGGAACAAAATTTTTTGGGAAGGGTGGGAAGTGTTCTGCCATTCTTCCCTGTTCCAGGTGGTTAATGTGCTTTAAAATGTCCTCAAGCAGTCGGTGGCAATTTAAATTTAAATTTAAATTTTTATTTTTTTCCCCCCTTTTTTCCATTGTTGGGGGTGGGTGGGATGGATATTTAGTTGGGGATTAATTTTAGTATAATTGTTTTGTTTCTTTCTGTTGTTGTTGTTTTATTGGTTCTGTATAGTTTGTGTTTTGTTTTTAAGGGGCGGGATCAGGGCTGCCTGGGAGTGGGGCCCCAGCCAACACGATGGCTGGGACAAGTTTCACAGGGGGGGAAGCACTGGGACATCCGATCTCGGTGATCATGGGCAGGAGGCGGAGTTACGCTAAGACCAGACCATGCCATTACCGAGGAGGCAGGTTTAGTCGTTGTTTGAAGACTATCCCTGCCTCCGGGTCTGGCCTTGACCAGATGGATACTGGAATCAACAGGGGAAACCTACATGACCTGAAGGTGTTGCTGTGTAATGCCAGGTCAATGATGAATAAAACCACTGCCATCCACGACCTGATTGTGGATGGAGGATTTGACCTGGCATGTGTGACAGAGACCTGGTTGGAGGAAGCAGATGGGCCTGTCCTTGCCGCTGCTTGCCCACCAGGTTTCTCTTACGCACAGCAACCCAGGTCATGTGGGCGGGGAGGGGGGGTTGCAGTGATTTTTAGGAAGTCACTAGCTTGCACCAGGCGTCCTACTGGGAAGATCCAGCTTTCTGAGTGCATGTTCTGGAAGTTGGGCAATAGGGGCAGTACAGGATTCCTTTTGGTGTACCGACCTCCCCGCTGCACCAAGGACTCCCTGTCTGAGCTGCTTCAGGTCGTGGCGGATTTTCTCCTGGAGACACCTAGTTTGGTTGTCCTAGGAGATTTTAACATCCATGCCGACACGACCTTACAAGGGGCTGCTCGGGACTTCGTGGAAAGCATGGCCTCCATGGGGCTGTCCCTGAATAAGTTTGGCCCAACTCATAGTCATGGACATGCCTTAGACCTGGTGTTCACCTCTAGTGACGTGGGTGATCTGACACTAAGTAAAAGTGAAACAAAAGAAGTGCCATGGTCAGATCACTTCCTGGTGCAACTGGACTTCTCTGCGACCCATCCCCTCTGCAGGGAGGTGGGACCAATTCGGATGGTCCGCCCCCGCCACTTAATGGATCCAAATGGTTTCCAGAGAGTGGTAGGGGATGCTTTATCCCATGTTGATGGCCTTTCAGCTGATTCCCTGGTGGCCCGCTGGAATGCGGAGTTAACCAGGGCTATCGACTGTCTGGCTCCGAAGCACCCTCTCCGATTGCATGGAGCCCGGACAGCTCCGTGGTTTTCTTCGGAGCTGAGGGCGATGAAACAATCGCTGAGACGGCTAGAGCGTCGGTGGCAAAAAACTCACTCTGAATCTGACTGGACACAGGTTAGAGCTCAACGTCGAGCCTACCAAGTGGCGATAGCGACGGCGAAGAAGACTTTCTTCGCCGCCTCTATTGCATCTGCAGAAAATAGTAGCAGGAGACTCTTTCAGGTGGTTCGTAATTTAACGGAACCACCTTTACCACCGGGGCCTTGTAAAGACCCCAAGATCTCCTGCAACGATTTTGCAAAGTTTTTTGCAGATAAAATCACTCATATTCGGAGGGAGCTAGACACCACCGTGGGAGCAGTGCCGGGGCAGGAGAGTGCTAGAGCTCTGTCTGGTCAAGTTGCATGGAATCAATTTCAATCCGTTACCCCCGAGGATGTGGACAGGCTGCTTGGACGCGTGAAACCAACCACCTGTCTCCTGGATCCTTGCCCATCCTGGCTAATAAAAGCAAGCCGGGAAGGGCTGGGCGATGGGCTCTGCGGGGTGGTGAATGCTTCCCTCTGTGAGGGAACATTCCCAGATCCGCTGAAAGAGGCAGTCATTAAACCGCTTCTTAAAAAACCATCTTTAGACCCGGCCAGTATGGCCAACTATCGCCCAGTCTCAAATCTTCCTTTCTTGGGCAAGGTGATTGAGCGCGTGGTTGCTGAACAACTCCAGGCACGCCTGGAGGATGCGGACCATTTGGATCCCTTCCAATCGGGATTCAGGCCTCATCATGGGACTGAAACTGCCTTGGTCGCGCTGGTTGATGACCTCCGGCGAGCTAGGGACAAAGGTGAGAGTTGTTTCCTAGTTCTGCTGGATCTCTCAGCGGCCTTTGATACAATCGACCATAACATCCTTCTGGACCGTCTAGAGGGGCTGGGAGCTGGGGGCACTGTTATACAGTGGTTTCGCTCCTTCCTCCTGGGCCGTGTTCAGAAAGTGGTGGTGGGGGATGAGTGTTCAGAACCCTGGGCCCTCACTTGTGGGGTGCCTCAAGGTTCCGTCCTCTCCCCCATGCTTTTTAACATCTATATGAAGCCGCTGGGAGAGATCATCAGGGGGTTTGGACTGGGTGTTCATCAATATGCAGATGATACCCAGCTCTACCTCTCTTTCAAATCAGAACCAGTGAAGGCGGTGAAGGTCCTGTGTGAGTGCCTGGAGGCGGTTGGAGGATGGATGGCGGCTAATGGATTGGGGTTGAATCCTGACAAGACAGAAGTACTGTTTTTGGGGGACAGGGGGCGGGCTGGTGTGGAGGACTCCCTGGTCCTGAATGGGGTAACTGTGCCCCTGAAGGACCAGGTGCGCAGCCTGGGAGTCATTTTGGACTCACAGCTGTCCATGGAGGCGCAGGTCAATTCTGTATCCAGGGCAGCTGTCTACCAACTCCACCTGGTACGCAGGCTGAGACCCTACCTGCCTGCGGACTGTCTCGCCAGAGTGGTGCATGCTCTAGTTATCTCCCGCTTGGACTACTGCAATGCGCTCTACGTGGGGCTACCTTTGAAGATGACTCGGAAACTACAACTAATCCAGAATGCGGCAGCTAGACTGGTGACTGGGGGCGGCCGCCGAGACCACATAACACCGGTCTTGAAAGACCTACATTGGCTCCCAGTACGTTTCCGAGCACAATTCAAAGTGCTGGTGTTGACCTTTAAAGCCCTAAACGGCCTCGGCCCAGTATACCTGAAGGAGCGTCTCCACCTCCATCGTTCTGCCCGGACGCTGAGGTCCAGTGCCGAGGGCCTTCTGGCGGTTCCCTCATTGCGAGAAGCAAAGCTACAGGGAACCAGGCAGAGGGCCTTCTCGGTCGTGGCGCCTGCCCTGTGGAACGCCCTCCCATCAGATGTCAAAGCAATAAATAACTACCTGACATTCAGAAGACATCTTAAGGCAGCCCTGTTCAGGGAAGTTTTTAATCTGTGATATTTTAGTGTATTTTTGGTTTTTATGGAAGCCGCCCAGAGTGGCTGGGGAGACCCAGCCAGATGGGCGGGGTACAAATAATAAATTATTATTATTATTATTATTGTACTCCAATTCCATGAAGACCCAATGGATGCATACTGTATCATTAGCAAAGCTTGCCTCCTTAAAAACACAGATATATTATTATTTAATGGATATTTAATTGTCTTATTATTCTCTCCATATGGTTCTTTTCCTTTGAGCACAGCATGGGAGCTGATGTAGCTTGGGATGCAAATTCCTATGAGCAGTATTGATAACCAAAAATGTAGCTTTATCACTGGCAAGAATCAGAATGAATAAGAATTTTAAAATTCTAGTATGGCTACAGTATCTCTATTTTCCTCCCCAGTGCCAGAATTCTACTTGGTAGGAAATTTGTCTTTACTGCCCTTGGTAGGTTTCCTCTTTTCCAGGTGTAAGGAACCTGTTCTCAAAATGGGAGATACTTACTCTTCTGTTCTCTCAGAAAATATAGGCTAGCTGCAGAGCTTTTTTTTTCCAGCAGAAACTCGCCAGAGCTCAGTTCTGACACCTCTCAGGTGGATGCCATTGCCATTATTAGAGAGCAAGGGAGGCGTTCATTGTAAGTTCCAGCACCTACTTTTCTACAAAAATAAAACTGGCTAGCTGTTAGTTGACTTGGGCTGAAATATGTAGCAATTGATTTCTAATGGTATAGAGAGGAAATGCTGCCACTTTGACAGAAAGTGCAAAGGTTTATTAGGGCAACTGGCCATTCTCCACCTGCACTGATCATTAACTGTCTTAGGACTGCAGTCTTGTACTTGCTTAACATTGAGTACGGGCTTACCCAAAATTACCTTTTGCTCCTCTCTTTACAGACAAAGCTCCATGCTTTAAAGCTCTATGTTTGAGCCCTCTTTTTTTTCTTTTTTCTTTTTTGCCCTGGAGCTTTCTCCTTGAAAACTCACTCTTTAAAGCTGAAACACAACAAAGGGCAATTTGGGTTTTCTGCAGATTGCCTTTTGTTCCGATTGAGCTTTAAAGAGTGGGCTTTGCAGGCATAGCTCTGGAGCAAAAAAAAGAAAAGGACACTTAGACACAGTTATATTTATTTATCTGCTTATTTGTTTGTTTATTTAGTATACCGCTCATCATCTGTAGATCTCAGGTCTCTTCACAATATAAAATACAGGACTAAAAGCACAAAATACATAATAAAAACAATAACAAAAACAAACCATTACCCCCCCCATCCCACAAATACATTTAAAGTGCAAACTGTGCCTGGAAAGCGCAGAGGGAAGGTAAATGTGGAAAAGCCCTAACTCCAATTGGGCTGAATGGAGATTACTTCTGAGCAGCCATGGACAGTGACTTTTTAGACAATGATTTTTTAAGAGGACCTCCTTTTCATTTGAAAAGTAAATTAGGTGGCCATGGCAGATTAAGAAATAATGGGCCCAGGGAACAAAGTCCTCTGCTCTGCCAGACAGCAGCTACAGTGCTAGGGATAACATGGAGGCATCAGCTGGAGGAGAAAGAGGAGCTTGATCTCTTGTCATCATCAGTTCTTACAGACTTTCTGCTAGGTAGGTCTAGTAAGGTCATTATAGATACTAGGGCAGCCTATGCCAAAGAAAACAGGAATCCTGCACTTTTAATTGTTGTGTAAAAGAGACAGTCTTGCAAATGTGCAAGATCTCATTTACATTTGGCCACTCAAATTTTAGCCAGGTCAGAGTGTCCATATATAGAGAAAAGACTCTGTGGATATGTGGCAGAAGGCAAAAGGGTCCTCTAGCTTCCTGATTTTCTTAATGTCATAGTAACTTTTTTTTTGTAAGTGCACTTATCAGAGCTCAAGCTGTGTTTCAATTTCATATCCATTTTAAAATGTGGCTTCAAACAAGGCAGCAAATAACCTTATTACCATTATAAATCATTTGTACAGCGTTTGTAATTTGCAGTGTGCTTCACAGTTTCGTACCTTGTTCTTCTCCCCAAATTCCAGTAAGATAGAACTATATCCTTCTGATTTGGGAGGGAGGGAGAGACATGGGAAGGCAGCTTCCAAGTGGGGATTCCCTTATTGGATCCAAAATCATATGTGCAGAATGGATACAACTGTACACCCAGATAATCATTTTTGTTGTGCTGTACATTCATATATGAGGCATCTAATGTTGGGATAACGTGGTGTGGCTGAATGTGCTCCTCTCCATCCATGGTGCAATACAAATGAGTGTATACATCCCCAGTCACAGTCTTGGGTGGCACATGTTGCATAGCACTCAACTATATCTTGATTGGGGACTATTGTGGTAGAAACATATGAGCTGGAAAGGCATAACAGCCAAGATCATTGAGCTATCTATTGGTTCCCAAGACTCATTTGCCAATATTAATTTATGCAATCCAGTAGGAGCGGTGCATCCCGTTCCACCACTTGATGCAAAGTCAGAAGTGCCACCTTGCTCTGCCATGCAACCCACCCTGCCACTTCCGCCTCCATTGGCACTGCTGTGTGCTGATTAACCTCATGAGATTTTGACAAGATCTCATGAGATCTTGCCAGAAATTGGCACTGAAGGCAGCAGGGTGCCCACAGGGAAACTACCTCATTGACTGCTTGAGGTAGCTGCTTTACACCACCTCATGAGTGGGCAGGCCTGCAGTGCAATCCAGACTACATAGTGCTACAAGGAGGGAGAGTTGTACCACCAAAGGGCCCGTTAGATTTCTAGGTAAGCTGTGAATCTTGTTGAGACTGAGATATGGTAACATTCCCAACGCTGTCGAGCGTGTGTCCACTGCTGTGCTGGCATTTAAGCATAGGCTTCTATGTCCACACTTATGCACATTGCATCATGTTGTTATCAGTTCCTTGGCAAATTTGGAAGCCATTGAAGTGCTAAATTTGAGTTTCTTGTGCTGTATTTGGTACAGTTGCAAGTTGAAAGAAAGTTATTTCCGCCCTCTTTATAGGTGGAGTGAAGCCTAGACATTAGGCAAGCATGTTTTTTAGGCAGCTACTTAACCACAAGCAAGTTAATGTGAACTTGTGAAAGCATACCTCTTGGAACTAACAGCCAAAAAGAAATACCATTACAAAATATGACATTTGAATGTGAAAGAGTTGCATTGTGATTTTTATTTTATTTTTATGATTTCTGCAAGGCCACACAGAGGGAAGAAAATGTGGCTTCTGCTTGCTATGCAACAGCCTAGCACTCTTCTAAAGGGAGTCTTCTAAAAATGTGTATATAACCTACATGGCAATTTGAATCAATGCACGAGGCTATTGATATATTCTCTGCGTGTGGAGTCATGTAAGCTCTACCTCCACCACCATCATCACCAAAGTTAGTTTAATTTTGTTCTATTCCATACCAGGTTAACAGCTTCATCCTGATTATGTTTACTCAGAAGTCCATTCTATTGATTTCAGTAGGATTTACTTCCTAAAGAAGTGTTTGTAGGATTGCAGCCTTAATTATTTTGTGATCTCTTATCAGCTTAATGCAACCTAACTATTTTTAAAAAAAATCAGAACACAGTTTCAAGGCAAATAGAATATAAGCCTATATGTAGGCAATCTTTGATAGAGGGGTGGGGGTGAGGTGTGTTACTGAATTCTAGAAAAGATGGTTTGCAAACTGTAATTAAGGAAGCTCAGTAGTTTATTCCCAGAAAACCATGAATGTCAAAGTGGAGACACATAATGGACTTTGAGGAAGCAAATTCTCTTTTTTTTTTTTTAATAAAATTTTTTATTAAATTTTCACATTTTATAAAGACAAACATACACACACATAAACAAAGACAACACATATGAAGTTTCATAACCTTACTTTCCTAACCCCGGTTCTTGACCTCCCCCCACCCCCCCTTCATACATCCTAATTCAATTAAATTAACTCAGCAAATTCATATCTCTCATCCTTTACATATTATTATTGTATATATAAATTTTTTAAAAAACCTTTTACTTGGCCAGATTTTACTTATCCAATTTTCTTATAAATATTAAAACCTTTTCTAAGGTCGACTCGAGTTCCTTCCACGAATTTCCCTTTTATCTTAAAAATAGATCATAATAATCAAACACAAAAGTCATAAACATTTTTAAAAAATTTTTCCCTCCCCCCCCCCAGGCCCGGTTTCTGTCCCTTCCCAATGTCCCCACGTCCACAAAAACAGTTTTTAGCCTGGATTCCTCACATCTGAGGCCTTTAAGTCCCAGTCAGTCTCTCTTTGCCGGTTTTGTTGGCAGCCCTCCTCATTGGTCCACAGGTCTCGAGGAAGTTCCAGCTCAGTATCATCAAAATTTCTTCCATCCAAAATACTTGACACCAGCTGCTGCAGAAGGTCAACCAGTCCATACTCGAAGAAGAAGCCCCAATCATATTTCTTATTTCTTTTAAATTCAAATATTCCAAATGTTCCAGGGGCTTCCTCCCTCCTTTCTCGCACCTTTCGCAGATTTGTAATCCAAGGGTCTTCTTCTTTATATTCTAACAATGTAAGCTTGTGGTTGGTACTCTCCATCTGTACTGGCCCTTGCTCACTCTCCCCCTGTTCCAAGGTTATCTCTTCTGATTCAGCTGCAGATTTTTTCCCAGTCCAGTCCATTGTGCCTTCAGCAGAGTCACTTATTTTAGAGTTCAAGGTTATAAGTTGTTTACTCATGGCCATAGTCTGCTCCTGCAGCTTTCCCACAAGAAAAAACATTCTTTCTAACTCTGCCTGTAATTTTCCATCTGCAGCCATTGTAGTGTTTCAATGTTTCCCCTAGGGGGATTCTGGTTACTTAATAGTCTTTTCCCAATAGTCCTTTACTTTATTATTTCACTTCTTTGTTTCCAACCACTTTAGTTCAAATGTAGCAAATTAAGTCCGAAAAGATGTTAAATAATAAAGTCTTTAACTGTCGCTGCCCATTTGACAGCTCCTTTGACAGCTGTCAAACTCCTCGTTCCTTTTTCTCCAGCTCACATAGAGGACACTCCCGGGTCTGGGGAGGTTTAAGCAAAAGCTTCTAAAATTCCACTCTTACTCTCCAGCACAAATCATCTTCTGTCAAATTCATACAAATATTATCTTTTACAAAACACCAAAGAAAGAACTCTCCACCTTAGTTCTCCGATCCTTGCTTTAAATTTTCTGTAAGCAGGGGGGGTGCGGACTTCCCTTTAGCACATCCCCCGATCGTGCCGAATTCAAAGATAAAATTTTTAAAGTCCAAATTCCAATCTACTCACGGATTAATTAAAGTCCGAATTTCAGGGAAGAAAGTCAGCGGTCTCCGGCCATGGCTCGCGGCTTCGCTCCACTGCAGTAGCGGTCTACTCACAGCACCACGCCGCTCCCCGTACCCTCTCTGTAGCCTTTAAAAAGGCTCTTTGTGGGTCGGGGGGCGCTTTAGGTGCCCGCCGAGTCACCAGGTCCGCAGGCTTCCGCGCCTGCGGTTTCTAAGGGTCCCCGCGTCGCCGTCGCGGTGAGACCCGTCTGCAATGGAGCCGATTCCCTCCGGAGCTCGGAGGGAATCCGCCATTAACCGGATCGCGCTAACCCGGAAGTGAGGAAGCAAATTCTCCCCTCCATTCCTCACATGTTGCATGCTTTTCATTTGGAAGCAGATGAATGTTATAGCTAATCTTGATATGGGGAAAATGGTGGATGAATATTATTTGTCTTGGTTTTGATGGTATTAGCCATGCAAATTAGTTCTTAACAGCAACATCTGTGAATGTGTGTGTGTGGAGGGAAATACTTTGAAAGATTCTGCCTTGTTAGGTTATTCAGGTAGAGCAAGGAATGTTTGGCTGATCGCCGAAGAATTGATGCTTTTGAATTATGGTGCTGGAGGAGACTCTTGAGAGTCCCATGGACTGCAAGAAGATCAAATGTATCCATTCTTAAGGAAATCAGGCCTGAGTGCTCACTGGAAGGACAGATCGTGAAGCTGAGGCTCCAATACTTTGGCCACCTGATGAGAAGAGAAGACTCCATGGAAAAGACCCTGATGTTGGGAAAGATGGAGGGCACAAGGAGAAGGGGACGACAGAGGACGAGATGGTTGGACAGTGTTCTCGAAGCTACAAACATGAGTCTGACCAAACTGCGGGAGGTAGTGGAAGATAGGAGTGCCTGGCATGCTCTGGTCCATGGGGTCACGAAGAGTCAGACACGACTAAACGACTAAACAACAACAAAGGAATGTTAGAGGCACTAAGTGAAGGGGAGCAATAGATGCTGATAGCTCTGTGTCACAGATATTGGGGGGGGGACTAGTTAAGTAATTAATTAGAGGCGCTATGAAGTCTTGATCTCTGTGGCAACAGTCACTGCAAATGCACACAGGCACTCCCACGAGCCCAAGTGCAGGATAAATATTACCCAGCAGACTGATGGGCTACCTCAACATTGTTAGATATTAATGCAAATAAAACTGATACAGTATCCTCTCAATTTCCCCTGTCATTGGCATCCGTTATGCATGTGTGAAGGCTGATGCATATGTTTCTCAGTGTTTGCTTATTTAAAGAGTGAGTGACATGCAGCATAACAACATGCCACTTCGTAGGGTTCCCTGTTGGAGGGAATATCTCGAAAATTTTAACACATTTGCCCCTGAAGCTGATGAAAAGTGGATGTTTTTGTCCCCACAAGCCTTGCCCATCTTGTAAAACCCAACAGTTTGCAAACTATTGATTCCTGGCCAATAGGTGGCTGATGCTGTGACATGTGCCAGAAGCCTTTTGACTGGCTGTGATCATTTGTTGGGTTTGCATGTTTCCGGAGTGCTGCATACAAGACTGACATTATCATTATGCAGCTTAAATGACAGTAATACCACATGCTCATGCTCAAGCAAAAAGACAGAGTAGCACAGATAAAGAGAAAGTGGGAGTGGGGACAGATCTAGAAAAACAACACATGTAGAAAAATGAAGAGTGGTGCCTGTGGTGGTGTGTGTGTGGCCTGTCTCTTTAAGTGACATGCCCAATCTGTAATTAAAACTCCCCACCCCTCCTTATGTGTAATTCCCTTCATAGCTCGTGGGAACCAGTCTTGTCTTTGGAGCAAGCTCTAGCTTCTATGCTGAGTGTTGATCCATTGGTCACCAATAAATACAGCTGTTGAAGTTATCCTGACTCCTGCTGCTTTCCTGGAATTAGAGCAGACCCACTGCAAGGTCTCCTCACACAGTAAGCACCTTTCCCACACCATGGGATGCTACATATGGCGAAACTAAGGTAAATGTTGGGTCTGGGTAAGAAAAGGGCAAAGACTGCTCATCTAATGTTCCAATCCTGTTCCTGACATTCTCGAAACCTACTTGAACATTTCATATTTGGGGTGTAGTATATGCAGTGCTTTCCCCCCTAGAAAAATAGGTGTTGGTACACACCATGAAGTTGTTACAGAAAGTACCACACTTTTTGACAACAAAAAAAGAGGTGCCGTTACTGCATACCCTTGGGAACTCCCTGAAAAAAGTACTGAGTATATGCACATATCCATAGTCTTCAATCCACACACACACACACACATGGTGTTCCAGCCAGTATATATACTCTGCTCCTCATTATTGCTTATGAGGATGACAGCACAAGACCAAATGACCCCCCCCCCATTGGAGCATGTCCTTTGATGCACTACTACATCAAACTGGGCAGTCTGGACATCTGTAAGGCAGACATGCCCTCAGTAAAGTGTGTTTGCACATCATTTAAAGGCACAAACAAGAGTCTTAGGTCTCCTTCCAAACTTGACGTGATGGATATTGGGATCGCCCCAATAGGCTCATTGACAGCAGGTATCTCCTCTCCCCAAGTCTGAGCAGGATGTTCCATGGAAAGTAGATGTAGCTGATGGTTTCAATGTCAGTGAACTGCTTTGGGTGCAAGATTCCCAACCTCTACATTCATGTTTCTTATAGGTTGTGGCAGTACTTTAATACATTTCTAGAAAATCTGAAAATGATACAAGGCCTGACTGGCTCAAGGCAACCAAGGAACAGATGGCAGGATATTAGGTTGTAGGAGTTTCAAGCTTGGGGTTGGAGTAAGAGGACTTTGAAGGTTCAGTCTAAAATGTAAATGTAAATAAATATGGGGAAAGTTATGCATATCTGGGGCTTTCCCCTTCAGTTTGCCAATCTTCTAAATGGGAGAGAAGGGGTTTTCATGGCAGCAAGAAATGGTCTATGCTTGCAGAATGCAAGCTGATTATAAGGCTTATGAGCACCTGGAGTTGCATTGCTTTTTAGAGCCCAGTCAGTTAGATGGCCAGTGTGGGCGGAATTATGTCTCATAATGTAGCAAAGGCATAGATCAGGCACTGCAGAAGCATCTCATGTATTTGAAAGAGCTTTCATTCTGCAGCATCACAGTTGGTAAGCTAGTTGAAAGATCAGGTAGTTTGTGCATGGTGTCCTCAGTTTGACGTCATTTAATACAGATGGAATAACGGTGCCAACATTTGCATGTAAATATTAGGATGTGTTGTACCGTATTGGCCTGAATATAAGCCTCACTTCCCCCCCAAATTCCGACCATGAAAAGTTAAAGTGCGGCTTATATTCACCACCTTACGGTATGCAGCCAGGAGCGCAGGATAAACAGTGCCAGGAGAACGGCAAAGCGGCGCCCGCCCTGCGCGTAGTCCCCTATCCTCTCCCCCCAGGCCGGAAAGTGAGAGAGAGAGGAAAGGGAAAGGCTGCTGGCAAACACAGTGCCCCCTCCCTCAGTATGCAGCCAGGAGCAGTGAGGAGTGGAGTGGCTTATATTCGGGTATTTTTCTCTTTTTTTCACTCCCCCGCTCCAGTTTTAAAGGTGTGGCTTATATTTGAGTGTGGCTTATATTCAGGCCAATACAGTAATATAGGAGAGGGAGAAAGGATGGAAAGCAGGGCTCTGTGTATTCATGCCCAGAGCGAGCATACCTACCCCCAATAGTTTCTGCTGGAGAAAAGCTATATGAAAGACACTGAAGTTCTGGCCCCTAACAGCTATAAATCTTACTCAATCCCTTCTCTTGATTCTAAGGATCTTCTGAGTGGGTAGAGTATCAGGCTAGAACAAGGAAGACCCAGGTTCAAATACTCCCTTAACCACAATACATCTCACTGCATGACCTTGGACTTGTCACAGTTTCTTACTTCAGAGGGGTGCTGAGAAAACTGGATATGTGGTTGTGTGTGTGTGTGTGTGTGTGTGTGTTTATATGCTGCTCTGAACCGTTTGGAGGAAGAATAGGTTGAAAATGAAAAGAATAAGATCTCACCATGCATTTCCCACAGTTTTTTTGTAGCCACAGACAATATTGTTTAAAAAATAAAGCTAAGGATGTCAATTTCTGTACTCAGCACAGAATTCTCAACTTTTTTGTGAATTCGGCAAATTTGATGCACTGAATTTGAACCATCAACTGACGTCCCTGTGCTAGGCTGTATGCAAGAGAAAGTAAATGTTTATTCCTTCTAAACGTCCTGCTCAACTTTCCCTGGACACAGAAGGCACAAAACCCTTTTCTGTTGTTGTTTTTTAATGGATATCATATCTGAGTATGATACTCTGCTTTGGATGATAGCTGTAGCCAAGAACTAATGCATTCTTATTCTCCAGTGATAGTATAGTTATGGCAATTCAGCTAAAAAGCAGGTGAGGGACATGGAAGATGTACATGTTCTAAACCACTGGGGAGTGGTGATCTCTCTCCTCCAAAGAAATATTCTTAAGTTTCTGTGTCCTGCAGCAAACCACCTTTTTGGCTCAGTGAAAGATATAGCAATCTAGCTAAAAGGAGCAACTTGAAGTATAGATTAGAAGCTGTCTCCTTCTTTCTGTCTCTTGGGCTGCTACTATGTATTGTAACTCTTGCCACTAGGTCTTGCTAGGAGCAGAGCCCTTCCTATAGCCCTATGTGCCAGCATTGTTGAGGTTCCTGCTATTTTGCATTAGAGCACCGTGTCAAGAAAACCTAACTCATGAGTTCAAGTGCTACCTATTTATTCTTTTTTTATCAGATATTTACTTAGGAGGATTTCATTATGCTGAATCTACAAGCTGTGAATAATTTGGCATGCAGAAAATTTATTCCTTTTGAAAGAGAGACTTCCACCCTGGGTAGAACTATTTAATAAAAAAGGAACGTTTATACAAAAAGCAATTACTTTGTCAGTAATTTTTTATATATATTCTCATACCTGCTACTGTAGATACATTCTGTTTGTATTTCAATATGAGCTTTATCCAACTTGCTGCTGCACAGCTTACAAGCTGCAAGTTTGAATTTGTGATGTCAACCATGCAACTAACTTTTTAAAATGGATTGTGAAGTACATTCAGGTAGATTGGCTGACGCTAATCCTTTTGATGTGGACATTTATTGGCTACAGTGGACTGTTCTCTGGTAGATCCCAATGCTACCCTCAACACTCTCTCAGTTTAAAATTGGATTAGATTGGTGGTTCTCCAAGGGTGTGGTGTGCCACATTGGTGTGGCAGGAGAGGAGGGCACCTGGGGTGGGAAGATTCAAGGACAAAGTATCAAAATAATTATATATACAACCAGAAACAGTATCCACACTTCCCTTCTTCTACAGTTCTCCACAACATATTGTTGTGAACAGGGATTTTCAACCTTGACAAATATAAAAGCTCAGAGAAGAGAAAGGCTTCTTTGTGTTAATGTGTTAATGTCTGATGTGTATCAAATCAGACCTCTAATAAAAATGGGATTTTTATACGTGCTTAAGGTACATACGTAAGAGGCTCATTTATAATTATATTTTGGGAATGATTCATGTTCTTATGTAGCTGCATTGTTTTATACTTTCTGACTGTCCTGTGATCTTATTGTAAAATAGTTGTGTTCTATGTTAGAAATCATATCTAACAGGTGGCGCTGTGGGTTAAAGCCTCAGCGCCTAGGGCTTGCCGATCGAAAGGTCGGCGGTTCAAATCCCTGCAGCGGGGTGCGCTCCCGCTGCTCGGTCCCAGCGCCTGCCAACCTAGCAGTTCGAAAGCACCTCCGGGTGCAAGTAGATAAATAGGGACCGCTTACCAGCGGGAAGGTAAACGGCGTTTCCGTGTGCGGCTCTGGCTCGCCAGAGCAGCGATGTCACGCTGGCCACGTGACCCGGAAGTGTCTCCGGACAGCGCTGGCCCCTGGCCTCTTAAGTGAGATGGGCGCACAACCCCAGAGTCTGTCAAGACTGGCCCGTACGGGCAGGGGTACCTTTACCTTTATGTTAGAAATCAAGAACTGCTAGGAGTTGTTTCTTTTTGTTTTCCAATGTATTTCTTATCAATAATATAATAAATTGGCATGGTGCAAGCAAATTTTTATTGTGAAAGAGTGGCCCAGAGAAAAAAGTTTGAGAACTACTGGATTAGAGGGTTGGCGGTTCAAAAAAAGGAGAGAAATATGATAAACTGTGATGTGTGCACGCTATGGCTTCCTTGCAGGCTCAACATCTCCAGATAGAGGCACTATCAACTATACTCAGTTGTTAATATGATTCCTTGTATATCATGTAAAAACAAAAAACTGACCTGAATGCTGAAAAGCTCATATTCTTTCTCACATACATACACTCCTACCCATCCACTTACCTATCTGCAAACCCCCTCACCCAGTTCGATTGGGAGGACGCAGTTGCCTCATGAGGTAAAATAATGGTGACAGTGCATGAGTACTTTGTGAAGGTGAAAAGTGTCTGCACAATGTGAGTTCAAAAATCAGCAATGAGCAATGAGTAAAAGTAGTTGTTGTAACACTGAGTCAGAAAGGCTCTTCTGCCCACCATTTACTATATACTGGAATGCACATGCATACACAGTAGTTAGGGAGATTTGATTTTCACCGCCTGTGTGCTACTTTATTATTGAACAGCTGGCAACACAGAAGCCAATGCAACAACAGAAAGCTATCCATTATGAGAGGTTTTTGGGTTTGGTTTTTTTTAAAAAAATGTGGATGAGGACACGTTGTGTTTTTATTTATTTATTGATATTCATATCCTATCCTTTCTTCCAAAGGAGCCCAGAGCTGCAAAAACATGAGCGTTAAAACATCTAAAAACAACCCCAATACAGATGCAGACTTAATTACACAACATTGTAGTTATACAACAGTGTAGACTTAATTACATGACATTTCAGAAGAAGTCACAGTTGGATCTGTTTGTCTTATTTTTGTCATCTTGGCAAAGCTCTCCTGGAGTTTTAGGCGACCTCTCTGGGGTCCTGTAACAGATGCCATCCTTTTATTGCTAACTTGCTTACACTTCACTTCTATTATGTCTCCTACAGTTACTGCGCCTGCACTCCTTGTTATCAAGTGCATTTCTGTTTATCTCAGAGTAATTTATGGCACAGTATTTCTTTCTCCTGTTCATTCTTTCCGCTGCAGAACTTCTGTATAATTGGTGTTCTTAAAATCACAGAATTGGAAAGGATCACAAGGGTAATCTAGCCCAGCCCCCTTCAAGGCAGGAATCACAGCTAAAGAGTCCCAGGCAGATGGCCATCCAATTCTTGTTTAAAAACTGCCAATGAAGAAGATTCCATCACCTTCCAATGTAATCCATTCAAGGGTGTACCTAGGGGTTGGCCAGGTTGGCCCCCTCCAAGGGTGCAGGCCTGGGAGAGGGGCACAAAATTGTGCCTCGCTACTCTGGTTCAGGGGATGTGGGTGGTGCTGTGGGTTAAACCACAGAGCATTGCCGATCAGAAGGTCGGCGGTGATGGGGTGAGCTCCTGTTGCTCGGTCCCAGCTCCTGCCAACCTAGCAGTTCGAAAGCACGTCAAAGTGCAAGTAGATAAATAGGTACCACTCTGGCGAGAAGGTAAACAGTGTTTCTGTGTGCTACTCTGGTTCACCAGAAGCAGCTTAGTTATGCTGGCCACATAACCCGGAAGCTGTATGCCGGCTCCCTTGGCCAATAAAGCGAGATGAGCGCTGCAACCCCAGAGTCGGTCACAACTGGACCTAATGGTCAGGGGTCCCTTTACCTTTACCTTACTCTGGTTCAGAGTGGCTAGGACCCTGCCTGCCCATGCACTCTCCTTGCCAAGGGCACAAGGGACGGGGAGGTGCTGATACAGCTTCTTGCCAAGGGCTCAAGGGTGCCTAGATACACCTCTGACTCATTCCACTGTTAAACAGCAAACTGTCAGAAAGTTCTTCCTAATATTTAGTCAGAGTCTTGTTTCTTGTTCCTTCTTCCATGTGATAGACTTTTAGATATTTGAACACAGCTAGCATATCACCTCTCAGTTTTCTCTTCTAAAGGCTAAACGTACCCAAGTCCCTCAACCATTCCTCAACAGCGTGATGCAGCAGCATAAAAAACTAATGCTATTCTAGGCTGCATCAACCTAGTCCTAGAATGTCCACATCAAGGGAAGTAATTGTTGTTGTTGTTTAGTCGTTTAGTCGTGTCCGACTCTTCGTGACCCCATGGACCAGAGAACGCCAGGCACTTCTGTCTTCCACTGCCTCCCGCAGTTTGGTTCAACTCATGCTGGTAGCTTCGAGAACACCATCCAACCATCTCGTCCTCTGTCGTCCCCTTCTCCTTGTGCCCTCCATCTTTCCCAACATCAGGGTCTTTTCCAGGGAGTCTTCTCTTCTCATCAGGTGGCCAAAGTATTGGAGCCTCAGCTTCACGATCTGTCCTTCCAGTGAGCACTCAGGCCTGATTTCCTTAAGAATGGAGAGGTTTGATCTTCTTGCAGTCCATGGGACTCTCAAGAGTCTCCTCCAGCACCATAATTCAAAAGCATCAATTCTTCGGCGATCAGCCTTCTTTATGGTCCAGCTTTCACTTCCATACATCACTACTGGGAAAACCATAGCTTTTACTATACGGACCTTTGTTGGCAAGGTGATGTCTCTACTTTTTAAGATGCTGTCTAGGTTTGTCATTGCTTTTCTCCCAAGAAGCAGGCGTCTTTTAATTTCGTGGCTGCTGTCACCATCTGCAGTGATCATGGAGCCCAAGAAAGTAAAATCTCTCACTACCTCCATTTCTTCCCCTTCTATTTGCCAGGAGGTGATGGGACCAGTGGCCATGATCTTCGTTTTTTTGATGTTGAGCTTCAGACCATATTTTGCGCTCTGCTCTTTCACCCTCAATAAAAGGTTCTTTAATTCCTCCTCCCTTTCTGCCATCAAGGTTGTGTCATCTGCATATCTGAGGTTGTTGATATTTCTTCCAGCAATCTTAATTCCGGCTAGGGATTCATCCAGCTCAGCCTTTCGCATGATGAATTCTGCATATGTTAAATAAGCAGGGAGACAATATACAGCCTTGCAATATACAGCACTGCAAATAACAAGGCCAGTGGAAGTGATGGTATTCCAGCTGAACTATTTAAAATTTTAAAAGATGATGCTGTTAAGGTGTTACACTCAATATGCCAGCAAGTTTGGAAAACTCAGCAGTGGCCAGAGGATTGGAGAAGATCAGTCAACATCCCAATCCCAAAGAAGGGCAGTGCCAAAGAATGCTCCACCTACCGCACAATTGCACTCATTTCACATGCTAGCAAGGTTATGCTTAAAATTCTACAAGGAAGGCTCAAGCAGTATGTGGGCCGAGAACTCCCAGAAGTGCAAGCTGGATTTAGAAGAGGCAGAGGAACCAGAGACCAAATTGCAAACATGCGCTGGGTTATGGAGAAAGCTAGAGAGTTCCAGAAAGACATCTACTTCTGCTTCATTGACTATGCAAAAGCCTTTGACTGTGTCGACCACAGCAAACTATGGCAAGTTCTTAAAGAAATGGGAGTGCCTGATCACCTCATCTGTCTCCTGAGAAATCTCTATGTAGGACAAGAAGCTACAGTTAGAACTGGATATGGAACAACTGATTGGTTCAAAATTGGGAAAGGGAAGTAATTGTATCACTCTATTCTGACTTGGTCAAACTACACCTGGAATACTGTGCCCATTTCTGAGCACCACTCAGTCATGTATGAAATGCAAACTCACATGAAAGATTCAGTTCCCCAAGGCAAATTTTCACGAGTCCCCGGGACCCCACCATTTTTTATGGTGGCAGCAAAACCAAAATTAAAATAGACACAGTGTTAGAGGGTTTGAAACCCAGGACCTTCATGGAAATGCAAATTGTCCCCCTCCCCAATCACTGGGCTAGTCGTCTGATGACCAGAGAGGGAGCAAAAATCCCCTTCTCAGTTGATCTGCACATATTGACTTAGGAAGGGGCCAGGTGCTTGTGTGTGTGTGTGCGCGCACACACACACACACACGCATGTGAGATTGGGCTAGCCACACACACTGTTGGAATGTGACCCCCGAAGGCTTGGCCTAGAGTGAACATGGCCCTAGAATCAAACAAAGGCTAGTCACCCCTGATATCAGACATATCGGTACCAGTGTAGAGCTTCCCTCTGGGTTAGCATTGCTGACATCAGAACCCCCCTTGTGCTTTGGGTATCTTATATGTTAGTAGAACAGTGTGATTATAAGAAAGTGGCTGCCATGCAGGGGTTCACAAATGTGCTCATGCTAAGCCTTGGAGAGACTAAAAAAGGAATAGAACATGTCACTGCTTTTCAAACCTCTCTGAGGCATAGCATGACAGGGACAACTGCCCCCTCTACTGCCAGCTTGGAATGGAGAGGTGGGTGGGTTCACCCCTACAGTCATGAGCGTTGCAGGAGGTGCTGTGGTCTGAACCACTGAGCCTCTTGGGCTTGCCGATCGGAAGGTCAGCAGTTCGAATCCCCTCGACAGTGATGAGCTCCCGTTGCTCTGTCCCATCTTCTGCCAACCTAGCAGTTCAAAAGCACACCAGTGCAAGTAGATAAATAGGTACCACTGCGGCGGGAAGGTAAACGGCATTTCCATGTACTCTGGCTTCTGTAACAGTGTTCCATTGCACCAGAAGTGAATTAGCGATGCTGGCCACATGACCCAGAAAGCTGTCTGTGGACAAACACTGGCTCCCAGCTCCTCGACCTGAAATGAGATGAGCGCCACACCCCATAGTTGCCTTTGACTGGACTTAACCATCTAGGAGTCTTTTACCTTTACCTTATAGTCACTCAGTCAGCATCATACATTAGTTAAGACCCCCAAATAAGACCCCTGCTCACTGGAATGTAAACATTTTGGCTGGTTACCAAGCTGAATCAAAATTTGTAGACCTCTATAGCTATATATTTGAAGCCACCCATGAACCTTATTAAATGCTGCCAGGTTGTGTGCATGAGTGAGAGAGAGAGAGACTGCCAGCAGATGTGTGTGCTGAGAGTGTGTGACTGTTTTGTTGATTGCTCCTTTTGCTCTCAAGGAGATTAAGCTATTTTTAGACCCAACTATTGGTGTGAAGCCAGCAGAAACGTTACATCTTTTAGATTTATGAAAGTTGCTGGGCAGATCTCTAACACTTTCATGGAGCTGCATTTATTTGTGTTTCCCCAATCTTTCTTTAATTTATTTTTATCTGAGCACCAATTTGCATAGGAACCCCTCAGCACTGATAGAAACCCTGGTAGGGATGGGAGTTTGTCAGTAATCTAATTCATTTGACGTTTGGTGGTAATGCTGTGCTTTTTTTCCCTTAAAAAAGTAATTTATTTTCTAATTATTCCTTGTCTAGTACACCCGTGCATTGCTGAAGTGTCGCTATTTAAAATATTTATCTCTCTGCGCTGTGTGATCTGCTTGAAGGCCATAGCAGAGCAATGAAATAAAAGCACTCATTCCCAATGCAGGCACATTACTTTGACTTGTCTTGGGCTGTTTTGACGTCTCCCTGTAAATACATTTATTTTTCGTTAGGATGTTTTGGGGTTTGTGGGAAAGCCAGAACCATTATGCTATTTATACATTACACACAGAATGAAGGAAGATAAACAAGTGTAATGAACTCTTGCAGAAGCCATTCCTCTGCTTTTCCTACTTATCAAATGTAAGTGTTTCTCTGTGTGCTCCACCTCTCTCTTCTGTGCAGTTTCATTCTGTTTGGACTGCCATCAGCACATGTGTTATTTGTGATTCCAGTTCAGCTCTCTTCTGCTGGAAGATCTTGATGCCCTTTACAAACATTAATGAAGTTAACCTCGCAGCACTCACCCTCTGTGTTATCCTCAGTTACATAGCCTGGGAGAGTGGCTTGTTAAAGACAGCATGGTGACCTTGAATTGGAAACTAGTTTTCCTTCTTATCATGCTCTCAACACTTCCCTTGTTTTCCAGTTGCAGAAGGGCTGCCCTTTCCATAAAACAAGGTGACGTGGTCATGGGAAGCAGCCTAGAGGGACAGTACTGTTTCCCTCTGTCTGTCCTCCAAGAAATGTCATTCTGAAAAATAAAGAAGAGGGGTGTCATTTTGACTTCAGGTTTCAGAAGATCTAAGGCCAGCTTTGACAAGTCAGGCATTGGGTAGATTGGCATTACTGGAAGAACGTTCTGCAATATGAAGAGGCTGCAGGAAAGCTGCTATATGGTCTTCCATGTCCTTCTGCATGAATATCTCTTTAAGGACCTTGATGTGCTGAATCAGTATAAAATTATCATGTTTGGCACAAAATTGTTTAGACCAAGGACAATTGGACATGTTCCAATTTGGGAACTTCACAGATGTTTGGAAGATAACAATTCCACTCTAGAGGAATATGAAAACGAGGATAAAAATGTTTAATAAGTGTTTTCAGTTTTCTAAACAGGCAGATTCAATGATCTTTCTCTTTCCACCCATACTTTCTCCTTTTATTTGGGCCCTTACAAACTGATGCCTTCTCAATCTTTCTTTTTAAGCTCATTGAGTCTGAGAGTTTTATGCTGCGTTTTAAAATAACTTCTCCTTTCTTCATCTTTGAACTGCTAATCTCCTGAGCTGAAGGATGCTGGGACAAAGAGGAGTCCTCAGAGTGGAACGTCATAAAATTAGCTTTTGCTGTATTAGTGTTTGCTCACTTATAGATTGATGACTAGCATTTTACTGGATTGACTGGCAGTACACCTTTCTTTTGGGCAGGAGATGCATGCGGTGGGCACCTCCCCGTCTGCTGCAGCCAGCTTGGCTACACTAGAAGGATGCAGACAGAAATGTTTGTTATCATTTGCAAGTGAAGTGATTTCATCAGTGCTTCTGATGTAGTGCAGTTTTATCAGAATTGCTAACATTCTCCATATTGCATTTGGATACCAGCTATTTAAGTGCTTTCACTTGTGTAGAAAATTCATATTTGTGAATCATCTTATGTATTGAGTTCTTTCATGTAAGTCACAATGAGTGTATAAGTGCAAAGGGACTCTGCAGTTTGCAGCAAGTGCTGCAAATTGGGGCTCACATAAATGTTCGTGCTTGCAATTTTTTTGCAATTATTATTATTTTGTTATATTTATATCCCATCTTTCCTCTAAGGAGATCAAGGCAGTTTACATAGTTCTCCTCCTGCCCTTTTATCCTCACAGCAACCCTGTGAGATAGGTTAGGCAGAGAGTGAATGACTGGCCCAAGGTCACTCAAGGAGCTTCATGGGTAAGTGGGGATTTGAACCCTACTCAGATAAATACTCTAACCCTTTTCTGTTACCCTTTCTTAGGTTCACTGATGTATTTTCAGATCAAAAGAGATCTAAGTTGTAAATAAGCACAATCTCAGCCATCAATGAACACAAATATACAATAAATATTATTTTATTTATTTTGTCCTGACTATGGCTATCTGCCCTCCCTAGTAGTAAAAGAGTTGTAGACAAGGAGTTTCCTCTTCTTTGTATAAGACAGTAAGTTTAACAAGTCACCTGCCAAAGAATGAAGCATAAGCTCTGCAATTTCTTCCAGATTTTGTCTTCTTTTGGAGTTGGTAGTAAGAGGACTTGGATGGATATAATTATTTATTCATTATATTTGTATACCTCCCTTATACAAATACCTCCCTTATACCTCCCAGCTTCTCTGGGTGCTTCACAGAGAAATTAAAAGCTATGAAGATTTGCATAATAGAAACACTAATACCAGTTATAGAAACCACAGAAACAAAATCCATCTAAAATAAGCATTATAAACAGCAGTTGAAAACAATTTGAAACCAGTACAAAACCTGCAAGGAGATAGCTTGGTGCAAGAATCTAATGCACCAGACTGATGTATGCATTTCAATTAAAAGACCATAGTGTGACCATCAATATGCTCTGGGAAGCATATTCCATGAATGGGATGCCACAACTGAAACAGTGCCCACTTCATTAGGTGGGGCACCATGGTGAGGTGGGGGAACATGGTGAGGAACCTCAAGATGATGATCCAAGGCAAAACATAAATGTATGATCCTTCCAGTATCTTGGTCACAATAATTTAGAATTGTAAAGGTTGAAACCAACATTTTGAATTGGGCCAGGAATGGACTGGAAGCCAGCTCAGCATAATATGATCATGTTTACCAGTCCCCAGCCTGGCCAACTGACATTTCTGGACCATTGACAAAGGCAGACTGAAAAAGGTAGCTCAGCTGGTAGAACGTGAGACTCTTAATCTCAGGGTTGTGGATTCGAGCTCCACGGTGGGCAACCCCCTGCTTTGCAGGGGGTTGGACTATATGACCATCATTGTCATTTCCAACTCTATGATTCTACCACCATAGCAAGCCTATCTCTGTCCAGGTAGGGTCATGGTTGGTAGGTCTGCCAAAAGCTCAGAGCCACCAAGTCACCTGAACTCAAACAACAATGCTAAATTTTGGAACTTGCATAAACTATGTTGGTTAACTGAATAATGATTATCATGAATATAATGTTTTTACAGTATTCAGAGCACTTCGTGTACAATATCTTGTTGTAATCCTTACCAACATTTGTAAGGTGTAGATAGGTCAGTATTATTAATCCCATATTGCACTCCCATGTTGTGGACTGAGAAATAAAGCCTTGCCTAAGTCCATCTAGTGACTACCGGTATATGCTAGAGGTGAGATTCAAATTGGGGGCTTCCTGTCTCTTAGACATGGGCTGCATCAGTTCTCAGTTCTCTGAATCATGGTAATGGAATACATTCGCAAAAAAGTTAATGGGCTTCTTCTTTTAGCTAGCTAGCCTGTTCAAAGCATGTCTTTGATATGTACCTGCTTATTAGCAATTATTGAATCCAGAGACTTTCCTTTCTTAGTAGCCAAATCCTGCTGAACAGAATTTTTTATTTTTGAGCCTTTATGCTTGCTGTCATTGTACTAAGCTATGGAAACTTTGTTACTAAATGGAATTAGGTTATCACTTATTAGGATCCTACAGTTGATTGGTAAGAAGCTACATGGCTTTTGTGAGGTCATAGTCTAGTTACATATGATTTGTTTTTGAAAGACCAAATGAAGAAGATGTGTAATTTTAACATGAAATTCACTGCTGATCCTACTCAAATTTTGATAAATTTTAAGTTAACTTGTTTTTAGCATTTGCTTTTATTCATATTTATACATGAATGGGACAAATGGGCTCAAAGTTAAGCACGGAAGGAAGAAAAAAAGAAGCCATTTTTGTGGCATCCTAGAGCTGCTTCATGTATTACTTTTCCTGTTAAAGAGACAATCTGTTGCAGGGAGCATCCACAGAATCCTCTTGTTTTTCAAGCTCACACTATTTTGATCCCAGTGCATTCATCACTCCTCTCTTCCTCCAATTCCCCAAATTATACTTGCTACTGTTACATCCACCTTCTCTGTGATAGATCATTTCCTTAAATCTCATTTTTTCTCCTTATCCACAACCTTGGCTAAGTTCATCTATCTGACTTATGACCTTATGCTTGCACCTGTGGGAGCCTTTGAACTCAAAGTTCCTTTGCCATCCTACCTTCTTGACAAATTCATGTATTCCTCTTCTCTTCCTCTTTTACATGCTTAGCAGTAATCAAATCCATAGTTGGTCCTCTTTTGTATTTTTCCATCTTTCGCCCATTCCCTTTCAGGTTTTGGATTGGTCCTTTATAAATAAACATTTCTTCCATTTGTGCTACATTTCCTTCCGTTTTCTCCTGCACATTCTCCTACCTTTATCTTATGTATCCTAATTTAGGAACTTAGGAGGGTGCCTTCTACTAGGTCAGAGCACTGGTCCATCTAGCTCAGTGTTTACAGTGACTGCCAGTTGGTCTCCAGGGTTTCAGGCAGCAGACTTTATCAACTGAACCTGGAGATGCTGGGAAATAAACCTGGGGCCTTCTGTAGCTATACCATCTCATGTTTGCCCCAACTGCTGAAAAAAGCAAAGGCAAACATCCTGGAACATCTGCAGCAGCTTGCCAATGATTGCCAAAGTCCAAAGAACCAGTTTCCACCCCACTCTGCAATAACAGTTGTTACCTATGCCTGCAGCTCTGTGGAGTAAGAGTGCTTGACAACAGGTGGAAATTCTGTAAGAAACTCTGCCAGCTGGTCATGAATTTTCCAGTGAGCAGTCCTCACCCTGTACTCCCATTTATCTGAGGCACCCCAGCAGGGAACCATATTGTGAGCATCAGCCTGGACAAAGGTTTCACCAGGTGGTAGCCTCTCCCAGACATCTTGCACCCTCTGAATGGGAATGTGAAGTGGGGTGAAGCCTGCCACCACCTCACTGACACTTTGCTTTATCCCAGAGTGGAACAGCAGGTCTTTAATGAAGCTGGAGAAGAGGATGCTAAGCTGTTTGCACTCCTCAGCCACTTCCTTGAATTCCCTCCCTGACTTCTTCTCATTCTTCTTGCTGCTGTTTAGACCATGTTCCTTTCCTCTTTCCTCAAACAAATACCCCCTGCTAACTTTCTCTGTTTCACATCTTTAATCTATTTGTATCATCTGATTTTATTCTCCCCTGCTTTAATTTTGGTCTTGCCTTGCCAATTCTTTAAAAACAAAACAAAAAAAACATTCCCACAGCCCTCTTTTTCTCTTGTTAACCATCATCCCATCTCTTTGGTTCTTTTTCCTCTAAGATTCATTATCAAGCTCTAAAATATGTTCTCTGATAATTTTCTCCTTGATCCCTATCAGTCTGTTTTTTGTATCCCTATCTGGTTTTTTATCTGCTCATGCGACTGAAACATCTCTAATCCAGATCTCAAAAGATCTTCTCTGTGCTAAATCTCATTTGTTTCTTTTCTCCTCTTCTATCTGTCTTTTACTTCAGACACCATAGTGTCATGGATATTAATTGAAAATATAGGTTTCACTCTTGCCTGATACACCTTTCTACTAGTTGACTTTGGCCACATACACCCTTGCTCTCCTAGCAACCTATTGCCCTAGCAACCTGCTTACCTATTTCACACTTTTGACATACAGTGGGATCAAAAGGAAGGAAAGAGTTTTAGATGAGATGGAATTCAGTAGAGGATGCTAGTTAAGAAGAAACAATTCATTTCAAGATGGGGAAAAAATAGTAATAAATCTGTTTTATAAATAACACACATCAAAGTGAAGGGTGCAAATTAGGGGTGTGCATTGGGTTTGGACAAATCCTAAGCTAAGGTAGAGTGTCTTGGAGGGATATTTTGTTTGCTTGAGCTAAAGTGGAATCTGTGCGAAGCATCCCAAGTTAAAGAGGGATCTCTTTGTTGTTCCTCATTGACTCAAATGCAACAAAACAAAACAACACACCGAGGACACGTTTGTGAAAAGCAAAACTAATCTCTCCAAGCTTAGTACCATATAAAGAAAATGCCAGAATGAGAAGAGGGTCTGACTGTTTTGACTGGCAGGTGTAGCTTGTCATAAGAGGGATTGATTTCACCAGGGCTATCCAATCTCAGTGCTTTGGGGGCGGAATGCTTATGACAATAAAAAGTATTGCAATATATGTGTCCCTTGCTGTTTTGCAAGGCTGGCATGTGTTAAGAGTTCTGAACTGGTGGACTTGGAGGCATCTGTCCAATACATCCTTTCTGATTGTGTTACCAACTTCTTTTCATACCATTTTCTCCCCATTTATTTTATTTTGAGTCATTTGTTATCATTAGCAGTCACTGACACTGTTTCAGTCTGAGTTTGTTTTAGCAGTATACAGCATTATCCCCCTTTCTCTAGTTCTGAGTCTGGGACTTCTGTTTGTGAATGCTTGCAAATTTAGTCAACTTCTTTCAAAAGGAAACAAAGTTAAAGCTGTTTTTGATTCCTCACAATGGATGAAAAACTAAGCCAAATTAGGCAGCCTCTGAAGTGCTGCAGATCAAATAGGGCTACCTTCTGAAGTTCTTTTTAAAGTACCAGGTCAGGTTCTGAACCAAATGTTATAGTCTGTGCACATCCCAAACTCAAACATTACCCCTAAGTTATGACTTTTTTTTAATCTTAGGAAGTAATGTTGCTGAAAATTCTGTGCAGGATTCTCTTTAGTTTTATCATTTCTACTTAAGTTTAATATAAATAATTTGTGAGTCCAGTAAGGGATCGGATGCTTTCAGTACCTCACCTGCAGTTTCTAGTAGCTGTCATAATATTCAGAAATTAAGACTACCTCCTTAAATGCATCTTTTTCTTTGCTAAACTCCTTGAAATTACTTCCTTGGGTAGTGTGTAATGCTTCTCATATTATGTATTATTCTGTTTGATTTTATGAAAGTGAAATAGTTGTCTCTTGAGTTCTTGATAGAAGTTAGATGTCAAATCAAAACTTGTGCAAAAACTACAGGAGTGATGTCTTTCCCTCATTTTCCAGCACCAGGGAAAATAAAAACACTCAACCCTGCCACTTGGACTCTTTACACCCTTCCATTGGTGCATTTTTATGCCTGATAAATACTTGCTGCTTCATACTGTCTTGTTCTTACCTTATACTTCTTACCTTTGCCCTGCATTCTCCTCCTCTTTCTTGTCTTGCTTTATTTTGCTTGTAAGCCTGAGGTCATAACCTGTGCCTTATTTTTCTTTTATGTAAAGTACCTAGCCTTTGTAAACAAGTTAAAAATAATTTTAATAGTATTAATACATTTGTTAATACATTGTGGAACAAGATTCGCTCCATGAGTGAGTGGATCACCACTGTCAATACATGCGGTGGTATCCTATTTATGGCAAGAAACACACATCTAACTACTATACTGTGTTCATTGCCATATGTGCTTCTTATGCTATATGAAGATTATCTTAATAACATAAGAAGAACTATCCTGGATCAGTCCAAAGGTCTATCTAATTCAGCATCCTGATCTCATAATGTCCAACCCAAAATCAGATCCTGAGCAGAACAGCACTCTCCCCATTTGGGATACCCAGCAACTGGTATTGCCTCCGACTGGAAGTAGAGTACTATCCTATAAGAAAAAGTGGATGAAGGTCTCTGCCATCAATGTTCAGTTCTTTTCTGAATCTTCCACATTTATCTGAGGGAGATTTATCAACAGGAGTCTCAAGATGCTGGTGCTTCAGGTTTCTAGGCCGGGTCAGAAAAAGCTTACACAAGTTTCAATATTTTGTTCTAAATTTGTTACACTGATTACTTATGGGATGGGGACTGAAAATTATTTGATTGGAGATGGCATTGTAATATAGGTGACATGGAGAGAGCTAGAATAGAACCATCCCAGCACCTGGACCTGGTATTTTCTGTGTCATGTGTTCAATTTTTCATTGTTAATGGTTAGTTTTCATTTTTTGTTTTTGCAAATGAGACATGCAGTTTCAGTTTGACTTTGCCCTCTGTGGCATTTACAGCTTCTCTTTGTGTCTGAGCTGCCTTCTACAGCTGCTCTTTCAATAGAATTACTCTTTGGCAAAAGAAGTGTGGCCTTCAAGAGGCCCTGTAATACCTGATCCAAATTGAAATGTTGAGTCTCGAAGAAATTGACCATACTCATACTGCTTTTGTGACAACATCATACCCAAGAGATGGGTTTAAACTTTGGTCTGCCAGGCACTGATTCCTAGTTGCAATAGACTCAACAAAAGATATGAATATTGATCCTCAGAAATTTCACCTTCTCCTGTTTTGCATCATTGTGGCACATGGACGGTTAGGGAGTTTTGCCATTGACTGCTACCAAGTCTGGCAGAAAGAAGCCAGCATTTGTTCAACCTAGTGGGTACCCAACATAAGTCACTCGGCCTTTTCTGTGCTCTGGTCAGTTCTTTCTGTTGATGGTGCTGCTTTTTTCTTGTCTCTAGGGCTGCCACCTCCAGCTCAGTGCTGTTATTGCCTATGGCAATAAATGTGCTGATTTAAAACTGCTTTTCTCCTTTAACTGGGCTTCTTCTTGTCTGTGTGCTCTGCCATTGCAAGCCACAAACTGGCTTTTTAGTCCCAGATCACGCGTGGCTTTGACTTTGACTACCAATGTCTTGTCCATGAATTGTCTTTTGCAAAAGTCTCCAAGCTGTGTTGGAGATGCATAACATTAAGACAACTAATTCCAGGAGGCACTTCCTACTAGGAATGCAATGTTTATCTAAATAAATGGATTAAAAACCATTTGATTGACTGAAAACTTCTTCCTGATTAATTAGGTGACAGACTTTTGTTTTGTTTTTTAAAGGAAAGTATTTTAGTATGACTGCACAGAGAATGCTATGATGTGGGTGTGCAGGAAATTCAGCTATAATTAATTAATTAATTAATTAGTCTGTTGATTGAAACGTGTGATGAAGTAAGCTTTCTTTTAAACAGGTGACAGCCCTACCTCTTACAAACAGAATAAAAATGAGGCACCGGATAGCAAATACGTTATTCTCAGCTCCAGTTCATTTATGCTGTAGTTAATTGTGAGATGGTTGTAACTGACTAGCAGGTGCTTGGTAACCCATTCAAGATTAGTACCTCTTTCTGCCTAGCTCTTCTTTTTCCATTCCACAGCATGATGGCAATCATACCAATACCAAAGCAGACTGAAAATGAATTCCTTTCTCCTTCATAGCTGAACTATTGTACAGAGAAGAAGCTTGATGGACAAGGTTTATGCAGAGAGAAACAAGTTACTAAAGATTATTTGGAACACATTATCCATTTTTAGTTAGCTCAGCTGTGCCCCTCGGCAACCTTATTATGGAATTTCCAGGATCTGCAAGCTTGTCCATTTCCCCCTCAATAAAATAGTTTATCCTCTTATGATTCATGATAGTTTGGGTTGTAAATCTGAAGAATGTTTAGGTTAAGAGTCTGGTCTGCCCAGACCAATATCTTGAAATGTTTCCTCTTTGTAACCCACATAGCGAAATATTGAGAGACAATGTAAAGGGCTTATTCCTATATAAAGTGTTTTTATTTGGAGTTAAAAACTCCTGTTGTTGTTTTTTAATTCCAGTTTGTTTTATCTTCCCTTTAAATTATTAAGTTTTTAACAACTTTTAACATGGAAACACAAATAAGATGTCACATTTTAAAAAGCACTTTGTTGTTGAGCAAATCTTCAGATACTGAGATTTTGACTAATGTGTAATGTGAAAAAAGAGGTTACAGTGAAATACTGAACTATCACTTGTTGTTTGTCCTCTTTTAAGTTAATATCCTAATTGAAAAATATATTTGTCCAACACAGTTCTACCAAATGCCCCTGGAATTTCAGATGCGCTAGCTGGGAACTAAACAACATTGAAACTCCAGTTTTGATAGAAATCTGTTTTAGTGCTTTATACATTTGTTGTGTGTCAGTTGATTTTGCAAAGCTGTTTTGAATACTCAGAAGTAAAGTTAATAAAAACAAACAGACTGTAGGAAATACCAGGAAATACTGGATTTGTATGTCATAGCCAAATTTGCAGAATTGCAGAGCTGCAGGTTGCAGCCTTCTCTGTAAATAACCATCATGCACTAGACTCTTTCCACCCAAGCTGGCCATTGGTTTTCCTTGACAGGAAAGAATGCAAAACAAACTTCCTGTTGCAGTCAAGGGTATGAAGGAGTAAAGAGGGAAGAGTTGCCTTCAACTCATCCAAGTCCTCCTGCATGCAGGTTCGCAGGCTCAAGCTGGGAGCTTCCGGCAAATCATTCTCACCCAGCTGTACCACCATCACCGCAGGCGTGCCTTCCGCAGATACCTTTGCCTGCACTGTTGGGAAAAGCTCCTCCCAACGCATTCCTCATCTAGATATCCAAGATACGCACACGTGGTTGGGGAGTCTGAGCCTGCATCTGAATCCAGACTCTGCCGTTCTCATACTGGCCCAGGGGGCAGCCTCATCAAGGGGCCTCTGCCCAACTGGTCTGTTTTGGAATTTCAGGCAGCGGCAAGCTCCGCAACAGGGAGCACTCTAGGCCAAAAGCCCCATGGGCAAAGGCCCTTTAAATGAGCAGTGGGGAGCTCCGTAAGCAGGAGCACTCAGGGGCCAAAGGCCCCGTGGGGTGAAAGCCCCCTTAAAGGAAAGGGAAGAGAAAGGAAGGGAAAGGACTAAAAATCAACAAAGGAGGGGAAATGAAATTAATTTTAAAAATGGATTTGGGAAAGGAAGGAATAATGGAAAGAAATCACCAGGACGATCCATCGAAGGTAAATCACTCTCTCTCAGCTGCACAGAGGACACGCTGTTCCTGTTCCGAATGCATGCGCCAAAAGAGGAAGCTCTGGGCCATGTGCATGAGAATATATAGGTCCCTCAATCTGTTTGGACTGAGCCCCATTGGTCAGACTGAACCCAACATCGAGGGACCTACCAATCAGGTGTTGTGGCTGACCAATCTTACCCACCCACAACACAGGGGATCGGTCTCCAGGTCTCACCGCAACACATACCCTCTTTTAGGGAGGACACAATTTGTCAACCTTAGCTGAGGCTTTCAGAGCATGGTACCCTCAAAAGGAGATGAAAGGCTGTTGAAGAAGGGGCAAGGGGGAGGGTGTAAAGAGAAGTTGGTGGAGGAAACTATGAGCTGAAGGGGTGCCAGAAGTTTGGTAACAACCACTTCATTTGCAATTTTGACAAGGATAGGGGCCCCCAGCTACTATATGAACAATTTGCAGAGGTGAAACTAGTAGACTAAAAGAGAAATACAACTACTTAATCACTGCTGTCGAGCCTTTCCACTTCCATTAAGAACTGGGGGAACTGGCTATTGTTGCACTGAGGGATAGTTTATTTATTTATTTGTTTTATTAAAGCTGCTAGTTGAGAGACATTGCATCTGCCATTTTGTTGAAATTGTGTTTTCGACCTGGCTGGAGAGAGGTTTAATCTTCTCTGTTGGCTGTAGGTATAGCAGACTGGCAGAGAGCTCTCCCTGATCCAAGTCTCATGCCCAGTACCTCATTAAACCCAAATTGATGATGGCTTCCCTCCCCTCATCCCCCTTTTCTCTTTAAGTATTTATGAACCACCTTGGAGATGAAACCTGCTATTTAATGTGCCAATCTTTTCTAAAAAAGAAAATTGGTATAGAAACACATCATTTGACTACAGTAGCAGTCTTAATATACTGTAATATCCAGCTGTGCCTACCCTGCCCCCTGCATACACTATTGCCCTTCCGCATTGCTTTTTTCCCATTGTAGTCTGGATGCAAAAGCTAACTGTGAGAAACAAATTTAATGAGAAACACATAAAAGGCCTGTGCAGGCATTTTATAAGATATGTCCCCCCCTCCTTCTTTAAACATAATTCACATCACTAGAATTCTCAGAGACTGAAGACCCCATTGTTCCAGGGAACAATAAATGAAAAGGAAAAAATAATGAAGCATGCAAACAGATAAACCTAGCAGAGGATGGGAGTAGATGCAGAGAAAGAGAAAGACAGGGCCGTGGTCACACAATGGGTCATTAAAGTGACATGGAAATGTCACTTAGCTGTCCTGAGAACTGAGGGCAGTACCCTCCTAACACATCCCGACAGCACAATAATTTCTCCTTGTGCAACAGGACTTCCCTCTCTCCTTCCCCCTGCATGTACCTCATGATCTACCACAATCTGCTCTGGCAGGTTGTGGGAAACCCCAGAACAGTTTTATGGAGTTGCTCTGGGCAAGGAGAGCAGGAGTACTGTTGTGCAAGTGGAAATCCTAGCACTGACAAGAGGCTTAGCACTGCATTGGATGCACCAATACAAAAGTCCCTTGAAACGTTGCAAGAAATACGATGGAGGCAACATGTGGGCTGAGTTTTCTTGAAAATGTTTAGCCTCCCATTGGATGCCAAGGAAGATATAGGGGCTGCTAAACACAGCACTGGTAGTGGAATAGTTATTTCTAAAATCATACACTTTGAGTTAAAAGTACAGTATGAAACTTGGCACACTTACACAGTGAACTACACTAAACTATTTTTTATAAGAATCCCCGTAAACTGCCTCTTGCATGGAGGGGCAGCAGGAGGAGAGTGGCAAATATGTATTTCCATCTTTAACTTTTATACCTGGCATCAGCAGTTACTCTCCTTTCAATTGTTGAGGAGTCATGCTCATTTTATGTGCATTCGAAGGCCTCCATGCTCACAGAAAGCCATATGGGAGCAGCTGCAGTATGTGTGTGTGAGAGAGAGAATAGCTTGACCACATACACGGAACTGACTGCATGGATCTTTCCAATCTAGTCATCGTGCATCTTCCCAGTGGTTCATCTAAGCAGCCCTGGCCATGCGCCTGTGATATTATCTCTCTCTGCCTCTCTTTCTCACATGCAGCTGCATGAGATAGCTGTTTGCCTGTGTGTGTGTGTGTGTGAGAGAGAGAGAGAGAGAGGGAGAGAGAGGCTCTTGGTTTAAGTTGGGTGATTTTTCAGAACAAGTAGGGAAGCATTATTGTATGGGGCTAAGTTTTAAGTGAGCACAGTTAAGTGGGAATATATAAAGTATTTATTGCTTACAGAAGATAAGATGGGCATCTAAATGGACAATTTCCATGCTCTGGTCATGAGTGAATTAGTAAGCTCATTAACTCTTCTCTTAAACTGAAGGCTTTCGATTCTAGAATATAGATAGAATATGTCAAACATTACACGCCAGCTCCCGGGGAAACATCACCAATTGTTTCTGCATGCACATAAAGTATAGGGAAGGGATAAATAGATGGAAAATGCTATTTACTGTGCTTGTCTCTCATTTCCCAGTTAAATTTCCATGAAACAGCTTACTTATCCATTCACTTTTATGGAGCTCAGAAAACAATATGCCACAATCAGCAGCAAGGCAGTTGCTTGTATGCTCTATTTTGTTTTAAAATCACGAACTCTAAAGGGGTGTGTGTGTGCTCAGCATACTGCATATCAGACCTCTTACAGCAGGCTTAATTTGAAAAGCTAATTTGAAAATGCAAGGGATGCACATATAAATATAGAAACCAGCAAGGAGAATTTTTATTGCAGTCTCTAGTTTCACACTGCAGCAATAGGGGATATGGTGCCCTGAGTAGAGACATGTTTTAGAGAGTAGGCCTGGCACTTTATGAGCAAAGTTCTCACATGGCAGGTGTGGACTAGATGGAAAAGGAACTGGGAGTTGCAAGGTAGCACACATGACCGTGCAGTTTGTTCGATGAAGTGATGTTGGAGCTTGAAGGGATCAAAGATGTTTTGATGGTTATTCACATGAGTAAAGAGGAGAAAAAAGATAGGGAATACTGCCCAAAGTAATATTTCTCACATCAGCTGTGTAAAAGAAACCAGTCAGAAATCAAGCCCTAGTTACAGGCTCTTGGGACTGTATAGCTTAATGGGGTAGTATTTTCATTAAGTATTTTTAAAGAGAAACACAGGAGCATCCAGAATTTAACCTTGTTTCCAGGCAGCCTTGATATGGTGTTGTAGGAAGAAAGTAAGGCAGTTGGTGGTCTAGTGCATTTTTTAAAAGGAGCATTTCTTTTCTTGCTAGTGGACATGGTTCTATAGAACAGGGGCCTCTAATCAAGTGGGAAACTCAAGGGGTGTGTGAGAAGAAAGCAGGGAACATGAACACCTCCTTACCTGATAAGAGGTCTGTAAGCCGTAAAGGCTTGGACTTTTTTTCCATTGTGGATCAATGAAAGGGAAGAGTAAGGATGTAGCTCGCTGTCTGTTGGCAATTGAAGTGTTGTAGGAGACCGGGATGTGTTGAACCTAGGGGAAGTTGTGGTGAGGGCTGGCTGGGTTCTTGGCAGAGGAGTGAAATGGCACAGAGGGGGTGCTCAAACTGGGCCAGAGAGGTTTCTAGAATGCAGCTGCCTGTGACCAGTTTTTAGAGCCTGCTTCTTATTTTGGTGACTAAATGGAATCTGTCTCTCCACCCCCACCCCAGCTGAGATTGTTGTAGGCAATGGCATTCAGCTTTGTGAGCACATTCTAAACCATTTCTGAACAATAAGGTAAGTAGGGCTGATGTCACTGGGTTAGGAGTGGGAGCAGTTTCAGAAATGCAAAGATGTAAACATGTAAACACCTCTGCCATAATACAATAGCATGAATGTAAGTTGTGGAGGGATTTCGGTTGCCTTTATTGGTTACTTTTCCAAAGCTTTTGGCTTGTACCTGCCTCTACTGCCAGAATACCTTTAAAACAACAACCCCACTCTTTGTTAACCCCTTCAGCTCCCAGTCAATGCCCAAGAACCACTATATGGCTCTATTAAGGCAGCTGCTAATCATTATAATTTTCTAGATGTGAGAGAGACTCCAGTAATAGGAGGAATGGCAAGATTTGAACTGTAGCATTTGTATTCTCTCTAGTTGCATCAGTACTATAAATGCAGGGGTGAGTAGAGTACAGTGGAGTCTGCTAATAGATTTCTAGGTGATTGCAGCAGGTTTCAACTCTGAATTGTCTAAGAACAGCAACAACAAAATAACACCATTCATCTAAGCTGCTGAACTGAAGAAAGCCAACTACTAATGGACTTTTGGGTGAAAGGACTGTGACTCTTGGTACTAAAAACAAATTCCTGAAGTCTTATTTGTCTTCTCATTGGCAGACCTGGGTACTATGGCACCCTGTGTGAAGCCAAAATTTGGAGCCCCCACTGCCAGGTCCTCACAGGCAGGTAAGGAGGCGCTTGTCTTTGTTAAGGAGGAGCAAGGGCTCTGGCAGGGTCCTAGAGCCCTCCCACCTCCTCCCCCAAAGTGGGAAAGTGCTAACCTGGCTTTGAGACGGAGGATTCTAGGACCCTCAGAGCCTCATGCCTCCTTCCAAGCACCTTGCTTACTAGATCTGCCTCTGCTCTTCTTTAGAATGCAATATTAGATGCCAGAGGTGCCAACATGATTAAACTATTGGGGGGGGGGCAGGTAAGCCCTGCCCCACATAATTGATCACATGATGTGGTGCATGCACACCACTTGAATGACAGTGCCTATCAACTTGGGAGGAGTTCAAAGACCCCTCAGCCCCTAGGAGTTGGCTCCATGTTAAATGCTGAGAGCATCAGATTGGGGAAGGCTGGTTTACATACTCAAGTTGATGACCTTCCATTAATTTTTGTTTGCCAGCCTTTCTTTCTTTCTTTCTTTCTTTCTTTCTTTCTTTCTTTCTTTCTTTCTTTCTTTCTTTTTTCTTCTCCTCCCCTTCCTCTACCTTCATTCTGCTTACGGTTACTTTATTTCTGTCCCTTTCTTTGCTATAACTTTTTTTGTTAGCTATTGGGGAAAGTTGGGGGGCGGGTTCGGATAGGTAAGATTGATGGTTGTTGTTCTTGTTGTTGTTTTATTAGGCACATTTGGAATAAATTAAAAGTAATCACATTTGCCAATAAAGGACATATTGTTGACTTGGCTTTCCTTCTGCATGTGCCCTTGCCTCCTTTCTGTTCCACGCTTCACTGGCATTTATTCAGCTGTGCCCTCTCTTTTGCTACACTCTGGCACTGTGTTGTTTGCAAGGAACGGAGAAGGGTAGAGAGAATAAAGAGGGAGATGTTCTGTTGGACTTCATGCTGCAGAGCTGCCAGCTCCAATTTTGTCAACCCTGCTGTTTTCTGCGCCCCTAAGCCAGAGTTCAGCAAAGGGTATATTCAGAGACATTTACTGTAGATGCTGTCATGGAATGCAAAGGTAACAGTGGGCAAAGGGAAGCCTGGAAGGAGAGAGAAGGGTAAAATGCTCCTGGCTGAGGAGCACCCAGTGTGTAGGTCAGAGCTGGGGGCTGTGAATACTGTCATCACTTGTTTGAGTTTGCTTTTTTAAAAAAAAATCTGTATGTATGTAGGTGCTCAACACAAGGGCTATCATAGCGTCCAACATAAGTTAAAAACTATTAGAAACAAAACAAAAAATATAACTACCATGCAAAAAATTAAAAAACTAACAGATTAAAAACAATAATAGCACAAGTAGTCATATCCTACAGCAAACCAAATGCTTTCCTGATAATAGAAAGCCTTACAAAATACATGAGAGACCCTGAAGATATACCTCCACAGGAAGGGCGTTCCACAGGTAAGGAGAATTTATTGAGCTCTGGCTACTCTTGCACATACTTAAGAGGACTTTAAGTAGGTACTTTGAAGATGAGCTCAGAGGCCCAGAGGGAACATCAGTAATATAGGTTGGAATCATTCAGTGTTACCTATAATGCTGGAATTATTCATATGTGCAGTGCTTTTTTCTGGGGGTATTCAAGGTATGCATACCAGCACCTTTTGTCCAGAAGGTGCTTAGATTACTGAGCCTAAGAAGACAATACTTGCTAATGAACTATGTTGACTAAGTATTCTGAAACCAATCCCACTTTTGGTAAAGAATGCAGAAGCATCTTTTACGAAGTGCTGAAATATTCAGTTCTACCAGATTCTTTCTTTCTTTCTTTCTTTCTTTCTTTCTTTCTTTCACACACACACTGGCAAAATGGAGCACAAATCTTAGAAACATCTAGTTACATTTAATAAAACATTTTGTCTCTGCTGTTTGTAGAATGGTTGGGCATCTAATATTTACTTTTTTTAGTGACAATTGAAGGAACATTCCCTGCATTTTGAAAGTGAGTTTGTATATACTGGGTTGTTCCTGGTAAGTAAAGTGGTGACCTCTCCATGTATTTCAGAGGCTGTGCCAGAAGTCTTCCTTCTTTGTGATTTTCAGAATGCTCACAACACACACCTCCCAAAACGTGTAAGCTGAGAAGAGCTGCTGAATGAAAAGTTTACACACATTATACATGAGGAAATGGGATTGAGAAATTAAGAAGCATGAAATTAATAGCTCCTACACTCTACTGCAAAGTAAATGGTGTTGCAAAAACCTGCCTGGTTATTTAATTTAGTTGCATTTCCCTTTGCACATGTTAGTGCAATTATCAGATGAAAATTAACTAGCATGCGTGAGGACAATGGACAGGACTCTCACAACTTGCTGAATCACAATGTTTACTCTGGTCTAAAACTTTAAATTCTAAAATTCAAATGCGAAAAGTCTGGAAATCTGGACTACTGTGTTTAAACTAACACACAACAGCTGAATTTCAGTTCCAAACTCCAGTAATAAAACCTCTAAGAGTGGTCTTTCATGGCTCCAGCCTTTACCCACAACCATTTATTTATCCCTCCCCTCCTTTGAATTTGGCATCATTGTTATTGTCCAATTCTCCAGAAACACTGATAAAGAGGATTGTGATTCAGCATCCATAGGCGTAACTGGGGCGGGGGGCAGGGAGGGGCAGCTGCACCCCCCTAAATCAAGTAAATCAATACAAAATTCTTAACTAACTCAGATTCTCTCTCTCTCCCCCCCCCCAGCATAAAGCCTGTCCCCTAACATAAATCCTGCTATGCCCATGCCAGCATCCAATCTTCTTTCCCTAGATTCAGCTGCTTAGGTTAAAAAGTAGGGAGACAAAGTGACACAATCAAGGTACATGGAAAATATTCTTAATTTTTATATAGGATGTGGTTTTGGCACCTTTGTTAAGGATAATTCATGATGGCTGAGCTCTCCTAGGCTCAAAGTGAAAAGCACATTTCCCAGAGGCATTTTGTTCCTGGCGTGTGAGGCATCTAATGGGGAAGAGGCTTTATTCACTATCCTTTTGCTTGCCCCCTCCAAGTAAATAGGTGGAGGACAGAGTTTGGAGGATTGTTGGTGGCTGAGGAGACAAAAAGTGGAAATGCATGTTGGGAGCGGGTATCAGGAGCAGGGTATCAGCAGTAAATGGTATCAGTGAATTTAACTCTTTATTCAAGGAAGCAAGGTCTGCTCAGGAGGCCAGGTCTGGTGAGCATAGCAATTTGTTCTGATCAATCTTGCCTCTATGAGGCAGTTGTGGGAACTGAAGTTCCCTGCTTTCTCACCATAAAGTCTCCTCTTCATCCAGGTCCTTCCCAAGCAATCTGAGATCCCATCACTGTGCCTGTCTCTGGTTTTTGGTGTAGTGGTTAAGAGCGGTGGACTCGTAATCTGGTGAACCGGGTTCACTTCCCCGCTCCTCCACATGCAGCTGCTGGGTGACCCTGGGCCAGTCACACTTCTCTGAAGTCTCTCAGCATCACTCACCTCACAGAGTGTTTGTTGTGGGGGAGGAAGGGAAAGGAGATTGTTAGCCGCTTTGAGACTCCTTAGGGTAGTCATAAAGCGGAATATCAAATCCAAACTCCTCCACTTCTTCTTCTTCTTCTGGTTCTGGGAGACCAGTGGGGATGGGATCTGGTCTCAGCAGGAAGGGGAGACACCCTGGCTTCTTCACCAGCCTCTTGACCTCCCTCCTCTCCAGCCTTTGACTCTGGACTGCTCTCTGCTGCAAACTCTTTGTGCTCAGTAAATCCTGTTACCTCATCAGCTTCCAATACCTCCTCCTCCTCCTCCCAGTCTTCTCCCTCTTACCACCCATCACCATCTCACCACCCCTCTCCTGGCTCTGAGCCTTCTTCCCTTGAAGAAGATTCCCCAGCTGGTTCCTCCAACCACTCTTCTGCAACCAGCCAGTCCATGACAGTGCATCACCAAAAAAAGATGGTACTTACTAGCACAGCATTTGCATATGCTAATTTCCATCTATTTATACAAATATAAAAATAATTTCCAGAATTTAAACAGGCACACAATTCACCTCCCCATAGTGGGAAAGAATGTAGATTACCCCTAACAGTGGTACTGTTTCCAGCAACACTTAACCCTACTGTGCCCAGAATTTTGATGGTGTGTGTGTGTGTGTGTGTGTGTGTGTGTGTGGTCTGAATTTTCCTTAAAGTTATAGTGTGAATACAGCCTCTATAATACTAGGGCATTTACTGCATATATTTTTTTAATTAAAAGAGAATCCACAATCACAGTATCAAGATGTTCCCTTAGGCAGCAAAGGCAAAGCACACAGCACTTTAGCTTCTCATCCGTGCTCAGCCTTTCAGTCACACACAAATAACTCCAGCAGTTATAATAAACTTAGGACTCAGCTATACAGCTGCAAATAAACTGCTTTAAATGTGTTTTAAGTGCAGTATACAATGTTGGCAATGGCAAGCCTTATGGAAAATTTGATGTATTTTTAAAAACACTTTTAAAAAAAAAGCATTTTCAGAACGTTTTTTTATACGTGTGTAGATTCCATCTTGATTCTTTCGGCTGTAACTCAGGTTGCTTTCTGTTTTTTGCAGTTATCGCTGTAGTTCCCCATTCACTTTTTGAATGATTTGAAACCTCTTGCTTTAATGTTTCCTGGGTTTTCCCAGCTGCCAGGAGAGGAGTAAGCCAAACAGCCACTGCTGGTAATACTTGAGTAACTCAATTGCCAAGTGGTTATTTTTTTCAGTTGGGAGAGGAATGAAAATGTTAATTGAAATCAATTGCCAGCAATAGAGTAAAACAGAACAAAAACAGGATTACGGTAGCTCAAGGCTCAGCTGCCTAAAAAGCACTACAGAGAACGGAAAGTAGCACAAAGCTGGACTCATGGTGTGTTGGGGGTTTTTTGCACAAAAATCTGCACCGTGAGTCCAACTTTGTGGTGATTTCTCTGTCTACTTGATATGAATCTCTCTCTCTCTCTCTCTCTCTCTCTCTCACACACACACACACACACACACACACACACTTCTCTCTTCAGCTGATTAGGAAAAAGAAAGGTGGTAAGGGAAGTCATTCGTTTTAATGTTGAGGTCTTTGCTTGGATAGAACTACATCCAGTATTGTTGTGAGTGTGTCTGTGTGCACATGCACACATGTTAAGGCTCTTATAAAGTTAGTCTGTTGGGGAAGATTATTGAAAAACCACTAACTTAGTTAATTTGAACTAGAAAGGACTGACAGAGGTGTAGTCATTTTGACTTGTCTTTTGCACTTGGAACCACTCTTTTAAAATTACAAGAGGGAGAAAGAGAGGCGAATTGCAGTTTTGTATTCTGCAGGTTGGTAATTAATCAGCCATTTAGAAACAAAAGGACCTGCTGGCTTATAAACCAATTAGAGGGGAGCTGGTTTCTGGTGTAACTAATTTAGTGGGGTTGCTAGGAAGTTAAAGATCCGTTACAGAGGGAGCAGCTAGTCGCCGCAGGAATATATCTATATTACAAGGATTTAAAAGAATGTATTGGACCTACTGGAGCATGAGGAACATCATTAGCAAGAAGTCCTACTTTGTAGATGAATGTTCTATAGTGAGATTTGCACATAATGCTAAGCCAGACCATTGCAAAGGGAGTGTCTGGGTACCCACTCACAAAGAAGAAACCTTGGCTATAGCTTGTGGATTGTTCTGGAGACAAATTATGACCCTATGTTCAGGCATTGTGTAGTAACAGCAGCAGGACCTGAGGAGACTGTGATTTGACACCCCACCCCCACCCCCGTCAGTATGCACTCACTAGTTCACCAGAAGTCCACATTTTAACAGTCTTGCCTTGACATTGTTGGATGTCAGATCTGGAGACATAATCCAGTTCTATGTCAGACTGATGGACACCTCGATCCTAAACACATTGGGAGTTGAAATCAATAGAACTTAACGTGTTTAGGGTCAGGGGGAAATACGAGATAAGGCTTCCACAATGTTTTTCAATTTTTTCTTCCATAGATGGTGTTTGGGAGCAAGAATATAATCTGTATCTGTTCAGGTGCAGCAGATGTCAATGTGCCAGGTGCTTTCTGAAGGAGTTGAATCAAGTTTATCTTGTGATCCTTGAGTCAGTGTATGTGAACATGAGGAGTTGGATACATTGGACTCCAAGTGGTTTTCTCCCCCCCCCCCCCCGAAGCCTTTAAATCTTACCTGATGATAAACATGTTCCACTGAAGTTGGGTGAAACTTTTTTCTGAATAATGTGTTGATGGCTGACATATTAATAACATTTATAGCAAAACCTGATATGTGTCTACTCAGAAATAAGTATCATCTGGCGGTATTCAACTAAGCTTAACTTGGAGTAGACCCACTGAAATTAATGAACAAAACTAAGATGGGTCCAATAATTTAAATGGGTGCACTCGGAGTTATAATTAGTTGAATGCCACCCATTGATTTCAGTGGGTATAGCATTGCAGGCTTATTGTGTAAACATAACATTGTGTGCTATGCAGAGGGCACTTTAAAGTACTTAAGCTGAAATGTGAATCTGAGGTGTGTGTGTGTTGATGAAACATGTTGTCTCCTAAGAAAAGCCCCCTCTCAAGCCTAGCAGTTCTCTCATTGTACCTATCCGCCAACCCGTCAAGTGGCAGTCACATCCATTTACCACGAAAGGCCTGCCCCTTTACCGTTCAGCTAAGACCAAATAATAAAAGGGCCTTTGCTTCCCAATACAGCTGTACCCCATGTACCCCATGTACAGTTCTACCTGGAGCTCAGCTGAAACAAGGATGTATGGGGGAGGGATACCTATCAATTCCTATCAATAGAGAAGCAGTGTATGGGAAACAGTCAAAGCTTTATTGATCAGCATCCAGAATGGGCCCAGATTCCTGTTAGGAATACCATTACCATTATATAGTCCTTTGTCATTGAGGATTCATGTCTAGTCAAGTTGGGAGACAGAGGCAAAGTAATGAGTTCCATATAGTTAGTTAGTTATTTATCTGTTAGATTTTCACCCCTACTCTCCTCAAGGAGCTCTCCATTTTATCCTTACAACAACCAGGTGAGGTAGGTTAGACTGAGAGTGAGTGAATGGCCCAGGGTCAGCCAGTGAGCTTCATGGCTGAGTGGGGATTTGAACCCATGTCTCCCAGGTCATAGTCTTAACACTCTAACCACATTGCCAATGGAATAGGAGTGTTGGATTTGCTCTGCTACCATGCCCACACCGTGCTGAGGTCCCTGAACCTCACACCTCCCCTTTTAGTAAGCGGAAGTGACACTCAAGTGTTCGGAAACTAGATGTGCAGTGCTGTCCTTTCCTACTGGTCCTGCTGGTGGTCATAACAAATTTGCCTTTTTCATAGCTGCTGCGCATTGCGGTGGCATCTTCGTTGAGTTAGCCCTGCAGAACCTTAATCTCATTTCTAGTCAGTCACCACCAGTTCAGACCCCACTAACATATATACTCATCAAATTTGCAGATGACACCAAACTAGGAGAGAGAGACAGAATTGGGATTCAAAATGACCATAACAGATCGTAACTAGGCCCCAACTAACAACATGAATTTCAATAGGGACAAAAGTAAGGTTCTGCACTTAGGCAGGAAGAGCCAGCTGCACAAATATAAGATGGGGGACACCTGGCTTACTAGTAGTACATGTGAAAAGGATCTGGGGCTCTTAGTGGACCACAAGGTTAACATGAGTCAACAGATTGTTTTCTCCTGCTCCAGAGGATAGGACTTGAATCAATGGCTTCAAGTAACAAGAAAGCAGATTCTGACTAAACATCAAGAACAGGCATAGGCAAACTTGGCCCTCCAGATATTTTGGGACTACAACTCCCATCACCCCTAGCTAACAGGACCAGTGGTCAGGGATGATGGGCGTTGTAGTCCCAAAACATCTGGAGGGACGAGCTCTGAGTTGGGGTGTTTTGTGATTAGGTGCTGAGTTTACTATGTTGATGGCATGTTGGTTGACCTAGGAGTGGCTTTTTAAAAAAATTCATGCGTAGGCCTGAGGCTGGTGTAAAGATTCACTGTTGAAACCACAGGTATGGCCATGGGTGGAAAAGGGTATAGTGTATGACACAAGTGTGCTGCTCTGTGGAATGTGTAGGACTCTGTCCTCTTTCAGCTGCTTGGTCAATGGATCTTCACTGGCTCCAGTGTTGGGCTTTCTGCCAGGAGATCTGAGGAATCCTACTAGCATATCTGTTGTGCTAGTTGCGTATCTCATGTTCTGCCAGCACAGCAGGGCTTCCACCAAACCATAAAGCTACTCAGAAATATGAAGTATGAGCCTTTCTCCCTCACATGGAATTGATACAGGAGCATGTTGTGTTTCATACAAAGTTCAAATATTTCCTGTTTTCCATCTTCACCAATTTTCACTACTGATTTATTTAATCGTCTTCTCGTCTACTTTGTAGGTGTTTAATTTAGCAAAGCATCAGAGTAAATTGCCAAACTAATTCAAGCACAGGTTGGGGGTCACATGATAATGAGCGGATTTTAAGCACATTCAAGCATTTTGCTGAATCCAGTAACAGTTACTGTAGCAGGCAAATAGTGTAGGTTTTGTGGTGTGGCTAAAGACAGAGCTTGTTGAACTCTCCTCATTTGTACCTTGTATGCCAGACCTTCAGAGACAAAAGGCCAGGGAATTAACCTGCTGAGTGAAACATTCAAATTGAGTTTGAAGTTGTTAAGTGGAAAAGAAAATTTCCATGACAAGTGATTTCCCTGATCAGATGACAAGCTATAATGAAGCAGGGCAGTTTGGCTAAGAAGGTTTATGATGGCAGCTGTGTGCAAGGCAGTCTCAGTCTCCTTCAAGAGATATGAGGGGGGGGGAATCAATAGAAATCTTTAGCTACTCAGACTGTATTAGATCTTGTTATACCTTTTAGGCGTCATAATATTTTCCACAAGTATTGCTATAGGTTCTTTATATCCCATTATGGATTTGCAGTCTAATAAAAGCCATTGTCTTATTTCCTAGTAGGTCCCCCCCCCCCCCATAAAAGCAGTGCTTGTTGCAATTTCTGTAGGATTTTCACACTAGACTGGGGCTTTGGCACCGATGTGCATATATTAATCAAGGCTGGTTTATCTGAGGTATCATTTGTCCATCAGCCACACATGGTTACTCTGGTGTGCAATATGGCTGTATGTATGATTTGTATGAGGGAGTTTCTGAGCCTTGCTGCTGAATTCTGCTCTGGTTTCAACTTCTGAACCATCTTACAGGGCAGGCCCACATATACAGCAGATTGCAAACAGTCCAATTTAGGAATGTGTGTTTTTTAAATGTATAAAGGAGCCCTACCACTGCTCACCTCTGTCCATCAGTAGATGTGAGTGTAAGATGTGGCTGTCCTTGAAAAGTTAAACAGGGACACAAACCCTTTCCCCAGGAACTTCCCCCCTGAGCACTCATGTTGTGGCCTCTGGCTTTGTCTGTTTATTTGTGCTTTCTGCTCCTCACAGAGAAGAATCTTCGTGCCCCCCCCTTCAGCATGCAGATCACTGAGTAGCTGCTTTCCACACTCATCTTCATGCCACAACAAGCAAAATCCAACACAGATGTAAACACTAATATGTTTAAAAGTGGACAATTATAATTAAAAACACAAAATGAATTTAATCAATTACAGCAAATTAAATTTGTAATTAACTACAAATAAAGTTTAAAATCAGTTTTGAGGTACAGGTTAACTGAAACGAATGTATATAGTAATTGTGGGCCTCTATGGAGAAAGAATTTGAGAGAGCTGAGGTTTCAGAGAAATAGGTAGTGGAAGACTTGATTCCACATATCCCTTCATTAATAGGACAACATGCTAAACCACTGTTAATGGATACCATTGAACTAGAGGAGTTTGCAGCTCTTCTGTCTATTTTTCTACTCTTTTTCTGCTCCATATTTTAGATGTACAAAGAATGCCAGAGTCAACTCTCATTTTTCTTCCCCGTGCACCAAGCTCTGTCAGATTTCTTTTTGTGATGCTTTGAACTACAGACCATGTAACATTGTTCCTAATACACTGTGATCTTATCTTACTACCTGCTTAATGTGATTCCTTCTGCAGAAGGTGACAATGAATCATCTTGTCTGGACACTGTTCTGTCTGGGACAACCAGCAACTGACCTTCAGGGTGGCCAGATTTATCTCTTTCCCCAAGCAAGCATAGGGAGGTACTGACTAGCAGCTGCTTCAGCTTACTTCCCCACTTTCCAAATTTAAACAGTATTAGATTTATTCACTGCCCCTTAGTTTCAAAATGTACTTGGCTCTGCTGTGCTACGCATAGGTTTTCTCATAGGGAATAACCCAACCTAAGGAGTATATTCCCTGACCAAGTAGTAGATGCCAAAAAATAAGGTCAGGGTGCTAAATGAACATTGTATATTACAACAAAATGTCAATAAAACATACGATTATTAACAAAAACCTTGTTCAGCCTCACAGTAATAAGATGCTAAAACTGTGTGTAATTACACAAAAATATATTCTAAATTACCTGACTATGCTGACTAAATATGTAATTCAAATAAATAACTACACTACAGCAATGAAATATAATGGTAGAGGGAGGAATTCAACATATTGCTAAGGAGGTCACCCCATCCATACAAGCATATTTGCTTACCTGGTGGAACAATATCCCCTCTCCTTCCCCTGCGTGCTGTTCCAGGAGTTCTTAAAACAACAACCTAGACCCAATTTGGGGGCACAGGGCAAGGAGAGGGGAAGAGCCCTGTTGTGCTAGCAGAAGTCCTTGCACAGGCTTCCACTAGCAGGACTCGTTAGTTGAATGTAGCCAATGGTTGCCCAAAAGAATGTTATCCTACCTGCTATGTTGTCCTCATTGCAGTATCAACCCTTGAATTTCTGCTTCCATTAATGGGATTCAAGGAAGACTAGGGGGCTATATCTTTCTCAAGGTTGGAGCCATCCTACTCCAGCAGACTCTCAAGCATCTAGTGGCCTCACATGCTCCCTCCCCTTCTCTCTGGTTTTTGCTTTTTTATTTTTCATGTTTAAGAAGGCGGCTGGTGTCCACAGGCAAGGGGCCTGCACATTCAGTTAGAACGCATGCCACACAGACTTTCTTCTTTTTACATAGAGAGGCTGACTAAATCATGTGATGGCAACAATGGCTGATGAGAGCAATGACACATGGGAGCTGCTGGGTGTATGGGCAGTTTGGCTCTTTCCTTCCTGTCCTTTCTAAATAGTTCATTCATCATTAAGAGAGGGCTTTGGAAGGGTCTAAACACAATTCCCCAGAGTAGGTGTTAGGAGGAAGAGTCTGTATGGCACACATCCAATAAGGGGATTCTTTCGAGTGATGCTGTTTCATTATTGTGCATGGATGCAATGGGGCAACATGTATATGTTATCTGAAGAGGAGTTTTTTAATTTTAAAAAAAAATCCTTTTGCAGGATATTTACAAAATCTATGCTGGTATAATTCTGCTTTTGCCCATAAGCAACACTCACTTATACATTTTTCAGAGCAGACTAAAGTTGTTCTAATTAAGGAAAGAGCTGAATGTTACACACTGAAATGGATAAAAGACTCAGAGCCTAGTAAATTACAAAGTGAAAATAAATAAATCACCCAGTGTTCTCCTCCCTGCCATTCAACATACAGAAGTGATCTTGCACATTGGGTAGGTGAGGGGGGGATACCAATTACTATGTATATATGTATCCAAGGGCAATGCATCTGCATTTACTAGGCATATTTCCATAGAAAATAGAGTGGCTGTGTTGTCAGTCAATGGTAACTTTTCTGAAAGGTGGTTTATTAATTCATTTGGAGTAGTCAATATTTTCTGATGAGAGAAAATAGGGTTCAAGTCACGCTCAGCTATAAAACTCACTCATTCAATGACTGTGAGCAAATCTCTCTCTCATCTATTTGACCTGATGGTGGTAGTGTGAAGATGAGTTGGGATAACTGCATGTAACCTTCCTGAATTGCTTAGATGATGTAAATGTAATAAATAAATTTCAGGTGCTAAATGCTCATTCATCTTCAGTTGCTTTGGAACCAGAGATTTGTTTTCATACTGGCAGTTCTAAGAAAAAGCATCTGTCTAACTTAAAACCCCTCTTCTCCTTCTCCAGACATGGAGGCTATTAATACAGCTGCTGTGTTGCTGCCTCCTACCACCCCTTCAACACGACAGGAAAGGACAAGGAAGGAAGCAATATGAGGTCACTTTTGCCTCACAAATCAGAGATCATGTGGTGACGCTGTGCAGATTTAATGACAGTGATTAAAGTAGGCTGCAGTTGGGATCCTTTTGAGGCACAATGATGTGCAGCTGACGTTCACTGCTGAGGATGTGTTGGGTGTGCATTTGCTAAACTGGCCAGTGGTTTTTTAGCAAAGGCAAAAAAATTGTGTGAATGTGTATGTCATCTTCATGTATGTCAAATGGTGTAAGGCAGAGAAACATTATCTCTTTTTACAATGGTACCTCGGGTTACAGACACTTCAGGTTACAGACGCTTCAGGTTACAGACACTTCAGGTTACAGACTCCGCTAACCCAGAAATAGTACCTCAGGTTAAGAACTTTGCTTCAGGATGAGAACAGAAATTGCACGGTGGTGGCACAGCGGCAGCGGGAGCCCCATTAGCTAAAGTGGTACCTCAGGTTAAGAACAGACCTCCGGAACGAATTAAGTTCTTAACCCGAGGTACCACTGTATTTCAGTTTTTATAACAGCATTGAATAACAGTGCAAAATACAATACAATACAATTCATACCAATACTAGTAACATATTATGAAGCCCACCTATTCTAACAATCTGGTTTCTGGAATTCTGAGAGACAGCATCATAAGATATCAAAGGTTTTTGTGACTCTAGCTTTCATGTTCTTGCCTGGGAGTCAGAACATAAATACATTGGTCTGTAGTGTTTTCTTTAAGTAGATATATTTTTATTTAAGAACTTCAGTTCAAAAAGCCTAACTCAAAATTTTTCAGAGAATTCAATTGGCCTGTAATGTTGTGTTTGGTTTATGCGACATTATTAGTAAAATTTTCCATAGCAATTTAATCAATTAGAACAATACATTTCAATCTTAGGTTAGCCCCCTGTGCGTAGCAGCTTCTTGTCAAAACAGGTAGGATGTTATTGACTGATTTAATAAGTCAACACCTCATTTCAATGTCCTTAGAAGCCTGGCTTTTTCCAAGTTTTTCACCAATATGATTGCTTCTTGTCATCCATCTTGAAGATTATTTTACCTGCAAACCTTAATACTTTGAAATGGTTCCCTTTAGATGTCTTTGCTGGTGGAGGTTGTAAGGTTTGTTTTCTACTGCTGTTTCTGTTCACTTGATATATACCACACAATTTAAGTTCACATGTATAATGCCTGCCAAACCATGAAGGATTAGGAGAACTGATTTGAATAAACTGCAATCTAACATCAAAGCTCTTTGTCTTGTATATGTGAAGTGTGCTTTCCATATTATATTTGGTGAGGGGCTGTAGCTGAAGGGAAAAGGGTCTAGTTCAATGGTATTATACTCTAGTTCAATGGTATTATACTCAAAACGCATTATACTCAGAAATCCCCAGGTTCAATCTCCAGGTGGGGCTTAGAATGAGCCCTGCCTGAAACACTGAAGAGCTACTGTCAGTCAGGCTCTGGCCTGGTTTGGGGCCCTGTGGCTGGGTCTAATACCTATGTGGATTCCATCAGAGGTGGATTTTGGGGAGCAGGACTTCTTTGGTCACACTGGGCATGGAGCCTTGGGAGCTTCACAACTATAATCTAGAATGGAATGCAAGGGGTGGGGAGGGTTCTGAATTTTGGTGTTGCACAGGGTACATTAAGCCACCTGTGTGAAGGACTTCTCCATTTCAGCATCTGTTGCCTCCAACTCTACCATTTCACCCTCCTGTTCTCTGAGGTCTCTGCTTCCTCTTTACTTCAACTTTCTATTTCATCTGTCTCTGGTCTGCCCTCATTCATCATTTCATCAGTATCTGCTCTAATCACTTTTAATTGTTCATTGAAAAATTGCTGAAGGATGGCAACAGTCAATGGAATGTCCAACGATGTATTTTCCATATTGAATGCTCTTGATCTTTTAAACAATTCAGTATCCACCTTAAGATCTTCAATCTCCCATCTCCACTTTAAGATCTTTACAGTGTTATGTCTTATCAGAACACATTTCTTTCCCACAAAGGCAATATGAAGTAGCAAAATTACTTTCAATTTTCAAGGCAGCATTTTGCTAGGAAAATAAAGAATAAAAAATAAAGGAAATAAAAACACATAGCATTCAGAACTCCCGTAACCATTTAAAACTTTCTGGGTTCAAAAAGTTCACTCTTACCTCCAGAGTGAATATGATAGCCAAGATTTATGTTCCTCCCCTGAAAGTCCGAGAAGATCTCACATTTCTGACCAGGCTTACAGTCAATACCCTAAGAACTGACACTGAATGCAGAGGTGAAATTAGCCCTACCAGTCACAAACTTCTTTTCTTTTCTTTTTTTGTAATATCTAATATTATAGGGTGTATAAAATTCTATGGTTTTATAGAAGGGTTCTGACTCACTGGTAATATCATGGAAATAAGAATCATGATAACTTTGACATCTTATGATGATGTCTCTCAGATTTCCAGAATCCAGAATTATTAGAAAAGGTTGCATTGTTTTTATAAAAGAATGTGGAAACCTGGAAAAAGAAAGTGAGGCCCATTTTTCATATGATCCAGATGTGGGCCTAATTTCACGTGAGCCTGCATTACAATGTGTAACTTTATTTCTGTTTATGCTTTTACTGCAAGAAGACTTCAAGGGAATGCAGCCTTAAAAGCAAAAAACAAAAACAAAAAAAGGAGTGTAGTGGACCATTTCCACAAGCATTATAAGCAAAGCCTTCAATGTAGTATGACATTTTGAGTAGGAAACTGGCATGTTTTTCTAATCATATGAATGAGCAAAGTGGATGTAAGTCTACCTCATAAGATTCAGGTCACAAACCAGTGAAGTGCTCAGCTTTTCTCTTCCTCTTAGCTGCTACATGTTTGTTACTAGATAGAGAGTGCTGGAAAAGAGATAAGGTGAAAAAGTTGTTGCTACTGCTAGTTGGGAAATGGGCTTTCTCTGTTCTGTTGAAATGTTTTTCCATGCTGTGTTGGAATACCATTTTTTATGGAGTCACAATTTGTATGAGCACTTTATGAATCTATGCTGTTGTTCACATGAGCTAGTATTTTTAATGTTTATTTACATGGTGTTTTTTCATGATACATGCTGCTAAAGATATTTTGAAAGCAAAGACTCTAGGATGAAAAATACCAATGTGGGGATATATGCCCATGCTTTATGAATCCACATAAATTTGTACAGTAAGCCTGCAGTTTACTTGGGGGTTATGTTTTGGGGGTTGTGCCTAAAGCCAAAATCATGTCTAGTTGTGAAACACATTGGGTGCAACAGCAGGTGAGATTGCCAAAGTCTTTCTTTTTCCACCCACTTTCTGTCCCCTTTTTATTTATTTTATTTGCCAAGCACATAAAGCTCAATGTGTACAAGTTGTTGGCTTACTGTATATGTTTCTGGGTCATAGCAGAAATTTGTCCGTTGGTTTAGGAAGTTAATAGCTTGATAGAGTAGGAAGAGTGAATTGAGATACTTGTTGGTGAATGTCCCAGCACTGGCAGGCCCAGAAGGTCCAGAGTGAGGAATTAACTCTTTATTGTCACAAGCACACTTACAAGTTAAGGAAAGGCAGGTCCCATCAGTTCAACATCTCTCAGCTACTCCTAGGTGTGCACCTAGTTGCCACAACAGAGAGGCCCTACCCCCAACCTCAGCTTATGTTATCTCTTCTATCCAAGCTACATGCAAGCAGGTGAGAACTTTGCCTGTGTGTAACCTTCTACTTCTCCTACTTCAATCTTCTTCTGGTCCTGGGAGACAGTTGAGCAGGAAAGGTGTGGAAACCCTTGACTCCATACCAGCCTGATCTACCTCTTTGTCCCCCCACAGCTTCTCCTTCCCCTGGCTCTCACCTTCGGGCTATTACAGTTTCTCCCAGTTCACTGATCCTTTCTTCCAAGTTAGCCTCAAGCTTCCTTTCTCTCAGTGCCCACTCATAAGAATCCAGCCACCACTCCTCAGTGTCCAGCAAATCCCTGATGGTGAATAGTACTGAAGAACATATTCTGTCTATCAGGAATGGGGAATAAGCTTCCTGGTGTAGCAAACAATGTTTATATAGCAAATTATGTTTCCTCTAAAGCAGAAGCAGGGAATATACAGCTTACATGTACAAGCGTGTGCATTTGAGTGAAGATTTGTTCAGTTGACTGATCAGATATTGTCAAATGGGAAAGTATTTTTAAAGCACTGCATTAGAACAACATTTAAAATATTATGGTTATCAACTGGGTTGATAATTACAAAAACAAATTAGTTAACTGTTACTGAAAAGTAACAGTTTACTGTTAAAAGTGTAGCTTTTAAAATTAATTAAAATATAATTACAGAAATAACAAACTATTTTAATTATTTAGAAAAATCTGTAAACCACTTAATATAAAAATTAGGCAGTATACATGAAACAACATGAAACAATTTTAAAACACTAGTTTATTCAGCACAATTGTGCTGAATAGGAAGGAGGCCAATGCATCACCAGCATAATGACAATATTTGACTGTGGTCAAATAGCAGGAGGTCTAATCTAGCATTGGTTGGTCAATGGGCTGTCATACCAAACCTAGGTGAGCCACATTTAGAAGGATCTTCCTGTGGCCTGTACAGTCCATGCTACTGCTTTCAGGTGGGGAAATATTATTTCTAAATTGATCCTGTTTACTGAGTGATTGTGAACATAAGTAAAGTGTTTATTTCAAACTAACCTGGCATTTAACAACAGTGCAACCAGGCAGGCCATGGAAACTAATGGAAAGGCAATGAGGTGCTGCCACATGGTGAGAAAAACCAGAGAGGGGAATGGTGAGCAAACACCTGTGTGTACCACATCTCACAGTATGTTTTTCTGTCTGTATCTACTGTGATGGTGATATCATTGTTGGGACATGTTCCTATCAACTCAAACGTATCATTCGCTCACCTAACAACTTCACTGCTCAACATTACAATTCACCCAACAAAGCAACAACTAGCACATACAAGCCTGCTTAGCACCCACTCAGATCTCTGACCCAGCAATATCAAGACTTTCAAGATAAGTAGATATTTTTAAACGGAAATATAATCAGCCACAATCCACAGGATCTGCCTGCCAATAAAAGTTAAGTGAATATATTTATTGCAAACAAATCTGTTTCAAATCTTGTATGCACAACAAAATCCTCTTAGGTGAACATCTTTCTGATAAAAGATTAAAGCTGTTAAATGATTAAAATTGTTCTCTGCCAACTGGCAGAATGTGCAAATTTATGCCATGCTTTCTTACTTTGCTTTCCAGTTTGCCCTTTCAATCTTCTTCCCCAATCATGAAGCCTTTCTTATGCATGATGGACAGAAGTCATGAGTGTGTTCTTGGTACAATGAACTCCTGACCCTCAGGGAATGGGTTTGTTCCCTTCAGGCCAAGATGGCTGACCAGGAAAAGCTGAGAGAGGCAGAAAGGTTGGTGGAAGAGGCTGTTGGGGACAAAATATTTGTATCCCTTTTCCAGGGTGACAGTTTGCCTGCTGTCTTGGAGAATGAGTTATCCAGGAATGAGACTTTGATGTTCTAGTGGGTAGCCTGATGATGATATTGCCCCGGTAGCTGTGAAAAAGGCAAATTCCATGTTAGGAATCGTTAGGAAAAGTGATTCAAAATAAACCTGCCAATATCACGATCCTGTTATACATATCTGTGGTGAGACCACATTTGGAATACTATGTTTAGTTCTGATCCCTATAGTTTTTTTAAACACACACACACACAACCAGAATTAACAAGGTTATGGGGCAACACTCCTTTGAGGAAGGATTACAACATTGGAGGCTTTCAGTTTAGAAAAAAAAAGCAAGTAAGGGGGACATGGTAGAAGTGTATAAAAGTATGACACTGTATGGAGAAAGTTTTTCTCCCTTATAATACAAGAACTTAGAGCTATCCAATGAATCTGAATGGAGGACAGACAAAAGGAAGTACCTCACACAATGAATCATTAAATGATGGAATTCGCAGTTTCAGGATGTAGTTATGTTTACCAACTTGGACATCTTCAAAAGGAAATTAGACACATTCTTGGACAATAAGTCTATATTGATAGTTACTAGTCACAAAGGCCGTATTACCTCCAGTACGGAGGGCAGTATGCTGAGAAAATGAGCGCAGGAGAGTGTGATTGTGCTAATTTCCATCTTGTGAGTTATCTTGTCAGGATTAGATGAGTCAAAAATGGACAAAAAAATAAAATGTTTTGACTTCTGAAAGTAATGTCTGTGTTAAGGTGTGTTTTTCTTTCTTTAATTGCATTCTTCACAGCTGTTAAATAATCAGAAAGCACTCGAAACACTTGCAAGTGACGAACTTGGAACTTTAGAAATGAAAACAGTATTTCCCCCTCTCAGTGAAATCTTTCAACATCTTGAAATCTGCATACTTCACAGTTTTCAAATAGTGATTGTTTTTCAGCTGTTGAATGTTTGAAAATAGTTCATAAGTGAGAAAATATTGTGGGTACAAATATTTCATTCTTTGTTATATTACTATTGGATAACTTTAAGGATAGAAAGTATATTTTTCCACATTCAACTGCTCCTCATTTTTGCTTCTTCCATGTTTATTAACCCACACATATCTATGATTGTTTTCTCTTCCCCCCTCCTTAACACGACTTTCTTTGTTACAATGTGGGGAAAGCTACAGTTTTTGTTTGCGTGCCTGTAATGTAGTGTCATCAATTCCCCTCTTGAAGAAGGGACCCAGGGTCAAATTGGACTTGATAGCTTCTTGTTTAGCATAACCCTGATTAGACAGTCAGAGGTTATAACTGACTCTGAGTCATTAGTAGCTGTCAACTGTGAAGCATTCAAGTGGAAGGACTACAAGTCGAAGGAGAAAAGGAGATGCAGTAAGAGCTAAAGGCTGCTACAGCAAGAGCAGCTTACTATTTATGAGGGCAGTAAGACTGACTGTGGCCCGTAAGATCCTGTCCCTCCACCTCCTGGCCTAGTTGATTAGATGTTATTGTCTCAGGGGTCCAATGGTGCATCATTTATGGCAGCTAGCTTTCTTCAGGATGTTTGAAAGTCCAGGTCAATACCATCATCGTGCTAATGATAGGAGGCATACATCCTGTGCTGTGGGGGCAGGTAGCATGAATGGAGTGGTCCATTTATATACATTGTTTAATGGCTCCATTCAGATTTTCAACTGCCCCTCCCCAAACCCTCTAAATACATTTCCCTCCATCATTTAAAATACTTTTTCCTGCAAGGTAACATTCTCTCAAACCCAAGCTGTGGTAGATAGATAATTCAGCATGTAAACAGGTGTTTCTTCAGCCAAAACTCAGTTCACAAGATAATATTTCTAGTTGATTACTTCTCGTTTTAAGGATTTTCACGGTGTTTCATTTGTTTTGTGCAGCAACTCAGTTCTGGCAGCTCTCTGGTGGGCACCACTGCCATTCTAAGAGAATGAGGGAGGTGTTCATGGCGACTTCCTGTACCTCTTTTTTTATAAAAATAGCACTGGGTATAAAATACAACAGCTCCAGGAGGGAGAGTCTAAATGTAAGGATTCTGTCACTGGAAATTATATTTAGAATAAGAAATTGCACAAAAACCATCAATCTATCACTTGTGCCCATACAATACTGTTGAATTTAGCATGCTCTCAAGGTGCTATTTGGCTGTAATGTCAGTTGTTGGACCAGAATTAACTGCCCTGAGTTAATTCTGCTCATTGCGGGCTGCTCAGGGCAAGGGCAAGAAACATGCCTTTGGTTTTTTTAAACTAAGAGTGTTGGAAAGGCAAACTCCAGCAAAAAGTGTTGAGAGAGTGTTTTGGAGCTTCAAAACATCTGGGTTAGAACCAGAGTAAGAAGAGATCTTGGGCTTGAGGGCAAGGGGAGAGAGAGAAGCAGTGGTGAACAGCATTTTGTTCAGTGTTGTCATAAATAACCATCTTCTCTTTGCTTCTGTGCCTTGTTTGCCATGGGGAATTTGTCAATCAACCCCCTTGCCACCTCCATGCAGGCTGCTGGTGGTTTATCTGAGTAGGATAAGCCAGTTGGCCTGATGGCTGCTGGCATATGCAGGCAGAGGGGGCTGTCTACTGGGGTGACATGGCCATGCCAGCAGCACCTCTAGGCACTGCTAATAAAGTTCACTGATTCCATGTTCCACTTGGCATAACATAGCTAATGAACTTAACAAGCTCAAGGGGCAATAAAACCCTCTCTGCTCTTGTTAGCAGGCACCATCTGGGAGCATGACAAAAGGGGAGCTGGGAGCTGGCAGAGTCTGGAAGTTCAGTTTATGAAGAGAGAGGGAAGAATGGTGATGATCCCATAATGCTAAGTGAAAGTCTGAATTGCATTGGAAATGGGAGAGTACTCATAGCACTGCAAAGGAGATATGGGCTGCAGACCTGTGGAAAGTGTGTATTGGTGATAGGAGGTTCCTCTTGTGTGTTTATAAGGAGAAAATGGAAGTAGATTCAGGGGTGTCCTGGTTGCAATGCAGGCTACAGTTGTGCAGGCAGCAGAGCATGGATGAGGGGGAAGAAGGAAACCGAGGGAGCTGTTGCAATGCTGCAGTGCAGTTCTGAGCCCAGGGAGTGAGGAGCATTCAGAACACAAGACTAAGCCCTGCAGAACAGGTCTGATCTGACACTTGAATTACTGTCCTTCACTTGGAAATTGCATTCTCTTTAACTTCCTATTTCATTCCTTCTCTCTCTCTCTCTCCCCCCCCCTTTCTGGAAACCTTTGAAGCCTCTTTTCTTCACTCATGTGAAGCAGTAAAGCTGTTTCTTTCTAATTCAGGGGGAAGTGCTGGCATTCAGCTCCTGCTGGGAAGAAAATGCTGGAGACCAGCTTCTGCCAGCTCCTGATCTTTCTGTGCCCTGATTAGTGACTTGTGCTGCATCACATGAGGTGAGGACCCTCATGGAGTAGGGAAACCAAGCGCTCCTATCACAAAGCCCTCACCTTCAAGACACTACTAGCCTCTTTTACAAAAGCTAGCACAGCATTTGGCCTGCAGCGCCTCTTTGTGTCATCTCTTCGTAGTGACAGCCCCAAGTCTTGCTTGGAACTCGATTTGCCCTCGTGGCAAATTGGCCAGGTTTAGTGGGTTGCTTCTGACTGCTAATGTCTCTGTGTGTCATTAATTCTAAGGCACAGGTGGTTTCGGTATATATTCTTAAGAGAAGCCTGTGGGTTTGTAGAATATTTAAGAGTGGGTTATGGGCCCGTGCAGGACCTACTTAATTTTGGTAGGTAATAAAATATTGAAGAATCTGTCAAGGCAAGTTAGAAGGCAGGTGTTAACACAGAATTAGTTTCAGAGCCTTTCAAAGGAATGTCTTCCCCATGTACATTGTAATTGTGCAGCTGTGTCCATCTCTAATAAAAACTTATTTCCAACATAGCTCTCCTTCCCTATTGGCTACAGATGGAGCATCATATAGGAGGTGTAGTTCTCATAATGCCCAACTACTCTGTATGCACCATACATGTGTGAATGCTCAGCACTGCACACTCACTGTCCCACTTGAGATGCATGAGACCCTTTCAATGGCTCTCACTTATCCAGTAAGTAGCATAAAGCAGAAAATGCAGGGGAAGTCCTGTTCATGCTGGCAGGCATGGTGGCTGTGTCAAGGTCCCGTGGGCCCTACCACACAACTCATTATGCTGCCAGGAGTATGCAGCAGGGCCAGTGAAAATCGCCTCTCCTTCTCCCTTTTCACTGGGAAGAATATATCTTGAGTGGAAGTACCCTATAGAAACTTACCCTCTAGAGCCTTGAACCCCCCCCCCCCGGTCTTCTTATAGTTGTTAACTGAATGCATGGATGACATTCTGTTGTATGAGAAGTAGGTGTTTCCTTCTACCTTTATATAGTCTGAGCAGATGACACTACCATCTTTGAGAAATCTTTCCCAGGGACGTAGGATGGGGGAGGACTGCCCCGGGTGCCCTCACTAAGGGGGGGGGTGACATTCGGTGCACCGCCTGCCCGCGACTCCCAAACCTACCCCGAGCCATTGGGGTATGTGGGGGGAGCTTTGCCGCTTTGCCGACGGCATTCCCCCCTTCCCCCTTTGTTTTGACAGCTTGGGGGAGGCTTGGGAGTCACAGACGGGCAGTGTGCTGAATGTCCACCATGGGCGGCTCGCTCCGCCCCCGGCTGCAGGGCGCATGTGCCGCTCCAGCCACCCGAGCGGCTATCCCATGCCTGGGAGGGCACTTCCCATGCCACACACCCCTCAGGAGCACACCCGCCCTGGGCAGCGCGGGCATATGCTCAACCTCTGATCTTTCCCCCTTTAATTTGTGAGGGATGAGGTTGTTTTGGCGGAGATGGGGTTGTTTTGCTCCTTGTAATGCTAGTTCTAGTTTAGGACAGTTCTAGAATCAACCACAGGGGCTTTCTTGATTCTTGATGACTTAATCTCCTCTGGGTGAGGCAGCTGTTGCTGTTGTATGAAGATAATACTTTAAATGCCAATATTAAGATCCCAAGGGTACTTATACATCTGCCATACACAACTTCCCTGCTTACTCAGGTTCACCAAATTACAAATTTGAGCCCAATTTTCAAATGTTTCTGTCTTTTCCATGCAACTTTTTATTTTCCTCACCCTGCCCCATGAAGCCAGTATGCTATGGCAGATAGATTATTGGGAGACTGGGATATCAGTGTCAAAACCCAGTTTAGCCATATACCTTTTCTTTCTCATCCCAATCTGCATTGCAGGGTTGTTCGTGAGGTTAATCTGGGATGGCCCCATGTATGCTGTCCTGCGTGCTTGGAGGAAAGGCAACAGCATAACACAATGTGTGATAAATGAAACTTGCAATCCTTTGAACCCACCAACTTTTTCATTTAAACCTCTTGGCAATATTTCCCTGCTACAGAATCCATCAAAAGAACTGTGCTGATCCTCATAACTTCCTTCTCATTCTCTTGGGATTATGATTTTGCTGCCCTATAAACAGTAGTCTGTATTTGCCATGCTACACACCCATCTTGGGCCAGCAGTGGCAAATTATGCAGATTTCTCTCCTCCCTCCCCTCCCTCACCCTTTCAGTTTCCATTATCTGGTTTGGTAGAGGCTGTAATTTATTACAATTGGCAGCCTTGTAATTTTGGGCTCTCTTTTTTATTATTTAAAGCTTTCAGAGACAGCATCTTTGTGTATTCAGTGCATTTCACGATAGTGTCTCGGGTCTCCCCAACCTAGCTCTGCTCCCTTTTTTTGTGAGTTGCTCATACACTAGCGCAATTATTATTGTGCACTCAATAAAAATGCATTTAAAAAGTGATAACTGAAATGACATTTAACATGGAAAGCACTTAAGCATAATTATACTATATGCATTACATCATTTAGTGTCACAGTTATTAAAAAATATCTTAGCCGTTTTGTTGTTGGAGACTCTGGAGGGAATAGAAGGCATGTGTTTGGCATTTCAACATTTCAAGGAAAGTATTTTGCATTTCTACCTTTTATGTCATTATAATTCCAACCTGCCTTTTTCCATTTCTAAGAGCTGCTCTGCTAGTAGCGCTCCTGACTGTTTTTAGTGTGTGTGTGTGTGTGTTTTGTGGTATGTGTGTGTGTCTGTTTAATTTTAAAAAGCTTTATGGGAAGAAAGACGGGTTTAGGGTTAAAACTAACTTCTCCTTTTTACCTCCAGTGACCTTGCAGCACCATGTTTTTCTTCTGGGGAACTGTTGCCATGACTCAACCTCTCTCTCTCTTCCTGCCTCACTCAGAGGAAATGCCAACACATGGGCAATAAGAACTTTGCCTTATCAAACCCAAGGCCCATATAGTCCAGTATTTTCTCTATAGCAGTGCTCTGGAAGATGCCTCTAGAAACTTACAGGCAGGCCATAAAGGTAGTCATCCCCACTGATTTTTCCACAGGTATCTACTTGGATATTTATGGAATTGTAGATTTGGAATCTGGGGGCAATCTAGTCCAACCCCCTGCCCAGTGCAGGATCTGCAAAAAAATGATGCATCAACAGCATCCCTGACAGATGACTCAGTGGCCCCACTTTATGAACTCCACCAAAGAAAAGCCTGCCCCTTCCTGAGTAGGGCTGTCGTACGTCAGGACAGAGCCAGAATACAGCAGTCGGAAACAGTATCCGGGTGGAAATCACAGACATATGGCAACCCATCTCAGAAGTTAACAACTTTTGTGTCCAGATTTTCACTTTTTGAAATGTAGCAGCTCTACTCCTGAGGCAATCCAAAACAGCTCCTATTGTTAGGAAAATTCTCCTAATGTTTAGCCAAACTCTGCTTCCTTACAGTTTCCTCATTGGCTCTAGTTGTGCCCTCTGGAGCTGGACTTAGTTTACTCCATCACTGTTTCTGAACCCATTTAGCTATTCTGAGAAAAGGAGATTGCAGCCACACCCTCTTTTCCTTGCAGGTCAATGGGAGGGGACATAAGTTGTTTAAAAGTAGGCAGCGGATTGCATGCAGCTTGAGGCAACAGGCTGCCCAGCTCTGAATGAGAGAAACAAATAATATGTTTGCCTATTTCCCAGATAATGTGCACATTGGCTGGAGAATGTGCAAAATGTCAAGATATGCACATTCCTGCCAGGCAAGGCCTGCCGGAGAGTTTGCATCTTGACTGGGAAATGTGCATAATTTGTGCTTCATTGGCAGATTATGTGCACATTTTCCACGAGGAATGTTCACAGTGGCAGTTGCTATGCACAATAGTTAGCTGCCCAGCTTACATCACCCCTAACATATATACTATTACATTTCTGCTATGAGGCAGGAACTTTTGCTGGGGGGAAATGGAAGAAAAACAAAGATTGTGAAGAGTCAGGTGGATTCCATTCCAATCAAGTCAAACTCCCTGGCTCTTGAAGAGAACTGCTTTCCTCCACTATTCCATTTTAATTTTATTTCTTCAATGCAGCTTGCTCTTTGAGTTAATAAACACTTAATCACTTAAAAGGTTTCTGGGTCATTTAATTCAAAATGTTCAGAGGCATCTCAGGGCCTAGATACAAGCATGGCATGAGTTTGGGCATTTTTCTGTTTCCCTTCTCTTCCAATGCTCACATAACTAGAAACCATGCAGAGGCAATAATAGCAAACATAGCTAGGAAAGGCATCTCCTGCCTGGAGAGATTATTCTGTTTTTAAAGTGGGAGGGGGAGTAGTGAATTCATGTTAGATGGTTTTGTGCATCTTTGCAATAAGGATTCTAAAGAAAAGGGGGGGAAGTATGTGTGGTGTGCTGCGGGGAAAGAGATTCTTTTTTTTCTGACGCAACTATAAAATTCTCATCAGCTTTATGATCAGTCTCTGCTGGGAATTATCTGGCATTATGTTGGCTTAGTTCATTAGTAAGGCTATAAAGACTGGAGGAGGAAAAAAATGGACATCTCTGTCAATAGCTTTTTTAATTGTGGAAGCTAAAGTCACTTTTATAATAGCAAGCACTGGGAGAAGAAGCCTGTAGACTAATTTTGCTTTGAATCTCTCACTGGAAATCATGTAACTTTGGGTCAGGGTCAAGGACTGAGATGCAATAAAATAATTGTCCAGTTTATGTCAGCAGAGGCCATGCTGAAGGGAAAAACTTGGACGAATGGGAACTGTCCAAAGACCTCGGCCAAATTGTCCTAAAGCTGTAATATATTGCTAGTATCCAGCGGTAACCCAGTGATGGGGAGGAAAACAGGTATAAAATAATAATAAATTTAATACAAAGCATGGTGCTATTTCTTTCTTTGCAGCTACAAACTAGAAGGAAGCAGATTTCATCTCCTCTAGTGCTTCTTAAGCATTTGAATTTCTGACGCTCCTCTCTACATTATTTCTTTTCAAATAATGCTCCCTCTGACGCTCCTCTCTACATTATTTCCTTTCAGCATTGATAACAGCAAAAAGCTCACAGTATGTACTCTTGCTTGGAATGCAGCTAATCTATGCATATCATGCTTTCGAGGAGATAGGAGTATAACACAGGAATTTGGCTGCATTATCTCTGCTTTGTTAAACTGCATTTCTGGACAGCACAAAACACTGAAGCACATTTTATTCCATCTGTCACCCAACCACCGCCAATTTTATTTTTGTAGATTTCATCACCATAGCTCTTGGCCACCTTACCTTTCTCTAAAGTAGTCCAGGTTATCCATGTTGCCCTGTGGCATGTAAATGCCCTGTTAAATTTAAAGGATCAGAGTTTGTGGTGTGCAGTGAAACTGAGGGAGGGATTATCTGTTAATCACAGAGCCACAGAACTGTAGAGTTGGAGGGACCCCAAGGGTAATCTAGTCTACCCCCTGCAATGCAGGATTCTCAACTAAAGCATTCATGATGGATGGCCATTCAACCTCTGCTCTAAAACCTCTAATGAAGCAGAGTCCACAACCTTCTGAGGGAGTCCGTTCCACAACTGAACAGCTCTTACTGTCAGAAAGTTTTTCCTGATGTTTAGTTGGAATCTCATTTGAATCAATACTGGTTCAAGTCCTACCCTCCACAATGACAGCCCTTGAGATATTTGAAGATGGCTATCAGTTTCCTCTTTTCCAGGCTAAACATAGCCTCAACCACTCCTCATAAGGCTTGGCTCCCATACCCTTGATCCTCTTGGTTGCCCTCCTCTGCACATGTTCCAGCTTGTCAATATCCTTCTTAAATTGTGGCACCCAGAACTGGGCACAGTATTCCAGATGCGGTCCGACTAAGGCAAAATAGAGTGGTACTATTGCTTCCCTTGATCTGAATACTATACTACTGTTGATGGAGCCTAGAAAAGCATTAGCTATTTTTTGCTACTACACCACATTGTAGACTCATGTTAAGCTTGTGATCTACTAAGACCCCCAGGTCCTTTTCACATGTACTGCTAGTAAGCCAGGTTTCCCTCATCTTATTTTTGTGCAGCTGTTTCTTCCTATCTAAGTGTAGAACCTAACATTTGTACCTACTGAAATTCATTTTATTTGTTTGGGCCCAGTAATCCAATCATCTTGAATCCTGATTCTGTCTTCAGTGGCATTGGCCACTCTGCCCAGTTTAATGTCATCTGCAAATTTGATGAGCATCCCCTTAATACCTTCATACAAGTTGTTTATAAAGACATTGAACCACAACAGGCTCAAGAAAGAACCCTGCAGCACCCCACTTGTCAGTTTTTTCCAGGATGATGAGGAACAATTAGTGAGCACCCTTCGGGTTCAGTCAGTAAACCAGCTACAAATCCACCTGATAGTTACCTTGTCTAGCCCACATTTTACCAGCTTCTCCTCAAGAATATCATGGGGGACTTACTGAAATAAAGATATACTACATCCACAGCATTCCCCTGATCCACCAAGCTTGTAACTATATCAAAAAAAGAAATGAGATTAATCAGATATGACTTGTTTTTGAGAAACCCAAGCTGGGTCTTAGTAATCACAGTATTCCTTTCTCAGTGTTTACAGACCAATTGTTGAATTATCTGTTCTAGGACCTTTCCTGGTATCAGTGTCAAGCTCACCGGTCAGTAGTTACCAGGGTCTTTTTTTCCATCTTTTTGAAGATGGAGACAATGTAATTATTCTCTTTCTCAATTGCATTCACCTGTAGTCTGATCTTTTACTGCTTTCACATTTCCTCAGTTTTTAACATTGATTTTAAGGAAATGTGGTTTTTAAAACCCTATTTGCACATTGGTTTTCTAAAAATAAAAACAAAAACAAAATGTATCCTCTATAAAGAACAAAGAACCATAGATTCATTTAAAATTGCCAGCCTTTACCAATCCATTGCCCTCCATATGTTTTGGACGACAACATATGTATGTCTGTGACTGTATATGTATACATGTATTTGCGTCCTTCAGCCATCGTGTGGGGTGAGCTGACATAGGGATCTATTGTTCTCTGTACTTTTTCTTTCCTTTTCTTTTTGATAAAGTATTAAGCTAAGAGGGTCCATGTCACACATTTCTCATTCCCTTGGCAAAAAAGATCAAGGCAAAAAAGGATGAAATCGGAGACAAGCAACATGCTGTCAGAAAGGATTAATTTCTGCCACTGATTAACTTCGTTCTAGAACTGTGGGAGAGTAACACCAAAACATGGGTATGGGTTTTTTCCACATCTGCAACCTTAAGCAACATTACTCTCAATTGCTTTAGATTCTGTTCTATACAGTACTGGAGCAAGAAGCGCTAGATACATGTTTAATTGGATTAGGTCATTAAAGAAATCTGGTCCTGCTTAGAACACATGAGGGTATTTTATAATGCTTATTGTAACTTAAGTGCTTAGGCTTCATCCTTATAGCTCTAGAGATTTACACCAGAATATTAACAGCACATTTACAGAGAAATTATGGGCATGTTTGCTCAGAGGCAAGTCCTGCTACATACAAGGAAGCTTACTCCCAGGGATGTCTGCATGGGGCTGCATTGTCTTTTGACTTCTTTTTTGTGGGGTGAGGGGGATGGGACTCTAATGATAATGACACTTTAGGAAGGATAATCACTTTATGCTCATTTCCAAAATGAGGAAGTTGACCTATATAGAGGTCATGAGCTGGCAAAGAACAGTGTCAAGCTCAGAAATAATAATCCACAAATCCTGGCTTTCTGATACATGTGACCCTGGGCTGCTAACACTTGCTTTTGGAGTCTGGCAAAGCATAAGTGAAATAAGTGTAGCAATTTCAGCATCTTGTAGTGGTAATTCACTGGAAGACACAGGTGCAGAACCGAAATAGAATTTGTCATATGTCAGTGTTAAAAAAAACCTTTGCCAGAGTTTTGAGGAACAGGAAAGCCCATTATTTACTATAGTAGCAGGAAGAACTACAGGTCAGGTTTTATGCATATCGTCAGAGTTGTGGGAAACACTAAGAAAGACGTCTATGTTGCAATTAAAAACGAAGATAATTAATTTTCTCCCTTTTGAACTGTTTAAAAAGTTGATGGTGTTCACGGTGGGTGCATTTAGAGCCTAGGTGAATTTGGTACCCATTCCATTACCACACCCATCATTCCTTTTTTTCCCTCGGCACAATTCCTGCAGATCATCAGAGCATCAACCAATAATATGTGTCCATATTTCTATATGAAAGAAATTTCTATATGAAAAAACTTGCTCATTATTTTCGGGGGGGGGGGAGTGGTGGGGAACAACTGTGAGAATTACTAAAATGTCTTCAATAATAATCCATATGCAAGAGAACTTTCTCAGGCTCTTCAAAGTCTCGTTTCTTCATATGTGGTATAGCAATACAGTGGTACCTCAGGTTACATATGCTTCAGGTTACATACGCTTCAATTTACAGACTCCGCTAATCCAGAAATAGTACCTCGGGTTAAGAACTTTGCTTCAGGATGAGAACAGAAATCGTGCTCCAGCGGCACAGCAGCAGCAGGAGGCCCCATTAGCTAAAGTGGTGCTTCAGGTTAAGAACAGTTTCAGGTTAAGAACGGACCTCCGGAACGAATTAAGTACTTAACCCGAGGTACCACTGTAAAACTGTTTGCTAGAACATTTGCAAAGCTCAACACATTTGCAAAGCTAAGCAGGGTCCAGTATGCTTTCAAAGTAGATGGGGGACTGCATGTTGAGATTCCTGCATTTCAGCGGGTTGGACGAGATTACCCTTGGGGACCCTTCCAACTCTATAGTACAATTCTATTCTTTTGAGGCCTGGAACCTTCTTGACTCAACATCCTGAAACAATCGGGAAGCCCTTGTCCTGGGAATGGGGAATGAGGAAAACCTTCCCACTTCTTTCCAGAGAACTGAGTCTGTGTTGAGCTGTGGAGGCTGAGAGAAAAGCCGTAGTTGGGAAGAGGTGTCCTCTGGCTATCCTACGTTTTGCAAACTGTGGAGATCAAGACACTTGGAATACCAACAGTGTGAGAAAGATATGGCAGTTCTATGGCTCCCAAGCTATCTATGCTCATTCATTCATTCAAAAGCATGTCTAAACCATTTAATATATATATATATTTAAATGTCTTAAGAGGTGTGTAGTATGTACAATATAAAGACAATATCCATTAAAACAAAAATACAGCCTAAAATAAATAATATACAAACAAATAAAATAGATTCAGATTCTTATTTTATACCTATTTTTTATTTTTTAATATGTTTATAAATCACTTCCCATAAAACATCCCAAAGCGATCTATCTATCTATATCTATCTATCTATCTATCTATCTATCTATCTATCTATCTATCATCTATCTATCTATCTATCATCTACCATTTTAAGCTCAGTAAAGACTGGGATAAAAATCTCTGCTAACCAAGTTTGCTGAATTGACTTCAGTAGAAGCTTGAAAAATAATAGTGACAGCATTGTCAGAATTCAGGGCCGTTCAGAGGTATGTGCCTATCTCTCCAGGCACCGGCTGAATTCTTTCGACCTCCCTCCGGCGACTCCCGGTAGGAAAAACACACGAGGTCCGTTCCGGCGATTTTCCTCAGGCTGTGAGAAAAACACACCAACTGCTCTCCTCCTCCCTGCTCTCCAGCATATCCCCAGGGAGGGGAATCAGACTCAGACAGAAATGTATCTACATGTTTTATTCCTGTCTTCAGCAGTCAAACAGAGAAAACATGTCCGCTCTCTTCAACAAACAGAGAGAAACTCCAAACTCCACCCATGTACATCCTGTACAGGTCATATGACACACACTGAGCTAACATCCGGTGCTCAGTACAGAATGGACTGCCCCTTTGTTTCCATGGCAACAGTCACATACATCCTGTTTGGCTTTCCAGCCACAAGCAGCTGACTGAGCTGCTGTAGCCTTTGCTTGCTGCAGCATTGCTGCTTTAGAATAACATACTCCCCCTAAAGTATCAATGCGTGCTGCGAGCAAAGCGTCATCCAGAGAAGAAAACAAACAGTTGTTATACTTATAACACTCCCCTGTTGTTTCAGTTCCACCCTTGGAACTACCCGCCACTGGTTTTACCAATGTACCTCTCTGGTTGTGTGACTTCCAAGGAATGAGTGCTTCTGCATTACCTTGGTTAGCAACTCTCTGTTGTGCCTTTGTCTCTGACTCAGACACAGCTTCAATCTGACCTTGGTCGTTTACAACAGCAACACATGCAATAGCTAGGTTTGCAAACTCCTTTGAATACCTCTTGGGTGGTACACCCTTCGTTGCTCTTTCAGACCTACGTAAGAGGTGCTGCTCTTCTCTGCTTTCTGGTTCAGCCTCTGAACTCTCTGGAGAACCAGTACTAAGCTTAATCAGTGGTTCATCTTCCTCTTCTGAGGGTCTAGTCATTGTGTGAGATTTCCTCTCTATGACTGTGACAACTGAGCTGTCTGAGCTATCGCTGTCATCATCAGTACTACTGAACTCAATAAGATCAAACTCATCATCATCATCATCAGAATCATCATCATCTCCTGTGGGAAATGTGTGAACAATCACTCGCTCCTGTTCAGGAGCACTCTCTAGAAATTTTGTGAGAATCACCTTTCCAGATTCAGACAAAATTACTCTGTAGAGACCCTTTTCATAACCCACAAAAATGCCTCTGGCATTCTTTACTCCACCCGGAGCTTCTGTTCTCACATGAGACCCAAAAACCTTGAAATGGGCAACAGAAGGTTTTCTGTGGAACAGTTTCTCAAAAGGAGAACATCCCAAGTCTTTTGAAACCTTTCTCAACCACGTGTAACAAAATGACATTAGTGACTCAGCCCAGTACTCATGTGGCAGACGTGAACTAAGCAATTGCGCTTCCATTCCCTTTTGCAATTCTTTGTTCACTCTAACACAGATACATCTGTTCCAAGCTTCTTCGGAAGCTGCAATTTTGTGTCTTATCCCTTTCTTCTTCAGGAACCTCTGGAAATCCTGTAAGAGAAAAATTGGCTTCTCATCTGTGCAAAGACAATCTATGTCAGCATCATGCATGTTTTTAACCTTGTCACAAAACTCTTTAAAACTTTCTAAGGCTTCTTTCGGTCTCTCCAAAAGATAAATCCAGACAAAACCTGTAAAAGAATCAACACATATTAGGTAATACTTTGCATTGCCTCTAGATGGTGCTAAAGGACCAATCACATCAGCATACACCCGCTGAAATGCCTTGTCGACCCTCGAGGTGACCTGCTTGGTGTTCTTCTTAGCTACACCTGCAAAAGAAACCATGTTAGAATCACAAGAATTACATTCCATGTAATCACTTTGATCAAAAGTCAACAAATACAGTCCATCTTTCTCTTCGGCAGAAAGATACAACTCTCCATCTTTGTAGATCTCGCAGTTTTGATCATCATAGGACAGTTTTAGTCCCTTCTTGGCAATCTGCGAAACGCTGAGCAGATTGTACTTCAACTCTGGAACCAAATAAACATTGTTTATAGTCAAGTTTAGACTTTTAAGATACACAGTCCCAATTCCGGTGGCTTCCAGCTCTTGACCGTTGGCTTGTTGTACAACGAAGCTTTGCTTCTTAAACGACGAAAATAGTCCTCTGTGTCGACACATATGCTGCGTACACCCGGTGTCTAGGGCAAAGAAATTCCCCGCTTCCGGTGTGGCTTTTAGGGACATCAAAGCCTTCGCAGGCTTCGCCTGTGATTTGGCATGACTTCTGCCTGACGCCTCAGACTTCGTGGAGCTTCCCTTGGCTCCTTTGTTCTGACGTGGCTTCCTGCAGTTCCGCTGAAGATGCCCAGTCTGTCCACAATTGTGGCATCGGACAACGTTCAAAGCTACGGCGTCTCCTCCAGTAGCTACAGCAGTGGGGGTGTCTGAACTCCGTTCTTGTCTCCCCCTGTCCTTCACTTCCAGGGCGGCAAGTCTGTCATGTTCGTTCAGAACCACGGCAAAGACCCTGTCCGAAGTTAGATCTTGCGCTGGGAGAGACCCCAGCTGACTGGCAACCGTTTTGTAAGTCCGATTCAGGCTGTTGATCACCATGAAGCAAAACACTTCCTCATCCAGATGGAAATTGCGTTCCACCATCTGCTGACGCAGAAATTTCATTTCCGTCAGGTGCGCTTGAACATCTCCATCAGGCGCAAGCCTCAGGTTAGTCAGCTTTTCAAAATACAGCAACGCTGAAGAACCTGCATCTCTCTGATGTGTCCTTCTCAGCGTGTCCCAAACATCTTTCGCGTGCTCTAAATCTTGTATATGAATAAGCTGAGAATCTGACACGCACAGAATTATAGCGGTTCTGGCCTTCACATCCTGTGACTCCCAAGGACGCGTTGGTGCTGCAGGGATGGGGTTCTCAATCACCCCAAACAGTCTCTGATTCTGCAGCAAGGTCTTCATCTTAATAGACCAAGATGCATAATTGTCACTGGTCAAAAGGGGTGGAGAAGGCAGGCTTCCCTTCTTGACATCCATTTTGAGTCCTTGCATTGACTCTCAAACACAAGCCTCTAAAATCCAATAGCTGGCTTGTTTACACTCTGTGCACCTGGCAGCTCTAACACTGGCCGCTTGGAAAGTCCCTTTCCAACAGTTCCTTTGTAAGGCCTAGTCAAAACACGACTTCCAGCCCTTATCTTGAAACTGGCCTGCGTTGCTAAGCAACCACATTCCTTTCCTTGGACAGGAAAAACCACAGGAATGTTTGGAATGCAGACTCTTCTCTCTCGGAGCTGTTTTTCCCAAACGTTGCTCCCATGAAGCAGAGAATTAATCCATCTGCATTCACACTCTTAAGCCCGAAAATCTCATACCTGGGCTCCGTAGCTTGGCTTTCAGCTTCTTCTGGTCAGCTTCTGGCTGCAGAGAATCAGCCTCCATCTCAGGCTTCTTGGAGAGGGATGAATACAGTCTCCTTGATGCAGACTCCCATGGATCGTAGCAACCGTCAACTGCTACCAATGTCAGAATTCAGGGCCGTTCAGAGGTATGTGCCTATCTCTCCAGGCACCGGCTGAATTCTTTCGACCTCCCTCCGGCGACTCCCGGTAGGAAAAACACACGAGGTCCGTTCCGGCGATTTTCCTCAGGCTGTGAGAAAAACACACCAACTGCTCTCCTCCTCCCTGCTCTCCAGCATATCCCCAGGGAGGGGAATCAGACTCAGACAGAAATGTATCTACATGTTTTATTCCTGTCTTCAGCAGTCAAACAGAGAAAACATGTCCGCTCTCTTCAACAAACAGAGAGAAACTCCAAACTCCACCCATGTACATCCTGTACAGGTCATATGACACACACTGAGCTAACATCCGGTGCTCAGTACAGAATGGACTGCCCCTTTGTTTCCATGGCAACAGTCACATACATCCTGTTTGGCTTTCCAGCCACAAGCAGCTGACTGAGCTGCTGTAGCCTTTGCTTGCTGCAGCATTGCTGCTTTAGAATAACAAGCATATGTCTTGATACATAATGGGAGTTTCAGGAGAAGGATTCTGTTTATGCCACATAGGCCCACTTTTATGTTTTTTAAACTAGCTAGGATGATCTCTCTCCAGACCCATCATAATCCCATGTTCCAGTACTCTGTGAAAAGGAAAACTGACTTTTCCTACATAATAGCCTTTTGTGCAATGAAAGCCTGATTGAGGTATGAACATGCTGATGGGAAATGTGATTTTCATGTTCCACTGTATATTCTTTTTTCTTTAGTTTGAAGGGTCTCTCTCTTAGTATGTTGTAGGAGCTGGAATGTGGCACTGCACTGGGAGGCTGTGCTTTAAGCAGCATGTACATTTAAATAGCACATCACTGAAGCAGCAAAGAGACCCTTTCACTGAATATTCTGGGGAGCCTGCTTGCAATTTGCCTCTGATGTAAAGTTACATCTTTTGTTGCATTAATATGTGCTCAGTGCTTGTGGATATGAGAAGTTAGGCACTTTTATATGGGGACAGTAAGTGCAAAAAGACAAGTTCTAGTTCATATAATCAGAGGTGGGAAACTGTTTGGAATTTCTAAATGCCAGCATCAGGTGTTTTGAAGCCAGCACCAAATTTATATGTATTGAGCCTTCTCAGAATTAAAACATATCACATTCCTGGAGAGGTCATATCTCAGTGGTAGAATACATGCTTTGCATGCACGAGGTCCAAGGTTCATTCCTGGCTCTCTCCAGTTAAAGGATCTTACTAGGCCAGGAGGAAGCATGGGTGCCAATAGCATTTTCTGGGCCCAGTTCAATATATGTGGTTTTGACCCCACTTGCAAAAAAATGACACAGATTTGCATTTTAAAAACCCAGCATAAGCTCTGTGTCATATGCAAATTTGTGTCATATTTTGCAGGTGGAGTGGAGATTCCAAGAAATAAATCAGTGGTCACACATGTAATAAAATATGGACAGACAGAATGTGAAGAGGTAAACTTACCCATAATTTTATTTCCTTACTAGAAAAGACTTAACCAGTTGCATTTCCGCCTGACACACAGCTGTTAAAGGCACAAGAACCCTGCTTTCCCCTAATGCCAACCATAAACCAAAGCCTTGGTAGCAACTGTGTACTCATTTAGCCTGTGAAACACAAATAGACTTGCTGCTATTGTACTGACTGCCTTAATGACTGCCTTATCCTTAGCTCCTGCACAACAGGATACATACCCAAGCCTTTTTGCATAGTTTTCACATTTTGCATAGCCACCTGCACTTATTGTGAAACTTTGAGGGAGTACCTAATCTCAGACAAAACTACCATGGGAAAGTTACAGTCATGGTGAGCTACAGAGTTAGAATGGTCAATGTTGAGCTAAATACACCTGTGGGGTGACTCAGTAAGGCAACTTCATGTTTAGATACTGCAGCACCTGAAACTTCCCAGCTCATTGTTGCCATGTAGTATGTTGTCATAACCTCTCAACTTGTAGTCAACTAAATCTTTTTTGGGGGGGAAGCACCCTTCCTAGTCCTTACCATTCCAGCTCTGGAATCTCACATCCCTGTTGCATGTGATCTCTTCTTTCATTTTAATGCCAAATCTGTCATAAATACCTCTTATAGCCATGCTGCCGTACACACATTACACATAATTTTTTGTAATCTAAGTAGACCTGTACTCTTTCTGGCTATTGCATGATCTACAGCACACAGGAAATGAAATTGCATTTGTAAATTCATGTACTTGCTTTCCACCCTGTGCCAAGTGCACAAAGTTCATTTCCTTCATAGATTTTTATTTGCTTTCAGGTAATTTTTACTTTGCAGCTTGGGTTACATTAGTGCTTTTTGTCACTTTCTCAGATAACCCTTTGTAGTGAGCCACCAACCTCCAGAATAAAATGAATGGATTAGGAAAATGGTACTTAACTAATAAATGTATAGTAGTCTCCAAAGCTCATTTGTTTTTTCAGTTTCATAACCCTCCTCTTTACAATGGTTTTGAAATGCATTATTCTGGAACACTGTTAAATGTGTGGAATTCAGTGGTGGCTTTGGGTTTTTAATTTAAGCTCCGATCAAAACTTAGTCTTGCACTGGCTAATTTGGAAGTGCTTCCAAACAAGATCTAGAAAGGAATAGACCCACTCAATTTACTACTTGTGGCCTTGATTAAGTAGAACCTAAAGCAATGCTGGGACGCAGGTGGCGCTGTGGGTTAAAGCCTCAGCGCCTAGGGCTTGCTGATCGAAAGGTCGGCGGTTCGAATCCCTGCGGCGGGGTGCGCTCCCGCTGCTCGGTCCCAGCGCCTGCCAACCTAGCAGTTCGAAAGCACCTCCGGGTGCAAGTAGATAAATAGGGACCGCTTACCAGCGGGAAGGTAAACGGCGTTTCCGTGTGCGGCTCTGGCTCGCCAGAGCAGCGATGTCACGCTGGCCACGTGACCCGGAAGTGTCTCCGGACAGCGCTGGCCCCTGGCCTCTTAAGTGAGATGGGCGCACAACCCCAGAGTCTGTCAAGACTGGCCCGTACCGGCAGGGGTACCTTTACCTTTACCTAAAGCAATGCTTCCTTGCTGGAGGGAGTGTGTTCTCTCATTTCCCCCCAGACTTGTGGAATGCATATCATAATTTCAGAGGGTGGCTCCTCTCCTTGAGCTGGGGTCAGTTGCTATGGTAACCTCTAGGCTAGATTGCTGCAACATGTTATATGTAGGGCCTCTTCTGAAGATGGTTCAGAAACTTCAGCTAGTGCTGAATTCAGCAGCCAGGTTGATCAACCAGGGCAAGACAGTTTAAGCATACAACACTGATCCTGGTTAGACTTCACTGGCTGCCAGTTAGTTTACAGGCCCAATACACAGTGCTGGTTTTGACCTTTAAAGCCTTAAATGGCTCAGGACTACAATACCTCAAGGATTGCCTCTCGCCGTATGAGCCTACCTGGATCCTGTGATCATCATCAGAGCCCTTCTTTGTGTGCCCCCTCCATGTAAGACCCAGCAGGTGGCAACACAAGAATGGGCTTTTTCTGTAGTGGCTCCCTGTCTGTGGAATGCTCTCCCTGGCACCTTCATTGCACACCTTTAGATTTGTTTTATTATTGTTTTTATTATGTATTTTGTGTTTTGATCTCATGTATTTTTATGCTGTGGAACACCCTGAGATCTTCAGATGACATGTGGTATACAAATTTAAATAAATAAATGCTTTCACAAAGCTCTCAAAGAGTGTTCATCTACTCATCAATATGACATTTTTTAAAAAAATAAATGTGTTCGTCATTCTGATGTTATTTCACATTGAGGAAACTAGTAAATCTCGCAATTTAAACCAAAGAGTATAGACAAAAAAGCAAGGACTGCTTGGAGATAATGAGGAAATGACAACAGCTGTTCACCAATGACAGTTGTGATGTGCCTGATATACTTTTAGGTGCAATAATAATAATATTACTAAGTGTACCATTTGTAGAATTTCCATACACACACTTTTTATGAAGCATGATGAATTGCCTTTCAGACTGCTACAATTTACAGCATGTTGAATCTATGTCTGCACAGATTTATATATGTATATTATGAATACTGCAAGCAATGCGGGAATAGATGCACAAATTGTGTGTTCGATTTGTCACTGACCAACAGTTGAAAATCCACGCTAAATGGATGAACAACACTAGCAGTACCATCAGTGACACAATGCAAATATTTATTACACTAATTAAATTACTCCGTTTACTTGCTCATTAAAAGGGAAGACAAATGAAATAAGGTATCATAAAATCAATAAATTAACCCAGGCATAGGCAAACTTGGCCCTCCAGATGTTTTGGGACTACAACTCCCATCATCCCTGACCACCAGTCCTGTTAGCTAGGGTTGATGGGAATTGTAGTCCCAAAACATCTGGAGGGCTGCGTTTGCCTATGCCTGAATTAACCCTATTCTGAATTGGCAGCTTTTGATGTCATCATTCATGAGGTCCTTCTGGTTTTGACAATTCTTCTCTAAAAAGACTGATTCTAGATGGTGTTGTTGGGAGCAGGGGCAGAGGGCTATAGTTTGGTATCATGGTATTTGGACCCCATGGAATCAAGATTGCATTGGTGGGCACTGCTTCATAACATCTACCTGAAATTAATGAGCAAGGTTAGGAGCTGGGTGTCACTGATATGTAGATAGCACTGGCACCTCTCTTTTATATGAGATCCTGAAGAGACTGCGGAATTGCTAACAAACTGAAGCTCAGTTCTGACAAGATGGAAGTGCTGTTGATAGGTGGTTCATATTGTCAAGGTGGTGATGTTCAACCCATTCTGGATGTGGCTGTATTCCACCTAAAGATATCCTTGAAGTTTAGGAGATTGTGGCAGCTGGATAGAGCTTAGTGGTTGCCAGTGAAGGGCCGTGAAGACTGGTGGATACTCATTGTTAATTTATGTCCTCTTGCTGATGCTGAAATGAAGTGATGCATGTGTTTATGAATATCTCAGAGCATCAGAGGAATGCACATGTTGGTTGGAGGCCAAAAACATAGTAAAGTCTCCCTTGAGGATGCTTTGTTTACTATATAGATATATGATTTCTCAGCCCAGAAGAATAAAGTCTTCAAAGAAATAGATATGAAACAAAATGATCTAATTCTGTGAAAGGCCAAGAAACTTAAGCAACTTCTTTTTTACCACTAGAGCCAACATATATACAATGGGATCTGCAGCAAAACCTTCCACTTTAGAGTTCAGGATTCCAGCCAGCCACTCATGCTGCCTTTGAAGATACTCCATTCCATTCCCCTCCCATGTGGTTTTCCATTTTTCCTCTTCCAACTATCAGTTGGCATTGTGTGGCCACTGAGCACTCTTAGTCCTCCTTTGGCTGGTTTTGAGTCCCTGTCCCCCAGAAGAAATGACAAGTCTTATTAACTTGCATCAGGCAGTTTTCTGGGCAAGTGTATGGAGGGGGAGAAAACAGTAAGAAGGTTTTATTATTACTATTTCTGCAAACATTGGAGTTGCCCAAGCATTCCAATAATTTCCGTCTTATGCATGGATGGTACCATTTTGGCTAAGGAGTAGCACTTGAAGAATTGGAATATATTTTGTTCTCTATAAAAAACCACACAGGTGTGTATATTGGTAATGGTATGGTTCGAAGATAGTTCGTGTTTATCTCTACCTTTGTAAGCAACCATCCAGATTCATGAATGCGCGAGGCGTGTCAGGTTCATTATGAATGAATCAGTTACAGGATCCAAATCTTTACATCTCAACATTGTGTCCTTAATTCTCATCCGCCAGATTCCTGCTCTTGACATGATAATTGACTCTTTCCCCTCATTTCTTCCACTCCCAGTATCATTGTTTCTTTACATAGAGCCTCAGTAACCAAACTACCTTCTTGTTGTTTGATTCTAAGCATCATTTTTCACAGAATCTCTCTTCCTTGCCAACAGCATTGTTCTGTGCTGCCAGCTTACAATTAACCCTTCCTCTGCTACTCCCTATTGTCCGTTTCTCAAATCCTGTCCTCTTTTCTCTCTTTTTAAAAAGTTATTTAGGTTGCAAGGCCATGTGGCTGGAACATCACTGCCTCTCTTCTGGCTCTGGCACCTAGCCCACTGTTAGGGCTGAACAAAATGTTTAATAATTATTCAAACTAATTAGTTCAGGTATTGGTAGCTGTCGTTTTGATATGCACAGGCAGTGCTTGCTTGTCATAGGATTGTCATCTGGTGACATTTTAAATTGGCCTAGCTGCATCTTTTGTAATCTGGCTGGTGCTTTCAGGTCAGCCCTATGGTAAGAAGTGAGGAAATGCTCATTTGTATATATTCAGATACATATGTAAATGAGCGGTGGTCCTTTCCTCTCATCCCTCAGGATAGAAATGACAACTCTTATTAACTTGCTTCAGGCAGTTCTTTGGGCAGGAATATGGGGAGCTAGTAAAAGGTAAGAACATGGATTTGTATAGGAAAAAGCACAATTGCTTTAGGTAAGCTAAACTCCTAGCATCTTCTCTTTCTCCTGTTACGGCTTTATACAGTGTTGCATTATTTTTTGTTCATTGGGTTTCTTGTCCCTGAGGATCAGTTTAACTGTACACTTCTTTCCACAACACTCTCCCTGCTTCTCTCTCATTTATTTATTTTGCAAAGAACTGCTAGAACAGTCTTTTTATTGTTCAGTAGGTAGGAGGAAAACTGCTTGCAAGGTGAGTGAAAAGAAAGCATTTTCTTTAATGTCAGCCTCCCCCCATCTTTTTTCTTTTAATCTCTCATGAGCATTCTAGCTCTCCAGGATCAGGTTTCTTATTTAAAGGATGTACTACTGCAGGATGCAGTGGCAGTAGGTTCATTCTCCAGGCCTGTTTACGTGGCAGTAGTTTGGTCCCTGAATCATGTGCATCCTGTCTAAAATTGGCTTATACTCCCCTCTGAGAGTGGAGAGTAACCAGTATCTTGGACTGGCATGACTGAGGCTGCGGGAAGACTTGCAGTGCTGCTGCAGCTTGGACTGATGTCACATGATGCAAGAAGGGGGGATATGCATTTTCCGAGCAACACAGACTGCAGCAGCCTAAATCTGCCACCGTTTTGTCTCTTCTTCAGCATTTGTTCTCCAGAATGCATGTGTTTGCTTATTTCCCATTCCTGTTGTTGCTGCCCCCTTCCAAATAGCTACTTCGTTCCTAATTCCTCCCCACCTGCATATGTCTCAGTCTCCATCTCAGCTGTGCTGAATTCAAGGTAGTTTTACACCAAGCACCCCCAGACTTGGCCCTCCAGCTGTTTTGGGACTACAACTCCCATCATCCCTAGCTAACAGGACCAGTGGTCAGGGATGGTGGGAATTGTAGTCCCAGAAACATCTGGAGGGCTGAGTTTGGGGGTGCCTGTTTTACACCTTCAACTTCCTAGTCTCTTGGGTACCCCCTTTGGGCAGCCTTGTGCATTACTTCTTTTCCACCACCATTCCATGCTTTACAACTAACTGCTTTTGCATCCCTAATATGTCAGAGTAAAAAACAAAAAAACCATATAGTTTGTCAGTTCTGTGTTAAAAAAACAACAACACTCTGAGCATGTGACGTTTTGCATTTTAAACTCACTTAATTTATACCACCATCATGGCTGCAGGAATCAATGTGGTTTGCTTCTGCTGCTTACTTGGGAATAAGCACCATTTGCTGTATTAAAAATATAGTGCATTTTTATATTAAAAATAAAACAGTGAGCATCTGTGATCATTTATATGTCTGGCCAGTTGTCTCCCCACCCCCTGCCAAAAATATATATAATACATTTAAAAAGAAGGTTTCTGCAGTGACCACTATCAGCCCAAATAGACACTGACATATCCTTGCTGACCTTTTTGCCACTGTCCCCTTCATTTGCTACTATTTGCTCATGGGGGAGATGCTGGCTGTGGCCCAGCCCTAGCTGCACCACTCCCCAATTTGCCACTACAGTGATATGTGGCGATTTCCACATAACAGGCTACCAGCAGCAGAAACTGTTCCGGTATGCTGGCAATGAAGCCTGCTGTCACTCTTGCCACTTCCTGCTTCATTATCTCTGATGTTACACAGAACCTGACATCCTGTTAGCATAATATAGATGGCACTATGCTTGTGATCACACCTTGAGATACAAGTATCAGCTGATGAAATTTAAGAACACTATGGTTATGGGGCAACCATGAGATGGGAATCATGTTCTTTCTGACATTGTCTCAAGTACTGAACACTGCTTGCATCTGGGAATAGTCTGGTGTGTGACCTCATTCACCCATCTACTAAGTTGATTCACTGGTAGTGAAATAGTAGGATAGAAGAATCTCCAAACTGGACCACCCAGATCCATCCAGTCCAGCATTCTGTTTCCAGCAGTGATCAGTTTCCAATAGTGATCTATTTTTAATAGTGTGTCTAGCAGCTGATATACCAGTGCAAGGGGTTGATGGCCTTCCCTGATAGTTGGCTCTCAGCATCTGGTAACCAGATACACTACTTCTGAATATGGAGGATCCATTTAGCTATCCATTTGGCTAATAGCTGTTGCTAGACTGATCATTTATTAACTTGTCTGATTATTCTAAAGACATGTAGGCTAATGGGCATCACTGCCTGTTGTGACAGAGGTCTCCAGTGTCTGTAAGGAAGATAATTTCTGTCATGCAGAGATTTTTTTTTTTAGAACAGTTGGAAGCATACAACGTTGGTAGCATAGTTTTGTTATGTTGTAACTGAGGCTACAATGGGCTAAGATTACATACTGAGGCAATCTTGACAAAGCCCATTGTTTCATGATGTGATATTTAATTTTTTAAAAAAATCTCACCCAGGCTTTCAGAGGATATAGTATTTCCATACTACTATGCATGTTAGCAACCATTATGGTGCAAGCATTGTTACCGTAAAACCTAATGCCAAAAAGGCTTATTTAAAACCATGCTTCCAAGATGACGTTGTTGGACTACAACTCCCATCATCCCTGAGCCAGCCTGAATGAGGGTAGTAGGAGTTGTAGTTCAACAACATTTGGGGACACAAGGTCAAAGAATACTGCTTTAAGGGATATTGTGTCCGCTGCAGGGGTCAAGCTTGAAATTCTCAAGACATGCAAACAAGGGTACATATTTTAATTAGAGTGAGTTGTGCTTTCTGGAGGAAATCCATTGATCACAAGGCATAATTAATAGCCAGGTTAGAGGCCTTACCTGCATTAGATATGTCACTGGTTTGGGGGGGTTTAATTAGGCATGCATATACATGATTCATTATGCATATCGGTTACTGTAGGAAAATTCCTAACTACAGCAGGAACTTCTAAATAAATGATACTGGGCTTAAGCATCACTTATACTTGGCTTTGGCTTCCTCCAATTACTTTCTCTAACACCACACTCCTTGCTTAGAGTGAAACAAAAATAAACATATGGTCTTGGGGTTGGTGGAGAGTTCCAGTTGAACTGGCCTTCTTGGTACCTCTAATACTCCTCCATTGAGAGAACTGTCCATTTATTCCTACTTTCTGCTTCATGCTCTTTAACCAGTTGTCTGCCCATTACAAGACCCTTGGTCTTATCCCTTGGCTGCTAGGTTTACTTGGGAGTCATTGGTGAGGGACTTTGTCAAAAGCTTATTGGAAGTCCCAAGTATACAATATCTACCAGTTCCACTTTTCAGTAGTTAGAGGGGCATGTAATACTAAGGACAAGGATTAGGGATAAGCTCAGTGATAATAGTCACTGGCAACATAAGCATCATTTTCTCTGTATGAGCATCCATACTGCTGGCTGTTTAACAAGAGCAATCTGTTCTGCAATAATGAGCACACTCCACTATGTTATTATAATAGTTCAACGTGCCTCTATAAAAAATGCATACAATATTTGGTTACTGTCACCTTACTGAAATGTTCCAGTAAACCCTACTGAATTAATAGACTTACCTCACCATTTAAGACAGACAGCATTAGGGCACAATGTCATAAAAGCACAACACACCCTCATCATTTTTCATGGGCAAGGCTAGCTACAACCAATGGGAGCAGATTTGCCATTTCATAATAGGAAAATACTGATGTCAGGATGCCCTCTGCATCTGAAGCTTTCTCCTTGAAGATTGCTCCATTTCTTTTGCTTCCCTAATTGCTACTGCTCAGCTGGAGCCAGTGTGCCTTCAAAACACATTATTTTGTTATGCTGTTGTTTACCCAAGGAATAATAGGGCATGGGAAGAGAAAGGAAGTAAGAGAGATTATGAGAATCAGTTATGTTCAGTTCTGTTGTTTAACAGCTTCTGCAAACTATTCCCCCACCTTGCATGCATGCATGCAGACACACACACGTCTGGCATGCAGAAGGACTAAGGTATGTTATTCAGACACATCAATTCACTTCCAGCTGCCTTTACATTATCAGGATGGAGCTTGCTCTTTGCTGAGCAGCCATTTCACACAGCAGGTCAAAGGCAGTTTCAAGAACTGTATGGAAGGGGCAACTAGCGATAAACAACATCTGAAAAAACAAAACATTGCCATGTTGGGTGTTCGTAGCCCTTCATAAGCAGCTTGGATTGCAAACTTCAAAAATCTATTTCTGTAATTGATTCTCAAAGCTCTCCTTTATTCTGATAGCAGTAGCCCTATTGACATGCTGAGCACACTCTGTAAAATAGATGCACAGTTGTGAAATGGGATTGCGCTCACCTGGTTTGTCTCTGCCTGATTGCCCCTAGGCAAGCTGACCTCTACAGATTGAATGTAATGTATCAGTGACACATGTGTGTGTAGAGTGCAATGTGTATTGGCTACACATTTTATCCTAAACACACACACACACACACACACACACACACACACATATTTTGCCAGGTAAAGATTGAAGTTATCAGGTTTACTTTATTCACACTGAACTCCTGCACACATTTGTTTCACTTGCTATGGCCAAGGCATCACAGTGAACTGGGTCTAAAAGTGAGGACAATCCTGCTGCCACACCATGTATTGATTCTATTATTTCCCAACCTTTCTGTTGGCCACTATTTACACCATTTGTATAAGTGGTATGTAGTGTGGCTGTTGGTGAAGAGAAGCTTTAATTCTGAAGCTTAGTGATAACACTGTGAGAGGAGTCCGTTAGGTTGTTGAATTAGTTGGTTGCTCTGGTGCAAAATGCCAATCTATCCCCATTGCTGAATTTGATCCAAACATATTTCACGTCACCATCAAATACAACCCAAGGGGTATGACAGTTCTTGTGTTCTATGTAATCTATCTATCTATCTATCTATCTATCTATCTATCTATCTATCCATACAGATAATTTTGCACTGTTTTGTATTTATTTACCTGAATATTTCCTTCCCTTCTTACAGGCCTTTTATCATACCAACCTGTTTCCGTCTGTTTTAAGCTCTGCTTACTCTTCCTACCACCTTCAGCCATGTACCATCTGCTGCTAGTCTCCATCCCCACTAAATTATATGCACAGTGGGAGGGATGAGGGCACTATGCGTGGCATTTCATGAAGTGCTTTTCTGATTGAGGCTTGGGGGCAATCTGACTATCCCAAGAAAATGAGAAACTCTGTTTCAAAGGCTTCTGACTGTGTGGTGTGCTCAGTCTGTGACAGTGAAAGGATATTTAGAAAAGGGGGGGGGAGTGGGAAATCTCACAGAGGTTAGCAAGCTGAACTGGGCATTCAGGCACAACCTCCTGCTTCAGAGAATTCTTACTAGTCTCCTTTCCACCTTCAGTGCTACCCACCCCACCCCCTGCCAGTTGGTTGGTTATTTAAGGCTGCCTTAGCATTGGGATGCCAAATATCATTTCATTTGTCTTCTCTCCCACAGTAATTCATGATGGCTCCCACCATAGTGGTCTGAAAATCTGATAGCCATTCATTTCTTTACTTTTTTTGCCTTGTTTCTGGGACAGGGATATGGTGGATTTGTCTGTCTGTCTGTCTGTCTGTCTGTCTGTCTGTCTGTCTTTCTCTCTCTCTTAATCCATGGAAAGGCATGGCATTTCTAACAGTACTTAGAGGTCTTGGGCATATGATTGCTATTTGTATGAACACTTCATAGTCTATAGTTCCTAAAATACATTTTCTTAAAGCTGGTGCTTATGTGTGTATATAGCTGTTTCTCAGAATATCCATTTTTCTTCTCCCCTCCCCATCTTAATATCTTTAAACAGATCTACGATGAAAAAAAGAGCCTGTTTGATGTAAGAGAGAATGTCCCAGAGAAAATAGTGGAAAAGGTGGCAGAGGACATTGAGAGTCTGTTGGCCAAGAAAGTCCAGGCATTGAAGGTAAGGTCAAATCTTGGAGCATTAGCCTTGATTGGTGTGTCTGGTAGAAGAAGGAGTGAGCAATATGGAACTGGTATGTATGACAACATTCCAATATTTGCATAGTCTCCAGCTGATGAATCCTTTATTCAGAATGATTCAAACAATGTTTGTGAGCCACAGAGTTGGGGAATTTTATGAAGTTCCAAGGATAACTGCTATTCAGCCCAAATGCCTTTTTTGTTCTTGGTATCTCCGTCACACAAGTGGTTGCAATTAGAGATCATTTTTAACATGACTAATGAAACGCTCTTCCCTGACATGTCTGAATCTTAGTTTCCTGCCTGCCCAGAGTTCTTCAAAGAAGTGACCTTTGGGAGCTGTAACCCATTGTGCTCACATGCAAACAACTCATGGGGGTGAGGGGCAGAAAGTATTCTGAGTCCTTTGATAAGATGTACAGTTCATTCTCATCTTGGGGTTTGGGGTACATTTTCAGTCTAACTTTCCACTGTATCACTTCCTTCCTAAATGAAGGAATAAATGTTATATTACTGCTGAAGCAAGCAAGCAAGATTAAGCTATAATGATAGGTGAAGCTGGCCCTTTATGTGATGATGGGCAGGTATCTGGCATTTCTACTTAACTTTTTCTGATTAGAAATCATCACATCAAGGACTTTTGGGTTTAGCAAAGGGCTTTTATATGTATGTGGTCCTATGCATTATCTGTTTCATTTCCTCTAACTGAAACTTCTGCATATATAGTTTTCAACTTATAAGTATCATAAAGGTGGTTTGTTATCATCATTATTATTACAACTTCCATGCTGCTTTCCCACAAAATTCATGGAATTACCCAAAGCAATTCAGAAAATAGAACAGCAAGCATAAAACAGTACATATCAAAATATCAGTTTACTTTTTAAATAAATGTTTCAATGGTGATAGCAAAACAGCAAATTTCAGTAGGCCATGAAATCAAAAACTGTGAAGCCTCAGCAGCAAAAGTTTGTAGGTGGGGGGAAAAAAATCAGTACTGCCAAAACAGATCAGCCAGATCCTCAAAAGCAGCAGCAGTAAGATAAAGTACCTACATATTAAGATGCAATTATGCAAAAGTGTGGTCAGCACCAATAAACTCAGCAATGGAAGTTTTCAAAGCTCAGCAACAGCACATGCTGCTTCCTTCTCATACATATATATATATATATATATATATATATATATATATATACACACACACACACACACACACACACACACTATATATATATATATATATATATATATAGTATACATATAAATATATAGAGAGAAAGAGTATATATATCCAGGCAATATATATATATTTCACTTGGTGTAATCTTTTCACACCATTCCCTCTTTCACACCTAACATTCTTAATCACAGCCTGTATTCTGTGCACAGCAGCTGAGTTGATTAGTATGAGTTAGCCAAGGTAGGCAAAGCTTAACTGACCAGACAGTGTAAGGATTAATGACGGTGACTACTGATATTGATACCAGTAAACTTAAGCCTTGTATTCCTGTCACCTCTTCTGTTCTTTATACCTAGTTTTTAGTTCACATGGATGTTTGAAAGGAGACAAATACATCATGTATTCCTAATAATTACTACAGCTGCTACTAACATTTAGTGTCAACGGTATGCCTGGCACCATGCAAGACACAGTAGTGGCACCATTCTCCAAGCCAAAATGGCCCATGTTGCAACAATGACATGTGTCAAATGGATTTTGCCCTGGTAAGTTTCCATGCAACACTGTCCCACTGCAGAGAAAGAAAAATATTAAATTTCCAGTTACCAAGCATGGCGCTAGGAAAGCCTTTGCCAGCAACTAGTGTGAGGAGAAGACAGAGAATGGTCAAATATATCTCCTCCTCCCACCTTCCGATCCACCCAAAGACTGCTAGGAACTTCTGATGCAATAGCTACCATTCATAGAATCACAGAACTGTAGAATTGGAAGGGACCCCAAGTGCCCTGCAATGCAGGGATCTCAACTAAAGCATCCATGACTGATCGCCATTATTTCTACAATGATTCTCTTGCCCCTAGAACTTAGGGGGGGTCAGGAGATACTTTAGGGAAGCTGGAATTTACTCTAGCTTCTGATTTCTTAGCCAGGCTTATCACGTGTGAAGAGCAAACAGGCTTGTGCATCTTTAACCGCTATAGAAGCGGAAATTTTAGTGAAGGTAGCTTGTCATGCAGCATGTGGAGAAAGCTGTACCAGCCAAAATTCTCTCTTCTACACAACTATTAATAGTACAGAAATCCTGTCCTTCTTTAGAATTGGGCACTACAGGGTTACCTTGGGTTAAGTACTTAATTCGTTCCGGAGGTCCGTTCTTAACCTGAAACTGTTCTTAACCTGAAGCACCACTTTAGCTAATGGGGCCTCCCGCTGCTGCCGCGCCACCGAAGCACGATTTCTGTTCTCATCCTGAAGCAAAGTGTAACCTGAAGCGTCTGTAACCCGAGGTACCACTGTATATATGTGAGTGAACTACCGTATTTTTCGCTCTATAAGACGCACCAGACCACAAGACGCACCTAGTTTTTGGAGGAGGAAAACAAGGGAAAAAAATATTCTGAATCTCAGAAGCCAGAACAGCAAGAGGGATCGCTGCACAGTGAAAGCAACAATTCCTCTTACTGTTCTGGCTTCTGGGATAGCTGCGCAGCCTGCATTCGCTCCATAATGTGCTCACACATTTCACCTTACTTTTTAGGAGGGGAAAAGTGAGTCTTATAGAGCAAAAAATACGGTATGTAGTTTGCAAAGCTTATCTTCCAAAATGGCCCCAAGGCTTTGAGAACATCCGAGTTCAGTTAGGAATACGTCAAGACAAAAACCTGTTTCACCTTGGGAGAGTCCCAAGACTCTTTGAATCTGCCCAACTTGGCTCAGAATTCATTTGAACTAAATGCACACCCCTAGTTGTTATAGCCATACTTTACTTCCAACACAGCAGCACAGCAAGTTGCTAAGGAATGCAACTGATTGGGTTTTTCTTAGATTTATAAATAGCAAGGATCAGGGTCTTGTTTCTATGGCACTGTCTCCCTCCCAAGCGAGAATATATCTTGACCTCACTCATTCGGCTTATTATATCCATGACTCATGAAAGTGGTAATTAAAAAAATAAAGTTATATTCATTGAGTCAAGTTGGGATGATGAGAAGGAGTGAATGCAGGGCAAGTAGTTTTGGCAAAGGTCTTGGGACATCCGTCTGTTTCACCTCATTCAATGCAAGCATTTTTCGCTCTTTTCCATTGTTCTGGTGTAGGAACTGGAGGGTATATTACTGTGGGGTGTGCTTCTGATAAGCAGTAGCAGCCAAAACAGGAGCTATACTCCAAATTTATTGAAGATTCAGTGCATTCAAGTCCAGAGTGCATCCGGATTAAAAGTATTTTAATGACTGGTTTTTCTATGTTTTAGCAGTACTTCTGCAAGCCACCTTGAGCCTAGTCAAGGAAAAAGGAAGGGTATAAATAAATTAATAGTAGTACGGTAATATTAGCATAGTATAGTATAGTATAGTATAGTATAGTATAGTATAGTATAGTATAGTATAGTTTATAGTATAGTATAGTATAGTATAGTATAGTATAGTATAGTATAGTATAGATAAGCTGCATTCTTAGAATTTTATTAATATTTACCATCTTTCCCTCTCCAAAGGGTAGATTGTTTCTAGTTATACCTGAAAATGCTGGTGTAACAGTGAAATGTCTACTTACAAGTAAGCCCCTGATTCCTATAGGACTTACTCCAGTGCATTCAATGTGTTGCGTAAAAGTTGTGCAGAAGAATATGGGATGGGCATTTGAAGTTCTGAATTAAATATGTGCTGATTTGAATATAATTCTCTCCCTCTTCCCCCATGTCTTGTTTGACAGCTGATGCTTATTAATTTTTCAGGTAATGTGTTGGGCCGCAGACAATTTACTTTGCCTTATGAATTCTGCATATTCCATAGTTTACTGGAGGTTATGCCTTGAAGTGTACAATTTCTGTTCTGTGACCTGAATAAAGACTGCTGTCTAAGTTGATGTTTTTATCACCGGCTTCATCTTGTCCAGTAATATGAGATAGAGGAATTTAGGACTGCAGAGAGGGGCAATAACAAAAAGGCCCCAAGGTGTTTTGTGCTCTCTTCAAGATTCCCGCTCTGTCCTTAATCCAGTTTGGCAGCTGAGCAGAGTCACTCTGGCTTTATCTCTTTGATAGCAGAAACTCTGGTACAAGTCCCTCTATAGTTGGAGCTCAGCTCTGAATTTGGATTCTCTTTCCCTCTTGCACTGTGGTTCAAGAGAAGGTGAAGTCTGACTCTCACATTTTCCCAATAACAAAATATCTAGGAAAATGTGATATCCCAGAAAGAAATGGGAGAAGAATAAAGTAGAATAAAGTAGAATACAAAAAGGGAGGTGTGAGGAGGTCCAAGAAACAAGTTAATGAGAGGATGTAATTTGAATTTGTATTTTTCTTTTCTTTTTTTCTGTTATGTACTTTTTTGGTTTTTATATGTTTTTATCTTTTTATTTTTTTTTTGTATTTTTGAAAATCTGAATAAATATTACTTAAAAAAAAAGAAAAGAAATGGGAGAAGAATCTTAAGCAACCAGTTAGTCATCCTTGTGCCTTTACTGACCAATCATGGGAAAGTTCTGAAATCATCAAAATCGGTAGTCTGTTTCTGCTTCCTGTATGCTTTGGGTGCAGTTGAAGAATGTTTGGGACATTGTTCAGCCCAGGAGTTCTTATGTGGTCAGCTCAGGATTCTCTTTGTGGCAAAAACAACCAAATTAAAGTGCATGAATTGTTACCCCATGAAAATGGATGTTGTAACTGGAGCACTCTGAGATGCAATTTCACACTTCAGCAAGAGGTAAATGTGTTGTCTAAAAGCATCCTTGCTTTGTTTTTAAAATGCAGAAAATGTGTGAGGTTATATTTGGAGTGCAGTTTTAGGAGGAAACTTGTTTTTACCTCATATTTACATTGACTGTGACTCTGAATAGCTTACTTAATCATGCTGTGCCTCAGCATTGTGTTGGCAGTAGTTATCTAGATTATGGTATGGAGAAGGATGAGTGCGAACAATAAAAAGCATCTATACCTTTACCTTCTGTTGGAGGGAGGATTGGAGTTTATGAGTATGTGTGTTCGTAAGGTGGAGAAGGGAGGGTGATATGTCTTGAACCTGTGCTTATTTCTGTGTTTCTAGTCTGCCAACACCAAATGCTCAAAGCTTGGCCAGTTTATGCAGTCATTAGTATCAAGTAGTGCAGTTTTTTATTTTTGTTTTTGGACTATACACAGACTGGGTGCAGAGAGCTGCATGTATGGATGCTCTCCCTCAAAGAACCCTTCGCATAGAAAAATGAAATTTCAAGAACAAGGCTAGATATCCAACCTTCCTACCTGGTGTAGTTAGGAATGGATCTGTTAGTTTTGTTTTGCGTGACCAAGTGGTGACAGCCCCAGCCCCCAGGGATCATAAGGAAGGAATAAAGACTCTGACAATGTTATATGGAATTAAAATTAGGCCACAACTTTATTAAACTTCTGAATGTAGGAAGACCTTGGCTTAGGCCTTGGGCGTGTATCCCTCCCAGCCCCCCAGCCAGGGGGAACTGGGGCTCATCAGGGTAAATGAGATATGGGGGGTGCTCTGCGAGACGTAAGTGTAGCAGGCAGCCAAGTCCAGATCCCTGCATGCAGGGTAGTTCACTGACGACCTTTCAGTGTATGGCCAGTGACACCCATATATATAAACCCTTTAAGAGGGGGACCCTGGAATCACCACCGCATCCAACCTTCCTACCTGATGTAGTTAGGGATGGATCTTTTAGTTTTGCTTTATTTCAGTTTCTTATTTTTCCCCCAAACCAAATTTCTCCAGCAGCAGAAATCTGCTGTCTCTTCAGTCTGTTTTAGTTCAGTTGGAAGTTATCAATCTCAAGCTCAACTGTTGCTTATCTTGTGCATTTAGTGTGGGCAGGTGCATCCTTTTAACAGCACTTATAATTGTATTATTTTCCTTACATGTATTAAGTGACGTCTTTCTCAGTCCTTCAACTCTCTGATAGGAAATTGTTTTTAATGCTATGAAAAAACTGACGTGTCACAGAATAGGACTTGTCTCGCTCTTAAGAGTGCCTTTTGGCCCTATCATGGTTAGCAGCTAAGAATAGGCTGGCTCATTACAGAGATGGTTGTGCTGCTGAATTGGGGGTGAAAGCCTGCTCCAAGCTGGTGTGGGTAGCTTGGTGTTGTACTTTTCAAATGTAATTTGCTGAGGTTTTGTTTTGCTTATATTCTGGAGGAGTAAGATAGAGAGGCTGTGCAGTAGAGGGGCTCTAAGCTACTCGCCCAAAAGCTCAAAATGAACCCAACCTAGGTTCTTTGCACTGTGCCTTTGCACCTTTTAAGCTACATAGAGAAGCTGTACAAGAAGAAGAAATAATCTACAAGAGCCTGTGCAGTGGTTAGCGTGTCCAGCTAGGACTGGGAAGACCCAGATTCAAATCCTCACTCAGCCATGAAGTTGATTAGGTGACTTTGGGCCAGTCATTCTGAGCTCTGCCTCACAGAACTGTTTTGCAAATTAAAGGTGTGAACCACGTTCACTGCCTTGAACTAAAATTCAGGTTATGGATAAAACAAATATGTTTTCTTTTTCAGTTGCTCCACACTTGAGGGCCAACTGGTTTTGCACATCATATAGAATGTGAGAGGCAGCAAAGTACAGCCAAATAGGTCAAACACAAATACAGTACAGATAACTGGAAGCACTGGAAGTGACTTTTTTCAAAATTACATAGGAGGCCAGTGGCAGGCTTAGGCGAAAACTCTAGCTTTCAGAATTACGCCATAGAATTTAGACCATGTATAAGATTCAGATGGAATAGCAAAAAAAGTTTGTCTTCTCATCACATTTCTCCTGAAACTTAGGAGGCAGAGGTTCTATTGACACAATACACAGATGCAGTCTCTGGAAGCACATAAGCCTACCCAACAATAGAAATGGAAATTAGTCTCTTCTGCTGAGCACTTGTCTTAAAAACCCACACAGCCTAAATTGGAGAAAAACAACATTTAAAGGTATAATCTCCTTGTTTTGTTAATTAATAGTGACAATTCATCCCTTTTCCCACTTCTTCTTTAATTGCTGGTTGGTTGGGGTTTTTTGTTTTAATTATATTTTTAATTTACTCCTAATCAAATCCTGGCTTGTTGTCTCTGTCTGTGTGTTTATTTTGTTAGCGTATGTGTTCAAGTGTGTGTGGCTGCATACTTCCCTCTGTTTTCTCCAAATTGTTTTTCCCCCACCCTTCCCAACCTGGACCAGATCCAGTAATCCAATTTGAATCCAATCTCTGAGGTCTGGAATTCTAATTTACAGATTGCAGAGTGGGAGTTGAACAATGCAAACACCAAGACAGGAGTTTATTGTCTAATCTAATCAGGGGCAATCAGATGTTTGTAACAAGTCTATCAAAACTGCATTGGGCCCTTTCACTGAACAGTGTAACCAGTCCTCTAATAATACTAAAGTGATTTAGGGTTTCATGCACTTTCATACAGATTAGCGTATGTATTTTCCTTTCTTTTTCAGGGCAGGCTTGGCAAAAGCCCAGCCCACTATGCTTTTGGAATATCGTAAGCTGCTTCATGCTTTGTGAGGGTTTATCAATATGCTTGGGGTTTGGGCATGATTCCTGCAGTGTGTGTGTATATGTGTAACAACAACAACAAAAAAATTTCCAGTAGCACCTTAGAGACCAACTAAGTTTGTTATTGGTATGAGTTTTCGTATCTGAAGAAGTATGCATGCACACGAAAGCTCATACCAATAACAAACTTAGTTGGTCTCTAAGGTGCTACTGGAAGAAAAAAAATTATTTTGTTTCGACTATGGCAGACCAACACGGCTACCTACCCATGTGTATATGTGTGTTATATTTATTTATTTTGTTAACAATTAGTAAATAAATTATTGTGTGGAATTCAACATAGTGCTACGGAGAGTGTTCTGTCAGAGCAAATTCTTCGGCTTTTCCCATGGAATGATACTCACCCTCCTCCCCTGTATGATATTCAGGGGGTTCTCCCAATCATTCAGAGTGGATTGGGGGAAGGTGTGGGGGTCACACAAGAGGGAGGGAAGGACGAAAGTTTGCTGCACTAGCAGAAGTCCTTGCACTGGCTTCTATCAGCAGAATGAGTTAGTCAAATCCAGCCCATTACATTTAAATTTATTCCTTCATACACAAAAAGAAGACGGTGTACAACAAAAGAGAAGTAAAATAAAATTACAATTTAAAATAGAATGGCATCCATTAGGTCAATGGCAAAATAAGCTTAAAAGAAAACATCTTGATGTTTAGTGCCTTGGAAAGACCTCGGAAAATAGATTACTTTTCAGCAACTGCTTCCCAGCCACACTCCTTCCTTCCTTCCTTGGTGATTCAAAATGCTAGGTGGATGGGAAATTTCATTTCTCCAGCAGTCATAAATATAGGTGCCTTGCAACTGCTGCTCTGGATGTCTGGGCAAAGAGGGAGATAGGAGTTCAAATCCTCCACAACAGTTTCATAGTAATTGCACATTTTTGCACAGTAATCCAGAAAGGTAAACTGCTAAAAAAGTTCTATACTATCCGTCCCTTGGATCTCAGTTCTTCTTCTTACACTGTTAGGGCCCTTTTTTCTGGGTCAGTGCCCCATTTGCCCAAATGGACCAGCCCGCACAGTTCCCAGGCTCTCTTCTGTGCCCCACTTCCTATGCAACAGGATCCTCCATTGCTTCAGGATGGAGAGCAAATGCACATGGAATCAGGGAATCTTGCAGAACTATCAGGCTAAGCCAGGCTTCCTCAACCTCGGCCCTCCAGATGTTTTTGGCCTACAACTCCCATGATCCCTAGCTAGCAGGACCAGTGGTCAGGGATGATGGGAATTGTAGTCTCAAAACATCTGGAGGGCCGAGGTTGAGGAAGCCTGGGCTAAGCAGCTGTTTTGGTCCTTCTCCCAGTCTGTGCACACAATGTGCTCCTATTGCTGTCCCTATCTCCATTGGGAAAAGGAGATTCCAGCAGCAAGCAGTTCAACTAGGCTGGCGCTTCTTTTGGGTGCAGGCAACAACCAGGACTAGACTCCTTGCTGCTACTGTTCCTACTTGAAGGAAACTTCTGGTGCCAAGCAGAAGCATATAAAGTCTAGAGCAGCCTTTCTCAACCTTGGGTCCCCTAATGTTGTTGGACTACAGCTCCCATCATCCCTAGCTAGCGTGAGCAGTGGCCTGGGATGAGGGGAGTTGTAGTCCAACAACATCCTGGGACCCAAGGTTGAGAAAGGCATGTCTGGGATATCTGATTTTTATGTCTGACTCTGCAAGATTCTTAGACTATTAATGGGCCCCAAACATGCATGTAAACATGTATTTAAGAGGTTGACGTGCTTGCTGAGCCTGGACTTCTGCAATTCTACCTCTTTGTACAGCCTTAGATTACTGTTTTCTAGGTCACTAAGGATGCATTTCAGTTTCAGCCCTGGAGAGAAGAGTTGAAGCCATTACCCTCCGAAGGAGACACCTGATAAATATTTGAAAGATATATTTTACTATGAGCCCTAAGATACTATGCAGTAAGGAAAGATGTTGCTGGGGAATAAATAAGTAAATATATAGTATCTAGAGTGTGTGTGTTCTGTTTTGCTATGGGCAACATTAAACTCGGTGCACTGTATCTATATATCTTTCAACAGTCTCTTTCTAGACCTAGGAGTCTGTTTAGGAGCTGGACTATCTATTAAGGAAACACTCTGCTCACTGCTTTTCCTAGTGAGTAGAATCGAGTGTGTGTTCATCAACAAAATCCTGCTTCCCTATATGGATTAAAGGCCTAATTTAGCAAATTAAATGTAGGTGACAGACTGGAGGTGGGCAAATATTATTCCCATCTTCAAAAAGAGGGGAAAGGAGGACCCAGGTAACAACCAACTGATGAACTTGACATCAATACCAGAGAAGGTCCTATAACAGATAATTCAACAGTTGGTCTGTGAGCATTTAGAAAAGGATGCTGTGATTACTAAAGCCCAGCATGAGTTACTCAGAAATAAGTCTTGCCAGACCAATCTGAGTTCTTCTTTTGATGGAATTACAAACCTGGTGGATCAGGGAAATGCTGTGGACATAGTGTATCTTGATTTAAGTAAGGCTTTTGATAAAGTCCCCCACAATATTCTCAAGAGGAAGCTGGTAAAATGTGAGTTGAACGAGGTAACTGTTAAATAATTTGTAGCTGGTTGACTGACTAAACCCAGAGGGTTCTGTCCTGGGCCCATTGTTGTTCAACGTCTTTATAAACAACTTGAAAGAAGGAATTGAAGGGATGTGCATCAAATTTGCAGATGACATAAATCTGGGAGGGGTAGCTGATGTTGCAGAAGACAGAATCAAAATTCGAAATGTCTTAACAGATTGGAGAACTGGGCCCAATCTAACAAAATGAATTTCAATAGGGGCAAATGTAAAGTCCTGCACTTAGGCAAGAAGAACCACTTGGCTTACCAGCAGTACATGTGAAAAGGATTTAGGGGTCTTGGTTGGCCACCAGGCTTAACATGAGTCAACAGTGTGATGCAGTAGCAAAAAAGGGAATGCTCTTCTAGGCTGCATCAACAGAAGAATAGTGCCCAGATCAAGGGAAGCAATAGTACAGCTCTATTCTGCCTTGGTCAGACCACAGCTGGAATACTGTGCCCAGTTTTGGGTGTCACAATTTAAGAAGAATGTTGACAAGCTGGAACGTGTGCAGAGGAGGGCAACCAAGATGATCAAGGGTCTAGAAACCAGGCCTTATGAAGAATGGTTGCAGGATCTGGGTATGTTTAGCCTGGAAAAGAGGAGACTGAGAGGAGATATGATAGCCATCTTCAAATATCTAAAGGACTGTCACATGGAAGATGGAGCAAGCTTGTTTTCTCCTGCTCAGGAAGGTAGAACTCAAACCAATGGCTGCAAGCTACAAGAAAGGAGATTTCAACTAAACATTTGGAAAAACTTTCTGACAGTAAGAGCTATTTGGCAAAGGAACAGACTCCCTCTGGAGGTGGTGGACTCTTCTTCCTTGGAAGTTTTTAAGCAGAGTTTGGATGGCCATCTGTTAGCCGAGATTCCTGCACTGCAGGGGGTCAGACTAGATGGGTCCCTTCCAACTCTAAGATTCTGTGATTCTGTAATTCTAGGCACATATTGAGTCACTTCACACATAATACTAAACCAGGGATTCCACATTCTTGTGCCAAACCATGACAATGCTAATGTTCATGAGCTGGACTGAGCCCAAGAGATATTCGGCCCTGTTTTCTCCCTTCCCTCTTCCCCAAAAGCTGGGAAAATGACTTTGTCAGTGTTTATGACAGGTTGTCATGTCATTTGAATCAAGGACAGGTATTTATAACAAGAAGACAGGAGTGCCTGGCATGCTCTGGTCCATGGGGTCACGAAGAGTCGGGCACTACTAAACGACTAAACAACAACAATTTATAACAAACTCTGATTAGTTTAAGAAACCAACTTCAAAATCCATAGCTTAAGGTTTGCTTGTTTTGAAATTGACAATTTGTTAAAACCACAGTCAGTGTGGTGTAGTGGTTAAGAGCAGTGGACTTGTAATCTGGTGAACCGGGTTCGATTCCCTGCTCCTCCACATGCAGCTGCTGGGTGACCTTGGGCTAGTCACGCTTCTCTGAAGTCTCTCAGCCCCACTCACCTCACAGGGTGTTTGCTGTGGGGGAGGAAGGGAAAGGAGAATGTTAGCCGCTTTGAGACTAGTGATAAAGCGTAGTGATAAAGCAGGATATCAAATCCAAACTCTTCTCACAGTCCCACATAACAAGCTGACATTCAAGGAAGCTGAAAGCAAATGTCAGTTTTACAGTGGGAAGAGAGGGTGGAGTGTGTGCCTCTATCAGACTCATGCATGTAGCACAAACTAATGTTTAGCATGACACATTACTGTGACCATAGTTGCTCTTCTGTTTTGTCTTGAATTTCCCTAAATGAACAAGCCAGCTATTGCTAATGCCAGCAACTAACAACAGAAAACCTTCTCACTACTCGAGTGGCAGTCACACATGTACAGTGGTACCTCAGGTTAAGAACTTAATTCGCTCTGGAGGTCCATTCTGAATCTGAAACTGTTCTTAACCTGAGGTACCACTTTAGCTAATGGGGCCTCCCACCGCGTCGCCACCACTCAATTTCTGTTCCTATCCTGAAGCAAAGTTCTTAACCCAAGGTACTATTTCTGGGTTAGCAGAGTCTGCAACCTGAAGCGTCTTTAACCTGAAGCGTCTGTAACCTGAGGTACCACTGTACTTTCCTATTATGTTTTTTTTTTTAATGCTTTCTCCAGTATAATATGTTGGCTGCCCTGTTAGGAAGAGTTCATGAATGAGGAGACAGTGGTTCTGACATGTTTCTTTTGTGGTTTCCTCCTCTCAGAGTTCCAGATTAGTTATTATGCTCTATTTGTCCATCCATCCCATGCTTCCTTATTTGTTGCAAGGTGACCTCTGTGGTTCAGCACATTCCTGTGCTCCTAACGGATCTTGAATCTTGCTTTTGATACACATTGACAGCCATTGCAAAAGCAGTACATTTGCAATCACCCATCGTTGCTTAATTGCATATAGAAGTTTTGTGTTCCACAGGTCTCAATTAGTTGAAAGGTACATTAGAGCCGTTTTTTGTTTAAACTAGGGAACTTGTTTTCATTTATGGTAAATCTTTTTAATTGCTCTAACTATAAAAGCTCATACACTTTATTGAAATTGCTGTTCTTCCTTGATGCAGTTGCATGAAGAGCCCTTTGTAAGATATGGAGTTGCTAAGTTGTAGCTGTTTAGAAAACAATGATGATCAAGTTATCTCCCTGTTCTCAGCATGTAATGTCATCACCAACATTCATGAGCTCTCAACTCTGGGAGCTCAAATCAGGTAGAACATCTCTGAGGGAGGAGAAATTGTAAGGATCCTCACACCTAGGCAGGAGCAGATTTGGGGAGGGGGTGGGGCAAGAAGGGGGTGAGGCAAGCGGAAGTATCTGCACAAATGGATCACATTAGTAGAATACTGCCCTGTATATTTACCGTAACCTCTGGCACCTCAGCAGATACAACAAAATGAGAAGTAGCAAGAAAAGTCCTATTATTCTTGGGGGGAAAGACGACTTATTATTGCCTACTTCCCATCATATCTGCTATCCCCATTATCTGCCACTGGGCCTTATGCTAGGCAGACAAAGAAGACCAATTTGAGTATGCATTTATCTTAATAAAGATACTATTTAATGACCAGTAAGCATACTTTTTCTTGCATATGATGCAATCTAAAATACATGAGCCTGAAACATGATTGCATTTACCCTATTCCCACAGAAGAGCTTTTCTTTCTTCCTTTAGCAGTTGATGTCCATTAAATCTTTTGAGTGACGCTGGAACAATGTATGGAATATCTCAGTTTGGTATCTCTTAAATCTTAATAATAATAAAAAGCCCAGAGCCGACAAGAATGTAAATTGCACATACAATTGTGATAAAAAGCTGCAGATAACATTAAAGAGATTGTATCAGTTTAATGCAAGTTTAGTGCCAAACTCTGTGATCCGTTCTTTAAAGAGCAATCCTTGTTAGCTGGCAGAAAGTATTTAAATTGCCTAAGCTTGCTCTACAAACCATCTGTAAATCCACAGCCCTTAGTTCAAAACACTCTTTGCTTCCTAGGGATTAGTGAAAAACCTGTCTGACTGTCATATATCACAATAATAACCTACTTTTTCTATTTATTTACTGGTTGCCTGTGTCTGTAGACCTTTGAGTGCCTAACAAAAAAACATACCATAATTTTCTGTGTATAACACGACCCCATGCATAATTTTGGGAGCCCAGAATTAAGAAATTTAAGAATTAAGAAAGTTGTTGAGCTTGTAAGTTCGCTGAGCTGTTGAGCAGTTTTTCGACGATCCCCCTGCTCTGGCTGACGGAACTGGTGCCGTAACTCACCACATACTGGCACTCACAGCATACTCTTCCTAAGCCAGGAAGAGCAGGTAAGCAGCCTCCTCACCAACATTCCCTGCTACCACCGCAGCTCCAGCCCTCACTTACTTACTGTATTAACCCATGTATAAGACGATGACCCCCAATTTATCACTAACATTTTTCAGAGGAAAATGTCATCTTACACATGGAAAAATACAGTAATTAAAAGCATAATTTTAACAGAGAGGCAGCACAGCCTAGTAAATTCCAAAATGCATGAGCAAAATTACTAAGAGTGTATCTGCCAACCTGTATTGAAGATACTGCCTATAAAGTAGATTAAACTGATGTGAGAAAGGCTCTTAGGTGAACATGCATATTATACAGTATTTATGTAACAAAACTTTTAATCCAACAAAATCTAAACAGGGGTGCCAGTGTCTTTGGATCTCAAGCTTTGGGGTGATGATTCTGGTGAATCATTTTAAATCACTGTGGATCAAGAAGGTCAGACTCTCTGTAGCATCAGCAATAAGATGCCATTTTAAAGTTGATCAATATGTGCTGCAGGAGATCTGTGGTTGTATGTCGAAACTTGTGTTTTTAATAGGAAGTCAATGTGTAAATGTAAAATGGACTGAAGGAGCAGTGATGTTGGAGGGGGCTAACCCTCCCTGCCATGTTGTGTGTTTTGCACTTATTGGTCCTTTGCAATATAAACATGGGTGTTCCTCAGAAGCCAATTGTCTCTGCAGTAGAGTTCCTCATTCCTACGTTGGACCAGATCAATCAGCCGCAGCCTCCCGAACCATACCTTCTACCTAATCTCCCTTCTGTTCCCAGCTCTCCTCTACCTGTTCCTGGCTCTTATTTCCAGCCCTCCTCCTTCTGCCAATGACTGCACCTTTTCAACCAAATGAAGGTGATGATCACATTGCTCTCTTGTCCTTATCTGACTGTGCTGTCTGCTAGAAATATGAATTCTGAATCTCTTGTTTTTCATGATTTGGGGGGCTACTGAACTACAAATGCCAATGAATTTCTCCCCAGACCTGCCTCAAAATGAGACTTAAGTTTTACAAGCCCCAACCTTTCACTCCTATTGGGATCAAAATCTGAATCACAGAGGATTTACTCCAGTGATCCTGTCCTTCTTCTCCTTCATTGGCCAGACTGATGAGGCACAGTGGGTTATGATAGACTCCTTGATTTAGGAGGAACTAAAGCTATAACAGTCTTTTTCAGAGGGGGTAATGGAGGGAAGTTGGGGAAGAATTCCCTTTTACTCCTGCTGCTTCCACAGCTGCTTTATATTGCCAGTGACAAAGCATCGGGAAAGGTATATTTTGGGCATGGGCAGAGGTTGTGTATCACTTAATCTATGGTGATTACTCCTAACTAAATGTGTGCTCTATCTCTGTTGAAAGGTATTATGCTTGTGTTGGCACTGAATTACACTGATTTTTTTGCCTGTGGGGATTAAACTGTGTAAAAGTTGATTCACATAATGAATGATCCCCATGCATGTGTGAATTGGACCTTTAGAAATTGTGTGGGCACTGTTTATCCAACTTTTGCATGGAAAAAACCACAATATAATTCAGTAAAATGTTGATAGAAGGGATGAACTTTATTCTCCCATTGCTTTGTACACTTACAGGGGTCTGGATATGTATGTGTTTAATTCAAGAACAATGGAACATGTGAAAATTAGCAAGACCACTCAAGGTCATCTGTACCTTGAATTCTCCATTTAATTGTACCCCCCACAAACAAACAAACAATACCTTCCCTCTGCCCTGAACATCTAAATTCAACCATAATAAACCCTTTCTAAGTGTGCTTTATTCCGTATATACCCAGCAATTGTAAAACCTGAACCATAACACTATTCCTGCTAATTGTATCACTTCAGATTTATTTCTTGGCAACATTATCACTAGCCTCAGGCACCACCACAATCATCAGGAAACACGGAATGAGTATAACTCCTTCGCTGTTTCCATTAAACCTGAGCTAAGCGTCTGGTCCTGTTTTGATGAGAGCAAAGACTGATGAGCCTTTGTGGCTTGCAGAATACTCCCTTCAGGGATTCTTGCTTCGATAAAGCTATGTACAGATGGAAGGATCATTAGCTGAATGTGTCTGGATATGTGAGTGGAGGGGAAGAGATTCTTCTTGCGTTTCTATCCTTTTAACTTGTTTGGTCAGTTCCTGGCCTCTCCTTTCTGCACTTTCCTTCTGCAAATCCAGTTGTGCGGTTCACTCACTTGTGCACATGTCAGATGTTGCAAAGTAAGTAGTCTAGCTGGAAGTCTTGGGAGCTGATAAATGGAACTGCTTTAGCTCAAAGCCAGAGATGATGTTTCTACTGTGACGAGTTTGCCACTTTGCAGGAATATCATTAGTATTGACAGGCTGTGGAAGCTGCTAACTTAACTATTGAGCCTGAACTCAATATATATTCAGTGTAGGGATCATTTCAGGTTGAACTGGACTGAAGCAGAATGGCAAGTTGTGTGCATGTGTAATGAACAACTTTTTGTTTGTTTGATCCATTCCTGCCTTGGCAGTTGGTGTCCAACAAAGAGAAGCTACAGTAGTGATTATCTCTGTTGTCTTCTTCCCCCTTGAAGAGTGCATTGTACCTGGCAGCTTATAGGCTGCTGGAAGGAAGGAAGGAAGGAAGGAAGGAAGGAAGGAAGGAAGGAAGGAAAAGACACCATTGCCCCCCTCCCACAGAATTAAGAATAGCAATTCCCCTACTGTCTCTTCTTACTTGGTAGTAATCAGGCACATCTAGACTAGGGCACCAACTCTAAGGGCCCCAGGTCCCTTCAGCCCACCCCAAAAATATTTGGGGGGCATCCCAATGAATCCGGTAATAATAAATGACTAAAAAAAGTGCAGAACACACTCAATGGCTCCGCAGCTGTACCACACTTTATTTTGTTGGGGGGAGGGAGTAAACTAAAGAAAATATTCACGTGCGAAATGGGAAGTTTTCTTTGTTCTGCTTTTGGAGCCAGCTACATTCCACGCTATTATACATTTGGAGCCAGCTACATTCCACTATCTCTCTCTTCAACACATATCCCCCCCCCCCACCCACACCACAGAGGAAAGAGGGAGAAGGCAGAGGGAGCAATGGGGAAAGAGGAAAAGCCTATGAAGAGTGTTTGTGCAGTGGGCGGGGGGGAATCACAGTCTCTGCCACATGTACTTCCAGCAGCAAGATAAGCTCCCATTGACAGTTGCAGCTGCAGGGTCCTCTCATTTAAATCCCCCAAACTTGCAATTTAAACTACATAAGACACGCTGTAAGAGTCAAGACAGGAGGGAGGGACATTGTCCAGAGCTTCACCATTTATTATCAAGTTTCTTTTCTGCTGCCCCTTCTTCCTCCCTGTGCCCCACCCTCCCTCCCATATCAGTGTCTACCTGCTCTCCCCAATATTTTCTTCAAGTTGGCACCCCTGCATCTAGATAATGTCAGACACACACACACACACCCAGCGTGCAAAACAACAAAGTCAATCTGGTTTCAAATTCAGTATAGTACTAAATCATCATTTGTTGTTATCACAAGTGACTATGACCTGGAGGTATATAGGGACTCTAATGCCCTTTGGGGGCCCTTCAGATGCTGCATGACTGGTTCTCATTGGTTTCATCCATTTTTTAGTATAGAAGTATCAAGGTGCTGGTGATCAGGTGCTTATTGATTCTGTGGGACCTTCCCAACTGATCTATCTTAGGGTTGGCATTTTCCGGACAGATACAGGATTTGGCCATCGGAAACAGTGTCTGGGTGAAAACCACTGAAATATCTGGGAAAATCCAGACGTATGGCAAACTTCCTTAAAAATAGCTCAAAAACTTCTTCTTTTTTGAGATTTTGCAACAACTTTGGGCACAACTAAAACAAAGCTTAACAACTTTGCCCAACGAAAAGCTCAACAACTTATTTTGTGTCTGGATTTTTTCAAATATGGCAACCCTAATCCATCTTGTTCCCTGTTCCTCCTCTGAGCGCAGGTACGATTTGCTACCGGCAAACATCATGTTATGGATCACAAAAAAATTGATTATAAATGTCCATTCGTCCATTAGCAAAGCAAGACATGTAGTTTAATAAACATAATCTCCCGGGATGTGTTCATTATATTTATTTATATAAAAAAAATCTGCCCCACCTTTTTAGTGCCCACATACACTACTCAGGAGGGCTTACAAAATTTAAAATCTCAATGCAATAAAAAGATATTAATATACAAAGAATAGAACAACACATAAAACACTCTTCATTTAAAAATTATTTAAAAGCCACAATAGCAGCATCACAGGTGTTGTGTTTTTTTAAACCCACCTGCTATTTGTTTTAGTAGTCAAAACCCTGCTGGAATGAAAATGCTTTTACTAGCCAGTGAAAAAAAAATTCGGAAAAGGCGGGCATCTGCACTTCACAGCACAAGGTATACCACAGTATTGGTGCAGCCACTGAGAAGCCTCAATTGCTTCTAGTCATCACTTGGGACTGACACATTATAAAATATTTAGCTAAGTCTAGTGACAAAAGGGTCTAACATTTTCACCAAGATATAGAGAGAATTGGGAACTGACCTGTCAGTCAATAGTTCCTGCCAGAATCCATAAAAATAGCTGAGTTGCTTTTGATTTTACTATCTATGGCTATTTATTTATTTTTTAAAACACCTCTCGTATGACTGTGTAAAAAAACAACACCACAGACAGTGGGATGGACATGCCAAGAAGCTCAACTGATTGAAATGGGATCAATAAATTATATGCAGACGAAAAGGTACTTATGCTTAGGCAGCGTTGAATCTCCTTGTGATTTCAGCAACATACCAAGAGCAGAAATATGCTGATAATTATTTAAATTAGACTGAGATCCTTGAATTCTCTCCCCCTCCCCCAAGTAGCAGCATTTCAGTACTTGTCCAGATGAGTGGTAATTTTCTCAAATAGAAAGGTTTATTAAACATGCCAGGCAGTGCTTTAGTAATATTTAGAACACCAATTAACTTTATTCCAGTTTTCAACAAAAGATGCTTCAACAAGGGTGCTCAGGTCAGATCAGAAGGGCTGATTTACCTTTTCCCCATCCTCTTGGAGGTTTCAGGCTATAGTTACCTCCTTTTATCTCTATTCACTCTCCTCCTGACAATGCCAGCTTGGGCAGTGGTAAAGGCCTCAACATTGCCAGGGAGGGCCAATGATGGTCTCTCACCTGCTACTGCTAAGAAGGAGGGTTAGGCATCACTGCGTGCTCATTTGCCTTCCCTCTTGTCTCTGCATGATTGGGAAAGGGGGTATTTAGTCAAGGAGGTGACACTACCTTGTCCCTCTGGATGGCAGATCGAACAATTAGAAAGAGGAGGTGCTGCCATAGGTAGTTGTAGTACACAGAAGGGATGGAACACAGAGGGGCTCAAAGGAGGATATTTTGCCAGCCTCCCCACCCCTTTCCCCACTCCCCAAAAAAGAACCTGGAGCGACTCTTCTTGACTAAGGGATCATCCTAAGCAGTGCTGAAGACACAATCTCTGTATCTCTGATCAACCAGTTTAATACTGCTTCTGTAGTCTTGCACAACTGCTTCATTTTTTGCCATAAGCTTGCCGTAATGAATTGGCTAACTCATTTAATATACTTTCCACTACAGTACTGTGCTTCTACTTCCATCTGCTTCCCCATCACTATAAAAAAGCCCACTTTGCCCCACCAACATCACTGGCACTCATCCCAAATATGTGTGAATAGGTGTATAAATGTAGCATGCTTATACACGTGAATACATGTGTTTGAGCATGTGTGTGTGAAAGAGAGGGGTTGTTTTCAAAAAGGGCAAATTCTCCCAACTCCATCTGGCTGCCATGTCTCTTTTGTGTGTATGTGTTAATTTGCCTGAATTCATGTGAACATTTGTATGCATTGAGTTGTACAAGAGAGAGAGACAAACAGACAGACAGACAGACAGAATATGCATGAAAGGAAGTGGGTGACTGAGGAAGCAGGGGGGAAATGGAGTTTTGGAGGTATTTCTGCACAGGAGGGACAAAAGTTCGCAGGTGTCAGGGTGCTGTCAGCAGCTCCCAGGAAAGTATAAAGACAAGGAAAAGTTTCTTACCGTCCTTTTTTATTTTAATATTACAGAGAGGCTATAGAATCCAGCCTCTTGGATAATGGCATTGTCCCAAGTGAATCTCCACACCCATCTCCCCCACTTCCTCATTTGTGACTTCTATGGGTGCTGCTACATGCCCTCTGTCTTTGAGCTTTTTGCTCCTGCTTTCAAGGGTCGCTGGGTTCTGGGAGGGGGAGTCTGGAATGCTTTCTAAAGACATTGTGTCTGTCCCCCCTGCCCCCTGCTTCCTCCTCCTCTCCCATTATTTCCCAACTTTCCCCCTCATCTGCCCCTGAGCTGTGACCTCCCTCAAACCCCTGTTGTAAATCTAAATTGTCTTCCTCTTCTTCCTCCCTGAAAGGGTCAGGCTGGGGAGGGGCCTTTACCATTCCTCCTCTGCCCAGTCCCTGACATCAGGAAGGATTAAGGTATATAGCGGAAAGTTTTGCACAGGAGGGTCAAAGGTTCAGCCATAAGAATCTGGTGATTGAGGGAAAAATAAAACTTACCTAGGACTCTGCTCTCCTGATTGGATAACTATATAAAATATGCCTAACTATGCGTGTTTACCCCTGTTCATTTTTATTTGATTTTATGGGTAATTGCTCAAACTACAAAGTTAAGTTCCACCCCTCAATCTTTTTCTCAAAAAAAAACTACTTTGCTGCCTTACTAAAACTACAGTGCTACCTCAGGTTAAGAACTTAATTTGTTCTGGAGGTTCGTTCTTAACCTGAAACTGTTCTTAACCTGAGGTGCCACTTTAGCTAATGGGGCCTCCCGCTGCCACAGCAGCGCAATTTCTGTTCTCATCCTGAAGCAAAGTTCTTAACCCGAGGTACTATTTCTGGGTTAATGGAGTCTGTAACCTGAAGCGTGTGTAACTTGAAGCATCTGTAACCTGAGGTACCACTGTATAAGTAAAAGAGTGTTTGTTTTGAAAACAGTCTGGGACTTTATTTACCCCACACTTAAGTGCTATTTGCTCCACACCATTGCATTCTACCTAGCGTAGGGACTGCCTCCTTTCCTTCTCAAGGAGCAAACTACAGTCCATGCCATCACAGAGTTTTCCCCACATTGTGCAATATTGTTGTATGCCATATGCCTGCTGCATATGGATGGCCCTGCATAGTTTGTCATAGTTCTGCCCTGACAGATGATTTCTGTCACTGGGTAGGAGAGGATGGTGGAGACAAAAGATCACAGCTGCCCTTCCATATTATGCATCATGCACAAACGTTTAGTGATCGTGGTCTTGTAAACCAAAAACAAACCTTTAGTCCAGATGACTCTGTGCAGAAGTGATGCTGTGTTTTTCTGTTTTTTGCATTGTGACAAATGGTTGCAAATATAAACATGGCTGCTGACATTGTTTCAAGGCATGAACATCTCTGATGCTATTGATTTCACATTGTGCAGTCCCATGGCTATTTATTGTGTCTGTCAGTTATTTGAAAGAAATATGAAATTTTCAGAATACGAAGCATAAAGCAAAAAACCAACAAAAACAATTGAGAGAAACACACAGCAGCTTATTGTGGATAAGGCTTGTGCTGCATTGTGGCAGCAGAGACTGTCGTATACAAGCTATAGTGTGATTACAACTTGAACTTGTGATATATGGGCAGATTCTCATCATTCCATTCAGTCATTATTTCATGTAAAGTGTGCAAATTGGCCCTTTAATGGTCTGGGTTTCTAATATTCCATTTTTTAGGACAGGCATGATGGCATCCGAAGACTTTTATTTTGACCCCACTTCTGCCATGTAACTTCTTGATGGATGCTGAAAATGAGAGGAAAAGCAAAAGGACTGATTGAATGCATTATTGCAGAAGGCTGCTAGCTAATTTACTTAATCCTCAGCACTGAGGAAACTAAAGTGCCTTCTCTCATCATACTGCAGCTGCAATTTATATTGGAAGAGAAAGTGGGTGAGTGCACACGAGAGGAAGAGGCAGACTTGATTTTTGTGCAGCTTGATTCGCCACACATCCCACCCTTCCAAAACTCACCTTCTCTCCCTTTGGGTTTATGCTTTAAAATGTTTTCTTCTTGCATGTGATTCTGTTCTTCCCACCGCAAATGAGACAGTATGTGCGCTGCAGGTTTATTTGTCACAACAGGAAAACTACAAAGAATAATAATAAAAAATGGCTCCTCCTATTACTAGGTAACATTTTACTTCAAGGGAAAATCTCCATAATGAAAAGCTGCAATATCTGCTCTCCTTCTTTTGGTATTCTTAACAGGATTAGCAGAATTAAAACCTGCACTTTAAAAGGGCCCCAAGATATTTGCAAGAAATGAATTGAAAACAACACTTTTTGTTGTTGTTGAAGAGCTGAAGTTATTCGTTCTTCTTGCAGAGTCTTACTGTGCAAACTGAAGATCCGCAATTTAAATGTTTGATGCATGGAAATATGGCATGCAGTTATTTCCAGCTGGAATATCATGTGCAGTTCCATATAAGCTAGCTTTCTCTACATTATTCAGTAACAATGCTTACTTTAATAGCACAGTGTTGCAGAACGGGACTGGCCCACTGCCATGGCATCTGTATCACCGAGTCTCCCCGTTGGAGGGAGATGTATCAGCCGTCTCCCTCCAACTAGAAAAGTTTGAATCTGGTCCACCTGCAAGATTGACCTATGGCAGGTGGGCTAAGGGGCGGGCTCACTCTGTAGGACAAACCTGACCAAGTCCCCTTGAGGACTTCAGATAGGTTCACTCCCGAGGGATAAAAGCAGGCCCACCTTTCACCTGACTCCGCAAACCATTGGTTTGCTTCCTCTACCTTTTTCATTAACCCTGTTGCACTCTCCTTCGTCTGCCTGCATGCACCCGTTCCTTTATACATGATCCAAGAGTGTTGATGCCCATGATGTGGACAGAAAATTCCCCATGGGAAAAGAATCTGGTGCTTTATTTTTCTGTGGAAATGTCTCTGTTCCATAAGTTTATTAATAGCAATCAATAGATACAGATATTAGACAAGCTTGGCAGTTTCAAAGTTTTTAGTGTTGCTTACATGTAAAATAAACATGCTAAATCAGATCACTCTCTGGGACATAAGAAAAGTTTCTCTATGCAAATGACAGAAATTTACATAGGAAAATTTCCTAATTCAACACCTCCATTAAACCCACATCACTGCTTAGTGCCTGAGAGTGTTCCATAAATTTCAGTCAGCACAAACTGATGGTGAGAACAGAATTATCATTTCTATACTATGAACTGAATTATTTAGGGGAAAGATAGATTGCAGTAGTTAAGTTCAGCACTAAAAGGTTCTTAAGTAGGTGTCAACAATACCTACTTTGCACATTCCTTTCCCTTATGCATTAATTGGTGTGGAGTTCATGTTTCTTGCACACAGTCTTTAAATGTGTTATTTTTCTTTTATCTTCTTCGACAGAACACCTAGCAACCTGTGCCAGCTTAATTAAGTTAGTCTGAGGCATCTCTCAGTGCATGAGAATGGGGAGATCTAGTGGAAAGCCTGGTATAGCTATTATTTGCTGGACTGAGCCCTCAGTGGAACAATTGGGCATTAGGCAGAATGCAGTGGAACTAAATGGGGCCGCAGGTAATGCCAAACAGTCATCAGCAATGCATTCAGAGCACTCTTACAAACACAGTATTGCTGAAAAGGGCAGAATCCATCATGGGGAGTGCTGATGGGATTGCAACAACCTGTGGAGAATATTGACTGGGGAGGCAGTGACCTTGAAATGCTTCCTAGTAGGACAAAAGGAATTTTGGTGATGCCCTTCTACCACCAGCAAAATGACTGGGTATACAGCAATTATTTTCTTTTGTAGCACTGTGAAGACAGTGGTTGTGCTGACCAGGTCAAGGTGAGAAAATGGCTAAATGAATTCAATACATAAGAGCAGGCCTGTGCTGAACTTGTCGGAGCATCCAGGGCAGGAGTCTTATTAGAATTTAGTTACAAACTCAGACAAAAGAAGCAGTTGGTCCCTGCAGCCCCACCCCCACCCCCTGGCCAGCTTAGTCCTTTGAGGTCTGGGGCAAGTGTACCCAGCATTCACCACCCTCTGCCTGCTTAAGAGAGGTACATATCATATAAGTACTACATATCTTTTAAGTATTGACAGGTCAGATCCACTAGATAGCAGAGTTGCTAAGGAAGCTGATCTTGACAGCTGCCTTGTTTAAGCTTTCTCAGAAACTGCATTCAATTAAATGATGGGATTTTGTTGCATTCTGGATAAGGTTAGAGTCTTTATAGGCTAAAACAGCGGTGGGTTCAGTTGCAGTGGGCACAGAGCCTCAGAGGTGCTGCAGGACGCACCACAACTATGATTTAAAATGGAGCACAAAAGGTGGGGGGTACTGAATTTTGGTGTTGCACAGGTGCCGCTGAAATTTGAGACTGTAAGATTCGGTCTCATGTCAGCATTGGTCAAGAATAGATTCACAAATGCATGACAAATTGTTATCTTGCCAGCCATGGCATCATCAGCATCATCACATTGATATGCTGCTTATTATAATATTTTATATTATGCCACAATGTAGTCTCCAGGCAGCCTTCAATCTAGCCACTCACCAGACTCAAACCTGCTCAGCAAGGTGAATGCATGATTTACCTTTAGACCATATCCTAAGTTTGTACCTCTATCTCTCCCCTTCTCCACCCTCTTTTTTATTTGCAGTGTCATGTGGGTTTCTGAAGAATAGTGCCAAAATGGAATGAATTGAGGGCAATACATTTTTTTAAAGTTGCTCTAATTGGTTTTTAGGCTTTCCCTCCGTGGCTCACTTTTATTTTTCATCTTTTCACTCTGAAATTAAAGATAGTTTTGTGAGTGTGCATTTTATCCATTTTCTGCATTTAAAGATCTTGACCTAGCCGTTCCCTTTCCCTGGAAGAAAAAGTAATACATTGTGCCAATTAGTATAGGAAATTAGGTGTCTGTGAAGACATTTTCTCTCTGATTGCTTGCATTTAAGTCTGATTATGCTTAAATCAGCCAAACACCACAGAGTACTATGCATAGTTTAGTAATTTCTGGTCTGCAGCAGGCACTGACAGGAAGGGGCACCTTCCAAATTTGATAAGAAAACCTGAAAGCATTTGTTGTTGTAGGTAGAGGTTGAGGTATGTTGCACATTCACTTGTGCAATCTAACACCTGAAGGGGGATCTATTAGACGCCTAATCGCTCAGCGCTTATTCATCAATGGGAAATAAATCAAGACTTCCAATACACTTAAAAGTTATTAAAATTAAAGAATACAAGTTAAGAAATGATTCTAAACTGGAAATGTTAGAGTTAAAACAATCTTAATGATGCCATACCAGTGTTTCTCAAACTTGGGTCTCCAGCTGCTGTTGGACTACAACTCCCATCATCCGTGGCCACTGGTCCTGCTAGCTAGGGATGATGGGAGTTGTAGCCCAACAACAGCTGTGGACCCACGTTTGAGAAACACTGCACATTATCAAGTCACTTCAGCTAGTAAAATATTGTTATGTACTAGTGTAATAAACTCAGGAAAATGCAGAACCTATATATTACTGAGTTATATATAACATTATATAATGGTTAGATTGTCAGACAAAGACCTGGGAGACCAGGTTCAAATCCCAACTTGGCCATGAAGCTCACTGGGCCAATCAGAATCTTTCAATCTAACCTACTTCACAGGGTTGTTCTGGTATTTAAATGAAGAGGGGGAGAACCATGTAAACCATCTTGACTCAATTTGCATTTAAAGGCGAACCCACTTATTTCACACTTTCCAAAACAACATGCAGACCAGAACACAGCCATCCTTTGAAATTCACGCTTCTCTGAATTTTGCACTGCAATTATCCAGCCAAGAAAAGTTTGCAAAGTAGCAAGGCAAAGTGTACATAAAATGCATATATTGGTAAAAAATAATGAAAATGCATCGTATTAGGGGGAATTGGTTTGCAAAAATGGGTGCTTTAGGCAAAATTGCATAGAATAATGTGTAAATTAGGAGAAATGTGCACTAAAATACAGATGAATTTTCATGAGGACTTTTTTAAAAGTTGCAAATCAATGTTTAAATGTGGATAACTGAACTTAAGACTGAAACAATGAGAAACAGAGAAAAACTGAAAGTGACAGATCTGCTCAACTCTAGTTCAGTGTCTTTTAAGGGCAGAAATGCCTCTCTCTGCTGGCACTCAAGCAGAACAGGAAATAAAAATTCTTAGGCTAGTGAAGACAGTGCACCAATGTGAAGAGAATACATTACTCCTTGCAACTAGTAAGCACTGAGTGGCCTTCATGGGCCTTCTGTGGGCTGTTTTGTACTTCTTTTGTGCACATTTAACAGCGTAAAGGTGCTTGGAGAAGCTTTAAACTGTGGTATCTCTGCCATGTAGGGTGAAAATGCTCTTACAAATGGTAAAGGAGTGTTCCTGTGCTACACAAAGAGCCAAAATGGCTGGAAGTATGTACAACATGGAGTCCACATCCCGCCCATGAATGGCTGAGTGTAACTGTCAGGCACCTGAACTCTCTCTCCTTATTCAGATAGAACAAAGAGCTGGAGCCAGATAAACACTATAGTGGCTGTAGCACCATCACTCCTAAATGTCCTCCCAACTGAAGAGTTATCACTGCTTCATGGTATTTTCCAGAGCTGAGATGATAAAATGTCTAGAGCTCACAGAGCACAGAAGGCAGAAAACTCAGAAGACACACTTGACTACAAGTCTGGAATTCAGGTTCCATGGTCTTCATCATTTATACTTGATTAAAGGCCTTACCATGAGCCATAACTTCATTTGACCTGTGAGATTCTTAGATACTATAGTAGGCACAAAACAGTATTGCTAGACTGCTGCTTTCTTAGCAGATACTCCAGGAGGCAGTTGCCTACTTAACAAATGGCTTCTTCGTTCAGATCAGCTTCCTTTGGAGGCTGAGTGAAAGATGAGACAATTAGTTGTGAATGTTTGCATTACTATCATATGTTCCAAGACAGAATTTAGCACTTTGTTGTTTTTTTAAAAGGAAGATGGTATTTTGCAACTATACACACACACTCATTTCACCCACCCATTTATATCCAAGAAAGCAAGGAAGTGATTAACTTGTCTATGTTTGCCATCTCCCTCCCATGGTGCTGGGATTATTTCTAGCCAAACATGTACAATTGCACACTGATTTCAAGATCCCAAAGAGTTTCTAAGCCTCAAGGGAAAAGAAGAGGCTGAAGTGGCAACCACAGCTTCAAATTTTCTTCCTCTCTATGTTGCTGGCGGTGATTTAAAACTGTCAGCTTGATGCATTCATTCATTAATCTGTCCCCCCAAAATATGATATTTTTAAAGGAGGGGAGGGAAAATATCACACTATGAAATACAGTGATAAGCTGTGAAAATCACCGCCTTATTGTTTTCCTTGTGAAAAGGCCTAACAGCCCTTTGATACCTCCTGTGTGAGTTTGAGTTATAGGCCTTTCAACCCCTTGAAAGAAAGGAGTATTGCCATCATTCTTCACCTAAGCAAGATTCCTTGTGTGTGTTCAAAAAGCAAAATGTATCCTGGAGTCAACAGCGGGCTACAGTTGTATAAACAACACTTTTACAACTCCCACTGAGCATTGCTTTCCTGTTCCTTTAATGATGGAAGGCAACACAGCACTCAGTGACAAATGCCCTCTGGTGGCCTTCTCCAAGTCCTGGTTTTTGGATTTCAGTTCTGTGCTCATTGGCCACACTGCTTAGGGCTGGGAACTGTAGTCCAAAACATCTGGAGGGCGCCATGTTGGGGAAAGAAATTGTACCATTGTAACAGACCATTCCCTGTGCTGCCAGAAAGTGGAGTAAGTATATTGCCAATGCATTAACCCTACCATAGGTAGTTCATTTTTAATTAGCAAAACACTTGGATGCCATCAAGAACTAATCACCCTTACTGGCAGGGCTTTTCCCCCAGCCGGAACTCACTGGAACTCAGTTCTGGCACCTCTCAGGTGGGCACCATTGCCATTCTAAGAGAACAAGGGAGGCATTCATGGTGAGTTCCAGAACCTCTTTTTCCAGAAAAATAGCACTGCTTACTGGTAACATTCTCTGGCTTGAATGACTTCATTTACTGACTCATTTTCCTCCCAAAGGAGCCCAGGGTGGCACACATCAAAACGTTAATACAGTTTAAAACAAAGCATACAAAATGTATTTTAAAACAACTAAAAACCAACTAAAAACATTTAGATAATCTTTAAAACATTTAAAAGTGATCGCATACCCTAACAGTGGGAAATGGGTTACCACCACTGAAAAGGCCTTGTCATGGTTCAGTTCTAGTGGTATTTACTAATAAATTGGCAAAAAAATGGAAATGTTTACTAATGGTAGAAACTCTGTTACTGTTGGTGGTTGACATTTGTTTTTAAATATAGCACAACATATAACATGTTGGAAGAACACACACACAAATGCACACGCACACAATGCACACAATGACGGAGAAGGGTCTATCTCCTTTCTGCTGCCCATTTCCCCTGTGACATCACTACTGCAGTTTCCAGAATGCCTTTCCCCTTCGTGTTAAAGAAGGCCAATTCATGATGATAACTGGCATGTTGAAAATGTAGATTTAGATAGCAATCTAAACCCAAGATCTAAACCCATGATCCAGTGGGTCTCTGACGTAGCTAGGCTATGTCAACTCCTTGATCCTGACTGAGCCAGATATATACTGCCATAACTCCCTCAACCTGTCTTAGATGGGATTAAGCCAGCTGAGCTGAGGCTGGCAGAATTTACACCAGCATAAGCCCTAAAAAATAGGTGTTCCAGGGGAGTGGTTGGGGCAGGACTGGGCAGGAGAACACTTAGGCTAGATCCTATGCTTAGCTCAGTCATGTGACCTGCAGTGGGTAGGAAATTATGCTGGTGAAAAGGGTGGTGTCAGTCAAACTCTATTTTAAATGTTTGTTTTCCCTTTTCCAGACTTCAGTTGGCTCAGTCAGCAGTGGCCCCACTTCTCAACAAAGTTTGTATCTGGCATACTTTACTGTGGCATAACTTAAGCTAACATAAATTATGCTGTCTTCTCATACTTAGCAACTGGTATAGCAATTCGTCCAGTGCTATACCAGTTGCATTGGCTCCCGGTGGAGTACAGGATCAGGTTTAAGGTACTGGTTTTAACCTTTAAAGACCTATACGGCCTAGGACCCTCGTACCTATGGGACCGCCTCTCCTGGTATGCCCCATGGACCTTATGGTCCGCAAATAGTAACATTCTGGAGGTCCCGGGCCTCAAGGAAATTAGACTGGCTTTGACCAGGGCCAAGGCCTTTCCGGCTGTAGCCCCGGCCTGGCGGCATGCTCTGTCACAAGAGACCAGGGCCCTGCGGGATTTGACATCTTTCTGCAGGGCCTGCGAGATGGAGCTATTCCGCCAGGCCTTTGGCCGGGGTCCAGTCTGACTTCCCCTCTCTCCAACTTGCATGAAAGTGGTCCCCCAAACTTTCTCACAGACTTATATAAGATCAGTATAAACCAGGCTTCCTCAACCTTGGCCCTCCAGATGTTTTTGGCCTACAACTCCCATGATCCTTAGCTAGCAGGACCAGTGGTCAGAGATGATGGGAATTGTAGTCTCAAAATATCTGGAGAGCCGAGGTTGAGGAAACTTGGTATAAACAGTTAGGCCTGGTGAGCATTTAAGGTCCTCATTCCTACTTTGCGGGTTGCCATCTGATTGGATTTCACTTTGATTCTGACTTGATTTTAAGATGTATTTTAATTGATTGCTTGATTTTATGGTAACGTGTCATATATTTGATGTTAGCCTCTCTGAGCCCGGTTTTGGCCGGGGTATAAATAAAATTTTATTACTATTATTATCATCATCATCATCATCATCATCATTAATGTTCCATAAGTAAATCATTGCCTTGGCTTGCATATCAACTTGTATTTACTGTGCCATTGATCAAAATTCATTAACTGGGTTGCAAGTTGGGCACGCTGCACTCGAACACTTTAATTACCATTTCAAACCATAAAGAAATCTCTATCAATTCAGCATGCTAATTCAGTTGTGCTGCTTCACTATCCTGCTGGCTTTGACCTGGGTGATTTTCACATTAGCTGGTGTTATATATAGGTTTTATTTCTCCCATGGTTCATGTTAAGATATGCCTTTGTTTTTATACTACTACCGCCTATGTGAAACTATGAGTCAAAACTTTGGATTATAGAATATTTCTAACTGAAAGTGCTAAGAAAACCTAATACCTATAAAACACTAATCCCATCATGTGTGGGTTTGTTTTGATTTAGTTCATTATGGGAACCCACGTTCTGCCACTGTAGCTCTATAGTACAAGGATGGCAGTGTTTTCACCACGAGCAATTTATCTTGCAAAGTAAGTGTCCTGAGGTTAAAAGCTTTGTTGAGGAGGTGTGTGCATTGTCATTTGTTTTGGAATAAATGAAATCCATGTGTAATTTTAGCATCAGCTACTGATTGTAAGACACAATCTTTTTTCCCCCCTTACTCAAAGGATTCTTACAGATAGTCATTTTATATCTTGCCATGAATAGGCAAATTTGTTTGTGTCTTAAAGGTTTGTGGAGATTTCTTAAATTAAAGACTAGGCCCACAATATATAATTGCAGATTGGAAACAGTGGGAATGCTTAATGGCTATAGCTGTCATCTGTTCAATAATCATTTGATTATTCTGATATGAGAATTCAAATTTTTCTACTACATTTGCCTGTGAAGAAATTTCTCTCTCTTTAGCTTCTACTACCCCCAGTGATCATGCCTTTAGCCTTAAAGATTCAAATTGCCTATCATTTCCCTGGGCACTGAAATATTACTTACTCATTTTTGTTATGTCTTTTTAAAGCCTCTGAAGAATCTTATTTACTCTGATTCAGTACATTGGCAGGGACTCTGATTGGCAGGGACTCTGATGCAAACACGGAGCTTCTCAACCCGCATAAATTTCTGTATTTAATTTCAGTGGCCAGGGAAGCTCTTTATATGCAAAAGGAGCTTCATCCTTTATTGTAGTAAGTGGAAAAACCCGCAGTGCTGTGTACACATAAACATTTGGACTGGAATAAGGTAGCCAGCTTGAGTTGCTGTGTCTGTGAGACATACAGTAATTGTCTCTGATGTGGAAGGCTGATGCAGATGAAAGTTTTGAAAACGGGAAAATTTTGAAACGGGGGCAGGGGAGTTTCAGGAAATATCTGGATGTCATAATATCCACTGGTGACTAATTCATAGTACAGACATGTTCCATTAATATTCTGACAGTGCTCTCGTGTCACAATAAATCAAGGGTTACCATGATTACAAAGATCAGCTCTAGTTTGCTTCTCCCCTAAATGTAAGCAACAAACTATGAACCTGAGCTTAGGGCTATATGGTCGTGAATTGTTTTGCTCCAAACAAACTATAATGTTAAGTCAAAGTTTCCCTAGGGTACTAATGCATTTGTGGTCTGTTGCTTCTGCTCATGTTAGGAGAGGAGCAGAGGAGGAACAATCTCTACATTCATGGGAAACTATTAACTATGATTTACCATAATGTGTGAACTGAGCCCCTAAGAGATAACAGACTGACTTGGGAATATAAACATTGTTCAGAGTTGGCATCCCTTAGAAGCACCACCAAATTGTATGTGGTAGATGGGCTGTGAGGCTTTATGACCGTGTAAGAGGCTGTTTGGATTCCCAGATGTAGTCTTTCAAAGTGTTAAGAGTTTTCTCATTGCTGAAAAGGTTATGTACCAAATTAAAGTGAGCATAGTAGAACGAAACCTTGGGGACCTTTTTGTTTACTTGGGTCCATTAATTGAGTATGTCAGGGACCTTGGCCAATAAGCAGCACAGCCCAAAAATGTACAGGAGAATATTGCATAAAGTCTGAAATTACAAGACATATGTGTGTGCGTGCACAAGTCTTGCAATTTCAGTCTCTGGCTTAGGCTTGTGGTTTATTTTAACTGTCAAATTTCTTAGCCTGGCCATGCTTTATTAATCATTGGTCCATCTTCCTTTATTTACACCCAGGTTTTATTATGTGTACTGTAGGATTCATTTCCTGCTTCTTGTGTGTATAAACTCTAATTATTTTATTTTTGTTAATATCTACACACTATCTACAAAACCCATGAAAAGCAAATAATCAAATTCTTTACAAATTAACACGTAACTGTATAATGTTGATACAGTGGAAGGAAATACATTTGGAAAATAGCGTCTCAGAAAAAGTTCTATAGTATGGGAGTTAGAGCGGCAGTGCACATATATGGCACATGGTGATGACTTGCACAATGAAGCAGGCACCCCAGTGTGAAGAAAAGCTTCAGAGGATATCTGGTGGAATAACTCTGGATGCATCAAAGGTGGGATGCGTATATAAATAAGGTGATGGTGGTGCGGGAATGTCTTGCGTTTGAGTTGGCTCAAAGCGTTAGCAGAAGAAAAGAGAGCTCCTGCACAAATCTTGTTTTTGTTTATCTTAAAGGCAGTCACATTTACAGTGATTATATCACAGGGACAGACTCCACATATAAAGAAGGAAGAAAATTTCAGTAGCATCCTGACCCTACTTGCCCCTTTAGCACCTCCTGTAAACATGAGGAAAGGATGAGAGTCCTAGTGAAGGATGGAGATCAGAATGCTACAGGTGACAGGAGGAAACTGTCTGGGTTGCTGCTGACCTTCTAGAGCAGCATTTTTCTGGATAATGAGGACCTTGGAGTAAATAATGACTATGCCGCCACTTCCATAGGAAGCAATTGAAATCTAACAGGCCAGACCATTTGAAAATTGTCAAAGTGTCTCAAGTATGTTTTCTCCCTTTTCATTTTGCAAACCTCTTTCATGCTTCCTCTTCATAACAGCAATCTTGGGAGTGCTTGATTTCACTGCCCCTCTTTTTTCCCTTCGAATTTTCAAACATATAAAAGGTTAATAGTTCAATTAGTGAAAGAGGAAAGCATTGTAAGAGGAATATGTTGGAAGAAAAAATTGAAAACAGGCGTAGAGGGGGCTTTCTACATTTATGTTTTAAATTTCAGATCCCTCTCCATATAAATGAATTGGCAGCAACAGCAATCCCTTGTGGACTTGATAAAATTTCTGGTTGCCCTATTTGATTGTAAGGTTGCAGGAGTTTTGATATGTACACTCTGGCTGCCAGAGCCAGGTCCCAGAATGTGATCGGATGGCATAAGCAGATCTGGTGCTGGTCAGTGCTTGTGGCAGGCTGCCTGGGAGGTCCATGTACTGTATCTTGAGTTCCATGATGGAAGAAAGGTAGGATATAAAATCTATTTAAATTAATAAGACAAATGAATTACTCTTTGCACCATGATGTCAGCTTGTCAGAAGAGGGAGCTGTTGGCCTGCTGTCTGCTGTGCTTAGCCACCATCATTGCAGATGGCCAGGAGGCAATGCTGCAATTACTATCTCTGAAGGATCAGACTCAGCCTGAGGAACATGTCTTCTGGGATAAAGATCAAGCTATAATCAAACTGCTTTCATTCACTTCTTTGCCTACCTGTTTTCTTGCCTCTCACCTCTCTGATCATCGGCTTTTCGGCTCACCAGATTGACCTTTCTGCCTTGCCTCACCTTCCCCTGAGCAGCCTGATTCACTAGCCCTAGTCACATGATATATCTGTGTTCAGTGAATACATGGAGGGGAAAATGAGATCGCGTTCAGTTGCTCTGCCAGTACAAGCACACAGTATTGCAGATATTGTGCAGCGGGAAGTATTGGTTACATAAAAGCGGACTCCTTTTTGAATAAAAATAGTCCAGAGCCATAGGTATTATTCAAAGCTTTACTAACCAGAGCTTCTTCAAAACAGGTACATAAACATCAATGGTACATCCAGAAAGTTGTATAAAGCATATGCATATTCAGGATAGGTTCTTCTTCTTAAATATATAAAATAATAATTCAGTCTCCCCCATAGCTTTCATTACCCTGCATCCATCTTAAGGCTTTTGGAGCTCATTTTCACACCCTTCTCCCACTGTGTCTGGGAACAAAAGATAAAGGCAACTCCTTTTCAAAATGAAGATTTGCAATTGAATACCCTCACATGATCTAAACACCATGTGAGTGCTAGCAGAGACTATCAACAGTTAATTATCAACTCAGTTAGAAGCTTTGAGAGCTTTTTCTTGCTTAGTATACTGCAGTGGAATTTTTCAATGTTAAAACCTTCAGCAATATACATACAGGCATTATCTACTTCAGTGTGCAATTAAACAATTATACTTAACACACTCTTTATTCAGACCTTCAGCTGAATGCATGGAGTCCAGGAGCAGGGACAAATGTGTGAATGCTCTTTCTTCTTTTAACTTGTGAAAATGTCTACCTGCAGGGGTGGTGGACATTTGACCCGCAGAGCTCGCTAGACTAGCATCCCTGACTATTGACTATTGTGGCTGGAACTGATGAGAGCTGGAGTCCAGCAGCATGAAACGGGAGCTGCAGCTAATGTATCTGTCTTGGGACTCAATCTATGACACTCCCTTTTCAGTTTGAAGAGAAGTATGCGGAAGGGTGTGTTCAAAGTATAGTAGTATATGCATGGAGCTGTGGACTGACATAATGGAAATGCAAATCAGAAATGGTTCTGAAAGCTGTGTGCGCCTTTGTTAAAAATGTATGCTTTTTGTTTAAAGCATAGATTTTGAACAGCTTTTGATTTGTCTTTATTGAAAAACATATTAGCTAATTAAAATCTTAATCTCTGTTCTGACATGCAGAATATGCACTCCCTTTGTGGAGCATCTCAGCACATTGTTAATAATTAAACTAGTCTTACAAATCCTCACATGTGTTTAAATTCAAGCATACGACTGACTCCCTTGTTTTGCGGCATCCAGACTTCGGTTCATCTTTCAGAAATGAAACTTCAGAGAAACCCTTCTGAACCATTAAATATGCTATGCTGTTTTTATGAAAAGACATCAAATACACTTGGAGAGATGCTCAGTTATGAACACAAGAATGTCATTGTATCAGCTATCGCTGCAACACTCAAAACATTGTTAATGTTGTTCAAGCTTTTTCTAGTAAGTATTCTTGCATTCTAGGTCAACCTTTATTTGTATTTTTGACTGAGCATTTGTTCAGTGGGAAAGGGGTACGTATTAAGAGCAATAAACCACTGGCGCCACAAAGCCCACCCATCCAGCCTGCTGTTGCCCAACCTTTTCCAAAGCCCTGCCCCTCTCCCTCATCCTTACTGGAAAAATGAAGGAAAGCAGTTCCATCCCTCAGGTGCTTGGATTGCCTTGAAGTGGCAATATTCAAAGAATCGGGCTGTTGCATCCTTTTTTTGCATCTGTCATGCTTGTAAAACAGATAACTTGAAGAAAGGTCAATAGATTTTTCTGCCCAGTTTTGGGAATTGGACTAGATGGCCTTTGAGATACCTTCTGTCACCATAATACTGTTCTCTGTTATATTCTCTGTATCTTGTTATTTTAGTGTGTATGAAAGGCACACACTCACACTTAATGTGCCTGCCTTTATATTCTCCAGTGGGAAAGATGAAGTAAATCCCATACCCCCCTTTTATAGCCAGGGAAATAAAGGGCAGCAAGATTAAGAGAAAGATTTTTCAAAGGTTAAAAGGGCATGTATAGTCCCATAGCTCCAGCAAATTTTCATGAAAATCAGATGCCCAAGGGCCCTTTGTAGTTTCAAAATATCTACCTCTGATTGAATTGAAAGGTCACACGTTAAGACTGTGGCAAAACAGAAATGAATCTAGGCATCCTAGAATGACCTCACACTGTGTTTTAAAAGTACTTTTAAATTGTAGCATTTAACTATTTAAAGCAGTGTTTATATGCTGAATGCTTTTGGAAGCTCTGCATGCGGCTATCTTACCATGCTCATTTAGAACAGTCGTGACAGTTTGCTCCCTGCCATTAAAATAGGCGTAACAGAAGGAAAGAAGTAAAGAAAAAGAAGAGCAATTAAAATAAGCAGGGTGATAGCTAAATCACAGATAGGAAATCTGTGGCTCAGGTGTTGTTCAACTACAGTTCTCATAGTTCCCCCACTTTCTGATGGTGGTTGGGAGTCCAGCAACATAGAATCATAGAATTGTATAGTTGGGAAGAACCCAAAGTGTCTTCTAGTCCTGCTGTGCAGGAATTTCAGCTAAAGCATCCATGCTAAAGCATATGGAGGGCCATTTGATCTAAATCTTTCTCAAGGGGAAAAAGCAAAATGATTGGGACTTTCAGGATGGGAAAACTACTTGGGCTTCACTCTTCTCTGACTTAAGTTTCCTTTCCCCAGTAAGCTAAGGTGCCCAGGAGCAGCAGCTAATGCTAAGAAAATACAATTTGTTGGGGCAGTATGGTTTACTTGAAATTCTTGTTTCGTTTTGTTACTGGGTATATAAAATAGAGAGTGGCTATCCCAGGACCAGCTCTTGAGTTAGATGTCATTCCAAATACTTTAATAAAATGTTGTTGTTGTTGTTGTTGTTGTTGTTGTTGTTGTTGTTGTATTTCTACTCTACCTTTCTTCCAAGGAGCTCAAGGCACACAGTTCTCTCCCCTCCATTTTGTCTTCCCAAAAACCTTCTGAGGTAGGTTAGGCTGAGAGACAGTGACAGGCCCCAGGACCATGGGACTTCATACGGATTCAAATAGTGATTTCCCAGTTCAATACTCTCAACCACTGAGCTATGCTGTGTGTGTAGAAAACTTTGCACATGTGCACATACACACTAAGACATATCTGATTAGGTCCTTGTCAATGAGGCATCTAGAATTGGAGGTAGGAGTTAATGAAGCTATTTGTTTATATGAATAAATGAAGCAAGTAAGTGGATGTAATCAATGAGATGGGTTCAGTTAGTTAAATTTATTTCCTAAAAATCATTAACCATCACAAAACTACAATCAAGTTAAGAGAAGCATTTGATCCCTGGTTCACTAAATCTCATTTTGTGTGATGCATTTTAATCTCATCATTTGAGCTGCTAGAGCAAAGGCACTGTATATATTACATAGTTAACCCTATCAGATTCATTTTATTTTATTTATTATTTATTTATATTTTGCTTTTCCTCTTGATGGCACTCAAGGTAGCTTCCAGATAAAACCAAGAATCACTAAAAACAAAAACAAAAAAATCATTAAAAACAATTAAACATTAATAGAATTGAAACGATATACATATTATATACTTGTTTATAGGCTTTATCAATACTGTTCAAAAAGGAAACATAAGGATGCACCGTGTATTTCCATGTATAAGACTAGGTTTTTTCCCTTTAAAATAAGGTCAAATATTATGGGGCGTCCTATACACAGATAGTGACTCCCCCATTTTCTTAAATCTGAGTCCCCCAAAATAGGGGGTGTCTTATACATGGGGGGGGTGTCTTATAGACAGAAAAATACGGTATTTCAAAAACTTACCTCTTGGGGAATTATATAGGGAATATTGTGATACATATTGAACATATTGGGAGTCTGGATAGCTCAGTCAGTAGAGTTTGAGACTCTTAATCTCCACGTTGTGGGTTCGAGTCCCATGTTGGGCAAGAGATTCCTGCTTTGCAGGGGGTTGGACTAGATGACTCACATGGTTCCTTCCAACTCAACAGTTATTTGATTCTGTGATCTTCCAACAGCCTAAGCAACAGGCTTAGGCTAGACGTCATAACTCAGTGGTAGAGAACATATTTCAATCCCTGGAATCTCCAGTTAAAAGTTCAGGTAGGTGATAGGAAACACAGCTGCCTGAAACCTTGGAGAGTGACTGACAGTCAGTCAGAGTAGTTGACAGTACTGGGCTAGTTGGACAAATAGTGTCACCTGGAATGAGGCACCTTCCTCTGTCCCTGATTACCCCCACCAGCTGTCATGGGATGCTTGAATGGCATAGCCCTATCCTGAGATCTTTTTTCACCCTTTTTTTGGTCATACTACAGTATAATGGGAAGGGACGCAGGTGGCGCTGTGGGTTAAAGCCTCAGCGCCTAGGACTTGCCGATCGAAAGGTCGGCGGTTCGAATCCCTGCGGCGGGGTGCGCTCCCGCTGCTCGGTCCCAGCGCCTGCCAACCTAGCAGTTCAAAAGCACCTCCGGGTGTAAGTAGATAAATAGGGACCGCTTACCAGCGGGAAGGTAAACGGCGTTTCCGTGTGCGGCTCTGGCTTGCCAGAGCAGCGATGTCATGCTGGCCACGTGACCCGGAAGTGTCTCCAGACAGCGCTGGCCCCTGGCCTCTTGAGTGAGATGGGCGCACAACCCCAGAGTCTGTCAAGACTGGCCCGTACGGGCAGGGGTACCTTTACCTTTACCTTTACAGTATAATGGACAATTAGGAGAGTGGGGCAGAATGTTAGGAACTGTCTTTTATAAATATAGATGAGTGATATAGAGAAAATGTGCAAGGGGAAAGTTCATATAACATTCAAGTTCCAAACCGTATTCCTTGCCTGAAACTGACAGACTGTAGACTTATGAAAAATGAAAAGATGAATCACTCCACAAAATGCTCAAATGATTATTTTATGACATTTATTGCTACAGAATGCTATGATGGCAACTAGCATAAATTGCGTTTTTAAACGTTGGCTAAACCACACTTTTAGCTTCAGCTCTCTTAGTTTCCTTTGGCCCTGGTAGTCAAGAGCTCAGATTCTCCAGAAATTATTAAAGATTTAAGAACAGTATATGAATATTACCATCGTGTTTTGCTTTTGATCCCCTCCATCCTCACATAATCTGGATCACCATAGTCAAAGGTGTGAGCTAAATGGACCTTGGCTATGACCCAGCAACAATATTTATTAAAATCTTCAAGGAACCATAATACACTTGTTGGTGTAGTGTAGCATAGTGGTTAAAGTATTAGATTAGGAAAGAGTAGAGCCAAGTTCAAATCCTTATACAGTCATGAAGTTCACTGGGTGACCTTGTGTTACTTCCTCCCTCAGCCTAACTTTTACAGTGTTGTTGCGAGGAGAAAATGGATGGAGGGGAGAACAGTGTATGCTATATGGTATTTCATTCCTTGCATGAAATATGGTATGTAATTGTAACAAGATGTAATAATAAACAGGAGTTCTTTTGTGATTTCTCTAAGTTTATTGAAGCCTAATCTTTACTGAAGAAGTAAGCCTTTGTCTCGTCTGTACCACTTTGGACTGCATGTTGTGGGTAGGAACTCAGATGACTGGCTGTTCCTTCACAGAAAAAACAATGTCTTCATATAGAAAACTAGCATATCAGGGAAATAGCTAGGCTAGAACTTTTTCTCTCAGTGTTTAGTTCTCTGTGTGAAGAAAATATTTTGTACGGAGGAGCATTCGGTTACGTTTGCTATCCAAGTATGAAACTAGCATGGAGTGGGGAAAACTAAAAATTATTTTTTGTTTGTCGAACTACTTTAAGGCATTTGTGTCACATCAATCACAAAGCCAACATATTTATTGTGTCATGTGGAAGCTACCTTGTAGGCACAAGTACTATCTTTTTCCATTGCAAGTACTCACCAAATTCATTTTTTTTAAAAAAAACTAAAAGGTTTTTGGTTTTTCTAATAGCTTACAGATGTAATTGGGGGGGGAATACTACTTCATGAGGTTGGAGACTTTTAATAGGTTTGTATTGCTGCTGTTGGCTCATGTGTCTACAACAGGAGAGTACTCTGTTTCATCGGTAAACAAATTTGGGTATAAAACCAATGCTTGCTAAAGTGACAGGTTTACCCTTCTGAGGCACTTTCATTTTGCAAGTTTGAGTCCATGTGTCAGGTAGCTCCTTGGATTGTAACATGGATGAGTGTTCACAGCGATGTTCTCCTGGTGACATTTTTAATCTTTCATCTTTTCCAGTTAGTGCTTTCCCCCTGATCGCTTTGCCAGGCAGAGGATTGAGTTTTCCTCTTTTCTCTCTCATTTTATATGCGCTGCCACATGGCTTAACAATTTGCAGGGAGGTTGTGAATAATTTGTTCCCTTCACGTCAAACAGACTTTGTGTCACTCCACTGCAGTCAGCTTTGCAGAGGAAAACAGTCAAATGGACAGAATGGTTAGTGACACAGATTATATGCAAGAGCTATCTATCTCTCTGTACACCTCTCTTCCATGTATGTCTGTGTGTGTTTGTGTATCACACCCACACACAATCACTGTGTGTAAAGGCTCATTCAGTTTTTGTTCTCAAGATAGTATTCCTCAGGTGTCATTTTTGTTGGCAGTGGTCAGTGTACGCTATGTGTACACCTCCATTGAATCCTCATAATGATATTCTCTAGCATTACCTGTGAAATCCCGTTTTGCAAATGTTCGTATAACTTTGGTGTTCCAGCACCTCAGTTAATGTTGATGGTATGGCTGTCATGCAATTTGCAGTGCTGAAAGTTTTATTTCCTGAAATCTTGAGACTTTATAATTGGTTTAATAAATGGATTGATTATTTGATTGATTATTTAAGTAACTGTGTGCAGGATCCAAATGTGGGCTCAACGCATTAATCATCAAAGTGACTGATTCTGAAGGTCAACTTTAAGTTTATTTATTTATTGCCTACCCTTCACCCTAAGGTCCCATGGCAGGTTACAACATTAAAAAGTAAAGGGATCCCTGACCATTAGGTCCAGTCATGACCGACTCTGGGGTTGCGGCGCTCATCTCACTTTATTGGCCGAGGGAGCCGGCGTACAGCTTCCAGGTCATGTGGCCAGCATGACTAAGCCGCTTCTGGCAAAGCAGAGCAGCACATGGAAACGCCGTTTACCTTCCCGCTGGAGCGGTACCTATTTATCTACTTGCACTTTGACGTGCTTTCGAACTGCTAGGTTGGCAGGAGCAGGGATCAAGCAACAGGAGCTCACCCCGTCGTGGGGATTCGAACCGCCAACCTTCTGATCAGCAAGTCCTAGGCTCTGTGGTTTAACCCACAGTGATGAGCCACACATAGTAAATAATCACATGAGTGGTTGACCTTTTCATGTGTTTTCACTATATGTTTTCAGATAGCAAAAGGAATGGTTTGCAGTTGTTTAGGAAAACTACAAAATAGCCCCAATTTGCTGGATTTTATTGGCTTTGAATGGCATTGAGCTTCCTGAATTGCAATAGCATCCTTCTCTCTTTTCTTGTTGCAGCTTCTTTGCGGCACAATAGTTAAAGTGCAGTGAGTGCGTCTTGGGTATCAAATGTTGTTATTCCAGCCTGCTGAACAGACAATGTCAGTTGTTTGTTTTGCTGGGCTCCACGGGCTCCCTTGTTTGTATCAGCTCAGATTCTTTCATCTCACTCTTCCTTTCTCTTTTTGTGGGCAACCATTGTTTGAGGCTCCTTGTTGTCCTGATGAAGCCAGTCCCTTCTGATCAGCACACTATTCATCTGGCACCCCCTGTGGAAACTATGAGGGTCCATGTAATTGCTTTCGATTGCCTTTTCTCTCCACCAGGCTGGGGAGTGGGTGTGATTTCCACCCCCCTCTCCAACACATCCTACCACACTCATCTTTCCGTGTTGACTTGATTTCCAATGAGCAGTGGAGCATCAGTCCATTAGGTTGTTTTCTTCCCTCTTGCCCCTCCTCTCTGCTTCTGCTGTTTATACTGTGGAAACTTTCTCTACTCTGGGTTTTTCCCTGAGTCCACAACTGCAAGGATAACTAGCATTGACAGGAAGGTCACTACACATAGAGAATGAAAGCAAGGAAACATGTCCCTCCCTCCTATGTGCCTCCACCCCCCCACCTGCTCAGTATCTCTGTCCAATGTGATCTCGTCAGGACACCAGGGACAGCAATGAGCCCGCCCCCTCGAGGCTGCTTCAGCTGCTCCCAATTACATTTCCCCAAGGGGGGAGGTCGTCTTGTTTCACATCAAGCACTCTTTAAAGATACTTTAAGGTCCTTTATTTATTTATTTATTTAGTCATTCATTTTCTTTTATTTATATGTGTCTCTTTGAGCATATCATTTCTGGCAGATGCGATGGGCGTGTTTGAAATTTTAGGGACAGACTCTACGCCAATAATTGGGAAGAATTTTATTCTTTCCCCTCATCCTTCCGTCAGAGCCCAGTCCTGTTCCAGCAGCACCTGGCAGACACATATACGTGTGTGTGTGTGTGTGTGTGTGTGTGTTTTAAAAAGTGGGGATCTCTTTTAATATGGTGGACAGAAGGACTCTACAGTTCTATTAACTGGTTTTGATCTATTTGCTCGCTTGTTTTGGGAATTGGAGATGTTCATTGAAGCTAATCCTTATAAACTGACAATCAATTGGCAATCCTTACCTCCACTCAGATGTTCTAATCCCCCAAAGCCTAGAAAGAGTTATACTATGCTCTCATATAGTGATACTACGAAGGAAACACTTAAATGTTTTGCTGCATTGAGGACTTGGCAGCATCAAGGCAGAGCACTCGAGCTGGGAGGGAGGTAGTTCCATAACAAGTAGTAGCAGTAGTTGTAGTGGTAACCAGTGCTTTTTTTCTGGGGGGATGGGGACGCAGGGCTACGCATACCCCTAAACATTTTGTGAGTCTTTGTACTTTTGTCCATTTACTGTATTTATTTTTCCCAATTTGAACTATAAAATGGTGATTTTCTTGAGTCAAAATGAGAGTACCCCTAAACATTTTTTAAGAAAGAAAAAAAAGCATTGGTGGTGTAATGAATGTATGGGGGTTGCTCGTGCGTAAGTTGCCACCACGCCTGGCTAGGTAGCCTGGTTAAACCTTTCCTGACTGGACAGCCCTTCACTTTGTGGCTGTTCAGTCGCTAGCAGAATCCGTCAGTGGGCGTTTCTTAAACTTCTTCCAGCACAAAAGCTCTTTGACGCCAAGTCTACGCCTACTTTCCCTGCGCGGAAGTCTTCTGCGCAGGGTGGGTGTGGGCAGAGGAGGACCTGTGCTCTCCCCGCTGGTCTCCAACGAAGAGTCCTGGAGACCCCTCTCCGATTCCCCCAACCGCCTCCCTTTATCCCTGGTGTTACGCTGATTTCCTTCCCCAGCCAATGAGTTCCCTCTCTCCCTGCTTGGCCCTTCTCCGGCATCGCTTGGGAGCCCTGCCTCCACTTCTGGCTCCGATGTCAGTTCCCTGACAGGTGGTAACCACAATCAAACCTGCAGACAGAATTTTCTGTATGTGGATAGGGGAGTGATGCTGGCCCACTTGCAAAAGAAAACACAGATTGGCACAAATTTGCATGTTTTGTGTCGTATTTTGCAGGTGGAGTGGAGGGTCCAAAAATGAAACAGTAGCCACACACGTTATAAAATGGTTGATAGACAGAATGCAAACAGATGAAGTTTTCTCCATAACTGAATGTCCATGCTTGAAAATCTGAATCTTGTTGAACGTCTGCCTTCCACACAGCTGTTAAAGGCACAATAACCCTGCTTTACCCTAGTGCCAACCTTAAACCAAAGCCTAGCCTATAATCCTTTACTCACTTACCTGAGAGTAAGCAGGCCCCATAAAACACTAAGAGACTTGCTTTTGAATAGTTGGGTTCCTAATGAGTGCCAAGAGCCATACCTAAAGCTCTTTGCAAAGTTTTCCAATTTTGCACTTCCCAATTGGGGATGGGATTATTTAACAACCACCCACAGTTATATTGCAGTAGTATTTGCAGAAAATCTCAGCCAAAGCCACAACAGGAAGAATGCTAGAAAATAAGACAGACAGAAACTGGAAAAGTGAACTAAAGGAGAGGGGAAACCAGCAGCTCTTTAGGACCCTAGAGATTCCTATCACAGTGTCCAAACAACTCACTCATCAATCACAACTCTAACTTCACTCATTGGCTTGAAACACTGAATGGTGGGAGCAGCCAGGTTTGCTAATTTTGCATAAATTACTTCGAAGGGGACATGCACATTTCCTTCCATAGCTCTTTTTCCCCCTAGGAGGGCTATAGACTTACAAAGGAAGGAAGGAAGGAAGGAAGGAAGGAAGGAAGGAAGGAAGGAAGGAGAGAATCTGGGGGTGCTGCTGGTTCTAAAGTCCAGTAAATCAGTGCTTGCTGTACTTGTTGGTGGTCCTGACCACAATTGAACCCCAACTTTTTTCCACAGAGCATACAAGGGCTTAATAAATTTTATCCTGTTAGATGAGATAAAAAGAAATATAGACAGTGGTCCAAGATCATCAAGTTCACTCTGCATAGACTGCTGACGTGTGTACATAATACCCTAAAGAAAAAAGGTGGGTGGGTGGATGGGTGACACTTTGACATAATTTGATTTAATTTTTGCATTGTAACATAATGTGTTCTAGCTGTACTAAGAGTGAGCCCCCACACACATTTCCTCTATTTTCCCTAGTATAAACTCAAGAAGTGCATTGGGAGCTCCAGGTCAGACTGTTGTCACCCCAGCTTGTAGAACCCATCTGACTCCTGACATCCTCTCTCTAGCACTAAGCTTTGGGCCCAGTGCCACATGTTATTGATGAACTTCTTTAGTGCAATGCATGGTCTGTGGATGAGGGCAGTGTGCGTAAAACAGAGCAACATCCTTTTAGAAATGAGAAGTGAAGGGGAAGGGGAAAAAACCCCTGCTGTATCTTCTGATCCATTCTGCTTCCTAATGGGCTGATCTGACTGGAGCTGTACTTGCCCTTTTGCAGTCTTGCTGCAAGAATTTATGAGCGTTGCTCTCAACATATATATTCTTGCTCAGAATCTATATCTAATCTGAAAATAAATCACTATATATTTTATTAAACCACCAAGTGCTTTTCTTTTAGCAACAAAACAATTGAATTGGGGGATGGCTTGTTTTATTTTAACCTCCAATTGCTTAGCAACCCCCATTCCTGCCATTGTAAAGACTCCCAGGAATCATGCAGCCTCAAGGAATGCTTCTGTTGTGAACTTGCCAACATAAGTTTATTAGGGTGGATAAACACAGTTGTTTGAAATATATAGATAGGCGAGATCCGAACGTGTTTGCGTTGCTGTTGTGGGCAGCCATTGTGGCAGCTTCCCAGCCATGAGTTCAGCTGAGCTTCAACGTAAGTGCTAGAAGCTATTTACCCAATTCCTGTGCACTGCTACAGTCGATTGTGTAACTCTACTATTTGTAGGCAGAAATGTAGCGCAGTCAGGCTGAAATTTGTAGTTTTCAATCCATCACTTGTTGCTTGCTGGAGAGGAGGAATTATAGATGTAACAGATTCTTTACCTCTAATTCTCTAAGGCAGAACTGTAGCCTTTTGTTCCAGTTTCATTGAGGGCAAATATTTCCAGCAGCTCTCAGGATTTTGTACTTTGGAATGTGAAGTTCTCAGTAGTGGAAACATGTAGATGACAAAGTCCAAAAGCTGAAGCTTTAGAATAATATTCTAATGTCCACTTCAGTACCCCAAAATGTCAGCTGCAAACCTGAAAAGCAGAAAGGAAGTAAATCTTGTCACAGTGAATGTTCAGGATGAAGTCGGTCACTGGGGTCCAGGTTTCTATGTCTTATCAGCTGTATTAGGAATATGAAGATATTGCCTACTATATACTATCTTTATACGTTAAATATATCTGGCATCACATGACCGAAGGAGGCAGGGTGGACCTTGATGAAGCTACAGTCTCATATCTATGAGAAATGTATGTCTATATAGTACAGGACCAAAATATTGTTATGCTTAAGCTTGCAGTGCTATGTTTTGTGCATACAGTGGTACCTCAGGTTAAGTACTTAATCCGTTCCAGAGGTCCATTCTTAACCTGAAACTGTTCTTAACCTGGAGCACTACTTTAGCTAATGGGGCCTCCTGCTGCCGCCGCGCCGCCGGAGCATGATTTCTGTTCTTATCCTGAAGCAAAGTTCTTAACCTGAAGCACTATTTCTGGGTTAGCAGAGTCTGTAACCTGAAGCGTATGTAATCTGAAGCGTATGTAACCCGAGATACCACTGTACTGTGGAAATGTAAATATAACAAATACTAGCTATGGGCAGGCGTTCTGTTCTGTCTGTATATGACAGCTAGTAATCTTGTTTTGTTTTGGTGGTGGGTGTTACTGATATACCCCTGAACCAACTCTGGCCAACACTTATCAGAGCTGTTCTGAAATAAGTGGAAAGGAGGGATTTCTTTCTCCTCCTCATTTTCCAGCCTCTGGTTATTGTGTAAGCTCTCCTCAGGTATTACAGCAGGTCATATGGCTCTCTGCCCTGCATTTCTTGCTTGTTGTGAGAAAACTAATTTGAGGTCACAATGGAACTTGGTGATGCTGCCAAGCAACAAATAGCAGCAGACAGCAGCCCAGAGACCTGTCCGTCTCTGCTCTCAAAAGTGCTGAAATACCTACTGAACATCAGGGTTGCCACCTGTCCCTAGCCTCAAAGGACAGGAGAAATGTTAACAGCTCTTTCCCCTTGTCGTGCAGTATGAGTCTGCAGAAATATCAATCTTAGGATCACTGCTGACATTACTGTTTACTTGAGTGTGGCTGCTTTTGAAAAGAAAATGAGTACAGGTGAGCCAATCTCATTTTGTCATAGGGCTTACATTGAGAACTCTGAGATCCAGACCAACCAAGCCTTGTGATCATCCTGATACTGTTTGTGTTCAGGCCTCGGAACTGGCTATAAGGGCACCTAACATCAGCCCCTGTGACAGGCAGACAATAATTAGGCTTTATGTATATCTTGGGATTCAGCTATACAGCTGCAAATAAAACATTTTAAGTGTGTTTTAAGTGCAATATATAATGTGACACTAGATGATGATGGTGAGCCTTATGGAAAATTCAAAGTATTTTTTAAAAAGCATTTTCAGAACGGTTTTTATATGTGTGTAGATTCCACCTTGGTTAGCAGAACAGATCTTCCTGTTTGCTATAGTTACAGAGAGGGCTCTTGTCTAATGTCCAGCTCCTCCTTACTTTTTTTTGCACTCACCCTGGCCTGGATATCACTGATTTCAGACCTAGTCATTATTCTACACTTAATTTAAGTCCAATTCCTGCACAATCACTATGATTAAAACGTTCAAGCTCTTGTTGCAGCAGCAGAACACTTGCAAGTGTTTCTGTTTTCTTTCTTTATTCAGCCAGTTTGCTCCCATGAGGAAATGAATTGGACAGCTTCAGCTGCTTTAGTAATGTGGGCCGAGCAGTGGTCTTTGTTAAGCCGTATACTGTCCAAAATATGCATGCTAATGAATTATTTCAGAGTAATGGGTTAACCCTCCCCAGGTTCCTTCTCTTCTCTGTTCCCCTTGAAACGAAACCTCTAGAGCTTGAATATACACATCATGTAGTCTGCCCTCAATTAAACTGAATATGCCTGTTGGTGCTTCAATGTGTTACACTGGATATAAATGACCAGAAACCAGGCTGTGTTTAAATTAATAACTTCTATATGGCAATGTGCTGTCACTTATCTGCTAGAGGCAGTTACAGCACATTGCCAGGATTCCAGAGTTAACCATTTAGAGCTTCAGTGGAGGGAAATCTATTCTCCTTCTAAGTATGTAAATGTTTACTGAAAAGGAAGCCATTTGTAGTATGTCTTTGCTTTGTGTGATTGACATATTTTAACCTTATATGCTCATAACAGAGAATATAATTAAATATTAATGTAAGTGAGGGTTTTTTGGGGGGTTCGGCAGGTGATTCCAGGTGGGGCAGGAGGAACTTCAGGGAATGGAGCAGGAGGGGAAGGTGCATGTTAAACTTCAAATGACAATTATTAATATTGGAACCATATGCATTTTGCTCTCCATATCCTCTGGTCACCCAGATGATTACTGCATTGCAATCATAAAGAACAAATTATGCAAAACTGAGCAAATATACTTAATATGCCTATTTTTATTGAAGAAGTTGATGTTGGCTTTCTTTCTTTCTTTCTTTCTTTCTTTCTTTCTCTCTCTCTCTCTCTCTCTCTCTCTCTCTCTCTCTTTCTTGTTGTCTGGGGCTATTGATACCCTTTAGTGCATTTATTTGACAGAAGTGATAAGGGCAGGTCTGTTCTATTTGCAGCTCAGTTGCAGGTTTGCTAGATAATCTTGGGCAAGTCACTCTGCATAGCTGTCTCTTGATGTGTCCTCCCTATTAGACATCTTGCCTGCTCCTGTCTGTGATGTGTTATCATCTGGAAAGTATGGGGTAATCTCTAGTGTGAATGATGACATTTAATATGTGGAGGCTTTATTTTTTTAAATGGGGGTTGCACTGATGACCTTTCAAGCCATGCTAGCAATTATCATTTAATAAAATGCTTCGAGATCAGTTGCAGAAAAGTTTTAACGTAAGAATTCTTTTTAGTTATAACAGTAATTCTAAACACAGAGACAAGTCTTTATATGATACCAAACTTCTCATACATATATATTTGAGACAGGATTTGCTTTTAAGTCAGTCTTGGTCAAAGCAGGTAACGATGATGCCTTGAAACCAATGAGGTTTGTCCCTGAGGAGTGTAGGATTGATGTTGTGATTGCCCTTCGCTCTACCTACCAATCCTGCAAATGTCAAGGTTGTATAGTACCCTTTCTGACTCTTTTGGGTGGCCTTCCATACATCTCTTGAAAACTATCGAATGTCACTTGTTGTCATTATTTGTTTTCTGCTTCCACAGGTCAGCAAAAAAGAAAAGAAAAAATCTACACCACTCAAACACAGCGAGTTTGCCCTTCATCACCCACCCTCTACCCTCCAGACACAAAGCTATTACGTACTAGGAATTCACTCATACAGGTGTTCTATACAGTTTCTTCAGTTAGGGCTACTATTCAGGATGGGCTTAATAGGGTTTAGTGTAACTGAAAATTCCATATCAAGTAATGCCTATATATTGGGAGATTCTGAGACTGTATGGGCTTAAAGTATAGCCCCAGCTCCTATAGCACTCAATGTGGATTTCCTCCAAGATAAGTATGCTAGGAATTTGCTGCCATGTGAAGATGAGTTACTTAGAACTTGTTTTTGATCCCACATGGGCAAGGAAAATCTATTTGGCATGGTTTGGGGGACTGGGTGGGGAAGACCTTCCTGTATTAAACTTAGCTTCCTCCTGCTAAACATGCGTCTCAGCTGAGAAGCATGTTGTTGCAAGGGGAAGACCAATTGGAATAAATGGGAAGTTTACTCCCATCGCTTGTAATAGACACGTCATATCTTCTAGTATCATCTTTTGGGGTGCCAATTGGCTGAAAGCAATCATCTTTTGGGGTGCCTATTGTAATGAAGCAAGTAGGGGTGACAATGGGATTGGGGAATAACTAGTGGTCTGTTTTCTGGGCCCCACAAATACCAGGACTTTGTCCTGATTGACCTTGTTTTTATTCTGCTTTTTGCTTCCTGTGTATCTTCTGGTGGATGACTTCACATTCTCTGTTTGGTTATGAAGTTTTTGATTCTTCTTACCAAAGGACCTTTGAGAAGGCCAGATGAAAAACTTCCAAGAGCTGGATGCAATTAGCAGAAGCAAACTGTAGACAGTTCTTTCATCCTTCACAGAATATAGGACAAAGATAGGTTTGCCTTTTGCCTAAGGGCACTGCAGCAGTACATTTTTCATTACTTGTTACTACAGTTCGTGTCTGGTAGGACACTATGTTATGTGGGGGACAGGAACCATTGCTATGACTTTTAAACATTATCTCTTTAAACCTAAGAGGCATCTTTCACTCCAAACTAGAGTTGCCTTTACTTGGAGAATGATATGTGGATGCTCACTAGTCATACTCATGAAGAAGAAAATCAGTAGCAGACAAGGTGATGCTCTCACTTCTTCTGGAGATAGTTGGATTCCAACCCCTTCACTATTTCATTGTTCCATTAACCAAACTCAGTGGTGTTTAAGTCCCTAACCTGGACTAAGATCCTGGCTTGAGCCGAACAAACTGACTTATTTAAGTTATTTTCGTGGTGTTCTTATTATGTTGTAGAACTTGGATAGTTTATGTTAGGTGTTGGAAAGCAGAAGGCTGTTTGGCCTGAAAATGAACTCAGCCAAAGGGAGCCCCAGTCTTCAAGCATTGATTCGGGGTTCAAAAAAAATACTGGAAGGGTACTGATTCCCCCTGCCAGCTGGCATTGTCCTCGCATTCAAAGACATCTCATTGCAGACTGGCTTGCATGGGGCAGCCTCTGAGCCCAGAATGGAGCAGCTGGCTGACTTTGAAGGTGCAGCCTATACCTTCAGAAGAAAGGCAGCCTATTCCAGTCTCGCCCATACAGGACCACCCTGCAGCCTAGGGTGAACCACCTTTGAATGAGGGATTGTGTGGGCTAGCAGTTCTGCCAGGTCATGTGATCCCCACCTTCAAAGGACTTCAGGGGGTAGGCTGCTCACCCAAGGTGGGCTGGCCTGCTCACCCTCATTCTGCACAGAGAAACTGAGCAGCAATATTTGCTTTACACAGGCAGCTGTGCTTGGTTTCTCACGACACCCCTAAATGTACACATAATAGTACTTCATAGGAGGAGTTCATAGGAGAATGTTGTCTCATGATGTATAGATGTGGAGCAAATTCCTTGCCCAAGGGCATCCACCAAAATAAAAGCTAAACCAGGAAGGATAATGTACTTTGTAGTTTTTGGCCTAGATCCAAAGTGGAGATATGTGTGCTCAGGCGAGAACCATGTGTGCTTGCTATTTTCTTCGCAGCAACCCAGTTCCCAAAAGACAAACTGCTAATCAGTGAAAAGGGGCTTGTCTCTTTATCATAGGTAACAGCTGTTATAAAAAATTGCAAGCAAATTCTGTCTACATGTGTCACTCACTGTGGTAAATATATTTGGATCTAACCTATTCGGCTCTCTCACTGCTGTCTAGCAATCATCTTCAATTGATTAACAAGAACCCAACATAAGGGGGTTGGGATTAAATGTAATGAAAAAGCAAAGTAAATTATTATATATTGCTATATTACACAATTTCTTGGTTATTTCCACATCTCCTGCACCTGCCATCTCCTGCACCTGCAATATCAGGTATCAGTCCACCCCTTATTTTTATTTTTACTTTTACTTAAAGGATAATTTAACTTTAGCGATGAGTTTACTCCTATCTTACCTTTGTCGAGGAGAGTTTGCCAGGCTCAGATTGGATTTGTCAGTAAGAGACACCAGCCAAGATATAGAAGCAAAACAGCAGCCAGTAGGCCTGATCTGTATTGCTGCAACAAGACTTCATTCCGCAACTATAAGTTTCCCAAAGTTACCCATAACAACTCTAGAAAAAACATCATACATATGTCATAAATTGGGAGTGGTCTTTGGTAGAAACCTGAGCCCCAGACCTGCGATGTCAATCGAATAACCTCTACATTCCTGTCTTTTAGGTGAAACAAAGGTAAGTATTTGCATTTTCCTGTTCTCCCAGCCAAGTTAAGCATACCACTTTGTCTTGACTGTGACCCCAATCTACTGAGGTTTGGTATGCATTATTTTTGAAATGGTTTCCAGTCTGGCACTCAGGGGCAGGATGCCAAGAATTATCACCCAGGCAGTGTGGTCTCATGCTTCAGGGATTACGGCTGCGGCTACTCTGGGTTCAAGCCCCTCCCCTGGTAGCCATTTTCCCTCTGAGTAGAACAACATTAGAATGTAAATCCGTTACAGGAGTTACAGAAATTTTCTACGAAAGGGTTTCACTACACTTTCCCTTATTCCCAGCAGGGTTTCTCTGCAAACTTAACTGAGCAGGGTTTATAGAAGCTGACTTGGATGGCTGTAGTACCCGTGTTGCTCTTGTTAGGGGGCTCTGTTTTGTAACTCTCCAGGCATATCTTTTTCCGATTGGCTGGGATTGCAGTAGCTGTCAAAATAGAGGGTTCTGATTGGTCACTTGTTTGACAGTTACTTAAATGGTGGCTGTGGATTGGCTGGGTGCCTTGTGAATGGAGAAGCCAGAGTTTGGCATGGAAAGGGGCAGTACAATGGCATGAATGGGTAGAGGCACACCAGCAAGGGTGTGTGTGTGTGTGTGAATGGGGCTACTGAGGCAGAGTGGTCCTGATTATCATAAGGGTACTCCCTCCTTTTCTATATTTCCAGTAACACCTTGCTAATTAGAGCACCATGTTCCATATATAACATAATTCATTTACACTCTAACCTCTTTGGGACAGGCCTACTTTTCTGCTATATGATAATACAGTCAGTTTTGTACTACTTACAATTTTAATTCAGTGCTTAGGTAACTATAATAGGATCAGAGTTACAGCTGAAATAATATTTTGGGTAAAATTTATCTGGCGGACTGAGTTCTGAGAGCATCAAAGAGAAACCAGGGTTCCCATTTTTCTGTATCTTGCAGAGAGCCCCAGTACTTTTGAAAGTTGTGAGATAGAAAGGCAACAGACACAGCTTTCCTTATCACTGTATCCCCAGGCTGGGACACTCTGGCAGGACACAGGAGCCCAGCAGAAACTACAAAAAGTGACGACCCCACACCAGAAGAGCGACTTCCTACTTAGTCATGGAAGGATCTGTCAATTTAGATTGTTTCACTTTCCATTTTTTCCAGTCATAAATTCAGTTCTTCACAATTCTTGCAATAGTTGTGTTTCTTTTTTAAAAAAAATCATCTTGAAAATTCTTCAGCATTTTCATGTAAATTTCTCTTAACAAACACATTTTTGTGTGTAGTTTTGACTAATTACACATTTTGGTGAGTCCCCTTCTTTCCATATCTCTGTAGGGCACCTTGTTGGAGCAGCGTAAATGGGCTTCCTTGTGCCTGTAGGTGTCTGGAGTCAAAAGGCAGGTACCAGGAAGTTTTTTTTGAGAATTATTCATGCACACCTTTTCTGTTTGCTTGTTCTCCATGAGCAATGGGTCTTTGGTTTTGGGACACTTTGTACAAGCAAAGTTCTTACTTGTGTTTCTAGAGGAATAACCACATTAGTCTTTCACAGCAAAGTCAAAAGAGAGCCTTGGGGAACCTTAAAGACCAATATATGCAAAGCACCGTGTTCAAGTAAGAAATATTCATTTTATAAAATCATTGTTACTATATAATAATTATAAATATGTCCCCATTGCTTTTTATTATATACCGGTATCTTTTCTTGTTCTGAAAATAGTATGAGTCAAGGTGGTTTTCTGCTGCTAACAGATTGTCAGTTATTGCTCCACTTTCTGCTCTTTCCCCTCACACATTAAACCTAATTTAATTATTTAAAGTATTTATAATTTCCCCTAACCTGAAGGCCTCAGGGCAGGTAACTACACAGTCCAAATGAAGAATGAAATAACAACATTTTAACAGTGTCTAAAAATATAGAATTTAGTTAGAAATAAAACTATTACCAGCAACAAAAATTCGCATGCCCAGTACATCTCATCCTTCTCCCGAACGATGAGCAAAGAAGTATGCCTTCACCTGCCTGTGAAATGACACCAGCGTCATAATGAGACATAGCTCCGTGGTGAGGTTGTTCAAAGGCACGGAGGCCCCCTCAGAAAAGGGCCACCCATAGGCTCTTGCCATTTATCTGGACAAATGATTATTAACATCTCCCTCCTGCTCCACGGGTGGCGCTGTGGGTTAAACCACAGAGCCTAGGACTCGCCGATCAGAAAGCCGGCGGTTCGAATCCCCACGACAGGGACCGTTGCTCGGTCCCTGCTCCTGCCAACCTAGCAGTTCGAAAGCACGTCAAAGTGCAAGTAGATAAATAGGTACCGCTCTGGCGGGAAGGCAAACGGCGTTTCTGTGCGCTGCTCTGCTTCGCCAGAAGCGGCTTAGTCATGCTGGCCACATGACCCGGAAGCTGTATGCCAGCTCCCTCGGCCAATACAGCGAGATGAGTGCCGCAACCCCAGAGTCGGTCATGACTGGACCTAATGGTCAGGGGTCCCTTTACCTTTACCTTTACCTGCTCCGCAATCAATGCTTGCTCTTTTGTTATCTGAGTTCATTGCTTTTGGAACAACAAAATTAAGCCCATACTTCTGAGAGCAGGAAGTGTATATGCATATGTATTACACTAAGTTTTGTTGTAACAAATGACAGGGAAAGGGTGGGCAAACAACCTGGTTGCAGCCACAGAAATGAAACAGAGGCGCTCTCATTATCAGCCCATCTTGTCACTGGTGGCAGACTCTGCGTTTTTAACTCGAGTTTGCATAAAATGTATATACAAGGCACTCTCCAGATATGACACACACTTCCCCCCCAAAAAATTGTGTCCCAGCAGAGACTAATAAATTTCACATTGTTATTTTGAATTGGGTCAGCAGAAACTTCAAAATATTCTGCAGATCGTTTGATACAGGTTACTTAACAAGGGAGATAAACTAGCACTTGAACACAATTGTAGGAAGAAATGGATTTGCAAAGCCTGAGGCTGTCTCCAGCACGGTAGAATCCATTCTGATATGTGCTCTTCAAAGCTTTATATATTTTGCCAGCCTTAGCATTTTTAATCATTTCACTGGTTACACTATCAAAGCATTTTTTTAAAAAATGAGCAAAATATTTGGAACATTTTATCACAACTATTTACCCTGTTCGTATTTTGCATTTTAAATTGAAGGTCCAAACTATCAGCATTTGTGTACTTTCAATGGTCTGTTATACAGCTCCCAAGAGGTTAAAATAAAATGCAGTTTTCCGTTCTTTTTCAGTTTTAAGGTTTTGTTTTTTAAAATTAGCCTTGAAACCAAGAACTGAAAATTCCTGGCTCTGACTGCTGAGCATTCTCACAAGGATACATTAAAGAGTAGATAAGTCAAAGTGTTAATGGTGCCCAAAGGGAAACATGGCTAACTAGAAGAGACTTGTAGATAGCAACCCTTCAGTCTTTTTCTTTTTTTTAACCTAGTAGAATTCTTGCTCACAAAGAAACACCCTGTTCTGCTAATACATCACAAATTCATCAAAAATGGATCTCTTACTGCATACCTCTGCAGTAATAATAATGATAATAATAATAATTTATTATTTGTACCCTGTCCATCTGGCTGGGTTTCCCAAGCCACTCTGGGCGGCCTCCAACAAAAGATTAAAAATACATTAAAGTGATACTTCCAACCCCCTATAGAACAAACCAGGTTGGATAATTTACCATTTTTTTATTTTTTTTTATTTTCTGTATGACCGGCTATACTTCTCCCATACCTTCCAACATCCTGTTGAACCAAATCAAGCGTCTTTTGGTCCAGCACTTTAAAAAGTGTGTCTTTTGATCCAGCACTCAAAAAATGAGTGTCTTTTCATCTGGTTCTCTGGCACCAGCCTGCTGACTCATGCCAGAATGCTAGACTAAAAAACGGGACAATCCAGGATTGAATCAGAGGCTGGATGGCTTCTGTGATTTTGGAATGTCTCACTGAAATTGGGCCTGTTGAGAGGCACGTACCCCCATGCTTTCTGCATTTTCGGTTCACAAAAGTGGACCCAAATGTTTTTCCACCAAGAAAATTCAACTTTACCTTAGGGGATCTGAGTGACAGGATGGTCCATAATTAACATTGCAACTTGACCTGGCGAACCACTGCTTTGTAGATGTGGGGGTGGGAATTTGATGAGGGAAAGTATCCAGTTAAGTGATTGGCAGTGTTTGTGGGGGTTGATTGGAGTTGGAGTCCCCCTATGTCTGGGGGGTCCAGGTTCCCCCAGCCTTTAGAACTCCCCAAGGATATCCACTTTATTCAATCCTGGGCATGAAGGACCTTGGCATTATTTCCATTTTAATTGTTTTTGTGTTTTCTTCTAAATTCTAACTGCCCTGGGAAAGCTATTGAGGTGAAGTACGCAAATAATGAATCTTGAGGATGGCGGCGGCCCTTGCCAGCATTGGGGTTGAAGCTGTCTGGTTATGACAGGATAGATCAGGGTAGACAGGGATGTGGCCCTCAAGGCCTTTTTAGCAGCCCTCAGCAACATTTGATGCACCCCTGTTGAAACCCTCGCACTGCCTTCCCAAAGCTGTGAGGGCTCTTCCTGCCTCCTCCCCAAAGCCTAAGTTGGCACTTTCCTAGCTTTGCGAAGGAGTTGGCAGGTCTCTCGGGCCCTGCCACATCCTCGTGCCTCCCTCCCAAAACTGGTTTGAGAAGGCAGCACGAGGGCTGGGGAGGCATCAAATCCCACCCTTGCCCCATGCAACAAGGCATGCAGGTTCTGTGTTGAAGTATTCCTGCAGCCCACTTGCTATGGAAAGTTGGGCTGTCCTGGGGTGGATGATAACAGTGCTGAAATGGTTTAAAAAAATCATATTGCAGTGGATTACAGGCATCCGCAGAACTGAAGTGCATGCTGCTGCAGAGAAGAAAGCCAGACTGTGGGGTGCTTGAGTTTTATTTTTTTACTCAACTGTAAACTAACTGTTTACGGACTGAGTAACAAATCACTCTCTCTGCTGAAATGGGTTTGCTATTCCCTGTACTTTTCAGTGCATAGAGGTTTCATTTATTAATATATGTAAAGCACTCTGGAATCCTTGGAGGGAAGCAGGAGAAGAACTGCATCTGAAAAACCTGCTGTGTGCATATGAAATCTGCACTGCGGACCAGAGAGCAGGATCTTGTGCCAAATATGTCTGAACAAATTCATTCCTCTTTGAGTGCGCATCATGGTTGCCTGCGGAACACGTGCTGCCCCCTTGAGGTCTCTCATTTCAGTGCACCCTTGGGAGCTTAAAAAAAATCAAAAGGATAGATGCTTCTTAGACTTGTATTAGTAGGTGGGAAGCAGGGCCACCAAACAACTGCAAATTAGAATCCCCTATTGTGATCTTTTTAAAGTTGCTGGAAGAAGATTATATCTGAAATAGTTTTCTGCATATAACCCAGTAGCAAGCTCCTTACAGAGAATTCATGCATGTTCAGATTCACTTCTGATATTGGGTGTTAGGGTTGCCAGTTTGCCAGAATTATATAGGCCCAATCTGAATATTATTAGGCCAGGAGGAGGGAAACACTAGATTTTATTTTATTTTTATTTGGCAAATAATGAATATGTGTAAGAAACAACAGTGCACACAATTGCAATTCTGGTGATAGTAGAGCGAGTGCACATCTGTGTGCATCATAACATGGATTAAAGGTAAAGAGACCCCTGACTGTTAGGTCCAGTCATGGATGACTCTGGGGTTGCAGTGCTCATCTCGCTTTATTGGCCGAGGGAGCCGGCATACAGCTTCCGGGTCATGTGGCCAGAATGACTAAGCCACTGCTGGCAAACCACAGCAGCGCACGGAAACGCCGTTTACCTTCCCGCCAGAGCAGTACCTATTTATCTACTTGCACTTTGACGTGCTTTTGAACTGCTAGGTGGGCAGGATCAAGGACCGAACAACGGGAGCTCACCCTGTCGTGGGGATTCGAAGTGCTGACCTTCTGATCAGCAAGCCCTAGGCTCTGTGGTTTAGACCACAGCGCCACCCGCGTCCCTTAATATGGAATATTCACACCTTAATAAGTGGTAAGATGGTCCTCTCCCCTAGAATATCATTATATATCCCCTGATATATAGTCAAAGGTGGGAGGAAAGCCCACTGACATCAGAGGACCCTTAGTGTAAGAGACTCCTCTCCTTTTGTTTGTTTAGTTTTGTCTGTTTTTGTTTTTATTGCATTTTTGAAAACTTTAGAGAGACATAAATTAAAAATCACACCCAAAACTACAAAAAGAAAAGAAAAAGAGAGAAAAATAATAAAAGAAAAATTACGAGAAAGAGAGAGAGAATTAAAAAGATACACACAATTGTTCAAAAGATACAAGCCATAATTTGAATATTCTATACAAAAGGTTCCCAGAAAGAAATTACATTAATATTTCTTTTTTCCCCTTTTTTTCCTTACAGTCACTTTATTTCTGTTCCACTAAACTTGTTTGAATCCTTGATATGTTAATTGACTTCCCTCTATCTCTTTGCGGCTTCAACACTTCTCATCAGTTATCAATAATCTGTATTCCTTTATTCAAATCAATTTTTTCCATTATATCTGTGAAATTAATCTAAGCACAACCAAGTATTATTTTTGGAACCATATTTAGTCAGATAGTTTTTGAAGCAAACCCATTCCTTTTTTACCTTGTCGCCTGAGTGGTTTCTTATTAGTTCTGTCATTTTGGCTAGTTCGAGGTACTCACACAACTTCAATTGCCACTCGTCTTTTGCTCACTTTTCCAGTATTTTGCTATTAATATTCTAGCCGCTGTTGTTGTGTAAAGAAACACTCCTTTATATTCATTTGGGATGCTTATTGTTAAAATGCCTAATAGGAAAGCTTCAGGTTTCTTTTAAAATGTATATTTTTGCATTTTCTTTAGTTATTCATAAATCATGTCCCAATTTTTTTTTTATTTGGGGACATGACCACCACATGTGGAATAAGGTTCCTTCATTTTGTCTACATCTCCAACACTTATTACTGTTATTTTTATTTATTTTGGCTAGTTTGGTCAGGTACCATCTGTAGATCATTTTCATAAAGTTTTCTTTTATCAGATAGCACACGGTGAATTTTAAATCTGTTTTTCATAGTTTTTTCCATTTTTCCATCTCGATTGGATAACCAAAATCATGTGCCCATTTCACCATCACTTCCTTCACCTCCTTGTCTTTAAGGTTCCAATCCAATAGTAATCTATATGTTTTTGATAACATCTTTTTATTATTTAATAAAAGTTATTTTTCCAAATCTGATATCTTTGTGTCAAATCCATTTATTTTTTTGTCTGACTTGAAAATTTCATTTAACTGGTGATATTGTAGCCAGTTCACGCCTACCTGCTTGAGTTCCTCGTATTTTTTAAATTTTCAATTGATTATTTTCTTCTTCTAATATTTCCTTATAAGTTGGCCAATTAATGTCCATGTTTTTCTTTTTCACTGCTGTTGCCTCTACCAGTGACAACCACTAAGGGGTTTGGGGTTCCAGTAATTTTTTATTTATTTCCCATACTGTGAATAAAGATTTCCTAATTGCGCAGTCAGGCGGAGACGCCCCCCCCCCAACCCCAGACGACACCTTAATGGAATAATGACTCAAGACAACATGCTATGGGATTAAAATTTGGCCACAACTTTATTAAAGCTTCAGATGTAGGGAGACCTTGGCTTAGGCATTGGACATTTATCCCCCCCAGTCCCCTGTTGGGGATTTGGGGAACATCAGGGTTATCCAGAATGTGTGGGGATTGGGCTGGCTCTGGAGAATGTCTGTTCAAGCAGAGAGCCTGGCCCCCATTTTGCCACCGTCGCAGGGGAGAGCAATGACAACCTATTAGCCTATGGCCAATGCCTCCCCTCAAAACAAGCCCTTTAACAGGGAACCCTGCGATCGCCATCGTGGCGTGGGTCACCGCTTCACTCCCCCCCAAATTTAGGGAAGATAGACGAAAGGATTCTGCCCAAGGCCTGAAACCGCCAAAGTTGTGCCGTTTTGCTACGGGGAAGGCAAAACCTGCCAATGCAGGAAAATTCCTTTCCGGCCCTTCAACAGCGACCATGATGTAGCAGCGCCCGCGTACCTGTGGAGAAGAGGTTATCCTGAAAAAGAAGGCTTAACTGAGGGAGGGCAGGGTGGGAGAAGCTCTGAAGCCAGCTGAGAACTCGTAGGTAAGTTCGGCCCACTATTGTGTCGGCATGGCAGTCCCTCCCCTTACCTGGCCAACTCTCTCCTGGCAACGCCTCCCCAGCTGGGATTGGGTAACTGGCAGAGGTAGGCGGCTACCTTCAGGTGTCCAGCCTGGGGGGCGGGCAAATCCAGGCTGTACTGCCGGGAGCCTCATGGGATTGGGGGGGCTGTGCACGACCACGCAAAAGGCACCCCCCCATTTGATGTAGGGAGTGGTCATTATGTGATTGAGGAATCCTCTATGGACTTTAACTTTATGATATCCCAGATAACTGTGCCAGCTGAATCTGTTGTCCCAGCCTTCAATGTCTAATATGAGAGTCCTCCCCTTTTGGATTTTGCCTCTGCAGCCTTTAACATGTGCACATATTACAGACTGAGGATGGGTTCATTTTCCCAGACTTTAACTTAGTTTGAGGAAATACTCCAAGTCATTCAAAGGAGAATTTGCAAAGTGGTTCTCCAGCTAGATTCCTTGTCTGTCCCCAAAGTCAATTCACCATTTTATAGGTCCCAAGAGGTCAGCCTACCTTCATATTTTCCAAATCCCTCATCTCCCAAGGAAAAGACCTGGCACACATTGGATGTCTATAGGGCACGCACATGAAAGCTTATATGCAGAAGAAACTTAGTTGGTCTTTAAGGTACTACTGGACAATTTTTAAAATTTTTTATTTCACGTGACTAAGATGGTTATAGTCACTGAATGTCAAAAGGTAACAAGAAGAAATATTCTTTGTACCTTCTCTCTTCTTCTTCTTCTTCTTCTTCTTCTTCTTCTTCTTCTTCTTCTTCCATTTACATTACAGGTTCATATTTGCATCAGTAGCAAAAAAAATTCCCAATTTGCAGGTCAGACCCTTCTTTGTGTCCTTTGGCAATATTGAGAGTGGAATGGCAAATGTATTTTGAATGCAGTCCTGCATCTGAATTAACGTAGTTGTATTTGTGGGTGGAAAGTTGTGTGTGAGTCAGAGAGAGAGAGAGAGAGAGATACATCTTTACAAAATAATCCTATTATTTGCGTTTGCAATAACAATAGAATTATTGCAAGTATTGAAGGCTGTGTAGGTCATAAGCATTTTGTTTCATAATCTCATGAAGATGGTGATGATGATGACCTTTCCTTTGTCTGGGTTTTCATGTACCTGTGTCTCATTCTTATTAAATGTCCTTGTGTTGAAATCTCTTACTAATCTAATCTCCACATGCGGCTGCTATATAATTATCTCATTTTGCAAAATATTGCATCTGTCATCTCCTCTTCCCTCCTCCCCCCTGCTTTCCCTAGAAAGGAAGGTAGAGAGAGAAAGAAAAAGGGAAGCAGAGAGACTGCTGGGAGAAGGAGCAATAATTGCACTTAAGGAACAATTCGTACAATATCAATTTATGCTTCAGCACTGCCAATTGGGTCAGGTAGATTGCCAATTTCTTTATGCTGCACCAAGTTTTCAGCAGGGAACGACACAAAAAGGATCTCTTCGGGAACAGCATCTCAGGATCAGTGCTTTTTGTGCCCGTTATCATTGTGCTGAAATGAAAAGGAAGATGTCGGGGGTGGGGAAGGGTGTTCTTAGCTGAAAGTACGTTATTCGGTGGTTTGGTATAGGTCTCCAAATATTACAGATTATTATTAATAAACGATGCCATTTTAATCATTTGTAATACTCAATGTGGTTTGTTGTTGTTTTTTTGCTGTATAGTAGCAGAGAATGTGCTTCCTTATTTGTTGGAACATCAGGAAGGCATGCACAGCTATTCTGAATTATATCTTGGTGTTGGTGATATACAGTTATGCTTATGGCACCTCCCAAGTGGTGATAAGGAGCATAGTGCTTACCCAGGCTTAGTTCCTTTCAGAAGGAGGTTGCTGGAGGTTATTGGTATTGCATTATATTCGTGTTTATTTACAAATACCCAGATTGAGCACTGGTAGAAAAGCTGAAAAGAGTCAATTGATAGCGAAAGTTCGCTGCTTCCACATCATCTTCAGGAAGAAAGCCAGCACCCTAAGATACTTACAAAGCTCAAATTGAGCTCCCATCTCTTCCTCTAGGTCGTACTTCAACTGCAGTCTATTGTTCTTTTCGCATGCAAGATACCTTCGTTACAAACTTCTTTGCTGGGGACAGGAGAAATGCCAAAACAACTCTTACTTTCTATAGGAGCCTCAAGCTGTTTCCCAGTCATTCTGGACCATTTACTTGTGGCATCTCAAAGCACCCTATTGTACACAATCCCAAATTTCAATATAACTACAGAAAATGCTGTTTTCTTTTTCAACTTTTCAATGTGGCAACAGAGATAGAAGACGCATTGACGCCTGGAGATAAAATTGAAGTATTTTTTAAAAAAAATCATATATCCCATTTACTGCTATGAATTAAGGTTATGTTGGTCAAGGGCATTTTCTCATCATCTGTGGGGCTGCATTAGTGCAGTGTGAATAAAGACCAGGGGTTTAAAATGTAAGTACTACCTGACTATAGTCCACTCCTGATTTTTTACTACTTATTATGGGAGTAGCTTATTTCTGCATTATGTAAAAAATAGGAATTTTGAATCACACAGTCAAGCCACAGTTTAAACAACAACTTCTGAGAAGAAGAAGAAGAAGAAGAAGAAGAAGAAGAAGAAGAAGAAGAAGAAGAGTAGTTAATGGTCATGACCTAGAAAAAGTTAGGTATCTTCACACTCCATTCAAACCAATGAGATTTGAATTTGTGGCAGCCATGTTATCCTGTTGATGGGACACATCCAACTAACTTTTTTTGGCCTGATGCCAACATGTGAAAATGCTTTAATTTCTATCAAGAGACTGCTACTGGAGTAGAGGATTGGATCTCTTTTGCAAGTATTCACCCTTTTGAGATGTTTACACACACACACACACACACACACACACAACCCCCTGCCTTAAATATAAGTTTAAGCATAACCCGTCTTCAAAACTGAAAATATTTTAAGCTGATCCATGGTTTTATTTTTTAAAAAATAAATAAACTGGCTTTTTAAGAACTGTAACTCTTACCAGAGATCTACTTTCCATTACATGTGTTCATTGCTCCTGACTAGATTGTGCCTTTTGTCTTTGAACACATTCCGCTTCTGTGTTCTGGCATGATATGAAAATTTCATCTGCAGTGAGAAATGATAATCAGACAAAACATTCTTAGGCTCTGGAAGATGTCAGTTACATGCCAGGATATTTTCCCACTTATCTTTTAATTCTAAAGCATCTTTGTGTGACAGTTTATAAATTAAAAATGTTTCCTACATGACACTTAGCTTCTGTTTCCTATGCATTTCATATAAAGAATTTTCATGTGTGGAATTCAAGATGAATTATGCAAAACCAGAATATCTGGTTTTATGTTCTCCTGAATACTTTTTTATACATTTTGTGTAGCCAAAATTAGGCACTGTATATGTGCATTAAGAATACAGAAATGTGTTCTTCACTACAGATGTCTGTCAACTCAAAAACACTGGTAGGAAATTATGCCAGCTTTAACATATTCACAAATAAATGTTTGGCTAAATCGGTATAGGCTGAATTTCAGCTCCAGATCTAATGGATATTTCTTCATGAAGCCAAATAGCTATCCCACCATCACCAGATATCCTGGCTTCAAACCATTTTTGGCTTTATAAATAAGAAACAGCACCTTGAATTTCACCCAGGAACAAATGGAAATCAAGTACATTTTGTGCAAGACTGGTGTAATATAGTCAACAAAGGGCACACCGGAAAGTAATTTAGCTGCTGCATTTTGCACTAGCTGCAGCTTCCAAGCACTCTTCAAGGGCAGCCCATCATAGGGTGCATTGCAGTAATCAAAATGGGAGGTGGTTAAGGATCTAATCATAGCAAAAACTGGACAAAGATGCTGCTGGCCACTGCAGTTACCTGACCTTTCAGGAACAATGTTGAGGCATGAAACAGCCCAAAGGTGCAAACCTGATCCTTCAGAGAGAGAGAACAGGCTGAACCCCAAAACCAGGAATAGCTTGTGTAGTGACCAACAGTACGACTGAGCCTCAGGTTGTTAGCCCACACCACTGCTACCAGACAACAGTTCAAGACTTCAACTCTCTCCTTGACATACAGTGTATGGAGGGCATAAACATGGGTGTGTGCGCCTGGGTATATATACACGTGTATATGCCATTCAGGCTTGACAAGTTTTCTTCAAGAAACACTAAAACGTATTCAAAAATTTTTTTGCCATGCAATGTTTTTTTTCTAAAGCTGTATTGAAATCTGCAAGTATGTTATCTGTGGTGACTGCTGGGAATGATTAATGCAGGTCCATGTTTCCCATTTGAGAAAAATAAGATGGATTATATATTTACAGTAAATATAACTGATTCTTTAGCAGTAATCTCAGTTTCTGTATGGCTAAGAGAATACTCTGGAAAAATTCACATTGGAAATGTGGTACTGTGTTGATGTCTCAGGAATATGGGGAGAACATCTGTTTGACTGATCTCTGTATCCTGTTTCTGTGCCCATTCCCTATTGCCTGCAGGGGTTTCTCAATGATACTTAATCTCTTTTTAAAGAACATATGGGCTGAGAAATGGAGCGTTTTGGCAGCTTTGCAATCTTTTTGTATAATCTGTTGCTGAGAAACAGAATTCTTCCCATTTTCCTTTTCCTGCAGCTTCTTCCAGTATCACCATTAAAAGGTTCTAAACTAGATGGAGAAGTTCTATGTTCGCTAATACTCAGGATGAATTGCTTTTATTTGCCTATACAGTGGTACCTCAGGTTACAGACGCTTCAGGTTACAGACACTTCAGGTTACAGACTCCTCTAACCTAGAAATATTACCTCGGGTTAAGAACTTTGCTTCAGGATGAGAACAGAAATCGTGCAGCAGCAGCAGGAGGCCCCATTAACTAAAGTGGTGCTTCAGGTTAAGAACAGTTTCAGGTTAAGAACAGACCTCCGGAACGAATTAAGTTCTTAACCCGAGGTATCACTGTAACTGCTAAACAGCATGGCTAGTATGATTCTAGAATAGATAACACACATTATTCTTAGGTGCAAGAACTGCACAGCAAAGGTGTCTTGGAAGGAAAGACATCAGAAATGAATGTTTGGTGGAAATGGAGATGGAGTATTAGTATAGTTAAACAGGAGAGAATTGTGGTACTTCCAAAGGACTTTGCAGATCTCTTAGCAAGAATTGTGCTATGATGGAGCAATGGCCAGGTACAACTTTTCAGGGTTCAGCCCTTCTCAAACCAGAAGTCTAGTCAGCTGAGGAGGAAGTGGAGCAGGTCCCTTGACCCCCAACAGATGGGTCATTCACATCCCTGTACCAAAACTAAAGGTAGTACACACCAACTGCCTAGTTTCCTGGGCAGGTTTCAAACTCCCCTTCCTCTCCTCCAGTGCCAGGGGAGCAGAGGAGATAGTGAGCCAGGCAGGAATTTCAGAGTCCGTGCTGAAGTGCCCAAATAACTATATGTGTATAGTTACACACAGTGCTTTTTTTTTCTTTAAAAATGTTTAGAGGTACTCTCATTTTGACTCAAGAAAATCACCATTTTATAGTTCAAATCGGAAAAAATAAATACAGTAAATGGACAAAAGTACAAATATTCACAAAAGGGGTATGCGTACCCCTGCGTCCCCCCAGGAAAAAAAACCACTGGTTACCCATAAAACCATATGTGTGCGAAGGAGAAAATGTATGGACAAAACCACTCATCTTAGGGCCAGACAAATTTATGGATGATAAGGCTATCAGTGGCTACTAGCCATGATGGGTATGCTCTGCCTCCATGATCAGAGGCAGCAGTGCTTCTTGAATACCAGGGATCTGGTTGACCACTGTGAAAGCAGCATGCTGGACTCAATGGCCCATTGCCCTGAGCCAGCAGGCTGTTCCTATGTCCCACATTGCTGAAATAGCTGCTGTTTCCCAGCCTCTGTGCTTCTGAGTGCCAGTTGCTGGGAATCACAAGTGGGGGAAATGTTGTGCTCAGGTCCGGTTTGCGGGTATCTAGGGTGGCCTGCTAGACTATATGGGTCACTGGCCTGATCCAGAAATCTCTTCTTATATTCTCTAGCCTTCCTGAGCCAAGGAAATGGACATGCACTCATCTTTCCTATAAGAATTTCAGATGGCTTATCCAACAAGAAAACCCAAATAAAAAACCCAAACACCTAACTTGTAAAGTAGAATTTTTGCTTGGTTCAAAATGAGCTTGAAATTAACTACTCTAGAGGGCAGAGAAATTCATGGGGTTGTTTTGTTGAATTCCTGCAGAGGCAGAAGAATGTCTCCAACAATTTCTTGGGAGTGGGGCATACCATTAGGAGTGGTGCTAGCACAGTCCCCTGCCTCCCAAGTGACAACAGCAACAACTATGTTGGCTACCTGTTCTCTGTATTGCATTCTCCACAATGCCCTGGAATTGGTGTCATTCCAGGGAATTGTTAGGAAAGAAATGGCAACCAACCCCGCCCCCCCCCCCAAAAAAGTTGGAGAATGGTTGGAAAAATTCTGCAAAGTCACCTTCTTGTTCTAAGAGGGTGAGAAAAAGAAAAATCTCCTCCTTACAAAAATACCTGCTGAGAAATTTCGGCTCTGCTCTAGGTATAGAAATCTGTGCATTGCTTTTGAGCACAATTGTTTTTCTTTTTCCCTGCTTTATCAGCTTTTTGTGTCTGTCAGCTACAAATATCCTTGCCAAGGGAAAATATTAATGGCCTTTTCAGCTTTGTCCTCTGGTCAGTGGTTCTGGTAGAACCGCCAGGGCTGAATTTGATTGAGTATGGGACTTTGGGTAGTCAGGGATACAAGAACAAGTGCACTAATCTCAACTTCATTAGCAATTTAAACAAATTTGTGTGGCATAAAAGGGGGGAATAGAATAAACAACACACCCATCTGAAATCTCTAGGAGTGTGCAGTGTTTTGTGACTAATGTGAACATAATTACTGTCATGCTTTTAACAAAACTCTTTCATCTTTGAGACAGACACATTCCTTTGGCCATTAATCTCCACAATTGAAGGTAGCAGCTATTCAAAAGATACAGCCTTCACAGTTGAGTATCAATCCGAAGTGTGCATTAGGTGGAATGGTGTGGAAAGGGCAAAGCAAACTTGCTGCATCAATTACCACAAGTTTGATACGCATTCTGCTCTTATTCCCACTTCTTGATGTAGGTTCTGAGAACTACACTTTGTCCTATTGTCTAGCTAAGGAATCCTATAGCGATGCAGGTGGATATAGATAATCAGCCATTTGGCCAGAAGATTAAAACCTGAGAGCTGTAGGCAACTAACCTTTACTCACAGCAGACCCATTGAAATGAATGGATTAATGCATTTCCACTACACTGACATCCCTGCCACCTCATCCCAGGTGCTGTTGGGACGTGTTTGCAGGAGGTAAGGAAGTTAAGAGCTAAGCGGCGCTTGATAACTTCCTCCCCATTACCCAGCAAAAATTATCTTGGTTTGTTTTGCCTGTTGCTGGCATTCACCTGTTGAGAAAAAAAATGGGAAGGAAGAGGTGGTGGCAAAGATAGGAGCAGCTGGTTCCCATCAGACCGATTGGCCTATGGCCTTATAAAAGACACAGCACCAAGGTGTTGTGGGTTGCTGATGCTTGGCTGCCCTGGCTAGGGCAACACTGAAGTAGAAGACACCAAAGGGAATTTTCACTCTGAGTCACTCCTTCAGGGAGTAACAAGTTCACGGGCACAACCTTCTGTGATTTCTGAGAGAATAGGTGATTCCTGAGTTCAAGACAGGAGTGACAGTTGGGAACAGCTGCTGCACTTTGTTGACAGCCTGAATAAGCTGTTAGTAGAGGACGTGTGGTGGAATGTGGTTGAGTAAGCATAGGAGAGGTTGGAGGAGTATGAGCATCCTGCTTCAAGTCAGGAAAGTATGATATGGTCAAGAATACAGATCAGAAAAGAAGAAGAAGGGGACAAAGGCTTCTGGCTGTCTCCTTTAATGATCCTATCTGGCAAGGAGCTGGTGACTGGACTGCTGATACCCCTAACTTGGTGGTGCTGTTGTTCAGTGACAGATTTGTGCATTACAAGACCACCCTTATCTATGATTTGATTATTATGGATGAGGCAGCTGGCCTGGTTTGTATATCTGAGACCTGGGTGGTTGATTCCACTCAGTTCTGCCCCCCGCTACTTGGCTACTCAGTACAGCACCATCCAAGCCCAAAAGCAGGATCCGAGTACAACAGACTTTACTCACCTGCCACTCCTAGCAACTGGTATTGAAAGGCATAGTGCCTTCCACATTAAAGGTTTGATTTTCTTGAAATATATTGTCATAACTGACAGTATTTGTAATGAGGAGACCTGTCACTATATCTTTCTCTGATCTGCTCTTCTTACATACCAGTCTTTCTCCCCGGTACTAGCTGCTTAACTTGAGAAAATACCCAGAAGTAGTGTCACAGAGTGACCAAGAGATTGAGTTGTGAGCCAGAAAACCCGCCACATTTTTTCAGTGGGCTGTGAGAGAACCTCAAGCAGCCACTAGGTCAAATAATTGTCTCTAGAATGCCGCTGCTGCTGCTGTTGTGTGATAATTTTGGCTGATTGGTCAGAGAAAGGGGAGACCAGGCTGTAGGTGGATGGCTGCAGGAATCTGGCATGCCTGCTCTCCCTCTGCAAGGCAGTGTCATTCATGGTGCCCAGAGCTAACTCTCAGAGCAAAAGGATATCCCTTGCTCAGTTTTACTCTATTTTTGTTAAAATGACTTGATTTGACAAATGAAAAGGAAAGCCATTGTGGAAGGAAATAGTCAAATATGCCTTCCTTTCTCCACTCCTCTCCTTGAGTAATGATAGACATACTGTCAGTTCAAGCTGTACTCTTCAGAGGTGTCCTGGGGCTCATTCCATGGACAGATACTGGAAGGCGTTTTCCTTTGCTGATGAAATGCTTCTGATCACGCAGTCATAACAATTTTGACACTTTGGGCAAGGAGAGAAATTTTGCCCAGCATTGCCCATGGTTGGCAAAAATACAGTTGACAATATAAAGGAAGAGGAACAACTTTGCTTTGGTTCTAATGCTGGCACATATTTATTGTCTGCAAATGACAAATTTCCAATGCATCACTTGTCTGTCTGTTTTGTTTTCAAGTTTCTCAAGTTTTGAGATTCTCTCTCCCCTCTTGTAGCTTTGTAGAAACTGTAATCATAATACAGATCTGAAGTAGTGCAGCAGACTTGGGCTCTTGTAATTTTGTAAATGTTCACATTTACCAGCAATTCTTAAGATTTCAGGAAAGTAGTGTAAATGCCTGGAATATTTCTGTCATCAGATGATTAGTCATTTACCATTTCTGCAGTGAGGAATAGACGATTACTCGCCCTTTCCCTTATTGTACACAATTTGTGAAGCTAAAGAAATACGATGATCTACTGTAATGTTTTGGACTTCTAAGATATTCCACCGCCTCCTGTTGGAAATCAGATGGCTGTCTTCTCTCTCTTGTCTTAATATCTTTTCATTTTAATGAATCACTGAACCAGCTCATTAATCAGAGATCAATCAGTGGATTTTTAATTTGATTTACCTGTGGAAAATTGTGCAGTGGTGACTGTAGTATTGGAGATGATGTGTTTTATTCAACATAGCACTAAGCAGATGATTCCATCAGCACAGGGATTTCTTCTTGTGCAGCAGACTGATCTCTCAAAAATCTGATTTGGGGGTTGCATGGGGCACATGTAGTGGGAGGCAGGGAAATTCCTGTTGCACTAGCACTCTTCCGAGTGTAGCTGTTTAGCTGAATACAATTTTCATTTTAAAAAAGGAAAACCATGCCTTGGAGAGATGTAAACTGCCACATTCATCTTAACATTCCTATGATTTCCTTTGACAACATCACCCAGTGATGTGTCACAGTGCAGGCTGTGACTATAAAGGTGTATCCTATCTTATAAGATTTCAATGTTGCAAGGTTTTAGGCTGTGTAGGCATGCTCTTGCAACTCATGTTATGTGTTTAAAATGAGAATGCAGAAACATAGACTATAGTGTGAACTGAGAGAAAACTGGACTCATTGCTTTGGGGTTTCTTTCTGCCCTTTGGCAACTGAATTGCTTTTCTTTCCAGGCAGCCATTTTTTAAAAAAATAAAATAAAGTATTGGCACTCTTAATCTGACAGGTGCAGGATGGTGGAGGGGAGACATTTAAAAGATCTTTCCATGGCTGCCAGATGAGAAGTTCTAATTTAAAACGTGGGAAATCAACAATATTTTCTAAAGGGCATTTTTTTAAAAGCACCTCCCCACCATTTTAAAGCCTCAATCGCATCTCTAGAATGTTTAAAGAGATGTGTAGCCAGTGGCATTTTTTTTGCTCCCACTCTCTGCCTTTCTCTGCACCCAAACTGCCTTCTTTAGGAGAAGTTAGGTTGGTGACCACTAAAAGCCTTTTTCGGTCATGATGCTCTCTCTCTCTCTCTCTCTCTCTCTCTCTGGAACTTGCTTCATTCAGGTGTTTGCTCCCTTGTTGATTTTCAGGAAGCATGTCAGGGCATTTTTTCTCTTCATCTTCCCTAAACCATCTTCTACAGGGGTAGATTAGCACTGGTCACTGCTAATTCCTCACCCCAGCAATTCATGGTTGCTTTGCTGATCTTTTCCACATCTCCTGATGCTAATTCCTATGGGCAACCTGTGTTGCTTCTGAGGAATGGCTGCATTTAGTTTTTTTAAAAAGCTTCTCTGGTTTACAGTGCCATATGGGGCCACGTCATCAGTCAATTACAAATTCTTCCCCTATCTAAATTAAATGATTTGTTAATTTGGGTGAGTGATCGCTCCATGGCTGGGGAGCTTTGTCTGTGAACAGCTTGCATCCTTTCAGAGACGTATAGTGATTTGGTGCCACTGGATACTTTCCGGGGTTGTTTTCAATTTAGATGCGAATTGAATGAGGAGAAAAATGTTTCTCTTGGCAATTTGATAGGCACTTGCTTTTCTGACAGATGCTGGAGTTTATTATCCCACTGGGACAATGTTTTGTAGTTCAGAATTGCTAATTATTTCAAGAGCCCAGCTATGAATGAGGAGTGGGATGTGTCTGTTGCCAGATAGTGTTTCTGGTCTCATCTGTTTGTTTGTTTGTTTGTTTGTTTGTTTGTTTGTTTGTTTGTTTTCTCCGGTGCTTGCAGCACATGTAGTCTCTGCTTTCTTGTGTACATTAGAGACACTTTGGCTAATTTATACTTGAGTGTTCGGCTCGCTCTTTCCTTCTGCTTGGTGGGTGATTCCAGATCTGTGAATGGGAACTGTCTTGATGGTGAATTTTTATTTATTTAATTACAAATTCTCTGCAAGGTTTTTTTTCTTGCTATTTGTAAGCCGGGTGGTCCACACCTTTGCATTGAAGCTATTTTAATTTCAGTTTACCATCACTTTGATGACTCTACATCTCAAATGGATAGCTAGGCATAGTGACAAGCACAAGCTCCCTGCACCTTTCCTCAGTCTAATCCTTAAAGCTTTGCAATGCCTATTTAAATTCCTGGAACTTAGGCAGGTGGAGCTTAGGCTTGAGAGTAGTGATTTGTCTGCTTGATTGTGTGATGTACAGAGGCCTCATAGGATCCAAGCCACAGGGTCTAAATGCAAGTACAACTGAATCCCATTGTACCAGTGATGGGACCCGGCTCAAGCCCAGTATTGCGTCAGCATTCTCTTCTAACCTTATTCATGACTCACTTTCCCTCTGAATAAACATTTCCACTCTATGGTGTGATAACAGGCTATGACTGTGTTAGGGTTTTTAAAGTTTTTTTGCCAATCACTTATGCCTGGTATATACTGAAAGGGAACTTGGCAGTGCAATCACTGATACTGCTGAAGTCTGCCACTTCTACAGATTTTAAAAACGTGTCTCAGAAGTTTTGCTGATTTAGCGTGTTTGCTTCTACGTATATTACACATCTTGATCATCATTAATTTACTTCTTGCCTTTTACACAATAAAACCAGCAAAAAATTAAAAAGAGGTAAAAAAAAACACAACAAGCAAGCAGATACATTTAAAACAGGCAGAGGCAAACTTGGCCCTCCAGATGTTTTGGGACTATAGCTCCCATAATCCCTAGCTAACAGGACCAGTGATCAGAGATGATGGGAATTGTAGTCCCAAAACATCTGGAGGGCCGAGTTTGCCTATGCCCGATTTAAAACAATGCAAAACGGACACTTGTGGCAAGGACCCATTTTTCCAACTAGGAAGGCCTGTCTGAACAAAGATGTCTTAAATTGGTTTCAGGAAAGTGCAGAGAGTGGGCACCTGTCATATCACAACAGGAATGCTATTCCATGGAACAGAGGCTGCCACACAAAAAGCCTTGCTCCAAGTTACTGCTGGATCCACGATTAAGTGAAAAAGCTGTGCACAAATTGTCTATCGAAATTATCCACCCTGTTTGTGGACTGAGAAATTGGTGGGACCAGTCGGTGGAAGAAGATTGGAAAAAATTTAAAGACTATTTACAGAAATACTGTAAAATTAATGTTAGAAAAATGTTGTAATGAAGTTATTCGGCTTTAGCAGAAATGTTATAAGGAATTAGGTACAGATAGATTGTTAATGTATTAAAGGGGGGAAAAGGGGAAAAGGTTAGAATATGTTAAGAATTACAGGACAGAAAAGAGAGGAAGATGGAAAGGATTTGCTGAAACAGTTAAATTGAAGTGGAATACAAAAAGGGAGGTGTGAGGAAGTCGACGAAACAAGCGAATGAAAGATAAGATATGGAAATTACTGGATGTGTTTTTAATTGTTTTTGTTTTGATTTGTTAATTAAATGTTTTATGTAGTGTCGGAGCCACCCTGGGTCCCAGCTCACAAGAGACCAAAGTCCAGTCCAAGTTATATACAAAAGGTTTTATTGAAGATCATTGTCGTCATTACATCCAAACTCCGTGGCTCCACATCTGTCACCCTTAGATGTTAGAAGTCCCCTCTGAGTCCGTCCCTCCCCTGCACCAATTTAAGAGGCTTGTGCTGCTCCACCTTTTCCTCTCCTTCCTTTTCCGCAGGGTCTTCCTGCCCCCCTGTGTTCCCTCTTTCCGGGACTCCCCAGAGGCTGAGTCTTCTCCTGCCTGCTGCCCCCTCCTTCGTGCTTTAGCACCAGGCTCCTCCCCAGAGCTCTCCCCACTTCCGCGCGCCTCCACATTTGAACTTGGCGCGCGTACGTTGCTCCTCACCTTCCTTTCAACAGCCACACTGCTCCCGGTACTGCTTTCCGTCCCTTCCGGCAGGACGTCTTGCCCCGATCTCCTTCCCCCCTCTGCTCCTTGTTCTGTTCCTCCCGACACCCTGGTAACTCCACCCTCTTCACTCCGTTCCGGTGGAGAAGCAGGTCTCGATCTCCAACTCCCCCTGGCGGTTCCCCCTACGTTCCCCTGCTCCTGACTGCTTCCCCCTTGGGCTCCCCTTGGCTTGACCAGGGGGGCTCCCTTTTGGGAATCCTCCGATTCACTGGACGGACTCATGGACCATCTCGGGTCATTGTCGTCCTCTTCCTCGTCAGGCTGGAATCCTTCTCCCTCACTCTCGGTCTCCTCCCTCCTCTGCGCCTCTCTCCCTGAACCCCTGACATCCATCCCCCCCTCGAAGCCCCCCCTTCCCCCCTCCCCCCCATCGGGTGCGGGTTGTGGGAACTGCAGCTCCTCGGAGGTAGATGCAGGATACAGTTCGGCTACGTCCATGACCTCTGCTGGCAGCTCGGTGTACGTGTGTTCGAATTCGGGTTCTTCACCCAAAATGTTCGCAGTTCCCTCTTCCATTGCTACTTCGTCTGGTGCTGCCGGCCAAGGCCCCTTCAGCCATTTCTTGCGCCAGGCTTCCTCTGGTTGCTCATCCCACCAATAAGAGGGCTCTGTGTCCACCCCCGAACACGATCCCCTGGGCGAGTTTGAGTTCGGCGTTCTTTCCTCGGCTGAAGAAAAGCCGTGGAAAGTGCTGCCTGAACATGTGGGGGTAAAGAGCCAGTCATCGAAGTACTCGGCTGGCATGGGTCTATGTGGGAAAAGGGCATGGAACTCGTCCTTTAAAAGAGGTTCGTCTAAAGCGTAGTCCGGCACCCACCCACTGGCACTGACTGGTGTACCCTCTCTGACTAGAAAGTATTCTATTCCCTCTTCCCCCCATCTCGAGTCCAGGATCTCTGTGACCTCGTTGAGTGGTTCGACCCTAGGCGATCCCTCCCTCCTAGGTGACTCTGTGCGTGGCTGCGGTACTGTTTCAGACTCCTGAAACCTGTGCGGGGCCTTGTAGGGAGTGAGCACCGACCTATGAAAAACCGGGTGGACTCTGGAACCTTCGGGGAGGGCCAGTCGAAAAGCCACGGGGTTGATCTTAGCCTCCACCTGGTATGGTCCTAGCTGCCTGTGCCCTAGCTTCTTCTTGGCCAACGACTTGGTTGGCATCGCCTGGGCCGCTAACCACACCCAGTCCCCCACCTGGATGTCCTCTCCCACTCTTCTGCCTTTGTCTGCCTGCACCTTATATGCTTGTTTGGCTAGCTCCAAATGTCTCCGCAGCTCCTCGTGCACCTCTTGTAGTTCTGCAGCGAACTGGTCGGCCTCTTGCGGCTCCCCCTCTCTTGGTGCTACGAACCCCGGGAAGGTCCTGGGATGACGTCCATTGTTCGCGAAGAACGGCGTCACCCCCGTCGACGCATGCTTCGTGTTGTTGTAGGCAAACTCCGCCATCGGTAGGTAGTCCACCCAAGCTGTGGGTCGCTGATTTGCATAACATCTCAGGTACTGCTGCATGATCGCGTTGACCCTCTCGGCCTGGCCGTTGGTTTGTGGATGTCTTGCCGACGCTAGGTTGATCTTGACGCGCAGGATACCTAGGAGCTTCTGCCAAAAATTGGAAATAAACTGGCGCCCCCTGTCGGACAGGATGGCCCGCGGCAGCCCATGCGCCCGGAACACGTGGTCGATGAAGAGCTTGGCGGTCTGTTCCGCCGTCGCCACCTTCGCGCAGGGAATGAAGTGCGCCATCTTGGTGAACAAGTCCACCACCACCAGTACCGCCGTCTTGCCTCTGGAACTGGGCAGGTCAGTGACGAAGTCCAGCGCCACCCTCTCCCACGGTTGCTGTGGTGTTTCCAGTGGTTCCAGCAAGCCCGCCGGCTTCTGGTGTACTGGCTTGGACCTCTGACACGTGTCACATCTGGCGACGTACTCCGCTACTTCTCCTCGCATCTGGGGCCACCAAAAGTCCCTGGCCACCAGTTCTATTGTCTTCTCCCTGCCGAAATGGCCCGCACTGGGAGCGTCGTGCAACTGCTGCAGAACCTTTGCTCGGAGCTCGTCGCTCGGCACGTAGAGGGCACCCTTGTGAGTTAACAGTCCGTCGCGTAACTGGAACTCATCGTCTCTCAGCGAACCCCTACGCAGCTCCTCTATTTTGGATTGTGCAAACTGATCTACCTGCAACGCGCGTCGCACTGCGTCCAGGTCGACAGCGATGGCAGCGCACGCCCACGCCTGCGGTGCAAAAATGTGCCTGGCTGCTATTGGCGCCGCTTCCTCAAGATATTGCGGTTTCCTGGAGAGCGCATCGGCTATAACGTTGGAGTCCCCTGGGACGTACTCTATCCTGAAGTCGAAATCCGCGAAGAACTCTGCCCAGCGCATGTGTCTTTGGCTCTGGAGTTTCGCCGTGCGCCAATACTCTAAATTCTTGTGATCCGTGCGGACCTGCACTGTGTGCTTGGCTCCAATGAGGAAATGTCGCCACGCTTTGAACGCTGCGTGAATGGCTAACAGCTCCCTGTCCCATATGGTGTAGTTTTGCTCCGCTTTGCTGAGCTTTCTGGAGTAAAAGGCACCGGGTCTCCAGTTTCCATGTGGATCTTCTTGCAGGAGTACGGCTCCAACCGCTCTGTCTGACGCGTCGGTCTCTACTCGTATGGGCTTGCCTGGATTCACGTGCAGCAGCTGCTCCTCGGAGGCGAAAAGGCTTTTAAGCTTCTGAAAAGAGCGCTCCGCCTGTTCCGTCCACACGAACCTCTTTTTCTTGGAACTGAGAGTGTCCGTGATCGCTGCCGTCTCCTTTGCAAAACCTCTGATGAATTTGCGGTAGAAGTTGGCGAAGCCGATGAATCTTTGGACTTCCTTCCGATTGCGAGGGCTCTTCCAGTCCAACACCGCGCGGACCTTGGCGCTGTCCATGGCCAGCCCCTTGTCGGACAGCTTGTAGCCTAGGAAATCCACGTCCGTCACATCAAACTGGCACTTCTCTAACTTGGCGTAGAGCTTGTTCTCCCGTAGTCTCTGCAGGACTTCCTTTACGTCCTTCTCATGGGCCTCCTCCGTTTCCGAAAAGATCAGGATGTCGTCGAGGAAACACACGCATTTCTTGTAGAGAAGTCCCGCTAGCACGTGATGCATAAATGCTTGAAAGACGTGAGATCCATTTTGGAGACCAAATGGCATCACTCTGTATTCGTACGTGCCCAGAGGCGTGAACATGGCCGTCTTCCACTCATCGCCCTCCCGGATGCGTATGAGGTTATACGCTCCACGCAGATCCAATTTGGTGAAGATCTTCCCCTTCCTTACGGTTGCCAGGAGATCATCTATCTTGGGCATGGGGAAGGCCTTGGGTTTGGTCTTACTGTTTATGAATCGATAGTCCACAATGAGTCTTTTTTGGGGCGTGTCCTTTTTCTTTACAAAGAAAACAGGACTGCCCCCCACCGCTTTCGATTCTCGGATGAATCCGCGCTTCAAATTGTGCTCTATGAACTCCCTGAGTTCTTGCATCTCGTCCTCAGACATGGAATACAGCTTTGCAGTCGGCAACTGCGCCCCTGGCACCAGGTCGATGGCACAATCATAAGGCCTGTGGGGCGGCAACTGGTCAGCTTCCTTCTCGCAGAAAACCTCCAGGAACCCCTCGTACTTGCGGGGTACTGCCTGCACCATGCCAAGTTGCAACTGCTGCTCAGCTCCCTCCTCCTGGCTGGACTGGATGCAATGTTGAGCACAGTACGATGAGCAAAAGGTGATCTGCCGTTGGTACCACGCTACAGCAGGACTGTGTCTCTCCAGCCAACTCATGCCTAATACTATAGGCGTGTCTGAAAGGCGGGTGACATTGAAGCTGATGACTTCTCGATGATTTCCAATCCTCATCACCATGGGAGGCGTCTGTTGCACAACTTGTCCTCCTAGCAATTTCCTGCCATCCACCGTGACTACGTTCAGAGGTGTTGTCGCTGGCAGAAGCGCTATGCGATGCTGCTTGACAAAGTGCGTCCCCACAAAATCTGCGTTGCTCCCAGAATCAATCGTGATGGGGACTTCCAGGGTGGTTCCATTCGGCAACTGAAGTGTTGCAGTGAGCTGCACCGCTGGCTTGGGTGGTAAAGGGTCTGTGCGTTGCAAAAGCGCTGGGGACTGCTCTACAGATTCGCCTGGCTGAGCCCCAGCAGCTCTGCTTCCAGCCAGGCACTGTCGTTTCCCTGAGGTTGCTCTGCTTGCATCATTTCTGCTGCAACAGTTGCTAAAGCTGCAGTGTGTTTCTGCAGCCTCTGGGGACACTCTTTCGCCATGTGCTGTGCACTGTCGCAAATGTAACACTTCCTGGTCCCTCTAGGAGGCTGTGCCTTTACTGCACCGGAAGCTGGGGCTCTGGCTGTTGCTTGAGCCTTAGCACCACCAAGTTCCATGGGCTCCTCCCCCTGCCTTCCCAGTGGCGAAGGATGTGACTGACTGAACTCCCTGGGGATGAAAGAAGACGTCCTCGCTGGTGGACGCACCTGACGTTCTTCCTCAGTGTGCCAAGGACGTCCCTCGTGCCTTATCCCAATCGCCAAAGCCCTCTGCACAAGCTCCTCCAGGGTCTGGGGTCTGTCTCCCCTGGCAAGTTCATCCTTAATGAGACCGCTGAGCCCCTCCCAGAACAAATCCCTCACAGGTGCACAATCCTTCTCCCAGCTTAGCGCAGTCAGTAAAGCAAAAAATCTGGAATGGTACTGACGCACAGTGGCTTTGCCTTGCCACAATCCAAAAATTTCCCTGCGTGCAAGATCCACATCTACAGTTGACTGGAAGCAGGCATCCATTGCTTTAATGAATTCATCTGCATCGCGGCGGGCAGGGCCATCTTCACGCCACAAATTGCGCAACCAGTCTCTGGCCGGCCCATGCAAGTGAGAAACAATAAACCCCACTTTCTCCTCCTCATCTTTAAAGTCATGACGAAGCAAGTGCAATGCATACAAAACGTCTGCTCTGAAACTGGGGTAGTGCTTCAGGTTCCCATCGAAGTGGGTGACTAGCCTGCCCCCCCTCCGTCCAAGTCCAATCCCTTCTGATCTGGACCCTGGGAACCCTTCCCTGCTTGCACGTTCCCACCTGGTTTGCAGGTCCTGGCAGCGCTTCTCCATTTCGTCATGCTTCTTCTGAGACGCAAGGACTGCAGCAGTGAGTTCGGAAACTGTAGTTCGCAGAGCTGTCAACTGCTCCTCCGCACTCATGGCTGTCACCGTTCGTGAGCTTTGCAAAAAAAAATTTTTGCGTTCTTTGGAGGGGACTTACTGTCGGAGCCACCCTGGGTCCCAGCTCACAAGAGACCAAAGTCCAGTCCAAGTTATATACAAAAGGTTTTATTGAAGATCATTGTCGTCATTACATCCAAACTCCGTGGCTCCACATCTGTCACCCTTAGATGTTAGAAGTCCCCTCTGAGTCCGTCCCTCCCCTGCACCAATTTAAGAGGCTTGTGCTGCTCCACCTTTTCCTCTCCTTCCTTTTCCGCAGGGTCTTCCTGCCCCCCTGTGTTCCCTCTTTCCGGGACTCCCCAGAGGCTGAGTCTTCTCCTGCCTGCTGCCCCCTCCTTCGTGCTTTAGCACCAGGCTCCTCCCCAGAGCTCTCCCCACTTCCGCGCGCCTCCACATTTGAACTTGGCGCGCGTACGTTGCTCCTCACCTTCCTTTCAACAGCCACACTGCTCCCGGTACTGCTTTCCGTCCCTTCCGGCAGGACGTCTTGCCCCGATCTCCTTCCCCCCTCTGCTCCTTGTTCTGTTCCTCCCGACACCCTGGTAACTCCACCCTCTTCACTCCGTTCCGGTGGAGAAGCAGGTCTCGATCTCCAACTCCCCCTGGCGGTTCCCCCTACGTTCCCCTGCTCCTGACTGCTTCCCCCTTGGGCTCCCCTTGGCTTGACCAGGGGGGCTCCCTTTTGGGAATCCTCCGATTCACTGGACGGACTCATGGACCATCTCGGGTCATTGTCGTCCTCTTCCTCGTCAGGCTGGAATCCTTCTCCCTCACTCTCGGTCTCCTCCCTCCTCTGCGCCTCTCTCCCTGAACCCCTGACATGTAGTGTTTTTGTTTTTGTATTGTATTGTTTAATTCTTTTTCTTTCTTTTTGTAATTTTTAAACAGCTAATAAATATTTTTTTAAAAAAGAGAGAGAAATTGGTGGGACCAGTTAAATGATTTCCCCCAGAGACAAGTAATTCTTCAAGTGTTTCTTATAAGTGGGGTTCACCATTAGCTGTAGTAGAAGCCTACAGCTGGTTTGAGGTAGGAGTGGATCTACTCTGAAACTAATGAAGCTTAAGATTCAGAGCTCCTAATCATGGAGGAGCCCCAGAAGTGACTTTAGTCCACATTGCTTTAAAATGTTGGGTCTAGTAGGCCCAATTTGAGCCACATGATTGTTGTATATATTTCAACAATCCCGAAGTCTGAGAGTCAGTAGCACAGATTTTGTAAAGTTGTGGTGATCTTCCATGGAACAACCCCACTGAAAAAGATAAACGTGATTACACAGACCTTGCTGCTGGTTGTGAAGGGCACTGCGTGACAGTTCAATGTAGGTCTGCCACTGGTTGGGGGAGTTTTTGGTGGCTTCTACCCAAATAATATTTAGAAGAATATTTAGAGAATATTCTGAAAAGTTGGCTCTTTTCTAGAGGAGTGAGAAAAAGAAAAATAGAAATTTCTTCAAGAAAAACATAACTTGCCTTCTGAGAAATTTTGGCTCTATTTCACATGGCAGTTTCTTTGACCTTTGAGCTGCTGCATTAGGTTAGGCATCTGGGTTATGATAGGAACCTATTTTTAGGAATTGTCGTATTTTCCCCTTTGAGCACAGAAAATGCTGTGCCTCTGCATTTCTACATGCTCTACCTTTTCTGTGATCCCCTAAGGCAAGGAGCTACAACAGTGCTCAAATTATGACAGCAGGGCTCCAATGCTGGACTGCATATGCCAACTCCTGGATGTGGCTGATGCTTGAAAGCAAAGTTTGTAACCACTCCTGAAACGATGGGAGCCAATGCACTTACTTCTGTGGAATAAAATTAAGCATGCTGTGTGCACAATAAGAGAGTGAGTGCTATGAACATCTTACAACAGGGTAAAAGCTAAATAAATCCTCTAGCCTTTTTTTCCTGGAGCAGTGATTGAGCTCACCTGTATACATGTCTTGCTCTCCTTTTGCTTTTGGGTGAATAGCCATGCTAAGTCTGCTACAGCAAAAAAGAAAATAAAAAAGAAGGGGGGAAAGCCAAACCAAACCAACCAACAATTTAAGAGTCCTCCTGCCCCTTAAAATTACAAATGTCATGGCATAAGCTTTTGTGAAGTCTGCTTCTGAAGTGGACTCCAATCCACAACAGAATAAATTAGCTTTTAAGATGCCATGGGACTCATTTTTCTTTCCCTTAGTTCTTAATATATTTCTCTGCACAACAGGATTTGTGTAGGCACACATACACACGTAGTGTGCATGCAGCTACCTATACACAAATTCCTGATTTAGTTTTTCAAGCCATAGCATAAGGTATTTGTTCATCAGGCTTCTCATCATCCATTCTGTATTTATTCCACCCACTCTAGCCAGAAGCTGGATTTTTTTTAAAAAAAAAAAAAATGTTTGTGATGTCCAAAAGCTGACACAGTGCTGAACAACAAATAAATCCCTTTAACATATATTATTCCCTACCAATATACAAACCAAGGCAGCCTTGGACCTCTGGGCAAAGATGGCTCTTTGAATAAGTCGTTGGCAAATATCAAAGTAATGAATTCTGCATTCTTCTCTCTTCCAGGAAATACTGCTTTTGATCACTACTGTAACATGCAGTATTATTTTGTTACCAGTTCTATATGGAAGCTCAGAGAGGTTACTAAGAATTTTGAAAAGGGCAGAATGATGTGAATAGATCTGGTGGAGTCTGGACTCCTTACTAGTGATGGGATAACCAATGCAGTTATCATTTGCAAATTGCTCACTGAGTTTTGAATCCAGTGTTATAAACTGAGATGAAAGTGCTATGTTCTTACAAGTTTTTCAAGATATCTTTGAACTTATACTTAACAGTACTGTTAGGTTGTCCAGAGACATTTTATCCAATTTCCTCAAAATAGCTCCTCAAAATTTACTCCAGTTCAATTTCCTATAACAGGACACCCTATATGTGGTATAAACTTGATGTTATTACATGTGTTGGTATATGCCTGTGTGTGTACTTCACACATGACCTTAAAACACACTTATGAGAGGCAGGAACTTTTGCAAGAGAAACAATCAAGCGCTCTTCCAGTGTGTGTTTACCCAGTCTTTATTACCCTCAAGAAAATATGCCCACATAAGGGTGCTCAAAAGGAGGTTGTTTATTACAAGAAAGATAGGATACATTTATGAAATGTGCCATAAATATCATGGGCAGCATAAAGCATACATATAAAAATCAATAGTTCCAAGCACATTCACACTCCTAATCTAAAGAAATGAAAGACTCTAATCTACAAGGAAACAAAGTGGGCAAGTGTAACGTTTGTTATGAACTCTGAAAATAGAGATAGGAGCAAAATTATGTCTTTCTCGGCTCTCATTAGAGCCATTCTGCGTTTGGAGGAATGAAAGGCGATCAGGACCCAAGGTCTGGATTCAGGATTCCGGTAAGAGTTAATCTCTCATCTTTTAAAACCAACCAGCAACCCTTCCATGGTCTGAAGCACTAAATGTTGAGAGAGATGTGAAAGGGTGTTGAATTTGTTGGAGCCATGATGTGATGCTTAATCCATGGAAAACCTCAATCTTAAAAGGGATTTTGGTTCTAATAGATCAGGAGTCAGCAAACTTTTTCAGCAGGGGGCCGGTCCACTGCCCCTCAGACCTTGTTGGGGGACCAGACTATATGTTGCCATGATTATGACCCGCATTTTTGGCAAAAACCCTTATTGGGACCAACCCCAACATTGTGATTTTTTGGGGGGGTTCCCTCATACACCCTCGCTGCTTCCTTTGCATTTTACGCATTGACAGTTATTATTTCTCTCGTAAGGTGGGGTGGAGGGTGGAGGGCTGAGGTAAGCGCAACATTCCTGTCAGCCCTGGAGAGCATTTACGCATGCGTGGGTAAAGGAAAAGCTGTTGGTCATGCTAAGTCAGGCCGGCACCACTCAAGCAAAAACATTCTTTTCCCCATGTGAGGGAAGACGAGGCAGAGGGTATTTACCTTTCCATGGCTCGCACCGTGTAGCTCATGAGCAGCCTCCCCAGCAAAGCGCAGAACTGCTTCGGAGTGCAGCCACTCAGGAGCTCTCCGCTTCCTCTGGTGGGGAGCACCACTGCACAGACACCGGCAGGCGTCGCTCCCGAGGCGCCTCCAAGCCCCTGCCGCCGCAACTGCCCTTCCTGATGTCAGTCGCTGGCAGCTCCATGGTGGAAATCCAAACTGTGGCTCCTTTTCCCTCTTCCCCACCCCAGAAGAAAAGATTGCTGAGCGTGATGGACGTAGAAGGGGCTTGTTTTGAGCAGCTGCATGCCTCACTTTTGACCTCCAAGCCTGGCTGAGTCGCAAAAACCATAGTGTGCATGTACTATGCAGGCTGCCTGGATTCCTGGATTGTCTGCAGGCCGGATCTGTTGGCTATTTGCAGTATGGTAGCGCTGCAGAGCTCTTGCTGGGGAGACCATGCATTAAAAAGAAAGGGACTCAAAAATAACTTAAACAAGGTTTTAATTACAAAAAACAAAAACTCCTTATACACTAAATACATTAACAACAAACCAGACCCAACCCAACCCCCAGGGTAATGGGAGAGCTAGGTGCTGCTCCTTATATACTACATGCAAATGCTGACACACCTTAATCAATGCAACTCAGCAGCACCTGCTATGTTTCACAGCTGTAAAGCTGGGTCTCGTTATCTTGCTCTGGCCCTTGCTCTGGCCCCTTAAAGACATACACATTAGGTGGAACAATGATGAACCTTTACATTTAAAGTAACCATTCAACATTTCCCCTGCGGTTCATCATTGTGGAACAAAAACATAAAGCATACTTTGTACATGTTTTTCATGTGTAACCTTTGGAAGTGCTTTTGTAAAAATGTCCGCAATTTGATTATCACCTGGGACATATTCAAATACAATCATTTCGTCAGCAATTAGTTTCTTTACAAACTGCAAACGTAATCTTAAGACTCTGGTGCGCTGCGTATTGGTTTCTGAACATAGGATAGCAAGTCCACTCTGGGAATCAAGGTAAACTTTTACTGGTAGTGTTACTTGTATCTGTAGGTCTGCAAATACTTGCAGATACCATTCTACATCACGAGTGGCCTGAACGCATGCACATAATTCACTCTCTGTTGTGGAGAGACAAATAATGGTTTGTGTCTGGGACTTCCATTCAAATGGACAACCGTTATAACAAAACACCATACCAGACACACCCCTGCAATTATTTTGTTCCACTGCATGAGATGCATCGCAGAAAATTTCAAAACCTTTGTCAATACTTGATGTAAACTGCAACCTATAATGTTTGGTATGTTTAAGGTACATTACCACTCTCTTAAGAGCAGAGAAACATTGTGTAGTAGGCTTTTCCACAAATTTTGCCAGAAAGTGAAAAGCATAAGTTATATCTGGTCTTGAGATTCTTTGAATGAAATTTAGCTTGCCTATAGCAGAACGATACAAAGTTTTGTTAGGGAATGGCTTATCTTCACCTGTAAAGGTGAAACCACACACCATAGGCGTTTCCTTCCCATTTGCATTTTCTAAACATAGCATTTCAACAAGGTCATCAATTTTTGCAGTTTGATGAACCAGAAAAGATCCATTTTTGCCTTTCTCAATTTGCATGGATAAGTAATTTTTAGCTATGCCTAATTCCACCACATCAAATTTCTTCTGTAACTGTGAAACTACCTCTTCATATTCCTGTTTAGTTTTTGTAGAAATTAACACGTCATCTACATACACACATATCTTTGTTACAGAGTTTGCCCTCTCCTTTATAAACACACAGTTGTCTGCCTTTCCTTGTGAAAACCCAATATCCAGCAATTCTTTTGCTAAAGTTTGGTGCCAATTCCTTCCACTTTGGTGCAGACCATAAAGGGATTTATTTAATTTGCATACCAAACCTTCAGCCAGCGTCTATGCCTTCAGGGACACGCATAAAAATTTGTTCTTTTAAATCTGCAAACAAATATGCAGTTTTTATATCTAGGTGATAAACAGAATGTCCACGTTGTGATGCATCTTTTAACAAAAGCTTAACTGTTTCATATATTACACTTGGTGAATAACACAAATCATAATCTTCGCCTGGAATTTGTTGAAAACCCTTAGCAACTAATCTTGCTTTGTACCTTACAACTTCATTTTTGTCATTCATTTTAACTCTATAAACCCATTTTGAATCAATAAGTCTCATATCTGGGGTTTGTGGTACAAGAGACCAAGTGTTATGCTCTTTTAAAGAAGCTATCTTGGAGTTCATAGCTTTATACCAATTTACAGCTTGGTGCTTAGGTAAATTCTGAACATCATTGTAGCTTTTTGGCTCAAAAACCGCCTTATTGGCATACACAGTATTAAAATGTTCATCTGCAAAACGTTGTGGCTTCTGCCTCTTTCTATCTGAACGTCTCAGTCCAGAAGGAGAGTCAGACTCCTCAGACTTAATGGGACTAAGTGAACTACTAGTTTCAGGTTGTAAATCATCATTGTCAGACTGAAGAGGTGCCTGTAGGCTAAGCTCACAGTCAGAAAAATCAAGAGAATCTAACCTCCCCTCGGGTGCCTGTGACTTTAAATCATCAAGCAAATTATCAGATTCAACAGGTTTTTTGTCCTTTTCCATTAATTCAGAAGCACCATTTCCTGCTGCTGCTGCTGCTGCTTCTTCCTCTTCTTCCTCAGTACTATCTATACCGTCAGTATCTTGGAAAACAGCAACTCCATTCCAATTTACAGTTTGTATCATGCTTCTGGTAATATGAAATTTGCCAGTTGCTGGTATGTAAATTCTGTACGCCCCCTGCTGTGTAGCCCATTAATTTTCCCTGAACACTATGCTCACCCAATTTCTGCTTAGCGGGATAATGCATAATTACATCTGAATCCCAAATACGTAAGTATTTCAGATTAGGGCGTTTTTTAAACAGCTTCTCATAGGGGGTGACATCTAAACCAGAATGATAACTGCGATTTCTGACATAACAAAACGCATTAAGCGCTTCAGCCCAAAAGTCTTTGGGCAGATTAGCATCGTGCAGATACGTTTTAACCCCTGCCTGCAGGTCACGCTGCACAACTTCAACAAGCCCATTTTGCCAGGGACTTCGGGGGCAAGATAACTCATGAGTAGTCCCCTGCGCTTCCAGGAATTTCTCAAAATCCTCAGAAACAAATTCTCTGCCCCGGTCAGAAAACAGGTTCTTAATTGGTTTGTTAAAGTGCGTTTTTACCCAGTTGCAAAAAACTTTGTACTTCTCAAATGCTTGGGACTTCTCAGCTATTGCATAAGTCCAACAATATCTACTATACTGGTCTATGAGGGTGAACCAGTACTTTGAACCTCCTAATGATGGTGGGAGTGGCCCAACTAAGTCACAATGTACACGCTCAAATGGCTCAGTTACTTTCCTATCTGAGCACCTACCCTTGCGTGCAACCTTAATCTTATTCTTGCAACAGGATAAACATTGCATGAAGAATTTACATGGTTTTAAGTTGTGGCCATTAACAATATTCTTTGTCTTAATTACATCAGCAAAATTCAGGTGTCCTAGAATTCTGTGCGCCTCGTGGACACACCCGGAATGAGGCCTTGCATTCCTCAACCCCTGGCTTGACTGTGCTGCTCTGCAGTTTATAGGCAATTGGGAGTAGGTGCGAAAATACAGTCTATATAAACCATCAGAGTCCCGGGCATACAATAGACGTTTGTTCCCCTCAAAAAACTCACACATTGAATTTAAGAAACGCACACTTATGCCTTGACGAGCAAAACATCTTACTGATAATAAATTGTCCACTGATGGGCAGTAAATGCAGTTCGCTATTGTAATGTTTAAAGAGTCAAGTTTAACAGTACCCCTGCCAAGTGATTACATTACCAGTTTCCTCTTCGAAAGAAATAAACAAGCTTTGATCGTTGCAAATATGCTGAGATGCTCCTGAGTCGATAATAAAAGACTTCCACTTGGCATCTTTAATTCTTTTACAATCTGTTGTCCGAGCATGAAAAGCTTGCGGCTCATTTCTGTCTTTACGGTGCAATGTTGACTGCTGGGATGACAACCGTGACTGACGAGCAGAAACAGGCTTGGGAGTACTTTGCTTTCTTTTGGCTCTGCAGACCTTTGCAAAATGTCCTTGCTTATTGCAGAACCAACAACGCTTTGCAGCTTTAAATGCAGTCGCATCACCACAAGTTTGCATATGGCGTTCCTCATTACTTCTGGAAATAGGAGTGCTTATGGCACAAGCCTCCCTTCTATCCAACTCGCCCATTAATCTTGCCGTTACACCCCTTCCACAGTTAATTGTGCTGGTGGAACGGCAGATATCTGGCTAGCTATACCATCGAAGTCCTCATTAATGGAACAAAGAATGATAAAAACATACTGAATATCAGGTATGTCCATGTCCCTTCGAATTAATTCGCTGCGTATTGCCTCCAGACGTCTCAAGTGTGCTGCCAAATCACCACCAGGCTGCAACTTAGTCTGGTACAACTGCTTGAAAAACGTCAATGCAGATGCTGACTCTTTTCTAACATGCACTGCTGCAAGACTGTCCCACATTTCTTTGGCAGTTTTCTTATTCCTTATATAGACTACTTGCTGGTCGCTGACTGCCAAATTAATTATCGCCCTGGCTTTCGCATCTCCTTTCGACCAAGCATTTGTTACAGGGTCAGGAGGGTCATCAGTTACATAGGTCCATACTTCTCTAGAGGTCAAAAGTGCCTCCACCCGAAAAGACCATAAACTATAGTTCTCATCTGTTAGCTGTGGGAAGACCAGAGCCTTCTCAGCTTCAGGAACCCGGTCAACCATTCTGGAAATCTTCCAGACCCACAAAAGCTACACTAACAGGAGAAGGAGTTTTCAAACCTTTCTCAGAGTCCAAAAATATGCAGTCATCCACTCAGCAGCTGGGCCCATAACCAAAGATGTTGGCTATTTGCAGTATGGTAGCGCTGCAGAGAGCTTGCTGGGGAGACCATGCATTAAAAAGAAAGGGACTCAAAAATAACTTAAACAAGGTTTTAATTACAAAAAACAAAAACTCCTTATACACTAAATACATTAACAACAAACCAGACCCAACCACCAACCCAACCCCCAGGGTAATGGGAGAGCTAGGTGCTGCTCCTTATATACTACATGCAAATGCTGACACACCTTAATCAATGCAACTCAGCAGCACCTGCTGTGTTTCACAGCTGTAAAGCTGGGTCTCGTTATCTTGCTCTGGCCCTTGCTCTGGCCCCTTAAAGACATACACATTAGGTGGAACAATGATGAACCTTTACATTTAAAGTAACCATTCAACAGGATCTAGAAGGCAAGTGGGCCTTAGTTTGCCGAACCATATCATAGATGCACATATAAAATGGTAGTGGGAATCACAGAATCACAGAGTGGTGATGTGAAACAGGAAAATAAAAATATTATTTTGAAGCAGGAGTTGGTGACTTTCCTCAAGATTGTCATCTTGTGAATGTGAAATACCTGGTGTAAATTCCAGCATTTAAAGGAAACAAGGTTTGCCTAATATGTCATAAATTATGACTGGGACTGGTTGACACTTGTTTCTGTTTGGAGGAAATCTGTTCCCCGAGAGGCTGATAAATTACTGGTTTAGAAGCCTTTCCCAGTCACATTCCTGATTTGTCAGCAATTACCGTATTTTTCGTCCCATAGGACGCTCCGTCCCATAGGACACACCTAGTTTTTTTGGGGGGGGGGAATAAAGGGGAAAAAAATTCCTTTATTTCCCCACCAAAAAAAAAACCAGGTCGGGGAAACCGAACCAGGTCGAGGAACAGCAGGATGGCGGCGCTGCGCCTCCTTGCTGTCCCCCAAGCTTGTGGGGCTGGCCGATGTCTGTCCGGCGCGCTCTGCTTCAGGGTGCCCTGCGCGCCGGGTGGCAGGCTGCTATCTGCAGCGTGGGGATCCCTGCGGGGAACTCCCGCAGGGCTCCAACCCGCTGCGGATGTCTGCCCGGCGTGAGGGGCGCTCTGCTTCAGGGCGCCCCTCGCGAGGGGCGGCAGGCTGCTATCCCGCAGGGCTGTCTAGGCTGTGGATGTGTTCCCGAAGCACCAGGCGCTCTGCTTTCAGTGCGCCCGGCGCTCTGGGAAACAAGCTGCTATCCGCAGCCTAGACAGCCCTGTGGGAACTCCCGCAGGGCTGCCTAGGCTGCAGATGTCTTCCTGAAGTCTGGAGAGCGAGAGGGGTCGGTGCGCACCGACCCCTCTTGCTCTCCAAGTTTCAGCGAAAGCCTGCATTCGCCCCATAGGCCGCACCCAGATTTCCCCTTCATTTTTGGAGGGGAAAAAGTGTGTCCTATAGGGCGAAAAATACGGTATCAATGCTCGCTTCATTGCAGTTTCTGGTGTCGGGAACCCTGATCATGCATTCTATGTCACAAACAGGAGTAAGTGCCACTGAGGCTATTCCCATGATGCAACGCAAACAGGCTAATGTAGTGGCTCACTGATATGAACCAAATTAAGTTAAGTCAGGCATTCTCCCATTATATTGTTACACATACAAACTGTTTTCCATGACAGAAAACTGTGTCTCTAAGGCAGGCTTGCACTGTGGCAGCATTGTGTGCTTTTCTCCCTTAATCTGTGATGTTTTCTCTCATCCATTCTTAATGTCTGCTATATCTCATTTCCACTCACTTTGGCTTGTCACTGATTTCTCTCTTGTGCCCCTTTTCTTCCTCTTTCCCTGCTCTCCCACATAAATGTACTTCCCTCCACAGCTCTAATTTTAGAACAGATTTCCCCAAGTTGCTATGTGTGAGAGTAGGGAGCGAGAAGGTGTTACTCCAGTATTTTTTAAAGCATTCCTATTATGCTAGTTGTCTTAGCAGATACAATAATTGCACGGCCACACGTGTCTGACAGATATCACACCAATGGTTCCAGAGTAAAATTGACAATTGGAAATATCTTCCAGCATTAGGCATGAATGAATAATGAATACAAGACTGCAGTCTTCTAGAATCACCAGTACTGGCAAATGCATATTTTTGTTTTTTACTAATTTTGGTTTCACCAGAATGGTCTTATTGCTACCAGAATAGGCAGCACGTTCTATATATACTCTCTCTGTTTGTGTGTGTGTCTTTCTCTTTCACAAAATAGCATGTTTTGAATACTGGAGTTTCCAGTCCTGCACAGCAGGGGTGTTGAACACTCAGAATGGTGTCTCCTTATGTATCCAGGTGTAAACCCTGGAGAGTACATAGTTGTATTTGGGTCCTGGCAGTTCCTGCGCACATTGGTTGATATTTTAATGAAGTGGGATTTGGTGTGGGCAAATTTCTGTTCAAATTTAAATAAATAGCAAGAAGGCTTTCCACTCCATTCTAGTGTCTGTAGCTTGTGGGGAGTTGGGGAGATGGGGCAGAGATTAGCTGTAACAAATATTTTCTGTACTGTACGTAGTTTTCAAAAAGACATATTATGCTCTGCATTTGTCTTTTATTCCAGAAGAGTAGGATCTGACTTCTCCATTTTGTTTGCTTGTTTAGCTGAACTTTTGTTTTTTTTTTTTTTTAATATATATCTTATTTTAAAAGTTTTTTGCATACAATGTTAATTGCATTCATCCATAACAATTTCACTATCTTTATAGGGGTTCTTCCAACCCTTGGACTCCCCCCCCCTTTCCCCGGTTTACAATATTTATTTCTTCTCTTTTCTGCAACTAAATAAAGGTAAATGAACCCCTGACCATTAGGTCCAGTCGCGGACGACTCTGGGGTTGCGGCGCTCTATAAAATCTCCTTTTTCAATACCTTTTATCAATTTATATTACAAGTGCTAATCCAACCCTGCTGATGTTTTTAAATGTTTGCAGTGCTCCTTCATATATGTTATAAAATTAATCTATTCATTTCTATTTTTTATCTTCTTGGTGACTAATCTTCCCAGTCAATTTCGCCATTTCTGCATAATCCATCAGCTTCAGTATCCATTCTTCTTTTGATGCCATTCTTTCTTCCTTCCAACCCTGGGCATGTTTAGCTTACCTTTTGGTGGGCCTACAGAACAAGGACAAGGAGGGGAGAGTAAAGAATGCTAGGATAGTAGGATATCCTAAGTGGCTACAGGAGAGATATGGGGAAATGGGGAAATACATAATACAGAAGTCTTTGACCATATAATCATTTTGTGGTTCTCCTTACATCTCCCTAGGATAAAGCTTTACCGTGACATCCATTCCATTAAATAGGGCATGTTCAAAAGAGAAAATTGCTACTATTTCCCCCTTTTACTTTACTGCCATAAAAAATTGATCCCACATCACATCTTTATTTCAAAGAGTGCTACAAAAAAATTCTCATTTTGCAGTGACAGCTTTATAAAACATTTTTTTTAGAAAAAGAAACATGAAACATGTAAAAGGATCATTTAATAAACAGGTTTTCTTGCAAGATGGCTCCCTTTTGGGCAGAGGAGGAGAAAATCACAACATAAACTGTTTTAAATTGCTTTGTTCCCCTTTTGCACATTGGGCAGACAGGGGAAAGGGATTCGTTGGTTGTGACGGCAGTTGAGGAGCTCAGAGAAGGGTCCCTCTAACACTTAAGTTACTGAGTTCGTAAGGCAGTTCTTCATTAGAGTGCTGTAGGGGTAACTAGAGTACACAAAAAACAGAATTGCATATTGAACACTGCAAGAAGTGCAGGTTTAGTCAAATATATGTCTCTGAGTCTGTATGGATGGTATATTTTAGCTGCAAGCCGCCTTGAGTCCCTGTCAGAGAAAAATGTGAGATATAAGTAGTAGGAATGATGCAACCTGGTGCCTCTTGATATTTTGGGTTGTAATTCTCATCAGGCACAGAGGATTCTGGACTGAGGAATCTTGATCTAGGAAGGGGGGAGATCTTGATCTAGGAAGGGGGAACGCAGACCTGTAAAGGCAACAGAAGCATCTAATGGTGGAAACAGGTAGTGTGGTGTGGAAAGAAATGTGGTTGTGGGCTGCCTGAATGCTGTTGTACAAAGCAAAGCCACAGAAATCTTATAATCATAGAACTACAGAGTTGGAAGGGACCATGAGGGTCATCTATGCCAGTGCACTGCAATGCAGGAATATTTTGCCCAACATGGGGGCCTCAAACCCACAACCCTGAGATTAAGAATCTCATGCTCTACCAGCCGAACTATAAGTGTAGATGCTAAGTAATATGAAAAATCCTCTTCAGATAAGAAGTCCTTTAAATCAATAGAATTCCACACCAAGTGTCTGTAGCCCCAGGGCTGGCAAAGTGAGAGGAAGGGCATCTGAGTATGGCAGAGATCCTGGAAGACAGCAAGCTGAAAGGAGAGAAAGGGTGCAGAAGACAAGGCTGCTCCTTCTTCTCAACCACTTTTTTCTGATTTCTTAGTGCACTGTTACTGCAAGCATCATGCTGGCAGTGACTCACCAGGAAAGAGAACTTGGGGTCATGGTGGATAGTGCAATGAAAACGTCAGCACAGCATGTTGCAGCATTGAAAAAGGCAAACTCTATACAAGGGACTATTTGGGAAAGGAACAAAAATAAAACTCCCAGTACTGTAATAAATCTGCAGCTGCATACAGTGCTGGTTGCCTCATCTCAAAAACGGAAAAAGGTGTAGGAAGGGCTGTCTGAAACGATTAAGGGGTTAAGCAACAGCATTTGTTTATCTATCAATTTGAGACATTTATGCACCACTTAATTGTTTGCATTTCTTAGCTGTGTACATAAAAATAATCCACAGAAAAGGGGACAAAAAAAATTATCGTATTTGGAGTCAACCAGCAAAATTGTTTGGCAGTAGTTCTAAAACAGACAAATTTCAGAGCAGATCAAAGAAATTACCACTTCATATATATATATATATATATATATATATATATCCCAGCTGTCAGTGTCAAGTGATCTCAGGGAGGGTACAGCTGTAGAAATGCAGAGTAAACTCAAGTCAGTAAAAACTGAAACTAGAGATAACCAGTTCACTACATAAAGTGTTTCCCCTGTCCCTCTCACTCCAGCACAGGCCAGTGCCACTAAGTGACTCTCTCTCCAAAAGCCAGGAGGAAGGTGTTCAGCTAGCACTGAAAATCAAGCAGCTGCGCTTGGATGTGAGGGGTAGAAGGAGGATGTTCCATAGCCAGGGTGCCTCTATAGCAAGTCCCAGCAGAATGTGCTTTGATTGGTGGCCACCCTTCGTACAATATATACCGGGTATTTAACTTATGGAATTCATTACCAAGATATGTGGTGATGACCGCATGTCTTTTAAAAGTGATTAGATGAATTCATGGAGTATAGGTCAATCAGTGGCTTTTAAGCATGATGGCTAAAGGCTAAAGATTACACTTAACACCAGCGGTAGGGAAGGACTGTTGCCTTTGTGTGCTCCTTGAGGGCTTCACTGAGTCACTTATTTGGCCACCTTAAGGAACAGGATGCTGCAGTGGACAGACTTTCTATTTGATCCTGCAGTGCTCTTCTTTTTTTCACCCTTTTACACAAACGTACAGACACACTTATTTTAAATTTAATGACTGCAAAGCAGTCATTGTGTTCTGTAGGTCCTTTTATGCTGGTATGGACACCTTTAATAGATTCCCATTTTTTTCAGAGCAGTTAATCCTCAAGAGATTTCTTGGGGGAAACCCTGCAGCAATTGTAACATTTTCTTAAATAAATAAATATGGACACATTTTAATGATTGATGCCTGCCTAGAATTCAAGCGAGCTTGAATATGGGAAGAACCATAGCACCAGAAACAGTCCAAAGTGTCATTTCTGATTAATTTTCTCATAAACCCTTTCACCGAGGCATGCAGCTGTCCTTCTTTGCCCTGTTTCTGGAAAGAACAACAGTCCAAAGCACACAAATATGCCTTACTAATTTGCGATATATTTATGGTAACTGGAAAGAGCTTATAGGGGTTATGGGCTCAGAACAACCCTCTAATGACCTTTACTTTATTCTTCTATACACTGCATGCAGGGACGGGTTAGTGGACAAGTAAAGGATGCTTAGGGTGGCATCTACAGGGGGAGGGGTTGCTGGGGGATTTTCGCCTTCCCATTTCCATCTCTATATGTCATGCAGGAAAAAGAAGAAAAGCTTTGGTCCAATGGAGTGATAAAGAGTGGGTGTCAGTTTGGCACTCTGCCAGCTTCATTTGTGGACTTTTGCCTCCATCCATTCTCTGCTTTGATTCTACACTAGCTTTTATTGTCTGGGAGCAAGGACCTACACCTTCTGGGAGCTCAGGAAGATTTGTGGGGAAAGGCTTTCACAGGAAAGAACTCTACATTCCATGTATATTGACAAGTTTTCATTTACTGTAATCCTGTTTTGTCCCACTCAGATATGCATTAGAATGCAGCATGCTGTGGCATTGTACATACTGCTGAAAATAGTCTCCTGTCTTATAGGTAGATGCTAAATCATTTGAGAAAAGAACTATGCATTTTTCTCTCTTTGTACAGTGCCTAGCATAATGGGCCCCTGGTGTGTGTTTAGTGCTATGGCATCTGGGATTCACATAATAGTTTGATTTAAAATCCCAAATGTAAACAGCCTATGCTTTAGTTAGTAAGCTGGGGTCATGTTTGTACCTTTTATGTGCTTTAGCTAAATTTGGATTAAAGCTGATTTGCATAATAGCAATTCCACAGTTGTGTACAGCAATACTGCACCCAAACAGAGACTGTGGCTGATAGCAGCCATATAGTCCATTTTCTTTATTATGGATTAATGCATCTGGTAGAAGAAACTGGGGTTAGTGCTGGCATAACTAAGTACACAGTCCCAGCTTCTTTCCAGGCTGCTCCATCTCAGGAACTATTCCCAATATGTGAATAATAATGTGTGGATCAGTGCCTGGAACCAGTGATGGGCTGGATGATAGCCAATGAACTGAAGCTGAATCCCAGTAAAAACGAAGCCCTGTGGGTGAGCAGTTCCCAAGTTCAGAAAATTGGAATATTGCCTGTTCTTGACAAGGTTGTCTTCTCCCTAAAGGTGCAGCTAAGTATCTTGGAACTACTCTTGGATCCATCACTGTCAGTGAAGGCATAGGTGCTTTGGGTGGCCAAGAGTGCTTTTTTCAAACTTTGGCTGCTGTGCCAACTACAGTTGCTCCTCTACAGGTATAGCTTAGCCACAGTAGAATAGGCATTGGTGCGCTACACCAGACTGTTGCAATGCACTCTACATGGGACTCCCCTGGAGAAAGGTTTGGAATTTGCAGTTAGTGCAGAATGTTGCAGCCCAGCTTTTGTCCGCAATAGCTCTTTGCAACGATTCATCAAGGTAGAAGTGTTTTAATTAATAAATTAAAATTTAAAAATCAGTATTCTGTGCACTTGACCACAGGCCAGTTTGTATCCAAATGATAGTCCTTTAACACCAACCTTGCAGTCCCTTCTCTCCTTTTTTTAGGACAGCCCACACAGAAGAAGCACATGGTGAGTCTTCAGAACTGTCCTTGAAGCTGCCTGCTTGTGACAGGCTGATGGGGGTGGGGAGAGAGAGAGACTGCATATCAGATGACTTTCCTGTACTCTTGGAGGACTAATCCTCCATGACAGTTCCTGTGCTAGAGGTTTCATGACCTGGCATAGAAATTCAGTAGACTTGCCTTTTAAAGAGAAATATTAAATCCAGTCTGAGGCGTGCAGCTCTGCACCATATCAGAAGTAAAAGGAATGAGAGAAATTGCATAGAATGTAACCGCAGTATCATGATGCTGGAGGCAGTTGAGTTATACAAAGCTTGTTGGATATAGGTATGGCTTTCAGAAGCTCTAGAATATGCAGGCAGTATTTACTTCCACACCACAGGCCACAATATGGCCCTGTACATTGTCCCTGGCAACATGGAATAAAAGAGCTTGATATGTCTTCATGAGCATGGGGGGTGTATTTTACAACTTGCATTAGGGTTGGACATACAGGAAAGAAATCATACCTATCAAAAGCATTTCACTAGGCATCCAGTGTCTGTTCTGTAAGAAGTGACCCATTCCCTATTCTTCTGATTTCTTTCTTTGTGCGTAGAACTGCTTATTTGCAACAGCTCAATGCTTTGGCTTCAGAATAAGATAAATTCATTTACTAGAAGAACTTTGCCCTTATAAACAGGAATAAGAGATACCACAAACTTGGGGTGGTATAAAAAATATTTAGATCTTTATTCTATACCATCCTAAGGAGCAGGCAGTTATTAGGACTGCAACTTCAAGTAACTTATTAGGTTAATTGATCAAAGCACCATTTTAATTGACAAGAAATACACCTTCATTTAATTGGGAAACATAAGTGGGGTTTTTTTTAAAAAAAAAATTATCTTTTTATCTTTACCTTTTTATCAATTTCAATATTGATACTTTCCCGAAAATTAATGCTGTTTTCCAACTAGTGTTTACAAAAAATGCATATATTAAGGGGAAGTGCGCATAAAAATGAAGAAGGTAGGAGCCGAACTAATGACTTTAAGTTACAAGAAATAAGATTCCAGCTAAACATCAGGAAGAATTTTCTGACAGTAAGTTCTGTTCAACAGTGGAACGGTCTCCCTCAGGAGGTTGTGGATTGTGCCCCCTTGGAGGTTTTTAATTAGAGGTTGGATGGCCATCTGTCATAGATGCTTTTGCTGAGATTCCTGCATTGCTGGGTTGGACTAGATGACCCTCGGGGTCCCACCCAACTCTGCAATTCTATGATTCTTGTTTCTTGTCTTGTGGGTTTGTTTGTTTTCAATGGTAGAAAAACTGGGTGGCATTCAACTACGTGTTACTCACAGTAGACTCATTGAAATTAATGACCAGGTTTATTAAATTCAGTGGCTTTAGTCTGAGTTAAAACTTTGTTGATTACCACCCAAATAATAATAATAATAATAATAATAATAATAATAATTTATTATTTATACCCCGCCCATCTGGCTGGGCCTCCCCAGCCACTCTGGGTGGCTTGCAAAAGAATATTAAAATACTATGATACATCAAACATTAAAAGCATCCCTAAACAGGGCTGCCTTCAGATGTCTTCTAAAAGTCTGGTAGTTGTTGTTCTCTTTGACATCTGGTGGGAGGGCATTCCACAGGGAGGGCGCCACCACCGAGAAGGCCCTCTGCCTGGTTCCCTGTAACTTGGCTTCTCGCAGTGAGGGAACCGCCAGAAGGCCCTCGGTGCTGGACCTCAGTGTCTGGGTAGAACGATGGGGGTGGAGACGCTCCTTCAGGTATACTGGACCGAGGCCGTTTAGGGCTTTAAAGGTCAGCACCAACACTTTGAATTGTGCTCGGAAACGTACTGGGAGCCAATGTAGGTCTTTCAAGACCGGTGTTATATGGTCTCGGCGGCCGCCCCCAGTCACCAGTCTAGCTGCTGCATTCTGGATTAGTTGTAGTTTCCGGGTTACCTTCAAAGGTAGCCCCACGTAGAGTGCATTGCAGTAGTCCAAGCAGGAGATAACCAGAGCATGCACCACTCTGGCGAGGCAGTCCACAGGCAGATAGGGTCTCAGCCTGCGTACCAGATGGAGCTGGTACACAGCTGCCCTGGACACGGATTTAACCTGTGCCTCCATGGACAGCTGTGAGTCCAAAATGACTCCCAGGCTGCGCACCTGGTCCTTCAGGGGCACAGTTACCCCATTCAGGACCAGGGAGTCCTCCACACCTGCCCGCCTCCTGTCCCCCAGAAACAGTACTTCTGTCTTGTCAGGATTCAATCTCAATCAGTTAGCCGCCATCCATCCTCCAACCGCCTCCAGACACTCACACAGGACCGTCACCGCCTTCACTGGTTCTGATTTGAAAGAGAGGTAGAGCTGGGTATCATCCGCATACTGATGAACACCCAGCCCAAACCCCCTGATGATCTCTCCCAGCGGCTGCATGTAGTCCAAAAACTCATTGGTGCAGGCTAGGGCAGCAACTGATATGAACAGGTGTGGCTGAGTGGTAGAAGGCATGCTTTGCCTAGGTTCCATCACTGGCATCTGTAGAAATGAGTGTTTGCTGGTACCCTGGAGAGTTAATGCCAGTCTGTATAGACCAACCTTCCACAACCTGGTGCCCTCCAGATGTTGTTGGACTACAGCTCCTATATTCCTAACTCCCATAATCTAATTATCTACTCCATGGTTCTTGTTAGTTCAGTTCCATTGTGTGTTTCAGAGAAATCCAGCAGAAGTGCTATATCTGTGCAGCAAAGTATACATTCAAGACATCTAAAGGGAGGAAGGGGTGGGTGTTTGTTGCATGTTAGAAGAGAAATGGTGGAGGGAAGGTTGCCTTTCTGCATCTTGTGTTTGGTTGTATAAGGCAAACAAGTCAGCAATGATCAAACATCCCATAAAGAAGAAAGTTGTTGAAAACATCTGCCTATAAGAATTCAGTTATAAAACACAACAATGCAAGTACTTTCCTCCTGCAAGTACCCCCACCTATCTTTTCTCCAGTAATGTATTTCTACTGGAGTTTTACAGGTTGCAATGCATTAAACCTGAGGAACATCTTCAAGCACGGCTGAAAATAAATAAATAAAATCCCCAGACCTATCCAAGGCAACAGTTTAATTCTATTTCCTTGGGTTTGACACTATATCAGCTGACACCCGAGAATTCATGATATAAAGCCACAGAGCTAAAAAGGGAGAAATTGTGCTGTTTAGTACAACTCTCTGCATTCTTGCCATCTCTATCTTTAGTTATCTCTAGATGGTGATGTTGAATACCTCTCTTTTTTAAAAAAAAAGGAAAATAAAGCACAAGTCAGCCTCATGTGCTGCATGTGTTCATAAAAATATACACTTACACTGACTTTGAAAGAGAGGAATTTACTCTCAGTGTTGTTTGCCATAGGGGCACGACCTTTAAAAAAAAGCTCTGATGGTGAGCGTAGTGTTGTCCAGCTGCCTAAGAAAATCATCTCTTTATTCCCCAAAGTAAGATTCAAGGAGCTTCCCATGCAGGTTCAGACTGTGAAGATTGACAGCAAGAGAATAGAGGTTCCCTTTCTATGACCCACTGCTTGACAGCGAAGAATCCTCATGTATGTATACAGACAGCAGGCACAGGATCCTTGGTTGGTTCTTTGTTGTCTCATAGGTCATAATCAGTTTTGAAACTTTTATCATAAAGAAAGCTATCCCTAATTATGGATCATGTTAATGTATTTTAATGCATGCATATTCGTTTTTATTCATTGCCTAATTTTTAAACTGCTATTATAATGACCTCTGTCTTGATAGCAAAAATCCTATCCAGTGTTGTTTAAAATTGTGCCGAATGGTGCAGAGTGAAAATGGTAGTGGATTTCTTTACCCTGATGAAAATTACTGAGAAATGTGCAATAGCATTTGGATTCTACCTTTAAATACCTTGCCTCTAGGAGTAGGGGAAATCCAAACCTTATACAGTGGTACCTCAGGTTAAGTACTTAATTCGTTCCAGAGGTCCGTACTTAACCTGAAACTGTTCTTAACCTGAAGCACCACTTTAGCTAATGGGGCCTCCTGCTGCTGTGCCGCTGGAGCCCGATTTCTGTTCTTATCCTGAAGCAAAGTTCTTAACCTGAAGCACTCTTTCTGGTTTAGCGGAGTGTGTAACCTGAAGCGTATGTAACCCGAGGTACCACTGTATTTCATTGGCACTCCTGAACTTGGAGACCAATGTCCAGAGTATCTTATGGACAAAAATGATGAAGAGTTTCAGAACACCAGCAAGGGAATTGTGCTGATTTTATTGGTGGCAGTCAGGCAGCTGGTAGGAATGAAGGGGTGCCTGCCACTGGCAAACAGAGTCATTTATGACAGCAGTACAGTCTCATAAAGAGAAGAGACACAGTAGGTTCTATTAGCACATATCCAAAATCTCATTTTAGAGACTCAGAAGTCAATACCAGAACAAGCTAATGCCCTGTTTATTCAATTACCCTGAGTTTCCAACAGTGCCCAAAGCCAGATGCCAAAGAAATAAGTTTGAACTCTCACCATGTGTTGTTCTATACTAATTGGCTTTGAAAGGAAATTTCCCTTACCCTTTGAAAGAAACAAAGTAGGAACACGTATATGCCTGTGAATATGTCAGAGTTACCCACTGGATTACACTTTGTCTCCCTTTTCTTCCCATAAAGTTCAGCCAAACTCATATTGTCCAATTAGCATTTTACCTCTGTGATCAGTGACAAATATATATGGCTCAAAGGAAGCAGGAAGTAGAGTAATTAATGGAGAAATTGTTTTAAACGGTCAGAGATGTATGATGTGAAGATATTTTCATTGTAATTCCTCCTTGAAATAGAAAATGGATGACACACAATTAGAACATAAGAAGAACCTAGTGGATCAGGACAATGGCCCTGTAAGTAACCTGTAAGGCAGGGGTAGCTAATGTGGTTCCTCCTGGATGTTGTTGGACTCCCATCATTCCTGACCATTGGCCATGCTGGCTGGGCTGATAAGAGTTAGAGTCTAATCATAACTGGAGGGCACCACGTTAGCTACCCTTACTCTAAGGTCACAAGAGTTAAGTTTTTGGTTGACTATAGTTAACTGCTCTTCTGTAAAGTTCTGCCAGGTGGACATTAGTTTAGAACACATACTTTGCATGTTGAAGGTTTCAAGTTCAATAATCCTTGACTTCTTCCTTCCTGATCCCTTAAAAGGGCTGCTATCAGTCAAAGTAGGCTGTACTGAAGAGAATTTCCCACACACATCTGCATCCAATGAGTAGCAAAGTTTTATTCACTATTTACAGATAACCAGCCTCACTTCTTGTGTTCATTTTGAAACAGTACAGGAGTAGCTTTGTTGCAGAAGACCTACTGCGGAGGTACAAATACAGTGGTACCTCGGGTTACAGATGCTTCAGGTTACAGATGCTTCAGGTTACAGACTCCGCTAACCCAGAAATAGTACCTCGGGTTAAGAACTTTGCTTCAGGATGGGAACAGAAATCGAGCAGTGGCGGCAGCAGGAGGCCCCATTAGCTAATGTTTAATAGGTTTTGTATTTTAATATTCTGTTGGAAGCCGCCCAGAGTGGCTGGGGAAACCCAGCCAGATGAGCGGGGTATAAATAATAAATTATTATTATTATTATTATTATTATTATTATTATTATTATTACCTCAGGTTAAAAACTGTTTCAGGTTAAGAACGGACCTCCAGAATGAATTAAGTTCTTAACCCGAGGTACCACTGTACAGATAAAAAGGGGGTTACATACATACTGTGACATGATAACTATTTACTGTTTGGAAAATGTTCACTGGTATTCACCATCTGGGTCCTTTCACTGAAGTTTCTGAGAAGATTACAAGTGCCAAGGAACTCCACTCCAGCAGAAACTCCTGTCTTTCAGGAAAGCTTCTAGGAACAGGTTATTTCAAACTCTCTTAATGTAGTTTGACATGTTCTCTTGAGCTCCTTCCACTTTCTCACCTCACCACCCCTCACCATATTAAAAAGGTTGAATATAAGATTCAGCATTTTCAGATGCTATACAGAATTCTTTAAATACTGTTTCTTTACTGATCCACAGTTACTTTCTGTGTCCAGTCTCTCTGTAACCTTGTTTGAGTTTGTGACATTTATTGGGAAGAGTACAGGCTCTTGCCACTCCCTCATGTCCCAATGCTGTCTAGATCTGGAGGGTCTGCTTTTTATTTTGGCTGACATATGTATGCTATGTCTACTTATGCTCTATCAACACTATTTTCTTCAACTTCCCCTGTTTCTGGTTACTTCTCTTTCAAAGTGTAACAACACCTGTTTAGAAGAAGTGAGAATTTGAATCTGGAATATATCCTGGGTTCTTTCAGAGTGTCCCTATCTTTCTGATTTAACCTGGACGTCCAGGAGGCTACTATGTAAGGCCATGTAAAAGGGAGTTTGAGTTGCCTGATCTTTATGACTGGGACTAAACCTATACTTAACTATCCCAACAAATTAGTAGCAGATTTGCTTATTGAATCTGACTGGGGTACTGAGACACCACTCTGCCAATTCCCAGTATGTGTCCACCCCACACCCGGAAGGGTCAACCTTTACCTGTTCAGCAGTTTTCCTGAGAAGCCCAAGGTAGTAATGTGGAATGAGACATATTCATTCTGAACAGAGCACATTGGATTATTTAAACCAGAAAATGCATGTTTATTAAGTAAAACACAGAGTTAACATTGTGACCCATTCAATAAACAGAATAATATACCTAAAACTTCCAATTTAGGATTGGAATATACTCTACCTGATATAACAGACAGGTACTTTCCTTTCTTACACATTGCAGAAGAGCCAACATATGAGTCAAATTTTAAAGTCTCTGTATATCTTCCTGACAGAAGAACAGGTGGTTAGACTTCAGAAATAGTGACTGACAGGATCCAGGTGGAAACTGGGGACCAGAGGCTAGGTAACCCCTTAGACTTGGTTCTTTATTTATAGGAACTTGCCTTTCGAAATTGACTCAATACTAAGCCACAGGTCAGATTATTCAGTAGGGTGAAACAAAGGTCAACCCTGTTTGCAACATCTTGCCTCTCAGAGGAAGGTAGGAAGAAAAGGTCTGGATTACAGATCACATTTTGTTTGTATTTTCTGCAATTTAACTTCTCAAATCTCCAAGACAAAGATCAAAAGGTTTGAGTTGTATGTACCCATAGCTACCTAAATGCCTGTGTTCCTCACAGTTGCTTCCCCTGTAGACAGAGCAAATAAGGCAGCCACCTCATTACCCACCAACTTCCAGTCCCAAATCTAAGCCAGAGAGAGAGAGAGAGAGAGAGAGAGAGAGAGAGAGAGAGAGACAGCAGGGGAGGGCAGTTTCACCTCCAGTGGAGCCACTGACCAAGATCTACTTGCAGGCCAAATTAGGTCCACCTGTCAGAGGTTCCATACTACTGCAATAGATATATCATTTTAAGGTGGTGTAAGATGCCACATTGATTGGCTGTGATATTTAGTGGTTGTCCTAGAAAAGACCACCTACAATAGGCATTATATCATTGAACATCACACTTCAGTGCTTGCTACAGTGTGCTTTTGCAGCACATACTGAGGCCATTGTTATTCTGATAACACGGTAGCTTCATTCAGGTGAACTAATGAAGCAAAAGTGCGGGGCCACAGCAGACAGGTTCCCTGGTAGATGAATGCTCCCTCCTCCACTGCATTCACCTGCCAGCATTATTATTGGTTGCTCTTCCTATTTTTAGGAGGCCAGGACTAGAAGCCTCTACCAGAAATGACAGAGTGCTTGGGGAAAACCTTATTCACAATCATTTGTTCATATGTTCTACTGTCACTATTTATGTCCTTCCCAATGCCTTTCTGAGGCACTTACTGCTGTAATATAATGTCAACTACAATTTGGCCAAACACTTTGCATGAGCAGTTGATGGAATTTTAAACCTATGCTTTGTGAGCTTGGTTCAACAGAAGGATAAGCAAACAGAACTATTTGAAAATAATGTGACCTGCAAATGGCAAGGATTGAATTCCCCCTCCCTCTCACTCTGCATTGAGGGTAAAAGTACAGTATGTGACACTGGCAGTCAAGATGCCAAGGAACACAATTTGTTTCCGAACTATATAGCACATGTGTCAGCCAGAGTCTGGCACAGACATAGCTGCTGCAGCATCAGCCTCCTCCCTCCCCTAACTTTATCCCTTGTTCCTTGAAGAAATCAATATCATTCACCCAAACAATAGCACAAGGCTCTAAGGAGATATTGATCTATAGCAGAGTTGGAGAGGGGAGTGTTTGTAACACAGAGATGCTCTTTTGTAAGTGAAAGATAATTACCAGATCATAGGAACACTTGCTGAATAGGACAACATTAAATGGACATCAAGGTGAAGGCCACCAGTGCCCGTGAATGAAGCACTGAAATAACACTTTTCTCCTGGGTCACTGCCTGAACAAAAGCCCCTCCTCCTCCTTCATCTCTGTCCTTGCCAATTTTTACCCTGTATGTCTGATAAGCTCTCTCCCCCCCCCCATCTTAATTTTGCATTGTTATATCCCTGTCTTTTTGCCTTCTGATCTCCTATATTTTATCTCCTGCAGTTTGTAGAGCTGTTATACTCATAGATTTTTGCATCCGTAGAAATAAAATAGTTTAGAAACTGACCTAGCCCACCTAAGGCTCAGCACTTTTTACCAATAAACATCCAATAAAGGAAAAGTTGTAGCGCGCCATATTTTGAGAGGAAGACATCAATAACTCTTTGCATTACAAAGAGTCAGACTAGAGTAGTCATTCTTTTAAATTGAGGTAACCTTCCTAGGGAGCCTCAACAAATGTTTATCCATTTCATCTTTCAAGGCAAACACAGGGCTTTTGTAGTGCCAAAGTATTTCCCAAAATATCCTCCTTGTTTTCTTTGTGTGCTGTCTCTGTTCACTGTAATCTCTCCACCTTCCCAATATGCTGCTTCTTCAACCCCCTTTTTTTTAACAAATGTTACTGCTTTTTGGGAATAGTCATCTCAATTTTCTTTATTTACTTAGATTGTCCAAAAAGAAGCATACAACCAAATGACCTTCCAAAGCAGATAATGGGGGGGGGGGGATATTCAATACATTTTAAAAACACAGTAAAGGCAACAAAGCAGAGCAATAGAAAAACTAAAAGCAGGCGGAACACACAGTAAAACAAAACACATAAAAAGTTATACAGTATTGCATGCTCGGGGCAGTGAGCCCACTGCCTGGTGCCTTGCATAACTGTATAAAGAAACACAGGACAATGTTCTTGGATCAAAACTTTATTGATTACAGATATAAATTAATTTGGCAAAGGCATTGAGTGGTTTCTCACTCACTCAGTCTGCCTGCCTGCTGACTGCTGTCCAGGGGGGTCAAATCTGGGATAGGATTGCCCTATGACATACATCAAATAGGAGCAGCCCATCAGAATCACCACCTTGGGGAGTGCTGTGGCCCTCAGCCCCCATCTGGGCTTATGGCAAAAACATCTCCCCTAGGATCCCTTTAATAGGGCACCCCACTTTCCTGGAAGTGTAAGGCAAAGCCAGACAAACCCCTTTCCCAATAATTACTATGGATCCTACCCAATATCTTAAACCACCAAAGTTGTGATAGTTACTATAAGGGAGGCAAAAACCTCCAGACCACCCTATTAGTCTGGATGCGAAATTCCTTTCTGGCCCCGAATATGGCAACTGCTAGTTCCATAGCAAAGTCTTAACTATACAATAATCCAAGAAAATTAGGGAATGCGAGTGGGAGATCAAAAAGCTGATTGTGGTGCCAGGCTAGGAGATAGATCCCTTTTTATGCAGAGAGAGCAGGCCCAAGTGGAAACCAAGACAAGTTTTCCTGTTGGCTCTGCCCTTCCCAGCAGCCTCCTAATACCTGCCTGTGATTGGCCAATATCACGGGCAGCCAAATTTAAATTCCCGAGGCTAGAAGGAGAGAAGAACATCTCCAAGGCAGCTGTTGGGAAAGCCAAAACAAGCCTGGTACTGGTCAGGTGAGCAGAATTTAGAAATCACATGTGCAATATGATGATGCCATGACACAATATAGCTAGTTGCATTTGCCTAAGTGACAGTATCACAAAGCTGCTTGAGAGTGAAGGCAATACTTCCAGGATCGACTTTGTTCTCACTCTAGTGAATCCATTCAACCTGTTTTGGGTCAGTATCTAAAAAATTACTGTGATGACATTAACAACTTTTGCCACTGCCATAAATCTTGCAAAAAGCACCTCCCCTTTGACTGAGTTCTAATCAAGGTAAAGAAAAGTTGCTTGGGAAATGATGCTCTCCTTTGTAATCTCATTGATAAATGACTGGATTAGTAGAGAAGATTGATCTCCAGTCTTTCCCCTCTCCATATTAGTATAATGAAAAGTTTGTGGTCTGCTCTTTGATATGAGTACTGGTAGCTAATGAGTAACATCTTCATTTGGTGTAAGAGTTTAGCTTTCTCTGAGGTCACTTCTTCGTGAATTTCTTTGTTGACGTCTAATCGGAGAACATAGTATACTGAAATAGCATTCCACAGAAAAGCTCGTGGTGAAAGAGGAACAAACTAGCAGTTGATTTTTGAATAAATCTTTAGAAAATTGTGTTGTTGGGGTGACAGCCCTGCCACTCCCCAAGTTCAGATCATCTATTCAGCAGATTTTTGACAGCATACTATCCTTGGCATTATTCAGAAATGGTACCATCTTAAAGCCCTTTATTTAAGGAACATTTAAATCATCACTGGTATCATCTCCATGTAGCACCCCACACCGGATATTGACTGTGCTGCAGTCTTGAATCTAGGCAAAGAGGACTCCTGGGCATGCCTTTGGAGAGTGATGAGCACATGCTCTTTGTAAAGAGCTTCAGATTAGCTACATGACTGAGTAACAACACATGTCCCAATAAGAAGAGGTAATTATGGGACTTCTGGAGTCATTCCATTGCTTGCTAGTTTGCCCTTTTGATTGCAGGTATAAATGAATTCCTTGTCAGTAGCAGTACTTATCACTCAGTCTGCTTTTTTTATTTAAAGATCCACTAACAAGGTTCGGCAAGTGTCATAATGTTAATCTTCAAATGGTTAACATAGCATTTAAGTGCCGCCTCTAGTGCATTTATGTCAGCTCATTATTAATGACCTCTTGAGTTGCTCCTAAGTAGCTTCAGAGCAAGGAGAACATTCTCAGAATGAAATGTCTCCTAGCAAGACAATTCAGTATTTCTGGCCAACCTCCCAGTTGTATCATATCATGAAAGGGCGTTGTGGTGGCTTTGAGAGCTTATATGGGACATACAAAGATATGGTTCACTATCAGTAGGCACAAATACAGAATCCTATGGTAGTAGCTTTCTCTCCTTCGCTACATTTTTCTGGTTATCCAGCTATCAAAGTAGGCTAGAGCTGTCACTGTGCTAAGGGAGAAATTGCTAAGAAAATGTTATGCCTATTTATGCAACTTATGCCTAGTACATTTAGGCTTAGGAATAACTGAATTACTATGCAATAAAACCTCATGGCTACTAGATCCAGGTTGATCATTGATTTTGCAACATATTAAAATTACATCTCTGTTTAAAAAAAGAAAATTAGTAAACTAAACATTTTTGTTGTCCAGAATGTTGTTATATTTTTGTAATACATAGACTACCTTCCTTAAAGGCCTGCTTCACAAGGTTTGTTCTTGGTTAGTCTGCAGAGAACTCAGCCACAGACCTGGGTTAATTATGCTAAGCCAAAACATACTTTAGCTCCAGAAGGACCCAGGGAGGAACAATGCTGCTGCGAGCTCTTCCTTGAGAGCCTGCAGGTTCAGGATTGGTTTGTGTACTGAGCAAACTAGGGCCATTGACTAAGACCATATGTTAAAAGTTTTTCATGCAACTATCATGAAATATATCAAATATATGTGTCTCTTGTTGGTTATAAATAATTTACGTTTTGTATTGTCTTCTTTTCTTGATGAAATACATAGAGCAACAATTGAGAAAGAACTTGGCCTCTGCTTATGCACATTTTTCTGAAAACAGCATCAGCTAAAACATACCAAATGCATTCACAACTGGCATGCAGGTGTTTCATAAACATGAATCTGTGCAGAAAGTATCCGAAAAAGCAACCCAAAGGTTAGAAAGCATCCTCCATTAGAAATAGGTATTATCATCTGTTTTTGTTTCTTTCCCATCATAAACAGTAGGTATCTTCCATCATGACAATATGCTGCTTGTACTGCTAGATTTTGTTGATTTCAACCAGTACGTTTCCTTGATAACGAGCTTCCCGAGGATTTGGGTCAAGTCTTATTTTAGTCATAAGTTCTGGAGTTGCAGTTCTTTGTAACTCCTGGCACACTTCATAGCAATTTGTGATTTCCTCTAGCCTATGGCCAAATTCTTGAAAGGAAATGTAACTAGGGAGAAAGGAGGGAGCCTAAAGAATAAGTTATAATGTCTGTGTGTCACTGCCAAGTCCTTATATGCATGCAGTTTCCAAAAGGCCTCTTGCACTGGCGTTAAGTGCCTGCCATCTCCAGGCAAGCGTTGGCTTCACAGCCCGATCAGCATGACGTGAAAATAACAGCAAAAAAGAGAACAATGTATCTTAAATAGGCCATTACTGTTGTTGAATACAATCTTGACTTTTTTATATATTAAAAAAACTCTTTTAAATATTGTCGCTGTGTTTCCAGCTGTTAAAATCAGCCATATTTAGTTATCATAATAACCAAATGCAGCGGTTGATTTGAGCAGCAGGGAGGTGGCCCCATTACTCAGAAGGGTTTTTAAATGATCACGTTTTCTTCATCACAGTGGTATTTTGTTGCCTATTAAAAATCTCTTTATAGTCTTGGCACCTCTAGCCTGGATGACTGATGTGGCATCTTCCTATTGGCTCCAGGCCATTGGAGGTGCTTAGCAACGCTCAACTTCTACGCTGCTTGAACAAGATGCTAAAGAAAAATGCTTTACAGGCATCTTGTAAGGAACAAAATGGAAGGGGTGAAAAGGGGGGGGAGACCCTGCCACCTCCCCAGAACTTCTGAAAGGAAGTTTAAAAATTATAAGAGAGTGGAAATTTGTTCAATTGCTTTTAATCTGGATTTTGTAACTGGGAGGAACCAGAAGTGAGCAAGTGGGAAAGATGTGGGGTAGACAGAAAATGTGGACAGAGAAAAAAACAACAACAGGATGGATGCCCAACTTAAATAAAATTGGCCAAATATGTTAGAAGTAGCTAGGTATGAAACTCCTGGAATAAATGGATTCACAGTGTAGACTTTGTATGGATGATGCCTCCACGGTTGCCCTAAATTGGATTTGGATTGCTCTTGAATGTCTTTTGGCATCCAGTGCTTCAGGAATTGGCAGTTCATTTAGATACTATAATCTCTTATTTGTGTGTGTGTGTGTGCGCGTGCGCGTGCATAAGCATTTATATCCCATTTCCCCATAAAGTTCAAAACATTAAAATGACATAGTAAAATTCCTAATGGTAGTATTCCAACTCTTGTGCAGCTATCAATAGGTGACTTTGAAACTACAGCTGGTAGTGTCAGGTATTGGGCTCTTGTGTAGTTGAGCCAAATCGGCTCTTGGGGCTCCAAGAGCATTGTTTAGTTGCAGTGCCACAACTCATTGACACCCTCCCACTTACACTCCTAGCTACTGGAACAGTCCTCTTCTCTCTGTCCTTTTTTTTGTTTGCTTCTTTGTATTCTTGCCATTGTTTATGGCAACAGGCACGTTCTTTACCCATTCTTAACAGCCTAATAGAAATTGTTGGCTGTCTCAAATCAAGCCTTATGTGTTGATAATAACAACTGATTCTATTTCCAATGGCTGCTTTGTGCAAAAACTAGTCAGTTTTAGATATAACTTTATTCTAATTCTTGCTGGAGAGGAATGGCTTGACCTAATTTTTAAATCCAGTATTCTCTGCATTATTTACTGCTTTCAATTCAGCTTTCTCTGCCAGTATGGTGCTGGCAATAGTAGCAGCTGAAGAATCCTGGACAAAATAAAATGTCAGTTGAAGACATTTTGCAGCAATGTTTTCGCGTTTTCTTTTTTGCATTTCTTTTAGCATTTGGCATCATGCACAGACCGCACTCAAGCAGCTTTGCTACAGATTTAATCTCAAACTGGGACCTCCTTGCCTCTCACATAGAGATAGGGTACACAGAGGTGCCTGCTTGCACTCCAGTTAGTTCTTTGCATTCCAGTAAAATCTCTTAGCCTTAAAGGCTGGTTATTAAGGGGGGGCAGATCAGTTTGCAACAGGATAGGAAGTTACATAATGGATCACTCCATAATGTATAGCCGGGGATGGGGAGAGGGAGAAAGGAGCATACTCTACTCCCCCATTCCTCTAGTACTGGGAACAATAGAAATGACTGGGTATAGGACAATTTTATTGATTCTGCCCACTTCCTATTCTAAGATAGAAATTTATTCAAGTGGGCAGTTAATAGCTCATCGATTTTTCATCATGTTTAACTTTTGAGCTTGCATTCATTTCCAGTGGCGCTTTGTCGTGTCATTTGGTATCTGCTGTTCTATTATCTCCAGTGGGCCTTTGGATAAGATCCCATTGTTTTCAATTAGCATTCTTGCCATTTGTTTTAATAATAATAATAATAATAATAATAATAATAATAATAATAATAATAATAATAATTTATTATTTATACCCTGCCCAGCTGGCTGAGTTTCCCCAGCCACTCTGGGTGGCTTCCAATCAAGTGTTAAAAACAATGGCAAATGATTGTGAAGGAGCATCACAGGCACTGGCAGCTGTGATATGCACATAGAAACTTGTAGGCCTGTTGTAGAAATCACAGTATAGGCTCCAACAAGACGTAGGTCTGATTTTGCATTTGGCATCAGTGGAGCCAAAAAAAGTTTGAAAACTCAATGGATTAAAAAAAAAGAAAAAAATACATCTACTTCACAGTTTGTTCTCTAGAGTTAAGTCTCCAGGCATATCTCAGCCACTTCCATGGACCAAGGAGATCTGAAAATAGGCCTTTTCAAGGGTTTCACTGTGTTAAATTCATGTCAGCTCCTGTAACCATATTAGTCCAAGCCCCCACTCTGCTGTAGTGTGCTCCCCAAAAGGTTACATTCAAAGAGTAGAGGATTGTGGGTAATTAGATGCAAATTGAGAAAGACAATATGCCCATATTGCAAGTGCTTGTGATGGGGGCTAGCTTTTAAAAAGTCAGCCTGATTGCCTCTCTGACAATTTGCATAGCATTAACCAGATATATTTTCTTTTTAAACTTGAACTTTTTTTCTTCCAGAGGTCACCTCAAACTAATTACATCCCCAATGCTGCTTCACAAAAGAGGCTCCATGGATGTGATTACAGGGTTTGAAGTGCAACCAGGAGATTTCCCAGTACTGAGGAGGGGAGGGGGTAAAAGGCCACTATCTCTGTGAACTCGGCTAGCTTTTAATGCATAAATTCAGGTACTTTAATTATAGGAGCCTTGCATGTGGTTTTGTTTGTGTAGGCTTTGGAATGTGGTGCTTGTGATGAGTGCAACAACAACAACAAAGTTCGTGCCTCATTGAAAATAAACAAAAGAGTCCACCCACTAATCATACATTTGACTCATGCCAAATTCCAATTTCCAGCTGGGAGCAATTTTACACTGGAATTAATGTAGCCAGGTTGAAATGAATCGGTCATTATTGGATGTATGAGGATAATCCAACTTCTAACCAGTCTGGTGTTTTCTTCTCATGCTTGACTCCATCCACACACACACACACACACACACAATCCCTTCCTCAGTGTTCATCAAGGGAGCTTAAATTTTGCCGAAATGGTAGCTAGTATAATGGAAGAGGATTAATACAGACCCGAGGCGTTTCTTACTGAATAATACCTGGAAATGCATACCTATGAGAAATCTTATTCTAAAATTCAAAATCCATAAGTAGACTAGGATCCCTGCTTTCTCTGCTTCAAACAGAGGTTGCATTCCAATCCCACATTTTTCAAGTAATACTGGTCCCATAGTTATTAGCATACAGCTGAAAAATTATTCTTGAGCTATAGAACTTCAACCACCTAACTCCACAACACATTTTTGCCTTGTTCCATGGATAAATTATATTTCAAACTACACTGTTTGGAAGCTGGAGTTTAAAAAGGATTTCAGCTAATATTGAAGAGCCACAGCATGGTTAGTGCCTTGCATAGGACCAAGCAAAATGTCGCAGTCATGAGCAAGCTCTTGAGGTCTCCAGAACCATTCCTCAGATTGTATGCTAGAAAAAAATATGTAGAGGGAAGAAAATGCAGGACATGACATCAAAGCCCAGTGTCTGCAGTTTCTAAAAGTCTTGAGATGAAGTGCATAAGGAGTTGTGCAGCCCTGATTACATTAGCCTCTGTAAGTAGCTAGAATGGCTGTTCTCCTGTTATTATTATTAGTAGTAGTATTTTACTATTAGTATTATAAAGTGTTTAGCCATTATTGCTTCTTTGGCTTGTGACTATGGATAAAGTGTGGCCTTGGGTTTGCCTGCTTCCCAGCCACTCTTCTCTGATGTGGTCATGAGAAGGGGATAAGAAGTTTTTGCTTCTATTTTTATCCGACCACAAATCTGGATAAACTATGGTGAATAATAATAATATTTATACCCCACCCATATGGCTGGGGCCCCCCTCCCCAGCCACTCTGGATGGCTACGGTTTACTAAAACAAGCTAGTTTCAAGCCATAGTTTATGCAGATAGACCTGTTTCGATAAAACATATAATGATTAAATACAGTGTAATGCTTGACTATGGCTAACTGAAAATGAAATTCAAAGCTTCCACTCTCTTCCTCAGAGTCATGACTGAGTATGAAAGGGATGGGGAGTTCATGAGCCCAAGGCTCATAAACAAAAGAGTGTTATTGCTTTGTCCAAACCTTCCCCTAGTCTCAACAGCTGTTGGTGTTTCTAGCCTGCTCCGTATAAGAATATGTCATCTGGTCCTCAAGGAATGGAAGGAAAGGTTAGAAAATGCCCATGTCTATACATGGACATTTAGACATTCTACTACAGTGTTCCCCAACCTGGTTCCCTCAAGGATGGAAAAGGCTGGTCTGCTAGTACAAATTATTCTTGCTCTGTGACCAAGTTAATGTATGTCTAGCAGCAATATATCCCTGAAACTGGGTGCCTGGTTGGCTAGGGGTGCAGTTTATAATAACCTTAAAGGATCAGCAATTTATCCAAGTAGGCCAAAGTGATGTTTTAATCATGCTTAACTCTCAGTAAAGATAAGCTGTAAAAATGTGAGGTGCACAGCAGGATATATCAGTGCTACTTTTGTAAGAACATAGAGACTTTCAGAAGTTAAAAGCCATATGCAGTTATCTGGCAACATCAGTGGTATTGATATTTTACTCATCTGATACTCTCATCATATCCACCTGTGGAAGTGGTTGCCAGAGGAGAGTATAAAATCAGCTGCCCTCATGGCTGACTTTTGAAAGCCATCTGCATAATGTGATGACCATTAACAATGCCTGTACTTATGCAGACCGTATCCAGATATGAATAATCAAATCTCATGCTTCAATGCAAAAGCATCACTTGCTTCAGTTGGAAATGAATCTGCTATGTATGGCTTTGCAGTGTTGGTTAGGTATATTGTCATTATAATGGTTTTATTATTTTTCAATCCTTTCTCTGGAACATCAGCTACCATATTAGCCATTAGAGCCAGAGGAAACTTACAGACAGAGATGAACCAACTGTGTGATCTAAATTGACTGGAAACAAGATATTTGACTAGGTAGATAGTGGAAGTATCTCCTGGGTAGTTATCAAATCCCCATGATAAAGGACCAAGTAGTTATTTTTCAAAGATCCAGAAGAAATTACAGGACCGAGGTACAAAGAAGATGCATAATCTCAAACTAAAGTTTACATATTGGGGAAGCATTTTAATGTTAACATTCCATTTAGCAAACAGTAGGAGCATATCACATCTGGGTGATTCAATAGGTTTGTGCAGCAACCACAGGATCTGCCTTGTATCTGTACCATTTGAAAGCAGCCTGATCTGTTTTGGATCCACTACATGGCATTCTGTTTTGATTCATTATGCGGGTCCAAATCTAATCTGTTGAATCTGAAGCTCTGTTTTCCCCTATGTACTATAATGGGGAATCTAAAGAATGGTCACAAGTCGCTTTTCATATAAGTGGCTGAAATTTGCAGACAAATGACCTCCCATCATCTAGAGTGGGTTAGCATACCAAATATCAGGCAGATCTATCTACATGTTTTCTTGCAAGGAATGTTTTAAAAAGCTAAAAAGGAAAATGCTTTTTATTTTATTCCGCAATTGGATGCAAACTTCAATGGTGCTTTCCGTTGGGGGGGGGGGCGGGATGACACCTGCAAAACTTCAGAAAGATAGACATACCAGTTCTCCTGCAAGGACAAACTTTACTATTTACAGGTTGGGAAATAGAGATTATGTTCTCTCTCCTATGTTCTCTTGATGTTGTTGGGTGGAAGTGGGCAGTGATTTTCAAACCTTGAGGCATGAAGGATGTGCCCCTGGCTATAAAACCTACCAAAATTCATACAAATAGGTCAAGGGGCTATCGTGTTGAATAACATTATCTTGTGAGATCTTCGGATGAAGAGCAGTATACAAATTTAAATTTTAAAACTAAAAGAAACCTGAAAAAATCTCCCATCCTGGAAGTATCCTCCATAAAGACAAAAGTGAGAAGTTTTTAATTACATCGTGAGAAAAAGACTGACTGAGAAAGAAGCAGGACACTCTCATAGTCTCCACTCCACTGCTTCCACAATCAAACTTGATGCAAAACAACTTTGTTTACTTTAACATCAGTCCCACATATCACTGTGATTGGAGTGAATTTGGGAAATAATTCACTGTAATTAAAAGCTAGACTGGCCATGAGAATGAAAGATAATCCCACCTCTCCACCCTCTCGCCCACCATTTACAGTGGTGCCTCGCAAGACGAAATTAATCCGTTCCGCGAGGATCTTCGTATAGCGGTTTTTTCGTCTTGCGAAGCAAGCCCATTGACAGCTTAGCAGATTAGCGCTATTAGCGGTTTAGCGGCTTTTAGCGGATCAGCTGATAAGCGGCTTATCAGCGGATCAGCTGATAAGCGGCTTAGGAAAAGGGGGGGGAAGGGGGGAAAACCCGCAGGAACTCGCAAGACATTTTCGTCTTGCGAAGCAAGCCCATAGGGAAATTCGTTTTGCGAAGCGCCTCCAAAACGGAAAACCCTTTCGTCTAGCGGGTTTTCTGTCTTGCGAGGCATTCGTCTTGCGGGGCACCACTGTACATGCCTTCCCCTCTCAAGCTCTGGACTAGTTCCCTATTTCCCATTTGTTTGTTTCTCAGGAAAGGGGAGGAAAAGGTTGCAAATTTATCTTTTGGGGGAAACTGAGGCAATAGAGAGTATCAAATGGTTGGAGACACCTGGTACACCTTGACACAACTTGTCAGTGGTGCAATTCCACTTAGGAACATGATATCATGACCCTAATCACCCCCTGTTTGTCTCTTTATTCGATGAACACAAAGAGCTGATTCACCGCTGTTATTCAGCCACATTGGTTTAATAGGTGACTGTGACATTTTGTCTTCTTGAGTTTCTGAGGGGATTAAAATTGTAAAAAGTACAAGCTTTCTGGGTGTATGTCTTTCTTTCTTTCTCTGTTCTTACTCACTTTTTTTCCTCCATTCCTAAAGATTGAGGATAATCAGAGCTAATCAGAAAATTATGAGCTGCCTGATTGCTGATTAGATTCCTAATGTTAATATAGTCAAGAAGCCTCTCTTAGTGTTGTATTTTAACAGAAGTGTAAAAATAATGTCTTGGAAGGTGAAAGAAAACTATGGTAGTAGGAGGAATACATTTGGCCTTGAAAAACAGGGTCAGGAGGAAGTACCAAATATCTCTGGGGTTGGAAGGAACGATGGCATTTGCACATGACTAGGCTATCAACCCCTGTGGGATAAGTGCTTATTGTTTATTAAGAGGCTGGTCTCTCACCAGAAAAAAATGCTATAGAAATGAGTGGCTTCAGTGCCCTGAGAAAATAACTAAATGGAAATGGTTGAGCAGCTCTTGGTGGACAGCATGCAATTCTTCCTTCCAGTTAAACCAGAAGTGGCTAAAATTGTGCCCGTCCAGATGATGTTAGAATACAACTCCATCATACATGACCATTGGTTATGCAGCTGGCAGCTTGTGGGAGTTGGAGTCTAACAACATCTGGAGGACTGCAGGTTCTCCAGTCATAAACAACTCAGCCACTTGGGAGAATTGCCCACTAACACCATCTCAGTCTTGTCTGGATTAAGCTTCAGTTCATTGGCCCTCATCCAGTTCATTATCATGACCAGACACCAGTTCAGCACATCCACCATCTCACCTGCAGAAGATGAAAATGAGAAATAATGTCATCAGCATACTGATGGTAACACACCATATGACACCTTCCAGGGTTTAACATAAATATTAAAAAGCATGACAGACAAGACCAGTTCCCAGAGGCCCCCATAGCAGAGAACCTACAGGGCCAAGCAATATTCTCCAGGCACCACCTTGTGGAGCTGGGTATCCAAGTTGGAGGAGAACCACTGTTATGTGGTATTTCCAACTCAGGTAGTCGACCAGAAAGATGCCATGGTCTATGGTATCAACAGGTGCTGAGGGAGCAATTGGGTCGTATTCCCCAATCTCTCTTCTGACACAGGTCATCATACAGGGCAAGTATGTTGGCATCAGTATATGAAAATTAGCACTGATTGAGGTCCTGACTGGAAAACTATAATATTTTGTGTCAAAGAGAGAATGAACATAATGATTGGGTCCATTTCTCTATTTTTCCTTTGAGAAAACCGCAAAAGCTGTTCCTTTTAATTACCGTATATTATTTCTGAGTAGTAAGGAGCTGTTACCTGGAAGGATAACCAACACTGGAATGGATCACAGGCAATTTCACTAGATATTGTCTGTCTCTTAACACTGACACAGAGCTCAGCTCAAATGGGTGGGGTATTTTGCAAACTCTTTTTTTACACTTTCTAGTTATTTTCCCCACACTCCTTGACAATAGAGTTCAAGTATTTGCGAGATGGGGAGTGTGTTGGGAGGAAAAATGGAGATATTGTTGTAGGGGTTTTTTTTAATGGGCCTTCCCCATTCTTCTTAACAGGCAAACTTCATGCTGAAAATCAAGTAACAATGTTTTTTTCAGCATGGCTCTACACCTTAACCTTCACTGGAAAGCTGAGTGCAATCTATTTGCCTTGTGAGTTGTTCTGCATTGCTTTCCCAGTGCCTGTGATTCTCCTCCTTAGAGAAATAAAACTGAACTCTATTAGTGAAGAAATCCTTTTTATGACTCATTCAGAACCATCACTTAAAATAGTGGCTTAAATCCCAGCTGCCCCGTCCAAAAACTTTTGCTGATACCAGCTATTTCTGCTGATGAGCATGGAGCTCTTCAAAGCTGAGTTGCAGCAACTTGATTTTAACAGCAGGCTTTAACTAGAAGGAAACAATAAGAATCAGCGGATTTATCCAATGTTATTTATTTATTTATTCATTCACACATGCATTCATTTATTTCTAGGATTTCTATACAGCTGTTCCAGGGCAGTTTACAATAACTAGTAAAACTCAGTAAAAGACAATAGTAGTCAGTGCAGAAGGCAAAACAATCACAGCAGCAAAAGGAAAATACATCAGTGGGTAAAAGACATTTTGGAAAACTTATTTGGCACCTAAAATACAATGTGTAAGTGCCAGCCCAGCTTCCTTAGGGTTATAGTTCCACAAGTGAGACATCACAACCAAAGAAAGAAAGATTTCTATCCAGTGAGGGAGCTGGTGGAAGCACTGTGATGAGCACCTCTGTGCAATAGTAGAGGCTGAGGCTGATGCAGAAAAACATCTGTATCCAGGTATCAAGGCATGTAGGGCTTTAAAGGCAAGCAGGGCACTCTGAATTGTGCTCAGAAACCAGAAGGAAGTTGTTTTAAGTACTGGTAAACTATGTTCTCAATGACCAGTCCCAGTTAGCAATGTAGTAGCTGTATTTTGAACTAACTGCCATTTCTGGATAGTCAGAGGCAGCCCATATACAACACATCACAGTAGTCTAATCATGGTGTTTAACGGTAGCTAGGCTACTTCTTTTCAGGAGGGAACACAGCTGGCACATTGGTCTTACCTGGTGAATGACATTCCATGCCACTGGAGCTCGTGTCTAGAACAAGGGTAGGGACCCTTTTCGCCTCAGGAACCCCATGGACAGACTTGGATGTATGGGTGAGACAAGCCACCTGTCAATCGCATGACATCATTATGATAGGTTGGTTGTCTCACCCATCTGTCCAAGTTGGCCTGCTAAGTACATGGTGAATTTAGGGCACATGTGGAGGGGAGAAAGAAGCCTCATTTTATGCGCCTTGGCTACAAGAAGTTCCTCTCACAGCTGATGACCGCAGGAAAATGGGGCTGCTTGCTGCACATGTCTGTTCTCAACTCTGTGGTCCTCTTTTTTCTCTTTTCTGTATTCTTTCCAGCGCTATGATATTGTGTTGTATAAGCATCAGACGGAATTGTACATAGTATTCCAAAAATGGCTGCATTGTACATTCATAGGCTTTTACTGATTAATCAAGGCAGTTCATCAGTTATAGTTGCAAGGGAACATTTCCCTTTTGATTAATCAATTCAGCAGATGTAAAAAAAACAAAAAAAAAAAACAACCCCCCTCACCTCCAGGACTCTGGAGTACAGAGCTGTGTTGCTTTCCTGAATCAAGTTCAGTAAAGTGAAACTTAAGGGAAACAAAGCAAAACTGTGGACCTTAACCTCCCCATCACCATTTTTGCTACCTCTCTCCTTCCCTGTTGCCCTCATCTCACATTTCATTCCTTTCCCTTTATGTTGGTGTCATTTTCTTGATATAAAACAAAGAAAATCTCAGACCACATTTTCTTCCTTAGCTAGTCAATAATGTGCTTTTTGGAGTGACGCTATTGTGACTTTTCTTTGCAACAGTAAGGAAAATGGAAGCTAGATAGTGCTCGGCTGAAATAAACATTAATATGCTGAGCAGATGCATTTGAGAAAGTATGCACTAAGAGAACAGCATGCTTTGTGTCTGCTCCTGATATGTGGCGTTCTAATGCACATTGGGCAAGATCTAAGGCATATTTTCCAGATAAATGGTGGCAGCTGAACCAGCAGGGGGAGCTTTCATTCAGAGACATGATATATCGAGTAGCCTGAGATATGCCAAACCAGAAATGGAAAGAGTTTGCCATTTCACTTTGTTTACAATTCATTTAATTAGCTGTTCCATGCAAACAGAAAAACTCTTGCAATTATTTTGAAAATGTCTCAGAATATTCCCCAACACAGCTTAAACAGATGTAAGATGTCAACAAGCTGACTGGAGCGGCAAAAAGTTTGTTTACTGTGGTTTTTACATCACACAGATCAGAACAAACATTTGCACCTCTTTCCCCATATAATTTGGCTTTAGGAATCAAGGCCCCATCTGCTGAAACCAAAGAACTGACAACCAGCCTGTCCTTGGTTCAGAGCAGCTTCCTTTGAAGAGGAGTGGAACTGTGTTCCTTTAAATCACACAGCGCTTGTAGGGAGGGTTTAGGTGCTGCTTGTTAAGACAAAGGAAGGTTGCTGCACATGACACTTCCTGCTGCTTCTCCTCTTTAGCATTCCAGATTGCTGAGCAAACATTTGCCTCCTTTTACCGTCAGTGTACATATTTAGAGCTAGGGCAAAAGTTTCTCACTGAACTTGTTTGTGCATCTTTGAAGAGTATTCAGGTGGTCTAAAAGGCAAGGCATCTTCTTGGAGAGAGGGGGTGGAGAAAAAAACAACAATAAAATTGGAATATACTCAGAGTCGAGACTGGATTTCATGCTGTTTATTCAGCTCATAGTGGTGAGGAGGAATGAAAGGTCCCCCGAATGTCTGTCTTATATACATTATTTACACAATGGGCCCCACATAATTGGCTAATTCCAGGATTCTCCTGTAGGCCTATCAGGTTGCGGATTCCTTTCCACCTGGAGCTGGATTGGGTGGTTCCTGTGGACCAGTCAGACTGCTGCATTCTGGATCCTATTGTTGTAGGACCAGACTGCTGCATTCTGGATCCTATTGTTGTAGGACCAATCAGACTGCTGCATTCTGGATCCTATTGTTCTAGGACCAATCAGACTGCTGCATTCTGAATCCTATTGTTCTAGGACCAATCAGACTGCTACCTTTTGGATCCTATTCAACTCAGTACATAACAAAAATATAAGCAACAGTGACGGGCTTTTCCTTTCCTTTATAAAGACTTGTTTTTTGTGTTTACTGATGCAACAGCAATACTCCTCTAAACAGCCCAGCAGCCACATCTTCCCCACAATGCTTCCTGAAGCAGCACTGATGCAACATAATTCTGGACCCATTGGTGGTGGACAGAAACATGACACCCAAGGACCATTATTACACAATTTGCCATATGTAGCTGGGGAACTGCGTTTGGCTATGTAGGTTAGAAACTGTGTGCGAAGTGCCAAGCATAAATTGGTCTGAGTGGAGTTTTTCAAAAACTCAGCTGCACATACTGAGGTCTGGGACTTAAACAACCCTTCACAAAAGTCAGTTTTCTCCACCAGCTGCTCAGAGCACATGCTGAAGGTGCATTTGATACAAATCTAGCCATTGTTTGTTGTGTACACACTGAAGCAATCAAGGAGGTGACAGAGCACTGATGTATTTGTGTGCCTTATTTGTTCTAGAGGTTGAAAAAGCCAAGAGCTAAATGTGAAAATAAACAATTGATATGGGAAGTATGAAATTTACAGTTCATTAAGAGTCATACATCTTTTTTTTTTTAGAAAAAAGCTATCACAAAGTTAATAGTTAATAGCTGAAAATGAGCAGGGACGTTAAAGTGGAAAGACATGCAAGCATAATTGTGTTCCATTTCTAGTCCACTTCAGCAAAAAGCTCACAATAAAATGTTAATATATCCAGTTGTGGCTTAAATTGCACTTTTTAATTAGAGCATATAATGCTTCCCCCAAAATGGTCAGGCAGAGCAGTGGACTAAATTCAACCCATCTACCCCAAAGTTAATGACTTCGAAATCTCATTGCTCTTAGTGAGGAAGATTCAAGCTGGTGCTTAACTCTCCCATGGTTGTCAATGGGGCTTAAGTGTGCCCCACTTCAGCTCTAGAGGGCAGCAATAACAGTATTTGCTTAGGGGACCTAAGAGCAACAAATGCCCCACCACCCTAACAGGACTGCTATTTTTGCTTTACAATAAAGCAACAGTGTGAGAGCTCTTAGTGTGCATGCCCCACATCTCCCAGGGTAAGGGTGGGATATGTTGCCTGAGGGCTACCAAAATCTGGAGCTTTGGTGTCCTTGAACATATTGCTGCACATTTTGGATTATGCATGGGACTGCTGAGTTGGCAATATTACAGTGGAGCTTCACTTACTGAAGTCCTGCCAGTAGTTCCTTCAATTTGATCAACAGCCTCGTGGAGCTAGGTATTTATCCTTAACTCATGGAATCAAGTAAGCCATGGAACTTGTAGATCCATCCAGACCTCACCTAATGCTTGCGGACATTGATGTTGTGAACCACCCTGAGAACTACAGATGAAGGGCTTGGGAGGGAAACTTGAAAATCTGCACCAAATACAAAGACGGGTGAACTACAGTGGTACCTCGGGTTAAGTACTTAATTCGTTCCAGAGGTCCATTCTTAACCTGAAGCACCTCTTTAGCTAATGGGGCCTCCTGCTGCTGCCGCACCGCTGGAACACAATTTCTGTTCTCATCCTGAAGCAAAGTTCTTAACCTGAAGCACTATTTCTGGGTTAGCAGAGTCTGTAACCTGAAGCGTATGTAACCTGAAATGTATGTAACCTGGGGTACCACTGTAGATGCATTTGCAATATCTTTAAAATTGGATTCTAAGATTTTCAATGCATTTCACAGTATCTTACTGAATTATAAATCTAATTTTTGTTAAAAGATAGCCTGGGTATTCTTGCCTTAGTGGGTCATAAGAATAGCCACAGTATGATGGTACCACTTAGAAGTGAATGCATGTTTGCCAGTGACACTGCACCATGCTCCTTCCCCCTGCCAACTGTATGGAGCATAGAGATGAATACCCAGTCCGAATGGCAGGTATTATATTCTGCTACACTAATGTTCTGATTAATGAGTTTTTCCCCATCCATTGTGTGCTTTCACTTTGATTCATCCTGATGGCTATACTACATAATAGAGTACGTACTGTAATTCTCCCCCGCCCCCCGCACACATTGTTATTGCTTAATAGCTTGGCATGATGTTATCGGTAATTTTTGACTAGCATCAATGAATTACATTTTGTTGTAATTCAATAAAAAGCATCCAGAAAGTAGGGTTTTTTTTTAAAAAAAGTATCAGGTATTCCTTACTTGCCCATCACATTCTATGGCTATTATTATTATTATTATTATTATTATTATTATTGCTTCAAAAAGTACTTTGAGAAGGTAGTCTCTATTCTGTCTGATGGAGTTTAAACATTTGGGGGGGGGGTGGAACCACAAAAAAAAAATCCTTTCAAATCTAGAAATAGCTTTTGAGAAACAGTAAATTGTTAACATAATTTCAATTATCCAAAGGAGGAGTGGTAGTGAACTACTTTTAAGGATCAGAGGGCTGTTTTTGTATGCTGGGTGGTCATCTGATTTTGTCAGGATTTTCCAGAAAATCGCTAGGGTGCTCTTTACATCTAAACTATTCCTTTCTGGACAAAGAAGTCATAATAAAGAGATGGAAATGGACAGTGATGAAGCTGTTATGTGTGCCCTTAATGTTATTTTGCAACATGGCTGCATCGATACACCCACTGTAAAAGGTAAAGGTAAAGGTACCCCTGCCCGTACGGGCCAGTCGTGCCTGAATCTGGGGTTGCGCGCCCATCTCGCTTAAGAGGCCGGGGGCCAGCGCTGTCTGAAGACGCTTCCAGGTCACATGGCCAGCGTGACAAGCTGCATCTGGTGAGCCAGCGCAGCACATGGAAACGCCGTTTACCTTCCCGCTAGTAAGCTGTCCCTATTTATCTACTTGCACCCGGGGGTGCTTTCGAACTGCTAGGTTGGCAGGCGCTGGGACTGAGCAATGGGAGCGCACCCCGCCGCGGGGATTCGAACCGCCGACCTGACGATCGGCAAGTCCTAGGCGCTGAGGTTTTACCCACAGCGCCACCCACATCCCTGTACACCCACTGTACACCTCCACAATTTGTTCAGAAATTGATAGGTGTTCTGAGAAAGCCACAAGTCAGTGTTTTCAAACTGGCAGCAGAACAATAGCTTACACGCAAAACTACTAAGCAAAAATAACTAAATAACTAAGGTTATTTCTTACCTTCTGATACAAAAAGGTTCCTAAATAAATAGACCTGTACTGTGTCACTGCTAAAGCTCTCGTGTCTGAAGTGTATATATGTAGTTGATTATATAGTGTTTTCTTTTCTGCACCTCAAAACCACACCCAGCTCCACACAAGGTGTTTCTGTGGTGTGCAAGAGGTTTTAAAAAGTAGACATGCTTGGCTTCAAACACTGTTCTGTTGGGGAAATGCAAAGCATGTTTCTATACTCTGTAGCTATTCAGATAATAATATGTGAAGTGGCCCTCTATCCTCCTCCATTGCTCTACTGAAAAATGACCTAATTTACCTAAATGTAAAGATGGCATGCCTAGTGCCCTCAACAAGGCTAAGCCAAATTTTCAATTTAACTTTTTGCATTGAAATTTGCATGTTCGGTGTTAGAAAAGCTTTTCTCAGATAGCTAAGCAAAAACTCTTGACAATCAAAAGTGTTCCTGTGAGCCTCAAACACGGCTCAGTGCAGAAACCCCCAAATCCTGCTTTGATGCTGTCCAATTCTTGAATGTGTCTAGTCCAGCTCTTGATAGTTCTCCAAACTGACTGTATTAAAGCTTGAGTAGAATGCCTTTATATAGGCTGTATAATCCCTCCCTCATGGCCATGTCTCTGTAAGAAGGGCTAAGGGTGGTTTAAATCATAAAGGGGCTCTGCTAGAAACTCATGGATTTCAGAGCTTTCTTGCTTCCAAAATCCAAGAGCTTCTCTGAACTGTGTCTGGTGGGCCACCTTCTTCAGGGATGTAAGTTTCCTTGAATTGTAAAACCAGCCTTTGGAGCTTTGCATTGACATTTCAAAATGCCCAGGCCTTGGGCAAAAACTAGGTAAAAGCACACTGAGAACTGGAAGTCCCTTTTAACAGTAATACTGAAGCAAATGATTGTTTCAGTTTAGCTGTTGTCATTCATATTTTCAAGAATGTTAAAGATTTATTGAAAATCTAATGCAACAGTCAACAGCACTGCTGGACTCGGTCTTTGAAGATTAAAGGTGTACCTCACTAATGATCTTAATAGGAATTTCCAGCTCAAAGCTCTTCATTTCTGTCTTCTTAACTCAGTGTTTGAACAGTGCAGACCCCCTGCTGCTTTCCCACTGCCATTTGTTTCAGCAGGGCATTTACAGGAATAATTGAGGCATCTAGCCTTGGTGGGGTTTGATCTTCTGACGTAACATTTGGCATATTGAGTGTGGCTTTCAGAATGATTTCTATGGAGGTATATGTGTAAAAATGTTTATGTCTAAATCCTCACAGTAATCAGATATGCTGCTCACATATATTTTTCCTCAGAAGTCCAATATCTTTGTATACCTACAGATTCCAAAAGCATTCTCATGGAATGAGTGTCATGTGGGAGACAGGACTATTGAGCCAGGACACTTTTTGGAAATATTTTGGCTTCCTGCAAAGGTTTCTCCTTTCCTCTCTCCTATTTGGACAGTGTTTGCACTTCTTTGTGAAACTAAAGTTGCAGGGGGACACTTCTCCGAACAAAGAGGTGACATTTCCCTATTTTGAGTCAACTGGTCTGACACTGCCTCTCGCTGAGGTGCACAGCCCAGTCTGAAAGAACATAGGTGGGGAATCTGTGTAGCCTTGGCAGTGGGAAAGACCTCCCTTATCCTGATCTCAAGCAGTAGCAGATTGGACTATGGCTGTGAACAGGTACCGAAGATGTGCAAAAGAGTAGACACTAAGATCTTCCTGCCCCTCTTGTAACTTTCGCTATGAAAATTGAGCCATGTGAAGATTCATTGTAAGCAAGAAACTGGCTTGTTGCGTCAGCTTCCAAGCTCATAATGTTGGATAGAATAGGGAAAGTAGTCAGAAGGATTCTAATTGCAATCTGCAAGGAAATGTCTGACCCTCCTGCTTTCTTGCTTTACACCCCAGTGTTTGGTGCGGCTACTTGTAAGTACCTACAATATCTTATTGGGGCGTTCCTAACATACACATTTTGCATGCAATTTCCCCATATAGAATAGATTTTTCTGTGTTATTTTTTGCAAATTTCATGTGGTTTTGTGCAAATTTTGAAGGATAGCTGCATTTCGGCCCATGCATTGTTCTGGAAAGTGCAAATTAGACAGGCCTGCATTAAATGCAAATGAGACTTGATTTCTACCCCATCCTATACTCAGGACATTGGTGAACATGGTTATTGTGGTGCTTGCAGTGCCTCCTGAAAGTTACACCCTGTGTGTGACAGCAGACAGACACAACCAGCATGCTCTGGGTAGAAGCCCAATGCATGTAGGGTTCTCAAGAATATTTCTTGCAGCTGCCTGCCACACATCACCTGATAGTGATGTGAGCTGCCCCCCCTCCTCAGCCTCTGAGGGAATGTGATTATGTAATATATGTTTACATGGTCACCATCCAATAGCCAAAGGGTCCTCTTGAGAAAATGGTTGGCTCGGAGCATGCCCAAGGGCAGTTGTTCTTGGGACATGTTCCAAGATGGAAGGCAGAGTAAGAGCTGTGTAACAGAAACCAAGATATAAAACCAGTTATTGTTCTTCCTGCTGGTGTAGCATACATTTATTCATTATTTGCTGGTTCCCCCTGTGTTCTTCAGCTACATTTCACTAGTTATGGGATGCACCCCAGCATTTATCTGCCACCTCCAAGTGATTAGTAGTGATTATTTAATCAGTATTTGGCTGGTAGGGGGAGAAAATCCCAACCTTCTTCAGGCGCTGAGTATGCTGGAAGCAAACAAACAAAAATTGATGACTCAGATCCAGAGACTGCAGAAAGGTTTCCTGGGGAGGAGGGGAGCAGAACTGCTTTCGAGAGGCAGAAGGTAGAAACCTAAATGAGTTTTCCCCTGGAACACATGTCCTGACCTTTTTTAAAAAATGAAATCTATTTTATTAATTTTTTCCTTTTATCAAGTTCACCAGTGAAACATTAAAGATATGACTGTCGAAAAGGTCAGAGAATGTGTAGTTGTAGAAATCTTGTTTCGGTTGATGGCGTTTCCCTGAGGGAAATTCTCTCTCTTTCTCTCATTCTCTCTCTCCCTCTCCCCCCTCCCTTTTAAAATAAAAAGTGTTCCAATTTATTTGATTTTTTCCCATGTTAATGCTAACAACTGGATTTTGCTTTTAAGAACCAGGCAGAAAATGGGGGGGGGGGGGAGAGAAATACCAGAGAAACTCTGTTTCTGTGGCAGTGGGTTCAGTTGTAAAACTCATTTTTCTTCGTGTAAGGTGAGAGTACTATATTTACAAATCCAAAATATAGTAGGATTTAGGTTTGTTTGTTTTTTACTCACCTGAGCCCTTGAGTTATATACACTGTGCAGGATAGGATCGTGTTAAGTACAGCCTGCTTGGAAAATTAATTGTTATATGGTAGAGAGAGAGGTCATAAATTTATGAGATTCCTGCTAGCAGAGCCTGGGGGAAGGGATTATGTTCCCTGTACAAATTTGCCCCAGATTACAGTCATGTTTATCTTGTCCCCTTAAAACTTAGTGTGAAGCAAAACATTTCAGCCTATCTTGGTCACCCTGACAAACAAAAGAGAACCCAAAAACTAATTGTCTTGTCTATCTGTCTAAATGGATCAGGCGAGAAACAAAAGCCAGCCTCTACAAATCTAGTGTTTATGCTATTTGGGGGCTTATAAGAAGAAAGCAGGGGAACTAATCAGGAAAAGGAAGTTACTAAAATTTGCCTACCAAGGGATGAAACAAATAAACATGCTACAAATCAATCTGGGACAGGGCCTATTACTCCAGAAATGTTCTACATATGTAACACAATGCAAATCCTTTAAAGGATTTTTCCTCAAGATTCTGATAAGTTTCCTTCTGCTGCATAGGACACATAAACAGCTGCATTTTGACATTTCCTAGATTAAGAAAATAATAAGACGAATTCCTTTCCTCCTTCCATTTTGAGGGTGAGAGCACCACCTGACACCCTGATTCTGGACCAAGACAGACCTAGAGTCAATGAATCTTTGTTTAAGGAATCTTTGTTTGCCTTGGAAATAAGTCCATGATGGGATTCCAATATGGAAGCTGCACATTGTTGTGGAAAGGATGGAAGCCTATCTCCCTTTCTGAATATGGCACAATCAAATGTGCAAAAGAGAAGGAGGCAGCTCTGAATTCTCATTACAGGCTGTTTTATAATTTTTGAGCACTATGTCTGCAGAGTAGGAAATGTTCCTTAAATGAGAAGCACTGAATTCTCAGAATAGAGGTATTATCTTTTTAAAAAAAGAAGAAGACAAAAATCAAGTCAAAAATGATCATGCATTCAAACTACCGGGCAACAATTACATGAGGGGAACATTAAGTATCTGCTCTCCCTGTGCAAAGGTCAGAGGGGGCAGGGTTTCTGTTGAGGCAGGTGATTAGCTGTGGGAGGAGCTTATCAGAGCTTGCAGGGCAGCGGCGCGCGCAGTTTGATCCATCTTTTAGATTTAGGGGAGCTAGTCTCAAACGTTTGTTGGGGGAGACCTAGGGGTTTTTTGGGGGGAGTTTTTTGTCCTGTCTTCACGCTTTTTATGATGGAGGACCGCTGTAGCCACCCCCAATGACACGTTCTCAAGATGGAGGGTGAGGGAACAGCTGCAGTCGCCTGCGGTTCCTGCGCAATGTTTGCCATCTTGCCAAAGGTTGCAGGCAGCTTTACCTGCAGCAATTGCATGTTGATTGCCCTCTTAGAAGACAAAGTCCAGCAACTGGAGGAACGTGTAGCTATGCTCCAAAGAATTAGAGAGCTGGAGCTCTTCTTGGAAGCAACAGAGCACACCGTCTCCACCAAGGAGGAGACGGGGACTCCCCTGAGAAGGAGGCTAGTTCACCAACACAGGAGCCAGATATATGGAGAAACATTACTCAAAGAAGTAGGAGGCCCAGGGTTCGCTCTGATTGTTTAGAAATACACAATCGCTTTGAGGTCCTCTCCCCTAGCATGGAAGACGAAGAGCAGACTCCATTTGAGGATCTCTCCCTCATTACAGTCGATCAGGTATATGAAGACGAGCAGCAAAGTCAGTCCTCAGGCAATGTGCAGGCGACCTTGGAATGGACAGCTCATGGCAAACCCCGACCAGATCTAAGAGGAGGCGTGTAGTGGTGATAGGGGATTCCCTACTGAGGGGAACAGAAGCAGTGATATGTGGGCCTGACAAGATGTCTCAGGAAGTGTGCTGTCTCCCCGGGGCTAAGATCCAAGATGTAACTGAACGACTGCAAGGAATCATAAAACCCACTGACAAATACCCCTTCCTCTTGGTTCATGTGGGAACCAATGACACTGCAAGCAATAGCCTCCAGAAGATCAAAAGAGACTATGAGGCTCTGGGCAGGAAATTGAAGCAATTAAATGCACAAATTGTCATCTCATCTGTCCTCCCAGTTGAACGACGTGGCCCAGGGAGAGAGGGAAAAATAGTGGAAGTGAACAGCTGGCTTCACAAATGTTGTAAACAGGAACGGTTTGGATTCTTAGATCACGGACTGCAGTTTCTTGAAGATGGACTTCTGGCAAGCGATGGGCTGCACCTCACAACGGTTGGGAGGAATGTTTTTGCCAAAAATCTCAGAAACCTCATCAGGAGGGCTTTAAACTGACTAATGTGGGGGAGGGAGACAGTGCTCCTGAAGGTAGGAGTCTATCAATTGATGAAGATGATCATCCAAATGTCATAGACCAAATGGAGCAAACAGCACCAGACCTAGTGGTGGGAGGAAAAAATCCTTAAATAAGAGACACGGGGGAATGATTAATGGACTTCAATGTACACTAATGCGCAAAGCATGGGAAATAAACAAGATAAGCTTGAGCTCTTGGTACAGCAAACTAAATATGACATAATAGGCATCACTGAAACCTGGTGGGATAAGTCCCACGACTGGAATGTAATAATGGAGGGATACAATCTATTTCAGAGAAACAGACCAGACAAGAAAGGAGGAGGAGTGGCGTTATATGTCAGGGATGTGTATACCTGTGAAGAGATCCAAGATTTAGAACCTCAAAGCCAAAGTGAGAGCATTTGGGTCAAAATTAAGGGAGAGAAGAAAAGCAGTGACCTCATTGTGGGAGTTTACTATAGGTCCCCAAGCCAAACGGAGGACATAGATGATGCCTTCCTGGAACAGATGGCCAAGCATGCAAAAGGAAGGGAGATAGTAGTAATGGGGGACTTCAATTACCCAGATATTTTTTGGATGTCAAACTCAGCCAAGAGCATAAGGTCAAACAGATTCCTCACTGGCCTTGCAGACAACTTCATTGTCCAGAAAGTGGGAGAAGCAACAAGAGGAACAGCCATTTTAGATCTGGTCCTAACCAATGTTAATGACCTGGTTAGTGGGGTAGAAGTGGAAGGATCATTAGGTGCGAGTGATCATGCTCTTCTGAAGTTTACTATACAGCGGAAAGGAGCAGCCAAGCATACTAGGACTCAATTTCTTGACTTTAAGAAAGCCGACTTCATAAAACTTAGGGAAGTGCTGGGTGAGATCCCATGGACAGTAGTACTAAAAGGAAAGGGAGTTCATGATGGCTGGGAGTTTGTTAAGAGGGAGATAGTAAAAGCACAACTTCAGGCAATACCAATGAGATGGAAACACGGAAGGTGCTTAAAGAAGCCAGGGTGGCTATCTAAATAACTTTTAACTGAGTTAAGATTAAAAAAGGATGTGTACAAAAAATGGAAAAGGGGGGAAACCACCAAAGAGGAATTCAAACAAATAGCCAGCACGTGTAGACACAAAGTCAGAAAAGCTAAAGCACAGAATGAACTCAGGCTTGCTAGAGAGGTTAAAAGCAACAAAAAAGGCTTTTATGGGTATGTTCGTAGCAAAAGGAAGAACAAAGAAACAGTGGGGTCACTCAGAGGAGAAGATGGTGAAATACAAACAGGGGACACAGAAAGGGCTGAACTCCTCAATGCCTTCTTTGCCTCAGTCTTCTCCGATAAAGAATACAATGCCCGACCTGAAGAATTTGGAGCAAATGATTCAGCAGAGGAAACACAGCCCAGAATAACTAAGGAGATAGTACAAGAATACTTGGCTAGTCTAGATGTATTCAAGTCTCCAGGGCCAGATGAACTGCATCCAAGAATATTAAAAGAACTGGCAGATGTGATCTCAGAACCACTGGCAGTCATCTTTGAGAATTCCTGGAGAACAGGCGAAGTCCCGGTAGACTGGAGGAGGGCAAATGTTGTCCCTATTTTCAAAAAGGGGAAAAGAGAGGACCCAAATAATTACCGCCCAGTCAGTCTGACATCAATACCAGGGAAGATTCTGGAGCAGATCATTAAGCAAACAGTCTGTGAGCACCTAGAAAGGAATGCTGTGATCACCAATAGTCAGCATGGATTTCTGAAAAATAAGTCATGTCAGACTAACCTGATCTCGTTTTTTGACAGAATTACAAGCCTGGTAGATGAAGGGAACGCAGTGGATGTAGCCTACCTTGATTTCAGCAAGGCATTTGACAAGGTGCCCCATGATATTCTTGTAAAGAAGCTGGTAAAATGCAGTCTTGACTATGCTACCACTCAGTGGATTTGTAACTGGCTGACTGACCGAACCCAAAGGGTGCTCATCAATGGTTCCTCTTCATCCTGGAGAAGAGTGACTAGTGGGGTGCCACAGGGTTCTGTCTTGGGCCCGGTCTTATTCAACATCTTTATCAACGACTTGGATGATGGACTCAAGGGCATCCTGATCCAATTTGCAGATGACACTAAACTGGGAGGGGTGGCTAACACCCCAGAGGACAGGATCACACTTCAAAACGACCTTGACAGATTAGAGAACTGGGCCAAAACAAACAAGATGAATTTTAACAGGGAGAAATGTCAAGTATTGCACTTGGGCAAAAAAAAAATGAAAGGCACAAATACAAGATGGGTGACACCTGGCTTGAGAGCAGTACATGTGAAAAGGATCTAGGAGTCTTGGTTGACCACAAACTTGACATGAGCCAACAGTGTGACGCGGCAGCTAAAAAAGCCAATGCAATTCTGGGCTGCATCAATAGGAGTATAGCATCTAGATCAAGGGAAGTAATAGTGCCACTGTATTCTGCTCTGGTCAGACCCCACCTGGAGTACTGTGTCCAGTTCTGGGCACCACAGTTCAAGAAGGACACTGAGAAACTGGAACGTGTCCAGAGGAGGGCAGCGAAAATGGTCAAAGGCCTGGAAACGATGCCTTATGAGGAACGGCTAAGGGAGCTGGGCATGTTTAGCCTGGAGAAGAGGAGGTTAAGGGGTGATATGATAGCCATGTTGAAATATATAAAAGGATGTCACATAGCGGAGGGAGAAAGGTTGTTTTCTGCTGCTCCAGAGAAGCGGACACGGAGCAATGGTTCCAAACTACAAGAAAGAAGATTCCACCTAAACATTAGGAAGAACTTCCTGACAGTAAGAGCTGTTCGACAGTGGAATTTGCTGCCAAGGAGTGTGGTGGAGTCTCCTTCTTTGGAGGTCTTTAAGCAGAGGCTTGACAACCATATGTCAGGAGTGCTCTGATGGTGTTTCCTGCTTGGCAGGGGGTTGGACTCGATGGCCCTTGTGGTCTCTTCCAACTCTATGATGATTCTGTGATTCTATGAGATGAAGAATTTGTAGTGAAAGCAAAGAGTCCACATTGCATATTCCATCTCTGTGTGAGCCCAGCCTATTCCTGTTTGGGTCTTTTATGTTGTGAACTGCCCTGAGATCTACAGATATAGGGTGATATACAAATAAAATAAAATTAAAATAAATAAAATAAAAATTTGATGCACTGAACTAGATATACCACTATTAGGGAGGCTGGAGCAATGTACTGAAATTAGGATATCAAGCCAATTTCCTTCCATCGGTCCATGCAACCCCCATTACAGAACAAACTCTTCATGTGAAAGCTTTTCATCTTAGTCCTCTACAATGAACATTGTTTTTTTAATATGCACACATTACACACACACACACACACACACACACACACAAATTATATCTTCATTGATGTATACAGGTGTCTTTCCCCTCCCCACCCCTTTTCTTTTGTTCCTGAAGTGTTTTATGTTGCCAAAAGCAGCTGATATACAATAAGATTGGGATCCTGTCAGTTTCACATGTTGAAATCCAGTTGAAAGTGTCTTCACTCCACTGCTAGCTCCAATGGCTCACTCTGTTGTGATAGGTACCAGCTATTAAAAATGTGAATGCACATTCCGACACATTGTTTAAGTGTGTGAAACTGATCTACCAGAAGCACAACACTGTTGACTTTCTAACTTAAAAAGTTCTTACTCCCATCATCATCCATGAAGCCACCAATGGATGTCAGCTATGACCAAAAAGAAAAGTAAATGTAGATACAAGTCCAGGACAGATTTGTATTGTGTGTATTCGTAATAATGGACTTTCAGAAACAAAACTCATGATTTGCTTTAGAGTATTTTTGTGTACTTTTAACAAAGAAGTACAGCAATTGTCAGAAATCAAATAGGTCAAACTATATGTGCTTGACATATAGGGTGGCACTGTGGGTTAAACCACAGAGCCTAGGGCTTGCCGATCAGAAGGTTGGCGGTTCAAATCACCGCAACGGGGTGAGCTCCTGTTGCTTGGTCCCTGCTCCTGCCCACCTAGCAGTTCGAAAGCACACAAAAAAATTCAAGTAGATTAATAGGTACCGCTACGGCGGGAAGGTAAATGGCATTCCTGTGCGCTGCTCTGGCTCACCAGAAGCGGCTTAGTCATGCTGGCCACATGACCCGGAAGCTGTCTGCAGACAAACGCCGGCTCCCTCAGCCTATAGAGCGAGATGAGCATGCAACCCCAGAGTCGTTCGCGGCTGGACCTAACAGTCAGGGGTACCTTTACCTTTATATGTGCTCCACACCTTACAGCTCTTGGGAGGCTGTTCCTAGAAACAGGCTGCTCTGCACTTATTATGTCCAGCATACTTTTCAGTGTCCCAAATGATGGGACATCTGTGCAACCTTCAGGGGACAGTTTCCCTGATCTCACTGCTGCTTTGTATTGCTCTAAAATGCATAGATGCTGTATTGGCTCTGATAATGTTCTTTCCCCTGATATCTAATATCATATTGCACATGGTGCACTATAACATCAGTATGCAGTTTAGGATACCCATGGTAGTGGGTATAAGTTGGCATATGTGCACATATTTATCTAGTATAGCAAGTACTGAAGGCAAGATGCTGCACAGGATGCAAGCACGTTCCCCATCTTTTTCTGGACAATTGGGCTTGGTGAATTTATTTATTTCTCACATTCCTCAACTGCTTCCCAACTATGTTTCCAAAGTGGTTATGCAACTGCAATCTATAGGAGTTTTGTTCCTGTGAACAGCAGATGCAACATTTGGCTCCTTAGTCCTTTCACTTACTTGCCATCCGTTGTTTTGTTCCATCATACATTTTTTTAACTCCCACCCAACTCTTCTGGAGGTTACTTCAGGTTGTCTGCTTAAGGAGGTACAGTGATGGGAGATGTATAAAGCATCCCAGCTGGGTCCCCTAAATGGATTCTATAAAGAGCAATTAGACCAGGCCTGCTCTGCGGTGTGTATGTGGCACAGAAGCACAGGCAAAATTCTGTACTTACAGCTGCTCTGTGATTTGTAGAACTGAACCCCTACTGTTCCGCATTGAATTGTGGCTGAGTTTTGTTGCTGAATTTAGTGCAAAACCTCTCGAGGAGACAATAGATTTCCCCCCTCTCCCTTGATGTACTTTTGAAAAAATATATTCGCCAACTTGGATGGGAGTATTTCAGCAAAATTCAGTCTGAAGCTTGCTTAGCGTTTGACTCTTTAGAGTTCTCTGTTTAGAGACAAACATATGCACTTCTGTTCATTTCATTTCCTCCTCAGTGGGACACTATCCATTGCACAGGTCCCATTGAAATGAAATGATCTACTGTACTTCTGTGCAGCTCCCAGAGTTGTTGTCAGGGTCAGCATGGTTGGTCACCCACTGAGGCCCATGCTGCAGTAGTGGTCTGACTCTAACCCCTGGGTCCCCCCTGGCCCTGCTGCCACTACCACTCTTCCTCCCTCTGAAACATTCAGGGACAGGATCAAGGAGAAGGAGCTGCTGCTTCTGCTCACCTCACCCTCCCCTTCTGTCATCATGAAGTCATGAGTCCAGGAGAAGAAGAAGAGTTTGGATTTGATATCCCGCTTTATCACTACCCAAAGGAGTCTCAAAGCGGCTAACATTCTCCTTTCCCTTCCTCCCCCAAAACAAACACTCTGTGAGGTGAGTGGGGCTGAGAGACTTCAGAGAAGTGTGACTAGCCCAAGGTCACCCAGCAGCTGCATGTGGAGGAGCAGGGAATCGAACCCGGTTCCCCAGATTACGAATCTACCACTCTTAACCACTACACCACACTGGCTCTCAATGAAATGAGCAAGTGATTGGGCAGAGGTGACACATGTGAGGAGGAGTAGACCACTGAGAGCCACTTGTAACACTGAGAGGACCTTGTAACATTTGGAACCAACACTAATAGCTCCTACTCACTTTAAATGGGCACGTGCAGGAGAACATCTGAAGGGGATTGTGTCCACAGAGAGGTGCTTATGTGCAATCTCTTCTATCTAAGAGAGCAGTCCTAAGTATAGGAAGCCAGTGGAACATAAACTGACCATTGCAAACTCTGTTCAGGAGTGGGGCTACTTCAGGAGAGCCAACCCAAGCCTGGCAAAGGGAAAACTTACACCACCCTTTTTGCTGGCATAAGAACTGCTGAGTGGTGAGGTTAGATGCCTTAGCTGAACAATGTTAGGATCCAGCATAAGTCTTGCCCTTTCCTGGTACCTCCCCACCACCCTCCCAAAACACCCATTTTTCAGGGCTTACGTTGGGATAAGATCCACTGGTCTTAGCTGAGCCAGCTGAGCTGAGGTGAAGGAACCATGCCAGCATATCTTCAGCTGAGCAGGGATGTGGGGTTTTTGCAGGCTGAGCACAGCTGAGCTGAGAATGGGCCAGCTGAACTGGAGATCCAATAGATCCCAACTTGCTCTTCCTAGGGGAACTTGGGTTTGGATTGCTCCCCAATACACTTAGAAAACTTTGCCCTTTTTTCTTTTTTATATTTTTAGAGGAATGGTACACATTTGCTACATTAAAAAGAAAATCTTATAGCTTAATAGAGCATTTTATTCAGGATAAAATTTCCTCCTGAAAATGATTAAGCCCCCCACCCAATATAGTTATTTTCTCCTTTCAGATAGAAGTAAAAATGGTATATTGGGTGGGATTATTATTATGAAGTACTAATAAAATGCCATCTGGGAAGAACCTGGTGGATTAGTTCTCCAACAGGTCACTGTATAAGAAAATGGAGAGGCATTTTTAGCATTTTTCAAGAAAGAGAATCCATATATGCTCTATGTAGGTTAGAATAATTTGTATGTTGTTTATTGGAATTAGGTTATTAGGATTAGTTTTATTTTTACAACAATAAAATAAAATACAGGTTTTTAGTGGGATTTTGGATTTGATCAGCCATAACTCTTAACTATTTGGTTTTTTTTAAGATGCATATGCTGCCCTTTAGAGTTCCCACTCCAGGTCAGATGACATTGGCCAATTAGAACAGCTGAATCACAATTTTAAAGTCTTGGAAAAATAAAAAAGTATTTGCTCAGCACTTAAGTAATCTCGGAGTGGTCCCCAGGTGAGTATCCTTCCTGAGAGTATTATAAAGGCAGAGTACCACAACAAAGAATGCCCCCTCACAAATAGCCATGTACCTAGTCTCTAGATGTAGGGATACCATGATGGTCTGGAATCCTAGGCAGCCGTAATTTTGGCACCATCATTCTCCTCCTTCAAGTTGTCTGGCATGCATCTTGGGCTTGGACTTGGCATTAACATCATTTGAACAGGTTATGGAGAAGGTAAAAAACTAGAAATAAGACATCTTCTATGGGGATCTGTGTCATGTTGGGATTGTTTATCTGTGCAGAAGGTTGAAAAAGCTGGTATTTAATTGATAGAAGCCTTTATTCAATCATTTGAGTTATTGCATGATTAAAGAAATATTAGTTGATTAATTGATGGGTTTGGGGTGGTTGACATTTGCTTATATATAGGCAAAAATATCGTTTTGAAGCAAAAGACACATAATCTTGGTTATTGGATGATGCATATATGTATCATAAGGACGCGGGTGACGATATGGAAGGTCAGCGGTTCGAATCCCCATGATGGGGTGAGCTCCCGTTGCTCGGTCCCAGCTCCTGCCCACCTAGCAGTTTGAAAGCACATCAAAGTGCAAGTAGATAAATAGGAACCGCTCCGGCGAGAAGGTAAACAGTGTTTCCATGCGCTACTCTGGTTTTGCTGGCCACATAACTCGGAAAAACTGTCTGCAGACAAACGTCGGCTCCCTCGGCGAGTAAAGCGAAATGAGCGCCGCAACCCCAGTGTCGTTCGCGACTAGACTTAACTGTCAGGGGTCCTTTACCTTTATATGTATCATAGAAAGCATCAAGAGGCATTAACTCAAAAGGCATTTTTGTGGAAGAAGAGAAAATACTTCTTAAAATAATTTTAAAATCATCCTGATTCACTGAGGCATCTTGTTAGCAAGTTGAAATGCTTGCAGTCATTACTCTAACCAATTAATTGATTAAATATTACAGCCTTAATAATGAGGGCATCAAGACTATTTACTTTTTTGCCTTCTAGGTTAATTGCTGGATTGTGAAAGCCCATTGAGGTTTTGCATTTCATACATGATATTCATAGCAGGGCCTGCACAAAACATTTTGCTGCCTTAGACAAAGGGAAAAATCGTGTCTATTCTCCCATTCCATGTACAGAAGCCGGCAATTGAATCTTACTTCAGCACTGGCAATGGGACAAGTCTTCCACTAACTGCATCAGAGGGAAGTGGTCTAGTTTAGGAGGTGCAGCAAAGGCACCCACAAGCTTTGTCCCTCAACAGAGGGCAATGGCTGATAGACTCTTGCCACAGTTGCCTACTGAGGTGATTGTGTAACTCTGGCTAATGGCAGGGCCAGCTCTGATCCATTGTTTAGTAAACTGGTCATTTAGAGCTATCAAGAACCAGCAGTGCTTTTAATGTTTAAATACTTAGTGTAGAGGTCTTTTAAAAATATGGCAAAAGCTCACTTTTAGTACTATTCTTGTTTCTGTTGTGAAGCAAAATTCGTCAACCCTTTGCTAGGCCATAAGAAAAAAACATTTATAAAGAGAGCACAACACATAAGGCTTCCATGCTTCCATAGTGCACAAGTAAGTGAACAATCTAAGAAGGAGCTAAACCGTATGGGGCCTTATTTCATTCCCATAACAATGAAAAACCCCATAGTATCACTTATGAGCAAATAGATACTGATTCATTTGCTGTCTAATTTAGCTGGCTGGCCTTATAGTGCTCTTCACCATGCTGTCTTCTATTGGAAGTAAATAGTCCTGTATCCTAATCTAACCTTAGTACTAATTGCTCAGTGGTACCCATGGTGATACGAGTCCACTCTGCCAATTGCCTAACTGTTATTTGCTAATACTTTCCTCTGCAGCCTCTTGGTAATAACAGGCTGTCATCTCAAATGATCATATTCAAAGTTCACACAAGATAAATGACAGTTGCCAGTGTAACCAAGAATTGCCAGTTTGAGATGCACATGCAAATTGGCAATTCATCCATGGAAATTCCAGCCCGGAAGATCAATGACTAGGTAACCTGGTTTGACCTTCCAGGCACATGACATTAATTTTATTTAAGTTATTTCACTCTGCTTATGAAAATTAACTTTTTTAAAAAAAAAAAAAGAATCAGTTTTAAAAAAATATATATTGTATTACTTTTGAAAAGGGGTGAAATGAATGGTTTCACATGGTACCATATCATAATCTAAAACAATGTATCAGTCTCTTAATAAGATCTACCCAGATGTATTCCTTGCTCTCTTGCCCAAAAGGCAGGCTCTGTGTATAACTTTTTAAAGAACTCTTCCCCTGAGTGCTAAGTAAAATTGATTTTTAAGTGAAACTATCTCTTATAATTGGAGACAAAATGCCTTGTGGTTATTGTAATGGATTTTGAACTGTGACAAGTCCTGCTTGATGATCACAACTAGAGCGCCACAGATTATTTTAATATGATTTAGTAAGTGTTGTTGGATTGAATGGTTTGAGTTTATCTGTGATTTCCCCCCCCCCCCTTCTGACTAAGGAGATACGTCTGGAGAAATGGCCTAAAGTGCTGACTAGCTCAGTCTCTGTGCCTGCTTTCTCTGCATGCACCTTCTCCAGATGCTGACTGCTCTGCAAAGCCTAGCACCCCAGATTCTTCCTGCCTTTCAGGTGAACTCTATTAACCTTTCTGAGAGGTGAAGTGTGCTTTCTCTTACCCCTTGATTCATGACATTTCAGAAGGCAATCTGATGTCAGGTGTCTTGCCAAGCAGGACAGCCTTCTCAGCAAGAGAAAGAACAGGCTTAGCAAATAACTACTGGTGCATATGGCATCCTGTGAGTAAATTTAGAGTCCAGCTTTTGTGAGGATAGACAGTGAGTTTGGGACTTGATCACAGAGCTTGTTTGTGTACATCCCACCCCCAAGCTGGATACATTTATTGACAGCCTATCCTAACTGAAGGCCTAAGGATGAGAAATAGCATTGCACAAATATAAGCACCAAACTCTCTTTTGGAGAGTACCAATGCAATCATTAAACAATATAGAAAGATGGAGGGTGTGTGTGGCTTAGTATGGGGTTTGCAATCCTGCTACTGATTGTTTTCAATATTTTAAGGCTGTCTGTAAAATACTTGCCTTTTTCCAGGCAGTCCTGCACTTGGGCCCCATACATGTTATTAGGATTTATTGCAGCTTTTTAAAGTACCCAGTTCTTCAAATAGAGCTCAAATAGAGCCAATAATTATTTATCCACGAGCCACTTTAAAGGGGATAAGAAATGTGGAATTAAGGCATTTGGGGAACTTGGAGAATTATGGCCCTGGAGCCAGACCAATCCCTGACAGTTCACATTTCCTATGATTAGTAAGCTAGTGGCATGGTTTTGTCAGGGAGCACTAGATCAGGACATAGAAATGTTGGTTTGTGGGTCAGCATCCTTTGTTGAGTTGTAATAGTTTAGAAGCCAGGGTTACAATGGGCCAGTGGAAGTGTCACCCTCACTTAACAAGTTATGTTGCTGAAAATCTTTTAAGATATCAATGGAAGCAGCAGGCACTGCAGTTTATTGATGGCATCTCTCTCTCCTTCACACACTCTCATGGGTGTTTAGAAATCTGTGTCACACAGCAAAGAACTGAGATGTTTAGAAATCTGTGTCACACAGCAAAGAACTGAGATGAGCTACCAAGCTTCTTGTGAATTCCAGTTATTCATTTTTTAAACAGAAGCAACCAAAGCTATTAAATACCTCATATAAGTATCTCTTAAGAAAGACTAGGCTGTGAGGAGTAATTTGAGGTGTTACAGAATACGCCATGCATAATAGGTCATCAAAGCTAAAAATGAACAGTGGAATGATTATAGCTAGATTACAGTTTGCATTTCTTTCATAAGAATAGGTGACTGTCCTTGATGGAAGTCAGAGGACACCTCTGAATCTCTGCTACAACACTGAGTTATAGCTGGAGCAGAAATTAACTAATGGTTTCATGTTGGTGTTGCCCTGATCAAACTATTTTCATGGGGTGGGGGGCACTTTAAAAGAAATACTGTGCTAAGCACTATGCAGATCTACAGATACTCTTTTTGGCAGATTGGATGAATGTGTGACAGGCCCTTTTGAGGGAAAGCAATGAAAGCAATTGTCTCAGTCCTTAAACATGGAGCAGAACACACCAACACTGGCAGCAGTGTTTCAGTGTTTGATATGATTGGTGCTGGAGGCACCAGCCCAACAAATAGTGGAAACAGATATTGGTACTTACTGGCTGCATTGCATTGCCGACACTACTGCACTGCAAGGCAAGGCCTCTTCCAGGCCAAGAGGCACCCTTGGAAGATGCAAGGAAGAGTTTGCTTTCTCTTGAAACTATCTGAACCTCTCACGTAAGCCTACCTTACACTTGGAGAAATACCAATGAAGCATCTGAGAGTGGACCATTTTAGGTCTTGCGGGTGGTTTAACTGTGCTTAATTTCAAACTTGAACTGTAAGATTACATCAGTATTTACACCATAATCCCAAGTGCAATTGACACAGTCCAGCCCGCTTATAATTCCCAGTGAAGAAAGTGACCTGGTTCAAATGTCACACTAAACCAGAACATGGCTTATTGTGTATGAGAAGACATGAGGATCACTAGTGAAGATCACAGTCACTTGGCTCCTCACCTGGGCCTGCAGCTCTTGTGCTTTCCAAGCTCAGCTTAGCATTACGTGGAAACCTGGGCTTTTGATTTGTCTTGCTCGAGTCCAGACAAACCATGAGCTGTAACCAAGGTTTGTTCTTGGTTTGTCATTTATGGCCTGTATGGAGTGAAACAAACCATGAGCCCAGGTTTAGGTGTAACAGGAAGCCAAGCCATGGTTTAGCCCTGGGTTGAATGACAGCGACAGGACTGGGGGAGTAATGCAGTGGCTGTGATCTTCACTCACAAACCCACATGTTTACTTGTGGTTTGGTTTAGCTTCACATGCAAAGTGGGACAGTGATAGAGAGTTGAGCACACACATAATTCTCCTATTGAAATCAGTGGAACTTAAGTTTGCATAATGTGCATAGGATTGAATTGTCCTTTTGTAATATTCATGTTTTTCCCTCCAGTAACCCATGCATGAGCATAAGATATATAGGTGCACTGACTCACATTCCGTGCTGTTGCTGCTAGGGCAATTCCTTAACAGAAATTACTGTTGCTGTAGAGAGGGTGAAAGGTTAAACAGGCTGCGGAGCAGAAATGCATTGTGCTTCAACAATAATCAGCTCTTCATGGCACCATCTGAAATTTTTGCAACAAGGCTTCGTGACAGAAGTGCCCCCTTAAACTTAAAACTCAGCAATGTGGAACACTTTCCATTTGAATGTGATCTTTCTATTTACTGAGGGAGAGCAGAGGTGAGCGCAACACTTTGCCAAAGGTAGAGTACTGACTGGTGCGTGTTCCCTTCCAAGCGCCTGCCTCCCAGAACAAGTGGGCTTTGAAGAAAAGAGTGTCTGGTGGTGCTTGTTAAGTTGCATAAGTTATAAAATCTCCCTGGCAGCCTATTTCCAAAAAAAGAGCCGTTTGTGGAAAATTACCCAGAAATAGCAAGATGGGTAATGAAAACCTTTTTGCAGTCCTTGCCCGCCCATAACAAATGAAATGTGCCAGGAGTAGGTTTGAGCAACAATTGATGAAAGGAGGAAGGATGGAGGCAGGAGACACACAGGGTGTGGCTGCTAGCATATAAATGGCAGCGCACAGGCACTGCTAGATCCCCGTTAGCAAAAGTAATAACTGTAATAAACAAAGGAGCAAGTATGGCCAGGAGGAGCAGGAAACTAGATTAGCACTTGCCAACAAGAGAAGCTGCCACTCAGCTGCTGAGCATGAATAAAGGGCTCCTCTGGACATCCCATTCTACTTCTGCTCAGTAGCTAAAGGAGAGCTATGGCCCAAGAGTTAGAAGCAGTGTTCTACGGTGCAAAGAGCATTTAAGTATTTTGTAATGAGAGCTCAAGTACAGCAGTAGCCACCCCTAAGCTTTTAGCTCACAGTCGGCTCCTGTGCAAACCTTTGGCTGGACTCTCATTAGAAGGCAGGCTTCCAGCCTTAAAGGCATGGGGAGCAGGATGGGGTGGAAGCTTAATGTTTTATTAGCACCATTGTTCTGCATGCTCTTTGCCATGGGTAGGCAAACTAAGGCCTGGGGGCCAGATCCGGCCCAATCGCCTTCTCAATCCGGCCCGCGGATGGTCCAGGAATCAGTATGTTTTTACATGAGTAGAATGTGTCCTTTTATTTAAAATGCATCTCAGTTATTTGTAGGGCATAGGAATTCATTCTTTTTTTTTATTCCAAAATATAGTCCAGCCTGCCACAAGGTGAGAGGGACAGTGGACCGGCCCCCTGCTGAAAAAGTTTGCTGACCCCTGCTCTTTGCCATTAGAATGTGGGGAGCCACCAAGTACAAAGCAGGGCTGCTTGAGAGAGGGTAGCTCTTGCATTCTCCTGTTGTGTATCTTGATTGGGTGAGATGGCATGTCAACCTCTCTGCTCTTGTACACATACAGAGAGAGAGAGAGAGAGAGAGAGAGAGAGAGAGAGAGCACATACCGTATTTTTTGCACCATAACACTCACTTTTTTCCTCCTAGAAAGTAAGGGGAAATGTCTGTGCGTGTTATGGAGGGAATGCCTACAGGTGGCATGCCTACGGATTTTCCTCCTCTAAAAACTACGTGCGTGTTATGGTCGGGTGCGTGTTATAGAGCGAAAAATACGGTACATACATTTATACATACTGCCCTAGACTCTTTGCAAGACTCCCTGTGTGCAACAGTGAGTCCTCTGAACATGAGCAAGGTGTCTTTTTCTTCCCCTCTGTTCTTTTCACCACCCCACAAGAGTCTCATTTATTTATTTTTTAACTATTATAACTACTATTGCTTATGTGTACTCTAATAAATTTGCCTAGGCATCCCTTCAATAATCTATGTGGCTAACTGGTGTACAGCCCAAGCCTGTGCAGGGAATGCAGGCTTGTGAGTGGCCAGCAGTGTTGTGAATTGTAAGACGTTAGCTTCTTGGTTTCATCCCAGTTCTTCTTCAGCTTATCTGCTTTTCAAAAATTCCCATTTGTATCGATTCAGACGGTTGGCTTTGTTGAGAATCTCCCTTCCCTGTTGGGCTGCTGCATTTATATCTAGCCCTGGCAGATTTCATACCTAAACATGGAGACATTATGGTTGACAGAAAATCTATTTCAGAAATGTCTGAAAGGCAGGAAGTTATTATTTATCTTCTCTAGGGTTTTGTGTTTCTGGACACCATGTGTTTCTTCACAGGAAGATACTAAATGTGGTTACATTAATACAGCCTCTTCAGCAACAGATGACCTCCAGTGACAAAGATTCACAACTCATCATAACACACACCCATTTTCAATATTATAGAAATACGCTGGATCCCATTGTTACCAAAGTAGAGTCCAGGGACAGAGTGCAAAGCTGTCAGCATTTGCAGTTTCAGGGAGAAAACCCAGGCAGGTGTGAATTGAGCATATGAAAATTCATTGGTGTGTGGATAGTCACTTGCTCCTTCATAAAATGGTGCCAGATAGAAGGACAGCCAATATTGGAATTTGGCACTAAAATAGAGTTGCACTTTAAAAAAAGAAAGAATCCAGAGGAAGTCAAGCACCTTTGATTCTCATTTATTTCAACAGAGAGAGAGAAAATGCTTATATTTGGCCAGTGTAAACCTGTAAGTGGCAGTTCCCAAGATTAGCTTTTTCTTTCCGCACCTGGAGACAATACAGGCTTAAGCTTCATACATGTTTTATATGGGTATATATTTATATTTTGCTTCCTAAAATACTACCAAGTAGTTATGTCTTTATATATCTCACAGTTAACCCCCACTGCACGCTGCCATGCGTACAGCCTCCTTGCAGAACCAGGTGGCCAGCATTATACACGTTATAAATACCATATAATCAACAGATGAGAATCAACAGAGAAATACGTATGGTACTGGGGAGGATAAGACAGCTATGAAGAACGCACTGTAGCAATCTGCATGCCTGAGCATTGTGAGAGGGGTGAAATGGGAACAATTTGAAATTGTGATGCTTGGATTTATCATACACAAGGCAACCTTTGAAAATCCATTTATGCTGAAGCGCTAACCGTACTCAGAAGTTACTACTTCATGCAGCAGGAGAAAGCATGAAAAAATGAATCAGATCTTTGATTCTGTATCACAGATGCAAAGCACAGCACCTGAGACTAGCTCTTTGCCACCTGTACCTGTCTGCTCCTCTGTTCTCAAATATGTTCTCATGTTTAAACTGGGGATCTGCAGTGCTCTCTGTCTCTGTATTCTCTGTACTCTGTAGGGGATGAAAGTTAAGATACAGCGGTGAGAAAGGATTTTGTCATTACTTTAGTTCCTTTCTTTAGTTTCTTTATTCCTTGTAGATTAATTTGTTCTTTTAATTTGTTCTTTTAATTGTATTGTGAAAACTTCAAAAAAAATTCCTAAAGTAATAATGAGATAAAAATTGTATTTTGACCTGCTCCTTGTCCCTTTTAGATTTTCACCCATTTGCAGGGTTGGTCCAAGATTACTTGAGGACAAACCTGCACATGTCTGTCCCCCTTTCCACATATGGAAGCCAAGCAGACTAGCCACTGAAATCTCACTTCAGTGTGATGGGACAGTGCTCTTCATCACATCTGAAGGCAGCAGGCTAGTTTAGGGGGTGAAGGTCAGGTCAAATGGCACTCATAGTGCTGTCCTCCAACTCATTGCTGCTGCCTCCTGCCCTCTGTCATCTGCTGCTTTCCACTTGACTGGATATTAGGTTGAAGAGACAGCTAGGTGGTTGCATGTTTTCTCTCCAGACACCCACGCACAACACACAGTTGTTATAGGAAGAACACCCAACAGCAGGGATGGGGATAAAATGGTGGTTCCAAATAAGTACTCCGGTGTTAGCACAGATATGTCCTGCACACAAGTAACGCACGAATAGGCAGCTTGTGATTCCCTGTTGAAAGCTGAGCCCCAGCCTGCATCTGCATCTGAATTGTTTTTAAGTGTTTTAATTGTTTTATTATTTGTGTGTTTGTTCTCTGAGGCTCCATTTGGTAAGGGTGGAGAATAAATTTAATAATAATAGTGATTTCTTAATTTTGCTGCTGATACCTCAAATAAATGCCCCAAGTCTATCCCACATGCAACAGTGCTGGGCCAAAGAAGATAAAAAAAAAATTCCCAATTCTATGAGCAGGTCATCTAATCTTTCCCCATACGTTCTACATTTTCTCTTGCAATTGTCAGTCACACTCTTCTACTCCAGGAGATCAGAACTTGAAGGGAACAACCAATGAAAAGAGAAATATTTTCGTACTTATCTTAGGAAAACTGTAACCTCCAGATAAGCCTCACAAGCATGAAATGCACTGCTAGATCAAGACATCTTGCCTGACATTGGTATTTCCCCCTATGGGATAATATAAGGTCCATTCTGGAAGACAGATATTTTTAGAATATGGGAAATTTCTTGGGCAGATGTCATTCCTTATCCATGTTTAAAGTCAGGTACCCTGCAGATGCGCACACACGGCCATCTGTGAGGCAATCGTTTCTATTCCAAGGGACAGAGCATTGCCTTCATGGAATGTCACAGCCATCAGACACCCACTCCCTGTTCTATCTTATACATAGCAGCAGCATATTTATGGACTCAAATTCTAGGCTCCTTCAGTGCCAGCTATTATCTAATCAGGTAATAAGGGTTTCTTCAGATCTTCCAAACAGCCACACCAAGAGCATAAGCAAGATGGTGTTTTGTTTGCAAGTCAGCTAAACACAAGAGAGCACTTTTTATTTTACTTTTCATTCAAAATAACCAATGCTATTTTTTCTATATATAAAAAAGAGGCACTAGAACTCACCATGAATACCTCCCTCGTTCTCTTAGAAGGCCATAGTGCTCACCTGAGTTCTGGCTGAAAGAAGCCCTGCGAATAACATATATGTGATCTAACCCCCATTTCACTAGTACTTTACAGAACAATCTCTATACATGTCCACTTTACTCTCAGGAAAGTTCTGTGGGACTTATTCCCGGGAATGTAGGTAAGAAATAGTCTTAATCTCACGTTGTTGTTGCTGTTTTGCTGCTGATAATAGAGTTATTATCTGTATTCTGTTTTGCAGCTCGATTACCACAGCAAAGCAACTCCCTTTTTTCATTTCATTTTTTATTCTGATGCTAAAAACAGGATGCATTACCACTGTGCTTTCAGGTTGAGGCCCGGAAGATCACAGGCCTTTAATATCATAATATGCACTGCTTTTGGGGTGCCAGTGGTCACAAATATCAGATTGAAGCCCAAGTAGCATGAAAAGACTTTCATGCATAGAACCACTCCACTGCTTGCATAAAGTGGCTCTGTCCAATTTTCAGTTATTTCCTCTTGCCCCACCCTGCCCCACATCCCCTTTCTTGCTGTTCTGGCACTTTGGAGAGACTTTTAAGGGTCTCAGGGGTGCACAAGCTCCTTTTCATCTCTCACTCCTTGGGAGCCGAGCCAACATAAATATACGGCAAAGATATACAAATCCGGATCTAAAAATCTACATCTTCTTCTTAAACTTAGCTCCCGCCATGCAAAAGAGAGAGTTATTGACAAACAAGTTAGTGCCTTGAAAGAAAAATGCGGCAGTGTTTTGTGAAGCTGCCTCCTTGATCAATATTTAGCCATGGCTCAACCTGCTGTCTAGTGGATTTCAGATGAGGGCTGCATGCCTAATACGAGCCCTGGGATCAGCTGTCTCAGAGATTAGCACAGGACAAGATTGTTGGTTGCTTTACAGTGTTTATTGGTGATTTATGTTCCCTGTGTGTACAGAAGGGGGTTGTCCCTCTTGTTTCTGATTGATATTATTTTTTATTTTGTTGTACTTACTACTGTTCATTTTGGTTTTGTACAAGTATTTTCTTTTGGGTCAGGGGGCTGGAATGCCCATGCAGGACCCTGTCAGATGCAGAAATCAAAGGATTGTGATCCATTGAACAGAGAATGCTTCCAGAAGCAACCAGAGGTGGCATGAATTCAGGGGGCTTATCATTTTCTCTCTGTCTAGCGATTTGGGGACAGAAGGGGGGAAACTGAATGGCAAGAAGAGAAGAGCAACCAAAACAACAGATCCGCTCCAAAGTTAACTCAATTCTTTTGTCTAAAATTTGTTTCCCAAAAGGCTTCATCTCACCATGTCTAAATGAAGTGATGGAAGCCTTCAGCACCTGCTCCTAAGAGAGATTTCAGGAATCTGTAGCACCTTCCTTCTGTTAGAGAACTTTTGAAAAGTGTTTTTTATGGCCTCTTCTTGATTTAATCATGACAAATTTTGCTATGCTTCGTTCTGCCAGTCTCTTAAGGAGTTTTCCTTCCTCTTTGAGAAATGGGAGTGGAAAAAGAAGCTTTTGTTCACTCTGTGTAGTGGAAAACAAACATTTATTTGTGCACTATCACTGTCCTTTTCTTATTCTGTGAAAATATCAGGACCAAACTGCCTCCCTTTTGCCCATGGTAAGGTATTGTCAGCAGCGGGTGCACCTGTATGGAGAGCCCCTGTGTACAGTATGTAGAGCCATTGGACTGCAAGTTACAGTTCATCAAGTGACCATACAGACTGACTCCACTCAGTCAGGCTGACTATTGGATCCTTCTGGGCAGGAAGAATATAAGGAACTTCTTGTTCTAGCAGGGTTTGGGTTGAGCAGCAAGGTCTTCCTGAGCTCTGGTTGCTATGCTTCAGTGCTGCCTCCTGGTTTGGCCTCTGGTCCGGACTTGCTCTTTGACTCTGCCTTTTAGTTAGCCTTTTGCTCCTGGCTAATATTATGTGCCCTAGCTCCTGACTTAACTCATCCTGCTGGTCATGATCAAGCTCTGACAAATATATTGAGGAGATGTCCTTATTTCCTTAGCTGGTGGGGCTCCACCTATTTGGAATGCTGTGTGGAACATACTCGGATGAGCATTATCCTGAGAACCTGGTGCCCATGACATCACTGATAAGTGATACCACTCAATTCTGTTATAAGAGCATCTTCTCTCTTACCTTCAGCTCCCTTGTTGTTTTCCACGGTAAGCCAGATATTTCAGGACACAGACATCTAGCCTGAAGCCATATCTGTGCTGCTTTCTCTCAGTGCTTGAGGACATTTAAAATAATAAAAGTTATTGGGACCTTCAGAATGAATTTGGCAAGGAGTGGTGGTTTTTCAGGAGAAGAATTCTGGGGGATTACCAGCCACATTGGCAAGCCATCCCAGCCTCTCCAGAGAGGGTTTTATATATGGATTATGGGTCAGACTAGCAAATAATGCCAAAGGCAAATTATTTGTTATAGTCCCTTCATAACACCTGGTAATGCCTTCTCTGGAGGGCCTCCTGCATTATACCAGAAGGGTTCATAATCCATCCATAATGATCTCTTGTGTGAGATAGTTGCTGTTGTTTTATACTGGAAATCATCTTGGTTGTTTCATTGAAAGAGGGACTTGCCTCCTTGCCAAGAACACAATGCTTTATCTCATTTAAGCACAAATCAATTATCCAGCCACTTGTTTAATTAATTTTCTTACCAGCTACTTTCCCTGAAAAGGGAAGAGACAGAAGGCACCCCTGTCCCTTTGATCCTGGGAGGGATGAAGGTCATTTCAAAGTAATTGGGGTTAATATTTTATTTGTGGCCTTGCACTGCTGCTGTCATGGAACGTGTGATGTCTCAGATGGAAGATAATGGTCAGATCCATAAACATATGTGAATGTTTTAAAGGTCCACTGATTTAAATTGTACTTTGTAACTTTATGGCAGGAGCTCTGTCTCTAGAGGGACTGGCTTGCAGTTTGATTTTCAGCTAGGAAAGAGAAATCTCTTTATTCATACCCAGTAGAAGGGGTGACACACACAGCCCAAGCTTTTACCATCAAAGATACCTCTATATGAAAGTATTCTCTTTTAAAAGTAACTTCTAATACAAAGTGATGAACTGTCCTCTTTGGCAGCCCAATTCTTTAGAACTACAGGACCCTAAAGAACAGCAGATAATGCCCACTGACACTGTAGTCTAATCTCCAATGTCAAACAAGCTTTTCCATCTCTTACAGATATTGCTATGTTCATTCACTTCACTAGTTTGTAATGGCAATACACACAGGTCCTGCTATGCAAACGTAATATGTTCCCGAGATATGGTTTGTAAGGTGAGTGTTTGCATGGTGAACTGACCATTTCAGTTATTTCCTATGGGGAAAATACCAATGTGTTATCAACCAAGAAGAAATGATTAAAAAATCCATCTCCCTCCCACCCCCCACCCCGCTCTGAAAATGTTGTTCCTTAGAGCTGTTGTGTTATTTTCGCTGAGATGGCATTTGACTGTAGCAGCTGCTCAAGATCAGGGGGGGGGGGGTATTAGCTCAGGTTCATTGGGAGTGTGGTGCAGTGGTTAGAGTGGTTCAAATCCCCCCTCAGCCATGAAGCTCACTGGGTGGCCTTGAGCCAGTCACTGCCTCTCAGCCTAACCTACCTACCAGGTTTTGTTGTGGGGATAAAACGAGGAGGGGGAGAACTATGGATGCCACCTTGAGTTTCTTGGAGAAAAAGGTGGGATAGAAATGCAATGAATAACATTTAAAAATAAAAGATATTTGCTACTCTTCTGTGCAGAGAAGCTGCTCGTGAAGGAGCAGATCCTCTCACAGATCTGATTCTTTGCATCTGAAAAGCATAGTGTATGCATGCGGACAATGCTATATAGATACCGTATTTTTCCTTCTATAACACACAGATTTTTTCTCCTAAAAAGGAAGGGGAAATGTCTGTGCGTGTTATTGAGCGAATGTGTGGTCCCTGGAACCAATTGGTGCAAGGGGAGGCAAAAAAAGCAGGCAAAAATCAAACCGCGCGTCTCCTAGAAGGGAAACTTGAAAAGAGGAAGCGGCTGCTTTCCGGCATTCTGCCTCAGGGTCTTACTGCCCACCCATCTCTGTTTCCTTGCTGTGTTTGCTCAAACGGAACAAAGAGCAGGGAAAGCCCCTCCCCTCCAGGCAAGCAGAGGGGAAAGCTGAAAACATGCAGGAGGGAGAGAGAGAGAGAGAGCGCGAGCTGGCTGGCTTGGGTGGGTAGGTGAGGGAAAACTTTTGCCTTCCTTTCCTCCCTACCCCTCTCCTGCATTCTTAGCCAGCTGCTTCTCTGCACACCCCTCTCCTGCTCCTTGTCCCTTCTGTGTTTTTCCTTCCCTCCCCACTTAAAATGTGGTTAAAAAGCATGGATCCACATGGATCCTAAGGATCTTTGCATTGGGTCAGCCCAAATTCACCATCAGAGCACATAGCATGTCCATGGCTACAGCCTGCCCCCCAAAAATCACGCACCCACTGTTGCCTGGGGCTGCAATGGTGCAAAAACGTGGTTACAAAGCATGGATCCACAGGGATTCTCAGGATTTTTGCACTGGGTCACCCCAAATTCACCATCAGATCACATGTCTGTGGCCACAGCATGAAGCACAAAAATGATACATCCACTGTTTCATTCAGAATGTTTTTTCCCTTGTTTTCCTCCTCTAAAAACGATGTGCGTGTTATGGTCAGGTGCGTGTTATAGAGCAAAAAATACGGTAAATAAATAAATGGAGGGCCAGCTTAATATACTTTTATTTTTGATCAATGGAATAAAAATTAGTACACGGCATGTACAAGTGACGAAGGCACACAGCCTATTATAATGTACACAAGTTGGGTTACTGCAGAGGAGAGTGGGAAGGGTTTTTCTACACCACTTGACAAGCATGAGTCCTATTATGACTAGCCAATTGCTGGCTTTCTTGTAACTCTCACTTTTGTCTAGAAAATCCTTGTACAGCCCAACGCTATACAAAGATATTCAGAAGTAAGCCCCATTGAGTTCAATAGGACTTTTTCCATGCAAGTGTTTCAACTTGTTCCTACTTAAGTGAACATATGATTGCAGCTTTATCCTTTTCAGCCACTGCTAAAAGAAAAGAAGGGAGGAGGCAGAGGCAGAACAAACAGGCAACTTGGCTTTCAGTGTTGCAGAACAGCATCCCATTAAGACATTTATTACTTTCCTTACCAAGTTTTCCCACAAGGGTGACCAAACTGAAATGTGCCTCTCACTTTCTCATAGGCCAGCTGAAATGTTTACCAGTCAATGCTTGAACTCCTCAGTGAAGCAAAGAAATCAGTGTCATGTAATCGCATATGGGCATCAGACTGTAGGGGCAGTTCCTCTTCAAGAGAAGGGTAGTTTGTATTGCAAATTGAAGCAGGGGCATGCAGAGAACTGTAACTGGCTTGATTTGGCATGCGTTTTGATAGGCAGTTAAGATACTGTTCCAGATGTATGAACTAGACTAACCAGGTAATCGGCTATGTGTGTCATCTGGTTAGGTGGTGTGGAGACAGGTGCAAAGCCTTTGCTACTGGGTAGCATTTTGCAATAGGGGGCTTGACACTGTTGGCATCACTTGGCAGCAGTGGAGTCAGGAATGGGTGATGATATCATCATCCCATGCTGGGCACTTCTGGCCATTGGGTATGAGTATGCCTGCACAGTGCTGCTTTAGCCTCTCAGCTGCCACTATACAACACATTCCTAAGACCATGAGATCCCCCTCCCTCTTGATTGCCAGTTGGTGGTGGTGGCGGCAGCCTCATTCTGCCCTCTGTCCCACCTCCCCAGCCACTACTTGCATGCTTCGATGGATTAAGGAACATTGAATGAGTTAATGTGTGAACTAAAGATAGCAGGAATACCATAACTCCACCTGATAAATAAATGCAACATATGGCCCAAGGGGAGATAACTTTTGTAATATGTTATTGTTCATGTCCAACTCTGGTTTGCAGCAGGCCCTGTGCAGTGAAGGCCCACCATCTTGCCATGTAGGTGCACACAGACATTTCTCCTTTTATTCACTTCTCCTTCACTTCTCTGTTGTTTGTCTAAGTTCTAGAAACTTAGCTTCTTCCATTTGTCATAGCCTGAGTTCTGAATCAGCGCTGAGATTCTTTAATCCTGGACTTGGAACTCTGAATAGAAAGCTCAAACTGGATTTGCCCAAGTGATGAATGAAATCGAGAAGGTGTGAGAAGAATATTAAAGCAGACAAATAAAATATAGTAACCAGCTGCATGTGCCCCCACCCCCAATCAAGCCTGTCTAAGCTGGCTGCTGACTTTGAAGAACGGGCCACCCTCTGGTCTGTGATTGGCCTTTTCTGATCTGCTAGCTTATGTAAATTCATTGTTCTCAGTCTCCAAATCTCTCCTACTTAGCCTTCAGGGATGCTCTTGGTGAGGGGGCAGGTAGAATTCTGGAGGGAGGTCATGGAATGTGTTGCACATTAGCATACTATTTAGTCCTTTCTGACTTGGCAGATATTTAATTCTTTTGCTTTGCCTTCTTTAAAACCTCTAATAGCCCCTTGGTTTTTCTTTGATCATTGCAATCAAGATATTTGCTACATGAAGTCTGGACATGACAATTTGCCTGTATGTTGCCATGGAGATAATTAAAGCACCACACACAAACCATCCAAGATGCAGAAGGAGCAATGTGTGAGTCAGACTTACAAGGGAACAGCTGACTTCTCAAGAGCTGTTGTAAGAATGGAAAGAGCAGTGGTGGCCCATTTCAATCTCCACCTTCCTTTCCTCTAAGTGCTAGTGTGACATGTTCTCCAAGGCCAATTCCATATGTGTTTTTGACCTTCTCTCATTCTGTGGGTCTGCAGATGTGAAGGGCAGGTATGCAGTTTTAGAATATATACAGATATATAGATATGCAGGTTTATAAACTGACTGATCTGATAGCCATGCTAGAACGTGGATTTACAATTGCATTTCAAGCTTCCTGTATTTTTCTGTGTGACCTGGGAACATAGCTTTAGCCCTCCACCCACTATTTTCTCCTCCATAGAACAGAAAACTTTTAGAAATGGTTTTTTCAGTGTTTTAACTTATCCCAATAAAAATGTGGCTCTTTTGTCATTATTGAGAAGTGAAATGCAGCTCTTTTACTGAAATCCTCTTTCTTTTCCATGTCTGTGGGCATTTTTTATATGGCTGCGGTTTTTTACCACCATAGCCAAGAGCAGCTGGCTTCAGTGAAACTGAAACCTGACCATGTGGGATAGATCAGTTGGGGCAGAGACCCAAGTTTGGGAAACTTGCATGAGCTTATTTTTTAGTTAAAGTATTACTCCATACACTAATACTGTGGGCATATACATGCCCTTCCATAGAAAAAGGCATGGTTAAATCAGCAAGTTTCCTTACTCTAGCCTTCACCAACTGTACCAGGAAACAGAAGCTTGAGGTGGTGGTGGTTTAAAAGAAGGTGAGATGGATACTGACATGATAATTTCATTAGAGAGCAGTGACAGTGAAGGAAATTATAGTGTGGTCATACAGAAAGGGGGCATTGCTCACTGCCAGGTTGTCACCAATCAGGTCACAAGGTAGCATGCGCTCCTCTGCAGCGTGGGCAGTCAAACAGTACCTTCTCCCATGTTAAAAGGGGATATTGTGACAGTTAAAGTGGGGAAAGCATAACATGTAAATTGCGCTTAAGCCCATTAAATGAAGGTTAATGAGAAGGTTTCAACTTGCATTCGCGTGTTATTTGGGGGAAATATGTGCTGATTACTTTTTTATTTTTCCTGAGGAAACAAATATTTGTTTTAAAGATAGTAAACCTAAGGATGGAGTATATAAAGCACTTATCCCTCTGAATTCAAACTCAAAGTGGCATACCACATTGACTATATATATGCAAATTTGAACCAGTTCACCGCTTAATGCAGCATTTATTGCCAAAGATTGCATTTATTTATTTCATGTATTTAGACCATGTCCTTGAATACATATATTTCAAAGGAGAGAACTAAGAGCATGATAAAATAGTAAAACAGAATTAAAACAATGGCAAAAGGGCAAATGTAAAGTGGCAGAAGAGCACTGGCTTCAGATATCAGCTGGCCTGCCTACATTTCCAATAACCAAAGCAATCTTCTTGATGAGAAGAGGATTTTTCTTCCATTGGCCTGTGCAGCCTGTAAATTGTTTGGTGGATTCAATGTGTTTGGGGGTGGTGTTTTTTTTTTCTCACACCAAGCTTAGGAAATGGTGGTATTTATCATGAATATCATGTGCCCGCAAATGTGTTGGCATCTGCATACAAATATTTTGTCAGTGTGTTTGCTTCCTCCTGGCACATGCTGGCTCTGTTTATATTCAGAGCCATATGGTTATTAGGGATGTATTTTTATGATGTGCCCAAAAGTAGGATAATGTTAACTTCCCCAAGAGGAGAAAATCTGGATTCCCCTGCCTTGGGAATGAGATGTTATTGCAACAGGAAAGGAAAAGGCATGTGTTTAGGGTAAATTCTTCCACTCCTCCAAAGAGGCTGCAGGTGATTTTCCTCTCCTCCTGAAAGTATGACAGTAAAGTATGGGTCTTGGCTGATCCATGCAGTGCATATCATATCGTTGGTACTAGATAAGAACCTAGGAGGAATAGGTGAAGTAGATTCATGTACCTCTTGCAATACGCTTTGGGTGCTCCCAACTAGGACAGTCAAGTGATTAACTAGATTCCCGTACACTCCCCAAAATTGGTATTTCTGTATTCCTTTAGAATTGAACTCTCCATATTACCTGTAGTGGAAATGTGGAAGAATTGTAATCGAGAAGGTGTAGGTGGGCTTGTGCAATTAACCCTTCATTTAATACTGACTGAAGAGCTTGCAGGAGCACTACTGTTTTTGGAAATGACTCATGGGAGCCACAGGCCAGGTGCAGGTAGTAACAATCAAGGCAGGTGGAAATAGCTGGGCCATTTAGCCTCATCCCTGGAGCAGCTAAAAACCATAGGGCTTCAGCCAGGAAGGCCGGGGGAGCTTTGATACACCTATGTAGCTGTAGGTGCTGCAAAAACTGGCCAGACTGAGATCCACTTTCCTGGTACCTATGGGGCTCCCTGCAGCTGGAAGGAGAGATTCAGGTGGCCGTCTGGTATTGTATGCTTTGTGGACTCACTGTCTGTTTTTGTACCTTTATGAAGAGGGAGGGGTTGTTGGTTGTTTAGTTATTCTGCATGAAGGTTTGTGGATCATTTGTGCATCCTTGTGCAAAGCAGGAACTGTTATTTGAACCTGGGTGAGGTGTGTGTGTATGTGTTTAAAGTTAGGTAAAGGAAAAGGGACCCCTGGTCCTGTCGTGGACAACTCTGGGGTTGTGGTGCTCATCTCGCTTTACTGGCCGAGGGAGCCGGCGTACAACTTCCGGGTCATGTGGCCAGCATGACTAAGCCGCTTCTGGCGATACCAGAGCAGCGCGCGGAAACACTATTTACCTTCCTTCAGGAGTGGTACCTAGTTATCTACTTGCACTTTGACCTGCTTTTGAACTGCTAGGTTGGCAGGAGCAGGGACCCAGCAACGGGAGCTCACCCCATTGCGGGGATTCAAACCGCGGACCTTCTGATCGGAAAGCCCTAGGCTCTGTGATTTAGACCACAGCGCCACCCGTGTCCCTTGTTTAAAGTTAGTTTGCTCAATAAAATTCAGCCTTTCTCACCCATTAGTGATCTGTCTTTGCTTCAAAGACCCTTTAACAAATAACACTTTTGCCTTTGGCAAAAATTACCGAAGGTGTTTCTATTTAATTCTGCAGTCTCTTTTGTTCTGTCCTTATGCAGTCAGTTCCCTGCACCACACCTTTCTTTAGGACAGCTGCCCTGGAGCAGCGTTTTTCTTCCCTTGTTCTTGCAGTCAACCTCCAGTTAAGGAAGCAGGAGGGCTGCTTTTCTTCTCTGCCATGAGTTTGGCTGCCTGGCTCCAGTACATCTTGCAGTCTGTGCACGCGGTGCACCTTGAAATGAACCGATTGATCTGCCACACTTTAAAAAGTAATGGTTTAATCATTGTTAGAGCTTAAAAGTAATCCTTTGGCCCTATTGATCATGATAAGATTATTCATGATGAATTCATTTGGCATTAGAATGGCTGTCTTCAAGCACCACCTGCAGTTCCCCTGTTCTTGTTTACCAACTGCTGCCTCCCAAGTGAAGGGGAGAGGAAAGAGTAGCAGCTAGGAAGCATAGCAGCTCAGATTGCTGGCAAAGCTGAACTGGGCCATCCCATTCTAGTCCTGTTGGAATTGGATTATTAAAAGCTCACCACCCATTGCAGCCACATTGGAAGGCTTTGCTAAAGAATTATGCTGTTAAGGCTAGACTATGATATTGCAAATGAATGGTATGGCAGAAGAGTACGGTAGATGAAATGTGCAGTGTAACTGAGCACTGGAAAGGATCAGTGGAGGTGAGGGCTGGCTTTATAGCTGCTCTGAATTTAACCATGGACTATCTTAATTCCTGTGTGGGACACGGGTGGCGCTGTGGGTTAAACCGCAGAGCCTAGGACTTGCTGATCAGAAGGTTGACGGTTCGAATCCCCGCGATGTGATGAGCTCCCGTTGCTCGGTCCCTGCTCCTGCCAACCTAGGTCCCTTTACCTTTATCTTAATTCCTCAGTAAATGACCTGGGCATGCTCAACCTTGATATCCCAGCCACTCAGGAAGCCCTCCCTGGACCCAGAGATTTGTAATAACCACTATCCAGTCCCAAACAACCCCTTTCAAAGCTATTGTGGATATTGAGTTTGATGTCTTAATTATGAGAGCTATTCTATTCTTTCACTTTAATAACATGTTAAGATGTAGCCGGCGCTAAGATCAATGCAATGAAAGAAGGGCAGGATTAAAACTGAATGAATAAATAAACAAAACTCTATTCAAATCACTTCCTTCCTGCAGTCTTCTGTTCAGCCCCTTCCTTATTATTCCATAACAGAAGAGATTGGATCTCAAGCACTTAAACAGTAAAGAACCAGCCGGCTGCTCTTCCCTATTATCCATACTTAAGACTTATTTCCCCACCCCACTTTAACAGCTTAATGAGAAGTAAAAATGTAATGGCGAAGGGGTTGGAATCTGTATGTCTTGCATCTCTGACCAGAAATTGCATGCCTGTTGAATATGTGCTTGTTACATAGCTGCCCATAATCCTCACACATTTTTTCCTTCACCTGCTATTGTAACTTTAACCCAGGCGTACACATGGTCTTGGAATCTTAGTGAGGTTGACCAGGAGTGGCGCAATGGTAGGGTGAGCTGCAGATGGAAGGAAGAGGTGTCAGAAATCAGGCCTGCTCCATGTGAATAGAGGATACCTTAGAATCCAAGCCTATGTATTTACATGCAATAAATCCCCCATATTTATATATTCCATTTCATGATCTTTGTTCTGTTCATGAAAGGAAAGCAATAATGCATATTTACACATCTTCCATGAATGTAAGAGATGTACATGGCAGGACAATATGACAGATAACAAAGAATACAGCAACTGCATGCTAAATCACTGAGAGGTTGAAAGCTAGGGAAGGATAAGCGATGGGGAGAAAATTCAGGTTGTGGGAGAAAGTCTTTCAGTTGGCGTTTTAATGTGAGCCAACCTAATTTGCACTTTCTAACCAATACACAAAGCAGAACACAGCTATCCTTTGAAATATGCACTTCTCTGAATTGTGTGATAAAGTTCCTCAACCCAAAAACATGTGTGTGAAATGTTCAGGGAAGTTTTTAATGTGTGACATTTTAGTGTATTTTTGGTCTCTGTGGAAGTCGTCCAGAGTGGCTGGGGAAACCCAGCCAGATGGGTGGGGTACAAATAATAAAATATTATTATTATTATTATTATTATTATTATTATTATTATTATTATTGGAAAGTATCTGCAAAAATACATATATTAGTGAAATTAAAGTAGAAAAAATGAATTATATTTGGGAAATTGCTTGCAAATATTACATACAAAAATATGTTTTAAAAAGGAATGTGCTTGAAGATGCAAAGTAAATTGCAAGCTGATGTAGAAATGTGGGAAACTGAATTTAAGTTTGAAAAAATGCATAACTGAGAAAAATTAAAGTTGATAGATTTATCTGCCCCTAGTTCCTGTCCTTAACTGCTACAGATTATTACCAAGGGATAGCCCAGTTGCTAAAACATGAGACTCCAGATCTCAGTGCCATGAGTTTGTGGCCCACTTTTGGTGAAAGATTCCTGCATTGCAGGGAATTGAACTAGATGACCCTAGTAGCCCCTTAAAACTTTACAAGTCTGTGATGCAGTGACATTCAGTAGAATGTGAATATGCTGAAAATATGCCAAGCCATGAGCAGCTAACTCATGGCCCGTGAGTTTCATTCATCCCCCGAAAGGTTTTTTTGTGGTTCCTCACTCTCTTCCAAATTGTCATTTTTAAACGTACGTGTGTGTGTGTGTGTGTGTGTTACAAAAAAAAAACAACAACAACAACCTCCTGAAGGTTTTCCTTAAACAATTTTTGAATTGACCACTTCATACTTAATAAGGAGCTCCTGGAGGGTTAATCACGTTACCCTTGGCCTGGAAAAGTTTAGCCAACCTTGTGCTAAGCTGAGAGAACATGGCTCTGTTGTGTTACTGCTCCATCCTGTCCTGGTCCATTCTTATGTTCAGTTACCCTGGATATGAAGATGAGAATAGGATAAAAGAGGTAGTTTCTGGGGAGACAGTGTGCATGTGCCTTCTCAGTAGTGATTACTTCTCAGTAGCATCACCTTTCTGCTGAGGATTCTGCAACTGGAAGTTGCAGTCCCACCTCTGTGGGGAAATGTGCTGCACTGGAGTCTGAGGAACACCTACCACTGCCTTTCCATGAACTGCCTCAGGTGAACTGCTAGGTCAGGCTTCCTCAAACTCTGCCCTCCAGATATTTTTGGCCTACAGCTCCCATGATCCCTAGCAAGCGGACCAGTGGTCAGGAATGATGGGAATTGAAGTCTCAAAACATCTGGAGGGCCAAGGTTGAGGAAGCCTGTGCTAGATCCTTGGGGACAAGATGAAGGAGGAACATCCTCTGCTATGGGAAAGAGGAGCCAGGTGGTAGCACTTGCAGGAATGAGACAATCAGAGCTCCCTCTCCTCCTTGATCATGCTTGCAAACATTTGAATATGGAAGCTCAAGCTGGTGGAAGGCTCCTGTTCAAATACCTGTGACCTCCATTTCAAGTCCCCAGGCTGGTTGTTTCCCAACATAACAACTCAATTCATTGCTTCGTTGAGTCTGCTGAGGAAATCCCATGGTTTATGCACCACTATTTTTGAATGTGCCATATTTGAGGGGGTTTTCTGTCGCACTAGAAAGGTGCCTACCCACTTCAAAGACCAACTGGTCACAAAATGTGGCCAGACAAAATGTAAGCAGCTTGTGAGCCAGATGTTCAGCCCAGCCCCCTGCAAATATAAAGTTCTGAAGTATAACTTCTTTTAAAGCAGCAGGTACAATTTCATTGCAAATTAATTTGTTTCACACCATGGGAAATGTTAAGTGTCTTCTCAGCTATATCTCAAGGGAATGACTGGGAAAGCGCATCTGTTTATTTTTAGTTTACTCTAGTTAATCAAAAGAATGCTTAAATAATTTCTGAAATCATGTAGCTTTAGTTCTTGTCATGAGTACCTGTAAGATTGAGAACAAGAGGCTGCTAACCAAGGCAAACCAAATTATTGTTGTTTATAATAGTTTTTATTAAATTTTACATCTTAAAATAAACATTTTACATACTGTTAGGTATCCAATGGCTTACCTCCTCCTCTTTCCATGGTTCATTTTATCTTTCATTCCTGCATATTTATCATAACCATTTAGTCAGTTCTCCACTTTTACATCCCTCAAACATTAATTACACTGTTGAATTTATATTAATGCTGCCAGCGTCTTGAGCTGTGTACAATTATTTTCCATATGCCCAATAAACATTTTCCACTCTTCTTTGAATATATGTTCTTCTTGCTCTCATTATGTTAAACCTGGAAGCTCTGCATAGTCTAACATCTTAAGTTGCCAGTCCTCTTTGCCTGGGACCTCCCTCACTTTCCATTTGGGGGCTAACAAAACTCGGGCCACCATTGTTGCATACATAAATAAATTTTGCTGTCACTGAGGGACATCAGTCTGAATTATTCCCAACAAAAAGGACTCCAGTCTTTTTGGGAAAGTTATCTTAAACATTATTTTTCAACTCATTATAGATCATTTCCCAAGGCGAACCAAATTAGCTATGTATATTTCAGAATGAATAGATTGCAAGTTTCAGCAAAAGGTGTGGATTCTGAACACATGAGCAGGGATGAGTATACTAAGCTTCATCTCCATTGCCTTCTTCGTCTCCTCCATAAGTTGGTGGACAATCTTCTGAAGCATTGAGCCTTGTATACTTGAGGAGGTTCCCTGCATGCATTAAAATCCTGGTCTACAACCATGTAACAGTGAAGGCCAAATGCTTTGGTCACTGCAGAAGCATACACACAAAAACTAGAAATCCAAAGCAGTTCCCAGTACTACCACCCCAAGAAACAACAACAATCCAGTGGCTGTAGAATGTGAGCATCAGATGGAAAAGAAAAGAGGCAGGTTGGAGAGTGGAATGACCTGCCTAGAAGTAATGTCTGGCTGAAACCCTGAACAGCAGCCCACTCTTAGGTTGTGATGATACACTGCAACATTTTTTGTTGCAGGCTCCACTAGTACTCCTGTTTCACCAACAGTAGTTGGTGAGAAACTGTAACAGAAGTCCCGATCTTCTCCCTCTATAATTGCAGAACAGAGCGCACGATTCCTCTGTCTTGAAAAATCCATAAGAAAATACAAACACCTGCAGACACTAGAAATACAACAACTAAAGCCTTTGCACAACTGTAATGCATACACATTTGGCCCACAAATCAATAGTTAGATGCTTTTTTCCTATTATACCGCTTGCTGTAGACAACATTATTTTCCCAGAAAGCCTAAGTACTTATTGTTCCCAAATTTGCTGTCAATTGATAATATATTAACTAATATTTTCCCAGCTTAACAGTAACTCTGGAAGAAAAATATACTTTGGATACTAAAAAAAAGATAGCAAAATAAAACCATTAAACAAAAAAAACCCCCTCTGTAACTCACATTTGAAGATGAAATATGCATTTCTTTATCGCTGATAAGAATTAAGTGCACTTTATATGCAGGGGATGTGAGAGTTACAGCGTCCTTAGTTTATTTTTGCCCATTGAGCTATCCTGACTATTCAGCTCACACAAGAGTGCTAGGCTGAAGTATTATTTAATAAATCTGGAGTGTGGTGTGGCAAAAACAGTGTTCCAACAATGGATTGGTCTTAGAAGAATTATCTTTAAATGTGACATGATCAAGGATATTTTTTTCCCCTAGCACTTCACCTTACCCTGGGCTTTTTAAAAAAACAATAAAAAGCCTTGCTGCCACTTTCTGCAAAATCTTGGCTGCTCCAGTCTCATTGCTTGGACAAAGAATCCTGCGAAAATGCTACTACATCATGGAGTAGCGTTTTCCCAGGGTTGCCTTAGGCACCCATCGTTCCCCATCGGCTACCTAGTATTGAAATTCTTGAAATGTGACTGCCCCCAGTAGTCAATGAATATTTCCCTTCCCCTCCACCTGGGATGAATGGCCCCACAAACGTGGGAAGGGCATATTTGTCACAGCTTTAATCAGGCTGACAGTGAGAAGTGGGCTTCTCTAGGAGAATAATTGCATGATGTAGGCATGGGAAGGATGGCTTGGGGTGAATTATGCCAGGAAACCAATTATGTGGGAAGAATGATGTTCATGGAGATTGGTGTGGGAGCTAAGGTGGCTGCTTGCCTATGATTAAGCCAGTGTCTAGAGAGAGAGAGAGAATGTGGTTTTGCCCCACTCCTAAATGTCTTGACATGCTCACTTACTTTATGGTACATATAACTCCAGAGGAGCCATTAAGAATTAAGCCAGATGCTGCCCTGGCTTTTGTCTCTTGGTCATGATTGTTAATAACTTGAATTGGTGTCAATACAGATCAGTTCCCAAAGAGTCCTGAATTCAGTAGCACTGAACTCAGCTGGCACCCAGAATATAACTATAATGAAATAAAATTTATCAGTAAGATTCATCTCCAAAATATTCCTTTTGGGTGGCACCGTGGATAATTTTGCTCATACAGAGGCTCTGACTGATCAGTTGGGAATCAGGAAATGGATTGTCTTATGTTACTATTTTGCAAGACCCTTTCTACAGTATGGCGCACCACTTTGCTGGCTGTATTGTACACTGTGGTCTCGATTGCATGGGTAGAAGGAGGTAGCATTGGTGTGTGGGCAAGCTGTCCTGTCCAGAGAGAGGAATTGCCCAGAGCATATCTGCACAGTTTAATCCACCAAGCCAAAAACAACCCCACCTATGTCAGATATTCAGTAAACCTCTACTTGACACTGGAAAAACAGTATTTGACAGATCACAATAAGGTTAGTAGGGCACATTTGGTTTTGTTGGTCACAAATTGTCTGGAGTCTGTGTAATAGGTGAGATATTAAAGTAAATAAATGAATACATTTTGTTTATGTTAGAATTGTGTGTGCTTTTTTGTCATTGCTAGCAGTCAGGGTGCCTACTGTGTTCAAAGCCTGCAATAAATGTTGCCTTGATGGATTTCAGGGAGGTCTGATGCAGTAATGTGTTAAATAGGTTCCTTGAAAGGTGTTTATCTTAGTAGATTCACAGCTATTTTCCTGTTCATTGTCTGGATTAGCCATAGAGCTATGGATAAAGCACTGTGCAAGATGTTCATGCCATAGTGTGTGTGTGTAAGCAAGTTGTTCCCAGTTTTTGTAAGGTTTGCAGTGAAACGTACTTGTGATTATACATCGTGCAGATTCCTGCCCTGAACTAAGGGCAGGGAACAGGATATTCATGAGAAATACAGTCCTTGTTATTCTTTAGTCCTATTTAAGAAAACCTTACAGTGGTACCTCTGGTTAAGAACTTAATTCGTTCCAGAGGTCTGTTCTTAACCTGAAACTGTTCTTAACCTGAGGTACCACTTTAGCTAATGGGGCCTCCTGTTGCTGCTGCGCCGCCAGAGCATGATTTCTGTTCTCATCCTGAAGCAAAGTTCTTAACCTGAGGTACTATTTCTGGGTTAGCGGAGTCTGCAACCTGAAGCGTCTGTAACCTGAAGCGTCTGTAACCTCAGGTACCACTGAAATCAAATTAAGCCATGCTCCTGTGTGGTATTGGTGAGAAATACGTGTTGATGCTAAAACCAGGCCCTGCAATTAGAAGCTTGCTATGGAACTTAAATAAGGGATTGTTGGGTGGGTGAGGGGACACCAAAAGCAAAGAGCAGCTACTACTGCATCTCTTAAACCCTTCTTTATGCTGTGAAGAATTCAGCACATTGAAGAAACTGAAATGAATGGTGTGTGTGCACGCATGTATAATTTTAACACTGAATTGTAATAAGTGCTGGACAAAATAAAGATCTAACCCTACTACCATCCACATTCCCTTCCACCCTTAGGCTGTACAAAATGGGCAATAAAGTAAACAATGCTTTCATGTTCTTCTTCCCTAATCTACATCCTTGTGACAAATGGTTTTGCCTTCTGATTTACACCTGAACTGGCTCCATAAGCACAGTTGCAATTATTCTCCTTACCTGGCAGCATTCCCTTTCCTGAACTGAAGCAAAGACTGACTAGTGCCAGAAGGGGGCTGTCATTTAGTTTGCGTTCTGTTTTTAATTTACTTGCTGGTGCAAAATTGATCCCCCTGGAATCTCTGGCCTCTGTATATTCACACCTATTGGCTTAATAAAAATAAGAAAGAAAACAAACCCCAACCACTGCTACTTCTCAGCAATTTCATTATACAAATCAATTCTCTGCACTTTAATTTCTTTATCCCCCACTTCCCAGCTTTTATTTTGTTGAGCTGTTGGGCACGGGATTGTGGGAAACTTTCCTATCTGCCATAGTCTGCCTCTGAAGCGCTTCCATATACATTTGCATTCAGCTGAGCAACAGACGACAAAATGGCAGTACTTGGAGAGAATTAAAATAAATTGTCTGTGTTTGGGTGGCAAAGAAAGATTCTGATGCATTTCACACAGCTCTGTAAAGCTTTAGCACAACAAACTAGAGGCAGTGTGTGTTTTGCTGGACAGCAGAGAAGGAAAAGGCATTTTCTAGATGACACCAATTTAAATCATTCCATCCCTGCCCCATGATTTATAAATGCTTATGTATTTTATTTTTTGTTTTAAATCCCCTTTCTTGAAATGTTTTCCAGGATAGCCCTCCAGAAATAGCTGTGGTGCCATGGCTAGGAGAAAACTCCTATATGGAGCTGCAGGTGCTATACTCTGATGTAGAGCAACTTAGCACCACTTAGGATCTCCCCACTCATGCCTACTGTGTCTTGCTGTAGGCACTTGAGCTGCGTTATAGCTGCAGCAGTTGAAAGCTGTATACCCCTGGTACTTGTAAGCAGGCTCAAGGACAAAGATATACCAACACCTTCCTTCAAACATAAGCTGATTTAAAATTATGAGCAGCACAACTGACGTACAGGCCTGGTGCTCTCATCTTGCACTCTCAAGAAACAAACCCTACAAAACCCTTAGTATTACACATCCCCACCCCCCACCCCACCCCAACCTCTGCACAATAAAGCATAACCCCAAATTTTCATTTTTAAAAAAGACTGGCTTGCTTGCATTTGCAAGAATCTGTGGTATGAGGCAAAATATACTGGCACCCTTTCTCTTCTTTCAATGAAAAGCTAACCTATGCATCATTTTAAGTGTGTTACTCTCCCCTGCTGCCCTAGAGAAAAAAATAATGCAGAGGCCCATGGTATAAATCCCTTGTACTGCAGTGAATCTTATACTATGTGCCAAAACGCTCAGAATGTTAGGACTTGGGCTTTGTACACTTGTAGTAACACCTTGAATTGAGCCCAGTAGCACACAGGCAGACAGCAATGTGCTTTTAGAATGGGTGGTATATGGTCACATTTCACTGTCCCCTTAACAGCTGGGCAGCATCATTCTGCACCCACTGCAGCTTCCAGACTGTCTTTAAGGGTAGCCCCATACAGAGTACACTGGAATAGTTCAATCATTAGGTTATGGTACCATGGGTTACTGAAATCAGACTATCCTGGTCCTGGAAACAAGCAGTTCATACCACTAAGGCCACCTGAGCCTCCACTGATGGCATTGGATAAAGGAGTATCTCCAAGCTTTGTACCTCTCCGGTCAGATGCACTTCCACCAATAATATATTGTGTTTCTTCCTTTGGAACACATACTAGAGAACCAAATGTTTGCAACTGTGGGAGGGGTAGGGAATATCATGGCAACAACTGAGCAGATGAAAGCACTTCTCATGTAACTCTCAAGAGCTTGGCAAAGGGCTGGGGAGAGTGGAAAATCTGGAAGGGTGCTGTCCTGGAAACGATCCCCATCTTTCTTGGAAGGCATCTCTCACACCCCAGAAACCTTTCAACAAGAGTTTTTAAAGAGTAAGTACTGATAATTTTTTTCCCCATGAGCGTTCATTGGAATAGCTGCTGTCAGGCACAAAACATCTTGCCCAGGCCTTGGATATTTGAATTTTCTGTTGGAAAGATAAATAAAACAACACACATATTTCCCAATGGCATTAGCTGCTTTGAAGCAAACCCAGGTTTTGTTTGTGTTTTCTTATCTGATTGCGATGGAACTGTTTTCATCACTAATTTTCAGCTGACTCCTGTATATTTTGGAAATAGGCATTAAATAAATAAAGCCATAGGAGGAGAGTGCTGCATCCCTGGGAGGAGAACCGTTTATTGTCCCTAACCTCCTTGAAGAACCTTTGAGCCTCCTGCCCTTTTAAGCTCCTGATGGCCAAAGGGGCTGGGATGATGAGGCTTGGCGGACAGATGATGCTCTGCTCTTGACAGTGCTGAAATCCTGCCCCATGGCTTCCTGCTAAGTAATGAGGCATGCTTCTGCAATCACTTCAACGGCAAACTCTACAAAATCACTTCGGGTTTTTCTTTCCTTCCCTCCCTTCCTTTTGCCCCCTTTTTAAATCTCATACATTTTAAGCAAAGAAGATGGCTCTTGCATCTGCATTTAACATCCCGCTTGATTAGATCTTGTCAGGCTGTCTTTAAATGCTATCTCAGCCTGGAGGTTCTTGCTGCAGCCTGTAATTAAAGGAAGAGCTTGTTCAGATATCTTACCTGATTCCTCAGCCCCTTCACAGCTTCACAGGAATGGCTGGCGCATTGCGACTGGTTGGATGCTATGCATACATACACTGGCTTTCCTCGGAGTTTGAATTGGCAGTGTAAAAATAATCTGTCAAAGTGAAGGAAAAGTAAATAGGCCTCAGACAAAAATCACCACTCTGGTAAATCCTGTAACCACCAAATTAGAATGAGTGATCCTCTGTAGACAAAGACTTTTATTTTCACCAATAACTCAGCATGTTGGCTTGGTCCTAGCTACATGGGTGTCCTATAACTTCCTGCTAAGCAATGAAATCTGCTCAGCAATTGATAGCACTGTAAATTCTGCAAAAATCACTGTGAGCCTTCAGGCTGGCAAGAATGTTATTCCACCTCTGCAATAGACAGAAGCTCAGTTTGCAAGTAATACCAAACCATGGTTTAACATCTTTGGAGGTCTTTAAGCAGAGGCTTGACAACCATATGTCAGGAGTGCTCTGATGGTGTTTCCTGCTTGGCAGGGGGTTGGACTCGATGGCCCTTGTGGTCTCTTCCAACTCTATGATTCTATGATTCTATGATTCTATGATGTGCACTAGCTGGAATGAACCTGACTTTACTCTCTTGCTCCCAGGCAGCTGGGAGAAGGACTTCACCAGCACTGTCATGTCATACAAACTAGAGATAGTGGTATAAAACAAATTGTGATTAGTTAAACAAGCCAGCTTCATTGCCCATGGTTTGAAGTTGGCTTGTTGCTTTTTAAAATACTGAACCATGACCCGTGGTTCATAGAACACAACAAGACAAGATAGTGTGAAAGCAGAACTAAACGCTGGTCAAGTAGCCTATGCTTAGATAACCTAAGCTGTGAAGTTTCTCTGGATACGTCTCCCCACTCCCCCAAAATCCTTTCTTTTTTAAAACCCTACCAGAAGAAGAATTCCACTTGGCAAAATTTTCGCCACCTACTGCCATTCCTTGCTTTCTGAAATGCAGCACAGTGTCCTAGAAGAGCATTAGACTTAAAGCGTAGTGGGGAATGCAGAACAGAGGCCAATACAGTTACTGCTTCTGCCATTTACAGAAGCAGCCAAAAAAACACAAAACCCTTGCGGGGGGGGGCTGCTACTGCCAATACTAATGATAAGCCCACTCCCAAGAAACTTGTTGGAAAATTTCACCTTCCCCATGGTTAAAATTGGTTAAATGCTTCACCACCACCACCACCACTCATTTTCTTCAAAAATAGTGTAGAGATTTTCAACAGCCCTATACAGCATATAGCTCTATTGTAGTGTTACATGTGAACACACCCATGGTACGTGTGGGTATATTCCACCATGCTTCATTATAAACTAAGGAGGTACAGGCCTTCCCTCTGATCATTGCTTGCAACTGGTGAGTGAGCCACATGTCGCTTGTCTTTGCTGCCACCAACCTCAAGTTGGCAGCCTGGCAGATCAGAGAACCTCCTGCCCCCCTACTTAGGCTGGAATACTGTTTGATGCTGCTGCTAAGAAACGGTCACATCAGCAGGTCACTTTGGAGACAAATGTGCACATCAGAATTAGACCAACAGGTATCAGCTCAATAATGTACCTCTTGGAAACAAAGAACATCTGGTATGGTTTAGCTTCTCTTCCTCTAGATGGTGCACATTTGCAGTACATTCCTGGGAATAATATTAGCCCTATTCTGCATTCCTTTTTCACTCATGAAAACAATGTGTGAGTATGGTTTGATACCTTGCTGGCTAGCCCCACTCATACCTTCACATGCCCACTTTCACCAGCTTATTCAGTTAACCACCAAGTCCAGTATGTACAAAATGTGATTCCTGTTTTGTCAGTCCTGTAGTATTCATTTCTAATTCATCTCCTCTTGTATTTTCCTATCTGACCTATTCCTTAGAAGAGTACCATGAAATAGTCTGATAAATGTCTAATGAGGATGTTTCGTCCCAATGGGCTTCATCAGCTGTGCATGGTTCGTTACTGTATATAACAGCTACATGGATCTTATTCATGATAGATTCTCAGTTGGGGCAAAACGGGAATATCCAGGAATCCTTGTCTTTGTCTACCTGTGCTAGCATCTACCAGTGCCAGTTTCTTATGTCTACCAACCTTATCATCCTCATTAGACACTTACAAGACTATTTCATGGTACTCTTCTAAGGAATAGGTCAGATAGAAAAATACAAGAGGAGATGAAGAAATTAGAAATGAATGTACTACGGGACTGACAAAATAGGAATTGCATTTTGTACATACTGGATTTGGTGGTTAACTGAATAAGCTACATTTTAATAGGTTATGTTACGATGTTGATTTTGAAGTTATGAGAAGCTGTATCTAATTTTGAGAAGTAGTTTCTAGTAAATAACGTTACAATTGCTATTATACAGCCTATTACGTTCACGTGTTTTTTCAAGTGGATTTGCGTAATATAGGCATTCTGGTGGTTTTGATTTCACTTTCACCAGCAGTCAGTGTCTGGCAGCTGGGCAGAGGTGTTTCTGCTTCCCTGATGGAGCAACCTCATGAGAATGTAAAAAGAGCTTGCTTGACCAGACCTATCTAATCCAGCATCTCATTCTCACCGATGCCTGTGAGAAGCATGCAAGCAGAACCTGGCTCCCAGGCACAGTTCTGGGGCTTCCCCTGCCCAACCCCCTGGAAGGGAAATCAGGGGGGAGAGTGAAAGGAAAGCTTTGCAGTGCCAATAGGAGTCATTGTGCTACCTTCCAATAACAGAATCGGCTACTTGAACCCAGCCCCGTGTGTGTGAATAAATGCCTGGATAGGATTACTATTGTTAATGTATCTGTTCTGAACCACTTGAAGTATAGTGTTTGCAGAAACCTGACTTGACTAATACTCTGTTTCTCCCAGGGAATGAAATGGTTTGCATTGACTTCTATAGGCAAGAACACATTTGAGATAGGAGCAAATTAGGGTCATTCCTAAACTACAGGCAGGTTGAATTATGCTATAGATTGTATCCCACCCCCTGCATTTTATCTTTTGTGAGTCACTCAGACCTTCTTGGTGGTGGGAAGCGATGCATGGATTCAATTAACTAACTAACCAAATTAACTTAAATGTGGGAGAAATGAAGTTGCTTCCATTGCAGGCATTACTGAGGTGAAGGCAAATCCTAGATCCCATGAGCAGCTCTCGCATTAGGGACAGAGGATAGATTTTGCCCTAACTTCAACATCATCACAGATTGCAGCCCATTTTTGCCCACAAATGCCAATGGAAGCCAACCTCCCTTATGAAGGAAAGTAAATTCATCTCATAAAAGACTTTGAAGCACAAGGCTTCTCACAGGTTTGCTCCTTTAATTAAACAAGATCAGATTTGCATACAGAAGATGGTCATGGGAACCCATAAACCTTTAATTAATCTCTTTTCATAACAAGAACGGCTTTAGTAAGGGTGCTGAAAATGCTTTGTTACCTTGTAAGCCCCAGGAATGGTGTAGCTGGTTCCATATGTGCTAGAACAGCTTTAAAATAACTCCTCTTTCATTATTGCAGTTCACATTACCTCTCTGTGGACTTACCCTCGCTCTTTTCCATTTTCAGAGACTGGCTGATGCAGCTGAGAAATTTCAGAAAGCCCATCGTTGGCAAGACAACATCAAGGTAAACCTCTTTTTTGTGGCCTCTAATCATATCAAGGATTGAACACACACACACACCACACCATACACCCTGCCTGTCTCTTTGTCTGTCACACACACACACACACACACACACACACACACACTTCAGTGTTACATGTGCTGTCAAGTGAACTTTTTTGAAACACAGATGCAACGGGTGTTTGTTTGTGTGTCCAACACAAAATAAGCACAACTGATGTAAGCGCTTCTATAAATACATATGTCTGGTAAAAGAAAGGCCTTCACATTCCAGCTGCTGCTCTGCAGTTCACAGGTCTTCTCTCACTATGTTTACAGCAGGGTTTGTATTACATTTCAGGCACTTTAGAGGTGGGTGTGGCTCTATCAATGTGCTTGCTCCTTTTGAAATTCATTGTAGGTCAATATAAATATGAAGTGACCAAATTAAAATAAATTCTTGAATACAATGAGGTCCTTAAAATAAATCTTTTCCCCTCTGCTTCTCATTCTCAGAATACTTCACAAAGCCATTGTGTCTTCATTCTCTCTATTTTCCACTTCCTTTTTCTTCCTCTGCCCCATCACTCCTTCTCCTTTCCAGCTCCTTGGTTTTCCAGAAAGCTCTGTATTTACAGGTGCCCTGCTATTTGCTTGTTAGTATCCCTGTGCTGGCCAGCCAAAATGAAAGTGAATTCAGTCATTTTGAGCTCACTTTTAGTATCGCCTCTATCTGCATGTGCAGGTAATAAGACGAGGCAGACAGCAGGAGATGGAGGTAAAACTAACAGTTAAAAGCTTTGTTTTTGAGTTGCTGTGGAGAGCTCTGTTATGAACGTGCCATCTTAATAGCGCAAGAGGCATGATGTGCTAAGAGGTGGCCCTACAGGCAAGGGTTTGCTCAGTCCAGTTGTGGGGGGCAGGGCGGTTGGGTTCTCGCATATAAGAATACAATGGCATTCACATTTTAATAATATTTGATGCAACTCATTCCAGTTGGAGTTTGTTCAGGAGGAGGTGAAGAGCAATCTAAGATGGTGACAAGCAAATGTTGCTGTTTTAATGATTGCATTTGACTTTGTAATTATGGCGGCGCTAAAGCTCAGCAAGAAATCGTGGCATTCTGCTCGGAAATGCATTTAAATTGTTACAGGAAGACAAAAGAGAGGGAAAACTCCCTTCCTTTCAGAGACAGCATTGGGGCAAATAAGTTTCTTAAAGAGCCAGTGTGGTGTAGTGGTTAAGAGCGGTAGACTCATAATCTGGTGACCCGGATTTGCGTCTCCGCTCCTCCACATGCAGCTGCTGGGTGACCTTGGGCCAGTCACACTTCTTTGAAGTCTCTCAGCCCCCCTCACCTCACAGAATGTTTGTTGTGGGCGAGGAAGAGAAAGGAGAATGTTAGCCGCTTTGAGACTCCTTCGGGTAGTGATAAAGTGGGATATCAAATCCAAACTCCTCCTCCTCCTCCTCTTCTTCTTCTTCTTCTTCTTCTTCTTCTTCTTCTTCTTCTTCTTCTGTCTCATTTCATATTCTAGCTGATAGATGCTACAGGAGAGCAGTTCTCCGCTTCGGGGGGCATCAGAGTGTCCCCACTAGACACCGTCTTCATTCTTCTCTGCTTATAGCACAGTGTTATGCAGAATATGTAGGGTAATCTGGTGGGACAGGCGATGAGAGAGCCTTAAGGAGGTTAGGCTTGATAAAGCTTGGGATCCCTTTCCACTTTCTTTTTCAGCTTCCTCTCCTAATATAAATGAGCACCTTTGTCACCAGAATCAACATCCAAACCTGCTATCTGTGAAAGGATATAATGCTTTTCCTTTTGCTGTCTCTTAATAAAAGGAATCCATATTGTGATAAACTTATTTAGAAGAATGAGATGGTGGTTGTGGGGAGCAAAAAGCTCCCTGCAGTGAAGTTCACTAAAAACAACAACAACATTGAGATGCTGAGTCCCACCCCCTTGCCAAAACAATAGTTCTCCCACAGCAAAGGGCACGTTGCACAGCTTGCCATTCTGCTTGCACCAGTGAGATAGATTATTTTTTATAGAGGTAACTTGACATTCCTTTTACTTCTTTAAAGGATCAAAGGGCAAGCACTCTGAGCACTGCTAAAGTCTGTGGTTATAACTTTACACCTGAGTGAGTTCGAGACCTGAGAGTCAACCAGAGCATCATTTGTGAAAAGACAAAGGGGTGAAACACACACTGAATGGCAATGTGCAACCCACTGAGACCTCTTGTGGCACAATGGAAATTTCTATTAAGGAAGGAGGAAGGAGGAAAGAAGAAGGCAAGGACATTAGGGCCTGTGGTGAATGGGAAAATATGGAGTGTACATATGTGGAAAACAGGGAAGTCAGGCAGGAATGGAACCTGGAAGGACCCCAAAGAACTTGTGAACATACTCATGATTCTGGGTATTCGTAGAACCCTGCACTGAGCTTTGAAGCCCAAACAATCAGCAGATAGTCAGGATTCTGAATAGCCTTGCAAAACCCCTCTTTGGCCCATCCATGACTTTACCTTCCCCTCACCTGATGTCATGTGTGATGTCAGGTGGAGGACAGGAAGGCGTGGCTTGACTAAAAATGGCCTGGCAGTCCAAAAGCAGAGGACTGGTGGACCTAATTAGGCCCACAAGCCAGAAATTCCCCATTCCTACTATAGAGGCTGCCTTAATAAGTAAGCCTTGACTTCTCAATAAATCAGAAGCTAAAACCTATTTAGGGAAGGGAAGAGGTTCATTTCGTATGAGAAATATAAAGTGGTTGGTCATTCATGCACAGGATCCAAGGGCCTTTCCTGAAAAAAAATGTGCTTCTGTCCTGTGTTTTCCCAGCACTCAAAATAGTTCTTCCATTGCCCTTATAAGCACTGAGTGGAAGGTGGTTGCACCAGTGACATGGGCATGGTGACTCTTACACCACTGCACACTTTATCAACATAATCCTGCAACTTTAACATGTCTAGCAATAACAGCAGTTTGTGGTAGGCAAGGTTTGCTACCCATGTGTTTGACTTCTCTGCATTTTGTTTCATAAGCCTGGATTTATTCAGTGTTTTGCTGGCATGCTAAAGGCACAAATTGCTCTGCTTCACAAGTTATTTCCCCGTGTTGGGTAATTTTACTGTTAGTATGAACTATTGAAATATACAAAATGTCCATAACAAGTGCTGCTAAAGCAAACTGGCTTCCAGATTCTAGGCTTTGAAAAATTAGCTGGCTCTTTATAGGAATTGCATCCCACCCATCACCTCTTCCTCTGCAATCTTTAATGGTATCTGTAAGGGAAGCAGCTTTTAAAAATAGATCCATGCCTCACAATGAGGAATACTTAAAATACCTGCTTCTTCTCATTCAATCAGACATGGGATAAGATGCCTATGAAGAGTAGGTGTGAAATTCACTTTTTTCTATTCAGGTATCCTTCAGATTTGTTATAACCCTAATGTAAGAGATTCTATGTCACTATTCAAAACTGAGTAGGTTTAATTTATTTAACTTTCGCTAACTTTGGTGGCACTATTTCCAAAAGCTATGTTGAGAATGAGAAACCTCTGGCCTATGCACCCAACCAAGCCCACTCTTTGGTAAAATCTTTTGTAAAATCTTTGGTTCATGCCAGAATATTCTCCCCAGTTTCTAAAATTAGGCATTGTGTGGAGAACATACATGGGAAGAACCCAGGGTCAACTTATGAAACCTAAGGGTCATTAATTCAGGAAAGACAAAAGAATGTAGTACTTATGAAACTTAAGGGTCATTAATTCAGGAAAGACAAAAGAATGTAGTACTTAACACGGTGCATAGTTAAACTGTGGGCTTTGATATCATAATATGCAATGATTACCACCTACTTGGATGGTAGGTGGTAAGGTTGGATCCTTAAAAGAGGATTTGACAAACCCATGGAGGATAAGGCTGTTGATGGCTGCCAGTCATGATGGGTGCAGCTTTGGGTTCAGAGTCAATAGGCTTCTGAATGCCAGTTGCTGGAGAACATAATCAAAATAATGCTATTGTACTGATATCCTACTGGTGGGCTTCACATGAGCATCTGGTTGGCCACTTTGGAAAAAGAGTGGTAGACTAGGTAAACCTTTGGTATGATCCACCGGGGCTTTTCATATGCTCTTAAGTAACCCAGTGTTACGACAGACACCATAGTTTCTTCCTCCCTCTCCCCCTCCGCTGTATGTAGCAGTGTGCATACCATGGCAACTATAGCTGACTTAACTAGGATATATTAGGAGCAAAGGTGGCCTTGAGCCTCTTCTGCCTGTAGCAAGAATAGAGCACGATTGTTTCCACTTGGGTTATGCTTTCATCACTACAGCTTCCATTTCCTTAAACCAAAGCTCACAACCAAGTGGGTTTTATTGTTTCGGTTTACAAGAGAAATGCCCTCAGATGCCCGTTTTCTCCTTGGAAGGCAGACAATATCTCTGGGCTTCAAGGTCGCCTCACTGACAACTCCAAATTGCTAGTTCTGAGCCTGATTCCCATAGGAGCATCTCCACTCCCATCAAGATATTATTAACATCACTGGAGCACAAGCACAGGGAGCCAGAGGGCAGCCTCTATGCTTTTCTGCATTTCAAAACAGCAAGACTAGCAGGCAATGGCTGACTCATGCAAGCAGACATGAAGTGAGCAGCTAAAGTTATTGTTCCAGGAAAGACAGATGAGCCCCCACAGCACTGAGGTTAGCATGCTCCACCTTGACCTGTCCCTTGATTTGGGTGCCTTGGAGCCTAGCCCCTCTTGACAACATCAGCATCAAAGAAGGATTTTCAGCTTTGCAGTTTGGCACTTGTAATGGGCACCTGTCTGGTAAAATATTTGGAACAGCATAGCAAATAGATTTTAAATGTATCTGTATTCTCTCTTTATCCACTTGCGACCATGCTGAGTGGCTTAGATGCCAGCCTGCCCTTGCCTGGTGTTTTCTTTGATGTAGCGACCCGAAGGATGTTCCATATTAGTCAGCTACAAACTTCCATTTCTGTGGATTATAATCACTGCTATATAGACTTTGGATCTTCAGGGCAATGCAAACGCGGCACTTATCCAGAAGGGAAAAGCTGCCAGTCAAAATAATAATTATAAAACCGCACAGTACAAGAAACAAAAGCCTGAATGATTCTGAGATTTGTGTAAAGTTTAAATAGAATTTACAATTCCATATTCTTGGGAGTTCCACAAATATTTCAGCATGTAGCAGCACAAGTTCCTCCTCCTCAATTTCTCCAAGAGCTATTAAGGATTTTGCATGGCTTTTTAAACAGGAAGGGTAGATTCAAGGTATGGGATTTGCATCTTAATAGATTGGTACTAGAAATATGACATAAACTTGTAAACAGTCAAATTGATTAACAATTGCACCAGGCCTACCTAGAAAAGAAGATAGATAGATAAATCAGGAATGAACATTTCTATCAAATTGTAATCTAATCATTAGTCATATAATTGATTCAAGAGTCTTAATTAATATCTTGACATACACAAGGCAGGCTAGATTATCATACAGCTTTCGCATGAATGTGCAAATCTTCTGCTCAAAGCAGTCTCACTGCTATGAAGTTAGTTTATGTACCTGGCACAGGAATAATTTGAAAGATTTTGAGACCCCACGGTCTGTGTGCAGCAGAGTCTAATCAAAGTGTCACAGGCTACTGCTGCGGGGTTGGGGGCACACTTGCTGTGGGAGTGAACAAAAGCCGTCTTTGTGGGGTGACACCATGCTGACTGTTGTTATCTGCCATTGGCAGGAACATAACCTTCCTCCTGGGCTGGTGACAGCAAGAAGCGCTGACCTTAGTGAACAATGCAAAGGCCTCTGTATGTGACTTCCTTCCCCCCTCCCCAAAAAAGCCATAGATGTTTTCTTGCCTGTTGTTTGTGACCCATGGGGCATTGTGCCATCATGCAAACATTAGCAAATCATATTTCATCTCTGTTATCTCAGGCATTCAGAACCCCCAGTATAAAGAAGAGCTTAAAGACTCTACTCCCGCTCTCCTTCATCATCTCTGCTATGCCTGGTTAATTCATCTCCTGCACTACTTCCAATCTATTTTTCTCTCTTTCTCTCTCTCTCGCTTTTCCTTCCTTATTCTTCCTCAAAATAATTGGGAGCTTAGGAAATTTACAAGGAAATAGCACCTGACCCCTATAAGATACAGGAAAAAGAAAGTAAGGGAATCCACTTGTCTTTGAAAATGGGGGCCAAACAGGAGCCCAAGCAGTTGACCAAAGTTTGTTTGGAAGAGTGAGGGTAATTTCAATATCTTTGCAACCCTGATTTCCCACCTTTGCCCTGAGAGCTTGTGTACCCACTCCTGGTGCATTTTGGAAGGTGATCGAGCTGAAAGCATCTTCCCCAGACTTAACCTCCATTTTCCCCATTTTATTTTATTTTTGTCTATAAATGGGGGAAGCTGCAGGTAAGTAGCTGCAGGTAAACAGAGACCGCTCTGCCTTTGAGCCTACTCTCCATTTCAGGGGCTTTGTGCTCCTTTTGTCCTTCTGTTTCAGTAAATCCTGGTGATGTTCTTTTGGCATCAATGGATTCATTGAGCCCAAGCCTATCACTGGCAAAGTAAATATGGGGTTAACTGCAATGCATGTGGCTCCTCTCCATTGTAGCAGACCTATGGGCAAAACAGAAAATAAAAGAGCAAGAGAAAATAAACAGGAAAGAGAGATTCTCGTGGATCTCTTTCTCTTCTCGAGGATCTCTTTCTCTTCTCTAACTGCACCATTGATTCCCTTAATCTTCCTTCTTCCCCAGCCCACTCTAAATACTCCTCATTCCAACTTAAAAAGAAAAAACCCTAAATGATTTTAAAATCCTCTTACTGCAGTTGCTGCCGCTGCAGCTGCTCTCTGCTGCTAGCACATCCTGTGGTCCCTTTGCTCCTCTGAGTGTGTCCTACGAGCTGCCTACCCTGATTAGCAGGAGATGGTGCTGATTCTGCAGAATTACAGATAAGCAGCAGTGAAAGAAAATTTCCTCTGGTACCGGAAAGCAACATTTGGATGATGGCTACAAAATCCGTCCTCTGACTGTGCTCCCTGAGTCATTGTCCGGCAGACTCATTTCACCACCAGTCCAGGGAAAAGGGGTTTGCTCTTCTCTACAGGCCATGCAGATCAATAAGCAAGCATTTCATCGTTATCATCACCAGTTGCACCTGGAGAATCAACGGCTTTTGTGGTTGCTATAAACATTTATATCCAGCTCATTAAAAAATAAAAAATCAGGTTGTCTTACAACAAAAAATCATAAAGAATTAAACAATAAAATTGCAAAATAAATAAAAAACCAACAAACAGCGACTCCAGAACATTTAGCAGCATCTGGAAAGAGGGAGTGCAAAACTGAAAATAACAACCGTCAGTCATTAAACATCACTGAGTTCATAGTAAGAAATATTTACAATGTTATGTAAAAACTTGGACTCAGAATGAACAGTGAGGAATGACTTTGTAGTGAGTTTTGCATTGCTGGGGCCACCACTGAGAACCTCCTGCTATAATGATGGAGGATGGAGTCTTAAGCAGTATCACCTTAAATGTAAAGTGTAAAGGGACCCCTGACCATTAGGTCCCATCACGGACGACTCTGGGGTAGCGGCGCTCATCTCGCTTTACTAGCCGAGGGAGCCGGTGTACAGCTTCCGGGTCATGTGGCCAGCATGACTAAGCCACTTCTGGCGAAACCAGAGCAGCGCACGGAAACACCGTTTACCTTCCCACCAGAGTGGTACCTATTTATCTACTTGCACTTTGACATGCTTTCGAACTGCTAGGTGGGCAGGAGCAGGGACCTAGCAATGGGAGCTCACCCCGTTGCAGGGATTCGAACCGCCGACCTTCTGATCAGCAAGCCCTAGGCTCTGTGGTTTAGACCACAGCACCACCCGTGTCCATGTAGTAGATCTCAAAAGGCTGAGGAGAAGGAGAGAAGAGAGGCCTCCTAAAAGTCTTTCCTCTATATTTCCTTCTCATACAGAACCCGAGCTCTTCTCCCTTTAGCTGTCTTTGATCTTCCTTCCATTCCCTCTCTGCTCTGGACCATGCCAACCCCTCTTATCCATGCAGTGTGCCAGGAGAGAAATGCCAGCTATGACTGGTGGAAAATGCCACAATTTTCCAGACTGTTACTTGCTGAGACATTGATCCTTTGGCATACTTTTCAACAGCAGCCCCTGTTTTCTGTTACACCTGCCTGCCAAATCTCTGTCCCTATTTTGCCTTTTGTACACCATTTAGAGTTGTGTGTTTTTAAATATTTTTGAAAAATCAGTATATATGCAGCAGACTGTATGCAGTTTCTTTCCATCCTTCTCCCCCCCCCCCAAAAAAAACCCCTAGCTGCCTATCTAAACAATAAGTATTGCTGAATGCATTTGAGTTCCTGTGGGCCTTCTATAGCAAGGACAGCCAGAGATCCATTGTAAGATTAAATATTCCATCAAGTTACTGGAGATTTTTTTTAAAAAGCGAACTATTGCACTCTGTTTACTATCACAGCTGCTTCAGACGCTAATATGGGACAGGCTGTTAAAGAGTAAATGAGTGCAACATACAGCAGGGAGAAAAGAGCCTTCAGCAATAGTGGATATGTGTGACAGTGGAGTGCAGGCACTCAAGCAGGGAGCCCTTGATGTGAGATGTACACAAGTGTCCCTGTTTTCATCTGTGAAATGTTGGGGAGTATAGTGCAAATCCTTTTTATTATCCTGTATTGACTTTTACTGGTTTCCCTCACATCTTTATTAGTGGCTCCCAATGCAAAGGACTGGGGTGAAGAGCCTTTTTCTTGTTTTTATTCTATTTTATTGCTATACGTTTCTGTAAAGATGCAGAGCGCCGCTAATCTCCATTCCCTAGCTGAAGAACAGGGATGCAGGTTATCTTGAAGCATATCTGTATTGGTTCCTTTGCTGAACAGAGGGAGAGAATTAAAACATTCAATCCTTTCTTTGGGGCATGGCTACAATTGTTTTTGTTCAAAGTCCTGAGAAAAGGGAGATGGCGTTAGGGACAGCAGTCTTGTTACAAAAAGGAAACTGTATAAATAGCTAAAACTGACTGTTATAATATTGTTTTTAAATAAAAAAAAACCTGCCTTTGCTACAGTATCAAAACACCTCACCAATTTTAGTGTATATAGCTATAAAGAGAAAATGTTAGAATTGAGCTTTCTAAACTTTTCCTGTTGGTGACACACTTTTTTACTCATGCATCATTTCGCAACACAGCAATTGTTAGTTTTATTAGTAAGCCAGAGGTTAAACTAACCCCTTTCCAGCCCCAGAAGGAGCAAGGGGAGCGTTCGCACGACACACTGCAATGCCATGACACACAGTTTGGAAAGCTCTGTGTCAGAAGAATGGCCCTGCACTCAAGAAGGACCCTGTGCTCTATAACCAAGGTATTGACAAACCCACAACACATTCCTATGCTTATCTTCATTTCATACATTTCCAAACTAGCGTTAGTAGGACTGGAACTGCAAGGACTTACTTTTCCCAGAATTGCATACAGAGCAGACAAGAGAGAACTAGTCAGAGTTTTTTGGAACTGGAACTTATAACTCTAAGGCTGGGCATCTTTCTGTATAAGCCATAGCTGCATGCCAGCAGGGCATGTTGTATTAATAGTGAGCAAGTGGCAAGATGCTTCCTAAGGAGCATCCCCCATGGGCCTTATTTTCTCATTTGGACACATGCCTTCTCCCTTGGGCTGGTGACAGCTGTTCTCTTGCTGGTATGAGAAAAGGTTTGATTTTATGCCTCCGTTCTTAAAGCTGTTTCTCAACGAGGAAGAACAGGGATGGCCTCCGCTCAGAATCAATGTAGTTCATAACACTGTCCTGAAAAACACACGTTTCCTGCTGTTTCTCTTGTTGGGTCATTATTCTTCTCCTTTCCCTTGCTAATGCCCCATTGATGTTATCATTTCCATCAACATTTTACCTTGGTGCTTCTGGCCTTGGTAGCTTAGGCAGCATTTTAGATTTGTCATTTTGCAGCAGTCTCTCAAAACCAAGCTGCACCGAGTCCTGATGATGTAGAAATGCAGAAGCGTTTGAGTCAAGGTGTTAGCACAGGCTTCCTCAACCTCGGCCCTCCAGATGTTTTTGGCCTACAACTCCCATGATCCCTAGCTAGCAGGACCAGTGGTCAGGGATGATGGGAATTGTAGTCTCAAAACATCTGGAGGGCCAAGGTTGAGGAAGCCTATGTTAGAGTCTATGTGCCCGGCTCTCCTCAGGAGGAAATAGAGGTGTGTAGAAGTCCACAGATGGACAGAGAAGGTGTTTAAAATCCTGCACACTTGAGGCACTCCAATGGCCTCGGAAGGTCTGAGGGCAACCCCCAGGCTCCATCCCAGCATCAAGCTTGAGAGGAGGCTTGGGGCTTGCCCACGTCATGCTATGTTTCTGTGGCACTTGGGGTTTCTTTAACGGATAGGCTAGCCTGTGTTCTGGAGCTATTCAAAGTGCCTAGGCAGAACATTGTAGATAAAGTGGTACCTCTGGTTAAGAACTTAATTTGTTCTGGAGGTCCGTTCTTAACCTGAAACTGTTCTTAACCTGAAGCACCACTTTAGCTAATGGGGCCTCCCGCTGCCGCTGCTGCACAATTTCTGTTCTCATCCTGAGGTAAAGTCCTTAACCCAAGGTACTACTTTCAGATTAGTGGAATCTGTAACCTGAAGCATCTGTAACCCGAGATACCACTGTACAGCTCTTGCCTGAAGCTTGATGCTGTGAGAAATAGTAATACATATAAATACTGAGATCCTGGTCTTCTGTTCTTGCCTGCTCAGTACATTCTGCCAGTTCTGCTCCTGGCCCCAGCCCCAGCCCCTGGCTCAGAGACCGTGGGCTGGATATGTGACATTGCAGATCTGTATCTGGAATGTTCATTGTTTCAGTGCAGTGGCAGCACAAATCCTCTATTGTACAGGTGAGGCTTCCTGTGTTCCCAAATAAAGGGGGCTTCCTTGACAACATAAGATTCTGTGCTTTCCTCCCCCCCCCCCCTTCAGAGGCACCTTAGATGTCAGTGCTGGATTTTCCTCTCAGATCTCCTTCAAGTAGATCAACCAGCACTCAGCATTTGTTTCAATAGGACTACAGTCCTGTGCATATTGACTTTGGGAGAGGTCTCCACTGAACTCACTAGGATTTCTGAGTAAACTCATTTTGTAGATGGATTGTAAGATCCATGGGACTCACATGTGAGCAAGAATTACTATAGGTTAAGCTGAAGAGGTGCAGGTTTTATCAGGGCCACCAAGAAGTGGCTACAGAAGTACTGATGTGCATGTCTCACAGCCAGTTTTTATCTTTTAAGTATGTCTCTAGCCCGCCTTTAAAAACAATGTTATGAAGCAAAATGAACAGATACACTTCTGCATCTGAAACTTCTGTTAGATGAACCAGCCTGACTACTTCTACCCTCTACCAGCAAATGAGGACATGAATTTGCACATGGCACAAATAATATGGAAACTTGGTGGTGGTGGTGGTGATTATAATCATATTTTTATTATTTATATGCTGCCTATCTGACTGGGTTGCCCCAGCCTCTCTGGGCAGCTCCCAACAAACTATTTAAAAAACGATAAAACCTCAAACATTAAAAACTTCCCCATATAGGGCTGCCTTTAGAGGTCTTCTAAAAGTCATGTAGCTTTTTTATCAGTTTGACATCTTATGGGACAATGTCCCACAGGGTAGGTGTGACTACCAAGAAAGCCCTCTTCCTGGTTCCCTGTAACTTCACTTCTCACAGTGAGGGAACTGCCAGAAGGCCCTCGGAGCTGGACCTCAGTGTCCGGGCTGAATAAGGGGACTGGAGATGCTCCTTCAGGAATGTAAAGATGTGTCCTCTTTTGTGAGTGGGTTGGAGAGCCTAATCTGCATACTGTGTTCCAGGTCTCATAAAGTCCTGTTGGCATCCCTGGGCTTTATAGCTGACTTCTATTACATTTCTCCTTTTGTGTGGAACAGGCACAAAGAAAGAGGAATATGTAATATGTTGACCAGCAGGCTAGAAACTGTTCCTTGCTCCATTGGTAGCCATAGCCTCATTCCACACAGACTACTAAGCATCACACAGATGGAAGGGGGTATTTGGTCACTGCCAGCATCAACCGTATCTGATTCAGTGTCTATGAGGGGCATAAAGAGGTTAATTACCTTCTTTAAAATGATTTTTCATGCCTGTGGGCCACTAGCTGCAAACTGTTCAGAAATCCTCTGGAAAATATTTTTAATGGTACCAATCGTACCAGTTAATCAGGATGCAGGTAATTAGGAACAAGCCACCCAAATCGGATATGCTCTGGCACCTCTCTGCAAAATGCAGAGCTGCTTTATCAGGATAGCCCAGAGCTGCTCACTTGCATACCTGGGTCGCTCTTCACAGAACACCCCATTCATTGAACCCAGCCCCCAAACTGGTGCAGCAGAATAATTTCTAGCTCAGGAAAGGAAAGACTGGCAGCTTCTTTATTATGAAACTGCAAAATACATAGGAGAGAGGAAAACTATGCGTAACTACATAGATGATCTAAGCATTCATCACAATGTTTGCAATCACATATTCCTATATCACAGTCTACCGGGGGTGGAGGAAAATGTATTATTTAGGTTGAATATGTTTTTGGAGAGATTTTAAGCTTCACATAATCTCATCTACCAACTCATGGAGTTGCTATCAATCTCATAATTTTACAGCTGAAGCATGTGCATATTTGCTCAGTCCCACTGTGTTCAATGGAACCTATTCCCTGGTAATTATGTTTAGGATGTCAATCTAAGTCAATTCTTAGCCCTACATAAATAAATCAAGAATCTCTGATAGCAGCATTACCTGCATGCCAAATATCCCCCCTCCTGTTCGTCAGAACAGTTGTTGAGTAGCAGTTGTTGGGATGGCACTGCTTACCTGGCCTCCTGTCATTGCTTCCATTGCTGTGGCGTGCCAAGAAATGGGAGGCCAAATTGAGGGCTGCCAGCATGTTTGTACTGCGCTGGCCTCACCTTCCTCCTCTCCCCCCATGGCACACCACAGCAAATGCAGTGACAGGAAGTCAGGTAAGCAGTGCCACACCTCCAACCACTACTGCATTTGTCCCTGTGAAAATAGGGTGGGGGGATATTCAGTGACTTTCAGGGGCATGCAAATGTAAGAAATTATTATTGTACCTTTATCTAACAAAATTAGTAGACTGCCTAACTGTAGCGGGGGGGGGGGAATCCTCTAAGTTGTTTATGAGGGTTTTTCTTTTTTCTTTTCTTTTTTACACACACACACACACACACAGCTTCCAGCTGTGGCAGCCCACCTGTGTTCCTAACACAGAATTTCCCTGCTTAGGATGCTGCAACATCACATATCATCATTCCAAGAAGGGCATTCTTATGTGAGAAATGACACTGCCTTCCCAGGCACATTCCACACCAGCAACATGACCAGGCTGCTACTAGCAGCTAAGGCATCACTTTCACCATGCCCAGTTCATACCCACTCCCAAATTTACAAAATGCAGATAGTTCAGCTGAGCACTAGTTCAAAGCATTAAAAGCAATAACAGGAAGCCTTGTTGGAAGAGACTCCGAACAACTTGCTTTGTTTGACCCATTTCATCTAAGTTGAGAAGCAGAAGTTCTTCCATTTTGCAGGCAGCTTCTCTTCACATGCCTAATTAAAGCTGAGCATAATTTAAATGTTTGCAATAAATAAATGCAGTTTTTGTATTTGGTTGTGTTTTTCTTTTAATATATTTTCTCTCTCTTTGGACAACATCTAAAAAGCAATACTGACTGTATTAATAAATTTAGTAAATGAGTACATATTTTAGCACTTACATGTTAATAGCTGTGATGCTCAATGCATAACCTTGGGCCAGTCACAGTTTTTCAGCCTAACCTACCTCACAGGGTTGTGTGAAGATAAAATAGGAAGGAGGAAAACCATGCACACCACCTTGAGCAACTTGGAAGATATAGGTGAGATATAAAAGCAATAAACAAACAGGCCATTCCCTATTTTATTTTGCCCACAGCAAAACACTCCCACTAATAGAGACCAGATTTCCTCATGTGTGTCTTCTTTAACATGTTTGCTGAATACAACATATTTTTTCTGTTCCTAAGGTATAAATATCCTATTCAAACCAACCTCATGTCACCTTAATTCTAAGTGCAATTTGCAGGCCCAGTAGTGACAATTCTGCATGCTAGTTCCTTGATCTTCAGCAATTTTATAAGAGGTGACTATGTCAGAATCCTTCTTATCTGAACCTATTTATGCCACACGAGTTTATTTCTGAATAATTGTGTCCTCTATTTGTATTCTGGGTTCTGTTCACATTTAACCAACGTGCCCAGCAAATATTAACTCAGCACCTTGGAGAGCAACCATGTCTCTGCTGTTTCTCTGGACAGCTCTGGGTGGATATATCCAACCCTGTTCTTTTCCAGATGTCCCTTTGCATCGTGCATCTTCCTTATTTATTGATTGTGTATTTACATTCCTCTCTCTTTCATTCTTCCTTTTGTTTTTTAACCAAGTGGCTTGTTAATTTTGGCCATTTCTCTCTTTCCATCTCCCAGTATGTCATTTTATAACCTCAAGCTGGAATTTATGACAGATTGCGCCGAACATGGTTATTTTTGTGTTTCCATCTGAATGCGCGACAGCAGATGCTGAGTGTTTGGAATGCATTAGTGCTAATGGCAGGACCATTAAACATTAGAGTCACTCACTGCAGATGGGTTGCTATGGAAGTTCAGGGGAAAATGAAACAAGAGCTGGAGTGTAAGCGACTGGTAGGCTGTTTCCAGCAATCATCGGCTGGGCAATCAGTCAGAACTGTGATCCCTACATGGAAAGTTTCTTGCTTTTTCTTTTTCTCACCCCCCCCCCTTTGTTTCTACCCTGTATTAACCATACACCAGCATATTCTGTTTTCAAAGGTTCAAATTACAGCAACACCCTTTCAAGTGACCTTCAGTTGTCTACTTAGGAAAGGAAGACAGGCATTCCCTGCACTCTGGCTGTATTCTGTTCTAAATTCTAACCCACAGGCCTGTGTTTTATTTTTATTTTATTCTTCAAAATTTCTGCAGTTAAGAGGATAAGCTAAAAAATAAATAAAAAGCCAGCATATTTGAGTAGTTAAAAGACCCTCTTCCGCAGTAAAAGTGCTGTAAAGGCCAGTTGCCTTTACGGTATACGTTATTGTGGAAAGGTAAGCAAGAGTAATTGACTTTCCCTTCACCTTGGATATGCATGCACTCTAGGCTGGAAATCCAAAGGTTGCACCAGCAGCCCTGCATCTCCTCTGCCTCTCCTGCATAACATGTAAAAATACACAACATTGGAGGCAATGTCTCTATGTGGCACAATATCCCCTGTTCCTGCTCCAGTCCTTCATCTGCAGCTTACAGGAGTGAGTAAACAGGCAACAGGATTGCTTCAAATCATGCATTTTGTGTTATTAGATGTTCCCAAGGAAAGGAGGAGAAAATGACCTGGAGCTGTCAGTGGCGGTGGCAGCAGCCCACATTCTCTTTAATTCACATTCCAGCTTCAGTGGCCAGAAAACCGGGTCAAGTCTTTCGCTACTAAAAAGCAACACGTTTTAAAAATATTTCATCTCCTCCCCACAACCCTGTAAATTTCCTTGGATATTTCAGATGTTAAGCACAGAACAATTCTCCACATAGGGGAACTGTAGCTTTCATCAATTTCAGGTACTTATTCTTTTTTGTTACTTCCTTTAAAAGGGTTGTTCCTATATAGTTCTGGCACTGTTAGCTAGATAATTTTTACTCATATACACAATTAGCATCACTGCTGCTCATAGATGATGTGTTTTGTTTCTACAGACTAATTCTGTAGCAGCAAAACAGTATGAAATGCTGTGGGGGGGTTTAAGAGAGGCCAGGTCATCAGTAAAACTCTCCCCTCCTCTTGGATATTCCTGGACAGCTGGCAAATTAGATGTTTTTGATCTGGAATGAGTGCTACAGTGTTGTTCTCCAGATTTCAGCCATCCATTTACCACTTCTTTTAGATGAGAAACAGGTGCAAAATGTACCTATAAAAATTACAGAAGGTGGCTTTTTTGTTTGCAATTTTCTTTTATGTGCCCCTTGCAAATGAGGGAACACTGCAGAGCTGAAGAGCCATGTCTCTTTTTTTGGTAGTTTCCAGCCAACAGCTGCAGATCAAAAGTATCTGTCCAAAAGGCTATTCTTTGTGCTTCTTAGTACAACTAAATCTACTAAAATCAATGAGTGGGGGACAAATGCCTGTGCTGTATCCCCTCAAATGTTTTCTGCACTTTGGGGGCAGAATACAGTTTTCCTTCACATGAGTGCAATTGCATGTAGATTTGTGACTAGGTTCCCAGTCTGCCAGTTCCAGGTTTGCATGTGGGACAGGTTCACATGTATGTGAATGAGCTAATGAATGAGACTCCTTTGGGGTTTGAGCCTGCAGAAAAGAGGGCTGAGCATCAACCTTGGTGGGAGACGGGGTGTCCAACCTAATATGCATTTGCACCAGAGGGCACTAAGACACAGGAACCAAACACAATTGATGCTGTGCATCAGTACTTTTTGAATGTTGTCTCAGCTGCCCAGTGTGGGGCAGCAGAGTTATGAGTGCCTGAGCAAGGAACTGCAGCTGGTCAACCCAATTGCTAAGGTTCTTTCCAACCCTTGAATGATGTTGTGGTTCTGGATATTAGGTTGGACAACACAGGAATACTATGGAATCAAAAGATCCACATTATCATATTTACCATTCCCTTCATCCAAGACCTTATCCCTAAGGTCCATATGTTTCTGTCCTGCTATGCTGTGGATTATTCTTTCTAAAAAAAAAAAAAAAAGATTCTGCATTCATCCTTTGCTGAATTCTGTTTGATTGTTAGCACATCTTTCCTTATCTTAAAAAAAACAACAACCAAAAACACCCCACAACATTTTACCTATTTACAGTCTTCATAGGCAGAAAGCAAATTTGAAACCACATAATCAATGTATATTCAAGTTCAAGACGTAATGGAAGGCATTGTAGACTCAACAACCAAACATTAACCTCATACATTCAAAATGCATTTAAAGCGTGAGGATCCTCCAAAGAATCATTGGAACTGTAGCTTGTTCAGAGTGCAGAGAACTCTCTTTGTAACACCAGAATGTGCCCAATTTCAGCATAATCTGACATATGCCTTGCTTCTTTTTACATTTGGTCATTTCAGGGTTTCCTTGTTCAAGTTCACAGAGATGTTTAAGAAAAACAGATAAAAGCTGTAAAGGTTTCTGTGCCTTTCAAAGTACTAAAACATTACTTAAAACCTCAAATCCAGCTCTCTAGCACCTCCGTGCAAAATGGCACATTACAAGTGCCCTGGTTTTATTTCTGTTTTTAAAGATTTATTTATTACATTTCTATTGCACCTTTCCTCCATGGAGCTCAGTGCATGGTCCACTGCTGCCACCATTACTTTATGAGTTATTGAGAGAAATCTGGCCTTTTTATTAGTTTTATTATTTGCAACTGCTGCTTGCAAGTCTTGATAGTAAGGGCCATCCTCCAGGCTCTCCACGACAGAAGGAAGAAGTGATGTCCTAGGAATCCAAAAGAGCGGCATGAAGATAGCAATTGGGGTTATTAGCTTAACATGTTTTTCTTTTGGCTTTGCTAGCCACTCTCTGTATCACTCAGCCCAACAAAGAAGGTAGAAAATGGGGATGGAGCACTTAGCTGAGTGCTAGAAATCTTCATATGCCTTCAGTGGATACATTCTTCATTTCTCCAGATGCCACACTTCTCTGCTGAAAGTGGGTTGCCTATCATTATCAGCGTTCTTTTTAGTAGCTTGGTTTGGTCATCCAAAAACCTTTGCTGAAGCTATTTGTCCCATTTAAAGAAATGCTTAGTGGTTGCAGAGAGAGCTATTTCCCAATTTATGTGCACTTGGCAGGATTACATAAATTGCCTTTAAAAGTTGACTTCTTTATAACCCATTTTCTGCTTCATAAAATGTTTATTACTGTTGTTTCTCTCCTGCCTTTTTTCCACTGCCTTCTTCATTTTCAGTCTCCCATCTTTTCGGTCCTGCTGCCCTTTCAGTCTCTCTTGTCCCAGATCATACCCATGAAGAAATATATTGTGTGAGTGTCCTATTTGGAGCGAAACAATGCATTTTTGCAAGTTGCTCACTTCTCTGATATACTGATGAGCAGCATTCACCTCCACGTTTGTTCCCCTCATTAAGCAAGGTGCTCATATAGAGGAAGTTTATACATAGTAAGAGCTCCATGGTAACACACACACAGCAGTATTTTGTGATATATGCATTGCCTCCAGAACTAGAATACTCCATTTGCTGAATTGTGTCATGATGCCTACCAGAAACAGACTGATTTCCCCAATAGAAATAGACATAACATCCCACAATACACAAGTTTGTTCCGTTAAGTATCTTCTAGACCAGGCATAGGCAAACTCAGCCCTCCAGATGTTTTGGGACTACAACTCCCATCATCCCTAGCTAACAGGACCAGTGGTCAGGGATGATGGGAATTGTAGTCTCAAAACATCTGGAGGGCCGAGTTTGCCTATGCCTGCTCTAGACCACAACTTAACGTTCCAGTAGGTAATGGTTGGACATAATATGTGGGAAGGGATTTCAGAGAATCAGAACAACACCGTTGTTTTGTGATTGCAAGTTGTTTTAAACTGTTTTTAACGTTGCGTTTTTATTGTTGTAACCCACCCTGGAACCTTAGAATAAAGGGCAGGTAAATAATAATAATAATAATAATAATAATAATAATAATAATAGAAGAAACCAATCACTTATTCTGCTTATTCAGAAGAAAATTCCATTTCATTCAATGGGATTTACTCCCAAGTAAGGGTGTATAGGATCAGAGCTTCAGTTCCACAAGCAATAGCTATGTAGTTTAGAGGAGGCAGAGAATGAGATGGGTATTAAACCTGCAGTCTTGAGGTTTTTCGTAGAATCACAGAATTGTGGAGTTTGAAGGGATCACAAGGGTCATCTAGTCCAATTTCCTGCAATGCAGGAATCTCAACTAGATCATACATGACAGATGGTCATCCAATCTGTCCATAAAAACCTCCAAGGAAAGAGTGCTCACCACTTCTCATGGGAGTCTGTTCCACTATCAAGCAGCTTTTAATGTCAGAATGTTATTCCTGATGTTTAATCTCCTTTCTTGTAACTTGAAGCCATTGGTTCAGATCCTAGCCTCTGGAGCAGGAGAAAACAAGCGTGCTCCATCTTCCATGTGACAGGCCTTCCTTTAGATATTTGAAGATGTCTATTTTCTCCTCTATAATCAGTCTCCTCTTTTCCAGGATAAACATACCCAATTCCCTCACCCATTCCTCGTAATATGGCTTGGCTTCCAGACCCTTGATCATCATGGTTGCCCTCCTCTGCACACATTCTAGCTTTTCAATGTCCTTCTTGAATTGTGGTGCCCATAAGTGGACACAGTACTCCAGGCATGGCCTGACCAAAGCAGAATAGAGTGGGATTATTACTTCTCTTGATAGAAACACTATACTTCTTTTGATGCAGCCTAGAATAGCATTAGCCTTTTTTTTTGCTGCTGCACCACACTGCTGACTCATGTTAGGTTTGTGGCCTACTAAGACCCCCTCAATCCTTTTCACATGTACTACTGACAATCCAGGTAACCCCCATCATATATTTGTGCAGCTGGTTTTTCTCCAATGTGTCAAGGTCATATTGAATCCTGAATCTGTCTTCAGAGGCATTGGCTACCCCTCCCAGTTTGGTGTCATTTGCAAATTTGATGAGCATCCCCTCTACAACTTCCTCCAAGGTATTTATAAAGATGTTGAACAACAAAGGACCCAGGACAGAAGCTTGTGGCACCCCCACTTGTCCCTTTTTACCAGGATGATGAGGAATTATTAGTGAGCATTCTTTGGATTGGGTCAGCCAACCAGCTACAAATCCACCTAACAGTTGCCCTGTCCAACCCATATTTTACCAGCTTGTCTGCAAGGATATCATGGAGGAATTTGTCAAAAGCCTTTCTGAAATCAAGATATACTATATCCTCAGCACATTCACATTCTTTCTACTCACATTCGCTCTGCAAGGAGGAATCCCTTTCCCCTATAATGGAACACAGCAACTGTTAAACAATACATCACACAACAGTCCAGGAGATGAAGTGACAAATTGCATCTCATCCATCTGATACTGCTGGGAGAAATTAGGTTGGCACTATAATTAGACAAACTGGAATTTTACCAGGACAGTTATCAACAGAAGTACCTAGGGAATCTTACATAAATGATTGTGCATGGTCTTGACTAAAGCTACACCCAGACCTGAACTCCATTCTGAATGTGATTTTGTGAAAAGTGATAAAAAGGTTGAAGCTTTAACAGATCGAAAAGTTTGAACAGTCTCAGAAATGTCAGACTACTTTCTTTCAATAACAGTGGTAATTTAGGAAAAAGATATTTGAACATCCCTAAAGCAAAGACAGAGGGGAGTTTTTTTCCTTGAGTCTGACATGAAAATTGGCAGATCCCCTTAAGCAGCTTCATTTCCTTGTAAGTGTTGAATGCAGAAGATGTCCTAGCTACCTGCTAACCCCCTGGGACTTTCAGACCTCATCATCCCTGAGGCCTGGTGGAAACTCAAAGCAATCATAGTTTTTCATGAGTGCTTCCATTTGGAAGTGGCGAATTGTTCCTTCTCTGACAAGAGGAGCTTGATATATTTCTAGCCATCTTTAGTCAGTCCTTATAAAGCTAGAGATCCTTGTTGTCAAGTTACTCTGCATTAAAAGCTGTGGCAGATATGGTGTTCTGTGAGGTATCTATCCCTCTCTTTCCCCATGGAATTTTCACTATATACTTGTATCACAACTTTTCAGAATTTGTGTTTGCGTATGCATTTTGCCACCTGTACCTTGGGTGCCTTGATTTTTAAGCATCATTAAAACTAAAAATTTATATCAGAGGGCATAAAAATATAAAGCAGCAGAGATTGGATGGCCATCCGTCAGGGATTATTTAGTTGTGATTCTTGCATTGGAGGGGTTGCCTTGAGGCCCATTCCAACCCTACCGTTCTTTGTAGAGTGACATCAGCATGCCCCATAGCATGCACAAGTGATGTCTGCACGCAGCAGGGTGTGCACACATGGTGTGCTGATGTGGTGCTGCCCCAGCCCTGGCCTCCTCAATCATGGGGGCAAGGCAGCACGCTTGCCCTGAGCCATTTTGGGGGAGCATGGGGGCAGGAGGAAGGACTTGATAGGTGAATCCTGCCCATTGTAGTGTTACTTTTATTATCTCTCTCATTTTATTCATTTGGATGAAGTTTGTCAGAGAGTTTTGTAGGAGCAATTGTGCTCCAATTTCCTTTTGTGGTGGTGTTTCTCAAACCATGGGGCAATGTACCACCACCATCTTGGGCTCAGCGAAAGATATTGGACGGGAGAGGCATGCAGGATTGCCAGCTTGACCATCATTGACTGAACAATTGCAGTTTTCCTTAACTGAGTGACCGACTGGGGGCATCCCACCAGTTTCTTTAGAACCCACTCTGTATTGGTGGCCCCAGAGAGTAGAGTACATTTAGAACTGAATTCCACCTTGCAATGAATATTGAAGTTCAACTTCATGAAATTACTAAAAGATAACATTTGTCCTATATGTTCTTCATCCTCAGCAGCATCTATATATCAGGTCAAATCATGGGTTCTACTGAGTGATTATGTTGTTGTTTTTTAACAACAATTAAATGTGTCTGCCAATGTGGTGCCCTCTGGAAATTGCTTGGCTCCAACTCCCGTCAGCCCCTAAAACAGCCAATAATGTTTACTTGATGGTATCATCATTTTGCACAAATGCAACAAACAATTCCTGCTTTTACAGGCTGCACGGCAGTGTATTCCAGCCCTCTTTCCTGTCTCTGGTACCCCAGACCTTCAAGATAACAAAGAATAGAAGTGTAGATAAACTCCACACATATGAGAACACTGATGATTAATTCATGCTGTGATCAATGTGCATCCCTTCCCATCACTATATTAGCCAAAGGCTAATGCTAACAGGTTACCTAATAATTATGGTATTATTTTGGTGTTTTCTTTAGGGATATGGGTACAGTTCAGGTTTAGCAGAGATCTTCAAATGATGGTTCAGGGTCTGTTCTAGTTCTGAAGTGGTGTGGGGTTGGGAATAACATTTTTGGTTTAATTTTCAGTGTTGTCTTGTCCCAATATATACAGCAGCTGCAAAAGGTTGTCATTTTCATAAAATGCCTGGAAGATATGCACACCATATATATTGGGCGTATGTGGTATATACAATAATTTATGTATACACATGATGCCTATCATCTCGTTATTTTCAGAGCTGCATTACTGAAGTCTGTCCTTTGTGTTCAAAGCATGTTAAGAAGGGCAAATGCAGCTCAGCACCCCATTCCATTTTTTATTCTCCCTTAATTACGGAGCCCACTTATCGGCATAGAACAGAAAGATCGTCTCTTTAACCTTCTACTTGCCCTTGTGGAAGGTTTACCTAAAAAGCTAGAAAATAAAACCAAATGTTCTAATTTGCAATCATCTTGCCATTTCAAACCCAGTTTTCATTACAGCACAAAAAGTGTATTGAAGCTGTGTTTATAACTCCCTTTTAGATAACAAATCACATTTTCTTTTGGCTGGCGAGTGTGTAGAATTGATATTTTTTCTTCGGTTTAATAGGTTTGTGTGTTCAGGAATGATCTTCATCAACTGAGACTCTTTATTGTGTTTGATATAATGTCAGCTTTCATTATCCTGTGAGAGCGCACTGCAAATTTCTGTGTTAAAGCACCAACCTTGCTGTAGAACCATTCTGAAAGAAAGTAAAACAAGAAAAACCATTCAGCATGAAAAAGCACACACACACGTCTTTGGAACCACTTTTAACAGAAAATGAAATACCATCAGGGAAGGGGCTTTTCTTTCTCCTTTTGATACAACAGAAAAATCTACTTTATAATGTTATTGGCATAATAATATGGTCTGGGAGGCTCCACATTTCTGGCCATAAGAACAGTTTTATGCAAAGGGCAAAATGAGATCTGCCTGTCTGTCTGCTATCTATAAAAGACCTGGTTCCTTTTAAAATTACTGTTTTATGGAGATTAATCTCTAAATATGATTATTTTCAAAAACTCGTCCACACCTACATATGCATTTCTCTCTCTGTCTCTCTGTCTCTCTCTGTTTCAATGACTCACCGCTGGATGTGTGAACTTGATCCTTTGAAAAACATTATTCTTTTCGTTGAATCTGAAAGTTCTGTCTGTAGTGTTTTATCTGTGATGCTCCATTCACATGTTCATGTTGTCACTTGATAGTGCTTACAGTCATTCAGGGATGAACCTGCATCTGTGAACAAGATCTACTGTAAGTGGTGTGAGATGAACCCCACAATTCCCCACCCATCCAGCTTTTTCTGCTGTCTCTATGCTACATAGGACGTTTGTCACTTGGGAGTATAACGCTGCTTTTCTTTCTTCTGCCTTTTAAAAAAATCTTGTTTCTCATAAATTATTTGCATGCACTATTGAATTTTCAGAACAGTTGTTAGCAGTAGCAATCTTTGCTGCCTACACAACATAGGGCCTCAGTCTTCTGCAGGGAAGATTGCTGGCTTTCTTCTATAGCAGTGTGAACCCAGACAAATTGGGCTGACTTTGAATAGAACCCTTTGCTTTATTGGCAGACGGCTAAGACAAGATGTGTTGCATAATATGGAGAAGAGAGCTCCATAAAGGGAATTACCCAGTTTTCATCTTAGCAAGTCTTAAGCTGATGCAGGTAGAGAAAGGCTCTATCAAAAGAAAAAGTAGACAGGAATGCAAGATCAGATAAAATGTCCTCTCCAAGGGAAGAAAAAGCCTGTTGATGGGTCACTTAAATATTTCTCCAGCTCTGTCAGAGAGGCAGAAAGAGAAAATTGCTTTTTGGGGGGTGGGGAGAGAGATGCCAAAGTGGATTATGCCAGCTGTTTCCACCTGTGTGCGGTAATACATTTTGCATTTCATGTTGTTGAATGCAGCAGAAAGGAAATATTAGGCATGAGTTTGTGGGAGAGGCAGGATGATTTTAGACCTCACTCATGCAGTGCTCAAATTTCCATTAGCCAAAGTACTGTGACATGTCAGGCAACAGACCAGCCTAGCTTTGAATGTTATCATATTCTGCTAGAAACAGATTTGTATTACATGGTATTGTGCATCTGCTGCATCTGCATATCTCAGACACTGAAATTTGGTCCTCCAGTGTTCAACCAGATACCCACCTTGATGAGGGGGGCTTCAACCTCACTGGCAATCACAACTCACACCCTGACTGATCCTTTTGCTAAAGGATCTACAAAAAAGGGAACCTTCACGTTACCTACTTGACTATGAAGCAAGCCAAGCTCCTAGCCAAGCTGTCTGTGTTATCAGGACCTGGGCAGGTCCCTCAGGATGCTAGGGAGGGGAATGAAATCTGCCTCCTGCCCCACCTTAACTTTCTGCACTTTAAACCCTTTCCCCCAGAGATGTCTCCAGTACCACATGAGCTGAACAAGGAAGACATTTCTTAAGTGCAAAGGGGAAGGGAGAGCAAAACAGGGGAGGGAGGAGTTTTTGCTCATCTGTCCCATTGTACTTCTTTTCAGAAAAGGAGTAGATTCCCCCATCCTCCTTCTATATGGGGCTGGCATGTGCATGAGTATATACCTCATGACATCTAGGCTGGTCCTTAGTAGCTCATCAAATTAGGTTTCAGTTCATGTTTCTGGGTAAGTCATCCAGCTACTAGCTTTAGCAGACTCTTAATGGAGCCTCACATCCTGTTTGACCTTCCCACACTTGTCTTGCTCCACTCCTGCTGATGCTTCTTTTCCTGAATGCCCAACCTCCAAGTCTTACCTCCTCTGTTCTTGCTGCTTTGCCATTCAGCCTTTCATTTCCTCCTTACTATGCTCTCTGGTTTATCAGCCTAAAAGAACACCCCTTCATTCTGTCTGTCTCAACTAGTTTGGATGAATTCAGAACCCTGGGCTGAATTGGGGTCAGTGCAGAGAAATTTGAAGCAAAGCAGGTGGTCTCCAAGTTGTTTCAAACCAAATTGGGCAGCTCCCGAAACCTCAGGGATACTTCAGAGATTCAGACTGTCTGTAAGTCATTATATTTCACCAAGCTCTTCCTATAAGTACAAGGAAGAATAGGGGAAGAAAAAAGTGGTGTCGTTTACTGACTGACAGCTCTAGCTGCCAACCAGGGAATAAGAGCATATTGAAAAGGTTGTAGAAGTAACTCAACTTATTTAGGTCTTGCAAACTGAGCAAAAAGAAAAACAAAACAGCAAACTATTTTTTATTCACTATACCTCTCTTACCCCGTGCCTAACCATCTGAAATATTAAATGGTATGTACCTTTAGGAACCTCTACAGTGCATGATAGTTTTATAAAAAAATTCTGGAACCTAATGGGGTGTAAAAAAAATCCCTTTTTACATCTTCAGCTTTAAGATTCCCCCTTGCACAAACCTCTCTACCTATCTGTCCAAAATCTGTCAGCCTTTACTCCCTCTCAAGAGGGTACTAGGCCTACAATATTCATCCAGTTCCCCAATAAATCAATAGGCACCTCCCCTTTAAAAATATATTTTTTAAAATTTACCTAACACAAAACCCCTGCACCTATAACTCTGAAATATGGTAAGTGTAATTTGGAAGGGACTGAAAATGTATTCCATTTCTATCAAAAAGTATCCTGATACCTCCATTATAAATCAATGGGATTGCACTAAGCTTCAGATTTTCTGAGGCAAGGCTTTGGATCTGAGCCAAAATGGGTTATGAAACATTAAACATTACTGCATAGTTAGCTGATGGCAAATTTGGATTTGTTTCAGTGGTGGCCAGTATAACTTCTAGGAAAGATAGCCATTACTGTTCAAACTTGGCATTGTGCAGCCTGAGTAAACAGTTTAAAGTGAAAACATCAGAGGCAAACAAATTCCTTAGATGTTCTCTATAAGTTTTCAAAGACTGAGAGCAAATCTATGAAATGCGTCTTGTGAACTGCAACACATGAAGCAGATTATTAAACAGAATTGGAACTTCTGCAGCAAACAAATACAATTGAGAATAAATTGACTCTCTCAAGACATACATTTGAAGAGAGCATTATGAAGAGTAGTCAGTGGAGCTCAACCACACTCCTGAAGTCTCTGGCAAAACTGACAGAAACAATGACCTAAAGTCTGCATTCCTCAGCTGTGATGTACAAAATTTAACACAATGTGATAAAATAGGGCAGATAAACAACTAATATTTTAAAATGGAACTTCGAGAACTGAAAACTCTAACCACAGAAAGGGGACATTCAGCTGACTGAAAAAATTGTGCAGGTCCTAATGTTTGTAATCATTACAGAAGAAATTACATTCAGCGTAGAAAAACTTTGCTTGCTTGCTGATCAGTAGACCTATGTAATGCAAAGCCAGACACAAAAGTTAAATGTGTTTCCAAAGAAACTAGCACCATGGACAGCTCACAACTTGCACCCACAAGAGTTGGGAGCAAGCTGGTCATTTTGAATGATCAGTCTATCTAGGTTCCACCTAGAACTACCTTAGTCTCTTAAAAGCTTGACCATCTGGTCTGAAGACAGGTGCTTCTCCTGCCTTCCATGTCCTCCAATCCAGTGCACTCCCTACACCACTAGTTTGGCAAGGTGCTGTGGGAGGCATTCTGTTTGCTCAGATCCAGGGGAAGGTGTTGATGAGGGTCCTGCCTCTAGCTCTTTGGGCCTGTTGATTTTGCAGAGTTCCGAGCACAGCGGAATGATGAGGAGTACGTGCCACATACTCTATATTACTTTATTTACACTTCAAAGCTGGTAGATTACAGAAAAACATCTTGCCTCTGCCGGAGCAGAGAAAGCATCCTCTCTCCTCTAAAGCACGGAGAGAACTCTGTGAGAACAGTGAAAAACAGGAAACCAGTGTACGTCACATCCAGTCTCCTTTCCCGTGAGAAAACCCAACAGCACAGACTGTGGAATGTAAACACCTGTCTCGTGACAAGCACTTTCGCTGCACAGTGAAGGAAGCAGAAACCAACAGGGCCCTGGTGCTGTGACACCTGCTTTGTTGTGCTCCTGCCTGCAAGCTTCAGGTTCAGTGGTACCTAATCACAAGCATCCGTTTCAGAGCCAGGAAGCCAGCCTGGCTCCTTAGCTGGGCAGCACTGTAGCCTCTTACTCTGCATCCAAGTCACTGCAGGACTCCAGGGTCATGACAGACAGTTGCTTTTTAGCATTCAATTTGCATGAAATGTTCTGAACCTATAAACAACCATACCATATATGGAGTTTTAAGTAACTTTTTTCTAAATTCTCTTGGGGGGGAGTAATTGAGGTTGCAATCAGAAGCAGAAGAAGGACAAGTCAGAAGGGGATTGTTAAATCTTCCCAGCTGTTTCCCCACTCTCAAAATCACCCTTGTAAAAGACATCAGAACCTGTAATGTTCAGTTTGGTTTTGATATACTGAAATTTCAGCTTTCATAAGAGCTGGAAGCTTCAAAACAACAAAGAAGGTCCATGTGGCCCAGGGACTAAGGTTGAAAGACAGCTCGCTTTATAACTTACACATCTTACACATGCCTCATTGTTGATATATCATAGGCAATTTTAAATTACCACTTTCCTCAGTGAAAGAAAAGGAATTGGGGTTACTTTTCTATCCTCTTTCAACCAATATGAAGTACATGTACACGGCATTCAGGTAATAAAAGCCATGTAGACTGAGAAGCATCCCTTAGGACAGCTTTGCTCCCTGTGTTGCCACAGCATCATTTGCTGCCTATGTGAAGTTCCTTAGGGACAGGGTTTTTTTTAGGTTCCCTGCTTCATATTATACATTTTCCCGCTACTTTGAAACCAGTCTTTACATGACTGCCTAATTCTGTTAATATCACAGGGCACTTGACACAAGGATCAGATCCCTTGGTGCCACTTGCCACCATTCTTTTTACTTACTCTGCCTAGAATATATGAGTACTTCACCTCTCTGTGCAGCTGTCCCTCTGGAAATTGTGCACAGCAGATGTCAATTTCTCCCATCAACTGATCAAACTAAAGACTGAGCATTTCAAGAGATTATTGTAATGCCCTTTGCACCCTTTCTTATGTCCAGACTTCAGTCCCATGGACCATTTATGGAGTTTTGACCTTTGCATATAATTCAAAGCTATCAAACAATTAAGAGTGTGTGTGTGTGTCATTTCCTAGCACTTGGGCAAAGACTTTGGAACAACCATTGATTTCCCAGAGGCCATGTGATAACTGCTTTCAGTCACTCCTGCCATGAGTCAGTGACTCTCTCACTGAAATGCTGTGTGTCATGTCACGTTTATCAGCATTTGGGGGCCAGTTGCCACTTTGTTTCACCCTCCCTTTTTTATTTGTAAAGCTTTTAATGCCTGAGGCAACATGAGAGTTACAGCTGTGCAAATAGCAGCCGCATTGTTTGCCCACGCAGTATATCACTATCAAACACATAATTTTGCAAAGCGTCTTGCATAGCGAATACGCTGCCATACGCTAAATTCTGCCCTGCTCCTTATTCAGTCCCAGGGGGCATAACTATTATCTAGGAGGCAAACACCTCCGTATTTACCTTTTCACAATCAATTCCTGTGAAAGTAAAAAAAGGCTTGGTTGGGAGGAAGCCAGGTTATGCCTTGCAGGCATGCCAGAACCCATCAGATGTCTCTGCTGACTGAGGAGTGGGCCAGGCGAGATCCTCAATGTGCTGGATGTCCATCTTCATTTCAGTCCTGACATCCAGACATGAAAGTTAGCTCCATAGGCTGGTTAAAGTTAAACAGACTGTTTTGGTGAATGGATACAAATTCAGGTCTGTAGGTTTATGTTAATTGTGAAGCACATATTTGGATATGAGAGTGCTATATTTAATTTAATGTATTAATGTAAAAATTAATAATTTAAAAAAGTGAAATAATATGGCCCCAGTTCATATAAAATTTGTCAAATGGGGAATCTCATTGGAAAGAGTGGGACATCAGTCGTGGCTTTTACATTTCAGTGGAAGTTAGTCACAAATAACTTTAGCTCAGCTGCATGTCTAAATATATAAAATTTGCACTGACCAAAACACAGATACATACAGCATGCAAAAATAAATACTATATCCTTGGAAGTACTAGAAACATTATGGTGGAAGTGTGACAGATTTCAGATATAGTAGATGCATCCTGTATCATCTCAGAGAGAAAAAGCAACATCTCAGAGCTGGTTACGCATAGTCAGCTTTTTCATATGCATTATATACCATGCTTTTTGTAGGAAATCCTTGATAGCCTACTTGGATAGGGATTCTGAGGAAAGCAAAACAAGTTAAGACTGGCAGTGTTTCTCGGTGAGTTTTTCCTTACTGTGTTTCACACAAAGTAAAATTCTATACAAATTTTATTTTGTCCACTTAATATTTGCAGCTATAGCCTTCCACCAAACAGCCCCAGGATAGGTTACAAAAATATCACAATAAAAATAAATACAATGTACAATTAAAATCATAAACTAATACCACAAAAAAGAAAATCCTGTTTGGAAAAGCGAAGTGCCTTTCAAATAATCTGAAATCTCACATTTCCATGCCTTTAATATCGTTATAACAATTAATGTAACAGTTTTACACAGAGAGAGAGAGTTGGGGGAATTTTTTAAAAAATAAAAAAAAATCCAGAGTAAATTACAGTGGTACCTCGGGTTACATACGCTTCAGGTTACATACGCTTCAGGTTACAGTCTCCGCTAACCCAGAAATAGTACATCGGGTTAAGAACTTTGCTTCAGGATGAGAACAGAAATTGCACGGCAGCGGCAGCGGGAGGCCCCATTAGGTAAAGTGGTGCTTCAGGTTAAGAACATTTTCAGGTTAAGAACAGACCTCCAGAACGAATTAAGTATGTAACCAGAGGTACCACTGTAATAGGTATTTTTCAACCAAGTTTTACTCAGAGTAAATCCATTAAAATAATTGGCCTAACTTAGTCATGTTTATTCATTTCAGTGTTTCTGCTCTGAGTAAACCTCCAAACACACTGCCCAGGCTTGTGCCCCAGGGTGCTGCCCCACTTTGGTGCTGCTAACACAGTGGTTTGACTTCACTCCCAGAGGCACACTCCATTGTCCTGTGGGACAGACATTTGCCAAGAACAACTCTTGAGTAAAACTCAGTTGAACGCCACCCACTGTGTCCATAACCCAAACTGCAAGAAAGTGTACATGCATCCCAGAAAGTGATTCTAAAGCAACGGTTTAGGTGACTTAAGCAAGCCAGCCAAGCTACATGCTACCCTCATTATGTTTAGTTGCATGCCATTTTTTCCTTTGTAAACTCAAAGCAGCTTACAATAAACTAATAAGACATAATAAAATATTGCATCAATATTCTAAAACAATAAACAAACAAGTGAAAACATATCAGCAAAATAGAAGAATAGAAATAACATTTCAATAAGACCATCAAAACATCACATATTAATAAAATTAGTATTAAATTACAACTGCCCGATCCACTAATTAGCGCAGAAATAAAAACACAATACAAATTAAGAGCAAAATAATATATATTGACTCATACTGCATAATTACAACAATAAAATAGTATGAAGCAAAACATATTTGATTTCTAACCATTTCAAAAAGAATATGTGACTCTATAGTTAACATGCCAGACAGGAAGATTCTCTCTAAAGTCCACTAACCAGTCTGACATGGTCAAAAGTTCTTTCCGGTTCTGATATTTCCTCCCCCCCCTCCCCTCGATCCTGAGTGCAAGCTAAGCCTTCTTGGAAGGAACTTCGAAGGAGGGCAGGTAACTGCATCACCCAGCATTGTTCTTCTATTTGTAGCCTTGATACCCAAGAGAAGCAGGGCAGGTGGTGGGGGGGGGGGAATCATGCTGTAGGTTTTCAAAGGACTGTGAAACTCTCTGCTGTCTCTTTATGACTGATGTTAGTATCCTTTGTAAAGGTGTAGAGAGTGATGGGAGTTACCAATTTGAGACTAAGACGGAGCTGAGCTGTAGTAGCCAGAGTTTTGTTTACTCTGTTCTTTTTATCCAGGACAAGAGAACACAAAATTAAGACTCCCTCTGTAAGCCAATTAAACCTCCAGAGACACTTTGTACAAACTGGGGCCATGCTGCTTGGGCGAATGAAACTCACAGCTGGGGATTATGAGACAGACCCAAATCAATACAACACAGCAGGAATTGGTGGAACTGTCCAGATCAGTTGCTAAAATGACTGATTAGCAGGATGACCCTTGCAGGACTTGGGGAGGGGGGGGAACTTCCCTGAAGATATATTGACCCGAAGCAAAGGATTATCTCATTTGATTGGCCTTTCAGAAGAACAGATAATAGAAAAATATGTGGATTCTAGACCCTGCCAGCAAAGAGAATGGTACAGTGGTACTTAAATGTACACAAGATCAGCACTGCAATAAATTCTGACTAGGTATCTGGGACAGCATCTTAATTCTAAACCCCCTCTCCAAGGTGTTTAGAATGGTTCTCAGCATCTGAGCATCTTACAGACCTTAATGGATTTATCCCAACACAAAATTAACTTATGATAGCATTTCATCCCTTCCTCATTTTACATGAACTTGTACAATTAAGAATTGATTAATTCTTGACACGCACCTGAGCCTTCGATCAATATGAAATTGGAGTCCAATATGTGGATGTTACTCCCATAGAATTTGCTAGTTTTGCTCTGATATCCAGCGCGCACACACACACACTCAAAGCCCCTGTTTGTACACAAAGCTAACCTAACCAAAACCATGGCTTAGTGTGAACAAGCAAATGCACAAGCTCCCAGACAAGTGATGGCAGATTCCCTGGCAATTTTGCTGTTGTGTTGCACTGAGCTAAGGTGTGCTTTGCCTTAGTGTGTTGCCCAAACCCAAGTTCATAGTTTAGCGCTCCCAGATAAGCCATGAGCAGTAAACCATAGGGAAACCTTTAGTTATAGCTTGTGATTTGTTTGAAGAGAGCTAAACCCAAGTCCGGGTGACATGCTAAGCCAAACCATAGCTTAGAACAGTACAGTGTAGCGATAGAATAACTGGCGAGGAGAAAAGCAGCCAGGGACCTGCATGTTTGCTCCTTCAGCCATGTTTTGTCTTAGCATTATGTGAAGACTGGCTATAAAAAGACATTATTCAGATTATAACAATAAACTTGCCCCTACTGAGTGACACTTCACTAATTCCTCTGGATATCATTGCTTGGAGGGTTGTTGTTGTTTTTACCACTGTCTTTCTCTTCCCTTCATTTTGGGCTGCTTCATATCAGCAGATCCTCTTTCCAGGAACATTTTCCTAGGCAGAGAATATTGGAAATCTGCTCACCACATGGGTCAGTCCAATTGCTTGAGAAGTCTCCTTCCCAGCACCAGATCCTGCCAGGTTCAGTCACAGCCTCTCTTCCACACAGTTCAGGCTGAAATAGGAGGCTCACCTGAGCAGAAAGGGGTGATGGGCCATACTCCAGTTTCCAGGGAGATCTCTAATTTATTTTTAATTAATCACTTATTGGCACTTTAGGGTCTGTCGTGAAGGGCAGGGCAGAAATTGAAATGTAGAATCAGAGTTACTGTGGCTTGAGAGGTGTGTGTGTGCACGTCAAAGACACAGGAAATAAATAGGGAGGAAAGATGGCCTCGTCATTGCATACCACCCACAGCAAGTATCATTGGTACAGGCTGTGGCTAATGGCTCTTCCTCAAAAGGCTCTGAAACCATTCAGTGAATTTGCACGAACCAGGTGTAATTCAGAACCCTGTGGTAGGAATAGCAGACATGGGGGCCCTCCAGGTTTGTTGGATCACAAATTCCATCATCCCTGACCATTTGCCATGCAGGCTGGGAATGATAGAAATTCAATTCCAAGGACGTAGCTTCTTAGTCCTCCATTGCCCTGGTCCACTGTAATGTGCATCAGGCCAAACCAGCTACCTGTTGATAGAAACTACAACATGTGGTCTGTGAAAATACTAGTATCATATATTTGTCCAAAAGTGGCTATTACCTTTCTTTCTCTTACAAGCCTTCATCCCCAGATAATAGGTTAAGCTTCTGTGATGACAATGAATGCTCATGAGAACGTAATTTATATGACAAAGAAATTAAAAGCTCATGCGCCATTTATTTGACTGCCAGCTTTCAATGAACCCTCTACAGCTGCATAAGACAGTTTTGTGTAATGCTTATAAAGCCACCACACTTTAGTATCTTCTCATTAAGAGTTAGCCCCATCTCTCATACTTCTTTTGGCCTTGTAAATGTGAATAAGGGAGAAGGACTTACCTGAGACTTTCATTTCACTCAGGAGGCCAATTAATCTTTTTAGACTGCAGTGAGTAATCCATCTCTTCTCATATCTACAACCCCTATAACATAGTAGGTCTCATTCTTAAAAATCTTGCTGGCCCCATTTCCCTCTGTAAAGAGGATGTATCCACTTTCAATTTCTCACCACCGACACCCTGGAACCAGCAAGGGTCACAAAGTCCAACTGCTTCCGTTAGTTCTGCTGATGGCAGCAGCTGCTGCTTCCAGGATATCTTGGATGGCTGGCTGGTTGGCCGGCTGCAGTCAGTGGGCCCTGCGGGGCTGGCTGCAGCTCATACTATCAAGCATCTCGGGCAGAGTGTGCGAGAGAGATTCCAACTATCAGATGGTTGCTTTACTGCATATTTAACCACAGTCCTCACACCTTTCTTGTCACAGTGGGAGCAATACACACACACCAACAGATGGACATTAATTGGATGGGTTTGCTTACGAACAGCTGAAATGGAAACAAAAAGGGAAAGCCAAGTGGAAGAAGACGATGAGGGGAGAAAAGTAGCAAGAAAATAGTAATGAGGCTGTGGTTATTTTTATTAACAATGTGAGATTCCTGGTCTTACAGAGGCTTCTAACACAGTTAGAAGCTCCCTTTGTGCTCAACACACAAAGGTCAGCTATGGAAATCAGGGTGTTTGGGACAGGGCTTGCAAACATTTTATGTGCTCACTTTGAATGTCTGAAAATAACCGCATTGACTAGGGATTCTGGAGTCATTTCTCTTTTCCTGTATAGTTTGGTTTAGAACACTTGCTTGAAATATCTTCAGCCAAATCTTTGGCAGGTGTACCAGTTTACTTGTGCTCTCTTCAACTGCCCCCAGGGCTCACTTCCCTTTCAGCCCTCGGTCATAAGAGGAGGTGGAGTTAAATCTCTCTGAGCCTCCCCTCACCTCGTGTTCTCAGCTTGGCCCTCTCCTGTTTTCTCTGGTGCATCATGGCATTTCTTCTCTCTGTGATCCTCTGAGCCCTCATTCTTCAGAAGGCCTCAGAAGGCTTCAGCCTGCTGCTGGCAATCGTTCTCCATGTGTGTTTTCCTAGTCAGTCCTGGCATTGTAAATTCTGCAAGGTTAGAATTTGGAGCACTGACTTTAACCCAACTACTGTACTTTCCTTGCCTTGACCCTGTTGCTGCTGCTGATATCATTTTGATTTCCTACCTGCCCTTCACTGTAAGATCCCAGGGCACAATGCAGAAATCCAAAAATACAATATTATGTAAATTTAGAAATTTACAGAATAGCATGGAAGGGTGGGTCAAAGGCCAAGGTTTTGAGATGTGACCTGCAACCTGTACTAACCTGGCCTCCCCTGGGGCTCTAAGTTGGAAGAAGACAGGAAAATCATCCTTCCTGGCGTGTAGGGGGCATTGTGAGAGGATCCTTGATATACTTTGTGCCTCGTATATATGTGTGGAAAATAGACATGGGTTGATGTATGTGTCACCAGGGAGATATTTTAAGACAACAGATTTAACTTTATTTACTTTGACTGCCTTCAAACTATGGCTAGAAACTAAGTAAAATACAAAAGATGCAGGGCCAGGTTCACATGGGAAATGACAAAGCTGCAAGGTTTCATCAATACTTGAATTATATGTGTAATCTTATCTCAGGACCTCATATGTTCATTAAGCCTTCAGTAATTTATACATTTTGAATTTTTTTTGGAAACCACATGCTTTTAAAACTGAATTAGAAAAGGCCATTTTTTCCTTAACATCGACATGTTCTTTCAAACTCTCAGTCAAAGAGACGTGTTGTGACTCAGAAACTAAAATCAAAATGAAGCATTTCAGTTTGCCGTGTCAAAATGTTTTATTTTTTAAGTTTTAAAAATGAACATTTTAAGCTCTGGCATTTTTCTTTAGTTTAATGTTGTTTCGCTCCTGCTGAATTTTTGATACTATAGCTCCCCCACCCCACCCCCTCTAAGCATTTAACTATGTCTGCGGACTACAGTGCTGATTATCACATGAAATGTAAAATCCATTTTTGAAAGCGCTGCGCCCAGACATCTTTATGGTGCATCAGTAGGTAGCAAATTCCAAGGATTCTTGGCAACTGAGCATAGCTGGGATTGTGCAGCAAGGGAACCATAGCCATTCCTGGACACCCTGTGTGGTGCTATGTCAGTAGATGGTGATTACTCTTGGAAGGGTGCAGCGGGCAGGAGGCATAGCCAATGTTACCCTTGCTTTCTTTTAATTCGTTGCTCTTTTAAAAGAAAAAAGGGAGGGATTTCTATGGAAACCAAGTACTTAGCCAGAAAGTAGGAGGTAATGGATGTTCCCTGGTGGTTAGCATTATAGCTCTGAAATGGATTGCAGAAGAAAGGAAGGAATACAAACTCCCTCAGCTGCCTTTCCTCCTTCCCTTCGGTCCTGTCTATTAATCTGTGCTCCCATCCCTTGTGCTGATGTTTATATGTATCTAGAGACGGGCTGGAGGGGGGGATAGAAAGAGAAATGTGTCAAAGGGCATCCCACTGCTGCCGGAGAGATAACAGGCAGGGAGTGTCACTGTCTGCCAGGTCCTCTGATAACCAGCTGCAAATGGATGGTAGTGATATTTAGCAGAGGAGAGCTCGGCTTTGCACCGCTGCTTGCTCTTCTCCCACCTCATTACTCTGCTATAGGCACAAGCATGCAGTCACCTGCTGTCACTGGCACAGACGCCAATGCACAGGGCTTGGCCACAGCGCTCACCACACTGGCTGAACATGACATCACTGGAGCAAAGACAAAAGACTCTTGTTTTCTCACCTCTGTGCTGATGCTCTGTGCAAGTCACCTCTGTGAGACCTTCATTAACAGGGCAATGCTCACAATTCTTGCCAAGCAAGTACACACACACACACACACACACACACACACACACACACACTTCAACCAGGATAGATACTTATGGAGGGGACCAATTTACTATTAAACCTTTTCTCCTTTCTTTCTTCCTCAGTTGGATACTTCCCCCCCCCTTACTAAAAATAGGGTCTTATTCCTGAACTTATTATGGAAATCTCTTTCATTATGTACTTCTAATATTAGAGCAGCCATATTAGAGCTCTACGTAAGTCTTCTGTCATATCTCCTGGGGCTGAACGGTCCTCTACTTCCTAATTTTAAACACTGGGATTGTTCTGGAGAGAGTATGTTCAAATCAGACTTCACTACAGGCCTTCAAGTTGTTTGATGGCCATTCTCTTTTTCCATGAAACTCTGCGGCTAGGGATAGAGATGATATTAGTTTGTAGTTAAGGTGCATTTCCTGGCTTTGGGTGAGAGTCTGCCTTGTTTTCACAGGCTGCACTACCACTGTGGTAGTTTGCTGATATTCTCAGTGCTTGCAGAACCAGGAACCCAGAGTGCTGGTTTCAAATCAGGACTAAAATGTTATTAATCATATCACACTGAAGAAGCACAAAAATCTTCTTGTCCTGTGGCAACTTCCCCCATCTGCAGCATTGGGGGTGGGGGAGGAAGGAGCGATATTTTGTACTGGTATCTATTGCATCCTGGCTTGTTACTATTTTAAAATTTCTTTCATTATGTATTATGTTCTTTTTCTGTGTTTTACATAGGGCCTAAACTACATGTGACATTAATCACATCATTTGTCCTAGACTGTAGGATTTTTCTTGCATAAATAGCCAACGGCAGCTTTTGAATCATGCAGATTTCAGGTTCAGAGGGCCCAATCTGCATTGGGTCCACCTTGGGAATTAAAAGTGCGAAGCCAAATTCATTTTTAAAAAACATATCCCCTACACCAGGGTCCTAATCTGGATTGGAGGGCCCAAGCTGGCCGCCCCTGGTACAAAAATCTCACACTCACCAAATGATATAATTAATGTCATGTGGCCCTAAGAGTGTTTTGGTTTTGCCTCTTCCATTCAGTGTATTTGAATGGTTGTTTCCAGGAAAACATAACAGAGAAAAGTGGTCAGCAGTTTTACTGGGGGGAAATTGCAGTACACACTGCTTTCCTACTACCAACGCATCCACGATCAAAGATGGATCCAGAATCATCCCCCAAATTTGCTGTGTCTTGTGTTTAGCAACCCTCCACTTTTGCAATTTCAGGTAGCAAGAACATGGCAAAGCCCCTGAAGGTTGCATACAATTCAGAGATCAAAAATCATTTCCAGTCAAAAGGACCACAAGTAGCAGAGCTGGGAGCCAACCTCTACCTGAGACTAGGGAGATCAACTTCCAATCAGAGTATATTATAATTAGGCTGTGTAGACCAATGGTCTTGATGGAATAGGGCATGTTCACAGAAATTCAGTTTGCAACCCTGCTTTGTAGAGTCGTTCAGTCAACTGAAATCACATTGGAAGCAGCAAGAGAGTGGTATTTTACACAGCCTGCTCTTGGATATTCTCAGCCTGCTTGGCATTGCTCATCTCTTTAATCTTCACTTCATTTTGTGGCTGCCTTGCTACTGGCTTTATTCTGTGCCTCTGTAGGAGCTGGGCCCTCACGTGTCAAAGCAGAATTTAGGGTTTTTGGAGGGAATGATGGAAGATAAAATGAACAACAAAGCACCTTCTGGATGACTGTTGTTAGTCACACTCACTTCTGATTAAAGATCATTAAACATGAAATTAGCTCGTTTGTGTTACGGGTCCCCTGGGGATTCTTTTAATTATGAAGTGCAGATGGCCGAGAACCTGAGGAAACTCAGCTTTGGAAAAAGGGGGCAAAGCTTTGTGCAGGGCTGGGGGAGGCATGGAAAGGGACTCGGGAATTGGAGAGAATATAAATTAATTTATTTTTACTTTCCTTGTTGTTTTAAACCCCTCAGCATTTCACAACAAATCACAGATAATTAATAAGTACACTTGCCTTAATGACTAGGATTTTTAAGTAGCAGAAATTGGAAGGTGCCACATCAGTTTATTTCCACACACACCCTTCTTCCCTTTAGGTTTTAAACAAAATGAAGAAAAAAAATCACCATGCTAATTTGAGTCTCATTGGCTGCCGAACAACCCAGACCCATTGCAGGGCTTCCTTTTCCCAGCCCCCATTTTTGTATTGGCTTGTCTATTGTACTGAAGCAGCAGATAAAACTCCCAGCCAACTGATTCTTATTCAAATAGGAAATATTCCATTTGAGGAAGCAGGTCTCCACCTGGCTTGGACCTACCAAGCATAATGGAAAAGTGACAGCAGCAGCACTTTAAGGTCTCTTTTGTGTGAATGGCTGGGCTAATGTGAGGGCTACTTCTTTTGATGGCTGCCAGCACCTGGCAAGCCAGTTGTGAGGCATTACCATTCAGAGAAACGTTCTGTTGCTACACTACTCCTTGTGGCTGGTTCAGCGATAGGAACCTTCTCCATGTGACAGGTTATTCTAGGGCAAGGTTGGGGAACTCACCCAGGTGGTGAGCCAGATCTTGATTTTCCCAGCTCCTCATGGGCCAGATTTGACTAGTGGGTGAAGCCAACCACTTGTAAATGACCCATCATCACAATTATGTCTGGTGACGAGCACTTTGAACCCCCAACTAAATCAGCTGATTGATGGGACTACAAAACATCACGCAGGGCTCTTTCAAAAGGGATTTGAAATTCTAACACTCAGCTGACCACTGGTGCTTCAAAAGCAAGATGCACATAACTGATGAAGTTCTGACCAGCAGGACTCCAAAAGCATCACACCTGGGCCTCTGAAGCACTGTCAGCTAATTGGTGGCACTCCAGATGCCCCTTTTTACCTGCCCACAGTTGACATCACATATGGTGTCAGGTGACTGGCAAGTGGGTGTGGCTTGGCCAAGATGGCCTTGTGAGAAAAATTGACAGGCCTGGTGGAACTAATCAAGTCCCCTAGCTACAGGTTCCCCACCCCTTCTCTAGAGCATTCTTCCCCAACCTGGTTCCCTCAAGATGTTGTTGGGCTGCAACTCCCATCATTGATAACCTTGCATCATACTTGCTTGGGCTGATAGGAGTATGCTCTGGGTTACAGCTCAAAGTGAGGAGAGAGCTTAACCGCGAGTCCCAGTTTGGATGTCACAGCAACCCAACGTTCACTCAGTTTTGTAGCACAAGAGCAAAAAAGGACTAGGGAGGAGAAACGTGGCTCTTAGGGAGCTTACATGTTTGTGCAGACTTGCAAAGCCAATGTGTGGCTTAGCATGTCATGCGAACTAGGCTGATATATTAATTCATGCCAGGATACCAGGGGCAGTTCTGATATAGTAATATGGTTTTGTGAGAAGCAGGATTCCCACCCACCCACCCAACATTTATATCCTGGCTTTTTAGTGTAAACTGCGCCATTCAGTGTGGTCCACAACACATAAAAATAATGTTTTTATGATTTTTGTAAATGTTTTGAGCTGTTTAGTATCAACCTCGTAAAACAAAAGGCTGAAGAAATAAAAAGGCAAAACCTTGCTGGCAAAAAAAAGGTGATAAATGTGGCCAACTACACTTCACAGGGCAAGGTCTGGGTAAGTGGTGGGATGGCCCTGTCTTGTGCTCCCATCCAACTGTGGCTCCACATTAGGTGGGACACAGAGAAGATGCTGTGTTAAGGAGTAAAAAACCAGATTCAACTAACCAGTCTTGCTAGCAAAGGCCTGCATTAGCCCTCTCATCCTATCATGTACCCCCTGAGCCTCCACAAATTGGGTGGTGGGGGTCAGGAGAACTTCCCAGAACAGTATGCAGGGGGAGGAGAGGGGCGATCATCCCATTAGGGAAGCAGTGGGGCAATCTCCCAACACTACACTGAATTCCTCCCACAGTGCTATGTGCATGGCTCTCTGCCTTTCTGTATGCAGCGTTATGTGAGCAGTGTTGGGGGAGGGGGTGGATAATTTATTACTGAAGAGGCGCTCCTCTTTTTTTTATTACTCACTGATGCTTGCAATGACTCCCCTGTGCCTCACTGGGTTCCTTTGCCTCTCAGTGTGGAGCTCCAGCATTCACTTGTGTAATTAGAAGCAGATGCCCCCACTTAGCAGCAAAGTTGCAGTTTGTCATTCTGCTCCATCATGATGACAGGTGAGCCCCCCACGCAGGCGAGTTGGTAATGTGCTGCAGGGAAGCTAAAAGTAGCACAGAGGCTCCTGACTTGCTGCAGTTTAAATAGGTACAAAAGATATTCTTTCATTTCCATTTATTAGCTGGGCTTCAGTTACCAGAGCTGTGGCCCCAGGGGCAAAAAAAGACCACGTGACACAGAATTATGGGAGGTGAAAAGGGGTGATCTGATATGGCAGAAAGTGTGACTTCCCCATTAAGGTAGCATTGTGTCATGACAGCAAGGCTTCATCAAGCCCAGGCCGTCAAAAATTTGCTTAGAGGTTTTAATCAGGAATGGAAGTCTCCATCCTACTATGTCATCAAACAGGAGATTGATTGCAGCACTGCTGGTTTTCTTTCCATGTCAAAACCTTAGTGATGTTTGGGTGTCATGGTCCTCATAGCCCACTCCCCCACCCCCATGAAGAAAGCCTCATCTATATTTCCATTCATGATTTATATATAGATATATATAAATTTGATGCTATAAATCCCACACCAGATTTTGGGAACCAGCTTCTCTTTATTTTACCATTGCTTGTGCTTAACTGGGATTGACAAAGAGGTGATTTGGAGAACACTGTGCACAGTGCAGTCTAGATCTATTATCAAGGAGCTTAATAAGTTCTACATACTGTGTGTGCCAAAAGCTACAAGCATGGGATAGATTAAGGTCTTGCTCTGCATTGTATAATTTGAATGGTGTGATAGCACCAAAGCATAGAACACAATCTACCACAGTTTAATAGAACACTGTCAATTTCAAAAGGGAGTCAGGAAAGACTAGCGGAAGGATGTTATCTGCCAGTTAGTTAAATCCTCACAAACCAGGAAGACAACAACTTTAAAATCTTTCTGGGTAACTTTGCCTTTGCATTTTGCAGCAAATATTCTCATCTCATGTTACTTCCCAGACAATCTAATATGTTGTGTTAATTGCCAACTCAAGTGCAAATGCTGTAGGTAGCAACTTGTAATTTTGCTCTCATTTCCATAAGCTTTTGCCACTATCAGCTGTTACATCCCAACTGGCCCAAGGCTGGTGATTTCCAGAGGTTTTAGACTACAATTCCCATCAGCCCCAGCCAACACAACCAATGGTCAGGGGTGATGAGTGTTGTTGTCTGGAGACATCTATAGAGCACCATATTGCCTTCCCCTGGCTTAAAGACACATCCTAGGTGAAATATTAAGCTGACCTAAACTAGGCAATGCTTTAGAAGAAGAAGAAGAGGAGTTTGGATTGGATATCCCGCCTTTCACTCCCCTTCAGGAGTCTCAAAGCGGCTAACATTCTTCTTTTCCTTTCTCCCCCACAACAAACACTCTGTGAGGTGAGTGGGGCTGAGAGACTTCACAGAAGTGTGACTGGCCCAAGGTCACCCAGCAGCTGCATGTGGAGGAGCGGAGACACGAACCCGGTTCCCCAGATTACGAGACTACCGCTCTTAACCACTACACCACACTGGCTCTCTTTAAAAAATTGCCTACAGGAAGTGATGCAGTAGGAATTCTAAAGGTTTCCTAGAATCTTATGTGTCAAATATTCTAGGAAAAGCCAATATACCAGTAATTAAAGGTCTTAGTTTCTCCTGCTGCAAATTATTTAACTATTTCTGAGGTTTGGTTTCAGAATGTGCATGTATGAACATATATATTCTATACTGATACAGATGCTGGGGAGTTTAGCAATGAGAACCCAGTCAGTTGCAAAGTCTCCAGACATTTCTGCACAATGCAGTTACCTTCCACCCAGGTTCCTTTAGATCTGATCTCACAGCTTGACAACATTGCACAACTTTCAGTTGTTGAAGGATTAGCACATCACAAAGGCACAGAGGCAGTCAATAAAAGATTATCATGTACCATACAACCAAGAAATATTAAAGTCAAGCTGAGGATTAGGAGAGAGGAAGTGTTTGCACCATGTGAAAGGGTCTTTGGCATGCCTTCTCCATGAACCACAGATGGAAAGGTTCACAGATGGAAACAAATTGAAAAACTGCAGGTTTTTAATGTGCTGTGAGGGAAAACATAATGCCCAGAACTGGGTCACAAAATCAAGGCCATTTTGAAATTGTGTGATTTGAATGGGAGAACCTTCTTAATATTTAAATGTCCAACCAAGAAAATAAAACATGTTGACAATGACACCTTTTCTTCACTCTAACTGCACCACAAGCAACCTTCCCTCAATTTGAGAGTGCTGTTCCATATACATTCCTTTAAAATTATCTTCTGTTACCTCTTATTATCGTGCACTTGTTGAGTGAGATTGAACTCACCCATTGATCACAGCATAGAAAAATTCCATCTGAAATGCCCCCAGGCATATTTCTGCACATTAAATTTGTGGTTGGCTGGCTTAAGTTTTATATTGTTTACTCTCCCCCGTCCCTTCTGGAATACCCCCAAGTCCATCAATGAGTCCTCAAAATCAACAAAGTAAGTGTTCATACTCAGGATCCCTTAACAGTAAAGACATATTAACTGTGTTAAGTGGTGCTTAGTATATACACTTGCTTAAGAACATTAAGGGACAGATCACGGCACACCTAGGTGAACGTTCTTGGAAGAATCCCATTCAACAGTAAACCTTAATGGTCCACTGAACATTGCCCAATGGTCTACTAATGTGTGAGGGGTCAGGTCTGTGCAGCATGGCAGCATCTACTATCCAATGCATTCCCTCCTCCTCACACCCACCCAACAGCGGTTTTGTAAATATTTTATACTGTAAACCACCATAAACGAATAAAGGGTAGGTACTACCCAGAAGGTAGCACAGGACCTTTTCCACAGCAGAGGCAAAGGCTGGGATAGAGGGTACTCTTGGTGAGGAACAAGAGGGAGGGAAATCCAGAGAGTCTGAACCTGGAGGTAAAATAGTTTATGGGAAACAGCCATGAGGAGTATAAATGGGGATATGAGGGAGCCCTGAAGGCATGGTTTACTGGAGGGGATTCTCATTACTGGAGCTGCTATGATGAATTGGGTTCCTGAACTGAATTTTCGCTTTAATCCAGCCCTTCCCTGAGGATTTGAAACCAAAGTTGATCTGCCCACCCATGATTCCATTGGTAGGGATAGATTGACTCTTGCAGCTTAATTTTTTTCTATGCATTTACACCAAACCCTCATTTAGAGATTAGGGATTGAGAGCATGGTGCAAAATCAGGCAAGTCTGGCCCCTCTGCCTCACCTCATTTAGAGATCTTGAATTTCTCCTCAACACATACTTGTAATTATCAGAACTCATATTAAAATGAAACTAGGTATGCTTCTAAACTTATTTTAAGCATCTATGTTTAGCCAGTGTTATCACTTGATTCATATCATCCTCACTGACAGCCTTGTAAATTGGGTAATTTTAGACTCCATGTTGTATTCAGTGTAGTGCTATGTAAATCCTTGTGTGAGTAGAGTGGCTTCTACTTGCACAAAAGGACTTCCCTCCCTCTCCTCCACTTATGTGCCCCTAAATTTGTTCTGGGGTTTCCCCCAATCCTTCAGAGCAAATTTAGGGACAGTGCAGGGGGAAGGAGATAGGGAAAGTCTAATTGCACAAGCCAATGTTGTTCTGCTCACACAAGGATTTAGTTGAATTTGGCTCTCTGGTTTTATAGGCAGAAGAGTGTTTAGATGCAGTGCTTCAAAATGTATTGAACCAGCATTGCAGTGTTTGGGGTTCCTCCTCATTCTACTGAATGGAGCTCCCTGCCCTTTCATGAAGACATCATTCTGCAGTCCCCCATCAAGTCTCTTTCTTTGCTACTCTTGGATTTTGGTGCTGGCCCGCTTCCCCCCTCTAGTCTCCATGTTTCCCAAGTCACTGATTTTCACCTCTCCCCTCTCTCCAAAAAGAATCTAACATCACCCACATAAAGTCCATCCTGCATTGATGAACAAGTCTGTTGTCTCCCATAAGAGAAATAATGCAAAAAAGAGAAATTTGTTCTCAGAAGTGAAGCAGCTTGCACAAAACCGTCAAGGAGGCCCCACAAGGAGGCCCCATATTAGCTGACCACTTTTGAGCATCAGCTTCTGTATTCTGCTTTCTTTAGGGTTTATGTGCTTCCCTCCTCTTTTTTCCGTTCTTTGTATCCCTTATCCACATTGGTTGAAGGGGTCAGTTTGATCTAAATACCAGTAATATCCTTTCCAAACTATAACTAGGCCAGGCTAAACTGGTGAATGCATTTATAAGTTGTCATGAGAGGCACATACATCTGAAAACATGGTAATCTCTGCTGAGGAGGGTGAATTTCATGCCAAATGTTAAATATAAGCTTATGCCTAGTCCTTTATATCCAGCTAGCAAACATCTTCCCATTGATGATTTTCTTGCTCTCTGCCTAAGTAATTGGCACAGATCTCCCTAAGCTGAAGCATTTTGTCAGCTTGAGTTTCAGCAGTCTGGAGAAGGAAGAGGAAATCGCTTTAGCTGAGCAGGTTTTGTCTCCATGATAACTCCAAAGAGGAGTTAGTCTCTCTCAGCTCATTGTGTAGGTTCCTCGGCATGACAGAACTGGTAATACTGACAAAATACAGAGTTCTGTGTTGGAGAGTTTGCAGTTTAAGTCTTAAGTGTACAATAAAAGTTAAATTTGTGGTCAATAATGTAAATCAGCTAATATTTTTGTAAAGTTATAAAGGAATCATGCCTCATGCCATGCTAGAATTGTGGGGGGGGGGGTTTAAAGGGAATGTAAATTACCGGTAAGTGGTTAATGTGCATTACAACCAGCCATTGTGCACATTCACCAGGTCTCATGCAGAATCTACACATAATTTTCCCATGAAGAGGAAATGGTGCACATACATGTAATCAGCAGATTTTGAGATACATGTTTATATCAACTGAATTTTGTGCATTCAGTAGGTAGTATACACAATCCCCATCAAACCTTGGGCATTTCTCATCTGAATTTTGTACCCGCTGGTTGAGGTACTTCACATTCTTTCTTCCCCAGCCCTTTTTTACCTGGTTAGATCTCCCTTCTGCTGCAATTCCCATGAAGATTGACCAAATGCTTCTATTAAGCTTCTTCCTGAACTTCATAGCATTTCCATCAGAATCAGGGGAGTGGAGTGGAGATTTAAAATTTTCCCCTCTCTGCAATTCTCTTTGTGCTATTTAACTGACTGATGAGCAACTGAAAGGAGGTTGAGCTGCGGGTGGGGTGGGGGAGAAATGATCCTGATCCGGAGTCCCCTTCCTTCTTCCTGATGCTTGGCTCATCATTGGGAGAGAATGTTGATGGCCATATAAGATTAGGTAGGGGGCCAGATGCAACCCAAGGAGCGTAGATAGCACACTTCTGAAAAGGAAATGGGGAGGGGGGGCAGGTTTATTGGAGGCTATGTATACTCACCGGAGAATGTGCATATTGCCCAGACAATGTACAAAATCCAGTCGAGATATATGCATTCCCCAAGTCCTGTTGAGGATTATGTGTATCAACCAGGAATTATTTATTATTGTTTTTATTTATTACATTTGTTAGTTGCTTTATCTTGCCCAGGACAACCCAAAGCAACTGGAAAAGAACAAAAATGTGCATAGTTCATGAAGCTTGGCGGATGTGCACAATGCCAAGCGCTGTGAGGTACAACCTATCTCTGGCTAGAAATCTTTCTTTTTTTTTTATAATAATTTTTATTAATTTTCCAAACAAATAATAAAAACAGTATAAAACAGTATGACTTCAAGCTCATCAGTTCATACCCTTTTTTCTTTGACTCCCCCATACCTCCCCATCCCTGCATCCTTGTTTAATAATTCTTTAGCAACCCTTAGGTCCAATGTCTTAATTCCCTTTCATAAAAATTTCTTAAGTTTTTTTGTTTACTGCTGCAATTCTTTACTTCTTACCCCCTGACATCTTAACATTCCTCAATTTTGCAATTATTTTTAAGATATATTTTGAATTTCTTCCAGTCCTCTTCCACTGTCTCTTTCCCCTGGTCCCGGATTCTGCCCGTCATCTCGGCCAGTCCCATAAAGTCAATCACCTTTGTTTGCCATTCTTCCAGAGTAGGTAGTTCTTGCGTCTTCCAATACTTTGCCAGTAGAATTCTTGCTGCTGTAGTGGCATACATAAAGAAAATCCTATCCTTCCTTAGCACCACTTGGCCCACCATGCCCAAGAGGAAAGCCTCTGGTTTCTTAGGAAAAGTCCACTTAAGGACCTTCTTAATTTCATTATAGATCATTTCCCAGAAAGCTTTCACCTTTGGGCAGGTCCACCAAAGGTGGTAGAAAGTGCCTTCAGTCTCATTACATTTCCAACACTTATTATTAGGCAAATGATAAATTTTTGCAAGCTTGACTGGGGTCATTTACCACCGGTAGATCATTTTCATAATATTTTCTTTTAAGGCATTACATGCAGTAAATTTAATACCGGTGGTCCATAACTGTTCCCAGTCAGCAAACATAATATCATGACCGATATCTTGTGCCCATTTAATCATAGCTGATTTCACCGTTTCATCCTGTGTATTCCATTTTAACAGCAAGTTATACATTTTTGATAAGTTCTTAGTATTGGGTTCCAACAATTCTGTTTCTAGTTTTGACTTCTCTTTCTGAAATCCTATTTTCCTGTCCTGTTTAAACGTCTCATTTATCTGATGGTAATGCAACCAATCTCGAACCTTAGACTTTAGTTTCTCATAACTCTGAAGTTTCACCCTTTCGCCATCATATTCTAAAATCTCATGATATTTTGGCCATTTAGAATCCATATTAAGCTTTTTTACTTCCCTAGCTTCCATTGGTGACACCCACCTAGGGGTTTTACTTTCCATCAAATCTTTGTATCTAATCCAAACGTTATACAATGCTTTCCTTACAATATGGTTTTTAAAGCTTTTATACACCTTTACCTTGTCGTACCATAAGTATGCATGCCAACCAAAACTATTGTCGTACCCTTCCAGATCCAAAATGTCGGTGTTCTCAAGAAGTAGCCAGTGTTTCAACCAGCAGAAAGCTGCTGATTCATAATAAAGTCTTAAGTCCGGCAGGGCAAACCCCCCTCTATCCTTTGCATCAGTTAAAATCTTAAATTTAATTCTGGGCTTTTTGCCCTGCCAGACAAATTTTGATATGTCTTTCTGCCACTTCTTGAAACAGTCCATCTTGTCCACAATCTGCAACATCTGGAATAAAAACAGCATTCTAGGCAATACATTCATCTTAATAGTAGCAATTCGGCCTAACAAGGAAAGTTTCAGCCTTGACCATATTTCCAGATCCTTTTTAACATCTGACCAACATTTTTCATAATTATCCTTAAATAAGTTCACATTCTTAGATGTTAAGTTTACCCCCAGGTATTTTACCCTTTTTGTTATTTCCAAGCCTGTTTCATTCTGAAAACTCTCTCTTTCTTCCATTGTTAAATTTTTTTCCAACACCTTCGTTTTTTGTTTATTCAATTTAAAACCTGCTACTCGACCAAATATTTCAATTAGTTCTAATACTCTTTTAGTACTAGTGTCTGGCTGTTGCAAGGTCAATACTAGGTCATCTGCAAATGCTCTTAATTTGTAATGTCTAACTCCAACCTGAACTCCTTTAACCGACTGGTCCTTTCTAATCATGTTTAACAAAACCTCCAGGACTGATATAAAAAGCAAAGGGGATATTGGGCATCCCTGCCGTGTACCTTTTTCTATGGGTATTTCTTCTGTTACCACATTGTTTACAATTAACTTGGCCTTTTGTTGGGAATATATTGCACCTATACCGTTTTCAAAACCTTGACCTACCCCCATCCCTTGGAGATTCTTTTTCATAAAAGTCCAACAGATATTGTCAAAGGCTTTCTCCGCATCCACAACAATCAGAACTGCTTTCCTGTTAATGTCAACATCTAACAACTCCAAAATGTCTATAATGTTCCTCACGTTGTCTGACATATGTCTACCTGGGAGAAAGCCTGTTTGGTCCTTATGAATCTCTTCTATCAACACTCTTTTCAATCTTTTTGCCAAAATGTCTGCAAAAATTTTGTAATCCACATTAAGTAAAGATATAGGGCGGTAGTTTTTGACCTGATTCTTCTCAGTCTCTGTTTTCGGTATAAGTGAGATGAAAGCCTCTTTCCACGATTCAGGTGCCTTTTTCCCCTTCAAAATTTCATTGCAAACTTCCTTCAATGGTTGTATCAGCCATTCTTTCAGCATTTTGTAGTATTTGGCCGTCAGGCCATCTGGTCCTGGTGATTTTCCCAATTTCATATTTTGGATGGCACCCTCTATTTCTTGTTCTGTTATTTCCTCATTTAAGATCCTTTTACTTTGTTCTGGAATTTTTGGTAGACCGTATTTTCTGATGAATTCTTCTATTTCTTGTTCATTGATTGGCCCTTGTGCATACAATTTCTTAAAAAAACTTTGAAAACAATTGTTTATCTCATTAGGTTTGTGGATAGTTTTTCCATCCACTTCTAGACTTGTTACAGTGTTCATTCTCTGCCTTTTTTTCAGTTGCCATGACAGAAGTTTCCCACATTTATCCGCTGATTCAAAAGTTCTTTGTCTCATTTGCTTTATCTTCCATTCTATTTGTTGGTTCATGAGCTCCATGTACTGCATCTGGTAAAACTTTATTTCTCTCAAAATCTCATGGGACTTTGGTTTGGACCTCAGCTTCTTCTCTCCTTCTTTTATTTTTTCTAAAATTTTTTCCTTCTTCTCATTTTGTTGCTTCCTCTTTATAGAATTCTGTTGAGTTAGGAAACCTCGCATCACGGCTTTGCTTGCGTCCCAAATTATTCTTTTTTCCACATCTGTTTTCCTGTTGATCTCAAAGTAATCTTTTAATGTTTTACGGGCCTTCTTGTGGATCTCTTCATCCTTAAATAGGGTGTCATTCATTCTCCATCTAAAGGATCCATATCTCTGGCTAGAAATCCTTCCTCAAGGAAGTGGAGATCATGGTCCACTTGATTTACATTTCCTTTAACCATCCATTTTTAGTACAGATGAACAGTCAAAGCAGAAAATTAGTAAACTTTATAGTGTAATTTTAAAAAATAAAACAGCAATTAAAATATTATAACAAACAACTAACAAACCTTGATGATCTAAGCAGAAAGGCAAAAACCAGAGTCAAATCCCACCATATTTACTGATGAAAAGCTTCTCTAAAAAGAAATGTCTTTATTGCTGTGAGCAGACTCTGGGGAATCACTCAGCCAAACCACTCCGGCCATGTGGCAAAACACTGCATTAGGAGAGCAGCAAGAGACAGCATCCAGCGACGATGGAGCGGGATATGCTGTTTTCTTGCTAGCCCACCCAATGGGACTGAGAAGCTGCAGCTGCAGTCAGGGCAACAGAAGGAGGCTGTAGAAAAGAAAACCAAGGCAGTCATCAAAGGGTTTTCAGTTGAATGCCAAGGGGAGAAGTGGAGATGGGGTAGGGCAGCGCATGCAGGAGCAGGTTGGAAGGGAGGAACTGAGGCAAGAGGGAGAGGCATGAGAAGAAAGAGAGGAGGCAGGAGTGCTATCAGGAAAGTCACCCACTGCCTTGAAGAGAAGCTGGCAGAGTAACTGCATTGTGCTTGTGTGAGAGAGTGCTTTATGTGTGGTTTCTGCACCTATCTGTGTGTGGTGTAGGCAGGGGGAGTGTGGTATTTGTGTGTGCGTGCGGCAGCTTTGGTCACAACCGCTGATGGCATGTGAGTGTTTCAGGGCCAGCCGGCAGGCCAATAAACACCTATAAGCATCAAGCATATTTGCATGCTTCCACCAACCTTTTTATTTCCCTGAGGTGTGACCAGCCATCTGTATTTCAGTTGACTGAACAATTTTTGCATATGTTTGAATTTTATTCTGCTTTATGTAAAACATATGTTTTCCCCACTTAGATTTTTTTTATTAAGTAATATGCATACTTGTTTAATAAACTAACAAATAAACAGGTTAGCTACCCCTCTCTGTAACAGCAGTTCACTTATTTTTTAATTTGCCTTTGAACAGCTTCACTTTGCCAAACTGGCCGCGCTATTTTAAAGATATCTTAGGCTGTTTGTAGATTTGTTTCACCCTCCTCTGGTTTCATTCTTTTAGTTACCATATCATTTAAAGCAACACCCCTTTGAGAGTTTAACACTTCAGTCAGCTGTGAGAAAGTGTGTGGCTTAGCAGCTTAGTTTAGAGATTGAGTTGTGAACCATGACATCTCTGATTCATGAACTGAACCAGTTGTCTTGGGGCTGTTCTCTCATAGCCCCCTTAATAGTGACACAGAGCTCAGCCCACCAGACACTACGACTGTTCAGTTTTGATTCATTCAGTGGGATTTGTTTAGGGCTCCCTGAGCAAACCTCATTAAATTAATGGGAGCTGCTGAGCATTAGGACTTGGTGGGTTGCATCCAGAAAGGGGTCTTTTACACATTCATTATCGATGCACAGTTATTTAGATCCTTCTGCTGCTATGACTGATAATAATACGGACACATGGGGCCATTCCTTGCAGCACTCCATCTGTTAACAGATACATCCTCTTGGAACAGAACAGCATCCAAGTAAACAAAAAGATGTACCCAGCTCCTTCTGCCTGCTTCCAGCTGTCTTCACATCTGCATTGATGTGTCCCTCACTATCAACTGATTTGTAGAGCTCTTGATACTGATATCGTGGATATAAGTGCATGGGTAAAGGGCAGAAACTAAATTGAGAAGCACCTTCAAGTAGAGGAAGCATCTGTGCTGCACTTCTGAGAAAAGATGATTTCCCACAGCAGGGATAATAACTGTCGTTCCATGAAAATGTTCATGGTCTTTGCAGAGGTGCACATCTAAATGCACATTCAAACATGAATGGTCTTAATAGTGTGCTGCTTTTTTATGGAATATCCACTTGCATGTACACCTGAGCAGGGTTTCCATCAAAAGCAAAGCATTACCAATGTTAGTGGTGTCACTCAGGTGTGTACTGAATACATATCAGAGCGCATTTACTATCTGCACTGCATTGCCTTCAGTGAATGCACATCCAAGTGTGCAGTTCCACTTAAATCAATGCAGTGTGGATAAGCGATTTCTGTGCTTGGATGCCCACTTCAATGGGCATTCCATTTATTGTGGCTCTTGTTCTAAACAATACAACCTCCAGAGCCAATCTCACCCCATGGTCTTTTCAGCTATGAGGAGATCATCTCCCTCACCTAGGCTCAAGGGGGCTTCTGCCCTCACCCTTCAAACTAAGAAAAGACAATTCCCTTTGCAGCTTAAAATATTATTTTTGGGTGGTGGGAGGAATCTGGGTAACCCACTTCTGCTCCTCTTTTAGTTCACAGGCAGAAGAGAAGCAAGTGGCACACTGCTTGCTTCCCCTCAGCCTAACCTATATTCAGAGCAGCGTGACAACAGCAGATACCATAAGTGTGCCTCTTAGTCTGCACAGAGTCAGGCAGTTTGGGGCATGTGGTTTGTTTCTTTAAAAATACATTTTTTCTGCATACCTTGGGGGTCCTCCAAGAATTCAAGAAACCCCTCCTGGTCTGGCCTGACTCCATAGCAAATTCCATATGCAGGATACCCGCAGTAGTGAGAGTAATTTGAGAATACTGTTTGAGAATAGCATTCCAGAATTTCAGGTCCCTAGAAAGATGTTCTTCTGGTGAATGGCAGAACTGGTGATGTTGAGCTTGCTTCAGGGGGAGAATGTACTGCCATGACTTCTGCATCCCCACTCCCATTTTTTGCATGCAGAATGGAGAGTCCAACTGCCCTTTAATTATCCCTTTTGATGGAATGTGAACTTCTATTTTGACAGTATTACTGCTCTCTGAATTGCCTGTCCCTTTATGAATTTTATCAGCTGCTGCATGTCCTAGCACAGGAGGAAGAGGGATTGGAAGAGACCTTTCTATGTAAATAGTTTCTAAATACTGCAAATTAATGACATGCAGTTCTTCACTGGAATGATGAAATCACTCTCTAATTTTTCATTGCCTGTTTTGTGGTTTTGAGTAGAAGAGGTTATTAGCATCTCAGATCTCCACCATTAGCACACATTCCCCTCCAGCAAATGATAATGTATTTCTTGTTCCCATAGATTCAGAGACTTCAGAGTCGGGAGAGAGAGTATTATAAACCTCCAATGTGACCTTCCATAGAATAGCACAGATTTGGAAATGTTAACACTTGGATTCCTGTACCCATTCTTAGATTACTTGTAACTGAGCTAGTGTGACCTTCTAGTGAGGTATACCATAGTTTGTTTCATGATGAAACATTGGATGAATGCAGATGCCTATTTATCAAGGGTGGAGGTAAAAGGTAAAGGAAAAGGACCCCTGGACAGTTAAGTCCAGTTAAAGGCTACCATGAGGTTGCAGCACTCATCTCACTTTCAGGCCGAGGGAGCCGGCATTTGTCCACAGACAGCTTTCCAGGTCATGTAGCCAGCATGACTAAACCACTTCTGGTGCAACAGAACACTGTGACGGAAACCAGAGCACCCAAAAATGCTGTTTACCTTCCTACCACAGCAGTACCTATTTATCTACTTGCACTGGCGTGCTTTTGAACTGCTAGGTAGGCAGGAGCTGGGACAGAGCAACAGGAGCTCACCCCATTGTGCAGATTCGAACTGCCAACCTTCTGATCGGCAAGCCCAAGAGGCTCAGTGGTTTCCTACATGTTTCAGCCCCATAGCTTTGAAGTTTGCCTGCTTCTTCTTTGCAAAGCAAGTTAAGGGCAGACAACATGTCCATGATTCAATCTGTAGGTAGGGCTGAAAAAGACTCCTGTTTGAAACCTTAGAGAGCCAACCCTGTCTGGCTTATGAGTAATAAGGAAAATGTTGCTGGCTTTCTCAACTGATCAGAAGTCTAGGGAAACTGAGTTTATCAGTCTAGGGAAACTGAGAAGTGGATTCTGCTGATGAGTTGGCAGGATGATGCAGACAACTTCCTTATCAAATGATTGTACACTGTACTAAGTTTCCAACTAGTAAGTGGTTTCTGTATTCTGGTACAGGAAACAGGCTCTACAGTCTACCCAATGTAAAAATATGGGGTGCTTGAGGAATTCTATCTTCATGGATCCCTAATCAAAATGTCATCCAATTAGATTAATGTGTTGATTGGAACATCACTATCAGTAGGATCTTGTGGTTCTCCAAATATTGTGATACAGTTTTCTGTCATTGAAATATATCAAGGCATGCATTTCAATACTGTTTTGAGGAAGAATATACATTTACATCTTAATTATGAAGAGTATTTTTAAAATAATTTTGACGATCAATGTGGAGACAACAAAATTGAATTATGGGCAAACAAGTGTGCGAGTGGAAGAGAAATAGATCCATTTCACCAGTGGCATAGTGGGGGGGGCAGGAGTGGCTGCCCCAGGTGCAAAATTGATAGGGGGTGCAAATTTTCAACAGCCAGTGCGGCCTCAATACAGCTGTGTGCTTCCATCCCTGGGCTCTGTTGAAAACGGCTTCCCCGTGCAAACCAGGAAGTGACCTCTCTAGACAGCAGAACAACTCTTCTTTCCTTATCTCTGTGACTGCAATCTCCTCCGTGATGTGGATGCCACTAGGCAGTTGAATGTGTGTGCCCTTACTCCCACCCACCCATGGCCCCAGGTGCTGGCAACCCTTGCTGTGCTACTGCATTTCACCCCAGTAAAAATGGCCTAGTCTAAAGGAGAAAAGGAAAAAGAGTTATTGATATCATTGACATCAATGTGGTTCAAACTCAGAAAAGAATTTATTTTTAAAGTAATTATTTTTAAAATACCTGTAGAGTCGGACACGACTAAACAACAACAACAATTTTTAAAATAAGGAGTTACTTCTGCCATGGGGGGGGGGGGAATCAGGTCATGCCATCCCTTAGTTCCCAGGAATCCTTTCTGTATGCCAGCCTTAGCATTTGTCTGAGTGTTTGGGTTGATAATAATAATAATAATAGCCAAACATTCTCGGCAAGATTCAGGTAGGTAGCCATGTTGGTTTGACGCAGTTGAAATATATAAAAATAAATAAAATTTGTCCAATAGCACCTTTGAGACCAACTAAGTTTGTTCTTGGTATAAGCTTTTGTGTGCATGCACACTTCTTCAGATACCTTCAGATATTCTCTGCAAGCTCTTTTGAGCCAAGGTAAACAGGACACCCAAAGACAGAGAATGTGGCCAACTTGCAGTGGCCCCTGTGGGGGCTTCTCTCCCATCATGGTTCTTTAACCCTTCAGTGGAATCCAAGCACAGAGTTAGCCCAGTGTGCCTCCCCATACCAACATCATAAGTGCCCCAAAACATTTTGCAATGAACTTTGCCTTTAACATGCTAGAACTCACCAGAAACCCCAGCCCCCAGACAAGTCACAGTCTTGTTAAAATGAAATGCTGGCAAGCCTACTGATGACATTGAAAAACCTCTTTCCTGTGGCCTGGGACTGTGTACTGTACTAATCACACCTTTTCCCTTTTATTCTGTAGGAGGAGGATATTGAATACTATGACTCCAAGGCTGACACAGAATATGTAAGTGTCTTCCAGTCATCCTTCACTTACATTTTATGCACTGAATGAGTTTCACATGTTATTTCCTTCAAGTTAGAATTCCACTGTCTACTTTGCCACCTTTGTTTAGAGCTCAGAGTAATATGACTGGCTCCAAAGCACAGGATCTACACTTAAGGCAGTGAACAAAATGGGGTTTTGTTATAGAATTGCAAGTTCTAATATTTCCTCATTGGGTGGTAATAGAAAGAAGCAATAATGGTTAAATTCAGGAGAATTCAGAACTCCTTTTACTTATGACAAATATTTTCCAGCAAGGAGAAACTTAGAGAATAGAAAGTGGGATAAAGTTGTTTTTATTGATCTTGGGAACTGAATTGGGGGAGGGAATCACAGCAGGCATACATTTTTGTGTTTGCTTCATTTCATAAAAGATTTGGCAGCATTATTTGACTATTTTAAACTCCTTTTTTCTCTTTAAATTGTGTTCATCTTAGACACATTCCCATGAAGCCTTGTGAAAAATACAATAACACATGTAAGGGAACATGTTTCGGTCAAATATAGGCATGGGATACCACAGTAAATCTGCAGAGACATTGTATGATGGGCAGTGTAATTCTGCTCTGGGTATTGAAGCAAAATGAAGATTTCAGATCCTTCCACCTCTTTTCATAGAATCATAAAACTGTATAGTTTGACCCCAAGGGTCATCTGGTCCAACGCCCTGCAATGCAGGAATCACAACTAAAGCATCCAAGACAGATGGCCATCCAACCTCTGCTTAAAAACCTCCAAGGAAGGGAAGTCTACCACCTTTCAAGGGAGTCTGTTCCACTGCTGAACAGCTCTTACTGTCAGAAAGTTGGAATCTCCTTTCTTGTGACTTTGAAGCCGTTGTTTTGAGTCCTGCCCTCCAGAGCAGGAGGAAACAATGTGACAGCCCTTTAGATATATGAAGATGGCTATCACGTCTCCTCTCAGTCTCCTCTTATCCAGGCTAAACATACCCAGATCCTTCAACCATTCAGCATAAGGCTTGGTTTCCAGACTCTTAATCATCTTGTTTGCCTTCCTCTGAGCACATTCCAGCTTGTCAATATCCTTCTTAAATTGTGGTGCCCAGAACTGGACACAGTATTCCAGGTGTGGTCTGACCAAGGCAGAATAAAGCAGTACTCTTGACTTCCCTTGACCTGGACACTATACTTCTGTTGATGCAGCCTAGAAAAACATTATCTTTTTTTTTTGCTGCTGCATTACACTGTTAACTCATGTTAAGCTTATAGTCTACTAAGACCTCTAGATCATTTCCACATGTACTACTGGGAAGCCACATGTCCCCCATCTTATATCAGTGTAGCTTATATATGTGTGTAACATGCCATTTTATTGCAAACATATAATGACAATGGGACCTTGCAGCAAACATTGAAATCACACTGCAGCTCTTAAATTAAGAAACAATACTTTCATCCAAATAGATGAGACTTCTGATGAAAATGTGTGCTTTTCCTTTCAAATCCCTGTTTCAGAGTGAATTGTGGAACTTGAGAAAACCCACCCCCTTGCCAACTGAATGCTGGGGGGGGGGTCTTTTTGAATGCTGCTTGAAACTCTAAACTGTAGAGTCTATGAGATTACATTTGATCTCATGAAATGATGACTACATTGCCAATTAAACATAATGAAACATATGACTGGTGCATATTCCCTCTCTTGACTGATTATTCTGAAAGGAATATCTTTCTTTCCAGAAGAGATCTCTCTCTTTGTCAGACCCTTTCATATAGCATGGGGCAGGTCATATGTTGGCTCAGAAAAGCAAGGCCAAAGAGATCTACTGCAATCACATTTGAAAGCATACCTGTCCACCATTGTGATCTTCTGTAAGTTTAACTGGGAGTAAGTTCCCTGAAGTCAGTGGTGCTTCCGTCTAAGTAGATATACATAGGAAGATTTCCTTTACCTGAATGATACTTCCAGAAATCTGACAGGCAGTAGGTCTGCCCCTTGGACCTAGAGAAGGGGTGACAGTGGTTGGCTCCACTCTGTGCTTATTTTGTGACAGCCCATCAGACAAAGCCTGAAGGAGCCAGGTGCACTTTTGCTAGAGAAAGTCACTATGCTTCCTGGGAAAGTTTCTAAAATTAAAGCTGGCATCTGAAATTCAAATGAAGAGCAAACATCTAATTAGAGACAGAATCTAATTCTCTACCCTCCTCCTGGCACAGCCATCCTGTAATTCTGGCAATCAGCATGTTAAGTACAAACCAAAGAGCTTCAGTTCCCCAAGGAAATAGGCCTTTGCTAGTGACTGTGTGCAATGTGAATAGAGCTCTGTTCAAAACAACTCCCAGGCATTGGCCACTGGGCTTAACTCATCCCAGAAATGGTTTTCTGGAGTGCTTTGGAGTCTTCCTGGGTGGCCTAAATGCTGAAGCAAGGTGTGTCCTTGGGCCCTCTCCTGTGGCCAAGAAAAGGAAGAACAGATATTAAGCTGCCTCAGCTTGCTGAGAGGACACAAAGCCTTTGGCGCCTGCTTTTGACAAAGCTGTTCTCCTTAAGCTTCATAGCATTATAAATCAAAGACTGAGGGGTCCGGTGTAGTTGATGTTACATAGCCTTTAAAAAGTAGTAACACAGGACCACCACTGTACTAGATAAGTCAGTACCTGTTGGAATGGAGTAGATACCAGCTCTTGGCAGTAAGTGCCTGAATAGCCGTTTCTAATACCCTTTTCAAACCTAATTCTATGAACAATGGCCAGCTAAAACCCAAATGGGCAGCAAACAGAATATGAGAGAGAACAATCTGTGTTCTACATCAAAGTAACCCAAAATCTGAGGCTATGGTTTTTGGCACTTGAGATGTATATTTTTAGGACCCACCTTATGTCTGTAATTTTCAGTTGTTTAAAACTGTATTTAATATTCCATTGTAATTGTTGTAACCTGCCCTGGAACCTTAGGGTGAAGGGCAGGTAATTAATTTATAATAATAAGCCAAAATATGGAGAAAGACCACAGGCCAACCAAGAGCATTTCCCTATCACATTCAGATACTTCTGAGCACAAGGTGGTAAATCTTTAACTCTGGCATGCCTGTTCCTTTGCTCTTGAGAATTTATGGTTCTGTAAAGAGCAGAAATGTAAGATTTCCTACAGACACATGGTGTACAGGTGATTAGTTTAATAATAGATGGATTTTTAAGGTCAACCAGGAGCACGGACATCATTTAGCTCAACTTCCTTAGGATGTCCCTGTTTTCATTGGAGAAATGTTGGAGGGTATGGAATTATCTGACCGCCCCCCCAAGCCATATGAAGGCAGCCCTGTATAGGGTAGTTTTTTAATGCTTAATGTTTTATTATGTTTTTATGTGTGTTGGAATCCTCCCAGAATGGCTGGGGCAACCCAGACAGATGGGCAGGGTGGGTAAGTAAGTAAGTAAGTAAGTAAGTAAGTAAGTAAGTAAGTAAATAGGAAGGACATCCTTATTTTCATTGGAGAAATGTTGGAGGGTATGATGCGCCAGCACACTTCATAACTCCTCAGCAGTTAACTAACCTCGCTGATAGTAATAACAGTGATCGGCTCACTGCTATCTGCTTTTGAGACTGCCACAAAATTCCACCCTCACAGCAAGCAGAAGACCTCACATCCACGTTAGATAGTGCTGAGAATGCTGGATCGGTACAATGCTGGTAGAGTTATATTGCATGAGGAAGCTGCAACATGAACATTATTTTTATTCAGGAAGCTTTGTGTTGAAGGTATAGAATACAAGATCACATAGATTAGAAGCCCCCAACTAGGTATATATTTCATTGTAATTGTTGTAACCTGCCCTGGGACCTTATATATCATCCAAATCTAGTTATATCAGTTTCATAAATTTTAACCCGGCAATATATTGAAAATCATGGTGTGTGAGGGTGTGTTATGTAAAAATCACAATGTGGGGAAAACTGTGAAGCCAGCCAATGCTTCTCTCGATTCCTGAAGCCCCTGTTAGCTCTGCTGGCCAGTGGTGTAGCGTGGGTTGTCAGCACCCGGGGCAAGGCAAGTAATTTGCGCCCCCTAACCCATGGATTTGCGCCCCCTAACCCTAACCCCCAGATGTTGCGCCCAGTGCGGCCGGCCCCCCCTGCACCCCCCACGCTACGCCACTGCTGCTGGCTCAGCTCTCCCCTGCCTCCTGTGGGGGGCAGCAAATAACATGAGCAGGCACCGGCAAAAATCACAATACAGAAAAAACTGTGAAGCCAGCCAATGCCTCTACATAGCTCCATCCTTATTGCAAACATTGAGATATATCAATATATTGCAATGTTTAGCTGGTGATGTATTGTCATGTTGAAAACCAGGAATCACCCAGCCCTAGCCCCAACCTCATGAACCTAACTACTCTACTCCAGCAGACAATGCAGAATTAAGACAGGAGGCTTAAGAAAATGAGACTGACTTGGTAGTTAGGGAACCATCACTGGCAGACCTATGGTGTCTATCAACTTCCACGGTCAGGTTTCTTTTTTTCCTGCTTAGCTCTCATGAATACTAGAGCATGAAATCTCTCAATGTTTAAAAATTAATCAACCTTCAGACAACCTGTGAACTCTGAAACTGTAAGAAGGTGGAAAGGGGATAGGAAATCAGTTTCCAGGACTATTAATATCTCAGAGCAGTATATTTTATGCTTGTTGATGGTGGTGTCTGATATTATTACAGATTCAGATAGGTTTTTGTTGGTTTTTGTAAAATGATGGTCCTTCGCCTATTGAAAACACATGTAGCGTTCTCTGCCTAAGCCTATTGCTTCACACTCAGCAATATTCCAGCTAATTTTCTTCCAACAAATAAAGAAAAGATGATGGTGAAAGTGATGATGGTGATGATGAAATTAAAAAGATACCGAATTGTCTGCAGTGGAACTAAATAAAAAGAAACCACAGTTCCTCCATTTTTGTTAACATTCATTATAAAATTTAAATTGAGCATGATCTCCCTCAAATGAAGTTAGTTCAGACAGACAAAGCCTATTCAGTAAAACTGTGACTTTATTCAAGAAGCTTATGCCAGATATAAATGCAGAAAGAAATAGAAATGAGGTTCCTATTCACTGCACCTTTAGTTCGTCCCAATGTAATTCTGATTGTGGACCTCTAAAAAATAATAATTTAATTTTAAAAGGTAATGGGGATGCCAGATCGTGTGTAAATGGGAGCTCGAGATATACAATATTTGTAAAAAGAAAGAAAAGGGAGAGGAGAGTTTAAAATTCCTCTTTACTCATTCTTCCAGCAGGAGAGGGTTTCAATGTTTATTCACAAAGAAGTGTTTAAATTAACTAACAATCGCTATAGGATGCCACTAGCAAAACGGGAGAAAATTACAGTTATTTTTGCAAGTCTTATTATTATGTTTATGGTTGGAAGACAATGTTTAAATCATAGAGGAGGCCAAAATTCTCCAGCCAGATCCCCAGCTCTATTAAGTTGCCACCATTCTGCTGCTGTCACTAGAACTTTGTGGATTTCTACCGCACCATATGCAATAGCTTTCATTTTCTGTACCTGACTCTGGTGACTGATAAATTGTTAATTTCCTAGTATTTTTTTTTAATTAAAAAAATAACAGGTAGGCTTTTTTTTCTGGGTTGATCCAGGATGCATGTGTGTGTGTGTGTGTGTGTGCTAAAACAATGTGCTCTATGGTATAAATGAGGGGAACCTTTGCATCTGCCATTCCAAAGGGTCTGATCCTTTAAATCACAGAATAGCCCGGTTCCATACTTTAGCGAAATATGAGTACGTTTGTATTTGATTCATTTTTCTGTCATTTTTTGTGGCCTCACTGTGCTGGTACAAATGGCCAACTGATGTGAGAAATTGCAGGCAAAAGCCTGAAAGGTTGACCCTTCATGCACAAGCTGCTGAAGTTGAAAGTAATGGCTAGAGGCCTCTTTAATTCCACTGCATCCAAAGACGTTTCTCTATCTATTTTCCTTGCTGTTTGAGACTATGGAGAAAAATTCCCTCCTAGGGAAGAGGGACCTTGCTGAAGTCAGATTGATCTCTGCAATCAAATAGGATCCGTATAATCTGGATTTCTTTCTCCTTCTTAACTGGCTGGCTGTTCTTTGCTATCATCAGCAGCATCATGGGGGGGGGGATCTTACATGTCATATAATACTTTTTTGATAGGCTTTTGTCTTTTAGACAAATCAGATGCTGAAGCTGAAATCAGAAATGGAGGACTTCTTCCACAGCAGTATTCAGACTGCAGCCTTAGCCTTATGTTAAAAAGAATCATGGAAGTACATGTCATGTAGTTTCCTAAAGGCTGCTGCAATCCTAAGCATATTTAAAGGTGAAGGTAAAGGGACTCCTGACGTCAAGTTGCAAACGACTCTGGGGTTGCAGCGCTCATCTCGCTTTACAGGCTGAGGGAGATGGCGTTTGTCCACTCTGCAGACAGTTTTTCTGGGTCATGTGGCCAGCATGACTAAGCCGCTTCTGGCACAATGGACCACCAACACCAGAGCAGCACACAGAAACACCGTTTACCTTCCCACCAGAGCAGTACCTATTAATCTACTTGCACTTTTTGGTGTGTTTTTGAACTGCTAGGTTGGCAGGAGCAGGGACCGAGCAACGGGAGCTCACCCCATCACGGGGATTCGAACCACCAACCTTTTGATCGGCAAGCCCAAGGCTCAGTGGTATACACCACAGCGCCACCCGTGTGTTTGCCTGGAAGTCAATACCACTAAACATGTTTAGGATTGGGCAGTCCAGGTATGGTACAAACAGTGGCAAAGCTGCATCCTCCGCTACCGGGGGCGGAGAGCAGGTGGGGGCGTGGTATGCTGCCCGCAGGGGCATTGGGGGCGTTTTGGGGGCGTGATGTGCCACCTGTGGGGGCATGGCGCCCGGCGCGCAGCGGGTGCACAGCGCATGTCCGGGGGGTGCAGCAATGGCACCCTACCAGAATAGTGGTGCTGGGGGAGGTCCGGTCCCTCTGCACACCTGTTCCTCCGCCAGTGGGTACAAATAGAATAGCTTTTCACATATTACCATTGCAAAGGGCATGGGACAAGAGGAATTGCTGGAAAGTTGAGCAAATGGATGTTACTATATAGCTTCCCCTCACCCTCACCCCCACCCCACCCCTGTTTTCATTTCTTATAAAGGAAGTTGAAATTCAAGTCACAAGGAAAGTGATTGATGCATTGGAGGCGGCCACATCAATGCGTGTGTTAAGCAATGCAAATGGATGGGTTTCCATATAATCAGCAGGAGTTTGTGAACTGCACTGCTGAAGACTCCAGAGAATGGGAGGCACTGGAGCTGTCAATGCTTGCCTGAAAATGGAGTTCATAAATGTGATCAATTTCATGGCAGCCAGACGGTCTCCTTAGAATCATGAATTGATGCTGTCGGTGTAATTATTATAAATATCAGATATTTATACCAGGCCAGCAGGAAATATATAAAAAAGCACTTTACCAATAAATCATAATATTTCCGCCACTCTGCTTAATGGCATATCAAACACAGATAGAACAACATGCCAGGCAGGATATAAATAATGCTTCATACGTTTGGGAACCCTGTGAGTCACAGCTAGTCTTCTCACACACTCAGGGGACATAAACAATCCCAGATCTGTTAATGGAGATCAAGGCACTATTTTGGAAAGAAAAATGAAGATCAGTACAGGGCCAGCTTTGCCATGAAGTGACTTGAAGCAGCCTGCTTCAGTAAGCAAATTCCCACGACTGTCCCTTTCTTGCTTCCAATTCTATCCTAGTGTATCGGTTGTTGTTGTTGTTGTTTAAAGTGAAGCCAAACTGAGATGAGGACTGGGCGGTTGTGGTTATTTCAGACAACACCAGCATGCCTCCACTCTCTTTTTGGTGAATTTCTGATGCGGTAAAATGTCCACAATAGCACAAGAAGCTTATTCTCTCAAGCACCATTTCCCACTAAGAGTTATTACCTGAGTTCTATTCTTGGGGGGAGGGGGGAAGGCTACCACTTTGCAGATAACTGGCCATGCTGAGAAACAGGACCTCGTTTTGATTTCAACGGCATCAGTTTTGTACTTCAAAAACAACTGCACACAGAGTGGCCCTTTTTTCATCACCAAAAAAGAGGACAAAAGAGGATACAGGTTTGTGTATGTTAATGCATAGGTATAAATGCAAACCTAGAAATAACTGCAATGATTTAAACAGACATGCATTGCATTGCATTTTGACACAGTGTGGAAGACTGTGATCAAGATCTGCATGCTTTCTCAAGTCTACTATCCAGGTGCTCACTCTTGGTGGGAACCTTAAAAGCCGATGCACTCCCTTCTTATGGTTATTTATCTTTAAACCATACTTACGACCAGATAGTTCAAGGCTGGAGACCCTATGGCCCTCCAGATGTTGTTGGAAACCCAGCTCTCATCACCCCTAGTGTGGCAAATAGTAAGGGATAATGTGAGTTTTAGTGCAACATCTGGAGGACCACAGGGACACATTAGAGGACTGCTGATGAAGATATTGGCTGGTGGTGTGGCTCATAAGAGAAAAGGTGATCCTTCAAATGTCCTGGTCCCAGACCCTGAAAGGCTTTTCAGTTAACACCAGCACTTTGAATCGTACCTGATTAAAAGTCACTGCACTTTTAATAAGGGAGCCAAATGTTTCTGATAGGCACCATCATTCATGCTGCTTCCCCCTTTTTGCTGCAGCCTCCAGGTTGGTATGGTACATGATGCTCCAGGAGGGTGGTATGTTCAGATATGATGGAACAAAATGATTGGCATGGAGCTGTAGGTAGATTTGCATTAACAGGAGATGGGCCATTCTCAGAAACTGTTAATAACTGACAACTTGGGGAGAGCATGCTGAAGTGTTCATCTGCATCTCACTGCATTCCAGGCATGGGAGAGGATTGAGAGAAATGGCTGCATGCTCAGTGGTGGATTTGACAGGACTCTAAACAAAAGCAGCCATCACTTGCCAAGCGCTCTCTCCCAGTCTCTGCAAATCCATGAATAATTAGCTAATTATAGGAGACTTATCCAGAGAAGGCAAGTGTGTTGATAGTAACACTGTGCTGAAAGTTCCATTTGGATTTTTTTTATTCTTACTATTATTACTACTATTTTGCACATGGGTGGGTGGTTGTGGAGGACACAAAAGAAGGTGGGGAAATCCATAATCTTATGCAGGTAACAAATTCTGAGGGTGAGGGATATGCATTTGTAATACCCAGCAGCATATATATTTTTTTTCTTCCTCAACTGTGTTTGCCAATGTGGGAACGTGGTGGCAGCACCCCTGGTGCTGTCCAGGGTCAAATACACAGAGGCACTGGAAATCAAGTGTCATTGTAATTTTGAAGCAAAAAAAGGACAACAGAAATCTGCTTCCACAAAATTAAGGCTGTTGGGATCTGGCATGGCAGGAGTTAATTCTAAAATAGCATACCATTATTGCATGGAATTTGCAATAGATGTGATAAAGTGTTATTACCCTTTGGCAGCCTGATACCACTAGCAATGCTGATTTTGTTGTGAGATTGATCGTGGGTGAGGCTTTTTTCCTTTATTGTTGTTTTTTTTAATCAAGCTACTGCTTGGAATCACAAAATGGTATTAGAATGTCAGTGTTCCTTTGCAAAATTATTTCCTGCCCTTTACGGTAGAAGGGAAAGCTTGACTGACTGACTGACTGACTGACTGACTCCATCACCTGAAACAGGGAAGCCAAAACAAAACAAACCCCACTTGTTGCTTTTCTTCTTAAATCCTTCTAACTGTAAACCAACCTGATTAAAATAAAAATCTGATGAGTTATAGGCTGAAGATGGTTTTTGTAGTGTTGTGTTTAATAATACTGTGGCTCTTCAACAGATGGAGGAAAACATGCTGAAAGCAAAGAACTGCAGGCCATAAGCCAGCAAACATTCATTAAATGATAATAACAGTGGACCTGCTTAAATTAATGACTTTTTTTTAAAAGCAAGGTTTCCAGTCAAAATCTTATCCCACAAAGCTTACAAGTACCTTGCATGTGCAGTCACAGAGCTAGATGCAATCCTCAGGTCAAAACTAAAGCCTACCGAAAAAGACCACTTCTAAGAAGCTTTCTAACATTCAAGTCTGCAGAGCCATCTCTCTTGTGCAGGGTTTGTTTAGGTTTTGTGTGTGTGTGTGTCTGTGTGTGTGTTTAAGATATTAAGGCTGAAAAGCAGGCGCTAGAGGGAGGGAGGGGGGAGCAAAGCTCCCAAAATGTCAACAGCAGATGAAGGGCATTGGAAAATTTAATCTCCCAACTTTCTCAACTAATGTGACATTTGGATTTCATTCTGATAAGCAATCGGTCTGAGATTCCCCCCCCCTTTTTTTTTTCCTCCTCTCCTCTGGCTGGTAATTTAAAAATAAATGGTCTAGAAAGATCTCTAAACAGTACCTTTGGCAAAGTGTGTGTTTTTCCCCTTAAAAAAAGAGAAGCAAACAAGCGAAAGAGACTGATTGTTATTTATAACTAGTGCAACTATAAAAGCAGAGATGCGGCAGTCTAATAGCAGGCTCTTGTTCATTGGTTTCTGCATATTGTTGCAACTACCTGAAATTCCAGTGCAGTGCACTTCTGAAACTAGGTGCAGCCTTCTCCAACCTGGTGCCCTCCAGATGTTTTGGATTTCAGCTCCCACGATCCCAGCCAGCACAGTTTATAGGAGTTGCCATCCAAAACATCTGGATGGCACTAGGTTGAGGAAGACTGTGTTGGAGGAAATGGAAGGGAGGCATTCCACAGAGTTTGTTTCTGCTAACATAACCCTCAACCAGTTGTCTTCAGTGCTGATACTTAAGAAGGCACCATTTTCTCTGATTTAATACCCCATGGAGATGAACTGGAGCACTCTTCAGCCCTTAGGCACTGAGCTGGCTCAACCATGAGGGAGGTTGAGGTGGCTGCCTCAGGTGACAGAAGCCTCCAAGGTGACAGCTCTGCAGAAGTGGCACTGAGATCAGCAAAAGTCACATGAGATCTTCCAGAACAAGCAAGATTCCCACCAAAGTCAGGCAAGGTCTCACCCAAAATTGGTGCCAACACCAGTGCTGGTGCTCCGCTTGCGGCAGAAGCGGCAGGGTGAGTGGAGGAACTGCAGTGGCAGCAGCGGTAGGGCAAGGTGGCACTTCCCGTTTCACCTCAAGTGGAGAAATGGGCTGCAACGCCCCTGATTAGGCGCTGTGATTTCAGACTCGATGGCTGTAATTAGGACAATACAGGTCACAAACGTTGCTATTAGAATTGCAAACAGGGTGGCCATGTAGGCCTGTACAGTGTTACTGAAGTGTACAACAGCATATAATCAGTTGCCCTGCATCCGTGGATAGCATAGCAAGTTGATGGGCTAGACATAAGTTGATTTCATGTGCCTAAACCAGCATGAGCCTTAGCATTTCATCAGCTTTCTTACTAAAGGTTGATCAGGGCTCACCATATAAGAGTGCATGTACCAATCACCTCCCTACCCACCCATGTGTTTATGCACAGATTAACTCTTGCCCACCGACACCTGTTTTTCTGTATCAATTTATCATCTTGTATAACTCAAAAAGAACAAATGTGACAAATTAGATATTATATAAACAAACAAACACCCCTCCGCCCTGCCTTAAAATTGCTTGCATATGCCAGCGAACACAGAGGCAAGGAGGTATAGTGAGGGAGAGGTGAAGAGACCCATAAATGAAAACCCAAATCCTTGGCAGACTGCAAACTGGTCACACGTTCCTGGGAGTAAGCGCCACTGGGCTCAATTGGGCTTTCTTCTGTGTAGACATGCATGCAGTCACACTGCCAAGCATTCAGTCCTCCTGGCACCCCATCCTTGCATCATAGGCAACAACAGCAACAGGGTTTTGCTCTTAGAGCTAAGCTAGCAGCCTTTAACACTTGCAGCAAAGGAAATCCCTGTTAATTATGCATTGTGCAAATAAGTACTTCCTTTTGCTTGACCTCCTGAATCTACCACCAGTCATTTTTATAGGGTAGTCTTATTTTATTCCATTTCTGATTCCCCTAGCAAAATATATTCTCTTGGCTGCATACATAATAAAAGCAACAAAATGCAACTTAATAAAACCATAAATCCGTAGAACTAACCCAGAAACAGATTAAATCCAGCTGTAAAATCCAACAGAGAGTGACGCAAATTAAAAACCCAGCAATGAATCCAATAAAGTTCAGTTAAGCTACAAAAGCTATTTAAAAAGAAGAAGAACCAGCCAAACTGTCGTTATTCTGCAGAGGTGGGAAATTATAATATCAATGATATTAAAGGATATTAAGAGATGTTTAAAAAATGTTTAAAAGACTGAGGGGGAAAGAAGTCTTTTGACTGATAGTGAAAAGACATTAAAGTGGGTACCAGGCAAGCCTCTCTAGGGAGAGCATTCCACATATTGGGGGGGGGCTTCTAAAAAGATATAATGAGAGAATGAGAAAAATGTATCTTTGTCCACTTGCTCCTGCTGTGTAATGTGTGACTGAGCTCTCTGAGCAATCTTCAATTTACACATGGCAAATTTCAGCCTTGTTTCGTTTCTCACTTGGAATTCAGTTCCTCGTTACTAGCTTAAATTAATTCTTATAATAACATCAGTGCCTCTCTGTGGGGATTCCCATGGCAATACAGTTGTGATAGAAGAGACAGGTGATTTCTGTAAAGCCTGTTCTGATGTCAAAATCAAAGGCAGCGTCAAGACAAATTAGAACGCTTTTAGGATCAGGACTAATTCATTAGTGAAGAGGATGCTCATCACTTAGTAGAAATCTATACATGACAAAGACCAGGTAGTTTGCAAAGCATCAGAGAAATACAACTTTTCAGTGATGCTGCTGTCAAACATCTTACAACTGTACTGCCAGCAGCCTAATTAGGCTTGGTAGAATTCTCTCTCTGTGTGTGTGTGTGTGTATGCGTGCACGCACGCACATGTGTGTGTTTAGTAATTCGGATGGGTATTGTGACTTCATTTTAAGCTTCATGGTTTTCGAGAAGTATTCTTGGTTGCAAAGACATTGGAACAGCATTTTTTTTTAAAGAATACTGAGATTCAGAAACAAAAAATTGCATTGCCAAATATCACCCTTATAAATCTCATATATCAAATATCTCATATATCAACATATATACATTTCAGGGAGAGGGGCTATCAGACTATCACCATTCCCTCTATTTATTTTTTAAGGGAAAATTATTGTTGGACTCCAACTCCCATTAGCCCCAGCCTGCAAGGCTAATAGTTAGGAATGCTAGGAACTGAAGTCCAGCAACATCTGCAGGGTCACTGATTCCTCTCCGTGCAGTAAAGGCTGCTCTAGAAGGTGAGAAATGATACAGTGCAGAGCTTCCTGAGCTGTACTGTCATGTCGTGTTGGAGAGATAGTCCAAAAAAGTCACTGTGGAGGAGAGCATAAACTGTCTTAGATCAATTGGGAATTTGAGTGGCTGTTTCCCCTTCCCTTGAAGTACCACGATTCCACTTGGAAACCAAGATTCTCAGTGCTTCAGCTGAGCTCCACCAGTGTTTTCCTTCAGCTTGTATGCGTAACTATATTCACATATGAATGGAGACAGCCAGATTGTACCAAGTCCTAAAGAATACAAATTAACCACTCACAAGTGAATGTTGCAACAGAATAATGATAAATGGGGGGGGGGGGGTCCTGTAATTACACACACTGGTTCCGGCACTTTGAAGGAGTGAATAAAAACAATAACGTTGGGTGGAAATTAATGAACATTTGCTTCTTAGAGCTGAAGGCAAGAGCAACAGCACATTCCGCCATGAAAGAGGCATGATGGTAAAAAGAAAAAGAAACAGTGGGAAAGGGGTGTCAATGCATGGGTGCTAGAAGCAACACAGGCAGCTGGGGAGGCGACAGTAGTTGGATGGCTTATTGGTCTATGGCAAAAATCAGTGCTCCTCAAACTTTTTTCCATGCACCACACAAAAATTACTTGGGGTCTCAGCAGGCTACTTAGTAAACTTTTTATGTTGTTGTTCTACGGGTCATACCTAATTCAAATACTTCATTATATGTCCAGCTTTCCCAAGCTAGTGTTCTTCAGATATTTCAATAGAGTTCAATTGATGTCATAACACATTTCCAATGTGAAAGATGTGCCTGCTTCTGAAGGCTTTATGTTTTTTGTTTCTTTATGTTTCTGTAAGCTCTGTACTATTAAGCTCACAGGCACTAGGCCAAGGCCAGGACCTGAATGGCCTGTTAGATAAACCTGTCCCTGTTCAAAACTTTCTCAGTCTCCATCATCAGAAAAAATAAAGAGTTGGGCCAAATAAAGATACTCTCAACTGTTCCGCAACCTGGTTGAAGGCTTTTGTTGTGCAAGCACCCTGCTTTATTTGTGTTGTGTGGTTTTTTTCAGAGGGTCCTGTTCTTACATTGCTCCTGTTTTTAGAACAAGCTGCCATTCTTTAAATGGGGCTGTCATTGTCTGTCATGTCATAAATTATAAATGTATGTTGCCATTTAAAAAATTAGGGGGCGAGCTTAGCTCAAGGGGGACAGTGCATCCCACTCTGGCTACAGGGCTGGCTGCAGCTGATGGGAGTTGGAATCCAACAACATTTGGGGAACACCAGGCTCTTTATCACTGCTTTAAAGCAAAAAAATAAAAAATGGTATCTCCCTTTGTAAATAAAAATGCTGCCGGTACTGCATGTAAAAGTGCACCCAACAGAGTTATGCTCAACAAAACTGAACATATAGAAACAAATAAAATTGTGTCTTAAAATCAGACTACATTTAACAAATAATTACACATGGCTAAAACTGAATCATACCATAAGAAATATTGAATATCAAAGTGAATGAAAAGGTTGCAAGCTTCTAAGATGGCAATAGCATTATAGATGATCCAGTATTTTCAAATACATACTGTATTGTCTTTCCAGGACAATAATAAAACGTTGCAAGAAAAATAGTAAAACATTCTAAAATATGCTATCCTTCCTGACTCTGGTAAAATGTAAATTGTAGTTTGCTTTTAAGGAGTTGCTCTTTTGTTAACCAATGATTTGCTTTTGAATCTTTAGTTTTTGAGTGTGTGCTTTTGTTGAGTACTACTCAGCTTGTTTCCTTTCTCTCTCTTTGGTTTGTTATCAACTCAAGCTGGAAATGACAGAATACAGTGGTGTAACCTCTGATATGGAGGACAGCAAATTAGATAAACCTAGGGGTTCCTTTGCCCATGAAATCTCAAGTTGTTCTCGTCTCTAAATATGCAATGCAATAATATAGAAAAGATGAGAATCTAGCTCTGTGTTATTACATTGTCAAATTTAGCTTACTGAGTTGCCCCTTAAGGGGAATTGCAGCTGTGTTGTATACTGGTAGAGGCTCCTGAAAACATAATTGGGCTCTGAATCTTTCCATGCCACTAGAGCTGCTCCATTAAGACCCATGTATATGGTGCGTTTACACTGAGTACATCTGCTGGAATTAAAAAGTAAACATTGCATAGCCAACCTATTATTCTCCCTTACTGTGGAAAAAGCTATTGCTAGGCTTGTAGTGCTGGGAGAGCATTATTTCTACACTTTCTTGTGCATGCTATAATGCAAGAAGAGGGTTTTTCCCTTCTCCTATTCATCCACCCAGAGCAAAAGTGACTAGTTGCCGAGTCCTAGTGGAATCTGAGGGTGATCATCTGAAGTGAAGTAAGAAAGCAGCCTTAAAAATACAGCCAAGAGACCTAAACATAAACAAGATAAGTTCAAGTCCCCAAGAATGATTCTTTTGTGGCCCCATTGATGTTAAATGGAGCAGTGCTTGATGGATTGTGCCTGATAAATTTTATTGACTGAAGTCAGCCTAGAAGTGTTCAGGCTGTCAATCTGCACAAGGCCCCTTCTCAGACAAAGGTCTTAAGAACAAAAATAAAATAAGATGGGAGGGAGGGAGGGAGGGAGAGAGGCCTCTTAACGTATTTTGACTTGACTACAGATATCTAGCATTTTTCCCCTTTGAAATGGTTTCATTTAAGTTTGAACCAATAAGCTTCTTCTCTTTAACAGTTTTCCAGCACTCCCTGCATATTTTTAACTTCAGTTTCTATCACACTTTCAGCAGCCTTCTCAAACAGCCAGATTTGATCAGCTACATAGTGTTGTGATGACATTTTCCTATTCACAACCTAGTTCCTGATTAGCTGCAAACAGCCATGTGCCAAACCCAGGAAAAGGAAAGCGGCAGTGAGGTACAAAGTGGTATTAAAAAAGCAGTAGTCAAGGGAAGCAAGGAAGCAATGGACACACATTTCAGACCAGTGTTTTTCAGGAGAAATTTCCATGGTTATTGAAACTACAATAAAAAACAAACAAACAGAAAATACCCCAAAGTGCAAAATATCTGGCACTTCTCCCTAAATCTTAAATATGGGATTGTAGTCAATGCTAGTATTACTCAAAGGAGACCCATTGAAATGAATAGAGATGACTAATTTTGATCCATTAATCTTAATAGGACTAGCATTGGATACAAACCATGGTATAGAAATTGGCTTCTTCTTCAATACAGAATACAAAATTCTAGACAAATAATTCCTGATCTCCTTTTATATTAATATCAGTGGAAAGACGACTTTCCCTCCTTCCTGAACAACTAGGAACAGATAGGCAAAAATATCCCTACCATAGTTGTTCACTGTCTGTCTGCATACATGCCATACATCCAAAGCACACACACACACAGAGAGAGAGAGAGAGAGAGAGAGAGCGCTTCCTGGGAACTGCAGTTTACCCTCACAAAGTTGCAGTTTCCAACACAATTAACAAACTACAGTTTGCCGGATTCTTAGGCGATCAGGAAATGTGCTTTCAATGTCTGGTGTGTATACAGTCTCTGTATCACAATCTATTGGGAAGTTTCAGTCTTCTTCATGCTTCAAACTCATTGAAAGAGTACCTGCCAGTTAACAGAAAAGCTTGAAAAGGCTATAGAGCTGAAGCACATATGTGCCTGCCAAGCCAAGAATCCTCCTATAACTTGGCTGCAAGCCACAAAACAGTGACTGAGAATCACTGACCTAGAGAATATTGAGTCCCTGACATCTAGGGTTTGTTAAGTTTGAGACTCAATGATCTGATAGGACTTCACAAGCCGCCTGCTGCAGCATCTGCTTTGAGATCCTGCGCTGTTCAGAGCATTGACCCAAAGAGGCCCATCATTTTTCAGAATTACCAAAGAGATCAGTCCATGTTATAACGGCCCCCCAACGAAAAAATATGTTGCAAGGGCAATTTGGTCTGTGTCTCCCTCATTGCAACAAGGAGTTGTGAGGAAGCATTTGCACTGGAAAACAGCTTTTTTTGTCTGAGCGCGGGTGGACATTTATTCGTACATTTTATTATGTGCAGTTTAAAGAGAAATTAACGTTGATTGGTCCCCTCTCTCTGCAAATGATGCTAGAAATACACCAGTGATTGTGCAAAGGAGTCTTCTGCCCTTGGCTCAAAACTTCTTGCTTCCCACCCCTAACATTTCAGACTCTGTTAGCTGGAAAGGTCCTGAATAAAAACATCACTTCCTATAAATGAGTGCACATGTGTTTTGGTAAGAGCAAATCCTAAGTGTTCACAGCTCTAATGTGCCAGTTCCAAACTCAGTCCAAAACAGATTGCAAGTATTTCATGTGTGCTTTCTGTTCATGATTAAAACAACAAAAAGTCTTGTGGTGCCTCAAAGACTTAACAAATTATAGCACAATCTGCTGTGAGCTAGAGTGCACTTCATCATGCACAAAGTGTAACTCTCAGTTCTAGGTATGGAGCTGGGGGTTGGAAACTGTGAGGGAAATGCTGAAAGCACAAATTTTGTTGTGACAATTCAACAAAAGCTAGAACATAGGCAAAATAAATACAGTGACCATTTACAACAATAGTGATAGGTGATAAAACTGTCAACTTGGTAATTGTAAGTTAATTGATCTCTGTAGTGGGAAAGGTAGCATTCACAATAATCATTTTGCTTTCCTTCATTTCACCCATTCACAACGTAAAGAACTAAGGGTTATTCAGTGTTATTGGGCCAGGCTCTGGCCCATTTCTACTCTAAGCAAAATAACATGCAACTTCTTTATGAAATGACAATTTCAACAAGAGGCCGTGTGATCATTGCAAGGCGTGTTGCTAAGTTGAATCATTTTCAGCAGCACAGCCCTGGCAGTGTATTGGACAGACTCCAGCGGGTCACTCATCTTGTTGACTTACAGGAATGCCCAGTAACAGCTGAGTAGTGGTACAGAGATAAGGAAGACAACAGCTTCAGAATTCATCTGTGCCTCCCATCTTAGGTCATACGTGCAGACTAAAACTAGCTTTTTTTACTTTGTGGTGTAGTGGTTAAGAGCGGTAGACTCGTAATCTGGTGAACTGGGTTCGCATCTCCGCTCCTCCACATGCAGCTGCTGGGTGACCTTGGGCTAGTCACACTTCTCTGAAGTCTCTCAGCCCCACTCACCTCACAGAGTGTTTGCTGTGGGGAGGAAGGGAAAGGAGAATGTTAGCCGCTTTGAGACTCCTTCGGGTAGTGATAAAGCGGGATATCAAATCCAAACTCTTCTTCTTCTTCTTCCTGACCAATCTTCCCTGTTGGCAAGCTGGATTTTACAACTGGAGAAGAAGAATCTGTGGACTCTTTGCAGCTAGAGTCTGTGGACTCTTTGGGAGTGCTGAGAGTAGATGAAGGCTAAAGATCTAGAGGAAAGAATGATATAAAATACTCTCTTTCATTTCAGGATTTGGGTAGCTGGGTCTTTTTTTTTTCAACTTCACAGAATGAGCAAATTTAAGAAGTTCCTTCCCCTCTCTTCAGACTGTTCGGCATTTTAAGCAATCTCTCATTTCACACTAAATTCCCATTCTTTTCTTTGTGGGAGAGAAGCAGAACCCTACATTTACTTGGAAATAATTTGATTTCAGTGGGAACTGCTTCCAAAAGAGTGTTACTGTATAATTGGAAGCTTAGACCAGAGAGGATTAATGGAGCCAGAATCACTGCTAAAACTCCATTAGTAGTTGGTGACAAAATCGCCAGGTACATATTTTGTTAGGGAGATTGCTCTTTGCTCTTGATTCAAACGGGGCCAAATATTCCCCCCACCTCAATTTTCTTTTTTCATTCTTTTTCTATCTGGAATGGGATTTTGGGAGCTGTCTTTTACCAGATCAGACCATCTGTTGCCCGACAAAACTGGGTGAGAATTTTTGGCAACTTTTCAGGGTGACTCTTGGTCAAGCATTTTTATTTTCCTTTCTTTCCTTTTCTTAATAATAATAAGAAAGGCTTTCCAACACGGCAAGCAGCAACCTGGTGCCTCTAGCAGTCCTGCTGCATTTCTGGGACAGAACACCCCTGGGAATGATGCTGTGTCACCATACAATATCATTCCCAGGGGCATTCTTGGGTGGCCCCATGATGCCCAGTGGTGGTAGTCTCAACCACCCTCTCAACCAATAATGTGCCTGGACATGGTGTTATGTCACAACTTGAAATGCTAGCAGGTCTTGAAGCTCTGCAGAGTCACTCCATCTGTTTGGCGAAATGAGATGTTCACTGCAGGGAACTAATGGCCAATTAAACAATTGATGGCCCTTTAAACTGTAGAGGGGCTATTGTTTTTTGTTTGTTGCTATGCTACATATTCTGTGTTTTTATATTGTAAGCTGTCCTGTGATTTTTGGATGAAGGGCAGTACAGAAATTTAATAAATAAAGAAGCTAATGTTAAAAAAAAAACACAGATGAGCATAACAAAATGCTTAATGATTGAAACTAGTCTTTTCTTCTAAAGGTAATTTCACATATTATTCAACAGAAGAAAATGGTTTATACTTGGCAGGGAGCCACAGCCAATCAGCTCTCTGAAAAGTTTGCCTCTATGGTGCATGTATTTGCAAAGAGATTTGAAAACCCAAAAGGACACAGGAGATTTTTGATCTGATATGCAAAAATTCTGAAATGGATTCCCCACCATCACCACTTCAGAGCAGGGAGTCAGTTTTTAAGTTTTTGTTTTTTTTGGTGGTAACACTGGAGGATGGGTATAATTAACCCTTTAATCCTGTGCCATTTTCCTGATCTAAATCACCCCCTTCCACAAAGCTGCTATTAGCTCTGCTGGGGATTGCTGGGGATATAAGACACGATACAGACTCTTGAATTTCCCCCCATCAAAGCTAATAGCTGCATGGGGATGAGATGATTTTGATGGGGAAAATGGCAAGGCTGAGAAGGGTTGACCTTCCATCCTAGAGATGAGGCTCTGATGAAGGTTGAAGTATGTTGTGACTGCTTTTTTATTATTATTGAGCACCAATGAAAAATCTTCCACATTATGTCTACTGTGGCCCTGATTTCCACCTTAAAAATGTAACATGTTAAGAAGTCGAGATGTACATAGTTCCAGCCCAGTGATGCTTTTAAGCAGGGATGCGCAAATCTGTCAACTTTGGTTTCTCTCTGTTTCTCATTTTTCTAGACTTAAGTTAAGTTCTCCCCATCAGTCAGTGATTATTCTTAGAAGAAGCAAATCCTCATGGAAGTTCATCAATTTTTTGGTGCAGATTTCTCCTAATATATACAATTGTGCATGCAATTTTGTCCCTTATAATGCAGTTTTCTCCATTCTACTACATTTTATCCATTTATACAAATATATGCATTTTTATGCACATATTATGCATATCTGTGCACATTACTCAGATAGAGTAACCCACATTTTCTGGGTTTCGGTTTGCTTATTGTTTTGGAAAGTGCAGATTAGTCAAATTCCCCTTTAAATGTGAACTGAATGAAATTTCTCCCCCATCCATTCTTCAGAAACAGGGCCATGCAAGCTGCAGTCCACTGAGCCACCTCTAATGCCTGATCTTGCCTTGCTTGTAGTCACAGCTGGCCTCAGATATGGCCACTGCCTATTATGGGGTGCAGAGTGGCAGCACTGAGTGTCTGTGCATTTTTCTCTGTAGCCCAGAAACAATGTACAGAAATACTTATCCTTCTTTACCTCTCCCCACACTCTCCCTTTTACACACCTGCAGGATTAAATTGCTGCCTCTTATCTTTCTGCTCTCCTCCTCAACATCACTCCAATTATATCGTTAGGCTCTGTCATTTGAGACGAACTGCAGAGTGGGCGGTTTGCTCCCTTGCTTGTGTCTACAGTGGTGCGATGCCATAATTGGCACCTGTCAGGGGCAGGCATGACGTGGCAGGGAGGGCAGGGGCTGATTTTAGAAATGTAACGCTTTCGCTCCTTCTGGTGTAAGTGGCAACCTCTTACCTAAGGAAATGTCATCTGCTATAAATAAGCTGCTTGCAAGCCTGGAGGTGCTTTAGCTGTGGATCCACACAGGTAGCAGGGGAGGGGCAGGTGTGCAGGATCATTTGGCCTGTTCCTGGAGGCTGCGTTGACCAAGGCTGCTTCTTCGGATGTTATGTACATGCTAGATACTATTAGGAGCAGGACAGAAGAAAGAAGCTGTAGGCTTGCATGACTGGATTACCACCTCTTGGCTCCAATCTGTATTCTCACCAGTCCACTTCTGGTTCCCCTCATACATCTCTACCAGTGTTTCCATAGATTCAGGTCACCACTGTGTAGCTTTTTTGCACGTATGGAGCAAGGAGGAAACTGATGTGGAAATGTGGGAGAACTGTACTTGAAACTGGGGTGGGGGGATGAGAAACTGAGAGAAACCAAAGCTGACCTATTTGTCCATCCCTAGGTTTAGTGTTTTGGGACTATCCCTGGTTGGGGATGCAAGAATCATTCACTTTTTTTCCAAATCATTTTGCAAACTGCATGCACAAATAAGGATGAATTCTTTATTATGAGCAACAAGAGGACCTACCTGACACAGAAATACTCTGCAGTCTAGGATAACCAACCAATCTCAGAAGCTTGTGCAGGTGGCATTGTTCAGAGGAACATGTATTTAATGAATTCATACAATCCTATTTCAGCTCTTTTCACACACAAAAATAACCTTCTGTACTTTTACTATGCAGCTTTTATACTTAGTGTGTACCAGTTTCAAGGCCGTAAATTATCTTCCGTTTCATTACATTCATTGATTCAAAAGAGAAGCTTTCGGTTTGAAACTGACTTTATACGTAGTTTCATAAAATATACCATTGTGTATTTTATGGGAAACCAGCAAGATGGGTGGGGTATAAATAAATTATTATTATTATTATTATTATTATTATTATTATTATTATTATTAAATATAACTAGATTTTACTAGATTGGAAACTTTTAAAAACTCCCTACACCTTCCAGCTCATAAGTGTTCTCTTGCTGATTGCCGCTGCACAATACAAATGCACTGCCCTAGAGCATGAGGTCCCTAATGAAGTCTCTGTTGCCAAAGAGTAATAGTGTATTTGATCCCCAAAGCAGTCAGTGCTTGTCCTTTCAGAAATGCTGAGCTGTGCCTTTAACAGCCCTGGACTTGTCTATATGATAGTAGGGTTCTGTAGGGTCTTTTGCTCTGTGGAGCACCTTTGCCACACCTGCTGCTCAGTGGGAGTCCAGAGGATTCCACGTTACATCTCTAATATTGAGGGCAGCAGTCTTGCGTTGCTCACCTGATTGCCCTTTGGCTAAGTCACTGCTGCATGCTAGGATGGAGGGAGAGATGAGGGAGAAAAGGTGGTCAGGTTGGCAAGGTGCAGATGCACTGGGAGAGCCTATCTGCTGCTCCTGCTGGCATGTTTTCTGTCAGGAGCTCGTCCTACACTTGAGTAGGGCCCTTGTAGAGACACATGCCCAACTGGCATGTTCCCTCCCTCCTGGTCGATTGTTTGGGAGCTTCAAAAGCTTTCTTCTGCCCGAACATCACAGTGACCAATGCCAACAGACATTGGCACACTTAGGGATCTACAGAGTCTTCGCAGCTTGCATGGCAGACCTCAGCAACTCAGCAGTTTGGCTAATCTACTTTATTTACATATAAACACACACAGAGCACTGCAACATTGCTCCCTCTCTCTCTAGCATCAGACAGCAAAGACAAAGAACAAAGGACAATAGTCCCACTTCACGGGACATAGTAACACAAACATCCTGTCTCTGTCACTTCCCACTTTGTGGAGTCAAAACATATACCGTCATGTGATAGACAACAACTCCATGACTGCAACCACGGAGCAGGAATTCTAACATTTTCACCACCTCACTGCCCCCTCACCCTTGCCAACCTGTTTTGTAGCTGCGACTTAGGCAGAAGGAGGCCAGGTGGGGGCGCAACCCCAACACACCATCCACAACTGATTTTGCATACTTTTGTCCAAATCTTATCCCCCTTTACCACGGGGATAGTGCTGGTTCCGGCCACTGTAGTAAAGGAACATTTTGTTTGCTTCTGTCTGTCATGCTTCTGAGAGGCATCGCCATCAGAATGCAGAACAAGTATTACTGTATAGCCTTGGAGGTCTCTGAGCTTTCTGCTTCCTGCCCTGTTACGCAGCATCAGTCTGAGATGTCATCTGTCCAGCCGCCACAGAAGACTAGATGGGCTTTATGCCAGATCAAACAAAGCAGTACTTCTCTTGAAGACCTGACCTGAGGCCTGCTTCTGTTGTCTCAAATGCATCTGATTGTTGCAGCTGCAATCAGAAAGAACCATCAGGTGTGAAATATGCTTGGAGAAGATTGAGAGCAGAAGCTGTATTATCTGGACTTTTCTTTCTAAAGCCCCTCTTGGCGTTTCTACTTGACTGCAAAGATTCAGTGGTTAGAATCAATGGGAAAACTTTTTTCAAATCAGATGAGCATTTTAGTTCATAGTAATTACTTGTGTGTCTTTTTCTTTTCTTTTTTTTCCTTTATGGCGCCATTGGCTGGATCTCTGGCAGTAGCCAACCTGTTGGGAGGCTAACTCTCAAACAGTTAGAATTTGCAGATCATATAGCACACTCCAGTTTTTCAAGAGCTGTTCCAGAACAGAAAAGAAACATCATACATACATCACAGAAGTGGTGTAACCTAAGACCACCCCTCAGATACATCATACCTATATCACAGAAAAGGCGGTCTTAAAACAGAAATTTGAATGTGGTTTTTCTCCTGTCCTTGTTTATCTCCTGTCTGGCAGGTTACTTGATTGGATTGCCTGGGTAGCCTGGCCAGTCTTTTGTAATGATAAATACTTAGTTCCTGGGCCATGTCACAGGCTCACACCCTGTTCAAACACAGACATACCTTTAAGACAGGATTTGTGCAGGAAAAGACAACGGGGAGGCTTTTCCATTTTGCTTTGACCTTGCAGAGAAAACATTTGGTCAGTTTGGGACAGTTTGGGAATCAAAATGGTTCCAGGTCAGTCTTCCTGTGCTGATCTATGTATGTGCTTGGTTGGTACACTTATGAACATTTAACATATATCTAAGACCTCAAAATTCCTATCACAGTATGGACTACTCCAGTCTGATTCAAATGGAGGAAATGTGGATTGGCAGCTAATGAATGCTCAAGTGTGGACAAGCCTGCAGTCTCATACAGCAGATTGCTATAAAGCAGGAGCTATGCACAGGGAAATGGATCATGCAATGAGTGCTTTCTTTTATCTCAGCAAAGGGTCAGAACTAAAGAAAGCTTAGCTCTTCTTACAATTTGACTATTCTGTTCTGTGCCACAGAGTCCAGAATAACTTAATTTAACCTTTCTTTCATTCTGACACAAAGCATGAAAAAATAAGTTTGTTCTAACCTGCTGTTTGTGAGGATGGCATCCAGGAAGGAGGTCTCTGCTGGTAGCTACACAGTTATACTTCAGTGGGCTAAAATTAGCCTTTCCTACAATGCTTTCAATGTCATTTATGATTCCAGTCTGTGTCCAGAGCATCAGTAGAGAGATGATGACAGAATACAACAGAATATTAGCCTGGCTTTCTGCCAGCAAAGAAAGCTTGAACATCTTGTTGCTAAACAGTTATGATACAATATTTGCAAAAGCGTATAACACTTAACTAGGCACTGTGCATAGATAAAACAGGTCCTAGCCCTGACATCTCAGAATCTAAATTAGGCTTGGACAATTTATGGCTTGCCAAACTGAAAGTGATCCATTGGCTACATATTGAGCTCCAGCAGGTACCAGTGCTTTCTAACAAATAGTAGAGGGAGGGCTATAGCTTGGTGGTAGAACACGTGTTTGGCATACAAAAGGTCCTCAGTTCAATCCCCAGAATCTCCAGGAAGAGCTGGTAAATAATCTAGTCATGAGCCCTGGAGAGTCACTGCCAGATAGTGTAGACCAGGGGTCAGCAAACTTTTTCAGCAGTGGGCCAGTCCACTGTCCCTCAGACCTTGTGGCGGGGCGGACTGTATTTTGAGAAAATAATGAACGAATTCCTATGCCCCACAAATAACCCAGAGATGCATTTTAAATAAAAGGACACATTCTACTCATGTAAAAACATGCTGATTTCTAGACCGTCCATGGGTCGGATTTAGAAGACGATTGGGCCAGATCCAGCCCCCAGGCCTTAGTTTGCCTACCCATGGTGTAGAGTTGTTGTTGTTGTTGTTTAGTCATTTAGTCGTGTCCGACTCTTCGTGACCCCATGGACCAGAGCACGCCAGGCACTTCTGTCTTCCACTGCCTCCCACAGTTTGGTCAAACTCATGCTGGTAGCTTCAAGAACACTATCCAACCATCTCGTCCTCTGTCGTCCCCTTCTCCTTGTGCCCTCCATCTTTCCCAATATCAGGGTCTTTTCCAGGGAGTCTTCTCTTCTCATGAGGTGGCCAAAGTATTGGAGTCTCAGCTTCAGGATATGTTCTTCCAGTGAGCACTCAGGGCTGATTTCCTTCAGAATGGATACGTTTGATCTTCTTGCAGTCCATGGGACTCTCAAGAGTCTCCTCCAGCACCATAATTCAAAAGCATCAATTCTTTGGCGATCAGCCTTCTTTATGGTCCAGTTTTCACTTCCATACATCACTACTGGGAAAACCATAGCTTTTACTATACAGACCTTTGTTGGCAAGGTGTAGAGTAGACAATACCAAACTGGAATGGTAATGTTTTCCTTTGAAATGTCGAAGATAATTTGTTTTTGTTAACTTTGCTGCGTTAAATGTGCGTTCTGTAGTTGACCTGCTTTGTAATGTTTTATTCAGAATTTTTTTAGTAAATAGTTTCCTGTTAATGTTGCTATGAATGTATACTTTATATCAGACTTTACTCCATAATGTTTTATTCTGCATTGTTTTATTTGATGTTTCAATGTGTAATAATAATAAAACACTTCAATATTTTTTCCCTTAAAAATATAAAGTGGTATAGAAATGAAATTAATAATAATAAATTCATAATCCACTCTTTCATAGACTATAACAAGGAGGCATTCAACATATAAAATGCAATAAAATCAATCTATAAATATATATTAAACACAATTAAAAACATTAGATAGGTAAAGGTAAAGGTACCCCTGCCCGTACGGGCCAGTCTTGACAGACTCTGGGGTTGTGCGCCCATCTCACTTAAGAGGCCAGGGGCCAGTGCTGTCCGGAGACACTTCCGGGTCACGTGGCCAGCGCGACATCGCTGCTCTGGCGAGCCAGAGCCGCACACGGAAACGCCGTTTACCTTCCCGCTGGTAAGCGGTCCCTATTTATCTACTTGCACCCGGAGGTGCTTTCGAACTGCTAGGTTGGCAGGCGCTGGGACCGAGCAGCGGGAGCGCACCCCACCGCAGGGATTCGAACCGCCGACCTTTCGATCGGCAAGTCCTAGGCGCTGAGGCTTTAACCCACAGCGCCACCTGCGTCCCCCAAAACATTAGATACTAGTTGGTTTAAAGAAAAATTCATATAATGCAGGCCTGTCTAAGCAGCACAGCTTTCAGAAGATGCCTGAAAGTAGCAGGGATGGTTCCTGCCAAAGCTCTACAGGTAAGGAGCTCCACAGTGTAGGAGTAAACCCTCTTCCTGTATGATGCTTTAGTGCAGGGAAGATTCCTGCTTGTAAGCCCCTGGTTATGAACATAATATAGAATTCCAGTAAAGTTTCTAGCCCTGGTGACTGCTGATTCACACACATAACATGTGGTAAGGTAAAGGTAAAGGCACCCCTGCCCGTACGGGCCAGTCTTGACAGACTCTGGGGTTGTGCGCCCATCTCACTTAAGAGGCCAGGGGCCAGCGCTGTCCGGAGACACTTCCGGGTCACGTGGCCAGCGTGACATCGCTGCTCTGGCGAGCCAGAGCCGCACACGGAAACGCCGTTTACCTTCCCGCTGGTAAGCGGTCCCTATTTATCTACTTGCACCCGGAGGTGCTTTCGAACTGCTAGGTTGGCAGGCGCTGGGACCGAGCAGCGGGAGCGCACCCCGCCGCAGGGATTCGAACCGCCGACCTTTCGATCGGCAAGTCCTAGGCGCTGAGGCTTTAACCCACAGCGCCACCTGCGTCCCTATAACATGTGGTACTGAACTATAAAAGTATTGAAACTGAAGGGGGCAGATAAAATTCATCTGTATTTCATTTCTTGGGTCCTAGATCAAATCTTTTCAAGGCATATTCAGCAAGAGGGCAGATGCAAATGTGTGCTTGCAGATACTGTTAGGAATGGCATATGCAAAACGGAAATCTTCCCCCAAACAATTAATTGATATGCAATCATTGTCCCATTGTATTTCTCCAACCCAAATCTTGAAGCTATGAATTGGCATGCAGAAGCAGAAAACAAGCTTATATACAGGGACATTTTCCTCCCCATTAGTTATTTCAGTTGCTGTCTTTAAAGTCCTAGAGAAATGCTAGTCTTCTGCAAACAATGTCTCCATTTTTTCCTTGGCATAGAAGTACTCTTTTGCTAAGAAGGTTTTGGCTATTAATTGTTTAGAAAATATATCTAGCTTTCAGTGTCACAGATGAAGCCTTTTGTTACAAATTATCAGAGAGTTCCCATGTAAGTAGGTGTGGCGCATGAGATGAGGCACTGCCACAGCGCTTGGCCTCACACACGGCAGCTGCATGGGGAAGAGGGGACTGAAAGGAATGCATTGCAGATGCAAAATGAATAAAAGTTTCATGGGAGCTATACATATATACCATAACCCAGGATTTAAATAAGCATTCACTTCCAATTTTAAGGAAGGCTGCAAACAATCGGAAAGAACCCCAGCAGGAATCGATGGTAGTGAAATGAGGCTGCTGAAGGAAATGCAATGTATAAATAAAAACAGCCAAAAGGACAAATTTTGGCAGTGTGTATCTGTAGTAAGGGAAATCAGCCAAGCACATTTCAAGAGTAGCTGCTAAAAAAAACCTTTATGTGCTCCCTTCCCACCCCAGAAAAAATATTCCCAAGGCAGATAAAAAAACTGAACGTCTGCTAGGAAATGGCTAGAGCCATTAGGGTAAAAGCACATTAAAGAAAGTTATGGTCAGTGCAGAGAACCTCTGGTGCAGGAAATCTTTGCATCAATCTTCACTGCAGATGACATCAGGGAGATACCAGCAGCAAAAGAAATTGTCACAAATTGACATGTCAGAAGAGCAAATAAATGAAAGAGTAATATGTCACCAGGACCAGATGGCATTCATCTGAGAGTTCTGAAGGAACTCAAATATGAAATTGCAAAATATAGCTAACTGCAGTATGTAGCTTTCTTACTAAACTCAGCAACTGCATGAGAAGACTATGACAGGAAGCTAAGATAACAACAGGCTTTTGAAAGGGCCTATACAGTGGTACCTCAGATTAAGTACACAATTCGTTCTGGAGGTCCGTTCTTAACTTGAAACTGTTCTTAACCTGAAGCACCACTTTAGCTAATGGGGCCTCCCGCTGCCGCCGCGCCGCCGGAGCATGATTTCTGGTCTCATCCTGAAGCAAAGTTCTTAAACCCAAGGTACTATTTCTGGGTTAGCAGAGTCTGTAACCTGAAGCGTATGTAACCTGAAGCGTATGTAACCCGAGGTACCACTGTATACCATACCCAGATAAATGAGTAAAGTTTCTAATAAATGATATTTATTTAACTCTTAAGTTAAATGCCATATGCTAGGGAGGAGGCATGCTTTTTGTAAATAGAAAGCATTCCTCTTAGAATTGTTTGAAGGTGACAATGAACATACAGCTAAACCTATTACAGTAAACACACATGCTCCTTCACTAGCAGCCCACAGCCATGACATGAGTGGAATGGGACATAGAAGTCAAGGAAGAAATGAATGAAAGGGATAAATAGTTAAGAAAATCAATGCAGGATCAGGCCAAATGCCTATCTAGCCCAGCATCCTGGGTTGTATTCTTTTACTCAGAATAGACTCTGATGTTAATGGTCTTAACTAACTGAAACCCACTAATTTTAATGGGTATAATCTGTGTAACAGTTACTTAAATACCACCCCCTACTTTCCCTAGGGACTAGCCACATGCCTATGGGAAGCCCGCAAGCAAGGGCAATAACTCTCTTCAGCTGTTGTTCCCAAGTGACTGGTGATCACAAGCATGCCTCCCCTCATTCTGGAGATAGCCTGCAGCCATTGTGACCAGTAGCCAGGTTCATTTTTAATGCAGGGGGTTATTTTATATGCCCACTTATAATATGAGGAGGGAAACATTGGATAGCAAGGTGGCATAATTGCTAGGGACAGAAATTTATTCAGGGTTAAAATTAATTTCACACCTACAGAAATTCCTGTGATATACAATGGTGCCTCGCAAGATGAAATTAATCCGTTCCGTGAGGCTCTTCATATAGTGGTTTTTTCGTCTTGCGAAGCAAGCCCATTGACAGCTTAGCGGATTAGCGCTATTAGCGATTTAGCGGCTTTTAGCGGATCATCTGATTAGCGGCTTATCAGCAGATCAGCTGATAAGCGGCTTAGGGCTTAGGAAAAGGGGGGGGAGGGGAAAAACCCCGCAGGAACTCGCAAGACATTTTCGTCTTGCGAAGCAAGCCCATAGAGAAATTCGTTTTGCGAAGCGCCTCCAAAACGGAAAACCCTTTCGTCTAGCGGGTTTTTCGTCTTGCGAGGTGCTCGTCTTGCGGGGCACCACTGTATTTTCTGAGTCAGAAAAGTCACAGTAGAAGCGCTTTTTTGCAAATGCCCACTGTGGGTAGTATGAGAACATCTAGCCCAGTGTCTGATTTGGCCGAGTGGTCAGCTGGGAGTCCAAAAGTGTGCCTTGAATGCAGCAGCTTTCCTCTGTTACCTATCCCCAGCCAGCATCTAGTATTCAGAATTATACTGAACTTGAAGGTTCCATTTAGGTATCATAGCTAATGGCTTTACAATGCTTGAATTATTGGCGTGGGAGGAGGAGGAGCCTCTTAATAGCATCTTAAAGCTCCATCTCTTGTTCCATAGAATCATGGTTTTGACCCTGCCACAATGAATTATTAAGTCTTATTCTCTCTTTTTTAACCCACCTCTGTGTCTAACACACCAAACATGTGTACCAAAACAAACCGTTGCTTAGAAGAAAGCATCTTTCAGAGGGGGGGTGTTTGGATAAGAGGGGTGCTTAGCTCTCACTGCCAGTCACTTCCCCACTGCAGCTCCTCCCATGAGCCACTTCCCCCCATACCCTGTCCAAACAAGCTGAAGTTGGGAAAGGCTGGATTTGGAAGTGCCATGTCCTACACATCATCTTCTTGCCTGTACTGGCTGATCAAGATTTCTCAGTTCTAATACTCCAGGAAGAAAGCATGTTTGCTTCTCCAAACAGGTTAAATCTCCTCATACAAAGAACAAAAGAGCCCTCAGTTTGTTCGATTTGACTGCCAAAGCTGTGGCAATCTGTACAGGGAAGGGAGAGAGAAGTGGAGTGTGAAAGAACCTGCGCATATTCCAGCCTCAGCAGCAGGGAGTTTGCCATCTCTCTCTACCATAATTAAATATTGTTTGCATTGCTTATTGACAAAGCACTAAGCTCCACTCAGTTTTAATTTGTTCTTTGATAGTCGCCTTTTGCTGCTAATTGATTTTCAAGGGGTTTTTGTCTGATTTAATACCTGCCATGCTACTGAAAACAGAGAGGCAAGGTTAAACAGAGCCAAGAAATGAGCCAGGAATCAGTGCATCTTCTCAACCAGTTTGCTTTACAAGCCACCTCAACCTGACGCACAAAGGCTGCATTTAAAAAAGATTTAGCAGCTCTTCCACTCCCAGCCCCTTCCAGGCACAGCTCCTGCTGCTCCTGCTGTTGCTATGGAGTTTACTTGAAGAGGGCTCAGAAGTATAAGTGTCCTGGTTTCCCAGCAACACACACTCCAGGGAATGGGCCAGGACCATTGGCTGCAAGGGAAAAACTGCTAGCAGCGGTGTCCTGTGGCGATCAAGGCCATGAGCTATAAGCTGAGTGTGTCCCATTCAGAACTGAACTAAAGAACCGGATTTCTCATGCTCAAGAGAAGACTGCACTAAAAATAATATCTACCTGCTGAACAAGGAGAGTTAGCTGTGGATCTTCCTGCACAGCTGCCATGTTCAAATGGAAGTTACTGAAAATACTAGCATTTTCTTTTTAAAGATGGACGACATCTATAACCAACCGGGGGGTGTCCAGAACTGTGGTGGGACCTATTTCAATACCACAAGCAGCAGCCACTAAGGTGTTGTGGCAGGTAGCATATATATTGCTACCTCTGCTGAGCTGCTGTCAAGTGAAGTGAAGCCCTTGCTCTTATGGGAATTATAAGGTCAGCACTGAGCAAGCAGGTAGCTGCTGAATGGCCAGTTACATCCCATGCAGGCATGAGCCAATGATGTCAGCAGCCTATGTTGGGTGATGCTGATGGTCAATCAACAGCTGTGTGCCCACAAAAGCAGGTCTATCTGTCTATATTACAAAGCAACTCCAGCAGATAAAATGGGGACTCTTCATATTGGTTGCCACTCAGCCGCAGAGGCCATATACAATCTGCTGCACCAGCTTGCTGGCTGCTTCTGTATAAAACTGACCTGAACTTTTGTCTCCTCTTTTTCCTGTCCAGGAAGATCCAGATGGAGAAGAAATTGAAAAAGAAAAGTCCAACTCCCTGAAACTGGAGTTCACAGAAGATGCCAACTTCAAAACGAAGGTTAACTACTCTTATGCAGCTGTGCAGATACCTACAGACATCTACAAAGGCTGTGAGTTGCCCCTTTTCACAGAACTCTTCGTTTTAAGTCTGGAGACAACCCCCATAGATCAGGAGTGAGGAACGCTTGGCCTGTGGGCCAAATGCAACTGGACAGTTGGCCTTCTAGAGCCCCTTCCACCCACCAGTTGTTCAGCAGGAAGCAGCTGAGAGGGAAATGAGGTTCTGATGTTGGGCAAAGTGTGTATGATTGCAGCTCCTCTCTCTGCAAGAAGGGAGAAGTGCCTCAGCAGAGAGGCAGACTTTTTGCATATTTCCAGGAGCGCAAGCATCCATGTAATATGCAGTTGCACATGCAATTTTGGGGAAGCAATTGCAGCTTGGAGTTTGAGTCTTTGACTGGCTGTAAGGCAGGGCTTGCAGTTCAGCTGTGCAATGGTGTTATTTGCAATCTTCTGTTGGGATTACCGAGTTCTTTTTGCCTTTTCTATAGTCAGCAGAGACAAAGGCTGTTAGCTTTTCCTTTTCAAATTTTTTTCTAAGAGTCTGAGGAATTTGAATCATTTTTTCTCTTAAATTTACTTATTTTTTAAAAAACGTTTTTGACTGTTTTTACTGATAAATTTAATATTTATTGTAAACAGCTCAGAGGTTTTACTGCAACCAAGTGGTACATACATTTTATGAAATACATGAAATTAAGAGAAAATGAAAGGTGAGACTAGAGTTACTGCAAATTAAATATATGCTTTTGTTTCCATGAGAAGTAACTGTGTGTCTATGTGAATGTGCATATTAAGGGTATGTGATTTTGTGTGCATCTAACCCCACCCCTTTTGGATCTGAGCCAGCCACTGCTGGAATGTGGCCCATGAAAGCTTTCCCCCAGGGTAATGCCACCTGTAGACCCACAAAAAGTTCCCCACCTCTCCCATAGATTAACTATTCAAGCTTCATAACAGACAATATAGTTGGGTTAATTTATCCTTGCACATAGATGCTAGATAAACTATAGCTGAGATTAACCAGATCTGCCCTTCCCCAAACAATAGCCCAGCCTCCACTGAAAAATGAGCACACATCCACACACACAAAATCAAAGTATTTTTGCCTTGCTCTACACTAGAGTAATCTGGGATTGTTTCATTGCTGCTGCCTTAGTATGGTAAGGTCAGGGGCGGACTTTGGTAATATGGTGCCATGAGCAAGGACAAAATTTGGGGCGCACACCAACTTTGAGTAGCTACTCATCTAAATACAGCGGGACCTTGGTTCTCAAACGTAATCCATTCCAGAAGTCTGTTCAACTTCTGAAACGTTCGAAAACCAGGGCATGGCTTCCGATTGGTGCAGGCACCCAGAAACAATAGCCAAAAGCCGCATTGGACGTTTGGCTTCCAAAAAACGTTCAAAAACCGGAACAGTTCCTTCTGGGTTTTCGGCGTTTGGGAGACAAAATGTTCGAGTACTAAGGCATTCGAGAACCAAGGTTCCACAGTATAGGTATTATTAATAATAATAATAATTATGCACCTCCTTTGCTTGGTGCCCTGTGTGAGGGAACTGCCTGCACCAGCCTAAACCTGGTGCAGGTATGGTGCCAGTTTGCTGTGTAGCTGCACTGCACCAAAACCACCTGTTGCTTTTTATTCTGCTGCTGTTGCCTGCATCACTTTTGTGATGGGCTACATGCCCTTTGGCAAGCTCTGCAGCTTGATCCTCTCTGAGAGTTGGTATTGATCAGCCTCGCCTTTATAGTCGCACTCTCGTGCTGAGCCTTCCTTCCCGTGGACGTTACAGAGAACAGCTTTCACCTGGGCAGTTGTTTTCCAAATAATGGTTTCTGGCTTTTGAAAAGTGCAATTGCCATTCTAATTAAGGTGGGGGCACGGCCAGTTTCTCTAGCACCATATTGAAGATGCCTCTCCTGCGTGTCACAGCAGGAATTGTCATGGTGCGCATGCCCATCAGGGTTGTTACGCTGCATCTGAGACTGCTTTGCCCTTGTCTCTGTCATTCCCTCTGGCTTTTGCTTCCTTTTTGCAGAAGAGAAGACGTCAAGTTCATCTTTGCAAATGCTCAGTCACAGAACAGTTTGCTATGTGCATAATTTGCACTACAGGCTATCAAATTTCTATTTGATACACTATTTATTTGCATTGCTTTTTTGCATTTCTTTCTGATTTTCTGCTGTTGTAACACACCCACTCCCCCCCCCAATGTAACTGTAAAGTAAGTGGCCTATCCCATAATAGCCACAGCTTTTGAATCAGGGAAGCAGAAAAAAAGAAGGGTGAAGAATGACAACTCCCATCTGTAGGTAGAGATGAGGAAGAAATTAATTAGGCAGGTTACGTGAAATACAAACCTGATTCTCTCTTCCTAAACCAGTAAACAAAATGAAATATTTTCCATTCTTCAAAATTTGCACTTCTCCAACCAAAAAGTGGACACAAAAATGCATTGAGAACAATGTGCAAAATTATATTAGGAATAATTTCTTACAAAGATGTGTGTGTAAGGTGAACTTGCATACAAAATTGTATATTTTAAGAAAAATGCAACAAGAATGCATACAGATTTTCACATAAACTTTTAAAGAAAAATTCACAAATTGACGTGGAAATCGGGTGAGCTGAATAAATGAGAAACCAAGAGAAGCTGAAATGGACAGATTCATTCATCCCTACCTGCATATGATTTCTGTAACATCCAACAAATAGGAGTCCAGTCCAAATGCATTTTTTAGAGGGATAAGTTGAAAGGAAGTGTTTTCATATGGTCCTTTCTAAATTATAGTCTTTCACACAAATTCTCTCACAAACGCCCCATCCATGTGCATGTATGTATGATTATGAAAGAGAGATTTGTTGAGGTCGCTGGGATCATAACAGTCCTGCACAAGCACATGAGATTACAATATGCATCTAGTCTCACCCATCATCAAGGTTTTTATTCTGGAAAACCTTTACTGTGTAAATGCTTCCAACAGATTTACGGTCTGGTGGGAAAAGGCCCTAGGTGTTTTCAAAAGCTCTTAGTGATGCTGCCTGTTTGCAGTCCAATTAGTGCTTTGTCCCTGCATGGCTCATCACTGGGTAGAAAACTCATTCTTTTTCACTAGCTCTGAAGCAGCCACAGCAAAGCCTCGAATCTTCACCAGGAGCTCTGAGTTCTTTGTTACCCCCTAAGGACTAGTCTCTCTGTTGCCACAGGAAAATGGGAGGGAAGAGCTGTTCTTAAGACTTGGCTTTACTCAGCTGTATTGTAGCTGAGGGCTCACGAAGGCTTTTTCTGCCTCTGCACTTGCTTCTGTTTGAGGGAACTTTGCTGGCAGACAAAAGGAGGTCTCAGAGCATCCACTGAAATGCAATATAAAAGCCTAGCACTATGCTTAGATTTTTGAAAGCTACTTTAATTTGCATTCTCCGTGGACAGCAACAAATGTGAATGAAAGCAGGGTAGGATCCAGGCACTTTGACAAGTGTGCACTTGCCTCCACAAGCCCATCTAAGAGGAGGGAAAGCACTGTGCCCAGATATGCACACTCCTATGTATGGCAATGTGATGTGGTGGCTCAAATGCAGAAGCTTCTTTTTCCGGGTGAAATCTAGAATGGAGAATATGCCATGCATTCATAGTGTTAAAAAATGTAATAGAAAGATGCAACCTAATTCCAGGCCTCTTCAAAAAAAAGACCAATGTTTGTTTGAACCCATTCACAACAACGATCAAATGCAAGCAGCCCTCTTCCACAGAAAAGATGTGAATCTGAGCTGGTCTGTGCTGTTGTTTATATACACTGGAAGTCCTACATTGAAGGAAATGCAACCCCTTTCCTCAGCCCTGCAGCAGCCACAGCATAGTTTGCATTGAATATATCTCCTTGCTGCTGGTCCTTATATTCAGGCATAGAGCAGGTAAGTGGAACAAAGAGCAGTAAGCAGCAGTGTTTGCACAGCCTATGAGCAGGGTGGAATTGTGCTCCCCTGCCATGTGTGCTCTAAAGACTTTTTGTGCACAAATACTCCCTGAGCCCACATGGCCGCTCCTTATTCCAACCATTTTGTGGCTGTATACTGGGGAGAGCTCAGAGGGGCTCCCATGTCTTGTGCATATAACACATACTAGAAAGTACAGCTCTCGGTCTCCCTTTAGTGGCCGCTCTGAATATCCACATTGTTAAGTCTCTGGCACCTGCTTGCTTTGAGACTTTAATATGCTTTGAAAATTTCTCCATTAAGTCACTTAGGAATCTAATCAAAAGCGACATAGAAGCTTAACTTTTACTGCCTTTCAGCCAGACTGTGAGCTAGGAAAGGTCTGTTTTTGCTTGAAACTCTCGTTAATATCCTTGTGTAGAGAGACTAATTCCACCTAACTTAACAGCAAAATAGGAAGCATGGCGTTAACCTTAGAAAGCTGAGTCAAACTAGCTGCCTATCCTCACGGTATAATGTGTGATAGCTCACTGGAATGTGAAAGTCTGTCTCCTGATGTAACATGCATGTTCTAAATGTTTTGATTGCTGCCACATTAAAGAATGCCGCTAATGCTTATGAATCTACCTCACCCACATTTGTGACTTTCCCCAGAACAGGAAACCACATACAATATCTCACTGGCTCTTTGGGTCACATTTTTGGGGGGTTTCGACAATGGTTGCCTCTGTGCCACCCAACATCTAGCTTGCATTGTTCCTTTGGCAGTGTATTCCAACATGCACTTATGTTGGCTCGTAAATGTGTGGAGAATGACATCAGTAGAATGATTTCACTGCACCGGCATCAGTGGATTAGAAATGGCAATTAGTTTTATTACCTACCTAGTCCAGGCCGAGCAGCTAATGAACCAAATCATGAGATGTGGGGAGGAGACCTTGGAGTGGGTGAGCAGGATGAAATATTCATGATTTCCAACCTCCTGCTTCTAATGCAGAACAAGCACTGGTGCCCTGCCAAAGCCACATAAATCAACACACAGTGCCATGAAACAAAATCAAATTGGAGATTAACTCACTCTGGGGTGTTATGCCCTGCTTAATAATAATAATAATAATAATATGATGGAGGAAAATAAGGGTGTGGGGTGGATTTTCTATGAGGAAAGCATCTCACTATATGGAAACAATGGTTTCAAAATGCTTTTAAAATAAATATTACTTCCACCACATGAAGTATGGGTAATCTTTGAAATGTGGTCTCCACTCCACTGCCAGACATTTCCTGCTGGTGACTTGAAAATGCTGCCTACTATGGGATGAATTTGCATGGAAAGGCAGCTGATATCTTATGGTCACCACAGGTGCTTTTTTTGGTGAATGTATTTGGCTCAATGGGTATCTTGGGTAAAAACGTAGTAATAAGACGACCCCTCATCCCCAAGGGTGGCAAGGTATGTTTCATTTCTTATTGTTGAACCCAGAGACTGTTAATAAGGCTAGCTACCTCTAAGGCACCTGTATTGCTTTCTATTGCTTCTTCAGCATCATTAGTGTTTGCAGTTCCTCCCAAGTTGTTACTATTGGTGAATCACAGTATAAGTTATCTGCCGGTTTGCTAATGCAGTTGTTATCTCATCAGCTAGAATCCCATGATTCCAACAAGCCTTTGTCACCTACCAAAGGTTTGTGTGCTGCTCTGATATATCACTTCAATTTTTCATTTCATACAATAATGCTGATATTATGCCATGCTGAATTAATTTTGAGAAGATCTCCTGAGAATTATATCAGATGCTTCGTCAAGCTACCTAATTACCTTCATGTCTACCTTAATGTGAACCCATAGTATTCACATCCTGACTTTGCAGCGCCCTCTTGCTCCTCTGCTGGTTTAAACAATAATGTATTGTATAAAATGCTTTGTACAATAACCATTAGCCAGGTGGAACCTAGAAACTGCTAGGTTCCACTTGGCTAATGTTTTCTCCAATACTGAGAGAGAGAGAGAGAGAGAGAGAGAGAGAGAGAGAGAGAGAGATCAAATAAGCAGGGTGATTGTATCCCCAGCTGGAGAAAAGTACCATCTTGAAGTGAATAATAGGTAAAGGTGAAGGACCCTTGGATGGTTAAGTCCAGTCGAATTTGACTATGGAGTACAGTGCTCATCTCGCTTAAGGCTGAGGGAGCCAGCATTTGTCCACAGACAGTTTTCTGGGTTATGTGGCCAGCATGATTAAACCGCTTCTGGTGCACGGAACACCATGACAAATGCCAAAGCGCACAGAAACACTGTTTACCTTCTCACCACAGTGGTACCTGTTTATCTACTCACACTGGTATGCTTTCGAATTGCTAGGTTTGAAGCTGGGACAAAGCAACAGGAGCTCTCCACTGTCAAGCAGATTCAAACCACTGACCTTACGATCAGCAAGCCCAAGAGGTTTGGTGGTTTAGGCCACAGCACCATCCACATTACCTTTTACCTTGAAGTTAATATGCAGGAGTGGAACCTGCAGTTGCCAGTATGCTTCTGTTAGGGATAGGGCAAATATTCAGTTCATTTCACCCCAACCCCTACTTTTGCTTTTTATGGATGAAAATGTAATGGCCAGCCTAGTATTGGTATTACTGTTCCACTGTGTGCATCCTAAGATCAGGATGTACACTTTCAATCACTAAATTTTAGGAGCAGTAAGAAAGCTTTTATGCTTCCTACTGACTGTTTCAGGCAGAAGCTTCTGTACCTTGTAGGCCTCACTTGAGAACTTCCAACCAGAGTTTCCAAACCCTCATTGGTTATATGATTATTCCATACATTAGTTAAAGATGCAACAATGAAGTGCCCTAAACAAGTACTATTGTTTCTGGTGCTATGTGTGTCACTCTATTGTAATCCTCTCCTCAGCAGGGAACTGTCAGAGGAATAAGGCTATTACAAGAATCGATTGTTCATGCCCTGCTTTTCCATGTATATTAATTTTTCTGGGCCTCAAGATCCCATGAATACAGTTGTTGTTGTTGTTGTTAATAACATTTTCTTGTGCATATAACTTTACATAGTGTTTGATTAGTGCCCTAAAGCAGGAGTGTGGACCCTGAGAGGCATATAGCCTATTACATTGGGAAATCCCGGAATGAAAAATAAGAAAGTGAGCAAGGAAATTGGTAAGAAAATATAATTGAAGAAGGAAAGGAAGCATTACATTATGTGTGATGGGGTGTTGTCTATTATTTCTGAATAATAATCCAGAACAATCATCATCATAATACAGTGTCACAATTTCAGGAAATGCCCTAGTCCTCTATTAAATGCACTAGCCCTATGCATAAGAGAACTATAGACATCAGCCATCTCCTTTGCCAATGCACAATCAGCATCAGTCTGAAAGGGGGGCCTATGGGTGCAAATATGTACTCAAAGCTCACTCAATGGGGATGGGAACCCTGACTGTCAAGGGTTTGCATCCTCATAGAGCAGGCTTCCTCAACCTTGGCCCTCCAGATGTTTTTGGCCTACAACTCCCATGATCCCTAGCTAGCAGGACCAGTGGTCAGGGAAGATGGGAATTGCAGTCTCAAAAACATCTGGAGGGCTGAGTTTGAGGAAGCCTGTCATATATTCATTGGGACCATTCAGACTGATGCCATTGGTGTGACTGATGTGCATGTCAGTGTCTAAGGCTATCTACTTATTCATGAGAGCTCCTTCAATTCGAAACCCCTGTAGAGCTGATTGCTATGAGCTAACTAGGGTTTTGGCTTTTGCCACCCTGCGTTTTCTTCTTTGGCTGGCCCAAAAAAGCAGCGCATCATAGTAACTTAGGGAACCTTCATGCAGTAAGTGAAGAAAGGAAGGCGCAAAACCCACTTCATCAGTAGAGGTTAAGATATAAACAACTACCAAGATGGATGGTGAAGGTTCTGCAGTGCGTGTACTGTGTTTATTTTCTCACCTGAAACCATCATAGATCACACCTGCAGCAGGTATAAGCTAGAAGGCAAAGTAAGAGGTCTGAAGGTATAGCTTTCCATACTTCATCTCAGGGGAGAATATGATGATTTTTTTTTGTACAGTATACAGGGCTTGCTACAGCAAGGACTAAAGAAGAAGAGACTTGGAGCTGTGGCAGGGAACAAACTGCACAAAAGACAGTCATTAAAATTTCCGAGGGTGGGGGGAAGCATATAACTGATTCATTTGTCTATAATATAACCATATCCCATTTAGCACACTGCAAGCCATAAGAAGTCTCTAAAATAAGAGGTACTGCAACACAAGGCTACTTGGCTCAGAACAGGGTAATAATAATAATAATAATAATAATAATAATAATAATAATAATTTATTGTTTGTACCCCACCCATCTGACTCAGTTGCCCTGGGTAGGCAGAGTGAGGTGGCCAGCTTAGGCAGCAGGGCTTTGATATCATGAAAAGGCAGCAAATGGTTAGATATTGTTGTTAACATTACCAGGGGGTTGGGGATTTTTTTGTTGCCATGGAGAGAGACAGTTGTGGGATTTTCTACTCCAAGTGCCAATATATTCTGGCTGGACTTGGGTACTGTATGGAAAGAAAGAAAGAAAGAAAGAAAGAAAGAAAGAAAGAAAGAAAGAAATGGTTGGTGGGCCAGTTCTGCCTGAAGCTTGTGCCCTCTTCCTTGGAAGCCTGTCTCTCTAAAATAAAAAATGGTGAGGTCTAGTTATTGTTACTCAGTGGATAAAACAAAAGCATTCTGAACATGCTTCAAAGCAATCTCTTCTTTATGGCTGCTTCCATGTTTCAGAGCTAAGAGTTGGCAAGTTGTAGCTCAAAGGAAGGCACTGGTGGAAGTGGTGGTGAAGAGGAGATTCAAGAGCAATCAAGGGAGAACCATCATTTGACTGTCAGCTGATTTGGGGGTCCAAAGATGGATTGAGTTTTGGAGGGCAGGTGGCAACTGATGCAAGATGAACTATCATATGAAAAGACTTGGGTGTAGCTTGTTCCTTTTATTGTAGTTTGGAATTAGATTTGTAAGAAATCACAAGCAAGACTTACAGAAGTGACAAGTGTGTGTGAGACCCTTTAATTGGATAGATCCTCAGCAACTGCTCTTCAAAGTAGCTCCACTGGTTTCAGTAGAGCTGTATCCACTGAAAATAGGCAGCGGCTGTGTTTCTGGCTTTGTTCCCAGGCAAAAGGTACCAAATTCTCAAGGGGCAATGGAGAATAACAAGGTAACCTGTCACTTTTGTCACATCTGGCAAATGCACTTAAGAGGGGGGAGGAGTGGGTAATTTGCTGGTATTTTTAAAGTGAAAGATGTTCTGCCAGTAAGAAGCCTAGGCAATGACTATGATCTGCATTCCAGAGCAAGCAAATTAACTGATCAGGTATCTTTCAGAAAAGAATGAGGCACAGCAGAAACAAAGGTTTTAAGGAAGCATTTACAGTACAGTGAGGTGGCTTGATGAGTAGGAGAAAATCCTCATTTCCAAGGAGGCTGCGTGTGTATATGAACTAATGAGGGTGATTCACACATGCATGTTCCTTATTTGATAACAGCTAGTGATGACTTGCACACATGAAAGAGCTCTCCCAAAACAAACACTATAGAGTGCTTATATTAATTATCACACAACTTTTTTAAACGGAGGCAGTTCACATGCTGAACTATGAAGTATCAAGGAGGAAGAATCACTTAGGCACCAGTAAGAGACAAAATAGACTTTAGCTGCAGCAACGAAATCAACATGTGGCAACTAAACTGCTTAGTAAACTAAACAACATATCAAATCAGAAAGAAGGACTGGTTGCAAAAATGCAAAGAGTCAGATACAAATGTGTTCATTGCTAATTTCTCATCGCAGCCAAAAGTCTTTGTTGAATGCTGAATCCTACTTTACCTAGCATACTGTTGAGGGAACTAGCATGGGGTCTGGGGGATGCATGTCGTGGTTCCATTTTATCCCTCATGGTTTTAGACATCTATATGAAGTTGCTGTGTGGGTTTCCTCTGGGAATGTGGAGTGACACACCATCAGCAGGCTGTTAGCATTTGGCTCTATTTTTCCTTGTTCTCTTAGTCTGGTGAAGCTGTGAGGAGCTGAACCAGTGCCTGGATGTTGTAATGGGCTGGATGAGGACTTATAAACTGAATCCTGACAAGACAGGGCACAAGTGTGGAGATTATTCCTAGATTATTCCTTTTGACCTGCTTTGGACAGGGCTGCACCACCCCTGAAAGCTGATAGCCCAGTCTAGGGCAGCCTTTCTCAACCTGTGGGTCCCCAGATGTTGTTAGACTACAACTCCCGTCACCCCTAGCTAGGAAGGCCAGAGCTCAGGGATGATGGAAGTTGTAGTCCAACAACATCTGGGGACCCACAGGTTGAGAACTGCTGGTCTATGCTGGTTGAAAGACTGGCTACTTCTTGAGAATACGGATATTTTGGATTTGGAAGGGTTTGATAATAGATTCGGTTGGCATGCATATATATGGTATGACAAGGTAAAAATTCATAAAGGATTTAAAAATCATATTGTTAGGAAAGCACTATATAATGTTTGGATTCGATATGAGGATTTGTTGGAAAATAAAACCCCTAGGTAGCTGTCACCAATGGAAGCTAAGGAGGTGAAAAAACTTAATATGGAATCTAAATGGCCAAGATATGGTGAAATTTTAGAGCAAGAGAGTGGAAAAATTAAATTACAGAGTTTTGAGAAATTGAAGTTTAAAGTACGAGATTGGCTTCACTACTATCAAATAATGGAGGTGTTTAAACAGGACAGGAAAATTGGCTTCCAGATGGAGAGATCAAAACTAGAAACAGAATTGCTAGAACCCAATACTAAGAACTTGTCAAGAATGTATAACCTGCTGTTGAAGTGGAATACACTAGATGAGACAGTTAAATCAGCTATGATCAAGTGGGCACAAGACATTGGTTATGACATTATGTTTGCTGACTGGGAACAGTTATGGACCACCGGTATAAAATTTACGGCATGTAATGCCTTAAGAGAAAATATTATGAAAATGATTTACAGGTGGTACATGACCCCAGTCAAGCTTGCAAAAATTTATCATCTGCCCAATAATAAATGTTGGAAATGTAATGTGACTGAAGGTACCTTCTACCACCTTTGGTGGACTTGCCCGAGGATTAAGGCCTTCTGGGAAATGATTTATAATGAAATTAAGAAGGTACTTAAATGTACTTTTCATAAGAAACCAGAGGCATTTCTCCTGGGCATGGTCGGCCAATTGGTGCCAAGGAAGGATAGGACGTTTTTTATGTACGCCACCACAGCAGCAAGGATCCTTTTAGCAAAGTACTGGAAGACACAAGAACTACCCACGCTGGAAGAATGGCAGACGAAGGTGATTGACTATATGGGACTGGCGGAGATGACTGGCAGAATCCGTGACCAAGAAAAAGAGACGGTGGAAGAAGATTGGAAGAAATTTAAAGTATATCTTAAGAATTGCTGTAAAATTAATGAGTGCTAAAATGTCAAGGGAAAGGAAAATATAGAATTACAGCTGTAATCGATTAAGTATGAGAAGAAACTAAAATAAGAAGATGTTATTAATTGATTGGTGTGAGGGGTTGTTGAAGAGAGTTTAAAACAGGGATGCAGAAAAGGGGAGGGAAGGGGAAGTCCGGGAAGTAAGGTTTATGAAAAAGAGGTTTTGAAATTATACATGTTTATATGTTGTTGTTTTTTTGTCTGTTTGTTTATGTGTGTGTTGCTTTGCTTTTAATTTGTGTTGGAAAATCAATAAAAAATTAATTAAAAAAAGAGAGAGAGAACTGCTGGTCTAGGGAATCTTAGAAGCCCAGGTGGCAGTTGTGATATGGAGTGTCTTTCATCAGTCTTGCCTGGCCCATCAGCTGCAGCCATTTCTGGACAGATGCTGTAGCAGTGGTGGACTCCTGCCTCTCAAATTTCAGCCACACCCCATGTAACACTAAAATTTGGTGCCCCCTGCCTCTCACATTCTGTTCTAAAGCATTGTTTTGGCACCCTCTGCAGCATGACCCCCAGTGTAACCGCACCTGTCATGTCACCCTAAAACCGCCTCTGGCCGTAGTCTACCACAGTGATCCAAGCTCTGATAACTTGGATGGTTTAGCTGTGATTCCTGCACTGCAGGGAGTTGGACTATACAACTCTTTGGTCCCTTCCAACTCTAAGATTCTATGATTCTATGAACTTCCCAGTTAGTTTGTGTTATACATGGGGCGGCTTCTGAAAACAACTTAGAAGCTTCAACTGGTACAGGAGATGGCCACTAAAAATTGACCAGTACAGCCAGGTACTGTATATGGATGTCATGCCAGTTTTTTAAAAAGCACACAATTCAGTGTGACTTTATGTCCTCAATAGCCTAGGTCCCACAAGCCTGAAGAAGTGCTTCTGACAATATCAGTCTTCCTATGCTCTGAGATCATCTGCCAAGTCTCTTTTCTCTTTGACAGAGGTGGTTTTCCCAGTAGTGGCTCACCAGTTGTGGAATGCCTTCCTTGAAGAGGCTTGCTTGGCACTTATGCATCAGTCTATTCAACACAAGATGTTGCTCTTCATGTTGGCATTTTAACTTGTAATTTTAGCTCCTTGGGGGCATTTTAGCTGTTTTAAAGTTCTTACCCTGCTGCTTTATTGCAGTATTCGTATTGCAGTACAAATGGTTGCATAGCGTCCTGAAATACTAAATAGGATGAAGGGCTCTGTGCATGTGTGTGTGTGTACAAACACTACACACACACACACACACACACACACACACACACACTGCAGTAAAAGAAAGGTAAACAGCTATAAAATGTGGAAAGACCACCTCAACACTTGCAAAATCACTCAAAGGCACCCAAGATAACATAACAATATTCAAAATCCACAACTTTAAAAGTCACAGTGCAATACAATGGATTTAATACATTAGAACTAAAGAGCCTCCAATCAAAGCAGTACACTTGAACAACAAAGTAGCTGAACCATTTAGGGATGATAGTTTTCAATCTGTCTCTTAAAACATGAGATTTAAAAATACTTGGGGTTTTTATGAAAATGCTAAGCTTGTGCTCTAGAGGACAGCCTGCAAGCATGGAAGATGATGGGCAAAAATCTCAGCTCAGTGGGAATGGTGGTCCAGTGAGGCAAGGGGGGAGTTGGGGGCAGTGCCTGGGATGATCTCTACTGCCAAGGCCAGGCCCTGTTTACCTATCAGACCAGTCCAAGAGAGATGAAGAAAGAGCTGCATGTCCCCGAGGGTCTTAGAATAACTGTGTTGAGGGGGAGAGCATCTTACTCCATCTTACTCCTCCTTTCCAGCTTCCCGAACCCCCGTGTTAAGTGATGGTGTCTTGTATGGGCTGCATAAACTTTTTGTGTTGTTCTTCCCCTCGCGGTTTGATCTGGCAGAGGGTGGGGTGCACCTCTAGAGCTGTGTTAACTCATAGAGATAATTGAAAATAACTTTCAAAGAGAGCTCCACTTAAGAAGTTAACTACTTGCTCATGATCAATTCAGTATACATCCATAATGGCATTTAAAGCAGAGCATTAGGAGCAGCATAATTTACTTCTAATAGACTCATTATTTGTAAATGTATTTATTTTTAAGATAAAAATACCATTTTAAAAAAGCAAGTTGTGCAAAATGTTAATATCCTTGTGGGGAAGAGAGGAATTAATGAGAACAATGAATCTCTTGCCATTTCATCATTTGATTCATTAACATTCAATTTCCTACCCCCAGAACCTGGCATTACTGCAGTCATCAGGGTTTCTTTTTGCAAGAGACCAGAGGAGATTGATTCCATTTTCTGCTTCACCCTCTTATGGGAACTGGCAACTGTGACCCGTATAATAGCTGGTTTAGAAACTTGTTGAGTTGTGAGCTGCTTCTTTTGTAGCCTCTGACCACACAGTAAGGCCAGAACTGTTCAACCACTTGTCACTTCTCTACATTTCTGAAGGAGGGGGTGCTGAATCAGAGGCTACAGATTATACTCTCTTCCATGGAGCCAAAGTCACCACAGCAGTAAATTTTAAGCTGCTACCACATGGTATCCACTCAAAGAATAATGCCATAGAAACTATTCATAGAAAAGATCTGAAGAACATGTTCCGTTGTTTTCAGCAAATGCCCATAATTGACATTTGGGGCAATTTAAAATCCATTTAAGCCACCTGTATATTAAGCTATTGCAATAAAGCTCCTGTGAAGCAGATTGAGAGTTTTCTTTAAGCGTTTTGCAAAAATATGCTTCAAAGAGAGTTGGGACACATTTCTCTTTTTAAAAAAAAAAAAGAAACCCAACACATGCCCCTTAACATTCAAGTGCTGTAAACCATAACTGTTTAGAAAATTGAAAAGTCCTTGGAACTAACCCCCTAGAAAGTTTCATTAAGATTGATCGTGTATTTTTTGAGATATTAAATGTTTTAGCCCCCATTATATTCCTGATGCAACCTTAATTATTCTGGTACTACTGTGCCTGAATAATAATGTGAAATTTATACATTTTGAAGGCAACACACATTGAATGATAGTCTTACGCAGAAGCAACCTACTTTTTCTTCTTCAGCAAGAACAGGAAAATACAGAATGCTGTTATGGTCCTTTACAGATAATTGCACAAGAAAATGTTATATATGAGAATGGTAATTGGAATATATTTAGCACTGTGGTAAATTGTTCCTCTCAGATGTTTTGGAGGCAAAGGAGGGGTTTTCAGAGGGGTACAAAAATTTCCTCCCTAAACTCCAAAAAGGTAGCTTTTAAGCGGAAGCAACTTGCTTGTTTTTCCTCCCATTCCCAGTATTCTTCTTTTCCTCTTTTTAGCCCCAGCATTCTTCTTTTCCAAGTGGTCTGAGCCCATCAGGGAGCATGAAGAAAATTCAGTGACCTCACAACAGCATTATGCATCTAATCAGATTGGCTTGCATAATCACGTTACTGAGGGCAAATGAAGTCAATTATGTTGCCCCTCACTCTCCATGGGTGGGGAAGGAACAATGTCCTAGTTGTCAAATACATCCATGCTGGGCTGGGCTGTTGTGTGGTTGTTCCATTGCCCACGTTTACAGTGCAGTACAACAAAACAAGGAGCATTGACATGGAAGTCTTGGCAATGGGAATGCCCTTCACAAACATTTATATGAGCTCTTGAACCCCTACAGCCCAAAAATGATGAAAGGAGCCCCCCTTGTTGGGAGAGCAGAAGTGTTTTTCCCATGTTTCCTCAGCTCCATCATTTATGCAAGTTTCAGATGAGGTTTCCTCCATGTTGAGATAGCCAGTTTGCTTCTACTGAACACCTGAAAGCTGCTGGTTTTCTAGCCCTTGGGAATTGGGTCACCGGCCAGACGACATTAAGTTTGTGTGGGCTGTATTCAGCATTTATCCACAAAGACATTCTAAGTAGTGGGGTTAAATGAGCCTGAAAATTGTGAGTATATTAGCCTGTGACAGAGCTCTTCCTCATTAAACTTCATCTTATTTGAAAAGGAAAGTGCTTTTCCGTCTACAGGCTGTAGCTGTCTTTTCAGCACCAAGGACAGCCCCTACCTATTTAATCTTCCTACACCTTTTTCACCACAACTGCAAAGAAGGAATGCCCCTTCTTTTGTATTATACTCTAACCTGTCCCAGAAAAGAGTTATGAAAGGTGCAGCTAGGCAAGGATTTATTTATTTTTTGCAAATATGCTAGGTTCTCCATAGTGCTTCACAGATTGTACCATAAAAGAATGTGGCATGAACGCAGCTATATCAGTGATGTTATCTCTCATGCATGTCCAATCCCCCTGATGCTGCTGAATTAACACAAAGGAGAGAAGTGATACATGCAACCTAACCACTTAGTTGGTGCTGGGAGAGGGGCAGGGAATGTGAGCCCACAACACAGACAGGAAGACAGGGCTATAAGATCTGGGGTAGCATAGTGTCTAAGAAACTGAGCTGCAACTCAAGAAGGACTCGGGTTTGAAATGGAACTTCAAATCAAGTTTGAATCTTGTCTCTGCCATGCACTCACTGGATGGCCTTTTGCAAGTCACTCTATCTCTCTCATCTTCAGTCCTTATCAACCCCACCCCCTCATCTGAAATATGGGGTATGAAAATACTGACATTGTCGAAGCTTGATAAAGATTTCAGCTACATTTTTTAACATGCGAACAGTTGAAAGTTATAACTTTTTGCGAAATAGAAGTGATGATTTGTAAGCAAAAGCATTAAATATTTGATTGGCAGATAGAGACTTTGTAAATAAAGTTTTGGAATCTGTAGCAATGAAACATGAAAAATATATTTCATATTGGCCATAATAAACAAATATAATATGCTGTGCATATTATATTTTGATTTCACTTCTGTAAAGACAAGCTACCTTACACAGAGAATGGAGTTTTTAAAACTCTCATTGCCGTGTGTAAAGCAAAATATCCCTAATATCTATCCGTTGATTCGCCGTTATGGGTGATAGGAAGCAGCAGTGGTTTTTGCAAGAGACACAAGCAGAGATTGTAATGGGATTGAAATGAACAAACGGTTCCTCTTGACTTGCCAACCCAGAGCTTGTATGCCACATTCCTAGTCCTCCACCCTTGTCTGAGGATTTCAGCACTGAAGCAATCAAGGGGCACTATTGCGAGCTGGCATGCTAATTAAAACATTTAATAATACACCCTCCATAGTCACCCGTCGCTACACACACAAATTGCATTTTATATGTTTTTTATTTACTGCGCCAGTTTTAATTAAATCTGTAATCACTTGCCAGGGAAGGGTGGGGAGAGGGCGTGGCCTGGACTCTTGATCTCCTTGCCTGGCTGGAGGGGCTGGTTTGAGCCTTCCAGGTTAGGCCCACAATGGGGTCCCTTCCAAGGGAAAGAGCACAAGATGGATGGGGGGGGGAATCAAGTCCAAGTTGCAAAAACATTCAGAAAGAGGAAAACCTGGGATGTATCTGGATGAGAAAGGGGCTGCAAGAAACAAGGTTCTTGAGTGACATCTCAGGCTGGAGAGTTTATTATGTTGCTGTTCAGATGTGTTTTTAGTGATATTAGATTAGAGGCAGCCAATGATGATGACTGAGCATGATAGCTCTTAGCCTGAAGGATGACTTTGTTTAAAAGGAGTTTCCCAAGAGACAGATTGTAACATTTAAAGCGGGGAGGTTTCTTGGGGGGAGGGGAAGTGTAAAGAGTCACGTAGCTGTGCTCCCAGTGCAGCTGTGCAAGGCTATGGTATCTCCCCACACCGGCATTATCCCCACCCACCATTTGTCTAGCTAACGTGTGTCTGTGTGTTGCACGGTTAGCAACTTGCATGAGTTACGGGGGAAATGTACTGATCACACTCATTGGGCAATTAGAGCTAGATTTTTTGCATGATTTTACTCTCCTTAGAAGGGACTTTCCTTTGGATTATTTTTTAAACGTGTTTTTTGCACAGGTAGATTTGGGCTCTTCTGAAAGGTTGCCTCTATGCATTACTAACAGTGCAATCCTGTACATGTCTATTCAGACATGAGCTCCAGTGGCTTCAGTTTGCCTTACTCCAGGTTGGTTGGTCTTGTTTTTTACTGTGGCCTAAAAGTATGCTCAGCATTGAGTATGAATGCCAGAGTTGTTTGCTCCGCTATGCTGTCAGAATAGTATTAGTCACATAATACCAGGTCGATAAGCCAAGAGTAAATGTCAATTCCTTATGTGTTTCTTCAGTTTTGGCATTATAAATAGTCTGACATACTATAAAGCCATGTTGCTTTGATATCTGTCTGTAAACTGTTAATACATTCAATCTTTTCTCATGAAACCAGCCATTTTGTTTCATGAAAACTTACACAAAATAAGATAAACAGGAAATCATAGGCTGATAACATAGGGAAGGGTGTGTTTTTCTCTAAGAAACATCTACTGAGATAGTGACTCAATAAACTGCTGATCAGAGGTGCATCTGTCAGCAGAAATACAATAGCCTCTTCCCACTGTAATGCATTAATAGTTTTTTAAAGAAGAAAAAGATTCAGGAGCAGATCTGAAAGAAATGTGAACAGACTGTTTAAGGAAACTCTGTGTCAGTATGGGTTTCATCTCTGAGTCAATAAAAATATATGATGGTCATTAGGTAAAGAATAAAACAGTAAGTAAAGACATGATCGATCACATTTTTAAAGCTGTAGAAAAAGAGTGTGGTGTTCAATGCACTTCACTTAGGGTTGTGCATATTTTGCCACCCCAAACCAGACAGTGCATGTCTACAAATATCCATTTGGAACTCCCACCTGTGTAGGCTTCCCCATTCATTGGGTAGTGCTGTCCCCTTCATGGAAATGACTGGGAAAATCCTTTGCAGGAGGGCTGAGCTTCACTGTGTATATCAGAGACCACGCAGGAGGAACAAGATATTAATGTATCAGGATTGTTCCATGTGTTTTGCAGCTGAAACCTTTCAGCTTTTGTCACTTGGGAAGCCACATGGGAAGCAATTTCGCCATCATGACAGACTTTTTTGGGGGGGGGTCTTCAATAAAATGGCGAACATTGCCTTTCTGAGCTGCTTTTCACATGAAGATAGTTGCCAAAGAGGTAACCAGTATGGTCCTCTCCAAATGCTACAACTCACATTAGCCCAACAAGCTTAATCAAAGCCAGGGATGATGGAAGTTGTAGTCCAACAACACCTAGAGGGCACTGCATTGACAACCCCTGCTCTACAAGGCTGTTGTTGCATGTTCTTTAGCCCTGATCTTACTGGTTATATCACATGGACCCTAAAACAGACAAAATCTATTGTTGTAGGCAACCTGTTTGAGATGTTACTTGGCAAACGATGTTTGCTCATGTGCCTTCAATAAGGAATGTGTGCTTAGACTGTATATGCAGCCAAGGTGTTCCCTGCAATAAGTAGCTGTGTTAAGAAAATATATTGGCTCTGATCCAAAGCCACAGGTACATGGCCTGCATTGCTTACTATGGCAGATAGAAATCCCCAAATGTATGATGATAATAATAATAATAATAATAATTTATTTACACCCCGCCCATCTGGCTGGGTTTCCCCAGCCACTCTGGGCAGCTTCCAACAGAATATTAAAATACAATAATCTATTAAACATTAAAAGCTTCCCTAAACAGGGCTGCCTTCAGATGTCTTCTAAAAGTCTGGTAGTTGTTTTTCTGTTTGACATCTGGTGGGAGGGTGTTCTGCAGGGCAGGTGCCACTACCGAGAAGGCCCTCTGCTGGTTCCCTGTAACTTGGCTTCTCACAGTGAGGGAACTGCCAGAAGGCCCTCGGCACTGGACCTCAGTGTCCAGGCAAAACGATGGGAGTGGAGACGCTCCTTCAGGTATACCGGGCCGAGGCCGTTTAGGGCTTTAAAGGTCAGCACCAACACTTTGACTTGTGCTCAGAAACGTACAAACCCCAATCATTAATATATTGATTTAACAGATTCAATTTAACACAGGCGGCCCTGCATTTCCTCCTTCATTATTATTTTCCTGTTCTGGATCTGGTGCAGAAGGCCCATGTCCCACCTTTTTCTCAAATCTACCTATATGTCAGTTGTGTCCATTCCTAGTGAAAGGTGACCTAGTGGCTACTGCTGTCCATTATGTCCAGCCTTGAATTGTTGTAATGTGCTCTCTGTGGGGCTATCTTTATAAAATAGGGAAGGCTAACCTATAGTACTCTTAATGCTGTTGTACTATAACTCCCATCAGCCCTGGCCATCTACCATGCTAGCTGGGGCTAATGGAAGTCAGAGTCCAACAACGTCTGGAGAGGGCTGCAGGTTCCCTGCCCCTGTTTTAAGAACTGCCAAGTCTCTAGTTTTGTGATGGCATTCCATGCTATCGAAGCCAGTGAATTTGGGGGTCTATGTGTATGCGTCAATATGCACAGCCACCTTCCAGCACACTGCCGTCATGCATGCATGTGGGTAGGGACCGCCAGCATGATCACACAGGTCCATTAGAAAGCTGAAACAAGGCTATGTGTTGCTTCGCTGGAGAGAAGTCACAGTGGTTACTGCCCATTCTAACTGGATGCAATGAGAGAGAGGCTGTTGGAGATTTTGGAAAGATTAATATTTTGCTTTCCCTTCTCCACTCCATTGTATAAAATGATTGAGGGAAATCGATACATGAAGCATTTTTCTCAGCCTTGGTAATGCAGAATCTTATACCATGTAATGTTTCATTGATTGACTGCAAGGAGGCAGGAAAATCAAAAAAGGGGGAAAGAGAAGGTGTGCTAAGAAGGCAAAGGGCGAAGGAGCCTGGCGGAACGCCACACCTCTGCCGAGGCCTTTGAGCTTACCCAGTCGGGGATCTTAGGAAGTCCTCTTTCTATTAAGCATGCATTTGTTTTATTTATGGATCGCTTTCCATGAGGCATCCTGAAGCAATTCACAATATAATAAAACACACATAAAAGCAATTGCATATATAGAAAACAGTTAAAGCATGTCACACTCAAGAGGGGAAGCGCCTGTGTATTTTTCTCTAGGGACTGATTTGTACAAGCCACAAAGTGGACAAGAGCATTTACTGACGCAGAGTTCAAGCGTGCCAAAAACTCACTTGGCCCCAAACTAGCTATGATACTAAACTTGTCATTAGCAAATCATGTCTTTGTGGCTTTTAAAGCCTTTTGAGTAGGTATTCAGAGAGGCTGTTTCATTGGAAATGGACTCTTCCCCCCCACTACCATAGCCCCAGTCACTCACATGCCCTGAGAAGCTGCTGTTAGCCCTAGAAGGAAAACTCCCATTGACATTGTTTCTGTTGTTCACCAGGTCTTTAGCATGTGGCATCCACACACAATAGTGGCCTCCTCCTTGGCATAAATCAGTCACCTGCAAACATTGCAGATGAAGAGGATAACAGTACACAGGGTTAGAAATGCTTTTGAATGAGGTGCTGGGGCATATGAAACCTGAATGAATGAGTAGTTTCTCTTGCCCCATACTTGCAGATAAATCAGCATTAGAAAGGAAGGAGAAGTGGGGGGGGGGGGAGAGAAGAAATGCTCTATGTGCACGTGTATTGCATGCCTGAACAAACTTGAATTAAATAGTGATTATTTTAAAATTTTACTATGCCAGTAGCAAGAAATGTGCCTATGGAGTTATTTAAATGGAAGAATTCCCTTTATTTATTTGTAGGAGTTTTGTAAAGTGCTTGACACTGTAAGGGCTGTGAACCTAACATTAACAGGTTTATCATCAAATCCTGCCTATGAGGCAAAACACTATAGTCATTAGGGGAAATGAGGCACAAAAGGCCACTAATATTTGAGGATGCAGCATGAGATATGTTAAGGCTCATTTCAGAAATTCTGAACACCTGCAGACGCTCTTAGATTTCAGCTGCTATTATGGATGCTCTGTAGGCCCGAAGCAAAATTCACCAGGGAATTGCACAGAACTCTTACAACTCCCAAACATTTAAAAGAGATTTTTACAGAACAAGTTCTCAACAGACTGTGTTTGAAGTGCCTCTTTAAAACAAAACAAAATAAGCCCCCTTAAATTTAATGAACATTTTACTGCACTAGTTTTCCAACAGAAATCAGGTGTGATTCATTTAGATGATGAAGAAGAAGAGTTTGGATTTGATATCCCACTTTATCACTACCCTAAGGGGTCTCAAAGCGGCTAACATTCTCCTTTCCCTTCCTCCCTACAACAAACACTCTGTGAGGTGAGTGGGGCTGAGAGACTTCAGAGAAGTGTGACTGGCCCAAGGTCACCCAGCAGCTGCATGTGGAGGAGCAGAGACGCGAACCCGGTTCCCCAGATTACGAGTCTACCGCTCTTAACCACTACACCACACTGGCTGTGGGAAATTATGCCCCCAAATCAGAAATTCAGATAATGGGAGATGTATCCATAGATTTTTCAGATGTACAGGTAGGTGCAAGATCAGTGGAATACTTGACCCTTCCTCTAAAGTTACTGATACGTGGCAACTGAAATTGCCTAACCTTTGATAGGCTGCAAAACCTATATGAAATTCCTATTAGGTCATTGGTCAATCCTCAGCATTCTGATCAGAGCTGTTTTGCCTGAATTCTGAGGTTCCCTCTTCTATAGTACCAAGCAACTTGTGGGCACACATGCACACCAGTCCTTTGCCCTAGTTCACCTTTGCTCGAGCCCCTACCTTAGGGCCAGATTTAGGTTTGATGAGGCCCTAAGCTACTGAACATAATAGGGCCCTTTATATGTCCAGCTGTCCTTTGCCAACAACAAATTGTCAATGTTTTTTGTGTTGAATATATGTGTATGGTAATTTATGTACCTAATAGGTATCTAAGGCCATTTGCCACTGTTGCTGTATGTAGGTTTTATTTTATTTGTTTTTTATCTTATATTTTGGAAATGTACATCCAATTTTTTTCCCTTTAAATTTGGGGGCGGGGGCTAAGCTATAGCTTGTTTAGCTTATACGTAAATCCGGCACTGCCCTACCTTATACATGCTCTCCCAATGCCTGCTTAGCTGTTTGACTTCAGTAATTGTGTAGCTGATGGTGATTCTGGACTCTAACTTGGCTGTGACAGCCAGATGTTTGATAGGCATTAAGCTGCATTATGGGAGGGCCTTCTACAACTCATCAAATTTGGAGTGAATTTGGAGATGTGTATTCAAAAGTCCAGATAAGGAGGCATCAACCTTATCTTTGTTACTATTGTAAAATGTTTTCCGACAATGTGCAACAAAAACCCAAACCCTAACGAGAGTTCTGCAAACGGTATCACCAGGAACATAGCCCTGATACTATACTGAACATGAAAGCAAAAATGCCCAGCACACCAGGATTGTCAGAATTGTTGTGGTAATCAGAATAAAGTTATTTGAGTAAAGAAGCAGAATTCAGTAAAAGTATCTGAAGTGTGATTCATCTGTCTGTAATGATCCTTAGGGGTTTGATCAAAGGGTAGCAAGAATAATGAAGTTCAAGGGAGGAGAGGCTGCTGTAGGAAGAATTTATGGAAAGTGCTAAATATAGGCTGTTTCTCAAAAAAAAAAAAAACCATGTTTCAATAGCATGTCCTTTTGCTAACCAGCTGTCAAAGAAACAATTTCACATGGGTTTTTCAGGGTTTTGAGAGAAGAATGACATGATGATGGTGGTGATGGTGATGGTGATGTTGATGATGATTGGCTGCCCCCAATCCAAGGTTCTGTGTGTGCTCTGATGGAGGTTTCTGATGTATGTGCAATGAAGATGCGCTTGCAGAGCTCCACCACCACTTTGAAGTAAGGGGAGGATCCGTTGTGCCAAGAGGCTAAGCCCTCCAAGTGTCAGCTTTCAAAGAAGCCAGATAGAATTGATGCTATTCGCTACATGAGATGCTTTCAACCTCATGCACTCAAACTCCTGCAGCAAGCAGGCTGTGTGAAAGAATCGCATTGGGCAATTGTCACCCTCTCCATAAATCCATCCTCTTGACAGCACTGACATTTGAAAGTGACTGGCCCTAAGAGCATTTTCATTATTCACTGTGATACTGGCTGCTTTTGTTTGGAAGCTGCTTTGTTGTTGATATGGTTTCACCAACAGCCTGTGAGGTCAGTATCTTTTAGAACAACTCTATGACACCATATTCTTCATTAATAGTTACATTAAGAATCTGTAGCTCATATCAGCAAAGGAATTATACTTGGATGGATTTGCTTGCTATCTCCTCAGGGTCCCCAAAGCCTTCTCTTCCTGTATGGGCTGTGTGTCCCACTCAGTGTCCAAGCTAGAAAAAAATAGAATAATCTTGCTGGTGCTGCCTTGTTCTGAATCCAAATCATACAGGACAGTGTGCTTATTAAGCAGCCAGCCAACAAACCAGTGGGTCTTTCTGCAGGTTACTCCATGCTAAATCAGCCAAATTGCAGCTTTATCTTCAGTTTGGATAACTGGGTATTTATTCATAGCAATATTTATATGTTGCTTTTCAGTCCTATACGGCACCCACAAAGCGGCTCATTAAAAAAGCCAATAATAGTAAAAGTAAAAGGAATTTAAAAGGAATAATTCAGTAAAAAAAAACAGCATTATAAACAAACTCTGGGAATCAGACAGAAATCAAAGGTACATGTAAATGGTCGGTATACATATGTCTCAGGAGACAGTGGAGCAGTGTACCTTTGGGGGTGAAATCAGACCATGGGAGAGTTACAGTGCCTCTATGGTGGCTGTAGAGACCGATAAGAGACCAACTGTAGAGACCAACATGTTTTGTTGCAGCTGGGGCAGATGAAGGCGTCTGGTTGTGCTACTGCAGATACACCATGGTGTTTCTTCTCTCTGCATTCCTCCCAGCGGTCATTCCTCCTCTGGTTATTGCTATGGATACACAACCTGACTGTCTGTCTTCAGGCACTGCAGTCATCTGCAAGGAATTCCCACATGGTGGGATTGATGTTGCCAGCCTACATGTCACATTTGCCAACATCTTTATAATGGGCCTGGTGGCTGAAGCCAGCTCCCCGTAGAGAATTACTGTTTCAATTATTGTTTTGAAATTTGGGAGGGAAAAGGTTTTCTGGGAGGCATTTAGACACTGGAGGGAAATTTTCACCGTAAATGGAAAAGATGTAGCCAATAGATTGTCTCTATGTGTGCCTGATACACAAGCAAAGAACATCTAATACCACTCCTAGGTTCATAACTCAAAACTATGTGCAGTCGTATAGCATCAGTCTAGCATCTGATGTGTCAACCAAGACTGTAGTTGTCGGAGTAAAATGGGGGGGGGGATGCAGTTCTGCATTTTTTAGCATTGTGGGGCTGGGGCGCAAGATGGCAGCAGTCGCTGCAGTGCTGCAGGCGGCATCTCGTCAGATCTTCCGCATACCATGTGTTGGACAAGTAATGGGTTTTTATGTTGACTGGAGGATGGTACGTGACGTTAAGAGAAGGAAGACAAGTTATATAACTTGCAGCATGTAAGGAGTGGGGGGGAATAGACCTATTGGTAGAAGACTCTTAGCTAGAGGGGCGCAACCTTTTTTAATTTTGTCAAACCTTCCACACTTGCTCCTCTTGCATATTTAAAATTGACATGGAAAAATAAAGCAGTCCCACACTTGGGGGGGTGTATGTTTTTGTAACCCATTCAAGAACCGGTTTTTGCAATGAAGAATGGGCTAAAAATATTTCAGATAACATAAAATTCTCTGAATCCCAAGTGATCAGTTACAACATAGTTTCTAATTCTGCATTTTCATGTTTCAATTGAGATGTCATTTGTAAGAAACAAATTATGATCTCCCCTAATTTTTCAGTAAAGTTTTCCTGATTATATAGATATAAATTAACTACACATATAAACTACGCATTAAAACACAGCCACATGTAGCACTAGCCTGAGGGATGCTTCTCTGCTTTGAAAGCATTCTCATCAAGGAGTGATTTGCAACTGCGAAGTCCTGGCCATGTGCAACATTTATCCTAAGACTCCCCATACCACTTTTCTCTAGCAGGATTCCAGGCTCAAGCTTGGGAGATAAACACAGCCTTGGAACCTTTAAGGGCATAAAAGAAAGGAGAGCAGGCGATTGCAAAACAGAACAAACTGAGAGTAGTCTAAAACTATTCTAGCAATAAATGTGAAAATACCAAATGGTCCTCAAGCTATCAGAACTCTCCACACATATGCCCCCCCCCCTTGTTCATAGCACTGCTTCACAATGGAATTGTAGAATGAAAACTATCCATACTGCTTTGCACAAGGAAGGAGTCAGAAGGCAGGAGATGATAGACATGTTGTTAGCAGCTAGCTGTGGTCTAAACCACTGAACCTCTTGAGCTTGCCAATCAGAAGGCCGGTGGTTCGAATCCGCATGAAGGGGTGAGTTCCCGTTGCTCTGTCCCAGCTTCTGCCAACCTAGCAGTTCAAAAGCAGACCAGTGCAAGTCGATAAATAGGTACCGGTGTGGTGGGAAGGTAAACGGCGTTTCCGTGTGCTCTGGTTTCCATTACAGTGTTCCGTTGCACCAGAAACAGTTTAGTCATGCTGGCCACGTGACCCGGAAAGCTATCTGTGGACAAACAGCGGTTCCCTCGGCCTAAAACGAGATGAGTGTTGCAACCCCATAGTTGCCTTTGACTGCACTTAACCATCCAGGGATCCCTTACCTTTTTTCTTTTAAACCAGTAAAAGATGGGCATGAAGCCGGTAGTTCACCTTTGAAGTGGAAGCTGAGCAGAGTGTGCTGAGCAACAACACTGGCAAGTTGTAACTAGCTACGTTTGATCTTGGCTTTACACTCTGATCCACCATGCTGGCAGTTGCTCTCCATTTTGAAGTCTGCTGTCTTCTTTTCCATCGACCTCAGAAACAGCAGCATGTTACTTAAGTAGTGGCTGCATTAGAGAACACCTGAAATAACCATTTAGCCTGCCTTTGCATACAAATAAAAATGATTAGTTCCCCACTCATCTCATTCCATTTCTCCAGCAGTGTGTTGTTTGTGGTTTTTGCCACTGTCTGTTTAGAAGGCACAGTTCTTAAGCCCTCTTCAGAGCTGGATGGTGTGGCATGCTTGCCCATGTTCAGGTGTCACCACACTACAGCTCCGTAGATAAATTCTTTGACACTAGCTAGTGAAAGGAGTATCTCTTACGTTTTATTTTAACATTCTGGCATGGTTGTTAGCTTTATGAAATCCCTTCCGAGTCATCGTCCAAGCACTGAAGAGAGAAGGTTAAAGCCATTTTTCCTTCTTTAGGGAGCATGATCTCAAAGGTGCATGCAGAGGGATGCCTTTACAGCCCCAGAAATGCATGTGCATAATAGTGGATACAGCGGCTGGATGTACATGAGTACATCTAAGAAATCAGGCCAGAGCTCACACCCAATAAACTCCAGTATTCCCCCACAGGAACTGCATCAGGAAGCAAGAAAGGAATTATTTTACCTGTGCTTTGAACCTTTCCAAAAGTCTAGTTGGAAAAAAAGAGCTATAAGTGTGAACTGACATAGTCATAGCATAAGTCTTGCATCTATCACCTTGACTGTGACTCTAGCGATTGCTAATGCATGCTGGGGTGCTTTTCTGTGATACTGTGAGCCCTTCTCAGAGCCTGCCTGTATGCCCCGATTTCTTGGCTGTGAGATGCCACAAACTCAGCTGCCCTCAGGTGTGTTTCCTGATTGTTCATAGAAAGCTCTGAAATCCTCTGCTGCAGAAGAATGTGTGATCTTCGAAGGATGAATATGAGAGGATGACTAGAATGATGATGATGATGATTGGTGGGGCTCACACCTCTTTTTCATCTTGCCAACCTGTGCTCAAAAAACTACTTCCCCCACCTCAGCTCTGACTGCAGCTCTCTAGGAAATTCTCCACTTGATTTTCTCCCCTTGAGTGCTGTTAATAGAGGCATGTTGGAGGGGAGAGAGGTTTTTTTAAAAAAATGAAAGAAAGAACAGGCTGGCAGCGACAAGTAACCAAGTTCTTTTGCACATTCCTTAAATCCTGGCCCCAGCTGATTAATCACAGAGTCAGGCTGCTCTGAGCTTATCACTTTCCTTAATAGCTGAATAATTTAAAACCTCTGTTTGCTGGCGTCTTAATTGCTTTTGCATTAGACACGAGGGCCACCATGAATGCAAAATGGGACCAACCCCAGTAGGGTCTTTCTCCCCCCCCCCCCCACTTCATTCAATGTCTCTTTGGAACTGGCTTAGAGGGGAGAAACTGGGCTGTGGTTCCTAAAGGGGATGCAGGCAATTTATTTCCCATCTGCTGTGGGTGGCCAGAGGGACAAATGCACTTCATGGTGCACTGACTCTTATTCTTCAGAAGGCTTTGATATTCTTCATGCCTGGAATATAATTTTCATCCAGTCAGGGGGTGGGTGGGTGTTTTACTTGTGGATTTGTGGAGTGGCTTCACATGAACAGGGTATGGCAGTGTGCATATCTGCAAGGTGCTAAGGGACAACCCAAAGCTAATCTTCAGTCTCAATAGTACAATTGAGTTCATATTCCTAATAACTGGTGTGAGTGGCATGAGGAGTTCATCGTTCCATTTGCTTATCTGTGTGTATCATATGCTACAAAAGAAGACCAAAAAAAAAAACCTCTGCCAGTGATCTAAGTGTAAACACTACTGGGACTGGGTTTGTCTCCATTTTTGAGGAAGAAATGACAAAATATTGTCAATTTAGTCTTATTCTAGTCCTATTTGGGGATTTTTCTGTACTATTTATTGAATCTGATGGGACAGATAATGTCATGATTTACACTAGGGGTCAGCAAACTTTTTCAGCAGGGGGCCAGTCCACTGTCCCTCAGACCTTGTGGGGGGCCAGACTATATTTTGAAGGGGGGGGATGAATGAATTCCTATGCCCCACAAATAACCCAGAGATGCATTTTAAATAAAAGGACACATTTTACTCATGTAAAAAGACACTGATTCCTGGACTATCCATGGGCTGGATTTAGAAGGCGATTGGGCTGGATCTGGCCCCAGGCCTTAGTTTGCCTACCCATGATTTACACCACCTGTGATGCATTGTAACCAACACCCAAGTATCAGCTAGTTCCCAGTACTACAGATAAATACATTTGATGGTGTTTAGTGATGTAGACACATTCATAGGTGTTACTCATGAAGTCATTAACATGGCTGGTCTACCTACTAGTGCAGTTGTAGCACTGGTAGTAATGGCAAGGTGTGGTCATGAATACACTTGATGCCATTCCTGCTTCTTGTGAAAGGACTGTTGACAGTTAGCCCAACAATCAGGGATAATGAGCATTGTCAATCATAATTCTTCAACTGGAATTATCAACAACTCAACAAATTATTACCATCTCAACAACTCCATCAATTGGGCAGGGTAGAAAGAAGTTCCGCACCTCTGTGGCCATATAGCTTTGTGGAAGCATCTTGTGTGTTTTTTCTTTCTAAATTACAGAGAAGGGATACATCTGCCCTTTGGTGTCCAAATTCTAGGCACGCTGATCTTGTTTTTGTTTTGTTTCTTGCAGCCACAGTAATCCTTAACGAACTCAACTGGACTGACGCCTTGGAGGATGTATTCGTTGAAAACCGAAAAGAAGATCCATCTCTGCTATGGCAAGTCTTTGGGAGTGCCACAGGCGTGACTCGCTTCTACCCAGGTTTGTGCCATTCTAAAGTGAAAGAGGTGGAAACCTACTGATATGGGCCTGAGCAATGACACCACAATTATACATGTAATGTGTCTGGTGTAGCTGGAGTAGAGGAAGTGGGGGGGAACAGTTTTTCCCATTGTGTCTTTGTCCTTGAATATTAGTCCTGTTTGGATTTCATTATTGGGTTCAGTACTAACAGGAGCTGCTTAGGATGGTGGATAGGGACAGCTACACATCCCTTCCTTTCCTGTCTTTCCATTCCATCCAGGATTTCACAATGTGGGCCAACGGCTAGATGTGATTAGTGTGATTTGTGGACCACAATCCACAATCCCCTATAACTGCATGTACCCCTCCCCTCAATATTATCCATATGAATTCATCCTCACTGGCTTGTAGTATTGTTTCTCGTTGCCAGATAACACCAGGGGCGGACTTTGGTAATCTTTCATAATATGCAGGGGCAGAGGAAGGGGAGTGCGGGGGTGCAGTCAGCCCCAGGTGTCACCACTGAGGGGAGTGACAAAATGCCAGGCGGCACTCACCACGGGGCCTGCAGCGCACCCAAGCCACGCGTCTCTCCTGGGAGAGACATGGTGGCTTGGGCATACACAGGCTCCGCACTGCCCAAATGGTCTGCCCACAGCCCCCCCCCCCAGCTGTAGGGCGGCTGAGTGGGAAAAGGCAAGCAGATTATGGAGGCCCCGCAGTGCACCCTGCCCCTATGGGAGGCTTGCCCTGCCCCTGGGCACGCCTCCCCAGGCACCCAAGCAGTTTACTCCACCACCGATAATATGGCACCCTGTGCAAGGCCAAATTTTGGCTCTCCTAAATCGATATTCTTGATTATGGATCTTCTCAATTTTGTGTCCCCCTCAGCTGGGTGCCCTATGCAGAGAAACCACCTGCATCAGCCTAAATTAGCCACTGATAACACTTTTTGCATAATCAGCTCTGTTGCCATTGACTCGTAGCAGGTGGTCTTCCACATGTACACTTTGCTGCCTTCCTTCCCCACTATTTGGATTTCCCTGTATAGGCATCAGCTGTGCTACTTCTAATGCTACTTCTAATTGTCTCTTCTAATTGAAGCCACTCCTTGGAGAATGCCCAATAAGATTGACCTGTACGATGTCCGACGAAGACCTTGGTAAGTGAAGAGTTGCACTGAAGTAGGTGGATCCTGGGTTGCATACCACGGGAACAATAGTCTCAGAGTTGATAACAGGGGGCCTATCATTTAAAATGTAGAGTTAAGCACACCTAAGCACATTCAACTAACTTTTACTCACCATAGTCCCATGAAAATTTATGAGACTAACTAATTTAGGTCCATTAATTGTAAAGGGTTTACTCTGAGTAAATGTTAGTTGACTACACCCATGCATGTTTTTCAAATTACAGTTGCACCTGTTCTTCCACCTCTTACTCTGGTGCTAGCTGATCTTTAAAAGTGCTTCGCTCTAGCAAACTGTATTCAGTGTTAAGCCTTAACCAAAGTGGAACAGCTGAGCCACCACGACTCGTGTCAGCAGAGCAGTGCATACACACACATGATACCTGCTGAATTGCATGGTCCAGTCTAGAATTCTCTCAGCCTGCTCACTTGGTCCAAGGGACCATCTATGGAAAAAGGTGGCAGTGTGTAGAACCAAATGATGAAAATGTTTTGGAAGGCCTGTAAACGCCATCTTGGTAGTCAAGATAACCCTGAGACTAATTGTTCATTGCTGCAAGAATGACCGCACATGCTTTGATATATTGCTTTGATATATGCTGATTGGCTTGCTTTGATGGTATATTTATCTGTGGGTTTGAGATGCATAGGTAGTTAAACGAGGGGCAGCTTCTCATACTGGCTGACTGTCAGCTACTCCCTTTTCTGGGAGTTGGAAAGGGCTATTGATGCCAGCTTTCATAGCTTGCTTTATGTATAAGTAATGCTTAAATGCTTTCCCACATGCGGGAAAGTCATGAGAACTGCTTGCTGCTTATAAAGGCAGCAGGGCACTGCAGGTAAGTTTACACATTTCTTTAATAAAGCACTAGAACTGGCACTTTTGACATGTTTCTTTAGTATCCCTGCATCAGACTAGTTGCGCAGGCCCTCCTTTGGGCCTGCAGATCAAGGCAGGCAAGCAGCCATTCCTGTGAAAACCAAGAATCGCCACCCCACCCTCAGGTACCAGCTCTGGAGGAATGGCTCAGAAAGCTGACACTGATGCTCCCCAGCAAAGGCAACCTTCTCCCTCTGCCTAATGGTAGGGCTGAATAGCATAGTATTCATCCATAGCTGTGATGCTTCTGGGAGAAGCAATAGACTCACAGTGGAGAGAAGGCTTTGTCATGGAAGGACATCTTCTTCTCACTGGGCAAAAACATGTAAGCAGAGCTGAGAGAAAATGCTGCAAAGAACTAGAAATGCTGGAAGCGCTTGAAGGGAGGGAAGGCTGAAACACACAGCACCTTGTGGCACAGATGCAGATGCGCACTCTGATTTGTGAAATGCCAAAACAGCAAAGAACGGAGGGGGGAAAGCCACACACACAAAAAAAGTAATGCGCCCACCCAAAGCTAGTGCTGTTATTGCCTGTGCAATTACTATGTTAAAGGTGATTGCCTATTTGAGGCCACGTAATTCCCCCACTCCCCCAACCCACACATTCCATTTCCTGGCAACAACGTTAAGTGCTAGAAAAGTGCAACATCTTCCTCACCATAAAAGTGCTACCTGGAGTGAATGCATCTACATCCCCTCCAACAAGGGAGCATCAAGTGTGCATTTATTCATTGTGCAAATAAACGAGCATCTGAAGAGGCCTTTGGAGCAGCTGTCTCAGAAAAGGGCCAGACCCTATTGGCTCTGGGTGGCACCTGGGTGGCAGATTATCCCATACTTGTTGGTTAAATGGTGGAGACCAGATACGAGCACAGAACGTCAGTCCCATGTGCTGGCCTTTAGAAGTGTGCTTGCAGGAGGTGGCACAGAGCCTCAGCGTTCTGCTTAGCAAAAGGCATTGCGGGTGGGGAGGGGATAACTCCTGAGTGCCGTCAAGTTTGTCTTCAACCTTTCTGCCCCTGTAAATTGTCTCAGCTACCAGAAACTAACAGAGCGTTCTGAGTAATGAAATGTAAATGAGCACAGTATGTTCAGCACTGCCACTACAAGGGTCTATTAAACTGGAGCGGGATTTACCCAGACCATGGGTGCAGCAGGCTCTCCCATTCCCTCCCATCTCTGATATCTTCTCTGTGTCTCTGCTCCCTCCTTCCCTCAACTAGTCTGTATGAAATTCCAGGTCTGTGAGCAGCCAGCTCTGTCCAATTTTCATTTCACACATCGTTGCCATTGGAAAATGGATACAATAACACAGGCAGAGGCATCCAAGCTGCGGCTCTCATCAGCTTCCTCCCCCTCCCTCCCTTTGTATATCTTTGGAGAGGAGAGGCAGAGGGGGTTAGATAGATAGATTATAACCTTAGATACAGATAAATGGGGCAGGGCTCTTCCGCCCTCCCCACTGAAGTTGCAATTGTAAATTTAGCCCTTATTCACAGACAGCTTTAGGTAGGGCTCTCATCTTCTGTAAGGGGGAGGGAGTAGAGAGAGAAATGGAAAAAGAAAAACAAATAACTCTCAAGGAGCAGAGCCAGAAGGACAGGAAGATAAATGTGGCACACGGAGACAGACTACATTTAAGTGAAAGCTGCAAGCGTCAGTTTAGCCACACACCAAGTTAAGCATGATTGAATCAGTTACGATTAGCCCAGGTAAAAGGCACTAGCTTGGCAGCACTAATTACGCCTGTGCAAGTGCAGGGTGCTTAGGATTTAATTTTCCTCCATTTATTTTGGAGCTCTTGTATATGAGCAGAACAGGTATGGCTTTGCTTCGTACAGAATATTCATGTGTGCGCACGCTCTTAACATACACGGGGGGGTGGAAGAGAAATTACGGCACCTTTGTTTTGTAGCATGCTACTTTTAGATTGTAGGTAAACATTGTTCTTATTTTACATTGATTTTGCCCGTGTCCTAGACGGGTCTTTCTCTCTCTTTTTCCCATGGGGTGAATGACATTCCTTTTGTTGCCAGCATTTTCTCTCGCCCAAAAGGCTGCTCAAACAAGTTCAAACAAGTATTTACCAGCCACGCAGAGACAGTGGGGTGGGAATGGGGGATCTTGAGCAGGAAGCCCTGGCTGGGCAACAAAGAGAGAGAAAATATCTGAGTCAGAGGCAGTTTTCTTTTTCCCCTTTAGCCTTCATATACATAAACAGCAGCAGCTCCTTTCAAGTCTGTCCTTTAAACTTCAGGTCCCCGCTTATTGGGAGACAGACAAAGCACAGTCGCCACAGGGCTGCCTGCAGGATGGATAAGGCTCTCTCTGTGTGTGCAATGTGGGTCTGATCTTTTCCATTCTGCACATGCATTAATGCAACTGCATGGTGGTAGAGTTGAAAGCACAGGCACCTGGCAGAGAGGTCTCAAGAAGGGACTTATTTTGGTTCTTCTGCACATTACATATGAAGAAAATGTTTTCTTTTAGCAGGTGGATCTTTGCACCTGCCACTCAAAAGAGATGGATCTGAGTTTTTGAAACAGCTTAGCTTCATTCCGTTTAAGCTCCAGTGAAAGCTATGGAGAGGGCCTTCTTGGTGCCTGCTCCCAGATTGTGGAACTCCTTCTCACAGGAGGCTAGGCTGCCCCCCCCCCCCGCTTTCCCTTTACCAGCAGGCAAATAACTTTCTGTAGACAGACCTTTGGCCTCTAACTAGTTGTTGTGGCAGGATATTTTACTGGTGGGGTTGTTGTTGTTGTTGTTGTTATTTTCCTCTTGCTATGCTTTTAAATGTTTTGGTGTTTTGATTCAGTGCTGTTTTAGGGATGGTAACTTGTTTGTTTGTTTGTTTGTTTGTTTGTTTGTTTGTTTGTTTAACAATTATAACTAATCTGTGTGGGTTTTTAAAAACTGTATCTGCTTTTCGTTCATGCTGCGAGCCTCCATGAGTCCTGCACTGGGATGGAAATAAATAAATGAGTACCCCAAGTTCTTGGACCTGTCTATACCATCTATCCCAGCACTGCAGGCCTCGACTAGCCATAAATATCTGTGGTCTTGAGCATGAATCTCTCATAACCACTCTCCATAAGGAAATGTGGGCTAGGCCCTATTACAAGGATGGGAAACCCATGGCCTTCCCAGATGTTGCTAGACACCAACTCCCATCCCCCCCCCAGCCAGCCAGCAAAGCCAGTGATGATGTGAGTTGTAGTCCAACAACAGCTGGAGGGCCACAGGTTCTCTGTCTGTGCCATATGGGGTAGGCTGTCACCTTCCACCTGTAGTTATATAATTTGTTGGAAGCCACCCAGAATGGCTGGGGCAGCCCAGTCAGATGGGAGGCATATAAATTATTATTAGTAGTAGTATTTTGTGCATGTGAACATGTAATTTGTCTGCATTTGTGTTTATATTTGCTTAGAAGACAAATGACCCCAGAAGATCTATAGGCAGCCACATGAATGGAGCACTTGGCATATGCCACACATTGCAAAGCACCAAACTAGATGCTTCCTCTTTTCTAAAAAGTGAAAACCGCTTTTAAAAAAACATTCCTTCTTTTAAGAGCACACTAAAGAAATTGCCTTTTCTGAGAAACTGCTGCCTAGGAGCCATAAATAAATACCTCCCCGGTTTACCTTTCACTGTGGTCTGTTTCATTTTATGTGCCGTTCTAACAGAAAGACATCTAATGCAGTTATTTGTGGAGCGGCAGCTTCCTGCAGATTTTGTTAAAGAACCTTGACAAAGATGGCATATTGCAGCCTCTGTTCTGAAGGCCTCCACTCTGGCACAGTGCAACACAGATATTTTAAGCCAAGGCTAGCTTTATCAACACCATCCTTGGAGGTGCCGCAAAACAGGTTCTAGGAGACAGCAGATCATTTTCTCTGCCACATCCTGTTGCTCAGCTTCTCTAGGGGAGGGGGTGTACATAGTTATTGGTTGAAGGAAAAAATAAGTACGGGGCTGAGGTGATTATTTGACTTTGAGACCAAGTAGAATATGGCTTGGTTCAGATTTATTGTGCAGCTGCAGGCTACTCTCATGGGATCTCTGGCAACCTCATCCTGTGTGGAAAATCAAGGAAGAGCTCTTAGGACCTCTTTTCTACTAAGCATGTGTGAATCATATTGCTGCATGAATGATGTGTGAATGAACCAAGAGTGTGTGAACAGTGGGGAGGGGGGAGTTGTGTGAATGGAGTTGTCTTGAGCGGAGAGAGCATGTGAAATGATACATAAGTTCACAAAAACAGGCACCAGCGAAAACTGTAAATGGAAAACAATTATTCAACTGTTTATTTTCACTGTATATTCACTTGTCTTACAATCTCAGACATCAGCTGACCGAACGGGCAATTTTACTTTAAGCCATGCTGTGTCACCTCCTTGACAAATAGCGTTGAGTGCTTGCAGTGATTGGACTTCCTTTGTCAGAAAATTAATGACTCTGCCACTCTGGTTAATTGTTGATGAGTGTTCCACATTAATTATTAACTTTCCTCAAGTTATTAGGGATGGAGCAGAGAGAAGACTGACAGGCCTTGCATTCCATTATGATACTAAGGCCTTCATTGAATCTCGGTGGACCGGGATTAGCTGGGCCATAAGAGCAAAAGGGACAGTAACAAACCAGCAGCAGACAGCTGCCACCCTGCCCCTAACCTCATTCTCAGCTCCTGTTTCAAGTGGTGTTAGTTATCATTAATAATCAAGTTTCTCTCCCTGCCTGCTGTCCTAACCTTCTTACCTTATATTCCTGCATTGCATGGGGTTGGGCTAGATGATCCTCACGGACCCTTCCAACTCTAAAATTCTACGATTCTGTCATATACCACCAACCCCCGAGGTTGGGCTCACTCTCGTTCTCTGCAATCTCTGGCCAACCGTCAACACTCTCTACACATTCTGGTGTTAGCCTACTGTGTGACTTATTTACACTCTTAAGTGTTTTAAGCAGAAATATTTCTAGTGCATTGTATATTTTCACACCAGTGACGCTGGGATAACAGCAAGGAGAAGTCACACAACATCAGATTTATAGATTTGATAGAGTGCAAAATGATCTGGATCTGTGCCTAATTGAAACGGGATTGGCTCAGTCACATGAAACTGAATTAAGGTCTGATCTAATGTGGACAACCTTAATTCCTTTGCACTGTTTAATGGAGGTTCTCTGTGGTAAATAAGACAGAAATAACTTCCTCTTCCCCTGAAGCATAATATACACACAGGGGAACATAATCCAGTTTTTCTGTTCCTGTTTAAACTACATTTATTTTTCATCTGGTTTTATCTTCCCCAGATACAACAGAAGAGCTAATTCTGCTAACTCCAGAATCAGCCTAATGTTACAAGGCAGGTCAGAGTTAAATTACAGCAGTACCAGAAACAGAGTTGGTCTCTCCAAGCCAGACTTGCTGTGCTGGGATCCTTACGTCCATCTCTAATCTGGGCAGGAGGACATTTGGTGTCAGTGCTGTGTCTGTCCGTTATAATAACTTAGGAACATCCTTTTGTACAAAATTATAAACATAGCTTTGAACTCCTGGTTTCAGGTGTTGCCATCGTTCTTTTTCTTGCTTAAATTCAACAGGCAGGACAAATTATTTCTCCAGATCAAACATTTCCTAGAGCATTCACATGATGAAGGAGTTGCTTGCTGCCACCCCCACCCCCCTTCATCTTCGTTAAGCAGTATGAGCCAGGCCTCCACACAAACTGCCTGATCATGCAGAAGCCCGGCTAATGGAATTTCTCTCCCTCAGAAAAATGAAGGAAAGAAATCATGCAAAAGGTTGTGCGGAGGTTTCCATGCAATCAGGCAGCTGCATGAAGGCCATACATTGTCTCAGGGGCGCTATTCTTCTACCATGAAAGCAGCCCAGGTTACATACGTCCTTTGGGGCTACGTCAAAAACCTCGGGCAGCCTTTGCTTCTATGATTCCAGATGAATTCCCACATGGTCTGTGGCACTGCAGTCTGGTCCCAGAAGGGGACAAACACAGGGAAGGCATGGTGGGGAGGTCTGTTTCATATACATGAAGAGAGTGCAATGTGTTTCTTTGCCGCACATGAAGCATAAAGCCCAGCATCACACCGAAAGAAAATATAATCACTCCCAATTAGATAACATTAGTAATTGGGATTAGCAATCAAAGGCTGTCCATTTGCAAGCAATTCCCAGTAATGCTGAGTAATTGACAGTAATTAAGCACTAATTAATTCATGCTGGGACTGATCCTGTTTGAGCCAGCCAGTGCCACCAAATCTCCCTCTAGCTTCTTTGAAGGAGGGATCAGGCTCTGTGTAGACATCGGAGGAAACATCAGCCAGTTATGTCTCAAGCTTTACTTATAATTTAACAGCGTAATGAATTTTTAACACAGCTAAGTGGAGTTTTCCTTACCCTAACCCTCCTCTAATGCACTCATATTAGATAAGAAGTAAATGAAGCAATTTTAATCTGTTTTAAGTATTTTAACTTTTGTATGTTTTAAAGGAGGGTTGTAAATTTTTCTTGATTTTACTGTCTTTTTGTAAACCGCTTTGAGGTTTTCTACAGTCAAGCAGTATAGAAATGTTATGAACTTAATAAATGAACTATTGATGGTCAGTGCTCAGGCAACTGTAGTTCCTAGGAAATAAATAACACATAGTAATAGAGAGCAGTAAGCACTGCAAGGGTGGGTACCACCTGTCTCTCAAAACTACTCTTCTCCCTTGCTCCTAGCATTTCTGAATATGCATGACACTGACACTCTTCCAAATATTAGGAGGAAGTCCATTTGTCCTCCTCCTCCCTCTTTGCAAGGATGAAGACATGTGGAAATGTGCCTCTGTGTGTGTCACCAATGCTCAGCATGTGGTCACAAAGATGCACATCTTCATAAGGTGGCACCACTCTAAAGGAAGACTCTTCAGCTCAGGTGTGGCATCTCACCCACCTGCCCTGTTGGCAGTATGAGATTAGCCAGTCACTCCATTAGAAGCTGAGCAGATTTGGGAGGGGGAGGGGGAGGGGCTTCTAAGAATTGGCTGTAAGATAGCCTTGTTCTCACCTAGTCCATATTATATGAATGGTGTGAATAAAGGTTATTTGATTTAATTGACTTTACCTGTGGTCATAACTGTCAGGTGTTGAAAGTAACTAAGTTGGTAAGTTAGGCTACTGTCAGGCTTCATGAAATTGGCTTCCTCCCCCATGGCAGTAAACAAAGGATCAAATGAAAGTAACATCTTACCAGTTAGAATCATTATTAATCACAGTGAGAGAACAAATAACACATCTCCTAGAATGGCGGTGCTCCCAATTAAGGGTCACTCCCCCCTCTGTCCCTATTAATCTATGTCACTCCTACATTTTGTAATCTGAGTTTGTAACCTCTGCGCTTTCTGTTCTGACACTTTCTGAGCTCTCCATGACTTTGGAGAAGGGGGGGTGAATACTATCCAGAGACTGTGAACCTGTTAACTCTCTCTCTTCTAGTGTTTCTTCTGCTAGCTGTTCCCTTTTCAGTATTTCCCAGCTTCTGCTTTCTGAACTATGCCCTTCTGCAACCCACTGTTCCAAATCTATACTGTCCTCCTGCTCCTGGGAAGATCCAGGATCAGGATCAAGAGGAGGGGGTGGCTCCCACTATTCTTTCTCAGTGCAGCCCTCCTCAGCATGGTCCCTGACAGCTAGCCTGGTGAATTTAGGGGTGATGTTCCAACCTACATCTCATTGCTGCCAAGTTGAAGAGAATGGGCTTGGCCACACTTCCCATGCCTAAAAAAGCACAGCTCCAAACAGTTTTTTGCTTCATGTGCACTTTCTAGGTATGGGTCTGGGTGGTTTTCTCTTTGCCCCACTCCTTTCCCAGGGAAACCCCACTCTTTAGTGCTAAATTGGAGCAAACGTCAATCTGGATAAAACCTAAATTGCCAGTTGCCCCAACTGACAGCTAAAGAGAGAATATTTATGTACTGCTAGTATCAAGTGGTACCAACCAAACTATATTTTTTCCCATATGGCAAATAGTAGATTCAGGAATGATTTAGATCAGAAAACTGACACTTGGTCCCCCAGTGCAGCTTCCCTGATCAACTCAGGCTCCTGCCAGTTGCTTTAAACTAAGGAAGAAACACTGGAGATCTTACAGATTGCCCAATCCCTTGTCTAGTCTGACACTCAGTGCAGTTTTGAGTATGTTCCACATATTTTAGGAGGAATTCAACTAGTGAGTCTTATCAATGGAAGCCCAGCAGAATGACTTCCACTTGCATGATGCTGCTTTCCTCCTCCCCCCCCCATCCCCCCCAAACTGGCTAAGCCTCAAGTCATTAGAACCCCTGAAACAGTACTGGGGGCAAGGAGAGTGGGGACCATTCCATCTAGAAAGCTGAAATGCTTGTCCTGATGGAATGATCGCCTTAGCTTGATGTCAAAATCCTCCCTTGGACTTTCTGTGCACACATTGCTTTGTGCATGTTGTGTGCCATTTCGGGCTGAGTTTTTTCCTCTGTCTCCATGCATTTCTGCACTCTGGTGGAGAGTGCTCTAATGGAAGGTAACTCAGCTTGGCAGGCAAGCAGTACTACTGTATGCATCTCGGTCCATGAGCAACTTTTCCAGAGGGTGTCTTCTGTCACGTAAAAATGAGGAAGCTGTAAAAAGAGGGATGAGCTGAGTGTAAGAGCGAAGCAGAGAGTGTGAAAAAGAATACACATTCTTGGACTGTCAGTTACTTTTGAGCATCAGAAGGAAAAAATGTGTCCCCTAGAGCCACCGTTCCTGATTGTCACCCCACTCCACTGAATTTGCACACATTCACCCCTTATTACCCTGAGGAAGTGGTTAAGCTGGGGAGCATGTTACAGGATTCAGCTGAAAGAAAATCTACCAGACGGGCTACAACGTGTGTGGAAACTGGAGCAGCCTTTTAAATGGAGCTCAGTAGAATGATGGTCCCACGTTGTTCTTTGGAGCAGAAATCAGGCCACATTGTTAGCATGTGGAAAAGATATATACTAATAACTTGGCTAACAGGTGGCCATGCTGTTGTATTCTCCTCATCCTGCTTCCTATTAATCTTCCCAATCCCATCCACCTTTATTGGTTCCTTAGGGCTTGCTCATGGTGTTCCATTATTATACTAACTCTTCTTACTATCACCCAGTCATGGCTCTAGTTTTGAGGTGGCCCTCAGCAAAGTGCCTTCAGGTGGGTGCCCAGTCTGGTGGCAGCAGTGAGAGACATCCATTTTGGAAAAACTTGAGTGTGAGGTTATGCTGGTAAAACACAGTAAAATTGAATAGTGAGGGAGTGAGAATCAAAAACTATTATCTGAGTAAGCTGGTTCCCCTATACTTAATTTCCCTATAGTTAATTCCCCTATCGTTAAGAATAATAGTTAATTTTTATATTGTTCACAACATTTCACAACAGAACTGTTCACAATATATTGTCCTCACTACAGAAATACACACACACACACCATAAAACCCCAGGTAAGTTCCTATATATAGATAAAGCCCAGAACATGTGTGTGCGTGTGTGCACAAGGCTCCCATTCACACAACAGCTTTTTCCACATAGTTTGCCATCATAGATAGCTTAGGCAGGGGGTTCTCAACCTTTTTATGGCCCAGTGGACATGGATAGAAATCTAAGAAACTAGATTGGGGACCACCCATTTCACATTAGAAAAACTGTTGATGCTCAGAACCAACCCCCAAAAAGGGAAAACACCTACAAACACACAAACCAAAGAAACCCAACTAAAACACAGCAGGCAACACTTTGTCACCAACATTGAAAGACCATGTTGAGTGCCAAAGGGTTAATGCCATGGCACCCTCTGGGGACCCCAGGGTTAGACTGAGAAACTAATTACTGGTGCAAAGTGGGTCAGTGAGACTCTTGGTAGAACGAGGGGTTGAACTCAGGTCTGTCATGTTTTTATGTGTATTCATTTCCATATTTTCACATGACATAACAAAATGGAAAAAGGTCAAAACAAACAAGGAAAAACCATATAGCCAGATTTAATGTACACTGTTTTAAAAATGGATGTCATTTTAAAAGATTTTATTTGCTGTTTACAAAGGAAGGTGCTCTTTTCTCCTACCAATTGCTAAAAATATCCTAATCAGGTTTGGCCTTTGAAAGCATCAGGGGTTGGGGGAATAAAATCATAACATATACGCCTGTGTCAGCACAATCACCGCTACTAAAAAGGGATTGTGATTATGGAAGAGTTTTGCATTTAGAACTCGTTAAGCTGACACAGTGTTGAGTGGCAGTCAGGTCACTATCAGTGTCTTTGGAGAGCTGTGCCAAAAATACCCTCTCACTTTCATAGGCCCAGGTGCAGGCCACTAAAGGAGGGGCAGGGAAAGCATTTTCTGTATTTTTCAGAGGGGGCAGGAGGAAACAATGAAATTTTCAGAAAGGTGAAGTGCTTCACTTGAAAAGTGACAACAGAGGTTTCCCCTCTCCTTCCTTCCTTCCTTCCTTCCTTCCTTCCTTCCTTCCTTCCTTTTTTTTTTAACTTTTGCTTTTCTTTTTTGCTGTAGCAGAGTTTGCAGCGCTGTTTCCCACAATATTTCTCTGAATGCTGTTACGTCATGATTGAATGCCATTTTGGTATATTGTTTTGGGGAAGCAGATGTTTCCCCTTCAACACCACACCAGGAATGACACCACATTGCAACACAGGGGTTTATTTATGTAATTCCTAATCTGAAACAGCTCTTCATTCATTGCCATAGCAGGTTACAATTTAAAACAAATATGTCATGCAGTACTCAAGGACAGATAATTTTGACCAGCCAGCTAAAATAAACATGAAGACCAGACCCTCCAAGTGACCCTGTTTTCCAGGGTCTGTCCCTGATTTGATATTTTTCTGCCTCCAAAAAGTATGTTCCCACCCCACCAACACCAATTCACCTCTCACGACTCCCCTCAAAGTTCCACGAAGAAAAGCTTTTGAGGAATTCTTTGACTCAATCTCCACTTTCCCTTCTTCTCCTTTGCTTGCTTTATCTGGTTCATATATGTACTTGATTTGTGTGTCTGTAATTATTAAAACATTGGCTATAACAATATCCACTTACATTAACCATATTGAATGCTCTGCTCTCATAGCCCATGCCTCGTCCTGCTCTAGAAGTTTGTGGTCAGAATACATTGCTTTTCCCTCTCTCTCTCTCTGCTCAACTTCTTGGGATAAAGCTTGGGGACCATTAATGAAATCCCCAAGGCCCACCTCTGATTCAGCCAAATCTTCTGCCTCGTGTGCCTGTGGCTATATATGCTAGCAGGCTGAAATGTACAGAACTGCTTCTGAAGCACTCCTTGCTTCAGAACCAGTTGAATGGGCCTTGAATGGGCTTCTCTTCAGCCTGAAGAATGACCATAGAACAACACCCTTCTTCTAACAGATGCCTTGTATTTAGAATGTAAGAAGACCCCTGCTGGATCGAGCCAATGGCCCTGTTCTCATGGTGGTCAACCTGCTGTCTATGGGAAACTCTCAGACAGAACATGGACACAAGAACACTCTGCCCTCCTGTGGTTTCCAGCAACTGGTATTCAGAACCATGCTGCCTCTGACAGTAAATGCAGAACATAGTAGTCCCTGATAACCTCATTCTCCTCTTTGCTTATTCCTATTTTAAAGGCATCCATGTTGGTGGCTATCATGATGCATTGTGGAGTGAATTCCATAGTTTAATTATGCAATTCATGGAGGAGTACTTCATGCTAGAACATGCCTGCATACTTTGTTCCCTACCAAGCTGAACACAGCTGACCATCTATGTACGGCAATGCACCGAAGACTCTGTAAACCTTCTATTTTTGATGCTTGATTGTAGGTACAAAAGAGGGTGGGGGCTGCCATGCACCCAGCAGGCCACATAATATATTGTTCATGGGCTGCATTTAGCTTGGCAGGTCACAAGTTGTACAAGCCTGATTAGAATCAGTGCAGCATACTACATTCTGATTTCAATTGTCAGGATGAAGTTCTGGAAGTACTAGGATGATGAACCCAGTATCCATTTCTGCATAATTTGCTCACATGCTGCATGCTGGTCTTAATAGGTGTGCCATGTTAAAGATTGGCCTTGTTGAAGCAAAATTCCCTTCATTTTTGCGAATTTCCTGAATGCTTTCTGCACACTGCCAGGGCATTGAATGCAGGAGGTTACCATGGGAGTGGTTTATTGCCTAAAAGGAGTGGGGAGAGGCATGGAAAAGGGGGTAAAGGTGGACACAGGGCTGCAGAATGGAGCTGCAGATACAAGAAAGATATGGTTTCAGGTAAGGGGTTGGGAAGGTGAAAAGCAAGCTTAGTAGTTGTATCGGGTAGTTAGGGGAAGTTTGAGGGAGTTAATGTGGGGGGAATTGCAAGGGAGTTGGTAGGCAGAGCAAGCAGGCATGCAGTCCCTAGTGAACCTATATTTCCTTTCTCTCTACTAACATTAGATGTACTTCAGTAGTGCATTTCTTTTTGTCATCTCTGAAGAATCTGAATGTTTCATGATGGAAAAATAAAGCTTGTAGTTTAATAATCTTACAGACGCTTTGTTGTACATTATGTATAACTTTGATTTCACAGTATTATTTTATAGATGTAGAGAACATGTCAATCTCTGACCACAAAAAACCCCAGCAAGTACATTTATTGAATTAACTTCACAGGTATTATAGAAAATGTGTGTTTCAGAGTTATAGCTGATAGATTGTTATTAAAAGAAATACATGGATTTATCTGCCAAATGTTAACATAGCAATTAAATGATCAAATCATTTTTACATTATGTGGGGGGGGGGTTTCAAATGCCACAGGCTTTACCTGTGACTGAACTATACTCATGGTTACATAATAAGAAAAATATTCATTTATTAAGTACAGTATTTAAATGTTTACAAAATTGCTTAATAGCTAACACAGTTGTTCATGAGGCAGAAATTCTAGTGGTAAGTGTTGAATAATAAACGAAAGAACACTGGTAGCTAACTTACCTTTAACCATATGCCAAAACTGGCCCCCTGGATGTGTTGCCTCAGCCTGCCAAATGGCATGACTGCCATTTTTGTGGTGCTCTGTGGGATCATCAAGGCTGTTGGATGCCTGGTTCTCACTTTATCTGTGTCTTTCCTTAATGCAGGTACATTCAAGGCGCCTCATCCCCAAAGGACATGGTGATCATCGTGGATGTGTGAGTGTCTTTCCTCAAAATCAGCCACTTTCAGTGGCATTTGTACCTCCTCAGTCCAAAGGCCACGATTTATCCTATAATTCTATGTCTTACTGTAAAGTCTGCTACACTTCAAAGACATGTGGGGGTCCGGGGGTTGTCACTATTCATGGGGCCCAGCTCAGAAACCAGGGAGGGGTTCTTCAAAATGGGAGGGCAGTGGATTTTAATTTTTTAAAAATGTTTTCCCCTGTAGTCATAAAGTGGCGGCATGAGCTGTTTCTTCCTTTTATTGACAGGAGTGGCAGCGTTAGTGGCCTGACACTGAAACTGATGAAGACCTCAGTCCATGACATGCTCAACACTCTCTCAGATGACGACTATGTCAATGTGGCTTCAGTGAGTGTCTAATTTGTGGTTGGCAGAACAAGAGGCAGGTGGTGAAGGTAGAATGAAAGATGTAGGAAATGAAAGTGGTGAAGGCTTATGTGGCTTCATGGCACCTAATATCCCCCATGGATATCAGTGGTGATACACACACACACACACTCTAGCATATATACCTCTAGGTTCCCAGTTGTTTCAGTTCCAGCCAGTGGTCTTTAGGATAAAGATGAAAAATTAGGAAGAAACAATGACTATTTTTGAAAGGAAAATGCATGTAAAGTAAGAGCCTTTGCAGATCTGCATCCTGTGATCCAAGACTGGTTTTCATGATGTAGAATCTACTATATTTAAGAACAAATTTCCAGTCTGTACCCTCACTTGAGGATAGCTTAGAGCTGTAAAAATCAGATTCAGCACCTAATACACTTACCTTGGGGACTTTGTTGTGTGCACACTCTATTAGTTATGTCTCGTAGTATATACTGTTGTTTAGGAAAGAGATAAATCGAGTGGCACTAATTATATTGTAGCCTTTCTTTCTTGCTAACCAGCACACCATAATTGTTATGCAGATAGATCTGCGGTATAGACAACTAACCTCAGTGCTCCTCTGTGCTATGAGACAGTGGATTGCTGAGCTACTAAATAACTGTAACGGAGATGAGAGCTGTGTGTACAAGTCTATAAGGTATCGTTACATGGTAATTTCTATGTACCATCGTTTAAGTGCCCTCTAATTGCAGTCTTATTTCCTCACTGCAAAAGAACCAAGTGTGGCAGTAAAGATGCATGGGTCCGTTGACGTTGTGAAGGTGCTACATGATAATCAGTGAGTAAGTTGCTTTGCCATTTCTGCAGGACACCATTATGCCAAATAATTGGCATGGGGGTGTCAGGACACATGTAACTGAGTGAGAGAGGCTGGTATAGGTATCAACTCATTCTTTCCTTCTCTTCTTCTTACTTAGAAAGAGACAGAAGGGTCTACTTCTGCCACATCCTTGGCATGTTGTCCATGTGTCATCTTCCATCTTCTTTAGTGATCAGGACTAGGTTCAGAGTTGTCCAACACTTCTTGATATCCTTATGGCCACAAGGCGATATGCACATCTGTCCTGATGGCTGGAGAGTATTGTCCAGTGACATTCTAATTTGATTGCCAAATCTATTGAAAGATTGACTATGGTTGCCTGGCCTGCAGACTTGCACTTTAGTATAGCCTTAGGGAACTATCAGGTAGACATTCTGTCCCAGATCTTTAGCCCAGTGATTCATAGAACTCAACTACATTGCCATGTAAGGAAGACAGCTTTTGAGTTATTTTGGACTGGGGAATGTTTGCTACCACATCCTGTCAAGATAGTTGGCCCAATTAAATGTATAATCAGAACCTTTTTGTTATGTTTTCCTTGCTTCCCTGATCTGATAGAAACCAGGGCATAATATGAACCTAATCCAAGCATTCTTAAACATTTGATAGAACTAAAGCAAAAGTTCTACATAGAAATAATCTAATGCACAGAGTAATTATTATTATTATCATCATCATCGTCGTCGTCATCATCATCCTATAAGTGGCTGGGAATCTACTGCTTTTCCTAGACAGAGTGTTTCATTGATTAATTTTCCTTTGTATTAATAATGAGCACCGTTTTGAATAATCTGGATATGCATGGTACTTGCTCAAGACTTTTTAAAGCCAGTTTCATCATAGGCAAGTGTGATGGTGCTGGGCAAGGGGCAGGTAAGAGTGGAATGACAGCCACTCAGGAGTGAAGAAAGTGTATCACCAGTAAGTGAACTGCATAATGAGCAAAGCTGTTCTCCAGGGTTTATATGGAGTTTTCAATCCATGTTCTTGCACTTACCAGCCTCCAGGAGTTAAACAACAGGTTCTCTAGGAAATGAGTTCTGAAAGCATCTCAAAACAAAATGCCACATGAGCCCTGTGAAAACAAGTGTGCTCTTTATTCTGCTGTATTTATTGCTTTGTATAATGGGAAAGAAGAGGGAAACGCCCATCAGAGGCATTGGCCTCTGCCTCGTGCAGCTCCTGCAGCCCAATTTACCATTTCTGTCACCTTTCCTTTTCCTGCACTCCCGACTGCTCTCTGCCTTTGATCGATTGCAAATGACAAAACACACCTGCAAGAAATAAATTACATCCTTCCACTGCCATTTCCCCCATGCCAGCTTTGATGGACTATTCTGTTTGCATGAGGTGTTTATTGTGGGGGGCAGGTTGATGGTGAGGGGAAGGAAAGCTTTGGCAAAGAGGCATACAGCCACAGAAGACCAGTTAGCTTTGGAGACCATGTTTCTCAGTGGGCCTGAGCTGTAGCAAGCTTAGACTAAACACAGGTAAGATTCTTGGGGGTTTTTAAGCATGCAAGATGATGCATGAAATAGGCATCATTAGCAGAGCTGGGCTCCTTTCAGAGTGATATATTTTTAGGTACAAGTAATGATATTGCAATATAGTCCTTCAGTATATTAGTATATTTAAGCAATCCAGAGTAGTCAGTGAACATGTGGGTTGTTGTGGTTTTTTTTGCTGTACAGCTAATAAAGCATATTCTGTTCAGTGTCTTAAGGAATAGCACCAAAATTTACACTTCCTTCCATGGACTTAAATGGCTCAAGAAATCCACACAGGTTTCTATTCTCTCACCTTTGCCTCGCTAAGGCCCTTGATGGATACACTTGCCCATGATATATACCAGGTTCAATGATACAAAGAGAATCACTGTTGTGCATAGTGGATAGAGAATTGGTCTGGGCCGGCTGGGCTAAGCCATGAAGTAGAACACTGAAGGATCAGACCAAAGGCCTATCGAGTCCAGAAGCCTGTTACCACAGTGGCCAACCAAATGCCTATGGCAAGCCTGTGAGCAGTACATAAACACAAAACCACTCTCTCCCCTTGTGATTCCCAAGGAATCTTCTGGTGAATACAGCCCCTTATCTGGCAGCCTCATTCTACCCAACCATATTTCCATCCCTCACATAAGATTGAGGCCATATGGGTGAGGCGTTTACACATCCATAAGGCAGTCTGTTTCCATTATCCTTCCCAGGCCAGAAAAAATGGAGGCAAAGTTCAGTCTTCCCTATCTGGTCTGCCGAAGTGGCATAGAGAGGTAATACTATAATCAGCTGTCAAATTGCATCACATCAACTGCTCAAATGCTTCCAGAATAAAACCTCAAGCCTCAGGGGGACAGATAGAAGGGACACAAGGCCTGCTGCACGCATGAGTGAATAGTCTTGAGGCAGGCTGGGCAGAAGGGTCAGGGACATTATGCACAGAGAGGCTTGAGCGTTATTCATAATGTGTTTTGGGGAGGATAGAAACATAGGAAAATGCCTTGTGTCCAGGTTAAGGCCATTGGTCCACCCAGCTCAGTATTGTCTACATTGACTGTCAGTGGCTCTCTAGGGCTTCAGATGGGAGTCTTTCCCAGCTCTACCAGAAGATGCCAGGAACTGAACCTGTGACTTTTTGCATTCAAAGCACATGCTCTGCCTCTGAAGTTTGCCATTTCCCTTCTGAAGGTGTATACCTGATCTAGAAAAGAGGCATGCCCCATCTTTCCGCCAAAAGTCTTCTAGACAGCTTGCATGGAAAACTAAAACAATTCGAGAACTAAAAACAAACCAAGGCAAGCCTAGAATCAACAATAGAAATGGCATCAGCATTAATAATGGGTAAACATATCACAAACTGCCAAAGAGTGTACAGAAGCTTATCTCTTATGTGGTTAAGCACCACAGCGCTGAAACTGGATATAAGCTTCTGTCCTATCTTAGCGCTGTGAAATTTCACAGCGCTAAGATAGGATTGGAGCTAAGCGATTGCATATCTTTGATCTTGGGCATTAGTGCTTACTCAGGAGATAACCAGATCCCCATGGCATCAGGTGAGTGACAGGTGGTTGGGGTTTGCTCAGAATGGCCTCAGGACAAATTCAGGGACCTGGTGGGCCTAATTAGACCCATTGGCCACAGAAGTTCCCTACTACTGTTTTAAGAGTTTTAAAGCCGCCAGCTTTCCCAGCAGCTCCATTGATTGCATCACAAGCTGAGCTCTGACTGTCATCATATTTCCTTCCAAGATGCACCCCCCCATCAAATGCACCATGGGGAAGGAAGCATTTTTGCAGCCAGAATGCCACTCTCTTTGTTTCCCCAAAGCCACAGGTAGGGCCAGGAGCTTTAAACCATTAAATCATTTAAATAAAGAACATTTTGAGGATATCATGTTCAGCAGCATGGTTAGTGGCCTGTTCCTCTCTCTGGTATTTTGATTCCCAACCACCCTTTGAAATTGTAGACCCTGATTCAGGGTGGGTTAAAATACCTCTAAAACCAGTTTGTTTGTTTTTTGGTGTGGGTGGGGGAGAGAGTCCATAGCCCTAGTAATAAGAGGAGTTTGGATTTGATATCCTGCTTTATCACTACCCAAGGGAGTCTCAAAGTGGCTAACATTCTCCTTTTCCTTCCTCCCCCACAACAAACATTCTGTGAGGTGAGTGGGGCTGAGAGACTTCAGAGAAGTGTGACTGGCCCAAGGTCACCCAGCAGCTGCATGTGGAGGAGTGGAGACACGAACCCGGTTCACCAGATTACGAGTCTACCGCTCTTAACCACTACACCACACTGGCTCTCCTGCTACTTCTATCCTTATCCATAATGCTGTGCTAGTGAGACCCTGTGGGGCTGCTGTGAGCCCTTCTCATCAGGAGACAAGGGGTACTTGCCACCAGTGAGGTAGCAAGTGGAATGGTTGCACTGCATGTCTCCCTTTCAAATGCTAAAGAAATAGCTGCTGTGTTGTAAAAATGCCTGGAACTCACTCTCTCTTCCTGCAAGGTGTGAAGCCATCCTAGAATTCGATATAACCCACTACATTCTGCCCAACTAATATATATATATATAGAGAGAGAGAGAGAGAGAGAGAGTGAGTGTGTGTGTGTGTGTGTGTGTGTGTGTGTGTGTGTGTGTGTTTTCAGGGACATCTGGAAGTCCTGCAAGGGGAAGAGCCTTGGGGGGGGAATTATAATTACAGAAATACAACATGTATATGCTGCAAAGATCAGACAAATGCCCCCAAATGGCTTGTGAAGATCTTGCAATCTGGTTATGAATCAGTATTATCATTAATGCATTTGGCCAGTTACATATCAAGATAGATGCCTGGGGGAAAATATTCTCTTCCTCGCTCATAAGACCATTTTGTTAAACTGTTGGCAGCTGTTGTGTCGGGAAAGGTGGGCACATAACTCCTATCTTCCTCACTTCTGCATGCCCGAGAGAGTCCGATATGAGCCATTGCTGGATTGCTGCCATCATTGTTATTGATTGGTTTATCTTGCACTAGGGACTGGGCTTTAAACAGGCAGGTAAAATTGGCAATATTTAGATAAGGGAAAAAGGAGACAGAAGACAAGAGGAACAGACTGTGACATGGTGAGGGGCTTATGATCAATTTCAGGGCTCCTCCCTTTTAAATTGATTGTTAGGAGTGTGTTGGGAACATATTCATTTGTTGGGAAAGTATCATAGAATAATAGAATTGTAGAGTTGGGAAGGATCCTGAGGAACCCTCAGGAAGGGGCCCTGACTAGAGTCCAACCCCCTGAAATGCAGCAATCTCCGCTAAAGCATCCATGACAGATGGCCATCCAACCTCTGCTTAAAAACTTCAAATGAAGGAGAGTCCACCACCACCTGAAAGTATCGATTCCACTGTCAGAATCTACTTTCTTGTAACTTGAATCCATTGGAGAAAACGAGCTTGCTCCATCTTCCACCTGACAGCCCTTTAGATATTTGGAGGTGGCTATCATAGTAGGCTTATACTGTACATTTCATTGCACAGGAGTCATGTGTTGAAAGTTCTCGGTGCTTAACTTTCAGGAAAAAGCTTTTAGTTGTGTAAGGCCTCTTTTGGGGCTAATTAATAAAGAGGTGGGACGCGAGTGGCGCTGTGGGTAAAAGCCTCAGCGCCTAGGGCTTGCCGATCGAAAGGTCGGCGGTTCGAATCCCCGCGGCGGGGTGCGCTCCCGCTGCTCGGTCCCAGCGCCTGCCAACCTAGCAGTTCGAAAGCACCCCCGGGTGCAAGTAGATAAATAGGGACCACTTACTGGTGGGAAGGTAAACGGCGTTTCCGTGTGCTGCGCTGGCTCGCCAGATGCAGCTTTGTCACGCTGGCCACGTGACCCGGAAGTGTCTCCGGACAGCGCTGGCCCCCGGCCTCTTGAGTGAGATGGGCGCACAACCCCAGAGTCTGTCAAGACTGGCCCGTACGGGCAGGGGTACCTTTACCTTTACCTTAATAAAGAGGTAAGGCCGATTGCATGGTTGGCGGTTCGAATCCCCGCAGCGGGGTGAGCTCCCGTCTTTCGGTCCCAGCTCCTGCCCACCTAGCAGTTCGAAAACACCCCTAAGTGCAAGTAGATAAATAGGGACCGCTTTATAGCGGGAAGGTAAACGGCGTTTCCGTGTGCTGCGCTGGTGCCGGCTCACTAGAGCAGCTTCGTCACGCTGGCCACGTGACCCGGAAGTGTTTGCGGACAGCGCTGGCTCCCGGCCTCTTAAGTGAGATGGGCGCACAACTCTAGAGTCGGACACGACTGGCCCGTACGGGCAGGGGTACCTTTACCTTTAATAAAGGAGTTGGATGGAATTCTGGAAGAAAGAGCAGGAGACCTTTGGGCATGTGCGGGTGGCAGAGTTGGAGGAATAGGTGCCAGAGGCAGTGACATATCCAGATGCATGGACAGAGAAATCTGGGTGGGATGGAGAGTCTGTGAAGGGCTTTTAAAACCACAGCCAAAGAGTTGAGAATGAATAGGTAGCCAGCGCAAGAATTGAAAGAGGGCTGTCACTGAGAACCAAGAAAGATGGATGACTGTGGCAGCTAAGGTGCAACAACAGAAGGCCGGGGAAAAGAAGGTTGCAGTTAATAGGGTGGGAGGTGATTAGAGCATGAACAGGTGTTTTAGCTGAGGGGATGGAAAGGGAAGGTGTTCTGTGCATTGCAGTACAAGGGAAAGTGATGTAGCTTATCAACAAATTGAATTAACCAGAAATTGTGTTGGACCTTCCTTGCCCACCTTGGCTTTTGAGTAGTAACAGTGTATAGGCTTGAACTGGCCCCATCTGTATTGGCATTCTGCTGGCTTTTGCAAATTCACCTGTTTACACAGGCATTTCCTTGATCTCTTGACCTGAGTTTCCCATTTTGATTGCTGTAATGCTTCAATGGGATTGCTTTATTGCATATTTTAAGCACAGATATTTCCATGTTAGTGGTTTATTATTATGTATTTTAATCATGATGTGTTTTTAATTGTTCTGTATCCTAATAGTGTGGGTGGTTGATTTTTATGTTTTGTAAACCATTTTTAAGCTATCATGACATTAAGCCATAGGTAGGCAACCTAAGACCAGGGGCCGGATCCGGCCCAATTGCCTTCTAAATCCAGCCCGTGGATGTTCCGGGAATAGCGTGTTTTTGCATGAGTAGAATGTGTCTTTTTATTTAAAATGTATCTCTGGGTTATTTGTGGGGTATAGGAATTCATTCATTCCCCCCCAAAAATAAATTATTATTATTATTAATAATAATAATAATAATAATAATAATAATAATAATAATAATAATAATTTATACCCTGCCCATCTGGCTGTGTTTCCCCAGCCACTCTGGGCGGCTTCCAACAAAATTTTTTCGTAAACACAAAGGTATGTCCTCTTTACTGCTGCTTCATGTTATAGGGCAGGCATCTATATAGCATTGCTGCTAAGCCCTGATCAGCTGTAGCCTTGGCCCAAATTAAGTCTGTTCACTGAAAAAAGTTCTGCAACTTTATTTCTCTGTGAGCCTAAAGAAAGTCATATTGGGAAGAAAATGAAGAGCTCTTGTCATTCTCTGTGTCACGTGCCTGCTGTCTGGCATGCAACATGCCTGTGCTAGGGCTCTGCTAATTAACGAGTCTAGCCTCGTTACTTTTGCTGGCTCACTGCCTCCTAAATGAATGTTCCATATTTCCAGCAAACTAAGCCATAAGCAAAAACGAATGCCTTCTCGCTTCACCCGCCTGGCCAAACTCTGAGTGGAAAGTCAGCCCTCTCCGAACAGGAGCTTAGCACAGGGCATGCTCTTAACTGGGCCTGTGACCTTGTGATAAGCCACCGAAATGTCCTGCAGAAAACACGCCTGAAGGTGTTCAGGTAATCACAGCTTTCTCTCTCAGCAAATTCATTCTGTTCTCAGCTGCGCATTGAGTGGTGGTTGGTGTGTGTGTGTGTGTGTGTGTGTGTGTGTGTAAATCACATCATACCATTAATGCCAAAGAATTCCTCCACAATCTAAACCTATAGAATGGGGAGGGGGGGACAATGTGGCCCTCATTATAAGAAGACCCTGTCCTTCAGCAGAGGGGCTGAAAGCATGTTTATGCCCATTGTTTGTTTATTTCCCTCACTTCTCCTCACACCTTTTTATCCAAACTCCTTGATTTTCTTTCTCGCCTTGTGCATTTGGGACAACGGACTGTGAATATTGCATTCACAGAGGGGGCGGGGGCATAGGAGGGCTGCCCAAAATATCTTCCGTATATCCTTTGTTCTTTTGGAACCTTAAGAAGGTTTGTGGTCATGCCAAGGCAACTTGTTCAAATTTCTACTTCACCATAACGCTCACTGGATAACTTTGAGTCAGTCACCATCTCTCAGAGTAACAAACTTTACAGGGTTTTTGAGAAGATAAAAGGATGGGGGTCACCCATCTTTGCCACCCTAAATTCTTGGAAGAAGTACAGGATAAGTATTAGATAGTTGGAGGCTGTGTACATTTAAAGCACACCTACTCACATCCAAAAATCATGGAAACTGTAGTTTACCGCTCACATAGCTTTGATCCCCTGCACCTTTATCAAACTACAGTTCCAGGCTTCTTTGGGGGGAGCCATGTGCTTTGAATGTATGGTGTGTATTCAGGCAGAATCTTGGTTCCCTTTGAGTCTCTCGTTGTGGTCATATCTACATCATTAGATCCCTTAGATCTATCCAATTACCGCCCAGTTTCGAATCTTCCATTCCTGGGTAAGGTGATTGAGAGAGCGGTTGCTGAACAGCTTGGTAGGTTTCTGGGTGAAACATCGACTCTGGATCCATTCCAGTCCGGCTTCCGCGCTGGTCATGGGACCGAGACGGCTCTGGTCGCCCTAACAGATGATCTCCGCAGGCAGCTGGATCGAGGCGGGTCGGGGCTGCTGATTCTTCTAGACCTGTCAGCAGCCTTCGACATGGTCGATCACGAACTCCTGGACCACCGCCTTGCTGACGTGGGGATTCAGGGCACAGTCCTTCAATGGCTGCGCTCGTTTCTCTCTGGTCGGGGACAGAGGGTGGCGCTTGGGGGAGAATTGTCATCACGCCACTCCTTGGTGTGTGGAGTGCCTCAGGGTGCGATTCTCTCCCTGATGCTTTTTAACATCTTTATGCGCCCCCTCGCCCAGCTTGTCCGGAGTTTTGGGCTGGGTTGCCATCAGTATGCCGATGACACCCAACTCTATCTGTTGATGGATGGCCACCCTGACTCGGCCCCAGACACACTGACCAGATGTCTGGAAGCTGTGGCTGGATGGTTACGTGGGAGCCTGTTGAAGTTAAATCCTTCGAAGACAGAGGTCCTCTGGCTGGGACGGGGCGATATGGGATTGAGGGGGCAACTCCCATCTCTTGCGGGGTTGCAATTAGTGCCAGCATCGTCCGTTAAGAGTTTGGGTGTAATCTTCGATACCTCCCTCTCTATGGAGGCGCAGATTACAGCTATAACAAAGGCAGTATTTTTTCATCTCCGCCAGGCTAAGCAGTTGGCTCCTTAGCTCTCTCGCCCTGACCTAGCCACTGTGATCCACACGACGGTTACCTCCAGACTGGATAATTGTAACTCGCTCTACGTGGGGCTACCCTTGAGACTGACCCAGAAACTCCAGCGGGTGCAGAATGCCGCGGCAAGACTCCTTATGGGGTCTTCGCTGCGAGATCACATTCATCCAGTACTATACCAGCTGCACTGGCTCCCGGTGGAGTACAGGATCAGGTTTAAGGTGCTGGTTTTAACCTTTAAAGCCCTATACGGCCTAGGACCCTCGTACCTACGGGACCGCCTCTCCTGGTATGTCCCACAGAGGAACTTACGGTCTGCAAACAAAAACATCTTGAAGATCCCAGGCCACAGAGAGGTTAGGCTGGCCTCAACTAGAGCCAGGGCCTTTTCGGCCGCGGCTCCAATCTGGTGGAACGCTCTGTCACAAGAGACTAGGGCCCTGCAGGATTTGACATCTTTTCGCAGGGCCTGCAAGACAGAGCTGCTCCACCAGGCCTTTGGTCAGGGCGCAGCCTGACCCCCCCCCCCCTCCTCTGGCAACCTGCACAGAACTTTGCTTATTGGTTGCCATCAATTTGATTTTAATTAATTTTTATAATGAAATGTTTTTAGAATCGTTGGATTATTTTGATTGTTGTTAGCCGCCCTGAGCCCAGCTTCAGCTGGGGAGGGCGGGATATAAATAAAATTTATTATTATTATTATTATTATTATTGCATTACAAACATATCCATTTTATATACTCTCTCATTTGCCTTTCCCCAAAGGGGGAATCCTGTGAACTGCAGCTGACATGGCAAAGAGAAATTTCTGTTTGATGTGCCCAGCTGTCCTTCCTTCCCACAAAAGAGCTACAACTGCTAAGGTTATCTGCTTTAATTCTGCTCAAATCTGGAGTTTGGATATGTCCAGTGGTGCAAAAATATGCAGCAGATCTTGGAGGAGCATAACTATTGCCAGTTCCCAAAACAGGATGGCAGAAAATCAGCACCAGTTGAGCTACAGTTTCAAGGCATCTCCTCTCACAGTTTGATGTGCTAAATGCAGCTTATCACCACTCCCAAATATTTCTTGTGGGGGGTGGCCTTTGAAGGGAGAGCAGACCTCTGCTTGCCACCGCTCAGACCCAAACCCAAAGTTAGCACATCTGCAATTGTCTTGTCACTAGGAAAAGTCACAAAGAACTGAGCTATAATGTATGTGAGAAGGTACCAAGTGTCTACTGACAGTAGCATCTGACTCTGGACCTTGCTTGCCTCCCAACTAACTTCCTCAGCTGTCCACGTAGGTTGCTGAGATTGCTAACAGAATAAAAGATAGCCTTGCATCTGTATTTCTGAAAACATCCACGGTTCCGTTGTTAACTAAACAAGACACGGCTTTAAGGGGAGGGGTGGATGCGGTTCACAACTTTTGCATTGCCTTCTCGCCTCCTTTAATGCACTTCACCTCTCTTACCTCTTGTCTTCCAGTTCAACCAAAATGCACAGCCTGTATCTTGCTTCAAGCATTTAGTCCAGGCAAATATTCGCAACAAGAAGGTCTTTAAAGAAAAGGTGGATTTAATGGAGGCCCAAGGAACCACGGACTACAAGGCCGGCTTTGAATATGCCTTTGAACAGTTGCAAAATGTAAGCACAGGGTATAAACTCAGAGTGGGGCAAGGGAAGGACTACAAAGAGAGGAAATCTGGAATTCAAATAAGATGTGTGTGCCGGAGAATATGGGGCTGTGAAGGTGAGGATCAATCTAGGCGTGAAGGTGCATAAACAGGGCTAAGATCATGAACGTCATGGGATGGGGAGGGGCTTTAGTTTCTCCAGAGCCCCTATCCAAATTGCTCCCCTGGCAGGTGCTTGGGGTGGGGGAAGACGTTGGACATGCATTCGCATCACTCCTCTAGTTTGGCCCTGAGGTGCATGAGTAGCAGAGTAGCTTCCTAGGAAGGTTTGTAGAGGTGTGTCTCAGACTTGCACATACTATTGCAACATTACCACATCACCCACCTTCCAAATTCTTCTTCACACATCATGAGAAATGGCCTTTATGGCTCATCCACTAATTCATGGCTCCTTTGTTCACACTGCGAGTGGGTGTCTGTCAGGCTAGGACCAGGGAGAGACCCAGATTCAAATCCCCACTCAGCTGCAAAGGTGACTGGGAATCCTTGTGCTAATTACTGACTGCCATCCTAACCTATACCTCTTAGGATAGTTGTGAGCATAAAATGGGGAAAGGAACCATGTATTTCTTAGAGGAAGAGCAGGGCAAAAAAAATATAATGGGATAAATAACATTCTGAGGCATTGGCATAAGCAAAGAAAAAGAAACAGTTGTTTACGAGTCTAATTTGGAGTAGCGGATGCTGTTGGAATTGGAGGAAATTCCTCTGTAACCAACAATCCATCTCTGGAGATTGTTCTTACGGCATTGGATTCCCAATGACACAGCAGCTGCAAAGTGGTGAGCAGGGCTGGAGCATTCATGTTATTCTCCCTGACATTGTAGTGGGGGGGGGAGGTCTATGTGCCTTAAGAATAGAGCTATACTGGGACAGGGCATTGGCGTTGCCTGCTTCTCCCCAGATAAATGAAAAGCATCAGTGGCTGACACTTAAGTTTTAATGGCGGCAGCAGCTGCCTCTTCCATTTCATTAGAAAGGTAGCATGGCCTATCTGAGAGGGCTCGGCTCAGGCAGGCTACGGTGACGTTGGGCAAAATAAAGACGGATAGCCCTATTAATCGCTGAGCGGTAATAGCCACAACATAATTTCCGTCCAGACAACCCCTCCTTCTCCCTGTTCATCTGCACCACCTTCACCCCTGGAGAAGCAGCTAAAGAAAACAGACCCCTCACTGCCAGTTTCTTGGGCTGAAGACGCAGCTGGGAAAGGGCAGGAAACTGTAGTCCCAGCATTTACTCTGTGTACGCCTCTGTGTTTGCAAGCACATCTGTGTCTAGCGTCTGCCATTCTCTTTTACAAGTAAAGAAGCACGTGCTTATGCATACACAAGCCTGTGCGTATCTGCTGCCACTAATTTACTTCAGATTTGAATCCTACTTTTCCCTTCACTAGCCCTGACATGCCTGTAAACCCAGTAACTGTGGGGATTTATCTACTGTAGAGATCGCTTCCATGTTTAAAGATTGTGAGAGGAGAACTGCATTTTTGCATATACACATACCTCACTCATTCATATTCTCTCTCTCACTCACACACTCATCAGCTATCCATCCAACCAGATCGTTTCTCTGAAAAAAATGCAATCACGATGCTGATGCTGCCCCTCTACGCTTTATTTTAAGCAAAGGGTATTAAACATACAAATATACGTATTTGGCATTGTCTTCCCACAATCCTTTCTAGGGCATTGCCTTTGGTTCTGAGTTGTGCACTCACTCAAATGTTTGCTTCCCATTTGCAGTCCAACATCACGAGAGCCAATTGCAATAAGATGATCATGATGTTCACTGACGGAGGAGAAGATCGAGTGCAAGATGTGTTTGAGAAGTACAACTGGCCTAACAAGACAGTGAGTGTTTAAACTGGAGGGGACCTAGTCTAATCTCAGTTGGAAGGGGGTTTCACAGAATTGTACTAATTCTGAATGCACAGCTTCTGGTGGATCTGGGGGGGGGGGGAGAGATAAACAAAGACTACCCCAAAGACCTCATTGATTGGGTGGGGATATAAAGGATTAGGCAGTCCTTAAGGTATCCTGGATCCAAGTTGTTAAAAGCCTTGTAAATTAAAACAAGAATCTTAAAATTGACCCAATAACATATGAGCAGCCAGTCCAAGCTTTTAATCACCAGTGTTATGAGCAGGCAGTAGTCTGTCCCTATCAACAGTCTAGCCAGAGCATTTTGCATCGGCTGGAGCTTTCAAACCAGGACCAATTGTAGCCCCAAATAGAACACACTACAATAATCAAGTCCTGGGTTACCAGTGAATGAATCTATTACTGTCCAGAAATGGCTGTAGTTGGCATAGCACCCATAGCTGAAAGACACTCCTGAACAAATGCTACCTGAACCTCAAGGGACAGAAACAGATCTAGGATTATTCCCAAACTATGGACTTGCTCTTTCAGAGGGAGTGAACCTCTGTCCAGAACAGGCAAATGGCCCATCTCTCGGACATGGGAAGCACCCACACACTGTGCCTTCCTTTTCCCAGGGTCCAAACACAGTTTATTTGCCCTCCTCCAGTTCGCCACTGTGCCCAGACAATGGTCCAGATCATATTCTGCCTCTTCTGACTCATGTTCATGTTATGGACAGAAAAAGCTGTGTGTCATCAGTGTACTGATGGCTCTTTGCCCAAAACTCCTAATAACCACTCTCAAATGCTTCATGTAGATGTTGAACAGCACTGGTAACAGGATCATGCTCTGCAGAGCACCATAGCACAAGGATCATAGGACTGAGACAATCTTCCAATGCTCTTGTCTGGACATGGTCCTGCAGCTGGAGTGGAACCACTGTGAAACAGTGCTCCCAATACCATCCTACAGAGCTGATCCTGGTGAATACCATTATCAATGGTCTCAAAAGATGTGGAACATAGAATCTTAGAATTGGAAGGGACCCAAGGATCACCTGGTCCAACCCCCAACAATGCAAGAATCTCAGCTAAAGCATCCATGACAGATGGCCATCCAACCTTTGCTTAAAAACCTCCAAGGAAGGAGAGTCCACCACCTTTCAAGGGAGCCTGTTCCACTGCTGAACCGCTCTTACCGTCATAGTCACATTCCCCCCAGTCCTGCTCTTGATGCAGGTCATCCAACAGGGTGATTGAATCCCAAAACCATGCCTGAGGCCAAACTGAAATGGCTTCAGATAAGCTGCATCCTTCATGAACTTCTGCAGCTGCTCTGCCACCACTCTCCACCATCTTGCCCAAGAAGGGGGAGATTGTCACTGGGTGGTAGTTGTTATAAACAGGTAGGGTCCAAGATGAATTTATTTAGGAATTGATGCACTACTGCCTGTTTAAGGACAGCAGGCACCACTCCATTGTATGTTTACCACACCTTGCCAATCCATTGTCCCCAACTGGCTTTCAGCAGCCAGGATGAGCATGGGTAAAGAGAGCAAGAAGCAGGTCACATCATTGCAAAGGTTCTGTCTACATTATTGGGTCTCAAAAACTGAAGCAGATCCCATAAATTATGTACTGGACAACCCCAACAGTATTCGCAAGAACTACTGCATTGAAAGTGCTATGGAGCTGAGCAAATGTATCCTTGAAATGCCACGAAAACTAGTCTGACTACGACAACGGGATTATGACCACCATTCCATATCAAGATCCCCCTCTTACCATTACAAGAAAGACTAAGTCAAGTGTAATTGTCAAGGACTGGCTGGATAAAGAGGGGCAGTGGGAGGCTCCAGCCAAAGAGCCCCCTAGGGAAGCAGGAGGAGAAAGAATGCTCACAGCCAGAATTGTGGTGATGGGACTCTGAAGACACGTCAGAGGAGGAGGGAGGCTGGGAGGCAGAAGAAGCAACAGGCTTGAGGGAAAGAAAAGAGCTAGAGGCAGAGCAGGGTGCAGACAGAGACGGGCTGAGACCTGAAAGAGAGGAGGAAGAGGAAGGGACAAAAGCTGCACCAGCTTCTCAGCAGCTGCCTGGTCCCACTGTAGTAAGCTCCCCTCCCCCTTTGACTCCAAGGTCACACAGGGCTTTGCATATAGCTGAACAGAAAGCTCAGAAAGCCCATGGGGGCACCCTCCCCACTGGAGTTTACACCAGTTTGAGAGACATCCAGAGGATGAGGTTTAGGAGGAGGCAGCAAGGGCCAAGAGCCAATCTTGGCAACATCACCACTGAGGAAAGCTGTGCCTCCATGCTCTCTGCTTGTATACTATTTTCTGGAATAAAAACCTGGGTTTACTTTGAGTCTCTGTGTCTCCGTTCTGACCTGCCAATGAGTCAGCCCTGAGAGTATGCCTCGCCCTGTGCGTTGGGGTGATAACTATCTGAATTAGTCCCATGGATGCCATGCAAACTCAAGCTAGCCCTGAGGCAGCCTCAGCATGATGTTGATGCCACCCAAAACAATAATGTCCAACGTGACCCTGGAGACAACCTTGGTCAGGCAGGCCATTGGGCATCAGGGTGGGTGGTACACCAGCAATGTCCTGCAGTATGTGCAGTTTGACCTTGAGGCTCCACCATAACATTTCTTCTGGCTACTCCCGGTTGCCTCAGTTCCAGCTTCTCTGTCAGGAGTTGCTCATTACAGGGGCAAGTAGCTTGGCAAGGCCAAGGATGCTGTTCACTTCAGAGTTTGCTTGCAATTGTTGTTCTACCCCCACCCCCACCCCTATGCCTAGCAATATACTATAAATATATCCAATTATTATCTTCAGTTATCAGGCAAGAGCTAATTTTCAGGCTTCTCTCTGGTCCCAAGCGTGTTTTTCTGAGCTATAGGCTGCAGACCTGAGTTTTGACCCACTTAACTGTTGTGCACAGAGAGACCTCATTCTCTATGTATCTACAGTAGTGGTAGCAGTAGCCAACAATGTGCCTTCCAGATAATAGTTGGACTACAGCTCCCATCATCCCTGTTGCTTGGTCATGAAGGCTGGGGCCAATGGCAGATGTAGACCCATAACGCCCATAGGGCGTTATTAGCTATCCCTGATCTGCAGAAAAGCTTGGAGGGAGATCACATGCCATTATTTTGTTTTGTCACTAGACGACACTAGGCTTTATTGTATTTATTTAATAAACTTGTGTGTGTGTGAGAGAGAGAGACCCTTCCCCACCGGAACCCCTGATTTCCAAATTCTCCCCTCACACACAATATGCACAGGCCTTAATCTAAATGTTTGTGTTTTTGAATATCACAGGACACAAGTTTAAGCAAGCAGGTTCATCTAGGTAAAACCAGAATATAAAGTACTGCATAAGAAAATGAATGCAAAAATAGCACTCTGTCTTAGCTAAAATTCTGACAGGGCTGTTAAATGCATTACAGTTTTCCAGCATGTAATGTCATAATGTGTGAAGCAGCTCTTAGCTAGAGATGGAAAACGCTGTTGATTCCGATTAAGGTAACTTGTTAGTTATGAAGTAAATTACCATGCCATTGTAGATAAGTGTTGCTGGCTCTCAATCAGTCAGAGAGCAAAATAAGCCACTCACTCGCAGCATCTGGCAAGCTAGATTCCCGAATGGTCTCACTCATGTTGCTGCCTACAAGGGACTGCCTACAAGGGACGGGTGGGGGTGGAGTGGGATCCACTCACCTTTATGGGAAAGAAATTCCCGATTTCAAGTTTCAGGTATAGAAGGGGTCGTTGTTGTTGTGTTGCCAATTCAAAAGCATTGTAAGTTTGATTTCTACCTGGGAGCAGGAAAGGGAAAGAGATTTTTCTGCTGTCTGTTAGGACAGAGCTACTTGTGAGTAGCTTCCCATACATATTCCATAGAAGTTTTTGTGGGGGATTTAATGGTGTGCTATTACAGACGCTCCATCTGCACAAGTATAGCAGCTTGCCATGTGGAACAATCCCCCTTCCCCTGTGCAATGTTCTGGGAGTCCCCCCAAGCCTATTTTTGGGGGGGTGAAGAAGGAAAGCCCCATTGTACAAGTGGAAGCCCTTGTGTCAGGCTTCTGCTGGCAGGGTTCGTTAGGTGAATTTGTCTTTCTCTGAAAGTTTAAGCTTTGCCTCTGACAGACCTTTGTTACACAAAATGGCTGTATTGCAGCCAAAACATATACCAGACAGTACAATAGTGTGCACTGTGCCTCCCTTATTCTGTGCTTCTTCATTTGGCACAAATGTACCATATGGAGGCTTGAACTATGCCAGGGAAGGGGGCAGGTGGAGTCATACTGTGCCTCTTCTTCACCTGCTCAAACTGTTATTAGCTTTTCCAGATAGAATCTGTGCATGAGCCAATGGGGGGTGGAAGACAGCACCACCCCGCCCAGAACTTTGCATATGGAACCTTATAAATGAGTCAAGACACAGCACCGAATCGCTGAGGAACCAGCTGTGTGACCTGGATCAGCTCAGTCACGGGAACAAGGGGAAGTGGCTAACTCATGCTTTATTGCAGGATTCCGCCTCATTTGATGTGAGCTATTTAGACAGTTGATCTTCCTGCCTGTCTGCTCCCGCACTGAGCCACTGCCCCTTTAATGGGGCGTCTAACACGCTGGCACTGTTTTTATTACCTGCACCGACCTTGAAATGCCAAAAAAGGTGGACAGAACTTCCTTTGAAACTTTGCACAGGCTGCTGCTACAGGAAAAGGTGCATCTTTGTCAACACTCCTGAGTTTGGGAGATATTCCATCACATGGGTGTGTGTGTATATACACACACACACACACACACACACACACACACAAGCCTGCTGGGTGGAAGTACTCAAATGGCTTGGACTTATTTTCTCCCTCCCTCCCTATATACAGGAGGGAAAGGAAATGGGTATGATCTCTAACATCTGCTGTTTTTAAACCAGATGAGAGATCTCAATAGTGAGAAATGGGATACTGTACTGAAACATCATCTTCCTCGTTCACAGTAAAGATCAGTGAAATGCTACACCAAAGCAAAATCCAGTTTCTGTCTCATGAACGTCTTCCCTACTTTCACTAGTATTTCATAGCAATCCTGATGTTTTTCAGCCGCTGCAGAGTTCCCTCGAAGCATCTACACCTTCTGATTCATGGGTTGCACACAGAAAATCACCTTTTCCATATTTTTATTCTATTTCCAAATTCATTGTACCTGCATGCAGGCAACAAAGGAAAGAAATTGAGGGAGTGGGTACTGCTTACAGCAGTAGCCACTCTTACCAATAGTAGTGTGGGAGTCAAATTTATTCCCTCTTGACCGCATTTGATGGAGAGTCCAGTCCTCTAGCACTTGTGTGATAAGACCCTTCCCAGATAATCTGTAAATAATATACACAAGTTTTCCTGTGGGCCTGTTGATTCAGGGGATAGAGGTCTCTCCACCCACATAACGGGTTCAGTAATGGCAGTCCGTTTAGCTTGCAACTCATCTCACAATTATAAATGTGTGCTTGGCTTGGACTCAGAAACCTCTGCTGACCCCAAACTCTGCATAAGACTTAAGACTGGATACAACCATATGTATTTAAAACCTAACAGTTGGACCTAGATCCCAAACACATTTCGTTCAGGAATGTGGTTTTGTCAACTTGTTGCTTTTCAATCTGCTTACTTCATTTTGCTTGAAAACTGAGGTTTCTTCATTGTGCCATTGGGAAACGAGTAGCTCCTGGCTTTGACAACTAGACAGAATAGTTCTTTCTGTGACATGCATCTGTGCAGAGGTGTTGCTGAATAGCAGCACAATGATGCCCAGCATAATTTAAGCACTTTATGCTGGTGATGCAAATTGTTAAGTGATAAACCTGAACTGGTAAGTGATGAACAGCCATATTCACTTGCACCAGGTACTTGATCCGAGGGAGGCCAATCCAGGTGGCCACTGGGTTGGTGGCAGCTGCTTGAAAATCCATGGGCAGTTGCCATGACACACAGGGTTCTGCTTCTGCCATACCACTGCAAGAAAGGGTTTAGAGTGGCACCTGCTTGCTTGTGCCAAAGGGTGGGCGCATCACAGTATCTGGTACACACAGCTGATGGGAGCCAGCATGTATTAGCATTTTTTCCACAACTGCCACCCATCCAGTGGTTGTAGGAACAGACCCCCTAGTTAAGTACATCAAGGGCTTAACATTGTTGATGGGTTTTATAGTGTTGTGAGCCACCTTGGTCCTTCTGGAGAATTTGTATTTATAAATAAATAATTTCCATTTTACTATTTAACACAGTGTAAGCGGGACGTGGGTGGTGCTGTGGGTTAAACCACAGAGCCTAGGGCTTGCCGATCGTTAGGTGGGCGGTTTGAATCCCCGCAACAGGGTGAGCTCCCATTGCTCAGTCCCTGCTCCTGCCCACTTAGCAGTTCGAAAGCACATCAAAGTGCAAGTAGATAAATAGGTACCGCTCTGGCGGGAAGGTAAACGGCGCTGCTCTGGTTCACCAGAAGTGGTGTAGTCATGCTGGCCACATGACCTGGAAGCTGTATGCCAGCTCCCTCGGCCAATAAAGCGAGATGAGTGCCTCAATCCCAGAGTCGGCCACGACTGGACCTAATGGTCAGGGGCCCCTTTACCTTTATCTTTAAGCTTTTGCTGTTTTGCTGGTTTTCTAGTTATCACTACAATAGGAGCAATGATCAAGAACTGTGCTTCCAAGCAGCAGGCTATAAATTACAGAGTACACGAAGCCACCCAGCTGCAGAGCATGTACTGCACCATTCAAGCATTTATCTTAGCACAGGGAAACTGGAAGGCATGGTAGCTGCTTGAACATTCCTTTTTTGTGTTTGCTTCCTCAGCTAGTTGGGTGCAGCCAGCTGCCACCATGTGCAAGATCAAACTTTTTGCCACACCTTAGAAAATGTATTTTTTTAAAAAGTATATTTGCTGCAGGAGATGCATGGCCAGAGGGAGGGAGGTGCCATGCAGTTACTATGCAGCCAGTGGTCATAAGTCCCTAGTAAGTACTTACCTGTAGAATCTCTATCTGCCATTTTCCTTTACAGGTGCTTGCATTTCAGATGCAAAATTTGTGCATTCATGGGCTGGGGTGTTGGCAAACCCTCCACGGTTATTGAAGGATGCTACTAATTTTATTTTCTTTATTAAAAAGAAATCACTCTTTTTTCCCTTTTCACAGGTGCGAGTGTTCACCTTTTCTGTTGGACAGCATAACTATGACGTCACTCCTCTGCAGTGGATGGCGTGCGCTAACAAAGGTAGGGAGAGTGGCTTAAGTACAGAATTACCTCTTGTTAGCCTGTCAAGCAGAATGTGAGAGGGGAGAAACTATCCTCTGCTATCAGAAGAGTGGAGGGGAAAGTTAGCTTTCTGTTTTCCAGAGTAGACCAGTGTAAGCAACTCGCTCCACTGAGCCAGTGATGCTCAGCTATTATTCATAGTTTAATTGGTTTAGTTTTACATAATCAGCATGATTAGTGTAATATGTGCATGAAGACAGTGAAGGCCAAGCAACATTTCTTATTCAAGAACCGGTAATCTCTGATGTGAACAATCCTGAGTCAGCCCACCCGGCATCCAGAATCAAGAAACGGACTGGCACATGTTCTAAGTATAGTTTTTAAAGGAATGTTGCATGTGGAACATGGTACTGATAACTGATGTTTGCATACCCTGTATCTTGCATAAATTGACCCTAATAGCTCCACATTCCAAGGCCCTTGTCTGAACTTACTTGTTCCACTTCACCTGCAGTCACCTGTAGTTATGCATAGCCATTTGCTTCAGAAAGTGGATGGAAATCCACGTTCAGATTCACATCCAGGTGAAATAATGCAGTGTTGATAGACAACATCTCCATCCACCATTCCTGATCCTAAAGTGAGGCCAACATCTCTCTCCAAGGGAGCATCACCTTTTCCGGATTCAGACAACCATTTTTATAGCCCCTATTTGATTAACTTTATACTTACTTCAGCTGGATCTCCTGGTCTCTAAGCCATCAGATTAATCTAGTGGATAGTCTTCAGCTATTACATCAGACCTTGTTTCAGTCACCTCTCCTAATTGTACAAAAACTATTCAGGCACCCAGTGCCTGAGAACACATCTTCCCAACATAGGTAGCAAGGGTTGTGAATTAACTCACTTTCATTCATACCTTCTTAGATCTATAACCTGCCCTGTCCCATCATTCAGGACAACTTCCATGCATTAATGAGACTTCCATCCTCACTGTCTGTTCTCCCTTTTCTCTCCTTCCAGAACACTTAACAGGGTTTTTTCCTGATAACAGGGTTTTTTCCTGATAAAGCTGAATTTTAGGGGAACATGATAATGAAACTCTGGGGTATATTTTTGGTGAAAATGTACTTATGTGCACAATCATCTTGTGTTTTCTAGTTCAAAAGAATCACTTCGTTGTCTAAGTACTATTTTGATGGAGTCCCCCACCCCACCCCCAATCCACTCTAACATTAGTTTGTGAAAATAGATCATAGATGCTCTTGTCTTCACTCGCCATCCAGATACGCCTACAGAGAGCTTCTCTCCACTGGGCTAACTCCTTCCATGGCTACCAAGAGCTCAGCCAAGAGAACCAGCTGCTGTCTGTCTGCTCACCTAAGGAAACCTTGAGGCCAATATCTCAGCAGCAAAGTATATAAACAGTTTGGGCAAAGCACTTTGCTCTTTGGCAAAGAAAAGAAGCCTACTAGAAACAGGGAGGACGTTTCCGTAACAGCAAGCATTCTGTCACAGTATGTACTGCTTGGCTGAATATTCTGCACAGCTGCAGCACAGAGAAAACAAGAGCCTTCCCAGCACGCTGCCACTAATTATAGCTGCAGATAAATATAATATTTTTGTTTGTTTATATATTTTAGCATTTACAGGCCATATTTCTACTGAGAGGTGGCACCCAAAACAGTGTATGAAAGAGAGGTGGGGGAACCTCTGGCCCATGGGCTGGAGACAGTCTTATGGGGACTTCCCCATCCAACTCCCTCCGTCCCCTCGTTGCCTCATGCACTTGTTTGCATTAGCCCTACCTAAGACTGGGATGTGGCCTCTAGAAGGGTAGCTACGCGGGTGGCGCTGTGGGTTAAACCACAGAGCCTAGGACTTGCCGATCAGAAGGTCGGCGGTTCGAATCCCCGCAACAGGGTGAGCTCCCATTGTTCGGTCCCTGCTCCTGCCAACCTAGCAGTTCGAAAGCACATCAAAGTGCAAGGAGATAAATAGGTACTGCTCCGGCGGGAAGGTAAACGGCGTTTCCGTGTGCTGCTCTGGTTCGCCAGAAGTGGCTTAGTTATGCTGGCCACATGACCTGGAAGCTGTACGCTGGCTCCCTCGGCCAGTAAAGCGAGATGAGCGCCGCTACCCCAGAGTCGGCCACAACTGGACCTAATGGTCAGGGGTCCCTTTACCTTTACCTTTTAAGACCGGGATGTGGCCTCTAGAAGGGTAGCTACAAGGGAATGCCTCCCTCAGGCTACAAAGGATTCCTCCCCTTGAAATCATTCATCGTCATCATCAAGAAACCAGACACGCAATAAGAATCAGGGAGCATCGCTTTATAAAATACCATATTTTTTGCTCTATAAGACTCACTTTTTCCCTCCTAAAAAGTAAGGGGACATGTGTGTGCGTCTTATGGAGCGAATGCAGGCTGCCCAGCTATCCCAGAAGCCAGAACAGCAAGAGGGATCGCTGCTTTCACTGCGCAGCAATCCCTCTTGCTGTTCTGGCTTCTGGGATTCAGAATATTTTTTTTCTTGTTTTCCTCCTCCAAAAACTAGGTGCGTCTTGTGGGCTGGTGCATCTTATAGAGCAAAAAATACGGTAATTCATAATCGGGGGAAAACAGCAGCTGTTAAAAACATCCAGGTAATCCTGTGGGGAACACACCAAGTTTTCCCTTCTCAATGAAATGTAAACAGGGTAAGGGTCAAATAACGACCAAGCGTTCCATTGTGTAGGTACCACCACTCCATAGCTCCATTTCCTCACAGCTCTCATGCCTAAAAAGGAAGGGGGAATAGCAAGATGCAGATCTGGGTTGGAGGGGAAATGGCACAAGTCCCATGGGCTAGAGGCTGGTTCGTCATCATGCATGAAGCATCTAGTGTTCTGCAGTTTACCTCTTGCATTTAAATGTGTACAGGACAATCATTTGCCATTTATACTTTTCCCTCAGGGAGAAAAATGGGATAAAGCAGTGTGTGTGCATTCAAAACATTTTTTGGCTACCTTTCTAAACAAATTCAAAAATCCACAGTAGGGCAACGCCTTTATTAGGCAAACCAAAATGTCACAAAGTAGCATGCAAGCTTTTTGAGTTCTGAAGAACTCTTCGTCAAGCTAGATGGTGAACAAAGCAATGGAGGGAGAGGAGCAAAAAAGTGTGCAGGGTTTGAGGTAACAGTAAATCAAAAGGTCAGCAGCATATTGAATAAAATAAGACCACGCCAGTTAAAGGCCATTTGGATCAGTAGTAATTTATTATACTGGATCTCTTTCTGCTTCTTTAAAAGTATGCAAGGTCGTATGTTACACAGATGAAAGGTTCTGTGTAACTTAAAAGCTTGCATGTTGTTATGCTAACAGATTAGGATATCACTTTCCCTATTTTGTCTCTTATTCTGCAAGACCAGTATGGCAGCATCTGCCTATGCTTTACAAAGGCCTCCCTCTTGTTCCCTGCTGTCCACCCCTCCCATTCCCTGCCGTCTGAAGTTCCCTTTGTTCATCACATTCAGTCCCCTTTAATCTCCTTCACCTTCCTCTGTATCTGAAGCCTCCTGTCTCTGCCTCTCATTTATCCAAGATTGCCTCATCTGCCCTTTTGTTCAGCAGCTCTGGCTTTCCTTTCACACCTCCTGTATCTGTCAGCAGATGGTGGAGGCCTGTGAACCTTTGGGCTTGCAGTAATCCATCTTCCCATTGTCCTGTCCCATGAGAATACCTTTGGTCATTCATGCTCAAATTCCTATTTCTCTTCTTCTCTCCTTCGGTTCCTGGCCTTTTCAGCCTCACCTGGGTTGTGGTGACTTTCTATCAGCTGTACATGTAGTAGCTAATTCTCATTGGGGTTCGAATTATTTTTATTTATTTATTTTTATTTTATTTTATTTACAGCATAGTCCACAACAACTCATACTTACAAACAAACCCACCACCATTGACAATTTAATTATCAAAATTAATCTCCTATCCCCTTACACAAAAAAATAAAAATAAAAGACTTCCTTTATCCTGTAAATGGCCTCCTTATTTACTTCTTGTATACCGTTTCTTTTATATGTGATTATTACAATTTTTCCTAATTATGACTTTAAAAACCCCAAAGTCTCTTATAGAAATTAATCAAAACAAGTCCAGGTGTATATTTTGGGGCACTGTTTGGTAAAGTATTCTCTGCATTTTCCCCATTCTTTTTGGAATTCCTGGCTAGGTTGTCCCCTAATTGTCTCTGTTAATCTGGCCAGTTCAGTATAATCTATTAATTTATCCTGCCATTCCTTTTTTGTTGGCACAAATTCTTTCTTCCAATTTCTGGCAATTAAGGACCTCGCCGAGACTGTGGCATACAGAAATATTTTCCAATCCTCTTTTGCTATACCTGTGTCTGTTATTCCTAATAGGAAAGCTTCTGTATTTTTCACAAAGTTATATTAAAAAAAAAAATTTAAGTTCATCATATACTATATCCCAGATTTATTACAATGCTTTTTCAGGATGCCTTCATGTGTATGTATCAGGGAATCTTACTTAGCAGCCTTTATTGCACGTCTTTATTGCATCCCAGCACAGGAGCTTGCCAAGAGAGGCATCCCAGAGCTTTGATGCATGCACTCATATCAGGCAGACACGTGGCTGTTGCTATTTTCTGACCACTTCCTTGCACATTTCCCCCACTCCCACATCATCACATCAAGTGAAATAATGTCAGCAGCAATTGTCATAATCTGTTTTCAGCATTTCGTTGATCAGGCTTGAGGAGCTCTTCACCAGAGGCACAACTGTTTCCTGCCTCAACTGCTTAACTTGATTAATTAATTTGTACTAAGACAGAGCTTGCTAGGGTTTAGCCCCAGAAACTGTTGTCAGTGTCATGGCTCAACTCCAGGGCATTTGAAGAAATAATAAAGAATAAGGGGCCTTTGATTATGAATGCTTGTGCCAAAATAGATTTCTTAGTCTCTAAGGTGCTACAGGACTTTGTCACACAGCAGCACAGAATTTATCTCCCTTGTGCTTGTGAGGGCTGCCTTATCACCGAGTAAACAAACACTTCTGCACCCAACTAGCGTTAATCGGGAGGCCCTTGTAATCTGTTTTAATTGTTTTAAATATTGCCTAATGATGTAAGCCACACTGGGGCATCATGGTGAAGGCCAGCAAGAAATCTAGCAAATAATAATCAGAGTGATTTCCTAGAAGACACCATTGCCAACACCTTCATCTTAGAAACCAAGCTCTGTGGTTAACCCTGTCAGGGTTAAAGGAGCCCAGAGGTCATCAACCTTTTTGGACCAGTGGCCACATACTGAATTTTTAGAGAGTGCTGTAGGCACCAGTTACAAAAGGCCTGCCATGCAGGCATGGCAAAATAAAAAAGTAAAGTAACAACCCCCTCAAGCAACCTTATACTTACAGTATGAAGTCAGCTATGTTCTGCTGGCCCTGACTGTGGCAATCACACAGTATTGGCCACATTCAAACCCAGTTATGTTGTTGATATCTAATAACAACAGGGAGCATTCCTCAGTACCAGGAAAATATAGTCGGGGGCACCTGCCCAGAGGCGCCAGTGAAAGCCTTTGTGGGCACCAAGATGCCTTTGGGTGCTGAGTTGATGACCTCTGAACTAGACGTCACATACGCATATCATAAAACACCAGTGGGTTTTTTAAAACAAAAAGCAGCCCCAGGCATCTATTTGGATTGAAGGAGTTGGGGCAGGAGCTGCTTAACACTTAACTCTGCCAGCCACATTTCTGCTCCAAATTGTTCCTCAGCCACATTCCACCCCACATTTCCTTGGAAATGCTACTTGTCTTCTCAAGATTTTGGTCTTCCAAGGCTGATTTCCATTTTTTACAGCCACAAATTATTCATTGCATATAATTGCATGTAGCATCTACTTTACCAATGGTAAAGGTAAAGGACCCCCGACAGTTAAGTCCAGTCGCGAATGACTCTGCGGTACTCATCTCGCTTTACTGGCCGAGGGAGCCGACATTTGTCCACAGGCAGTTCTTCTGGGTCATGTGGCCAGTATGACTAAGCCGCTTCTCGTGAAACCAGAGCAGCGCACAGAAAAACCGTTTACCTTCCCGCCAGAGTGGTACCTATTTATCTACTTGCACTTTGACATGCTTTCGAACTGCTAGGTTGGCAGGAGCTGGGACTGAGCAATGGGAGCTCACCCCGTCATGGGGATTCCAACCGCCAACCTTCCAATTGGCAAGCCCTAGGCTCAGTGGTTTAGACCACAGCAAAGGAATAGATTTTGGCAGCCATTTATGTTGTCAAGCTCCTATTGTTGGCTTTGGTTTCCTTTCATTATTTTCCTCCCTGACAACTATATGACTATCCCAACTGTGGCTTTCACTTGCCTCCCTGTATTTTCTCGGTGACCTTTCGGAAACCTATTTAGTGCCCTCCCTTATGGATGAAGGCTCTGTTCTCCCCTTCTCTCTCCCTGTGCCCTTTGTTCTGAGTGGCATGAGGAGGAGGAGCTGAGCCTTTGCTTCTTGAGAGCTTTGTCATCTCCTGCTGCTAGTGCCCCCAGGCCTCTGGTTCTGACATCAAAGGCATTTTGAGAGCAGTAGTGACATCACATGCAGGAAGGAGCTCCACTGAAAACAGCAGGCGCTCCTGAACCAGTAAGAAATGAGTTTAGGCAGATAAAGCAAGAGGGATCTCCAACTGTTTGTTACTGGCTACCACTTTAAGTTTATTTACCAACAAGAATAAAAGGGGCATATAATTTAAGAATATGAGGACAAGGGAGTCCACTCTCATTGTATTCCAGCAATTGAATAGGACACAAGAATGATACAGTTGGCAAGAAGAAGCTCTAGGTCTAGGAGGAAAATTTGTATTGAGGGGAAATGTTTGCTGTTTGTTAAAGCACCGTAATATGAATCTGGCCTTCTTGATTGCCCCTAGTAGTAACTTTTTCAACCTTTACAACTATGGCCTAGTTCATATTATGTAATGCTTCAGTTACATTACCGAACAGGAGTAAGTTCCAGGAGCAGCTTTCTATGTGAGCAGTAAATATTGAGACTTTGGGAAGTTTTGCAATATCGTTTAATTTACATTTATACACACTGGGCATGGTAGATTAGCATACCCCCCCCCAAAATTGGGGAGAAACCTTTGGGGCACCCCACGCCATCCCACTGACGCTGTTGCTCACCGGCTTGCCCGCTCCCTGCCGCTGATCCCTTGTAGGTTCCATGCCTTTACCCAGGGTTTTGTTTCCTTGGAATGAAGGATGGTGGAGCCTGTTGTGTACTTACAATATATGCTTTATTTAAACAGCATTGACACCCCAGAAGGGTCTTGCTTCTCACATAGCCACAGCTATGGGAATCAAACAGGAATCCGGCATAGCTCTGTCTCTCTCATATGCCCAGCCTGCCGCTTCTCACTTCTAGCTCTCACACATAACTCCCAACTGTGGCTTTTGTCTTTCCCGGCACCTCTAAGGTGGGTGCCATTGCCATTATAAGAGAACAATGGTGAGTTCCAGCACCTCTTTTTCTATAAAAATAACACTGCTAACTATCATTTTTCATCTGGCACAGATGTTCCTTTAATGGCCCAAACTTAGAGGGCCTGGCTATTCCAGGAATTAAATCTATGCTGGATCCAGAAATTAGAAGGGGGCTCAGGTATAAAATCTACCTCCCACAAACTCATAGCAATAATGTATTGCAGTGGTACCTCGTACCTTGTAAGTGGTACCTTACAAACGCTTCAATTTACAAACGCTTCAGGTCACAAACTCTGATAACCTGGAAGAGTTACCTCGAGTTGAGAACTTTGCCCCAGGATGAGATAGGAAATTGTGTGCTGGTGGCGCAGTGGTAGCAAGAGGCCCCATTAGCGAAAGCACGCCTCTAGTTAAGAACAGTTTCAGGTTAAGAACGGACCTCCGGAACAAATTAAGTTCGTAACTAGAGGTACCACTGTAGATCCAAGAAAAGTACTAGCCTTTACTTGCATGCAGTGCAGCTTGAATTTTTGTATTACTATTTCCCCATATAACCACTTAACAGCTGGGGTAGACAGCCTTAGAGCAGCATTTTTGTAGATCGAGTAGTACATTGGGGGCTGGGGTGATAGATAGTCCTGTGCTGCTTATAGCCAAATGTACATCTCAAGGATATACTAACATATTTAAGCATTATTGTTCTTCCACTCTTCAGCCAAAAAAGTCTTCAGAGTGACTTATGGGTCAGTCTTTTTAAAAACCAAGGTAATCCGAGCCCTCAGGTTTACATTATGAAAGTAGAAAATACTGTATAAAACAACTTTTATTGGAAAAGATCTGCCTAACAGCAACTATTTCCAAGAACATTAAACTTGAAAAGCAACAGAAAGCAGACAAACTTTAGCAAGAAACTAATGACCTTCTATATGAATTAATAAAACAAAATAAATGCAATTACACATTCAAGTTTTGTGCACTGCCTTTGTGTACAAAGAGGGAAAATCATAGTTCTACAAGCTCATCATGTCAGTAAATATTTTATACAATTAAGTTTCTCAAGGATTATTAAAACATGTGAACAGAAAATGTGTGAGAGAAATTGCCATTGTATCTTATTCATTCTTCCATCATTTGGCACTTGTTTGCTGTCAGTACCTCTGTTTCCCTGTCTACAGAAAATAAAGGCACAGTGTCCTTCATTTATTGTAGATGAATTTACCATAAATGAGGGAAGTTGTAGAGAAATAGATAAAGATGTCATATACAGAGTTCATAGGGGGGCTGCTAAACAGATATGGTAACTAAATAGGCAGATGCTGCAGAGTCATGGGCAGCACTGTGGACAGCTAGGTTCACAGATGCTATAGATGGGCCAATAGTTGCACTGGGTAGAGTAGTCCACTAATGTGCTTGATGGACAGATGCCATAGACCAGTAGATAGAGCAACAGACGTTTGCTGTAAAAGCCTCGGATGCTAAATGGACTGTAGTTATTATTATTATTATTGCTTCTGCCCTCAAGTTGGCCTCGTGCTCTTTCCATCATGTGGCATTCCCCTTGGAAAGACGTGGAAGATTTTAGCTACAACCATCCCAGGCAGCAGCTGCAGAGCAAGTAATGCAGGTTCAGCGCCCGCTATTTGAGGTGCATTTTGTTTGTGTTTGCAAGAGACATCAGGCTGCTGGCCAGCTCTTCCGTGAGATCAGTTAACTCAGGGAGAAACAAGCTGGAGGTGTTTTCCCCCTGCCTTAAAGGAAAATCTCCCTCTGCTGGGTAACTGTCCTTAGACGCTTTTTCAAAGCTACAATGAAATGCAAGCTACATTTCTTTCTGCCGCTGTTGTGAACCTTTTACTGGCTTCAGAAATGCTGGAGTGACATTACTGAGGTTGCAACAACAAACCTAAAAGCAGGAATTGGACTTCTTCATCTCAGTGTTTGCTTGACCTGTACGTTCATGGTGGGTGGCAAGCAGGCATTAGCTACATGGTTGGGGACTGTAAAACAATTTGAACTATTGCAGGAGTAGCTGAAGCTGCTGTTTTCCAAGGGCTGATTGCTTGTTGTTCACTCAGTATTTATAGGCTCTTCTGTAACAAAAAGTTATCAGGTCAGGGTGTACTCTGGTTTCTCTTCAGATCGTAAAAAGCTATCAGGGCAACTTATGGAATAAAAACAAACATGTTAAAAACAACAAGTTAAGGAGTATGATAATAAAATGTACAGAAAGGTCAATCCTCCAGGTACCATGAGTCCAAGCTAGGAAGGGCCTTGAAGTGAAAAAGCAGCACTTTGAATTGGGCTCAGAAATGGAATGGGAACCAGTTAAGATGACAATGGCCTATTTGTAATGCTCGGGCCCTAACTGTTCCCCTACGAAAAATTTCACCTCACGTCACTATTCTGGGGACATTGTTGCGGGGGCCTGGTTGCCTTATCAAGCATATATATATTTTCGCTTAAGGGGAAGGATTCCCTGGAAGGGTGCTACATTGTAAGGTAGTGTCCTTTCCCAAAGGCATTGTGATATGAAATGGCTCTGGGTATCACTATAAGTGGCACCAATTACAGTGGTACCTCGGTTTTCGAACGTAATCCACTCTGGAAGACTGTTCGAGTTCTGAAACGTTCAAAACCTGAAAACTCAATAGCCGACAGCTAGGCCTCAGGATCTTGCACTCAGTGGAAGTCGTGTGGCATGTTCGACTTCCGAGGCATGTTCGAAAACCAAAGCATCTACTTCCGGGTTTACGGCGTTTGAAACCCAAAATGTTCATCAACGTAGACGTTCAAAAACCGAGGTACCATTGTATTTCCTACAACGGGAAAATCTGTTTTAAAAAGGGAACTGGGTGAAAGATAAAACTCTTGAGCCAAAATCCCTTAAGCGTGACTAGAAAGCCCTCTTTAGCCATAGATGTGGTGGAATATTCTGAAAATCCCGGTGTCTAATTTATCTACACAGAATTTTCCCCCCTTAATTCCCGTACCTCACCTTCATCTCATCAGCCAACTTTTTTTTCTCTGGTTCTGCTAAGACCACGAACAATTCCTCCATATTATATGCATATATACTTCAGGTTTCCTAAAATAACCAGCACATAAACAGATACATATTATGATACAAATAATGATATAAAAATCATATGTATCATAATCATACAGTTGGAAGGGACCACATGGGTCCTCTGATCCAACCACTTGCAGTGCAGGAATCTTTTTACCCAATGTGGGGCTCAAACCCACGACCTTGGGATAAAGAGTCTCATGCTCTTACTGACTGTGCTATCTTGCTGTGGGTAAAATTATGCTGCAGAAAAATAGTATGGCGTGAAGCCTGACCCTTTTATATATATTATGCATATAATACACACTTCTTACATATAATTTTGCATAAATGCAGTTGGTTTAAAAAAACAACAACCCTGACAATGCATGAACAACTGAGACATAGGCAGGATCTCAATACAAGAGGTGTTCTGATGTGAACAAAGCTTGATCAGTTTGGAACCAACGAATTATGAGTATAGATTTGTTTAAAATGGGCTCCTCCCCCATCCCTGCCTGTGTGCCAAGTATGTTTCCAGTCCCCTGTGACCTTTGTTCCTCCAACACTGTGACCCCCAGACACCTGAGAGACTCCTTTTATCATCAGTGCCTTAACCCATTCTCCCTCGCTGCCCCAATGCCTGGAAATCCTGCACAGAACACCTCATGGTTCCATCTTATTTTCCTCAAACCCCTCCTCAGATCCCAAAGGGATCTTTATCTCAAGCTGAAGTGGAACCCAAGTGAGCATAATTGAATTTGCCCCCCACTCCTCCTTTGCTTATCTCAAATCCCATTTCTCTCTTTTGTTTGTTATCTGAACCTCTCCCCTCCACACCACTGCTGAAAGTTAGATTTTGAGTTCCTCACGGTAGAAATCTATTTTTCTCGCTTTTGGGTATGAATGGTGTCATATATATTCAATTCTTCACTTTCCACTTATTCGTGAAGGATAGGTATTCCATCTCCACACCTTTTTCTGGCCCTTTAATATACACAATACCTATCTCTTAGATCCAGTTGTAACAGCATGCAATGTGGCTTCTACCAGCAAGCTCTGAGATCTGAAACAGGAGGCTGATTTGGCCACAATCTAATCCATACTTTAGACTAATTAAAAGCAATGAGATTATGCACAACTTGCTTGATTGTGGGGCCTGTAGCTGGTGTGCTGAAATTGATAGGATACACAAGAGGGTTTGTTGATGAATTAAGAGGTGCCATGTTAAAATGCACTTCTAAAGTTCTTTGTGTCATGCCTTTCTTGTCTCTTTTTTTTAAAGGATATTATTTTGAAATTCCCTCCATTGGGGCCATCCGAATCAACACACAGGTAAGGAAACGAAACACAATTTGTCCAAACATATAATTTAAAGTACCTTTACTGGCATCTAACCTGACCTTTTGCCTAGCATAGGGCAAAGAATGTAATCAAGATTATTATTTCTGATTAGGTTGGGATGTATATTGTATGCCCATTTTTTCAAGACTGCATTCGCTATAGAGCCTATAATGGCCAATAATGCCAGACTCAACTACCGTCTTGCTAAACATCTGCTCTATCTGTTAGGGAAAACCCAGTCTCTACTCCTTGGGTATTCTGAAGGAATTACAGAACATGAGGGGGATAAGAGCGGATGAGAGAAAATTGCGTGCCTTTTCAAATCTGGCTCTTGAGAAAAAGCGAAAAATGTTGCTTACAGCCTCGTACCTTTTTCATGTCCCTCTTGAAACGGCTCAACATTCCACTTAATGCAGTTCTGAGTTCAGCATCCAGCAAAAACTCAAGTGCTGACATTGCACCCTCACATGTCCCTAGGAGCCACCACCAAGGGAGAGTGTCGGCCTAGTTATCAGTGTGCATTCTGCCAAATATGTGACTGGCTTTATTCTATCAAACCGGGGGGGGGGGGGAGAAGGATATTGCCTTATAAAAATAAAGAGATGTATTTCAGCCAGTCAGAAAACATTGGTCCATGTAGCAGCTGCCTTGAGGTCTTCGGGAGACGTCTTTCCTAGCTCTGCTACCAGGAATCTTTTAACTGGAGAGGCTGCAGAAGACTGAACCTGGAATTTTGTCCATTTACACCATCTGTGCTCTCCAACTGAGCTGGAGCCTCTTCCAGTGCACTGCCCATGCTTCTAGGTTAGCCTAATATCACCAAGTTAATAAAAGGACAAACAGCTGAACATAAATTCAAGTACAGTGGTACCTCAGGTTACATATGCTTCAGGTTACATACGCTTCAGGTTACAGACTCCGCTAACCCAGAAATAGTGCTTCAGGTTAAGAACTTTGCTTCAGGATGAGAACAGAAACCGTGCTCCAGCAGCACAGCGGCAGAAGGCCCCATTAGCTAAAGTGGTGCTTCAGGTTAAGAACAGTTTCAGGTTAAGAATGGACCTCCAGAACGAATTAAGTACTTAACCCGAGGTACCACTGTATTCACTACTAACCCGCAAGGCCCTGTTATTCCAGCACTGGGTCCTCCAGGCTTACAAAGCCTTAGTTACTTACCCCACACTGCTCTGTGTTGGCACAGCCCCCTGTTATTTCGGTCTTAGAAACACAGCCTCCTCACACAAAGCTCTGCTAATATCATAACTTGTAAGGCCCCCTGCTGTCGCAGCACAGCCTCATCCATGGAGAAAACTCTCGCATCCTTGTTATATGGACTTGTATTTATGTGGCTAATTATTAAAACTTCGTGCTTGAATCAGCACGCAGAGGAGCAAGCCAAACTGCCCGATCTATCAAGCTATTAGAGTCGACATGCGGCGTGTGAGAGAGGGAGCTTGGGATGAGTTATTAGTGCCCTGGAAATGGGGTGACGAGGCAAAGCTAATAGCTTTCCATTCAAATGATGCCTAAATCTTCAGGCCAAAAGCCAAGGGGAAAATGGGGAGTAGGGTGGGGTGGAGAGAGGCAGAGACAGGAAGCGGGGGAAGATTGAGAAAAGGGAAATGCTATTCCTTTTTTTCTCAGCGTGACACTAGCTAACTGTAGGTAGGCTGGATGCTTGGCTATAGTAGCTCTAGAAGCTTTCAGCACTAAAAATCGTCGGCATATTAGCCCCACTGACAGACACTGTATGCTTCTTTTTCCAGCCATTAGATTCTTGGCAACGGATGCATGCAGCATTCTAATAAAAGTCAGCAAAAGCAGACAAATGACAAAATAAATGTTAAGTTGTGACAGTCTCCTATCTCAGGAAGCAGGAATTTATTTATTTATTTATTTTGTGCCCCACCCTTTCTCCCAAACGAGCCCAGAGCGGTAAACATATCCACATTTTTATTTATTTTTTGTAAATAAAAGGCATTCTAAAACAGTTTAAGAATTCTAAAAATAGTTGCAGTTAAAAACAGAACTGAAAGCAGAACACTTCCTTTCTACCTCCCCCATCATCATGTAAGATATTTTTGCAGGAGTGAGGTGAATGGCACCCAGGGCATAATTTCTGCATGCTAAACCCAATCCAAACTAGGATTAGGGGTTGTGTAGAAAGCTAACTGAAATGCCACTATCCCTCAAAATTCTCACTTCCCTGCAGTTCTCCAACCTCAAAATATATGCAAAAATTTGTATTTTAAGGGAAGAGTGGCTAAAATACATTTTTAGGGAAAACAACATACAAAAATGCATTATATTAGAGGAAATTGCTTGCAAAAATACTTGTATTAGTCAAAATTGGCTACAAATAGGTGCATATAGGGACGCAGGTGGCGCTGTGGGTTAAAGCCTCAGCGCCTAGGACTTGCCGATCGAAAGGTCGGCGGTTCGAATCCCTGCGGCGGGGTGCGCTCCCGCTGCTCGGTCCCAGCGCCTGCCAACCTAGCAGTTCGAAAGCACCTCCGGGTGCAAGTAGATAAATAGGGACTGCTTACCAGCGGGAAGGTAAACGGCGTTTCCGTGTGCGGCTCTGGCTCGCCAGATGCAGCTTTGTCACGCTGGCCACGTGACCCGGAAGTGTCTCCGGACAGCGCTGGCCCCTGGCCTCTTAAGTGAAATGGGCGCACAACCCCAAAGTCTGTCAAGACTGGCCCGTACGGACAGGGGTACCTTTACCTTTATGTGCATATTAGGATAAATACACAGTAAAATAAGGAGGAAATTGTGAGGTTGTTTGTTTTTTTTTAATGACAAACTGAATTTAGGAATGGAAAAATGAGAAACTACTAGAAAACAAAATGTGCTTATTTGTACATCCTGAACTGGTTTAGGACTAGGGTGCTCCTCTCTTTCATTTTTCCAAAGCAAGACCAAGGCATCAATCACGCTACTCTGGTTTCAATTCAGTGAAGAGTGGGGGGGGGGGGGGAGAGAGAATTACCCTATAAATTAATAAGGAACTCATTCTCCGAGTGTGGGTTCTTATGTAGCCAAAATAGAACCATCCACACATAAGAGGGAGAGATGTGATGAACAGACTTGGGGGAACCTCAGTGTTCACAAAGTACAAATATATTTAAAGAAAGAAAACTAAGGCCAGGCTGGGTGTGGTGGAAGACTCATAGCAGCCCACTGAAGACTGAGCATGTTCAGCAGGCATGGACTGCTGGTTTAGAATTTCAAATCCCTGGTGTTCACTGGGAATTGTACCACTGTGAAGGAGAAGCTACAGTTCCCAGGATTCTGTTGGAGGGGAGGCAGAGTCCCCTAGCCTACCAACCAAGGCTGTAAGGTAAAGGTAAAGGTACCCCTGCCCGTACGGGCCAGTCTTGACAGACTCTGGGGTTGTGCGCCCATCTCACTTAAGAGGCCAGGGGCCAGCGCTGTCCGGAGACACTTCCGGGTCACGTGGCCAGCGTGACATCGCTGCTCTGGCGAGCCAGAGCCGCACACGGAAACGCCGTTTACCTTCCCGCTGGTAAGCAGTCCCTATTTATCTACTTGCACCCGGAGGTGCTTTCGAACTGCTAGGTTGGCAGGCGCTGGGACCGAGCAGCGGGAGCGCACCCCGCCGCAGGGATTCGAACCGCCGACCTTTCGATCGGCAAGCTCTAGGCGCTGAGGCTTTAACCCACAGCGCCACCTGCGTACCCCACAGTGCCACCTGCGTCCCAAGGCTGTAGTGAGGATTAAAGGACTGAGCTCACTGGAGAAAAATGTAGATGCAGATTAAACAAATAAATCCAACAGAAAAATTGAGGAGTGCTGGACTCGCCTCAATTTGTTCCCCAGGGGGCAGACCCAAGCAAGGGCCATTGGCTGGTTGAGCCCGCACCCGGGGGAATCCCTGGACCCAGGCTGGCCTGCCATAGGCCCATCTGCAGCCAGGCCTCCAAGCCTCCCCAGCTGACTGCCCAATCACTGACCAGGCCTCAATGCCGCCTGACAATTTAAGGTAAACAGATTTAGATGCAGATTAAACAGATAAATCAGTATCGTAAAGTATTTAAAGATTGTTTTTTAAAATGTGTGGTGGTGAGAAAACCTCTGGCAGAGATTGGCTGAGCTGCTGTAATGCTTAGGAAGGAGCAGTAGAAGCAGAAGGTACTTCCAAAGGGGGAAATGTCTGTGTCTCATGAAGCTGCAGATTAAGGGAAGGTGGGATTGGAAAATAAAGCAGAGGGAAAGTAATGGCTAAGACATAGCTGTCAACATTTCCCTTTTTTTAAGGGAAATTCCCTTATTCCAAATAGGATTTCTCGCAAGAAAAGGGAAAAGTTGACAGCTATGGGCTAAGAAAATCCAAGGAAAGAGGAGGAGGAGGATTCTGAGACAGGAAGGGTGGGCTGGTGGGAAAGATGTGCATGGCCAGGAACTTCAGCAGCAAGGAAAGCAGAAATTCACCTAGCCTGATTTGAAATACCCAACCATATCTTTGGTTGCAGGGCTCTAAAGTCCAAATCTAAAGTGTCAGAAAATGTAGATACTGCATATGAAGGACTCCAAAAGGGAATGAGGATGGGTAGTATGTTTTGTGGGCATCGTTCATTGTGTTTACTTTTGCTTCGAGCAACGTGAAAAGGGAGTGTGCGATTCAGGTTTCATAAGTGAGAGGTTGGTGGGCAGATAGTGTTGCCCTGTGATGGTGTGATAGTGTTTTGGTGCTTTCAAATTCTACAGCTGTTTTCACACTGAGCTTTTACTGTGAAATAGCCTCGCTTTGTTTTCTCACTTTTTATGGAGCAACTGCATGACATCATGAACAAAAGACACTGCTCTTAATGGTTTTTTTCAGAGCTAAGAAAATCCCAAGTATTTTAACTTCATGGGACAGCTCCATAATTTCCCCAGATGTAGAATAAATCAGGCAGCTGTTCAGTAAATTTTGGGTCTGGTTATGACCTGTATAGATTGCTCTTGCCATTTTCTTCTCTGTGGTTCATCTCTCCTTTCTAGAAATCAACTCTGTCTCTATAAACCTTGCATTCCTTCCCCCCTGCCAAACAATGCTTTTATTTCACAGAAACACACAATACGGTCCTTCTAAAAATTATCCCCAACATTTATGACTGGGGAAAGGACTGTCCACTTGGCTGCAGAATGCTATTTGAATTCCAGAAGTCTGGAAGCAGAGTCTTTGCTATTCCTCTTGAAGCTCAGAGCAAAACAGCAATGCTTGGCCGCTGCTAAATCATCCGTGTCTGGAAGCATCATGTGATTCCTGATGTGGATAGAGTATAAATGAAGAGGGAGCTGAGGAGCTGAAATCAAGACATGAGCATTGCTATAGAGAACAGAAAAGAAGGGAGTGGAGGGTCGGTCATCCTGGTCCAGTATGGGTCCTCTTCCTTTTCCTCTGCAATGATGCCTGAAGCTTATCTGAATCATTCAGATCTTCTTTCTCTTGTTGTTCTTTCGCACTAATCACAGGCTTGAAAGCCCTATGCAAGCAGACTTTGTCTATCTCATGCTTTTACCCAAGCCCACACTGGAGTTTGATGCTGAGGAGCCTCTGGCCTGGAAGCATCCTGCAAAGGTGCGCTTCTGCGCAGCTAGGCAGGATCCTGTGCAGCTTTGTAGTATCGTATTTAGCATGTCCCCTCCCCATGCCCCCTTAGGGAACCATAAAGGTTAATAGCTCATTACTGAATATTTATTTCTAGTGACGTGAGTCAGGATTTTGACAGGAGCTTCCCCTCTGGGTTGCTGATTCATTTTTCACTCTGTATTGCGCAGAGAGCACAGAACAGTGTGTCAGTGCCATCTGGTGGGTTTCTCCCAACACTGTAGGAGCCCATTATCTCTCAAAAGTCCCTGATGTCACCTTGAGAATCTTACCTGACTATTTCTTTATATGTGACATGCAATCACATCTATCTTTCCCCCATGGGTTATTTGTGTCTGTGTGCGCATGATTGTTTTCCTTTGTATGGAGGCTGCAGATTTAAGCAAAAGGACAGCAAAGAGAGATGTTTCTTAACCCTTTCCCCTTTAGCTGTTTTTCCCATTTAAAACCTCTCCATTGCCTTTTCCCCCGACATGATGAGAGAAACCAGCTGGAGGGAAAAGGGTTGTCTGCAATCCCTTCCACCCCTATGCCAGTTTCTTAGGTTAAAAACAGAAGGAAAATATACATTCCAGTGGGATCTCTCTCAGCCTTCAGTTCATGAAATACAGAAGCTCATTTTAAAAAGATCTTAGGTCTTCCTCTCCACCCTGTGGGTCCATAGGTAGTTGATGAGAGGGGCAGCTTAAGTGTTGTTGTTGTTGCTGCTGCTGCTGCTGCTGTTAACATTATCCTAAACCTCCTCTTCCTTGTGGGATATCTTCAGGAGAAGAAAAGGCTAAGGAGTAAACCCTACACAAGTGGAGACCCTACAACAGTAGGATGGCGCCTTGTATGCTTCCTTCTGGCAACTCCTGCAACCAAGCTGGTGACAAACATATTGCTCTGCTTTCCTTTGGACCACATCAGTGAGGACGAGAAGGGGATCTTGTCCTACGGGTAGCTCAGGACCTCCATGCACATATTGTCGGCTCAGTCTGCTGAAGCCTATATTCACATGCTGGAGAAGTCCCTAACTCACTGAGGGTTTGAGACCCATTGGCTACCCTCACCTGGTTTAGCCAGCCAGTCAAAGCCATTCTGAAGGTGTGGCTGCTGCCACAGGCTGACAGCTTCCAGGAACCAAAGGGGAGAGCTGAGCACAGGGTGGGGACCAAAGATGGACAAGCTACCCCAGAAGGAGCACAATGTGTGCAACAGTTTCACTTCACCCCTGGAGGCATACTCCATTGTCTTTCAAAAACAGACAGATGCCAACAACAGCAACAACAACAATACCCCTGATTGCAGTGGCACATCATTGCATGCTGTTGCTTGCAGAGCCATCTCCACTTCCACTCTCAATTCATGTGGCTGCAGTAGTGCATTCTGCCTTCTCAAAGCAGCTAGTGCCAGTTTAAAAAGAAAGAAGCAAAGGCAGACCAAAATCATGAAATTCAGTGGAAGTGGATTTCGAAGCAGACCATGTCCCAAATTGCATGCTAAACTCAGAGGTGCTGACCAGATGAGTCCACTTTGAGATTCAGGCCCACCAAATTCCACAAGCATCCCTGGCTGCCTCTACTAAAAAGCGATGCTTTAAGTCAGTAGTTCCCAATTAGCTAAATAATGTGGACCCCCTGTTTTGCAAAAGCCAAGCCCTGGACCTTTGAAGATTTTGATATCTCTCTGGTATTGGTATTTTTTGTTATGTGAATGGTGCCACAGACTCCCCCCCCCCCCCAAGGTGGGTTATGTGGACCCCCTCCCCGAGGACCACCAATTTGGAACCACTGCTCTAAGTGATGTCTTGTTGCATGAAAACTCTTTCTGAACTGGTGTTTCATCTGTGACAGCTGCTTTACACATGCAAGTCGTTATGTGATGTTGCAGTTGTCCAGTGATGAGGAGGGTATGAAGTTACCCTGTTGCAATAAGTGGGTATCAAGTCTCTCTCTCTATATATAGCTAGTACTGCTGTTCATAACAGCATTGGGGAATAAATGGTGTCTGTTTTTATCTTGACAGATAGTAGTAGTGCAACAATCAATATGTTTGGAAGGCAGCTGTCAGTCTTGATATGGATTCTCGTACGGGTGGATACAGCGTGTCAGCTGTAAGCACCTGCATGAAGGTTTACGATCCCTTAAATGTCTGGGCAGCCATGCATCTTAGCATGTTATTTATATGAATGCTCACCTATCATTAAATCATAGAGTTGGAAGGGACCCCAGGGGTCATCTAGTCCAGCCCCCTGCAATGCAGGGATCTCAAGTAAGCAGCCATGACAGATGGACATCCAACCTCTGCTTAAAAACCTCCAAGGAAGGAGAGTCCACAACCTCCCAAGTGCCTTCAGTGTTGGAAGCCCATTTTTTGACAAGTCTAATTGCCAGGGAGGGGGCAGATTCTCATTAAAATTGTGTGCAGTTCTGACAAGAATCCTCCCTCCAGTGGGACAAGGGAGGGAGGGCTTGTTCAGCACCTAGGAGAGGGCCGGGGATGAGGAGAGGCAGATCAGCTGAATGGAAAGATCCTGCAGGATACCCATTCCTCCCTCGCTATCAACATGTATGTAAATATGTTTGCTCCTCTATGAATACCGATATAGCCATGCAGATGAGTGTGCAAATTAAATGATAATGATGGTGTACATATACCTGGACTTAGGCATGCATGCACACAAAAAACATGGCTCTGTGTGTGTCCATTGCTGACTTCGTGTACTCATTTGTGCAGATGCCCCATCATCATCGCTCCTAAATCAGCTAAGTAAATGTCCTATTCTCTCAGTTAAGCTTCAAATCACCAAGGCCATCGTACAGCTTTGAAACGCCGCCACCCTCATTTCTTTTCCTGGCTGCACACTGCTCTGTTTAAAGATGAAAGCATCTTTGGAAGGAGAAGAAAAAAGTGTGGGGAGCTGCAGGGCATAGCAGATAATTATGTGTACAGTTGAAGCTTGTTCTAATGAAGCCTTCATCCTGCGTAGAACATCTGCTGTCCCCCACAGAGAGCACCACCTAGAGACCTGTGAGAGACTGCGCATCAGGCCAACATGCGCACTCCCCCTTGGCTTGCTTCTAAAGCTCCGGTGGGAATTGCCAGCAAATTGACCAGCTGATTCCTCTTTGTGCTTTGTGGCATGCTGCCCTCTTTCATTCAGCAGCATCCTTAAGTACCTATTCATCTCTTTGTAGGGCCAGGCAGCCCGTTTGAAACCTTCTCTGACAAAATGTGGAGGAACGGAACCTGTGATTCTTCAAAATGAACCACAGTTAGAAATTCTGTGCCAAGCTCACCCCACCCCCAAACACACACACACACAGAGAGAGAGAGAGAGAGAGAGAGAGAGAGAGAGAGAGTTCTTAAAGTAAATGTAGATGGCAACATGCAGCAGGAAAAGTATGGTTTGGGGTTTTTATTTTAAAAATCTGGATATATAAGAAAATGGATGGCTACCAAAATACTTGTTTCCCCCAGCCCAAAGGCTTAAACTTTTTGCAAAGATGGTTTCAGCCAGTTGTAGATACATTACATCTCATTTGCACACCAACATGAAAGCCTCTGTAAATCCAACCTTTAAGACATTACAGATTTAAAGAAAGGCAGGAGGAGTTTTAGATAGGAGTAGGGATGGGTGAATATGCCCTTTTTAGCTTCTCTCTGTTTCTCATTTTTTTCAGTTTTAAGTTCTGTTCTCCATATTTCTGCATATCATTTTGTAAGTTAAAAAGTCATGAAAATTCACTTTCAGTGTGATTTTCTCCTATTGTACACATTTCATACTCAATTTTGCCTAGGGCACACATTTTTGCAAAGCAATTTCCCCTAATGTAACATTGTGTATATGTTATTTCCACTAATATATACATTTATGTGCACATTTTACACAAGTGAATGAATTTTTGTGCACATTGTTTGGCTGATGAACTGCATTGCAAAATTTGGAAATGTTCAAATTTCAAACCAAATTTCAAATTTGGTCCACATCTTGTTTCAGAAAGTGCAAGTTAGGTAAGTGAATATTTAAATGCAAACTGAATCGACATTTCTTCACCATCCCTAGATAAATGTTATTTGGTGTTCAAGAGGGCTGCATTATAAACCCCGAAGTACAGTGGCTAACACTAAAATGAGTTCGTTTATGAAGAGAAACTAACCAGATGAACAAAGGGCCATAGGAAAGCATGGAGGTGGTCCTGCTCTGTTAACAGTCTTATGAACATGCAGTCCATCCTGCTCATTCCATTTCCTACACAGGCAGAGCAATTCTAATCCTGCCCAGGGAGCAACCAGGCAGACTTGTGGCAGCTTTATTGCTGCAACCAACCGCTGCCACTCACGCCAGGCAAGGCAGAAGGTGAGGACACCCACACCCACCCTGCTTCAGCTTCTTGCCCTCACCCCTGTGCCAAAATGCCTCATTTAAAAGATTTCCACTGGCTACTGCCCACAGGAGAACTTCTGCAGGTAACACAAACCTTGGGGTCTCAAATTTCAGCAGTGCCCTGTGCAATGCCAAAATCCCCCCCCCCCTTCTTGCACTCCAGTCTAAATCAAGATTTCAGCATCCTCTGCAGCATCCCTGAAGCTTGGTTCCCACTGCGACAGATCCAGTCTGCCTCTGTTCCCAGCCATCAGGTTGAAGCTCAGGGCCTCCAATTCAGCTGAGCCTCCTCCTTCCAAAATGGTGTTCCCCAGAAGTCAGCAGAGAGTCAACTACTTGCCAGCCTAACACCCCACCCCCCACCCCTGCCTGCCAACAATATTGGGGATTAGTATTGCGCTGTCACTCTCATTTCATTGGCGACAAAATGCTAAGTTCATATGAGCTTAATTTGGTTTCATACAAAGCTGCCGTAGTCATGTATTGCACATTTAAGCCAATCTCAATGCAGTTTAAATGCTGTGCAGTGCAGTCCTGTGCACATCTGATAAAAAGTAAGCCCCACTGTATGCTCAACACAGCTTACAACAGGAACGTTGATGCAAGACTGCAGCTTAACATTCAACCTAGGAGCCCTGGAAATGGCAACTGCTTAAAGAACTAGGGATCCCTAATAATACTTTCACAGCACTCTTAGTAAAATAAATATTTCATAGTTTTCTGAGGTAAATGATGGTGGGTACAAATAGTTGGATATCTGTCTACAACAGGCATGTCCAACTCCCAAGAGACTGCGATCTACTCCCACTATTAAAAAAAACTGGCAGTGATCTACCCATTGGATTGACCAAAGCTGTTGAGCTTTTTTGGGACAGGAATACCCAAAGTAGATCTCAATCGACCTGTTGGACATGCCTGGTCTACAATTATAATGTAGATATATATCCTTAATCATAGGTGTTGTCAATGCTTTTTTTATTTAAAAACAAATGAGGTGCCAGTAATTATATCTTGATGAATGTCCTGTGGGTGCCAGCACAAAATGTCTGCCATGGGCAGGAAAATAAAAGAGGTGACAATACTTGGTATCAGTGAGTACTGAGTACTGTCACCCAAAAGCACTGGGTGTAGCCATTAACTGGTAATGCACAGATTATTCACTGATGAAAGAAAAGGCGTCAGTGCTAATTTATATGAGCAGACAATCTGGCAGGAGCGGTAAATAGTTTTACACAGCCTTAGAAAATATCTCTTGGCTACTGTCACCCAGCCAATTGTGACAATTTTATTGTACAATATTAGTTGCTTAATTCTTACCACCTTTAACACCTATTAGCGCGGATTCACTCAAAGACATACCACAGCAGAAACAAACATTGATGGCATTTAATCATCCTGTCTCTCAGCGGAGCCTTATGTTAGCAAGAAACCATTTGTGTTTCTTTCATTGATGCACAAACGAGACAACAAGTATGCCCATCAAATAATCACACTTAACTGGACTCTCAACTGCCTTAAGTCTCTAGTCCAATTATGGGAGCCTATGATTAAACTGCCTGTCATCAAAAACGTCAGATTTCATCTGCCTGAGGTCCCCGAGAGAAGCAGATCAGGCAGAGTAATGGAGCCATTTATATCCCAGATCTGAAGCATTTGCTACAACATAGAAATTAGTGTAGTAAAGCCAGGCTGCCATGAAGCAGTGCCAGATGTTAAGTTATTGGCCTCATTTGTGCCTACGATTAAGTATGGTTTTTAAGAGCTGTATGCATCTACTTGTCCGTCTGGAATAACCAAAAATACAATATGTGCCAGGCTAACCACAGCCTCGGATGCACCACACAGGCACTTTATGCTGTTAAGTGTTAAAATAAACACCCCGACTGCATGCAGGGAGAGTGTGGAAAGTTATTTGTGTAAAACCAAAGACAAATTGTTATAACCACAGTGTTTAATTTTTAAAATGTCCCAATAACTGGCTGACTAAAAGCATAAGTGTGGGATTAGTAAACTGGTCACTTATAATTATTTATTTTTACTTAATTATTTAATACATTTATATCACACCTTTTCTCCAGTGAGCTCAAGGTAATGTACATGGTTCCTCATTTAATCCTCATAACAACCCAGTTGTGGTAGGTTAGGCTAACTCTATGTGTGCACCACCCTGAGCTCCTTGGAGGAAGGGGAAGATATCAAAATGTAAATTAAGTGAATTTTGGAGCCCAGTATTGAACTAAGTTATGGTCAGAGAAGACCCATTAGAATTAATGGACCTAAGTTAAGTCAGACCAGGGCTATCATTGGATAGAACCCCAGGTCTTCTGATGGCCTCAGAAACTAGGTTCAGCCCTTTACCTTCATAAATATCTCAGTTTACTAGCAGTTAGTAAGAATTTCCTGTCATGTGACCAGCCACAGGGGCCACCTATGAAGGACTCTTTACAATAGGGGTGGGGAACGTGTGGCCCTCCAAATGTTTGCTAGACTCCAACTTCCATCAGCCCCAATCAGCATGATGGGAGTTGTAGTCCAGCAACATTCCCCACCCCACTTTATTATTTGCCTCTGAAGAACAACAATCACAGGTAACCAACTGTGTTGCTGTGTTTACAGGAGCAAGAAAGGTAGGATGTTAGTTTTCCAAGAATAGCAATCAACCCACAGTTCAAGTGTGTGATCTTGAAAGTGTGACATGACTTTCCCTTTACTCCCCCTCTCCCCTCTCTTTTCTGTTTGTATCTCTGCTTTTGTTCCGCTTTCCCCTTCTGCTGCCTATATCTCTGCCTCCTCTCTGTGATGCTGTTTTCCCTTTACATCTCTCTCCCCCTGTATTAAATCATCCGGAAATAATACATTCCCCATGCGCTTCAGGGCTGAAGCTCTTGCCTGCCACAGCGCCACACTTCACCATGGCAACCTGCAGGGAGGGTTAATCGATTTGGGGAAAGGGCGTGTTTCCTTCATGCTGACAGCGAGGGCTGATTGGCACATACTGTCCCTTAACATGCTTACAGAAGACAAACAGGTGGCAGATACAGCTCTCAGCACAATGAACTGCTGTCACCATTCGTTCCCCCAGCCCTCCCCACGCCTTACATGGCATTCCTGTAGGGATAAAGGGAGCAGGACCCCATGCACGTTGGTACAGGGCTCCCCTACATCTTGTTCATTTCCCCTTCTTCCCTCACCTTTGTGGTTTTCAACACTAAATGTGCTCAGTGGCTTAAATCTTCCTCCTCAAGCTGAAGAAGTTATGGAATGAAGCAAAAAAGAACTCTGTCATTACTTAGTTCTGCCCTTGCTGAAATCAGTCTAATATTGGAAATGGCAGAGTATTGAGATTGTGTGTGTGTGTGTGTGTGTGTGTGTGTGTGTCCTGCATTTCTGTGTAGGAATTTAAACTGAAGCATCCATGTGTGTGTGTCCCTATGAGTACACTCACTAGAAAGTCACATGTGGCAGCTGCTTCCCAGCATGTTGGGTGTGTACACCATGAAATTTGTGAATATGCATTTGTCACACATCACAATCTATGAGCATGGATTGCACACTAATTCCTGTGCGCACATACCTTCACCGTCAAACACAGATGAATGAAATGCTTTTGCCGGTGGAATTTTCCAATATTTGTCTATTCAGTGCTGCAAATGAGAAGGAGCCAATTACTAGAGTCTCACACTTCCTGCCCCTGCCCCCCCACCCCACAGAGTATTTCAAGGATGGGATAACATTTTTGACAAAGCATCTAGCAAATGTTTGCTGTCATTCTGACATTTGTTGAAGCCCAATCTCACACAACAAGGGCCTGCTATTTTGGAAACTTTTGCTCTGTTGAAGTATCTTTTGTGAAACACACAAAAGAAAAGGGGGGAAAAACATACATGCATACGTACATACGTACATACATAATTTTATTTGTATGCCATCTTTCCATTCTCAAGGCGGCTTACAGCATAAAAAATACTTAATTGCAACATAACAAAAGTAGTCATAAATAATAAATAAAACATCAAAAAATGCACAACTAGACTGAACCATTTCCACATAAATAAGATCTAAATAAAGATACAAAACATAATAGAAAAAATAGCAACAGTTCCCCTCCCACCCAAAAAAGACCCCAGCTCAAGAGTCTGTTCAGCAACCTCAGCCTTTGTTGCTGGAGACAGACAGGGCCCCCCAAGTAGAAAAAGGCCAGCAAGGCAGGGAGCAGGACTTCCAGGACTCACAGCCAAAACCTTACCTGTTGCTTTTGAAAGGTTACACATGTGTGCTGGTCAAAGCTGGATGTTGAAATTCAGCTTCTGCATGACACCATGCAAGAAATTTATGACTTAAGAGTTATCTTTTATCTCCCTGAATCAGATATTAGTTCTTTGTAATGATGCTGCTTCCTTTTCTGCCTGTATAGTAGCATACTGTGTGCATATTAGTCTATGGCAGGGCATTCAAGTTGTGGTGCAATGTCCCCTCTAGTGGTGGAGATTGTCTCCACAGAGATCCGTAATTAGAGAATGGAACTCATGAAGCTGAATACCACCTTCAAAGTGCCAGATGTCCCTGTTAAATACTCAGGCAATACTTGACCCACTCTCAAGTCAGCACTGCAGTGGAGATGATTGGGAATAGATTTGTATCAGAGACGTGTTATATCCACTCAAGGATTTGTTTTGGAGTAATGGGAGAAATAGTATTTTGCAGCTGACCTGCATTTTCTGAACAGAAGCCAGCCTCTACAATTAAAATCTCAGTTTTCATAAAACATAGGCAACAGGTTTTCTCAGTCTCCTGGAAATATATAGAATCGAGCAGCTCTTGACAGAATTCTGGGTTCAACTGAGAGTTCCATTGGGAAGCCGGTGTTTCCATTTGCATCTTGCATTATATCCACATACAATATTACTTTCTCCAAGGCTTTTTCTCACCCTACAGATCTCATTTTTACTACTTAACCTAATATGTCTTTACAGTCTGACCTTGCCCTGAAAGGGTTCTCTTCTTCTGGGCTTCCGTCTTTAGAGGGCTTAGCCTTGCCTGTCTGAGCAACATCTCAACTATGATTCAATAGCTTTCCAGTCAGGGCCAGCTCAATATATTTGGCTGTCTGAGGCAAAGGACAATATGACCCCTCCCTCCTGGAAGCTGAATCTCAGGTCAACACTGGCAGCATCCTCCATTGCTCCTGAGGGAAACACACTAGATGAAGCGGTGCATGGCAGGCCACGTGTCACCCACAGCTCTGTTCTTCAACAGCTTGCCACTGCTTCCTCACCACCACCACCAACCTGCATCAGCCACCTGAGATGGCAGCCTCGCTTTGCCATAACCTTTATCTTAGGAAAGAGATCCATGTTCAGTTTTGGGATGAGACAAGTCTTCGATAGAAGGAAGCTCAAAATGCAAACTGCGTTTGAACAGGGCAGCTTAATTCAAGTTGGGTCCATCTCTCTTCCAGCATAGCCTGACTCAAGTCGGGGCTCACATCCCACCTCCACCGGTCTCTACTCTGCACATGTGGCCTCTGCTAGTGGGATAGAATCCCTCCTCTGCCTGTAACCCTTTCCTAAAGTTAAGGGAGTTTTGTTTGTTTGTTTGGGGAGCAGGATGAGCAACTGAACTGAACATGACAAACATCATTCTACTTCAGTCAAGAATAATGTTGCGGTATACATCTGTTATGGGACGTGGGTGGCGCTGTGGGTTAAACCACAGAGTCTAGGACTTGCTGATCAGAAGGTCGGCGGTTCGAATCCCCGCAACAGGGTGAGCTCCCATTGTTCGGTCCCTGCTCCTGCCAACCTAGCAGTTCGAAAGCACATCAAAGTGCAAGTAGATAAATTAGGTACCGCTCTGGCGGGAAGGTAAACGGCGTTTCTGTGCGCTGCTCTGGTTCACCAGAAGTGGCTTAGTCATGCTGGCCACATGACCCGGAAGCTGTACGCCGGCTCCCTCAGCCAGTAAAGCGAGATGAGCGCCACAACCCCAGAGTCGGCCACAACTGGACCTAATGGTCAGGGGTTCCTTTACCTTTATACATCTGTTACTGTATATCACATACTTCCACAAGTGAATTAATCTGAGTGCTTTTCTCCTTCTGTTCTCTGCAGGAATATCTGGATGTTCTAGGAAGACCCATGGTCTTGGCAGGGAACAAAGCAAAACAAGTTCAGTGGACCAATGTCTATCGGGATGCTTTGGTAAGTAAAATAACTTTATGAGTTCCCACAGCTGGTCTTCTGCTTTTCATTTCTTTTCTCCTGTTTGTAAGGTCTACCCATCCACTGCAGTGTAATTTGTCCTACTTAATTTATTTTATGTCACATACCTCTTCAGTGTCCCAAGTCTGACATTCCCAGTTGATATCTTCTCCAATTTCTTGGAAGAAACAGGCTCTGCAGATTCCACTGTACAGTGGTATACACACAAGACATAATAATTTACACCTCCCAGCATGGCCCGTCTCCGTGTTTCAAGGCCATTGGTTTGCACAATATAATTGACAGTGGGCAATGGAATAAAAATCAAAGCTCCCTGTGACTTGTTTCAAGTTTTTTTTTTGGGGGGGGGGGTTTAAAGATACATTTGATAATAGATCTCCTATGTCACACCTATTTGACCCTTAGGAGTATGGACCTACTTAGATAACTGTGTTTATCATATTTTCTTGCTTTTGACATTTGATAGGGTCTGGGCTTGGTCATAACAGGCACTCTGCCAGTGTTCAACCTCACTGAAGATGGCAGTAGTGAAAGGAAGGTATGTTTTCTCCCTGCAATGTCCCCCACTCTGATTTTGACCTACTGCTGATACTCTTCTTGCTCATATCCACAATAGTTAGCCTGCTGTGAAGTATGTGTTTGTGTGACAGAGAGAGACTCTAGCATCCAAACAAAGGTTTGTTTTGTTCTTTGCCTTCCATGTAGATGTCACTGATACCTTTAAACAAGAAATGATGCTGTGGAGTCAATTCAAAATCAATCAATCTGAATCAGCCGGGTATAGCATCTCCCTGCCAAATTTTATGACATTCAAAAGACGTAAACATGGGCTAAGATTATAAATGATGGAGGGGCAGTTGGCTGGGATTTTTCCAGAGCAAATGCAAGACAGTCAGCCCACCAGCTGACCACCTTCTTGTCCTGCGTTTATTGTTTATGTACATCAGCATCATACCTTTATGACCAGGGCTGCGTGCCAAACCAATATAGTGTTTATTTATTAAAATTTGTTAACTGGAAAGGTACCTGAAGTTAGGAGTGGCATAAATTCCTCCTTCAAATGACAGGTGAGCAGTAAGCATTTTAAAACATACTAGTGTGCGTATAATCTACAATACTGCTCAAAGCAGAACTTCACCCAGTTATTTCTGTATTCAATACCGTGTACTGTGTCAAAGTCCTGGGGTGGATAGTGCCCTGTAAAATCACTGGTTTGGGTGCAGCTATATCACTGGAGGAAAAGAAAAGCTGCATCTTCTATGGGTCAACCGGTAGGAATGCTGTGCTATTGTTTATAGAAGAACACCTTACAGAGAGTGATGGGTCAGAAACAGACATGGACACTAACTACGTATGAGAAACAGAAGTGTGAATAGTGTAGGAGCTCCCTATGCTGCAGCATTGCTAAAGCTAGGTAGGGCACCGACCTAGAGGAGAGATCACTGAAATCTCCTTTCTGCATTCCCAGAGAAGAGCAGCTGGTGATGGTGGTAGTAGTAACAGTAACAGGAGGAACAATAATAACAATCGGTAGCAGCTAATGTAATTGGCAGAGCCACATAACCACCCTGATGCCTGCGTCGCTGTAGCTTCCCTGGGCAGGACTCGGGTGGCAGAAAGGAGAGGACTGCACAGGCATGCTGGGGGAGTCCAGCAGCAACAGCAGTCTTGGAAAGTCAGCTCCAACACACTACACTGTGTGTTGTGTGTGTGTTCCCGTTTGGAGAAGTTTTCAATGTTTAATGCTGTATTGTGTTTTTAATATTCGACTGGGAGCTGCCCATAGTGGCTGGGAAAACACAGCCAGATGAGCGGAGTATAAATAAATTATTATTATTATTATTATTATTATTATTATTATGCCTATCAGCTTAAGTATTTCTGTTGGATTTTCTCACCCTGCAATGGCACCTGAATTCCAAAACAAACAAGCCCCACTAGACTGAGCACTAATGCCTCCCTTCTCCCCAGTGAGTAGAATCCCAGCATGTGTCAGCAGCCTGTCTCATTTGCCTTATGCTTCCCAATTCATGTTTGTTTAGATTTATTAGCAGTAATAGACCTGCCATGGCATTCTATAGCTGCTTTCTGTTAAACAGCCAACGAACTGTTTCTCAACTAGGTAAGCGACAAGGCCAAAGACCAAGCCATTTATTCTCCGGGGAGCCCAGTTACTGCCTCATAAAGCAGCATGGCAAGTCCATTGCAGTCATTATCCCATGGCGTGCAGTGTAGCAGTTGGTATTGTGGCTTTTTGCAGGTGCAGGCACCGGTGTCTCTTTAAGAGGAGAATGTACTTGTCTTAAAGAAGCATGTGGTTAGGGTAGAAGAGCCTGATAAGGGATTGACACTGATTTCAGGGCCCTTGTCAGTCACTGGATTCTGTTTACTGTTGGGGTTAGTTTGCTTTTAGCTGTTTACAGCTCCCTCATGGGGTGAACCACTGAGCTGCTGCGGGGAGCTTCAGTTCTCAGTGAGCTTCCATCCTCCAGCTGAAACCACCTGGACGGGCCATTGGATCCTGCTGGACAGGAAACAATATAAGATGGCTTCCAGCTCCAGTTGAGCTTTGCTCAGTTGAATGTGTCCTACATCCAGCCAGCCAGCCATCCTGTTTACCTAATACCATGAGAGAGAAACTGTAAGGGTAGGTCCAAATGACACTGTGATTTATCTACATTGTAATGCTTGCACAGTACATAAGCTGAGTTAGTCTTGGAAATGCTCAAGCATTTTGTGGATCGCCATGCCATCATTTTACTTCATTTGGGAAGGCTGTGCAATCCAGATACATGCATGTGAAAATTAAAAGGAAATCATATTGATTTTCCCATGTAAAAAGGGGGCTGCTGAGTCTTCTTATCATACACTCCCTGTGATTATTTTAAATATTAGTTTAAAAATGAGTATATGTGTTTGTGAAAGAGAGAGAGAGAGAGAGACATATTATTAAATCTAGGTGTATAAGTGGGATGTCAGAGAAAGGAGGTTCAAATGTGAAACATTTGGAATAGTGAAGTGGTGAAGTGTTATCCCACCATCCTCTTCAACCGGGGATCTCCCTCATCTTGCCCAAGTATTACACTTTTCCCCTGTATGGCTTGGCTATGACAAGTTATCTCCTGTCCTTCTCTTTATATCAAGGACATGGGGGCAAATAAAAAACTACATCACTATTGGATGGCATCTATGTTGTCCACGACTTCAGTCTCTTGAATATAACTGCTTTTTCTGCTTGTGTTTTTTCAGAACCAGCTCATCCTCGGTGTTGTGGGGATTGACGTGACTCTGAACGACATCAAGAAGCTGACGCAGCGATACAATGTGCGTAAGGAATGGATTCCTTCCCTCAGAGTGGCATTCTTCCACACGCCAGTCCCTGCAATGTCTCAGCCGTGATAAAGAGCAAGCAGGCGGGGAAGAGAGGCATCTTTGGGAATTAGCATGAGGTTCACATTTGCACAGAATTCTCCTAATTGCTTCCTGCACTCCAGTTCCAAATCAGCCCCACCTATCTGATAGTCATTGCTTCTTCTGCAGTGAGAGAACTGGGAAAAAAACAAACCCATTTAGAAGGTCTTAGGTGTCTGTTCTGTGCTTGGGTTGATTAATTGAGGAGGGACAGAGGTCTGTAGAGATTATCTGTGGCAGTGGCATAGGAACTTTAATGCAATTCCACTCTTTCATCTTGAGCTGTAATTTGTTTCTCTTGTTGTCCTCCCATCCAGTTAGGGGCCAACGGCTATATATTTGCTATTGATCTGAATGGATATCTATTGCTACACCCAAATCTGAGACCTCAGGTAGGTGCAGTTTTCCCCTCCTTTGAATAACCATTGCCACCCACCACCACCAAAAGATAAGGTGACTTTCCATCCCATTTACCCCACAAAATGAAAGTGTATCTGTTTGGCATCATCTGCTCTCTGTCACCGCTTTTCACCACACCATTCACTCAAAGAACATTTCCATAGGTCATTGCCATGTTTTCCTTCAAACTTCAATGTAATAAGCAGTGACTTGGTGCAAAATTCTCTTGCTATTATGCAGAGGGTCGATATACCTGCCTACAGATGGATTGCTGTCTAGCTGCGAAGAAATGATTAGGTGGGAATATTAGTGATGACAATTTGACACCAGATTGAAAGTAGTTCCAAACAGCTATCACAAACAAGTGAACTGTCCATATTCAGCCACAGATTTGCCACCAAAAAGCAAACATGTGCTTTCTCTCTGTTGATGGTTGTTGTTATTATTGACCAACAGTCAACTATTTGCCTAATTATTTAAAATCAATATGTTGAATTCAGCCTTTTGCACTTATCCAGCTCCTGCCCTTTCTATTTCTATGGCCCTTCTTTTTCCTACATCTTTTGTGAAGTTTCGTCTCTTCCATCCATCTCTTTTGGTACCTGCCCTCATGATTCCTAGCTCTTAACATCCCTAGATCACTACCTTTCCAGCCTCCCTGCAGCACACACCTTTTTTCTATCCTCCCATCTAATATGGATGCTTTTCTGATCTTGAACTATATTTTCAGTCATGGCATAGACTCATAAAGCCTTCCCCTAAAGTCTGAACTAAGAGCAGAAACATGCTGTGATGTCACAGAACGTTCACTAATATTTTAACTGCTGAGAGGTTTGACTAGCTATTTCCAATCAAAATGTGAAATTCAGCCATTCTCATCTCCACTTTTCTTACAAACATAAAAGAATCCTTTTTGCTTCAGACCCTGCTAAAGGGATTTCCACATTATTCTGCCTCCATGTCTTTCTCCTCAGCCATCCTGGGTTTCTCTCCAGAGCTCATACCTGTGCACAGCTCTTTCTGTCTCCAGCACCTCTCTGTGGTTTTTGATTTTCATTAACCTTTCACATATACATTTTGCACTACTTTCATTTCCATTTTATAGCACTTCCTCATCAGTAGCTTAGTGATACAGGTTGGAATGCAAAAAGCTGGATTGCCCATATGTGGCAAGGGTGGTAAGATGCCAAACAGGATGGGATTCCTGTGCCTTTAAAAGTTTTGTGGAATAGAATGTTTCACTTTTCTCACCCTTGCATGATGACTATTAAAGATTAAAGAACATTTTATTAGGCCCACTCATTTTAAAAGTATGTTTTCTTACAAATATTTTATTTTATGTAAACCACTTAGAGGTGTTTTCTTTTATTAAGCAACATATACCATATTTTTCCGTGTATAAGACTATATTTCCCCCCAATTTTTTTAAGTTTAGAATTGGGGGTCGTCTTATACAAGGAATGTTTAAAATATTTATTTCTTAATTTGGGGCTCAAAAAACAGGGGTCATTTTATACATGGATGCGTCTTATACATGGAAAAATATGGTAAATCTTGTTAAATAAAATAAAATAAAGACACAGCAGCACTATTCTCTTTTGCACTTGGTCACTATGTCCTAAAAAATAAGGTTACTAGGAAGTCTGGGTAAGGACTGGGATCTGGGCCTCCCTGCATTATCTGCTGCACCAAGAAAGTCTCCAGTTAGCTGTGTGAGCAGGAAGCCCTTCTGCATCTGATAGTTCATAGAATTATAGAATTATACAAGCAAGCCATTAAAGGGCAAACCGAATGTTTTTCAAAAAGTGGGAGATTAAGACTGGGAGAAAGCCCCATTGAACTGAGTGGGATGTGGGCAAGGAAAATCAGAGAGTGATTAGACATGCAAAGGATTTTCCTGTAAGGGTGTGCCAACAGATGGAGCATTTCCATCTGCCAATTCTCTGAGGCTAAATGTAGACCATCAACAGATTTCTCTGTGGCTGCATGTCTCACCGGTGAGTACCTTGGGTGTCAGCCAGTCCGTTAGCAGAGGGGGAGGATCTCATCATCTCCCTCAACAACAAATTGCCCAGGCTGATGGAAGGCAGCAGCAATAAGAGATTTCATATCAGCCAGAGGCATGAGTTGGCCCCGCAGTGGCTCCTGTCTTCTCAGGAGAGGAGGATTATGGTCTGTGATGTTCAGCAAACAGAGAATCAGTATATGATCTGCAGGACTCCCATTGTGCAGTGTGTGTAGATGGATACAATCCGCTTCTCGCAACTGTGACTTCTCTGCTTGTTCGTTCTTTGCTTGTATTTGCACAACCTATTTGTTTTAACATGGCGGATGAATGATGACTGGGGAAACTGGGCAGGGCTGGTCCTAGGTGCTTGGGAATTAAATTAATCTAGAGTTCAGCTAATTATTCACCACTCCAATGCTGGGAGCCATTTGCTGTACTTAATGCGGAGCAGGAAATGGTGTTCTTGTCAGCCACAGAGCGCTAATTGCCAGCTCTCAGGGACATGATATATGGACTTCCCTTCTACTCCTGGCAGGTGTAGACAGGAATTAGCTGGCCCCTTTTTATGAAATATTACTTCCTTGGGATATTATACACGCACACAAGAAGGAGTGAGTGAGGAGCCCCAGGCTAATTTATCTCAGGGGATGCTCTACATCTATCAGGGTGGGGCAAGGAAAACAGGCTTCCAGCTCAGATACCATTCAGATAAATCTATCATTAAGAGGCCAGCCAGGAATTAGGGCACTGAGAAATGGCAGCGATCAGAGTGAGATATGTTTCATTGGCATAAACTTCCAACTCAGTTCATCAGTGTTATTAATGGGCAAGTGATGTGGCAGAGACGGACAGAAAGAGCACCAATTTATTCACTTGCCTAAGTCTCACTCTGATCAATAACCATTTAAATTGCTCAGCAGAGTAGCACCACCACCACCACCCAAGACTCGATGCATTTTCTGTGCTTGGCCTGAACTCAGTCAACTTTTGCACAAGTATCTCTCTTCAGGTAGAACCACCATTTCATCTTGGCACACTCAGCCCTAGATAAATTACCTTTTTGTTGAATTTCTATACTGCCCTTCCTCCAAGGATTGCAGGGTTGTTCACAATATAAAAACACAAAACTATATAGCATAGTAACAAACAAAAACAATACCCCCCATACACAAGCAGTTTAAAAGACCATAGGTAATTTAATTCACCAAAGGCCTGGGAGAAGTGTTTTTTCCTGATGCCTAAATATACGTAACGAAGGCACCAGGTAAGCCTCCCTGGGGAGAGCATTCCACAAACTGAGCTACCGCAAAAAAAGGTCCACTCTCATATTGCCACCCTCCAGATTTCTCATGAGGGAGGCCCATGAAAAAGGACCTCAGATTATGACTGCAGAATCCAGGTTAGTTCATTAACTTTGTATGTCCTTGCTATCAACGGGGGCGGGGAGGTGCTTGAGGATGAGAGAGACCTTTTTTTTTTTGGTAAATTCTGTGCTTCTATTTTCTCTATTTTCTCAACTGCAAAATGTAAGGAGGGGGGAGAATTCCAGGAACCTGTGACCCTGGACTTCCTTGATGCTGAACTAGAGGACGAGAACAAAGAGGAGGTAAGTGAAACCTTGGAGGTGGGGTCTGTTCTGTTTTAGGAAGTTAAGTGCATACAAGACTATTAAGTCGTGGCCATGTGGCCGAAAGCAAAGCTATAAGCCAATTGTGAATATGCTTATGGCTTTGTAGAAGCATTTCGTTCGCTGCAGAAAAGTAAGATTCCACCACAGGTTCGTCTGCAGATGTGTCCCCATATTAAACAGCAATTCATTTTCCTCAATAAAGTGAATGCTACCGTTTTAACAAGATTCCCAGTAATGGCAGTGTAGGCAATGACTGCTGCAGATATGTGTACATCATGAGGACCTTACACTTCCATGTAGCAAAATGCACTTACCCAGTAAATATGCCAACATGTAGGACCAGGGATGGGCAGATATGTCAGTTTTGGTTTCTCTCAGTGTCTCATTTTCCCAGTCTTGAGTTCAGTATGTCACATTTTCACATCAGATTGCATTTTTTTAAAAAAAAAAGTCCTCATGAAAATTCATCAGCAATTTAGTGCAAATTTCTGTTAATACATACATTTTTGTTTGCAGTTTTGCCTAATATTTCTGAAAAGCAATTTCCCCCAATATGGTGTAATTGTATATGTTACTTTCATTAATTTTAATGCACACTTTGCCTTATTATATTTTTTTTTTACACGTTATTTTGCTGGAGAACTGCACTGAAAAAAATCAGTGAAGGATGGCTATGCTTTGTGTATTGTTTTGGAAAGCGTGAATTATGTCGGTTCACCTTTAAATGTGAACTAAATCGAGGTTTACCCCATCCTTATCAAATATATTCATGCCTGTTTTGCCTCATACCATAGTAATCAGTGATCAAACAGGGCTTCTTGCCCCATGTACACATGATGTGTATATAGGGAAAGTGTGCAAGCTGCTACATGAAAGTGTTATCTGCTTAGGAATTGCCACACATGAAATAGCCCTTAGAGGCCTGGCCATGTATCCCAGGTTACAATCCTGATGCATTTTCACAGAACTTGCTTATGGGATCTGTTCCTTGGCCAATGAAAAATGGTGCCCTATGTTTATGCCTTAACTGAGAGATCGCACAGGGAGAAGGGTAGGGAGCATCTTGGGGTATAAATCCTATCTCCATCCTTGAGACTAGTATTCTGGACTTTCTCAGCATCCACTTGGAAAACATGGGTAGAGAACTCTCATTTTAATTACCTATCTTAGAATATTAAAACCGTTTTCTAGAGAGGTAAGAAAGATGTCCAATTGCTATGTGCAACTTCTGGCACTCAGCCATGTGCAATGCCTCCTTTCACGTCCTCCCCCCCCCTGCCCCCCACTCCAGATCCGGAGAAGCATGATAGATGGATTTAAGGATCAGCGATACATCAAGACTCTGGTCAAGTCCCAAGATGAGGTAAAAACTTGTGGTGAACTTTCAGATGGTTAGAAAACATAAGAGTGAATTGGTCACTGTAACCAGGAGTTTTAAAAGACTGGATCAGTTTGCCTTGTCCTTAATAGAGAAGGAATGCATGAGGGTTGGGAGTAAACATAAAAACCCTTGAAGTTGACTTATATTGAGTTAACCCATTAGCCCATGTAGACCACTCAACTACTGGGCCACAGCCTGATCCAGTGTAGGTTGCAACAGAACCACTACAACCATTCAGATATATGGGGAAAGTTTAAGAAATGAGTCCCCAATTGCATGTTTGGGTTAAAAGTGGGTCTCAGGTCCGAAAAGGTTGAAGGTGGTTTTCCTCTCTGCCTGGTAATGGCTTTCCAAGTTCTATAGAAGAGGCTTTGCCATTCTCGTTAATGGCTAGCTTAAAGGCACAAAATGACAAAAAACAGCTGTTGTTCAGGACTTGATCTTGGGTGAGAAAACCAACCTGACTTGTATTTGCTAAATGTGAATGGAACAAGCTGGGAGATTATGACCTCCTTGGCTTTGTGCACCTTATTTTTGGTACAGTGCCAACCAAGTTTGGAAAGCTTGGAAAGGTGTTACTGGAGTCTATATACATTCCATCTCCTTCTCCAGGGTGGTGGTTAAGTTGGATCTGGCTCCTGAATGCTTATACCTGGTTTTGGATAATCAGGACCTGTTGGTGCTCAGCCATGATGGAAGCATTCTCCTTGCCTGAGTCAATTGCAGTGATTTGGGGCATTTTGTCATTGTTCTGGAAGACTGCAGTATATAGACGAAGTCTGCCTTGTCAGATGCAGTTCAGGATTTCATGGCTGCCATGGCAGCCATGGGGTTGCCCCAACATACCATCGTCCCCACACTCTGGGCCTGGTGTTCTTGATTCAGCAGGATAGTGATCTGGATTTGGATAAGATTCTGTTGGCTCATTTTGTCATGGTTAGACCAGTTCCTTATAAGATTTAGGTTTTCACTGACTGTATTTCCACAAGGATTGGGAATCTAGTAGGATGGCTCTCTCTCAGAGGTTGATGGATCCAGATGGATTCCCGAAACCACTGGGGCAGTTTCCAATCTGCATTCCTGGAGCTTCTATATAGATTCTAATCACCCAATGGGATACAGAGATGAGAGTAGTAGTAAATTTAGAAGGGCAGGCACACATCATGACAGTCTCCATAGCCATCTTCCATAGCCGGAGTCTGCAGCTCTGCTGCCAAGTTGATTCACTGCAGGACTGCATGATTTGAAACCTCAAATGACACCTTGAAACAATAGTTTCTGCTTCAGTGTCTGGGGACTTTGTACTGAAAAAGAAATGGCTGCCCTTGTAGTACAGTCAGCGTTGCTGGAAACAGTAGTGGAAGCCATCCTTTTTCAGCATTGTTTGAGGCTTCAGTTTCATGCAATGTGGCAGTGAGCTAGCGGCACAGCTGCTGGCTTGCCAATTTACTAGGAGAGAGAGAGAGAGAGAGAGTGCAAAAGCTGTTCTGGATTATTACATCATCATTCTGGGTTTTGATATCGATCCAGAGTGGCACCATGTTCATGCAGTTTCCACAATTGCTCCTAGGCAGGCTCTTACATTGACTTGAACCCAACCGGCTCCTTTGTTTTCTGAGGAACCTAAGAGCTATGAAGCAATTGGGAAGACTTCTAGAATGCAGGTTTTGGAAGACTCACAGTCAATCTAAATGAAAGAACGTAAAGGACTGGTTACAATGAATATTCTTTATTTTTTATTGTGAATTAATATTGGTGTTTTTACTATTTTGCTGTGTGATGCCCCGATAGCTTTATTAAAGCATGGACGAAATATTAATAATATTAATATTATTATTATTATTATTATTATTATTATTATTATTATTATTAATAATAAATGCTCTCACTCTTATTTCTTCACCTTTGACCTTCCAGAGATACATAGATAAAGTCTACAGGACCTATACCTGGGCTCCTATCAAAAGCACAAACTACAGGTAAGGAGCTAACAAGAAGCAGCATGAAGTAATAGCTTCCCTCGTCCTATTCAGCTGAACCTCTACTATGAATGGTGATCCAAAAGAGTGCTTCAGAATCTCAAGAGAGCTATTTAGAATGCAGTAGGGATCTCTGCCCCCAACAGTGGTGTGGGAAAATGGTTGTTTGTTTATTATTGCAATAATAACAATTATTATTTGTAATAATAAACTTTCGCCCATGCTCTTATGCACAAACAACCATTTTCCCACACAGTGGAGGTAGAGTATAACCATTGTGGCTAGTGGCTGATGTAGATCCAATGGATCTGGCTGGCATCTCTTCATCAGCACCAGGATGCTGCTCAGGATGGTGTCTAGACAGATACAGTTAGTTTGTTTGATTGATTGATTGATTGATTGATTGATTGATTGATTGATTGATTGCGTTTATATTCCACCTTTCCTCCAAGGAGCTCAAGGTGGCATCCATCATTCTCCTCCTTACCCATTTTATCTTCACAACAAGCCTGAGCCAGTAATGATGGGTTGTTCCTTAGCTGTCCGATCCATGGCTGCAACACCTGTAATATCAAGAATATTGATGTAACTTTCATTATCCACACCTAAAAATAGTAAGATTTGTAAAGAAATGATTTGCGGAGGGGGGTACACTTTCTCAGCCTGTATGACACATACAGCTGTCACATTTTACAGCTTTACTATTCAACTAGGAAATATAAAATGAATATAGTCAGCTTTTTTAAAAATGTAAGGTCTGCTTTTTCTGTTCTTGCCATTTGATTGTGCTTCTCATAATCCTATGTGATGCTTACATTTGGGACAAAAACCCAGCAGTTGGCAATAATATCCGTTATTAAGCTGGTATAAAGTTTTAGGCAAAGGAGCTTTATTCAAAGTGGAGTCATAGTGGGGCAATGATATAATGACTTTCTGAATAATTTTGAAGAGTTACTCCCACATGTAAAAAGATCCATGAGGCTGATGGATAAATAGATAACTAGGATTTAGTAGCAAATTGCCTTATAGTATTTTCTATACCCCTCATTTAATAATAAACTCTAGTGCTGGCAGAGTAGAATACAACACACGATTAGCAGAACCTATCCAAAACCAATGGGGCGTCAAACAATTGGGCAAAAATAACTATTCAATGACAGTAAGTGAATAATGCAGTACTGAGAAGAAGTACTGCAGAATCCTTATCTTGATGGATCCATTGAAAAGGTTTAAGCATCTTTGTTCTTGAGGAGCTGTGCATTGCACTGCATTGTATGCACACCCATTGTTATGTGTGGAAATGCAATATGGGGAAAGGTAAAATGCAGCTATTTCTAATGCACAGTGCCCTTCTCAGTTAATAATAATGCATTTTAAAAGAAATGTGCTTATTTTTGTGCATTTAAATTGTGACAAAAATTAGAGAGCTGCCCTACTTTAATGGTAGCTCGAGGCATCGTTTTGAGTACTGAAGCCTGAAAGTGCTTGGTGAGGCTGCCACCTAGTGCACAGTTGTTTGTTGCAAATACACATATTCCCCAGGGATTTCCTAGTGCAGTTGATGCTGACATTATAAAGTGCAGTAACAACTTGGCCTATTTGAGACAGAAGAACCTGTCCAGCCCAGCTACATAAGCAAGTGTCCTTCAGGACTTCTTATCCTAGAGTTGCTCAAAGACTCCCACACTCCCTTCAGCCCCAGCCATCACGCCCAATGGGCAGCGATGATGAGTGCTTGTTACAGGTAGGTAGCAACTAAGTTTGTTTTTGGTATGAGCTTTTGTGTGCATCTGAAGAAGAACTGCATGCACATGAAAGCTCATGCCAATAACAAACTTAGTTGGTCTCTAAGGTGCTACTGGAAGGATTTTTAAAATTTTGTTTCGATGATGAGTGTTCTCGTTCAAAAACACATGGAGGGCACCAGATTGGGGAAAGCTGCGCTGAAGAATAGATGTACAGAATTAGAAATGTGCCTTGTTTGTTGTGCAGCTCCACATATTTTCTTAATAACTGTTGCTGGTCTCAGGGTCTGTACCTGCTATGGCCGATGGACCCCATTACGAGGAAGTGCTTGTAAGCCCTGGCTCCTTGGAAACTCCAGACAGAAGTCAATGCCTGTTCTCATCTCCTCTAATCTGTGTTATTATCTCTTTGGCTCCACTGCACCCCCATGCCTCAGTTTGTGCCGCAAATAAAGGTCCAGTTTATCCACCCCTTGAGAAGGTGATAGTTAAAATACACTATGCTCCATTCCTGACAGATCCAAAGGTCATCCTGTGTCAATAGCTCACTAAAGTACTATACCGGGTGGTCAATATATTACATCCCTGCTCTTGTTTTTGCCCATGTCTTCATCCATCAATTGCTAGCAACTGTACAAACCATTTTGTGCCTAACTATCACAGCAATTTCAGAAACACTCTTTTTCTCTCTCTCTCCCCTTTACCAGCCTTGGTTTGGTCTTGCCGCACTACAACACGTATTACATCCAAGCCATCCTCAACGACCAGATTCTCCAGGTGAAGTGTAAGTAGATACTTCCCGTTTGCTGTTGGCCTTTCGTGTGCTCTGTGACCCTGAACCCACCAGCTAGCCTAAGGAAGGCTAATAAGAGAAAACAAAGCGCCAGAGTCACTTTTTACATCGTTTATCAAATGAAAAATAAGAGCAACCCTACACATAGAAGAAGAGGAGTTTTCGGTTTATTCCTGGAAGAATAACGCAGGCTTCCCGGGGATGTGAAGATTTCCCGTGACACTTTGCATAAAACAAACTAAAACCTTTAAAAAACATCCAGGGGAGATGAGGTTGAGTTGCTGCTTTAAATGCTTTTTATGTACCAGGTGATAACTCTGTAGCAGCCAGTTAATTTGAAAGCTGGGAAAGTTTGCATGTTTTGTTTTGTTTGTTTCAAACCATTATTATTTTTATTTAAATTTTGGATTTATTTTTTCCTAACTAATTTACAATTAATCTGTGTACTTGTGTGTTAGCCTACCCTTGTGTGTGATCCTGGGCCCTACTCTCTCATCGCAGGGTGGGATGGACTTCCAAGGGCGTCTCTAACATCCTGCTCTGAGTGATTCTGGCTGCGTCTCTTTTTCTTCCTGTGTTTATCCCTCTGTCTCTGTAATCTCTCTCCTTTCTCATCTTTTTCTCTCTTTCTTTTCCTTTACCTTCTGTAAGTCCCATACTACATGCATGCACACACACACACACACACACACACTGCATTACTTGTAGTTGCTCAAAATTTCATGCTTAAAGGAGTTCCTTACCACTTGAATAGCAGATTTTATGTTAAATAGTGCCAATATCTTCCAAAGCGCTTCACTTGATAACTCTGATCTGGTTATCAACATGTTAGTTTTTATTTAAAGAAAGTGTAACCCATCTTCAAAAAAGATATTGAGGCTGTGATTCTGGGCGCACTTACCTGAGAATAAGTCCCATTGAACTTAGTGAGGTTTACTTCTGCATAGTATTGCACTGTAAAACATTTTTTAAAATCCATAGGTGGTTTTCAAATAAGTTTTACTCAGAGTAGAACCACTGAAATTAATGAACATGAGTAATCTAGGTCACTGGGTCTAGCAGAGTAAAAAGTACTCCTATGTTGGCTGTATTTGTCTCTGAAGGAGATTCAACAAAGGGATCATCCTAGATTCTGGACTTTACACTCATGTTAAACTCAAAACATGGAAAGTTAATTCAACAATTCATGATAGTCTTCCTGAATAATGTTGTGTTTTCTTTTAACATACCCATGTCTTACTTTCCATCCACATAAAAAAACTACCGTTCTAGGGAGAAATATCCTAGCAATCCTTTTTCCTCATATGATAGATATTAAAACATAGAACATTTCTAAGTGATAGGTACTTTCAGATAAATAAATGCTCCCATATATTTTCTGTGGTGGTACAGTACCATGAGAGGACCGTACCAGCATGTATGAATCAAATAAGGTTTCCTGCATGTTCTAGTCAGTCATTTGCTTCCTGCCTGCTCATGCCTCCATGAGTATACTATATGATCTCAGCAAGACAGCATCTCCCACAAACACCTAGAACAGAGGATGCCTTTTCTCTCAGGTGGTTCCTTGCAAGATCCTGCTCTGGCCACTGTGTTCTGGGTTTTATGTCCAGAAGTTACATCATCTCCTTCAGAGAAGTAAGAGCTCCAGAACTTGCATTCTAAATGGCACAGTGGTTGTTCAGTCCCTGAAATCCACTGTTGACTGATTCAAGCTCAGTAATGAAACCGGAGAGAAAGAATCTGTCAGTATCACAACCAGACCAGGATGGTGGCTCACAGAATTATTCTGCAGAATTGGTGCCCAGGGCTTAACGTGCAGCTTTAGGCACTTTTTATGTTTCCTTTCTCAACAGCACTGGTTAAGGCATGATCCCACCTAATCTGGGGCAGCCTAGAGTAGGTACTCACTGGCTCCCTTAGAAAGGTAGGACTCTGCTTTACACTAAGTCAGACTGCTTGTTCATCTGACTCAGTACTGTTGACACTGGCTGGCAGTGGCTCACTGCGGTCTTGGACAGCAGTGTTTCCCAGCCCTGTCTGCAGGTGCCAGGGATTCAACCTGGAGCCTTTCACTTCCAAGGCATGCACTCTACCACTGAGACACAGCCGCTCTCCTGAATGTTGTGTTGAACTTAATATACAGATGCGGTGACATTTTCCACCATCGCTATCACCTTTGGTCCTTCCAGAACCACTGCTAGTGGCTACTCCTGCTGCACCCACACCTTCTTAGCAAGTTTTCCATTTCTTTTTAAAGTGGTCATATAGTTTCCTTCCATGCAGCATAATTTGAGGAGGAAGGGTGGGGCTCAGACTTTTTGGTTGTGTTTGCAAAAGAAAATTAAGAAATAAGAATAGGAAAAGGACCCCTGGATGGTTAAGTCCGGTCAAATTCGACTATAGGGTACGGCGCCCATCTCGCTTCAGGCCGAGGGAGCTGTTGTTTGTCCACAGACAGGTTTCTGGGTCATGTGGCCAGCATGATTAAACCTCTTCTGGCACAAGAGAACACCATGACAAGTGCCAGAGTGCACAGAAATGCCATTTACCTTCCAGCTGCAGTGGTACATTTTTATCTACTTGCACTGGTGTGCTTTTGAACTGCTAGGTTGGCAGAAGCTGGGACCGAGCAATGGGAGCTCACCCCGTTGTGGAGATTAGAACCACCAACCTTACGATCAGCAAGTTCAAGAGGCTCAGTGGTTTAGACCACAGCGCCATCAATAATAATAATAATAATAATAATAATAATAATAATAATAGCCAGACCTTCTCTCCACAAGTGGTCTGTTTCCAAGGTTCCTCCACCTGTAAGGTTCTCTTCCTGAAGACAGGTGCACCCACACACTTCACAAACAGACCCAGGCTCACCACACCCTCGCCCTCTCTTTTGTCCCTTTGTTTCTTTTCCTTTTCCCTCTCTCTTTCTCTCTCTCTGTATGTATCCTTTGTTAATCTTGAATTTTGCATGGTCTGCTAACTCAGTAAGAACATTTCTATATCAAGACTGTTGCAAACTGTTTGCTACTGAATTTCATTTTTTTCTGTTGGTTATATAATATATATCTATTTATCTAGTTATATCTATACATTTTTTATTATTTTATTACTGTGGCCTTTTTATTGGTACTTTTATTATTCTTTTTTATTTTGGTTTCTTTTTCATGTCGTTTTTTGCAAGAGGTTTCCTTTCGGTATGATTATGATACACAATATTTTTATTCAAACAGCCATTGAATAAAATATTGTTTGTACCCCTTCCCCTTTCCACCCAACCCCCCTTTTTTGTTTTCTGTTTTTTGTTTGTTTTTTCTTGCTTTCTCTCTCTGATGGATTCACACAGTACCAAGCAAATTGAAGGGCAAGTATTTTCAGTCTTAGACCACTCCCCTTCCACCACCCCCTTCTCCTCACCCGTGTCCAGTACCCCCACCTGTCACTCCAAACCTTCACCGTTCCCCCTCACCACTTACCCGGCCTGCTTGCCCATTACCTTGCCCGTTTGCCACGCCTAACCTTGCAAACCACCACCAAACTGTTCCTCCCTGTCTCCTGCTCCTCCACTTCCTCCCCTCAAACTCGTTCACCCTTTTTTTGAAAGCAACATGTCTTGTTATGTTCATAATAGCTTCACCACTACTGATCTCCCCACTCCTTCCCTGTGCATTGCTCAGAGACTCAGTCCGTTTAAGACGAGCCAACTTCATATGGAATTGTTATGTTTGAATTCAATAAGGTTTTTTGTAGCTAGTTTTAATATCCTGCTCTTCTTTCTCCCTGCAAAAATGCCTCCCTCACGCCCTTCCTTCCTTTCTCCTCTCCTGTCTCACGCCTACCCTACAAATCTTCTTCCCCTATCCTTGTCCCTGTGCTTTCCTTCTTCTTGAAGACAACTCAACCTGAATGGGACAGGGCTGTGCAGAGACCTTCAGACTGAGAAGTGTTTGAAAATGGAGTCCAATATCACTTCCACAAGAAAATATTTAGGCTTATTGAGTACTGAAACAGCAGGGAAAGTAGAAATCTCAGACAGGTCCACAGTGTGTGTAGGGATGGAGGAGGACTTCTTTTGGTCTGCATTTCCAAGCAAACAGACCTAATTCACACCTCCTGGATGGACACACAGATCAGGACGTCAGAGTCCTTAGAATTTTGCAGGACAGGTCTCAACTATTTAAAAAATGCACCAGAATGCATTAAAATAAATACTTTAGGATAAAATGCATTTAGAAATGTGTGCCATAAGATAAATAGGGGTTTAAAAATGTATTTTGTGATCAAATATTATTTAAGAATATAGTTGAACACTCATTTAAATACCAAGTTTCATACAAACCTTTAAAAATTCACAGATGAATTCACAAATGGGCTGGGCTGGACTAATGAGTAAAGGAATGTGAAATTGTCATGGGCACATAAATAGACTGATCTGTCCATACCCTAGCTACATGCAGATCAAAGTTGTTTCCCCAAAAGACATAGCCCTCGCAAGTTGCAGCCAGCAACAATACTTCCATTAACAATAACTGTCCCTTAGCTTCCCATAGATAAAGGGTACAGCGTGAAGATAATTTCCTAAATTTGATGTGGTAAATTTCTCACAAGGGTCTTGATTCAGCACCTTGAGAATCCAGTTGCAGTCTATCTGGCACCTTAGGCTAAAACTGTTTTGCATCCTGTTTTGCATTTTGGGGGCTATAGATAGAGCCTGGGTCTCCATAGATTTCTGTTTCCTCCTTCTCTTGTGGGTCAAGTCCTGAGAATTGCAGAGCAGTTGCACTTCACTTTGAACACAAAATAGGATCTGCTGGTCATCTCCCCCAATTATGAACATGAATATGTGTACACGGGACATTAAGAATAGCAGAAGACCTTTCTGGGCCTTGGAAGCTTTCCACAATAAAATTCCAATGCCACTGTCTTGTAGGCCACCTACATTGAGGCAGATGCTTTAGAATGCAGATGCCACTGTTATCAGGGTTCTGTATTGCTAAATAATGAGCTCAGCAAAGATGGGGAACCTGTGGCCCTCCAGATGCTTTGGAACTACAACATCCATTTATCCCTGACCATGGGCTCTGCTGGCTGTTGGAGTCCAGCAACATCTGGAGAGCACCATGTTCCCCATCCCTGGTATAGAGGAATGTGCAACCTCAGCATCCACTGCAGCATTTCATCCAGCTATGGCATGAGCAGCAGAAGAAAAAGAATTACTAATGACTGCTCTGTAGCAAAAGCAAAATATTGACAATGGGGAACAAAGGCATCCTAGAGCACTCCTTATATGTTATGGTCTGAGGCTGTTTGCACATTATCAGTTTAAAATGCAGCAAGGTCTCTCTTTTCCCCTTTTTGCTACATTTCAATTTGCATTTGCATGTCAGTGCAGTTGGATGAATTTCCAGGTCACCCACTGCCTGTCCACATCAGTGGGCATGGATGTCTTCATATGGCTTACGTTTTCCAATTGGATTGAAGCTGGTTTGGGAGAAAACACATCCAAATGCAGTGTTTCTGAAGAAATGGCAGGATAGATGTGGATCATGGCTAATGCCATGGGTACACAGCTTCATAAATCTGTGGTGGGAATGCCCTGGGTGCAGAGTAAACAGAAGTGTGTACACAGCCCGGGTTACATGAAAGCCATGATTGGAACTCTGATTTTGGCAAGGGCAAAGCTGAAACAGGGACCAACTATACTGTCAGTTATTCCCAGGGTTAAAGGTCCTTTAACGTGGCCTGAGTTGGCAAAGTCTGTGCGGTGAAGAGTTTACCATTCACACAAAAGCAAAATGAATTAAATATAGAGAGCTATCTTCATGCATATGCTGCCCTCTGATCGTCTCAGTCATCCTTGTCACTACCCAAGAATACATGCATTCTTACAACCTGGACCAGTGGATCCAGAAACACAGAGATGTGCCAGTAAATAGAATTTGGGGGGTGGGGGGTTAAGCATACTGACTATTTCATCCATTTACGTTTTATGCCTTAAGGTGCCTAGCAGTTGGGAAGGTGTGTGCAGATAGACATAAAATAAGTGTTTGCCGTAAACACAGAGTGGAAGGAAGAGACACCGTTCATGTATGGGTAGCTGGCACATTGTGGTACCAAAGAGTTATCAGCAGGGACCTGATCTCAAGCACTAAGGTTCTGTCTGTCGTCATCAGCCCTGTTCTATCAGCATTGAGCTGCCTGTTCCCGGTGACCCTGTAATGGCAATGCTGATGGAATAATTACTTAGTGTTTTTGTATTCCTTTCCTCTTCCTCCTTTCATTGGCTTGTATCCAGACCCTGCCTTTTAGTCCTGTTCGAAAATAGCAGTCCAACCTATGGCTGTGCTGCCCTGACAAAGGGCCACGTATGTCTTGTAATGCATTGTGGGAGATATTGGTGGGGGAAGGAGAGGCGTTTTAGTGGTCTCACAATCAATGTCTTGATATGGATATGCTTGAACGGACAATTTGCTGCTAAGATAAATGCATAACTGCGGTAAGGTTGCTTGGACGGTGATTAAAAGTGAGTGGGTGTCCTTCGGAGGAAAGCCTGCAACAGCTATCCCTCATTTTGTTTCAGCCACAAGAGTGGGCTATGTAGTCAAACCAAAAGATGTTCAGATTGCTGAATGAAGAGCTAAAATACTATGATGCTACATGCTAGGGAGAATATACAAAAATGAGCAATAAATTTGACTGCTACTGTTCCTTCCATAGAACTAAGCAAAAATCCTATAAGCTTCTTTAGGGTGACCAGTGTGCTTCACCTGTATCACCTTCTGGTTAAAATGTTGCTGAATTGATAAGATCCCCCATTGCTCTAATTGTCAAAGCAGAGCACTATAAATCTCATTCACTTTCTTGGGGTCTCCAGTGGCGAACACTGTTGAAGTGCAGAATGCTAGGAGAAGAAAGTCAAAGGAATTCATATAGGAAATCGTTTTCCCTAGAGACATTAACATCCAGTTGTACAGATTTATTGGAGGCAGTCCTCTAAATATTTCTTCCCCCACCCTTAAGAATAAAAATAGCAAAATAGTTTTTTTTGGGGGGGAGGGATTAAGTGGATTTTTAATGCATATAATTTGCAGCACAGTTAAATAGTGGCTCTCACACTCTGTATAGCAGTACTTCAGGTGTGGTGAAGGACATAAACAGACAGGCTCATATAGCATGAAGAGAAGTGTGCTAAACTGTGTCTTGGACCTCAGGCTGCTGCCCATAAGCACACAAATTGCATTGTATTGCTCTAGGCACATTGTCAGCCTCTTTGGCTGCCTGAATCCTTTTGCTGCTCCTTTAGGAAAGCTGTGCAACAGGATGGGGAACCTATGAACCTCCAGATAATATTGGATTATTGGCCATGCTAGTTGGGGCTAATAGAAGTTGGCATCCAGCAACATCTGGAGGGTTCCCTATTCTTGCTGCCCAGGGCTATTCTGCTTTATATATATATATGGTTCAGATGCAGAAGAAGCAAAGGTTTTAAGCTTTTAGTTGAACTGTGGAGCGTTCAGCCCAGTGGAAGCTTCAACAGCATTGATTGTGTGGACCATGGAGGACTCTTACTGGAGCACATTCCACACCGGCAGAAGAAGAGCAAGAGTGAGAGACTTTAACAACTACCCACCTCCAGATTCCCATCCAGGGGGCTTCTCTCTCCACCACAGCCCTGTGAGTGACAGCAGAAGTGAGTCAGCTGGGGTGAGTGTCCAAACCCCTCCATTCCTGTTCTCTACAAGGAAGAGCCAGCAGGCACCCCAGGATGCTCTGATGAGGTGCATCTCCAGAAGGGACCATTCAGATCTGAGGGCTTTGCCAGAGGTAATACTCCCAACAGGTTGCCGCTGAAAGAGTGATGTCAAAGGGGATTGTCCCTTTAGGTCTTCCCTTAGGGCTGCTCACTGAGCATGGTATGGCAGTTAGCATATTCATTGGGAATGCTTACATTTTCTCTGATTAAGATAGGCATTCGGCCTTTGTCTGGACTGAGCCCATCCAATGATGGCGGCTGATATTTTAGTCAATCACATGTACCACCAGAAGTTTACCCAGTAAGAGTTGCTTATATTCCCTATTGGTAATATCATTAATATCTTCCACTACGGTGAGAATAAGGTTCCATTGTTCCTTTGTGGTTACTCTGATTAATTCTGTAGCTCTCCATAACTTTTTTTTATCCTCACTTGGCATTATGCTATATCCCTTAGAAGGTTTTTTTTTTAAGTTAAGCCATTAATTTAGATTAAATTCTGGTGTGCAGTTAATTCTGTGTCCTCTTATGAGCTGTCACTATCCTGCTGCCAAGTGTGGAGTGTTAATTAATTATTGCTAATTGCTACTACGCTGTGGAGATGGTGATTAGAGCTCAGATGTGCCTGGCAGAGGTAGATGTTTGTGGACCAGGGTTAGATATAGGGGAGCTGGGAGCTCTGGGGGGAGAGCAGTGAGATCTGCTAGGTTTCCATTAGTTAGACAAATTCAAGAATTCGTGTGGTGTTTTGTTTTTGTTTGTTTTTTAGTTCTCTATTAAGGCGTTTACTTCCAGGGAGTTCAGTCAGCCTTCCAATGATCTTTCATTTGTTTCTTTTAAAATACCAGGTCAGGCCAAAATAATATAGATACCATCCATGCTAGGATAGGGGTGAATTGATAGGGGCATCCTGGTATTATGTAAGCTTGGTTTGATGAGGCAGTGGGTCCTATTGGTCCAAATTGCTTCTAGCTGGGTATTGGAGCAACATAAGGTTGCTGGATGGGGAGCAATGTTTGCTGTGGTCCATAAGGATTCTATCTCCCTTTCCTGTACTGGTTGTGGCCCATCCCACTACATGCCTGTTGATTTCTCTCTGTCCATTTTGACCGATGAAGTAATATTGGTTGAAATAATTGCATGAGGGTTTAATTCATCAGGGCAAGACGATGATAAGATCATTGTTGGAAAAGCATTCTCCCTTATATTGGGGAATTACAAATTAATCTCAGAGTTGTGATTCCTGGCAAAGTAGGTCTAGCAGACGGTAGAAAACCAGCTTGGCTTGGCTCGTTTTGGTTGAAACTGGCTGTTTCAGACTGACTTCAGGATGTGTTGTGGATGGAGACTGACTCAATTGCCTGGTAGAAGACTCATACCAGGAGCAAGACAGGAAACAATGGCCCTGTTAATTCTCCTAGATCTCTCAGCAGCTGTTGAAAGCAATGGCCATGGTATCAGTCAGGACCATCTGCCAAGGGTTAACTGGACGAACTAGTTTGCAGTGGTTTTGTTCCTACTTCATAGCATGGTTTCAGGGAGTGATTACTGCACTTCCCTATGGGAATTTTCCTACATGGTCCTGCAGGTTTATTTTCTTCTCCCATCCTTGTTAAGTTCTTTGTGAAACTCCTGGTTGAGGTTGTTCTAGGAACAATAGGCCTGGTGATCTATGAAGGATAGTTCAATTCTAAATAAGAATACACTCTCCCTTAAGAAGCAGGCTATTGAGGAGGCCTGACTCATTTAGCAAGGCTTTATTTTATTTTATTTATTTATTTTGCAATAGAAAGGCCAGGCATGATGCTTACTAATTTATTTTAAATATATATATATATATATATATATAGAAATCTCTATCTTGAAATTCCATCTTCTACACAACTATTAAAGGTGTTCTGTTGCATCTCATCACTGAAAATCATCCAGCCAGTAGAAAAATAAAATACAATTTAACAAACTGGTATACAAGTTATTGCTTTCCTTGAAGACTGGTAAATTGGCTGTTTCTTCAGCAACTGTGCCATTCCAGCTGAGCACCCCTCACAGCTGCTCTTTTCTGCTGTTTAGACTACCTTTGCTGAGAATATTTTTGAGTCTTCCCTTTTTCTCTCACCCCCACTCCAAACATTCCTAAGAAAAGGAAGACTACAATGCAAAATTTTCTCCAAATATTCACCATCATTCTTTTTCTTTTCTTTTTTGCGGTGGCTGTCATCTAAACACAAACTGCCCCAGAATAACAGTCGATCTGTGGTGTTGTAGAGAACGCAAATCGGTGGCAAGGTGGCCAACACATTTGTGGCTGCATTCATTTCTAGCAACATCAGAAAAAGAACTGGCTGGGAGGGGTGGAGAAACTGTACCTGCCACTGTGAATGGTGGCATTCTCCATTCTAGAGAAATAAATGGAGGATTTCTCCTCTCACACTGGGAAAAATCAGTGAAATGATCTTCCCAATTTCTCTGTTCAGAAATAGGCTGGAGACTTTCATCTGGACACAGCTTTAACTTAATCTAGCATATGCCCTGTTTGCACATCTAGTTCTTTGTTTTAATAAAGCCATTTAAGCTGAATGCCTGTTAAGCAGATGAGAGAGAGTACTGGACATATCACAAACTGACAGGCAGGTAGAAAGACAAATTCAAGCCATCAGCCAATAGAGCTGGAAATTCACCATTGGAAGAGCACATATGCTGCTCTGTGCTTGCTATGGTTGCATCTGTTTGCTCCTATGAAATCTGGAGGATGTGTTCTATGTTTGGACTAGGGAGGGATGGCTATTGCAGTGCTTTGAGACCACTGTCAGCTAGAAGGCAGCTGCTGCACTCTTGACAATGCATTGCATTTTACCTCTATCTGATGGGTAAGTCTTTGGTTGGACTGTCTTCATAAAGGACCCTGGTTTGGCCATGTTGATGCCTGAAAGATAATTTTTCTTACAAAATATTGTTTTGGTAATTCTCTTTCCGTATGAGCAGAGCATGTGGTTTATTTTTGTTGTTAATATCGTAATAAGAGAGAGATGTCCATATAACCTACCAAACATACATATATATATGTATATGTATAAATATGAGGATATATATGTGTGTATATGTGTATATGTAACTGTACAGCCCTAAAGCAATACATATACAATCTATCAAACATATTTAATTTCAATTATATGATTTTTAAATATATATATAAATATATATATATAGACAATAAAATATCAAAATCCTCCAAATGTTGGCACCATATTGGCTATAACTTTGTATGATGCTAGTTACCAAAGAATCTTCTCTCCTTTCTCTCTTGTTAAAACTAGTCAGTTGTTTTGCCTCTTTTGTTTATTCCTGTCTATTTTCTCCCTCTCTCTCTCTCTCTCTCTCTCTCTCTTTCTCTCTTTCTCTCTTTCTCTCTTTCTCTCTTTCTCTCTCTCCCCTTACTCCTCTCTTTCTCTTTTTCTTTTTCTCTTTTTCTACCTTCTGTCACATTCTGAGACTGAAGCCTTCTTCTTCCCTCATTTCAAACCCCTGCCGGATAACGTTACCTTTCTGTTGCAGATTTTGAATACCTGCTGCCAAACAGCTTTGAGTCCGAGGGACATGTATTCATTGCTCCAAGGTAGCTTTGCGTGTGAGCTTGCTGAGGTGTCCATTCAACCACTCTCCCCTCAACACTGATCCTGGGACTGACTCAGCCCCCTTTCCCATCCCCACTTCCCTCCCTGCCACACCTTTTAAATATTCTACTTCATCACTCCCACCCTTCTGAGCTGACACCTCCTCATTGTGCCAAAGTCTTGGTCATTTTCCTTTCCTTCTTTTTTGTGTCTGTCGTCTGCCTGTGTGCCACTCTGAGACTACAGCTGCCACCTGCACCTTGTTGAGACGCCACTGTGGTTGGCAGCGCAGTGGTCCCACCTTCTGTTCACTCACCTACATAAGAAGAGTATATATGTATGCCTGCGTATGAGATATTATGTGCACATACATATATAGGTATAGTTTCTGAAAATACTCACAAAATAATAAGTCAGTCCTATTTGGATCATGTTGAGATCATGCCATCATGTTAGTTAAATCTGAAATACATTTTTATATCTAATACACAGTGTTTGTCTAAGCCAAAAGCCCTCTTTGGAAGGCAGGAGTATCATGTGCAATGCCATCTAGATTTCCCACTGAATGATTTCAGCCAATATTTTCCGCCCCAAATCGTTGTTTGCTCCAAATATCCCATTATTTGATTTAGTTGACTAGGTGCACCTATCACACAGCATTTGTTTGACCCATGATTTATTGACCAAATGATTTTTAACACAAGACTGGTGTTTTGCCAGTTTTTTTCTAAGAAAGAAATTATAGGTCTGGGTCACTTTTGTTTATGTTTTTGGATTTCACAAATACCAAAATTTAAAAATACCTAATGATAAACAACACCACAATAGCATGAATCACTCACTCACTGCACTATTTTTATTAGTGAAAATACTTCCAAGCTTTCATAAAGACACTGTGTTGTTCAGAAAGCATTTTCAAAATGTACATGATTCAATATTGCTAAAGACCTTTGTGAGGCCATATTAATACAGTAGGAATGATAAAATAGTCTACTGCTATATGTAAAAAAATCACGAAGCCACTTTCATAAGCCTGCCTTAGTCATGAAGCTCACTGAGCGACTTTGGGTTCTCTTTCAGCCTAACATACCTGACAGAGTTGTTCTGAGGGTAAAATTGGAAGGTCAAATAACGATGGCTGCTGCCATGAGCTATCAAAGCAAGCCAAGATAGAAATGCCATAGGGAGACAGAGAAGGGGGTTTATTGGCAAACGTCAGCCAAAATCCAATAAACTGATGTTACATTTGGCATCTGGGTAGTGAAATGGTGAAATCCTATTAGTCCCTCCTATCTTTAATATGGTATTTTTAAAAATGGAAGAGAATTTCTGTACATCACATGGGTTTGGTAACCCTCCACAAATTCAGCTTTGTACAGAAAAGAATAATACTGAAGAGGGTGTGTTGATTTCTAACTTTTATTTATACAACTATTAGATTTACTATTCTAAGATGCTTCTCTTATACAAAGCATAATCAGTGAGAACATAATAGCGTAAGAGGTGAACAGATGTTGGACTCCAACTCCCATCAGCCCCTGCCAACATGGTCAGTGGTCAGGGCTGATGGGAGCTGTAGTCTAACAACTTCTGGGAACTCACAAGTTCCCCATCTCTGTGCTGTGAGCAGCAGTCCATCACTAGCATCCATACTATAATTGAAGAGCTTTACATAGTCGGCATCCAAATCAGTGTTCAAAGTCACACTAATGTGAAATGTATACATGAATCTAATGTTGTTGTTTTTTAGGAAATTTACAATTTTGTTAGACTTTTTCTATAAATAGAAACCAGAAAACTGCAAACAAATTCTTCGGAAAATATTCGTTACAACACAATGTCTAATCAGGTCTCTTGCTACATCGGAACAAACAGACTCCTGTTCCGTCAAGTCATAATACAGAAGGTCACATGATAGCACTTGAGTTTCAGCTGCACCATCTGTTAGCCCTTTAACACCAATAATACCAAACAGCATACTAATGAGACTGTATGATATCTCATCAATACTAATATGGCCAATAGTCCATGGTAATTTTCAGAAACCATATATCACTAATGATCTATTTGTGGGCGTGCAAGCACATATATCTGTACACATTTGTGTAGATATATTGGTGGATGCAGTGTTGTGTACTTCTAGGTCTTTGAGAAACAAAATTATGTGGACAGCCAAGATGATTTTATACTCAACGTAGGAGGACTTGCAATATATTGATGGAAAGTCAGGAAATTAGCAGAGTAAAATAGCTTTGCCTCTCAGCTGCCTCTCCTAAAATGTGATTACAGACATTTACAGGTGAGGCCTGACTCTTATTCAATCTCTTCTTACAAGTATATTTTAAGTGCTATTTGAATTCATTTTCCAGAATCTGGCAGGTAGGAAGTATAAACAGTTGGCTTGAAACATTTGAGTGCAAAAAAATGTGCCTGTTCAATACAAAGGCCTGTCCATAAAAACATACGGGGTGTATAAGTGGAGTGCACTGTATTGCTGTACATCTACTGCTGTTTTTCTCAGCCCTCATTAGAGAAATGCAGCAAGAATTTGGCTCAACTACAGTGTATTAATGAGATTGAAGTAAGTAACAGAAGCAACATGCACTGATGAACCTAGCACCTCCAGTGATTCACAATGTGAGTGCAACGCAACAGGTAATTGCCCAGTCACTATGATGGATATATAGCTTCCTTGGTTTGACCAGTTAATGACTTCAATTACACAACATCTGATACTTGTTGAGGAATTGATTGTGTGGTCTCCAGAACACTGAAGCACAATTACTTCAGGGTTTAGGCTTTCTGTGAAAGCCAAACTTAACAAGATATGCACGCTGATTACCTCCTTGGGAGCAGTATGATACAGCAGGGAATAAAGTGGATTTGCTCTTGCTTTGCGAGTTAGAGGCTCTTCCATTTGCCCTGTCTATTCAGCATAGAATCATAGAATCTTAGAGCTGGAAGAGATCCTAGGGTCATCTTGTCCAACCCCCACAATGCAGGAATCTCAGCTAAAGCAGCCATGACAGGTGGCCATTCAACCTCTAATTAAAAACCTCCAAGGAAGGAGAGTCCACCACCTCTCATGGGAGTCTGTTGCACTGCCAAGCAGCTCTTACTGTCAGAAAGTTTTTCTGAATGTTTGGTCGGAATCTCCTTGCTTGTAACTTGAAGCCATTGGTTTGAGTTGTACCCCCCAGTCCCGAGTATCATCCTGATTTCCTTGAACACAGCTGGTGTGTAGGTTATAAATGGTGTTTGCTCTTGATTCAGCATTCATCCTGACTTGCTTGCGTAGAGGTTACACATCTTTCTGTCAATCAAAAATTATCCCACACTTTCTAATGCATTTTTCTGCAGGGGCAGTGCATCCCATTTCACTGCTTGAGACATAACTGGATGTGCTGCCCAGTCCTGCCCCCACCTCCACCATCAGAAAAGTGGCACCAATTTCTGGTGAGATCTTCCAAGATTTAGATGCCAAGTCATCGCCAGTGCCAGAGGCGACGGGGCACCCATAGATGCACTGCCTCGTGGGCTTCTGCCACTTTGTGGTTGGGCCAAGCCTGTGTCTGTGTCATTTTTGTGACTAAATCCCTCCTGCAAAATAGTGGCAGTCTGGAGGTGACCTAGAAACATGGCCCTCACCCACTGGGTAAGCCTTCTTATTAGGTTTATTTTAAGACCTATTTAGCATTACATGAGTTAAGGTGAAGATGGCCTGACTGTTCCCATTGCCTTCTCTGTGTTGGACAAGAGAAGAGGGTCTACAGCAGAAAGCCAGCTGTATTTGTGTAGGCTTCCTGGTATGGAACTTTTCCTGGTATGGAACTTTTCCTCCAATGATGGGAGGGTGGCAGGGCCAGCAAGGGGGAGGCAAAAGGAAGAGCTGGGGTCAACTAGCATGTCCACACTCTCCCCTCACTGCATGAGCCCCTTAATGCCTGAATATTCATTCAGCAGTTTTCTCAAAAGCCCCGTATGTAGGGGATTTTTTCTCCCAGTGTTGTCAGCTGTGAGAAACCCTTAAGGCCTCTGGAGCTACCATAAACTGTGATTGGCAAACTCAGTAAATTCTCTTTTTTTTCTAGCATCAGAAAATGCAATGGTGTGCTGTCATGAGCCCTCTAAATGAATGTCCGCCTTTACTTTTTACTCCTGAGAGGCAGTGAGGAATGAGGCCAGGCACACTCTCACTCTCGCCATCCTTAGCCATTAGCTACTGGCAATGCAAAGCCAGCAAGTGAAAAATGTTCACAAGAACTTCACAGCTGCAGCTCTTGGAAAGCTTCCAGAGACAGAAGTGTACTGGCATAATGCCAAATACAGAGCTGTTATTTGCAGCAGGATCTCTGTAATAAATAATTCTCCGTCTTTTATATACTTGCAGGCATGCAAACACACACTCTGGGGAGGCAATCCTGATAGACAACAACCCATTAGAAGTGTGGGGTCTGTAAGAGCACGAATTATCACTTGGGCAGGGTTGTTTTTTAAGAGAGAGAGGATACAAGTCTGTACTGAAAATACATGCCCTTCTACAGTCTAGAGTTAGCCCCTATCAATCTATATGAAGGATGTGCTTTCCTACCCAAAGCATGGCTGCCCACCTTGTTCTCTTTTTGCTGTGGGTGAAGGGTGGTTCTCTGTTACTGTCCAGAGAACGTCTGTGCACTATGGAATATTGATTTGTTCCACAAATGAAACAGATCCTCAGGGTTTTCTCTCATGCATTCCTTCTCCACTCACTACTATCATGTCCCCCCATTTCCTTGAAGTGCGAAGCTTCATGGGAGAAGCAGCTTTCAAATTCAGTAACATTCAAAAGTGAAGCCAAATGGCACACCAGAAATTCTGTCCAGGTGAGTATCGTTATTCCTCTCTTGCAAAAGGACGATAACAAAGGGAGTCCCATGTGCAAAGTTACAGTTCAATTCATGCAAGAAACTGAGCCATCTTGCCTCAAAGCTCATTGCCTGCTAAGCACAGCCCTTCATACTCCAGTCACCAAGTGCTTAATCTGCCGCTTTCCCCCTTTGCATTATGGTCCTGCTCACTTTACCGGTGCTCCTGGGTGCACAGTTGAATCAGAAGGCATTTCCTATGTGTTTGCATGTCTGTGTATACATCAACACATGGTGAATGCAATTTGGACAGTTGTTGCTGCTAGTCTGTCTGCCTACTGGATTACAGTGTGCTCCACTTATATTCTTCCTGCTTTGTTCAATAAGCCTGAGAAGAGATGAGGAGAAAGGACACTTTCTAAAGGAAACACAGAGTTCCCAGTCCCATGTCTGCGTCATATGACTCGTGCAAGGTTGAGGTGCATATCTGCATATAAAAAGTAGTGGTGGGCTTGATCCTTCCCAACAACTACTCTTGCCTGCCTCCTAAGACCACTGAAAGGAGAGAGATTTGGCGACTGGGTAGGTGTGGTGGATAGAGGGAGCAGATGAAGGAGTAAACATCTCCTCTTCCTTTTGATTCTCTTTTGTAAATGCCCAGCGCTCGCATTATTATTAGCTGCTAACACATGTTTGGGAAAACTCGGATGTGCCGTGCTAACTTGTAGTTCTTTCCATCCTCAGTCCATTGCTCTTTAGGGTTAGAGTCAGAAATAATTATTTGCAGAAAAGTATGTGGTGAAACAGTTAAAGCCAATGTAGGAAGCAGTAAATGTACTGTAGGGAAAGCATACAAAGAAGGAACCTCAGAATGATTGTTCAAAATGAGCAAAGCAAGTTGATTGGCTGGACTAGTCTCAATGAAAAAGATTTAGGCCTGCATAAAGTGGCACATTATATAAGTGACTTGCGCTGTGTATACATCTTTCATTTGTAGACAGCCATGGCTCATCCTTGTATCTTTCTATTTTGTTTATTTGGGGATGCACTTGCTTCTTAGGGAGAACCTAACACAAGCGAGTTAAGGATAGGGATGGGAGATATTCAATTCAGTTCACATTTAAAGGCAAACCTACCTAATTTTGCAGTGCAGTTCTCCAGCCAAGTAATGTGTACAAAAAGGTATGTATTAGAGAAAAAGTGTGTCCATAAATACATATAATAGTGAAAATATCACAAAATGCATTATATTCTGGGAAACTGCTTTGCAAAAATGTAGGCAAAATTGCATACAAAAATGTATATGTATTAGAAATGTGCACTAAAATGCTGATAAATTTTCATTGGAACTTGGGGGGGGGGAATCTCAAACAGATGTGGAAATGTGGAGACCCAAACTCAAGATTTGAAAAATAAGAAACTGAAATTGACACATTCACCCATCTCTAGTCAGAGTTACTTTCATTTAGGAGGCAGGAGTATTATTCTCAAATACATAAAAAGTCATGCTTCTTTGACTACAGTGTTGTATCATTCATAATGCCTGTATCCCAGAAACCTAAATTGCATTAGCTTGTAATGGAAGCCAGTATGGTATGAATACAATCAGACATCATTATCCAGTATTGTGGCTTCACAGGGAGCTATGTGCTTTACAGCCAGAGGGCTTCATCTTCCATCTAGGCTCTTATGCAGCCCTTGACCTTAAAAAGGTTGCCCACCACTGCTCTAGAGAGACCTGCTACTACTGGAAGTCCTACTAGGATTAATATAGGCATTAGTTATATCATCTTTGAATCCTAAGTTTCCCACTGTGGGATCTCATTACATACATGAAGGAGTCATATTTATTTAGCTGTGCTTAAAAAGAGACCAAAGAAACCAGAGTTAAATAAAGCTGTGACCAAATGTAGATAAAATGATGGATAAGAAGAAAACCTATTGCTAGAACTGCACAGGTGAAACTACAGTCCCCCATACCTGTTTTCCAAAGCTGTATATAAATCTATAACCATCCTGATTAGCAAAGTTTCCATTTTTGTAGAACAGTACTTGTTTATAAACAGAAGTTTTTTTTTTTCTTACGAGAGCTGTAAAGCTCTGTAAAGCTTCTGCAGAGGCCATATTGAAAATCAGAATAAAGGACAGTTCTGGAACTTCACAAAAATAGATGAGCTTGAAGGAAAGAAGGCCTTCTTTTGCCACAGTCTTTCTAAACCTAAAGGGGTTCAAGCAAGTATCATGGTTAATTAAGCTACCTTCCCTACAGCAACCTTCTCCAACCTGATACCCTCCAAAGGTTTTAGACTACAACTCCCAACAGCCCCAGCCAGCATGGAGGGCACCGAGTTGGGGAATTAAAGGAGTTTAATTAAACAACTGAATTCTTAGAATAGCAGCGCAATTGCTACACAAATCCAGAAGAGAAGCAGTCACAGTATTCATAGTGTTCTTCTTGTTTCAGATGGTGATGGGTGGCATCAGTCAATAACAGGAATGAGTGAATGCCACAGATTTTTATACGGTCATTAAATTCCCCAGACTTCCCACTATTCCTCCATAGATCAGCCCCACATTATTTAATAGTCTTCTAATATTCTTGAGAGGCACTATAATAGCAGTGTGGGAAACCCAAATACCACCTTTATTGAGCACAGTGCCATCTAATTTATCTGTAAGCCACCTGGGGGGAAAGGCAGGAGATAAATAATGATTACAATCTGTATCCACTTATGTTCCAAATTGAGCCCAAGTCATACAGAACAGCATATGAGTATCTTCTATATGAAGATCTGTTTTTAAGGTATTTTGGGTTTTTACACATATCCTTTTCCACACTTACTTCCTCCTCCTCACATTCCCACGTTTAAATGCATTTGTACAAATAGATTTCAAGTGCACACAAGTAGTGATGTCTCACACAGCCTTGCTCATGGACAGGACAAATATCTTTACAGGAATCCCCCACCACTCCTATCTCAAACATGTATGCAGACAGTATTGAGAGTGTTCTCTTAGGCACAACAGCAACATGACTGGGTAACAGCCTCACCTACGTTGCACACAAAGTCATGATTATAGCAGTTCTGAGAGGAAGAAAACTGACAGTAACTTTTTCATCCTTCCAAACGACAAATCTTTTCATCATAATCCCAGAGAATATTGCAAAGACCTCAGCCAGTCGGATAACAACACTGAATTCCTGGAAAACTTTATCGCCCTCATGGAAAAGGTGACGCCTGACTCCAAGCAATGTAAGTATCCCAGGGCCTGCAGTGGAGACTCAGCCCTCTCTCAAGAAACACTCAGCACTGTTTGGGTGAGAGAACCAAGGAAAAACCCAGAAGCAAAAGTGTGCTTCTGCTTTAAAAGATATGCATTTAAATGTTGTTGTTTTTTAAAAAATGGAGCAAAGTTTATGTTTTCCCAAAAAATAAAAATTATTTGGATCAAGAGTGGGGGGACATTTGGCCCTCCAGATGTTGCTGAACCACAACTCCCATCAGCCCTAGCAAGAATGGCCAATGTCCAGGGAACATGGGAGCAGTAATTCAGCAACACCTGGAGGGGCAAAGTTTTCCCACACCTGATTTAGATAGTGTGCACCCTATGAAGAAAGAATTGGGGTGGGTTACTATTCTCTGGGGAAGATTGTAGTATCAGTTATCTAGTGTCATGAAAGAAGGATGCAAATGATGAATGAAACCCCTAAGTTCACAATGAAATACTGGGCATATCCACTTGGAAGCAAACTCCATTGAATTCTATGGGGCTTATTCCCAGGAAAGGGTGTCTCGGATTGCAAGCACAGTCACTGAGTAATGCAGTTTGTCAAGCATAAATGTGACCATCAGCAGGTACTCTAGTTGTGATCTGGTTTGGACCAGGTCATATTCCATATAAGGCTGTTGCTCTCTGATTCTAATGTTAGTAGTACACATTTCACAAAAGTACCTCATGTATAAAACCGGTCTGTTCCTGAGACAAATCTCCAACCAAGGCAGACAAATCAATTTCCAGGGATAGCATAAAAACAGTGAGATTGCATTGCAAGAAAACAGCCTGCTATTAAACATCAGTTAAATTTTCTAGTGATAACGCAATTCAGCACTGAAAATAAGGTAAGAAGCCTATGGACTATCACTCCCCTCTGTGTATGAATTATTATTTTTTTAAGTCTATCACCTAAAGTATCCTTAGTTTGGTGACAACAACCTCTAGAAGTCCCCTTCCAATCCTGCCTATAACTGAAATGCCACTTTTAAGCTTTTGTTTCATTGCTGCACTCAGCGTGACTGAGAAATTGAAGCAGTCTCAAAGTCCATGCCCACATGGCAGAGAACTATGTGGCTTAGCTGGCAGACGTCTGTGGCAATCGCATGAAACAAAAGAGGGCCAGGAAAGGCTCAGAGTCTTTTCCCACAGGGCAATGCACGTAGGAAACAACTGGGAAGGAAATGTGCCCCGCATAGTAGCAGCGCTAAGAGATGCTCTAGGATGGGGTGGAGGATGGGAAAACTGTTGCCCACAAATGTTGTTGGACTTCCCCCATCAGCCTCAGCAATGCTCAAGGATTATGGGAGCTGTAATCTGAAGGACCCGCAGGTTCTCCATCATACATGACCTAGACTCTCTCTGCCAGTGGTGCCCACCTCTATTAAGTCAAGTAAAAGGGGACATAGACCTACCATGTGGTGGCAGCAGTAATGTGGAGAATTATGCCAGAGGCTGCCTGTCCTACCAGGACAACTTAGGTAAGAGAGTTCTAACTTGAGAGACATCAGCAGAGCTGGAGAAGCCAAGGTGCAACAGGTTACCAGCAGAGTTGGTAGGTCTTCCAGGATTGAGAGGAGAGTCATTGACAACATTGCAAAACTAGCATAACACTAGAAAGTACTGGGATGCACTAGTAGAGCTGGTCATGTACTCTAAGGTTTATTACTTTTGTGAACATATATAACTTAATATACATAGCCAACTAATCAAGTTATAAGGATCACACAGCAACCTCAGAAGCTTATCAGCTAAAGGCAACCTCTGCAGGGCATTCTAACCAGTGAGCATTGAAAGGGTCCACTGCACACCTTGCAGTATCCTTGTTTTCCGATGCAGTTTAAGTTGCTGCTGAAACAAGTGAAAAGGTGGCTATGCAAGGAGAGAGGGAAAAGGCAAGCAAGAGTAGAAGGCAAAGAGGATTCTTCACCATCATACTTTAAAATGGAGTGGAGCCCTCCTCAGGGGATATTCAATAAGCAAGACTCTGGATTGGAAACATTTCTCTCTTTCTCTTTCAAGGTGATAACTTCCTCCTTCACAACCTCATCCTGGACACAGGAATCACCCAACAGCTGGCGGAAAGAGTGTGGAAGGACCAAGACCTTAACACGTAAATACAATTTCATTTCAATGCTCTTTCAGACACTGGGAGCATTTTGGTGCCCCAACAAGAGTATTTTGCAGCTGGGAAGAAAGCAGTGTTCACCCTGAAACTCTCTTCTGAGAGGCTAGCAGGCCTATACAATTGGTCAGTTCTGGAGAAGGGATAAAAGGAAACCCAACTAATATATAACTCTACACGATACAGACCTAGTCATCTTAGATTTTTGAAAATAGGATTAGCTTTAAGAACAAGCTTAACGTGGATTTAAGTCTTCCTATGTTAAAAGGGCTAGGTGAGGTTTTAAGCGGAAGGTTTTAAGGCTCAGCTGAAAGTTTCAGCTTTCCATTCAGTATAAAACCAGTGAAAACTAGTTTAGTTTATCAAAGCTAGAGGGTAAATTTAAAACCAGTTAAAGTTGAAGACAAGTTAAAATTTTATTCAAGCTAAACTGCAAGTCACAACTTAAACTACATGGTAACTTGACCATTTAGAAGTTCTTTCAGTTCAGTATAAAATCTGATAAAAGTTTTTCATTTTCAAAAGTTTGTCCACTCCCATTCCCAGGGGGCAATATAACCTAAATGCACACACACCCTTTTATTATTTATTAATTTTCTATACCGCCCTTCATCTGGAGATCTCAGGGAGGTTCACAACATAAACATACAATATGATTGGTGCTTTTTTCTGGGGGTACTCAAGGGTATGGACACTTTTTTTTTCAAATGTTAAAATATAACAACTTCATGGTGAGTTGTAAAAATGCACTGAAGATAATACAAAATGAAAACAAAGGGCGGAAAACACAAACCATACCTACCACAGTTATAATGATCAACACATAGGCTAAAGGTGCAGGGCAAAGACAAATTGATGAGAAGCAGAACTTTGGTATATTGCTTGAGGTTGTAACCTTCTATCTCTGCCTTTCTATAGGTATAGCCTCTTAGCTGTGTTTGTTGCCACAGATGGTGGTATCACACGCGTCTTCCCTAACAAGTAAGTGACAAGTGTTGTATTATCTGTAGCTGAAGAGAATGTGTTTAGCATTTAGTGGCCCCAATCTACCATAATCTAGAGTTAGTAATGATTAAGGATACACTCCTAACCACATCTACTCAGAAGTAAGTCCTGTTGACTGAAGTGGAGCTTACTCCCAGGTAACTACAGTTACATTGCAGCCCAAGTCCCAGTGAAACTAATGCAACAGTTTAATTACTTCCTTAAGGGTGCAAATGTTCATGCACTGTCATGTCTATACGAAAAATGTTTTACGCATTTTTATCCGTGTCAAGCTACATTGAAATAAACATATTTTATATGTATTTTATGTACATTTTATTGCACTTGTCCTCTTAAGCATTTCTAACATCCGAATTGATTTGATTTTTATTTGATTGATTATACAGTATTTCTATGTCATTTTTAATTCAACTGAATCCAAGGCAGCCTTCAAACAATAATAGAACATCACAAATACAGCATAAATCATACCGAATAATTAACAAATTTCCAATGAAACAGATATAATCTATAAAACACTTTTAACACATCAAGAAACTAAAAAAAGCTAAACATAACAATTAAAGCAAAAGTCATAGGATTAACAAATCAATACAGCACTTATAATCCATAAAACACTATTAACAACATTAACAAAATAGCAACTAAAAGATAAACTAAGCGCTGTGAAGTTCATGCACGCAGACACTCCACACCTTCTGTTCATCTTATTAAAATACACAATCGCATAATGCCCATGGCAGCAACTCCCTTCTGAAGGTTCCTTGGGCTGGAGGTGAAGCCACACAGGTGAAACCAGCCCCCCCCCCCCCATGGCAAACAGAGTCTCTCTCGCCTCATAGTTCTTCCTCTGGAAACAGCTCCCTTATGAAGGCTCCTTGGGCTGGAGGGTGGGACAAGGCAGATGGGAAAAGCCATAACTGTTGGCATTGTTTGTTGTTGTTTAGTCGTTTAGTCGTGTCCGACTCTTCGTGACCCCATGGACCAGAGAACGCCAGGCACTCCTGTCCTCCACTGCCCCCCGCAGCTTGGTCAGACTCATGCTGGTAACCTCGAAAACACTATCCAACCATCTCGTCCTCTGTCGCCCCCTTCTCCTTGTGCCCTCCATCTTTCCCAACATCAGGGTCTTCTCCAGGGAGTCTTCTCTTCTCATGAGGTGGCCAAAGTACTGGAGCCTCAGCTTCACAATCTGTCCTTCCAGTGAGCACTCAGGGCTGATTTCCTTCAGAATGGAGAGGTTTGATCTTATTGCAGTCCATGGGACTCTCAAGAGTCTCCTCCAGCACCATAATTCAAAAGCATCAATTCTTCGGCGATCAGTCTTCTTTATGGTCCAGCTCTCACTTCCATACATCACTACTGGGAAAACCATAGCTTTAACTATACAGACCTTTGTTGGCAAGGTGATGTCTCTACTTCTCAAGATGCTGTCTAGGCCTGTCATTGCCCTTCTCCCAAGAAGCAGGCGTCTTTTAATTTTGTGGCTGCTGTCACCATCTGCAGTGATCATGGAGCCCAAGAAAGTAAAATCTCTCACTGCCTCCATTTCTTCCCCTTCTATTTGCCAGGAGGTGATGGGACCAGTAGCCATGATCTTCGTTTTTTTGATGTTGAGCTTCAGACCATATTTTGCACTCTCCTCTTTCACCCTCAATAAAAGGTTCTTTAATTCCTCCTCACTTTCTGCCATCAAGGTGGTGTCATCTGCATATCTGAGGTTGTTGATATTTCTTCCGGCAATCTTAATTCCGGCTAGGGATTCATCCAGCCCAGCCTTTCGCATGATGAATTCTGCATATAAGTTAAATAAGCAGGGAGACAAAATGCAGCCTTGTCGTACTCCTTTCCCAATTTTGAACCAGTCAGTTGTTCCATATCCAGTTCTAACTGTAGCTTCTTGTCCCACATAGAGATTTCTCAGGAGACAGATGAGGTGATCAGGCACTCCCATTTCTTTAAGAACTTGCCATAGTTTGCCATGGTCGACACAGTCAAAGGCTTTTGCATAGTCAATGAAGCAGAAGTAAATGTCTTTCTGGAACTCTCTAGCTTTCTCCATAATCCAGCGCATGTTTGCAATTTGGTCTCTGGTTCCTCTGCCTCTTCTAAATCCAGCTTGCACTTCTGGGAGTTCTCGGTCCACATACTGCTTGAGCCTTCCTTGTAGAATTTTAAGCATAACCTTGCTAGCGTGAGAAATTAGTGCAATTGTGCGATAGTTGGAGCATTCTTTGGCACTGCCCTTCTTTGGGATTGGGATGTAGACTGATCTTCTCCAATCTTCTGGCCACTGCTGAGTTTTCCAAACTTGCTGGCATATTGAGTGTAGCACCTTAACAGCATCATCTTTTAAAATTTTAAATAGTTCAGCTGGAATACCATCACTTCCACTGGCCTTGTTATTTGCAGTGCTTTCTAAGGCCCATTTGACTTCACTCTCCAGGATGTCTGGCTCAAGGTCAGCAACCACACTACCTGGGGTATATGAGACATCCGTTTCTTTCTGGTATAATTCCTCTGTGTATTCTTGCCACCTCTTCTTGATGTCTTCTGCTTCTGTTAGGTCCTTTCCACTTTTGTCCTTTATTATGGAAATCTTTGTACGAAATGTTCCTTTCATATCTCCAATTTTCTTGAACAGATCTCTGGTTCTTCCCATTCTATTGCTTTCCTCTATTTCTTTGCATTGCTTGTTTAAGAAGGTCTTCTTGTCTCTCCTTGCTATTCTTTGGAAATCTGCATTCAATTTCCTGTATGTTTCACGATCTCCCTTGCATTTTGCTTGCCTTCTCTCCCCCGCTATTTGTAAGGCCTCATTGGACAGCCACTTTGCTTTCTTGCATTTCCTTTTCATTGGGATGGTTTTCGTTGCTGCCTCCTGTATAATGTTACGAGCCTCCATCCATAGTTCTTCAGGCACTCTATCCACCAAATCTAAATCCTTAAACCTGTTCCTCACTTCCACTGTGTATTCATAAGGGATTTGACTTAGATTGTATCTTACCGGCCCAGTGGTTTTTCCTACTTTCTTCAGTTTAAGCTTGAATTTTGCTATAAGAAGCTGATGATCTGAGCCACAGTCAGCTCCAGGTCTTGTTTTTGCTGACTGTATAGAGCTTCTCCATCTTTGGCTGCAGAGAATATAATCAATCTGATTTCGATGCTGCCCATCTGGTGATGTCCATGTGTAGAGTCGTCTCTTGTGTTGTTGGAAAAGCGTGTTTGTGATGACCAGCTTGTTCTCTTGACAGAACTCTATTAGCCTTTGCCCTGCTTCGTTTTGATCTCCAAGGCCAAACTTGCCAGTTGTTCCTTTTATCTCTTGACTCCCTACTTTAGCATTCCAATCCCCTATAATGAGAAGAACATCCTTCTTTGGTGTCACTTCTATAAGGTGTTGTAAGTCTTCATAGAATTGGTCAATTTCAGTTTCTTCAGCACCAGTAGTTGGTGCATAAACTTGGATTACTGTGATGTTAAAAGGTCTGCCTTGGATTTAATGGATTTAATGTTAAAAGGTCTGCCTTGGATTACTGTGATGTTAAAAGGTCTGCCTTGGATTTAATTTAAAGTAATGTGGTACCATTAGTATTCTGTCTACCTCAACAGTAATTTTTGGAAACCTAACAATGCCAACCATGCCAATCCAAGGTTGGCATTGTTAGGTTTCCAAAAATTACTGTTGAGGTAGACAGAATACTAATGGTACCACATTACTTTGGGTGTCCAGCAAATGCATTCCTTGATATGTTCTTTTAAGGTGTTGAATGACCTTCTTTTTAGCACAAGGAGCAAAAGGTAATGTCAAAGTGTACCCACTAACAACTTTGCAGCCTGTGTCACTGAAGGACACTTCTGGTTAATAAGACCCTCACAACACTTTTCCTGACGACAAAATAGATTTGTATTCCCAACTACCTCCTTCAGGGGGAAATTATTAGTGGTAATTTACTGGGTTCAGGTGCCCTTGATGCTCAAAGGAATATAGGCTGCCAACTATTAAGTTTTAATCATCGCTGTGATTCTGTGACCCTTGTGGTTTTAGAGGTTTCTGAAAGCGTGTAATTATCTTTAAAGGCTGACAGTAGACAATGAATTGTGCCCGCGTAACTTTTGATTCACTAAACCAAATGCAGCTTGAAAGGGGCCTGGTAGACTTCCTGGTCCTCTGTTTGCCTGGGGCTGCAAAAAGGGTGGGTTTGCCAAGAACTTGTCTCTGTGCAAAATGAAAACTGTACCACAGCCACAGTAAATAGCTGGTAGTCTTAATAAAAGAACATTTATGGCTCAATACCATCCTATATTTCAGAGGTGAAATATATTATTTGTTTACATATGGTGATCCATCTCCACAATTCTGTTTATACGTATGTATAATGAACATTTGGAGTTTCTCAACTATCACCTCCCTGTCTCTAAGACTGGTTGTGAAAGTATAAATGTTCATAGTACATATTATTGATGGGTTTAAAAAAAAGGTCAATATTTTATTTGCGGCTATATGGAAAATGAAATCTCTGCCAAAAGCTTGTGACATTCTGTGGGGCTGGTTGATTTCATTAAAGAGCTGCTGAAGACTGGGAAGAAGACCGGGAGCCCTTCAACGCCAGTTTCTATCGAAGAAGCCTGGATAACAAAGGCCACATCTTTAAGACCCCTTACAGGGATTGTAAGTATGCCCTACAGTGCTCCAAGTGGGTGGGACTGGTTTGCCCTGCCCTCAGCTTTGATAGCCTTTCTAAGCATGGAACCACAGGAATTGGCACCAGACATCTGGCTACAGGGTGTGAGGCAATAAATTCTGCTTAAAGGCCTACTACAAGGACAGTAATAGTAATATGTAGTATTTACATAGTCTTGATCAAGCCACGGTTCCTGAAGCTCTGTAATAAATGGCAGGCAAAGAACCCCATCATGCCTCCACGTCCATAATTTATAGCTTCTGATCTTAGTTTTCTTGCACCATAAGGGACCTGCCACTTTGCATTCACAAACTCCACTAAGGACAAGGGGTAATGTAATAAAGCGGTTCACTGCTTGCTGCATATGCTGTGGCTACCCTTTCATATTATATGCAGTGGGTAATTGCTTAAGCAGAAAAGTGTTCTCGTCATAGATTACTAATTAGAATGTTAATAAAATAAAAAAAGTAAGGCACAGCCTTTCATTTTGTCACCACAAGGAAGAAGGGAGAGGGCACTGGCAGGAAGTCAGCCCTGCATGGAACCATAAAGCATTGCCACCCAAGCCAGAGAGTGCTTTGCAACAGTTATGCTGCCTGTGCCATCCACAGACTGGCAGGTCCTTTTTCTTCTTCTTCCCCCTATAGTCAACTACCGAGGGCTGGAACTGGAAAACAACACAGTTGGGATCCTTGTCAGCACAGCAGTTGAGCTCAACTTTGGAGAGAGGCACCTGAAACCAGCAGGTAAGAATGATGGGGCGTTTGCCTGTATCTTTGTCTCTGGAATGTCTCTCCTGTCTTCAGGCCTTCTGGTCTACATCATTTGCAGCTGTGAAGCCTTCCACAGCCTCTCTGGCAGTCTACATAAATACCAGCTCATTGTCTTCAGTCAGGCTGCAAAAACATTTGATTTTTTGGGGGGCTATTGTGTTGACAAACCCCTCCACTGGGCTGAAGGCTCATGTGGCCTTTGTGTAATCCTTCATGCTGTCACGTTAGCAGCTAAGTAGTTTTTGTTTCTCAGTTCTGAACGAAGCTGGTTTTAGGAAGAATGCATCAAAATGCCGTACATAATAAGAAACAACAGGACGCCTGAGTTAGATTCACACCATTCATTTAAAGCACATAAAAAGGTAAAGGTAAAGGTACCCCTGCCCGTACGGGCCAGTCTTGACAGACTCTGGGGTTGTGCGCCCATCTCACTTAAGAGGCCAGGGGCCAGCGCTGTCCGGAGACACTTCCGGGTCACGTGGCCAGCGTGACATCGCTGCTCTGGCCAGAGCCAGAGCCAGAGCCGCACACGGAAACGCCGTTTACCTTCCCGCTGGTAAGCGGTCCCTATTTATCTACTTGCACCCGGAGGTGCTTTCGAACTGCTAGGTTGGCAGGCGCTGGGACCGAGCAGCGGGAGCGCACCCCGCTGCAGGGATTCGAACTGCCGACCTTTCGATCGGCAAGCCCTAGGCACTGAGGCTTTAACCCACAGCGCCACCTGCGTCCCCTTTAAAGCACATAACTTCCGCCAAATAATCCTGGGAACTGTAGCTCTGTGGGAGGTAAACTACAGTTCCTATTATTCTTTAGGGGGAGCCATGGGCTTTAAATGTGTGGTGTCTATGCAGCCCAGGTTTTTAGACAAAAAAAGATGATGACATTTTTCTAACCTGAATATCTTTTTTGTTTTTCCCTTTCCAGTGGTTGGAGTGAAACTTGACCTGGAAGCATGGGCGGAAAAATTTAAAGTCCTTGCAAGTAACCGAACAGAAAGGGATCAGCTGGGGACACGAAGAGTAGGTGGTGAAAAATATGCTCCTGGAAAAGGATCTGGGATTTTGCATTTTGTAGATAACATGGTTGGAGCTGAGGAGCACTTGCAAGTCCACTTTGCATCCCCAGTGCTGTCCTAACACTGCAGCAGAGCGGTCACCCTTGCCACTGACATGCCAGGTTCCCTCTGGCAACAATGAATGAACCCCCAGAGGCAGTGCTTTTTTTTCATTTTGACTCAAGAAAATCACCATTTTATAGTTCAAATCAGGAAAAATAAATACAGTAAATGGACAAAAGTACAAAGATTCACAAAATGTTTAGTGGTATGAATACCCCTGCATCCCCCCCCCAAAAAAAGCACTGCCCAGAGGTTATATATCTACCGTATTTTTCGCCCTATAGGACGCACAGTCCCATAAGGCACACCTTGTTTTTTGGGGGGGAAATAAAGGGGGGGAAATTATTATTTTTTTCCCAGGTGCGGGGCTGGGGCAGGGGAGGCTCGAGCTTCCCCCGCCCCAGCCCCCAAACAGGCAGCTCTCTGCAAGCCGTGGGAGCCCAGGGCTGGCTCCCGCTGCTTGCGGAGAGGTCCGCGAAGCCTGGACGCGCTGAGCTCAGCGCGGGCAGGCTTCGGCATGCAGGCAACTCTCCGCAAGCAGCAGGAGCGCTCCCGCTGCTTGCGGAGAGGTCCGCGAAGCCTGGACGCGGTGAGCTCAGTGCGTGCAGGCTTCTGCATGCAGGCAATTCTCCGCAAGCAACGGGAGCGCTCCCGCTGCTTGCAGAGAGGTCCGCGAAGCATGCAGAGCGAGAGGGGTGGGTGCGCACCGACCCCTCTCGCTCTCCAGGCTTCAGCGAAAGCCTGCAATCGCCCCATACGACGCACACACATTTCCCCTTCGTTTTTGGAGGGGGGAAAGTGCGTCCTATAGGGCAAAAAATACAGTATATCTATATCTATCTATATCTATATCATCTATGTATCTATCTTACTGTTCCTGAAAGAGGTGGTTTATCATCCTACTTCATAACACTTCTTTGCCCCTCCAGTTCATTTTGAGGATCCTGAATGCTTAAAACATTAAAATGCTAAAATTAGAGACACTTTAATATATCTGGGGGAGATATTCCATAAAGAAGGGCCCACCAATAAAACAAAGACATTTCTGGTAACTACCAGCCTAGTTTCTAAAAGGTGAGGCTCCCAAAACTGGGGTCTCAGAGGAAGTTAAGGAACAGCAAGGTTCATATGAGAAACGGCAGTCTGTCAGATCTACTGACCTCAAGTCATCTAGAGCTTTGTAGGACAAAGACAAGACAGCACACTGAATTGTGCCTGAAAACAAGTGAAGACCACCAAGGTATAGTCCAAGCAGTGAATCCCGTTGCCAGTCCATGTTAGTGTTTTTTCTGCTGCTGCTGCTTCTTGCTGGCACGTTTCACTTCTATTCCTTAGAATGATTTTCAAACCACTTTTAAGACAACTTTTTTACTAGTTACATTTTCTCCCAGTATGGATCTCGACGTGAACAATCCATGCACTGTTATTACTGTTCTCAGCAGGAGTGGCTTCAATCCTGCAAAACTGGTCTGGCACCCTTCTTCCCCGCCCTCCTCCCCTGCCCTGTCTTTAACCTTGGGTGGACAGAAGCAGATCTGTGAGAATTGATTATTACACTCCATTTTACTCCGACTGGAAAGTCATCATAATTCCCCACATACAGCACACTGTAGCAATCTAAACATTACCAGAGCATATATAAATGTTGCCAAAGCTGTCTCTGTTCTCATTTCCTTACAATTCCCTTCTACCTGTAGAACCTGTTCCTCTTGTGATTAGGAAGGGTGTGGATGTGTGATTTAAGTAAGTCAGTTTTGAGATGTGTTTAGAACTCTCTTGGTGTCATTGCCTTTCTTCTTTCATTTCCAGTGTGACCCCTCCACAGGCTGCGAGATGGACTGTGAGGCTAATTACAAGGTAAACATGGAGGAAACAAATGGAAAATAACTGGGCCTTTTTGCTGATTGTTACATAGCGACTCTAACTGCTTATTGTAGTGTATCCTTAGCTGCTTCCTAAACCAGAAAACTGTCAGAAATCCTGATGTGGGGTGAAGCAGTTGCCTTGGGCGGCATAAGCCAAAGAGTCAACACCCTCATGGGCACCACCTCCAGTGGATAAATCATGCCATCAATGGCATCAGTTTGACAAGATCTTGCCTCGGGCGGCAAAACAAGAGGTGCTGCCCTGTGCATGTGTGTGTGTATACACATAAACATACCAAGCTTTGTTTCCACTACCTTTATTCCCTTGCTCTTAGACTACTCTGATCCTTAAAACACATGCGAGCACCATAAATGTTTATAGAATGACAAGGAATGCTCAGTTAAAGTTGCCTTTGCTCATTATGGAGACAATCAGGCATGTAGGCTAATGTCTAAACCAGAATTTAGAAGCCACTGCAAAACACAAAGTATTGTTCAATCTTTCAGGACCTCCTTTGTGTTCTCATCGATGATGGGGGTTTTCTGGTACTTTCCAACCAGGAGGATTACTGGTTCCAGGTAAGCTGTGCTTTTTCTATAGCAGAGGTAGAGAACCTCCAGTCCACAGGCCAAATTAGGCCCAACAAGGGTAACGATTTAGCTCATCGTTTCCCCCAAATCACACCTACCGTATTTTTCGCCCTATAGGACGCACTTTTTCCCCTCCAAAAATGAAGGGGAAATGTGTGTGCGTCCTATGGGGCGAATGCAGGCTTTCGCTGAGGCCTGGAGAGCGAGGGGGGTCGGTGCACACCGACCCCTCTCGCTCTCCAGGCTTCAGGAAGCTATCCGCAAGTCTTGCAAGCCCGGCGGGAGGTCCCGCCGGCTCGCAAGGCTTGCGGGCAGCAACCTGCAGCCCAAAAGCTCGGGGGACAGCGGGGAGGTGCAGCGCCGCCACCCCGCTATTCCTCGACCTAGTCTGGAGGCTGGCGGGGGGGGAGCAAGCTTGCTCCTCCCCCCCGCCAGCCCCACAAGCTTGCGGGATAGCGGGGAGGCGGAGCGCCGCCACCCCGCTATTTCCCGACCTGATCTGGAGGCTGGCGGGGGGGGGGGTGGGAGAAGCAAGCTTGCTTCTCCCCCCCCCCCCGCCAGCCCCACAAGTTCGGGGGACAGCGGGGCAAGCCGCCACCCCGCTATTCCCCGACCTGATCTGGAGGCTGGCGGGGGGGCGGAGAAGCAAGCTTGCTTCTTCCCCCCCCCGCCAGCCCCACAAGTTTGGGGGATAGCGGGGAGGCGGAGCGCCGCCACCCCGCTATTTCCCGACCTGATCTGGAGGCTGGCGGGGGGGTGGGAGAAGCAAGCTTGCTTCTCCCCCCCCCCGCCAGCCCCACAAGTTCGGGGGACAGCGGGGCAAGCCGCCACCCCGCTATTCCCCGACCTGATCTGGAGGCTGGCAGGGGGGGAGAAGCAAGCTTGCTTCTCCCCCCCCCGCCAGCCCCACAAGCTAGGGGGACAGCGGGGCAAGCCGCTGCCCCACGGAGGCTAGAGAGGCTGTCCCTGAAGGCAGAAGAGGGAGATGGAGCGCTCCGTCTCCCTCTTCTAGCTTGGGGATGGCTACACAAACCTGGGGGGGAAATAAAAAATTTTCCCTTGATTTCCGCCCCAAAAAACTAGGTGCTTCCTATGGGCCGTTGCGTCCTATAGGGCGAAAAGTACGGTACTTGTCACACACCCAATGTCATATGCAACGTAAGGTGTGGGGCAGATAGAAATGTATATATGAACAATGTAGAGCTTGGCAAGCAGGGCTTGTTGTCAGCCCCAGCCCCTAGGTAAAGGAATGCTTGCTAACAAGCCCACTGAGATCAGCTACACTACAGAATTCCTGGCTGTGGGTACCATAGGGCAGCCAATCCCTGGGATTTGCTATAAGCACTGATCAGCCCATATTCCTTTGTATCACTAGCTTGAATGCAAGTGGCTCAAACCAAACCCACAAAGGGGAGTAATTACTTTGGGTCATCTAACATCATTATGATATCAGACAATTGATACATGGAGGACCCCAGTTGCCAACATGCATGTTCAGAAGCTTCCTAAATGTTTAGCAGAGTTTATACATTGCTCCCATTTCAATTGGGCTGCTGGCATTACTGCTAATGCTCACAAGTATTTTTGCAGCACCCAACCAATGTCATAGGCATTATCGAAATGCCAGCCTATACTTTAATCCAGATTTCAATGGCTAATAGCCACAATGGCTATGTTCTACCTCCATTTTTTAAAAAAGAAAGGAAGGAAGAAACCAAATAGAAGTAGGCATTGTCCTTCCCAAAGAAAGCATAAATTTCCATTTCCCCCATTGTCAAGCATGATGACTTGGTATAAACACATACACACATAGATACAGGGTGGAAAAGACAGTGGAGAGATGAATGATTAAGAGGAAGGACAAAAATCCACACGGCTGAGATGCATTCCATCAAGCTCTGCCCACTGGTTTGGACAGCAATACTAACAAATATAGTGACGGGGGGGGGGAGAGGAATGCATGGAAGCTGAAGCACCCAACTTGCACACAGAAAAATCTGATCATTACCCATCTGCAATAAAAGGTCCCTGTCTGGAAGCACCCATGGTTGTAAAATGCATAATCGGCTTGATACAGCTTAAACGAATTATTTCATCCTTTTTTTCCCTTTTCCAGGTAGGGAAGTTCTTCAGTGAGGTTGACGCTCACTTGATGTCTGCTCTCTACAACAACTCGTTCTTCACACGGAAAGAATCCTACGACTTCCAGTCAGTCTGCGCTCCAGAACCTCCGAGCAATACGGGAGGCGCTCCACGTGGGGTGTACGTGGTGAGTGGGGGCTCCCATGCCGTGAAGAATTACCTGAAGGTTTCAGCATTGTGCATACAAGTGGGGATTTCCTTTACAGGTGGAATTATGTAAACACAGTAACCACAGTATACTTAAGGCAAAGAGAAGAATTGTCACCTGTATCAATGCAATGTTTAGGAAGGATGAGGATTGTTGAATTTTTAAATTAGGTGAACATTACTGTTTGTGATACATTGGTGTATAAACAAGAATTTTGTTTGAGTACGGAAATATGGCTGATACCAGGAATTCCAAAGAGATTTTGCAGGCCACTGCTAAGGAAACAAAACAGGGCTGAAATTTGGGAGGTTTTTAAATATATACACAAAAATTGTGGCATACATTGTAATTGGTGGTGGCTTGAATATTCTCCATACGTGGTGGGTGAACTGGAGAGTGAGTAGCTTTTGCATATTAGAGCCATCACATCAAGTGGTCTTTCAAGCAACTTCCCACAAGGTGGCTCAAAGGTAAGAAATGGCCTTGGTCTGTCAGCAATGCAGAGGGTGGAGAATCCAAACAATGTCTACCTGCTTTCTAGCAACACTTCTTTTTCCCATACATTTTGTACAGTTGCATCTGAGTGCAGATGGAGTTCAGTTTTAAATTGGTAATTCATCACTATTTCTTCTCGTAAAGTCATTTCATATTCTTCTATTCATGGACCACAAGAGAGGTCTGGTAGTTTACTAACCACAATGAGTCACTGAGATGTTTCCAAGCTCCTGATCTTTGTCTAGTACTAGTAAAATCAGTGCTAGGTATATCAAAAATTGTATTATGAGAAAAGTGATGCCAGTCAAGGCCATCTAATCACAAATATTGCATGCCTGGGTGTGCTTGCAGTGCTCATGAGTAGGGTTGCTCTGGCTCTTTGTGAACCTTGTCTTCTCATGAACCAATGGGTCCCTCTGTAGAATTATTTGTGTATTCTCTATCAGTGGCAAAGCACCGTTAGATGCAGATAAACGTGGTCAAAAGATTGGGTTTTTCAAAACATTACAGAATCCTGCCTCTGGGCTTCATGTTTGATCCTTAGCATATGAATAGCTGCTACAGCACATTGAGCTTGAGCTAACAGTGGTATTTTTCTGTTAACAACCACATTTCCCTTATCCCTTTATGTCTAGCCAACAATGGCAGATTTCCTGAACCTGGCCTGGTGGACTTCAGCAGCTGCATGGTAAGCCTTTCTTTTGCTCTTTACTGGATAAGCTCTTAGAGCAGGACCAGAATGTCACACATTGGGCCACTCTGCACTACACATAATAGTAAGAGAACCCACATCTAGAAGTATCTGGTAGAATAGTTCTAGGCTTGTCAACATTTCAACAAGTTCTGCAAAGATCTAAGTCAAAGTCCATTTAGGTGGTCTATAGAATGGTCGCAGAACTATTAAAAATATCTGTACTTTCCCACTGTTCTTGATTTATTTTTCCCCATGACAGAAATTGATGCCATCTTAGCCTGAGCTGGATTATCGAACATAATTTTCATTATTTGACTTTTGACCTGCCAGATAAAGGAGCCATTTTCAGCAGCTAGGGCCCATTGTTTTTATTATATGGTGTAGATTTTCACCATGATGTTTTGTTTTTCTTCATGTTTACTCCAGGAGTGAAATGCTTGTGTCCCCCCCAAAAAAATTCGTACCATCCTACCATGCTAGCATAACATGGTTTCATCAGCTGTGTATGCATGGGTTTCATTAGATGCAACTCAGCTAACCTACACCTGTTGTTTTATTTGACATAGATGGTCAACTGTGTGCTTGTAAGGGTGTCATTGCTTGGAATTAACCATGGAAGGAAAGCTGTGTCTGCTTCTATACAGTACATAATGTAAACATCAATTTGTAGCTGTTAACAAAAAAAGAAGCACCCTAAACAAAATTGCGACTATATTTATGTCCAGCCCTGCCTCCACCCACTTGCACCCCTCTTGTAAACTGACAAACATGACACCAAACTTCAGAGCTCACATTCATCACATTAGAAAGGGAAGTCTTTTAAAATTGCAATTATAAGCCTTGTTTTTTAATTAAAAGACTGAAAACCATTAAAAAGGCAGCACTATGGTGAACAAAAACAAGAAAGTTTGCTAAGTGATCCACCAAGACTCCCAACAATTTTTAAGTGGCCCACAAAAAAGTCTGAGAACTACTGATCTTGAGGTTCCTTGCTTCTTTCTACCCTTTTGGCTTAGAAATGTGAGACTTCATATCTTTTTGGTCCCATAAGCCAAGGAACTTATTTGGGTTGGTGACCTGCATTTGTTTTCTTCACCTAATAGCTCTGCTGTTTTCTTCTATAAGGTCTCTGTTTCAGCAATTCTTGTATGGACTAACCTACAATAGCTGGTTTCAAACAGGTAAGCTCCCTACTGCATGCATCTGGAAGCAAGTTTTCCTCACATTTAAAAAGTTTTTGTGTGATTAGGGGTTTTTTGGCAACAGGTATGTAGGTGTAAACATCACATGAATGCAAAAACTTGGGTCATGTGATATGGCTTAATTTCTAAATAAGAGGTATGGAGTTGATCTTCTCTGAAAACCATACTTGGGTCCTGTTACATGGGAGCTGTTTCCCTGTCCATAGATGTGCAGAGAATAATTGATTTATTTGTGTGTTTTTAGAAAGGAGGAGACAATGGCATTCTGCCCACGTGTAATGGCACGCTCTTCTAAATAAGTGCTGTGCAATTCCTATTGTGATAAAAACAGCAAGGTCAAAAACTGTAGCCCTACCAAGTCAAAATGTCACCAGCCACCACTGTGCAGGTGCCATACCTATAATTTACACACAGGTTAAAAAACCCCTCCCCAGGTGCTGCTATTCCCATGGAAATAGGTGGGAACTGCATTTAGGATTATTTTTTTAATCCCCTGACATGTCTGCAAGCCCTATAATTAACATAATGTGTGGTTAAAGCCCTTAGACACAACATTAAAGGAGAACAGCTAATTTAGATGATTCGGGAATCATTTCCATTTCCATTATTTCCAACTTTATGTATTGTGTGTCTGAACAGAGGATGTCGCAGCTGACAGCATGGAATCCAAGGAGACCAGTTGCATCATGAAGCAGACCCAATACTATTTTAGCACAGTTGACTACACCTACAACACCATCATTGACTGTGGAAATTGCTCCAGGTCAGTGGGAGATGTCCCTGCTATAAAGATTCATAGTAGCTGATCAAAACTGTTGGTCCTTATAAGGTGGTAATCCCTTCTGGCTCAGGTCTCTTTTAAAGTAGGGTTAAAAATTATCGCCAGAATTAGTAGTATAGAAACTAGTGAAGGGCAGTGAGTGGTATTTGGCTAAGATACAAGAGATCCTGGTGGAGTTATGCAGCTAGATTGCTTTCCAGGAACAGGCAATATTGGTCTGAATTGGGGGGTGGGTGTATCTACACTACAGATTGATATCATTTTTATACAGTTTTAACTATCATGGCGCTAAAAAAAATAAAATCCTAGGAGTTGAAGTTTGGCGAAGGTGGACAGATTCCTAGCTGCCCTGCTCAAAGAATTCCAGTTATCTGGTTGCCCTAGGCAGACAGAATGAATACTAAGCCAATTAGAATTTTAAACCAAACCAAACATTGTGTCAAATGCCTTATTTTAAAAGCAAAAGTAGATGCCACAGGAGGCTTGGGGGCAATCAGGAGCAGGACCATGACAGGCCAATGTGAGGAGTTTTTACCCTCATATACACACTAACCACCATTCTGATGAAAATAACCCCATTCCAAAACTGTTTACATTGTGAGGGAAGCTCCGGCTGACAGCAACTGGAAATAGGAGCTGGGGTTGGGGGGCGTTCATCAGGACTGCAGTGGGGGAGGAAAAAGTTAAATCCTTTCCCTACAGTCTTGGTCTCTCCCCTGCCCTGTGGTGGCTAATTGTTTAAATAAAATAAGCAGTCACATTAGGTGTGAGAACACATTTAAAATAAGCTGTATTTTGGACCTAAATGCATATGATGGATAATGCCTAGATAAGTAAAGAAGCAAGCATAATCATGACCAAAAGTAAATTGTGTATTGCTATATTATTAGTCATGTTTCCCTTCCAAATACACAAGAGTGGGGCCTGATCCTTCTTCCACTGCCAGTTGCATGCATTTAGAAAGGTAAAAAGTGGCAAATTGCACACACATACAGCTCTTATCTGATGCAGTTTGCATATATTTTGTATTTGGGCATGTGTAGTTTTGCCATAAGGCCAAATGTAACTTTAACCTTTATTTTATGAGCTGAATTGTTGTAATAATCTGCAGTAAATAGAAATAGTACTAAATCAGCATGATAGCAGCACTTCCTCCTTTCCCCACGCCCTTTTCTTTTTCTTCCCTAGGCTATTCCATGCACAAAGGCTTGCTCGCACCAACCTTCTGTTTGTTGTAGCAGAAAAGCCAATATGCAGCCAGTGTGAGTCCACCAAGCTTCTCCAAGCGGAGATAAAGGGTATCCTTTGCTTCTCAGCTCTGCTGCATGATGCGGTATCAGGTTCAACATAATGGGCCCAACCACATTGGAACCCTTCTCTCCCCTTCTCCCCCCTGCCTCGGCATTGCAGTGTTGTTTTTGTTGAGAGTGGAATTGCTGCTCTGTTTCTACATGCCAATGAATATTGGACTGTATTCATTGCGCAATTCCATGGCCCATGGCAACATTTAGAGTGGGAGGTGCATGAAAAGTGGGTGGTGCTTTTCAGGTCACATGGGCTGTTCCAGGGCACACCTCCACCTCCCCATTATCAGTTGGCATGCACATATGAAAATACTTACCTGTGCTAAGTCTTAATGCAAGCGGTGGGGTGTGAAGTCCCTTTGGGTGATAGGTAGTTGATAGTTTCTTTTCCCCGGAATTGAGATACCTATACACCTTTGTACATGCATGTTTTGCTTCATAACCTTCCTTCCAGGAGAGCTAGAAACTTCTTTTTAAAACGTGTGGCCCCTTTATAGGCATGGTTCCTGGTGCAAACTGTTTATCAAACTGGCTGAGCTCTGGCTGATCAGGACAGGGAAAGGTGGAGTCGAAAAACACTCTACAGTGGTACCTCGGGTTACAGACGCTTCAGGTTACAGACTCCACCAACCCAGAAATAGTACCTCAGGTTAAGAACTTTGCTTCAGGATGAGAACAGAAATGGCGCACCAACGGTGTGGTGGCAGAGGGAGGCCCATTAGCTAAAGTGGTACCTCAGGTTAAGAACAGTTTCAGTTAAGAATGGACCTCCAGAACGAATTAAGTTCCACTGGTACCACTGTAATGTAAAAATTTAAAGCTTTATTAATCAGAATACAGCAGTTAGTGCTCTTAACCCTGCAATATGCTCAAATTATGAATAAAGTCACCTCACATGCGTTCATACTTACAAATGCACAACCTGGGTGGCTGGTTCAAGTGTAATGTGTTGATGAGAGACCAGTGCCTCTGGGTGTCTGCATGCCTGCCTCAAGAGTCTGCTGTGGATCTCCAGCTTGCTTTAGTTTTGGGGTGTTCTTATACCTCAAAGGTCACCACACATTTTCACTACACTAGACTGTCACATGGGCAGAGAGACCATAAAACCATAAACCATGTTGCCACTGGCAGAACCAAAAGAAAAGTTATACTTCCTTCTTATCTGGCAAATAGGCCCTTGGCTCTCTCCAGGGTGGCTGATATTACATTGCACAGTGTTACATATTGCCTGTTAGCTAGGCCCAGACTTGCTTTGGCTGCTGTTATGTTATGGCGATTACTCACTCCAGTTGCTTCTCACTCCCACAGCACTCTCTTCCTTCCCTGTAACAGGAAATCACTCTCACACATTCACACTCTAGGTTCCATTGGATTTATGGCTTAATTATACTCAAATAGCAGAAAGACCAGAAAAAGTCACAATAGCATTAGGCCTTACAAGCCAGGTTAGTTACATAAGAAACATTAAAGTAAATAATTGGAAGTTCTCTCTTGCATAATACTAGAACCTGGGGCTAGCCAACAAAGCAGAATGTTGGAGGATTCAGGACAGACAAATTAAAGTATTTCTTCACACAATTGAATTTGCTACTACAAGATGTAGTGATGGTCATCAACTTGGATGGCTTTAAAAGGAAACTAGACAAATTCATGGAGAATATCAATGGCTATCAATTATTATGGCTGTATATGGTCTCCAGTATCAGATCTGGTCTGCCTCTGAAAATCAATTGCTGGGGAACATGAGTGGGGAGAGTTCTGCTGCACTCATGCCCTACTTGTGGGGTTCCCAAAGGCATCTGGTTAGCTACTGTGAGAACGGAATGCTGGACAAAATGTGCCTTTGGCCTGATCCAGCAGGCTCTTCTAACGTACTGTCTACACATGGTTGCATATTTTCCTTTCATGCCTACCAGTAGGTAGGGATCCTCGTGGGATTCTGTTCATGTGGATTTAATTTGAAAATGAGTTATCACATGGTATCTTTCTGATGAAGCATTAATAGACATGTAACAAAAAGCAGTGGATACGAATAAGCCGTTGCCCTCTCCCTGTGAAACATTTCATGACAGACATTGGCCACATCCACACTGCTGGTTTCTCCCATTACTGTAATGTTTTGTTTACTTGTAAATCCACACAATGCAGTCATGAGCCCCCAGTGTTTCCATGATTGGTGCCTCTTCAGTCACCTCCCCCCCCCCCCCAAGTTTTGCAATGGTTTTCCTGTTTCTTGCACTATAGCTCTGCAAATATTCTGTGCTTGTGCTTGTTGGGTGGAAACATGGCCAGATTATAACAGTGCAAATGGAACAATTGCTGTGACACTCAGATATTATTTGATACTTTGAAGTTGGGTCACCAGACATCATTGATCAACCCCCAATCAGGAAGGGGGAAGCTCAGGACCTGGCCACCCTGTGAAAGGTCCTTGGTCTGATCCAGCAGGGCAGTTCATGTGGTTGCTAGTCTCCATAATCAAGGGCTCCTTTCTTTGACCCCACTCCTCCCCCTCTTCCATATCACTACAAGTGTATTTATTGCCTTGTGCTATATTTTCTTTGACACTGCAAAGCTCCACCGGGAGATCCCAATCAGTGTGAACTAGTAGACAAGCCACGGTATCGAAAAGGTCCCCACATCTGTTTTGACTACAATGCAACGGTAAGTAGGAGGACACAAGGAGTGCATGGATATATCTAAAGTGGCTTTGCTCCGCTAGGAGGATAGCCTGGAATTTGAGAAACCCAAGGCTGAAGCTGTAGGCTAGAGCGTTGCTTGTCAAACCATTCTACTGATAGGAAGGGCCATATCAGGGCTGTATGTAGGGGAGGGCTACAGTTCAGTGGGAGAACACCTATTTACATGTAGAAGGTTTGAGGTTTGATACCTGGCATCTCCAAGTAGAGCTGGAGGAAATTCCTGTTTGAAATCCTGGAGAGCTACAGCCAGTCATTGTAGGCAATGCTGAGTCTGATGGACCAATGATCTGACTTTGTATAAGGCAACTTCCTATGTCCCTAAGGGATTCAGTCTGAGTACTGCTCGCAATAGGAAGCTGGAGTACCAGGCCACTAGTCCATCTACTCATCCCCTAGCCTGCTAATTCAAATGGCATATTTACTGTGGGGTAACACTTTGTCCCAGTGTAGCAAGATGCACTGCAAAGGGTGGAGATCAGGAACAAGCAGCCCAAAATATTGGGGGCACCTGCCCCCAATTTCCCAAAAAATTAGGGGGCAGAGGAGGCCAAGCATGGAGCCAAGCAAGGGGTGGCTTCAGTGGCCAGCTCCTTCTCCTCTGTTCACTTGCCACGGAGGAGAAGGAGGGCTGAAGCAGCCGCTCACTGGAGGAGCCACCAGCCGTTGAAGCTACACTACTGCTGCATTTAGCTGTACTCCCCGGCTTCTCCCGACGGCCTGATGTTGCATGTGCAATGATGGGACATTGTGCATGTGCGATGTGACACATGCAGTGTTGCCCCCCTCTAATTCACCTTCACAAGATGGCACCTCTGGGAGGATGAGTATCTCTTTAATAAGGCACTCCTTTTCTAGTGGCAAAACCACTCTATTTGGGAGGTGGCACTGTTTTTGCCAACTATTCCTTAGAGTTGATCTGGAAGTCCTTCTAATCTCACTGGGCTCTATCTTAAAAAAATAGAGATAATTTTCCTTTCCCATGCTTATAGGAACTGTGAGAATATGTACAGAGAGTAATGGACCTAGGATGGGAGACTGAAGTGTCTACTGAATCATAAAGACTATTGTGGTTCATGTTGAACAGCTTTCGAAAATCACATTGAAAAACATGCAGGGAAGTAACTTATCTGTGCCTATATATGGAATGACCAAAAATATCTATCCTTTTTTTGTTGTTTCCATAGGAAGATACCTCAGACTGTGGAAGAGGGGCCTCCTTTAGACCTTCTTTGAGTATCTTGTTATCTCTGCAGCTCCTCCTCCTCTATTTGACTGCCAGTCGCCATCCGCTGCCCTTGGTGTCTTGTCTTTGAAACATCCATTTAGTCTAGCCCATTCATTTTTGCTTTGTGCACCATCTCCATTCTCTCCAGACTTGCCAGAAGAGGGCAGCTGCCTAGTCCCATCAACTCTGGTTACACCTTGGCACTCACTCATGAGGATCTTCTCTTTCGTCATTCAGAAGTCCAGAAGCTATTCTCATTGTTTTGTTTCTTGTTTCCTGTCATCCTCTCCTTGCCCTTCCAGTGTCTCTGCACAACAGGTTGTGCAGGTTGAGCTCTGAGCAAGACTTTGGGAAGCACGAACCATTGCGACTTTCTCCACACAGTGAACATCCTTGAGCTTTGATTCATTGCTCCCCTTTCCACCCATTGAGCTGTGGCCAAATAACAAAGAACAGCGGCCTCGTAAGTTTTTTTTCCCCATTGAATCCATGGAATTCTGGGAAGACCTTTGCCAGTTTTCATCAGGATATGTCTTGACATTTTATTGTCTTAAAAGTATTTAATCAACAATGCTGACAAATTGCTATTCTGTTTGAAACAATTTACTTTCCCATCCCAGTCATGCAAACAGCAGCAACGACAAAATTATTCAATAGAACAGGAAAAACAATGGTATATTCTTGCCAAATTGGTTCTGTAGTCTAGTTTAACTTTTCAGCCAATTTAAATGGCTTATTAAACTCAAAAGTAATCCTAGGATGTCACCACGGCATCTCCATCCCACCCAGCCCGCTCTGTGTTTTCGAAGGCCATCGCTGCTGAATCTTTCATTAGTTAGATCCCATCTCAAATCAATTTTTAAATTATTATTTTTAGCCTGAGGATTTTAATCTAGATCTTTTTACATCTAATTTCCAAGCATTTTATCCTGACAAATTATAGTATTTGTTGTCAGCAACAAAGACACAAAAGAGGGGAAAAAAAGAAATTGACTTGAATTTTATGGTCAGTATTATTTATTTAAACTAACTCACACCATACTGAGAGGACTTGGAGAGCAAGCAGGGGAGAAGGAAGTGTGTGAAGATCCTTAGGCATACTAGTAACCCATACATGGTTGAAGGTCACAGTGGCTCTCACTGTCTTTAGCAAAATGAATAGCAAGACAGAGTATTTCTAGTGGGCAAGAAACAGCCAAAACCCAGCAGTCCCTGGCTTTTTTTCCTTGCCGAGCCTGTTCCCTGCGTGGCCCATAAATGTTTAAGTCCATCAAGAAAACAAGATGATCTCTTCTGCTCCCCCAAATCACTGTGAAGACTTCATTTTGGGATTTTTGAAGTATTCTACCCTTGAGGTGGACAAAGGGTGGAGCTGACCAAGATAAAGATGACCTTCTTCCCAGTTCACACTGTCCCTTTTCTTCTAAAGGAAATTGTCCACCATGATTGGCAGCAACAATTTGTGCCAAACCAAGAAGGTGAGCTAAAGGTTTTCTTCCTGGACTTTGTGCAGAAACCTGACTGCACCTTTAGAGTCCCCTCTATCCATGAAGTAATGGAATCACAGTGGTGGGCAATGGGCCACAACTAGAGCTCTAAATGCAGATGTTTTGCAGACAGCTAATTGTCTCCAGTGTCCATGCAGAGAAAGGTGAAAGAACTCTGCATCGTAGTGAAGGTCATGACGACACCTGCCATTCACCTCCAACCCACAGAACACTTCAGATGACTTTGCAGGTACATATTTCATGGCTGGGAGGATTATTACTGAAAGCAGCCATATATACTGTTGGAGGTTTGAAAACAGGAGTAAAACTTGAATTCATCACCCAGTCTCCGCAAAAGCTGCTTGCTGTTGAGGGCAGGTTATCCGATTTTGTGCCTGTTATTTCTGCACATACAGTGATAAACATACCTTGCCACTTAATGAAAGCTTTCTCAGTCCCCAGAGAACTCAAAGATTTATTTCTCTTCAGCCAAATATCCCCTCATGCATTGTCTCTGTACTCAGAGTAGCCAGCAAAGTGGGAAGGATCCTGTCTTGTTTCTGCTGAGTGTGATGTCAGAGCCACAATCACATATTGGGCAATATGAAGAGCAGCAGCACTATGCAACAGTGTAATACAACTCCATCAGAAGGAAGCAGTTAAGTGCGCTGTCAATAACTCTGATGGCATTTCCTTGCAGAACAATGTGATGTGATAGGAGGATGAAATGTCGTGCATATCTTGGTGCACCTCATTTTGACTTCACATGCTCATTTCCTCAACCAAAATTCTCTTTCCAGTTAATCCAAATCCTGGCATACAACCTATTGTGAGTAATTACAATGTTGTGAATTCCATTTGCCTTGTTAGAAGGAACTCTAGAAAGCAAATAATGGTGGGACGGTTACTTGAACCTGTAGGTTTCTAGGCAAAGAAAGTTTGCTCAACAATGTGTGTGAATGGGAACTTTCTGTAACCCTGGTTTGGTGCTTCAGTACTAAGCCAAAATTTTAGAGAAAGTCTCTTGGAAAGAATGTAGCATGCCAAACTCCTATGCTGGTTACATCACAATTTATTGTGCAGATTCTGGTGGCCCCACTGTTAAGGTGTTTCATTGCAAGGCAAATGGCAGGAACCCCTTTAAAAACCTGATTCGTCTTGGGAGGTTTTGATTCGCCCAAACAGTCCCAAAGAACATGCTGCAATGCACTACAGGTGTATCTTCAGAGAAAGCTGAAAATGGATTTTTGCGCTCGGGTCTGGTCTGGTTTGAATGGGGGTAAAAAAACAGGTCACTGCTGTCATATGCAAGGTAGTACAATGTAAATACATGAAAGAGGTAACTTTGTTGTAGAAAAAAATCATTTGAGAGATCTGGAAGCAAACCTTTAGCACACACATTGAGGTGCATTTGCTTTCTTTCTAGTGATCCTTGTCCTTGAGATCAGAAATAGTTTCTTAACCTTTCAAAAACCAGCTCTGTCCCAAATCCACTGTCTACATACCCCCTCCCCTGTCCTACCCCAAATGCCCTATGTTCCAAATCATCAATACTGTCTGAAAGAACCTTCTCCTCCAAGTCTCCCACTGTTCTTCCCCAAGCTGACTTATATACACAATGATACCACTGGTGCTAAGGTTAATAGTTTTGCTTCATTGGCCTTGTGTAGATTTCTAGAGAAGCAAACTGGGAAGTTACAAATAGCTCCAACTCTACCAGACACACAGTAGAGAGAAACAGAACCATTACTCCTTGAGTAGACTTCCAGTAATAATCAAGTGTACTAGTTGTGGGTACAGTCCCAGTATCTTGCTAGTCTCTTCTGAGCAGAGACTGCCAAATTGTGCCAAATTGTGTGATTGTTTTTTGTGATGTGAGCAACTGTCTATGGTGTGCTTGGCTGAAATCCTCCAGGTTCATTCCCACTTTGGTCTGACTAAAAGCATAGTCTTCCCCGACGCCACTTTGTCTGTGACTCTGTTTGGCTAGTGCTCTGGAGCCACCATATGTTCATAGGGTGAACTTCATTAGTAGGAGAGATTCAGGGATGGAGAAAGTTGGAGCATAGATTGGGATACGGCAGTGCCTGTCAGCTGAATGAGAGATGGTTTCATAAAAAGGGCCTTGCCCCACTTTAGAGCACTTTAGACCACAAACAGTATGGCTACCATCTCACAGTCACTCAATACCTGGTTTACTATCCACTGGGATCAAATCAAGGTCTTTGTGTTGGTGTTTGAACTGTGACTGATCCCCTTAGAGAGGTGGTTTTCAAACTTGTACATGGCTAACAGAGCCTCATTACAATTTTTCCAGGCATATTCCACTGTTCATTTATATCGGCAGCAGTGCTGGGAAGGTTAGCATTATGCCCAGAACAGCCAATAATGGAAATAAAGAAATAATAATAGCAACAGCTCAGTGTTTTGCATCCATAATTCGTACAGCTATAGCTTAAAATCGCCATCATTCCTCTCCTGGTGTGAACCTGTTTCCGGCCACTTTGCTGCAAAAAAGGCATACATACCACTGATTTGACCACAAATTCAATTCTCGGGCCTGCCCCTCCCCCACCTTCTTTTAAAAATTTATATTTTAAAACATATGTATCTTTCTGCAGTTAACTCCCCCCCCCCTTTAAATTTAATGTAGGAACTGTGTTTTAAAGGTTGAAATGTTGACGTGATTTTGGAGCATCAGTGGTTCCAGCCAACCAGGGCTATGCACAGCTAGCTTCTGCTCCAACCATGTAGAGATAGTTTCCCTGAGCTCAACCCGGGTAAGAAAACAATACACCTGAACAAAGTACAGTAAGCAGGCAAGGGCAGATTTAGGGCAGTGTGGGCAGTGCGGCCGCAGTGGACACACATCTCAGAAAGGTGTCTTCTCAAAGCCCAGAAAGCACTTGCCAAGCTTCAGGAAGGGTTCTGACAGGGTTCCAAGAGTCCTCCTGCCTCCTTCCGAAAGCCAGACAAGTGCTTACCATGCTTTGGGAAGGAGGTAGGAGGATTCCAGGACAGTGTCAGAGCCTCGCGCCTCCAGCCTTGCATAGGGACAGGGTAGCTTATTACCAGTGTCCCTCCCTGAAGCAGGCTTATACAGGTGGTTCAGCACTCAAATCCTATACATCTGTATGCACCCTAAGGTTTTTAAAAAAGCTGCTCTACTTCTCACATGTGGTTACAACTGGTAGCAAAGTTGTAAGACAGAAAGATGTGTAGGTGCTGCTGGGGGGTGGGCAGGAACAGCTGTGCTGGGTCAGAGCAAAGGACTGTATAGTTGAGCATCCTGTTTCTCAATGGCCAATCAGATGTCTTTGGGAAACCCCCAAGCACATCAATTCAGTAGCACTCTTCCACTGATGTCCCCCGGCGACCAGTATGCCGAGTCATCTTGCATCTACTGTAATACTGGAGATAATACGGAAGAGTTTCTCAAGATCCATTCTAGCCATGATGTGCTAGCAGTTGTTCAACATTGTCCCAGTGTTGTAGTCTCCCAGTGACATAGTCTCCCAGTGACATGCAGTGGTTCTGATGACTGCTACCTAAACTTGTGGAACTCTTGCTTTCCTACTAGCTTAGATTTCAGTGAATCCTTCCTGGTGATGCTGGCATTTGTTCAACTGAAACTGTGGTGCGTTAAACCTCCAGTCCACCTTATGGAGATTAGCTTTGCCTGTTTCTGCATTTCCATGCAGCACATCTATCCTTGTTACAGCTTATAGACCTTCCCAACACCTGGCTTTGGTTTGTCAGAAAGGAGTGAAGACTGCTGAATAGAGAATGTTGGAGATGGAAAGGAAGATGTCCAGTAGCCCAACACCAGACAGAGCACAGATTGCAACACAGCACATTTTCCACTTGGGAGTACTTACCCACATCACACCTGGATACCAGGGCATTCAGCCTCTTGACTGACTGGTCAGGAGATCAGTACCAGATGTGATGGAGATGCTGCACTGCTCCCACACCATTCATTTCTATTTGTGGAAGCCATGTCAGATGTCACTGGGTCAGAGCTAAGGCAAAAGGGAACTGGGTGGAAGACCCTCTTTCCTATCATATAGTCCAACAGCACCCCTCCCTCACATTTTTCACAATGGTTATATGAATGAAACAAAGGCCTTGTTTCTCTAGGTTTCAAAGCCAAAGCAGGCAAATATTTGGATGGTGAACTTTTCCTAAGATGAGAAAATGTTGCCCTATTTTCAATGCAAGTGGATGATTCCTTTTTATTTTTAAGGTTGTTGTTTGTGCATGAGTTGATGGCATCCCAATATGTGCAAGTCTGAAGATGGGTAGAAGTTGTGCTGGTTTATTCCCCTGCCGCAGTAGTGATATTTGCCATTTTAAGAATGAGATCTCCTGGTGTTATGTATAAATGAGTGTACGAGATTGATCTACGCAACAACCAGCTCTTTCCAAATAGCTTAGAAATATAAATCAGGGCTCGGAAACCCATTCCCAGCACAACTCAGATTATCTGTAGGGTGTCCTAGAGTCCCCCTAGGTCAGAACTATGCCCCCACCAGTCAGAATCACCCATGGGTTGCCTGTAAGACTGTCTCCATTTCAGCTTTGTCTGCTGACAGATGGGGATGGTACAAAGACAAATAGATTGAGGGAAGCCAAGAGCATGATGGGGTTGCTTGCCTTTTATCTCTAACATAGAAAAATGGATAACCTCGCAAATCATAGTACCTATCTTATAATAGGAAAGGAATGGAAATAGCTTCCCAAGCTCTTAGAATGAAGAAATAGTTCTGGGAGCATAAAATTGGAGAGCCGAAAGGAATTTTACCATGAAGTACTATATCTGAAATCGGCACGGAAAGACACAGAGAAACAGCAAGGCGACTGTGTGTGTTATTGTGAACTTGGGTTGACCATCAAGGTGATTTTCTGAATCCTGGAGAGGACCTTGAAGGAGAATGAAGCTGTACAAGATGAGAGTCTGTAGGTAGCAATAGACTTGCCCAGTACAGGAAAGTCTGTAGAATGGAGAAGCCTGTAAAATCTTTTGAGATTGCTGGTCATTCCCAATAAGGCATCCTCCTAGCAGATCTCAAAGGGCTGAGTGAAGGCTAGTTCAGGCTTCCCTATGTCCCAGTCTGTTCTCACATGTGACTAGCAGTACTGGTGAGACATAGCAATGATTCAACCCACCTCACATGCTTTGTCCATTTTAAAATCCATTTGAGCAAAACAATTTGTGGTAGGGTAGGTGGGTGGGAAAGGGAGGGGGGTCCATGAAAACCCTGAACATGGTCTTGGAAGTTTGACTCCAGAGCCAAGCGGGCAGGGAGGAGATTCACTAATAATGACAAGGTTGATTAAAGGTCATTTTGCTTGTAGCTTTTTCAGTGTGTGTTTGGTTATGTCTATGGGAACTGTGCTTTGACCAGATGGCTGGCTCTGTGTTACCAGGAGTGTGTGTAAATCTGTAGTCTAGTCGGGTGCTGCTCATTTGAGAAAAATGGAAAAAAAACAAATATACATAATTATAAATATATATATATTATATTATATTTTAAGTTAAAAAACAAAAGGGAAAAAAGCAAAACATGAAGTAGCTGTCCTTATAGCTGCTGGGATCCAATTCCTAACATTCTTCATCTGAAAGTTTTGTTCCCCCTACTAATTCAAAAAGGGTTGTTTTTTTTAATTATTATTTGAATCTCTTTTTTGTTGTACAGAAGAGTTGGAAAATTTTAAAAAAGACTAAAATCTTTGTAAAATATTGTGTGCGTGATTCCTTGTAAAATATTTTCAAATTGTTTATTACAGAGGATCAGTTATTAAATAATGTTCATATTTTCACTTCAAATGTGGTGGCTCTTTTACTGGTTTACATTTACAACACATTAAGAATGGTTAGATAAGTAGGTACCTTTCTGGTCTCGTGTTCTGACGTTTACTGTTCCGAGTTTCTCATGCTGCAAATCCTAATGAGGAAAATAGAAAAAAATAGTAAGGATCAATAGAGTTGAGCTGAAAGTTCTATCTCAAACTGTGACGTAGCTTCAGAACTGGGTGAGGGCGGTGAGAGACTTGATTCCTAACCATACTGCTCTTTCCAGCCCTCTGTAAGCCTCTACTTTTGATCTGGGATAGACCATTTCAGTATTCTTGCTGGGTAAATGAGATATGGTAATTAATCCCCGGAGGGGGTTATTCACCCTGCTTGGCACCAGCCAGTGGTACACAGAAGTGCCTTGCCACTAGAAAGCAGCTCGTTTTATAGACGAGAAACTTACCCAAAGAGCTGGCGTTTAAGACACTTCCCACTTCCTCTCTAAGGAAGATCTTAGTGTGCCTTCTTAGTGAATGGATTCAGGATTATGGAAAAATGACCATTAATGGTGATGATGATATCAAGACAAAGAGAAGAACGTAAGAGTCCCTTGGATGAGGCCAGTGACCCATCAAGTCCAACACTCATTCTCAAACTGACCAGCCAGATGCCTATGGGCAGCCTACAAGCAAGACTAGATCACAAAAGCACTATCCCTTCCTGCTGTTTTCCAGCACCTGGTATTCAGAAGCGTACAATGCATGTAGCACATAACCATCAAGAAAGAAGAAAAGTGAATACAGAAGCTGTGGGACTCAGGTTCTTCCTGACTCCGGCCCGACTTACAGGGATCCTGAGCCAGCTGGGCAACTGTATGTTGCTTCCTTCCCCCAACAACAACAACAACGACTACTACTACTACTACACACACACACCAGAAACAGGAGGAGGGGTAAGCAGGTGTCTGTGTTCCTTGGCCCTGGCCTACTAACAGGCCCCTGACACTCGTCTAAGATTTAAAATATTAAAATGGTTGCCTAGAGCTTTCAAACAACCTGGAAATGCTTTTATTTGATGTACCTCCTAAAACACACAAAAATTGCATTACTTTCTCAGAAGCTCTGCCATATGCTGGGAGGTAAATAGATAAAATCTACACCGATTGTTTGTTAGCAGGTCCTCCTGGAGTCACACAAAGTCTTGCCAAGCTTGGCTGGTCACATATACAGGCTGATCACTGGGGATCATACAAAGATATGACTTCAAAATATAAAGGGTCATAGCCAATGCTACAGCTCCACTGGTACACTGGAGCTTCCATTCCAAATTTTTTTTGGGGGGGGGGGGAATACAATCAGGATCAGATTTTGGGATGTGAATGTGGAGGAGAGGAAATGGAAGTCCAATTGCACCAGCACATCTACGCATGCAGAACATTAGATGCCATCCATAGTAGCAAAGCCACTTAACACAGGTGGAGTCCAGAGAGAAAAGTCCTGCTAACATTTTCCTGAGGATAACTGAATAAAAACAGTATAATTTGAGAGGAGAAATAAAGAAGAGGAGTTTGGATTTGATATCCCGCCTTTCACTCCCTTTAAGGAGTCTCAAAGCTGCTAACATTCTCCTTTCCCTTCCTCCCCCACAACAAACACTCTGTGAGGTGAGTGGGGCTGAGAGACTTCAGAGAAGTGTGACTAGCCCAAGGTCTCCTAGCAGCTGCATGTGGAGGAACAGAGACACGAACCTGGTTCACCAGATTACAAGACTACCGCTCTTAACCACTACACCACACTGGCTCTCAAATAAAGAGGTTTTGTCTTTCTTCAGGCCTTATTTATAGCAGATGACATTTAGCTAACATACAGAGGTAAACTCCTTCAGAACTACACAGCCAATCAGGGCATGTACTATCTCAGTGAGCATCATGCCACTCTGCCTGGTTGCTAAGCAACACTACCCGTTCCCATCTTGGTTAGGTGACTTCAACACTGACATAATTAAACCTTAAGTTAAAACTGAATGGTCCCAGCTGTTGCACTTCCAACAAGTATCATAAAATTGGACACTTTCAATAAACTGTTTCTTTAGAGGAGGTTAATTATTGCCACCAATCTCAAGAGAGGTTATTAGGTGAACAGTGTTGTGTAAGTATTATCAGCTTTGCAGATATGCACACACAAAGAAATATTTACTAGCCTGGTTGTCAAGTGCTGACTCACATCTATATTAGTCATTTATTGTAACACACTGATGTCCTGAAAGGTGGGGGAAGCTATCTTTCAGCAAGAAGAGGGAAAAAGCAGTACGTCTTTGCTCACCTGAGTTTGGCAATCTTTATCATGTTTCTGTTAAAAATTCACAAAGGAAACTGACTCAGCTGTTTTATTAAAAACACCTTTGTCCCCATGCAATAAATAAGGTGTCTACAATTGAGTGCAAGAAAAGGATAAATGAGAATTCCTGAAGTCTAGGACCTATATTTATTTAATGGCAGACAAATCCAAGGAACCAATCTAGCTCCTGCAGAAGCCAGTGGAAAGATTCTCATGCGTTCAACCAGATACAGAGTAAGATCCAAATGAGAAGGGATGCTTGAGGTTTCAAAAGGGATAAAGGGAGCCCTTCAACCTGACAGTTACCCCATCAATAATACAGTGGTACCTCGGGTTACATACGCTTCAGGTTACATACGCTTCAGGTTACAGACTCCGCTAACCCAGAAATAGTGCTTCAGGTTAAGAACTAAAGGAACGGAGCGTCTATAGGACAGTAGCCCTAAGTGCCTGAACTTGGCTGGATAGTGCCCCGTTTTTTTCAAAATTAAACTCTGAATGTAACAAAGTGCAGGCCGTAACTGTACTTGGCTGAGCCCTGCATAACCACCACAAATTGAAATGTCGCTATAAGGGGCATCTATTTAAAAAGGGGAATATCCCTATGGAAACTTCATCACACAGAGGATGTAACAGCAGAAAATCAATTCTGGGCCTCATTTTCCACACCATTCTGAATCCCTCTCAATTTTCTCATGACAAATAGAAAGGGTGTATCAGAGCTTTGAACTAACCCTCTCTGAAGCCAGAACCTGTATATAGCTTCATCCTCTGCAGGTTTACACTGAAATATGTCTTCGCGAGTTCGGTTCGGCTGACTCCCAAGTGTGCACAGCTTTACTTTTTCAGAAGCGCAGACGCATTCACCAGCAAAGCTTTGTAAATTCACAGCTGTAGATGTGCATTTAATATACAGTCCTGCAACCTTTGGTTTCTCGTTCTCACCCTTTCCACGAAATGCATGCTGCCTTTTACTCGGCAGGGCGACTAAAAATGCTGAACCGAGGGCTGCGCCCCTCCGCCAACCCCGCACCCAGGAGGGCGGGCTCCCTATTCCTGCAGGCACGTGCCAATGCTTTCGGTCCTTTGCCAAGCACAAGTTAGCGTGACGAGGCAAAGCAAACAGGAGGAGGAGACCCTGTGGTGACGCCGCGACTGCGCAGAGCGGCCAGACCAGCTTCCTCATCTGCTCGCCAACGACCATTGCGCTTTGGGCCGCAAGAGCCGCGCCCTGCCCGGCCGCGCTCTTTCCTCGCAGCCGGGACCCCTCCTAAACCCCCGCCTCCCAGGTGCCTCTTTGTCCCGCCCCTCCCGCACTCCCGCGATTCCCTGCGTGGATCCCGCATCCCGATGCATGCTGGGATTCGCAGTCCTCTCGCCACGGGCAGCGCCCGCCGCGCGCGAAAGCCGAGCCTCCATTTCCCGGCGTGCCCCGCGCAGCTCATCGAACAGCCACGCGTGCGCAGCCGTGCTGTTTGTTTGCGTCTGAGCGGAGCCCTGCCGAGGAGCGGAGTGCTGGCCTGGAGAGGGAAGTGGCGGCGAGAAGGCTCCTGGGAGTCGGCCTCAACCAGAGCGGCCGAGGCTCCGGCTTCCGGCGGCGAGCAGGCCGAAGCGAGGCCTTCTCTGAGCGGCCCCCGCCCCCGCCGGCGGGCTGAATGGGGCTTGCGAGGGGCTCGGCTGCGGCAGGGAGCGAGCTGCGCCTCCGCTTTGGCCGTCCCGTGAGCTCCGGAGCGCGCGCCTCCCTCGCTCCGCTCCGCTAAGGGGGCCGCCCTCGACTGGGGCCGCCCTCGCTGGGTGCTGCGGGGCCGCGCTCGTGCAGCGGTCCCCGCTCGGAAGCAAAGGAAAGTGGGGCGCGGGGCTGCCGGTGTTTCCCACTTGGGACGAGGCCGGATAAAAGGAGAACGCCTTTCCTTCCTCCTGTTCCTCTATCCAGAGCGGCCTGTGGCTTAATCAGCTGTCGCCCCCGTTTGGGCGATCCGTGGAAGGCGGCGATGGAATCGACCGCGAATCCGTGCTAAGGAAAAGAAGGGGTTTTGTGGGCCACCACCAACGCCTTAACGCATCGCCCCTAAAGCGAAGACTCTTGGACCTCGGACCCTGACTCGTGGGGCAGGGCTTGTGGGTATAAAGATGAACAGATACCTCCCAGTAGCTCGGCAACACTTCTTGGCTGCTCTGGCCAGCACCAGTGTCGTGGTGAAGTCCATATGTGCCATCGTCATCTTGCTCTACTTTCTCTCCTTTGCTGCGGACACTGTGTATGGGCTCGGGGTGACGCCTGGATTTCTCTTCCCGCCCAACTTTTGGATCTGGACATTAGCAACCCACAGTGTGGTGGAAAAACACATCTGGGATGTAGGTGTGAGCCTGGCTACTATAGTGGTGGCAGGGAGGCTGCTGGAGCCACTATGGGGAGCCCTGGAGCTCTTGATCTTCTTTGCAGTGGTGAATGTATCAGTGGGGCTGTTGGGGGCCTTTGCTTATCTTCTCACCTATATGGCATCATTCAATCTGTCTTACCTATTTACCATTCGCATCTATGGCATGTTGGGCTTCCTTGGTGGTGTCTTGGTGGCTCTCAAACAGACCATGGGTGACAGTACTGTCTTGAAGGTACCTCAGGTACGGATGAAGGTTGTTCCCATGCTTTTGCTCCTGATCCTGGCAGTTCTGAGATTGACCACCCTCATCGAAAGCAATGTCTTGGCCTCTTATGGTTTTGGAGTCCTCTCCAGTTGGATATATCTCCGTTTTTACCAGAGGCACAGCCGAGGACGTGGTGATATGTCAGACCACTTTGCATTTGCCACATTTTTCCCTGAGATCCTACAACCAGTGGTTGGCTTGCTAGCCAACCTTGTGCACAGCGTCTTGGTCAAAGTGAAAGTCTGTCGAAAAACAGTGAAACGTTATGATGTTGGTGCCCCTTCATCTATTACTATCAGCTTACCAGGAACAGATCCTCAGGATGCTGAACGGAGAAGGTAATATTCCTGCAATATAAAAAATTTTGAAGACTACTTATGTTCACTGTTGAACATTGGTGAGAAGGAAATGGAGGAAGTCATCTAATTCAATATTTTAAAAGATTCTTCTATATTGCTGGTACTCCATTTGTGCCTATCGGGATCTTTTTTAAAAAAAACAAAAGTGAGGATTCAAGATTTTTTGAAGCTCAGTGTGCTTGTTCTGTCTTTGTATAGGAGTAGCCCAGCTGTAGTCAGCAGGCTGATGTACAGTGGTACCTCAGGTTACATACGCTTCAGGTTACATACGCTTCAGGTTACAGACTCTGCTAACCCAGAAATAGTGCTTCAGGTTAAGAACTTTGCTTCAGGAGGAGAACAGAAATCGTGCTCTGGCAGCAAGGACGTTCAGGTTAAGAACGGACCTCCGGAACGAATTATGTACTTAACCTGAGGTACCACTGTATAACATCAAACAAAACAATCCAGAATAAAACAAATTCAAGCTTCAAGGAAAATATTTCAGGTCCTTCTCTAAGTGACATTTTGCTTTCCCCAATCACCAACCTGGCATTCAGAGATCTCCACGTGGTCGCAATTGGACCCAAGCCAAGATGCACCTGTTGCCTGGCTAGTTTCTAACACTGTGGTGTATTTTCAGATTTTCTAAAATCTGCTACAGACAACCCCTGCATTTCCACAGCACCATGTTGTTTCTGCAGTATGTAAAAGGGAGACAAGTATGCAAGTACATGGGGGAAACTAAACATGGGGACCTCAAACTATCAACTCCCGTGTTCACGTTTCCCATCTGTTTGCATACATATCTGAAGTGACATGAAGGAATTGTACCAGACAAGTGTTCCCTGCAGGAACAGCCCAGCACGCACTGTTTGCTGAATCACTGGGTGCACAAGGACATACTAAGTACAGTGGTACCTCGGGTTAAGTACTTAATTCATTCCGGAGGTCCGTTCTTAACCTGAAACTGTTCGTAACCTGAAGCATCATTTTAGCTAATGGGGGCTCCTGCTGCCGCCGCGCCGCTAAAAAACGATTTCTGTTCTCATCCTGAAGCAAAGTTCTTAACCTGAGTACTATTTCTGGGTTAGCAGAGTCTGTAACCTGAAGCGTATGTAACCTGAAGCGTATGTTACCCGAGGTACCACTGTAATGTGTAGTAAACTCCTTTGAATTTCATTCTTTAGAATATAAAGCAGTATAGAAATTTAAATAATAATAATAATAGTAATAGTAATAATAAAAATTCAACTGGGGAAAAGGAGCCTAGACATTCCATTGTGGTGTCCGTAACCTACATTTATATATCAGAAATTCTAACACTGACAGCAAATATACTAACGAGTTAAGACCCATGAAAAGAAGTTGCATTAATTTTTTCTTTGTGCACAGAATCCATACAAAAACATTTAATCCACCCAAATACTTGTTTTTTAAAAAAAGCAAAAATCTTTAAAAAGTCAAGACTATTAATATTTAGTTGTTATAATAAGTATATTAATGAGTATTTAGATGCTTTTCTAGTAAACGTAGGTGTAATTAAGGAGTGTGAGAATAGCACTGCTGCTGAAATAAAAACAATAAAATTTACTCCTGTCAAACTGAAGAGCTTAGCAGTGCAGTTCTGAGCTTCTACATTTACCTAGGAGTAAGTCCCGCCATAGGATTGCAGCCAGCTTGTCCTTTGCCAGTGGTGCTGCGTATTGACACTTATGGGTAAAGGTACCCCTGCCCGTACGGGCCAGTCATGTCTGACTCTAGGGTTGTGCGCCCATCTCACTTAAGAGGCCGGGGGCCAGCGCTGTCTGGAGACACTTCCGGGTCACGTGACCAGTGTGACGAAGCTGCTCTGGCGAGCCAGCACCCACGCAGCACACGGAAACTCCGTTTACCTTCCTGCTATATAGCGGTACCTATTTATCTACTTGCACTTAGGGGTGCTTTCGAACTGCTAGGTGGACAGGAGCTGGGACCGAAAGACGGGAGCTCACCCCGCCGCGGGGATTCGAACCGCCGACCATGCAATCGGCAAGTCCTAGGCACTGAGGTTTTACCCACAGCGCCACCCGCGTCCCAATTGACACTTAAAGCTTAGTTCAATTGTAGAGTAGTCATGTTTTTGTAGTCACACTAACTCCAAGAACGTTTCTTTAAAAAAGAAATTCTAAGATTTGTTTTTGGTTCATAAACAACCAAAAACTCTTCTTTACAAACTATCTTGTTAAACCCTGCCAGTGAGCATCCAACTTAAAATCTTATTGTGCTTTTCACAGATTATTGGCATAAATTTTTAAGAATGCAAAAGTGTATGTATACTTTTTTCTTGCTTTAGTCCTGTTTGAAGACTGTAGTAATCTGGAAATTTAGTAGTCTAAAGCAGTGTTTCCCAACCTTGGGTCTCCAGCTGCTTTTGGACTACAACTCCCATCATCCCTAGCTAGCAATACCAGTGGTCAGGGATGATGGGGAATGTAGTCTGAAAACAGCTAGAGACCAAAGGTTGGGAAACACTGGTCTAAAGCAAGTCAGCAATTTCAGTAATTGCCACACCTATATATGTCTCTTGCTTTTAACTTAGTTTCGCATTTCCAAATGAAAGAGCTGAAAGAATCTGATGATGAAAGTCATTATTGTGCACTTTACACCATCAAAATGCAGAACTCTGAATGTCTGGAGCAAATTGAATGATTAAGTCAAGTTGTCAGGCAGTTAATAGCACTGTGTAGATATAACTGTGCAGTGTGTTCCACTAATACAGCTTTCAGCAGTGTTCAGCTCTGAAGCATTTTTAACAAAGCTAGGTGTGATTTTTAACTGTATTGCCTAAAATATAGGTGTTAAAATCACCTAGTACAACATTGTGCTAATGCTTTGAGCCAAGTATTGTCCCAATTACCATATTTTTCGCCCCATAGGGTGCACCGGCCCATAAGGCGCACCTAGTTTTTTGGGCTGGAAATAAAGGAAAAAAAATTATTTCCCCCCCAAGGCGCAAGGCTGGGGCGGGGGAAGCCCGAGCTTCCCCAGCCCCCAGAACAGGCTGCTCTCCGCAAGCCATGGGAGCCCTCTCGCGGCTTGCACAGAGCTACCTGAAGCCCCGGCACGACTGCTGAGCGCGCCAGGGCTTCGGGATAAGAGGCAGCGCTGCGCAAGCCGGGGGAGCCCGGGGGGAACTTCAGCGGGTTCTCACGGCTTGCGGATAGCTTCCTGAAGCCTGGAGAGGGAGAGGTCGGTGCACACCGACCCCTCTCGCTCTCCAGGCTTCAGCGAAAGCCTGCATTCGCCCCATAGGACGCACACACATTTCCCCTTCATTTTTGGAGGGGGAAAAGTGCGTCCTTTAGGGCGAAAAATACAGTACATATGCAGAAGATCTATTGTGTCTGTTAAAGGCTTGCCAGCTTTCTTCAGCTTAGGAGAAGCTTATCCCACATGTCCCAGTGGCATGCTTGGAGCTCTGCTTGGCACAAAGGAAGCCTTGCTCGCACAGGAGCTCCAGGCAGAATGGATATGACAAATCCCTTAATATTTTCTTCTAGGAAGGCAAAGACTCCACGTGTATTCACTTTGTGCTAGTAAAATATTCACCTCATGAATGGGAATATTCTGTAAGATAGGAATGCTCCAAATATTGTTGGCCTCAAACTCTCCATCAGCGCCCCCAGCCAGCATGGCCAGTGCTCAGGAATGATGGACACTGCAGGTCAGCAATCCCTGGAGGGCCCAAGGTTAGCCACCCCTGTTTTTTTAGGTGTTCAGCATGCATATTGGAACAATTGAATGATGACTATCTGATTATGATGAGCAATTTGGTGCAGATCTAAATAATTATTTGATTGTATCAAAGGCAGAAGTAGATAGGACCCAGCAACAGACTACATCTTCTCTGAATATCAAGGTTATCTCTGAATATCAAGGTTAAGTGCTGGTACATCTGAGAACTTGTAGCTGTACATATACTGGTAGAATCCAGCTCCTGTCAGCCCCAAACAGCATGACTAATGGACAGGGGTGACCGAATTTAGAGGCCAGTGACATCTGGAGGTCACAGGTTCCTCATGCCTTTGAAGGTTATCAGAATAGCTGAATGTAGCCTTAACTGCTGTTTTTAGGTGAAAATGAGGAAATACAACATTTCTAAAATGGTTGTTGTTGGCATCCGTCTGTATCGAGAAACAATGGAATGGACCTCCAGGGGTGAAGTAAAACCGCTGTGTTAGCAGCACCAAAGTGACCTCCCCAGACCTCAAGCCTGGAAAGTGTGTGTGGTGGTCCTGGGCTGCTCAGATAACAAGGCCTCGCTGATGTGGTCCAAAATGACACAGAGCAATGTTTGGTACCAGCATGGCTTCAGGAGTTGCAAGAAAGAGGCATACGAGGAACCATCCAACAGTCTTAGGGACTTCCTCCAGATTTGTGTAGGGTTTACTCCTGAGCTTTTTCATCTCCTGGAGATAGCTCACAAGAGGTTTAGAATCAGAGTTTTCCTTCTCATAGATGTTTTGCCTTCCCAGGTTGACAAGCCCCATCTGCCTATCACTTCCCTCTACAGCATGTGCAGAAACAGCCTTCTTGACCACTCATCTGCTCTATCCGCTGGAGCCTGTCTCTGCATGCAAATGAAGTCCCTAACTCACTAAGGGTTTGAGACCCATCAGCTACCCTCATCTGGTTTAGCCAGCCAGTCAAAGTCATTTCCTGGTGTGTGGCCACTGTCGCATGCTGACAGTTTCTAGGAGCCACAGGTGAGAGTTGAGTGCAGGATGGGGACCAAAGGTGGACCAGCTGCCTCAGAAGGAGCACGATGTGTGCGGCAGTTTGACTTCACCCCAGAGACACATTCCAATGTCTCTCATGACAGACAGGTGCCAACAACAACAAAATCCCTGATTGCAACGGCACATCATTGCATGCTGTTGCTCACAGAGTCCTTTCCACTTCCACTCTCAATGCACATGATGGGGTTGTGCTTTCTATCCTTGGAGGGTTGGTCAAGGGTGTCCGTGGCCTTCCCAGCCTTAGAGGGTCTCTGGACTCCTTTGGTGACTTGCACTAGAAAATACCCCTCTCTTGAAATATGGCACTTAATATGCAAACTAACCTACATTCACTATGGATCATTTTCTCATTCTGTAGACAACTGGCCCTGAAGGCACTGAATGAGCGGTTGAAGCGTGTAGAAGATCAGTCGTCATGGCCCAGCATGGAGGATGAAGAAGAAGAAAACATCAAGGCTGATACTCCATTGCTACCCGAGAAGAGCCGGGACTCTGTCACTGCAGGGAAAGCAGGCAGCCAGGAGTCCAGCCTCATTACCTTTGAGGATGCCCCCTCTCAGTTGTGACCATGAGGCACCTGCCCTTCTCTTCTATGTGTCCCTGTATGCCAGAGCTGCTAATGATCCTTCACATGTCCTTCCTCACAGTGCTGCCTGTTCTGCAGGAAGCAAAACACTGTGCCTGCTGGCCCTGAGGGAGACCACACGTCCCTTCCAACGTTTGTTCGCCACGCTTGGCTGGTGCCAAGTCCCAGGACTCATGGTGAAAACTGTTTGCACAGATCTGGGATTTGGGCTCAGAATTGGCAGGCCAGAGGGAGAGCTGCATCTCTTCAGCCCAATAAGGAGCGTTCATCTGATTAAAGCAACCTGCAAAATCTCCAACAAGTAGCTGCTATTGTGGCTATTATCACATGTATGTATGTGTGTGCGTGTTTGGCTCCTTCTGGCTGGCAGTTCCAGTCAACCTGTGTGGGGCCCTGGCTTGCCCAGCCTGGCTCCTGTTTTTGAGCTATAACTGCTAGACCACTGTATAAGCCCACCAGGGCATCCCAGAGCAATCTCAGCAAGCAACACAGCACTTTCCCTCTTGATTTTATTTTACCTTGGCAGCATTGGTTGTCAAAACAACTCTGCAACTCCCCCTTTTCCTTTCAGAGTTGGCTTTGTTGTTGATTAAATGAGCAAGCACTTTAAACAAATGCTTTGCTGTATTAACCCTCCCTCCTTACAGATTTGGTAGCCCTGGGGAGCTCTGCCAAAACAAGTTGCTGGGTTAGGCATTCACAGAACCAGCAGCTTAAAGCCTTTTTAATAACAGCATAGCCACTCGGTCCACCTCTTGAATTATTGACAGTGATGGCTTTAGGGATAAAGAGCAGGTTGCTACTAGTATGTGGACTACCTTGTGGAAAAGCATTATCTCAGATTTTCCATAAGACTCAGAGGGAATTAATTTCATTTCTGTTCTTTAGCCTTTGGTTGTTCTTCATTTTCCTTTTGCAGTGATTCAAATGACAAAGCTGCTTTGCATTAGGTGGGTTGCCCATACATTCACAGGATGTTGGAATGAACTCCTTGCTACAGTAGAATATATGTTGCTGGTTCTGTTTTATTTTAAAAGGTGCTTTTTGTGGGACCCTTGACATTTCTTCTGATGCCTGCTTTTTCTCTTTGGTTAGATCATTATTAGCCTCTTCCTCTCCTCTGGGATGAGATGCTTTTTCTTCCCTTTCTTTTTTTTGTGGGTTGGCAAGGCCTAAGATGTTTTGCCTTGACACCCAACCCCAAAGTATCAAAAGGGTACACCTCACCCAGCTGGAGGACTGGGTGAGGGGACCCTTAGCAGAACAGGAAGAGAGTGTGAGACAATGTTGTGATAATTTTTTTAAAGGACCACAAGGTTTTGTCAACCAGGTAATGAAACGCAATTTCAGTATCAATAAACAGTTCTTTTGAAGAATGCTTCTTGATTGGCTTTGTAAACCTTCCTTTGTATATGACCATGTAAGCCTCCTAGTTGGAAACGTTTCCAAATGTTGGGGTCTTGTCTTCTTTTGTGGGCTCACTCAAGACAGCTTTACAGTTGAAGAACACAGACACAAGGCTGAAAAGGCTTTCAACCAATTTAGGGAAGTGATTAGCTTTACTGGCATAAAAGACTGAAGGACAGTCACTTCACTTCTGAAGGCTTGACTTTTGACATCTTTTCAGGTAACTTCTAAGTCTTATTATATTTCTGTCCTGCTTTTGTCTAGGATGTTGTTTTTTTCTCACCCCTTTTCACCCCTGCAGCATCCGTGTAAGGTACCACTATGCAGTAATGAGTGGCCCAGGTTTGCCCAGTGAGCTTCAATAGACAGACTGGGGATTTCAGGCCTGATTTCTGCAAAACCCTTTAACTGAGTACTTAGTAGGCACTTCTACTAAGAGCTGCTTCACACAATATGAATTTTCTTTACCAAAAGGAAATCTCACCTGGCAAGTTGCTGTGAAAGGCAGTTGTATACTTTTTGTGTGTGTTGCATTGGTAGATTAATAAAAAGACGAAAAAGATAATTTTATTGTTACACATTTGGAATACAGGCAGCAACCATTTTAGGCACATCCAATATGTGCGCAACTGTGTCAAACCCAGAAGTGAACTGAAAAAATCACAAAAGGGGGCAGGGGTGGAACAGGGTGTTTGGAGGCTTTTTCAATGGTGTTTCAAATATACAAGGTTTCGCCTTGCAACGTAACACCCATGTAAATTGGGAGTTACCTGTACTTTCTCTTTTCATCCCTTCTTTCACTTATTTTTTTCTACATGGAAGCATTTACATGTAGGAAATTCATCTTGTGTGAAGTTATCAGTACTAAACGTGATGCTCATTAGGAAGTGGTCAATTTTATAATTTTTCAAGAAGACGTAAATGACTTCCTTGGGTAGGTACTTCTAAAAATATCTAATACTAATGCAGCTGCCTATGAGTTCTAAGCCATTGCAATCTCTACGCAAGACGCATAAGAAATACAATGTTTCAATACTCCTAGGCCAGGTTCTGATTCTGTTGCAAAATAAGATTTTTGTACTAAATCTCAGAAAGATGTTGGGCATCACTTCGTTTTGACAGGAAATGTATTGGAATAGCTCAGTCAGTATAGCATGAGACTCTTAATCTCAGGGTTGTGGGTTTGAGCCCCACGTTGGGTGAAAGATTCCTGCATTGCAGGGCTTGGACTAAATGACCCTCAGAGTGGCTGGAGAAACCCAGCCAGATGGGCAGGGTATCAATAATAAATTATTATAATGGTCCCTTCCAACTCTACAATTTTATGATTCTACTGGGTGCTTTACAACACCACCCTGATAGTCCTAACTGTAAGCCTTGTATCATAAATGTTGGTCGTAACTTGCAAACAACCATGATTTGTAATTTCCAAATCGTGTGTCTCATCCTGGAACAAGGATACAATACCAGGGACCTGTGCCAACAGACAGCATTAACAGTAGCCACTGTTGCACGGAAGCTGATTGATAGCCAGCTACTGGAGACACAGCACTAACAAAGGTTCTAAGGAATCGCTACTTAAATTCATACCCTTGCATTCAGTATGTGGAAAGGTTTTATAGCCTGTGGTGGGTTGTTAATAAGAATTAGAATTCATATACCGCCCTATACCTGGAGATCTCGTTCCTGTTAGGGAGATGTTTTGTGAGTAAGTAAGATTGGGTGGGGTTCTAGTACAGCAGAGGATAGTGAATGCAGCATCCTGGGATGTATGTGGAAGGTCATCTGTGGACTCAGCTGAGCTTTCAGGAAAGGAATCCCATAGGGATAACCTGTAGTCCTTATATACTGGGTCTTCCTTACTTAGGAAGTACAGTGGTACCTCGCAAGACGAATGCCTCGAAAGACGAAAAACTCGCAAAACGAAAGAGTTTTTCGTTTTTTGAGTTGCTTCGCAAGACGGATTTCCCTATGGGCTTGCTTCGCAAGACGAAAACATCTTGCAAGTTTGTTTCCTTTGTCTTGCAAGTTTGTTTCCTTTTTCTTAAAACCGTGCATTCACTTCGAGGAGCAACTCATAGCACGCGGTGTGGTAGCCTTTTTGAGGTTTTTGAAGACTTTGGTGATTTTTGAAGCTTTTCCAAAGTCCGTGCTTCGCAAGACGAAAAAATTGCAAGACGAAAAATTAATTTCATCTTGCGAGGCACCAATGTAAAAGGCATTTTCCTTTGTTTTTTTAAAGGGAGATAGCAGGCTGTCGAAAGCCAGTAGAATCAAAGTAAACGGTGCTGGGCTAGATGACCCAATAAGGCCAGTTGGATGCTTCAGTGATTTGTGCTAGCCAGGTGCCTTGGTGTAGTACTAAGTCATTCTTCTGAAGAGCATACTGGGCCCTTGCAAGTTAGGTAGAGCACTGGTCTAAAGGCCAAATGATTCATGTCAATCACAGATACACAGAGCTAGTTCCTGTAGGATCCTTCTTTATAGCTCTTTTTCTCATTTTCTCTGTTTAAAAGAAATATTGCTGATGCGAAATATCCACCTATAAATTCTCACTATCAGGAGAGGTATACAATAGTTGGAAGTTTTCCTAAAACTGTTGCAACGGGAGTAAAATGTACCTCTTTTCTCTACAGCGTACAATCCTGCATTGTAGGTGGAATTTAACTTTATTCCCATTCATAATATTTGGTCCTATAGAAATTTATGGGAGACTTCTGAACTGCTGGTACTGCATCAGCTTTAGGTGTCACTGTTCTATCCATTATATACTTTTTGGCTGCCAAGACATGCTGTCTAAAATCAAAGGAGGGAAGCACTAAGTCCACTAGGCCTTGTTAGTTTCATAACTAAATTCTGGGCTGCTGTGAAAGAATTTTTGGCACCAAGAGGTATTTTCAAGCTGCCCATTGACTCCTTGCAGTTTACTTCACCCCAGTAACAACTTTAGGAAGTCGAGGAACAGGGAGCTTTACTATTAGCACCGTATTAAAGGAGCAGCTGCAGAATCACTCTGGATTCAATTATGCTTTCAAATAGCAATTAGGCTCTACTTGTTGTTTTACTATCATCCTGGTGCACCCTGAAGGTATTGGATAATTTTGCCAACACCAGAGGCTTCCCATAACAGCTCTTTTCTACCCAGGGGCAGAAATAATTGTTAAATCTCTGCTATCCTTTACTGTTGTAGTGCCACCTATTGGTAATAATCAGTATGACAATTACTGGTAATGAACATTCATAGAATCGTAAGAGTTGGAGGGAGTCTTGTAGACCATCTAGGCCAATCCCTGCTCAGCATTGGAAATCCTGAGCTACAGCATCCAAAAGATGATTGCCCAGCCTTTGCCTGAAGACTTCCAATGAGGGAGAGCCCATCAACCTCAGCAACTGATTTCACTGTCATTAAAAGAGCTTTTCTAACATTCAGCTGCAATAAGCCCTCCCCCAACTTGCTTATTAGATCTAGTCCTGTCCTCTGGGATTGCAAGGAACAAGTATTTTCCCTTTTCTGTGTAACTGACCTTTGAGTATTTGAAAAGTGCTATCATTAAACATGCCAGTTCTTCCATTCCTTCCTCATGAGACTGGCTTTCCACCCCACTAGCCATCTTTGGTGTCTTCTTCTGAACCTGTTCCAATTTGCCTATGCAGCACCCAGAACTGTAGACAGTACTTTAGATGAGGTCTGACTAGGGCAGAATAAAATTGTTATTAACAGATGTGATGCCAGCAAGAAAGAGCAATGTTATCTGCAGATACCAGGTATCTCATGAACTCTGCTTGAGGATATCTCATCTTAGTGGATCAGAAGGGAGCAAAAACAAATAAAAAGGCAACATGCCAGAGCCGCTACAGGTGTTCAAAAGCTTTATTTAATAGAGCACTCTTGATTACCTTTCTTTGATCAAGCTCAATGATGGGTACACCTGCCTGGCAGATATACTCATCACAAACAGTCCAGTGCAAACAACGATCTTTGTTGGTGCAGTTTCAGATTTGGCAGAACGCTTGATGTTTCAGTAACAGCAATATATATTTCAGCCAAATCAATCCATGTAACTGGTGAAAATGAAGCATTCCTGCTGACATAATGCCTGTCGCAGTTGTCATTGAAAGGACTGGTATCGCATAGACGCAAGAAAAGGTGTGGGGACCATGGGCTCCATAGAAAAGATAACCAGGTACTCTAGTCCATAAAAATGTAGCATTTTTACATAATACATTATGGCAAACTATATGTTGAAGCAAATGATGCTGCACGGGACATCTAAGGTACATACCACTGGAAGATGAAAACAATGGGACTTCAATTAGTCACATTCTTTCATAGGTTTCAAAGAGCTTTAGTCATGATTAACTTTATCTAGGTCGGGGCCAGTGTCTTATCTCCTTGCAACCATGGTGCTTCTTCCAATCCCATTAAACAAGGGGCCCAGCTTTGCCCATTTTCTCATTCTTTGCTAAGGCAGTCATTCTCTCTTCTTCCCAGGCAGCAAAACAAAGACTCCTTTCCTTGATTTAGTCCCACAGCTGGTGGGAACCTTTGTATGCACTTTGGTTGAAGCCACTTAAACATGCTGCAAGCAAACCAAATCTGGAAGTCAGCTGTTAGCTAATGATAAAAAAGCAACTGGGTTTCATCCTTGCCTTGGAACTGCAAGAGATTAAGTACCATCAGCCCATCTAGAAGCTTTTCTCTGTGCCTCAACATTCCTGTGTAGAAAGTATTTCCACACAGAGATTGTATGTAGATCAACACAAGTGTTGATCACACGTTACATTTGTGCAGAACATGTCATGTATCGGCAAACAGTGCCAAGTCTGAAAAAAGAAGAGCGCTTATCTGTATTTCAGTGCTCTGCTTCCATGTTCCTGTTCACAGGATCGTCTCTGTTAAATACTGTGACTCATGAGAAATCAAATGTTGGGAGTTTTGGTCTAAGAGCTACAAAAGAAGACAGCCATGCAGATACTATTCTAACCTCTGTGCTTGGATCAGTGGGAAACCTTTGGACATCAGAGCTCCCTTTTGCTTACCTGGCCATAAAATGAAGCTACTATTCATCTACCATAACGCAAGAGTGAATGGAAATTCTGTACACCTAGAAGGGAAAGGACTGAGCAGGTTTCTTCTCCACCTTGAGAGGGCATAAATACATTTGCCGGGCTGTAAGCTTCCCTCTATCAGGAATAGTTTCAGGTAATAATGTGGTCTTGTGGTATACCATTCCAGGTATAGGATAAAAGATTATGAGAACCTATACCACTAGGCCAGAAGTTCAAAGAGAAATTCCTAAGCTTACATAGTATTGTGCTTTTGTCCGTGAAGCTTTCCCATGAACAGTGCACGCATCAACCTGAAAGGAGGAACCCAGAAGTTATCAATGTAAAGAAGGGAACAGAGACTTGGTTATACCATTGTTGAAAGCCTTTCTCAAGTTCAGTGTACCATATGCTCATGTAACTTTTGCCTGCCTCACATCTTTCCACCAGGGAAGAGGAGGAGGAGAATCCATCACTGTGCTGCCCCTCTTCGTCCTGGTTCTCAGTGTTTGCCTGTTATTTTCTAGGCAGCAGTTGCTCTCAAAATGGCTGCTGTTATAGCAGCTGACCAAAGAAAAGGCCACAATAACTACTGAGGGCCAGAGTGGCGACAGAAGGGAGGACACAGTAGCAATTTCTTCCTTTCCCCCTACTTCCACACAAACACAAGGCAAGCACAGGTAAACAAGCCTGCAATGCAGTCCAGAGTAGCGGGGGACTAAGCCACATTGAACTGAGTGGTGCAGACATGGAATGACAGGACTTCTAAGAGAGTAAAAAAAAAAAAAACACACAGGAGAGAAGGTGGGGTAGTGAAGGAGTTGCAGCCCTCAGAATATTATAACAGTGGAAGGAAATGGCAAGTATCTCCTAATGTTTGTCTAGATCTAAGACAGGTTGTACAAAATGCTCTACATGTCAACCACCATCTCTTCACATCAAATTGTCTCTGGAAAACGCCAATGGCTAATTGATCCACATCTGAGCCACTTCACTATTTCAGGAAGTGAAGTTACTCAGCCAGTCTAACACATATAGTTGATCAGGTTTGGTTTTTAAACTGTTTATGTAAATCCCCCTGAGAGCTTCAGCTACAAGGCTATGAACAGATAAAGCAGCAGTAATAATAATAATGTACACTTACATGCTAACATGCACTTTGAATCCTGCTGGGGAGAAAACCTGCTAGACAGGGGTGGTATGGTGTTCTTGAGCATTAAAAAATGAGAAGTGTTAGGCCCTCTGTCCTCCCCTGCCACTTTCTGGTTGTAGAGTCTCCATACAAGACAGCTTTGTTTTTAAAGCACATAATATGTTTAGATCCTGCCTAGCTCAAATTACCCTGTCATTTCTAATACAGCTTAGAGCACTGCACAGTCAGGACAGATTTTTTAGACAGAAACTCAGGCCTTTACAACTGTGTTAGAGAGAGATCAGCCCTTCCCTTATTCAGAGTGTTAAAAGGTTCAATCTGATACCCAAACCAGGACATCTGAACCCCAAACAGTTTACCAAGAGAAAGTATATTAAAACAGCTGAGGTGTGTGTGTCTGTACGCGAGAAGGATTTCAGCAGCTACCTGAATCAAGAACGACATAAGCAATACTTGGTGTTCTTTCACAGGGAGGCACCAGCAGAGTGCAACTGGGCTACTTAGCACTGGCCATATTTCCAGAGGTATTTTGACAGAGAAGAGAAAATGCTACATGGACACTCTGGCACCAAAAGGAAGCTGGTTCAACAGGATGGGCATCTCCAGGATTTTCACAGGGAAAAGTCAGAAATTACATAAAATACCATACGATGCTATAGGCAAGTAAAAAGAGATTCTTCAGTCCCACTGCCTTGTAAGACCACCTGACTCCTTACTGACAATGCAGGAATTCTTCAGAGATCCCACAAGCTGTCTGTTTCAGGATGGCTTTCAAGGCTGGATTCTTTTGCGATAGAGGTAGGCATTGCTCACTTGGTTCATGATAACCAGGCTAGTGAGGATAGGACACAGCATGGAAAGATACCAGGAGACTCCAGTTACAGATATGGTAAACCACAAGGAACACATACCCAGCATCAAACTGGCACAGCCAAGAATGTAACCAATCAGCCCTGATGTGGCGTGGTAAAGCTTGAGTTTGCTCAGTGTCCAGTTCTTCATCAGCTTGGGGTAGAGCAGAGCAAGGCCCCCCATGCACTGCATGGTAGCATACAGCACAGTCAGCAAGCCAGTCAAACCGTGCCAGGTGACAAAATGGTCTTTCCCCTTGCGGTACTTGTTATAGCTGATGATGGCCAAGCCCAACACTGCACAGGTGAGTGAGAGCAACTGTAAAGCCCAATGGAAGCGGACCTTGGCCTTCCGGGAGAAGGACTGGAGGAGGGAGCTCTCTGGAGAGAAAGTCAGCAGGGCTTCTGTCATCAGGAAAGAAAACTGGAGAGGCAAAAGAAGACAACACCACTATGGTTTGTTACATTACATTTAGCCAATGGTAAAATTGCACTCATTCCCAGCTTAACAACAACAACAACAGCTTCCTTGCTTTCCCCTGCATTTAACTTTGTGTAGCAACTTGGGAATTCCTGCCAAATACTGGAGAAGAAATTGTTCTGTCATGGAAAGGCTTCTCTCTTTTCTAAAGAAGGTGGTAATAATAATAATAATAATAATAATAATAATAATAATACCCGCCCATCTGGCTGGTACAAATTTTATAGTGATCCTCATCAGCAAAGGAGAAGATAAAAGCTTTGTGAGCTGCACACAGAGAATGAAGGGATAATTATCTCATATTTTAATCCTATCCACCAGTAGGGAATTCTGGATTCCAGTCCCACAACAGGCAGGAGCAGCTGCATCACCTATGCCTTTTCCAATTCCTTAGCACGAATTTTCATCTTACTCCACAATAAGCTGCCTCCAGCCCTTTCTCAGACTATTCGGTCCACTAAACAAAGCCCGATATAGATAAGGTAAGGTTATAATTAGTTATTTAGGAAGATTGTTGTAAAGAATGCCTGTGGCTGGCTTACCGCAAGAGACATTAAGAAAGGATGCCAGGAGAACAAGCCTGGAAAGAAACAAAAGCAAGGTGAGTCCCTGTAGACGATCAGTTAGCATACAGCTGAAAATGTGCTACCTGCTATGGAAATAGGATACATGCCTTTAAATCCTATAATTAATCCAATTGTGTGGAAATACTAAGTGTACTAGAATCATTGTTGCTGGAGAGAAGCCATCACACATTTTTGTATACTGTGTACTTCAATTTGGATCCCTTTGTCATTCCTTCTCACGTGAGGTTGAGGGAGGAGCAAAACTTTCCCCAAAATAGACATAACAAAATGACTTCAAAATCCAAAGCGCTGAAAGAAATGCAGTACAGCACTCCAAACACATTGTGGAATTGCATATGAATTCTGGAAAGGTTGCCATTTACTTTGTAGTAGGAAAAAGATAAACAAGCATTGTGGTACCTGAAAGATGGAACAGATCTGCAGTAGTATAAAATTTGTGGCCACAAGTACATGAAACCTTATGCTACACTAAATTGTGGGTTGTAGGTGCAACAGGGATGTTTTTAGAATCTGGCACAACACAGATTATATCCCTCTAAAAAAAATCGAATATTTTGAGCAATGTGGTGTGTTGTTCTGATCTGCAGCCCAAAGGAGGGTCAGTGGAAGTGGTTTGGTGCAGATACCAAAAGAGAAAATCAAAGACACCAGAATGGCCAGTTCTAATGCTTTATTAAAGAAAAGTATAAACTTACAACACAGCCTGCAAAGCCCCACTGCCATTACAGACATGGGGGGAACACCACAGCAGGAAGCAATCATGATTTGTCCACAAAGTGCTAATAAGTTAAGCATTACTTATACAAAAGACGGCATACTTTTGTTTGACCAGAACTTCTCATCAATCCATCTGAGGGCATAGCTGGAAACTATCTAAGGCAGGCTTCCTCAAACTTGGCCCTCCAGATGTTTTGAGACTACAATTCCCATCATCCCTGACCACTGGTCCTGCTAGCTAGGGATCATGGGAGTTGTAGGCCAAAAACAGCTGGAGGGCTGAGTTTGAGGAAGCCTGATCTAAGGCTTACAGATACTTCCCCTCTGTAGGCCAAGAGCCCAATATCCCAGGCCCCACAGATAAGCATAGCATCAAAGCAATCCAATTAACCTATAACAAAGCAAGTGCATATAGAGGTGAGCTCATTGTTGCAACAACTACCAATTAGTTTCAGGGTCATCTTGACTACCAAGATGGCGTTCGCAGTCTCACCTTTGGTTCAACACATGTGCTTTGCTGAGACTGCAAGCGGAAATGCAGTGCCCTATGCCAAAATACCTAAGGCATCACTGAAAATGGGCCTAGTGATCTTGTCTAAAGCTTTTGTTATGTTAAAGGATCATATTTCACTAGAAGACTCATTTAACAGAGAGAGGCTCAAAGTTTATTCTCATAAAACATCTAGGACTGCAAAGTTAGTAACAGGAGATGTTGCAAAGGATTGGTTTACTGTGACAGAGCTCATGTATTGCATTTTGTAATGGAAAAACAGAAATGCTACACTATTCGTCAGTAAAGTGCACTGGCCAAACTCTCTCCAGGCAATAATCAAAGACTGTAGTCACAGACATGTAAACTTCATGTGGATGGTCTTCCTAATTCACATAAGGTTTGGAAAAACACCATGAAGGGGATGAACATTAAAATGTGCATCAGGACCATGCACAGGTTTCTTGTAGGACTGAGACACCAGACACCATCCTATGTGTTATGTCAGGCAGAAGCTATTCCTATCAGCTTAGGCCCTGTAAAACAATTATATTTAAGAGCAGAAGTGCCCTAGAGAGCTTAGATTATTCAGAAGCCTATCCATTGGCTATATGCAGAGTGAGGCCTAAACCACCTGAAATCAGCTCTACAAAGTGCTGGACTATAAGTCTTACTTTCAAATGACTAACATTCTTTACTCACACTCAAGACAGAATTTTGATTGAGTGTATATCTGTCCACGTCTTAGTTTTTAATCAAACCTATGCACAGGTATTGGAGCACATTTAACAATGCACCTATCATTGCATCCTACTTACTTGATCCAGGTCTAGCCACCACAGCTATGAAGATGGTGAATCCAAGTGAGGCAAGGTGCGCAGTAGCACCAAAGACAGCTCTGAGAGAGTGGTATATTCGCGATTCTGTTTCAACAGTCAGAGCCATGTCTTCTCCAGCACAGTTGACAGGATCTTGACCTTCCACCCTTCACCAGTTACCAGCTTCCTTTTTCTGTATGCAGCATGTATCAGCTTCCCCAGCACATGAAACGATAGAATGTTATTGTGCTGATGGGGAAAACATACTTCTCATACGTCTGTTAGTTGCCTGAGAAAAAGACAGGCAAAGCTATTAACACCAAAAAATCTGTCATAAGATGGCACAAGGCCCAGCAATAACTTTGACTGGTGAATCTTAAGGGCAGACTAAAGAAAAATCCTGGCTAGCAAAAGAAGACTTTGTTCCCCACCATATGCTTATTTTATTAGCAATAGCAATGGGCTATTTCAGGAAGTCAGCTGAACTCTCCCCTTCATCATGGACACACTGACAAACTACAAAGCCAGTATAAAGCACTACAAGAGTTACACCACTCTTATTATTGGTTTGCTAAGAAAGCCTGTTGAGTCACAGACATATTTCATTTTATGACAGCAAGTATTGATGCTGCAGCTCCATGGAGAAATGCTATTGAAACGTGGAAGCATTTGGCAGACTAAGGCATAACCACATTTTTCTTTACGTTCCTCATGGAATTCCCAAATTAAGATTAGAGCTCTTGAACAAATCTTCAGCCACCAGCACCAACTGAAACACCTAATAGATTCTCCCTGGTTCATGCAAAGCTTAATATGTAAACTATGCGTAGTCCTATTCTGCTTCCTGGATTCTCATTGATCAATCCAATTTATTATTGATTAAACACACCAGAAACCTGTGGCCAACTGGTGAGGGGGGAGATTCCAGGTTGTTGTTTTTTATGTGGCAATACAAGAGAACTCCAAACATCTTATGTACACATGGGTTGCACATTCATTTCTACCCAGCGCTGCTTTCTCTACATGAATTTTGTCCCAGATGAAGCAACCCTGAGTGGAGAGCTGAAGCAAGGTGCAAGCCCTGTTAATCCCTTCTTTGCACCGTCTACAGATCCACCTTCTTACTGGAATGAAATCATAGGGTTAACTAGGGCCATATGCATGGTGGGGGGGTTGCCCCAATAAAGTCTCCAGAGTGGCACCACTGAGGCTCCTAGCCTGTGTGTGCAAATGCATGTGGCTGCCAAACTGGGTCTTTGACCCAGGTGAAATTAATAATAATAAATAATAATTATTTATTATTTATTATTTATTATTTATTATTTATTATTTATTATTTATTATTTATTATTTATTATTTATTATTTATTATTTATTATTTATTATTTATTATTTATACCCCGCCCATCTGGTTGGGTTTCCCCAGCCACTCTGGGCAGCTTCCAACAGAATATTAAAATACAATAGTCTATTAAACATTACAAGCTTCCCTAAAGCCTAGTTTCACCCCTGAATTAACAAAGAAATGAGATTGACACTGAAATTAAACTCAAAGGGACCACAGCCAACAGAGATGCATTCACTTCTTTTCAAACACAGAATTATATTGTCAGTCAGAGTGAACACTCCCTTTTAAAAGAGTAAAAAAGAGAGAGAGAGCTCATTCAGTAGTTTCCAAAGTAGTATGAATAAGTGTTCAAACCCAGGAAGCCATAAATGGTGAAATTACCACCTCTATGCTTGATCTTGTAACCGGATGGCATTTGTATTTATCCAGTTTAGTGTATTTTATTTAAGCAGTAATTAAACCACAGCTGACTTCAGGAGGAAAATGCAATATATTCACTCTCACCAGCATCCCTTTCTTTTAAACCTGCTGCCACTGATCAGCTGTCGTGTCGGGACACTGATCCTGTTGTCTTAAGTATGAAAATGTGGTAGAGTCGCCATTGCTCATTCATCTCCCCTCAGCAACCTGTTATTGCAGAGTCCGATCCGGAGCTCTTTCTGTGCACTATGAATGGCAGAGCGAGATTTAGTGTGCTTCATTATTCTTCCCCACCCTATTCATTTGCGGAGGGAGGATACCCAGTCTGCCAAATTACAGGGGTGGGGGGAACACCCACAGACCCTTCGGACCCCCGTTTACTATACGGTATACTGTATAGCATATATGCTTATATGCTTATATACATATTTATATATTCGATAGTCATTGGGAGGACCCAATCTTCCCTAATCCAAAAGCACATTCTCCTCGGATAAGGCACCCGCCCCTCCTCCTAATTCTTCGCAAAGCGAGATTTTGAGGAGCAGGAGATTTCTGGGTTCAGGTGCCGATTTGCCAAGATCGAAGATGCGGGTCACACAAAGGCATCCCCAGCAAGGCTTCAAGTCACAGGAACAGCCCCACCCACGACAGCTGTGCAAAAGGGGGCAGATCTCGACCCACGCTGCCGCCCACCTTCCCACTTGGGTTCGCATACACACCGAGTTCCTTAGTCCAAACACCCACACCCACACACCCGTGTCCAACAGTAGATCCCGGGGAGCGCGGATTTCACCTACCTGCTCGCGGATGATCCTCATAGCAAGGGAGCAGGAACTCCGATAGAAGCAGAGGAAGCAAGCGCCCCCTGCTGATTGGGCAAGGCCGAGACTGGCCTTCTAGGGCCCGCCTACCCTGACTGTCATCCTCCGCATCTGAGAGGCTGAGCCTCGCTGTCCATCACGGGCGAAGTTCTGTCAAATGAAACCTTCAACCTGATAAGACACGTGACCACCTGGGCAAGTTCTCCTCGACGGCTCCTTTGTTTGGAATTGCCATTCGTTTTATCGGGAGTCAGAGAAATCTGTGTGCGCGCATCTCCGGGACAGCAGTCTCGGCACTAGGCCAGATAAAATGGTAATGGCACGCGCATGCGCCATAACGTTAGTCTTTCTCTCTCTCTCTCTCTCTCGCGCGCGCGCGCGTGCCCAGCTGTTTTGCGCCTGCGTTGAAAAGCCAATCGTTCTCCCCGACTCCGGCCACACTCAGGACTATAGTGTGCGCATGCGTGCTCTTGCTGCTCTCCTCTCTCGGTCGCCGGTGAGTGCGCCTTTCCTTCAGTGCTGTTCTTCGTTAACTTGGGGAGGAGGGAGGGGGCGCTTGCAGGCTGTTTCGCCCGTTTGTGCTGCGTTCCCTGGAGAAATGTGTGTGCGAGTGTAGCTCTTACCTGTCTGCCCACTTAGCAATGAACCTGGAGTTTCCTACACAGGAACAATTTTTTCCAGTGTCTTTTGCCAGCCGGAAGTGTAACAATTTAGAAGGAAAACTGAGCTAAGGAGAGTGAGGGGTTCAAAGCTCAGGCTGAGCCGAGCCAGGGAAGCCCTCCTGAACTGAGGGGAGACGGAAAGGAGAGCTTAGCTGCAGCAGGAAATCCCACTGCTTGTCACTGTTCCTTTATATGTGGGAAAGCTTGCATAAACTTAAACTCATGAACAGTGGCGTAGCGTGGGTTGTCAGCACCTGGGGCAAGGCAAGTAATTTGCGCCCCCTAACCCATGGATTTGCGCCCCCTAACCCTAACCCCCAGATGTTGCGCCCAGTGCGGCCGACCCCCCCTGCACCCCCCACGCTACGCCACTGCTCATGAATAAAAGTCCTCAGAGACTTATAAGAGCTATATGATGGGATGTTGTACATAACTGAGGGAGGCATGGTTAACAGCTACAAGAAGTTGTGCCCTTCCTGTGATCTTTCTGGATTTGTGGAGTTCCCTCCCTATTACAAATAACAATTCTTAAAATTATGAGGTATTTACTTGGGAGTATCATCAGTTGTGTATACTTGATCTCTTGCAGTTATCACTATGGAAGTCAGCAGCAGAATTGAGTGTATCTTTTTCAGTGAATTCCACCCAACACTTGGGCCTAAGATAACATATCAGGTTAGTGGTACCAGGCATCATGGTATAAAGAAACTGGTCAGTATATAGTTGTGGGACATTGAGAAAGCTGCCTTATGCTATGCGGGATTATTTGTCCATTGAGCCCAGTACTGTTTACTCTGAGCGGCAGCTATGCTCTGCAGCATAACTCTTCATTGACAGTGAAAAACTGATTTATAAAAATATGTTTAGATGGGTTTCAAAGGAGTCCATAGATCTCATCTTGCGACTACTGATCTGCAGATTTAATTTCTGACCCTGCAGGTACCAGAGGATTTCATTTCCCGAGAACTCTTTGATACAGTTCAGGTCTATATCATCACCAAACCTGAACTGCAAAACAAGCTCATCACTGTGTAAGTAGAAAAAATCCACATGAGTCTTGTAGACCACCCTTCCCCTTTAATCATGCCCATCTGTGGCATGATTATTATATTCAATAACATTAAAATACATCCTCTCTCTTTCTAACAGTACAGCTATGGGGAAAAAGCTAATTGGTTGCCCAGTTTGCATTGAGCATAAGAAGTACAGCCGGAATGCCTTGCTCTTCAACCTTGGCTTCGTTTGTGATGCTAGAGCTAAGACTTGTGCACTGGAGCCTATAGTGAAGAAACTGGCAGGTTATCTTACCACTCTAGAGGTTAGACATGACACAAATATGCCATTCCACAAGAGGATGTGCAGATCACATATTTTAGCAACATGAAGGCTTAATTTAAAGTCTCCTCTGCTTTGTTTTATTGTTGTGTTTTCTTTCTTTGTTCTGCTGAATTGCGCCTGCTGAACTCTGAAATTTACCACCCAAACGTGCAACCAGTGCTACTGTGATAGATGTGTGTGACTGTCACAGATACCTGTTGGATAGTACCTGTGACATCACTGATGACCTGGCAGAGCACTCTCCCTGTTCTTTCTTAGGGTACTGTGCAGCTGCTTTTGAAGAGTTTATGTATCATCTTTAAGGTTGGTAAAGTGTGAATATTTACCTACTTTACCATTTCTGAGAAGAAATGGTGCAATTATCTAATTCTTTGCAACAGTGTTCTGCCATGTTGATGTTCCTTTCTAATTTAAAAAAAAATATCAATGATATATACTTTCTCCCTTCCCACCAGTCTCAAAAGCACACATCTCCTGTTTATTTGCCTATTTGCTTCAAGAAGCATATAGCCTTTTCTCTTGTTTCAGGGTTGCTGCTTCAGCAGCAGGAATATCTTCCCATCCACTTATCACACAACTGCTGCAGGATTGTTACCGATCCTGCAGTTGCACTAATGGCGAAGTTTCTCCCATTACAGTACTTTATAAAAAGGTGTGGGTGTGTTTGTTTACACACACATATATACATGCACATTCCCCATGAAAGATTTTTATTTAGTATGGGATACTTTCAGCACACAATACTACCTCTGCTTCTCATGGTATATTTAAAGTTGCATTTTGGTGCATCATTGACTTTGTTCTTTCTAGCTTGAGAGTGGCTTCATTTCCACTGATGAGAGCAAACAGAAGTTGATACCCATCATGACCATCCTACTTGAGGAACTAAATGCCACTGGCAAATGCACTCTTCCTATAGGTAACTGTCAACCAAAAAGTAGCAGCAAATGCTCCTTTTCAAATTGCATGTTAAATTGCAAACTTTCAAGTGATTCTTGAAGGAAATGCAGGGAAAGAACACTTAGTGTTGTGTTGCTCTCTCTTTTTTCCTCCAGTTATTGAAAGATAGAAATAGTCCAGTTGCTATAGAATGTGGTGTATTTCAGGAAAGGGTGGTATATGAATATTAAATCCTACATTGATGCCCTTGAGTTTAGTTTTTGTTAGCTTCAAGAGAATGGCACAAATGTCCATTGAAAGTTGGACTTTCAAGCAAGTTCTTCCTGTCATAGATGAATTATTTCTGATGTTCAGACACCTTTATTTTCCTGTCAGCTGTTGTCTGGCTGTCATGACCAAGAGTGCAAAAAAAAGAGAAGTTGTTGGTTGTCATTGTTCAATTAATCTGGATTAGCTCATTGTGCTAATTTCATCAGGCTCCCCCTTCCTGTTTCAGGCATGCAACCCTGTCTGCTTCTAGGGACCCTTTTGTTCCCCCATCTGATAACTTTGCAATTGGGAACCAAGCAACAAACTAAAGTTCAGACTTCAAAAGATTTAGATAAGATGTTTTGGTTTACATTCCTTAATCATTTATTTCATTAAATTTATATTCTGCCATCATCCCAAAAGAGCCCGGAGTGGCTCAGGAACATTGTTCTTATTTGTAAGCTCTTGGGATGGAACCACCCCAGTTGTGCTATATTTAAAAAAGTCACATCATCAAAGTACAGTGCAGAGATCCATGTGTTCCAATTGCAGCTGTCCTATCAACCAGTGTTAAGATTCAGCTGCCAGTTCAATGAACTTCTGTACATAGATTGGGGTGGGTGGAACCATTTTGTACTTTGCTTCAGGCAGCAAAACATCTTCAGAAGTCCCTAGCTCTGTCCTCTTTTGCTCCTTCATACAGATGAATCAAACACCATTCACCTGAAAGTGATTGAGCAACGCCCAGATCCCCCCATTGTGCAGGAATATGACGTTCCTGTCTTCACCCAAGATAAGGATGACTTCTTCAATTCCCAGTGGGATCTCACCACTCAGCAGGTTGGTATCCACAATTGTCTTGTTTAATACAGTAGTGTGATGGTAGCAAAGGCATCTTCACAGTCCCCCCACCCCAGCTAATGAACCTTGCCTGGCCATAGAATTTTGTGGGAGAGGCTGGCCATTAATGTCAATTGGCAAATTATCACAAGAAATATGTGATTTTTAGGCAGCTTGATCCTGTGCAAGTCTTCTGAGAAGAAATGTGTTTCTGTAAGGTGTGCCTGTTTTTCTTTCCCTTTAACATGTTACTCTTATACTTACTGATTCATTTTTCTCAATGAGCACTGAATGGTACACATGAGAAGATTATTCCCCAGAATTTATTAATGAGAGGAGCCTCCAGTATCAAACTTTGTAGAATCTGAAACACTAGTCACAGATGACTTGAAATACTGCTGAAGTGTACTTGTATAGTTGGGTTTGTGTTACTGCTACTTTAATAATTGCTTCCTTTTGTCATGTTGCCTGGAGGGTGGACAGGAACGCACTTTTCTCGTATAGTACACCTTAGGAAAAAGTCCTCTAAGGAGATGCGGGTGGCATTGTGGCCTAAACCACTGAGCCCCTTGGGCTTGCCGATCAGAAGGTTGGTGGTTCGAATCCCCACGACGGGGTGAGCTTCCGTTGCTTGGTCCCTGTGCGCCAAAAAGTGCAAGTAGATAAATAGGTACTGCTCTGGCGGGAAGGTAAACGGTGTTTCTGTGCGCTGCTCAGGTTTTGGTGTTCCGTTGAACCAGAAGCTGCTTAGTTATGCTGGCCACATGACCCGGAAAAAACTGTCTGCGGACAAACGCCAGCTCTCTCGGCCTGTAAAGCGAGATGAGTTTTGCAACCCCCGATTCATCTGCGACTGGATTTAACTGTCGGGGTCCTTTATCTTTACCTTTACCTTTGGTCAGTTTAAAGCAGCATTACCCCTATGGTTGATGCGCAGAGGGTGAATGAAGACCTAGGGGTCAAAAAGAAGTTTGAGGTATAGTGGGGAGGGGAATAATTAAGAACTCTTAAGATTCAGAAGTAAAGGGCATGGGCATGTACAGAGTGCACCTCCCTTGCCAGTGAGGAATCTCTGTATTTAATCAGAGATTTGCTTTTTTTATGATTCCTAGTAGTGGTGACTTATGATTAATAAATGTTGATTTTATATTGCTATTTCACTTACATTCCTAAGAATTAGGGTTGAGGTCAATGACAACTTTATAAGCTCATCATGGTGTCAATAAAGTTTGGGAAATGCTGGTTTATAAAGGAAAAAGGGGTCATGAGATGCAGGCAAACATTATTAAATACTTAATGTTCACACATGTTTAATACTGTTACTGCTTCCCCTGATTCTGACCTGGATACTGAAAGTGAAGATTTTTTGAGTTCAGATGTCACTTGAGCCTTCTACATTCATGTCAATTCTGAGATGATCAGGCCTTGTCTTCCTAGTTGTGTGAAAAGTGTGCTTGTGCATGTACATCCCTGCTTAGCCTTGCATTATATGCATATCCTCTCTCCCAAGATCTTGCCGTACATTGATGGTTTTCGGCATGTTCAGAAAATCTCAGCTGAGGCAGACGTGGAGCTCAATTTGGTTCGAATTGCTGTCCAGAACCTCTTGTAAGTACCGGGTGCCAAAGGGAGAACAAGGCATTAGCTTGATTGCAAACCAGTGGGGATTTTTAGATTCAGTAGATTTCAGCCCTGTTGTTTGTTTTCCTGTCCTCCATTTCTTTTAGCTCTCTCTTTGCTCTACCACCTCTTACTTTGTCTGCAATTCAAGCACAATCATCTAAATCAAAAAGGCAAACAAACAAACCCTGGATTCAGAGCTAAACTAGACAATAAATGTTTGAAGCGTGTCAGACTGTGGGGGGGGGGCGCGCACATGTAGGCATGATGTGTAAAATGTGGAAATTTGGCGAATCCTGTGCCTGGTGTCAATTAACTTTAAATAATGAACTGATGTCCTTTAGGGTGCAGCATTTAGAGTCACACATATTTTGGAGTCTCTCATATATTTTTCACACATGCAAGTCACTACTTGTGGCTGCCCTGTGGAAACGTGTGCCTTTCCCACTCTTGTCTGTGATGGGGAGGGGGGTGTCAAGAAGCATAGTGAATACCACCCAAGCAGAAATCCCAGCACCTGTCTTAGAATGTAAGTGTTGTTTATTTTTAGGGTTACAGAAATTTTGCAGGATGCACTTAACACTACGTTAGCTAAAGCTAACACCTTTCCTGCATGTTAAGCGTCTACCCTGTCCTAATGTCTTCAGTATTACTATAGGATCTGTATGGAAATTATATCAAATATATTATTTGCCCTACTGTATACTTTTGCACTTTTTTGGTGCATGAACTTTTAGCATGGGTTTATTTCTAATGGCTGTCACGTTTTTCAGATACTATGGAGTAGTGACTCTAGTTTCCATACTTCAGGTGAGTTTAATGGGTAAGTGGCTCAACATGATTGAGCTGATTTTAAGCAATGTGATGTCTAGTTCATAAATGCGCATACAGTAGAACCTCTACTTACAACCGCCTCCACTAGCAGACGTTCCAAATTGCGACCACAACAAACCCGGAAGTAACAGGAGCGGCGATCGCTGTTCGTGCATGTGCAGAAGCGGGTGATTGCCGCCTGCGCACAACAGCGCCTCTCCCAGCGACCCGTTTCGCCATAAGGACGGGCCTCCAGAATGGATTGTGGTCGTGAGTAGAGGTTCCGTGTATTTCTGCATTAGAAAGTTTCCCTTGTTTGCTTTATGCAATTTTCCTAAGTAATCTTAATTTTCACATCCTTCAGCCCAGGCATGTTCATTATTTGACACTGTGTTCTACTGATGGGATGGGTTTGTCAAGCAATCATTATGAATTCCAATGGGAACTGAAATGATTTAAGTGTACTGAGATTTCTCACTTTCTTCCTCAGTACTCAAATGTATATTGTACCACACCTAAAGTCCAGGATCTGGTGGATGACAAATGTCTTCAAGATGAATGCCTCTCTTATGTCACAAAACCAGGTATGAAAGATGTTTGTCATATATTGGTATATATTGATCATGAGTGTCCTCCAGTTGCAAATGATATTTGAAATACATTTAGCTGGGTGTATTTAATTAGGATATACTTAAGTGTGATCACCAGATGTTTCAATACATTTTCTTGTTTTATTTTTGGATAGGTCACAAGCGAGCCAGTTTGAGAGACATTTTCCAGCTCTATTGTGGGCTGAGCCCTGGCACAACTGTACGAGACCTCATTTGCCGCTACACCCTACAGCTCCAGAGAGTGGATGAAAGGTTGGAGGGTGGCTTGTTTTATATTATTTTTACGCATGGGAATGACTCTTCAAGTCATACGACCTTGCTGTACCCTCCTTAGCTACTGTTTTCAGATGGCTAAAAGAGGAGACCATGATTTGGCTAAAACTGGAAAGAATCAAGAGGGTAGGGCTCATGAAATACCTTAAGTACCCTCACCTTTTCCCCTATAATCAGAACACTGCTTACTCTGCCAATTACAAAAAGTAATGCTCAGTATAGCAAGTGACAGAATGAGCCACTTACTCATTCTCGGAGACTTTTCTAGGTCCCCTGTAGAGATCATAGGGATTGTTCCTGAAAAGAACAAATATAATTTTTGCCATCCTAACAGCAAAGTTTTACATTCTTTAAATAGGGCTTAATACTTTTTCTGATACAAATATTGCATCTGCTCTGTTACTTTGATGCCTAAATCGCAAACAGGTTTGTTTGCCTATTAGACACAAATCCATTAGTTCTGTTAAGAGTTTAAACTGTATCATCTGCATATTATTTTTTTCTTCATTTCTGATATATATCCCTTTAATATTTTTGTTAATTCTAATTTTGACCACAAGTAACTCCATTGTGAAAGAGCTGAGAGAGAGCACTCCTGTTTAGTCCCCAGAGAATTCATGTTTTGGACATCATGCCATTTACACAAACTTTGACTATATAAAGAACTTTAATTTATGTAATAAATCTGTGTCCTTTCCTTGAATGTTTTAGTTCTCTCTTTCAGGAAGCTTGTCCAGTTTGGCCTGATGAAGGGCCTTATTCGACGGCTCCAGAAGTATCCTGTGAAAGTAGCCCGGGATGAAAGAAGTCATCCAGCCAGACTGTACACAGGTTGTCATAGCTATGATGAAATCTGCTGTAAAACAGGTAAGGAATTATCCGTCTACACCTATCCATCCAGCAGTGAAACTGCACATAGTTTACAGTCTACCAAGCAGCAAATCGGATAAAAAAACAACATAACATAGCAATGAAATGGGCAGTAGTAAAAGTGACTAAAGCACCCAAGTTATAAAACTTACACTGCAAAAGCCTGTTGAAATGCATGGCTTCACAACATGCCTAGAACTATTTATTTCCTTAGAGTACTTATATAGCCCTGAGAGGTTGTCAGTACAGCTTAAAAGGGGTTCTCAGAATAAAATCACACTCAAATCTGGTACAGGAACAGAAATTATTTAGCATGCATCTGGAAGAAGGATTATTCAGGCTCTCCTTGTTCTTCCCTGTGGTCAGACAAATGAGGGGTAGAACAACTGGAACAATGTTGCTTAGCATGCCTCCAATTCAGATTTGGCACCACCATGAAAAGAGCACGGTGCACCAAAGAGCGTACCGAAAGAATGAATTAGGGATACCCACAGTATATACGTATACACATATGAAATAGTAATGCCCCTAAATCTTGCCCAATTACTATTCCTCATCAGGCTGCCATAGCTGTGTTGCAAATGAATTGGACTCTGAAGAGCCTCCCGCAGGCTATTACCGACAGGCTTGACTCAAAAATTCTTTTAGATTTTTGTTTTGGAGTGGGATCTGTCAGTGGCAGCTGAAAAAATTGTGACTGATAGGGGGTCCCATACCTTCAAAGACTTTCATATATCTGTCACCATGGAGTCCTATTAGTTGTACTTTATATCCTCATTCACCAGTATTTTGTGTTTCCTTCTTAGGGATGAGCTATCGGGAGCTGGATGAAAGGCTGGAGAATGACCCCAATATAATTGTTTGCTGGAAATGAGTCTCCAGAAAGGGGGGTGATTATTCATCATGTCCTGTTTACTACTGTGCTGCCTGGGACTGCTCATGATTTCTTCAGAAATCATTAAAAGCAACATAGCTCAAATTGTGTGGCATGATGCACCATTGGTGCCTAGAACAAGTGAGCTGGATGGACTTGGATTTCTTTGGATTGTTTAGTGAAGATACACATTTTAGTGAAGATCACATTTGTCTGGGCAAAACACACAGAAGTTTTGGGAGTTCCATTTTCGTTTAAAAAATAATTAAACCAAGTTTTGCAATGCTATGAAGTTGAGCAGTGGGGCAGGTGACTGCTTAAACCTGTTCCCAGCTACCCATGATGTTATGGATGTGTGTTTACAAGGCTGAAATGCTGGTTGTTATTAATCTGGCAGTATTATCCTGTAGTAGCAAGAAATTACATAATTCATTTCCTTGTGTAAAGTATTGAAGGAAAAAGTTCTGTAACAGACTTGTACAAATAAAACAGAAAGATAATTTCATTACCCTTGTTCCTGTCCCAATTGCTTTGAGTCCTTCTTGTGTATTACTGGTAATGAGGAGGAATGATAAAGGTAAAGGTAAAGGTACCCCTGCCCGTACGGGCCAGTCTTGACAGACTCTGGGGTTGTGTGCCCATCTCACTTAAGAGGCCAGGGGCCAGCGCTGTCCGGAGACACTTCCGGGTCACGTGGCCAGCGTGACATCGCTGCTCTGGCGAGCCAGAGCCGCACACGGAAACGCCGTTTACCTTCCCGCTGGTAAGCGGTCCCTATTTATCTACTTGCACCCGGAGGTGCTTTCGAACTGCTAGGTTGGCAGGCGCTGGGACCGAGCAGCGGGAGCGCACCCCGCCGCAGGGATTCGAACCGCCGACCTTTCGATCGGCAAGTCCTAGGCGCTGAGGCTTTAACCCACAGCGCCACCTGCGTCCTTCTTGTGTATTACTGGTAATGAGGAGGAACGATAGGCATCTTATAAAGCTAATGTGGAACCAAATCATGTTTCTGTGCAAATAAGAATTTAAGTGTAGAAGCAATAGATAGCGGACACAAAAATTTGACACTCGCAATGAAATAGAAATGGTTTGGTTACTTGGGTGTCTCCAATTTAATATTTAATTACCCTTCTTATTAAATCATTTGCACTTGTGTATCCCAAACCTCTGGATTTATTAGATGACATGTATTTTGATATTGGAGCAGTGTATTCCTTTTACTGAATTCTCTTAACCCAACCGCCATGCCTCTAAGATGGTTGTGGGTAATAAATTATCATCCATATAGAAATCTGTTGGGGTCATATCGAATCCCGATTCTGTTTTCTACGGCACTGCATTCCCACGGCATGAGGGTTAGATGCCAGGTCTGTCTTTCTCCTAATCACTCGTGGCCAACTAAGATAGCCTTCCATGAACGCGGCGGTCTTAACGGTGTGTCCGCAAGTGAAAGCGGAGGCCCATTCTGGATCTGCAGCAGGGATATGTCGGTGGGCCGCAGTGCCAAGTCCTTCCACTAGAGGTCGCTGGTGGTGTTGCTGCAGCTGCAGCCCGCGCTCGTTTCCATGGTGACCGCGTGGGGCCTGGCGTCTCCCTCGAAGCCACGATGGAGGAGGCGCTTCCCACCGTCCTGCTGCCCGGCGAAACCGAAACGTTGGTGGAGTCGCTAAGGAACTTCCAGCTGCGGGATATCGGAAACTACGGGTACGAGGAGGAGGCCGAGCTGGAGGGAAGGGGGTGTCCATGGGCGATAGGAAATAGCGCCTCGCTGGGGGAAGGAGCCTCAGAGTCGAGCAGGCCGAAGCAGGGAGGCTGAGCCCCTTTGCGGGGACGGGTGTCTGGATGGCAGGCAGGAATCTCACAGGCAAAGCCACCGCACTTCGCTTCACCTGTAGGATTTCTGCCTGCCCCAGCTGTTTTTAAAAAGGTGAGGATCCCTTATCTCCTGCTATCCTGCCACAGGTGGGGAAATAATGGCACAGGCAGTGCCACATTTACGTATAAGCTAAACAAGCTATAGCTTAGGGCCCCACTCTCTTGGGGGCCCCCCAAAAAAATTAAAGGAAAAAAACCACAGAATGTACATTTCCAAAATGTAAGATAGAAAACAAATAAAACAAAACCGACATACAGCAACAGTGTTTTGTGTTGTGTTGGCTTCTGTGATATAAGTCATGGGCCCTGCCTGCTAGCCTTGTTCCCTTAAATATCAGTGGTTTGCTCACTTCTTTATTTAGGGTGCCCGCATTCTGCATGGACTGATTGCATGGCAACATGTGCAAAAGGCTTCAGATACCTATTAGGTCCATAAATTACCGTATAGCATATATTCAACACAAAAAACAGCGACAATTTGTTGTTGACAAAGGATAGCTTTGGACATATACAGGGCCCCATTACCTTCAGTAGCTTAGGGCCTCATCAAACCGAAATCCGGCCCTGGGCACAGGAGCCACATGGGCAGCAAGAGATTATTTATCTCTATATTATTGCATTTGCATTTCACCTTTTCTCTCCAAGGAGCGCAAGGTGGCCTACATGGTTATCCCCCACCTCACTTTACCCCTCACAACAACCCTGCAAGGTAAGTTAGGCTGACAGAGAGGGTGAGGTTGCCCAGTGAGCTTCAAGGCTGAGTGGGGATTTGAACCCTCTTCTCCCAGCACTGTAACCCCCCTGCCACACTGCCTATGTAGAACTGCCACTGCACCCTGAAGTTGGGATGGGGAGAAGAGGGGAGGCACACACTATCCCATCAGCTGAAGACTGATGCAAGGGAGTGAAAGGATAAGAGGCAGTTAGTTCTTCTCAAGGACACTGGATGCTAACAGCATTTTCAAATTAGGGGTGTCATCAGATCAGAGACACTTGTGAAGTATAATCCAGTGCAATAAAACGTGAAAAGAGTGGCTGATAGCCAGAAGAAATTGTTGTTAGTGGTGGTTGCAGAGAAGAAATGGGGACTAACTACTCTCACCCTACTCTCCTAGGTGGATAAGGCAACATGAGCACATTGAGAAGCTTAACATGCAGGCAATACTGAGTGCTTCTGCTGGGCATGAGCAACTCCTTACTGAGCTTCTGGTGAACAATGGCAAGGTATGATGCATTCAACTGTGGACCAATAAGAGAAGCATTGGATTTGACAGAATCTATGTTCCCGTGAACAAAGTTGAACTGTGTTTTATTTGGTACTTACATAAGGTTGCTCAAAGAGCTACTCAAGTTTATACACTTATATCCCACATAAAGTAACTACTAGCCCCACCGTGGTCACAACCATAAATGATGATTATTATAGTTTCTCCAAATTTACTTGACAGGGTAGAAAAAATTACTTCTTCAGCACTCTTTGTGACTACATGATGGTGGTTATGGTATTAGGAGCTAACTCAAGCTGCATTTAATGATTTTGACTATGCACTCTAAGGCCACAATCCTAACTGAGATTTTTAACAAATTAATTATTGAATTTATATTCTGCCCTTGCTCCCAGAGGAGCCCAGGGAGGCAAACACATCAACAATTTTAAATGAAAAACATTCTAAACAACTAAAAATTCTTTTTAAAAAACCAATTACAGTTAAACTATCTAAGAGCAGTTACAGGTTTAAAATGCTCTAAGAGCTATTACAGTTAAAAGCATTAGTTCATTCAGTGATCTTATGGTTGCCTGGAATCATATTCTTCAGCAAGCAAATGCCTGGGTAAATAGGAATGTTTTCAAATTATTCCTGAAAGTTAATAACAATAGAGAGAGAGAGACATCCCCGCAAATGGGGAAACCAATAATGACAAGGTCCTAATGACAACTGAGCAGACAACCAAATAATGACAACTGAGCAGACAACCAATAATGACAAGGTCCTAATGACAACTGAGCAGACAACCAATTGTTGAGTCTGAGATGGGACTTAAAGGTAAAGGGACCCCTGACCATTAGGTCCAGTTGCGAACAACTCCAGCGTACAGCTTCCGGGTCATGTGGCCAGCATGACTAAGCCACTTCTGGTGAACCAGAGCAGGGCACAGAAACGCCTTTTACCTTCTCGCCGGAGTGGTACCTATTTATCTACTTGCACTTTGACGTGCTTTCGAACTGCTAGGTTGGCAGGAACAGGGACAGAGCAACTGGAGCTCACCCCATCACAGGGATTTGAACCACCAACCTTCTGATCAGCAAGCCCTAGGCTCTGTGGTTTAGACCACAGCACCACCCATGTCCCTTGAGATGGGACTTAGTGCCAGGTAAATATGTTTTCAACAACCCTGTGAGGTTGGTTAGGCTGAGAGTGAATGACTGGCCCAAGATCACCGAGTGAGCTTCATGGCTGAGTGGGGATTTGAACTGTGGTCTGCCAGGTCCTGGTCCGACACTAATTATTATTATTTATTAGATTTATATAGATTTATATATGTCAGGGCAGTTCTAACTGCTACACCACACTGGCTTTCAGTGTTCCATAAGAAAGACTGTGTGCACCTTCTTTCATAGTCACAGCTAATGGTTTTTGTCTGCCCTGTGAACAGCAGTGTGTAAAGTGAGAGAATTTATTCTGCCTGCAGTAAGCTGTTTGAACATCAGAGAGACATATCACAAGCCCTGAAATTTTCTTGTTTGATTCAGGCCTTACAGACCTCATATCTCACTCATTCCTGATTATTTGTTTTTTCCTGTTTAGATCCCAGTTCTGATTGAGGAATTAATCACTGTGGAAATCTGGAAGCATAAGGTATTCCCTATACTTTGCAGACTGGAGGATTTCAGACCAAAAAGCACATTTCCCATATACTTAGTGGTAAGTTTTAAAAGGGTTTTAGGTAGAATATTTCATAATACTATGCTACTTATACTGCACAATACCTGTAAGAAAGTATCACACAATGATGCTTCAGCTAGCTAAATTAGTCTGACACATCCCAGAATTATCACTATTAGGAGATTATATGTACTATTAATGTACAATAAATTTTAAGCTAAATTTCTGAGAAAGCTAATTATTTCGTTAAAGCTAGAGCTTCCAAAACATCAAAATAAATTGTCCCTTTCAAGATGTTATCACCTCACTTTAGTACCTATTATCCTGAATACAGAAAATCAGTTTTTATTTCAGTATGTAATACCCTGTTCTGATCATAACAATCCTACAGGCCAAGGTTCAGTGTAATCAACTGCAGTTTCTAAAGATGGTTTCACCACCACCACCACACACACACACACACACACACACACACATTAAATCTTTTAAATCTTAATCTGATATGTGGCAATTGTCCCTCAGACTACGTTCTCACATCACTAAGATGACACAAAAGTGGAATTCTATTTCTTACAACATATTCTCTTGTTTTTTGACATTACTAATGTCTCCAGTAAATGGCATTTTGATAATTTATGCTTTATTCTTCCACCTCAGCTACGTCATGAAGCTTCAATTATTAACCTGTTGGAGACAGTGTTTTTTCACAAGGTAGGCAGCAAATTTAGACTGTTATGAGCAAAGATTATGGACAAAGATTTCATCATGATAATTTAGGTCACTGCGGATGAATCATGATAATTCACTAAGTGGAGATTTCTCAGTGTGGTAATATGGTCCAGGGGATAATTGTTGATCTGGGCTTTTTTATTCTTTCTTATTCCTCTACTACAGATTATTTTAGAGTGGAATAGGGTCACCTAGGGCTTCTGCATGAGCTACAAGAAACAATGTCATTGATTTGCCAATCTGTGTAAGATTTTATGTGACTTCATGTTGCAGGTCTGCTGCTCCCCAGATTGGCAGAAGTAAATTTCCACTGGCCCATCTGGGACCATACATTACAACCTTTACCCCTAGCAATCTGAAGTGCAGGCAAGTGCCCTTCAGAAACCAAATATTTGCCCCAGATTTTTTACTTCATCCCTGGTCAAGTATCCTATCTTTTCCTACCTGACCTATTGTGGAATATCCCTTTGACTCTCTTCTAGTACATTTCTTTTGCTAAACTGGTTGCAACAGTGTAATTCAGTATTCTCTTGCTTTTCACTAAACAACATTTTAGCTCCCAACAGAATAAACCAGATGGTTTCTTATCCTAGCTATTAGACATGCATGGTCAGGCAAGAAGGTATCTTGGATAAGGAAGAAACTCATTTAATCCAGGTACTGGAAATTAGGCCTAACTCATTGGCAGCTATGTTTTTTCAGAGACACACTGTAGAGAACTTATACACTAGAGTGTAACCAAAGCCACTTTTTAAGTGATGAGTTGCCTTCATTTTGGAATATTGTTTCCATTCTTTCTGCAGAATTTAGCATTTCTATTATTGTGCAGGAAATCTGTGAATCAGCAGAGGATACCATTCTGGACTTGATAGATTACAGCCATAGGAAGTTGACCCTATTAGCAGCTCGAAGTGCCTGTGGGAAGATCCCAGTTGAACAAAAGCTTCAGTCAGAGGATCTTGTCAATCCTTCATCAATGCAGGTTGGTAAAAGTTGCAACCTCCCACTTCTAGATGGCCTCTTTGGGTAAAAGAAAAACTTTTTGATGGGATTTTGGTGCAATTCACCTAACCAGCTCCATCAGCAGAAACCCTGTGAAAAGAATTCTGCTTGTGCAATGGGGTTTTCACCCCTCTCCCTTGCATACCTCTTGCCGGGGGGGGGGGTGTGTCAGAGAACCACTAGAACAGCTCATGGGGGAAGGGGGATCATTCCATGTGTCAAGCTGAAATGCTTGCACAAACTGAATGTTCATCATAAGGCAATGTGAAATTCTACCCTTTAATTCCCAAGATGGAAAATTCATGTGGTGCCTCCACACCATAAAATATTTAATTAAAAAACAGATCATTTGCTACCCTTTGATCTCACAAATGTCCTTTCTGAAGTGCCTGTCTCAGTTTGCATCATGGTAGGACTAGGGGAAAAAATAATGTCTGCAAAGCTCTGAAACATTCTGTGTTAGTTTCCATAACCACATCTGCTCTCTGCAGTTATTCCCACTACTTTTTTTTTTTTTTACTTGCTGTGAGTTAATAGTCTCTCAGACACTAAGTAAAGGAATATGCAATCATCTCCCTGCAAACCCTTCACCTTCTGATTTTGGACACAACTACTTCATAAACTGTCCAGTCCTGGTAAGGCTGTACTCACTGAAGAGTTGTAAGGAAGCAGGACCAGCTTGAGATTATGTAGCATAGGTAATAGCCGCATTTCCAATGCAGTATCAAGAAGCCAGACCAGAGAAGAGGTGCAATTAGATACAGGCTCTTTAGTACCCTGGGCAGATCAGAGAGTGCAGGCAGCTTGTTCCTATAGGCTCCTAGCTCCCAACCCTTATCCCCCTCCCTTTGTGTTTAGCTACCCATCCTAGGCTCCACCTCAGGGGGTAGAAAGCTTTAAAGATGTAGTTTTCTAGCTTCAAACTTAACGCTCCAACATTTCTCTCTTGATTCCTGTCTGGTGTATTGCCTGAATGAGGGAGCAGGTACTATGGAGCAGTCTTGCAGAAAGATTGGGGCCAGGGAATGTTATCTCTGGGAATTATGATGCAGGGAGCTAAGGTTCACTGCTGGGGCCTGGGTCCAGCACCTCTGCAACTTCACCTCTGGCCCAGGTACTGCTTGAGATGGTGCCATGACTAAGTGTCATTTGTTGAATATGGAGAGACCTTAAAAAGGTTCAGATTTCCCCACCAGCATCACTATAGTGTTTGAGCCTTAGATATAGCTCTTTGTGTGAATTTTGCTGCTTCCAGGAACTAAAGAAACAAGCTGAGGAGATGGAGTTTGAGATCTCACTGAAAACGCTTTCTGTGTTCCGTTTCATTACCGGTCTATTAGAGAGGTATGTTCAGTTTTCATGGAAGAACTGAGGTAAATGCCTGGGAGAAGGAGTAAAGATTTTCTATATTCCCATGTCTGCTAGTTTCAATTTTGGAAGGTTCATTTATGGGTTAGTTCAGGAGTGCCACCTTGGCCCCATGGGTGCCTGGGGCTGTGCATGCCATGCAGTGTGCATGGCCCTGGGACCAAATTTTGTGGGTGCCCAGTCCTTTCATGGGGAATTTTGTGGGTGCTCGGGCACCCAGGGCCCCAGGGAGTTGGCACCTATGGGTTAGTTCATAACTTGTAATATAATGAGAAGCTGAATTTTTATTTAAGTTGAATATTGACTTAAATTGCTATGAATACAACCATTGAAGTCTTGATGACATCCTTACCTGAATAGGAGTAAACATTTATATATGTTCATTGTGTAGTGCTGTTAATCACTTACAGTATTACTCACTGAAGTGTTGGAGTATATTAGTTTTGCTATAAGTATGGTGATAGGATTTTTGCACTGCTTGCTGGTGTGAATTCTTCACTGCTGATGATTCACTGTAAGCATCCTAGCATGATTACCAACTGAGGTCTTAATTTTTGTCACTTAAATTTTTCATATTAATTTTAGTTTTGTGAACCTTGACGAAAACACTTAGCTGCTCGATTGCATAAAACTGGCATCTTCAATATATCCTTATGTTTTGTCAGTTTGCCAGTGAGTGCTGCGACAAGAATTCTGAATACCCACAACTTTCCATGTCTCTTAGTAGAGTTGGTAGAGCATTCTCCATGGAGCTGCCGTGAAGAAGGTGTGTATTATGGGCTAGGGATTGTTCCTTTCAAAAAAGAATCACATGACCTTGTTCCTTTTGATAATATCTTCTGTAGGCTTGGGTATTAAGGGTTCCTCTTGGCTGGGTCCTCTGTTGTTTGTAAATTGAGACTGGAACATCAGGATAGACTAACACTCTTCTCCATAAAACTCAGGGTTCCCCCTTTTATAGCTCTTCTGCCCAGTAAATGTATTTGTATCTTATCATCCATTACTTCTGATGGCTATGTCTTCAACTAATTTTTGCATGATTCATCATTTTTTGTAATTAATATACGGTAGAGGCTGCACCTCAACCCATGCTCTGTAACCAGTTGTGGAAATTCAAAACTATCCTTACCATAGCCCCTCTGTTTTAGTTTCTTTGTTTGTTTCCTTTTTATTTGAGCCTAGCTATTTCTTGTTGTCCCTTTCTGTTCCTGTACTGCTTTTTCTACCTCTAAAGATAAGTAGAACTGTGAAGAACAAATGTGACAGTTCACTGAAGAAGCTAGGGTGCCTACTCACCCTTGTGTATCTATGAGCAGGCACCTCAGTCTGTCATTCCAAGAAGCAGACAATCATCTGAATATTCAGCTAACCAGGCAGTAGACCACAGTCATGATAGAAGGAAGCATGTATGTACAAGAGATGTATAAGGATACCACTAGGGTACTGATTTAGAAGAAATCTCATGGTGTAGCTGTAGCAGCAAAACCAGATTCCTTCATCTGCCCCAGCTGCAACAAAACATGTCTCTCCTGCGTTGGTCTCTGCAGCCATGGCAGGCTCTGTAAATCTCCAACAGATTGACTTTACTCTTGAAGGCTCACTCTTCCATTGTCTCCTGAGACAGACAGATGCAAACCATAGTTAAGGAAAAATAATTCTGTAGCTTCAGTTCTGCAAAAAGAACCCTAATAGAGAGGCTTCTTGCTGTCCTAATAGGGTTCCAGGACCAGAAAAACAGCCTGCTCGTTATGCCCCTGAAGGACTAAATGAAGGGATAAAGAAACAAACTGGACATAAGGAAGTGTGCAAATTATACACTCCTCCCGCCCCCAAAGTTTCAGTCACATTTGCATAAGCAGCTTTTCATCCATCTTGGCCTGAAGATTTTTGCCTACTAGATCTATATTTATCATATTTAAATGTTACTTGTGATTTAAAAAATGTCCTTTTCTTTATTATCACTATTTATCATTTTCCCCAGGGAAGCTGAAAAAGTATGAGAATGGTGCATGGTATGAGGTGCCCTATGAAGACCATGTGAAGATGACTAAGTTGGATGGGCAAGTCTGGATTGCTCTCTATAACCTGCTCCTTAGCTCAGAATGTCAGCGCAAGTACAACTTCAATAATTTTAACAAAGGCCAGCTCCTGAAGGTACAGGACTACAGAGGACACAGACTGCAAGTGCATGATTCTCATAATGTTTAGTCTGGCATATTTAGATATACTATTCTAGCTTTAAACAATGTAGCAGGAACCAGGATTAAAAATTATTGATTTTTCATCAGCTAATCCATCACAACTGGGAGTAAAGTAGGGCCTACAGGCCTTAATTGAGCTAACTGGCAAATTAATATTAGTTAATTTTAAATTAATTAGTCAACAGAGGACAAATTTTATCTGTGGGACATTTATTTTGGGAGTGGGATGTTTTTGTTCTAAAGGAAACATTGAAAATGCCCTTTTCTTCTAACAGTATGTGGTAGCTTGTTTGGTAAATTTAAATGCCTTTATTATCTAAAAATATTGAGAATTTGGTGACACACAAATTTTGTTACAACACTGCCTTTTGCATGTGTTGGGTGGGATATTGCTTTGTTTTTGTTTTATTATGTATTTTGTGTTATCATTTTGGTTTTATTGTGAACAGCCCTGTGATCTTTGGATGAAGGGTGGTATACAAATTTTGTTGTTGTTGTTGTTGTTGTTGTTGTTGTTATTCCATCACATTCCATCTGCTGCAACAGAGGAAGCAGGGCCACTCCATCCATGCAGCTGAGAGACCAGCAACTTTTGATGCCTTCTTTCCTTGAACATTTCCACCCTGGCTGATCATTACAAAAACTTGTAACTTAGTTTGTTTCATCCTCCCACATATTTTCCTTCTTTTTAGTGATCTGTAAGTCACTAAGGGACGCGGGTGGCGCTGTGGGTAAAAGCCTCAGCGCCTAGGGCTTGCCGATCGAAAGGTCGGCGGTTCGAATCCCCGCGGCGGGGTGCGCTCCTGCTGCTCGGTCCCAGCGCCTGCCAACCTAGCAGTTCGAAAGCACCCCCGGGTGCAAGTAGATAAATAGGGACCGCTTACCAGCGGGAAGGTAAACGGCGTTTCCGTGTGCGGCTCTGGCTCGCCAGAGCAGCGATGTCACGCTGGCCACGTGACCCGGAAGTGTCTCCGGACAGCGCTGGCCCCCGGCCTCTTGAGTGAGATGGGCGCACAACCCCAGAGTCTGTCAAGACTGGCCCGTACGGGCAGGGGTACCTTTACCTTTACCTTTAAGTCACTTTCAGAGCCTTTTTAGGCAAAGAGTGGGTTTTAAAAAATCAATTGAAGAGTAAGAAGATAAATTTGCTTAGGACACTGGTACTGCATTCTGTATAGAAATTATATCGGTATGGACTTTTAAAGCCCTAAACGGCCTCAGTCTTGTATACCTGAAGGAGTGTCTCCACCCCCATCCTTCAGCCTAGACACTGAGATCTAGCTCCAAGGGCCTTCTGGTGGTTCCCTCGCATCTGCTTAATATGGGAGCTGGAGGGCTACTTGTTTATATGTTTCTCTGCAGTAATTATAATAATTGCAACCGATGGCCTCCTTGCTGTTCCAAGTGTAGCAAATTTCTGCCTCCTTGTATTGTTGCTTCCAGTTTTTTGTTGAGCAGTAGAGATTGGGTAATTTGAAATGCATTGTTTTACTTAACCAACTCTGAGATCTCAGACAGATCTGAGAGAGAAAGTATAGAGGTGCCAGTTGTTGATGCAGATCCTTTTAGTCAGCATATGGCTTATTCTTAACATTTTTAAAAATCTTGTGATCATCTGTTTAGCTCCGTGCCTTCCTGACCGATGTCCTCATCGACCAATTCCCCAATCTTCTCGAGCTGCAAAGATTCCTGAGCCATCTTGCTGTGACAGACCCTGCTCCACCCAAGAAGGACCTCATACTAGAGCAGGTATATCCAAAACCATCTCCTTCTAGCCAACTTTTTTATTCTTGCACTTCAATTTTCCTTCATTATCATTGGATTTTTGAAGGCATTTGCAGCTTTGATATTTCAGATTTATGCCCACAGCATATTTGAATGGAAAATATGCCACAATACTTGTAAATCATCGTGTATCTGTGGCAAGGAAGGTGTGGAAAACATTGTTCAATATGTGCTCTGTTGCTCTCTTCATAATTCTCCCAGAGATAGATTTATTAAAGGAATTATTCAGAGAGTTTCCTTTTTGAATAATAAGAAAAACTGTTATTTTTTGATGGATGGAGATAAATATACAACATATAAGGTTTCTGTGTTTGCCTTAGCAACCTACTTCTATACTGTTTGTATTTTCCTATTTTCGTGTTGATGGTTTCCAACAAATAAGTTTGACTGTAGAGTTTACCAATCCCAAAGTATGTTACAGGTTGATTAGGTGAAATATACCAATTCAGTAAAATACAGGTTAAGCCCCAAGCATGGTCATATGGAACTCCTATGCTGAAAGGAGAAATGCAAGAAAAACTATACTACTTAACTTTGTTTTATGTTAGCTGCATACAGTTCAGACAAGGTTTGCTGCACACAGGAGAACCCATCTATATACACAGCAGCAAAATAAAAAGTCATGTTTAGAGAACTCTGGAATTAGATGATTTGGCATTAGAGCTTATTCTAAGGATAACTTAAGAGCAATCAAATATCAAAGGCAGATATGAATTTAGGAACAGGATTGTTTTAACATCATCAGAATTACAGCATTTGAGCATAGAAATTCCTTAAGCAAGGATATTGATAGTCAGCAGGTAACATTATTCTAAATAGGCAAACACGTAGGAAATTAATCTAGGAGAAAGCCACAGAAAAAGAGAGCATGAAAGCATGTGAAGTTACTCCTCAAGAATATAAAGGTGTGCAATGGATCCCAGAAAGCTGAATCCAGTGTGCTTGTGTCTAAATTCTTTTTTTTTATTATTATAATTTTTTATTAATTTCCACAAAAAGAATACATAACACATCACATTTTCCACTTTAACAAATTTTCCAATTTTGGACTTCCCTCAGCCTCTCTGACAATCATCCAAATTTAATTTTTAAATACACAGTTCTTAAATTCACTATTGCCTTTCGAAAACCATTTGAAACCTATTTTTCTTTTTTGCAATATTTCTTTAACTTTTACAGAGCTTCTTTGAATGCCACTAACGTTATTTCTCTATCACTTATACCTTCCACTTATACCTTCCACCAACTTTTTCCAGTCCTCGATAAACTTTTGATCTCGTAGATATCTGATCTTCCCTGTCAATTTATCCAGTTCTGCATAGTCCATCAACTTTGTTCTCCACTCCTCTAATGTTGGTACTTGTTCTTGTTTCCAATTCTGGGCCAGTAGTATTCTCGCCGCTGTTACTGCATATTGGAAAAGTTTACAGTCCTTTCTATTTATTTCATTTCCTATAATTCCTAAAAGAAAAGCCTCTGGTTTCTTAGCAAATGTATATTTCAACATTTTCTTCAGTTCATTATAGATCAGTTCCCAGAAGCTCTTCACTTTTTTACATTCCCACCACATATGATAGAAAGTGCCATCCTTTTCTTTACATTTCCAACATTTCTTACATGTTTTATACATTTTTGCAAGTTTTACCGGTGTAATGTACCATCTATACATCATTTTCATTATATTCTCTTTTAACGCTGTACATGCAGTAAATTTCATGTTTTCATTCCATAATTTAATCCAATCATCCATTTGTATATTATATCCAAAATCCCTGGCCCATTTTATCATAACTGATTTTACTTCCTCGTCTTTGGTGTGCCATTCCAGCAAAATTTTATACATTTTAGATAATATCTTAAATTCATTATTTATTATTTCTGTTTGAAATTTCGACTCTTTCTCTGCATATCCATGTTCCTTGAGATCCTTCTTAAACATTTCATTTGTTTGTAAATAATGCAACCAGTCATATACATGCTCTTTTATCTCTTCATAAGGTTTCATTTTCCATCTCCCCCCTTCCTTAACAATTAACCCTCCATATGTAATCCAATTTTTCCTCATATTAGTTTTTTTAACACTCATAACCTCTAGTGGAGACAACCAGTGTGGAGTTTTTGGCTCGAGTAGGTTTTTATACCTATCCCAAACTTCTTTCAACGATCTTCGGAAAATGTGGTTCTCAAAGCCTACATGACCTTTCTTCTTTCCAGACCATAAATATGCGTGCCACCCAAATCTATTATCAAACCCTTCTAGATCTAACAGCTCCGTATTATCTAATTTTATCCATTCCTTTAACCAGCAGAGACATGCCGCTTCATAATATAATTTCAGGTCTGGCAGGGCGAAGCCTCCGCTTGTGTCTAAATTCTTAATTATTGAGCTGTTCTAGTCTACTGATTCTCAGGAACATAGGAAGCTACCTTAGTCACACAATTGGCCCATTTAGCTCAGTGCTGTCTACACTGATCGGCAGCAGCTCTTCAGGGTTTTAGGCAGAAAAGCTTTTCCAGCCCTATCCTGGAGATGCTGGGAGTTGAGTCTGTGACCTTCTGCATGCAAAGCAAATGCGCTACCAATGAGATACAGCCCTGCCCTTCTCTTAGTTCACATTGGTACCAGTAACTGAGAATTGGCATTCTGAGAGACTTTTGGGGGTGGCGGGGGTGGACGGGACTGCAGCTATGCTGTACACACCCTGGCAAGGCAAACTTCCCAATGAGCCATGAACTCACCCACTGTCTTTATGCCAAGCAATGATGAAGAGGCTTTTTTCCATCTCTGTCTCTCCACAGAGCAGTCTTTGACTCTCAGTCCCTGCACTGCTATTTTTACTCAATAGGGGCATCAACTCTATTGAAACATCAGCTTTTCCTGTAGAGCTGAACTTCATCACACTTGCCCTTTGCCAGATTTTTCTCTCATATTTGAAAGCCCACGCCTGGGTGTTTCTTTTCAGGGAACTGACAGATTACAGAAAGTTCTATTTTACGTAAGCTTTTAGCCATGTGGCAGATTTTTTGAAAACTACTACCGGTAGTTCCACATTCTAGGCTCATGCCTCAATATCCACCTTCAACTTATAGTATTTGGGGCCTCCTACTGAATCCTGGAGTGTTCTGGTATTGTATTTTCTGAAGACCTGAACACTACAAATTATATTATAAATATGTAATCGTTAGTGGGACAGACAGGGTTCACTCCCCTCCAAAATAATAACATCAGATACACACACAGAGAGTTTAATAGCTAAATGGAACAAGTCTGTTTTTTCCATCAATGCTTCTTTTCTAAGCAAGACTTCCCTCATTTCTAGTTCATGTAACCAACATGCAGGAAACTGATTGCTAGTTGTGCCCTAGCAGTAAAGCGGATTCTAGCATGGGGAAGCAAGGATTTGGGAGATAATCAAACAGAAATATTTTTTTATTAAAAAAACAAATAGGTAGAGGACAAGCAGGCCAGGAATTGCTCATGCTGTTAAGCTTAATTCAAATCTGTCTAGAAGAGGCTGCAATTTCTTAAAAGAATTATACTGAAATTTCTTCTATTTGGCATTTGTCCACTGTTACATAAAACTGTTCAATATACCTTCAGAAGTCTCCCCATTCAACTCTATTGTTAGACTTTCCCTTTAGTCAGTTAAACCTAGACAGAAATCCTGCTTTTTTCTTTTATATAAATAGATGCTTATCGCTTCCAAATGTGCTTGCACTCTACTGAGCTTCAGGAATTATTACTGCTCTCGAATCCCTTGCTTTAGATGGATTCACCTTTCTTTCTTTCTTTCTTTCTTTCTTTCTTTCTTTCTTTCTTTCTCTTTTTTTCGCTGTCCTAACAGGTTCCTGTAATATGGGAAAACATTGTCAGTAAGAACTCTGGAAAATGGCAAGCAATTGCCAAGCATCAGGTAAACAACATGTTTAGCCCTTCAGAGGAGGAACTGAAAAGCCAGGCTTGCAGGTAAAATTTTACTATGCTCAGATTCATACTATATCAAAGCTTATGTTATGGCAAGTCTTTGTTTTAGCCAGCTGGATGCACAGAATCTGAAAGCTCACATGCTGAATAACAAACATTCAGCTTTCCCAATTCAACTAGGTTTAGGAATCCCCGGATGAAATTTGACTTCCTATAGTAAAATTAGAAGGTCTTTGACGTGTGAAATGTGAACTTATATTCATGTAACATAATGTCATGAAAAAAGCATCCTTTAGTGTTCGGTTTGGAGTTGTTCAGAACTTAAAGGTAAAGGACCCCTGGACCTTCCTCCCACAGCGGTACCTCTTTATCTACTTGCACTGGTATGTTTTCGAACTGCTAGGTTGGCAGAAGCTAGGACAAAGCAATGGAAGCTCACCCCGTCGCTGTACTGATTCGAACTGCTGACCTTCTGATTGGCAAGCCCAAGAGGCTCAGTGGTTTAGACCGCAGTGCCACCCGTGTCCCTGTTCAGAACTTACATCCACCTCAGGTGGGTATTCAGGCCTTTGGAGTTGCCCAGAAGGAATTTAAGCTGGGCATCATCCAAGGAAACCAAAGCAAAAACAGCTGGAGTTCAAACCTATAAAAGCCTCTTGCATGTTAACAGGCCATAGCAGATCGAAACACTTCTGAGTCAGATTTGGTTTTTTGCCAAAGGGATTTGGCTCCCTGCAACATACTCGCCTTACAGGACCCAGGCACCACATCTAAGTACTGTTGCTCTTGGACTGTGTTATAGTTATCTTTTATATTGCCTTTTTCAGTTAGCAGCGTCCAAAGCACAAGAAAGCTTTCTTAGAATTAGGAAATGGGTCTACAAGTATGATCCATCAAAACTTTCCTAAATTTATTTCATTTCATTTCTGAACGTGTTTAAGTATTTCTAATTATCTCTAACTTGCTAGTGTCTGAATTCTAGTTCTGTCCTCCAGGTGTAAGGAAGTCTTTGGGAAAAGGCTTTTCCATTATGTGGTGATGTCATTGTGTGTCCAGCCTGCAGTTGTATGAAGTGTTTATAACACTGTTTTAAATCAAGATTGTGAATCCATTTATTTATTTATTTATTTATTTATTTATTTTTGTTCTCATATTGCACTAAATTCAACTAGCTGTCAGCTACCTTACAATACCACTTGACATTCCGCTGAATGTGATATCAGTCTTGGATGTAAAGGCTCTATCCTGTAGCACATGACAAAGACTAAGTAACTGTTGGAATTATCTGCTGTTGCTTGAAGGACTTTCTGAAGCCTGCTTTCTGTCTTAAATCAGATGGGCAAAAACATACAACCTGGATGTGATGGAAGCTCTGATCCCAGAGAAACCCAAGTGTGGGATGTGTGGCTCCGAGGCAGCAAAACGCTGCTCTCGTTGCCGGAATGAATGGTATTGCAAAAGGTAAGTACACCTAACATAAGACAGTTGCTGTGCTATACTGAGCCCTTTTTTTGGGTAGCTCATATGTAGGCAAAAGCTTCAGAGATACCCCTCAGAGCAAAAGCCATTCATTTTAAAACCTGTGTTTTGAAAACTATAGGACATCTTACTGGCTTTTACCTAGACTACAATCTTGCTTTTCTGGCTCATTTGTTGTGAAATCTAGTAGTATTTACTAAGATTACTGCAATCTGAGCTTTGCAACTTAGTGATTATACTGTTCCATATGAGTCTTTGCATCTTCCTTTGTAAGCATTTTCTTCTGCAAAAAATACACAGTATTAATCAATCTTTAAATCATAGTTCCAAAATTAAATAAACTTTTTTCTTATAGCCTTGATTAATCTTATTAATAGGAACACTGACTATCTCAAACAATCTTTCTTTAGCAGACATTTGCTATTCTGAGGTATTTTACTACTCCTACTGAGTCCACAGTGCAGACTCTTAAACTTCCATTAGAGAAATATCCCTCCATTGCAGTTGTTTTCCTTACAGAAATATATGAAATTATATGAAATATATTTCAGATCCATGCTTTGACGTTCCTCATTTTATATCCACTCTCTCTTATCTAATAGACCTTTAACAATAAGACAGTCATTAGATTAGGCATATCCTAAATGACATGAGCTAACCATTCCTCACATCTTATAGGGCTGATCAAACCTCTTGCAATATACCATAACAACTCTCATGTGTATCATTCATGCCCATTATAAAGAGGAGTTGTGCAGACTGAGGCTGCCCTTTGCTTTCTTAACTGAGTCAGAAGATACGTTTTTCTCGATGTCATATTTCAAGGTTACCTCTCATTGCTCTGACACTTAATTTCCAAACAAGGGTTAGTGGAAAACACAGCTCAGATAGAGGAAATTATTCTGTATGAATCTGCATTGGATTTCCACCAGCCAGTTTTGTCTATAAAGCAAAATAGGGGAAGAATTATTAGTAATATTAAGACTTGAAATTTATATAGTGCTTTTTCCTAAGAACCCAAAGCATTTTTCATGATATTATCTAAGTTGTTTTTCCCAACAACCTTGTAAGCTATGGGCAGTATTATTATTTACATATTGCATATGAAGATGAGAAGCTGAGCAATAGTAGCTTGTTTAAGGCTACCCAGAGTTTAAAGCTGATGAGAGATTTGAATCCAGGACTAATAAACTCATCATAGCCTGTATTTTTAGCCACAATGCTATACTTTCTTTAAAAATATAGAAAGCAAAAATACACATTGTGCTGGCTACAGAAGGAGATATATATATATATAGAATTCCTGTTTATCCATATGTGGGTAAGAAAGCACAAATCAGTGTCCCACTCTCAAATATGTGGGTAAAAATCGCAAATTGGTGCCCCACTCCAAAGTGAACTTGTTTTAGTATATAGTTTATACAACACCAATTCCAGTTTCCGCATCCAAATCATTGTTTAAAAATAGATTTTTAATCACTGCATGATATAAACACTCGAGGCAAAATACTGTTTTAAGACATATACAGTACAACTTTTCTCAAATTCATACTGGTATACCCATACAAACAAAATTAAAATAACAAAACACAATAATGAACATTTCAGTTTACTAAAATTCCACAAAGGAGATCATAGAAATCAAGAGGCAGTACCTCAAGTAGAATGGCAATCTGCTAAAGGTATCAGGGAGGCTTTAATCTTGCAGTTAACAAATTTATATATCCATATTCCATTCTGACTCCTGAGCTACCTATTATTTTTTTCTAAAATCCTTTCTTTTTTCACTCTCCCCTTTGCAGAGAGTGTCAGGTACAGCACTGGCAGAAGCACAAGAAAGCTTGCAACTTGATGGCTGATACCTTGAAGAAAATACAGGAAGATGTACAAGTGCAGACAACTCCTTCCAAGTAATTCTGATGGGTAGAGGAGTTTGCTCCAGTTCCTCCTTTGACAAATAGGCTAAATTTTAGAGTTTGAGATTAGAAAATACCCTCCTATTAACAGCATACACAGGAAGCCGCTTAATGTCAGATTTAACAAACTTTCAAACAAATACAGCCTAGGCTAGAGGAACAAAATTCTCATACACTAGAAGAGATTGCACAAGAAAACACTGAGCCCACTGAGACTCTATTGGTTTAGGTTCTCTCCCCTATGCCAATTTAATCTTAAAATACCACGGCTGCTTGTCTCCTGGACTGTGAATGTGATGCATGCATATTGGACTGTTCCTGTACTAGTGACAGAGAGCTAGAGTGACTCCCTAGGAATTTGGAAGGGCTGAATTTTAGTTGTGCTAGAATTGCTTCTTTACTTTGTCATTTAGAATTTTTAAGTCTATGGAATCGTTTTGCATACTGGCTTAGATGAAGAGCCTGCCCAGTCCCATGGCACTGAAATTAACCAGATTCCCTGCTACAGTTAACAGCAGAAATGATGAAGCTGACTCACAATTGTTTTCTTTCCATGAACCGATGCAGACACTGATACCTATATACCTGATTTGAGAATGAAAACCTGAGCCTATTTTTTTAAGCCTTTATGGAAAATCATCATTAAACCCAGAAGGCACTCATCTTTTCTGGATTGTTTTTCATATGCCATTCTATAATGTTGGACACTCTCCTTATCTGACTTCCCTATGCTGCTTTTCAGAGAGAAGTAAAACAATCTAAAGAGCATGAAATATCTTGTTCAAATTCAACCCATTTTTCAGCACTGTGGAGTGTATAGACACATTCACACACAGAGAGCATTCTTACAATTTACAAAGTTCCTATTAGATCTCAGTAATTTAAATTTACTTTTGAAATTATAGCTATATCCTGAATACTTGAATCTCAGTCCAGAGACAGTTTATTCTACATCTTGTTCAAAACAACTAAATTTAATTGTTTTGCAAAATATACATTACATACAAACTGTAGCTCAAGGGCTGTTTTTGGATAAAAGCTGCTTCTGAAGGGGGTAATGAGAAGCAACAGATCAGAATGGGTGCTTGACTATATTACCCTGTTCAAAATCCCTGCCCCCACTTGTAGCTTTCACCTCATGGGGTAGTGTTTGTAAAGACTAAGTTATACACATTTATATATAACATGTTGTTTGATCCCAATTTATGTCAATTACTTTAATAGCTGCACTCTATATGGACCAGGATCCCAGCATTTAGAAATATTTTGAAGTCTCAAAATAGCACATGTGTCTTTTGTACTATGGGACAAAAAGAATGGAGGGCCAACAGGCAGTGTTACCAACTGTCCCATCTGGTTGCTTCAGAAGCATTGAGTGCTAAACCAAGGGAGGAGACAGGGAAAGGATGTGGTTAAACAATTTCAGTTTTGCTGAGCTGCACAGTTTCAGAATTGAGAGTACAACACATGACATCTTTACTGAGAAAGTTGATTCTGTTATTTAATCCTTGTTTTGTTGTTAAAAATTAAACTAATGTCTGCCATGTGAGAACATTTAGGAGTGTGATGCTATGTATAATTGATACCCTCAGGCAAGACGTCCCATGGGAGTGAATGAAAGTCTTGTTTAAAAGTATCAAGGAAGTCTTGGCTTTGATATTTTCAATATTTAAAGTTATAGTTATTCAGAGCTTGCCAAAGAATCCTATCAATACCCACCATCACTGTTGTCCTTTCCCCTTGGAAACTGACCCTTTTATCCATTTTGCTTATATTCCCCAGGGGCTTCAGGGCTAAATTAGACATGCTGGAATAGTTGTGCAAGTGTTTGTCCTTTATGCAAATAAAAAGGTGGCTGGGGCCTATTGTTACAGAAAAAAGAGCACAGTGTGGGGAGCAGAAACGGTCCCTACCATGTGTTACCTTGCTGCCCTCCACTGCTTTAAACAGCTTTCCTTAATCCTGTTCTGATACCAGAGGTGAGCCATGCCGGAAGAAATTTGCTTCAAGAAGTGAATCAAAGCTAGGTAAGGTGAAAGAAGGTGGGTTTCAAACTTCCTCTGTCCATTCCTTTTAGTGTAAAGAGTGGATCCAGTCAAACCCTTATATGTGAAATGAGCTGGCATCTGCATAAAATACATATATTTATTGTATTGTTCACTTGGCAGTTCTTTGGAAAGAGCAATTACACACATCCACTGATTGACTAGGGATACTGTCTTACCTCATAGTGTGTGGTTGGCTCTGTTTGCTTGCGTCATGCTTGCTCTGCAAACATCACACATATAATTCTAGCACACTGGGACTACAGATGGATTGTAGTCTGGGAAGGACTGATGAGTTTATAGTTTTAGGTTAGCGGTTGGACTAGATGATATTTTGGGTCATTAACTCTGATTCTGTGAATTCAGCTGTGCTCTTTGGCCATGGAGATGAAGACTAGCATCATGGTATAACACACATATGGCAAACAAGTGCTGTTTCATGGTTCCTTGACTACAGTGCTCATTTTGCCTGGTTTTCATTATGTCACAGTCATCCTGCCTAGAGAATTGTACCTGCAAAAAGAAGATGAAAGGGTTTTTTTAATGAAGGCTTATTAGTGACAAGATTGAGCTTGTCAGATGCAGTTTAACATTGGAAGTGAATTACTGGTTTAGCTAAACTTAAAAGATATATTAAGAATAATGTTTAAATGGCCTTTTCCAATTTTAGGTCATCCAGTCCAGATAAATGAATGATATGAATTCAGGTATGCTTCTTGATAGTTGGTCTTATAAGGAAAAATCAAGCTGAAATGATAATAAAGGTTACTGCTCAAGATTTATAAAATTCTTACAGCGCTTGTTATCTCTGAGAAGATACTTCTTTTACACCAGGCACTATGGAAGTTGATGTTCATTGTTCTAATCAGTCATGAGTTCAAGAACCAGACCTATGACCAACATGATGTTTTTATTTCAACATTTCTTTGATGTCTTCCAGTGACAAAAATAAACAGGAGCCAGCTGTGTCTCAGCTAGCTTTTGCAGAAATAATAATATATCTTAATCTCCCACATTTCTAGTACTGTTCTCACCATTAGCTGTCCATAAGTATCCCAGCTGTCCCTCGTTTTATAAGGCTGCAGTCCTAGACCATCTAAGCTGGGAGTAAGCACCACTGAACTCAGTGAGGCTTACTTCTGAGCAGACATGTAAAGTTTTGCATTTCAAATATGGTTTACTTCTTGAGCTAGGCAAGCTGTGCACAGGCATTTATTAAACTTAAGGCTTACTTTATAAATTCCTGACTATCTAATTCTAGATTTTAGTTGAAGTGGGATTATGTTTTACTGTAGTGGGAAGCAAAGTAGTTGACCATTAAACTCCTCCCTGCCTTCATTCTATAGTCCAAGACTCAGCTGCTTTTTGTGTGTGGTAAAAATCAAAGCTTATGGAGAAAGTAAAAGAAGGCTGGAACAACTGTTCTTCCTTCACAAACACACACACACAACTACATTCTTCAGAGAAACAGCAGAGGAGAATGTACAGTACTCATTTGGTAATTGTAAGGTTTTAGATTTGACCTTGGAGAATTGGCTAATTGTTTTTCCGGGCCTTGGTTTTCTACATTAAAATAACCAGGATAACCACTCATTGTACAATTATGAAACAATCTCTGGTCTTTAGAGGATATCATTTGTGTAAACAAAAAGCACTGTTTTCTGGCAAGGAAATATGCAGCAGCATATGCGCATGTACATAATTTTATGTATAACATAAATCTATTCCTTTATCAATTTCCGCTTTGCTTCCACATCACATATCCTGCAAACATTTCTTGTTCTAGGAAACTAAAGAATAGCAAATCAGAGGTTATTGTCCTGTAAATGAGCTTTTAACTGATTAACCAGCTAGAAGGAAGGAAGGAGACAATCTACAAGAGGGGGAAATGTTCCATCAGTTTTGTTCATGTTTAAAGTCTAGGTCCTTCCTAGCTGAGATATGGGAGTGGGTTGGCTTGGCAGACGTTGGAATGGAAATAACAAGAGATTTCACATATCACTTTTTACTCTTGGAACAGTGTCAATATCACTGCTGTCAACATAGTTGATTTGTACACCTTTCCCTTAAAGTGAAAAGGTTTGTGTTATCTATGATGTACATAGAAACAAATGGCTCAGAGGTGAATTGTAAGCAATGAAGTAAAAAAAACATGAAAGGCAGAAAGTACAGTGACATAATCAGTTATATAATTGATAGCGGTAATTCACAAAATAGCCGTTGATAATACAGACATCCTGGTATTCGTAAGCCAATTAACACATGTTAACATATTGGCCCTAAATTTTCAAGTTGCAATCTCCCTCTTAAGTTCCTTTGTTCAAGTTTGGCCATGATTGAATAAACAAAAGTAACACTCGCATATGGAATTAAGGCCTCAATGTGAATTCAGCTACTAGCAACCCAATTTGTCTGGGGAATCCAAACACAAGAAAAGTCTTGCTGGAAAAGCATTCTGTACTCACAGTAGCCCATAAGCTGCCTATGGGAAGCCTGCAGCACTGACCTGAGTACAACAGCACTCTCCCTGCTTGTTATACCCAGCATCTGGTGTTCAGAGACATACTGCCTCCAGCATTGGAGGCAAAACTGAGCCTTATGCTCCATGCATTTGTCTAATACTTTTAAAGCTATCTAACTTGATGGCCATTTTATAAGTGGGAGCAATTTTAATAGATTAATTATGGGCTGTGCAAATAAATACTATTGTTTGTCTTTTCTGAATCTTCCAACATTCAGCTTTAATGGATGGCCCCAAATTTATATTATGCAGCTCTGAAAGTGTACTGTATTTAAACTCAAATATTTTTATGAGAGAAAACATCTACATATTGGATTTACATCCATTTCCTATGTTTATGCAATGTAGTAAAAGAAGGATTGCTATTCTTTTTAAGTTTACAACTTTAAGTTGCAATTTTAATTAATACACAATGTAACATAAGTCATTCAACTGCCTATTATTACATTCAAGACAACTGTTTTGATTATGGGCAGATCTCTGGACTTCAAAAAAAAGGTAGCATAAATGTGAACCACAGAGATGGATGGATGTTTTAAAAGAAAATAATTCCAACTATAAGAAGTAGCAAGAAAAATACTGGATCTTCCAAGGTTAAAAAAACCAGCCAAATTACTACAAAGTATGCTGCTTACATCCTTCCAAATTTAACATTTCTCTGGCAGATGTTTACTCCCAGGAAATGACAAAAATAGACCCATTTCTAGACTCTTTTCAATAATATTTTTGGATTTATTCCCATGGATATTTCTTGCAAAAGTTCAAGATGCAGCTCCCTAGAGCAAGCAAGAGGCCTGTAACGTTCTCCTTGACTTGTTTTTTCCATTCCAAACTGAGAGGTGATTTTAGGAAAATAAGCAAACCAAACAATATGGTTCCACAGCAACCACTAGCAACAATCTACTATGGACTTTGGATGCAGCCAACCTTCAGCAATGGGACCTTGCAGGAAACCTGCCAAGGGCTTTGTGTCAGCAGTATAAAGATCAGCTAGTGATTTCATCCATCAAGAGGCCACTCAGGAAAAGCCATGCCATCATGTACACCTGGTAACAAGGCTGCAGTACATTGCTGCAACAGCCCTTTAGCCATTCAGTGCTATGTAGGTGCCTTGCTGCTTTTGAGCACTCCAGAGGTTCAACAGCACATTGTTCCTTCTGGTTCTGGATGCATCTGAAGCCCAGTGCAATGCTAATGGAGAGGTACTTCATGAAATGGGGAAGGACCACAGTAAATATCAACCACTAGTTTGGTTGTCTGCAATGCCAGCCCAAATCTGTGGCCTCTTAACTCTGTTCTCAGAATAAGCAAGAAGACAAGCCAATTATTTTCTCTGTTTCACCTTCCCCATCTGTTCCACAATATAACTCACACATCTCACTATGAACAAGCAAAGTGGGAAAGCAGCTGAGTTCTGGGGACTTTCTGTGTTGCCAGAAACCTAGTGAAACTACATGTCATGTGGAAAACTTAATTGTCCCAATTCTGTGATTTCCTCAAAAGGAAAATGCAGATGTGGGGACTGCCAGGGAGGTTGTTATTAAACATTTGCCACAGCCAAAACAAACAGAACAAATCATTTTGAAGAGAAGGGCAGCCTTTGAGAACATTTGTGGATGAGAAACTGTAAATTCTTCTTTAAAAAATGCCACCTTCACTTGCATCATTTTGGCACATATGTTTACCCCGGACACCAAGATTTAGCTCTGAAGGCCTTCTGGAGTCCCATCACTGATAGAAGTGAAGTTACAGGGAACCAGGCAGAGGGCCTTCTCAGTAGTGGCGCCCACTCTGTGGAACGTTCTCCCATCAGATGTAAAAGAGATAAATACCGTAACTATACAACTTTTAGAAGACATCTGTAGGCATCTACATCTGTATAGGGAAGTTTTTTGTATTTGATATTATTCTTATGCTTTTATATTTGTTGGAAACTGTCCAGAGCTGCTGGGGCAATCCAGTCAGATGGGTGGGGTACATCAATCAATCATTTACTGACAAATGGTGAAGAATCAAACTAAAAGCAGGCTGAAGATACCCACTTCATGGTTTGCTTCACTGAATTAGTTCACCCAAAACAAAACAGCAGCATCCTTAGTAACCCTGCTTAGGGATATAGTATGACCATCACAGTGGGGTGCAGTGCAGTCCTGCCTTCAGAAAGTTTACAAGAAGTGGTGTATCTAAACCCTAAAGACTTAAGGATGTCCAGAGTATTATGACTACAAACAAGAAAAAACATTTTTGTTATGCAAAGACAAATGATTAGGCTCTGTTTACACTGTGGAACTTCCCAGGCAGGAAGCACTGGGGAAGGAAATGCAGATGATGTTCACAATCTCCATGCATTGCTTATGATCCCTGACTTCAGTAGAATGTGAACAGCAAAAGCACAATGTTTCCAGATGGCTACTTCTCTGAGAATGTGGCTGTTTGCCCCATCACCAACATCCAAGTGTTGACAGTTAGTTTGTCCGAGGGGGCAGTAAGTGGTTAGGGAGGCCCTCACAAACAAGGACAAAAAACAACAATACTCTCTAAATTACATTATGCAATAATGAAAAACACAGCTGTGAACATTTACACCATAAGTTACATGAAGAAACAGGTAAGCAATTACTTAAGCCAAGAATAGCAAATTATGCAGGCCAACAGGAGGCTGGTCAGACAGATTTCATAAAAATGTGAGTGTAAGCAGTACTTTATGCGTGTACCGAGTATAAGAGTTGGTTTCCTTGCTAAGTTTATGCTTTACACCAACATTTAGCAATATCCAAACCAATTAGAGGTCTCAAGGAGGTGATCTAGTACTGAGACATTATGCAGCAGGAATGAAGGGAATGCTCTAACATTTTGATTTCATTAAGGCTGATATAGCAGCTCGTTTAAACTAAGTCTGTTGCATATTTTTAAAACTGCAAACTATGTTTTGCTTGGCACTGGAAATGTGTTGCAGTGCCTTCTGTAAAAGAACAAAGGAATGGCTTATTTTTAATATCTTGAGATAGCTAAAATGGATAAATAATAGACTCTGTTCAAAGAACAAATGGTACATGCTCACCAGACTTATTGAACGAGCAATTGCGGGGTATTTATTGCATATGGAATGTGTGCATTGTAATCTTGTATCCCTAGACAGATAAATCTTTCTTTTTCCCTCATAAAATTAGATTAAATAGCTTTTTAAACAGATCATTCACGTGGGTTCTGTCCCCCCTAACAAAAGTCTTGCCCCCCCCCAAAAAAATTGGCTACGCCCATGCTCCCTCCTCAGAAAAATAAATGGCAACAGTGTCAGCCTCAGGATTTAATGGGCCCTCAAGCAAGGCAGCCCACACCTAGTAGAGGAGGGATGTGCAAATTCAGCATTCTTTCATCCTTTCTTGGTGTTCCAGGCCTAGTGAAAATGGTTGTCTGAGTGACAGAGACCCCTTCCCTATTTTGACGTCCTAGCAAACGGCCGCCCTTGGGTGCCACTCCTTGGGGAAGAGCTTCTTTTGCTCTTGCCAGCTGCTGATAACCCGAAGAGATTAACCCCGGTCGCAGAAGCCTCCCTTTGAGGGTAGGTGGGCGCTTTGCTGCCGCTCAGACGGAGCCGCGCCGTCTCTCGCCGTGCGCTCCTCCATCTCCCCAGACTTTGACGTCAGGCGCCGGCCTCTCGAAGCGCTGCGGTTGCTCGCTTCAAAAACAACAGCAGCAGCAGCAGCAGCAGCATCGCTATAGAAACATAGAAGTGGAGCGCGAGCCCGGGAACCTCGCTGTGAGCGCGGGCGGAGGACCCAGCGCGGGCGAGGAGGGGAGGCAATTTGCTCGAGGTCCTTAAGGAGCCGTGGGGAGCAGGAGCTCCCCTGGGGGGGGTCTCCTTTTCTCTGACGCAGCGTTTGGGATTATGAGGGAGGGCTTTGCTGAAACCCTCAGCCTGGAGACTCTGTGGAGCAGGGGTCAGCAAACTATTTTCAGCAGGGGGCCGATCCACTGTCCCTCAGACCTTGTGGGGGGCCGGACTATATGGGGGGGGGGGGTGAACGAATTCCTATGCCCCACAAATAACCCAGAGATGCATTTTAAATAAAAGGACACATTCTACTCATGTAAAAACACGCGAATTCCCGGACCCTCAGCGGGCTGGATTTAGAAGGCAATTGGGCCAGATCCGCCCCCGGGCCTTAGTTTGCCTACCCATGCTCTGGAGTCTTAAATCTCCCGCGCCAACTCTCCCCTACTCCCTCACAGCTGTGTCTTTCTCTCCCGCCTTTTTGGTTCCCCCTGCATATCTCCCCCCCCCAACCACACACAGCCTGTCCCACGAAATGATGCTGCACAGCTGTCGGGGAGTTGGCAGCGCGTCGGGATGCCGCTTCCCTCAAACCTGCTGCGCTTCTTCAGTCTTACTCCGGACGTGCCTTAATGCGGCAGAAGCGGGGGGGCGGAAAGCAAGACGAGCGACAACTTCAAGGCGTACAGGACTAGGCGCCGCCTGTTGGTCTCTTCTCCCCCCCCCCTCCTCCTAGTAAGGAGGAAATGCATGAAGGGGAGGGGAGCTGGGACCTTTCCTCTTGCTTGTTCAACAAAAAAAGAAAGAGCAAGCCAGCAACTGGTAGCACTTCAGAGGCAGGACCTAAACTAACGCAACTCTCCCCAGCTTCCTCTCTTTTGGAGCACGATTGTAGAACCAAAGGAGGCTGATGCTGTGGAGCCAAGAAAGCTGCCCGCCCGCTCGTGGGGGCGGGAGGCTCTTACTGAGCTCTAATCTTCCCAACAAAGATCGCCTGTGACTTTTTCTGGCTGCTGCTTTAAAGCTAAGGGGTGAAAAGGGGCGGGGGAGAAGACAGGCGGAGAGGAAGAGAAAACAGACAAGAAGTGAACTTTTGACAGACTGGGAAAGGGGTCGAGAGAGGCGTGCGGGTTGCTCCGAACAGCCCAGGGACCCCCGAGGAACGCGGGCGAGATGGGGATGTTTCTGGACCCCTCGTGAGATGTATTTGCAGGGCCCCTTTCCCGCTTTGCATCCTCAGCCTATGTAGTGGCCATGAACCGGCCGATAGACCAGGAGATGATCGAGCTGAAGAACTTGGGGCTGGAGAAGCAGCTCGACCTGACGCGGGCCCCGCGAGGCACGTCTGAACGTCCCGTCCGGCTGGAGCGGGCCAACGCCCTGAGGATTTCTCCGGGGAAAGTGCCCGAGATCTTGAGCCGCGTGCGCCAGATCCGACTCCTGGGCGGCCAGAGCGACCCCAAACTGACTGAGGAGCTGGGCGAGGGGCATGTCTTCAAGCCCTGCGCGCAAAGCCAGTCGACCTGGTGTGATCTGTGCGGGGAATTCATCTGGGGCGTGTACAAGAAGCGTCTGCGGTGCATCCGTGAGTACCGGCCTCCAGCCGCACGTGGCGGCATTTGCCAGGCCGCTTTGCATCCTCGCGGGAGGTTCTGGGAGAAGCAGGAGGGCAAGGTAGCGTTCGGTTCAGGGAGCATCAATTTGAAAAGAAATGGAAGAGAAATAGGAGTGATAAAAGTAAAACTAAGTGGCCCAGGATGATGTAGCCCTGTTTGGCTTCCGTTACAGGTAGAAATTCAACTGGAATAGCTTCCCCATCACTTCTCTCACTGCTGAAAGAAGCTGCATAATGCTTGTCCTGCAGCTATTAAAAGTCAAAAGAGCTCTTTAATAAGAAAGGCAACAAGCCTATGGCACACAGAGAGAAAGGATAAGTAAAGGACGTATTTTGTATTGGCCCAAGGGCTGCTTGAGAACAATTTGCTTTGGAAAGTTTTTAAGTTTCGGAGGAATTGGGGTTGGGGCTAAAGAAACATACATAATTATTCTGGTAGCTTGTTTGGATTTAGGTGAAAGTATGCACAGAATTGCAGCTTTAAGCGAATGGTGGAGCTTAAAGAAGACTCTGAGGTCACACCCACACCAAGTATTTGAAGTACTGTATATGGCTTCCCCAAATAAAACTGGGATCTATAGTTTCTTGAGGGTGTTGGGAATTGTAGCTCTGTGAAGGGTGAACTACAGTTCCCAATATTCTTTGGGGAAGCCATGTGCTTTAAATATATGGTTTGGATATGATCTTAGACAGTGTTCTATGCCAGTGAATGTTCTCACATATTGTATTCCCATACAATTTGAGCATGTGAAGTCCTATGCAGATTTACAGTGTGTTAACTGTGCATGCCATGAGTGATGGCTCTCTCAATGTCTGTTATACTGCAGCAATACTTGCTTAACAGTAACTGAATGAATCAAAATCTAATTCAGTAATGCCAAGCAACTTCCTCATTCTTTTCTACCATTTTGATTACCTGGATCATATTTTGATTTAGGAGTAGATATGTGCAGACCGTAGGAGAAATTGGAATTCCCTTCTCTTTCTTCATTTGTTTCTGATTAACACAGGCCAGAATTACCTCTGTTTAAGAGCAACTCAGAACATCCCATATGAATATTTGCTCCAGTCTAATCAGCAGCCCACAATCATCATATTGTGGTGGTACCATCTAAGCTCCGGCTATATAAATTCTCACATGTACTCCAAAGAGCAGGAGTAGTTTTTAAGACTCTCAAAATTCTTCTTTAAAGGGGCACAAGATGGACTAAAAAAATAGTAAGCGGGTGGGAATGATTAGAGGTCTCAGACACCAAGCAGTTTACATTTTCCCTTGCATGAAAAGGGCTTCCACAATTCTTTCACTTGTTTCTGAAACATTGTTCTACATGGACTTGAAGCTGGTTCGTGTGTGTGTGTCATCATCATCTGATTATTTGCAGCTAAACACAATAACTCCCACATTGAAAATATTGTTTGTGTTGATGTGAGATGATCCACTGTGGATGTTTAACTATAAGGATTACCATGGGTGATAACGAACATTAATATGTGAATGAACATGCTGTCACAGTTGTTCCCAGTTGGGGGGCAGAAGAAGACCAAAGGGGTTACGGTCCCAAATTATGACAGTTAAGGACAGCATCCAGCCAAGGATCTCAGTTCTCGTGGCATAACTGAAACTGTGAATTTAGATGTCTGGCAGGGCAAGAAGCCTAGAATAAAATTTAAGATTTTAATGGATGCAAAAGATAGAGGAGGCTTTGCCCTGCCAGACCTAAAGTTATATTTTGAGGCTGCATGTCTTTGCTGGGTGAAAGAATGGATAAAGTTGGAAAATTCAGAACTTGGATTTAGAAGGATATGATAATAGATTTGGTTGGCACGCATATTTATGGTATGAGAAAAAAAGAGTGCATAAAGATTTTGAAAATCACATTTTCCGAGGTCCGCTGATTGAAGTATGGAATAGGTACAAAAATTTATTAGAGTTTAAAACTCCATTCTGGCTGTCGCCATTGGAGGTAATGAGTTTTAAGAAGATCAATATGACGGGGAGTTGGATTACATATGAGAATTTAATTATAAAAGAAGGAAATAAATGGAAATTGAAGCCATACGATGAAGTTAAAGAATATGTGTTTGATTGGTTACACTACTTCCAAGTGAATGCGATGTTTAAAAAAGAGATGTTGGAAAGAGGTTTTCAAGATGAAAAATCTAGATTTCAAAAAGAAATTGTGAATAATGATGTTAAAACTTTATCAAAAATGTATAAATTATTACTTGAGTGGCATACTAAGGATGAAGAGGTTAAAGTTGCAATAATTCAGTGGGCCAAAGACTTTGGTTATAATATTCAATTTGATGATTGGATAAGATTGTGGAAAGAAGGAATGGAATTTACTGCATGTACTACAATAAAAGAAAATGTTATGAAAATGTTATATAGATGGTATGTTACACCAGTAAATCTTGGAAAGATGTATAAAGTGAGTAATAAATGTTGGAAATGTCAGGAGAAAGAAGGAACATTTTATCATATGTGGTGGGAATGTAAAAGAATGAAAGGTTTCTGGGAAATGATTTATAATGAATTGAAAAAAATGTTGAAATATACCTTTGTTAAAAAACCAGAAACTTTTCTGTTAGGTATACTAAGAAATGACATAAAAAAGAAGGATGAGAAGTTGTTTTTATATGCAGTAACAGCGGCAAGAATTTTGGTGGCACAAAAATGGAAACAGGAAGAAATCCCAACGAAAGAAGAATGGAGAATGAAGTTGATGGAATACGCAGAATTAGACAAGCTAACGGGGAGAATTCGGAACCGGCGAGACCAGAGATTTACCGAGGACTGGAATAAATTTACAGAGTATATTAAAAATATATGTGAAGGTCAATTAACGTTTGTAGGTTTTCAAGAAGCTCTGTGATAATAATGGAAAGAAATATTGTTTTATAATAATTGTTAAGATTAATTTGGTTAATAAAAACAACAATACAGATGCAAGAAATGTGAATAACTGTGAAAACATGAAAATTTCCAGATAGACTGAAGGAAGTCTGAAAGTGGAAAGATTAGAATTGGATAATTCAAATGGAATGTTTTTCTTTTATTGTTATATTTGAAAATTTTATGAATAAAAAATTTAAAAAAAGAAACTGTGAATTTAGAAACTTCTCCAATGTCCTGGGGCCTAGCCCTAGGCAATCAACAAGTAGTACCCTGGGGGATCTTCTTAAAGCTATTGCATATTGTTTATCAGAGGACTTGTAGGGAAACTAGGTTAACTGAATGAGGTTTCCTTGGGCCAGAGATGACTCAGTATCTGTTTCTCCTTCCTCTCTGCCACTGAATCATTCCATGTTGAGAAAATGCATGTGGGAGTCTGTGTATGTTCATGAAAGCAGGTGTGGCATGGTCATATCCAATATTATTCACTTAAATCCCCTATTTTTAAGTCCAGCAGTGAAGTCCTGTTTGGTTGGGTTGGATTCTGAGAGAAGGCTACTGGGTGCTTGGGAGACCTTTGGTGTTCTTGTCAATTGCATGTGTATTCCCTTCCTCTGCTGGCTTATAGTGTCAGAGTTGATTTATTGCTAAGCAGTGACTACTGATGCTGCATGTAAAAGGATGCTCCACGTCAAAAAGAAAACTGGGTCTTTGAAATCAGCTGGGTTCACCAGCTTCCTTTATTCCAATGGATTGGAATTCCTGCCAACCCCATAATTGTGCGAAAACAGTGCTGAATTGTGCACCAAAGTTGCATGTGTGTCACTGAAAGCCAGGGAAAGCTCTGCTACACCTTTCACTTGGGCATGCACACAGATACTGTATTTGTGTGTGTGCTTGCAGGATGCTGGACAACAGCTGTTTATTTCTCTTGTTCTGATAGGCCAGGACCCAGATGATCCTGATTTGTGGCTGCTTATTTTAGTGACAGCCTATGTGAAAAACTCAGCCCTTCCTGCCCACAGTTTGTGCATGTTTGTGGAGCATCAAGGGCTGGGAAGGCTGCCCCTGTTGAATTTCTACCTGATAAGCAGCTGTTGCCGGCATAGAGGCTCGTTCCAGGGGGGAAAAGATGGCATAGCTTCTGTCTTGTTAATCTATTGTACATAATAAGTCTTCTGAGCAGGAACAGTATCGTATGTGCAGTCTTCTTAGGACTGGGACTTGCTTCCAGACTTAGTTTGTACCAAGCACAAAGAATGGCTGAGAGTAATTTGATTGGCCTACCCTCAGTGTTCCCATCCTTTCAGCAACTGTAGCTGAAAGGATGTGGCTGCTCTAAACTCAGTGGGTGTGATTTGCGAAGAGCTCCTTAACTGTGCCTCATAGCAGGCTTTGTATCCCTGAGCCTACCTTTGTCTGTATCTTTGTCTCTGGCTGCCATACACCCTGAGAAATTTGTTTTACCCTGTTTGTTCCAGCCACTTTCTCAAATTGCTACCATGTCCTCTGCCTTGTGTCCTTACACTTGGTACTCCCATAATTTACACTAATCCTGCAAGTTTGCCTGTTGACTAACAGTTTTGTATAACATCTAGCACCCTGTTAATGCTGAATAATGCTTGTGGTTCGAGGACCCGACCCCCGCGGAGTAAAATGAAGACACAGGGACACGTGATATAAGGTTAATGGGCAAGAAAAGGCCACAACTTTATTGATTACAGCAATGAAAAGGTATTGGCTTAGGCATTGGATCGCGAAACAAGTGGGTTTATTCACCAGGGGTTCATCACCTGTTGATGCTAATCCAACTATAGGCTCACCCCTGATGTCACCGAGGGTCGTGCCATGGCCTCCCGCCAAGCAGGCTTCGGACGGAATACACGACCGCCAGATTCCATTAACGGAATACCCCTAGAAATTGAAGGCATAGGCGATGGCCACACCTAGCACTTCGACACACCACAACACATTATTCCAATGCCTAACCGCCACCCGAGCTAAAGGCTCGCCGCCAATACCTTCAAAGCTGCAACCAATCCCAGATGCTTTTGCTGACACTAGCTAACCAAATGTCGTTCCCCAGATCCGATAAGTGGATGCTGTCATTCCGGTATGAAGCTTGGTCGCTGATCCGGATACGGTCATGATAAATGACTCGGCCATACATAAAGCGCACCCAACGGGCTACCGCCCGATTTACGAGTTTCCTGGTTCTTATAATGGCCATACAGCTTTGCGTACCACGCCAAACAGTTCTTTTCAAGAAGGAGGGCCAGAACACCGTTGTTCTGGGACACAAGGCTGCAAATGCATTCAAGTCTCTTTTATGCTCCACAACAAGTCCACACTCCTTCTGTTAGCGAGGTCATTCTCCCCAAATGAGAGGACCAGAACACCGTTGTTCTGGGACACAAGGCTGCAAATGCATACAAGTCTCTTTTTATGCTCCACAACAAGTCCACACTCCTTCTGTTAGCGAGGTCATTCTCCCCAAATGAATTGCAAGGATGTCGGGAGGGCCGAACTTGGCTACTTTCTCCCACAGCAATGGCATAAGCTCCTCCCAACACATGCCTCTTGTCGAAAACCAGGAAACTCGCACACCATGTGGAAGGCCAATATTGTGTGCAAGGCCGCAGCTCACCGCTTGTACGCGGGCCCAATGAACTATACTGTGGCCGCAAATCCACACGCTTCTCCTGAGCATAGCTAGGGGTAAAAGACAGAAAAGAACAGGCGGATAAGTAGGGTAAAGCTGCAAGTCGCATATTAGACTTATAAGCATTGGATTTCCCACCGGCCCATTTCTTTGATCCTGTCCGCCAGTAGCCCCAGGTGCGCGGCCGTGGTTGCAGCGCCAATCCTAAATGAATGTGCAGCGTACTCCTGGGAGGATAGACCACAAGCCTCAATAGCCTTGCGAAGTACTCTGGTGAATTGATGCCTCAACAAGGGTGACCCATCTTCATGGACCAGAAACGGACCCGGGCTGGGCGGTCTGAGGTAGAGGTACCGCCTAGTGTCCTCTACCGAGCGTGGGCCCTGCTGTGCCGACGCCGTGAGCTTAACTAGGACACCTTTACTAGCCTGATCAGTCTTGGACTGACATATACGCACTGTCATGTTAGAATCGGACAACTGCACGTCCTCGCACAGGAGGCCGCGTGTTGAACCTCGTGCACTAACTTCAAACACCACCTCACCAACTCTAAGCGTGCCAAAAGGCGATAGCGTAGCAAATTGACCTGAGTTTTATGCGTATCTGTGATAACAACTCGGAAGAAATCGGCTTACGGCCCTCGGCCCTGTGAGGTTGTAACCTGCCCCAACCCTCAATGGCTCTATGGATCAAGAAGTCGCTACCCGGGTCATGAGCAAATGTAGCTTTTGAAAAGAAGCTGATGGCGGCTACGTGAATATTTAAGGTTTTAGGAGCACGTCCCAGATCATAGAGATGGGAAAGGTACTGCAAGACAGCGTCAGTGGTAGGAGGTACGTCATGTGAGAGCCCAGATAACCCAGACCTGAAACCAAGGAAATCACACCAGGCCTTCTTGTAGGACCTGAGAGTGGAGGGTGCCACGGACGCCAATACTCCCTGTATCACTTAGCGTCTCCCACGTTCCACAGGTGCTCCGGAAAGGCAACAGTTGTGCTCCAGGTGCAAGCAACCGGAAGCGAGGTATCGGAAATCGAGACAAGGCATCGGCTATGTCATTATTGGCTCCGGGTACGAATTTGGCTTTAAGTATTATGTTGTACTCAAGGCACCGGAGGACGAATGCCCGCAAAAGGGGGGAGATCCTCTCAGACCGAGATGACTGCCTGGCTAGAATGTTCACGACCACCAGGTTGTCGGTCCAGAAGCACACGCGGTGATCTCGAAAATCTTCCGTCCAGATGTGAACGGCCACCACTATTGGAAAGAACTCAAGAAAGGTGAGATCCCGCGTGATGGCCTGACCTTGCCATGCCGTCGGCCATCGTAGTGCACACCAGCGCCCCTTGAAGTACAAGCCAAAGCCTAAGGACCCAGCCGCGTCCGATTGGACCAGGAAGTCTGATGACAGATTCAAGACATCCTGCCATAGAGATACCCCATTGTAGTTCTACAGAAAAGTCGTCCATACCTCCAGATCTGCCTTGACCGACCTGGGGAAGCAGACCCTGTGGTGCGGGTGTCTAAGACCACTGACAGCCTGGCTAGGCGGGCACAGAAGGCGCATTGGAGTGGGCCTGGAAATCAGAGGCTAAATTAAGGATTTCCAGCCATAGGGAGACTCCGTTGTGGTGTTCCAGAAATCTGATCCCCATCTCAAAATCCGCCTTGACCGACTTGAGAAGTCTTACTCTATGGTGCGGATGCTTGAGGCCCGCTGACAACCTGGCTAAGCGGGAGCGAAATGGGCGGCCTGGTGAAACTACTCTACATGCGAAGTTGAAATGATCTAGCAAGGACTGGACCTGTCTAAGAGCGACTTATTATTATTATTATTATTATTATTATTATTATTATTATTTCGGGAAGGGTTTGACAAATTGTTTCCTTAAGGGCAACCATTTTCCCCACTGGCAGGCGGGCGGATTGAGCTGCTGTGTCAAGCTCTATACCCAGGCAAGTAAGATCCGTTGATGGTCCGCCTTATCTGCTGTGAGGGGAACTCCCAGCTCCTGGGCCAAAGCTGAAAAGGCCTCCAGAAGGGAGGCACATTCGCCAGTATTGGGCTTCCCAACGAGTAGAAAGTCACCGAGGTAACGTGTCACCTTGCCAATGTAATATTTCCCTTGAAATTTTAATCCCAGCCAATGAGAGTCATTGGGATGAACTGGCAATAGACAGAAGGCTGACTCCAAGTCACATTTTGTCAAGAGTGCCTCGTAACCAAAAATCCGAATAAGTCTTAGTGCCCAATCGAAGACTTCAATCGAAGAATGTGGAGAGGAGGGAGCAGGATCAGGGAAAATGCTAGACCCGGAGGGTCCCTATCGTCTGTTCCCTGCTGCGGGGGCTTCCCTGGCACTGGCACCCCGCCTTCCCTAAAGGGCTGCTGCCTTCTGTAACATGCCACGGCTGGAAGTACCCCTGCACAGCTCGCGCACTCGTGCAGATACCTACAAGACTGCCTTTGGCATGACCCCTTATTGAATTCCCAACGTACCTTGACCTTGCGCTTTGGCTCCCTTCTCAGGTCTGGCTTACCAGTGCGATAAGAATCTAATGGCTTCTTCTCAACATACGGGACGACCACCACAGACCAGGTGCCATCTTCAATTAGATCCCAGCATGCTAGATGGATCCTGGAAGCGGGCTGCATATTCTGCAAAGAACCGGAAGAACTGGACGCAACAGGGTTATTGACACAGGCCGGCGGCCTCCGCACAGGCGACCCAATGTAGATTCTGAGGGCCAGAGGCCTAGTTTTCACTGCCGCAGTTACTGCCAGAGAGCTTGGGCCTGCGCCTGAAAACTGAGAAACGATGAAGAGGGCGGCAGAGGTGCCTGGGAGGTCATCAACCTGGGTGAAAGGCAGGCTCTCCGGAACCACCTGGGAATCTGGTATCATATCAGGGGTAGCAGCGGAGGGCATGGGGTTAGGGGTTGCTCAAAAAAATGCTGCTCATAATCACCAATGAACGATCTAAAGGCATTTAGGTAGTGCGAAATAGGTTTGGTGTTATTATCCTGTCCATGTGGCACCCATGCAGCCTGAGGTGTGAGCTGACTCCGCTGCAGAGCACTTCCTCTTAGGCGCCATGGATAACGCGCTAAAGTTACTGCCACAAACACGTGCTGCTGTTTACAAGCGGTTGTACAGGCACCTGTTATAGATTCTGAAACGAATGTACTAATTAACAATTGATTCACTTATAATAAATAACAATTTTTCCAATTATTTGGTTAAATGTTCAATAGTTTATCCAATTAGTATGTGCGGCGTGCGTGTGTTATTTATTAAGAAGATCAAACCTCTCCATTCTGAAGGAAATCAGCCCTGAGTGCTCACTGGAAGGACAGATTGTGAAGCTGAGGCTCCAGTACTTTGAAGAGAAGACTCCCTGGAGAAGACCCTGATGTTCGCAAAGATGGAGGGCACAAGGAGAAGGGGGCGACAGAGGGCGAGATGGTTGGATAGTGTTTTCGAGGTTACCAGCATGAGTCTGACCAAGCTGCGGGGGGCAGTGGAGGACAGGAGCGCCCGGCGCTCTCTGGTCCATGGGGTCACGAAGAGTCGGACACGACTAAACGACTAAACAACAACAAATATATATATATATATATATATATATATATATGTATTAAAAGATGCTTCCTACTTCATATTATAATATCTCGTTCAATATGCAGGGGTCCCATACAGGGATCAAACCAGCAACCTAGGCATTATCAGCACTATGCTCGACCAGTTGAGCTATCCAGGCTCTCTAGAATTGTGTGGGACCCCGAGGGTCATTTAGTCCAACCCCTTGCAATGCAGGAATATGCAGTTGTTCCATACAGGGATCAAACCAACCACCTTGGCATAATCAGCCCCATGCTCTAACCAATCGAGCTATTCGGGCTCTCTAGAATTGTGTGGGGCCCCATGGGTCATTTAGGCCAACCCCTTGCAATGCAGGAGTATGCAGTTGTTCCATACAGGGATCGAACCTGCAACCTTGGCCTTATTGGCACCATGATCTAAGCAACTGAGGGTTCCGCAATATGTCAATTATTTATTATAAATTTTGTTTTTATTTTTATCAATTTTATTTGTCTATTTATATATTTATCTTTAGATTTATTTATTTAATTAATTAATCAATTTAATCTTGGTATGTGATGCCATTCCACTTATTCTCTTTATTTTTTTTTTTAATATATATTATTATTATTATTATTATATATAATAATACTCTTTATATTAATGTTATTATTATTAATATTAGTATTATTATTGTTATTGTTATCATTCTATTATTATTTATCTATTATTTATTTATTTATCTATTTATTGTTATTATTAGTTATAATTATTGTTATTTATTACAATCTAATCAAGGAATTATTTGTTCAATCGATTACCACTGTAAGTAGAATTAATTACTGATACTATCAATTGTCTACCGTAACTGACGATATGAAATAATTATTCCTCACTTGACTGGTCCGCTTGTGTATGTCTATAAATTTATTTATGTGCAGTTAAATCAAATATATAATACCATTATAAGATCATAAAATGATAAACAATCATTAATGAAGATATCCCTGTATCAGTAGCAATGTACCAAGCCTAAGTCCCAAGAGCTATGGTGCCCCAGCGGCACAATACATAAATAAAATGATCAGCAGCTAAATAATGAAGTAAAGTGAGCAGCAGCTAGACACGTGGAGCTGCTCTCTTAAAACAGAGAAGCCACTCCCATTACAAAAGTAAATTGCATGGAAGCAGAATCTAAAGCATCCATTAATGAAACCAGGCTGCGAACTAGGCTTTACTTTACTATACAATAGGAAACAACACTCAGCAATCCTTTAGCTGCTAAAGAAATAAAGAAACACCACACAGAAGCAGGAAAATTACAGGGAAGCCTCAAGCCAAACAGCTCAATGTTGTCCCCAAAAGCCAGGTGGTTTTGAATGCAACAACTGCCAAGTAACAAAGTATGTAGGCCTGGCAATCACCTAATCTGGTAAAACAAAGGACAAAGATTAACTCTGGGGAAGCAGCCTGGGGAAACTCTGCCTCTTATGAAAGAGAAGGCTGAAGAGCTATTGTCCCCCTGCCTTAAGGCAGGCACAACAATGGCATATCTATGGCAACCCAAAGAGCCAGCAGGCAACAATAGCTATCCTTTTATGGGGCAACAGCAATGGAGTTTCTATGGCACAACAGAATGAATCACCAGCCAGACACAGTGAAAAGCACACTTTTAAAACAACCGGGGGGGGGGGTGCAAGCCCGGAGCACAGGGAAGTTTTAAAACTTAATGGAATAAAGAAAACACCCAGCTCTAGCTTTTCTTACTGTGGGGCAACAGGGTTGCGTTTCCAATACAACTACCAGGAGAAGACACCAAGCAAACCCAGAAATACTATCCAGCTTTAAACCAAGCAAGGGGGGGGGGTGACGTGAGGGAGCTCAGAGCACCAGGAAGGGTGTAATGGAGAGCAGAAGCAAGCTGAGACAATAGCAAAATTGGGGCAATGGCAATCAGGGCAATGGCAATCAACTGAAGGAATTTCGAGCGGAGCTGCCGCACCCTGAAATGGCAATCAGCTCAGGAGAAACAAAATTCCAAGAGCAGTGAGGGGGGGTAATGAAGGGGGAGGGGGAGGCAGTTGAAACAATCTACTGGGGGAGAAGCCCTCACGGAAATACACAGCAAAACAGCAGTTTTAAAATGCACCAGCAATTCAAACAAACGCTGAGACTCACACTGACCACGTGCGCAGTACGCGCTCATAGAACCCACCCCCGTAGCGCTCAGATTTCCCTCCTTTCGAGCACGCTGCGATGCTGCCGACAAAGACAGGGAGAGTGTCTGTTTTAAAATTGGAGAAGAGCAGCACACACACACACACACATACAGAGTGATTGATTTAAAATCGGAAAAGTGCAGCACACAGACACACAGAATGTTTGATACAAAGTCGGAGAAGTATTTTTGTTTTTTGTTTTTTAAGATGTTGCCAGCAAGAGCAGCCTCAATCACACAGGATATCCAGGCAGGATTAAAGCAACAACTCGCCAAAGAGCAAGGAGGGAATTAAAGTAAAGGAGTAAGGGGGGGAATTAAAATAGAGGAGTATGGGGGCAATTAAAGTGACGTAGTAAGGATTTAAGGTCAAACGTTCAGCAATCGTTCTAACACCAACCACTCAGACACTCCAATTAAATAAATCAAACCAATACGCAGTAAGTAGGGTAGAATTAGCAGCATAAAATAAAATTAAAATTAGCACTCTCAAAAACGCAGCTGTGCTGGAAACACACACTGGAAGACCCCCTACACAGCGAAAAGGCTTTGGGATCAAAGATGAAACTAGGAGGGTATTATGTGAAAAGTAAAGGGGGAAATGATGGTGGGAAGGAAGGAGGATTTAAAGACAAGGAGAAAGGAAAAAGTAATCACAAAAGTAATGAAGGAGGATTTGAGGGCAAGACTTCCCTTTCTCAAAAGTCTTCTTCAAAGTTAACTCCACGTGGCCGCTTCTATGCAGGAACACGGAGGTGAGGATCCTCCTGACTCGCCCAGGACGACAAAGAGAAATGAGGCCGGGGGGGGGGAGGCTGGCACTGCAGCATAAAGGCTGCTGGACACGCCCCCCATGGCACCTGGTTGGACAGCCACGGGGGGGGGGGGGGCGTGAGTGCCAGCCAGGTGAGCTGGAGGCAGGGGGCAACGCCCCCTGCTAGGAGCGGTGCTCGGGCTCCCGTCCACAACCACTCCCCTCTCTTTCAGGGAGGAGAGTCTTTAATAGACTTAGCAAGGAGAACTCCTGTAACAAACTTGTTGCATCCTACAAAATGTCATATAAATTGGAACTAAAAACAGAATTGTTACACTTTGAGCACTTAATTTTTTCTTGCACCTTTGCTAACCTTGATTGCTTTTTTTAAAAACAACAATTGATTTGAGATGCAGAGGGCTAGAGCCAAAAATAGCAAATGGCATGGAATACTTTGGAGTACTACATCCTAATTGTATAAGGCAGTCCTTCAGTCAAGAGCAGTTCTGATTCTAGAATTCAGGTAGGATTAACAGTTTGGCATTAATTGCTCCCATATAAATTAGAACTCTGGTGTTAGTGTTTCATTTTAAGTCTAATCCGTTACTGATTACAATTAAAGATATTTACAGTATTGAGAGAAATTATTCCAGAGTAATTGATCCAGAATAAAATAGTGCACCTTAATGAATGGGATACAAATAGGTTAATGGAAGTGCATTCTCCTAATGCCTGTAAAGCAGAGCAGATGTCACTAGAGGGTGTCAGAGTGTTTAAAAGTTATTTTCCCTCGAAAAGAACAGGCAAAGAGACAAATCAGAAATAAATCTAACAGTTTGCAGTGTGGAATTGGGCATTACTGTACTGTATTAGAATAATGAAATTGCTAAAGGCATTTCTTCTGCTGAGGAGCTTCATTTAAAAAAAATAAAAAATTGAAAAATCATGGTGGCAACTCTTATACTTGCCTGTAAAAGGACTTCTTTCTGCTGCTCAGTACTTGCACTGGTGCAAGACAATTGGCAACTGCTAGAACCCTGAGATAGAATTACCATTTCTCTGTGGTTTCGTCTTGTTCTTCTTCTCTGTCCTCAGCCCTGCGATGTTTGTGGCTAGTGGCAGGCCCGCTGCTTGATGCTGATACTTTGGGTCAAGGCCCTAAAGTCATGCTTGGTCTAAACTCATTAAATTATAATTGCCTTCTGGCCTAAGAGACTTGAAGACACAGATTGCTTTCACTTTTCATTATTTTCTTCACTATCTGAGAGCCAAAACATAACCACGATTCTATTTTCAGTGGGCAGAATGTATAAAACCTAAGAGTTTACTGTTGTGCAATAAGAATATGTGCTGCCATAAATTATGGAAAATAAAGATGGGTTTTGCAAAATATGTAGGTGAGAAAGATATTCATTCACTAATCTTTATGATTTTTAGGGGGAGCCAGTTATTTTCCAGCTCTTGTTCTCTGCCATTTTAGTGATTCATCAAAGGGTAAATCTGCCCAGTTACTGCTCCACAGATAAAAGCAGCATGACATATACTGAGGTAGTTAAACAGGCATATGTATTCAACAGCTGACAGACAGAGTCAGTCTAAAAATGAGTGTATGATGGCTGGCTATAGACTCTGGAGAGAGTAATGGATTTGCCTAAATACAGTACTAAATTCCACAACTGCCATCATCCCTGACCCTTAGTCATGCTTGCTAGGGCTCTTGGGGGTTGTAGTTCAGCAACTTCTGGAGGGCCAATAATTCCCCAACCCTGCCCTATTAGAGCAAATCCAGTCGGAAAAAGAATGGCTTTTTGCAGTTTGGAAAGTGATGGGATTGAAAAGTGTGGGATGGGTTAATAATTAATGGAAAGATGTATAAACACCCACAAGCAGATCGGGATGAATGCTTGTTGTACAACTGCCCTGCAAACAAATCAGAATGAATGTTCAATAAAGACCAGATATACTAATCTGACCTCCATGTGAGCTTTGTGTAATAAGAAAATCAGGAAGATTGCTCAATAAACCAGTTGTCTGGACTCTAGAGGTGTTCTGCATTCTTTCTAGAGCAACTTGATTGAGTGTTTGAATGCTTGGAATGCACAGTTCCTCTGTAACAAAAGGTGCTTGCTGCAGCAATGAAATCTGGATGGTTCTCAGCTGTTTAGTAAAAGCTGTGCTGTTTCTGCATAAAAACGACATCTGATAATTGCAGTGAGGCATCTAATCATAAGCCTGCATTTTTATCAAAGCTTATATTTTTTATTAAGGCCTGTATCTTAAAAAGAGCTTAAAGATTTTCAAATGTTTATGCCAGGCAGAAGACCAGCTGCCTAAGAACCTTGGCAATGTTTATTCTCCTGGACAAGGGGGCCCCCTGATTTATAGCAGAAAACAATTCTCAAAGTCGTAAAAAGGGAATTACAGGCTGACAGCCAAGGTTACACTGACCCTACATATTACAGAAGATAAAAAAAGAGATAAACATAATTAAGAGTTGATAAATAGTAAAATAAAACCATGTGCCTCCCATTAAACTTGAGCCATATTTTCCTAAGGTTGAAAGGTCAAGAGCAGTGAAAAAGGCAACTGGCTTGGCTGGAGAAGATAGGTTTCTTCCTATCTTATTTTGAGGCTGGAAACTGTCCCTTCCTTTTTTACTTTGAGAAGGTTTATTCTTCTAAAAAGCTATCTATGTTATGTATTAAATATATTGGCTTAAATGTAATTATGCAAATGATTTAGAAAGAAAGAAATGTTAAATCCTTATGCTAGATTCTTATTTCATATAGTTGGAAGAGATCACAGGGGCCATCAGCCATCAGCCCAGCCCCCCTGCCAAGCAGGAAACATCATTAGAGCACACATATGGTTGTCAGGCCTTTGTTTAAAGACCTCCAAGAGAAGGAGATCTTTCAATGATGATGTGAACTCAAGATCCTTGACATCTGTTTAAGATAAAAATTTAAGATTAACCATTTGTTTTGGAGGGCAATAGGGCAAGGAGGGCAAGAGGTGAGCTGGTAATTAAGGTTCCTTGTTGAGACACATGTAAGATATATTACTACTTATTTGTCATTTATAGATAGAAGAATATATAGCTTTTTGTTTCCCATAAAAGGGCAAAAGGAAATGGGTGTATCTTTTGTGATTGGTTCTAGCAAACAGCCAATAGGAATTTCAACCAGGCTGATTGGACAGAGGCAGCCACAGGAGGAGCAAGGGGGCTGGATTAAGGAAATATAAGTGCTGGCCAGAATGGCAGGAGGGCAGGCCAGAGCTTGGTAACCATATACCACTGTGCCTCATATTTATTTGTCCGACAAATAAATTATTATTTTAATTTCTCTATTGCTGCGTTGAATATTTCATTCCAGCTAAGCGTTAACCACAAGCAGGGTGCTACAGCAGCAGACAAAAGGCTCCAATCTACACATAGCATAATGATTAATCAAGTCCTGCTTAAATTGCAGATACAGAAGGGTTTAGCATTTACAATGCTGTATCTTATTACAACATAGAGAAATCAGGTTTTTTTTTTAAGTCCCCAGGCAAAGACTGGAAATATTTCTGAGGACATGCATTCCCACAATAAATATATGAGCATGCTTTGTTTGATTTCCAGAAATTTCTGCCATATTTTTTCCTAGTCTGTTTCCATAGTGTTGCTGAACATGTATCTTCTCTGAAAAGTGTGTTGGTCTTTCCATGTTATAACTCAAGACATCTTGCAAATGTGTGTGCTGGCGTCTCTTTCTTTCTTCCTTTCTTCCTTTCATTCTTTTTTTTTTTAAGGCAGCATACTTAGCATATTTAAAACCCCTAATCCTTCTACCATTTTTTGCTTGTGTTGCTTGATGAGGCCACAAGAAAAAAGGGAGACTTGGAGAAGGCCATTTGTGTGGATGTTCTGTTATCTTTCTGTTTTGCCCAGTACAAGGCCATCCAGATTGTCTGAGGCCTAGGGGAGCAGGGCACTCCCTATGCTGAGGGCAACATTGTGCCTCGACACTATGTGAGTGGCATTAAGCATTCCTCTCACGTGAGCACATATCCTATGCAGCAGATTCAGTCCATCCAAGCAGAAAATAATCAGTGCAGGCTGCCTCTTAAAATGAGGCCTTTATCCTGGCAGGCGGCAGAGTGGCTGCCAGGGAAAGGTGATGCCTTGGGACAGAGGCTCTTTCATGTCTCTTCCTTTGAAGAGAGTGGGGAGGGGAGGGGTAATTTTCTGGTCTGTCTTTCTGCCAAGAGGCTACAATGGCTATGCATTAAAGCAATGCCCTGGAGATAAGAGGCCAGCATTGCATATTAAGCACAAAAGACAGAGAAGTTTAAAATGAAGATTCTAGAGATAGTAAAAATGAAGTGTTGACCATGATTCTGGTGTGATCAGGCAAAGGTTAGATAAGCTTTCCTTTTGTAGGGTGAGGGGAGAAGAAAGGCAAGAAAGAAGTCTGCCTTAAATACAGTGGTACCTCGGTTTTCGAGCATCTCAGAAGCCAAACATTTCAGCTTTTGAACGCGCCTCAGAAGTCGAACAGCTTCTGCTGAGTTTTTTCCCCCCAATTTTCTCCATTGACTTTGCAGACCACTCTTTGCTCTTCGGTTGTCGAATGTTTCAGAAATCGAACAGTCTTCCAGAATGGATTACGTTTGGCATATGAAGTACAGTGGTACCTCGGGTTAAGAACTTAATTCGTTCTGTAGAACCTAAGACTAAGCTACTCTCAAGAATGTATAACTTGCTGTTGAGGTGGAACACACAAGATGAAACGGTTAAATCAGCTATGATAAAATGGGCACAGGATATTGGGTATAATATCATGTTTGCTGACTGGGAAAAGTTATGGACCACCGGTATGAAGTTTACGGCATGTAATGCCTTGAAAGAAAATATTATGAAAATGATATATAGGTGGTACATGACCCTAGACAAGCTTGCAAAAATATATCACCTGTCTGATAATAAGTGTTGGAAATGTAAGGAAACTGAAGGAACGTTCTTTCACCTCTGGTGGACTTGCCCCAGGGTTAAGGCTTTCTGGGAAATGATATATAATGAGCTGAAAAAGGTATTTAAGTATACCTTTCCTAAGAAACCAGAGGCCTTCCTTTTGGGCATTGTTGGCCAGAGGGTGTTAAAGAAGGATCGAACATTATTTATGTATGCAACAACAGCAGCAAGGATACTTGTCGCCAAACACTGGAAAACCCAAGATTTGCCCACGCTGGAAGAATGGCAGATGCAACTGATGGACTATATGGAATTAGCAGAAATGACCGGCAGAATCCGAGACCTGGGAGAGGAAGCAGTGGAAGAGGATTGGAAGAAATTTAAGGACTATTTACAAAAACACTGTAAATTATATGAGTGCTAAGAAGGATGAGAGATTGAAAATAACATGGCACCATAAAGTTAGTTGAAAAGAATATGAGAATGAGTGAATTTTAAGAGAAAAATAAATTTTGAATAAATATCATGTCAAAATTAGGTATTTAAGATTTAGATAAAAATATTCAAAGTTAGGGATAAAATATTGGAAATTTATAGAATAAGAATCGAAATAAGGTGATAAGTTGCTGGTTAAAGTTGTATAAATTTGGAACGTAGGAGCGAGAGATGTGAGGAAGTCCAAAAAGTGAAGAAAAGATGGCTACTATAAGGTGTTATTTTTATATCTGTTTCTTCTTTTGTTTTGCTTTCTGTTTATTCTGTTTTTTTTCCTCTTACTGTATTAATAAAATCTTTAATAAAATTTTTTTTAAAAAAATAAGAACTTAATTCGTTCTGGAGGTCTGCTCTTAACCTGAAACCACTTGAGGTACCACTTTAGCTAATGGGGCCTCCCGCTGCTGCTGCGCTGCTGCCACTGCACGATTTCTGTTCTCATCCTATTTCTGGGTTAGCGGAGTCTGTAACCTGAAACGTCTGTAACCTGAAGCACCTGTAACCTGAGGTACCACTGTACAGTGGTACCTCTGGTTGCGAATGGGATCCGTTCCGGAGGCCTGTTCGCAACATGAGCAGAACGCAACCCGTGTCTGCACGTGTGTGGGTTGCGATTCACTGCTTCTGCGCATGTGTGTGACGTCATTTTGCGCATCTGTGCATGCGCAAGTGGCGAAACCCGGACGTAACCCTTTCTGGTACTTCCAGGTTACTGCGGGACGCAACCTGAAAACGCTCAACCTGAAGCAAACATAACATGAGGTATGACTGTACTAGCCTATCTCACAATATATTTCAGTGCTTAGAGTAAGCCTTTTCTTGAGAATTAGGAAAAAGGAGGTCCTGAGCAGTTTGAAACCTAATTGACATATTGCTACTGAGATTTGAGTAGCATCTCCTCCCACCCCTTCCTGCTTAATCATACCTGCAAAGTTGTGTGATGTGCAGCAATAGCCTATTTGCTCTCCCCCAGAGATCTGACATGTGGTGCGTTTCCTTGTGCAGACTAAACCTGTGGGTTCCTTTTCTTCCTGAGCCTTCCTTGCCTTATGGATTGTCTTCTTTTTATTTTCCTTAGACTGTAAGTTCATCTGTCATTACCGATGCCGCACCCTTATCCGGCTAGACTGCAGTGGCCCCAGATATGAAGACAGTGAACAGAATGAAGGCAACGAGCAGACAGTAGAAAAAGACACCAATGTGGTAAGAAAATAGTTCTGAGTCATATACTAGGGTTGCCATATGTCCGGAATTTCCAGGACATGCCTGGGATTTCAAGGGTGAGATCACTATCCAGGAGGATTTTTTAATTTATTTATTTTTTTAATGGGGTTGGGTTTTTTGTTTTTGGTGTGCTGAGGGCACTGGCTGAGCAGCGGTGCTGTCACAAAAGGAAGGGGCAGCCATGACGCTCTTACTTTTGGCGGCCATGTGTACGTCTCTCCTCCTTCCCTCAGTGGCCTCCAGGCTGGAGCCCCTGCAGGCCCCGCGGCCACAGAGCCACTGAAGCGCCTGCACCACTTCTTCAGAGGCAGTGGAGGCCAGCCACAGCCTGGGGAAGGCCGGCCTGGCTTTCCAGGAGGAGTGCCTAGCCTGAAAAGAGAGCAGGAGGCCAAAGACAGTGAAGGTAAGAGAGGGGATAGAAGGAGGGGGCGAGCAGGGGGACGAGGAAGGGGTCACTGGCAGGGAGGGGGTGAGCAATGGAGATGTGGGGTGGTGGTGGGGTCCTCCGAATGTGTGGGGGGGGGGTCCGGATTTTTTGTCTTTGGAAAATGGCAACCCTATCATACACGGGGCTGTAAAAATGCAAAATGCTTCTTTGCACTGAAGAAAATACATCTGGAATAGCCGGAAACACTCCTTTACAAGAACTTGAATGCTCACACAAATGCTGCAAGTTGTGCCAACCCAACCATTAGGCATGATGAGGTGACTGTCATAGGCAGCTGATATGGGGTGTCATGAAAGAGCAGCAAACTGGTGTGTGTGTGTGTATGTATGTATGTATTATTTACTGTTGGAGAGATGGAGAAGTTCGAGAATAACTTGGCTGGCCTTGGTACTATGAACCATGGCTTTGGGGTAGGAGAGACACTATTTACTGGCGATTTTTATGTTCATTTGTAACTTTTGTGCCAAATTAACTTGCTAGATGTCATTTTGAGGCTGGAATAGCCAGAACTACAAACTATACTTCCTTTCTTTTTATAGTGGGTGAGGAACTTCTTTTGGCTCAAGAGCTGCATTCCCTCCTGTGCAACTTCCCAGGGTGCACCGCTGGTAGACAGGGCTTAGCAGCAAGAAGTTAGTGGGGCAATAAATGTGACTTCTCCATTGTACAGTAGGCTACATTCCAGCCATGCAAAATTCAGGCACGGGCACACCCCTCTCCATCTAGACAAGCAAGATGCATTATCACACTGCAAGGACACATTCCAGCCTAGCAAAAGCACTCAAGGAGGATGCAGAGCCATGCCAGTGGAGGGCGTGGCCTGTGGAGGGTATGTGGCCATGTGAGATTTCCAAGGGTCCTGTATTTGGCCCCTGGGCCTGAAGTTCCCCACCTGTGTTCTATTAATACCTTTTGTTCTTGGGACTCATAGATTTGCCAGACTTGGTGCGATATTTGTCTGGTGCTCCCCAAAATGTATATAGGAATATGTCTGAAAGGATAGTGTTTGCAGACAAGCTTATTAAAATCAGGTGTCCTTTTTGATGGTTTTCAATTGGTAAGTAAACATGTTGCAGATTACCCTTCAGATTGCATCTGCCTGTAATGAGGCAGGAAGAGACACACACAGAGTGGATTTTTGATGCAATATACAAGTGTGAAAATCCTAAGATGTTCAGGAGCTCCCTACACTAATCACTTCTGTTCCTTCACATGGCTAGGTTTTCTCTTATCTTCACTCATATTTAGCATTGCACTAGGCATATTATAAATTATGGAGGGTTTATCCCTGGCTGTCTTATCTGCTTAAGAGAATTTTGGTGCTGCCATATGTGGGAAGCCATTGGTACCTCTCGATAAATGCAGCAATCAGCTTGCATTTTCAAAACAAGACAAGATTTAGCAGAAGGGAGGGGTCCACAGATTTCATCATGGTTCTGACAGATCCAATTCCATCCTGTTATTGGCAGAGCTGCTTGCTGCAGCTGGGGCTAGATGCTGCTATCATGTCCCAGGGGCAGGGAGGGCTGAAAGGGCAGGTACTTAGAGATGCAAGGCCATCAGCCCAGCTGGCGTTGCTCGTTGCCAATTAACATTTTGCCACGTGGTGGACTAAACACTTCTGCCATGGAACTACATTGCTTAGCAACAGCTTTTGCAAGCTATTCCCAGGACAGACAGAAACAGACAGACATGCACGTACAAGGGAATTGGGTGGGGGAGGAATCCCTGATTTTTGGCTAAAAGTGTCATCTCTTCAATGTTCTTCCATCTCGTTGACCTCTTAATACAAATATAGAGTTGGAAAGGACCTTGAGATTCATCTAGTCCAACTCCTTGCAATGCATGAATCTCAACTAAAGCATCCATGACAGATGGCAATCCAGCCTCTGCTTAATAACCTCCAATGAAGGAGAATCCACCATCTTCCACTGTTGAACAGCTCTTACCATCAGAAAGTTCTCCCTGATGTTTAGTCAGAATCTTCTTTCTTGTAATTTGGTAAAGGTGTCTTAACATATATTGTTATGAGATTTCCCTCCCTCACTTATCTGTTATAACCAGAAATGCCTGGAGGTGTGCTATTCATGCTATCTGTTTAGGTCTAGAGCAGCAAAGGGGTGGTGAGAGATTACCACTTACAGAACTAAATACTTTAAGCAACAAAGATTAAAGGATCAAAAATAAAGTTAAACAAGACTAGATTAACTCATGTACTAAATGTTATGAGGCAGTGCCCCATCAACCTGAGAGCTCTTCCATAGTGAAAATGATCTGAGAAAGTTCCTAGGTGGAGGCCATAGGCTTGTACTTTGTTTTTTAGAATTCTGCTAAACTCAGTACATAACAGATATGTTCTCTACATGTGACTGTAGTGATGTTTGCACACGCGGCTCTGGGAAATTTAGAATATTTCTAATCTGGCTAGTATAAGGAACATGTGATTGAATTTTAGTTCTAGTCCTGTCTAGAATAGGAACACTTCACTCCAAAGTCTTTGTGACAGTCATCTCTTACTGTGGCAAATTTTTGTACCCACAAGGCAGAAATCCAGTAAGTTTTATTCTTCCAAGTCTAGAGATCTGTGTGAGGCTTACATGCAGAATTTCTGGCAGGTGCACATCCCTGCCCCTGCGCCCCGCCCCCCAGAAAAGTGGAGTAACCCAACCAAACGGGAAACTGCGTTTTTGCCTTTTAAATGAACCACCCAATTATTAAAATGTTTCTGCGAGACCTACGTCTGAGTAGATTTACAAACACAGCCGAACAAACCTGCCTATCCCAGACAATATATACAGTATACTTGGAAGGGAATGCCGGGAATGCATACCGCAACCCTTGAAACTTTTCTTTTTTTGGCTTTTTTTTTGGGGGGGGCTGCGTAAGGTTAAGTTGAGGGCGGCGCTAGGGTGTTGCTATTCCGGGAGGACTTGAAAGGCGCGGGGAGAGGAACGCCAGTAAGCGTGACTCCACTTCCCGCGTGGCTGGCTTGGGGATGAAATCACTGCGCGGGCCGCTCCCGCAGAAGAGGGAAAGGGCGGAGCCGAGCTTTTCGCCCGCGACGGAAGGGGGGCTTCTCCCACGTCAGCCTCCCCTGCCTCCGTCCAATGAGGCGCGCGCGTGCGGGGGCTGTATACGTTTCAATCCCAACGGCTGCCAGGAGAGGGAGGGAGAGGAGGCGTCTCCGCCTCCAAAGGGAGCTCGGGAGTCTGTTGCCACTCGAGCAGCCCTCGCCCGGCAGAAGGCGGGGAACTTCCATGAGGCGGCTCTCGGCCGGCGTGGCTTCAGTGCTTGAAAGAGGGGTTCGCAGGCGACCAACTGACGCGGGCTGCCCTTTCTAGGCGTTTATTATCGTTCCCTCCTCCCGTCAGGAGGCAGTTTGTACGGAGAGAAGCCGCGCAGCTCCTCCCCAGCCCTGCCGGGTTTCTGGGCACGCAGACGGCTTGGGTTTGTTTGGTCCGCTGGTGTGTGGCGGCGGGGCGGGGATCTTCGGGTCTTCTCGTGAAAGAAGCAAAGGGAGCGAGAGGAAGTGGAGGAGAAGCCTAAGCTGGGCATGGGCGAGGGTGACGCGGCGGCCACCACCCCGTCCTTCGAGATGACCTGGAGCAGCACCACTAGCAGCGGCTACTGCAGCCAAGAGGACTCGGACTCCGAGCTAGAGCAGTACTTCACAGCCCGAACCTCCTTCATCCGAAAGCCCCACAAGGAGAAGAAGGTGAGGCAAGCCCCCCCACCCCCACCCCCCGTCAGTCTCCAGGCGGCTCTAATGCAAAATGCGCGGCGCTTACATCTCGCTGTGTGGATGGGATGGAAGCCCACGCGATGTTAGAATCTCCTTCCCAAGCTCCCAAATCCATAGGGGTTGGCGCGGGGAGAGGAAGGAAGGAAGGCATAGTATTTCCGACCAGCCCACTAATGTCTCTGTCTCGCGCCCCCCCCCCAAAAAAAAAAACACACATTAGGTTTTCCATAAACCGAAAGCGGGTGGAAGGTACCTTCGGTCAAACGCGAAACCAGCTGCGGTTAATAACAGTGAGAATGAGTTTCTGTTTGGAACTTCCCTGGAGAGCAGGCTGGAGGGTTGAGAGGAACGGAGCAGGAGAAATCCCTTCATTTTTCTGTCTCCCTGAAGTTAGCTCGAAAACGGAACCAGTTATGTCTGTTCACTGTTGAGGAGCCAAAGACATAGTCGAGAATACAGGACAGTTGGGGGAGGGGGGAACGATTTAGGTTGCATGCAGTAGCATTTGGGTAGGTAGCTGGTTTATGGGTCCAGGGATTGCGGTGAACAGCAGGGAGCACAATTGTGTTATTTGTAGGGTGGGGCTCCAAACCTGAGCACAAACTTACTTTTGAGCAAGGAAAGGTGAAAGTGCTTATGTAGAGTGTTGATGTAGGCAGAGCTTCACTGAGAGGGCACTGGCTCTCTTAAGTACAGTATGGGATGAGAGCAACATGAATACACAGAGGTGTAGGTTGGCACTGCCTTTGATGGTACTATGCAGTTTGTTCTGCCTGGATGAGTGTATTGTTTCTCTCTTTTTCTGACTACTTGTATTTTCCACCATATTAGCATGTGTATGACAATAAATTGAAAAGGGGTGAGTTTGGGTTTTTTGCCATTCCAGGCTAGCAAAATTGTTCTTCTCTTTCATGTGGTTGCTCCAGATATCATGGGAAAAGAGTCCTTTTGGGAGGAGGACTAATAGTAATGACAGGTGTGGGATTATGTCTTAAAAGGGGTCTACATCCGGCATCATGGCAGTTTAACAAGCTTTGTTTGAGAATAATGCATGAATGGTCACTTGGGGACAAGATGAGATTACCACATGGTGCTACAATGCGATGACAAGACAGCGGAAATAACTATCATCCATTTTAATTTTACATGGGCCAAGCCCTAGTGTGTGTATCACTGCAAAGACCAACATAGCCAATTGGTCATAAACTTTTCACTCATGTGGGTTTAAGTATGATGAGCTTTGCTTGCAATGATGATATCCTTTATGTGCTGCCACCAAATGAAAGTAACAAAAATGATTCCTCTAGCTTTGGTCTATCAGGGAGCCGCTTTTGGAGCTGCTTTCTTATTCTCGAGTGTTTGGATCAAAATATGTGGTGTCTCATACATTTTAGACTAAGCATCCCAGCTTAAGCAAGGAATCATGCAAAAAACCTTGACCTTGGTACTGGCAGTGCATGTGGGGAAATGAAATGTAGCTTTTATCAAATCAGTGCCAATAAGTTGTTTGGGACAATATCTGAAATGGGAACCTGCTTGTTTCATCTGGCAAAGAGCATTGTCCAGAGATCTAAATAAGAGAGATCCCAGAACCAGAAGAACCAGTCCTTAATTCCTTAAAGCTAATTCTAGTAGCTTGATATCTTGCTTTTTATAAAAAGATACAAGCAATTTTGTGATGTTGAAATGCACTTAGCCTTTAGACAAGTCTCTGATAGGATGAAGTGTATGTATATGACTGCCTAACAAAGAAGTGAGTGCTCTTGTTAAATTTCCCTTAAAGACATTAGCACTATGAAGATGCAGATTGGCACCATATTAAGAGTGGCTCTCTTTGATTAGTATGGAGGAGGGGTGTTGCAGAAAAAACAGTTCCTTCAAAGCATTTTCTCTTTCTAGCCTTGCCTTCATGCTACTAGATGCTCCTTCCCAGTTGCCAGTATGCCAAGAAAAAAGGCAGCCTAGTTATTATTGTGTAACCAGGAGCAGCTGAGCCTGCCTGAGGATTCAAAGCAAGTGTGGGGGTGGACACCTAGGTGCAAGTTGCATCCAAAGAGTCTGGGCTTGTTGTCTGCAGGGTGACAACTACTGAGCCTTACATAGAGGGTTGTAGAGCCCAAATATAAAGTGTTCTTTTGTAGATGAGGTGCTGTTTTCATTCTGTCTTAGGTCTGAGTGGAATTTTCTTAATTTACTTGGACGGTGAGAAAGGAGTCAGTGTGATCAACAGTTAAATAAGCTCTTCTTCTTGAGGTTTTCATGAACATGACCCACAGATGATGAAGACAAAGTAGAAGCAGTAGGCATCTTGGGATGCATTGTTGATTAGAAAACGTTAGTCACCTCTGATTAAGTATGATAAAGCAGGGTTGAAATACAGTTAGTCTGCATCATGTGAAGAGAATGGTAGGAGGGAGGAATGGAAAGGCATGTGGGAGTTGGCAAATGATCCAAGATACTGATCTAACAACCCCTCAGACCTGTGATGTGAAATTAGCAACTACAAACCCATTAATATGTGTTAAGCATGATGTGGTTTGCAAGGTCTAATGGGGACTGAAGGCCCTTTACCCTTCCATAGCCTTGGTGTGAAGTTTGGTACAGTATTGTAAAGTTCCACCAGTGAGTTTCCACTCAGGTCCAGGGGGAATATATGTATCTTTCTGACCTCCACAGGATAGACAAGATGAGTTTAGAAACCCTGCAGTGAGTCCCAAAAGTGCAGCTTGACATGGGATGAATGCACAACTGGAAATGTTCTTTAGCCAAGGGTTGTGACTAATACAGAGTTAACTTTTGCTGAGATCCAATAACTTTAAAGATCTCAGTATGTAAACAATTCATTCTCTCTCTCTCTCGCCCCCTCTCTCCGCCCCCCCATCCAGTGAAAGAGTAAACTATTTTTTTTCTTGTTCCCAAGTGGTCTGCTGATGGCTTATGCTGTGTCTGTCTTCATGTTCTCCTGGGACACCAGGGAATGCCCATGTTCATTTATATATGCGGGGAAGGGAGGAGAGACTACCAGGGACTTGGACAAATAAAAAGTGGCATGTTGACTGTAGCTTATGCTAGTCTTCTAGATAGACATTTGGTATGACCCAACAGGCATCTTCTTATGCTGCTTATTTCAGTAGGAATTAAGCCCCATGATTCTTTGCTCAACACTGGTATCAACAGGGGCAGAACCCTGGAATTGGCATGGGTTTTATGTTGCTGGCACTTTTTATGGAAATCTGTTGAACCATGAGGACACTAGAGAAGTGTTGAGAATAGCAGTCATCCTTTAGTTCTAAACCTTAAATCCCTTGACCAATACAAGTCCCCCCCCCCTTTTCTTTTACTTGAGGTTTTGTCTCTTCTCTCTGGCTCCCTTTCTTTCCTGTTCACATGTGGACTGAGTCACTGAGTGCACAGGCCATCTTCGCTGTTGGTTTTTCTTTACATAAAAGCCACATATACCACAAAACTGCTCTAAGAAAAGCACAGCAAAAACAAAACAACCCTGGCCACAGCAATGCAGCTAAGAGTCCATATTGGACTGGAATCCAGCAGCTATCCTGAGCTAACGTTTCTAGTGTTAGTGTGTAGGGACTCAGAGGGTTCAGTCTTTGCAGGGCATTTCGTCTTCATGCTGTGCCCCCTGTTTCAGCAAAGAATGGCACAACCTAGCAGTCCTGCATCACTCACGCTTGGGGGTTTATGTTCTGTTAATTAATTTCTGAGGTTACGGTTTTTTCTTTACTCATATGAGAGCACTCCTGAGGTCAGAACTGATAATGATGATAGCAAAGTCTGCCTTTCTTCCTTCTTCATAAAGTAAGCTATTCAGCTGCTTTAACATATGGCACAGTCAAGTCCATGAATTAGTGTCTTTCTAAATCATGTGTTTTGGAAAGGGTCTAATCTTAAACGGAAGTATGCAGGTGGTAGCAAATCTTATCTAATGAGTCATTGTACCAAGCAGAGTGCAGCAGGAGAACTCTCAATACTTATATATCTTTTATATTCATAAAAGTTAATAATTAGTTCCAGAAAAATTCTAGACAATAGACTTCTGAGGCTTCTAGGATTTTAAAAAATTGCATTGTCAGTAGGCTCACAAGTACCGTTAATGGCTACAGACTTGAAATTAATTTTAAATTACGACTTTAATTTCAGCATTGCACACCACTTACTGCAGCAAGAGCATATGTTTTTGAAAATACAATTGCAGTTAGGCTATACAAAGGGCCCAATTTCCTTGTGATAGGATCATCCTATTATATCTTTGGTGCTTATAAATTTTATAATCCTTACTTAATTTATTCTCACAAGAATATGTGGGACAGCTTCTCTGGGGATAACATTCCAAAGATAATGGTGCAATAGCTGAGAATACCTTCTCTTTGGTTATCATCTCCTTTAACTTTAGAGAGAAGAGCACCCGTATAATATCCTGTGGCAAAGACTTCAGTGCATGGGCACATTTTAATATAAAGTGGTATTTAAGGTGCCCACAGGTCACAAACCATATAGTGCAGGGGTCAGCAAACTTTTTCAGCAGGGGGCCAGTCCACTGTCCCTCAGACCTTGTGGGGGGGGGGGGGGGGCTGAACTATATTTTTTTTTGGGGGGATGAATGAATTTCTATGCCCCACAAATAGCCCAGAGATGCATTTTAAATAAAAGGGCACATTCTACTCTTGTAAAAACACACTGATTCCCAGACTGTCCGTGGGTCAGATTTAGAAGGCGACTGGGCCAGATACGGCCCCCGGGCCTTAGTTTGTCTGTTCTTGGTATCTGTGCCTGAGCACACTAGGTCTGAGGTAACACTGCCCATTAGACAGTGTTGGCTCATGTTTATATATAATATAATGATTGTTAAGCAACTCTGAGGTAGTTAATTCTGGATTGCTTCAGTTACAGTATCCCAGCTGTGATTTATGGCATTTGCACATCATTAGTAAGGTAAAGGGTAAAGGGACCCCTGACCATTAGGTCCAGTCGTGGCCGACTCTGGGATTGCGGCGCTCATCTCGCTTTATTAGCCGAGGGAGCCGGTGTACAGCTTCTGGGTCATGTGGCCAGCATGACCAAGCCGCTTCTGGCGAACCAGAGCAGTGCACGAAAACACTGTTTACCTTCCCGCCAGAGTGGTACCTATTTATCTACTTGCACTTTGACGTGCTTTCGAACTGCTAGGTTGGCAGGAGACATCAAAAAATTGTATACTCTAAATTGTATAATAGGATTGAGTCCTAGAGATGGCTCTTTGTCTTGTAAACAGGATGCCTGTGTCCCAAACTTGACTTGTTTACCTTGTGTGTGTTGGGGGAGCAGGAGCTGCCCTTCCTATCCTATCTAGAGCCATCTTCCCCTTTGTTTGTTCCACCCTTGCAGATTTCCTCTTGCTCTTTTCCACAGGATACAGCAACTTCCCATTTTGTTCCTTGGGTCAAAACTTTATCCATAGGAAATGTTCCCCACCCCAATACACCCAGCTTCCCACAATCCAGGCTTTGCTGGATTTGTCAGTTTGCATGTAAGCTCCTGTAGAGTGGTGCATGGCAGGTTTAGACAGATTTTTTTTTTTCTGTAGAACTCACTGCTACTGTAATCTTGTGCCTAGTTAACTGATGAGCAGCAAGAAGAGGGTGGCATTCTTTACTTCCTACGAAACATCTACTTGTTGGAGAGGAAACTAGATTAAATAATTTGCTGGCTATGTCCCATTCCCTGGTAAATATAAAATAAATAAAATCCCAATTTTATTCCTTGGGACTTAGTGTGAATGTAAATGTTTTTCCTGCTGCTGTGGGATGTAGCAGTTGGTATAAGACAGTGGAAGAGCTGATTGGGAGAATGCAAGAACATGTAGAGGGCGTAGGATAATTAGTAGTTCTGTTTAATCTGTTCTATCCTCTTGACGCCGCCTTATGTCAACCTAGCAGTTCTAAAGCACGCCAAAAGTGCAAGTAGATAAATAGGTACTGCTCCGGCAGGAAGGTAAACGGCATTTTCGTGCGCTGCTCTGGTTCGCCAGAAGCGGCTTAGTCATGCTGGCCACATGACCCGGAAAAACTGTCTCCGGACAAACGCTGGCTCCCTCGGCCTGTAAAGCGAGATGAGCGCCCCAACCCCAGAATCGTCTGTGACTGGACTTAACTGTCAGGGGTCCTTTACCTTTTTTATGTCAGAAAAAGCTAATATGGAAATTTTCTAGGGTCTGTTAAGCAGGATCACAATAACAGAGTGAATAGCATGTTGCCCTTAAGCTGAATATGCTGCAAATCTTTCTATATAGCTAGTATGGCAACTCCTTGTTGAAGGGATATGATAAGCAATTTAGCTCTGAAGGATTCATCTATAGCAGAGCTTTTCAAACCTTTCATGTTGGTAACACACTTTTTAGACATGCATAATTTCGTGACACAGTAATTCAGTTTTACTAGCAAGGTAAAGATAAAGGGTACCAACCCCGGGAGCAGCACGGAGAGCATTTGCGTGACACAGTTTGGAAAGCTCTGATCTTGGAAAACTCTGAAGAAAGTAACTCTTGACCTTGGTTCTCCAGCCATAAAGTGGATTGTGGGGATGGGTTAGAAGCTTTTAAAATGCTTGTAAAATATGAATACTACATAAATGAGTGTGCTGACTAGGCAGATGATTTCAACCATGTAAGTAGAGTATCTCCCCAGGACTCTCTTGAAGAAGTAATTCATGCAGATTGTGTTGTGAGGCACACTTGTAGCATGGCGCCGATTCTGTTCTTGATTCTGCTTGGGAAAGGAGGCACCCCATCTCTCTTACTTGTTACAATTATTTATATTACACTTTTCAGGATACAAATCCTTCCAAAATTATTTACAAGTACCATCAATGCATATTAACACTCGCACACAGTAATCAAAATTAGCAAATACCAAGCCATAAGGATCCTTCCCACAGGGCACCTAGTAGTGGATGACTCCAGCTGAAGCAGGGGCAGACTTCATTTCACCTTTCTTACTCACTTTCCTGGTATCCTTTCCAAAGGCAGTTGGTAGTTTGCCTTGGCAGGCAAAGAAGAGCAGTTGAAACAGAGAAGACTGCAAGCACTTCTCCTCTACTACTCTGTAATATACTACCTATAATAGCTATGGAAGCCATATAAAAGGCATGGATAAAAACAAAAAGCAAAATTAAATTGACATAAAAAAATTATAGTGCCGATGATTCTAGCACATGGAATATCTGCCCTGTACTTTGAACACATCTAGATTTAGAGGTTACATTGTTGTTTTGCACACAAGGGTACATTGTTGTTTTGCACATGTTTCCGTGTGCGGCGCTGGTGCTGGCTCGCCAGAGCAGCTTCGTCACGCTGGCCACGTGACCCGGAAGTGTCTCCGGACAGCGCTGGCCCCCGGCCTCTTAAGTGAGATGGGCGCACAACCCTAGAGTCGGACACGACTGGCCCGTACGGGCAAGGGTACCTTTACCTTTACCTTGTTGTTTTGCAAGCCATGCATTGTGTGAACCAAGTGGCAATACATTATTCTGTAATTCACAGTGCTCACTAGTTTTATATGGCACAGAAATGGACTTTGTTTCACCACACCTGTGAATATGGCTTAGTGGTATGTGACATTGCTTTAGGAGTAAGAAAATTAATGGAAAAAGCCAGCTAAAAGTGCCTGGGCTACAACTACCTGCCTACAGAGAATGGGATGCTTGGAGCTGAAAGTTCATGGTTTAAATCCAGGGGTGGGAAACCTTTTTGGCCCAGATTCCTATCACTCCCTACTCCCCTGGGCAGAACAACCCATCTGTAAATCACTTGAAGTCATTATAGCACCAAATGATTGGTATGCAGAAGGTCCCACCCACCTGTCAAAGTCCATCACACATTGTTTTTAAAATGTTAGGATGTCAGGCATTGGGAACTGCAGTGCAAGGGTTTTGCCAGCCCTGCGCTTGCCAGTGCCAAACATACACCTGGCAAAGCTGTTTTCTGCAGGAATTTGCTGTGCAGTCAAGTTTCCCATGGGAACTTAGTCACTCAATCAATGCAGCTGTTCTGCAGGGATCAGCTGCATCTCTACCTGCCCCACACTTGACATCACATAGGATGTCATATGTGGGGCAAGCGGCCATGGTTTGGGAAAATGAAATCGGGACCTCTGCCAGGCCAAATTTGGCTCATGGGCTAGAGGTTCCGCACCTCTGTTTTAAACATTGGAAATCAGAAGGATTTTTCCATTTCAGCTAAATGGTAAAATAAGTTGTCTCTAGATTGAACTGCCAGTAGGCAGGCAATTTGTAATGTCTTGAGCTATCGCACAGCCAGGTTTTCTAGGCCAAGTACCATTCTTCTGCAAGTATTAACTGTACAACTCTAAATTGTAATGCTGAATTTGGCACATATTCACATGAGGTGTGCCCAAAAAATGCCAGTCTATTTTCCTTTGCAAACAATCTCTCAAGCCACTTAAATTTCAAGTAAAGGTAAAGGGACCCCTGACCATTAGGTCCAGTCGTGACCGACTCTGGGGTTGCGGCGCTCATCTCGCTTTATTGGCCGAGGGAGCCGGCATACAGCTTCCGGGTCATGCAGAGCAGCGCACGGAAACGCCATTTACCTTCCCACCAGAGTGGTACCTATTTATCTACTTGCACTTTGATGTGCTTTCGAACTGCTAGGTTGGCAGGAGCAGGGACCGAGCAACGGGAGCTCACCCCGTTGTGGGGATTCGAACCGCCGACCTTCTGATCGGCAAGTCCTAGGCTCTGTGGTTTAACCCACAGCGCCACCCACGTCCCTCAAGCCACTTAAATTTCAAAGGGAGAACTAATTCCTGGGAGTTACTCCTGTGGCTTAAGTATTATCAAGCTATTGCAAAATAGAGCCACAAGGTTGCTAACGGGCCATGTGAAGGGCATGCTGTTGCTTAAAGACCAGCACTGGCTCATGGTTAATTTCTGTACATGATTCAAAGAGATGGTGCTTTTCTTCCAAAACTCCACACAACATGGGCACAGGTGGCCAACACTATATGACCCCACCAACCTGCTGTGTGCTGTGATCTATCTTGGACACCTTCCTTAGGGTCACACCACCAAATGAGGTAAGACTAGTAGTAATGAGAGCCTCTTACCTGGTGCCTTAACTTAATTATTTTTGAAGCACTAGGCTCTTCTCAGGCTGTTAAGATATGATGAAATCTTAGAACTTCTTTTGATAATTTTATCTTCATGCTTCCTTTTCTTGTTATTGTGATTGATGTTTGTGTTCATTTTCTAATTCACAGTATTTTTATGAATATACACCTTTATCAATAAAATATTTCCTGGTTTATTTTTTTAGAAGTAGTATATAAGGTCATATAACAAATATTGTCAGTGACTCACAAATGCATTATTATTGCTTGGCTCTCATGTCTCCAGCTAAAATGATTTGTATTATATTTATACTATGTAGAGGATTGCATATTGCTTTATTCATAGGTCTCCTCTGTGAAGGAGACCCTGGGAGAATAGGAGTTGATCTCTCCCATTTCCTTTTGCTCATGTGGTTACTCATGCAGTGGGAAAGGAAGTGGTTCCCAGTAATCCCTGGAGATTTCTGATTGGTTTTTGGTGAGCTCATCTGGAATTCCCTACAGTCTCCCTCCCCCCACCAAAAAGAGTGATGTCAACAGGAAAAGAGGCTGATGCAACCATGAGCAATTCACTTCTTCTGAAAATCTGAAAGAGAAACTGGTTGTGGGTGTGTATGTAGAAGGGTGCTCATTTTGTGCATGTAATTCTAGAGGTACTGTAGAAGGAAGTTTCTCTTCTGTAGAGGAGCTACAATGTACATATTAAAGCAAACTTTTTATTGCACAGATTCCTGGCTTTCAGCAGGTTGAGGGCTATACTGTATTAAGTTACTAATGTCAGGAGTTAATGTCTCTTAAGAAGCTGGCTCTGTTTATCCTTTTGGTTCTGAGAGCCCCATTACCTTTTAATCTCAGTCGGATTCCTGTTTCATGTATTAGCAACGTAAACCATAGTGAGTTTACTTTACATGGAAACCATTTGGAATTACCACCATGGTGCATAATGCCAAAGTACCTATTTGAGGTAGAGCTAGATCCTTGAGGTGAAACTGTATCTCAATGTAATTCTCCATAATTCAGTTTGAAGTAAATGTTTGGAAAAGTGTTGCTTCCGTTTCTGCATGTTTGAGAGTAGATGTTTGGCTCTAAATAGAGAACCCTGGTCTCTGCATTAGTAAAGCAAATACTTCACAAGAAGGGTGGTTGCCTTTTTGGTGTACTGAAGCAGATTTTTTGTATGGTGGCTTCTCTTCATGACAGAGGACCCTCTATGTGTCCTACCAAAAATAAAAAATTATTTTTGCAGTACTGTGAAAGCCAGTGGATACGGCATTCTATTACTGTATTCAAAGGAGGGGGGTTTCATTGTCTGTAAGAATACTTCTTTCATGCCTTCATTTCAGTGCAGGAGGGGACCCAGTGGGTACAAAGAAAGGCCCTTGCAGGCACATGTGTGCCACACTGGTAAAACCCCTATTGTTCTGAATACCTGTTCTTGCAGCTTCTGGGAATTCAGGGTGTGGTTAGATGCTGCAGTTTGCAGGTACAGCATAAGTCTACTTTGTAGCCTTTTTAATGGTAAGAGAATTCTGATCCTTGGGTGTTGCATATTAATCATGGGGCCAATGTACAGTCATATTTCTGGGGTGATGTAACACCAAGCAGGCATGATGTGATTATCAGCTTCTTCTCACACCCACATATGATTTGTTTGCACACAAGGATTTTGTAATCTACCATTCAAAGCTGAGAATGGAAATCAGGAAGTTTTTGTTTCTTGGTATAATGAGTTCATTCAACCCCAAAGCAAGCTAAGGAGTGGTGAGGACTGGCATGTAGAAAGCTTCACCTGAAACCTGTAGTTTCTCTTGACACCACCTCCATAATTTATACAAGGTCTGATCCACTGCACTACTTGATCATTTGTATCTAAACAAATGTTTGTTTAACTTGCCATGAAGGGAAATGAACTATATTTGTGGGATTGCATTGAAAACTAATTCCAGATTACCTGCTCTTCTGCAGGATGAACAGATCGACTGGGACAAGCCAGTTCTGTCCCAAACTGAGATTGAGCAAAGGATAAAAGAATACAACAGTCAGATCAACAGCAACCTCTTCATGAGCTTGGTAAGTTTCAGGAGAGATATCATTCTTAGCCCTTGTATAACTTAGTAAGGTTAAAAGGTAAAGGACCCTTGGATGGTTAAGTCCAGTCGAATTCGACTATGGGGTGCAGAGCTCATCTCCATTTTTAGGCCGAGGGAGCTGGCATTTGTCTGCAGTTTTTTCAAGTCATGTGGCCAGCATGACTAAACCACTTCTGGCACAATGGGACACAGTGACGGAAGCCAGAGTTTATGGAAACATCATTTACCTTCCAGCCGCAGCAGTACCTATTTATTTACTTGCGCTGGTATATTTTTGAACTGCTAGGTTGGCAGTTTTACCTGTATAACCTGGTAGCTGAACTTGGGAGGCCTATGTCTACATTTGCTGTCCCATCATTGTAATCCTTAAAATGAAAACTACTGTATAGCAATCATCACAAGCATATTCCATCCCTGTTTTGATGGCATCCTGTATTCGTAGAAAAACCCTGTTCATTCCAAGGTTTGTAAGAATTAACTTTGGCTTCTTTGCCCCTCAGAGACACTGACTTGTAGCCTGTTTTTATTCTTACTTTTACAACCATGTGACCCTCATGCAATGCTTACTGTACTTCTGCTCCTACAGAACAAAGATGGTTCCTACACTGGTTTCATCAAGGTGCAATTAAAGCTGATACGGCCTGTCTCGGTACCTGCCAATAAGAAGGCGCCCTCTATCCAGGACACCAGGAAGTGCTCCTCACGCAGCCAGGCAGTAAAGCGGCGCACCTCATTCTACCTACCCAAGGACACAATCAAGCACCTGCATTTAATTTCTTGTACACGTGCCAGTGAGGTCATTGAAGCTCTGCTGAAGAAATTCATGGTAGTTGACAATCCCCGCAAGTTTGCCCTCTTTGAGAGAACAGAAAAGGATGACCAAGGTACCTGATCTCCCCCTTCCCAGTTTTTTGAGAAGCCAACATGTAACATATTGCAGACTTCTAAACAGCAGCTTGCCTAGTAACCTGCAGCAAATAAAAATTGGTTCCAGTTGGCCAGGAAAGGAAGGTTTTATCAGATGGGAAGAAGTTCATTTCTTTGCTTAGGTTGTTAGAGTGCAGTGAACAACTAACATAAGTGTTAATGAGCAAAGAGGCTAGTAAAATTTTGTGGACCCTTAATTTTTGCACTTACTTGTGAAGCTGATTTATTAATACATTGTCTGAAACCAAGTGATGTAATCTTAGCAATTAGTCCTAGAATAAGAAGAGGTTAAGAGAAAGCAGTCTGTAAATCATACAGAGCAAGTTTGTTCACTTTCTACTGAAGATTCTAAATATAGTTCTGACTTCATTTTTGAAGTTTCTGCTGATGTAGCAGAGAAGCTTTATATAAGACTGTATTCTCATTATTGTTAATTATAGGTCTGTATTAGAGTGTGTCTCATCATTTTATGTTGCTGCTGACTGAGGCAGGCTGGAAGGAAGAAAAGCTGAATCGTCCTTACGTCCTCTTTTCCTGACCTGTTCCCTGCAGCACTGCTTACTAAAAGAAATGGAAATTGAAAACTAGTGGATTAACAGCACCCTCTGCTGGCAAAAAATAGACTGCTTAAATTAAACAAGGGCCAGTCTGATCTGTCCAGGTGACTGTTATACAGAGTCAGGGTGATTGAGTTCTTCATTTAACCCTGCTTCTAATGTTCTTGTGTGTCAGTATATCTCCGCAAGCTTTCTGATGAGGAGCAGCCCCTGCGTCTCCGGCTACTAGCTGGCCCTAGTGAAAAAGCACTGAGCTTTGTCCTGAAGGAAAATGAAACTGGAGAAGTCAATGTGAGTATTTGTGTTTATGGTTTGTCTGAGGTTCCATGTCAAGTTATGTGGAACTGACAAAGCCTATAATATTTGCTATCAAGTTTACTTTTATCTTTATCTCAGTAGATAAAAGAAGGGCACTCATGCTCCTAGTTCCAGTTGCGTGGTTGGCTTTAACTAGTGATGCAGAGTAGAAACTTCTTCCCCACAATTATTTTTATTGCATAAAACATTACATTTCTAGAAATATATTGTTTAACATAATCAGTGAATACAAATTTGTACTCTGTCAGGAAGTTGTACCTTGAACATACATGGTGCACAGCTCTGTGGGTTTGCAAAAATTAGTAACAGCTGCCAGTGCTACGTTATTTTTCTTTTTTAAAAAATTGGGGTGTGTGGGGATGCAATATGTGCTATTTGTCATCTCTTAAAATATTTACATGCGTTCCAGTAAAAAAAAAGCTCTTTTGAGTAAAGCTTTGGTTCAAACATAGCATTTAAACTGAATTAAATTATTCTAGCCTTTTCCCCAATCAAATAGTTGAGTTTTATGGTTGGAAAAACTTGAAGTCAAACATGCTGAACTGGATGCCAATTAATGCTGGGGATCATAACATCTTTTGATTTAATGTATTTCAGAAAAAAACTACTGCTAATTTATAACTATGAACAAAAGCAGCAGCATACAGGCTATCTGTTCTTGTTTCATGTTGACACATGATACATTCTAATAGATGGGAGCTTGAGGAGTTTTTAAGTTAAGGGCTGAACCTTCAGCAAAAAAAGAATATTCTCTAGAGCATGATTTAAAAATTCAAACATTGTGGCTTGATGACACTTTATTGCCCCATTGACAATGACCCAAGGACTTAATTGTAGAACAAGACTGACTATAGAGCAGAGCTCTTAAAGGTGATATTCATGGTAGAAAAAATCTCACATAATGGAATTAATGTGGTAGAACATAGTTCTTGGTCTACTCATAGACGCTGTTGATTAATTAATTCCCTGGGTCAAGAGTGTATAACATGGGAGAATGAATTACAAAAGGATCTGTTCTACACTGTTCATAGAGATGTCTTAGCATTTGCAATAACAAATGCTCACTTTAGGTTAAAATCTTTCCTGAAATCTTGAAAATGCTAGTTATCTGTGCAGTCCTGTTTCAGTGTTGTTCTTGAATCTTGGAGCATTGTGAAATCCAGATATACCACCCTTATATACACTCTGGCTATTTTTTTGCCTTGTTCTACATGCATACATCATTGACCCCTTGCTCCTCTTGCCACGAGTCTAGGTTCCCTCCTTACCAGTAAAGCTGTGCTTCTACCTGGAGTACCACTGAGCTCATGACTGTAATACTAATACAAGTGCCATCAGCACTGTGGTCACTACTTGCTTTTTCACATTTTTCTGCAGTGGGATGCCTTTAGCATGCCTGAGCTACAGAACTTCCTGCGTATCTTGCAGCGTGAAGAGGAAGAGCATATTCGACAGATCCTGCAGAAATATTCCCATTGCCGCCAAAAGATGCAAGAAGCTCTGGCCACCCGCACACCAGGTTGACGAGGTGCTCCATCCCAGACCCAGCACTCCAGTAAATATAAGATGCCAGATGCAGAGAAGTGGTGAAGCCAAGAAGACTACGAGTGAAGCAATCCTGCGATTGTGTGGGTTGAATGTATCTCTGGAGGGGCGTAGGGTGGGAAAGGGACAACAGGGGTTTGTGAGCCCGTGACTGGTGCATGTGTGTGTGCTCTCCATGGAGTGAGTGGTTAATAGAGATGTTGCATGCATGATGCAATGGGATCAGTTGGGGAAGTAAGGAAGTGCCTGTGGGATGTGTTTGAAGATGAGAATTTGAGTAGCCTTGCTACAGCAGCTACTTTCAAAGTGCCAGGATGCTAATGCCACTTTTATACCTACAGTGTGTCCAAATGAGGTTTATGTGGGCTTGGTGTAAAGATCACTTGAGATTTAACATAAGCAAAATAAATCAAAGTGGCCTCAAATTCTGATGTATTCCCAAGAAGGGAGGTGGCCTTAGCAAGCACCTTCCTTCACAATACCATTTTTGTATTTCTATCAGAATCAAACTTTGAAGGCCCATGGATTGATCTGATATGTTCAATCATGTCTTTATTTGTCGAGATTGATACTGATTCATATAACAGTAAGACTGCTAGCAGAATGGAACTACCTGCCTATATAGACTTTGCTCAGACTATGGTCATACAAAACAATGACGAAAATGTCTGTTGACTCCCATCTCAGATGGATCTGAATGGGATTCAAGAGTAATTGAACCAGAATCAAAAAATGCCAAAGGAAACTCTGATTAGCAGAACCCAAAGAAAAGGTAGAGTTCCTGATTATTTTTCTAATACATAGGAAAGGACATGCAGACCAAAATGCACCATAATTGCAATACAAATAGTATCTAGAAATGATATTTGGACTATGGTTGATTCCGCAGAAAAAAGGACTATAAAAAACAATATAATATAGAATAGTATGGTAAGAGCAGTGATCAAGGACCCCCAAATAACCCATGGAAGAAGGAACAGAGAGACACTTTTTATTGCCCAGACAGAATTTATTAGTCTCTAGTTATTAAAAATCTGAAAACCAGGGATGTAACATCATCAGGATTCAGATTTCTCTTCTGCTGAAAGCAACCATAGCTTTGGCCACCCTCCTTTATATGTTGCAATCTCTCATAGACATGCATGAGAGGCATTGGTGTGTATGTCTTGAAAGGCAACCTTGACTTGGGCACGACCTGGCAGGAAATAAAACCTTCTCTGTGTAGTAGTAGAACTTCATTGGTGGAGGGGGTATTTGTACTGCAATAAGTGTTTTGTTCTTTTTAAAGTCTGAAACACTCTGAAACACTCTCCAGACCAGGTATCCAAAGGAAAATGGACCTCCTAGACTTGGCTGACCGTTCTGGAGAGTAGTTTTTCAAATCAGGACTGTCTTGTTATCTGTCTTGAGAATCCAATGGATTTAAAACCTTGGGGGCTCAAGTTATGAATGGCGCTGCTTGTATACAATTCAATAAAAGATTCAGGGGTGAGAAATGCGTGGTGTAATATGTGTTTGAGAACTACTACTATGTTGGACAATAAGGTCATTCCACAGTCGATAAACTAGAGAAGTATAAGTGGAAAATGCAGTTCTCCCATTGACTGTACTCCTGTTCTGTGCTCCTAACTCTGGCCCTTTGCCCACCCACCTCTCAGATTTCAACAAGGACATCCAACAGTTGGTATGAAATCAAAATGTAGATATATGATAGATTAGGGTCAAATCAGGGTCCACCACAGCTTTGAATTACAACATCCTAGGATGGTTTCAGTTTGGTGTAGATGCCAATGAGAGAATTCTAAAATGCAATCCTTATTTTTCAAAACATTTTCTGTTGCTGATTGCCCCTTCTGATACCCAAACTATATTTCAAAGCAAGAAGCAGTTTGTATTAAAAGGTTAAGGACCCCTGACAGTTAAGTCCAGTCGCAATCGACTCTTGGGGTTGCGGCGCTCATCTTGCTTTACTGGCCAAGGGAGCCGATGTTTGTCCACAGACAGTTTTTCCAGGTCATGTGGCCAGCTTGAGTAAGCCACTTCTGGTGAAACCAGAGCAACGCACAGAAATGCCCTTTACCTTCCTGCCGGAGGGATACCTATTTATCTACTTGCATTTTGACGTGCTTTCAAACCGCTAGGTTGACAGGAGCTGGGACCGAGCAACAGGAGCTCACCCCGTCGCGGGGATTCGAACCGCTGACCTTCTGATCGGCAAGCCCTAGGCTCAGTGGTTTAGACCACAGCACCACCCGCATCTCTAGTTTGTATTGACTATTGGCTTTGGAATTGAAGCAGAATAGGTGACCCCTAAACAGAATGCCTTCCTTAGAACAGAGAGTTGTTGAGCCCTCAAGACCCCACAGGACATCACATGCAGAAGGTGTTGATGCAGTTCTGTAAATCCATGTATTTATTGGTTAATAAGCCTTTTATATCTCCCACAACTGCCTTGGTGCCTGCTTCCAATAATGTTGTCAGGTACATTGGGATCCACAAGCCATTTCATATTATTTATTTCATTTTGCAGATTTATAAACACTTCATAGCCAAAGGTACAATAAGATAAAATATAAAAAGGCACATTCAAAAAAACAACAAAACTTTCTTTTTCATACCTTGCAGTTCAGGCCTAGGCAGGATAGTGTACTGTACTTAACAAATATATCTGCAAAACAAAAATCCGGTGTGGCCACTGGATACCAAAGTGGTCGGCTGAAGGCACAGCAGACTGCACATAAACCCCAGAATATCATAGAGACTCCCTAAGGACCAGAGACAGTGTCATCCATACCTCAGTGCTGCAAAGTCCTCAGTCCTTGTCAAATTGTGGCCATATAGTTCCTCTGTACTTAATGGATTGCTCTTTGTCAAGCTTGCGGGTTGGGCGCCATCTTGCTGGCAAAATTATTTTTCAGTCCAATAACTTGTGAACTAGATTTTTATAGCCAAAGCATGGGTCCTTTTGCCCTTTTGCATGTGATTCTCACAAAACACTTCAATACATCTCCATTTTCAACAACAGGAAAATGTATGCTGTAAAAGGACTTAAAAGAGTTACCCAGTTCAAGAACAATTCTGAACTGGATTTGTTTGTCCTTACTAGTGATGTCATAGCCAAATCAGGCTACATAGTGTCTTATGAACATCATAGGAGCCTGCTGGATGAGGCCAATGGCCCATCTAGTCCAGCATCTTCTGACAGTGGCCAACCAGATCGCTGTGAGAAACCCACAAGCAGGATTTGTGCTCAAGAGTACTTCTGGGACTCCTGTGGTTTCCAGCGGCTGGTTGATATTCAAAAGCATTACTGCTTCCAAAATGACATCCAGTTCATTATGTGGTTCCCATTTCAGGTTGGTGATTCATATTATCAAGCTGACAACCCAGTGTAAGAGGGGGAGATGTAAAAGATCAAGGAAAAAATGCCGGTGAATAGGATTTTTTGCATAACTTAGGGTACGAGGGATACATTGTGCCTCTGAAATACAGTGGTACCTCGGGTTGCATACGATTCAGGTTACAGACTCAGCTAACCCAGAAATATTACCTCAGGTTAAGAACTTTGCTTCAGGATGAGAACAGAAATCGTGCAGCAGCGGGAGGCCCCATTAGCTAAAGTGCTTAAGGTTAAGAACAGTTTCAGGTTAAGAACGGACCTCCAGAACAAATTAAGTTCTTAACCCAAGGTATCACTATATACTTTTGGCCTGAAGATCAAAAAAGGTGGATTTTCAGTGCAGCCCTAGTAACTGAGAAGAGAGAGAGAGAGGAAGACCACTGATAATTTTGTTTACGTCTCAGCCTTAAATATATTTTCATGGATGCAATTTATATTGTTCTGGAAATTGAAATTGGCTTGGATATGCAATTGCTATGAACTTTTAAGTCATTTTTTGCTTCACCTTTCCCCAAACGCTGCATCACACTGCACCTGTTCATTAACATGTTTGTTGGGAATACGTCCCGATGACTTGAGGTAGGTTTTTCAGAATTGCAGCATAAAAACATATATAAAAATGTAACAGAAATTGGAAGTGTACCAGTGAGGCCATTGAAGCTACAAATAAGTAGGACTGCAAATTTGGGTATTTCTTTGTTAAAATAATTTAATATAGGTAATCTGAATTTCTTGAATGACAGTTTATTTTTACCAGAAAGGTAATTTGTTTGGAAACCAGTTCACATACTGACCTCGCTACTTGCATCAATCTGCTTGTAGCAGCATTTGCATTAATGGAGGCCAGTCATCCTATTGCCACTTGCTTAGAGGTGTGTCGGAAGTGTAGTTTTGAGCGCTGGATTCTGATGGAAGTATAATAGCTGTCGGTCTCAATCGTCCTATTGAGAACATGGATCCTGCTTCCCCCACCTACTCTCGCCTATACAGGCAGCCCGCTCTCACCTCCACAGGGGAGCGGAAGTTGCGTCACGCCGCAGCCCCGCTACAGAGCGGCGCTTTCGACCTTCTTTTGGAAGCGGACTTCCGGAGGCGGCGGACCTGGAAGTTGCGTAGCCGGGAGAGGGGCGGAGCTTTCCGGTGCGGGGAAGGTGCCGTTGCCAGCAGCCTCCCCGGAGGCACCGGCAGGCTCCTCTCCCTCCCTCCGCTCCCCTTTCCCGGCCATGCGGCCGCTCTGAGCCATGGGCGCCAGCGGCTCCAAGTCCCGGGGCCTCTGGCCCTTCGGCTCGGGCGGGCCGGGCGGCTCCGAGGGGCCGGGCGGAGACCAGGCTCTGGCCCGGGCGCGGGGACTCTGCTCGGCCACCCCCTTCGTCTTCGCCCGCCGCGGGTAAGTCGGCAAAGCCGACTGCTGCTGCCGCCGAGGGAGCCGCGGGAAGGCGAGGGAGGGAGGTCGCCCTGAGCGGCCCGTAGACCTTGCAGAGGCGGCGGCGGCGGCGGCAGGGCTCCATCTCCACCCTCCCCGGTGCTCGTCCGCTTTCCTAACCCCTGACCCCGGTGCGACGCAGGGACTGGCCAGGCTGGTTCCTTCCCCTTGCGTCCGCCCCATCCGAGTCTCGGCCTCATCCAGTGGACGGAGATGCGGCGCTGACCTTATGCCAGAGGAAGCAGGCTTTTCTTTCCCGCGGGAGAGGCTCCGCCTGGCGCTTCTGGGGCCGCTTTCTGAAGCCTCCCTTGCGCCCATGGGTCCCCAACACAAGTTCATGTGCCGCTTGCAGCTCCCCCCACCCGCAGCGGTGCCGGAGTCTTCCTCCTCGCTCTCTCCCTCCCCCTTGCAGAAAGCCTCGTGGGCGCATGCTGCAAGTTCGGTAGTTAAAGGGCTCTGCCGGCCTTCTGCTGGTCTCTAAGGTTGTGGTGCCCGAAGAGTTTGCCGGGCAAAGGGCGAGATTTTGTTCTCTGCGCGCCATCATGGTGCAAAGAGGTTTCATAGAGGTAGGGGCAATGTTCAGCTACTGAATATTGGCTTCCAGGTAATATTATCTCCTTGTGCATGCCTCCTGGATTTAGATAAGACTGTCTTACGCTCTGTTTTCCTTGTTGCCTGACATTTGGTTTATAGCACCTCTTTGCTCCAAAGCTCAGCTGATACTGTTTTTATGTAGATGTTGAATTGCAGCCTGAAGTATTTGGCAACAACAGACCATTCTGTAAAACCACCTAGGTGTTTTTTTTTGAGAAATTTAGAAAGTTTTTTGGACCAGTTTGTGGGGATAAGCCTAGATTTATTCCGAGCTTGTAAAGTCACTAGCATAGCAAGAAATGTGACAAGCGCATTCTAGTGGCTGGGAAATAGTGCCTCCATTAGGTCCTTTTGCACTATTGTTCCCTTGCCAGCTCTTAAATTAGTAAATTTTCAGCTGTGCCAGAATGCCTGCCTTCTTCCAAAGTAATGACTGGCATCTGTATTTCCATTCTAGCTAGGCAACTGGCCAGATGTTGAATCAAATGCCTTTGTTGGCAGACTGGCTGCAAAATTTCTATATCATGGAAGCAAAGGTGTCATTTTCATTTTGAGTTGCACATTCTTGCTATTTTCTCTTTTCTCATCCCTCCCCCAATGTATCCTGAGAATTCCTGTGGATTTTCATACAGTCTGCTATGAATGTGGCAACACAGCAAAGAAAAGAAGTTACTGAATTCTGAACACTGCTTTGCTGAAGCAGTTGAGTATGTTAGTGAGGAATGTTTAAATTTAGACTTGACAGAATTCCAATTTCATAAGCTTTGGGCAGTTGTTTAAAAGTGGCAGAAATACCGTTTTAAACATTCTGTTGTTGGTCAGGAGCTGTTGGCATTTATGTAGCAGGAGTGATTATCCAATCCTGTCAGCATCTTACCTTCAATAAATATGTTAAGAAATCAATCATTATGATTAATTATGATTAATTCTAGTTAAATGCCCATTCTGCTTAAGTGCAACCATGACACTTTTCTACGCTTTGGTTTTGCCATGCTATAAACTTGTTTTAAATCAAATGCTCTCTCCCTGAGGAGAATCTGACATCTTGTCACTTCAATAGTTTCACCAAGTGTTTTTCTTTTTACTCTTGGCAAAAATTAGTCAGGTTTGTAAGGTAGTCTTCAATATGTGTCTGCACATACTTTGAAATGTTACTGTGTTAGAGCATCTGATTTGCATACAGAAGGACCCAGAGTCAATTCCTAAGATCTCCAAGTAGGGCTGGGAAAGATCTCTACCAGAAGCCTTGGAAAGTTGATGCCCGTCATTGTAGATAATATTGAGCTAGATGGTCCGACCTGATAGAACACAGCTTTTTATGTTATTACTGGGATGGAATATGATCTCAAGAATCGCCATCTGTTTGATGGGACAACATTTACTATGAGTTTTGTGGAAAAGTTAATTTGTTCTGTGTAAACTATTAGTGCAAGGGTGGGCGACCTGTGGTAATACTGGTTGGGAGAGTAGGTTGATTAGTAGTAGTATGGTTTCTGCTCATTTTAGGCAACCGCCGTGCAGAATTTCCCCTGACAATTAACCTTCTCCTTACTGTAGTGCAAGGGATGAGGAGCTAGCAAATGGGTGGCAGCAACAGCTGCCAGCTAGCTGGCTTGCAGCTCTTAGTCGCAGATTTGAAAAGCAGCTGCTTTTGCTTCTTCTGTCTGAAGCTTTTTCTAAATGTTTTTCATTTCTTCGCAGCTCTATGTATTACGATGAGGATGGTGACCTTGCCCATGAGTTTTATGAGGAGACAATAGTCACCAAAAATGGGAGAAAGCATGCCAAGCTGAAAAGAATCCACAAGAACCTGATACCTCAGGTAACACAATCAGAAGTAAAAGGGAGCTGTTGCAAAGTGGTTTCAAGCTAACACTTGAGGATACTGAGCAACAAGAGAGTCTCTGAGTTTATACCAAGGGTAGCTAACCTGCTGTCTTCCAGCTATTTCTGGATTCCCATCAACCCCAACCAGTGTAACCACTGGTCAGGCATGATGGGAGCCGTAGAAATCTGGAGGCCCACACGTTGGTCATTCCCATGTGATTCCTTTGAATTTACATAGAAGTGGTTTTCTACATTGCCAGCTTTATAGTACAGTAGTACCTTGGGTTACAGACGCTTCAGGTTACAGACTCCGCTAACCCAGAAATAGTACCTTGGGTTAAGAACTTTGCTTCAGGATGAGAACAGAAATCGTGCTCTGGCAGCGCGGCGGCAGCAGGAGGCCCCATTAGCTAAAGTGGTGCTTCAGGTTAAGAACAGTTTCAGGTTAAGAACGGACCTCCAGAATGAATTAAGTTCTTAGCCCAAGGTACCACTGCATTAGTCTACAGCAGGGGTGGAGTGGGGGGGGGCTTTAGGCCCTCCAGATGTTGGACTCCAACTCCCATCAGCCCCTGCCAGTGTGGCCAATGCCAGCTTTATAGTACAGTAGTACCTCGGGTTACAGACGCTTCAGGTTACAGACTCCGCTAACCCAGAAATAGTACCTCAGGTTAAGAACTTTGCTTCAGGATGAGAACAGAAATTGCACAGCGGCAGCGGGAGGCCCCATTAGCTAAAGTGGTACCTCAGGTTAAGAATAGTTTCAGGTTGAGAACGGACCTCCAGAATCAATTAAGTTCTTAACCCAAGGTACCACTGTATTGTCTTCTGAAATACTGGATTTGATTATTTGTGGGGACACCAGTACCAGCCTTCATCGTGTCCAGCAACAATGGTTGTGTCTGTATTGGCCATCTTGAAATCACTACAGATGCAGTTCTAGGAGTCTTTGTCAACCTTCCCTGGGATTTTTTTTTAATGGTGACAAAACAACCTAATTTTAAAATGCTTGTTCAAGTTCCTGTATGCAGCAACTGTCACATTCTTGAAAGAACATCAGCCACTTTGAATTTCTGTCTTTTGAGCTAGTGATAAAAGACCCAGATGCCTCATTTCTGGAACTGGATTGTAGTAAATATGAGCACTTTCATAACATTCTATATTGGGTTATTGAGGATTTCGTAATGAATGATGGGAACATAATAAATATTTCATTATTGTTTGAAATGATTTTATCCTGCTGTTTTGCAACCTCATGTCAGCTTAGATCAAATACATTAGTCATATTGAACCAAAGTAATTTAAGACAAAGCAATCCAAGTTTTTAATAATAAGATTACATATCATGGCATAAATTAGCAGGCATATGATTTGCAACGTAGGTGAAATTTGTACCCTGTCTGGATTTAGGAGAAGAGAGAGCAGCACCATGCTTCCTTAGGGAAGCAGTTCCACAACCTTGGGGCACTAATTCTTAGGATGAATTACTGTACATCCACACCTGTGTAGGTGGCCCAAATAGATATTAATACTGCTGTTAGGTACGAATGTTGTTCTTGTAAGATCCCTCCATAGTAGTAAACACCCATGGCCTAGATCCATGGAACTGTGCACTGTGGTCCCAAGAGTTTGAATTTGTGTTTCAAATGGCTTGAGGGAGTATCTGCTGTTGGAAGAGGAAAAATCAAACATTTCATTGGGTATGTCTAAAGTAGCTCATTGAGTCTCAGCCCCTGCTGAAATCATGGGTAGAGTTTGCCCGATCAGTTTACAGTGAAAATGAGAGGAGGCTAAAAAGGCAAGCCTTACTGAACATGAACTGATGTGTTGGGAGGCTTGTGGAACTGCTTCTGGTTAAAATCAGTGCAAAATACTGGTGACTATAGCTGTGTAAATGAGCAGAGGAGAAAATAACAGCTACTAGTGGATAAGAAAGCTGCAGTTGTAATGGACAGTGTTTTGCATCAACAACAAAAATTCAGATTCTTGGGAGTCACAAGGTTCCCTATCATTATAGAGAAGGCAAGGCAGCGCTGCCTCAAATTTTAGTCAGAAAATAATGTGATGCTTGTGATGACTTGGTAAAATTGTAGATGACACTGGTTGGTATATGGTAGAATTTCATGCTGGAAACATGATGTGTAAAGTTCTGTTGGTTCTGGGCTCACTTGAATGAAACTCTTAATGATGATCCAGCACTTGAGAAGAGAAGGATAAAGAAGGCTTGTTCTTCTGTTGTCTGTCCTGTATGTGGACACTGCTTCCTTGGAGGTTTTTAAGCAGAAATTGGATGGTCATCTGTCTTGGATGCTTTAGTTGAGATTCCTGCATTGCAGGGGTTGGACTAGATGACCCTCGGGGTCACTTCCAACTCTTCAGTTCTATGATTCTGTGCCTATCTCAAGAGCTTCTGACGCCTTTTGTTGAGCACTACAATCCTGAAGATAAGGGAAAAGGTAGCTGTTTGTATAGAAGTAAGTGTAAAATCTTCACTGTAGATGTACCTAAGCATGGGAAGTGTGGAGGGTCAGTTATGGCTGTCATAACCTGGGTTTGATTTTGCCCTGACAAAAGGTTACTCTTCTGTCCGTCCTGATTGTGGACCCATTGACCAGCTTGATTCTGTCTTGTAACTAGCACACCAGGGAACGTGGGGTATGCATATAGTTCAATTGAAAGTACAAGTCTGGTTATCTGGTGCTATTTATAGCCATTAACTATAAAAACCTTCCTGTGGCTACTGTTTCTATAAGCATCATGGGGGTGGGAATGTTCTTTGCTAATGCTTTTATATTATGGACTTCTAGAGCACGGGTGTCAAACACAAGGCCCGCGGGCCGAATCCGGCCCGCCAGACCTCGTCATGTGGCCCATGTAGCCGCCACCGGCCGCCAGCCTTCACCTTTTATTCTCGCTTTTTTTTTTTTTTTTTTTTACACAAGAAAGACACCTCTTCAGCCTACAAGCCAGAGAACGTCTGCCCGCTAGCGGTGCCGGCCGTTCTACACAGGAAACTTGCCATTATTCTGACTATGTTTCTGCTTTCAGAGCTAGTTATTACTTACATTATTACAAAAAACAGTAATAATTGAATGCAGTGACAATAATTTATGATAATAAAGAGTGGACACATAGTCCTACAGATACAACCGGCCCTTTGAGGGTGACCAAACTGCTGATGCGGCCCCCGATGAATTTGAGTTTGACACCCCTGGTCTAGAGGCTTCCATAACATCTTGCATTTGCCATTTTTCAAGTAAAAGTAGTGATGAAATATTTTCACTTCTGTGCTGTGGCTCTCAATATTGCTTGTGGCGTATAATTCTCTTGAGAAGTGCTGGACCAAGTTTGTCAAATACCACTAATGCATGACCAGTTAGTTTTATGAGGCAGTACTTGGAGGTAGCATACCTTCCAATCAATTTATTGCTGGAAGAATCTGAATGAAGCCAGCGTGTCCTAGATTACCACATCTTGACTTAATAATTGAGATATGAATGAGCATTTGCATGTTTGCACATATCTGCTTTGTTCCTCCTTCACTCAAGGAGGCAAACAAGCCAGCAGGCCATTGTTAAACATAGCTTCCTGTTAAATGTCCAAACTGGGAAGTGTTGATTAATGGTTTCCAGTGAAGCCAACTTTAAACCTTCATCTCCTGACCTATCTGTAAGCTATGGTTTACTGCAGCTTCTTGGCTTGTTTGTCTGCTTGTGCATATGGAGGGACAAGGCAGATATATGAAGCTTGTTAGTATCTCCATTTATGAATCCAAGATGTGATTATCCAAGGTTTTTCACTTGGCCAAATTCATATAAACTCACTTTATTAGCCTTGCTTTAATCAATGAGTTTACTTTCTAGTCCAGTGGAAGCTTGGCGACTTTCTCTATTCCATTAGCATTCAGCAAGAATGGAAAACATCTGAATTACTTAAGGCCAAAGTAGATGGCAGCATGAAAGATGATTGATGGCAGGTTAAATTGAGTAAATGCCATGATTCTGAGAAGGGGGGGGTATTAAAAAATCTCCCCTGAACCCTTTTCTGTTCAAATCTCTCCTCTTCCCCCCTCCCCAGTTGCTGTTTAACCTATAGAACAAAACCTATATAGGGACCTAATAACTTTGCAGTGGGAAGGAGCTTCCGTTGGAAAATGGCATGGTGGGCAAGAGTTGAACATAAATACCTAATAAAGCAAAAAACAAAAAACATTAACTTCCTTCTCACAAACACATTTAAAAGGCCATAGAATGTTTAATTGGCCAAAGTCCTGCTTAAAGAGAAATGTTTTTGCCTGGCGACTGAAGATATGTATTGAAGGTGCCAGGTGAAACTTCCCAGGGAGAGCATTCCGAAAATGGGGAGCCACTGTAGAAAAGGCTGCATTCTCATGTTGCTGCCCTCTGAGCCCCTTGTGGAGGGAGCACACAAAGAAAACCTCAGGTGATGATTGCAGGGTCCAGGTCAGTTCATATGGAGGGAGACAGTCCTTGAGGTATTGAAGTAACTGGCCGTACATTTCCAGCTCATGCAGTTTTCTGATCCTTTATCTCAATTTGTTCCTGTCTAGTTTCTAGATAGAGTTCATACCCATGACCTAACACAAATAGCCCAGTTGCTTTGGTATGGCTTTTGGGCCAGAAGTCATTAAGCAAGGAACTGTATTAACTCGACTGGCACCATGTCCCTTTATTCCACATCATTTTTAGCCTGATTTCCACGTGGCATTATCTCATCCTTGTTGCATCTTTCTCTTTACAGGGCATAGTGAAACTGGAGCACCCTCGGATACATGTGGACTTCCCTGTTATCATCTGTGAGGTCTGAGCCATGGAGGGCAGTGTGAACTGTCAGTGTGTGCTATCAAGGCACCTTACCTGCCCAGTTTTACTGTACCTCACGTAAACCAAGCTAGGCAGCCACGTCTCCCTTCAGAGTGATGGATCAAGAGCACAGACGCATGGTTAGCTTTGAAGCTTGTCTGCTAGGATGAGGCGGCAACGGCTACGGCACTGACAGCATCATGGGATCGTATAACCAGGAATAGCATTGGCTAGGGATGTGTGTTGGTAGGACCTGTGTCACGTGAGATGTTTGGCCTTGTTTAGTGACCTGCTCAAAAAAAATCCCCCTTGCTGAATTGAGTAAAATCCCTTTATCAGCCTTAGGTGGCAACAGATTTCAAGTGTCTTGAGACCACGGAGAACCGACCTGCACCTTTTTCTGACCAGGTGGCCTGCTTTCTGAGTTCCCCATCAGTATTCTTTAAATGCTGACAACGAAGTTTCGGTTTATGTGTTGTATATGAGAGTAAAGGTGAGCAGTAAGCGGCTTGTGCTTCTCCACCCCTTTCCTCAACGTAACATAACTGAATAACCTAATGCTGTACTGTACTTGGAGGAGTGGAGGATGATAACAGAGCTGTACCTAACAGAGTTGTCCAAGGCAGGGTTCCCTATTGAAACAGACTGATGTGCAAGCCTTGCTCCCCCTCTCTCTAATATCTTCCTAGTGAGTTGCACTATTTCCTTTGCAGGCAGTGTCTTTTTCAACTTCACTGCTTGGAAAATTCCACTGACTTCTTCCTATGCTGTGGCACATCAGTAGAGGCTGTTGGCAGCGGCAGCAGCATCTGAGCTTGCAGTTTTCCTGTGGAGCCTTACCAAACAGGCCACCTCTTAGAAGGCGTTTGTCGACAAGTTCTGGTTTCATTCCAAAGCAGACTTCCTTCTTGTGAATCTGCATCTTGTGACTGGGTTGTATTCAACTGGCTTTTACATGGGAGTATTCCCATTAAAATTAATAGACCATGGTGAATTGGTCATGGTAATTAATTTCAGTGGGTCTACTCTGAGTAAAAATGGAGAGTGCAAGGCAGATTGCCATTTCCCTCCCCACTCCATTCTTACTGCTGACATTTCTCTCCCCCCCCCCCCTCAAAACAGAAATAGGTAACACTGTCCTTTTAATCCTTAGGTTTTGCTGTTGGCACTAAGGCAACTTACGTTGCTTTGATCAAAATGTTTACCAACCTGATTGTATGCTTCCCCTGCCCCTTTCCTCCAAAGGAAAACAAAACAAAACAATAATGTACTGTGATCTTCCTTTGACAGTCTCCTTGACTCTTTGGATTGGGCCAAGTATTGCCTGATATGGGAGAGTGCAGCACACTTTAAAGGAAGGCTATGTGTTTTGGGAGGGCTCTACCCTTTCCCCCAATGTATGAATGTGAAATGTTTGGTTTGTAGGGCCACTTCCCAAACTTGACTTGGTACACCTGCCTCTCCTCCCCAAGTTTTTGCTTCTACGATTTAGAGCTACCTGCTGCTGAAAACTGAACAGGCAAAACCCTGTCAGAGGCACTCTTTATCTTTTGAAGACGGTTTCATATGCAATGCCTGCCTGCCTGCCTTTTCTGCCAACTCTCAGAATTTATATAAAGCTTTAAAACCGAACTGTGGGTGAGTTAGCTGTAAGAGTTGGTTCATTGCACAGCATATTTTCCTTCCCGGAGCATGTCATTGCCTTTCTGAGCACTTCAGGCATTTGCTACCTCAATGTTTAGTTTAAATTTGCTGGTGCAAAGCTGTGCCTGCCAGCAGCATCAATAGGTTTGTGTCATCTCTGCACCTACATGGGAATCCTTTTTAAGCACTACGAATCAATTTAGAAACAGGGTGGAGTTTAAGTGGCAATGTTGACTGAGCTCTCTATTGACTCTCTATTGACTCTATTGACTGTCACATTTGCCTCGCTGTCACCCTTTCAACTGTATGTCGAGGGTTGTATGTTAGGATTGTTCCTTAGTGCACGGTGGCTTCCTGAGTTGCAGCTTCTCTTCCATGCAGAACTTGTGCATTACTATACAGGTGTAGAACTATACAGTTAACCATAAAAGGGTAAGAGCATAAACTATTGGCATTGGCCCCGTGTCATATTTCCATCCTCCATCTTCATGTGTCACTTATCTTTCGGTTGAATCTCGTTTGGGTAATGATGGGAAGCTGGCATCTTTATCCTTCATTGGGGAAGGGAGTGTCCACTACCAAAACAAGAGCATACCGGGGGTGGAGGTGTGTTTGCAACACTCATTGGAAAGCAAAGCTCTGTCTCTGCATTATTGTGCTTAACGAGTTGCAGGTTGAAATCAGTGGGAGGAGACTTCCTTATTCTTGAACAGTATAGTTGACAACAGATATCAAGCCTGCCATTTAGAAGTTTTGCCCCACAGCTAGTTCAAGAAGAAGCACTTTGCTGTATGTGAGGGTTGTTTGTTGCATCTTCACACTAGAGAGTTTTCTCTGTTACATGGGACTTGATAGTCATGAGAGATACTGGGAGTGAAAGGCTCGGTGGTGACACCGTTTGCAATTTCCTAAAATACCCAATTTATGTTATTTCATTAGCTGTCTTGGTTCTGAGCAAGCAAATACCCTGTGGTCAGAAAAGAACTGTGCAATGTTGGCTTTCATTTCCCCCACCACTTCTAGTGCTTATATCCATCCTGCTGGGGACCTCCCTCCTACTGGAACCTAAATGGAGCCCGTACCCAGAGAAAGCTTCCTTTCTGCCTAGCTTGAAATTTCTCCTAAGATGTAGCAGACTCCCTGGAGCTACCGGCAGCTGCTTTCAATCCATTTCTCTAAAAGGCTGGCTTGCCCACTGAGACTGTAGCTGTGCAGTTAAGACTTCCTGGATTTTATAATCCTACTGATACTGTCCCTCTCATTGTGCTTTCTAGCAGCCCCATTTCTCTTGAGAGTGGCAGCTGTTGTCAGGCTCGGGGAAGACGGCTTTATACAGGATGCTGATAATGTGAAAGTTGGTGTAAATAAAATATATATATTATCACTATTGTTGGAACAAGCAAAAAGTTCTATTTCCTTTTTTATTACTCTTCTGTGCATATGTGGTTGTGTAGAAGACCCGAACCCACTAGCACTACACTTCCTGCTCCTATAGCATACGGATAGGAACCCTGAAGGCAAATGTGTAAAATATTTATGGTTTGTTTCTCTGCCTTGAAGTGCATTTGTTGAATTTTGTTAAATTTCAATAAAATTATTTGTAAGTCCCAGAACTTTATTTTCTGTTTCTGATTGTCAGTTGGTAGCAGATCATCACCCGCTGCACCCGCTAAAATGAAGGGACTGGTAGGCCCTGTTGATTCTAAATCAAAGTAAATCTCTTCTGTCTTTGTGCTGCTCTGCTAAGCAAGCTACCTTAAGGCACCCTGCTAATCTTGCCTAATGCTTGACCTTATTTTTCTGAAAACCAGCATTCTTAAATGGTTAGGTTTGTGGCTTGTGGCCTAAATGCATTTCAGACTATGAACTGATTTTTCTAACATTGCCTCTTGACTGTTTGGGAGGTTAAGTTCAAGCCATTGAGTTATGCTTAGAACTCAGTTTGTAAATAGAGCAGCCAGCTGTAGCTTAGTCCTCCTACAGCATCTCTGCAAATTTAAGCTTATCTCCTTATCAAGCTTTACACAACTGTGCTGCCATTGCATAAGTAATTATTATCAATTGATTATACCAAAACATTGATTAATTGAAGTCCATTCACAAACCTTGGCTATCACTTGTTGATTGCTGCAGTCTGCAGTTGCTCTCAGTGGTTTGCAGAAAATTGAGTCCCACCACCCAAAATAAACTTGTCAACCTAAACAGTTCATAGATATATCTGTCTATTTGATCCAAACTTGTCTGTAGGATGTAATGGTAGGCATACAGTAAAAAGAGTTATGTGACAAGTACGTAGATTAGAGTCTAGTAGTCTACAAAAGCTTATGTCACAATAAATTTGTTAGTCTTTAAGATGCCACAAGATTCTTTGTGTCTGTTGCAACAGGCAAATACCCTTCTGGAAGTTCTTAGGCACACAGTATATGCAATATAATCAATATGATCTGTTGAAATATGGAGGCAATCTTATTTTTGATGGAACTCAAAGAGATTATCTGGTTTCAAGGTCTTTCAATCTACTGCTGTAGAAGGTAATTGCTTGGAATTGTAATATGTGGACAAATTCAAAACTTTATTCATGGTAGTGTACAATAGTTTGTACCATTAGAATCTGAATTAGAGTAGGTATGGTGAAAATCAATAAATGCTATTATATCAATGATAGGCCCATAACATCCATAAAATGGCACTAAATATCTCTGTAGACATACTGAAATTGAAAACCATGAAATGCTGAAATACAGCTAGATAGAAATTCATCAGTACTTAAACAAAAGGCCTTAACAATTTTAAATAAGGGTTTCAACTATGTACTCTGAAATTGTGGTTTTGAAATGGGAAGGGGAAAATAATGAGTCATGTTAAAACTATGAGGAATGGATGTTTGATACACACACAAATATTTTAGGTACCTACTAAGAGCCTAAGAGATAGGGGTAGAAGTTAACATTGACAATGAAAGTTAAGACCTGCAATTTGTCAGATGTTAATGTTTTTAGCTGTGAGGGTAGTGGGTAATTGGAACTGCTGTGTTCTCAGGCCAGGAAGCGTAATATATCAGATAAGCTGCAGCAGTGTAGACTCTGCCACTTCTTTTGTTTTTGCACTGATAAGTATTTATGCTGAATTATTTAATTCCTATGACTGATCACATCACAGAAGATAAAAAAACCTACTATGCTAAATCTGGAGACACCTACAGAGCATCTGTCTGTCAAAGCTCCTCCTATAAATGAACCAGAGGGTAGCAGTTCGATATCTTGAAACTAACCAAGCCGGTGCTAATGATTAACTAAAATTCTGAAAGGCCGGAAGTAATAAATTGTGACTTGAAAGCTACATTAAATGCAAGCCTGTGGACCAGGGTGCCCTTTGGTCATTCATATGGTAAATTTCCAGCCACAAGTTGCTTTCACACAATGAAACCACACATATTCCTGGATCTTGACAAATAGGAATGTAATTCCAAACTCTCTTTCTATTGTATCTCACACCTTAATCATTAGGGTTCCTAGAGCAGCATCTGACCTATTCCAGTAAGGGTTCCTTAGACTTGGTATCACATTATGACCGTAAGCAGCATGCTAACTTAGAACTGCTTCCAGTATTGTGTGTTGTTTCCTATGGTTCATCTTCGTAATGTCAGTCTGACAGATGGATACACTTACAAGCTAGTATGCCAATCTGTTTTATGAGACACTTCCTCTGGGAATGTGAACTCCGTAAAGGAAACCGAATCTTCCATATAGTTCATCATGTGCGGCAAATGCACTTGCCTATTCCAAGTACATACAGAAAAGCAGCTGCGTGTTCATTTGTCACCCATCAACTGCACAAGGATTTGTGCAGTTTCCATGCTTATGGGATGTCTGTGCTTTTAATAAATCCCTTCGGGGAGATGATTTGTGAAAGCGTCTGCAAGCATGAAAAATTAAACATTTGAAATGGCAGCGTGTTATGCTCAAATGCTGCTGCTGCCCATAAGGGGGCAGTCTTCAGCTGCTCTGAGTGTCCCCTTCCCACTTCAAACAGCCCTGGCTGCTGTTAGGATTTTTAGTTTAATTTCTGGGTTATGGGAAGGAGTGAGGATTGTGGCTTGGCCCCCATTTAGCCTAGACAATGAGCGATTTGTTCCAACTTTGCTGTGTCCTGTGGTATTTCACCCTCTGCTGAGAGGTTTCCTTGGAATTGTGTAATATGACCAGCTTCTACTAACCAAACCCATCAGTTTCTGGCTGCTGTGGCCATGGCAGCTCTATAATCAAGTTGTGGGCTCTCTTCTCAAGAGCAAAATGTGGTGATGATCAGGAGAGAGCTCTTGTAAAAAAACCTGAAGTGCCTTCTAAGTTACTGCAATGGTGATGGAAAGCTTTTTGCCCGGCACCTCGACTTGGTTTGTTGAGGTTGCTTCCATTCTGCTGTGTCATTAATCATTAGCCAGAGGCCTATTTAGGTTTCAGTAGCCCAGCAAAATGTTCCTTATTTTGGTGTGAGCCAAAGAGACAAAAGTCAGAACTCCTTTTTATTATCATTGCTTGAATATTTTTGTGCAAGCGTTTACATTTAAAGAGGATTCTTCTTCAAGCAGACAGCACTTGTTTCTTGACAATATAGAAAGCAGTGTTTGGGCAAAGTCAGTTTAAGAGGACAGTCTAACTTCAAAACATTTGCTATGATTTACTATGAGTAAGCTTAACAGCACTCCTCTATCAGCACCATTACTAATACATTAGTGACTCATCTTTCCTCCAAGCTGTTCAAAGTGGCATTTATTATCCGTCCATCCCCCCTTCCTATTATATCATCACAACGACCCTGTAAGGTAGGTTAGGCTGAAAGACAGTGACTGGTCCAAAATAAACCAGGGAGCTTCATGGCTGAGAGGGGATTTGAACCCTGGTCTCTCATGTCCCAGTCCACCACAATAGCCACTGCACCAAATGGGTTTCCTCTACAGCAGGCACGTCCAATTTCCAAGAGACTGCAATCTACTCCCACTATAAAAAAAACTATCTGAAGAAGTGTGCATGCACACAAAAGCTTATACCAAGAACAAACTTAGTTGATCTCTAAGGTGCTACTGGACAATTTTTTTATATATTTCGACTGCATCAGACCAACACAGCTACCTACCTGAATATAAAGAAACTGGCAGTGATCTACCCATTGGATTGACCAGAGTTGTTGAGCTTTTGGGGGGGGGGGAGGTGACCAGGGACATCCCACAACCAACCTGTAGATCCGCTGGTTGGACATCCCTTCTCTATAGAGATGCAATGTTTATCTTAATTTCTTTTGATCGGTTGAAAAGGTGACCCTGGTTGTTATTTAAAAGTATATAACTTAATGCACCATTTACAAGTCCATGGGTGACAAAACACTTTTAAGAGGAATTCCTTTCACGTGCCTGCTGGGATATATAAATGCATTATCTAAAAACAAAGGGTGCTTCTTTCTTCAGAACTATTTATATGTAAATATATGCAGATTTAATTGAGGGGTTAAAACTCCTGCTTGAATAAGATTTCTTTAATCTATTCCTTTTGTGTTCTTGTAGCTGATAATGTTTGAATTATATACATTTTCTTTGAAGATGCTCATCTCTCCTTCAGATTATGTATACTTGATGTTCATGCAGCTGTGTAAATAGAAGCCTGTTGCTATTTAGCCCAAACCAAACTATTTCCCAAGCCAGGTCAGCACCAGTACATTTCAGTTACAACTATAGGATCAGACTGATACCTTTAGTGTGTAAAATTTCAGATTCATTGTGTTAATCTCCTCGGTAAGTAGTTCTCCACAATGCATTGCCTGGCAATGAAGGTGCTTTCACTCTTATGAGCCTTAGGGATATGATTCTTTTCCTATACTGTATATAGGTTGGCTGGATAGGTCCTATCCATCCTAGGGTTTCAGAGGCAGAAGCTCAGGTAAAACACTGACTTGCAACTTGCTTGGCTCATTTCCTTTAAGACAGTGGTTCCCAGTTAGCTAATTACTGAGGACCCCCTGTTTTCAAAACCTAAGCCCTGGCCCCCTACTTTTGAAAATGTTGATAACTCTCTGGTTAAACCTCTGCAAAGCAGTTTTTAGAACAAAATGTGGGGTAGCCCCTAATATGCCAAAAACGGCAAAAATTTAGTTGGGAGGGAGGCACGGGATGGGGCCGAGCACCTCGCAATTAGTGGTTCCCCTAATTGGGAACCTCTTCCTTAAGACATAATGACACAATGCAAAGTAGATTTTATTTTTAGTCGTGACAGTTCTATCATTAGCCCAGCATAAATAATGTGACATATATCAGTTTGGTTATGGAAGGAATTCTTCACACTCATCCCAAAATGCTTTCTTTGCTTCAGTAATTAAACAAAGGCTTATTGGCATTAGACTCCTGAAGTTTGTGGCTGTCTTTACCCCCAAGGCCTTTTAAACACTTAAAAGGCCGCTGCAGGGCTTGCCAAGGTGAAAGGGCAAGGCATTCCAGGAACCATTAAATAAATTTCAAAATCTCTCCCCCTTAGCTGGGGTCTAGAGAGATGGGAAAGATTTGGCAGGTCTCCTGCTTTGAAGAGTGAAAACCTCCCTTCTCTCCCTTCCTGCCTATCCCCCAACCCTCACTTCAGCGATGATGCACTTTTGGTGTTTCCTGGTGACAAAAGGTTATTCAGTCCCAAAGGGCACATGCTATGCTGTGAGATCAGAGGAAGTGGCTAATTGGGCTCTGAAATATGTTGCCTCTGCAGTGCAAGGTCATATTTTGAGCCTGGAGAGTAACAAAGAAGGGCAGATGATTTGCTCTGAACTGAGACCAGCTGGTGTAGAGTCATCACTGGATCAGATAAATGGCACTGATGAAAGGGTCACTTGGAGACAAATCTGAAGCTGCTGGGGGGGGGTTGTCAGAAAAATAATTCATTGCTGTGAAACCTATTGCCCCAATGACATCTCTCAGCCCTTGCCACTCTCAATGTTCCCTAGAATTTGATTGCCCTGTGTTTTGAGTATAATGTATGGGGCGCTTACCACTGAGATATTATGTAGCAGCATTAGATATAATTTGGGAATCATGGCTAAAGGGATAGTAGTTAGGACAGGGTTAAAAGGGAGCAGAAGTCCATTTACTCTGTTTCCTTGAAGTTAAGCTGACCCATCCACCCACATGCTGCATAGCCCCATCTTCTGGCCTCTGTAGGCCACAGGATTAGGACTGCACTGAGTGCAGTGTTTGCATGTACACATACTCCGCTATCCAATTTGAATTAAAGGAAAAATATTTTTGACACAAAATGTGCAGTAATCCTGAATAAAAGTAAATCCCATCAACAGAAACATATTGGGGTAGAGCTCCACGCCGTCCATGTATTTATTTTATTACATTTTTAATCCCACTCTTCCATTAGAGGCTGAGGGTGGCTTGCAAGTTTCCCCCTCCGTGTCTGGTTTCACCCTCTACCTATTTTATCCTTCCAACAAAATACCCATCTACTGTCCCAGGAAAACCAGGACATCCTGTTTTCTTTTCGTGCAAGAGCACAGCAGCCATTTGAGGTACTGCAATCTTGCCACTGGGGAAACCCAGCCAGATGGGCGGGGTACAAATATATTATTATTATTATTATTATTATTATTATTATTATTGGGGGGAGGATCTCGCACGGGAGCATGGTCTTGGAAGACAGCATCTTGGTTTTTTGCCCCAATGTGTTTGAGGGCGTGGCAACAACACTGTGTCATTGGTTAGGCTGGGAAAAAGCAGCTGGCACTTGGTCATCTACTAAGCTTCAGGAATGGGTGGGAATTGGAACCTGGATTGTGTCAGTCTTCATTTGACCTCTAGCCACCCCCAGTAGAGAATGCTTTCCAATTATAATCCTGCTTCTGGTTGTAACAGGCTCTGATGGGACAGAAAGAGAAGAGGGAGAATGGTCCTTCTGCCTTCAATGAGTTTCAACACTTAAAATAAAAAGACACCAAAACACACTCACAAAATCGTACAATAATGTGCTTGAGCAGTGTTGTTCCTTCCAAAAACCAAACAATAGATGGCATGGTTTTGTAATTATGATATATGACAGGAACCTAAGTGTAAACGGAGTTGTTGTACAGAGGGAGTGGTTCAGGGGAACACTCTAGACAAATGGACTTGTTATTGTTAAACTATTCTTTGCCTTGCCCTCCTATCTCTGTGAGCATAATTTTTTAAAATTTTCAGCAGCGAATGTTACATAATTGTGATGGGTCAAGCAATCACGTGCTACATAACCAGAGGACCAGATTTTCTTTCGGAAGAAGTACGATGCTTTCCCAAGTAAAGATATTATCGGTTTGAGTGAAAATGCAGTGCAAACAACTCCATATTCACACGCGTTTGAGGCACGTGCGACTGCGCACACACGCATCACCGCAAACCCGGAAGTGACATGAAAAGGGACAAAAATGGTCCTAAAAGAGGGTGAACACGGGAAATAATGGTGCAGAAACTGCTCCTAGCAATCCCAGGAGCCCTTGCACTGACCTTTGAGGCCTGTGGAGAGTTGAGGTTTGAGCAAGGAGGTTTGGAAGAGTGATTGTGGTGTTTGCAGGCCTTACGGTTGTCATGCGTACAGGATTTCCCAGACATATCCGGAATACAGCTGTCTCTAGCAGTGTCCAGGCGGAAATCAGCCACATGTCCAGGAAAATCCGGACATATGGCAGCCCATGCCAGCTGTTTAAAATATGGCGACCCTAATATACACAATTTCACTTAAACTCGCGGTGCCTTGGAATATCACCACCACATAAATGGGGAGTTGCCTGTAACCGTACAACTAGTTTACAGCCTTGAGAAGAGTCTGTGCAGCAAATGAAAAAACAAATAACTATGGATTGTACCCAAAAAAACACACCACTGCCCTGGTAATGTGAAAAGCTACTTGATTACTGTTCTTACCAAGTTGGCTCCAATCAAGTATGCATATGCTATTCAGAGATAAACTCTGAAAGTAGCGTGATGGATTTCACCTGGCTGTGTTCCATCCCTTAGCATAGACCCTGCTTGGTATAAAAGAAAGACTTGTCAACATCAGAGCCTTATCATTTCTATCAAGCTTCAGAGTGGGTGGCATGTATGTGGAATCACAAAAGAGAGGATGTCTACACCCAAGAGAGAATAGAATAGCTCAGGATAATGGTAAATCAAGGCCAAGTTGCTCCAGAGATTCTAGCACAAGATCTTGTGTGGCTACCAGAAAGGAGTTTATATTGAAAGGACAATAATACTATGATGGTGGCAGTTATATTGTTTTAGGTTTGGTGGTGGTTGTTATAGTGTTATAATATTGATGCAAAGATTATTAGGAAACGAGCACAACAAAGCATGTTCTTATGGACAGTTAAACTGTTTCATAGAATAACAGCAGAGCTGGAGAGGAATAAAATGTGGTTAGAGAAGTCACAGAGAGCTGCAATTTTCTGGTGTCGCCAGTGCTGAATGAGTGAAGCTGCCTTATGTTGTTGAATGGTCCATCTAGGCCAGTTTTGTCTACTTGGGTTGGCTGTGACTCTTCAAGGTTTTCGGCAGAGAAGGCTCTTTTCCTGCCCTGCTACCTAAAATCATAGATATTGAATATAGGGTGCTGATTAAAAATAACAAATAAAAATGCTTTCTTTGGGAGATTAAAGACAGATGCTTAATCACTGCCTTGAGTGACAGCAGTATGTCTGAGGCTCAGATTTCTACCTGCCACCAACACTTCTTTCCCTGACACGATGTTTTTATGATGCCTTTGGGAATGTATTCTGGGAAACGTGGGGTTTATGTAAACCCCTTTTGCAGGGGTACCCCAAGCTTTATTGCTCTTTAACACACCCCATTGCTGTTCTGTTCTTTGTGGGAGGCAAGGGGTGCAGACTCCCAGTGGCCCCTGGTCCCTTGGGCTGATTGGAGAGTGTACTTTGTTACCCTTTGTCTTGGTTCTTTGGACAGAGAGGCTCTATTTATTACGAATTTGGTATAATGAGGCTTCAGTCTTGGGCCAGTGTTCTGCAACAATCATGTTTAACATTCCTTGCGCTGGAGGGGTGCTGTCACTCCCCACCCCACCCTGCCTTTCCTGTGGGGTGGCGTTGCCTCCGCTGCCTCCTGGGTTTCATTGTTCAGCTAGGTCTTCCTGTGACTGAGCTTCTATTTTTCCTCTCCATGTCATATCCAGCCCAAGCCTCTCCCTTCTGCACTTCCCCTGCTTCTGTGGCATTTTCACCCAGAAGGCGCTTGCATCCAGCCACCCTCCCCCAACCCACGCAACCTTTCGGCCCTTCAGCCATTGTTCCAGATGCATTGTGCACATTCCCATTCTTGCCTTTTAAGTCAGTCCCGCCAAGCCTCTGCGTGCTTCTGATCCTTTTTTCTTGGAACCCATCCAAAATGTCTGGCTACTGCAGCGGCCAGTGCTGAATCCCTTATTCTCGCCACTGCTCTGTCTCAGTAGCAACTGTAAAAACCTCTCATAACCCAGGAAGTCTCCTCCCCTCCTGTCTTTTCTCAAATACATTTCCAGACTCCTTTTGAGGGCCACACACCTGTTTCCTTTACAAACTCTCCTGAGATTTTGCTCCCCTTTTGTGTATACTATTCTGGTTTTCCAAGGATGGCTCAGGGAAATGGTCTCATCGCTAGTTGTATAGATATTTTTTTTGCAGAGAGACTGTTAGCCATGACTTTTCTGAGCGTATATTAAGCCAATATTTTGGACCATGCTCTCACACAGGGACTAGCCTATTTGAGTGGTATTAATGGAGCAATGAATGTGTTGGCCATGTATTTAGAGGGAGAGCCTGTGTATGGGAGAGATCCTTAGGGAAGTGCAGCGTATACTCTTGCTCACAAAGTCACAGTGTGCGCACAGTGTGGAGTCCCTGTGTCAAGGATGGTTGGTAAGCTAGTTAACTATCACTGGATTGCCCCCAACTGAAACACTTTTTTCCCCCTTGCAGGAAGAGTGCCCTTTAGGACACAAATGAAGTGTGAGCTGTACTGGTTGAGTGTCCCTCAACACTCCAATGCAGCTTTTGCACTTCTAACTGTCCGAAATGGCAAGCCAATTTTGTCCATAAAAGTCAGTTAGAGTGATTGAAAGCCGAACTGTGTAGGTGCTGTTTCTTCATCACACAGATAGCTCAATTGGTAGAGCATGAGGATTGTGAGTTCAAGACCCATGTTGGGCAAAAAAATCCCTGCTTCGCAGGGGGTTGGACTAGATTACCCTTGTGATCCCATCCAACTCTACAATTCTTTGAGTCAGTGATTCTAAGAATCCAGGAATATGTTTTAATGCATGCTGACAAGACACGGGGAGTGGATTCAGGGCAGCGCGACTGGTTCTGCCACTCTGGATGCCGAGCCTAAGGAGAACAGCAGGACATCACAACTATGATGTATTTGAATGGAGCAGAACGGAAGGTGAAGGGCTGGGGGTGCTGAGTTTTGGCCTTGCACGGGGCACCACTGAAATTTGAAAGACCAAAGTCCACCCTGAAGACACTGATAGGAAGATCACTTTGCAAAAGTGGGATTTGCTTTTACTCTGAGGATCCCACTGTTTATTTAAAGACCATGGAGCCTGTTCCTGCAGGAGTGTTTGAAGCTGCAGGAATACCAAGAGGAGCCTGGCAGCCTGAGTCAGTACAGTCACGCCTTGGAAGCTGAATGGAATCTGTTCTGGAAGTCTGCTCGACTTCCAAAATGTTCGGAAACCAAAACGCGGTTTCTGATTGGCTGCAGGAAGCTCCTGCAGCCAATCAGAAGCCACAGAAGCCCCGTCGGACATTTGGCTTCCAAAAATAGTTCGCAAACCAGAACAGTCACTTACGGGTTTGCAACACTTGGGAGCCAAAACGTTTGAGAACTAAGCTGTTCAAAATCAAAGGTACAACTGTAATTTGTCCTGCCTAATGCAGATATCTCATTTTGAAGTGACTATACCTTGCCAAGCATAGTCACACATGTGACTATAAAAGCTCAGTTTGCCCCTATTCCTAGTTTGCACACTTGCTAGAGTTCCTTGCTTGGGTTATTAATTTTTGCTTCCCTCCCCCTCCCCTGCACTTCTCTATGTGGATTGAGCATTTGGAAGCTAACCCAGAACCCTGTAAAGGAAGAGTAGTGGAAGAAATGAGAAGTGGAACATCCCTGATCAGGAGGGGAAGGGTGGGCAGGGGCAGTGCTGGAACATGCCAGGCAAAGATCTGTTTTCCCAACCAATCTCCAATTTGTTCAACTTACATTATTTTCCCCTTTCTGGTTATTTCATCTGTGATGACCCCTGAACAATAAAAGTCAAGCCAGGGTTCCCCTGGCAGCAGTCCTGCTCCCCATCTGCTCATTTCCTTCCTTCCCCGACTCTCCCTGATACTTCTCTTCAGGCTATCTTTACTTCACCATCTAAGTTTTTTAAACTTCTAAAAGTTGCACTTGCTCATTGGATATGTGTGATATCACACCTACGTCAATAGCTACTAGCAAATCCAAGGCCTCAACCTGTGTCCACCGCTGCCCCTTGTTGAAGGCACGACTGGTATTTAGTGGCTAGAATGATGCTCTTGGATCAGGGAGGCCTATGTTCAAATCCTGTCACTACCTCTCAACCTATGTTGCCTCATATAGCTGTTCAGAGAATAAAATGAGGGGGGAGGACGAGGATTCAAAGGTCATAAATAAGATGGATATGCTTAAAGCTGTTGCCATACGAGTTGCAAAGCAGACTGTAAAGGGATTGAAAAACCTGCATCGAAAGCAACAGAGAAATCAAGGAGAATTAATCGAGATATATTCCCTTGTCTCTCTCCTGAAATAGGTAATCATGCAGGGTGATCAAGGCAGTTTCTGTGCCAAAACAGGGCATTAACTCAGATTAATATGGATCTAGAGAATCGGTTTCATCCAAGCATGTCTGGATCTGGCCTGTCACCACCCACCTGAGGACCTTGCCCAAGAAGGGGAGATTAGTGACTGGCTGGAGGGTTTCTTAAGAAGTGGTTGTAAACACTACCTCCTTTAAGCAGGCAGGGACCACCCCAGGGATCACAAGGAGGCATTAACTACCTCCCCGCCACAGCAGTATCTTCCTTGCAAGTTTTTATCAGCCATGAGGGGCAAGAGCACAGGTATTCGGACCAAGCCAAGCACTTTGTCCATGCCTTACTAACATGAACTCATCCAACACAACAGCACCAGCCAGTGTTCTGGACGCCTCTTGAGACTCATCTGCTCTAACAGTGGAATCAAGGTCCCGGCAGAGACAAGTGATTTTAGCCTCAAAATGTTTTGCAAACAGGTCACAATGAGCTACTGTTGGTTCTACCACCTCCTTTGGGCCAGAATGCAATTGGCTCAGTACTACCCAGAAAACCTCTCTTGAATGGCATAGTGAGGATGCAATGGAGGCAGCACAGCATGCCTTCGCCACCACCAAGTAAGCTCTGGCATATACTGATAGCTTCTGCAAATTACCTGCGGGCGCCCAGTTTTCTTCTATCCCAATCTATCCGTTCCAAGTACTATATAGTGGTTTGTCTTTCTTTAATAACTGTTTCCTGAACAACCTACTTGTAAGAGCCAAGCTTCAAAAAAAGGGTAATTTGCAGGAAGCGATCTGCAAATTAAACAAACAAGGAAAACAATATCTGGAAGATGTCAATTGCATTTCAGATTCAGACTGGTATCTACAAAGAGGTAGAGAAAAAGACACATTTACCTCTTAAAAGGCATCATCATATGACTTAAACATCCCTGCTTATATGAAGAAATTATTTGAAAATAAAGTAGGGTTTCTTGGGTGGTAGTGGGTCATTCAGCACAGTTGAGGACACCATGATGAAAGGAATAAAAATCAAACCATTTTAGGGGCAGATCAGAGATTTGCTTTGAGCTGATAAGCATTTTGCAGGCAGTGTCATAGGAAAATTTCCTGTTGACCCGTTTTGAGGGGTGGGATGTTGGGGGCACAGTGAGTTGGGGGTGTTTCCTTGTCTTCTTTGTGTTCTGTTTTGTTCTGTGCTGTCCTGTCCTGTGTGGATGGGAAGACAAATATGTCACTTCCTGACTACGTGCCGGAATCAATCTTTCAGCAGCAGAGGAAAGTAGGAAACTTAGAAGACCTGCATAATAGGTTCCCAAAAAAGGGGGCATTATCTCTTGGGAGCCTTGCCTGCTCCAACCACAATGTCAGGGAATTATCAACCCTTACAATGTCCTCACAGTCATTGTCTACGATTGCTTGCCTTGGATGACGCACACAGGTGAGATTCTGCTGATAAAAGAAGAATGTCATAGGAGAACAACACAGTTCAGTAAGTTCCTCCATAACCTTCAATTGTCCCAGCAGCAGTTGGAACCTCTGAGGACTGAGAGGAGGCATCTAACACCTTTGCTCCTCCAACACCTGCTTCCAGAGCCCAGGGGCTGGTCTATAAGAGACAACAGAAAACAGTGAGGAAGCCCTGACCTGCAAGGGACTAACACACACCTGGCTGCTTCAAGTCAGTTTCTGGGCAGGAGATTCAACCATTGGTGGAGGAAGGGGGTGAGGTCTGCTCCAGGTGTCATCCCTGGGGGGGGGGTGACATTGTTGCACCGCCCCCAACTAGCCCTGCCCCCCAGGTGCACAGCATGTGCACTGCTCTGGGTGCCGCAGCAGCTAGCTCTGCCTCTGGATTCAACTGCTACAGACTGCCACTTGCTGGAACATCAGAGAACTAAGAGGAGAAATTTTTATATACCTTTGCCCCGCTCTAGTGCTGTCTATAGAATTGTCTATTTTACTGTATTGGAAGCTGCCTTGATAACTTTTGATTTTTTTTGGTACAGTCTAAATACTCCAAAATAGACAAGACAGACAAAAAAAAATCAAAAGCCAGGGCTTAACAACATGCTTTCTGTCTTCCTGTAAAAAAAGGTTTTTTTAAAAAATAAAATAAAATAAAATTCAGGAATTTTATTAAAATTAAGGGAAAGTTTTGTGTAACTCTAAAGCTTACATTTCACATTTTAAAATTTAGTAGGTCCTAATAAATGTGTTGTGATACTGTCCCAGCAGATCTTTGACTCTTTGGCTCCATGCCTTGTTTGAGTATATGTTGTCCAGTGTTGTCTCTCCGCATTACCCACAGAGCTGGCATGGAGCTGAGTTTGAACAGCTGTTCCTTCTATTCCTTCTTGAACCTTCTGGAGGGGTGACTCACTGGCTGTTTCCTTTCCTGAATGCAACTCCCGTCCCCATAACCGTCCTGCCATTCAGATACTCTGGCATCGAGCTCGGTCCAAATGTAGGGCAGTTGCCCTTGCACTCTAGATGTTCTTTCTGCAGCGCTGCATCCTCCTGCCTCCCTGTTCTTCCTTCGCCTGCTGTGCCATCCAAAGGCCTGGCCTGCCAAAGAGCCCAGTTGAAACCCTTGGAACTTAAAAGGTGTAAAGGAATAACTGGCTCCCATCGGCACTCATATGTTTGATATATAGTGGGTATGGAGGTATGGAGCTCTGAATGAAATCCACAGGTTTTTACCTAGCCATGCACCTCTTTTTTGGCCTCATTATGCTCCCTCCCCCACAGGTCAAGTTCCAAAAACAATAGCTGTCAAAGAAGGGCAAGGGGGCTGGAATTCCCCCCCCCCCCCCCGTAATTCAAGCACAGGATTAGATAAATACATGGATGATCAATGGCTAATAGTCATGATAGTTATATGATACCTCCAGGATCAATGACAGCATGCCTCTAAATGCCAATTGCAAGGAAATAGCTGTGGAAGAGTTTTCTTGCCCTCACAATCTACTTGCGGGCTCCCCATTGTCTGCTGTGAGAAACAGGAAGAAGGTCTAGATAAAAGACTTTGGGCTGATGCAGCAGGCCTCTTCTCAAATTCTTTTGACCTTTGCCTGTCTTTCTTTGAATTGCAGACCCTCCTGCCATATCTCAGGCTGCTTTCTAGAGTCTTGTCAGTCTTGAACATTGCCTGCCAGGGGATATGGGCATGGGGAGGGGGACCACTGCAGTTTGAGAAAGCCTCTCACAAGTGTGCAGGATGAGTTGTGTGGTTCTTTGGATCCTGGTAAATCATGTACAAAAGAGATATATGAAGGAAATCTTTCTCCAGCTCCTAGTGGAAAATCCCTAACTCAGCCCTTCCTGGAACAGTCCCTTCCCCTGCCCTGCCAAACCCAGAAGACAAACCTGCCTTTGAACCATGCAGCAAAACCCCAGTCCTGCTCCAGATAGCTGTGCTTTGCTGCCAGTTCCCTCTTCTGCTGATCCAGGTTCTTGAGACGCCAGCCCGGGTCTTGCTCTTCACAGCAGCACTTCCTATACAAGCCAATGGGGTCAATATCTTCAGTGTAAGGTATGCCCGGTACCATGCCTGAGGCTTTTTCTTTCCTTTCCCTGTAGAGACACCATGTCTACACAAAATTCTAATATTTTGGATCCAAAAATGATATGTTGATGCTGCATCCCTAAATATTGTTGTGAGTTTGTGGATGCCTCAACTCCCCTAAATTCCTTGTTCTGGTGGGTACTGGAGTTTAATTGAGGCTTAACTTCCAGATGCTGGATTTAGCAAAGTGTTAAAATGCAGGCCAAACCAGTTTCCCATTCAGGAAATTGCATGGGAGAAGAGCCATTATGGATAACCAAAGGAAGGTAATGGGCGATTAACAAAGCAAACAATCTGTGCCAGGTGGGTGTGAGCCCCTCCTTTCACAGAAAGATACACGAAGCAGGGTTGAGTTTAGGATTGCAGTTGGCTGGGATGTGGCAGAAAATAGTGCCAGTCTATAAAACGCAGCAAACTGGAGCAGAGCCTCAGAGAGCCATGGCAGATTTCTGTTTGGATCCAAGGCCACAGCCATGGGAGAAACAAAACCCTAGAGGAGTGTTAATGCTGTGAGCCCTTCCACCACAGGCTCAGGTTATATAGGTGTGTAAATGAACCATATACCATAAAGACACTACAGTCTCTGCTGTGCCTTGTTTCCAAAAGGAAACGTGAACCCTGGCTAAGTGCCTAGAATCTCTGGAGTCTCTTCCACCGCTCTTGGAGATTGGGGGAGGCATGGAACAATATATTCACTAGGGAATCCCAGTGTGACTTACTTCAGAGTAAACAGGCATAGGGTTGTATTTTAAGTTTCTTTTAAGTGTAATGGGAAATCTCTGGCCCTCTGTATGTTGCCGAACTGCAGTTTCCATCAGCCTCAGCCAGGGAGTTGTAGTTCAGCAATATCTGGAGGGCCAAAGGTTCCCCACACCGGACTTAGAGCCTTTAATCCTCTCAGTATAAAGCAGCACGACCTGCTGGTGCTCAGCGGTGTACTAGTTGGGCATCCTGTTGTGCGTCAGAAGGATCTTTATGTCAGCACAAATTCTGGAATGTTCTCATCTGTGTTTGTTTTTTTCTGAGCCCTCCAGAGAATGGGATGTGCTGCTGTAAATCATGAGTCGTATCCAGTGTTAGTCATAGAGCAGAGCCATCAAAATTAATGGACAGGACCACCTCAGGTAGTAAAACTTTAGTTGGCCTTAACCCAATGTTTCCCATGCTCAGTGCAACCCAGCATGACATCCTCTGTAGAATCCCAGTTTAACGAGAGATGTAAACCATATTCCATGCTTCATTCCTTGTTGGATATCTAGGTAAGGTAAAGGTAAAGGGACCCCTGACCATTAGGTCCAGTCGTGACTGACTCTGGGGTTGCGGCGCTCATCTCGCTTAACTGGCTGAGGGAGCCAGCGTACAGTTTCCAGGTCATGTGGCCAGCATGACTAAGCCGCTTCTGGCAAACCAGAGCAGCGCACGGAAATGCCGTTTACCTTCCCGCTGGAGCGGTACCTATTTATCTACTTGCACTTTGACGTGCTTTTGAACTGCTAGGTTGGCAGAAGCAGGGACCAAGCAACGGGAGCTCACCCTGTCGCGGGGATTTGAACCGGCGACCTTCTGATCGGCAAGTCCTAGGCTCTGTAGTTTAACCCACAGCGCCACCTGCGTCCCTGGATATCTAGGACTAGGCTCCATATCCCAAACCCACCTTCCTGGATTAAAAATGAAAGACCCAGTCTCTCCCACATTACTCTTTGATTTCCAAGAGTGAACAGAATAGGCTCTTGATGCCTGAATGCCCACATAGGCAAATTCATACACTTAACTTTGAGATGGAATATTTCCCTTCAAGATTAAGAATAGGGTCTTGCAGGATTGCAGATCACCTTGCAACAGAGGTAACCTGCTGCAAGTGGTGCTGCCGTATCCTGAAGAATACTGAACCTGCCCATCCCACTCTCTTCAAAAAATAAATAAATCCATTCTCCAACTTTTCTGCATGAGTGATTCTGTGATTTTCTTCTCCTGGACTATTCCCCATTCCCCCCTTCCAGCTGCAGTGAGGATTCACTGCTCCTGTACTGCTGAGATTCCTTGTGTGAGTCTATAGCCAAGTAGGTAACTATAGTCAGGAACACTCTGGAAGACTTCATTTCCTTTTAATCTCCTCGTGATCCTGAAAAACACTGCAGAGTTGCATCTTTGGGGCAGGAAGGAACCGAGGCTCAAATGCTGACTCAGTTCTTCTGGCATCGCCATCAGCATTTTGACAAGCAGAGGAAATCCTGCTCTCAGGATACTGAGATGTGTCCTTACCTTCAAACTGAGATTGCTGGAATTGCAAGGTCACTTGTAAGTACTGACCAGATATTTCCAAGCGCTGCAGAAGTATTGCAACTGCACTGGCTTGCTGATGTGGTGAATAGGACGTGGGAGATTGGCAGCGATGGTGGGGATATAGATGCACCAATAGGATCCATTTTGTGCCAGGAGTTATTTTAAAAAAACAGTACCTTGATTCACTTCAGCTTCTGACTTGTTTGCACTCCCATGGGTGAATGAGAGGCAGAAGGAAGTTGAAGGAGAATCACTAACCTCTGGCAAAAGCATATTCCAGGCCTTTGACTCATCTCTCTCTAATGACAGAAAAATGCTTATTTAAACGGTAGCAGGGGTCTGTCATCATTGGTGTAGAGTGATGCATGAGCTGCAAGAAATGGCTATGTTAGAGGTTTGCAAGAGAATGTCTAGGGTATCTGCTGAGAAATCCATTGTCCCTTTGAGGTTGAGGCTGAGCAGCTCAAACAGAGGCTCTCAGACTTGTTCTTGGAGCAGTTTTGGTGTTCTGTGGAGACCTGGCAAGAACGTCCCTATTACTCTGGCTTGGGTTCTTTTTCCAGTGGCTAAACCTAATAAAGAAAGCTAATTATATAAATATATTTTCCGCCTTTTGCATGGAAACAAGTTCTTGATGATGCAACACTGAAGCAATGAAAAAAATGTCTACAAGGCAAGTTATTATTATTAAGAGGCCGTTAAATGCATATTCAGGATATGGAGAAACTGCAGTGTGGTGTCCTGAGTTGGCTTAAGGAACTTCTGTCCTGAGTTGTTTTTTCTTCTACTCAGTATAAGCAGGAGCAATGCTTGATTCAAAGCTAAATGGGTGGCACCCAGGGCCCACCATCTCAGCTTCCTGCCAACTAAAAAAAAAAAGTGTTATAGGCCAATTTCCAAAGTTCTAGTTACAGGCAGGTAGCCGTGTTGGTTTGCCGTAGTCGAAACAAAATAAAAAAATTCCTTCCAGTAGCACCTTAGACCAACTAAGTTTGTTATTGGTATGAGCTTTCATATCTGAAGAAGTGTCCATGCACACGAAAGCTCATGCTAATAACAAACTTAGTTGGTCTCTAAAGTGCTACTGGAAGGAATTTTTTTATTTCCAAAGTGTTCTCCTGCATTGCCTTGGTTCTTACATCACGGTCTTTTATGTCTGCTATGTCTTATCTGGCACTCTTGCTTCTCTGAATTTCCTGTTCTTGCACAAAGTCTTCACCTGTTTGTTAGGCCCCAGGCAGCTGACTTTGAATGTCACGGAAAGGTAGCAAATAGTTATCAAAGATACCTGCCTCAGAATATTTACAGCTGAGACTTAATAGCAAATACTTTCAAACAAAAGCCCCACAATGGCGCCTGTGCTCTGCTCAAAGAATTTAACCAGTTGCTGCAGCTCTCTTAAAAGTAAGCAAGAGTGCTTGACTGGGCTACTTTTAGCTAGTGGGTAAATATTACTGCTTGAGATAAAAGTGCAGTGTACAGTAGTGAGAAATTATAGAGAGAGCAGAAGAGCATCTGTCTGAATGAAAAGGATTCTCATAGACGATTACAATGGAAAAAGGAGAGAGCTTTCTGCATTGATAAAGTCAATCTCCATTTATTGGATAATAAAAGGAGAGTTAAGATGGCACAACATTACATTATTTAGGGAAAGATTCAGTTCTTTCAGTTTCTGAGGTCACACGAATAAGTTTTCCTTCTGTTTTCTCTAGTCCATAATTTGTGGCTTCAGGTAGAGTCTTTTTTGACACAGTCCTAATGCTGGAATCAATTCTCCCTTGAGATTCGCCTCATAAATACCATAGAACATTATTATTTAGATGTACATTGAAATGTATGTTTTAAAACTGTAACTGGATTACTGTTTTAATTTGTCCAGATGACCCTCAGGGTCCCTTCCAACTCTACCGTTCTCTCATTTTAAATTTGGTGGGAATAGCTTTTTAAATAAGCAAACAAAAACAAATAGCTACTGTATGTTGTCTCAAGCATTTACAGCATTCCATTGTTAAAGTTTGGATCCCGGGCTTACATAGATCCAACTCTTTCTGAAAGCTTCTTTAATTCTTCCTTGATCTGGTCATGGTAGCCTTTGAGAACCAATAGGGAGTATCTGGGGACAGCAACAAATAATGTGCCTAATTAAAAACAAATGACATTTAAACATTGCTTTGGGACTTTGTCAAGGACAACAGAATACCTTGAATATTCAGAAAAGAATTGGGGAAGACTGTAGTGAAGAAAATATAACTAGTACAGTATGATTATTGCAAAGTGTTCAATGTGTGTCAGCCGTTAAATACAACTAGGAGACTTTAGCTGGTCTGAAATGGCCACATTGCTAATCCAGGTAGCTTTTAGTCCAGGTGGCCTATAAACTCCAACTTTCCTGCCTTTCTCCCACTTCATTGTGACAGCCTATAAACAAAATTGATCTGAAGAACATGAAAAAGATAGCTTCCCAGGCCTGGGATTCTCCAGCTCTTCCATACAGATAAGGTACACCCCACATATTACATACAACGAATGATTACAGAAACATTTTGCTGTGAAATATTCCTACAACAGCCAATTTTGGTTCCCTTACATTGCATATATGTTTGACACACATCTAGGATCTACATTTTCTTTAGTTATTTGTAAAGAATACTTGTACTCCTCATCACATTAGCATGTAAAGCAGACCTAAAACATGTCTGCCAGATGACTGTATACTTGTCCAGATTCTAATGGCCAGTGAAAATATTTCAATGCCTTATCTGGGCCATTTGTTCTAGCCTCTAATGTAAACCTTCTCTCCTACCATTTAAACCAGGGATGGAGAACCTATGGCCCTCCAGATGTTGGACAACAACACACATCATCCCTGACTTTTGGCTAAGTTGGTTGGAAGTTGGAGTCCAACAACATCTGAAGAGTCATAGTTCTCCATGGCTGTCAGAACACTAGTTTTAAACCCTTAAGTCTGACAGCTAGTTGGGGGGGGGGTTTAAAAGGGGGGGGGGGTTGCATCAGATAGCATTAAATGATGGCAGTTATTACCTCTAGTCTGAAGTGGTAAGGTCCAATAAGAGATTTACCACCTCAATGAGAACTGGGTCTCCAACATGCCAAGGGTCTGGTGCATACATAAGGTGCAGAGCTATGTTCTTCAACTGTGGGTTCACAGATGCTGTTGGACCACAGCCCCCATCATCCCCTGCTATCTTAGTCAATAGTCAAGGATTATGGAAGTTACAGTCCAGCTGCATCTGGGGCCCATGGTTGAAGAATAGTGATTTAGAGACCAGCAGTGTAACCCATAGTAGAAGGTGATATAAAGAATACAACAGACACACAGGTGGTGAGATGATTATCGCTTAAAAAACACAGTTTCTCCTATCTGGGATACCTGTCGGCCCAGAGACTATTATCAGCCTCATTTACACCCACCATGAAATGCCTGAAAGCGATCAGAGAAATGTACAAAACGTGCTAAACAGAATTACATTTCCAGCAAGAGTCAATGTGGGGGGTTGTTGTGTGAATGGACATTAAGGAACAGCTCAGGGGGCCCAGAGTGCTGGCTTCGGGGATTAACAGGCACTGTTTCACTCCCTGTTCTGGAATGTCAGCAAGTGTTCTCGTATTTCCTGCTTGTTATGAGCCTGGCTTCCTGCGTTTCTTTGGGATTTTCCTTCGGCTCGGGCGCATGTGGGTTTCCTGTGCTGTCAAGAAGTCAGATGGAACTGTGTGTTATCTCCTCAACATGCTGAGGCTTGTTTGTTCGAAGCAGAGAGAGGCGAAGGGCAGTTTTATTGTGTAACTCAGCCACAGGGGCTGCCACCAGTCACAGGCAGCAAAGACCACACATCTGAGGGGTCGGGGGAAGTTACAATGTCCCTACAAGCCTCCTTCCCTTGGGGAACTGAGCCTTAGGTCATCTGCTTGGCATACGAAACATCCCAGACTTCATTCCTGGCATCTTCAGATATGGCAGGGAGAGACCCCGCTACATGAAACCCTGGAGAGCTGCTGCCAGTCAATGTAGACAATATTGACCTTGATGGACCAATAGCCTGATTCAGTATAAGGCAGCTTCCTGTCTTCCTACAGTTGGGTGAGGGCACAGTAGGGAACTGACCATTTACATTGAGATGAGAGGAAACACTGACAGCATGACATGTGTTGCCTGCAGCAGTTGATCTCAGAAATGAGAGATCCTGGGGCTGAGGCCTGCCTGGAGTCGTAGAAAAAATAGATTTCAATGAGAAGGTAAGCCAAGCCTTCTCCCTGACCCATGATCAGGAGACACACACAGCTTCTCCCAAATGCCAGAAGGGGCACAGCTGTAGTTACTCAAGGATTAGGAGAGTGAGCCCTGCAGAAACTCAAAAGCTCTTTCTTATTTTACATGTTCCAGGATTCAGATGTAGTACTGAAAACAAGTTCTGGTGATTAATCCTGGTGTACCTAATGCAAGTTACTCAGACTATAGATGGGAGGAAAACTGAGGTTGTTGGGAGTTTTTTGAAGGATCAAGTGGCAAGAGGAAAGTGAGGGTGACACAGCCACCTTAGGGAGCAGATGTCCGTGGTCAGGGAGAGGTGGTGAGGTGTTGGAGGACAGAACCTGCTCTGCACGCGCATACCCCAGAGCTATCCTGCTGTCATTGGATGCTGTGAATAATGTTGCCCAGTTGCGAGTGCTGAAGGAAGATTCAACTGGCCATGTGATCAGCTTCTGGAATGGGGGAGATGGAAAACTTGTCCTTCACCTCAGGCAGCAAAAAATGTCTTGGGCCGACCTCCTGGAATCAGTGATCTCAAAAGATTGGGCCGAAAGGATGCTCTTAAGGGTCCTTCCACTTCCCTGTGCAATCACTGCACATTTCTCTTTTGTTTCACATAGTTCATACACCCTCCAAAGGCTGTTTTTTCTGTTTCAGAGATACTGCTTTATCATACAGGCCACAATGTTTTCTCAAGAGGAAATGTAGTATTTCCCTCAGATAATGTATTTATTATCTCCATTCAGGTTTCCCTGTGGGCTGTGGCTACATGTACACCGCACATTTAAATAATTCTCTCTCTCTCTCTCTCTCTCTCTCTCTCACACACACACACACACACACACACACACACCCCTGCTGCCGCAATAAAAGAATCATGGGAACTGTAGTTTACCCTCCACAGAGTTACAATTCCCAGCACCTTTAACAAACTACAGTTGAGAGGGGAAATGTGCTTTAAATGTTTGATGTATATGAGACTGTCCTGGCCCTCATTGCCAGATGAAGAACTCAAACTCCCAGTTCTGCCAAAGACTATCATGCTCAACTCAGATAGGTATATTGGTACAGGTTAGAAGGCTCAGCAGGATTTTCACAGGGCAAAATACAGGCCAAGCAGAAGTGTGGATGAGCTCACAGCCTCTTCCCTGGATCCAGATTTCAGTTAGACCCCCTCCCTGGGCTCAGGCAGGTCCTGATTCCACCACCCACATCTTGCTAGGACCCTGGTCAGGATCCTCCAACTCCAACTCCCATTCCTCTGCAGATGCCTTCATGACACCCCCATGGCAATCATGACAGAGACAAATTCTAGGCCCCACCATGCTTCAATGAACACAACATTTGGGGCATCCCATTTTTTATTTTCAATTCCTTGGTGATCACCTGTGCCCCTGTTTAACAATTGCTCTGTGGGAACAGAGAGCTCATGTGGCCAGTAAGACTATTCTACGCCACGCACACACAAACACAGCAGTGTCTTGCTATTCCGTGACCCTTTTGTTGAGATTCCGTTTTGTTTTAATGCTTTGGAGGCTGTGTAAGCTTCCTAATTTTCCTGAGCAGGAATGTTCCTAATTTTCCTGAGTAGGAATGTTTCTCTGCCCAGATTATCATTATTTGTTAAGAAAGGGAAGAATGAACAGAAGCATTGTCAGCATTTTGCAGCCTGAGTATGTATCCTCCTTCCACATATTTCAAGAAGATATCACAACAGAGACTTTAAAAAAACAGAGACTTTAAAAAAACAGAGACTTTAAAAAAAGAAGTTTTAGGTGTCTGAGGCAAAAGCTGGGCCTAGGGCATACTTGGGTTTAGTTCTCCCTGAGGTAGTAAACATGTGGGATGAAACTCTTCCATCTGTATGTGCTTGCTCAGATGATTAATTGCTCCTCCAAACCAGGATTTATTTCACCCGGGTCAAAAAACCAGTTTGGCCCCCCTCACATGCACATTTGCATACACATGCACACAGGCTAGAAGCATCAATAGCACCCCTCTAGAGGCTTCACCCGGGGCAAAAAACCTGGCTACATTTCACACCCCCACACCCCCAATAGCTACGGCTCTGTCCAAACAATTAAAAAACTACAACAAACCTAGATATAGATAATGAGATATCAGGGTGGTGTGGTCTTGCCCAGTCTTCTACATGTGAGGTGTATGTTGAGAAATCCAGCCATGTAAGCCTCTGCCTACACCCAGGAATGGTGCATACCCTCAATGAGACCTTTTATTTCTACAGAAAGGCTCTCTCCTAAAGGCATGGCCAGCCCTACTATGAGACAAAGGGAGGAAAAAACTAGGTATCAAGTTAAAATTTTATTTGCCTTTAAGATGCAGGTTGTGGGGGTTTTTTTAATGCAAATATCAGCTTGTGGGAAGATAATTGTCAGGGCTGCAGCAGATATAGAGGGAGAACTTAAATACTTTCACTCTCTGATGTGGTTCTGGGGGGAAACCTTCCTCCGAAAGTGCTATTTGCATTGGGAAGAACTTTCCATCTGATGCTAATGGGGAGGGGGGTCCTCTCCATACAAATGTATTATTTATTTTATTACATTTATATACCACCTTTTCCTCAAGGTGGTGTACATGGTTCTCTACTCCCCATTTTATCCATACAACAACCTTGTGAGGTGGGTTAGATAGTGACTGACCCATGATCACTTGGTAAGCCTCACGGCTTAGTGGGGATTTGAACTCTGGTCGCCCATGTAATAGTTCAACACTCTATGACAGCACACTGTCTCGCCATACAAATAACACTTTCACAATGCAATCCTATGCATCAAAAAGTTCAATAGGATTTATTCCCCTGGCATGCGCAGATAGGCTTGCAGCCTCAGAGAAACCAGAGTGGTTCACTTCAGGACCACAATAGGGGAAGAAAGGGTTAAGCTCCTCCCCTCCCTTGCCACTGTGATTCTGATAATTATCAGTTCTCCCCAACTGATGCTACTTGCATTTAAAAACAAACATGCGTAGTAAATGCAAATGTCCTATTAAATGATATAACTAGCTTTGGGTGTCACTGAAGAGTAATACATGGTCAGCTCTTTTTCTAGGTATATGTTTAAATAAAACTAATTACAGTGGTATCTCAGGTTACATACGCTTCAGGTTACATACACTTCAGGTTACAGACTCCGCTAATCCAGAAATAGTGCTTCAGGTTAAGAACTTTGCTTCAGGATGAGAACAGAAATCATGCGGCAGCAGCGGGAGGCCCCATTAGCTAAAGTGGTGCTTCAGGTTAAGAACAGTTTCAGGTTAAGTACGGACCTACGGAACGAATTAAGTACTTAACCTGAGGTACCACTGTAAACAGAACACTAGATTTTCTTCCCCAGAGACCTTAAGAGGTGGAGAAGAACAGCTTCCTTGGGTAGTGTGTGTAAGAGAGAGTATCCAAATATCACTTAAACTGAAGGCACATTCAGAGATAGTAATGTGTTGCCTTGCATGTTAATGAAAACAGAAGACAGCCAGTTTTTACATTCAAATTTTATGCATGGGAAATGCAAAAAGAAAAGAAAGATTGGTAAGTGTTACATGTGAAAACAGCCTTTCCAAGTTGATGTGGCATTTCTAAATCCCAGATCTGCAGAGGTCCAGTCGGATAACAAAAATCTCCTCTTCCACCTCTTCCCTCAGTGCTTATCAGCCAGGGCTTTGAGCCGTCCAGCTCTTTTGTGTGGGGACGAACTTCTGTGCTCCTTCCCAGTCTAGCCACCCCCTTTCAGAGCCCCATTGTGAGGGCAGACTGTGGCAACTCCTTTATCTGGAGAGATTTGCAGCCTTGCCCAAGTGCATTCATCCAGCCTCTCCCTCCCACTGGGAATTTTATCCTCTGAAGAAGTGGAAAGGACTCAGTCCTTTGAGGAGCCATCTAGCCAGGGCCCCCACTCCTAGAGGGGGGGAGGGGGGGAGCTGTGATCAGATTGCAGATGGGCTGCCCTTTGGTTTCCCCTCCCCCATCCCGGATCCGCTATGGAACAAGGCAGAGGAACTGGGGGTCGGACTGAACAGGTGGCTGGGGGGTGGGTGGGACAGCAACACTGGTTAGGAAGCCTGTGGTGTCCAACTGAGGTCTCTCAACCAGCAAGCACACTTTGCAAGATCTCTCAGCTTAGGGATTCTTATAAAGATTTCTAGAGGGGTCACCATATTACCCTGTTAACAGCAAAAACAGCAATGGGTCTTGTGGGTCCAGCATATTTATTATGGCATAAGCTTTTGTGGACCAGAATTAACCATCAGACAGACAGACAGACAGACAGACAGACAGACACACACACACACACACACACACACACACACACACACACACACTGGGGTGGCGGGGATGATTATAAACAGAGAAGTCAGAAGGAAAGGAAACACAGAAGAATTCAAACACTAGTTTATGTGAGGTTCCAGGTCTGAGTTTTCCTTTATTTTTACCGTTCAGCAGTTCTTCCTCTTTGTGTTTGGTTTACCATCCCACTTACAACCATGAGTGTGTACCTGCAACACACACACTCCCCAGTATGCTTTTTAAAAAACAGACTTTCTACTACTGAATTTTAAGGCAGTAGTTGCCAACTTTTTTTTAAAGCCCATGGGCACATTAGGATTTTTGAGTGTGTGCTGTGGATGCCACCCTTCTGATCACTTCTCTCCCCTGGATCAGTCACAACACACACAGGGAGAATGAAGTTGTGCACATGCCCGCTCTGCTTTTCCAAGGAATCTGTGAAAAAGTCAAAATAATTCATTAGAATTTCAAAAAGCATAAGGTTTAATGCAGCAGTGGGAAAGAAAGTCACTTGTCCAAACCTCCTCCTTCAGATATATCTACTTTTCAAAGGAAAAAAAAAAGTTAACCACGCTCACTGCCTCTTGACCAACAGGACTGTGGATGGGGAGTCTCAGAGGTTTTGTGGGCATCAAAGGAATGCTGCTCAGGGACCATGGATGCCATGAGCACCACATTGGGGAACCTCAAAATTGAAGGCATTATCGCTAAGTACCAGCGCACTGTTACAGGTGCAGAAGCACTGCCAGAGGGACAGGTGGTAGAAATTTCCAGTTATTTGGATATGCTGTGCCTCTTTGCAGAAATGTCTCTGTATCCTGTTGGGATCTAGGAATCTGGAAACCTTATTAGCATTGTCATCATTCTGGACATCACACTGTTTTCTTGGCCACACCTGGTGATGCAGTTTGTTTTTTCGTGTGTGGTGAAAGTATAGCTTTGACGTACAAAATTGAGCCTGTCAGAGGCAAACCCCCTCAGGGGTTTCCTCTAGCATGATGCCTGGGTGGAGCAACTTCCTGTGCAGGAAGGAAACGGACGTTCCCTGGCGTTATCTGGCTGCTCCAAATAAAAAGCTGGATTTTCCTGCAGTGGTGTGAAATCTAGCAACAAAAAGGCTGCTTTTCTGACAGGCTAGCTATACTATGTCTCCAGTCTCTCTCTCTCTCTCTCTCTCTCTCTCTCTCTCTCTCTCTCTCACACACACACACACACACACACACACAGAGAGAGAGAGAGAGAGAGAGAGAGATATGTTCTTGAACTGTGTAACAGTCCTGTTCCTCCCGTGGAAGGTGGCAATTGTGAACAAGTCAAATGCCACAAAGAATCTCAGAGGTTAATTAGCACAGAGAAGTCCCCCTCACAATCACTGCTATACATAGGATTGCTTGCTGCAAATCTCACATACTTCCTCTCTTCAGCAGCATCCAGTGCCTGAACATAAGAAGAGCCTGTTGGTTCAGGTCGGTGGCGGCCCATCTAGTTCAGCATCCTGGCCAACCAAATGCCTATGGGAATCCCCAAAGTAGGACCCAAGCGCTCCCTATTTGTGATTCCCAGCAATTGTCATTCAGAGGTTTACTGTTCCCCAACAGTGATGGTAGAACATAACTATTGTGCCCAGCAGCCATTGATAGCCTTACCCTCCATAAATTTGTCTAATCCTCTTTTAAAATAATCTAAATTGGTGGTCATCTCTGCCTCCTGTGGGAGTGAATTCCATAGTATGATTAGGTGCTCTGTGAAGAAGTACATTTTTCTGTCCTGAATCTTCCACTCCCAGCTTCACAGAATGCTCATGAGTTCCAGTGTTACGAAAGAGGAGAAAAGCTTTTTGCAATCCAGTTTGTCCACAGCATGCCCGGCCTTATGCGCTGCTATTACTTCCCTTTTCTCTAAACTCAAAAGCCCTAAATGTTTCTCGTAGAGATTTCTGTTGATTTAGGGAACTTTTTTTATTTCAGATGGAAACTGAGCTGGAATAATTATTTTTAAAAGCACACACACACACCCCACACATACATACATAAATTTTGACTCTAGGACGTCCCAAGCAATTGGTTGGCATCCCTCTGTCTCGGGAGACAATATTATCCAACAAAACGCATAATCAAAAAAGAAAAATCCCCAAGAAGAACTTACCACACTCTAAACCCAACCAGTTAAATTTATTCTGCTAGATTTAATAAGCCAAGAGGAACAGAGGGCAAGAAGGCACATAGTCAGATATAAAGGAAAGCTGCAAGCCATGTGTCCACATCGTCTGAAAGTGATTCTACAATGCATCGAAGGTTGTGTCATTGGACACTTCCACTGAAACTGAAACTACTGTGGAGTCAAAGTCTCTCCATAGTAAAGTGACTCTCCTCAGTCTTTGAGGACAGACCATTTCAGCAGACCCACCATCGCTGCAGGGATGAATTGTCCCCACCAATCCAACTTCACTAGATGGTGGCCCATCACATGACAAAGAGGAATGCATTTCGCACATACCCTTACAGTCCATTCCTCACACCACTGAGCAAAGACTACATCGGGAATCAGGATGTGTCCTGCTTGATCTTTCAGACCAACAACCATTCAAGAGAAGCCCATGGTTGCCATAGAGGTCACAAAGTCACAAACTGGCCCAAGAGCAAGCTTTGTGTAGATGTTAAAGTCACCCAGAACTATTGGCCATGGTAGAGGCCTCCTCTGCCAGTTTGCTCGGGAAGCCTGTTAGGAAGCAAGAAGCAGCAGCACAAGACCAGAACACTCGGCAGATAAGCAACCAAAAGCAGTGGAGGTGTCAGAAAAAGGGCATAGAGACCAGCCATTTCCCCAGATGATCATCAGCCTCTCCACTTAAACTGTAGCTCACCCTGCTCACAACCACCAAAACTGAGGTAGTATCATAGTAGCTCCCTGCCACATACCCAACCAAGACATATCTTCACACCATCACCCAATTAAAGTGTGTGCAGGACAGGGATTAGGGTCAAAGATAGCAAATGAAGGACCAGTAGTAACAAACATGACCCACACTGCGAGCCAGAATCTGTTTTCCATACCCACTCAGGGGAACCCCAACAGAACCAGGCTTACATTCACTGAGGCCACAGGCCTGTTTCTTCCACAGGACCTGGCCACTGGCCAATAATTCCTGTTCCTAACTGACAGTGTCCTTTATCACTTTCCAAGGTAGCAATCCCACTTTATGTTGTTACTTCAGGATTAACCCCACCACACACAGCCTCGTCAGTACTTATGAGTCAAACCTGAGATAAGTTCTGGGTCCACCATCACGCTCCCAGCTGTAATCACTCAATCAACACAGTAGGTTCCACAAAAATACTCATCTTGCAAGCAGATTAAAAGAAAAACAAAAACAAAACCCATACACACCTAGTCATACTATCAACTTGAAGCAGTCAGATAATGAACACTCTTACTGGCCAGGAAGAGAAGAGTAGATAAGGCACAGGATGGTGCCAGCCACCAGGCTGCTCAGCCCTTCTCTGGTCCACACTCCCAGATGTTAATATTTGTGCCGGTAAAAAACCAGTCAACACACTGGGAGCACAGAATGCTCTTGGGCCTGATCAGGCTGGTGTCACTTGCAGCATTTTTCCTGGGCTTCCAAAATGAGACACTCTCCATTGACTCCTGGGTATGCTTTCTGGTGAAGTGTGTGTTCTGGTGACAGCATGGGGGGAAAGGAGCCAAACTTCATTGTTGAACAAAACCCAACTATGTGGCATCTTGGCTCTCAAGAGCTGCATTTTCTCCCAATTTCTAGTGGCACTTTGGAAAAGCTCCAAAGCACTGGCCAGTAGGGATGTGCTAATTGTTTGCAATGGCAGCATCCTGCATTGGCATGATGCCCCCTGTTGCCAGGATACTGGGAGCCACCCAGCGAGGCCGACAGGCACATTCCTGGGAAGAAGACTCTCCTTCACAAGACAATGGCTGTTCAGTGAAAGGCAGATTGCTCCTGCGGCAGATGCTTATCTGCAGTCTATAATCAAATGACTGCTCTGAGGGATTCCAAGCTCTGGACATAACAACCGCTTTGTGGTCTTGATAATAGAGCCAGTGCTCCCAAGTCAATCCTTATACCAATTGCCACTGAGAGGGATGGTGTGGGAAGGGGGGTGCCCACAAGTTGTTTGGCCTTCAGAAATTCTTGTTTGGGGCAAAAGCTCTTATAGAACAGTTCCCGCTCAAGGCTCCTTGGGAGGCCAGAAATAGAACTTCATTAACTATGAACCCCAGAATCTTGCATTAATGAAGCTCAGTAATAGCCAGCCAGGAGTCTCCATTACCCTCCTCTACAGTTTCTCCTTCTCAGGAAGTTTTTTCATGAACTCCAGTCCTACCCCACCTCCATTTCATTATAGCGGCAGTTTTGGGGAAGGGCCGAGCTTAATTGTCTATGCCAAGCCATGCAAACAGGAAAGATGGTTTAAAACAAACAATTTTGATCATATAAAATACTGTCCCTTGCCATTGTTCTGAAACTACATAGAAAGAAAGAAAAACACTTTATTCAGCAGAGAAAGTAAGGCAGAAATGAACGGGGACTCTGATGGGATGGAATAAAGGGGGCAGCTTCAGAAGGTATTGGTGGGCACATAGATACAGTGGTACCTCAGGTTACAAATGCTTCAGGTTACATACGCTTCAGGTTACAGACTCTGCTAACCCAGAAATAGTACCTCGGGTTAAGAACTTTGCTTCAGGATAAGAACAGAAATCGTGCTCTGGCGGTGCAGCAGCAGCAGGAGGCCCCATTAGCTAAAGTGGTGCTCAGGTTAAGAACAGTTTCAGGTTAAGTACAGACCTCCAGAACGAATTAAGTACTTAACCCGAGGTTCCACTGTAAAATGAAGATAGAACTGGTTGCCTACAACATTCCCAGTACTTAATTGCTAAAAAGAGGGGTGATGGGGTTCAGTCCTGCCTAGAATTAGTGTGGCACAATTCCTGCAACCAAGCTCAGAATCAGAAAAGTCCCCAACTCAAATCTCTCCTCTCCAAGAACTCACTATGTGACCATCTCTCAGTCTCTTCACTCTGTGATATGCAAAAATGAGGATAATACTGTATAACAGAGGTACCTTGCCAGGCTGCTATACACACGATGTATGTAAAGTTTGCTGCACTCTAAACCTTTCATGTAAGTGTACATAAATGATAAGAACCGGGGCAGCCAACATGGGGCTCTCCCAACGTTGGACTACAACTTCTGCCATGCCTGATCATTGGCCGCACGAACTTGCCGAATCTGATGGGAGTTGTAGTCCAACAACATATCAAGGGCACTATGCTGGCTGAGCTTGATATAAATTGTTGCAACCTTTGATCGAGGAGCTTTATTCTCTAATGATATGCACGGTGTGGGGTTGCTGTCAGTGCATTGAGTTTTGAAGGAAGGGCACTCTGCACATGCCAAGGGGCACTCCTACCAGATTTCTGGTACTGTGCTGGAAATTAGTTCCAGGGCTGAGCCCTGGCAATTTCTACTTTGAATGAAGTCCCGAGCATAGCTGCCAACTCCCAAGGGGCCTGGGTGGGTGCCTGAGTACCCACAAAATTCCCCATGAAGGGGCTGGGCACCCACAAATTTCAGTGCCAGGGCCATGCACACTGCATGGCACCCATGCCCCTGGGTACCCTCAGTCGCGGAGCCAAGTTGGCCTTCCTGATCCCGAGTGAGCAACCCCTTGCGAAGAAGAGCTCTGAGTGGTTGGCAACTCAAGCCCCACTCCTCCATAAACCCATCGCCTTTTCCTGTAGAGGCTGGGGGTGGCCGGGGTGGGGGGGGTGACTGCAACCGCCTTTGCTCACCGGGGTCTGCGAACTTGCTGGCATCTTGCCTACTACCATATTACATTCCACCCGACTGATGATGTTCGCTTCCCTTTAAGAGGCAAAGCCACACTTGGCATACGGAAAGCAGCTGGATTGTACCAAGTGGCTCCGCTAGGCGGGGGAGCACTCACACCGACAGTACTGAGGGGGCGGCGGAAACAACGCCATTTGCACCCGAGCGTTGCAGAATCAAAGTGTGCAAGGATATCAGCTCTCAAACGTCTTTCTCGGTTCTTGCTGCTCGCGCAAAAGTCCGCAGAAGGCTTGTTCCATGGTGTGCCCCTTCTCCCCCTTTCCTGTAATCGGCAATGGGCTGTCCCTCGCTCTGATCTTTTAAGGGAGAAGCGGACTTGCCGGAGAAGCGGGTGGGTGGTACTGGGCTCATGTGCCCTTTAAGTAGAGGCTGCTCTGCGCCCAGGAGGATATATTGCTTAAGCTGGCAAGGGGGGTGATAAGTTAAGTACCCAGGTGAGTTCGCACAGTGGGGGACCCAGAGAGCTTCCCCGCCCCCAGCCCCAGGACTGTAGGACAATGGAGATGCGGCTCGAGGAGCCCTCAGGGCTGGTTTAGAGTTGGCTGGCAAGGAGTGTCTGAAGTTGAGCAGGGAATCGGAGAGGAGGAGAAGGAGGTGTGTGTGTGTGTTCAGTGTGGTTTTTCCTAAAGTACTTTCTTTCTGCTTAGCTGTTCCTCTCTCGGGTCCCCTAGCGCATCTGTGCAGGGGTAAGTTTTTCTGCAAGACTGCAGATCGCTTTCCCTGCTTGGTTTGGCAAGCCTCCTAGTTGATGAAATGCCCTTTTGAGGAAGCCGAGCTAGTGAATGGAAAATATATTTTTCTCTCTCGCTTGAACTTATTTCTTCCGGCCCCTTCCTATGTGCACCGCTTGAATATTTTGTGGCGAGTGATTCTGGTTTGCATTTTGGCTGAACATCACGGTTTCAAGCTACTTGCTTTTTAGTGGGCATATTTTTTTGCTGGAAAGATCACGCTCGCTCGGAACTCGGAATATTTGACTTGGTGTTTGCGTTAGCACGTGGAAGTGCTCTTCCATCTGTTCTGCTGACCCGGCTTCAGTAACTACTTGGGTCTTGATTTTCTTTTCTTTTCTAGCTAAGTTTTCCCACTTTTTGCTGCTGCCTGTTCTTCTAGCGTTGTCCGATTGCTGCAGTAACAGTCTTTAAAGCTATTCTTTTTTCCAAAAGTGACTTAGTTCAGTTTCTGACATCCACATTTCCCCACAACTCTTTACTCTCAAATGCTATTTGATAGGGATTCTTTCTTTCCACCAAATAGTTCACCTTGTGAACTTTTCTGTGGGGAGGGGGGGGGGCAAAACTTTAGAAGCTATGTTGTTCCTCACCAGCAAGATGTTAAAGAGTGTATAACGGGGACGCAAAATTTTACGAACAAAGGATAACTTTCTTTTTAAAAAATGGTGTTGATTTTGTTGATGTGTTGAAAGAGAAAATACTGACTTTCATGTTAGGAAGGTAGGCATTTTGGTATAAATTTAAGAAAGTGTTCTGATATTGGGGAACCATCCTTTGCTGGGGAAGGCTTTAAACGCAGTTCTTTCAAAGCAGCTCTTGGACTCTCTTTCAGCAGTAGTGATAAGGGTCATCAAAGCTGAGGTCTCACTTGCTTGGCTTCCTTAGTGAAAAGCTTCTGCTGCCAGGGTTGTGATGGGCTAACTTCTTTGTTTACTTGCCCCATTTTCCTCCTGAGGCCAATGGCGCTTTTGTACAATCTGTATGCTTGTATAATGGCCCTGTCTCCTCTCTAGGTCCACCAGTTAGTCTAGGGTTATGCTGATGATGGGCCTTCAGGGAAAAGAAAGCAGGAAGGTTCTCCTTAAGAACTGCTCTGTCTAGGAAGTATCTCTGCAGTGCTGGCAGTCCTGAAGCCGCTAAATAAACAGGCGACTGGTTTTCTGGACCCATGTGTCCCTGCATGCTGATTCTTGAGGCTCTGAGAACCTCTCTGCCAGGTTTTGCTCTGCTCTCCGCTGCTGTTTATTTGATTGTGCCTGCCATGCTTTTGCTAGACTCTGTAGACTTTTCCAACTCTCAGTCCTGTAGCAGATGGTGGGTTACGCCAGATTGCAGACGGAGCTCTGGGAACTGGTACGAAAGTTGGAAAATAAAAGCATGTTGCCTGTTGAGATGCCACAGGTTTTTTTTAAAAGGGGGTTGGGATCATAACAATAATAGCTAAATTCTGAACACTGCCACAGTCATTGTATACCAGATTAGGCCAGCTCTCTGGTGTGTGTGTGTGTGTGTTTCAATTCCCAATTAGCTCCCACCTTCTGAGTACGATAAAGACTAGTGGAGGGAGGAGTTTTACTGATAGAGATAGAAGTTCTGGTTGAGGAATTCTTTTTTCCTTTGTTTCCAAAGAAGCATTTCAAATGGCCGCCTTTAGCTTATACTGTTGTACCAAGGAGTTTGCGCCTGGTCAAAAAGTGTGATTCCTTTTCCTTACTTTAGCATAATCAGACATTTCTCTGCTCTTCTTGTGTCTTCTTTTGCAGGCCTTTGCTCTGCCTGTAACCTGCCACCACCTTGTCCCCAAACCACTTGGAGAGGATGCAGGGAAGCTCTGTGCTGGCAGTGACTTGGTTTGTGTTCCTGGTTGTGGCTGGCGCCCCTGGGCAGGACGAAGAGAAGCCCGCCTTCACCCCCATTCTCACCCGCAGGCCTTTCATTGTTGCTTGGAATGCGCCAACCGAGGAATGCAAGCCTCGCTATGGTGTCCAGCCAGATCTCAGCATCTTTGACGTTCATGCCTCGACCAATGAACTTTTTGTGGACCAGAACTTGACCATTTTCTATAAAGAGCGCCTGGGCCTCTATCCCTACTATGATGGGGGGAAGGCTGTGAATGGGGGTGTCCCCCAAAACAGCAATTTACAGCAGCATCGGAACCAACTGGAATCTAGTATTAGGAAATACATCCGCACTGAGACAAAGGAGGGGTTGGCTGTGATCGACTGGGAAGAGTGGAGACCCATCTGGGTCCGGAACTGGCAGTCGAAAGACATCTACCGCAATGTCTCCCGTTTACTTGTGAAGGCTCGGCAGCCTCACCTGCTGGAGGACCAGGTGAAGAAGGAGGCTCAGTATGAATTTGAGTCGTATGCCCGTGAGTTTATGAGCGAGACCTTGAAATACGCCAAGTACTATCGCCCCCGGCAACTGTGGGGCTTCTACCTCTTCCCCGACTGCTACAACCACGACTACAGTAAGAACCAGGACAGCTACACAGGGTGCTGCCCAGATGTGGAGAAGTCACGCAACGACCATCTTTTCTGGCTTTGGAAGGAGAGCACTGCCCTTTACCCTTCCATCTACCTGGAGCAGGTGCTGGCCAACCACACAAATGGCCGCAAGTTTGTGAGGTCTCGGGTAGGAGAGGCCCTTCGCATCTCCCAGCAGCACCATGATAACTATAGCCTACCGGTCTTTGTCTACACCAGGCCCACCTATATACGCACACAGAATGTCCTAAGCGAGGTAAGAAAGCCTTTCCTATCTGGTAAATGTTACTCTGTTGGAATTGGGAAATAGCCAAGAATCCAGGGCCATTGGGGTTGGATTTCTGTCCCATGAAGAGGAGCAGTCTGAAGGACAGGTCAGCCCAGCTTGTGATCCACCCTCCCAAAAGGTAATCCACCAGCAATGTATGGCACTCTCCAGGGGTGTAATAAACTTTCTGGTGTGCTGTCTGACTGACACGGAAACAATGGGGCTAGGGTGGGAGGCTACTTGGCACTTAGCTGGCCACCAATACCTAGCTGGTGAGCTGCCTTTGCCTTCCTGGGTCAAACGTTGTTCAGACCTGTTATAGCAATAACTGAGATGCATTAGTTTGTGGTAATAACTGATAAGCATGATCAGATAAAGGCTGCTTATCAGAAGCTTTAATGAGGTCTCCAACCAAAGTTTTGTGGGCTGGGACTGCTCCCAGGAAGCACCTGTGAGCTGTGGTTCCTGTGGATTTGCTGTACAATGGGAGGTGGGAAAGGACTTCTCCTTTATCTTGGTCCTAAGCAAATTGACTTGATGTGTAATGGAAACTTAAGAAGTCTAGGGTGGGGCTGAGGAGGGAAGGAGGCAGCTGCTTCTGTCTGTCTCCCTCATCAGTTGTATGGCTGTGGCAGCACTGCTGCAAAAAAGTGCTGTTCTTTATGGACATTTAATTCTCCTAGAAAGAATTATTAGTCTGGCATTTTGCCAAGGGCTTTTCTAAAGAATAGGGAGCCATTGGGCTGGATACATGTCCAGCCCATTGTGGACCACTGAGCTGGAGAAGTCGGAAGTTGCACTCCAAATTGTTCCTATGGGTGGGCTTAGTTCTGGCGCACTGAAGCACACAGGGTTGGTAAGGGGATGTAGTCTATTGACCCAAGTTCTGTTGGCTTGAAGAGCATCCAGGCATGCCAACTTCAGAGTAGTCCTTTGCCATGGTGCCACAGCCTTTGGAGTGTAGATCTGTGCTGAAAGCCAAGCTGCATTGCTTCTGCTTCCTGCAGTTTCCCAAGGTAACTTCTGAGGCTACCTGGCACTGTAAGATGCAGCAGGATCATGCAGATGCCCCCAAGGTCTGAGCACCACTGAGGCTAGTGTCAGGGTTGATGTGACTGGCTTGTCCATAGGCAAAAATGTACTATCTTCGGTCTTCTGCCTTGGCCCACACAACTTGGGAGCGAAAGCTTTCTGAGATAGTTGGTCCCTGTAACTGTATCGTAATCGGTAATCTATTGCAGTATGATTTCTGTTTCCCTCATATAGGAAAAAACTTCCCTATCCTAGCTGGACTTACAGGAAGCAGCAGGCAGCAATGTAGTGTTAGTGATGTGGGGCCTTGGGGTGGGGGGAATCAAAGGCTCATTACTGTTTCGGCAGCAGAGTCTCCAGTGACCTTAAGCCACATGATCAGCATGAAAGGGAAGCTTTTTTAGCCACTATGCTCCAAAGCTATGCATTTTGGAACACCAAAAACACAAGGTGCCTGACTTTCAAGAGAATGGTATACAACAGGGGTCAGCAAACTTTTTCAGCAGGGGGCCGGTCCACTGTCCCTCAGACCTTGTGGGGGGCTGGACTATATTTTTTTGGGGGGGTGGAAATAATGAACGAATTCCTATGCCCCACAAATAACCCAGAGATGCATTTTAAATAAAAGGACGCATTCTACTCATGTAAAAACATGCTGATTCCCAGGCCGTCCGTGGGCTATATTTAGAAGGCAATTGGGCCGGATCCGGCCCCCAGGCCTTAGTTTGTCTACCCATGGTGTACAAGTTATGTTACATGTAATGAGACATTATGAAAAACACAACATAAGTTACTCTGAAAGATATTGGAGCACTCCAAATCATTTCCCAAGTATGTGTGCAGAAAACAGTAGATTTAGGTGGAAAGTGTTTTATTGCAACACATCCCCAGTTATTGCTATTTTATCATTATAAGATTGTTGTATAATCTTAGAAGGTGTGTGGCTGGGACTATCATAAAGGGACCCATCACTTCTGAGTTTGCTACTTACAATAGGAAAGGCACTTAAGCTTCAGGGTGGGGGATTTCCTTCCAGAGTTTCTGACCTTGCACATCACTGGGCTCTGTGATGAGTTTTAAGACTGGACCGCTTCTATCTTGCCTTGGCTGGGGTGGGGGAAGTTTCCAAAACAGAATTTTCAGCTGCCCTTACACAACTGGATTTCAGCAATCAGGAGTGCCAGCTTGGCCCCGCAACCGTGGGTGCCCGGGGCCATGGGTGCCATGCAGTGTGCATGGCCCTGGCATTGAAATTTGTGGGTGCCCGGCCCCTTCAAGGGGAATTTTTTGGGTACTCGGGCACCCAGGGCCCCAGAGAGTTGGCACCTATGTCAGCAGTTGCAATTACCTTGTACGTTACTTTAATAAGTTTGCACCTTGCAGATCCGCTGTTTGGAGAAGCAGAGCTGGGCATGATACCTGCACGCACCTTGGGTCTTTCTCTCTTTGAGATCTTAACTTGGTTTCATGCTCTACCTCTAACCAAAGGCAAGAGCAACTTTACAGCTGAGCATTTTGGAAAAAAATAATAATCTGTGGCCAGTGGTGAGTTCTAGAGCCTCAAAAATGCAACCCTTGCTCGTTATGTGGCTGACTTTGCCCATGGATAGAGTGGAAGTTAGTGAATGGAGGTTTTTATCCCTGCTACTTAGGAATCATTCAGATTAACTAGAGGGTGCTCTGAAAGTAAGCAGTGTAAGTGAAACGCTAATTAAAATGACAAACTTCAGACATGTTTAGGCAAGGGGTAGTAACGCCCAAGTTTTGTATTTTAAAAAAGTTGTTGTTGCTCCTTCTTGCTTGGCAACAGTCATTGATAATAAAATGGCAGCTTTAACCACACATGCCTAAAGGCCTATTCATCCATAGAATACAATTTGCAGTTCCACTCCTCACCCAACCCCTTTGAGCTCTGGGGATGATCTCTGCATTTGGTGTAGCATGATTTGTCCTGGTTGTCTGTACTCTACCAGAGGCATGTTCACACACCTGAAAATGTAGATGCTGAAAGTGAGGATGGGGACAAGCCTTCCTCCAAGGACCTTGTGCATGTCTCAATGTGTCCCTGAACTTGCCCATGTTGCATTGGGGAGTGCTCACTGAATGAAGGTAAATCCTCCATGTAATTGGGGCTGTGCTTTACCATTGCTCTGTCTACTATCAGACCATTGCTCAGTATGACTCAGTACTACCTTCATGAACTGGCACCCACTCTCCAGATTTTCGGGTGGCGAGGCATTCCCAATCCTTCGTGGAATTTTCTGGCCTACCAACACCAGGTGACACCTGTTTTGTTGTGTGGTGCATGTGCATTGACGGATGGAAAATGTAAGAGGTGGCGATGATTTTAACTTGAGATAATCTACCACCCTACACTCTTTCTGTATCTTCAGGTTCTTGAGAGGTTGCATGTAGAGAGGTTCTGGCCCTGCCCACTGCAAGTGTGTGACCCTAACAGATTACTTCCATGGAACACGGGTGGCACTGTGGTCTAAACCACTGAGCCTCTTGGGCTTGCCAGTCAGAAGGTTGGTGGTTCAAATCCCCGCAACAGGGTGAGCTCCCAGTGCAATGTCCCAGCTCCTGCCAACCTAGCTGTTTGAAAGCACACCAGTGTGAGTAGATAAATAGGTACTGCTGCAGCAGGAAGGTAAGCGGTGTTTCTGTGCACTCTGGTTTTCATTACGGTGTTCCGTTGCACCAGAAGCGGTTTAGTCCTGCTGGCCATATGACACAGAAAGCTGTCTGTGGGCAAACACTGGCTCCCTCGGCCTGAAAGTGAGATGAGCGCTACAACCCCATAGTTGCCTTTGACTGGACTTAACCGTCCAGGGGTTCTTTACCTTTTTACCTTTACCTTACTTCCATGGGAATGAAGCCTTCAAGGGCCAGGGGGCAGGCAGTCCCTCATCCATTTCCTCCACAGCACCAACAAGAAACTCCCTCACACATGTTGGCCAGGCAAGGCTTTCACCTGTTTCTCTTTGTCAGTCTGAAATGTTGCTTTTATCTGACAGTCCGTATTTTGAAAGGTGAATTATCCTTTCTCTCCACCATAAGGCTGAAACTGGTGTTAAAAGGCACCCCCTTTTACTATATAATAAGGAACAGTCATAATACAGCAACCTATCCATTATTGAGCTAGAGAGTATCCTACTAATCTCCTAATATTCTGTATCTGTACTAACTGTGGAACTACCTGGATGTTTCTTTCCAGAAAGATTTGATCTCCACCATCGGGGAGAGTGCTGCTCTGGGGGTAGCTGGTGCGATCTTCTGGGGAGATGCAGAGAACACTAGAAGTCGGGTATGTATGTTTCCGCACCATCCGCAGAGAGACAAGCCAAGAGGGAGCTTCTTTCAGATAAAACGGCTCTTCGATCTCACTTCTGCCAACAGCATGTCGGGTCCTGTCTTAATTCAGCAGGCAGCCCTCTTAGTGGAGCTACTTCTGCAATTTGTTCGGTTTAGCAGCTCAGCATCAGCACAGCCTCTTTTTGGTGGGCTGTCAGAAGAAGAAGAAAAAGAGTTTGGATTTGATATCCCACTTTATCACTACCCGAAGAAGTCTCAAAGCGGCTAACATTCTCCTTTCACTTCCTCCCCCACAACAAATACTCTGTGAGGTGAGTGGGGCTGAGAGACTTCAGAGAAGTGTGACTGGCCCAAGGTCACCCAGCAGCTGCATGTGAAGGAGCGGAGACGCGAACCCGGTTCCCCAGATTACGAGACTACCGCTCTTAACCATTACACCACACTGGCTCTCACACTTCTCTCTGTCAGGAGAAGTATGGGAAGAGGCATGTGTTGACAAAGGTACTGGCAATGCCTGGAAGTTGCTGAATGTCAGAAGACCCCAGAAAGGCCCTCTAGGGAACGCTGGTGGTCTCAGGTGTGGGACAAATGGGCTTTCTGGACATCTAACATACCACCACAGAGTAATAAGAGGCATGACAAGACATGATAAATTTGACAGAATTTTGTTTCCGTCTGTAAGTTTTATTAATAGGTCAAGCATAAATTGTGGTCCCCTGGCAACTCATGACTCCCAAGGGAGTGGCTATTTCATGCATCCCTGAAAAGATCTAGCTTGTATTGTATTATGGCTGGTATTGTTTCTCTTTACTGCCATTGCTTTATTTTCAATCCCAGATCCCGTGTTGCCTCTTACATGCTGCACTGTTTATTGTTTTAAGCAATACATAAATACACATACACACTAGATAGATAGATAGATAGATAGATACTGTCAATGCAATGACCACCTGGTACTAGAGGGAGAAGGGTGGCTTTTGACTACTAATGGCTTTTGGCTTTGAGGGATACAAAGACACTCTTCTTTGGAGCTTTGCTACTTTGTCCAAGGGGGCATGGTCCCCACCAAAGGCCTCCATAGCACTTCCTTGTATTGAATTCAACTAGTTGCCATTCCAGTGTTGATACCAAGCATATGCATCATTTCCTAAAGAGATGGAACCATAGAGAGATACCCCCTTTGGTGTCCAGAGTACATAATGGGCAATAACTGCTTTCAGTGTAAATAGTAGAGACTGAGGCTGTACACAACTCAAGCCTTTCGGTCTTGAGGGAGGCCTCCTTGTGCTGTGAAAGTCCTAGCCTACACCCTAACAGCTGTGGGTAGCCATATTGAGCTGAAAACACTGCCTTTATACTTGCCTTCAAGCACCGTGTTTAGCAAAGCTGCTCTGGGAACAGTTCTTCCAAGTTTCCTGCAAGGATGTGAAGCAACCGTACTGACTAGTATTGGGATTGTGTCATCCGGATCTGATGTCTTAAGTCTTTTCAGTGCATCCTCTTGAAAGAGGGAAGTGATAAATTCCCATTACCAAATACAGCCCCATCTGTTCATGCATTATTCATATGTAGGGCATGTCAGCAGAGGGGGCTGGGCTTTTGGCCCCGCCTCCCCCATCAGAACTTCTTCCTCCATGACTGGGTGTCCTGATTGCATGCTGCCCCTTTGCACAAGCAGGTGCTCATGCTCTGAAATTTCTCTGCAGACGAAGTCGGGTGCAAGCTGAGGGGGTTGCAGACCTGGGTTCAAGACTTGGAAGCATGGGTCCACACAGAAATGCTCCACACATAAGTAATGTGTTATTAGGGTTTAAGAAAGGGATAAATACTGACCAAGGCAGAAACCCTATGCATGCTTACCAAGAAGTAAACTCCATGGAAATAAATGGAATTTACTCTCAGATATGTATTTTGGCTCAGAAATCTAAACTGCTAGATTGCAGGATGGATGTATGGATAGAGGCTTCCATTGGACCTTCTTGCATCAGGGATTCAATAAGAGTGAAATCTCACCACCTGGCTATAGCTGCTAGTCTCCCAGTTCCTGTTGCTAATTTTGAATCCTCTCCTCTGCAGGAAACGTGCCAGCTGATTAAAAACTACATAGAGGAAGGCCTTGGCCGTTACATCGTCAACGTGACCACAGCTGCCGAACTCTGCAGCCACGCTCTGTGCAGTGGCCACGGGCGCTGCCGGCGCATTTTCAGCAACACTGACGTCTTCTTGCATCTCAACCCAGCCAGCTTCGAGATCCACCGCAACGCTCCTGGGCAGGGCAAGCAGCTGTTTGAGGCCACAGGGAACTTCTCTCAGGATGACACTGCCTTCCTCAAGGCCCACTTCCAGTGCCACTGTTACCAGGGATGGCACGGGAAAGGATGCAAGGAGCAGCTGAACCCTCCTGGGGGCGGCCCCTATCTTCGCAGTAACCTGGGACTCCAGTTGCTGATAACTCTCTGTCTGCTGGCCTGCTTGCACTAGGCTGCCTCCAACTGGAATCTCTGCGGCCGCAAACTAGTTCCTGGTGCAGCAGGCAGTGGTGATAGGCGGAAAGGGAGAAATAAGAGCCGCCAGCCTCTCGTTTTTATATATATATATTTCTTTAGCAGTGATGTAGCAGACCTACTATTTAAGAGACTGTCCTACCTCTCCCATCTGTGCCACTGGCCCTTTAAGGGGCAAAAAAGTGAACAAGGACCTTCCCCCCCACTGACAGTATTTCTGTGCGCAGGCAGATGGGTGACTGGAGGTGAGGACTGGCAAAGGTAGGGGGGCTGCCATGAGGCCTCGCCTCTCCTGCCTTTCCCTTGCTGTCCAGAAGTATCTCCAACACAGGAGTCGATTTGGTGCCTTGGGTTAGCTACCCAAACAGAAGCAGGAATTTGAGGGTGGGGAAAGTTGTCGAAGGGTAACCTGGGGGTGGGGAGGAGGGAGGAATAGGTGCCCACATTCGGCATTCTTTTGGGAGAGGATTAGGGAGAGGGGTGCTTGGCTCTTCTGTTGTAAGGAGGGAGGGGGGCTCGGTTAGAAAATGGGAGTCCTGGAGCCTGCTTAGGCCTCAGGAGAGGTGTGATGGGTTTGGTGGAGCTGCTGTAGTGAGGAGAAAATTGCTGCTGTTTAAAACATGCCTCTTTAGGATAGCCGATAGAGAAGGAGAGAAAGCATTGCCCAGCCAGTGGGGTTTAACCTAGAGAGTAGAAAGCTCTGGTGGCGAAAATGCCCTTTGCTGACCGACTGGGTGGGCGGGCAAACAACATTTGTATTGCTCTGAGAAGGGCAGCCGTGGGGTGCGGGAGTGCCCTGCCCCCGATCCGTGTGTGGCCGGTGCTGAGTTGGTGCCCTGCATCCGTTATAGGAAAACCAAAAAAGTTTTACCTCAGAATTAAAGACACACCGAGAAAACGTAATTGGCGTTCTGCATTGTGTGTTGGGAGCTTGCTTGGTTGCCCCGAGGGGCCCTTCATGCCATTCCTCCTTGCCAATAAGGAGGCTCCAGCTGTGAGTGGTATTTGCCTTCAGACCCCAATAAAACGTTGGCCGGCTTTTCATTAACACCTCCCCCCATCGTGTGTGGCTTTGTCCTTCTCATCACAGAACTGTGGCTCTGGCCAGTGCTGGTCACCCTCCTGTGACCATCCCCGAGTAGCTGCGCCTGAACCAGATCATTCTTACTTGCCTTAACAATTCCCTCAGCTCTTCCCGTTTCGGGTGCGGCCAGAGAGTCTGGAGACCCCCAATGCAAGAGGCCTGTTGCTGCTGTGGCTGCACCCCCTCTCCCCTTCTGCTGTTTGTACAGAGGCCATCTGCCAGCCCTGGCCTTCAGCTCTCCTTCCCAGTGTTGCTCTTTGTCTCTACTGGAGCAGCAAGGGGCTGCCTCTCCTTGTCCGGACTTCCTGCTCCTTGTAATTAAGTCAACGAGTTTTGGCTGGCAAAGCCAAGCAGTTGCCAAAGTGGAAGGAACACTGGGTGTCTCTGTCAGGGTCATGTGCCCTGCACAGGAGAGCGAGAGGCTGCAGGCAGGGGCGCGGCCTGACTGCCATTGTGTTCCTTTTCTCCCCAAACAGCCGTGTTTCTCCTTGCTTCTCTTACAGTCGATGGAGGACCTTCTCTGTTTGCCATACAGGGCTCACCCCCAAGCCACACCCCCTCCCCCAAGGCCTTCCTCTCCCACTGGTTGTGCTCTGCAGCCTCTGTTGTTTTCGCCTGCCTTTTCTTTGAACTCTGATGATACCTCCTGCTTCGCTGGATGGAAGACAGAGCAACCTGGTCTTTGGGCTGGTTGAGCTCTCCCACCCCTGATTTTAGGAGTGTATCTAGTTTTCTTTGGCTGCTTGTTTCTTGGCTGATCCTGACTTGTTCATCTCTAAAAGCGATGGAAGAGGCTGGGCATCTGTAGAAAACAAGCTTGGAAATACCGAACCAAATTGTGGTGCTTCGTGGGGTTGTCTTCTGTGAGGGGGGATTGCTGCTGGTTTGGAAGGCAGCTAAGAGGCACCTTGGGCTGACTTGGGGAACAGGCAAGTAGAGCTGCGTCAAACTTGCAGCCTGTTTTCTTATCTGCCCTTCAGCTGCCTGTGATCAAATTGGTGTTGAGAACACAGGGAGCTGTCTCGCACTGAACCAGGTCAGTGGGTTATTTTGCCCAGTACTATTAACCCACTCATATTGTCAAGCAGTTGGCAGCAGCCAACCTCTTTGTTCTGTTTACCAAAACGTTTTCCAGCAATACATCCAGTTAAGTGATCGAGCCGAGAAATGCTACGATCTGACCCTGGAGCCTCCAGCGCCTGTTTTGTAACTCTGAGCTACAACTCCTCCCTGTTTTCTACCCAGGGGTTGGGCTGCAGGTCATCTTCTGCCAAGGGCATGGGGTTTATTGAAATGAAATTCCTGATGTGAGTGGATATTATTTGTTTCACAGTGAAGGAAAAACTTCACTAATCCTCCTGCACATAAAATGCCTCTTGCTATGGTGCCTAAGATGGGTCTCTTGAGAGCAGGCATCTCCCTGTGGCTGCATGCTCTCCTCTGGGATGGCTCTTGGTGGGCTAGTTTTTCTGCCTACTGTAAGTCAGCCTTATGCCTGGCCACTGGCCATGTTGCCTCAGGCTGATTGTTGGGATCCAGCAAGATCTGGAAGGGCATAGGTTCACCATCCCTGGTATAGAAACATAGTGTGTGTTGTCCACGTGCTCTTCTAGGTGAACTGGAAAGTGCTCTGGACTTGCAACCCTACCTAAAACTCCCACCTTAAGACTTTCAGAAATGATAACATCTTGTCCAAAAAAACTGAACAGTCCCTGGGCACAGAAGAATGCAAGATGATTCTGGGGTGAGCTGTGGTTCTTGCATTTCCTTGGAGAATGTTTTTTTTTAATTGTGAGAAGAGGCACAAGCCAGCTTTAAATCATAGGATTAAGAGGCGTGTACATGTCCAGTGCTATAAATATGAGCATTCCTCTGCTAGCTGAGTTCAGCCAGGGGTACTCCTGTTCACTGCACACACATTTTGATTAGAGACAATCTGGGGGAGCAAGGAGGTACATGGCTCTTCATTTGTTTGTTTTTTTGTCCATTGAGGTATTTATTTCATTGCCCCCAGGAGCCTCATAAAATGTGATGCCATATACCTAAGAGCATAAAGGGCAAGTAGGTGCTTGAAAAAAGGCGTAAGATCATGAGTAGCCAAACTAAGGCCCGGGGGCCGGACCTGGCCCAATCGCCTTCTCAGTCCGGCCTGCGGACAATCAGGCGTTTTTACATGAGTAGAATGTATCCTTTTATTTAAAATGCATCTCTGGGTTATTTGTGGGGCATAGGAATTTGTTCATTCCCCCTTCCAAAAAAATAGTTTGGCCACACAAGGTCTGAGGGACAGTGGACCAGCCTCCTGCTGAAAAAGTTTGCTGACCCCTGCATAAGATTAATCTCCACGGATACGGTTCAGATAACTGGAGCAATTAAGCATCTGATTAGACTGCTATTTGGGAAAGGGAAAACAGGACCTATAATAGTAGCACAGGAATTTTTCTGGGGGTGGGCACAAAGTAAAATGCTGAAATGGGGGAGCAAGCTAATTCATCCCCCCCCCAAATGAGAATAGTGTCTGTACACTTTGTCTCATCTCATGTCCTATTAATATTTGTGAGGTTATGCATGAAGATGCTTTGTCCAGAGGCAAATCTAGTCCACTTGTTTCTTTAGACAAATGTGTGAGCTGGGGGATGAGGGAGGTTGGTCTGTTCCCCACCCTTTGCCTGAGAACCAGGAGTGCACAATTTCTCCATCTTAGCTTTGGAAAAACAAGGAATATCGCTCCCTTGGGAGTCCCTGTCAAAACATCTACTGTGCGAGGGTCAGTGCTGAACGTCCTCCTGCTTTCCGTTCAGTAGGAGAGCGCCCCCTAGTGCCACAAAGGGCGCCAACAAATCAAAGCTCAGTTGCTATCTTCCTAGGAGGGCAGAGTGTTGCACAAGGATTGCCAGTGCTGCTTATGTGGGCAGTTATCTGTAGTTTTTTTCGGAAGCCACAACCAATGCAAGCCTTGGCTTGTCCTTGTGTTTGATTTCTCCAGAGTATATACCAGCCCACGGCTGATCTGATGGCAGGCTGCCATTTATTTCCCTTCTCTAAATCTTTTTCCCAGGATCGAACATGTTTTCTCCCTTCATCTTCTTGCTTTTCAATGTGCTCCCTTTCTCAGCCTTTCATGGCTTTCCCCACACACATTTCCATATATTCAAGACACTGGAACAGAAAGCATTTCCCCTGTTTTATTCTCTCTTTTGTCACATTGATTGCACGGTTCCCTCTCTGAGTCTGGAATATGCTTTGTGCTGTCAAGTTCCACCTCTACTTGTCGTAGTCAGGCAGAAACTAGTTGTCTTTTGTTTAAGGCCATGCCAAATTCTTGAGCAGAGACACTTGGAGAAAGGTTACTAAAAGCCATGTGAAATGCTTGGGGATGTGGTGTGTGAATGCTTACAGTTTTAACACTTTGTAGGGAACCAGCCAGTCTATGCACCTACACAAATTCCTAATTCTTACTCTGGATTTATGGATCTAGAATTCTTAATGATTACCCCTGATTCGGTACTCACAGTCACTTAAACGTGAATTGCCACCCGCACTTTGCCCATAGGTATGCATTGAAAAAGCAGAAAACTCCCAGCTTTTATCATTCTTTAACTAGTCATTTTAACCGTCATTCTTTGAAAGAGAACAGTGGCTAAGCATGACAGATATAGATATATATATCATGAATTACAAAATTATAGGTCACAGTTATGTAGCTAGAAGATGTGTCATTCTGTTTTCAAAGGACTAACACAAAACAAATGTGTTCAGTGCACTTTTACGAAATCTGCAATGTGCCGATTTCTGAAGATTTGTTCTGTGGCCAATCCTCTGTATAACACGATCATTTAAAATAAATTCCAATCCCTGTACTTCAAAACAGTTTCTCAAACCCAGCGTGGATACAATCCTGGGTATTTTTAAGTGTGAGCCAGAAGACCTCTTACCCCAGCCCCAAAGCTCTCTTGCTGGGGTGTGTGTGGGTTAATTACAGTGATACCTCGAGTTAAGAACTTAATTCGTTCTGGAGGTCCGTTCTTAACCTGAAACTGTTCTTAACCTGAGGTACCACTTTAGCTAATGGGGCCTCCCACTGCCGCCGCACAATTTCTGTTGTCATCCTGAAGCAAAGTTCTTAACCCGAGGTACTATTTCTGGGTTAGCAGAGTCTGTAACCTGAAGTGTCTGTAACCTGAAGCGTCTGTAACCTGAGGTACCACTGTAATTCTTGTTTAAAAGCTTCCTGGCCTGGTCATTAAGAGATCTGTCTCTTAGTTTTGTTCAGTGCATGACAAAGAACTTCAGGTGGTGGCAATTTTCAAAAGGCGCTTTGATTCAGTTTCCTCAGAGATACTTCAGTTACCCACCATGAGGTGTGGCAGTGCTGCCTTGGGAGGAGGGAGCAGAAGTAGCAGCCTCTTTTTGGGGGGGGGGTGTTTGAGAGAAAGGCATACATGGCAGCATCACCATCATCCTGTGAAGTGGGAAGAAGTTATAGCATGCTTAGGAAATTTGTGGCCTTCCAGATATTCTTGGACCTAAACACTTGTTAACCCTGGCCAATGGACGGGGATGTTGTGGCGATACCTGAAAGGCCACGGCTCATCCATCCCTGGTTTAGAGGTCCTTGAAGACGAGCGAGAGCTGATGGTTCCCATCCACTGTCTTGAGTTTTCTGAGAGCTAGAGATCAAACCACTGGTGCCCCTGATAGCACAATGGCAAATTTCACCCCCTTGTTCTCATGCTGATGTCAATAGCTATGGGAGGTGAATGAAATGCTTTCTCTGTGGGCCATTGGAATCGCCCTCTCCGCTTTCATCATGCTAATGCCACTAAATAATCATCAGCCTTCGCTGCTGTGGCCACTCACAGCCTCGAGTCTGGTACTGAAAAAGGGCTTTGTGTGGCTAATCCTAACCACAGAACAACAGAGAAGGAAGCGAGGGGAAGAGGGGGCCTCTTGCATAGGCATTGCTACTGGGCAGGGGGATGGGAAAGCCAACCAGGACTCTTTATGCAGAGCAAAGCAGATCACCCAGCAGTAAAGCAAAGAAATCTTTCCTTCTCACCCACTACCCCACTCACATCCTTGTTTAGGAACATAATATGATCCCTGATGGATCAGGCTGAAAGTCCATCTGTCTGGTCCAGCACGCTGTTCTCACAGTGAGCAACCAGATAAATGTTGGAGGGTATGGAGTTATCCAACCCCCGAGCTGTCTGAAGGCAATCCTGTATAGGGAAGGGTGTTTTTTAAAATGTTGAATGTTTTAGTATGTTTTTACGTATGTTGGAAGCTGCCAAGAGTGGTTAATAAGTGGTTATGTATGTTGGAAGCTGCCCAGAGTGGTTTGTAATAAGATGTGTGGCGTATAAATAGTAAAAGTATCATTATGGAACGGGATGTCCCTATTTCCATCGGAGAAATGTTGGAGGGTATGCACCCACTGGGTGGGGGGCATTACATGAAGTTGCATATCTGGAGATTTCTCCCCCCATCTTTCTTAAAAAGAAACAGGTGTGAAGGGCCTTCTAAGAGTGCACCTCCAAATCAATGTTTAGTGTGTTACTGAGTGTGCTTGATCCTTATAGATAGTTGAGCAGTCTTGCAGTTCATGTTATTAGGGATCCAGTTGTTCATATGAAGGTGCAAAAGGTCTCCTCGTGCCCCGATGGAAGGCCCCTAAAATGTCATACATAAGGCAATACTGGGTAAGTGGCAGAATGGGTGCTGGAGGGAGTCTTTCTGAGTGCAAACTGGGGAGAAAGGTAGAGTGTCTGGGGGTTGGGGTGCAATGCGTGGGAGATAGACACAGAGAGACCACATCACTGGGTTAGTAGGTAATGTGCACAACAGCCACCTCCCTCCCTCATATCTAGTTCCGGACAACATACAGTCTGTCTTCTTTAGCAAGTTGTAAAACTGATTCCAAATTACACTTGAAGGTAGAAGCACTACCTACATGGTTTTAAACTTATTGGGGGTGAGTGGGTTAGTTTTCTACAGATATGCCTCCCTCGATTGCAGCTGCAATCCAATATACAAGGCTGCAACCCTGTATAAACTTACTTTGCAGTAAACCCCTCTGAACTTAGTGGAACTTCCTTTGGAGTAAAGATGCCTAGGATCAGGCTATAAGAGTTGTTTAAAATGTTGGTTGAATAAGATTTTGCAGAGAGTTTATGGGCTGCCTTAGAAAACAGGAGTCCTGGAGCCTATTTAGGCCTAGGGAGAAGTGTAACTATAGTGGTTTCTCATTTTTTATGTGAGATCCAGATGTCTTTCCTCTATGCCTGCTGAAGGGACATGTTACTCTGCCACTGAGAAAAGTAATACCCTTTCCTGCTCAGTTCATCCCACCTTGCAATTTGATGCAGAAGCTGCATTGCATGCAACCACACCACTGAAACATATATTTCTTTAAAAGTGGTAAAATGCCACCAATCCCATTTGTCCTTTGTAGCTTCTCTGTTATTCTCAGTTATTAAGAAGTGGAAACTTAACTTAGTACAGGGTGTGAACTCCAGCACACATCCTTCCTGTTTTCTTTTTAAAGTGTCAGGCAGGAGAGAGGCTGTTCTTCCCATCCCTAAAAACTGGTAAGAAAGCTACCATGACTCTCTCTCCCTATTTAATGGGAACAGAATACTATACTATTGTTGACATTGGACTGGCACTACTGTGAGTTTAGCAGTCAAAGTGTGTTTATTAAAATTTGTCTGGAAAGTGCAGAGACCAACAGAGTAGGAGGCCTGGAGAGAAACTGAACCCCACGTAGAGTGTTTGCTTTCTTTTTTCCTCTGATGCGCTTGCCAAGAATGTTCGCCGCTCCCCTCCTTCCACCCACCTCCATTTTCAAGCTCTGTCTCATCAAGGGAGATTGCTCTTCACCAACATAACGTTTATCATTTCAGAAAGGCATGGATTCCGAGCCTCTTTGTTTTATTGCAGGGGCTGACTGGAATGTTTGCAGCGAGCTGTAGAAGAGAGTCTACTCTACCCACCAAACTCCATACCTAGGTACAGTGGTACCTCTGGTTACAAACTTAATTCGTTCCAGAGGTCCGTTCTTAACCTGAAGCACCACTTTAGCTAATGGGGCCTCCCGCTGCCGCCGCACTGATGGCGCGCAATTTCTGTTCTCATCCTGAGGTAAAGTTCTTAACCTGAGGTACTACTCCGGGTTAGCGGAGTCTGTAACCCAAGGTGTTTGTAACCCAAGGTACCACTGTATCTTGAAATTTCAGGAACTGATCCCTGCAGTTCAATTTTCTGTCACTTTCCCCACCAGGAGAATCTGTGTAGGCCAGCTGTGGAAACACAATAGGGTCACCATTCTGCCTAATTTGTGGGGTTTGTTTGGACAAAGAATTTACAGAAAGTTGTTCTCATAAATCCAACAACTATCGCCTTTCCCAAAGCTCAGTTTCATCATTCTCACTAGAACAGTTCTGAATTGCACAATCTAGGACAAGAATGAGGGAGACATCTACTGGTGACTCCTGTTGCCACAGTCTAGGGATCTTTCCCACATACTCAGTTGGGGTTTTGGGGGGATGGGGTGGGGTGGTAGAATAAATGCATATTCATTTATCATTTGCTGCAAAGTTACACTGCTGTTGTGTGGATACGTTTCCCCCACTGAATTCTGTTATGATTGCTCAGTCCCTTCTATTACTGCAGTTGTGCCACAGACACATGTACTGCAAGCCCAAATGGATCAGCTGAAAATGCTGTGACCCTTTACATAAAAATACAGTGGTACCTCAGGTTAAGTACTTAATTCGTTCCGGAGGTCCGTTCTTAACCTGAAACTGTTCTTAACGTGAAGCACCACTTTAGCTAATGGGGCCTCCTGCTGCCACTGCGCCACCAGAGCACGATTTCTGTTCTCATCCTGAAGCAAAGTTCTTAACCCGAGGTTGGTGGAGTCTGTAACCTGAAGCATATGTAACCTGAAGCGTATGTAACCCAAGGTACCACTGTACTGGATGTTTGAAATGCCCAACTTGCCCACCCCACAACTCATCAGAGACTAAGGACTGTGCATGGAAACTGCCATCATTCTGCCAGGGAATGTTGGTAACAGAGCAGCACACAGACGTTGGTACTCAGGTGGCTGCAGCTGGGACTTAGGGCAAAAGGAAATCAAACAGCTTATTGCTTGCTTCACTTTAGCCTGGGGTCTGAGGTGGCTGGGGGGGACCAGGCTCCTATCCCAATTTTTGTCCAAATGATTTTTCAATCCCGCCCACCGCACAAGGCGGAACAGATAGTATCCGTGCGATGCGGTGATCCTGGAATATAAAAGGACAGGAAGTGACATACGTGGGGGTTGTTGCTGTGCATCTAGCGCCTGAAAGTGCTGACATCCTCACAGCTGCAAGAGGTACCTTTGAAGTCACACTCCAAGCAGTGCCAGTCCATTCCAGTGCCCTGCAAGGAGAGTGATGATTAGGTGTCCTGGACTTTTGCCCAAATCTTCCTGAGAAGAAGGGTAGCTTGTTCAGGGCACCAGGGGGTTGTGATTTCCCCCACAGAACTACAGTTCCCAGAGTAGGTTACCAGGATGCTTTGGGGAAGCTATCTTTCTCTATTGTATAACTTGTGTCGCATTTTACTGGGGTGAGTAGTTGTTTACAGGACTGCTTCATCTTCCAGTTAGGATGGCATATTATAATTTAAACTGACATGCTTTAGGGAGCTGGACAAAAGAAAGAAAGAAATCTACTTTGCAAGACTGAATTAGTTCTGGTAATTGAGGTCAGCTCTTCACAGCATAACTGAGCCAACTGGACAATAATTAGCTGGATTGAATCAGTTGTTCCACTTTGCTAATAATTAGAAGCTGATGCTGAGAAACAGGCAGTGTCTAAAAGCAGGGGTGGGGATCTCAGTGACCTCCAACTCTCATCCACGCCACCCAATATGGTAAATGGTCAGGGGTGATGGGCAACTGGAGTCCAAAATATTTGGAGGGTGCCAGGCTGAGGAAGGTTGAATAAGAGTGTGGCTACTACGTTTAGTTGGTTGGACAGTGTTCTCAAAGCTACAAACATGAGTTTGACCAAACTGCAGGAGGCAGTGGAAGACAGGAGGGCCTGGCGTGCTCTGGTCCATGGGGTCACGAAGAGTCGGACACGACTAAACGACTAAACAACAACAACTACGTTTAGTGTTCAAAAACTCTTGTCTTTCTTTTGGGAACACTCTTTTAAACGATTATGGCAAAGTGGCTCTGAGCATATGCAGAGTGCCTTTCAATTGTGCACGGAACAACCCTTTTGCTTAAAAACTGCAAGAGACTGTGCCTAAATTATTGCTTTGATAGCCCAGATGAAATTGGTGGATTGTAGCGACAGGGAACGCTCTGTATATGTCGAAAGGTACTGTACTGCATTTATTTTGTGTAATTGAAGGCTGAGTCCAGCTGCTGAAAAATTTCCAGGGCAAAGTCTGCCTCAAATTAAGCCTCCAGTGGCAGGAAAGACCATCTCAAAGCTTAGACTCAAGTTGCTACTTCTCCTCCATCCCACCCGCCAGGGCTCTTGTAACATTAGAAAGAGGAAAAGAACAGGTGCCGCTTTCCCTCAACTCCTGTCATTTATCACACTGCAAGAGGAAGCTGTGCCTGTTGAATTCCTGCCTATCATACAGCTTTTAAGGGTAGAACAGAAGTTTCTCGGGGATTAGAAAATATATATAGTTAACCCTAGGTGTGTGAACTGAAGTCAGTCTAATTTTTGTGGCTTCAAATACAGCACAGTACCCATCAGGTCACTCTCCCCATTGATTGCCTGCGTCTTTTATCACTTTTAAAAATGCTGCCTCTTTGAATTGCCCACTTTCGATTGCTCTGCATCATCCAGGCTCCCGTCGAGCAGCTATCGGTGCAGGTGAGAGATCTGAACGGGAAAGTCATTGGCTTGCCTTTGTGAAATTTAAAATTCTAGTAATTTATAGGTTTGCATCGCCCGTCCTGGAGAGGGAAGAGTTAAGCCTCCACGGTCCACAGCTGCACAGCCCGGGCTTTTGCCTCCAGAAGCTGCAGAGCTTAATTGTTTCCTTTCGCCGAAACCCCTTCCGCCCCCTCCTCGGAGCCCAAGCAAGCGGGACAGGCTGCATAATAGAAACCAGACTCCGAAGGAAAGAGGGATTTGTTCCCCCGCCTTGCGCCTCGCCCTCCCGGGTTGCAGGCGTGGGATCGCTGCTGCCCTCTGCCGATCAGCGCCCCCCCCATGGCCCCGACCTCCAAAACAGCGCGCCCGGGAGAGAAAAAGAGCGATTTCCCTCTCGACCCTCTTCCTGGAAAACAGAAATGGGCGGCGCGGAAGCCTCGTACGGCAATATAACTTTACACGTGTACAGTGGTTGCGTCGGAATTCTGAATCCTTCACTTTCGCTCCGGTCTCCATGGGGGTGCAGCATAATAGTCGGATTTGCCCGCTAGATTTACAACAAGGGCATCACGAGAAACGCTTCGAGCAACACCCCCGCCCTACCCCGGGTCTCCCACCCTTTCTTCCTCATCCACCCCGCCTGTCCCCGCCAACTTTCCTTTCCCCTCCCGCAAAAACGCGCCTTTCAATCCCACCCATGAACGTGTATGAAGCTGGCGAGCACCCACGCGCCCCCTCCGTCCTGTATTGGAAGTGACGTCCCCGCTCTCCATCCCCATTGGCCGAAAGTTTGGGAAAGGGGCGGGGTTGGGGAATATTCCGCTTCCCCAGGAGCCGGTAAGTCTCTCTTTTTTTAATGTGCGGTATTTTTTCCTCGCACGTTTCCTGGCGATTAATTCCCATCCCCTCTATTTGCGGGAGCCGTCAGCCTTCACGGTAATGAAACACTCCCACCCAAAATTTCTGGCCGGTTGCTCCAAGCGTCTGCCAGTGAGTTCGGAATTCTCAAGACCTCTTGTCCTGCACTGCATGAAACAATGTGTTGTTTCATAATTCAAGAGGGGAATGGTTTAGCAATCATTTTTAAAAATCTTCTTTAATTTTTTTTTATTTCAAAAACCGCACTTTTAATTCTGGCTTCAGTCACCAGTTACTCCAGCTAACAAGGGTGGGAAAGAATTCTGATGAAACTTGGAAATAACTGTCTGTCTGATTACATAGTTCAGGGCTAGATTACTCATGGTACTTAGATCTTAAGAGTTATACAACACCAATGAGTTTCCATTCCCCAGCCTTTATTCTCTGTCAAAGTTTACATTTGAGCCTTGTTGCTGAAAGCCTGAAATACTTTGCAAAGCCCCCCTGTGCATCTATAAATAAAAATAAGGAAATTGCTGATGCATCACTTTGATCTAATTGGCATCTAAATTAGATTCCTTAAGCTCAGAATTAGAGTGCATAGAAAAAGGCCACCATAGCATCTGTCTGCAGTGATATGGGCGGGGGGGGAGGGAATGTCAATGCTTTGCTTGATTACAACTCATAAAGTTCCACAAGAGACTTGTTTTTGCTGCAGCTCTTCCAGAATTTATTACAGTGGTACCTTGGGTTAAGTACTTAATTCGTTCCGGAGGTCCGTTCTTAACCTGAAACTGTTCTTAACCCGAAGCACCACTTTAGCTAATGGGGCCTCCCACTGCAACCGCACCGCTGGAGCACAATTTCTGTTCTCATCCTGAGCAAAGTTCTTAACCTGAAGCACTATTTCTGGGTTAGTGGAGTCTGTAACCTGAAGCGTATGTAACCCGAGGTACCACTGTACTCTACAAATGTTTCATCGTCATGATCGCCAGGACCAACAGTTCGTAGACTATCTCCCTACTCTTATGCCTGTGAGTGTCTTCATGGGCCACTTCCCATACTGTAGTGGTATTGTCCTGGGAGCTTGTTTTTTTCCTTCCTACTCTCTTCCTCCTGTGATCCAGCTCTGTCACTGGTGGTCAGTGATTGCTAATGACTGGCAGGCTCAAATAATCTCACATGACTTGGTCTTGCTATAGTGAATGAGATTAAGTGCTTGAACAGCCTCCTAAGTACCAAGGAGGGAAAATGCTTTCAAAGAATGGCAGCTAGGGGTGCAATATTAGGATGAAATACATTCTTAACTATCCACGCCTACATACTTATTCTTTCTCAGTCACCTCTACTTACTTTTCCTGTCAGTACTGTACTTTATGCAAACAAGTAGCAAGATGTCCACCTAGCATCTGTAGAAAATGATGTGAATCCCCCCCCTCATGTTTATCTCAGATTGCTGTTTGAAGTGGGTGGGTGGGTTTCAGAACTGTTTGATTATAAGTAGAGTCTGTGGCAACATTATTGACTCTTCCAATGCAACTAACGACTCGAAGCTTCTCTACAAAGTTGACTGTATTTTTAGGCAGAGAGAGCTGATTGCCTCAATAGACACATGCAAGGAAGAGGGGCCAATGGTAGCAGCTCCACAGCCCTTTTTCTTATGCCCTCTGGCTGTGTCCTTCTGCTGGGGGACAGAGTTACCTATTCCAGGCATGTCCAAAGTCTGTTTTGGGGGGCCTAACCCAGCCCCTGTGGCAGTTTATTTCTTGGAGTGAAATCCTAAAAAAAGCTCATCAATTTTGGTCGGCCCTCACGCATGTTCTCTTCAACAAATCTGGCCCTCTTTGAAAAAGTTTGGGCACCCCTGACCTATGCCATGTGGCTTGTTTTGCATTCCCGTAACTATGCTGCTGTCCCCAGGTGTGCTGGAGGAAGCTCTCCTGTTGCTGATACTGAAACAAGACCACCATCGCTCGCTCCATACATTTAAAGCACTCTCATGCCACTTCAAACATTAATGGTTTCCCACAAAAGATCCTGGAAACTGTAACTTGTAAAGGGTGCTGAGAAAGTAATACCTTTCAGGGCTGCTTTAAGGATTTCTGAGGTAATATTTTGTTGAAATGCTCTGAACACTTGAAATGTGCTACATCAGTACAATTATTTGATCCCTGTTTTGCCTTGATGCTTCCCTTTTTCACCATAGGAGATTTAACCTGCAGTCAGAGGGTCCTGTCTATTTGGACACATCCAGCCTCCTCATTGTGAGGGCCGCCTCTGTAGAATGACCCTGCAATGATCCAGAAGAGGAGGAACATGATTCTGCTTGAAGATGGAAACAGAGAGATTAGCCAAACCTGCTAACCAAAGAACTGGCAGTCCAAGGGATAAGGATCCCTTTGCCCACTCTGCCAACACTATCAAAATGTTTGTCAAAGTCACTGGATAAGCAAAGACCAAAGGTCAGTCCCAGCAACATTTCCATTGTAGGGCTCTGACATGTATTTTCTGCTTGGTTTGCTTCTGGAAGAATCTGGAAACAGAGGAGGAAAATTATGAAGACCAACAAGCTCTCCTCTGTTATAGCTTCTTCCTCTTGAGAGATGGGGTAAGAAGAGCAAACTGCTGACTCTGATAACTTCTCTCCCTGCTGCCTCTCTGCTGAGGTTACTTCCCCATTTGCTGGAAGGGACATTATTCTGCCAGAAGCAGGTGGTGCTGAAAAGGAGGTGAAAGCCTAGAGCAATTTCCAAAGGTATCTTAGGAAATCGGCTTCAAAATGGCAGTTATTACAGCATACTTGACACTGTGGGTCTGCTTGCTGGATGTTTTCTCAGTGGCTTGGAGCCGTCGAATGGCTGGTGGAGGCCCTGTAATACTGGATCACCCATTCATCACTGTCTGGAATGCTCCCAGTCAAGAATGTGAAGAGAAATACAGAGTATCCCTTGACTTGGGGATTTTTGATGTGGTTGCCAACCAGAACGAATCATTCACAGGGAGCGACATTACCCTTTTCTACAGCAACAGGTTAGGATATTATCCATACTACACTGAGAACGGCACAGCAGTCAATGGGGGCACCCCCCAAAACGCCAGCCTCAATAGTCATCTTTGGAAGACTGGGCAAGATATTGAAAAAACAATTTCGGAGGCAGGTTTCAAAGGTCTGGCGGTTGTGGACTGGGAGAGCTGGCGTCCCTTGTGGGTTCGCAACTGGGACTCCATGCAGATCTACCAGAATAAATCCATAGAGCTGGTGAAGGAGCAGCACCCCGACTGGCCTGCTGATAAGGTGGCTAGGGAAGCTAAGCGAGAATTCGAGCAAATGAGTCGGGCGTTCATGGAGCTGACTTTGGCGCTTGGCCGAAGCCTGAGGCCGGAGGGTTTCTGGGGCTTCTATGGCTTCCCTGACTGCTATAACAATGAATACAAAAGCACCGATTACACCGGAGAATGTCCAGAGATTGAGAAGCAGAGGAATGATGAATTGCAGTGGCTGTGGAACCAAAGCCGAGCTCTCTATCCCAGCATTTATCTTCCCAAAGAGCTCAGATTCCTCAACAAGACTCTTGAGTTTGTCCGTCATCGAGTCCAAGAGGCATTCAGGATAGTGAACCAGACGGGGAATGGAAGCATCCCAGTCTTGCCTTATGCTTCCATTGAATATCAGTTCACACAGACACAGAGCTTCCTGTCACAGGTAAGCTTTCCCAGATGTCCCAATGCAGAATACGATCAATCTTTGCCAATAAGTACTTAACCTGAAAACACAACATGGAAGTGGGAGATACTTCTCTGTTGGGATGCTTGGAGAATCTTGGCTTCAGTGTGTGCAGTTGCCATTAAGAATCTGCTACAGTGATTTCCCTGGGAATGAGCGGTAGCCATGTCAAATATTTCTAATATTAATATTAATATTCTGATATTTCATTTTGAGAAAAACACCCCAACATTTAGATGTTCATAACATTTCTCCTGGTTAAGCAAAAACTCTGTTGTTGTTCTCCCTTTTGCAACTGTTTCTGGTATATGTCACACTTTTATTTTTGGTCAGAAATATTGTGAAGGCTCTTGTTTTTCAATAAGCCAATGTTGAAAATTCTTGTGTTTTCAAATGTTGTTATGTATTTTAATTTCCCCCCATTTTATAAGTAAATATTATGAAAGAAAAATATCAAACTATTCCTATTTCAGATTTCTTTTAAGAAAATCGGGTTTTTTTAAAAAAACATATAAATGTTGGTGTTGTGTCAGTAATGAAAATGTACTGCAAAACCTCAAACTAGCACAGTCCCTGCCCAGCAGACTTAAGTTTGTCAGTAATGGGCAGGACTAAGGAGAAAATAAGCTTTGATTTGGGGTGTAGGGGGGTGGGGTGAGGATGTTTTGGAAGAAAGGCTGTAGAGGAGTTAGCTAGTGAGAGGCATGGAACAAGTGAATCTAGGGGAGCCCATGAAAGAAAGGGGAGGGAAGCTATTTTAAGAATGAATTTAAAGGAAGAGATGAAACACTGCAATGGTGACACAACAGAGGGGGAGAGCTTCTTCCATATACTTAGTAGGGAGTAGCAGGGAAACGAGCCAGAGCTTCATTTCGGATCAGGCTTTTTCAAGACACCATTGCTCCCCCTCCCACTGCTTCTTCTACCCTTTTCTCACCTTGTGCCCCTTTCATAGGGAAGGTTTGGGGTGGGTGGTGACTGCAAAGCCCAGGCTCCTCTCACACTATCTCCACATAGTGAGCATCTCCTCACAATCAAGCTCTGAAAAACACTTCTGCTCCCCCTCCCCATGCCTGCACAGAACAAAGTCAGTGTGAAAACAGGCCAGTATAAATATCGTATACTAAGAAATATTCACATAATTAAAAACATATGATTCCCTCTTCCTGCTGAGCATACTAAGCATATTGCTGTACAATGCTTCTTGTATTTAAATTTCCTGATCTGTACTTCCAATTTTGTAAACTGCTTTGAGGGTTTTTTTTTAAATAATCAAGAGGTGTTTACATTTATTAAATAAATAATAATAAATAATCATACTCCAAGAGATTAAACCAGTGGCAAATATAGGTTTTTGCTGAATCCTGAACTTTGTTGTTCTGATAAGAGACGAACAAACTTCCCTTCTCAATGAATTTGTGTTCTCGTTGCCTATCCAATTAACTCAATGTGCCAGTGGATGGCTCTGTCATATTGTGAGCCTGGCTGCTGTTAGCAAAGTAATCACCATCTCTAAATCATTTTCTAGTACACTATACTTTACATATCCAAATAATTTTACTACAGGATCTTTAGAGAGAGGGATCGTTTTAGCTGAGGCTTTCTGAATTTGCTGAAATGGAGAGAGGACCAGAGAGTGATGAGCAGCAGGATTTGTAGCAGCAAAGGCAGGATGTGACCAGAGCATGGATGAGAGGAGGAATCAGGTGGTTTCTAAGAACGTTGAAGAGGAAGGAGCATCGACACAGGGCGATGACTTGACTGTGGAGGAATTTGAAGATGACTCAGAAAAGCATTGCATGCCTGGGAGACGGGCCTGTAATAATAATACTGGCATGTCCACGAGGAAGTGTCAGATCAGAAAGATATCTTGAGACAAGTGATCCGAGAGAAACAGATGGATTTGAAGGCCATCCACACAAAGGTCAATTAACAAAGGAGCCACTGAGGAGAAGGAGTTAGATCTCCAAAAGAAGGTTTATTTTTTAAACACTTTGTTAAAGGCAACAGGCTAAATGTTTAATCACTGATCATTTCCTGATTCCTTTCCTAATACATAATCCTAAGTATGGCCAAGATACCCAGAGTGTTGCTGCTTCTGCCCATAACCCATAGTGTCTTAAGGAGGGGTGGGGAACATGTGGCCATCCAGATGTTGCTCAACTATAACTCCCCATCGCCCCTGCCATTGTCATGCTGGCCAGGGCTAATGGGAGCTAGAGTTCTAGAAGTCACTGGTTCATCACCTCTGGTTTTAATGGACCAAGAAGGACCCAATGATGGGCATGCAAATCCAGATGTCAGAGAAGAGACTACTGGTGAACTCACTGTTTTTGCTCTGCTTGTTCTGCAGGAGGATCTGGTCCACACCATTGGTGAGAGTGCTTCTCAAGGTGCTGCCGGGGTCATCTTGTGGGGGAGCACAAATGACAGTAACTCTGAGGTGAGTGATGCAGAGGAGCAGGATTGGGAGTGGAAGCCAGTGTGGTTCAGTGGTTGGAGTGTCGGGAGCCTGACTGTTGAGTCCCAGGTTCAGATCCTCATTCAGCCATGGAAGTTGCTGGGGGGTCTTGGAGCCAGTCACAGTATCTTGGCCCAACTTACCCTGCACGGTTCTTGTGAGGATAAATTGGGGAAGGGTGGAAGAACTTTATGTGTTACCTTGGGCTCCTTGAGGAATAAAAATGAGGCCAAATAAGTGAACCAGTCAGGGGACAGCAGCAGGATCCTGTAGCTATGGAGCAGAGTTTTGTTTTGTTTTCTTACAACCAAGCAGTACATAAATTTCTCTCTGCTTTTGTACATCAACCTGTGAGTTACGGTAGCAGCCTTGTGATTGTGAATAAATCTGTGACTATGAGGTGCTCAGATTTGCAAGTCCCTTAAGAGAGAGGTGAAGCATCCTTATTTTTTGACTTGCTTTTCTCCTCCTTTACCAAATGATGGGAAGTACCAGTTTAGACCGGCGAGTCTATGTTGAAGGGGACAGTCCTGAATGTGCCCTGGAACCTTATTGCCTCTTTGCAAAACTTTTTATATTCACAAATGTATAGGTTAAAGGAGAACCTCTGGGGTAGGATGCCGTTATTAGCTTGGATGGGGTTAGTGGTAGTCCTTTTGCATCATCAAGTCAGCTAGCCAGCCAGGCTTCTTTATTTATATTTATAAAAGTCTGCACTGCCACATCACAAATTATCAGGGTGGTATACAAGGTTAAAAACATAAGACACTGTTAAAAAAATAAAAATACAGATTAAGGTCATGAAGGCGAATGGCTAATTTTGTTAGTTCTGCGATTAGGTGTGTGTTGATGTTGGTCTCGCTTTGTGAGTAACTCATGGGGGACTAAATATGGGGCTTGGAGATCAGGCAGTGGCAGGAGGAATCCTCCCATTCATGCTCTTAAAGGTTTGGTCCTACAACAGCAAGAATGTGTTGAAGGAACTTGGCTGTTGCCCACTTGGAATGGGAAAATGCTAACTTTCTTCCCCTGGACTTGGTTTTGCCCCTTTCAGGAAGCCTGCCTCGATGTGAAGAAGTACGTGGACGCTGTCCTTGGTCCGTACATTGTAAACGTGACCAGCAGCACCAGGCTGTGTAGCCAGATTTTGTGTTCAAAGAACGGCCGCTGTGTGCGGCAGGACGGGCACCTCGATGCTTTTCTGCACCTCACTCCTGCCAGCTTCTCTATTCAGAGGCATTCAGAAGAGCCACGCTTTGTTGTCAGGGGTCAGATGTCAGCGAAGGAGCAAGTCCAGATGGCCAAAGAATTCGCATGCCAATGTTATAGCGGCTGGGAAGGCTCGCGGTGTGAGAAAAAGTCAACTTAAGAGAAAGAGGCACCTTATCTGTTTGCATAGGCACTTACCATATTTTTTGCTCCATAAGATGCACCTGACCATAAGACACACCTAGTTTTTAGAGGAGGAAAACATGAAAAAAAATATTCTGAATCAAATGTTGTACTAAACTATTTAAAGCAGCAAAGCGGGCAGCTCCTGTCTGCTTTGCTGCTTTAAAGCGAGCCTCAGAGGAGGGAAGGAAGGGGAGCCATGGATCCTCTGCTCGCAACTGCAGCGGGATCCCACCACCGTCCGTAGGCATTCACTCCCCTTACTTTTTAGGAGGAAAAAAGTGTGTCTTATGGAGCGAAAAATACAGTAATTGGCAAGGAAAGCTGCAGGAAAGGCACATTGCACCAGCCTGTACTCCTTAGGGATATAAAAATCTCTTCTCTCTCTCTCCCCTCACCACTACACACTTATGAGAGGATCTCCACATTTACCTTCTGGTCAACATGTGCTTATACATACTTTCCCCAGAAGCACATACTTGGCTTTCTCCTGAAATATGCAATCTACTCAGAAGTAGACTGAGAGAGGGAATGCTTTTCAGGCATGGCTGCACTATAGGACACCGCTTGTCCTTATAAAAAACTAACAATGTGCATGCGTATCAATAGACCAGTGTGCATGTGTTTAAATCAAACTGTTAAATGCCTATTAGATACATTGCTGGCCTGCCATTGTAATATTTCACAACACTCTGTCCTATCTCACATATGACTTCTGCTCTCCAAGAGCCCTCCTGGCTGTCTTCAGGAGTAGACTTTGTGTTTCAAGCAGGAGATCTGAAATTATTCTCAGACTTGTTAGTTGTTAGGACTGCGGAGAAAGGCCCTGATTTGCCCCACCATTTCTCTAAGCCAGTTTGTCAAGTATCTCCTGCCAATTCTCTTCAGTTTTAAGGAGGGCACCTAAGACGCCTACCTGAGAGACTACAGCGGCCCCCTTGGTCAGCAGTTGTCAGAAGTCACTCCCTCAAGAAGACAAGGGAGAGAGAACCTTTAAGAAAGCTTAGCTGCCTCTGTGTTCCCTCCCACCATCCGGGATTCAGACTGGACTTTATGCAAAGCTGATCATCTTTGTTGTCTATTCATAAATAAATTAGAATCATATTGTAATGGCTAGGCTAGGATTAGTCTAGTTTTAGAGCCACAGTGTCCTGGTTTATTTTGTATTCTGTTTCGACCTTCTGCCTGCTTTTCCTTTACCTTTCATAAAGATTTAATAAAGTTTCCTAAGCTGACCACTGACGTGTGTGTTATTCCCAGCCTCAGAGTTTTAGAAGCCTCCCCTGTCTTATATTGGCATCCGACTTTCTCAGGAGACCATGAAGGAGTGGAGGTGGAAGGTTATTTTGTCTACCTGGGTTCCACCGTAACCATGTGCCTAGAGATGCTTGGAATTTATGCTACTGAAAGTTTAAGATCAGAGTATAAGAGACCAGCATGCTCTTCTGAGATCTGGGAAGGGCTCAGGGAGTGTGGGCTATCTTTACACTCTGAGTAACTTACAAGGGAACTGTCTGGGACATGCACAGTGCCCTTGGTCTCAGAGTTCTTGGGTTTGAGGAAGTTAGGGGTGGTCTGCCAGGGAAACAATCAAGTTACTTTGAGCTTGGACCAGGATAAGGCAGCTGGAAGCTAGTCCTGATTTCCCTAGCAGTTTGTGAACCAAGGAATGCCAGGTGCAGTGGCTCAGCACCTTTTGAAAAGCAATTGACAGGTAGAGTGACAGCAGGCCCCTCCCTGCGGTGTCCTACTGTGGAAGTGCAAATTCTTCTGAAATTCTTCTGAAATCCTGGAGATCTGAGTAAAAGCATGCCTGTCTACACTACCCCTGGGAACCAATGACAACAGGTCTTTCCATCCTTCTTAAGAACTGAGTCTGGGAAAGGACATATAATAAACTAACCTACCTACTGTCTATCAAATAAAAACATATGCTAATATGAGTACTTCCAGTATGTAGCTGAAAAACAATGCAGTGCTTTAAATGTCTGCTCCCTTGAGTTGAGTGGGGCTTACTACCAGGTGAGTTTGCATAGGATTGAAGCCTGTATCATGAAGGAAAACAGAAATGGTGTACTGCTAACTGATGCTTCAGGTAATGTTCTTCACATCCTGCCAGGGTTTTCTGTAAGAAAAACTAAAAACTAAGTAATAATATTTGTGTTGTACCTAATTTTACTAACGTATGCTTACTAAATCTATTAAGGTAAAGGTAAAGGTACCCCTGCCCGTACGGGCCAGTCTTGACAGACTCTGGGGTTGTGCGCCCATCTCACTTAAGAGGCCAGGGGCCAGCGCTGTCCGGAGACACTTCCGGGTCACGTGGCCAGCGTAACATCGCTGCTCTGGCAAGCCAGAGCCGCACACGGAAACGCCGTTTACCTTCCCGCTGGTAAGCGGTCCCTATTTATCTATTTGCACCCGGAGGTGCTTTCGAACTGCTAGGTTGGCAGGCGCTGGGACCGAGCAGCGGGAGCGCACCCCGCCGCAGGGATTCGAACCGCCGACCTTTCGATCGGCAAGTCCTAGGCACTGAGGCTTTAACCCACAGCGCCACCTGCGTCCCTTTACTAAATCTATTAAGTCTATGCTAAATTGAACAGATGCCTCTTCCAAGCAAAACAAGGGTTTCAAAGGGTGTCTCCAACTGCATAGCGGACAGTCGAATTTCATCTCTTCTGGGGATTGCACTCGCACAAAATGCATTAATCTCCCCTTCACGAAGCACGCGCGTCTTCCGAGTGCACACATGCTTCTAGACGCGCGGTTGAAAAAGCCAAGACGCGATGGGGTGGGGGGGGGAGCGGGAGGCTCTCCTGAGGAAGAAATTTCCTAGCCGCTACACGGCGCTGTGGCCTCCAGAAGAAGAAACTGGGCGTCTTTCTTTCCCGCCTCTCCTCGACTTGTGCGTAAAGGGACGAGCGAGGGCGAAAGCGGGGTAGTTCTGCTCTGCGCAGCCGGAGGAAGCGGGGAGAGCTGAGCGCGCGGCTGAGAGCCCCTGCCGTTCGCTAGCATGTCAGTATCTCTTCCCGCCCCGTCCCCGCTTAAAGCGCTCGCGGAGCCGGCCTCGCCATCATTGCACAGCCGGGGATGCGCCCGGGTCGGAAGAGGTGGTGCCGGGGAGGTTACGCCCGGTTGAAATCCCCTCCAGCGGGAAGCAGGGCTCTCCACGGGGCGACACCCCACATTCTCTCGGGGCGTGGGGGGGGGGGCAGAATCGCGTGCCGGATTTTAGGGTGGCCCCTACGAGCGGGGGGTGAGGGACCGGCCCGTCGGCGTCTGTCCTGTGGCATCTCGGAGGAAGCAGGAGGCTGTGTCCCTAAAAGGGCTTGGACCTCTTTTGGCAAGGAGGAGAGGCTCCCTCCCTCCTGGGATCCAGCTTAGTGACTCAAGTTAAAGACTTGCAAGAGTTTCTTAGTCCAGTATTTGCGCGCAGGCACGAGTGAGCGAGAAAGAAAGGAAAGGGGGAAATAACATTAGATGCCTGCTTCTCCTTAGGGGGTGCCTCCTGGAGAGCGGCCCCCGGAGAGGAAAGGCCTGCTTTTAAGGAAGGGCGCGCCTTCCCCGGCTGGCCGCCCCTTAGATCGTGGGGAGGCGGCGGGTTTCTAGCGCGCTGGCAGGAGCTTTGCTGACACCTCGCGTCGCTTCTTGGAAAGCTCTTTCGAGCTGCGATTCTGCCCTAGGGGAGGCGGACGGGGGACGCCACTCCCCCGGACTAGGAGCCCGAGAAGGGGCTGCCGGCAGTTGCTTGGAGCAGAAAGAGCGAAAGGGAAGGGATGCAGCAGGGCTGACCATCGACCTCAGCTGAGGTTGCAGAGCCACTGCAGAATGACTAACATCCGCTCAGAGTTCAAAGGTGGATTCCCCAGGGAACTGAAACAGACTATTCCCGCAGGTGCACACGGGACAAGGCAACTGAAGTGCTTCCTCCCTAATATCTAACCCACCCCATTACTGAAATGGGTCGCTCTTGTAATCTATCCATATTGCGCTAGAGGGGCTGTAGCATCCTTGAATTATAAGAATGAGTCTCAGGAGAGAGGAGTACCATGTGTGTTTCAAGTGCAAGGCACACTGCCTCCTCTATCATCCTTGGATTTGCCTTAGGCAGGGCTGGAGGATATTGCTTTGGGCATCAGCTGTTTATGAACCAGTACCTCTGCCTCTCGGCAGTGAACCCATCCCTAAACCCTGTAATGTGTAGGCGGCTTTTTATTTGAGTTTTTGTGTTCCTTTCACTAGGAGGAGATTGAGAACCAGTGCGCAATTCAGTTCTCTTTATAGATGTACACCTGAGAGGCAGCAATCCTATTCAGTGGTGCCTCGGGTTAAGTACTTAATTCATTCTGGAGGTCCGTTCTTAACCTGAAACTGTTCTTAACCTGAAGCACCACTTAGCTAATGGGGCCTCCTGCTGCTGCCGCGCCGCCGGAGCATGATTTCTGTTCTCATCCAGAAGCAAAGTGCTTAACCTGAAGCACTATTTCTGGGTTAGCAGAGTCTGTAACCTGAAGCGTATGTAACCCGAAGCATATGTAACCCGAGGTACCACTGTATACTTACTCAGCAATATTCTGACTAAGCATGCATAGGATTCGACTGCATATGTGAATGAATCTGAGTTTAGTTCATTAAAAATTTTTTTTAAAGACAATGCATGCTAAGGCCTTGAGGAGGACCAAGCACCCATTTGGAAATAAGTGGGATGTGAGAAGCACTGGCATGAACTCACCTTTCCCCAGCATTAAGTTGTTTATAGAAGTGACCTTTGGTCTCAACTCTTCCTGTGGCTGAAAATGTTTTATTAGGGTTTCCTTGCGCTTTGGTAATTTTAACTGTGATCTATTGACTGTCTTCTCTCTTGGGTCTAGACAGTGGTTTTTGCAGCATGACTCTTGGGCAGAATAACTAGTAGAGAGTGTTGGGGATGGAAATCCCATAAATAACACTGATGCATCCGTTCACCCATGGGAAAGGATGTGTTGTTGGCTGGCAGATCCCAGTTTTACTAAAGAGGGCCAAGCCATCTCTTGAGACTAACCCAACCACACATGACAGGTACATGCATCCAGGACTTGAACTGTTTCACTCTTGCGAAGACCTAGTTCTGATTCTCCACTGCCCAGTGCTTTGGATGAAGTGCATGTGAACTGCTTGCATAATCAGAAAAATAATAATAATATGTGAGAGGGTGCACCAGTACAAAAGCTTTTTAGTATTAGGTCCCTTCCAACACTACATTTATATGATTCTATGATTATCATTTATTAAATTTGTATACCACTCTTCCATCTAAAGATCCAAGGGTGGTTCACAAAAGTAAAAGATAAAATGAAAATACCAAATCAAAACAAACCAATGAACTCCCTACCTTCCACAACACTTAAAAAAGCCATAGAATGTTAATCAGCTGAATGCCTGGTTGAAGAGAAACTTTTTTGCCTAGTGTCTAAAAATATGTAATGAAGGCGCCAGGCGAGCCTCTCTGGTAGAAGAGGGTAGCTTACTGTGATACCAATGAGGCCAATGGTCACTAGCTAGGGAAGATATGGCCAAATAGCCTGTCTGCGGAAGCTACCCAGCCACTGTCCCCCACATCCTTAGTGGGCTGTATCCTAGTGAGTGGGTTGCAGGCACACAAATTTAGGTCCATTTGAAAAGGGGTTTGTGAGTGCTCCAACATAGGATGAACATTTCATTTTATGCTTTTGTAAGATTCTCCCTTACAAAAAAAAGGTAATTGCAGTTCAGTGAAAGCAAATGTAAAGTGGGGTAAATACAGTGGTACCTTGGTTTGCAACCGTTTTGGATTAAAACCGTTTTGGATTACAACCACGTCAAACCCTGAAGTGTGTGCCCCCTTTTTTGGATTACAACCATTTTATTTTTTTTGAGGCCCCATTGGCGAAAGCGCACCTTGGGTTACAACCTGTTTTGGTTTACAACGGATTATGGTTGTAAACCAAGGTATCACTGTAAATAAATCTTAACTTCACATACATGCTCATGGGATCTGAAGTGGGGTTGACTGAGCAGAAACAAGATTTTGGGGTCATTGCTGTTCGCTCAACTAAGATGTTGAGCCAGCCTGCAGCAGCTGTGAAAAAGGTGAATTGCATGCTGGGTTAGGAAAGGGAAATAAAACTGCCAATATTGTAATGATATACAAATCTGTGGTGCAGCTACACTTGAAATAATATAGTTCCTTTGCCTCAAAGAAAGTATTGTAGAGCTGGAAAAAGTTAAGAAAATGGTAGCCAAAACTGCTCTACGAGGAAAAGGTATAACTTGTGGGGCTTTTTTAGCATAGAGAGAAGGTGGGTAAAGGACAGACGTGATAGAAGTGTATAAAATTATGTATGGGGTAGAGGTAAACTAAGGGAAGCTTTTCTCTCTTTTGTAGTACTAGAACTTGGGACCGTCAATGAAGTTTAATATTGGGGGGTTCAGGACAGATAAAAGAAAGTACTTCTTCACATGACACATGATCCACTATTAGAAACTCAGATATAAAAAGCTAGGTGCCAAATGGCTCCTTAAACCAGGGTTACAGTTGCCAAAACGGAATGCCTAGTTGCCATTTTGGGGCCACATTGACTTGAAAGACATATTTTTCACCACGACTTTTGGTTCCTGAAATTCATTCTGATTGTGCAGATAAAATATAATGGGTATAATTCTACAGGATGTGTTGTTATTGTGTGTGAACAGGCAAGACCCAAAGATCCCCAGGCATGCACCTCCAGATGGTGGAGACATCAGGCGCCATCCTGGGGGCTGAACATCTTCACTTGGTCGCATGTGAATTTTGAACACTAGACACGCATCTTTAAACTATGGAATTTGAGACCTCTAGATATAGTGATAGCCACCAACTTGGATGACAGAAGTTCATTGTAACTCAGCCCCATGGAAAGCACTGAAAGGGGGCTTCATTATGACTGACTTTAAGACTACATTCTTGTACCCAATTTATTGGGAGTAAACCCCATTGCTCAATGAATTTACTTCTGAGTAGGCATGTATAGGATTGTGCTGTCAGTGCCTTTTGTCCATTGAGGCATAGTCACAATTCCCTTTTGCTTGGTTATGTTTCCCATCCGACAATGGGTAAACAGCAGTTCCACTTATTCAGAGCTCTGTGAATATATGAATGTTTTCTGTGTCCCCAAACAGAATATGACTGTTTTCCAGAAGTCAGGATATGGAAGGGAATTGAAACTTAATTGGTATTTTTAATTCCATTGCAGGAAAAGCTGTGTTGGGTACATTAATAGTGGTAGGAAACAGACTACTGCATTGCCTGTGGACAGTCTGACCACCTTGTCTTGTCCCCAGTTTCATGAGTTTTGTGACCTTTTACCAAGGAGTGTTTGTTGGTAGCAGGTGCGTCCCAAAATTACCTGAGACACAGAGCAGGTTTGTTGCCTCCTTGTGTTGCACTGTGTGTTGACACTGGAAGACAGCACAGGAGAACAAGCCTCTGTGCTTTGAGACCTTGTAAACAACATCCATCCTGTCGTTTCTGGAGACTGGGCAGGATGAATGTCTTCATGGCAATGTCCTAGTTCTGCCCAGTGGATTCCCTGGCCTCCTCACCCCACCCCAGTAGGCCTGGTTTCCATCTATTACTCTAGTAACATAAGCTCCGTTTGGCTCTGTAGATCAATCCACTGTTGACACTGAATAAGCCGAAGTTTATATGTTCATAGAACTGGTGTGTAGGTATAACAGCTTGGAAACATGCCTCTAATCAAGAAGATAAAGTACCTGTACTAGCAAAAGGGGTTTTGTGCTGTGGCAAGAGAGCATTGAGAACTGAAATCAGAGGTGGGGAATTTCTGGTCCTCTAGATATTGCTGGACTCCGACTCCCTTCATCCCTGACCATTGGCTACACTGGCAGGGGCTGATGGGAGTTGGAGTCCAACATCTGGAGGGCCTCAAGCCCCCCCCACTCCACCCCTGCTGTAGACTAATACAGTGGTACCTCGGGTTAAGAACTTAATTCGTTCCAGAGGTCCGTTCTTAACCTGAAACTGTTCTTAACCTGAAGCACCACTTTAGCTAATGGGGCCTCCTGCTGCCGCCGTGCCACTGCTGCGCAATTTCTGTTCTCATCCTGAAGCAAACTTCTTAACCCGAGGTACTATTTCTGGGTTAGCGGAGTCTGTAACCTGAAGCATCTGTAACACGAGGTACCACTGTACAAAGGCTAGTCTTGGTTACTACCAGCCTTTTGCTTCAGCAGCCTCACTTTGTGATATGTGGAGATGGAAGTATTGGGGAGGAGTTAAGGCACGGTAAGCAGCAAGTCTAGTTTGCCTTCCTTGCCCACCTGCTTTCTTTGCTGTTGGATAGTTGCGAGCCCTGTTCCCTTTCCTTTCTACTCATGATAGAATTCCTGTTGCCAAAGTGAGTTGGCTGGATGCTTATTAGGGGCTGGATTCTCAGAATCTAAATGGGTCCATTTCTCCCCACCACCACCACCACCCAAAAATAGAGTTCTTTGATACTTCAGCCTACACTTGGACCTAGGAGCTGTAGTGGTTGAAGGCATCTGTTTGGGAACCCCATAGACGAAGTCTGTGTCTGCTGCTTTGTTGTTGTTGTTGTTTGGATGGGTGCCAGCCTTTGGCTCCTGTCAAGGCTGGGCTGGGCTGGGCTACTCAGCATACAATTTACATTCCAAAACCTGGGTGTCAAGTAAACAGACAGCTCACTCTTTAAAAGAAGAAATGAGCTGTAGGCGCATGTGTAGCTTCCTGTCATGCTCTTGCGAAAGTAGACGGTTTCCCTTGAGCCTTAGCATTGCAAGCAGAATCTCCAAAGGAGGGAAGCGGCACTTCAGGCAGCTCCCATTTGCCGCAGGTATTTGACACTTCTTTTCTTCTGCTGGTGGTCTTATTGTAGAGCAGGGGAGGGGAGCCTGTCACTCTTCAAGTCTAGCTGGACTACAGCTCCCATCAATCCTGACCACTGGCAATGCGGGCTGGGGCTGATGGGAGATGAAGTCCAACAGTGCCTGGAGAGCCATGGGTTTCTCATCCTGTTATGAAGGGATCCTGTAGCAAACATGTATACTGTGCTCAGACAGCTGTACTAGAGGAACAGGCAATATAAAACTGGGATGGACGGGATATAAAGTGTGTAGGTTTGGTGCCTGTTCAGAATTTTGAAAGTTTGGGACCAGGGTATCATATGGGTCATGCTGTCATGTGGGCCTGGTTCTGAGAGGCAACGGTAGAAATTGAGGAATGAGGGATGCTCTCCTGGCTTTTGTTATGCTGGATAGAATCTTCACCTCACGCAAGGAGCGATTCTCACCTAGTGCTGCTCTAGTAGAGCTGGGGGTAGGTGTGGATGAATGGAACTTGTTCAGCCTCTTCTTCTCTTCCTCCAGGATGTGTCAAGTGTGTTGTTGATTTTAGCAGGAGGGGTAGGGAATCCTAGTGCCCAAGTTGGCAGCAGGGTGCTTAGAAATGAAAAAAGGAAACACTGTGTGACATTTTTGGGTGGTATTGCTAGTGAAGTGTTGTGATGACAGTGCCGGCTTATTTCCAGAGCCAGGATCCTTGAAAACAAGAAATCCCCTGTAGCAGTGCATGCCTTGGATATAGAGGTTTTTGTCAGAAAAGCTACTTGGACCAGAACTTGCAGGCCTGCCTCGTAACTTGGAATTTAGCGCAAGTAGGGCTTATCAGTCTACCTAGGGGTATGCTATTTTCTGATTGCCCTGTTCTCTGCTAGAGTGCTTTCCAAAACGGTCTGTGAGTGATGCAACAGAGGTCATTCACGTATGGTGCGTTAATTACTTTTCTCATCTCTTCTTCAAGGGAGTCTTGTATAGTGCACACAAGGCAAGTTGTGTGATTTTTATTTATTTTCTGACCTCTGTGTCATTAATTTAGTCATGGAATTCAAGGCAGTACAGTGGTACCTCGGGTTACATACGCTTCAGGTTACAGATGCTTCAGGTTACAGACTCCGCTAACCCAAAAATAGTACCTCGGGTTAAGAACTTTGCTTCAGGATGAGGGCAGAAATCGTGCTCTGGCGGCACAGCGGCAGCAGGAGGCCCCATTAGCTAAAGTGGTGCTTCAGGTTAAGAACAGTTTCAGGTTAAGAATGAACCTCCAGAACGAATTAAGTACTTAACCCGAGGTACCACTGTATGTGCATGGTTCACAGGCAGTCACTCATCCAGGCAATGTGGCAGCCTGTTTAGCTCCAGCAAGGTGATAGGCTCATGTGCCTTCACACCATACCTCGGGGCTCTTCCCTCCAGGGAGGCTTGTGACAAGTGCCTTTTCTGTGTATTCTTGGACACCTGATGCTGAGCAAGCTCCCAAAGCAGTTGAACACCTGGTGCTTAAATCAATTTGTAATGCAGATGCAGAACCTACATGGGCGAGAATGTAAATTCAGGTTCCCTTTAGCAGTCTATCCCCACGTTGGCAATGCTCACAGGTGACAAAGGTAGTCCAGAGCAAACTTAGAGGCGTTTTTGTGTGTGCATATCTGTTGCTTGAAGGCAGCCTTCACCCGGGGCGGAGGAAGGGGGGTGCAGTGGGACCGGGTGTCTTCGCTGAGAGGGGTGACATTTGGTGCGCTGCCCACCTGCAACGCCTAGCCGGCGGCATTCCCCCTTCCCCTTTCGTTTTGACACCTTGGGGGAGGCTTGGGAGTCGTGGGTGGCACCCCTCTGCCCCCCTAAGGAGCACAGCCTGCCCCCCTTGGGAGCGGGCCGACCCTAGGCAGCGCAGGCATATGCTCTGCTGCTGCCTTCACCAACCTAGTGCCCTGCAGATGTTTTTGATCGCAACGCCTGCTAGCCCCAGCCAATGGGGCCATGCTGTGTGGGGCTGATGGGAATCACAGCCTAAAACATCTGGAGGGCAACAGGAGGGCAAAGGCTGTGGAAGCTGGCATTGTGCATGGTTAGAGAACGAGCTGTGGTTGGCAAACCAGTGAAAACCTCGCCTTACCAATCATCACCTCTGTCAGTCCCTTTGTATGTCCCTTTCCCTCAAGAGCTTCCCCAAATGGCTTAAGATACAGAAGAACATAACGAAGACAGCAGTGCACAGCAAAATGTTAGTACCAGCCTATCAAAAGAGTTCAGCAGTAATTTTACATCCATCTTTATGTCAATCACAAACTCATTAGGTGGCCTTAGGCAGGCCATTGCTTTCTCAGCCTCAGCCACCCCCCATACCCACCCAATCTGTGATACTGGGATAATAAAACTGGTCTACCTTACAAGGCTGTTGTAAGGGTTACATCAGTGGAATTCATGTGAAGCGCCTGGAAAAGTGCCTACGTACTTAATATGCATAATTAGTAATAAGCATGAGTAATTGATGTTTGTGAGAGGTGATTGAAATAGTTTTAGACCGTTGGACTGATTCTCTGCCCTGGTGGGAATGCACTCCTGTGACTTGAGTGGGCTGCTAATGCAACAAACTTTGAAAAGATGTACATTAATTCCTTTTGGTGCACAACCAAATTTTGTCTTGAGGAGCAGTCCTTGCCAGTAACTGGAGGCACAAGTTGTGGTGTTCTTAGCCTTTATTGAGAAAACTCTTTGTATGAGACACTTCCTTCCCCAAACATACGGCTTTTCCAGTAATGTCACAGAGCACCTTTGCAGAAAAGGTAGCACGGGCTGTGTTGAAAACTTGTGTGAGGGGGCTACATCTAGCCTCTGAGATGGAACTGAGTCATCTGTTGTTTGTGGGTAAATGAGAGCAGACATAAGCAATCATGAGGACTTAACTGTGCATGTCTGCAGATGCAACACAGTATTGTCAAAATAGCATTCTCTAAACTCAGTGCTGCAGTAACTAGATGATGCTAAGGCTCTAAAGCAATACCCTAGAGTTCCCTCTGCTTAACGTGGCTCTAGGATTTGCCCCCAGCTAATGTCCCTGTTGTGAGAATCACCTCAGCCCACCTTTTGGAGGGCATGTTCTGTTCCTATTTCATAACCTGAGTGCAGTGGCTGCATGGTATAATTTCATAAGCTACTTCATAAAGTGTTGTGAAAGGATTAATTTTATTGTTGTCTCTTGGGTGTTTTTTTCACCTTCCAGTGTGGCTCCCATTTGGAGGCTGCCTCATGGGTTTAGTGAGAGTCTATATGATAACGTTGAGTCTCACCGTATGGAAGGTATGGAGATCCAAAGGAGAAAGAGCGAGGGGGAAAAGAATGAATGAGAACATTTTTCTCTCCCCAGTTTCCTCCATTTCCTCCCAGGCAGCCTGAAGAGAATTCTCTGTGCTGTCTGAAACATCGGAGAGATGAAGAGTTAAGAGGACAAAACTGTGTAAATGGAAGGCCACCCTCCCCCTGTCACTTGAACACATGAAGATACCTTCATACCATTGCCATCTGACTCAGTATTTTCTATATTCTTCTCAACTTTCCAGGGTTTCAGGCAGTGGTCTTTACCAGCCCCATCTATGAAGATACCTGAGTTAAACTTGGGAACTATTTCATGCAAAGTGTGTGCTCTGTCACTGACTTACTATGCCCCTTGCACTTGTATGTACCCCACCACCACCTCCAAAAATATACAGAGAAGGATAGAGTTGTGACGAGACCTGCTAACATTCACTGGGGGGTCGGGGTCCTGCTCAACACAGCTGCCTCTCAGCAAATTCATGAGCCAACCAGAGTACAATGAGATTAATACAATGTTTGAACTCTCCCTGTGGGCTGACTCTTGAAACCATTTGAGGCTCATCTGTGACATTCTGGACTGGTTAGGGGAACGTTTCAACATACCACCTGCTTGCAATTTGCCAAACCTATAGTTGAGTCCCCTTCTGGGAGATTTTGGAGGAAGTGGCACATTGCATTATGGAGACATGTGGAAACAAGTTGCTTGGCCAGTTCCCACGTGCTCCAGATGAGACAAAAGTGGTGATGTAAGGTGGTCCTTGGGATCATTGCTTCCATTTTATGAGGAAGATTTTGCTGGATTTTTTATTTTTTTAAAAAAGTAAACTGCCTTTCACAGTTTGGGCATGTTATTGGTATATCCAAATATTCACTTGAATGATCTTCAGTGTAGGCAGATGCAAAGAGAAGACAACTTGTGTTGTATATTTAGGTTTCATCTCTTGAGAGGAGGTGTGACAGTCCTGAAAGAAGCCACCGAGTACCTAAGCTATATCAGAGTACGTTCAATTTTAAACCACTCTTGAATCAAGGTCCCAACTGGACTGTTGTAAGAAGGGTAAAGAAGCCAAACGGAACCTGAGTTTTCTTCTAAAGTGGATTGCTCTTCACGCATAGCTTAAGAAGTTGTATCTGGTCTGCAGTCTGGCTGCCCAGGAATCTCCATGGCCATCATCATCTCATGGAGTACAGAGCATACTCCCATAATTGTGAATTAAATGTGGGAACATGTTGGCAGTTTAGAAACTCATAGAGCTTGAGTGGGCCTTCCAATGGACAAGGGATGAGTTGCATTCAGCCAGACTGCACTTCCATGAATATAGTAAGTGAACCATGTTACGTACTTCTGTTCCTTGGGAGGGTGTACACCATATTTCTGTATGACTGAATCCTTTTCGGTCCCCAAGGGAAAAATAAAAGCCGAGTTTCAAACAAGCATTTATAGAAATTGGCTTATAGTCTACGCTGAGTCCCAGATGTTTTTATAGTAGAACTGGATTGGGAAACTTGTGGCCCTCCAAATGTTCCTGGACTCCCAACTCTGATCAGCCAAAGCCAGCATGGCCAGTTTTCAGGAACTGTGGGAGTTGGAGAGCCACAGTTTCTCCAGCACTGTAGCAGAGGATGCAGACTAGATGTCTTGTTACGCATGCCCCCAAATCGGCACTTGGTAAAAGACCAAGTGGAAGAATAGCCAATGCAATGTCCTCCTGATGTTGTTGGACTACAACTTTCATCAGCTGCAGCCAGCATAGCCAATAGGGATGTTAGGAGTCATGGGCTACAACATTAGAATCACACTGCCTTGGCTATCTGTACCTTTGTAAGACCAAGAGCTAAGGCTGTCTTGGCATCTGCAGCCCTTTGCTTTATGGGATGATTACAGAGGATGCTGCAGCTCCTTCCGCTTGGGTTTGATCCTGGCAAGGTGAGGCTTCCCTGCGAAAGGGTTAGTAGGTCTCTTGGAACTGATTGTGCACTGCAAACACACTTCATTGTGTTTGTGCTTTCAGGAGTGAGTCAAGCTCCCTGTGTCCCATGTAAGGTTTCGCCGCTTGGTCCTCTGGTGGTGAGAAGAATGGGGTCTGTTTCAGAGATGCTCACAGCGGTGCCCCTTCACCAGAGGCCCGATCTCCTAGAGGCCTGTGCCGACCTCATCAATGAAGAGTGGAAAAGGAGCAGGACCTCCCGCATCCACTCCCTGCAGAGATCCAGCAACAGCTTCCCCATGTGCCTGGTGCTGATTAGGACCCAGAGGTCAGTGGAAGACACCGAGGAAGGGAAGACAGCCAAGAGTCAGTGCCAACTCCTGGGGCATGCCAGGCTGTCCCGTGTGGTTGGCCAGCCCAAGAGCTTGTTTGTGGAGACGGTGGTTGTTGCCAAGGCCCTCCGGGGAAAGGGCTATGGCAGGAAGCTGATGGAAGCTGTTGAGCGTTACGCCAAGTCCCGCAGCTATAGGCGCCTGCACCTCACCACCCACGACAAGCAGCAATTCTACGCCCACCTGGGTTACAGCTTGTCCAAGCCAGTTCAGTGTGCAGGATTCGCGAGTTCCCTTGTACCTATGGAGTTTCTGGAGAGCTTCTCTCCCCTTCAGCAGGACAAGGAACTTCCCACGGGGTCTGGGAAGCGTGAGCCAAGTACATCTTGCAGTAGGAGATGCGGAGCAAGCCTTCCTCCACTGCCACCCTCAGCACACCTTTCCTCATTCACAGTTTGTTCAGCGGCTTCTCCTCCCCCACCACCCCCATTGCTTCCTGTTCATTCTTATCCGCCAGCAGCTGCCACCATTTCTCCCCCTCCCCACCTGCCAGCTTCTGTAGCTTCCCACAGTTCCTCTTCCCAGGCCATGAATGCTTCTGTTCCGCCCTCGCAATCAGCCACCGTGCCTCTTTTTGCTGCAAACCTTCCTCCTCCTCCCCCACCTCCTCTTCCTCCTCTGCCCATGGCCCTTTCAGCAGGCAATCCTGATTCCTGTAACTCTGCCTCTTCTGGCCCATCGGGGGACAAAGCCCAGAGCCAGCTGTTTCTAGAAACGCCATATCGTGACCTGAAGGGGCGACCCATATTCTGGATGGAGAAGGACATCTGACCCTTTCACCATGTGCCTGTGCGAGTGTGATGAAGATGAAATGACGGCTGAAGGAGCAGAGATGCTGAGAAGAAAAGCTCAGCTTCGGATCCAGTGAGATGGGCTGTGAGAGAACTATTCTAACACAAACAAAGCCAATAGATTCTATCTTCCACGGTTGTTTTTACCAGAATTCTTTTCAGACAAGAGCCCATTTTCATGCCATAAAAATGTGAAATTCGCTTAGACAATGATCTATTTTGGATACACTTTCAAGGCCATCCACTGTCCCCCATTGTCTTCCAGTGGTGGTTGCCATAGCTGAGTGGGCCTGTGCTGAGCTGTGTATCGTAAATTGTCTTGCCTTAAAGTTTGATGTCATTTTATCAATAAAGCACCTCTGAAATATCTGAACCGTCTCCTCTGACTCTGCAGCGGATGCACAGATAGGTGTATTTCAGAGCCCATGGAATTAATGCTAACAGAAGCCAGGGCAGTAGGACTAGGCATCTGTTGGAGGTAACAGTGTCCCTACGAAGAAAGATTAGATAAAACCGAGAGAAAGACGTATTTTGGTAGGATAATGTCAGAGCAGGCCTGTCCTTCACAAACGCACACAATTCTAATTTGAAAGCTGTATCATTCTTTGGCCTCTTGGTCTGTTCTGGGAAGCCTGCATTCCAGAAATAATGTTTGTAATAGAATGCTTGCCTGATTGCAAAGGTGTTTTTTAATTGTCAGGTTAATGACTTGGTCTGAGGCAGAGATCAACTTCATAGCCTAATTTAACTGTCGTGATGCTATCCTCGTAATAGATGAGGTAATGATCACAGTTAAAATGAGCTCGGTGAAATGAGTGTCCCTGATGGTGGGCTGGATTCTGCTAAATAGCTGTGCTATTGGAAGCCAGCTCAATTAGACCTGCTAGCATAATTGGGTTCTCCTTCCTCAAGCCATGTTCCTAAATCGGGGGGGGGGGGGCAGGATAACCACAGCACAGCATACAGGGATGGGGGGAGAAGGGAGATTGCTCTGTCAGAGCATTTATGTTTGCCTGATGGAACAATTTCTTTAGCAAATCGTTGAATTCCACCCAATGTGTAGTACTTTCCTCTCACTCTTGAGCAACCACTGTGAGGCCCAACAATTTGGAATTACAGGATCGGGTTCCTACAGTGAAGGACACGTGTTAAAAACTTATAGGAAAGTCAAGTCTCTCTCCACCCCGCCACCCAATTGTGTGTGTTTAAGTGAAGGTGCTCACTGTTCCTTCTGTGACTATTTGTTCTTAAGCCTGTGGTTTCATTTCATTTCAGTAATTATTTGTATGCCATCTTGCCATAGTTAAATTTTGCTCAAGGCAGTATCCCACTTCTAAGGCAGTTTCACGCTTTACATGTTAGGAACATCCCTCTATATATTAATTGTGTGCCTTTGCAGACACGTGTTGGTCGTGTGCATATGCAGGTAAGGTTGAAATCATTTGCAGACACATGTTAAAACTGTAGTGCGTGAGATGGCCCTAATACTCTTTCTCCTTCAGTGTTCTTGTAGGAAGCATACTTGCTGTTTCTTCTAAACTAGGCTGGCTCAGCTCTTGCTATTATAAAATACATTCTCCATTGAGGGGGACAGTCAAAAGTGTGACATCTGTTCCATGGAGCCCAAAGCTAGAAAATAAATGCCACAATTTTGTGGAGAATTACATCCCATGTCCTATAGTCACAATAGCAAAATACAGTAAGAGTAATTAAAGACTTTGTACAACCATGAAACTATTTTATCACAGAAATTTAATACGTCTCAGTCTGATGCAACTTCAAACTTCTACTGTATATAAACAATTTATTATTATTATTATTATTATTATTATTATTATTATTATTATTTCTTTACATTTACGACATCAAAATCTTGACAATTCCTTCTTAAGAATGCAGAGCCCAAGCCCATTTGGAATTTCCTCCTTTCCAGCCTTGGAACAGCAGTCCTGTGAATGCAGCTGAGAAAAGGCTGCTATAGGAGAGAGTACAACTTTTATGTGTCCGTTATCAAACAACAATTCCACATGCAGGGTATTGGGTGCTTGATCACAGATGTTTCATTTCTGAATTGTGCATTGTATGCTGAGGTTTCCATTAACTGAAAATAATCTCCAACTCATACCAAGTATTGACTCTAGCAATCCCTCACCCGAAACTGCACAAATGGCATTGCAGGTTCAATGCAACACAGCTGCCAGCTTGTGTATTACTATCTACATTATTCAATGCATTTTCCTATGAAGCATTTTCATTTAAGTACATGTGAAGAAGCCATGTTAAGTACATGTGAAGAAGCCTGCTTATATTTTTTTTAGTAATAATGCTTGAAACCACACCAGTAGCTTTGTCCCTTGTTGCTTGGAAGAGACAATAGATATGTGTGGTTTGCAGGATTCTCACATTTTATTTCTAAAAGTCTGGTCACCTTGGGTTGTTTTCCTCTGTACCTACTACTACTACTACTACTACTACTACTAATTGAATTTATATACTGCCCTATACCTGCAGGTCTCAGGGCAGTTCAGAGTTCTAGTTCCTCGAAGGAAAATGAAGTCGTCGTCCCCCCCAAAAAGAAACTTATACAAAGTTCCTCTGATCATACAAATAAAATCACGAATATATGCTCTGGACACCTCTCTTTTGTATGTAGGGATTGTTCCTCTTCTGTGAAGCTGTTGTGGAATCTGACACTTTCTGCCAAAGAAATTGACAATGCCACAAGTATTATGCCTTCAATGTTTCATCCTTCTCTGCGCATTATAGGTGATTTATGTGACATGAAGCAATGGAAATGGACAGCAAGTCAATAGTAGGGTTCATTATTTGCATGCAGATCCAGGAGAGCCACTGCCAGTCTAGAGATGGACAACACTGAGCTTCATAGACCAATTGTCTGATTCTAATTCTAAAGCAGCTTCTTACATTCCTAAGGGGAAGGGATACCCTTGATTGCCTGACAGACAGAGCAGCTTCAGCTCTGCTTCTTAAACCCTTTGCTGGGCATGTTCACATGAACCGTTCACTATGATGGTTGTTGCACATGCACATAATTGGCCACGTAGCTAGTTCAGCTAGTTCAGTTCACATCTGGCCAAAACATGGTTGATCTGTCTGAATTCAGTCCAGTTTGTGTGTGCTGATCTGATTGTATGAGACTTGAGCACAGGCTGAAATAGCAACGTGGACTATATAGCAACATGGACTATATAGCTTTAACAAGTTACTTAAGTGTGAGGTTTTTTAAAAAGTCACAACACAACAAGCTGCATTTTAAAAAGGTCAGTCCAGATTACAGACCAGAGTCTTTCTTGGCTTCACACCTTTGCTCTTTCAAACCCATCTCCTGCAAAAGTACACATCACTGATGTAGCTGGGAAAGCCTCATGCTTTAAGCACCATACACAGAAGACTGATAAGGAGATTGCTCCAAAAACTAACATATCCAGACCCTGCGAGCATCATCTGAGGCTCTTCTCTGAGTGTCCCCTAAAGACAGGTTCAGAAGGTGGCAATTAGGGAGAGGGCACTCCTATCTATGAAATGCTCTCCCCATTGAAACCCTCCTGGTACTAACTCACATCTTTGCTGCCAGGTTAAAACCATCGCCTACATCCCAGAATATGAGAAATATTTGATGGAATATAATTATGCTTATATGTTTGGGGTTGCTTTTTAGTTGTAAATAATGTTATTATTGTTTTCTTTTTAGGGATTGGTTTGGGGGTTGTGTGTGTTATGCTTCTGAATTATTTCAGTTTATTGTTTTATTATTGTTGGGACCGATTGGTTTCAGGTGAAAAACAAGTTAAATAAGTGTGGGTTTTTTTAAAAAAAAGTCACAACACAACAAGCTGCATTTTAAAAAGGTCAGTCCAAGTCATCAGACTCTGAAGCACGTGAATTGGCCTGTGTAACTACACATTAGCAGCTATTACATGTTCTTCTTCCTCCCACACTTGCTGCCTTCCACAGTGAACTTGGCAAACTGCAAACCATTTTGAGTTCTTGTTTACTTCTACAAAAACCTGTAGATTTAAACCTACCAAGTTGTCTGAACAATCAGGCAAGGAAAAATGAAATTTTGTTATATATATTTTTTTACTTTCTGGTGCAACGTAAGTCAACAAAACATGATTTAGTTAACCATGACACTTAATTAGGGATCTTTTACCATAAGAGCAGAATCAGCTTTCTAACCATGCTGCCATGAGGTGGCTGCCCTGAGGCAACCATACAGGTAGCAATTGTTTTGAGTCTGGCTCAGTTCTACTGAGTAACTCATTCTGCCATGATATAGCCACCCCAGATAGAAATGGGGTGCAGTAGGTGATGATGTCATCAATTTGGGTACTAACAATGCAGCTGGGCTGGTCACATCAGCACTTCTGGCTCAGATGTCCTGTGGAATGAGAAGAGCGGACTGCCAGCTTGTGGAGTAAGCGCAATTATTTATTCAGTATACTTCCCTCTCTTCCGCCTGAAGGAGCTGAAGGTGACAAATATTATTCTTATGTTACTTGTGCTATTTGTAAGTCCATTGTTGCAATTTATTCCACTATTCAGCGTGCAGGAAACTCAGCCTACTAATAATGGGAGGGAGGATTCAGTAAAGTGATCCCTGTTGCCAGCTGTCTGCTCTTAAGACTTCATAGTAGAGGGAAGCAGGATGTTTTCCTGCATGTAGATTAGCACATCAAAATGTTTTGGTATTGTTAGAATGGTGAGACTGTATAATTTGGTTCGTTTCTACTTTTCCTATCCGACTCTCCCATACAAAATTCCTCGATAAACAGATTTTTCTGGTGGGAAGTTGGCTGGGCTATGATTGGTGCTTTTATATTCACCAAATTCAGCAATATGTAATTTTAAAAAACCAGAATAATGCACGCCCTAGCCTTGATCAAATTGTTGCAGTTGTAACATACTAATCTTCAAATCTTCTTCCCCATGAATGGCGACTCTTGCTTCTACTCCTAGGCTAACATTACCTTCATATATTCTTTAATCCATATTGCTGTACACACCTGGTTCATTAATACATCACTCCTGAGTCGAGGTTATAAAAGCTGGTGAATTATGCAAATCAGCATGCCTCCTGAGAAGGAAATGGTGGAAATGACAAATGAATTCTTTTGAACTGCACAAAGCCCAAAAATCTGTTTTCAGCGTCAGAGCTGAGCTTTGAAATAACATGAAATAAGCATGTGAGAGTCTTGTTCTCACATTACAGTACTGAGTAACCAAAACCAGCATCTATACCTTAGTGATTTAAGAGTTGTAAGGGTAAGCATTCGACTCCAGCACTTCCCATTTTACATATTAATGTTTTAATTGTGCAAAGGGGCTTTTTCAAGCCTGGGAGTGTGATTTTGCTGTACAGCAATGTCCAATTCCTGGTTGTCAAGTCCCATCTCTGAGCATGTGAGGCTATTTCTGACAGCTCACTTAATACGATACTTCTTAGCTTGTATGCTCAGGGGTGCACCTATGGGATGGTGAAACTGGCCCCTGCAAAAATCTCCCCAGATTGCTCTGACCAAGAGAGTTAGTTGTGTGGGTCAAAAGTCGTAAGAGGCAGATTGCCTGGATGACAGAATCACCTCAGAAAAAATTGAGATACTGGAGTAGAGGGGGTGATTTTAGACAAATAATGCGGCTATTGCGGTAAAGTGTGTTTTTCAGGGGGAGTGCATCAATACAGCTCCTTGCCAAGGGCGCAAGAGACCCTTTTTTGTTTCACCCCTTCTGTGCACTGGGCACTTCAATTTCTGAGTAGATTTGCATAGATCTTTTCTGCAATAAGGAACACTTTACACACTTAAGTGAAGCCAAATGTCCTTAGTAAATTCAAAACTCTTGAGACATCTAGCAGTAGCTTTACACCAAACTGTGGTTAGAAGAAAAGATGGAGAAAGGAAAATAATGCTATGATTTCTATGCATTACCAGCAACATGAAGATCAGAGTGCACATCATAGCAGGAAAGAGGCTAAGAGAAAGGACATTTTGTCACACCTGTTCCACTAAAAGGAAATATTGCAATGCAGAGAGGTGATGGCTGGGGTTTTCCATGCTGATTCAGGAAGCAGAATGCTTACCTGATCCCAAGATGATGGCATGGCAGTAAGCTTATCTAGTCCCAAGATGATTGCAAAACCAGTCAATGAATTGGCCTGTCTAATAAAGTTTGAGTTTGAACCCTGGTGTTCCTTTGCAGGGAGGGGGGTGGACTGGGGGTTTGTGTATGATGACCTGTTGGCTTCAGAGTGGCCATGTGGTTCTGATCCTAAGCCACACCTGATTCATTGGATAGGCTGGCTCGGACAATATGCCCTATTAATTAATTAGCTTGTCTCTAGTTCAGAGGCTAGCTAGCTAGTCAGTTGTTCAACTAGGGAAGGATCCTGGCATGCAGTTTCTTAGGTATTATTCTAATCCTCCGTAGTGCAGTGTTAGAGTGGGAAATGAAGCCAGGGGGGATGACACAGAGCAAACAAAACAGAACCAACAAGTGGAAGCAGCCCAGTTGGTGTTTTGGGCTTCTCCATTGTGGAAAAATACCTGGCAGCATAGATGCCTGTGTAATCCAAACAGCTTCTGTTCCCAAGTAAGGTGACTTTAGGTAAGTTTACACATCAGCCAGTACAGCCAGCTCTCCGCTTCCTGGTGTTCAGCCTTTCCCTCTCCTTGGGTTTACCTCATGAATTTATCTCCCTTAAAACTTAGACACATAAGACACTTACCCCAAGATACCTTGATATTCAAGGTAAGCAATCCCATTTGGATTCCATGTCAAGCCCAGATATCCAGGTTTAAAATACAATTTAAAATATTCCTTCCAGTAGCACCTTGAAGACCAACTAAGTTAGTTCTAGGTATGAGCTTTCATGTGCATGCACACTTCTTCAGATACACTGAAACAGAAGTCACCAGACCCTTCTATATAGTGAGAAGGTGGGGAGGGGTATTACTCAGAAGGGTGGTGGGAATGGGTGATAGGCAGATAGCTGTGATGAGCCTGTTGATGACTCTTAAAGACTGCAATAGGTCTTACAGGAAAAAGCAAGGGGTGAGAAGGCGAAAAATGGCTTTGTCATGTATAATGAGATAAGAATCCAGTGTCTTTGTTCAGACCAGGTCTCTCCATGGTTTTAAGTTTGGTAATGAGTTGCAATTCAGCAGCTTCTCTTTCCAGTCTATTTCTGAAATTCCTTTGTAATAGAACAGCTACTTTGAGATCTTGTATAGAATGTCCTGGGAGATTGAAGTGTTCTCCTACTGGTTTCTCTGTCTTGTGATTCCTGATGTCGGATTTATGTCCGTTTATCCTTTGGCATAAGGTTTGGCCTGTTTGTCCAATATAGAGAGCTGAAGGACACTGTTGGCATTTGATGGCATACACAATGTTAGACGATGAGCAATTAAATAGTCCCGAGATGGTATGTGTGATGTTGTTGGGGCCAGTAATGGTGTTGTCCGGGTGTATGTGGCAGCAAAGTTGGCATCTGGGTTTATTGCAGGCTCTGGTGCCAGTGTTCGTGTTAAGTCTGGTAGTAGTATTATTGTGGGTTAGGAGTTGTTTAAGATTGGGTGGCTGTCTGTAGGCAATGAAAGGTCTTCCTCCCAGAGCTTGAGAAAGAGAACTGTCATTGTCCAGGAGAGGTTGTAGATCTCTGATGATGCGTTGTACTGTTTTAACTTGGGAGCTGTATGTGATGACTAGAGGTGTTCTGTTATTTTCTTTTCTTTTCTTTTCTTTTCTTTTCTTTTCTTTTCTTTTCTTTTCTTTTCTTTTCTTTTCTTGTTCTTTTCTTTTTTGGGTCTGTCTTGCAGCAAGTTCTCTCTGGGTATCAGTCTGTTCCAATTCGACAGAGACTCTCACCTAAGAGATCTACAGCAAACCTTTTTAGAACTAAAATACCCAGCAGATGAAGTTAGACAACAGATCAACAGAGCCAGACTGATACCCAGAGAGAACTTGCTGCAAGACAGACCCAAAAAAGAAAAGAACAAGAAAAGAAAAGAAAAGAAAATAACAGAACACCTCTAGTCATACCTAGAACTAACTTAGTTGGTCTTTAAGGTGCTACTGGAAGGAATTTTTTTATTTTGTCTTGACTATGGCAGACCAACACGGCTATCTGTAATTTAAAATATTGTGAGGCTAGTTGAATTAATTATATTTATGTTCCGCATTTTCTGAAGGAGCTCCAGGTGACTGCCATGGTTGCCTCTTCCCTGTAAAATCCGTGAGACCTTGTTAGGCCTCCTTGTATGGTGGTTTGGCCCAAACCATGGTCACCTGTCACATGATAGCAGGTGCAGCCCCAGTGCCCAATTCAGAAAAATGAAGAGTGCAATCTTAAGTTTGCAGCTGCACGTTTAAATTTTAATCACTTCACATAATATGGTTCCAGGTAATTGCTGAATAGCATTCTTGTACACCTGTCAGAGCGGCCTATGGAGGGTGGGCCAGTTCTGGATCCAACCTGAGGGGGCCAGACCTGCCTACCCCACCTCCCTGGGCAGGGGAAGAATGATTTCCAAAGCCACCCAGTGATTTATGGGGAGCATGGATTCAAAACTGCCTTGCTTACCTTGGCACATCATGTCACCTTGGTAAGCGGATTTGAACCTGGCTGTCCCTAGCCATAACCTGAGCCTAACTGCTACACTACCCTGGCCCTGTGTGTCAGATATTGAAATTCGGGGGAAGATCTTACTCTGTCTTTCCCCTCTCCCTGCCAGGGTGCACATTTGTAAACAAAGCAGGAGATGCCCCAGAAGAGACATTGGTTTCTTACACCCACCATGATCCTGGACAGAACCATTTCAGTCCGCATCATCTTCCTCCTTGGGGTCATCCAGTGCCTGAGAGGGTATAGCTGGGAGCAGACAACGGCCAGCTCTGTTTTCCAGCAGGAGCCATTTGTGGTGGTGTGGAACTTGCCCACAGCTAAGTGTCGAGAGCAATTTGGGATCACCCTGCCTCTGGAAGCCTATGGCATTGTGGAGAACAAGGGCAATGCTTTTCGTGGCCAGAACATAACCATTTTTTACAAGAACAAGTTTGGGCTCTATCCCTACATCTCCCCAGATGGCAAATGGCATAATGGAGGGATACCTCAGAACGTCGAGCTGAAGAAGCACCTGGAGACAGTCTCAAGAGATGTTTTGGAAAGCCTGAAGCCTGATTTCCAGGGACTGGCCGTGGTGGACTGGGAGGAGTGGCGGCCTCTCTGGAGGCGGAACTGGGGCCCCAAGATCGTGTATAGGGTGGCCTCTGAAAAATGGGCAAGGAACAGAAGGCCTGATGAACCCCTCACGGAGCAATCCTATGTTGCGGAGATAGAGTTTGAACAGGCAGCTCGGGCCTTCATGAAGAGAACTCTAGAAATGGGGAAGTCTCTGAGGCCACAGGGGTTCTGGGGCTTCTATGGGTTCCCTGACTGTTTCAATTACAACTGGGAGAACGAAGAGAACTACACCGGTCATTGCAACCCCACAGAGGTCCAGTGGAATGATCATCTCATGTGGCTCTGGAAGGTTTCATCTGCCCTCTATCCCAGTATCTACCTCTCACCAAAACTCCCAACATCTTACCACCAGCGTTATGTTCACCACCGCCTCAAAGAAGCATTTCGCGTGGCACAGTTTGGCGTGAAGCAGCCTCTCCCTGTGATCGCATATTCCAGAGTCTCCTACAGACATTCTCCACGGTACCTGACTGAGGTAAGAATTGAGAGGTGCCAACTGCGTACGATAGGCCCAGGCACTTTTCATCAATGGTAGCAAGTGAATAAAGGTTAAGGCTGCAATCCTAAACCCACTTAACCTGGGAGTAAGCCCCACTGAATTCAGTAGGACTTACCTCTGAGTAAACACAGCCAGGACTGAGGTGCAGATCTCTTACCTAGCTGGAAACTTCCTTCTGTGGGGAATATTAGCTGCCACCATACAGTGAGGGGGGGAAGTATTTGATCCCCTGTTGTTATTTTGTCTCACAGCTGCAATAAACCTACCATTAAAATTATGGACTGGTCATTTCTTCATCAGAGGGCAAATGGCCAAATTTAGCAGGGGATCAAATACTTTTCCCCCTCACTGTACATTATTCATTTATTATATTTTTATCCTGTCCTTCCAAGGAGCCTGGAGTGTCACAGAAGGGGTATTTCATTACACTGTTCTCATAACAACCCTGTGAGGTAGGCTAGTTAGGCTGAGAGAAAATTATTGGCCCAAGGCCATTCAGTCAATTTAATGCTTCAGATGGAATGTTGCACTATATATATATATATATATATATATATATATATATATATATATGTTGTTGTTTAGTCATTTAGTCGTGTCCGACTCTTTGTGACCCCATGGACCAGAGCACGCCAGGCACTTCTGTCTTCCACTGCTTCCCGCAGATAGTCAAATTCATGCTGGTAGCTTTGAGAACACTATCCAACCATCTTGTCCTCTGTCATCCCCTTCTCCTTGTGCCCTCCATCTTTCCCAACATTAGGGTCTTTTCCAGGGAGTCTTCTCTTCTCATGAGGTGGCCAAAGTATTGGAGCCTCAGCTTCAGGATCTGTCCTTCCAGTGAGCACTCAGGGCTGATTTCCTTAAGAATGGATAGGTTTGATCTTCTTGCAGTCCATGGGACTCTCAAGAGTCTCCTCCAGCACCATAATTCAAAAGCATTGATTCTTCGGCGATCAGCCTTCTTTATGGTCCAGCTCTTACTTATATATATGTGTGTGTGTGTATGTGTGTGTGTGCACACGCACGCACGCAGTCACAGTAACTAATTAATTGAGGCACTTCATTAATGCTGCAGCCAGCTATGAGTGAACAGGAAGCAACTAATTAACTGCTTTAATAGAAAGGTGTTGTCAGGGATGGGGAATCCTTTCGGTCCGGCTGGCGACACCCTCATCTTTCCCCAATTCTGTGCACCAACTTTGATAGGTTGGTGGAGCAACCCATTTGTCAATCATCTCATAACTATGTTCCTCATGGGGAACTTGGCAACAGACAGTCTGGTAGGCCTGAGCTCACTGCCCATCACTGATGGGTTATGACTTCAACCTTGCTTTCCACAGGAGTTGGCTGTATGATCACAAACCCTGTAAGGCACTCAGTCACACAGGTGATCCAGCCCCATGTCAGGTGTGGGGGAATTAGCCTTGTGGGCCAAATGGGGGTCCATCCATCCTGGACCAAATTTGGCCAATGGGCTAGAAGCTGCTGATTAACTGGAATTTCTGGATTTAGGGAGGAGAAAGTGTGGGTGAGCAATAGCTAGAGGAAAATGCTGCATAAACATAGAATAAAATGATGTACAAAAAGGGGTTCACAATCCACATTCCTGTGGTGTCTGGTTAAGCAAATTGGTCAGACTTTTGAAGCATTACAGAAGCTACAACTCATGTTTGACCTGAGAACTTAATTGGGCCAGAAAAATTCAGTGAAAATCTATCCATTGTAACTAGCCAGAAAACCTGCCTAATGCAATGTGCTAATATCACCAAAGTGATACGTTGCACTTCTCATGTAGAAAGCTGCCCAGTGCTAACAGTTCTCTCCTTTTCTCCATTCAGGCTGACCTGGTGTATACAATTGGAGAGAGTGCAGCACTTGGGGCCGCTGGGGTTGTGCTCTGGGGTGACCTCTCCTATTCCCAGTCACCGGTGAGTATCTCTGAAACAATGTCCTATCCATCTATTAATTCATGAACCACCTTTATATGCTTCGCAATTACAACATTTCCTGAGAATACCTATAATGTATTCAAATACAGCCTTACCGTGAAACAATCATGCAGCAGATTTAAACAATTATATTAAAACTTTTACTATTTAAAGGAAATAAAAAGCTATTTACCAGGCACCAAAACAGGTGCCAGCATCCATGGGGAAAGCATTTGATCGGTGGGATGCCATGGCCAAGAAGGCCCTCTTCCTAGGATATACAGTGGTACCTCGGGTTACATATGCTTCAGGTTACAGATTCCGCTAACCCAGAAATAGTACCTCAGGTTAAGAACTTTGCTTCAGGATGAGGGCAGAAATCGTGTTCCGGCAGCGCAGTGGCAGCAGGAGGCCCCATTAGCTAAAGTGGTGCTTCAGGTTAAGAACAGTTTCAGGTTAAGAATGAACCTCCAGAACGAATTAAGTTCTTAACCCGAGGTACCACTGTACTTCCTAAGTTGAGAATCAGCCTGAGAGAGAAAACAGATACCCTCTTTGCTTACCTCATTGGTAGCCCAGCAGCTATTCCCTTACTTTCCAGCTTTGGTGGGGATAGGATAACTTGTTTCTCCCATTCCTCTCCCAATTTTCTTGATACCTTGACTAATGACCATGCTCACCTGCCCATGTGGTTGGTTCTGCCTAAACGGAAATGTCTAGAAGCTCCCATCCTCAGTGCCGATGGGTCCAATCCCTAGAATGTTCTGAGCTGTAATCCTAGCTTTCCATCTTCTAGGAGAGCTGCAGGAGCCTCAAGCATTACATCACCACAACGCTGGGCCCATACATCGTCAACGTAACCACGGCAGCGCGCATGTGCAGCCGTGAGCTGTGCCACGGGCATGGACGTTGCGTGAGACAGGACCCCAGTGAACTGGAAGCCTTCCTCCACCTGGACCCGCAGAAGTGGGAAGAGGAGTCCTCAATGACAGATTTTCCAGATCAAGACATGTTCGCATGGGAACAATTTCAGTGTCACTGCTATCCTCAGTGGACTGGAGCCTCGTGTGAGACACCACTGTGGCTGGAGCCTGTCCAAGGACCGGAGTGTAGTCAAGCTCAACAGTATTACAATATATTTCATGCAGGGTACGTCAGCAATGTTGTTGTGAAGTCAAACATCTGTCCTCCTTCCTTTTATGATGAAAAGACAGAATTCCAATAACACATCTTTGCAGATCCAGCACTTTACTCCAAGGGCAGTTTTGATGATATCTGTTCTAGACATTTCTTGACTGGGTGACTCCTCCGTTTTCCAAACAGAGCGGGGTCTGGATGTAGACAAATAGCAGACACACACTTTTTCCTTCTTTGATGGTGCGCTATAATTTAAAAATGATCTCAGGTGTAAGCCTAAAGTAAGGGCTTAGGCATTGTTGGGTTTTGAAACTGTAGCCAAGCACATCTAGTAAAATAAAGACACACTTGGAAACCCTAAAGAGCTGTAGCATGAGAGCACCTTATACCTTCAGAGTTCGTATGTGATCTGGCAGGTGGAATGCTGGGAAATGGAAGCATTCACTACCACCATGAAAGTCATCATTGCACACCCTTCCTACACTTGTTAGCACAACAACTTAAAGGAGACAGATGTCTGGAACTTGGTGTCATAACTACCTTTTCGTAACCACTCTGTCTCTTTCCCCCCCCAACTTCAGTAAAAACTATGAGAAAGCAAGTGAGTTGGAAGGCTTCTCTCATTCACTTTACTCCCTCAGTTTGTTTTTTTAGCACACTTAGCTGAACAACTATTATGCAAGATTTGGGTTCATTTCCTCTCACCTGTGTTACTGCTACAAGGATACTGCACTTTCCCAGATGAAACTGCAATAACTGGGTGAGCTAACTGCCTTTTATCAGACACAGGGCAGTGCTACTACCATGATGGTGAATGCAGGGCAATGGGGAGATGTATGAGTATTATGGGTACTTATTGGATAGTGTCCACGAGGCTGTTGGTCAAGAACTACCTTCCCCAATCTGGTGCCTCCCAAATATTTTGGACTACAACTCCCATCAGGTCCAGGCAGCATCACCAGTGGTCAAGGATGAGAACTATAGCCAAAATATTTGGAAGGCACTAGATAGGGGAAGGCTTGTCAGCAGGTGTGACACAACTCTGACCCCCTTGAATCCTTTTTTTTGCTGGGGGGTGGTATTAAGTCCAACTGAACTAAAATTATTTAGATGCTGAGCCCTATTTATTGCCCCTCAATTTGGCTGTTAGCCTTTAAAAAGGTGTTGTGAGCACCAACAAGTCTTCCCTCTTCCCCACCAGGACCTTGTCACAGATGGAGAAAAGACTACTGTAAGCAAAAGGAGAGTTAGCATGCAGTGTGATACAATAGCAGCTCCTCCATGAAATGAGTAGCCCTGGAAGCATGCGCAAAGAGGACCAAGACTCATTCTCCAGTGTCTCCTGTTTAAGGTGCTATCAGGGCTGGAAATTACATCTGCCAGAGACCATGGGGAGCTACTGCCAATTAAAGTGTGGGGCAAGATGGACCAATATAAGGCAGCTACATATGTTTATATGCTGAAGTGTGTGTCTGCCAGTATGTTAGTCTACCCTACGTGAGACCAAAACATCCTGCACCAGATTCACCTAATGAGACCTGCTAGCAGAAGCCCTGCACAAGGGTTTCTGCTAGTGCTTTGGGGCTTTCCTCTCTCTTCCCCCATGTGCCACCCCCTCCTGTCCCCTCCCCTCCCGTCCCCCAATTGGTTTGGGGGGGTGATGAGAACTCAGAACCATGCAGGGAGTGGGGGAGGAGAGGGAAATTGCTTGTTGGCCAAGCTGCAATGCTTGCACTAGTAGAATGATTGCCATGGTACTATGTTGAATTCTTCTCCCTGACTTTGTGAATTCTCCCAGAATTTCCTGGGAGGCTCTGGTCCAGTTGCCTAGCTTTTGAATGCATCTGTACTGGGTTTTTGGCTCCTTAAATAAACCACATGTTTCTTTTTTTCTGTCTCAGCAATTCCAAGTATTGGTGTCACTAAATCTTAAGTTCATAAAAAATGAAGGTTAGAAGACTCAGTGGAGTCCAGCATCCTTTGCCAAACATGCTTCCAATAATCCCACAAACAGAGCAAGACATCAACCCACCAACCCAGTTGTTTGTACTTTTGCTATCATGAGATATTCACAAGCACGCTACCCCGGAACGTGGTAGGTTTCAATGCTGAGTTCAATTCCGCTATTATTATGGCTAATTCCACGAGTTAAAAAGAACCCAGTAAGATCACATCTCAGCCCAGGCTGGCATTCCACCAAGAGAGAAGGGTTTCAGTGCTGCTTCCAAAACAATACATCCAATAGCTTCCAAGAATAATTATAGATACTAGCATCCCAGCTCCATTAATGCATTTCTTCACAGGACAGGTCACACTGATTGTTGTCCCTTCCCTTCTAATCTTCAAGTAGCTAAAGAAGAAAGTTAAGGATGGTGTTAGAATAATGGTATGAAGATTTAATGGGCTAAAAATGGATTAAGCATAACTTCAATAAAAGCATCTTCAAAGCAATTCTTTGTGGTTCTTTAAATAACCATAAAAGCAATGTAAGTTTCGTTTTCTGCTTTATCTCCTTCCAGGATTCTTAGTTTAGGAGCTTTGGATTTTTAAATCTAAATTCTGTCTGTGAAATGCTAAATGATATCAGCATTCGACCGTGCTTGTTTTGGGGGCAAGCCCAACTTGATAGGAACAGTCATTAGTTTAAAAGAGCATTTTCTGGTTGGTTGTGCCTGAAAGGCTACACAATATGTTTCCATATGACTGAATGGGCTTATCTGGATGTTGTAGGGTTGATCATTAACTGGGAAAATGGCAGGCTACTGTACAGCGAGATCAAGTCATACCACTCCTCTTGTTTTTGCTCTGGGACTGGGTGTTCTCCTTTTCAGAACTGGAATTGTTCAAGGCTTTTGTAGTGTTTTGCATAATTATTGAATATCATCCACTATACAGTGTCAGCCAGCATATTTTAAGTATCAGATAAATGGCGAGACAACAAATACGGATCCAAATATCAAAGGGCAAACTGTGAATGCATGACAGTGGGGTTTTATATATATTTGTGGGGTACATTTGTTTTCACACTTGTTTATGTTTGAAACAAGGAGAAAAGTTACCTGAAGACATTTCTTCTGGTTCTAAGTAGGTAGAATCTGTACAAAATTACATATGGAAATATACAAGTTTGGCTCCCTGGGCAAAAATCTCAGTCTTGCACCGTTCACTGACTCACACTGAAGTGTACTAGTTCAGGTGTTTTAAAATTGGATAACACATTTGCAATGATAGCTGTGATCGTCCCCTTTGATAGTTTAAGCACTGAAGCCAAGCATCCGGTTTGCAAGCAAATTCAGTCTTCTGCAATGGAGAGCTATGAGCACATCTGTTTAGGGAAGTCTTTAATGTTTGATGTTTTGTTGTGTTTTTAATATTCTGTTGGGAGCTGCCCAGAGTGGCTGGGGAAACCCAGCCAGATGGGCAGGGTATAAATTAATAATAATAGTAATCATCATCATCATCTGCCACTGGCCTATTGCACACAGCTCCCATGGTTGATTGCCTACTGTTCTATGAATCAACGTGCAGCCTGCTTCTTTGAGCACATACTCGGGAGATGTCAGATGCCGCTTAGCTGCTTTCTGTTACCATTTTTTTTGGGGGGGGGGGGAATCTCTGTTCAGGAGGGAGAATAATCTGATTTTCCATTTCGCTAACCTAAGAGCCATGGTTGGAATGTTGGGCTAAGACCTGAGTTCAAATCCTCACTCGGCCATGAAGCTGAGTGAGGGACCTTAGGCCAGTCACTCACTCTCAGCCTGATCTAATAATATGGAGACAGGGAGAGCCAGTAACTAAATAAATAAAATAAGGGTTCCGTGCTTTCCCCCTCCTCCATACTGACTCCTTCATCCTACCTTTGCTGTTCTTAGGGAACTGTTGTCTTCCTGCCACAGTTGTCTGTCTCTCCCCAATGCAGTAGCCTTTCTGCATTCTGCCAGCCTGCTCTTTCTTTTCCCAGCACTCACTTAACATAAGCCCCCACTGTATCCTCTCCAGCCCCTCTGTTTGGTCTCTATCTATAGCTCCTCCTTGGGCTCCACTTATTCCTATTTTAAGCTTGAGCAGCTGATATGACAGGCAGAAGCCTGTGTTTACTTCCCCATCAGGTTCCAGGGGGATCTGCACACAGGCCCCTCACAGCTTCTGCAACAGCCACACACAGAGGACTCTGGTTCTAGTGATGTCCAGTGACACTGGAGAAGGTATGGTCTGGGGGTTTTGGGGAGGGGAGGGGAAGAGAGTTGTAGAGAGCGTGTTGAAGTAGGGTTAATCTTCTAGTCATTGAGACATGACTCTAGCACCTCTTTGGAGGGCCAGGCTGCAAAACTCGACCAGGAGATCTGATTCTCTTGCCTTCCTGGCAACAGGAGGCCTGGGTCTCAAGCCATGTCGCAATGTTCAAAGGACAGAAGACAGCTCGTCTGTCACTGCCACCGGCACAGTGAGCAATGAGGGTGACAGCTGGAAATGAGAGAGAATTTTGGCTGCTCTCGACTTTATGTAGGTGTTGTGGGGGAATTCTTGTCAAAGGACCTGAGCTTATCCTGGCTGGTGGCTGTAGTTGGTGCAGATCTGAGAAATTCAAAGCAGAGGTTTGAGAGCATATTGCTGTAGCTGAACAGGTTCAAAAGAATGAAACACATTGTCCATAAGAGCCTGATCCTGGCACAGGCAAGAGGGACGAAAATTATCTAGGTGCAAGCCTATTTGGTTGAGATTTAAGCCACAGGTCTCCCCTTGCTTACTAACTCTCTCAGACATGGCTGAAACAAAATTAAAAAAATTCCTTCCAGTAGCACCTTAGAGACCAACTAAATTTGTTACTGGTATGACTTTTTGTGTGCATGGACACTTCTTCAGACATGGCTGAGTCACTCCTGCTGCCTTCGGTCCAAGTCATGGAAGCCTGTCATGTGCCGTCCAGTCAGAGTGACCGGCTCCTGACTCAGAGGCAGTGGCTGCTTATTGAAGAGCCCGGTGCAAGCCCCAACACTAAGCCTCCCTCATACCATTTACTCACCGCAGTTCCATTTGCTGCTTCAGGAAAGATTCCACTTTTACCTAACCATGTGGGCCTATTTACTACTATAACCTAGGGGTAGGAGTCACCCTTGTGGCGTGTTGCCTCTGTTGCTTCAGCAATAAAACCTGCTTCAGCTGTAGAACTCTGCCCACGCAGCAGAATACACAGACCACATAGGGTTTCAAAATAATACAGTTGTGGTGTTTTACAAGACGACCTGCCCTTGAGTCCCAATATAGGACAATAGGACCTGATTCACACAGACAATTCCTTCTCAATGCAATGCAAATTAAAGCAATTAAAAGTTGCTTCCTGCTCACTCAGCTACAGTGAAGACAGATGTCGCCCTAAAATAGTTCTTTGCGTGCCTATTCAAACACATTGTTGCATGATGATTGAAATGTTGAAAGCAAGACTGCCCTAAACTGTAGTTAGGAACAAAAGCTTTGTTCTGCTTCTTGGTATTCCTTGCATTCCACACTGTGGAAATGATACTTGGGTAATATGCAACTGGCAACTGAAGGGAACATTGGAGAAAGGCCAAAGTTACACTTTAAGATCCTATTTAACTCGATTGCTGCAGGAAATATGATGGGCCCTCAAAATGTAGCTGGATAGTTAATGGACCCCATCCAGCTCTAGCTGAGCTTGATTGTATGAGAACATCGCTCTCAGATGTGAATGTGTCTCCTTGTCGGAATCAGAAACATCCTCTAAGTTCAATGGGAACCAGATGAACATTTGAACATCAGTCAAATAAACTTGTTACAAACTACTTTTAAAAGCAAAGGAATTGATGTTCAAAGAGAAAAATACTTCCGGAGGCTGAGTTGTAAGTTAACTGCATAAAAAGGGGAGTTTGCAACATCCCACCAGAATCTTTCTGCACAGTCTAGCAAATATAGCAGCAAGTGAGCCCAGTTTTATCTCAAACAGCACTGCCTGGACTGTTACCATTTCAGCTCACATGGCAGAAGACACATCTGTGGTGGGGTGGGGGCAAGCCTTCCTCCACACAGAAAGCTAGTTATGTCAGCGAAAAGAAGCCCTTCTCCCTCACATCTAGTTTTACCTTTTTCAGGGAGTCTTTCTGTATGGAAGGGAACAAGCACACATATAACACATACATGCACACACTGAGGATGTGCATTATGCCACAAATGCTTTCGCTGAGATTCCTGCATTGCAAGGGGTTGGACTAGATGACCCTCAGGGTACCTTCCATCTCTATGGTTCTATGATTCTATGCCCCTTGCATTCAGAAGTGGTACAGCCCAGACATAGGCACTAGTTTTTTACTGCTGAGGTAAATCCAAGTCCCATTAGCTTTGCACAGTGGCAGTATCGTAGCCAATGAGGTTAATCCGAGGCATGATTATTGTTAATTGCCAACTTTTCCCAATACCCTGCCACAGTGGCGTAGCGTGGGTTGTCAGCACCCGGGGTAAGGCAAGTAATTTGCGCCCCCTAACCCATGGATTTGCGCCCCCTAACCCGTGGATTTGCGCCCCCTAACCCTAACCCCAGATGTTGCGCCCGGTGCGGCCGGCCCCCCCTGCACCCCCCACGCTACGCCACTGCCCTGCCATGACAACTTGGAAAATATATATCACAATCCAAGTCACATTGAAGTATAATCCACAGCTAAATGCTTTATACTCTTTGATTCTGACACAACCAAAGCACTATTCAGAAAATCTTCACAAATAGGGTTGAACTGTCCCTCTTGCCATCACATGCCCAAGCTACTGGTCCTGCTAACTAGGAATGATGGGAGTTGTAGTCCAAAATTATATTTTGAATTTTCAAAATACCCGTTTTAAACTTGTCTTTTATTGACAACCTTAGAATTTTATTTTTTGTAAACCACTTAGACTAGAGGCTCTGTTTACAGCCAAGTAGTACATAAATGCTATTAAATAAATAAATGTTCAACTGTGTGTGACTAGGCATCCCTCTGCAGATGTCTGCTTTCAACTCATGGACATAGGGATCTGGGTTGCTGGGATGTGAGATATTACAGGAAAGATCAGGCAATGTAGGCTGGCTCCTCCTGCCATGTAATAGGCTTCCAACTTTCATAGGAATGCCTCCCATTTCAATCCTCAGTTCAGTTCTTATGGTCATTCACCCTGATTATAATAACCACTCCATTTTACAACCGTATTCATATTATCAATTAACATGGTTGTTTGCTCCCTAACACAATCTAAGGGCCGTGTTATAGCAATTAACATCATGTAGCAATTTGGCCCACAATGTTTTTTTGAAAGGATCATTCTTCTCCACTCAACCAAAGCATTTTTATGGTAGCCTTTTACAATTCTACAATTACCCTCTTTTATTTTGATTAATTAACATGGCATTTTCTTTGTCTAGGCACTTGCATAGTGTACAGCCCACCTATTTCACCTATAAAACATGCTTAAAAATGGCAAAAAAATCCCACAAAACTAATTTCAGACATGTAATCTCAGCACAACTAATTTTGGGTAAACATGTGGAAGTGGAAGAAGTTTTCCAGTGCTGCTACTGTGCCTTTAACAGATGGTCAGCAAACAGAAATTCCACAACTGTGGCCTTTTTATTCCAGCAGAGAATCAGAGAGAACGTCACATGTTGAATTTCTGTCTTATCCTGTAATTAAAGGTATTTTCCCTGCCTGGGAAAAGGTGACACTGCTGTGCTAAGTGTAATTAGGTCGTCATGTCCTTTGTGTCCTTGAAAGATACGATCCCAAAGTGCCTGTAAATTTGAGCCAAGACCTAGCTGGCAACACTTCTGTAATCAGGGAAGCATTCCTGCTAAGGATAAGGTTGCCAACTTAGTCCTCTCCCCACCCTGGCAGAGTGTTGTTCTTTCAGCTACTATTTAACAGGCAGTTGTTCCCCAGGCAAAGTTGTCTATATCTCTAGTTGGTAGAGCATGAGACTCTTAATCTCATGGTTGTGGATTCAAGCCCCACGTTGGGCAAAAGATTTCTGTGTTGCAATGGGCTGGACGAAAGATTATCTTCATAGTCCCTTCTAATTCTACAATTCTCTGATAGGCTTCACCTGTCGAATGTTTACCTGTGTCACCATTAAAGAGTTTGGGAAAGCACAAAGAAACACAAGCAAATGAATAAAAAGTCAGTAACTTGGAAGATCTATATGCGAAAGCATAAATCTGCTTTTCGAAAGGCAAGGAATGACAGCCAGGTAGCAGTAGCATCAACATATACAGCTCAGGCTTGCAGTTTCTGCAGCTTGACAAATGAGCCTCTGGGTCATATGGTATGTGTACAATCAGGCCAGTGGTTATATTAAGGTACAGGGGCTTATTACATAGGACAGCGGAGACTGTCCAGGATTCCATCCCTGCTAAAGAGGCACTGGAAATCCTGTCCCTGGATGTGTTGCTAAGAAGTTTAAATGGGGAAAGGGCAGAAACACAGCAAGGGTAAATGGTGCATATTCTCTTAAGTGGCAGAATCTGAAGTATTAAAGTTGGGGGGGGGGGTGAGGCTTCAGCTGCCTCAGCCAATTGGTAATGGAGGATAGTCTCAGGTTCACAAGAACCCGAGTGGGTGGGGGATGTAAATCTTTGCTAGTTACTGTCTCTGAGGGCCTCATCTCACAAAAAATGGGTAAAAGCAGAGCCGTCGCATCAAACATACCAGCAAGTGTAACAACAGAAGGCACACAGCAGCTCTAGAAAAATGACTAGAGCAGCTCTAGAAAAATGACAGTTGTTAAGAGAACAGATTACGGGCAGGGGCTTCTTTGGTATCTACCAAAAGACTTGGTGGGATGGTGGAGAGAGTGAATGGAGACTGAGGGAAGGGAGGCTCTTATCCTCCTGCACTAGCAGAGCGTCAGGTCTTTTCTAGGAAAGCCTGCCTTATTCCTTACTGAAGAAAATAGCTGTGACGCACTTCCACCTCTCATACGCCAAACCACTCTTTCCTGTGCAGACACCATGGCAAAGGATGCTGCTTCCTCCGATAGGGAACTCATTGAAAATGGCATGGCAGAAATAAACTTGCACGCGGTAGAGTCCATCAGTGACCTGCATTATGCATCCGGCGGACGTGAGAGCACCAGGGTCTCAGAAGGTATGTGGTACCCAGCACCCCGAGCTGAACTCAAGCAACCTCATGAGTGCCCAGAGTAACTAAACACCAGTTCAGCAGTAGGAAGAAGACCCCAGACCAGTAATGAGCTTTCCCCATGAAAACAGGACACTGTGAGCTGAGCTGGCGCTGGGCTATTACATGGGCTAATATGGGTGGGAAAACTTTTTCAGCCCAAAGGCCATATTTCCTCATGGGCAACCAGCAGGCAGTGAGCAGGGTGAGAGTGGCAGAGGCAGAAGTGGGCAGAGCAGTGGATGCGACTCTAACCTGTGTAAAGCAGGCTATATTCCAGTCTTGTAGAAGTCAGAGGTTTCGACACCTCCTCTCACACACATCTCTCAGTCCTTTGATCCAGGTAAGCAAGGCATTGCCAACAGTTCAAGGACACAAGATAAAAGAACTTGAGGGATCAGTGAAGGCTGTGGCCTGAAGAAAACCCCATGTCAGCCAGAAGCCTAAGGGGGCAGTTTGAGGCCCTAGACATGAGCCCCCCTCAGCCTAATATAAATCAACAGTGGCTGCTTCCCCACTCCTGCTCATTCCTCTCTCTCTCTCCCCTTCTTTTCCAGGGGGCAGCCCATCTCAGCCTAACAGCCCATGGACATCTCACAGCACTTCCTCCAAACATTTCACTTTCCCAAACGAAGAGGACACGTCCTTTCTACCCGTCCGGAATCTCCATCTCCTCCCTGCGTTCACCTGCTGCCCTTGCTTTGGTCCGACATGTTGCCCTTCAAGCTTCTTTGCTCTCCTCGGGGTGCTCGTAGTGGCCAGCCTTGGCCTAGCCACACTGGCCGTGTATCTGAGTGGTAGGTTCAGGGTCTGGTGGGCCATTCTTGACAATAAGGAGCTCCTGGTGGGAACTGGTACCTACCACCATGGGGGCCAGGGAAGAGGGTGGCTCTGTGGGACCCAAGTACTTTCATCTGGCCAGTCCCAGGTAACAGACCATATGCAAGATGAAACGTGGGTGGTAGGAAACGGAGGACTTATCATGCCCCATAGTGGTTCTTCTGGGCAATGCAGGAGAAAGTACCATAAAACAGGTAAGTTATTTGGGCATCCACTGAAAAACATAGGCTTAAAACAGTAGCTCAAACGGCACCCCATTCTGTGGAATCCACAGCCCTTTCTGTCCAATTTCCAAATGCATATATACACCATAGATCCTGAGCCATTACTTTGTGGGGTACAGAATCCAGCCTGTTCCCCTTGAGCACTTGAATTCTCACCCATCCACTTCTAATGATGCAACTATTGTAAACTTATTGTCCTCACATCCAGCTTTCCAGGAAGCTATACCTCAGCTTACATTTTGCGAAGGGCTGCCACAGATGTGACCTAAGGACATGCTAAAAAGCAGTATCCCCAGACTGAAACGGATTATGCCGAAGTCCAATGTGAAGTACTCTTGACCAATGTAATAGGAAGTTTTTCCAAATCACCCCTTAGTTAGCAGAGGACTGCTGCCCCTCAGCTAGTGGGCCTTAGAATTTGCAGGGGGTTGGACGAGAGGACTCTTGGGGTCCCTTGATGGCACCTCAAAAGACCATGTAGTCCAGCCCTCGGCTTACGCAGGAAAACCACTACAGCAGGGCTGTTCAGCCCTTGCTTTGATGAAGGAGTCTGTCACCAGAATTATTTATTATTTTATTATTAAATTTATATACCGCCTTCATCTGAGGATATTAGGGGCCGTTTACATATCGCCTGAACGGAAAGCATGGTATTGAGTTACTGAGGTCCAAGAATAATATAAACCAAGGTATGTAATCTCCAGCATTAGGATTGTCCTCTGTGGCCTCTGGATTTGGGGGAATCCTCTCTATGTAATGGGGTCCCTCAAACTCCACCGTTCTGGTGACGGCTCCCATAGTGCTGCTTCATCAACATTCTGTCTGTAAAATATTTCAGACGATTTATATTGGCAGAAGAGCTGCTCAGTTCGCTCTTAGCAAGGCAACGTACAAGTCTGATGTGCCTGGTGGTAAACTGCTCTTGAGAATGAGTGTCAGAATAGTGAAAGTTACAGTGGCTGCAATACATTTATTCAAAAAATAAAACGGAGAGGCTGTTTAGTCACGTGGTTTCTGCTTCTCCTCTCTGCAGTCTTGCAGCGTGAGTCACTGCGTGTCCTTGCCCAGTGGCTGGAGTCCCAGGAGGAGGCCATCCGAGAAATGAGAGCTGTGAGCTTACAGCTATGGAGGCAGCTAAATGCCAGCGATTCAGGATTTCAAACCTGAGAGGGTCCTACCTTTCAACCCCCCACAAACATTTTCTTTGGGGAGCCGGATGGGAAAATTGACTCACTGCTTGGCACGTTGAGGATGGACATGTGTTGGTCTAGACTATGCAAGTCTTTAAGCAACCTCCCCCAACTCACCGGTGGGTTGCTGCCAAGGTTGATGTGCCCTATGGGCAGCACTGGCTGCAGGACTGGAATCTTCCTGAAGAGAAGAGGGACAGACAGGAATATAATGATGCAGAGGGCCTTTCCTCAGCACCTCCAATACACTTTTGCTTTTATTTGAGAACTATTTTCAGCACCTTATTTGCACTATGTTGCTCTACTTTATACCCACCTTTTAATTGTTGCCCATGGGGCACCTTTGCAGAGATGTTTTAATAAATGACGATGAAACTCACAGGACTCCTTTGCCAAGCTGTGCTTCTCTCTTCAGCTGATCAGCATAAAATCTGCCCAGGCTCTATCTGGTGAAGAGGGACTGTCGGCCTACAAACTAGGCTTGGAGCAGAGCAGAAGGAACCCTTGTGTTCTCTCAGGCTGCTAAAACGGAAGCAGCTCGAACTACCTGTGTCAAACCTCTCTGCAGCCAGAATACCTTGCTTTTGTTGAACAATTACATGTAAATGTGACATATGAGCCTGTCCTTTCCTTAATTAGTGCCTAATTCCTGCCCCCCCCACTCAACAGTGCACAGGATTCCCAATACTCGTTTTTCAAGACCGTTTCTGAAGGAAAAAACCGGGTGTATGGTCCCAATCTGTTCTTCAAGGCAGCTAGATTTTATTTTAAAACAAAAAGGGACAGCTGAAATTATCCGAATTCTACACTCTGATTCTAACTACGGTCATAGCAATGCAGACATTTAGACTCCCTGCTTTGATGCACCAGCCCCAAAGTTCACAACTGAACCCGGAGTAAAAAGAATGGCAGGAAGCCAGCAGCAGAATCCCAGATGGCCCAACCACAAGAGTTAGGACAACCCTTCAGTTTGGCACTAGGCAAGGGCAAATCCTCTTGAGCAATTGCTTTCTAGAAACAACTACTCAAGATGTCTTGCGATATGGGGGTACATATCACATGGTAAGTACTGTAAGACGCTTGGAGACCTTCAGATCGCAAGCGACTAACAAGCCTAATAAATAATAATAATGCATGCATTCATTGTACAGATCTGCACAACTCAGCTGGAGTCGGAGTATGTATGGGAAGGAAAGGCACGGCACAGCTCCTGAGCTGCAGGACGCACAAGAGGACACCCCTGATTAATTCTGCAAATATCTATGAAGCTTGAAACTCTTGAACCCCCAGACATAAGTTCTATGCCCATACACCACTGCTGATGAGGTCATGTCGATAGGAATATGGCTTTTCACCTACCACTTTATGTTTAATATTTTCTCTCGATTTAAAGCCAAATAGGCCAACGTGGGCATTTTCTGCTGACAACACTATGAAAGTGAGGCAATGTGTTTCAGAGATCAATAGAGCAAGGTACCAGGAGAAAAAGCGTACTTTCCATTAACTTTGCTCTGTGACAATGATGTGCTATGTCTCCAGTCTGGACAGCAAAGGTTAGAGAAGCCAAATGAGGGAAGCAAAATGGTGAGCGGCAGTTCTTCATACTGCCAGATTCCTCCATTTGCTGATTTCCTGGTACTCAAGTGCAAGGCTAGGATTCTGTGCAAGTGAGCACTGCACAAACACAGACTAACTTTAGGCACAGAATTCAACCTCCTAAGAATATGTAGAAGTATGTGAATGAAAGAGAGAGCACAAGCATAGTATATATTTATACAGGATCTGATCCAAACTAAGTTAGTTTCACCTAAGCCGCGCTGAAATCAATGGAAACATAATACAACTAGCTGGTCCAGATCACTCCTATTATATATTAATCTGGATATCAGTCTTTACAGCTGCACAAAAGAGGAAGCACGTAGACCATGCTTTGCAAAAAATGATGAGGGATAGCAAGAATTGCAGCTGTCAAAGTAATGGGGCCCCTGTATAGCTCACCACCACCACCACATAGCAGACTTAAAATAAATTATGCAATATATGCTTACAGAATTCAGCTTTCTGAAGGCAGAAGGGCCCACTGAGCAGGGCAAAGCACCACACACCAACTTTACACCAGCCAAATAAGCCACAGGACCCTTCTCCTGCAACAGGGGAACATGCCCCACTATGAGGAGGAGCTTTGCTAGGATGGCCAGAGGATGGGCCCTTTCTCTGTCCTGAGGCTTTTGCTGGCTTTTCATTCTGCCATCAAAGAAGAAGAAAAGAGAAGCAGCAGCCATGCAAGTGCGGAGCAAAACTGAGTGTTATAATCACGTGAGAGAACAGAATTAAAGACAGTGTTGGGCAGGGTGTCATAGAGAGGCTGCGAAAAATAGCAGCTGCATGAGCAGAGAAGAGGTACAGCCCCTTTCATGGTGCTGTCAGCCCAGCCTTTAATAAACAAGCACACTGATTTCTAGTGTACATTTCATTCAACCCAAAGGCAAAGTATCTTCAACACCGGAGGGGAAGAACCCAAGGCACCAAACCTCAAGCCGGTACTTTTGCCACCTCCATCCTGGACAACTGCAGTATTTAGCCTTACAACTAAGCCAGCCTCCTGCACTGGGTACCTCACTGGAAGCTCTCACCGCGGAAGGGGGTGGGAAGATCTAGTCCTTGATTTCACTGCGCACACTGCAACGGCAACTGCAGGATGTGTTCAGCATCAGAGACAGGGGGAAAGATGGGGCTTTTAGAAAAAAGAATCACTGGCTTAAAAAAGCAGTGGGGAGGAAAAATAAGCCTCCCCAATACCCAACCTCGCTTAGTTTTTTTTTTTTTTTGGTTAAAAAAATAAAAATGGCACCTGCCCATTGCCATCCCGCCACGATTCAAACATTCGAGACATTTAAATATTATTCTGTACATATATAAAAGCCCCCAGACAATGGTGGGGGAGCAGAGGGGGGCATGGCACAAGCCCAGCTTTCGTAAAGAGCGAAGGCAACAGGGCTCCTTTGCCACAGGCTCTCCCTCCACCCACAAGGTTCACAGTGTTCCAGGTCTGTAGCGCATTGGCTTGTATGGAAGGCGGCAGCAGCAGCAGCAAGAGGAGGAGGAGGAAACAAGCCTCCCTCAAAGGACGTCGGCTCGCTTATCTCGAACACGGCTCCTTGCCTTCGTCCGGGCCTTGAAAGCAGCCGAGTTGTAGAGGTGCTGGTGGGGATGCAGAAAGAGAAAAGAAAGAGAGACAGAGGGGGAAATTAGCTGAGGGAACATCAGAAAAACTCTGCCAAATCAGACCAAAAGAGACATGTAAGTACAACATTGCGTCTGCAGAAGTTGCTAGCCATGCCTCAGGGACATTCACAGGCACGGCAAGAACCCCCTCTCCTTTCCCCCCAGCACCTGGTTTTATTATATTACATTCACACAAACCCCTCACCCCCTGCCTAAAACACACACATTTACTGGTTTCTACATGTCACCTCCACACCATCTGAAGACTTGCATTTCAGCCATAATCTGGCTTTGCCACTGGACATTTCTCTAGAGGGCCAGAGTGGTCACATAACCTAAAGGTTGTTACTAGGAAATGGGTTATCTATGGCAAGCTACCATTGGTGGGGAAAGATGCACACAGGTTTGCTGGTGTTGCAGAGAAGAAAATAACACCAAAACTTAACAAAGCAAAGCGAGGGAGCTAACGGCAGCAGAAATACTAGGAGCACCGTTGACTTACCTTCTCAAAACGTGATATCTTGCTGGCTTTAATAGCCGCAGCATCCAGCACTAGCGGGGGGCCCAGCTCAAATATCTCACGCAGGAGCTCGTTGTTCTGTGGGCAAGACGACAACACCCATTAGGTGGAAAATCTTGGAGCTGAGAGAGCAGCAGCCCAGGTAGACAAGCACAAAGGCAAGGAATAAACCTTAGGAGCCCCATGTGGACTCTTCTGCCTTACCTGAAGGTGGTGCCTGACCCCAGAGCCAAGAGCCTCTTTGAAGGCATTGTATGTTCTCCTCCTTGCCCAGCTGTCCACATACATACACTCCAGTCCAAACTTGATAGTCTCCTCATGGCACTCCCCATTCTGGAGCAGGGAAGAAAAGGCAGCTGGAGACTCCATAGAGAAAGAGAAGTTCATCCCACCCTACATCTCACGAGCAAAGCTCAGCACCATGTTGTCTCTCTTAATGCTTAAGAGTGGCAGCTTCATGGACACTACCTCACAGCAGAAGAAAGCCACTCACAGGCATTTCATGCAAGCACCACACTACCCCAGTGCCTACCCCAGGGATACTATGCCCTGGAAAGCAGGACAGTAGAGCTGCCCTAAATGCTCATAGAGAAAACCCTCTACTGACAGGCTCCCTTCCCAGGAACAAGAGGGTAAGCCCAGAGTTTTAATCTGAGACAGATTTTGAAGACCAGGTCATAAGCTTGGAACACATGAAACATTATGGGGGCAAAAAAAGAGGAGAATGCCGCTTGTACATGCACAGAGTGCATTTTTCCTCAGAATAGTCGCAGCCTGTGCATCACAAAGCTAGAGTTAAAGGAGTGCAATTATATAAAGGTAAAGGTAAAGGTACCCCTGCCCGTACGGGCCAGTCTTGACAGACTCTGGGGTTGTGCGCCCATCTCACTTAAGAGGCCAGGGGCCAGCGCTGTCCGGAGACACTTCCGGGTCACGTGGCCAGCGTGACATCGCTGCTCTGGCGAGCCAGAGTCGCACACGGAAACGCCGTTTACCTTCCCGCTGGTAAGCGGTCCCTATTTATCTACTTGCACCCGGAGGTGCTTTCGAACTGCTAGGTTGGCAGGCGCTGGGACCGAGCAGCGGGAGCGCACCCCGCCGCAGGGATTCGAAATTATATAAAGGCCCTCAAGTCCCTGCTCCTTGTTCTTCTGGGAAATATAAGGGTTGAAGCAGTGCAGAGGGAGGAGCCCTCTTCTGAACTAGGCAAGGGCGGAATGAGCCAGGCAAGGCACCTCAATGAAATGCAGCACATCGCGGAAGATGGAGCGCTGCTTGCGCCGGTCGGTCTTGGCTCTGTACTTGTTGCTGTCTGTGGCCAGGGCTTTCAGTTTTGTGCAGAGCAGGTCAGTGTCTTCATAAAAGAAATCCTCCTATGGCAAAAAAGGAGATGAACAGTGTCAAGCAGAAGCTTCAACCTGCAGGCCACCCAAAACGCAGCGAGAGGTGCAAAGGGATAGAGAGGCCGCAGCTCTTTCCCTAGTTTTACTTTTTTTATCTGCATCTCACAACTCCTTCGGGAAACCCTCTGTGGCCTGAAATGGGGCTCCCGGCACCTGCTGTCCAGGCATGTACTTTTATCAGTCTTTCATCAGTCCACATCCATTTAAGGAACAGGATCCTATGCCTCAGATCTAGGGATCTGAGGAACTCAATTCCTGTGAATTCCACTGCAACCCAACCTGACTTCCTGGACTAATGTGTAGATTGGAAATTAGTTTACCATTTGGATTTCACACTTATGAATTTTGCAATTCAACGCTCAGTTCAAAAGACAGCAACAATGTGCGGACATACATTTAGAAACTGTATATTTAAGGATAAAATGAGTGTTTTGCAATAAAAAGGTGGCTGCAGAAACCATAGGAAACAACTCATGAATATGTGCAAAATGGACAAAGACAAAAAAACAAACCGATCCACCCTTTCCTCATATAGACTCACAAATTTTGAGTGGGACAGCATTTTACTCAAGATTAAATTTTCTAAGGCAGTCTTTTATCAAAACAAAGCCAAAGGACATTGCAGGGTTTGCCTCAAATTATCATACCCTAAGACACTAAGAGTGTGTGTGTTCGTGTGCACACAGGGAATGAAACTTGGAAGTTGATAGATTTGGAATTGCTCTCAAGACTATTATTTTCTTCACTGGGTCTTCCAACCAGCTTGCAGGCTTCCCATATGCATCTGGTTGGCTACTGTGGGAACAGGAGGCTGGAGTAGATGGGCCATTGACCTAATCCAGAAGGGATCTTCTTAAGCCCCCCCCCCCCAGCTTATTGACAAAGGCCTCAGGGGACACAAGAACCCAAGATGAGCCTTGCTGGACCAGACCAAAGGCCTATCTAGTTCGGCAACCTGTTTCTCACAATGGGCAATCACAGGGCTCTGTGATATGAAGGCAGCAGACGTTTCTGCTCCCCAGAAGCTGGTGTTATTGCCTTCAATATTGCCTGCAATAGAGAATGGTCATAAGCACAAGAAGGACCTCACATGTGTGCATGCAAGTATCAGCAAGTGCTATATCCTACCTCCATGTCTCGAGCCAGTTCAAAGAGCAGTGCAATCGTTTCCCCTGCCACAATTCGAAGGTTGACGTTATCACTGGACAGCATCAGAGGCAACTTGGGTAGGTGACTGTAGAAGGAGAGCACAAGTTAAGAACGTAAGAACAGCCTTGCTCGATCAGGCAAGTAGCCCATCTAGTCCAGCATCCTGGTCTCACAGTGGCCAACCAGATGCCCATGGGAAGCCCCTTCCCCATTCTGATCATCAAGCTCAACACTCACTTGTCCAGGATCTTCTTGATCTGGGTGCTTGGGCAGATGGTGAGGAGCAGAGACCATGACTGGAGTGCATTGCAATGCAAGGTCTGGAGCAGAGGACTGTGATGAGAGGGCACCAAGCTGGCATCCGTGCTGCAGGAACTGCCAAAGATGCCTTCTAGGCAGGCAAGACAGGAAACCAAGTCCTGAAGGGGGTGGGAAGTGATCAGCCAGTTCTCACAGAAACAATAAGAGAAACTAAAAAGGATACAATAAACCAGAAGAGTGTCTAAGTTTCTGGTGAACTACGCTGGGGCTTCAGGGTGGCAGACAATCTGGGCTCATATTACGCTGGCAATCAACTCTGAGGGAGCCAGGTTTGCCACTGCAGGAAAGTTGGGTAGACTGCACCCCCTAAAGTTCTATGATACCCTAAGTGCTTTTTCTTGTTCTCTTTTATTCTAGAAATGAAATGCACACCCCAAAGCACTTAAAGTATGTGCTTTCCCCCTGTAAATCTGTTAAGTATTCCTGCGCATGAAGAATGAGTCCATTTTGGTGAATGAAGCCTTAAACAGTTTCAACTTGAATAGGTAAGTCCAGCTATGACCGTGACCTAATGCAGAGAGCAGCTCATCTTAGTCCCACCTCTCTGGGCTGATCCAAAAGGAATTGGCTCTACCTCTAGTGAGGTTGTCAGTCCTCTGTGTAGCTACAAAAGCAATAGCTAAGCGGTATACCAGAGAAGCAGCATGGGATAAAAACTGAGAAGCAGCATGAGATAAAAACTGTGGGTGGAAAAACCAGGAGCTATTTAATCAGAAGGGACTGTGGAGGAGTCTCAATAGACTGAGTTATGCAAGGAATCAGTAGTCAAGGGGCTGTTTCTCAATGCAAAATGAATGGCTTCCCTAAAACACTTAAGGGGATCAATACTTGGCTAACCACTTTTCAGAAAGTAACAAATACTCTCTGAATTTGAGAGCATGGTGGAGTCGGGCACTCTTACAACTAATCTAGACCTGACAAACTCCAAGGATCAGTATTCAAAGACAGGGTGTTGACACTCTAGTCATGAGTAGACAAAAAGGCCCGGGGGCTGGATCGGGCCCAATCGCCTAAATCCGGCCCGTGGACGGTCAGGGAATCAGCATGTTTTTACATGAGTAGAATGTGTCCTTTTATTTAAAATGCATCTCTGGGTTTGTGGGGCATGGGAATTCATTCATTCCCCCCCCCAAAAAAAAAATATAGTCCGGCCCTCCACAAGATCTGAGGGACAGTGGACCGGCCCCCTGCTGAAAAAGTTTGCTGACCCCTACTACTACACCACCCCATACAGGAGGGGAGGGAGATCTAGGTTCTTGCTTCACTGGCTACCGCCTGTCAAGTTAAAGCATTAGTGTAAGTTACCTCCATGTCTGCAGCAGCGATGTAGCAGCACATCCCAAGAGCAGTGGCACACTACCGGGGGAGACGGAAGAGAAAAAGGAAGACAGGATAAGGCAATGTCAAAGCCATTCCGAGTAGCCATTTTAAGAAACCATTTCCCAGAGTGCCCAGTAACATCTCCCTCCCACAAGGTTTGCTCCGAGGCAGAAGAAAAGAGGTGCTACTCACACTTTGCCGAGCAACTGGGCTGGCCGAGGAGTCTGTGAGGATGGTGGTGAGGAGGGGCTTCAGGCTGCGGAACACCTCCTCCCCCTCGGGCCCCGAGCCCATCTGAAGGCACAGTAGTGTAAGGACAGTAGCAGCAAGGGACTGCTCCTCCCCTTTACCTGAGAGGAGGAAGAGAATAAGCTGTCTTTCCCCCTCATGCAAAATATTCAAAACAGTGCTAGTCATGTGCAAGAAAACAGGGAACATGGGACAGTTATGAAACTTAGGAATTGTGGGGGCACAGAGCACCAGAAGCGGCATCTTTTCAGCCCTGGCGCAGTACTGTCTCACAATATTCCAAAGTGGTTTTAAAGGCAAAAGGTTGCCTACAGGATGTAGAACTGGGACAAAGATGCTGTGGCCCTCCAGATGTTGTCTGACTACAACTCCCATCATCCCTGACCATCAGCCATGTTGGCTGAGGCTGATGGGAGTTGTAGCCCAATATCTGGGAGGGTTGCAAAGACTCACCATCTCTGATGCAGAGGGTATTTCAAAGGCAACATCAAGAGGGCAGGCAAGAAGCATGCAAGGTGTTAAAATGAACATAGAGAAGTAAAGCTCTATCCCTTTGCCATATAACAATGGAGATGTCACAGAAACCTACCAGTCCTTCACGGATGGGAGAACGGCAGCACTAACATGCCTCATTTTGTGAAAGGGCCAGGAAGCCTTGGTTCAAAATTCACAGTAAACCTCTGCTCATACTTGTAACAAGCGGATAATCACACTAGCCTATCTTATAAGGTGGTTGTTAACGATGGATGAAAACTTATGTGGAAATGTTTACATTAGCCGCCCAGAGTGGCTGGAGAAGTCCAGCCAGATGAGAGGGGTATAAATAATAAATTATTATTATTATTATTATTATTATTATTATTATGCATCAAATATGGTAACTTCACAATCTTTATGCTTAACAGAAGTATCAAATTACAAAAGGACAATAAAAATGACCAGAAGTTACCGTATTTTTCGCTCTATAACACGCACCAGACCATAACACGCACGTAGTTTTTAGAGGAGGAAAACAAGAAAAAAATATTCTAAACGAAATAGTGGATATATGATTTTTGTGGTTCATGCTGTGGCTGCAGACATGTGATCTGACAGTGAGTTTGGAGTAGCCCAATGCAAAAATCCTGAGGATCCATGTGGATCCATGCTTTGTAACCATGGAGGAGGGAAGGAAGGGGAACCATGGATCCTCTGCTCGCGACTGCAGCAGATCCCCCCCCCCGCAACCTGCAGGCATTCGCTCCATAACACGCACAGACATTTCCCCTTACTTTCTAGGAGGAAAAAAGTGAGTGTTATGGTGCAAAAAATACGGTACCTTATTTAGAAAAGTATGAAACTGCTAACACAATCCACCCAAACCACTTTTGTGCCCAGTTGTTTTCAGTGGGAGAGATTTAATTAAAGCAGGTGCTCCTGCTAAAACCAAATGGGACTTGGAAGTGCTTTGGTTAGGCTGGATCACCTCCGTCCGCATTACATAATGGTGCTGTACTAAAGGTTGCAAAGACCCACCTTTCTTCAGGCACTTCTCTAAGGAGTCTGTGACGGTGAGCCTGCGTTCCAACAGGAAGTCAAAGAGCGTCTTGGAGGAGAAGGCCAGCCGCAGGCTCTCTAGAGCAACCTGCCGTGTCTTGGCACTGAAAAGATGTCAGAAAGAGAGAGATGGGAGTCATAACAAGAGCCATGCAAGAGCCTCACAAGAATCCAAGTTCAGTGCCAAATAAAGTCAGCTCGCTCTGAACGAACTTTGCAGGTTTACTTCATCTTTCTGAACAGTTCAGCAAATTCTTCACCTGCTACAAAACCCATACTGATTCAGTGTGAAGTTAACGGGTACATGGAATGCGCTCTGAACTGAACAAGAAACATATCTTTTGTGACTGGGGGAGGGCAGTGTGTAGTTCTGAGGCTCAGAACCAACCGCTTTTGTATATCAGGAAATACACCAGAATGATATATACCATGTGTGCACCTCCTAATAATTCCATGGTGTGACAGAGATCAGAAGGCACGCTAAGTCAATGATGTTCTGTGGACTGTGCAGACCACCACCCTAGTTCAGAAGTTCACTCTGAATAATCAAGGCTGCATGGCCAGAAGGGCAGCAGTAATTCATACTGTTGTAGTGAGGAGAAGTGCCAAGCGCTGTGTGCACTTCTGCCAAGTTCTTCTCAATGGAGCTGCACCCAGCCTATCCCGGTTGGCAGCTTGCCACTGAAGCAGTCTATATGCTAACAGGGAACACAGTTCTCTGACTGCCGCCTTTTAGGCAGCCCAAGTGATGAGTGTTATGTTTCTGTACGTAAGAGCAGGCTTGGAGGAATCAGAACTACTTTCCAGAATTAAAAGTAACTTTTGGGAGGGAAAACTTTAAAGGGGTGGGGGAAAAACAACAACAATCCAGGGAGGACTGAGCATCCTCAGGGGGCATGGAATAAGCTTCCAGAGCCACGGTTTGGCACAACATCTGAATTTAGCTTAAAAACAGCCTATGAGCCTCACCTCTTGTCCATCACATTGTCAATGCACTCCTTCAGTTTATCTTCCACCTCCTCTTGCTGCGCCTGCTCATCCACTGCTTCACCTCCTGTGGAAAAACAGAAAAAATGGGAGCAGGGGAGGAAAGCGTCAAAGTAAGATTGGACCATCCAGACCCGCAGCCTGCAGATCTTGTACCCCTAAAGAAAGGGGAACAAGGGTTGAAAGTCTGAACAGTGCTGGCAGAACTGCCAGTGGATTCTTTATCGTAGCATTTCAACAGGTTTTATGTTCGAGATGCTTGTTCAACAGGTTTTTCTCACCAGTCTTGAGTTGGCAACTGATGTGACATTTAACTGTATCAGCTCAAATGGAATTATACTGTAATTAATGAAGTTTTAGTAACAGCAAAAAAACAACAACACCCACAACCGTTTTTTTAAACCATCCATGCTTTAAATTGCTTTGTTGAAAGCCACTCTGAGCACCGACTCGGTGGAAAAAAATTCATACAATGCTTACAAAGCGATGTCTCTGGAAGTGTGCCTCATTATGTGGTCACATGGTGGGGTATATCACATCCATTACAGCATCCTAAAACTCTTTATGTTGATTCCAAGACACTCCACATACCAGTTTGTTGTGTGAGGTGGTTTTTTTCTTTTCTTTTCTTTTGCAAGCTTGTGAATTAGTCTGCAGATGTTATCTGCTAATGTAATTTGTAACCCAAAATAACCAAATTTTGTCACCTTTCCCTGTCTTATGACCTGGAGGAGATTCTAACAAACCTGAACATGTGGTGGAAGTTTTTCTAAAAAGCTCACGTATTCTCCTGTCCCCAATCTTTTTTGTAGAGCAGCAAGTCTTCCTTCTCAATGACTCCCCACCCCGCACCCCAAAAATTATCACACACATGCACACATCCCTCTAAATTCTGAAGGGTGAAAAAAAATGCCAGGAAGAAAAACCACTATGTTGTGCGGAGCTTCCTGAGGTTTGAAAGTAGTGTTTACAAAATCTAAAGTTTTGCTCAATACACAGAAGGCCAGGGTTTCCATCACTAACTTCTGCCCACCCTCACCTGTCACTTCTTCAGTCACACTGGTCGTCTCACTGGCGCTGCTGTAGTGACTCAGCACATCACTGGCTGCCTCGTCATCACTGGCCTGAGACTCCATCTTTGCAATCCGGTGAGCTCCTAAGCAGAAGAGAGGAGAAAAGGTCAGAACAAGTGAGACGTTCACCTGTATGACTTACAGGATGCATGCTGTGTTTCCCTAGAACGCACCCTGTCTGAAGAATGTGGAGCATGAGACAGGGTCTTCCTTTTCCCTACCTGAGACCAAGGGGAATTACAGATGACTATTAGCAAAGAAGGAATTTACCATGGTATGAAATCCGCCACTTAACAAGCTAAGTGCCCACTCAAAGTAGACGAGATATTTGCCACACTTCTACACCTAATCAGAAATCTGAGAAAGCAGGAGCACTCAGACCATTGTCCTATCTAGCCCAGTGTTGTCTGCACTGATTGGCAGCTGCTCTCCAGGGTTTCAGACAGAAATCTTTCCCAGCTGGAAACTGAGGTCCAGCTCTGAGGGCTTTCTGGCAAGAAGTGAGGTTACAGAGAACCAGGCAGAGGACCTTCTCAGTAGTGGCGCCTGCCCTGTGGAATGCCCTCCCATCAGATGTCAAGAAAATAAACAACTATCTGACTTTTAGAAGACACCTGAAGGCAGCCCTGTTTAGGAAAGTTTTTAATGTTTGCTGTTTTATCGTGTTTTTAATATCCTGTTGTGAGCCGCCCAGATGATGGCGATGATGATTATGATTAGGAGATGCCAAGGATTGAACCTGAGACATATATTTTACCACTAAGTTATGGCCCTTGTCTAATCTTCACCATTTGGCAGGACAATGCCGTGGAACCCATATAGATAACCATTTCATTTACTTTGCACTTGTGCAGAAACAACTTTCTAACCATGTGCCAGGATAACACAGTCATACCTCGGCTCCCGAACGATGCCTTAGGAGTTGAATGTTCCAGCTCCCGAACGATCGAAAACCAGAAGTGAGTGTTCTGGTTTCCAAACGTGTGTTTTTTAAGCCAAACGTTTGGCACAGCTTCCGCTATTGTTTCCGGCGTGCCTGCATTTCTGAACGTTTTGGAAGTCGAAGAGACTTCTGGAACGGATTCCGTTCGACTTCCGAGGTGTGACTGTACAGACAAACAAGCAACTGCAGAATGGTTTGTTTATATGGGCTCATATGCCCTATCAAGTAGTTCCATGCAGACTGTGATGTACTGTTGCCTAGTAAGTGATCATCTGTATGCACCCTGACTTGTTAACTGTGTCTGCATTTCCCTTCTAAACAACAACCAAAATGGCACCTTCATTTTAACCAACTATGCTTCTTTTTGTTGTAAAGAACAAGTCTAAGATGCTTCTATGAAACCTCAATCTCACAAGCTCTAGTGAACAATGATACTGTCCAAGACTGCACTGCATAAGCCTTAATGGTAAAGTAAGCTAGGGCAGTTCTGCTGCAGAAAAACTGCAGTCACCTGTCAGGAAAGGAAGGGTGGACAACCCTGTTTTCCCACTCACCTAAAGCAAGACGGGTTGCCCAATCCCTTGACATCCCTGGATAGCTATTAGCCGGCTACTGCCTTTGGTTAAAGTCAGCACTGTCAGCTTTGACACACCCTACTGATAAATGTTCAAGGCCTGGACCAGGAGATAATCAGAACCATATGGAAGGGGATGAAGGGGGCCCCCTTTTAACCCTTTCTGACTTTAAGGGACCAGAGCTTTAAAAAAAATATTTTATTTTCTTGCAGCTTTAACAAGGAACAGAAAAGAGAAAGAAAAAAATAAGCAAACTACTGAAAAAAAGAGAAAATAAAAATATGCTATTAACAAATTGCCATATGTTCCCATTGCAAATACAATGCCCATCAGTACATAGATTTTAAAAGACATGCTAGTTAATATAAGTGTTTGATATGTCCAGATAGGTATCTGCATGAGATTGGCACCTATATCAAATATGTTTGAACGTAACCAAGGAAGTAAGGTCTCTAAACCATTGTGTAATAGATAAAAGGTAAAAGGTAAAGGTACCCCTGCCCGTACGGGCCAGTCTTGACAGACTCTGGGGTTGTGCACCCATTTCACTTAAGAGGCCAGGGGCCAGCGCTGTCCGGAGACACTTCCGGGTCACGTGGCCAGCATGACATCGCTGCTCTGGCGAGCCAGAGCCGCACACGGAAACGCCGTTTACCTTCCCGCTGGTAAGCGGTCCCTATTTATCTACTTGCACCCGGAGGTGCTTTCGAACTGCTAGGTTGGCAGGCGCTGGGACCGAGCAGCGGGAGCGCACCCCGCCGCAGGGATTCGAACCGCTGACCTTTCGATCGGCAAGTCCTAGGCGCTGAGGCTTTAACCCACAGCGCCACCTGCGTCCCCCTGTGTAATAGATAGTGGACAGCAAAAAAGCATAAGTTTCTTAGCCACCATAAGGCTCAAAGTCAACTTTTGTTAATCAGCCATTAATCCCTATATGGTTAAAATCTGGATCTGAAGGAACCATTTGTTCATACAATTTAGGAGAGAGGTATAAAATTCTAATTCACTTCATAAATTCCTGAGGAAATTCAATTTTTTACAAAGTAACAAAATAAAAACTGCCAATATATTTTGTCAAATGATTTTTCAGCACCCAAAGAAATAAGTTGAGTCGGATCCATTCTAGAACTATTTAAAGCTACCAGGAAAAGACGTTTGGGTAAATTCATAGTTATTGTTGATTGTTTTCAGAGAGAAATAAACAGAAGTAGCCAAGTTGTGAAGCAAGTGGTTAAGAAAATGGAGTATTGTGGTGAAGGCAAAAACATAATAGCACAGCTTCAGTCTGTTAGTTTATTTGTTTCACCCATAGGCTATGATAAAATTGCAAAACCAAAATAACCTAGCACTGCCACAATCAATACGCACAGATCACAACTTCATAAAATGCATGATTAAATTCAGATTGATCCAAACGACTTAGAAGCATAGAGGGGTTAATACCGGGGTTCGTTTCAGCCAGGGTTTGACATGACCTTGTTGTAATCTGCAAATAAAATTAATCCTCATCTCTTCTGCAAGTTTAACCAGGGATCTCAATTCTTCAATAACCGGAGGAACTTCCCTCCCCCCACCATTAGTAGGCAGGTAAAGAAATGGCACAGAATAGTCTCAGGTAGCTACAGTGGTGCCTCGCAAGACGAAATTAATCCGTTCCGCGATTCTCTTCGTCTAGCGGTTTTTTCGTCTTGCGAAGCAAACCCATTGACAGCTTAGCAGATTAGCGCTATTAGCGGTCTAGCGGCTTTTAGCGATCAGCTGTTAAGCGGCTTATCAGCGGAACAGCTGATAAGCGGCTTAGCGGCTTAGGAAAGGGGGGGAGCGGAAAAAAACCGCGGGAACTCGCAAGATTTTTTCGTCTTGCGAAGCAACCCCATAGAGAAATTCGTTTAGCGAAGCGCCTCCAAAACGGAAAACCCTTTCGTCTAGCGGGTTTTCCGTCTTGCGAGGCGTTCGTCTTGCGGGGCACCACTGTATTAGCTGGGATTGCTCAGTCGGTAGAGCATGAGACTCTTAATCTCAGGATCGTGAGTTTGAACCCCATGTTAGGCAAATGATTCCTGCATTGCAGGGGCTGGACTAGATGACCCTTGTGGTTCCTTCCAACTCTAGGATTCTATGATTCTGTCTAGTCTTAAGTTGGGGAAGGCATTGGGTAACCAACTGGGGACTCCAGATTTGCAGACAGAAATACAGGGCAGAGAAAAGCTGGACCTGATGCACGCTTACAAGCAATCTATATAGGACCAGAAATGATAGCTATGTAGGAAGCTTGAGGTGATAGTTACATATGCCAAAATCCACCATCAAACCACCTCAGTCCCAAGGGGGATGGGAAACATGCTGAAAATTCAATGTCTATACCAGCATTTTCCAACCTGGTACTCTCTAGCTGTTGCCAACTACAACTCCCATTATTCTGAACACAGGCTGTCTTGGCTAGGGATGATGTGAGTTGTAGTCCAAAACCTCAAGAGGGCACCAGATTGGGGAAAGGTGGTCTACACTATCACCGTTGCTATTTATCATTTGTGTGCAAATTACTTTATTATGCTTCTAAACTTCCTGTCCACTCCCCATCTTCATCACTGTCATTCAACATTCCTGACAGACTCATGGCAAAAGGAATGACGACTCAGTGCCACAGAGTGTAGCCTTGAATAAACTTGGATTCCAGCAGATGCTTCACAGGTCCAAGTTCACACTCCCAACTGTTGAACTGTATCAGCAGCTAATCAAAATCACACAGGACTGGACCAACAACTGCATTAATTTCATTCCTGCTGCAGCAGAATGACTTCAAGGGCCGCGTCTGCCCACAGATCGCAGCAGTTGCCTTACCCTGACGGACAGGTGCAAAGGATCCTAGGTAGGGCACCCTGGAGCAGCTGAGCCGCCTGAGAGAGTTCTGTCACCTCAGCTAGCCCCAAGCAGAAGCCAAGGAGGAAGCAGCCTTGGAAGGAAGCCAAGCTGCTACGCTGGGCCACCCGTCCTTCCCCTGCTATGCTCGCAGAAACTGTGATCCATTAGGCTGGATGCAGCCCAAATGTGTTGGTGGGGATTAGCATGGAACAACGAAGATGCTGCCATGATAGTGTCAAATGAGCTACCATAGGCAGATAAGCTTTTAATTTATTTATTTTTAAAGCACAGAAAGCAAACCCAAAGCAGAACTGTACAGAAAAGCAAGGCTATTGTTACAGCTGGCAGACAATGGCTCAGTCAAACAGCTCAGAACAATTCGACAGCGTTGTTTCAGACGTCATGTTTGTAGACAAGCACTGTGGTGCCTGATGAAATGTGTTAGGACATCCTGGCTTTTGGGTTGCACAAGAGACCAAATCTGTTTGCTATCTCCTATTAAAAACAGCAGTCGTGGAAATGCCAAAGACTGAAGAATACAAGGCTAGAAAAGGACAAGGACTGAGGCTTTAGGGCATGGGTCGGCAAACTAAGGTCCGCAGGCTAGATCAGGCCCAACTGCCTTCTAGACAGACAGACAGTCCAGGAATCCAGGCAGCTAGCACAGCACACACACACAATGATTTTTGTGACTCAGCCAGGCTTGGGTGTCAAAAGTAAGGCAGGTGGCTGCTTGAGACAAGCCCCTTCTCTGTCCATCGCGAGCAGCAATACTTTCTTATGGGGTGGGGAAGAGGGAAAAGGAGCCACAGTTCCGATTTCCACCATGGAGCTGCCAGCGACTGACCTCAGGAAGGGCAGTTGCGGCAACAGGGGCTCAGAGGCGCCTCAGGAGCAATGCCCGCCGGTGTCTGTGGCGGTGGTGCTCCCCACCAAAGGAAGCGGGAAGCGCCTGGGCGGCTGCACTCCAAATCAGTTCTGCACTCTGTTAGCAACACGGTGCGAGCCATGGAAAGGTAAACAGTCACTGACTCATCTTCCTTCACATGGGGAAAAGAACATTTTTGCTTGAGTGGCACCGGCCTGACTAAGCGTGGCCAATGGCTTTCCCCTTCGCCCACACATGCGCAAACACTCTCCAGGGCTGACAGGAATGGCGCACTTACCTCAGCCCTCCACCCCACCTTACGAGAGAAATAATAACTGTCAGCGCATAAAACACAAAGGAAGCAGTGTGGGTGCATGAGGGAACCCCCCCCCCCAAAAGTCACATTTGGGCAACGTTGAGGTTGGTCCCATTAAGGTTTTTTGCCAAAAATGCGGGTCATAATCATGGCAACATATAGTCCTCCCCCCCCCCAAGGTCTGAGGGACAATGGACCGGCCCCCTGCTGAAAAAGTTTGCTGACCCCTGCTTTAGGGCTATGGCAGAACAGAGCAGAGAGAGAGGAGGAAAGGGAATTTGATTCCTGCTCCCTAGGAGCCAGCTAGACTGCAAAATAGCTGGGATGCTAAACGTTACTGAATCATCACCCAAGGGAGCAGCCACTCAAGGGTTAAGAGGCTTCTGGCTCAAAGCCCCATACAAGGAGAGGGCTGCACTGGTGGCACCAGCCAGATGAAAGCAGATTGCTGAGTACACAGCTGGGCCCCACAATGAACAGAGCAGCATGGTGGCACCCAGGAAGAGAGGCTGGAGCAAGCATTCTGCACCGCCAATTCCAGGGGTTGCTAGCTGCCAATAAGGAACGCAGGCACTCCAGCCCCAAAACAGACAACAGGGAAAAGGGTTTCGTCTCACACGGTATCCCTCGCAAAAAACAATAATTTACCAGCAAACCTAGTGGGGGGGGGGGAGATGCATGTGCGAACTTTAACATACTCATCCGGCTGAGGTTGTGTTTATTCAGAGAGGCTACAAACGCTTTGCTCCACAGATGCCAAAAGAAAAGTACATTGAGTTCTGCCCAGCTGCAAGGAGAGAGTGGTTTTGCACCATTTGGGGGTTGTGGTGGCTCCTGAAGGCATGTCAGGGCCGTCCTCACCAACACCTTCATGCCACCTAGTGCAGCCTAATCCAATTAAGCCTCAAATCTACTACAGCACAGGACTTCCGCCTTCAGGAGTGTGATTAAAGGCAGCTGTGGCTTCAGACATCAAGCCAGCTTTCCCTCCCTCCCTCCTTTCCACCCATCCCCATCTGCTTTGCTTAACACCCAGCCTGATGAGGAGTTCTGCATCACTTAAAAGCCACCTCACTATTTTGTGAGTCCTAATAAAGGAATTGTCTTCTTACTGGTTTGCGGATTTTTGTAGTGTACCAGCACTGCTGCCTCGGCTTTCCCAATGCTAACTGCTGCACTGGGGTTGGGAATTTCATGGAGACTGTTGGCTGGGGAAGAAGAGCTTGCATTTCCCTTTGCTTTGTGCTGATCCTGGTACCTACCTCTTCCTACTATTTAATTTTTAAACACAAACCCTGTGATTACTAATCACATGCATAACATGGCATGTAGTTAGGTTCTAGTGTAGATCATGTCTCTAGCACTCTTTTCCTTCACCACACTCTTGGGCATGTGGAATTTGCCTTGCTAGGCCTCTGATACTCCTGTCAAGAGCAGCCCATTGGAAAGCAAAAGGCCAGGATTCTTAAGTGGCAAAGACTTACAAGCTCAGGAGATAAAGATAGACTATGCAAATAAAACAGGTTAAGATTCACAGAACAGAATCCAGCATATGTTTAACTCTCCCACTGAAATCAACAGGATGTAAAAATGCTTAGCACCCACTGTGCCTTGCCCTTGCCTATAGCAAATGTCTTCTGTAAAGCAATACATGGATGTTATATAGAGCAGGGATGAGGGACTGCAGGCCTTCAGGTATTGCTGGACTGCAACTCCCAACCATTCCTGGCTACTGGCAATGCAGGATGGAGCTGATGGGAATCCAGCCTCTCTAAAGGCAGAGACAGGGAGGCTAAAAAGGGGATTAGAACTGGCAAGGAAGCCTGAGAGGAAAAGTCACAACAACATTTGGAGAGTGGGAGGGAAACTTACTGAGATGAGTTTGGGAGGCAGCTCCAGTGTAAAAGGCGTACTTGACAAAATACAAGAAGAGACAAAATGGTGGTTTCTAAAGGAGGACACTTCTGTAAGGCTTTCTCTTTTTAGGATACTGCCACAGACCTCTTAAATAGAAAGCATAGAGTACATCTCACCATACAGCCCACCCAACTAAAATACTGTAATTCAAAGAGAGGCAGCCAACGAAATAAAGAGCACTCTCCGCACACTGAACTAAAAGACCTAGGTGCATAAAAATGTTTTTACCTGGTGCTTAAAACACAACACTGGGTGTTGGGCATACAGTGGTACCTCAGGTTACATACGCTTCAGCTTACATATGCTTCAGGTTAAAGACTCGGCTAACCCAGAAATGGTGCTTCAGGTTAAGAACTTTGCTTCAGGATGAGAACAGAAATTGGGCTCCGGTGGCGCAGCAGCAGCAGGAGCCCCATTAGCTAAAGTGGTGCTTCAGGTTAAGAACAGTTTCAGGTTAAGTATGGACCTCCGGAACAAATTAAGTACTTAACCTGAGGTACCACTGTACAGACCTAGGACAGGCAACCCAGAGGCAGACAGCCACCACAGAAAAGTCTTGTCCTCTTAGAAACAAGGGGAGAAAAGAACAGTTTCAATAATTATGGCTGAAAACATAAGGAAGCCTGAGATCTGTTTCACATAGTCCATGCCAGACAGCAGCCTATCTGCTGTATTTTAAACCAAATCAGCCTTCTGAGAGTTCTTTCACGCCACAAACAATGCAAGGCAGTAGCCAAGCCAAAGATGCTACTCGAGCATGGATAACTGTGGCCAGGCTATTGTTGACTGCTACAGTACAAAAAGGCTTCAATTTCCAAAAAGTTTCTAGAACCACAACACATGCTTCCAGCACTGCCTCCATAATAACATTCTAAAAAGACCTACTTGAGCATGGCAGCACCCAGGATACACATGCTTCCAGACTGTTACATAAGCAGCATCAGCTTATATCTGTGGAGAGAGTATTGCATGCTTTCCAGATGACACCAAGCTGAAAGACAGATGCTGATTCCCAGAGAGTTCCACAGCACACAGGTAAGAAGCAGGTGCTTCTCCTGCTGCTGATGTCAAAAAGTAAACATAAAAGGACTGGGACACTTACAGCTGTGTGTTCTTAGGGGCAAACAAATTTGTTTAGTACACCTGTAAAGGTCACAAAGTGCTGTTTCTTTCCCTCCCCCCCACCGCATTGTAGGCAATTTTTAAAGCAGCAGTGTGCCTTTAAAACGAAAAGAAAAAAGCACAATGCAAAGCCACCCTTCCACAAATGTAATTGTTTCCAACCCTCCAGAAAGACTCCGCTAAATAATTTCACTTTATTGTGCCATACGCAACAGAAATTTTGCCTAGATGGCTAGCAATGCTGCTTGGCCCACTGAGCCATACACTGGCCTGGCCTGGCCTATACCAGAAGGTGCAAAAAAGTCACACAGCGGGTAATTCCAGCCAAGGATTATAATTTTACACAGGGGTTGACCAACGTGAGATACAGTCAATCCAGGTACAGGAACTACTCAGTGGTGGCCCATGGCTGTAAAATTATTTTCTAGTTGAGCAATGTAAGGTTCCATCACTGGAGGCCCTTAAGAGCCATTTGTTTAAAACTGCCTTCTCTCTATCTCTCTTAAATAGAGGAATTAATTTTAAGCTGCTTATCTGATTTCATAATTTTTACTGGAAATGTTTGTGATTTGAATGACCAACAGTAACACTAATTTGGTAATGTTATTGCATCTAAGTAATAGATTATCGATTACACATTGGAATTTTTTATGCTGGAAGCTGCTTTGTGAGAGTTTGATCCTGAGTTTGAGCCTATTATTTGCTTTAAATAAAGACTTCAAAGAACACAGTCGTCAAATGGTTGTTATAAGAAAGCAAAGCATCTGATAAGAGATTTACACCAAGGTATGTAACATATGGTTAGCTTCTTTATGGACTTGGAAGCTAGAAAGTTTAACCATCACTCTCTGTAGCCTAGATGTTTCCGAGATATGAAAACTATGCCAGGACTCTACTATTTCATGCTGCCACCAGACTGAAGGCCCCTCTATGCAGAGCAATTTAAATTTTTTCTCCCTTATTTTCTATGTACAGAGAACTGTCTTACATGTCTGAGGTCACTAACTGTTTAAAGCCCTGGGGCACATTTGGATTTTTGAGCACATGCAAAGTGCACTAAAGTCACTTCTCTAATCTCCTTCAGATCAGCCTCCCCTCTGCTCTCCCCCCAGACAAAGAGAGTACAAACACACACTTTGCTTTTACAAGGGTAAATATCAGATTGAGTAGAATTAATCTGAACCTTGAAAAGACACAAGCTTGAAGTAGGTACATAGGAAGCTGCCTTATATACCGAGTCAGGCCAGCTGTCCATCTAGCTCAGTATTATCTACACCAGGCGTAGGCAAACTCGGCCCTCCAGATGTTTTGAGACGACAATTCCCACCATCCCTGTCCACTGGTCCTGTTAGCTAGGGATGATGGGAGTTGTAATCCCAAAACATCTGGAGGGCCGAGTTTGCCTATGCCTGATCTACACTGACTGACAGCAGCTTCATCCATCTCATGACGCATCCATGGGGCTATAAGAGAGAGGTGCACCAAGGGAAGACCTCAAGAGCACCATTGCCAGGATAGGTAGGCATCACGCTGGCAACCCCTCATGGGGGGTGGGGTGGTAAATTATGGGATCTCACCCACCTGAAGTGGTATGGACCACAAAACAGGTTTACGACCTCAGTAAGAACTAAGACTGCAACAGCAGTGATCTAACTCTTTGACTTCCATCACAGAACAAACAGGAAAAGCCCAGCATCCAACTGTAAGACAAGCTAGATGAGCATGCAAATGGAGAGAAGGGTGAGCCCAGATGCCTGAACTGTTGCTTACAAGTAGCCAAGCTATGTTATATAAAAGCAACAAATTCTAAGCAAGGGCATTCTTTCTTACTAACTGGCCAAAGAAATCAGCAAACTGCAATCAGTTTATCATATGGATTAATCAGATGCATCCCTATTTGCCCCAGGAACTGCTCCGGGGTTAGAAAGTGGCAACCAGAAGATACGGAATAAGCATTTCAGAACAAATGTATGCTATAGGAACATGCAATTACTTCTGTCAAGCTGTGTTTTTTTCTACCATCCTCTTATCTGGAAGGCTTAATTTGTGGCTTATTGTTTTCCATTGCTCAACTGCTATAGGCAGCCCTGCTGGATCATACCAAAGTCCCATAAAGGACAATCTCATGCTACCCAGAGTGGACAACCAGATGCCTCTATGAAGCCCAGCAGCAAAGGCCAAAGCCACTTCGGGAGTTTCAGAAGCACTTCCACAGCAGGGCAAAAGAGGAAGCCTGAACGCATGTGCTTCGCCTCGCACGCAGGGGGATGCATGCACATGAGACAGAGATACACGTGTCACTTTCGGAAACACCGCCATGGTTTTACGCGTCGGACTAAAGCCCTTTTGGCACTCCGCTCTGAAGTGAAGCGCGGCAGCAGGAAGTGAGAAAGGGAAGGCGCCTTGGGACGGGATGTGCAACCGGAGAACGAGGAAACAGAAAAGCCGGGCGGCTTCTCTCAAAGGCCACGTGGTGAGGGGTTGGGGACAGCCGTGCTCCCAATGAGCCCGGAGACCACCCGGACTCCTCAGTGGGGCCGAGAGCCCCCCGCACCCTTTGAAATGCCTTCATTGGAGAAGCTCCGCTCGGGCGGCTCCCGCTTCTCTAGTCGAGGCGCGGAGGCTGCCTGGGCAGCTGCCTACTGAGCCCTCCTGGTACCCCGTTCCCACATCAGCCCCCGTGCCCCTCCGCCCTGCGGGAGAGAGAGATGGGCAGCGGAGAGACTGGAGGAGGCGGAGGAGGCGGAGATCTGCCCCGCAGGCGAACGCGCGCCAACCTCGTCCGGACACGCGGCGCAACAGCTGTCCGGGATCCCCGGGCGAAGCAGAAGAAGCAGAAGCGCGCGCGGACCAAGCGCCTGATCCGGATTTCTATTTCTCCTAAGCAGAGCGACTCCGGCGCCCGCCACCCCACCTCCCGGCCAAACCCCGGCCGGAGGGAGGGCGAGAAGCAGCCCCCGACTCCCCGCGCTCACCTCGGCCGCCCCGGCGGGCTCCGTCGCCCCGGCGTGAGCGGGGCATGGCCGGGCTGGGCGGTTATCAGGAGGCGACTCGGGGCCGGGAAGAATCTCTGCGCTGCTGCGGGTTGACGGGGCCGGTCGCTGCCTGACGAGGGAACCACGCCGCTTGCTCCACCATCTTCCTTCTCTGGATAGATCACTCGCCCTCTTCCCGCTCCTCCTCCTCCCTCCAAGCGGGTGTCGGTGCCGCCGCCGCCGCCGCCGCCGTGTCCTCTGGGAGCTGGAGTCCTGGCAGGCCCGCCTTGCTGAGCCAGCGAGCTTTGTGACAGCGCTACGGCTGGACTACGAGCCCCATGATGCTCCGCGCGGCTTGACCCCACCCCCTACAGGAGCTTGCTGGGAAGCGTAGTACCACGGATCAAGGCGCGCACTAGCAACGCTTGGCGGGGCCCAAACTCACTACGACTCCCAGAAGCCTACGGTCTACGTTTCGGCGCCTGGGCTGGACCTGTGGCTTCGGCGTCGCCCGCGCGGCTCGTGCAGAGTTAGGCGCTGGAATGTATTGGCGCTCGCGCTCTCTAGCGGGGAAATGGCGCGAGGGCGAAGGTGGATTAAATAAATTCCACAACTTTATTATGCAGAAGTTCAGGACGGGTTTCTTCCCAACCCGGCGACGGGAGGGAGGGAGAGAGAGAGATGCACTTGGCGACCGAGGCGTGGATTTCTCTCAGGTCCCATTTTGTCACCGTACCTTTAGTTTCATTAATTAAAAGGACCGGCATTGCTAAGAAGGAACATTTGTCCTGCCCTGTAATGCAGTGGAATTACAGAGCAGGCTGGCTGCAGAAATCGGAGCACAGCCTCGGCGTGGAGGAGCTGCAAGCATTTGCGTTGCTCCACCCGAAAGAGATGTCCGCTTGGATCTTCCTGCGGCAGGAGTCGCACGCCCATTAATGGCAATAGTGGTCGTCGTGGTCGCCTTCTGGTGGGTGGCGCCGCTTCGTTTCCTTTCTGAAAATTGCTACTAGAAGGCTGCTGTCATTTCAGGTCCACCGCACTCTTCAGCCTTTCCGAATATGCCTGTGTTTAATTATATTTCTGTGCCTGTTCCAGCCTGCTCCGTGGCCTCTCTTCCGATGCCGCTACGTCGAGCAGCCTCCAGATTGACTAAAACTGTTGCAGATTTCTTCCCTTTTTATTCACCGCTGGTAAGCACCATTCTCAAATCTGCCCCTCCTCCGCCCATACTGACAACCCTCGGGGGATTTCTTTTCAGCTGCCATGTTATGTGAAAGGGCGCTCCGTTGAATTTAGTGGGTCTTTTCAAGTTTGGGTGCTTCCAGACAAGAATTTGTTGTGGAACTGGCACACGAACATCTTTGCAGTGTCCGGTGTCATCAAAACGGCAGCCTGTACTTCAATAAATATGTGAACAAATCTGGGGTTCCCTTTACCATGGAAAATCCAATAAATATTTATCACCTGTTACACATCCACAGTCACCGCTGGTGTGAAAAGTAATCATTTCTTTTGTTTCATGGTGGGTAGTTTGTCACAAGTGTGGTGATGTTTCTGGCAGGTGGTCTATACTTCTGTTTTGCTCCTTACCTGGGCACAGGGTTAGTTTCCAATGCCAAACAAAAGACGCTTGTATCCACCTATTGCCACATGCTGAAAGCATGCCTGGATTCAAACAACCTGGTTCGGAGGAGCTATCCTCTCAAGACCTTCACAATGTGCAAGATTACCTTGGAGTCTGTCATCACAGTACATACAACAGACGTACAATAATCCAGTGATTTTGCACAAGACCTCATTATGATAGGTCACAATCCCACAATACATTTAAACTTTTAAAGCACACTGCTTCCCCCAAATAATCCTGGAAACTCTGGTTTGTTAAGGTTGCTGGGAATTGTAGTTCTGCAAGGGATAAACTACAATTCTCAGGATTCTTTGGGGGAAGCCATGTGCTTTAAATGAATGGCGTGAGTGCAACAATGATTTCAATATTTCATTGCAGCTGTGCGTTTCCACCTCCTACTTCAACTCCACCAAATCAAATTCCAGATTGATGTAGGTAAATGGATATTGCCCCCCCACCCTGCATCCCTTGAAAGTACAAGCCTATTGTGAAGCATGATAACTAAGGACTAATAACATTTGCTATTGTGTATTTCCGGTGAATTTCATATTTAAAGATGCATGTGTATGGGTACAGAAATAAAGGGCAGGGCTTTTGGAGGGGAGAGACAAAAACCACAGCCCATGCGCATTCTGTGTGAAGCTCTGCCCATTGGTGTGAATGGCAAGCAGTGTCCATCCCTGGGGTCAGAAGTGCATGAAAGTTAGTGTGCCAATCACACACTGAGAAAAACCAGGCCTGATTGTTTAGACAATTCAACACAGTTCAGTGCCAGATGCATAGCATCCAGTGTCTGTCATGATGGTAAACATATAAAAATGAACTAAATAGTTGGCAACCTAAATGGTGTTCCCATATTCCCAGAAATCTGTACAAAGGCCTGTAAAGAAGCTGAAGGAACATTCTTTCACCTCTGGTGGACTTGCCCCAGGGTTAAGGCCTTCTGGGAAATGATATATAATGAGCTGAAAAAGGTATTTAAGTATACCTTTCTTAAGAAACCAGAGGCCTTCCTTTTTGGCATTGTGGACCAGAGTGTGCAAAAGAAGGACCGAACCTTTTTTATGTATGCCACAACAGCAGCAAGGATACTCATCGCTAAAAGCTGGAAAACTCAAGATTTGCCCACATTGGAAGAATGGCAGATGCAACTGATGGACTATATGGAATTGGCAGAGATGACTGGCAGAATCTGAGACCAGGGAGAAGAATTGGTGGAGGAGGATTGGAAGAATTTTAAGGACTATCTACAAAAATATTGTAAACTGTATGAATGTTAAGAAAGATGTAAGATCCGCAATAAGATGGTTCCAACAAATTAGTTACAAAGAATATAAATTTAAATGTGATTGAAAGAAAAGATAAATTTTGGATGAACAATATGTTAGAACTAGAGTGTTTTAAACTATAAGATTTGAGATTTAATATTGGATAATTAAATGATATAAATTGAATTAAGTGAATAATTTGCTAGAAAAATCTATGTGTTTAGAAAGCAGGAACAAGAGATGTGAGGAAGTCCAAAGATGTGAATGAAACGTGGTTAATGAGAAAGATCTTGTTGTTATCTATGTGGATTTTTGTTTTATAAAATTAATAAATATTATTATAAAAAAAAAAAATCTGTACAAAGGCCTTTCTGGAAGTATCCCATGTGTGCATGATAAGATCTAGCTGTTAGGGTGTAACCCCAAACACATTTACTAACTAGAGTGTCTCATTGAACTCAGTAGAACTTGTAAGCAAATACGCTTAAGAACATGCTGTCAGGGTGTACCTCAGGTGTGACATTGACAGTGCCTTTCAGCGTTCTACTGCTGCATAATGGAAAGAAACTGAACAGGTGCACTTGTTACTGTTGGAGAAAGCGTTACCTATTGAATTTCTCCTTGTCAGGAGGAAAAGGTGGCTTAAATCTAACTTGGAATTGCCCTTGATTTGATTAATGTGTATGCAAATACATTCAAGGAAACAAAATTGGTTGGGATATCTATTTTCCAAATCAACATACTCTCAGCAATAACTTCTCTGTTCCTAGACTGTGTAAATAGCCACACATTTTCTTGGCAGCGCCCCCATTCGCTTGCTTGTTTTAAAAAGTATTTTTACTTTGCTCTTCTTTTTTTTTAAAGGGCTCTTAGAGCAGCTTACAACAATCATAAGAAGACAGTCCACACCCTTGAACTTTCAGTCTAAAAGACGCAGCCCAAAAGGAAAAGGGATCGGGCAGGACAAGGAAAAAAACTAAATTCAGACACTATTTCTTATTTCTTATAAGTGTTATTTCAAATAAGTTTGAATAAGAGCTTTCGTCTAGCACGTAAGGTTGAAGCAAGCTCCCTGCAGCTGCTCCCTCTCTGGCCAAGGGATGGGACCAAGATGGTCTCCACTTTGGCATGATGTGGGTGTGTAAACAGCAGTTTCCCAGCGGACCTTGGTTTCCTGGCCACATGCCTTTAAAGCTGCATAGTAGGCAGAAAGCAGCAGGTACTGCTTTTCTTCAGATACGGCCTAAAGAACATAGAGCTTTGATCCATTTAAGGTGTGCATCCTCATTCTGTGCCCCCAGGCTGTGCACTTCCTTGTAAGTCTCTCTTTTGCTCTGTTGCCCACTCCTTTAGGGATTCTGCTCTTCTGAAGTTCCTTCTTCTATCCCTTTGTGGATGTGGCTGCCCTCGGCTTGAAGTTCCAGTTATAACCTTGCAAACAGTTTCCATAGGCTCTTGATCTTCACTCTGTGCTGACTGTTTCTTCTTTCTTTTTTCAAGCTTTTTCCTCCGTTGAGGCTTGTTGACTGGGGAGGGTTTCTGAGAATGTGGGGCGTAGCACCCATCAGGCCACTTACAGGAAGGGGAAGGCTCCTGGGTCAGGGCCAGCTCGGACTGGGTGGGAGCAATTTCCTAACTTGACATTGCATCATACTGATTTTTTTAAAAACAAAATAAGTGTTTTGTGTCAGCTGGGACCTGGGGAAGGGGCCAGCCCACTGGTTGAAGAAGCTGGGGGGAAAAGAGTGGAGAGGTACTTAAGCAGGTCCACTCAGATAAGTCTCCCATGAGCGACTGTACCCCAGGCCCTCTAAACTTCTCCCTCCTCCAGAATTATTCCTGACACGTGAGCTCTGGGTAAATATTTGGCCAGTGGGGTCAGGGGGGCTCTGTGCCTTTGCTTCCTGCTGGGATATTCCTGTGTGCACAGCCCAGCTGGCAGATCCATTTAGCCAAGCTGGGAAGGTTGGTGCTGCCAGTGGGAATCATGCAGGCCGTGGGTGCTCTGGTCCTTCTGTTGGGCTGTACCTTCAGCACAGGTAAGAAACCTCCTCTCCCATTTCTGAGTATATGCTGACTAGAGGTGGGTAAGAATTCCTGGTGAGGTGCTTCCACTCTGGGCTGCCTCCGAACTGTCAGTATTTTATGGGACGGATTCAGTTCTATACTGGAAATTTAGGTTTGCATGATTACCGTGGATTAAAGTGCTCTAGTGTGACAAATCCCTTGTGGTTTGGAAAGTGATGGGGAAACAGGCTGAAAAGTGTGGAACAAACACTTGATTAACAGGAAGACTTATAAACACTGCAAGCAAATGGTGAATTCTGCGTGTGTGGTTGTATAATTCCCCATGAGCAAATCAAAAACAAATGCTCAGTAAACATTAACCACAGTGTAAGCTTTGTGCATGTGAATTGGAATGGATGTTCAATAAGCAGGCTGTCTGGAAGAGCCTCTAGTCCTGTTGAAGCACACAATCTGAGCAGAGTGAGAAAGAGCTTGTCTTCCTCCCAACTCTTGCTATCCCAATCTCTCATGTCCCCTCAGAGCTCTAGATAAGCAAGCAAGAAGCAATTGCTATGGGCAAACACAATGGGTAGAACTCAAAATTGTGCTAAGGTGGTTGTTTCATCTGTGCAGGTATTTCTGTTTGCTAGATAGAACAATCTCTCCTCTCCTCCCTCCATGCCCTGCTTTGGGGCTTCTCCAGACTCCCTCACCTACCAGAGCTGATTTTGAGGGGGCGTGGAGGCACACGGAGGGAGGAGAGAGGGGAACAGCCCCATAGTGCTGGTGGGACTTGTTGCACTGGTTCTGGCTAGAGCAACACCTGAGTTGAATCTGGCCCAACTTCTAGGCAGTGTCTCTGCCTCCCTCTCTCCCTTGGCGGGGCTCAAGAGCCTTTGACAGATTCATCACCAACATTCAGTGGGTCTGAATTTGGCAATGCAGTTCTATAGCTAATGCATGCAAAAAAAGCATGTACTCAACTAAAGTGTGCAAACCCCCGCACATATTAATCAAAAATAACATTAATATTACGTCAGGATAAATTGCTTTCCAAAACTGTATATTATGAGAAATTTGCAGATGATTTTTTCTTTTTTTAAAAAAAATGTAAAGCAATGTGTAAATGAGAACAGAATTTAAGATTGGAAAAAATGAGAAATGGAAGGAAACCAAAATTGACAGATTTCTCCATCCCCAGCTCCAAAACTGTCCCTTACTCCCTGGCTTCACAAACTGCTAGGTGATCACATCTTAAGTGTTAGGAGCCCTGCTTGCTTGCTTGTTTCTCTGGATTGTGCCCTGCATCTTCTGGAGCTGGTTGGATTCTGGATTCTTTTCAAGGGGCCAGAGCAATGTGCATTTTAAAAATGTCTTTCCAGGCCAGCGTTCTCCTCTGAATGACTTCCAGAAACTAAAAGCGACTAAGCTAATCCATTTGTCCTACCAGAGGGCGGAGCAGCCCAAGGCCTTAGAAGAGTGTGCACGGGGTTGTGTCTTGTGGCTTGACTGCAGGTAAGAGGCAAAGCCAGAACACTGGGTGCACAAGGGCACAGGAGCTACAGAATCATACAGGGATGAACAGAAGGACCTGCCTTTGGTCCCAGGAAGTGGTCTGAAGGCACGCAATGCCATCACCTTGCTAAAGCTCAGCAGGTCTGGGTCTGGTGGTCAGTGCCTGCATGGGGAGGCCACTTGAGAATCACTGGTAGACTGCCTTAGGTTCCATGGTGGTTGGGGGCGGGGAGACAGGATAGAAATCTAACAAAATTAAAATCTAGGTCTTTGGCTTAGCAGCTTCCTGAAGGCCACCAAGGCTAGATATCTCAGCTTCAGCATCCCTACCTTCACAGCTGGAATATAGGAATAATATTGACTTAGCATACATAGTTGCTGTCAGGACTGCCAAAATAATTTATGAACACAATAAGACTTTATGCTTATTATTAGCAGAGATATGAGGAGGCGGCCAAGATAGAATTCACATAACAATAGAAAGCAGAAGCTAACTGGGAATCTGTTGTATATAGAAGCAAATGCCAAAATAGGATATGGGATATTCTGGTTGCTTTTCTGGGCCAATGAATATTCTGCTGTTGTGTTGCTCCTCCAGAGCCTTTCACTACAACTTGCACAGTAATCGATGTCAGCTGCTGAATTTCACCCAGAATACACCCCACACTCAGTTGCAGAGGAATGTCCACTATGACCTCTACCAGAAAAAAGGTAGGATGGCGCGGACTTGAACTTTGCAAGGAAGGGGAATGTGAGGAATCATCACAAATGTGCAATGGAAATATGTTCTGGAGGGGCCCTCAGTCAACAGATGTATTTATTTTGAGACAGAGAAATGACTCTGCTGCAATTTGGAGAATAAAAGTTGTTCAATGATTGGGTGAGCTGTAAGTGAGAGCACTGACTTAAGCAGGTCAAGAGGGAGACAACCGTGGGCAGCAAGGAGCAGGCCAGGGCGGGGGCTGAGAGTTAAAATACCCATTAAGAACCCCCCACATGTTTTTGTGGAGTATGGGAAAATGAGGGGGCAACTAACGTTTGCTCTATGCTAATCCGCTTGTGTCATGCCACCTTGGAATTTATCAAAGGACAGAAGTCCAGTTACACTGCTCTGCTGTGCTCAGATGTCCTGTGCCTTTGTGCATGAGCTTTAGGAGTATCTCCCATCACTTATCATCTCTCCCTTCTGCAGGTTACATAAGGCGCTGCATCATGGGAAATGGGACAAGCTACAGAGGGAACCAGTCGGTGACTGAGAAGGGGAAAACCTGTCAACATTGGGGCAAAAAGACTCCGCACGACCACAGGTAAATCTTTATGAGGGACGAAGTAAGAGTGAAATATAAATCCTTAAAACAACAACATAATTCAGGTGCAGTGTAAATAGTGAGAACATGGTCCTACTGTACCCTTTGGTAGTGGCGCCCGTCCTGTGGGAACGCCCTCCCATCAAATGTCAAGGAAATAAACAACTATCTGACTTTTAGAAGACATCTGAAGGCAGCCCTGTTTAGGGAAGTTTTTAACGTTTGATGTTTTGTTGCCTTATTATTATTATTATTATTATTATTATTATTATTATTCTGTTGGGAGCCACCCAGAGTGGCTGGGGAAATCCAGCCAGATGGGTTGGGTATAAAAATACATTATTATTATTATTATTATTATTATTATTATTATTATTATTATTATTATTATTTCTTCCCAGGGCTTTTGTGTGTTAGATGAGTTAAGAAATGTCCATTGTTGAACATTGCAGGACCAGGAGCAGGAGTAGGGAACCTGTGGCCCTCCAGATGTTGTTGGACTCCATCTCCCATCAGTCCTAGCCAGCATGATGATCAGAGATGATGGGAGTTGTTTGTTATCCTTCTGTCAGCAGGTTAAGACCTTCATATTCAAACAAGCCTTTGAAAGTGAATGGATTGACTGTGCTGATTGCTGGACTGTTGTCAGGGCAAACTGTATTTTAATTACTTGTATAACTGTATTTTAACTTTTGTTTTAATTAATTGTGGCTTCAAAATTGAGGTTTCTGTTTGAATAAAACAGAGGGTTGATTTTTGCAGAGAGTTCTAGATTAATTGCTAAAAGGATCCTTTTGGTTTGGAGCATTTGCCTGAGCCTGACAGTTTGCCTCTGTTCTATAAGGTTTTCCCCATCAAGATATAATGGTTTGGAAGAAAATTATTGCCGAAATCCTGATGATGATGAGCATGGCCCCTGGTGCTACACAACTGACCCTACAACCCGGCACCAAAGCTGTGGCATCAAGAAATGTGAAAATGGTATGTAGATTGGCTTGAGAAACCTGCATACCACTCACTCGCTGAGCCACTGACTAATCTCACAAAATTATTCACAAAGTTACAATTATTGGCAAATATGCATTTGCACTACTGAGGTTTCAGTTTCAAACATCTCAAGGGCAAAAATGTCATTTGAAGCACTGGTATTGCTAGGTTCAATGCTCCAATAATTTTGGAAAAATGGACCCAATATTGTAGCCTTTCAGGTGAAAGAAGACAGTGGGATTTTCAAATCAAGTGAAGCCTCTTCCAACATCATTTTTAATTAACTCCATGAACTAGCCCAAGGTCTTGTCTCTGACTAGCACTAACCCAGCAGTAGGTAGAATTCCTCAGTCAGTAATGAAAACAGCTAGTCTGGAATTTTGTTCCCCCTTTATGCTGAGCCCATGACTGCCATATGGGAACACAATATTGTGGATCTGGAGGACATATTTTCTGGGCCAGCGCCAGCTTGCTGTGATTGTGCAAACGATGGGTGGTATTTTACTCAAGAGTGGACCTCCTGAAATCAATGATCATGACTAAGCTAGGTCCATTAATTTTAATGGCCCTGTTCTGCATAAACGTTAGTTGGACACTGCCCAGTTATTTTAATTTGATTGTCTATAACTGAAGATGACCGTGAATTCCCCCTTCAAAATTTAGTCTTGCTAGTTGTACGGTATCTGCTGCAGATTTTGAAGCAACATGCAAGAAGCATTAAGGTTAAATATGGTGCAATGATACTGAGACCTGCTTCTGTCTGATGTCTGGCATTGCCTGGTGTCTCTGCGTGTTTATTTGTGTGAGATGGCACTGATGGTTATCAACCTATGTCCAGTCTGGTGTCCTCTCTCATCTCACTGCATGCTGGCTCTTGTCAGCTTGCTTTGCTTGTGTTGTCTGATATCTGCTTAGGTTTCAGGAGTCTCATATCTTGTCTCTGTCTGATCTTGCTTGTTTGGCCTCTGCTCAAGTTGCCTGGTGTCTTCTCTTTCTATGTGTACGTTCACATTGCCTTGCATTGGTATCGGTGCTTGCTGACAAGGCTAGCCCAAGACATTTTGCTGCCTAAGGTGGAGCAACAGATCAAGTCAACATGCCTAAGAGCCATGGGTGGCCAACTGATTGTGGCACTTGAGGCAGAAAACCCTACAAGTGCTTTTCCCTTTCCCTGCTGTAGTAAATTAAAGAACTTACCAATCACTTTTGCTGCCTGTTATGTACTGAGCTTGGATCCTAGAACAATAGGCAGGTGGGACCCTAGAACGCAACAACCTGATTGGCCTGCAGGAGCAGCCCAATCAGGCCTCAGGAGGAATTTAATCAGCCAATTAGGCTGGTAGGATTCTAGAATGCAACCACCGATAGGCCTGCAGGAGCAGCCCAATCAGGCTCCAGGAGGGAAGCAGAGTCAGCCAATCACAGGGGACCCATTGTGCAAATAATGTATGTAAAGCCTGAGGTTTTCGGTGGAAATTCATTCACTGTTTACGAGCTGCAATAAGGAGCATGAAATCACTACGCAACTCCAAGTATATTTTACTGCCCTTTCAGGATACCTCAAACCAGCTGCCTCGGGCACACTTTGCTTGCTCAGGTTTTGCTCATCTGCTCGTGTCTTCTGGGGTTTGCTCGTGCCAGTAACTTTTGCAGAATGTGTCCTCTCTTCACCTTTCCAGCTGAGGTGTCAGGTGAGGCTTGAGCAGGCTTTATTCTGCAGTGACACTCTCTGTCTGTCTTTGAATTACAGCTGCGTGTCTGTCATGTAATGGGGAGGACTATCGTGGCTTCGTGGATCACACTGAGTCTGGCAGAGAGTGCCAACGCTGGGACCTGCAGCACCCTCACAGGCACCCTTACCAGCCAAACAAGTACTAAGTTCCAGTCCTTGGGAAACATATTAAAGGGCAGGGTAGGGACATTTCACATCATAAAGTGACTGGGGAGCCCCTCGTTATGGAGCTTTTTAGCAGACGTGGGAATCTGCCCATAGCTGTCAACTTTTCCCTTTTCTTGCGAGGAATCCTATTCAGAATAAGGGAATTTCCCTTAAAAAAAGGAAAATGTTGACAGCTATGAATCTGCCCCAAGCTACATTGGTGCCTCACAGTGAACTACTAGGCCCGTAACAGAAATTGGCCAGTGGGTGCATTTGGAATTTTGAGAAAATACTGTTGGTCACAAAATGGCTGCTTTGTAGAGTGTCTGCATAGCACAAAATGGTTCCCACATTTAAAAGAGGAGAGGAAAAGGTGTGGGCATGCCCCCCCCATGGAAAAAAGTGCCTACACCAGCCACCGTGGTGCTTGTTGATAAGGAGAAGCTATTTGCATCTCTCCTTTGTTCAGAGTGGGGTATATCCAGTCCTGACATCCAGTGAAATGTGTGCATATCGGATGGGACATATTCAAATAGGACAGACCGAGACAGAAGCAGGAGCTGTCCTTTTATCTTCCCACAGGAGGTGCAAATCGTGGTTTGCTGTAGGAGCAAGTGAAAATAGAAACAATGTGCACATGGTTTCACACACATCCTTCTTCTCTCTCCTGCTGCTTAAAGATACCCCGATAAAGACCTAGATGACAATTACTGCCGTAATCCTGACAGTTCCGAGCGTCCTTGGTGTTACACAACAGATCCAACTAAGGAGCGAGAATATTGCCACATTCGGAAATGCAGTAAGTCCTCCTGAGATTTCAGGCAGTGGCGGAGCAGGCCGATTGGGCGCCTGGGGCGATGCGTATGCCCTGTACCCATGAGCGGGGCCAGCCAGGGCAGGACACTCCACGGGGCCTCCAAGGAGTCTGCTTGCCTCCTCCCACTCAGCCATCCTACAACTGAGGGGGAGGCGGCAGGCGGACCGCTTGGGGCAGTGTGTAGCCTGCGGGCGCCCAAGCCATTGTGTCACTCCCAGGAGAGATGCATGGCTCAGGCGTGCTGCAGGCCCAGCGGTGAGTGCCGCCTGGCATTTTGTCACCTCCCTCAGTAGTGACACCCAGGGCAACCCGCCCCCACCGCCCCTCCCTTCCTCCACCCCTGATTTCAAGGTCCACCTGATAGCAACAGTAGGGAGAGTATTATCTTGAAGGGTATGCTACTGTTCCTAAGAAAAAATCAGCAGGTTGACCCCTGCCTGCTGGGTTTACCTCTTCTGCTCACCCTTTGAGGTGGCATTGTCCCCACTACTGTTATTAGTGACTTGAGAGCCAAGAAATTTTGGGCTTGTTTCACCTGCTGATGTGCGAGGACAGGGAGTACAAAGTGTTCTTATGGAATGAAAAGGGGGGAGTGGGCAGAGCAGCCATTTAGAAACAGACACCTCTTTCCCTTTCAGTTTGATAGAGAAGATTGGGCCCACTTTAACCCAAGGTCCACACAAGAGCCAGTGACAATGAGCTTTGTTCTCAAGGGGAGTGTGCAAATGTCCGTAGAAACTCACACTGAACAATCCTAAATCCACTTAGCAGGGACTCAGCTATAGGTGGTTAAATATGCACAGGTGCCCAAGGTGAAAAATTCCCATTTATCTTCACCTCAGCATCTACCTGATGCACGCGACCTCTGACCCCAAAACTTCCACTCCCAAAACTGGTGATGCACACAAATCTGCATTTTGCTGTGAAGTCTGTATAATGCTGTCTTGAAAGTCTAAAAATCAATTCTGAAACTGATCATCATTAATTTAAAAAACATCCAGAATGTAAGCACATACATAAAATATCAGTTTTGAAATTTCAGCTGCAACCCTCCCCCACAAATGAGTAACTTGAAATTTTGTTTCACAAGGCCTTTGAAGTGTGTTTAGAATTAGTTTTGTAGCTATGTTTTTGTCAGAATTCAGGCTCGGTCAGAGGTATGTGCCTATCTCTCGAGGCACCGGCTGAATTCTTTTGACCTCCCTCCGGCGACTCCCGGCAGTAAAAACACTCGAGGTCCGTTCCGGCGATTTTTCTCAGGCTGTGAGAAAAACACACCAACTGCTTCTCTTCTCCCTGCTCCCTGCATATCCCCAGGGAGGGGAATCAGACACAGACAGAAATGTATCTTACATTGCTTTTATTCCTGTCTTTCCTTCAGTACAGAGAAAACATGTCCGCTCTCTTCAACAAACAGAGAGAAACTCCAAACTCCACCCATGTACATCCTGTACAGGTCATAAGACACACACTGAGCTCACATCCTGTGCTCAATAAGGAGAATGGACTGCCCCTTTGTTTCCATGGCAACAGTCACATACATCCTGTCTGGCTTTCCAGCCACAAGCAGCAGACTTGGCAGCTGGAGCCTTTGCTTGCTGCAGCATTGCTGCTTTAGAATAACATACTCCCCCTAAAGTATCAATGCGTGCTGCGAGCAAAGCGTCATCCAGAGAAGAAAACAAACAGTTGTTATACTTATAACACTCCCCTGTTGTTTCAGTTCCATCCTTGGAACTACCCGCCACTGGTTTTACCAATGTACCTCTCTGGTTGTGTGACTTCCAAGGAATGAGTGCTTCTGCATTACCTTGGTTAGCAACTCTCTGTTGTGCCTTTGTCTCTGACTCAGACACAGCTTCAATTTGACCTTGGTCGTTTACAACAGCAACACATGCAATAGCTTGGTTGGCAAACTCTTTTGAATACCTCTTGGGTGGTACACCCTTCGTTGCTCTTTCAGACCTACGTAAGAGGTGCTGCTCTTCTCTGCTTTCTGGTTCAGCCTCTGAACTCTCTGGAGAACCAGTACTAAGCTTAATCAGTGGTTCATCCTCCTCTTCTGAGGGTCTAGTCATTACGTGAGATTTCCTCTCAATGACTGTGACAACTGAGCTGTCTGAGCTATCGCTGTCATCATCAGTACTACTGAACTCAATAAGATCAAACTCATCATCATCATCATCAGAATCATCATCATCTCCTGTGGGAAATGTGTGAACAATCACTCTCTCCTGTTCAGGAGCACTCTCTAGAAACTTTGTGAGAATCACCTTACCAGATTCAGACAAAATTACTCTGTAGAGACCCTTTTCATAACCCACAAAAATGCCTCTGGCATTCTTTACTCCACCCGGAGCTTCTGTCCTCACATGAGACCCAAAAACCTTGAAATGGGCAACAGAAGGTTTTCTGTGGAACAGTTTCTCAAAAGGAGAACATCCCAAGTCTTTTGAAACCTTTCTCAACCACGTGTAACAATATGACATTAATGACTCAGCCCAGTACTCATGTGGCAGATGTGAACTAAGCAATTGCGCTTCCATTCCCTTTTGCAATTCTTTGTTCACCCTAACACAGACACATCTGTTCCAAGCTTCTTCGGAAGCTGCAATTTTGTGTCTTATCCCTTTCTTCTTCAGGAACCTCTGGAAATCCTGTAAAAGAAAAATTGGCTTCTCATCTGTGCAAAGACAATCTATGTCAGCATCATGCATATTTTTAACCTTGTCACAAAACTCTTTAAACCTTTCTAAGGCTTCTTTCGGTCTCTCCAAAAGATAAATCCAGACAAAACCTGTAAAAGAATCAACACATATTAGGTAATACTTTGCATTGCCTCTAGATGGTGCTAAAGGACCAATCACATCAGCATACACCCGCTGAAATGCCTTGTCGACCCTTGAGGTGACCTGCTTGGCGTTCTTCTTGGCTACACCTGCAAAAGAGATCATGTTAGAATCACAAGAATTACATTCCATGTAATCACTTTGATCAAAAGTCAACAAATACAGTCCATCTTTCTCTTTGGCAGAAAGATACAACTCTCCATCTTTGTAGATCTCGCAGTGTTGATCATCATAGGACAGTTTTAGTCCCTTCTTGGCAATCTGCGAAACGCTGAGCAGATTGTACTTCAACTCTGGAACCAAATAAACATTGTTTATAGTCAAGTTCAGACTTTTAAGATACACAGTCCCAGTTCCGGTGGCTTCCAGCTCTTGACCGTTGGCTTGTTGTACAACGAAGCTTTGCTTCTTAAACGACGAAAACAAATCCCTGCGATGGGTCATGTGAACCGTCGCTCCCGTGTCTAAAACGAAGGAATTCCCCACTTGTGGTGTGGCTTTTAGGGACATCAAAGCCTTTGCAGGCTTCGCCTGTGACTTGGCATGACTTCTGCCTGACGCCTCAGACTTCGTGGAACTTCCCTTGGCTCCTTTGTTCTGACGTGGCTTCCTGCAGTACCGCTGAAGATGCCCAGTCTGCCCACAATTGAAACATTGGACAACGTTCAAAGCTACGGCGTCTCCTCCAGTAGCTACAGCAGTGGGGGTGTCTGAACTCCGTTCTTCCCTCCCCCTGTCCTTGACTTCCAGGGCGGCAAGTCTGTCATGTTCACAAAGAACCACGGCAAAGACCCTGTCCGACGTTAGATCTTGCGCTGGGAGAGACCCCAGCTGACTGGCAACGGTTTTGTAAGTCCGATTCAGGCTGTTGATCACCATGAAGCAAAACACTTCCTCATCCAGATGGAAATTGCGTTCCACCATCTGCTGACGCAGAAATTTCATTTCCGTCAGGTGCGCTTGAACATCTCCATCAGGCGCAAGCCTCAGGTTAGTCAGCTTTTCAAAATACAGCAACGCTGAAGAACCTGCATCTCTCTGATGTGTCCTTCTCAGCGTGTCCCAAACATCTTTCGCGTGCTGTAAATCTTGTATATGAACAAGCTGAGAGTCTGACACGCACAGAATTATAGCGGTTCTGGCCTTCACATCCTGTGACTCCCAAGCACGCGTTGGTGCTGCAGGGATGGGGTTCTCAATCACCCCAAACAGTCTCTGATTCTGCAGCAAGGCCTTCATCTTAATAGACCAAGATGCATAATTGTCACTGGTCAAGTGGGGTGGAGAAGGCAGGCCTCCCCCCTTCTTGGCATCCATTTTGAGTCCTTGCATTGACTCTCAAACACAAGCCTCTAAAATCCAATAGCTGGCTTGTTTACACTCTGTGCACCTGGCAGCAATAACACTGGCCGCTTGGAAAGTCCCCTTCCAACAGTTCCTTTGTAAGGGCCTAGTCAAAACACGAGCTGTTTCTGCCTTTTTGGGCATAGCCTGACTTCCAGCCCTTATCTTGAAACTGGCCTGCGTTGCTAAGCAACCACATTCCTTTCCTTGGACAGGAAAAACCACAGGAATGTTTGGAATGCAGACTCTTCTCTCTCGGAGCTGTTTTTCCCAAACGTTGCTCCCATGAAGCAGAGAATTAATCAATCTGCATTCACACTCTTAAGCCCGAAAATCTCATACCTGGGCTCCGTAGCTTTGCTTTCAGCTTCTTCTGGTCAGCTTCTAGCTGCAGAGAATCAGCTTCCATCTCAGGCTTCCATGGAGAGGGATGAATACAGTCTCCTTGATGCAGACTCCCATGGATCGTAGCAACCGTCAACTGCTACCAATGTCAGAATTCAGGCTCGGTCAGAGGTATGTGCCTATCTCTCGAGGCACCGGCTGAATTCTTTTGACCTCCCTCCGGCGACTCCCGGCAGTAAAAACACTCGAGGTCCGTTCCGGCGATTTTTCTCAGGCTGTGAGAAAAACACACCAACTGCTTCTCTTCTCCCTGCTCCCTGCATATCCCCAGGGAGGGGAATCAGACACAGACAGAAATGTATCTTACATTGCTTTTATTCCTGTCTTTCCTTCAGTACAGAGAAAACATGTCCGCTCTCTTCAACAAACAGAGAGAAACTCCAAACTCCACCCATGTACATCCTGTACAGGTCATAAGACACACACTGAGCTCACATCCTGTGCTCAATAAGGAGAATGGACTGCCCCTTTGTTTCCATGGCAACAGTCACATACATCCTGTCTGGCTTTCCAGCCACAAGCAGCAGACTTGGCAGCTGGAGCCTTTGCTTGCTGCAGCATTGCTGCTTTAGAATAACAGTTTTTTCTGTCTTATTTATGATGTATGGTAAAATTGGTTTTTGAAATAATTGTGGCTTTGATTTCCTTTTTCCACCCCTGGAAGTAGAGAAGCGCCGACACCTCCCGTCTACAACCAGCTGCTTCAGAATGAAAGGAGAAGACTATCGAGGCAAAGTGAACATCACTGCAACAGGAATCCCCTGCCAACGCTGGGACTCTCAGATGCCTCACCGTCACCATTTCCTGCCTGAGAAATATGAGTGCAAGTAGGTCCTTATTCAGCAACATGGAGGGATTCTTGAATTTGCCCAGTTCCCAGAAGTTCCAGGTGCAAGTTGAGCCCAGATAGGAGTCTTTTGGTGCTTCTGTGGGCAGGTGAGGAAGCTGCTGATACTCTGTCTTGCAATCTCTAGGGGCCTTAAGGAGAATTATTGCCGGAATCCGGATGGCTCAGAGGCCCCTTGGTGTTTCACTAGCCTCCCCAACATGAGGACAGCCTTTTGCTTGCAAATCAAACGCTGTGCTGAGGATGTGCAGACAGAAGGTGAGAGCTGGATGGACTGGTCTGATGAGCTGGGATCGAGTGGGATCCTTTCAACAGCGATTCTTTCTTTTCTCTTTCTATTCAAGTCTGAGTAGCACCAATATAATATAAAATATTATATTATATTATATTATTGTATTATTATATTATATTATATTATATTATATTATATTATAGCACCATAAAAAAGCTTTTGTATGTGATTTGGTATTGGAGGGTTTGACAGAGCTGCAATAGAGGTTTCCAAGTTTACAGCTACCAAGCATAAAATCACTTAACTATACAAAAGAGCAAGTCTTGCTGAAGTCAAACCAACATGGCCTCTGTAAGGCTAAGTCCTGCCTCACGAACCTTTCTGAGTTCTTTGGAAATGCCAAGAAGCAAACAGATAGAAGTGGTCCAGCTGACACTTGACTCTCAGTTGCAATTGACTTTCGCAAAGCAACGGCACCGGGGCCCGTGACACTGAGTCTCCTTTTTAGAGGTCTTCTTGTGGATCAATAAGTGGTTCAGAAACAGGAAGCAGTGAGTGGGAATTATGGAAAAGTTCTTCCAATGGAGAAAGTGGAGTCCCTCCAAGATCAGTATCCAGACCTGTGCTTTTTATCTTGTTCATAAATGACCTAGAGTTAGCAGGTAAACAGTGAGGTTGCCAGGTTTGCTGATTAATTGTTCAGGGTGGTTCAACAGCAACAACAACAGGGATGGCTTCCTTGGCTCCTCATAGGTATCTGGTTACGCCCTGTGAAAACAGGAGGCTGGACTAGCTGGATAATTGCCCTGATCCACCAGGCTGTTTTTATATCCTTACAGTTTGCTGTGTTAGAGATGATATTGAAGTGTATAGTAGGCAATGGCACTCAAGTGGGTCATTTGTCCTCACAGACTGTTACCATGGAAATGGAGTCGAATATCGAGGCACCGTTAGTAAAACCCGGAAGGGAATCACTTGCCAGAAGTGGAAAGAGCAGTCACCTCACAAACCACAGTGAGTATGTGATGGTCTGTCCTAATGAAAATTTCTCATCCATATGAGTTCTGAAGGCAAAGAGCCTGCTCCCCCCCCCCCCCGCCCCCCGGATTTTGGGGCCTAGCCATCAATTCCTTTCCCAAAAGCTGTAAGCCCTGTACATCCCCAAAATAAATGGGGGGGGGGATAGAACAAAGTAAAATAAAGTGCACTTCTTTGTCATTTTTAATGTTTCAGGTTACCTGAACCTGCCAGCACTGTATTGGTACAGAATCAGTACACTCGGCACCATACCACACCCCTGTGTAGCAACAGTGAGGAAGAGGGATTGTCTTATTGTGGGGGGAATCTGTACTAGCACTGCAGAAAGGAGCACACAGCCCTCAAATAACTAAATTTGAAAAATAAAATAAAATGAGAAGCTCCACAAAATGGGATATTGGAGTGGGATGTTGTAGCCTTGCCAGTGTTTATCACTTTAAAAATTGTGGATAACTACCTGAGTCGGTGCTTCCACATTTGAGTGGCTTAGTTTGGCTTTTATTCTAAAGAAAAGAAGAAAACATACAAAAATTAACCCCTTCTGCCTAGTGCACATTATGTTATGTTGCTTGTGCAATTACATTTGAGATGGTATCACTAGCTGTGGGGAAAGAATTGCACACCCCCGACAATATAAATATTGTCATTTGTATGCTGGGAAATGCAAATACCTGCTCAATGCAGGTGCTCCCAAATGTCTGAATCAACCACAACAAATTACTGAAAGTGGGGTATCTGTTGCATGACAAGGAATTCTTCCAGATAGGTCTTGGGGATTTAGGGAACAAGCGGCAGTCAAGTGTTCATGTGCTGAAGGGATTGTTGTCCTTTCTTTCTCCTAGGGTCTTCCCTGTCATGTTCCCCACTGTGCATCTTGAAGAAAATTATTGCCGCAACCCTGACAATGACAGCCATGGCCCCTGGTGCTACACCATGGATCAGAAAACGCAGTTTGATTACTGTGCTATTAAGCCATGTGGTGAGTCTCTGAGCCAATGTTGAGAGTTAGGCCAATGACATGATGAACATGACCCCCCTGTCCTGGTCAGTTCTACCAATAGTGGGCAACTTGGGACCCCTGCCAGCTGTTTTGTGCGCTCTATGGAGTGAAGCCTTTGGCTTACCTTGCCTGTTCTGTATTGGTTAGTTTGTAGGTTTGTCTGCAACACAGCAACCCCCTTGGGCATTTTGATATTGGAATAACATTTGACACACACATTCTGTATTTCAGGTTTTAAACCCCAGCTTGACCCCCTACACCTGTTTTGAAGAAGGCCTGTAAAGCACACTGTTGCTCTGTTTCAGCATTCCAAAACATGCAAAAATGATCACATGTGATAGAAGATTGCATGTGGTTGGAGATTAAAATCCCCCTGTTAACAGCACTGGGCTGAGAGGAGAGAGTTAAACCAGTCTTCTCAGTTTAGCATTGAAGCAGGACAATTTCTCCATTACGGAGTTGATCAGCATTAAACCTCTTCCCACAGCTTAGTGCTGTGCTGGACAAATCATCCCATTGCAACATACAGCAGCAAGGAGAAATTTAATAATAATAATAATAATAATAATAATAATAATAATAATAATTAATAATAATAAATTTTATTTTTATCCCGCCCTCCCCGGCCAAAGCCGGGCTCAGGGCGGATAACAACACTAAAACAGTGCAACATTATAAAAACATTATAAAAATTAATTAAAATCAAAATTGATGGCAACCATAAACTAAAGTTTTGTAAAGATTGCCAAGGAGGGAGTCAGGCTGCGCCCTGACCAAAGGCCTGGTGGAACAGCTCTGTCTTGCAGGCCCTGTAAAGATTGCCAAGGAGGGAGTCAGGCTGCGCCCTGACCAAAGGCCTGGTGGAACAGCTCTGTCTTGCAGGCCCTGCGGAAAGATGTCAAGTCCTGCAGGGCCCTTGTCTCTTGTGACAGAGCGTTCCACCAGGTTGGAGCCGCAGCCGAAAAAGCCCTGGCTCTAGTTGAGGCCAGCCTAACCTCTCTGTGGCCTGGGACCTTCAAGATGTTTTTATTTGAAGACCGTAAGTTCCTCTGTGGTGCATACCAGGAGAGGCGGTCCCGTAGGTACAAGGGTCCAAGGCCGTATAGGGCTTTGAAGGTTAAAACCAGCACCTTAAACCTGCTCCTGTACTCCACCGGGAGCCAGTGCAGCTGGTATAGCACCGGATGAATGTGGTCTCGCAGCGAAGACCCCGTAAGGAGTCTCGCTGCGGCATTCTGCACCCGCTGGAGTTTCTGGGTCAGTCTCAAGGGCAGCCCCACGTAGAGCGAGTTACAATAATCCAGTCTGCAGGTGACCGCCGCATGGATCACAGTGGCTAGGTCAGGGCGAGAGAGGTAAGGAGCCAACTGCTTAGCTTGGCGGAGATGAAAAAATGCCGCCTTTGTTATAGCTGCAATCTGCGCCTCCATGGAGAGGGAGGTATCGAAGATTACACCCAAACTCTTAACGGACGGTGCTGGCACTAATTGCACCCCCGCAAGAGATGGGAGTTGCCCCCTCAATCCCATATCGTCCCGTCCCAGCCAGAGGACCTCTGTCTTTGAAGGATTTAACTTCTTCTCTCAGCCCAGTGCTGTGATGGGGATGAGTGTGGTCTATTCCTAAGTATGAGTAGATTAAAATTGCCCTGTTCTTGCATAGAGTTGAGATGGGGCATCCAGTTTTACTGAGGGCTGGCAGGCCACCTGCAGAGACTTGGCAGGATAGATTTGGCCTGCAGGTTCACCAGCCCTGAAGTATATAGTAATCAAATGGTGTACAGAAAGCAAGTGTTGTGTTTGCACATGTAAACCAGCCCTATGTTTCCTCTTTTTAGCCGGTGATAATAAGCTGTCCAACTTGCTGAACCCGGGTAAGTCTCCTGTGCCTGATGCCTGTGACAGTTGGGAAGGAGGCAGTTCTGATGAGAAGGGAGTGCAGCTGGGCTGGGGAACCTGGACTTTGCCAACAAGCTTTGGAAGTTGAAATCTCTTGTTTTGCTTTTAACCACCGAGAGAATTGTGCCTGACTTCGCTCTCACATTCCTGGTTGCAGATAACATGGTCTTTGACCAATGTGGCAGGAGGGACGAACGAGTGCAGCTTCGGGCTCGTATTGTGGGCGGGAGACCTGGGAATTCGCCTTGGACGGTCAGCATCCGCAATCGGTGAGAAATATACGAATGCTGGTGGTGGAGTTCCATAAGGAAGATGAAAAGTTTTCAATGGTCTGGACTCCTCTGCTATGGGGAAGAAATCAGAGTGAATCTGTCCAGCAGGAAGCACTGATGGGAAAAGAGCCACCTCAGTGATCCAATGGCTTCAAGGGGAGATTTCAGTCCTGTGATACCGCCTCATTTCATTTATCCTTCGTCTTTGTTACTCATCTCTCACTGTGTGTTCCAAGCAATGAAAGCACTGCAAAAGGGAAAGTTCTCAGCAACTGGCTGGCAAGCTGATCGGGTTTTTGTGTATTATATGTCTTACAGGGAATTAGTCCATTTCTGTGGAGGATCGTTGGTGAATGAGCAGTGGGTCATTAGCACACGCCAGTGCTTCTCTTCCTGGTAAGCATTTTATCTGGCTTTTCTCTGACGTTTCCTAAACTATCTCCTTCTGCTGCCCCTTGTGAAAGGCAGTACAGTAGTACCCCGGGTTACATACACTTCAGGTTACATGGTTACATATGCTTCAGGTTACAGACTCCGCTAACCCAGAAATAGTACCTTGGGTTAAGAACTTTGCTTCAGGATGAGAACAGAAACTGTGCTCTGGCAGCACAGCAACAGTGGGAGGCCCCATTAGCTAAAGTGGTACCTCAGGTTAAGAACAGTTTCAGGTTAAGAACGGACCTCTGGAATGAATTAAGTTCTTAAGCCGAGGTACCACTGTAATGTTTTGTGGCAGAGCCTAATTCCTGATACTGCACAGGAAACTGCTGAAGAGCTGCCTTGCTGAAACAATTGACTGTTGGCCAGTCATTTATCCTAGATGAAAATAGCCTCTGCAAAAGGGGGGGGGGAGGAATGCCATGGGTAAAGAAACACCCTAGCTAAGCTTTCCCCAACTCTTTATGATTCAGACTACATCTCTGGTCAGCCATGCTGGCTAGGGCTGAGGGGAGTTGTAGTCCAAAATATCCAAAGGGCACGTGGTTTGCAGAGGCTGAGCTAGCACAGCTCATTTAAAGCACTCAGTCAATAGCAGCTTCAGTTCCTGTCCCAGAGTTGCATTCAGGAAATGTAAATCCAGTTCAAGTTCACTTTCAAAGGTGGAAGCTGCAAACTGCATTTTTTTTTTAAAGTACGGCTTGTCTTAATATGCCTTTGCTGTGACCTCTGTTAGCAACAACTAAACCCAAAAAGTAAACTATAAACAAATGTAAAATGTCTGAAAAGACAAGAGCATCGTAACCCAGTACCAGAAAGGCTATACAGATGTACTTTAGAAGTCGAATGGAATCCGTTCCGGAAGTCCATTCAACTTCTGAAAAGTTTGGAAACCAAGGCGCAGCTTCTGATTGGTTCCCAATTGCTCAGGCACGTTGGAAACAATAGTGGAAGCTGCACCGGACGTTCAGCTTCCAAAAAAAAGTTCGAAAACTGGAACACTCACTTCTGGTTTTTGATTGTTTGGGAACCAGAATGTTCGACGCCCAAGGTGTTCAGGAGCCGAGATACGACAGTAATGTCAAAGCCAGTCAAGCCTACCTGAGGAGAATGTTCCAGAGTTGGCATGCTAACACCAAAGAAGCCCTCTCCTTTGTGCAGTCATAACACACTTATAAAGGAGCTCAAGTAGGGAAGCTGCCACTTAGGATTGCAGTCTTTGGACCCCTATGATAACTGTGTTCCTCTTATTGGCAGTGAAGCTGACTTGTCTGGTTATCAAGTCTGGCTTGGGACACTCTTTAGGAACCCTGGTCCCAACGACCCTGAGAAACAGGCCATTCCCATCTCCAAGATTGTGTGTGGCCCCTCCGAGTCTCTTCTGGTGATGCTGAAACTGGAGAGGTGAGTGCCTTTTGGAGATGGGCTCTGTGTCTACTACAGAATGGATGTGGCTTCCATGTTTTGTATCCTAAAAACAGGGGTGAGGAATGTTTTTCAGCCTGCATCCCTTTCCTGGCAATGTGCCAATGGTAAACAGTTCCAGAGGCAAAAGTGGGCAGAGCAACAAATGTAAATTCTATCTTTGTACAGCTGGCTACTTTCTACACACACCTATCCAGACAAGCAAGAGGCACCCTCAGAATTCAATGACACATTCTAGGCAGGCAAAAACACCTGTGGTGTGATGCAGGGCCAATGAGTGTGTGTGAACTGCAGAGAGGTCAGATAGAGAGGCCTAGATATCATTCCAGGGCCTGAGGTTCCACAGCTCTGTCTGACGATGTGGATTGCTCCTATTTACCCATTGCACTTGCACATTCTTGAATATGTGTACACTGGTTCTTGAGAAGACCACCCTCATTGACATTGGAGAGTCCAACTGGATGCTGTGAAATCTTCAAGTCTTGGAAAAGGAATGATGACCGTCACCCCCCATAAATGCACACATTCAGCACAGTGAGGTGGGACTGAGAAGTGCATGGAAGACTGAGGGTGTTCCTTACCTGCCAGTGCAATTCCACAGCCCAATCTGGGGTTGGGGGACCAGCCAGCCTAGTTGTTCTTATCTTGGGGCCTTGGCATTTAACCTTTATTTTAAATAGGGGCAGGGGCAGGGCCATAGCTTAGTGATGGGCCATCTGTTCTGCATGCATGGTTCAATCCCAGGCATCTCCCTATAGGGCTGGGATGACTCCAGTCTGGAACCCCATTGCCAGTTGAAGCAGACAGAACTGAGCTACATAGGCCAAAGGTCTGGTTCAGTATAAGGCAGCTTCCTATGCTCCTTTTTGTGTTAGGTTAACAGAAAGCAGATAATTTTTTATTATTACATCAAAAGATATAGACACTATTATTATAGTAGACGCCAATATTTTTTTTTTGTTTGGCTTGCCTCTTGGCCTAGGTGCATAACACTAAATGATGGCTCAAGTGTAGAGTGCCTCCTACCACCTTGGAAGTTGGGACACCATCTTCTGTTCTTCAGCTAGAATTCTACTCCTGTGGTTCATTCTATGGAGAACTATAGCCTTCAGGGGAGCAGTCTGTGAGGGCAGTGATATGTGCAACAGGGAGTTGGCAGATGAGAAAGATAAAGTGATGTGATGTGATGGATGGATTTCAACAGGAGTGTTTAACAGGTGGGACAGGATATCCAGGACAAAGCTAAATTCAGCAGCAGTTTTAGGTTTTGAGGATGTTGTTTCTCCTCTGCCTGATTGACAGGCACCTCCCTTTCCTGGACCTAGCAACCGTGATGTTCTCCTGGAAGCCAAATTCTGAGACTCCTCTTCCCCGGGGAGTTCCAGGGAAATGGGATTGTAATTCTCACCTGTAGTGGATTTCAGTGAGTTGTGTGGTTGTCTCCATATCTCAAAGCTCTTATGCCATGCAATAATGGAAACACAACAGAAGGGACTTCACTGGTCATCAACAGCCCTTGCCAGAAGTAGGAATCTTACTTACATCACCCCTCTTGAAAGGCTAGCCAACCCTACTTTGCCTCTACTGATAACTTTTGAATATCCTCCTAACTCAGAAACTGAACCAACCTAAATCAGAATGGACCTGACCCAGGAATGGCCCTCCAGAAGTGGTCAGACTGTAGTTTCCAGCATCCCTGACCATTGGTCATGCTAGCTGTGGCTAATGGGAGCTGGAGCCCAACGACATCTCCTACAGGATCTGCTCCCTGCTCATAGCTATGTGTAGAAGCTATTGCCACACACACAGAATGACCGTATTTTTCCGTGTATAAGACGCCCCCATGTATAAGACTCCCCCTACTTTTGGGGACCCCAAATTCAGAAAATGGGCATATGCACTATCCGTGTATAAGACGCCCCCAGATTTTTAACCTTATTTTAAAGTAAAAAAAACCTAGCTTATACATGGAAAAGTTCGGTAAGCGTTGTAGTTGCATGAGCAGCCGGCCACAGGCATGACGCTGGCACAGCCAGCAACTTGCAGTGGTATTATCTTGGCTCTCTTATTTGAATATTGGTGGTTTTATAGCCTCTTTCTTTCTTTCTGAAGGCCAGCAATTCTGAATCAGCGTGTGGCACTGATCTGTCTTCCCCCTGAGCGTTACATTGTGCCTGCGAACACCGTATGTGAGATTGCAGGATGGGGAGACACCAGAGGTACAGTCTCAGAAAAAGGGTATTGGGGAACAATTGGTGGGTAGATGATTTTTAAATTTATTTACTGTATTTATACAAGGCCACTCAGTAAGATTGTTATCTGGGTGACTCATTGTTTTTTTTTTTCCTTCTCTTTTATTTTGTATCATTGAAACAAGAGTGTGCAGCATAACAATATTAAAATAATAATAGAAGCAGATAATTAAAATACACAGCACATAAATAGTGGTTCAGGACACTAAAACCTCAGATTTGGGAATTTGTTTTAAGTGTTTATCTGGTGCTTAAATTATCGGATAAAAGGTACCAGGTGAGTCTCTTTGGGAAGGGCACTTCACAACCGAGTGCTACCATTGTGGAGTCCCCTCCCCCAGGCAGTCTGCCCTCTTGCTTCACTTGGTGGGGGCACCTGAAGAAAGGCCACTGAAGAACATTCAAGGTCCAGGTATATAAATGTGGAAGGAGGCCATCTTTGATCTGACCTGGTCCTAAGCCATTAAGCACTTTGAAGGTTAATACGGGCGCTTTGAATTGAGACTGGAAATGGTCTGAGAACTAGAGCAGCTAACGAAATTCTGGAGCAATATGACTGAATCACTCAGTCCAAGTTAGCAATATTGTAGTCTTGTATTGGGCCAACTGCAGTTTCTGAACTTTTCTGAAAGGCAACCCCACACACCACACATTTCAATTCTCTAAACAGAATCATGGTCTGGCAGCCACTCACTCTTCCAATTTGCCAGGAACTTCTTTAGTGGCTACTCTCTAATTCCGTCTATTCTCACTTTCCTTCCTTCTGCCACATCAGCTGCTGAGCTTATGTTCCCCAGTTGAATAAAAAACTTTGATGCATGCTGGACCCACTCACTGACCCTGACTCACAGTGTGTGCCCCTCATGACATGGTCCAGCTATACAGGAGGTTGCCTAAGCCAGTTCATCCTCACCACCATTTGTTGATCTGTATGCCACTTTTCCAGGAGATTGTGCCCAGAGTGGCTCACAGCATATCAAATGAGCAATATTATTAGAAACAACCATAATATCAGTAAATAAGTACAAAAAGTCATCATTGTATGTTGTTGTTGTTGTTTAGTCGTTTAGTCGTGTCCGACTCTTCGTGACCCCATGGACCAGAGAACGCCAGGCACTTCTCTCCTCCACTGCACCCCGCAGCTTGGTCAGACTCATGCTGGTAACCTCGAAAACACTATCCAACCATCTCATCCTCTGTCGCCCCCTTCTCCTTGTGCCCTCCATCTTTCCCAACATCAGGGTCTTCTCCAGGGAGTCTTCTCTTCTCATGAGGTGGCCAAAGTACTGGAGCCTCAGCTTCACAATCTGTCCTTCCAGTGAGCACTCAGGGCTGATTTCCTTCAGAATGGAGAGGTTTGATCTTCTTGCAGTCCATAGGACTCTCAAGAGTCTCCTCCAGCACCATAATTCTGTATAAAACGGTACAAAAGTTAAAATTAGGTTAACACCTTAAAATTAGACTATTGCCAAACACAGAAATAAAAAGTATTGTATAATATACCTGCATCCCATAGTGTGGTTCTGAGAGACTCTTCAAGCATCCAGGGAGCCTGCCCCCATCTCTCACTTGGGGTAGTTCAGACACTCCTAGACTAGCTCTCACCAACAGGAGTCTTATACCCAACATTATCATAGGTCTGAAGCCAAACAGGCAGCCAATAATTTTCCTTCCACACTAATTTTCCTTCCACACTCCACACTCCCCCACCCACCCAGGTTGCAAGCCATAAACAAAGTTTTTTTTTGGCGGGGATACTGCCCTCACCCTCAGGGTGACCCCCAACCGTTGATCCTAAGCCTCTGATTCTGCTTCCCATGCAGGAACTGGTAATGAAAATGTCCTCAATGTGGCCAAGCTGCCAATCATGAGCAACCAAGACTGCAATGTGGCTCTTCGAGGCCGTGTGAAGGAGAGTGAATTGTGTACAGCACCCTTGAACGTACCTGTGGGAGCCTGTGAGGTAAGCAAGGCAGGGTATGTGAGGGGCTGAACTGAGCTGCTTTGAGTGCCCTGATATGTGAAGTGAGACACATATCCCCCTTCTGCTTCTCATGTAGATTCCCAAGAGAAGGAGGGACCTGCAGAGAGGGAAGGAAGACAGGGTTAGGAAAAGGCTAGAAAGGTTAAGATCAGTACCAGGAAACAGTCCTCTGAGGGAAGAAGTGGATGAGGGGATCCACAAAGAAAGGAACTCATGACAGGGAAAGGGGAGACATAAATACTTGAGCAGATTCTAGGAAGAAGAAAAACCACCTCTTGTGCCTTGATGGTGTTGCTCTGCCCTATAGGCACCGAGCCATGTTTTGTTTGAACTGAATTTGTCTTTTGTTCTCTGCTTCACACCTGCAGCGTGACTTTGGAGGCCCCTTGGCTTGCTTGACTCATGACTGCTGGGTGTTGGAAGGTGTGATCACCCCCAACCGTGTTTGCGCTCACAAAGAGAAGCCTGCCACCTTCATCCGTGTCTCCCTTTATGTTGACTGGATCAACAAAGTAATGAAGTTGAGCTGAGCTGTGTGGCTGGAACCAACTCATCATGAAGTCTTCCTTCCTCCACAATCACCATCCTTGAGGTCCTTTAATAAGGATCAGTGTTGCCAAATGGGGGGACATTTTCCAAGCCAGGCTGTGAACTTTGGGGGAACATTGTGCTGAGCCTGCCCTTTTGGAACACACAGGCGATGCTTTTGAAACAAATGCTGCCATAACCCAGACACACTTTTCTTCTCCTTCTACAGGAATAGCTGTCATCATGGAATCACAGGTATATCAATAGAACAAAACACCACCAAACTGATACAGTAGTAATTTGTTTGAATGCATCACAGCACAATCCCATGTATCACAGACTTGTAGAGTCGGGAGGGACCACAAGGATCATCTAGTCCAATGCAGGAATCTTTTTGCCCAATGTGGGGCTCAAACACACAACCCTGAGATTCAGAGTCTCGTGCTCTACAACCTGAGCTATCCCAGGTGTATTTAATTTAAAAATCATTTCAAGTCAGGCTTTTACATTGGTTATGTACCTTCCATACAGAAACACACAGAAGGTTTGAACAAATAATATTGGTGTCATGCTCTCTCCAGCAGCAACCCCATTGCAGTAGCTCTTTTACACACTTTCTCATCTCTTTGATGGAAGGTTCCCTCTCTCCTTCCCAGGGACTGTCATATAGGCTGAGGCCACACCGCAGGCTCCATGTCACTGCATCCCCCACTAAGCAAGGCACCGGGTTTCCTAAGAACTTCCATCTGTCTGTCTTTCTTGTTACAAAATAAGTTTCCATATTGTTGGTATTATTATTATGTCATTAAAAAAGAACTTTGTAATAAATTAATAGTAAAAATTCATTCCTTTTTGTCAGAATTCATTGGCTGAAAGAAAGCTTCATTATTCAGGCTTTGTGTAACCTAATTTTTTTTAACCATTAATGAAATCCTCTTTTTAAGTCCTGACTCTGAATTTGAACAAACAGTTCAAAGTTCCTCTGAAACTATTAATAACAGAGTACAGGCAATACTTAATGCAAAGCATGATGCTCTAACATTGTTGAAGCTCAATGCATGGCTGACCTTATCAGTGCCTGGGAACTCACAAAGTAACTTACTTTTCCAATGGAAAAAAGGCTCTAAGTATAGTATAGTATAGTATAGTATAGTATAGTATAGTATAGTATAGTATAGTATAGTATAGTTGCATACCACCCTAATCTCCAAGTGATGCAAGATTACCAGGGTTCCAGGCACTTACTCAGGGTTCATGTTTCCTTTTGGTAATGAGGCACAGTGGAGACTGTGGTGTCTTTATGATATATGGTTATTTACACATACTGTATATTCATAGAATTGTAGAGTTGGAAGGGACTACGTGGGTCATCTAGTCTAACCTCCTGCAATGCAGGAATCTTTTGTCCAATGTGGGGCTCAAGCCCACAACCCCCATTTTATATTTGTGCAGCTGGCTCTTCTTGCCTAAGGGCAGAACCTTACATTTGTCCCTATTGAAATTCATTGTATTAGTTTGGGCTCAGTTCTCCAATATGTTGTGGTCATTTTGAATCCAAATTCTGTCTTTTAGTTTCCCCTCCCAGTTTGGTGTCACCTGCAGATTTGATGAGCACCCCCTCAATGCCTTTCTCCAAGTAATTCATAAAGACGTTGAACAACAATAATCGGCCCAGGACAGAACCCTGTGGCACCTCATTTGTCACTTTTCCCCCAGGACGATGAGGAACCATCGGAGATGGAAAACAGATACAGTTACCACTGTGCTAAATAAAAGACACATCTTTGCATTTCCTGTTTTGGAAAACAGCAACAAGCAAATCTGTGCTTTTTTAATACACCAAAGAAACAAAACCCTATCATGATTTGACTGGTAAACTGATCAATCTTATCTGCCCTTGCCTTAGAAAAAGCCCATTGAATATACTAGGATTAAATTCCAAGCATGAATAGGATTGGGCAGTATACATGGGTGTTTCATCAAATATATATACATGTTTGCCATCTCTGGGTAATTGCCTGGCTTTGTGTTTCTTCCATTGTATCAAGATTGTGAACAGCACTGATTTCCACCTCCTCAAAAGTTCAGATCTTTGGCATAGCAGCAACAACAACCTTGAGCACAGTCAAAAATGTTAATCTGAATGACACAGGCAATGAGGTCTTTTTGCAAAATAAAACAAAGATATCTGACAGTATTAGAAACTCCATTATGAATAAGCTTTGGATGGGTGTGGTGCTGGTGTGGATTTAAGCAGCAGCAGAAAGGTATACTGTGCAATGAGTAAATGAGTGGTGGTGGATCTCTGAACTAACTTCTATTTTGATTGTCACATGCTGGATTTTGATCTTGTATTAAGAATCTTGTATCTGTTTTTAAAGAAGAAATAGTGTGTTGGGGTGGAGAAATGAGCAGCTACGAAAGGAATGACCAGCTACAAAGGACTGCATAAGGCTTTTAGTTTGGAGACGCAAATTAACTTACTGTTAAGGAAATAGAACTTGCTTTTAAAGTGGAACCAATAAAAAGTGTGGGCTGAAGAGAGTCTGAAGGCAAGGTGGTTTCTTCCAGGTGCCAGCAGCAGAATTTCCAGCTCCTGCCATTTATTGCCTGAGTAGTAGAGTCTGGGCCACTATCTTTCTTATTCGCAAAACCACCCAAAAGGAGTACCACCCTCAAGACAACTTTGGCAGGAGGCCCTTTGGTATAGTGTATCAACACCACTATGTGAGATAGAAGCAGTAAGGAAAGGAGGAGCCTGAAAATCCCATTCATTTACATAGTCCGGCACATGGTTCGTTTGCATGGTCCCCAGCCTATTTAAAAGTATGCCGCAGCCCTGCTAACTCACTCACACTCTCCACTTTAGCGCAACAATTTTGGTTGCTGAAAGTCTTACCTGTCCAGCAGTCTGAAAGGATCCGGAGAGATGCCTTCTTCCCAGATCATTACCTTTCTGGTGGCTTTAATTGACTTGGCCCTCAGTGGGCTCGTCTCCAATGGCTTTGTAGTTGCAGTGATAGTCATTGAATGGGCTAAATGCAAGACCCTCGCGGCTAGGGAGCAACTTATTCTATCCATGGGTACGTGCAATATCTTCTTCACACTTACTCTGACTGCATTTTTAATTAGATACGGGTTAAAGTCTGGCACCCGCGAAGGCATAATATTTGGCGTATATTTCTACTTTTTAGCCTTTGGCCTATTCTCCCGACTCTGGGTCATTGCCTGGCTCTGTGTCTTCTATTGCGTCAAGATAGTGAACAGCACCCACTGCCTCTTCCTGTGGTGCAAGCTGAGGATATCGTGCCTGGTGCCCTGGCTTCTTGGGGGCTCTCTTGTCATCACGTTTCTAGCGTCCTTCACTGCAATTCAAAATGAGCAATGCAATTCTCTCATGAGCAATGCAACAGTCAACAATGCAAACATGACACAAGGGAAGACGGAGAATAAGCTTGACTGCTTTCTTGAAGGCTTGCTTCTAATTGGTCATACTGTCTGTCCCTTTCTTATAGTTTTCCTTTGCTCCATCCTGGTTGTAACCTCGCTCTGTAGGCATGTCTGCCAGATGACAGGTAAAGAATCCAAATTTAGGAGCCCTCAAACAGAAGCCCACGTCAAGGCAGCTGGAACAGTGCTCTTCCTCCTGATTCTTTCCATTTTTTTTATGTGGCAGAGACTTTGTTTATAACTGGACAAGCTGGAAAAAACATATATGCTACTTCAGTGTGTTTAACAGTTATAATGTCGTACTCCCCTGTGCAGGCTGCCCTCCTGGTGTCGGTGAATCCTAAGCTCAAGCAGGCAGCTGCCAGGATGCTTCCAAGAGCAAAGCCTTCATAATTCTTAGATGTTGCATTTTGTAAAAAGAGCTGGCTCAGGGGGCCCAAGCCTGGTCAAGCATAGGGTGTGAAGTGGAGAAAGGACTGTAACACTTTGTTTGCTCTCATGTTTTCAATCAGCATTGTCCTGCTCCTACCATGGCTGCTATTTGCAATGCTGGGAAAGCCCCTCTTGGTTCCAGTCAGTGCTATCCTGCCACTGCGATTCTGATCGGGAAAAGGAAGGATTAATGGTTAAAGTCCCTTGCCCTCCTTGCCACAGTCACAACCAGCCTTCTCTCCCCACCCCCTCCGCAGGGCAGCTACTTTCTTAAAATGAAGCCTGCTACATCTCTTCAGGATCACGGGATAAGGACTCACTGCTGAACAACTTACACCAGGCATTCCTCAAAGTACAAGGCTCATCTAATACAGCAAAACAAAGCAGATGCCACTTACAGCCCCCAAATGAAACCACTCACACATTTCATCAGTTATCGACACCCAAGTCTGGAGAATGACACTTCCCTCTCACACGCCTTGGCTGTTGACTTATACATCCTTACAGACATCTCCTGATCCAAAACAGCTCTTCCCAAGGAACAACATGCCCATGACAGGGCTATGGAGATGGGGAATGCAGCCGCTGTCCACAGACTTACTCTGGGAAAACTGTTTCAGGATTAATGATGCCATCCCAAACCTCAGGGGATTGTTCACCTGCTCACCTTCCAACATGATGTCTGCCATCATCTGCCAGCACTGCCCTTTTGCTTTCTATAGAGGAGGAATGAGCCACAAAATACAAAATGGACAAAAATCTGATGTCAGAAATCTCAATATTCAAAAGGAAGTGGCAGAACACTGAAACCTTCTAGGTCCTAGGACACTGTGTAAATAACCTGAAAATAGCTATCCTGCAGCAAAGGAACTTCAAAAGAGACATTGAGACATGAAACCACTGAATTACAATACATCAGGAGTTTTCACCAATATCATTTGTGAACTGAACTGACACAAAGAACTCCTTGCACATTCCATGTGCTTAACGGTGCCATGATATCCACATTTAAAAAACGGTTTTGGAAATTACCACTGTTAACTATGTAATTATCATTGGCTGAAGTTTTACACTTTTCATTTCCTTCTGACCTTATTTTTTTTACGATTGCCCACACCCAGACGTATATTTGTACTGGCAACTCCAGGACAACATGCATAAATGTGCTAGCCTTGAGTCTCTTCACCATTCTTATTTGTTTTTACATGATGTAAAATAAAAGCCTAATTATATCTTGTAGTATGTACCTTATTATGTCAGGAGGCAATAAACATTTTCTGATCCTGAAAAAAAACCCTGTTACTTTATTGCCTCCCTTTTTCACCCTTATGAAACAACAGATTCATACATTTTCAATACCAGTGGACTATGATGAGTTAAGACTCCCATATACCCTTCCTTCCTTCCTTCCTTGAACTCCATTCAGTCTCATCTTCTTCTTTGTAAGGACACTAAAGTCTGTCTCCATCACAGCTTCACCTCCCTCTGAGTTCCTACCATGACCTGCTCCTTCCTCAGAGCCACCTGCTCTCCCTCTGGATCTCAGAAGGGGATTAATGCTTCAGTGAAGGACAGGTCTACCAATGGCTATTAACTGGACAGAATGGGATGGATCAGCCTCTGTGCATCTATGTCTTCCCACAATATTGTGTATGATAGCATTTCCTGTGTGCCCGAAACACAACATACTGTATTTATTACATTAGTTTGCTTCCCCCCTCCCTGTCCTTTATGAAGCTTATTGCCTGATCTTGAGGGGCAATTGATGCACAGAGGCAATGTCAGAATTAGATGTTTCAGAAATCAAAGGTATCATCACTGTAAGTTACTTTCTCCCAAGGATGATATTACTACTACTACTACTACTACTAAATTTGTTAGTCACTTTTATCATACATTTCTATAGGATTTGAAGCCCACTTGCCTGTCTTGGGGTTGTTTTGCCTTTGTATCATGCCTGCCTGCCCACACTGTAAACAGGACAGAACGTAGGTCCTGTTTTCTTATACCTGTCCATTTCATGGGTCCATAAATTTCCTTAGAGCATAAGGCTCTTAATCTCAGGATCATGGGTTCAAGCCCCTCATTGGGTGAAAGATTCCTGCATGGCAGGGGGTTGATCAGAGTTTCCCGAACCTGGGTTTCCAACTGTTTTTTAAATACAGTTCCCATCATCCCTGACCATTGGTCCTCCTAGTGAGGGATGATGGGAGTTGTGGTCCAACAACATCTGAACGGCCACAGGTTCCCCATCCCTGTAATAGTGAAATAAGTTAATGTAAAGGTAAAGGGACCCCTGACCATTAGGTCCAGTCGTGGCCGACTCTGGGGTTGCGGCGCTCATCTCGCTTGATTTGCCGAGGGAGCCGGCGTACAGCTTCCGGGACATGTGGCCAGCATGACTAAGCCACCTCTGGCGAACCAGAGCAGTGCACGGAAACACCGTTTACCTTCCCACTGGAGTGGTACCTATTTATCTACTTGCACTTTGACGTGCTTTCGAACTGCTAGGTTGGCAGGAGCAGGGACTGAGCAACGGGAGCTCACCCCACTGTGGGGATTCAAACCGCCGACCTTCTGATCGGCAAGCCCTAGGCTCTGTGGTTTAACCCACAGCGCCACCCATGTGGTAATCTAATGTCCTGCAGACAGCAGCTGTTGGTGGGATTGGGCAGTCTTGCTTTCCTCACTTCCCTCACAAGTCCGAGGTCCATGCTTATTACTGAGAGGGAGGAGATATGAGTAAGGGAATTCGGGTGAGGAGGTTGGTGCACTCAAGCCACCCGGAGGACTACACTGAGATCTCTGCTACCTTGCTTCCCTCTCTTGCAGCAACCTAGAGGGACCCTGAGAGGCAGTGCTGTCTTACCCCGCCATATTGTCAGCTCCTGCCTGAAAATATTACTGGAACCAACTTTGATCACTCAAAGCACCACATTTCTCTTAATGTGTTACATGGCATTTCTCTTCCTCTCTCTGCCCTTTATGAAGGTTGAGATCCACAGCTCAAAGTGTGATGGAAGCACAAATGCGGTGCAAGAATTAGACATTTTACAGACCCTAATAAAAGATGCTGTCCTTTGCTATTTGCATTGCTATAATTACAGCTGAGGATCAAATAGGCAAACAGATCCAGTTACCAGTGTGCTAAATTAAATACACATCTTTGCATATCCCGCTCTGGAAAACAGCAACAAGCAAATCTGTGCTTTTTAAGACACTAAAAAACCCACAATCCTATCATGATTTGCAAGTAAACCTACCAATCAGGAATGCAACCGCAGGTGCACTAACCTTAGAGAAAGGCCACTGAATATAGTAGGATTGGGCTGGACATGTCCCTCTGTTTAAAGAGCCAAAAGTTTAGATCTTTGGCATGGCAACAGTGCAGTCAAAATGGTAATTGAATCACACACACAGTGAGGTCTTTTGGAAAAACTAGGCAGAAGAAACAAAACTACTGGGTAGTATTAAAAATAGCTTCTACATTATAAATATACTGGGTTCATGCAGAACTGGAGTGGAGAATGTGCAGCAGTACAGAATGTGCAATAGAAAAATGAGTGCAGCTAAGTCTGCTATTGTGATTGTTACACACTGCAATTTGAGCTTGCATTGATCTGTTTTTAAAAGAATAAATACTGTACTGCGGTTAAAGAAATTAGCAGCAGGCAAAGGAAAGGAAAACTTATTTGGAAATAACTGCAGATAGATTTTACTTTGGGGCATGCTGTTGAGGAAGAAGCATTTGCCTATAATCTGGGATCAAATAAAAGAAAAGGCTGCAGAGGCCTGGGAACCAGAAGCAGGAGGGTCTGAGGACAAACAAGCCAGCTGGAATTTCCAGCTCCTCCTATTCTTTACATAAACTCTGGACCACTGCAAAGAGGTTGCCTGTGGCAAGCTTTCTTATTCACGGGGCCAGCAAAATGGAGCAAACCCCCCCCCCCACTTATACAAAGTGGAGTGACAGGCAGCCCTCTGATACAGTTTCTGTCCACACTACTATGCCAGATAGAGGCATATGGAAATTATGGAAATGAGCAGCTGGAGAGTCTCATTAATTTATAATTTGGTTCATAGTTCATTTGCATAGTTCCCTGGTCATTCATAAGGATGCTGCAGATGCTCTGTCTCACTTGCACACTGCATCTCAGTGCAGCAACTTTGGATCAGTGAAAGGCCACCTGGTACAGTAATCTGCAAAGATACGGAGAGATGCCTTCTCCTCAATTTATTGCCTTTCTGGCGTCTCTAGCTGTCCTGGCTATTGGTGGGCTCATCTCCAATGGCTTTATTGTTGCAGTGATAGTCACTGAGTGGGCTAAAAGCAGGAAACTTGATGCTAGAGAACAACTTCTTCTGTCTCTAGGTATGTCCAATATCGGCTTCTCGGGTGTTCTGTCTCCATATTTAATTAAGTACTACTTAATCTCTGACTTTAGCAGCCCCTTAATATTACAAATATGCTACTTCATTGGAACCTTTCTCACATTCTCCCGATTCTGGCTTACTGCCTGGCTCTGCCTCTTCTATTATCTCAAGATCGTTAACAACAACTGCTCCCTTTTTCTTTGGTGCAAGCTGAGGATATCACGGATAATACCTTGGCTTCTTGGGGGATCTCAAGCCATCTCCTTGCTTGCTTCCTTCTTTGCACTGCAGAGTGCGTATATTAAACCCCAGGGAAGCATTACAAACATGACGCAAGACCAGACAGAGGTTGATTTTGCTACTAATTTCAAAATCTTCTTTTTGATTACTGGTGCTGGCTGCCCGTTCCTGATAGTTTTTCCTTGCTCAATCATGGTTGTAGCCTCACTCTACAGACACGTCTACAAACTGACTGGGAAAGAATCCAATATTAGGAGCCTTCCAACAGATGCCCACACGAAGGCAGCTGGGACAGTCCTCCTCCTGCTGGTGCTTTCCATTTCTTTTTACGTGGCAAAGATCTTATTTATAACTGGCTGTATTAACAAAGATATAGTTGCCGTTTCAGTGTGTATAACAATGATACTAATGTACTCCCCTGTGCAGGCTGCCCTCCTGGTGTTGGTGAATCCCAAGCTGAAGCAGGCAGCTGCCAGGATGCTTCCAAGAAGAAAGCCTTAACCATTCTTAGGTGTTGCCTTTTGTGAAAAGCTAGCTCAGGGGGCCCAAGCCTGGTCAGGAGTAGAGTGTGCATGTTTTCTCCAGCACACAAACTGGAATTGACCCCTCCTATCATGCCTGCCATTTGCCATGGGAAGAAAGGGCCTATTGATGCCAACAGCAGATTTCCTCCCATTGTGGTTCTGATTGGGATGGGGGGTGATGAGTGGTTAAAGATTCCTGCCCCACCTTGCCCCAGTCACAAGCAGCCTTGCTTCCTCCCCCTAAGTCAGCTACTTCCTTTCTTAAAATGAAACATTAACATCCCTTCAGGCTCATTGGTCAAGACATCTAAGAATTGCCATAGGAGAGACCGAGATTAGAAAACAGCAAAACAAAAACAAAGGAACGTGATGTTTACAGGCACCTCCTGCTCTTCCCAAGAAACAACATACCTACACCAGGCATCTGTATACCAGCAGCCCCTGTGGCAGACGCAGATGCCATCTCTGTCCACAAATTCATTCTGGCAATACAGCCTTAGAATGCTGTTCACAACATCAGGAGTTTGTTCACCTCCTCATCTTCCAATGTGATATCTGCGATCTTCTTACATGATATCCACCATCAGAAACTCCTTTCTGCATTCTACACAGGACAAACACGCCAGCCTATATGCAAAATAAGAAATGGACAGAAGTCTGACATCAGAGATTGCAATATTCAAAAAGCCTATGGCAGAATGCTTCTATAACCTTAAAGTTGCCGTCCTACAGCAAAGGAACTTCAAAGGGACACTGCAACGTATAACCATTGAATCACAATATATCAAGAGTTTCAGTGCTATCATTTGTGGAGTGAACTGAGCCAAATAATTTCTTGTCCATTTGCCTTGTACTTAATGGTGCCATGATATCTGCTTCATAAAAAATTGTTTTGGAAATTACCACTGTTAACCATGTAATTATCACTGTCCAAAGTTTTACATATTTTATTTCCTCTGATCTTACTTTTTACGGTCCCCACCCCAACATACCCTTGCAACTCAGAATAATTGTATATACATTTTTTCTATAGGGAAAAATGTTTAGGGAAGCTTTTAATATTTTATGAACTATTGTATCTTCAGGTTTTGTTGGAAGCCACCCAGAGTGGCTGGGGAAACCCAGCCAGATGAGCGGGGTAGAAATTATTATTATTATTATTATTATTATTATTATTATTATTATTACTACTACTACTACTACTACTACTATTATTACTATTTATATTTTCTGCCTTACAACTTTTCACTGTTCTTGTTTGTTACAGCATGTCAAATAAAAGTCTTATTATTTACTGATGTGCTTTATTATGCCAACAATCCATAAGCAATTTCTTATCTTGAATAATAAGCCTCTTACTTTTTGCCTCCCTTGTTTCATTTGTATAAACTCATAAGTTTTGCCATTACTGCATATTCCTGCGTTTTGAATTCTCACTATGTCATGGTTTTTGCCTTTTCCAAACATTTTGCATACCAGCCTTGAAACTCTACTCACATAAAATTTAAATTCCCTCTGTTATACTTGGACCGTGTGTGTGTGTGTGTGTGTGTGTGTGTGTGTGTTTATATGTTAATAAAATATAACAAGGGTAATATGACAAAGGTCAGATTTTGACTTTAGAAATTGTTATACCAAAATCAGGTACCCTGTAAAGAAAAACAAGAAAGAAAGAAAGAAAGAAAGAAAGAAAGAAAGAAAGAAAGAAAGAAATAAGCAAGCGATCAAGCAAGCACTATTTAATCTGTTTTGGCTGAAGATAATGGCAGAAATCATAAGTTGCAATCAAATTCTTATTCGTCAACCTTGCCAGCAAGATTAAGTTCAATAGGCACACCATCCATACATTGGCTTAATGTGGATCATGAAGCCCTATTGTACCTCCTTCAATTCCCCCTTGTCTTCTTCTTCATCTACTTCTGTCCCACACTTTCCCTTCCCTATATCCAGAGTGTCCTATGAAATGGATTTAGCTTCTCCCTCCCTGAAGTTCTCCGATTTCTTCCCACTTCCCCTTGGCAACTGGTCCCCTTCTCCATGATGCCCTCATCTGGGACAGATGACCAACAGTAGAATATTGCATGTCTATAGGAAGGCTAGACCTTTATAATTTCCTTTTTCATCAACCACAAGTGTTTCAAACTTTGCTAGGCAATTTGGACGCCTGGAAAGCTACCCTACCACCCACTACTTGCAGATGTTGTTAAACACCAACTACCAGAAGCTTTTGTGGCTCTTTTTTGTGCATCAAATGTCTTCCCTCGACATTTTGTGTGATTGCAGCTCTTGCATGCTCAGAACACAACATATTTCTTACAGCTTAGTTTGATTTCTCTCCCTCTCTCTCCCTGCCCTTTATGAAGGTTGTTATGCACATCTCATGGGCCAACAGAAGCACAGAGGCAGTGCAAGAACCAGCTGTTTCAGAAATCTAATAAAAAGTACTGTCCTTTGCCTATTTGATCTTCAGTTGCAAATACAGTGATGCAAATATAGAATGGAATTAGGTACTGCTTTGCTTAATAAAATACATATATTTCCATTTTCTGTTCTGGAAAACAGCACCAAGCAAATCTCTATGCTTTTTAAGACACTGAAGAAACCCAAACCTATCATGTTTTGACAGGTAAACTGATCAATTAGGGCTACAATCTGTGCACGCTTACTTTAGAGTAAGTCCACTAAATACAGTAGGATTAAATTCCATGGTTGCATAGGATTGGGCTGTCTGTGTCCCTTAATTTAAAAACATACTTCAGAAATTAACAACAATCTTGAGCAAAGTGATAAATGTTACTTTGAATGACACGGGCAATGAGGTCTTTTGGCTAAACTAACAGAAGAAACTAAAGCATTTTGCAGTATTACAGCTTTTTCTATGTTATGAATATACTGTGGGTCAGTGGAGAGCCGGAGTTACTGTTTATTTTATTTAACAAAATTTATGTGCCCTTGACTGTAAAAAAACCCCCACAACCCTTCTAACTGGTTACAAAAATATAAACAAAAAAATTCTCAATAAAAAGTTTAAGAACAAGTACAGTCGTACCTTGGTTCTGGAACGCCTTGGGAGTCAAATGTTTTGGCTCCTGAATGCCACAAACCCGGAAGTGACTGTTCCGGTTTGTGAACGTCCTTTGGAATTTGAACATTCGACGCGGCTTCTGCAGCTTCCAATTGAGTGCAGGAAGCTCCTGCTGCCAATCGGAAGCCGCGCCTTGGTTGTCTAACGTTTTTGGAAGTCGAACAGACTTCCAGAACGGATTCCATTTGACAACCAAGGTACGACTGTATGTATTTAAAAGCAGTCAAAATATACTAATTAAAATCGACAGTAGCGAAAAAGAGAAAAACACATGTACAGTGTTACCTCCGGTTGCAGGCGGGATCTGTTCCAGAGGTCCGGTCGGATCCTGAGGTTTCCGCAACCTGAGGACCGCTTCTGTGCATGCAGACGCAGTGAAACCCGGTAAAATACTTCCAGGTTTGCCGCGCGCTCATCCCAAAGTTTATGTAACCAGGGGCAGTGGCGTAGCGTGGGTTGTCAGCACCCGGGGCAAGGCAAGTAATTTGCGCCCCCTAACCCGTGGATTTGCGCCCCCTAACACCTGCAAGGGACGCAGGTGGCGCTGTGGGTTAAAGCCTCAGCGCCTAGGACTTGCCGATCGAAAGGTCGGCGGTTCGAATCCCTGCGGCGGGGTGCGCTCCCGCTGCTCGGTCCCAGCGCCTGCCAACCTAGCAGTTCGAAAGCACCTCCGGGTGCAAGTAGATAAATAGGGACCGCTTACCAGCGGGAAGGTAAACGGCGTTTCCGTGTGCGGCTCTGGCTCGCCAGAGCAGCGATGTCACGCTGGCCACGTGACCCGGAAGTGTCTCCGGACAGCGCTGGCCCCTGGCCTCTTAAGTGAGATGGGCGCACAACCCCAGAGTCTGTCAAGACTGGCCCGTACGGGCAGGGGTACCTTTACCTTTACCTTTAACCCGTGGATTTGCCCTAACCCCAGATGTTGTGCCCGGTGCGGCCGGCTCCCCCTGCACCCCCCACGCTACGCCAATGACCAGGGGTTACGTAAAGGACTGTAACTTCTGTACGTCTGCACAGAACATACAGAACGTTTTAAGCAGGCACCAGAAAGAGCACAGCAAAGGCATATGTCTGATATCAATAGGCAGGGAGCTCCAGTTTAGGTGCTACCACATTAAAAGATCAATTTCTTACAGCTACTGAACAGATATTGTGTGGCTTGTGTAACCATGACAGTTCCACAGATCAAAGCCATCTTGCCAGGATACAAACAAGCTTATTCCCCCTCATCCATCCCAAGTCTGTATCAAGGAATCAGCCCAGGGCCCACATGGCTTCTCCTGATTCAGAACTTCTGGACAAAGAGAGCTGAGGATCAGCATACAAATCACAGCTGGCCCCCAAAGTCCTAATGGCTGCTCCCAGCAATGGGGATAGAATAGTGCCCTATGATACCCCATATTGTAAACACCAGGGGTGGTCCTTCCATGATTCAACAGCAGTATTTCCAGTTCCTCCGATTCTTTACCTGAGCAGTAAAATCTAGACCACCAACAGGGTTCTCTTGGGCAAAATTTCTTGTTCCATATAACCACCAAGATGAAGCACCAATTCAATTTATACAAAGCCATTCAATATAGTTTGTCATCAGCACCACTATACTATCTAGAAGCATCATGGAAATGGGCAGGCCAAGAGTCCCATGAATTTACATAGTTTGATGCATAGTTCATTTCCATAGTTCCCAACCCATTGAGAAAGTATACTAAATTCAAGCAGGCAGCTGCCAGGATGTTTCCAAAAACAGAGACTTAACAATTCTTAAGGACATTGACACTGGCCACACAGAGAGCATTGTGTTTAAGTTATTGGTTTGGGGTCCCCCCGCCCGTGTTGTTCTGTTAGGCACACAGGTTTCTTATTCCTGTGCTGAAAAATACCAATAACAAGGATTATTTAAGAAAATTCTTAGGGCCAAACTAGAGTGTAATATCTTTCCCGGGCCTGATAATGCCATCAGCAACATAAGGGATTGATTCTCCTCTTCATGTGATATATGCCATCTGCCAGTTATGCCCTTCTGCATTTTACACAGGGCAGTCTCTATGCAAAATAAGAAATGGACAAAAATCGGACATCAGAAATGGCAATATGCATTTTAACTGTCCTGTACACTGTATACTGTACACTGCAATGTGAATCCACTAAATTACAATACACATCAAGAGTTTTCACTGCTATATTTGTTGATGGAACAGGAAAAGAAAATTCTTAGTACATTGTATTTATTTACCAATGCAACAATATCTGTAACATCAAAAACTGTTTTGTGAACTACACCTGCTGAATACATAATTCTCATTGTCAAGAGGTTCTGCACATTTCATTTCCCTCTAACCTCACATTTTACAATCACCACACCCAAAATATTTATGTACTTGCCACTCAGGATAACATAACATACTTAAATGTGTTAGCTTTTAAACCTATTTGTTGTTCTTTTATCTTGTCAAATAAAAGTGTTATTATCTCCTGAAGTATGTGCTTTATTATGCCAATAATCAACAAACATTTTCCAATCTTAGGGGGAAAACCTGTTAATTTTTGCCCTTCCTTCTTTCATCCTTATAAAACTCATAAGCTTTGCCATTGTTGTATATTCCTACATTTAGGGTTCTCACTGTGACATAGTTGTTGTTGGTATATCAGTGTTTCCCACATATTTTGCATACCACAGTCTTGAAGCTATAATCTTATATTACATTTAATTCCCTCAGGGACCAGTTTGATAATGTATAGCTTAGTAGATATAACAATAAAAACAAGAAGGTTGAGGGTTTTTTTTATTTTAGCACCTATTATTCCAAGATCTGGTGTCCTGTAAATAAATAAGAAAGAACTATCCACAAAGCCTTGTAGTTATAAGCAGCAATACAAATTCTTAAGATGTCAGCTTTGCTATGAGAGTTAAGTTCAATTAGACAGTTGACTGTTTGCTGCAGATTTTCTGAAAAGGACCTGCATCATGGCACAGTGTTGGTGTTGGGATACTGCCAGGGAGATAAAGCCCATCATGGCCCCCACGTCGCCACCGGACGATCCATCGATCTACGATCTCCCGTAGATACAGTATCAGCAATTAGCGACACGAGCTCCAGAAAATAGCTTGCCACATTCCAGAGCTGATGCACGCTCTATCAGCAGAATTTGCACAGCGAAAGATGCACGCAGGAGAGCATTATTTAGAAGTTTATTCAGCGTTGGTCAGAACAAAGAAAAAACATGACTACCTGCTTGCGTGTTCAGGCACAGAGAGAGATAGACAACAGCTCTATCAAAACAGAAACATCCTGTGAACAGGAAATACGCAGACTCTGTGACTCACAAAGCCTGCTCCCTTTTAAGGTGGAACGGAAATATCCTAACAGTTGGAACATCTGCTCAGGCAGAAGGTCCCAACCTGAATCCTCAGCATCTTCAGATAGGGCTAGAAACGCCCGCAATCTGACATCCTGGGGAGCAGCTCTCTGTCAACATAGACAGTACTGGGCTGCAGGGATCAAAGGTTTGACTCTGTACAAGGCTGCTTCCAAGGCACCAGCAGCACATCTTTTAAGAATACGCTGAAAGAGGAAAGGGATTCCTGTCAGGGATACAAAGGCTAGATCTATTCCATGGGTAGGCAAGCTAAGGCCCAATCGCCTTCTAAATCCGGCCCACGGATGGTCTCGGAATCAGCATGTTTTTACATGAGTAGAATGTGTACTTTTATTTAAAATGCATCTCTGGGCTATTTGTGGGGCATAGGAATTCGTCCCCCCTTTTTTTTTCAAAATATAGTCTGGCCCCCCCACAAGGTCTGAGGGACAGTAGACTGGCCCCCTGCTGAAAAAGTTTGCTGACCCCTGATCTATTCTATCTGGCAATCTTCATGTGGCATGATGTGTATCTCCACAGGCTGGCTGCTTTTTAATATTTGAGATCCTTTATTTCTCAGCTGGCTGCTGACTTTCAGGGTCTGCTTCCTTAGAAAGGTAATGCATAATCCACTGTGCACTGTTCATAAAGACATCTGCTTCAGCCTCCATTCCACTTACAGCATGATTCTCTTCTGGGTACCACAACAGCCTGCAAAGGGAACAACAAAAAATTATATTTTAGAAGTTCCTGTGGACTACGATGAGCCAAGACTCTCATCTATAGCTTCTGTGTACTCCCTTCAGTCCCATCTCCTTCTTTGTAAGGACACTAAGGCCTGTCTCCATCACAGCCTCCTCTCCCTTTCAAGTCTTGCCATGACCTGCTCCATCCTCAAAGCCACCTGCTGTCCCCCCTGGATCTTAGGAGAGGATTAGATGCACCATGAAGGACAGGTCTATCAATGGCATGCTGAATCAGAATAGCTAAATGGAGCCTTCATGTGGAAAGAAACAGACTCAGCATGCTGCAGGTGGAAAGAATGGGTAGGCTATCACTTTTATGTGCTCTCTGTTGACTCGTAGGAACATGTGGTTGGTTGTTATTTATTGGAGTCAGACGTTTCTGATCATACTGTGCTCTTATCTACTTTGAATAGTTTGATTTCTGTACAACAAGGTCTCAAAACAACATGGTGCTATTGCATTTCCTGTGTGTTCTAAGCACAACACATTTATTACATGCTAGTTTGAATTTTTTGCTCCCCCGCCCACCCTTTAGGTAGGTTGTTATCCACATCCCAAGGGGCAAATGAAACACAGAAGCAATGCAAGAATTAAATGTTTCATGACTCTAATAAAAGATTCTGTCCTATTCCTATTTGATCCTCAGCTGCAATTACAGTGGTACCTCGGGTTAAGAACTTAATTTGTTCTGGAGGTCCGTTCTTAACCTGAAACTGTTCTTACATTGAGGTACCACTTTAGCTAATGGGGCCTCGTGCTGCCTCCGTGACACCGCCGCACAATTTCTGTTCTCATCCTGAAGCAAAGTTCTTAACCCGAGGTACTATTTCTGGGTTAGTAGAGTCTGTAACCTGAAGCGTCTGTAACCTGAGGTACCACTGTATAGCGATGCAAGAAAAGAGAAATAATTACCACTAGACTTAGTAAAAGACACTAAATCTTTTTCCATCCTGGAAAACAGCAACGAACAAATCTGTGTGCTTTTAATACACTAAGGAAACAGAAACCTATAATTATTTCACAGATATACCTATCATTTAAGGCTGTAATCATATGCACACTGTACATAGAGTAAGCCCATTGAATATGTTGTTGTTTAGTCGTTTAGTTGTGTCCGACTCTTCGTGACCCCATGGACCAGAGAACGCCAGGCACTCCTGTCCTCCACTGCCCCCCGCAGCTTGGTCAGACTCATGCTGGTAACCTCGAAAACACTATCCAACCATCTCGTCCTCTGTCGCCCCCTTCTCCTTGTGCCCTCCATCTTTCCCAACATCAGGGTCTTCTCCAGGGAGTCTTCTCTTCTCATGAGGTGGCCAAAGTACTGGAGCCTCAGCTTCACAATCTGTCCTTCCAGTGAGCACTCAGGGCTGATTTCCTTCAGAATGGAGAGGTTTGATCTTCTTGCAGTCCATGGGACTCTCAAGAGTCTCCTCCAGCACCATAATTCAAAAGCATCAATTCTTCGGCGATCAGCCTTCTTTATGGTCCAGCTCTCACTTCCATACATCACTACTGGGAAAACCATAGCTTTAACTATACGGACCTTTGTTGGCAAGGTGATGTCTCTACTTCTCAAGATGCTGTCTAGGCCTGTCATTGCCCTTCTCCCAAGAAGCAGGCGTCTTTTAATTTCGTGGCTGCTGTCACCATCTGCAGTGATCATGGAGCCCAAGAAAGTAAAATCTCTCACTGCCTCCATTTCTTCCCCTTCTATTTGCCAGGAGGTGATGGGACCAGTAGCCATGATCTTCGTTTTTTTGATGTTGAGCTTCAGACCATATTTTGCACTCTCCTCTTTCACCCTCAATAAAAGGTTCTTTAATTCCTCCTCACTTTCTGCCATCAAGGTTGTGTCATCTACATATCTGAGGTTGTTGATATTTCTTCCGGCAATCTTAATTCCGGCTAGGGATTCATCCAGCCCAGCCTTTCGCATGATGAATTCTGCATATAAGTTAAATAAGCAGGGAGACAAAATGCAGCCTTGTCGTACTCCTTTCCCAATTTTGAACCAGTCAGTTGTTCCATATCCAGTTCTAACTGTAGCTTCTTGTCCCACATAGAGATTTCTCAGGAGACAGATGAGGTGATCAGGCACTCCCATTTCTTTAAGAACTTGCCATAGTTTGCCATGGTTGACACAGTCAAAGGCTTTTGCATAGTCAATGAAGCAGAAGTAAATGTCTTTCTGGAACTCTCTAGCTTTCTCCATAATCCAGCGCATGTTTGCAATTTGGTCTCTGGTTCCTCTGCCTCTTCTAAATCCAGCTTGCACTTCTGGGAGTTCTCGGTCCACATACTGCTTGAGCCTTCCTTGTAGAATTTTAAGCATAACCTTGCTAGCGTGAGAAATTAGTGCAATTGTGCGATAGTTGGAGCATTCTTTGGCACTGCCCTTCTTTGGGATTGGGATGTAGACTGATCTTCTCCAATCTTCTGGCCACTGCTGAGTTCTCCAAACTTGCTGGCATATTGAGTGTAGCACCTTAACAGCATCATCTTTTAAAATTTTAAATAGTTCAGCTGGAATACCATCACTTCCACTGGCCTTGTTATTTGCAATGCTTTCTAAGGCCCATTTGACTTCACTCTCCAGGATGTCTGGCTCAAGGTCAGCAACCACACTACCTGGGGTATATGAGACATCCGTTTCTTTCTGGTATAATTCCTCTGTGTATTCTTGCCACCTCTTCTTGATATCTTCTGCTTCTGTTAGGTCCTTTCCACTTTTGTCCTTTATTATGGAAATCTTTGTACGAAATGTTCCTTTCATATTTCCAATTTTCTTGAACAGATCTCTGGTTCTTCCCATTCTATTGCTTTCCTCTATTTCTTTGCATTGCTTGTTTAAGAAGGTCTTCTTGTCTCTCCTTGCTATTCTTTGGAAATCTGCATTCAATTTCCTGTATGTTTCACGATCTCCCTTGCATTTTGCTTGCCTTCTCTCCCCCGCTATTTGTAAGGCCTCATTGGACAGCCACTTTGCTTTCTTGCATTTCCTTTTCATTGGGATGGTTTTCGTTGCTGCCTCCTGTATAATGTTACGAGCCTCCATCCATAGTTCTTCAGGCACTCTGTCCACCAAATCTAAATCCTTAAACCTGTTCCTCACTTCCACTGTGTATTCATAAGGGATTTGACTTAGATTGTATCTTACCGGCCCAGTGGTTTTTCCTACTTTCTTCAGTTTAAGCTTGAATTTTGCTATAAGAAGCTGATGATCTGAGCCACAGTCAGCTCCAGGTCTTGTTTTTGCTGACTGTATAGAGCTTCTCCATCTTTGGCTGCAGAGAATATAATCAATCTGATTTCGATGCTGCCCATCTGGTGATGTCCATGTGTAGAGTCGTCTCTTGTGTTGTTGGAAAAGCGTGTTTGTGATGACCAGCTTGTTCTCTTGACAGAACTCTATTAGCCTTTGCCCTGCTTCGTTTTGATCTCCAAGGCCAAACTTGCCAGTTGTTCCTTTTATCTCTTGACTCCCTACTTTAGCATTCCAATCCCCTATAATGAGAAGAACATCCTTCTTTGGTGTCACTTCTATAAGATGTTGTAAGTCTTCATAGAATTGGTCAATTTTAGTTTCTTCAGCACCAGTAGTTGGTGCATAAACTTGAATTACTGTGATGTTAAAAGGTCTGCCTTGGATTCGTATCGAGATCATTCTATCATTTTTGAGATTGCATCCCAGTACAGCTTTTGCCACTCTTTTGTTGACTATGAGGGCCACTCCATTTCTTTTACGGGTTTCTTGCCCACAGTAGTAGATATGATGGTCATCCGAACTGAATTCACCCATTCCCGTCCATTTTAGTTCACTGATGCCCAGGATGTCAATATTTATTCTTGCCATCTCATTTTTGACCACCTCCAACTTACCCATGCTCATGGTTCTTACATTCCAGGTTCCTATGCAATATTTTTCTTTACAGCATTGGACTTTCCTTTCGCTTTGAATATAGTATGATTAAATTTCAAGCATGTATAGCTTGGGCTGTTTATGTCACTTAATGCATATATATATATATATATATATATATACTTAAAAAGTTCAGAGTTTTAGCATGGCAACAACACCCTTGAGTACAGTCAAAGACATTACTTTGAATGGCACAGGCAATGAAGTCTTTTGGCTACACTAAATAGAAGAAACAGAAGCATTTGACAGTATTAAAAACTGGCTCTATATTATGAGTATACTGTGTGTCAGTGGAGAGCTGGAGCTGATTTAAGCAGAGCAGCAATTGCAGCATGTGCACTGGAAAAATGATCTCTGAGCTAACTCCATTGCTGTCACTTGCTGAAGTTTGATACTGTGTCATTCAATTGTGTATCTGTTCATAAAGAAAAAAACAAACGACAGATTGATGTCAACAGCTGGATTGGGGTCAGAGAAATAAGCAGCCACCAAAAAATAGTAAACTGGACCAGTGAAGACTTTATGAAGCTTTTAAGCTTGGGGCATGAGATAGCTTCCTGTGGTGGAAAGAATATTTTTTATGAAGTGGGATAATAGGCTAAAAAGTCATGAAAACCAAAACTAAGAGGGTCTGAGTGTAAGCAAGACGACGAGTATCTTCCAATTCCATTTATTGATGTTCCTTCCTTGCTTCAAGGGCCATTTCCCCAACTCCTAACACTTTTTCCCTGCAGAGAAAAATCTGGGCCACTGCAGTGGATGCCAGTGGCAAGCTTTCTTATTCATATAACTCCCAAAATGGAGCAACATCCCTGATTCACAAAAGGTTGTGTGACAGGAAGCCCTTCTATACAGTCTGTATCAACACCACTCTCCCAAATAAGAGCCTTGTGGAACTTGGTAGCACATTGATTTACATAGCTTGATGCTCAGTTCATTTGCATAGTTCCCAATGGATTAAAAAGTATGCTGCTGATCTGCTACCATCACACCTGTGTGCTGCATGAACTCAAGAACTTTGGTCAGGCCACCTGTACAGCAGTCTGCAAGAATCTGGAAATATGCTTTCTTCCAAAATCATTGCATTTCTGGTGGCTGCAAGTGACTGGGTTCTAGGTGGGCTCATCTCCAACGGTTTTATAGTTGCAGTGATGGTCACTGAATGGGCTCAATGCAAGAGTCTTGCAACTTGTGAACAACTACTTCTCTCTCTGGGTACGTCCAATATCTTTGCCACTGCCTGTGAGATTGCAGTCATTACTAATTTCTTAATAACCAACTCAAGCAACGGCTTAGTGTTTCAAACATTCTACTTCTTTGCAACCTTCGTCTCATATACCCGATTTTGTTTCACTGCCTGGCTCTGCGTCTTCTATTGCATCAAGATAGTGAACAGCACCCACACCCTCTTCCTTTGGTGCAAGCTGAGGATATCGCAGCTGCTGCCCTGGCTTCTTGTGGGATCCCAAGTCTTTTCGGTTTTTATTTCCTTGATTACAATCCCACATATTTCTTTTCAGCTCCAGAGCAACATAGCAACCAACACTTCAAATGTGACTCAAGGAAAGAAAGCAACCCAACTTTCTCGTTCTCTGCAAGGCTTTTTTTTAATGACTGCTTCTGGCTGTCCCCTTCTTGTGGTTTTATTGTGCTCCATTGTGATTGTAGCCTCACTCTACACACATGTCTGCAAGATGACAGGTAAAGGAGCCAGTCTTCGAAGCCTCCAAACAAAAGCTCATGTCAGGGCAGCTGGGACAGTGCTCTCCCTCCTGATCCTTTACATTTTTTTTTACGTGGCACATTCCATAATTGTACTTGAAAATATTGAAAGAATCACCCCTGTTTATTCAGTGTGTCTAACAGTGATCCTAATGTACTCCCCTGCACAGGGTGCCATCCTGCTGTTGGCTAATCCCAAGCTCAAGCAGGCAGCTACGCAGATGCTTCTGAAAACATAGCCTTAAATTCACAAGGAAAAACCAGAAGGTGTGTGTGTGGGGTTTGGCTACTAATCAAGAAATGTTTTCCAATGCTGAACAAATCTGTTGATTTTTTGCCTCCTCCTTTTACCCTTATGCAATGCCTAAGCTTCTTATTACAGTATATTCCTACATTTATGTCGCCCACTTTGCCACAAACCTTTCCCTACCTATTCTGCATAACACAATCTCGCAGCTACAATGATACATGGCATTAAGACCATGGACTCATTTGTACAAGTTAGTATAAATATAATGGATTCTAAAATCCAAATTGTCGCAGTGTCATTTTTGTCTGTTATATTCTATATCAATGACCAAAACCTCTTTGCTTCATTACACAGATACCATATGAGAACATAACTTTGAATGTTTTCTTTGACTCTTCCCTTCCTTCTCTAAATTAATCCTTACTCAAGTACAGAAGCTTTTGCTTAATTCTCCTTTAGGTAACGGTAAAGGGACCCCTGACAGTTAAGTCTAGTTATGAATGACTCTGGGGTTGCTGCGCTCATCTTGCTTTACAGGCCGAGGGAGCCGGCGTTTGTCCGCAGACAGTTTTCCGGGTCATGTGGCCAGCATGACTAAGCCGCTTCTGGCGAAACCAGAGCAGCGTACGGAAAAGCCGTTTACCTTTCCGCCGGAGTGGTACCTATTAATCTACTTGCACTTTGACTTGCTTTCGTACTGCTAGGTTGGCAGGAGCAGGGACTGAGCAAAGGGAGCTCACCCCGTGGCGGGGATTCGAACCACCGACCTTCTGAACGGCAAGCCCAAGAGGCTCAGTGGTTTAGACCACTTTGCCTACTATTAAATGTTCCTAGGTTCCTAACACTTCTGCTCAACCCTAACAATGAGCTCCTTCCTGGTATACCCAAGGCACTAACTGGTTGTCTTGTGCCTGGCCATTTTGCATCTCCTGTCATACAAGTTAGATAGAGAAGCTGACCTTTCATCATCTGTAGCTGTGTTGTCAGGTATGACATTGTTGTTGGCATTCCGTCAGTGCCAAGAGGCAATGGAGTATGCCTCTGGGATGAAGACAAATCGCTGTGTTAGCAGCACCAAAGTGACCTCTCCAAAGTGCAAGCCTGAGCAGTGTGTAGGGACGTCCTGGGCTGCCCAGACAACAAGACCCTCTCTCAGCCTTGCTGTTGTAGTCTAAAGGAATGCAGAGCAATACGTTTGGCACCAGCTTGGCTTCAGGAACTGCTGGAAGGGGTAGTACCTCTGATGGGAAATACATTGTGCTCCTTCTAGTGTAGTTTGTCCATGTCTGGGCCCCACCCTGCACTCAGCTCTCACTTGTGGCTTCTGGAAGCTGTCAGCATGCAACTGTGGCCACACCCTGGTAATGGCTTTGAATAGTTGGCTAAACCAGGTGAGGGAAGTTGATGGGTCTCAAACCCTCAGTGAGTTAGGGACTTTCCCTGCATACGAAGACAGTTATCACAACAGACATGGAAAGAAATGATCATCTAGTACTAATCATGGCAGTGTGTCTACCATTAGGGTTGATCTGTCACCTGACAAACCAAATGTATTCTGAAATATCACCCAACATGTTTTCCGAGGTAAACCGTGGAAATTAGCCCCACTTCTGAAAAACAGCTGAATCAAACCCAAACACATTACTATCACACATCTCCATATTTAGCATAGATAACTGCATTGATGAGTTGCATCAATTATGCTATTATTGGTTATTATTTCCTGTATAGAAGCAGTAAAATGTAGGCTGGACAAGGTAACTGTTGGGTTGATTTTTATTTCATTTATTGGATTTATATACCACCCTATATCCACAGGTCTCAGGCCTCTGTAGCTGGTTGACTGACTGAACCCAAAATGCTCACTAATGGTTCCTCATCATCCCAAAAAGAAGTGAGCAGTGGGGTGCCACAGGGTTCTGTCCTAGGTCCACTGTTGTTCAATGTCTTTATAAAAGATATGGATGAAGGAATTGAGGGGGGTGCTCATCAAATTTATAGGTGACACCAAGCTGGGAGGGATAGCTAATGCCAGAAAAGGGAAAATTGGGATTCAGTATGACCTTAACTCATTGAAGAACTGGGCTCAAACTAACACAATGAATTTCAGTAGGGACAAATATAAGGTTCTGCAATTAGGCAGGAATACCAGCTGCACAAATATAAGATGAGGAACACCTGGCTTGCCAGTAGTACATGTGAAAAGGATCCAGGGGTCTTAGTAGACCACAAGTGTAACATGAGTCAAGAGTGTAATGCAGCAGCAAAAAAAGCTAATGCTCTTCTAGGCTGCATCAACAGAAGTATGGTGTCCAGATCAAGGGACATCAAGAGTACCGCTCTGTTATGACTTGGTCAGATCACACCTGGAGTATTGTCTCCAGTTCTGGGCACAATTTAAGAAGGATGTTGACAAGCTGGAACGTGTGCAGAGGAGGGCAACCAAGATGATCAGGGGTCCAGAAATTAAGCCTTATGGGGAATAGTTGAGGGAGCTGGGTATGTTTAGCCTAGAAAAGAGGAGACTGAGAGGTGATATGCTAGCCATCTTCAAATATCTCAAGGGCTGTCACATGAAAGATGAAGCAAGCTCCCCCCACCCCCGCTCCAGAGGGCAGGTCTTGAACCAATGGGTTCAAATAACAAGAAAGAAGATTCTGACTAAACATTCCAACTCTACAATTAATAAGGCAAAACTATTGAACCAGGTAAGTTCCTTACCAGTTAGGGGCGAGCGGAGTTCCCCAGTAAAGTGGCCATGTTGATGACAGGGCAGCTTTCTGCATAGGCTTTGGGCATCTCTGGGAATCAACCAAATAAGTGGCAGCAAAGTCACCACGAGAACCTTCCAACTCCACAGCTATCTTCCCCAAAATTGCACTGCACAAAATACAGAAGGGCTACTGAGATGTCTATTTCAGCAGAAAAACTAGGAGCTGCTGGGTAACTTCAAATGAACGATTTGTTGCTATAGGCATGTCAACAGCCCTTTTGAGTACCTTGCTGGCAATGTTTATGCCTATTCAGAATGAGTAAGTAATATGAATGACTAGAAAGAAATTAGCAATCCTATCTATTCATCTGCAGGGCAGTGGGATTATCCTTATGACTGATGTATGAGCTTTAGTTCAGAGCCATTTGATTGGATATTGACCTTCCATATTCACTTATACAAAAAAGAGCAGCTATTCAAAAGTATAGACATGTAGAACCATATTGGTCAAACGAACTGTCTGCATTTCCTTCTGTTCTGTTGTTATCTACATCCCAATGGGCAACTGAAGCAGAGAGGTAATGAAAGAATTAGAAGTTTCATAAATCTAAACAAAGGCACTGTCTCAAGCCTGTTTAATCCTCACCAGCAATCACAGGGATGCAAATACAGAAGGGATATATTTACCACTCTGCTATCTCTGGCACACATCTTTGCATTTTCCTTTCTGTAAACAGCTGCAAACAAATTTATGTCTTTAAAGATACTGATGAAAGAAAAACCTATCCTAATTTGACAGATACAACATATTAATTAAAGCAGCAATCAATCCTGCATTGCAGGGGGTTGGGTTAAACAACCCTCTGGGTCCCTTCCAACTCTACAACTCGTAAGTTTATTGTTACCAAGTACAGTGATACCTCAGGTTTAAGTACTTAATTTGTTCCAGAGGTCCGTACTTAACCTGAAACTGTTCTTAACCTTTAGCTAATGGGGCTTCCTGCTGCCACCGCGCTGCCAGAGCCCGATTTCTGTTCTCATCCTGAAGCAAAGTTCTTAACCTGAAGCACTATTTCTGGGTTAGCTGAGTCTGTAACCTGAAGTGTATTTAACCTGAAGCGTATGTAACCTGAGGTACCACTGTACCTCAGTTCAGCTGGAACTTGTTCTGAGGAATGAGGGTGTCCCTGTGGTAAGTCAGGAAAAACCTCTATGGTAGGGATGTCCAACCAGTAGATAGTGATCTACTGATAGATCCCCGGCTGATCTTGGTAGATCGCGGGATCCTTATGGTGTACAAAAAGTCATGGGGGGGGGAGCAATTCCCTCCAAAAAAAGCTTAACAACTCTGGGGAATTCACCCACCCACCCCACGCACGCTCCTCCTCCCTCCAATGACAATGGGTAGATCACTGCCAGTTTATTTTGGTCGACACAATCAAATGCTTTTGCATAGTCAATGAAGCAAAAGTAGATGTTTTTCTGGAACTCTCTAGCTTTCTCCATAATCCAGCACATGTTTGCAATTTGGTCTCTGGTTCCTCTGCCCCTTCGAAATCCAGCTTGCACTTCTGGGTGTTCTCAGTCCACATACTGCTTAAGCCAGCCTTGTAGAATTTTAATCCTTAAACCTGTTCCTCACCTCCACTGATCTTTGGATATACCCCTCATCAAGTTCTCTCCATCACTTTGTGTTGTTTGCTTCCTGCATCCACATAAGCTGTGCTGTTAGTTTTGGATGGTCCAACCATAACATAGGTGATCTTTTTTTTTTTTAAAAAAAATATTTATTGAGTTTATAAACAAAAAAATAATAATCAGAAAGAAAATACAAATAGCAAAGTATTTCCCATAAAAGAAAAAGGTAGCATTTAAGTTTACAAACTGCTCAAATCTATGTTCCAGTTCAATTAATCGTAGCTACCTACATATAATTTAACATGCCTATATACAGTGGAACAAACAGAAATTAAAAGAAATGTGAATACTTCTGATTAAGTCCATAATACTCTTCCTGCTGTAACCATTAGATCCAAACATCGTCTTCCTACTTATATCCATTATTTAATTTCGTCATTATTGTTTTTTTGTATTAATACCATATGTTGTTACTCATTCTTCTAACGTCAGAAAGCCTCTACTATTGCAGTATCCTTGGAGATATTCTCTCACCATTTTCCATTCCTTGTCTACCTCCTTTTCTGAGGCCCCTCTCACTGGTTCCATTTTTTTCGCTAACATTAGATATTCTACCAGTTTAGTTTGCCATTCTATCTTGGTTGGTGGTGTTTCCCTTTTCCAATTTCTGGCTATTAGATTCCTGGCGGTGGTGACTGGATACATGAACTGCGGTCTTATTTTGTTTTTAATATCAGATGTCATTATGCTTAAAATAAATAGTTCTGGTTTCTTAGAGAACATAGGTGGCCTTTTAAAACTGTAGAGTCACCATACTAACACTGCTTTATTCCATTGGCCTGAATTGTCTCAGGCCACATGGCCTGCCCACTTTAGCTTCACGGCTTTTTCCATTACAACCACAACTTTCAGTCTTTCTTGTACCCAATTATTAGTTTTTCTATCTTTTAATGATATTCCTAACATTGTGAGTCCCGTGGCAAGTTGTACTATTCTTTAAATTTTCATGTTTCTTTGTGTGTCCAGTTCTTCATAACACATCACAGCTAATATGCACATACAGTGGTACCTCGGGTTACAGACGCTTCAGGTTACAGACTCCGCTAACCCAGAAATAGTACCTCAGGTTAAGAACTTTGCTTCAGGATGAGAACAGAAATCATGGTGGTGCGGCGGCAGTGGGAGGCCCCATTAGCTAAAGTGGTACCTCAGGTTAAGAACAGTTTCATGTTAAGAATGGACCTCCAGAACGAATTAAGTTCTTAATCTGAGGTACCACTGTATTGAACACTTTAGCTTTTGAGTCTAAAGAAATATTTTTATTTTTCATTTGATTCTTCGTTCAGTTATTCCAGCATTTCTTGTAGTTCTTGTCGACTTTTTATTATTACAACACCTGCATATCATAGAAAATTTAGATATCTTCTGTTAACACAGATTCCTTTTTTTTTTTTACCACTCCAGCTTTTAATGCACCTTCCAAGGTGAATGTAAATAGCTTAGGTGAGTGTAGTTTAGGTGATAAGCTAACTTCTTGCCTTATGCCTCTTTTTAAAGGTACTGGGTGGGTCTTTACATGGTGATGATATGTTGCTGTTGCCTTATTTCCTATTTTCTTGCAATAACTGGTTATATCTGCTGTGAAATCTGCAGTTTTGTATCACCCACTGTATAGCCCAGGTTTCGACTGTATCGAAGGCTCTCTTTTTTGAAATAGATGAATCCATCGTAAGTAGGGATATTATATCCACTACATTTCCCTAACAATATTTTCATAGTTAATAGATGATCTGCTGTCACCTTAAGTCTACTTAATCCTCAGCGGCAATTACAGGAATGCAAATAAAGAATGGATATAGTTACCACTGTGCTTCATCAGGGACCCATATTTACATTTCACTTTCGGTAAATAGTTGTAAACAAACCTAAGCGCTTTTTAAGCAGCTGTGGTGGACCTCCAGATATTGCTGAATTACACCTCCCATCACCCTTGAACAAAGCTAGTTGATGGGATCTGTAGCTCAGAAACATCTGGAGGCTATAGGTTTCTCCTTCCTGCACAAAAGAATAAAAAAAGCCTATCATAATCTGAAAGATAAACACATCAATTACCTAGATGTCTATGTACACCCACATAAGAATAAGCCTATATAACGTAATAGGATTAACTTTCAAGTAGACATATTCAGTGAATGGTGGGTGATAAAAACTGCCAATAAATAAACTGAGTTGGACTGTGTCTGTTGACTCAGTATAAGTATAAGATCTTGGCATGGACAGCATCCTTGAGCACTGTAAATTTCTTTACTCAGGATGACAAGTATTGAGGCCCTTTGGGGAAAACTAAAAAGAAGAAATGAAAGCACCTGACAGTATTAAAAGCTTGTTTCACATTTTGCGTGTCCTATGGGACAATGCAGGGTTGAGGTTGATTTAAGCATAGTAAGTCAGCTGAGAACTGGTCACCAAAATTTATGCTTCCATAGTTCAACTATACACTACTCCGAATAAGTAGAAATGCTTCTGGTAAAGCTTAAAAAAGTAAAAGAGTGTTTTACCACAGGCCTCTGAGCTAACCCTGCTACTATGACCATCCCATGCTGGTTTCTAGCTTGCCTCGTCCATTGTGCATCTTTTCATGAAGAAGAAGCAATATTTTGGGGGAGCATGTGAGGAGATGAGCAGCTAGGAACTAGGAAGGTAAAGTGCACTGACAAGGGCTGTACAAGCTTTTGGTTTGGGGCCTGAGAATTTGCTTATGATCTGGGAGCAAATATAAGAATTGGCTGTGAAGTTCCTGGAAACCAAAATGAGGGGGACCTGAGGGCAAGCAAGCCAGCTAACATCTTCTAAATATAGTTTACAGAGGCGTATTATTCCTTGTTTCAACAGCAGTATTTCCATTTCCTGTTATTCTTTAAGTGAGCAGTAAAATCTGGGCCACAAAGGGGTTGCCTATGGCTAACTTTCTTATTCACATAAACACCAAATTGAAGCAGCATTCCTGATACATACAAAGTTGTGTGACAGGAAGCCCTTCTATATAGTTAGTATCAACACCACTACCCCAGATAAAAGCATTATGGAAATTGGTAGTTTGACACACAGTTCATTTGCATAGTTCCCAATGCATTAAAAAGCATGTCGCTGATCTGCTACCACACTTGCACTCTCCATTTGAACTCAACAACTTTGGCTGGCAAACGACTACCTAGACAGCAATCTGCAAGAATCCGGAAATATGCCTTCTTCCCAAATCATTGCCTTTCTGGTGGTTGTAATCGACATGGCCCTCTGTGGGTTCATCTCCAATAGCTTTATAACTGCAGTGATGGTTGCTGAATGGGCCAAATGCAGGACCCTCAATGCCAAGGAACAACTTCTTCTGTCGATGGGAACGTCCAGTATCTGTGTCACAGTTTTGATGATTCCAACATTAACCAATTACTACTTAAAGTTGGAGATCAACCACTTAACGATGAGAATAATTCATGTCTTTGTAAGCTCTGTCATATTCTTCCGATACTGGCTCCTTGCCTGGTTCTGCGTCTTCTGTTGCATCAAGATAGTAAACGGCACCCACTCCCTCTTCCTATGGTGCAAGCTGAGGATATCACACCTGGTGTCCTGGCTTCTTGCAGTATCTCTAGCTGCCTCCTTGCTCTTTTCTGCCTATGCATTTCATAATATTTCAGTGCAACATCAGAACACCACAACAGCCAACATAACAAACATGACTCAAGGATACTCAAGGATAGAAACTAGCAGTTCTTTACAACTCTTCTTTTTAATTACTGGTTCAAGCTGTCCCCTTCTTGTGACTTTACTTTGCTCCACCATGGTTGTAGCCTCGCTCTGCAGACATATCTGCAATATGACAGGTAAAGGAACCAGTTTCAGGAGCCGCCAAACAGAAGCTCATATCAAGGCAGCTGGGACAGTGCTCTCCTTCTTGATCATTTATGTCGCTTTTTACATGGCACACCTATTGCTTGTATTTCAATACTTTGAAAAATCAGAACAGAGATTTGGTTCAATAATGTGTTCAGTGGTGCTGGTAATGTGCCCCTCTGCTCACGGTATCCTCCTGGTGTTTGTTAATCCCAAACTCAAGCAGGCAGCTACCCAGATTCTTTCAGAAGCAAAGCCTTAAAAATATCACAGGTATTTTAAATGTCATAATTGTCATGTAGTTTGCCCTAGGTTGCTTTTTTTGGTATGTGTGTTTTTTAAGGTAAAGAGCTGACACTGAAGGAAATGGGGAAGCTGGACTGGGACTATGGTATGGTGACAGGTGGCTTCAATCTTTTGCTTCCCACAGTTTCCAGTCAGCAAGCAAGCAAACCTCAAATTTAATCTGATCCTCAACAGCTCATCCACCTTAAAGAGAACTTTATCCTAGCACTGGTTGACTGAATGATTCTATTATTATTATTATTATTATTATTATTATTATTATTGTTATTGTTATTGTTATTGTTATTGTTATTATTTGAATTTATATACCACCCTACACCTGGGGGTCTCAGGGCGGTTCACAGAATAAAATCAAGATATAAAACCACAAAATACCTAATAAAAATAAAAACAGCAATCCAATAGCGCCCCTCCCCCCATTACCCTGTGAATCTTGATCACTTTGTCATGGCATTTTAAACTAACTAATACTCTATCTTTGAAATGATGCATAGGTAACAACACTGGGTCACTGTTTTCAAACTGTGGTTAATGCAAACTCACAACTGTGGACCTTTAGTTTTTCAGACTATTAGGATATCTACAAATTGTTTTTGAAATACTGTACAGCATTGCAGCAATTGACACATACGAGAAGAAGAAACAGATGAAATGCTTGTATAGTCGTGATAATTCTATGTATTGCTTTGGACTTTTAAAAATCATTTCTTTAGCAAATGCTGTGCTCATCTACTGCGTCCTTGTGGCGTTTGCCCTCCTAGGTGTGTGACATCATACTGGGTTCATAAGGAAAGGGTTAACTAATTGTAAAATGACTAACCAATGGGAACCCAAGGGAAGTGAGTTAGTTAGAGTTAGGGTGGTTGAGAAGACAGTCTGGAGTTAGAAGAGGCAGAGAGGATAAGTCTGTGGGTTAGGCTAGTCTGATGTGAGAGAGTGAGAGAATTTGTTAAGAGGAGTCAGCCAAACAGTTGAGATAATCAGTCAGAAGGTATTAGGAAGGTATAGGCCAGTAAAGAAACTAAAGTTAAGATACTGACAGGAATATTATCTGAGAAACCATAAACTTGTTGATATTTATAAAATGAACTTGTTTATTTGGTTCACTTTTAACAACTTTCTGGACTCAGTGTTTTACCTGAGGGTAACTGGTTGGTGGCAGCGGGGAAGCGAGCACAGTGGTGGCACAGGGATCAATAGACCGTTAAACGTCCGGGGACCCTGTGTGATCGCCACAGTCCTTAACTTTTTATCTGCCTTCTGCTGCTAGCAGTTGCTCCTCCATATAATGCCCCCCGTTCTCTGCCTACACTTCTGTTCCATCATGCTCCAATCACATTTCAGCAACAGTGGCATACTCCTACATGTGGCACTACATCATATTCAACTTTACAAAATCCTGTCAACATATATGTAAGCATGTTGTATACTTGGGGATAGCCTTTGCTGTTGTCCACAATTCTGAACAATCAGTATGGTTGAGCAGGGACTGGACCTTTTAGATAGTACTAACTTTTTGCTTTTGGAGTGTGTGTGTGTGTGTGTGTGTGTGTGTGTGTGAGAGAGAGAGAGAGAGAGAGAGAGAGAGAGAGAGATTAAGTTTGGTTCCGCTCAGGCTCTACATTCAGGACCTTTCATGGAATTGAGTCCTCTTAAGAGTACGCAGGTGGCACTGTGGTCTAAACCACAGAGCCTAGGACTTGCCGATGAGAAGGTCGGCGGTTTGAATCCCTGCGATGGGGTAAGCTCCCATTGCTCAGTCCCTGCTCCTGCCAACCTAGCAACTCAAAAGCACGTCAAAGTGCAAGTAGATAAATAGGTACTGCTCTGGTGGGAAGGTAAACAGCGTTTCCATGTGCTGCTCTGGTTTAGGAGAAGCGGCTTAGTCTTGCTGGCCACATGACCCGGAAGCTGTACGCCGGCTCCCTCAGCCAGTAAAGCAAGATGAGCGCCACAACCCCAGAGTCGTCCACGACTGGACCTAATAGTCAGGGGTCCCTTTACCTTTAAGAGTATAGATGCATTTTGAGACAATGAGTGTGAAAAAAATAAATATGAATAAAAATTGGGCCACCTATGAACCAATAGTGGAGATGGATAACCAATGGAAATTAAAACCTTATGAGGAAGTTGAAGGTTTTGTGAATAATTGGTTGCATTATCAGCAAATTAACAAAATGTTTAAAGATGATAAAAAGAAAAATGGATTTGGATATACAAAATCGAGATTTGAATTAGAACTGTTAAATAACAAGTTAAAATCTTATCCAAAATGTATAAATTATTACTGGAGTGGCATTTGAAAGATGAAGACGTTAAATCAGTTATGATACACTGGGCTAAAGATATTGGTCATAATATACAATTAGAAGATTGGGGGAAATTATGGAAAGAGGGAATAAATTTCACTGCCAGCAGTGCTTTAAAGGAAAATATAATGAAAATGACGTACAGAGATTTACAAGCATGATAAAAAATTGTTTTTATATGCAACAACTGAAGCAAGAATACTATTAGTCCAGCGATGGAAGCTGTCCAGTGATGGAAGCCAAAGGTTTGTTATACTGAGATGTTTGGAAAACATGAAAAAGTAGAAGCACAAGGCATTTGTGCGGCTTTCTGTTAGCAATTCTAATGATGTCTGAACTGCCCCTTTGGGGCAAAGCTCAGACATCACTTCATCTTCTGGCTACTCCAGGTAATCCTACAGCCTAGCCTAGGCATGGGAAAATAGGTCTGCTAAATCATGGGTGTTCCACAACCTACTTGGCTTTTAAGAACGAACCATATTGCTCTGCAGGATGAGATATTCTGGGACACCAGTTATATTATCTGTGGACCATGTACAGTGGTACCTCGGGTTAAGAACTTAATTCGCTCTGGAGGTCCATTCTTAACCTGAAACTGTTCTTAACCTGAAGCACCACTTTAGCTAATGGGGCCTCCTGCTGCCGCCACACGATTTCGGTTCTCATCCTGAAGCAAAGTTCTTAACCCGAGGTACTATTGCTGGGTTAGAGGAGTCTGTAACCTGAAGCATCTGTACCCTGAAGCATATGTAACCCGAGGTACCACTGTACTATATTCTGATGCCTGTGGATATAGGAAACTGATTGTACTAACAGGGGTGGTCTTTGTGCCACCCTTTCCATCGCCCTACTGTTTCCCTTCGGCTCTTCTGCTATAAAACGGAACACAGTCTTTAAAAAAAGATTTCCTTTAAACAGCTATGTCTGAGAAAGAACATACAAGATTTGAAAGTTTGCAACCTACTTTGTAGGCATAATAGTGCAAACAAAAACAAACTATGGTTTCCGCTGTGTACTGCAGCTGCCATTTGGAATTTACTTAGGAATGCAATACATATGCATTTCAAGTTTAATAACATAACTAGGCTACGCAACACTTCCACGCTATATAGTACATCCATACTTTGATTTTGCCCTTCACTACCTGTTTCTTGTTACAGCATGTCAAGTAAAAAAATGTAAAGTTCCTGAAGCATGTGCCTTATTATACCAATAAAAAACATACATCTTTTTCCAGTTCTGAACAAGTCTCTTTATCATTTCCTTCCCTTCATTACCCCCTATATAACTTGTAAGCTTCCCCATTACTTCCTATTAATAAATTGTCAATTCCCACTCAGTCATGTTTGGTATCTGAGCCTTTCCCCAATATTTTGCATACCATGATTTTGTAGTAAATTAGCCTATAAGACAGGGGTTGCCAACCTCTTTGGACCAGTTGAGCATATTTTGAATTTTGATAGTGCTGAGGGTGCCTGTCACAAAATGGCTGCCACAAACGTAACACAAAATTAGTGTGTACAGCCATTGCTGCTCCCCTGTCTACCAGAATACCTCAAATTTATCACGGGAAGTCAGTGTGGAGTTACAGATCAAGAACCCTGTTTTATTCCATGCCAATCCTAAACCAAAGCCTAGGCTGCCATCCTGCACCTACTTACCTGGGAGTTAGCCCCATTAAACACAAGGAGAAATACTTCTGAATAAGACATGTACACCATTGTACTTTAAGCTAACTATACAATTAATTCTAAACAAGTGCCTGGACAACAGTTCCCGCACCTGCAGAAATGTCTTAAGGTTGATTGCAATGTTTTGCATTTGCTATTTGAGGAGGGGATTCTTTAACACCTAGCTTCGCCTGCTGTGTAGTAATATTTGCAGAAAATAACCTGATCTTAGACAAAATCAACACAGGAAAAATGCATCCTGGTTGATAGGGAAAAAGAGTAGGGCAAATAGTGGAGATTCCAGGCACTCCTAGAAAAACAGAGCAGGAAAGGTACACTAAAAGGGTAAAGGGCACAGCAGCTCTTTAAAACCCAGCAATTCCTGCTGCCTGGTGCTCAAACAACTCACTTATCAATCACAGCTCTAACTTCAATAATTAGAAACAATGACAGGCAGGAGAAGCCAGCCTCACTCATTTTACAGAAATCATTTAGAAGGGTACCTCCCCAGTTGAAGAAGGAGGAGGAGGAGGAGGAGGAGGAGTTTGGATTTGATATGCCGCTTTATCAGTACCCGAAGGAGTCTCAAAGCGGCTAACATTCTCCTTTCCCTTCCTCCCCCACAACAAACACTCTGTGAGGTGAGTGCGGCTGAGAGACTTCAGAGAAGTGTGACTAGCCTAAGGTCACCCAGCAGCTGCATGTGGAGGAGCGGAGACGCGAACCCGGTTCCCCAGATTACGAGACTACAGCTCTTAACCACTACACCACACTGGCTCCATAACTTCTTTCTAGGAGGGTTAGAGACATTCATTTTTTAAAAAAGAAGCAGCTCAGAGTCTGGGGACCTTGCTTGTAAGCACCAGTTACAGTCTTTGCAGGCACCATGGTTCCTGTGGGCATTGGGCTGGCAACACCACTATATGAAATCAATTCCTTTAGCTGTACATGGCCTTTTTTACAGGTTAGCAAAAACAGAACAGATTATAAAATGTAGTTTCATCCAAGTCCCACCCCTGCCTTATACTGTTATTTATGACCAAAATGTCCACACAGCTACCATATAGAAAAGTAACTCTGAAATGTTTTCTTTTATCCTTCCATATCTTCTCTCAGTTCAATCCTTACTTCCCCCTTTGGCCTTGCAACCCAGCCACAGATATTTATTGCTGAAGTCCTCCATAATGTGCTTCTAGCACTAACAGATTATCTTGTACCTGTCCATTTAGCCTCTTTTGTAATGCAAGTTAGATGCTGAAGCTAGTCTTTCAAGATACAGAGATGTTCAACTTTAGATCTGTTACATATTGCATCATTTTTCCTGATACTACAATTTTAAAAGAAACTATGCCACACAGGGGGACGCAGGTGGCGCTGTGGGTTAAAGCCTCAGCGCCTAGGACTTGCCGATCGAAAGGTCGGCGGTTCGAATCCCTGCGGCGGGGTGCGCTCCCGCTGCTCGGTCCCAGCGCCTGCCAACCTAGCAGTTCGAAAGCACCTCCGGGTGCAAGTAGATAAATAGGGACCGCTTACCAGCGGGAAGGTAAACGGCGTTTCCGTGTGCGGCTCTGGCTCGCCAGAGCAGCGATGTCACACTGGCCTCGTGACCCGGAAGTGTCTCCGGACAGCGCTGGCCCCTGGCCTCTTAAGTGAGATGGGCGCACAACCCCAGAGTCTGTCAAGACTGGCCCGTACGGGCAGGGGTACCTTTACCTTTACCTATGCCACACAGACATGCAAAAAATGATCTTAAGGAGTATCCAAAGTGTGGATAGTTGCTTAACTGAGTGAAAACTGATCAAAGCAGCAATAATATAGTGTACCTAGTACACTTTGCATAAAGGGTATTTCTCCCCTTTGACTGAAAGGGTAGATACTGAAGCACCAGCACCATCTACTGGTTAGCTTGCTGCTTCTCCTGATAAGAAACCTCATTTAGGCAGGACACAATGGGCAAAAGGAGGCAAGGATGGCATAGCTCAGGAGTCACCAACCTTTTTGGTCCTCTGGGAACATTTGGAATTATGAGAGAATGCCATCAGCACCACCCCCTCCAGTTGTTCTTTTCTACTTGTCACCCTCTGAAATCATTTCCCCTCACAACAGATGCACGGACACACACAGAGAGAGACTTCGCTTTCCTATGGGGTCTGGGTAAAAATCAGATCCAGTAGAATTAAAGCTGATCCTCTAGAATTCCCAGGATGATCTGTGCCTTGGATCCATGGTTTTGTGCCAAGGCAGGACTGGAAAGTTCCAGAGCTGTCATTTTCATGGTTCAGTCAATGCAGACATACACAATGATGCTGGTGATGCTTAATTATGTCATAAATTATAAATTATGTCATTTCAAGAGGGTCAATTTTACTGTATCCAACTTGAAAATACATGTGTGTGCCTTTGCTCTCTGGCACTTAATTCTCTTTCTCTACTGACTCCTGCAGCACCCAATTTTCACCTCTCTGCTTCCTCCCTCCACCTGCTACCAGTTGCTCCACTGTCCTCCTCCTAGATTCCCAAATTGCTTTCTTTCCTCTTCTCTTAGTTATTCTGCTTACCATTCAGCCACTCAGATACTGACCTGAGTCTAAGCATATACAGGAGGAAGTGAGAAGCATTACTCTTCTAGCTTCCCCATTCAATTCCATGCACTTTTCCAGAAGAGTGTGAAGGTAATCACTCTCACCACCTCAAGATGAATGGGGCAGCAAACCGAGGAAGGGCTCAGAAGCTTCATGAACATCAAGTGGAAGTGACTGAGGGTGTTATTCCACCAACAGCCACCAAGCTAGTGATTCCAAGCATACTGTAGTCAAATATAGAGAAACCTCTATATTCACTCTCCATATTTAAGAGAAGGCCTTGGCCAAACATAAGGAACAACACTGAGGAGAAACCAGAGCAGTTATGCATATGCAATGTGAAAAGCTTGGAAGAAGGGTCCTGGCATGTTTTGGGAACAGAAGGATTGCACAAGGAACACACACACTCCTCAAAGTATGCATGCTCTCAGATTTGTATTAGTTTTGCGAGAGACTTGTGTTCTACAAACACTGATTGTTTCAATACATTCTGGAAGAGAGAATAGCTCAGCTACCGGGCATGGGATTCCATTCAAGCAAAAGTGTGAAGATTGCTAACCCAAATATGTGGAAGGCAAAGGATGAGAACTCACTGCACAGGGATACCTCTGGCTCGCAGCACACGGTAATATTCCAGAGCTTGGTACGGAGACACTCGCCGGTCCTTGGCACCCACATACATTAGTAATGGGGTGTGTACCTGTAGGAGAAGGAGTGTGTGACTAACAAAAACAAGGCCCTGCTTCTTGCCTGGAGCCAAGTACCAAAATCTGCCTTTTCACTAAAGTAAAAAAATAAAAATGCTGTGCCAAGAAAATTAGAACCCTGCAACTATATAGAGCATGCAAATGAGGCCAGTGGAACCCAGATGCCTATTTGGCTTCTGCTATTTATAGATATAGTCAAGGGCATCCCTGTTGCCATTAAGGACAATGAGATTATGCACGCACACTCCAGAAATCCTATTTAGCTTTTCTTCTGGCTGCTCAAATATCAGGAAGCATTTTTCATGTACAGTCAAGTCTGTCTTCAGCCATAAGGGTTCTCAGGATGCTGAATTCCATACTGCAAATGCAAATTAAGCAGCAGTACAGTTTTGGTGCCAAACTGGGGCAATACACAGAGCCCTACATATGGCACAAAGGGTGGGCTGGGGGACGACCCAACAAAAAACGGCACCTCCTAGAGGGACACATGCTACATCCAATGAACAGTTCTACTAACTGTCTCTTACCTTTGCAGCATGAATTATAGGGGAGCAGAGCAGCATGGCAGTCAGGTCTTCCTCAGTAGGAATCCTCTCAAAGCAGTATGGCAGGCCTAGCACTGCATACCTCCTATGGAAACGATGCAGTCCGTTAGCATCATGCCCTCAATCCTCAGCTCTACCAAAGAGCCAAACAAAAAACTATTTTCAGATAGCTGTAGAAGTGGCTTGTTGAGTGGGGCAATGGGGTCAGAGAAGAAGAGAGGGTGAATGCAACCTGAATAGTGAGGATTAGGGAGATTGGCTCAAACTGACTCAGGAAGGGGACATGGCAGAGAGATGGGTGAATGAAAATAGCTTGGGCAAGGCAGAAAAAAATGAAGAAGTTCCTTACCAGTCAGGGATATCAGAGGTCCCCAGTAGAGTGGCCATGTTGATGACAGGGCTTCTGACTACACAGGCTTTGTACATCTCTGGGTATCGGGCAATCAAATGGCAGCAGACAAAGCCACCATGAGACCCTCCCAGCAAAGCAATTCTGTCTGGGTCCAGAGGTTCCGTCCGTAATGCCAATTTCACTGCCAGCTGCCAGAGCCGAAATAAGTCAAAGTCAGGTATGTTTGCAGGGACTGGTGCAAACCTCTTTCCAAAAAGGCTCAACCAACAGGGGTGGGGAAGGCAGCCCTCAATCCTGAGCCTGTAGCCTATCATATCCACTCTCACATGTGATTCCCCGGCCCCACCTGACTTCATCCCCCAAAGCTCAGTGAACATCAACTGATTGCACAAGGCAGAGTATGTCTTCTTGAGGGATGCTGGCAGAGAGATGCGGACAGATGTCTCTGTATAGAGCTGTCCCATTAGCACCCCGGGGCTCAAGATCTAGGGGTTCTGCTGTTCAAAAACATATCTCACACTTGACCAAGAAGATCTATGCCATCAGTCAAGCTGGCAGGTATGGCTTTGCCATGACTTCTCACAAGCTGCTGAGATGAAAGGGAGAAAGGAGTTGAACAGAAGGAACAGTCTTCATGTGTGCAGAGCCTATAGATAATTTTAGGTGGGCTTTGTGATTACCTCACCTTCCCACCCTGTAGCATGGTGCACTGTGAGCCCATTCAATGACTCTGCCACTATGCGCTGAACTCCTTACCCCTCAGCCTTCAGTAAGCTGTAGCAGCCCATGGTGTTGGGAAGCCAGGACAGCGACAGAGCCCCACCCATGCAGCCCCACCAGCTGCTAAAGGGGAAATGGGTTGCCTGCTATTATAAGCAGTGCAAACTGATACTCAGTGCCATTATCATCCTTTGTTCTTTTATCGTCAAAGCTTGGCCTTACCCTAGGGAATGGGGAAAGAAAGGAAAGGGGCTGACCTGTGTGTCCTCCACATCTTGCACTCCCACATGGGAGATTAGAGACTCGATGCTGGCTTGCCCAAAGCCCAGGGAACCCCTGTAATTCACTGCCCAGAAAAAAGGCAAAGCAAAGTGTGAGTTGTTATGTCCTCAAGGGACATTCAGGGCTTTCCTGCTCCCCTGAGGTGTGCTTGGCACAGGGAACATGCAGCGCAGGGAACACTTACATTTGAATATGAAGTATTACAAACCACATGCAAGACAATATCCTGCTTTCAATTTCCTATGGCACAATTACTGGATATTGTTGGTCCAGTTTAGACATAATGTTGCCATTATAATAAACTGATTTGTTGGAATGGAAACAAGCACTCCCCTCAAGTGCTTCTCTACTCCTGGCACATGTCTGGCTTGAGAGCGGATTTCCTGGTTTCCAGGTAAATCCCAGTTCGCCATAATATTTGAACCAGGAAACTGGCTTAAGTGCTGCCTAGAAACTGAATTGCAAGCCACTGCCTGGGTTGCAAGTACAGAAAATTCTGCCTCTGCATACCCTTAGCTTTAGGTCAAATGAGGCTCCACTGTCTTCTCACACACATAAAACCCCTTCAGGGCCATTTGACAGGGAATTTCTTGTTCTGTTTCCCAACTTCTGCTAGGACACACCAAGACAATCTCACCCTCTTTTTGTCACAATGCATACTAAACCTGTGAGGTATTTCTCAAGCAAAGTCATTTCTCAAGGAGTAAGAATAAATCAGAAAAAGGCTAGTTTAACTCAGCTCTGCAGACCTGGAAATAACTTCCTGGCTTGTTCATGGCATTTTTTTCTCAAGGGGGGCAGGTGGGAGGGCTGAGAGGAAACTGGAAATCTGAGGACATCCTTCAAGAAGTCAAATGGCTATTCTTTTTCAGCAAGGCATCCTTCTCCCATCCAATACACAACTGTACACTGGATTGTTAGACACACAGTAAAATGCATGTGCTGACACTCTTGCCAAGCCCTCAGGAGCAGCAGCAAGGAGTGTATGCAGGTTTGGGAGACAGGGGTCTTCTGGCACTCACCCATGAGCACAGCAAAACCCAACTGGCAGAGACTTCCCATTATAGGACGCCAACAAGCATCAAAGACAGCATGCGGGCCACCTGGAAACAGAATGTCAGCTTTAAAGGACATCTCCCAATTTGGCAAAAGAGTTCAGAGAAGTTAAGGCACCACTGATCTGTCATATACCCCCTTCACAATCAGCAGCTGAGAAGTTTGTGTTCAGGAAATAAGAAAACAGGCAACAGGTTGGAAATGCCCTCTTTACATTCCAGAATTCAGTCTTAAGATTTCTGCTCTCATAGGGAAAAATGTAAAATGATCACCTTGGATAGGGTCCTAACAGAACGACAAGAAGGAAGCAAAGAAGGATGGGGCCAGCTGTCAGGGCAGGCAGCAGAAAAGAGCTGTGGTGACTTACCATGTGGAGAAACAATAAGGGGGAATGTCTTTTCTCCTCGTTTGTTCCCCCGAGGAGTAAGCAACAGGGCTTCAAATGCCTGGCCAGCTGCAAAAAAGGCCACACGTTAGCTATTTGCTGCTGAGTGCCATTTTTCAAACGTCACTACCCTGGGGGAGTCAACCTGCAACCCCAGGGCTTTACAGGCACCCCTCCTCCTCCACCTAGCACCTCCTCCTGCTCAGGGCCCCAAATGCAAAAGAAGGCCTTAAGACAGGCACCCCCAAACTCGGCCCTCCAGATGTTTTGGAACAACAACTCCCATCATCCCTAGCTAGCAGGACCAGTGGTCAGGGATGATGGGAACTGTAGTCCCAAAATATCTGGAGGGCCAAGTTTGGGGATGCCTGCCTTAAGACTTTAACTTATGTTATGAAGGACCATCAGTGCAATGTCCTTCCCAATTTTCCTCTGCAGCTCAAACATTACAGTGACACTATGGATGAAGAATCCAGGCTACCCAGTGCTGAACTCTTTCATTCCATTCATCCTATTTAACTCTGTTTGGGCTGTCCCAGCACTCAGGGCAAGGTGATGAATCTATCCCCAGTTTCTACACCAAGCTCAGATTACTCTTTAGTTAGATTTTTTTAAAAAAACAACACACAAAATGAATTAATGAAGAATGCAGCTCACCTATGCAGGAGCCCTGACCATTCCCATAAGCCAGGCTGTCCCCTTACAAACTGTACTTATGCCAGACAGCCAAACCTAGTCCCACTTAAGACAAACTTACTGCATAGTACAGAGTAAAGCACAACCAACAGTGCGTGTGAGAGAGTGAGTCAAGTGCCTGGCCTGAGGCTCCCTGTTCCTGCATCCTTACTGTACTGGTTGTCCTCAGTCATGGGAGGATGTACTGTGAGAATCTTCCATTCCATATCTGGCAGTTCAGAGGCTTCCTCCACACTCGTCCACTGCAGTTCCAGCTCACATCCTGCAGGGGAAAGCACTCCTACCTTCTGTGAAGCAGGTATAATAGTTTGTTACCTAACCTGAAGGACCAAACAGTGTGCTGCACAAGATCTCTTAGCGTTGCAAGTAGCCTATATAGCACTAGCTTTGTCCTCAAATATCTATCTTTGATGGAGTCTGCATTTGTTGCAATCCACAAGGGAATTTACACAACTGTTTGTTTCACTAAGGATATATTCGAACTGACATGCCAAACCATGGTTTGTAAGTGCAAATCATGGCTTGTTTTATGGCTGAACTTATATTATTTCAAAAGTAAGTGTTTGTGATAAGCTGCCAAACCAAGATATCAAACCATAGTTTGCCAGAATTCATAAACTTCAATTATGGATGTTGCTCTGCCTCTGGAGCCAATTGTTTCAAGGAGAAATGAGTGCTGAGCAAAAGGAAAACTAAAGCAAACAAGCAGCTCAAAACCATGGTTTGCCTATGGTGTCTTAACTATAATTAGCACAAATCATGAATGAGCTTTTATTCCAAGCACAAGGCTGATGGGCTCCAGGGCTTGGGCTGAAGAAGAAGAAGAGTTTGGATTTGATATCCCGCCTTTCACTCCCTTTAAGGAGTCTCAAAGCGGCTAACATTCTCCTTTCCCTTCCTCCCCCACAACAAACACTCTGTGAGGTAAGTGGGGCTGAGAGACTTCAAAGAAGTGTGACTGGCCCAAGGTCACCCAGCAGCTGCATGTGGAGGAGCAGAGACGCGAACCCGGTTCCCCAGATTACGAGACTATCGCTCTTAACCACTACACCACACTGGCTCTCTTTCTTTCTGAAGGTATTCCCGAGATGACATTGCTTACTGTTTCTGTGTTGCTATATACAGTGACCACATTAAAATGTAATGCTAAACCATAAATTGTATTGGCCACAATTTGTTCAACAAACCACATATCATCTCACATACGAGCAAACAATCCACAGCTTTTTAAAGCTTGGTTTGTTTTCCGGCTATTCTCTCCTCAATTCCTCTGTAGCCTGTTGAGCATATGGGTGAAGTGGCCAAATAAACCATGGTTAAGTAAGGCTGCCTAATTTGGACATAGCACCAACCACAGATAAAACAAACCATTACTCATAAGCCAGAAATAAACCTTGGTTTCACACTGTGATTTGCTGCTAGCAAACAAACAAACCATGGCTCAGTGTGAACTAGGCCACTGTGAAAATCAGGAATGGGAAATCTATGACCCTCCATATGTTGTTGGAGTGCAAATCCCAGCATCCCTGATAACTGGCCATGCTGACTGGGGCTGATGGGAGTTGGAGTCCAACAACATCTGGAGGGCTACAGAGGCATATCTGTGGTTTGAACAAAGCTAAATAGTCACACTAAAGAAACATTCACATTAGGTTTTTTGGCTACAGCCTTGCTAAAAATTCACATACAAGCATTATGAAAAAGAGCATAGTATGAAAGCTCACTCCGGCACCTGCCAATTTCATCAGGTTCCCCTAGAAATAATGGAGAGGGGATTGGAGGGTGAAGCAACCCACACCTTGACCTGCAAGGTAAGTTTCTTACCAGGCTTGGAGGGCAATTGGGAGATGAGCAGCTCACCACCAGGAGATCCTGCTGAATTCCCAGCAGGGTCCAGCTACCTTCTGGAGTGCCTGGGACGGGTTACAGAGAATATTGCTTAGGAGTTATCGGGGCTGTCAGTGACTCAACAGGTCAGCTATGACAGGAAGGAGGGGAAAGAGGGGAGGAAAGAAAGCACCTGGCTTTGAAAGAAAATGTCTTCCTGCTACATTGCTCTTTGCTTATTTAAAGGGGGAAAGAGAATAGAGTGGGTAGGTAGGTAGGTAGGCAAATCTAAAAAACTGTAGTTTATAACACCGACAACTGGTAAACACTGGCCTGTGAGAGCTCCAATTGAAGAACAGCCTTTACCAAAGGTGTCATGGGCTTTGAAGACACTTGAACTCAGGATGAAATGAAGAAACATGCTAAGAGGAAGGCATGTTTGTCAAACTCTCACCATGATCAACTCCTGCCCGGAGACCTATGTCCCCACTGTTGTAGGACAGGTGGATCCAAAACTGGGCTTCACAATCACTTATGGACTCACTGTTAATACGGTGTTCATTGAAGACAATCTTACTCGGCTATGAGTGATCACAGAAGAAGAAGAAGAAGAAGAAGAAGAAGAAGAAGAAGAAGAAGAAGAAGAAGAAGAAGAAAAGGAGGAGGGTGCTCTTTCCCTGGAGAGGGGGTGGGCATAATCCTCAAAAATGAAATGAAATTAAGATATTAAAATGCAAATGTTCACATAGGGAATGGGGAAAGAGGAAAACTGGTTTTATTGATGAAATTAGATGAGCAGTTGCATACCCAAGTAATACTGGGGAGCAAGGAGCAGCTACTAACATCTAACAGGAACCATGTTCTGAATGGAGCAAGTGATGAAAGGCCCAACTCTCTGAAAGAGTCCCCTGGGAGCTGAAGCATAAAGCAAAGAAGCCTACTCATAGGATCACAGAATTCCTTCTCATCCTGAACAGCATAGAAGGATCTGCCAGAACTTTTTACTGATGTATCTCAGGGGCACATTCGTATCCAATCTCAGTGGGACCCCACATTGGGATCATAATCTCAATGGAAAACATCTAGGTGCCACACGATTAATGGGTTACAACTACAGATGTAACAGAATGCTGGCTGCCTCATAGGAGAACAAGCAAGCAAGCAACACTCAGGATGCCTTTTGGCCCCAGCAAGGAATGATGCGAAATGTAGCTGAGGCCAGTTCTATACACATACAAAAAACATGTACACAATGAACAGAAGTAGTAGTCTAGCACCAATATTCTAGCTTCATTTGCCTCAAAAAAAGGCCCCTTATAAAGAAAGGGAACTAGATCTGGCATGGATTAGTAGTGGCTGCCTCTTGTTGAGAATGTAAGCCAGCATACAGGAAGTGGAAGAGCTTGGCTGTAGCCTTCTAGCCCCTTCCTTTTCCCCGAGATCTCGGAAATGGGCAGAAATACAGGATATGGGAGACTTCTCAATTAACGTGCCTGGTCTTTGGGACAGATCTCAGCAAACACAATACGGCCCCTGGACTTTGCAAGCTAAGATTTGATTGTACCTTCTGTAATAGCCTTCACACTCCCCAGCTCGGTATCCACAACCAGCAGCTCCTGCAAGAAATAATAAAGGAAGGAAAGTGAGGGCTGGGAAAGCGGCTGCTCTGTTACAAGAGCCCATGGAAACTTAATAATAGAAAAAAAGCTTTTTCTCTTTCCTCCCCCCCACATACATCATCTCAGAGAAGATACAGTGTTCCCCATTTCTGGAACACTGGTCACCTACCACGAAGGTTCCTGTCAGTGGGTGTGAAAGAACCCTTCAAATAACAATGTGTTAACCCAGTCACCAAAGTCAGGGATATGTGATCAAACTTTGCACTAACTAGCAAGGTCCTAAAGCCAGTTCTGTATCCACAGTTCTGTATCCTGATAGAGAGTCAAAGCACAGAGAACAAGAAAGGCAGAGAACATTCTTCTGAGGCAGAAACGACACAGACTGGAACCACAGTATGTCCAAAATCTATTGTGTAATCCTGGGGGGGGGGGTGCTGTAGCCACTTGAAGAAATGTAACACTCCAAATAGTGTTAACTCCAACTTCCATCAGCCCCAGCTAGCATGGCCAATACAGTGGAAACTTGGTTCTTGAACTCATTCCATTCTGGAAGTCCATTCGACTCCTGAAACCGTTTGAAAACCAAGGCGTAGCTTCCGATTGGCTGCAGGAGCTTCCTGCACTCAAGTGGAATTTGCATTGGATGTTCAGCTTCTGAATGTTCAAAAACTGGAACACGTACTTCTGGGTTTTCGGCGTCTGGGAGCCGATTTGTTGTTCAACTAAGCCGTTTGAGAACCAAGGTATGACTGTATTCAGGGAGGATGGAAGTCCAGCAGCATCTGGAGGACACAACTTTTGCTGCCTCTGAAGTAATCCAAGACTAGAGAAAGACTAGGGGCTCAGTTCCTAGGTAAGGCAGGGAAGGAACTGGGGAGGACGCTCAGGAACTGGCAAATTAGTTCCAAGTTTGATCCCATGCTCCTGTCTGTCTAAGGCAGTGAGGGAAGTAAAGCCACTGCTGCCTTGAGACCTCCTGTATGCCAGCTTCTCAATCACAGTTTCTTCATCTCTGATTTCCAACAGATACTTTTTACACCCTCATGAGCCTTTTCAGGTTCAGTACCCATGATTCACGTTCCCCAGCTGTAATTAAAGCTTAGCTCTTACATTTCTGAAATGTGTATCTGAGTGGCAAAAGTGCTTTATTAGGACATGGAGAAGCCAAGATCAAATCCCTGTTTAAATACAAAGCTCACTGAGCAGGTCACGACAATATTTAAACCCAACCAACATCATAGGGATTGTTGTGAGTCTTAAACCGCTGTTCTGAGGTTATTGGTGGAAGATATATATGAAAATATATATATGAATATATGAAAACACACACAGACACACACACACTCTTTCTATGAAGCCAATTGTTTTGCATTCACACTGCATAAACCTGAACATCTTCCTATACATCCTGCAAATTCTCAGGACTGGTGGAAAGCATTTGCAAACTTTCGTTGGTACACCATCTTCACACCCCGAAGTCTTCCCTTCTGGTCTCAGCATACCTTTCTACTCCTTTGAGGAGTGCTAAGCAGGACTCTATGGTTGTCAGCAGCCCAACAAAGCAGAGGCAGTGCCCCTGAGTAAATCCCAAAAAACCCTGAAACGGGAGAAAATGGTTAAAGTAAAACATGGCTGAAGTCTGGAGCTTTGGAGAAATGTTGGAGAACAGCATCAAACAGATATTATAAAAAGACACTGCGTGGAATACGGTGTATATGGCTGACTGCAGGACTCTCCATTTTTGGGTAACAAAAGCAAGCCTTAGCATTCTTTTTGTATGTGGTAGCAGGAGCTGGGTGGTAGGACATGTATGAACTAAAGAGGCAAGGCGATAAAAAAGCAACTCCAATTTTGCATGCTCCGTCTCCGAAATTGAGACTTACCAGCTGTGGCAGTCCTGACTATGTCCACCACTGTAGATGTGAGTTTAGTTTGCCAATTGAGCTAAGCAGGAGGGGGAAAATCAGGTAATGAATACAAAGCAGCAAACTTCACACTCCTCCTCCACTGAATCCCACAGAACAGTTGCTCTGCATCTTTTCAGTAGTCGATTCCAAGCTAATCTCCCTTACAGCATCTTTCAATAAATGCTAAATTCTACAATGTTTTAATTCTGCAATCAGAATTAGTTGCATTTAAGAACTATATCAATTTAACTTTTTATAATAAGGCCATGTTGAACTCAGTTTTTCTACTCTCTAAATGTTTTATGTTGTTGTTGCATACTAATTTCAAATTCCACAGTTCCTTTGCTATTATGAACTGCCTGCACCCACAGTCCCTTCTCTTCCAAGAAACTACCTACCAGAAGCGCCACACTTACCACCTGTAGCTTCAGACACTGGCGATGAGGCCCAAATACAGGGCACTCAAGGTATAGCAGGCGAGTTCCATCAGGGCTGAGCCGGGGAGAAGAAACAGCCTCGGAATCTGAGGACAGCAACTCTGCAACCACAGATACAATGCAGTATCAGGACATACAGACATACAGACCCATCTCATAAAGGCAATTGGCCAGAAGTCCCCAGGTGATGAAATTAGAAAAACATTAACAGTGGACAATCTGAATTCCTTTTCTGAAAAGTCCCTGTAAATTTACCTCTGAGGTTTCTTCTGACAACGCTTCTTTACTCACATTTTGAAAAAAATAAAACATATAAGAAAGGAGCAATAGTAACTGAAGAAACTATAGACATCTTTGGAAAGCAAAGTAAGTTTGAAACAAGTAACCTGTAAAGGCAGTGCCAGATTTATGTACAGTATAAGCTAAACAAGCTATAGCTTAGGGCCCCACTCTCTTGGGGCCCCCAAAAAAAATTTAAAGAAAAAAATCTGGATGTATATTTCCAAAATATAAGATAAAAGAACAAATAAAATAAAACCTACATACAGCAACAGTGTTTTGTGTTGTGTATGGACCTATTAGGTCCATAAATTACCATACAGAATATATTCAACACAAAAAACAGCGACAATTTGTTGTTGACAAAGGACAGCTGGACATATAAAGGGCACCATTACCTTCAGTAGCTTAGGGCCTCATCAAACCTAAATCCGGCCATGCAAACTACATGTTTGATTGCTGAAACATTAGAAGGCCATACTCTGGACATTTTTAAGCTCCTTTACAAAAGGCAAACTAAGCTGCAAAACTGAGATTCTACTGGGCTGCAGAATTCCATGGAAGACTGGGCTCTTCTGGCTTGCACATACACACAGATTGTAAATTTGGCAGTCACTGTTGTTCTTTCTTTGCAGTACTAAGGCAGGAAATGTTTTTGCTGAAATGCTTCCATTTGTGAAGTTACAACAAAGAATCCTTGACATATTTGAATGTGATAGCCCTGACTAACTGTGCAAACATTTGTCACTGTCAGGAAATCCACCTAGGGCTCCAAGTGACTGAGAAGCTACAGGTACACCCCACCACCAGCACTGTTGGAGGAATATGGGAAGGAAAGGCGCTGCATGGAGGGACAAGAGATAAGCTGCCTCCAAGATGACTTACCACAGCTACTTTCAAAGAGATCGAAGAGAAAAAGGGCTGACCTATGGCAGGGAGAGGGGAATGGGTGAGACATCTCCAACAGGGACCAAGTTTTTCACCCACCCGCCCACCCCATGATGAATTAAATGTTAGTCCCTGTAGGATTAAATTTTCACACTCTGCACTTAAAATATAGTGAAGCTGAGGATCTTGAGGCTTTCCCTTCCACCTTCCATTGATTTAGGAAAACCTTCAAGGTTATTTGTTTATATATTTTTCATGGAACAGGCTACTTTAGAGAAGCAGAATGCATTTCCTTGGAGGTTTTCACCAAGGAAAATATGGGCTGGCACCCATCAGGAATCATTTAGATATAGTCTATACTATTTTAGGAAGCACAGGGGTGGAGCTGGACTAATAAATAACCCATTGGGCTCCTTCCAAACCCAAGAATATCACTTCTGCCGATTCTACTTTTTTAGAAATGATCACCGAGATCACTGATTAAGATCTCATTATTGTTCAGGACATGTTTTTTCCCCTTTTTGTTTTATTTTTTTCTCTAAACTGAGCAAAATATTGCCCTCATAATTTTCCCTGAGGCAGTGGTCCTGGGAAGGCCAACTGGAGAGCTGAATCCATGGTTTCACACTTAAGAGTGACTGAGATCTTGCCTACCTTCTGTTGGAGCAAGCATTCAAACCCAGTCTGAAGGGCTCGTGCCACCAGCCAACGAACAGTATACCTTTGTCGTCTGGGGACCACAGGGCCTGGCCAGGGAAGCAAAACCAAAATATTAGCCATTCACATCTGGGTGTGCTGCACCATGGGCCAAGCTATGTCTCCATTGTCTCCCCGTAAGATCTGCAGAATGCTGCTGCAGCGGCTGAAATTCAACAAGGCTGTTCACTGGGAGATGTTCCAATCTCCAGGGCTCTGCAGGCACCAGACTACTTTACTGTTACAAGTGTTTGGAAGCAGAAAGCATGGGAGGTATGTATCTGCCTCTGGATATGATGAAGGGTCAGGTGATGGATCTGAGAAAGCAGCATTTTCTCCAGCAGGCTTCTGCTGAGCTCCAGCCTCTAGTGCTTGAACTGATGTTGCACAAATGAATAAACCTCTGTGCTCCAGCACCAATTTATTTAAACAGCAACTTTCTACCTTTAAAATTTTAACAGTATGCATGGTTCCACCCATTGCAAAGGTGCTTTTTGCATGAAACAGAGAGGATGTGAACTTCTACATTTAAGTAGGGAGCGAATGTGACAGCATCCTGTACCAAACAGATCGTCAACTGCAACAGGCAACATGATGGGTTGGGAGATGGTTTGCCTGTTTTTGCCTGTACGTGGAAGCCTCTTTCTGGGCTGAGGGAAAGTTGGCTCTGAAAAAGCACCTTCTAGGAGGATATGGAAATCCACCGTCGGATTCCCTTGTTCAGTTCAACACTATTCAAAAGCTAAGGGTGCAAAAAGTGCAAGAATCATCAAGAGAAATACAATTTGTGAGCTCAGAACCACCTCTATGACCCAGGACACCTTGTATGTCCGCTTCATGCATTCTTCTGCAAGCCAAATAAAGGAAATGGGTCAGAGACTTCCTCCTCCCATTTTATTAATTTAAATCTTGCTTCATTATTCTAAAATGCTTGCAATCCATAGTGGCTTGAGGAGTGTCCCATTAAATTCCCATGCTGCATTGCACTAACCTGTCCAGGTGAGATATGCCCTGGGATGCCGTCTAGCACTGAAACTTCACTGGTTTCAACATTCACCACGCACAAGACAGGGAAGCTTTTATCACTCAGTGCCTCTCCCCAATTGTCATGGTATACAAAGTGCTCCTCCTAGAAAAAAAGCAGAGGGGAAGGTCTTGTGAAGATTCCTGATCCAAATAATAATCAACAACAACAACAGTAATTTATTATTTATACCCCGCCCATCTGGCTGGGTTTCCCCAGCCACTCTGTATGGCTCCCAAAACAATAATAATAATAATAATAATAATAATAATAATAATAATAATAATGTGAAAAAACATCAAATATTAAAAACTTCCCTAAACCTTCATATGTCCTCTAAAAGTCAGATAGTTGTTTATTTCCTTGACATCTGATGGGAGGGCATTCCACGGGGTGGGTGCCACTACCGAGAAGGCCCTCTGCCTGGTTCCCTGTAACCTCACTTCTCACAGTAAGGGAACAGCCAGAAGGCCCTTGGTGCTGGATCTCAGTGTCTGGGCTGAACACTGGGGGTGGAGACGCTCCTTCAGGAATACAGGTATAGAGTTTCCCATGAGAAAGACATATAGGCCTCAACAGTTAAGGGAGTTGGGTGTGCTTAGCCTGAATAAGAGGAGACTGATAGGAGATATGATAGCCAACTTCAAATGTCTAAAGGGCTGTCACATGAACATGGAGCAAGCTTCTTTTCTCCTGCTCCAAAGGGTAGCAACCAGACCAATGGACTCAAGTCACAAGAACGGAGATTCCAACAAACATCAGAAAGAACTTTCTGACAGTAAGAGCTCTTCAGCAGCTGAACAGACTCCACTGAGAGGTGTTGGACTCTCCTTCCTTGGAGGTTTTTAAGCAGAGGCTGGATGGCCATCTGTTATGGATGCTGTAGTTGATATTACTAGATTGCAGGGGGTGGACAAGATGACCCTTGGGGCCCCTTCCAGCTCTACAATTCTGATTCTATGACAGAATAAAGATAGTAAAGCATGTGGCACAGTATAAGCATCTCAATGCCGAAGAAAAAAAAGTAGATACCTTTCTTGCTTCACCTGGCTCCTCTCCTGGGGGGGACCTGCTTTGAGGGAAAAGTGGTTGCCTTTTGGGGCGTCTTCTCTCAGCAACATAAAGGATCTGTGTTTCTGAAGTGGACCAGGCAACACACCCAAACTGCTCTGGTGGCATAAGGTCAGATAGGAAAATAGGTAATGATCTTCCTTAAAGGTAAAGGTAAAGGTTGACCACTCTCACTAAAGCAGAACACAAGTGGGAAGAGAAGCAGTTCATAATGCTGAGCACACAACTATGGGTAACAGGTTGACTGACTGATCTGATATTTCCCCAAAGCCATTGCAGGGGAATTAGCACTCTAGTATAAGGCAGCAGCTCCTGCTATTATATAAAAAAAGAGAGAGTGTTCTCCTGAGGTCCTAATCAATGGTTAGTGTAGACTGAGGGTGGAATCCAACATCGTGCTAAGGCGTTTGCTCTGCCACAGCAAGCATTTCTGCTTGTGCTGATGGAACAATTGCCCCTCTCTCCCCCTTGCACACTATTTTGGGGTTATCCTGACCCCTCAGAGCTGATGGGGGGCATGGGGGGGGAGGAAGCCCCATTGCATCGGTAGGACCTGTTGCACTGCTGATGCAACTATTTGCTTGAATCTGTCCCAGAGAAAAGCCACAAGTTACTAAACAGTGTGTAAATATCAGCCAAAGATAGTCCTACTCTACTTTTGGGGTTATAATTGTTCATTGTGCCTAAAAAGCAAGCTCCCCCTTTGTGTGGAAGTTTAATGCTTAAGATAATAATAATAATAATAATAATAATAATAATAATAATAATAATTTATTATTTATACCCCGCCCATCTGGCTGGGCCTCCCCAGCCACTCTGGGCGGCTTCCAAAAGAATATTAAAATACTATGATACATCAAACATTAAAAGCATCCCTGAACAGGGCTGCCTTCAGATGTCTTCTAAAAGTCTGGTAGTTGTTGTTCTCTTTGACATCTGGTGGGAGGGCATTCCACAGGGAGGGCGCCACTACCGAGAAGGCCCTCTGCCTGGTTCCCTGTAACTTGGCTTCTCGCAGTGAGGGAACCGCCAGAAGGCCCTTGGTGCTGGACCTCAGTGTCCGGGTAGAACGATGGGGGTGGAGACGCTCCTTCAGGTATACTGGACCGAGGCCGTTTAGGGCTTTAAAGGTCAGCACCAACACTTTGAATTGTGCTCGGAAACGTACTGGGAGCCAATGTAGGTCTTTCAAGACCCGTGTTATATGGTCTCGGTGGCCGCTCCCAGTCACCAGTCTGGCTGCTGCGTTCTGGATTAGTTGTAGTTTCCAGGTCACCTTCAAAGGTAGCCCCACGTAGAGTGCATTGCAGTAATCCAAGCGGGAGATAACCAGAGCATGCACCACTCTGGCGTGGCAGTCCACAGGCAGATAGGGTCTCAGCCTGCGTACCAGATGGAGCTGGTACACAGCTGCCCTGGACACGGATTTAACCTGTGCCTCCATGGACAGCTGTGAGTCCAAAATGACTCCCAGGCTGCGCACCTGGTCCTTCAGGGGCACAGTTACCCCATTCAGGACCAGGGAGTCCTCCACACCTGCCCGCCTCCTGTCCCCCAGAAACAGTACTTCTGTCTTGTCAGGATTCAATCTCAATCTGTTAGCCGCCATCCATCCTCCAACCGCCTCCAGACACTCACACAGGACCTTCACTGCCCTCACTGGTTCTGATTTGAAAGAGAGGTAGAGCTGGGTATCATCCGCATACTGATGAACACCCAGCCCAAACCTCCTGATGATCTCTCCCAGTGGCTGCATGTAAATGTTGAAAAGCATGGGGGAGAGGACAGAACCCTGAGGCACCCCACAAGTGAGAGCCCAGGGGTCTGAACACTCATCCCCCACCACCACTTTCTGAACACGGCCCAGGAGGAAGGAGCGGAACCACTGTAGGACAGTGCCCCCAGCTCCCAGCCCCTCAAGACGGTCCAGAAGGATGTTATGGTTGATGGTATCAAACGCCGCTGAGAGATCCAGCAGAACTAGGAAACAGCTCTCACCTTTGTCCCTAGCCCGCCGGAGATCATCAACCAGTGCGACCAAGGCAGTTTCAGTCCCATGATGAGGCCTGAATCCCGACTGGAAGGGATCCAAATGGTCCGCTTCTTCCAGGCGTGCCTGGAGTTGTTCAGCAACCACTCGCTCAATCACCTTGCCCAAGAATGGAAGATTTGAGACTGGGCGATAGCTGGCCATCGCCGCATCTAAAGATGGTTTTTTAAGAAGTGGGGTTTGATAACCACCTCTTTCAGCGGGTCTGGGAAGGCTCCCTCACGGAGGGAAGCATTCACCACCCCACAAAGCCCATCGCCCAGTCCTTCCCGGCTAGCTTTTATAAGCCAGGATGGGCAAGGATCAAGGAGACAGGTGGTTGGTTTCACTCGTCCAAGCAGCCTGTCCACATCCTCGGAGGTAACAGATTGGAATTGATCCCATGCAATTTGACTAGACAGGACTCTAGCACTCTCCCGCCCCGGCCCTGCTCCCACGGTGGCGTCTACCTCTTCCCGAATCTGAGCGACTTTATCTGCAAAAAACTTTGCAAAATCATTGCAGGAGATCATGTGGCCCATACTGGGCCCCGATGTAGCAGGTGGTTCCGCTAAATTGCGGACCACCTGAAAAAGTCTCCTGCTGCTGTTTTCTGCAGATGCAATAGAGGCGGTGAAGAAAGTCTTCTTCGCCGTCGCTACCGCCACTTGGTAGGCTCGACATTGAGCTCTAACCTGTGTCCGGTCAGCTTCAGAATGAGTTATCCGCCACCGGCGCTCTAGCCGTCTCAACGATTGTTTCATTGCCCTCAGATCCGTGGAAAACCACGGGGCTCTCCGGGCTCCATGCAATCGGAGAGGGCGCTTCGGAGCCAAACAGTCAATAGCCCTGGTTAACTCCACATTCCAGCGGGCCACCAGGGAATCAGCTGAAAGGCCATCAACATGGGATAAAGCATCCCCTACCACTCTCTGGAAACCATTTGGATCCATTAAGTGGCGGGGGCGGACCATCCGAATCGGTCCCACCTCCCTGCAGAGGGGAAGGGTCGCGGAGAAGTCCAGTTGCACCAGGAAGTGATCTGACCATGGCACTTCTTTTGTTTCACTTTTAGTTAGTGTCAGGTCATCAACATCCGTAGAGGTAAACACCAGGTCCAAGGCATGTCCGCGGCTATGGGTTGGGCCAAACTTATTCAGGGACAGCCCCATGGAGGCCATGCTTTCCATGAAGTCCCGAGCGGCCCCTTGTAAGGTCGTGTCGGCATGGATATTAAAATCCCCTAGGACAACCAAACTAGGCGTCTCCAGGAGAACATCCGCCACGACCTGAAGCAGCTCGGGCAGGGAATCCTTGGTGCAGCGGGGAGGTCGGTACGCCAAAAGGAATCCTATACTGCCCCTATTGCCCAACTTCCAGAACATGCACTCAGAGAACTGGGTCTTCCCAATAGGACGCCTGGTGCAAACTAATGACTTCCTAAAAATCACTGCAACCCCCCCTCCCCGCCCACAAGGCCTGGGTTGCTGTGCGTAAGAGAAACCTGGTGGACAAGCAGCAGCAAGAACAGGCCCATCCGCTTCATTCAACCAAGTCTCTGTTACACATGCCAGGTCAAATCCCCCATCCATGATCAGGTCATGGATGGCAGTGGTCTTATGAATCATTAACCTGGCATTGCACAGTAGCACCTTCAGGTCATGTGGGTATCCCTTGCTGATTCTAGTATCCATCTGGTCAGGACCAGACCTGGAGGCAGGGATAGTCCTCAGACAACGACTAAACCTGCCTCCTCTGTAATGACATGGTCTGGTCTTAGCGTAACTCCTCCTCCTACCCGAGATCACTGAGATCGGTTGTCCCAACGCATCCCCCCCTGTGGAACATGCCGCAGCCATTTTGTTGGCTGGGACCCACTCCCCGGCAGCCCTGACCCCTCCCCTTAAGAACAAAATAAGACCTTAAAACAATGAAAACAAAACAAAAAAGAAACCCCAAAAAACAAAAAACAAAACAAATAAAAAACTGTAAAAATTACAAATCCATCAAAATCAAACAAATTCCCAACTAAACATCCATCCCACCCCCACCCCATCCCTGCATATACAGTAATAATAATGACAATAATAATAATAATAATAAAGAAATAAAAAGGAAAAGGAAAATTTTAAAACATTTTAAAAAGAACTCTGCACCCCTCCGGATCCCCCTGGGCCGCAGCAGCAGTGACAGCAATCATCCCTGTGAGGCCTGTCAGGCCCCGCCCTAGGCCAGATGGTGAGTGGCAGGAAGGAGCAGGGCCCTCAGACACCCACGCAGGAGAGTCCTCCTGGGCAGCAGAGCGCAGCAGTCCTTATGGGGCTTCAGGCCCCGCCCCGGGCCAGATGGTGAGTGGCAGGAAGGAGCAGGGCCCCCAGACACCCACGCAGGAGAGTCCTCCTGGGCAGCAGAGCACAGCAGTCCTTATGGGGCTTCAGGCCCCGCCCCAGGCCAGATGGTGAGTGGCAGGAAGGAGCAGGGCCCTCAGACACCCACGCAGGAGAGTCCTCCTGGGCAGCAGAGCGCAGCAGTCCTTATGGGGCTTCAGGCCCCGCCCCGGGCCAGATGGTGAGTGGCAGGAAGGAGCAGGGCCCCCAGACACCCACACAGGAGAGTCCTCCTGGGCAGCAGAGCACAGCAGTCCTTATGGGGCTTCAGGCCCCGCCCTAGGCCAGATGGTGAGTGGCAGGAAGGAGCAGGGCCCTCAGACACCCACGCAGGAGAGTCCTCCTGGGCAGCAGAGCACAGCAGTCCTTATGGGGCTTCAGGCCCCGCCCCGGGCCAGATGGTGAGTGGCAGGAAGGAGCAGGGCCCTCAGACACCCACGCAGGAGAGTCCTCCTGGGCAGCAGAGCACAGCAGTCCTTATGGGGCTTCAGGCCCCGCCCCAGGCCAGATGGTGAGTGGCAGGAAGGAGCAGGGCCCTCAGACACCCACGCAGGAGAGTCCTCCTGGGCAGCAGAGCACAGCAGTCCTTATGGGGCTTCAGGCCCCGCCCCGGGCCAGATGGTGAGTGGCAGGAAGGAGCAGGGCCCTCAGACACCCACGCAGGAGAGTCCTCCTGGGCAGCAGAGCACAGCAGTCCTTATGGGGCTTCAGGCCCCGCCCCAGGCCAGATGGTGAGTGGCAGGAAGGAGCAGGGCCCTCAGACACCCACGCAGGAGAGTCCTCCTGGGCAGCAGAGCACAGCAGTCCTTATGGGGCTTCAGGCCCCGCCCCGGGCCAGATGGTGAGTGGCAGGAAGGAGCAGGGCCCTCAGACACCCACACAGGAGAGTCGCAAAGAGCTCGGGATTTGCGATCTAAAGGCCAAGCTAAGCAAGTAGGGCAGACAGTGAAATCTCAAGTAGCATAGACCGGGTCTCAAATTGTGCTGTGTATTTGTATATGAATGTGGCCTCACCAGAATTCTACCTCAGCCTGTTTTCACAGACAGAAACATGTAAACATGTGCTTTGTGACCTAGGTGCATGGCTAGTGTGACATTCACCAAAGCAGTTCAGCTTAGCCTTGTCACTAAGATCTGAAAACCTGGTTCCAGTGAGAGTTAAGGAGGACCTTTTATAAACACCACCCAGAGATGCCTGAAAGGGCAGTGGAAGAAGAAAGAATATAGTGTTCTCCTTTGGCGTTAGGGAGAGGATGTTAATAGGAAGAAGCATGAGCAAGTGTTGTGCTGGGAGAGAGCAGGGCACACAGGACTGAGGGAACATCACTTGCTTTGTCTGCAGAGTAGCAGCATACAGCCAAGCCCACTTCTTTTGCCCTTACCATCTGCGTATACTCTGCCATGTTTATCCAGTGCTGTGAGATTAATACTTCTCACCCTTCCACTCTTGTTCCAGACCTGCTGAGAAACAGAGATCAGCAAGAGCCAATGCCCACCACTACCATGCAACAGGCCTGCTACATTCCCTCAAGCACCATAGCCACTTTCTTCCCTGACTCCACTGCTAGGACTGAAAAAGATGGGGGAGCTGAAGAGGTGAGGGAGGGCTGTGCCAGATTTTAAGAGACATGTGCCCAGTGATACCAGTCCAAAGGGACTGTGCATGTAATCCCTCACCTTTGGTCTGTCTATGTATCCCCATAAAGGCAGATTCCCTAGATGTTTCACACATAATACTGCAGACTTCCTTCCTTCTCATCCGTGGCTGAATCTCAGATTTCATGTTAACAAAAAGGCAATTATCAAGTTATTCTGTTATATCCAGAGGCCTGTGGTAACCAGCTTTGACTATTTATTTCTATTTAAAACATTTATAGATTGCCTTCCCAAGAATAACTCTTTCAAAGCAGTTTACATTATAAAATATAAATAAATAATACAACAGCATCAGTTTTAAAATGTAAAATACAAGGTTATTTCTACAAAGCACCCCCAGTGAACCAGCAATAATAAAACAACCCACCAAATTCTCCAAATTATTATTATAATTATAAAACCACAATATTTTATAATGCAGATAATAACAGCCCACAAGCGGATGGCTGTATACAGTATTGTAAAAGTATATTCCTACAAAATTCTAAATACAGAAACCTGGGTGCAGCAACACTATTCCTACTCTTTCTACACAAAGCATTTAATAAGTCTTTGCAGCACCATCCTTGCTCTGTAGGTGTGACGGGTATTTGCTAGCTAGCATGCACTTTACTGTCACGCACATACACCATTTTACCTCTATCACTTCCTGCTTCTGCCCCATTTCCAAGTGATGGGTGAAAACAGCCTTATGCATCCCAGTGGGTGACATTCTGATCAGCAGTCTGTGGCACAGGAGATAGGGACAACATGAGCAGCAGAGCCAGCTCTGAGAGGCATTTAAAACCAAAGGACACCCTACTCCCACCCCCACACCAAAGACCATCAGTATTTTTCAGGAGGGATTCAAAACTTTAGGTTTGTACAAGTAGGTTAAAGAACTCTCTTACCTTAGTGCAACAAATCTACTTTTTTAAAAAGGACTTTGAAATTCATTTCCCTGTCACTTTCCTAACATCACAAAGTATGGGACGAGCAAATTGACAGGATGATATATAAACAACCCAAAGTCAAGTCAGGATGAGCACTCATTGTTGCATAACTGCCCCCAAAACAAAGCATAAAGTCTGTGCAAGTAAACCAATAGATAGGTCATTTGGTTAAACCCCATTTATTTCCATCTTCTTTAAGCAAAACCCTCCAACCTGGAAAGGAGCTAAATAGTTTATATGCAGTCCTATGATTCCCATCACTCCCAGTAGAAGACTTTCAGGTTGCACAAAGAAGGATCTTGGCCTTGGGGAAACTGATGCCAGTTATAGCTAACAGTTAATAGGGTAGCACAATTTGTCACCAAGGCAAAAGAAGTTATGTTCTCTTAAAGCAACCCCTTGAAAACAACCCATTCTAACCTATCTCGGTTCCTTGGGAAAAGTTTATTATCCTTAGTCTGGTTTATATTTTATCTTGTGCCAGGTTATCCCAATCCAAGTCTGGATTGAATTTCTAAAGCATGGTTAGGTATGCTAAGGGCAACTGGATGCTCTACGTACTGGTCCCGGATCTCAGCTGGAACGCCAACAGGAGTAACGGAGACAATTGCTCTGCTATTGTGGTGTAGGATATACTGACGGCTGAAATGCAGCTTCTGACAGCGCCCCAGGTCAGGCTGGCACCACTCTGCAGGAAAGGAGGGAGGTAAGACCAGGTATCTGAGCCTTGGAATCTCCTATCCCTGTGTGTAGTACTGCTGTTTCTGAATTTTATGTGGAATTCTGTGGGAAGCACAAAGTCCAGAAAGCCAGCAAGACAGAGACACCGATTCTGCTCCAAGACACCATGATTAAGATAACCAGAGTTCAGAAATGGAGAACTGACTGTAGAGCTACGGGGAGAAAGAGCACCTCATCCAGCAATAAAGGAGTTGAGAATGTGTTATACCAGAATTAATCTTGTGAGAGATGACAGTTAACTGTGTTTAGAGACATTTAGAGAAAGTGCAGCTCATCAGAACTGAAATTGCAAGTAAACAGCATGTGTAACGGGTCTCACTAAAGACTTCTGGAATTGGTAATTTCAAGAGACGTTTTTGCTTATCATTGTTTAGAGGTCACACATAATGCAGTTATCATCCTCTTTCATGCTACAAATTCAGCATAAGTGACATTTTTCTAACTGAGAACAGACACTTGACATTCTACAGATAGCTGGAAATCATTAGCATTAGATACAAATTAGGCTGTGAGATTCTTGGCCAACTTTGCAGCTTTATCTTAACAGCCTCACTGAGTGGGACTGGGACCTAACTTCTACATATGCTCAAGACCCAACTGCCTGGCTTTCCACTCTCACCAACACCAGGCAGAGCGGCAAATTGGAAATATACTTATTTTTCTGTGTGACAGAGAAAACTAATGGGAAATATTGAGATAGCAACTTTTTCAATATTTTTGGAGGGCTCTGTTCAAGGCAAGGACACCAGAGCATCATAGCACACTTCACCAGAAGTGCAGCATCACCTGCCACGTTTGGGACCAAGGCTCTCCTAGGGCAGATTTGCAGAGCTGCCACCTGGGCAAATATGTGTCAGCAAAGGCTTCCTTCAGGTCACAGGGACATAGTTTGCACCCAAACTCATCCTAGACTCCCCTCCTCCAATGAAGGAAAAGAGAATGTTGGACTTTGTGTTAAGCTTTTTTTCTGCAGTGAGAAGGGGTGTTGGCCTGCCCTGTTGTAATATTTTGCTACTGCAGGTACTAGGATCAGCCACAACCAGGTGTATAAAGATGAGTACCATCAGCATACTTAAAACAGGGGTCCTTATCCTGCAGTCTGGAGAGGGGTTTCCCTCTCTTATTTCCCTATCTATATGGCCATCTCTCTTATCTTCATTTCTTAGCTACTGTTACAATCCAGCCCATTAAGCTTTCCTCCCTTATAGCTCTTGGTTGCCACATTACTGATCATAGTTCTCAAGAGTTTATTCAGGCTTGAATATTAGCATATTGAAAGAGGTTGCCCAGCCCACTCAGGTAACCCCTCCTGGAGGATTCTACTTCCTGCCAGTAGAGCAAGTGGACAGTGACAACCCATCCTAAACATCTCTTTCACTGCAGGAAAACTGTCAGTTGCCATGAGATGCTGCAAGGCCTGACAGCACATAGCATTTTTAACCACAGTCTCAAATCATGTTACTTATAATATTTGGCTCCTAATTTGACATTATACACAAGTCTCTTACTTTACCATATAGAAAGGGGGCAGCCACTCCCCACCCCCCTTGCATTCAGCATATGTGATATTTTTTTTTTCTTTTTATAAATTACGCATCATCTTTTAACTTGGAAGTAACTGCAAACTTGAGATGTATAGGCTGGGATGGTGTTATTCTTACACAGTGAAGTCAGCTTTTTGCAGTGCATATGATTACAACACACCTGAGAGTTTCTAAAAGTCTGGGCCAACTCCTCTCCTCCGGACCTAAGACAAGGCCCCAATGGAGGCAGGTTGTTGAAAAGGCAACTTAGTTTTCTGACCTCCATGCCATGATTCTTCTAATCCCAGAGGTGTAACAGGCAAGAGACAGGGGGGGGGGGGCAATCCAATATTTTTCTCATCTGCTACCAAGTAAGAGGTGTCCTGGCTGTCTTATGTCAACCTCTCTCTGTGACATAGCTCAAATGGAAGGCCACTGCAACTCCATTTTTAACTGGCTCGGGGTCTGAGATGCCCAAAGTGGACGGCACTGCATATTAATATTTGCTTTTAAAACAATTGATTAACAGCAAAGGACCAGGTATATATATAACCAGACTCAAAAAGCACCAAAAGTCAGATAGTTGTTTGTTTCCTTGACACCTGAAGGGAAGGTGTTCCCACTGGGACGGAGCCACTACAGAAAAGTCCCTGTGTAACTTCACTTCTGGAAGTGAGGAAACCAGCAGAAGACTCTCTGGGTTTATAAACATAGTCTATTCCCCAGCGTGGGCTTGAGTCACTTGCAACATTCTGTTCACTACTTTAATTCCATGTGTTTTTAATGGAGCAGTGCTGATGCCCGTCGAAAAGAGAACGGGGAGGGAAACTGCCCGCCCATCAACAGCTCAGCCCGACCTCCCCCTGGGCTTGTCCACACAACCTCGGCTTTTCTGAAGCGGGGTCCGGGAGAGGAGAGCGCCTAACCCGCGCAACTGGCTCACCCGTGTAGAGGGGCAGGCACTCAGCGGCGGCGCCGCAGGCAGCAAACCCGACTCCCACACTGGCATAAGTCACGCGGGGAAACCGGCTCAGCTCCCGGTACAGGGCGCCCAGAGGACCCGACCCCGCTGGAGGCTAGGAGGAGAGAAGAGGCGGCGTTATTCAGGGCAAATGGAGGCGCTTGCCCGGCGGCCCCTGCTTCCCCGGCGCCCTCCTCCCCTGCTCCGCAGCCTCACCGCCTCTTCCGCCCGCTCCGCTCTAGAAGCCATCGCCCTGGAAGTTTCCCAGAAACAGCCCGAGAGGCGCTTGTCCCGGGACAGCAGGGCGGCCACAGCGCACGGGCGGGAAGCGGGCGGTGCCGACAGCCCTTGGCCGGGCGGGGAGAGGAGGCGGGGACAGAGCCAGGCCTCTGCTCGCGGTTCCCCCTGGAAATCCCTGCTGGGAAGGCCCAGCCGAAGGGGTGGCGGCCTTTCTTGCCCCCGATCCTGCCGCTCCTTTTTTTTCAGGCAGGCAACTAAACTTAAAAATACACGCGAAGGGGAGGCTTGTGTTCGTCACAGCTGAGGTATCGACGGCGCTGTTTCTGATCCCTGTGAGACGCGCAGGATCCCACTGAGAACTGACTGTATCGGGGTCTCCCTCCCTGCCCATAATAAAGGCAACCACAACAACAAAGTTTTGCTTCTTTCTTTTTCTCATAACCATTCACTCACTTCAGCTGACCTGCAGGGTTGCTGGGTACGTGAGAACCACGCTTGCACGCTGCCCTGCCGCAAGCTGCTTGGAAGGGCGAGAGTAAAACAATGTGATGAAGGAAGGGAAACCGCACAGGTGACGAGAACGCAATTACACAGACGCTCGAACACCAGCTACTGTGAATAAAACTCGCTCCTAGCCCCAGACCCCAATCTCCATTCTATAGTCCCCCGCTGTGAACCTGGTGTTATATAGATCAGATAAGCTCAGGCTGTCTCACCCACAACTGCGCACAATTTAACAAGTCATACTGGTGTGTGCATCTCCCTCAAGACATTTTCTCAACGGAAGGTCAATCCCCTGGAAGCAGCAGCAGAACTAAAGGAAGGTGATGGGATCAGGGTGGTGCTTTCAGCAGCGGTCTCTTGGCAACGTTTCATTTGTTACAACACTTTCATTTACAGCCTATGGAGAATGCAAAGGATGCAACCAATTACTCTTATGCAGCACTGCTGAAAAAGCAGTGGGATACAGGAGGCAGACTGTGAATATAGGAGATTCAAGTTAAATTGTAGCTCTGTTCACTGGCCTAAGTGGACAATTTAACCAACGGAACACAGCATGAGAATCAAAATACATTTTAATCTGACCCAAGCCCTCGGAATGAAAATGGCAAAAATACTGGGAAATTGTGGCATGGTTAATCGTACACTATCTTCTATTTAGTAGGAATTCAAAATCTGGTAACTTGGTTCCCAGCACAAATGCAAAGCAGCTATCTTAACAAAGGAATGAGGAACCTTTGGCCCCTACAGGGACACCCTACCTATTGGCCATGATAGATGGGGGTGAGGAGAGCTGGAGTTCAACAACAATGGGAGAGCCACAGGCTCCCAACCCATGACAAAAGTGGTTGTCTTACAAATTAAGGTGTTCTTCTTCTTTGGCAATCACTCGTAGCCAAGTAGGATGGTCTTCCATAAACATGGTTTTAACAGTGAGTCCGTAAGTGACTGTGGAGGCCAATTCTGGATCCACACATCCTTCCACAGAGGGGACATAGGTTTCCGGGCAGGAGTTGATCATGGTGAGGGTTTGCCAAACATGCCTTCCTCTTAGTAAGTTTCTCCCTTTTGTCCTGAGTTTGAGCATCTTCAAAGCCCAGGAAGTATTAACAATACCCAATCTGTCTTGAAGGTTTTTGGCTACTTTGGGGCTTATGTAAAGCAGAACTGAAGGAACAGGTGAACAGGAACTTTAACAGGATGTTTTTAGAAAGAATGGTGGTAATTAGTGATATACTCAAGTACATTAATATCAGATGTCCTCCTGTTGCATTTAAGGTTTCTTAAATGGATAGATAAATAATGAAAAAATACTTGCATTTTCAAGAATTCAAGGCTAATTAGATATTCTATGGCCTTTTAAACTGGCGTGTGTTATGTTTGTTACTGTGCTTTGGGTTTTTATACTGTAAACTGCCCTGTGATCCTTGGATGACGGGTGGTATAGACATAATAATAATAATAATAATAATAATAATAATAATCGGGGAAAATTGACAAGGGATGGGACAAAGCCAATGAAAATAACAAGAATGTTAAGGTGGCTATTGATAGTCCACCTCTCAGTTCCCAACAGAAACCAGCAGCAGATAGGGTAATGGGTCTCTGAATTCCCCCTCTACTCAAAAGAAAGACCAATTGTAGAGTCTACTTCCATGATAATGTATCAGGAAGCACCAGAGAAAACAGTGCCTGTATATACAAGAGAAAAATGATATAGCAGAGTGTCAAGCAGGAATTTGTCCTGAGACAACACAGCATGAGAGGTTCATATGCACTATGATCAGTTGGGGATTTAGTTCCTGGTGACATCTGTAGCTATAAGCTGGATGGGAGGAGTTCTGAAGAGCAAAAGCAACAGTTGCGCATTACATTCCACAAACCCTCTTTGTGAATTACCTCTTTTCCCTTTGAGTCAAAAAATTGCTAGTCCTGTTATCTCTTCTTCAAAAAAATATCCAGTACTCTCCAATAAAGTTTGTATCTCAGTAGTTGACAAGCCCCAGTTGTTCCCAATCTCTATAAAGAATTACACTTTGCAAGTCAGCCTCTCAAAAGTCAGGAGCGAGCAGTCTTAGACAATCAGGTGTGTTTTATTTACTTTTGCAGCAGGAGTCTTTGTAGTTTACCTGTTGTCCCCAAAGACTAAGGCTAAAGACAGAGATTCAAAAATCAGTACCCAGCACCTGACACCTCCAAATAAGCCACCTGCTGTGGTGGAACTACTTATCAGAGGGCATGATCTGACAAAGTGTGTGATGAAGGTGACCTCTGCCATATACTTATTCAAGTTCTGGACGACATGAATACCAGAGTAACCAGTCCCTATGGTGGCTGTTTGGAATTGAAGTGCCTTGGATTATGTCGGCTGGCCACGCTGCTTATTAGTATGGAAGCGGGTTACAAAAGGAGTAGGCCAGCTTCTGTAGTTATCATTTCAAGTGCTGGATCAGCCAGAGTGCAATATTCATGAAACCGTCTGCCTCGGCCTCCACACCAGAGAGCGAATGGTTATTGCCCGGATAAAGCAGCATCCTAGAAAGAGAGAGACACAAATATTAGGTGTAATGCGGTTATTTTTCACACCACTCTCTCTTGCCAGACCTTCTACCCAAACGCAATTCTCCCCTCCTAACCCAGTCACATATATTTCTAGCCTCTTGACCACCACCCCTTTGTCCCTACAGAGCCTCCTTTCAGCCAGCTCCTTTGCATTGTTTGCTTATTATGCTTACCGGGTTGGGACACCCCTGGCCTTGAGAGCACGGTAATATTCCAAGCCTTGCTTGGGGGGTACACGTCTATCTTCCTCTCCTATCATTAAAAGAACAGGTGTCTGAACCTAAGGAGGAAAAAGGGCAAAGATATCAAGGCAGGTGGAAAAACCAAAGCTCTGAAAACGAAGTAGCGAAATCATGGAGTTCTTGGACCAATGGATGTGGAGAGGGAAGGTCTGTGTGGATTGTACCTTGTCAACGTATTGCATAGGTGAACAAAGCAGCATCTCTGCCCCTTGCCTGGGATCTGGGAGGGCAGTCTGGTCATACGGTAAGCCAGCCTCCGTCAGGCACCTAGGAGTAGCAGCACAGCAGGTATCAAAACAGAGGGAACGGGAAGCAGAGAGCAGGAATAAACGGAAAGTTCTTCCAGCTGACAGGTGCAGAAAGCGACATTGTACATTGGGACCAGTGCATTTTATGAAAGTGCAGATTATAAATGGGTAAATAAATAAATTAAAACTATGGAATATAGTGATGGTCACCAACTTGGATGGTTTTAAAGGACAATTCAATTAATTCATGGTATGTATGTGTTAAGACTATCAATAGCTACTAGCCACGATGGGTGTGTTCACCGTGAGGTGGTACATCTCTGAATACCAATTGTTGGGAACCACCTTGGGAGAGTGCTCTTGCCCTTGGGTCATGTTTGCAGGCTCCCCATCAGCAGCTGGTTGGTCACTGGGAGAATAGGATGCAGGAGTGTATGGGCCTTCTTGTGTCCTCATTACAGTAGCCACAGGCATGAAGGAGAAACTGCAGCTGCTCAGGCTGCCTTTGGTACGCACCAGTCAGGGATGTCAGTGCTTCCGACCATGGAGGCCACGTTGACCACGGGATTCCTGGCCACGCAAGCCTTGTAGGTGCCAGGGTACTGGCCGATGAGATGGCAGGATAGGAAGCCTCCATGGGAGCCACCAAGCACAGCCACACTCTGTGGATCCGTCAGTTCCTCCTGTAGCACCTGTTCCACACAGAACTGCAAAGAAGGCGGTGGGTGCAGCAGCGGGGAAAACAGTACTGCAGCATCTTCCCACCAGTGAAAAAATCTACAGCTCCACCCCCCCCCTGCTTGCCCTGGAAAGGGGGATTGAAACCCTCTTACCTGCACATCCTTGACATCCTGACTGCCCACTTTCCCTGGAAGGGAGTCCACACTGTCCTGGCCAAAGCCTAGTGATCCTCGGTAATTCACTTAGGGAAGGGAGAAAAACAGGCTCATTGAGATCTCCAGTTCTTTGCTAAAGCTGAGCCTCCTGCTCTCGAAGGAGGTGTCACTCTGCTCAACCAGGTTGCAGAATCACTGGGCAGGAGGTTGCTTCCTCTAATTATCATCATCAAACCTTTTATTGGCATCACATACAAACATCCAAAACAAATCAATGCAGAATTACCACTTCCCCAGTGGCACAAAGCATTTGCTAAAAGAAAGGAGGCAGAGCAGTCTATCGTCATAGCTTCCTCTAATGGAAGGATGATACCATGGCAGGAATCTCCAGCTCTCCCTACCTGCTACCTGAACTTGACTACTGTCATTCCTCCTCCAGTGTCACTCCCATAGCACACCTGTTGAGCAACTGAGACAGACTGGACTAGACAGGAAAAGGCCAAATTATTTGGACCACGCTGCAGTCATTTACCGCTGTCATGGGAGAGGATCCATTGACAGTCCAGTCTCCTAATTGTGATGCCCTATTCTAAGATAAACTGAGACCCCGGCAGCCCACTGGGTGACTGAGAATGCTCTGGGCCACCACTTACCCAGCAGCACAGCAAACCCCATCCGACAGAGCAGTGCTGGGTACAGCATCCAGCTGGTGGTGAACACTGAGTGTGGGCCTCCTGCAAAGGAGAAGACGGGAGTGCCAGTGAGATGAAGGGCCTGTGCCTTGAATGAGGGGAAGGGAGCGATGAAGACAAAGCACTTACCATGGGGTGACACCACTAATGGAAACTTGGCCTTCCTTGGCTCCTGAGTGGGCCGGAGTAGGATGGCTTCAAAACTGAGGCCCGCTGTGAGGAAAGACCACAGTTTGCAGATCTGGTGAAAATCAGGCACAAAGGCCTAGATTCAACTAACCCAGTGCACTCACAGAAGTCAACGCAAGGGCTCCCACTAGAGCAACAGGCCTTTCCCCTTGTGCTTCCCTCCAATCTGCTGTGGAGGGTCAGGAGAACTTCCCAGAACAATACACAGGGGAAGGAGAGGAGGATAATTCCATCTCCCTGCAATGGCAGATCTAGCGTAAGTGAGTGGTGTCCATTTCCTCCCACAATCTGCATATCACAGCCTCAATGCCCCAATTTCTTCCCTGGCTCAAAGCAGGGAATGAAATTCCTTGATCTCTGGCAATGTCTGTCCAATTCTTTTTCTCTGGCCCCTCACCATACTGGGGGTTGTCCTGCTCTGGAGGAGGCTGCAGGGTACGGACATCCCAAGAGATTTCTTGAATTGGGCTGGCTTCTTCCAGGCACACCCAGTTAACTTCAGCTTCCTTGCCAGCAGGAGGCAGGAAGGCCACCATCTGCAGCAAGAGGACATAGAGGAATCCAGCACCACTGGAGCAGATCTCTCTTACTTGGACCGCACAAGGTCACCGAGAACATAAGAAGCAGAGCATGTCCCCTAAGCAGCAGCACACGTCAGATATTTGAAAAGAAAAAAAGAGGTAAGCCCAATGGGGACAGGGGGTCCACGTTGTGTTCTGTCCCTGGGCTCTTAATCATCACACACTGCACTGCCGACCATCCTTGACCCTACAGTCTCTGTGCTGTTTCAGCTTTGGCTGTAAAAATCTGCACTTTGGGCAACAAAACATGATGGCCAGTGCCTCATATTTTGCCCTCATCAGAATTCCCTCCCTCCCCCCCCCCCAAAAAAAGAATCAGTTAAGCACATAACTAACAGGATGTTGCATCCCGGCCACAAAGTTTGTGAAATCACAGCCAAACAAGTTTTTGACATAAGACGAAAAAATAACTTTCCAAGTTGAGGATAAAGGGGCCCCGAATGATTCATTTGATACAGACCAGTTCCTAAGTCAAAGTCTACAGGCTTGGTCTATTTAATATTTGGATAGTCCTAAGCAAAATGTAAAGTGACAGAAAGCACAGGAAGTATTATTTTAGAATTACTGCAACAAGCAATTCTGAGGAGTGTCAAGCCCAGGTCCCTCTGCCAAACCTTTGACCACTGGACACTTACAAGCACGGGAGGGCAGTTTGGAGTGGAGAATCTGGCCACCATCAGATCTCGGTCGACAGTGAGCAGGGCCCAGCTTCCAAGACGGGAACCTAGGTTAGTAAAAGAATAAAGTTTTCTCTTCCCCCATATTCTGTGCTCAGGTGTGGAGTATGCAGCCCTCACCGCTTTGTTTCTGACCTGGTATGTTAGCATTTGAGCACTGAAGGCCTGGGCAAGCTGGCCTCATATGAGCAAAGCTCTGGGGCAGAGAAAAACTGACTTGATATGCGGAAAAATATATAAAAATGGACGGAATATGCAACAAAATGGGTTGTATCCAGAGAAGTCCTCCTGCTTGTGCAGTGGAGGTTCACCTCACTCTCCTCCCCCCATCAGTTCCAGGGCTTGGGGAAACTCCCAGAATAGATTTGGGAGGGGGTTGTCGTCGTGGGGTAAGGAGATAGGGAAAGGTCTGTTGTGCAAACGTAAGTCATTCTGCGAATGTTATGGCTTTGTTGGATGCATCCCAATTTCCAACTGCTGACGGTTGGAACCTGAACTAAAATTAAGAACGCAGCGTTGGCAGAATTTGGAGGGGGTTGGAGAAGGGGGCAGTGCATGTGAAGCAAAGGTCAGTAGAACAATGGGGGTGTTCACATTGGATGATCAGTGGGCATTAAGAAACTAGGATAAATATATTGGCTTGGGATGCATCTTTCACCCAAATGCTTACAAAGGCAGTCTAGCGCAATACTAAAAAGGGTGGAGAAAAAGCAAAAGATAAGCAAGTGAGGACACCAGATACAATTATCTCCAACTGCGCTGGCTGATGACAAAGGTCTGAAGAACTCCCTGAACAACAGACTGCAAGATGGCTTGTCTGTTCTCTTGGAATAGCTTTGCCCCAAACAGATTAAACAAATTAGGACTCACTTCTGCCAGAAGATCAGAGGATTGCAGTGGCAGGACACAGCATAGACTGCTGTTACTGGAAGGAACTAATTATGGAGGGCCAAGTTATGGAGTTTGCTACTTACCCTTGGTCAGAGAGCACACACTGCCTGACACTGTGTCAACTACAATCAGCTCCTAGAGGAAAAGACAGCATGAGAGAGATCTACTCTCAGTTGCATCCAGAAAGCACCTTCTCACACAACAAGCTGTCCTGCAATTCATCAATGGGGAGACACACACACACGAGCAAAGGTTCTGCAAGATTTGCACAACAATCCCTTCTCCACCGCACTATTTGGAAAGAGCCAAATGTTCAGATAGTGCTATAATCCTTTGCTTTGTTGTATGGATCAATGTGAGATCCCCATGAAGTTTAAAGATATTAGTGATGCTGATTCAATTTGCCCGTTGCCAAATAAAGCCTTTGATTGGTGCCCTTTGTGCTTAGTTTGCCCGAACTACCCCTGGCTTCAGTCTGAAGCTCAAGGTACTCTACGCTTCGTTCTTACCTGCCTGCTACGTTGAATTGTGTCCAGCACAACCCTCTGCCTGTCTGCTGCCCAGCAGTGCTCTGACAGTGCTGTGCTATAGATCCCAGTGAATTCACCTGTAAGAGACAAAGCGCCTTCACTGAAACAACAGCTGCCCTTCTGGTGGAAAACACAGGGATGCCCCTAGGCCAGGAATCCACATGATAAGCCCCTTTCATGGATGCCAGCCAGAAATAGCCCATGAAATTCTGACACCAAGGCAAAACAAAACAAAACAAAACAAAAACCCAACTGGCACTCCCCAGAGTGGTAAAAATGATAAAAAATAAATTCAATTATTGGCAATTTCCTGCCCTTTCAGGGTAACAAAAATAATAATAATCTGCCACCTATAACGAGTGACTTCACCCTGCCTAATGAGGTCAGCCGTGATGCTGTCTCTCTTCATATATATTCCAAGGCCCCCCAATCCCTCTTTGCAGCCAGTCCCCGTGATATTCCACAGCCAGGATCTGCCTACTGAGCCTGCTTTTCTAATAATGGCGAAGTGGATTCTGAATTCCTGAAAAAAACTGGCAAAAGATTCTGCAGAAAAATACTTGCTGAAGACACAGAACCTAATTGCCATTGCTGATTCCAAACTTGAGGCAGGCAAAGAAGCTGCTGCTGCTTCTAATAATAATAATAATAATAATAATAATAATAATAATAATAATTTTATTATTTATGCTCCACTGGCTGGGTTGCTCCAGCCACCCTGGGCGGCTTCCAACACATATAGAAAGATTCCAAGGGGTGCTTCCAGAGACACCCTAACAGAGAAGGTGCCATGAGCAGCCTGTGGTTGGTTTTCAAGTTTTCCCAATGCTCAGGTCTTTTCCCTACTGCCCCACAATCTCCTCCTTTCATTCCTCCTTAACACCACCTTGTTTCTCCCAAACCATCCACAGCCCTATAGGCAGATTTCACATTCCACACTCCTGTAGTTAACGCAGTGATAAACGCTGGCCATTCTGAACAAGATATGTGACTGTGTGTGATATGCAGTGGTCCTAATATTTGGCTTCGCCTGTTGTTGCACATGGAATGCTTGGCGCACCCACAGGGTTCCATCAGACCCCATCAAACACCCCTGGGAGCTCCAGCACGGTTGTAATACACACCTTGGCTCTGCCGAGGCACAATCTCCACCACGACGGAAGTGAGCTTTGTGTACCAGTCATACTGGGGGGGAAAGAGATAAAAAGGTATCAAAAAAGGATGTGGCAGTGCACAGCTTCCTGCCCCACAAATATTTTATAGCATCAAGACATGCTTCACGGAGGTGCTGAGGTGGCCTGATGTGATAGTTCTGGGTGGACAATGACAGGCCTTGGTTCTCCTTATGCTCTCACTGAAGAGCTCTGCCTCAATTCCTCTGACCAAGCTCTCCAAGAAGCAACCCTCATAACCCCTGCCACTATGGTTGCCAACAAGGCAGAATTCACTCAGGCTCATGCAGTGCTTTGCCTGATTTCTCACACATCAGTTTGGCAAAGGCCAAAGAGCTCAATGACTCGTTCACAAAGCTGCCAACAGGACTTTCTGCATGGGGATTGGGCCCACTTCCTTATCTGCAGAAGAGGCCTCCAATTTGCATACAATTTGGGCCATATGCAAATACATACAAATTGACATTCTCTTCCGCGGGCAGGGAGGAGGACCCAACAATAAATCAGGGGCCACACACAAGTAATAAGATGTCTAGCAGGCAGAAGGCCAAAAGCTGGAACTTTCCCCGTAATTGTGTTTCTGTCCTAGAAAATATGTGACCTGTTGAATTTCTACCTGACACTACTCTCCCCCAGTGCCAACTCCAAACCAGGCAAAAACCTCAATTTTCATGAGCTGTAACACATTGTGAAGCTGTAATTTGCTTTTCCCTGGTGTGTATGTGACTAATATTTCTCTACGGCACTCATCAGTCATTCACAACTGTGACTGTACTCCTTCAGCTGCAGCACAGAAAGACAGGAGCCGGCTCATTTCTTACAAAGCAGTGGGTTAGACTGATGCCTCCGCATTTTGCTTTGTAACAACCTTCTTTCTGGAAAGGGCTAGATATTTACATTTTTCAAAATGAAAACTCAAGAGTCTGGGTCCCCTGCTACCTCTGGGCCCAGTTCAGAAGTGTTCCTTGTGCCTTCACCTCCGGAGTGGGCAGGAGCTTATTCGTCTCTCATGCAAAGACTCAAGGCTTAAAAGCAATACTCACTATGCAGAGACGGCTGCACTGTTGGTGAGGCCCAGATGCCGGGTTCTCCAGGTACACAATGCGACATTGGTCTGGGCTCAGGCGTGGAGACCAAATAGCTTTGTTGTCGTCCGATAACAGCTCTGCAATGGGAAGGGAGACAGTGAATTAAAAGAGGACTGAGAAGTCACTGCATGGCTGATGACAATGATGATAAAACAGGAAAACATGTCTCACCACAACGACCACCTGTCAGGTCCACATAGAAGATAGCTGATCTGGAAGGAAAACCACGAAACAGAAGTGGGGCTTACATGGGAGAGCATCATGTGAGACTGGCTAAGGGGGTGGGGACATCTATCTTCTCCCTGCAAGCTAGTGTCTCCTTCATCACCCAGACACGAACATAACAGGAATATTATTATTAATTACATTTTTATACCGACCTTCATCTGAGGATCACAGGGTGGTTTACAATATAAAATCACAAAAATACGTAACATAGTAACAAACAAAAACAATTCCCGCCCCTGTTTAAAAGGACAGGGTGAAGAGGTGACTTCTCCCTAATGAGGCAACAGGGTGGTTCCCAAACAGAAAATGGGCACGTTCTAGAATCGAAAAGGGCCCATTATCCAATCTGGGCGCCTACCTCATCTGCATGAAGCCACACAAGCTCCTCCATAGCCACAAGACCACATCCTTCCTGGCTACAGGTGTGTTTTGCAGGCATACAAAGCACCTCCAACCCCAAAGACCCCAGAATGTTTGTAGGCCCACTCCCCCCAAATTTGGTCCCTCATCTATCTAAGATAGTCAATCCCACTTGGATTCTTACTTGTCCTGGTAGGAAACTTACCTGCGATTGGTGCAGTACCTCAACCCTAGGCGGAAGGGCTCGTGCCACCAGCCTGCGAACACCACCCCAGTGTCGCCTGGAGCCCAGAAGGCCTGGGAGAGAAGGGAATGCCATGTCAGGTGTGGAGAGGCAGGCGGGTGACTCTAGCACATCTCCAACTGTTGGTGAGGCCAACAGATGCGGGGTTAAGATAGGTTGGAAGACAAGAGCAGATGTATAATGACCCAACTAATATATACAGTGGTACTTCTGGTTGCGAACGGGATCCGTTCCGGAGGCCTGTTCGCAACCTGAAGCGCTGTATCTGCACAGGTGCATGGCGCGATTTGGCGCTTGTGCGCATGCGCGAGTGACGAAACCTGGAAGTAACCCTTTCTGGTACTTCCAGGTCACTGCGGGACACAACCTGAAAAAAAGTAACATGAAGCAAATGTAACATGAGGTATGACTGTACCATGGAAACCTGGAATTAAATGGATGGGGAACACCCCCTGGCTCTTGTCTTGGAAGATAATTTTGAAATTAACTTTCCAGGAAGGAAGCATCTTGGCCGGCAAGCACAGAGTCCTTCCCACTATATCCTAGCCATTTTGGAACAGCTATTATAGTATTGGAGTTGGCAAATAACACTTTTGGGGGTGGGGGGTAACAGGCAACACCGAGGATGACTCCACATTGTTTCTGTTTCAGATACTACACTTGTGGAAGTCTTCTGTAAGTTCCTTTTAGAGCCCCTCCTTGGGGCTAGAAGGCAGAATGCAAGTATTTAAAATAAATAAAAATACCCTTATCCAACTGGGCTTAACTGGGTGCCAACCTTCTCCCTCAGTTTATCCTGTACTGACCTGCCCAGGGGAGATGTGCTCTGGAACGCTCTCCAGGACCGAAACGTTGTTGCTCTCAATATCCAATACACACAGCACAGGGGTGCTTTTAGCCACCAGGGTCTCCCCCCAGTCTTCGTAGAACACAAACTGCTCTCCCTAGGAAAAGCAAAGAGAGATCCTGATGCAGAGGCAGCTCGAGTGACAGCAAAGGGAGTCTCACCTGCCTGGGAGATTGCCAGCGCCCACATCACTGGTTTTCAACTTGGCATCAGTCAAGCGCTTCCCACTTTTTGAAGAGTGAGCGAGCCCCCCCCCCCCCACATTTGCTTACAAACTCCGCAGTTCCACTGCAGGAACATTACCCTCGGAGGCAACTGCTCCCTCAGAGCCAACTGTTCAAGATGCAAGCATTAGCTTTACTGCATTTCAGGTATAAGTGTAATTGGTAGTGCATTGCCTTATGAATAGAGCTGCTCTGAGTATGGAAAAAAATGGCATATGGTGATGATGAAGAGAAACTGAAATACTGGCTTGCAGGACACAAGGCAAAGCAGAAGTTCATTCTACCTTAATAGCTTTGTCTCGTCGCTCTGTCTTGGCCAGCTCCTCTTCGCTGCTCAGCTCAGGGGCTTTTGGCTTAAAGAACGACTCAGCCTTGGGGCGCTTCTTCTCCGCCACGTAGAGAAGGTGCGTCTCGGAGTGTGACCAGGCCAAGCAGCCAAAATGGTCTGGGGCAGGGAACAAGATGACAATAGATTTCACTGACTGACCTCAATCAAAAATGCAATGACCAGAAGCATTCCTAGGTTTCCCAGGACAAAAATGACTTCCGTTATCAGTGCATATCAGGGATATCGGAGGACACCCTACCACCACCAGCACTCCCGAGCTGCAAGGAAAGGGTGAATGTTGGAGCCTAGCTATCCTCTTCTCTTGTCTCTTACAAATGGAAACAGAGCTGCGAGGAAAGCTCACCGTCCTCGTACACCTGGCCATGCTTCTCCAGGACTGTCAACTCGATGCTCTTCACCTTGCGGTTCTTTTCCCACACCTGTGGGAGCAGACACATGGCACACTTAGTCTCTTATGTACCCAGTGTCTTCTCAGAGACCGGACCTATCCTGAGCCACATGAAAGAGCCACAAACTGACCCCTTTCCTTTCAAACAAAAAGAAGCAAAAGCCACTCAAGTCAGAGCTGCCATACAACTGCCTCCCGGGTTAGGGTTAGGGTTAGGGTTAGCATGACGGATAGTTTGAGAATCACTGAGCAAACGGGCCAAATATGAAGCCACGTTGCTCTGGGAATGAAAGGGCAGAGCATCTCTGGAAGGTCTGCCTTACACAGAATAAACATATTAGAGAGCCAGGGTATAAGTCTCTTCGCTCAGCTTTCTTCAAGCCAGCTATATATACCTCTAGGAACTGTTTCTCTTCGCCTTTGGTGTTGCTAGTCTTTCGTAGAACGGCTTTCTGTGCTCCACTGGGAGAGTCCCGACTGAGCAGCCTAAGAAGGAAAACAGGATGGTTAGCCTAGGAAAGATGGCTTTGGTCAGGCACAAAGAAGGTACCAGAAAGGAAGGCAGCTCAGACTGTGCCCATCCTTCCAGGACAAGCAGGGGACATGTGGCCCTCCAGGTGTTGTTGGGCTCCCCACTCCCCATCAGTGGCCATGCTGGCTATGCCTGAGGGGAGCAGCCCCTCTGTCCTGGGAGAAACAGCCAGTGCTGACACCAAGGAAGGGGTCCTTCTGCTGCAAAGGGCAACAAACAAACACCACACACAAGAGGCTTTGGAAGCACACCAAGCTAGGATATTGCAAGGGATGGATGGGTCATGTGGATCATCTCCATTGCCATTTGGTAATAAAGTAAACGTATGGCAATACATATAATGTATTAGAAGAACTACCTCACCTCACGTTTCCCCAGGGCAGGATGACACAAGAGAGAGCCTTTTTAAGTGTGGTGCCACAGCTGTGGAACACCCCTGCCAACCAAGGCCTGCTTATCTTTAGTAAGCAGTAAAAACTGGGATTTTCCAGAAGTTCCTGCTCAGTAAGTGTATGCTGCTGGGCAGGTTTGCAGTTTTGTCTTTCCCTGTGGCTTCTGACGGTGCTAGATATTGCAGATTAGGGCACTTAACCATTGTTTTAGTGTTCTGATTTTCAGTCAGCTGCCTTAGAGGCCCTTTCGGTCCAAAATTATGGACTCTCAAATAATTCTGAAAATATAGCAGTCTGATCTCATTAAAGGGTTTGGATTGTTTTGGTGCAGAACATGTATCCCTGGCACTGGAGGTTCAAGGCTGTGCTGATCCTTGGGAGACCCCCTTCAGCACAAGGCTTTGGGTAGTGATCTGCTGTTTCTGCAGAAAGCGTGGTGAAACACAACAAACAAGAGACTTACTCTCCCTTGATTTCTGTGCAATTGCCAGAGGGGCTTGAGTACACGATGGAGTGGCTGTCATGGAAGATGAGGTACTGATGGCAGAATTTTATATTTTCAGCTCTTTCCAAGTCTCGCTGAGACCACTCTGTAAAGGGAATGAGAGAACTCAGTTTCTGTCCAGCCTACCACAGAAAGAACCAATCTTCCTCTACCACAAAAAATCCCAACATCACTGTCCCATCCTCCTCTTCCCCCAACTATTTCAGGCAAGACCAGGAGCAGACAAGAGGAGCCTCCCCCCACAAGAGACTTGCCTGTCAACCTACCTTAATATATATATTTCCAGCACCAGTCAAATAACTTTATTTTCCCATGTCTAAAGATATGATTTCATCCTGGTTTGACTTCCGCAGATTTTATTCCATTGCCCCCCATTTTACATTGATTTGTTGCTGCAAAAAACATTTTATTTACTTTCTTACATTTATATCCCACCCTTCTTCTGTCATGGCTCACAACGTGGTTGGCAGGTGGTCTCCCATCCAGACACTGACCATACTCAGGCCTGCTTAGCTTCAGCAAAGCGGTGACCTCATGTGCATTCAGACCATACCCAGGGACCTGTTTTAATGTGATTTGTGACTATGTAATGATGCGGATTGTAGTTTGTTTTACTGTTAATTTTGGTCTCTCTCTGTGTGTTTTAAATCCAATTAAGCTGCCCAGAGAACTGCCCAGAGAAGTTATAGGGTCGCCTATACATTGAATGTATGTATAAAGGCCCATCATGCCCATTCCATGGCCAAGAATGCCAACAGCCCTATCTTTGGGCTTTATTTCTTATGATCATGAGAGGAAGATGAAAGTTGGTTTGATACTGAAGCACAGGAACCAGCCAGTCAAAGCCACAGAAACTCTGGTGCTGACAGCTAGTCTCCTGGTTTATCTTGTCAGGAGTGATGGTTCAAGGCAAGGCAAAGAAAAATGTACTCATTGCTTCTCATGAGGCATCCCAAAGTGAATCACAATATAAACACGGGTCCCAACTAATATTGGCAACTATGAAGGAGAGGGTTTACCTGTGTAAACGTTGCAGTATTTCCCACCATACTGAGTTGTTACCTCTGGCCCAATAGAGGCACTGGAAAGAGATGGGAACTGGCTAAGCTCACGATACAAGGCAGCTATCTCCTCTGCGTCATTCAGCAACTGCACAATAAAAAGAAAGCAGCAGCATAATTAGTTGGGACCAACTCCAGGTAAAAGCAACACAAACATGCTTGCAATTAGCCCTTTGCTCATGGCAAGCAACAACTGCTTCCGGGTGAGAAGCTGGAACAGAGGGCAGGAAGCATGTAAGATGGGGACACTTTGGTGAGTTGAAGGAGAGAGCACACAGCTAGCTGGAGACATAGCAGTCCTGGCTTTGCACCTTCTGCAGGTTAGAAGAATGTTGGCTGTAGCAGCTGCTCCTAACTTCTTTTCTTACCTAAGCAGATGTACTGATGTGCATACAGGAAAAATCACATCACTGCTGTAGATAGGAGAGAGAAGCTCATCACCTGCTTCTGAGCAAATTAAGCCGCCACACTGATATAGGGTGTATGTTTCTCCCTGTCTCCTGCTCAGTTTTCCTTTTTCATTCCCACCACAACCAATACACAATCTATATTACTTATAAGTCCTTTCTCCTGGAACATTCTGGGTCCTTAGTTAATCTTTAAGGTGACACACAAGACTTGTTTTGTCCCAAGTTTGAAATCCAAAACAGACAAGAGTTGGATGTTTCTTGTCTACTTGTTTTTGAAACAGACAAAACCAGGAAGTCTGTTCTGTACCAAGTTGCAGGTGCTGCAGCAAAAGTGCTTTTTCAACTACCAATACATTCATCAACCCAGCAGCCCAAGTTAATGTGTGACACTCCAGGCCTGCAGCAATTGAAACATGGTTTGTGGAAGGACAAAGTTTCAATAGCTACATTTGGCACACTATTTACTATGGAAAGGCAGGGCAGGCAATCACATGGTAATTAAAGGCCAGTTATCACTCCTTCTATCTGAAAAGTTCACAAGCATGTGAGGATCCCGAATCAGCAACTTCCATGCAAAAGAGAGACATCAATTGTCATTGAAGCTAAATAGGAGGAGGGTAAAACATTCCCTGCCTCCCTTGCTCATTAACATTTCATTTGTGCCATCAGGGAATAACCTTGGGCCACTGACAACTACAGAATTTTGTTTGGAAAGGTGTCCAGGAAGAACTCTTCCTATATCCTTCCTGCTCCCCCAGCTCCCCCTTCCCGTTTGTGTGTTTTTTTTCTTCTAAACCAAGGATAGGGAAGCTGTGGCCTCCAGATGTTGTTGGACTCTACCTCAGCTAACATGACCAGTGGTCAGAGATGGTAGGAGTTGAGAGTCCAACATCATTTAGGTTGCAAAATTCAAACCCTGAGCAGACAGAAGTGCTGTTTATCAGATTGCCATGGCTGCCATGGGCGCAGTCAGGATTTTTGTTAGGGGGGCAGGACTTTTGTTAGGGAGGGCAGAACCTCAGTTAGCTATGCATTCTTGCTGGTTTTTATTGATTGGGGGGGGCAGCTGCCCCCCCCCCCCCTTGGCTACACCCATGCTGTTTCGGCTGGCCAGGGTGGAAGGTGTGGGGATGCCTGGAGCTGGTGCAGCAGTTGAATGGAGACAGGGTCCAGTATCATCAGCAGTGAGGCTGACTTGCAATGCAATGGATCTCAGGCTGGTTCAGCCCTTCCCTGCCTTCACGTCACCCAATTTTGGGGCTTTGTGTGGGGCGCTGCTGACGGGGATCCTGCCAGTGGCACTTGCATACTCTTGCAGGCTCAGCAGGCAGAAGAGGGGGGTCCATACTGGCAGAATGATGCCACTGTGCAGGTGGAGGCTAGAGGAGCTGAGCAGAGGGACACCTCCACCCAATCTACCTGCCACACTGTGTCCAAGAGCCAAAGGTCAGCCACTCCTGCCCGAAAGCAACAGGTCTCCTTTAGTGCAAGAGTTCAAAGTGCCGTTCTCTCTGCTACAACAGCTACTTCATACACTCAGTCCTCCCTTCTCCGAAGCAAGTGAGGAACCTTACCCTAATAATCCACTTGATATATGGGAACAACAGTGTGATGACAAAGAATAAAGATAACCACCCCCCTCCCCACCACCACCTTAAGACTTTCCCCCTGTAGCAACCTCAATTCGTGCCACATCCAGTCACCCATGCGCTCAGGGTTCTTAAACCATGCCAGGTCAACACGCTAAAAAACAAATGTTTCAGAGCTGTGATGGTTCCCACCTTGTGTGCACGTGATTTTTTTAATTTTTTTTTTTTGAGGGGGAAGAGTAGAGGGATGCTGAAGTACTGCGAAAGGAACTTTTTTTTTCTTTTGACTGGAGATATAAAGAAGAGTTGCCACCCACCCCCAATTACATCTCCATATTGGCCGGGTGTGCCTGTGGAGAAGACTTGTTTCACATGTTGCAGTTGTGCTCATCTCGCAGCTCTGAAAAGCGGGGGCTGGGGGAGAGAAAGGGAGCCTTGGAGCGCGGCCCGTATCCCGCCCCCAGGAACAATCCTATGCGGACAGCTAGCGTGGCAATAGTAGAAGGGAGTCCATTCACACGTTCGTGCCCCTCCGAAGGGGATGCTGGGAGCCCCAACAGACAAACACACCCGCCCGCGGAGCATTGTGGGAAGGTCTGCTCACCGAGCAGCGGGAGCTGCTTCACGCGGGCACAGCCCCCCCCCCGCATCCTCTGGGGGGGCGGACCCGGGGAACCTCCCTCCCCCCCGCGTTTCTCACCGGTGGTTCCATCTCCTTTGCCGCTGCGCCCAGTCCCGGAGGTTCGAAGTTCGGTCACCTTCCGCTCGGTACCTCCAGGGTGGGTGGGGCTGTTCCTTTTCGGTCCCGCCTATTGTCATTGGCTTGTGGACCTGCCCGTCAAAATCAGTACGCGCTGCTCAGTGGGAAGCCTGGTCATCGCTTTTATGTGGAGACAGGACTTCCTGTGTTGCAAGGCAAAGCCTTGGTTTGGCATGGACGTTTCTGACCACCCGGCCCGTTGGTGCTCTTTTCTTTCTAAACCGACCCTTTCCCCCATTCTAATGTGAATTTTCAATCACTTAAAATTGTGTTGCAGGCGAATATCCTGGTGGCGGGGCTTCAAGGACAGTGACTTAAAATAGGCCACCCCACAACGTTAGCCCCATACTTCTCCTTATTCTCCTCTCATCCTAAATTGTTTCTTTACTTTCCTAAATAAATGTCGTGCTTGTGTTTATTATGAATTTGACTCATATTTTCTGTGTAGGTTGCGGGGGCGGGGAGAGGCAACAAATTTAAAACCGTTTCTGCAATCATCTGGCTGCCAGGAACTTGGAACAAAAAGCCTACATTTTTATGAGGGTTGTTCAACCACCTACTACTTCCAATCTGAATTTTATATTTGCAAAAGTCAAATGAAGTTCAGCGATTCTGCTGCTACTAGCTTGAATTGTGAATGTACTTAAAAAAACAACAACCACCAGCCCTAATGGAAATGAAAACAGGTTTGTTTTTAAAAGTAGTGACATAGGTTTGGTGTGGTTGATACCTCCAGTTCAGTCACAGTGACATTCAGGAATATTTTGAGTAAAGTCCAGCTGAGTAAAGACCCACATGCCATTCAGTGTGGGACTCACACTAGGCATTCAGGAATAATAGAATTGGACACCAAATCTCGTGCCAGTATAACTGTTTTTGGATCTTATTTGCAATTTTAGCAGCTCCACAGGCAGGGTGGCAAGCCAATGATCAAAGCCTCTTCCAATTTGGGTCTGTTGCATGTGAAAGTCACTTGTAATTCTTTCACCCTTAGGTTGTGTTTTAGCAATTATGGAGCTGCAGTTTGTCTTGCTACCATTGTTTTCTGCACTGTGTGCTGGTATGAATCCCTGGGCTGCTTCAGCATTTGCAATTGTTTCTGTGAGAGAGGTTTTTTTAAAAAAACAAAAACGGCTTGGATGCTCCTTTACCATCACTGATGTTGCTCAATGAAAGTTGTGTCTGTTTCAGCTGTGTCTGTTCTTGTGATGCCTAGCAGATGGTGAAGCATTGCTTAGCTCTGCTGTTTTCATAAAGGGACATGGCCACTGGGAAGAGGGCAAGGTCACTGGGTTCTCCAGTGCCCTACCAAGGACTGAGCATCTGGGTCTTGTTCTTAGTGATTCTGCTAGACAGCAGTCAAGGGGGAGAGGGAAGGCCCTAGCTGCTCTGTGGTCCACTGTGTTATTTGTGGTGCTATGATAAGCTGATTTTACCACATGAAGTGGAAGGTGACAGAAGGGGTGTCCTTTGAGAAAAAAGCAAGCTGCTGGCAGTCAGCGGAGCGAAGGAGGGGTTATAGAAAATGGAATAGGTCCAAAAGTTTGTAGAGTGAGACCGTTGGTTCTTGTGTGTATGGCACTTGAACTATGGATATTCCTGCATCCCATAATTCCTCACAGCCCCCCCCCCCCCGTTAAGTATTTATAATTCAACTATGGAAGTTTGTTCATGAGCAGTTCCTCTCTTCTTGCCTTTGCAACAGATCTAGTGTCATCCATCCTAACCCACTTGGGTGCCCGGCACCTGCAGCTTTGGAAAGGAAAAGTGATTTGCTTGGTTTTGGCTGTCACTTCATGCACTGTACTTTCATCTCAGAAGGGCACACACGTCGCTTTCATGACTCCATGGAATCAATGCAGACACCTCTCTTGGCAAACAAGGGGTGCCTCGCACAAGCTCTTGCCAACTCTGGCTGCGTGGGACTAAATGTTCCTGCGCCAGTACTTGAACGGGGAATAGCACATGCCATGTGACTCCCACAGGAAAGCTGTGCAGCTCCTGGGTCTGCAGGCATCCGCTTGAAAATGTGAATGGATGGGGCTCCTAGCAGGAGGCAGTGTCTGTCGGAGGCAGGCACCAACCCTTTCCAGCTTGTTTATAATGGCTTAAGGTCTATGGGAGCAGCTTCCCTGCTAATCCAGCCAGCCAATATCTCAGGGTCAGGAGAAAACCTCGCCCTGCAAAGCCGAGTGGGAAGCTGCCCCCACGGCAGGGTGACTGGAGTGGAATGACAAATCACACCTTCCAGATTGGCGCTTCCTGTGTGCTGCTAATCAGCTGAACTGCAACAGGAAGCACTCGGTGGCAGATGGCTCTGCAGGCACTGAGTGGGAGCTGCATCCATATGCGGTGGGTGGGCTGAGAGAGACCCAGGTATGGTAACATGACGGGAGAGGGATAAACAGTTAAAAGAAGAGGGGGCAGGGTAATTGGCTTTCTGGGAGAAGCAATGTATTTGACAGGCCTTGATGCTTTAAGCCCTTGCAGCCTCAGGGTTGGAGACAGCAGCAGGTGGGCATCTTCTTCCATGCTATTCCTGACATGTAATGTGCTTGTTTAAAGCCTTGGATGTGATATGAACGATGTCTGTACCTGAAGCCGATTTGAGCTCTCTCTGTGTGTGCTGAAAAAGTAGCAGAAGCAATTCTGAGAAGTAAAAGACGCCGTTCTTTTTTATAACACATAAAAATCATACAAAGACATAGAAACGGGGAGAAATTGGGTCCTTTGGCTGTGGTTTTTTTTATAAAAAAAACCAACAACACAGGGATTATTTGGGGGAGAGTGCTGGACAGCCTTAAACCCACAGTAATTCAGTCCCTGGTTAAAAGAGAGAGAATCAATATGGGTCCAGGCTCCCCACCCTAGCAAGAACCAAAGTGGTGCCTTCCAAAAATTGTTGAACTTTGAGCTCCCAACACTGCCAGCCAGCATGGTCAGTGGTTAGAGATGTTGGGAACTGTATAGCCCAACATCATCTGTAGGTAGGTAGCATGTTAGCTACTAACCAGTGATGAATTAGTTTTAAACCTTCCCCAAGGAAGGCTCCTTGATTCTGTTTCTTCTGCATTTCCCAATACCATTTATTTTTCTAGACTCTTTCAAAATGTTTCCCTTTTCCTCCCCCAAACTTGGCCCATAGCATTTGTGGTCCTTGTTAGCGATCTTAACCTTGAGGTAGAAACAAACCATTTCCACCTGTTGAGCTCACAAAACCTTTCTGCAGGCTTCCACATTGTTCATCAAATAGTTCATATTGTTTGAGTGACTTTATGATGCCCCTTGCCGCCATTTGTATCCTTTAGAGTGGTCTTGCTCACTGCTGGTTTGTAGGGCATAGATCTATCTGCTCATGGCATTTCCCCTCTAGGATAGCAGTGTTGTTGAATCACGATTCCCCTCATCCATGATCACTGGCCAAGCTCGCTGAGGCTGATGGGAGTAATAGTCCAACCTTTTGCAGGCACTGTGTTGGCGAGTCCTGCTCTAGAATCTTATTAGGTTCCAACCAAGTATCTCACCTTTTGAAAATAAACATGAAGCCGCTAAATGAGATTGTGAAGTGTTCAGTGTGTGTCACCAGTCTGCTAGGATATAGCCCTTTACATCTTACTTTGATTCTTCAATGAAGGGCTGCATCCATGTGAGACTACTGAAGATTGCTCTTGGCAAGACGGCAATGAAGGGAGCAGATCTTGGGGAAGGGGGACTGCGACTCCTCTAGCTTTTCTGGTTCATAGCCTTATAATGCATCTGGCTACATTTTGGGATACCTTTTTTAATGCTACCCAAACCTAGCAAATATGCTTTTGTGACCTCACGGCTAGACTACTGTAGCATGTTCTATCTGGGTCTGCTATTGATGACTACCCAGATGACATCTGAGGGGCTAGACCAGGTACCTTTCTGGCAGAGCACAGATCTCAGCTACCTGTCCTAAAGGATTTGTCTGAAAGACCTGGAACTCTCTCTATTGAATGCGACAGGGTGATGTGATTAATGGATTAGTAGCAAATCTAGGCACAGCAAGTCTGGATTTACAGGAAGGGCTGCCACTCCATGGAAGTGCAGATATCCCAGTTTCAATCCCTGGCATCACCAGTTAAGAGAACTCTGCTAGGAGAGCTGGCAAAAACCTTTGCCCGAGGCTCAGGTGGGGGTGCTGCTGTCTGCCAGAGTAAACAGTATTGGACTAGTGGGACCAGGGGTCAGTGTTTGACAGTGTGAAGCAACTTCATGAGCTCACCTGTCATGAAGATGCAAGTCAGTCCAATCAGGATCCTCAGAAAGTCATTGATGCTTATCAGGGCCCTGGGAATAAGTGATGTAGCAGGGAATCTGGGAATTATGGGAGCAGGCTTTGGGCACTCATGGTGTGACTAGATCTGTGACAGCTGCAGCTACAGCAGGTACAAGCTGTCTGCTTTCATCAGCCAGGACTCCACTGGATATATCTCTCTGTGTGTAACTCCTCCCCACCCCTAGAGCTGACTGCTGATGCCTGAGGCATCCATCTATACTGCTTGTTGGGTTGGCCTGGCACTGCAACATTATGCTTATGGATGCAGTAAAAGAAAGAGACACCAGCCGCAGCCCCCTTCTCTCTGGGATTTTTCAGTAATGCAGGAATGTTATTTAGTGCAAAGGGAGAAGCACACTGTACACACAAAGGACCATTCTGGGTGCTCTTCCCTCCCCCTTTTTTTCTCCCAAGGGGGACTGATCACACAAATTGACCCTGTGGACAGCTAGATGGCTGATTGTAATACTTGTGTCACATGTTCCTTTGAATACAGTCAGGGTGAGGAGCAAATCCTCTACTGCGTGTATTGGATCTCTTGCCGGATGAGTGTGTGTGAAAGGACTCTTATCTGGAGCCATGGGTTTGTGTGCACCTTTCTGTTGCACCTAAAAGCACCTCCATTCTGGTACCCTGTGGTCAGGATGGCTGGTGCACAGATGGCCCTTTCCAGCTGGTACAGCTCTCCTTTTAGAATTGGGAAAGACCCAGACTAATTTGACCATGGCAGCCTCATGTGCTGACTAGGTCTGTGACAGCTGCAATCTATAAGGCAGCGACTGATGCTCATCAGTTTTGGCTTTGTTATCAGAGTGGTGGTTTTCTGTGTGCCCAGGCCATTTTCAGGTACATTCAGCTACGGGAATTGTCTTCCATAGTCTGAAGGAGTGCTGTCCAGATATGGCTGTACCCAGGGCTTTTCCCCTCCCACAACAGGAACTAAGCGGAACTCTGTTCCAGCACCTCTGAGGTGGGCACCATTGCCATTGTAAGAGAGTTCCAGCACCTCCTTTTCTAGAAAAAATAGCACTGGCTGTACCACCAATCTGAAAACTAGGATCTAGAAGGAAGTGTATGGAGAAGCAAGGAAAGTTTACACCGCTTTCAAATCTAGGTAACCCCCCCGGGGGGGGGGAACCACCCTAACTTTATGTGCCCCCAGCAGGCAGGGACTCAGCCTTGTGAATCATATTAAGTCCTTTTATTCTGTTTTCCACAGAAATACCTTGTAGGGCAACTTCCCATACGGAATCACAATACATGAGGTGGTACACTGAAATACTACAAGTTCTCACAGAGCACAGCAGGACACACACATCATTTACAATGTTCAGATAAAGGATTTAGGTCATTGCACTTACAACTGTAAACTTCTTCTTTTGTTTGATGGGTGGTGGTTGGTATTTTTTAAAATAATTTTTATACAGAACCTCTCCTGCCTCCAAGATAATAAAAATAAAAAAGAGATAAGGGAACAACTCAAGATACATGGGAGGCAGGACGAGGGCATGAAAGGTACATGTCATGTGACAGCCACAACAACTCTACAAGACTCTGCTATGCTTTGCAAGAAGAGGAACAGTCCAAAGGAGCCAGTCACAAACACCAGGCTTTGTTTGTTGATCTTTTGTACACAAAAGCAAGAGTTGGCAGGTGTGCTGGTTGGTGAGATGGAGCCCCCCGAAAAGGGGCCTGTGAGTTGTTGTTTTTCTTTTTTTTTCTTCATACCACATGAGATTTTTAATTTAGTTTTATTATTTTACACACTGTACAAATATTTACAATGGAAGGGAGAGAGGGAGGTTGTAGCAGCCACTGTTGAGAAAACCTGTAGGGGACACAAATTCAACCTAGAGCCCTGAAGAAGCATCCTCAGATTTTGCACTTGTCATTGTGGGTAATCCTTTGTATATTTTGGGGGATGGGGGGACAGGGGAGGCCTGAGTGGCAGGGAAGGAGCTGGGTGGAGAAACTTGCAGTTGTTACTACCAAATGCTTGTTTGACTCAAGTTGGAAGCAAATCTCCATTTTGGGAGTCTCTACCCCAGCTTGCCATCCTAGCTGAAGCAGCTGCCAAGAACATATGCTTACCAACCAAGCCTTCTATCCTGGATGTAGGTCCACTATGAGTAGCTGCCACCCCTTCTACTTGGAATTATTTCCAGTCTGTCTATCATCAGAAAGATCCATGAACACCGTAACTGCTATGGTGGCCACAACTCCAAGATGAACCAAACAGGTATGCAGACTGCTGCCAAAACTGGGTCTTTACAATGGGTGATTGCCAACAAGGTGAGTGTGCAGTTTCCTTGCCCATGGAAAACTCAACTAGCATTCTCTGAAGCTAAGGTGATATTTTCTGGTCTCCTCCAATGAGACAGCACAGTGAGGTAGGGCCCAAGTACCTGCTTATGCTTTTATTAGTAGAGTAACCAATTCAACAGTGCAAGGAATTCAAGAGGCTTGAAAGCATGGCCTCTGCCTTTATCTCCTACATGAATTTCCATGTCCTAAGCCAACCGCTATATCAAATGATTGGCCTTTGTTCTACAAGCATTCCACGCTGGTAAAATACCCTGGCTTGGCTACTTTAGAAGACAGCCTCTAGTCTACATACATATGATAACTTTCCCCACCTTGTAATCCATGGGAAGGAATAACTTAAGGCTTAGAGGTCACTCAATGGTACCAGAGCAGGAGGGAAAGATAGTGCCAAAGGTTGTGTAGGCAGTATATCTGCATCTTGACTGAGAAGCTGGGTTCTTAGCAAACAGCTGAACTATCATCAAGAGACCTTCCTACTAATATTTTTAGACTTGCAACTCAACATCATGTCTGCACCAGACCCATTCGGGTATCAGGTGCAGTTGCATTGCCCGTGTAGCTTCTACCCTGTAGACTTTGACCCTGGTCCCCTTCATCCATCCACACAGCTGGTGGGGATGACTGTGTCTCCCTCAGGCAGACACTGGTTCTCATTGCATAGGTGTCTCAGGCAAAAAGGGACCTGCCTTTTCTAAGGCTTTTGGCCAGATCTCTAGTTGGGCACCATAGTGACAAACTAGGAGCACAGGCAATTGCTGTGTGAATGTGCTCTCTAAGATTACAAGGAGAGGCCACTGCTGGCCAAAGACGTTGCAAAGTGTGAGTCTTCCCTAAGTGCACTCCATGGGAACCATGCAAGCATGTCTGCCTTTACAGTTTTGCTTATAGTGTCACAGTCCTCTTTTCTTTTTAGCTAGAAGATGAACCACACTATATGCTAGCTGTTCACATGAGTCTCTTGTAACGTTAAGGCTTATATCAAAATAATGCAGACCTGGATTAATTACTGTAGAGAGCTCATGTGATTCCAACCCCCAGCTGCCTAAGGGCCACAGCATACATTCCTTTTTCAGCATGCTCCTTTTTTTAGCGCTCACATAAAATAGGAAAGCGTGAAAGCATGAAACACATTTGCAAGTGTGTTTTAAGTATCAAATAGACCAGGAATACGAGTCAGGGAGTCCTGGTGAGCTGCTGCTCCTTGAGTGTCCAGTTGGTACCCAGGTTTGCCTCTGCAAAAGGGGTGACGTGGCCCTTAGACTCACTGATCTGTCAGGTTCTCTTAAAAATGTCACAAACTTCTGCATTTGCAAGAACCTCTCGTGAAACAGAGGTTGTTGCCTCTTAACCTTTCCCCTTCTCCTCTGTCAGGAAAAGCTCATACAGTTTTGTTCCAATTTTTGCAGAGCTCTGCCTTGGAGTCTAACCATGGAGGAAAAGGCCCTGCACCATCATTGCACCAAGGGTGCTTGGTATGGCGGAAGTGAGTTGAAACGGTCTCTATTCTGGAACCTACTTCAGCTTAAACTGCACCACTCAGTGGCTGTCAGCCTCCCATTGTCAGGAGCTGCGGTTTAGTAGGTCTTTATTCATTAACATTGTGCTTGTGGGAAAAGGAGACATCACTGCTGTTTCCCAGGTTCTGAACTTAGGGGAGGAGAATAAGGTGCTTTCTTTGTACTAACCGATGCCGCACTGCTCAAATTGTCCATGCAGAATTTATTGGGGTAACTGAGTCTTGGAATACCTCCCCCAGCCTGTGGTGCTCTTGAACCAAGATAGAATTTGGGCTTAATATTTTTTTTGGCCAGGAGGAATGTGCTTCAGGTCTCAAGAAAGCCCAGGAAGCCCCTTGAACTGGACACTAATGGCTACTCCAGGGAAGGATGTGGCAAAGGACCAATAGTTAATGGAGTTCCACAGGACACATCTGGTGTTACATTTTGCAGGATAATTATGCTTCATGGTGTCACTGACAGGCCTTCAATAACAAGTGCATAAATCTGCTAATGGCATTCAGAAGTGATGATGAACCAACTGGAGAGAGAGAGAGAAAAAAAAAACCTCAAGCAAAGAACGGCAAGCATTCTAAATAGATGAAACCGTGCAGAGAAGTAGCAAGCCATGCTCTACAACAGACAGAGACAGTCACCGGCTCTATGGCTACCCTTTGGCAAAAGTGTCCCTCGGATGGGTCAAGCATGCCACTAATTGAAAACTTCATACGCACAGGTGTTCGATATAAAGATACCTATCCAGTTTCTCAATAGCACATTTGCAATTAAATCCTTATACATAACATTGAACTTATTAAATATTAACAGTTGTTTTTTTAAACTTTTTTTTGTTTTGTTATTTCATTGCATAGAACATTAGACATGAGAATCATTTTGCTGTTACCCACGGTGAATGGAAGCTCCTATGGGTCACACCAATGTTGCTCTTGAGCATGCTCAGTGTGGACGAGAGACGGGCAGGAAACAGACAGCGCAGACAAATGGGAGCCAGAGCATCCATACACTTGCTGGATTCTTTACAGCAAAGGAAAAGAGGAGCCGTTTCACAGGGTTTTCGATCGGCTCTCGCGGGTAACAGTGCCAGGAGGTTCAGCAACATCCTGCCCCCAGGGAGCTCCTCCATCGTTCTGAGCATGCCCACTGGTAATGGCTTAAGAAGGACTTGAATTGCACAGTAGTAGTAGGAAGGAGGATGGCAGAGGCAAGCTCTCCTGATCTCATCACACTGGATTGTGCTCTTTTTTGTAGCCTTCTGCACTCTATTGCTTCTACCGACAACAGTCCATGTGCTAACGCAGGACAAAGCAAAGAGGAAAAACAGTATGTTCGATACAAAGTAAAAAACAAAAACTGAGAACAAAAAAGAACCTCACAAAAAAAAGAAAATTTAAAATAAATCCAAACCCCCAGTTGCTGGGTGCTGATGAGGTATACGCATAAATAAAAGTGGAATGATTAAGGCTGTTTTTGAAATAAAAATAATCCCCAGGCATACATAAAACAATGCACAACACTAACAACGGAAAGCACTGCCATTTGAATGCTTTAGAATGGCTTCAGGATGGCTTTGGGGTGGCTGATAGACATGCCTGGCCAGCATTTGCTTCAGTCAATAGTCAGCCAGTTTGCACTGCCTTTCAGAGTCCTATGGCCTCTTATCTCAGTGGTGAAACAGTGTTAGGTCCTAGTCGAAGTTCTCTTCATCCCATGCTTTCCATTGCAGGGAGGATGAGAGGGAACAAACACTGTGCAGGCGGAGCGACTGACAGGGCAAACTGGAATGTGAAGAGCAGAGCCTCCAGCTCCCAGCCCTCGACTCAAGCACATCTTGGAGAGTGGGAAAAACCTATGAAGATTCTAGAGTTAAAATTCAGTAAGAGAGAAAACTCTGCGTATAATCTCAAGAAAGGGCCATGGCTCCCAACATTAGACCTTAGGCACAAATGGAACCACCGCAGTGAGTAGTCTCTGGAGCCCCAGATATCCCCTCCAGGATCAGGGAAGTGGCCAGTCTGAGTGACAAGCTGGGACCGGGCCATGTTCTGTAAACATCTTTTATGTACATCTTCTCAGACTAAGCGTCTGCCTTCACCCCTTGGGGCTCATGCAACGAACACCGTGGAGTTGACAGCAGGCGGCTTCTGAAAGCCTTTTGCGACAGTTGGCTCAGATGTCCTCAAGGAGCTTCTTATGGGATCCACTGGCAAATGTCTCCATAAAGATCTCTTCCACCTTCCATCTCGCAGCCTAGTGGTTTTCCATGGTTTCAAAAGCTTGATGAGACAAAAGAGAGAATCAGAAATATTATATTTACAATAGGTCATTCACAGAAACACAATTTCTTGCCATGCCATGGTTTGGCACAAATTTTCCTGATCCTCTCTGGATATTCACTCACAGCACCACCTGAGAAAGCTCTGCTGTACTGTACTGTTTATGGCAGCAGTGTGCCTCTCTCATTTCTCAAAACCAAAGCACAAAAGCAACCCAAAGAACTAGCCAGGAAAGACCACCAATCAAAGAGCATGAACAGTTTACATAATGACATCAGCTGCCCACGCTTACTGAGATGCAACTGTTTCATACTGGGGTTGTCTAAAACTGAGGATTGAAAGAGCCAGCACTTTCCCCAAAGAGATTTGTTGTTTGCTTTCACCTCTCCACTCAAACCCGGGGGCAGACCTGGCTCACACTGCAATGTACAGACTGAGGCAGCAAGTGTAAGAAGCTACCCACTTACCTCAGCTGGGATAAGTTCAATTTCCCCCTCAAATCAAAAAGCATGCAGTCCTTTCAGTGAGCTCTCTAAAATGGACAAAAACACAGACAGGGCCATGAAAGGAGATAGTGCTGTAAGTGGCAAAGCTCTGAGCATACCCAGGGGATGGAATCAGCTGGACAAAAATATTCTCTCTCTGCTTGTGGCTCAGGGCTGTGGCCCTGGGGCCTATGCAGGCTTGTGCTGCTACCCACATTCTGGAGCTGCCATGGGTCTCTCTGCCTCTTCCCCCTCATTTCAACTCTTCCCAAGGAAGAGTGTTCTGCATATGGCACACTGGCTTTCCTGGTGGAACTTAGCACAGCAATGCACAAAACAGGCTCTTTCCCCTCCCGCTTCCAGATGAGCTGCTGTGTTCTATTGATAGAGCAAAGAGAAAGGATTATTGTCTGCTGCCTGCAGTGAGAGGACTGCTAATAACAGCTGCTTCCCCCAAAACAGTCACTGCAATATTGTGCTGAGCGAAGCGGTATTTCTTATTCAAAAGAAGCAGCAAAAAGCAAATATCCTCACTCATGCCTTCTTCTTATGCCCCCCGTTATCCATTTTACATCTGGATTGCTGGTCTGGGGTCTTAATTCTTTAAGGCTGTGGCTGATAGAATAATTTTTATGCCACAGCAAAACCATTTTGATGCCTTACCATTACAGACAACAGAGTTAAGCACCAAACAAATGGAACACATTTCTACAGTTGGTTCCAGACAATCTATTTATTGGCCATTCATCCTGATTTGTTTGCACAGCGTTTGCGGGGAAAACACCAGTTATTTATGGAGCATCCATACTGATTTGTTTGCAGGGAGGTTATATGACATTGTGCCAACTACGTGTTATCCCACACCTTAATTTTCTTGCTTCCTCTATCACAGTAGCAGAGTTCACGTAGTGGGGCGCAGCTGCGACATCCTGGCAGGTGTGTCACTGCTGCTTAATGTGAGGAGGAAGAAGGGGAAGGAGGAGATGGCGGGGAGGCTGGTGTGGCATGGCTGCTGTGGCAGGAGCAAAGGAATAGCCCCATTGTTGAGCACACACCATCCTGGCCTCCCTCTTGCCTAGTCCCTCTCGCTCCTGGTTAAGCAGCAGAGGCACTGCTGCAAGGAAGTTAGCATTGGAACTCCGCTGTAGCAGGCGACCTGATGTTTTGCTCCATCATGCTTTATGATCTCTTTTTCCCTGCCACGGCTGTCCCCAGACATGCTGTCCTCTGTGTCTAGAACATCTTCCCGCTATATGTAAGAGTATTTAGTGCCTCAGCCTCCTTTAAGCCCTTCTTCTTTAGAATCGTAGTGTAGAGTTGGAAGGGGCCCTGAGCATCATCTAGTCCAATGCAGGAATGTCAGCTAAAGCATCATGACCAATTGCCATCCAACCTCTGCTTAAAAACCTCTAAGGAAGGAGATTCCTTTAACAAGGCCTTTCCCAAACTCAGATGGTTAAGAGCAGGTTTCCTCAACCTCGGCCCTCCAGATGTTTTGAGACTACAATTTCCATCATCCCTGACCACTGGTCCTGCTAGCTAGGGATCATGGGAGTTGTAGGCCAAAAACATCTGGAGGGCTGAGTTTGAGAAAGCCTGGTTAAGAGTGTGGTGCTGATAACACCAATGCTGCAGTTTGGTCCCCCGTTAAGGGCCAGCTGCATATTCCTGCATTCAGGACTAGATGATCCTCAGGATCCCCTCCAACTCTATGATTCTTTGAAACCATCCTAGCCACACCGACCTGCACCTTCATTTCCTCCTCCGTGTCAGTCCCTGCCTTCCCCTGCCCCCACTAGCTATATCCACCTAATACAGACTATAAGAAGTCTGAATGGGGACTGTCTCTTTTCTTTAAGTCTGTACAGTGTGTAGCATGCTGTGGACATTAAACAAACATTTAGCAGCAACAGGATATACTTTTGACTGGAAGTGGCATGGCTTACCTAAACTATCAGGCAAATTGCCATAAGCTAAGCAGGATATCATATGACTAGGTAAAAGAAATATCTCCTCTGGGCTTTGTATCTTGGGGGCCATCTCTGAGCCTTGATGAAAGCCAAGTATCTGATCTCATCCACACCCTCAGAAGAATGTAGGAATGGAGGCAACGAGGTGACACTCACTGTTATACCCAGAGTCTGGTGCGGCAGACTGAATTCCAATGGATTCTTCATAGGTTTTTCCAGTGCAATGATGAGATCTCCATTTATTCTCCCAAACTCCTGCCGGGGTGATGGAGAGACACACATAAGAAAAAGATATGGCTATTAAGGAAAGAAAAATATACATGTGCAGGAAAAAAAGAAAAATGTCAGAGTAACTGAAGGGGGGGGGGCTTGGATTAACAGAACAATAGGTTAGCTCTGATGTTAGGGTGCTGCAGCAAAGAAAGGCACCTGTTGAGGGACAGAAGTTGAACCAAGCTATTAAACAGGAAATTACGCCAGGACCTCTTTGGATTACAATGGCCAGAGAAGATGAAAAGTATCAGGAGTTTTGCTTGGCAGCTGTAATGTCATTGGGGGTTGTATATATATGCTTCGTTGGAAGCCACCCAGAGAAGCTGGGACAGCCCAGTCAGATGTGTGGGGTACAAGAAATAAATTATTATTACCACAACAAAAAGCAACTCACCCAGCGATGTTCTCTCACCAAAATGATGTGAATTTCTTGCCAAAAGCTGACACAGCTATGGGAGTAAAAGTAAGAGAAATAAATGCCATCAGTATATGCGGTACCTTCACATTGCCAGTCCCGTTATCACCCTCTGTCCCCACATCTCTGTTTGTGACACAGGAAGGGACTATGGTTACATGCTTTGCAAGTAGAAGAAAAGTCACTTCCTGGCATTTCAAGTAAAAATGGATCTCCCAACAGAAGGGTTAGCCTGAGCTGATGGAAAGCGGCTGCTGGCCATTGGGATAAGGCAATTCTGTTTTAGCCCTTAGTGATCCTCCTCATCAAGTGAGCACTTTTGGCCTGCTGTGTTGATGGTCTGCTATGCTAACGTGGCTTTTTCCTTCAGTGTTCTACCACCCAATCCCCATTTTCTTTATTTTGATTTCGTCTTCACAGCTTTTACTTTTCTTGCTGGCTTCTTATTTCTTGTATTCTCACATAGGTGTAAACTAGAACAAGGGCTGTGGCTCAGCAGCAGAGCATCTGCTGTGAGTGCAGAAGGTCCCAGGTTCAGATTTCTGCCTGCTCCGGAGAGGCCTGAGGGAGACTCCTGCCTGAAATCCCAGAGAGCCACTACCAGTCAGTGTAGATAATACTGAGCTAGACGGACCGGTGGTCTGAATTAGCAGTTGCCCTGCAGTTCTGCCATTTGTCCTGCAGGAAGTGTTGAACAAATCCACGTGTGCAAGCATGAAGACAGGTGAGCTGTCTCCAGGGGCAAATCCCGCATGCTTTGACATGGGGCATCCCAGAAAGATGCCTCTGAAACCTCTCACCTTCTGTTAATTTGCCTGCTTGTTCTGCTGCCCCTCCTGGCAGGATTTTGGAGAAGACGCTTTCTCCCTCAGCTCCTGGCAGTCCAGTCGCTGCCCCTGCAGAAGTGGGAGCACCTGCTGGTTTGGAACCTATCTTAATGCCTGTTGGAGAGAGAGAAATTGATTTGTATGGATTTATTTAGCTGCATATATGCATTTATTTGGGACGCAGGTGGCGCTGTGGGTTAAAGCCTCAGCGCCTAGGGCTTGCCGATCGAAAGGTCGGCGGTTCGAATCCCTGCGGCGGGGTGCGCTCCCGCTGCTCGGTCCCAGCGCCTGCCAACCTAGCAGTTCGAAAGCACCTCCGGGTGCAAGTAGATAAATAGGGACCGCTTACCAGCGGGAAGGTAAACGGCGTTTCCGTGTGCGGCTCTGGCTCTGGCTCTGGCTCTGGCCAGAGCAGCGATGTCACGCTGGCCACGTGACCCGGAAGTGTCTCCGGACAGCGCTGGCCCCTGGCCTCTTAAGTGAGATGGGCGCACAACCCCAGAGTCTGTCAAGACTGGCCCGTACGGGCAGGGGTACCTTTACCTTTACCTTTATGCATTTATTTAAATATATATTCTCCCATATCACCAAGGGTAGGTCCAACTGGCAATTTGCATATACCCTCCGCCCCACATTCATAGGCCATAACCAATCTCTGTCTAACCGCCTTCACCAGAAAATGATGGCCACACTATTTCTAAGAGTGTTAACCAAGATGCACAATGTGTTGGTGAGATATCAGTATGACAGGCACAAGAAACAACTAAAACTTCTTGGTGAAAAAAGTATTTTAAACTGGAGCTGAATGATGAGACAACTCAATTTATAGTCATTTCCCCAATTGGTTAATGAGAAAGGAGTGGGAAGCCTTTTATTTTTGACAGCTATGCAAAGCGAACCTATTGTACCCTATGTGGAATGAAGCTGGAGGCTGCTTTTGGGCATTCTACTTGTGTTTATCTTTTCTATGACATACAGAATACTAGTTTCAAGTGAATTAATTCTACGCTGACTGGCCTACACCCTGGGGCCAACCATGGCTAAATGACCTAAAGCATTTGCCTTCTTAATCTCAGGTAGGACATCCCCCCACCCACAGTAAATGGTCTTGGAACCCCCTTTGACTTCAATCTAATCGTCCCTCAGAGAGATCTGAGCCTACCGAACTACTGGTGCTGCCTCCCTTTTTGAGGAAAACACATACAATTGCAGGTGCTGGAAAGGAGCTACTGACCTCCTGCTGCTGCTCCCAGTGGCTGTGTTTGGGGTGCTTTCCCCACCTGTGGCACTTTTGTGGTAGGTTTGGATGCATCCATCTGCTCTGCTTTAGACTGTAATATAGCAAACAGTGATTTATGTATTTATTTAATGCATATGAGAACGAATAATGGTAAAATGAAGCCCATCTCCTGGGGTCTTTCTCTTAGCCTTCTTCCTAGAGTTTAACTGCCAGGTCATCCTGGCTGTCTCACAGCAATCCTTATCCACCCACCCTATTCTCCACCAGATACTCCCCACCCTCTAGATTCCTGAGGTACTGCCTGTGATCTCCATCAAGAAAGCTACATACAAAGCTCCTATACAAAGACAATTCCCTTAAGTGCATTCCTTTCCTTTCCCCATCCCTCTTCTTTGTCTGTGTCCAAACTGCCCCCTCTATAACTTACTGCAGCCTATTATTAGTTCCATGAACCACTACTCTGCTGGGAAGACTCCATTCTCCACAGCGACCTAGACTGTACAATGCACAGTCCACAAATGGACATTTCCTTGCTTTGACATTCTAAGGTGAGGCAATCCCAGCGCGACTCCTGTACTACAGAACAGGCCATCGCTTAGCCCAGCCCTCTCACCTGACGTGGGGCAAAACAAGCTGTCGTCAGCTCTGAGGGACCTACTGTATAACTGACCCCGAGCAAAGGCATGTAGGTACTTACTGGTCCCGCTGGGTGAGTGCCAGGTTGTGCTTGGAGGGCAGATTGGGGTTTGCCTGCTGGCTGGGCTTGGCCAGGCTGTTGTTGGGCTGGCCGTGAGGAGGGCTGGGCTTGGGTTCCTGCTGGCGGTGGCTGCTGCTGCTGCTGCACCCTAGCTTGCTGTTGCTGTTGCTGAGAAGGTTGTTGCGAGGGAGCTGCTTGCTGCTGCTGCTGCTGCTGCTGTCTGCTCGACGGCTGCTGCTGCCTGGATGACGGCTGCTGCTGCTGCTGCTGCTGCCCAACTTGCTGCTGCCTCGCTTGCTGCTGCTGTTGGTGCGAAAGAGGCTCCGATTTTGGCTGCTGAGATGGCGGCCCATGTTGCACCTGCCTCTGCGATTTTTGGGACTCTGAGGTATGATGGTAGCCTGACGGCTGCCGAGACTGCTGGGAGTACTCTGAGGAGCTGGAAGGATAACCTGGCTGCGCTCTTATATCAGCCTGCTGAGCCTTCTTCTGGGAAGAGGGCTGCCCATGTCCGCGTGACTCGTGGCGGCCAGCATCTCTTGGATGTTGCCTGGATGACCTCTTTGGCAGGTCATCGGTGGAGTGCCGGGAGGAGGACGAATGCCTCCCGTAGTCTCCATGGTGCCTGTGTTCTTTGGAAGAGGAGTGTCGCGGGTGAGAGTAGTCATCGTGATGCCACATGTCTTCATCCGGGGGCTCGTCATAGTCGTGATAGGTGTGCTTAACTGGACCCCTCCTTTGGGAGGATGAGGAGTGGCCACCATAATGCCTCATCCTCTCCGAACGAGGTTCCCTCGGCTTATCAAACCAGTCTGTCTCCTCCTGACCCAAGTGATAGGCTTCAGAAACCAAAAACAAATCACAGTCAATCCCCTCATCCACAGTTGGGAATGTACCCCAGGATGAAGCCATGCAATGGATTAAAAGAAAGCAAGGAACCGATCGCATGCACACAGGATATGCCACAGTAGCCGCTTGGGAAATACATATCTATAAATAAAGAGGAATCATAGCACAGTATCACACTGAACAAGCAGTGAGCCGAGCACCAGTAGGACATGCAGAGTGCAGCATGCTAACACAGAACCACCAAAACAGAAAGCAAAATGCGGGAGAAAGGCACCTGGCAAGGAAACGGAGGCTGTGGTATTGTCCTTGCAAATATGACCCGCTTGGGCATGCTCTGGGGCTAAGTTACCACAGGTAGCCATTACCTTCACTGTCTGAAACAACACAGTGTGAATCATCCATGATGTAACCTTCCTCATGCTTGTAAGAGTGGGTTCTTGGCACATCTTTGATATGTTCTTGTACATCAGGCAATGAGTGACTGGAGCAGAACTGAGAGCAGCTGTCCCCAGCAGACTGAGGGAGAGGCCCACCCGAGGACCGCGATACGCCCATGGACTTCCCCAAAGGACTGATGGGGCTCTCTTCTTCCGAGGTTTGTGTGCGAATTGGAGGTCGCCCGCGACTTTGACTCATGCTAAGGGAAGAAGGTTTGGAACTGCCTCTCTGAGGCCTCTCCATGCTCTCTCTCTCGTAGGACCTGCTCCTGATCTCGCGGCTCGACATTCTCTCCGACACATAGCCGGACGATCTGGATCGCCCGCCACTGTATGCCCTGTCATCTTCTTCCATCGTATCCCTGGCAGACCCGCCATAGTACTTCTGCTGTTCATATACATTCTTTTTGAGGCCGTATGTGATGTCGTCTTGCATCTTCTTTGCTCTGGATGCCACACTGCTGCTGCTGACTGACGTGGTTGCTGGGTAAGAGGCCAGGTCTGATTCCACATCTCTCGCTTCTTCTATAGGGGAGAATTTTGAGATCTTCTGTTCCATACCTTGTTTCCGATGCTTGCTGCGTTTGGAAGAGATGACAGCTGGGGCCAAGTTTTTGGAAGAGTGCTTCTGCACTCCCATGGTGGACCCAGGCTTGTCTGGGCGAGTGGAGTGCCTGTAATCACTGTCCCCATAGTAGTAGGAGCCAGAGCTACCCGACATCCTCCCATTGCTCTCTGGGCCCCTATGGTAGCCTCTCCCACGATGGTCAGGGCCATGGTGATCATACATGTCCTCCTCTGACTCTTCTCCCTTTGGGTAGCAACAAGGCCTGCTGGAGACATCTGTGTCTGTGAAGTCACTCTTTTCTTTCATATATCGCCCATTACTGCTCTGCAACTGCGAATCTCCTTTTTGGCCCTCTGCTGAGGTGCTCTCTTTGGTTAGTTCACTGATGTCATCAATCATTACATAGTTCCGAGGAATGTTCTGCTCCAGGTTGGTGTAGAGGGAGTCAGAGGAATAGCTGGTTGAGGGACTTTGGGTTACGCCGCTCCTGTCCACCAGCCTTCCTTCTGGCGGCTTGTACTGGTCGTAGCTGCTGGTCACAGTTGTGGTGCTGTACGTCACTTCTGGAGTTGCGGCTGAGATGACCACAGTGGGGTTGCCTATTACTTCATAATTAGTGGGCATCTTCTGCTCGAGGTCAGCTAGCGATGTCTGCCGCGGTTTCTGGGAGGTGGTGTGTGTGTCCGCGTGGGTCTGGAAAAGAGTGCTCTGTGCTGGCTGCAGAGGTGTCTGACTGGGATACGTGGTCTGTGCTTGGTAAGGTGGCCGGAAGCCTTGGTGACTTTGCAGAACCTGTTCAGACTGATACCCAGTGCTTGGAGTAAAGCTGTGACTCTGGTATGTCGTTTGGGAAGGGTAGGCCGGCATCTGGCTTGCTTGGAATCCGTTCTGCGCAGGGACATTGCTTGCTGAGGGGTAGTGTGGAGGCTGGAACCTTGCTTGCTGGAATGCGGCTGGGGCTGGTGGGGCAGCTTGTCCTGAGGAGTACTGATATGGGGTGTAAGAGGAGGCTGATGTGTACTGTGCACTGGAAAAGTCAGCGTACTGATTGGAAGGGGCAGTACTAGGCCTCGTCAGACTCTCATAGCCAGAGAGTCGTAGGTTGTTGAGCTCGCTGTCAGACATATAATCCCTGTTTTCCCCCAAGCATCTCAGGTAGGGATAGTCACGGACGTTCCGGTCCTTCAGCAAAGACTCTTTTCTCTGTGTAATCCCCAGTTCCAAGTACTTCAGTTTGGCATCAATCTCCTTTTCTTCTTCATCAAGCTCAGCCTGTTTCTTCCGCAGCTTTGTGGACTCATGCTCCACTAGCTTCAAGTCGCGGTCAATGTCTTTGAGGAGGCTGGCCTTCGTCACCTGAATGGCTGGCCCTGCTACTCCCTTCTGCATGAGGCCCGGCATGTACATCTGTGAGTGAGCTTGACTGGCCAGAGGGAGATGAGCTTCTTCCGGTGGGGGGCTAGGCAGTGTCCGTTTCACTTTCCGAATGAGGGTGTTTGACTGCAGGGTTGAAATCTAGAAGGTAATGGAAAGCTTAATTTAGATAGCAGGTAACCATGTGTGTGAAATAACACATTTCCATTTTTAGTTACCAGGTGGGTGTATTACTCAACAGTAATAGGTCCTAGTCCCAGGTCCTAGTCCCACACTTTTAAATACTACACCACACTGGCTCTAATCTTGTGATGGAGACAAAGTTTAACCTTGCAAATTAATGGTTGTTAAAACTCACCAGGACTCTGAAGCACTTGAGTCACAAGGATGCCGCATGCAGCCAGACCAATGAGGACAAGCAACAGGAATTTTAGTTCTTTATTAGCAAAGCACTTGGTTACATCAGCTGCTAAGGTGCAAGGGATATGCATGCCGCTTCCTGCTAACTAGCTGCCTAGGAAATCTACCTCTGCAGAACGGTGCTCTATCTTGGAGAGTTGGAACAACAGTGTGGCCTCGCCCCTTCCTGCTTTCTTACCCACACCCCTTGTCTGATGTGGTGTGCGCAAGCATCAGTTGCTCCCCTCATTTCAAGCCTCTCCTTGAGCAGAGATACAGCGAAGGAGGAGAGAGGGGGGGGATGTCAATGGTCAGCTTCTGAGACCTCTTCCAGCTTTTCCTTCCTTCTTTCCCCTCCGTCTCTGACTCCCCGGTTTCTTCCTCCTGACTCCCCTCGATCTCCTCAGAACCTCACAAATCACTGGCCCCTTCTGAGGGATCTTCCCCACTACCACCTGCCTCCTTTTCCCACACATTCCCCCAGCTGTCATGCTCCAGCCCATCTCTGACACAGAATCCTCAATGATTCTATGTACCATATTGGCCCAAATACAAGCCGCAGGTTTTTTCTTTCAAATTCCAACCGTGAAAAGTTAAGTTAAAGTGTGGCCTAAATTCACAACCTTACAAAAACTGAAACAGACATATGGTAAAATGGAATGGGTGTGAGTGCCTGTGGAATTTTAAGGGAATGACTTATATTCGGGTGCAGAGGCGTAGCAAGCCCAGGTGGTACCTGGTGTGGAATTTTTTTTGTCACCCCCCCCCCCACATCAACAGCTAGGGGTAGGCTTTGGAGTCACGGGCAGGCACCAAATGTCACCTCCTCAGTGATGAAACCTGGGGTGGTCCACCCCCGCTCCCTACTCCTCTGCGTCCCCACTCCCGCGACTCCCAAGTACCCCGAGCCATTGGGGGAAGGGGGGGAGCTATGCTGCTTTGCCAGGGTGCTGCGCAGCTTGTCCTCTCAGGAGCCGCGGCTCCCATCCGCCCCCCCTCCCCCCCCAGCTCGCTGTAAAGCAGCAAAGCAGTAGCTGCTTATGGCGAGCCGGGGAGGGAGGGAGGCTGGGAGTGGGGCCCCCAGCTCGCTGTAAGCAACTCCTACTGGCGGCGTTAGGGATCCCACCGCGTCCATACAGCGCTCCAGCGGCACCAGTGGCAAACCACTATGTACAGAACACGTGCAGCGTCGCTACACACAGCGCATGCGTGCGACACTGCGCATGCGTTGTATGTAGCAGTTTGCCGTCGCCGCCCAAGAGCCGTATGGACGGTGGTGGGATCCTCTGCTCATGGCTGCAGCCATGAGCAGAGGATCCTCCACATTTGGCTGCGGCGGCGCGATGGCTGCTCGTGCTGACACGCCTGGGCCGGGCAGGGCAAGCACCCCACAGGGTGCCTTCTTGTCACACCCCCCCAGACATGGAACACGGGGCACACCGCCCCCCCTGCCCCCACCTTGCGATGCCATTGTTCGGGTGCGGCTTATATTCGGGCCAATATGGTAATGATTCTGCTTAATGATGATTCACCCTCTCCATTACATTAAATTAAATTAAATTAGGTTAAGGAAATTGTATTTCTATGGAGGTTTTGAAATTTGGCAACGCCCTAGATTAGCATGTCCATGGCTCTTTCTGCTAAAGTACTCACTGGATATAGAGTACCAGCACTTCTTTTTATTTATTCATTTGCAGCACATGGCAGCCATTTTGTGCTGGCACCCACAACACTTTTATCAATATATGAGTAGAGGCGCCTCATTCCTTTATCCCCTCCCCCCAAAAAACACCCACTGAGAATGTCCAATTCAGGAAGCCTTTGGGTGGTTATCTTCAAAACTAAAATGTACAACTAAAATATACTGTATACAAATTCTCATGATTTGGGGTAGGTGTGTGGGGGACTGCTTCTTAATATTGGAAAGGCTAAATTGAATAATGATGTTAATGGTAATATTATACTATATGAATCACCACAGTTACTGACATTGAGGAAATGAGTTCTGAAAGATGCAGGAATCAGCTTGAATATTTTTCTCTAATGAGCCAGAACAAAATCAACTCTGTCTGGTTCACAGATTTTTTTTTAAAAAAAATTAAAAGTCAAAATAAAAATCTCTGCTTAGATTAACTTGGGAAGATTTCTGCTTTTGCAGGCAATGCAAGTTTCTAATAATGCAAAATTTGTCTGTCTGGGAAAGGCAACCTTATTTAGTCTGAAGGTGTAAATCCATTGTCTTTGAAGTTCAAATGATCCTGAGATTTTTTCTTATTGGGTTTTTTTTGTGGTCTTGCATTTGCAAAAGCCCAAGTCAAACAGTATGTAAAATCCAGGTGGAAGGAAATCTCCCCAAAGGTCTTGCCACCTTGGCAGATCTTACATAACCAGTGGACATATGAGACCCTAACATTGTTAGAGAACAATGTTTTGCAGTGTTAGAGTATCTGAGGTCATGCAAGTAACATATTTTGAAATGACTATACAGGATCAATAGGGCACTAGAAAGAGACAGCTATCATGTAGATCTTGGAGGAGTATCTCTTGGAATCAGTATCTCTGATTGGTCTCTAAGGGCCATGCAGCCTGCAGGTTTCCATTGGGCCAAGCAGAGAGGGCAAGGATGCCTTGCAGGCAAAATGTCATCTGTCTGACATGAAGACATTCTGATGAGCAGAAATATTAATTAGCTTTTGGGCAGTCAGAGATCATTTCATGAGTATTTTCATAGCAGTCAGTTTTCGTTTCTCATTGCTGAAAAATGAGAGATGCTTTCCCACACAGGGCTTGCTAGCCCTAGGTCACCAGTGGTGTCCCTGGGCAAATGTCTCTAGCCTTCTTAGAAAGAAAGTTAGGGGTAAGATTTGCAGGTAACTTCTAAGTGATTTCTGTAAAATGAGAGTGGTGTGGCTACCTAGTATATTTTTGCTTTTTCCTGGGGAATGCTCCTTGTTGTTATTAGAGAGCAACAGCATCTGTCAGAGTTGGATCTCCATAATCAGGACCAGCAGAATGTAGCTGACTTTCCATGGCAAGAATAAGGTTGTCAGTGGTGGGCATCTAATTTTGTGTTATGGCACCCCTGCCTTCATGGCAGTCATTTTGAGACCTGGAACTCTCTGAAATTTCATAATGTGCCCACTAGTCCAAAAAGGTTGGTGACTTGCGCCCTGGAGGAATGGTGCAGTTTCGCAAAAGCACACTTTCTTGCTTCTCTATTGCATTCAGCAGTCACCCTTCATTGCAGGGGAAACAAAAGAGTAAATAGATCCTCACTTTGATTTTTCTGGGATCTCACCAACCTGTTGATCTCCCAAAAATCTTTGTACAGGCACCAGACATAACTTGATCTTCATAAAGTTTCAGTATATATCAGGCTAACGTGGCCTTGCAATGTTTTGAGATTTTCAAGGCAGGTATTAACCCGTGATTCCTTTATATCCTGAACCATCTAGAAGTATTGCACTTTTAATCAGTATTTTGACTCCCTTAGAGAAAGGAAGCAGAGAGGAAACAAGGGATACAGAGAATGAGAAGGAAAGGAAAAATTGTGAGAAAGGAAGAGAGGCTTACATAGTTCCACTGCTCTCTACTATTCAATGCACTGGTAGCTTGTGATACTTACAGTGCACTTACAATGCAGCCATATTTAGCCTTCTACCTTGAACTCCTGCATTGGGAGGACATGTCTCAACAGTCCATTTTGCAGCAACAGGGCTCACGACAAGCAGCATTTGGATTCCTACATCATCTTAGGTAATTGTCTTTTAAAAGCCATGCAACAGCTCCAGCAGCAACTGCCGCTGAAATTTGGGCAGCAAGTATCAGTGGGTATCAGCTGGTTCTTCCAGATTCTAGAGCTGACAAGGAACACTCTTGGACCCTAGTCTATCTTGGCCTGTCAAAGCAGCTGATTTTCAGGGATTTCTCTCACTCCTCAGCTGCAGGATGTCAATAGAGAAGGAGAGACAACTGCGGCAGATCCTGCAGTAGCAGCTCCAAGAAGAAGTGAACAGCACATAAAACAGGCCGCAGCTTTGAAGCCACACACTGAAGAATGGGAAAATTTCTCCCTTTTTTACTGCATACAATTTGTAGTCGCCTAAACAGTAGCACACTATACCTAGGTGAGTTCCACACATTCTCAGTGCATATGTCAATCAGAAGTGTTTATACTGTAGAGGTAGGTCTCTAGTGCTGGTGAAATCAACAGAATTTCAGTAGTGACCCAGGATAAATGACAGCGTGGAGGAGTCAAATGAATCTGCCAAGAGTTTGAGTCTGCATCATTTGTAAAATGTGTCATCTCTCATGTGTGTCTAACCTATTAAAGTACATCATGTAGTGCTGAGCTGAAGTGGAGGTGGTGGGGGAGAGCTGTGGAAGAAGCATGAAAATAATCTTGAAATGGAAATAAAGGGGAAGTTGTGGACCCTTTGAAATGACGGTTTTTGCATGAAAATATTGAAGATCATGAACATTTTACACATCACTACCACTATGCATCCTCAGCTAGTAGCTGATACACAGAGAGGTACTAATCTTTTATTCTGTCAGCTAACAAACACAAGCTGTTCATCAAACAATAAATAACTATCCTGCAGTACTTGAAGTCCCAAGTGTAAAGCCTGAAGGCAAAAGCAGGATGAGAATAGTGTCAGAATACCAGAATGCCAATCATAATGTTATTGACGGAAGAAACCTAATAAATGAGGGGATTAGTTAAAAGGAAGTTGAAAGGGAGAGTCAGATGTCTTCAGAACACTTAGAAGCTAATGAAACATACTGTACTAGAAGCTCAGATAAAATCTATACAGCAGATTAGAAAGGAATAAACAAAGCCAGGAAGATGCCCACCTAGTTAATGAGCAGACTTCAAGGAAACAGTAAAAGGAAGAAGCCTTCTTTTAGAAAATGGATGCCTTGTCCAAATTGGGAAAACAAAAAGAGCTTAAACTCTGGTAAAATAAATGTAAAATGACAATAAACCAAGTGAATAAAATTTGAGGGAGATATTGTTCAAAACTATACAGCTTTATTTTGATCCTTTAGAATGAGGAAACTAGCCTGGGGAACTGTCAGACTGTTAAGACAAAAGTGGTGTGAAAGAATTGCTGAATGAGAATAGGAAGATTACTGAGAAGCTGGATGAATTCAATGTGGAAGATACAGGAACTAGTATTCATTAGAGATGGCAAGAGATGAAGGTCTATGGCTAATTGACCACAAAAAAGTCACCAGATGCCACACACCCAATATGAAATCGTTGATCATCCAATTAAAATATGACCTTTGTCATTAAAACTGATTTCCTTAAAATAATACTGTATCAACTTTTTAAAGCTGGCAGAAAATCAGGAAATTACAAATCTATTAGTCTAACCTTTGTTCAGGGTCCTCTCATGATAATTGGTTAAAAAAGAGGCATCATAAGACAGGAATAAACAAATTGACAGTATTCACAACGGACAGAAGTAAGCAGTGGAGTCCCTCAAGGATATGTATAGGAACCAATGTGATTTAACTTATTTACATCAGGTCAAGGAGTAAGTCGTAAGGTGGCCAAGTTTTTGGATGATATCAATCAGAATGGGGCTTGATGTAGAATGAGAAGAGCTCCTTAAGCAGGGAAAGGGATCCTACAGCCGACAGGCCAATCTTGGCCTACCAGGGGGTCCAATTTGACCTCCAATTTTCCCCAAAGCACTTCCACCTGCCAATCAGCTGATGGGCGAGGTTGAATTCTGCATTGGCTGTGCACACCAGGTCCCCACAGGGAACTGGTATACAGTCAAAGCAGCAGGATTTAACACCCCTCTCATCAGCTGATGAGAAGAGAGTTCAGTCCTGCTGGGTGGTACTTCCCTAGTGCATTTCCTGCGGGGAGTGTGCTGGCCAAGCTGACCTCTCCCTCACAGTTGAACTCTTGACAGAGTCCCTACTCCTATCCTGAAGGGTGTCCGCAAACTGAGTGAATGGGCAAAACAAAATAGCAAGTTAGGTTAACTGAAAATGGAAAAGTGATAAACACCGAGAGAAAAAATTCCACCCACATATATGCCGGGTGGAAAACATCACTTCATTGTGAGGCATCAGTGATAAAAACAAATTTCATATAAAGGATTGTTTATAAGATTCTAAATAATAAAGTGGTCAGTATTGTAATGGCTTGGTACAAAGCTATAATACAACCGTATTTGAATATGTAAAGAATATTGTAGAGCTGGAGCAAATGCTGAAAGAGGGCACACAATGATGAGTGTATAGCACCTTCTCTACCATGAAAGGTTAAAGCAGTTGAGGCTTTTACAGGTGAACAAGAGGGATATTGTGGAAGTTGTACTGGAGAAAAACATTTTGAATGGTCTAGAGAAAATAACTAAAAAAAGAGATCCCTCCCCCTTCCTAACTAGAATTCAGGGTCACTATTTACATTAATTGGTGATAAGATTCAGGACAGACAAAAGAAAGTACTTTTTCAAACAGCATGTAATGAGCTTATGGAATTTGTTGCCACAAGATGTTGTGATGACTTTAAAAGAGGATTAGACAGGTTTACGGAGGATAAGGCTATCAACAGCTATCAGTCATGGTAAATAAATGGAACCTCTGAATACCAGTTCCTGGGGGCAGAGGGAGGAAGCAATGGGGGAGGCTGCAGGCGGGTCTCCTAGAAGCATCTAACAGGATGATAGACTAGAGGGACCCTTCGTCTAACCCAGCTATTGTGCCCTTACTGATGCTGCAATTAGTGCTAGTGTTCTAGGGAAATGCCAAAATTAAAGCAACCGTTATGTAATACAGCCTTCAGCTATTTTTTGTCACCCAGGAGGGCTCCATCTTTTGCTAAGTGGGCTGGAGAGTGGGTGTTCAGGGAATGGGGGCTTTTTGTCAACCTGGGTCCCAGCCTGTTAATCAAGAAACTGAAGATATTAGCACTGTGTACAGGTAGATGCACTGAGAGTGCATCTGTAAATGACTGTGTATGTGCACACACCAAGGCTGTAATCCAAGTCCAGCCTTTTAAAATATTCATTGTTGGAATGTTAATCAAATGGAAATGTCCAAGTCTACCTGCTGGGGAAATTCTCCTGCAGAACAGGTTATTCTACAGCATGGAATACTGGATATGCAGAGAGGTGTGCAGAGTAGACATGGAGAAATAATGGCAAAACTTTGATATCATTGCTTTAGGCAATCCTCCAGTTGCACTGAGGGACACCTCCCAAAGACTGACAAGGGAGGAATATATTAACACGTTATGCTGCATCAAAAATGTAAACAGCACTCATTTCATCAGTAGAATTTGCCCAAGAGCATCATGATCAGTTCACACACTGAGGCAATATCTTCAAATCAGGCAAGAAAACACCTTAAAAATCCAAATACAACTCATGGCTGACATATATGCAAGCCTATTCTGGAGAGTTGTCATTCCAGAAGTGTAACTGTCAAATGCTTTTCATGACTATTGCAGGGCACTTCAAACACTACAAAATCCCTACATGGGAAGCATGTAGGAATTAGCATGTAAGCCCTAAGTTTATCAAGCTGTTTCTTCTGGAGAGAGAAAGAGAAAGATTGAAAGCTGAACATTTCTCTCTCTCCAGAAGAAATAAATTGGATTCAAAGAGCTGGATGAAGGACTCTGAATCCAAACCACTTTCTTTGCAGAGGGATAAATCCTCATTTTTTAGTGCTTCCTCCAGCATTTTGAATCCAAGCTGTTTCCTCTAGCCTCCTCAACTGCACTATGGATTTCCCAATAGGGACTTCCCTAGTGCAGCCAATCCCTGCTGCTTGTAAGAGATGTGCTTTGGATTCCCAACTATCAGCTGATTGTTGGCTGTGCACTTCAGGCACCCTCAACCAGTTGATTGTTGATGCTTGTAGAGATCCCTAGGTGGTGATTTGAAGCCCCAACAACCACCTAACAGCTGGTGCTTCAATGTGCCTTGCAAACCCCCACTGCGCTTTTATCTGCCCCACACCTGATGTGATATATATGACATCAGGTGCTGGGCAGGTGGGCATGGCTTGGCCAAAATGGTCTGGCAGGCCTAATTAGATTCACAGGCCAAAAGTCCCCAACTAATATCTCTTTGACCTGTTCAGTGTCTGCTCAGATATATGCAACACTCAAACTTACAGACCAAAAAGCCAAGTAAATACAGCTGGTGTTTCAAAATGACACTGTCTGAGTCTAAAGCATGCAGGAGAGGGAGAAAATGGAGGTACTGGGACATAAGTTGATGGGATAAGTTCTTGGATGTCTGTTATCACTCATCTACTAAAATTGCTTGCATCTGTGGCAACCTGCACTCTGCATTCTTGTAGATCTGCAATGAATACATCCAGAGTGCCATCTATTCCTTTTTTATGAAATGACTTTCAATTGCTGAGACAAGGACCAGAGCCAGTTACCCGTTAGGTACGACCATCTTGCTTACTATATCAAGCAGGAGAGGGTTTGACCAGTTGGCTCCAGGAAGTGATAAATGTTCCATGAAAAGAGGGGTGTGTGTGCAATCCTGATTACCTTGAAGACAATGGTCACATGGTCATTCCCTAAGAAGGCTCCTTTGTCTCCACAAGACTCCCCCCCCCCCCTGTTAGCTGGTCACAAACATTCCCATTAGGGGAAAGCTGCTTAAGTGCAACTGCAGACATTCTTGGATGACACAAATTCTTTGGACCCACCCGAATCCTTTTTCTGACCTGGTTTTGTCATTGAAATAGCATTGGTTGTCCTGAGGAATGAACTCTGCTGGGTGTAGGGTTGGGATACTGCAAAACCCTGTCAATTTTCCTGGGCCTCTCAGCAGCTATCAATATAATCAATCATGGTATGTTTCTGGAAAGGCTGTCTGAAGTCAAGATTGGGGGACTTTTTTCCATACTATTTCAGAAGGTGGTGCTGGGGACTGCAGCTCTGTCTCTGGTGTTCTGCCAGGTTCCATTCTGTGCTGTTAACATCTGAGCGAAGTCACCCATAAATTTGGGGTGTGGTATGTATAGTATTCTAGTCTGTCTGCCATGGGAGATGCTATGTTCCCTGTTCTGGATGGGGTTGCACTCCCCCTTAAGAATCAGGCCTGTAGTCTGGGGATGCTATTAGATTTAGTCTTATCCATAGTGGCCCAAGTGGTCTCAGAGAGACAAAGCTAAGCCAGAGATAGTTGTTCTTGATTTTGGCACAGTCTTTTTTTAAACTACTGCAATGTGCTGTACTGGGGGCTGCACTTGAAGGTCGTTTAAAAACTGCAATTAGTTCAAAACATAACAGCAGGTTTATTGACTGGGACAACTTTGCAATAGAAAACATTTATTAGCACTTGTACCGGTTTCTTACAGCTGCAAACTGTAATGCTAAGACTGGAAAACCTGTGTTGCCTACCACAATAGCTTGACAGAGCAAGAATACAGATGTACAGCCTGCTAGAGCCAGAAAATTAGAATGCTCCTAGATTAAGCCCCCCCCCCAATGTCTGGAAGCACCTTTCCATTGCAATTTATCTGCTTTCCAAAATATAGATTTCTTATGTCTGTGTAGAAAAGGATATGACTGACGAAGGTGAGTTGATGGACATTTTAGGGAATGTGATACGATTTTCCCTTGCGCAGCTGTCCTGGCAGGTACTAAAGCGAAAGATCTCATGACAATTCCCACATGGATGTCTTGTTTTCATATGTACTAATGAAGGGAAAGTTCCTCTGAGATGCCACGTAGGAGTTCCTTAGCAGCTAACAACATGTTTTTCCCAAAGCACAAAAGGCTATTTTTCTTTATTGCCACTAGATGGCACAAGAGAGAACACACAGCTTCTCCGCTTGCATGGGTTTTTAGGATGCAGAAAAGGGAGCACTTGCTATTTTGGACTTGGGTGTGTTCAGTATCTTGCTGATACTGAACCACACCACAGTGTATCAAACATATATTAAAGACGAAGCAAAAGAGACTGCTGTAAGAGGGTAGATATAATGCAATCCTATATGAGAAGAATTGCTGCAGTTGGTAGGTAGGAAAAGCTGAGAAGTATAATAAAAGCACAAGACTTTATATACAAAATATGTTAGGAATGGAGTTCATTATGTATTTCTTGCACAAATTCAGTAAGGATGCTGTGCAATTCAAAGCTAGACTTTGCTCCTGAAGACCAGGATGTCAATCTGCAATGTTGTTTTGAGTGAGATGTGATGGTCCCCTCTTTAAGATGTCTGTAGATTGCCTGAAGATGTTCTAGTATCTGATACCATACTGGGAACATAAGGAGTAGCAGTGGATTCTTTCACTCTGTGGGGTATTATAATAATAATAAATGTATTCATACTCTGTCTATTTCCCTGACAGGGACTCAATACGGACAAAATAAGAACAGCCAAAAGCATAGAAAAAAATACAATAATTTAAAACCAATTAAACATTAATGAAACTAAATATCTATCTACCCATCCATCTATCAGAGATCTATTAAAAACATACAGCTAATTATAATAAAAACAGCACCTGCCCTTTCATTAAAAGCTGACAGTTCCCAAAAGCCTGTTGGAATAAGAAGGTATTCACTTGCCAGTGGAAGGACAACATGGAGGGAGGCATAATAACTTCTCCAGGGAGGGATTACCCAAGGCCCTCTCTCGCATACCCACCAAGCATAACTATGAGGGTGGCAGGACCAAGAGAAGGGCCTCACCCAAAGATCTCAGAACCTGGAAGGTTCGTATGAGGGAATACAGTTTTTCAGATAGCCTGGACTTTGTATATATTCATGCCTTATATACAAACCACACATTAACATCCAGTAAGAGGGAATACATTTCTTAAAGGTTAAGACAGAGGAATCATTTTAAGTATAGTGAAGGTGGTTTGGAAGTGCCTTTGCTGTATAGAAAATGCATATACCTTTCAATGTCTTGAAATGAACTCTGAAAAAGTGGTTCTGGAAATTTTCAGCATGTCAAGTGAAAGCAGGCTGCAGTCAGCGGCAGAGCTAGTTGCTTGGGGACCCGGACCCATGCCGTGCACCCAGGGGCGAGTGGCATGGCGGCAATCCACCTGGGGGGCAGATTTGCACAGCAGCGATCCGCCCAGGGGGGCGGTCGGCATAGTGGTGATCTGCCCAGGGGGGATTTTGATACCCTTGTCAGGGATGAGATCCGGGGCGGACCGCCCCCCCCCTTCCTATGCCCCTGGCTGCAGTGGGTACTTACTGGTCAATGTCCACTACCTCACCAATCCTTAAAGCAATTTTATAATTATTTTCAGTGTCTTCATGGTTTTATTTTATTTTAGCAATTTTTTGGGTTTAAAAATGTGGGCACTCTGCTTGAAGGAGAGGAGCATGATTAAGAGCATCATGCATTTGACTTGCATGTCTGTGAAGAAAGTTGCAAAACAAGCTTAACATGGAGAGTGAGGGACCTGCTGTGACCAATAAGCCTGTTGTGTCTTATCTTCACGGGGACTTTAAAGCAGCTCTCCTTCATTCCTGCTGCATACAGTGATTACGTGATAAGCGGGGGCCTTTAAAAAGAAAAGCAGAAATATCATCAGACTCCTCTTACTTATCAGACAAGCGGCAATCTTACCTGGCTACCAGGAAGCAACGCGTGCTGATACAAGGAGAACCTGTCTTTTGCAGACTCCTCGGATGTTGGGCTGATGGGCTTGGGGTCAGATAAGGACCGCTGCATGGTTTTGATGGGACGAGGTAGGGTCTGCTGGCGCTGGGTGGTGTCGGCTGTGAAGTGCTTCTGCGGGGTCACGTGGGCCTTGTTGAGCCTCTCGCTGGTTGTGAAGGAAGACTCTAGCAGCCGATGTGGGGACAGGGGCGAGACTGGGGAGTAGAGCACTTGGGGGGACTTGGGAGGCTGACGGGACACCAGCTGAGACAAGGAATCTGTCGGCAGGTGGGATTGGTAGCCAATTTCAAGTGGGTCGGGCTTCTTCTTCCCCAAGGCCTGCTGTCGGACCGAATGGGGATCCAGGGGGCCTGTGCTTACGATCTGGATGTTGGAGGAGTAAGGCGTAATCGTCGTAGGCACAGTGAGCTGGGGGATCACGATGCCTGGCTGTGGCTGCGCTTCCGGCTCCGTCTGGCAAGCCAGGCTCTCTCCTCGCTGGGTCTTCTCGGGGGCAGAGATGTATTTCACGATCTCCACCTTGGGGTCAGGGGTGGTGATGTGGATGGAAGGGGACACTCGGTGGAGCTGGTCAGGTTCGGTTTGAACAGAGCAGTCACTGATGGTCTGGATCGCTATGCTAGCCGTGCCTTTGGCCGAAGAGTCTGGCTTGCTTTCTGCGTTGGAGTCTGAGTGCCGCGAAAAGCGGGAGCGCCGGCGCCGCACGGGCTGCTCCCACTCGCCGTTGTCTTCCTCGTCCGTCTGCACACTGCAGTCGGTGCTGCGCCGGGTCCGCCGGCGGCGGGATGCATAGAAGCGCTCCTCCCCATCTTCCTCATCCGTCTGCACACTGCTGTCTGTGATCTTCTTCACGGCAACATATGGCTCGTGGCCTGGCTCCTTGTCATAAGCATCCCGGAGACGCGGCATGGAGTTCCTCTTCTTGATCCCCCGACCGGCTTCCCACTGGTCTTCCGTCTGCAGGGACATTTCAGAGGCTGAGTTGGTGAGAGGCCTCTGGAGTCCAGGGTAGCGAGGCTGCCCTTGCCCGTCTTGCCCTGGGGCCGCAGTAGCTATAAATGCTTGGTTCATGGGTGGCCAGTATTGCCCATTTTGAGCAAGGGTCCGCTGCATTTCTATGGTGATCTCTGACGCGGCTTGGGGAGGGAGCCTCCCCGAAGGGTCACAGACGGGAGGGAAGCTGCTCTTTTGCCTCTTCTGCTCCTCCAGTTGGTGCTGCAGCTGCTGCTGCAATTGCTGGATCTGCTCCAGCTGCAAGCGCTGCTGGGCCAGCTGCTCCCGCTGCAGCACAAACTGGACTTGGCGCTCCTCCTGCTGCTGTTGCAGGACCTGGTGCTTTATGGACTGCAGCTCCTGGATCTCCCTGTGCATCAGCAGCTGCTCCTTCTCTCTGTGCCTCTGTAACTCCACTCGCTCCCGCTCCAGCTCCTCATGCAGCCTCATCTGCCTCAGTTTCTCTAGCTCGACTCTCTCCCTTTCAATCTGGAGGATGTGCTCCTGCTGCTTCCTCTGCCTCTCTTCCTCCTTCTCCTTTTCTTCCCTTTCTGTGGCTGCTTTGCTGGCAATGCTGGGCTGGGTAGCTTCGGCTTGTTTCTGGGTTGGTGGTGGTGGTGGTGGTGGTGGAGGTGGCGGTGGTGGTGGCTGCTGCTGCTGCTGTTGCTGCTGCTGCTGCTGTCCTTGGCTGGCATCCCTGACAGTACTCTGCACCCCAGAAGTCACTGCAGCAGCCTCCTCTCTGCCTTTCTGCTCAGGCCTTTGCAAGGGGACAGCAGTCGGAGCCGAGGGCTTGGAAACTGGTGCTGGGCTTACGCTACTGGCAGCAGTGCTGGCTGCAGTGGTGCTAACAGGCTTCCCCAAATACATTGGTGTTTCCATTACTGAAGATGTGGGAGCCGCTGGGAGTCTGCTGGGCACTGGATAACGATACAGACCTTGGGATGCAAGGGGGATCCTGGGAGCAACTAGAGGCACTCTGGTCAAGCTGGCCAGAGGGACAGCTGTGATACTGCCTGGGGCATAGGGTCTATATAGGCCTCGGAGCATGGGGCGCAGCACAGAAGCTGGCTGGGTAGTGATGGGGAGAGTTGATGCGATTGGTGTGTTGATGGTTGAATAAATCATGCCATCAGCAGCTCGTACGGTGGCTGTGGAAGGGAGTCCCTGTCTGACAGCTCCAAGTCTGGAGAGGTTGTACTGGGCTAGGTTTCCATAGCCTTGGCCAGACTCTGGGAAATTTGGCTTGTACATCATGTTTGATTTCATCGCACCCTGCTGGGCCGAGATGCCTCCGCCCCCTCCTGGCCCATACTGTCCATATTGGAGAAGATCTGAGCTGTTTGTATGCCGGCCACCGTACTGGTCCATAGAGTTGAGTGCTGCACACATTCGGCTGATTTCGCGAGCTGTTGTGGCGCTATAATGAGCCAGGCTAGCTTCCTGGAAATTTGCCAGGTCCCCTCTTAGCGAATACCTGTAGTCAGAGTAGATATTGGAGGCCGAGCTATATCTCCGCATTGGGTAGGAATGGCTCAGCAAGTCACTGGGCTGCCTGAGGTCAGAGAAAGAGCCGTACTGCATTCCGTGCCCCATGTAGCCTCCTTCGGTGAAGCTATGGCTGTACGGAGGTTTCATGGTTGTCAGATCCACAGCGGAATCCCCAGCAGGAGTGTTGAAGGGCTGCCCTCCCTTAACTGGGTAATAGTTCAAGCCCATTTCAGAAAGGTTTGTATCTGACATTGAGGAATACAGTCTCCCAAACAGGCCATGATGGTAGAATCTGTGCTCCTCGTACGGATTAGGCCCTGGTGCTGCTTGTTCTCGATAAGGATATGCCTCTGCCACTTCCTGTTCTCTGCCGCCATAGTACTGGCCACTAGGTTTGTCAGCGCTTGCTGCATCCCCAACATTTTTCTCTGGCACCTTGGAAGAAGGGTTAAAAGCCCCAGTGCAGCTGCCTCCAAAGGGAAATTTGTACACTACGTCACAGCATGCTATTTGACTTTCAGGCTTCATCCCTGTGAGATCCAAGGCATTGGGAGGAGGTTCCTCTTTGATAAGTTTGGTGACAGGGCCTGCTGCAATATCATCCATCTGCACCATCATAACCTGGGATTTCTTAGTCCCAATGGTGACTGGGGGTGTCTGAGTTTTCAGTTCCACTGGGATCCCTCTATACACCTCTGAACTTTGGTCCTGAGGAAACGGTCTGGGAATGGCACTCACAATATTCTGTGCATTGTTGGTCTGACTGATCAGGGCATCTTTTTTCATCAAGGATGTCATCTGGTTGGGCAAATTGTATCTTGCAAATTTCGCTTGCTGTGGACCTGCGGCTTCTGGACGGCCCGCAGAAGCAGAAATTCCGGTGCCGCTACCAACTCCTCTGTAAGTACCAGTCTGAACTGCTTGTTCTACCTGCTTAATGTGTGTCAGGCAGACAGGACTCCCTGTCCCTTGACCAAAGTCCACTCTGTTCTGGAAAGGGTCTCCATAGACCGCAGGATGCTTTGGCTGAGACACAAGCATGGAAGATGCAACAGTGATGCTGACTGTGGTGGCTGTGCTTATGATAGCATGGGGCTGTTCCTGGGCATTAAGGTTGATAATTAAGGGTTGGATGGTGCTAGACTGCCGACTTGGTGACTGGTCCATAGTGAGGCAGTATTTTCTGCTCTCCGTAGCTAGGGATGTGAGATCCATCCCTTGGTCTGTTATAATGATTGGAGCTGACTTTATTGCAGTCCGCAGGTCCACAATATTACTACCAACTGCTCTGGGTCCAGGTTCTACTCTGGATGTCCCAGGTATTGATGATATCCGACACAAAGAAATGTTCTCTGCAGGCAGCGTTCCCCAGCTATACACACCAGGCATGCTGTCAGCAGCAGTTGTTTGCACTTTCTGCATTGCAGCACTAGGAGCAGAGGCTCTTTCGAGAGCTGATTGGGTCTTCGTGTAAGTGGACTGCAGCTGCTCTTGTTGGAGTTGTGCTGCATGGATTACTGTCTGACTGTAGCTATGCTGGCGGCCTTGCCGAGTTGGAGAGGAGGCTGGTGAAATGGAGGAACTTACGCCAATTGGCTTGGTCTGAATGGCTGCATCCGCTGCTAATGTGATGACCATAAAGGGAGATTCTTGTGATGATTGTTGCCGAGCAAGGCGAGGGGAACTCGATCGGTAGGGAGTCTGTGTTCCTTGAGCTACCATTGGAGAAGAGGTTGACATAGCGGTAGCTGTGGGGGCATCGTAGGCGAGAACCGGGCTATGGGTTTGGGTGGAAAACTCTGCAGTTGATTTAACCCCCATCCCTGAACTGGGTGGCACCCCAGCTCTAGGAACAGAATGAGTGGGGCTCTGAGTAGGAGAAGAAGGGGAAAGTGGTGGGCTTGAGCTTTTGAAGTAGGAATATGTTTTAGGTGTCGACATGGGTGCAGTGGACTTGTCAGTCATGCTTTGGAGTTTCTCTCTTGCTGACGGCCCACTAATCTCTGCAACGCTTCTGACCCTGGAAATATTTTCTGTTTGACAACCATAGCTGGCTGTTACTTTTGTTTGAGTATAACTTCGGCTAGTAGTGGACACGGATGGTGCATCTGAGCCGCTCAGAGAAGTCGGAGAGCTGTAGATTCGTGGTGCACTTGCAGGACTGGAAACAACAGTGGTGACGGTGCTAGTTCCTTTAGCATATGTGTAGGGCGTTGTTACACTCTTTGAAACTGAACTAGGTGCTGTGGGTGAGCTATGAAGCTTTGGCTGCTCCTGACTCTCCTTTGCGAAATGTTGAGTGACTCGAACATCAGGGATTATTCTGCCTGCGCTGCTTTCAGCGGAGGAAAAGGAGACAGGAGCAGACAACTGGGTTGGGCTTGTCCCAGGAGTGAGTGGGCCACTTTCATAAGCACTCTCTGCATTCAGAAACTGCTTTTCTTGATAAGCATCTTCTCTCCCTTTCTTCTTTACTTCCTGTTCAAGGGTCAAATCCAGAGAAGAGGATTGATGCATCCTGGAGATATTCTGTGATGTCTGAAGGATTTCTTCATAAACTGCCCCAGATTTGGAAAGTTCGTTTTGATAGTCTGCTTGAGAGGAGTCTAAATTCCGGCCATCATAGCTGTAGTCGTCTATGTATTGGTATTCGAAATTATTTTGGCCTTCTGAACCACGATAGCCTACTTGCTGGAAGGTGTTGCTGTAGGAGACGCTTTGCTGGGATGGTTGCTGCTTTTGAAACATTTCTGCCTTCCTCATCATCTCTTCATAAGCTTCTTCCGCACTTTTCAGGGGCTTGTTGGAGGGGTAACCAGAGCCAGCAGTTTTTTCTGTTGGAGAATAGAGGGACATAAATGTTGGGAGGTTGTACTCACTGCCAGACTTGTACAGCTTGGAGGCAATGACATCAAACCCCTCTGCCTCGGAGTCAATGGAGGGAGAATATTCCGAACAGGAAGATCTGTGCAGTTCCTCCATCTCTGCAGCCTGACGCAGTTCCTCGGTGGGTGATGCATCTTCAATGGGAGACAGATTGCTGGGTGGCGTTTTAGACCTTTCCCTCCTCCTCTGTGCCCTCAGCTCTTCTTTATCTCTCTTTGTTTTCCGAGCCGTGCTTCGGATGCGCTGCTGTTCTACCTCTCGCATTTTTTCCTGTTCTCGCAAGAGCTCCTCTTCCTCCCGCAGCTCTTCTTCCTCGGAGGAATCTTCTATGGTTGGCAGCAGAGGTCCGTGGGAGCGATGCCGGGCTTTCCTCTGCTGCTTGACCTCCTCCAGCCTCTGCCTGCGACTAGGGCTGCTATCGCTGTCCTCCTCCAGGGAAGAGATGGAGGTGGGGGAGGTTCCTGATGTGTAACTGGGTGTTGTTGCTGGCAAGGTGGAAGAATATTCACCTCTTGACCTGTCTTCTGGGGATCCCGTCAGGCTTTCCATCTCCAGTTCAGGTTCTCTGTCCAGGCTGATGTCTGCCTCTTGGCTGATCTCCATGTCTCTGCCATAGTTGTTAGTGCTGTTTAACTCAATGGTTTTGAAACGCCGCAAACCTCCCTGAGATGCAGCCATGTCTTCCCCCTCAGTACTTTCCAGCTCTTTTCTTTCCTCCTCATATATGCTGCCAGAGCTGTGAGGCAGGCGTCTCTTAGATAAGGCGGCCTCCCTGCTTTTCTCCGAGTCAGGCTTGTGCCCGTTTTTTGCAACACTATATTTTACACGATCGTATTCTTCCTCCTCCTCCAGGTTATCTTCCTCTGCGCTCATCTCTAGGAGCTGCCTTCTCATGAACTCTTCGTCAGTCATTGCAGGTTCTTTGCTTTTCTGCCTTGTTGGTACGATGGAGAACTCTCCTTCGCTGCTGTCCTCCACGTAGTCGTGGCGTAGCTTGCTGCCGAAGTCATCTGAAGATTCCATGCTGTCCCTCTGCTCCTTCTGGTTCTCCCATTCTAGAGAGTCTTCATCTTCTTCCATTATATCTTCTAGCTCCTCATCAGAATCAAAGGCTTCCGGGGTGATAGAAAGGGACCGTGGCCTCTGCCTTTCCCTCTGCTCCTCTCGTAATTCGTGGTATGTTTTACCTTTGTCTGTTGGCTCCTGAGCCAGCCCCTTGGACTCCAGTAGGGGCCGCATACTGCTTTCCAGCTTAGTGAGTTCCGAAGGACTTGGAGGGCTCGGCTCTACAATTCCGGTTTCGTTTAGTTGTTCTCCTTCTTGCTGCACTAAGCCCGTGATCTCACTCTGGGAACTGGATATGCCATCAGATGAGTAGCCAGTGTCACTCAAGCTTTGAGGGCTACGAGACAGGTCTGGTGGATAAGGCTTACTGGATTCCTACAAAAGAAGAGAAAACAAATTCCATTAGATGCCATTAAAAGAGACTTTTATGAGCACAACCCAGTTTATCACACAGGCTTGCAGAAATCCTGAGCTATAATTAACTTGGACATCATGAAGGGACATAAAACCCTCAAAATTTGAAAAAAAACACCTACAATAGCCACAATTTAGCAAGTAACAAAAGTGTTATCCCTCACTTTAATAATAATTTTAAAAATTAAGAAGGGAAGGGCTCCTAAACTCAGGAGTCATAAGCAAGTAAAAAGGTAAAGGGACCCCTGACCATTAGGTCCAGTCGTGACCGACTCTGGGGTTGCGGCGCTCATCTCGCTTTATTGGCCGAGGGAGCCGGCGTACAGCTTCCAGGTCATATGGCCAGCATGACTAAGCCACTTCTGGCGAACCAGAGCAGCGCATGGAAACGCCGTTTACCTTCCCGCCGGAGCGGTACCTATTTATCTACTTGTACTTTGACGTGCTTTCAAACTGTTAGGTTGGCAGGAGCAGGGACCAAGCAACGGGAGCTCACCCCATCACGGGGATTCGAACCGCTGACCTTCTGAAGTACTGGTAATTTCTTTTTAAGCTTGCACCCCACCCTATCTCTCAATACTCAGATGTCAAAGAATGTAAGCAAAGCCATCAAGTTTAGAAACAAAAATCTGGCACCCTTGCAAATTAACATGAAAGAAGTATCATTGCATGATGCATTTATTTAAAAATTCCTTCTTGCCAAGTTCATGACAGTAAAGCAAGACGGACAGGACCTTTCACGCAATCCATTTAAATCTAATAAATGAACAGCTCTTAGTCATTTGTTGCAGATGTCATTCTTCCAGGAAGCATTTCTGGTTTTGAGAAACAATATATTTTCCCAGAACCCAAATTGAAACATTTTGCTGCTAGGAAATGTGATTCCCCTCAACTCTGTGTTAACAAAATCAGAATTATCCTGATTGCTCTGATTGTCATTCATTAACTATGATCAGGGCTTTTCCCCCAGCCAGAACTCGCCAGAACTCAGTTCCAAAACCTCTCAGGTGGGCATGGTGAGTTCCAGCACCTCTTTTTCTAGAAAAACAGCACTGATTATGATCAATTTACATCTCTTTCTTAAAAAAAAAATCTTTATTTTTTCATGTTATACACTTAGATATTTCTTTAAAAATTAAATTATGTCTAAGTGTAGCGCAAGTCTTCAACATGCTAAGCTTTACTGCATCTGTTTGCTTCTGACAGGTCTGGATTTCAGCAAGTCCCTAGGAACAAACAAAACATTTGTAAAATGCAAATAGCTGGCTCTGCAGTTTTGTAAATCTGTGCTCTCTTGTTGTCAACCCAGGGGCTAAGATGACAGTGTCTTATTGGCTGGTTCCTTTCCTTTTAAAAAGGACCATCTGGTTTGCCCAAGGCTGGTTGGCTCCAAAGTTGTATGCTCTAGCATTTTTTTGTAGCCTGAAGTCTAGTGAAAATATAAGTGTTCCTTTTGCAATAAGAAGGAGCACAAACCTTGAAATCCTACAAGTTAAGACTGCAAGAATTACCTTGCTGGACCAGGTCAAGGTTTATCTAGTCCAGTAATATATTACCAACAACAGCCAGGAAGGCCCTCTGAAAGCTCACAAGTCAGGTATGATTGTAATGGCCTCAGCACCTGGTCCTCAGAGGTACAGGACCTCTGAACATGGAGTTTCCATATAGCTATCATGGCTAACAGTTGTTAATAAGCACTATTTTCAAAATTAATGCCTAAGTTGACTACTTTTCATGTACAAATCTGCAGATTGGTGAACATTTGCAGGGAAGTTTGGAACACCATTGTTCGTGGCCCCAGCAACTACCCAATTTGTGTGTACAGCTCTATTTCAGCTCTATTTGTTCAAATATTTGCTTGGTGTATACCTCTGAAAATGTGGGCTGGAAGATTAATTGTCAAGAATATTACTTGTAAAAAAAGAAATCCCAAACTTGACAGCCAGTTTTCAAAAGACCATTATTCTCTGGTGTGGAAGAATGGCTATTAGAGTATTTAAATATCTTTAATATACTATAAAGTGATGTGGCACTGTTAACAACACTGTTAATTTCTTGGTGCAGCAAATAAATTAAGCTGCCATTGTTGGTTCTAGTCCTGTGATTACAATTTCTCCTGCATTTATTTCAACCGTTCTCCATAAAATGGGTAAAAGGGAAATTGCATTCAAAACTTTTCAGAGGAGGTTTTTGGTGTTGTTTTTTTAAAAAAGGATGTAATTCTCATGGATAGGGTGCAGAGCATTTGGGCAATGGGGCCTTGATATAATCAGGACAAGATTTGACAATCCTGACTAACTGCAGGCAGTCTGAAGCTTCTTATGCCAAAGAATTAGAGTAATTTGGAAGCAATATACTTTTTTCAAGCAACTACAGAGTTAGGTTTTTTTTAATAGGTGTTTGGCAAAAGCTGCCACAAGCCAGTCATGATCTGACACCTCCTCCCAAAACCAAACAAAACATTTGCCCAAAGAGCTGGAAAAGTAGGCTTCTTCAAAACTAAAAATATGCATCACTCAATATTAGCTTTCCTCTTCCTTTCACACCACCCACCTTTGCTCACTCTCTCTTAAGGGTTTCTTTGCTCATGCCTAGGATAAAATATAATGAGCCTCTTCTGCCCCAGTAATTCAGCAGCTTCCTGCAGGCTGCCAGCCTCTATAAATAGAGCAGAAGTGAGGATCCTGCTCCATATTCTTCCCCCCCAAAAAACACTTACCCTTCTGCTCCTTTGCAGTCTTGCTCCACCTTGTGTTCCACCCATGCAAATACCTGATGGACATTTGTCTTTGTTTGATAAAGAAGGCATTGTGATTGTGTGGCACAAACTCCACCTCCATTCTTTTCTACAAATTCCTTACAGCAAAAATGCGTCGAAAAGGGCATTTCAGAAATGTTGCTGCAGTTCAGCTAAGCGTTATGTTTATTCCCAGGGCTCCAGTAAAGTTTATGGTGACTGAAATCCCACATACAGCAGTGAATATTTTAAATCTTCACACAGAACTTGTGGAACTTATAATTAGAATTTGAGATCAAGAAGGGAATTTTATTCATGCCCCGAATAGCAAGAGGCTGAAGATCTTAATTCCTGCACTTCAGATGCCAAGACCAGGTGACAAAATAACAAGAGAGGACAAAAGACCAGCTAATCAGTGTCTCTGGAGGCAGCAACCGCTCTGTGGAGTTTAATTTCAGGGGTTAACAATTTTGCAGAAAGCCCAAGAGATTGAGGCAAGGGACAGTGGCACAAATAAAAGTTTGTTTTTAATCAATACCCCAATCAAAGCATTGGCAGCAGGATTGGTATTGCATAACTGGAGATTCCTACAAAGCCCTAACCAAATTAGTGTTAAATGTCATCTAGGCTAATGCTTACTTGCAGTTCAGGGGGGCTGAGAAGGCAGATCCTTCAACTGTAGTAAACTGAAATTAGTCAATGTGAACAACTGATTAAAAACAGAAGCAAAGAGAGTCTGTATAAAGAACAGCAGAAACACCAGCTTGCTGTAAAGTCCTCTGGGAAGTATCTTTGCCGTCCATCCTGGGAGGAGCCAGGAGAGGGGAAAGAGGAAACTTCAAAATGACATTCTGATGCTGAGTATTGGGGCCTTGCCCTCTGCACTCTCTTCCTTCTTTCCACCTTTCTGCTTCTTCTGCTAGCAAGAGCTTTTCACTTATCCCTCAAGCACTCAATTTCACCTTTGTTTTTTCTCTGGAGCATCTCACAATTAGCCTCACACTGTGCAGGTGGCACCTAACACTCCACCTCCTCTGCTCGCACTTTCATTCTCTCTGCTAAACTCTGCTAGATCTCGGTAACCCCTATTATTACCCAATAGCGAATGCTATTAAAAAGGAACAGACACTGACTTCACAGGTGCAAATGTTATTCACAGGTAGCCATTTTGACTCCTACTGGGTTTTGCTGGATAACCCCCGCCACACACCCACACAAAAGCTGTTTTTAAAACATAAAGAGGTATATTAGGATGCAGCTACATACATATGAGTGTAACATGTAGTTTGAACCTAAGGCTGCAAAGGCATTACACTAGGGTCAGAAGGAAGGAAAAAGACTCTCTGAAAGGTCTTCTCTGTAAAACATGCCTTAAATCACTGTGCATAAACAAACACTCTTGTCTTGTCATCATTTCTACTATTACAAACCACCCAGCAGGGTCACCGGCCTACTGTGCTTGGCCCCACAAACAAACAGTGCTGTGATAGGTGAAACCTCTCTGTGCATAGGAGGTACACTTATGAAAGATGCTGGAGACAAATAACAAACACCTTCATGTCCTGCTTGGTCTGATCCAGAAAGGCAGTTCTTGCATTTGGACTAAAGCATTACAACTGGAAGAAACTTCAGCTAGGGTGGAGCCACTACACAAGCTTCTGGCAGGTGACCCACTGTGGCTTATTTGGAGGCAGAGGAGGAGGAGGCAGTGGGTAGATGCAAACGCACCAGCAGGAGCACCACATTGGCTCTGCCAATGAGTTTGCACTATGCTGACCTCCCCACCATCTTGGCACCTTCATCTCCACCTCACCTGGTGATGTGCTTCTGATTACCACACAAAAGCCTATGTTGTTACAGTTACAGTAGCCTATGTTGTTGATGTTAAAGTATAATGTCACCCCAAAATAATCATGCTTTCTGCATTAATTTATTAAGAAGACTCTTGAAATTCACTCCAGACATTTTTGAAACTAGAAGATGTTCAATCCAGTTATGCTTGGAGGCATTAGTGTTTCAAAAACCCAGGGATGTTTTTAAAAATAGCAAGCAATGAAGTGGACGAACGAATCTTGGCAAGGGGGGAAAAACCCGAAAAGAGTCTTCTGCAAATATGGTGCATTTGTGCGAAGAGGCCTGTTGGATAGCAGACCATGTCTCTATCATCCCCTGCCTGACTGCCAGCTAAAAACAGTTTAATAAACTGTCTCCTGTTGGCTTTTAGGTTGGGTATCGGCTACTCAAAAAAACCCTCTTCTAACTAAACCATTGTGTCCAGTGGAGCGATGCTTACCTCCTGTTCTCGTGTTTTCTGAGACTCGGATACGGTCGTGCTATCTTTGATATCCGCTTCTAGTTTTGTGGCCATAGTTTTCCCCTTTGGCAATGGACTTTCAGAAGCTTTGGGAGGCTCTTCGGGTAGTTTGGGCAGTGGCTTTCCTTCTGATGGAGCAGGAGGCTTTCTGTCTTGGACAGTGGTTGGTAATTTACTCGGTTCTGAAGTCCTGAGATGGTTTGCTTGTGAAAAGTGCCTGTCGTGAGGAGCTGACATTTCAGGTTGCTGAGGAGCTCCTCTCTGCTGCTGAACAATTCCTCCGGGTTGGTGTCGAGGGGATCCAGTTGGCTGTTGCTTTGGAGCAGGCAGTGGCATTGGAGCAGGGTCTCCTAGGCTTCCTTCTAGCAGCCTCTGAGTTTGGCAGTTCAAACACAGCCATTCATTTTTCTGAAATAAGATGGAAAAACAAACAAACCAGGAATGAAATCCACATTTCATTCAAGATCAGCATGAAGATACCTCTCCTATTGAATGCAACATACTTCCTTCTCTCTAAGTTAAACATAATTATTTCCACTTTACATTATGTGGAGGAAAGCAGATTTTGCTGTAACCCCCAAACTGCCATGGTCTAATGGATCGATGTAAATCCTATTGAATTCAGTAGGGCTAACTCCCAGGTCAGTGCACATAAGATTACAACCTTGGACAAATCGGCCGTTGATCCATCTAGCTTAGTTAGCAGCAGTTCTCTAGGGTTTCAGACTTGCAAACATTCCCAGCCTTACCTGGTGATGCTGGGGACATGAATGTTGGACCTTCTGCATGCAAACCTACAACCCTTCCCCCAGCCTTAGATGTTCAAATTATAACTCAGTCATGGACAGGAGGCCTTGGGCAAGTCAGAGTGTGGCTGCCTCAATTCACCATCTCTAAAATGGGATTAACATTGACCAGCCTCCCAGGATCGCTGTGAGGACAAACAAGGCTTATTTGGATTCATGATTATTATTAACAACAGCAACTGAAAATGAACATCAAATATTTATTTTTCTTATTCTTTTCAGTGCAGAAAAGCCTTTATCAACAAAAGGAAGAGTAATGGCTGCAGAGGATAGCCATTTAATGCTCCAGAGACCATGTAAAAAAGAAGAAACAAACAAAATTAGCCAAACAATCTTAAGACAGAAAAGTTATTTCTGATGGTGCCATGCCCGAAGTATTTATGGATTCTGAACTATGTGGACATCAACCAGAAGTACAGATATAAATCATGTTCATCAAAGCATTATGGGATGCATTATAGGTCTTGAGTAAAGAGTGTACTCCTTATGAGATGAAAACTTAATAAAGCCTACATTGTGATGATCTTCTCTGCTGAGGATGGGTGGAATAGGAATGCAAAGACTCAGTTCTATTGGTGTAAATTTTGCATGATTTGGTCTAATTAAAGTGCACCAAAAAGTGACATGTCAGCAAGTTGTGAAAATATAAAAATATGTTTGCCTGTGGAATGCTTTGCAGCTAAAAAACAACAACACTACAACAAAGTAATTATCAGCTTTATCTTCTGTGTTCAATTTATGCAAGCTGGGGAGTTTAGGATTTGGGGAATGCCCTATGACACCAGATGTTAGACATTTCATACAGGTAAGGACCCGACATCAGCATAACAGCAGAGATATGTCATAATATTACACTGGTGCATTTCCAGTGGAAGAGCCAAAGATGAGCAGTGTTGTTAGCATGGCATTATGACAACAAAAGAGACGGTGCGTGTTAAAACACATCAAACTCAACTGAGAGCCAAATAATACTTCCCACAACCTCCTCCATGACAAAGTTTAAGATTCAGATCAGCTCTGCACCTAGTTACAGCATATCCACAGCAGTACGAAAAGCCCCAACAGGGAAACCTCCCAAAGAAGCTGCCTGGACACTACACTGCACTGACTACCCTTTTCCCACTTTTGATAGGTAATTCAAAAGGATGGCTATTTGCAGATAGAAGCAAAAGCTTTCAAATAGCTATCTATGGGGAACATTGCAGCCTCTCAGTTTCTGGGTTCTTCTTGTCTGCATCACAGTGGTTGCTTCTGTGGAAGGTGCTATCGATGTCCATGTGTCTGGCAGGCTGTGATTTCTCTTTGTAATGGAGAAAGGCAGCATTTCACAACTGCTTTATCTCCATCCTATATATATGCATTTGCAAAAGTTATTGTTTGGATATTAGTTGGGGACCCAACTAATGTTTGCTTAATGTTTTCACCAGGTCAAGTTCAAGATGTATCTCAACAAGCTAACTGAAACACCGCAGTGATCAAAGAGATAATATTAATATGAAATCAGCATCTTGTCCCTCAACAGAAACAGCTTAAAATCATGAGGTTCTATGCAATGTCTTTCTCTGAAAACATGTAGTAGACAAGGCATAATTTTTCAGAATAATACATGGGGGAGGGAACCCCCTCCATGTCCTAAAATTAAGAAAAATTACTTGGTATTGTGTTTCCTGTTGCTAAAGATGCCATTTCAAATGCACAAGTAGCTTCACTTTGATCCATAGTGATTTTATATGGAATGCTTAGTCACTTCAGCGCTGTTAATTGCATTCACTTATTCCACTCATAATGGCTCCCTTGTGTGCAGTGCATCTGCTGCATGCATAACAGCTGAAATTCTTCTCTTGTTCTTTTATTTTTAGCTCTGAAATGCAGAAGCTAAACTGTATTTTACCAAGAGGATGATTCTCTATAATGAGGGCTTTTTAAGTCTGCTGGATGATGGGCTATAGGAGGGGTGGAGAAACATAGTGATGTTTGTGTCCCCAACATTAATATTAACATGCCCTTTCCAACCTCAAGATTTCATTTTACAACCATATATTTCTCTCATACATATCTGACTTCATACGACACCTTCTGGCACACCACATACTGAGGTATTCAGTACCAATGACCACAGAATGCTTCTGGACTAGCTTCCAGTAGTTCCACTCTTGCCTGATGGGCCAGAGGATGGTTCTGGCAGAATACTGCTCCGCACATGGCATGGCATTCTGCAAGGCTCACTTTGGACCCTCGTGCATTTTAACCGCAGGAAAAGGGTGCAATTAATAGAGAGTACTACATGAACCTGAGGGAAAAAAGAGAGGCCTGAGAAAATGGATTGTGGGACTATGGACTGGGGAGTTAGGTAGCCTATTTTTTCTGAGTCTAGGCCCTGAGGAGTCTCCAATCCAATCCCTTTAATAGTTAGATGGATAATTTTCCACCAGTCTTTACTGCAGCATTGTGAGCTGGCAATCCCAAGGAAGCAGTGAAAAGGCAATGGGACAGTATGTTTATATGTTCACTTTAACAAATAAGCCAGCTCTTTGACTGTGATGTGTGAGGCATATGGAACTACAGAAGGGAAGCCACATCCACCTCATAAGATATGGTCTGCCTCACAAGGAAACACACTGGACTGTAGGATGTTGATCCAGTACAGATACTCTCCTCCTGTTTGTCTTCCTTTACAATCTGTTTGTATCTGTTTCCCCTCCACGCAGGGCTTGCCGTACTCTTTTCAGTTTTCTCATACTGAAAAGGCAGCAGTGGACTGGATGCCTGTCATGTTTATTTATGGATATGTATAGGCTTATGCCTTTTGATACGAGGCTTCTGTTCTTTCTTTCATACTCCTGTGATTTAGAAATGGTACACTGAGCATTTTAACTATCCGGATAAATGGATAAAGAGTAGGGCTGAAGCCATGCTTGGATGTCCCTGAGATTCTGTGGCAAATCTGTTGAGAACATAACACAAGCCATTTCCTGCCATCACCCTGTCATGTGGGAAGGTAAACGCATAGTTAAAATTATGAGAGCGTCATTTTGAAAATCCTGCCGCATTCATTCTCCTCGGGGACTATATAATTAATGTAACAGGCTTTTTCCTTTATTCAGGTCAATGCTAAGGCTCAGCTCAAATATCCCAATGCAGCTAAAGGGGTGGGGGTGGAAATAGGAAGAAGACAGGTAACTAGATGGAAGCGTACATTAAGCAAGTGAAGTAACTACACAGGAAACAACATGTTAATGGAATATACCCTAAAACCACCATTGTCACCATGTGATACCTTCAGATGTTTGACTGCCCATCTAGCCCTTGGTGACAGGAGAAAACAACTTCCCCTACTTCGTTTCGGCTCAACCTCAACTTGCTTACATACATGGAAAATATTTACTGTAGTACCTCGGTTTACGAACTTAATCCATTCCAGGTCCGTTCTTAAATTGAAACCGTTCTTAAACCGAGGCGTGCTTTCCCTAATGAGGCCTCCCACCGCCGGTGCCCTTCCACTATTCTGTTCTTAGACCGAGGTAAAGTTCGCAAACCGGGACACTACTTCTGGTTTTGCAGAGTTCGTAAACCGAATAGTTCTTAAACAGGGCTGTTCTTAAACCAATATACCACTGTATTTAATTATCACAGCATAAAAATACAAGATAAAAACACAAAATGCTCACAGATGCTTGTTTCTGACTGCTACTGGAAATCTAAACCCAAGCTGCTGATTCTAGCTATGAGAGGAAAACTGCTACAACCCAGCAAGTCTAGTGTGGCTTGACTTCATTTTTCTTTTTTGCAAACATACGTATGAACTTATAAACAATCCTTTTAAACAACAGCTGAGTTTAAAATAAATAGGATAAAACTAAAACCAGCCATAGTCATGAGGACCCCCTTCTATAATACACGTGAATAATATTATTCTATAATACAGAATAACAAACATTAAACATGACTGTACAAAGAGAGAAATGCCTCAATTCTAAACTACTCAAAGAAAGGAAGTTAAGCACAAGTTAAAAATGACTACGTAAGCTCAGAACTCAAAGGACTTCTCCCTGGAGAAGGGCCATAGTTTGGTGTATAGCATTTATTTTGAATACAGAAGGTCCCAGGTGCAATCTTTAGCATCTCCAGTTAGGGCATCTGAAACCCTGGAGAGCTGCTGCCAGACACTGTAGAAAATATTGAGCTAGATAGACCAGTGGTCTGATTCAGTATAAGGCACCTTCCTAGGTTCCCTCCTCGCATCTGGATAGGAGAGTCTATGAGAAAAACAAGCAGTACTGACAGAGAAATGAGCTTGTTTCCCTTGGGCTTTAGCCATACACACTTGGCAGGTAAGCTTATGTGCTACTATTACTTTTCCAGTAGCATTTCATAGCTTCCTTTACTTTGTGTTAGGAGTGCCAGCTATTATTTCAAATATATATAGACCATTTTCCCCTACCACAAGATAGTGCCTAACAATAGAGTGTACAATGTAAAAATAATGAAGTATAAAAGGAAAAGTACAGCATTGATTAACAACTTAAAATAACCCCAGCTCTATAAACTCTAAAACAATACAAAGGTTACCTGTCATGTTTTGAGTTTTGACTATTGACAATATGTCCCATTTTCAGACACCTGAAAATTTGGTACATTATTCAAGATCAGGATGTCGTGGACTGTATGTGCTGCACACACAACTTCAGGTTTCCAGGTCATCTGGAAGTACAGTGGTACCTCAGGTTAGTACTTAATTCATTCCAGAGGTCCGTTCTTAACAAGAAACTGTTCTTAACCTGAAGCACCACTTTAGCTAATGGGGCCTCCTGCTGCTGCGACGCCGCCGGAGCCCAATTTCTGTTCTTATCCTGAAGCAAAGTTCTTAACCTGAAGCACTATTTCTGGGTTAGCAGAGTCTGTAACCTGAAGCGTATGTAACCAGAAGCGTATGTAACCCGAGGTACCACTGTATATTACTGAGTCTGATAGACTGGCTCTGTGCGGGAATCAATCCCAAGTCTCAAAAATGATGCATCCTTCTTACTAGTGGAGAATAGGTTAAAACCAGTTTGGCAGAGATGACCCCGGGCTCCTTCAGGAAGAGCGGGTTATAAATTCAATTAATGCTAATAATAACGGCTGCACATCACTGAAAGGTCACAAGTTCAAATAAATAGGTTGGGGAAAACCCAAAGCTGACTGGAGGGGGAACATAGGGAGAGGAGAGGATGGGGAAGTTATGCTGTGCGCCTAAAAGTTGTTGCATTACCATAGATATTTAGCTGGATACCACCCTTGGTCCCAAAATTTGCCAATGAATTTCAAAATTACAATTTGGCAATAAAATCTGAAAATCGCCTGTTTTGATGGGTACATCACGTTGATATAAAATGACCTAAGTTCTACTGCAAGCTGCCAATTTCAGTCAAAGACTAACTGCTAGGTGTTAGATACAGTTCAAAAGTAACTACTACTGTATAAAGGTAAAGGTACCCCTGCCCGTACGGGCCAGTCTTCACAGACTCTGGGGTTGTGCGCCCATCTCACTTAAGAGGCCAGGGGCCAGCGCTGTCCGGAGACACTTCCGGGTCACGTGGCCAGCGTGACATCGCTGCTCTGGCCAGAGCCAGAGCCAGAGCCAGAGCCGCACACGGAAACGCCGTTTACCTTCCCGCTGGTAAGCGGTCCCTATTTATCTACTTGCACCCGGAGGTGCTTTCGAACTGCTAGGTTGGCAGGCGCTGGGACCGAGCAGCGGGAGCGCACCCCGCCGCAGGGATTCGAACCGCCGACCTTTCGATCGGCAAGTCCTAGGCGCTGAGGCTTTAACCCACAGCGCCACCTGCGTCCCCACACTACTACTGTATGGTAGCTGTCAAATACTGGCAAATGTTGGTTTGCTACGACAAAATGTTTGGATGTCAAACGTTGGTGCTGAACATCAAACAGGCACCAAATAGTCACTTATCCAAAGAACATTATTCATCAAAATCCACAGAAGAAAAGTTTGAGGAGAAGTTTTGACTACAAATTCATTTCAGCTCTAAGATTTGTACTACTATGATCACACAAATGCAGCCCACCTTGTTGGTGACACATCAGAAAATGAAAGCTATGATTCATTCAAGAAGGGGAAATAGAAACTTCATAAAGGTAAAGGTAAAGGTACCCCTGCCCGTACGGGCCAGTCTTGACAGACTCTGGGGTTGTGCGCCCATCTCACTTAAGAGGCCAGGGGCCAGCGCTGTCCGGAGACACTTCCGGGTCACGTGGCCAGCGTGACATCGCTGCTCTGGCAAGCCAGAGCCGCACACGGAAACGCCGTTTACCTTCTCGCTGGTAAGCGGTCCCTATTTATCTACTTGCACCCGGAGGTGCTTTCGAAAAGTTTGAGGAGAAGTTTTGACTACAAATTCATTTCAGCTCTAAGATTTGTACTACTATGATCACACAAATGCAGCCCACCTTGTTGGTGACACATCAGAAAATGAAAGCTATGATTCATTCAAGAAGGGGAAATAGAAACTTCATACAGCTGAGTAATTTGTTGCTGCACTGCGTATACGTATCTTTGTAAATTCACCTAGAAAATCCAGGACTCCATGTCATTTTAATGCAGCAAGCCACATAATGCCTATGATCCATCTACTGAAGTCATGGTTTTGTGCTGACAGTTGTACAAGTTGCTTGTCCCAGGCACTGATAAAGCATAGAGAATGCCATTAAACATGTAGCATAGTTCACCCTGTGGTTTGTCTAGCTCCCAGTTCCCCAAGAAAATAGAATACAGGAAAGTTCAAGCCTAAAGTTCCATAACTGCAGTTCTCTATACTTCAGAATGGGCAGTCAGTCATACATGCTCAGTCCCTTTGAAAGTTAGTGGCTTCCAAACAATGATCTGTGCACAAGTGGAACAAGAGGCTATTTGGGCAAGGCGAAATATAACATGTAATGGTGAAATATAACATGTAACAGTGAAAATAGCATACAAAAATAAATTAGGGTAAACTGGTTTGCAAAAAATGTCTATATTAGGGGAAATTGCATTAAAATATGTATATTATATTAAAGTCACAATAAAATGCTGATGAACTTTCATAAGGATTTTTTATGCAAGCTGATGTGGAAAAGGGGAGGACTGAACTTTAAGACTGGAGAAATGGAAACTGAGAGAAACTGAAACTAACATATTTGCTGGACCTTATTTGGGGAACCCCCTAGAGCAGATTTAGGGGGAGGAGAGGATGCAGATACAGATTTGGCACTTCAGTGGAAACTTGTGGTACCTGTGTGCTCATTGTTAGACATGCCTCAAAGATATTAAGCTGCTTTTCCTTCAGTTAGCTATGAAACTAAGACTTGCCAAGCCAATCAGTCAAATTAGTATAACCGGAATTGTTGTCAAGAAGAGCGCCAAATCATTAAGATGACACTATAAAGAAACATATTACACTGCTGTGTCATAAAATGCATTGGGAATGTTCAAGTATTCAAGCAAAGATCATACAGAGAATGCTGCTTACCTGAAGTGGTGAGAGTGTGTACCATTTATTCTTTGTTTTTTAATTTTTGCATATTTGTAATATTTGCAGTCTACCTTTCCATGCACCATGGGTACACATAGTGACTTACAAGAGAGGTAAACACATGATGCACCATAATACCATATAAAAGCCAATACACATAAGAAAGGCATCAGCTAAAAGCAACACATTTCTGACAGTATTACTAGAGATTCCTACTGCAAACCAGCACCTAGGGTGAAAGGAAAGCTCTCCTTACACACGAGCTGTTGTCAAGTGTAATGGCCAGCTGGAATGGAAAGAGCTGAGGGACAGGAGAAACCAAAGGCAGCTAGTTTTTCAGCAAAGCCAATGGAGTAAGCTCTATTTCCCAAGCTTTCTCTGTGCTGCAGCTGGGAGAAATGCTGCTAGAAGAGAGTTGAGGGAGAGAGCAAGCAAAATGGAGCTGATCGAAGCCAATGGAGATGGCCATGCTTCTATCTCCCTCTACTGCTTATAGAATTTATCTTCTTAATACATTTACGTGGTTTATAAAGCCATCCTTCACGCAATGGTCTGAGGGTCCAAAGCCTAGGCAAAGAGGTGGTCTTCAGCTGTCGAGTAAACTCTTGTGGTGTCACCCCTTCAAGAGTTTTCTTGCTGATGGTGACCCACTGCCCAGAGCAGGATCTCCTTTTATGGCTAAACATTGTTATAGTATGGAGGACACATGCTGGCAGCAGGTCAGCTTTTGCAGATGCTTTTAATAAATTATTTGAAAAGATTAATAAATGGCCTAATCAGAGAGGTTAATATGAAGAATGGCTTTCAATATTAATCCAGTTCATCTAGGAATCTGCCCTAATGTATTTTTCCATTCTGGCACAAGTGATTCAATGCTGCAATGAATATTTCAATCACATTTACTTTCTGAAACCTTTATTACTGTGCTATATCATAAATACGATATTTCTAGGTCAAGTTCCTGCCTGTACTATCAGGCTCCATCAATAAGCAATCAAAATACCTGCTCGCAGTTCATAAAGCATTTTCACAATAATACACCAAGCATAACTCAGAACCTCAAGAAATATTTCAGCATTCAGATTATTGGTGCGCTTGCTGAATAACCAGCTGTTGTCAGAGCTTGCCCTCCCATTAAGCAAACTGGATCAGTTGTCTCACTTGGAGATATAGGCGGTCAGCAAATTGGTGCACCCCTGTATCCGCCATATGCATCTGCTAGCCAGCTCTGCTACTATTCCTGCCACCACATCTGGCAAGGCGCTTCCCCTCCCTACATCATCCTAGGAAGGGACAAGGGGGTCCTCAGTCCAAGTGAGCAATTCTGTGTGCGGTGGCTGTGTGTCACTGCCAAGGCTTGCTGCTAAAACAGCTGCCTAAATCGGAGTCTGTGTGGAGCTTAATGTTACTATAACTTTAAACTTCTAAAAAATGTTTAGGAGCAATTTTGGTCACTGCAGCAAACCACCTCTGAGAGATAGGCAGGCAGGTAGGTAGGTAGGTAGGAGATGGAGGCAGAAAACCTCACCACCATAAAAGAAAAGTAGGAGGGAAGGAGTGCAAGAGGGGCAGCAGCAGCTGCTGCAGAGGCTCAGGTGGCACAATCTCTTGCACTGGCCCTGACTGCTTCCCTCAGGAAATATGCATCAATAGATGCATTTGTGGATGAAGATGCAAAGTTTAGTATGTGTTCTACATGTAGAACCTAGGTGCTGATTTCTGAAATTTAGCATCAGCCATAAAAGCTGTTCACTTCTTTATTTATATTCTGATTTTCCCCACATATTTGAAAGTTGCTTTTCCTTAATCAACTCCTGTTATTTCTTATCATCTGAATGATAATAAGGTCATCCCTCTCAGGTGTTAAGATTGGCAAGGGAGGCCCTCTTGGTAGTTCCAGTTTCCTCAGAATTTTAGTAGACGCCAGTCCAGGAGAGGGCATTCTCTGTGGCAGCCCCTAAAACTCTGGAGTGCCTTCCCCCACAGTCTCACTGGGCCATAGCTGTCAACTTTTCCCTTTTCTTGTGAGGAATGCTATTCGGAATAAGGGAATTTCCCTTAAAAAATGGGAAAAGTTGACAGCTATGCAGTGGGCACCTTCAGCATATAGGTTTTGCCATATGCACATCTTTACCCTGGCCTTTGAGTCCTGAGATATATATTTTAGAACCAACCCTATTATTTTTACTGTATTAGGTTTTAACTTTTTAAATATTAACTTTATTTTACTTATTGTACCTGCCCAGGAACCTCATGGTGACAGATGAGTAAGAAACACAGTAGATGAGGAGGATAATAATGTCAGTGGGCAGCATTTTCAGTTTCTTTCCCATTATAAAAGTTTTCTGAATCAGTGGATCAAGCTGTGGGAGCTATTTTCAGATACATCATGTTCAAATATATGGCTTAGCAAGATGTGCCTTCATATCCTGTGCAAATCCCATTCATATTCTGTTCCCTATAGGCCAAATTAGTTTCCAAACATGCCTTAGTTTCCTAAAAGTTCTGAAAGGATCACTGACAACTGCCATAAATTGATGGATATGCTAACAATGCATCAAGCATTGCTAAGCCATGCTTCTCTTTGGACTGAAAGATTATCCATATAGCCTCCCATAGATTTTATTTAATTACTTCTGAAAATCCTGTTTGCTGTCACCAAGGAACTAGTGTTTGCACTGTTGACTCTGACAAATCCAGATTAGGATTTCAGAATATTTTACATCATAAGAGATCCACAGAGTCTGTCTCTGTTCCCAGGTCAGCTGTCTCTCCAGATTTTAGGTCTATCACAGACATTGTTTCACTGTGTGCAAGCTTTTTCTCCTGATTGCCTCAGAATCTGCACAGTGTTTTATGCCCTAAAATTCACTTTCAGTACTGGAACATGTAAATTCCACACATGGAAACCTGAAGTCCCATACATGGCAGTAGACTTCCTATAGAAGACTATACCGCTACCAGAAATTTCAATTTCCTTTCCTTTGACACAACCACGAAGATCCTACAACATCCTTCTATTAGCTCTCCCCTAAACTGTGTGCTGTTATGCCGTTTGGGGATTTAGCTGGACTTCATTTGGAGCTCATACTCCACAGCTGTTAAACTGCTGCTGGAGTCAGTTAAGTACATGTCCCCTGTAACGCTGGGGTCCTAGAGTGTTGGCAATAAGGTCTCTTCCCCCCCAGCCCCAAGCTGGGACCACAGTTTACTTATGAATTTATTTAGTAGCCTATCCCCTGGTGATCCCGAGGCATATTCCTTCCATGCTGCACCACTTGTGTTCACTATACACTTCAGGTAACGGAGCAATTAACGCTGTTGATGACTCTGACTTTTCAGGAAGATCCATTAGTTCCTGCTGTGTGGTGAAGTTTGTTAGCATGATTATAGCCTTCTCCTGTTGAGAAGAAGCAAGTGCTAATCCTCAGGGAGATGGATGGTACTGCAGGAACTCGGAGTAAAAATAACCCATTGAAATAAAGAGGGTTGCCATGGTGATTGGAAAAATAGAAATGCAGAGATGGACAGGCAGTGGAAAGAAAAGCTGCACTTCCTGTAATCAGCCCTGTGCTCAGTGCCATTTTTGTAGCCATACAGTACATGGACTGCCATATGCATACGACTGAACTTGGTCATCACCTGCTGAACCATCTGTATACAGATCCGTCCCACATACTCAAAACTATGCAGCACTGCATGTGATAAACCATTTTGTTCTGGCTTCATTCAATCACACAGCTGATAAGTAACTTTGCTTTAAATCTGGTTGAAAACTGAAAATATCCTGATGAAACACAGCCCACATTTTCTGCCCCACCCCCGAAGTAGCATGGAAAAGATATAGACCAAGATTTTATGCAGAAGAATTGTGATGGATAACATCCCCCTCCCCAATTTTTCTTTAATAGACTAATATTTTATGGACAGTGTAATATATTTTGTAGTCCAGGAGATTCCCTGAGATTCCATTACAGTGGTATGCCGGGTTACATACGCTTCAGGTTACATACACTTCAGGTTACAGACTCCGCTAACCCAGAAATATTACCTCAGGTTAAGAACTTTTCTTCAGGATGAGAACAGAAATCGTGCGGCGGTGGCACGGCAGCATCAGGAGGCCCCATTAGCTAAAGTGGTGCTTCAGGTTAAGAACAGTTTCAGGTTAAGAACGGACCTCCGGAACAAATTAAGTACGTAACCAGAGGTACCGCTGTATAGCGATCCTGTGGTACATCGTGTATCAAATAGTCTACTAGGGGTTAAAGGGACTAGAATACAAACAATCTCAGCATCCAGGTTCTACAATGATCTTGATCAAGGGCATGAATAATCGAATTGAAATAAGGTAGAACTTTTAACCTGCAATAATATACATTTTTACTTTGGAGCAAGTCCCACTGACTCCCCCGCCCCTTTTAAATGGGACTTATTTCTCAGTAAAGATGCATAGGATTGCACTATTAGAAACTTGTTTACAAAAAAAGGTAAACCAGAAGAAAAACAGTAAGCCACAAAGGGAGGATTTCAATTGCTTTTCAGGATGTCATTCATTTCATTTAAGAAAAAATTATATGCATGTCAGGATGGCATATACTAAATACAGCAATTAAAGCAAAATCTAATATGCAGCACAATGGATAAAACCACAGATGTCTTACACTAGCTGCTCAAATGCAGGGACAAATAGAACTACCGGTATTTGCCTGGCAACAAAATGACATTAAAGTTGGTATCAGGAAACCACTCAGGGGATAACAATCCGCAGATGGGCCAACATGACCAAGGAAGTCTTTCTCCAGTCACTATGTGCATAAATTCAGATAGTTGGAGAGATGATCCAAGGAAGACCATGAAGTTCAGGCATGCTTCACATGAGAAGTAGAGTTTGGATTTGATATCCCGCTTTATCACTACCCTAAGGAGTCTCAAAGCGGCTAACAATCTCCTTTCCCTTCCTCCCCCACAACAAACACTGGGCATAGATAATATCCACAAATATTATTGAAAAGCACTGATTTTTTTACCCATGATTTCCAACAAAAATCCTGGCTATGCCTATGAAAGACTTATTATCCACTTGTCAATAGCACCCAACAACTTTAGTCTCCCCCCCAAAAAAAACTCAACAAGTTTGACCTCCCTTAAAAAAGCTCAACAACTTTGGCCTCCCCCCCCCCCTCCAATGACACTGCCAGTTGTTTTTTACTGGGAGTAGATTGCGGTGTCTAGAGAGTTGGACGTGCCTGCAGTAAGCTATACCAGATCTTATGAACATTTGATCACAGGCGACTGATGAGGTAGGAAGGGTGTATGTGTCATCCAGTGATGACATCTTTGGGAATGTAGCAAGAGGGGAAATCCATATGCTTACAAATGATGCAATAGTCTGATGCCATGATACAAGGTCTGTGTTTCTGAACCTGCCTATTAACCCTGGTAAAATATTATAATAAAAAACACAAGGGAAGTCTTTCACTTTCCTTTTATTTTGATTGCTCTGCTTTTGGGTCATTTTTGGTGCTTTGTCCTTTTCACCCGTCTGTTCAGGACTCGTTATTCCATTCACCCTGTGAACCTGTTCTCACCATTAGCACTCCTAAAAGAAGTCAACCTCCTCGCTTAACTTCAACCAGAGGATTAGGGCATGCACTTTAGATTTCACATTTGTCAACTGTTGCTAGATTTTGGCTCTGGAGGGCCAGCAAGCCTCACACTAGGACTGTACTCCCTGTTCCTATCACAGCAGAGGTTAGTCAGCTCTCCCTATAGGCATGGGAAAGACTTCATCACCTTGACAGAAACTTCCTAAGGATATTGTTGCAATTCTATGTGTCACTTATTATTTTTTAACAAGAGTATCAAAATCTCCATTCAGGAAGGAGCACATGAAGGCAATATGTGTGCCAGTCAGAGAGCTATATAAATAGCCAGCCTCGGCCACCCACTTCCTCTTTAATTAAATTTTAAGCTAGAAATATATCAGAGGGTGACCTAAAAAAAGTTAGGTTTCCAGCAAGTTTCCAGGATGCAGTTGAATGTAAGCCTGATCAAGAGAGAAAGCTTCACCAAAGGAGAAAGACAGGAGGAAGTTATCTCATATAGGCTCCACCGTTTCGCTCTGTGTAAAGGTTCACCCTTGGATCCAAACACCAGAGGTCATTATTTCTTGGATCCAAACACCAGAAGCCATTCTATATGTAGATTCGCCTCCTAGTTCACTCTAAGACCGCATAATAATAATAATAATAATAATAATAATAATAATAATGCTATATGCCACCCATCTCACTGGGTTTCCCCAGCTGCTCTGGGTGGCTGCCAACAAAGAATAGTAAAAGCTCAATACAACATTACAGTTAGGGGTGAGTAACTAGACACATTACAGTAGGGGTGATGAACTTCTGGCCTGTGGGTCAAACTTATGCTTATCTACATTCCTCACTTTTTTTACAAGATAAACAACCTCTCCAGTCAAGCCATTGCTTTCCTTTCCTCCCATCTGCCCAGCCTCTCCTTGTAGAATAGGATACATAGAAAAGAACACTCTCCAACCAAATCGGTCACCGTAAGGTCTTGCAACGTTTTCTTCCAGTGTATGGCTGCTGCCTGCAGAACAACTTCGGAAGCTGCCCCTTCTCCTTCTGATAAGCAGAGTGACGCAGCTGATAGGAGGCCAGATGCATATCGCTGTCCCTACCCACTGGCTGCCCCTGCCCCAGAGGGGAAAAAGGTCCCGTCCCCCCATCCCTAGATGTGCAAGCTTACACTGAAAAGTTTGCATTCAGCCTGCCTCTGCAGTACTCACCATCTAAATGAACCAGAAAAGGTGTGGAAAATCTCCATACTCTCCTGCATGCTTCTGTTTCATATACTCATGGAAGAAAATGCTTTCAGTGCCTAATGGATATGTATTGCATAACCTTAAGGCTCTTTCATGCGACAGGACTACAGAGCGCTTGCCAAAACAAAATGTACCCCCAAGCCAGAAAATAGGTACATGGTGCAGGAAATATAAATAGATACATGAAGGCTTCTCATAAATTAGTGGCTAAGATTGCAATCCTAAGCATGTTTATTTGAAGGTAAACCCTACTGAAATCAATGGTGTTACTTCTGAGTAAATGTGCTAATGGTTGAGCTGTAAATTATCAAACATCATTAGTTGGCTTGTTTTTCGCTCACAGGAGCGGGACTGGCTGGGATGCATTTGTGCATTATGTCCAATGATTACAGTAACTACGTCTTCCTCTTTTCTTCCTTTGCTTGCATGGAAATCAATAAGCACAGAAGGGAAAAGGCACAAACCAGAGGTTTACCTAGATACACACAACTTTTGCAGCTCTTACCAGGAGACTTGAACAAAGGCGGCAGGGAAGTAAGAAGGGATTCACTGGGAGATTTTTAGTGTTGCATATGACAATTTTGTGTGCACATTTTGTATTGCTGAAAAGTACTGTGGCTGCTGATACCATGCTTGCATGAGCTGTTTTCCCCCCGTTTAATAAATACACCTCAAGGCTGAACCTCTAAACAACTTTCTAGGTACTAAACCCCATTGAACACAGTGGTACTTCCAAGTATTATTACTATTATTTATTAAATTTACATTTTCCCCTTCCTCCCAAAGAGGCAAAACACATACAGAAAACACAGCAATTTGAAATGCATAAAACATGGGTAGGCAAACTAAAGCCCAAGGGGCAGATCCTGCCCAATCGCCTTCTCAATCCAGCCCGTGGATGGTCCAGGAATCAGTGTGATTTTACATGAGTAGAATGTGTCCTTTTATTTAAAATGCATCTCTGGGTTATTTGTGGGGCATAGGAATCTGCCCCCCAAAATAGTCTGGCCCCCCACAAGGTCTGAGGGACAGTGGACCGGCCCCCTGCTGAAAATGTTTGCTGACCCCTAGCATAAAACATAGTTAAGAACTCTGGGAATATCTCCATGTGATTTTCACTGAACAAGAACAGTACTAAAATGCTTTTGTTCTTGATATGTATGAAGAATACAAAAACAATACTTCTACTAATGTTGTTCAGCAATGTTCATGTGAATGCATCCTGTTACATAGCAGTATGCCATTGTTTTTCTTTTTTTCATTTTTGAAGAAATGCCATATGGACATGATGATATCATATGTACTCTTAAGATATATAAATAGAGCTGTTTAAAAATAACCGAGTTATATAACAGCTTTTTCATAACTTTTGCACGTGAAAATGGTGAATTTATGGTCCTCCAAATGCCAGGCACCATCTCCCGTCAGCCCCAACCAGCATGGCCAATGATCGATCAGGGATGACACACATTGTACTTCAGCACCGTTTTGGAGGGCTACATGTTCCTCACTCCTGAGGAATTGCAACTATTGAAAGGGAAGCCAGTACGTCAGTGGATAGGGCAAGTTAACAGGACCTTTTCCAGCATTACTCTGCAACTGGCGTAAAATGAAAAGAACAGCATAATATATAAATATGTTGATCCACTTTTGTACATCTTAAACTCCTTCCGTGAATCTACTTTCCATTCCATATTCCCTGACTTACTTCAACTATACCTAATATATACACGACGGGACGCAGGTGGCGCTGTGGGTTAAAGCCTCAGCGCCTAGGACTTGCCGATCGAAAGGTCGGTGGTTCGAATCCGTGCGGCGGGGTGCGCTCCCGCTGCTCGGTCCCAGCGCCTGCCAACCTAGCAGTTCGAAAGCACCTCCGGGTGCAAGTAGATAAATAGGGACCGCTTACCAGCGGGAAGGTAAACGGCGTTTCCGTGTGCGGCTCTGGCTCGCCAGAGCAGCGATGTCACGCTGGCCACGTGACCCGGAAGTGTCTCCGGACAGCGCTGGCCCCTGGCCTCTTAAGTGAGATGGGCGCACAACCCCAGAGTCTGTCAAGACTGGCCCGTACGGGCAGGGGTACCTTTACCTTTACCTTTAATATATACACTCCGCTGTACAGAGCAGGCTGTAGTATAGTAAATCTACAATGCGCTATTAAGATTCAAGAGGAACTGACTGACATGTGACTTCAGCTTCCCATGCACAACAGCAAAGTGTCACTGTTCAGCACAAGTGTTTCCCTCAGGAGCTGTTGCAGAGAATTTCCCAAGGTTGCCTGGGAGCAGAATAATTTCTTCAGTATATACCACTAATACAGTATATACCACTAATACCACTAATCTGGGCTGCATCAATAGGAGTATAGCATCTAGATCAAGGGAAGTAATAGTGCCACTGTATTCTGCTCTGTATTCTGCTCTGGTCAGTCCTCACCTGGAGTACTGTGTCCAGTTCTGGGCACCACAGTTCAAGAAGGACACTGACAAACTGGAACGTGTCCAGAGGAGGGCAACCAAAATGGTCAAAGGCCTGGAAACAATGCCTTATGAGGAACGGCTAAGGGAGCTGGGCATGTTTAGCCTGGAGAAGAGGAGGTTAAGCGGTGATATGATAGCCATGTTCAAATATATAAAAGGATGTCACATAGAGGAGGGAGAAAGGTTGTTTTCTGCTGCTCCAGAGAAGCGGACACGGAGCAATGGATCCAAACTACAAGAAAGAAGATTCCACCTAAACATTAGGAAGAACTTCCTGACAGTAAGAGCTGTTCGACAGTGGAATTTGCTGCCAAGGAGTGTGGTGGAGTCTCCTTCTTTGGAGGTCTTTAAGCAGAGGCTTGACAACCATATGTCAGGAGTGCTCTGATGGTGTTTCCTGCTTAGCAGGGGGTTGGACTTGATGGCCCTTGTGGTCTCTTCCAACTCTATAATTCTATGAGGACGAGATGGTTTGACAGTGTTCTCGAAGTTTGACCAAACTGCGGGAGGCAGTGGAAGACAGGAGTGCCTGGCGTGCTCTGGTCCATGGGGTCATGAAGAGTTGGACACAACTAAACAAAACAACAAAAGTCCAACAACAGCTGGAAACATAAGTTTGGAAATCCTTGGTTTACGGGAATTAGCAAGAATCACACAATTACTTTAAAACACACAAACACACACACATTTACAGTATTTATACAAAACTGCTCACAGAGAGTAAAAATGGCTGTCGCTTGAAGCACAAGTACAAAAATATGAAAAATAAAATAAAATGGTCAACTATAACAAACAATGCAAAGAGCCCTGCTGTATCAGACCAAAGGCCCATCTAGTTCAGCATGTAGTTCTGAACTAGATGCCTATGGGAAGCCCACAAGCAGGTCAGGAGCACAATAGCACTCTCCTCACATTATAGTGGGACGCAGGTGGCGCTGTGGGTTAAAGCCTCAGCGCCTAGGGCTTGCCGATCGAAAGGTCGGCGGTTCGAATCCCTGCGGCGGGGTGCGCTCCCGCTGCTTGGTCCCAGCGCCTGCCAACCTAGCAGTTCGAAAGCACCTCCGGGTGCAAGTAGATAAATAGGGACCGCTTACCAGCGGGAAGGTAAACGGCGTTTCCGTGTGCGGCTCTGGCTCGCCAGAGCAGCGATGTCACGCTGGCCACGTGACCCGGAAGTGTCTCCAGACAGCGCTGGCCCCTGGCCTCTTAAGTGAGATGGGCGCACAACCCCAGAGTCTGTCAAGACTGGCCCGTACGGGCAGGGGTACCTTTACCTTTACCTTTTACACATTACACAGTTGACTCACCCCACATTGCTTGAATCATACATTTAAGCAGTTTCCAATAGAGATATAAAGATAAGTAGAGATATGCCTTACATAAGATTCTGGGCAGGGCATTAAAGGGTGAATTCAGAAATAAGGATTGTTATGTTAGTTTCCCTGGTCATAATGCTAGCACTTCTGTTCTGGTTTCTAATGTTTCTTTTATGCTGAATTACGTGTTGCATTATGGAAATGTGGCTTTTTTATCGATATTTCGCCATGTTGCACTAGATTTTGTTCACAACCCTGACCATGGTGTGACAAAACACCAGATGTCCCTGGACAAGTCACTACACTTTATGTGCATGCATGCTTCTGTTCCCCCAAGATTTAGCCACAAATATGGTGGGAAAGAACTGTATGCCAGAATACCACCCCAAATTTCATCACATGGTATGATTCATGACAACGATGGGGAAATTACAGGCCCAAACTCCCATGATTTTTTTGGTTAACAGAGTTGCTAATTGATTTCTTTCTGGAAGCAAGGTACATGGAAATAAGCAAGAAGCTTTCACTAGATTCCACTAGATTTCCAGAAGTGGATTTTATATAGTATAAAAGATCACACAAAACATGGAAATTATCAGGTAAGCAGGTTTTAATCTAAATTTGTGAGGTGATCTTGTTAATGTTAATTCCTTGAGATGGAAGCTCTCAATGGAATCGGCTTCCTGTCAATGTTTGTAAAAGAAAAGGTTCTGACTTCCTTTTTACCCCTTTGCCTAGTCCTCAGACTTTAGTTGGCACAAAGAGTCCTTAAGAAAGAGTACTTTGCAGAATGCTGCTTTTATTCTTAAAAAGTCTCCTTTTCCAACCACGACCGACAGCTTTTACACACACCAAACGCAACCAGCTTTCTACCATCCAACCAACCCGCACCATACACTAACATTGACCAGTCTATATATACAGGTAAAAGTTGGTGAAAGGTTGCATGAGTTATTGCAGGCCGCTGACTCATGCTGACTTAGTTCTTTTAGCATTAAAGAAACAGCAGCCAATTTTTAGCCATGACACTTCTCTCACACTTCAACCTTCCTTATTGGAAGCTTCAGAAACAACTGCTGAAGCAAGAGGTAGACAGAGCACTGCAAGCATTGGAGGATATTGGGAAACATCAAATGGTTCTCCTGTTCTCCTCAAATTCTTGTAATATCCTGCCCCCACTCTCTTCAGCTATCATTCAAAGTGGTGGCTCCTGAAAATGGTACTATTCCAACCTCACTTGGGCTGATGTTGAGGAGGTACAGGGCCAAGAAGTAGAGTGGGGTCTCAAAGGAGAGACTGGCAGGCTGGATCCAGCCCATTGGTCTTTCGTTCCCTGCAATAAAACATACTCAAGACAAACCACAGTCTGCCCAGGCTCAGCCACAACACTAAAGTGACACAGCAAGTGTGGCATTAAAGGGACAATGCTGGGTTTTTCAGGCGTTTTTTCTTTTAAAAACAACAACAACAACACTGCATTTTCTGAATTTCTGATGTATTAATCCGAAAGCTGCAATAGAGGGCTATACCTATTCTGACAAATAGCTGGAAGTGTGTGCTAAAGCTACCATTTAGTAAAATAATTCAACTAGTGTTCCAAGCTCAATAAGCAGAAGTACAATGCATTTAGGAAAAAAGATATTTAACTGTAAATTTCCTCTTCCAGAGCTACCTGCTTAATTATACAAATGGGTGGTCTGCATCCAGCAAGGGCACAATTTCTTATGCTAAGCAGAGCAAAATCTGTTGGGTTAGGACTCCTATTTCTCAACTTTCTGCTGGCAGAAAGGAAATAAGGAACAGAGAGAAGGTCTGTGTCTGGACATGACTACTTTAGGAGAGCTTTGTTTACAGTTAGAAATTTCAGGGAACATAGGAAGCTACCTTATATTGAGTTAGACCATTGAACCATCTGGCTCACTGTTCTTCATTATGGCCTAGTGGCTCTGGGAAGAAGCCTATGGCACATATAATACAAGTTTATGGTAGGACTCATCTGATAGTGGAGCCTCTGTCTGCTCTATGTTTTGGTAACTTAACACCAGAAAAAGAAGACTGTAATTCAATACTTCTCTTCATCTTAAACAAACGTTGGAGTGTCTGACAAGGACCAAGCCCTTCTTGGCAGCAGAAGATAAAGCCTGAAATCCAATGTGGCTGTCAGAGGGCCTTGTCCATTGGTTGGCATCTCTTCACTGGCTGCTTAGTCAACTTAGCCATTGCCCATACTGCCTACTGAAGACTAGGTGATCTGAAGGATGGTAGAGTCACTACAGGCTCATCTCATCTGAGGCTGGGTCTGCTGCTGACCTCATGTCTGCTGCTGAGTGGAAGGGAAACCAGGTGTTTAAGGAGATAAAATGAGTGGAGGTGAGATTTGAATCAGGGTCATTCTAGTTCAGATGACTTAACCACTGAACTATATCAGCTTTAAAAGGGCAAGATCAAGTGAATTGCTGCATCAAATCTCTTGAGCTTGTTCTCTTGCAAATATGCTGAAGCCAATATAATAAAGGCCCTGCATTGTTTAATAGTATGCAAGAATATGACTGTTCATAGGCTTCAGACATTCTATGCAGTCTATCATTATTATGATTATCTCTCATTTTAAGTTCTAGTTTCTTATAACTCCTTAATAGTGATTGGTTAAGCAACTACTGCTTTTTACAAAAGATTAAAACCACTCCTTTGATGGGAGGAAAGAGCCATGACAGAGCCTTGAATGATAATATTCCTTCAGAGCTTTAGGAGTTGCTTAAAAAAGACAACACTACATTGTAATAAAATTAATTAAGGAGAGAAGTTATAAATAAAGTGAACTGAGAACATCCAAAGAATTTTATTCAATATCCTGTAAAAGAGTTAAGTGCTTGAAATTTTTGTTCAATAATAATCTGAACCCTGAATTAATCTAAGAAGAACAAATCTTCTAGTATGCTGATAACCCTTGATGAATAGCTAAACATTAATTCCAATATTTCATTGAGTTCTACAATTAAACAAATAGCGATCCTAACCCTGGATTTACTTACTCCTAATTCTGCCTGCACTTCTGCACTTGTGGAGCCTGAAAGATAAGTCAGTAAACTGGAGCTGGGGTGACATCTACATGGTGCTTTTCTTGTTTCAAGTCACGTCTACAAAACTAGGAGCACAAAAAGGGAGGTGATAAATGAAAGGGCACTTTGTACAAACAACAAAGTTCTAGAAACTAGGGAGACCAAAAGTGCAGATGAAGCATACTGGAGCATTCTGGGATGGAGTGCAATGTCTCTTGATAACGTATGTCTTAAGGAATTCCCTGATGCCAAAGGGAGAAGGGGAGCTAGGCCAAGGTATTCTTTTTCACTTTCTCAGTCAACAAGTGACAAACATCTGGATGTAAGGCCTATATGTTGCAGCTACTGCCCAAGACACCTCAGTGTAGCCATTCTTCTCTCGTTCCCTAAAGGCAACCAGGCAGACATTCATTATGCATACATCAGTAACTTTCCGCAATCTGATAATAATGCAGGGAGAGAGAGAAAGAGATTGTTTTAATGATAAATGATTATAGATTTTGGCGATCTACACACAAACAGATAAAAAAACCTTTGGCATGCAAACTCTACTGCAAAGGCATATCAAACCACCTTTTCAATTATGTATCTACTGTATTGCTGCTGGCTAGCAGAAGTTCTGTTGCTGCTGTTGTTTCATCTAAACAAAACCCGGTACCAGCAAGAAACTGCTTCAGCTGCATCCATCTTATGTCCTTATTGGCTGGCCAAGAGTTGCAATATTAATCAACGCAATCCATCCATCAATTAAAATATTATGTCTTGATAAATCACAGCCCTGATTAATCAAGTACTCTATGCTTCATTTGGCTCAGCACTTCCATCTCTCTCTTTCTCTCTCTCCCCCTCCCTCCCTCTCTTCATTTCTTGGCAGCATTTATTCCAGCATTGAGCTGTGGCTTCCTCATCCTTCCTCCATTCCCATTCCACTCCTGTGTGTGAGTTCCCTCTGTCACCGCCACTTCCCCAACACAGTTGGTGTTCAGCACGGGCACGTGATCCACTGCTGACACAACTGGGTCCCTTTCAGCACAACCACATGGTGGCCAGGGCAGTCTACATGCTGAGAAGCTGCCACACTGGGAAGGAAGAAGAATGTGGAGGGGGGGAGTGCAGATAGGAGGGGCTCATGATCTCAGCACTGACTGCTGTTCAGGGGAGTCAGAAGGATGAGGGTTGCAGTGCTGCATTTTCTTTCTCTACCCTGCACAGGCAAAGCACAGCAGCTGAATATCAGTAGTGGCGGGGGGGGGGGCAGTTAGGCAATGAGGGTTCTGGGCTGTTTACATTTAGGTACAATCCTTGGTTTCTTCCAGGTATGATGGTTGAAAGTAGTATGCCCATGTTCTTCTGAGAATACCAGCTGCTGGGAGAAGCTACAGAGAATGACGCATGCTTGGTATTATAACAGCCTCCATACTTCAAACGTGGAGATGGATGTTAATAGCTAGTGCAGTGTTTCCCAACCTTGTGCCTCCAGCTGTTTTTGAACTACAACTCCCATCATCCCTGACTAGCAAGACCAGTGGCAAGGGATGATGGGAATTGTAGTCCAAAAACAGCTGGAGGCACAAGGTTGGGAAACACTGAGGTAGTGTGTTCACTTGGTATTATGGTTACATTTATTTTAATAAAAAATGGTTAATTTGTTTTATGACTATGCATATTTAATCTGCTAAACTAAAAACCTGGCAATTGATTAAATGTTCTTTAATCAGATTGCAGCTCCTAATTGCTGCACATGTAAAGGGTTTATATGCCAGTGGTATAGCTGCTCCTCTGGAACAACCTCCATCTCCTGTTGAAGGCATGTCAGATTTCATTTAGACCACAGACAGATAGACAGACATAGGGAATGAGGCTTGCCATGTTTACTTGTAAAACCTATTGTACATCTGTAGCAAAGCAATACATGAACACAGTACAGCAGCATCTACACGTTTCACAAAGAGGGAGCACAAAATTGCTTCCACATTACAAAGGCTTTCCTGCATGGAAGAAATTTCCTACATAAAGTGTTGTAAATGAGTGTGCCCCGTTACCCTAATATGCTTGACAGATAAGTTAACATTCATAATACATATTTTAATGCTCTATGGAGCAGTACAATATACCACTTCCAGGTGAGCTGCTCTTGCTATTAATTTCTGCAGAGTTTTACTGGATGTCTTACTGGCAGCTATTAAACTAACCTATATGCACCCTTGTATATTGACTAAGCTTGAAATCTCTGGCTTTGGCTAAAGACCCAAGGAACTGCTACCTGAATAGCCTTTTTATAGCCAGCCAGCCCTTGCCAAGTCTTGCCAGCTAGCATGAGAGTTCATGAAGCAAAGAAACAGCAAACACGGTAGAGATTTTTTCTTAAGATTTTGCAACACATCAGTAATATGAAGTAGAAACCTTGCATTATGTTACCTTACCTATATAGAGAGCTATAGAATACACCAGGGTGAAATGAAAGAGAGTTATTTGACAATTCATTAGCACCATAAAATGGTGGTCTTGCACAGCTAAAATGCTATTCCAGCTCAGGCCTAGTACTGGGATAAGTTTTAAATGCCTGGGGATGAAAGAAATTTACCCAAGTTTCATACAGCTGCCTAAAATTCAGGGAAATTGCATCTTCCACATTCCATATTTAGATTCAGATAAGTAGGATGCCTGGTTATACCAACAGAAGAATAATCTGGACCAGCACTAGATTTATAATCCTTCTCGCTTTACACCAATCCTTTCCAATCTCATCATCTACTCCCAGTAACCATTAATAACAGCTCATCGCATGGGAACTTGCAAAACACTGTACTTGTGGAATCAAAGAACAAATCTGTATTGCATCACTGACACTGGGGGCAAAGTCCATATGGACCAGGGCACAAAGAGGCACTACAGTGCTTCCAGAGGTCCTTGTATTTGCATTTGTATTTGCTCCTTGCAGTGTATATCTTGCTTCCTGCCCACTACAATCACTGTCCTTTCCTTAATCTCTACTGGACAACACAAATATATTTTTCTATGGCTCTATAGAGTCCTGTTCTAGAATGGTAGCTATCTAACATACAGCAATCCACAAGTACTAACTGGTAATTCAGTTCTTGACGTTTTATAGCAATTTGTAAACTGCTTTGAGTTTATTTGCTTTTTACAATCAAGCAGTGTATAATTTTTATGAAACAGATAATAAATTTGCAAAAAATAAAAATCCTCATGAAAATTCACCAGCGTTTTAGTGGAAATTTCTTCCAATCAGCTATTTTTTACATGCCATTTTGACTAATGTACACATGTTTTGCAAATGATTTCCCCTAACAGAATGCATTTTTGTATGTTATTTCATCTTCATTTTAATGCACTTTCTCCTAATATATATGCATTCTTATAAACACTGGTTGGTTGAGAAATGCATTGCAAAATTCAGATAGGTGTGACTTTTGAAGGCTAGCTATGCTTTGGTTTGCATATTGTTTTGGAAAGTGCAACTTTGATACTTTCAGATTTGAATCAAAGTTCTCCTCCAACCTTAGGTGATGTTGTGGGGGGGGGGAGAGGGACACAAGTAACAGAATAATTGAAGGCGCCCGCTTAATGGCACACTGTATAAACCACATGCAGTAAGAACTGTCGCTTTCTGACCTGGCCTATTAGGAAAGAGCTACTTGCAACTAGGGATGCATGTGGTCAGAAGCCTGCAGGGTTTAAAATGACAGCTCTGAGTTAACAGATCAGAAAACAGCACTGAAAGGGCTATTTTTACCCTCACTGTAGTGTCCAGGAAGAAAGGGCTTGACATTTTATCCCCCTTTGATGTTTCACCATTTAAAATCCTTTCCCTTCTCTGTCAAGTTGAAAGCTATTTTCTGTGTAGCTCTCTGTTCTGTGAATCTATTATTTCAGAAGACATTGAACCTGCTACTTAAATGACAGCAATCCAGCACCCCCAAAGTGGGTTTTGCTTCTAGCGTAATGGTGCTTCTTGTCCTCCTTACCCAGCTGGGGTAGCTCAGTAGGTAAAACATGAGGCTCTTAATCTCAGGGTCATGGGTTCAAGCCCCAAGATTTCTGCACTGCAGGGAATTGGGTTAGATGGCCCTCATGATCCCTTCCAACTACAATTTTATGATTCTATGACTGAAAAAAGTTCTACAGTTTCTGAAACCAACATTGCCCAGTTCCATTCTCTTTACTCTCTATCACAGGCTTCCTCAACCTTGGCACTACAGATTTTTTTGGCACTACAGTGGTCAGGGATAATGGGAACTGTAGTCTCAAAACATCTGGAGGGCTGAGGCTGAGGAAGCCTGCTCTATCATAAGATGGACTTTAATGGTAGACTTCCAGACTGATCATGCAACCTGCTCCATCAAAACAGAGGGCTAGTTTAAGCAATCAAGATTCAGAGGGTGATAAATTAGTTTCATTATGCCAGCTCCTCACTACCAGAAGGCCACAGTCCTAAAAACCTGAGGGTCAGTGGCTGTTATCCCAACATCCAGAGTCATGATTATACCATTCCCACACCCCTTATTATTACATGCAAAGGAAAAGAAACCATTAATAACTCCTCACTTGTATTTATAGACCTCCCTGTTAGGAAGTTCATTCATAAATGAAAGATTACCTGTAACCCAGCTGGAGGTCTACATCCAAGTTATGCTTCACTAAAAGAAACTGGCTCCAAGAGTAAATTACACTTTACTTATTTGGGGGGGACACAAACTATGAGCCTTCGTTTGGATGCAATGCTAATCCAAACCATGGTTTTGCTCCCAGGAGCAAAGCAAAAGGATGAGTGGAGGAGAAGCAAAATACTCACAAATTTCTAAATGTACCACCATTTGGCTCAGTATTATGTGCAAACAAGGCCAGTATAATTTTACTGAGTCAGGTAGCTGTTAAAACACACACACTTATGGTACGAATGAGGAAGTTTTGTTCCGCTAGATATTGTTGAACTTCCATCATTCCTGACCATTAGCCATGCTGGCTGGCATTGATGACAGCTGGAATCCAACAACATCTGGAGGGCCACATGTTCCCCATCCCTGACATACAGAGAATTGTTCACGGTATAAAGTGATATCCAACAGCTATTAGACCCAACAGCTTAAATATAATTTCTGCACAAACCTGCAGTATACTTTTGATAAACATATGATAAGAAGGGTAACCAACCGGTGATTGTCATTGCACTTTTTTGTGGAGTTTCCCTGTTGCCTTTTACTGGAAACATAATGCAAAACTGGAAAGGGTGGGATATAAATTCATTAAATAAGTAAATGTTGACCTTTGTTTGATACAGTAAGGCAATTTTTATATCTGCACATAAATTAGTCTGATTGCTTTTAAAGAAATGGAATCTATCTACTTCTCCCATCCACTACATAACAGAACTAAATAAAATGGCTTGAATTTTGTTCATAACAATCTATGAATCACACTGGATATAAGCCAGTTCCTTCACTCACCCAGAACAGGACTTATCAAATTTAGATTAGATCCAACACAGCCACTGTGAATAAGCTGAATTCACAACAGCTCTAGAAACAGCAAATTAAAAGTATTTTAAACTATTCAGTGGTAACTAATTTAAATCTGTGTCTAAGTAAACGAATAGTCAAATGTGACTCACAAAAATAAAAAGCTGTATTAAGAGTGCACACTGCTTCCTCATCACATAAACATCTTAAGAAGGGCGCTGATTTTGCTGGCCATAAAATCCCTTTCAGCACTGCTATATTTAATTACTGCTTAATCAAAAAGAGTCTAATTAGAGGGCAAATGCAGCCCTTTATATTGCAATGATTGCATTTGCCTCTTTTATTTCAGAACTCATTCTCATCAGCTTGCTTCTGAATCAGATTTCTCTCACACAACAGAAAGCAACGCAATTATTTCAGACTATAAAAGAAAATGTAATTGCTTGTCACAAATTGAATACATTTCTAAGAAAGTGGTGTGACAGTTTCTTAGGAATGTCACTGACAATCCTTTTTCTGCTGAGGTTTGCCATATGGGGATGAAGGAGCATGTGGCTGAGTCACTGGGGTCAAGTTCCTTTCTCTTCCACTACAGATGCCCTGTTTATTCTTGGGCTGCAGGGTGCTTTGTGGCATGCTTCCAGTGACTGTGTGGTAAGGCCTTCTGGAACATCATACTACAACCATACCATCCCTCAAGGGTACATGTCAGACATGCTAATTGTTTAGCAACTTAAGCCACTCTCAATTTTAGACCTGCTTTACAGCTGTTGGATACTGATTTCTGTTTTCCTGTATTAGATGCTTAAGATGGCTGCTTCCTTGATGTCTGGGAGGTGGGAGACTCTTGACAGCCTTTTATCTGCCACTGGGCTCCCACAGTTCGGTTAACTGTTTGCCTGTTGCGGTGACTACAGCAGTTATGAAATCTACTGCCAGATCATTCCAAAGGAATTGTCCCAGAGGAATTCCCTAATAAATCTGTCTGGTTAAAAGTGTCCCTGAAGTTGACACTGCTGTCCTGTTTCTCAAAACAGAACACTACTGCAAATAATGTGTTCCTGTTGCAGAAGCTGTCTTTTCAGTGCTATGCCCAAAAGGCCATGCCAGCTGTGATATATATTGTGCAGGTTTAATGAACAGCTCATCCAGGCTTCATTTTTGTAAGCAAGATTACTGCTAAAATTAGGGCAAGTTTGCCCAGTCATCTGCTACCACATTTTCTCCATGCAAACAGTCTCTATGTATACAACTGCTTTGGGAAAAGTTATAGCATGAATTGTAAGTATGGAGTTGGAGGAGGCAGGGGTTGCTGTTTAGGTTTGGTTTTGCAGAAGTTTCCATGACTGCAGCAACACAAATGCAGGAAAAATGTGTCCTTATGCCATAGATTTACATAGGACTTTCTCCACGTACTCACAGAACCTTGTATGCCCAAAGAACAGTTGTGAGGAGACATTTCAGTCACAGAAATGATTGTCACTCAGTAATTTCAACCACTAGGAAAAGAAGATCCATTGGTAGGTGTTCCCCTCCACCAAACTGACATAAAAAGTGCGGGCTATAACAAATGGTGAACTGATAAATATGGCAATTTCTAAATTCTGTTTTATCCGCACCATTCCTGGTTCAGCTAGGCTTTCTCTTCTGTTGTGCAAGCTTACATACCAAGCTCACAAGGCCTAAATATCCAAATTGCAAAACTGCAAAGAGAAAAAAATCAAGGTCAAAAAAGCATGTTGGTCAATAATGAAAAAACAAAACAAAGCTCCCAAACCCATAAATTGTTGACAGAAATACGCTCCCCACCCCAAAGGTTTATAGTTAGCCAATTAGGACCAACTAAATTGCCACAAAATTGTGGCAAGCTTTCAATTTCCCCAGAACTCATCAGCAAACTGCCTTGGTTGCCTTGTACTTGTTGGAAAAGAAACAGAGGGAGTGTGACTATGACCTTGCCGATTCGCCATCTCTCAGAGGCTTTTGATATCATCAGCCATTGTTGGCTGTCCAATCTGGGTCTGAGGGACAGTGTTTTGCCGCTGTTGTAATCCTATTTATACAGCCATCTCCAGAGAGTGGTGTTTGGAGAATAGTGCTCAGTCCCATGAAGCCTTCAACGTGCGGTTCCACAGGAGTCAACCTTACCTGTTCATCCAGAGATCTGGAGTGTGTTGTCACCAATATGCTGATGGTACACAGGTGTATAATTATTTTTGGTTTACACTGACAGGTGAGGAAGAGAATGTGCTGGATCAGTTTCTGGCTTTGGTAATAGACTGATGGAACAATCCCCCATCCTTCCCCCCACTCCACTGTTCTGTGGCTTCTCTTGGTTCAGTTTCAGGGAGACAAGAGAAGCGGCAGTCCTATGGCACTAGTGGAAGTCCTTGGGCATGGCTTCTCCTGATGGGAGTTGTTAGGTGAATTCCACCTAACTACTACTACTGCTGATTTCACACAGAGCAAGGGGGATGAGAAAAAAAACAAAAAGAAGCACAAAAATTAAGTTGTTGTAGTCATGAGGTCAGCTTGTAGACTTGGTTACATGATGTAGATTGCAGACTTTATAAGATGCTACAGATCAGGCATAGGCAAACTCGGCCCACCAGATGTTTTGGGACTACAACTCCCATCATCCCTAGCTAACAGGACCAGTGGTCAGGGATGATGGGAGTTGTAGTCCCAGAACATCTGGAGGACTGAGTTTGCCTATGCCTGCTACATAACATATGTATCATGATACACACACCTATGGTCCCGGGTTAAAGAAGTAGTGGCTGCTTCTGCTTTCTGAAAAATTAAAGCCTGGCTTCTTATAATGCAGATATGCCCCACACCTTAAATGCAAAGCACAGGTGGGGTAGGCAGAGGGCAGAAGGAAGGAGTTATTAATTTTGCAGACCCATTCATTATGTTGGTGGTATACTAGGTAAGAAGAGTCAATTGAAGCCAAATGTCATTGTGGCTGCAGGGGATGTAACTCTCAAAATGCAAAGTCCATCTCTGGGAGGTGAAAAATCATCTTCATATGTTTTTGGCAATTTTTTTATAGATCTTCACCTTATGCAAGAACAACATTAAGCTGCTTCAGGGGAAAGTACAAACTGTCCAATTCTTTTGCCAGCAGCTAAAACCCACATTAAGATGAAGATCAGATAGCGATAACAATTAGCACTAATTTGTATTTAACATTTTCAAAACATAGCACAAGCATTCATTATTACATTCCCATCACTGCTGGGAGGTAAGTGGCTGAGACATTTGTGCTGAAATTTCTGAAGCTACACACATATTCACTGAGCTATGATTTCAGCTTGAGATACTATGAAGAAAAGTACCTATAAGAAACAGATAATTCCCATTTCTCTTAACCCTTTCCAACTTTCCAATGGGAAAGGTAAGCCATCAGGTTTTGGAATCTCTTTAGGATGGATACTGTTTCACAAAAAGTAATTTTGGGTTAACTTATATATAAAAATGAGAACACAGCCTAATATGTATTCTGAATGGCCTCATCCACAGAGAATACATGACAATGACTATATTAAAAAAGGAGAATGATTTGTTCAGGCTGAGAATTTATCTGTGCAGGTCCATTAGTTTGCAACTCAGTCTGCCCAGCCCCTGGAAGTTATTGCATTGCTTATCCACAGGATAATCACTAAAACCAAGAAATTCCATAACAGGGCCCATATTACTGTGCCTGACAGCAAGCGATACTGTGTACTTGGGATGGGAGGGGATGTACAAAAATGCACATAGTCATGATGGAGAGGTTTAACCTCCTCTGCTCCCACCCCATCCTACCCTTCCCATTCATGCATCTGATGATGTATAAGCTTCCTGTCACCTAACCAAACTCCTGCTACACTAACAAAGTATTCTTTTCTTACAGGACTATTACCTGTAAAGGAACTTTCACTTCCAAAATGGAGTTGGTTTACATAGTTTTTTAAAACAATCAAATCAAGGTTTAAAAGAATCCAGTGAAGATTCAGAGGAACAAACGACACTGCTTAAATAGCACAGGGGTGGGAAATATTTTCTGTATGGTGGGGCCAAAGTTAGTCACCTGATATCATTGTGACATCAGGTGATGCTTCCCTTTCAAGCCTCAACCTCTGGTACTTCAAAGTTAACTGTAGGGCTTTCAAATGTCTTTAAATATAACACGAATGTTTTAAAATAGCAGCGAGGTGGTAGGATATGTGGGATCATTAGTGGGATTACAGTTAAACCACAGAGCCTAGGGCTTGCCTATCAGAAGGTCGGCGGTTCGAATCCCCACGAGGGGGTGAGCTCCCGTTGCTCAGTCCCTGCTCCTGCCAACCTAGCAGTTTGAAAGCACGTCAAAGTGCAAGTAGATAAATAGGTACCACTCCGGCGGGAAGGTAAACGGCGTTTCCGTGCACTGCTCTGGTTCACCAGAAGTGGCTTAGTCATGCTAGCCACATAACCCAGAAGCTGTATGCTGACTCCCTCGGCCAATAAAGCGAGATGAGCGCTGCAACCCCAGAGTCGGTCACGACTGGACCTAATTGTCAGGGGTCCCTTTACCTTTACCTTACAGCAGATATGGAGTAGAAGTTTAAAGCTTTCTCCCCCTTCTGTGGTATTGACAATAATGGTTATTTGACTGTATTTGCAGCATGTTTTTCCTCCCAATGTAGTTCCCCATTTACAGAATGCCCACCCTGGTGAGGTGTATATGTCTTCCTTATTATTAACATCTCTGCTTAACTGAGCCTTTGTTTTTTTTTTAAAAAAATAATTTTTATTCATTTTTCAAACACATAATAAAAACAGAACAAGACAAACAGAAGAAAAACAGAAGAAAAACAAGAAAATCAAAACACAAGCAAAAACATACAAAACAATTAGACCAATATAACTTCAAAATCATAGTTTCATACCCTTCTTTCTTTTGACTTCCCCATACCTCCCCATCCCTGCATCCTTGTTTAGTGATTCTTTAGCAACCCTTTAGTCAATTGTCTTAATTCCCTTTCATAAAATTTCCTTTAGTTCTTTAGTTACTGCTGCAGTTCTCTGCCTCTTACCCCCTGACATCTTAACATTCCTCAATTTTGCAATAATTTTTGAGATATATTTTAAATTTCTTCCAGTCCTCTTCCACTGTCTCCTTCCCCTGGTCGCGGAGCCTTTGATGGCTGAAAGATACTGATCCTGGCAACCTTGAAACTATTGGCAGTGAGGATATCTGACCTGTTTTCTATGCTTTAAGATGTTTTTAGGGGTTTTCAATATTATTCAATATTATTAGATGCTTTTAATTGTTTTTAGAAACACATTTCTTTTCAATTGTATTGTTTTATTATTTAGTGTTTCCTGCCCAGGGCTCCTTTGGAAGGAAGGGATGAAAAATTAATAAAGAAAATAAAATTAAAATAGTAGCTTTTGAGGGGCTATATTTGTCTGGACTACAGCAGGGAAGGATAGTATTATATAAAACTTCTTCATTGACTGCTGCAACCCCAGCTTCTACGCCTGCTGTTTGCACTTGAAAAAAGCATGCATGTTAAATGCAAATATTTATTTGTCATCTAGTCTGGCCTGAAACAGGCAGAGTTGAGTGCTCTTGTGGCTACCCAGCTGTCAGCAAAGCGAGCTTTGAAGGAAGCCAGTAGGGTGGAGGTATGACAGGTAGGCAGTAATGGTGGTTCAAGGCAATCGAAAAAGGATTCCTTTGCAGGAAAGTGTGGCCTTGAGAAGTTTCTGGCACCATCTTCTCTAAATGGGTTGGGGGTGTGGATAGACGGGAAGAAGGCTATTTACATAAAGAATGAATGTGTTTAGGTTCCTATTGATATGTAAATGAAGGGGATCTTCTGTCGTTTAATTAGAGATTATCAAGATTTGCTGGAAATGCATTTGCTAAATGAAGCTTCTTTCATTAATGAGCCATTCTGTTCAGGAGCTGGCAGGGCAGCTATTACAAAGGGCAAAAAATAAGGCTGCATTTGAACTGTGACAGAGCTGCTAAGAATATCCCAGGAAATATACAAAGCGGTATTCAACTAAATCATTGTGCAAGCAGAACAACTTTCACTTGTACAATGGGACTTCCCCTTTCTCCTCCCAATGCATGCTCTGCACTGTCTCCAAGTCTGCTTCTGAGCATTGGGGGAACCTCCATAAGAGTTTTAGGGGGCTAAAAGGGGGAGGAGAAGGAATGAAGTCCTTTTGCAAAAGGGGAAGTCATTTTGCTCAAGCTGTTATTTAGTTGAATACTCCCCATATTTTTCAAGGTGGGTGTGTCCCATTAGATTAATATGAATGATGTCTACATGTTTGATGGCAAATAACTATTCAATTCATTGGTGCATATATATTTTTTGTGGTATTTTGCTCTCCTATGTGCCTGCACAGGATTGTCAAGAACTCAAACTTTTCTATATACCATGTACTTTAAATGAAAGGGTATTTTGATAGGATTACATATCCAAATCAGAGCATATAAGATGGTATCTGCAGGAGGCCCTCACATGCAAAGCACAGTGATCAGTTGGGTATATAAGGGATAAGGTGATTGTTAGGAAGTAGTTAGAATTATTTGCATTTTATATATCAAATCATTTATAAGCAAATATGGACAAAGCAGAATATAGAGGAAGAAATTTTATCCTGTATTAATGCTAGCTGAGAGAAGTATCTTTTGAAGAGGTACTTTTGGCAAGCTGGGAAGCATTTGCAATTCACAGCCGTAGAAAAGATTTCAGAACGATAGTATAGCTGAAAATAGATAGCTCTGATTGTTTGTTGCTGCAGATAGAAACACCTTATCATAGAGCAATGTGACGATACTCCTCCTATGAGTGTATTCAGAGGTCAGCTGCAAAGATTGTGTAAACCTCACTATATAGTGAAGACACAGTGTGACCTTCTGCTACTTGCCTCATTTGCTCTCATTTGCCCGAGTAGCAGAAGCTAGTATATTGGACAATAAGAAAAATACACACACTGTTAAAATGTGTGCTCAGAATTACAATCAGAAAGGAAAGACACTAATTTCCACAGTGCTCATAATAACAGGAGGCAAAGTGGAAAAGCAAAGCAGGTAATAATGAGATATTTATTGTACATGAATCTTAATGAGGAGGGACACTGCTTTGAGCATACGAATGCTACAAAAATTGCAGCATATGTCTGATAGCAGCTTTCGCAAATAGATTGACGGCAATATGCTCAACTCTGTGTCAGTGGCAGGAAGGAAGGAGGCGAGGCAGGATATATTTTAGAAGCAGCGGAAAACACACTGCCTGGGACTCTGAATGGCAGGCACACGTGAAAGGAGTTTATGGTCCACCAGGGTGGGGAGAGGAAGAGGACACAATGAGCCCGAGGTGCTTTTGAAGTACCGAAGATGAAATGGAACAAGGCAAAAAAGCCTGAACAAAATTGCACAGGCGCTAGCTGGGGAATAATAGAGCTGTTACAAAGAGTGACGTGGAAGAGAACAAGAGGAAGCCACAAGTGACGCAGAGTAAAGCATGCTCAGCAGGAGCACATGGGAGAACACACACGTGTGGGAACCATTTTAAATACCAAATCTGTGAGTCACTGTGCCAACAAGCAGGTGGTCAGAGTGACCTACTTGGTAGCATCCTATGACAATACCAGAGATGACCTGCAGCATATTGGTATAGTTCTGTCTCCTTTATCTCTCAAGAGGATACTGCTGAAGCAGTTCTGGGCACTTGGCAAGCATGCATGTACTTTGCAATGGGGGCCAAAGTAGGCACTAACCTCCTGACTGGCAGCTATTTCTACCAAAGGATCACTCTAAATGGGATTTAGAAGCGGAGAGCCAAGGGCTCCTCAAAAACAGTACTGCTACCAAACACAAGCAATTAACCCTTCTCACTTGCCCCTTTTTACTTTGTGCTACCTTATATGAAGAGGGTGTGCCTTTGAGAAGAGGGGACATTCTCTTTTCTCCCAAAGAAAAGAGGCAACTGATGACAAGTGAGTTAACAGGACACAACTGGAATGTACTGCTTTCTGACTAAAAGTATATGTGATCAAAATGAATCACAGTACAGTCTATCACTTACTAAAGAAGAGATATCTTTAGTAAAATAGAAATTGCATTTTTTTTTTTTATTTTGGATTTTGAACATTTTATATTCTGAGCGAGGACCAGTTACACCTACCAGTGACATCCGATCCCAGAACAGCAGTGTGATGCTGCTTCAGAAGAGTGCCTAGAGAGATGTTCAACTGAGGAAAGCACATTTCTCACCACCTTATTTTCAATTATTCTTCTCTGAAACCAGCTGCCAGTGCCAGGAAAAAGCTGTGAAGTGGCAGTTGGGTCATTAGTTACGAGATCTAAGCTATGGTCTATGGTTGGCTCTTCTTGCATTTAGCCTGTGCAGTAGTAGCCAACAGAGGGTTCTGACTCAGCAATTGTTTCAATTTACTCATGCATGGCAAATAAAATGTGTAATTAATTAAAAAAAAAACTGCTTCTGCAGGTTTGAATCAACATCATTGCTCCATTACTTAAATGCTAGATCCAAATGCACTGCCATATTATGGACTGTATTAGCCCTGTATTTTATTTATCCATTTTATCGCCAAAAAACAAACAAACTTGTATTCTGCAATTTCATTTTAAAAAACTGTGGTTTACAACAATTTTGTGTGTGTGTGTGTGTGTGTGTGACACACACTCACAAAAGTACAAACCACCTGAGAAATTTAAATAATAGACCAACAGCTATTACAAAATGTGTTTTCTTAACTGTTTACATAAGCCTGGAAGCATAGGAAAGTTTTCAGCAAATGTTTGAAGGTTACCGTAAATAAAAAACACTTGCTAAATCTCCGTTAGAAAAGCGTTCCACAGGATGACAAAAGGCTCAGTTTTGTGTCAATGTTTTGTGCCTTACCAACTCAGGGGAATTAGATTTTACAAGTGAATCTAATGCATACTACTGCAAACCATACCTCAAAGCCAAAAATACTGAGAGCAAACACTATTAGGTACTTCATCTCCTACTGTACAACTGTACAACCTCTTAAAATCTGACTTGCATCCCTTGCATTATTGGTTTCTACTAAAGGGTTTCCTCTCAACTCCAATCCTCAGTGCTTGTCATTCGTCTCATCAGCTCCCATTCCTGTGGTTTTACTAATGCCCCCATATTCCAATCTGAAGAGTTTCTGACTATTCATCGACTCATGGGAGTGGCAGGTAGAAAGCCTGCTTCAATGATTACGCCTTCCCTACACAATAAAGAATTACTCACAGATTTCATTGTTTGTTCAATTGCTAGGATTTTTTCCTTCATGACAAACATCATCTAGTCTTTCAGAGGCCCAGTCCTATTTGCCGGCCTAGGTGACAGAGTGTCAGCAATGGAACATAGGCACAACCTCTTCCCACGTCGTCGTCGTTGTCATCATCATCATCATCATTTTATTATTATTTATACCCTGCCCAACTGGCTGGGTTTCCCCAGCCACTCTGGGCAGCATATATCGAAACACAATAATATATCAAACATTAAAATACACCCTGATACAGGGCTGCCTTCAGATGTCTTCTAAAAGTTATGTAGTTCTTTATTTCCTTGACATCTGATGGGAGGGTGCTCCATAGGGTGGGCACCATTTGCTTCAGTACTGGAACCAAAATCCTCATGCTAGGGATGGTACTGTTGGGGTTCAGAACTTACTGGGTTAATGTTTGTTCTGAGTGTGCCTCCCATTCTGACGTTTGAAAGGAGGGAGGAGCTCTACTTGTTGTTCTCTCTGTGTCTTTGAGAGAGACGGACATCATGAATGCTAGCAGTCCAGGAGAATCTGAGGAATGCTGAGCTGTAAATATTTGCTGCAATAAAGAACTGATGAAATTTGGACATACACAGTGCTTGGTGTGTTTGGATCTGAAGCAGACTGCAACAGTTGATCCGCTGTGTTTTTTACTCTGCAAGGCGAAACCGGAGGAAGAAGGTCTGAGAGCAGCTTGGCTGGGAAGCGTGCCGGACCGCATTATGCTGGGGCTAATTGGGGCCATAAAGTAATTAGCCAGCCAGTGCCAATTAAGATCTTATCACAGTTTCGTCACAGGTTATGGAGGACCTAATTACCGCTAATAAAACTGTTGCTGTGAGTCTGCCGGTGAGCTTTGAAGTTTGAAGTCAGCTTGGCAATAGCTGGAAGACGCTACTGAAGCGGCAGAGGTCTGCGTTCTGTGTTTTGCCTGCTGCAGAGAGGCAAGAGTTGCTAAGAGCAGAGAGCAGCTGAAGAATCGGGTGCCGGAGAGCTGACTGGTGAAACGTGAGTACAGCTGGGGCCCCGGGAAAGAGGAGAGAATGGCAGACAGCCAGGTCTTTGAGGACGTTCCGCTTGAGAAGCTCACTTTAAGAAGTTGGGCAACCTGGTCCAGAAGAGTAAGGGGTTGGTTCCTGGTTACTGGGCTTTGGGATGTAAGCCAGAGAGAACCACTTCCCCTGAATCCAGGTCCTGAAGGGACAGACGTTACAGGCTTTGAGGCTGCGTTGCCTGAAGAAAGCCAGCAGAGAATGCAAAGAGAGCTTGCTATGCTGAAGGCATGTGTACATGCATCACTCTTGCCCAGTTTGGAGGGCGTAAAGTCAGCAAGGGCTGCCTGGGAGGTGCTGAGAAGTTTGTGTGAAACTTCAGCAGGAGGCCAGAGCCCTGGAGGAGTCATGCAGAGCCTGGAGATGGCTGTAGCCCCAGTCCCTGAGGTGCAAGTCGGGGGGGCTGAGAATTCCAAAGGCAAGTTTCAAAAGTTTTCCACTGTGAGTGCTGAAGTGAAACGCAGTTTCAGCGAGGGCAGGGCTGGCACAGAGTGCTCTTCCGGGAGACGGGGGGCCAGGCCAGCTGAAAGGAGCCCTGGGCAGTATTTTTCCACTGGGGATCATCGTATTCAGCCAAAGGCTGGAAAGCTCCGGAGAGCTAGACGCTTCAAGGTCGGCCACCTGGACAAAGTGAAGATAAGGCCTAAAGAGTCGCGTGGGAACGCAGAGGCCAGGCCGGTCTCCAAGGCAACGGAGGAGGCTACTTCTACGGAAGCTGCCAAGGTCCTGAGCAAGGGGGAGTTGGTTGCCAAGACAACCAGACAGAACTGCTGCAGAAGCCCAGAGAGAGGGGGCAGCGATACGTTTGTTGCCAGTATGGCTTTGTTTGAGGACAGCTCTGAGAGAGGCAATGTTCTTCGCTTTGTAATCGACTCAGCAGCTAACTGCAACCTGATCCCAGAGACCCCTGCAGTCGAGATGTGGAATTGCAAGGCAATTCCGGCTGGGAAAACTGTTCAGTTTGCAAGTGGGGAAAAGAAAAATGTGACTAACTTTGCAAATGCTTTGTTTTCTGTTTTGCAGGAGCAGATGGAAGTTTGCATTGTGCCGGGAGTGCAACACTGTATTTTATCTGTGCCTTATTTGTTGAAAAAGGGGTTTAAGGTTTGCTTTGAACACGATGTTTGTACAATCTCCAAAGGAGGGAAGCAACTGGTCAGAGTTGCAAAGGGGCAGAATGATCTCTTCATTCTTAAAACGTCTCTGGAGGGTGAGGGGAAGGTTGAGAAAGCACAAGCCCTGCGTGCTACAGTTCCCACTCATGTTTCATGTTCTTGTGTGTGGCATAAGAAGACAGCGCATGCCTGTCTTGAAGAACTACAGGTGCTACCTGAGGTTTCCAAAGGCTGTAAAATTGAGGAATGTGCAAGAGTCCTAGATTGTCAGGCTTGCAGACAGGCAAAGGTAAGAGGGTGCAGTTACCCCAGGGTGGAGAGGGTAACCACAAAACCTTTTGATCTTGTACACATAGATCTGTTGGGTCCCATGAAGGAACCAAGTTTGGGAGGGGCCAGGTTTCTGCTGACGCTACAGGATGATTTTTCGCAGAACACCTGGACACATGGTCTCAAATCCAAGGAAGATGCAGCACAGCTGATTAGGTGTTGGATTGAGGAGGTGGAACTAATGTTCTCCACCAGAGTCAGGGAAATTGCTAGTGACAGATACGCACAGTTTACTGGGTCTGCTTTGCAGAAGTTCTTTCACAAGAAAGGGATAAGTCACACAGTGACTTCTCCTCAACAGAGGGGGGTGGCAGAGCTCAGAAGTGAGGCTCTGGTTAAGGCTGCACAGGTGATGCTGTCAGATTCTGGGTTATCTCCAAAGTTTTGGATGGAGGCAGTTAAATATGTGAGCTTCACCTGGAATCGGTCCTACAATTCAGTGGTAGGAGACACACCGTTTTTCATGCTTCACGGGAGGAAGCCTCAGGTACACTTCCTCCGTGAGTTCGGATCAACGGCCTTGCTGCCGGTGCCTGAAGCTTTGCGAGGGCCAGGTGAACCCAAGTTCCAGAAAATGATCTTCTGTGGGTATGAGCCAACGGCTCATGCATGGAGGTTTGCGTACCCGTCAGGTGATCAGAGTAAGCTGCTGATCAGTAAACACGCTGAGTTCTGTAAGCAGGAGGAAAGGTCAAAGACCCCTGCCAGACGCGATATTCTTTCAGAATGTCTTTCTGATTCAGAGCAGGAAGGTTCTGATGAGGAGGAAGGAGAGCCAGGGGCTGAGTCTGCTGATGACGATCAGCTCACTGACCAAGGTCAGGAGCAGGATGGGGCATCTCCGCAAGTTGTAAAAAGAGAGCCCAAGAGTGAGCCTAGTTCTCCTGTGAGGGTAATTCCAAGGGTTCGAAGACGTGTTAAGTCAGAGGGGGAATCCCAGGATGCAGAGGACACACCTGCTGACCACAGTGAGTCAGAGGAAGTGCCTGAGTTTGTGCCCAGGAGGTCCAGTCGCACAACGAAGGGAATTCCACCTGAGAGGTATCAGGCCACAGGTGCGTGGGTAAGTTTCGCACAGTGCGAATCTGAGAGTTGTGAGGATGTTCCACAGATGCCTGACAGGAACGCCAGGAGAGGGCGCAAGGCATTGGGGAAGGGATTGATCTCACAGAGGTCTGCAAAGGTACATCCACAGGTCTTGTCAGAATGCTCGACAAGAGGGGGTGTTGGGGTTCAGAACTTACTGGGTTAATGTTTGTTCTGAGTGTGCCTCCCATTCTGACGTTTGAAAGGAGGGAGGAGCTCTACTTGTTGTTCTCTCTGTGTCTTTGAGAGAGACGGACATCATGAATGCTAGCAGTCCAGGAGAATCTGAGGAATGCTGAGCTGTAAATATTTGCTGCAATAAAGAACTGATGAAATTTGGACATACACAGTGCTTGGTGTGTTTGGATCTGAAGCAGACTGCAACAGTTGATCCGCTGTGTTTTTTACTCTGCAAGGCGAAACCGGAGGAAGAAGGTCTGAGAGCAGCTTGGCTGGGAAGCGTGCCGGACCGCATTATGCTGGGGCTAATTGGGGCCATAAAGTAATTAGCCAGCCAGTGCCAATTAAGATCTTATCACAGTTTCGTCACAGGTACTACTCAGAGGTGAAACTAAGCTTTATTTCACCCAGGTCAAAGACCCAGTTTGGCACGCACAGCCCACACACTTTTGCGTACACACCACAAAAGTTGGGAACCTCAAGGGCACCCCTCTGGAGGGTTCACAAGGGGCAAAAAACACAGCTAGCCCACCTATAGCTACAGCTCTGGTGCTACTCAACCAGCACTTCCCACTCCTCCAGCTTTCCATGCACTGGGCAGGACACTAAGGCTGGGATTCAACTAAGTTGTTGCATGTGAGAAACAAGGTTCCCTAACACAATAGTCTTCCTTTCTCTCCTCCCCCATGTCTCCAAAATCTGCTCTGGAAGGTTGGAGGAGCTGGGGGGTGGGTCAAGGTGAGGAGGGGAAAAATCTCATTGCATGAACAGACCTCCTTTCCTATGCACACTTGGAACTAAATGAAATTCCACCTTGATGGCTCATTGTTTGGGATCTAAAGCTCAGTGACTCAAGGATTCCCTAAACAGATACAACCTTGCATTGAAATTCCAGAAGGTGGTATTGGTGGACTCAGGCATCCATTCTATTGTTCAAAAGTCCTCATGTTATTCAATACTGACATAAAGTCACTGAGTAAGGCTTCGTTTGTCATTTCCAGTCGAGCCAGGTGATGCTGATCAGGTGTTTGAAAGCAGTAAAGGGCTGGATGAAGTGTATGCCCAGGGAAGTGGTGTTCAGCCAGCTCTGGAGGGGGCTGCACTCTTCTGGAAGGATCATGTTCACAGTTTTGAAGTGCTATTTCAGTTATCTTTCTCACCTGAGACTCAATTAGCCTCTGTGGCTCCAAGGGCCTTCTATCAGTTGTGGCTGATACACTGACTGCAACCCCCTCTTGGACATGAGTAGTTTGGCCATAGTTACCAGTGCCTGGTAATGTGTAGACTGGATTACCGCAATGTGTATTTCATGCGGCTGCCACCAAAGACAGAATGGAACCTGTAGCTAGGCTGGAAGGCTGCTGCTAGGTTGCTAATAGGGACCAAATGAAGAGATTGTATCTTGCCTATATTAAAACAACTCCACTGGCTCCTGGTAAATTTTTGAGCACAAATCCAAGTTCTGGTCTTAATCTTTAAGGCCTTGCAATGGATTAGGACCCAAATACCTGTTGGAGTGTCTTCTCCCAACATCAGTCTTCTAATCCACTGAGATTATCAACTGACACCTTTTATTGTGGTGCGATCTGAAGTGCAGTGTGCTGTTACTGAGAAAGGGAGTCTTTTCAATGTCTACTCCAGAGAGATCTGTTACCTTCACAACCATCATTTTATGTACTGGCCACAAATATTTGTTTTCCGAGACTTGTAAGAGCTGAAGCTTTTAAAATATAGATAGAACACGTTTGACTTTGTTGTCCATTTGAACAGACTGTTGCTGTTTTAGTGTGTTGTTTTACTTTGTATGCTTTACATTTTAAAGGTTTGTTTTTATTGTACATTAATTGTATCTTACAACTCTGTTAGCTATGCTAGTAGCAAAAAAAAAAAAAGGGCATGGGACATAAATTGTGCAAACAAACAAACAAACAAACAAACGGTGTTTGAGGAATCAAAGCATTTTCCAAAGGCAGGTGGGGTGGAGCTGCAGAGTTCTGAACCACTTGCCATGTTTAGGATGCTTTCTCAGCATCAGCAGTACAAACCTCTGAAAATGTGATTGCAATATGAACAAGAAGTTGAAAAATACAGAGATGACGATAAATGTTCTGCATTTTAAACAAGCTCCTACATAAATACATTGGAAGCACCAATCAGACTTCTGATTACCTGCAAGATATATGCAACTCAGAGAGGCTATCTCCTGCTAGGCCATGCAGATGAGCAGGATTAGAAAGGGAGAAAGTGCTGCCATCGAATAAAAATAGCGAGTCACTTCAAACCCCTGTTGCTATCTCCTCTTTAATGAGAGACTTCCGTTGGGCTTCCTGTTTTCCAGATAGCATTGCTGACTGCAGCAATGTTTGGAATTGCATTAAATTATACTTGTCAAGATTAAAATTTCGAACTCATGGAACATTTCAAGTAATTTATTAATAGACACAAGTCTGGTGCTGATTGCAGTGCTAAGTGCCTAGGAAGCACATTTTGTGTCTGAATCAGAAGTTAAGCCAGCATCAGAGACTTCTGAAAATAATGTGTGAGGTGTACATTTATCAAACTTCTCATTCAGTTCAGCTTTCAGGGAAAAACCTCAAAAGCTGTCAACTGCAATACCTTATTATGTTTTTCCAAACATTTTGCACCACCTCTACTTACTCCCACAACATGCAGCATCTTCATCCTGGCTTTTCAGTTTAGTTCATTACTTTTCCTTGTCATTTGTCATTGTCACTCAGGGTTTTGTTGCGTCAATAAATCAGATACTTTTAATCAGCAACTTAGAAGCACTTAGAATTTTTTAACATAAAAAGCAGTGTCCAAAAATGACTTGGCGTGCAGTTCTCTGGGGAAGAAGGGCAACACTTGCCTCCCACCCAAAGTGACTAAGCAGTCTTGATGTGGCAGCAACTGTGGCCTTATACCAAGAAAATAGATCTAACAATTTATATTATATCTATATAATACAGAGCAAAGTCTTCTGTGAATAGAAATGAAGCTACACATACCACTGATTTTTCTAATAATAGATAACCATATACCAGCAAATTCTTGGAAATACTTGCTATATTTTGTGATTATGCCAGTTTGTGGAAACAATTTGTGGGCTTCCCACAGGCATCTGGTCACCTTGAGAACAGGAGGCTGGACTAGATGGGTCCTTAGCCTGTTCCATTAGGGTTTATTTCCTTGATCTATGGTGTCTACTTGGGATATGGGTATGCACACATGTCCGACAGACTAGCATGCCACTGGGAAGTCTGGAATGAAAACAGTATAATAGTTTATGCCACATCAGACTATTTGTCTAACTGGTTTCTCAGTATTGTCTACCTTGACCAGCAACAGTTCTCTAGGGTCTCAGGCAGAGAAGGGTCTTTCCCATCACCTGATGCTTTTGGATTGGAAATGCCAGGAACTGAACCTGGAACCTTCATGCGAAATCCTTGCTATGGTCTCTACTCCCAAAATGCAGTCCTGGTTCTTTCCATGCCTTCGCTTGTATAATATTTGAGAGGTGGAATGTATCAGAAGCAACTTCCAGTGTAGCACAGGGGAAGCTACTGCTGGAAAAAATAAGTTCCATTGTATATGTGCAAGGCTACAGATACATGTAACAAGCCTTGTCAAATCAAGATCTTGTCCACAAGACCCATAAGACTTATAACCCATAAGTCAAATCATAATAATTCATCATAATAAACCCATCCTCTTGGGTTTAGTAATAATTGTCTCTCAGATGTGAGACAGAGTACAGCCATACCTCGGGTTAAATGTGCTTCAGGTTAAGCGTTTTCAGGTTACGCTCCGCGGCAACCCGGAAGTAACGGAGTGCTTTACTTCCAGGTTTCGCCACTCGCGCATGTGCAGACGCTCAAAATGACGTCACGCGCATGTGCGGAAGGAGCGAATCGCCACCTGCACAGACGCAGGTTGTGTTTGCTTCAGGATGCTAACTGGGCTCCAGAACGGATCCCGTTCGCATCCAGAGGTAACACTGTAACTGAAAGGAAATAAACTATGAAGACTCCTATATTTTGGGAAATGACAAGTGCTTAGGCAGCCTGGGTCTCTTGAGCGACAGGGCTCACTGGAAGATATATCAGTTGTCTAAGATGTGCAAGTGGTTGGCTTGTATCAGGATCCTGCCCGACTCAGAAGAACCACCTCTGAGGAAGAACCATGAGACCCCACAGAGAATCCCAGGACAGCAGCAGTCCCAAGGCAGCCTGAAGTGCCTTAAACTCAGAGAAGGTGGTAGTGTGGATATAAGCTTTTCTCAGTCTCCTCTGAACTCATGCTGGGTTCAGTCCTCTAAACCCACTTGCACTGCTCCAGAATGCTGTGGCTCAGTTCCTGCCACCCGAGATGCTTGTAATGGGCACTTTGTCAGAAGAATCAAGTGTATGTGTACATGTATGCGATGAACCTGGATACAGTAGGTGAAATCTAATGCCATGTTTACATTCAGGGTACTAAACCTTTAGGTTGCTCTTCTATTTTTTGATTAAGCTAAATGATGAAGTTGATGTTAACTGGCCCGACTGACATTTTGTCAAAGTTTTAGTCGTCAGCAAAATGAATAAAATAGCATTGGTTATTATGTTCAGCAAAGAGTGTGCAGAAGCTGTAACTTCCTACAACAGGGAAGGAGAGGGTGGTGTTAACTTGCCCTAAGAATGCTTCTAAACATGATCTTGTAATAACATATAACAGGGCTAACAGCTAAGCCAATTGGAATTAATTCTCTAAGTCCTTTTTTGAAATCAAGTTACACCTTGCTTATATTCTCTTCTAAGCAGATTTCTGCCAAGATGTGTAAACTATGATTAATCTATTGGTTGATTATTGCTGAAACCAGATCCCCTCCCCCTCCCCCATTTATTAAATGCAACATTTTCTCTTTGAGAGGAATGAGTCCATCTCTTTCTTTTCTATATTTCTAAACTTATCAGGTTCTCCGTATAATCTGAACAATATTTACCACCCTCATAATTAAATTAGCCATGACACAATAATGGTCTTAGAAAGTGAATTGACTAGCCTGTGCCAGGGTGCCTCTGCACCCTTGCCAAGATTCAAAGACAACAGCTCTGACTCTCTGCGTCGACTGTCCAACAGCTTTGTATAGCAGATTAACTAGTGCTTTAGAACTCCTGCTTGGCTTCAGGTGCTTCAACTATTGTTGGCTGCAAGACCTTAACTAGAGGCATGGATCTTAAAATGGTTACAGCCTCCCATAGCAGGGTTGAAGACTTTTTTCAATGTGCCATTTCCAAATGATTCCTCAAACAACATTGATAAGTGGCTTTCAGACAAATCAGATAAGCACTAATATGACCCCAATGAAGGCAGACATTACAGGTTGTATGGCGGGGGGGGGGGAGTACACTGAGTTGGCAAGTTCTTTAAAGAGAAAGCAAGTAGTTAATTATGTACAGCCCCCAGGAATTGAACTCTAGTGTGTTGAGGATCTTATTGTTATTCTAAAGCAGCAATGCAGCAGCAAGCAAAGGCTCTAGCAGCCAAGACAGCTGCTTGTGGCTGGAAAGCCAAACAGGATGTGTGTGACTGTTGCCATGGAAACAAAGGGGCAGTCCATTCTCCTTATTGAGCACAGGATGTGAGCTCAGTGTGTGTCATATGACCTGTACAGGATGTACATGGGTGGAGTTTGGGGTTTCTCTCTGTTTGTTGAAGAGAGCAGACATGTTTTCTCTGTACTGAAGTGAAAGACAGGAATAAAAGCAATGTAGATTCATTTCTGTCTGTGTCTGATTCCCCTCCCTGGGGATATGCTGGAGAGCAGGGAGGAGGAGAGCAGCTGGTGTGTTTTCCTCACAGCCTGAGGAAAATCGCCGGAACGGACCTCGTGTGTTATTCCTGCCGGGAGTCGCCGGAGGGAGGTCGAAAGAATTCAGCCGGTGCCTGGAGAGATAGGCACATACCTCTGACCGGCCCTGAATTCCGACATTGGTAGCAGTTGACGGTTGCTACGATCCATGGGAGTCTGCATCAAGGAGACTGTATTCATCCCTCTCCATGGAGGCCTGAGATGGAGGCTGTTTCTCTGCAGCTAGAAGCTGACCAGAAGAAGCTGAAAGCCAAGCTACGGAGCCCAGGTATGAGATTTTCGGGCTTAAGAGTGTGAATGCAGATGGATTAATTCTCTGCTTCATGGGAGCAACGTTTGGGAAAAACAGCTCCGAGAGAGAAGAGTCTGCATTCCAAACATTCCTGTGGTTTTTCCTGTCCAAGGAAAGGAATGTGGTTGCTTAGCAACGCAGGCCAGTTTCAAGATAAGGGCTGGAAGTCAGGCTATGCCCAGAGAGGCATAAACAGGCCCTTACAAAGGAACTGTTGGAAGGGGACTTTCCAGGCGGCCAGTGTTATTGCTGCCAGGTGCACAGAGTGTAAACAAGCCAGCTATTGGATTTTAGAGGCTTGTGTTTGAGAGTCAATGCAAGGACTCAAAATGGATGCCAAGAAGGGGGAAGGCCTGCCTTCTCCACCCCTCTTGACCAGTGACAATTATGCATCTTGGTCTATTAAGATGAAGGCCAGAACTGCTATAATTCTGTGCGTGTCAGACTCTCAGCTTATTCATATACAAGATTTAGAGCACGCGAAAGATGTTTGGGACACGCTGAGAAGGACACATCAGAGAGATGCAGGTTCTTCAGCGTTGCTGTATTTTGAAAAGCTGACTAACCTGAGGCTTGCGCCTGATGGAGATGTTCAAGCGCACCTGACGGAAATGAAATTTCTGCGTCAGCAGATGGTGGAACGCAATTTCCGTCTGCAGGAGGAAGTGTTTTGCTTCATGGTGATCAACAGCCTGAATCGGACTTACAAAACGGTTGCCAGTCAGCTGGGGTCTCTCCCAGCGCAAGATTTGACTTCGGACAGGGTCTTTGCCGTGGTTCTGAACGAACATGACAGACTTGCCGCCCTGGAAGTCAAGGACAGGGGGAGGGAAGAACGGAGTTCAGACACCCCCACTGCTGTAGCTACTGGAGGAGACGCTGTAGCTTTGAACGTTGTCCGATGCCACAATTGTGGACAGACTGGGCATCTTCAGCGGAACTGCAGGAAGCCACGTCAGAACAAAGGAGCCAAGGGAAGCTCCACGAAGTCTGAGGCGTCAGGCAGAAGTCATGCCAAGTCACAGGCGAAGCCTGCAAAGGCTTTGATGTCCCTAAAAGCCACACCACAAGTGGGGAATTCCTTCATTTTAGACACGGGAGCGACGGTTCACATGACCCATCGCAGGGATTTGTTTTCGTCGTTTAAGAAGCAAAGCTTCGTTGTACAACAAGCCAACGGTCAAGAGCTGGAAGCCACCGGAACTGGGACTGTGTATCTTAAAAGTCTGAACTTGACTATAAACAATGTTTATTTGGTTCCAGAGTTGAAGTACAATCTGCTCAGCGTTTCGCAGATTGCCAAGAAGGGACTAAAACTGTCCTATGATGATCAACACTGCGAGATCTACAAAGATGGAGAGTTGTATCTTTCTGCCAAAGAGAAAGATGGACTGTATTTGTTGACTTTTGATCAAAGTGATTACATGGAATGTAATTCTTGTGATTCTAACATGGTTTCTTTTGCAGGTGTAGCTGAGAAGAACACCAAGCAGGTCACCTCAAGGGTCGACAGGGCATTTCAGCGGGTGTATGCTGATGTGATTGGTCCTTTAGCACCATCTAGAGGCAATGCAAAGTATTACCTAATATGTGTTGATTCTTTCACAGGTTTTGTCTGGATTTATCTTTTGGAGAGACCGAAAAAAGCCTTAGAAAGGTTTAAAGAGTTTTGTGACAAGGTTAAAAATATGCATGATGCTGACATAGATTGTCTTTGCACAGATGAGAAGCCAATTTTTCTCTTACAGGATTTCCAGAGGTTCCTGAAGAAGAAAGGGATAAGACACAAAATTGCAGCTTCCGAAGAAGCTTGGAACAGATGTGTTTGTGTTAGGGTGAACAAAGAATTGCAAAAGGGAATGCATGCGCAATTGCTTAGTTCACATCTGCCACATGAGTACTGGGCTGAGTCGCTAATGTCATATTCTTACACATGGTTGAGAAAGTTTTCAAATGAATTGGGAAGTTCTCCTTTTGAGAAACTGTTCCACAGAAAACCTTCTGTTGCCCATTTCAAGGTTTTTGGGTCTCATGTGAGGACAGAAGCTCCAGGTGGAGTAAAGAATGCCAGAGGCATTTTTGTGGGTTATGAAAAGGGTCTCTACAGAGTAATTTTGTCTGAATCTGGTAAGGTGATTCTCACAAAATTTCTAGAGAGTGCTCCTGAACAGGAGCGAGTGATTGTTCACACATTTCCCACAGGTGATGATGATGATTCTGATGATGATGATGTTGATTTTATTGAGTTCAGTAGTACTGATGATGACAGCGATAGCTCAGACAGCTCAGTTGTCACAGTCATTGAGAGGAAATCTCACGTAATGACTAGACCCTCAGAAGAGGAGGATGAACCACTGATTAAGCTTAGTACTGGTTCTTCAGAGAGTTCAGAGGCTGAACCAGAAAGCAAGGGAGAGCAGCACCTCTTACGTAGGTCTGAGAGAGCAACGAAGGGTGTACCACCCAAGAGGTATTCAAAAGAGTTTGCAAACCTAGCTATTGCATGTGTTGCTGTTGTAAACGACCAAGATCAAATTGAAGCTGTGTCTGAGTCAGAGACAAAGGCACAACAGAGAGTTGTTAACCAAGGTAATGCAGAAGCACTCATTCCTTGGAAGTCACACAACCAGAGAGGTACATTGGTAAAACCAGTGGCGTGTAGTTCCAAGGGTGGAACTGAAACAACAGGGGAGTGTTATAAGTATAACAACTGTTTGTTTTCTTCTCTGGATGACGCTTTGCTCGCTGCACGCATTGATACTTTAGGGGGAGTATGTTATTCTAAAGCAGCAATGCAGCAGCAAGCAAAGGCTCTAGCAGCCAAGACAGCTGCTTGTGGCTGGAAAGCCAAACAGGATGTGTGTGACTGTTGCCATGGAAACAAAGGGGCAGTCCATTCTCCTTATTGAGCACAGGATGTGAGCTCAGTGTGTGTCATATGACCTGTACAGGATGTACATGGGTGGAGTTTGGGGTTTCTCTCTGTTTGTTGAAGAGAGCAGACATGTTTTCTCTGTACTGAAGTGAAAGACAGGAATAAAAGCAATGTAGATTCATTTCTGTCTGTGTCTGATTCCCCTCCCTGGGGATATGCTGGAGAGCAGGGAGGAGGAGAGCAGTTGGTGTGTTTTCCTCACAGCCTGAGGAAAATCGCCGGAACGGACCTCGTGTGTTATTCCTGCCGGGAGTCGCTGGAGGGAGGTCGAAAGAATTCAGCCGGTGCCTGGAGAGATAGGCACATACCTCTGACCGGCCCTGAATTATGACAAATCAAGAATCCTGCAAAGAATATTTGTGGTTTTCAGCATCTCAGCATTCTGGAGAAAGAGTAGGTGACAATCAGATCTTATCTGTCCTTGAATTATAACAGGACATGAGTTGCCATGGGATGTAATGGTTTCTTTTAAACAATCTTGCCATCATATCCTAGGTCCAGAAGAGCTGGACCTTTAAGGGGCTTTTGCTACTACCACAGGTGCAGACTTTAAAAGAAGGGGAAAGCTGATGACATGTAAAAGCCTTTACGGTGGGAGCTAAATCTCTGGGAGAAATCCAAGCACCTTTAAACCTGTCCTTCCTGTGACTCTTACTATCAACCCGCTTCAGCTGCAAGTTACATTAAACTGCGCAAGAATAAAAGACAATCCATTTCAGACCTAAATGACTTAGACAGATGCTCTGCTGCCTCACTCTCTCTGCTAGGAAACCAATTACTATGTTCTCTGTGAGAAACGTTTTTACTAATACTGCAGGATGTTGATAAAAAAAAAACCCTTTAGAAGAGGGGAGGGGCTGAAAAGGGCAGGCTTCTAGCGTTCAGGTGAAGGCCATGCAAAAGAACTGTAGAGAGTAGGCTGCTGATTATAGCACTTGTACAGAACTAGAAGGAAAGCGAGACTGGTGTTATAATTGTAGGCATGCTTATGGAAGTCTTGTTGATGTAATTGGGGCTTACTTCTGAATAAATTTGTGTAGGATAAGGTTGCAAGGGCTTATCTTTCATCTCGTAATAACTTCCTAATAGTTATCTATTTATTTTGCAAGTTCAGGAAAAACAAGGTTCTGTTGCCAACAGAAATTGATTGCTCTGTCACTTAGAAATAAAAACAGGGCATGCTGTGAAACAATGTAAACTTATATGCTGTTTAAAAGAAAAAGTTTGCATGATGTGATCCCAGAAATGTTAGCATATAAGGCAACTGGGTGGCACATTGCTGATGAAATGTATAAATTTGCCAGTCTTATCAATGTCAGCCCATAGTATCTACTAAAGAAGATTAGCAAAGAAAAGGAGTCAATATGTCAAGAGGAATCCTGGTTGGTTTTCCCCCCAATTCACAGTTAGACATATGACTATGAGTTCTAAGGGGCAGCTTGATCATGCCAATTCCCTTTCAGTGATGAAGTTTACAACCTCTCCAGTTACTATTTAAGATGTGCTAGTGATGTACAACAGGTCTTCACACTACAAGTAATGTGATTAAAAGCACAAGAGCAAGACCGTAATCTTATTACACTGGAATTATGCTTTGGCAAGAGCTGTTTCATTCTGTTATTTGGTCATTCACTTCCACTGTCTGCTTTGTTTTCTGCTTTACCTTCTCACTCTCCATAGCTATTTACAACTGAAGGCCCCCTTCCTCCAATATAAAAGTACTAAAGAGCTGAGTGATATGGTTGCCACCACCCTCCAAGTCTAAAGCTCTTATACTCTGGTCCCTTCACTCAGCATTTGATGTACAGAATCCTGTCAATGGTGTCAACCATGCAACCATTTGTGTACACTCACAAGAATCAAAGATCTTTAGGAAGTGGAGCAATCTGCCACCTCATGGGATTCACAGGTCTCTTCTTGCCAGTCACCATTCCATTTAAATGTCTATGGGGGCAAGCCATTTGGGGAGCCATGATTCAACCCCCAGATATGGTTTCAGGGTCAGGTAAGGTTTACAGTGATGGCTACAAAGGATCTTACCTTTTCCCTTCTTCTTCCCCTTCATGTGAAAGCTGCTGGGTTCAGCAGTATGGCAGCAACAAGCAGAGCTCTGGCCACCCTCCTGCTTCCTTCCCAGAGGGCCAGTCACAGAGTTCTGCTGCTACCAAGCTGTCAAAGATGCCAGCAAGTTTCAGTCGTTTTTTTAAAAAGGAAGAGGGGAAAGGGTAAAAACCCACTACCACCACTGTAAGCCTGTTCCCTCCCGCTGAAACAGTGTGAAGAACAGTTCTTTATGCTGTCCTGCTTTCCTATCGTGAGATTTGCACAAAATGCCCTTCCCACATCAAACAAATCCTGAAACAAAAAGAAAGGAAGCAGTTTTAGTCCCTGTCCAAGTTACAGGGTATTTTACACTCTCATACACAAATATACAGATTTTTAATGTTCACTGCAGCACTAACTTGGGTAGCAAGGACATGTGTCGAAGGAAGAATATGTTGGATGGTTGACAAGAGGTCAGTTTTCTCTGCTTTACTGCTTTTGGTGCCCCAGTCAGTGATGGATTAATCTGCAAAGCAGTTGTGGTCTTGTGTCCAATTCTCCCCCCTTCCTGCATACATTTGATTCTTCTGAAGGGGCAAGAAAGCACTTATACAGCTTGGACAAATGATAAACAGTAAACCTGCAACTTACTCTGCTTTCACTTACGTGATGGCAGGTTTGCTTGGAGTGGGGGAATGAATGAATGAATGAATGAATGAAGAGCACGGAAAAATCCACCATTCCCTGCTGTCCATTTATTTATTCCTGTCTCCTATGTGTCCATAAATCCCCCATGAATTTTCCTCATGGCATTGTTGATTTTAAGATTATGAAATAGGGGGAAACATAAATTGACTGAATTTATCTGTTTCTTTGCCATTTATATTTCTTTGCAGTTTCTAGGACAATAAATGGGAGCACCTCTTACTCTCCAGGAAACAAAAATAGAATCACATTGCTAAAAATTCCTGACTGCGTATTTGGGTGTTAAACCAAAACTACAGGAAAGCTGAAAAAAGCAGAATAAACTGATTTCTCCCCACTGAGACCTGCTGCCAAATTGCACAGATCCTCTTTAAATTGAAGTTAAAAAAATAAATAAATAAAAGACAGGGCTAAGCTTACAGGAGAATTATCATTCCAAGCTATTCTGCTCGGGCATTAGACACTGAAACAAAAGTCAGGCATGAAAGTGGAAATGACAGTCTTATTCCACAAAGCTGATACGATCAGTTTCCCTGGGTACTTTATTCCAGATTATGAAAACAGAATGACAGCTACACCAGCTTCTAGGATGAAAGACAGAAAATTGCTGCATACAGTTCTACTGCTTTGAGAACATTTTCTAAATTGCAAAGGAAAGTGCTCTGAAGAATTTTGCAGGCATTTGTACCTTTTCCCTACTCTGACTTAACTGTATCCATAAGACCAAAGGGCAATGGAAGTTTCTTTTCCACCCCAAAATGACAGAAGCTTAAACAGCTCAACAGATCATTTCCATGAGGACTTACGCCACAAAGAATTGAGATTTGCTGTGTTAGATCAGCTTTATAGGAAGCCTCAGCAGAGGCAACAGCTATCAGCTATCAGAACAGAGCCACAATTGTTGGTTTAGCAAACAACTGGTGATAAGACCTTAGCTGACAAAGATTCAGCATACAGAGATGTACTTTTGCATTTCAGGAATACTCTGGTGTGTCTTCCCTATTATCTTTTTTTAAAATAACAACTTGCTGGTAGCAGGGAGGTTGTCTGTGGGTGCATAACGTTCACATAATCTGCCCTGGACATGTACAGTTGCCAACTTTTTTGACTGGTTCCGCTCCTGATACAGTGGTACCTCAGGTTAAGAACTTAATTCGTTCCGGAGGTCCGTTCTTAACCTGAAACTGTTCTTAACCCGAAGTACCACTTTAGCTAATGGGGTCTCCCGCTGCCGCTGCATGATTTCTATTCTCATCCTGAAGCAAAGTTCTTAACCCGAGGTACTATTTCTGGGTTAGCGGAGTCTGTAACCTGAAGCGTCTGTAACCCGAGGTACCACTGTATATACTAAGTCAAGAACTGTAGCTTTTTGCTATCATTTACCTCTGAGAAACACAAAACTTCACCAGATTAATTTCAACATGTCGGGCTGACATGACAGGTACATGAACAAGTTCAGATTCTAAAAGCTAGCAACCATTTGAAAATTACTCGATAATGGAAAGAATGGTATACAGTGGTTATAAACACACATATAATCAACTAGCAAGTCAATACAGTGCTATAGAAATACAGCTCTGTAAATGGTACCACAAATGTCATTGAATGGGAGATCTAAGAAATTGGTATTATTATTAGTAGCAGTAATATTAAAGCATGGCCTCTGTGGCCAATCATAATAAATGCATACTGGTAGCCATTTACAGTGGAAGCTTGGTTCTTGAACGCCTTGGTACGCAAACATTTCGGCTCCTGAACGCCGAATACCTGGAAGTACATGTTCCAGTTTTCAAATGTTTTTTGGAAACTGAATGTGGCTCCTGGCTATTGTTTCCAGGGCGCCTGCACCAATCGGAAGCCACGCCTTGGTTTTTGAATGTTTCAGAAGTTGAACGGACTTCCGGAACAGATTACGTTCGAGAACCAAGGTACCACTGTAGTTAAAAAGCTGGGGGGGGGGTGTTCACTCTTTATATTGAGCTGAGCATCTGGGAAAAGAAGCCAAACTTCACCTCCCCCTCTACCATACCTCCTTATCTATAACTGCCTTCAGGCACTTCTTCTCAGCTCAGTTCATTTCCGGTACAGTGGTACCTTGGGTTAAGTACTTAATTCATTCTGGAGGTCCATTCTTAACCTGAAACTGTTCTTAACCTGAAGCACCACTTTAGCTAATGGGGCCTCCTGCTGCTGCTGCGCCGCCAGAGCACGATTTCTGTTCTCATCCTGAAACAAAGTTCTTAACCCGATGTATTACTTCTGGGTTAGCGGAGTCTGTAACCTGAAGTGTATGTAACCTGAAGCGTATGTAACTCGAGGTACCACTGTACTGCTGCATGTGTGTGACGGTAAAAGGTTCTGTTCCCTTTCCCCATATGGTTTGATATAAAGTGTGTCCCCCCCAATTCCTGCTTTATGGCCAGTGCCTCTGGAAACTTTGCACGACAACTCCCATCATCCCTGACCATTGGACCTACTGGCTGAGCTGTGGTCCAAGACATTTTGAGAGTACTAGGATAAGGAAAGCTCCCCTAAATTGCTGTGCTCACCAAATGTTCAATAAGCAAAAATAATAATGCTTGGGATTAACCCAATTGACTCTGATGCTGCCAGTGCACAGTGCTCCAATGGCTCATTGAGATGCTCATCCCATTAGCTAGGTTCAAAAGGTTGTGTGAAATCTACTGCATGTTATTGGGAATTTTAAAGCTTCCTTCCCAGCACTTGCCCTCAAAGCCCCAAAGGCTAGGGGCCCACTGTTGTGTCATTCCATAAACTGTGGGGCACTGCTGCACACAGGGATTCTTGGGATACTGGCCACTATGATAAAGATAAAGAAATCTACAAGGCCTCCGAATTAGAAGATATGATTTCTCAACTCTGCTTAAAGATTGGATTTCTGCTGTTGTCCATACATGTTTCCACAGCCCAGACCTTCTTCCCCTCTTTTCTTTTCTTTTCTGTTGTGCTGCTTCCTCATCCATGGTTATGCCACATTTAATTTTACAGTCCTTGCTGTTAACAGCCCATGTTGTTAACTCATTATGACAATCCACTTTCTTTCATCATTGTTCACATAATTCATCTAGAAATCACTGCTGAGGCTGGTCTTCAGTGCCGAATCTCAGTGTTTACAGGCAGGTCTTCTGATAAAAGAATGTACCAGGTAATTATAAGAATTAATGCAAAAATCTGATAGATGGAATGTCAAAATATATGAACCAGTAGGACCTTCACTGAATCCAGAGGGCCCCCCAAAAGTGCTTGCATTTAAAGGATAGGAATTTAGGTATCTGGGGGCGGGGGAGCTTCTGACATAGGCTACTGGGTTTTATTTGTATAGTTTTGTTAACCCACGCCTTGGAAAGGTAGGTGAGCAGATATCTATAACTTGTGAAGACGATTAAATTGTTTTATAAGTGTATATGACTGAGGAAGTCATATCTCAAAGCAGTGATAACAGTAAAAGTCATGCTTCTATTTAGCTTCCCTACAAGAATATTACCAAGCAACATTGTTTCATTACACTATTTATAATCAGCATAACATCAACTAAGTAGGCGTTATTGCTAAAAAGAAACGATTGCATCAGTTCATTTCTACCTTGGGTTTACAACATCAAAGTTGAGCGGCCACAGAGTTATGAACTATATCAGTAAATAGGACAGCAGGAAGGGTGCATTGGTCGATATATTTATTGCCAGTCTTTAAAACTGTTGGGCTTAACTTGATAAAGACTGGAAATTCCTTCTAAGTAGCTCCATCTTTCAAGCCTTGTTATTAGCAGACGCTAAATGACATCATCTCACAGCTCTCCGACTTGAGATCAATACTGAACGTTTTCACTGTGAAAAAAAATCTATTTCTTCAATCTTGAATGTTTTGTTATATACTGACTATCTTCTGATGATGCACAATTAGAACAGTGGGAAAGTAAACCAGTGTGATATTTTTAATACCTACAACTAGAGATGTTGGAGAATTCCAACAAAAATGGAAATGGGAATAGAAAGTTTGAATGTGCAGTTATTTGTCCCATGTCCGGAGCAGAAATCGATCCAATGATTACAACTGGTATTCACTGTTGTTGCTGTCAGTCCCAAACAATATATAATTTATTACATACCACACTCCCAATTTATATTGCATTTCCTTTGCATTGAAATGAGTGGGATCAAATAACATATATTATGAAGTAATATGCATATGGTTAGCCACAGAATGCTCTTGGTCTAATCCAGAAGGGCTCTTGTTATGTACTTTGGCTTCTGGTCTCCCAGTACAGGGTTTATTATCACAAGTGTTTTCAGGAGGATTTACAGCACCAAACAAAGATGATGATCATCATAATCATATATCTCAAAAATACAGGCGATGCAAAACAAAAAACAGTGGGAAGACTGGCTACAGACTTGCACTCTACAGAACTATATTAATCCAGTTCTGTTGCTGTTCTAGAATTTATGGTATTTGTTTTAACGTCACAAATTATTCCTGAAGTTCCTCACAAAACTGCTGCCCTCTCAAATAGTTATCAGCATGGAATAATACAGTTTGCCAGGAAAGAAAGGCAACACAGGCAGTATCTTGAATTTCAATTAAGCCTATGCCACCACTAGGGTAAACACAGCAAGGCTGCGCACAAGGCCAATCCACAGAAGTGAGAAGATGTTTGTTATGCAGTCATGCACAGTGTTGTGCACCTTGCATTTTAGCGATTTTAAAAAACCTTATGGAGCACAACACAGTATCAGTACCTAGGAAGAAAGTAAGTATTTTCTCACACTGCAAAATGAGAAATGCCTTTCTATATCTCTTATGGTAAAAAAAGAAAGAAAGAAAGAAAGAAAGAAAGAAAGAAAGAAAGAAAGAAGTTAGGGAATTTAGAGCAGTTTTGAAAGCAGAAAAAAACAGGGCAAGGACAAAGATACAATGCCAGCAAGATCCCAGAAGACCATCTTATCTTCTTCTGCTCTGGAAACTTAGAAGGTAAAACAAATACTTCCATGTGTGGGCTATTGAAGATGATACTAGCAAAGTCGATACAACTTGTCTTCCTTGGGGTCTGGCTCATACTTAAAAGAGAAAAAGAGAAAAAGAAACACCACACAGGAGCAGGATGATGAGAAGTATCAAGAAAGTCTCCCCACCAGCAGCAGCTCACTGAGCTCTTAAATATCTTGTCTTCTTATTTTAACTTCAAGAGAGAACTCAACTGAACATGGCTAAAGAACCTAAGCAGAAAAAGATAACAAATTATGACAATATGTTGTTCACAGAGTATGCAGAACGTAGCATCCTATAGGGAGAAAATTATTGCTCTCTTTTGCAAACAGTAACTACAAGTACGCCAAGCGCAATGGAGCATGCCCTAAGTACTCACAGGGAACATTCTGTTGGGGATAGAGATGTTAGGGTTAGCAGCCCAAACACTGGATCACTACTTAATTAGTCCCAGCCACGGCAAAGAGGGGAAGCACTAGCCAGTGGGGAGAGGCTATTTATAAAGCTGAACTGTGAATTCATGAAAGGGAACTGGGGAATTGTAGGAAGACTGGAAATTAAGCTGGTTGAGGGGTGGATGATAGTCCAGCTTCTGAACTTTAATAATCATTCAAACATATTATATCCAATGTTCCTTTGCAATGCTAAATGGCACTTGAGAAGCAATGTTACGTGTTATTGTACAATGATTCACTAAGACTTTATGCAAAATGTTTATCTTTTATTTTAGAATACTGGAACATTTCCTTTCCTTAAAAAAATGTTATTGATTTTAAATAGACAAAATGTACAAAACAAAACCCAACAAGTATATAATTTCAAAAACATTAAGTGTACACTTGATTGGAGATATAATTATGTCCTTTTTCTATTATGTCTTTCAGGTCTACAAAGCTTTTCCTATATATCGTTCTTATCTCAAAGTTTGCAAGCAATCACAGAGCTCCATATCTAGCATTCCTTTCCTAAGGGCCAAACTACACATGATGATGTTCCATGACTAGAGCTCCAGTATATTTTTCTTGTCCAAAAAGCAGTGGGGGCTACAGCAGGGGGAGAGGGGTGTTGTTGATGATGATTCATTGATGCAACTTGGTCGTGGCTAACAGTCCTGATCCAGACTGGGTTTCCCCTTCTGCGACTATGTGAACAACAACAACAAAAGTCATTGGGAGCTCTAAACATGGAAAACCCATATCACATCTAGTTTGGCCCTTAATTGCACCGAATGTATGCCTTCTGCTTCTACTGATAACTATTTATCTAAAAATCAATACATATCACACACCTTTTGTTTTCTTTTAACATAAAAATAAAATTATAATATTAATTCATGTAACCTGTAATACAAGCTGTGTATTATTTATTTATTTATTGATCATCATCATCACCACCATCATCACTATGCTGCCCTTCATCTAAAGATCACAGTGTGGTTTACAATATAAAAACATAAACATACCATAAAAGCAAACAAAAACAAGACCCCCAAATTTAAAAGGTCATAGATCTGTACATTCTTTTCCTAATTTTTCCTAATTTTCCTATGAAATTCAAGGGAACTGTGTTTTCTTCTTTTTCACTGTTGAAACTGTGAATCAAATGGGAAGATACGTTTTTTTCTTGCAAAATGCCCAATGAAGTTTATTATTATTTTAATATATGTGCAACACTTAATCCGATGGTAATACGTCACAAGCCAAAAATTATTACACTTCTTATCCAGTTTTAAATTTGTTTTTCCTCTTAATCCATTCTCAAAAAATAATTTAAGGATGTAAACCTTCAACCTTATATTGTACATCAGAATATTGAAGAAAAACTCTATTGATTAAGAAGTTACTATGGATCTATGTACACACTTCATAACAGAGAATGCCTCAAATCTATGAAAAACTCCTATTGATTTGTCTGCCTTAATTAGGTGGATTCAGCCAATCATGAGAAAAAGACACAAGATTTATAGATTGTCAAATCCTTCCACTTCTTACTGTTCCCTTAGCAGAATTAGGATTCCAACAAACCATTTTATTTCAGCCTAACATAGTTACCCTTATGCCAGAACTGCCCCCAATTTGTCACTGACGCAGACACATTTATGTGAGATAATCCTGCACTGAAGCGAATTATGATGAGGCATCATTTCATGAAGCTCTAGGAACGACTTGGTCTGAACTGGACACGGTATTTGCATGTCATGGCGCTTTCAGAGATATGTGAAGCTGAGGTTGAGGAGTCACAAGTGGGCACAAGGTTATGCAAGTTCACTGAACTGCAAGACCCCTTGGCTCATGCACTGTGTCAAGATGATATAACATCTCCCAAACGAAACGGATTACAATGATTCCTTTTAGCCATTAGGATGAATATGTTCTCATTAATCTTACAGAGGCAGCCAACTGAAGAGTGCACTAATGTGACAAAGCGGGATATTTACAAGAGTTTGTATAGTTATAGGATAGCTTATTCTTTGCTTAATGTACATGGTACCTGCTATGCTACCAGCCACTAGACCAGCACTTACTCCAGCATAATCTAGTTGTGCTTCTGTGTGGTAGTGTCAGCCAAAGTTGGTAATTAAGTGCTTCAGAGTATTAATTTGCTCTACTCATAATGCTTGGATGCATCTGGAATGAGTTCTGGCAGCAGCACAGAAGAATGAGTTTGCTAGCCTTTTTGTTGTTGTGGCATGGCTCCTATGTCTTTGAAAGCTGCAGAAAACAATGCAGTAACAGGTGCAGCATTTCCCCATCACTGCACCTCCATGCTGGATATAGTTGCACCTATTTCATTTCAATCCACCATGTACATTTGAAAGGTACAGGAGCCCTCGGAAGCGGGGACGAATGATTCTGTCCATTTCTGCTTCTCTGACTTTCCAATTTTTCAAATTTTAAGCTCAGCTGATCACAATATCTGCACAAGTTTGCAAAAAAAAAGTCATGAAAATTCATCAGTATTTAAGTTCACATTTCTCCTAATATGTACATTTTAAATGAATTTTTGCCTTTTTCAAGCAATTTCCCCCATTTTATGCACTCCCCCTTCAATATAGTAATTTTTGTGCACGTTTTTATTAGAAGAATCGCATCGTAAAATTCAGAGGACAGCTGTGTTTCAATTCGCGTAGTGTGTCAGGAAGTGTGAAGCAGATAGGCTTGCACTAAAATGTGAAGCAAAGCAAATTTCTCCCCCACCCTGCTTGGAGGATGGAGGTGGCAAAGCTGTTCAGGAGAGCAGCTGGCCTGTGATGATGTGCCATGATTGGCCATGGAACTGATTGCTATCCTGTCTTTGGATGTGACTGGGAAGCAGCATGGGAGAGAGTCACCTGGTGCTCTCCAATGGGAATGGCTTTACTTCTTCTGCAAAGGTTGTGTTGGAGGCTAGGAGAAAACCCTAAATGAACAGAAGATTCCAACCCAGCATTGTTCATGCTCATAAGCTTCCCCTTTCACTGACATTTCAGTTTCTAGGAAATGCTGTACTCCTCCCACCAGGTTCAAAGTGGTAGTACAAATTCCTAGGCTTCAGCCTTAAGAATGTATGCTGGTGAAAGAAAGTTATTCGTTACTTATTTTGACAGTGATATATGCTCTGTCACTAACTGTGTTCCTTTTCCTGTGGGAGATTGCAGCAGTATTTAAACATCATAGTAACACACTGTGGACTTACATACTCTCCCCTTCCCTTTCTTCCTCCACAGTGTCCAAAAGGGGGTGTTCTGAAGCTTTCCCTTCCACTTTTGCTTAACTACAGCTTGTTGTGTTGTCAGAACTGACAAACTGTGATTAATGTTAACTATTTTTTTTAAAAAAAAAACCCTAAACCAACTTAATTCAATTATGTAAAATCTATCACTAATTTCCTCAAATGGCAACAACATCTATCCATATTAATTTAAGAGGAATATGCTTCATTTATACATAGTTCATGCTGCTACTTCTGTGGAATTAAACTTCAGCAGACCCGCTCTGCTTTGCTGATGAAAAGAATGTAGCAGTCTTTCCATATTGCCTTAAGTAAATCTGGAAATTTCTTCCTTTGTAAAAGAAAACCCATGGCCTTGACCGTAGTGTACTCAAAAGCAACTAATCACGAATGGCTTGCGGGCCTCGGACGCAAATGCATCTGCCATCATCCTTGAATACTGGCTGTGCTGGCTGAGGCTGATGGGAGCCTAATTCCAACAGTATCTAGAGGCAGTGGTGGAGGAAGCCGCTTGGGCATCTGGGGCGGCGCGCCGAGGGGTGGGGCGCACCGCAAGGACTCCAGAGTCTGCCTGCCTCCTCCCACTCAGCCGTCCTACTGCCACTGGCGGAGGAAGAGGAGTGCGGGGGGAGCGTACTGCCCCCGGCAGCGCGATCCCGGTGTGGTGCCATTGCAGCTGTCCCTCCATCTGCGCTGGGCACCCCGCCCCCAGGACGTGCCCCATGCCCCTGGGACGTGTGCCAGCCCCGCACCTTCCTGCTCTTCGCCCCCCTACAGCTGTGGGGGAGGCAGTGGGAGGACCGTTTGGGCAGCACGGAGCCTGTGCCTGCCCAAACCACTGCATCTTTTCCAGGAGAGACGCATGGCTTGGCACACTGCAGGCCACGCAATGAGTGCCACTCGGCCTCAGTGGTGACACCTGGGGCAGTCTGTACCCACCACACCCACTTCCTCCGCCTCTGTCTGGAAGGTACCAGGTTGGTTACCCTGCAGTAGGCTGGATGAACAGCATGATGCTGCAGATGGAAATGTACATGGCAACATGCTTACACCCATGGATCTCTCATGCTGCAGATCTATCCAGGGAGGCACAGCTTGATCCCTAAAACTATCAAAATCTTCAGTATGGCTTTCATATCAGATCCACTGCCAGAACACCACTTATTACTGGTGAAGTGTGAACCCTTAAGTAATGGGGGGGGGGGGTTACACATCATTCTGGTGGCATTTCTACAGGAAATGACTAATGTGAACAAGCCTGTATTGTCTTGTGAAACGAAATACGGTAGAATTTCTCCACATAAGCCATGTCAATGCGCTACAAACACATCACTTCAGAATAAAAAATTGAAACCTCTATTACAGTGTTCAAGATCATTTTGCCTGCCAATCCCAATACACTGAACATTTCGAGGTGCTCCTTCAAAGCTGCTGCTACAGAGCCTAGGCTGAAGTCTTATTACCATTTACATTGACTAGAAAATTAATCTTGATGTCAATTACTATTAAAGAAAAGTCCAGCCAGCTGCCATGGATAAATCTTGTTAACCACAAACTGAATTACTGTACAGGGTCTAGGCTGATTCAAGCTAAACTAAACAACACAAGAGGTTTTCTTAATTAATTAAAATATATGCTTAGCTTTAGGGTAAGCTTCCACATTGGTGCTGGTATAGCATTTGTGCCGTGAATACTCAGCAGTCTGTTGAAAATATGTAGTTTGTTAGTTGTGCAATTGCTAGTACTGTAATACTTGCAGAGTAAACATGACCGCCTGGATTTTCAACTGCACTAAAGACCCATTTAGCATCTCAGATCATTGACACAGATCATTGCTGCACATCTTGTGCAACTGGGCTCATTTTGAGGTTGAGTCTTGCCAGGCCTCAGCCCCACAACCTCTTTTAAATGCTAGGGAAGTATAATAAAGAGCGTCTCTAAGCATATTCAGAGTGCTTTTCATTGGGAAGGGAGAAATCAAGGTGCTCAGATTCGCCAACGGCTAGACTGAGATGAGCCAGAGTTCAATCTTATTTGTAAATTAAGCATCATGCTTCTAAGTGCAAGAGGTACACCCAAACAGGAGGAGCATATTTTAAAGTTATGACACTTGCATAGGAAGAGGGATGGACAACTTGGTGCCCTCAAGATGCCTATGGACTCCAACGCTCATCAGCCCCAGTCAAAGGTCACAGATAATAGCAGTTGTAGTCCAACAACTTCTGAAGGGCACCATGTTGAATGTCCCTGCTGCAGAACTATACACAATGCTACTTCAGTATACAAAAACACTGTTTCAGATAACTGTTTCACCTCTTTAAGATGAGGCAGTGGCGTAGCGTGGGGGGTGCAGGGGGGGCCGGCCGCATCGGGTGCAACATCTGGGGGTTAGGGTTATGGGGTGCAAATCCACGGGTTAGGGGGCGCAAATCCACGGGTTAGGGGGCGCAAATTACTTGCCTTGCCCTGGGTGCTGACAACCCACGCTACGCCACTGAGATGAGGGGTTTTTTTTAGCCTCCTCTACTAAACTACACACATGCAAATGTTACATCACAAACAGCTGTCCAGGACCCATATTGTGACAATTACTGTCCATGCAGGTGAAGCTGTGAACAGACTGGTATTCTCATAGATGCTGTCAAAATCCTTGGAGTCTAAGGTCTTGTCTGCACTCTTGTCATTTTCATTTCACTCCATTGTTTCAGTTTCAGTCGTCCTGAAATAATCTTTATGTGTTTCCTTGATACACACTTCCCCCTCCAAGATTTACAAGAGTCAAAAGTGATTTTTTTGCTGAATTTGCTCCAGTGGCCATATGGACTTATGGACCCCAGCAGGTATTACTCAATTTACCGAAAAAAGTAAGGGTGGGTTAAGCAAAATTACATTTGAAATATTCTGTGCTTATTTGGCTCACACACTTTAAATTATGGCAATGTTCTGATCAGACTCACAGTTCAATGGGATAGCAAGGGAAACAGAGGGCTATATCTTTTTTTTCTTAAGACTGTGGAGTCTTAAGAAACAAAAAGTTTCAGGAAATTGGATTTGAAACACAGGAGCAGATACAAGAGTTGCAGGAGCAACCTTCTTTATAAGACTTCTGCCAAGCCAGTCTAATCTTTTAATTAGCTCAGCCACTGATTTTAATCAGAAAGGAATGAGAATTTTAGCACAGCACACAAATATTTGATTTTGGGAGATGTGCAGGGATGGACAGCTTGATCTCCACACTTGTTGCAGTAGATATGCAATGTGAACTGGTGTTATTTTTTGTTATCATCAGAATTATTCATATTTCTTCTTCTATTTCTTCTTCCCGTTCCTTTTTGTGTGTGTTAAATTTTCAAAAATAATAATAAAATGAAAGTGTCCTAAGGTGAAACGTTTAAGCACTCCTCCATCTTCTCCAAACTAGGCCTTGTTCTGTATGCAACTTCTTCTTTTTAATCATTTGGAGGTGCATCTCTTGAGTGTTTCATCTCATTTGGCCCTGAGGTCATAATCCAGAAGGCACAAGCACACATGTTTCTCTTTGAAAAACTAATATACCAGCACTGCCATACACCATGTCACATTATAAAGTGCTTTTTAAACTTCTGGTGTTTTGCAACGTGTATATATTGCAGATACCGGTTTGCCATTTGCAAAAGCAAAAAAGAAAACCCACCCACATTGGATGTGCTGAGCTATTCATAGGATTTCCTATGGGCTGTGGCCTGAGGGTTTCCTCCTTGTTTGTCTTTCCATCTCTTTTCTCCTCTTTCTAAACGAATATCATTCTTTTAGAGCTGCTTCCTACATTTCAATTTTTGTTCGAAAGAATGCTTCCCCATAGGAGACAAAAGTAATGCAAGAAGGATTTATGACTGGATCTACTCATGAATCAGACACAGGTCTGCTGAGACTTCTGCAGGTTATTTACAGAGCTTTCCTGTGATTGAAGACCATAAGAAGGGCTGAAGCTTCCATTTTTCAATGAAAGGGAAGCTGAACACCATTTGAGTTATTTTCTGTTCCGCAGGTCAGACAGCAGGCAACGAAGTGTTAACACCCCTTCAAACCCAGAAAAAAATTATTTCAGCCTGCCAGGAAAGAAGTTGAGGATCATCTCAGTTTAGGGATTAACTTTAGAAGCAAAAAGGGGGAAAAGAATTTGATACATCTCTTAAAAGAACAAGAACAGTAACTGAAGAGAAACCACGGCAATACACCCAAGCAACAGAGAAAATGCTGATAGTACAGATGTTATTATGGTATGTATATTTGTGTTTTTATATTGCAAACTGCCCTGTGATCATTGGGTGAAGGGTGGTATAGAAATTGAATTCATCATCACCACCACCACCAGGTTTATTCAACCAGAACTTACACCGTACCCTACCAATGCTAGGCTAAGAAAATTTCACAATAACTTCCTCTACCAACATTCTCTGTAAGCCAAAAGACTGCATGTCCCAGTCTTTTGCAATGTAATGAGCAACTGCTAATAATTGAAAAGAGAAAACAGCAGGGAATTCACATTCTCGCAGCATGAACCCTGATATTTTACTGAATGAATACACTTATTAAATTGATTGGTTAATGGAGCATGTGTGCAGTGTTAGCATATTAAGAACAGGAAGCTGGACAGATATTTCCCTAGTGGTTTGGACCCAAACAGTATATAAATATGCAAAGTATCAGTTCGCTTATCACATACGGAAGGCAACTACGGGTCTATAAATTTACTTCCAACACACAGTAGAGGAGAATGTTGTCTCAAAATGGTTGTATTTCACTAGAATTCTTCTGAAGTGCTTTCTGCTGTCATGGGAAATGTAAGAATTTACCACATAGTAACAGTATTCCCCATGTACATCTTTGCTGATATTACACATAATAAGTAATAAGGCTCCAAAATTCACCTATCCACCAAAGATATACAAAAAACCCCCAATTTAATGTTGCACAGCTGTGAGATTTTAATAGTGCTGTAATATATAGCAAACATAAATTTGTGTGGTTTCATCTATTCAAGATACTCACGCATTCCAATCCATGTCAGTAATGATAAATGCTTCAGATCTCAAGCTATGCCTTTCAGTGGCCCTTGGCTTGCTAAGCTGCTCCATACCGTTCTATGTTGTACTAATGACAAGTTTGTGTAAGGCCAGATATACACCCAGCTTACACATTGCCAATTATGCTGGAGTTTACCGTTTTTAAACGTGTGAGTAATGGGGGGAACCACTTGAGACAACTGTGGAAATATGGAGCGGACAAGGGATCAAAGAGCTACATGGAAGGGCGCAAGAGTTGAAACACTTCTTTGTGACTCTATCTCAAATAGGAGGATGAACCCACAATGAGACTCAATTTGAAAAAATAAAGGAAGAAAAAGCTAAAATGCTTTTATAAAAGTTGAAAAGGAAAGAAGGGATGATGGCGAACATTTATCTGAGTAATTGCTAGCATGAAAGGGGATTTCCCCAAACCTATTTAGTGAGGCATTAAATAAAAATCCAGAAGTGAAGCACAAACTGGACAAGACACAGCTGTGAAGAAATCTGTGAGCATCGTTGATAGTAAAACTTGTGTGAAAACTGGTTACTGCAGACATATTGTTACCTTTGACACAGTAAACTTTCAGCATCAGAGCAGGGAAGCCTAATAAACTAGTTGTCAGAGACATATAAGGGGGTCAGTTCACAAGTAACTCCAAACCAAACAATGGATTGGCATGAACACGTGAGCTTCCAGAGAGGAGACTGCAGCTACTTTACTTCTCCTCCAGTCCTGATGTGGGGAGTTAAGTCATGGTTTGGCTTAGCATATCATCTGAACCTGTGCTGGTTGCTTTGTCTGTCTCCCGATAAACACGTTTTGAACGTTTTTTGGGAAGCCAAATGTCTGATGGGGCTTCCACAGCTTCCGATTGGCTGCAGGAGCTTCCTGCAGCCAATCAGAAGCTGTGCTTTGGAAGTCGAACGTTTCAGAAGTCAAACAGACTTCCGGAACAGATTCTGTTTTACTTCCGAGATACAACTGTACTCTGATCCTAAACCTCTGCTGCCTTGCAGGATATCTTGGGGAGGAGAAAAGGCTAAGGAATAAACCCTACACAATTCTGCAGTGGAGTTCCTATGATGGTTGGATGGCACCTTGTACACCTCCTTCTGGGAACTCCTGCAGCCAAGCTGGTGCCACATCAGCCAAGCTGAGAGGAGGGTCCTTTCATCTGGGCAGACCATGACCTCCATACACACTGCCCAGGCTTGTGTCCCCGGGAGGTCACTTAGGTGCTGCTAACACAGTGATCTGACTTCACCCCCAACAGCACAGTACATTGTGTCTCGAGACAGATACCACCAACAGCATATTAACATTAATAAATGAAAATATTATATTCTACCTGTTGGACAAAACCTATGCACTATTGTATAGAATTTGGATTAATATTTCAAAATGTTCTGATTTAAGAAATTGTCACATAATGTCTACTAAATGGATTAAAAACTGGCTAACTAACAGATCTCAGAACTTCATCTGGATGCCAAAGGGAGAGAGTCTGGATCTCAGCCACATCAGCTTGAACATTAATCCTCTTCTTCTTTGACACTGATACCATGGCAAAAGCCTGCCTTCTAATCTGGCCTAAATGTTTTCCTTAGGAACGAGGAAAAGCCATGGAATAGGCTGCTTCTAAATTTGTCATAGCTACTGTGGCATCCATATCCCACCAATGGATGCATTTAAATTGCCTATGATGTAGCCTTTGAGATTAAACACTATCCCTATAATGCAATAAAAAACGTTTACTTGTTTAGTTAACCTAGCTTCAAGAACACCAGGGAAAATCCACCACAAATAGTGGTGTGTGCAGGGAAGGGGCTGAATGAAGCACATGGCTGGTGCAACTGAGAACATGGAAGGGGAACATGGCCTTAGTGGTGTGCTTGCTGGCAGAGATAGTGGGCTGCTGGGGATATACAGTGTTGGTGTGTACATCTTATGTCAGCCAATAACATTTGCCACTCTGGAAACATATACAAGTCATAATCATGTTAACTTGCATCTTTTCTTAGGGAACAATCATCTTTACTTAGGGAACTGCTATGCTCCCATTAAGTCATCACCAAAACACATATAACCAATGTGCAATGATATAGTTTGTTATGTGATGCAAGTTTCATGTTTGTCCTTCTTGTTTGCACATTTAATCTAACCTCAAGAAGCAGGAAGCATCATAGTAAAACATTCTGAGTTGGTATTTTGGAAAAGCTATGCATTTATGATTAAATGAACAGTAGTTCCCATTTCAGTTCCCATTACATATTAAATAATCGATGTTTCAAACACATTCATTTAAAAGTGGAGGGAAAGGCTGCCCCCAATGTCTGCAGACACAGTATGCTTCTTATCACTTCACTGCACCATCAAACCACCCTTCTGACTGGATGCAAAACATCCATAAAGTTCTCAGTCACCTGCACTAGGTCACAGACTTCTTTCAGGCACAGTGAGAACAGTTACTTTGTTCTCTACCGGCACGAAATTATCATGGTGTTTTCTACCCTTTGCTTATCACAGTGGGGAATCGCTATACCAAATCTCTGCTTTTCAAACAACATGCAGCATATTCTTGTAGATCTCCAGGTTTAAGGAGTTAACTTGTCCTAGTTTTGGTTAATGGCGCATTTCTTCAGAAGTGTTTATTTCGTTCGGAAAAAGAAACCACAGGAAGTACTTGTTGAAAGTGTGCCAGCAGATGGCACCTGAGAGCAAGCAGCCAGAAATGCAGGAAAGAGTCATGCCAGAATGCTATAGCATAGACAATTCATATATTATGCTGGACCCAGCTTTCTTCATGGCAGAGTCATCATGATATGAAAATAATCACAATCCATCAATGAGAGAGTCTGGAAAAAGCTCCATATGAACAAATACACAGGGCATGCTGTTGTCAAGTAAATATCCAGAGAGTTCAATTCTAGTGTACCCATCAATATCCTATGTTCACTATGTGTATAACTTAGGGGTACAGCCATGCTAAATGGCAAAAACTGTCAGTAACTACTGCAGATGAGGAAATATGTCTATTTCTGTTTCTCTCAGTTTCTCATTTTTCCAACGTTAAATTCAGTTCTCCACATTTCCACTGGAGGAATTCAAGGTAGTGCTAAGAGAATCGCTTGTATGGGCTTCTGCTAATGGTATTGGTTAGCTGAATCCAGCCCAACAAAATATTTTTATCCTTATGAAAATTAACCAGCATTTTAGCGCTAAGTTCTACTAATTACATTTTCAAAAAGCATAGCTTTCCTAATATTTATATTTTCCCTAATATCATGCATGTTTCAGTAGTATATTCATTTTTATGCACATTTGGCCTTAGTATATGCCTTTTTGTATACGTTGCTTGGCTGAAGGACTGCACTAGAAAATGCAGAGTATTGCAAATTTTGAAGGATGGCTATGTCAGCTTGCATATTATTTTAGAAAATGTGAATTAGGTAGGTTGGCCTTTAAATGCAAAGTGAATCAAATTTCTCCCCCATCTATAGTAACAACATCCATAGTGAATTACAACATTCTAAAATACAATATAAAGGACAGTTTGAAAGAAAATTGCAGTCGCAAGAGTAATATGGGTCTTCAGGTGTCAATGGCCAGGGTAAAGAGGGGCATTGTGGCGAGGGAATTCCACAACGTGAATTGTATTCCATTCAGTTCACAGGAAAGGTTGTTCTGTTTTCTTACCAGATAGAATGCCTGACAAGGGAAGCAAACAGTTCTCTGGTTCTCCCTGTGCCATTTTGAATTTGAGAGCAGTGAATTCCTTTGCGAGCATCCATGATCAAACGTCAGATCAGATTGGGTTCCTACCCCCACCAATCACTTTAGCACTAGCCTCTGGTGCCAGTGTGTTCTCTTTCCTTTGTCTCAGGGACCACTATAATGGACCCCACTGCCAAAGAAATAGTGTGCTCGCCTGTCATGCCACGTGTGAGCAGGAGAAAGGATTATCTCTTTTGCCTAGAACACAGGAAAAGGACAACTCCAATCTCTGCTGTCCAGGGTCAAGCCAAGGCCACAGAAACACAGAAGACACACAACAGTACAGGCAGCCCCCCAATTACAAATGTTCAATTTGTGTGTGATCCTGTCTATGCACATCACAGTGGGTCAGCATCCGGGGGTCGAAAGGCCAGCTGGCTAGCCCCCAGCTGGATTGTCTCCTTCCAGCCATGCCACTGCGAAGATCCATCAACATAAATCAGTGACCCAAGCCTTGGGCACACTATACTTAGCAGTGTAACTGCACAACGGAAGAGACTGAGGCTTGTGAATACATACTATTAACTACAGATTTATTAAACATAACTCAAAACAGAGAAACATGTCGTCTCTCCTTGCCGTCTCCTCGGAGAGAAGATTCAAAAGCAAAAGCAATACAGCGGAAGCTCTGCTTACACCAGCAAACTGTGCTGGAATGTAAACAGACATGTGACATGTAACAATCTCATGTCTGCAACTAAAGGTGGAATAGAAAATCCCAAAACAGTGAACCCAGAAGTGATCTAGAAACGTCACAAAACCATCACTGAATTATCACTAAAAGGGTGGAACGGGGGTGGGGCAAAGTGGGGAGGGGTGAGGTGTTCAGGCTTTTTCAATTACTTCCAATTATACGTGATTTCGGGACGCAGGTGGCGCTGTGGGTTAAAGCCTCAGCGCCTAGGACTTGCCGATCGAAAGGTCGGCGGTTCGAATCCCTGCGGCGGGGTGCGCTCCCGCTGCTCGGTCCCAGCGCCTGCCAACCTAGCAGTTCGAAAGCACCTCTGGGTGCAAGTAGATAAATAGGGACCGCTTACCAGCGGGAAGGTAAACGGCGTTTCCGTGTGTGACTCTGGCTCGCCAGAGCAGCGATGTCACGCTGGCCACGTGACCCGGAAGTGTCTCCGGACAGCGCTGGCCCCTGGCCTCTTAAGTGAGATGGGCGCACAACCCCAGAGTCTGTCAAGACTGGCCCGTATGGGCAGGGGTACCTTTACCTTTACCTTTTATACGTGATTTCAACAATGTACCTCCAAATGTAAACAGGGGTCTGCCTTATCTGTTCGGGATATAAGTGCATGTTTCTGTGCGGCAGGGAGGGAGACCATTAAACTACTATATGCCTTCCTATTTGAGGCTTGGATAGGGCCACCTTCCCACCTTGCGTCACCAGCATGAACTCTATAGAACTTTTCTGCCTGCATAGACTCTTGGAGCTGCAGTACCTTCAGATGGCCCTGTTTATTGTCTCAGATCACATCATGAAGCACCAAAAAAAGAACATCTAGTAATTACTCTAATGACACATCCTCACGTTGGTAAATAGCAGCAGCTGCTCCTTTAAAATTATTTCTGTTCCAAAACCACTGGAAAATTGTTTAAGTTGCAAAGTATTATCTGGAGCTTATGAAACAGGTTCTTAATTAGGTGAAACTGTTTGCTTTGTTGTAGACTCATTTCCAGAAGCACCTAAAAGAGCTTTTAATGCTAGCGGCACATTTAGACTGCAAAAATCTCTCTTCGTCGCATCAGCCTACATGCTCTCACTCACCTCCCACTCCAAAAGAAGCTATTTGAATCTTAAAGAACCCATTTAATGCACACTCTTCTTTGCCAGGGAATAGAGAGGTTTCACCATGAAAATGTCAGACTCAAACTTTACCATAGTAAGTTTCCTTTACCTTCCTGTTTAGAGGCCTGCTTTGGGCAGAGTATACTACACATTAACTAACAGAGCACAGCTGGAACTCAGACTTTTTTGTGTTCTTATTATTGGTCTTATTGTTATTTATTAATCACCTTCCACATACATCCCAAGGTGATGTTTAAAACATAATAAAAACAGCTTAAAAACTGTAACAATAAGAAGTGATAAATTTGATTACAAAATCCTAAACATTTTTGCTATGAAGCAAATAAGAGAGGGAAAGTCCATGGAAAGCGGTGAGCAACATAAACTGGAATCATCTTTCAATATTCAGCCTCTTTTTCAAGTCTAGTATTAAGCCACTTTCCATGTTCAGAGTGCAGGAAACCATATCGCAATCCTAATGTGGAAAGAATTTATGCTATTTGATGTCCATGGAGAGATCATCATAGAGCAGGCATGGTCAAATTTGGCCCTCCAGCTGTTTTGGGACTACAACTCCCATCATCCCTAGCTAACAGGACCAAGGGTCAGGGATGATGGGAATTGTAGTCCCAAAACAGCTGGAGGGCCACATTTGGCTATGCCTGTCTTAGAGTTTTGATACCTTCATGACTGATTTTCCAACAGGGCACTAGCATAGAAATATTTCCCACATAACTGTTTTCATCAAGTGAGTAATTTAGCAGTCCAAGGAATAGAAACTTGAGGTAAGGATAGGCAAATTGTTTTCTTTCCCCCACAAATCAGAAACAAGTCATTTCACTTCCTGAACAACCCAGTTTGGGAAAATGAAGACCCTCCAAATGCACTCTCCCATCCTTTTCCTTACTTAGTTGGAAGAGAAGGAAGCATGGGGAGGATATAACAGCAGCAAGCAACAAGAAGGATCCCCCTATTTCATCCTGATGTGCTCTGCAGTGTGTCAGAACCAAAAAAAAGCATTTGTGCCTTCTCAAAAGCTACTGGCACTGTGGCAGCCTGTGGGAAGCTTCCAATTCCCAGTTGTCACTGGGTTTTTTCCAGTTCTGATGTGTTGCAGAACATGTCAGGGCAATGAAGAATAAGATGAAAGGGGGCGAGCTCCCTTTGCCATGCTCTCTTCTGATGCTACCACCACTGTCTCGACTCCTCACCTGCAGCTAACTAGCAGGATGACTTAAGAAGGTGAATTTAGGTTTGATGGAGTCAGGTGAGCAAAGGTGAAAGCCCTTTTCTGACTTGAATACTGATGCAAGCTAAAATAGGGTGGGCCCCACAAATTATTTATTACTTTGTTTAGTAGAAGCATTGTATACCACCTCTTCAATTATTTTCCCCAGGTAGTTTACCAAAACAATACAAATAATGTGATGTGAATTCCATTATAATCAATCCCTCTAAGAATCCCATTAGTTTATGGCACATAAACAAAAACTTTCTCTCCATGATGCTGGCAAGAATGCGGCAATGTGAGGACGTTATATTATTTGTGATGGCGCTGTCCCTGGATTAGCACATTCTAGTCAGAGATTTTTGCTGGAATTATAAACCAACCGGTGGCTCCTGATCCCCTTTTGCTTATTTTTGCAGAACTGCAGTGTCATGCAGATCTAGTAGTATTTATCCTGGCTGTGTTTTACCTGAACATTGCTCACTGATTGCTCTCAGCCCTCCTTTACAAAGAAGGGTTGACTAGTTAAAGTATGACAGCTTGCATTACCAGAAAAAAGGATGCTCAGAACAGAGTGGCCTAGATTGACCATTTTGTTAAAGCATGTTCTCCTTCATGGAGAGCACGTGTTGTGGTGGGGGCCGCCAGGACACTCCAAAGTTGGGGGGCGGGCTAATTGATCATTGGCCACTGATGCGATTGGGGCTTCCCTTGTTGTTGGGAAGAAGTTAATGTTGCCATTTATTGATTGACAGCCAGAAATAGTAAAACTCCTTGCACGAGGCTAGGGCTTCCTCTTTTCGCCCGTGCATTGGATTGCCCGTCCCTCCCTCCCTAGAATAGGGTTGTTTGCTTTGACCTTGCTATGCCTGTCATGGGGTCGTCTGCTTTGGAGCGGGGGCCTGGTAGGAATTTTGTCCATCTGGCTGATTGGCTGGGGCCATTTGGTTTTTGCCTACTGCGTAGCAAATCGTCACAACTTGTAAGGTTCGCGGTTAGGCATTGGTTTATGGTTTGGTTGGTTGAGGGGCATTGATTGGCTGTGCCTGCCCCTCTAATGCTGCTGCTGCAAGGGATTCCGTTAAAGGAATTGGGAGCTAACTATTGCTTGTCCACTCTGACAAGGGGGCTCGGGCCATAGCAATGAGCTCCTGGTTGCATTTGGGGTGAGGGCAGGTTCCCTGCTCCGCGTAGCCCCCAAGTGTATTCCCCCATTCTGACTTTCGCATCGTGCAGAATGTCAGTCTGTCCTCCATGGTGGGGGCAGATAGTCGCAACCAATGCCTACGCAACCACTCACAAATTTGTATTTTAATAAAGTTGTGGCCAAAATTATGCCAAAAATCTTAAACAAAAATTTCTGTGTGATGTGTGAGTTATTGGGGTGGACCTGGGGACCTCGACACGCAACATCTCGTTTCTTTTTGTAACATATATGCATGGGGGACACATGGTGGGAACCCATCTGAGTGTCTGGGAAGATATTCTCCTGCATTAATTTCATGATAGTCCTTAAAGGTAAAGGTAAAGGTACCCCTGCCCGTACGGGCCAGTCTTGACAGACTCTGGGGTTGTGCGCCCATCTCACTCAAGAGGCCAGGGGCCAGCGCTGTCCGGAGACACTTCCGGGTCACGTGGCCAGCGTGACAAAGCTGCATCTGGCGAGCCAGAGCCGCACACGGAAACGCCGTTTACCTTCCCACTGGTAAGCGGTCCCTATTTATCTACTTGCACCCGGAGGTGCTTTCGAACTGCTAGGTTGGCAGGCGCTGGGACCGAGCAGCGGGAGCGCACCCCGCCGCAGGGATTCGAACCGCCGACCTTTCGATCGGCAAGTCCTAGGCGCTGAGGCTTTAACCCACAGCGCCACCTGCGTCCCTATGATAGCCCTTAGTTGAGAGTAATTGTACAACACTGTACAATGTTAGTTTGGTTAATTGTTTATTTGCACATTTTTTATGAAAGCTACAAAACTATTTTATTTTTATTTCTAAAATCCCAGAAATTTGTTTCTCTAGTTGAAACCAGCCCACACAGAGCACTTGAGAGATTACTTGCATCTTGTAATTATACATTAGCATAAAAGGTTTGTGCAGTGTCACTAAATTCCATGAAGTATCAAACATGCACCCAAAGGAAAAAAATTCCAGTAATTCACTGACAAAAGCAGCAGGTGATTCCCTGAACCGTGAATTCCATCCAGCTTTGTGTGGCATAAGCATACCAAATGACTGGATGCTAAAAAAAGGGTTCTTCATCACTTCATTTTTGCAATAGCTTTTGGGACACATCTTCCATGACTAAGATCTGTGAGTACAAAATGCCTTAACTATAATACATGTGAGTCCAGAGATAAGTTCCAGAAGTGATTTTGCAATCACTTTCATCCAAGATAGATGCAGCATAAATTGAAGTCCAGTCCTCTGAATGTGAACCACGGCTTTCAAAACATGAAAAGCAATCCAAACCCTATCTTCAAGCTTACCACCAGGTCACCTTAAAATAAATATCTGGCATAATGGAACGGAATGGAAATAAAACAACACTTGTAGGACTGATCCCTGCAGTAGATTGTCAAGGACAGACTCTGATTCTTTTGCTTGTGCAAAGGTGAGATGAAAGCAAACAATTTGTATCTGTATTATTTTATCCAAAGGCTTGCTGAATAGATGCTGCTCTTTAATGTCATGGAAATGAGCTCTTCTATACTGATCATCCATATTTTTAATCATAGCTTCATTGGTTATATCAGTTACAAAGATAGCCCCTAACCACCATATTATTTATTTATTTATTTATTTAGGGGTACCTGGATGACGTGTTAAAATGAATGGTGCTTCCCTTAATAAGTTACTAATTTGAGGTGTTTAAGATTTAACTTCGCACCTTTTCCAACAGCTTTTTCACCTTTTAAGTGTTTATTGCAAGTGTTAACTAGAATCAGTTATCATGTTAAAAATAAACTGCATGTGGAACCCTGTATATGTCAATTTAGCCCAGTAAGAAACTTTTAAAATAACTCTTCTCCTTCAAAAAGTAACTTTCAAATTTATTTACCCTTATCCCTGTTGTCTAAAGATAAGTTCAGTCCTCATTTTTCATGGGCATTGACTGAATTCATTTAAAGTTCAACACAGAGTTGAACAAAGATTTCTCAGGCAGCTTGACTTTCCCACTCCATTAATGTTACCACTTAAGAATGAGGGCAGTCATCTCAATAAACTACAGTAGCTTGAAGGGACTGAAGTCCATTTTTCCACAGTTTGAGGGTTAAGCTTTATATTTAGGAAAAACAAGAAATGTATTCATGCTAAGGGCTATCCCATTCATAATATTTTTAAGTGTGCATCTAATTTTTTTAAAGTATACAGCTAAAAAAGGTAGTGTGATTCACACAAATTCACTTTTAGATACAGGTATCATAATACATACAACTCTGGGATAATATTTCATGGCTAGCTTTTTATTCCATCTTTGTGTTTAAATTAATATAATTTTATATGACTATAGTGCTGGCCTTTGGAATATTTGAATGTGACTGTAGTTTACTGGAATTGGTTTCAAAAATGTACGTAGCCTTGAGAGGGCTTGACCTAAAAGGTCTATAAATACTTAATAAATAAAATAAAAGAAATATGACATCCTTTAGCAATGACAGAAACAGACATAGTTTCAAACAGATACCCTTTTTTGAAAAGAAAAGAAAAAAGCAATACTGTATTAAAGAAAAAAACCTGGGAGCCATTTTGAAACCAAGAGAGATCCTTCGCTGAATCCATATTTTGATTATTTTCTCATCATATCCATATTAATAATGTTGTTTATTTATTTATTTATTTACAGTAGTTCTATTCTGCTTGTCAGGCAGATATTGATAATTTCCTTTCATTCACCATAATGAAAAAACCAAAGATAATATTTTATGAGCGGCATGTTGTTAGGGAGATGAAATTCAGCCTAATACATAAATTATAGTGATACAATACTATTCACGGAATCTCGTCATTCTCATTATTCTCACAACACAGATGTGAGGATTGCCTAATTGACATATTAATGAAGGAATGAATACGTAGTGGAACCATAGCTGTCAAGTGTCCCTTATTTGAAGGGACAGTCCCTTATTCCAGCGCCATGTCCTGCTGCTGTCCCTTATTGATGGATGTCCCTTAAATGATGTCCCTTAAATTTCAAAGGAAGCAGCTCCTCTGCCTCCCTCCCTGCCGGCCAGGGAGGAGGGAGGCTCCAGCTGTGTTGCTTGGCTGTGTTGCTCATCCAATAAGAAGTCTAAGAACGACTGGGGGGGTGGTGGAGCTTGCATGCCTTGTGTGTGGCTAGTTAATGCAAGCTAAGGGGGTTTTTGAATGCTGGACGCCATTTTGTTGCACGTGCTGCAAACTTTGCAGTGCAAAGCCAGGCCAGGGAGCCATCTTAAGTTGAGGCTGCATAGGCCTTGTGGTGCATGTGATTCAGATTCTATTCAGTTGAACCTCTGGTTACAAAGTTGGTTGGACAGTGTTCTCGAAGCTACCAGCATGAGTTTGACCAGATTGCAGGAGGACAGGAAGACTGGAGTGCCTGAAACAGGTGAGGCTGCAGGTCCCTTATTTTCAAGGCTGCTGTCCCTTATTTTCAAATCTGTAAGTTGACAGCTATGGGTGGAACAGCTGCAGTGGTCACCTAGAACATTATCAAACAAATGTCCAAGGAAAGAATTCAGGTCTCAGGAATTCAGTTTATTGTCACAGAGCTGTAAAACACAGCAGCTTGAATGGATTACCGCAGGGAAGGCCAGCTGGTAGCCAACAGGTAGCACCAGGCCTGCTAGATTATTATACATGCGCCCATAAGTCCGCTGGTCTTTTCCTACAGACCCCTGGACAGTGTAGTGCCAAGCAAAAATAAGTGCTGGTGTTGACCTTTAAAGCCCTAAACGGCCTCGGCCCAGTATACCTGAAGGAGCGTCTCCGCCCCCATCGTTCTGCCCGGACGCTGAGGTCCAGCGCCGAGGGCCTTCTGGCGGTTCCCTCATTGCGAGAAGCAAAGGTACAGGGAAGCAGGCAGAGGGCCTTCTCGGTAGTGGCGCCTGCCCTGTGGAACGCCCTCCCATCAGATGTCAAAGCGATAAATAACTACCTGACATTCAGAAGACATCTTAAGGCAACCCTGTTCAGGGAAGTTTTTAATCTGTGATATTTTAGTGTATTTTTGGTTTTTATGGAAGCCGCCCAGAGTGGCTGGGGAAACCCAGCCAGATGGGCGGGGTACAAATAAATTATTATTATTATTAGTAGTAGTAGTAGTAGTAGTAGTAAAGAGCTATAAGACCCACTTGGCTCAGAGAAGAAAGAAAGCAGAAAACCAAGTATTTACATTCAAACTGAAGTTCATTATTGCCAGCACTGGTTTCTAGCTTAGAGAATGATAAAACTGACCACTGCAGCACCTGTGTTTCTTTCCGAGATGAATGGTGGTAAACAAAAGCCCATCAGCACTGAAAGCAGAAATTTTAATGTGCAGTAGGAAAGCCATTGGTTAAGTTGCCTCCAAGCTGCTTGCTGCTAAACCACAAGGCTTGTTGGCCTGAGAAAAGATGCCTACAGTAGCATAAAACTCACTTTATTTTGTTGGCACCTGCATTTCTATTTAAACATACTTTGTTCTTTTGATTAATATTTGCTATACAAAACTTTTACAGGCAGCTTTTGAAGAGACTTATTCCATTCCAGTGCACAAACTCAAGATACAAGCTGGTTACGTAACATGGCTCTGAGCAGTCAGTCACATTTATTATTCAGAAGACTAACTAAAAGTCTCGGTGCTTTCTTTCAAATATGCAGTTCTAACTTGTCAATCGTGGACTTACAGCCCTGTTCTGCAATGTCAATCTGCATCTTCACCACAACAGTGCCTTTGCAAATACTAAGAGCCCATTCATACCATTTCATTTCATGCAGCGCTTCCCATGCAGGAATGTTGAATAAAAAAACCAAACAAAGCAAGTTTGTCAACAAGGCTAGAAAAATTAAAAAAACTCAAAAGATGCGAGAAAGCGAAAGAGGGAATTGTTCTCAAAGTGCTCCAAAAAGTTTATTGTAGTAATAAATGTCCAATATGTTTCAGAATGGTTTTTTTTTCCCTATCTTCAGGAGCAATTCTTTTTGTAGGAACACGGCACACACCCAAACACAATTAATGCTTCCTCCTTGGCAAAATACAGATGTACCGAAGTTTTTCTATCAAAGATTCCATCTCTGGACTTGTCGGTCTCCTCTTTCCTTCTGACACATCTGCAAAATCGATTATCAAGGAATTCCCCACACAGGAAATATTGCTGGTTTGGCTACAGAGTACAGTCTACCTTTGGATGTTGCATCAGTATGTAGGCCTTTTGCGCACTATTTTTGACTGGACAAAACATGAGGAATATTTTATTGATATTTCCCTTCCACTAGCACACCCTACCCATTCATCTATGCTTACAGCTTTCCCCAGGAATTTATTTTTATTTAATATTTACAGGCTGCTTTTCAGAGTAAAACTCTCTCAAATTGGCTTAAATGATAAAAAAATTAAATCAGAGGAAGGAGTTAAGCATATGCAGTTTCGACACTATATGTGCCATTAGCTCATCAATATATTTCCTCGGAAAAACCACATGTTTCAATGTCCAATGCTTCTGATGACTGTAAGGAACTGAATAGGAAGTAGCCTGTGAAAAGACTCCATATTCAGCAAGGATTCCTTGCTGTGCCTAAGCAAATAACAACTTACGAATCACAATAGAGAAATCACAGTGGAGTAGCTTTAGTCTAACACAAGTTAGTGACTTAGTGATAATGGGATGAAAGTAAACAGTATGCTATTCATCAAGTGTTCAGATGAGATACTTTCACCGGGCTCTCCTGATCTTAAGCACTATTAAATGTAACAGTCACAGACTGAAATCTTAAGACTAGGAAATCCATTATTACCATTACACCACTCTCCTACATTTAAAGGCTGCTTCTCTTGCAAGTGGGCAGTCAGAAGCAGTGGTGAGGCAGGGGGAGACACTCCCCACCTTTCCCGCTTCACAGGGGTAGTGCAGGAGCTGAGATTTTGAGAAGGCTTTAATCTCCGCTCATGAGCTGATGAGCAGAGAGTAAATCCTGCTGTCTTGGCTGTGCGATCCTGTTCCCTGCCCCAAACAAGGCACACAGCCAACACAGGGCTAAAATCTAGCCTCCCAACTATACGCTGACATCACTGGTGATGTCAGCGGATGGGCAGGAGGGCCTGACATGGGGGAAATGGCCTCACATGCCAAAATGGGAGGCCATGATTGGCCCATAAACACACCTGCCTTGTCCATATTACGTATTCCATTACGTATTGAAAGCTTGAATAGCTTCCTTGGATTTAGAAGGAAATGAGAGATTGGGTGCCATGAACATAATGTTTATCTTAAGCTATTTTTACCCTACTCTTCAGCTGAAAAAAATGCTCACAGGCTTGCATAAAAGATCAATAATGATCTCTTCCTTGCTCATAAACTTACAATCTAACAGACACATCGCCAAATGGAAAAAGGATGGGGACACCAAGCATCAAACCCCTAAAGCAGGCATGGCCAAACTTGGTCCTCCAGCTGTTTTGGGACTACAATTCCCATCATCCCTGACCACTGGTCTTGTTAGCTAGGGATGATGGGAGTTGTAGTCCCAAAACAGCTGGAGGGCCAAGTTTGGACATGCCTGCCCTAAAGGATCTCACCCAGCAGTTTCATGTAGATGTTAAGTAGCATGGACGACAAAATCCATGCACACATTTTTCTATGTTCTTCCTTTTCTTGTCACAGAACTTAGTTGCCTACTGATCTAGATCATCAGTGAGAAGCTTCCAAACGTTTCTACTATATTGTTGTTTTAAAACTTATTTTTGTCCTCAAAAATTCTTACTCACTGACTACTGGCTTTAAGGGGAGCCAGAGAAAGTGGTCTCTTTCAGCATTAAATATTAAGAGACCTGCTTTATCTAGCTGAAGGTTATGAACACTAAGTAAGCGATCAAGTTTCTTCTTCAACTATAAGACATCACATGATTAACTTTACTTACTGCTCCAAGCCATGCTATAGAGGCTGCTTTCAGGGAAGCTAGTAATGGAATATCTGAGAGGGAGTACTTTGAGATTGTATAAAATGAACTGCGCTGGGGCTCATATTTGCCCAGAAGTCATGATCTCTGCCCTGGAAGCCCTTATCCTATCTCTGACAAGTTGTAGATTCTTGTTTGTAGCTTCCCACTAATGAGGAACAGGCACTGCAGATGCTAAAGCCATCATACTCTCTTCATTATTATTACTTTACACATTCAAGGCTGAGCCCTGACATTCATAATAAGTTCTGGGGCTCAACACCAACTAAAATCAAACCCAGATAGAATCAAGAGAGAATGACTCTGTTTAGATGGTAATCAAAAACATAGTTCAAATTATAACAAACCAACTGTGGTGAATTTGGGTCTCACACACCACGCCCATACTGCTTCATACATGAGAGATGGAGAGGAAACGCTTCTGCTCTCACTTTTAACTAAACTACAGCTTCCCAGTCTGAATCTGGGGAACCATAGTTTATTCTATGGCTAGCTGTTTAAAACAAACCAGGACCAAACAGGTGTAAAAATTAAATTGAGCATGAAAATGAATGTGGATGCCATTAAAAGTGAACTTGCAAGACTATTTGTGGGCCCAGGAGCAGCAAGCCTTTGGCTGTCAAGGTAGAAACAGGGTAGTGGTAATAATGACAGGACTAGCAACTCAGGATCTAATAGGCCACAACTTTATTGATTATAGATGTCCGTGGGCTTTGGCTCAGGCATTAAGGTTTGTACTCCGAATCAAACAGCCCCTTTGCTGGTTGATTATTCCTTCAGAGTAGTTCCTGGGTTAATGGCTGCCCTATGACACACATCAAATCCAAGCAATCCCTACAGGATGCCATTTGCGGGTGCTCTATGGGCCACTATCTCCTGTCTTGGCATTTGGACAGAAGCCGCCCCACTTGGACCCCTTTACTGGGGTACCCTAATCCCTAGGAGTGAGGAGGGTATTAGAGCTCAGGCCACCCCCTCCACTTAGTCTAGGAATCCAACCCAATGCATTAACTGCCCACAAGTTGTGACAGTTGCTATGAGAAAGGCAATCCCCCCCGTGACAAGCCCATTTTGTCTGCAGGCAAATTCCTCCCTGGTTCCGAATATGGTGCCCAAATAAACCCACAACAAGCTCTAAGCATGCCCTACTTGCTCACCTTAAAGCAGGGCCAACCATAAGTTAAGGGCGGGGGGAGGTAGGAAGTCCATCAACAGATGTGCTGCTGAGAGCAGGCACAGCCATCTTTTAAAAGTTAGTGGTGGACCTGAGCGAAGTCAGTCCCAGTACCTTGCTTGCAACTGACCAATTTAAATTTAAATTTTGTGGGCGAGTCCTAGCTGCTCCTGTGGCTGACGGAGGACATGACGGATTGCTCTTCTAGCTATGGCTGTGCTACAACTGCCACATACCACCAATGACAGTAAGCAGACTTTCTGCTTGTTTTCAATATTGCAAGATTGTGCAGTTGCCTTATGTATTACATTTATACCCTGGCTTTCCTCCAGAGATCTCAAGGTGATATACATACAGAGAAAGGGCAAACATTTCAGTTTACTATGTAGACAAGTACTATCATTTTACTATCCTGACAAGATCTATCTGCAGGTAGATCCTAACGCATTTTTTTCACTGATTCTATTTAAAGACACTTTTCCATTCCAGTAGATTTTAACAAAAGCCAGGGAAGTAGAGAAGGAAGAATCAAAGCAGACTCTCCTCTTGCCCTTCTTCCTGCACATATTGTCAGACCATTACAGTTTTCAGATTTCAGCTGTCTACCTATATTATTGTACCTGTCACCTCATGTGTCACCTCCATCTACTAAACTCTTCTATTTACTGTTTCATTTTGTTCTCTCAGTTTTAGAGATGTCATTAAGATGCTATTTCCTAACATTGTATGTAGATACCTTGCTGACCCTGGAAGTTTCTCATTCTGTTGTTAAGCAAATGGGTTCCCTCCGTTTAGTGCAAAAACATCCCTTGTGCCAAAGACGATGAATGTACCTATTGCTGCACATTCATTCAATATATCACAACCATTGTTCCATTTAGTACATATAACTGTTAATACAACTATGACTGTTCTCCAGTTTTCAGCATACCTCAAGTCTGTAAGAAACCAATACACTAGAGAAATTCAGTGCTCAGCAGAGAGGGCAGCTGAACTTTGAGAGCAATTAGAATTTCTTGCTGCTCTTCATTTGTGGTTCTATAGATTTAGGCTGAGGATGCCTCCTTAACCACTGTTAAAGAGGTGGTTTGAGTTTCCACATAACACTAATCTCTGGTTAATAACACCTAAGGTTTATGAACCAACTGTAAACCTTCGTTAACAAGCAACCCTAACTATAGTTTAAAAATGGCTGCTGGACTGCATTTACACATAATGCCAAGCCATGGTCTAATGGACCATAGTTTAATAAAACATGGTTTATTGCTATGTGAGAACCAGGCCAATAAATTGCTCAGGGCCATTCAGAAAATTTGAAAGACAACCAGGGACTTCCTAAATCCAGACCCAACACTCTACCCCTCTCAAATAGGAAACAAATTTAACTCAAATTGGACTAGAGTCCTAATTGAAGCTCGAACACACACCCCTTTCTGGGTTTAGATTTGGCATTTGAAAAGTCATTCTATAATACCACAACACAAAAAAAATTATTTAAGTTAGGACAACAACAGAGAAGAAACATAAATTTTATTTCAGCCAAAATTAAATTTAATAAAGACATCTGTTGGATGCAAGAATGAAAAAACAAGATCCTTAGAACCATCTTGTCTTAGACCGTGCCAATTCTCCTAAGCAGTCTCTCTTGCCAACAAACAGAAACTCTGTATTTTCCATTATGAAGCAGAGCCAGCTGACTCTTAATCCAGATCTCTACTCCCACTTGGCAAAAGCTGAGGAGCAGAAAAGCAAGGAGCTAATATAGTGAGGCAAAATGAATTGATCCAGCCAGTTATACCAGAATTATGGCTGTTCCCCATCTACAAAAAATTGTCATTCCTGGTGAACAATGGAAAAATTACCATTTGCACTGCAGTGTTAATATGCCAGAGATGCCTCCCCATATATCATCAGAGAACACTAAAACTCTATGCAAGCTGTTGAATAAGGCACACAACTGCCAGTTAAACTATTAGGGCATGCTTAGAAACAGTGAAGTAAATTGTCACACATGAACAAAGATTATCTACTATCCCTGCTGCTGCCACTAAGCATAGTTTGGAACCCATACAGTTGGCAAATGATGCACAGAAAAGTGGCAGAATCTCTGACCAAAGGATGTACAAAATCTACATTTGAAAGAGTCGAGTTGGAGTGAGAATTCAAGATTGCTTAACAGTGATGAGAGGGTAGGTTGAGGGGAATTGGTTGGTAGTGGAAGGTTAGGGGTGATTCAAGCGAGCCACTTTTGAAGAAGTGGGTCTTGGGAAATGAATTAAGGTCAAGGGAAGTAGGCTTGCTGAACAGAGATGTTGTTCCAGCAGGCACTGGAAGCACATCACAGAAAGTAAGGTCAGAGTAGAAGGAAGACATAAAAGCAAGTGTGACGGAATATGAAGGATCCTGAGAGAGGTAGCAAGAAGCGGTATTATGAGATAAGAGAGAGATGGTACAAAGAGGCAGTGGATGGGAGTGGGAAGCTTTTAAAGTATGGCCTATAGAAACTTGTCCTTCATGAGGAGCGACAGAGAGTCAATGCAAGGTTTAAGGAAATTGGTGGTGTAACGGTTACCATTAGGTGATGAAGTGGGTGGACAAAGAGAGGGAGAAAAGTGAATTCAAGATGTAGGAGATGGCAAAGATGCAGAGGCTGTTGTGGTACTTCAGTTGTGCTACACCCTTCCCGAGATATATGGTTGGCACCAACTTTAGAAGTTTTAATTTTCTTAGAAATTCACAGGATATTAGTTGCTTAGTGTGAAGTCACTTTGTGGTTTTGAGACTGTCAGATGTATTTATGTACATTATCAGCTTTCACTGTTATTTTGTTACTGAAATTTATTTGTGGCTCTTTTAAACTGAGTTTTATTGTACCCCAGTCTGAGATAATCGACGGTGAAGGCTGGGTTTGAAATGTGAGGAAGGAAGGAAGGAAGGAAGGAAGGAAGGAGGGTATAGGACGTGGAATATAAAATTTTCTAGACCCAGAGATGGGGCAAGGTGAGGGAAGAGGGAGAGAGGACATAGAATAAGGGCAGTGTACGTGGAAATGGATATAAACTTATACTGGATCTTGCTAAGCATCTTGCAGAAGTGTAAGATATTGGATTGTGTGGGAGAAAGAAGTGAAAGCTTGAAATACTTACAAAAGAAACAGCAGGGCTACCGTGCAAAGAAGGGACGAGGGGTAGATTAGTTTAACAAGGAGGAGAGAGTAAATTGACAGGGCATAAGGTCAACATGGTCTTTCCTAAGAGGCGTCCAAGCAAAGTGGTAACAGAAACAGAAAACAGATGAAGCTTTGGACGTTAGCATGAAACACAGAATTATAATCAGAATGAGGTCAGTTTTCTTGACATTGGCAAGAAAAATCCATAAGAGGCTAGGCTAAGTTAACTAGCCTCTTGAAAAGTCTTCTTTATTTTAACAGCTTTCCTGTAAGTTAAAGGAAACAGAATAATCAACATTCTCTTACACATCTTAACCACCAAATGTTTCATACATGTAACTGAGAAGATCTGAGTCTCCCGTCACCCACCTTAAAGGAAGTAACTTCAACACAAGTTCTGCAGAAAACATCAGGGCACTTGAAGATCATAACAACAGGCACCCCCAAATAATAAGCATCTTACCTTCTTATACTGAGGCAAAGGCCCTTGCTTTTGTCTCTCCCTGTCAGGATAGCACCTTATTTATTGAGAAAAACACTATTATGACTGCCTTAAAAACTCTTCCTTTTAGAAGTAATGGATGCTGCTTAAAAGATAGTCCATAACATTGATACCCAAACTAGAGACTGAAAAGACACAACTTAAGAACTACCGCCCCATCTCCCTCCTAAATGTGGATTATAAAATATTTGCTGACATTTTAGCAAGCAGACTCAAAAAAGTCTTAAATGAAGTAATTCATAAGGACCAGGCAGGCTTTCTCCCAGGCAGACATTTGTTTGCAAACACAAGGAACATTATTGATATCTTGGAACTCTTGCAAACAAATATTAATACAAAAGCAGTCTTGATAGTTATAGATGCAGAGAAGGCCTTTGATAATATCTCCTGGAAGTTTATGAAGAAAAATTTGGATGGAATGGGAGTGGGGCGGGGGTTTTATAATGGGATAGAGGCAATTTATTCGGAGCAAAAGGCAAAACTGATAGTTAACAATGTGGTGACAGAAGAGTTTAGAATTGAAAAAGGAACACGACAAGGTTGCCCTATATCCCCTTTGTTATTTATATCGGTCCTAGAAGTGCTCTTGAATATGATCAGAGGAAGTTTATAATCACTTCTATTAATTTCTCTTCCTGTGATTCCTAACAAGAAAGCTTCTGGTTTCTTCACAAACGTGTATTTAAACATCCTTTTCAACTCATTATATATCATTTCCCAGAAGCCTTTTACTTTCTTACACTCCCACCACATATGGTAAAATGTCCCTTCCCTCTCTTTACACTTCCAACATTTGTTACATGTCTTATACATTTTTGCTAATTTTACGGGAGTGATATACCATCTGTATACCATTTTCATAATATTTTCCTTTATCGTCATGCATGCAGTGAATTTCATATTTTCCTTCCACACCTTCTCCCAGTCTGCTAACTGTATATTATAACCAAAATCCCTGGCCCAGTGTATCATAACTGATTTAACTTCTTCATCCTTTGTTTGCCATTCCAGTAACATTTTGTACATTTTTGACAATACCTTGTAATCATTATTAATTATTTCCTTCTGAAATCTAGACTCTCCTTCAATATATTTCCTCTCTTTACAATCCTTCTTAAACATATCATTTGTTTGGAAGTAGACTTTTAGCAAGCAGACTCAAAAAAGTCTTAAATGAAGTAATTCATAAGGACCAGGCAGGCTTTCTCCCAGGCAGACATTTGTTTGCAAACACAAGGAACATTATTGATATCTTGGAACTCTTGCAAACAAATATTAATACAAAAGCAGTCTTGATAGTTATAGATGCAGAGAAGGCCTTTGATAATATCTCCTGGAAGTTTATGAAGAAAAATTTGGATGGAATGGGAGTGGGGCGGGGGTTTTATAATGGGATAGAGGCAATTTATTCGGAGCAAAAGGCAAAACTGATAGTTAACAATGTGGTGACAGAAGAGTTTAGAATTGAAAAAGGAACACGACAAGGTTGCCCTATATCCCCTTTGTTATTTATATCGGTCCTAGAAGTGCTCTTGAATATGATCAGAGGAGACCGGTTGGTGGAAGGTATCCAGGTCGGAGCGAAACAATATAAGCTGAAGGCATTTGCAGACGACCTAGTTTTGACCTTACAGGAGCCAGAGCCTAGTACTAAAAGGGTATTACAACTGATTTATGAGTTTGGTCGAGTGGCGGGATTTAAACTTAATAAGCAAAAAACCAAGGTTTTAGAAAAAAAATTGACTTCTTCAGAATCAGAAAGGTTTCAGAAAGAGACAGAATTAAATGTGGTTAAAAAAGTGAGATACCTAGGGGTAAACATAACAGCGAAGAACAGGAACTTATTTAAAGACAATTATGAAAAATGTTGGTCTGAAATTAAAAGAGATTTAGATGTTTGGTCAAGATTGAAACTTTCCTTGTCAGGACGTATTGCAGCTATTAAGATGAATGTATTGCCAAAAATGTTATTTTTGTTTCAAACTTTGCAGATTGTGGACAAAATGGAGTGTTTTGGGAGGTGGCAGAGAGATATTTCAAGATTCGTCTGGCAGGGCAAAAAGCCCAGAATCAAGTTTAAGATATTAACTGACGCTAAAGAAAGAGGGGGATTTGCCCTGCCAGACCTAAAGTTGTATTATGAATCAGCAGCTTTCTGCTGGCTGAAAGACTGGCTACTTCTTGAGAACACTGATGTTTTAGATTTGGAAGGATTCAACAATGCATTTGGGTGGCATGCATATTTGTGGTATGACAAGGCTAAAATACATAAGAATTTCAAGAACCGTGTTGTCAGAAAAGCAATATTTAATGTCTGGTTGAAATATAAAGACTTACTGGAAAACAAGACCCCAAGGTGGCTATCACCAATGGAGGCTAAGGCCCTGAAAAAACTCAATATGGAGGCCAAATGGCCGAAATATTGGGAAATTATAGAAAAAGATGGAGATACCTGGAGGTTGCAGAGTATGGAGAAAATAAAAGATAAAGTGCGAGATTGGTTACATTATTCTCAGATTAAAGAAGTTTTTAAGTTGGATAAAAAGATAGGATTCCAGGTGGAAAAATCAAAGTTAGAAACAGAATTGTTAGAACCCAGCTCTAAGATACTTTCAAGAATGTATAACTTGCTGTTAAAATGGAATACACAGGATGAAACGGTTAAATCAGCTATGATAAAGTGGGCACAGGACATTGGCTATAACATCATGTTTGCTGACTGGGAAAAGTTATGGACCACCGGTATGAAGTTTACGGCATGTAATGCCTTGAAAGAAAACATTATGAAAATGATATATAGGTGGTACATGACCCCAGTCAAGCTAGCAAAAATATATCACCTGTCAGACAATAAGTGTTGGAAATGTAAAGAAGCTGAAGGAACATTCTTTCACCTCTGGTGGACTTGCCCTAGAGTGAAGGTTTTCTGGGAAATGATTTATAATGAACTGAAAAAGGTATTTAAGTATACCTTCCCTAAGAAACCAGAGGCCTTTCTCTTGGGCATTGTTGGTCAGAGTGTGCAAAAGAACGACCGAACTTTTTTTATGTATGCTACTACAGCAGCAAGGATACTCATCGCTAAAAGCTGGAAAACTCAAGAATTACCCACACTGGAAGAATGGCAGATGCAACTGATAGACTATATGGAATTGGCCGAGATGACTGGCAGAATCTGAGACCTGGGAGAAGAACTGGTGGAGGAAGACTGGAAGAAATTCAAGGACTATCTACAAAAATATTGCAAATTGCTTGAATCTTAAGAAAGATGTAAGATTAGTAAAAATATGGCTCCAACAAACGAGTTATAAAGAATTTAAATTTAAAGTAATCGGAAGATGAAAAGATAAATTGTGGATAAGTAATACTTTATGATTAAGCTTCAATGTGAGTAAGTTAAATCCCAAAATTTGAGATATTAAATATTGAAATTATATTATATGAATTAAATTAAGTTAATAATTTGCTGGTAAAATTTATGAGTTTAGAAAGCAGGAACAAGGCTCGTGAGGAAGTCCAAAGATGAATATGAAATGTGGATATTGGAAAAGACTGTGTTATTATCTATGTATTTTATTGTTAAACTAAAATTTAATAAATATTATTAAAAAAATTAAAAAATAAAAGATAGTCCATAACCTATGTGTCCTGAGGATGGGTCAGATATTATGGGATGCAGTGGCGTAGCGTGGGGGGTGCAGGGGGGGCCGGCCGCACCGGGCGCAACATCTGGGGGTTAGGGTTAGGGGGCGCAAATCCACGGGTTAGGGGGCGCAAATCCACGGGTTAGGGGGTGCAAATTACTTGCCTTGCCCCGGGTGCTGACAACCCACGCTACGCCACTGATGGGATGTAAAGGATTCATGTTCAACTCAGAGTGTTTTCTTTGAGATTCCCTTAGGCATTTCACTGCAAGAAAATGACTACATTCTTTCAGTTCTTGAGCCTTACCTTACCACAGTGCTAACAATGCACATTTTGTCAAGAATGTCCTGATATGCCCCAAGGCACTTTTTTTCCAAATACATTTCTTATTTCTAATGTGATTGGACATGTACTCCCAGCCTTAGGTGACTTGAGATGCAGCATTTTACATTAACAGTGGCTACTTTAGATATAAGCAGAGTACTACAGCATACCTAAGATACTTATTAATGAATCTCTATTATTCAAAATGATTGGGATCTTTAAGTGTTTTATTGTGTCATGGCTTACTATCAACTGATCACTATCACAAGCAATATATTTATTTAGTTAAATTCATTTATAAACTGCTTAATATTTTAAAACCTCTAAGTGGTATACACATGGAAACAACATTATCACTGAAACCAAAGTACAGCATAAAGCCAGTAAAATGATATTACTAAAGCATATTAAAAACAGGAATTCAAACAAGTGAAAATTAGGTTCTAATCTATGGGTCAGGGAAAACCTGGGCAAAAAAGTCTGTCTCTACAAGACGTTTGATGCAACTCACATTTGCTGCTTCATGTATGGCAGACAGAAGAGTATTTCATAGTATAGAGGCAACAGTGGAAAATGCCCGTTTTTTGGTTGCTGCCCTATGATATTCTGTAGGGTATAGTACCATGAGTAGAATTTCCACAAGTCTATACAGGGGCAGGCTGTCTTTCTCATAAATTTGCCATGAGTTGTTCATGGATTTATATATTAACAACAAGACTGTGAGCATGGCCCGTAGCAGATCAGCAGTCAGTGCAGTTTCCTCAGAACACATGTAATATGTGCACATGCAGGTGTTGCACTCAACAACCTGGCCACAGCATTCTGCATCAGCTACAGCTTTCAGACTAATCCCAAGGGAAGCCCCAAAAAGAGGGCACTACAGTAGTCCAATCTGATTAAGAGGATGGGCTAGGCATATGCAGCCCCTCACAGTTGTTCCTGTCGCTCACCTAGAAAGCAACCCAATCAACAAGTCAAACTACCAGAGGGCAGCATCCTTGCCTGCAGTGGTGTCCAAACTTTTTTCAAAGAGGGCCAGATTTGATGAAGTGAAGGGCCGTGGGGGCCGACCAAAGAGCCAACCAAAGTTGTTGACCTTTTTTTTTTAGGATTTTACCCCAGGAAATAAACTCTGCCACAGGGGGCAGATTAAACCAACTGGCGGGCTGGATCAGGCCCCCGAAAGGGATTTTGGGCATCCCTGCCCTCGTGGTTCCCACAGCAACAACGCTAAAGGGTGTCTTCCCTTTTTGGGTGTTGCCAGGCCTGCTGTCCAAGGCAATGCTGCTTTTAAATCCCAGTGGGGCAGCTAGTAAAGTCAGACCTGGGCATCTGCCACCAGGAACTCGCTGGCCCCTCTAGGAAGACAAATTGTCTTGCAGAGCCAAACTGCCCTGCAAGGGTACCACAGGTAGAAACAAGCAGGCAGCAGCTGCTAAGTGCACTATTCACTTTCTACCTGGGTGAGGCAAGGGGTGGGGGTGGGGGGTGCTAACACACTGCTCCTCAGATGAATCAAGAGAGCTTTACCAAGAACCAATAGAACACTAATCAATTCAGTAAAGGGAATTGGACATACCAGGGAATCTGGAAACCCATAATGACAAATGAAACGCCTTCCTCTGCTGCACTGTCCCACTTTCTCCATCACATTCTGATCTGCTTCAGGCAATCACAGTAACTGTCTTGCTTCTGCAGTTCCTGCTGCACATGATGCCTCTGCAGCATTTCTAAATGGATTTTACAAGCACTTTGTAGAGACAACCGACTCCATTCAAAAGACTCCTGAGAAGCAAACAGCCTCTACAGCACTACATCTGCCTGCTCCTTCATAGGTTCAAACCATCAAACACTGATGGTGCCATTTGGTGATTATATTATTTTGAGTAATTATAGCATCTGACCACAAAATATTTCAGGTTTCTGTATCTGCTCTAGTACATACTGTTGATACTATGCTGCTTCCAAAGATTAAGAAATATAGAATACAGAACATACAGAAATACAGAACAAATAAAGCAATATATATTCACTGCACTAACCAAATAATTCAACACACACACAGAAAACATCCCAGTGATTACTAGGCACAGGTTTGTTTTCATTTCCTAGTTGAAAAAAAATTCAATTTAATTATTGGTTGGATGTTTGAACTGAAATTAAAACATTAATACACACTTCAACTACAATGTAATTTTGTTAAGAGATTACAGTGATGATTAATGTCACGGACTGACAACTCTGATGAGTTATGTCAAATACTAAGCTCATCTTCAAGAAAGGGCTAGGCCTATACATATTACATCCTCAGATAACCCTGCAACTGAAGACTCTTGATGGGCGCATGCATGCTGTGAAATCATAGTCAGAGCCAAAGAATCATAGTATCAGTCTTGCCAGAATTTACCTTCTGTTTGATTATGTGAATTAACTAATCAGTATTCCAATATAAGAACAAGATGCAGCTTAAGATGAACAAGTTGAATTCAAGTTCAGCAACAGAATTGTGCAAAATTACAAGAAACCTAGAATAATGTAGGCTAATTTTAGTTTTTGTGATGTGATGGTAATTAAAACATAAGTGAAATATAATATAATAAATATTTGCCAGTTTTTACTATGCTGCCACACCTCAAATCTATGCTCACCCAGGGCAAGATGAATCACCTGCTTAACTCTCAAATATCTCCCCCTCCCATAATTTCAATTTCTGGGGGAAATATGAATGTCATGTCAGTAGGGAGGAGATAGTGGCAGAACCCATGTTTTGCTTCCAAAAGGTGCTGGTTCAGTCCTTGCTACCTCTAGGTAGGGTTGGGAAAGTTTCCTATCTGAAACCGCAGAGAACCACTGCCAGATGTGTAGACTGGGGTGACTATCCTTTTACTTGGTTCAAGGGCCACTTTCATCCTTCACAAAACCTCTGGGGGCCACATGCCAGCAGTGGGTTTGGCCACTCTACACTCTCACATATACTCAGGCACAAATGCCCCTTATTGGGAGGGGTGGGCTATTGCATCTAGTCTACTCATGAAAGGATCATCATGATGACTGGGGAGGGGTGGCTTGCAACCCCATCAGAGTGCTGGGCTCTGTCTACCCCAGTGCTGTGCCCACAATTTGCCCCTCCTTTTTTGTTTCCACCATTAAAATCAGTGATATCATGTCAGACCAGAAAAAATTGCTTTGGGGCTGGATTAGGCCTTCATACCGGTTAGCCACCCCTACTGAACTAGAAGAAGCAGTGGTCTAATTCCACATAAGGCTGCTTCCTTGTACTAGGAAGGGGGTCTCCTATTTTGATAATGCAGAACTCCACAGGAAAGAACAGTGATTATCTTAGATGCTTTCACTTATAAATTCAGTGGTCTGGGCATGAATGTTAATTACAGTTATTCAATACATGGAGCACCTTGATGAGGAACAAAGAACCCCCACACTACCCAAATGTTGAATAATGTGCTCAGCTGTTTAAAAATACTAATTTATGCATACTCATAAACAGCAGAATACAGAGCACACATATTTAGGTATTCTAATTCAGTTCCCTCAGGGCTCCAGGGAAATACAGATAACATTTCCATTTTAATAAAATTGCATCATAATTTTGTTTACCTTTCTGCAAATTGCTACAGTGGACATTTAGCCATTAAAGCTATCTACCAAATTTCATGAAATCTGTCTTCTAATGAAGGAGAGGGGGACTTTTCCTGATTTTCAACTAATAATCTTGCCGAACTCAATAAATTTAATATTAACTCATCGTGACTCTAACTTGAAAAGGCTAAATATCTTATAATAGAGGTCAGGAACAGGCAATCATCAGGCTGAATAAAAAAATTGAAGGATTCTGTCTATCCCTCTGTTTGCCACTATTCCTCTGGTACTGGTTAGCAGGGTCTAAACAATAAAAAATAACAACCAGTGGGTCACAAGAAATATTATGTCTTGTTATAAATGATCTTAATAACTTTCCTCCAATACTCTTTAGGGTATAATTGACAAGGTAAGTAAGACATATTTTTTAGAAACCTGCATCAGGTAGGGGATGGGGTATATTTTTCCCTGTGCACTTAAAGAACAACCTATTCAAATATTGCTGTTGTCGTGTACATGTAGAGAAATTAGACAATTTTACCATTACTCTGAAATCGTCTTCCCATTTACCATTATGGGTTTGTTTTCATTCTGCAACGTTTGATTATATTTAGACAATCTTCCTTTTATTCCCATTTCTGAAAATGTAGCTAACTCCAGTTCTTCATTTCTTCTAATATTCCAAAGACATTAGTATATGGTAAAACAATATACCTAACTTCTGTCAGGAAAATATAGCTTTCTTATGCTATAGAATTTGATAGTATTAAATGGGCTTTGCAGCTGGTTTCTTCCAAATCTTTCTACAACTCTCTCAATTGTGACTCAGCAGCTTCATTTGGCACTGTGTTCCATTAATGAATTGTGACAAAGTATTTCTTCTGTTTCAGGTATGCAGACTTTCCCTTTTGTGAATGATCCTAAGCTCTTACATTCAACAATAGTTCTTGAAATACATTTTCCTAAAACTCGCTCATGTTTTGAATCTTTTATGCTACCTATTCCTTACATGTCTAATTTTAATGGTATTTAATATTGTATTTTTTCATTCTCTTTGTAAGACTTCTTCATGAGCACAAACTTACTAACAATCTCTGAGTCACCTACAGTTTTGCATTCTTCATAAAGTGGTCTTCAGGATAAGAATAGTTTCAGGTTAAGAACGGACTTCTGGAACGAATTAATTACGTAACCAGAGGTACCATTGTATACTCAATACTGGGAGGTTCTGGATGCAAGCTTTCCCCCTCCATTCAAAGAGCCTCATCCCGTTTTGAGTTGAGTCCAGACCCATTTGAGTCCAACTTGAAATAATGTTCAACTCCTGCCAACACTGCCTTCCTTCACAAGCAAATACCTTTAGCTTAGCAGAGGGGGGAAATATAACTGGATTAAGTTCCACAATAATTCATACCAAAGATGGATGCATTTTATTGCCAGCCCAGCAGTAGTATTGGTGTGATACAGGAAGAGTTACAGCTCCCTTGAATAACCAACCTCCTGATGTATGGAATAAATGAAGAAAGTGCCATTGGCAATATTCCCTCACCACTGGCTATATGTAGTAGCGTATTTATCAAAACCTATGAATGAACACTGGCATTTAGTAGCAAACCATGGGGTGAAGGAAGGATATGTAGCCTACGCTGGCTTTGCTTTCAGCTTGCTCAGTGGGACTTCTATGGCTGCTTTATACCTGCACTGCATGTTGAGCTGCTTTCAGCTGATGAAATGCCAGCTATTTACCTAATTTGATAGAGCAGGGGATTTGTGTGCACGTGCAAGAGTGATAGTGATCTGGGAGTAAGGATAAAGGGTAGTAACTTGACTTCATGAGAGTAGCATGCAGAGGGGACGGCAAATGCAAACACTGACAGATGCAAGGGAGAGAGAATTGTGGACTGACTGATTAGAAGGGAAGCTTTCAGCAGGGGGTGTAAGCACATTTTCAAAAACGTGTACTTTTGTGTACAATAACGGGTTCTTAATTACATCTAAAAAGATCTAACTATTTACATTAGAACTTAATATATTTAATTAGAGTGGAGTCCTGCTGAAGTCCTCAATCCAAAATTAAGTTGTTTAAATTTTCTCAAGATGTGTGAGTCATTTATTATTTTGTACCATTCTAAAGGTAACTCGTGTTTCCTTGTATCTGCATATATTGTCATAGCCACATTAATATTTTATATGAGTGGGCAGTTTAGAAATATTTTTTCTAAATATTTTGACAATGATCCTGTGAGCACTACTGCTTTAGGTGGCGCTTCTGAAACTGTTTTGGTATAGTGCCTCTCTGAAAACAAAACTATGCAGTAGTTCGGAGATGTAAAGTATAGGGGAGAGCAGGAAGATGTGCAAAGATGTGCTTGTAAGGAAACATCATGCTACAAATAGAATTGACATACAATCAGTCCTGGAGATGGCTCCCAAGGGAACTCAAAGACTTTGCCACCTGCCAAGGGAAGAGGAGAATTAAATTGGTCTTGTCAAAAAGCTCAAGGAAAATACAGCGTGAGGTTTTAGCATCCGCCCTCACTTTTTCAGGTAGTGCTCCACTGGCATTGGCAGTTTCAAATCCAGAAGGCCTATTTAGGTGGTAAGTTACAAATGCATAGCTGAACTTTTGTTTCTCACTTACAGTGAGGGATTCCAGAATGGGGATAAGTCCAAAAATGCAAATCGATAATTTTAATGTAATTACTTACACTCATGTCATGTTGTTCTAGATAATCTATTGAATGACATATAAACTGGATGTCACTAGCAACTGCATATTTATTTTTTAAGTAAATTGCAGGAATGTGGTGGGGGGCAATCTTATCAGGACCCTGGCAAGGGACTTTAAGCCTTTGCTCTCCAGTGTGGAACTATACCTGCTATTTGCACTGAAAAGAAAGCTCTGATTTACACTCATGGAAGCTCTTTCCCAATGAAAATAGCAGGCAAAGGGTCAGGAACACCACGGGGTCCAAGTCCTCTAAACCCACCCACAACAGGGTCTTGTTCTAGATTATGCCATCTCTGCAGTTGCTGGTTACTTTAGAAAAGCCATTCACACCGTTGCTAAATGCATGTATGATATGTTGTCTGAACTAGTTTGGCCCTTAGAAAAGCAGGGACAAAGAACAGTCTGAGACATTTGATCTTGAAACATCTATTTTTAATTCCATGTCTATATCCATGTCTCATTGCAGTGTGACTTCTTGTGGTTTCTTACATTTCTAAATATTGTTATTGTGAGCCTCCATAATGAGTCTGTTATATGGCAGTTCATCAACCCTGTAAGTAAGCAAATAAATTAAATAAATCAGGTAAAATACGGTGAGCATCAATCTTCCTCATCTCAGACATGAAAGCCCAAAATATTCTCATGTTACTGAAAGCTGTTAATTACAGAAGATTCATAACAGGATTTGAAGGATCATGCAGACAAAGGCCAGATTCAAGGAACATGTGTCATTAAAGACTTTGTGATATTGACTTGGGCTTATGCTACCAATTATTTATAACCCCCTGCCACCTGTTTGTGCCTGGAGTACAAACAGCTTTTGAAATAGAAGCCAAGCCTCCAGCTGCATATAACACAGACAACTGAATTCAGAAATCCAGCTCTTTTCAAGTGCTGCTAATTTCTCTGTACTTTCAGCTTGCGACCTAAGTAAATTAAAAATAAAGCGCGGATGTGTTATTTAAAAAATAAAGTGTTATCACTTCAGGAACAAATAAGGTAAGGAAGTGAAAAGCAAAATGGTTATTTCTGAACACTAAAAACATTATGGCATGTATATTTCTGGGACTAAACTGATATTTCAGTGAAAGACATACCAAATGGAACATTAACTTTTCTCCATCAGCCAAAGGCTCCAAAAACCAACAAAAGCCAAAATGTCAATTGACATTTTGGAACTTTTGCAAACAAATATCAACACAAAAGCAGTTTTAATTTTTATAGATGCGGAGAAAGCCTTTGATAATATTTCTTGGAAATTTATGAAGGGAAATTTGGAAGGGATGGGGGTGGGACGGAGTTTTGGGAACGGGATTGACGCAATTTATTCAGAACAAAAGGCTAAACTGATAGTCAACAATGTGATTACTGAAGAGTTCAAAATTGAAAAAGGAACACGACAAGGCTGCCCGATTTCCCCACTGTTATTTATCTCTGTTCTGGAGGTGCTCTTGAACATGATCAGAGGGGACCGGCTGGTGGAAGGTATTCAGGTCAGAGCGAAACAATATAAACTTAAAGCGTTTGCAGATGATCTAGTTTTGACCCTTCAGGAGCCAGAATCTAGCACGAAAAAAGTATTACAATTAATTCAAGAGTTTGGTCGGGTAGCGGGATTTAAGTTAAATAAGCAGAAAACTAAGGTATTGGGGAAAAACTTGACAGTTACAGAGTCAGAACGGTTTCAGAAAGAGACAGAGTTGAACGTGGTTAAAAAAGTAAAATACCTAGGGATAAATATAACAGCAAAAAATCTGAGTCTATTCAAAGATAATTATGAGAAATGCTGGGCAGAAATTAAGAGAGACTTAGAAAGTTGGACAAGATTGAAACTTTCCTTGTTAGGCCGAATTGCTGCTGTAAAGATGAATGTATTGCCGAAAATGCTTTTTTTATTTCAAACATTACAGATTGTGGACAAAACAGAGTGTTTCCGGAAGTGGCAGAGAGATATTTCTAAATTTGTCTGGCAGGGCAAAAAGCCCAGAATTAAGTTTAAGATATTAACTGATGCGAAAGAAAGAGGGGGCTTCGCCCTGCCAGACTTAAGGCTGTACTATGAATCAGCAGCTTTTTGCTGGTTGAAAGATTGGCTGTTTCTCGAAGACACTGATGTACTAGATCTGGAAGGTTTTGACAATGCGTTTGGTTGGCATGCATATTTATGGTATGACAAGGTTAAGATCAATAAGAATTTCAAGAACCATATTGTCAGAAAAGCAGTGTTTAATGTCTGGACAAAATACAAAGACTTATTGGAAAACAAAACTCCAAGGTGGCTTTCACCATTGGAAGCTAAGGCCCGGAAAAGACTCAATATGGAGGCCAAATGGCCGAAGTATTGGGAAATATTAGAAAAAGATGGAGATAATTGGAAATTGCAGAGTCAGGAGAAAATGAAAGACAAAGTGCGAGATTGGTTACATTATGCTCAGATTAAAGAAGTTTTTAAACTTGATAAAAAGTTAGGATTCCAGGTGGAAAAATCGAAGTTAGAAACGGAACTGTTAGAGCCTAAGACTAAGGTACTCTCAAGAATGTATAACTTGCTATTAAAATGGAACACACAAGATGAAATGGTTAAATCGGCTATGATAAAGTGGGCACAGGACATTGGGTATAATATTATGTTTGAGGACTGGGAAAAGTTATGGACCATTGGGCTGAACTTCACTGCATGTAATGCTTTGAAAGAAAATGTAATGAAAATGATATATAGATGGTACACGACCCCAGTCAAACTTGCAAAAATATACCACTTGTCTGATAATAAGTGTTGGAAATGCAGGGAAAGTGAAGGAACGTTCTTTCACCTCTGGTGGACTTGCCCTAGGGTTAAGGCCTTCTGGGAAATGATATACAATGAGCTGAAAAAGGTATTTAAGTATACCTTCCCTAAGAAACCAGAGGCCTTCCTTTTGGGCATTGTTGACCAGAGGGTGCTAAGGAATGACCGAACATTTTTTATGTATGCAACAACAGCAGCAAGGATACTCGTTGCTAAGCATTGGAAAACCCAAGATCTACCCACACTGGAAGAATGGCAGATGCAACTGATAGACTATATGGAACTGGCTGAGATGACTGGCAGAATTCGAGACCTGGGAGAGGAGACGGTGGAAGAAGATTGGAAGAAATTTAAGGACTATTTGCAAAAATATTGTAAACTGTATGAATGTTAAGGAGGATGCTTGATCACAAACAACTTGGCACCATTGAATTAGATAAACTGAACTATGAAGATAAGCTAAATTTAGGAAAAGATCAACTTTTAGATAATGATTAGGCTAAACTAAAAAGTTTTAAAAAGTCAAATGAATATATCTAAAATTCAAGATATAACATTGGAAAATTAGATAAGGTGGGGACAAGGTGATAAATTGCTGAATTAATTTTTATATTTTGGAACGTAGGAGAGGGAGATGTGAGGAAGTCCAAAAAGGATAAGAAAATATGTTATGAAATGTGATTTTTTTGTATGTTTTGTTTATTATGTTATAATTAAAAAAAAACTATTAATAAATATTATATAAAACAAAAACAAAAACCAACAAAAGCCTTTATAAATTAATTACACTTATTTCCCAGATTCTCTGCTCTTTTGTAGCACATACAAGAGATAGCTGAAAGTAACCCCCTGGGTTTTAAAAAAATTATTAATTGATATATATATATATTACCTCTGCCAGGTTTCTAAAAGACAGCTGGGATATGATTGCACATACTTGTCACTTTGGGTTCCTAATTATTATTCTATATGTGCCCCCTGTCTTATAGGATAGGGGAGGAACAACGTAGAAATGAAATCTTCCAGAAGAATCCGGCTATCCCTTCTTTAGCAAAGCCTAAGCAGTGGGGGGTGGGGGGCTGTGTCAATCCCAAATGGACCTCTGCCTGAGTTTACATCAATTACGTCACAGGATCTCTTTCTGTGTCACTGTCTTGTTAGCCTGCTCAAGTTTAATTTCTGGTACTGCCTTTAACAACTGCATGACAGAACAAACTCTAACTGGTTCTGCGCATAGCTATTGGGGAAAGTTCACTTGGTTTATCACACAGTTGTTAAGGATAGACTGTAAAGAATGTAAACGGGTGATCTGTAGTGGATCGCTCAGCGTTTTCTGACTCCTAATCATTTAAAGATAGGAAAAAACAAAGCGCCTTGGGGTGGGGTCTTAAATTAGGATACTGAAACAAAGAAAAATTGGGGTGGTGGATATCAGGAGTGTTTTTGTGTGTGAAAAGATAGTGAACTCAGTCGTGGCACCACAAATAAAGTAGATGTCACAGGAGTGACACTATTGATCCTTGCTTTTAGGGTGCAGAAGCCTAGCCTCAAGTATGTGAAATTTTAAATTTCACCTACTCTCTATTGATATGAGCTGGTAACACATACTAACTTACTAGCAGACACACGTTAAGAATGGTTTCTAAGAACTGAGTCAATACAGAGTCTTAAATAATGACTAACTAACCTATATTAAATTCACACCACTAAATACCAATTAACCTAGTTAGAAAGCTCATGTAAATCAGTCTCACAGATTCAGGATGACTTTCAAAGAATCTTTGTTGATTTAATATTTACTGTAGGATATGCTGGAAAAATCAAATACTATTTCTAGTCTGGCTTCAAATATAAGTATCCCTTAACACCATAATCCCCTCAGAGCTACAATCTATGTTACCCATTCATTTATAGATTTAGCAGCATTCTGCATTTGACCCTTGAAACAGTAACTGGGTAAAATTGCCAGTCTGCATAATCGCAGGAAGAAGAGATTCTTCAAAATTCTGCACAACAGGGACACGTTTGGTAATGAAAAAATACATCTTTCATAAAGAAAGCTCTGAAAAGATGCAAGGATTTTGACTGAGTTTATTTCAGAATTCAAAATGCAGTCTGCAGCTGCAATTCCCAGTAACATAGTACTATCAGAAATCAGCTTGTTAGCAGCCATTCTGTTTGTCTGATTCCACTCAAAATCGATAAACAGGGTTGAACTTTAGTTTCTACAAAACTGTGGGGAACTGCAACATTTGGACTAAGAACAGAAACTGAAATTCTAAATGAACCTGATAAATTCAAATGCTGGCTTCAAAACAATAAAATAAAGCCAGCACAGTGTGAGTAAATTACTGCACACTATTGGGACGTTGTAAGGACATTATAAGCAAAGTATTCACATTTCTCTCCTGTAACAGCCTTTGTCAGAAAGTGAAGGAGGGATAGGTATGAAGCACTGAATCTTGTCCTGTTCTCCGCAGCAACATAGTCTATCCTCAGCCAGTATGAGGCAAACAGAAGCTACTACAAAATAGTCAGATTTACGTCCCTGAACAATGCATGATCTTGTGCAACAGATGTAGATGGCAAGCCTCTTTGACCCTACTGCTACAACTCATTCCTAGCAGAAATTTGTATTATGCCACACCAGAACTCTCAAAAGTGATAGCACCATAAACCCTGGGAAACAGAGTAACACTGGGCATTGAACAGTTGTTAGAAACTTCCCGTTTCAAAATTTGGAGATTGTGAGTGGTGTTTGCAGCTGACAGAGAACAGTAAGCCAGCTTTCTTGTTTCTCCTGTTCCTATAAGTTTGGTTTCAAAATGAAGTTAGTTGAGGCCTTATGATATTCAGTCTATACCTTATCACATTCACCCTGGATTTAAGAAGGATCAATCTAAATTGTAAGATTATTTTAAAAATCAGATTATAAACAAAAGCTGTAGGAAACTAAGACTGGAGAGCAGTTATGAGATCTGGAATTTAGGGCTGTTCCTCATGGCAAAGACGTTACTGGTCACCTTTCTCTTGAAATTCCTTCTTTGTGCAAAGTTTAGAACCTGAAGGGCTATAATGCAATATCCCCATCCGTACTAGGTTATCTCCACTGAATGTCTTTGTAATGAGAGCAGGAACTAAAGTGATTTACAAACGACTGTATGGAGGGATGTATGGAGGGATGGTGTCTGGATGACACCAGCAGGGAGGGGAAGATCTGACTAGTTCCATTTTGTATACAGTTTAGTAGCAGCATGTTGCTAAGTAAACTTTGTTCCTTCTAATCCAGCCTCTGTGGCTCATATGTAATCTTGCAAATACTTCAGTCTTCTTTTACTATATAGGCTTTTAAGTGAGGTAGGGCACAGGAATGGGGTTAGTAAAAGATTTTGCAGCCATTTGACTCTTAACGGTTTATTTCCATAATCATTTATCCTAGTGTTAACAACCCTTGAACTTGCTCTGGTCCTGGATCTGTTTGCATGGTTATGTGGCTAAGCGCAGGATGAAGATGAAAATGAAAAAAACTGTCAAGGGATGTTATTTTGCCTCTCATTTTGCCTCCAGAAAAGCAGTTTTAAAAACAATCTCATAATCTTAATTATCAAGGAGACAAAGTTGAAAATTCACAGTAATATGAATATGACAGGAGAGAGTGACCAAGGAGGTTTGTCTACAGGCAACCTCTAAGGGGCAGCCCCACATGTATTTACTCACATTCACATCATCTTGGCTGTGAGTCCTAGAAAACCTGCTCCCTGCCTTGCAGGCCTTTTCCCACCTGGCCTGCTTTTGGTTTTTTGTATCTTTATTTTAGAGCTTGTTGTGATTTAGATGGAAATTGTTCAGTTTGCTTGTGTATTTTTGTGTTATTTGTTATTTATGGCTATTTTTATTACATTTTAGTTACGTATATTTTCATGTTGTAACCTCCCTTGAGCATGGTTTGAACTGTGGAAAGGTGGCATACAAATAAAATAATGTATATATGTGGGTATTAGCACATAAAACGCCATTCACCTGCATATTAGAACCAGGTTGGGAGGAAGCCTGCTTAAAGCTGTAAAGCACAGTGATGAAAGGGAAGGTGGGGTGGTGTTTTGGTTGTTGTTTTTTGTCTTTTTTACTCCTCTGGAATGCTCAGACACCATTTCTTTAGACTCAGAACAAGCTTATTAAAATAGCCCCCACCTTCTGCCGCCCCCTGAAAAATCCTGTTTTGAAAAATCAGACAATTGGTGTCTTATGCTGGTATTATTAGGTCCCCTTGTTTAAGCTTCTTACATGTCTGGCTAGTTAATTTGGCTAAGTTGTAGTCAGGGATGCTAGTACAGTGTGTGTGTGTGTGTATATATATATATATATATATATATATATATATATATATATATGTGTGTGTGTGTGTGTGTGTATATATATATATATATATATATATATATATATATATATATATGTATGTATATGTATATAAAGAATACAATGTTCTTTAGGTGCTATTCCACATCCTTGGGATCTAATGACAGTTTTTCTAAGCATTTTTGAGACAAGTGGCTTACTTAACTCAGTCTCACAACATCACTGAGATTTCAAAACCCTCATTATCATGATACTTTTCCATCCGTCATGCTGCCACACCCTGCTGGCTCAACCTGATGTAAGAAATGATAGAAGGAACAAAGGGTTTCTGGAAAGTAGTTCCTGGGGCAGCATGTCACACAGAAAAGGAGACTTCTTTCTGTATCTCAGCATACCAGTTCCATGCCCTCCAACATTTGTCTGATGAAAATAGGGACTTCACATTCCATAATGTCAATTTTACTATTTATAACCCACACATCTTACTGGGTTCCCCCAACCACTCTGGGCAGCTTCCAACATATATAAAAACATAATAAAGCATTAAACTTTTTTTAAAAAAACAACTTTCCTATACAGTATTGCCTTCAGACGACTTGGGGGTCAGCTAACTCCATACCCTCCAACATTTTTCCAATAAAAATAGGGACATCCTAAGGAAAAGTGGGTCTTTCTGGGATCAAAGCAGAAACCGGGATAGCTTCTCTATATCAGAGGTGTCCCTGGAAAATAGGAATACCTGGAGGTTCTGCAGTTCTAAAGTTTCCTCCTCCACCATTGTATCAATATATGTGGAACTATGTTGGTGTGTTAGGACAGCAGTCATAGAGGGAAGGAACAAGTTAAGGGAACAGAAGTGACTCAGAGAGCAGGACGGTCAGAGAGAGTTAAAAGTTGAAAGAAAGCTTGCTTAAGTTAAGTTCTTGGTTTTATAAAACTCCTGCTAGATTCTTAATGACAATTAACACCACTTGAAACAACCGTCACACACACACAGCATGCATCTACTATCTTTCATTTGGTTCTATATTTGAGGGTGCCCAGACTAACAATTCACTGCTCAGAATGCTGCTTGCTCAGGTCTAACAGCATTTCAGGTTCGTTCCTGTAAATCTTGCATGATCTGTACACCCACTATAGCGAGTATGTTTCTGTAAACATCTCCAAACATTTTAGACAGGGCCCTGGATGGAAACTCTGGATATCTGGGTCAAGGTTTGGTTATCCATTCCTCCATCCCAGTGCTTGACCTCATGAGTTCTCCTCTTCAGGGAAAGGGTAGAAACCACCCGCCCCCCACATTCCCACTTTTATAAGGGAATGGGAAGAAATTGTATGGCAGATAAGGCACTGGGTTGTATCTGTAGTTTATTGAGTACATTGTTAAAAGGGTCTGGGAAGGGGTGTCTGTTCGGAAGTCCACACCCAATGGGCCTTAGCACCCTTCCAAGTGGTGGCCCTGTTGGGCTCATCTTGATTTGGTGTATGTCATAAGGCGACCCTCTATACAGGGTTGACCCAACCACTTATCAACCAACAGGTGGGCTGCTTGATACCTGATGCTTACCCAATGCCATCGCCAAAGCCTATTTACATATGTGAACAATAAAAGTTGTAGCCTACTTCAACCTAAGACTGATGTCCTGAGTCTTATTTCTACCTGAGATGGCCCTGCACTGGGCTGCTTGCTTCCTGTGCCTGGGCAAGCAAATATCTAGTCCTCTCTCTTCCTTCTTGAGTCTCCTTGTTCTCAAAAGAACTAATACATACATACATGTCCCAGAAAGTGGGACTACCTTGCTGGAATTGTCTTAACCTGCTAATCCTCTTTGGCCAAGAATTGCTAAATAATTACATTTCCGGGACCAATGTGCCCATCTCCAAGGCAGCAGAAGGTGCTTTGACAAAGGGGAAAAGGCAAACATTCTTAAAAGGGATTCCCCATATAGCTGCTTCCATCTTCAGAAACAATTGTAAAACGGTTAATGTCTGTCTGTCACACAGACACAAATACACCCATCCTCATGCACCTAGCGCAGACATGCTCAAGAATTGAAAGCATTAGGAAGGGGTCGGATAAATCCCTGTACAGCTGCTTGCTTATGACAGCAGCTTTGAGTTACACACTGATTTTTCAAAAGCACATGTGCAAAAATTAAAAGAACTCAAACTTTAATGCCTCTCCGCCCGCCCCTTTCTTCTGTCTGTTCTTTTGATGCCTGGGGATGTAACATGCTTCTCTCTCAACTGCTGAGCTATCAGAGTGCTTTATATAATTTACAAGCATTATTCATAATAGCCAAATGCAAAAACTGGAAGTAGGACAGACTGTGCTTCAGTCTCCCCCCCCCCCAATCCCACTTTTCCTTTCATTATAACTTCAAACCTGACTGTTACAGTGCATTTTTCCAGTAGGTGATATAAAGCAGGTCCATTCTCTACATTTTTTATATGACTAATTCTTTTGAACTCTGGTATGAATCATTGGTTTTTGATGGGAAATCAGGACCTTTGCAAGCCTAGATGACACCTGCACAGGGGCTCAAACTCAAAAATCTGTTTGAATGGAATCAACCTGAACTGGCAGACAGGCTGATTAAACAATACATGCTAAGTGGATCAGGAAGGAGCAATTCTTAGTGATAGTCTACCATTAGATCTGTATGATCTCCACTAATGATAAAGGTCCAGATAATGAGAACTACAATGCCATCCACTACTGCTTCTACTACTGCCATCCACTACCATCGACTGTGGGGAGGACTGTAGGGCCTGCTCCCTTCTAGGGCCTTTTCCAACTGGCCCAGGGTGTGTGGCCCAGGCCCTTATTTGGAACAAACTTTTGGGGAAGTGTGGGAAGTGTTCTGCCATTGCTTCCCTGTTCCAGGTGGTTAATGTGCTTTCAAATGTTTCTTTTTTTCCTTTTTTCCTTTGTTGGGGGTGGGTGGGTGGGATGGATATTTGGTTGGGGATTAATTTTAGTATAATTGTTCTGTTCCTTCTTTTGTTGTTGTTTTATTGGTTCTGTATAGTTTGTGGGGTTTTTTTAAGGGGCGGGATCAGGGCTGCCTGGGAGTGGGGCCCCAGCCAACACGATGGCTGGGACTAGTTCCACAGGGGGGGGGAAGCACTGGGACATCCGATCTCGGTGATCATAGGCAGGAGGCGGAGTTATGCTAAGACCAGACCATGTCATTACATTACCGAGGAGGCAGGTTTAGTCGTTGTTTGAAGACTATCCCTGCCTCCGGGTTTGGCCTTGACCGGATGGATACTGGAATCAACAGGGGAAACCCACATGACCTGAAGGTGTTGCTGTGTAATGCCAGGTCAGTGATGAATAAAACCACTGCCATCCACGACCTGATTGTGGATGGAGGATTTGACCTGGCATGTGTGACAGAGACCTGGTTGGAAGAAGCAGATGGGCCTGTCCTTGCCGCTGCTTGCCCACCAGGTTTCTCTTACACACAGCAACCCAGGTCATGTGGGCGGGGAGGGGGAGTTGCAGTGATTTTTAGGAAGTCACTAGCTTGCACCAGGCGTCCTACTGGGAAGATCCAGTTTTCTGAGTGCATGTTTTGGAAGTTGGGCAATAGGGGCAGTACAGGATTCCTTTTGGTGTACCGACCTCCCCGCTGCACCAAGGATTCCCTGTCCGAGCTGCTTCAGGTCGTGGCGGATTTTCTCCTGGAGACAACTAGTTTGGTTGTCCTAGGGGATTTTAACATCCATGCCGACACGACCTTACAAGGGACCGCTCAGGACTTCGTGGAAAGCATGGCCTCCATGGGGCTGTCCCTGAATAAGTTTGGCCCAACTCATAGTCATGGACATGTCTTAGACCTGGTGTTCAGCTCTAGTGACGTGGGTGATCTGACACTAAGTAAAAGTGAAACAAAAGAAGTGTCATGGCCAGATTACTTCCTGGTGCAACTGGACTTCTCCGCGACCCTTCCCCTCTGCAGGGAAGTGGGACCAACTCGGATGGTCCGCCCCCGCCACTTAATGGATCCAAATGGTTTCCAGAGAGTGGTAGGGGATGCTTTATCCCATGTTGATGGCCTTTCAGCTGATTCCCTGGTGGCCCGCTGGAATGCGGAGTTAACCAGGGCTATCGACTGTCTGGCTCCGAAGCGCCCTCTCCGAGTGCATGGAGCCTGGACAGCCCCGTGGTTTTCTTCGGAGCTGAGGGCAATGAAACAATCGCTGAGACGGCTAGAGCGTCGGTGGCAGAAAACTCACTCCGAATCTGACCGGACACAGATTAGAGCTCAACGTCGAACCTACCAAGTGGCGATAGCGACGGCGAAGAAGACCTTCTTCACCGCCTCTATTGCATCTGCAGAAAATAGTAGCAGGAGACTCTTTCAGGTGGTTCGCAATTTAACGGAACCACCTGTACCACCGGGGCCTTGTAAAGACCCCAAGATCTCCTGCAACGATTTTGCAAAGTTTTTTGCAGATAAAATCACTTATATTCGGAAGGAGCTAGACACCACCGTGGGAGCAGGGCTGGGGTGGGAGAGTGCTAGAGCCCTGTCTGGTCAAGTTGCATGGAATCAATTTCAATCCGTTACCCCCGAGGATGTGGACAGGCTGCTTGGACGCGTGAAACCAACCACCTGTCTTCTTGATCCTTGCCCATCCTGGCTAATAAAAGCAAGCCGGGAAGGGCTGGCCGATGGGCTCTGTGGGGTGGTGAATGCTTCCCTCTGTGAGGGAGCCTTCCCAGACCCGCTGAAAGAGGCGGTCATTAAACCGCTTCTTAAAAAACCATCTTTCGACCCGGCCAGTATGGCCAACTATCGCCCAGTCTCAAATCTTCCATTCTTGGGCAAGGTGATTGAGCGCGTGGTTGCTGAACAACTCCGGGCACACCTGGAGGATGCGGACCATTTGGATCCCTTCCAATCGGGATTCAGGCCTCATCATGGGACTGAAACTGCCTTGGTCGCGCTGGTTGATGATCTCCGGCAAGCTAGGGATAAAGGTGAGAGTTGTTTCCTGGTTCTGCTGGATCTCTCAGCGGCCTTTGATACAATCGACCATAACATCCTTCTGGACCATCTAGAGGGGCTGGGAGCTGGGGGCACTGTTATACAGTGGTTTCGCTCCTTCCTCCTGGGCCGTGTTCAGAAAGTGGTGGTGGAGGGATGAGTGTTCAGACCCCTGGGCCCTCACTTGTGGGGTGCCTCAGGGTTCCGTCCTCTCCCCCATGCTTTTTAACATCTATATGAAGCTGCTGGGAGAGATCATCAGGGGGTTTGGACTGGGTGTCCATCAATATGCAGATGATACCCAGCTCTACCTCTCTTTCAAATCAGAACCAGTGAAGGTGGTGAAGGTCCTGTGTGAGTGCCTGGAGGCATTTGGCGGCTAATGGATTGAAGCTGAATCCTGACAAGACAGAAGTACTGTTTTGGGGGGACAGGGGGCGGGCTGGTGTGGAGGACTCCCTGGTCCTGAATAGGGTAACTGTGCCCCTGAAGGACCAGGTGCGCAGCCTGGGAGTCATTTTGGACTCACAGCTGTCCATGGAGGCGCAGGTCAATTCTGTATCCAGGGCAGCTGTCTACCAACTCCACCTGGTACGCAGGCTGAGACCCTACCTGCCCACGGACTGTCTCACCAGAGTGGAGCATGCTCTGGTTATCTCCCGCTTGGACTACTGCAATGCGCTCTACGTGGGGCTACCTTTGAAGGTGACTCGGAAACTACAACTAATCCAGAATGCAGCAGCTAGACTGGTGACTGGGGGCGGCTGCTGAGACCACATAACATCGGTCTTGAAAGACCTACATTGGCTTCCAGTATGTTTCCGAGCACAATTCAAAGTGCTGGTGTTGACCTTTAAAGCCCTAAACGGCCTCGGCCCAGTATACCTGAAGGAGCGTCTCCACCCCATTGTTCTGCCCGGACGCTGAAGTCCAGCGCCAAGGGCCTTCTGGCGGTTCCCTCATTGCGAGAAGCAAAGCTACAGGGAACCAGGCAGAGGGCCTTCTCGGTAGTGGCGCCTGCCCTGTGGAACGCCCTCCCATCAGATGTCAAAGTGATAAATAACTACCTGACATTCAGAAGACATCTTAAGGCAGCCCTGTTCAGGGAAGTTTTTAATCTGTGATATTTTAGTGTATTTTTGGTTTCTATGGAAGCTGCCCAGAGTGGCTGGGGAAACCCAGTCAGATGGGCGGGGTACAAATAATAAATTATTATTATTATTATTATTATTAAGATTAAAGGGTTACAGAAAGATTGTTAACTAAAGAACACAGAGCTTTCAATAGGATGAGCATGACGTTCTGGATCCCATGCTCTTCTCAAACAAAGCACAGAAGGAATATTAGCAATCCTGCAGCGAAGGACTTTGCTAATAAAGGGCTGAACACATTGGAAATGTGAGCTTGTAATGAGAATATAATACCACAGCAAGAACTTTGCACAATTCTGAGTAATGTGTAGGTGTATAATTATTATGTATTACATTTATAGCTTACCTATCTTTCAAAGAGCTCAAATGTCGTACTTGGTCCCCCTCCAAATTTTATCTTCACAACAACCCTGTGAGGTAAGGCTAGGTGGCTCACCTAACTGACTAGTGGATCGGATAATAACTAACCTAAGGTGTCCTGGCAAGCTTCATGACTGTGTGGAAATTCACACTCAAGTATCCAGTCACCACCAGGGAGAATGGGAACTCTAGAATCAATAGGAATTTATTCAGAGAACAATAAAAACCAAAGTACTTAAGAACATAACAGAAACCTTGCTGGGTTAAACCATAGATTCATCCAGGAATCCACACTGTTTCCCACAATAGCCAACCAGATGTTCATCAGAAGCCGGCAAGAAAGACATAAAGGCAATAGCACTCTTCTACACTCACTTCCCAGCAGTTAGTATTCAGAGGCCTCTACTTAATGTTTCAGAAGCAAGGATGCTATGAAGAAACAGAGACAGAAGGTATAAGTATGAAATACAATAAAATAAATCATAGTTTGCGTATTGGGTCCAACTCCCAGTTTTGGTAGCTAAAGCTTGCATCTGCTCTCTGGCATCAGGAGGGCACCGTACATACATGGCTCTCAGTCCCCTCTGATTTTCAGGAGAGAGGTGGCAGTTTTTTTGAGATCGTATTTTCCTGTAAGCTTTAGGACTCCTTCCCATCTATAGGAACCTTCTCCAGCCCTGTCACTTATTTCATTTTGTCACCTGAATGCTAAGACTCTCTATTTGAAAATATGGGGAGTGATCATGCAAACATTAGGCTTCTGGAATTGCATATTATTATATTAAGGATGAACAGTGTAAAAACAAACCAATGGTGTTATAAGCTATATACCACAGTAACTATACAGACTTGAATGTCAGTCATTCAACATCACAACTGAGGGCTATTTTGGATGTCAAAGTAGGTGGGGAGGGGAAGAGAAAGTGCAATCTGCCATGTCTGAAGTGAACTTTTGCATTGCCCCACACCCCCACATACAAGCTGTTGCCCCATTTGAAATTTGCACATCACCCCAAAGGTCACATCTCTTGGCACTGCTCCGTAAGGCAGTTTAATAGATGCCAGTGCCTATCATATAGGCGCAAACAATTAAACAAGAAAGAGTAATTACAATATTGTGAACTGCCATAAAGATGAAAAATGTCTTTGGGTGTGTTCAGACTGCTGGGATTCTGCATGGTTTGAGAAAACTGCATGGAGCGTGTAAGGTATATGGCAGCCATAGGCAACCTCGGCCTGCCAGATGTTTTTGGAACTACAACTCCCATGATCCCTAGCTAACAGGACTAATGGTCAGGGATGGTGGGAATTGTAGTCCCAAAATGCCTGGTATATAGAATTTACAATGATCAATTGCCACATCTTCGTAGCATATGGGATAGGAGGTAGGTTATACAAAAACTTCTACCTCTCTTTTTTAGAAAAAGAAAATCATGTATTTAGTATTAATAGGAATAATATTAGTTAAGTGGGAGTCATGTTACCAATATATCAATTTAATAATCAGGTACAGAATGAGTCTATGTTTGATATTATACTTATGGATTCACAGGTCTTAAGATTGCTTATCCAAAGTTGTCCAGTAATAATTGGTGACTGAATCCATGCTCTGTCTGATGCACAAGTTTTTTCATCAATGCCATTTTCCATACTTCCTGGTACCAATTATCCAGAAAGGAATTATTGCAAGACCTTCAATTTTTTAGCAATTACAAGTCTAGCTGCTATCAGTAAGAATGTTACGAGTTTTTTGTGCACAGCCCCTCAAATATATGTAATAATGCCAAGTGTGGGTCTGGAAGCAATGACTGATTACCAATTGTACCATGGAAAACTCCTCCTCATGATGTTGCAATTCTCTCACATTATCACCACATAAGGAAAAATGTTCCTCAGTTCTCACTTTGCCTTCAACATGATGGAGAAACCGTGTTAGTCATTCTATTTTGTATGTGAGGAATAAGGTACCAGCGAAATGCCATCTTTAAAGAGTTCTCTCTGACTCTAGCAGAAATTGTTTCAACAGTGCTTTGCTTCAAATCCTTTTCCACTTAACCTTGCCAATTTCCAGAGTTAATGTTCCCCAATTCTTTTAAGTCTGTCATGCGCTCCCAATGTTTGAGCTAATAAATTTCTCTAGATATTTGACAGTATGCCTTTTCTCCAATTTGTGGTTTGGTTTATTAAATTCTCAAATATCATGAGAGGTGTAGTGTCTTGACTCACAATTATGAACATTGTTACGAAACGTTCCTCCTGGTGGAGTTGCTTTCTAATTGATTTTGTAATTGTTGTCCTGATTTGGGTCTGATTCCCTGACTCCTGCAGTTCAAAATATTATCTAAGGTCCAATTCCTGTGCAACTTGGCATCCAGAATCTCAGATTGGGAGATTGAGGTGTAGCTAACTTAAATCATTTGTCTTTAGGGGAAGAGGAGAGTTGGTGGGATGATGTCATCACCTCCTCAACAACTTCAACCTTATTAAAAAGATAAAAAAATCTTCCAATGACTGGTGTGAACAGAGCTCTCCCACTATTCCTTTCCTAGCATAGTACAAAGGTGGATGTGTACATTCAAGGTATGTAGATATCTTTAGCAAATGTACAGTATAACACTAAGCATGTTTACTTGAAAGTAAATGCCAGTGAGTTCAATGTGGTTTACTCTCAGTAAGTGTCTTTAGGATTGCAATCTTACATTAATTTGTTCCTTTAATTTTTCAACAGAAGATAAATTCAATTTCCCTCCAAGTCTGGAACCAGGTCACTTCGCATGTCCATATCAAAATCCCCACCCACCCCCCAGTTCTGGCAAAGCACATCAAACTGATTTGCATTTATAGCAATAAATGAATGCTACTGCACAAATTCAGTGTGTTATTTTAGGGAAATAAATTAAAATAAATAAATCTCAATCCTGCAATTCCAAGAGGATTCAATCCATGTGTACATACAATATGTAGAGATGCGTTTAGCAATGATAATCACTAAAACAACAGTGCTGAACACACCAGTAGTGTCTTGTCTTTCAAACTCTCTTTACTATTTCAGATTCAGATTCTGTTATATTCTCTGCTAGAAACTTGACACAAATCATATGTCACTTTATCTTATTAGCTGAAGGGCTGTACTGCCACAGATTATTTTTGCATGTTCTTTCATTTACTCTTTAAAACCAAAGGGAAGTTGTCTAAGACTTTAGGCAATGCAGAAGGCAGTGCTAGGCAGTCATCATCCCTAAAACCTCTTCTAAGCACATGTTTATTCTATTGATTTTATTTATCTCTTTGTAGATATCTACAAAGATATGATTTGTTCAGAAAGCTGCTATTCTGGATGATATCTATGTATGGGAATTCAGTCACTCCATTTGCCATGGAAGCCTCCTATTTGTTCAGATTTCCAACAGACTGAACTATGCAGACTGTAGTATGCATTGCAAATGTTGGCTTGAAATGTTCTGTCAACCAAAAGAGAACACCCAATCCATAGTATTCCTCTAGAAACAGTAGGAGTATGGCTGCCTACCTTAAATAAGGATATTTTCCTGGTAAACAGTTTCTGCTGCTTTCCCCACAAAAATGAATATGGCTTTGCCTACTGATATAATAATAATAATTTACTATTTATACCCCGCCCAAGCCAGAATACCTATGACATGTATTACCCACTCATTTGCTCCCATTCTGCTATTTGAATATCCAACAAAGACATTAGCCCTACATATGTACTCACCACGAGCAACGTCTTCCTCTTAATGCTCCAATATTTTTGTTTAGATGACATGATATTAAATTCCCTTTAAAGAACCATAATTTTTCCTGGAAGACACAAGATTTACCCACCCAGGAAGAATGGCAGATGAAGGTGATGGACTATATGGAACTGGCGGAAATGACTGGCAGAATCCGACACCAAGGAGAAGAGTCGGTGGAAGAAGATTGGAAGAAATTTAAAGTTTATCTACAGAAACATTGTAAAATTAAGGAATGTTAGAAGGATGTTGGAATGAAGTAATGTGGTTTTAGCAGAAATGATATAAAGGATTAAGTAAAAATGGATTGTTAATTGGTGAAAGAACAGAACGTTAAATTATAGTATATTAAGATAAATCATTAGGATAAAATAAAGATGGAAAGGATTTGCTGAAATATCTAATTGAATTAAAATACAAAAAAGGGAGGTGTGAGGAGGTCAAGGAAATAAGCAAAGGAAAGAAAGTTATGTAAAGGATTGGTTTTTTTTAATTATCTGCATCTTTTTTTCTGTTTTTTCTCCCTTTGTTTTTCTCTGTTTAAATATGTTCTTTATTTTTTTTCTTTTGTAACCTTTAAAATCTTAATAAAAATCTATTGGAAATCCAAAAAAAAAAAAAAGAACCATAATTTTTCTATTTCTATTTTCTATTTTTCTATTTTTGAATAACCTGGACAGCATGGACAGCATGTCCATGCTGGGGTCAGCTCTTATCTAAATTGTTCTAATCTCCACATTTCTGGCTTTCGCTCCTGCACATCTTCCATTATTATTATTATTATTATTATTATTATTATTATTATTATTATTATTATTTTGTTTCAGGTTGTCATCCCATTGCTATGATCACATTCCTCTCTCTTTACACTTCCACATAACTCCTTCTATAACCCTCCAGTCCCTATTTGCAAAGCTGCTCCACATCTCTGTCCGCATACCATGCCTCACATCTCTCCTTATTTCCCCTGCACTCTTTCAACATCCCAACGAGATTAGCTGCTATTGGTGTGCTTTTTATTCCACTGTGAATCTTGCCATGACACTTTCAGCGACTGTATCATACCCCCTCTCCTTTTCATCAAGTCACTTCCTTCCCTCCTCAAGACTAGCTTCACCACTATGTTTCTAGAAACAGCTTAACCTTACCTTGTACTCCAAATTCTTCCTTACCTCATTTCTAGTTCTCTGTCAAACCATGACCTCTCTGTGTATCCCTGTCAGCCAGTTTAATATAGACTATAAGTGCTCTGGGAAGGGACTGTATCAGCACTGCTAACTAAATATTAAATCAATCAGAGCTGGGACACATCTATTTTTTCTTCGATTAATTTTCTATAATAGTTAGTTCTGCAAAATTAATAAACAACAATAATGACAGACCTTTTGCCATATATATTAAGAGAGGCATTGTCTCCCATTGGCTGAATAGTGATACGCCATGGAGAGAGCTGCGGAGCTATCATGGATTCTCTCTCCAGGGGAAAGGGGTTAGGAAAGCAACCCTGAAATAGGTCTGCTTCTACTGCTTGAAATGGTCTCCCCAGAGATCTGAATAACAGCCAACTTTCTAGCTGTACGCAAGAAGCTGTCTAGGGAGGGAGGTTGTGAAATCTCCTTTGGGACTTGAATATGCATCTGCTGGGGATTTTTCTGCTGTACAGAATATTAGGGCAGGGAGACTTAGATGGCACAATTTCTTTCACACACGCAGCAAACTATGTAACAGTGCATATATCTCCACAACTGTTCCTCCTTCCCCAGGAAAAGACTGCAACCTTGGCATATATGCACATGTACAGTAGGATCACAACTTGTGCTGATTTAACTTGTGCGACTGCAACCTGACGCGCCTGGTGGCTGGCCAGCTGATATCACACTAATATTAAATGTATGCAAGTCGGAGAGTTCCTTGCCTTGCTTACCGAGCTTGGGAAGGTCTCCTGTGGGTTCTGGAGGCCTTCACAAAATCTTGGAAGCCCTTGCAAGATCTTGTGCAGGCTTTGGAAGGTAAAATTGCTTGTGCTGGAGTGGTTCCAGGGGATTGTTTTGAATATACACAACTTTGGCTTTACGTACTACCTCCTCAGAAAGTAAACCCTGAGCAAGACACGATCCTACTGTATGTGTATATCACCACTTTACACATGAAGTCAGAAATTGGGGCTGCTCCTCTTGTAACACTATAACACTGCTTTTCAACAGTGACGGTGGCAGGTACATTGTAGACAGGGGTTCATCACCCCTCTGAAACAGGAATCCATCCTCCATTGGGAGCAGAGCATGTATAATCTTTTAACAGCTCAAACTGGGCTCATCTTCCTCAGTAGATCAGTCCTCTGGAGTGTTTGGAGTTGTATCTGCTGACCTTGGTGACTGCAGAGCTAGAACAGCTAAAGAGGGGGGGGGGGGAGAGCTGCAGTGTAGCACTCCTGCAGAAAAAGTGAGAGGATCTCCTGCAAATCCAATCCAGCTCAGGGAGGCAAAACATGCTTAAAATCTGTAAAAATGTTTCCTACAGTATAAGATTCAAGAGAAATGGACAACTGAAGTCCTTTGAACAAGGAGATGGCTGCCTCCAAAGAGATTTTAAAAATCAATATTATAAAAAATATAATGGAAATTGACTTGGAGGGGATAAAAAGCATTATTCAGTTCAGTTCAGATGTAACAGATGAACTCCTTATACCAAACGCATCCCTGAACCATCCGTTTAAACAGTGTTTCATAGACGTGTTGCATTTTCATGTTTCCACTATTTTTCAAATTAACACTGGGGTCACATATCAGTCTTACCTAAAGGGGATTATTTCTAGTCATGGGAGTCTCACTGGGAAGAACACAGCTGGGGAGAAGCAGTTTTCAGTGGAAGCATTCAGCAACTCCTTCCATCTCCCCATGTTGCCCTTTAAATTGTCCTCCCGCTCTCTGGCTTCATAGGAAGCCAACAGACATGCGAATTTAATATACAGGGCTCCCACTGCCACCATCAGATTTTTCCTCTTCTTTAAAACATTCATCATGTAATGCTATATACACTGAGTTCAATGAATCTTTCTTCCTTCCGAGCTGAAAAGAGTTACAAGTGCAGCCAGAAAAGAAATGAAAACATTGAGGAAGCAGTGTGTATGTAATGGGGCATAGCACAAGTCCGCTCACCTTCTCTGGTGGGCGGCGTTGTGGCTGGGTCTCAGCCCCTGCAATGATCTGGCTGGATGTGGAGACTGACGGCCTCCTTGATGCTGTCTGGCCATGTTGTCGGAGTAAGGGCAGGGCCCTGCCCAGGGGTGGCCCCGCCATCCAATCAGTGCCGGCAGGAGGCATGGCCGCAGGTAATTTAAACTGCAGTGTGGCCAGAGACCATCCTCTCACGCCTTTTGCCATGTAATGGGGCATAGCACAAAGTAACAACAGATCTATTCACCCCAAAACACACAAATTGTATGCAACCCCAAGTAGAACAGCTTGGAGTCCAGTTCCCCCCAACTTACCTGATTGTCCATTGTTGGGTAAACCCAAATTTACTCAACATAAGACTGGTGTTGTTTGAGGGTAACATCATGTGGACTACACAAATTAAATGTGAAAGCAAACAGCTGCCAACACACAATAAACCTCAGTGTGGAAAAGCCCCATGTATCTGATTAGAGTAGGTGTAGCTCAAAAAAGCTTGTCCCAAAATAAATGAATTAGTCTTGAAGGCGCCATAAGACTCTTTTATGTTTCTCCTCCAACTAACATGACTATCTCTCTTGCAGTTAAAATCAATAGTACTTCCAAGTTTTCTAAGTATAGTTAGGACTGAGCCAGGGGTGCCGACTTGCCCCCCACATTAAGGGGGCGCAGTCATGTGATGTGTCATGTGATGCCACCCATGAGACCTGTGGAGGGTGATCTCTGCGCTTGCTTGTCCCAGCCACAGCCCAGGAGCCGGGGTATGGCTGGGACAAGTGAAGCAAAGATCACCCACTCTCGTCCCAGCCGTGTGGAGTCTGGGTTGCTGGGCAAAGGCTGGCGCTGGGATGTGCATGCAGGAATGGGGGGGACGCTACCCCCTGCCAAAAAGTATTGGCAGACCTGAAGCCCCCTCCTCCCCCTATACCCAGCACTACTGGACTGAGCTGTTAAAATTGTATGGACATGGCAGGCAAAATCTAATAGCAAGCATTATTTTGTCTCACTGTACCTTTCATGAACAATGTGAAGTCTGCTTTTAACAACAAACATTGTTATAGCTATAGAGAACTGATTTAAATAAAAGTTCTCCAGGAGTACAGTACTGCCTTCATTTCTTTCCTTCATTTTGGTGCAGAAAACTTACATTGCCTGTAGTCTTTGGTTTATTATTTATCAATCTTTAATTAGCATAATCTTGCAGATATTAAAATAAAAGAAAAATACACAGTGGTGTACCTAACATTCTCTGTTTCTGTTTGTATGGCAAGCAGCTACACAAGCAGACAGAACTGTTTGCTGAACATTAATTTTTGATTTTAGCAAACGGGCAAGTTCACATGCCTACAAGTCAGCTTGCTTCTGAGCACAACTAATTATATAGTGGAAGAGCTCACCACAAGCACAAATCATAGAGTCAGCTGTGTAGATTCTTCTAATCTTCTCCACAGGACAAACAAATAATTTGCACCGATGCTGTAAAGATTTCATCCTATACCTGGCAAGAAGGGCAGAGTCACCCAGAATTAGGGTGGTATAGTGTGGTTAAGAAGATTGCAGTTGGACTCCTATTCTGTTCTGAAAATCACTGGGTGACTCTGGGTCAGCCCCTGGGCCAGCTTTTCTCACAGGATTCTTGTGAGGACAGAATGGGGGCAAACCCTCATTTATGTTTTCCCAAGTTCCTTTGGGAGAGGGTGGGGCATAAATTCAAAGAATAAAATAAGTAAAAGGCAAGTTGATGACTGTGCTCCAGGTCCACTCAATTGGTCCTTGGGGTGCTGCATAGAAAGGCCGACATCTTCCTTGCTCCCTAACAATTCTAAGTTTGGGCAGCAGCAGGAAACACTGATCTTCTGTCCCAAGGGAATCAAACATGCTCCTACTACTCTGCAATTGCCATCCTAAGATCTGAGTCTATACATTCTGGCACTACAGCACCATTGTTTTTGCAGGCCAATTGCTACATTTCTATTAAAGAAGGAAAACAATACACAAATGTAAATTTTAATCAATATATGACTGAACAGTTTTTATTCTGCCAGCTTATTCATTAGGAGTTGACGGAGAGAATGGTGAAATGAACAATCCAACGAGCAAGCAGTTTTAATGGTTCCTTACTTTCCCAGGCTTGCTAGGTTAGCAAGAGTGATATACAGTTGAACTCCCCGCCTCTTTTCTTCAGTGAACCATGCTTATACATGGCTACAAACTGCCTGTTTGGGCAGACTGCTGCATATCTTTTTGTAGAGCACAGTACTCATCCCTGTATTCACTTGGTGCCAATGGGGAATTTCTTCCCCAAAGCAAATACTAACTTTAGTAAAAGGATTGTCCTCAGGACTGAAGCAGGGGAGGAAAGCCTTAAATTCTCCCCTCCGCACCTGCTGGTGGAATTTGCATCTTTTAAAAACCTGCATTTTTGTTCAGCATTCATAAATAACTCAGAATTTGGCAGTAGCAGCCTATTTCAAACATTAGGCATGCAGTTCCAGAGTCATATGGGGTTATTTTGTTTACACAAAACACTGCAGGAGTGGGAATACCCCAAACTTTATAGTGTCAGAGATTTGCTGATTTATTGGCTGTTAGGAGAGCTGGACTGCAGGATGAGGGAGCTGCCTGAAGCAGCACCCCCTAAGGGGTGGCACACCCGTTCAACTGCCAAGGTGGAGGTGAAGGTAGAGGCATCTTCTACTGTAAGGAGCTAACCATATATATGTGAAACCCTTCCTACTTCCCCTTGCTATTTGTTGCCCCATTTTTAACCAATGGCTCATCCCTTCATCAGAACTTGGCTGTATCTTGCTCCTATGGAATGTTCCAATCTGCACTGTGCTGCTTCAGTCAAGATTTTATCTAAAGGTTATTGATGACGTTATTCTGTAAAATGTAATATGGCATCCTCTCTTGCTCCTTGTTCTTCTGCTCTTACATGCAACATTGAGCTATGTGGGGTTTTAAAAGGGTCCCCCAATCCCTGACATTACTATTCAAATGCTATGAAGCTGTTGCTGACTTCATTGCACCAATGTTACAAAGTCACTGCTCCGTGCAAAGAAATGTCATTACCCAATTCACATGATTACAACGTTTAAGCCATTTTTTTACCAGACAAGGAAAGCAAGGTGCGAGTTCCCAGAGAAAGCTAGTGTGATGCTTAAAAATAAAAAACACACTTGCTTGCAATTTCATACTTGTAGATGGTTTGAACTTCCTACTTAGGATTAGTGTATTCTTTAGGGGTCATCTAGGGGTGCAGCTTGGTTTGTTAAAATAAGGGGCCTTTGGGCTTCCTGTGGATAGAGCTATATAATAATGCAGTACACTACTAGTCTTGCAACTTCCGTGGTAGCATCACACCCACACAGGCATTTCAACGCTACCACTAAAATGCAGCACTCTTTTGCTGTGTGGGAGGTGACAGCTGTTTGACAGTAGTAGTTAAAGTAAACCAGAAGCCACTTAAAGTTGTTGTGAGAAACATCTATATACACTTGTAATTTCAAGATAGCTCTTTTCCCCCTTTGGGGAAATGAAGGATGCAGGGAGGGCTAAATGGTACTTGGATTTGAGCCAGGTAATCATGGACTGGATTTTATGTCCCATCCATGCAGCATATGTACCCACAGCGGTGCAGCACCCCACAACACGGTCACAACGTTGCTTCTGTGCTAATTGAGAAGCCATCTGCTGCCCAGGTATCAGTTCCAGTACCCAGAGCACCAGGAACTGCACAGATCCCTGACTTTACATTGCAGAAGAGAATTTTTTAAAAGAGTAAGACTTTTAGAACCAGCCCCAAAAACCATCTCCTGAAATAATGCCCTGAAAATCAAAAGGCACTGCTGTGCCATAAACGCTGATCAGATTTTTTATGCGTATGTCACAGTAACTTTTAATCTGATTTAAATAACACCAACTTTAACCCAATTTTATGATTTAGAATGGAATTTTTTTATATCTCCAAAAAGATGTAAAAGTGGTTTAGAAGAAACAAAATTGCTTCCAAATAAATTACTTTTGTAAAATCCTATAAATCAATCTTCTTAATATTATGCACTAAGAGGCAGGCTTGTGCTTACTGTGCATTTTCCAACCTCCATTTCTACCAACAAAAAATATACGATCCATACTAGAGACTGGGTGGATAATAGATCCAAGCCATGTGACTCAGTTCTCTGTAGTTATAACCTCTAGTTATAAGCTCCCCACTATGCTCAGGATTATCAGATAAAGATGGTAAATTAATTGAGTACTCTCAGGTTCTGTGCCTCTGGTCTGGACTCATGAAAGGGCCAACATTGCTCCATGGTGATTTTTGCAATGATCCATTAGATTCTAGCAGAACTGGAGGACTTCACATACATTTCCAATTAGATGTAAAGGGTATGACCACACCATCTTCCTAGGAAATTCACCATTTACAGTTCATGCTGAAACTGATTACCTATGAAAGCAGCATGACATCTTCCAGGTGCAAATCAAAGACTTTTTTTTAATAAAATGATGGATGACTCATCTACTATCATATTTCCTTTAAATTTCAGAAACCCAAGACCAGAATATGCATTTGTAACCATTTCCATATTGCAGAACAGGAAAGAGATATCTGTGTGGTGATACAAGGCTTGGGAACCTTAAGACCTTTCCCTACCTACATTCTTCTGCCCTTACCCACAAGGACAAAGTCCATCAAGTCAACTCCAGCCTTCATGTACTCACTAGGCAAGGCCGTTACTCCATCAACTCTTTTGTCAATCAAATAACTATCATCAGGATCTATCCCAGCAAGTTGCAAAGCATTCTGTCATTTCAGCTTGGTATCCAAACCAAATGCAACCAAATCCAGAGCAGCTCCTTCTTAACCAGGCTTGATGCTTTTGTGTCCAGAAACAAAACAAAATAAAAAATTACTTGCCCGTTGCTGTCACAGTGCTACTTTCCCAGGGACCCTCATCCTCTCACAGGCCAAGAAAACATGATCACTTTGTTCCCCCCAGTCTCTTCCAAAACCAAATTTTGAAGGAGCAAGAGGGAAACTACATAAGATTCCTTTATGCATTTGTTTTCCTATGAGAATAGTTGCTAGTTTCCCCCATCAAACCAACCAAAACATGCTCTGCCATTCATATCCTTATCAACCATATCCTTATCTATATTGAAACCAGCCACAGGAAATGCACTGCTTTTCAACACTGTGTTAAAAATTAGATTAGAAGCCTTACCTCCACCAGATGAGGTGTTGGGTTGAATCCACACATGTTGCAGACCTGCTGCTTACAGGATGTACAGGTATTATAGTTGGAGGGTTCACCGGAGCCCACGTTGATCTCTGCTTTACAGAGGGGGCACAAGACCCTTGCTTTCGGCACTTCCTTTGGCTTAATTACTTGTTCTGCTTTTGCTTGCTTTGCAGCCGGGACAGTTCCAGCCTTACCCTGCATTCCAGGTGTGGTGCCTGGGGCTTTAGGACCAGCTTCTTTGCTGGCATCGCTGAAGACAATTTTCGGAGGCACTTTGCCAGGGGACTGCTGACTTGGTGGGGTGGCCTCTGGCTGGACAGACATGAGTGTGCTTGCCTGGGTCAAGAGGGAAGCCCCAAATCCAAAGAGTTTACCAGTGATGCCCTCTTGGGGCTGCTCTTGCGCCCCAGCACTGGGGGCAGGGGCCGAAGTCTTAGCTGGAGAGTCTCCCACAGTCTTTCTCTGATCAGTGGACGAAGGCTTTGCTTGCTGATGCTGAGGGGAAGACCTCACCACTTCCTGAGGAGCAGCAGGTTTTGGCTGGGCTTGGCTGGGTGGTTCCCTCTGGGCTGAAGCGGGGGGTGGTTTGGGGGTCTCAGGCTGCATGACACCAGCACTTGGCCTGGGGCCTGGCTGCATAGTTCCTGGTTGTTTCTCTGGTCCTGGTGCCACATGCGGCAGTGGCTGTTTGGCTGGGGAATGGGAAGGGGAAAGTGCCGGGGAATGTAGCTGCTGCTGGCTTTTGGAACGGGGCGCAGTGGTCATGTCCATCCCCAAAGCTCTCTGCATCTGGCAATTTAAACATAACCATTCTTGCACCTAGAAGACAAAAACAAAGAAAAGCCCATAAGGATACATGCACAACTCAGTCATCAGACAGCTAGACTGGCAACATGAGAACACAGAACCTTTGTCCCTTGTTGAATGTTGCTTTTCTACCCAATGAACAAAACAGACTCAGTACATGTCTAAAAACTCTTTCTCCAGAAAGATATTTTGCTACTCAATAAACATCAGGGGTCCATCTGTCAACTATTTCTTTTCTTTGAAGGCCTCCAGTGAAATCTCTGTCTCTAATACATCCAGCATAAATTTGTCTCTATGACCTAGTTCATGTATGATGAAGGCCTCGGCCTAAGCATCCGAGGAGAATGTGGGACTGAGGAGCATGTAAGTCCCCCAACATCTTCACAGCCATGCCACACTGTTTGTGTGAACATTTTAAAGCTGGTATGATTAGGCAAATGGCAGTGGCAACATAGCTGGCCTCCATCTGGTGTTATCAGTTCAAGCAGTGGGGGAGGAAGCCGCTCAGCCACCTGGGGTGCACCGTCCATAGGGACGAGGCTCGCCGCGGAGCCTCCAGAGCCTGCCTGTCTCCTCCCACTCAGCCACCCTACAGCTGGTGGGGAGGCAGTGGGCGAACTGCTTGGGCAGGAAGGAGCCTGCGTATGCCCAAGCCACTGCATCTCTCCCAGGAGAGGGTCTGCACGCACTGCAGACCCTGCGGTGAGTGTTGCCTGGCATTTTGTCACCCCCCTTATTGTTGACACCCGGGGCAGACCACCCCTACCACACACCCCTTCCTCCGCCTCTGAGTTCAAGCATGAACACAGCCTAAGCGGGAGCACAGCAGCCCTGTGTGCTGCCAAGGAGGCCACCTACAAGTATGAGTGAGACTTAGTTTAGTGGCACTGTTCAGCTCAGTATTCTCCAATGCACTGGCTTATCTGGGAAAACTTGTTCAATGAATGGCCAACCCTGGCAGTGGCATCTGAAAATCATGTAGTACTATGTATACCCAGACAGCATGACTTGCACACTGCTGCCAGGTTGGTCATTGACTGAAAAGATTAAGCTTTACTACATTCTACAACCTTTCAAAGCTCTGGAAAGCAAACACAGCAGCATCTCAGAGGCAAGATGGAAAGGTTCAGCCTTCCTCACCAGACATATATGGTTGACTGAAAGCAAGACACATTTTCATTCAATACATATGAAACCCCTAGATACAAAATGAAAACTGTGACATGCCTTGGCTAAGTACTAACAAATGAAACATTCTCCCCATGAGAGAGATACCCAGTGACACAATAATATCTGAATCAAGTTAATTAAAGAGGCCTTATGGGAGCTGCAAATCTTTTGATTCTTTGAATCCCCAGGACACCATGTGACTGTACAAATATTAATATATTACACACTGTTGGATAATCACAGTTCATAAACTGGAGATTTTCTTAGGCAAGCAATTGCAGTCCTAAAAAGCAGCACAGTCAAGAAAGGTTTACAATAGAGAAAAATAATAGCTGAGAATTTCAGAGCAAGGCTGAGACAGTTAGAGCAGCAGCAATGCATATAGTTGCTCTTTTAACTCAAGAAGCCCAAAGCATGTATTAAATTCCACCATTTTAATCCTGTCCTCCCAATCTCCCTGAACTCTTACTGCTTGCCAGCCCCCCTGGTCCCAAACTGTTTCCAAACTGAGGATCCTCAGCCCATGATTAAGTACCAGTTCATCTTCTGGGGCTAAAGAGCTGGAGGAGTCACAGATTTGGGCCCTGGCAGTTCTAGAACTGTTGAAATGCTACTGCTGATACTAAGACTTCAAGGGGTGCAAGCGTGACAATCTTTGCAACTGATCACTCCGAAAGAAACGGAATCTACTTTTTCATTTAACCTTGGGAAACTTGCCCTTCTGGTTCTTTACCCACAGACCTAATGCTATGTGAATCAGAGCAGAATGCACAGCCATTTTAGTTTCAACATTTCATAGCTTTGAAAGGCTGTAAGCAGACTTTTCAAAAATGAGGTGAGGTAAAACCTTTCTCACCACTGAGAAAACAAACAAACCAATAAGGCAGTAGCAGAGTCAGGAACAAAAAAGACTGCCATTTTCATCCACCTGCCAGAAACACTTATTCAACAACACTAGTTTGAAAATGGATGAAGAGATACACAAAATAGCTTACAATTACAGATATCCTTCACTTCCTATATAATTTTTCAAAATCAACTATTACAAAAATGCAGTACTGCATTAATGAAATGGTTCATCAGTAGTGAAAAGGCTGCTGCCCAGTAGGAGAGCAATGCTTTGTATGCAGAATGGTCCTGAGTTCAATCTTCAGTTAAAATATCAGATAGGAATGCTCAAAAACACCACTGCCTGAGACCCTGAAATGTTGTCTGTAAAAACAGACAACGTTATGCAATACGAACCAATGTCTCAGTGAAAAACAGCTTTGTATGTGCCAGTGAATTATGTGTGTAGAATGTATTAATTTTGCCTGCTTTCTGGGACAATTGCTTCTTGTGTTCACGGTTGCTTCTTGTGTTCCTTTTACACTGGTACAAAAATCACAACAATAAAAATAGGCTGCCTCAGGAAGGGAGAGAGAGAGAGAGAAGAAAAACTGGAGGAAATGCTTCATAATCAATCAAAACAGCCTCTGCCTTGATATATGCAAAAGGAGAAAGCTAAATTCCTGTGATTTTCAGTACTCAACCAACCACATCTGTGTGTCAAAAAGCATCTGCAAAGCAACTGGTAGCTATATACCAATCTGTGAAATATCACACTTATCAAAGATGCTTCCAGTGCCGCTGACGCAGCAGTTAGTAATTGCTTTACTTAGCAGGAGAGCTGAAAAGGCTGCACTAAGACAACAGCACTAGGTGAGATTGAACTAGATGTTCCAGCTCAAAGTGTTGTCATCTCTGCAAGCAACACCCCACCCAACTGTACCTGACAACTGCCCAGTTTGTCTACATTTGAAAAAAGCTAGAGTTGGATTGGAGAATTTGGTGCAGAAAAACTGGGGAGGAAAGGGGTAAGTACCCCTATTCACCTGCTGCATCTCCAGTCAAACTTTACTGATCACAAACTGACTAACAAGGCTGTATTAAATGCAACTGTCTGTGATGTGTTGTTTACCTTGATAAGGCTTCCAGAAGAAAAAAAATACTGGCGCCTCAACCCACCCCCTGCAAGCCTATTAACTTCATTCATTCTTCATTCTATTGATTTAGTATCTTAAAATGGCACAACTGCAATGAACACAATACAGACATCTTTTGCATGACTGGCAACTCACTCCTATAAATGTTTACTTGGAAGGATCATTGAGTTCAACAGGACTTACTGCCAGGTCAGTATGCATTAAGACTGCAACCTAAACCAGTCTTTAAAACATAATCAAGGCTTTAGGTTTCTGTGCAACCCCATTCGTAGTCCAAAGATGAGAAACTGTGTGACTTATGAAAAATGCAGGAATTGTCCAATAAATTAAGTCACTATTTACAAAAAAAAAAGTATCCACAGAAAATCATACCTACTAAGCAGTGTTTTTTTTCTTTTTTTTTAAAAAAAGTTTAGGGGTACTCTCAGTTTCCTACTCATATTGAAATACTGCCCCTTAATGAGGCCAAAATGTTTAGGGGTAGACGTACCCCTGCGTATCCCCAGGAAAAAAGCACTGCTACTAACCATGATATACAGTTGTATGTAAGAGGGTTCCATAACTCTGAAAGCAGAATTAAACCCATCCTAGTCCCAGTGATTTTAAAGGCCTGGCTTCCTGCTACAGCTTCCCCATCCTATAATCACCAACCAACAGAAATCAATTTTATAGGGGCTGAACTTTTACAGGGGGAACTTCCAGAAAACAGAGCTAATAAAGAATGCCCCCCCACCTGCACACACACACACACATTCAGAAACTAGACAGCACAACACCTCTGTTATCTGAGAGCAGGTCATCCAATCAAGACACTGAGCTGTCAATTATAACCGGCAAAACGTTCCTCCAGCAACCCAGCCCAAGGCAAAAGGACAACCCTTCCAGTTCATTAAGAAATACTTCTTGTGTGATTTGATGCCTCACTAGATCCCATTTAGATGTTCTTTGTCCTTTGGCTCCTGGAAAAGACCAAAAGGTCTGAGCACGTGCATGCGTACAGGTCTTTCTTCCCTGCTTTGCGAGCAAGAAATGCAGGAAAGTCTGCCCACAGTGAGTGCAGATGTTTTCTCTGCAGTTCTAGGCTTCTTTCCCTTTGCTGTCTTAAAAAAAATGCAGCCAACACAGCACACCTTCAACATCAGCCCTCTCAATCAAGGCAACAGCATTTAGGGTGCTTTTTGGTGCTGTGCTGAAAAGGGCCATGGGACAGGCACGTGAATAAACAAGAAGCCTCAGGGCCCTGGCTAGTCACTCTTTGTCTTTCTCAGAATTAAAATAGCAACTTGAGAGGGAGGAGGGTGGCCTGAAGGCAACAAGGATCACTGGTGCTCAAAATTGTTTTCATTCACTGGTACCTTATGCCTGAAGCAGAAGCAAACACATAAAGACATTGGATTTTTGTACAGGAGGGGGGGGAGGGAGTTTAGCTGGAGGGTACAATACTGATGCTTTACACAATAGATATTATACTAGAAAGAGCAAACCGCTCTGAGTAAACAGACTTACATTTTATAACCTTAGCGCATGTCGGCATCAAGATATTCACACAAAACAGTGTTAGCCTGTGTGGGTCCACATATTTACACATCCCCCCCAAGCTGAAGGCCGCAACACAAGTCTCTTCAGGGCCTCCTTTTACAAACAATGCTGCTACTTCTAAGCGCACAGGCAAAAAGACTTCCGGCCTACTGCAGTGCAATGTACTGTACTGACAGAGACTGCTTTGCAGCTCCTTCCTGAAAACTGAATGCATCTTAGAATTTGAACTCATTGCCTCGTCATGGGCGCACTATTGTTTTCACCTTGCTGTACTTCCCCACATAAAGCTGTATACATTAACATAGCTAATATCAGGCTACTGAGAGCTAGAGGCCAACCATTAACTGATTTTGTTAAAATTAAAATTAAATATTGCCCCTCAACTAAGAATCACAGAACAGTTTACAGTATAAAAACGCAAAAATACACAACGTAATAACAAACAAAACAATAGCCATCCCCCCATACAGATTATTATTAACATGAAAAGCACACATTGTAAAACACCTCTCAATTTTCACGGGCAAGCTAAAGGTTGTGGCTTGGGGGCAAATCAGAGGGAAAACCTAGCCTCAGTTCAACGTTGGGATCACGGTATCCCTTTAAAGGGATCCTGGGGGCAGTGCTTTGTCCTGATGTCCAAAAAGGGACTGATGGGCCATAGCTCCCCAAAATGGTGGTCTTAAGGGTGGGGCCACCCTGATTTGATGTACATGATAGGGTGACCCTTAACCTTGTCAAGCATCTGTCAGCAATTGGGCTGGTCGATGTTAGGATACACACTCAATGCTGATGCCAAAACTTCAATAAAGTTGTGGCCTGTAAAATCCCAATACTGTTGTCTTGTGTTTTGTTGCAACTAATATCATAACTGCCCCGTCCGACCCATATCTGTACTGGGCCTGGGCCAGCAAAACATGTCTAGGGCTGAAGCTTCCAGTTTACAGATTATCTCTTCCTCATGCTTGTTTACCATATAGAGTTCTTCCAGTTATAAATTCTGGGATAATTATTCCCTTAGAGAATTGTTTTCAGCTTTGAAATTTTGTTGGAAGACTACAGGTAAAGTTCATAACATTGTCTATTGTCTATTTTTAATATTGCATTGTTATGTTGTTATGTACTCAGTAGTATCTTGGGAAGAGTCAATCTTGGCTGCCATCCAAACAACAGCTTCTGAGGAAGTACTGAAACAAAAATATATGCCAGAGATTTTAAACAAGATTATCTATACTACTGGATAACAACATTAACTGTATTTCTGCATGAAATTTGTACAGTAAATCTATGGATGCATGGGATGCACAGGCAAACTGTGTTACCCAGCATCCTGCTAAAAAAATCATTTTGTGCAAACTGTGCAAAAGAACCTCACAAAAATAATAAAAAATAGAGAGCAGGGAAGAGTTCTTTCTCTATAGGTTGCATTAAAATGTAAGTTTTTCTTTTGGCTATTAACTGAACTTTGGTCAGATCACACAGAGAGGCCCTGATAACAACAAAAATCTGTTCACATACGACTGAATTAGAAATCTCTCAAAGTTGCCCAAGCATACAAACAAGTTCCTATCTCCCAATGGATTTGTATTTGTAATTTGTTGGAATAATATTACAGTGGTGCCTCGCAAGACGAAATTAATTCGTTCTGCGAGTTGTTTCGTCTTGCGATTTTTTCGTCTTGCGGAGCGCGGATTCCTTGGGTATTAACGGTTGTAAGAAAAAGGAAACAAACTCGCAAGACGAAAACGTCTTGCGAAGCAAGCCCATAGGGAAAATCGTCTTGCGAAGCAACTCAAAAAACAAAAAACCCTTTCGTCTTGCGCGTTTTTCGTCTTACGAGGCATTCGTCTGGCGAGGTACCACTGTATATGATTTTAGCAGGAATGATATAAAGGATTTGGGAATAACTGACTGTTAATTGGTGAAAGGAGGAAAAGTAAAGTCACATTATATTAAGACAATTTACAGGACAAAAATTTTAAAAGAGGGAAAGGATTTGCTGAAATGGATAATTGACCTAGAATACAAAAAAGGGAGGTGTGAGGAGGTCAAGGAAATAAGCTAATGAAAGATTAGTAATTAGGAGATCTGATGTATTTTTTTTTCTGCGTTTTTGTTTTTGTTTAATAGGTCTTATTTCTTTGTTTTTTTCCCCTTTTTTATATATTGTGTTGTGTTGTTTTGTTTTTGTTTAATGTGGTATTTTTACTTTTTCTTTCTGTAATTTTTTAAAACTTTAATAAATATTATTTTTTTAAAAAAAGATTTGTATTTGTAATTTGAATCAAACAGAAAATGTAATTCACTATGTACTAAAATATCCCTCATATGATTGGTCAAGGGGAAATACTTGAGAAATAACCTAGCTTAAATAACCTATTTTGATTAATAAATCATCTGCTTATTAGAAGATTTGTCAATAATTGTCAGTGCTGCATGCCTTAGCAGCAAGGAAATCTCAAGTGGAAGAAATGGAAAAGATCAGGGCAGTTAATGTAGGGGACTCCTAAGCAGATAAGAAATCTGTTTGGTTCAGTTTAAATTGAGATGTTATTGTTCTAGATCTCCTTCACTTGTTCACACACGGTTATCTTTTAGTATGTTTCCCCTATAATGTAATTTCTGTGATGAAACTTGTATACTGAACCTTTATCTACTTTTATCAACAGCTAGTATAATATGACTGATGAATGAATGACAGGTTGCCGTGCATAATTTTTGCTCCCTGAAACATCCAAAATCTGGAGAAGTGAGTATTCTGACTGGGAGTTGTGTTCCAATCCACAAACAAATTTGGGAAAGTCAGATCAAGCTGGTCACCTGCAAAAAGTGGAACAAACAAATTCCTTCTCCATCCCCAGCTGACACATCACCAAAAACCTCCGATGACCTGCTAGCAGTTTCATATATATATACGGAATAGCATGATGTAAAGAATAGAATCCTGTGGGTCCTCATAAGGCAGTGGCCCCACACCTACCTTCTGGAAACACCCAGTCAAAGCACAGTACTTCCTAACCCTAAACCAGTCATAAATCCAAGGAGGATGTCACAGCCAATGGTATCAAAGGCCAGAAAAGCCAACAGGGATGCAGTCTTTTTGTCTGGCTCATGGCAGAGGTCTTCCACCAAAGTAAGGCTGCTTCGGTCCCAAGCTAGGCCTGAATCGGATTGGAAAAGATCTAAATAACGTATCATCAATATCATTAAATTTCTTTATTGCTTTCCAAATTGTTCAGGCCTATAAAGGCTGATTGTTAGGTTAGCTTTACCTAAGCAGAACTTGTGTTGACTTATAATAAATCTTATTTTAAGTAAGGTAAAAATCACAATGATACAGGCATCCAAATCTGTATCACGACTAACAGGTGCTTTGTGTATACACTATACTTTTAAGGCAAATTTGAAACACATTTCCCCTCTCTAAGAATTATGAGCACTGTAATTTGTTAAAGGTTGCTGGGAATTGTAACTCTATGAGGGGTAAACTACAGCCCTCAGAATTCTTTGAGGTGGGAAATGTGCTTTGAAGGTATACTGTGCACGCAGCCATTCTTTATACACAATACAACCAAGCCGTACACCCGTCCCTCCCGAGATCGAAACCTACATATGCTTAAGTAACATGAGAACTGGGTCTAAAAAGATTATGTCAGGGGAAACCTATTAATTTGTGTACCAGCTGCCTCACTTGGGCAAGCTGCTTTAGTAAACCCAGGAGTGCCACCATTTTCAGTCTCCTGCAGAGCTTCTTAATGTACTCTGTGTGACATTTCCAAGGATTACAGCCAGCCACTCTGTAGTGGAAATTATTGCATCATATGGACAAACCACACAGCATCTTCTTGTTAAGAACGATTCCTCTCCCAATATGCACATGATAATATGCAAACAAAACTGCAAGGTGGACAAAGACACTGCCTACGTCTGCTACCTGTGTCTATCCTCATTCTCGCCCTCTTTAAAAAGGCTTCCCTCAGGTAATATATTTTATAAATCCTGATTCTTTCTGCAAGGTTGAATTATGTACAGTGACAAGAACTTCTGCTTTATCAGGGCAGTGTTTGTACTAGCTGCCTGGTAGTGACTATTAAATTGGAAGAGCTCTGTAGCTGACTATGATGCAGAGGCCAGAACCGTGACTGATGCAAGCAGTGTCTGCGCCACTCTGATAAGAACATTAGATGTTCCTGAATAATCTCGTCTTTGCTCAACATTAAAGCTGGTATGTTTACTGTTTCTGGCTTGTATGAGAGAGAGAGAGAGAGAGAATACCATTCATCATATCCATTAGAAGTGAAGGAATTGCCAAGAAACAGGGTAGGATAACATTTCTTTCTACTATCCACTGTGCTTCTCTCTGTACATTTGCATTGTTGTGGCAGAAAGCCAATGGTAAATTACTTGTCAAACTAGAAGTTCTCATCCTAGTCTTGGGAGGTGAAGGGGTTCAAGCTTAATTTCTTCAATTTTGTTTATACAAGGAGGGAAACTTCAGCTTGGACTTACTTAAAATACCCGTTCCGTGACCCAAGGTTATGGACACACTCTAAAACCAGAAAGAGACATACTTTGAAAATGCACCAGAAATTGGAAGAAAAAAGATGCACCAGAAATTGGAAGAAAAAAGATGCACTACTATTAATTCCCCATAGCAGCAGCAAGGCACTAGGAAATTATGCCTCCTCATTGCAGCATTTCTAACTGAGATGCCTATAAAAGTTTTGTTTTCTGGAAGCACAGAGTGCAAGGACTTAAACAATCAATTTTATTAGATGGCCCTGAGTTTTAGTCTTTTGGCAGAGGGAGAAATCTGCTCCCAATCAACTTTATTCACACTGTCTTTTTCCCCCCTAAACAGCCTCAACCAAACACATTAGCCTTTCGTCAGAAACAAGGTGCTCTTTTTATGATGGGGCAGAGAGATCTGCACTCAGTATTTATTTATTTGTCATTTATTATTAAAGATTTATTCTGCTCTCTTCAAGTATCAGGGCATCTTATCATAAAATATTAAAAACAATATGAAGTAAATAATACATAAAATATGTTAAAAATAGCAAATCTATAAAAGCAACATAAAATATAACCCAAGCAAAAGAGATCGCCAGGAATATAAAAGGTCTTTGCCTGGTGACAGAAAGACATCACTGTGGGTGCCAGGTGATCTTCTGGGAGTGTGTTCCAAAGCCAGGGCTCCACCACTGAAAACGCCCACCAGAGCCCAAATGGCCCACCAGAGCCCAAATGGCCAAGTACAGACAGACTCATGTGGAGATAGACAATCATTCACAGTATATAGCCAGTCCATGTATTTGCATTTTCAGAAGGGATGGCAATTATAGGAGATTTAGAACTCTTGGGGGATGCAGTAGGGAGAAAAAGACCAATGAACAGAGCAAGGGCCATGCACACAGCGATGACTCTACAAAGCACTTCAAATGCCACAGTTAACTTTGTTTCATCTGTCACTACAGTCTTATCCATTTACAACCTCTTGTTGCTGCACAAGAATTATCATGCTGGTTAATGAAATTAGGAATGCGAACCATGCCATTTTCATGCCTTAGCACTGCACTTGCATGAGTTTTTACATTACATATATTGTTTTATTTAAGCCTTCTACGCCCATCAAAACAAAGACTAACAACAGCAGTGAAAGAGTTGATTGAGCTTGCAAGATCACCTCATATATGTCCACTTGACCGCTTTGAACTGTGTAACTGGCACTGTTACAGATGCCACATAATACTCATTCTATGCTTGTAAGAAATTGAAATTGATTTTGAGAGTAGCAGCATCCACACTTTGGAACTCCCGGCCTTTTGACATCCAGACTTTTAGAATGTTGGCATGTGTTTTAATCTGGATTTTAAGCTTATTGTGGATTTTAACTATTTTTGAATGTTTTAAATGATAATTTTATTTCTTTTTTGTAATAAACTTAAATGCAATACAATCAAGTGGTATATAAATCTTGTGAAATATGTAACATACATAAATAAATAAGATGAACACACTGGCTTCATATGGAAATTTGTAGTACAAACCTACATCCTTTAGGCCAGGGGTCAGCAAACTTTTTTCAGCTGTGGGCCGGTCCAGCATCCCTCAGATCATGTGGTGGGCCACTTTTTGGGGGGAAATGAACAAATTCCCACAAATAACCCAGGGATGCATTTTAAATAAAAGGACACATTCTACTCATGTAAAAACATGCTGATTCCTAGACCGTCCACGGGCTGGATTGAGAAGGTGATTGGGCTGGATCTGGCCCCCAGGCCTTAGGTTGCCTACCCCTGCTTTAGGCTATTTTTGATTCAAAATAGTCACAGGACGTATAAAAATGACAATTCAAAATCAAAGCTTAAAATTTCTTGTTTTTATAGTCCACTTAACACTCCTTTCAAATAAAGGCAGATGTCTCAGACATGACTAGTGAATACAACTGGAAATGTCATCTGTTTTAGTCTAAGATGCCTAATATAATTCCTGATTTTCTGTTCTCTTATAGCTTTGCTCATTAACACAACTACTTCTGCTCGCTCAACATACTTAATCTCTGCCTGTTTTTTTGAAAGCTTGAAGAAAAACAGCTCAGTTTCGCAGACAAGAAGTAAGGAAAATAAATAGTTCTCTTAATACAATGCCAGAGATGCTTTTAAACCAGTCTAGTGCCCTGGACATGGAGGCACAGGGTAAGACAATTGCTTCTACCTGTAGAATGTATTAATATCTCATTCCTTCTTAATGAAAATATGCTGAGAGTAATAGCTTAACCGAGACTGAATAATTTTCAGTGAGAATTCTGGGGAACAAGCTACAGATACATACAACTGCATGTAACAATACTTCAGCAGCTTCTTATTGTAATGAAAAATGATTATGGAAAAGGTTTTTTTTCCTTATATCCCAAGAAAAAATTATTTACAACGATCAGACTACTTCCTCCTTTCAGGTTGCTGGAACCAATCTGTCTTAATGAGCCATTGACACCCTACCAGGCTTTGCCCCTCAAATGTTTCCACCCAAGATGGGTCAGCGCTGGCACACAAGTGGTAGGCCATGTATCTCCACATAATGTGGAGTGGGGGAACAGATGCATTGTCTAACATTATTCTGCTGCCATTCCCCACTGCAGTTAATTTCCCCGCTATGCGGCTCCGGAATGCTGAAGTTTTGTTATGTACATTTTCATGTAATGTGCCCTTTAGAGTATTTTCTTTCTTTCCCAGTGTTTTAAATGAAATGTTTCAAGTTACAAACTGTCAAGATTTGCAAAAGCAAAACAAACAAATCACTGAAGAGCTACGGTATGTTGGGGGGAAACAAGGAACTTTCTTTGCATTTGTAGAAATCAAATTTCACTTCTTAGTATTTTAAGTTATATTGCAATATGCATCTGGAGCTCTTTTTTTGCACCTCAGAACACTAGAAATACTGGACGGTGGATTTACAGTGCAAGCAGCTATTTGCAGATCCAGGTATGTACGGTATATGGGTATGCCTTGCAGAAACTCTGATTCACACCATTCTACACCAATGTACTTAGTTTGCAGAGGTGCAATGACCAGAGTGTCTAAATGGTGAGCAGATATATATATCACTGGCTCACCTGTGAATCCGTCGCTATGGAGTCAGACTTAAAACAGCTGAACATATTGCGGCTTGTCAGTTAAAGCCACCTAGGTTTCAGTTTTCAAGTCACTAGTGCCAATGGTTGACATGAGGGGTTCTGCTGATACAAATATGAATTTGCTTTTAATTAGAAACAACTGGGATAATTTTAAGGGCAGATATCACAAATGCACGCTTCAACAGCTGCCTAAAACTATGCATTTGGAATCTTGGCACATCTGGCTATCCTTGTTCAAGGCTCTTCCCGCTGCCCTTGGCAAAGACGAAAGCATGCTGTTTTTAATACATCCAAAGTTGTTGCCTTTGCTACCTGCTGCTTTAATTACTTTTCACCCCCATGTTCCCTCTCCCACACAGAAAGCCACACGCCTACATCCTTTGAAGAAAGCGTAATGTTTCAATCTGAAACGCCCATACTGTTTATCATACCTCTTAAGCATTGCAGAACTCCTGCTTAGTCTTGCTCACTCCTTATATCAGAGGCAGAACATGTGGATGACACAATCTAAAGAGGACTGTCGGTAGAACTAATTGCCTTATTCGTTGTGAATAATCTATCCAACACATTTTTATTAGCACTTGCTTCATCTTTTTATTTAGTTGAAACACTCATTTCATTATTCTTCCCCACTCTGTAAATGAGAGGAGGGAACCAGAGCAGGAGAGGAAGGAGCAATTGGAACTGTTTGCTCATAAAGCAACCTTAGATGTTATCAAAGGTTCTGAACAATTGTACACTGTGTTAGTGGGGATAAGTTGTTATTTCTCTTTAATAGAATGATAGCAGAACCCTATACTTCTCTATTTAGAAATCAGTCCTGCTCTGCTGAAACTTACTACCAAGTATCTGGGTGTATGGCATTGCAGTCAGAGAAATGAAGTTGAGAAATATGCCATTATGTTAGCCTGCAGTTCCTTCTCAATAAAAGAAATGATGAAAATGAGGGGACAGAAAATAAATACCGAATTAGAAAAGACTTAAAAGAACAGGTATATTTAGAAGTTAGATACTGCAGCAGATATAAAAAGAAAGCCAGATGCTTATTTATTTCTTGAATAAAAGAGTAAGAAGATGAAAGTGCAACAAGATGAAATCTCAATTAGCGGATACTGCCCTCTGGAATTCAATGCAGCAAGGGGAAAGGGTTTAGTATAACTTACAAAACCATTCACAAACATTTTCAGACTAGTTTATAGTTTATTACAGCACCGGTAAGGCAAACTATGCCTTACCAAGATGGTGTGAATGGGTCAGCTCCTGCAGAGGAGCTCACTTCAACTTTGCTCATCCTGACCATTTTTTACTGCCATGCTGAACTCAGCAAAGGTTTGGCTTAATGTGTTGTCCACACCCAGGCTCATGGTAGCCTCCTCATTGCCTATGGACAGCAGCCAAGAAAATTTTTTTAACAAAATGTTTGATAAAGGATGTAAAGAGGGTATAATCAATTTGAAGAAGGGCATTATCAAGGCAAGCTTAGGCCATAAACCATGTTTTTTAAGGGGATAAAATTCTGCCCACATACCGTATATAACATTCTCCTTTGCTGCATCATGTCGGAGTAGGTTAATTCTGAATATAAACAAAAAATAATCACTGGCCAAAAGTCACATCAAGAGGACAATAGTTTGGATCTAAGCTGCGCCTCCATTCACACAAGGAAAGGAGTATCAACCCCCCCCCCTTATCTACAGCCCCACCCCCATAACATCCTTTCCTGAGAGTTCCCTAACCCCCAGCAGCAGATTTCTGTGGAGCACAATGTGCTACAAAGCAAAGCGGGAGGCAGAAAAGCCATTTTGTAAAAGTGAATGCTATTCCATTTACAGAAGGAAAGAGATGTTCCAAACCCATATGAATGAATAAAGAGTTATACAACAGCACTTTCAGTTGCATAAAAACCTATCATCGCTGCAGTCAACTGCTATAACACAGAGAAACACAAAAACCCGGCCTAACATCAAAGTTGATGTTTAATCCTTGAAACAAATTTTAACAAGCATGTTTCAGATTATTTTTATTATTATTTTAATCAAACAAAAAGTGATCTGAAATCAATTTTATAAGAAATTCAGAAAAATATGCAACTATAGGAATATATGGTTAAAAAAGTTCAGGTTCATTCATACTGTTGTTTAATGTGGGTAGTAAGCTTCCTAAATCTCCATTAATTCTCCATTGTCCATATGACATTCTCCCTCTGGACAATGGAGAATTAATGAAGGTACAGAAAGCTTACTATCCATATTAAACAACAGTATGGGTGGCACCCCTGTTTCTTCTGCTGTTGATGTGGTTTTTATGACTATGTGTGCTGCTTCTGGGTTTCTCCCCCAATTTTATTGCACTTTCATTCTAAACCAGCTTACATTGATTTTATTATAGAAAAACAGGATATAAATGTTCAGATAAAATTTTAAAGCCCTCTTTATACTGAACCAAAAATGTTACTTTTTGTTCTCTTCCTTTTTTACATTCTGTGGCTGCATCTAAGGCTGATGTTTCATTCACTAACTAGTATGGCTAGCTATAGAATCATAGAGTTGGAAGGGCCCCGGGGGTCATTAGTTCAACCCCCTGCAATGCAGGAATCTCAACTAAATCCTCCATGACAGGTGGCCATCCAACCTCTGCTTAAAAACCGCCAAGGAAGGACAGTCCACCACCACTCAGAGGAGTCTGTTCCACTGTCAAACAGCTCTTACTGTCAGAATGCTCTTCCTGATATTTAGTCAGAATCTCCTTTCCTGTAACTTGAACCTATTGGTTCGGGTCCTAGCCTCAACTGAACAGATATAAGAGTCAGCAGCATTCTTCTCAAAACTAAAACAATTAAGCCTGACATGATTCAAAAGTGATGCTACCATAGTTGGGAAAACAGATTCTACCTGGGTTCAGAATGAGCAATAGCTTGATTAATCAACTATCTAAGCACAGAGCAATGAAAGAAAATATGGTCCCTCTCATGCAAAGAAAAATTAAATGCCAAGTGGGTGCAAATACCTTGAAGATTGCACTTAATTTGTAGTTCCCTAAATTATCAACATTCCAAGTAGCAAAGTAATGTCAAAGGATGTTCATAACCTTGCTAACACTCCTAAGCAAATCCATGCTCAAGCATCATGATTAATTATCAGGCATTGGAGAACCTGGTAAACACAGCACTTAAAGCATGCACTTGTGGAATAATTTAAATCAACTCATCATACTTCCATGGATGCAAAAAAGTTTGCTAAACTGTGTTTAACACAGACTGGAATACAGAATCTGAGCTATTCAGACAAGCAGTGAATCAAGTTTGGGAAGGATCCCAATAATTTTCTAGTCCTACCATCAGCTGAAAAAGTAGAGGATGATTTCTCAAACCTCATCTCCTCTTCAAAGAGACTCCTATTTGCTTTAGACGGAGCTTCTCCCACCCACCCATGAAAACCACCAGTAAAACTCACTCCCATCTGAATTATTTCTTCCCTGGAAGAAATAATTTAAAACTTTATGCCCCATGTTCTGGATTGGGGGCTCTACGCTGGCAACTTATGTTTTTAAACCCTGCATTTAGGGGCACCGTTGTCTGTTTGGCCATGAGATGCTTCTAGTTTGGCCTTTAGGTGGTTCCAAAAGTATCTAGGAAACTTATTCTTTCAATTAACCACCTAACTGAAACAAAGTTGCCACAAAAAACTATGCCTCTAACCCTGTGGATTGTAGCAGTGGATAACAACTGTTCTTTATCATCTTTATGGTCACCTTTAAGGATCTGAAAATGGATTGTTATCAAGTAGTCATTTAACTGCCTTTTCTCACAGCCTAAATAGTCTTGATCCCTAAATGTTTCTAAATCTTTTCCACAGTGCCATTTTCTTCGGCTTGTTAGCATGCTTCTTAAATTGGACGTGTTAATCCAGTGTGGCTTAATTAATGGTAAATTTTACAATTACTCCTTGTTACTTCTGCAAACTCATTCTGCAAATGTATAAACTAACTCACATGAAAGGCTCGTACTTTATTTAGAATTATTTTCACCAGAAGACTGAAGATGAGGGGGCAAAGGAAATACAAATTATGGTATTAGAACCACACTAGAGCCTTTTGGGGAGAAACAAAAAGGTAAAGGTAAAGGTACCCCTGCCCGTACGGGCCAGTCTTGACAGACTCTGGGGTTGTGCGCCCATCTCACTTAAGAGGCCAGGGGCCAGCGCTATCCGGAGACACTTCCGGGTCACGTGGCCAGCGTGACATCGCTGCTCTGGCGAGCCAGAGCCGCACACGGAAACGCCGTTTACCTTCCAAGTAGCATACAAAACTTCTGCACTCAAGAATCTGGACCAACATGTGTATTTTTAAAAGTATATTATAATCAAAGAGATCCAAACTGACTTTATAAAAGCATAACTGGGATCATCAAGCATAACTATGCATAAATGATTCAGAGAAGAAAAAATGTATTTTATATACTGCACTGGTTATTATGGTCTCATCAACACTACACATTTAAAGCATTGCTATACCACTTTGAAAAACCATGACTTCCCCCAAATAATCCTGGGAACTGTAGTTACTGTAGTTCAGAGAGTTGTTAGGAGATCCTTCTTCCCCTCATAGAGCTACAATTCTCAGAGTTCCCAAGGGAGAGAGATTGGTTGTTAAAACCACTACAGTGGTACCTCGGGTTAAGTACTTAATTCGTTCCGGAGGTCCGTTCTTAACCTGAAACTGTTCTTAACCTGAAGCACCACTTTAGCTAAGGGGGCCTCCCACTGCCGCCGGAGCACGATTTCTGTTCTGTTCTCATCCTGAAGCAAAGTACTTAACCTGAGGTACTATTTCTGGGTTAGCGGAGTCTGTAACCTGAAGCGTATGTAACCTGAAGTGTATGTAACCCGAGGTGCCACTGTATTGAGAACTGCAGCTTTCCAAGGGGAATAGGGGTCTTCTAATGATTCTCAGCACCCCTAACAAGCGGTGGTATGGTACTGCTTTAAACATATAGTGCAGATGATGCCTTAAGCAGATAAGCAAATGAAATCTATTGAGATATATGTTGAGGGAGGTGAGGGACTAATTCTGTAAATTAGCAACTTTGTTTTATCCACTTAAATGTTCACTGGAATCTAAAAAGCAAAAGAGCCTACAGATTATCTCCACTACAAAAAAGGCAACAATAAATTCAAGAAGCAAAGCTTTCGTCCTGTCAGTCAATCAGAAAGCTAAAGGAATGATAGCACTACTAACGTTCAACAAATGACGCTTAAGGAAAAGAATTTCCTGAAAATAGCCTTCAGGCTTAACACCAAGTCATTCATTTGCAAAGGCGAGAATTATACGAGGCATCCGAAGAAGATTTGCCCCAAATACATTATATAACAGAATCCACAGAAATATATTTCTGTTCAGAAAATGATTTCTCCTTCATTGTTAGCCCTTGCATTCTGTCCCTGGATATTAATAGTTAATATTTTTCCACCTTGTAAAGTGACAGAGTAGTAGGGTTGCCATGTGTCCTCTTTTTCCAGGACATGTCCTCTTTTTCTGGGGTAAAATATCTGTCTGGGTGGATTTTTTAAATTTGCCAAAATGTCTCTGGATATACTTTCTGGATGAGACATAGACATAACTGGTGGCTGAAGACTTGCTTTCCTCTTCTCTTCTCCTGCCCCCTCAGCAATGTATCACAGCTTCTATAGCCTACATATAGAAGGGGTATTTAAAATGAGAGTCGTCATAACATCCTTTTTTTTTGCTCTTCAAAGTATCGCAACTCTACAGGGTAGTAAACCAGAAGAGACCATTGTTAATAGATCCCCGCCCGTCACTGTGTGTGTGTGTGTGTGTGTGTGTGTGTGTGCGTGTGTAAAAATTGCATTCATAACAATATATTGTCTCTGGTTTGCCCTATAAATTACTTTGTGGCTTTAAAACTACAATAATAAACACATGTGCTGACATGATGTCAGTTCAACATCCCTACAGTGATGATGCCTTTTTTAACATGTGGACTTTTTTTGGGAGGGGGAAGTTATTAGGTTGTTGTTGTTTTTATTTTGATTATGTATTTTCTGGTTTTATTCTATGAACTGCCCTGAGACCTGCGAGTAAAGGATAGTATATTTGTTAAACAAACAAACAAACAAACAAACAGGTTTGAAGCATTTTATGATAAAGGCAGCTCAACATACTTATTTGCTTGTACAGTCGAAATATGGAATCAGAGGCCTGCTCAGTGTGGCTGCTCAAAACATCTTCTGCGGCATCAACACTTCACATGATAAACAATAATCAAGCCCTTCAAATTGGTCTCTTTCAAATTACTTCTGTATCTAAAATAGTCGCTCATATAGTTCACCAGCCCGGATTTGCTAGGTTTTTTTTGCTGATTTTCATTTAAATGGGTGAACCTGCGATTCTCCAGAGGTTGCTGCAGCAGTTCTCATCAGCCCCAATGAGAAAGCCCAATGGTCAGAATCTGGAGGGCCAGAGATTTTTCACCCCTGATATAAATCCTCCTAAATAACAAAGAAAGGAAGCAGAAGTTTCCCAAGCTGATTTGTTTTGTGACCTGCTAGAACAAAAAGTAAAATGGGCAAATTATGAAATATGCCGACAAATACCGTACTTTTCCGTGTATAAAGTAGTTTTTCCCCCTTTAAAAATAATGCCCCCAAAATGGGGGGCATCTTATACATGGGTAGTGCATAGGGTGAACGTTTGACTGATTGCTGCCGTGGCTGTTAGCCACTATTGTGCATGTTATTGGTTGCTGCGTCAATGGGTGGTGTTGATTTGCTGACACTGCGGCAATTAGGCATGCAATTGGCAGCTTCTGCCAGCGAGGGGACAGACAGGAGGTGGATTTTGCGAGATGTGCTGGTGAGCAGAGCAACCCCCCTAAAACCCTCCGCAAAAAAAGCTCAACAACTCAGGGCTATCCTCCACAAAAAGAGCTTAACAACTCTGTGCCATCTCCCCCCATTCTCTTAGAGTCCCCCAAAATGGGGGCTTCTTATACATGGGGGTGTCTTATAGACGGAAAAGTACGGTATGTCATTTGCATTTATAGATCCTTTTGTGTATTCCCAACCTTTCCATACTGTTTAATAGTATTCAGAAAAGTCAGTTTCATTTATCTAAATGGAAAAGCATAATGAACATTCATTGCAAAATATATTTCACATAAAGTACTCAGGCAAATATGCATTAACAAAATCGGGACATAATTCAAGCGCAGCTGCTGTACAAACTCCATTAATTTCAAACTCCATTGAAATAAATGGAGGTTGAGCAGTAACAGTGGTTAGGGTAATGCATCTTTAATTATATGTAAATAATTTTGAAATGAAAAAGGGCAGATAGCAAAACATTGCAACAAATAATTCATCCAGTTTAAATCACAAATGAAAGGCTGTGAGATGAAGGGTAATGTATTATGTTATCTCCCTGCTTGAGAGATGCTCAAGTGAGTTAACATTATATAAGGAACTTGTATAACTAGAGAATCTTGTTAGCTGGGCTATCGTACTCATGTTCAGACCAGTGGGGCGTGGGGGCAAACCATACTGAACTAGTGTAACAAAATGGCGTACTCCACCCTGCCTCGATCAACTTACCTCACATTCTCTGCCCACTCTACTGTCCCTTGCACCTACTGAAGGATTCAAAGCAATGCAATGATTTGCTCTGTGGGCTTCCCACAATAATATTTCAAGGAAATACACCTATGTTAGTGTGACTGCTCTTCATATATTTAGGTATTTTTTAATTAAATAGCAGCCACAGAGGCAATCAAGACAATGTGAAGGGTGGGTCCCTCCTTCCCCATGTCAAAGCCCACTACTCTCAAAAACCTGCTATTTGGCACAAGAGATGGTAGATTTGTTGGAAGTGCAGAAAAGGGGTTAACTACCCGCACACTTCCTGCATGCCATAGTTTTAATACTTGTGGCCTCTCTCCTATCACACTATTTAGCAAAATAATAACATAAAAATGATGATGCAGTTTATTTATATGCTGCTTTTCAATGCAAATGCCCGCCAAGCAGTGAGCAGCGTATTAACGTAGTACATGCAACAGAGTACAATAAAATACCATATATCAATCAGTAAGCAAAACCATTTAATAACAAAAGCACCACATTGATTTAATAAATAATTATGATGATAAGAGTCAGAGGAGAACCTCACCAGACTAGAAAATTAAAGGGCACTCTCACCAACCCTATATCCTATCCCACACATTTAGGCGCTAGAGACCTGAACAAACTTAATTGGTTTTAAAGTATAGAAGAGTAAGAAGTACCCCAGTTTAAGAGTACACTAACTTACTCTTATCAAATTTAATGGGTTAGAATTAAGGAACATGAATTACAATCATGTCGTTCACATACTGTCTAGCTTGGCCCAAAGTCTGGTTATGCAACCCTGATGTATTTTTCATACAAATCAAAGGACTGGTGTCCAGGGAATGTGGCCAAGAACTATTTGGGAGCTGCTACAGTTGGTTAGCCTGTCTGCAAGCTGAAGACAAGTCTTTTGAGTGCCACATACCTAACAAGGAGAAAATCAAAGGTATTTCAGGGGAGGTTTGTCAACACAAGAGATTGTAACCAATTTTCCCCAGTACCAAATATTGCAGAATGAATGCTAGGAAAATGTGATATCACTGCAGCAGAAGAGATAACCTCAGAAAGGATCTACGGATCCCTCACCATGAATAAGTAACAACTCCAGATTTATTTCACAATAAAGCATAATTTAAAACCACTCTCTAAAAATGTCACATCAGAGGACCAAATCTGGACAACCATAACATCTGAGCTCTTCAGATGCTTAGTTTTATTCCCTATTCTACTCAACAGCCAATGGAAAGATTCTCTTCTGGTGCTCCTGAATTTCACAACCATCAAGCCTCAAAGCTATCTGAGCCCCATTCACACAAAAAAATCTGAGTATATCAGGCTTCATGCAAGTGTTAGCAATCTTTAGCTATCTTTAACTTCAACTAGTAACAAGCCTGTTGACTGAAGCAAAACTGTATCACTTTTTCTCCCTTCCCTTTCATACTTTCACTCTTTCTTTTATTCTTATTGCAAAAGGTAGAAAAAGATTCACCGTAAGAAAACTTAAAAAGAGATTCAAGAATAGGATCAGATGAAGGAGCTAAAATGTTTTGGTTGACAGAATTCATTTAGAAAAGTTAGTTGCAGTTTAGCCAGGTGTACACAACCAAGCTCTCAACAAAATTGCATATGCACCTATGCTCTATTTGATGACATGACATTACTACAAGCACTATAGTTCCCCAGTCCTCTAAACCATTCTCATCCCACCTTCATCACATACACACATCACTCAGTGTTTCAGATCTCAATAACTATCCTCAAAGGTTGAATTCCAAACTCCCCTTCTCATATCACACAGTGCAAGGAGGCCCTCACCTGAGTTATGACATATTAACAGAAATGAGTAATGATGCCCCATAACTTGATCAAAATGTTCAGTTTATGTATTACCTCAGTCAGGTGAGGGTTGGGGTTGAATCCACATTGGTTGCAGACCTTGTTGTGACACTGTGTACAGGTGTTGAAGTTTGGCTGGTTGGGAGAGGAGGTGAGTTCTGTTGTCTTGCATATAGGACAGAGTGTGCTGCTAGGAAGGGGTGCAATTTGTGGGACAGAATAAGGTGAGGTAGGGGTGCTGCCTCGATCCGGTGACACAGATGGTGAACGCCCTGTTCTCTGGCTCCTGCTGTCCACTTGGAGTGTCCTCCTTGGCCCATCAGCCTGTTGGGGGGTCTGCCCATGGCTCCTCATCTCTCTTGTGCTTTCGCTGGTCTGAGCAGCCGGTTTTGGGGATGGGGAAGCTGCTCTCTGTCCAAAGGAGGGGTCCGATTGATCTGGTCTTCTTGGTGTGCTGAAACACATTAAATGCAGATGTCAACCAGGTTGCAGAAAATTGAGGTAAGATAATAGGCAAAACTGCCTTGACTATTTCCTCAGGATATACTTTGAAATGCATTTGAGAATCTCTGAGATTCAAAGTTAAGGGCAAGAAAATAAGTGTAAATAGATGTTTAGAGAAAATGATTGCCATCTTTACCTCCACCAATTTCTTAAAACCACAAGACATGGATATTTCTTCAAGATGCAATCTAACAAGTTGTAAATACAAGATTCAATTGTATTTAAAGTCAAAACAACTAAAAACGTGTCCTTTCTTTTCCCCAAAGGCTATAATCTGAAAGGGGTGGGGCTATATGTCAAGTGAGTATTGCGTATGGACTTGGAGGGTGAGGCATACATTTTTATACAAATAAAAATAAACAAAAATTAGAACCAACAGAAATTAGGAATACTCAGTTCCAACTGGATATATTCCCACTACTGGAGAAGGCTGTGTGGTCATTTGCAATACCACTCTCAAGTCTTCATGCAAGCAAAGGAACTCATAGCCAGTTAGAAAAAACAAATCCCATCCACTTATGCTGCTTCTATGATAGAGGATAGGTAGATAATTCAACTGCTACATGGCATTATAAAAAGCAGTTTTTCTATTTTGCCAAAAATGGAAAGGCGTTTAAAATAGACTTCAAGAGCTGCTGCTTGTTCTCTATTCTAACTTAAAAATAGGTCAGCCGACTGCAAGAACATCTCTTCTTTATCACACAAGCATGTATATATATTGTCATTCATTCCAGCTTCCCTTATTAAGGAATATTCTAAACCAAAATATCTGAATTCACCCATCCTCTTCCCAGTTTCTAGGGCAGGATCAAACATAGTCCTGGTCTTTTGGGAATTTAACCTTCTGAGGTTCACCAGGATATTATATTGCAATTTCATATTCTCTCATGTCTGAGTAATATTTATAAACTCCCTATCATACACTGACAGAAAACTCTGCATTCAGTGCTCAGTCCTGTAGATCAAATGTGTTGGCTTTGTCCCAAATACTTTTTTGAATTCCTGTGTAACCAGAACTACATCAAAAACAGAAATAATGTAGTAATATGTGTGTGCCAAACAATTGCGACTGGTTTTGAACATACTTTCCATAATCCCATCATAAGAGTGTGATGGCCACAAGGGAAGGTGACTCTCTTAGCTGAAACACATTTACCCATCCTCAGGCTCAATCATTCTTTCATTTAAATATACTTTGAATTTTGATACAGCTCAAGTTGCATCTGAGTCATCTGCCGTTTCACTCTAGTCAGCTCCCCATTGCACTGGTAGCATCTGAGTACTGTATGGTTTGACAAGATAATGTGGGTGTTTCCCATGTAAGCATTAGTGGTTTTGATCAAGAGGAAGCAGGATAGGAGTGATGTGTTATCTGGACAACTCATATGTTGCCCAAATGATACGTGAACCAACTACAGGAACATCAGCCACCATTGCAACTGTAACGTTTGAATCAGGCTTGATCTTCTCTGAGTCAAGTTATTATCGAGCCAATCCCAAATGTGATGTATCCAATGACTTATGCCTGGGTGCTCTCTCTTTAGCGGCAGCTAAAAAAGCCAATGCAATTCTGGGCTGCATCAATAGGAGTATAGCATCTAGATCAAGGGAAGTAATAGTACCACTGTATTCTGCTCTGGTCAGACCTCACCTGGAGTACTGTGTCCAGTTCTGGGCACCACAGTTCAAGAAGGACACTGACAAACTGGAACGTGTCCAGAGGAGGGCAACCAAAATGGTCAAAGGCCTGGAAACGATGCCTTATGAGGAACGGCTAAGGGAGCTGGGCATGTTTAGCCTGGAGAAGAGGAGGTTAAGGGGTGATATGATAGCCATGTTCAAATATATAAAAGGATGTCACATAGAGGAGGGAGAAAGGTTGTTTTCTGCTGCTCCAGAGAAGCGGACACGGAGCAATGGTTCCAAACTACAAGAAAGAAGATTCCACCTAAACATTAGGAAGAACTTCCTGACAGTAAGAGCTGTTCGACAGTGGAATTTGCTGCCAAGGAGTGTGGTGGAGTCTCCTTCTTTGGAGGTCTTTAAGCAGAGGCTTGACAACCATATGTCAGGAGTGCTCTGATGGTGTTTCCTGCTTGGCAGGGGGTTGGACTCGATGGCCCTTGTGGTCTCTTCCAACTCTATGATTCTATGATTCTATGATTCTTATCCATGGCTAGAGGACAAGTAAGGAAAGGAGCAAAACCACATGGCTACTCAGCATATGTGAAGATACCTACAGAGAAATCAAAATAAAACCTTGCAAAAACACCATTTGTACAGGAAGTTGCCACTGCCTATGGATTCCTGCCAGGCATACTTATGGTAAAACAAGCTACTGTCCATGTTGCATGTTCCTGCAGTATAACTTGTTTTTCTGTAGGGAAGCTATTATCAGCGTAAGAATATCAACTTATCCAACCCACAGATATGCAGTGGTTTGTGTCCAAAGGCACAAATATATTATTTGCTCCTAGCGTAGATTTGGCATTGACAAGGCCAAAGTCTTCATGAATGTTTAATAAGCACTATAAATCTTTAGAATACATCAATGACACTGTTTCATACTGTTCAAGTAGATTGCTTTAATGCATGCATGCTGTTCCGACCATACAATTCCTTGTGACTCTCACAGCAGAACTACACATTGTAAGAAACATAAGAAAAGGCAGCCCCATGTCTTCCCCGATAATCTGAAGGATCATTCACAAAGTCTTCTAAGTGATAGTGGCTGGCAGGGAGGCAGAGCAGCAGCACACTGCCATCCTCACAGCAGCAGTGTCACTGCCGCTTACCAGAAAGGCTCAGTGGTGGGGTAGAGGCAGAGGGCCTTTTGGGTAGTGGCACCTGCCCTATGGAACTCCCTCCCAGCAGATGTCAAACATACAGCTATGTGATTTTTAAAAGACATCTGAAGGCAGCCCTATTCAGGGAAGTTTTTAGTGTGTGATGCTGTGTTGTGTTTTTACTACTTTTTGTTGGAAACAGCCCAAAGTGGCTGGGGCAACCCAGTAAGATATATAAATAAACTAATAATAACAATAATAATAATAATTAGGAACTGTTGATGAAAATGACAAGTTATCTTTTAAAATTGTTTGTGTGGTGTATGTGTGTGCTTGTGCAAAAGATGTTAGAACATATGTTAACCCTCTGTTTTATTATGTTGCAAATTGGTTTCTCATAATGGAAAACACTTACATTGCTTTTGCTCCTCTTCATGTAAGCATAAAGCAATATGAGGAAATGTTTTCTGTCTGGAGGTAGTAGTGGCCATTTTCAAATCACTATTAATTAAACCAGTATATATCTGAAGTCAGCTCAATACTTTATCCATTCCACATCTATTCAATATATATTTGTTTAGTTGACCAAACCGGTCTGATGGTAGAACTATATCCTTAGACACAGAGCTGTCACTTAAAATGGAAGCCCTGGGTCATGTTATTCCCCTGCATGTCGTAAGGACATAAGACCTATCTGTTCCAGCATTCTGTTCCCATGGTGGCTCACCAGCAGGACATGAAGGCAATAATAATAATAATCATCATCATCATCATCATCATCATCATCTATTATTTGTACCCCACAACATCTGGCTGGGTTTCCCCAGCCACTCTGGGCAGTTTCCAACAAAGATTAAAAATACATTAAAATGTCACACATTAAAAACTTCCCTAAACAGGGCTACCTTCAGATGTCTTCTAAATGTCAGGTAGTTGTTTATCTCTTTGACATCTGGCGGGAGGGCGTTCCACAGGGCGGGCGCCACTACTGAGAAGGCCCTCTGCCTGGTTCCCTGTAGCTTTGCTTCTCGCAGTGAGAGAACCACCAGAAGGCCCTCGGCGCTGGACCTCAGTGTCCGGATTGAATGATGGGGGTGGAGACGCTCCTTCAGGTATACTGGGCCGAGGCCATTTAGGGCTTTAAAGGTCAGCATCAATACTTTGAATTGTGCTTGGAAACGTACTGACTGCAATCCCCAGCCACTGATATTCAGAGACATATTGTCTCTGATACTGGAGATAGTATAAAGGCATCATTACCAGCAACAGCCTTATCCTCCATGAATTTGTCTAAACTCCTTTTAAACTCTCCAAGTTTATGGCTATTGTTTAATTTTGTGATAGAAAATTCCATGGTTTTAACTATGCAAGTCAAGAAGTACTTTCTGATTAATTCAGCTTAATTGGATCGCCTGTTTCTAGCATTTTGACAGAGGGAGAAAAGCTTCTCTCTAACCACTTTCAAAGTGAATCTATCACAGCTCAGAACATATTCACTATAACACTTGTAGTGGGTGCCATTTTAAGACACTATTTTTGCTATTTTAATTGATCCTTAATTATCACTAAAATATTTTTATGTCTATGAGAGGCATAGCACTATAATTGCATAATGCTACAATATTATTGTAGTATAGTTATAGCACTGCTGGATTATGTTGCTATAGAACTATATCTCTTTCATTAAAAAAAACAAAACCTGATAAAGCTTAATCACTTGCCTTAGACAAGAATTTCAGTTTGCCTAATAGAAGGGCTGGTCCTGAATAATGGAGGATTTTAATGAGAAGTGTCTATACAGACTTGTGCTTCTAAACCAGTTCAAAAAGCAATTTAACAAGTACAGAATTTAACAAGTACAGTACTTTCCTACATTCCACTTTCCAATTCAAAACTCTGCTCTTTTTAAAAGACAGAAGAGGAGCACCAAAGGCATCTACACTTGTGGAGACAACCCTAGTGTTCTGTTCTTCTAGAAAAAGTCAGGCTTTCTGGGGTCTGAGTAAAGACAGAAGAACCAGGGGGGCAATAGAAGATGTCAGTGATTGGGAGACGGCATCATGTGCATGACCATAAAAAATGTGTGAAAGAAACATGTCCCTGCATACTACAACCAAAATGATCTGGGGGCTGGTATAACTTTTATGTGAGGAAATGTTTTGTGTTTTTTAGCTCTGAAAAATATAAGCAAAGGGAACAACATGATAGAAGTTTATGAAATTATTGGTATGATTAAAGTAATATGCTTTATTTATTATCAAAAGCACATTAACATTCAAATCTAAACAAAAAATTCAACATAAATTAATGAACTCAAAATAAAAAATTGACCATCACTTGGAAGAAATTCAAAGTTACAATTTATGTATGTTTACTCTACTAAATTCAAGGAGGGATTACACCCCAAATGTGTACTGAATTGCACTTTAAAATAATAATTTTTGAAAACATGTTTCCCTCTAGCCATTTAAGAGTCACACAGGTAGTAGGGGAACACTTCCATACTCCACCTTAAACATTAATGCTTCCTCCAGTTTGGCCTATCTAACCCTTATATATTTTAGATATTAAATTGGAATTTGGATTAAATTATGTTCTTATTATCAGTGTTCATGCAACCACTGAATGGTTCTAATACACTGTAGAGAAGCACTTTAAAGTCTTGATTACTTATCTTCAGTTTGCCAACTATCATTAAGAAGGTGCTTCTTCTCAACTAGGGTATTGTTCAGATTTAATTATATCACACCAGCTACTATAGATCCACCACACTTAATTCAAGAGTGCACCAAAACTGCATTTCCATAAGCATTTCAGTATTGGCATAAACTGTGAATTGGCACGAACTGTATTATCTCAAGGGGTTACACTGATTTAAAATCAGTTTTATTATATAAAAATGGGAAAATGTTTTGTGTGGAAACCAAGTTTCAAAGGGACCTCATCACACCCAAATGTTCTGAACACAGCAGAGCATGAAAGGGAAGCAAAATGGAACAACAGCTCTGAGGGGAAGCTCTCTGAAGACTGCCCAGAAGTAATAGTTGCAATATAAGCCAGACGTGACAAGGGCAACGAAGCTGAGCTTCATGGGAATGCTCTAGCAGGAAGGTATGGCTCAAAGCAGGGGATAAAAGAACACAAGAGAATTGTTCTTCGATAAGCCAACTTTTAGGACTCAATATATTGGGGTGTCAGCAAAGTTCTCTGACCTCTGGCTCAAAAATAAACCTCTGAGGCCTTGTTAAAACAAACAAACACCTCAAAGGAGAGGCAAACTTTACTACCCTAGGCATTATCATCCAGCTAGGATTAAAATCCAAGCTGAAGAAGAAATTCACGCACATCTCTGCCAGTCCTTGTGATCCCTGGAAGTCCTCCCAGCTGGCCTCCACTCTCCCAAATGCACTCCTCCTTCCATCTGCTGCATTCACCTTTCAAGCAGTGATAGGAGCAGGGCGATGGTTCATGGGGAGCGGAGACTATTTCCCCCTTTCCCTCCCTCCTTTTATGCTGCTCCACTGCAACTGCAAAGGCCCATGGGAGAACTACATCTCCCATGATCCCCTGGGATTTGGCACCAGCACACTGCTACCCACCATGTTAGAGCAACAGAAAAGGGAGGAAACTGACTCCTCTCCCCAGGCACACCACCACTGCTGCTATAGGTTAGTGAGTGGTTTGGGAAGGTTGATGGAGAGATGTTTGAGGACTACAGGGGCATTCTTCCATGCCCTTAGAAGACTCAGATAAATTATGTGAGCGCTTCCAAATGTTTTCTGAAGATTTTGGATAATGCACAAGGTAATTCAAAGTGAGCTTGGAAGAGCTCTAGTGGAGCTCACCAGACATACTGAGGTCAATAGGACAAGCCTGGACTCTTCAAAGAATTTGGGGGAATAAACATGACATATTTCAAAATTACTTCATCGCATTTCTAGGAATCGTCATCATTGATAACTTATTATCAAGAGTGCTTACCATGAACTAAACACTTTATGAGGAACATAAATTCACAACAATCCAACCTGGCAGGATTACTATCTAATAACAAAGCTTAAAAATATTTCAAACTCTTAAAGCACCAATATTAAGTTTCTAGGTGCCTGGATGATTAGGTATCTGGGATTTCTTCCAGCCTTAATTATATGTATCTAGGCATAGGCATAAAAATATGCACACAAAAAATGGAAGCAGAAATAAGAAAGAATATATTAGTTAATTACTAATCACTTGATTTCAAGACTGGCTACACAACAAAATAAGTGTTAAGCAAAGGGTGTACTAATCTATACGGCAGCACAATGTCACAACCCATAACATTTCAACAGCATAGCAGGAAACGTGCTCTGGAACTTTAAACAAATTTGCCTGTGAAAATGTTTGGGACTGAGATTTAAATAATTCAGGCTGCAATGCTGCACTCACTTACCTGGAAGTAATTTCCATTGAACTCATTTGGACTTATTTCTAGTCGACATATATAGAATTGTGCTGTCAAGACCTTAAAAATCAACATAAAACTGAATTCACTGAAGTATAAGGAGAACACCAAACTAGGTTTTCCCGATGATAGTAGAGACTGTCCTAGAAGACTGAGGGACTAATTAAAATTAATGCAACTTAAGGCTACAGCTTCATTTTACTGGAGTTACATGGCTGCAACTGAAAACAGCAGCCTGGCATCTCTACCTCCTCTCATAATTTGTCAAACAAAAACACAGGAAGTGATGCCATGGCTCCCCACGTTTCCCCATCTCCACTCTACTCCACTGGCTGCTGCTTGCAGAACACTCATTGTCCACAAACGTGCTCACATTTTGATAAGCATATGAGCAATGCTTGACAGAGCGCTTGTGATTCCTACCCCAGCTCAAAATGAAATATGGTTGTGTTTGATCCAGTGCTGGCTTCTGAAGAAACTTCCATACATCAAGCAGTCTCCTTTTCAAAGCACCTCCATGTGAGAAGAGAAGGGTCAGACTATAAAAAGTAAGACCAGTGACCCATCTAACTTAGTTTTACACTTACTGGAAGCAATTTTACTCCAGAATTTTGAACAGGACCTTATTCAACCTTCCCTGGAGATGCCAGAAACTGAAACTTGGCCATTGATAGCAGCTCAGCCTGGATAGCTCAGTTTGTTAGAGTGTGGACCTTCCACATGAAAAACAAGCGCTTTGCTGCTAAGCTACTGTAGTACCAAAACTTCTGGATCATTAGTCATGCCAGCTGGTTTGTTTACTCCAAGCTACTCCCCTGACCTGCTGGGCAGAGAGAAGGATGAGACACAAAGTTGCATTTTTTTTTTGTAGTACCCATGCATTTCCAGTAATATGTCCAAAATTACCTGTGCCATAAAAGATCATCAAACAATATATTCCCCCTTTTCAGGTAGTTCCTAAAGGCACTGTCTTGAAATGTGCTGATTCACAAGTACTGTATTTTTCGCCCTATAGGACGCACTTTTTCCCCTCCAAAAATGAAGGGGAAATGTGTGTGTGTGTTCTATGGGGCGAATGCAGGCTTTCGCTGAAGCCTGGAGAGCAAGAGGGGTTGGTGCGCACCGACCCCTCTCGCTCTCCAGGCTTTGCGCAGCTCTCCGCAAAGCTTGCGGAGAGTTGCCTGCATGCTGAAGCATGGGCGCGCTGAGCTCAGCCGGGGGCCAGGCTCCCACGGCTTGCGGAGAGTTGCCTGTTCTGGGGGCTGGGGTCGGGGGGAGCTCAGGCTTCCCCCGCCCCAGCCCCGCGCCTGGTGGGGAAATAATTTTTCCCCCCTTTATTTCCCCCCCAAAAAACTAGGTGCGCCTTATAGGACGGCGCGTCCTATAGGGCGAAAAATACGGTAAATATAGCATTTATAGTAATTTACAGCGTAGGCTGGTATACTTAACTACATATTATTTATTAAATCTATAACAATATTCTGCTCTCCTAGGAAATAATACACAACACATCTAATAAATAGCTTAACTCTTTGCATATGATTTACGTCAAGCAGCATTAAACCATTTGTTTGAAATCAGTTTCAAGAAAGAATGAAGTGTGGGTTTCCTCCTCTCGAACATAATTTCTGTTTACCTTCCATGCAAGAACCCTTACAGAAGCATTTACTTGCAGGTCAAATGCCCAGCCATTGCTAGTTATCACTGGGTGGATCATTATTTTTCCATAAAATTGGAAGCAAGCCTTCATGGTTCTAATCCTGCTGAAGTTATGGACAACCAGACAGGTGAATACAAATACTGCATCCAAAATATATACAGACAATCCAAATAGTCTGTATGAGTATTGCAATGCAAGGGTGACTGCATATCCAGATGTACATCCCCAGCAGCAATGTGTGGAAAAGGCTGCTTGAATGTGTTGATAACTCTTGATGGATTGAAGCACATGTTTGTTGTTTGATTGGTATAAATATTCATCAACTAAAAACTGGGGAAATTGCAGCATTTAAATAGTTAGAGGGCATAAAATGGGAATGAAAAAACATTTTGGTGGGCTGAGAGACTGGTCCTGGCAAGATACAATTTGGCATCTTCTTAAGCTAGGAGAAAGGTCCCAACAGATCTGAAATTCTGCCAGTCCCTGGCTCTCAAACTAATTTTCTATTGTGTCATATTTCTAATGCTTATTTTGCAAGGAGGCAAATATTTTACCCATGCTTCATTGTTTACAGAGGACAGTAATATTTAACTCAACGTATATGATACTGAGTCACATGCCAGGTTTTTTTAAAAAATAATTAGAAGAGATGCATATTATTATTATTATTATTTTAAAAATCAAATAAAACCTTCCCCTCCTTTTTTTAAAACCAAGAGCATGATTCATCCTGTCCCATCATCAGAACATTCAAGAGGTGTTTATGGGTACTTCAGTGTAAAACATGGAAGGGCGTCATATTCACACCATATCAGTGCGCATCAAAGGAAAAGTCAGCTTTTTTGGGGGGTGGGGAGGACTTATGGATTGCTCTCATACAACCACAAGAGCAATCTTGGTGGTGCTGTTTGTGTTCTCTCCCCACCACACACACAGAAAGGCTAACAAAAAGCAAATGTCAATTTATCAAAAACCAAAATCAACTTAAACAGACCATGGTGAGGGAAATAGTACAAGTAATTAGCTGCTGAAATATCTAATGAAGGATGAACTTAGGAAATGCCTAAAAAGAATAAAGAACAATTAATAAACCCAGGACAAAACAAAGTATATCAGATTAATTTCACTATTTTACCCATACTCCAGAAGTCTATTTTCTTCAGCAACATAAGGTGAAGTTCTTGAAACTATGTGTCATGGAAATTAATGAACAAAGAAAACTGCAATGATTAATCTTTTTTAAACTTTAAGTGTATTTAATATATACTGCCATGCACAAAATGGAGACCAAAGGAATAAGTAGAATTTCTTTAAAACAGATACATGGACGCTTAAAATTCTTAACAAAGGAATTATTAATATTGCAGCCAATTAAGAGTGAAGTTTTCTATCAATTATTAATAAAGAGTCAAAGGCATATTACAAACACAGGTGAAGTACTCGCTGAGTTTTGGACGAATGCCCAAGTTCTTTTCCACTAATTCCTAAGGTGGCTCTTGAAGTCAATAAATGAACCATTTGAGCCTTCAAAAATGAACTGTGTTTAAGGGAAGATGGTAAGCTGGCAACACTCTTTCTTGTTCTGCTCAAAGGGTTGGTACTGCCTTGAGAGAGAGAGAGTAAGGTGACAAGACTTTCGGCAGTATGCAGTTATTTTAACAGTGCAATCGTATCATACGTTATGTCCACTGGAAGAGAATCGGGTTGCTCCTAAGCCCCTTTGTACAGAAGGTAAGCAAGCCTAGTCAATTCATGCTGGCTGGCATTGCACTATGGCTGTGCCAGAGTTATCTCATGCTAATGTAGCTGCTGTGAGGTCATGAGAGTGTCGGCAGAAGGTGCAATGATATACAGAGTTGGGAGGCATGGCAGAGAGGAGTGAAGCTAAGGAGGTGTACACATTACCACTTACTCTGCACCCGGTGCACTCCCACTTCTACTTTTTCAAGCTGCATACACACAATGCTAGCCAGATTGATCCTGTAATTTCTTGAGAAATACTGTTGCTTGATGTGTGTGGTGTTTTTATTCCTTAAACCAGCTTCAATCCAATTAGAAAACTTAAGTTGCATTCACTTCATACTTAAATCAGATATGTACATTTGAGGCAGCTGCTATGGATGCACAGATGAGTATGAGTGCACGTGTGTTTCTGGGTAGTTTTGGGGCTCAGGAAACCAAACAGTTCATGCATGCTGTCCCTTTCTGATGAGGTTACAACACTGTGCAAATGTGACTGGAAATTCATTGGGGATTAATGACCTTGCTGTGATTGAAGCTTCTAAGGCGTGCTTAGGTGTAGTCTGAGAGTCCTATGTTTGCTTAGAGGTTCCTTTTGCCCTGCTGCCAGTGTAACATGCTAGCCAAGGCACATGACACAACACAAACAGAATGCAATCTCTCCAAATAGGTATATTTACCAAGGAGCTAGTGGGAGGTGGAGCTGTGGAATACAAGAGCATCTACATCACTTCCCAACATCCACATCACTTTATCAGCCACTTCCCCCCCAAAAAACCCTAATGATCACTTAGTTACAGGCACTATCCATTGCAGCTGCTATCTATTATTTATCACTGTCTTCATGTCTCTCCACAGGCCACCAGGCAGCCATTCAACATGCACAAAGACAAGGGTTAGAGTTAGCAGTAGTGACCAGCAGAAGCCAGGGCTCCTGAGCCTTTCCAGACAACATGACAGGCAAAAATGTAGTGTGTTTAGTCATGTGCTGCAAGTGGTGTACAGTAGTGGTGAGAGCCATACCTCCTAGGCCTCTAAGGCAAAGCAATGCAGAACTGCAGAGCTGGAAGGGGCCTCAAGAGTCATCTAGTTCAAGCCCCTGCACTGCAGGAATCACAGTCGAAATATATAAAAAAAATTTAAAAATTGTCCAGTAGCACCTTAGAGACCAAATAAGTTTGTTCTTGGTATAAGCTTTTGTGTGCATGCACACTTCTTCAGATACACTGAAACAGAAGTCATCAGACCCTATCTGAAGAAGTGTGCATGCACATGAAAGCTTATACCAAGAATATATTTTTATATATATTTCGACTGCGTCAGACCAACACGGCTACCTACCTGAATGCAGGAATCACAGTTAAAGAAGCCCTGACAGATGGCCACCCAACAATTCTTTAAAGGAGAGTCCACCACCTTCCAACCAGCTCTTAGCATCAGAAAGTTCTTCCTAAGTTTCATCACAATCTCCTTTCTTGTAAGAAGAACAAAAAGCCTGGCAATCCCATTCCTTTATAATGCTGATAGAACCTGCTCCACAACTAAATCTGTTTGTGCCTGTTTCAACTAGGTCTCTATGTTTATTTTATCCAGCTTATGGAATGCCCCTCTTCATCTTGCTTTTCACATCAGCAGTATTCATGGAGGGATACACTGACTCAGGGCTCGTCCATACTTCCGCTTGTGCCATGCCTAGAAAGCACGGGTCTGAGTGGTGTCACCCTTGCCCCACTTCTTTCCAAGGTAAACCCCCCCCCCCCTCTTTAGCAATAGATTGGAACAAATGGCAATCCGGGAAAATCCAAGACTGGCTGTTAAAGAGCGGTTCCCCCCTCCCCCGGGTGGAGGAGAAGCAGTGGAACAAGAGGAAGTGTGGATAAGCCCTCAGTTCATATACAACACTAAATCAAACCTTGGCTTAGTGCAATTCAACAAGGATGTGTGTGCAGGTGTGTCTGCAGGCTCCCAGAGAAAAGACTGCAGCTGATTTGCTCTTACTCTGGTCTGGCTGCTGCACTGCTATTCTTTGGAGACCACTGTCACTCATAATTGTTGCTGATTGTGCCAAGGATTCAAATCCCTGTCTGAAGGAAGGCCTGGAGAAGTTTGGGCATCAATAGCTTGGAGTACATGGTATCAATAATATTGTACTTCCTGTTTTATGGAAACCACCCATCCAACTACTCTGTATCTGGATGGATAGCTGGGAAACTGTCAGGTGTGCACACAAGCAGCTTGCCCCCAACCCCATCACTAGCAGAGCTGTTGTCATGTTAGGGAACAGCTGTGTGCAGAAGACACGGCAGGCAGAGGGCTGAGAAAGAGGTGAAGGATGAGTGTTCACAAATATCAGTATTCCACATTTGGATTACTGTGTAAATTCTGGTTACATCTCAAAAGAGGTATCGTGGATTTAGAAAAGCTGTAGTAAAGGGCCACCCAAATGATCAGGCATCTGACTGACGATCAAGAAAAACAGGATGCTGCGCCAAACAGGCCTTTGGTCTGATCCAGTACTGTCTTTCTCACTTGCCTTAGGGCCTGAGGAAATCAACCACAGGGGAGATAGGGAGCTAAGGAAATGAGTTACTGAGAAAGAAAAGGAGAAAAACACTCTAACGAAGTTGGAAAGTAGAGGAGAAGCTCTCTCTATGCTGCTGGCAGGAAAAAAGCAACACTGGAGTGTTACATATTGAGGAGAACAAGGAAAGCAGGGAAACAAAAGGAGCAGAGAGCCAATGTGAAGGGAGCTGAGAATCCTGATGTTTGAGGAAAGTAGGACACAGTAGTCAGTGGCCTGAAAAAAACAACAGGAAACTATAAAGTACTGAGGATGGTGAATGCAGAAGTATGGTGCGTGGAGAGGAAGGAATCTATGGAGGCAAGGAGATGAGAAAATGAGATTGAGATCTAAGCAGAAAGATCTGGGCTATAAAAAACTGCACATGATGCCTGGGGACAGGAGGAGCACTATGGTGTTGACAAGATGGGAGGCTGCTGAACTGTAGTCCAGGGTGCACTGGCTGATGTTAGTTTGAATGAGCCAGACAAATATTTGCAGATCTCTAGAACAGAATTGTTTTACTAATGTCATTAAAAAATAGTAATCCTCTTTTAATGGGAGCAAAAGCACAAAACAAAAACATTCTAGTGCAGAATGTAACTCAGGAAAGAGTTAAATAATGCTTGATTTCCCCTGCCCCATCATGTATTTCTTACTAGTCTACATTAAACGTAGACATCTTTCAAAGGGTACAAGTAAACTACTACCAATATAGCAAAATGCCACGTAATGACTGACAACAATTGACAGCTATGCTGCCTTTCTCAGAGAATAAAGAGTAGCAGTAAATTTTTTAAAACCGCATCAGCTTGCAGTAGCTGCAGATTATGGCTGCTGTGCAAAGTAGAGCACATAACTAGAATACAGCTATTTTTTTCCTCCAATTTTTGGCTCATAGAATTCTGTGATTTCTGCCATGTGTATTTTGAGAGTAAAATTTCATGCACCATGGTATTGTAGCAGGACTATTATTGCAGTGCACAACAATTATGGTGTGAGCCATTTTCTCCTCATATGATGAAGCTTAAAAACATAAAAAGTCTAGGTCACATGTACATCCACTAGTTGCTCACATACATAGTATACATACAACTCCTAAATTTCTAACACCTTTTCAGAACTTCAGCTCCAGGGGCTCCTCCACCCCTTCCTATATTGTCACCACTACAGCAGGGTGGGAAAAACTTCTCAAAGAGCTCTCACATGTGGAACTACACCCAGGAAGACCCATTTCAAAAAGAAGGCTGTGCTGGCAAAAGGGTCCACATTTTGCTTTCTACACAAATTACCAAGCTCATGCTGTTCTGCCCTATGTGAATAATTTGCTACGTCTTCATAAATAAAGCCTTAGTAAAAGTCAGATTCAAGCTCATGAGCCTTCTTTTCTCGAGTAATTTTTAGATGCACTCACAGATTAATTATCAATGCCCTCTGGCAGTAAGAATTAGAGTAACCTGACTGTGAAAATAGAGTAGCTTAGAGATTCTTTAAAAATTAAGTGGTTTATAAATGCTTTTTATATAAATAGGATAGCAAAAAAACATGGTGGGGGGAGAAGGAGAAATAGCAGCTGTTGTAGGGCAGGTGTGGGGAACATTTGGCCCTCCGGATGCTGCTGAACTACAAGTCCCATCATCCCTGGTCATTGGCTATGCTTGCTGGGGCTGTTGTAAGGGATGTGCATTTGCACTACAAAACCGAATGTGCCTCAAGATGGAGAAGCTGGACAATTGTAGCAGGGCTTGATAGCTGCACATTAAAAATCCTTCTAAAATGCCAATTTGCTACAGCAGCTGTTGCTCCTCCCAAATAACAACTAGCCCTCATGAAGGTGCACAACACCCCCAAAGTCTCCATGGCCATTACATTCCTGGTAAGAACCAGAGGAACTGCAAACTCCAGTAGAAGCAGGGCAATGCTCCAACATCTTGCGTTGTTCACTCCCATGATCAATTGTTACTTGACACACAAGCCCTCCTCTGCTTCTTCTTTTTTAACCTGACTACCCCCAAAGGGCTCAGGGTTGCTGACACCACAATAAGAAAATCAGTCTTTAAAACCTCAATTAAAAGAAATACCCACAGCTAGAAAATCCATGCACCATTTACACGTTGGTCCCTTAGGACAAGAAGCTCAAATTAGATTAAGATGGTCATTTATCACATCAACTCTAGTTTTAATACATATGTGTGCTTGCAGGCAGTCGATCGGTTTGGTGAAACACAAACACTCAACAGACACTGGTCAAAGAAGGTTATGGACTCCCCACAAGAAATGGAATATACAAGGACATAGAAGGGAAGGCCTTTCAAGGGAAAGCGGACAGTGAGAGAACCTCAACTGCATGCACAGGCACACTGTATTCCAGTGATTTGTGAGCAGTGGCTCATATCATGCACACCATACATGGCGTCCCTCCAATAATCCTGGGGTGTGTAGTTTCTTAAGCAGAATTGTAGCTCTGCAGAGGTGCACTATAGTTCCCAGGATTCTTTGGGGGAAGCCGTATGTTTTACATACACACCAAGAGCTCAAAACTAAAGCCTTCTAGCCCAATAGCTTATCTTTAAACCATCACATTTGTTGTACTCTAAATATAATTCTGCTAAATAAGAATTTTTAAATAATACATAAAGTCATTATGTCTATACTAAAGGAGACAAAACATATGCTAAAAACATTCTTGTTTAGACAAGCCTACCCAGAGGCTTAGAAAGTTGGAGTAATTTTATTCCTTTTTTTTTTCTTTTGTACTGTATGTTTTAAAGTAGGGTTGTAATTTTTTCTTTGTTTTATTGTTTTATCTGTTTGTAAACCACTTTGAGGTTTTTTCAAAAAACAATCAAGCGGTGTATAAATTATAGAGAATAAAACAGCAAACAAACATGCTAACAGTGGAATTAGACAAGGTTTCAGAATAGGGGGGAATGGCATATTTTCCCACACTGCAGGGTGCCCCTGCCCAAACCTGGCCGTTCAGTAAATAATAAAATAAATAGTAGACCCACACTGGATCACCTCACCTTGGCAGCTCCAAATAATGGTAGAACAATCCTTTTCTTCTCAGATGGGGTGAAGCCCTGAACAAGAACACTCATTAGGGACTGCAAATACACTGCAACATTTTGCTGTTGAGTTCACACTTGTGTACAGTGGTACCTTGGGTAATGAACTTAATTCGTTCCAGAGGTCGATTCTTAACTCAAAACCGTTCTTAACCTGAGGCGTGCTTTTGCTAATGGGGCTTCCCGCTGCCGCCGGAATGCGATTTCTGTTCTCATCCTCAGGCAAATGTCTTAACTCGAGGTACTACTTCCGGGTTAGCAGAGTTTGTAACCCGAAGCATTTGTAACCCAAGGTACCACTGTACTAGTAATAGGGTTGCTAGACCTCCGGGGCTGACCTGGAGTCTGCAAGTTTGCCTGCCTGCCTCCAGGTGGCAGGTGGAGGGCTTGAATCTCCTGGTGGACTTTGAAGTTATAGACTGGGAAATGAATTGTACAACAAATGGCCCAAGAAGCTACTTCTTTGAGTCAGTGTAAACTGTTCAGAGCTGTGCTCAACCTGCACATCAAGCAAGTTTCTAAAGAGCCGTATTTAAAACACTGTCACAAACTTTATCAAAGCTTGTGTTCTCCTGCTACAAGGGCTGAGGTAATCCTTCAAGAAGGCCCTGATTAATGCAAGCGACCCAATGGTATCATGCAGTGGAAGGAAAACCAAGCCTTTAGAAAAGAAGGAAGACAGGAACCATGCATGGCAACACCCAATTCATTTCTAAAGTGAAAAGAATGTCAGTGCCTAGGATTTGAAGAAAATGAAGATAACACAACTAATAGGAAGATGAGCAGCAATTATTGTGTTTCCTTGGACTAACAACATTAATCGACTAATCTGTGCAATTACCTGATTCATTACTTGATCATAGATTAATTGCAGATCCGTTTTAATCTAGTCAGCCATCTGGACCTGACTGATTCTTCTATGGCCACCTTGTCCTTTCTGTAACCACCTCTATTTCTGCCTGCTACTGAAGTAGTGCTGCAGCAGCAACTATTTTACATTTATTTAGTGCTACCACACAGAACACAGAAGTGACATGGCCCCTGTCCAGAGGGTTTGCAATCTTAGTGATGTGAAAGGGAATGGAGCTGGCAGCAGAATGCTCAGGAAAAAACAAGAGAAAGCAGTTTTCCAGGAAAGGCACTGAGAGTTTACACATTAAGAATGTTGCTGCATATGCAATGGTATTTGGATCAGCAGACCCTGTAAAACGTGAAGCTAAATGTGTGTTTGTGAACCCACAATAGACATACAGTACAGAGTACTATAGTCAATGAGCTGCTCCAACTTGCTGCTCCAAACCATGGCACAAATATGGCAAAATACCCTGCCATGTAAAGAGCATTAAATGGCCTTAGATATTAAGGTGCGAAAGAGAAAGTGTTGGCTTGATGTGCAAAGGGAAGCTGGCTCCAAAATGGTCATGTCATTCACTGTGTCCATGGAAGGAGGAACAAAACCCACTTTTATTATTCTTTATTGGCCTGTATACGCGGGTGGCGCTGTGGGTAAAAGCCTCAGCGCCTAGGGCTTGCCGATCGAAAGGTCGGCGGTTCGAATCCCCGCGGCGGGGTGCGCTCCCGGTGCTCGGTCCCAGCGCCTGCCAACCTAGCAGTTCGAAAGCACCCCCGGGTGCAAGTAGATAAATAGGGACCGCTTACCAGCGGGAAGGTAAACGGCGTTTCTGTGTGCGGCTCTGGCTCGCCAGAGCAGCAATGTCACGCTGGCCACGTGACCCGGAAGTGTCTCCGGACAGTGCTGGCCCCTGGCCTCTTAAGTGAGATGGGCGCACAACCCCAGAGTCTGTCAAGACTGGCCCGTACGGGCAGGGGTACCTTTACCTTTACCTTTATACCACTCAGTGTCCAAATTGGCTTCTAAGCAGTTCACAAAAAATGAAAGCAAAATATACAAAACCAATTAAAATCTGTAACTAGCATCAAAAAGCAATACAACAGTAAAAACAGGAGATCTAGACCCACACCAAGTGAAAAATGCCTGTGTAAAGTGGTGCCAATACAGATGGGGGCCTCTCAAATTTCAACAGGGAGAGCTCCACAGACCAGGTACAATCAATGAAAAAGCTTGTCTTCATGTTACCACAAGGTAATAATTACTGGGCAGCAGCAAGGCTAATCGGGTTCCATTTGCTTATCTTACTGCCCTTATAGGGCAAGGGAGGGGAACTTGGTATTTCAGGAAACTTGACCCAGAGTTGTTTAGGGTTTTATATGTAAGTAACATAAAGCTGGCCTGATAGCTAATAGGCAACCTCAACATTGGTATGTTATGTGCCTGATAAGGAGCGCTACTGCACCAGCTGCAACCTCTGGATCAGAAATAAGAAAAACCCCATGCAGAGTACACTGCAGTAGTCTAGATATGTGTCACAGTAACCAAGCTGTCCCTTTCCAGGAAATTCACCAGCAGAGTGGTTCTCTAGAGAAGACTGCCCTCCAGAAATCTGTGGACTACAATTCCCATAACCCCTGACCACAGACCAAGCTGGCTAGGATTGATGGGAGTTGCAGTCCACAACACCTGGATGGACCCACATTGACTACTCTTGGTCCAGACCAGTGCATATTTCCTCCCCCATTGTGATATATGATATATATGGCACAAGCTCTCCAAGTTGCAAAATTACTTTCTGTTTGGAGGGAGGTTGCCTAAGGTTATAAAGGGGCTCTCTGGAACTAGAACAAAAGACAAGCTCCACTTTTAGGGAGCAGGATCTCTGAAGCAAACAGTGAAAAGCATCCTGTATCACAGCAGAACTTCATAAACCACATATTCTACAAGGGCCAGATCCAGGTTTGTGATGAAGCAGGCATCCATTTTCAACTACTGCCAGTTTCGGTCTAGGTATTAGCATGGATGCCTGAAGCATCATGCTTAACACCTACCTGTTAAGTATTTGTTCCGCAAATATGCCTAAACTCTGGTTCTCAAAGCATAAATGATCTTCCAAAAGATGTGCATGTAGCTGCATTGTTTTAAACATCTCAGATCTCAATAACGCTGATTTGGAACTTGAAAACAGCAGCTTAAAGATGCTGGACAGAACTTAACTAATGAACTCAGTCAGGAGAAGCCCTGTCGAGGAGCTTCTGCTTGCACAACATGACTCCCTCCCCCCATCCCCTGCACACGCCCCACAATTGGCTATGGGAGGTTCAGGAGAATCTACAGAACAACACTCAAGGGAAGGGTGACTATTTCATCTGGCAAGTCAAAATGCTTGCACAGATGGAACGTTCAACATAGTGTGAGGTTGAATTTTACCCTATGTCTCCCTCCAATCTCTTCTTTACCAGACAGTTTGTCGAATATAACCATAATTGGCATTTTAAAAACACACATATTCTACAAAGTCACTAGCCATGAAGAAAATGAAATTAATAGCCTTCAAAAAGTTACAAAGATTATTGGGGTTATGTAAATTCACATTTCTTATTGGTAATGCAACACTCTTGACACAAAGCACTTTGTTCTTAAGTCTTTTACCCAGCTCTTAAATCTTTTCCTGTCATTAAAACCAATGTGCATTTAAATGCACATGTATGTTGCTCAGTCCCTGCTCCTGCCAACCTAGCAGTTTGAAAGCACCTCAAAGTGCAAGCAGTTAAATAGGTACCACTCCAGTGGGAAGGTAAACAGCATTTCTGTGTGCTGCTCTGGTTCACCACAAGCGGTTTAGTCATGCTGGCCACATGACCCGGAAGCTGTACACCGGCTCCCTCGGCCGATAAAGCGAGATGAGCACCGCAACCCCAGAGTCGGCCACGACTGGACCTAATGGTCAGGGGTCCCCTTACCTTTACCTATGGCTGAATTGTGTCCAGCATCGCTTAGAAAGTTATCTGCTTTCTATTTGCTGTTTTAGCTATAAAGACTAAAACTGCAGCGCACAAAGTTGAATGAGTCCTCTATAATATGCCAAATTCCTTCTTCCACGATGTCTCTCTTCCAACCATCTTCCAAATACTTTCCCCCAAAAAACTGTTTCAAATTCTACCAACCCATCTTATAGGGCTGTTTTCACTAAGAAGTGCTTTAAACACATGATATGCAGTTTATGCTTGTTAATTAAAGTTTTATCATCATCATCACAGCCTTGTATATTTTATACCTGCATTTCAAAATAAGTATGTTCCAATTTATCCATTACATTTCTGTTCTTCCACCAAGAAAGTACTGGGGTTTCCACTATTTTGTTATGTTAGGTACAGTAAGAGATACAGTGGTACCTCGGGTTAAGTACTTAATTCGTTCCAGAGGTCCGTTCTTAACCTGAAACTGTTCTTAACCTGAAGCACCACTTTAGCTAATGGGGCCTCCTGCTGCCGCAGCGCCACCAGAGCCCAATTTCTGTTCTTATCCTGAAGCAAAGTTCTTAACCTGAAGCACTATTTCTGGGTTAGCGGAGTGTGTAACCTGAAGCGTATGTAACCTGAAGCGTATGTAACCCGAGGTACCACTGTAGTTAGTGAATGATCAAAAATCACGCATTAACTCTGGTAAGCAGGGATTTCAACAAGACTTCTCATGTTCATCTAACATTTTACACTGCACTTCTCCCCTGCTACCTATAAAAAGTAAGAGGGTTTAGGTTTTTTATATTTGACGGTTTATTTCTTTGTTTTATCTGCACTTTTGTTGCTGTTATTAGTTGTATTTTTATAGTGAAAAGTTCAATAAAAACTAATGCCTAAAAAAGAAAGAGGGCAGAAAAGCATTTGGTTAAAGATTACTGCTTAACGCTACTGAGATGATAGGTTTGATCATGTGGGAAAAGACAGCTTAACAGTAAAACGCATTAAGAAACTGGAAAATGCATTTTAATCCCAGTGACACACTTGAGTTTTATACATAAAGTGCAGTTGTATGTCTTACAAGTGATCTATAACTGAGATTTCAGAAACATGCAAGACTATGACCTAAACATGTGCTGTATCCATTTCATTGTGAAGTGATATGCATCAACTATTTTTGACTCCTGAATTAGATACTAACTAGAGATTTGCAACCAACCTGGTTTATTCAAATCAAAATATTAAATAGGCACCACACAATCCCATCAGTCTCCTCTGACTCGCTGGCTCCTTTCCCCGCCTAGTCCCGGGAGCTTGTAACAGGAGCTTGTTACTCAGCTCTTCTCCCACTCCCCCTTTGGCTCCTACTGTTCTTAACTTCCATCTCTCTTGCAGCCACCTCAATTCATCCTTTCCTCAAACCCCTCCCTCTCAGCCCAATGAATTCTGTGTTTCTCTTCCTCCAGCCATCTGCCCTCACGCCCCCATTCCATGGCACCAGCTCAAGCTGGGGAGTGTCATTGCCAAGAGGCAGGGGAAAGACATGTTTAGCCCATTATGAAACAATTGATAGATGGATAGATAGATATACAAACAGCCTTAGCTGCTACAGCAGGAGTGACAAGAAGCCTGCAGCTTCCAGAAGGTCAAGGCTGCATCTGTAAGGTCAAACAACTTCCAGTTATGCATTGCAGTGGTACCTTGGGTTAGATACACTTCAGGTTACAGACTCTGCTAACCCAGAAATAGTACCTTGGGTTAAGAACTTTGCTTCAGGATGAGAACAGAAATTGTGCAGCGGCCGCGCAGCAGCAGCAAGAGGCCCCATTAACTAAAGTGGTGCTTCAGGTTAAGAACAGTATCAGGTTAAGAACGGACCTCTGGAACGAATTAAGTACTTAACCCGAGGTACCACTGTACAGCCACTTCTAAGAAGCTTGGGTCACCAGACTATTATTAGAGGCATGCCAAGGCCTGTTTTTGAACCATGAGCATCCTGTCTGCATTCAAGTTGGTTATTATAATAACCTGGTGATAGTAAGAATTTCTTCCCTCCTCAACCCTTTTCCTTTTGTGTTGTGTCTTTCCAGATTGTATACTGAGAGTGGGGAAATATATATATTTTGAAAGCTTCATTGATAAAAAGTATTATTATATATTTATTTAGGCTCCACATTTTTCCCAGACTGGGACTCAAGGTGCCTTTTAGATAAAGTAAAGGCAGCTAAAAGATAAAGGAAACATCTGGAAAGCACTTGAGTTAAAAGAAAGTCAGTAAGACCTTTAAAGGTTTATACTGTATGTGACTAGCTTGCTCCCTGATTTTATTTTGTACATCACCTTGAGACTTGCATGGGAGGAGATTAATAATAAATAAATATTTACATGTGGCTACATTTTGCCTCACATTAACCACTGCTATATTTTGTTAAGATGTTGAATTTGAGAATCGTTCAGAAGATCTTGGCCTATAGTCCTATCAAAAGGGAAACAGATATAGCTGAATCCATGGTTCTAAACATATTGAATATTTGGGAGGGGAGAATTCGTACAATTTGGAACTCACAAAGAACCTAACTGAAAGCTTTATGGTGCAATTCTATGCAAGTTTCCTCAGAAGTAAGTCCTACTGAGTTCAATCATGGTGCTTAAAGGTAAAGGGACCCCTGACCATTAGGTCCAGTCATGGATGACTCTGGGGTTGCCGTGCTCATCTCGCTTTATTGGCCAAGGGAGGCAGCGTACAGCTTCCGGTTCATGTGGCCAGCATGACTAAGCCGCTTCTGGTGAACCAGAGCAGCGCATGGAAACCCTGTTTACCTTCCCGCCGGAGCAGTACCTATTTATCTACTTGCACTTTGACGTGCTTTCGAACTGCTAGGTTGGCAGGAGCAGGGATCAAGCAACTTCAAGTAAATACCTGTACCTCCAAGTAAATACACACTGGATTTCAACCCAAGGACCAGTGTGAAACTTCAAACAGGTACACCAAGATGCATCATGCACATGGCAATATAGGAGGTAATATAGGAATCTGTCTTGCACCAAGTAAGACTATTGCTCTATCTAGTATTGGCTACACTGGCTTCCAGTGATTCTCTAGGTTTTCAGACAAGATTTATTCCCAGCCCTTATTGGATTAAGCCCTGGGACCTCTGGCACGGAAAGCATGTGCTCTAGTACTGAGCTATGGCCCTAGCCTGGTACTGATACCATCCACAGGGATATTACCCAACATTAATAATTCTGAAATAGTATATTTTCCCATTCCTATGTTTTATATGGATTTGGCTCACCTGCTTCTGAAACACTTATAGGTAGTAAACATGTGGAATCTTAATTATACTGTGCAGTAAGTTGACCTAATAGGCTCTATTATTCATTAAGCAAAACAACCTTTCTAAAACTGAAGTCAGGTCCAAACACCTTTTTTTTGCACAGAGAAATTTCTAATATTGGATAAGGTGCTTTTAATTAACATCCTTAGCCTTTGTTCTTTTTGCTGCAACAGACTAACATGGCTACCACTCTGGAAACTGCCCATATTCGTGATTACTCCTGTGCATTCCCTAAGCAAAGGACTATAAGGCTGACAGAATAAGCATCTATTAGTCGTGACAGGGATATGATAGGATGCTTGTTTTGAGAGAACAGGGTTGTGCTGATTGTCTGGGTTTGGAAGAGTGTCTAGTACGTTTGCACAGATGTATTAGTACTTGGATAGCTTCCCAGTTCTGTTCTTCGACACACCATGGCAGGAGTGTCACGGAAAAGCCTCAATGCGCAGATGCTTCAAAACACTCAGCTCTCCATCAGTAACACTTTTATGGTGCATAATTGAGCCTGAACTGCAGACTTAAAGAAACCTTCCAGGCCACAGAAACTAAATAATCCTGATACAGGTCCCAACATAAACACACTTCTTTCCTTTTCATAACAACTAGCTAGCTAGCTTAGCTACAGACTACACACACTCCTTCCAAATCTTACACAAGTTCATTCTGCCTAATTATTTCAACATCCATTAACTCTCATGCCTGTATATACAACTTGCATATGCACCAACGCTTTGCCTACATCCCCCCTAAACTCAGCTGAGGAGTAATGTGCAAAGGCTACCTGCAAGAGGGAAAGAACTGCCACATCACAATTCCGAGACCATTTCCTCTACATGCAAATGACAATTCTACAAACAGATTATGTACATTTTCAGAAGAGATTTAGGATTAAAGATACTATTAAAACATATCTATACCAATTTGAAGATAGGTGATGGATAATTAAAGATACTATTAAAACATATCTATACCAATTTGAAGATAGGTGATGGATAATTGTTGCCTTTAAAAAATGTAAAGGGATCAATACAGAACATCAATCAGCATAGTTTAATAGATTTCTTCTACAAACTCATGACAAAAATCCAATGATAAGAAAAATCCAAGTTCAGGCAGGACCTAATACTTTTGGTTCCTGCTTCAACATAGCCTTAATACAGAAAAACAAGCAATTTGATTTCTTCCAGAATCTACTATTGCATTCTCCTTGTAATAATGGAGCATTTAACAGTGCAAGCCCTTTTTAAACATATGAACACGGGTGATACACTTCTTAGTGTATTCTACTCAGCTTTTCAACAAAAATGGCTCAGTACCTATTAGCCCTATTAGCACATACACACATATATATCCAATGTCTTGCTACAAAACATTGAAAAGATTACTCTCATTTTTTCACTAACTTTTTATTTTTATCTGCTTTCTAACACTAAAGTTCTACATTTATTGGTAGCAAATGTTATTTTTAAAAATTTCTTCTAAATGTAGTGTTCTGCTGCATAATAACTAATCATTATACTACTCTCCACCCTCACCCTATCACGTTTTGTTTTCCTTTTTAGGAGAAACTACACAGAGCACTGATGTTTTTGTTCTATTATTTCTGTACACTGATGTAGAGATTACATAACTACTACTATTATTATTATTTTTATATATATTTCAAACAGTCTGCAATTAGGACAACCACATGCAGGGTATATAAACTGTACTCAACATAATGGCCTTAAGCACCATCAATTGTATCATTATAAACAAGCATGAGGGCAATGTAACTGGCCAAGATGATCTAGTTGTGAGAAGGGCGACCTGTTTGTCTGTAGATGTTGTAGATGACTTAAGCCAGAAGTCTTGACAACACACAAATTGAAAAAGGGTGCTTGCTTAGTTCTTTACCCACAAACCATGATCTTCTGTTTTGCATGTCACTTTACCCATCCTCTGTGTAATCAACATCCCATTCATGTTTCTCTGCTCCCCTCTCCCTGATACTAGCCTGCACTACGACACTCTGTGGAAGTGTCTGCATCCTATGCATGTATGTGCCCATGTGCCATCTGGTCCTCCATCCGATGCCTTTTGCAGCACCATCCAGCTAGATGGATCTCATTCGCTGCATCAAATATGTGCAGATTCCTGCATACTCTCTTTTAAAAGATGAGTCTCAAATGGCACCCAACACAGCCTTTCCTCCACTTCAGACACCACCAAAACTATATCACAGAGCTTGGTCAGAGATCAGCATTCCCAAAATAAGGGGTATCAGTATGCAGCGTTCTGAAATAAGAGGTATCTATATGCTCTAGGGAGCCTTGGGATCGAAAGAGTGCCTCTGAAAACAAGGGGCTTCCCTTAACATAATGCACACATGGCAAAGCTACCACCCAGGCCCAACCATCTTTCTGTTTCTCCACATCCACTCATTCCGACAGAGGACTCATGTCCAGAGCCTTCCCCCACAAGAGCTGGCGACCCCTCCGGGTTGCCCCCGATCTTTTTCTCCCATCTCTCTTGGCCGTCTCCAGAGGCTGAGCCTTGCCCTCTGCTGCCCCATTCCTCTCTCGCACTCCCAGCTCATGTCCAGCCCCACCGGGCACCCCGCAGCAGAGGGTTCCCCAGTTGCACTTCGCCCTTAATCCCCACTCCCACCAGCCCTGCTCCTCCTCCTCCTCCTCGGCCCTGACAGACCAAGCTGCCCTCGAGCGACCCCTCCCCTCCAGCCCGGCTCCGCCGGTCTGCGCTTCCCACCTGGCGGAGGGTCCGTGCGGCTGCGCGGGGCCCGGTGCGGCGGCTGGAGCCCTGCCCGGAGGGAGCTGTCCTCCGCTGCCTGGTGCTGAAGGCGGCTTGGCAGCCCCGGGCGACGTGGAGGGGCCGGCGGCGGGGCCGGGGGGCAGCTGCCCCTCGGCTCCACCGCCCTCCAGGCTGGCCTCGTTGCCCATGGCGAGGCGGCGGCGGCCGGGATGGGGACGGGCTCCCGGAGCGTCCTCAGCGCAGCGCCTCCTGCGCCGCCATCAGCCTAGCTCCACCATCGCCGCCTGCCCCATCCGCACTGGGCATGCGCTCGCCGGGGCACGAGCCAGGCGCCCACCCCTCCCACAGCTGAGGGAAGGAGCGCGCTCCGTCTGGGCGCGCGGGCGCGCGCGCACCCCGAGGCCAATGGAGGCTCGCGCAGAGTTCAAGCCCGCCCACCGCGAGCACGTGCGCGGCCCGACCAATGGAAGCGAGCGAGCCCTGCTCGTTTCCCTCCCCCCTTCCAGCCAGGCGCGTGCACGAGCAGGGCCGGACGACCAAAACCCGGCGACGAGCAACCCTTTTGCGGTCCAGGCGAGGCGGCCGAGAGAAAAACCTTCCCCTTCAGAAGGCGCAAAGCCCCGAACGGAACGCCTCGCCGTTCCTTTATTTCCCGACCAATGGGAATTTGCGCCCATTCCCTCCACCGTTTAACTGGCCAATAGGAGCACGCTCTTCCTTACTCCATCCTTCCGCACATGCACGGCTCGCCTAATAGGAGGCCAGCTTCCCTTGCCCCGCCCTGAAGGTTGCTCTCCATCGCCAGCTTCGCCGCCTTTTCCCTCCCTCCGCTCCCGAGCTGACCAATGGGAGGGTACACCTGCTATTTTTGCCCTTGGCCTGACCAGTGCATTGGAACTGCAGCTGCAAGGATATCAAAGGCAGCCTCCTTATCCTGAAGCCTGGCCCCTTTGCCCAGCCAATGCATTCTTAGTAGGGCTGGGCAAAAGCATGTGCCCATCTTATGTGTGTTGAGACATAGACTTGTGTCACTCCCCAGCACAAATAATCAATAAAAGTAGGTAGTAGCATCATTATTTCTATGAGGTCAATATATTTCTTCAGGCCAACTATGCATGCCCACATCCAATTAGCAAGAAAGGAAATGATTATATACCAACTTTTGAGCTATATAGAACAAAGCATTCCAGAGAAATTCACTTTCATTGCAACCTCTGAATTACTGGTCTATAATTGTTTATTAATAGTAAGTAAGCACTGGGTATTCTTACCGGTACATAGAATTGATACCTTGCTGTCAATAACTATCAGAAACTTTTGACACCAGTTCTAGATGACTCCACTAGGATTGCCATTATCCAAAATTACTAGTTGCCAATAACTGCTAAGAAATATTGATAACGCTTACGAAGTAAGTTTCTGACATCAGTGACAAATAACCATCCCATTCATCATACAACATTAACTTATTTTCAGAAACCCTAACACCAGTCAATGGAGCTAAGCAAAAAACAGGGGGAAAGCTCAGAAGTTTGGGAAGTATTGAAGAAGCTGCCATATATCAGCCACATATCATAGACCTTTATTTCAGCAGAGCATGTTTTACCAATATAATGAAGGAAATTATCAAATGCTTTGCTGAAATCAAGATACATGATACCCATAACATTCCCATGATCTACCAAGCTAGTATTCCTATCAAAAAGAAGATACTGCCGGTTTGTCATAACTTTTTATCTTTATTCACCTGTGCAGGCTCCTGTTCATATTCTGTTGAAAGCTGCTCAGAATGGCTTGGGCAACCCATTCAGATGGGCAGGGTATAATAATAACAATAATAACAATAACACTTTTCTTTTTAGATGCTCCTAGACAGCTTATTAATATATTCTACATTGAACTTTGGTTGGTACTGATATCAGGCTGACCAGTCCATATTTTATCAGATCTGCCTTTCTCCTCTTTTTGAAGTTAAGGGTAATATTTGCCCATCTCCAGTCTTCTAGTACCTCAGCAGTTCTCCAAGAATTCTCAAAGGCAGCACTGATATAATGGCTGCAAGCACCTTTGGGTGTAATTAAGCTGTCTCCAAGTCTTTAATGCATTTAAAGTAGGCTAGGTATTCTCTAATCATATCCTGGCATATCCTGGATTTCAAATTTCTGCTTCCACTTTTTTCCAGGCCAAATACAATCTCCCTTGAAGGAAGAAACCCAACTAAGGCCAAATAAGAACTGAGTAGCCCGGTCTTCTCTCTGTTGCCTGCTAACACTTCACCATCTTCCACAATGGGGGATTTTCACCACCCTAGAATCCCCTACTAGCTTCAGATGAAGGATTTTTTCCTAAGTACTGTAAGCAGGGAACCCATGCCTGTTCCAGTCCTGTAAATTATCAGTCCCCTGCCAGTGGATGGAATACACATGTCAAAAAGCTGTACAGTGGTACCTCGGGTTACATACGCTTCAGGTTACAGACTCCGCTAACCCAGATTTAGTACCTCGGGTTAAGAACTTTGCTTCAGGATGAGAACAGAAATCGCGCGGCAGCAGCGGGAGGCCCCATTAGCTAAAGTGATGCTTCAGGTTAAGAACAGTTTCAGGTTAAGAATGGACCTCTGGAACGAATTACACTTGTAGTCTAATGCTTAGAAGAGGTGTGGCCAGGTAAAAAATATGGCAGGGCTCTGCACCTGAGGATCGTCTAGTCCACCCCCTACAATGCAAGAATATGAAGCTGTCCCATATGGGGATTCAATGTGCGATCTTGGTGTTATTGGCACCACGTTCTAACCAACTGAGCTATTACGAGGGAATCTAAGCAGGAGTTCTTTTCTTCTCCCTCACGTACAAGGGCCTGCGTCTTCTAAGTTGGTTGTTGCTGTGATTGTCAGTGGGTGACAACTGCCAACTGAACACCATCAAAGCAGCAGTAAATAATCCTTTATCATTTTTAAATGCAGATATATGCAGATTTAATTCACTATTTTCAGTCAGTTAAAACTCTCATGTTTAATCAGTTAAGATTTCTTTAATGGGATGACAGCCCTAGTATTTGATAATCAATTAATTACTTTTGAAACCTGGTGATTCAGTGACTAACATCATTAATCAGGAGAAAACCACATTTTCACCACATCTAAATATCTTGCCAACAAACTATCCTTCCAATCTCCCGGGATGAAAACTGCCAGCTGAGTATACCTGATGCCACTATTATCAATCATTTTGTCTTTGCTCTAAATTTTCACTACCTGTATGCATTCAGTGTCAGAAAACTGGATGCAATCTCTGTACTCAAACACTCCTTCTGTATGAATTGATCCACCTAGCTGCTCTCTTTGCTCATCCAGTTCATTACGGTGTTTTTATTTTTAGCAAAAATAGAAAATCTGGAAGACTGATGATCCAGAGAGAAAGATTGTTCACCAAGGATAATACAGCTCCACTACTAATGAAGATGCTTTGTGTAGTTTAATGCAGAGTTGTTTGTGCTGATTTTTGTGCTGGTACAGCTTCACGGTATCGATTGCTTTTACTTTGTTGCATTTTCATTTCATTATCTTGTGAACTTCCCAGAGGGAGGACATGGGTCATTTGGGTGGTATCTAAATGCCAATAAATATATATAAATACTAGGCTCTGCCACTCCTGCTCGCAAACCCCATCTACCCCCTTCCCAACTCCCCATCCTTTACACCTCACCTGTCCCCTCACTACTTGCCCAAAGCCCATTCCCTTTAAAAGGAAGGAGGTGCGTCACACAGCACTGTTCGAAGTGTTTTCCCCTGCCAATAAACATCGCAGGGGGTGTGTTTGAAGGAGAGGGAGGTCCTTCACAACATCCAACCCCCTCAGTTCAACAACTCACCTGGGCCACCTGCCATTTGGCCTACTGCAAATGCTGAACTATTGGCAATCATACAAACTGCCATGTAATAACAGCCTTACATTTTTATGCATATAGGAAGAAACAAATGCAAATTTTGTGATAGTATTCATTGGTACAAAGTACCATCACCTCTATTCTTCCTGCCACTGGTAGCCATTTTGTGCAGGTACCTGTGACACTTTTATCAAGATATGAGCAAAAAAAGCAACAAAAAAGTACACTGCATACAGTCATTGTACAACATTAGTAGGTCTGCCTCAGGATAGCCCTACTAGGTCTGTCTGAATCATAGATATGTGTTCCGGGCATGCACAGAGCCGTTTCCTTGATGATCACACCTCCTGACCCAAAGAAGTAGCAGTGAGCATTCCCTAATTTGAGGTGTGTTTTTTCAAATAGTATTAGTTTTACATGCAATTTCTGCTAAAGAATTAATATCCAGTTTCGCTGTTGTTATTAGGAGGTATTTTTCACAAAAGCTGCAAGGCCTTTTGGGGGGGAGGGGGAATTGGGATAAATCAGGAAGAGCAGCTCAGCAGTGGAACAGACTCAGGAGGTGGTGGACGTACCTTCCTTGGAGGTTTTCAAGCAGAGGTTGGATGGCCACCTGTCATGGATGCTTTAGCTGAGATTCCTGCATTGCAGGGCGTTGAACTAGAAGGTCCTCGAGGTCCCTTCCAACTCCACAATTCTATGATTCTAAGTTTTCAGTGGAGAGGGGAAGAAAGAGAAACAGTGGATACAGTTTAAGTCCCTTTCTATAGTAAATATAATAAATACCCACCTATTTCTTATTTAATCATTTTGAATTTATTTTTGTGAATAGGGGGGGCAGGAAAAGAAATGGTGGGTGGGTTGTATATGTGTTACAACAATATCTGTATTACGGTAACCATTGGCCTGCATTCACTTATTAAAAGCTGTAGCAGCAGCAATTGTGTTGGGTGGGGTAGGTTTCTCTGAACCATGTGCAATTCAAGTAGAGTATTTGCAAAAAATGGAGATCTGTTTCCAATACTTCATTTCAGTTTAGAGAAAGAAGTGTTTTGGATAATGGAACGTTAGAATGGTTTTTTTTTTAATGGAGTAGGAAAACTGCATGCAAGTAGAACAAGTATTCCTTACATCTTAAAAGCTTTTTTTATTTGTTTAGGTTTTTGGCAATGAATGAGTAAACAAAACCTGATTCAAAAATGTATGTTATGTGGTGTAGCTTATTTTCTAAATGAGAAGTATGGAGTCAATCTGGTCTGAAAATCATAAGTGGAAGCTCTTCCCTGGTCCATAGATGTGCAGAGAACAATGGATGTTTTTCAGTGACAAAACAATGGAACTGTGCCTGTGCAATGGCACACTTTCCTATGTAAGTGCTGCACAAGTCTTATTGTTAGGGAAACAGCAAGGTTAAAAGATGCAGCCCTACCAAATAAAAATATCACCTGTAGCCACTGCCTCCAGTTGTTGTTGGACTACAACTCCCATCATCCACTGGATAGAGCATGAGGCTCTCAGGGTCATAGATTTGAGCCCCATGTTGGGCAAATGATTCCTGCATTCCAGGGGGTTGGACTAGATGACCCTCACGATCCCTTCCAACTCTCCAATTCTGTGACCCCTGGCTATAAGCCATAGTGGCTCGGGCTGATGCAAGTCCAGCAACTTCTAGAGGACATCACATTGACTATCCCCTGGACATAGCAGCATGGACACAAGCATTTCTTTACAAAGAGTGTGCAATTTGTGCTTCTTCTTGTATGTTTTCCTTACACTTGCACATATAAGCAGGTGAAATTGGTGCATACCTTATCAGATGTGATATGCAATAATCATACCTAGTAAACCAGTGGTTTTCAACCAGTGTGTAGCTTGAACAGTTCTTATAAAGATCCAGCTGTGTTTTGTTACTTAGCACACTCACATTGCCATCTTCTCATCTGAAACAGAGCTAACCCCCCAAACTATAATTACTTTCTTTTCTAAGGACAACTTTCTTTTCGAAGGACATCTTGCAGAACCAATAGATGCAGCTTGCACTAATAAGGTGTGCGCGGGGGGGGGGGGGGACTTTATTGCTACTAGACCTTTACAGAGTAGTTGCTTTTACAACTTACTGCATTGCTCGGTAACAAAGGATAAAAGTTCCAGACCTCATCAATTTTAAGATTGACTGTACAAGCCTATACTCAAAAGTAAGGTCTTTAAGCCTTATTGAGTTACATGGACAGGCAAGTCCCAGGTAAGGGTGTATACTGTATTTTTCGCTCTATTGGACACAGTTTTTCCCCTCCAAAAATTGAGGGGAAATGTGTGTGCGTCCTATGGAGCGAATGCAGGCTTGTTCCATAGCCGCGCGCAACCCCTCCGGCAGGGAGAGGCTGCACGGGGCTATGGCTTCTTTAGCCCTGCGCAGCCTCTCCCCAGCAGGGAGAGATTGCGCGGGGCTAAAGAGGAAGCCAAAGCAGTGAGCGGGATCCATCCCACTCGCTGCCTTGGCTTGTGGCATAGCCGTGCACAACCCCTCCGGCAGGGAGAGGTTGTGCGCAGCCTGTACGCTGCTCTTTGGGGCTGGGAGGGGGGGAAGATTTTTTTTTATTGATTTCCCCGTCTAAAAACTAGGTGCGCCCTATTGTCTGGTGCACCCTATGGTGCAAAAAATACGGTATATCAGATTGCAACCACAAGTACTCAACAAATATCCTACAAGACCTAATAGCTAAAATCCAGAAATAAAAATTATAGACCAGCCCTCTTTGCACAGAAGAATCTGTATTTAATTATTTCCCCTTTTTTTCCATCTGACCCGAACAGCCTAAATGGCATCTGGTTCCAAATAAAAATCCACTTGGGGTAAATTGCTATATATTTAACACTTTTGGAAGGCTTCTTTTGTAAATGGCTTCAACTACAACAGAACTGCAACTGATCAGTAGATTCCAACCTATGACTGGGGGCTGCTTCATTGAAAAGGGGAGATCTGAGATATTATTTAAATGGAAGAAATAGCTGGCAGCAACAAATGTTTTCCTGCAGCAGAAGCTAACAAATGTTCTAATTAGCAACCTAGCAGCTCACTGCCCAGGCAGGAAAACATTGATAACTGTGTCTCCAATAATGGCACCCAACAGCACTCAGACGTGCCAAAAGATGCATTTTATGCCCTACATGCCTGTTTCATTTATTTATTGCTTTTCTATACTGCCCATCAGCTAAGTCCCCTGGGTGGTTTACAAGCTTATTAAAAATGCAATCAGAAAAATTTAAACACGGTATAAATAAACAATATATACAATCAGCACACGAACAGAAAACATAACAGCCAAGATAAACACAAGCAGCATAAATAAAAGCAATATATAAAACCAGCAAGGGGCGGGGAGGAGTTAGTGAAAGAATTTACAAAGCATGCAAAACAGCACTGTTATACTTTAAAGTCTTGAGGGAATAAGAAATGCCTTTGCCAGGTGCCAAATGTATTTGTGTTTACCAAATGTGTTTACCAGGTGCCACAATGTAGCACCAGGCAGGAGGACACTATGAAAATGGGTTACAACCACCCATAAGGCCTTCTCCCTAGTGGCCACCTATTGCATTTTGGTAGCAAGGAAACTTGGAGAAGGGGTCAAATGAAGAGCTTGAGGATCAATCATGTAGGTATATATGGAATAAGGTGAGGATACTTTGAGTACGCCCCAAGCTGTTTAGAGCTTCAGTGGTTAAAAGCAACATTGGGCCAAGAAACTGACCAGCCTCCAATTCATAGCTCTCAACTTTCAGATTTGAAAATAAGGGATCAGCAGCCTCACCTGTCCTGGGGAGCCTTGAAAATAAGGGATCAGCAGCCTCACCTGTCCCGGGGACAGTCTACAGGATATCTAACAATCTGGGATTGCAGCGGGAAGCAGCGGGAAACGGCATTGGAATAAGGGAATTCCCCCCCCCAAAGGGAAGGTTGACAGCTATGCCAATTATCTTTGGGTAATGGCTGACTCCCCAGAAGGCGGCTAGGGACACTTTTCCCCTGTGAAAGGAAGTCAGTTATCCTAGCGTATACCACCTTGAGTGCACTGGCGTTCTTTACAGGCTACAGATTAACATTAAGGCTGAGATATACAGTATGTGAAGTTATCTTACACTGAACCGCACCTTCTGGCCCATTAGGACACCAGATTCCTCCAAGGGATCAGCACCCTTAACAAGCTACACTTTCCGGGATTCTATGGCAAAAAGCAAGACTATTTAAAGTGGTATGGTCCTGCTTTGAATGTAGAGTGCAGATAGGGGCTATAACTCACCTAATGGTTAAAACAGGCATGGCCAAACTTGGCCCTCCAGCTGTTTTGGGACTACAATTCCCATACTCCCTGACTACTGGTCCTGTTAGCTAGGGATGATGGGAGTTGTGGTCCCAAAACAGCTGGAGGGCCAAGTTTGGCCATGCCTGGAAAGGAACACACAGAACCCAGCTGCAAGCATTACCACTTCAAGCTATCTGAGTGGAGCATCTGAATTTCCCCTTTCTCTTGGGGAGTTCGCACCCTCTATAGAAATAGCTGGAACAGTTCTCATGTGATGGGCTGAGAGTCAAGGCCAAAATATGTTATCATTAAGAGCCTGGCTCCCATCGGCCTGCCTGTATGTGGTGTTGAAATGTAAGTTACGGTATTCTATTTTTAGGTTCCCTGATAAGGAAAGGTTAGCTTGTTAATTCTGTTTTTTTGTTTTCTTTTAGAAAGCAGTTCCAACATTTCTTAATCTCTTTTGATCGTTAAATAAATGCACATAATTGAAACCCTGGAGCTGAGCCTGGTTGATTTTATCAGCCTAGATCCTTGTTAGTAGACTTCTGCCTAGATCCTTGTTAGTAAGCATACTAACATTATTATTATTATACCCCAGCTTTTGTTGGATGGCAAGTAAAAATATAGGTATAAAAAAGGAGAGTTTCCTAGATGCCAAGATCCAGGTTTGGGGCAAGTCCTCTTTGGTGAGAAAACCCCAGCAGAGATTTAAATCACAGAATATGCAGCAAAGCAAAGTATGGAAATATAGGCTGTGAAGTGTGTCCTGTAAAGTGAGTTCCAAAGTTTCTCTCTTCCCCCAGCTCAGGTAAAATACCATACATTTTGTAAGTTAAAAACTGTTTAAAATCTTCACCTCCAGGTTGGTTATGGGGTTTAAACTTGGAAGCCCTGTAAAAAGGCATGTCTTTCTCTGGAAGTGCAAGCTGGAAACCTGAACTGTCTGTGTATTCAGGCAAAGGACTAAAAATGCACTGCCTTGGAATAGGGAACAAAGGATGTCACAGCCTGTACTACCTGATAGGGATGGATGGTGCATTAATCCATTTGTCAAAAAGTCCAGCATTCTGCTATATCACAGTGGCTACCTAGCAGGAGAGAAGTTTCATGCAATTGCTTTCTCAGTGAAACAGAGATCCCCAGGCCTAAATTATGCACCGAATCAGACTAGATTATTTTATCACAGTCCCCAGCAGGGTTGAAAATGCATACGATTCTTCTTTTCATAGTACCAATGCCATTAATCCATTTCCTGAAATATCCTGTCCTCTCCTGTGACTAGATTTTCGCCCTCTTTGTTGCTTCTCAGAATGATGAGTAAAACTGCTCCAAGAAAAATATACTTCTTAAATTTTCAATGAATTAATAAATCTTTCTTCACCCATCTTACTCAAATGATTAAACTGTGCAATTTAAAATGTTCAGGCTGACTTGTCCCTTCTGAGTGTAAGTCACTTATTAATATTAGTGTTATTTTGCAAGTGGGAAGAAAATTATTAAAGCCACTTGTCCATTTGGATTTGCTAATGATCAGAGCAAAGATTCCGTCTATAAATCTGAGGCTAACTCTTTTTTTTGTGCTCTGGGAAATCAAAGCAATTTGAATGCAGATGCATGAAAGGAAAGGACATACATTTCAGCAGAGGCATATCTCTAAACCTGATCGTGAATCTCTGTCCAGAGACTTTTAGTCACTGATGTTTTATCACAAAGTAAAAATAAATAGATTAATGCCTAATGATATTTCCTCCCAATGATTGGCACTCAGTGAGCACATCAGCAAGAGCTGGCACTTAAGACCTGTGGACAACTTACTTGCCGCCTCTTAGGCTGTTGGTATGATCTGCAAAACTGTTGCTACAATCCTGAAAACCCCAGGTTTGATTTCTTGTAAAGTTCTAGTCCTCATCGTTGGTGAGATATGAACTTGTCAGGACATTTCCAGCATGCTCCTCTGTGCTCCTCCCACCATTCCTAAAAAAGATGGATCATGCTAGGAAATTTGGCAAGATTGCTGGTCTCCCTGGTCAGGTAAATGAGATCTCCATGCTTACTACAAATACTCCTACAACCATTCAGAGTAAGGTAATGTCTTGGTTGGGAACACAAGGCTGATGCAGATCCTTAAGGAAGTACAGCCAGGATTCTGCTCTCCTCGTATGGTCAGAAAGGTGACTCAAGAACTGGTCATTTCAGAGTTTTTTTACAAGTTACACCTCTTCGTGTAAGATGCATCCTGTGGTCCCAAACCCACCTCAGCTTTCATTCATGTAGAGAAGCAAAGCGAAAGTGCAAAGAAAATGAATGAACATGAAAACACAAAAACCACTCCTGTAGATGTGTTGTGCAGACACACACACTGCACTGCTTTACAAGGGGGCCGAGGTGCCTAATGAGAGCCGAGAGAACGGCCCAAGGAGCCCCAAAGCTCTTCCCTGTAATTAAAGAACAAACCTGTTGCCTTCCTGCCATGTGAGTTCAACTGCCTCATTAACATCTCTACTGCGCAGCAAGAAATCTACCCTTTGATCAGGGACCTAATTATTTATTTATGATTTTAAAAGAATAATTAGCATAATGAAAAAGTAGAGAGCTGGCAAGGCGGGGGGGGGGGGGGGGGGCGGGCGGCAGGAACGGGACTGAGCATCTGCTCACGCTTCCGGGGCTTAACACATGTGCAAATGGGGAGCAAAGTCTCCGCGTTCTCCAAGCAGTTGGTCTGGACCACGGTCCCTCCGATGTGTGGGTGGGACTGCTCCAGCCAAGCATGTGGGATTCCGCCCCACCTATGATAGGAGTCAGAGCTTTAAATATGTATGCAAATGCCCATGTTTGATAGACAGGGCTGGCCCAGGATGTTTTTCCATTTGCAGCAAAACACCCAGTGTCCCCCTCGCCACAGATGCAGGCGCTGCCTGGCCCCATGCACACTGGGTGGCCTAGGCACAGAGCAAGAGGCACAGAGCAGAGCACTTCTTGGGTCTAGGTCCGCCACCTGAGGCAACAGCCTTACTTTGCCTCACGGGCGGACCAGCCCTGCAAAGAGACATGCCAGCCTGCTTTCCAAATCTAATTTGTTCTATGGGAGAAACAGCTTATGAGGTCCTGAACATGTCTCTGCAGAAAGATGCCCCATTTAGTTCAGTGGAGCTTACTCCCAGGTAAGTGTGCCTGAGTGTATTAATACATGCCCCCGCATCATTTTGTCTTTCTCTCTAAATGTAAGAGCCCTGCTGGATCCAGTCCAAGGCCTATCTAATCCAGCATCCTGTTTGCCTCTGCGAAGTTCACAAGCAGGATATGAGGGCAGGTCTATACATTTCTACTCAGAAGTGAGTCCCATTGAGTTCAATAAGTGTCTATGAGATTTTGTCAGCCCTATAGACTCCTCATCTCAGTCACTGTGCTGCAGATAACCTACCCCCTGCCTGCCGCTGGGTTGATTAATTTATTAGATTTTATTTCATAAAAATTATATACTGCTTGAATGCATAAAACCACAAAGTGGTTTACATATAAAAGTACAAGGTATAAAACTGAAAACTGTGCAAGCAGTCAAAAGGTTTTGCTGTATGCTTGCGCAGAAATGTGTGTGTGCATGGCTATTCCTTAACTGCCTTTTAACTGCACATCACGTTGACATTTCCAGTTGATGAACCTTACCGAACTGTTTTAAAATATTGTTATGATTGCTGGCTGTCCAGTAGTTTGGTTACATAAATTACTCATTCATAGCTCAACATGGGCAGATTGACATATTGCCAATGGGAAATAATTGCTAGGAGATTACTGGAATCATATCATCATAGAGACAGACAGCAGTTTTCCAGTTTGGTGGGGCAGGGGGAGGGGGAGAGAGAAAGTATTGGGTAAGCCAAAATCTTACCTTGGGAATGAAGGCCCTTCTCTGGGAACCTGCTATAAGGCAGCTTATTTTCATCTTGTTTATTTACCAAACAGTGTGTGTGTGTGTGTGTGTGTGTGTGTGTGTATATATATATATATATATATATATATATATATATATATATACATACACACACACTGCCCTTCATATTTATCCTAGGTCTGTGTGCACACTATACATTTAAACACACATTTAAAGCAACCTGCCCCCCCCCCCAGCAATTGTAGTTTGCTAAGGTGTCTTCCAATTGTGGCTCAGTAAACTACAGTTCCCAGGATTATCTGATGGTACTCAGTGGAAGAATGCAGGGCTTGGGTGTCAATGGAAGAGCTGGTTGATAGGATACTGGCTGCCTTATAGCACTAGTTACTGTTTGCTTCTACATCTGCCCAACTTGCTTATTTGTAACACGCATATTAAAAAGGTGACAAAAAATAGCATCCGTCTCCAGTGCTCTCAACCCAGAGAAACCAAGCTCCACTCCAGGAATTCACCACCCAGGAAAGGCTGGTGGGGAACAAGCAACATATTCCAGATACCTTGGGCCTGATTTCCCAGAGCATGATTTTGTATGGCCCTTTGCTCTAAACCATCCACCGACCCTGGACCTTAGAAACAAATCCAGCACCAGTGTGGAAACAATTGGTCATTGAACAGACGAATGAGTGGAAGGATGGTTGACAGATTAGGGTGATGGAATGGTGGATGACACTGGAGCGAGTGATAGGTAAAGAGTGTCTGTTGAGAAGGTCAGCTTGGGAATTATGCAGAGCGTAAGATCAGAGAGCAAAAAGGTGCTGGTTAGGATACCCGTTGAAGGGAGTCCACCAGTGATCATGTTTCATTTACTTTTATTTATTTGTAGAGCACTTCACAGCAAAAAGTGTAGTGCAGTACAGTAAAATAGAATAAAATACCCTATTTTTCCATGTATTAGATGAGGTTTTCTAACTCAAAAAATGAGGCATCTAATCATAAGCCTGCATTTTTATTAAAGCTTATATGTTTAATCAGGGCCTGTATCTTAAAAGACCAGTCTTAGAAGACCAGTTGCCTAAAAAACCTTGGCAAGATATTTTTACTCCTAGACAAGGGGCCCCCCTGATTTATAGCAGAAAACAATTCTCAAAGTCGTAAAAAGGGAATTACAGGCTGACAGCCAAGGTTACACTGACCCTACAAATTAAGGGTGGATAAATAGTAAAATGAGCCATATCTTCTTCCTAAGGTTAAGAAGGTCAAGAGCAGTGAAAAAGCATCTAGCTGGCAGAAACAGAACATTTTCTGGGAAGACTTTTCAAAAGCTGTTTGTTTCTTAAACTAAGATCCTTTTAAGATTTCTTTTCCTTTTAAAAGGTTGTTTATGTATTAAATATATTAGCTTAAATATAATTATGCAAAGGATTTAAGAAATGCTAGATTCTTATTTCATATAGTTGTAAGAGTTGTAACTATCCTGAAATTAAGTCAGGCACCAGCCCCCCCTTGCCAGACAGAAGACGCCAATCGAGCGCTCTTGATATATGGTTGTCAGGCCTTTTGTTTAGAAACCTTCAAATGAAGGAGATCTCAATGTTGATGTGAACTCAATCTTTGACATATGCATAAGATAAAAATTCAAGATTAATTATCTGTTTTGGAAGGCAATAGGGCAAGGAGGGCAAGAGGTGAGCTGGTAATTAAGATTCCTTGTTGAGACACATGTAAGATATATTACTACTTATTTGTCATTTATAGATAGAAGAATATATAGCTTTTTATTTTCCATAAAAGGGCAAGAAGGAAATGGGTGTATCTTTTGTGATTGGCTCTAGCAAACAGCCAATAGGAATTTCAACCAGGCTGATTGGACAGAGGCAGCCACAGGAGGAGCAAGGGGGCTGGATTAAGGAAATATAAGTGCTGGCCAGAATGGCAAGAGGCCAGGCCAGAGCTTGGTAACCATATACCACTGTGCCTCATATTTATTTGTCTGACAAATAAATTACTATTTTAATTTCTCTATTGCTGCGTTGAATATTTCATTCCAGCTAAGCGTTAACCACAAGCAGGGTGCTACAAAATCATGTCAAAAAACTGGGATCATCCCATGGGGGAAAACTGTGCACTGCCAGCCAGTTGGTTGGCGCGCAATTCCCTCCCATGCTGCTGCGGGAGGCATGTGCTCTAGGGACCGTTTCCCACAGTGGCATGGAGGGGAAGCTGCGTGTGCCAGCCAGCTGGTTGGTGGGTGCGCAACTCCCCGCCCCCATGCTGGGGTGATGGCATGAGTGCAATTCCTCCTAAAAAAATATCAGCAACTTTGGGCCACCTCCCCTCATTTTCTTTAAATTTAGTCCCCCGAAATAGGTGGCGTCTTATACATGGGGGCATCTTATACATGGAAAAATACGGTAGTGTCTGTGTGTGTTATAATGTTATGTTACATTATATTATGAATAGATGCAATATTTGTCATTGTTTACTAAAAGGTTATTTGTTCCAATTGTTGTTTTACCTAAATAAATATACAGTATTTGTGGTTGGCATCCATCTGTGTCAAGAGACAATGGAGTGCACCTCCAGGGGGCTGCAGAAATTGGTAACTCATAACTGCTGCTTCCTACATTGTTTTTGCTGTGGTAGCGGCACCAAAGTGACTTCTCTGGGGCTGGGGCAGTGTTTATGGAGATTGTGGACTGCCCTTGACAGGAAGGACTGTATACAGTGGTACCTCGCAAGACAAATGCCTCGAAAGACGAAAAACTCGCAAAACAAAAGAGTTTTTCGTTTTTTGAGTTGCTTCGCAAGACGGATTTCCCTATGGGCTTGCTTCGCAAGACGAAAACGTCTTGCAAGTTTGTTTCCTTTGTCTTGCAAGTTTGTTTCCTTTTTCTTAAAACCGTGTATTCACTTCGAGGAGCAACTCATAGCCTTTTTTGAGGTAGCCTTTTTTGAGGTTTTTGAAGACTTTGGTGATTTTTGAAGCTTTTCCAAAGTCCGTGCTTCGCAAGACGAAAAAATCGCAAGACGAAAAAACTTGCAGAATGAATTAATTTCGTCTTGCGAGGCACCACTGTATAGTGATGTCTGCCTGACTGCCATAGTGCTACTAAAGACACAGGAGCCATGTCAGAAACAAGTGTGGCAACCCAGGAGTGATAGACATGATTGGTACAGTGTGTCTGGCAAATTATCTAACAGAAGAGCTAAGCATTGCCTAACAGTGTAATGAGATGCCAAATGGCTCCCATGATGAGGAACCTTGTAACAGAATGCTGAGAGCCTGTTTGTATAATTTTATCCAGATGCTGCATGCAAATTTTGCCATCCATTATGTAAAAATCCTGTATTAAACACAATTTAGAGCCTGTCAGAAATATCTCCATTGCATAACCCCTTATAAAAAGCTTCTCCTTCAAAGAGAATGAGTTTAAGGGTGCTTTGTTAGAATTTGGGCCTCTCAGAAGCTTGATTATGAAATCATTGAATGTGATTGCATGAAAACTCAACCAGGGATTTATCACCTCAAACCTGAAACGCAAAGGACTTTTGTGGACAGGCTTGCCCATCATCCATTTACTGCTGTATCAACTGATGACTTGGGTGAGCGAATCTGCCATCACAGGTCAGTCACCCAAAAAGAATTTGAAATGTGTGACCGTGATCAGAGGAAGTAAACAGTGAAGTGCAAAACCAGCACCAAAAATGAACTATATGTATCTAGTTTCTATCTTACACAATTTTGGATAAATCGCACGTTCTACTTTCCAGGTAAATCTGCCAATAAAACCTGGACAAGATACGAGATTAGAAAGCAGGGTTTTTTGTTTGTTTGTGTAGGTACATTTAGCAGTACGAATATTAAGAGGTTTAGGTGTTATTAGTTGGTTGGCCAGCAGAAAGTGGACAGGGCTCTTGCACCTTTACTTGTTGTGCAGAAGAGAGAATAGCTTGCCATCCGCTCATGCACACAACTACTGTATTAAGCATGAGTCTGGAATTCGTTTGCATCTGGCCACCTTCCTTCTAAGCAGGCATGGCCAAACTTGGCCCTCCAGCTGTTTGGGGACTACAATTCCCATCATCCCTGACCACTGGTCCTGTTAGCTAGGGATGATGGGAGTTGTAGTCCCAAAACAGCTGGAGGGCCGAGTTTGGCTATGCCTGTAAGGGCTGAAGGGCTCTGCCCAGCTTAGGGGTACTGCTCTCTTCAGAGACTGCTATCCAGAACTGAGAGACATACTTTTGCTGTGGGCTGGATGAAAAACAGAAAACAGCATTCACCAGGGAAAAGGAAGCTGTCCTGTCAGGCCTGCCACCAGTGGTCTTGTACTAGAATAATAGGACTTTAAAAATCATGGACCAGCAAAGAAAAGGTATAATATAGCTATAGTGAAATGTCTTTACATCCACATTTTTTTAAAAAAGGAAATGGATCACACACACAAAAGGAGAACACAGATTTGCATATAATAATGTGTATAGATGCAGAAGCTAGCTAGATAGATGCAGAGTTAGCTTCCTGGCAGACGGGTCAGTGTTGCTTACTGGGCGGGGTGAGGCAATGGGGATGTCAGTGCAGCACAAGCACAGAAGAAGAGCCATTCCAGCCGCTCCTGCTGGTAGAAGATTGTTATTAGGTGACCTATGTGCTTTCTCAGTCTGCTGTACCCATGCAGACTGTTGATGGATTCTTAGGATTCTGCATCTTTGCTGGACCAGGCAGCCTTAGATGACTCCTTAAAATAGTTGATCCATGGCCCCCTAAGTCTAAATGGGAAAGAGTCAAGACTATACACATATTTAACTTCCCTGCAGAAACCAGTGGCATGTCACAATCTGGGCCTAAGCATATTTGCTTAGAAATCCCATTGATTTCTTACAATCGTAAAGATGTTTAAACCTGGCTGGATCATGCCCATTGCACATATTTTATTTTACTTTGTAGGTCTATAAATCTCAGCTGAGATGATTTCTTGCATTAATCCAAGTGCCATAAAGTTAATTGCTAATCTGATAAGATCTCATACCCTTTAAAAAATCTACACCACCAGTCTCCTTTTATTAAACATTAAAATTACCTTCCAAGAGCAGCCCAGCACTCGACTCATTTTATACAGAGCATAAAACACCATAGCTGTATTTAACTGTCTGAAATAAAACCTCCAGCTTATTATTGAGTAGTATGTGTAACAATTCTGTATGAAAGCACTTTTTCAGTTCAACGATCATCCAAGCAGATTCTGTTAAGTGTTGTAATTTAAATGTAAGCACTTTTAATTAGCCATCTGCACTGCTTTTTGGGGGGAGGGAACTTGCTTACCTCAAATTCTTTAGGTTTACAGTTTCTAGATCTGTTAATAGCTGCCAGGAAATGGCATAGACAATGAATGTTTGAAGTGCATGATACATATGAGTGCATAATCAGTGTGTGCTTTCCTCCATCACACTATTTCTGCATCCCCCAACATGGTGCCCTCCTGGTGTTTTGGTTTTCCGACTCCCACCAGCTCTAGCTAGCAGAGAGTGATGGAGGTTGTAGTCCAAAATACGTACAGGGCACTTGGTTGAAGAAGACTGTTCTATTTTATACATGTTTTCCTGCTCTTCAGGGATCCATTGTGTTATTCCTTCAGTTCAATGTTGTTTGCATTAGCACCATTCTCCATGAGTGAGTTCAAAGTTATTTAGCCCATTCCTGTAGCTTGTCATTCAACAGAGGTGGTAGGCATGTATAAAGAACAAAGACCGGTCTGTGTTTCCTATCTTTGGCCGCAAGAGAGCAGCACCATCCAAAAAACCCATGCTGTATGTTCAACACCTCAAGAAACACCTTTCAGGTGAGAACCAAAGGTTCCTTTTCCTGGGCTTCGGATTTGTTTGTTTTTGAATATTTATACCCCGCCTTTCAACTGCATTATTCCTAAAGCAACTAACTACAGGTTGTAACAGCCACAGCTTTCCAATACACACATAATCAAGGAGCCCTTGGTTGTGGGGTGAGGAGACCTGTGGCCCTCCAGATGTTGCTGGACTACAGCTCCCCACCTTCCTGAGCACTGACCACTGGCCAGTTTTGGCATGGGTTTTTCAAAGGTGAGTTTCCTGTTGTAGAAGAAAGCACTGGAGACTTATGGAACCTGTTTATATGTGTATTTCATGGTGTTGGAAGGAGCCTCAAATAGTCCAATCTCCTGCAGGAAACTACAGCATCCCTGATAAAGGACCATGTAGCCTGGGCATTTACATAACATAAATTTACCTATATTTACAGGTTATGAAGGTATGTACACACAGGCAGACAGCACTTGATTTACAGTAGTATCAGACCCTCAGCCCACCTTCTTGTCTTGGCGATCCTGCCTTATCTTGAAATGATTAAAAATATATACATTTCGTATAGTAAGGATAAAGTAAACTTTCATTTTTCTTCATACAAGCAGTAATATGAATATTAATTTTGTGGCAGTTAATTATCTTGAGAAAAGGCAAAAAAAATTGAATCAGAAAGTAGTTGCTACCTGTTAGAAAATATTTTTCTCTTGTGGGCTTAGACTAAATGATAAATAAAACCACATAATATCTTTTGTATGTGAGACTGTGTGTGTTTGTGTGTAAAATAAAATAAAATAAAATAAAATAAAATAAAATAAAATAAAATAAAATAAAATAAAATATTAAATAAAAAGGTAAAGGACCCCCTGAACGATTAGGTCCAGTCTCACCTCAGGCACTTCAGGCTGAGAGAGCCAGTGTTTGCTTTCCGGGTCATATGGCCAGCATGACTAAACCGCTTCTATCCTAGTCATTGAAAGATTTGTGCCACAATATTTTGCTATCCTAAAATTGCTTTCTTCACATGCATTCTTCACATAGCAGTTGTACTATGGCAGCTACATTCTCAAAGTATGCAGTTTAAATAAAAATGAAAATGAAAATATAGAATAAAATAAAACAGGGATTTATAACACGACCATAGTGCTTTTATGCCTCCTAGTGGCTGCTTCCAGTCAACTCAGCTGTTTATTTTGTAAGCATGAATGACTTGTACTTTCATAGACACTTTCACAGGCAAACTATCACTTATAATGCTCATCATTTTGACACTTACAAAGCTAATAAAAGCCTCTGTTTCACAGAAGCAGCAGCAGGAGTTACCAGCAGCATAATCTTCCCTTTTGATTTCAGGGAACTGGAAGAAGCCAAATGTATTCCATACCAATTTCCTGCCATAATATTTTATAGAGTAATGTTCCTTGCTTAAAGCACTTCACATGATGAGCTCAGGAATCATTACCCTGTACTGTAGGCCACCCAATTTATTTGTGCATTTAAAAATGGGTGAGCTAAGGTTGAGAGATGAGACAGCACAATCCTATCCCCCAGATCCACTGGCTGAGGGGAGCTTCATGGAGGACCACAAGGTGCCTCCTTAAGACAGCTCAATGGAAACAGCTCTGTCATGGGTGGTTCTTTAGGCCACAAAATGAAGTTTTCTGAGGGTGGGACAGATGTGGTCCTGGATTGCCCAGATCTTTGTCTTCTTCGTTTCTCACAATGGCCCCAGGATCAGGATCTCCCACCATCATGCCAGCCTGGAGTTGACGTAACTAATCCCTCTCCCTCCCCCCCAAGAACTGCTAGGGGGACTTAGAGAAAGAAAGATCTACCAAGAAAAAAAAAAAGCAATCCCCACACCCTCCTCTCCTGGCTGGTGCAAGCTAGCTGGTGCTAAAGACTAGCAAAATTACTATGGCATAAGACTTTCATGGACTTTATCTGAAAAAGTGTTATCCTCCGCTGGCAGGTGGGTGTAAGGAAGGGGAGGAAATAAACAGTGAAGCCAAAAAGAAAGGAAATGTCTGTGACAATGGCATTAATTTGTTGGGAATAATTAACTGTGAAGCCCAAGATAAGTTTCCCCATATGGTGAGCTGTTTGTGTAGACCAGGGTTCATTTCTGACAGCCTGAGGCTGGACTATAGGGAGAGAGAGATGCATTTGAGCAGGATTTTGGCAAACGTGATCACCTGAGGCTATGAACAGGTACATTCCAAACAACAGGCCAGAGGTACCCAAAAAAAGGGCCTGCTGGTACCAGTGCACGCTCCAATGCCTCCTATGGTGTCCATGAAAGGTTCCAGTAAATATTTCCTCGAAAATTCAGAGTGTGTGAGACTGTTCGCTATTACTACTCTGTTCCTGTTTGCACTGTCTCATCCTCTCCTGCACCCTCACGAGGCCCCCCTTTTGTGTTTTCCCACAGCCTCACGGCAGCCATTTTGTGATGGGCGCTTGACTTCCAAATGTGCCCACTGACCCCAAAAGGTTGGCAAGACCTGTAACAGACTCTTAGTCCTCCAGAAAGATTTTAACAGTTGATCCAAGAAAGGAAAACAGCTTCATATGATCCTGAGATGGCACAAAGCTTACTTGGCAATGGTCATGGTCGAGACTGAAGAGCTGTGTAAGCATTCAAAAGTAAGGCTTTTGAGAGCCGTGCTGTTGAACTACATGAAACTAATATAATGAGAGGATGATTTAAAATTTGTGACCACGGGAAGGGAAAAAAAAACTTTGTTCAAAATGTATATATAACATGATCATCCAATTAGAGCTTGGCAATCTCAAGATCAAATTAAATAAATGGCAACAAGTTCTCACAGCTGAGTTGGTGCTGGAAGAATGAAAACCAAAACCCCAATCTTTTAAACTCTAGATAAATTGCTGTTATGACTTACCGGTAATTAAAAGCCAGAGGGGGCAGAACCTTTGCCTCATGCCCCTCCCATCCCTCTCTACCTGGCCCTCAGGACCCCACTGACTGCATTCTTGAAAATGTCACATATCGCCATCATTGTTTTAGGGGCCTAACCTGCTGATTAATGGGGTTGCAATATTCCACTGCTCTCAAATCGTATCCCCACTCCCCCCCCCCCGGGAAACTACAAACCTGTCCAGATATTTAAGGCTGCCATTCAGCTGAAGACACCATGGGGAAAGGTATGGAGCTCCCCCAGATCCCATCCTAAACCCTCTGTGAGTGCATTACCCAAATAGAAAAGTTATGCATATTACCCAGAGTGCACTGCTCCTTTGTCAATCATGTGACCCAACTGGACTTGCCCCTGTAGCCTTGTCAAGCAGAAATAAAGCAGATAATGTTTTCTACGATCACTTTCTTTCCGATTTACCTGCTAAATTTCTGCTTTCCAGACTTCTGGCAAAGGAACAGGAGTGAGGCCCTGTTCCTGGCAATGACCTGATAGGCAGAAATTTAGCAAGTGAAGCAGGAGACCTTAAATACCTCTACATGTATCTTAAGGAGACCTTAAATATATCTACAAGCTATCATGTCCTAGGCTTCACTTATCTTAAGTAATACATGACCGCTGGCCTAATTTCCATGACCCCCAGGTGATAGCTTGATGAAACCATGCCTATGGTACATTGCTGTTTTGGAACCATAAATGAAGAAGGGGTTTTGGTCTGCCTCCATAATCATTGCTCTGTTTCTAGAGTGAGGACAACAGGTGATGTTCTGCAAGCACCTAAAAATGTATGCAGTGATCACTTCCATGTTATGGAAACCAGACACACAAAGTTAAAACTGCTTTATTGTGTTAATATATTCCAACCACACTGGATCCAGCACACTCTTGCTGCATGTCTTAAAGTAGACCCAATCGCTATTGAGGCTGGGTTAACTCACCACAGGCCACCTTGGCTGACATCTATGCCTCGCGTCCAGCAACTCTGTACACTTATTTTCGCTGCTACTATTTCCTTTAGAATTTATCATAGGTTCAACAAATAAGATATATAAGGTAAAACAATAATTAGTTGCCAAGGACGTTAGTCCGATGCCTCTTTCTTCGGTATGGAAACCTTAATGGCCAAAACGCTGAGGTTCCAAATGGGGGTTTTCATGATCAATATATCTTTTCCTCCCGGACACGGGAAGAGAGAAAACAAATGGAAGGAGTGGGGAACAAAAAGTTATACCTGCCAAATAGCTGAGTTTCATCCACAAAGTTTCAGGCTGGTGATTGATGCTTTTAACTAGGGAAATAATCTAGGTTTAATAGTAGCTGCCCCCACTGCATCACAAATGGGGAAAGTGCTGTTGATTTCTGGTCTGACTTGCAGATTTCCCACAGGCATTTGGTGGGCCACTGTAAGAAAAGGATGCTGGACTAGGTGGGCTACTGGCCTGATCCAGCAGGATTGTTCTTCTGTTCTTATGCTACTAGCTTATTATGACTACACTTAGACACCCTAAGTTGGCGGGGGGGGGGGGGTAAAAGGTAAAGGACTCCTGGACGGTTAAGTCTAGTCAAAGGTGATTATGGGGTGTGGCGTTCATCTCGCTTTTCAGGCCAAAGGAGCCGCCATTTGTCCACAGACAGCTTTCCGGGTCATGTGGCCAGCATGACTAAACTGCTTTTGGCGCAACAGAACACCGTTACAGAAGACAGAGCTCACGGAAATGCCGTTTACCTTCCCACCACAGCAGTACCTATTTATCTACTTGCACTGGTGTGCTTTCAAACTGCTAGGTTGGCAGGAGCTGGGACAGAGCAATGGGAGCTCACCACTGTCGAGCGGATTCGAACCACAAACCTTTCAAGTGGCAAGCCCTAGAGGCTCAAACCACAAGTATGTGTGCCATGTAACCTGAGAAGGGTGTCTCATGTGTGGCTCACTGCACAATAATGGGTCTAACCCCTTTCCCCAAATTATACAAGGGGAAATGGCAAGATATGCATGCCTGAATCCTTCACAGCTGTCAATCGTGCACAAAAGAGAGTAGGAGGCAGAACTCAAAGATGAAGTGTTGGGCATAATTGAATCTCATGACACACTCTCCCTTACACCCCTTAGCTATAGGAAACAGGCTAAGACTTGAGCAGCATACTAAATCACAGCCATTCCCCATAACCAAGCAAGGAAGATTACAGTGATGACATTATGTTTTTCTTATTGCCGTTTTATTAATGCCGTTTAAAGGCTTCAGAAACCCTGGTCTCCAACAGGGTTCAGTCAGCTGCCTTGGAAAACAAGATGTCAGGGGAGAAGGGGGTTCCCTAAACCTCTTTTATGTGCAGGGATTTTTTATATTTTTTTTTAAAAAAATATGGGACAGCATTCAACCAAACAGTTGCATATCTGCAGTCTGAAATGATACAGTCTAGGAAAAGTCTGACTATGTGATCAGCTATTTTTCAAGAGAGTCGCTCTGGAAACTCAGGTATGCTCCCAGCTGAAGGCCCAACAGGGTCAAATCCCTCCCCTAACCTGTCGCCCGGCTGAGCCTTCAAATTCTCTCATTCACCCAAATGTCAACCTCGCTGCTGCTTCTGCAGCTCTGGTAGTGACAAGGGGGGTAGGTCTCTCCTCCTTCCTTCAGTATATGGCATTGATGCTGCTATCACTCTGAGCCTGGTGCCAGGCATGCTAGGAATTGTCATTTTCTCTGCGCTCTCTGAAAACTACATTTCCAAGTCCATTTTTTGGTAGACCAAAGACTCTGAAATCATGTGATAAGCTTGATTTGCTTCTCCTTTGCCATTTATCCCTCACCACACAGCTCCACACAGTCTGTGGTGTAGCTTACAATACTACAAAATGTGTTCTTAAAACAACCTTAAAAGACCTGTACATGTGGGATATTGGTTCCATTTTAAATCAGCAATTTTGCCTGGTAAAATGGGGAGGGAGGGGTAGATAGGGCTGCCATATTTTGAAGAGCAAAAAAGAGGACACATTTGCTGACTTCTGCTTTTAACTATGGATCACCATGACGACACTCATTTTACACACCCATGAAAAAGAGGATGTGTCCTGGAAAAGAAGGACATATGGCAACCCTAAGTAGAATGACAATGTAGCAGAATCTATTTGTAAAATATCTCAGATTAGTTCTAACATCCATGTATTATAGAGAAAGTTTTTACCCTACATAGGCAAAAGGGACAGCCTGGTGCCATGGCAGTAGGCTACTCTAAAAGTAAAGGGAAATAAAAGGCAAAACAACAATTTTTTTTTAAAAAAAGCTGTGAAATTCCTCACTGGCAGGACAATTTACACTAAAAAAAATGGTACAGAACAGGTTGAGAACTCTGTAAGCCAGTTTTCCTTTTACTGGATGTGAACTGTGAATTTAATAACTAACCATTGGTTCTGCTCTGTTCTTGAAGATGGTGGACTCCAGTCTCACTTTCTGTTTCACTTGACAGCGACTTTCAACTTGACTAGGTAGTGCTGATATCACCCTTTTCTAATGTTTCAGACACCACAGAAACAGCTTATATACCTTAAATCAGAGCAGATCTATCTATCTCAGGCCCTTGCTGCCCAAATCCTAATCCAAGACAAGACTTCATTGCCTCTATCAGGTCAACACCTCCACCTCCCTTCAGACTGAAACCTCCTGTTTTTCTACAGAACAGGAAGCAACACAGAGATCAACACGACTAAGGCTAAGGGAGCTAGGCATGTTTAGCCTGGAGAAGAGGAGGTTAAGGGGTGAAATGATAGCCATGTTCAAATATATAAAAGGATGTCACATAGAGGAGGGAGAAAGGTTGTTTTCTGCTGCTCCAGAGAAGCGGACACGGAGCAATGGCTCCAAACTACAAGAAAAAAGATTCCACCTAAACATTAGGAAGAACTTCCTGACAGTAAGAGCTGTTCGACAGTGGAATTGGCTGCCAAGGAGTGTGGTGGAGTCTCCTTCTTTGGAGGTCTTTAAGCAGAGGCTTGACAACCATATGTCAGGAGTGCGCTGATGGTGTTTCCTGCTTGGCAGGGGGTTGGACTCGATGGCCCTTGTGGTCTCTTCCAACTCTATGATTCTATGAACACCTCCCCAGCATATCTAAGGGACAGATGAGCTTCATCTGCATGACCACACCTTTCTGGGCACTCCACAGAGGTGCCTGACAAGGCACTCCCAAAATGAAGACTTCAAAATGAGTGCCAAGACTTTCCCAAGATGGTGTCCTACAAATGGTTTAGACTACAACTCCCATCACCCCCAGTCAACATGGCCAAGAGAAGATTGGAGATATGGCCCAAAACAGATGGAGAAGGGGAGGTCTGGGCTACTCTTTTAGATATTGCTCCCGATGGGTTGTGGCTGGTGACTTGGGCCCCAGAGCAGACCGAAGAAGGGAACAAACCTTGGTTGGCCATCATTCTTCTGGCAATAACCTTCAAAGAAAGGACAGACAGACACCTCCACTGCTCAACATGACCCTACAAACATCCTTGTGTCATGACAGGGCCTCAACTTCAATGTTTTACCAGTGTGTTAACTGCCTTTCTGTTACTGCCCTGCCACTTGAGGGGGTCTCAGTCTGATGAAGAATCTATAAAATATAGATCTGAGAGCATAGGAGATATGCCACTGTTCCTCTTCTCTCTTATCATCATCATTGCCACATGAACATTTCAGAAGTGTACCAACAATCCTTTGGGCAACAGGAGCCCTGTCCCTTCAGTCAGAGGCCAAATGCTGGTGGGCCACCTGGTGGTGGATTTACATTCATCAGTTAACAATCTGTTAATAAATACATCAGTGGTTCTGTAGTGTCTCTGGAGGGGGAGAGCACATTGCTGCACTTATGCGCACAAGGCAGGTCGGTTTGGTTATGGAAGCGAGAGGAAACGGGGTAGGCACCCTGCCTATCAAGAAAGAGGGATGTGTCGGGGGACTATCCTCTTCAGAGGAAGATTCTGAGCACGAACAGATGCTCCAGAGCTAGAAGGCTCCTCAGACTCAGAATTACATCTTGACAGTCAGCAGATCCTTGAGGGTAAGAAAAAAGGGACCACAACTCCTGGTGTATCCTGTCTGGTTTACTTCCCTCTGCACAGGATATCATAATAACTTGGTTCCTTTGGTCCCCTGAGACTGCTGCCACCATCTTTGGTTGTATGTTACGGAAGAGGCGAGGGCTACAGAAGCCACCCTCTCCGGTCGGGTTCTGTTGCTTCGCACCGAGTTCTGAAGAATGGCAGCTAAGTTGCTATGATGACAACACCCCCCCTACAAACTATGTATGAAGCGGCCGCCAGGAGGATGGAAAGGAAGCCCTCTCCACCAAACCATGGTCCTGCATCCTCTCTCCCACCCCTTTCCCTACACGCCCACACTGCTCCCCAGCATAGAGGTTGGTTGTCCAGCTGCACTACATGCAGGTCACCAGACGTCAGTGCTCCGGGGCCCCCTCTCCGCACGGGGCACTTCATGTGTTCTCCGGCTGCGGCCTTTCCGCTTGTCCTCCAGGTGCTTCCACTTGTGGCTCTTGGCCTTGACGCTGAGCGGAGGGGGTAGCGGCGGCTTCTTCTTCGGCTGGTGGCTCTTGCGGCTCCACAGCTGCTCACATACCTGGTCCATGGTACTGAGGTTGGGGTGGTCCACCAGCTGCAAGAAATCTTGGTACCAGAGCTTGCGGTGGAAGGGCTGCGCGGGCTCCTCTTCCCGGGAGACGGAGAGTGAGTCGGCTTGCTGGGCGTGGATCACTTCAAGCTGGAGGTGCAGCAAACTCTGGGTAAAGCCATGCTCCGTGGCATGGCAGTGGTAGAGGCCGGCATCTTTGCGCTGCACATTGCGCAACAGGATCCCCCGCTCCATCTTGATGACCCGGTCATCCAACAGCACCTGCAGGTTAGTAAGGCCAGAGAAAAAGGATAGCATTGGTGAGAGGTCATCAGTAGGGGTGAGGAACTGAGACGGGACAGGCAGGAATAACGATTCAAGAACCAGGAGGGAGGATGGCCTCATCAACAGTAAGGCCTGTGCAAACACATAGATGCTTGCATATTTTAATTACCTTTAATGTTAATTCTAACTGTTTTTAAATGTTTGTAATTGTTTCAAAACTCTCTGATAATTTAAATATTTCTTGCAAACCACTTGCAGGCATGGCCAAACTTGGCCCTCCGGATGTTTTGGGACTACAACGCCCATCATCCCTAGCTAACAGGACCAGTGGTCAGGGCTGATGTTTTACTGTGATCCACAGGCATATAAATGGTTAAATAAATAAATTAAACAAATCCTAGGTACCTGCTTGGAGACAGGTCCCTGCTATAAGCAGTGGGGCCTGCACTGAAGGAGGAAGAATCTGCTGAAGGGGATGTGCAGGAAGTGGAGGCCTTGTTAATTAACTGAATGATTGACTGCTTAATTAATTAATTGATTAATTAATTCATAGAATCACAGAGGCAAAAAGATATGATACCAGGAGGTTTTGGAACCAAAGGGAGGCTGAGGTAGCTTGAGGAAGCAAAACTACTACTACTACTACTACTAATAATAATGATGATAATTTTAATATTTCTACCCCACCGATCTGGCTGGGTTTCCCCAGCCACTCTAGATTCTGCCAGCTTTGTTTCTCATTCTCTCTTATATCTCTATACCAGGGGTCACCAACATAGCACCCCCAGGTGCCAGGGTGTTCCTGATGGTACCCTCCTATGATACCCGCAAAAGCTCTCAGCAAAGATCCGCTCAAAATTCCACAATGCACGAGAGGCCGTTTGTTTTTTCCTGCTTAGTTCCTGTTTGTACTGGCTCAGCCACTCCCACGTGGAATACGCCTCTTAAATATGGGCAGGCACCTTTCGTTGGATGCCAGGATAGGACACCCTTCCTTCCACTCTGAACAGAGGAGAAGTACAAAGAGCTTCTCTCTGTGATTGTGTGTGGCAGTGGCTGATGTACATGCCTTTTGCCATCAATGGCAGCAGCTGTTTTGTGACTGGAACCCACAACCAAATTCAAAATGTGCCTACTGGCCTAAAATGTTTGGTGACCCTGGTCTATGTGCACACAGCAGCCAAGCTCCTACCTCCTTCCGGGGGGCACTGCTGCTTTTCTGGTACGTCCACACAACCTGGGCCTGCAGTGACTTAGGGAGGCACTCCAGGAAAGCGCTGCTGCCTTCCACTCCATATAACTTCTTTTCTGGGACGCTGCTTCGCTGGGGATCTGCACAGAAACAGGAAGGGACAGCACAAAGTCGTGAGAGCTCAATACGGTCATCTGTTAATCTCAGCACAGAGATATGGGCAGGACAACAAACACACAGGGATGTGCTGAGGCCAGAGCTGAAGCAAAGCATGAAGAAATCTAAACAGAAGTCCAAGTTGGCTACAAAATGGGGTGCATTTTGAGGGAACAATCTATGGATCCAGGATGCTGTCCTGGCTATATTTAAAATAATCTATTATTAAGTGAGCAACTAAGCTCTGAAGACAGTTGTAATGAAAGAAAGATTGTATGTGCAGCTGTGCTCAGTGTATTTTGGATAAATGAATGAGCGTGAATTTAGTTTCTTCTAGGGTCCAATTCCCTTTCCATGCAGTAATTTGAAAGTTGAGGAACACTTGCTGCTGAGTGCGCCATTTATTTTTCTTTTTTAATCGTGGGGAGAGGATAGTAGGGCACTGAGCAGAATTCATATTTTCTCAGTGCTCTTCTGGTTCTGGCATTCAGTATTGTATGCCAGGTGTGAGAGAAGAAAGTGCATGTGTGCATATGTGCTGAGGGTGGGAAGGCACACGTTCCACTGCATCTAGAACTAATTCAGTGCAGTAGTCTGAGGCCATGCTACGTCTTACATTGTTGGTGATGGTGGACACACCAAATTGGGCATGAATGATGCAGAGTGTAGGGTCCAAGTGCACTCACCTCCAAAGCAGAGCACATTGGGATCCCCATTTCGCACATCCTGACGCCGGAACCGCCTGCAAGAAGAGGGAGAGAGAGAGAGAGAGTGCACAGAAAGTTTGATCGGGATCAAAAGTAGGGTATGTTGTACTTCTGAGGTGGGATGTGTGGCTTCTCCTGAAGACAAATGTTCTCCTCAGAGGGGCCATGTAGCAAGATTGCTCTTGTCCTGCTTGGGTTCCAGTCACAACATCTTAGAACTGACATCCTACAGTGCACATCCTGGGCAACCTGGAGAGTACCGCTCCTGGATAGACAGATCCAGCTGGATGTAGTGGCTGGGAGCTATTTCCTTCCCTCATCTTGGTATCAGCAGCATCTGCCTTTGGCCTCAGAGGAGAAGCAGGCTCTTAAGCAGGCAAGAGCGGACAGTGGCCATGCCAAGACTGCATACGGGGATGCTGTCAGGAGGTAGGTTTGTGTCTCTTTGGGCACTGCTCGAGGCAAGCCAACAGGAGATGGGGGGGGGGGGGAATTTCCCACCAAGCCAGATCACAGCTGGCTGGCAGCAAGAGAGTAGGTGGCCCATGAGACAACAGGCAGGCTGCATTATCACTCTCTGCCCCACCCTGCCCTCAAGAAAGCCCCGCAGTCATACCATACCTTTTGGTGTTGTGCATGTAGCGAGTGCAGGTAGTCCCATCCCAGGCACAGTATGGATCTCTGGCCAGGCAGCATTCAGCACAAGCTTTGCCGTAGATCCCACAGCGGTGCAAGGGCAGCTGGGAAACAGAAGTCCTGGAGCCAATGTAGAGCTGTTGCTGTTAGGAGACAAAGCCACACAGTCCTATTAAGGCCAAGTCAATGTCTTCTGCCGCTTGCCTTAGTATTACACCTGATTCTGGCCTCTTTGACACCACAGTCCAAAAGAGGTGGGTACGAGGCTTTCCCAGAGAGAAAGAAGCCCAGAGCCCTCATTGGAAAAGCATGAGAACTGCTAGCTTGACCATGGAAAAATCTAGAGTGGCCTGACACTTGTTGATGGATGGAAGGAAGAGAACTGAAATGGCGGTCCTCTTTACTTTGTGAAGAGGAGGCTCTGCAGAAACGGGTCGTCCGCTATGGCGAAGCGGAGACCCGCGTCGGAAAACCACAGGCAGAGATAGCCTGTGGCCGTGGGACTCGGCGGGCACCATTTGTGTGCCCAGAAACGTCAAAGGAACCCCGTAAGGAGCTCCGGAGCGTGAAAGGGCTAGCGCGGTGCTGTGAGTCAATCGCTCTTCCTGCAGAGACGAAGCCGCGAAGCTGCTGCCGGTGAGCGCTGACCTTTTTTCCTGGGACAATTCGGATATAAACCAACTACTCGTGAGTAGGTGAAGTTAATCGATTTTGAGACTGAATTTGTGGAAATTTGGCACTGAAGCGGGAGATGCAACCAGGAAGTCCGTCTCCCGGTTTTGTATATAGATTTTAAGCAGAGACTTTTTAACTTTCTAATTGCCGTTGAACTATTTCTCTGAATAGCATCTTTCCAAGCATCAACTGGCTCTAATTTATTATGCTTGTGGACTATACCCTATACCTGTGGATATATCTTTCTTTTTTTATGGATTTATAAATTCTTTGAGAGACAGTGACTGCAGCGGACTGCCAGATTGGTAGAGCTACTAAATTCCCAGAGCTGCCAGTCTGTTGGAACTGTTACAGTGGATTGATACATGGAGTTGTTACACTAGAAACTTGCACTCTTTGAGACATTGTAAGGAATTAAGGCTTGGCTCTGCAAAAATTAAGAACCTCAGAAGGTCTTTGGAAGTTTGGGGCTGTTAGACATTGTTATTGAACTTTCTAGAGACTTTGAATTTTGGCATATTGCAAATTGTTTTTCCTTTGTGAAGAAACAGCCAGTCTTCCCCTAGTGGATTATTGAAAACTTGCAACGGCTGGGGGGAATTTTCCATCCAAGGGCTTGTGGATTCCCATGGGAACTGTTAATCATAAGACTGACCTTGGCGCCTAGACAGTGGTGGGATGAGTGGGAAGACAAGATCAGCAAAAGCCAAAACACAACAAACTACGATAACTTCACAGCTGCGCAGATCATCGGTTCCTACAGTCTCAGTGACTCCACAGGAAGATTTAGAGCCAGTAAGGCCTGCAGGAATGGCCACAGGTGGAGACACATCAGTAACAGTATTGGATAAAATCCTTGGGAAACTTTCACTTTTAGGGGGAAGAAGGTTAAAATCAAATCAGCTGAAGACAGGGAAAAATTCCTGAGCCACTACGGAGAAGACCTTCAGAAAGGGATTGAAGTGGAACAAGGAGCCTTAGGATCTGGACTACTAAGCTCTGTTCCCACACCTTTGGGATCTGTGGATCAGAAGTAAGTGACACCACCCAAAAGGAACAAGAAGGCTCCAGCATGGCCCTGCAACTAGTAACTTGGAATATTCATGGCTGTAATTGTCCGAAGAAAAGGAAGAGGATATTTTACATATTAAAAAAGGAGCAATTAGACTTAATTTGCCTACAGGAAACACATGTGACTAGGCTTCATAGGAAAGTTTTGATTAATAAGAGATTGGGTCAAGAATTTATTTCATCTGACAGAGTGAAGAAGAGAGGAGTTGTTATATATGCAAAAGAAAGCCTGTCACCGAAATTTCTTTTTAAAGATGAACAAGGAAGGATTGTGGCAATTGAAATTCAAGTACAAGGAGAAAAATTTTTGATTTTAGGAATATATGCACCAAATGAGGGAAAGTCGGAATTTTATAAGAAGTTGCATGAGAAAATGCTGGAGCACATTGACTACAACAACATCATTTTGATGGGAGATATGAATGGAGTGGTGTCCACGAACATGGACAAAGCACAAAGTCATAATATAACAAAAGAGGGCAGACTACCTAAGACTTTCTTTGAACTAACTGACAATATGGATCTGATTGATATTTGGAGAACTAAAAACCCCCTAGGAAGATAAGGGACTTTCTTTTCTGAAGCTAAATTGACATGGACAAGAATTGACCAAATATGGATAACTAGAGGACTGGCACCAAAGACTAGAAAAGTGGAAATCTGCCCAAAAACATGCTCCGACCACAACGCCGTCAAGATGGAAATGAGATTAACTACAACTGGTTCCTTTAGATGGAGGATGAATGACACATTATTAAGAGATCAAGAGGTTGTTAAGAAGGCCCAAAAAAACTTGAAGGATTACTTTGAAGTTAATTTGAACACTACAGTGGAAAAAAGAATAATCTGGGACGCAAGTAAAGCAGTTATGAGGGGGTTTCTGATACAGCAGAATGCAATAAAGAGGAGAACCCAAAATGAGAAAAAAGACAAAATTTTGGAAAAAATAAAAGAAGGGGAAAAAAGGTTAAGATCGAAACCCAAGTCGCAGGAGATTTTGAGAGAAATTAAACTCTACCAAGTACAATATATGAAATTAGTAAATAAAGAGGTTGAATGGAAAATTAAACAAATGAAGCAGAAAACTTTTGAATCGGCAAATAAATGTGGAAAGTTGCTAGCATGGCAGCTGAAAAAAAGACAGAAGTTGAATACGGTAACCAACCTTGAGATAGAGGGGAGAAATATACAGAAACCTGAAGAGATTAGAAAGTGTTTCCAGAGATATTTTAAACAACTTTACACACAGGGGCCGCAAAAAGAGTTTGACATAGACCAATTTTTAAAGACTAACGGATTACAAGAGCTATCTCAAGAAAATAAGATGATATTGAATTATGAAATAACAGAACAGGAGATTGAAGGTGCTATTCGGAATATGCAATTGGGCAAATCTCCAGGGCCGGACGGGTTAACCTCCAAATATTACAAGATGTTGAAAGACTATTTAATTCAACCACTAAAGGAGGTGTGTAATGAGATAATGGAGGGGAAGAAGGCACCAGATTCGTGGAAAGAAGCTTTCATCACGCTTATACCAAAATCCGAAGCTGAAAAGACACAACTTAAAAACTACCGTCCCATATCCCTGTTAAATGTGGATTATAAAATCTTTGCAGACATTTTGGCAAATAGACTGAAAAGAGTGTTAAATGAAGTAATACATAAGGACCAAGCAGGCTTTCTCCCTGGCAGGCATCTGTCTGACAATACAAGAAACATCATTGACATATTAGAGTTATTGCAGACGAATATAAATACAAAAGCAGTGTTAATTTTTATTGATGCGGAGAAGGCCTTTGACAACATTTCTTGGAGTTTTATGAAAAAAAATCTTAAGGGAATGGGTGTGGGACGAGGGTTCGAAAATAGCATAGAAGCAATATATTCGGAACAAAAAGCGAAATTGATAGTTAACAATGTGGTGTCAGAAGAGATTAAAATTGAAAAAGGAACGCGACAGGGGTGCCCTATCTCTCCATTGCTATTTATTTCGGTCCTGGAAGTGCTCCTGAATCTGATTAGGAGGGACCAGTTGATTAAAGGGGTTCAGGTCGGAGCTAAACAATATAAACTTAAAGCCTTTGCAGATGACTTGGTCTTAACGTTACAGGAGCCAGAATCTAGTACGAAAAGAGTCTTAGAACTGATTCAGCAGTTTGGTCAGGTAGCAGGATTCAAATTAAATAAACAAAAAACTAAAGTATTGGAGAAAAATATGACTTCAATGGAAATAGAAAAGCTTCAGAAAGAGACAGATTTAAATGTGGTGAAGAAAGTGAAATACCTAGGGATAAATATGACAGCTAAAAACCTGAATTTATTTAAGGACAATTATGAAAAATGTTGGTCAGAGGTAAAGAAAGATTTAGAAACATGGTTAAACTTGAAACTCTCCTTGTTGGGCCGAATTGCCGCTATAAAGATGAATGTTTTGCCGAAAATGTTGTTTTTGTTTCAGACTTTGCAGATTGTGGACAGAATGGATTGTTTCAAGAGGTGGCAGCGAGATATTTCTAAATTTGTCTGGCAGGGCAAAAAGCCCAGAATAAAATTTAAAATATTAACCGATGCTAAAGAAAGAGGGGGGTTTGCCCTGCCAGACATGAAGCTTTACTATGAATCAGCAGCTTTCTGCTGGATTAAGGACTGGCTACTTCTTGAAAACACTGACATTCTAGACCTGGAAGGGTTTAATAATGCGTTTGGATGGCATGCATACTTGTGGTACGACAAGGTAAGGGTTCATAAAGTATTTAAGAACCATATTGTCAGGAGAGCAGTTTTTAATGTCTGGATAAGATATAAAGATTTGCTAGAAAATAAGACCCCAAGGTGGTTGTCACCTATGGAGGCTAAGGCTCTGAAAAAGCTCAATATGGAGGCCAAATGGCCGAAATATTGGGAGATATTAAAACAGGAAGGAAACACATGGAAATTGCAGAGCTTTGAGAAGCTAAAAGATAGAGTGCGAGATTGGCTACATTATTACCAAATTAGAGAGGCTTTTAACGTGGACAAGAAACTAAGTTTCCAGGTGGAAAAATCGAAACTAGAAACGGAATTGTTAGAACCTAAAACTAAGACATTGTCAAGAATGTATAACTTGCTGTTAAAATGGAATACTCAGGATGAAATGGTTAAATCAGCTATGATTAAGTGGGCACAAGACATTGGTTATAATATTATGTTTGCGGACTGGGAACGGTTATGGACCACTGGTATGAAATTTACGGCATGTAATGCCTTGAAAGAAAATATTATGAAAATGATTTATAGGTGGTACATGACACCAGTCAAGCTTGCAAAGATATACCATTTGCCCGATAATAAATGTTGGAAATGTAAGGAAACTGAGGGAACATTCTTTCACCTCTGGTGGACATGCCCAAGGGTAAAGGCATTCTGGGAAATGATATATAATGAGTTGAAAAAGGTATTTAGGTATACCTTCTTGAAGAAACCAGAGGCCTTCCTTCTGGGCATTGTCGATCAGAAGGTGTTAAAGAAGGATAGAACTTTTTTTATGTACGCAACAACAGCAGCAAGAATACTCATCGCAAAGTATTGGAAGACACAAGATTTGCCCACTCTGGAAGAATGGCAGATGCAATTGATGGACTATATGGACCTAGCAGAAATGACTGGCAGAATCCGAGATACAGGAGAAAAACAAATAGAAGAAGAATGGAAGAAATTCAAAGATTATCTGCAAAAACATTGTAAACTGTATGAATGTTAATATGATGCAGGATATTGAGACAATGTGGCATTAGTAACAAAGCTGAAGGAATGTGCAAAGATGTTTCATTAGTAACAAATAAGAGAATCACAGTTTAGTTAACCTAAGGATGGAAGATAAAAAGATGGGTTAGCAGCAGGAATGGTTAACTTTAAAAGAAATTAAGACATATTAATCTGGTTAAAATAGGGGGGAAATCTGCTGAAACTAAATTGGAAATTTGAAAACAGAAAAGGGAGATGTGAGGAAGTCCGGAAAGAAAGCTACATGAAACCAAGAATTGAACCTTTTAATTTTGTTTGATTTTTGTTTTGTATTGTTTGTTTGTATTGTTGTTGTGATGTTTTGTTTTTTGTGTTACTATAAAATTTGTTGAAACTTTAATAAAAATTTATTAAAAAATAAATAAATAGAAAAATGGCAGCACTGCTGACATCGGCTGCCATATATCCAGATTTTCCCAGACATTTTATCGATTTCCAACCAGACACTGCTGCTGACTGCAGTATTCCGGATATGTCTGGGGAAATCTGGACATGTGGCAACGCTACTTAAACCAACCACAGGGCAGATGAATGGGACAGGGTGTCTTGAAGGAGGTGGGACAGCCTCATCATCAGAGGACCTCTGACAGACTCTCTTACTTGGAAACATTTATCTGTATGAATATCAGGCCCTGTTCAGATAATCTCCCACTGCTGAGCTCTCTCCCCAGCTGTATGCAGAAGTCATCACTGCATTGCCTCCCTGTTCACATTCCCACACCATGGCTCCCCAAAGCTCTTCTGCTGCACGACATACCCGTTTGGAGGAGATCTGCATGCTTGTAACTGGAGAGGAGTCCTGCCAATGAGAAAAAGGAATTGCGGTGTGACTGAGTTGGTGACAGGCAATCAGTATCCCACTTCTTCTTCTTAAGGATTGCTCCTATGCAATCAGGAATCCAAGCACTTTCCCAGGGCACCCAGGTTACTGTCTCTGTTTCTCAAGTGCAGCCCTGAAGACTGTCGCCACCATCAGAGTTTTATACAAGACGGGCATCAGAAGAACCCTACTGGGTCAGAGCACAGGCCCATCTAGTCCAGCATCCTGTTCTCACAGTGGCCAAACTACAGGAAACCTGCAAGCAGGACATGAGTGCCACATCACATTCTAAGCTTCTGTAGAGTTCAGGGAAAACTCTGAAATGTTTAGGCCAGATGGAGGCCCTGAGTGGACATCACAGTCCTTTCATTGCACAGTTGTGCTTGGCTTCAGCTGAGACAGCCTTCCCCTTTTGCTCACACTCACCTTAAACACCTGCAGCTCCTCCAGCAGCAGCTCCTCCATGTTTTGCCAGCTCTCCTTGGGCACAGAAACGACCTTCAGGACAGTGCCAATGTCTGCCAGGCAAGTGGGACAATTTAGCACAACAAAAGTGGGATTCATAGGCAGGCAGATGCTTCCCAAGTTCCAAAGGTAGAACTATTATTCGCCTCCCCCCCGGAAAGATTTCTCAAAGCCACAGAGACGCCATGCAAGAAGAACTGAAAGCCAGGCAATTTGGTTCATACAAAAGAGATGAGGTCAACAAAATGTGCCAAGTTTCCAAGGATTTGGGCCACTTAAGCTGGTCCCTTTAGGGATCTTGTTTCCAGTCTCCTTTGATCTTATGCTAAATCAAAGCTCTCAGTGCACCAGCTGAAAGCGGGAATGTGGCCAACAGGATTGGGGGAGGCAAAGGCAACAGGACAAGGGTTCTAGCTGAAAGCATATAACATTTCACTAAACACAGTGACTGTGCAATTAGAAACAAGGCGGGAGATCAATGAACAGCATCTCCTCTGTGTGTATGTGCACACATTTTAAAGTTAATAGCAGCCAAAGGAGGCCCTAAATTGAACTATGCCTGTGTAGCCACATCATTTTCTATTGTAAATTATCACCGCTCAAGGATATATTCCAGTCAGGGAAAAGAACTCAAGCAGGGCAAGAAGTAGGCCAGGGAAAAGTCCCGAGGGCTGTGTAGAGATACCTAGAGGGCCTGAGGTGCCCCATTGCTGCCCTACACACACATCTGGAGGGAGTGCTCTACAAGGAATGAGCTAAGGGTTACCTAGAGTTGGTCACCAGAACGCACATTTTGACCCTTGAACTGTGGGCATCCTAGCATGCTGTTTAAAGAAGCAGCAGGGAACTTGGTAGGCATATCAGAAGGGGAGGCGTGCAGACACACCTGTGCCAATGAAGAGGACGTCATAGTGACCGTCAGCAGCAGCCACTCGGTCTACTGCGATGCGGGTGAAGGTGTAGCCCACGTTGGTCTGCAGGAAGATGGGTCGCTGGCCATGTGGCAACACCGAGTTGTACATTAACGGGTGGTTGCGAGCAAACTGAATCACGTCATCGGGGAAATCCTTGGTGGAACTAAATGTGCCAAAGGTTTTGCTGGGACACTGAAGGGGAGAGGGGGGGAGAGAGAGACAGTTGAAGGCCCAGGCATGTAAAAACCATCTACTCCTAGAAACACCACATCACAGACCTCCATGCACCCCGCATAACTCCCTTTCCAGTCCAATCACACCCTACCTTGAATCCCCCACTACCCTTCCAGGCAGCTCTGGTGATGCCCAAATTTCCTTAGTTTTCTGAAGCCCTGAAGTTTCATAGAATACTGTCAGTTCCCCACAATCCTGGACCAGAAACCCCCATCCTCCCCCAGCCCATTTCCCCATTTCAGCCCGCTCTTCTCTCCATCTAGCCAAGAGCTCTCCAAACACATTGTTCTGGGTGTTCCCACATCTCTACATCAACAAGCACTGTTGTTATTTTTTATTATTATCATTACTATTGAATTTTATATACCGCTTGCCTGCCAAATGGTTTCTAAGTAGTTTGAACCTGGCTTCATTTCATCACCCCAAGTCCAAGGCACGTACCATTCCTGGGCGGGGGTAAGGGACCCGGCCTTGGTAGGACACCCACTGATAGTTTGGCCCTTCCTTGTGAGCAAAAGGGCCCAAGAAGGCTCTGCGGATGTCACTCATATGGTAGACACAGACAGCAGAGCCCTTGAAGACGGTGCTGTGGAAGCAGACCACAGAGAAGCATTAGGGGAAGGAATAACCAGGTGGTGTGTGTCTCCACCCCACACCCTCCAATATGTCTGGGGAGGGGGTATTTCCCAGAAGGTCAGACATTACCTTTACAGCCTCTTGGGGAAAGGAAACCCAGCTGAAAGTGGCAGAAACCACTATTATCCTTACCTGGAGGTGGTGAAAACAGCATACAGCAAAGGGTTGCGCTTGTCTCTGGTTGGCAGCAAAAATACATCATCTGAAGAGAGACCAAGCAGAGGAAGAGAGAGAAGGAGAAAAGGAGTCACTGGCCTGCAGTCTTCCACCTGGAGCATGGCAATCCCTTTCCCAGCCACAGGAGAATACTCTAGCTAGAAAGTGAACCTTTCTCTAACCTTCTCCAACCCCTCAACAGGGAGAGATAAATTAAGCCTCCACCGCTGCTCTCTGCTGACCCACTGGCAGTGATCAGGCACTAACACCAATTAAACAAAACAGAACAGAACACCGCAAGTTGCAAATAAATAAATAAATAAATAAATAAATAAATAAATAATATTGTCGTCCTCTAAGGACAGCAGTTCAGATTTGTTTTGTTTATCTATTTAGCCATCACACAATGGAGCTCCCCCAGAAGCCCTTTCTAGTTTGCATTTATGATGCGTTTTGCTCACATTGGCATCCGAGCAGTTCTACATGATCCCACTTTCAATACCATTTGCACCTGCAAACGTTTCAAGATGGACATTTCCAATGGGTACAGGTACCGGAGCTTCCTGCTGAAATTTCATACCACATGGCTGGGTGGGGAGTTGTCTGGCTTTTGTTGTGCCACAGCAACAATCGCATTATTGTAACCTGCCCTGGGACTTTAAGGTGAAGAGAGGGTAATAAACTGGAATACTACTTATGCTAAAACTAATAGCAGTGCAAGAGTGTCCTTCCAGATGTCAACAATGCTGTAACATTGGGGAAGTGTAGAAGAACTAGTAAAGCAGAAATGTGTGTGGATGGTCCAGTGTAAATCCACCACTAGTGTATTACATACGTTGCAGCATACAACTGCAAAAAAACCAAACCAGTCTGGAGGAGCCCAGTGTGGATACATTCTGAACATTCAAAACAATCCGTGTGCATTTTTTATCCAAATGTATAAAATATGAAAAACATGTATATAAGGGCACAAGTCGATCAGGTGTTAAAACTTGGTTATTTTGACTATGGGATTTGGCTGCAATGGGTCAAAAAACAACCTACGCCTAATTATACAAAGCTGGATTGCAAACTGGCACTTTTCAAATGAAATGATGTTCATTGGTTGAGATTTGGAAGATATAAATGCATGGGACAAAAAATGTAACTAAAAATGTGGAAATCTGTTTTGCTTTAGAATATGAATGGTTGCTTAGGATTTGAACAACGTAATGTCTTCATAGAAATATTATAATAATCACAAGCTATTCCTTCAAAGTCATGTGTTTTAAAAACTACCCATGTTTTGGCTGCCTATGTGCACATATGTGGGTGGTAAAGGTAAAGGTAAAGGGACCCCTGACCATCAGGTCCAGTCGTGGCCAACTCTGGGGTTGCGGCGCTCATCTCGCTTTACTGGCCAAGGGAGCCGGCGTACAGCTTCCAGGTCATGTGGCCAGCAGGACTAAGCCACTTCTGGCGAACCAGAGCAGTACACGGAAACACCGTTTACCTTCCCGCTGGAGCGGTACCTATTTATCTACTTGCACTTTGACGTGCTTTCAAACTGCTAGGTTGGGAGGAGCAGGGAACGACCAACGGGAGCTCACCCCGTCGCGGGGATTCAAACCGCCGACTTTCTGATCAGCAAGTCCTAAGCTCTGTTGTTTAACCCACAGCGCCACCCGCGTCCCTATATGTGGGTGAATGCATCCCTATTCTACATTCTAGAACATGTAGCTTTTGCACAGTTTTCTCTGTCAAGGCGGATCTCCCGTTTCAGGTAGGAGTCTCTCCCAGCCCCACCTGGAGATGCTGGGGACTGAACCTGGGACCTTCTGTGTGCAAAATGCCTGTGTTCTACCACTCATCTACGGCCCCTCCCCTTGCCAGACCAGACCTCAATCAGCCACAGTCACTCACGGAGCTGGTCAAAGTACGTATCACTCCCATCGCTGCCGGGCACTGAGCACACCAGCCGGGCCTTCAGAAATGTTGTCCATTTATTCACCAGGCTCCTCTGCCCTCCCATGTCATTCTGCAGAGAGAGGAAGAGAGGCTTATAAGAGAGATAGCCAGGGACAGCAGTGCACGTAGAACATTTTAGACTCCGGATTCCCCCCATGGTCTTGAGTGTGAGCACCCTCTTAGATGATAATGTGTTCACTTACTTCGAAATGCTTCACTACACTTGCCCCCCTGCTCATTCTGCTGAATGGGGCCCTAGACCTCTGCCCCAAAAACCCTTTTCTCTCACTGCTGCTAGAGCCCCACTCCTGCCATGAAAGACTCCTTCCAGCCAGTGTCCCAGTTCAGCTGGGTCCACATGGAGAGCAAGATCCACATGGAGAACTGACCTAAGGCTCAGCAAGGGGCTCAATAAGCTGAAGTGCAGGAAGGCCTAAGAATGGGGTGGACCCTAATGCTTTCCCACAGGGCAGAGGCAGAACTGAGAGAGCAGCTCTCTCATACAAGCAGGCTCATGGATGTACGCTGAAACTGGGCCGCCACTCAGCCCAAGCGCTGGGCTGGCACCCAGATACCCGCCCTAACCTGCCTGACTGGTATCAACCTGACCAGGCCTTGCCCAGTCCTCAGCACTGGACTCAAGAAGGCACAGAGCTCTCACCCGGCAGATCTGGCCAATGCGGGTGAAGGTCTGCTTGCCCAGTCCCTGGGCTCCTTCCACTGCCGTCTCCCGGAAGAAAAAGAAGATCTTGTCGTCATCGGGATTCTCACTCTCCGGGATCCAGAAAACATCAATGAACTTGGGCTCTTGGGGACAGACAAGTAGGAGAACATCAATGCCAAAGCAAAGAGGTGGGAAATTGTACATTATGTCAGGGAACATAATGGTCTTCCACTTAAGAAAAAAAAATGCAAAGAGCAGCACTGTGCTGCTTCATGCAGTCAGACCACTGATCTATTGTCACCTCCTCCCTTCTCTTTTTGGCCATATCTTTATCTCCCCCCTCCATCCCATGGTCCAACATTGGCAGGTGGGTGGATTACCCAGCTGTTAAATAGATGAGTCAAAGTTGGCCCATGGAGCAGGGAAGCAATCCTGCTTTCTGAAGGCTTCAGGTACACAAGTTCCTAAAGGGAACTTCCCTTGCACACCTGAGCAGAGCAGGATCAAAGTCCCCCTGCCCATCAGCTGACCTTCGATCCTGCTTTCTGCAGGGACTGGCTATGAGCACCTGTTCTCCATGGGAGGAGCCAATGCTTGCAGCCAACCCAGCAGAACTGACATCACCAGACTGACAGGTGGACGTGGTTTAAGTAAAAATGGCTTCCTGGACCAGTCTGGAACCACCAGACTTGCTGGTGGGCAGGAGGTTCTCCATCTCTGTTTAACTGCAGATGCTAGGAATTGAATCTGGAACCTTCTGCAGGCAAAAGAATATACCCTGCCCCATGAGTGTAATGGGGAATCTGACTGAGGCACAGTGGGGTGGGGGTTGTTAAATCTCCCCCTGCTTTTTTATCATAATCATCACCACCATCATCCTCTGAAGCTGCTTTTAAACTCCCACAGGATAAAGGAGACAGCAACACAGACGGACCCTCTCTCTCCCCACTGTCCAGAGAAGACTTTGCCACATGACACATTTAAACCTCGTGGCTTCACCTGAAAAATCCTGGGAAATGGTTGTTTAAGTGTGTTGGGAATTACACCTCTGTGAGGAAGACCTACAGTTCTCAAGATGGTACAAATGTGCTTTAAATATATGGTGCGGATGTATTTGGGAGGGGCATTCAGGTCATTGAAGGCCACAAAGTGAAAGGGGTAGGGGTCTTCTCCCAGAATGCTGCTTTGCAGCCATGTGGGGCTGCTAATTTGTAAAAGAAAACAAAAGATGAAATCCTAAACGCATCTTGTCTAGCTTATTGGTTAGTCAGCAGTTCAATGGTCAGGAAGCTGCCAATGAGGCCCTGGCCACTAGATGGCAGCCTCTATTCATAAGTGACAAAACAGCTGGGGATTGAGACCAACAAGAGTCCGAAGGAACTGTAGTTTTCCTTGGCACTTAAAGGAACATGTTCTCCCACTCCCAGCACCAGTGATCCATCAGAGATACAAAAAGGACAACAGGATGAGTGCGAGGAAATTGCTGTTTATGCAGCCCCAAGCCCATTTTCCACATCCCTGGGATGCCCTTCCTTCCCGCCCCCACTGACCATTGAGCCACCGGGAGTCATGCTGCTCCGTGCGGATAGAGGGCCTTGAGCCAAGGCTGCGGAAGATCGTGAAGTCACGGCCCATCAGGTCAGTAGCCACCCCAGAATAGAGCTCTTCACCTGGCCACCACAGAAAGATAAAAGGCAGAGGTTAAAAGGCTTCGTCATGGGATCTGTATACTGGAACATGTCCCAGGTGCTCTTCCTCTGGTACCCCGTGCAGGATTCGTCTCCCCTGAAATGTCCTCCACTCTTTAAAGGCAGGAAAGCTCCTGTGTAGGCAGGCTGGCCGGCCGGCCGGGAGGCAGCAGCTGCCATTCCTGGAGCCTTGCTCAGAGGGTGTTTGGAGCCAAAAGGAAATGTGCCGCCAGCCACACCAGCAGTGGCATCCTCAGCACATAAGTGCTGGCTGATGGAAGCTGTTCCCACATCAGATGGAGAGCAGTCTCCACTTGGCAAACGCTGGAAGAGTGCTTGGGTGAGACAACGGCTGCATGCACACCATACATTTAAAGAACTGTAAAGGCTGCTGGGAATTGTAGCTCCATGAGGAGTAAACTACAGTTCCAATTATTCTTTTGGCAGAGAGGATGCTCTTTAAATGTATGCTGTGTTGACTGGAAAGTGCTGGCTGTGTTTTTATTGGACATCCCACACAATCACTCTGTTATTCTTACATTCTTATTCTTATATTCTAAGAAGAGCCCTGCTGAATCAGGCCAATAGCCCACCCAGTCCAGCATCCTGCTCTCACAGGAGCAAACCAGATGCCTGTGACAACAGCACTTTCCTCTCCTGTGGTTTCCAGAAAGTGGCGTTCAGGAGCATTCCTTCCTCCGGCCATCGAATCAGAGCATAACCATTGTGGCTGGTAACCACCAACAGCTCTACCCTCCATGAACTTACCCTCCTCTTTTAAAGCCATCCAAGGTGGAGGGAGGGAGTTATCACTAGCTTTGGGCAGAGGGGCCTGGTCCCTTACCTGCCAGCACTGAAGCGGCCACATGACGTGGGTCGTAGGGGCTTTTGCCTTTGCCATCCTCTAAGTTCTTCAGGTCCAGTTTAAACACAGAGTCCTGGAGAGAGAGGGAGGAGGGACATGCCAGTAAGAGAGGCCAGAGAGCAGAGCCTGGGGCTTGAGCGATTCCCCTGCCTGCGCCTTCCCTCACCTCAGCTCTCTACCACCCTATGAACCCCCATGCCTGGCTCACCTCTGCACGCTGCCCAACTTCTACGAAGCCACAAATGGGGTGGAAGGCCCCAGTGCCGCAGGCATACAGGTGCGTCCGGTTGAAGAGGTGCAGGATCTTGACAAAGTTCATGCACTCGGCCTGCAAGACAAGAGTGAGGCCAGTTACGGCGTGGGCCCAGGGGGGGCCTGCAGAAGACCTGGCCCAGCACCCTGTACTTCCAGTGACCAGCCAGATGCCTGCAGGCTCAAAGGCTTGAGATGCTGCAGAAGGAGCACAACACAGAGGCACCAGCAGCTATAATAATAATAATAATAATAATAATAATAATAATAATAATTTATTACTCTGGGTGGCTTTACCACTCTGGGCGGCTTCCAACAGGATATTAAAACTACAATAAAACATCAATCATTAAAAACTTCCCTAAACAGGGATGCCTTCAGATGTCTTCCTTGACATCTGATAGGAGGGCGCTCCACTTGGTAGTGGGCGCCACTACCGAGAAGGCCCTCTGCCTGGTTCCCTGTAACCTTACTTCTTTCAGTGAGGGAACCACCAGAAGGCTCTCGGAGCTGGACCTCAAAGAAAAGGAGCTGCTAAGGGCTTTGGACAGCTGTTAGGAATGTAAAAATGATTCTCACATCCATATCTGCAACTTCCCACCCAGATCTTTATTTCAGATGTGCCTCCTCTGCTGCCAGAAAGAATGCCTTGTGGGGCAGGCCAAGCTGGGAACGGAGGAGGAGGAGAGGCCACAGCAAGGTGTGCGCAGGAAGAGCAACGCATAGGTTTTGCTGGCCTGTGGTTCAGGCATCTGCAGTGTGGGTCCTTCCCTTACCTCTGGACGGCCTCCCCTGACATTGCTGAGATGCCAGAGCATGTGGGAGCTCTCTTTCCCTCTGGGACGGTGAAGCATTTCCCACACTGGGAGGGGAGGAATGGGGGTGCCATACTGTCCGTGGTGGACTGGGAGTCTCTGCACATTTCACCTCCCAGCAGTGGGCACCGTAGGAAGCAGCCGTTCCATCACACTACGCTTGAGAGGCTTTGTGCCTGTCACCTGCAGACACGAAGACCCCTGTTTGAAGACCCCTGTTTGAGCCACTGCCTCCCTCCTACAAAGCCAGCCTCCCCAGCAGCCCCTCCCTTTCAGGGCCTGTCAGGAGGGGAACATCTGTTTGACTTGCTGCTGAGCACAATTAGCCACTGACGGATCACTCCTGCCCCTTAGAAAGTGGCTGATTATTTAAATGTCTGGAATAACTCAGGCAGAAGTGATGCCCTCTTGTTAAATGAGCCCCAGGGGAGTGTCAAGATATTGGTGGGGGAGAGAGGAAGTCAGGATCCCATCCAGCACAACCAGGCACCTTGCAGGAAGAGACAGACAAGCACCGCAGAAACTTCTTTTGAAGGCTAACTGAGAGCAAGCCGGCCTAAGCAGGCAAGGCATAATAATAATAATAATAATAATAATAATAATAATAATAATAATAATAATGCTAAAAAGAACCACTCCACAAGCAGCCAACAGCAGTGGGTGGGGATCAAGCAAGGCTCAGCAAACAAGTAGCAATGGCATCAAGTAAGGAAAACTACAGGCAAGAGAGGAAGAAGGGAGGAAGAGGAGGGAGCACAGAACCAAGGGGACACAGGAAGCTCCCTCACTCTGAGTCAGGCCACTGGCCCATTGAGATTAGCGTTGCCCACACTGACTGGCAGCGGCTCTCCAGGGTTTCAGGCAGCAGACTGTGCCAGCTCTACATGGAGGAACTGAATCCCAGAGCAATACTTCAAGCAAGGGGAGCAAACATGGTGGCTGCCAGGTGTTCTTGGACTCCAGCTCCCACGCAGCTTGGCTGATGGCCAAGGATGGTGGGAGTCGTAGCCCAGCCACACCTGGCAGGCACCACATGAACTGACCCTGGCTGCAAGGGCTGCATTGGAACTGAGAGGGCCAGAGTTCAAGCTACAGCCTGATCACTGGCTCTGTGTCCAGCTTTGGAGTTTCAGTGGTTTGCAAACTTCAAAACCAGGAAAGATGCATTGAGGGGTCCTGCAAGATGTGCTTTACAAGAGAGTGGTTGAGTTGCCACTTTCTTTCCCTTTCCCTTCAGTTTACTCTTCGTAGTTTTCTGCCTGTCTTCCCCAACCTCCCAACCCCTCTTTCACACACATGCAACATACACACACTGCTCTGGAATCTGAAGTGTTTGGTTTTATCAACACCACCACCACCATGGAATTGCCTCCATATACCCATCAACAACTTTGATCCAGGAAACTCCCAAAATGTGTGAAGTAGGCATATTAGAATAGGCAAAATTCTGCAAGATGGAAAAGAGCTCCCCGTCAGTGGGAAAGTTTTGGCATTTGTGCAAAGTTTGTTTCAAAAGGAAAGAAGGCTGGGATAAGGAAAGGGGAGATAAGATGGAGCAATGGCCATAAAGCAGGATATAGCAAACACCAGACAAATCATGGGAAGATTTCCAGCAGCTCTTCATGCTATTATCAGTGACTGATCAGGTGTAAAAACGAAAGCCAAGGCCAAGCACAGGCTAATTTGCTTGATAAGATTAAATACTGGAAGTAACTGAAATGCCTGCGAGATAATAATTTGGGTGTGGGGGTGGACTATAAAAGCAAATGCACGGCACGAAGCCCCAACAGTCGTGCACCTAGAACCACAGGATTCAACCAACCTGGCCTGCTAGCAGAAGCCAGTACAGTGCTGTGGGGCTCCCCCTCTTTCTTCCCCTCATGAGTCCCCTCAATCTGCTTTGCAGCGCAGGGCAGAACCCCCAGAACAGAGCACAGGGGGGATCATTCTCTCTGGCAAGCAGAAATACCAACAGAAGGATCAGAATTCCTCCCACAGACTTTCAGAGTTGCAAAGGACCTTGGCAGATATCTAATCCAGGGGTTGGAGAATCTCTTGGAACTGTGATCATGCCTTTTGCTTGCCCACAAGGAGGATGTGGGGCAGTGGTGGCTTAGAAACATCTGTCCTACATTACTCTAATGCAGCCTGTTGTATAAGGTCACACCTGCTGCTCTGCCTCTCTGCCCCACCCAACACTAGTCCCCAGGTGACTGCCAGGGGTGTACCTGGGGGCTGGCTAGGTTGGCCCCCAAAAAGGGCCCAGGCCCAGGGGAGGTGCAAAATAATCGAGCCTCTCCACACCAATACATCTCCTTGCAGGGGTGTAGCCAGGATTTTTGTTGGGGGGAGGCAGGTCTTTTGTTAGAGGGGGCATAACCTCAGTTTGCTATGTATTTTATTGATTTTTATTGATGGCTACATTCATGTCTCCTTGCCAAGGGCACAAAGGAGCCTAGGCACTGATTGCCTAATCCACTGATGAGTGGCCTAATCCAACCTCCAGGTCAAATCAGGAAAAAAACAAGAGCCTCAAACACAAACTTACCCCCCAAATCAACAGGCTCAGTCCCTCCTCGCCTCTTGCACACAAAACTCTCCTGTTCATTCGCCCAGTTTGTTTGCACCAAGGTGACTTTGACAGAGTTAAATGCTGGGTAACTGGGGGGACCCTCTGCAATCAACGCTATCCCTGCTTAGGAACACAGGACACTGCCTTATATAGAGTCAGACCATTGAAGCATCTCACTCAGTATTGCCTGATTGGAAGTGGCTCTCCAGGATTACAGGCAGGCATCTCACCCAACCCTACCTGGAGATGCCTGGGTTGAACCTGGGGCCTTCTGCTTGCAAGGCAGATGCTTTAGCCCTGAGCTATGGCCCTTCTATAGAACTCCAGCAGTCTGCAGCCGCAAATGGTGGCATCAGTGTGCCACCTTGTACTTGTGCCTTTTCTATGGTCAAAACCTCCCCATCTGGAAAAGCTATCCAGGTGCATGCCTTTCCCCCTGGGGAAGACAACATCTGAGAGCTTGTTTTCTTATTTGGGCCAAGGAAAACTGAAACTTCAGAATAATACTTGATTTGTAGAAAGGGTTTGCCCTCCCTTGCCCCCTTTAGGCTGTCCAGCTGTGCAGCTAATGGTTAAGGGAAATGAGCCAAATGCAACACGGATGGATCAATGCATCAGTCATGGGCCAGATGCTCCCAGATGTTCCCTGCTTTCCCAACTGCTCTTCCAGAGACTGGACATGTGCCACTGAGTGTCTGCCCATCTTCTTCAAGCCATCTGTCACAGCGATGACGAGTCCTAGGGAGCAATAATGTGGCAAATGGCCCTTGTGGCATGCAACGGGCATACAAGAAGAGGGTTGGGAAGCAGCAGTGGACTCTCAATGCCATGAATTGGGTCAGGCTGCAAGTTCGACTGGTAGCTCAGCACCAGAGCACATGCTTTGCAATCCCATGGCACCAGGCACAATCCTGAAATGCTGACTCGCTGCTGCCACTCGCTGCAGACGATGCTTAGAAAGAAGGACCAGGGGTTTAACTTGGAAGAAAACTGGTTCTTGAGCAAAAGCCAGCCACTGACAGAGAGTGACTTTGAAACCACTGTGGTAGAAAAGGACACACTGAAAGCGCATTATTTCCTCTGGGAATTGTAGCTTCCTCCTTACTGGGCTACATTTCCCAGCACCATCAACAAACTACTGGTGCAAACACACCCTGTGTCCTTCAACCCCGCCGCCCCGCTCTCTCTTAGGGCTCATCCAAACTTCCTTTTGTGCTCTGTTTCTAGGTAGAAATCAATGCTTTAAAGCGCTGTGACCTAGCACTTTTTTTTTGTCCTGGTGCTGTCTCCACGAAAACCCACTGAGTTACCACGGAGTTGGAGCAAATGGGAAATTGCCATTTGTTCTGACTCAGCGTTAAAGAGAAGGTTTTCATGGGGGAAAGTGCCAAAAGGACTTAGACATGGTGCTTTAAAGCCTAGAAGCTGTGGGGCAAAAGGTAAATGTGGGTGAGTCCATAGTGTTGCCAACCTCTTAGCACCTGCTCTGCTTTCCCTGTTTAACTCCTATGTAGATGGAAAGGCAAGAGTGTGATCTCGCAGCTTATGCTCCGTTAATGCTTAACCTAGACTGCGAACGTCAATCCGTAGCACTGAATTTAAATGAACTTCCAACCATAAAGACAGCTAAGCGCCAGTGAGCCCTGGACCCTTTCCCAGTCCCATTAAAGCCAGCAAGCTTCTTCTCTGCGCACCAAACCAAGTCTATTCTTACACATGCTCATTATCACAGCTCAATATATATGGGGATTTTTTGTGTGCACTCGGTGATAATTGCTCTGCCTCTAAAATGATTTGCACAACAAAAGGGGGTGTCTCCCATTATTTACTCCCATTCTCTGAAGATGCCTCCCCCTGTAAGATTTGCTCTCTACTTGGTATATGCTGCTCCTTTTAAATTGGAGAGAGAGAAAAAAAATTCAGTTGGGTCTTCTCACACTTTGCATCTGATTCATTTAATACAAGACTGCCACTGGTTAGGCACATACTCTGCTAAAGGGCACAATTGTGCGTGTGATATTCACACGATTGAAAACCTGCAAATCTGCCAGCATAGAAGAGTAGCTGCAAGTGCTGGGTTTGGTACTTTGAGGATTTATTAGTTGTGATGGGAGTGGGGAATGCTCAAAGTCTCCCTCTCCCTCTCTTCCCCTCTTCCAAACACATGCACACAGATGTCATCTCCAAAGCAGTCCTTGGGGTCTAAACCATTTGCAGAGCATCCTACCCACCCACTGCTGGGCTGGTCTTGAGTAAACAAGCCTGGGGCTCTTACAGCCCCTATCATCACTCTTGAGCAAGCCCAGGAAGAAAAACAACCTTGGGACTTTTTGTTTTCCTGCCCTCTTGCCCTGATGGATAAAGCAGCCTGAATATGGAGAGCTGTTGACAGGGAGAGAAAAGGAGACAGGGAACCATCAGATAGAGGAGTGGGGTGAGGGAGGGATGGAGAGAGAGAGGGGGGTGTGTCTTGCTAATGCCTCCTCCCACCAGCTGCTTTTCAGGAAGCCCCACAGCCCACACTTGCTCAGTAGAGCACAGAGGTGCTGATCTCCCCACCCCTCTTCAACAGGGTCAGTGGTGCTTGTGTCTGAAACAAAAGCTGGGGAGGAGTGGCTGAATCGGGGGCTCAGCTCTTGGCTTTGCCGATGCCTCTGTGGTGCTGCTACTGCATTGTCACTCGCTCTTCAGCCACAGTGGTTCTGCAACAAATTGCTTCTGCTTTAAACAAGAGTGATGGGACACAGGGCAGCTCTTGTACTGCCACTGGTCCTGGTTCCCCCACCGCAACATCTTCCTGACCGTGACCGTGTTGCTGAAAACTCCTAGCTCCATTCACTTTTGGCAAATGAGCCATCTCTCTAGGCCTGTTTCCTCTATGATGAATAAGGGCCGTCATTCAGTGGAGGACCACATGTTTAGCATGCATAAAGTCCCAAGTTCAAGGTCTGAAATGTAGGTTCAGCTGGAATATATCCCTGTTCTCAAAGCCTGGACAGCCACTGCCAGTCCCTGCAATCCAACTGTGGATAACCTGTGGTCAGACAGGTGTTACAGTACTGGACTCCAACTCAGCCAGCATGACCAATAGTCAGAGATTATGGGGTTGTAGTCTAGTAATACTTGATGGACCACTGGTTCCCTACCCCTGCTGCAGACCAAACTCAGCTAGAGGGACCAATGGTCTGACTCAGGAAGTTGCTAATCCTTCCTTTGCCTTGTTCAGAGAGTTGCTTTCAGTGTCTGTATGCACATGCATAGAACACTTTTGCCTGATTCCACTCTAGGCTATTGTCCATCATGCAAATAATTAACCACAGGAATTAGGTCATCATGACCACATCACACTTTTCCATGGCATTCTGCACCAGGTCAAAGTACCAACAGCACTTCATAACAGTGCATAGTGCCAGAGTTCCCTTAAGGATGGCAACTTTCCTACCCCACAGCCCTTAACCGGAAGCAAAAGCAAGAGCAGTGGGGAAAGGTACATCTCACTTCCCCTTGATGTGATGAATGGAGAAGGCAGTTGCATGAATGACACAGGTCCTATTACTGTCACATCAACCCCATCAGCTGTTGAAATATTTGCATGGATCCTCAACTGTGGGGATCAGAAGGACTGAAACAGTGCACTCAGGGCTCACCCAGCCTTTCTTCTGTGCCACTTTCTAGGCACAGGGCCACGCTTTAAAAAGCTGCATGTTCAAGTGTTTTTGTTTTGTTCTTTTGTCCCAGAAGTTTCCCTGGGCAAACCCACATTTTACCAAATGACAACCTGCAGGGAAACCTAATTGCAGTTTGATCCAATTCTGCAGAAAAACACAGGTTTGCCCTGGGAATGTGCCAGGACAACCCCCCCCCCCAAAAAAAAACCACACAACTGCTTGGTAATGGAACTTTAAAGCACAGACTGGTGCCTAGAAACATGGCACAAAAGGAAGTCTGGATGAGTCTCAAAAATTACAGTCAGCTGGATGGGCCCAAGGTCTTAGTCCTAAAGCCCACAAACCCTACCTCTCTTTCAACCTTCTTGGATGAGGGCAAACTTTGCTTACATATGCTGTTTCAGGGCTTAGAGCAGTATTCTGGACAAAGACAAGCAAAATCCAAGGGGGAGACAGGCTGCCCCTTTGTCCTCTCGTGCCCTTCACTGGAAGCTGCACCAAACAGCCTCAATGGGAACTTCCAAGTTGACCAGGCAATCCTGAAAGAAAACGGTGACCCAAGACTGCTCTCCAAAGCTAGAGGAGAGAAACCCAACAGCTCACAAAGCTCACATTGCCAGGCTTGACACAGCACCGCTCCCTCCATGGACAACCTGTAAGAGTTATAGCCAAGGTGACCGAGACCCCTTCATGCTGCTGGCCCAACGTTATCAAGGAGCAAAATCTGGCTGTGTCCTGGTTCATCTCTGCTCCTGCCAAAATGGTGGGAACCCTCCTCTTATCTCCTGGGAGGTCAGGATGGGTCACAGCTAAGCAGGAATCTCTTAAGTGCACCAACCGGTCCCTTCACAGCAACATGACTCCCAAGGCCTCCTGGGGCCTCTTCCCAGGGCTGGGGCATGATGGTGCTGTCTGCGAGGCCAGGGAGAGACAGAGAAAACAGCAAGATGCTCAATGAAAACAGCAAGATGCAATGAAGGGTCATGGGTGAATTACTGGGAGGGGGAGGCTGCTATCGCGTATCAGTTTTCCCCCAGCTCATCGTGGTCGGACAGCTCGGAGAAGTCTCTATGCCTTGCTTGATGAGGAGTCAATTGAAATGTTCGCTCTGGAAAGCAAGCGACTCACATCACGTTTCCTGATGCTCCTCATCCTCCTTTGTTTTATGCCCCGACTCACATAGGGGCTGAGCAAAGGATTTTCCCTCCCCATCCAAATGGGTCACTTACATTGATGTCTTTTCCTGCCCAGTTGCATTCTTCCCTCCATTCCACAGGCGCTGGCCAGTAAATCTGTGAGAACAAAGATAAGGCAAAGATCATTTGCCAAAATGGGCTCCTAGCATAGTCATTCATCACACTTGAAGTTAGTCAAACGCTGCTAAAAATGCTGATAGTTTTTTTGTTTTGTTTTTAACCAACCCTTAGTTGTAATGCTCCTGGCTTCCTTTACTCACTGTCCATCACCTGTCTCCTTGGTATTTGAGACTTGACACAGGCCTCCATCTTTTCTGTGTTTTGAGCATATTGTAAACATTTGCTTGGTTCAAACTACATTATATTAAGAGAGTTTTAAGTGGCGTTTTAAATTCCTTTAAACTGCCGCTGTTTTAGGGTATACATTTGTCACCAGAGTGTTTTGTTTTGATTTTTAAAAAAATAAATTGTATGGTTTTAATTATCTTTTAAAAGTTGTCTTTGCCTAGAAAGGTGGTGTATGAGGATTTTGAATATATAAACAGCACAAATAAATAAACAAACAGGAGCCATAAGGCCCACCGCTACCTTTGCACATTTTTCTACATCCCATTCGGGGGGGGGGGGGGATTCTGGTGACAAAAGTATACCCTAAAACACCAGCAGTTTAAAGGAATTTAAAATGCCACTTAAAACTCTCTTAATATAATGTAGCTTGAAACAAGCAAGTGTTTACAATCTGCTCAAAACACAGAAAAGATGGAGGCCCATGTACTTCTTCTGGGAGAAAGTCCCAAAGATATTATACCGCTACTGAAAAGGCCCTGACTCTAGTACCTACCAGTCTGCTGGCTCTTCACAGTGGGCAGGGCCTTAGAGGCCGATTTTAAGGCCTGGGTAGGTTCATGTAAGTGATGAACTGCAAGGTTGATATCCCAGGGCTAAGCTGGGGGATACTTTGCATGCCAGGAGTCACTGCAACCGAATTCCTTGGATCTGTGTGTTCCACTGTTCTGGTCCTCATTTCTACTGAATGAGGATAGCTGCCTGAAGCCAGGAGAGCAAGAGGGATCGGTGCGCACCGATCCCTCTTGCTCTCCTGGCTTCTCTTCGCTGGAGAAGTGCTGCACAGCTTTCCCTCTCTGCGCAGCAACCCTTCAGCAAAGCGGGAGGAGAAATGGAAGGAGCTCCGTTTCTCCTGCCCCTTCGCTGAAGGGGTGCTGCGCAAAGAGGGAGAGATTTTTTTTTTCTTGTTCTCCCCCTCTAAAACAAGGTGTGTCCTATGGTCTGGTGCGTTCTATAGAGCAAAAAATACGGTAAGTTCGTAACCAGAGGTACCACTGTAGTAAAGGGAAAGACAGCCTGTAAGTCTTTTGCCATGAACTGGACACCGCTTCAGTGGCCACGGTGCAAAGCTTTGTACATGTTGAGGAAACCAAACCTGACCCACAAGATCCGTTAGTTCACTGTGTGCAAAGAAAACAGACAGCAGAGCAGACAGCCATTATGTGTCATCTAAGGAATATCAGGAACTATCTTGTTCTGAGTCAGACCATTGAGTCATCTACACTAACTGGTAGTAGCAGCTCTCCAGGTGTTAAGACAGGTAACCAGTGTTGCCTGTGGATACTAGGGAATGAACCCAGGGCTCTACCAGGGAATTATGCCCCCTCTTCCAGCCATACCGGCAAAAAAAGTGCAAATGCTCCAGGAGCAGAGGGTTGGCGGTGGCTGTATTGTGCTCCCAAAGAGTTTCCCCTGCTGGGCTAGGAATGCGGCTTTCATCCACAGCCCAGCGGTAAGGGCGTCAGCAGCCTCAACCCACCCTCTTTCCAACTCCATTAACAGGGAAGTTTATTATAGAAGATTTCACGGAGGAGTCTGGAATGCGGGATCCGTTGTCATGACGAGCGAGCGGGGAAATGGCACTACTAAAGGCTGAGGAGCAGAAGAGGGAGTTGAAGAGAGAACATAATAACTCTATTGATTGCATCCAATGTTGGTGTCCTACTCAAAGCAGATCCATTGAAAATACTGGACATCATTATCTTCTGCCCATTAATACCAGTGTAAGGTACAACCCAATGTCATCATTTATTTTAAATGGGTGGTATTCAGCTAAGTTTTACTCACTGAAATGAATGAATGTAACTTAGTAGGTTAATTAACTTCTGAGTAAAACTTGGTGGAACACCACCCAAAGTTTCCATATTGTCCTTCAGTTCAGAATTTCTGGGATGGCTTACAATAACAGGTCCGAGTCTGAGATGGAAAAGACACGTCGAGATACCCTTGCCCTATTTTGGGGGAGAAGCCCCAGGCAAGGCAAACAGAGCCAGGCTACCTTCTTGTCCTGCTTGCTGATGTTGTCTAGGCTCAGGGAGGCCAGGTAGTTTTTCCCACCCACGAAGAGCCGTCCCCTCTCTTCATCCAGCAGCAGCGAGTCATAGCAGCAGGAGCGCTCCAGCTCATAAGTGCGCAGTCCGTGGCGCAGTCGCAAATCTGGAGAGGAAAAAGGAGGGAGATGAACCACGATCGTTTGCGTGTTACGCACAACTCCATCTGCATTCACAAAGTTAGAGAGAATCAGCTGGGGTCAATTGAATACAACATAAGGCACCTAAGTGAAGTGCAAACAATTATCCCTTGATTTCTGCTTTTTAAATTGGTTTTTATTGTTACAACTGCATTCAGGAATTGAAAGGAGAGGCATAAATGCTGAAATAAACAAACAAAGCTGCACTCTGTTAAACGTGGCCATTTCCCTATGCCAGAGGATGTTTCTGCAGCTTAAAACAGTTATGGCTTCCCCCAATGCCATACTGGGAGCTGTAGCTTGTTGAGAGTGCTGAGAGTTGTTAGGAGACACTTGTTCCCCTCGCAAAGCTACAATTCCCAGAGTTCCCTGGGAAGAAGGATTGACTTAAGCCACTCTGGGAATCACAGCTCTTTGAGAGGGGAAAGGGGTCTCCTAACAATTATCAGCAACCATAACAAGGGATATGACAAGGGTTGTACTGGAGATTTAATAGAATTGGATTAACAGAGAAGTTGCAGGAGGAAAGAAGTTAACATAAGGACCCACAAAAGGGAGGAGGGAAGTCCATGGGAATTTAAGGAATTCTCTTTTTGTTTTGGTTGTTTGACAATTGTTTGTAAACTCAAAAATCGGAAAATTAAATTAATTAATTTTTTAAAAAATTCTCAGCACCCTTAACAAACTGCAGTTCCCAGAGTTATTTGAGGACTGTTTAAAGTGGCATAATGCTGCTTTAGATACAATGCGTGGATATGGCCTGAGTTTATCTGAGATGGCATCCTTAAAAGTCCTCTTCCTGACACTCCCTTGTAATCTGAAGGCCTCTGACAGTCAAGGATACTGGGATATCTGTTCTGCTTATGTGATGACATAGTTATTATGACTGTGCAGCCCATAAAAGCCTGCTATATGTGTGCAGCCAGATAAGGGAGTCCTTCTCCTACTCCAAGAAACTTTCAGTCTGAACAAAGAGAAAGGTGTGAAGAGCTCAGAGGCCTAGAGGGAGGCCTCGTTTTGGGCAAGATCACATAAAGGTCATCTGTAGAGCCAAGACTTGGAACACTGGTCTCCTGTCAGTTATGCTAGTGTCCCAATTACTCTTGTCTGTGCGGGAGATTTCCACACCCATTGCTTAGATGCCAGAGAGCTGTATAGGGTAAATCACAATTGAACTAGCTAGCCCCATCTTACTTCTGCATATTTTGGAGGAAATGATAACTATCATTTATCCTTTGAACTTTGTGGCCAAGCAACAACATGGACCTGCAATTAACAGAGACATGATAATGGACCTTCACCTTTATCACACAGATGAAGGCGTGCAGCCAAACGGAATCCGCGCCTTGGTTTTCGAACGGTTCCGGGAGTTGAACAGACTCCTGGAACAGATTAAGTTCGATAACCAAGGTACCACTGTACTAGGTGGTGGTGGTGAACAGATCTGAAAATGCAGATCTGCAGCCTCAGTGCTCCAGTAGATGCTGCTGACATCTGGAAATGCAGGTGGTGTCCTGTAGATACTCCCAAGCCTCAAGTTTCTGACGAACTTGCTCTGGCTGCATACCATTCAAGCAGTGAGCGGGGAGTAGGCTGGGTGGTGGTTGGGGGCTTCTGCCAATTTCGTCTTCCCACCCTACCCCCACCCAGCACCCCGTCTGTGGCCTGTGTCCTCTTACACCCACCTTTCAAGCCCGCTCCCTGATCTGTTCCACCAGCTTTAACAGGTTAGCAGCCTCAACAACAGCGTGACGTTAATCTCCCAGCACAACAGGCATCTGCGCAGAGAAAGGGCCCTTTCTCTCTGCAGAGAGCCTAATCTGCTTTCGGCAGCAGGAACAAATAAGCCATTGTGGAGAAGGGGAAGAAAGTGGCTGGCAGGGGAGCAATCCACCCGCTAATGAGCTGCTACCCATGTCGGGTGCACAGGGTGCGCAGGGTCCAGAGGGAGGTCACGGCCTGATCTGCAACCACCCCCCCCCACTCCATGTTCCTTGGCTTGAGTCCGCTTGAGATATACATATTCTTCTAGTCCAGCAGCACCAGACAACCAACATGGCCTTCTCTCCATGCCATCTCCCTCCTCTGTGGCTTGGTATTGACCTCTGGCTGGGCCACAGATGGGCATGGAAAAACCTGAACTGGCCTGGCTTAGCACAACTGCTTCCCCTTCCCTAGTTCTAGTCCTGCATGCTCCTTCCTGGTCTATCTGCTTTAAACACAGAACCTCCAAGTGCGCCTATTTTCCAGGGACAGTCCCAGATTTACAGAAGCCATCCCCGTTTCTGATTTGATTCCAGAATGCTCCACTTTTCCTTAGGATGTCCCTATTTCATCAGAGAAATGTTGGAGGGTATGGAGTTATGTGACCCCCCGAGCCAAGGAGATAAGTAACTATACAGCCTTTGAAAGACATCTGAAGGCAGCTCTATATAGGGAAGTTATTAATGTTCAATGTTTTATTTTGTTTCTATATAATTTGGAAGCTGCTCAGAGTGACTGGGGCAACCCAGTCAGATGGGGTATAATAGTATAATAATAATAATAATAATAATAATAATAATAATAATAATAATAATAATAGAACAGGATGCCCCTGTTTTCATCAGATAAATGTTGGAGGGTATGTAAACAATGACTACTCAGAGCCAGAGCACAGAACTGGAAAAGACTTGAACACCTACATATCTCACAATGGCAACACAACGTACAGTGGTGCCCCACAAGACGAACGCCTCGCAAGACGAAAAACCCACTAGACGAAAGGGTTTTCCGTTTTGGAGGCACTTCGCAAAACAAATTTCCCTATGGGCTTGCTTCGCAAGACGAAATGTCTTGCAAGTTTTTCCGACTTTTTCCCCCTCCCCCCCCTTTTTCTAAGCCGCTAAGCCACTTATCCGCTAAGCTGATAACCCGCTAAAAGCCGCTAATAGCGCTAATCCGCTAAGCCGTCAATGGGCTTGCTTCGCAAGACGAAAAAACCGCTAGACGAAGAGAATCGCAGAACGGATTCTTTTCGTCTTGCGAGGCACCACTGTATGGCCTTATCTGAAAAAATGACAATAAGGGTGCATGCCCTGAATAGCGTATCAGATGTGGACAAAGTTATCATATCAAAATATGGCACCCCTTTGCAAAATATTTGAATGAACACTGGCAGCCACCGACTTCGCACACAGGCTTACGGCAAAAAACGACACGTTCTTTTGATTATAGCTTGTTTTAACTGATTTTAATACAGTGGTACCTCGGGTTAAGAACTTAATTCGTTCTGGAGGTCTGTTCTTAACCTGAAACTGTTCTTAACCTGAGGTACCACTTTAGCCAATGTGGCCTCCTGCTGCCGCCGCGCGATTTCTGTTCTCATCCTGAAGCAAAGTTCTTAACCCAAGGTACTATTTCTGGGTTAGTGGAATCTGTAACCTGAAGCGTTTGTAACCCGAGGTACCACTGTATTGTATTTTTACATTGTTGTAGCCTCCCCTGGGGCTTATGCTGAAGGATGGATAAAAAAATCTTACAACAATAACCATGGGTTGCATGTCCCTCCACTGAAATGAATGGGAGTGTCTCTGCCATCAAGGAGTTCCACGTGTGCAATGAAGCCACAGAGCCCACACCAAAGTGCTGGGTTTGGTAAGAGAAGAAGCTAATGAGCACAGTCTTCACAGGAGCAAAAATCAGGCTACCATGGACTTTTCCTGTTGTTGGTCCTGCTTTGAAAGGAGGCTTCATTCTCATGTCCCTGCATTGCTCATTTAAAGTGAAATCGAAATTGTGGTGAGCTTATTGACTGTGACCTTCAAAATCTACACATCTGCTTCTCTTTGCATAGAAACACAAGGGTCTGCACCTGGCTAGCCAGCAAGGCAGGCAGCCACACACCTGTGTGTTCTACCTGTATGTTTACATTTCACCTCTCCTCCTCATATTCTGCAGAGAAAGGGAATGAGCACACAGAGGAGGAAAGGGAGTGCAGGAGTGTGGCCGGGAGAGACAAGGAAACCCTTTATCTAGCACCTTCTTGAGAATTGGTTTTTAATCACATTAATCTCTGGTGAACTGATAAGTTGGCCAGCTTGCTTTCTCTGTCACTCATAGGAAATTCAGTAGAGGCTTTTTATGAAACAATAGGTTGAAAATAAAGATGTCAAAGAGGACGGAAGGAAAAGAACTTTGTCTTGTCTGCTTGGGAAGCAGAAATAGCCTTTTCCACTGTTTGGCATATTTTTAACTGCAGCACATAGTTATTTTCATATTGTTTTGATGCTAAAAATGCCAGTCTCCAGTTTTAGATATTTTAGGGTGAGGGTGTGGAAATTTATCCGGCTGGTGGGCTGGATCCTCACCTTCCTACCTCACATGGGCAATTTGGACATGTGGCAGGCCACCCGTCTGACATCAAAGGGGCTTGCTGTCAACAACAATTGTCTATGTGGTGCTGACAGACAGCCTTCGCTTTGTTCATTTGCAGGTGTGATTTGGATTCAAACTGCACCTGAAAATAGACATTTCCCCTCTGCACTCCAACAAAGACGATCACAAAGCTGGTCTGCGGGTGGAAACTGTTCAGTTGCAGGAGCTGTTTGGATCGAACCCACCTGCAAAACAGACAATTTCAAAGGCAGTCCCTGTCAGAATTCATCAGCGGGGGTCACTGCTGTCTGCCCCGCTTGCCAAGGAACAATAAGAAGTGCACTTTAAGCTCCCAATTGCTCCTTTGCAGCTGCATATTTATCTGCCGCACACCGGGCATCACATACGATGGCAGGTGGACACAGTTTGCAGGGAACTGTCTCTTGGGGAAGATTAAGACCCTGGCTGGGCCTAATGAACCCTGTCATCTGGAGGTTCCCCACTGCTGTTTAAGAGGTGAATGGTGCTGGTCAGTGAGTGGTTAATGACTGCAGTTACTGCTGCTTGGGTGTTGAAGGATCAAGGAGGTCTGGTGAGTTTTGCCTGTTTTTGGTTGCACCAAAATCACTAATGTGTCCCCTCTGAGGAGGGTGGTAATGTGAAAATGGGTTTTACCATGGTTTTCTGTCCTGTTTGTCAACTGCCCTCCCCAGAGGGAAAAAAGCCTGGTGTCATTGCTGTCAGTTTTTAGGCATTTCTACACAGAAACTAGGGACGCAGGTGGCGCTGTGGGTTAAAGCCTCAGCGCCTAGGACTTGCCGATTGAAAGGTCGGCGGTTCGAATCCCTGCGGCGGGGTGCGCTCCCGCTGCTCGGTCCCAGCGCCTGCCAACCTAGCAGTTTGAAAGCACCTCCGGGTGCAAGTAGATAAATAGGGACCGCTTACCGGCGGGAAGGTAAACGGCGTTTCCGTGTGCGGCTCTGGCTCGCCAGATGCAGCTTTGTCACGCTGGCCACGTGACCCGGAAGTGTCTCCGGACAGCGCTGGCCCCTGGCCTCTTAAGTGAGATGGGCGCACAACCCCAGAGTCTGTCAAGACTGGCCCGTATGGGCAGGGGTACCTTTACCTTTACCTTTACACAGAAACTCCCATTAACCAAGGCCTTTGTTTTTCCATTGGGGTCACACCGCAGTATGATTTCCATTTGGTTTGTTGTTTACATTCTTTAATTGGGTGGGTAGGAATGATCTTTTTTATAATACTGTTGCATGAGTGACTTTGTTTTTAGATCAAAGTTGGCTTTTATTGCCTTTCTTGATGCATTGCTTGTAAATGTATTGATGCTTTGTGTGTATGTTACGAAACTATAAGTTGCTTTGAGGATTTTTGTGTGTGGAAAGCAACACATAAATGAGGATAACAATAAGAATAGTAATAAGAATACAGTGGTACCTCGGGTTACATACACTTCAGGTTACATACGCTTCAGGTTACAGACTCTGCTAACCCAAAATAATACCTTGGGTTAAGAACTTTGCTTCAGGATGAGAACAGAAATCGTTCTCCGGCGGCGCGGCAGCAGCAGGAGGCCCCATTAGCTAAAGTGGTGCTTCAGGTTAAGAACAGTTTCAGGTTAAGAACAGACCTCCAGAATGAATTAAGTACGTAACCAGAAGTACCACTGTAAGAGCAAACACTTCCAGAATGTTCCAAAAGGAGTGCCTGCATATCACTCCCTCAAAGCAACCCAACTGCTCTCCATTTTTTCCCTGTCCCACAAACACTAGGGATGTGAAATGTGTGGCCCTTTATATATTGCTGCTCTATGGCTCCCATTATCCTTGCTCATTAGTCATGCTGGCTGGGGCTGATGGGAGCTGGGAGTCCAACCACTTCTAGATGGCCACATGTTCCCAACCTCTGCCAAACACAGTGCCCTTCTATTCTCAGAAGCAGAACACCCCTTTCCTTCACAATCCATGTGACGCACTGTTGCAAGGACTTGGCCATGAGCATTCAAGGACTGACTTCATAAGGGGTAACTCGGCAATTAAAGCTGCAGCCTAGCAACTTTAGAAATCATTCAAAAGATGAGATGTTCCAACATGTCATTAGGTTTGGCCAGCTGCCAAAAGATAAGAAAGCGTGGCCGTGTTTGAGAGAGAGAATAACTTTTGGGGGAAATTTCCCTAAAGACTGCACCTGTGCTAGCAACTCCGACTAGTGCCCCACCAACACTGCTGCCATCAGTGGTAGAAAAATCCGATACTAGTCTAGTCTGGCTCTTAATGCATTAGTGCTGCTTTGTCGTTGTAAAAGCGGATGCCAAAAAGAACCCTACCAAAGGATAACACTTTGGTAGAATCCATTCATCACCAGAATAAAATGTACCCAGTGTCCATGGTACTGCACCATGTCATCTGCTACATCCTAGGAATCTAATGCTTTATTGAAGGACACCTTGCATTTGTAAGGAAATGTTTGAAAATTGTGAAGCATGCGGCGTAGGCCCAGAAACTAGCAAAGGTATGATGATTTTACAGCCTCATTACTAGATGTTTCAACAATTTGTCGGATCTGCTTTTCCTTAAAAATCAAGCAAATGAATTAGACAACTTTCTGCGTTCCATTCCAGGGCAACGTTCTATGTTATCATCTCTGAGTGCGTGAGATAATTTCTTCCCCTCTTAGCAAGAGATGCTTTTATATCTTATTTCACATAAGCAGAGAGTCTATTTATCATACTAACGGACTATCTAATAGCTAAAACACTTCCAAATACTTGAAAAGAAGCATTCTCAAACACTAACAGGGTATTTTAGTCCCTGCTCATCACTTCCAGCAGACTAATGAATGGGGCATGTTTCACAGAATCATAGAATTGTATAGTTGGAAAAGACTCTGAGGGCCACAGCTGTGTGCACGAGTGTGTGGCGGAAGTTGGACTTTGTCTTCCACCAATAGGCTGCAAGTCCATTTTGCTGTTGACTATCTAGTAGTTTTTGCTGCTTGCTGTGATTCTTGCAGACTGCTAACCTATTATTATTACCATATTTTTCCATGTACAAGACAACCTTTTTTCTGAATTTTTTTGGTGATAAATAGAGGGTTGCCTTATACATGGGTTAATATACTAAGTGAGAGCTGGTGCTGCGGCAGTAGAAGGGAAATGTTGTCTTATACATGGTGTCGTGTTACACACAGAAAAATACAGTAATATTATTAATTTGTATACCATATATATGTCCAAATGGCTTCTAAGCGGTTTGCAACTATAGAAAATCCACACATGAAATTAAAATATGCCATAACAATTCCATCAGAGCATTAAACCTTCGCTAATGAAAATACATAATAAAAATGCCTGTTTCATTCAGCTAGGGACTCTATATGTTTTTAAGCAAGAGTACATGCTCAGGATTGCTTAAAGTTTAATGTATATGCCTTAATGTTAAGAAATCCTGATCATGCTGTCTTACTTCATATATTAAAATCCATTGGTGCATCACAGGGGTTCTAGATGAAAACACACAGAGAAATAGTCCACTCCTAAGCTATACAATCTGAGTATTTTGGTTAACAGCCTTTTAATATGTTTGTTAGCCAATAATCGGTCTAGTCCTTTATTTTTAAAAAATGTATCGTACTTGTACTGTTCCCCATTATCAAATATTTATCAGATTCTTTCTGGTCATTTAAAACTTGTAAAGTGTTAGCACGGCCACTTAATTTGTGGTGTTATACAGACATGAACAAATGTTCTATTTTGGCTTCCCTCCCCCCCCCCCCCCAAGTGTTCATAATTAGGCAGTCCTTATGCATCTCTTTCCTAAACTTGAAAGAAACATATCCCCACAACATATAGGATCAGAGCCAGACCTCAATGACACCAGCACATAAATCTGAGGCAGTGTTGCAAACTTAAGGAAACAGAGTCTCTAGCCACACGAGTGTGAAGAAAAAGAAGAAGAAGAAGAAGAAGAAGAAGAGGAAGAGGAAGAGGAAGAAGAAGAAGAAGAAGAAGAAGAAGAAGAAGAAGAAGAAGAAGAAAAGGAAGAGGATCCACTTTCATCTTACTATTAGAAGAACAGAACTCTTCCTGGTTTGATAGTAACAGAGTGTGCCTTTCTAAATGCCCCACACCTCCTTACTCCTAGCACAGCCTGGACACTGAGTGCACCAGCTACAATTTGGAGCATCAGGATAATAATACACACCTCTCCATGACCTTGTGTGTCTCTGTAAATATCACTTGTTATGTTATAGGAGGCAGGCAGAGCCCTGAAGGAGTGGCAAGCTGGGCATCATAAGATGGAAACGCTCAGAATATAACATATTTGTAGCTGTCACATCAACCCCTTCCCTCCACAAACATAAACTCTGCTTCTCTGCTTACCACCTCAAAACTTGTCTTTCTTAGTTTTGCTGTATGGAAATACATTGTCCATAACATCCTATTGATGGCCCCATCACCTATGGAGGACTGCCCATTCAAAACCCTAGAGATCCCCTGTAACACCCATTCCTGGTTCACACCTCCTCTGAAAATGTTACACATGCACACGCACGCACACACACACGCACACACACACACACACACACACACACACACACTTCTCATCTATTCCTTCTGTTGGTTTGATGTCCGCCTTACTATGAAAGGAGAGCTTCAGACGCGGATTGGTGCTGGTAGCCGAGGCTCCATTTCCAGCCAGCAACAGGAGCACCAGTGCCTGGATCATAGCAGCAGCTGCCTCTTCTCCTCTGCAGGCGCTGGACTCTGAACCTCTGGCAGCTGAAAGGCGGAGAAGCAAGAGTGAGATTGTCTGCCAGATCGGGTTACAACAGCAGCCCCCCCCCCAGCCCCTGCAGCATAAGCGGGAGAAGGAGGAGCAGGGGAAATCCTCAGCCTGCCTTGGAAAGGGAAAGACCCATCTAGACAGCACTGATCTCCACCCAGACCCACCTGCTGGCTTTCTGCTTCTCAGGTCACATCCAGAAATGCAGCCAAAGTTCTCCACCATGGTGCAGGCCACTGTAGCACAGTGGTTGGAAGGCTAGACTATGGCCCTGGAGGCCTGGGTTCTAATCCCCACTCAGCCATGGTGCTATTGGGTAACCTTGGGCCAGTTATTATCTCTTCGCTTAATCTACCTCACAGGGTTGCTGTGGGTATACAACTAGGGGGTGGGGTGGGGAGGACTTCCACAACTGCTGGCACAACTTATTTTTCTGTATTTTATTTAGCTACTTTATGCAACTCTCAGCCCAAAGCCCTGGTATGCCCCTTCTAATCATAATTTTCAAGATGCACTTCTGACCTTCTGGTTTCAGATCTGTACTTCTTGGTACCATTAAGCACAGAACTACATGTCATATTTTGGTGGCGAATCAATGACTTATGCAAGGATATGAATGCCAAAATGGCTGCTAAGAAACTGCTTAAAAGCCACTTTGGTATGTGAGTGGTGTATTGATTAGTTAATTCATTAATGTGGCCATGACATGAACAGCACCAGGATTTTACAGACAGTAACTCAGGGCTGGCACTGAATGTGTGAACACTGTCAGCGGCTCAGGGTCAGGGTCATCAATAGAAGAGATGGCGTCCTACTTAGATCTCGGTACAGAATACAATTTCCCTGTTTGGGCACTCCATCAAATGGTCAAAGCAGTGATAAGAATGTAGGGAACTACTTTTCCTAGTGGATAGCAGTAAGATGTCCTTGACTTCAAAACAAAACAGAATCTTGCGGCACCTTAAAGCCTATCAAATGTATTACAGTATAAGCTTTCCTGGACTATGATTCACTTCATCAGAGTTTCCTAGCAAAAACAGCAACAGCAACGTTAAACTGCCCCCCCCCCGGCAATTTGTGCTTAGTGCTGCACTGATCTAAGAAGGCACCCAATGCCTATAAACACAATATGTTTCCTTGTTATAAGATGTTTCCCACACCAAGATAACATATGTGAATATGCACTGGTCATTTGCTGTCAAGAGACAACAGGATTGCAGAGGTGCTGATCACATGGGATGCATAATCTACTCCTATAATAATCTGGTGAGAGGATTCATGTGCAAATGGTTTGGAAAACTGAATGGATTCCGAAAATCTAAGTAATTACCAGCCAGCTGCTAATTTCCCTTTCCTGGGCAAGGTTCTTGAGTAGGTGATCACAGACCAGATCCAGGCACTCTTGGAGGAAACTGATTTTCTAGGTGCATTTCAGTCAGGGTTTTGGCCTGGTTTTGGCACAGAAACTGCTTTGGTCACCCTGTACGATGACCTCTTGTCGGGAGAGAGACAGGGAAAATGTGCCCCTGTTAGTCCTCCTTGACCTCTCAGTGGCTTTCAATACCATCAACCATGGTATTCCTCTGAGAGGATGTCTGAGTTAAGGGTGGGTGGCAGCATTTACAGTGGTTCTGGTCCTACTTGGATGGAGGGGTCCAGAAGGTGTTGCTTGGGGAGTGTTCTTTGGCCCTGTGTGGGGCTCCTTGGGGTTCAATTTTATCCCCTACACATCTCCACTTCTCCTTTGCATCTGCAGATGAGGCAGTGGATGTGCTGGCCCACTGTCTTGCCTCCGTCATGGACTGGTTGAAAGTCAACCAGGCCTTTTGTTCTTATTTTTATTATGCATTTTGTGTTTTTTATATTGCAATTTTATGTTGTGAACTGCCCTGAGATCTACAGGTATAGGGTAGTATACAAATTTTAAAAATAAATAAATGTGAATGGGTCTTTAAGTCCTCCATTCTAAACTGATACCTGCATTACACCTGCTTTGAGGTTAATGAATGACACCACTCTGAAGAAAGTCTCTCTTGAGTTCCATGTGGTTTACTCCAAGATAAGTGAGTACAGGGTCATAGCCTCCAGTCAAACACTAATAAGATTGGAAGTGTGGTCTAATAAATGGCTACAGTGCACTAAACAACAAGTGCTAAATCCTAAACCCTCTTACCTGGAAGTAGAGCCCCATTGAACTGAATGGGACTTACTCCTGAGTAGACCTGTTTAGGGCTGCAGCCTTAAGTCTTCCTTATAGCTCATCAGGGTAGGCAACAGGGAACTAGGAAGAGCAGCTTCTACTGTAATATAGCCACACCACATAAAGAAGTGATCTCATACTTGTGGCTTTGGGAATCTGTTGTGCATTTGCTTAGCACCAGCCATATTGTCTTTGATTTTTCTTTTACTTTCAGAATCTACAGACATTTAAGTTTGTGTTCATAGATGTCCCCTGATGGCCTCTGAAAGGGTGGGAAGATCATCGGCCAACTCAGCATCCCATGCAGTCCCATCAATACTGCATAAAAGGGTTCTGTGTACAGATTCTATATGAAAGGGAGACGGGAGCAGGAAAACCATTCCTCATCCCAAACAACAGTGGATGTGGTGACAAAGCAGGAATGAAGAATGAAATGCTCCATTCAGCTTTTCTCTGGGTGCGGAGAGAGGGGAGAAGGGTGAGGCAAAACTACAGGACAGTTGGGCTTCCACTGTGGTAAAGAGGCATATTGTCCTGAGAGAAAAAAAGAGTATGATTCAGATAAGGAGATGCTATGAACAACTATGATTTGTTTTTGCTAACAAAAGGAAACAACATCTCATATTCCAGCAAACTATGACACCCAGGCGTATAAATGAGATTATGGGCACTTATGTAACATTCATCCTGATTAGTTTGCTCCAAGGTTAAATGATGTTGCATCAAGCAAGCGTTATCCCACACTTCCCAGTGCATTTTCCTGTCACTTTCTTTATTGCTACAAAAACAAATAAACCAGGTCTATAGGGGAAACATGTTGTGTTGTGCAAGATTTCCCAATTGCTACAAAAACAAATAAACTAGGTCTTTAGAGGAAATGAGTTGTGTTATGCAAGATCTCCCCATCAATTGCAATTGTGCAGCCTGGATTTTCCAACATGTAACTGAATCCTGCTGAAACTGTGACAGTCTGAATGTCCACTTAACGGCATCTAACTGTATATAAATTCAGTCAATCAATCAATCAATCAATCAATCAATCAATCAATAATCTAATCAACTGACACCTATTCGTTTCTTACTAGATAATAAACTTTTTTTGTGTTTGCAAAGAGGGCAAGCGACCCAACTTGGGTCTTTATTTGGGATCAATGAACTGTCCAATCCTTTGACCAAGGAGTCTCCCCCACCCCCTCCACCAGGATCTGTACCTCAGTTTTGGGGAAGGCAAAAGTTACTGGCTGCTTTTGTTAACCTGCTTCCAGCTGGAGGGATTGGGCCATTAACATTCTGCCCCAGTTGAAAGTTTAGAGGGGGTGGAGAAACTATTCAGGGCAAGCTGCTCTGAAGGGCATCAAGGCCTCCGAGACACTTGATGTCCAAGCATTTGAGCTTCACACAAAGGGATCTGGCAACCTATTGTGATGAGCAGCTCATAAACCCAGACAAATAACCTACTCATTCTCCACCCATCCCTAAGGGTGAATATGGCTTTTCAGTGAAGAAGAGCTATCTGTTGGCATGACAACCAAGGTCAAAGTATCTCAGGGGCTGTTATGCACATTTGAGGCTAACTTTGGTGCATCTCCCCATCTTTTCCCTACATTTCACCCCACCTCAAGGAGATGCAACTTGGATGATTACAACTGCATCATCCATCAAAATAGGGCACCCTAACTCAGAAGCAGAAGAACCCTTGGGGCATTTTATGCCTTAAACAAAATTATGTTGCTTTCATTTCGTATGTTAAAAACTGGTGTGGTTCCCTTCTGTTAATCAGATTGCATTGCAGAGGGTTGGACTAGATGGCCCTTAGGGTTCCTTCCAACTCCTATTTAAGAGCAACCTAATCAAGATTTTTAGCATTATTTTTTCATAGTTCCCCCCCCCCCATAAATAGGAAGAATACAGATGAGCAGGGATGCTCTTTGCAGCTGGTAGCCCAGGATACCTCTTACCTTACAATCGCTAGGGGTGGGGTAGACCTGGACGCAAACAGCTAAATAAATAAATATGAAAACAAAACCAGATACAAATAAACTGCAATTGCTCCACATCTATCTTAATGTATTAGGGGGAAATCACTCTGCCCCCAAATATATCTAGACTTTACAGAAGCAGGAAACCTTCTAAGTGTATAAGCTACAAGTCACAAGCGTTTTCAAATAGATTTCCTCTCTTTTTGCTCCTATCTGCCTAGTGTCTCTCCCCCCAGACACACAAACCAATGCACACTCCTCTCCTACATCCCGTCATGACTTCAGTCTTCTTCATCCTACCAAGGTATACCAAAGAACATTACAGCAGCCTGATCAATGGCCCATCTAGTCCAGCATCCTGTTCTCACATTGGCCACCCAGATGCCTGTGGGAAACCAGAAAGCAGGACCCAAGGCTGTGGTATTCAGAAGCATCACTGCCACTGACCCTGAAGGTAGAGCAGAGCCATAATGGTCATTAATGCTTTCCTTCTGAAGTTCAGAAGCCTCAGAGGCAGCCAACCTTGGGCCTGCAGAAAACATTCTGCTGTTGTTATTCCTTATTCCACCTCCTGGGAGAGACTATAGTGATGGAGCACCCATGTTCTTCATGGATCACAGGTTCAACTGCCGGCACCACATTTTATTTTTTTTAAGGGATCAAGGAACCAGTGACTGGGAAGACTAAAGTCTGAGGCTTTAGAAAGCTGCTTCTTATCAGAGCTGACAATACTGAGCTAGATGAACAAATAGCCTGAGCTGATGTTAGGTGGCTTCCTATGGGGGCACGTCAATATATCCTGTGTGTGTGTATGTACTGCTGAAGGGTTTCATCAATGAGTGACTTTGGACGCCACACCTTCTTCAGCTGCTCCATATTTGTTCCATCTGCAGAGGCAAGCTCTCTGAACCCATATCAGCCCTTCATTGCACTTGTGTCTGTCTTTTCTTCCTGGGATTTTAAGTGCAATAGAGCTGTCTGTGTTCTTGGGAAAAGCTCTATTAAACTCTGAGGCTATTGTAGGTCCAGTGCTGGAACAAATTGCTTCAGAGCTGCAATCTAAAGGTGCACCACAAGGCCGGCATTCCTGCCACCTACTTCTCACTGTACAGATGGTCCGATCAGGAGCCTGTAAGGATCTCCTTTCCATCTCTAGCAGATACCAAAAGGCAATGCTTAGCACAGACCCCTCACCCAGCCACCTCCAACATCTCCATTTGCCAGACTAAACCTTGGCAGCTCCATGCATTCTGCATATCAATAGACTGGGACAAATAAGCGTCACTGGGAGATGTTTCTGTGGCTTATTCTGTACTACTTCTGATCTAGTATATCCCTTTGCAGCAACTGTTTCTGATCTGAGAATATTAAGAGATTATGCAGATTCAGTCGCTCTGCATTGTCACTGTCACAGAAGTGGATAGTTCTGTAATGCAATGCGTGGGTTGGGAAGAGGAATGTTTTCATAAATACTTTTGGAATGGTTGAGCTGACTGCTGGAATTAAATATCATGCTAATGTGTGGTAGTAACAGAATAATGCAAGTACAATGTGCAGTTCAATATACGTCTAACACGTTTAGGGTTAATTCAACTATGATGTAAAGCCGAGAGGAGGTTTTGCTATAGACAGCCCCAGTTTTGCCTAGTGCAGGGGTTTCTGAACTGTGGTCCATGGACCACAAGTGGTCTGCAAGCTTTGTTCATGTGGTCTGCAATTTGTCTGTAAAAATACAGTTAAAAATCATACAGCACCTAGGACAAGGTATTACAATTGCTACAACAGGCAGAAAAATCTATCAAGACCTTCAGCAATTTTCAAGTGGTCCATGGTGAAGAAAGCTTGGTAGCCTAGTACAGTGGTACCTCGGGTTACAGACGCTTCAGGTTACAGACTCCGCTAACCCAGAAATAGTATCTCGGGTTAAGAACTTTGCTTCAGGATGAGAACAGAAAATGTGCAGCGGCAGCGGCATGGCGGCAGCAGGAAGCCCCATTAGCTAAAGTGGTACCTCAGGTTAAGAACATTTTCAGGTTAAGAATGGACCTCCAGAATGAATTAAGTTCTGCACCCAAGGTACCACTGTATATAAAAGCAAGAAAGCGGGATTCTAAAATGGCCTTCAACTAGCCGCGTTACCTGAAGGATCACCTCCTCCAATCTAGACCTGCCTGGACTTTGAGATCATCTGCGACTCTTCTTCAGCAGCACCCAGCAAATGAGGTTTGGCAGGTGCAAAGGATAGCACCTTTTCAGTGGTGGCACACCCATTGTGGAATGCCCTCCCTAGAGAGGCTTGCCTGGCACCTATGTATATTATGGTCCTTTTAGTACCAGGCAAAGACTTTAACAATATTTCCTAGGTTTTCCAATCTTAAAACCTTTGAGGGGTTTTGAGATCACAGAATTGTAGAGTTGGAAGGGACCCCAAGGGTCATCTAGTCCAACCCCCAGCAGTGCAGAAATCTCAACTAGATCATACATGACAAAATAGAATGTTTGGGATATTCTTGGCATCTAAAAGATTTGTGACATTTTAGTATGCTCTAAGCTTTGTTGCACTGATTTGATTTCCCGATGTTTTCTTTTTCATGCATTTATAATCTTGTTTAATACTTACTTGCTGTAATTGTTATGGGAAGCTGCCTAGAGAACTTACGTTATTGGTTAGCATTTAAATAGTGTAAACAAAGAAATGCTGTTGCCGCCCCTGCTGCCAGCTTCCTGTGCTACTCAACACATAGAACTAAAGGTTTGCTTTAAACCCATACATTTACCCGACGCCCACTTAAAGCAAGCCACAAAATACTTCCTGAAGCAGCAAGTTCTGACACTGCTTCCAAAAATTTAACAATTGGTCAGTCTAGGATTCTGGTGAGCCGCCAGGAGAAAGGAATCCCACAAAATAGAATATTATCGTAGTGGTTTAAAATAAACTACACCTAACACAGGTAATTAGACAGCCTTTCCTGAAGCTTGACAATCCTCGTCTTGACTGGGAGAAAATGCCAGACAACAGAGATGACAAGGTGTCCTGCTCCAACCAGGTCAGGACGCAGTTTTGGGGCATCGGCTGGTGTAAACCACAAACAGGTCAACAGCAGACTAATGTGAGAAACACAACCGGACAGGTCAGGATCAAAGGGAATTCAATAAGGAGAGCCCAGGTGTAGCTGGACTCAAAGCATATTGAAGCAGTCCGGAGGCAAATGCAATCCAGCAAACAGGGTCTTCAAGAAGAAATCCAGAGGTTAGCAGCACAGGAGGTCATTCAATGGTAGGGTGGAACAGGTAACATCAGTGATGGGGAACCTCAGGCCCAGGAGCAAAATGTGGTCACACAGGCCTTGGAATTCTCTCCCCAAGCCATGCCCCTCCCTAGGTCAGCCCCTTCCTATGGGTCCTGCTCTGAGCCCTATGCAAGAGCTTTCATGTGGTTGGAAGATGCCCCAGGGCTGTGATAATGCCTCTTGCCCACCTGAATGGAGGTAAGAAGACATATAGTCTATACCTGCATGGAGAAACCAGAGAATTTGGCATAGCTAGAATGTAGCCTTACAGTAGGTAAGAGTCATATCCATTTCACTGCCCACTTTTGCTTCGAACATCACCGGCCACTGGCATACGGCCCCCCGACTGTTTCACACAAGGGCCCTCAAGCAGAAACAAGCAAGGTGCTCCTCATGAACCTGACAACCAAAAGACATGCCAGTCACCTAAGGGCTTACACCAGGCACCCTCAAACCTGGCCCTCCTGCTGTTTTGGGACTACAACTCCCATCATCTCTAGCTTACAGTACCAGTGGTCAGGGATCATGGGAACTGTAGTCCCTAAACAGCCAAGTTTGGGGATGCCTGGCTTACAGAGTCCGGCCTCCTAGACCCCACCCACGACCAACTGCAAGTGCTTAACCCTGCTCTCCAGGAAGAGAAGGGATTACTGTCAAGTACGGTAGACCATTACTCACAAGTAGCTCCAATATTTGGGGCTCTCAGGCACACATTCTCCTTTTCTGGGTAGGCGCCTGGGATTTCTGGGAGGCACTTCAGCCTCTCCTGCTGACTCAGAAGGGGGCTCTTCTGCTGCGGTTGTTGGAGACCCACCTCAAGGTTTCTTCCAGGGCAGCCTCTGGAGACAGGCCTGGTCAGGTTTCCACCTGAATGCTAAGATCTTTCTGACCAGTGCTGGGACCAGTGGCACTTCTTTGGCTTCCCTTGGGCTATGGTTGGTGTTGGGGCTTCATGGGAGGAGTCTAGGGGTCAGGCTGGGGCCCAGAATGGCATAAATGTGCACAGATGATGCATTATGCATAAAGAAGCACTGCTCCTTTGAAAAGCAGAAAATGACTGTTACAAGTTAATGGAATTTTCCGCCTGTGTGCGTCTATGTGTACAAATAAAGCAAAGAAACATTTAAGGCAGGAAGGCAAGCAGAGAAACAAATTAAGAGGCCTTTAAAAGGAGAAAAGAAGAGAAGAGTGCAAGAGAGCAAGGAAAAGAATGCCAAATGTAGGGAGGAGGGTTGGGTGGGAAGCGTACAGTGACAAAGAGAAAAGCAAACAATAGGAAGCCAGTAAATGAAATTAATATCCTGGCCTCTTTCACACACTGCTTTGACAGAGCCATACAAAGGTCAGTGGCAGCACTTTGGGTGGAACAGCTGGCTGTTAAAGAAGCAAGAAAAGGCTGTTCTCCCTTGACTCCTGAGAGCCACCTGCAGTCTTCACCTTCAAGAATAAACTAATCCCTAAGACCTAGCATCCCTCTAGACTGGTGTTTGTCTTTTGTGGGTATATTCTGCAACATGACATGGATGCAGTAAAATTGCTTTAGCGGTTGTGCTGAACCATCTGCACATCATTTCACATTATTTGTTGTTCTGCAATGCTTCCCCCAAGTTACTATATTTTTTGGTTTTTTGGAAGGGCACTCTTGCTCTACAGTGCAACAGGAGTGGGACAAAACAACAGCAACCCAATAACATTTGTGGTCTAGAAAGTTACAGGATTTCACCAGGAAGTTATAGGACATACACTGATTGGAAATGAAGCAGCACATCTGTCCCAAACCTATTGCACATGCAAACAGTGTCGAAAGTTTGATCGTGTATAACTGCCCTGATGCCCTCATGAGTGCAAATTGTCAAGAACGCACATGAATTTTTTTGGGTGAGATCTTATACCACCCCTGGTCAGACCAATGGTCAGTCTAGTCCAGTAATGCCATAATTCTGTCTAAGAGCAAACTTTGGTGATTGAGTGCCCACCAGATTAGGAGAGAAATAAGGTAACCCCAAGCTAAGACAGTACTTTCTATATACTTGGAGGACTTACCTTACATTAAAAGGTAACTGAAATTTAAACCCCCAATCACCAAAGTGACCAGAACAAGTAAGCTTCCATCTCATAAAGATGGTGGTGTGTCAGCTGAAGGGGGGAACAGTTAAGGAAACTGGGGGTGGGGTGGAAAGACCAATGCTCAGTGGTAGTGCATCCTCTTTACATGCAGAAGATCCCAGGTTGAACCCCTGGTGTCTCCAGGAAGGGCTAGAAGAGGCTGCCTGAATCCCTGGAGAGTTGCTGTTGTCCCAAGTCAACAGTACAAATTAGGAGCCAGACATATACCACAAACTCTTGATTACTGACGTGTCTGGAAACCAGTCTCTCAGAGTCTTGACAGGGATCCTTGTGATGCTTTGTGATGGTTGACGATTTGACATCACTGAGCCTACTATGTGCAAGGCATGTGCTCTGCTACTGACCTATAAGTGTTAATAGGACACCTATAGAGAGTGCCCTATCTTCCCCCTGCCTTGCTCTGAGCCCCCCTGTAGATGATCAGGGTTTCCTAGTTGATCAAAGCAAAGGGAAGCTGCTTGTCTAGAGTCTTGGTAGCTGGTATCTGAATTACTGCTCTGAAAGCAATGGCTACATCAGGGGTGGGAAGCCAGTGGTCTTCCAGATGTTGTTGTATTCCAGCTTCCATTGGCCCCAGCCAGCATGGCCACTGGTCAGAAACATGATGGGAGTTGTAGTCCAATAACACCTGGGGGGGTCACAGATTTCCCATCCTTGGGCTATATCTTTGCTAGGCCCTTATTGATTGAAAGGTTGCAAATGTGTTGTTGCTGTTAGGTCTTTGACTTGCGCATATGACTCATCAGCACAACATTTGGGCACAATCTATAGACAAGGTCCAGCTCAGCTCTCTTCTTAGGCCAAGCCCAATCATTGGAATTGCATAGATGTCTCCAAGGTTAATGGAATCCACTGTGTAAAAGCCAAAAGCAAAACTACAGTGCTTTCCTCCCTGTGTGAAAAGCAAGGCTGCCAGCCAAGCTCCCAGCAAAGAGAGTGAATTCTGCCCCTTCCCCGCTTTTTCCCATGTCTTTCTATTTACTTCAGTCCTTTTTTAACATTTTCCCTGAATGAATCTTCCCCAGCCTGTTCTTTTCATCAAGACATGGCCACCTCTAAGCCCATTTGTCTTCTGCAATTATTCCCCTGCATCTCTGGCAATTAAGTGATGCCAGTTTCCTAAAGCAATTATGGAGATGTCATTTGAGCCCAGCTGTAAGGCAGGGAGGGCGATTTTCTGGTGACTGCTCCATGGTTGGTGGGTCAGCTAGTGAACATGGCTTAGACATAAGGTGAGAGCACAGAGCTCCCTTTCCAGGGAGTTGGTTAAGCTGCATAGGAGAAAGTGAAAAAGAAAAGAAAAAAAGAAAGCTCCATCCCCTCACAAAGTTGTTTGTTCTACTATGGTTTACTTGGGGTGGGGGGTTGCATTAAAATAGGATCTGGCTGCAGCTCCTGCTGAAACTTTGTTGGGGAGATTGTCTTGGAGAATATGCAGTGGGCTCTCCAAAGACTTGCACACTCAGGTAGGATTGCCCAGACTGGATTTGTGGGGCCTGGAAGTGAACCATGTCTTTCCTGTGAGCAAGAATTCCTTGCAGTCCGAGCCAAAGCCAAAACTTTTCCAAACAGAGCATTCTCAGCGCCCCAGCAGGGAAGGGCTTTGTTGCAGTGATTGCTGGAGGAGCCAGTCTTCCCTCCCAGCAGATGCCTAATTAGAACATATTAAAGTCACTGCACTGCAGCAAAACAGAAGCAGAGCAAGAAGGGGGGCACCCCACTCTATGCCGCTGGGCAAGGGGGCACCTCTTTTTGCTTTGTAGTGAGAATCCCCATATTCACTGGGCCGCAAAAGGCAGCTGCCCTTGAAATGGGAAGGCATGCGTAATTATTCCAGGGAAGAGTCCAAAGCAATAGACTCCTATTATCAGTCTGGAAGACCAGTTAGAATGCTTCTTATAACTGGGGCAAATAATGGCAGGATCACTGGGCATTTTTCAGTGGCTACTGGGATTCTTGCAAAAAAAGCTAGGTGGACTTACATGCATAAGCAGGTATGCAAAGGATGCTAGTGGCGGCAGCAGGGAACAAGGGAGATGGGGTTTGGTGTTACAATTAGTGACTCCTTTGCAGCAGTTGAGAGCACCTGATGACACCATATTGCTTTGTAAACTTTAGACATACTGGAGGACCATGGCAATTCTAATTAAACAAACAACAGCGTAAACCATACAAGTCAACCCACCTCTGCCTTACAGTATGAGAGCAGGCAAAACATGTTTACGTGCTCAAAAACATTGACCCAGTAGAGACCAAACTGCAAGACTCCTCTGTTTGATTTGGAAATTTGGCACAATGAATCACAGCTCAGATCAAACGTATTGCAGAGCTCAATATACATACACCATTTGGTGCAAGTTCTTCTTAGGTGCCCAATTCCACATCTTTTCATTAACAGAATAAGCAAGTTAGCAAGTTGGTTGTAAGTTGCTAATGAACCAGGAACTTCACAGCCCATTTCTCTTGGCTACTTTGCAGCAGCTCTGCAGAGCTGCAGATAAAAACTTGAAATACAGTATGTGGGGAACCATCATGAGCCAGATCTGTGGCTAAGGCTGCAATCCAGAGCATACTGAACAGAGCTCCCATGACCGAAGTGGGGTTTGCTTTTGAATAAGCTTGTATAGTGCCTAATGATTGGTAGTATAGGGTAAGGACATATGGAATCATAGAATTGTAGAGTTGGAAGGGATCCTGAGCGTCATCAAGTCCACCCCCAATGCAAGAACATGAACTAGGTCATACACGACATCATTTCACACCCTTTTATAAAATAGGCAAAAATCTGCCTAATTTTTACAGATTGCAGAATTTGCTTTTTCTTAGTGGAGAGAATGTGGGTTCCCTTGACACAGAATATTGATGATTTTAGCATGGCTCTGACAATAACAAATCGGTTTTACAGAAGGAGAAAATAACTAATAATATTTACTTCCCTGCTTGAACTGAATTCATTTGCTGGTGAAAGAAAGTAAGGAGGAAGGAAAAGACCCCTGAGAAACGTTGGTGTTAGCTTTAACAGTCAGTGTCATTCCACTCATTATTATTAGTAGTAATACCCCGCCTATGTGACTAGGCTTCCAACAAACTATAAAATCATAGTAAAACATCAAACATTAAAAACTTCCCTATATAGGGCTGCCTTCAAAGGTCTTCTAAAAGTCACATAGTCATTAACTCCTTGACATCGTATGGGAGGGCGTTCCACAGGGTGACTGCCACTACTGAGATGGTCCTCTGCCTAGTTTCCTGTAACTTTACTTCTTGCCTGTCACCTGAACAGCCTCTGCTTCCAACATGTCCTGTGCCTCATCCTCCATCTCTTGACTACTCAGACTCTTCCCATTCCTCCAGCCCTGGCTCCTGCCTTGTGGGTGGCACAAAACCCCATATATTGCTGGCGCCCTTTGCTGGGTCAGCCTCCAGCCTCCTTGCCTCTGCCACACACTCACCAGAGCCCTGCCAGTCCCTGACAATGGATCCAATTTGCACCCTTCTTCTCCAGTAGCCTGTATGTAGCTTTCTTTGTTTCTTGGCTATCTTTGTTACTTTATTCATCAAAATTCATATACACTCAGTTGACAAAAAATGCTTCTAAGTTGCCAATTGTTGGCAGTGTACAAATCTCTCCTTACCTTGTTCAGCACTCCCTAAACAAGAATGGAAGATGTTGGGACAGTTGCATTTGATGTGAAATTCAGTGAAGTCCAGGCCTGTCATACAAATATTGCCTTCCTACACATGCTCCTCTCTTCTTCTTTTACTGCAGCTAGAACAAGGGTGGCCATCTCTTTTGCTGGCTTAGCTGTGCGTATCCATAACAGCCATGTCCCGTATTGGCAGTTGTTTAGTCATGTTTCTGATATCCATCACTGCCCTCTAGAGGCATCATATTTATCATGATGGCAAAAAATTTGGACACAGTCTATGTCCCTGTTTATCACTGCCTCTGAAAGAAGGATGGGGAACCTTGGACTCTCCAGGTGTTGCTGGAATTTACTTCTCTAAACCAGATGTTGCTGAACTAGTGCCACAGATTCTCCATCCCTGGTCTAGAGAAGGCAATTGTGACTGCTAATTGTGACTATTTCACACAGACAGACACAATGCAACATTCTAGGAATATTATGTTTTCTTCATATTTACAAGACTTTGACCGGAAGATGTTCTTGGAATAGGGTAGGCTGACATATTTTTGCTTTCTGAACCCTGAAGGCCAAAATATCTACTACAGCCACGTCTCTTCTATACCAAAAATAAGACACAGTTGCATGCATAAGCAACTCCGGCCTTCAGACTGCTGTGATTTGCCCTTTCTTGGACCTTTCTGTGACATTCCTGAGGTCTGTAGAAAGATGGAACTTTGGTATCATTCCAAGTAACATTTTGACAAATTCAACATGTCCTAATTGGCAGATCTTATGCTAATAACAGAACGACCCCTCCAAAGTTATGGTCAAAGGCAAATTTAGGGGAGCACGACTAGTTCGGCCACTCTGGGCACGGAGCCTTGGGAGGGTCAGCAGGGGTCACTACAACCATGATGTAGAATGGAAAGCAAGAGGTCGAGGGTGCCAAATTTTGGCACCACACAAGGCAACATTGAAATTTGAAACCCTGAGGTCCACCACTGCATTGGCCTGGTTCACATGACACTGTGAGCCAAACCTTGGCTTAGCAAGACCCTATGGGCTCCTGAAGAGCAGCTTGCTGCAGTTTTGCATTTTCCTGGTCCTCATGGCTAAGCCAGGATGTTTTTGGCCTGGTGGGTCTGATCTCTAATTCCCATCACCCCTGCTGGCCAACTGTCAATCATATGACATCATGACACCCACCTGACAAAGCTGAGCAGCATGGATGGAACAAGAGTCTGCTTCGCCAATGCAGTCCTCTCAGGGAGCACTCTCAAAACGCAGTGTCCAGCAGCTGGTGAGTGAAGGGTTCAATTCTGCTGGCTGCAGTGGTCTGCAGCATCCAGCAGAATTGAGCCATGCCCCCACCAATCAGCTGACATCACCCAGTGACATAATCTGATGGACATGGTTTGGGGAAAATGGCCTCATGGGCCAGCTAGATCCTCTAGGCGGCTGCAAGTTTCCCACCTGTAAGCTGTCAAGTTTTAGTTCTGCTCAACACAGGGAGCAGCAAAGCACCTATGAGTTCCTCCCCCAAATCCCACAAGCTTGCATAGTCCTGCTAAACCAAGGTTTTGTTTAACATGCCATGCGAAGCAGCCCTATAGTGCCATGGCTTACATTTCTATCAGTGATGCTTCTTTTCAAATCACCATCACTAATGGGAAGAGAGATTTATTTTCTCTGCAACTCAGTTTGAAATCTACACACTGGTGTTTTAAAAGACTCGATGCTATGATACTGCCAGGGAAGGAAGCAAAGCCAGAGAAACTGCTTGAAGCCTCTAAAAGTTTATTACTGTACATGGACTGGGTGACAAGGAGAACACAAGTCAGCTGGTAAGGCAATGCTCCCGCCTCCATCCTCTCCACAGATAAAAAGGAGGTCCCTCCAGCAAATCTTGGGAGCAGAACAAACTATGCAGCACCGACTCAGCTTCTGTTATGCAATGCTCTGCGTTATAAAGGAGCACCCTGTGGACCCCATGAACTTGCCCATATTAGGCATAAGGAGACTGAACTGGAGTTTGCTAGTGCATGAAGAAATCCTGATGCAGGCAGCCTAAACCCATGTTTAGCCTTTTTATACTAGCTGAAATTAAACATGAGTAGATCCTTTAGCTGTTTAATTCATAAGGGTATAAATTTAAAATGCACAAAAAATAAAATAAAAAATCCAAACACACAGGAAACCAAAACTAACAAAGCAAAGATCAACAGAGACAAATGAGATGTTCTGCATTTGGGCAGAAACGACAGGAACCCTAAACCCAATTCCAGAGGTACTGGATGGGAGATCCTTGGCTCAGCAGTAGCATATATGAAAAAGATCTCAGAACTGTAGCTGATTCCATGAGCTGAACATGTTTGCAGCAGCAAATAGAGACTAAGATGACTGCATTAACAGAGCTATAGCATCCAAGTCACAAGATGTAATGTTTCTGCTACATTGTGCACTAGTAGGACCTCACCTTCAAGAATAAGACCTCACCTGGAGTACTGTGTCCATTTCTAAGAAGAATATAGGCAAACTGGAATGGGTTCAAAGGAGGGCAGTGAAGAGAGTCAGTGGTATGAAAAAATAAGTCCTAGAAGGAAAAGTTGAAGGAACCAGGTACATTTAGCATCAAGAAGAAAAGACTGAGGGGTGACAGTGTGTGTGTGTGTTCATGGTAGCACTCTTCAAATACTTAAGAGCTCTCAGGCTGTGTATGCACCAGAGTGCTAATGTGCATATAGGCCAGACAGATCTGATTCTTTCATGTGCACACTTGTGCACATCTGCCCACACATTTTCAATTGAATCAATGTTCCCCATCCACACTAGTGGGCAGTGCTTGGTGGTTACAGATAGGTAGCCGTGTTGGTCTGCCATAGTAAAAAAAAAAATTAAAAAAAATCCTTCCAGTAGCACCTTAAAGACCAACTAAGTTAGTTCTTGGTATGAGCTTTCGTGTGCATGCACACTTCTTCAGATACACAGTGCTTGGTGGGATATATTTGCACTGTGTGCTGCTATCCCTTCAATTAGTACTTCCTCACATTCCCTAATTTCTAGAAACCTGAAGTCCACTGTGTACATGAATGCAGGTATTTGTTTACCTGCGCATGCAGCCATTAAAAAAATGAGATACATGTTTTCTGATAGACTAGACTTGCACAAAAAGCAGGTAAAAGAAGGTGTGTGTGTTGCGCCCCCACTAGCAGCCCCCAGAGGAGCACCATTGGGAGCAGTTTTGACAATGGAACCAATTGCAAAGGCTTGGAGAAGCCATCTCATGAGGATGTTCTGCTTCTGAATTTCCTATTTGATGAAATTCCTGAATTGCAGGGTGTTGAACAAGATGATCCTTGGTGTCCCTTCCACTTCTACAATTCTAAGTTTCTATGAAGATGATCTGGTTCAGAAGAATGTTGCACTAGATGGTTTGTTTATTTATTTACATATTTATTATTACATTTATTACTAGCCCTTCACCAGGAGGTCCCAGAGTGGGTTACAGTAATTTAAAATTCAGTATTTTAAAAAGTTAAATCAACTTGCAGGAATAGGGTGGGTCCCAACTCAAACACCTCTCAGACTCAACACATCTGTCTTTTCCCAATAGCTCTATGCACCAATCACATATGAAAGTTATAACCCAGGAAAGCTACTATAACAACAACTGTAATTGATTTTGACCCAGCAATGCCACATCAGTTTCTAATGCCAGGCCTTCCGAGTTTATAATGATACAGAAAATTAAATATAATGCTAACACAAGGAGAGGAAGGAAGCAAATTCTATATCCCTCCAAACCCCCTTCCCAAAATAATATGCCCGTCTTCTCCCGCAGGGGTCTGGCCTCCTTCCACTGAGGCTGGCTCCAGTGGCTTTGCAGAGAGAAGTGCTGACTCCAGAAATATACAGTCATTCTCCTAAAAAAAGGCTTCTAAGAACTTAGTGCACATTTAGAGCTGCAGTCAGAGACTGATTGCACGAGAATAGGGTGTTCAACTTTGCCTTTTCCATCTTTTCTTCCATGTGATGATAGCCAATGGCTGGTGGTGAGTCACCAGCAGGAGGAGACCTGGTCCTCTTTCTCTCGGCCACAGTGGATACCCCAAAAAATCCCTACTGCTCTTTCAGAAGTAATGCATTAATTTGCAGGGAGAGTATGGCTTTCTAGTTGTGCCTTCTACTGTGCCCCTTTCAGGGCTACAAAATTCAAGAGCCCTGGTTTTAATGCCAGCTCCTTCAAACCTTACATGTGGGGAATGTTTTGTCTGGGTGTAAAGGCGAGGACAGTGAATGACCTTAACCTTTCTTCCAGTTCACAACTGTGTAGATTCATAATCACTTTACAAGAGCTGAACTCTCTTCCGGGTCTCATATACAGTGGTACCTCGGGTTACATACGCTTCAGGTTACATATGCTTCAGGTTACAGACTCCACTAACCCAGAAATAGTACCTCAGGTTAAGAACTTTGCTTCAGGATGAGAACAGAAATCGTACACCGGTGGAGCGGCAGCAGTGGGAGGCCCCATAAGCTAAAGTGGTGCTTCAGGTTAAGAACAGTTTCAGGTTAAAAACGGACCTCCGGAACGAATTAAGTACTTAACCCGAGGTACCACTGTATTCCTTAGAGTCTTCTAAGGAATCAGAGTCTTCTGCATACACTAGCTCACCAAAACCAAACAGGGGCACCCCTTATCACCACCCCTTTGCCTGTGCCATCATTAAATGAGATGATCATTAAAGAGTTCATCAGAGTATGGAGTGATTCTGCTGTGACCTAGCGATGCCTGCCAAGGGCAGAAAGAGGGTCAAAAGACTGTGTCCACACTGTGTGTGTGTACGATTCCTGTAAACTAAACATTTCCTGGCAAGCAACTTGTGGGAACAACTGCCTTTCTCGCCTCCGCTTCTCCTCCATGAGGACTAGGGGGCTGCAGAGAAGATCTTCCGCGAAGCGCAATCTAATGTCACAATACAGGAAAGTCCTCGCTCAAGCTTGGCCCGGATCAGCCCGAACCCGCCTGCAAAGTTGCAAGGGCGCTCTAGTCTAGCGACACATCTCCAACCACAGACGGCGCGGAAGGGAAAACGCAGCGAAACTCACCTGCTTCTCCAGCTCGGGACGACCCTCGCTTTCCTTGCCGCCGCCGCTGCCGCCGAAGGGGGGCGCTCCGAGCCGGGTGCTGGGGAGGGGGAAGCGCCTCTCCGGAGTCTCGCCGCCAGTACCGATGGAGGGTAAGATCCGGCTAAATTCTGGGGGCCAGATCCTCGCAGTCCCCCACGGGGTGTCCGTTCCCTGCGGCTGGTGTCTCCCTCTCCCGTGGCTGGCTGAGGAGCGAGGGGCTGCCCGGCTTCTCCTCCCCGCTCTGACTCTCTCCAACCCGCAGCGCCGGCGAGTCAACCCAAAGGGGTGGAGCTGGCTCGAGCGGCGGATCCGAAGTGGCTCCCGCAGGCGTCAAGAGTTGAAGACTCCCTGGGTGGGGCGTCGATCAATGCCGGGAGCCAGCAGAGGAGAAAGGCAGGAGCGGAGCGCGGGGCCCACGCCCAGCAGAAGCCGAATAAGCAGCAAGCAGTCGCGATCGGGAGAAGCGGGCCGCCCGGGGCAGGGAAGGGACAGCCGCCGGCCTCGGCCACGTGCCCGCGCCCACCCGCTTCGCTCTCCACAACCGCGTGGCCTTGCCCGTCGCCCCTTTCCACGGGAGCGGGCCCCGGAAAACCGGAAGGACACTCACTCTTTTGGATGGATAGAGCCGGCCATGATACTGGCAGTAACTTCACTGCTCTCCAAGTGAAGTTAGCCAGTCCTTCCATGAGTCCGGGTTGTAGCCTATGCTAGGCCTACGCCAGAGTGGACCCATTGATGTTAACGGACAGGACTAACCAAGGTTCATTAATGTCAATGGGTCTACTCTTGAGTTGAAGTGAGTTGCGACCCTGGATGCTCTGACCCCCTCATGCTATGCCCAAGCTTCCTTCTTCAAGGGCTTGCAAAAAAAAAAAAAAGAAGAAGAAGAGGTACAGGGGTACCTCGGGTTAAGTACTTAATTCATTCTTAACCTGAAACTGTTCTTAACCTGAAGCACCACTTTAGCTAATGGGGCCTCCTGCTGCCGCCGCACCGCCGGAGCACAATTTCTGCCCTCATCCTGAAGCAAAGTTCTTAACCTGAGGTAATATTTCTGGGTTAGCGGAATCTGTAACCTAAAGCCTATGTAACCAGAAGTGTATGTAACACGAGGTACCACTGTATTTAGAATTCAAACCGTACTGCAATAAAACATGTATTATAAGAAATAAAAGAAGCAATAAAAACACAAATGTTAAATCAGTATGAATATTTAATACAGGCATGCCATAGACCACCCAAATGAAGCTTGCGGAGGCACCATGGGGGAAGGGGGCTGGATGGGACACACAGGGCACCTGGGGAGTGTTCAGCTCTTCCAGCTTCTCTGGTTGGGATCTTACCCCTCAGGGTTTGGGTTTGTTTTTTGGTCAGGCTGTTTTTATACCAACCCCCTCCCCATACTTGTGATCCTAAGCTCCTGTCTCACACCTGTCCCTATGCTCCACTGCTGGCAGCAGGGGGCTGGAGGAGGTGCACACACCCAAGCAATATTGCTCCCAGAAGGGCCTCCTTTTGCTACAGCTCCATGACCCCAGTATTTGCTATTTCTATTGTCCATTCTTGGGCCTCCTTTGCAAGAGCAAGGCGGGTGGAACAGGCTGCAAGGCCCTTTATGACCTTGCAGTCTGCTAACAGAGGCGCAGTCTTTAGCATGGGGTTCTGGGAAAGTTCATGGCTGCTAGTGCAGGCAGCTCTTACTGTAAGGCATTCTCTCTGCCTCCCACTCTTTCTCGGACAGCGGGGTTGCTCACTTCCCCCACTCCCAGCATCTTGTAGAACAGGTTACTGGCTGGCGATTCCCCCCAAGGGCCTGTGGCTTTCCTTTGCTCAGCTACCAGAATGCAACTTGACTTTAATGTATTGCACTTTAAAAACAGCTGCTGGGAATCAAGAGGGCTATAGAGTGTATGCTGGTTTGTTTATTAATGAATTATTGGGCAGTGTGTGTGTCTATATTTCTGTAGGATCTCTACATATACTCTATATTGAGTGAGTGAGTGAGTGTATATACTGTATATATACAGATGTATGTATAACCCACTTTTATATAGTGTTTCCAGCTGTACTCTTTCATGTAGGGTGGTATATGAAAGTGAAAGAGAGAGCAAGAGAGAGAGAGAGAGAGAGAGAGAGAGGGAGAGGGAGAGAGAGAAGGTACTCTCCAATGCATAAGGAGGTAACAAAACCATATAATTCTTTACTGTCACCTTTTGTTTCTGTTGACTACACCCTCATCAATGAGACATGGGGGGGGGACATTAAAAACCATGCATCTGCTGTAATGCATACCGTATTTTTCGCTCTATAAGACGCATCAGACCACAAGACGCACCTAGTTTTTGGAGGAGGAAAACAAGAAAAAAAATATTCTGAATCTCAGAAGCCAGAACAGCAAGAGGGATCGCTGCGCAGTGAAAGCAGCAATCCCTCTTGTTGTTCTGGCTTCTGGGATAGCTGCGCAGCCTGCATTCGCTCCATAAGACGCACACACATTTCCCCTTACTTTTTAGGAGGGGAAAAGTGAGTCTTATAGAGCAAAAAATACAGTACATATGCAGTACATATGCATTGGGAAGCAGCAGATAGTTGTGACTTTGGGGTGTGTGTTTTTAATAAAATAGATGCATATGCAATTCCCAGATGACTCTACATGTGATTTTGACACGGAAGGGGTCTTATGACTACGGCAGACACCACAGACTCAAGCATGTCATTTGGTATCTATAGTCAAAGTTGTAGGTCATATTGCCTTGTAGATGAAATGCCTAACTTGAGCCTGCTAACTGTGTAATGAGAACTCCCTGTAATAGTGAACTCGGGTGGTGAGTACTGATAGAAATGGAGGGGAAACAGCGCCACTGAGAAATGAGGAAGGCATCAGCTTGTACTGGGGGGTTTGTAGAAGCACATTTAAACAAAAAACAAAAAATATTCTCTGGTTACTAAGCATGCTCAGTAACCAAAAAATGTTGATTGACGGATGTCAATTGGAAAATAAAAATAGAAAATGGAGCAGGGAGGGAGAGAATGGAATGGCCTCCTGGAGGAGAGCATGGCTGGCAGGTTCATGCTTGGAGATGAGATTACATTGCAGCATTTTATTGCAAGTCTCAGTTGTAAACATATCATAAAAACAATGACAGTTGGCCTTTCCTAAAGACCTACCCTAAAGACTTGTGATGGGTTGCAACATAGCTTTATCTCACATGCAGCCAAAACTTATGCATGACCCAATGAATTTTATGAATAAATGTGAATAGGAGTGCAGCCTTTATCTATTTATTTAGAAAAACTTGTATACAGCTAACCACAGAAAACCCCCAAAGCTGTGTACAACATAGAGAAAGACATTGAAGTCATCTTATATTAAAAAGGAATGCCACAGGTGTCATCAAAAATATAGGAGGACTGGAACTAGAACTAATGGGGGAAATGGTTGTGCTTTTAACAAATGTCAGGTGCCCCCTGTGGCTGGTGCCTCCATAATAACCAAGGGTGGGTATTGCAGAGCATTCCAAAGGGTAGGAGCTACCACAAAGAAAGCCAGGGGCTTTCAGTTGACATAACCTCCATAGTTCTCACTGACGTTGGAAGAAGCAGTTGTTGCAAATTGTGCTTCGTTTGAAATCACACCTATGGTAGGAATTTAAAGACCTGATGCAGTCAAGAATTTTGCCAAAGGAAGACCTGGCAACTATGCATACTTAAGTGCCTTCCTCAACTGCAATTCATTCTGACATGAGTAATGTTTAATCCACGAGAAAACCAATCCACATAGTTGCATTACAGATACTCAATTTACATCTGTTTTATTTAAAGAAAAATATGATCAGATTGCTCAAATGTTTTGTTGCTGTTGTTGCTGCACCCCTATCCTCAGTAACGGATACTGACTCTGAAACAGGAGGTAGCATATTACTACAGTATCATCAAGACTAGTGGCCACTGATATACAGCATGAGTCTGTCTACTCCCCTTCTAAAGCCATCTACGCTATTGGACATCACTACATCTTCTGGCAGTGAAAACCACAATCATTGTGTGAATAAGTGCTTCCTTTTGTCTGTCCTGAATATAAGCAAACAAACATTGCTTACTGGGAACTTTTCAAGCAGTGAAAAGTTGCCTCAAGAAATTAAAACTGCCTCTGCTCAAAAGATACTCCAGCTACTAGCATGTTTTAAAATGGGCTAGTTGCATCAGCAGAAAAGTTAGACTCTCAAGTCTAGTCTGTATAGCTCTGGGCTGTAGTTAATTTAACCACAGCTTGTTTGTTTGTTTGTCCAAAACCCTGCCCAGTGGCTATAGTATGTGCATTGCCAACGAACTTTGGTCTGAAGGCATGATGTATTGTTGGCTTATGAACCTTGCTTTGTTTAGCTATCGCTTGCCAACATGTGCACACCTGGCAACCTTCATTAACCCTGATTTGTTTGGCTGTCCCACCCCAGTCACTTATCAATGTACAAAAGCATGAGGCAAGAGGAGCTAGAAAACAAATAAAGCCTTAGAGAAACAAACTATGGTTTATTTGATTGTGGGACAGTTCATGGTTAATTCATGGTTTGTTAAACAAACTACAGCTTAGTGTTATGTGCAGAACAGGCCTATGTTAAGAAAGCAGTCAACTAGTACAGCAGAGAGCAAACTATTCTCATAAAATCTGGTAATAAACACATTCATGGGATTTCTGTAATACTGGATAGAAATTATGCATTCTTTCACAATCTGTAAATTGCACAATATGGAGCCTAATTGTGTGCAGGCTTACTCAGAAGTAAGAGTGTCTAAACTGAGTAGGACTTGCTCCCAGCTAACTCTGCATAGAATCTTAGCCTTATATATGTATAATTTTTATTTTGTTGCACAACTCTTCACAAATCCTAATTATGGCCACAATGAACTTAATCAGGCTTGAACACAATCAGTATAATTTGAAGGTGTGCTTCAGAATGGTGTTTAAATTCAGCTACAAATTAGAAATGGCTACACAGTGAACAGGATAAAGAAACAGGCGCAGTCCAAGTTTATGGGTGAAATGTTAATGTACAAAATTCTTCACTGATTAAAGCGAGATTTCAAAACGACTCTGCCAGAATTGCCAAGTTTACAAAAACTCAGTATTAGAAACCTGGCAAGCAGCAAAACCAACAGAGAATTTTGTGATACCATAAACACTGGCAGATTTATTGTGGCAAGAGTGGGTTTCCTTTATTTATGGCTATATCCTATGCTAGCAGCACATGAATCATGTGACATTCCCAACACAAGAACAGCTGACATAAAAAAGAGCTATCAGGTCTGAATAAAGTAAAGTAGGTATTATTGCAGTGGGTTGGGAGTACAGCTTTTTTTTTACACCAGTGAGCGGTGGCAGTAGAAATTAGGGAAGAATAACAAATAATAATAATAATAATAATAATAATAATTAATAATAATAATAATTTATTATTTGTACCCTGCCCATCTGGCTGGGTTTCCCCAGCCACTCTGGGCGGTTTCCATAGAAACCAAAAATACACTAAAATATCACAGATTAAAAACTTCCCTGAACAGGGCTGCCTTAAGATGTCTTCTGAATGTCAGGTAGTTATTTATCGCTTTGACATCTGATGGGAGGGCGTTCCACAGGGCAGGCGCCACTACCGAGAAGGCCCTCTGCCTGGTTCCCTGTAGCTTTGCTTCTCGCAATGAGGGAACCGCCAGAAGGCCCTTGGCGCTGGACCTCAGCGTCCGGGCAGAACGATGGGGGTGGAGACGCTCCTTCAGGTATACTGGGTATAGAATGACGCTTTCTTTTCAAAAGTTAATAATAATTAAAGTAAATAATAATTAAAGTAAATAATAATTAGAATGGCTGGGAGGGTATGCTGCATCTACAGGTTCGTACAGGTGGGAATTGATGCAGTGTACAGGTCACTATATGTCCCAAAAAAGGAAAAGAGAGAAAGGGAGATGTTTTGAGGTACAGGAGACAGCACAAGCACATCTTGAAGCTCCAGGCCAAGAGATAGGAAGAGATAGATTGTAACACCTGGAGAAAGCCAGTATGAGATTCACATCTGATAGATAAATAGTAAACTGCACAGGTTTCCCTCCACTTACACTCTTCCTCCTCAGCTGCCTCCCAGATGCTTGGCTGCCTCCCAAACAAATGAAAACAAAATTCTTTTGAAGCTTCCAATTTTCCAGCCAGTGCTGCCAAGAATAGCAAGTGCTGTCCAGCTTCAGGCAATTGGTGCTTTGTGCTCTCCACCTTTCTGCCTGTTATCAGCAGAGCCAAGAGGACACCAGGCAACCTCTGCACTGGCCTCACGTCAGCCAACATCCATAATGTGGTGGCGCAAGGGCATATTATACGGCCAGCTCAGCTGATGATGTCACTGTTTATTTGTATTTGTATTATTCATTTGTATTTGTATTTATTATTTACATCCTATTAATCATAGGTCCTCTGGGCAATCAAAGTTCCAAGTAGATTATAAAAGACAAAAACACAGTGAACATATCATAATTAAATTTAGAAACAGCATAGATTTTTAAAAACCCTACAGCTACGCTCAAAATTACCTAGTCAAATGGACAGCTAATAAGAGGTAAAAAAAGTAGAGCTGAGAGCAACACAACCTCAATAAAAGCAGGCAAAAGATCCATATCAGTCTGACATAATGTTAATTAAGAATGAAAGAGTGATAAAATAATGTTTAAAAGACCTGGAAGCAGGGGTGAAACTAGGCTTTATTTTAACTGGTTCAAAGACCCAGTTTGGGACACACACACCCCACATTTGTATACACACAGAGAGAGGCTGGGAGCCTCAGTGGTGACCCTCTGGAGGCTTTGCCCGGGGCAAAAAACCCAGCAACCTCCCCTGTAGTTATGGCACTGCTTGGAATAATAGAAGGGCCAGATTCAACTAACTGCAGAAGCCTGCACTAGGACTTCCACTCTACTGCTCCCCTTTTTGGGGGGAGTTGGGAGAAACCCCAAAACATTGTGAGGGGGTAGAAATGGGAGATTGTTCTGTTGGGCAAGCAGAAATATTTGCACCGATGAGACATTTGTAACAGGGTGATGTTAAATTTCTCCTGACGTCTTTGCCTGGCACAAAAAAGGCCATCACTATATGCTTTTTTTAAAAATAAGTAGACGAGTTTGTTCTTTGTTTTTAAAGTGATTAGTAAATAATAATCTAATAATAATAATCTTGGTAGAGATTCCATAAACTGAGGAGAGGGCACCACTGAGAAGGCTCTTCTCAGCTCTTAAATAACAAACTCTAGTCTTCTCTCTGTAAACAGCAAAAGTGACTTTCTCAGCTGTTTGAGATAAAGCTGTGGAAGATGGAAAGTACTGTAATGTTATTCTGGGATTTCAAAAGAGAAGACTCTGATATCTAAGGTGCTTCCAGATGGATGTTTATTGTGAAATCAGTGCTGCTCATGCATGTAATATTTTTTCATCATCCAAACAACACTGTAATGAATGATCAAATGCTGGTCCCTACTTTTTATATATTTAATCTGGAATTTCCTCTTACCATGGAAAATTTGATGAGTAAAAACAAGCTTGTTATACATTTGCAGTCACTGCTAGCATGGAAGCTCATTAGCACATGTGTGTGTGTGTGTGTGTGTGGTTTGTCACACGTATTGTGACATTTTGGTGGTTGGCTCTAATGTCACACCCCTGCTTCCAAGGGCTCACCTAGGAGCACACCTAGCCATCTGTTTCCAGGAGCCCAAAATATATGAATATGCTTATTTTCACCAACTGCTGTGTGCTAGAGGCATGTTTGAACTTTAGCAACCTGGTCAGAAAGAGCTGCTCTCAGAAGTCCTTGGTAAAGTATGCATGGGGGATTACTTCAGGGAGTAGGACTGCAGTACGTACAGTGGGACTTAATTTTTCTTAAATTGAAAAGACCAAGATGTTGTGCAAGGCCTCTTTATTATTTTGGGACAAGCCTTGGGAAAAATATCACCTTTGTGCAAAACTGCAGTATTAATTTTTTTTTTAAAAAAAGAAAAAAACTAATATGGCTATTGCCCCCCTGAAAGCATGGGAAACGTAAGTAAGGTACATTTGGTAACATTTGCTCTTGCACTTTTGTGCACTTCCTTTATAATAAATAAATAAATGTGTGCATGCACTAGTACAGAAATATCTGCATACATGCATACATGCGTGGTCCAGAAAAAGGCAGTGAAGGACAAAAGAGGAGTGAGTGAGGTATAGGAACAGCCCCCCCACACACACCTCTGTACACATTCCGTCAGGCTCCTCCCACTGATGTGGACAGCAGTCAGCAGAAAAACAATGAATATCCAAGACTGAAACACAGAAATGTGTTGAAAGCTAATATGCCAATTGCACATACAGCGAAATCAGAACTGAATGAACCATTTGTGATGTGAGGCTCTCATCTGGAAGCATCCCTCTCCATTGGGAATCAATCGTACTTAACACTGATTTTATGCTTTCTGGCATGATAAACATAAACAGCATGAACTCTGTTTTCCACTGGCAGTGCTCTGCAAAAAACTTAAGTGGTAACTGGTCCTTGAGACTGAAACTCCCTTCTGATCAATCTCTTTTAGGAGATGAATAAAGATAGCTTATAGGATTTACATCTGCTCTGGGAAGGAAAGAAGAGCCAACTGGAGTAGCCTTCATCCCATTGTTATACTTCAGTATTTATTTCCTACTTGTAAAACAGGAGTAATAACGGCTTTCCACACAATACAGTTGTAGGAACAAAATACGTAACTATTATCCGCTCTCATTAGTCTTGGTAGTAATGGGAGCTGTAGTTTGTTAAGGGTGCTGGGAATTGTAGCTTGGTAAGGGGCAAGCTAGTTTTCAGGATTCTTGGGGGGAAGCCATGTGTTTAAAATGTGGTGCGGATGTGACACCAGAGACGCAGTGGGCAAGATGTTTATCTTTACTTAATTTCAGTTGTGTATCCTACCTTTCAGCAGGAAATTCTCAAGGCAGCTTACATACACTTCATAAAAACCCATAGTTTAAGAACACATTTGTGAACAAAATAAATGAGCCCGTTTCTAAGCAGCTGAGCCTCTTCTTCAACTTGGCAGCCTGCCTGGGGAATGGGTTTCCGTCACAGCGGTGCTGGTCATCAAATCCACATGCTGGCAGTCAGTCATGTTAGTGGTTTGTTGGGTCATCCTTCCTTGCAGGCCTTGTCATTGGTCGCCTTTGGCAAGCAGCCTGGAGGGATGTTCTTATATGGAAGCTTTTATTATTATTATTTGGGCACTTGTGGCAGCATTGAAAAGCTCATGGAAGCTGACAGCACTTGAGGAAAATGTGGACAAGTGGGTGGGGGAAACTCTTGAAAGCCAACCTGTTTGTCTTTTCCATTATGAACAATTATTTAAAGCAGCATTTTGGTCTAGTATTCCTGTAACCTTCAAGAAATGCTCTGGTGCCTCATGCACCAGCTTATTTTATCTGAGAGAAGGGTGAGCAACAGCAGCAGTGCCTTATCTCCCGTATTTAGAATAGTTAGTGAGGTCATACTCTCTGGAGTAGGGAGATGTAAACACTTCCCAGCACTTCACCCTCTTGCTGTCTTGGCTTCTGTGTGTTGTTTAGGCTGTGGGTAGCCTGTTCCGGTGTGAAAGTCTCCTGTCTTCTTCTCTGAGCAAAACACACAGCCAAGGCCAGGACCAACTAAAGATAGATAAGTGGAGCTTGGAGAATCTCTCCCCATATAACAGACCTGTGTGCTGATTAGTCCAAACGTAGCATAACCTATGTAGCATAGCCAAATGACACAACAGCATCACAAACTTCCCGATGCTCATGTGCATGTTTGTCGTGGTCATTTAAATAATAATAATAATAATAATAATAATAATAATAATAATAATATGCACAATATGTTGAAGATGGCAAGGATATAGGAACTTCCCATTTCCTCCATGTTTGTTTATTCCTCACTTTCTTCTCTTGACCTATATCCTCATTCACACAGATAACTTCATGTACCCCCACAGCAGAGCGGACCTTACTGATCTTCTGTCATATGGCGCCCTGTCCAAAATTTGGTGCCCCCAAATGGATCTTCTCAATTTTGCACCTTCTCAGCTTGGCCCTCTGTGCGGGAGAGCTACCAGCACCACACTAAATCTGGTGCTGCCCATAGGCAACAATTTAACAGAGTCTTATAGGCAACAAGGGACGCGGGTGGTGCTGTGGGTGAAACCACAGAGCCTAGGACTTGCAGATCAGAAGGTTGGTGGTTCAAATCCCTGCGACGGAGTGAGCTCCCGTTGCATGGTCCCTGCTCCTGCCAACCTAGCAGTTCGGTAGCACATCAAAGAGCAAGTAGATAAATAGGTACCGCTCCGGCGGGAAGCTAAACGGTGTTTCTGTGCACTGCTCTGGTTTGCCAGAAGCAGCTTAGTCATGCTGGCCACATGACCCAGAAGCTGTACGCCGGCTCCCTCGGCCAATAAAGCGAGATGAGTGCCGCAACCCCAGAGTTGGTCACGACTGGACCTAATGGTCAGGGGTCCCTTTACCTATAGGCAACAAAGGTGTATAGTGTATAGTGAAAGGTTCAGCTGCCATTGTATGTTTCCATTTCTAAACAGACTTGCAGACAGAATGATTTTTTAGTTCAATGGGGGTTACTCCCAAGTAAGTATCTAGGTGACCTGTTGATTTTATTGCATGCTAGTGGTTAGCTGATGTGAAACAAGATAAGTTATTACATCACTGTAATAAGCAGGCTCGAGCATTTACATGGTCAGCCTTCCCCAACTTCAAATAGCACAGATGTTGTGTTTCCTTACCACTAACTGCTACAGTTCATGAGTACAAAGCCCTAGAGACAGGATTTGGGCGAGATGGATAATCAGACTGATCCAGCCCAGCAGTTTCCTTTAAACCATGTCCCACTTCAGCCAGCTTTGCCAGTTCCTCCTTGGGGGAGGGGGGGAAAGCCTCACTAGCCTCCAACCCCTGAATTAAACAATGTACGGTTTCAAAGTATTCCAGATCCTGTTGCGGATCCTCTCTGAGTCTTCAGAGACAGGTCATTTCATTTATGTACCATTCAAAAAACATATTAGTACACTAAATCTTGTTATGCAGACCACAGTTGTGTATGCTGGCCTCGTCTGTCTGCACAATGCATTCCTGCCCCATGATTATTAGTGTCTCTGTGTGGTGATGAAGGAACAGAGATAGGAGAGACAGATCTTGCCTCTCTTCTCTCAGAAGAGTAGAAAGAAAAAGCATCCCACATGCATCAGCATGTAAAGAAACCGCCTGGAAAGTTTTGTTGTGGGAACCATCATGCTTAGAGTCATTTAGGCACAGATAAAACTCATGCAGAGATAACGCAGGTGAAACAGTTTCACAGACAACTGATGTGAATCCTTTGATGGAGGAATTTCAAGAGGTGGGTCTAAGAGTTCTCCCACAGAAAATTCCCTTGTGCTGGTTTCACCCATGTGGCTCTATGTCCTTCAGCTAGGATGAAGGCAAATACTTGAGATGCCGTGCCTATGTGGATCCTGCTCAATTACAGTACAATTCTAGACAAGTCTGCTCAGTAGTTTGTCTCTTTGAGTTCAATTGGGCTTACTCCCTGGTAAGTGGGCATAGGATTAGAGCAGAAGTCGAAAGAGGTGCATGCTTTTAGGTTGCACGGCCCCATCCAGAACCAAAGCACTGTCAGATATGGCTGAAGTACGTAACCTTGAAGCGCAGCCACAGTTTAGAACTTCCAAGTCACATTTATTTAAATAGAAGCATTCAGTGCATGCTTATTTGTATCTCTCCCACTGAAACCAATGGGGGCAACAGTGCTTAATGTTGGTTAGATATTAGGCCATGTGCTCTGCGGATGATCAGTGAGTGGCAGAAACTGTGGTGGTGTTTTTGCACTATTCTAGTTAACTGGTATTCATGCTTTAGAATGCCACATTCAAGTGCTCAGCCCAACAAGGCTAAAAACAGATTCTTTCTGAAACCTGAAATAGCTCCATTCTACAACCTGTATTCCAAAACCACAAAGACTCTTGTGGCACCAGATTTATTGTAGCATAAGCTTTCATGGACGAGTGACCATGCTATTTAGTCCGTGAAAGCTTATGCAACCCAAGACCCTTATCGGTAATGTTTATACGTGGTGCATTTGTGATATTTTTATGGACGTTTTGTATATTTATAATAAAAAATAAGCTTATGATACAATAAATCTGTTACTCTTTAAAGTGCCCACAAGACTTGTTTTGCGGCAACAGACTGGAAGTTAAAACATTCTGGAAGTTGTTACTATGGCCCACGTCTCCCCAAAACACAGCAGTTCATCCTTCATTACATTCCAGCACCCTGAAACCCACTAGCAGACATTAATTCTTGAGTACATTCCTGCACTCAATAATCTCTAACACCACCATGACATGAAATAACAATATTGTACACAGTTAAGCTTAGCTGAGAAACTACGCCAAGTAGAAATTTGTAGTTATAAACTACCACTTTAGTTACAAGAAGAAATAACTTTTCTGTTACTGCACAATACTGGCTGGGGAAAGTCCATATTAAAGTTCATATTTTTAAAATTCAGAGAACAGGAACAGAAGTTTTCCCTTTAACATGTGTGGAAAATAAATTTTTGCCACTTCTGCCAGGCAGGTACTGACACAGTTTATTAGTCTGCATAATCTGTGAGACCAGATTTGTCATATCCTGTTTGTGTGGAAGCGATAAACAAAAGTTTGAAAACAGGACTACTTTTCAGGGAGCCAGAACTGATCACAGCTCTCTATCGCATATGTAAGGTAAAGGTAAAGGGACCCCTGACTGTTAAGTCCAGTCGCGGATGACTCTGGGGTTGCGGCGCTCATCTCACTTTATTGGCTGAGGGAGCCGGCATTTGTCCGCAGACAGCTTCCGGGTCATGAGGCCAGCATGATTAAGCCGCTTCTGGCAAACCAGAGTAGAGCACGGAAACACCATTTACCTTCCCGCCAGAGCGGTACCTATTTATCTACTTGCATTTTGATGGGCTTTCAAGCTGTTAGGTTTGCAGGAGCTGGGACCGAGGAACGGGAGCTCACCCCATTGCGGGGATTCGAACCGCCGACCTTCTGATCGGCAAGCCCTAGGCTCTGTGGTTTAGACCACAGCGCCACCCGCATATGTACTCTATGTCAAATCTGGTCATGGAGAGATTGTGGAAGTAACTGATGGAATAGGAAACAGAAGCACTCAGACACCAATTGTTTCTTAATGTAATACAGTGGTACCTCAGGTTAAGTATTTAATTCGTTCCAGAGGTCCGTACTTAACCTGAAACTGTTCTTAACTTGAAGCACTACTTTAGCTAATGGGGCCTCCCGCTGCCGCCGCGCTGCTGGAGCACGATTTCTGTTCTCATCCTGAAGCAAAGTTCTTAACCCTAGGTACTATTTCTGGGTTAACGGAGTGTGTAACCTGAAGCATGTGTAACCTGAAGCGTATGTAACCTGAGGTACCACTGTATCAGAACAGGGACATCTGAGCCTTGAGAACAGAATTTAAGAATTTTTGTACACTGTGTGTCATTCTTTTTAAAATCACTAAAATTTGCTCATTACTGTACCTTGAAGTGGTGCTTTTTCAGGGGGTACTCAAGAGTACTCAGTACCAGCACCTCTTTTTGTTGTTAAAAAGTGTGGCACTTACTGTAACAACTTCATGGTGGGTACTGGCACCTATTTTTCTAGGAAAAAAGCACTGCCTAGAAGTACATCCAGGATTTCCCTTGCTTCCAGATTAGGATACGTTCCCATCTCACAACTTGGACTAGAACCCAAAGTCCAAGCTTTTTTAAGGGCGATTTGAATTTCATATGCATTGCACAACCTACTTAGAAGCAAATTGCTCCCACTTTCCATCCATACACAAAGCTACAAAGAGCAAATGAGCTTGAAGGCATTTCCAGGGTCAGGTGTGAAAACGCTCTTACCTCTCCAAACCAAATCTCATTTATGCACTTTCCTGTTTGGCCTGCTCAGGTTTGTTGATTCCAAGTCAGATGGTGTATTTTAGCATTTTCAACATTCATGGCATACGCAGATCCTGCAAACTATGTACAGAGAATAGTTTAGAGGTGACATATGCATCTAAAGCTTTCCACACACATATGCCACATCCCAGCAAAGCAAATCAGAAATTAGATCAGCAGAGATTTGGGCTCATTTGCCCTAGACCCACCCACCCTCTGTTGCTCTCCTCCCTCCCTTGGGGTCCATTATTGATTTTGCAGGGACAGGCTTCAGCCTTGAGAAAAAGTGATTTTCTTCAAGCCACCAACCTGGCACAGCTCCTATAAAATCCTTGCTGTTTAACATGTTTGGGCTTCAAGGGTAGAACTAATCAATCAGAGCATCAGAGAGGACTCAAAGCCTAAAATATGGAGAGTGCAATAATTAAAACTGGCCAACCAAGAGGCAATGAAAAGGGAAGAGAGCAAAGGCGGGTGGGCCGAGACCAGCAAGCCCAGATCTCTGTTGATCTAATTTTTCTTCTGCTGCCTAGGAATGCAAGCTGGCTCCCCCACAAGCTCTGGCCTGTTTCTGTTACTGCCTGAGAAATCCTGGTTTATACATTAACACCAGCTCCTTCTGGGCCCTTCTCTTTTGATCACATGCCTGACCTTATTAAGCAAGGCATTTCCAGTACTTAATTCACAAAATGAGACGTTCTGGGGCTAAAGTCTGTTTGCAAGTCCTAGCCTCTGACTTGGAAAGTCTTTCTCTCAATTCAAGCTTATGTGGGTGCTGATTCTGAATACCAATCACTGGGTAGGCAAAGGATCTCAGGCTGTGCTGAGAGCCACACCTTTCTATTATTTCATAACTTCCAAGGCTCAGATCTGGCATAAAGTACAAGTTCTGGGACTACCCTGTCAGCACATAACATCTTTGCTCAGAGACCTGCACTGGTTGCTATTTTGCTACTGGGCCAAGATGATGATGATGATGATGATGATTACTGATTAAATTTATATAGCAACTTTCACCTGAAGATCTCAGCATACAGAATAAAGCCACAAAGAACATAATGCTTACACACCTCCCATCCCAAGACATTATGCTTCACTGTGGAACAGCCCTGCTACTTAACCCGATGTACCACTATATTTAGTCTGCTCCATCTTCTGCCTCACAAACTTTCAGATAATTCAAACCCGCAATCAAGTCTCTCCTTAATCTTCAATTAATTTTAATGTTCTGCTTTGGTCAGACCACACCTGGAATACTGTGTCCAGTTCTGGGAACCACAGTTTAAGAAGGATATTGACAAGCTGGAATATGTGCCGAGGAGGATAATCAAGATAACCAAGGGTCTGGAAACCAAGGTGGAATCTACACACATATAAAAAAAAATGCTGTGAAAATGCTTTTTAAAAAAAAGTTTTGAAAAAATATATTGAATTTGCCATGGCTCTCCATTGCCATCTAGTGCCACATGCATATATTGCACTCACTTTACAACACACTTAAAATGTTTCATTTGCAGCTGTATAGGCGAGTCCTCAAGCCTTATGAGAAAACAATGACTGAGGGAGTTCCAGGCAATGCTTTGCCTGGAAAAGAGGAGACTTGAGAGGAGATAGGATAGCAACAGCCATCTTCAAATATCAAAAGAATTCCAGGTTATATAATCTGAAATATAGTGTCCTGATCAAGGGAAGTCATAAGTCCTGCTCTATTCTGTCTTGGTCAGACCACATCTGGAATACTGGGTCCAGCTCTCAGCACCAGAGTTTAAGAAGGATATTGACAAGCTGGATATTGACAAGCTGGAACGTGTGCAGAGATGTTTAGTTTGGCTAGGAGGAGATGGAGAGGAGATGTGATAGCCATCTTCAAATATCTAAAGGGCTGTCACATGAAAGGTGGTGCATGCTTGTTTTCTCCTGCTACATAGGATAGGACTCACACCAATAGTTCAAGTTGCAAGAAAGAAGAGTCCAACTAAACATCAGGAAGCACTTTCTGACAGTAAGAGCTGTCAGAATTGTGCTGGCTACTACTATGTCCTATACTGAGTAGCCAGCACAATAAGACATGACCACCCCTAGCAAGTGCACTCAGAACTGCCATTTGAATAGCAACGCCCATTAATTTTTGGTGGCTCAAATATATTTACAAATATTCCTGTGTGGTGGTGGACTCTCCTTCCTTGGAGGTTTTTAAGCAGAGGTTGGTAGGCCACCAGTCATGGCTGCTTCAGTTGAGATTCCTGCACTGCAGGGGGTTGGACTAGATGACCCTCGGGGGTCCCTTCCAGCGCCACAATTCTGTGATTCCACAACTAAACATACCCACACTGTTTTTGGACGATATCAAATCCAATTCAAGACCGTCCCAGGGCTTGAGGGAACGGGCAACCTGTACGTTGTATGAAAGCCAAAATCCGCGAAGGCACGTCCAGACCCTAATGAAGGGGGGGGAACCGTCTTCAGCCGTTACTTCCTCGCCCTTTTCTCCCGCCGCTGCGTCGTCTGAATGAGACGTTCCCGCCTCTGCGAAGGCATCGGCCCAGTGCACATGCGCAGTGCGACCGGCGGGGCAGCTTTTGCAAACACCTGGCAGTCGGCAGCTGCAACGGGGACTTCTTTTCCCGCTCAGTTTCCCTCCTGACGGAGTTTGCCACATCAGCCGCTCGGCGGCCAGTTTGTGCGTGATTTCGCGCAGCGGCCGGGGCAGCCAGCTGGACGGCGAGAGCCAGGCAGCCTGCAGGCAGGAGGCCGCCGCGCTGCAGGACACCGAGGCCGAGGGACTGGGGGAGAAAAACAAGCCCATAAACTCTATATGGGAGGAAGGAAATTCCCCGCCTGAGCGAGATTCCAGCCCCCTGGAAAAAAGTAAAATAAAAAAGCCTCGTGCCAGAGAGAAAGAGAGAAAAGAGCGCTTGGAGGTCTGCGGCCGTCGTTGGGGGGGCCAGACCTCCAGAGCTCAGCCATGTCCCGGATCCCGAGTGCAATACCAGAATCCTGAGGGAAATAAAAGTTAAAAAGAAGGGCACTTTTCACCACTGCCATGGTCCACGCATGTGGGATTAGGAAGGGTACCTCTGCCAGGTCAGTGGACATGACTCTGCTCAGAAGTTAGCTTCTTTCCTTATACAGTGGTACCTCAGGTTACATACGCTTCAGGTTACAGACTCTGCTAACCCCGAAATATTACCTCGGGTTAAGAACTTTGCTTCAAGATGAGAACAGAAATCATGCAGCGGTGCCACAGCAGCAGCGGGAGGCCCCATTAGCTAAAGTGGTACCTCAGGTTAAGAACAGTTTCAGGTTAAGAACGGACTTCCAAAACGAATTAAGTTCTTAACCCGAGGTACCACTGTATACTTTCCTTCATTATGCACCTTGAGGCGCCAGGCAAAAACCTTCTTCTTCAACCAGGCCTTTGCCTGATAGACATCCAATGTGTTGGGGAGCAGGGTTATTAAGTTGTCTTTGTTTTATTTTTATTATGTATTTTGTGTTTATATATTGTGATTTAATGTAACCGTCCTGAGACCTGCAGGTATAGGGAGGTATACTAGTACTACTACTAATAGAATCCTCCTGCCCTCAGCTTGGTGATCCAAACCGCAAACGCTTCTTCCTGGCGCTGACATATATTATGCAACATAAACATCGCCTTTCTCCATAATTCATCCACAGGTAGGGCTAATCCATTACTTTTGGAAATGTGCATTTCTGAGAAGATGTGTGAAAAGTGGAACTCAGGAGCAGGGAATCTTTGACCCTCCAGATGTTGCTGAACTATGACTCCCTCCAACTACAGCTCCCATCAGCCCTAGGAAGCACAGCCAATAGCCTGGGATGATAGGAAATGTAGTTTGGCAATGTCTGGAGGGCCAAAGGTTCCCCAATGCTTGTGCAGCTGTCCAAGAATGAGATGTTTTCTAGTGCCTTTTCATAAACGGAAGGGCAATGCCATACTGTGCTGGCATAAGGTCCTGAGTAGGTTGGCAGCATCACATTACACATTGTGACAATGTACTGACATAGCATTCCCTACTCTTGACCCCCCATGATCACCATCCCAGTCAACATGACCAATGGGCAGGGAGGATAATAATAATAATAATATTTATATCCCGCCTATCTGGCTGGGTTTCCCCAGCCACTCTGGGTGGCTTCCAACAAAATATTAAAATACAGTGGTCTGTTAAACATTAAAAGCTTCCCTAAAGAGGGCTGCCTTTAGATGTCTTCTAAAAGTCTGGTAGTTCTTATCTTTGACACCTGGTGGGAAGGCATTCCACAGGGCGGGTGCTACTACCGAGAAGGCCCTCTGCCTGGTTCCCTGTAACTTGCCTTCTCACAGTGAGGGAACCGCCAGAAGGCTCTCGGAGCTGTACCTCAGTGTCTGGGGAGAACGATGGGGGTGGAGATACTCCTTCGGGTATACTGGACCGAGGCTGTTTAAAGCTTTAAATCCAGTTACAGGTAGGTAGCCGTGTTGGTCTGCCATAGTCAAAACAAAATAAAAGAAAAAAAAATTCCTTCCAGTAGCACCTTAAAGACCAACTAAGTTAGTTATAGGTATGAGCTTTCGTGTGCATGCACACTTGGTATCTGAAGAAGTGTGCATGCACATGAAAGCTCATACCTAGAACTAACTTAGTTGGTCTTTAAGGTGCTACTGGAAGGAATTTTTTTTCTTTTATTTTGTTTTGACTAAAGCTTTAAAGGTCAGCACCAACACTTTGAATTGTGCTCAGAAACGTACTGTAGCCCCAAAACACCTTGGATGACCACAGTTTAGCTCTCCCAGGGTTGCTAAACAATTGTTTCTGGTGTGACCTTGATCTTTAGAGCACATTCCTTTACATGTTTTTACTCAGTTGTAAGTCTCACTACTGAGTAGCCAGCACAATAGGACATGACCACCCCTAGCAAGTGCACTCAGAATTGCAGCCTCAAGGAGCTTCCTGACAAACTGGGGACATAGTACGGAGAAGCTTCCCCCAACACTTAATCTACTATCAATGCCAGGAAGTCTGCTCCATGTTAAATGTTAAGGGCACAAGAACGCTGACTGGAAAACAAGCCACTAGCCCTCTGTGTCTGAGTTTTAAAACTGTTTTAGGGACTTGAATTCCTTGGGAAGTAAAAAAAGAGAGAGAGGGAGAGACGGCAATGGATGCAACTTGTCCTGAAGGGCAGCTGGTCCACCAGATGCAGCAGAGGGGTGGGGTTATGGGACACACTCTGTGCAAGATGACAGCCAGGTCTAGCAGGCCAGGCCAGTGCCCTCTATGAACCAAATCAGCACCCTACAACATAAGCCTGAAATCCTGCCATGCATCAAAACTATGTGGCAGGTGCACAGAGGCTACTCAGCTCAGCAACCTATGTGGAAGACGTTCATGAAAAGAGAAACTTTGCAAACCACAGCTCTCTGTAGGTTTCTCTCTTTGTCTCTCTGCACTTCAGTCCCTCCACCCCTTTGGATCATCTTAAATGTAAGCATTGGCTAGAGTACTTGCCAACCCATGTGTACAATTTTTGTTGGAAAAACACCTGCATTTGAGGAATTAAGGTTGGCTGGCTTTGTTTACATTTTAGAGAACTGCCTTCAGGACAAGCTGCAATTTTCCAGCCCTGGCAGAATGCACAGAAAAGGGAGGAGGTAGTAGTTGAAAGAAGGAAGTGTTCCTGTCCAAGGCCTGGTAGAAAGTGTGCTGTTGCTTTATTTGATGTGACCCTTATCGCACCATTAAGCGAGTAAATGGTCCCAGCTGAGTTTGGCCAGTCGGAAATCATTTGCAGGCCTGTTCTGTGTTTGTTATTTTGTGTCTGCATGCAACAGATTTCCAAAGAAAAAGAGGGGCAAGGGCCTTAGACGGAAGTTTTAGGGAGGGTGGAGTACAGAGAACAATGTGTGGGTTCATCCAAAAAGGATTGCCAACTCTCTTGCAACACTGGAATAGCATATCCTTTGCATATAAGCAGATTTACACCAAATTGAATGGACTTGCCATTGGCAGGAGCTCTGTTTTTTGTGTCAAGAAATTATAGGCCTTTCCCCTCTGCCAGAGATCGGGGGCGGGGGGGGGGGGAGAAGCAGCGACTTCTTGAACTGTAATAGGACTGGCTAGCCTCTTTCATAGAGATATATGAAAGCCAGTATGGTGTTTATACAGTATTGAACCCATGACCTCAAACTGAGGTAACAACAGATTTAAATTGCTTCCCAGCCACAGAGTCTACACAGTAACCTTGGGCTGCATATTCTTGCGACATAACCTACTTTACAAGATTATTGTGATGTGCATTGCTCTTAGCTTTTTGGGGGAAGAGTGTTATCAACCATAAATAATAATGGAAGAGTGGGGTAGAACTTTTGAGAGGGAAAGCAGGTGTATTCAATATTACTTCCTGTACATTATTCTAAGCAAACCTACTTCTAAGCAAACATGTAGGCTCCAGCTATCTGAGCTTTCTCTGTACAACTGTCAGTCAAGAACATTCCCTCTCATTGCCTGAGGAGCGGAACGACAAACTAAAGTTCTTACTACTGCCTCTTTCCTTTTGTAGATAAACCCTCTAGCACTACACCTCCTAGAGGCCTTTGGGCATTTTGGCTCTAAGCCCCCAAGTCCTTTGGCAAGCAGGTGATGGCACATGCTTGTCTTCTAAGCCTCGTTCTAGAGAGTACAAGAGCTTGTGTGCCACAACACAGAGTTGTTTATTATTTCCAAGTGAGAATTGAGCCTCCAGGCCAGGTGACACAGCTCCAAAGCATTTCCCGACTGCCACTGCTCATGGCAAGGGCTGTCCAGTGCCAACAATGCAATGGAATTTGGAAGGCAGTGGCCAGCCCACAGTAGCTGGAGCTCATGGGCAGATTTAAAATTTGTGTGTTTTTATTCTTTGATGGAGGGAATATCTAGAATGAAGTGAAGAGGTTGTGGTTTGCTCTCAGGGTTCCTGTTGGGTAAATGGGATTGTCAGTTTTGTTTCCTGACATGACTTCTTTGCACTTATCAGCTGTGAACAAAGCTTTTACTGGTGTTGAGAAGCAATGGGGTGGGGGGAAGTCCCCCTGCAAAAAAATTCAGCATGGCTGGTGTACAAGAAGAGCTCTGTCTCGGGCGGCCAAAAGTTTGCGAAATACATATCCTGCAATTTTTTGCATGAGTGTTCTGAGGGTGACTAGCAAGAAGATAAATGGCAACAATCAAAATAAACCAAGCAGCCAGATAACAAATAAAGCATAACACAACTATAAAAAGATTACACAGTCAGAATGGTAACAATATATTTTTAAAGCCAGCACTCCTATAGAGATTTGTAGCTTAGGGTGGGCCTTCTTTATCCAACTTCACAGAATGTTTCTTGTGTACAATACTCAGGTGAGGACTTCTCTGTACCCAAGAACTTTGTTTTCTCTTTACTTCTCCCTACCCCTTTCCCCAATATGCCCTTCTGTTTCCCAGTTCAATGAGTCCTAACTTAACCATGCAATTTTAACCCTGTGTACTAAGAAACAACTCTCACTGAATCGAATAGGACTTCGTGCTCAGATAAGTACTGTATACTTACTTCAAGGTAAGGGCCACCCACTCAGTGGGACTTGCCTGTTGGTAATCATGGTCAGGACTGAGCTGAACGTTTATTTCCAGTATAAGTTGCCCAGTGCTATAATACTTGTGCAGCAGCTCACTTTGCTTTAAGTCATTTTCTTTTAAGAATTGGTGGAATCCACATATGCCTTATGTGCTGCTTCAGGATCTGATTTGTTAAAATCTCTTCATGAGCACATCACACAAAGACAGTTCCCATAATACAGTTCCCAAATATCTCCCTTGGCAGGACGCCTCAGGGCCCTCCTGGACATCACAGCAGTGAACTTCAGTGGCTAACTTAACGCATAAGGGTTCCTTGCCCCTCCATCCTTTAGAGTCCCATTCTCTGACCAGTTGAAGCCAGATCCTATTTAGGGCAAAGTAAAAGATTTATTCAGCATCCAGGATGAGGCAGATTTAGAAAAGGAAGGACACACCGGGGGAGCTGCTGGCCATTCCAGAACTTGGGTCAGTGGCTCTCTGTCTAGTAGCAGATGCAATGTCCCTAATGGCATCAGCTGTAAGGTAGGAGCAGCTCCTGCACTGCCTTTTCTCACATGAGCTTGCCCAGATGTTGGGTCTGCATTAGAGGTCTCTCTCTGAGCGACTGCACCTTTTCAAGTTAGATGAGTTGCAACCAAAGAGAGGACATTTTCAGCATTGTGCTGTCCCGAATAAGGAATGGTTTTTTCTCACCTGGCATCAAAATTGCTATGTTCCAGCACAAAGCAAAGACATTTTGTGTGCTCAGATTTTCCAGGATGTCATCTAACTGGTTTTGTAATTTGGATATTTTTACTGTTCTCTTAGGTGGTTTTTCTTTTTTTAAAAAAAAAATCTGAATTGTTTTTAATGCTCTGCTTTGGCATTTATTATTGCTGTTTGGATTTTGTTTTATCTTTCTCTGAGCTTCTCTGAGGATATTGAAACTGAAGGGTGGCATACAGACATTTAAATCTATAAATATGGTTGCTTTTGACCAATAGAACATGCCTCCATAAGCCATTTACTTAGGGTTTTTAAAGAGGCTAAGGACAGAGGTATTTCAAAAGGTTTTAAAAATCATTCTACCATAGGCAATTGTTGTATTATTTGATTGGAATTCTGAACACCTCTGGTGGGCAAAAAGTCAGGATGTAAATAGGGATATTAGTTGATCAAAGAAATTTTAGTTGAAATTGTATTAGCTTTAATATCAAATCATAATAAATTTTCATAGGAATACAGCAAACCAGAAGAAATAAATATTATTCATTTAATTGTGAACTATTGAGGCAGGTATGATTCCCTCCCCAACCACCCAGCCACTCATGTGAGAGAAGGGATATTGTCTTTTCTAAGATGGTGTCTACAGTCTGCAATTTTTTTATAAGTATTTATATTAAAATAGTTTTAATTTTAACTGGGGATGTCTTTTTAGTTAACCCAAAGAGCTTAAACAATTAATTTACATAACTGAGCATTGCAAACTGCATATAAATAAAACATTTTTTTCCATTTCCCTTTGGATATTCTGAAGACAATGTTTTTGTCTTGTTCCAAAGCCTGAAAAATATGTAGGGTGGCTTGCTGTGGAGAGCAAGAGAGAGTGACTAAAACCAGATCCAAAATAAAGATACTGCCCCAATCTGACCTTAAGCCACTTTCTAAATTATTGCCAATGACAGATCTTATATAAATAGAAAATAATAGATAACTGCATTGCAAAGGTCAAGAGTTTTGCTCTAAATGGGCAGTTTAGATGGTTACTTGGAAGTCAGTGAGCGTTATTGCATCACGTGAAGTCTTGCAGCGTTATTCACCTTCCACTTAGACATTCATTAGTAGATAACTGGCATGCAGTGATGTTATGCAGCCCATAGTTCAGAGCTCCAGCAGTGAGGTTTCCTGAGGTCTATACTCCTCTCTCTTGGTTTGTGGAGGGTGCCTGTGTGCTGATAGCGCCATGTTCCATATTGGATCCCGGGACAGATAACTTTGGATGCTGAAGGCATAACTTGAGAATGGTCAGCAGGGAAATCAGGAATGTGGTGTCTTGCAAATACTGATTGCAGTCTCTATGCACATTTTAACATCTCACTCTGCCTGGAGAAATAATCATTGGCAAGGAGGACCACATTTCCATTTCAGAATAACAAGTTCATTACTCCTCCCTGCCAAAATCTGGCAGGTAGTTCTGTAGGGAATAACTGCTGTAAGTGTTTTCTCTCCTTGCCCTTGTTATATACTTCACACCTCTTTATACAGGAGTGGTAGCATGTGTTTGCTCACTTGCAGCCTTAATTGCTGTTGTTTGAGTTTGTAATTAGCACTTGTTTATGACCTTGTGTCCCTTGGGATCAAAACCCCCACTATCTTTCTGTAAGCAGTTTATAGCAACAGCAACCTCAGGTAGTAGGTAAGTTTCTTTCCTCCTCAAATTTGCCATAGTTACACTTTTCCATATGTGTTTCTAATGTGTTGAATGTTATGGAGGTAGGGACAGCTGTGCGGTATAGGCCTGGAAAACTCTTTTTTCTGCTTCTGCTTCTGCTTGCATGTGTTTGCATTCTGTTGCTCTGAATTTCACTTCACACCAGGGGCCAGGGTGTTTAGGCGATTAGGGTGAATGGGGCACTGCCCCACCAACCACTTGGCCTTGCCTCCTTTCTTACAACCAGCTGCCTGCTAACTTCCTCCTTCTCCTTAGTTTCAGGGTTGCCTTTGTAGAATTCAGCGGGAAGGAGGAAGGGGTGAAACAAAAATCTCATCCACACTATAAAATATATCACTTTCCCCAAAGAATCCTCAGATCTGTAGTTCATTTGGGGTTGCTGGGAACTGTAGTTTTATGGTGCATTAACTATAGATGCCAGGATTATTTGGGAGGAAGCATGTGCTTTAAATGAATCTTAGATGTATGGGAGCAGGAATCAACTAATCTGTCCCATCAGTGGGAGCCCTGTGCAAGGTCCTTGGCTGATGAAGTGGGGCTTTCCCCCACTCTCCTCCACCTGTGCCTATCCCAAATCCATGCTGGAGGGTTGGGAGAACCCCCAGAACAGTGTGCAAGGGAAGGAGAGGGGAGATCATTGTGTCAGGCAAGCAGAAATGCTTGTGCTGACAGAATGATTTCCTTAGTGAGATGTTGAATTCTACCCTTGGTGTAGAGATGACATTAGGGGGCTCTGGCTACCATTGGTTCTGGTTCTATCTCCAATTAGTTGCCCTGCCTTACATTTTGCTACTTCCAATAGGCCTCAGCCACCACTGCCAAGTACATTGCTAGGTACTTACAGGGCTACCCACATTATCCTTAAACAACCCTATGAGGTAGGGCAGGCTGAGAGACAGTCAGTGAGCTTCATGGCCAGATCCAGGCCCCCTAACAACACCCCCTGCTTCATACATTAATGTTTAACTCCATGTAAGGGGGAGAGTGTGGGGACGCGGGTGGCGCTGTGGGTAAAAGCCTCAGCACCTAGGGCTTGCCGATCGAAAGGTCGGCGGTTCGAATCCCCGCGGCGGGGTGCGCTCCCGCTGCTCGGTCCCAGCGCCTGCCAACCTAGGAGTTCGAAAGCACCCCCGGGTGCAAGTAGATAAATAGGGACCGCTTACTGGTGGGAAGGTAAACGGCGTTTCCGTGTGCTGCGCTGGCTCGCCAGATGCAGCTTTGTCACGCTGGCCACGTGACTCGGAAGTGTCTCCGGACAGCGCTGGCCCCCGGCCTCTTGAGTGAGATGGGCGCACAACCCCAGAGTCTGTCAAGACTGGCCCGTACGGGCAGGGGTACCTTTACCTTTACCTTAAGGGGGAGAGTGCTTATTTTTCCAGGAGTACCCAATGGAAATAAACTTTCTTGTCACATCACAGTAAGAAAAATAAAAGGCAGTCCTTAAAGACTCCCTAGAAAAAATTCTCTATAAAATATTGCATGAACTATGTCTAGGATGGAAGGTCTTCTAACACCTTGACATACGCCCTCTTTTCCATCTTTGGCTGGTTCCTTGGCTGACTTGCCATGGTGTTTCTTGACAGAAGAATGACAGGTTCCTGGATTTCAGTGCTTTTTGGCTGCTAACACTGCTCATCACTAGAGAAACTGGGATAAAATTAGTGTGGATACCGGAGCAAGTGAACAAAAAGCCATAGGTCAGTTATGCAATGATCCATCTTTCTCCTGTTGTTTTAATACATGTAGAAGGATACATAGGGACCAAATGGAAAAAGGTCTCTGTCTCTCCCATTAACCTTACGGTAAAAGTCAGTTTTTTCAAGGCTAAGCTATACTGGACAGCAATCTGACAATGTCTTCTCAGTTGCGAATCTTACTATGTGTGTATAGTAATGTACTTGGGGCGTGTGTTTATCTACCTACTACCCAAGTTGGCACATAAGTAGTAAAATAGGTCTGGGGATAGTGCTGCATTCAACTCCATGGCAGGAAGAAAATGCCCGTACCCCTTTCCAGCAAGTATCCTCCATGGACATTCACAGAACGGATTTTCACTTTGTGGATTGTGAAGATGGAGTGCAAAGTAGATTAAAGTGTAGGATTAATGCTTGGCATCATGGTAGAAAGAAGCTGGCAGCTAGCGAATGATGTCCAAGAGGCAATTAGTTCATGTCACAAAACCAAGAGGAGTCAATGTAATGAGCAGTTTCTATGGAGTTGGCTGCTGTGCCTGGAATGCTGTGTTCAGTTCTCGACAGTTACATACCGTGAGAAATATTGGTCTTGTTTTCACTGAACTGATAAACCTGGGTGTGCAATGTGCCATTTCAGCCTGTTGCTGTGTGCAATTATGTTTAAATGCTGCTCCATGCAAAATATTCCCTGCAGGTAGAAAGCTAGCATGTCAGCAAGGAGGCTTTGCTAGAATCCTTTTTTTGCTGACCTCTAGTTTTGAACAGAGGAACATCCAGCCAAGGGAGCTCTTACCTGCAGTCTGAAGTAGCACAGCCCAGGCACAAATTCATGACTTCAGTGGGAACTAGACCATTGATGCAACTCAAATAGGGGCACCCCTAATGGTGGGAAAGGAGGACTTATGAATGCATATGAATGCAGCGGAACAGGAGGGCTGGGATGAAATTGAACCATGGATCAATTTGGGGGCAAGCTGCTATGAATCTGCCTTAAAACAATGAATATTCATAGAAAATGGGGAAGGCTCCTTTATCAAAGCAATTTAAAGCTTGATTGAAGCAGCATTTAAAATGTACCATAACAAACAATCCTGTGCTAACAAAAGACAGGAGATTAGACAGGATTTAACATAGCTTTTCTGCCATAAACTTTTATGTTCTCCTGGCTGCCAGAGAGGATTAAAGTAACACACACACACCCAGAATGTACAATGAAGACCTCTGGTTTTTCCTTGAAGGTTCTGACTCTGAACGGAAGAGAACAGCATGGTTTGGAAATGCAGGCCTGAAACAGGAGATCCTGGATTAGGTTTGAGAGCCGCTGAGAAGAATTTGGAGGTGGCATTTCTCTTTAGGCTGGAGTAGACCCATTGTAGTTATGTAGTTAGAAGGATGGTGATGATGAGCATCAGCAGAACTGTGTTTGGGATTTATCCAAAGCCATAAGGGAAAGGTGCAATGGTTTGGTGCCCTAGGTAGTCCAAGGGTAACTCTCAGGCTGTTCTCAGGAATGCAAATTTATTTCCTTGCAATGGGGTTTGTTCACTTTCTCTAGCCAGCGTGGCTGTTTTCAATCCACACACTAAAGAGCTTCCCCCAAATAGGAAATGGAATCAAAGAAGCCCACACCAAAGAGCTGAGCCCCTGCGTGTGTGGCAGACTGTCGGTCTGGGCTGGGCGGCTGGAAGCATTGGTGTGATTGCCTGGTACCGCACTGAGCGTGGGAATTATTTCTGGCTCACTTCCAGCTCTGCTTAAGGAGAATTTTCCTGATAAATAGTTTTGGAGGCCAGGTACTTTGCAGTGCTTGCATTTAACCCCTCACACGTGCTCATTAATCACATCTGGTTCCTTTCAGAAGTAGGGCCTGATCGACCCACTTTTCCTTTTCCCCTCCCTCCCTCTTTTTTTTTAATTTAAAAAATAATTTTCCTTTTGTTCCCAGTTTTTTGAGGTGTGTGTGCTTGGTTATGGTGGCATTTGTGGGAGCACACTAACTTCAGGTCCCTCCATGAAATGCTGTACCAGAGATCCAGCATGGCAGGTACAGGGTTGGATTTGGAGGTACAAAGCCCTGGTTCAAATCTCCCTAGGGTGTCCTTGGACAAGCCACCACCAGTCATCCTCCTAACATGCACAGGGGATAGTTGTGAGACTAAAATACACTCATGCCAGTGTCAGACTGACTGTAGATCCATGAACTCCATCTGAGTACCCATATCAGAGACAATGGGAAATGTTGCCCTGGCAGCTTCTTGATACAGTGGTACCTCGGGTTACAGATGCTTCAGGTTACATACACTTCAGGTTACAGACTCCACTAACCCCGAAATAGTACCTCGGGTTAAGAACTTTGCTTCAGGATGAGAACAGAAATCGCACAGAAGCGGCGTGGCGGCAGCGGGAGGCCCCATTAGCTAAAGTGGTACCTCAGGTTAAGAACAGTTTCAGGTTAAGAACGGACCTCCAGAACGAATTAAGTTCTTAACCTGAGGTACCACTGTACTGGATGCGATGCCTAAGCCTATAGCTGTTTTGGAGTAATTCATGCCAGTGGAGATTTTCTGCCTTTTGCTTCAGTTAAAAGCAGAGCTTAATTCCTAAAATCATGCGGAGCTCATGTTGGTCTCAAAGTCACGCTGGTCTCAAAGTTTCCTAACACATAGGAAACTGCTTTATGCTGAGACAGACTATTTGAAATATTTCTGACCCGCACTTTACTGAAATCAATCCCAGAGTTTTAGACAAGCACAATAAATACACTTAAAACAATGAATCCCACAATTTCATTCCACCATACCGTATCAGGAGGAGTAAAAACACAATAAGTAACTATAAAACTGCAGAGTGGCATTATCTTTCATTGTAAGTTACCAACTACAGTGGTACCTCAGTTTAAGAACAGCCCTGTTTACGAACTATTCGGTATAAGTACTCAGCAAAACTGGAAGAAGTGTCCTGGTTTGCGAACTTTACCTTGGTCTAAGAACGGAAGCTGAATGGTGGAAGGGCACTAGCAGTGGGAGGCCTCATTAGGGAAAGTGTGCCTCGGTTTAAGAACAGTTTCGGTTTAATACGGACTAAGTTCGTAAACTGAGGTACCACTGTAAGGCTGTAATCCTAATTTATTGTACTTGGGAATAAGCCCCCAATAGAATTTCTGAGAGGGGTCAGGGATGTCTTCACCCAATGAACGTTACCTGTTTGTACACACCTGGCTTAACTGCGAAGTGAATGTGGCTTATATTTTCAAATCAGATGGAAGCTGGTTTGAAGGAAAACATATAAAACAGCAGTATTTCTCAGAAAACTGCAGGCTCAATGTAGATTATGGCTAACCTCATGTACGCAGCTTCATGATGGGAGAGCACTGAAGCCAAAGTCAATGGTGATGCATATTGTCAGGGAACTGACATCGGAGCCAGGAGTGGAGGCAGAGCTCCCAAGCGATGCCGGAGAAGGGCCAAGCAGGGAGAGAGGGAACTCATCGGCTGGGGAAGGAAATCAGCGTAACACCAGGGATAAAGGGGGGCGGTTGGGGGAATTGGAGAGAGGTCTCCAGGACTCTTCGCTGGAGACCAGCGGAGAGAGCACAGGTCCTCCTCTGCCCACACCCACCCTGCGCAGAAGACTTCCGCGCAGGGAAAGTAGGTGTAGACTTGGCGTCAAAGAGCTTTTGTGCTGGAAGAAGTTTAAGAAACGCCCACTGACGGATTCTGCTAGCGACTGAACAGCCACGAAGTGAAGGGCTGTCCAGTCAGGAAAGGTTTAACCAGGCTAACTAGCCAGGCATGGTGGCAACTTACGCACGAGCAACCCCCATACATTCATTACACATATGCAGCCTATATCCACCGTGTTTTTGTGTAAATATATGTATTTATTTATTATTCCATTTTGTGTGCTGCTTTTCCATACAAATATGCCCAAAGCATTTCATAGCACAACCAAATGCAAATTGATACATAATTACAATAACTCTCAAATACAGTGGTATCTCGGTTTAAGTACAGTCGGTTTAAGTACAATCGTTAAGAACAATTTGGTTTACAAACTCTGCAAAACCGGAAATAGTGTCTTTGTTTGCGAACTTTACCTCAGTCTTAAGAACGGAATCCGAATGGTGGAAGGGTGGCGGGAGGCCTCATTAGGGAAAGCGCGCCTTGGTTTAGGAACAGTTTTGGTTTAAGAATGGACTTCTGGAACAGATTAAGTTCGTAAACCGAGGTATCACTGTACTAGAGCATTTCAAACAAAATATGGCAATCTGAATAATTCATTTTTGATAAGACAAGCATTATAACTTTTTAAATTGGTTTTTATTTTATTTTTATTTAATTAACTATAGCTACAAATGTTTGAGAGATGTGGAAACAAACAATGGCTTGCCTGTTTGACATCATATGGCCCACAACCTAAGAAAGAAAACAATGCAGGCTGGAGAAATGGTTGTTTCAGAGAGAGAAACAAATGCTATGAATAATAAGATCATGGCTCTACAATGGAAGCACAACAGAGCAGTTAATAATATCATTTTAAATTGTTATAAAATTATCAGTCATTAAAATATATTGATGAATATCAATCAAATATAATAAACATTACTAGTACAATCTCACATTAACAATAACAAAACCAGCAGCTGCTGCATGGCAGTACTATGCCAAATGTATAAAAGTTAAAAAATAAAGTGTATAAGATTTTTACCATCAAGGCTAAATATTAAAGTAGACTCTGTTTCTAGCCGCTTGATCATATATTATAAAACGCACAGCAATGAATAAATCTATACTGTAAAATGCATAAAGAGGCTAATAATTAAAGTGCACACATTTCATATCAACTTGAGCATAGACTATAGAGTGCTCAAATAAAAGCCTCTCATTAATCCTCAGGAGCTACTCTCCTGTCAACAGTCAATTTTTGTGTGAGATATATGTTTTATGCATGCCTGCCAATTTCTGTGAAGTGGATTGGTTGACAAGTGGATCTGGTTGACAAAAGCTTATGTCATAGGTTGGCCTGCTTTAAGATTCCTCAGCCCCCCCCCCTCTCTCCAGACTAAAACAGCTACCTCTCTAGAAGTTCTTAAGATGGGAGGCGCAAGCTTCCATGACTATCCTTAGAGATTACCCCCCCCCCCTTTTAAACACAAAATGAAGGAGACTTGAAGAGTGAGGTGTGAGTACAGTCATTTGAAATGAATGGTGACAGGGTCATTTAACGCAAGAGCTGACTTGTGCACATATGGGGAAAATGGAAATACTGTGCAACCTGTTTTATTATAACGCAGAAATCATTTCTACACAGGAAAATCATCAGATGAAATTGGACCTAAGTGATATTATCTAGTCTTACTAAAATGCATGTACAACTATTTGTTAACATCCCTTGGCAATATGTTCCACAGTTTAATAACAAAACATATTTTCTCCTACAGGCTTCAAAATGTGCCACCCTGGGAATGTTTCAGTGTATAACAAAAGGCTGCTCTTAATAGAAGAAGTTTTTTTGGCTCTTTCTATCCCTTCATTATTTTCTCTCCCTTTATTATGCCTCCTCTTATTCTTTGCCAAATTAAGCTGACATGCCCTTTTCAGACCATCTTCATATGGATGCCTGCCCTGTCCTCTGAGTTCATGGCCTGCCTCTGGTCTTTCTCTACCAGGCGATATCAGTGGGCTGTTAATTATTTGTAACCTTGCTTTTCAGACGAGGGGCTTTGTCCATTAACAAAATTGAGCTATTGCAATGTCAGAATGCAAGGAAGAAAGGGGCTTTTGTCTTAGTTCAGCAACAAGCTAGCTCATCAGGAAAATAGCTAAAACTGCCACAGACATTTTCCTTCTAATGAGACAATATATTTATGGGGTGAATGAGAATGCTAAGAAAACTCTTTCTTGGTGAAGTCTTGCTTTTATATGTTGGGCCTAAGATATTTGGGCAGATGCAGTTCTGCTCAGATCAGATTTGCTAGTGTTCTTCTTTTCTACTTTTCCTTGAGCTGTGTGGCATGAGCCATACAGCCTGTTTAATAAAGCATAGTATTTGTTGTTCAGGATGATTTGGCAAGTAGGACCTAGAACAAAATGTTGCAGTGTGTTCTAGTTCAGGATAGAATACTCCATTCCATTCTCTCCTATTTTCCACATAAGCCCCAATACCCAGGCAGCATCCTCTGAAAACTGAGCACACTTGGTTCTCATTGGGTTGTTTTTGGGTCCCCCCATCTTAGGGCTTTTCCCCTAAGGATTTTTTGTACTTCTGCAAATGTTGTTCAGTTTCCTCCAGTCCTTCTGATATGTGTCTCTTGTGTAGGGCGGGTGCTGTTTCGACTACGTGAAGGCTGGTGCTCATTTCTGAACTCCATAAATCAAAGGAATTATTATTATTCCACTATTAAGACTGGCACTCTTAAAATATTAATAAATAATCCAGAGACAGGAATGACTATCGAGGCAGCCAAATTTCAAGATGACACTGAAACACGCAGAATATTTAAATTGAAAGCAGAGTGTGAAAAATCCTAGAATGATCTAACAAAATTAGTTGCTGGGGAGCAAAATGGCGGAGGAGATTCAATGTAAGTAAGCATAAAGTAAGAGATGCATTGCCAGACTGTGAACTGCCTGTAACTAATCAGGCAAGAGGTCATGATGGTGACATCTTTTACCCTTGAGATTAGTTTTGTGTATCGTCTTTATGAATGCCTTTTAATCATCCGCATAAAAATAAGCAAGTTGGGACTGTTCTGGTTCCAGGGATGTCCCGGGATGACTTTTAGTGTGCAAATAGAAGGCTCTTCCATAGATGGAACATCTTTCACACCCTTTTTTGGACAGAGATCAGTGGAGGCAGACAGAGCATATTCTTGCCTGATATTCCCAAAGTGCTGAGTCTTGAGCTTGACACACTTTAGTGGAAAAATGCCACAGTTATCAAATGACAACAAAGTGCTGATCTGGCCCATTGCATGATCCAGCCCATTATATGAAGATGACTCTTTGTCCCTGGTCTGTTTTTAATGCTTTTCGGGGTTTTGTTTTGTTTTAAAATATTATTATTTATATACTACTTGCTGAGAGCCAAAAATGTGTGTGTGTTTTCATATATAAAAGTTAGCGAAAAATCCATATGAGAATGGCCCCTTCAAATGCACTCCATGCTTTTACAGTTGCGTGCAATTTAGGAACAAACCATGCAGTCCGGTTCTCTGTGCATAAGATTTTGTGCATATGGCTGTATTCGGAATAGACCATTCCCCAGATGGTTTGCTTGGAATGGTAGGGATATTAAGCTGGATCGGCACTTTTAGGCATTGTCCAAACAGGGCCTCTGATAATTCAAGCCAAGCAAACCCATTTGCAGCTAGACAATAATAATAATAATAATAATAATAATAAATTTTATTTATATCCCGCCCTCCCCAGCCGAAGCCGGGCTCAGGGCGGCTAACAACATTAAAACAGTGTGACATTATAAAACATTATAAAAATGAATTAAAATCAAAATTGATGGCAACCATAAACTAAAGCTTTGTAAAGATTGCCAGAGGAGGGGGTCAGGCTGCGCCCTGACCAAATGCCAGGTGGAACAGCTCTGTCTTGCAGGCCCTGCGGAAAGATGTCAAGTCCTGCAGGGCCCTTGTCTCTTGTGACAGAGCGTTCCACCAGGTTGGAGCCGCAGCCGAAAAAGCCCTGGCTCTAGTTGAGGCCAGCCTAACCTCTCTGAGGCCTGGGACCCTCAAGGTGTTTTTATTTGAAGATCGTAAGTTCCTCTGTGGGGCATACCAGGAGAGGCGGTCCCGTAGGTACGAGGGCCCTAGGCCGTATAGGGCTTTGAAGGTTAAAACCAGCACCTTAAACCTGATCCTGTACTCCACCGGGAGCCAGTGCAGCTGGTATAGCACCGGATGAATGTGATCTCTAAGCGAGGACCCCGTAAGGAGTCTCGCTGCGGCATTCTGCACCCGCTGGAGTTTCTGGGTCAGTCTCAAGGGCAGCCCCACGTAGAGCGAGTTACAATAATCCAGTCTGGAGGTGACCGTCGCGTGGATCACAGTGGCTAGGTCAGGGCGAGAGAGGTAAGGAGCCAACTGCTTAGCTTGGCGGAGATGAAAAAATGCCGCCTTTGTTGTAGCTGCAATCTGCGCCTCCATGGAGAGGGAGGTATCGAAGATTACACCCAAACTCTTAACGGACGGTGCTGGCACTAATTGCACCCCCGCAAGAGATGGGAGTTGCCCCCTCAGTCCCATGTCGTCCCGTCCCAGCCAGATGCTATAGAGACTAGTACAAAAGAAAGGATGGGATGAGTGAGGAAAGGGGCACCTTTTGGATTGCATCCAATGCTAGCCTTGTTCTACTAGTGCAGGAGGACTTCTACTTCCTATCTTCCTATCTGCTCTGAAAGCTCCACACTCACCCACCCACCCTCTGGAGCTAATTTTGAGGACACATAGGGAGTTGGAGGGAGCAGGAGAGGAAGAGGGAGTTACATTGCACACATGGAAGTCTGTTGTGTTAGCGGAGCTGCAGTGGTGGATATCTAGCTCTTTGCCTTTAAGGTTCAAATGACACCTTATGGGCAAACCCTTATCTGGAAATCCCTGGAAAAGGAATATTTCTTTTTTTAATGAAATAAAAGCTTGGGGTGATGCTTGATTGATTGGCGTATTAGGCTAGGGATGGGGAAGAATTTCAATTATGTTTGCACCAAAAGGCCAACGTACCTTATGCACCGTTTCTGAAACAAGGAGAGAACTGAAACACAGTCATCCATTGAAATTTGCAGTGCCAGGTAATGTGTACAAAAATATAATTACTGGGGTGAGGCGCCCGTAAAAATGTGTATATAAGCGAAAATAACAGAGGAAGCCAGAGTTGTCTACAGGGCTAAAAGGGCCCTGTTTGATAGGCCCACTGCAATGTGGGAAATGAGGATGTAAGTTAGCCCATGCCACTAATTGCCTCCATTGTTGCTGCTTCAACAGAAAGAAGAAGTGCTTGAAGGAAATATGAAAATGTACCACGATTTCTTAACATACACAGATCAGCTAATCAGAGGCAGGGGGTCTGCTTTGAGAGTTAATGTTTGAAACGGCCAGGGCTGTTGTCCTAATCCAGTGCTGGTAAATGAGGGTGGTCAGGGGAGTGAATGTTGACCAACATACTAATCAGGAGAGAGGGGGGGGGATTACTTGGCAGCAAAGTCTCTTCGCTGGCTTCTATTAGATCCATTAGCACGCTCACTTGCTAGGAACGTCACTGGCTGAGAATAATGGAGTTGGCACATTCCTGAGATTCACTCCTCAGCCCCCACATGGTCTCCACCTCCTTGGCATGGTGTCTGTCACCACTCAGCTTTCCATTATGCTGCAGGGCGCGGGGGGATATCTGGGTCCAAGCGGCAGCAAAAAGGGGGCAAAACGAAAGGAACGACCAAGAGTGAGATATGCGATGGTGGACAAGGCTGAGGTAGATGGACGAGGTGCTTGCTGTACTGGAACGGTGCTTGAGAGCAGGGATGGTGGGTTTTCCTCTCGCAGTGTCTATTCAGTGAGCATCTTGATTTAGGTCTGGAGGAAAGCGATATTCAATAAATGCAGAATTTTAAAAAGTATAGAGGTAGGTGAAAGTAAGCAATGGGCATGTGCTGTAGTAATTGGCATTAATAATACTAAACACAAGGTTAAGAGGGAAGGAACAAAACAAACAAGATAATTCCTAACAATAAAATGATAAATCCATGGGCAAGCATGTGAGTTGCACCTCCTGGTGTTGGTTGACATCAATCTGCTTTGCTCCTTTTCAGGTGCCCTCTTCTCAAATTAAGCTTTTAAAGCATTGGTGGGGCAGGAAGAAGCAGCCATCACCACAGGGAGTCATTACTGTTACTGCAGTTCTTTGTTTTCAGTTTCATACTCAGTTCCATACAGTTTAATCTTTAACCTGTAGATTCGCAAGCTGGGTAGGAGATAGGTGCTTGCCTTCCTCGGGGAAAATGGGTGGCAGGAGACCAGTGGTTTTTTTGTGACAGGCACAACCTAGAGAAATAATTGGGATGTGTAGTCCTCAAGTCAGTCCCCCTCCCCTGTCCACTGGTTAGTTGCCATATAGCTCAGTTCATCCCTGCTATTGTTTCCATTTAATTCAGGGAGAAATTAGGTTGATAGACAGTGGGATGGAACCACACAGACACATGGAAATCTGAAGCCTAACATAGTGACTTAAGGACATCAGGAGAAGGTTGCTTTTGGAAAGACAGACATTTCCATTTTGGTTAGTCTTTTGCAGCAAAAACTACCTAGGGTCCTATTAAAGACTAACACGTTCATTGTGATGAAGACAGTGATGAACACAGTTCATCACTAAGAACTGAAGATCACAACCAAGTCTTGCTCAGTTCCCCCAGACTCAGAAAGTGGTTGGAATGGCAGCAAAAAGTGATGGGGTGGGATGGGGAATGTGATGAGCTCTGAATATTGCAGATTGAGACTGTATTTGCAAATAATATGAAGTTGCAACAGTATCTGACTGCTATAGGTCAGGTCTGACGCCAAATAGGAAACTCTACAGTTCACCTGAGTCCCAGTCCTTATTCTCATATGAATATATTTGACCAGACTTCCAGTGCGGACAGCAGGAAACCATGTTAATTACATACGCACAATATTCAGTGATAAACTTGAACTGTCTATAAATACTAGGCAGCAACCAGTAAGAGAAGTCTGTTACCCTCGTCTCCAGGAGCATAATACAAAGACCAAGAATTGTACCCTGCCCTGACTCAAATGAATGAAGATTATAGATGTCTGGAGAGTACAGAAAAAACATCTTCCCTGCTTTCTGTGATGGGAATGTGCGACTTCATTATGAAATGTTGGGGACAGAGCAGTGTGCAGACCTTTGCGAAGGGCAAAAGGAGCCAATGTTGTTGTTAGGGTTGACTCAGACCCATCAGAGAGGAGGAAAATCACATTGTTTGCATGCAATAAGACTTGTTGCTGGACGTCAGCATCACAGCACCAACAACTGATCAGAACTATGTGGATGTTTTCAGGGGGTCAGGTTACAAGTGACGCAGGAAGAGAGCTGAATGAGGATCCAAGCTTCCATGCAGGGACGTAGGAAAGTATCTGTAGCCAAGGGGAATGAATAACATTTCACATGAGAAAACAATAGAGTCGCCAAAGGGTGTGTATATATGTGTTGCACAATATACTCCACAACACTGCACAATGAATCAGTAGTTTTCATATGATAAACAGGAACAGCATAATTTTTATTTTTGTCCAAAATTCCAGTGGAATTTGGAAAAATCTGTACTGCCTCTAATTTACCCCTCCACTGTATGTTAGCCAAGATCAAAAAGTCATTATTACATTCATATGTTCATGCTACTAGGGGTTGATGTAAAGCATGAATGTATCAAGCCAGTAGCCAGACTGAGCAGAACAGGTTCACAGATAATGTCAACTCTTCTGGGTGCCTTTGGGCAAGGATCTATCTACCCAGCTCAGAAATAAACCTTATCCCAGGTAAGTGTGAATAGGTTTGCAGCCTTAGCATTTGTACCAGGGAATCCAGGATTTACTACAATGTACCTCTTCTAATGGGGCTTCGACATATTCTAAGGAACAAGAGCTGCCCAAGACTTGGAGTCTTCTTCAAAACAATAATTCATATCATCATATCCATTGATAGGCAGCAAACAATTTCTACAGAAGTGTTAAATTAGTCTGTTTCAGCAAAAACATCATACTATCTTGTGGCACATTAGCTTTTCTGGACCGAAATCAACTTCAGAAGACACATGAAGTGTCATTCACTAATGTGCATATGTTAGATACACATACTAGCCACCTCATAGTTGGTTTTGCTCAGGAACTCAAGAAACCAAGATATCACTGCACTTTTGAGATCAGTGATTAAAATCTTTGAAAGGTTCAGTCTGCCATCTTGATTCAAAGTGCACCCCAGCAGAGAGAGAAACCTTCTCCTCCATCTCAGGAGTCATCCTGCAAAATTTGGTTACTGTCCTGCTTCAGATGAAACCAAATCTAGCAGCCCCAAGTCCACTCTCAGAGGCGATCTGAAAGACAAGGGCTGGTCACTGTCCAAGTTCAAAACACAGGGCAGCCCCATCACAAGCTAGATCGCAAAAATAAATTAATGTGGTTGGCACAATGATGTTGTTGCAGCACTCTCTGCCAGGAACTGGAGGTTCTTAACCAAGAGTCTACAGAACCCCACCCAGAGCGCATTTGCTACCCACCTGGATTGCCTGAGGAATGTAGTGTACTCATGTTGAGCAGCTTCTCATGAGTAGTTCCTTACTCCCTCAGAGTCCTTGGGTATTCTGGAGAAGACACCAGCTCTTCTCCAGACTTAGTGGTGGCCTTTGACACTGTTCAGGGGCCTTCTGTGTTTTGTAGAGGAGGTTGGGGTGCCATGACTCTTGAGTGTGCACATAAAATGAACATTACAATAAAGAGTTTGTAAGCTATCAGGCACAATGCAATGAGCAAGACAGGGCTGGCTGCTGGCACCACTGTAACTCATGGGTAATAATACTACAGCCCTGTCTGATAACAGGCTCCCTCGGATAACCCTCACTTGGACTTGGCACAAATATTGACTGTGTTGATCAGCCCTTCGGAGGGAGGGTTGTGTATGCAGCAAAGAGAGAACCTGATAGTGCAGGGTGTTGTCCAGATTCAGTACTTTATAGAAGATGTAGGTTGGTCTTGGATCAGTCATGTCACCAAAATGCCCCACCCCTTTAGCACAAAGCATGGAGCTGGAAGTATAGTGCAATCTAATATTACAAACTGCTCTGGAAAATCTAGACAAAGCTACGTGTGATGACAGGTTCATGGCAGATTTTGCCAACTTGTAAAGCATTTCTTTCCTGCCTTTCCTGGGCAGTATGCATGGCTCTGCGCCTCTTACTTTATCTGCGCAATAGACCTGTAATGCATGTTAGACTGAGAGACAATGACTGGCCTCAAGTGACCCAGGGCCCCTCCAGATATCCTTTTTGTTGCACCTTCACAATGGTTTCTCCTCTGGATGCTCTTGGGCAGGGGTAGGCAACCTAAGGCCCGTGGGCTGGATGCAGCCCAATTGCCTTCTCAAGCCAGCCAGCGGACAGTCTGGGAATCAACGTTACATGAGCAGAATGTGTCCTTTTATTTAAAATGAATCTCTGGTTTATTTGTGGGGCCTGCCTGGTGTTTTTACATGAGTAGAATGTGTGCTTCTATTTAAAATGCATCTCTGGGTTATTTGTGGGGCATAGGAATTCGTTCCCCCCCAAAAAATATAGTCTGGCCCACCACATGGTCTGAGGGACGGTGGACCGGCCCATGGCTGAAAAAGGTTGCTGACCCCTGCCAGTGTGCTGTAGTGGTTAAGAGCGGTAGACTCGTAATCTGGTGAACCGGGTTCGCGTCTCCACTCCTCCACATGCAGCTGCTGGGTGACCTTGGGCTAGTCACACTTCTCTGAAGTTTCTCAGCCTCACTCACCTCACAGAGTGTTTGTTGTGGGGGAGGAAGGGAAAGGAGAATGTTAGCTGCTTTGAGGCTCTTTAGGGTAGTAGTAAAGTGGGATATCAAATCCAAACTCTTCTTGGGGCAGTCACACATGATCCCACTTTCAACATGACTTGTGCCTGCAGAAGTTATGGCGTGGTCAGTGGTGTAGCGTGGGTTGTCAGCACCCGGGGCAAGGCAAGTAATTTGCGCCCCCTAACCCATGGATTTGCGCCCCCTAACCCGTGGATTTGCGCCCCCTAACCCTACCCCTAACCCTAACCCCCAGATGTTGCGCCCGGTGCGGCCGGCCCCCCCTGCACCCCCCAAGCTACGCCACTGGGCGTGGTCACACTGCTTCACTTCCAATTGGTTCATATCCTATAACTTCCTGCTGAAATGTTGTCACTCATTATACCACAAATGTTCTGGTTTATTTTTGCCCTGCTTTTGTTGTGCTATAGCCTGCCTCCCCCCCCCCCCCATAGCATTAATGTGGAAGTGGTAGCAATGGGAAAAGGTTCACGGAACAAACTAAATGAGATTATATCCACCACTGTTGCACTGTTATTGTGTTAAGAATGTGTTGCAAAATGCACCCGCAATAAATGCTAGCTGAGAGGGGCCCTGAGTGATCATAATGGCTGAGAAGCAGCATGAACATAGAGCTCTCCTGTCCTAGTCCAACAGTTTTACTGCTATACCATTTTGGCTGTTAATTCCTTTACAGCAGGTGCAAAGGACTCCGTTTTCTTGATTGGTGCAGCACAGGAAGAGGTAACAAACCCTTTCCCTGTGTTGTCTCCCTGATCTAAACTTCCCCTTTAAGATGCTTCAGGGGGAAATACAGATACAAGTTTTCTCTAGTGGAGCTAATATCTCCTGGGGTCACCACTGACTTCAAATGGGGAAACAGTGTTCAGCAAAAGGTTAAATGTCCCCTCTTCAGTGCTGCTGCTGCTGCTCATCAAATCTGGAACCCTCATTGCTCATTTTAAAGTTTAAAAAGTTGCAAGTTCCAGTTGTGGCTCCCTTGTGGTTTGGCCCTTGAATTTTACTGAATTGGTTTGAGCAATCCTCTGTTCTCCATACCCATTTGTCCTTTTTTTTTTTTAAGGGTCCATTTGGTGTTTTTTTTTGGGGGGGGGAATCTCTTTGAATGCAGTTTCTTCAAACAAGATGTATACTTTTAACAGTGAATGCCATGAACCATAATATAATAATAAATTGCCCAGGGGCATGTAACCTTTGAATCAAAATGGACTGTTTTAGCTCAGTGTCAAGCTGTTTAACTTGGTATGAGGATGGCCAGCTGGAGTTTACTTCAGAAGCCACACAATGTGGTCAGAATTCCTTGTTGGCCTTTTAACAGAAGTCTGCAGATGTGGTTGTGGCAAATGTTTCACTGCCAATTAACTGGGTTGCTCGATAATTGCATTGCAAAATTTGGAGACATGCAACTTTCGAAGGATGGCTCTGTGTAGGTTTGTGTATTCTTTCAGAAAGTGCAAATTAAGGAGGTTGGCCTTTAAATGCAAACTGAATTGAATTTCTTCCCTATCTCTACCTGTCTCCTAGCTCTATCAAAGATGCTTTGTACCATCTTGTACTTGAAGCCATTTTTTCCCTTTTCTTTTTAGCCATGATTTAAGGTACCAAACCATGAATTCCAGTTACCCTGGAAGAAAGATAAGCTGTTAAAAACAAAGAGGTCATTTGCCATCCATGGCAAATCTGGTTATGGCTTTTCCTGTTGAGTAAGGGGTTGGGAACCTTTTTTTTCCTGTTGAGAGTCACTATCTCTCTGAAGCCATTGCATTTTTCTTTTGTGAACCCAGGAATCTTCAGATGAAGGGTGGTGTGTGTGTGTGTGTGTGTGTGTGTGTGTGTGTGTGTAGTAAATCTTCGTTCACACAAGCAAGCAGGTACACCCTGGTAGAAATGGTTCAATTTCCTCTGAGTGACAATAGTAGCTTCGTAACACAAAGAGTTGCCCTTTATGCACTGGCAGCGATGATAATAATAATAATAATAATAATAATAATAATAATAATAATTTAAAAAGGGAAAAAGAAGTTAGGTAACATCACTATAAGTTGTTTTGGTAATTTGGAGGCTTAATCTGAAATCAAGTTAGATTTAAGTTTTTTGGTGTTTCTGGTATCTTCTCTCTCTTACATCTTGGATACCAGCTTATATTAACAACGGAGCCTAGCGTGGCCCACATTTAAGCCAGAAAACTTAAAGTACCGTATTTTGAAAGCTGAACATAGGCAGCTGTCTTATACCAGGCCAAACTATTTATCCATCTAGCCCAGTGCTGTCTGCTCTGACTGGCAGCAGCTCTCCAGGGTCTTGTGCCCATCACCTGCTACCTGATCCTTTTACTTAGAGATGACAGGAGTCTTCTTGTGTGTAAAGCACATGCTCTAGCACTGAGCTATGGTTTCTCTTCCTTTAGCTGAACTGCCATCCTCCTTCACCCACTGACATTGCAAATAATGTTTCTCGCAGATGGCAGATTTTGTTCAATGCTAAAGGCCCTTCATTAATCCCTTCCCAAGATTGATGTTTCTGGTAAATTTCTGAAAATGTAGCCCATTGAGAAAGAGTTTGTCACCACAGAGCATGGTAGTCCTGCCAAAACCACGGAGGAAACTGCACTTAAAAGCAATATTGATACTGGAGGAACAAATCTGAAAACCACGATTGGTTCAAATTTCTGATAGGAGATCCCCTGAGTGATAACAATGTCCCAGCCAAGCAAAATCCAAACCGGAGAATCAAACTGGAAAGGAATCTATTGTAACAGGGTAAGAATCTTTCCAAGCCTCAAGGAGGCCTTCCCTGGAAAGCCTGCAGTCCATCAGCTACACAAATTTTAAAGGTGTAGGGTCACTGGTGTGCAGTAATTATATGTCCAAATAGTATATCTATTTCCAGATTAACTTGTGGCAATCTGGTCTCTGGAGAAAAAAAGAAAAATTAACCAGAGCTGGCTCATGCCTCTCCTAATTCACCAGTTCTAAAAGTCAGAGCGGGGGGAAAATACATGAAAGAACCGGATTATAGCTAAGCTTTGAAGCCCTGTCTCTGTCCAATGCAGATATCCTTCCCTCTTTTCCAGGGGAGGGGTAGAAGTGCTCCTTGTAGCTTGCTGGCAGGGAAAAGATGAAACGGGCCGTGGCTTTGCACAGCACGGGCTGTGGTTTCTCTTGGCTAGGCTCCCTTTTCATGGCGAATGTGCTGCAAGTTGTGAATGTGGCTGGGTCACGAGATCCTGCTCCCTATGCTGGAGAGCTGCCATGTTGAGGGAAGAGTGACCAGGAATGACACGATCCCCCTGCCCTGCCCCAAAGGCAGTGGCGGAGGGGGGAGAGAGAGAGGCATAGTCTGGATTGAATTAGGGCAAGGAAGCAACGCCAACAAGCTTCATGCATCTGATTTTTTAAAACTTTTTTTGTGGGGGGGGGGCTTGGGAAAATGGGTCAATAAAGGAAACAGCCTGTTCTATTCTTGCTTATGTTGCCAGCGTGAGGAATTCTAAATCCTTGAATGTGCTGTGGAAGTGTGTATCCTGAGATGGAGGAAGAGGAGACATTTGTTTGGCTCTGTTCAGGCAAACGTATCTAGTCTAGAAGCAAGTATAGTGAACAGCAGGCTTGCGGAGAAAAAGGTTAAGCTTGCAAGAATCAAGTGAGATAGTTGAGCAAATAGAAGAGATGGGCGGTCTCCATAGTTTTGCAGTGGTTAATGCTTTAGATGGAAAGAGAAAAAAATAACTAGATCTTCTGCATCTGCAGATGGCCACGGAAGAACTGCAGAAGCCTCATGCTTTCCATCCAAACTTTCATGCAGCCTTCACATGAAGTCTGCAGCTTCCTGCAGTGTGAAGCTCCTGATTTAAGAAAACAAGAGGAGCCCAGCTGGGTCAGACCAAAGACCCTTGTGGTCAGCAATTCTCACTGTGGTCAACCAGATGCCCATGGGAAGCCCTTTCCCCAGCTGTAGTTTCCAGCAACTGGTATTCAGAGCATAGACTGCCTCTGACAATGGAGGAAGTACATAGCCACTGTGGCTGGAAGCCATTGATAGCCTTTATCGCCAATGAATTTGACTAGTTCAGGCATAGGCAGACTTGGCCCTCCAGATGTTTTTGGCTACAACTCCCATCATCCCTAGCTAACAGGACCAGTGGTCAGGAATGATGGGAGTTGTAGTCCCAAAACATCTGGAGGGCCGAATTTGCCTATGCCTGGTCTGATTGGTGGGCCATGATGTATCTATTTGCAAACAAATCTATTTGGAAACGGTGTTTCTGTGTGCTCTGGGTGCATCACGGTGTCCTTTTGCACCAGAAGCGGTTTAGTCATGCTGGTCACATGACCCAGAAAGCTGTCTGTGGACAAACGCCAGCTCCCTCGGCCTGAAGTACGATGAGCACCACACCACATAGTCGCCTTTGACTGGCCCAGGGATCCTTTACCTTACCTTTTACCTTTTACCTTTATTTGCTTCAGTAATTGTATTCATTCAGCTTCTTGGGGCCATATATGTGTGTGGGCAGGCCATTAAGTGCTGAGCTTGAGCCACAGAAAAAGCAGTGTATATGGGATGCTGTCAAGTCTCCAGTCTCTACAAGCTGAGAACTTCTGTTTGTGAGGTCTGTGAAGGAGGCTTTAAAAATAATAATACCGTAATTCATTGTGACACAAAGGGAAAGAACAAGTCAATCAAACACCAAATTATTCATTCAACATTTTTCCACAAGGAAAGCATGCAGGAAAACAACAAACAAACCACAGCGCTCATTACAATAAACCTCACGAAGTCACCATTAATTAAATTTGCTGTTTGGAGTGATATGTGTGCATCTTTGTAGCCAAAGCAGTGCTGCTCCTAAAGCACAGCAAGAATGGAAATAGATGTAAGTAGCTGCCATAAATCTTCAAGGATGTTCTGGTTGGGCACAAGAGTTTTTCAAGCAAAGACACTGGGAAGGGAGTCAGGATGGTAATGAGCTGTTACGTTTCTGGGAAGCAGGTCCAAGTGAGACTCCAGGCAAACAGCTCCAGCTTGCCGGCTGCGCAATATATTGTGGAAAAACTGGGGGAAGGGAAGGAAGAGGCTGCAGTGGCATGAGAAAGGTAAGACGAGACGAAGCAGAAGGAGTCTACCCCTGATAGGACCTCTTATTATCCCAACAAAAGGGCTGAATTGTTTCATTGATACCAGGGAAGCCTTTCATGGTGTGCCAATGGATGCAAATGCCATTTATCATTCAATCCCTCTCCATTAGGTGCACCAGAGCATGCTTGCAGCAAGGTTTTCCATGGGAGGGAGCTGAGTTAAATCAGCAGTTGACCTTAGGATTGCTGCCTCTTACTCTGGGCACTGCTTAGAATTCTTAAACATCCCAATTGCAGCAGGACATAAGGCAGCTGTGTCATCAAGTGCGCAGTTTGCATGCAAGCTGGCAGTTCTGACATGCAAGGCTGACACTAATTTTGGGATCTTTTGACATGGAGACCTGAGCACCTCCTGAATCTAGCACTGTACCTCCGTACAGTGTGCCTCGAAGTTGTAAGCACCTTACTCTTTCCTTAAAACCAATGTTTTAATATATATATTTATCATCAACCAAAGGGAATCCTCCATATATCTGATGAAGTGGACTCAGGTCTGTGACAGCTTATTCTACACCAGCACTGGCCCAAAACGTTTTGCTCTATGAACCTCAATGGTGCTTCCCCCTGTTCTTGCACCAGGTAAACATTTTAGAAATCCTTGCTGTGCCATTCAGTTACCAGTTCCTGCCTTCAGTTTTCTCTTCCACCACAACCCCACAACTCCCTGGCGTTGCCTGAAGCAGGTTGGTTTTTTCTGCTGCAAGGCAGTCCAGCCTTTCACCACAATATGTTGTTACGGTGCTATAAGGCTCTGTGTCTTTGCTGCAGATGAGCACAGCTGCCCCTCCAAAACTGGTCCCTGAAGCTTATAGCCTCTCTGCTCTCTTCAACCCTTCCAGCTTCCAGCTGGCATACCCCCAAGTTTCAAAAATAGCTCTCCTGTGCCTGTGTCCCACCCTGCCATTGGGCTGCTATTTTTAAACTGGGTGTGCCCATCACTGGAAATCTTTTGAGGCACTTTTATCTGGTCACACACAGAGAGAAGCTAGGATACATTATTCTTTCCCTGTTTTGCTTCCCACAGGCAGTTTGCCCTTAACCAGGGACATAGCGGGCCAATTCTTGCATCTACTGCTGCTTTGGAGAAGACTCACATGCAGATTATGGAGCTAGTTTGGCCCTTGGCTCCATAATCTCGTTTCATCCCACCCAGAGGGAATAAAGCTGCAGAACTAAGTGTAGCCAACGAAGGAAGTTGAACTGAAAGGACCTTTTTTTTTTGTGGAACATCACTAGGGCTGTAGGATGAATTCAGTTCCGTTTGCGGTTTAAGGGTGAACCTATTCGCAATTCACACTTCCTGACATGCAGTCCTCCTTCAAAGCTCTTTTTTCTTTGAATTTTGCAATGCCGTTCTCTAGCCAAGTATTGGGTAAGGTAGGGTATATTCTGCATATACATAGACATATTGCTGAAGAAGGCATTATATTTAGAGAAATTGCTTGGGAAAATGTGTACATTAGACAGATTTGCATACAAACAAGTATATTAGGAAAAAGTTCACACTAAAAGCCTGGTGATTTTTCACGAGATTTCATTTTTGAAAAAAATAATAACGAATGGATGTGGAAAGGTGGAAAGGTGAACTTTATATCTGAAAAAAAGAGAAACCAAAATGGGCAGATTTGCTAATCCCTGTCTATCCCTGGAGTGTGTGTGTGTGTGTGTGTGTGTCCTGGGGCAAATCACATTGTGCCCTCCCATCTGAATTGTCTTCATCTCCCTCCTTGCTCTTCAGCTCCCACCTCTTCCTCCTCATGGCAACAATTTCCCTTCCCACTGCTTCCTTTTTGTTGGGGGTGGGGTTTTTGCACCCACCTTACAAGCAGTGGCCTCTATCCATGGGTGTAGCCAGGATTTTTGTTTGGGGGGGGGGCAGAACCTCAGATTTGTATTGATTTTTATTGATGGGTGGGGCAGTTGCCCTCCCTGCCCCCCCCGGCAACGCCCATGCCTCTCTCCTCTTTTTTGTCTCTTTTGTTGCTGCTTTAGCCATGCCACTAAGATCCTATGCCTCTACCTCAGCTTCCTTCCTCCCACCCTTGTTCTAGGAAGGAAGGAGGTGGCAGGGCCAGGCAGGCAGCAGACCTGCTTGCTGTGAATGCTGGTGCAAGTTTCAGGGCCTCCCAAAGCTATTCCCGTATCCGCCCAAGAGATGACCGTGCTTTTGTGAGAAACAAGTAACGGGCCTCCAAGGAGCACACACCTGCCTCCTCCTGCACTTCTCTCCCTCTCCCCCTGCATGTTCTTCTCCACCCTCTTTTTCTCCCCCCCCCCCTTCAGAGCACTGGGGCTTCCCTGGGCTGCCCCCAGTCACCTTTGGTGGAGGCAAACATCCTGGACTGGCTAGCCTTTCCTCCATGTACAGAGGCTAGCTGGACTGTCAGGTGAATATTCAGAGATGAGACATACTACTTCAGGGTAAGCAACCTAAAGCCCATGGGCCACAAGTGGGCCACAGGGGTCGTTTAACTAGCCCACGAGCCGCCCATGAACCGAGCCACCCATGAACCAAGCCACCTGCTCGGTGAGTCCCTGCGCGCTGCACTAAACTGGCACAGCGCAGCACAGGGACTCACTTCCGCAGTGCCGGAAATCACATCTGCGCATGCTCAGACTCTGGAAATGGTGTCTGTGCAGATGCCAGAAATCGCGGCCGTGCAGGCTCACGTGTAATCTGGCCCACAGAGGAATCTCTGGTGGAGTGAACCAGCCCAGGCGAGGTAAACCTTGCTGACCCCTGTACTACTTCCTTCATCACCATTTGCTTTAGGCATCTGCCTCCCTCTGCCAAACAACAGGGCTGGATCTAGATGCTGGATGTGATGACTTTGCAACAGGAGGAACGGATTAAACTCCTTCAACTATAAAAAAATATTGCTGTATAATGTTTCAAAATAGTACGTGTCAGGGAACTGCCATCGGTTCAGGAGGGAGAGAGGAAAAGCCGGATGGATTACAGAGAGCCCCCAAGGTCCGTGGAAAGCTGCTCCTCCTCGGCGGGGGAGAGTAACCATGCCTCCAGTGGAGAGGAGCTGCAGGGTTCGGAGAAGGCGAGGTGTTGTCAGGACACCTTGCCTGGGCAAAGCGGGGAGGGGAGAGGTCCACCGTTACCCACCCCCTCCTTGCACAGTAAAGTTTCGCGCAGAGAGGGGAGGCGCAGACTAGGCATCAAGAAATTACTTTGCTGGGGAAAGTTTAAGCCCCGCCCACTCACGGATTCTGCAAGTGAATGAGTCAGCCACGGGAGAGTGGCACTCCGGACAGATAAAGTTTATTTTGCATCAAAAGCAAGGCTTCACAGCCGAGCAGGGAGGTACTTGCCTGCTTGCTTTCGAGCAACCCCTTGGAAACCCAACAGTACGAGATCTGATCGTGGACCTTCTGGTGTCATCTTGATGGCTCTCCAGCCACCCTTTCTATTGCTCTTTCACGGCTATTTGTGCTCATGCACAATGCCACTTTCATTACTATATGTTTCTGCAAATATTTGGGGTGGCCATAGCACAGCCAGTGCATTTCCTGTAGCTTCCTGCTGAAATCTTGTTACTTTTCATACCACAAATGATCTGGGGATGTTGTTGTTTTTGTCCCACTTTTGCTGTACTATAGCCCCTCTGATCAGCAATAATGTGGGGAAGCACCACAGAACAACTAATAAAGCAGAACAAACCCACCACAAATGCACTATTGTTGTGTCAGGAACAGCAATAAAACCCCAGTCTGGAGGGGCCCCCAGTTGCATTCTCAGGCACACTGACTCAGTGAACCTGCCACCAGCAAACACACATCAGTCTGGCAGGGCTCTTACTCTCCAAGTAGTAACTAAACTGGTTCTGTTTTCTAGATCAAAGCAAGAGGCCTCCCTCCTCGACCTTTGCTCTCCACTTATCCCAAGGTTTGCTCTATCAGTTCTGCTTCGTAATTGGGTGCTCTCAAAAAAGAAAGCAAAAGTTTCTAGCCGAGAAAGGGAAGGCTTCAGAGCTGAGTTCACCCAGGTCTCCTTGTTAGTAAGCCTGTAGAAAAGAACATTCGTTTTTTTGCTGCCAGGTCAGCCAAAGCAGCCAGCACTCCCTCCACTGCAAGAACATGAGCAGCCAAATAATTTAAGCCAAATGAAAACAACACTATCATTCTCTGACCTAAACATCCCCTTTGCCAGCAATGCAAGCAAGCAAGCAAGCAATCATACCGAACAATTAGGAAATTGCTGGATCAGCAACAAGAACATCCACTAATCATAGCAATAAAAATGAACAGAGATCCTCACTCAGAACTATTACTCACCCATATAAGCTCTGCAGTGAAATGCATAAACAAAAAACAGATTCTCACTAGATTTAAGGTGGTGGGCTGGGGTTGGTTTCATTCCCCTTTCCTGCATGCTTTTTTTGGATATTAAAAAGTGGACCACATCCCTGCTTATAGGTAAATGGGCAAGTGTTTAATCATAGAATTGGAAGGGACCCTTAGAGTCATCTAGTCCAGCTCCCTGCAATGCAGGAAGCACAGCTAAAGAATCCCACACATTTGTCTAGTTTGGCTGTCATTTTCTGCCAAATAAAGTAAAATAAATAAATAAACAACACAAGAGAGAGCTGTGTGTGATCTGTTTTGCATGGGAGATGAGAAAGAGAGACGTGCTTTTACTACAACAATCTTATCTGCCCTTCACCATAAGGTCCCAGGGTGATAGAAAAATACAATATTAAAAAATTAATTGAAAACAATTTACAGTTAGGAAACATCACATCAAAAAGCATCCAGGACTCCCGAATGATTACAGTAAGGGTGGGTGAGTAATTAATAAATCATAGAATCATAGAGTTGGAAGGTACCCAAGGGTCATCTAGTCCAACCCCCTGCAATGCAGAAATCTCAGCTAAAGCATAACTGAGATTCCTGCATCTGACTACTTCCCCTCTCCCCAACTAACAAGGTGGATGGAGGTGAACATGAAAGCAGGCCATTTGCACCAGGCCAAAGACCCATCTAGTCCTCACAGTGGCCAGATGTGAGGGAGCCCCAGATGTTGTAACCTTTCCTCATACGGGAGTTGCTCCAGCCCCTTGATAATATTGGTTGACCTTCTCTGAACTTTTTCCAGCAATATCCCTTTTGATGTGAGGCAGCAGTGACTGCACACATTAAGCCAGGTGTGATCTCACCATAGATTTATATAACAACATTATGATATTGTCAGTGTTCTTTTCAGTCCCTTACCTAATGTTTTCCAGCCTGGAATTTATCCTTTCCCTAGCTGCCTGCACACTGGGATGACTTTTAGAGTGAGCTCCAAAGTTTTGCTTATGATCAATCACTGCCAGATCAGACCCCCCCCCCCCCGGAAAGCATACATGTGAAATTGGAGGGTGGGGGTAGAATTGCCCCAATGTGCATCACGTTATGTTTGCTGTCTTTGAATCACTTTCGCCATTTTCATGTCCATTCACCCAGTTTGGAGAGAACTTTTTGAAGCTACTCATAATTCCATTTTGTTTTAACCACCCAGAACAATTTGGTATCAGGTGAAGAGAAATAAGTGTATACCACTTTCCTGGTTAGATGCTGCCTGCTCATAACCACAACATATGACTCTTTTGCTTTTGATGGTAACATTTGATGCTCTTTTGGGGCACACTTCTTCCTTGTCAAGAAAGATTTATTTAAGATGCCAAATCAAGTTCAAAGGGCCCCCAGATTGGATTTCTAGACTGCTGACTTAGAATGAACTCTACCTGCAGCCTACCAGAACAGAAAAAAGCATGTACGGTTTTTCTGTTGCTGGTGGGCATGCTTCTTCTGTTGTTAGAAAAAAAAGCAATTACTATAGAAAATACTAATAAATAGTGTCATAAAGATGTTTGTGTGAGAGAGACTTCATCAAACTCTATCACATATGTACAAAGAACAGTTATAGTAATAATACAGTGTTCTTGATTAGTTTATCCTAAAGTCTTAGTATTTATATACATGTAAACAAGACATATTGTTGTGTCTTCTCTTGGAAATGTACATTCCATTAATTTACAGCTGTAGATGCCAGGAGTTCCCAAACACATTCCACCTTTCAAGAAATCTACCTGAAGTGTAGCTCTCCTATGTCTCTTATAGGATGTCAGTCTTGTTAATAGTGCCATTTCTTATACTTTTTTTGAATTTGCCTCAAGGTTTTGCAGATTTCCAATGACTCGCTATAACAATCCTAACAGCAGTTAAAAGAGCTGTTCATAATTCTTAATCCTCTTCATGACTTATTCCTTTCAAATATCCCAAAAGGGGTGATTTAGGAGTTAATGGTAGGCCATGCCCCATTATTTCTTTTATGATACTTAATATGACCTGCCAGAATATTTTCACTTTTGGGTTGGTTCAGAAGATTGTATGATGTCAGCACCCAAGCTATGGCAACATTTATCTCCTAGTAAGTTGTAAATTTGTTTCAAGCATGGCACAGTAAGCCCATTCTTCCTAGCGGCTGATTGCAGAAGGTTTTCCAGCCTAGCTGTTCGTTTTGTATAGCCTTTAAACCTGTACTTGGTTGTTCTTGTACTGCTTTAAACATCATTTTAGCTGTTTTTGAGGATGTGTTTGAGGCTCACCTTGGGATATATACGTGGAAGGTAATTCACAAATCAGTACAAAATAAAACAACAATAATTATCCTTTGCAGCTGGCATGCATTTTAATTCTATTTCTGATGCCCTTCCTCCTCAGTCATAGGTCCTTGTGTCTTTACAGGCCTACTTTTGGTAGGGAAACAAGACCTCTCTGAACGTGAAAGTGCCTGCACCAGAAATCAAAGCCTCGCAACAACATTTTCATTTCTAGCAGCTTAAGTACGCATAATGCACTTAAGTACACCTTGCTTTCTGAAACTGGGCGACACAACCAGGAGCATTGTCCACCTCCTTGTTGTCTGAGTTTTGGGACTGAGGCCACTCCAGGGCCATTATTCCTTCCTGTGCTGACGAAAGGCTCCCAAGTAACAATGCTTGTTCTCTTGTGTCGTGTCCCAGCAGGGAACAGGCTAAGGCATTCATCTGAGCCAAGCTGTGATCAAATCCATCCCTGGGAGCCAAGGAGAATTTACTGCTTGCCTGTGTGAGAGAAACAAAGCTAGGCAGGGGAGGTTTTGTGTGTCTGTGCAAGCAGGGAAGGTGGCGGGAGAGGGGGGTGGCTTCCTTTATCTTTTAGTTCCTTAAGAAATACAAGTATCTTGGGGGAATAAAGGAAGGCTGAACTTCACTGGGATGTGGGCTGGAAAGGGAGGGCCCCATAGTGTCTGAAGTACCAGCTCTCAGGCTGAACAAGAATTGCTGTGGGAGGGAGCTTCTTGGCCTTGGCAGCAGGGCAACCACATCATACGGGGTTTTGATCTTGTCTGACTTCACTTGGTAAAGAGAGATGACGCAGGCGACAGGACAGAATAGCAGGAGAAAAGCAGCGAAGTATCTATAGGGAATGGTCCTGAGAACAACATCTTGTTTCCTGTGGAGCTGTGTAGTGTAGTTGTTATAATGTTGGACCAAGACAACAACTTAGGTTCAAACCCACCCACCCCATCCTCACTCAGTCACAAAGTTGTTGGGTGACCTTGGGCCAGTACTTCTGAATCTAACCTGCCATTGGCGGGGGTGGACAGATCAGTCTATTTCTGGTCTGTTTGTCTATTTTGCAATGTTCCCGTTCTATTCCATCCTGTTCCATACACCTATTTATCCTATTTCTGCATCACAATTGACTTTTCTAATTGTACAAAAATTGGATATTTAGTTATGTATGCAAAGACACATTTCATCTCAATTTGCATATTTCTAAACATTTTGTATTCTAAAGTCTTAATTTTATAAATGCAGTTTGGCACATTATTTGACCTGAGAATTGTATTGCAAAATTCAGAACTGTGCCACAAAATTCACCCTACATGACGTTCTCTCCCATCCCTGTTCACAGGGTTATCATTAATATAGGGGGATGGTAATGATATTGACCACCCTGGGCTCCCTGGAGGAAAAACGGGGTAAAAATGCAATATGTTTCAGATGCAAACTGTAATGTTAAATTGACTGAATTTAAATTCTTATTCAAAGGTGAACTATGTTAATGGCTTTGGCCAAGGCATAGTCTCATCTGTAAAATGAGACTATAACATACCGTCCAATTTTTTCAGACCCAAAACCAGGATGCGCTTCTTCTGGGATGTGCTCCCAGGCATGGCACATGGCACGCGTCTCGCTCTCCGAAAAAGTGTTGTTGTTTTTTTCAGGTTGAGGGCATAGCACAAGAGCATAGTGCGAGAGTGCAGTGTGAGAGCACAACACAAGAGTGCATGAGATTGCGGCACCCAAAATGGCCACTGTGATCTTGCTTGAAAATATGGGATATCCCATTTTTTCTAGGGCACTTGGCAGGTATGCTGTAACGGAGATGCTACACTGGTTTATTGTGTGGGTGAATTTTGTAGATGTTTATGTAACCCAGCTTCCTCCCTGCTTACTAACGCCTGCTTCCAGAGCTGCAACAGAACTGATGGGTCTGTTATAGGGACCCACAAGTTCAGTTGGCCAGGGACTGCAGCCACAAAAAGGCAGCTTGAATAGCCATAATGTACCAACCCCAGGAGATCCTGTTGGCAGCCCTCCCTGGTAATCGCACCATCAAATAGAGCATCCTAGCTTCTGGGGGCATAAGAATCTCATGACATTTTCACCCAGATCCACATAGCTGGGAATTTATTCAGTAGCCCACATGTTAAGAATAATACCTCTATTATCCACATGTCCTGCAAAGCCCAGCTTGCAGCAGACACAATAGGACCTTGTGCGGTGTTATATCGGCCTGAGGATCCGAGGAACAGACATATTTCCCCCTCCTTTCTGAACAGTGATAACTCAAAAGCCAGGGACAGCAGCTGGGGAAAAGGGTCTGCCACATTTAGCTTCTGCTTTATAAAACAATGACATTTTTTAAAATAGCAATTAATATATGCTGCATAATATTGTGCTCTGCTGTTGGAAGGAAAGAGACACAAGTGTACCTCTTTTATACACCAGCCAAATGACTATGACTGTCCGACCTTTATCACATGTTCATTTGCTTTCTGTAGAAAGTCAAGCTTTTAGCGTGGTGGCACCAGTACTTTGGAATACTCTTCCTGTTGAAATCTGGCAGGCACCTACAAATTTGATATTTTGTCACCCATTGAAAACATTTGTTTTCCCTGCTTCAAGTGAGGGAGAGCTAGAACACGGTGATAGAGCAACTGCTTTGATTGCAGAATGTTCTGGGTTCAATCCCCAGCACCTCCTGGTGGGGCTGAGAGAGACCGCCTGCATGTGTCAGGTGGCAGAGGAACCAACCCCCACGGCAGGTTGCCAGGAATGGATAAGGCAAGGAAAAGTCCTTACCATCTGCTTTTTATTCAATATTCGCAGAGAGAGGCTTGGGAATGCAGCCTCTTAGAATAATGGTGTTGTTCCAAGTCAATCTCCACACCCTCCCCGCCTTCTCTCCCACTTCCTCATTTGTCATCATCACCTCCTCTATGGGTGCAGCTAAGTGCACTCTGTCTTCGAGCTCTTTGCTCTCCTACTTTTAAGGCTCGCCGGGTTCTGGGAGATGGTGGGTGTGGAATGCTTTCTAGTGATAACGTGTCAGCCAGCTGCAGCTCCTCTCCCATTATTTTCCATCTTTCCCCCTCATCTTACTTTGAGCTGTGACCTCTGTCAAAACCCTGTTGTAATTCTGAACTGTTGTCTTATTCTCTGGAAGGGTCCGGCTGAGGAGGCAGTCTCCACCATTCCTCCTCTGCCCAGTTCCTGACACCATGAAACCTTGGAGATTGGCTGCCAGTTAGTGTAGACAATTCTGAGCTAGATGGCCCAATGGTCTGATGCTGTATGAGGCAGCTTCCTGTGTTCCTAAGTTTGACCTTTTTTGCACAGAGAGCACTGTGTAAAAGTAGCCAATTTTAAAATAATATTACTTTGCTATAGACAGTCGACAGATGAGCAAGGAAGCAGCTCCATGCCAAGGAGACAAGGCTGCCCCACCATGTTTCAGTGCTATTGAAGGCTTCAATAGGCCTTCTGTCCCACTCTCTGTAAACAGCGGCTGAGTCAGGGCGCAGAACTGATGAGACCCAGGGCCACAGAGGCACTGTCACTTCCAAGTTCTTTATTTAACTTTTGCCTGCTGGCTTTGAGGATGCAGCCAGGGCCAGGAGACTTTCCAGTCATGTTTCTCAGGCAGCAGAGCCAAAAGATGGACTTCTTCCAGGGAACTTAATTGCTGACTGACTTCCTCCTTCCCCACCCCGTTAGTGTATCACGGGCGAAAGGAATTCTCTCATCATAGCATACAAAAGAAGAAAGTGAACCCGCAGCTTTAGGTCCATCTAGCCTAGTACTTTTGACAATGACTAGCAGTGGTTTCAGACAGTAGACATTCCCAGTCCTATCTGGAGATGCCTGGGACCTTGTGCATGCAGAGCCAATGCTTCACTGCTGAGTTAGGTTTCTGTGAACCCCCAAGTTACCTTCTTTTTTTTTTAATGCGGACAGGGGACAGCTCTCAGTGTGTGTGCCTTTTGCAGCTGGATTTATAGAATGCCTCATAAACCTTTTTATCAGATCCATGCTCTCACTATACCACACCCTCCAACATTTCTCTGATGAAAATAGGGACATCAATAATAAATTAAAAAAAATAAACTAAAATAAAATTTCTACACCACCCATCTGACTGGGTTGCCCCAGCCACTCTGGGTGGCTTCCAACATATATAAGACATAACAAAACATTTAAAAACTTCCCTTTACAGGGCTGCCTTCAAATGTCTTCTAAAGGTTGCCTGGTTACTTATCTCCTTGGCTCGGGGGTCACATAACTCCTTGCTCTCCAACATTTCACCAATGAAAATAGGGACATCTTACCATATTTCTCCAATATTTCTTTGATTAAAGTAAGGATGTCCTAAGGAAAAGCAGGACATTCTGGGGTCAAATCAGAAGCTGGGATGACTTCTGTAATTCCAGGACTGTCCCTGGAAAATAGGAACACTTGGAGGGTCTGCTGTACATCTTGGTAGGACTGCAGCATTCGCTGCATGCCACTCACTTGTTAAAAGGCTACGTTTGAGGAAGATGTAGCTCTTGGTGAGTCATGGCAAGAATCTCTGCACAGCACCTTCTGAAGCAGACTGGCGCCTAAGGCAGGCCGAGACCACGCAATAGTGTGAGGCAGCTGCCGTTTGCATACTATTACAGGGCAGCCAGATATTGGTAGTTGTTTAATGCTGAGGTATATTTGTGAGAGAGGTGGTTCCATTTGGTCCTGGGCTGCACTTGCTGATGCATATCTGTTCCCCATTACATTTCCGCAGATAACTGAGTGCTTGTGAGTGCTGTTTGCCAAACAAGTTTGTCCTGAGTATGCCTGATCAACCCAGCACAGTCATTGCTGCCTGAGATGATAAGATTTGTGGTGGAAACTAATCCTGAGAAATGTCCCATCCTCCTCCTCCTCTGTAAACTCCCCTTTCCCCATCACCAAGTCCTCTGGCACTGTACGCAGATGAGGTGCCCTGTCTGACTCAGCTCCCCCCCCCCCCAGCCTGCCTGCTGTTGCTGTGACGTAAATGCCAGCAATTAATTGAAATCGGATAGGCCTGCTTCTAACCTCAGTAATTCTATTAATCATTTCCTCTCCTCCTGTCCTCCAAAGCCTTAGAGAAGATGGCAATTCTTGTGAAATAAAGCGAAACCTAAAGTATAATACCAATTAAAATGTTAACAAATATTGTAGATTATTCATCCCCACCCCATAATGCATACTGAACACTTAGCCATTGCACTCTGATGAACGCTCATCAGGTCTCCATCCCAAGAGGCACATCGTGTTGGGACCTTTTGACCGCTCCTGGCTCTGGGCTCTGCTTTGAGGCAGCAGTTCTCAGGAAGAAAAGACCAACTTGGAATGGGCTATGATAGTGCACTGTTCAGATAAATACCAGGGACAATCTTCCTATCACAAAGAACCAGGATGGCAAAAGGAGGAAATTTGCAGTCACTTGCCCAGCTCTGCTTTCAACTCACCATTCAGGTTTCACAAAGCTTATCATGATGAACTTGCAGCTTTTCAAACAGCTTTTTTAAAAACTTAATTCTGAGAACAGTCATACCTCGAGTTACGAACACTGCGGGTTGCACATTTTCGGGTTGTGGACTGCGCCGAACCTGGAAGTACCGGAACGGGTTACTTCCAGGTTTCAGTGCTCGCATATGTGCAGAAGCACAAAATGACATCACGTGCATGTGCCAAAGAGCGCTGAATCGCATCATGCGCATGCGCATATGCGGCGCTGCAGGTTGTGAATGTGCCTCCCGCAGGGATCACATTCGCAACCCAAGGTATGACTGTAGCTAGGAAACCATACTGAAGCCAAAAGAGGTTGGAACAAAGGCAAAGCTCAGAGATCCGGTTTTCTAATTTTGACAGATGGAAGGGCCATGTTTGCTGCTGTGAACTTTTTACACTGATGCCACTGGGGACCTGAGGTTGAGATAGATGTACCTACCCCCTTGCCCCCTGTCATTCCCTCCCCCCTTGCTGTGACTAATTTCCTCCTCTGCAGCCACTCATCTACTGCAGGGGTGGATAACATTTTTCAGGCTGAAACATGGCCAGTCCTCTTAGGGTCACATGTAAAAATGTGTGCCATCGGTGTAAAAAGAAAAATCTGAGTAGATCACAACAATCTTTTGGCATTGTAGAATCACAGCAGGGGACCTGTGGGAACAATCAGTATTTTCTTTAAAAAGAAGTGAGTGGCTACCTCACACCAGATAATATATGAATGATAAAATGCACTTGTTCTAAAGATGATCCTGAGGTGAGGAGACCCCACTGCTGATTTCCATCTACTGTGAGATTGGTCCATTTACTCTTCCATATTGGGAAGAGGATCTTCATTCTTCTCCCATGACTATTAAGTCCACATGTAGATGGGGTGCTGGTCAGTAAATCTTTACCCACAGATGGGTGGGCTGATGTTGGGAAACGGATGATTGCCTAAGACCACCCACACTGCATTTATGACTTAGGTGACGTTTGAATCATAGGTGGTAGCACCCATGTTCAGCAAAGGAAGCCAAACTTAATTTCACAGTTTTCAAACATGTGCAGCTAATTAACATTCTGTTTAAACAAATATTTGGTTTCTATCTTGTTTGAATCAACCATTCCACTTTATTTTGTTACTCTTTCACTGTTAACAATTAAAAAGAGAGAAAGAAAAACTAATTTCATTGTTTTTGGCTTGTATGTGAGACTTTTGAGGCCAGTTCTTCCATAACCACATGAGTCATTTTAACTAATAACAAGTTTTAATGATTTTGCAACCAATTCTACAACAGAAGAAGAAACAGTGGGTTCTGGTAGGTTCAGAGACTGAGTCTTTATGAAGCAACCTTGAGCTTACAAATTGTCACAAGATTATTGGTGGTGATTTGGAGAAACGCATGTGGATCTTTGTCATAATCTGCTGGTAGTGTAATAACATTAAACAGTGTTGGAATTTCACGGTAAATACGTCAACAATGAAAACAAAATCATTCCTATATGTAAAACCAATTAAAGCAATTAAAATCCAACATATATAACAGACTGGGATAAATATCTCCATTGAAAAGGCTTGTAGAAAAAGGATGGTCTTGATTAGTTACTGAAAAGACAGTAGAAAAGACAAATTGCTATAAAGTTCTTGTGGATGGCTGTTTATCTAGATGGGTTGGTGGAGGATGTGGATTTAGAAATCGTTATAAAATTGCAAACTGCTGCTAAAGTCACCATCAAGGCTGGAAGAAGATTACAGCTTTTCCTGTATATCAGAATGATTTCACTAGTCTGGGACATAGCTATAATGTCAAAAACGTAGCAGCCTATTTTTTATTGCATTTTTAGTGATAAATTTGAGGGTGATAGATTTCCTCTTCACGTCAAGACTAGTTATTCATTATATAGGAATTATACTACATTGGTAGTACTTAATTGTATTTCTAAGAGTCCTATAATATTTGTGAATTCTTACTGTATTTGTGATGTGCATAGGGTAGGCATCCCCAAACTCGGCCCTCCAGATGTTTTGGGACTACAATTCCCATCATCCCTGACCACCGGTCCTGTTAGCTAGGTATGATGGGAGTTGTAGTCCCAAAACATCTGGAGGGCCAAGTTTGGGGGTGCCTGGCGTAGGGTGTGTGTATCTTTGGTTTGGGTAACGAAACCACCTTGTGTTTTGAAGTTGCTGAAACAATTATGGAGGCTGTTGGTACACCATTACGTGGCAGGATGCTGCCACGTTTGTGCGTAACATGCAGGAGGCCAAGTATTTAGGAAGCTACAGTTTACAGAAGCGAGGTCTAGCTGATGAACACCCATATCTTTGTGGGTCTTGCAGTTCAACATGCGCCTGAGCAGTGGAGTTACACAAGTTCAGAAGAATGCCTGTCGGAGACACCGTGGGTGGAACACTATTTGAACAATTTGGAAACGCTGTCTAATCTCACACAAGCTCTCTCTGTCATTATACTAAGAACTCAGAACCCAGCCCTGTGTCATTTCAAGATTCCATTCACAGGCACAGCCACACAGCTCCTGACTCTAGTTGCATAGCTGGATGAGAGGCAATGTTCCACACTCAATGAATGCGGCAATAGCAGTTTGTTTGTTTGTTTGTTTGTTTGTTTGTTTGTTTGTTTGTTTGCTTACTCAAAGTATTTGCATTTGGTTTTCAGTCTTATTTCATACAACAAACTGTGTAAAAAAAAGAATATGTGAAATAAAATGAATATATATGGTTAAAGATAGTAAGAGAAGCCATAGCAAAATGCCATAGAAACAATAAAAGCAGAACTGGCACCCAAGGGTGGACTGATGGACAGGTGGGTGGCACCCCATAATCAAAATGCCACAACTGAGAAGTCCCTGTCTCCTGTCCTCGCCCACCTTGCTCCTGAAGACGGGGCCACACTGTGTAGGGCCTCTGATGCGGATTGTAATAGTTGGCTGGCTTCGCATAGGAGCAAATGGTTCTTCCAGGACGCAGATCCCAAGTAATGTCAGGCTTCATAGATCAAAGTTAGCACTTTTGAGTTTTGTTTTGAAACAAGCCAGAAGTCACCTTTCTTCTCCCATCCTCCTGCTTCACAGGCTTGTGGTTGGAGCCAATTCACACATGCTGCAGCACCTGGTATAGACACAGTCTTTTTGGGTTCATATTACTTCAGGATGCAAACTGATAATTACAGGTTTGAATAATTCCCCATCAAAAAACCAAACTGAACAAAACTCTCATTGTTTCAAAAAGTAGCATAGCAGAAAGAAGAGTAACCTGCAGGATCAGGCCAATTGCCATCTTGTTCAACATGCTATTCTCACAATGGCTCAGTCTAGAATCTTTGACCTGTTAGCTTTCCGTGGACCAGAAGCTGTTTGGGTGAGCAGGGCAGATTCAAATGTGGTATGCACCAAATGTGGTATGCACCAGGGAGACTATATCGTAAGTTATCCCTTAACTTGTAAATCACTTTTAGTGGGGAAAATGGGTACTGTGATGCCATCATGAAATGATGACCATCCTCAAGAAATGGCTACAGCTCTCCCCATGGCTAGGCTTTATTTATATGTTAATTGACAGCAGCATTTTGATATTATGCAATAGGATGAACATGAGAGGGCTGAACAGCAGTAAACTCTCTGTGGGTGGGGTACAGTTCATGTCTCTCTGAACGAGAAGGCTTACTCAACACTGTGGTTTCCCTCCCTTGATCATAGCTTTCCTTTCTCCAGGACTGTATTCTCTCTCTTGAGCTGACCTGAAGGAAGCATCCCCTGATAATGATGTATCCTGGCCCTTATACTGGTTCTCCTCAGCACTACTGGTACCCAGATTTGTTCAGTAGCTTATCCAGAGAGGACTAAGCCTCTTTTGTGTTGTTCTCTTGGCTGTGGTCCAAGAGAAAAGCATCACAACCCCTGTATCCCATCCTGAGAACTGAACTTGTCCTATTGGAATCTCCTCATCCTTTGCACAATAAGATTCTTTGTAGGAACTTCTCACAGTCTGGAACACAGCGAGGAGGAAGTCCCTTTCAAATGCCAGCAGGCCTCCAGCTTGAGGGTTTGTTAGGTGGCTTGTGAGAGGCCTTTGACACAGGCACTGATGGGCCCAAGGCCTTTCCTTCCTGTCTAAATGGGCAGGATAGATTACCTTCCCTCCTCTTGCTTTCATGGTTGCAGGAAGCGGCTTATTCCATTCTCCCCAGCGGTGCTCTTGTTAACCTTACCCTCTCTTGCTCTGCCCTCACGCTTGACAGCAGAGCTTTTTCCGGGACCCTGTTGCTCAACAAAAGAAAGGAAGATCTGACCTCTTTTCTCATAGCTCCCAAGTGGCTGGTACATACAAAACAAACACTGGGTAAATATAAAATGACAAAATCCATCCGAAAATACAATGCCCACAAGCATTAATAGTTTGCCAAACAATCTACATAGCAGATAATGCCAATGCAAAAAAACAAACACTGACAAGTCCTGTCTGTATAATAATTTTTTACCTGTTTACTAAAACTCACAAAGTCAGGCTCAAGCAAGGAGGTGTTACTTACAAATGCCTCAGGTTCTGCTTTTTCATAAATTAATAGCAAGGAAGAGTAGGGGCAGGGTTCTGTTGAGAAGGTGCTATGGCTTTGAGTTCCCAGTGACTTGTGTTTGGGACTAGGACTGGATGGGAGGGGAGAACTGTGGAAGAGTGAGCTGTCCAAGGCAATCCTACATGGCAGCAGGGTTGTGACTCTGCTTACAGGAAATCTCTCAAGAGGCCTAGGAACTGGCACAGGATTTGTGTTAGTTGTAGCACTCTATATTGCAGGTGGGGGTGGGAGGCTGAGAAGGAGAAAGCTCAGGCCCTCATTCTGCAGCTGGGAGACAAGGCTGAGCTACAGGAAGAGGAGGAGGAAGAACTGGCCACATGTTAACCCCTAACCTCCATTTTTGAAATGAAGGGAAGGAAAATCTAAGGGGACCAAAAGGGGAGCCAGGGCAGAAGCAGCATCTAAGCCTCCCCACCACAACTGGACTAGCCCCAGAGAATCTAGGTCATCCTGGTTAGATAGCACAGCTTCCAGGGTTCACTGGCAGTAGTCTTGACCATGAATGCCCAAAGCCATTGCTTGCTGTTGTTGGCATCCAAGCATCATGTAGGTATTTTTCCTGACTTTATTGGAGAAGTTTAAATTCAAATCAAGAAGCAAAGCGAGTTGCTTTCTCTGAGATGCATCTTTGCACTTAATTAGCAATGAGGCTCTCCCTGTAATTAGGAATGAGACTGTCCCTGTAATATTCCCTTTTGCCCATCTGGTTTGCAAATTTTCAGGAGGGGGCCATGAGGCACAGGACTGGAATGTGACTCAAAAGAGACGGCCCACTGGGGAATCACTGGCAGGCAGAGGGCCTTATACCATCGGACGTGTTGTAAGGGGAGGAAAATGGAAAGATTCCTTGGAAGAACATTCTGCTTAAGTCTATTCCCGGTAGGTTCCCAGTGCCTTGTGTGCGTGTTTATAGTTTCAAAATGGGACAGAAATCCCCACCTGTGCTTTGTGCTTATTTCATCAAGCATTCCCAGTTAATTCTGTTTTGCTCTTTTTTTGCAAAGTGTCCCCACTTTGAGAATCCTACATGATAAATATCTCTGTACAGGGGTGGGGGAATGTGGAAAACTCTATGTAGATCACACTTGTAGTAAAATACATGCATGTACAGTTGTCACATATAAACCATCTTCATGCCAGCCTTTCATTTTCTTCATATATGAAAATGCTGAAGCAACAGGAAGAACTCCAATTTGAAATATAGTGTCCTGATCAAGGGAAGTCATAAGTTGTGCTCTATTCTGTCTTGGTCAGACCACATCTGGAATACTGAGTCCAGCTCTCAGCACCAGAGTTTAAGAAGGATATTGACAAGCTGGAACGTGTGCAGAGATGTTTAGCTTGGCTAGGAGTAGATGGAGAGGTTGCCATCTTCAAATATCTGAAGGGCTGCCACATGGAGGATGGAGCAAGCTTGTTTTCGCCTGCTCTGGAAGGTAGGATCCGAACCAATATATTCAAGGTACAAAAGAAAAAAGAAAAAAAGAAATTCAGAATAAACATCTGGAAGAACTTTCTGACGATAAGAGCTGTTCAACAGTGGAACAGACTCCCTCGGGAAGTCATGGACTCTCTTTCCTTGGAGGTTTTTATGCAGAGGTTGGATGACTATCTGACATGTACGATCTAGTTGAGATTCCTACACTGCAGAGGGTTGGACTAGATGACCCTTGGGGTCTCTTCCAACTTTACGATTCGATGAGAAATACAGTATGTGAAAACCTAAATGTTACGTAGTTTCTGTCATAGTAGTAAGAAGAATTTTAAATAAGATTGACTTACACAGGCAAAGTTACGGTAACTCATTTTTGCAGCACCAAAATTGTTCTGCTGTACCATCAAACCTTTTCTCCAAGAGAAATATGTGTTTATTGAAACCCACATGCCTAGATTAGAAAATGCTCTTGCAATGAGGTGATCAATAGACCAAGAGGTTAGTTCTTATCTGAGCACAAGTTTGTCCATTTGCTTGGGAGTTCAATGAGACCCAGGGTGTAGGACTGCAGCCTGAGCCACCTCACAGGGAAGGCTCTGCCTCTCAATCTGCAACACTGGAATAGTACTACAGGCCTACGATGTGTGGATAGTGTAATGATTACTGGCAAAGGACATTCACATATTGAAATGCATCATATAAATGTGTCTTACTGTTGTCTTAGTCATCATCATCTAATGATGGGGGGGGGGTCGGGGGGGGAGGACAGAGAAAATGTGTTCTATCCAAGGCACAAGGATAGCTAAAGCTGATATTTACAAAGAGATTCAGTCGTTTCCCAGACAGTGATTTAGGAAGCATTAGAGATTACTGCCTGTGAAAGGGAGATAGCAATTCATTGGCCCTCACCCTACTATTGAATTCTATGAGGAACCAAACAAAGCCTTTTAGTGCCATCCTGTGGTCAAGATGTGCTGTTGCAACTTTGCTTAGAAACATAGGAAGCTACCTTGTTATATACCAAGTCGTATCCCTTGATCCAACCAGCTCTGCCCTCGCTGGTCCTGGAAGGAGCCTTTTAAAACGTCCCATATGCTCAGAGACTTTGCACCTGTTCATTGGGGGAGATAGGAAGCCCAGAGCACATGTTCTTTAGATGTCCCTTTTATGAAGAGGCACGTAGTAAGACCATTGGTCTCCTACTGGTGAGGCTCGCTGACCTCACAGAAAAGCAAAAATTCGACCTTTTCCTGTTAGGCAAAGATCAGAAGACGACCCGGATGGTCGCCAGATTCTGTGTACAGATCTGTAGACACAGACCATCCCCCGACTCAAACTAGTTCGTTAAGAAAATCCCCAAACTCAGTTCCATGGGTGACTCTGGGTCATCTCTCTGTGGGAGTTTATCTTAAAGTTTTAAGTGTCCATACGCTTATTGCATTTATAAATTTTAAATTTATTGTTGTACATTGTTTTAATTGTTTGTTTTCCTTCTGGGACTGTACCCCCAAGTGTGTTTTATAAGCTGGTCTCCGACCGTAATAAAATATCTATCAACCAACCAACTCAGTATTGTCCACAGTGCTTGACAGTAGCTCTCCAGGGTTTCAGGGAGGGGACCTGCCCTACCTGGAAATGTTGGGGATTGAACTTGGGACCTTCCTGCAATGCAAAGCATGTGCTCTTTATCTCGTCAGGCTAAACTGAATGGTGTTACTAATGCCCTTTTCACAGAATCATAGAATTGTAGAATTGGGAGGGACCACAAGGGTCATCTAGTCCAACCCCCCTGTAATTCAGGAATCCTTTTCCCAATGTGAGGCTCGAACCCACAACCCTGAGGTCAAGAGTCTCATGCTCTACCGACTGAGCGATCCCATCTTAAAAATCAACAGTGACATCATTAGAGCAGAGAAGCAAGAGAGGGTGGGGAAACTTAATCCTTTGCCACCTTCCATTTCCCCCTCAGAATCTCCCAAGTGGCTCCCCCCTCACCACAGCTTGTAAAATTTCAAGTTCACGTTGGCCCTCTCAAACATGAGTTTTAAACTGTGGGGAAAGGGTTAAGCACTCTGCTGCCACTGTTTCCCCATTCTAAATTCCACACTGCTAAAACAGTTTTGACAAGCAAGTATTAGGGCACTGTTACAGATGTTAAGCGTGTTAGCTCCTAAGGACCCCTGCAGCACATTGCATTTTAAAGGTACAAGTAAACTTTATGAATCAGTTAGCTATATTTTAATATGCTTTGTAGCTAACGTGGGTCCCCCAAGCAGTTAAAACTCACTGCATGGCTTTAATGTTAGGAATGCATGGATGTATATAGAAGTGAGCTGGGGGGGGGGGGTAGATATTTCCAGCTCATGGATCTTCCTTCATGTTTTCTGCTTCTTGAATTCCTGTACTGTTCTCACCGTTGGCTGCTTGTTTACTTCTTACTGCACCTTTTTAGTTAAAAGCCAGTGTTTAACTTTTCATTAAGTTACAGGTAGGTAGCCTATTTGGTTGCCGTAGTCGAAACAAAATAAAAAAAATCCTTCCAGTAGCACCTTAGAGACGAACTAAGTTTGTTATTGGTATGAGCTTTCGTGTACATGCACACTTCTTAAGATACACTGTTTCAGTGTACCTGTTTCAGTGTATCTGAAGAAGTGTGCATGCACACGAAAGCTCATACCAATAACAAACTTAGTTGGTCTCTAAGGTGCTACTGGAAGGAATTTTTTTTACTGTATTTTGCTTCTTCATTAAGTGTACAGGCTTGTATACAGCAAAGTCATTAAGTTCATGTAAGGACTCCAGCTTGTGCAGAAGAACTTCTCCTCCCTCTCTTCTCCTCATGCTCTCCCCACAGATCTGCCCAGAGGGTTGGGGAAACCTGCAGAACAGATTCATACAACCCACAACCAGTATCTGTGATGACTGCACAGCCGTGTGTTTTCAACACAATGATATTTCACTGAGTCTAGCAGAAAATTGAGAAGCTGGTGCGGTTAGTAGATGGGATGTGTGTGTGTGTGTGTGTGTGTGTGTGTGTGTGTGTGTGGAGAAGTCCTCATATGATTTATGTCACTTCTAGATGACCCACAAGAAAACCAGAATTGCCCCTGTTCTCTGAGTAACATGTGTATAATGGCAAATATGGATTTGCCACCACTGAATATATGAAGTGACCCATTCTGGAGGTACTGAATATTCTTCATTTTCAGTAATGCCGCAGGCACCATATAGCCCATGACATCCGTGGAACCATTTCACACTAGCACAATGGATGTGCTAACTCAAGAGGAAATTATAATTTCCCAACGACTGTACATTGAGTACTCAGAAAATGCAGCTTTAATTTTCAGCACAGCAGAGCTTCTACAAGGGCAGTTATCTTGATTCTCCATAGCAACGAAGAAGCAACAACAACAGTGCATCTACCTCTCAAAAACAAAATTGAGTATCAGGAGAAACCCCAAGAGCCTGAAGTATTTTGAGCTTAAACAGAGAATAATTTGCTTTATGAATCTGATGTGTGCATTTTAGTGTGTGTGCATGTACATGTGTGCTTGTGTGTCTGTGTGCATGAGAGAGAGAGAGGGAGAGAAAGAAAGAAAGAAAGAAAGAGAGAGAGAGAGAGAGAGAGAGAGAGAGAGAGAGAGAGAGAGACAGAGTCAGATCTTAGCAGGTCTCTACTAATAAAAAAAACCTCCTAAGATTGAGTAAACATGCACAGGATTGTTCTGTTTGAGAAAAATCGGGCTATAGTGATATCAAGATATTCAGCTGTGCTTTATTTGGCTGAAGTGTTCAGCTGTCACTACTTTTTTTTAACCTTTGGATTTAATGAAGATAATAGAAGATGAGACGTGTAAGAGCTCACATTAAGTAGTTTAAGCTAATAGGCACATCAGGAGTGTCCTCCTACATGCCAAATAATGAAAAAGAATGATAACTTGTAATACTTTCTGAATAGTATCTCTCTGCTCAGAGCAAACCTCCACGGAGCTACTGTCCAGGGAACAACTGAGGCAACTGTTCTGCTGTTGTTCAGGCAGGTGGCCTGGCAGATCTGTCAGTGGAAGTCAGGTCTCTTAATTGAAGCAATGACAAATAAGGAAGTTCTGAAGTGATTAAGAAAGAAATTACTAAGATCTGCTGAGATCTAGATCTTCTGCTTTCCAGACTCCCCAAGGGGCTCTATCACAAGCCCACACACTTTCGTAATTAGGTCTGCAATATCTGAAGAGAGAGCTTAGGTGACATCTCTTACACTGAACTACAAACAGAGGGTTGTCAAAGTGTGGTGCTGATAGTGCCAAGGTTTCAGGTTTGATCCTTGTATGGGACAGCTGCATATTTTTGCATTGCAGGAGGTTGGACTAGATGATCCTCAGGGTCCCTTCCAACTCTGCAGTTCTATGATTCCATGATATAATAAGGGACTTTGTTAAGTTGGGGGCAAAACCCAGCTCCCAACCCTGACTCTGTTGCCCCAATGGGACAAGGGTTTGGTTTGATCCCATAGCTCACCAATGCCACCCACTGCAGATTCTTTACTTTTTCTCCTACCAGTCAAATGTAAGACATTCACTGTGAATCAAAGTAACTAAACACCAAGAGACACTTTAACAACAGGGTAATATTGCCAGCCATCCTGTTGTAGACTAGGCCTCTGACTTCTGTGCAGTTAACTGGTTTTTCTTTTCAAAGTTGCTTAATCATCTACTTTTTAACCCAGTGATGGCATCTGCCCTTTTGAGATATTGAGGAGAATGTGGTATCTGTAACAATTTTGACTTTTATGTGTTCCCTTTTTACAGAAGTTACTTGTGTTCAAGGAAGCTCACAATATACAGAATGAAAAAGCAGTAAAAATGGTACATGAAAAAAATAAACATTTGATTTGATTATCAAATTTCTATACTGCTTAATATATTAAAAATATCACTAAGCGGTATACAAAAAAATGAATCCACAACAGACAAATTAAACAAAATACCAAATACAGTTACATATAAAAGTGCTACATTAATACAAAGTTAGTAATTACAAAACCACATAGTTACATGTAAGAGTGTTACATTAATACAAAGTTACATATATATGTACGAACCCTGAGGCAGAGAGGAAGGGTGTGTTAGAAGAAGGAATATCTTTCTATCTATCTGTATCATTTTCCTTCTAACACACCCTCCCTCTCAGCCTTTGGGTTCTTATCAAGGGTCCAAACAAACTCTCAGCTCACCCACAAAAGTATCACAACAAGAAGAGTTCCTGGAAACTGTAGACATTGCCCTAGTCTCTCACTCTAGACTTGCTTTTGGGGACAGGCCCAAGGTGGATGGCACTTCCTCAGGCTGCCCACAGCTGTGTCCCATTCAGCTGCACTCTCCACACCCAGTTCCTGGTTGAGCAGGTTTGTTGAGTTTCCCAGGGGGTCCAAAGGATGGGGAAAAGCCCCCCCCCCCACTCAAAAGTTCTTTCTTCACCCTCTGTCCTCTCCATCTCCTCCAGCTTCTCCAAACATCAAGTTTGGATTACATTAGCATTAGCATAACATTGCATATCAAGACATACTACCAAATCTAGAAAAGCTGAGTTCTGCAAGTCTGCTGATGGCCATTTTTCTTTAGGAAAGCTCTCTCAAATTGGGTGTTGGGGCCTTGCAAGGCTGCGTTCACTTAAGTCAGATCTAATAAACAAAAGAGTTAACTTTAATATTTTCTTACCACCACCACCCCAGTACCCTGTCATAACAACACTCCAGAACATGCAATCGTTACCTTCTAACATTGATAATTAGATGGTGGTGGCTTTGTACTTTGGTAGGATGGCATTGGCTTACCTTGGCGGAAGTCTACATTGTTACCAGTTCTGGTGTTCATAATTACTATCATCATCATCACCATCCAGTCTCCACCAATGATTTGCTTTGAGACTGTGGTCAAGCTGCTTAGATTGTTTGTTCTTCAATTTTCTTTTTTTCTTAATTCTCCAAGATTCTCTGCCAGGTACTTCCAACCAATCTTTCTGTATTAATTACCCCCTTTCCTCTTTATCCCCCTTCCTTTGTGTGCTGTGTTTTATTAGATTATAAACCTGTTTGTAGGGGCCAAGCCTTTCAAAATTTTAATATGGTGCCCAGTGTAGTGATCGGCATGGTATAAGTAATAAATGATGATGATGATGAGCTCAAAGTGCCAATTAATGTTACCCAAGCGTAAGAACCAGAACAAAAGCAACAGGACCATGTCTGTCCATTTGCCAGTATCAGAGAAAAGATAAACCAATTACCTTTTCCTTGGTACAGTACATTGAATTACATTTGGTCTCCTTTCATTGGAAGATGTTCTGTAACTACACATCTGAAAGCCTTCAGTGCAGATTCAATTTACTGTAGACTTGCTTTAATGATTGTGCTCTATAAAAAGGAAATGATGAATACTCCTTAAGAGGTTCAACTCATTGAAGAGCTTTGTTATGGAGCACCATGTTTCGGAGAAGGGATAAATGTTAGCATCTTCATTTACACTTTCTTCCGCTTTATTTGCATGAAACTGTTTATCTTCATACAGAAGTGGACTGAAGGTCTTGGCCAAAGTTCATGTGTGACATTCTCTGCTGGAGTGGAGGAAGGCTAATCCATAGAAATGAGGGAATTCTTTCTTAATTTGTCATGAGAATTATTATGCTCCCATCTCTACTGTTTTCATGTTATCTTGAAAGAAGGGCCACTTCAGAGTTGCAAACTAGATGTGACATTAAAAGCATTTAACATGCACATTAAAAAAAAAAAATGCAAACAGCAGCCAGGGGAATAAGAGCTATAGATTGGGATTGCAACAGGGAGAGGGATGCTGGCCTGCTGCAATTGTGCTATTTTCCTCTCAGTGCTTTGCATGAGTTATGTTTGTCAAGAGCTCATCTGGGAGGAAAGATTTCAATGCCCCTTCCTATTACATCCCTCATAATGATGGGGGGGACCATCACGGGTGCTTTGTTTGTGACAAGATGTTTCAGAGCTTTTGAACTCAATGGGGGAGGGAATTATGCCATCTAATTGTAAATGTAGACATAAAAAGATTACACTTTGAATAAAAGTTAGAATTGGTTGGAGAAATAGTCTCAGATAAAGAGTAGTTTGGGCCATGGAAAAATGTTGTATTTTTTATTAATGTAACATTTAAAGGGAGTTTTAAAATAAATTAAAAATCCAGTTTTGCTAATATCTAATTCCTGTCAGCTAGAAACATGTTTATGTCCTACCTAACAGCTGCTGTTGGAGGTCTCAAGCACCAGATGTGGACATTTCATATTTCATATATTTCATATATATTGGACTTGTCTGGTTATTATTTTTTAATTGAGAAGAATATTTTTGAAGATGAAGAACACGACTGGTCATGACTAGTCATCCCCTCAAAATGTACTCTGAGAAATCTCATTTTGGAAGATGACCTGGAATTGATAACCTTTTTTGGTTGACTTCTGCTAGAATGTACATTGCTTTCATCATCATGGACTAATAGGCTGATATAAACAGTCTTGGACAATTGCACTTTTGATTATTATAGATAAACCAAGGGAAACACACCAACCAACATTTAAGTAAAATGTTTCTTTATATTTCATTGGAATGCAAGCTTTCACAATAACATTCAGCCATCTTGTTTATTATCACTTTTGTGATGTTTTCATTGTTTTTAAAAGTTGTTTTACAAATTCCCACACTGCTTCCGGCATTGAAGATGAGTACATTACTCATCATTAGTACTATCCAGTAATGATTATTATCAACTAAGTTATACTCAGTTCAGGTCCATTGAAATTCAACGGACTAAAGTTAGTCAGGTCTATTGATTTCAATGACTTGGTTAGATACATTCCTAAGAACTTGTGTGAGTCAAAGTAAATGGATATGCACATCAATAGTAGCTATGATGTTTGTCTCACTGGTTGTGAGTTTGGGCTTTTCTCAGATATTGTTTGAAGAGCTAAATCTCCCAAACTAGGTTGACCAAAGACCACAGCTAGCCAGAAAAATGAATTTGCACAGGACAGAAAACAAGAACTCTGCAATTCCACCTCCAACTCTCTGGGCAGTTTTAGCTCCCAAAAAAGAATCCTGTCAACTATAATTTTATGCATATGATGAGAATAATATTATAGCTCTCATTATCCCCTCTACAGAACTCTAGTTCTCAGGCTTCCCTAGGGCAAAGGTGCAACTATTAAGCCAGTTTTAGTGTACAGAAACACCCATTAAAAACAATTGGTTGGGTACAACTGCCTTGTATGGGACAAGGAAGAAGATGCCAGCCACCAGGTGGCCTTCTAGGCCTTCAGGAATGAATAAGCGAGAAACAGCAAGCTGTGTGCTACGGAAGTGCTATGAAAAACTCAAGAGAAGCATTACCGGTATGTTTATTTGTGCTCACACTTTTAACATCACAGCTAAAATGACAATTTTCTCAGAAATAATAACTCAGATGGTCAGCCTTGTTACCCAGGCCTGGGATTTTGACACCTTGGTACTCATACAAGAAGGCTCTTGTTTGCCTTTGAATTTTATAAATGCTTATACAGACATTAAAGCAAGGTTTCCCCTAATCTTGGGCAACATATGTACGTATGTATGCAAGTAGTGCAGTCACTGCTGAAAAAGCCAGCAGGGACTCAATGGATTGCAACAACTATAACCTGGGTACAAATACTTCCTTCTGGGAAAATATTTGAGAGGGTCATGAGTAAGACTGATTATCTGGATCTGTGCCAGTCTGGTTCCAGGCCTAGATTTGGGACCAAATCAGCCTTGTTTACTCTGATGGATGACCTTCATGGTGAGAATGACAGGGGGAGTGCAACCCTGCTCCTTCTTGACCTCTCAGTACCATTGACCATGGTAACCTTTTGGGCTGACTTTGCAGGATGGGGTGTGTGTGTGTGTTGTGGTTGCTCCATTCCTACCTGCACATTTGTGTCCAGAGAGAATAGGACTGCTCTTGTTTAGACAGGCATTCCTAATATGAGTTTCCCCCCACCAACCAATAGCTACTGGTGCTTTATTGAATTTTTTTTCTGATTTCATTATATTCTATATGTCATATGTCTTTTTTAGGTGACACAGTTCCTCTCTTTGCCACCCTGCCAAATACTTCATGTGTGTCACTGAATTCAAGCTGAAGTTCAAGGTTAAAATGCTAACCCAGATTCAAAGATCCACCCACCTCATAGAACTCTCTCAACCTTTTCCGTAAAATTCTAATGTCCAGGGAAATGTTTACATAGCCATTAATGAGCTTTCAACAAAGTTCTCTTTCTGGCATTTTATTACCCTTGTTACATAGGCCATGACACAGGGCAGGCTTGGCAGAATATGTAACTACAGTGCAATTGTCTTTCACTAGATCAAACCTGCTTAACTTGTGAGCCACAAAGCTGGTGGACCATAAGGGCCTCAGTTAAGCTTCCTGTCTTGCAGACTGGCTTGCACATACAAAAATTGTGTGCGCGCATGTGCGTGTGCATTGTTTCTTGAGTTTTTAGCCCTCTGTCATACAATCCCTGTAAACCTACTTGGTAAATAGGTGTATAAATAGCAGTAGGGGCACAATGCCCCAGCAAATTGTTTTTAAGGTCAGACTCTCATCTGATCCATATTTAACATTATTTATCACCCAGAAGCCCTACCTCCTTTCCATTTGGTTACCCGCTTTGTGTGTCCGCAGAGATAGTTGTATTCTGTGTTATAAATCAAGCACTGTTAGGAGTTGTTTCTTTTTGTTTTCCAATGCATTTCTTATCAATAAAAAATCTGATGTAGTGTGAGCAAATTTTTGTTCTGAAAGTGTGGCTCAGAGAAAAAAGTTTGAGAACCATTGCCTTTTTCATTTAACTTTGAATCTCATTAGTTTACCTTCAGCCACTGTCCCTTTCTTGACATGCTTTTAATCTAAGCAGATGAAAGCTAGGGGAACAAATATATTAAAAGGAGTGAAATACACATTCCAAACTAGACGGTAGTTTCATGAAAAACCTAGGAATATTATTAAAATGTTGCAATTTTCTTTAAAAAATATTTTATTACCAGACTATTTGGTTCTGCAGCTGGGATGAATAATGCAGTGCTAGCAAACTTTGGTCCAGTTTTATGGAGGTGTATGTATGATCAAAGAGACATCACCTTGCCAACAAAGGTCCGTATAGTAAAAGCTATGGTTTTCCCAGTAATGATGTATGGAAGCGAAAGCTGGACCATAAAGAAGGCTGGTCGCCAAAGAATTGATGCTTTTGAATTATGGTGCTGGAGGAGACTCTTGAGAGTCCCATGGACTGCAAGAAGATCAAACCTCTCCATTCTTAAGGAAATCAGCCCTGAGTGCCCACTGGAAGTACAGATCGTGAAGCTGAGGCTCCAATACTTTGGCCACCTCATGAGAAGAGAAGACTCCCTGGAAAAGACCCTGATGTTGGGAAAGATGGAGGGCACAAGGAGAAGGGGACGACAGAGGACAAGATGGTTGGATACTGTTCTCGAAGCTACCAGCATGAGTCTGACCAAACTGCAGGAGGCAGTGGAAGACAGAAGTGCCTGGCGTGCTCTGGTCCATGGGGTCACGAAGAGTCGGACACGACTAAATGACTAAACAACAACAACATGTATGATGGAAGGGGGACTAGAAGCACTTGTTCTAGTATGTTTCCGAGCACAATTCAAAGTGTTGGTGCTGACCTTTAAAGCCCTAAACGGCCATGGCCCAGTATACCTAAAGGAGCGTCTCCACCCCCATCGTTCAGCTCGGACACTGAGGTCCAGCTCCGAGGGCCTTCTGGCAGTTCCCTCATTGCGAGAAGTGAGGTTACAGGGAACCAGACAGAGGGCCTTCTCGGTAGTGGTACTGCCCTTTGGAACGACCTCCCATCAGATGTCAACAACTATCCAACTTTTAGAAGGCATATGAAAGCAGCCCTGTTTAGGGAAGTTTTTAATGTTTGAAATTTTATTCTGTTTTTAATGTTCTGTTGAAAACCACACAGAGTGGTTATTATTACTATTGTTGTTGTTGTTGTTGTTGTTGTTGTTCCATGTTCAACAAGTGTCAGGATCTGCCACAACTGGATTCTCCTGGTCTCACTGGATTCTCCTGCTCACTGGCCCCCCTTACGGTGAACCACTCATTGGCCAAATTATAGGGAATGGAAGAAAAAGGATGAGTTACTTTCTTAGACTCTAGAATGACTGGGAGATCTACCCTGGTGTTCCATCCTAATCCTTGTCCCATTCCTGGTGCGCTTCCTAGGCAGTTGAAGATCGGACAGGCACACAGTGCAGTAAGGAACAACTTGGTAAACAGTCATCTGAATTTACCCTTTGCCTAACCCAGGGGTGGGGATGCTCAGGCCCAGGGGGCAAATGCAGTCCTTGAACTCTTGATAATGCCTCTTGCTTGCTTGGATGGATGGGTGGATGGAGGACAGAGTGGAATGTGTGTGGAAACTAGCCTGCCATTCCACCCACTTTTGTCTCTGGCCATGACATGTGGCCCTCAGGCTCCGAAGGCGTCCTCATCCCTGGTCTAATAACTCATCTTCTCAACTGGGGTAAAGAAGTGCCCTGCCCACAGGTCAATGTCACTGTATTGGGTAGCTGGTGACAGGAGTTTGCTACAGACCTCAAGGGTAAATGTTATCTTAGCTCCAATTTTCATTCCAGGGATTTCATCTCCATGCCTTCCAGATGCCAACTGGGGACACACACAGGGTAACATTTTATTTATGGTCTATATTTAGAACTACTGTCCTGTTTAAAGCTTTCAGTGGTAATTCCTCATTAAATCCCATTTAGTTACTGCTGGAGATGGCTTGCTGGTGTTGAGAACTCATGCAGAGGCCAAATTAATGATGACAACTTTTAATGGTTGTGTAAGTTCTTCTACCCTACTCCTTTACTGAGAACAGAAGCTGCCTTATACCAGGTCAGTCTGTTTGCCTATTTGGCCCAGTATGGCTTGCTGTGACTGGCAGCAGCTTTCCCGAGCCTCAGACAGAGGGAGGTCTTCCCTATCACTTGATCCCTACTCCTTTTGACTGGAGATTCCTAGGATGACAGAGGCCATGCTTCCACCAATGAGCTACCATCCCTCTCACAATGTGAATCGGGGGTAGTCCAGACCCTTTTGTTAACATGAACTGTGCTGGAAAAAAGAGCAACTGGTGAATATTATTGGAATTGTGTGTTCTATGGCCTACTGAATTATAGTGTGAAGTTTTGTTGTTGTTTTTTAAAGACGTACATCTGGTTTCAGAGACTAAGTAGAATATCCTCTGAGTACTTGAAGGGGTGGGAGAGGTTAGAGATTGGGCAGCCCTCCACCATCCCAGTATTGGTCAAAACTTGCCCCTGTAGTCTTCTCAAAATATGTACTGCTCATAATGAAGGAACTGTCACAAATAGTAAGAAGGTCAGAATCCCTTTGCTGCCCCACCCCCTTTTTTATCAAGGGCATGTCTAAAGCAAGGCTAAGGGATGGAGGGTAATCTCAGACAAGACTCTTAAGTCCATGAATTATGTCATCTGAACCCAGGTTTCTCCCAGCACGCCAGAATTCAGTCTGTCCCTTTCACTGTTCTGGATTTGTAGAAGGGAAAGGAAAGTGCCATTGCTTCTCCCTGAGGAAGTCCAAAGGTGGGAGCCCAGCGAGGCTGCCTCCCTTCCTTCACATTTCACAGCACTCTCCTCCCACCAGCTGTTCACATCTTCAGTTTGTTTTATCTTAGCCACCCACCAGGGGGCACTGATGAGGCAGGGATGCCTTTACCCTATGCAAAAGTATTCATACCCTGGCTAGAGACAAATTTGGGAGAGCTTAAAGACTGCAAACAGTGTGAAGCTGGTTAGAGAAAATGACACACCCAACAGTAGTATTTTATAATGAGGTACAGGAGACATGTGCTTTTGGGATAATGTTGTTGTGTGAACACAGATTAAACGCTCAGCACTGGAAATGCAGCGAATGCACAGTAAGTGGGAGTGTGAACACAGCGTTAGAGAAGGAAACCTCAGGAGGGGAAACTGCTCTTGTACTCATCTCCATCTTGCTGGTTTCCCACAGCCATCTGGTTTGCCACTGTGCGAACAGGATGCTGGACCAGATGGGCCAGCAGGTTCTTCTTAGGACAGTAGAATGAAGACTAACATGGTTTCTATTGCTCTTGTGGGTTTCAGCTAAACAGCGACAGCTAAAGCCTTGCTTACAATAGAAATAGAAATATGCATTGAATAGTTTCAGTTCCAGAGCAGGGAACAACGAAATACGGTAATAAAAACATAGAGAAAAAAAGATAATATGCAAAAAAGCACAGAATAATAAAAACAGGTCCAATAAATAAGAAATCAAAAGTTCCACCATAAAGTAAGCAGTGCTATACTGCAGTGAGAACAATTATAACTTCTAGTTTAACCAAATACCTGAGTAAGGCATGCAAGCAACTGAAACAATTAAGGGGCTGTAGCAGAACTTTTTACCCCATCTCTCACCTGGAGTAATGCATTCATCCCCCCCCCCTTCTCTCACACAGAGAGGGCTCCACTCTGCATCAATGCAACCTTACCCAATGGCTTCTGATTACCTTAACACCTTTCAGTCCCACTATTCAACCTATCCAGGCTTCCACCTTGAGTAACACAAACCACTGCTCACAACCACCCATACCACACACACAAAACTATCCCACCCCAATTTCCTCTAATAACAGAGCCAACCTGAACACACATACACATACCACCGTCATAGAAATAGCTCCCAAAGGGGAACGCAGCAGCAGCATTTCTTCAATACTGATCTCTAGGCTGAAAGTCAGTCCATAAGCCACAGCTGGTATTTCTCTCCTCCTTTTCCCAAGACTCACAGGCTTCAAGGTCAGTAGAGTTGCTAGGGAGGGTTATGCAGGTGCATTTGCTGACCTCTCCCATCTCTGGGCTCCTCGCCAGCTGAGATAAGTCAGGGTCCTCAAAAAAATGCCTGAATCACATTTGCAAAGAAGATTGTTCTCAGTCACTTCATCAAGGATGAGCATTTGTGTCAAGGAGATGGAACAGTAATTAGCTATGCAACTGAATGGATTTAAATGGAAGAAAAAGACTTAATAATCCTGAGTAAATAATCCTGATAGAATAAAATCCTAAAGAGGTTGACAAAAGCGTCAACCCATTGACTGCTAAGAATCTTTTATAGTTAATTAGGATGTCAAACCCCTAATCCTAAATAGAGCAATTGCATCCAAAATAATTGCTTTTAACCATTGCATAATAAAGATGGATGGGCTTAAATTGTTACCAGTTAAGGCTGAAGGTATAAATGCAGAATAACTGCTTGAAATGAGTAAGGAACATGTTTGTACAACACATATTTTAATAATGATGATGATGATGATGATGATGATGTCACCACAAATAACAGAACTGAGAGACTTCTAATTGCTATCAGGGATAACACAGAATCAAATCGGAAAATCTTCCATGAGTTCCATGTGGCAGATATCCTTTTAATATCTTTATAATATTTAAATAAGTTAGAATTTATTAATGTGGGTAGTCAAAGACCAGAATACAATTTAAATAATTTAATAGAAATAATGAACAAATCCATAACTGGGGAATATGTAACTAGAGATTAATCACTGAACAGACAAAAGAGATGTGCAATTTGTAAGATGGTCCGTATGATAAAGATTAAAGAAATAAAATCCTTTTAAATGAAGGTAATTCAATCATAAATTTAAATTTTATAATAATGTTAATAAAGACTTCATTTTTAAGAACATCCATCCACCATCAGAATGGACACTATGGTCAGAATGGATCTTCTATCTGCGCACCTTCAAAGTTTATTCTAGAGCAGGGGTCTGCAACCTTTAAGACAAAAAGAGCCACTTAGACCCGTTTCCGAAGAAAAAAAAACTGGGAGCCGCAAAACCATTGCGACATTTAAAACAAATATATCTCCGGAGCCACAATCTGACAGCGGGTGGGAAGGTGACGTCGGGACGGTGCGTGACTAACACATGCACCGCCCCCAGTACAGCGCCCGCCACAGTGGGGAGTGTCGGGGTGCACAATGCGCCTCCTCCTCTCGCTAGTATCTGCCCCGGAGCCGCGGCAAAGGTGTAAAAGAGCCACATGCTGCTCCGGAGCTGTGGGTTGCAGACCCCTGTTCTAGAGGGTTATGGAGCCTTCCTTGAGCAGGGAGCTACAGGGGGAACAAAAATAAAATAATTTATTTCCTATTGCCTGGTGTACACAAAATTTACTTCCTATTGCCTGGTCCCCACAAATTCACCACACTGTTTATAGGTTTTGCACACCCCCTTTATGATTTAGAGGGTGGGGTGGGAACAGTGGAAAAGCCTTGCCCCACTTAATATGGCACTGATCATTCTTTCTGGAGGCATCATTTTATATATTTTAATCGCATGATGCCAGGGTGAGGGGCTAAATGAGGGAGATGTTTCTTCCTTGCCTGTGACTTGGCTTTGCGAGGCCACTACATTGCCAATGAAATTTAGCTGATTACCGCATTTTTCGCTCTATAAGACGCACCAGACCATAAGACGCACCTAGTTTTTGGAGGAGGAAAACAAGAAAAAAAATATTCTGAATCTCAGAAGCCAGAACAACAAGAGGGATCACTGCACAGTGAAAGCATCAATCCCTCTTGCTATTCTGGCTTCTGGAATAGCTGTGCAGCCTGCATTCGCTCCATAAGACGCACACACATCTCCCCTTACTTTTTAGGAGGGAAAAAGGGAGTCTTATAGAGCAAAAAATACGGTATAAGGTCCGAAGCAAAATCCAACTAAGGATGTGTCTCTTGCCTTTACTGGTGTTAATGTGGTTCAAAAACAGAAGCTTTAAAAATGGCAGCAGTGGGGAACATGATCACTGCCCCACCACCACAACCATAAGCAGGCAACAAGAAGGTAGCCAAAAAGGTGGGGAGAATCTTTTGCAAAACCCTTTCCCCATGCGGGTGGTGCTGTGGGTTAAATCACAGAGCCTAGGGCTTGCCGATCAGAAGGTTGGCAGTTCGTAATCCCCACGACGGAGTGAGCTCCCGTTGCTGGTCCCTGCTCCTGCCAACCTAGCAGTTTGAAAGCACGTCAAAGTGCAAGTAGATAAATAGATACCGCTCCGGCGGGAAGGTAAACAGCGTTTCTGTGCGCTGCTCTGGTTCGCCAGAAGCGGCTTAGTCCTGCTGGCAACATGACCCGGAAGCTGTACGCCAGCTCCCTCGGCCAATAAAGCGAGATGAGCGCCACAACCCCAGAGTCGGTCACGACTGGACATAATGGTCAGGGGCCCCTTTACCTTTACCTTTTCCCCTTAATTGCTGCAAATCAAATATACCCCCAGGAAAGTCAGTGGAAATATTGGAGGTTTGTGAATATGCTCCCCCCATTTAAGTTACCAGTACTTTACTGTTTTGTGTAAAGGGATCTTTTCCATCTGTTTGCATAATGGGGAGAGAGGAACGGGCCTCAGATGGAGCAAGTTCAGTATCTCCCACTTGCAGATTGGCAGCCAATTGGTAGCTGGTTCCCAGGGGGAGGGTCAAGGTCAGAATCCTGGAGATTTCCATTGATCATTTCCCAAAGCAGCGACTTTTGCAAGGCCTGGCTGGAATCCAGAGAGATGCAGGGAAGCCAGACAGGGCACACTGATAAGAGGAGAACACTGCAGATGGTTGCTTATCTGTGTGCTGATCTCTCCCTTTTCTTTTAAAATAATCTACCCCTTCTCGTCACACCTAGCACAGGTGAATTAAGTGTCTTCCTCTGTCATCACATTTTGTAATAATTTAGCCTTGCCCTGCAAAAAAATAAAATACAATTGTGATGAAGCAAATGGTTGGCACACACATGTCCCACACATGTATTTCTGCTGTCCAGAGGCTTCTGACATATATAGTTCCTCCTATGTCAATGTTGGTTTCTCTCGGTTTCTCATTTTCCCAGTCTTTAGTTCTCCAAATTTCTGCATCAGTTTGTATTGTTTTTTTAAAGTCCTCATGAAAATCCACTAGCATTTTAATGCTCATAACATGCACTTTTTCGTATGCAATTTTGTCTACTATGCAAGCAGTTTCCCCTGGCAGAATGCATTTTTATAGGGCATTTTTATAGCTTGTTTTCATTTTTGTGTACACTCCTTGCAATACATTTTTGTCTAAACTATTTTATTGGAAGAACTGCATAATAAAATGCAGAGAAGTGCAAATTTCAAAAGATATCTGTGTTTCAGTTCATATATTGTTTGAGAAAGTGTGAATTAGTTGGGTTCACCTTAAAATCTATAACAAACTGAATTTCACACTCCATCCCTAATCCTCTAGAATCTCTTTCTTTCTTTCTTTCTTTCTTTCTTTCTTTCTTTCTTTCTTTCTTTTGGAAGAACTGACTTAAGTTAGAGTTCAAGCCTAGTTCTCTGTCTCCTGGACAATAATCATATCTGCACTACATATAATAGTGTTTATTTGGGCTTTAATCCTAAATCTTGCACCTGGGTGAGATACTATGTCTACTATGTACTTTGGGAAATTGTTTGTTTACTGTGCATCTGGACATGTCTTTAGATATTGTGACTAAATTTACATGATGGTTCCTGAGATCAAGGAGCAAGTTTTCATCTGTATTTAGAATTGGACACCATATTGACTGAAGAAGGCAGACTGAACTATTCAAAACTACACTGATTTTAACTACTGAATTTAAAAAACGACACAGATTTTTTGGGCTTCTTAGAATTCCTGAGCAATTATATTATTATTATTATTATTATTATTATTATTATTATTATTATACATTTGTATACTTCCCTATACCCGTAGATATCAGGGAAGTTCACAAAATTAAATGCTGGGTATGAGGCTGCTTGTGCTCATGTAAATCTGGAAATTAACTTGTGGGGGTTTGTGCCACAAGAAAAACAAATAAACAAGGTATGTCATGCCAGTGGTATTAGGGTCAGCCCAGCAATTAAGCAGAGTGAGGTAGCCATCTCAGGCAGCTAATTTTGGGTGTTATGAAAGGACACAGAAAATTTCTAGCTTCTTAATGTACTGTTATTTTATCATTACATCCAGAGTGCACGGAGGAAGAGAAGCACTTGTGGGATTGTTTGCTTGTTTGTTTATGACCCTCAGTGCCAAAATAACTGTCCTTGAATACCATGCAACTTGACTTGGGTGAGGTGGGAAGGGGGAGGTCCACCTCTGGCAGCAAAATACCGTGGGTGCACTTGTAAGAGGAATACTGTATTTCTTTCTAAAAAAAATACAGATGGCTGGAGGAAGTGAGCCATGCCATTGTTGAAGAATGTAGCTTTATCTGACTGAAGGGGCCAGCCGTCTTCCTCACCCGCAAGTAAGTTTATATGTAAAATCTCAGCCCAGAAGCCCAAAGGCATCATTAAGATTTGACAGGAGAAAGTGGTTCAGAGAGAGCTTCACTGCATTTTGCAGGCTTCCTCAAACTTAGCCCTGCAGATGTTTTGAGACTACAGTTGCCATCATCCCTGACCACTGGTCCTGTTAGCTAGGGATCATGGGAGTTGTAGGCCAAAAACATCTGGAGAGCCGAGTTTAAGGAAGCCTGGCATTTCGTCATCAACCAGATCTGGGACTTGGGCTTCAAAGGAAGCCCTGCTCTGAGAAGATGGATGGCACCAGCAGCAGTGAGGAGAAACCATGCTGGGATTGCCCATCTCCCTAACATTTTGGGCAATGGATGAGATGTAAGATGAGAGCTGCCACCAGGGACCATGAAGATAGAACAGTGGAGGCAGGAGTAATGTTTCAAAAGCACCACCCAATCCACCTTTCCAGTTGGGAAGTGATTGTTCCTCTAGTCTGTTGGATCTGCAGACTTTGCAATGATTGTTACAAACAAGTAAATGAACCTATGAACTCAGCAGGTATGCATGCCAAAGAGCCACAAACTCTTCCTCTTTTTAAAGAAAAAGATGGGGAGAAGGAGAGATGATGCCTCCTCTATTGAAATGTCTACACCTGTCAAATCTGAAATGATGCCTATATAAGTAAGTTGGAGGCAGAGAGTTCATGCTAAGGGATTACACAACATTATTTTGCTGTATGGCCAAGGTTGCATGGTATTTAAACTGATGTTTAAGAGAGGCATATGAGTCAAAGACTAGAAGTTTATTGAGCATTCAATCTTGTTTGCACAAAGTGTCTGGAGAAGATATACAATGTACACCATTTATTGAGCATTCGTTTTGATTTGTTTGCAAGGTAATATGATGTCAAATAAAGCAATTGTTATCCCACACTTTCCAGGGTTCTTTTTTGTCACCGTCCTTAATGCAAGATGTTAAATTCTTTTTGGGGTGGGGAGTGGGTTTGTTTCACAAAAACAGGGAAGTGGATGGTGCTGTGGTCTAAATCACTGAGCCTCTTGAGCTTGCTGATTCTAAGGTTAGCAGTTCGAATCCACATGATGGGGTGAGCTCCCGTTGCTCTGTCCCAGCTCCTGCCAACCTAGCAGTTTGAAAGCATGACTGTGTGAGTAGATAAATAGGTACCGCTGTGGCGGGAAGGTAAATGGCATTTCTGTGCACTCTGACTTCTGTCACAGTGTTCCGTTGTGCCAGAAACGGTTTAGTTATGCTAGCCACATGACACGGAAAGCTGTCTGTGGACAAACACCAGCTCACTCAGCCTGAAAGTGGAGATGAATGCTGCACCCCGTAGTCAAATTCAACTGGACTTAACCATCCAGAGGTCCTTTACCTTTACTTACCTGTTTCACAGAAGCACCAAATCTGCTTTAATTGCACAATCAGATATTGCCTGTACATGATTGAATCCCATCCATAAAATAGCATTAGTTTGGACGCAGCCTCAAATTCAATATTCTACCTAGAGATCTTTGAAAACCTTCTGAGAATATTCAAGGGAAACTTCACTTACCTGTTAGCCACCTGTGAATTTTCTCTCACCCACTGTTTTATATTATTACAATGATATTCTTAAAAAAAGAAAAACACAAATGGAAAAAGATCCTTCCTCTACTTGCAAACATTCCTCCCAAGTGGAAAGACAAATAATTAGGGGTGAGTGGTCACCCTCTGGCTAGCCATGGAAGTGCTTTTGGGCTTTTCTAGTATTCCAATGAATGCTCAGAAAAGCTTTGGCAGTTTTTAAAGCCATCCAAATAACAAGCATATCTGTAACAAGAGCCAAAGATGTCAGGATCATCAGATGCACAAAGGCAAAAGGAAAGGACAGCAAACATAGCTTTAAAGCAAACAACGACAGCTTCCCTATACACTTGTCTTTTGTGTAGGTAGGTGTGCTTTCTTTGTAATGTCACTTGCCCCTAGTTTGTTGTTTTGCTTTTGCTGCAAGGCTCTTGTTATTTAGATGCATATTTTGAAACACAGCCGATATACCCCCCCCCCATCTTGTAGAATACAGACAGACCCCTAGGAAATCTTATCAAAACTCCCTTAACTTTCCTTGATATAATTCACTTAAGAAGGGCCCTCCAGCTTTACTTGAGCTTTCTAAACTTTGACATTTTGGTGACAATTCTAACTCTAACAAAAAAATGCCCATGCTGTAATCAACAAAACAAATGTATATATCCAGGCACGGTTTTGTGGTTGGATAGAGACAGATGCCATCAGTGCTATCTTGTATCTGAATTAACACTGTAACGAGCTTTGGCATCCAAGACACAAGCAAAGGAAATAACCTGTATGATATGTGGTAATGGAATTTGCCTTGTAATTGCTGTGGAGCATGTTGACAGTGTGAAGTGGAGGCAGAAAAATAGATGACCTATCCAAACTAGCTGGAAATAAACAAATTGCTACAGGAATGCTATTAGTCGCTAAATGGTGCACATGCTAACAAAGCAGAAATGGTATCGCCTGCACCAGCAGCCCCTAGTATGTACCGTATGTATTTTTGTATGTGTGTGTATATGCGCGCGTGCATACACACACACACACAATTTCCCAGATTGGAATGGTGACCTATTGCAATTGGCCCCCAAAGAAAAATCCAACAGTGTCAGTAATTTGTCACAGTGCTCAAACATTTTCTCATCAGAGAGGTGACAGTGAGCATTGGCTGGGTAAGTGGACTTAGAAAGTAAAAGAGATGGGTTTCGCTCTTCGCTCTGACGCTCTGTGTGACCTTGGGTAAGTCACTGACCGACTCTTGGCCTTGCCTTCTCTTACCTCACTGTGTGTATTCAGACTATTGAATTCCTAGGGTGGGGAAACTATTTCATGTTGGTGCAGTGATCAGAACCACAGAAGCTCTGAGTCTGCTAGGATACTTTAAAAGAAGATTAATCCCTGATGGGTATGGACTGAGATTTCCCTGGTGTACAAAATCCATTTGTTCCTCCATATAGTAGTTCCACTGAAACTTGTACTATTATCATCCTTCTTGTCCCAGTGTGGCAGGAATCAGGAGGAAGGGCCGCTCCATATCTTGTTACTAGCAAAGGCCCAGTACTAGCACTTCCAAAAGCTATCCTTCTAGCACATGGGTAGGCAAACTAAGGCCTGGGGGCCGAATCCGGCCCAATTGCCTTCTAAATCCGGCTCACGGATGGTCCAGGAATCAGCGTGTTTTTACATGAGTAGAATGTGTGCTTTTATTTAAAATGCATCTCTAGGTTATTTGTGGGGCATAGGAATTCGTTCATTTACCCCCCAAAAAAACATAGTCCGCCCCCCCTCCCACAAAGTCTGAGGGACAGTGGACCAGCCCCCTACTGACAAAGTTTGCTGACCCCTGTAATCTAGCAGTTGCTCTGGTCTGCCATTTGGCAGCTACATGTTGCTGGCTCACTGGGATGGAGTGAACTGCAGAGTCGTCACAGGACTCAGCTACATTAGTAAAGAAAAAACATTTTAAATGTGTTATAACACTGTGACACCAGATGGCGCTGTGGAGTTCTGTCTTTCAGCATCGTGATTTCCCATTATGAGGTTTACAACGTGTTTTCCCTGAAATGTTTTTTTGATGTGTCTAGATCTAGCCCCTGTGTGGAAACAATACACATGGAGGGATTCTTATTCTTCTTTATTAAATTTATATACCACTCTTCATCTGACGATCACAGGGCAGTTTGCATTGCTGCAGAGCTGTCCCATTTGTTCATGATTCACTCATTCATATGTATACACATACGTATAGTACTCTTCTGTTGGGAGAACAACCTGCTCTCCTTAATAATTGTTAGTACCCATTGTGGTCAAGGCAATGTTGCTTTGCCATGGACGTTTATGGAAGGTTCCTGGTCTAGCACCATGCTTGCTGTACAGTTGTGATCTTGCTGTGCAGTTGTGATGTCACTACATATTTCATGTTCCTCAGCCCGATGAGTCTTGGGTGCCATGTAATGCATCTTAAAAGCTGGTCACATGAGAAGGAAGAATGCTAAAATGTGTGGTCATGTTTTATGAAGCAAATTAGGTATGTAGTGATATGAACAAAACTAGGAAATGAAACATATTGTCAGAAGTAAGCATCTTTTAATATACCAGCTTATCTGGCTGCAGTTTGAGATGTTGTCTTTTTAGCACCAGGCAAAGACTTTTCTCTCAGTCCTTTTTTGGGGGGGAGGGTAATCTTTTAACATTTAAAAAGATTTCATTTAACTTGGTCCCTATTTAAATTGGATGATGATTTATTTTTGCTTGTACAGGTGCAGTTTGTAGTTTTGATAATTGTACCAGGTTGTTTTTAATAAGAGCGGTAGTCTCGTAATCTGGGGAACTGGGTTCGTGTCTCCGCTCCTCCACATGCAGCTGCTGGGTGACCTTGGGCCAGTCACACTTCTTGAAATCTCTCAGCCCCACTCACCTCACAGAGTGTTTGTTGTGGGGGAAGAAGGGAAAGGAAAATGTTAGCCGCTTTGAGACTCCTTCGGGTAGTGATAAAGCGGGATATCAAATCCAAACTCTTCTTGTTTCATTCATTAGCAGTTTGCATTGGTTGTGCTTTGCGTTTTAATCTGTTTTTATTGTACATCACCTAGAAGCTTCCGCATGAGGCAACTGGTGAACAGAAACATATCATTCAACCTCTTCTAGCAGGAAAAAGTAAATGTAACCATGGCACATTTTCAAATTCAGGTTATTTAAAGATCTTCAAATTAAATTGATCCATTATATAACATTTTGGCTAAGCACTGATTTTAAAATTTGGCTTTAAACGGGAGCTGCCCTAGTAGCAATGGGATAGGCTCTGCACCAATCAAATGATAATGAATTGGAGTCATGGTTTTCCTCAGTGGTAAATGTGGTGATATCTTCCATGTGGAGCTTCTTCGGGATGTAGGTCTAGGACTTTATAGCTCAGTGATTTCTTGTGTGACTGATATCACAAACACACATAACACCTGTTGACCTAAACAGGAAAACAGGAAAAACATCCTGGTCCAGATTTCAGTATAGCTGATAGAATTTTCAGACCGGGATTTTGTACATTATTCAACTCAATTCCCACCTTTTTGTAAGTAACAGATTCAAGTTAGAGCAGTTGGCTGTGATGTATCCTTGTGGATTCTGGGTTCCCTGTGCTTCTCTCTGGACTTCCCTGAGGATTCTCAGGGGAGAACTATCATCCCCCCTAAACTCTATCCTACTCGTACAGAACTAGCCCAAATTACATGGAAAATTACTGCCTAGTTAATCCGCTTGGGACAGGTTCCAGCACATACATCATCAGCTTCTCCACCAAATTGATCTACTTAGGCGTCTGTCATAGTGTAGCTATTAGCTAAATATTAACTAGCTATGTCCGCAGAAACATGGACCAGAGGTCAGAGAATGACATCTCAGCAAGGTTCCTGGATGTAAGCCTGGTTTGTTTGAATTGATGCCAGTGTGCAGAGCTCTTCTGTAGGAGGTTAGAGATGGTGCTGGTCCTTCATTTTTGGTCCAGTGACTCAGCAGGATGGTGTTGTCTCAATGATGAGTTGAGAGAATCACATTCTGACCCACCACTCAAAAGCCAACAGACACTCACATTGTCTAGATACACTTTTCTCTCCCACTGGTCTAGCGAAAGGGGCTACAGAGAAAGATTAGATAGATAGATAGATAGATAGATAGATAGATAGATAGATAGATGATAGATGATAGATGATAGATGATAGATGATAGATGATAGATGATAGATGATAGATAGAGGATAGATAGATAGATGATAGACAGATGATAGATTAAAAATGGATCCTTCCTAATGGGGAAATGATTGCTGCTTAAAACTTTCTCATATGGCTGCTCTGACTATCTGGAGAGCAGCTCATCTTTAGACTCAAGCCATGTGTTGAGCCAATCACTGGACAATTAGTACTGCTTGCATCGCCACGCTTCTGCAGTCACAGGAAGGGATGTGTTAGCCGATCTCATTGTCATTTCTCCCCTCACAACTTGGTGTCATGACTTGGTGTCATTAGCGTGGCTAATGAGGTTGAGGCTATTTTCTTAGGAGGTGAATCACCAGTACCTTGTTGAAGGCCCTCCTAGCTAGAGGACACAAGTCTGCCACCATTATCTCGCTCAGAGCTTGAGTTCCATGCCATACCTCTGTCTCCCCAGCCTCACAGAAAGCCACGGACATCAAAATAAGATCAAGGAAGCATCAAGTCAGGAAGTGTTTGGGGACCCGTGAGGAACGGGCCAATCAGGAGAGAGCAGTGAGCCATTTCCTAGAAAGCCCTGTTTCATGTGTACATCTTCACAGTTGCTGCTGGTCTCTGCTATACCCTTTTTCTTTCCCGCTGAAACGTTGTCAAGAAATCATAACAGATGGAAGCGGATTTGATGTTTCCCCCTCCTTAATCCTGCTCAGCTGTCCTTTCCAATTTCTTGCAAAGTGCAGGTGCCAGCCACCAGCCATGCTTTGCTCCCAATTACAATCCTTGCTCTTTCTCTGACTTACTTCTGGAATCAAGTCACTTAATGATTATTAACATATTGCATAAAATTCCACCATGCTGCACAAAAATCCAAAGGTTGTGTCTCAACTTCAATTAATTTTAAGCTAAATGTATCCCCCCCCCTGAAATTGCAATGTTCCACATGTTTTTTATCCCATAATTGTATAATTAAATTACCCAAGTATTTACATTGTTGGACGATAGGCCACCTTGCTCATGAGCTCTTTAGACGTTAATTTTTTTATTTGTACATTGGAACATTGTTAAAATAAAAAGTTCTGGAGTGAATTCAGTGTTGTTCTGAAAGAGCTAATCCTGGCTCTTTCTACTAGCTTTATGTTATGGGATCTCTTTGTTTAAACATCCTTTGTAGATCTTTGAAATCATGGTCTCCTTTCTTTTCTTTTTAAGGAGAGCCTCCCCTCCCTTTGCAATTTCCTATCCTGGCCTCTCTGGGCTTATATAACTACCTCACTCAGTTTTGTAAGAGATCATGAATGGCTACCTTTTAAGTACCCATCCAGTCGACACTATGCTAGGGAGGCAGAGCAAACTGGTCAATTTTATTATTGTTTCTCATCATGTGATAGATTACCCCAGGCAACATGTGATAGAGCTTGGTCCCCTAGAGGGAACAGGAGTACAAAGCTGACGTGGTGAGGAGCATTTTAGTAGGTTAAGGTTCTTCCAATACAACCCTCCCCTCAAACTCACACATAGCAGTCCATAAGAACATACAGGAAATTGTGTAATACTGAATCAGACCATTGGCCTATCCAATTCCATATTATCTATGGGGACTGGCAGTGGTCCTCTTAACAACCCAGCACCCAGGCTGGCCTGGCTATTCCATCAATTAAATCCATGATGGATCTAGGAAATTTAGAATGGGGCCCAGGCATTCAGCCTAACACCCCCTCCCCCCCCAAAAAACCCCTCATAAAATATTTTTAGTCTTTCTCTTCCCTAGGCAGTTCTGACTTGTCATGGGAGAATGCGATCTGCTGCCTCCCAGGCGTGCTTGGTGACATGTTGTCATCGCTGTGAAAAACATCCAAAATGAATGGCCTAGATAAATGCAGGGAAATTATTAATTAAGAGCTTTTATCTGGGTATAGATGGTAGTTGCACCAGATATTCTTGAGTTTCGATCTTCAGATCAAAGAGGGTGATTTTGGTGGAGCAGAAATATTTTGTGGTGTGGGGGAAAATCCCCACTCTGTGTTTACTTTTACCATTTAAAATCTTGTTTGGCACCATTGGCTGTTCCTACGTTGGCACCATTTCCTCTCTGGTTGCTTCTTCCTTCATTAGCTACTCAGGTAATTCTTGTCAGTAAGGGATCATACAGTGATTCGTATGATACCATCAGCAAAATGTTTAAGAGTGTGGAATAGGATGTCCCTATTTTCATTGGAGAAACATTGGAGAGTATGTTATATTACCAATCATGCCAGCATGGGTTTCTCAAAAATAAGTCATACCAGACAATTTTTTTTTAATGTAGTTACAAACTTGGTGAATCAGGGGAATGCTGTGAACACAGTGTATCTTCATTTCAGTAAGGCTTTTGACAAAGTCTCCCATGATATTCTCTTTAGCTTTCAGGTGGAGCAAATGGCGATAGGGTTTTCTGTGGATTGCTGTTATTTCCAATTTAGAGCTAAAGGCAGGGTTTTCCCTGGAAAGGAGTAGGGCAAAGCCCCTAGAAAGTGTGGATCAAGCAGAAGATTCAGACCCATGCTTTCTAGGCATGGGACAAGATAAGCCCCAAGTTGGGGTCAAGCAAAATGACCTTTCTCCAACTGCTCCACTCCACTGATGGCCTTTCACTTATCTTACCAGAATGGGGGAAAACCTGAAGAATTTGAATTGAGAAATGAGAGGAAACTGGAATGTATCTGGGTGCTACTGTTGATCCGTATTTTCCTCTGGCTCTAACACGGTTATGTTTTGACCTGTCAGTGTACATCCTTGAACCATTTCCCTGCTGAACTGTAAGCTTGGATATTTTGTCAAAGGTTTTAGAAGGGTCTTTCTAGATACTTTATAGTGCAATAATTGCACAATTGTGTATCCTGAGAGAGAGAGAGAGAGAGAGAGAGAGAGAGAACGAGAGAACGTCTATAGATGTGTTTACAGAATCAGAATGTTATGAACTCATTATTTGAACTCATTAACCTAATGAGTTTCTGTTGTTCCAGTACGGGGCAAATAGATGCCAAGGTAATCTCTACAATTTTTAACAGGTTTCATCCAGGATGTAAGGTTACCTTTCTCCTTGTTAGCCATGCATGTGACGTACCGTATCTGTAGGGAGGCTTGGTGATGTACTACTAAGATAAAGTGAAACCCTTTCAGGCTGGTTTGTAGCATTTTGCCTCCGGCTTCTGTGAAGCTAATTGATTGAGAACTTCCAGGAATGAGCGAGGGGAAAACACACTGTGTGTTCCCTGTACAAGGATCATTCTTTTTTTTATGCACCATTATCATTGCAAACTGTGTTATGAACTACAAAATATGGTTATTATTATACACACACCCTCATTGCATGGCATTTGGTCACATTTTCAATGTTGCAAATTGTGCTCAAGAGCAAATCCAATCTGTGTCTAGCTTGTGCACCAGTGACAACAGCTCCTTCTTCTGCAAGGCAACTGGGCAAACCTCTCTACTGCTAGTCCCTGTTTCTTCAGATTATGACATCTTATCGTGCCCCACTGCCATCTTTTTGTATGTGTGACATACTTCATCATGCATGACCAAAGTAACTACTAGTAAATGCTTTAGGAAACATATCACTTGTATCACAGCTTATGGAACTGTTTTTCTAAACAATATAATAAAAAAAACAAATATTATATTGTCATGGAACCGGTAAGAATTGCTTTTCTGTGGAATAATACTGGAAATGGGCTTCAAACATGCGCTTGTATGTATTGTTGAAAGCATCATATATAACAAGACTCATAGATTTTGATGTTATAGGCCCATCTCAAGCCACCTAACTATGTTTTATGAGTACATTCAAGGACTACGTTTTAGTCACCTAATTATTTTATGTCTGTCTAACACTGGTTCTGCTGTTATCCAAAATGGTTGACTGGATAATGGGCATATTCAAGCATACACTTTTGAATCAACAGCTGTAGCTCTACCAATCCCAGCATACAGGAGATAGAATCCTACTTTGTGCTAGCTTCAAATGTTCAGTGACACAACTGTGACCCACTAGATGTTGCTGAACTCCAATTCCCATCATCGCTAACCATGCTGGTTGGTACTGATGGGGGTTGGAGTTCAACAACATCTGGATCCAGTTTCTCTACCCTTGTTCTTAGAGCATACAAGTTTTAAAATGAATGATCAAGGACATTTCAACATCTACAGCAAATTCTGAAATATAGATGTAGCCTTCACAACATTGGTACCCTTTCTGATGTCCTCTCATGACCTACCTAAAATAGAACAGGTAACATTCTGAATGATACAGGATTCTCCCCACCTTCTGTTCCTTGCTTTGAAGAGAGGTGACAATACAGACATCTGAAAGACTGTGGTTGGCATCTGAGTGATGGAACTAATCAAGTGGTTTACTCTTTGGAGATACGGTTTGAAACACGGCATGACAGTGACACATCAATTACATTCACTTTCTATTGGGAAAGGAGAGAATGAAATCATTATCTTTCTGCTCATTTGACAACTAAAGTGATTTCCAATAATGCTCAGCAGAAAACACTTGTCTCTCTAATACTGCACACCTGAGTCTCAGTCAGTCAGTCAGTCATGCTGCACAGGAAAAGATCGTGTTATTCAGAAATGGGGAGAGAAAGATCTTTATAGACTTAAATGATTTATTTGAAAGTGGTTCACCTATATCAGCTGAACAAATAATGTGAAAAGTTGGAATGCAAAGTGTAAATTGGCTTTCTGTTCTTCAAATAGTGTATTTTATATCAAATTCTGAAGTTAAAGCACATGCTGCAAGACCTTTAACATCATTTGAAAAACTGATTTTGCATACAAATGAAAATACCCTATACTCTATCAAATAATTAATGAGTTAACAATTGGAGGATGTAATTCCGTGAAACAGTAAAAGGAATCTGATCTAGAGATAGAGATTGAGGAAGTAATTGGAATAATTTGTGTGTTAAAAAACTACCAAAACTCTTATCCAAAAAAATACATTTAAATTATTACACCGATGGCATTTGACACCATTACGGTGTAGCTATATTAATAAAACAATCCCAACTTTGTGCTGGAGAGGCTACAATAGTTTAGGTACAACACATCCCATGTGGTGGACGTCAGCTGCTTCACACAGCTTAATGGAATTAGTTAGGTTTTGTAGCCTATTCCTATGCTTCATTTATCTGCCTAATTATGGTACTTAATACTCTCCTATTTGGGCTCTCTGTGTGCTAGCCCCATATTTTTAAATTAGGCACCAGTCATTTTTTGAAACTTTGCTGTCAGCCCTCACACATGGGTCTCTAGAGGATTAAATATAATTCCTATATCCTCTTACCAATTCCCATCAGAAGGGACTCCTGGAAAGAGCCCTCATGTCTTACCTCACAAACCAACACAATCAAGTCCTGGCCCACATCAACACCATGATGTGAAGGAGGGCAAAGTAGGGAAAGCACAGGACCATGGGACGATCCCCTGTGAAGCAGAAATGGCTATATCAGCTTCTAGACAGAAGTTGCTGCTTGCCAAAGGTGAAGACCCAAAGTACAGAGTTTGCAGCAGACCGACAAGGTGACTGCCTGATCATACATAGCAGGTGCCATTCCAAATGGCCAATGTCTGGAAAAACAAGACAAAAATCTGCTGCAGTTCCTAGAAACTGTAGCAACAAAGTGCACTGTACTGGTTGTTGTCAGTACTTGCCTCGTCGCCAGCCTTTTAGAATTCTCTGAAAGTGTCAACAAACATCTAGATAGGGATGAGATACATCCCCTGGACTTCAGAAAAGCTTTAGGCAAAGTCCCATGACTAGTCCTCCTGAGTAAACTCAGTGGCGCTGCAAGGTTTGGTGAAGGGGTGTCTGGGAAGCATCCACACAACTCCACCACTTTCTTTCCCTCTCCTCATGTTGCCCTGGTACCAAGCAGTGAGAGAATGGGTTCCTTTCTCTTTAATCTGAAAGAGAAGGGAGGCAGTTCTCACCCCCTTTAAAAAAAATGCCCTGGCATGGAACAGGAGGGAAATTAAATTAATTCTGCTCACCCCCGTAGCAAATGGGGAGGAGGAGAATGGGTCCCTTTTCCTTTTACTCATCGGAAAGATAGAGGGATCCATTCTCTTCTCCACCTGCCAGGGAAGGGGCTCCTCCCTTTCCGAAACCTTTCTTCAAAAATTCTCGCAGAGATGGTTGCTGCCTCCAGTGCACCCAACCACCTCTATGACAAATTTGGAGCAAAGGTTAGGAAAAGGGAGAGAGGTCCTTCCCCATCTCGCCTGCTTGCTTGGTTGTCCCCTCCCCTCTCTATCTCCCCACCTCCTCTCCCCTCCCCCTCTTGACCAGGTAGTCCCCAGTTTTTAAAGATAACGTTTTTGCAGCGAGTGCGCAGCTGCTGGAACAAAGCAACAGACAGCTGTGCATGCCCCGTTCCATTTCAGAGTGCCTCTGGACCCACATGGATCCAGAGGCACTCTGAGGAATTAAAGATGGTAGGCACAACTGTTTAGAACTAAATCTTTCTAATGACTTACTTAAAAAAAAAATAGGTGAGGTGATTGCCATTTGTTGTAGCACCATCGTTGGGGGAACTCCAGGGGCTATGGGGTCCCAAACCTATGCCTGGTAGTTCATCCGTAGCGATGCTGCTGCCTAAACTTATAAGTCATAAGAAGATTAAAAAAGCCCTACTGGGCCAGGCCAATGGTCCATCGAGTCCAGCATCCTCTTCTTACAGCAGCCAACCAGATGCCTGTGGGAATCTCGCAAGCAGGACCTGAGCACAACAGCATTCTACCCACCTGTGATTCACAGCAACTGGTATTCAGAGGCATGCTGAATCCCAGTCATGACCTAAGATGGGTCCTTTTACAGTAGCAGTGGGGAATCTCCAGCCTAGGTTAGGTTGGACTGTTTCTGCCAAACCACATGGGTGTGTCCTCTACATATATGATATCACATGTGCAGGAGTTAAAGAAGGCAGGTCTTAGTTAATGGGGTTTGCAGGCACCATTGATCAGCTGGTGCTGCAAAGCCCTGTGCATCTGTTTCTGCAGTCACTGATGATCAGCTGTACAACATGTAGATTAGTAACTGGTTGAATAATAGGAAGCAGATGCCAGGATTGAATGGACAGTTCTCACAATGGAAGCACGTCAGTAGTGGTCTCCTCAAGGGATCTGTATTGTTGTGATCAGTGCTATTTTAAATATTCAGAAATTAAATGCAACCTGGTCTCAATAATGCACTTCCCAGGAAGGACCCCAGTACTTCCTTTGCTGCACTGCAAGTTTGGCTCTTTACATAACTGGCAATAAATATGAGGTAAAGTAATGGTGTGTCCCCCACCCCAAGTGAGGTGTCAAGTTAGCGTGCTCCTCCTGTTGTGTGTGAAATGTCACCCCCATACAGTACTTTGTCTGAGCTCAGCTTTTAGTCACTGGGGACATAAGCATCACCCATTCATTATTCTGAAGTTCTTTCAGGCACAGCCATTGATGTTATGTTGTCACATTTGGTGTGGTTTATAATAAATGTACGTGGTTTGTCAGGCTTCAGAAGGGACGTGTTTTATTTGTTGAATGCCTGATGAAGAGCCTTTTGAAATTCTGCTGCTGCCTTAAAGAGAATCAAAGCCAATAGTATCCTCTCCGATTGTCATTTGACATGCTAGAGTATCCTGTAATACATGACACCATTCATAATTAGGGAACTCCTCTATTCATGGCAGCTCTAGCTGTGGTCTCCAAACAGTTAATGTCTCTCTAGCACCTTTGGTTTACTTAAAACTGGGTCTTGCACAACTGATCACAAGCGAGGTCTGTGACTCGGCTGGTAAGCTTGCAGCCTACCTTGAACTTGTGAAAAGCTTGGATGAGGCTGATAATCTAGGTATTCTGGATAGTGCCAGTTTGATTGCTGCCACATTGTGCAGTTATTAGGAATTAACAGTTAGTGCACATATTTTGCCAAAGACACACAGTACAAGAGCAGGGGTAACACGAGACAGAGCTAGGGCAGAGGAGCACAGGGACAGATCTTATGACTGCAAGTTACTGAATATTTAACACCTTAAGTCTGGGTGGTATTGAGGAGGAGCCGCCTGTTCTCCATAGTTATACATTTTTTTTCTTTTTTAAAGTAAGTATTTCTTTTGCAGTAGCGATGCAGCTCCAAAGGAAGAAAGCAGAACATCCCTGCCAAAACTGCAGCACACTCTTTTGAGCACAGAATGGCTTTTTGGAGAATTTACAAAAAACACATTTATTTGAAGCAAGTCTCATTGATTTCAGTGGGGCATAGTTTCAAATATACAGGAAGGACTGAGCTGCATATCTTGTGTTAAGCTAGCCAAATGCAAATTTAAAATATGGTTTTACATTTAAAAAAAAACAAAAACATTTTGTTAGATTTGAGCCGCCTCCTGTTATTTTAAGAATATTTCCTCTAGTAAAAGTAAACAATGTGAACTATGTTCTGTTATGCCAGGTAGTCTTGTGAATCTAAGAACATAAGCAGGTCCATAAGCTGGACCAGGCCAATGGCCCATCTAGTCCAGCATCCTGTCGGCCAACCAGGTGCTTATGGAAAACCTGCAAGCAGGATCTGAGCACAATAGCACTTTACCCTCCTATGGTTTCCAGCGAGTAGCATTCAGAAGCATTTCTGCCTCTGACGGCTACTACCTCGTTCTATGCTATGCCATGATAATGCATTTTTGTGGGGCGGGGGAGAATATGCCTCTTCCTTCTACTGTGAATATAGCAAAGTGGCTGACAGATCTTAGGGAATTACTAGTTCATATTAAGGAACCATGAGTATGAATCTCTAATAAAGTGTAGTATAGTGGTTATTGTTCATGCAGGCCACATCCAGGTTCTCTTAGTTTTAACTGATTTTCTAGATCCATTTCAACTGGTGTTTAGGCCCAGTTTTGGCATGGTCACCCTGTATGATGACCTCTGTCAGAAGAGAGACAGCGAGGATTAATCTCCCAGCTGCTGCCTAAGTTGGGATGTGTGTGTCACCACTCTGCAGAGGTTCCAGTCCTACTTGAATGCTTGTTTTCAGAGGTCGGTGCATAGGGAATGTGCTTTGGTCCCATGTATACCTGAAGGAGCATCTCCACCCCCATCGTTCTGCCCGGACACTGAGGTCAAGCGCTGAGGGCCTTCTGGTGGTTCCCTCATTGTGAGAAGTGAGGTTACAGGGAACCAGGCAGAAGGCCTTCTTGGTAGTGGCACCAGCCCTGTGGAACACCCTCCAATCAGATGTCAAAGAAATAAACAACTATCAGACTTTTAGAAGACATCTGAAGGCAGCCCTGAATCATTGTATTTTAATACAATTTTAATAATAATAATAATAATAATAATAATAATAATAATAATAATAATAATTCCTTCTGTGTGAGGTTCCATAGAATTCAGTTTTATCCTCCAAACTGCTCTACATGAAACTGGAGTATGTTGTCACCAGTATGCTGATGACACACAGCTCTGCTTCTCCTTTGCATCTGTAGGTGCAGCAGTGGATGTGCTGGATCAGTGCCTTGTCTTCATAGTGGACTGGATGAGAGCCAGTTAACTGAAGCTTAATCTGAACATGACTGAGGCACTGTTTAGTGGGTGGTTCCCTAGACCAGATGTGGCCTGGCAGGGGCTGATGGGAGCTTGAGTTCAACAATGTCTAGAGGTCTACAGGTTCCCCAACCCTGATTTAAAAGATTTCTTCAGCAAAGCTTCTATGCAGTTTTTTTTTTTGGGGGGGGGGATGCTGCTTTTTTTAAGAAGTAGAAACATTTGTTTTAAAAATTATTACTTCCCCCCCAAAAAAGTAGCAATTCTCGCTCATCGAAAAATTTAATCCCACCAAATGATGATACATGAATTTAAAATCATTTGAATGTAACACAGCCTGCAATATCTCGAGGACTAGGGCGATTTCCAGTTGTAGATTCAGCACGAAATGCAATGAAAAAGCACCATGTGAAAGAGCCACAAGGCATTCTGTTTATCTGAATGCCTCAGAGACACCTCAGATGTTTAGCTAACCCACCAATTGATAAATGGCAGTACATTACTCATTAGCTACTTAGGTTTCATGGTCACACTGGGATCTTGACTTTAGATGACAACGATTTTCTGATTAAGGTTAGCTGAAAACCTGGGCTTACCCCATGATATATTGTGTACAATACAAACATCGGTATTTGTATGGGTGACGTGGTAGCTCAATGTAAAAGATTAGTTATATAAGACTATTGTTGCGTATAATTTCACCATGTTCACCTGCACAGCTACACTTTACAACATAGGTTGTCCTCATATGGAATTAAAATTAAAGTCAAGTTTTAACTACTGTATTTCAAAAAAAGAAAGTTAGAATTATAAATACACTGTGTTGCCAATGCTGAAAGTTATCACAGTGATCAAATTTGATCAAACCACAAACTATGTTTGCTGGGAATGTGCCTCCTGCTGTTTTGGCTACATTGCAGATTGCTGCATACCAACCACTCATTTGCATTTTTCTTTACAATGAATCTGTAGATTTATCTAGCTTTTTAGACTCTCTACGCATTCTTCTCATGTGTACAGTAAATGTGTTCAGGAGAAGCAGGGCAGTGCCTGCTGAACCAAGTCCCAATACTGCTGTACCCCGCAGGCTCCAATCTCATTCTACCTAGAAAGTTATGAAAGGGGTGCACATACAACTGCACATCAACAGGCTCTTCGTGGCCAACCAGAAACATTTTGGAAACCTACATGCCAGACCTGAGCACCAAAGCACTCTCCCTTCTTGTCGTTTCCAGACACTGGTGTTCGGAGGCATACTCCAGAGACACTATGTCTAGTACTTGAATTTCTCAAATCTTCTTTGAATTTGTCTAATCATCCAAGATGGTGGTCATCATTGCCACTCTTTTACTTGTCCTGAATCCTCCTGTTTTCAGCTTCATTAGATGTCCATGAGTTTTAGTGTTATGGGAGAGGGCTATCCACTTTCTCCATGCCACTTCCATCTTGTCACCCCTTGCCTATCTTTCCTCTAAGCTGAAAACTCCCCAAAACTAAAAAATTGTAGGGGAGTTGCTCCATTCCCATGATCATCCTTACTGCCCTTGTCTGAACCTTTCCCATCTCTACAATTTCCTTTTTGAGGTTTGGCGACTAAAATGATACACAGTATTCCAAATGCAGGTCATACTATAGATTTGTATAATGGCATTTCTGGTATAAATGATGTATAAATGCATAAGCTCTGCATTAATGGTAGCTCTTTGCTGGGGAAACTACAGCTCATTGAATATGCTTTAAATGTATAGTGTGGATCACATCAGAGCATGAAATATGAAGTTAAGTGTATGTAACCATGCATTAGCATGTGGTATTTGCATATAACATCCTATATGGGCTACTCTCAGCAGAATTGGACATACAGAAAGCAATATCCAGGCACAAGGCTGAGTTTTTTTGCCTCAACATAACAACATAAAATGTCTTGTTTCTCTAATGCTGCAAAGACATTTAGAATTTGAAACAATAAAAAAGCAAAATAATTCCAGGTGTCTTTTGAATCAAATGCCTCTTCTTCAAGAGTAGCTTTATAAAACAGCCAGCTTTTCTGCTTTTTCCTGGCACAAACAGGTTATTCTCTAGACTATACCACCTACACTAACCACACTCCTTCTGTGGTAAGCTATTTGGACTGGCAGGGATCTGCACTTTTCTTCTGTGGCTTATGCAAGTGATGTATTTAACCAGGACACCTGACATCCAAGAACATCCGGAAGAACCCACAGAGTTTGTAAACTGTGAATATGATTCAGACAAACCTAAGCATTTTCAGGTCCCACTGACCAACTGGAGATTTAAAGCAGTCTTGCTGAAATCAACTGGACTTAAAAGTGCTTGTATTTTTAACATGTAACTTTATTATGCATATTTCTTGCAAGCCATATGTATGGGGTGTTAGGGGAGGGGTAACACCTTTGGTGGGGGACACGTTGTGCTCCTTCTGAGATAGTTTGTCCATCTTTGCTCCCCACCCTGCACTTAGTTCTCACCTGTGGCTCCTAGAAGCTGTCAGCATGCAACAGCAGCCATACCCCAAGAACAGCTGGATAGCCAAAGAGCTTTCAAACCCTCAGTGAGTTAAGGACTTCCCTTGCATGCAATGACAGGCACCAGTGGATTGAGCGTACAATTCCAGTAGTGGACCCAACGGTCAAGAAGGTGGTTTCTGCAAATGCTGTAGAGAGAAGTGAGGGGCAGATGGGGCTCGTCAACCCTTAGAAGGTAGCCAGCCCATCCAGGAGAAGGAAACTCTGGTCCTAAACCTCCACTGCCTTGCGTCTATACTCATCCAGGAGACACGTCGGGAGTAAACATCAAGGACAAAATCAGTACCTGCTGCCTTGTGGGACATCTTCGGCAAAAGAAGAAACTAAGGACTAAACCCTACACAAATCCCTAACACGGTTAGATGTCATTTTGTTCGACTCTTTCTGGGAACTCCTGGAGCCAAAAGTATTGCTCAGCAAGGGCAGCCCAGGACCTCCATACACACTGCCCAGGCCTGCATCTCGGAGAGCTCACTTCAGTGCTGCTAACACAGCAAAAACAACACATGAGGCAGCAGTTATGAGTGACTGGTCTCTGCAGCCGCAGCAGATGCTGTGATTCCCCAGTGGTTTGACTTCACCCCCTGAAGGCACACGCCACTGTTTCTCAAGACAGACAGATGCCAACAGTAACAATATATATCTGGAGACATTTTATGTCCATTTGTTTTTAACTTTTGATTTTATCAGTATTTTAATGAATATTTTATATTGTTTTATGTAAGCGGCTTAGAGGTTTCTGGTCAAGTAAGCAGCATATAAATGATGTTTAAAAAAAACAAAAACAACTTTGGCTCAATCACACATTATATTTTTAGCTTGTGCCAGCATTGTATATGCTAAATATGAAGACAATATGTAGTTTGCATTTCCTTCTTTGTATGAATTAATTATGCATGTGGACATTGAAAATGCCGTCTTTGACCTGACTGATATAAGGTGTGTGTGAGAAAAACTCTCCAGTTCTGGCATCTTAAATGCACCTCATTAGGTGTATTTATACTGTTCAGATTATGTCTTAATTGCCATCCATGAGAATAGTATTGAATCCAGAGGAAGCAAATGCCCTTGCAATCTTGCCATCTGAGGGTTGCAATCCTATGTACATAGTGTCCTGGGATTTCAAAGTAAATATGACTACCCTGTTACACAAGTCTATTTATGCAAATCCCTGTTTGCTGGCCTTAGCGTGCTTTCTCAAAGGCTCTCCTAGATTCAATGGACTTGCATCCGCATCGGGTCCCTTGGATGCACAAAAGCCCTAACCACACACTAGCACATGGCCGCTCCCAAAGAATCTTGGGAACTGTAGTTTTTTAAGCATGCTGGGGCCGATATATCTATGTTCCCAGGCCTCTTTGGGAGAAGCCAAGTAAATGCAGGGTCACCGTTGTGCTTTAGGTCGCATAAAGCCCTAGTGAAGCGCTGCCTTCAGGGATCTGATGTCCAGGTAGTCTAACTGCCAAGGCTGGTGCTTCTATGGCCTGGGATCCGGCTCTGGTTTCTCCCACTAAATTTAGATGATTAGAAGACCCAAAATAGGCCAGTGGCATTTAATCTACACTTTTCTTTTTGTCGGGCTTAATGAGCTGCGCCCCTTTAGACTGCGGGGGGGGGGGGGTTAGGATGTCTAAACAACGATTTATTTACACACATAGTATCAGGATTAAAAACGCAGCATTTTGCCACACCGAGGATGAGCTCATTCCCGGAGTTTAAGAGATTCACTCGGAGGTAAACCCCACGCTTTTTAAAGACGCTTCGTGGCGCTGCGATCCTCGACGCGCTCGTCTGAAAAATTACGTGTAAGGGTTAGATTGGACTGGGTATAGCGGCCTTTAAAAAATAAGAGAGGACTGGAAAAGTTGAATCTGTGTGGGTTATGCTCGATATAAAACTACGTGCTCCAAGGAAACCTTTGCAACTCGCCCTAGACTGGGCTGAGAACTTCAAACTTTGGTGCTAAACACTCTTCCCTGGATCTGCGTCGAGACGGACCTTTCGGCCAAGAAACCTGTCTCGGAGCGAAGCGCCACCGCCTGCTCCCCAGCGATCGTCCGGAGTGAAAGCCTTCAGGATCGCGGCCGACTTTGCCGAAGTTCTGGCGCCTCCGCGCTCGGCCGAGAGAGGCACGCGGCCCGCCGGGATAGGAAGCGAGGAGCGCCCTGGCGCGCTGCCCGCCCCTCCCGCCTCGTGCGCCTGTGCCCGGCTCCCTCGGGCGCGCAGGCTCCGGTGGCCCCCCTCGCTCTCTCCCGCCCTCGCCTGTGCCCCGTCCGGGGTGGACGCGGGAGGGGGGCACCGTGACGCTTCTCCGAAAGCCGCGGAGATTGGAGGCCGCCGTGGGGGCGGTCCTGGTGCCTTTAATCTTCCCCTCCATTGGGGATTATTGGCGAACACTGTAATCTGCCAGTGGTAGGGACGGACGCGCCGGAGCGACAGCCGCGGGATTGCCGAGCGAGCGCTGCAAACCGACAAGTTTGGCCGGCGCGGGACACGACCCGGACTGCAGGACCGGCACGTAAGTCTCACGGAGCGGATCGGGAGGGACGGGGTGGATCCACAAGCCAAGGGTGCCTCACCTTTCTCCCGTTGCTATTTATAAAAGCCGCTATTCGGCGCACCCGGGGGTCGGGTCGGGTGGGCCAGCGCCTCGGCGGTGCGTTTCCAAAGGAACGCTCCAACTTTACGCAGCGGTGCTTTGCGAGCTTCCTCGCCGCTAGTCCCTGGCGGCCCTCGCCAGACCTTCGAGACATCTTTAAATAGGGTTTCATCCTCGCTTTATTTTACTACAACGGCTAATACTTGCGTGGGTTGGGCTTACCGTGTCTTTGACGTACTCGCAGGAGTTCAGCGACGGAAGGAATCTTTCTGGACCGGACTGCTGGCAAATGGTATATCGTTGCAACGAGGAGCAAATCTTGCCATCAGCTCGCTCCTTTCCTCCGCCTTGGTTCAGAATAGGGGTTATAGTCTGTGGGGAGCGGATGTCTGGAAGAGCCCCCGCTGGGTCTTCTCTGGTCTCCTTTGGTGACCTTGTGTTGCTCCTTGCCGTGCCAAACAGTTATTTTTATTTATCTGGGACTTTTAAAAAAAATAATGTTTTAGGTATTCAAATACTGTCTTTCATATGGTATGGCAAGGCAGTACACAATGGAAAAAAGTACACTCTCTCTCTACCAAAACTTTTTCTAGTATTACTTTCAGCTTTTCCACCATCTTTTCTCAGCATCACAGACCTGGGCTAAGAAACACCTAACTTTTCTGAGAAAAAGAGATAGTTGTAACTAGCCTCACACTTAGTTAATAATACTGTTAATATATTTCTGAGGTGTCTAATATATTTTTGAGGTGTTAGTTTACGGTAAAAAATGAAGATGGAAAGAGCCATGCTTTTTTCATCTCTAGCATATGAGATTTGACAACCTGGTACTATGACAATGGAAAGGTCCCAGGATCAGAGAGTAACAGTACTTTGTGTTTTGCATCATCTTGAGACAATTCTGCACCCATACCATTCCTCACACAGGGCATGATCACATCCATCTGCAGCCCAAATCATCAGTGCATCTCTGTTGTGCAGCTTGACCCACAGGCTCCATCTGTTTGCTCCAGTCTCCCTGTCATCTCCAGGTGGTGTGATGCCCTAGGAAGAGAAAAATATCTCAGGGTTCTCAGTTATAAACATTACTACTTAGGCCGCAAACTTTCCAAATTTGTGTTTTCTCTAAGAAATAGAAAACACTTACTCTTGTCCTCTGGGCTCAGAAAGCAGAATGGGCAGTGATGGTTTTGAGTGGGTTTTGCCTCTGGTGCCTCTGTAGGAGCAATGGTGGGGCTTCTCTGCAGTCAGAGGAGGATTGCCATTTTACCTTTTCTGGTAGCCCCTTTAGTACAGTTTTTAGAAGCTGAAGGGGGGAGGCCATAATTTGGCTAAAACTGAAAAGAGTGAGGAGAGAGAATTTCATTAAGGGCCCCCCTACCTCTCTTCCCATTTCATGCTGAAGTGACAAGAATTGGACCAGGTTACCTCCGGAGGTTCCTTCCAGGTGTCGATAAGAGACAGTTCTGGGATATTTTCAGCAACTCTCTCCAGACTGCCCTCGTCTCAGGATCAGAATAATGGTATCAGTCTGCTTTACAGGATTGTTGTACGCAGGGCTTTTTTTCCAGCCAGAACTTGCTGGAACTCAGTTCTGGCACGTCTCAGGTGGGCGCCAATGCCATTATAAGAGAACAAAGGAGAAGAATAGCACTGGTTGTAGGGATTACTGAGGTAATGTATGTGGAGCCTTCAGATATTTGGACTACATCATAAGAATTTTGTGCTTATTCTGTAACTGTATTTGGAGAGAAAATATTAAATTCCAACTATTTTGCATATGGAAAGTTTATGATGTATGTTTTATATGCACACACATTTTCCCTCTCATAAAGCCCACTGTAAAGCTGTTTGAATTGTCCCAAATGGAACAGGACATGCTGATCTCATTACTAAGACTATTTTATTCATATTTGAACATAATTCACTGCTAATGGCAACATCTTGGAAATGCGGAGTACTCAGAGTGGCTGGATTATCCAGGAGGATAAGAACTTGTCTGATGTTTGCTGTGTCCTGTGCATAAAGAAAACCCTCCACTTTTTCCAGCTTTAATTTTTAATTGGGCCGGGGAGTGACATATGTTTCCTAGCTCTGGAAACTGTTGCAGCCTAGATCAAATATCAGGACCTTCTGGTATAGACTTGAGCTGGACCGAGCCATGTGGAACTAGGGTAGTTTGGCATTCCACAGCCCTACGGAGCTTGTGTTTTGTTTGGGAGTATGAAAAGTCTCCGGTTTCAGCTCCTTGTCGTTTGTGGCACAGTTTTACCACTGGCCTGTGAGGCCAAAGCTCTCACTTATGGCTGTAGGCTGTTTGCTGTGCTGTCTGTTTCTAGGAAAGGAGTAGAGAGGCTGGCTTTGGTAAGCAGTGGGACATGCCTATAGGAGAGTATTTATAGAGCTTGGCCTATTAGTGTGTTTTTGTGAATGCAGCAAGCACATTGCATTCTCTGGTGGGCTCCTCACTCCCACTCTCAGCTCATTTCTTCACCCGTGCACCCAGAGTAAAGGCGTATCTAGATCTCTGTATGCAGAGTCAACAATTAACTGCTCTGTGTGGTCAGGGAGGGCAGAGAAGGACCACTAAATTTACATCTGCAACAGCATCACCTCCCAAAGTGACACACGTGGTAGAAAGCAGGCTGTCTTTTCTCTTGCATTCTGAATGGCTATAAACTTTGCTTTTCAAATTCAAATCTGCCATTCTCTCAGCTTTGAGTACACGTCAAAATTGTGGGCTGAGGCTTTGATTTGGAACAAAACTGTGTTTTTAGTAAGTGAGCTGTTGCAAAGCTATGCTGCAAGCAGCTTTATGCTACACAGTGGTACCTCGGGTTACATACGCTTCAGGTTACAGACTCCGCTAACCCAGAAATAGTACCTCTGGTTAAGAACTTTGCTTCAGGGTGAGAACAGAAATCGTGTGGCAGCAGCGCAGCAGCAGCAGTGGGAGGCCCCATTAGCTAAAGTGGTGCTTCAGGTTAAGAACAGTTTCAGGTTAAGATTGGACCTCCGGAATGAATTAAGTACGTAACCAGAGGGACCACTGTACATACGTGTGTGTGTGTGTGTGTGTGTGTGTGTGTGTAGGTTTTCAAGAGGCTTGGGGCAGCTTCTCCTTCTCTTCTGAACCTGGCATACATGTGCCGTTTGCTTTGCTATTTCTTGGTGCGGAGACTGGGACAGCTAAATTATAGCATAGCTGTCAACTTTCAGATTTGAAAATAAGGGATCAGCAGCCTCGAAAATAAGGGATCAGCAGCCTCACCTGTCCTGGGGACACTCTACGGGATATCTAACAATCCGGGATAGCAGTGGGAAGCAGCGGGAAACAGCGATGGAATAAGGGAATTTCCCGCAAAAAAAGGGTTAGTGTGGGGCAGTGGCGTAGCGTGGGGGTGCAGGGGGGGCCGGCCGCACCGGGCGCAACATCTGGGGGTTAGGGTTAGGGGGCGCAAATCCACGGGTTAGGGGACGCAAATCCACGGGTTAGGGGGCGCAAATCCATGGGTTAGGGGGCGCAAATTACTTGCCTTGCCCCGGGTGCTGACAACCCATGCTACGCCACTGGTGTGGGGTTGTCACTTTGTTACTTTCAGGTTCCCTTGTGCCTTTGACAAATGTACAGTTGGCAGAAATTCAGTGTGCACTACTGTTTCTGGTACAGGAGTGAAGTGATAGGGATTCAACTAACCTGTTGAATTTCTGCCTTTCACCCATTTGCTCTGTGTGCACACTATATGTTTAAAGCATACTTAATGCACAAAGAATCTTGGGAGCTAGTTCACCACTTTCAGAGCTGCAATTCCCAGCATGCTTCACAAATGACAGTCACGTGCCTTAATGTGGGGAAGTCATGTGCCTTAGATGTGCTGTAAAGGTATGCCACAGGAGCCCTACCAAATCAAATGGTGGCACTCCAAAATAAAAAGGAATCAAGTTTTTTGTTTAAAGAAGAAGCTCCATCCACTGACCTACACACTTTCTGGACTGAAGAGATCTCTTTACAACTTCTTTCAAAGAACACCAGTAAGCAGCAGTTTTATATTGGCAAAGCAAGCTCCCAGTGCTTCTCCATGCCACAAGCTGATGGTCTGATGATTGCTGTTAGTGGGAAGCCCTGCATTGCTTCTAACATGGGGCCAAGATGCTCTTTATCTTGTCAAGGCTTGCATGGATATTTGTCCACTCTGCACCCAAACAAGGGCAGTGTTTGAAACTCGCATTCTTCTAGGCACATTTTGCGATAGGGAATTTCATTAGCACAAGCACTTTCTAAGCTCTGGGCACAGTACTGCGCCTATGATTTCAGATTAAAACTGCAGAGTGGAAGGAAAGGAGGACCCTTTTCTGTCTCCCCACTTCCAGCTACTCTCTGAAGCAGGCTTCCTCAAACTCAGCCCTCCAGATGTTTTTGGCCTACAACTCCCATGATCCGTAGCTAGCAGGACCAGTGGTCAGGATGATGGGAATTGTAGTCTCAAAACATCTGGAGGGCCGAGTTTAAGGAAGCTGTCTCTGAAGACTAGAGAAAAGACCCTCTTAAGAGTATTAGGGCGGTGGGCAGGGGAAGAACCAGACCGTGTGAAAAATGAACATAATATTTTAGCTGCAGTTCATTCATTTTCAGCTTTGTATTCGTGTTATAAAAAAAAGCACGCCTAGACATCCCGTTATTGGGCCGATAACTTAGGTTTAAGGTGCCATTTAGCTCCTAGCTTTCATATCTCAGTTTCTAACACTGAACAAGGGCACAGTTGTTTGCTGTTGGAAACAATCAAAGGTTCATGTTGGAGGATAGGACGGTTATGGGTAATTTCAAGCGGCTCTTCCTGTGGCTTCTGTCATCTGATCATCTCAAAGAGCCTTGCGTTCATTCATTCCCTCTCACGTCATCCCGTCCGGCAGGCATTGTTTCATATCCCCATTTCACTGGCAGGTACTGTGGTGTGGTGTGACAGGAACAAGCTAGGCAATGGTACAGGCAGGGCAAGGGACCTAGGCATCCTTGCTGCCTTCAATGTTGTATTCTCGTAATCACGAGGAAAAAAATAAAGGCCTTTCTCCACAGTTTAGTTTATGGCATAATAAATGGCACATTTGTTTCTCATTAGTTGCACACAGTCCACATGACACCCCTCAAGGTGACGTATGGCTTAGAGTGAATATGCCACAATATTTTGTACCTGAGAAAATGCAGTGGATCCCTTTCCAGTTAGTGCATTAACTGACGCTGTACTTCATCAAGTATTTTGTGAAGCTGCTTCATTCTATGAACTTTCTCTATGTATAAGGTTAAGTTTTGGAGGTAGTGTGTCTGATGTATAACGACAGCACTGTAGCACTTCCCCAGTATTTACAACTCTAGCAGCAAGCATCACCAACAAGTCCATTCCCTCCTCTCCCATTGTTGAAAGTATGACATAATATTTCGTAAACCCTTTCTGTGTTTTTAGATGTGATGTGCTTCCCCTCTCTAGCACTAGGGTGCATGTGTAGCCAGATTGTTTGAACATGTGTTGCAGCTGGAGGGGGGGATAGAAGCACAACTTTCTCTGATCTATTAAGTATAAGTGAGAATTTAAAAAGAACTTTGACCACCATATGATGACTAAAAAGTCATTGGGATTAATTTTTTCCATACATGTATAACATATTTATATATGTTTTCTTAAACATCAGGAACAAAATTCTGAGGGTACAAGCTGTTCAATCAGTGAAACAGACATCCTATACCTATAACAAACTCAGTTGGTCTCTAAGGTGCTCCTGGAAGGAATTTTTATATTTTGTTCCAACTACGGCAAACCAACATGGCTACTTATCTATAACTAGACTTCCTTGCAGGGAGTGATGGATTATCCTTCCTTTTGAAGTTTGTAAGTGGGGTTTAGATACCCACCTGTTGCAGTAGTGGGTTTCCTGCATTGGCAAGGAGTTGGACTGGATGACCTTTGAGGTCCCTTCCAAACCTGGGATTCTATATTAGGCTGTTAGATACATAAAAATTAAAAATAAAGATGGGTGGGTTGTTGTGGTGGTTTTTTAAAAAATTGTGACTGAGGCTTGCTTTGACTGTTTTGTGAAAAGGCCCCCTTTTTTTTACATAACAAAATTTATGTACTGATTAATTTAAAAACCTCTAGGCAGTTTACATAAAATATTTATAAGAACATACCAGTAAAACCAACAGACATAATAAAGTCTAACGTAATAAAGTTGACAAAATATAAATAAAGCTTACACTTTAAATGCTATACTACTCAATGAACTCCTCTCCTATTCCGCAGCTTAGCCAAGACCAAGGCGCTTGGATATACAGCTTAATGCACTGAAAGTAATTTCACTTTCATCACCTCCAAAGGAATTCAGGACCCAGTTGGCGTTTTACATAGTACTTCAGAGTACCTTCCAAGGGGGCACCTGATCCCAGGATCCTCTGATGCTGTGCCGATGCACCAGGTCCAGAACTAACACCAGTATAATGTAATTGAAGTAGAAATCACAATAGCTAGAGGCAACCTAGTGATATCAGCAAACCCTCCCGTGGTATCATTCGCAACTCCTCCACATTAAGCCTGCCTAGAAGGAACCCGTCAGCACGTGGTAGGAAATGTTCTGGTGGCATGACCCAGTTCAGCCCACACCGCTCCTACATACAAAGCCCAAGCCCGCTGTCAAGGTGAGCCCACAGCACTTCCCTGGCCAGCTGTCCATAGAGGTACGTTAGCAACTGCTGTCTGTAGCCACAAGCACTGCAGTGCTCCCCTCAGACCAAGGAGGCAAGGCAACAGCCTGCTAACAGCACCTTTGCCAGGAAAAAGCCTGGGCCAGGCAGGAAAGGAGAGGTTGTCATTCCAGTCACAAGCGTCAGCCAAGCAAGTGGGTAGGAAGAGGCCCAGACATGGAAGCCAGTTGACCACAGGCTTCTCAGGCAAACATTACAAGAGCCCTGATGAGTCAGACCAAAGGTTCATCTAGTCCAGCTTCCCATAGAGGCCAAGCCAGTGCCTCTGGTAAACCCTAAGCAGGGCACGAATAGCTCTCTGCCCATTGTCTCCCCCCAGAAACTCATTCACTGGCATACCTCTGAAACCAGGAGGCTTCGTTTTAGGTTTCGCCAGAAGCGGCTTAGTCATGCTGGCCACATGACCCGGAAAAACTGTCTGTGGACAAACACTGGCTCGCTCGGCCAGTAAAGCGAGATGAGAGCTGCAACCCCAGAGTTGTTCACGACTGGACTTAACTATCAGGGGTTCTTTACCTTTACCTTTACCTTTACCTGTCCCCTCCTGAAGCTGCTTTTGTTTAGCAGAGGTGACCATCTGGGCTCTTGTTCCATAGGCTGACTTGTAAGGTGTGCTTGGAGAATGGGAGAAGCCTCCTCTAACACACTTGTTCTTTTCCCAGCCGTAACTTGCCTTTGAACTTCAAACAGATCTTCCGATCCCCCATGCTATCTGGGTAAAAAAGGAACAGGTCAGATGGCAACCCTGCTTGCTTCCCTATTGCCCTCCAGTCGATAACTCAGCGCATGATGGCCTTGCATCTTCTGCCTCAGTACCCTGGGAAGCCCTGTCATCCTATCGGGAGGTTTGTTTGTTTTCTTACAGCAGACCCTTGGAAGTTGCTTCCCTCGCTGCAAGCACTCGTATAATGCTGGCGCAGAAGTAAACAATGCTTCACTTGCACCACACTTGAGCGGCACCTTTAACGGGAAGGAGTGCGCGTACACTGAGCAGCCACAGCAGCCCTTGAGGGCAAGGGCTGTCCTTGCATGGCAGAAAGGCAAAATCTCATTGCCCACAGCATGCACAATACTGCAGCTGGAAGTACATAAGCTGTGGAGCAAACAAACCAGTTCCCATTTGGACTATTTTCTTTGGCGGATGCATAATAAGTAAACCTCTTAGCTCACAAGATTGGTTTGTTTTCTCGGGGCATTGTTTTCAAAGCTGTATTATGCCTGGCAAGATAGTGAAGCAATGCATTGTACAGAATTGGGTGGCTGTGCGTGCATGCGCCCCCCTCCCTGCTAGCTGTCAATTTTTTACCCAGATATATATTTCCCGTCACCTCCATTTCTTTCACCTCATTTTCTCTGCCAGAGCTCAGTGGGCAATCCAATCAAAGGACATCTTTGGAGAGAACAATAATTTTAAGGCACTTAAAAAAAAATCTTCTTTAGGTTATCATAATGCCCCAAAGTGCAGTGCTCATGTTTCGTTTTTAGCACACGGCTGAATACTTTCTGCAAGCTCTGCTCCACTGAGCTCTCCCCCATTGGCATGGGGAGCTACACACACAGGAAGAGCTCATTTTCCAAAGGAGGAGGAGGTACAGTTTTTAAAAACATCACCAACTGGGAGGGGATGCTGACACACAGAGGAGCGAACAGGATTTGCAGCAAAACTTTTGTGGATCTAGGACTGGGGTGAAAGATTATTTCCATGTTTCGGATGGAGCTTGGGGCTCCATTCAGTTGAAAATTTTGTTGTATCATTTGCATTTCAAGGCACAGGTCTGGGCTTTCCAGGTCCGTGTCTGAGCGCTTTCCCCACAAAAATCTGATCTTTACTGCTGAAAACCCAAAGTGGCATGTGCTCCGATTCAGCGGTGAAGGTCAGATCTTCCTGGGGGAAGTGGTAGGGGAGGGAGTGCTCAGAGACAGACTGGGAAAGTGTGGACCTGTGCCTAGAAAGTGTGGGGGCAATAGGTAGGTGTGGGAAAGTTCTCCTAAGAAGACCCTGCTGGATCAGGCCAGTAGCCTGATCCTTGTCCACTACCCTGTTCTCACAGTGGCCAACCAGATGCCTATGGGAAGGCCACAAGCAAGACCTGAGTGCAACAGTTCTCTCCCCACTTGTGATTCCCAGCATTCAGAGACGTACTGCCTCCTGAAGTGGAGGCAGAACATAACCACTGTGGCTCATAGCCATTGGTTCCTCATTACTCAAGATAAGAGGCTAGAGACAACCAGCTTCCCAGACTTTAAGGAACTACCTGGCAAATGGTTGTCTCTATTTGTACTGGTGATATAAAGCATAGCAGGTACTTCTGTTTGCATGCATGCCGTCTTTTATCCCTCCCTGGTTAATAAATGCTGGAGCCATCTTAATGTGGAAGGCATTAAGCTATTTTCTTGGGTGCTCCCACGCTAGGGGTAGGATTCAACTAAGTTGTTGCATGCATGGAACAAGGTCCACTCAACATAATAGGACTCACCTCCCTCCCATGGCCTCTGTGCCCCCTAAATGTGCTCTGGAGGGTTGGGCGGAACTCCCAGAACTATGGTGGAACTAAGGACATCAGTAATTTCAGAAGAGATTTGGAATTAGGGTGCCCCACATTGTAGATCCCTAGTTATGGGGAGCAGTGTTTTGTGTTCTTCTTCTTCTTCTAAAGCCTTGATTTCTGTGCACACCCCAGTTGGTAGATGGCTTGAGCTTTTTCCAAAGGGCAAATTGGGACATGAGGAATGAGTTCCTGTTTCCATCTCGGCTCCCATAACTGGAGATGAAAAACTGAATTGGAGCAACGGTCCTGAGCAAAAGACAGGCCCTTCAGTTGACTTGGTATTTCAGTGTGGAAGTCACGCAATGGCACAGCAGAGTCATTAGCAGCAGACGGACGCCACTGTGGAACTGGGAGTCGGCAGTGCAGGCCAAGGCCTAATTGCGTATTGTTTTCACTGTCAACTGAACATTGAGAATTTGAGTGGTGAAAGAAGGCATTTCGGAATTCTAGTCTTCAGAATAAAACCAGAGGAGGCATGGAAGGATAATGGACATTGAAGGTGGGTGTGGTGGAGACAGTGAAAAACGGCTGGACTCACTATGTGGGAGTTTACGTGACAGGTTCCATTCAAAAACAATAAATTATGACTCCCTTCCACCAGCAGTATTTTCTTAAACCCTGTGGGTGCATCTGTGTGTCTGTGCCACATACAACTTTATTTGACTTCCTTCCTTGTGGCTAGCTGCATTCATCATTTGCAGCCTTAAGAAAATGAATATTAACTGTTTTAATAAAGCCATAAGAGGCCCTTTGGTTTTCAATGAGTCTTTATGAGCACAGCTCAGAATTTAATGGGGCATGTTTCTGATCAAGGCTCCACAGAAATGGTTTTCGATTCCTTTTAGAGACCCTTTTGTCCTGCCCCTTTTTGTTAATCATTGCTGTTGTCCCTTTTTGTTCCCTCTCTGTGGAGTTCTACGGCCACTGTGGCTCAGGGTGCCAACACACCTCTTCCAAAGACCACCAGGGGCCTTCTAATAGTTGTGTGCATGACAGGTCCTCATGGCTTCTCCAGTACAACACTTCACTGATGGGAGAAACTACACCTGCCCAAATGTCCCCCCCCCCCAGCCAGTGAGCTCTTAACAGGTCATAAGTAAGACCAAGCACTAGCAGTGCTATTGGGGCATCCTCTACCTGAAATCTCCCTTGAAGCCCATACAAAGATGCCTGCTGGATCAGACCAGTGGCTCATCTAGTCCTGCCCCCTGTTTCCCAGAAGCAGGGCAGTGGAATTTGGATGCATTCAGGTCTTTCCAAACTACCCCATTTAAGGTGCTTCCTGCCCCTTACCCACCTGCCTGCAAACAGGTTTCCAAATGTGTTTTAGCCTCTCTAAAACCAACATTTTAAACTTGGGGATATAAAGGAGTTTGAAAGGTAGTTTTAGAGTGGAACGGTAACAGGTGGGGAAATTGTTGAGCGCACACCCTCCCTCTGCCCTTTTTCCTTTGCAGTGTATCCTCTTAAAGCTGCTTTTTCCCCTTGGGCTTTTATATGCTCATGCATGAGATGTGTAGCCCTGTCCTAAAATGGAGATCTGAAGAGATGCATGCTTTCTTCTTTCATACCTCTCAATGGCTCCATGCGGAGGCAGATCATTATAGCCGCAGCAGGCCAAGTGACCTCTGCTTTGAGATCAGGTGGCTGCCCATAAGTCTGTGTGTTAGGTCACTGAATAAGTCAAGAAAGAAGGAAAATATTGTCTTAATAATTTCCTTATTTGAGAGCAGACTCTTTCTGCAACCTCTCATCTCTGATTCCCACTTCGCTTCTACTGAAACTCTTTGAAAACATGCCAAGAACCCCAATTTCTGTGTTTCTTTCTTTCTTGCTTGGCGCCTACTGACATCAGCTTTACGCTTGACAAGCAAAGATTTCTGCACCAAGGCACATGCCATCCAAATCACATTCAGGATGCTGGCAGGCCACAGGAGCTTAGCAAGCCATAATGATGGGCCAGCAAGTACCGTATCCCTAGGGCACTGGACTGGAATTCACAACCTTTGATTTCCTTTTCTCCCAAAGGTCACTTATTCAGTCTGCATAGATCCCACCCTTTGTATAACAGGGATTATACAATATCTTCTTTCTTGCCAGTGTCTACTGAGAACTACGAGTCCTTGATGGTCTGGGGACTGACCACCTCCCTCTAGTAATTTATTTATCAAGTCACCAGACAGCAGTTTTGAGTCTGCCATCGCTCTGGCTGGCAGTAACTCTTCCTTCTGTCTTCCTGATTGTCTGTGCCTTACTGCCAATACCTACCTAGGGGACATCACATGACTTATTCTAGATTAGCCCATCTGTTTTTCAGTTCTAGGACCCAGTCCTGTAGCACAACAACTGAAGAGAGTGTCCTTGAGCGCACAAAGAGTTATTTTCTCTTGTAAGCCCAGTCAGCCCTCACTTGCTCAGGGCTAGGGAGAAGGGCCCCAAGGCCCCGGATGTGTGGTATATTCAGCCAGATCCTAACTACTTAGAAGAAAACTATAGCTGTTTTCATTGAAGCTTACTACATAGTGAGAAGGCATAGGAATGTAGCTGTAGGCAGGCTAGAGCCAACCCTACCCTGCACCTTGCTTTTTAGAAATTAGACCCACAAGTCATCCATGCCATTCCTTTAAAGCATATGGCTTCCCCCAAATATTCCTGGGAACTGTCGTTTGTTGATGATTCTGGGAATTGTAGGTCTGAGAGGGATAAACTACAGTTCCCCTTATTCTTTGGGGGAAGCCATGACTGTTAAAATGCTAATAAGTGTACTTTAACTGTAAGGTGTGGCTGTCCCTTATAGTCCCTTCCAACTCTATGATTCTATGATTCTATTTACATAACTTAAGTCATTAATTACGCTTGAAAATTATGTATCATTTGCAAACTTAAAAACGATGTATTTGCTTACCTGATTTCTGTTCCTGGCCACAGGTGAACATGCAAACTACAGCAAATGCTGCTTCCCTTTCACAGCAATTCTCTGACATCCCTAGTATGGACAAATATTGGGTCCAGAAGGATCTCTCTCTCACACACACACACATATCTCTGCCCCACCAGTATCTCACCCGTTTTCCCTAAGTTGGAAAACATCATTCCTGAAATTTCCATCAGTGAAATGTTTCTCTACTCTTTCCATCTACCTCACCATCCATGATTCGACCTTAAGACAATGATAGACTAAGTGCAGGGTACAGCAAGCCTACAGCTGGAAGGAAGGACAAAGGGACAGTGTAATTGTAGAGGTCTTGGCAGTGGAGAACTAATCAGTAGGATGTGCCCTGATGACTTGAGGAAGGCAGCCACATGGACACACACCGTGTGAGAAGGAGTTATGCAGCGCTGAGGAGTGATGCCTCCATTCTAGATGCCTGGTTTGGTTGGTTTTAAATGCCCAGAGGGACTTTCATTCGTAAAGAAATTTGATACATAGCCCAATGACCAGACGCAGCAGAGTTTTGGGCCTTGGGAGGGGGAAAATAATTAAACTGACATTGAGATGCATAGAGGGGTCTGACATAGGAATGGAAAAGAATTAGGCAGTCTCAAATATATAGCTACTTCCACTTGCCCAACGTGGTACTAGATAAAACTACAAGAACAGTCCAAAGTCAAGGAGCCATTAGGTTCCAGTACCAAAAAGTTGATGGGAGGAGTAAAGTTTTGTAGTGGGAAGGTTAGAAATTCAGGGAAATCGTCTGTGACCTGGTTTTGTATGTATCCTTAAGGGAACTCCGCTTCCAGTGCAGGAGAAGATCTTGAAACAGCAGCATCTCCTCTTCCTCCAGATGGAACTTTTGTGCTATTCTAGCTATATTTTCTAATGGATTCCAAATTCCACAAATATGACCCTTTTGAGAAGGTATGAGGTTTCTAGGGCTGATTATCTAAATAGTTCCCTGTTGATCTGCGTAGTGATGCCAGATACCTGGAGTCGGGGCTGACACAAGAAAAACTTGCATTTCCTTCTAGCAAAAGTTATTTCTGAGACGCTTTGTACACAGGATAAAGGACCAGGCAAAAAACAAATACAGTACACTGGCTCTGGACATGGGATGTTCTGGCTTCAAATCCCTGCTGAACCACAAACTCTATAAAGCACTGTGCCAGCGTATAACCCAGAGAATGCACATGCAGCTTACATTTCCCAGTGCCCCAGGAAGAGAGGCTGCTGTCTTCCTACCCACCTTTGCCTCAACTCTCTTGGCAGCTCTTCTCTCTGCTTGCTGAAATGTACAGGGCTGCAGGAATACTGCTCAGCAGGCAGATGACAGGGCCAGGGAAGAAATGGATGGGAAAGGCTGCAGCCCTCTTTCTCCTGCTGCCCTGGGGGAATTTAAAGAGGCTACATAGATGTAAATTCTCAGTTTTCAGCCTGTCCACCTTGCTGCTAGTTAGGGGTCCACCGCTTTTACGACAGGGTTTCTGTGCTTTTCACAGCTGCATTACAGCTCACAGACATTCAGCAGTTACGGTAGGCCTTGCCAGGGACAGAAAGTGAATTGGAGTGGCTTTGCCTGTTGAATACTGGCAATTGCACAGCAGCCTTGAAAGAAAGAAAGAAATGTGGCAACTTTCCTTGCAGGTTTCAGGTGAGGCCCACGTTTTGTGTTGTCCTGGTAGTATCTATGGCTTCAAGAATAAACTTCCCCCGCAGAAATATTGTTAAAAGGTATTTCAATTATCTTAGCTTTCCTTTCAGCGTATAAATCCTTCTAAGACAGCCTTCAATTAAATTCCATATTTTGAAAATGCTTTGGAAGGTAGGCAAAGATCAACATAAAAACCATCAAGATCCTACCTACAGGACAGCTGATGGTGGGTTGTTCCTTGGAGTGGAGGGGAAAGTGCATCTAGACCAGGACTTAGGTGGTCTTCATCTGCCTGCCTGCCTCTGCCTCCTGGAGTCCTTCCCATGGGAGGGTTGATGGGGAGGGTTTTTTAAGAGCATTCCCCCTTTTGACTCTGAGGTTTTCCCCAACCTTAGTTTCTGGGAGCCCCTGCTTGGTTCAGCCCCATAGCAGGTTGGGCTTGTATCGAATGGGAGATGTTTGATCAGAAGCCATGATATCGCTGTGCACATATGAATTCCACTCCTGTGCCTTTCTTAGTGTTTAATGGGGTAAAATACCTTCTCTTGCCCATTACAGTCTCTCACATGTCTTCTCCTCTGTGGCCCACTGTAGCACACTCACCAATTTCCTTATGCCCCTATTTTCACACCCACCCAAATTTCCCTCCCAGATACACATGTCCTCCATACCAGCCTGTGCCTCATTTGCCAACCAACTCCTATGCTTCCCTCCCCTGGTGTCCCCCAGTTAGCCCCCACACCCACCCACAGTCAACATGGCTTCTCTAACCATTGCCCAAGACCCTGAGTCACTGCAGAGCTTTCTTCCTGTGTTGTCTACCTTACCCGGTCACACTTGGGCAAGGAGACGTGTCTGCCTGTTAATCACTATCAGACCAATCCAGGCATGCTTAATTCTCTAACAAGCCAGTTGTTAAATACAGTAATAGAGGCTTTAGCAGCTCAATAGCTGGCCTCTTGGGAAGAGCAGACACATGAAATTCTTTGGGGAGATAGAAGGCAGATTTGTTGTATAGGCCAGGTTCTTCCTTGCCCACTGGGCTGGAAGGGAGGAATACAGTCGGATGAATCCACCAACCTAAAGTGTGAATTTGTGACAACAGGGGCAACCTGTCTAATATGGTTGAGAAACAGCACTTTAGAGACAGGGAGCATGTATTTTCTCCTTAAAGGTCTTTGTGGACATGTTTATGATGTTGTTTAGCTCCACAGCCCAGTCTGTTGTGCATCAAATGTGGCAGGTGTTAATATCCAGTTATAGGGAAATTTAGTGACATACTCAAGGTATACCAGGCAGAGAAATTGATGGCAGTTAATAAGAGGTGGGAGAAAAACCAATGTTTTAATTATCCAGTTAGATAATGGCAGGGTGGGCTCTCTCTACACTATCAATAAATGCTTGCGGTCATGCAACCAGAGGTCCACACTGAAGTACACAAACCCTATTCCAGTTGATGTGGAGGGGCTGAGGCAGAGGTGCAAGCCACTGCCTCCATTCTCTGTGGCACCTAGATGGCAACTGGCGTACCTGATTATAAGCACACAGGCAGCAGATGTTGCTGAAGCTGGACTACTGCTGGTTAATTCTCCTTTTGAGCTGTACAACTGGCAGGGATTTGTTCCATTAGATTTGCTGCTCCATGAGAAAGAGATGGCCAGTTGTGTCCCTCCACCCACTTCAAGTAGTATTCATTTCAGTGGCAAGTGACCAGGGAGCGCTGGATATAGCCTTATGTCCTGGGCCAGATGATCCCCATCTCAAGTTTTGCTAGTGGCTCCCTTTTAATGAATCAGTCTGGCAGAAGTTCTCCAGGGTTTGGGGCAGAGTGTGTTCCCAGCCCTACCTGGATATGTTGGGGATTGAACTGGGGCTCTTCTGCATGGAAAGCACATGCCCTACCACTGAGCTACGCCCTTCCCATAGTGTGAGCCAAATTTTGCCTTAGCTGTGAAATCATTTGGTGGCCTGGAACAAGCTTTTCTCTCTGCCTTAGCCCAGCTCCCTTGCTACCTGCAACACAGGACTGGCCTTCCTTATAGAGCAGCTGCAAAAAAAATTCTAGACCAACATTCAAATATATTCCCATGCAGAGCACAGTGCCTTTGCACTGGGAACAATGCAGCTGTAAGGATATGGCCCTTGGTGACTAGAGACTTAACGCTCTCGTCGCTTCCCTGAGCTCCTGTTTTTATTTCTAGACACTCAGACTTTCCAAGGCAATGAAATGTTTTAAATTGCACTGTTGTACAGAGCCCACCTTTGCTTTTCGTCACCAGCAAATCAGTCACTGAAAGGTAAAATAGGTTATAGCTGCCTTTCCCTTCCTCTCCACTTACCCTGCCTCCAGCATCCCACATGAAGGAGTGTGATGCTTTCTTCATTATGCTCAGGCACACAGCCACTGGGGTTTGTTTGTTTTGTTAGGTTGCCTGTCAGCAGGCTCTCTCCTTCCTAGTCAAGAGGGAAGAGCAGGTTCCTATTTCCTTTTGTGTAGCCGAAGGGGAAGACACCAGCTCTTCCTGCCTGCCTGCAGGCTTGGGCTTTGAGTCCTCCTTTCATTGCCAGAACTCCAGGAGAGTGAAGGGTGAGCCAGGAGGCTTTTATCTGGGACCTTTCCTTGTAACTTGAGCTGCTGGGAAACCCTGGAATGAGCATTGCTGGATGAAAACCTAGCTTTGTAGACCACAGCATATTCTTTTAGGCAACCAAATTCATTTTGCAAAATACCCTTATTGGAAATACTGCAAGGGTGGGATTAGGGGAGTTTTATACACACTGACAATTCTTCCCCCTTTTGAGTTTCTTTGCAATTTATTGACTTATCTATTGTTGGTATAGCCAGTGGCGTAGCGTGTGTTGTCAGCACCTGGGGCAAGGCAAGTAATTTGCGCCCTCTAACCCGTGGATTTGCGCCCCCTAACCCTAACCCCCAGATGTTGCGCCCAGTGCGGCCGACCCCCCCTGCACCCCCCACGCTATGCCACTGGGTATAGCTGAAGTCCTCTTCCTGCAAAATCCCTGTTGCCAGGAATGGGAGCTCTGTAATTCCCATTCATTTTGGTTCAATGGTGCTTATGCAAAAGATCTTCTCAGTAGCTTGCATCCTAGGTCTCTTTGGCAGACTTATTCACAGGTTTTCCATGAACGGTCAGTCAGAAGATTCCCCCTTTTTCTAATTTCTAAGGTGCAAATGAAAAGGGACAACAGTGTTATTGTCATTCATTATTCCAATGTACTATAAATGCCTATGTACAATCCATTATAGAACAAGTGTGCAAGGCCTGCATGCAATCTTTTAGCTAAAGATAAAAAGGCAAAGGGACCCCTGACCGTTAAGTCCAGTCGCAGATGACTCTGGGGTTGCGACGCTCATCTCGCTTTACTGGCCGAGGGAGCCGGCATTTGTCTGCAGACAGCTTCCGGGTCATGTGACCAGCATGACTAAGCCACTTCTGGCGAACCAGAACAGCACACAGAAACACCATTTACCTTCCCGCCAGAGTGGTACCTATTTATCTACTTGCACTTTGATGTGCTTTCAAACTGCTAAGTTGGCAGGAGCAGGGACCGAGCAATGGGAGCTCACTCCGTTGCGGGGATTCGAACTGCCGACCTTCTGATTGGCAAGACCACAGAGCTACCTGCGTCCCTTACAATCTTTTGGCTAGTCAACAGCAATGCATAAGTCCTTCCATCTATCTACCAAATCAGCTGACCATGGGACAGTCTTTCTCCCCCCCATATGTCTTTCCTAGGGATTTGTGGAGCCTAGGACAAATCACTGTGCCCCCCCCCGTTGTCTCTCCCCCCTGCTTCTACTGCCTCCTCTCTACATAGTGATGGTTGTAGTGGCAGCCCCTCTTCCGCTCCTCCCATCACATGAGTTGTTGTACCTCTCTTCCCTCCCTGGCTTACTTTCTTTTTTATTTTTCAGCTTCTCTAGTGGCGGCACTGCCAGTCAGGTTCTCTTCCACCACCTCCTACCTTTGCCTTTCCCCTGGAAGGGCGGAGGTGGAAAGCCTTGCTGGCTGGGTCGAAGGTGCCAGCTATGGCCACCAGTGCCAGGCATGAGGGCCCCCAAAGTGTGGCAACTCCCCCAGCTATGGCTCTCCACTTCTCCCACCCACCAAAACCTGTTCCAGATGTATACTCATTCTCCCCATGTTCTCACCTTTTTCTCTTCCTTTCCTGTGTTTGTCTCCCTCATGTATGTTCTTTCTAACCCCCTCCCCAGACAGGATATGTTCTGCCTGTGGCAAGGGTTCAGTTCACCATCACAAGGACAATTCAGTATAGATTTTTACAATGGTTTCCCTGCTACCAAAAAAAGGTTTTGCTTTTTTTCCAGGCGAGAAGGCTGACCCATGGAAATAGATTAGGCAACTTTGTTCACCAGAGTTTCACAGCAACATCAGGTGTGAAGTGGGGGTCTTAGCATGCCATTAGCTTCCCTAAATGATGTCAACATGTGATCTCCAGCTTCGATATCTCTGGGGTGGGGAACCTGTGGCTGTTCATATGTTGTTGGACTCCAGCTGCCATCTTCCCTGATATTTGGCCATGCTGGCTGGGACTGTGATGAGTTGGAGTCCAAGAACACCTGCAGAGCCACAGGTACCCTACCTCTTTCTTATGCTTTTGTATCCAGAATGGTGAAGCCATGGTAAACTCATGCAAGGAAACCTGCTTCACTTGGTAAATAATATGGCACAAAACAACTGGAACACAGCAGCTGGTATTTTAGTACAAATGAGAGATTTAAATAACCCTGCTCTACTCTAATTGCAGGGATGGTTGGCCTGTAGTGTTAGTCATGGCTTACAGATGGAGAAACAAGCACAACAGAGGTTTGCACTGTCTGCGTAGATCTGTTGACATCAGGTCAGAAACCAAGACCCTGGCAGTAGTGAGAGTTTTGCAATTATTATTATTATTATTTGTATACCACCCTTCATCCAAAAATCCCAGGGTGGTTTTATGGTCAAAGTCTTTTGTTCTACTAAATTTTGGTAGTGGGTTGTGGGGTTTCCGAATTCCTGAGTAATTATGCAGCTGTTTGTTAGTAAAGTACAGCCTTGTAGCAGTTTTCCTTAATGACTGTCTGTGTATGCATGAAAGAGAGAGAGAGAGATGCTGAGATATTTCTGGATCAAAATAATTTTTAGAAAATATAGGAGGCTAACAGATCAGTCCTAATGTGCCTTGCAAATTTGTTCCTGTAGCCATGGCAAGATAAGATCAATGGTGCTACAGCAGCCGCTGGATTAGTAGATAGGTTGACATTTGCAGGACTGACATTGGTTGAGAATTAATTGCATCTTTTACTCTACTCTTATTCTCTTAATAAAATTAAAATGAACTGCAAGATGGTTCTATTTTCATATTTACTGCTTGCAGTGCTGCTGAGCTATTCCTCATATGCTGTCAGGAAAATTGTGGGACCAAATTAACATGACATAATTTGGGCAATCTACAGTTGAGGTTGCTGTGTATAGGAATAATTCAGATAGGTGAGTGATGCTTGCTTAACAGTGGTGCTTCCAAAACAGCCTCTGAACCATTTTGGAGGTTATGCGTCCAAATTTGCTTATCATCCAGACCATTTTGGCTGAATTGCATGGCTGATTCAGGGTCTTCAAGGAAATTGATAAAATATTGGCCCACTTGCAGACTACAGTCATACCTCGGGTTGAAGTAGCTTCAGGATAAGTGTTTTTGGGTTGCACGCTGCGGCGACCCGGAAGTAACGGTCAAAATGACATCATGTGCAGAAGCGGCGAATTGCGACCCGCGCAGAAGCGTGGGTGCGGGTTGCATTCGCTTCTGGATGCGAACGGGCCTCCGGAATGGATCCCGTTCACATCCAGAGGTACCACTGTATAGCGAATACAGAATCTCCTTCATTTCTTATGCTGCTTAGGAGCATGGGGTGTAATGTATGTGTGTTTTCTCGGTTACTCTAGCACCACACAGCACCACATAGCAAAGGGGAGCAGCTCCCGTTATTATAGTATTGTAGATTTAGAAGGGACCCAAAGGGTGGCCTAGTCTTTCCTTCTGTAATGCCTACTTAGCTGCGATTCCTGCATTTAAGGTGGTCTTCACTTTGCTTTCTATTTTCAAACCAAGACTGAGCTCCAGGAACTCTTTCCCTATAATTACTAGCATTCAAAGCCAGATTTAGGCAATTGGAGGCATTAGGAACATCCTAATAACTTTAGCTCTTTCTTTTGTGGTGTATAATCTCAGCTCTATCCAGATGATCAGTGAATGTCAGCCATAACCTTTTGTGTGAGAAGTCCTTTATCTCCATTCAAAGTGTGAGATCCATCTGTGTGTAATGGAGGGAGATGACTCTAGATAGAGGCGCTCCACTACTGAACTTAAGAGAGGCCCTTCTTGGACAAAGGAAACTACTGCATTGCAATTTATCAGGAGGTTGGTCTAGAATATTGATAATAAGTTTTTAATGACACTAAATGTGTTAAATCACTTACCAATGACAGGGTGTTTGCTATCACCAGCACTGCTTTGTAAATAGTCACTGTTAATTGTCACTTTTTCCATTCCATTTCCCTCTGACTTCACTGCTTACAATTCCTGCCCCCCCCTCAAAGTGTGTGTGTGTGTGCGCGCGCACACACACACACACACACCCACACCCTGTGTATATTTGTGTGTATATATAATAAATGTGCAGTTGACAACTTAGGATAACACTTAATGCATATGAGACTTGGATGCTAGCCCACAAAAGCTACTGCCATAATAACCTTTTTAGTCTTTAAGCTTCCTTCTGGCACACAACTGACCCAGTCCATCTCACCCCCACTCCCAGGCCCCTGTTGGTTAAAGAAAAGCTGTGCATCAGCAAACTATGTGGCAAAAGTCTAGTTTGGCCTGAACAACAAGATTTAACAGTGCAGTCTTACTCATGGCTATTCAAATGTAAGTCCCATTGAGCAGAATCGAAAATAACGCTAAAATCATCTCTGTTTGAGCAGGTGAATTCGTAACTCTGCTTTGAGCACACACTGTAAAATTGATATCATATTATCTGTACTGATCATGTCTGTCCCTGTTTTACATACCCTTTGAAGAGAGAGATGGAGCATTCATGTGCTCTAAAGGGGTCTTACCAGCACCACCTTTTTCCCTAGCGTTAAATGCTTAAGACAAAATTCACACACACACACCCCAAATGGAAACCAAGAATTGTGTGTCGCCATCTCTTTGGAATTGTATTTAAGCTGCTAATTGTGCATGTACTGGTAACCGTTGGACATTTAGGAGAAAAAATGGGGGGGGGGAATCAGGGGTTGTTTGTTATATAACAAAGAAAAGGTAAGAAAACTGAAAGGCCCTGGAAGGTTCAGGGACCTAAGCTCCCTTGAATGTGCCGAATGTGCCTTATTTTACAGGGTTGCTGGCCCCATACCACCATGGCACATTCATTGTTTTGTGGCCCTTCTCCCCCTTATACCTCATTGTACTTCACATGCAGATGCAACAGCCCCAGAGTCTTCCTTGCCTCTGTGGTTGCTGCCTGATTTAAAACATTCTGGAGATGGAAATATTTACAGGAGCAGAAACAGTGGGGGTGTAGGAAGAGAGAGATCCTATCCATACCCAGTAGAATAAAGCGAGGGTTTCATTCAGCTCAATTACAGTTAAAATCCTGTTGGATTTATCTGATTGGGAACATGCAGTATAGCTAATTCAGATTCTCTCTGTCCACCAGCATCTGCTCTCGTCTCCCGAGGAAGGACAGGACAAGGGAAAGGGGGAGCAGAGCGAAGGCCTCTCTGCTGGCTAGGGCTGCCGGATTAAATGCTCTCAAAGAACTATGGAGCTCGGGTCTGTTGTGTGGATTTGGAAAAACAGGAATAAAGGAATGTTCCACTGGAAATAACAAACGACCCTTTAAAATAAGGGACCTCTGGCAACAGCAGTGCAGTGAGAACAAACAGCAAGAGACCCAAGCACTTGGGTTAATAAGAGTTTAAGCAGCAGGCTACTGGGGATTATCTCCTTGCTACACACCACAACAAACTGTGTGTTCCACAGATCAGCGGTGGTGGGGTGCGGGGTGGTGGTGGTGAGAGGCAGTCAGGACGCCTGGGTTCTATTTGTGGCTCCAGCTCCGTGTGTGTCCTGGGACCTGCCTCCTAATCCGAGTGATTCAGATACTCCATTTCTAAATAAGGATAATAATGTGGGTCTGTATTGGAGAGAGAGAGAGAGAGAGAGAGAGAGAGAGAGAGAGAGAGAGAAGCCATGCAGAGTAAAATTCTGCAAAGGTGCTTTGAGAGTGCCAGGTGAGAACCACTACTGTAGTGAAATGAGCGAGTATGTGTGCTGTTATTGCCTTCTAAGAGGCGGAGAGAGACTTTCTCCAGCATCTGCTGTTATTGGAGGTGGTCTAACAGTAGAACTGTGGCTCACAGCAAGGTAACTCTGTTGACAACAAAAGGGATTCCAAACATTTCAAGCTGCAGACAGCTTTCTTAAAATATAAGTAGTAAAAGGAAAATGGAAGGAAGGGGGAGTATGTATGTACATATATGTGTGTATGTATGTATGTATTTCACACTTTCGTAAAAGTATTTCAAGGCAGTATACAGATTACAATATTATAATAAAATCAGTAAACACATCCATTATGACTGCTCCAGCCAAGACAGACAAATCTGTCATCAAGAATCTTGTTGACTGATAGTTATTGGTTTAAAAAATTACTGAGCACTGTCTAGTGTCGAAAGTAAAGGGGTTCTTCCTTCATATGCAAAGTCCGAGAGCCAGTTATCTAGAGCATACTCTTGGAGGCTCCTAATCTCTCTATTTTGTTGGAGACTTGTTTTAATGTTTGATGTTTTATTGTATTTTTTATATTTTGTTGGAAACCACCCAGAGTGGCTGGGAAAACCCAGCCAGATGGGCGGGGTAGAAATAAATGGTTGTTGTTGTTTTCCTTACTTTTTTTTTTTAAGGAAGAGGGGCAAGAGATGAACTTGACTTTCATTTGCAAAATTATCCTTACATAGTTCAATGCCCATTGATGAAATCTGCATGTCATTGATTTATACTATAGGTAAGCGCCAGACAGCCACAAAATGGTTCATAAGGGCCTGCATGAGCCTATTGCTGTGGTTCCCCTGATTTCAGCCCCTGCCTGTCCCTTCATGCTTCAATGTGTCTCTTCGAAGACTAAGAGGCATTGCAGAGTACCCAGGTCTGGGCCAAGGTATCCTTAGGGGAGGTAAACATTTTGGGTGGGATTCATGGAATTAATTCTCTCAGCGGAAGCCCTGTGCTTGCACAATAAGCCTTTCTCATCCTCTCCCTCACTGTGCCCCCACTCCCAAAATTTTGATAGCAGTTGACCAAAGCTTATTTTGAAAACCCAAGTTTCACTTTTCGGTTGCACTATAACAAATTATTGGATCCTAATATAACTTGTCTGTGATGGCAGTTTCCTCATTTATGTCTAACATCCCATTAGAATCAGGGCAGAACTGACGCCATTTAACTCCAGCTGTTGTGACCAACTCAGAATCCCCTAGTAAAGGTAAAGGGACCCCTGACCATTAGGTCCAGTCGTGGCCGACTCTGGGGTTGCGGCGTTCATCTCGCTTTATTGGCTGAGGGAGCCGGCGTACAGCTTCCGGGTCATGTGGCCAGCATGACTAAGCCGCTTCTGGCGAACCAGAGCAGCGCACGGAAACGCCATTTACCTTCCCACCGGAGCGGTACCTATTTATCTATTTGCACTTTGAGGTGCTTTCAAACTGCTAGGTTGGCAGGAGCAGGGACTGAGTAACAGGAGCTCAGCCCATCACGAGGATTCGAACTGCCGACCTTCTGATCAGCAAGTCCTAGGCGCTGTGGTTTAACCCACAGCGCCACCCACATCCCATCAGAATCCCCTACTACCTCTGTAAAAAGGGCGGGAGGGCCAGAACGTACCAGCCCCCTGCTCTTTGGTCTCTCCTCCCCTAGTCAAAGAATCAGAACTTACTTTGCCTTGGGAGATTAAGAGGACAGGCAGGGGTTATGTTTACCAAAGCCAGGCATCAATGGCAGCAGGCCCTGTGAGAATGATGGTGGCCAGAATCTCCCCCAGGAACATCCTGTGCTGCTGGAGCAAATGACCCCCAGAACAAATCAGTTGTGCTGGGACTAAAAAACATTCTTATGTACCCTTTAGGCCAAACTAAATGTGACAGGGGGTGGCTATGCTTGTTTATTCATTTGCCGGGCACATTCACATCTACAAATGGGGTGTGAGGTAGGCTGCTTTTTACAACCAAAAATGTGGGTGGGTGAGGGGAACTGAGCCTTTCCCCATCTTACCTCCCCACCTTCTAAGAATTCTGCCCTGCCCATGCGGAATTAGTTTTGTATCGGAATGTGGCTGGGGAGAAATGTGCCTGCAGTGATGGAAAGTGTACATGCTAGGGGTTCATTTCACCCATTTCAGAAAAAGTAGATCCTACCACCCATCCACTCCCCATTTTAGATGGGGGCCAGGCATGTGAACAACAAACATGGCTGCTCCCATCATGTCTTGATTTGCCCCTGACTTGCAACACTTGAAGCTACTTCTTGTGACAGCTATCAGAATAAGGGAATTTGATTTGTTGTGTCTTTGGGCCGAAGCCCAAAAACAATAGAGCACTCTACCATAATAATAAATTTGGCTCCAAAATTAAAAATTACCTGGCTTGATGTATGTGTTTGTCCAGCTCGTAATGATCAGCAGTATTATGAGTTGAGCGCTATTTCCCCCAGGAGTTCTTCCCTGGCTTGGAATATTAAATAGGGTCCTGAGCAAGCATGGCCAGTGTTTAGCAGACCATGTGCCCACTGCCTGCTGCTTTAGTAGGTGCATGCACAAAAGTTATTTAATATTAAACCTTTTGTTCTCAGCAAAGCTCTTATTAATTGCCATAAACTATGTAACTGCCTGGATAACTTTTGTTTGGTGAGAATCTTCTTCTCTGTTTTAGTCCATGATTTTGACAGTTTGTTGCAAATGTTTAATGTGGTTGCTTTCTGTCATTTTTAACACGGTCCTGAGTGTGTTGGGAAGGATCTCCAGGAGGATTTCTAACGCTACGTGGTGAGTTCTGGGCAGATGAAAGCAGCCCACCACTTCCAGGGAACAATATATAATGGTGTGCATGCAAGCTTCACCCTCAGCACACAAGCATCAACATCACAATCCAGTAGTGAGCTGTCAGAAATCAGATATGCTCCAGCACACAGTGATGTGCTCCTGAGCACATGCAGTCTATTCAGGCCAGTATTTATCTAGCAGACACCATGCACATTATTGCTCGTGTGCACCCAAGAATAATACATCCATTTGCCCAGATGCCTCCAGAAGTCTCCTTTTACAAGCAAAGATAGACTCAAAGTACAGCCACACAGCAGAGAAATGTGCAGTACATTTCCATGTAAAATAAATGCTTACATGCCATGCAAACTCTCAGATACTGTAATGAGGCATACACATACCCCTTTGTACACAAGGTTACTTCTATTTGCTGTTCTGCAAGACCTTATCTCAAAGCAAAGCAAACAGTTTCAGGGAGGGTCTGCCTTCCCATTCTATCGATTTTGTTTAACTCTCCCTATTTCCCGCTGTCAACTCATTAAAATACTTTTCAAATAAGTGTTTAAAAATCATTAGCATCTTGTGCGACCGCCTCATTTCCACATTAATATTGCCAATCAGGTGCCCAGCTGAATTGCATTCTGGGAAGCACGCCAGCTATGGAACAAAATGCTGTTCCTGTCAGATGCTGCCAGCTGTCAGCGGAGGCCTGCTCGATCTGTGGATTTCACGCAGAGTCAGGATGGAGGCAGAAACCTTTTCTGTGCATTAAATTAAATAAAGAGCGATGGAAATCAGTCACAGCCATGGCACTTGCCATTCAGAAACAGATTTTCTCAAGTACCTGAGCTGCATAAGGGGGGAAATGCTTATCACATCACACAATGGTAAGACTTCTGAGCCACAGACCAATAGGAAGGATTTTCAGTTTCTAGGAGGAAACATATTATGTAGTTTGAATAATACTTGATGATGCAATCTTTTACAGAGGGGTGTGTGTGTGTGTGTGTGTGATCACTGCTGTCCCATGGAAACGGCCGTCCTCCCCACTGGTTTTAATGAGCATTCTATGTAACCCTTAATGTGACTTACCTGCTATGTTCCTTCTCCATTATCAGAGGCAGTGCGTTCCTGAATAACAAGTGAGGAAGAGTACAGTTCCTGCTTGCAGGCTTCCCATAGGTAGCCAAATGGCCGCTGTGAGAACAGGATGCAGGACATAAAAAGCAGAACTCTTTTTATGTTTTAACTTATCAGATATGGGAAGTCTTTTGGCACCATTGGTTTATCATGTACTGAATTCCCAGTAGGCTGGAACAAAAACCTCATGGTTCACCCTTCATTATTCATCTGCTAATGGGACAGAAGGTGAGGCATGAACTCTTGATCTTGTGTAGTAAAGCCTCAGAATGTATGTTTCAGTGAGATCCAGTTCTGTGTCTCAGGAGGAATCTAATCTCTCTCTTTCTCTTACCTCTGCCCCACCCCTCTTTTAAGAGGAGATAAGTAAACAAAAACAACGTTTTGAAGTTCCATCTTGCCACATGAGAACTCCGGAGTGCAACCTGCTGGGAATTTTCATCAGAGTATTTGTGTGCCATAGAACAAAAGGACATGGACTCTGTACTCTTCTGCAAGTCCATGCCAGTCTTAGGTGTTTTTAATGTGTTTCATGCCTGCCTTATCATTGCACAATTACTTTTGTGGTGACATTTACTCCTGACATTTACCTGGATCATCACATCTGACCATTTATGGAAATCCAAATTATAATAGATGGGCTTTTATAATTAAAGACCACATAGGATGACATAAGTGAAAAAAACAATTACCTCAAAATTACATGCAATTTCCTAGCGGCACAGCAAACAAGAACTTCTTATCACTGTGGGTGGTAGACTTGCTATCACTTGCAGTTTTCAAAATTACAAGTCACTGTCATTCAAAAAAAAATAAATCCTTTGAGCCATCAAGAATCCAGCATACTGTAAATTCAGGAAAGAATTACAATGGTTGTTTCTCACATTAAAATTCCTCAATGACAAACTAGTACTGTCTTGTTTCTTCCAGTTTGTGGGTAGCTTAAACCACAGATGATACTTTGGCACCTTAAAAACACAAAAGGCACCTTAAAAACAAATTTATTATGGCATAACACTGTGGCTACAGTCCACTTTCTCAGATGCATGAAGTGTAGTCCTAAGCTATAGGTACATCTTCACAAGACTGTAGCACCACGTGGGTGTCTTTCTTGCCCCAAAGCTCTGTCCCTGATGCAAGTGGTCCAGCTGCTTGTTCAGGCATCCTCATCCCTGAAGGAGGAAAAGGTTGGTGGCACAGAAGAAATATTCCAGTGGAACGGTCACATGGCAGATAGCTGGCAGCCCGGAACTTGGGATTATGCATTTATATGATGCAAGCTTAATGCTAGATAAATAAGATGACTCAGATGACTTGTTTAACAGAGCACTGAAGTCACATGGTAGTCATTTGTAGTTCCTTGCAAATCACTGAAGCAACATTGAGATTAGAATGGTCGGAATTTCACTTACATTCTTCTAGCTGTATTTCTAGGTTTCAAAGGACAACATTACTTTTTCTCTTTATTTAGAGGTTTGCATAGCTGAAGATGGAAGGTGGGCTGACTAGAGAGAGCGCATCTTTGAATGATGCTGCTTCCAGGCTCATCTTGTGCATCAGGAAACCTAGGGGAATAGTAATAGGATGTGAGAGATTGCTAATAGCTTCCTTTATGTTTACTTTGGAAATGTCTGGTTTTATTTTTTTTAAGTTGGCTGTAGCAGGATGTGATAAGTTGCCAATAGGTTCCTGTATGTTTACTGGGTTGTTTTTTTTTAATTGACTATGGAAGAAATGCTAATGGTGGCTTGCTGGGATGAAGGCAAGAATTTGCCACAGTGCCTCGTGTTGGATTAGGATTGTTTTCTTTGACAGTCACAGCCCTACCATTTGGCAGAGAAAGACAGTGGACATTGGGGTAGGAAAGTTTGGGAGGATAAAGTTCTGTGTGTCACATACAGCACACCTCTTCAGCTGCCCTACCACTCTCAGGTGTGGCAGAGGATGCTGTTCCATCATCAGCGTTGGTAAGATTCAGTTGTACGTTGGAGGAGGATGCAGGTCGCACTTTGTTCTTCAGGCAGCAAAATGTCTTGGGCCAGCCCATATCCTGGAAGTGGTTGCAGGAGGCATTGGAAATGGCCAAGTACATCCCTGTGCTTATCACTCAGTGTAGCATTAGGCTCTACTATACTGCTTTAGAATACTTCACTGTAGTTCCATGCTCCTAAGGTGGCCACTGGAAGTCACTAGCTTCTATTATTTCAGATACCAGGAAATCTGTTGCTCTGCCTTCTGTTCTCTTGCCAGAGAGAAGCTGTTCTGAAACATTTTGATGCTACTGAAAACAGTTGTTGCAGAAGTTTAAACAGTACTTATAGTTTGTTATTGGAATAGAGTTTTTTTTTTTAATAGAAGAGGAAATGGGACACAGGTATCCAGATATGCATGAAATTCGGCAGGTTTAGTGTTGATAATTAACCTGCATCTCATTCATAAACTGCTATAGATGATTGCCCTCAGCTGAGTTTTTTCTTCGGCTGAGAGGTGGAGTTAGACCCCCAACACTGCAAGTGGCAGCAGGACCATAGAGTGGCAGCAGGGAACTTGAGGACCCACAAGTCAAGTGCGGCCCCCAGGACATTCACCAGTTCTGCTCCACAACCTGCTTTGAGTTCTTTTGCCTGTCTTGAACATGCCCTTGAACTGTGATGGCAACTTTTGCTTGCTTGGGTAGAAGAAGGAGTGATATGAGGGTAGGTGTATATGTGTGTATAGAAACGTCTTGCTTTTGTATGGCTGCAGTATAGCCTACTCTCCATAGGTGAGAGTCAAAGCTGATGACCCCACCCATTCTTGCTTACGTTTTCCCCCCACTCTTTCATCTGACCTTGCAGCCCTCTGGCCACGAGGAAGTGGAAAAGACTCTCCATCCCTGCCTTAGAGTCCCTGAGTCCCCTTTTGCCAGCTGTAGTTTCTACACGCTGTACAAAGCCCGGAAAGGGAGCCAGGGAGAATTCTTGCCTGCGGTGCAGAAGGACTCCGAGCAACCTATCCCTGGTCACGGAGCCTGTGGCAAAGTTTGGGAGCTGAGCTCCAAGTTCTTTTGCACATCAGTCCCAGACATTCACCTCAGTGTCATTATCCTCGTCCTGGCACACGAAGTGGCCCATACGTTGTTCCAATAGCAAGATTGTTTTTAAGGCATCACAGCAAACTTCCAAGAGCTGTGGGTGGCGGAGCGGAAGAAAAAAAGTCAGGGGTGGGGGGAGTTGGTAAGGAAAAGAGGCTGGAGGGGGCTGTGGGGGGTGCAGCCCTCCTCATTACTTTGGGCATGAGCTGCCTATAAAGATGCTCTGTCTCTTGGAGCCGCTTCCCAGCTATCGACCGGCAAGGGCTATGAGCCCAAACAGAAGGCACTTTGTGCTGACTGCCAACATATCCGGCGCTCGCTGCTTTCACAGCCTGGCAGGCCTCTTATAGTCTCTCCGGCTCCCCTCAGACTTCAGTGTCCTGACTAGCACGGAAGGCAGTCGCTGCCAGGCCCAGGTGGGCAGAACTTTTGTTCCCCCAGGAATGTGTGGCCAAAGAACAACCAGGGGAAGTATTTGCTGATATTTGCATCTTCTGATGAAGCGGGGTGCATTATTTTCCCACTTAAACCCTCATTTCACTCCCTCCCTTTTCTCTGCCTAATTGTCCTCTGTGAGTCGTAAGAACCATATATCAAGCTCCATATAGGACTGGAGGATCTGTTCTTAGGGCAATGCAATTGTTGTCACTGTTTTTGTTAGCAATTTGCAGTGATATACCGTTCCTGAAGAGTGTGAAAACGTTGTCTTCCCACAGAAGCACTTGGATCCCAATATCTTGCAACTGGGGTGAGGAGTTGAAGTACATCTGACCTACAGATGTTAGAGAATTTATTCTACTAAGAGGTTTTAAGGACAGGCTGTATAACCCACCATCTTTTGGGGGGTGGCGGTTGGGTTCTGATCATCCTTCTGTTAGCAAAAGATTTTTTTTGACCTTGTTTTGAGACCTCCCTCCAGTCCTGTAATTCTCTGCATCTCAGAATTCCGAAGAGCTCTCTGCTTGTGTGCTTGAGGGTGATGTGTGTATATATAAACAGAAGACTCTTCCCTAAAGTCTTGCACCAGTACAGTGGTACCTCGGGTTAAGTACTTAATTCGTTCCGGAGGTCCGTTCTTAACCTGAAACTGTTCTTAGCCTGAAGCACCACTTTAGCTAATGGAGCCTCCTGCTGCCACTGCGCCACCAGAGCACGATTTCTGTTCTCATCCTGAAGCAAAGTTCTTAACCCGAGGTAATATTTCTGGGTTAGCGGAGTCTGTAACCTGAAGCATATGTAACCTGAGGTACCACTGTATAGAAGACATGAGGGGGTAGAACCCACATCTGCCTTATCGCTTGTGGATTATGTTTTGTTGCATTCTGTGCTGTGAGACATAAGATGTGACTCAAAAAGAGATGTAACTGCTTATGGCAAAGACCCATCACTTCAGTGGTAGAGCATTTGCTTTGCTTGTAGAAGGTCCCAGTTTCAATCCCTGGCATCTCTAGGTAGGGCTGGAAGAAACCCTGGAGAGCCACTGCCAGTCAATTGTAGGCAATACGGAGGTAGAGGGACCAATTTGCCTGACTTGGCATAAAACAGCCTCTTCTTGTGTTCCTCAGCCAGGCTAAATAATCTCAGAGCAACTGAACCAGCAACTGTGTCTTCATGCTGAGGGAGAACTCACACTGGGTGAACTTCTCATTCAGCTTTTAAAGGATAGGGTCAGGGACTGGCATTAGCAGTCCTCCTTTATATGAGTACTGGGTTATTCCAGGAAGGCAAAACTAAATGCAGCACCTTGTTTGAACCTGCAGTACTAGGGGAAAAACTTCACAAGAATGCATTGGACCCTCTGTTATGGTTTTCTCAATTTTTGTGCAAAGTAGCTAATTGTGCCATTTCTCCATCATTAAGGAGGGCCTCTAATTATTGGGGCAAGTGTGTGTGTGCCCTGTGTTTGGATTGCCTGTAGAGATAGGATTTCCTTCCTAATCACTGCCATTTCCTTATTCACTTGCTGCCGCCAGTATTCTGCATCCTTTTGCAATAAGTTGAGCCCACAGGCTTCTGCCAACACGTTTCTTGTCCTCCTGTCTCCTCCGCCATCACCTTTCCTAGATGTTGAATCCCTCTCTCCTTCCTTTGTGCTTCAGGCACAGGAGCTGGAGATGCTGCCAGGGCATCAGGCCAAGTGCTTTTGTCAGTTTTGGTTCAGTTGTGACTGTGAACTCCAAAGGGCTGGGGCTTGCTCAGCTCACAAGGAGGGATTTCAGGAGCTCAAGTCTGTTTAGCATCTAAAAGGAAGGTTAAGAGGTAACTTGGTTACAGTGAATAAGGAGAAAGCGCTAATGGGCATTGATGGGGAAACTACAATAGCAGCAGCAAACATGAAATCTGCACAGGCCCCTCATGAGGCACAACTCTTAGCAGTGAGCGTGAATTAAGCATTGACACAGATTACAAGAGGGTGGCATCGGGTTTCTGTTGAATGCCCATTGGACACAGGATCCGCCTAGGCTTATTGTCTGTACCAGGCATGCGGTGAGGTTAAGCAATCCTACTATGCTCCTCCTTAGATGCAGCTGCACGATCACAACATCTGACAGCTTCTGTGACTGTAGTGTCATGTTCTTTCAATCCACCCCTCCTGGCAATTCCGGTCCCAATTTACTGTCACTCAAACTCACCAAAGGCACACCAAATGCCTAAGGTTCATATCTGTATCAGAATGATTGCTTGGAAAGTGTGCGGCAGCTGAAAGAAGCCCAGAAAACGTGTGAGTTCCTGAAAATGCCACACAGAGTTGATGTGTAAATAGAGATGTGTGAGGAATGAAAGGTCTGCTGGGGTCCCTTGTGGGGGTCATGAGACCTACCTGCGCTCAAAATCCACTGTCACCCATGTCGGAGCTGGGAGTTAGGAATTTGTCCAACTACCTGGAAAAGGAAAGTCTGTCGGTATATCCAGCCAGCAGAGGCATACCTAAGGGTTGTTGAAACCAGTGCCCGCAAAAACCACCTATCAGTCTATGGAGTGTATGATGTATATATGTTTGTGGTGATGCGACACCACTGTTGCAACAAGATTGAGCATGGCAGAAGCTTCCTGTCCTTCTCACACCGCAGCACAAAGACGAGTGAATCCCCCCCCTTCCTCACCTGACCCTCACTCTCAGTGCTTTGAGTAATGGAGTCGTGTAAAAAGGGACTGCAGGTGTGCCTTGGGGTTTTTCTAACCCTGGCAGTATTGTTGCATAGGAACTGGGAGCAGAAAATGGGGTGCCCTACAGAGAATGAAGGGCTGTTTCTTGAAAAGCAATGTGAAAGGGCTTATTTCAGTTCTCCCTTCTGCTAAAACTAGGGGGAACAAAAAGCACAAAAGTTGTTTTCGTTTGCCTCGTTGGGGTGGGTATGTTGACATTTTAGGAGTCTATGTCAGTCACAAACAATCACAGTTGAGGTTGGCTTATTTGTTACCTGTGGGCAGCCAAACATTTCCCAAGTCTGATCTCTACAGTGACGAAAGTAGATTAGCAGTGCAATCCTAGACACTTCTACTCAGAATTAAGCCCTGCTGAGTTCAGTGGGACTTGCTCCCGGGTAAGTGTGTGTTTCGGATTGCAGGCTAGATCTTTGGCAGGAATCCCCTTAACATTATACTGATACTCTATTCTGGTGTTCCATCATGTTTTGCTGCATTTGCTCTCTTTCACTTTCAATCACTGGTTCTCTCATCTCTCTATCAGTTGATTTTGTGCCCTGGAAAAAGTCAAAGGAAGGGATGTGCGTGGGAACTCAAGCTTGTCACCCTACTGGATTCTTAAGTACAATGGATTGAATCACAAACTTGGTTTGTTGGAAAGGATGGGGTTGGTGTTTTGCTGCTTAAACTATTGTTAGCATCTATTTGATATGTTACAAGGAGGTTGCAATTAGGACATCTGAAATGATTAACCGGCGGTGTTGAATAACAAAATAAGCTCAGATTTAATTATTTATTTTGCTTTCTGTTCCATTGGCAAACAAGACCAAGGTTTGGGATGGTTTTGATCATCAGAAGGTGATCCAAGAGCACTCATCTCCCTTGCCCATTCATGCTTTGTTTCTGCTTTTTTCTGGTACTGACACCCTTAAACGAGTATGTGTATGAGACAGAGAGAGACTGTGGAGCAAGAAATAGAACTATTTAACAGCTTGAGAGAGTTGTTTATTTTATTTTATTTTATTTTTTTCTTTTTTCTTTTTTGCAGAGCTCTTACTGTGCCTCTTGCAGAGTTTTCTCAAATGGTACTGATTTTTAAAATTTTATCTTTGTCACCAGGAGATCAGACAAAGATTCCCAGAGTCAAGCCACTGGTTTCTCTGCACTCTTAAATGCCCAATAAAGCAGAAATCAGTTTTGCCAAACAAAAAAAAAGCTTTGTTAACACAATTCTTTCAAAAACCTTTGCAGATAACTATGTCAGATAAGCATAAGAAGAGCTGGTTTCAAATCCCTGCTTAGCCATGAAGCTCACTGAGTGACTTTGGGCCATTCACTGTTTCTCATCCTAAATGTACCCCGCAGGGTTGTTGTGACAAAAGGGCAGAGGTGAGAAAGAACCTGAGGTCCTTGGAATAAGAGTGGGAAATGAATGCAAAACACAACACATTGTTGTTGTTTAGTCGTTTAGTTGTGTCCGACTCTTACAATGTCTTGAAAAGAAAAGAGTTAGGCTAGCATTTCACAGGAATCATTTGGCAACAGAGGGAAGAAAACCCTGGGGTGCTTCAGGAAGAGACTGGCAATTAATTTTCAATGAAGAATCACCAAGGACGAGGCCTTTGATCAATCTTAAGAGATCATTGCAGGCATGTACAGTCTGCTTTCCCTTGATCACTGGTTTAGCTATACAGTCCTCAAGTATGTGGGGCTACAGTGGGCTGGCCAGGTCAGGGAGCATGACTTTTGCAACACTAATTTTAAAAATTACACACTAAGGGGAGTGAGCCAAGTATCTTTTCTGCTCCTGAGCCCGGTCAGATGTATGGCTGCGATCAGAGATGAAGTTGCCAGGAGATTTTCTAAGCGTGACATTTAGAGCTACACTTAACTCTATGGGAAGCTTGCGAAGGGGCCATTTAGACAGGCGGGGGTAAGTCTCATGTAAGGACAAGCACAGTGAGGGGAGGAGCAGGAGTCAAAGCGGCAAGGGAAAGTAAGGTCGGGAACAAACCAAGCTCTGGAAAGATTGCAAGGACTGCAAACATCATCACCATTATTATTATTTATTAAAATTTGTATGCCGCCCTTCATCCGAAGATCCCAGAGTGGTTCACTACAGAAAAATACAAAATGAGAATACAGAGTATGTAATAAAACAAAAATAAAAACAAACCAATATTATTATTTATTATAACACTGCAGATGCTTGCAGCTATGAGGGTGCAAGGAAGGAAGAGGATGTTATTGGGAGTGGGTAGGAGCAACGCCTAAAGGGAGGGGATGGACGCAAGAGAAACAAGGGCAGTACACACTACAAGCTCCGTGGGGTCCTTCGGCAATATGGCATCACTGGGACCCCCGTCTTTCTACTGCCCGTCTGCTTGCTCTCCCTCTGGGCCTGATCTTCATCAGGCAGATGGAGAGTGGTGCTGCTTCTCCTTGCTTTAGTCACAGCCTTCACTTACTTGGAAGAACAAGAACGAGGAGCAGGACCAGGGATCTCTGGAGATCAGCAGCAGGCCCCCTAGTGGAATATGGGCCTTGGCAAGTGCCTTATCATGCCGGCCTCTGACACCTTCCCTGAACAAGGGTGTTTGGGCCGGGGGAAGCAGATGGCCTACAAAGAAAATGCAGTGAAAGGCAGCCCCAGGGAAGGAATGACGTTTCTTGTGGGCAGGAGGTCCTGACACTCTTACAGTGTCAGGGTACATGCAGTGCAGATTGTATTGCAGTGGGGAATTGTGAGAGCAACGTCACACACATACTTGGGCTTTTTGATGCTCAGGTTTTTGAAGCCTTTCTCTTAGCTCTGTGATTGGTGGAAAGAGCCCAAATGAATGATGCCATGGTTGCGATTAGCATCTCCCAAAGCTGAAGATTATTATCGGGTGTATCTTGAATTTGTTGGTACACTGTGTGCAAAGATAGAAGTAGTGGAATCTCACTGAGGTATACCAGCAGGTGGAAGAGTGAGAAGCTAGCCAGGGTTCTGATGCTCCAAAACTGGGCTATCCTACAAGGTGGCCTACGGAAGCATAAAGGAAGATTTCCCCACTCACATGTTATCTCTCTCACCATCCGCTTGCTACATCCAAACCAGCATCAACAGTACGGAATGCATTCATTTGCTGGTTAGAAAAGAAATTTAAGTGGTTGTCAGCCATTTCTAGCAGGACCGTTCTGGAGTGATCCCAAGTGGACAGAATTTGGACAATGGCTGGTTTTTAGGGAGTTCCGTAATTCTCATTAATAATCTTGTGACTGAGATTTTTGCAATCTTACACACATGCCTGCCATCCTTCAATGTATACAGCAATGCCTGATTTTCTTTCCTGTGCTGGACATGTTCAATTCCTCTATGCCAAATCTTTAACAGCATTTTTTCATCGGGTCAAATATCTGATTTGATGGGTGTTTCTTTGCAGACACAGCACTGCTAAGGAGACCGCTGCCCTGTGCAGGTTCCGTCTCCACGTTGTATAGCCCACTACTTGTCTGAAAGCTCACTGCCAGGGAAGAAGAGAAGGGGCTCACTTCAGAGGGCGAAGATGAACTCCATGGCTATCCCCATCCAGACAGAGATGGTAGAGCTGGTGCCGAATGGGAAACACTCATCTTTAAATGCCTCCTCCATCCCCTCCGTGGGGAATGACAGGTGAGCCATAGCAACCTTGGTGTATTAGACTTGAGAGTGAGATTGCTGGGCTGAAGATAATAAAATCTTCCTCAATATAAGTCCACTCTCCTTCCCATGAAATTAGAGCTCTTTCAGTGAGTACAAAGCACTGCCAATGACTCCTGGCCACCATTCAGTAATCAGTCTAGAGTAGAGTAGATGATAATCTGGAGTGCAGGTGAGTGGGTGATGATAGTGTCGCAAGTGTCGCATGAAGGACAGTGATTTTGGACCCTGGTACAGCTGAGACTTCGGGCCTTCCCACAGATCAGTTTATAAATTCATACTTTTTTCTTGCATTTTCTTATGTTTTCTTACGTTGTTCTGTGCTTACTTCAAGGCTACAACTAGATGTGAAATTGTCAAGAAAGCTCCGGTTATTTGTTAAGAGTTTCTGCTGAACTGTTAGCAGTCCAGATCTAGACAAATTGCATGTCAATTCCCCTCCCCCATGAGAAATAAAGACACAGGACACGTAGTTTAAGTTTTAATTGGGCATGAAAAGGCCACAACTTTATTGATTAGAGAATTGAAGGTATTGGCCTTAGGCATTGGCTCCTATCCACTACCCGGCATGGTGACCGGGAAGGGTTAACACAAACCGTGGGGGTCCTGTTGAAGTACGCCAACTAGGATCCCACGGGTGTCACCGCTCAGGGGCATGCCGGAGGCCCTTACCTTCCAAGGTTTCGGACAAGTCAACGCCCCCCGGAGTCCTCTACCGGACTACCCCTTTTCTTGGGGAAAGGTGATGGCGTACCTTCCCCCCCATCCATTTGCATAACAATAGAACCCCAGCCAATGCCTAACCGCCAATACTGAGGAAAGTTGTGACGTTTGCTACGAGGTAGGCAAAAAAACCAGAAGGCCGTAAATTCGCCAACTTGGAAAAATTCCTACCAGGCCCCTTGCGGCGACCAACCGAAGTCCATAGCAAGGTCATACCTACCTATGTCTACCTATACCAAAGGGTGGGTGGGATGGGAAAACTTCTCAGCTGGCCAGGAGTAAAGAGGGCGGTCCCTGGGCGTGCCTGGCCTTAAGAATGCTAGGCCACACCTCCCCAGCCCGCCGATTGGCGGGCGGGTGGAAAGCACGCCCAGGGATTCCCGCAGATCTCGCGGGGGCCAAATGCCAGCCCCCACGCTTGGGGGAGGGGCTAGACCGCAACCCCCTCTCCTCCCCAAGGGTCAGAAATGGCTTTGCGTGTCAATTCCCCTCCCCCATGAGAAATAAAGACACAGGACACGTAGTTTAAGTTTTAATTGGGCATGAAAAGGCCACAACTTTATTGATTAGAGAATTGAAGGTATTGGCCTTAGGCATTGGCTCCTATCCACTACCCGGCATGGTGACCGGGAAGGGTTAACACAAACCGTGGGGGTCCTGTTGAAGTACGCCAACTAGGATCCCACGGGTGTCACCGCTCGGGGGCGTGCCGGAGGCCCTTACCTTCCAAGGTTTCGGACAAGACAACGCCCCCCAGAGTCCTCTACCGGACTACCCCTTTTCTTGGGGGAAGGTGATGGCGTACCTTCCCCCCCATCCATTTGCATAACAATAGAACCCCAGCCAATGCCTAACCGCCACTCGAGCGGAGCTCGCCGCCAATAGCTTCAAACCTGTAACCAACTCCTAATCCCTGCTATAATGTACCCCAACCAGATGTCGTTTCCAGCATCAGAAAGATGCACGCCATCCCCTCTGTAGAGGGCCTCATTGCCGAACTGGATGCTCGGGTGCCCTATGACGCACCCGCCCATGGCTGCCACTCTACGACCAACTGCCCGCTCTAAAACCTTTCTTGCCTTGTTGACTCCCACTGGGCTCACACAATCCCGCCATGTCCTCCTCTCAAGCAACAAGGACCATAAAATTATGATGTTTGGATATGTTGCCATCAACTCAGACAGATCGTCAAAAATGTTCCATCTCAAATCGATGGCTTTTCGGTAAGCCAGATCATTTTCACCCAATTGAATCACCAGGGCATCAGGCGGACCCTCGGCCGCAGCCCTCGCCATCACCGCTGGTTTGAATTCACTCCAACGCATCCCTCTACGCGCTATCCAAACCAGTTCCACCTTTGCAGGTAAACCCAAGTTGCCGCCCAGTCCAGCACTCATAGCACGATTCTTGGCCCAATGAACAATGCTGTGGCCCACCAACCAAATGCGCGCACTCTTGGATTCTGTAAGACAAATAGACAGGGGAACCAAGTTCAGGGGTGGCACTCCCAGTCATAAGTTGTTTCTGACATAAGCTTTATACGCATTAGATTTCCACCTCCCCAATTCTTTTATCCTCTCAGCGGAGAGCCCCATGTGCACCGCTGTGGTGGCCGCTCCAATACGGAAGGAGTGGGCTGCAAATTCGGAAGCAGGTAGACCACACGCGGACAAAGCCGACCTCAACACTCTAGTGAATTGATGCCTTGTCAGGCGGGATCCGTCTGCATGTATCAGAAGCGGGCCGGGGCCGCTTGGTCTCAGATAAAGAAAGCGCCTCGTGTCCCTAACTGGACAGGGACCTTTTTCGTGGGCTGCTGGCAGCCGAAGCAAGGCCCCCTTGCCCTGCTGATCAGTCTTTGAGCTCCGCACCCAGACAACGAGGTCGGTGTCAGAGAGGGTCAAGTCACTCATTAATATGCCTCTCAAATAGTGATTGCCCCCTCCTTCACAGACCACCTCACCAACGCGTAGGGCGCCAAAGAAAGATATAGAATACGCAGCTGAGAATAGGCGTGCTTCGTACTTTGACCAGCATATTGTCCGCAATGCTTTATGTATCCGTGACAATATATCGTATGTTATGGGCCGCCTCCTGTCCGCGCTGGGGGGGTGTTGTCTGCGCCATCCCTCGAGTGTCTTGCGCACAATGAATGCCGCACACGGGACGGTTGCGAAAAAGGCTTTGCAAAAATAAGAGATCCCTGCTGACTGAATATTGAGCGTCTTAGGGGCCCTGCCTAGCTCTTTCAGGTGCGCCAAGAAACGCAGGACCTCCCTGGTGGAGGGCGTGGCACGGTGACTCGAGCCAGGCAAACCCATGCGGAACCTTAAAAATTCAGCCCAAGCCTTCTTGTATGACCGCATCGTGGACGGGGCCACGGCACCGAATACTCCCTTCATTATCTCTCGCTCCCAATCTTCCAGAGATGCTCCGGGAAAGGCATCAATGATTGCTCCGCCTCCGGCGCCAATGAGCGAAAGCGCTCCATCTGGAAACGAGATAGAGCGTCCGCGATGTCATTATTAATGCCTGGCACGAATTTGGCCATAAAATATATATTTTGTTCGAGGCACAGAAGGACGAAAGACCGTAATAGGTTTCCCACTCTGGTGGACCGCGCGGACTGCCTAGTGAGAACTGCTACAACTGCTTGGTTATCCGTGTTGAAACAAACCCTGTGATTGCGGAATTTATCTGCCCACAAGTGAACTGCCACAACTATAGGGAAGAACTCCAAAAATGTAAGGTCCCGGGTGATGACCCCCGCCAGTCGGGGGGCCACTTTTTGGCGCACCACTGGCCTCGGAAGTAGACCCCGAAGCCCAAAGAGCCAGCCGCATCTGAATGAACTTGGAGATCTGCATTGAGCAGCAAGGAGTCCTGCCATAATGATATGCCATTGTACTTATCCAGGAATTGCAACCACACACCCAAGTCGGCCTTAACTTCCCTGGAGAGGCGCACCCTGTGCTGAGGTGCTTTCAACCCAGCCGACAATCTGGCCAGGTGACCGCAAAATGGGCGCCCAGGGGCCACTACCCTGCAAGCGAAATTTAAGTGGCCCAGCAGGGATTGAATTTGTCTCAGGGTAATTTTCTTTAAAGGCAAAAGCTGTTGAATCAGCGCCTTGAGCGCCGCCAGCTTTTCACCTGGCAACCTCGAAGTCTGGGCCACGGTGTCTAGCTCAATGCCCAAATAGACCAAAGAAGTGGCTGGTCCTTCTGTTTTGTCGGCAGCCAGGGGTACCCCTAATTCACTGGCTAAGGATGTGAAAGCCTCAAGCAGGGCGGAGCAGTGTGGCTTGCTATCTGCTGCCAAAATAAAATCATCGAGATAGTGCGACACACCCGATGAACCTGTTCTGAAGCGTAGGGCCCAATCAAGGAACGTGCTAAAAGAGTCAAAAACTGCGCAAGCCACGGAACAGCCCATGGGCATTGCTTTGTCAATGAAATACGCGCCCTCAAATTTGAAGCCCAACCATTTGAAATCCTGTGGGTGAACTGGAAGAAGGCGGAAAGCCGACTCGATATAGCATTTTGCCAGGAAGGCCCCTTGTCCGAATCTACGAATCATTCTAACGGCCTGATCAAAGGAAGCGTATTTCACCGTACAAAGTTCCTGTGGAATTGCATCGTTGACCGAACCCCCCCTCGGGTAAGAGAGATTATGAATCATACGGAATTCCCCCGGGGTCTTTTTTGGTACAATGCCCAGCGGGGACAAGTGCAGCCCTTCCAAGGGTGGCTCGGTGAACGGACCCGCGACCCTGCCCGCTCTGATTTCCTTTTCTATCTTCTTTCTTACAATGTCAGGCCTATCCCTAACCGATTTCTGGTTCTCCGCCTCCCTGGAGTTGGGGGGGGTAGCCACCGGGATTCTAAATCCCTTAGAGAACCCCTCCCACAAGTATTTTGCCGCTTTTTTCTCGGGGTATTGATCTAACAAGGCCTTAAGCGGTTGGAGGCGGATGGGGGAAAAGGCCAAACACAGATCAATGTTACTGGCGATTGCTGGCACCTTGGTGGGATGCACCGGGGGCACCTCTGGTATTGCCGTGGAAGTACCCCCTGCCCCCACGAAAGGGCTGCGGCTTATTTTTAAAGCACGTGGAGGCGGGATGATTACCCCAGCACCGCTCGCACTCATGCAGATACTTACAAAAGGGGCGAGAACAAACGCCCCTGTTGAACTCCCAGCAGTGGCGTCGCCGTTTTGCCTCTGTCTTACCCGCTTTTGCCGACTCCAGACTTTTTTTCTTGATGTAGGGGTTTACGTCTTCACCCCAGTAGTTAGGGTCCGTCAGGTCCCAACGGGTAGAAGGGAGTAGGGAGGCATTTCTGCGAAAATTCTCGTCATACGTTAATGCAGAATTTTCCCCAGCGAGGGCACGAGCGCGCCTCACATGAGCCAGGTAGGCAACTAAATCCATGGAGCGCCGTGGATAAGCAGCGCAAACTACACCCATGAAGACCTGGTACCCGTCCAGCCAGTTCTCGAAGGTGCGCTCTGCCCTGGGGGTACGATATCTCCTCTTACCGTAAGAGCGCCTCTTTTCGCCTTTTCCAGTGAATTTGGCTGGAGGGAGGAGTGTAAACATATCCACGTAATCCCCATTGAGGATCTTATTCCTCTTCCTCTGGGACAAGTGGTTCCCCAAAATAAAATCTGTGGGCTGATTGGTAGCGACCTTTACGTCTTCCACCAGTGCGCCGTCCTTCCACTCCAAAACCCCATTGAAGTTTTTGCGGTGGGAATTGGCCCTCCTTTCATGCGCCCACAGTGGAATCCCATGATTACCCTCACCAATAACCCAGTAGCCATCCATGGGGCCCTCAGAATCGGAATCTGAAGAGGACGTACCTGATTCCTCCTCAGTCTCAGATTGCTTGCTCCTTTTCTTCTTAGCCGAGGTGTGTTTCTTCTTCGATTTCCTCTTACCCCCTTGCGCCACATTGTTGGTGGCACTGGCCGCTGTCCCTTGCGTCACATTGTTGGTGGCGCTGGCCGCTGTCTGAGACGATTGTGCTTCCTCACGCTCTTCTTCGGAGCCAGAACCCGCACTATCCTCAGTGGAACTGAGCGTAGTCTGCTGCTCCTGAAAGACACTAGGCATACCTATAGCTTGTGAGATGGTGTTGCTGCTACCCCCTTTTGCGGGTGCCTTACCCTTGCTACTGTCCTTTGGTGGCGCCTTGCCCTTACCGGTACCTTAAGCTGCTTTCTTAGCTATGGCGGATTGGGCCCGGGTGTTGGGGCGGCCCCCTGCAGAGCTGTTGGACGGCTGTCCCTGATTCAATGGCGGAGTGTCAGGTATCATGTCCTGTGACGGTTCCGGGGCTGGCAGCGCCAAAGGCCCTGGCCTACACTGCCTATAAAAGGTTTCGAAAGCTCTGAAAAACTGGGTGAAGGCTTGGGGGTCACAGGGCATGGCTGCCATTTGAGAGCCACTATCACCAGCGATGGGTGCCAGCTGATTGGCAGAGGTGGATGGCTGCTGATCACCACTGGAAGCCATGATGTGCTGCGCGCGCTTCTTGCTCAGTATTGTCAACGCCGCTTGAAGGCTCTGTCTAGCTCAGTACCATCTACACTAGACGCTGCAGCAAACGCACAACGGCGAAGGATCGCAATGTATTAATTATCAAGTTATTATCTGCTACTTTTATTTATTTATATATTTAATTATTTATTTACTATTATGTTATTATTATTTATTTAATATTATTTATTTATTTATTTATTTATATTCTCCTTGCTTAATATACTCAATATACAAGTTATTACTTGTAATTTATCTATTTATGTATTGAAGCTCAATTATGACTAATGACTAATGTAAGTTTGAGCCTTGCTGGTATTGCAGGATTTGCTTAACGCTTATTTGTTTCTTATCTCTATTCGCATAAAATTACCGAAGAATTAAAGAAAATCGCCTCTAATTGCTATTATTATTATAATTTTTATTTTATTTTATTTTATTTTTTATTTATTTATTTTATTAAAATACTATTAAATATTTGCAATTTTTCCAATTGTAAATATAATTATTATTATTTAATTCTAATTATTTGCAGTAAATCTTCTACTTACCCAAGGTATGCCCTAGCTAAACCTGTGGCTATAAACTGCTAATAGGCGGGGATTCTCACGGGGTATTAGCCTCTGTTCAGCTTCAATTTTACCGCCCTCTTTATTTTTTATTTTTTATTTATTTAAATAACCGCTTCTACTTCTCCTGCGCAAAAGAATGGAAGGCAAACCACTTAATTTGAACACAGCTGCGACGCGGCCCTAATGGTCCCGCACGGGCGCTACTTTCACCCACTGCAGTTAGCCTAATTGCAGCGATATATCTTAGAATTTACGGAAAATGCGAGAGAATTTAAGACGCGAATGCAAAACGTTGGCTAACCAAACGCCCACCCGGTGCTCACGGCTGCCCACAACAGATGGCTGTCCCAGCTCCCCTTGGTACCCACTCAAGATGGCGGCCGCGCTGAGGACCCTCTCAAAATGGCGCCCACCGACAATAGGCTGCGCTGCTAGCGGCAATAAACCGGCAACGTGCGGCCTCGGCTGAACCCTTGTCAACGGTGCAAATAAACCGTGCGGGAAAAGGGAGGGGGAATCCCGGCAGCGGCTACCCCGGTGCCCAGCAGCGACGCCCCTGACAAACTCTTCTCCCCCACTGTCGGCTGCCTCACCTAAAATGGCTGACTGAAGCCAGTCACGTGGAGTATGGACAATGGCGGCGCCACGTGATCGGGAACCAGCTGAATAAGCGGAAGAGGATAAGGGATGGGGCGCTAGCCTGAGATGAGACCACAGCAATTGGGACGAGCGGCAAACTTAAGCGAGCGAAAAATGCTGAAATGAGCGGAAAAAGACCTTAGGAAGCGTCTAGTAAATAAAGGACTTGGGGTCACGGGAAAAGGATTGGTAAAAGAAAAAAAAAACGGGGGGGAAAGGGGGGTAGGTCTGAGTAAGATAGAAGCAAGCAACGACGGAGAGAATCCCGCGACGGGAATCAGGCAGCGGTCAGATGTACGTTACCGCCCGGGATAATGCTATAGAGCTGGAGAGTTTTCCTATGTCCTTACTTGGTAGGCTGCAGTCATTTTAGGAAGAAACCATAGAGGGAAGGGGAGAGACATTGGACAAATCATGGATTAGAAATGTTCCCATAGGAAGTAATGGAAATGATCAGGTCGTTGTGCGAAGGCTCACCTAACGAATGATTTCCTGGGAACACATTGTGTTGGGTAAGCAGGACCTGCATGTATAAGGAGATTTGGGGCACAGTGTGATCAGTATGCTGGTGATGCCTGTTAGGTTTCTGTTATGCCACTGTGCAGTGCTTGGAGTCACAAGACTCTGTTTACATTCCAGACTGTTGGAAGTCTCACAGGAGATGGGAGACGGATGTTGATGTTGCTAGTTTCCTGTTTCTTTGTTCCAGTTGGTTCACTGACTCTCACAGAGAGCAGATATATATTCTTTTCTGTCCTGCGTAGTTAGAAATAAATGTAGCGATGTAGCTCATATTTCCATCTCCTTCTGCTGTTTGGATACTCTGCATAATGAGGGAACCTGCCTGAAGCCTCATTAAAGGCTTAGGTCGTTAATCACCATCAGAGGAGATTCTGAAGACTCGACCAGAGGAGTAGCTTGGTGAAACAGAGTTCCAACAATGCCTAGCTCTTTTTCTTTGTAACTTATGAATCAGCAGAGGCTGTACATTAACCAACTGCAAGGGAAGACTCTTGAAGATTCTAATATCTGCCCAGTTTGGCTAAGCAAGCAGACAATGGGTATATAAGAGGATACTCTGCAGACCACCATCCCATGTGCCCAAGCTCTTAGTAGGGAAACTTTCAAGAGGAGGGTAATCACTTTAACAAGCATTGTCCTTTCCCACCATCCAGATTTGATGACAACCAGCCAGAGATGGAGGAGTTCCTTCCACACGGTGCTGAAAAGAAACAGACTCATTTCACTGATGTAAGTACAGTACAGTTTCACAATACAGAGGCTCAGGTCTCTTAAATTCGTTTGGTTGGGAGCTAAGGTGTCAAAGCAGTGGGGCATGTGAGGCCGGTATTATTCTGCAAATGGGTTAGATAGCAACTCCATTCCAGAAAGCCATGCACCATCAATTGCTACCTACCAGTATAGGGATTACCAGCCTTTGGGCTAAATCCAACCTCCTCAGAGAGCCATATGGCTCCGTAGTCTTCATCATTTAGTTGGGGGAGGGGTAGAATGGAAGGCAAGAGAACTTGCCTGCAGGAAAGATGGAGAGGAAAAACTAGTTGCAGACCTGAATTCTGGGAACTGCACTAAGACATCATTCTAGAGGGAGCAGGATTCCATAGCACCCTTCTCAACATTTCCCCTCCCAAACTTAATGTAAGGAACATATGGGGAGGAATAGGCCAAAGAGGGCTGGGGAAGAGGAGATAAGACAGCAGCCCCAACTCCTTCCCAGCAGACTCTCTTTCTGACTTTCTCTCTGCCTATTTTACTTTCCCTACAGTTTGAAGGAAAGACCTCTTTTGGGATGTCCGTCTTCAACCTCAGCAATGCCATCATGGGCAGCGGGATCCTTGGTCTGGCGTATGCCATGGCCAACACTGGTATCCTCCTATTTCTGTAAGTGCCATTTCCAGAAGAGCTATGAATATATGCATACCATCCCCTTATATCTCACTAGTAGCTTGGGCAGTCTGATCTTATCCTGCTCTAAATGCTGTCCTTTTGGATCATTTTCGATTTAGCATTTAAATTGCTTCATCAAACTGGTATTAGTTTTACTGCTGTGATGTTCCTTCAGTGCTAGGAAGGCCTCCTTTAGATAAAGATTTTGCCAGCCATCCCTTTCCTGTCCTTTTGCCTCCTCTTCTCCATTCTTCTGCTTCAGCTGGCTCTGCAGAGTGTGGTGGCAGCAGGGAGTCTTTCCTTGCCATGGCTTTGTATGCTTTACCCACCATGCTCAGGGGATGGTCCAAAAGCACATGAGGCTACCAACTTTCTGAAGCTAAGCAGTTTTGGGTCTGGTCAGTGCCTGGATGAGAGACCTCCAGGGAAACCTGTGTACGCTACTTTGGGATCCATGATGGAAGAAAAGGCAAGATATAAATGTAATAAAATAAATGTGGAGAAGCACTACATATGGATTGCTTCAAGCAGCACTCACATGTCACTCATTAACACTCTGCTTAGCCCTTTCTGCTCCATTTTTGAGACTAAAATTCTATCACATAAACATGACTTTAAAAAAAAAAGATATATCACATAGCTTTCTTTCTAAATTGATACTTCGGGGATTTGCATAGTACAAAAGTGTGAAAATCTTTATATTTTGGGAACTGCAAAAAAGAAAAGAAGACATGCCCAGTGTTTCTAGTGCAGCTTAATGGCTTTGCTATAGTTAAACTGGAGAATATTGATTTACATTTTCCTGGAGATGCGGTAGCATGAGGTGGCATGCTTCCCAGCATGATTAGAAACCGCTGTGCTGAGGACTGGGGTACAATTGGATGTTTCCCCTTATTGAGGTGGTGAGGGGACAGTCTGGACTTACATCCTCTGAATAGAAAAGTTGAGTGTTCCTCCTCTGTTTGGAGCTAAGGTCATTGGCAAGAGTGGTTCCTGAATCAGAAAACAGCTGGGCTTTGGGATGAAAGAGACAAAGGAGGCTTGTTAGGCTTATACTGTGTGGGTAGTGGCAGGTGGGTTGGGGCAGGTTGGGGCCTCCTGCCTAGGGGCAAACATGACTATAGCCTATTGATGATTTGAGAAGTGCTGAGGCAGTTGAGTTCCACAACGTGGGCTACTGAAATGGTTCCCATGCCCCTTCCTTCCTCCTTCCTCTGGCTTTTAGAGCCAGGAGGGGCTGAGGCCTGGAGAACCACCCAGAATGCACCTCTTCGGAATGGAGAGCCAAGTGAAGCAGTCCCGTCAGTGGGCTTTTCTCTTTGCACATCACCTAGAAAGCTGTTGGTGTGAAACAAAGATTTTGTTGGCCGCAGTCATTTTAGGCACATTAACATGCCCTCCAGCGGAAGAAAGGAAGTGCCTGTGAAGTGGAAGGAACAGCAGACAGAAATACATAAAAGGCCCTTGTAGGTGGCTCACTCAGCCCTCTGTGGCACTGGGCAGCCCTTCTTTTCAGGGTCCCTAGAGAAAAGGGAAGGCCCTTCTCCTGCCAGAAGGCAGCACATGACAGCACAGCCTAGCTAAGCACTTTTCCTCTTGTGCTCACTTGAAGTTGGTACACGCAGTGTTGCTATCTTGAGCTTGAAAATATAATGTTCCAGCTCCTGACCACCCATGGGGCCTCTTGCTAGGTCAACTAAACATTTGAGGGCACTGCAGGTGTTGACTTTCCCCTCATCTGTTACCAATTTCCCTTTCTCCCTTTCTCTGTCTCCCCCTTTCTGGGATATGACCACCACTCACTATGCAAACAAAGCAGCAGGCAGAGGCAGCTGCCTTCATCAGGGGCTGAGAGGAAACTCACTGGTTTATAGGCCTTAAGCTGTATCTGGGGCAGGGTGAGGAGGAAGAACCATCCATAGTCAGTAGGAATAGAGCAGGGGTCTGCAACCCGCGGCTCCGGAGCCGCATGTGGCTCTTTTACACCTTTGCCGCGGCTCTGGGGTGGATACTAGCGAGGGGAGGAGGCGCATTGTGCGCCCCGATACTCCCCACTGTGGCAGGCACTGTACTGGCTGTGACGTTGCATGGGGGCGGTGCGTGCATTAGTCACGCACCGTCCCGACGTCACCTTCCCGCCTGCCCGCCCGCGACATTGTAAGGGGCATGTACACTGGTCACTGCATTGAAAGGGGGCATGTACGCTGGTCACTGTTTTGAAGGGGAGTGAAGAACACACACACAAAAAAAGGTAACTTGTTAATTTAACGTTTATTTCTATGAGGAGGAGTAATTCTGAGGGGTCAAACAAAGAAATAATAAAAAGTGACAAAAAAGTTATTTTTATAATGACGAGTTTTGCGGCTCCCAGTTTTTTTTCCTTCGGAAATGGGTCCAAGTGGCTCTTTTTGTCTTAAAGGTTGCAGACCCCTGGAATAGAGAGTGATCAATCTCAATATGCCAATTATCCAGGCATCACCACCCTTGGCAGTCAGCAGGCACAAGCGAGTCATATCTTTGGCCCTGGCACTCTATAATAGAATCCTGGAATCCAAGGAAACAGGGGTGATTTTCTCACAGTATTTATTTATTTATTTATTTATTTATTTATTTATTTGTTCGTTCGTTCGTTCATTCATTCCTTTTGAAAGTTTATATACATCCCTTTGACAATAGACTACAGTGCAGTTTACAACATAGAATATAATAAACAATATACATATATTAATACATAATATGCATTCAATACAAAAAATTAAAACAGTTACACAGTAACAAATAATACACAATTGTAAATCATGAATGCATACTAAGCAGGAATGCCAAATTATACACAATAACATCTCACAATAAATTCCACAACTCCTATAAAATACAGTCTGTTATCTAACGACAGCCTCCTGAAAAATAAGGGAGAGGTAAATCATCAGCAAGATATTGAAAGTGGGGTAACTGTACAAATGCATATACCATATTTTTCCATGTATAAGATGCCCCCATGTATGACGCCTATTTTTTTAAACCTGAAATTAATAAATCAATATTTCTTGAGTTGTTTAGCTTTTTGGGAGAAGGTTGCTGCCACAATCGCTCACCCGCCCGACCCCCTCTGCATTCACTATCTGTGTATAAGATGACTCCCAATTTTGTCTGTACACAACTACACAACTAGCTCTTAATTTCCACTCCACAGGAAATGCACATCCTCCTAGCTCTCACCTGGGAGGTTTTCTTTCCCATTCTCCTACCCTGGAAGATCTACATTTCCCTGCCTCTCACTCAGAGTCCTTCTGCCACAGTCTTTGTCCCCTCATGGCACCTCAGAAGGAGAGACACCAAAGGGTAATTTCCTTGTGTCTTATTGATGTGACCCCCCCCCCTCCAGTGTCAGCCCATCCCTGAGCAGTCCACTGACAGCAGCATGCCTGCCTTCTCAGCAGCAGCTCAGCAGCCCTGACCTGTGTACCAAATTGCCTGCCAATTAGAGCCAAAAGTTGAAGGGTCTTGGAGAGCTGCCTCAGCTATAAAGCGCAAGGAGTGAGATGTCTGAAGCTCACTCTACTTTTCTTTCCTTGATAACCCAGCTGCTGGCACCTCTGTCACTGCTGCCAATATCTTTCCTTGTCGCTGCCCACGGTGTGCTTGGCTTTATCTCTCCCTGACCAGAAACACACCCTTGGGATGGGTGAGGCCCAGATGGCCAGACTCTGCACAGCGGCAACTAATGAATAACACAGATTGTTTCAGTTTGATTCTTTCCTGTGCTGCCAGGTAATAGCAACCGTGGTGGTACTGCTATGCCCAAATTGTGGTGGAGGTACTATGCCCAAGTTCAGTCTTGCCACACCTTTCCTCACCTCCATCCATCTAGAATGTGTTCTACCTGCACTGCCCATGGACACACAAACACCCTGTCAAACATGATATCTAATGGAGCTTCCCTGTCTAGAAAAAGTATACTTCTGAGTAACAGCTGTTGGGAACAAGCAACATGGCTTGATCCCTTCTTCTCAGATTCCCAAAGGCATTTGCATGATGGGCAATGTGGAGATAGGTGAAGTGCCCAAGACCACAAAGCAAAAGTGAAGTCTGAGCTCCAAACATAGTATCACAACTCAAACCCCTCCCCACAAAAGTTACAGCCAGGTTGACTCAACATGATGTTCTTTCAGGTTCAGAAAGCCTCGTAATAATGCTGCAAACATTACATCTCCACACAGTGCAATTTTATATATCAATGCTGCAAGGTTTGGTGATGGCCACTAACTTACATATCTTTAAAGATGTATTTAAAAAGAATTAGAGAAACTTGTGGGGGATACATTCTAGCGACAGCTCTTAGCCATGTAGCTTCCTGGCTATATGAACCTCCATGTTGAGTGGAAGTATACATCTGATTGCCAGGTGCTGGGGACAATAAACAAGAAAAGGCTTCTGCTTTCATGCCCTGCTTCCACAGACATCTGGCTGGTTAATCTTAGAAACAGGGAGCTAAATGGGATGAACCCTTCCTCTGATTCAGAAGGGCTCTTCTTTATGTCCTTAGCTAACCCAGTTACCACAACTTTGCCCAACGCATCATTTTTTAACTTTAATTTTTGCTTCACAACTTCATTTCCTTCCCAAGTCTCCATCCACCTACCCCGAATAATTTCCCCTTTAGTATATACATTTTAGCCCACGTTGTAATATTTGGTTTCTATTTAAAACAAACAAACAAACAAACAAATCTCTCTTTTTTCCTTAAAAAGAAAACAAAGTGGCTTAACCTCAAGCAGCCAGGTCAATCAGGAAGGCTATAAAACTCTCACAAAAGATGCTCAGACTTGGAATGAGACTTGGTGACTCTCCAGGAGAGAAGAGTTCCACAATGGTGGAACATTCACAGAAAAAAAATGTCTCCCTACATGCCCTTCTGATCTTAACATTATAGAAAGGCAGTGACCTTGTGGACATGTTTTCCCTGTCATTGCAAAGACCTTCTAATGTCTGCCAGTTTCATTTAATGGCAGTGTTGGCTGGTGCCCATTGGGACTGATAGGTTGGAAGGCAGGGAGGCCAACAGCAGGGGGAGCCAAGTAATTCTGGTGTTGTCCCCATCCTCCCTGCTGAATTCTACAAAGGCAAGTCTGAGACTAAGGAGGAGGAAGCAGAGAGCCAGGACTGCCCCTTGTACTGGTTCTAAGTACAGTATAAGGAGGCAGGGTGGTGGCTGGCTGAGGGCAGACTAAGGTTGGTGCTCCATTTACCATAATGAACCTGCGTCCCTGCTTGGTGGCTACAGGAAAGGTCTTGTTCATGTTAATTCCCAGCCGTGTCAGTATATGCATCCACATTTTGGCCACAGCCTCCCTCCCCAGCCCACCCCACGTTCCGATCTAAACCATCAGTCTGTTCCTAGGTAGATTACTTCAAGGAATGTGCTGAAATAAGGGCTTTCCAGCAAGTTTAAGGAACCAATATACCAATATTAAGAACAATGCCTCAGGTAGGGAGAATATGAATGTGGCTATTATCCACAGGAGGCCTCAGAAACAGTGCCATCTTCATTTTTGTTTGGAAGGAGACATCCTGTGCCCTGGCTAAAGAAACTGTGGCTTGACAGGCTGAGGAGAGGCAGACTGGATGCCTCAGCACTGTCCCTGGCTGAACCCTGCCATACGTAGTCAGGCAACGAAACAGAAACTCTCCACAGGGTAGCTGAGCTCCCCAGGCCTTGGGAAGGCTGCGCAAGCCCAGGCTTTGCCCTTATGGCCAAACAGCTCATACAGGATAGGGAGCTCTGTCTGCCAGCCCTAGGCAGTTTCTGAAGCACAAGGCAGATCACTTCAGCGAAAGTACTCCCTCTAAATCGCACCAAGCACAATTCGGTCCTGCCCTTGTGAATACACAAATCAGACTGAGGAGCTTTAAAAAAAACTTAGTAGAGGGTGGAATGGAAGATCAGCACAGTGCAAAATCCAGTGGTCTAGTGTTGAATGGAGCAGCAGATGCAGAATCCCATGAATCTCAAGATTCATATATAACTAAAAAGAAATGCAGTTTAACCCACATTGCACTGCTCCTGCACAAATGGAAGGAGGGTTTGTGGAGCCAGTCTTTGGTGCATTCTAGTTTTTTGTTCTTCGTAGATGTTGAGATGCTTGCACATCTACCACAGAACCTTGAACCACAATAGATCCCATATATAAATCTACCCACCCACTCCCTGTGCTCTTAAGATCACCTTAGAGAGCCTTATTCTCACTTTCTCAGGTAAGAGAGGTGGCTTCAAGACAAAGCATCTTCTTGGTGTTTTATTGTAGAATTCGCTTGCTGAGGAAGTGCCAAAGTGTCGTCACTAGTGAGTTTTTAGAAGCTGGCTAGGACCCAGTTTTATAAACTGCTTAGTTCTTGCTGCTTAGTTCTGTTTATAAGAATGCTATGGACTGGTTTTTCTGGGCTGTGGCCTATTCCTGGGTTTTATTCCTTTTGTTGCAGTTTGTACTATCTCACTTTATTCGTAAGCCAGCTTTGGGGCAACAAGGCAGGATTGCAGGTTCACAAACGTACACGGGCAGCAAGTGCAAGTAGCATTATGAAAGAACTGGGAGCCTAATGTTCTTAAAGCATATCCAACCATTAATGCTTAAGGTGAGGAAGGAAAGAATCAAAGATATAGGACTCTAAGAAGCTACTGCTATGGGATAACACCACCTAGCAATATTTTTGCACCCAGGAGCCTCTCTAACCTTGGAGATATATATAGAGAGAGACTGTAGACTGGAACCATGGTGGATATATATGCAGAAAGTACAGTGGGCAGAGAGAAAAACACGCAGCTAACCAAAATAAAGCAGGCAGCTATTCAGTGTGGCTGTGATTCAGACTATGAACTTGGAAACCTTGAAAGGGCAAAAACACACAGCCAACCACAGGCATCACTACATATTTTCATCAAGAAGAGCTACTTCAACAGAGAGGGAAATTGTCAGGCATGAGCCCAATCTATTATTACAATTAGTGCTGTTGTTGTTGCTGCTGCTGCTGCTCTTGCTGCTGTTACCTGCCCTTCTCTGTAAAATCCCAGGACAGGTTACCTAAAAAAAAAAGTATTATGGTACAATAAACTAACCCCACCCCAAAATACTACAAAGAGATCACAATAACTGAAGTGACAATGCCTCCTGCCTCTTTCAGAATTTGAATAAAAAAGGTTGTTGCTTCAGATGAGGAAATGCTGGCTTTGGGGCATTCTCTTTTCAGGGAATGGGTGCAATTCAGTGTAGAGCTAAGTGGGGAGAACAAGGTCTGCTCATGGAATGGGACCTTCCCATCTCTCCCCACCCCACTCTCTGTGTATGCCCTAATCTTGTTCTGGGGGTTCCCTTGGTCTTCCAGAGCAGATTTATGGAGCACAGGAAACTCCTGTTGCATTAGCACACCTTGTTTCATGCATGCCACAGTTTAGCTGAATCCCACCCATTCCTTCCCTCCCCCATCACCTCTATGTGTTGTGAGACTGAAGTGGGGGGGGGGTGTCTAACAACAACAACAACCGTTTTATTCTTTGTACCCCACCCATCTAACTGGGTTGCTCCAGCCAATCTGGGCATCTATATAATATGAGAAGCAGGATGCTGAAAATTTTAAACACTGAAAAATTAATGTCTGTATTACTGGGGATGGCAGAGATTGTTTAACTTGTTCTCATCTGTGCCGTAAACAAAAGTGCCTGGATGTGATTATTGATTGATTTTGTCAGTCTCATGACCCACCCTTCCTCCAAGGAGCTAAAAGTCCTACACGGCTTGGGACCCAAATGCCCGAAGGAGCCCCTCTTCCTTTAGCATCCTATCCATTCCTTAAGATTTGCTCTTAAGTACCTTTGACAAGAAAGAATTTGATGTTTTTGATGCTCCATGGTAGGGTTAGGCTCCTGTTCTGAGCAGCAAGATCTGCCACTTCCTAATGAATAATAATTTTATTATTTATACCCCGCCCATCTGGCTGAGTTTCCCAGCATCATCCTGCTGTCCCTTTTCGTGTGTGTGTGTGTGTGTGTGTGTGTGTGTGTGTGTGTGTGTACGTGCCCATCTGTGCATACATGCAGCAGTTCTTGCTCTGAATTCTCCTGGCATCCTGCCCAGTACTTGATCCCCTGGACAGGATTGCTCACCTTTTACAAATGAATCATTACGTAACGGAATGGCATTACAGCCGCAGCTGCTGATTGACAAGAGCCTCTGTGCATCTTCAGGGGAGCCAATGGAGGATAGTTGCCAGCAGGTTAATGCTCTTATGGAGCTGCGCCTTCAGTCTGCTGCCTCTCTCCACCCCCCACTCTGTGAGCTTAGCTTCAGCTAAGGGAGGAAGCAACACAAACTGGATGGCAACCTGTTTTGGGGCTTTTCCATGGGATATTTTTGTGAAACCAATGCATGTTTCTTTCTTTTTTCATTGTGTGCAGCCTAGGCCTTGCTTCTGTTGCAGAGATAGGTCACTTTCCAGGCACTGAAAAAAAGAGATGTTTTGTTCCTATGGAAAATACGATTCATTGCAGCTGCAGTTGATATTTTGGACTGTGATGGCACGAGTGTCATGGACACCCACAGCATATTGCTTGGGATGAGATTAACAGCAAGTGGCACAAGTCCCCTGTCCTTAGGACTATTGTCTGTTGATATACTGCTTTCCAGCACAAAGGCCCCCAAAGCAGCAAGCGGCATGTTAATATAAGAAAGGAAACAATAAAAGGGCAAGATGCAGTAAATCATCACAACAACAATATGCTGGCACTGTGTTGCGAATCTCTGTCTCTCTCTCTCTCTATATATATATATATAAACATCTCACATAAATTTGTAAAAGTTTCAAATGTTACAGGGTCCCTTTATATTTGGAGAGGTGGTCGTTCTTCTTCTACCCCATCTCGCCATTTCAAGACAAAGCAAAACAAAACAAAACATGGCAACATGGATATCCCCTTTCACAAAGCTGTCTTTCCCTTGCCCGCTCCCAAACACACAGGTACCCTCTAATCCATGTGGATGGGATATAGTGCTTTTGGAATTATGGGCCTATTACTAAAACGTAGTTGGGGTGTGCTTCAGTTATTCCTGCAGAAAGCACTCAGAAGATAAATCCTCAGGTGCTTCTGGAGCTGTTTAGCATGCGGCAATAGAAGGATCTGAAGTTCCCACTCCAGTCTGCCTTTCTGGATGGACATGCAATTTAGGTGTCACTGCTTTCCTCTTTTTCTTCTAGATTCCTTTTGACTGCTGTAGCTCTGCTGTCCAGCTACTCTATCCACTTGCTGCTCAAATCCTCAGGGATTGTCGGTAAGTACTACAAACCTGCTGTAAAGCCCACAAAGTGGGCTTACGTTAAGCCCTGTCTCACGCTTGTTACCTTTTCCTTTGTGCTGTGGACCATTCCATCTCTGGCCTTCAGTGAATTTCCAGGGTTTGTGAGCGGAAGAGAGATCCCTTCCTGGAACCCTGGAGAACCACTGCCAGCCAGTGTGGGCCATGCTGGGCTCGATGAACCAGTGTCCTGATTCAGTGCAAGGCAGCTTCCTGTGTTTCTGTCCAAAGCGGATGTATTGAGCTGCCAAAGAGTGCTCTCCATAAATGCCTTCACTGCCTCTCTGCTCAAGCGATGCCTGAATTCAGAGAGAAGGTTGTCAGCGCCAGAAACCTTCACTGGAATGAAAATCTCTCAAGGCAGAAGGATGATGCAAGCAGAGACGTGGACCTTTCAGACTTCTGCCTGTGCTTTTGAAGATACGTAATTTGCATTTGTTTGATTTGTATGTAAAAATAGAGAAGTTTTCACTCCAGTGCTTTCGTTATGGATGGGCAGGGTTGGGGAGGAGGAAAGTATTAGGGTTTATCGAGCTTTAAAGGACACCAAGCAAACAGGGAAGCAAAATGTTATGAAAAGCATACAGGTTGATCGTATACAGGTTGTAGAGGAACAGCTTAAATGCTCTGATGGTCAGCCATCCCTCTGCTCCCACATCAGAACTCTAGGGAGGCAGTCAGCACCCTCAGTTCCTTACACAGCAAACTCAGCTCTCATTATGTCTCCTAGTCTTTGTCTTTTCTTGGACAGACACTTTTCCATCTACCTGGTTGGGCAGGTGAATTCAGATAAATCATCAACTCTGACCATCATTTGGGCTTCTTGGGGTATCTTAGGTCCCATACAGACATCATCACTCAAAGGTTGCTGGTTAGCAGCACTGTATTGTCAAATCTAGGTACTGTCTTGGGGCAGCCTTCACTGATAGTCACAGAACTCTGACAGGAAATGCAAATAGTTTCCACGGCCCCTTTATGCACTATATTATTCAGCAACAGGAATGCTGTAATGATTCCACACCTTCTTGGGGCTAATAATAATAATAATAATATGTTCATGCAGACAGTTTGAGTACTTGACTTTTAAAAATGACTCTTAGGTGATCAGTGTAATCCCTGTTACATTGGCCTGAAGTCTCAGTTTGTCCAACAGTTGTGTGTCTTGTGCAGATGTGAGTCATTTTGTCTCTCTCTTTCTCTCTTGTCTATTAATTTTTGGTGTTGTCTAGGAATCCGAGCCTACGAACAGCTGGGCTACAGGGCTTTTGGAACACCAGGGAAATTGGCAGCTGCCGTTGCCATCACACTTCAGAATATTGGAGGTAAGGAAGCCATGGAAAGGAAGCAGCTATGGAGATGGCACAGAGACGCACACCAGTTCCCATCCCAGGAAGGCTTTCTGACAGCAAAGTGGGCCATGGCGGTGTTCCCAAGCATCTTTACTCCCCTTCATCTGAATGGGACTCTTTTGCACCCTGTTAACTTTTGTCTCCTTCCCTAGCCATGTCCAGCTACCTGTACATTGTGAAGTCTGAAGTGCCTCTCGTCATCCAGACCTTCCTCAACCTGGAGGAGAAAACAACGTAAGTGTCCTCCCCCTTTGGCTCCTGCCTTTATCACTCCTACTTACCTACCCAGACAATTTCTGCAACCACCATGGGCCATAGCATCACATGGCTGTGCTCAGCAGAAGATGAACAGTTATGGAATGTCAGTGTTGCTCTGTCTGCCTTGTTCACTCTCTGCCCTTCTTCCCAATGTCCAATGGAAGAGCCTGACTGATGCAAACTGTCAGTGGGGGACAACTGGCAAACCCTGTCTCCCATTTTTACTTAACCCTGATCCAGGTGGCAGATCTACTCCTGGATCTTTTGTGGGCTTCCCCTATGGCCCTTGCTGCTTCACATGACATGCGGTAGCAAACACTCACATTTCCACCACATCTGTATGTGGCAAGGAGCCGAGTAGCCAAATCCAGTTCTGTGGCGCATATACTGCTATCAATCAGCCTTGCTGCAGGAGAAGGGCTATAACTCACAGGGAAGGGCACATTCATTGCATGCCAAAGGTCCCAGGACCAGTCCATGGCATCTCCAGGTAAGGCTAGGGCTATCCCTTGCCTGAAGCCCTGAAAAGCCACTGCCAGTCTGTGTAGACAGCACTGAGCTAGGTGCCCTCATCGTTTGACTTGGTATAACGGGTCAAGTATACCCAGCACCTAACAGATTAGAATTGGCTACAACTCCCATCATCCCTAGTTAGCAGGACCAGCGGTCAGGGATGATGGGAGATATAGTCCAAAAACAGCTGGAAACCCAAGTTTGGGAAATTGTGGATTGGACTATAGCCATGAGATTGTGCAGAGGGGGGGAGCCAGGCAGTGGCAGTGTGGAGGCTGCTGAGGAATGAGGCTGTGGAGGCTGCTCAACAGGGCTTGGGCTTTGCTGTGTGGCAAGTTGGTTTGGGGACACATTGTGGTTGTGGTCATAGACAGGCCTGCTGGAGAGGCTGGCCAAGAGACAAACCGGCAAGGCAAACAGGTTTCCTTTTGGTTATCAGCCCAGTGCTGGACCCTCAGGGGAACTGTAGGCTAGTACAGGGCCTGATAGGAATGCCCAGGCTGCTCCTTACCAAAGCTACTTCCTGCATACTCTTAGGCATCTTTTCCTCTTTCGTAGCCATCTTCCCCCTTCCTTTATTCATTCTCCTCCCTCCCTGCTTGTGGCTCAGCTCTAGCTAACATCTCTCGCTCTCATAGCAGAGGGATTTGCCTCCTGCTGAGCAGCCTGTCCCAGGGATTTCACGGCATTAAGCCACTACTATTTTTGATTGACGCCAGCACTGAATAAACCCTCGGCATGGGATTAGACCAGAGTGAACTTCCAATCCTTGCACGATGCATCACTTCCTCCTCCGCCCCTGCCCTGGATGCAGCAGCCCGAATCGTGATTCTGCTCACAGGCTGAGTGGGCTCCAGAAACCCTTTTGCCATGTGTCACATTTAGCCTGTGTGCAAGGCACCAACCTTCTCTGGTTGCTGAGGGGTTAATGCAGTGAGTTGGTACATCCTAGAGAGTCCTAGGGTATGATCTGATGGTATGCACGGGGGCCATTTTGTTGAAACTCAGGAGGACTGGGTCTGGTCAGTGCCTGAATGATGGGAGATTACTTGGGAATCCAGTGGATACTACCTTGATTTCTTTGATGGAAGAAAGGGTCGGGGATATAAATTTATTAAAGAAATGTGCTGGTTCGCCATCAGGGAGTCTCTCACTCCCAGGTGTCTTTGGTGCTCACCTGAGACATGTCAAGGGCTGAGCCAACAGCATCCTTCCTTCCCTCGGTGTGATACACATTCCACTTAGTTCTCAGGGAGGTTTATGCCGAACTGGCCATGGCTACTGTAGCTGCAGGCTAGGAAGGGGCTAACCCAGTCAGTCAGAATAGTAACACAGGTGCTTTGATGATCTAATGGTCATCTCTTGCTCTGCCTAGTTTCCCCTCTGCCCATGCCCGTTCAGCCCCGGGAGTTGCCCATGGGAGACTGTGGCAGAAAAAGCTTTCCCCACCCCCTGTACTAGGCCCTGCTTTATCTGCTGAATTACTATAAGGAGAAGCCCCTTGCTGCTGTCACTGCTGCCCCATATTGGATACACTGGACAAGACTGCATGCACTGCAGTTCTGCCCTCGGGCTGTACAGTGGGGCAAATAATTGTTTGACCTGGGGGCCCTGTACTTTGAGACTCATAGTGCCTGACAGGAAGCAGAATTTCTTTACCCCGTGCCATTTTCAGTAGTTCGCCCTACCACCACTACCACTTCTCTTTTGCTTTCTTCTCTCTCTTTCTCTCCCCTACCCCCTTTCCTTTAAAGACTCTCCTTTTGCCTTTGTGAATTTCTGTGTTCCAGCCCTTTCCCCCCTTAACCTCCCCACATAGAATAAAATAACCAACACAAACCTCCCTTCCAAAAATCTTAATGCAGATTGGGTAAGCATATTGTTGTACAGATTACCTTGGAAAAGTGTGTTTCGGTTGCATGCTTTATATGAGACGGGGCAGAATTCCAAGTTGCCTGCCGAAAACCTCCTCCGCCTCACAGAAAGATTCGTGAGGTCGTGAAATGCCATGGGGTATGTGGGGTAGTGGGGAGGAGAAGGTCAGCAGTGGGTGGGGAGAGGCAGGAAAGATCAGAGACCCAAAACCAGCCTGCCTTGGAACCAAAATCAAAGCCAGCATCTTGCTTCACTTTAAGCTCATCTGACTTTATACACTCTGACAGGGCAAACAGCTATAGGGCTCTGCCTTTCACAGGGACAGGGACAGATTCAGCAGGATGAGTGGAAGTCAGTGGGGCAAGCTACATGGCTTAGCCTCATGTGCACAGCACAGCCACAGCTGTCCCCTGCAAAGAGCAGCATTATTCATTCATGAGACAGGGAGGTTTGTGTTGCCTGGGCTGTGCTGAGATACAAGGCAGATCAAAGCTTGACACCGGCTTTCACGTGAACCTCAATGTCCAACGTACAGGGTCATTGCTGCCTGCCCTGCAGGCTCTGTTAGGCTTGGCTTGACCAAACAACACTGCTGTGGCTGGAAGGCTAGGACAACGTTGCAGTATTTTGCTTACATTTACCTTAGAGCACCCAATTCCATGTCCCATTGATTGTGAACTTAGTATGCCAATGTAGTTTTATATTTTCTACTGTTTTGGTTCTTTTTTTGATAAGCAGTATACAGATTTGAATAAATGAGAAAATAAAATATTGAATCGCCTTTCCTCCAGGGAGCTCAGACCAACATATTAGGGGTTCTCAGGTAGTCCCTCATCCAAGGAATTTTCAGTTCTGAGTCATTTTCAGGTTTGGGGAGTAAGATGATGATGATGATTTATATCCAGCCACTCTGGGCGGCTTCCAACAGAATATTCAAAACACAATAAAACATCAAACATTAAAAACTTCCCTAAACTGGGCTGCCTTCAGATGTCTTTTAAAAGTAAGATAGTTGTTTATTTCCTTGACATCTGATTGGAGGGTGTTCCACAGGGCTGGTGCCACTACCGAGAAGGCCCTCTGCCTGGTTCCCTGTAACCTCACTTCTCGCAGTGAGGGAACCACCAGAAGGCCCTCAGAGCTGGACCTCAGTGGGGGTGGAGACGCTCCTTCAGGTATACCAGGCCTAGGCCGATCCCATCTGAGATTTTGGTGCTTAGTTGTCCATTATCCACTTCTAAGTAGAGCTGAAATTTGATTTTAGAATGTTAATTCAAGCAGGTCAAGTTTTATAACCTGCAAAACTGCACCAAAGTTCAAGTTTATGAGGTGATGTCAGAAGAAACTCTCCTGCATCTAACACTGTAGTCAGTGTCAGATACTGCAAAGTTTCTCCTGACATTGCCCCCCACAAATTTATGCTTACAGTGTGAACAAAACTTGCTGTGTGGAAAGCTCAGTGGGGTCTGAGGGCACAGGATGCTGTCACCTTGGTGAAGCTAAGCAGGCCTGGGCCTGGTCAGGGCCTGGGTGGAAGCTCCAGGCCTTGCGTCACCTGATGATATATATGTACTATTTAGCGTTTTCTCATCCAAAGGCCTGCAGAGGATATAATGTTGACCTTTGTCATTCCAGGGACTGGTACATGAATGGGAACTATCTAGTCATCATGGTCTCTGTCAGTATCATCCTCCCGCTGGCCCTCATGAAACAACTGGGTAAGTCTCCCTGAGCAGCAGATGGGAATGATGAGCATAATCTCGGGAATTTGTCTTACCTGCCGTTTATGGAGGGTTACCAGCAGCTGCTTCAGTGGGTTTGTTGTGCAAAAGGGTATGTTGATTACATGGGAGAGATCCACACAATTTTCATATATATGCACATATTCCTTAGCAGCCTGAGATCACACCACAGGGAAATGGCTCCCATGCGACGGGGTGGGTGGGGAAGGAGGCCTTGGTTCTGTCTAGTCCTGCCAGAAAGTACCCAGAATCACCCGTTACTCCACAGGTTCCCCATCCAGACCTGAGAGAGTGACAGAGGGTGATTCATGAACCCAGAAACCTGCCATTTCTCATGGCAGTTTCTGCACCCTAGGGTACTACTGTCCCTGAACAGAGTTGGTGTCTGTAACACCTGAGGAAGTGGAGAATGATCCATTCCAGAAGTATTTCAAGACCCCTGCAACTTTTTGTTTTCTCTCTTCCCAGGTTATCTTGGTTATGCCAGTGGTTTCTCCCTCAGCTGCATGGTGTTCTTCCTTATTTCGGTGAGTTGTTGAATAGGGAGCAGCTGCTTGTATTAATCTCAAGTCCTCTTAGTAATTTTGGGTTACTTATTTCTTGATAGCACAACCCTGGGCACATCTACTTAGACATAAGTCTCGTTGAGTTCAACAGGGCTTACTTCCAAATAAGTATAAAATGGTGGTCTTGTTATTAACTGATGGCATTTTTATATTGCCCTGCTACCTCCTAGGAGTTTGGCGCAACATTTCTAGCCCACCCCCACCCCTCCGTCCTCATACCACTTTTATCCTCACAACACTGTGATGCACATTTGGCTGAGAGATTGTGAAGGTCACCCAGTGGGCTTCATGGCTGGGTGGAAATTTGAACTCAAGACCCTCCAATTGTAATGCAGGGTCACACCATGTCAGATTTGCAGCCAATTATAGGCCTTTGTCAGCTCCTGTCAGCTCCCTCATTGGCATTAGTTGCTTGGAGATCCAATTAAGAGTCTTCGAAGGGAAGTGGAACAACAATCACAACAACAACAAGCATACTTTTTGTGAAATGTTCATTTCAGAAGAAGAGAGTTTGGTGTAGTAATGAAGTATTGTACTAGGACCAAGATTCAAATCCCTGCTCAGACATGAAGCTCACTGGGTGGCCTTCTCTCAGCCCAACCCACCTCACAGGGTTGTTGTGAGGGTGAAAGCAGGATAGGGGAAAAGGGAAGTGTGTCTGCTATCCTGAGCTCCTTGGAGAAAGGCCAAGATGAAAACAAATAAAAATAAGATCCCCACTGGCAGGATTTTGCACTTAGGTTCCATGGGAACAGAGCTTCAGAGCCTGGCACTTGTTGTGAAACCATCGTTCTCTTGCTAGTAGCCAGCAGTCTTAACTGAACCTGGTCCTGCCAGAGCCTGAACCTGCTCTTGAAATGTCCCCGCTTCTGGGCTGCATCCACACCAGTAGAGCAGAATTCTGTATCAGTTCCTGCTGCAAAGCTTGGGTGATGACTCCAGTTTTGCAAGTGCTGTTGAACTGTCAGAGTGGATAGTGAGCAACATGCCCCCAGCCATTTCAGCAACAGCCAGCGAGAGAGAAGCGTCACAGCATTCTTGCTTCCTTGTCAGCAACACTGATCTATTTCTGGACAAAGAAGAAGCCTCGTGCCAATGCGCAGGGTGAAGGGAGAAAGCCGAGATCTCAGTGAATGGGGCTGTCCCTGCTCACTCAGTCCCACAGTTCACTGGGAAGGAGATACAGGCACAGTCAGTGGGGTTTTGTTTCCCTGTTGTCTTTTACACCCTTTTAAGCTGCCATCAGCCTCCCAAGAAAAGCCAAGTCTTAAACCTGAAGAAGTCATTTAATCACACAAAATACTGCTGCTTGAAAAAACAGTCACAGGAAGTATTCATAGCAAATTAAGTCACATCCTTCACCCTGGCTTCTCATCAGGACAACTACCCTAAAGGAATCTTGCTTTTTCTAACACCCCAGTTCTCTAAATATGCATAGCTGTGATATCTTGCAGAATATAGCTGCAGCGTGATTCTCACTTGGGCTACTTTGTCCTGCTTGCACTCGCTGTTCTAATGGGTTGCAACCAAACATTAGGCACGAATGGTTGTTATACATAGCTAGCTAGCATGGTGGTGGCCCAAATGTTTTTAGAATGCCTTAAATGGGAGCCCTCTCCATTCCCATCTCCACACCATCATTTTTTTCTGTCAGTGGTTGCACCAGCACATCGCCTTTTCTGATGTGGCCCCTTGGTAGTAGAACTCCCTGTCTAAAGTGGTTTGGTTGGCACTCTTTCTAAGGGCTTGTCCATACCTCCATTTGCCTGCCTGCAGGTTACCGCTGAATGGGACCAAACCAATCAGCTTTACCATGGATTTCCATTTGTTCTAATTCAGTAGGTAAGAGTGGGAAAGCTGCAGCCCAAACACAAAACTGCACATGTTTATATACTGCCTTTTTCTCCAAGGAGTTCATGGTGGTGTCCATGGTTCTTCTCCCCATTTCACCCTCACAACAACCCTGTGAGGTAGGTTAGGCTAAGAGATGGTGACTGGTCCAAGGTCACCCAGCTTCATGGCTGAGTGGGGATTCGAACCTTTCTCTCCCAGGTCATAGTCCAACTTTCTAACCATTACACCACACTGCCTCATACAAACACCCACAAACACATTTATTGTCTATTGTTGAGACTGATCTAAGGCAAAATAAGCCCAGGCAATCATTCCTAACAGGGTTTCTTGATCCCATCTCAGGTCATATACAAGAAGTTCAACATTCCCTGTCCTCTTCCTGACCGGGTCAACACCACCGTCAGCCTCAATTACACACCAGTCAGCATGAACAACAATCAGGACGAGCAAGCAGTGGAAGACGGCATCTGCTCTTCGAGCTTGTTCACCCTCAACTCTCAGGTCAGACTAGCAAACAATACATAAATATTCATTAACCTAAGCAACATATCATATCAAATCTGGGAAAACCTGTCTGGCTGAATCTGGTTCTCTGGTTATAGGATCAACACTGAGGCTGGGCACTGTGCAGAGACAGTCTTGCATCCTGTACCACTGGCAGACCATGTGATGGAAGTAGAGGGGACTGATAGAGCTATAGAGAGAATGGGTTAGGGTTACCTACAGGGCAGATAAAGGGAAGACAGGGTGGTTCAGTGGAAAGACTTGGCTAAACAATCAGGTTTTGAGCCGGGTGTTTGAGGGAGGGAGAGGGAAGGAGGCAGCCTGACAGATAGAAGCAGTGAAGTGGTTTGAAGTGCAAGGAGCAACATGGCCAAAGGACTAAAAGTGGGTCATGGAAGGCAGGATTGCAGAGGAGACTGAGAACTGATGAACCTGCATCAGAAGAGCAAGATGTGAGAAAAGTTCAGTTTGTGCCAATGAGAGATTTCCCCCATCACCACCAACGTAGGCAAGATCAGGAGCCTGGCTGAGGAGGGAAGGGTTGAAGAGTCCTTTTCCCACGTGCTGTGCTTCCAGTGAAAAGTGTAATGTGTAGTTGTACCCCTTACTGGAAGTTGCTACAGGGCTATGACAGCAAAGGTCTTGGAAATGGGAGCATGCCCAGTGGTCAGCTGACATCCTCTTCTCCCTCTCTCTTCCTTGCAGACAGCCTATACTATCCCCATCATGGCATTCGCTTTTGTGTGTCACCCTGAGGTCCTGCCTATCTACACGGAGCTGAAAGAGTGAGTGTTGGATCCACAGTTGCAGCACGTACATTTTGTGCAGATTGCATGCATGCACTGCGCATCAAGGAAAATTCTCAGTGATTCTCCCTTAGACCGCAGCTCCAAGCCAGCAAATGGCCTATTTGATTCCATTCAGTAAAGGAGCAAGTGCATCCTTTATAGAGCTCCGTTGATCAGGCTCCCCTTTCTTTGGTTTGCCTGAACATCAGCTCCAAGCACTCAAGGGAACTAGGGCCTGTTTGGGAGATGCTAGGCATGTCATCAGATAAGCTGTGGCCTTGTATAGTTTGCTTTGGCAGGATGAACTGGGGCGATCTCAGATCTTGGGCCTTTCATTCTAGCTGGGTACCTCTTTGTCTTCAAGGAGGTGTGTAGAGAAGCAGCTGGGATTAGGAAGGAAGTGCCTTTAAACAGTTAGGAATTTGGTTCTTCTCATGCTGTGTTTCTGCCTGTCGTTTAGCCCAACCAAGAAGAAGATGCAGTGCATTTCCAACATCTCCATCGCTGTCATGTACATCATGTACTTCCTGGCTGCCCTTTTTGGCTACCTCACTTTCTACGGTAAGTCCCTTCCACGGGGTACCCAAGTGGTGGAGGAGAGGTAGGCAGTGGGGTGGTGACAAATGACTTCACTGAGTATATACATACACCTCCCTGGGACCAGAGTGTAGAATTTCCTTGGGTGGGGGAGGGGCTAACACTTCACTAGGACAGATGTTGAATATTCTTCTGGTGCTCAAATCGTTGATCAGAATCACAAGTGCCAGAGCTCTTTCCACATTTTACAAAACATTTCCCAGTAGTCAGCCATAATAGCTAGTTTAGTTTAGTTTAGTTTAGCCCCATCCCATGCATTTTGCTAAAGGACTTTTAGATAATAATAGTAACTTCTTATTCTTATTCTTCTTATTCTTATTCTTATTCTTATTCTTCTTATTCTTATTTTTTATTATTATTATTATTATTATTATTATTATTATTATTATTATTATTATTTCCTTTGAGTCCTTCCATTGCAAACAAACCAAATTGCTTTGTCTTGTTATTTTAATCTTGTGCAACACAATCCTATGCATGTTTGCTTGAAAGCAAGTAGGAACTCCTGGGGTCCTTTGGGAGGAAGGGCAGTGGTATCAATTTAATACATAGTATTCTGTGGGATTCACTTCCATTGTTCATATGCATAGATTTAGGGTAGATAGCCTTTCCTTCCAAGAAACAGTTTTGTCGCGCCCCAAACCTGGGATGCAAAGAGACACCTTGCTTAGGTACACAGCCTGATCAATAATGGATGTGCTGTTCTTGGTTGTCCCCTGCAGGCCAGGTAGAATCAGAGCTGCTACATACCTACAGCAGAGTAGATCCGTTTGATGTGCTCATCCTGTGTGTGCGGGTAGCTGTGCTGACTGCTGTGACACTGACAGTACCCATTGTTCTCTTCCCGGTGAGTCTCCTTTTCATCAAATTGTGTGTGCCTGTGGTTTCCTACACCACATACCAGAAACCAGTCTAATTGTCTACTGTGCCCATCCTTGTCTATAATTGGTAACTGAACCAGAGAACAAATAGTTTACTCCAGAAATGTACAATTGCCGGCTGTGGCTGAAAGCAGGAATCATAGGATCATTGCAGAGTTAGAAAGGGCAATAAGCAATATCTAAGCATCTGTAGAAAACCAAGGGAGAGGGAAAAGAGCATTAATGATTGTTGTGGTGTCTCACGATTGCTGTGGGTGGAACCCAAGTATCAGTTTATATCTTACCGCAGTGACATGTTTGTTGCAAGGGATCCAGAGAACCTGGGCACCATTCTGCACATTTATCCCTTTGTATGAAGCAGGGCCCTGTGACTTGGTCCAAATTTAACCACAAAAGTAAAGATCTGAAAAGATCAGCTCCACCTACCTGGATGCTGCTTAACACAACAAGCTAAACTCAAAAGGGAGGGATCTGCAGAACAAGTTCCCAACAGCAACCACAATGCTGGGATAAAAGTATTTTTACTCTGGAGCACCCCACCACCACCACCGAAAATCAGTGTTGCTGCAGCTTTCCTGGTGGGGTTGTAGCACTGCAGGAGTGAGGTCAGGGCTGTGTGGATGCACTGATGTAGCCAATCTGGTGGTTCTGCTGGTGCATCCACACACCGCTGACAGCCACCCTGCCCTAACACAAGCTAGGTAAGCTGCAGCAACACCGATGATGGAAGGGTGGCATAACCCCATCAAATTGGCCACTACTGCTAGCTTCCATTTAAGTCAAGGCTATTGGTGGTTGGCTGGTTGGTTGGTTGGTTGGTTGGTTGGTTGGTTGGTTGGGTAGTGGATTGAATTGGCTGGGATATGGACAGAAGCAACCAGAGCCCACCAAAATGCAGGTCACAAATAGGCTTTGGAGTCCAAAATCAGAAGAGATCACGTTTATGCCCAGTGGAGCGAGGGGACAAATGGGGAATATGTTGTCAATGCAGGCCTAAGTTCTTGTGCAGTTAAGAATTGTGCATTATTCCTTAAGAATGGAGTCTGACCATACCTCCCTCCACTCTCCAGGTACGCCGGGCAATTCAGCAGATGCTGTTTCAAGACAAGGAATTCAGCTGGATTCGGCACACGATAATTGCTGTCATACTGCTGACCTCTATCAACTTGCTTGTCATTTTTGCTCCTTCCATCCTGGGCATCTTTGGACTGATTGGTGAGTCCCACTTTCAAGGGTTCTCTTTTTCCTAACCTCAGTCCTTTTGTTTGCCATTGCCACACTCTACCTACACCTTCCCCTTGGGTGAACCGTGCAAATATGACTTACAGTAATGCAATAATATAAATTTTGGAAGTTTTTAGAAAAACTGTTGGAGAGAAGATATGTGTCTTGTGTCCTGAGCAGATGACTTTCTTTCCTTGTGGTTCCTGCGTTCTGGTAGCCTTTAACAAAGAGAGATTAGGGAAGTTTAAAAAGCTGGATGCAAGCACTGCATGGATTGCCCTTGCACACTAATACTGTACAGCCAAATGGGAGCCCACTTTTGTCTGTCTTTAAATTATCCTACTTGCTATTGGGTCATGGTATTCCCATGATACACTTTGGGCCACAGAGAGGAGGATAGATGAGCTGGTTCTTTGGTCGAAAGAGACTAATTCATACCCTGGAGGAAAGCAGAAAGCTCTTTCAGCTCTTCTTCCTGTCTCCACTGTGGCTAAGCTTCAGAGCACATGAGGAAAACATAAAATCCTTCATGTAGAAAAAGCAGTCAAGTGACTTTCTCATAACCAATTCCAATATCGTAATTTTTACTTCCCTGTAAAACGGAGTTGCACTCTGACTTGGACTGTATACACAGCATTTAAAGCACACCCGCATGGCTTCCCCCAGAGAATCCTGGGAATTGTAATTTACCCTCGCAGAACTACATACTTTCCCAGCATTCTTTGGGGGGAAGCCATGGGCTTTAAATGTATGCTGTGCATTTGTTGTGGGTATTGGTTTACGGGTAGTACTCCACAGAAGGGCAGTTTTTACACAAAAATCTCCCCTCCGATACAGCTCTGATGCTGGAAAAGCAATCCAGTCTTCACAGTGATGAAATAAACTCTTGAGTCAGGATGATGATAGAGACTACTTGGGGGAGAATAATTCCTCTCTGCTGCCTTGAGAACATGGATGCAACTCCACATCTCCGGTCTCCCTTCTGCTGCCCAAAGGCCCCGTTTTTCCAAGGATCAAGGCTACCGCCAGCAACCTGTTTGTTTGCAGTGTGATTTCAAAGGACTTAATTTTTTTCATTCCCAGCTCCCCAACCACTGTTTGAGGAGAGAAAAAAAACACCATTCCTAAGGCAGGAAATCAATAGCTTGTCTGGCCTCTGCCAGGGATGTGGGGCAAGGCCAGGGGCCCGTCAGCACAGCTTGTTTTGCTTTCTCCTAGGAAAAACAAGTGGCGAAGGGTGGGTGGATAGTTTAGTGTTCTCCCTTTCTGGAGGGGTGTGTGTGTGTGTGTGTGTGTGTGTGATTGTCACTAGAATTTCTTCTCTTCTGGTCTCTTCCAGGTGCCACGTCGGCCCCCTGCCTGATATTCATCTTCCCAGCAGTATTCTACATCCGGATCATGCCCAAGGACAAGGAGCCCACGAAATCCCCTCCCAAGATCCTGGTACATACTGTTTAGGAACCAACCTTGGCCTAGAGACCTTTGGGGGTGTCTATAAAGGAGTGGGGTGTGCTGCTGGTTGTGTGAGGTGTGGGCCTCCTGCCCAATGGGCCCTCCTATCTTAGACTGTCCACATGAGGACATCGCCCTGCAGGCACTGCTGTTCTTGAACTGTCCTCTCAGTGAAGGCAGTTGTGGGGATGCTTCTCATCTGGGGAGCTGCTAATTGCTCATGACACCAATAATCTTTTCATCAATCAAGAACACAAGTCAGGGGTTCAGAGACAATCAGATATCATCATAATTCTGACCACAGTAACCTCGAGTCCATAGGTTGTAAAGTCAGGAGCACAGAAAATCAGTTGGGCCATCCTTGTATACCTCCATTAGGTTCCCTCTCACCTCTTAACAGGAGAAAAATTATGGCTATTTTATATGACCATAAGGCTTTCTCACCTGGGAAGAGATCAATAACTCTAGCTTTGGAAAGCAAAGTTTTTGTCATCGTAAACATTATCAGAGCGATGTACAAGGTTGTGAAGGTTATAACTTGTTGTAGATGAGGGACGACCAACTGCAAGGATCACTCTGTCCTACAGACAGCGGCCTGGAAGCTAGGGACAAATTTGGCTGCACAAGACACACTCTTTAAGTAAAGCTGGCGCTATGTAGCAGCCAGGGTTTCGTAGTGTGGAAGTGCATGCTCTTGGCATGCTTGGCGGCTTCATAGATAAAACCCAGGTAAGAAGCGAAACATTGAATTCTTGGATATATATTCTCTCATGCGGCTTCAGGAGACACTTTCTTTCATGACCTGCCTGTGCTTTTACTGAACCAAAAATAGGCAGGATTGCCAGGAACCACTTAAAATTCCTTTGAGAGCCAAATCTGGCCTGTGAGTTACGAGCTGGCTATCCTTGATCTAGGTGATGGGGAGGTTAGAGGAGCAGGGCTGAAGACCCGGGCCAAAAAGCCCCTTTCCTTTTCTGTGAGTGACCCTCCTTTTCTCCCCCCCGCAGGCAGCCCTCTTTGCATGCCTTGGCGTGCTCTTCATGATCATGAGCCTCAGCTTCATCATCATCGACTGGGCATCGGGTGGCGGGAAGAGCGGAGGCAGTCACTAGACAAGGCCCGGACCCTCACAACTGTGGATCAACGCCTTGGGAAACTCGGCCAGCTTTGATACATTTCCTGCTCCCCTACCTCTGCTAGTACTGTGCCGTAATTTAGTCCACAGGTCCGCTCTGAGCCAAGGGGGCGCTGTTCCGTTACTCAGTTCCTACACGCGACCCCATTGAGCCAGGGGGGCTGCTGCTGGCTAGACCAAGCCGGAAACCAGTTCCTAAACTTTTTGAGCATTTGTTTTAATCTCACTGTCTGGGATGGACCAGACCAACGGTGCCTGAGGAACAGGCAAATGAGGGAAATAGGCCAATCCAGAGGGGTGGGAGGGTTGCTGTGGGATGTCTGTCCTTATATGTCCAGTATGTCTAGCCCAGCCTGAGGCAACTGGAGAGTCAAGGGCAGGAACAGGAGGAAATTGGGGGAGGGGACTGTGGCTAAAGAGCCTGAGAGTAGAGCTTTGGCCTGAGGTTCACCACTGACAAGGGAACTGGAGCCAGGCCTTCCTACAGAATTACGGTACTGGAGCCACAAATTGGAAGTAAATGCTTTCAGACAGGGAGAGAGGGGCAGAATGTTTCTGTTTGGTTTTTAAAGTCTTAATAGCCTCGGCCCCCACCAGCCACAGGGCTTTTGTCCCTCTCAGAAGTTGCTTCCTGAGCCCTTGTTGTTCCTTGGTGGGGGAAGTGGAAGTTCTTCCCTCAGACTTGGTCCTGTTCCCTCTGCTAGGGTGTGAGCCTTACGATGAGCCTCATGATCAACGCTCCTCTCTCAGGGCAAGGGGATGCTCAGGGCAGAGGTCACGGAGGCCTTGCTCTCTCCCATCTTTGTGCAGCTACCTGTACCACACAAAACACATGCAAACAAGTATGACCTCATTGCCATTGCAAAGGTGGCCACAGGTCTTGGAACTGACTGGCTGGTGGATGGGAAGCGATTTGGAGATGTCGGCCTTTCTGAACTGTCGGTTGGGGTGCAGGTTTACGCTGGCTTTCCTTAGCGCATGCCTGAGCTTCGCTTAGGGAGGTGAAGCAGAGATGGTTGGCATTTTGGGCAAACGGTTAGCTGTGAGCAACAGAGCTCTTCCTCCTTCATACAAGGTGGGATGGGAAGCAAGCCTGTGTCAGCGATATCAAACCCCTGTTTCTGTCTCCTCATTCCATTAGGTAAAGACAAGAAGTCATCACATTGGGTGGAATTCAATGTTGTGTGATGATGAACGTTCCGCCTGCCCAAATACTTTTGGCTTGCGGGGTGAAATGATCCCCTCTTTCCTCCCCACACGTGCCGTTTTGGGGTTTCTCCCGAACCTCCCCTCCAGTCAGTTTCAGGGGGGCGAATCCCAGTTGCGCAAGTAAAAGTCCTTGCACAGGACTTCTGCAGATGGGGCTCCCTAAGTGAATCCCACCCAATGTCTTTTAAGACAGTACGGCATTGAGGCCTCTCTGAGGTTCCTGTGTCCTGAAAGGGTCCACCGCCTGAGGCAATGGAAATGGATCTGTCCATCCTAGAGACTGGTCCCTCCCCACTAACACATCACAGTGGCCTCTCTTCCTATCTGCCAGCAGTTGCTTGAACATGTTGGGAAGTGTAGCCCTGCCACCAAGCTGGTCCGCCAGCCTAACTGGTCACTAGGACTTGATTGCTGCTAATTTCGGTAGGCTAGGAGAATTTGCATTCATTTTGTTTTGTACATACTGATGTTGCTTTTCCTCCAATTTGTAGCAGGCATGAGATTCCAATGGAATTGTATTTATATAGCTGCTTTCCCGAATTGGCAAGGATTTGCCCTCCATTGAGTCCCTGCTTTTCCTTCAGTGTAATTTATGTACGATCAGATAGGCATTCAGTGTTCCCCCTGAACTAGGATATGAGGCCTTGTGTAATAGCAGATCAGGAGGAACAAATGGATCTTCCTCATCTTTACTCTCTGATCTTGTCGTTGTCATATTTTATATATATCTAGGAGAAAATATTCATCATGGCTTCTTCCTAAATCAGAGGTGGCCTCCCAAATATGCACTTGTTTTAAATGCTCTGAAATCTTTCATACCTCATCTTACTGTAGTCAGCCTGGGCCTCGCAAGCTCAGAAGAAAAAGGAGGAAAAAAGCTGCTGAGAACATATCAAAAGCAGCAGAAGGCCACCTGAGAAGGCCACTTGAGAAGGGAAACTCAAAAGAGTCCAGTAGTTGCCAACGGGGTAGTAATTTGTCCCATAGGGAGCTGCCTTACACCAGGTCCTTCTAGCCTAGCGAAGCCTACTCCCCAGATGCGAGCCAGTGGCTCTCCTAGGGTTGTTGGACTCCGTCAGCCCCAGCCAGCATGGCCAATGGTCAAGTTTGGTGGGAGCTGTAGCCCAACATCATCAGGAAAGTCACATGTTCCCTGTCCCTCTTTTACTCTTGACTGCCCTCCAGGGTCTTCAGCAGAAATCTTTCCTGTCACCTGGTCCTTTTAACTATAGATGTGAAGGGTTGCACTTGGCCAGGGGGGTTGCACTTGGCCAGGGGGGTTGCACTTCGTTCTTTCTGTATCCCAAGCACAGGCTCAGTCATTCAGCCACAGACAGGGGCCTTCAGCTGCCACCCATGTGTAAGGGGAAATGTAGGGTTGATGGAGTCAAAGCAGTGATCTTCAAGCTGCACCAGCTGCAGTGCTCTTTACCACCAATGGGTGTCCTATTGACTTTGCTGATGGTCACGTGTGAGAAATGACCAGGTTGGAAATAACAACTCCAGGTCTAAGTTGGAAAGCGAACCTCCGGAACTGGGAGTATTGCATCTAAGGAAAAGCATCTAAGGAAATGTATCTGACCCCCTGGTCCAGTCTTCTAGTGAGTAACACTTGTAGGTCTGCATTTCATGTAGGGTGGGAGACTTTTCAACCCACCTCTGCATTTATATGGCTTTGGCAGCAGCTCAGAGTGTGAAAATTAGCAGAAAGCTTTTCAAAGCCTGGAGGTATGAGTAGGTCATTGTTTAATATCAAGCCCCTGTTGAAGGCTTGGCCTGTAATCTTAACCCTCACTTACCTGGGAGTAAGCCCCATTGAATTCAATAGGACATGATTAGAAATGTGCTGTAAACTACGGTGGCAGGTTGAAAAATTGAAAACCTCGTCTCCCCCCTGGAACACAGGGAACAGTGGACTTATTTGCTGTGAAGGATTGACTGCTGTCAATAGCTTAGGAAATAAAGGAGTACTTGGACCGGGGTGATGAATACTGGGCCCTTCAGAAGTGGCTGAAGTACAACTCCCATAATCCCTGACTGTTGGCCATTCTGACTGCCAGTGCTGATGGGAGCTGGAGTCCAACAAGGAACATTAGTTCCCCACCCCTGAAATATAAGATTTATGTGTAATTTGGGGCAAGGAGTTAATGGAGACCTGAAGAGGAGGTTGTGTGTAGAATGAGTGACACAAGTCAAAGGGTAGGATGTAGGACTTCATGGAGCTGAGCTCATTCCAGAATGAGAAAACCATGGGAGACTGTATGGTAAAATTCAGCATCTCTGAACTGCTGTCATGCTCCTATAGCTTGAAGTCTTCCAAGGGTAGGAGAATTCAATGGAGCATTTCTTCCCATTTAATTAATATCTGGTGTGCAGCCCTCCCACTAGGGAATGAAATCTGAAATATGTAATTGGTTCTTTCTTGAGAAGCACAGGATTATGGGGCTAGTTGTTTAATAGCAAGAACCTTTGGTTGTACTAGGGCTGTAGTTTTCACAGAGGAAGCCCAAGAAGCTTCTGAGGAACTTTGGTGTCCCCACCAGCACTGAATAATATATTTTCTTTCCATTTATATCATAATTTATTTCCAATTGACCTTTTCCAATTGTTATTATGCAGTGGGAAGCTGATGACACTTGTAAAAAAATTCCCCGCTTTTCTCCCATAATATTGAGGAACCTTTCCCAGACCTTTCAGCATTCATCTGACGAAAGTAGATCCACTGAGATGTGCAGGAAAGCGAAGCAGCTTTTTCTTCGTAAAAGGGGGCAGGTGCTGAGTAAGTGAAATGAACAAGCATCTTCCATAGGACCCTGTGACTGGCACACCAAAACAAAAACATATGGATACTTCAAAGTGCACTTTCCCTTATGAATAACTAAAGCGTATTTCTGGACTTGGAGGTAATAGCCCTGTAAACTTTTCATTATGTTACGCGGCCAGCACCAAATGCTGGTATCTTCAGTATTTCAGAAGCTATTGTGTACCAACAAAATGGCTCGCATTTGATCCATATTGGAGCAAGAAAAGGCATTCTAGGAGCCACCATGAGTACATTTTCAGAATGCATGTGCTCTCTTCATAGGTATGAATTCAATACTCACTAACAACTTTGATTACACAAGTGCTATAACTATTAAATAGGTACAGGTGGAGCCTGGCCTTCCAGCTATTCAGCATCCTGGCCAGGTGAGTCTCCCTCCTATCCGTCGTACATCTGATAAGAAGCAGAATCAATCAGCTGAGCTGATATGATGAACCAGCATATATTCCTGGAAATAAAATCTCAGGCAGGAAAGGAGATGCCTACAATCCTGGAGTTCCTGAGATGAAAAACACTGGATCCCTGCTCTTACCATCCCTATGGTACTCACTTCTGCATTCACAGATGGGCGGCTTTGCTCTGCCCATTCACATGGCACTCCTGACCATGCACAGCAGCATCCCGTGTAGGTTCTGTGCAGGAAGCATCAGGGCCTCTCATTTTCCACGCGCAGTGAAATTTGGTGTGCAAAACAGCCATTTTGTGAATGCAGCATACCTGCTGTTTGTACAACTGGATTGCAGGGTGGTACAGCTGTTTATAACAATATTTTTTAAATGTAGCGTTTGGCCAGTTTATGAGATACATGCTGAAGCAGTCTGTAAGCTACTGCCACCATCTGACGTTCCGTTCAGGGTGCTGGGCAGTAGCAGGCACAACACCATGAAGCTACTCTGCCCCCTGCCGTTGTTTGCAATTGTTGCTGCTTCCAGTAATTTGCACCTTAAAAGGCTGCTGTAGTTTTACTCTTGATTCCCCCCCCCCATAGCACCTAGTACACATTCTTTTACATGAATTGTGCAGGAGGGAACACATTTAAATAGTCTGAGGAATGTAGCTAAGGAAGTCACACCTCTGCCAATGAGTGACTGCTGGTACTAGTGGTAGAAATGAACTGCTTTTGCACAACCCTGATACCCATTGGATGCTGTCCAATCTCCATTGAACCCATCCCTAGGCAAGTTCCATTGAACTTAATAGCAGTTGCCTAGAACCACTTCCCCATTTAGAAAATAGCAGACACAACATAACATTCTGCATTGGTGCAGTGTTATTTGGGGGGGAGTGGGGGAGCCAGTTGATGTAATCTGCCATCCTAAACCATTGTTATTGAAGTAAATTTCCTTTAAATGAATGAGACTTACTTTCAAGTAAATGGTTTTGGGAATCTGGGCTGAAAAAGAGTGAAAATAATCATTCCCTCTATTCATTTGCATAAGATGACCTAGCCTCCAATAACCTTACAATCCTTCCCCATTGTTATATCTGCTGTCTTCTTTGCTCGATATCCCCTCTTGCCAAAAGCCATAAGGAAAGATTCTTCTTTTCCTTCACTAATAAAATGCACCTTATGAAGTTCAGCACTCAGATGGGGTGGGGAGTGGGGAGTACAGGGCTAGGAAGCAAAACCAAGATGAATATTTTTGCAGCACTGGTGTTACAAAAATAATTTTAAAGTCCACAAGTAATTATTTCTAGGGTTTAATAAATATAATGGACATAAATAAGAGACACGTATTTTTGTACTGGGATGGTGGCTGGTCAATTTGCTTTTTATAAATACTGTATATAAGAGTAGATCTTTTTTAATGTATTTGTTGTTGCGCTCAGTAACTCTGTATAGTGTATATATTTTATGTCCTCAGCAATGAGGGACTGGATACAAGAAGACCTGCCTGAGCTATGGGGAAAACTTACTGCCATCTGTGAAATTCAGGGTAATTGGGCTGTTTCTGCAGCCTGGTGTTCAGCTGGAAGAGAAATGGAGAGAGGAGAACACATTTGCCGATAAAAGTTTGGCTTGGGTTATTAAAAATGATCTCACTGGCCCTAGCACGTGGGAGGTCATTTGAGACCTTTCGGCTTATTTCAGGAAGTTAATATCAACCAAGGACTTGATCCAAAACTCAGCTGCATTGCACTGGTGCTTATCAAACCGCTACCATGGGCGACCGAGCCCAACCAAACCCAAAACACACATTCGCTGCAGAAACCGCATGGCTCCCAGACCACAACATACAACCACCGGAGGTGCTTGCAGTGAGTGAGAGTGATCACAAGAGATCTCACGGGCTTGTGCAGGCTGTGAGCTCTTTGTGCCGGCAGTCACCGCAAAGTTGTACTGCCTTTGGGTCACAGCCTCTGGCCTCTTAAGGCTAAACTGCTACATGGCCATGCCTTTCAATGCAAGGGTGTTGGTTTGTTTTTTAACAAATACCCAGCATGGAGGGAGGGGAGGAGGCTTTAACCATCTCTCCCCCCCCCTCCCGTGAGTCTAATCTGGGTTGCATGTGTAATTTGCAGATTTTAAAAGCTGCTGAAGCCAATGGGAGCTTTCCCCACCCCTCAATGCGAATTGAAACACAGGAGGTTTGACATGGATCAGGACCACAAGGAGAGGGGGTAAGTGGGTGAGAAGGCTCCCTTACCCACATTACTAGGATCCTGACCAGGAACCTGTCCCCAAAGCTGGCAATTTGCATTAAGAAACACACAGATACATCTGCATTTAAGCACGCAGCTGTGTAGCTAAAGTAATGTGTAGTTGGGCCCCAAGAAGCAGGGGTGTGTGAGAGAAAGGTCCCTGTGGCTCACAACCCAGGCTCCAAGGCAGGAGAGAAGGTAAAATCAGCACAGCGAACATGTGGCTTGTCAGGTGCAACCTAAAATATTACTGTACCTTCCTGGTCCTCTTTTACCCCTTAGGCTTAGAGCAGGTTAACAACCCTTTTAATATTTATTTATTTTCTGTAACGTAGGCTGCAGGCTAGAGAGCTGTATCATCCACTTGCTGCACCCAGATGCTGTCTTGGTTGTTTGGGGTGCCTGGCCTGATAGATGATAATTGGGTCTGAGTGGGGTGGTGGCGACATAGAAGTTGAACAAATAAATGCCCAAGGGGCCATGGTGTTGATGGAAAGCAATTGTGCATCATTTCAGGACCAGCTTTGAGCAAGCTTCTCCTCTTTCCTGTTCTTTTCCATGAGGGCACCATAGTGGGTGACAACTGTCTACCCTTCCTGTTTCCAAACTACAGGCAGGCTGTGCTGTCTAGCTCAAGGCAGGTCAGGTGTCTGTGTCTCCTCCAAACTTTTGTAAGGGAACTCAGCTGGATGTATCATAGGAAGGAATTCTGGAGAAGGAAGTTTTATTACTTTGGGTTTTTCCCACCCCTTCGTGTAGGACCCTTCCACTTTCCCCAAGGGATTCAGGGTGGGGGTGGGGAGGGGTATATATGAATCCTGCTCTGTCCGAAATTCCGTCCTGTTTGTTGTCGTGCCCCAAGTCAGTCTCTGGAAAGAAGGGAGGAGTCTTGTCTGGAGGAGTTCCTATTTCTGTAACATGTACTAGGGGTCAGTTTTAAATTATATGCTGAAATTAGATCTATATTTGGAAAAGAAAGAAATCTTTTTAAAATAACAATAAAGAAAATGTGAAACTTCACCCAGCACTATGCCTACGTCTCTGTCTCTGTCTCTGTCTCTCTCTCTCTCTCTCTCTCTCTCTCTCTGTGTGTGTGTGTGTGTCTGTGTGTGTGTGTGTGTGTGTGTGTGTTTAAGACTGAAAATCCAAGATTTGCAAGCCAGACTGAAATTGGCCAAATGTCGAACAAGGCTTGCTTCTTGGTAACTCTAATTAAGATTGCTGCCAAAACTTCATTGCTGGATCCCTGTTAACATCACACGTGTCTAAACAACTGGTATCACTGTTACTGTGAACTATGTTTAGCTAGGAGAAGTGTCTGTGCCCAGGCATTGTTATCTTAGGGTTGTGTCCAAAGTAGAGCCTAGTAAATCCATGCATGAGCAGAACAACTGGACTTCCACCATGTGCCTCCCCTGCTAAATCTGTGCTGTGGGTTCTCCCAACCCTTCAGAGCCGTTTTAGGGACAGGCTATGGGGAAAGTCCCACTGCACAAGCCGAAGTCATTCTGGTCACACTATTATTTAGTTTGATACCGCCCTAACTCAGCATGCTGAGAACTGTAGTCTTCACACATTTTGGCAAAGGCCAGAGATATAGAAACAAACAATCTTTGGCTCACTACATGTAAAGGATCAAGAATGAGTGACAGTCTTTAATAGGTGGGGGGGGGGACCTGTGGCCCTCCAGAGGATGTGGGGCTGATGGAAGTTTAAGAACATCTGGAGGTCCAGAGGTTGTTGCCAGATTTTCCCTCCAGAGTAGATGTGCAGATAAGCCAGCAAGCTCAGAAAACAAGGCCCTGACTTCTTTTTGAAAACCTGGCATCTCTTTGGAAATCTCTCTCTAAAAGCAGGCTTATAATAATGTGTTTGAAACTGGCCTGTAGGTGGCACCAGTGCCCTTTTCATATTAAGCGCTTGGCTTTGGCCAAGAGGAAATCTGCCATCTGCTGCCAAGAAAACAGAAAGCAACTCCCCAAAGTTGGGTGAATGGATTGGGAAAGCCACAGCAGTTACGGACATCCAGAGGCCCACTTTGGGGGTGGGGCAGCAGCAAGGGGGGAAACTGTTACTTCAGATTCCATTATCAGCCAAAAATGGAAAGTCAAGCAAACAAGCAAGGTTACCCTGGCAGGGATTCCCAGTTTTTTTCCTTCAAAATATTTCAGATTTTCCTTTTAAACATCTATGTTCCCACGCAGTGGCTGGACTGCTGATGGGGGCAGATGGTCGACATCATGTGACACCTCTGCTAAGACATCTGCACTGGCTGCTCACATGCTGCTGGTCCATGTTCAAGGAACTTGTGTTGGCATACATAGCCCTGAACAACTTGGGTCCAAGATGTCTTGGGAGCTACCTGGGCCCTTATGTCCCAGCTCAGTCTCAGATGTATGTACAGATGCTGTAAGGTGTCGCCTGTGTTTCAGAAGTCTGGCCTCAGCCAGAAGCCAGACATTTAATGCCACCATTTCCACACTCTTCCAGCAGAGATTTGGCAGGCATCCTTACTGCTTAGTTTCAGACATCTCCTAAAGACATATTTATAGCAGCAGGCCTATGTAGCTGTTTAAACTTTCGTGGCTAGTCACTGCCAGTCATTTTCATGATTATTTTGTACTGTTTGTAAGCTGTGTTGTGCTGTACTTATACATTGCTATATACCACCTTAGTATTTTATTTGAGCTGGTGGTATATAAATATTTTTTAAAATAAGACATATTTCATTGATACCTAGTTTTAAAACATTTTATAAGAAAAGCTGTTCCGTTGTTGTTTTTTAAGTTAAATTTATTGGGCAGCCAAGTCATTGCAACCAAATTTTTAGGGGCTGCAAATATTGTCTGGGTGAGCTCTTCTCTGTCACTGCTTGGAGATCCTAGTTGTCCATATTTGTTCCACTGACTGGCTTGCTGTGTCCTAGGAAGTGTTTGTGCTTGTGTACCTCTAGGAAGGCCTTCTGAATCGAAGAAGGTTCTGCTCATGCAGAAAGCAGAATGTGAGGCCTAGAACTGACCATACCTTTGCAGATGGGGAATTACATTTCTGAAAGAAGAAGAAGAGGAGTTTGGATTTGATATCCCGCTTTATCGCTACCCGAAGGAGTCTCAAAGCGGCTTACATTCTCCTTTCCCTTCCTCCCCCACAACAAACACTCTGTGAAGGGAGTGAGGCTGAGAGACTTCAGAGAAGTGTGACTAGCCCAAGGTCACCCAGCAGCTGCATGTGGAGGAGCAGAAACGCGAACCCAGTTCACCAGATTACGAGTCTACCGCTCTTAACCACTACACCACACTGGCTCTCCAATCCAAAGTGATCCAGGGAGGAGAAGGATGAGGGCAAAACTAGCATTTGTTCTGCCTCTCACTGGCTCTGGCTGCACCTACTGCTGGGACTCTCTGCCTTCTGTCCTAACAGTCCTGAGGAGCAGTGTCTACCACAGCATCACACCCAATTCAAAATCTGGAGCTTTAAATTTGAATCGGTGCAATTGGTACTCATCATTCCTTTCAATTTCGTTATCTATTTATTTTTTTCATTTACTTTTTTCAGGGTAAGGCATCTTCTGCTCCAGAGGAAAGAGTGCCATTTTTATTATTATTATTATTATTATTTAAAAAAAAACAGTTTTTTTCCTCCGTAAAAGCCAGCTTTTACAGTGAGCCCCTTGTATCTTTCTGGGGAACACAGCATCTCTCGCAGAGCTGGCCTGGACTGACCCTGCTAAGTAGAGGAAGTCGAACCATCAAAACCGCAGAGAGATGCAGCAGCTGCTCTGCGAACACAGAGAGCTGGTGTGGCAAGAATCAACCAACCTGTGCCAGCGGGGAGAAAATAAGCTCTTTCTCCTAATCCTTCCTCACCACAATTCCTCCCTTTTTCCACATCTCTGTTTTCTCCCCCTGTTCCTCTTCCCTCTTCCTCCCCCCCCCCCATCAGTTATTACTCCTTCTTTACTTATTATTCCTCAATCAAACTCATTGAGCCTTAAACTGTCATTGATGTACTGAGCATCTTATCAACTCTTGCAGTGTTCCAAGCAGACCCCTTTCTTGTCTCTCTGTTGTCTAAGGGTCACTTCTAGTTAGATTTTTTTTGCTTTGATCTCCACAGCCCCACAACCTGGCACAGGTACGCACCTGGAGAGTTTTGCCTTTCTAAGGAGCAGCAGCCTTATCTGCCCATCACACAATGGAAACAGAAATCTTGGACAATTGTTTTATCTGAGAAAGTAACTAAGAGAGTACAAACCTGAATGATGTAGTCAAAAAGGACAGTCTTTTTGAAATATGGTACCCCTTTATATAATATCAAACGAACTTATGGGGAAATTTCATAGAATCAAAACAGAGTTGGAAGGGACTCGAGGGTCATCTAGGAAACTCAGCTAAAGCATCCATGACAGATGGCCAGAATCTGACACATTAGTCTTCTCTTCTGGGGGGAGGGGAAGAGAGGGGAAGAAAATTGTTTTGCTAATGTTTATGTTCATGGTTATATACTTTCCCCCTTTGAAAATAAATAAAAAATCTTTGGGAGGGAACAATTATTGCTATGACCCTGCAGTCATTTACCACATATTGTCCCAGTATTGTCCCAAGTGTCCTGATGCTTTAAAGAGGGTATGCTTAATAATCCATTTGAAAGAGGAGCCTACCAGGAAAACTGTACAGACACATTGCCCCCCCCAAAAATATATATATATATAGAAGAAATAGGCTTTTTTCAAGTTCTGCTCCCCTTATAGGCCCAGAACAACAGGTTGTTTTTGAAGAATGGGTTAAAACACAGCTGCATAGAAAAATGAAAGTAACTTCAAGAACAAATAAGGGGTGGAGTCTTAGCCAAACCCATAATAATTGGAGGCAATGTTTAACTCTATCATTACACCTTACTACAACTCCCGCTTTTGAGTTTTTGAAATGATAAGGCATTGCTATGGGGTGAAGGGAATAGCTGGGTATGTACCACCCCTGAAATGCAACAGACACACTAGTTCTGTTGCTTCCCGAAATAAATTACCGAGAACGGCATTTGTTCTGTGTCCTGTGGCGCCACAAGTGCTAGTTTATTGCAGCACAAACTTTCTTGAGCAAGAGTTTCCTTCTTTAGCTGCACAAAGCTCATGCTGCAGTAAATGGGTCTGTCTCCAAACCTGAGAGCTCTCTGTGTTGGTAAAAGCTGAGGCTTGGCTGTCATGCTTGAGACACGGAGGGAACTGTTTCGTACTGAGGAACTGAATTTATTTTGTTCCATGTTTCCGTCATACAAGAATATGAGTATGCACAGCTAGCGAAGCCCGGTTGGGTGAAGCAAGGTACCGGTATTATCCCAGAATCCTTGTTGTGCCGTACCTTCAAGTTTCCCATCTGATCCGATATCTACATACAAGGAACGTTAGAATCCTCAAAGCAGCGATATGTGGAACATCATAAGATAAGCATACCATATTGTGGTTATTGCCAATATGCCAATTTAGGAACCGAATGGACTTTATCTCCTGACCATCCATTGGACTTTCAATTCTCTTGATATGTTCTGTTTGCATGATGTGTTGGTCTATGGAATTACAATTTGTGAGATATTATATGTTGAATTGTGTTTGAAATAGAAGTTACATAGTCAAAAACAGCCTGTTACATTGTGTGCGTTGTTACCTGGACTGTATTTACGTAACCTAAGGTTTAGTAGTGTTTTGCTTGTACTGAGGAGCAGCAGTCAGTCACATGACACCACACGCCACTCCACCTGCAGTCTGAAATGGTACAGTCCAGACACTGGCTCATCAATTCAGTGGAAACTAGGCCTCGCTGTCAAAGGGGATATAACAGTGGCAAACCAGCCTCAGCCCTATGTGTTTTGCTGCCTGAAGCAGACCACAAATGGCCCCATCTACTACTTTCAGACACCTTTCATTTATTTTTAAGATTTGTACACCACCTAATAACTAACATTTTGCGGTGGCTGAACAATACGATTTAAAAGCCACTGATGTTTTTAAAAAAGAAACCAACAAAAACAAATAATCACGGTAAAAAGTAGAGCTGTAATCTGCAAACCATATAAAACAGTGTTCAAAAGAACTAAGCGATCTTAAGGATTTTAAATATCTGGGAAAGTGAAGTCTTGACATGGTGACATGAGTTCCAGATGTGCCTCTCTGATGAGGGTTCCACAACCAGAGCGTCACCATCAAAAAGGCCCTCTCTTGAGTACTCGCCAGTTGCACCTCATGGGTGGTGGCACCTGGAGAAGGGCCTTTGAATATGGTGTAAGGGTCTGTGTAGGTATATATGGGAGGAGGGGATCCTTCAGACTCCAGTTTCTATCTCACCATATTGGTTCATCTAGCTCAGTATTGTCCACACTGGCTAGAAGCGGCTCCCCAGGTTTGCAGGCAAGGGACTTTCCTAGTCATGGGTGGAAATGCCAGAAATTGAACCTTGGACCCTTTGCACGAAAAGCAGGTACTCTACCACTAAGCTTCCTTGTACATCCACTACCCTTGAAGGAGTTCCCCTGTATTATTCCAGCATGTTTCCTGTATTTCCTCTGTTTCTCTTGCTCTGTACACTGCAGATGGCCTAATCGCTGACTCCTTTCAGTCCTCATTACATTCCTGGAACTGAGAGATACATCAAAAGAAGCCCATTTACATAATTGACAAACCATAGGGAATTATGCCAATGAGGAGGTCCTGTGAGCACAAATGAGGACTGCAAGCCCTTAGCTGTTAGCCTGTTTATTCTGTGGGCATTGTGTTCTTCCAGTTAAGGCTTCTGCCAGTGTCTGGTCAGGCTGCAGAAGTGGAGGAAATTCATCATGGGGAAGCTTTTCCTGACACAGAAACACAGGGAGGGCTGGGAAAAGCTTCCCCATTTGAATTCCCTCCAGGCCATTGTTTAAAAATACAGGAGCAGTTCCAGAAAAGGGGCAACTCTACTGAGGAGGATGGGAGGAAAACACTATTATAAATAACTACATGGTTGATAGCCAGGTTTTTAAAAAAGTCTTACTGATTAAAAGAGTTCTAAAGCGCATTTGGATTTGTGAGAATGGACCAGTTGTTGGGGAACAACAGTGGGAGAGCGCGCGCGCACACACACACACACACACACACAGCCCCGGTTTTCAATGCATTTGTTCTGAAAAGACAATATTGTTAGGGAAAGTATTTAGGTCAGTTGTTGTGATGAGAATTGCTCACTGGCTGCACTTATTGTCCCATCTTCTGGCTTTGAGCGACGGAGGGCTGCTTGTGAAAGAGAATATAACCCATAATCTAGTGCCAGCTAGCAATTAACGTCTCATTCTGAGGTCCTTTCCAGGGAACTCATGGTTGATTCCCACCACCACCACCTTTTTGGCCATTCAGTGGACAATCACTCATTAGCAAGCATAAAGTATGGTGAATGCAAAATGGCTGTTTACCACACCATACATTTAAAGCATATTGTCCCCTCCCCAAAGAATCCTGGGAATTGTAGTTTGCTATGGGTGTTGGGAACTGTAAACTACAGTTCCTAGGATTCTTGGGGGGGGGGGGTTGACTTTAAATGTATGCAGCCTAAATGACTTTCCATGATGGTTGTCCCTATGTGATGATGTTTGATGTTTTATCGTGTTTTTAATATTCTATTGGGAGCTGCCCAGAGTGGTATAAATAACAAATTAATAATAATAATAATAATAATAATAATAATAATAATAATAATAATAATAATAATAATAAATTTTGTGCCACAGCTCTGTCACAAGGAAAACTTGCAACATTTGGGGCTACTTGGTTTAGGGGAAAAAGTGAATAAAGGAGAGATGCTAAAGTTGTATAAAATCATGTGTAGTGTGGAGAAAGTGGATAGAAACTAACAAGGCCACCCTATACACATCTACTTAGAAGCCAGCCCCATTGAGTTCAATGGGATTTACTCCCAGGCAAGTCTGTTTAGAACCACAGCTGATAAGAGACATTTTCTGCAGCTTCCATAATGTTTAGAATCTAGGGTCATCCAATGAAGGTGGGAGATTAAGAACAGACAAAAGAAAGAGCTACTTAATAGAACACACGGTTAAAACTATGGAATTTGCTTTCTCAAGATGTGGCAATCAGGGGTGTTCTGAGGTGGGGGCAGGGGGGCGCTCCAGGTGCCATTCCAAAGGAGGGGCGACAAAATGCCGACCCCCCGTTCGGCTGCACACCCCTGGGACGTGCGCCACGCCCCCAGGACACGCGACACGCCCCCTGGGATGGAGGAAAAGGCTATCCATGGCTATTAGTCATAGGGCTCTACTTTCCTTCCAGGATCAGAGGAACCATGCCCTCTGAACATCAGTCACCCTCATGCCCTGCCCATATCCTTCCTAAGAGACATCTAGTTGGAAGCAAGCAGGAAACATTATGCTGGACTAGACAAACCTTTGGCAGGACCGTTATTACCAGTTACCATGTGCCACTGAGGGTTGGGGGAGGCACTTCACATTGGCACCACTTCATGTCCCCTGATTTTTAGAGCGACTGTATTGTGCTGTTTGCAGAGGCATATTTAGGGGAGAGCGACTGGTTTGGTCGCACTGGGCATGGATTCTGGGCAATGGGTGATTTAGAATGGAGCATAAGAGGTGGGGGGGCAGGGCGGGAGAATGAATTTTTGCATCACACAGGAAAGCCATTGAAATTTGAGACTCCCAAATCTGCCACTGCTTTTTGCCTAGTTAGGTCCTTTTGCGAACCAAATCAGCCCCATGGAACAGTCTTCTAATAATGCATGAAAATTATTTCAGCTTACCACATCACTGACTGAGAAAACCAGGCAGAGAATTATTTGTTAATTGGTGCTGCCTTAAAACATATATTAATGCCCAAGTTTTTGCATGGAGCAAAGGAAATACTCCACTGAGCTGCTGCAATATTGTCATTTTATTACTATTTGCTGCATCTTAGCTGATGTTTTAGCTATTTAAAATTTTATTGTATGGTTTTATAGTGTGCAACTCAGTGGATGGAAGGATATAAACTGAAGAGGTGAATGAACTAATAGTGAACAGTAGTATTCCATAGATCATTTATTTCAATGTTCCTCCTGTGCTTAACAGCAATCAATACAGCTGACTTGTGGCTGTAGCTTTTCCTGTCACTAAGGCTCCATTTCTGCAGATTAGGCTGTTGCTAACACAAGGTGTTGGGAAGAAAGAAAGGGGTGGCAACCTTTTATTTTGTTCCAGCTGCGGCAATGTTTTTGGCCTTGAGGCAGGGAAATGTCACATACCAGTAAGCTTGGCTGGCTGTGGGCATGATCAAAACATGCAGGGTCTGAGCTGACAGACACACACACACATGCATACTTTATACAGAGCAAAGTACTGTATCACATTGCGCAACATTTGCTGTCAATGATTCCCATCAGTTCTCAGTTTGGCTTCCATTTGTTAATGCATTTATCATCTGGATTTTTATAAATCTGCTCCGCTCTCTATACAAGCTTGCTTTGAAATAAGTTCTACTGAGGTCAGCTATGCTTATTCCAAGGTAAATATGCCTTGGGTATTTGGAGAGTTTTATGAATGCTGTTCCCACTGGTTTTATTATACTTGCCTTTTTAGCTCAGGCAGAGGTGTGTGTGCAGCACCCGAAGACCTAGCTGTTATGAGAGACTGAACTTAACCAATTTTTCATCATCATCATTATTATTATTAATCCTCACCATAGTTATGAGCAAAGATCCATTTGGAAAACTTTGTTCAGGCAGAGGAATATCTGAAGCAAGTACGTGCAGCATTCCACACACTTCTGCTACTTACATCAAGGGAAGCACCTTAATTCATAGCAAAATAGACCTAGAATGGAAAATGCCTGTATTCTAGGTCCAAGTTAATTCAGTCCTGTCAGTGCCTCAGATTTCCATTGACTAACCGGAAATATTTTCAAAGCACACCATACTTTCAAGGGTTCTTAATTTTACATGGTATTTTGGATTTAGTTTTACAGATACTTTACAATGAGCCACAGAGCGGGATTCAACTAAATAGTTGGGTGTCAGGGAACTGCCATCGGGGTCAGAGGGAGAGAGGGGGCTCCAGAGGGATTCCGGAGAGCGTCCCGGGATGGGGAGAAGCAGCCCATCTTCTGGGGAAGGAAATCAGCGCAGCACCAGTGGAGAAGGGGGGCAGATGGGGGAATTGGCGAGGCGGTCCCATGACTCCTCGCCGGGGACCAGCAGGGAGAGCACGGGTCCTCCGCTGCCCACACCCTCCTTGTGCAGAAGGCTTCCGCACAGGGAGAGTAGGAGGAGACTAGGCGTCAAAGAGCTTCTTTGCTGGAAGAAGTTCCAGAAACACCCACTGACGGATTCTGCCAGCGATTGAGACAGCCACGAGTGAGTGGCTGTCCGGACAGAAAAGGTTCACTCAGGCAACCCAGCCAGGTGTGGCGCCGGTTTACGCACGAGCAACCCCTAGAACCATTACATTGGGCTAGCAGGAACCGTCCTACTAGCACAGGACTTGGCAAACTATGGCCCAGGGGCCGGATGTGGCCCACCAGGCTCATAAATCCAGCCCGTGGACCCTGCCACCCACTCAGTCAGTCCCTGCTGAGCTAAACTGGCGCGGTGTGGCGTTTCCTTGAAAAGAAGCCGCGGATGCCTCACCACGCGGGGACTGACTTCTGCAATGCTTCACGGCTTCGGATTGGCTACGCTGAGGTAAACCGAGTGTGGCCATGGATGGAGAGGCTGGCGGGTGGGTGGTGGGTGGTCTGGGCCGCTCCATGGGCATCGTGACAGGCGTGTTGCGGGGCTTCAACCAGAGCTTGGTGAGCCTGCTGGCCCCGCGTCTGGTGCCTGGCTCAGAGCTGCTGCTGGTGGCATGCTTGACGGCCTTGCTGGAGCAGCTGGAGGGCAAGCTGCATGCTACCTGCCCGGCGCTACGTGTGTGTGGCCTGCCTGCTGATCTGGCCTCAGCCAATGGGCCGCAGTGCATGGTGCACGCCACCTGGGAGCTCTGCAGGAACGGGCCGGTGGAATGGCTGCTGCTTGTCAACAATGCCAGTGAGTGGGCGGCACCAAGGCGCGCTCCTGAGCACATGCGGAGTGCATTCCTCCTCCAGGTCTGGAGGCAGCTGTGGGACCAGCTTGCAGGGTATTTATATTTTTCTAAATATAGTCAGCCCCTCTCCAAGGTTTGAGGGACAGTGGACAGGCCCCCTGCTGAAAAAGTTTGCCGACCCCTGGAAAAGGGATTTTCCACCTCTGCTCCCCCTGCATGACTCCAAGTTGATGGGTTTTTGGTTTTGGGAGAAACTCCATAGCATCACGCAGGAGCAGGAGAGGGGAGATCATGCCATATAACAAACAGCATATAACTTGCATTGACCAAACAAACATAATCCTTTATTTCCTGCTCTTTGCTTCCATGCACAGGTCCCTGGGCAGCTCAGGAAGGACCAAAAGTTAGAGAGGGTACAGAATCTGGTGGAAGAGTCACAAGTCACTTCCCCTGCCCAAGACACTGGAAAGCTGATAGGCCAATGGACTTCTTATGCTTTGACCCCAAGTATTTTGTCTGGCATTCCCAACCTCTTTTACGCCAGGTTGGATAACTGCCAATAACAGGTATGTTAGGATCGGTTCTGACACTGAAAATGAGTGAACCGTGTGCTCAAAGACATCCTGCTCTTTCTAAGAGTATTTCCAGCCTCATGTGCAGGCCCAGCCCAAGACATTTTGGCAACTGAGGCGAACCCCAAAATGCCCCCCCCCCAACAAGGAAGAAGGGGTGAATGAAGATCTACATTGGGAACAAGGCAGGGCATAAAGATCCCACATCAGGAGCTGCTACCCTTGCAGATTCTACTGCCTGAGGCAGTTGGCTCAGTTTGCCTCATGTGTGGGCCGGTCCTGCTCATGTGAGCCACTGTGGTAGAGCCTGCAAGGCTGAAGCCCGTCTGCCCTGCTCTGCAAGGTCTCTCTTGCGTTTTCCAGCTGGTACACTCCAGCCTATTTTCCATAATGCCTCCTTTTGGGGACTCCCTGTATCCTGGCCTCAGCCCCTCATGAAGGGGGGCTGATGATCTTCAGTGTGAGATGTTTTCATTGAGACTAGCAGAGCAGGAAAAACATGCTGGTAAAAACCGTCCCAAAGTTGGGTTTATAAGGCCACCTATTCCAGCGACAAAGAAACACCGTCTACATTCAACAGTGTTTTCACTGTCCTTTGCAACCTAGGGCAGATTGTTTTTCCTTTCCTCTGTGGGAACCTCCTCTCCTGCACATGATTTATGGGCTTCGATTTATGATATTTGCTTTAATGTGTTACTTATTCCATCTGCTGGTATTGTTTGCTAGATGGGAATCTTCCTGTCTCTTCCAGTTCTGTTGAGAGTGGTAGCCTGATTTAGCTACATGAAAGCAACTCCGTCACAGCAAGACAAAGTAGGAATGGATCCAGCTCCCTGCCAGGGACTGAGAGCTGCCTGACACAGGCTCTGCAGAGATGGGTTGCCCAATACTAAACCCTGTAATCCATAGCAGATAATTTTCTCACTCTTATACTAATTTGGTTATGTGATCCTCCCCTGCTCCCCACCTAAAAAGATAGGTATGTTGTGGATCAGGCAATGAAAATGCTTATCTCCGCTTAATAGGGTTGTGTTAATCAGCACAGGGAGAAATTAATCCTGTATGCAGTAAAAGGCTCTCTTATTGGTTTTTGCTCTGCATTTTTCTGGGCTGTAGACTGGCACTGAAAACAGGCTCCAGACAAGTTAAAAAGAGAAACATCCAGCTAATAACATGGTATTTTCAGTAAGGTTCTGGGAAAACAACATAGAGCCCAGAGGATGGCTATCGATTTTATTTTCATACTTATGAAATACGGAAAGTAATTGTGGAACGTAGATGGTGAATAATCAGGAGCAAGTATTTCTTATTTGTTGCATTCTTGTGCCATTCTGTAATATATATAGCAAGTTTTCTTGTCATCCTATTAGAATATATTAAAATGATTTAATTACAAAGTAATACATAAAAGCAACACAAACACAACAAAAAATAAATCACACAGGTATTGCAAACTTGAAACAGAAGCCCAGATTTGACTAATCCATGCGGAAGGCAACACAAGGGCTCCCTCTAGTGCAATGGGGCTTTCCTCCTCCTCTTCTTGTCCCCCACCCAATTAAGTCTAGGGAGTCAGGCAAGACTCCAGAATATTGTATGGGGGGGGGGGATGAATGATCAGAAGAGCACAACACTGAAATCTTTCCAGTGAGTCCCAGACTACGTAGGCTATGCACATAAGGTATAGGGGAGCCATTATTCATCACCATTTTGTCCCCTGTGCTATTGAATATGAATCTGAAACTGCTGAGAACTATCACCAGGAAATTTGGACTGAGGTGCCACCAGTAAGCAAATGACACCCAGCTCTATCTCTCTGTTCTGTCTGAATCAGGAGAGGTGATCAAAGTGCTAAACTGGTGCATGGAGGCAGTGATAGGCCGGATGTGGGTCAATAAACTGAAGACGCATCTCTAACCTTTGACAGTTAAGCTGTTTTGATTTAGGGAGCTGTTCCTTCCCCAAGAGGTGTGTTGAGCTCTTACTGTTTTATGGGACCTATCTCTTTTGTTGAATTTAACCTGTTCTTGTCCATTCGAAACATTAGGAAGAACTTCCTGACAGTAAGAGCTGTTCGACAGTGGAATTTGCTGCCAAGGTGTGTGGTAGAGTCTCCTTCTTTGGAGGTCTTTAAGCAGAGGCTTGACAACCATATGTCAGGAGTGCTCTGATGGTGTTTCCTGCTTGGCAGGGGGTTGGACTCGATGGCCCTTGTGGTCTCTTCCAACTCTATGATTCTATGATTCTATTGAGGCATCTAATCATAGCCTGCATTTTTATTAAGGCTTGATCAGGGCCTGTATTTTAAAATGAGCTTAAAGATTTTCAAATGTTTATGCCAGGCAGAAGACCGGCTGCCTAAGAATCTTGGCAATGTTTTTCCTCCTAGACAAGGGGGCCCCCCTGATTTATAGCAGAAAACAATTCTCAAAGTCAAAAAGGGAATTACAGGCTGAGAGCGAGGACACTGACCCTACATATTACAGAAGATAAAAAAAGCAGAGATAAACATAATTAAGAGTGGGTAAATAGTAAAATAAAACCATGTGCCTCCCATTAAACTTGAGCCATATTTTCCTAAGGTTAAAAGATCAAGAGCAAATGGGAAAAGCATCTAGCTGGCAGAAAGGAAGAGAGTATTTTGGGAAGTCTTTTTCTAAAGTTGTTTCTTTCTTAAACTGAGATCCTTTTAAGATTTCTTTTCCTTTTAAAAGGTTATTTATGTTATGTATTAAATATATTGGCTTAAATGTAATTATGCAAAGGAATTAGAAACTAAGAAATGTTAAATCCTTATGCTAGATTCTTATTTCATATAGTTGGAAGAGATCACAGGGGCCATCAGCCACCAGCCCAGCCCCCCTGCCAAGCAGGAAACATCATTAGGAAACATCATATGGTTGTCAAGCTTTTGTTTAGAGACCTCCAAAGGAAGGAGATCTTTCAATGATGATCCTTGACATCTGTTTAAGATAAAAATTTAAGATTAACCATTTGTTTTGGAGGGCAATAGGGCAAGGAGGGCAAGAGGTGAGCTGGTAATTAAGGTTCCTTGTTGAGACACATGTAAGATATATTACTACTTATTTGTCATTTATAGATAGAAGAATATATATCTTTTTGTTTCCCATAAAAGGACAAGAGGAAATGGGTGTATCTTTTGTGATTGGTTCTAGCAAACAACCAATAGGAATTTCAACCAGGCTGATTGGACAGAGGCAGCCACAGGAGGAGCAAGGGGGCTGGATTAAAGAAATATAAGTGCTGGCCAAAATGGCAAGAGGCCAGGCCAGAGCTTGGTAACCATATACCACTGTGCCTCATATTTATTTGTCTGACAAATAAATTATTATTTTAATTTCTCTATTGCTGCGTTGAATATTTCATTCCAGCTAAGCGTTAACCACAAGCAGGGTGCTACACTATGAAATGTTTTTACTGATGACATATGCACCGGACTATGCTATAATTGTAGGGATCAGATAGATGTGCTCTAGTAGCCCTTGAACTCTTAGAATAAAACACTTAATTCTGAAAAACAAGTTCCAGACATGATCTTCATCTCAAATTACGCCCTACCTGGAAATACCTGAGATGGCCACAGCCAGAGATGATGTCTGTGAGTCAAGTCTTGTGATGCTGAGGTGGAAGAGCATGCCTGGTGGCTCTGACTCCAGAATATGAACCCAGTTCCCCTGCTTGCCAAATATGGGAGTGGGATTGCTTTTCCCTATAACCTGACTCATGCCTCTAGGGAGTTTCTTTGCTTTCCCCTTGTGGCTTGGGAAAGTGGCTTGCTGACATCATTTGGTTCCCAGTCTGTGCCTCTGGTTTCAAGAAGTCCAAAGCCTTCTTTCATATTGCCTCACGCTACTAAACAGAGCTGGACTGTGCATTCACAATTTTAGCGATAAGAAACATGTTTGTTATAAGAAGAATAGAATAGAGTTACAAATAGATGTATGTCACCATAACCCTAATTCCAGAGAAATATGAAAGCATTTATTTCACAGCACAAATGCTCTCCTGTTTACACACACACGGCAAATCACTTAATTGTCCAAGGATAGTTCCCTTTATAACTTACAGACTTTTATATCACCACATTTCATTTAGAAGCACAAACATCCTTGATTTCCTTGACAGATTCATTACAGGCCTGCCTTTATTTCCAGTTGAGTCAAAAACAAAGATATGCAAAAGGGGGAAAGATCAACCCCGATATATTTAATGGATGGTTAAGGCAGGGGTGGTAGCCATCTTCATAAATAATGGCTCCATAAGAAAACATAATCTTTGTTAAGGATGAAGCTTCCGTTATCAGCAACTCAGCGTTCATGCAGCTTCCTTGACTTGCGACCTGATCCTGTGCATGTCTAATTGGAGGCAAATGCCACTGACTACAGGAGGGTTCAAGTCCACTGTGTATGCAGGGAAGGACTGCAATCTTAGTAAGCTAAGTAACTCAAATTTCTTGAAACTTCCCACTGTGATACTCAAGACATGATTTTGCAGGAAGGGACTGAAGCTCTGCAGTAATCGCTTGTAAATTGGTTTGGAGACAGCTATGCAAATTCTGAACGGCAGCATTTCCAGTGAGAAGGAAAAAGCTTTCTGATGTCGGGCCCAATGATTTCCTCCACTAAATAAATGCATAATCAATGTCCCTTAGACAGAGTTCAGATGCATTAGATGTAACACCTATAGGAACAGGGCTAGCAAAAGTGTGCTTATTTGTGACACTTGTGAGCTGTTCTTTAACAATTGTTTACAAATGGTTTGTAGCATAAAACATGGCAGCAACAAAAATGCATTCTGTGGGTCAGTAAAACAGATCAAAACAGTACTTCATCAGCTCTCAGTTTCATTTAACAAAGGTACTGCTCTCAAAAGCATGGTGGAATAAAAATGTTTGCACCTGCTTATCCTGGGGAAGGAAGAAATGAGGCCAAATTAGGGTATTTCACAACCCGGGGGCAACCATTGAAAAGGTCCTGCTCCTCCACGCTATGAATATTTGACAGTGGTACCTCAGGTTACAAACACTTCAGGTTACAGATGCTTCAGGTTACAGACTCCGCTAACCCAGAAATAGTACCTCGGGTTAAGAACTTTGCTTCAGGATAAGAACAGAAATTGCGTGGCGGTGGTGGGAGGCCCCATTAGCTAAAGTGGTGCTTCAGGTGAAGAACAGTTTCAGGTTAAGAATGGACCTCCAGAACGAATTAAGTTCTTAACCCAAGGTACCACTGCATCGGTACCTTCAGAAGAGTCCACTGGGAGATCTTAAAACCGAATGGGAAAAACCACAGTCTGACCAGGTGTCATTGGATGCCAATTCCCATCAGTCCCAGCCAGCACAGCCGCTAGGGATGAGATTCTCCTCTTCTGAAACAATATTCAGTTAGAGATCTTCCAACTTTGTTCTAATAGCAGATAGTCCTTCCCATTTTAATACTGGAATTTTAAATGATATATGTGTTGCATTTCAGGCACAGTAAAAATGCGCTGTCCACAAGTACAACCAAGCTTCCTGAACTTCCTGCCCAGCGTAAGAGAAGCGGTGCTTCAGATCTGCATTAAGAGCCCCGTCAGGGAGTAATATAGACAGGATTCTTTTAGAAACCCACACAATAACTGTGAGAGGCCCAGATTCCACATCAGGGTTCAACCAACTTAAAGTAAGAGTTTTGTACTGGAATAACAGATTCTCTAGGAAGCTCTCCTACAGCAACCAGTTTGTGCAAACACAAACTCATCATGTAGAAATTGCCACAGAAGTCTCTAGAATAAAAAATGTTCTCCGGCTTCCTTTTCTGAGAGACTTCAATTTCTATAACTGAGGAGGGGTGTGTATCAAGAGAGGTTCATGGCTCTCAAACTTATATAGATGTGCAAGTCTATTTTCTCTTTATTCAAATGCTGCTCTGCTTCTGAACATCTTGTGTTTGGCAGTCCTGCTATATTATGACTTCAGGAAATGCTGCTGAGTTGAGGGGAGCACAGCTGCAGATGCTGCTTCTGCTGCCCTAGTAGTAGGCAGAGTGATATGACAGCAGCTAGATGATGGGGGTGGGCAGCAGCTGCTGTCCCCGGAGCCCGGAGCTATTGGAAGGTAGCGCTGTGTGCACCATGCACCTGCACCTGCGAAACTAGCCTGCTGCCCTCAGGTGTGCTGGAGGACACTATCCTGTGGCCAGTGTTGCAGTAAGATTGAGCTGCCAATCAAGTCAGTTTTTGCATGTAGAAGAGGAGAGCACCACCTTAGCCAGTGGCCCTGGTGATATGCCTTGCCGTATGTCCGTAATTTCCCAGACATATCCGGAATACTGCAGTTGGAAGCGGTAAAGAGAAAACAACAAACACTCAATTTCTCTGTCCGGATTCTCACTGTTTGAAATGTGGCAACCCTATTTCATCAGGCTACCTATGCATCACAGTTCTTAAATCCAAACAAGCAGGATCTCTTATTATATTCCCCAGTCACTTGCAAATTTGAAAGCTTCAGTCTTTAAAATGTCACGTTTCCCACTCATTTCGCTCTTTCCCAAGACCCTTCTTCCATACTCCCCTTTACATGTACTGTCCTCCTCTCCGAGTTTTGAGTCAGGGATCAACGGTCTCATCTGTGACTAGTGGCCTGTGTAATTGCTGGAATTAACGCTACCTCCCCCTGCACTAGATGGTGGCCCTGGCTTTGTGCTTTGTCTTACAGAGAATTATGAGTGGCTCCAAGCAAGGGAAACAGCTGTGACCTATACCTCTGTTACAACAGACAGCTGGTCACAACCTGTTTCTTGACATGCGTTTGCGTTGCATAAATGTTTAGCGGCAAAGGTCTGCTGCTGTCTGGAGCTATTATAAACAGAGTTGAATTTTGGCTTCCTTCTTGCCTTGCTACTTGGATTCAAGGGAAATGCTGTAAAACTTCTTTTGAGTGGTCTAACTATGCCTAGAACTAATCGCACTTGCTCACCCAGACCAGCTACCTCTTGGATAGACCCATTTAGTGATTGGGATTGTCACCCCAACGTACACTGTGCTCCTGCTCCAAAAGCCAGATATCTGTGAAGCGTGCCTCTGTCCAAGCAGACCATTTCCAAAGGGCTTCAAAAAACAGTGGCTGAACTTAGTAAGGATGCAGCAGAGGGCAGGAACAGATTTGTCTGCAGACCGTGTTGTTTCATGTCCTTTAAGATATCTGCAGCTTTTAGAAAGGGAATTTGACCTCTCCTGGTAACTTAGCTGAGCATGCTTCATGGCAAAAATATATATTTTCATTCAAGCTTACCGTCCATCAACTTCTGATTTCTTTGTGGGGAACGTTCATCCACAAAGAACATTCATCTTTATTTAGTTGTACAGAATTCATATATATCTTCCTGTTAAGCATTTCTTCATCCTACACTTATCAGTTTCCTCTTCACTTTCCTAACCAGAAAAAGTCAGGGATTTTTTAAATAGAAGAAGTGGATACATGGGCGTAGCCAGGAGTTTTGTGGGGGGGGGGGGACAGGCCTCTTGTTAAGGAGGGCAGAACTTCAGTTAGCTATGTATTTTTATTGATTTTTATTGATTTTGGGGGCAAATGCCCCTCCCTGCACCCTCACCTTGGCTATGCCCATGAGTGGATATGTTGTACTTGGGGGGGCAGAGGGCTTCAATCTACTAATTTCCCAAACCTAAATTCAAGGTATCTGCTTGAATCCCTCCCACAAAATACTGACCATCTGGAGTCCCCAACCTTGCTGCATATCAGACTGGCATTTAGGGACCTACAGAAAAGCAGATAATGTACAAGAGTGCAAAATAAATCCAATAGGAGCAGGAGCTGGTTTTATTTCCTTGACAGATGCATACTGGGAAATTGGCAGAGGGTGCTGAATTAGGGGGGGGGGGAGTTGATCTCCCAAATGTGGCAACCAAATCCCAGAAACAAACTAACCATAATTAGTCTGAAATTAAAACAAACACCAGTTTCTTTTCCTTCCTCCTTTTTCTCATGGCCTGAGGCTCAGTTCACACATAGAAACTGTGATGTAACACAACAGTGTGAAGGCTTGTCATCACAGCATGACTTTATCTGAAACAGCTTGACAGGCAGCAGTGGTAATACAGTATTCAAAACTTCAAAATAGAGGGGTTGTAGAGATGCAATGAATATTTTTGCTTTATTCATGTATATCCTGCCCTTCCTCCCACAGGAGCAAAGAATATTGTCAGAATTCCACAAAAAGTGGTTTCACAGAAACAACAGGCTGTATGGAGCAGCCTCTGCAAAGTTGGGTTATTCAAAGCATCTACCAAGCCTCTGTTTTGCATGTGTGAAGTAACCCTTTCAGAACACAATTTTCCCACCTTCTATCCTTCATACAAGGGCCACACTTGTTTATGCTCCAAGTAAATCCAAAAGCCAACAGAAGCTCACATACACTAGTGCTCTTCCTTTGGGGAAATTGGCATGGGGCCTTCCTGGTAGAAGAGTCTGCATGTACCTTGGGTAGCAGAGCATTCATAGAGCTTTAGATCTGTTATGAAATTGCTAGTTTTGTGCAGAGGTGGAACAAACTGCAAGCAATGCAGATTCAAATGTTTAAGGTCCCAGTTCCTCACTTCTGATACAGCTCCCAAAGCTAGCAGCTGTGTCTGGGCTGGAAGGGAAGCAAACAACAAAAAACTGTACAGGTAGCAACACAACCATTTCAACAATGCATCAGGAAGATTAGAAGATAGATTCTGATGTAATGTTAAAATACATAGATTCATTCCAAAGTTGATAGACATACCTTGTGTTTGGTTAATCAGGCTCTTACACAGAGGCGGCTAATCTACTGATCACAATAATTTCATGGAGCTGGTAATTAGAAGGAAAATCTCCTGGGGCATCTTGGTGTATGGCTGTTATGCTATTCCTAGTCCTTATGTAAGTGCATGGAACTATAGTCTACCCTCCAGCTATATTTTTATGAAGGATTGTGCATGGTTCTATTACGGAATCACACTCTTTCCACCAGCTCAATTTCATTTTATCTGACAGCTGTGTCACTGTATAACGAGCTATTGCCAATGGCCCTGTATCAATCTCCTTTAGTTTGTCCTGCATGGTGACAAACTAGGTGACTGTTAAATTAGGAAGGAACAGTAGGGAAAATTCTAAAATACAGTATAGAGGGGAAATGCTTTAAAAATAAGTAAATCCAACAATTTGACACTCTTTTCTGCAAAACCAAGACACATTAAACAGTTGCAATCATTCCATTCAAAGTGTTAGGAATCAGAGTGCTTATCTAAAATCTCCAATTTGCAAACTACTTGTCTTATTAATACTTATAAACAATACGCAAACAGGACATGGGCAGGTCCCTTGCACAGACGCTGCCAACTACTTGCCCTCTTGATTCCCGCCCACCATGGATGGTGAACTTGGCTGTGGGGTGTTGAATGGGTGTGTCCAGGGCATGGTGAAGATTTATTTGAGTGAGGTGGTGGTGCCTGCCACCTTAAAGGAGGCAGTGGTGCAGCCACAACTGAAGAAAGGAGCCCTGGACCCAGTGGGTTGCAAATACTCCCTTTCTGGGAAGGTGACCGAGAGAGCTGTGGCAGAACCACTGGACATTCCTGGATGAGACTGGATCCATGCCAGTCTGGGTTCAAGACTGTGTTTGGGACTGAATCAGTCTTGGTCACCCTGTTGACAAGGGGAGCATAACCCTACTCCTTCTGCTTGATCTCTCAGCAGCTTTTGGTACCATTAACCATGGTATCCTTCTGGATTGATTCTGTGGAATGGGTGGTGGTTCTGTTCCAGTGGGAGAGTGTTCTTCATCCCTCCCCCCAGTGTTTATGCTATAGGGAGCATAATGCTCCCCAATGCTGTTCAGCATCTTTATGAACCCATTGAGAATTTGGGAGTAAAATATTATCAGTACTGCTGTTTCTCCTTTACAACTTAGTCAGCGCAAACACTGGACAATAAATTGAGCTTGATTCCTGGTAAAATGGAGGCCTTGTGGGTGGGTGGGTGATAAGTCAATCTTCCATTCTGGATGTTGTTGCCCTCCCTCTGAAGGAGCAATTCTGCAGTTTGGGAGTATTCCTTGACCCATCTCTGTCACTAGAGGCCCAAGTGACCTCTGTGGCTATGAGTGCTTTCTCCTAGCATCAACTGGCTGTAACTGTTCCTCCACCACAATAGCCTAACCACATGGGCCCAATTTGCTTGTGGGGAGTTTACATGTATTCCCATTAACCATTCATTCACCCACTTTCTGATGCATTTCCCCATCACTTTCCTAAACAGAAAAGGTCAGGGTTTTTTTTTGTGTGTGTGTGTTTCAAATGGTTTTGTTGTGGTTGGGTAACAGAGCACTTTGATTGCACAAACCAAAGTGCAATCAAACCAAAATTTCAGCTCTGCACTTGAATCCCTCCCACAAAATAGGGGCAATCACCTTCGTCTCTGGGCGATTCTTACCTGTTGAATGTAAGCAAACTTTTGGGCAATCTATCTGCAGCAGTTTTGAATCACTAACAAAATATTTAGCATTAGTGATGAAAACTTCCAATCAGCGATTCTTCCCGGAAAAAAAGCAACCTAGTACCCAAATATCGACTTGGCTTGAGGAGTCACAGTATTTAGTTTTGTGGCCACTGTTGGCATTCCTTGCAGCTGCAATGAATAAACAGCTTTTTATTATTATTGAGAGCGAGGCTTGGGCTTGTGCCTCGTGAGCAACACACTCCCACACTTGAGGCTAGCTTGAGCTGGTCTGGGCAGCTGCAAACACTGGTACTATAAGCACTGACCTTCTTTTCCACCAATCAAGCCAGAGAAAGATCTGGTATACGTCTGTCAGCGCAGTGATGCATGTAAATACAGGAAAGCATGCTTGAATTGTCAGGCATGCAGTTGTATGAAATTAAAATTGCTAAGCATGAGCCCAATGGTTGTTTTTTTTAGCCAGTTACAGATGTATAAGCCAAGGGTGGGGGACCCTTTTCAATCCACACATTCCCCTCTAGGTGTGGGCCACATGTGACAGTGGTAGGTGGGCCCAGAGTCAAAAGTGGGCATGCAAATTTTACTTGTGTACCGTAGGCTAGGGCCCAGGTCATTTAGAGCTTCAATGAGAACTCTGAATTCGGCTCAGAAATTTTATCAGCATCTGTTGCTGCCGCTGAACCAAAATCATTGTCATGGGTTCTCTGAGCCTTGAATCCACCAGAAGCTGAAGAGCTATATTTTGGGTAGTTTCTGGGCCACCTTGAATAGTTGCTCCACAAAAAGCACATTGTGGTAATCTAAACAGTTGCTGAAACAGGTTATCAGGGTATGAATGTCAGTGGTTAAATCCATTTTGGAGAAAACAGGTCCCAGCCAGATTCATGAGCTGAAGCCAGAATAAAGTACTTCTGGGCACAGTGGCTGTTTGGGAATCAGCAAAGCTGAGTCCAGGCTGCAAATCTCATTTCGGGTGCAGGGAGTGCAACCCTTTCTAAAATCACTGTTGACATAGCTGTTCAAGATGCCAACCACAATACCTCTCTAGTGTTTGGATTCAGTTTCATTTTTTAATTGTCTTTTAGCCTATTATGATGTATAAGGACCTAAGAGGAGCCTGCTGCATCATGACAGTGGTCCACCTAGTCCAGCATCTTGTTCTCACAGTGGCCCACCAGAAGTCCGAAAACAGGAAATGAGCACACAGCACTCTCCCACTTGCGATTCCCAGCGATTGGCATTTAGGAGCATACTGTCTCTGGCAGTGGATATAGGCACTCAATCAAGGAATCACCAGCTTTGTCTTTTTTAAATAAATAAATAATAAATAAATAAATAAATAAATAAGGTTTTATTTAGTTTCTTTTGTAACATCAATAAAATGAACAATGGCTTTGTCAGTTTTTGATGGACTATTAGAAGAAAAGCTCCTATACTCCAAAATTCCAGACAATTTCATACTTCCTATTTCCTTGACATCTAAAGCAGAACTTTTACATCTTCATTTGTACCCACACTTGGAAATTTTGCACCTCACCAGCCACAGGGTGAGAGCGAGGATGCAAAAGTTCTGCTTCTGACATCACAAAGAGGCCCACTTGCACTTTCCTGTTCCCTCTTCATCTTTTAAGGAAGCCAAGGACACTGAAGAAAACAGTAAAGTTGAGGTCTGTGTGGGGTCATTGTTCCATCGACTTATTGCCCAAACCAATTCTGAGCAAATGTGCTAAAAAAAGTAAATGCATTCCATCTAATAAGTTGGTAGATGTTTACTCTTGGGAGACCCTAAGACCACCACAACAACAAAAGGCCAAAAACAGAATTTCAGTGGGGCATCAATTGGACTTCTGACTTCCAGGCAGGAAATGTAAACCTCGAATACCCTCTAACTTGATGATTTTAAATATGGAAGGCTAGATCCAGAGGTATCTTACACAAGTGAAAAATAATTTTCACTTACTCAAGGCAGCCAATTCCCATCCTTCTTCAGTTCCCTGTGCTTCAATTCCATGCTATCCCAGAGGGTATTATCAGGAGCAACTTGGGGCAGTGTCACAGAATGCTGCAGTAGGAAGGAGACATCCAGGGAGGCCCCTTTATACAAGCAGAGTTTCCCTTATACTTCTCTGGATCCAACCCTGAAAACTTAAGTGCAAAAGATCCATTGAGAATTCTTCTTCTATTTACATTTCTCTCCCCATTTTTGTCTTTTTAAAGTATAAAATTAGATTGTAAGGGCAGGGACTGCGTATGTTGCCATCCAAAGTGTCATGTATGACACTAGCAATTTATTAATAGTAAAAGGGTTTTTGATTTGTTTTTTACAAACACATGTCTGGCTCTTTTCCCCTTCTCCATCTATTCCTTCCAAGTTCTTGATTTGAGCAGCACAGTGCAAGACCAGCCATAGTTCAGGCCTTCTGCCTTATTGCTTTTCTTTAAAAATTTAATACCCTATCGTATCCCTTTAGGCTCAGGATAGCTTACAACGTAAGACCAATGAAGCAACATAATATTCGTCACTGGAAGGCAATAAAGCACAATCATAATAAAATTACAGCAGTCATAAAACAAAGTAACAACCAGAGCATAAAATCACAGCAACCTATGCCAACGCTTTCAAAGGCTGTGAAACATTTGTGTGTGTGGGAGGGGATGTCTCACTTTGCTGTTCTAAGGCCAAAGACAAGTTGTGTATAAATGCCTCAACAAAGAGTATGTTTTATATTTATGTACTAAATGTACATCCCAACCTTCTTTCAAAGAGCTCAGAGCTCACAATGACCTTGCCCAGTGGGCTAGGCTGAGCGACTGCTGAAAAGGCCTTGCTGCTGTCCACATTAGTTCTTACTTCCTTTACTGATGAGAATATGAGCAGGGCATCTCCAATGGATTAAAAAGTTTGTGTGAGACAGCATTATTAGCAGAGGGGTTAGAGATATACAAAGCTGATTATATATTTCCAGACCACTAATATTATAGAAGTTTGTTTCAGTAAGTTATTTTGACCATCTTTCCATCCTCCCCTAGCCTTTATCCTTTCTTGCCTCTTGTAGATTCTTCCACAGATCACAGCAGTGCCTGGGCTGAGAGTCTTGCCTAAGTTACGTTCCTGCAGTCTAGCCTGTACACTGGGTGGTCACATGGTTGCTGCTTGTAAACATGATGCAGTGCACATGAAAACATGGCGTGACAGAAGCCTAGGATGTATGGCCATGTGGTGAATTTTTACCCATCTTCCTAGTTCCCTAGATTTCTAGGCGGCTGTCAGAGGTATGTTTAGATGCTATATTTGCCATGGGGGTTGCTATCGTCTTGCAGAACTACAACCATTTCTGAACCAATTGTTCAATACAACTCACCATGTGATTTCCCCCAATCCTGCCAGAGGTGCCATTTGCAGGCTGCGAAACTCACTACCTGATGGTTACAACTCAGGTAGCAGAATACACCACATGATAAGGCTGTGGGTTGGGAAACTCACCCTGGGGATGCAGATTTCCATGGTGAATATATATCTCACCCTGGTTTGACACACTGGACTCCTGTACACATATGCCACACAGTAAAAGCCAGAGCACACATTGCAGTCACCCTGCACGTGCAGCCAACAAGGCTTCCCTATTGCACAGCTTCCTTGCCTGTTCCCACATCAATTGAGTCTCAACACCACCAGCACATGCGTGCCAGCTTGAGAAGACTAAATTGATGGTGCAGATCCGCACCCACAATAAATGTTGTTGTTCTTGTTGTTTTAAACCAGGAAGGGATGACTCTGACTATGTGGGGAGGCTGCTTTCGGTGGCATCTCTATCTACTTTCCGCGTACTTCGCCCCCCCCCCCCGTTTCAACAGGCCATTGGCAGACTTTTACAGCAGCCCCCAGTTCCAGGCTGCCCGAATTGGCAGCCGCTCCGGCGCACACTGCCACGAGTTCCTCTCAATTCTCGTGCAGAGAACGCGGAACGCGCGTCTTGACGCACAAGCCTCCGGCCCTGCTTCGGCTCCTTCCGTTCCCGCCAAACCCGCGCGCGCGGTCCCGCAGCAGCCGCTTCGTCCCCACTGCGCGCTCAGCCCGCTCCTTCGCAAGCTGCCTTCTCGCGCCCAGTCCGGGGCAGAGGCGCGCGCCGCCCTCCCCCTCCCTCAGCCTCCGTCTCCACGCCGCTCGGAGTTGCGCCCCAGCGCCTCTTCCCTCTCTCCACCCCAGCCCCACACTGCTGCGCGTCCGGGGCCGCCCCTCCTCCTGCTCCTCCTCCCTCGGCTCGCTGACGACAAGCCCGCCCGAATTCCCCTCCTCCTCCCCGCCCGAGCCGAGCTGGGGCTGAGCGGAACGGACCCGCCCCCCGGATCCCCGCCCTCTTCCCCCTCCGCCCCAGCCAGAGGCTGCTCAGAGCCCGCCGCGCCGGCACCCGGAGGGCAACGGAGGAAGCCAGCGAGCAGCACCGCCCTGCCCGACGACGCCTATCCGCCCGCGCGGGGCAGCGACCCCCGGCCCCACCCCCTCGCTTGCCAGCTCCCCTCCGCTCCAAGCCGAGCCGAGGCAGCCCGGGCTCCGCTCGCGTTTGCTCGCTCCACCCGACAGTCTCTCCGCGGCCGGCACGAGCCCAGCGGCGCCATGGGCTGCACCGTGAGCGCCGAGGACAAAGCGGCCGCCGAGCGCTCCAAGATGATCGACAAGAACCTCCGCGAGGACGGCGAGAAAGCGGCGCGGGAGGTGAAGCTGCTCCTCCTCGGTGAGAGCCGCGCCGTCGTGTCCCTCCCTCCCTCCCTCCCCCTGCTTCTCGTGCCCCGGGGATGCGGGGCCCCCTCCCCCCCATGCGCCGCCTTGCCCCGACGAGGCGCCTTCTGCAGCCCAGCCTTCGAAGGCTTACTCGGAAGGAAGCCTCTCGGAGTTCGACGGCGCTTACTCCCAAGTAAACGGGCGGAGCGCCACCGCTTTAGAAGAAGCGCCCACCCATCTAGGTCCGCCGACTCTCCCCCCGCTCTGTCTCCCCCCCCCCCGCGTGCATTGCGCCCCCTGCCTTTTCCCTTGGACTTGAGGGACTTTCCAGGACCCTCCTCTCCGAATTTCGCCGTGGCTTCTCAACCCGCCGCCCCCTTTCTATCTATCTCTGCGGGCGCCGCCCCACCCCTGGCCCTGCCCGAGCCCCGCTCCTTTTCGCCGAACTCCGAAGCCACTCGTCCTGCTCCTGAGCTCCTTCAGCGGCAAATGGGGATCGGCAGCGCTCTCCTCGGGACCCCCCCTTCTTTTCCTAAAGCCATGTAACGTGGCTCAGTGGAACATACAGTTTCCTCACCCTCTAGGAACTGTAAGGGCTGTGCCATCGAATCAGCACTGCAATTCCTGTAAAATACGCTGTCACTAAGATTTCCTCTTCTCTCCCCCCCCCTTCCTATCCTACTTGCTTTTCCAAATTTAGCATAGGAGTCCTCAGTTGCTTATTTCTTCACAGTAGCTGGCCTTTCTGATTATCTCCCCAAAGTCCACATGCTGTGATGCCCCTGCGTTTTCACGTCCTCACAATGGTTGTCTTGATACTCTGTCGGTGGCCGACCCCCACTTTCTGCTCCCTGCCAGCCCTGGTGGTGTTAGGAAAGAATAATCTAAACTGCAAATAAGTAGAGAATGCTTACAGAGAGAGCAGGCAGTTGTCCCAGTAGGAAATGGAAGGGTGGTCTCTGTTCATTTTTAGATGGTGAATCTCCCTTGTCATTCTGCTCTGTAAAAAAAATTAAAGATGTGTTTCTGCCTCTTCAGTGGTTAAGATGGTTTGAACATTTCTCTATGTCTTTAGTTTCCTTCAGTGCCTAGGGCCACTTCGTCTATGAGACTTGCTCTTGTACGCTTTTTCTTCTTTTTTTCTTTTTTGGGGAGTTCATCACTGCAAGCTTGGAGAAATAAAACCAAAGTAAAAGATTCATATGTGGACTCTTAGCGTGCTTCTGGGTGATTCTTCACATGAACAATATTTTGTGCATAATATTTTCATATGCTATACAACTTCTAAACTTTAGGAGCTCTCTGGACTCGTTTACTGTATTTTCATGCATGAAAGTAGCTGTGGGTTATCTGTATGTTTAGGTTTGAGCAGTTAGCCTGGAAACACAAAAGGAGTGATTGGTTGAACTTACTTTGTCATATGGATCAATGTCTTCAATGTCATTTTATTTTCTGCTGCAATCTTACTACGGGGAATCATTTGAAAAAGGAGGGAGTAGTGTACATGACATGAACTGACATGTTGAGTGTTTTCATTTTCTAGTTCTCACACCAGTCCAAGCGATGTGTATTGCTGTTTCTAAAACACTTTTCTGTTCTGTTCAATGATGTCTGTGGTTTTTAGCAACGTTTCAGTCCAGAATGAAAAGTTCTTTTCTCCTGGAAACTTCAGACAGGATTTTGTAAAGCAACTAATTAATCTTCTGGCACCACAGCTCTTTGTCTCCTGACTTTCGAGAGTAAAAGCAGATTTTGAGTCTCCTAAACAACTTTCCATTGTCTCCTTTGTGTAATATTTCCAAAGAGTGTGAACTGTAGACCACTCCTATACATGTTAACCCAGGGGTAAATTCTGCCTAAGTCAGTGGGATGTACTTCCAGGCAAGTGTTGCAGCCCTAAGATGCAATCTTATACACACTTAGCTGGGAGTAAGCCCCATTGAACTTACTAAGCTTACTTCCGAGTAGAGGTGTAGCTGTCTGTGGACAAACTTGACTGGGCTTAACCGTCCAGGGGTCCTTTACCTTTTACCTTAGAGGTGTATTTGACTGCATTGTTAGTTCTTAAACCCTCAAATTGTGTTCTATAGTGAGTTCCTGGCAGCTGGGACAGTCTGTTATGGTGGTTAACCCAAAAATACAGGAAGTAAAAGATTGCTGCTGGCAGCTTAACAGAAGTTGACTAAAATGAAAGCCATTTTTTTTCAGGAGGGTAAAATGGGGAACAAGACAAGAGAGTTATCACGAAACAATGAAAGGAAGACATCTCTTTCTGTTTAGGCAAACAGAAAGCAGCAGGAATAAGTTTAGTCCCTTTAGCATCTAGCAACACAGAGCTTGAAAAGCAAATCAGGCAACCCAATCTCAAGCCCATTTATTTGGCAGAGAGTCCATTTTATTTCAGTGGAACTTATTTCCAGGTAAGCACACATAGGACCACTGTCTATTTTAAATTATTATTTATTGTTGCATTTATATCAGGGGATCTCAAGGTAGCACACGTTGCTCTCCCCATCTCCATTTTAGCAGCACAACAATCCTGTAATGTAGGTGAGGCTGAAAGACAGCGACTGGCCTAAGGTCACCTATGAGCTTCATGGCTGAGACAGGATTTGAATCTTGGGTCTCAGTTCCTAGTTTAGCACTCTAATCACTGTACCATACTAGCTCCAAAGGTTCTTGCCCCTTTTGAAACTATGCATTAGTAATGCTCAATATGATTGCTTGATTAGTACCTGAGAGCTGCAGCAGTTTTTATCTCCCATTTTACAAATGGTGCTGAGGCCATTGGTTGATTATGGTTTGCTCAGGATTGCAGCTGCACTTAGAAATGACTGTGCTTGTTCTCCCCCGCCCCCCCGCTGTGAAACAGGACGTTCATTATGAGAGATGGTTGCTAATCTAGTATAAACTACTTCATTGTGCAAGTTGATGAACAAAATTGCCTCTGAATAGTATGATAAATCCCTGTGGCAGTGATCTAGATTGTAGGATTTCTTAATAGTTTTCAGGCTTAGAGTTTGTAATGAGGCTAATGTGGATAAACACCCAAAGCAGTTCCATTGAATTTTGTTGGCAGAATCTGTAGAATAGATTACGGGGTTTGGGTCTGTGAGCAGAGGGCAAGTCTGGTCTCCAATCTCTATTTAACCTTTGCATTTTCCTTTCTTTAAAACAAAGAAGGCAATAGCATGTAAATCTTGGCATTCCATGTCATGTATTTAAACAAAAAATGAAAAGGGAAAAAAAACCCCACCTTTTAGCAGTGAATTAGCTGTGCTACTTAGAAGATTTGGGGAAACCAAATATTATTTGTTGGTCTGTGTGTCACTTAAATATAGCATGTAGATCCACAAGAAACCTCTTTGGGTTTGTCCACACTAGAACAAAATTTGGATTTGCACATGCCTTTTCCCCATTAATGTAGGTGCATCCACATTAACTCCTCCTCATCCCAGTGTTGTCTCAGGTCTGTTCAACCTGGCAACCTGTTTGCAGATGATGCAGCCTTGACAGAGCACTCCAAGGAAGCTGTACGGAGACTCATCAGCTGTTTTGCCCAAGCTTGCATGGAGCTCGGCCTCACCATCAGCCAGATGAAGACCAACACCCTGGGTCAGGATGCCACCAGCACTCCACATACCAGCATTGGCGGCCACATGCTTGAGGTGGTTGACAGTTTTGTCCACGTGGACTCCATCGTAACTAGCAACCTTTCCATCAACACTGAGCTGGACAAACGTATTGTCAAGGCAGCTACAGTAGTGGCTTGCCTCTCCAAAAGGGTATGGGAGAATGTGATGTTAATGACCAATACCAAGATGAAGGTCTGCCAGGCTTGTTGTATGTGGAGCATACTGATTTTTTGGAAGTGAGCTGTGGGCAACTTGCACCCGCCAGGGATGATACCACAATATCCTTCATATCTGTTGTGTCAGGAAGATTTTGGGCATCACATGGCAGGACAGAGTCTCAAACAAAGATGTGCTCTTCCAAGCCCACATTCCTAGCATGTCTGCACTTCCGTCTCAGCGACATCTACACTGGCTTGGGTCATGTACACAGAATATAAGATGGCAGGATCCCCAAGAACATGCTGGCTTCAGGCACCAGGCCCTTTGGCAGAGCAACTATGCATTAAAAGATGTCTGCAAAGATGACATGAAGATTTGCAACATTAACCTTGCCGTATGGGAATCCCTTGCAGATGATTCTCCTCCTTCTTTGGAGGTCTTTAAGCAGAGGCTTGACAACCATATGTCAGGAGTGCTCTGATGGTGTTTCCTGCTTGACAGGGGGTTGGACTCGATGGCCCTTGTGGTCTCTTCCAACTCTATGATTCTATGATTCCAGTGACCAGAAGAGGAATGACCGCTGGGAGGAGTGCAGAGAGAAGAAACAGCAAAACCGAATACTTAAATCTGTCCCAGCTACAATAAAACATGTCTCTCCTGTATGATCTCTCAAACCACAGTAGTCACTGTAACTCTCCAATGGTTTGACTTTACCCCCGATAATGTACTCTTCGACTGTCTCTCCAGACAGATAAATGCCAAAATTTCCAATTCTTGGAAAGTTCAAAACAGCCAGGATTGTAAAATCCCACTTTGGAGGAGGAGGAAGGTCTGGAACAACACTGGGATGAGGAGGGTGTCATGTGGATTCCCATACATTAATGGAGATAAAGGCAGGTGACAACCCACATTTTGCTTTGGTAGGGACAAAGGCAGTAATTTATTCACTTGCAAGGGTTAAATATTGTTGTCCTCAAAGACTGTTTTGTCACCTTATCTTTGGATTGCCACATTTTGTCATTTAGATAACAGGCATGTAATTTTACACAAGTCCCACTGAGTTGCATGAATCTTACCCCCCAAATAAGTGGGAATAGAATTGGAGTCCATATGTTCAATTTAATGGTTCAACTTAACCATTAGACTGAAGCTCATATAACAGTACTTTTTGAAAAGTGCATAGCACTTCAAAAAAGTTGATGGGCATTGTTCTCTCATTAGAAAAGTAAAATGGTGTTGAATCCCTGATTTATTAATAGCCTATTTTTATGCTAAGGCATAACTGGGTAATTGTTGAGATTAACTTGAAATGGTTGTGGGGGGGGGCGGCAGGGGGAGAGGCTGTAATTCACGGAGAACAGTGGCAAATGATTCAGTCATGCAAGACTCCTTGCTGCCTGGATACTAATTGCACACATAATGTTAAAACAAAAACCCTGGGATTGCTTGTTAATTTCAAGTCATTACAAGAAAGCGCAGGAAATATGGCAAGTAAATTTTTTAAAATAGACTTTTAAAACAGCAGCAACAGGGAAGCTGCTAAAGCCTTTGTCATGACTGGAGTGGTGCTCCATAGTCTGTTTATCAGAACGTCCTTGTTAGGAGGCTGGCTTTCTCTGCTAAAAATGATAATTCTGCTCAACTTTCAAAGCAGCTTTCCAACCAGAACAAAACCATCCAATGAAACCAGAAGCAAATACTAACAGTGACTTCTCCAATCTGGGCATTTGGACCACAGCACTGAAGCTTATGAGAGTTGTCCTAAACATCTGGAGGGCACCAGGTTGGGGGTCTAACCTTTCACTGTTTACAGCAGCACACTGCACAGCAAATGGCCAGAGCCCAAAGACTACTGTAGCTCATCAAAGCAGGAGCTTGGTGGACTTCTTTAGGAAACAGGTTCCACAAGAGGAGGGTGGGCTTGTTGGTAAGATAGCAGCAGCCTGCAATCATAATACAGTGGTACCTCGGGTTACATACGCTTCAGGTTACATACACTTCAGGTTATAGACTCCACTAACCCAGAAATAGTACCTAGGGTTAAGAACTTTGCTTCAGGATGAGAACAAAAATCATGGTCCTGTGGTGAGGCAGCAGCGGGAGGCCCCATTAGCTAAAGTGGTGCTTCAGGTTAAGAACAGTTTCAGGTTAAGAACGGACCTCCGGAACGAATTAAGTACTTTACCCGAGGTACCACTGTACATACATAATGGAAGGTTTGTATCAGGTATGCCTGAAGAAGTAGACATAACCTATGGCTATTATTATTTTTAACAAAAGCTAGTGGGAGTGGGTAGTGGAACTACTCTAGCTCAGAGTTTCCCAAACTTGGGTCTCTAGCTGTTTCTGGTCTACAGTTCCCATCATCCCTGACCATTGGTCCTGCTAGCTAGCAATGATGGGGGTTGTAGTCAAACAACATCTGGAGACCCAAGTTTGGAAAACTCTGCTCTAGTGGAAGATGAGCATCAGCCAGTGATCAGCATTATCAAATGTGAGCCTTCAAACAAAATATTGAAGTTTCTTAGGGTGGAGGGAAGTTTTGCTTTTTATATATACAAAGCAATCGGGTTTCTGGGCAGAGGACGGCAGTCGCTTGCTCAGCACAAGTATTATTTTTCCCTGTCAATGCACCTTGACTGCTTTCAGGAAAGTAGCTGAAGTATTCAGATACTTGACTACAGCTTTAGTTCCTTATTATCATGCTGGGAACTTTTTTTGTGGTGTTGCTTCAGAGGTGTTCTCAGCATATCCTCTTTCATATTAAAACTTTCCGATTTCTGCTCCTCATGCATATTCAGCAGTCTTTTAAAAGGCTCTTATTGTCTTGATTTTTGCTGTTCTCAGACACGTAGGGGCCCTTGTGCTGCTAAGTAACCAATGTGTGATTTAAACCTCCCATTTCAGGACACTTTCTGCTCATCTGGTTTTAAACTATTTTTTAGAACAACAACAACGCTTCCATTTTTTACTTTGCATTATGTAGAATTCAGGCTTGTTCGTTATTAAACATATATGAAATTTATTAGTTTTGTAATAATCAGTTCCAGCAGGGCCATATGTTAATATCCCCAAACTATTGCAGCTCAATAAATCAAACATTGTCTATTCAAATGGCCCGCCTCCAGAATCTGGGGGAATATTGAAATTACCCATTTTTTTAAAAAAGGAACACAATGTACAGTAGAATGCTTCCGTTATAAATTACCCCCCTCAATAATGCTGTGTTGGTGTGAAACTTTCCAGCTGTGTTCTGATAGCCTTAAGAAGATGTGTAGAACTGCTGAAGGATGTAATCTTTAAAGCACTTACTTCAAAGTAGTCACCTTGACTTCAGTGCAGTGACTCGTAATAAGTGGGTTGAGAATTGTGACCTTACAAGATAAAAATAACCAATGTCAAGGGTTGTGGTTTTTTTTGTTTTTTTGCCACATCAGAAATTCCTCTCCTGTCTTTCCCCCTCTGTTATTTATAATGTATGTTTGAAACAAAGAAAAGTGTCTATGAATGTCCTGGACCATGAAGCCTGTAGAAGGTTTTTTGCAAACAGCATTTCATAGTAGAAATTTCCTTTACTTACTTGCTTCTTTCCCCTTGTGGCTTTTGTGTCTGAGTTCTTTTAATTTGGCTTGCCTCTTGAGGGTGAGTAAACAGCTTTTAAAAAATAATTGGCTTAGCCATTTCTGATGTGCTTGGTATGCTTCTATCTCTTGAGGACTCAAGATTTTTATATTGAAAAGAAAAATCTTGAATTTCGCTTAGCAGCCAAAAGAAAAACTACTGATGAGATGGGGAAGGCAAATGCACCGAGTATTCATTTTACTTAAGATTTTCTTTCCAGATTCATGGAAATCATTTTTCTGGCAACAAACAATGTAGAATCATTTCGGCCAAATTAATTTCTTGGATTGTAATTGAAGTAGTCTTGTGATGGTAGAGGATTTGGCAACTTGTTAGATTTATATGTTCTTTTGCAATGCAAAGTGAGCAGCTCTCCAGATTTCGTTTCTCTCTCTCTCTCTCTCTCTCTGTATATATATTTATTTCCTGAAACCATCACCCAAAAGATATAGATCAGGCATAGGCAAACTCGGCCCTCCAGATGTTTTGGGACTACAGTTCCCATCATCCCTGACCACTGGTCCTGTTAGCTAGGGATGATGGGAGTTGTAGTCCCAAAACATCTGTAGGGCCGAGTTTGCCTATGCCTGATATAGATATTATTGAAATGGGCTTTAAGGAGCAAAGTATTGAACAAAACTGGTGTTGGAATTGTAAGTACATGAATGTCCCACTACAGGAATGCTTGTCATCCAAAATCTCAGTTATGTGAACATAAACAATTATACCCAAATCTCACTACGCAAATGGCTGATTCAGATATCCAAACAGCCATAGTTTGTCCACATCTTTACTTGTTTGTGTTTTGTTGGTCAGCTGCAACCATTTTGGACAGAAACCATGGAGTGAGGGAGAAAAAATTGGACAAATTGGAACAGGAGAGATCAAGCAAAGCAGTTTTTCCTTTGTCTTTTGCTGGTTGACTGCAGCAGTTTCAGGCAGAAACAATGGAAGGAAGGGTGGAGAGTGGGAGGGAAGAAAGGAGTGAGATGGGAGAAATCATGGATTAGAAGTTTCCCCATAGGAAGTAATGGAAATCGTCAGCTCGTTATGAGAACACTTGCCTAGCATTGTGTTCAAAAAGCAGGACCTGTATGTACAGAGGCTAGGCTCCTGTGTACCACAAGGATGAACCACAGCAAGCTTCAGGGACATGTATTCTGCCTCCCTTCTGTGATTGTGAGACTGGAATCTTCCATTTTCATTTTAGGTTTGCCACGGTTTAGTGTTACATCTGAGCCCTAAACTGGTTGATTTTATTTTTATTTTTGAAACAAAGCAGTTTCATAAACTATGGTTTCAGTTTGGGTTTTTCCTCTAGCTAAGGCATTCTGCTTAGGTTCATTTAATCTAAAACAGAAAAACTTCCAAATTTCTCATGGCCACAACAGATCAGGGGTGGAGATTTGAGTATAAACATAGCCACACACTCTGTCACACATACATTTCATATAAATAGGTGCTGCCAGTCTCTGCTTTGTTGGTGTTCCTGGAACATCAAACCACAACTTGAGTTTTTATGACAGGGTCTGTAATAATTTAGTGTGCATGATTTTAAGTGGTTGATGCGGTATTGACACGATCAAGTTCAATGATATATTAATAGTTTTCCCCAAAAGGAATATTATTGTTAAGACTTGTCAGTTATTGATTTATGCACTTTCTTAGTTATGCAAGGTTTTTTTAGAAACTAGGTCTGTAGCATTTTATTGTCAGTTGAAACATTTCAATTGACGAAAAAGGTGTCTTGTTTAATTGGACACTGACTTTAAAATGTGTTAAATTATTTTTTAATATTCATGAAAACTGTAGATGTGTTGAAGGGGAATACCTCTTCTAAGACGATTCTTGCTTCATTATCTAAAACCAAAGATGCTAATTCTAATGCTTTTTCATTATAAGTATTGTCCCCCCCCCCATTATGGAGATCTATCAAGTAAAACTCCTATGACTAAATTTTTAAGGTTTAGTAAAACATGATTCTCACTAGCTATGCAAATATTAATGAGACGGTTATTGCATTTAGTCTGCTTCCAGATATATACATAATTCTTAGTTGCCACTAAAATAGGATATTAGTAAGCACCATGGACCTTTCTTATAAAGACCCAATCTTTTAGGCTACAACCCTATACACACTTCCTTGGGAGAAAGTCCCATTGAGCTTAGCAGAACGTTATTCTGAATAGGCATACATAGGAGCGCAAACTGCTAAGAACACAAGAGCAGCCCTGCTATATCAGATCAGTGGCATATCTGGTCTAGCATCGTCTTCTCACAGTGGCCAGCTAGATGACTGTGGGAAACCTGCAGCAGGACCTGAGAACAAGAGCTCTCTCCTCTCCCCATGGACTCAGGCAACTGGTATTGAGGATCCTGCATCCAACCATGGAGGTCAGAGCATAGCCATTAGGGTTAATAGCTGTTGAGAGCCTTACACTCCATGAATTTGTCTAATCCTCTTTTAAAGCCATCCAAGTTGTGGGCCATTGCTGCTTTCTGTGGCAGCAAGTCCCATAGTTTGTAATCTGCATACATAGCGATCAGACATTCTTAGAAGCTATACAGTGGTACCTTGGGTTACATATGCTTCAGGTTACAGACTCCTCTAACCCAGAAATAGTACCTTGGGTTAAGAACTTTTCTTCAGGCTGAGAACAGAAATTGTGCTCTGGTGGTGTGGCAGCAGCAGGAGGCCCCATTAGCTAAAGTGGTGCTAACAGTTTCAGGTTAAGAACATACCTCCAGAATGAATTAAGTACTTAACCCGAGGTACCACTGTATAGCTATTTTTCTACTGCCTCAGATCTGTTGCAAATAATAGAGCATGTAATTATCTATGTGATCCTCCAACTTCCTCGAGCACTTACAGGCTTTGTGCATTGGTTTACTAGAAAGGTTTTCCTGTTGACCATGGTATCCGTCTAAGCAATCTCTCTCCCTGCCCCATTTCTGAAAGTTTTGTTTTAGAAGATAAATTCTTTTTCGGAGTGTGGGGGGGGGGTATGGGACCTTTCCTCGTGTGAAGCAAATACATGTTGACTGCAGCACAGCTATCTTGAGCAGCTGCTTATTGCTTGGTGGAGTCTGTTCCAAAGAAAATAATCAAGAATGTGTTCAGTTAATGCTTTTTGTTTTTATCCGAGGGGAGTATCATTGGTTATGAAGCTGTTTTAGTCATAGGAGAGGGAAGCACAGTCTTGCTCTTGTTTGGCCCCCTCCTAAAACTGCCTTTGTTTCAAGACGTCTGAGAGTGTGGTGGTTGAAGTCGCCTTTTCCTCTGCTAGGTAGGGGTGTCTTTAGAGGCTAAAACTAGGAGCTTGTAGCTTGCTCAGGCTTCAGGTCCTTGGGTTATAAATTCTTTTTCAGATTCTGGTTTCTTGTAATTAATACATTCAGCAGAGCTGCAGATTGTTGTAATAATCAACTTATTCTGAAATAGGCACCTAGTGTATTTCTACAGACAACCCCTCTTTATCTTTTTGTAAGCTGCTTGTTAGAAGAATAATTCAATACCATTCTGTTCTGCTTTGGAGGCTTGAGCTCATGTCTGTCTACTGCACCAAAACTCACTTGAGTTGGAGGCTATCCTAATTTCCTAAACTATGGGAAATGCAGGGATAATACATGTTTTCTGCACAGTTTGAGGAGGGTTAATTTTCTCTTTTGGCCCTATGGGCCAAACATACACAAACTGGCAAACTAAGTAATACAAAGCTGGTTTTAAGGCTGGTTTACAAAGCAGAGGAGGAATTCACTATTAAAAAATCTATTCCAGTAGTTGTGGTCCCATCATAGCCATTGAGGAGAGTCTAAGGAATGAAGAGATCAGTGTTGAAATTCTTTTCTGCCTTAGAACTCTATTGTTGTTTTCCCTCCAAATCTGATATCTGGGAACACAACAAACCATTTGACCTGTGCATTTGGTTTTGCTGAGTCCAGATGTTGCAACTGTCAGATCAAATTAGGCTTCAAAGTGAGGTTTTAGAAAACTGAAGTGTTTTTATAACCTTAAACCAATAAAAATGTTCCCATTAAAAACATGAAATGTTTCTTTTGAAATTGCTGTTGAACCTGCTGTTCTACATTTGGATGTGGAAAAATAGGAAAGGGGGGGATACATACATACACCCCCCAAAAAAAACTGCTACTAAAGTAAACTTTTAGAATTCCATTTCCCTAGGATTTATGAAACAAACTTAGAGAGCAAAATGGAGACACATATGGGCAATTTTTCTCTGCACCCATGTTGTAAATAGGTAGCTAAGGCTGCTTCCTGATAGCAGCTGCTCCCTGCAACCAGAGCACAAACACAGGAAACACAACCAGAAGTAATTCAAAGAACTTCTTGCTAGCTAGGGGTTTGATGCAGCAGTCGCCATGACAAGTGCTGATAGTTAATGTGAGTCTTTTGCTTCTAGTCCATCTGGACCAGGAGTAATAAAAATGGCATAATCCTTACCTAATATCTTGGTCATGTTGAATTAGTCACTCACAAACTGCTCTGTTGAAAGCATCTTAAGAGCAAATAATCTTGGTGCTCTTGGTTCTATTAAGCAAAGACCTAAACAAAGTGGCTTCTGGGGCATATAATATGGTGTTGCCCACCAGATCACTTGGAAGCCTAGGAATTGGTTTCATGGAATGTTTAATGGGTTTTCAAAATTCCCATTCAGATCAGGTTTGTGAGATTGATAGGCTTTTTTGTTTTTGTTTACCTTGTTTTATTTTATACTTCTCTTGGATGGTTAAGAATATACCAGGCTAAATTACATTTTACTGCAGTGACACAATAGCATTTTGATAGATCTTAGGAGCTGAAGTCTCTTTGTGGAGGCCAGCAATAATAAATAGATTTGCAGGCATTTTGGCACATGAGGCTTCTTACCAGCAATCATGTTGCACAAAACATTTAGCCACTGTTGTCATTCAGTCCTGTTAGTTTGAAGTACAGTGGTACCTTGGTTTAAGAACTTAATCTGTTCCGGAAGTCTCTTCTTAAACCAAAGCGTTCTTAAACCAAAGCGTTCTTAAACCAAAGCGTGCTTTCCCATAGCAGTGGGGGACTCAATTTAGAAATGGAACACACACAACAGGAAACGGAACATGTTCTTTCAAGGCAAAGTTCACAAACCAAAACACCTACTTCTGGGTTTGCAGTGTTCTTAATCCAAGTTCATAAACTAAGCTGTTCTTAAACCAAGGTACCACTGTATTGGGGAAAAGGAGAAAAAAAAGCTGTCTATACTATCATGTCAAATGACATCCTGTTCTGAGAGGATTGGGCTTCTGTTGCTTGGATTGCCCTGTGTCCCACCTTTCTGGGGCAGGAACTGATCTAAAGTCCTGTTTGGGTGTATGTTCTCCTTGCATGTAAATGAACATGCAAGAGGGAGCAGGAGCACTTTGCCAAGCCCTGCCCAGGCAATCACCTTTACCCAGTTTAGAGACCTCCATGAGTTCTGGAATTCTGAAGCAGGGTGTCCACCTGTGGAGGCTACCCATGAAAATTGGAAGAACCTCTCCTAACTAGGATTTTCAGTTGATCCGGGAACATTTTGTGAGTCTGTGCCAGACTCACGGGTGCCTCTAAATTGGATAAAGGTGATGTGTTGGAGGAGGCAGGGCTTGACTGTGTGATCTTGCTCCTCTTCCTGTTTTTGTTCTCCTCGCATACAAATAAATAAATATCCAAATGGGGCTTAAAAGAATTCAGCAAGAAATACCTTCATTTAGAGGGTTCATATTGACTGCACAGAATTCCACTTAGTTAGGATCTTCTTTGGGCCAAGCATTTTGGAGGGTCTTCATTATTAGCGTCACGGTAATTGCTAGTATGAGTCTATGTCTGATGCCTCTTCCTTACTCTTGGTGGTGTGATGTATGCTTTTTATTCACAGAAAGTTCTCCCCTATGGCTCTCTGTGAACTGTCTGAACCAACTGCTGTGGTGATAGGAGTTAATATAATTCATATATACTAACAATGTCAGTAACTATTCCCCAGGAATTGTGTATTTGAGGCCTTGCAGGAATTCTGTGAAGACGTTGACCCTGCCTTCTGGGAACTGTGTAGAGCTTTATCTAAGGAATGGTATTTAATATTAAAACTGTCAAATATAATTGCATTCTAAATATGTTGCAAGCGATGGCTCAAGATCCAAATATCCTTTCTCCCATGCGGTTAAGCAACATACTCTGAAGCCCTGAACGTGTCCCCCCTTCAGTACCTACTAATATTGAATGTAAATATTTTAATTTACTGGGATCTTGTATGCTGTTACCAGATGGCCAGTGGTGATCATAAGTTTCCTTCTGGTATATTATATTCCCCTGGACACTCGCCTCTTTTTTTCTCCCCACACGTTGAGAGATTTTATTGGAGGAGGAGTCGTCTCATTTTTAATGCCAGGTCTATGTGAGCTGAAGAATCTTGGGTGAGGTGTGGGCAGCTACCCCCAAAATGTTCATTTGCAAAGCTTTGTAATACAGTCATTCCTTGGATCCCAAACGACTTGCAAGTCGAATGTTTTGGCTCCCGAACACCGCAAACCTGGAAGTGACTATTCTGGTTTGCGAACATTCTTGGGAACCCAAACGTCTGACAGGGCTTCCACGGCTTCCGATTGGCTGCAGGAGCTTCCTGCAGCCAATCAGAAGCCACACCTTGGTTTCCGAATGTTTTTTGAAGTCAAACAGACTTCCAGAATGGATTCTGTTAAGCTTCCAAAGTGCGACTGTACTGAAAGCAGGGGAAGGGGTAAAACCATGGTCAACTGGAAATGCCCCCTGCTTTCTTTAGAGTGGCAAATCTTACTTACAGTTCTCCGGAATCTCCTTCATAGCAGTTATTCATGGCTTGTTATTTCTAGGTTGCTTTTTGCATTTCTGTACTTCACCTGAAAAAAGGGATTGCATTACTGTCAGCTCAGGGCCTTTTCATTTGCTCTTCTATAAGAGCCCAGCTGAAATCAGGCTTCTCTCTCCACTGGCCTCTTCAGAAGCCATGCCATCAGACTGCAGGAGAGCGAGAGGGGTGGAGCAGCAGGGCCAAACCCACCAGCAACTTTTGACTCCTTGTGGAAAATCCACAATTTTCTTCCATTCCGCCTGTTCATTACAAGATCTCTGTAAGTAAGGATTAGTGCCCCAGCTTGGGTTTTTTCCTTAGTACTTCCCAGCCCCAATTCTCTTGACTTGCGTGAGCCTGAGGGCAAGGAATGTCTTCTCATTGGATTTTGCAAGCTGCTCAGAGAGGCTTTTTTCCAGTTTAATGGCGGGATAAAAATGCTAATGATGACAATTTTATATGTATCATACATAATTATCATGTGCATCATCAATTCTTCCTTTTGATAGCTTCCCAAGTCTCTTCTGCTTTCCTTTTTTTTTTTGCCATGGAGACATGGTAGAGGATGGGCCTGTTTTTGTTTCTGGCTGTTGGCTCAGGTAATGCAACCTCAAGAGAAATGTTCTTTGAAGAATTTTTTGTGCTCTGAAGGGGTTTCTCCTTGAGTTTTTCTTTGTATAGTACTCAGCTGGGAGTGCAAAGAGTTCTCACATGTAGGAACTTCAGTGAACACACAATCAGTTCAGAAAAAAGAAGCATCTCTTTGTAGCTGTTGCAGCATTGTGGAAGAGAAGTAATAGCTGCACTTACTGTCTGGTTCGAGAATTTTGGCAAGCGACAAAATCATTAAAAGCTCCATTGCTAAATATTCTGCTAGATCTCTGCTTTTAGTGGCAGCGTATGCCACCTGGTCCCTGACTTGTTGATGGTGACTTTCAATACCTCTCCACCTGCTGCAAAGGCTGGTTCAATCTAGACAGGGCCTAGGCCTCACATTTCTGAGGGAGCCCTAGTCTTTGGATTCTGTTGGATTGTCCGTGACTCACACCTAGCTTCAGGCTGAGGTCTGGCTTTTGAATGAACAATTATTAATGCTGATAAGCTACCCCCCCCCCAGCTTTTATTCAATGAAATGCTGGCTCCATTTCTGTTCAGACATGTTGTAAAAGGGGGAAGTGTTGGCCCATTTCCTCCATCTGAATAAACTGAATAAATTTGTGTGCTTGTGAATAGAATAGGATGGGCAGAACAGGGTGTTCAGCATATGGAACTGGGAGTGAAGACCTGCTTTGCTTTGGTGTTTTGTTTTTTTAAATTGGTTTCAATTTGGCACAGTGGTAGTGTGCATCACCTGTTTCCTGAACTGTAAACATTAAGGGGTGGAAGAGAGGCGTTGCTACCAATCTTCTGCATGCATTGGTGGTCAGGATGTCAGATTAAAGGTTGCCTTACATTGATTTGGATCAGTGGTAGCCTTATCCATCAAGGATGACAATACTGAGCTATAATGCACAGAATTTACCTATGCCTGTTGCCTAATACTCTGTAACTGGAAATTGCACTGAATGAACCCAGGGCTTCCTGCCGACAGAACTGGAGCACTTCCCCTTGATAGATGGTCACTTTAAGACAACTGACAGGTGTGTTGCTTTGCTTGCAGGGTCTAGGCACTGTGTGGCTTAAAGCAGCAGCAGAAACACAACCATAGGTAGGCAGTCAGGTGCAAGACTACAGGCAGAAAGAGTTCATAATGTGAAGATGGAGATAGGGATAAAAAAAGGGTGGAGAATGCCAGTTGTTGCTGAAGGCAGGTTGCCTTCTACCAATGGGAAGAGGAAGTTGTGTCTGCCGTCTTGTACTGTGCATCTCAGTGCAGCTATGTATTTCCTTGTGGAATTTAAAAAATAAGTCTTGCCTGCATGCACTCTTCCTGCCCTTAATCTCTGCATTCAGCACCTAATGTGTCCTTTTATTAGCACCCCCCACCAATTTTAATTTCATGTTCCCTTCCTGATGGGAAGCAATATTTTACTGCAAAAGAGGAACTTTGACGTTCTGCAAACATACCCAAAAGCATTGCTGGTGAACAGAGTTGTAAAGCAACGGCTCTTTCTTCATTTGTGACTGTGCCATTATTCTACAACAAAGTGTTAAGAGCTGAGCCTGCTGAGCATGACTGAATGGTTTCCTGTCATCAGGCCTCTCATTATTACTCTCTCCGTCAGCTGAATCCGTCTGCAAGGGCAAGAGGCATTCAAATACTTAATAATTTCGCAGCTTGAGAAAACATTTCTCCTGTTGCATCTTGGTCTTTGCTTAATTCATTGTGTAATTCAACTGGGTACAATAATTTTTATAGCGTCACTGAACTAATTCCCCTCCCCCTCCTAGTCCCAATCAGGTGTGTTTTTCAAACCTGATTTATTTTAACTCTGGGTTAAACCCTGTGGCTCAGTCTATTTTTATCGCTTAGATCACTCATTCACTCCATGTGCACCATTGATCCCGTGAGAAATGTGCAACATACTCTTACGAGTGTTGCAGCTTCAGGAAGCACTGGAAGTTTTTTGTTGTTGTTCCTTTTGCAGCATACATATGAACCTTTTACCAGAGAATGAACATGGTCCCGAAGTACAGCAAAGCTCCCTTTAAACTTCTCAAATGCTCCTCTCTCTCGAGAGGGCTCTGAATACAGTGGTGCCCCGCAAGACGAATGCCTCGCAAGACGAAAAACCCGCTAGACGAAAGAGTTTTCCATTTTTCGAGCCGCTTCGCAAGACGAATTTCCCTATGGGCTTGCTTCGCAAGACGAAAACGTCTTGCGAGTCTTGCGATTTTTTTCGCTCCCCCCCCCTTTTCTAAGCCGCTAATAGCCGCTAAGCCGCTAATAGCGCTAATCCGCCAAGCCGCTAATAGGGTTGCTTCGCAAGACGAAGAGACTCGCGGAACGGATTCTTTTCGTCTTGCGAGGCACCACTGTATTAGTTTCACACATTTAGGTAAAAATAAGAAACTATTTGTTGTTGGACCACTACTTAGTTATTTTGAGGATTAAAAGAATGCTCTTCTTTTTTCTATGAAATGAATGCCTTCCACTTTATTTTGTAGAACTGGAATACATAAACTTTCAATTGTCTAATCTGATGCTGCTTGCAAAATAATCCTGACTCAAAGGCAGGCAGAGGTTGTCTAGTCTCCCATGATCTAGCCAGTTTATAGCATCAGATGTGAATGTAACCTGACCCAAACCCTTGTTCAGCAGATCACACCATTACTTGTGTATTGTTTCCAGCTGGAGGAATGGAGTACATTCAAGCCAATGAGATTACAGTCTCCTTAGCCTCTAAATATCTTTTCCTGCTTGCCTTGGCTCAGCAGTCTCATCAAGAAATGTCGGGACATCACATGCTAAAACAATGGAGACCTAAAATTGGAAAGAGGTGCTTCTGGGTTAATTGTTTTGTGACTGTTGTGTTATTTGCCCACACATGAGGCCCAGCTCCGTAACCCCACTAGGGCAGAGAGAAATGGAATTACAGTATTACTAACACAAGAAAAAGAACCAGTAGACAAAGATCAACAAATGCAAGAGTCAATAAAAAGGCAGAGGATGCGAAGGGATGTGACTGAGAGAACAAATCTTGAAAAAAGGAGAGGAGAAAAACTTAGCTGGTGCAAATTAAAGGCAAACACAGGGAAACAATTTTATTGGTATTGCAAAAATCTAAAACAGAAGATGAAACTATGTTAAAAAAACATCCTGCTAATTGAATGATGATTTCTAACTGCATGCTTGGCTGTCCCAGCCCACACTCTGAAGATGTGGTACAGCAACAAAGCTGAAAGCCAGTAGGTCTGACTGGGGCTGATGGGGATCCAACAACATAATAGAGGTTTGCAGGTGCCCCATCCTTGCTCCAAACTGTACAACTACACAATAGCAGAATTAATATATTCATGTTGTGTTGGGTTCTTATGTTTTGTTTGCTAAGCGGATTCCCTCCTCTCTGCTCTAGTTCCTTTATGGGGGTTATTTTCCTTTGCCTTCTATTCACATTTATTTCCCAACGTACCGCAGAAGTTGGTTAAGCAATACTTCCTTTGTGGGTCCAGCCAAACACAGTTAACATGAGCTTCAACACTTAAAACAAACCCCACTCCCCCCACCCAAAACCCTGCAGTCATTCTCTTCAAGGTCTTAGTAAGAAGTCACAATAGCCAGACTAGCTGCCCGCAGAATTACGGTAAGTGTTGAGGGGAAGGGATAAAGAGCACACAAAAGCCACAAAATCAGGGTTGGGCAACCTGTGGCTGTCTAGAAGTTGTTGGGCTGCTCCAGTCGCCCCGACAATTGGCCTGCTAAATAGATGTTGCATGGTTTCTGTAAGCAAGTAAATAGGAGGGCAACTTCAGTAGCTGCAAGAGCATAAGAAAAGCCTCTAGACCAGTATCCTGTTTTCAATGGTCACCCAGATGCTTGTGCAAAGTCCACAAGCAGGGCCTGAGCTCAGTAGGACTCTCCCTTCCTGCAGCTTCCAGCAGTGGATGTTCAGAAGCATACCATCCCTGACAGTGGAGAAAGAACAATGCCCATCAGGGTTAGTAGCCATTGCAGTAGCCTTAACTATGCAACTTCCTTTCCCTGGAGATGTTCCCGATTTCAGAAGCATTGTGCAGTGCTCTCATGTGGCTTAGCTTTTCCTGAAGGGGGGTGACTTCTGTTATGGATGGAACATGTCTCTCTGTTTTGTGGAGTTGGGACTTCATTGTTTGCAGATACCTTTCTCAAAACCTCTTGCTGCTGTTGGAAAGGCATTACTTCACCACAGGAAGAAGAAAGAAGGGAGTTTCCTGCTGAGAGCTGAGCTCTTGCTCTTGACGCAAGCCTGCAGGAAACAGCTTGTGGACTGGCAGCAGTCACAAGATTCATGTCTAGTAACCACGAGCGTAAGTCATTGCAGATGCCTTGCAAGAGGTGGCTGTATATGCCTCACTTAATATTCTTGAAAAGAACATGCCTGACTTTACAGTTTTTTAATAGCATTCTCTCCTAAGAGAAAATCTCCAAAGAGCTAACATGGTTCTCCAGAGAGGCACTTGGTTTGAGCTAATTATTTTTAAACTCATGTACAGTACTGGTTTTTTTGTCTTTATTTCACCAAGTCATTGGTGGAAGATCATTAGGATATCCTGCCCTCACCCCACCCATTCCTAGGCTGTGGCCTATACACACTTATTAGGAAGTAAGGACTCCTAAAATCATAGGACTGGACTGCTAATCCTTCTCAGTGACCTTTAGTAACCAAAGTATGAAAATGGGCAAGGGGAAAAATTGTGAATACTTATGTCCCTGCCATCTATGAAGATGTTTGCCCTACCGAGGAGGAATTGTCTACTGAAAGCAGCTTTCAGCCGTGGGCATTTGTTCATTGATTGCACAGGAAATAATTAATGCAGGAAGCCTGGGTGAGGCAACGCTTTCTATTCCCCCACCCAAGCTTTAAATGAAGTTGTGCCAAACAGGCAGTACTCTTTGTATTTGTCAGAAACTGTTAGACTTGAATGTAACCCTTGCAGCCCACTGTTTCCATTATCTGACGCTGAGCTTTTTAATTGCATTCTCTCATTATTTTATTAGTTGGAAATGCAGCTCTGTGTGGAGGAATCCCCTTTATGAAAGCTCCATGCAGCTCCAGCATCAGGACTCCACCTGCATGGAACTTCCATCAAGGGGATCCCATTCCATTGTGCTTTTCACAGTGGAGGGTGACATTTAACTCTGAGACTGAGGTTGGGTGTGGCCTGGGAAGAGGGGATGTGACCTGAAGAAAGAGAGAACAAGGGAGAAAGAAAGGGAGTGTGCTGGAGGGTGACATTTGACTCTTGAGACTGGGGTTTCCTCCCTCCCCATTAAGTGGGTAAAGTGGAACTGGAGTGCTTTGTGTTGGGGGGGTTGGGAGAATGGCTCAGTTTGAGGAGTAAGATGGATAGACCTGATAGGGCATGAGGAAGAGCAACAAGTTTAGAGGAGGCATATAATTCAACATTGATCCTGGGTAAGCACCTGGATCCCTAGAATCTTGCACCGCTCAGAGATTGGGAGGGGCATGTAACACTGGTGTGAGAAGTGGGATGAATACAATTCTAGCTATGGCTGAAGTTCTAGTTGGGGTCCTTATACAGACTTGGATGGTCCCAGCATGCACATATTCTGGGCATGTGAGCAGTTAGCCTTCAGTCCATCTTTTCTTTTTCTTCAGCGAGTATTTTTTTATTTATTTATTTAGAGAGGTTGCTATGGTTTTCTTTTGCAGATGAGCTGATTGGTTCTTTTTTAAAAAAGAGAGGAAGAGCAATGACCAAATGCCTCCAATCTGAGACAGGAAATTGTTTAACGGCTTTGCAAGCCTGTACTAGAATTGTTTTGGGGTTCTTTTTTATTTCTCATCAGAGGAGGTTTTGTTCATCCTGTCCTCTTAGTTACCACCCCTCCCTGTTTTGTTTTTTGTTCTTGGCATAAGATGAGCATAGGCATCCAAGAACCAGAAAATAACAATAATCGTGGTGCAAACCCTCATGTAACATTTTCATAATTTGCAATCCCATCAGAAAAGGGACCACAATCTACTGGGTACATTTCCTTATTGCTGCCTTGAATAATCTGTGCCAGTTTTGTCTGGTATTTAAATTATTTAGTGGACCTAGTATTGTTATTGTTCATTCTTTAACTTTCCAAGTTTGTGAAAACATTTATTTTTCATTTGAACAAAACAAAGTGCGTGTCCCTTCCTGAAAAGGAGAAAAGTGCATTTTGATGGCTGTAAATATTACTAGTAATGAATGAGTCCCATGGTTTCATATGTATAAAGATTTAAACTGAAGTAATTATTAACAGGGCAAAAGTTTCCTGCATTGCTGGGGGTTGGGCTAGATGACCCTTGTGGTCCCTTCCAACTCTACAGTTCTGTGAACAAAAATGGATGGGAGCCAGTGGTGGCATAGCCTCCTCCCTTTGCTTTTCAAAGGTGCTTCTCTCATGGCACATTGAGTAACCTGATAAAATACCAGCCTTAGTATTAAATACATAAACAAGGTGAGCAGCATGTGGGTGGCTAATACCAAATTTGGTTGTACATGTATCAGTATATAGTCAAAGTAGTTGTAAAAATAGTGACTTGTAGCCTGCCAGATGGAGTTTGAACTTACTGATGCAGAAATATGAATCCTTAAGTGACACTGATTTGAGTGGCAGGATTGCTCTTAATAAGGGGGTGAAGAAGAGGTCTGTCTTGTAGGATGTAGGGCTTTTCTCTGTGAATTGAGTAAGGTAAAGGTAAAGGGACCCCTGACCATTTGTGGCCGACTCTGGGGTTGCCGCGCTCATCTCGCTTTATTGGCCGAGGGAGCTGGCGTACAGCTTCCGGGTCATGTGGCCAGCATGACTAAGCCCCTTCTGGTAAACCAGGGCAGTGCACAGAAACGCCGTTTACCTTCCCGCCAGAGTGGTACCTATTTATCTACTTGCACTTTTGACGCGCTTTCGAAATGCTAGGTTGGCGGGAGCAGGGACCGAGCAACGGGAGCTCACCCTGTTGCGGGGATTCGAACCGCCGAGCTTCTGATCGGCAAGTCCTAGGCTCTGTGGTTTAACCCACAGTGCCACCCGCGTCCCTTGTGAATGGAGTAGTCACTGTCTAAAAGTAGTTTGCACAACGTATTTCTTTCCCCACGGTACACAGGCAGTTATGGAAGCTATTCTGTAATTTACTACCCAATAATTGATTTTCTTATGCTAAATACTTGTTTTCCTGGATCAGAAAAAAATGGGCACTAGGACTCTTTGTAATATGCAATGCAAGTGCTACTTTTGATATTGTCTGCTTTTGTTTAAGAGATGGAATTCAGAAGTCGAAATGGAGGAAACGTCTCTCTCATTGGTACATACAAATGCTAGGGAAACAGAATTGCATAACTGACGCAAGAAGGAAGAGCTGTGGTTAGACTATCTTCACTCCGCCTTAGTTCTCAGTAGTGAGCTCTGTAACAAGCAACACATGTAAATGAGCGGTTTCTCCTTTTTGTGTGGGCTAGGTAATATCTTCTCCAAAGGAGAGCACATTTTAACTGAGAACATTAAGCACAGTTTTAAAAGGAGACATAAAATGATGCTTTCATTTTAGCAGGGCTGTTCTGTATTTGATATGGAAGGTCTGTTACGGGCACTGCATGTAATGGCTCAAGATATATCCTTCCCTTTGTCCTGAGTTAAGACACAGCATGGGAGGAGATGCAGGTTACAGGAGTTTGGCTATCTGTGGTAGGAAAGAGCAGTTTCTGGAAGGGCAGGGCTTCCTGCGTCAGAAACGGGAAGTGATTTGGGGTCTACCTCTTTTCTGGGCGGCCAAACAACCGTTTGTGTTTACTGGTTAGTCCTCCAGTTGTCTGCTTTTAAACTTCCTTTAGTTAGTCAGAGAGTCTGGTATTTTGGCCGGTTGCATAATACCTTGTCTTTGTATCAAACGGTTGCAGCTCAGCAGAAACAGATGTTCCACGCGTGTATACAAATAAGATCCTATGGAGCATAAGCTGTTAAGGAGGGAATTTTGTGCATTTAAACATAACCTTCATCAGCATAACCTCATCTTTTCTGTGAATAATATTTTGGCAAATGCAAAACACAATACAATTGGTGTCTAAAGTTAGCTGGCTGATTCACTGTAGGATCCCTGAAGGGGTACTGCCACGAGTACGGGATTTTATTCAGCCAGTGCTGCTCCTATTTCTCCATTTTTTCATCCATTCCAGCTTGGAGGCCAGTAAATGATGACTGTTAAAGTCACAGCCGACCATGTCCTATCAACACCCTGTGCTGGTATTTCTCTCCCTCCCTCCCTCCCTCCCCGCCACCTCTCTACCAGTTTACACACAGATGTGAGAGACGTTTTCTGATGAGTTTACGTGCTGTCCACATAGGTACTAAAATGCTTTCAGAGCAAACAACTTAGCTTGTCTGTCAGCCTAAAGTAATAGCAGCCCAGGAGCAGCATAATCTACGTGCAACATTTAAAAGAGATTCTTGGTTTCCTGTAGGTTGCGGAAACTTGTTCTCCAGATGTTGCTGGATTGCAACCCCCACCAGCCCCAGCCAGCAACATCTGGAGGGCCAGAGGTCTCTCCTTCCCTGCTGCCCACGGTAGAGGCAAAGGTTAATTGAGCTTGACTATATTGCTCATAGCTTGTGTTTTATATATATATATATATATATATATATATATATATATATATATAGAGCTAGGTTATATATAACTTGGTTTTACATTAAGGGCAGTGTTGACTGGTGTTGACATTGGGAGCTGTGAGGAAGAGGGAGCGATTTGTTGATTTAGATGGAAATTTACCATGAAACATTTAGCAGTGATGTCTGCTGAGCTTTGGCACATTTCCGTATCTGTTTTTTTAGACTCCAGAAAGTAAAGAAGATAAGAACAATTAGAGGTGGGGGAGAGCTCTGGGAGATTCACCTGCAAATTGGTTCAGTGATTGGTATTGTCCATACTCCTAATTCTAAAGTGCTAGAGAGCCAAACATAAGATCCTCTTGGAATCTCCTTCTTTATTACAAGAATGTAAAAGGCCACAGGCACAGTTTTGTGTATTTTTTAAAAGACTAGGCAGCCATTTTCCCCCTCCCACCGGTAGCATTATCAACTTTGCCTGTGTTACCATGGTCTCTTTGTAAACATTTGTGCTGATAATATGAGAGTAATTTGTGTGGTAACTTGATAGTGATTTTGCTTTTCATTTCCTGAATGTCAGTGAATCCATGAAAGTTTGGGGGTGGCAGAGGTTGGTTTGATGAAATGTTTGGTTCAGTGAAGTTAGGGTATCGTTTTATTATGAGATTTTAGCATATGTATGTTCTCGGAAGATCACTTTTTGTGATATAATGGATGGGAATTATGTATCATGTTTGGTCAATATTTGAGAACAAGAAACTCTCTTTGCTGAATTCTAAGATCAACACTGTTGCAGAGGTTTTTTTTTTGTTTTAAATTCTACGAGAAGGAGAGGGAGCATGTAGCCAGACAGCCAGAGTTTTTATTTGAATTTCCTGCTCTGACTCTTGAAATGGCTACTTTTAAAATCACAGTGATATGAATTTAATGATGGAGAGGGGAAATTAAATAGTGCCTGACTCAGCTGGATCGCTCCAAATGGGTATCCTTGTAGCCTACCTGTTGTTTCTTCTTCAGTCTACCTCCATAGGAGAAGATTAGCATTATTCTGTATATATGGAGAGGGGGGTTTCTTTTTCTAGGCCACTTACTGATAATTACTTCCCACATGCTTATTTCCTACACAGATACCACCATTTCTGTTCTTTCAATTTTTTTCACTGTTTAAAATAAATCTCAATGTAGACATGCTTCAGTGCATACTTGTTACTGGGGAAAATATGGAAATAATTTTGGAGTTTCTGTGTTGTAACTTTGGTTAGCAAATAAAGACTAATGGATTATCTCTGTGGCCTGATGTAATGGAAATATAAATACTTTATTTGGAGAGATGCACAACGCATTTCTGTCCATATTTACTTGGAAGTAAATACTACTTTGTTCCGTAGGACACTCGTAGGACACTCACTTAAGTAAATGTGTGTTGGAACTGCAGCCTCGGGGAATAAATATGACTTACAGAAAAGCAATAGTGCCTTTTTGTGCTACTGCTGATTATTTTAATAAAGGTGCCATCTTTTTGCATTATTTGTGGTGCTTTTAAATTGGTGGCAGATATTTTAAAGCTTTATAAGTAACTGTAGACATTTGCTGTGTTTTGAAAGGAGTTGAGGGAATATGATGTGTAGAGAACTCTACCCTTCACTTCTCTTTTAGTGGCAAGCTGTATGTTAAATGCAAATGTATGTAACAAAACCTTCAATTTTTTAGAAATGAAAAGCAGCCTCAGGCACCTGCTACTTTGAGCAGAGGAGAGAGCGCTCTGCATATGTGAATTTGTTTTCCCATTATAATTTTCCCTGCTCAGATTGTGCCCCCTCTTCCAGCTCCCTTGTAGGCTTCTAAGGGTCAGTGGGAAGCTGGAACCCTGTGGAGAAAAATGGCTAATGGAAGAATGATTGACTATGCTTCTCTCCAGCTTCAAAATAACAACCTCCTAAGGCTGCTTCTTGGTTGTTCAAAACAAAACAACTCTCTTGGCGCATCACTATACTCAATTCCATGTAGTTTGCCCCACAGTCATTTTGGAATATGGTGGTCCTGTCAAACCTATTTCAGTTTTGCTTAATTTTGCTTTGCTTTGCTTTTGTTTAGCAATCCATTGGATATAGGGGGAAGATTAAAGTAAATTGTAGATACTTTGTATAAGTTGCCTCAACTCCACGGGACAGGCTTGAACATAAATATTATTATTATTCTTCATCATCTTAACAATAGTCTAAATGCAGTGTACAACACAACAGTTGAAAAAAAGGTTAAAATACAAAGACCAGCCACGAATTTAAAGCAAAACCAAAACAATACAAAATATTCACGGCAAAGTCCCATTCATCTAGCTGGGACAAAAACATATTGTTTCTGGAAAATGCAGATAGTGGGCACCTGTTGTATCTTGACAGGAACGCTATTCCACAAAACAGGAGCAACCCCACTAAAATGTCTGCTCAGAGTTATTGTATGTTTTGGTTATGTATTGTTCCCAACGGGGCAAAGTATTCTTAAGCACAAATCTCTTTTTAAGCACCTCAGAAATTTCCCACACCTTCATACATTTGTATCTGAAATCTTGCTGAGATGTGGGGAATAAGCTGGAGGCGACAATTCCCTGAAAAGGATCTGCCTCCAGTTTCAGTCCAGAGGAAGGCCCTCTCCCACCAAACACATTAAGACGGGAGTAAACTACCATGAGACATACAATTTTATCTGTAACTTTCTGTTGCCATCATAACCCTACCAAGTTTAGCTAGTAGGAAGTGTGGGTGGCTTGAGCACCCAGAATGTGTGTGCTAGCTATGAAGACAAGTAGTGAGATGGTATTTTATGTGGTGGCCTCCAGATAGCAGAACGCCCTTCCCCCTCAAGGTGTTTGACCATGTCACTGTATACATTTTGACCTTGGATCAAGAGACAACTTCTTGCACAGACCTTTGTGCGGGAGAGGGCAGAAGATGTTACTTAGTTCAGTTGTGACCTGCCCTAGAGACAGCATGGTGAAGACTAAGAATGAATGAAAGATAGATAGATAGATAGATGATAGATAGATAGATAATGCATGTAAAACGCTGGCCATTTAAAGACAGAAACTATGGATGCTATACCTGCATGGTTGGAATGTCATCAAACTGGACATGAGTTCATGCTTACAAGTCTACTAGTGTATAAGAGAAATTGGTGCCCATATTAGAGAAGTTAGACTTCCATCAGCAGCTTGTGCTGGTGAATCACATCCCTGAATCTACTGGTAGTTTCCCCCAGTATGCATTGATACCTTCTTAGAGTTGGTCACTGATAACATGGTTGAACTGTTAACTGGTGCTACATGTAAAGACTTGAAAGTGCAGGGAACATTTAATCACTTCAAGGTATGCTCTTGCTTAAATTGGAAGATTGGAATCTTCTTTTAGCTAGGAGACTGGCTAGAACAATTAGCCATATAGTAATGGGCACTGCTGGGACGCAGGTGGCGCTGTGGGTTAAAGCCTCAGCGCCTAGGGCTTGCCGATCGAAAGGTCGGCGGTTCGAATCCCTGCGGCGGGGTGCACTCCCGCTGCTCGGTCCCAGCGCCTGCCAACCTAGCAGTTCGAAAGCACCTCCGGGTGCAAGTAGATAAATAGGGACCGCTTACCAGCGGGAAGGTAAATGGCGTTTCCGTGTGCGGCTCTGGCTCTGGCTCTGGCTCTGGCCAGAGCAGCGATGTCACGCTGGCCACGTGACCCGGAAGTGTCTCCGGACAGCGCTGGCCCCTGGCCTCTTAAGTGAGATGGGCGCACAACCCCAGAGTCTGTCAAGACTGGCCCGTACGGGCAGGGGTACCTTTACCTTTTACTAATGGGCACTGCCCTTAGTGGGTGTTAAAATTTCATAGAAGCCCAGAATATATCACAACCCACTCTTCCCTTTAAGTTATTTCATGACATTTCTAAGGCCTTTTCAGCCATGAGTAATTCTGTGAATAGGCAAAGGAATTGTCGCCTTCCCCAAACACAACAGTTCTGCATGTATTTGAATGTTTTAGCACCTATAATCTTGTAGAAAAGGAACAACTTTGCTAGGCAACATACCACAAATGCTGAAGCTTTCAATGGCAGTGTTATGCTTTATACGAATATGCACCCAGAGCTTGTTAGCAGATTAAATTCCAATCCTCTTCTGCAGTTATTTAGATATACAAACTGATTCTAAGTGCCAAAGAGAGCCTCAGATAATACAGAAATATATTTTTGGTAATTCCCTGCTGTCCCCCATCCCACTTAATGGAAACAAATGACTTTCAAAAATGATTAATGGGGGGGGGGGGGGTTTGTTGTTTTAAGCTTGTTAGCAACCCATGAAGGAATGATGGAAATGTCAGAAACAAACACAAGGAGATCATATCTTAACCCAGTCATCTGAAATACCCAATATGGAGTTATAACACTGCACTATAACCTGTGCTTGTTGATGATAAATAAGTAGTATTTTCCATCTTTGCATGGCAAGCACTGGCATCTGTGTCTTGATTATGAAGTGGTGTCATGCCAGGGAAAACATGACTGCGCCAGAAGGCAATCCAGAAAATAGTCTTTCCTCGTAGTCTTTCTGTGTGAGCTAACTGTTGCTGCTTCCTTTATTGCCATTAATTTGTTCTGTGACCTGTTACCTTAGCATTGCTGCATGCTCTGTGTTACATAAAAAGCCAATGGATAGCCTCTATAACCTGTTAAAATGTTTTACAAGACACTGACAACCTAACCTTTTAGACAGTCCTCCCTTATTCTCTCCACTGTGCTTTCAGTAGAGATGAGTTCATCAAATAGCACCAGGGTGGGTTACATAAATAAATCACAGTCTAAAACAGCAAATAACATAAACTTCAAGTAAAACATCAGTTAATATCAAATCAGCACCAATAACAATAATAGCAATATAGCAGAAGGGAGGCAGCATACTTATCTGCTCCTCCACATGCAGCTGCTGGGTGACCTTGGGCTAGTCACAGGTCTTTGAAGTCTCTCAGCCCCACTCACCTCACAGAGTGTTTGTTGTGGGGGAGGAAGGGAAAGGAGAATGCTAGCCGCTTTGAGGCTCTTTAGGGTAGTGGTAAAGTGGGATATCAAATCCAAAACTACTCCTCCTCCTCCTCCTCCTCCTCCTCCTCCTCCTCCTCTCCTTGGCTAATTCTTTACTGGCTCATTTCACTGTTAAAATACAATAGGGTGATATCCAGCAGTGCCATCCAGTTGCAGAATGGACTTCTGGTTGTGTATTGGGACTTTCCTTCCTTCTTCCTACACCTCCCCTGTGCCCAGTGGTTCTGCTTCAGAAGGTTGGAGGACCCCCGGAGCAGATTTGGTGGCAGAGGTAGGGATGGAAAGAGAATTCCTTTCATGCAGTATTGAGTATCGCTCATTGGCTCTCTCCTACAAATTGATTTGCATCATAGTTTTTAGGTGGTGGCCTTTGATATCCATACTCTTTAGTGCTCTTTAGCCACACTCTGCTTTTCAGAATTGCAGCCCCAAGTAAATCCCATTGGTGTGCTTCCTAACTGTTTGCTGTAAATATCCAAATGTTGCAATTATATTCTATATCTGTGTTGCACCTTTAAGCACGTTTTGCTGAATGTGCATCTAGTTACTTCAGTGCTACGCCAGTGTTATGCTAGAGGATGTTTTCCCCAAGGTTCTTAACATGCTTTGAAAGTTTCTTATCTATTTCATTAACTCCATTCTTTAAAAAGGCTTGCATGTTTTCTGAAGCATCTGTTTTCCTTGTACATCATACTTCCTGTTCGTGCCTTTCATTGCTCTGTGTCGCCTGTTACACGTTGTTCCCCTTTCTGTACCCTCTCCTGTTGTACTTCTGTATCCTCTTATTGGTCTTCTAAACACTGCTTTCCATCCTGTTTCTGGCTCAAAGAATGGCTGCTCACTTCCTCTTCTGCAGCCATTCTTATTTCATAAACTTGGTGCATTGTTTCCCTTAACATCTTCTTCACAACTTTTCCATCTTTGATCTGTGACATGCACAGCTGATGTAATTTTGATTGCAAGCAGAGCAAAAACATGCCAGTGTAAAGGAGAGCAAAAGGTGCCATTGCCTCAGTCGAAAATGGCAAGTATGACACTTTTGATTGCAGTAGCTGCAACTTAGATGAGTGAAATCCAGTGTTGCAAGAGTAACTTCCCTGTCCCCTCTTCCTCCCTGCATGTGACCCAGATCTGCTCTAAACCCTCCAACCCTCCAGAGCAGATTTTAATTGGGGCTTTTTTAGTTTTAATTTCCCACTTCTTTGCTTTTAATCCTGAACCTTAATTTTGTGTTACAGATAGGTAGCCGTGTTGGTCTGCCATAGTCAAAACAAAATAAAAAAATTCCTTCTAGTAGCACCTTAAAGACCAACTAAGTTAGTTCTCGGTATGAGCTTTCGTGTGCATGCACACTTCTTCAGATACACAGATTCTGTGTATCTGAAGAAGTGTGCATGCACACGAAAGCTCATACCGAGAACTAACTTAGTTGGTCTTTAAGGTGCTGCTAGAAGGAATTTTTTTATTTTGTCTTAATTTTGTGAAAAGTTGTTCATACTTTTTTTTTAAAAAAAGTATAACTAATTTTATATTTGCTTTGTATATTGAACATCACGTTGTTGGCACCAAATAATGGCCTAGAATTGTTCCTATAAATAAAACGTGAAGGAATTGGAAGGTCTCTTACCATTCTATGGATTTTTAGAGTACTATACTGTTCTGCTCCAGGGACAATTGTGCAGGAGATGAGTCCAAGCAGAAGTGTTATATTATGGTCTTCCACATGTTTACCCAGCAGTGAATCCAGATGATTTCAGTGGATCTAGCTCCACATGTGTGCAAAGGATTGCATCCCTTGCTGAATTTGGAATTACTGAACTTAGCTGTTTTTTTATTCCTGAAAAAACAGTGTTTGATGAAAAGTTGAAAAAACAATTAATTTGATGTTACAAGCACAAGCTGTTTAGAAGAAGCAAGGAAGGCTCAATGAAGTAGAAGAATCTCTTTAACTTTTTCAAGCAAGCATATGCAACACTTCCTACTATGGTAACAATTAACAGATTGTCTACTGTGTTGCAGTTCCTCTTTAACTTAGGTCAGGTGTAGTTGACCGTCTTTCTATAAGCACCAAAGAGGCCCATCAACTATAATTGTAGACTGAGTGCCAAGTTGTTGCGTGGGGTAAAGAAATCAAATTATGAAAACAACCATTGGAATTTTGGGGAATGCTGTTTAGCATATTGTAGCAAATAGGCAAACCCTAATTCTTTAAGTATGCAAACATTGATGCACTGAGTTACTAATTAGGTAGCCATAAAGGACTTTGGAAAAGAGCCGCTTTGAACAGAGTCTGGCCTTCTGCCATAGACTAGTGCTGGGTATACTTTTTAAATATTGCATTGGATGCCATAACTGTACACAGAACTCACTGCAGCTAAATAATTGAATTTGCTTGCAGAATGTTGTTAAAAGATTAGTGTTGCGTTTTAGATCAAACCATCTGTTCTTTCAAAATATACATAATACGGTTCTCATTACACTTTCAAAGGAGTAATGGCATTGGTGGTATTTTGAGGCATTCATGGTGTACGCTCTCCGATTTAGGAGATTGGTGCTTTATCGATGAACCTATGAAAACTAATGCACTATACGGCGATATTTCTTGAACATCATGGAAGCCCCTATGCTGCTTGGTAGTTAGAAGAGCAGCAAATAACCATAGCAATGCTGGCCATAAAGTGAGTTAGTAACAACGGTGAAATGCCTTTAGTATTTCAATCCATGTTGAAATATTCATGTAGCCATTTCATTAATTACGGTATATTCCCTTTGTGGTTAAGTTTGTTCTAACAGCCTTAACGATTTCCATTTCTCCAAGTCTGCTTCTTAATTTAATAAACGCAGCCTAGCTCTGTATTGAATGATGCAGTCAGTAGTGTGCATTTTCTTTGAGAGAGAGAGACAAACAGACAGACTTGCAGGGGCAAATGTGCTGCTGATCTCTGCGCATGAGCAGTTGGTAATAAGCCCTTACAGGTGTTGACTCTGAAGTCATGAAAAATTTTGCAGTGAAAGTTTTTTTTACTGTGATGGGGATTATCATGCCTACCATCCTTCAGGTGTGTGAACTGTATCAGATTTATTCCTAGCATGTATCTGAGCACTGAAAATAGGGTGTGTGAGTGTGTGAGAGAGAGGGGTGTGTGTGTGACCTTGAATCTAAAGGTCCCTGTTAACTCAGTATGCCCATGAATTGGGCCATCAGTGATGTAAATATTTTCCCTTCCATTGGTACCAATGAGGAAAAGTAGTAAAGTTAAACAACAACAAAATGTTGGGAGGAAAAAGTCACCCACAGCTCATGGTCAGAGCAAACCAGCAGGACTCTGTTTGTAGCTCCAGAGAGGATTTCCCCTCATGTATTCTTAGGATTGCTCTGACCCTCTTGAAAAGGTGAAGAGCCTAGCTCATGTCCAGTTGCTTCAGAGTAGTTCATTTAGGACATGACTCTCCTCCTGGCTGCCTTTCGTCAAAAATCTTGTGACTCCGGTTGGAGCTGTATAAACAAACTAGCATAAGATCAAAAGTGAAGGCCATTACGTTGATGCTGAAGGAAGTTTCTGGTGTTCCTTCTTTTTGCAGAACAAGGATAGAAGTACAGTCATACCTCATGTTACGTTTGCTTCATGTTACGTTTTTTCAGGTTGCGTCCCGCGGCGACCCGGAAGTACTGGAAAGGGTTACTTCTGGGTTTTGCTGCTCACGCATGTGCCTTAGCGCTAAATCACGCTTCGTGCATGCGCACAAACACCAAATCGCGCCACTCACCTGCGCAGATATGACACTTCAGGTTGCAGGCTTTTCACATTGCGAACGGGCTTCCGGAATGGATCCCGTTCGCAACCAGAGGTACCACTGTATGGAAACTATAGGGAGGGATGATAAAAGAGAGCTTTATATTGCTCAATGCAATTTCACCCTACAGCTGCTTAAAGGTTTTTCATCGGAAGTGTTTGTTTCTTCTTGATTTTAAGCTGCTCCGTATCAGGAAAGGCTCTCCCTTCCTTGCTGTTTGGCTAGTTTCCAGGTAATTGTTACATTTGGAGAATGGATGCTGCTTATTACTTTCTGGGGATTTGGGCAGGTTTTGGTTTTTTTGCACGTCTTCATGTTTCCCCTGCATAAAACAGGCCAGACGGTTTGCAGAAGCTTTGGGAATAGTGAAACAGCAGCTGGCCCAATCTCCTCTGTAGCTGGAGTCAGCAGTGGAAGAAAACCAACCTTCATTATCCCTGATAACTGCAAGCACAGTATTTAGCAGTGTAGTCCCCCCAAGCTGGTAGGTTTGAATTCTGCCCTCTGTGTAATTAAATGATCAGAAGTCAATATTTTATTACCATTCACAACAGATACAGTATTGAAATTAATGGGGTGGAAATTAGGGTGGCAGCGTTGATAGAGCAAGCATTGGAATTGGACCTGGTTCAGATTCATGCTTGTTACATTATTGGATGGTCCATCAACATATCCTACTTTGCAGGATGGTTGTGAGGATAGCGTCAGATAACTCCATGTACACCATCCCAAGTTTTTTTGGGTTTTTTTTTTGAAGGTGGAGTGACATGCAGATGCGATGGGTAGAATAAGTAATCTCATTGCACAATAAAAGCAAACAAGATTTGCCATTTAGAATGGGACACTTGGTTAGGTTAATAGAACAATTGCCCTACTTGCTGTTTCACTTTTAAATCGCTTACCAAAGCGCAATAAATATTTAATGTAACAAATGAATAATGAGTGAGTCTAGTGCTCCATGGCCATGATTATAAGCAAAGTTGCATTGTAGTCATCTGTAACACCTTCCATGCTATGCTCATGTCTTTCTGTGTTCCTTCTTATTTACAAGCAGTGGGCCTGCTGGTACGGCATGCTGTGTCACTGAGCCTTCCTTTGGCCTGTCCTGCAGAGTCTTGTCCTTGATTCCTCATCCTCTGACTTCACTTTTCCTCCCTGGCCTTCCGCTATGTCTGCTTTCTCCATATTCTTTGATGCTGTTTCCTGATTAACTCTGGTATCTCAGTGAGCCTTCTTTACCCTTGTAAGTGAACCATGTGCCTCTGAGACATTAAAGGACCTGATAAAGGCCCCGGATTGTTCTGTCCCACCCAACACACACAGTTGCCCAGCTGATACATGAGCAGATGGTTAAGGAATACCGTATTTTTCGCCCTATAGGACGCACCGGCCCATAGGACGCACCTAGATTTTTGGGGGGGAAATAGAGGGAAAAAATTTATCCCCCCGCCCAGCCCCCAGAACAAGCCAGAGCGATGCCGAAGCTGAGCACTCTGGGAGCTTGCGGGGCTGGGAGGATAGCTTCATGAAGCCCGGAGAGCGAGAGGGGTCAGTGTGCACCGACCCCTCTTGCTCTCCAGGCTTCAGTGAAAGCCTGCATTTGCCCCATAGGACACACACACATTTCCCCTTCATTTTTGGAGGGGGAAAAGTGTGTCCTATAGGGCGAAAAATACGGTACATGGAAATGTGAGAATTTAATTCCAAGGCCAAGAAGCAACTATTGCTAAATTAAATAGTTTTTATTCATTTCATTTTTATTCATTTTGTGGAACTTCTTGCCCGAAATGGGCAGCGAAGGTCCACAGCAGTGACTCCTATTTTTCATGATGTAAGGCTAATAGCAGGTTGGAGATGGCAGAGGTTGTTGGACTACGACTCCCACAATCTCTGACAATTGACTGTGCTTCCTGGGACTGATGGAAGTTGGGAGTCCAGCAACATCCAGAGAGCCACACACAGTTCACCTCATCCTTGGCTTAGGGGAAAGGGTTATACTCGCCTTCCACCAGCACTGTGCTCAGATTCAAAGCCCTCCGCACTGGTGCTCTTGATTGAAAATAAAAACACACAGAGAAATAACTCTGAGTCCCCTGTATCACTTTCACGTTGGCGTGTTAAAGGCGCACTGCCCATGCTTGTAGGACCACACATTTCGAGGGCTCAAGTTGCTTATTGCTGCTCCTTTTCTTACACAATTTCTTTAGAGAATTCTAAAAGTGAATTCTTCGGGGCCTGGGTTGCAAGGGCACAGGTCCGTTGTCAGCTGGGGCTTCTCCTTGCACTTGCAGAGCTGGTCTTCCTGTCATGTCCTGTTAGACATCTGTGTACCCACTGGGCTGGATGGGCCTTTTCCAGGGGCGGATTTAGGGCAGCACAGCTGGTTCTGCTGCATTGGGCATCCCAACTATGAATTGAATAGAATGGAAGGCAAGAGGTGGTTTGTGTGTGTGTGTGTGTTTTAGCCTCACACAGGGTGCCACTGAAATCTGAATGACCCATGTCCTCCCCTGCTTTTGCAGGCTCTTTGTATGCTCTCGTGAGGTGTCCGTGCATCACGAGTGCAGAGCTTCAGCACAGAGCAAGAGGAGTGCCTTCCAGCAGTGGCAGCCTCTTCCAGAATTGCCATGCAGAAAGGAATGTGTCGTACTGTTGTTCAGTAGCAAAATGTACCAGATAAATTTATTCTAGGCTTCACAGCTGATTAACATAGATGCCTTAAATCGGGGGGGGGGGGGGCGCAGACCATACTACTCAGCAAAGCAGTCCTCCCATGCAAGTCTTAGTGATGCACACTGGAGTTTTCTGCTGCTGCCTTTTCCAATCTGCTGATGTTCTATAGAAAGCCAAAGAGTGATCCATTGCAGCATTGCCTCCCCTTCCTCAAGGCCCTTACCGAAGCACAGTGTGGCTGATTAAGATGTGAGTGACTTAACGCCTTTGGAATGTTGAGCTTCTCCAGCCTTTCAATGTTAAAGTAATCTCATGTTGCATCTCTCTGTGCAGAGCACATTATATGCAAAGGGGCGGGGGGCGGGTGGGGGGGAGAAGCTGTGACGGCTTGCTTTCCTAGAGGAGGAGGGCAATTGGGGAGTGGGAGATGAGTGTGTCGAAGCATTAGGACTAGCTGGGAACCTCATTTAGCCCATCTCTGCTCTGGCTTCTGAAACAATACATTTAACACTTTTAGGCTCACCAAAACAGAATAATACAATCATAGAATTGTGGAGTTGGAAGGGACTTTAAGTGTCATCTACTCCAATCCCTTGCAATGCAAGGGCTATATATATATATATATATATATACACACGCACACACACACACACGCACACACACCAGAATAGGGCAACCCATTCTCTGCCAAGTGAGCGGACCAAAGGATACTTGCAAACCCTTTCATATTTTGCTTTTACTAGCTTTAGGTTAGAGCAATAAAATACGTACGGTAGGTATGGAAGCACTGGCTGCTGCTAGCATGGCAACAGCCCCCCCCCCCCGTCAATTACCCCCACCTGAAGTGACCTCTGATACAACATACTCGGCTGCTTGGTAAGACTGTATACAAAATCCTTTATCCTGAAAAAGAAGTCCATGTGTATCCGGCGCAATAGCTTTTCTCTTTTCGCATACTGCTTTGAGGCCTCTTCTTCTTCTTCTTCTTCTTCTTCTTCTTCTTCTGGAAGAAGCCATCTGAAGAAGGGATAGTTGGTGATAATTCCAGATGCATAAATTGAGTGTGGCAGTTTCTCAGGGAAAACTCCAGCAATCTCACTTGCTCACCAAGTAAGCATATGACTGCTTCTGCTGCTGTTAATATTATCTATGAATAGTGTTTTCAGTTCAGAGATAAGCAGGTCTAGTCTGTTAGAAGGGTGATAAGGAAACAGTGGCCCTTGAAAAAGTGATTGGTTCACATTCAGCCAACTACAGACAAAAATAGAACCTGGTCTGCAGATTCCTGATTTTGTATGCTATCCAGTGTAGTAATGTTGCCCTCATGGTGAAGTGCAAGAGTGCTGCATTAGGAATGTTGTACAGTGGTACCTCTAGTTGCGGACTTAATCCGTTTCGGGGTGCCTTTTGCACCCCCAAAGGTCCACAACTAGAGCGCCTCTTCCACGCATGTGCGCGGCGCGATTGAGCACTTCTGTGCGTGTGTGAAGCGTACAGATCGTTTCTGCGCATGGGCGGGCAGCGAACCCGGAAGTAAAGCTGAAAGTCCATAAGAAGAGCGGAATGCAACATGAAGTATGACTGTATAGTTAGGCGTATCAGTCATGTGATGTAATTGCCTTGTTGGAATATTCGTAACTCTTTCTGCAACCCCAGCCTATATTTCTAGGGCTCATTTGCATTTCCAACTCCCTTAGCTAGCGAAAGTGTATGTTTGAGCTGCCATTTTCTTTATAGATTTCATCAAAGATTTCAGGATGATTTACGGAGCTAGATTTCCAGATGGCTCTGGGGGTGGGGGGGTTCCCCGGCTGATTTGACAGTCTGCAATCATCATCTGAGGCCCTTCACCACGTGCCTCAGAGGGTGGTAACATGAGAACAGTCCTTTTTCTGTGGTAGCTCCCCCTTTGTGCAATGTTCTCTCCAGGGAAGCTTGCCTGGTGCCTTCATTGGATATCTTTAGGTGCCAGATGAAAATGTTTCTCTTCAACCAGACCTTTGGGTTTGGCTGATTAACATTCTATGTCCTTTAAAATGTGTTTGTGGGATGGGGGGGGTGTTGTTTTTGTTTTTATTACATATTTTGTGTTCTCATTTTGTATTTTTATGTTGTGAATCACTCTGTGATATTCAGAGAAAGGGCAGTATACAAACTTAATCATTAAATAACATAAATAAAAACATAAACATAATAGTTTTGTAAAAACAGCATTTAAATCATAGTTCAAAACAAGTCCAAATTCTGAAAAGTTTCAGAAGTTTTAAAAGGCCTGGCAGAGTTCAACTTTGCTTGTTCTGGTTGCTAGTTTGATCCCTCTGAGATTCCAAAATAGTCAGAGGAACACCTCCGAAAACACCCACCCACTTTTAAAACTCTGGTTTTTATATTTTGATTTGCTGGTTAATCACAACCCACAGTTTAATTCAGATATCATGCTCCAAACCACAGTTAAGCTTTCTTAATCATGGACTGGCATGATGACTGAATAATTAACCTATGGAATTAATTACCAAAAATAATTGTGTTTGGCCTGCAGCACAAATGGCTTTTAAAAAGGATTACAGAAGGTTGTGTACAATGGATCTAACCATGGCTGTTATATAGCCATGATAAAAAAAGAAACCTACATGTTCAGAGATACTACTTACTTTGCCAGATGTTAGAGAATTGGGATGATAATCTTCACACTCCTTCTGAGCTTGCCAGGGGCATCTGGCTGGTGACTAATGGGGATGCGGAATTCTAGGCTAGACATATCTTGTTGTAATATCTCTTTATGTATTAAATCTTATTTTGCCAGTCATAGCATACTCTGTCCTGATTTTGCAGCTCTTTTCTTCTCCTCTGTTGTGTGGATGGAGATACTGGAGCTGATCAATGAGGGGCATGCAAGAAATGTCCCAGTGTGGGCAGGAGTATTTTGTTCAACCCAAACTAATGCAACTTGATTTATAAGGCAAATGAGACTATTTGAAAGGCAAATCAAAACAAAACCTGCTTATTCAAACTGTGCTGAAGGTTTATTTTATGCACATGGTCCCTAAAGCAGCAGAATTTGTTAAAACGGTAATAGTTAATTAATTATAGTAGCATCCATAGTCAGCAGGATGATAGAAATTTGCAAACAGAGGGTTCTGCCCTGAGGAGTTTACAGCGGTATGATTTAGGAAAAGAGCATGAAGCAGTTACTAAGAGTAACTGCAGAATTGTACACACAATAGCTGATTTATCCCAGCTGTTTATCATTGACTTGTGTTGCCACTTTGGCTTTAATCCCAGTTTTGTAAGAAGGGCTATAAAGCTACCATGGAATGCAGGAGTTGTGGGGCTGTTCTGGGGGGCATATGTGTGAGAGTTACTTGCATGAGAATGACATTACTGAGAAGTGGTGCCTCATTTGCAACTGTCATGAATGACAAACTGGATCTGCCAGAAGAAGAGGAGGAATGGGAGGAGATTACTGAGCAGGTTGATAGTCTGCTAGGTGACATCCCAGCAGAAGAGGCAAAGTCCAGCCTGATTCTGAGAGTGAGGTTGCTATGGCAACCAGGGTGGCGCATAAGCCTGAGTCAGACAGTGGGCTAGCTGAACAGACTCAGGCTCTGATATGCTCCACTGGTTGCACTGGCCATAGCAGACTCACCTTACTCATGGGAGTGCCCACTTGCTTGCCCAAGTCTCATCACTTGGGATGAGAACTATGCAAATAACATTGCCTGCCCCAGCCTTCAGAAGGAGAACCAAAGGGATTGTTGAGTGAACAACCTATTGAGAGTGGCAGCCAGGCCACAAGCAGCCAAGTAGCGGAACTGCATTGGCCAACCTCTGAGCTATCAGGTATTGGGTAGGCTGAAAGGAGCAGCTTGCAGGGGTAGGAGCCATTATCAGTTGACCACCCATCTATACAAGAAGATACCAAGCTGATCTTGCTGCATTATTTATTTTACAAGATTTATAGTTTGTTTCTGTTCAAATTATGCTCAAGTCTCATTACAGTATAATGAAATATGCACATGTGTGCACACATGCATGCATAAACCCTTGATAGACACAAACAAACATTCTTTGAATGGGGCCATAGTGGGCTGTCCTTCAGCTCTGCAGCCTCAGGTCTAAATCACAGGGGGCAAGGAGTGTTTTTGGACACTTTCTTTGGTGGGGGGAGCCTTTTAGTAAGAGGCTGTGAACATTAAACCTCTTAGTCTTGAACCTTAACATACTACGTTGAATTTGAAGTTGCTGTTTATTGGCTCAGATTTTTCACTCTGCTACAAGCATATCTTTTCCTGCAGTATTGTAGCCATACCTGTTGCTTTCACCCTCTGTTGAGTGCGTGCAAAATGAACTAAGAAACTAGAATTGAAGAACAATAATAATGTTTCACTCTGCATGTAATAGAACAGTGTAACGAAAGATCCCAGTGATAATGAAAGCTGTTTTTGGCCACCGCTCGAGAACTTGGAGCTTGCAGTAAATAACAATGTGCAAACATGGATATAAAAATGTGTTACAGTTGTTGTTGGAACAAGTGTTGTCATTTGGAAATGGATTCAAGTGGATCCTGTGACACAGTGCCTTCTGATAACCAGAAGTCCATCATTAAAAGTTAAATGTTATTTTAAATTCCTCTCTAGCACAGTTTACTCTTGGGGATCTATCAGTTGTGCTAGTAAAAAAAAAAAAAGAATCTAGTTTCAAACATTCTGTCCTTGGTTTTCATATGATTTTTTTTTAGCAATTTTTTTATCTGTATTCTTTCCTCCTGAATTTATTATATACCTCTTCAGGTTTCTCATCATGGCTCGATTGCAAATGAGATCACTTGGCTAAAAATTGGCTGATGTGCGCTTGATCTGCCAGCTGTAAAGAAATCTGACAGTTGTGGGTGCATGGAGTAGTGTAACACAAAACTCTTATTTCTCCTTGTAGGTGATATATGGTAGGTAGGCAAGGGGTCAGTCTTTATAACCTTGTGAAAACAGGTTTCCTTCATAATACAAATAACTATAATAGTTGAATGCATTATTTCCTCAATTGATGCCTTTTTAATAGTAACAGTGGACTAGTTTGGTGTAAAAGAGGTGGATTTGGCGTGTGCATTCATGTTTTAATGTGTGATGGGTTTTATATGAGCTAACATTCCTAATGTTATTTTTTTCATTCTGTCACTCAATTCAGAAAACCCCACCACAGCTGGAAACAGTGTCTCAAACTTGAAGGATGGGGAAATGTGCAGTGGGTTTGCATCCAGATACCCATCTCCATTTCTGGATAGAAAGCTAGTGTGGTTTAGTGGTTAAAATTTTAGACTAGGACCTGGGAGACCAGGGTTCTAGCTTCTACTTCACCATGAGGCTCTCTGGGTGACCAATCACATTCTCTCTGCTTAAAGTACCTCACAGGGTTGTTGTGAGGATAAAATGGAGGGGGGAGAACTGTGTACCCCAGGTTGAGCTCCTCGGAGGAAGGGTGGGATATAAATGTAATAATATTTTATTAGCAAAACACCTTTCTGTCCCTATTGTGAATGTGTGTTCCCCATCCATACTATTGAAGGATGTTGCACTTTAATTCAACACGCAATCTCCTCAGGGTCACAGAGTCTGCTTAATTAACCTTGGAACACATTGGACCATTTCAGACACCTTGTCCTCAAATGTGAGGGGAGTGGGGAGTGTTTTCTCTCTTGAGAGACACCATCCTCAAACCCCACATGCACACCCTCACATGTGCACAACATGCGCACAGAGAGCTCTTTGTTCTCTCCTGCTCAGCTGTTTCCAGTCAACAGGTTAGGGTAGGAGATTACCAGGAGGGGAATATTTAAAACTCTGAAATTGCTGCTTCAAGTGCTCCAGTTGCCTTGAGACATTTTCTCTCAGTGGAGCTGGTTGCCCTCCCCTTCTCCCAAGGAGCACAAGCTCTCCACACCCTTCTTGAGCACACTTGCATGGCTGGAACGTGTCCTGAAATGTTAGTAATGCCCCTTGCTTCCCTATATGGTGGTCTAGGTGTGTGGTTTATAAACCAATGGCTTTTGTGTGGCTGGAATGTAGCACACTGTGCAAAGAGTAAGAGTCTATCTTCTGCCGAGCCTACTGTGTGCAAGAGTCCTTGGCTATTAAAGGTGCCTCCTAGCAACTGACCTTCTGTGTGAGCCAGCTTTTGCCTGGAAGGTTGTCCACAAGGCAATGAGGCCTTGGGCTGAAGAAGAAATCCCATCCCGGCTTGGCAGAATATTCTAATTACTTCCAATACCTCTCTCTGTTTCATCAGTAGGAAGCATTGTGTAATGTCTGCAAGTTGTAATCTGCAAAGATGGTAACTATGAGAAAATAACATGATGGCTTAAGGTTATGTTATTTATATTCTTAGGGTTGTGCTTTGCTCACCTATTTACATCTTGCCTTGATTGGCTGAAATGTTACTTTTCACTAGTGAATAAGACATATTCTAAATGATGATGATGATTTAAATCCACTGTTGTCATGGCCTTTAGGAGCCCTATGAAAGTTTAGGAATGAGAGGAAATAGCGAGATTCTAGCTTTTGAATCCATCTATTTTTGTTCCTTTGGGTTAATACATTTCTTTTCAGCCAAATGGCATCTTTACAGTTCTATTAAAAACATGTGCAATCTCAGTTCACTGGAGAAAGAGTCATATTTGAAGTAAGATGCTGCTTTGCACAAAGTAGCGGAAATAATTTTTGCTGCAGACACTTCTTGCAGTGGTCTGTAGGGGAAAATATATAGGAAGAAGCTGAGAATCCCCAGAGAGTACTGGGTTGCCAAATGAAGCCAATATTCTACATCAGGTGCCAGATCTGCAGAACAGCGTCTCCATATCTTTTGCCAAATGAAGGGTCAGCAAACTTTTTCAGCAGGGGGCCAGTCTACTGTCCCTCAGACCCTGTGGAGGGCTGGACTATATTTTGAAAAAAAATAATGAACGAATTCCTATGCCCCACAAATCACCCATAGATGCATTTTAAATAAAAGGTCACATTCTACTCATGTAAAAACAAGCTGATTCCTGGACTGTCCGCAGGCTGGATTTAGAAGGCGATTGGGCCGGATGCGGCCCCCAGGCCTTAGTTTGCCTGGCCATGGAACTTTAATCTGTGGAAGCGCTAGCACAGCTAACGAGCAGCAGTTTTAACCAGTCTGCATGTTATTCTATTTGGAGCCTGCCTAGGTGGTGCTTAAACTGCTCCACATTGCCATTGATATTGGTGTATTCAAGAGGTAAAAGGCAGGTGAAGAAAGAAGGAAATGTAGACCAGTTTAGCCAGTTGCATCTTAAGTAGCATTAAGTCTGCACAATGCAAATCCTGTGGGCTAATTGCAGCCCCCTATCTGTCTATGTGTGACTGAGTGAATTCCAATTTTCACCCATTTCCCAGATGTCAAAAGTGGTAGTAGCACTGCTATTCTGGCGTTGCTTTTGCAGTCCCATGGTTAAGAGATGCATGGTGGAGTTTGTGCCAGTTGTTCCAGTATGTCCCAGGTAGAATGCAGAGCCACTTAGGATATACACTGCTTACGCTCTGCCCACGTGAGGGAAGAGGAGGAGTGCCAGCTCCCACACACTGAAGCTCTACAACTTTCTGAAATATTGCTCTGTGCATGCACAGAATCTATATGTGTGACTGTACAGAGACTTCCATAGGAAAGAGGGCTTCAGTGGAAAAATTTTAAAGAAGGGGTGGTGGTGCTGACTTGTAGTGGTGCAGAGAGAGAACTGATTATATGATGGGGAGTGCAATGAAAGTAGAAGATAACAGTTAAAGAAACCTCCCAAGTTAGAATTGCATTACAACCGTGGTTAAAGATTTGATGCAGTCCTCTTGGGTTAGTTACAAAAAAGGGAAAAAGTGGCTTTTAGGATTACAATCTGCAATTACTTTACATTATACATTTTTATGGTTGGGAATAAAAGCATAATTATAAAAATATAAAAGTGGCCCTTGGAGTGATGAGCTGTGTGCTGTGTGCCTTGGGCCTGCAATTGATACAAGTGAATCACTCTCCATGGGAGGAATATTGATCACATGGAATCTTGGAGACGTAGGCTATTTTCCGACAGTGTTTGGGCCATACCACATCAGACTGGGGGGTGGGGGGTTGTATAGTGCTCCTCTATACAGAGAAGGAGGTGTGTGAGTAGCCTTTCCTGTGTGAGTAGAGGAGCACTTTGTGCGGCCCCCTGCCCTGCAATCTAAAGTGGTATAGCCCCCATCTGCTCCCACAGCTTTGTGTGTGTTCAGGGGCAAAGGATAGGAAATGTTCTCTGTTGTCTCTTTTTCACCCACCTCTTTCAACAACCCTTTAAAGCTGAAATCTTTCCCAGCCTGCATCTGTGATAGAATTGTTTTCATGATGTTTTAAAAACACATTGTATTGCTTTATCTCTTGTTGTTTGCTGTCCCGGGCTCTTTTGGGAGGAAGACATAAAGGTAATAAGTAAAATGTGAACTGTGGTGGAGAATGTTTTAGAAAGGAGGGCTGGAAATTGACGGAGTAGGAAGAAGTGTGTATGAAGAACTCTGGGCATAGAAGATGCTTGGAACGTAGACACGTCTTTCTGAACAGAGGAAGTGTCAAAACCATTTTCAAGTACATGTGGGAAGAAAAGATGGAACAGCTTAACTCAAACATATGCTTCACACACAGTTGTGAAGAGAGTGGAAGTCACTGATAGCTTTTTCCAAAAAAGTGTGGCTTAGATAATGCCATGAAAAGTGTGAAGAGGATAGCTCTCTGAGGTGGTTTTTTTTTTTTTAATGAATAGATCAGGAATCTTTCAGCAGCTCCAGAATATTTCATGACTAAAGAGTATTTTTTTTAATGTTGTCTTGCTGAAAAATGTGCTAATTCAGGCTTCCCTTGGTAACAATTTGAGGTAGGAGTGGAATGAATTTCTGCAGGGATGTATTATATTGTGAGTTGGCAACAGTTTTGACTAAAGGTAAAAGTAATTCTAGATCTGTAAATTGCTGTGAAGGTAAGCTGCATATTAGACTTCTGTCAAATAATATGTTGAACCTTTCTAAAAATAATTTGGTTTAGCTTCATACTGACAGCACTGGACAAAATTAATGAAATAGTTCCATGCTTCAAGAAGCTTATAAAATATAAGAGGTGGGGTGGATAAGGATGATATGGGCAAAATATTGCACAGAGAGCCTTTATGTACCAATGGCACTGAAAGGAGTGAAGAGGAACAAAGATCACATTCACCTTAAACAATTGTTTATTTCAAACCATAGTTTACAGTGATGTGTAAACCAGCACACTCACTCTATACTGGCTCCAAGGATGGTTTTGTGGCTTACGTGGTGTTTTGAGCTTGCCTTCCCCTAGCCCTATGCCAACACTCTTAACCACACCTTGTCTTCTTTCCTCTTACATGTCAGAAAATCATACCTCAGTGGACTCCCTCACTGGCACATAATAAGCAAATTGCAAAGTAAGATGTGCCCCAACCCTGTCAGATAGGAACCTGATATTGGAGCTTTTGTAATTACACATACCCTTTGTGATAAAGAAATGGTAATAGCTACAGGTGACCCCACAAGCCCTTATATTATGCATTCATTAAGTGTTCTCCAGGATTGATTGTGCTGGTGTGGTTTCATAACACTTCTTGGTGGAGTGGGCGTTCTTTATCAATAGGCCTAAAGTAGAGCTGCCATTAGGAGACTATTACTCTGAAAAAGCCCCGAGTGACAGAATTATTCTTTCTTCCCTTTTTATTACCCACTTTAAAATTAATTCTGAAGATGAGATGATCCACTGAAATTGGGATCTTTCGTTTAGTACAGATTTTCAATAGATTTCTCATTTAGCAGTGTATTAGGGATGAGGTGGGTTATTCACAGTTCGTGGTTTTATCTTATTGCTGCTGCTGTTGGCTTGCCTCTTCTTGCAAGGAGCATTACTGTTGTTCACGGATAGGCAAACTAAGGCCCAGGGGCCGGATCCAGCCCAATCGCCTTCTAAATCCGGCCCATGGACAGTCCAGGAATCAGCGTGTTTTTACATGAGTAGGATGTGTGCTTTTATTTAAAATACATCTCTGGATTATTTGTGGGGCATTCGTTCATCCCCCCCCCATATAGTCTTGTCCACCACAAGGTCTGAGGGACAGTGGACCGGCCCCCTGCTGAAAAAGTTTGCTGACCCCTGCTGTTGTTTATCTTAATTTTTCAAATTGGAAAGTAGTGGAGCTTTCCTGAGAGGGCTGTGGCAAAACCAGGAGTTTTCATTTATGGATATTTCTTACTGGACCATTTTTTGCTCTCTTTTAGTTACTGCTATGCACCTCCCTCTGTGCCATGCTCATCTTTATCTCAAAGCACTTACTTGGTTCTCAACTGCAAGTTCGCTTGCATCTTCAAATTCACTTGCTTATATATGCATACATGTTCGTCACTTGACTTAGCATCAATGTTATTTGTGAATGAGCTGTCTCGGGTTCTTCCCCACCATTAGAACTTGCATGTCACTCAGTGTACACCAAAACACAGTTCTTTTCAATGTAGACAGAGCAGCTGAGGAACATATACATGACTACTAGCCCTGAGAGATATTAACTGTAAACACAAAATACAAAGGGTGGCAGTGGGAAGGACTTTTCGGCTTAATAGCTCCAGTGCAGTCATTTCCCCCTCCTGACAAGGCAGTGAACAAAATGGTATCTGCTATTCATGAATAGTAGATCAATTCTAGATCTTGGTTGCTAATTCTCATGCAATCTCTTGCATGTGTGCATGGTTGCAAGATCGTATTTTGGAGCCCAAATAGAAATTTCAATACTTGTCCAGGGGTGCAAAAACCTACCAACCAAAGAATCAAAGTGTGGAGGGGCATACATCTGCCAGCCCAGCTCTGAATGGTCCTGTGTATGCCCTGGGGGTGGAACAGATGCACAGGGACATTTAAAGGTTGGGTTCACGTGCACTCCCTTGTCATTGCCTTCCTCAGTGTGTACTTTTTGACCACCTGAACGTGGCTTCTGTCATGTGGATAATTGAGCTAGGAAACCAGTGAGACAGTATTCTGCATTGTGATTCAGAAGGAGCAGCTGAAACTCAGCTTCAAATAGATTTGGTATTGAGGAGCTAGCTTTTTGTGTAAATAGGTCCTATACCATTCCGCTGCCTGGCAAGATGAAAACCACTGTTTTGTGCCTCGGTCTTGATAGCTGCCCAGAAGGCTAGAGAACCAGGCTCTGTGACCAATCCTTTTCCTTGTTTTTTCTCCCTGTCCCCTTTCTTGTGCTTATAACTTGGGTCTGAACAGCTTGTTCTTATTCAAGCAGCATTTAAGAAACAGCAATATTCTTTGTTTCCATCTCAAATTTTCCTTAGTGCTTCTGGCGTTTAGAAAAAGCTGGGCTTTTCACTTAGAATGTATCTAAATTAAAGCGTTTCTGAAGGCATTAAAAAGGATTAGCTTTGTGTATTAGTCATTCCTCAGTCTATGCATGCTGGGAAAATGGAAGATATCCACAAGATTAGTAGTGACCTGCAATCATCTGATAGACTTCAAATACCAGTGCATGGTTTGGTAAACTGGAACAAGGGGTGGACCAAAAGCTCTAGAGATCCGTTACTTCGTGTGCTTGTTCTATTTATATAGGTAATATATGATAACTACTATGTTGCAGAATGTTCAGATCTTTGAAAAACAGCTGTTGTACTTTCTTTTCCTTTCCTTTCCATGGAATGGAGGAGGAATGTAGAGTGGTTTTCTTCTTTTCCAGTTCTGCAAATATAAGCAAATGAGGCTTACAGTTTGAACTGCTGTAGTGAAGGCCATCCAAAATGACAATTTGCAAGGGAAACGAAATGCTTCTAATTTGCCACAGCATGCAGATGTCTTCATAAGATGCTGATGGAATGTGGGATCTCAAGAGTGTTGAAATGGGCACTGAATAATAAGCGTCACCATCTAGGAATAAAGTAATCTTTTGAGATGTAAAGTTTTCTTGCATTGGAATCGCATATTATCTTACGTAGCAATAAAGAGAAAATTAAATGGTTCAACTCCTTTGTGGCTTGAAATTTTTCAAAGTAGAGCAGCTTTAACTGAATATTCCAGGATGATACAAGTGGCAGAATTTGAAAAGTTAAAAATGAAAAATAAAAAAGCAATTGATACCAACAACAACAACAACAACAACAATTTATTATTTATACGCCGCCCATCTGGCTGGGTTTCCCCAGCCACTCTGGGCAGCTTCCAACAAAACACTAAAATACAATAACCTATTAAACATTAAAAGCTCCTAATAATAATAATGATGATGATGATGTTATAAATCATTATTGAAGCATAAAATGGTAGCAAGTTAAAGAATATGTCATAAAATGGGCACAAAATATATTTCTGTGGAGATTTTGGAAAATATTGGGAACAAAGATGATAAACTTTCTCTAAATATGGGAGTGGGAACTGTTACAAGGTCATGATGAGATGGTAGATAACTCCACTTATAATAAGTAACAATTATTTTAAAATAATGTGTTGTAAAAACAAACATGAGTTTTATTTTGTGAGAAAACCCTATGGCAAAAAGGTTGTAAGATTGGAGAATGAGTAATAAAATCATTGAAAGAACACCAGAATACATAACCCCCTTCACGCCCCCCTTTTTAATCTCTTGCTCGTTTATGCAACAAATTAGGGACAGGAAACAAAACCCACCATGAAGGATTAATTAGACGTGGGAGTCTTATTGAAATGTAATACACCATCAGGATAAAAGAAAAAAGGGACAAATTCTTGGAAGATTGGTTTTGCTTTATTGACTATTGTAAACGTAATGCAATATTCCCAGATATATAATATTGTTTTTAATCAATTGTATTTTATAATTGAAAGAAGCTATACCATAAAACAAAGTTCATGTTGTTGAAATACTGCTTTTAAAAAGTGGTTATTTTGTTCATACTTGTAAAATTAATTCAGCTGGCATTCTAGCATTGAGAAGGCTCTTCTGGATTCTGTCGATTTAAAATAGTAGTAACCAGGAACATTGCACTTTGGATCATTAACACTTTTAAAATCCCATGTGCTAAATTCTGCAGCTGCTAGTCATATGCCCTCAGAAGGGTAAGCAGAGCATGAAACTCCAGAAGGCAGATGCTGCCTTTTATGTTCTAAAAGCAAAAGTCACAGGGTGAAGACATATTTCAACTCCCTAGTCTTCCTCAGCAGCATAAAGTTACAGCTGTACAGTGGTACCCTGGGTTACAGACGCTTCAGGTTACAGACTCCGCTAACCCAGAAATAGTACCTCGGGTTAAGAACTTTGCTTCAGGATGAGAACAGAAATCGCGCTGTGGCAGCGCAGTGGCAGTGGAAGGCCCCATTAGCTAAGTGGTGCTTCAGGTTAAGAACAGTTTCAGGTTAAGAACGGACCTCCAGAACGAATTAAGTTCTTAACTCCGAGGTACTGCTGTACAAGAAATGAGTACCAAGTGCAGCAGTTTTTCCATCTTGCATGCACAAATTCACCAGGCACTAGAAAACTCCAGAATTCCCTCTTTCCTCCCAGGGATGAATTTATGCCTAATCTCTCCACCCTTGCAACCCTACAAACTCATACTTTTGAGTACTTTCCCCAGAACTTTATGAGCTACATCTTTCCTGCTCTAATTGGACTCATTTCTAGTGTCTTTGAAGTTTATGCTGCTGAGGATGACTAGCAGATTGAAACTCGTCTGGCGGCTATGGGTTGTTGTTTTTTTGCTTTTTATATGAAACCTCTGGTTATGAGAGTTGTATGCTCATAATTCTACCTCTGTGTGTTTGCAAAGTGATGAATGTCCACTTCATTCTACATCAGTATAGCTGTGAACTAAACCCAAAGGTATTTTGGTTTTGTGGATGTGCAACCATTCTGCTGTAGTCCGTCTCTCTCTCTCTCTCTCTCTCTCTCTCTCTCTCTCTCTCTCTCCCTCCCTCCCTCCCTCTCTCTCTCTCTCTCTCTCTCTCTCTCTCTCTCTCTCTCTCTGAAACCTATCTTGTATAACTTTGTGTTCTAACTCTGGAGCACAGGTAATTATAATTTTTTTCACTAGTATTTATTGCATGGTTGTTGTTTTTTTTAAAAAAAATCCTTTTGTAACTGCATCTGTCTCCACAGACAGTTCAGCAGAGGCTGTTGGTGGGTGTGTGGATATTCTGCTCTATCATTACCATCCTCTATTTAGAGAAAGTGCCCACGTTTTCAACATTTTCCCAAAAAAAGCACAGGATTTTAACTGATTTTATATCTACTGCTTTTTGTATTTTTACAGCTGCTCTGATAATTGCTTTTGTTTTTGATGTTTTTAATCTGTTTTACATTTGTTTTGTAGTTCTCTTTTGTAGGCTGTCTTGAAAATCTAGAATTAGAGTAATAATTTTTTTATTTATTTTTTAAAAGTGCCCACGGTTACTAGGCACTATACAACTATAAGGAGCAAAAACACAGGACTTCACCCATAGTCTTACAGTCTTAAAATGACACATGATACCGGTGACCAGTATAGTGAATACAGTGGTACCTCGGATTAAGAATTTAATTTGTTCTGGAGGTCCGTTCTTAACCTGAAACTGTTCTTAACCTGAGGTACCACTTTAGCTAACTGGGCCTCCCACTGCCGCTGCTGCGCGATTTCTGTTCTCATCCTGAAGCAAAGTTCTTAACCCGAGGTACTATTTCTGGGTTAGCGGAGTCTGTAACCTGAAGTGTCTGTAATCTGAAGCGTCTGTAACCTGAGGTACCACTGTAGTTATTGCTCTTGCAGCGGGCGAGTGTTCAGCTTGGGGGAGGCAGTTTTCAGTAGAATCCCTGTGAGGTGCAACCTTTGCATCAACACCAGGGCTCACTTCTCACAAGGTGAGAAGACATAGCTATGCCTCGCTTCTAGACTTCCTCATCCTTCTCTATTGAACTGTGCAACTGGGTGATAGTGATACAAAAGCTTGGCAGGCACAAGGACCTGGGCGAGCTGTGAGATCCAGAATTGTTACCTAGGGGGAAAAAATCATCATAGTCTGTTTCCTCCCCTTTGACTGATGTTCACAGTTAAACAACTGCCTGTATTTTGACAGGCTAATGTTAGTGTATTTCTTCTTCTTCCTTGTAATCTCTTCCCTCTCTGGGTGCATGTAAGGGAGAAGCCCTGCCATTAAGACATTTGGAATCTATTTTAGAGCAGCACAAGAGCACTTTTAAACACAGGGTGCCAGCTCTGCATTTGACTTCAATCACAGTGCTAGAGGCTGCCATCTGGCAGAGTTGGCATTCCCATCCCTCCAGACTGCGCCACATGAAGTGTATTGCCCTGTGTTTACCTTGTGGCAGCTTTCCCCGAAAGTCAGAGGTGGCCATGGGAAGTTCTCAGAGGCCTTGAGCATCACTTTCAAAGGTGACATACATCCACACCCTGTTTAACACTACACAGTCCTTCCTTCAAAATATTCAAAGGGTAAGCCCCCTGGAGTCATGCAACCCTGGTTTGAGGACATCCTTACAGTATACCGGAAAGACTCATAGCCGAGTAAGATTGTCTTCCATGAACACGGTCTTAACAGTGAGTCTGTAAGTGACTGTGGAAGCCAATTCTGGATCCACAGGTCCTCCCGCGGTGGGGATATAGGTTTGACCAGAGGATGAATGACTGCTGGGAGGAGAGCAGAGAGAAGAAATGGCATGGTACACCTGCAGCAGCACAATTGGATGGCTTCATCTGCCCTAGCTGCAACAAAACATGTTTCTCCCAAATCTGTCTCTACAGCCACAGCAGGTGCTGTAACTCTCCAACAGTTTGACTTCACCCCCAAAGGTGTCTTCCATTGTCTCCCGAGATAGAGGGATGCCAACCACAACCAGACCTCCTCTTAATCATGTTTTAATTGAATTTAGCTAACCCTGTCTCACAGATCTGGCTTGTCCCATTCTGTCCCAGTACCATTGCAATAGGATTTGATTGAGCAACCCTATCTGCATCCTTCCCTATCATGAACCTCCTGGGGCCTTAAGGAAGATGAGGCTCCCAAGGCTGGCTGACAGGCTTCCAACCTGCTTATGTGACAAAGCAGGAGTGGGCAGTTGGCAGCCCTTGGCCCAATCCCTTGGAGAAACAAGGAGGGGAAATACTGAGGAAAGGGAGGCAGGTGAAAGAGAAAAGGGCTGGCAGAGGGGGATGGGAAGTCACCCTGCACATCGTCAGCCTGTGTCCCCTGACAAAAGCATCCCAGAGGGCATGGTGCTATTGAGAGAGAACCTAAGAAGCTATCAGGTACAGAGTTACACCATTGCTTTATTTACCTCAGTATTGTCTTCACTGACTAGCAGCCATTCAGACGGGACATTTCTAGCCCTACTGGAGATAGCATGGACTGAACCCAGAGGCTTTCTGCATGCAAGACACTGAGCTACTTCCCTAAGATAAGTTCCCCACCCTAGCAGTGGAGAGTGGATTGTTGTAGTTGCTGCTGCAACAGCTTTGCTATACTTTCATCCTACCAGGTTTCCGCCCCATGATTCCGTGTGTCACTGCTGTTGTTTTTTAACCACTATTCTGTTTCCTTTCATGAGTGAATCTATAGCACTACTTCAGCGACAAGGCTGAAACCTTTCCAAACCGAAGGGTAAATCCCAGTTCTTAAGTCTTGGCTACTGGTTAGGGGAATGCTCCTGAAGACATACTACTTCTGTAACCTTTAAATAAGTGGTTCTTATACCTGAATTTAAACCCATGCTTGTTTAAAGAAAACTTGAAAATTTTATCAGTAGTGCTTTGAAGCAGTACTCCTTTTTTGCAATGGGGGTTGCTGAAATGCTTCATCTAGTTGAAAATGACCTTTTCTCTACCTTTTATATTGCAGCTGCAAGGAGTAAAGTAAACCCTATCGATTTCTGTCATGCATTAGGATAAAGCACAAGAGAGAGAGTTACAATATGGCAGGCATATTAGCAAGTCTCTGTATGCGCATACAGCTTTGGTGCTATTTTTTTATTATCAGGAGCATTCATAAACCGCTTAACACTTCAAAAACCTCTAAGCATGCTTATCACTATGCAATCACTACATATAAGGTGTTCCATTGCTGGGCAATACAGGGTTGCCCCATAGCTACCTTTAAACTGGGCTGCTTTTTTTTCTCCTTCCAAGGTTTTAGTACTGTCTTAACCCTGACTAAATTTATCTATGTACCTGCAAATTAGTGGCTGCAAGTGCCAGTTGTTAGCCAAGAATAATGTCATGTTGGCCTAAAGAACAAGAAGCAGCCACCGTTTTGTGGACAGAGAAAACAACGAGTGGCAAGAACGAGGGTGTGTACACTTGATGTGGGGATTAATGGATCAGGAACAGAAACCCAAGCACCCTGACCTTCCGTTCTTTGCTTATATTATAAAGCTGTTTGCTTGGTGAGTAAACAAGGGATACAGCTTTCTGGATTTTTGATTAAAGGACTGTAAGCCTTAAGGTTCTATGCAAATTTATCCCCGTCTGTGTTTGTTTGGCTGGTGGTTCCATCCCACTTGGCTGAGTTGGACTTGGGAGCATCTGTCACTCATTTGGTAGAGCATGTGCTTTGCTTGCGGAGGGTCTCAAGTTCAATCCCTGGAAATTCCAGCTAAGAGGATTTCGAAAAGTAGAGCTGGGAAGGAACTTCGTTTGAGACCCTGGATAGATGCAGAGCTGCTGCCAATTGGAGACAGTGTGGACAGTGTCGGGCTACTTAGACAAATGGTGTGCTGCAGTAGGACAGCTTCTTAACCTTACAATGTTTTTAACAGCCCCAATTTCAGTGTAGAAGAAGAGTTTGGATTTGACATCCCGCTTTATCACTACCCTAAGGAGTCTCAAAGCAGCTAACATTCTCCTTTCCCGTCCTCCCCCACAACAAACACTCTGTGAGGTGAGTGGGGCTGAGAGACTTCAGAGAAGTGTGACTGGCCCAAGGTCACCCAGCAGCTGCATGTGGAGGAGCGGAGACGCGAACCCGGTTCCCCAGATTACGAGTCTACCACTCTTAACCACTACACCACACTGGCTGTAGAGTTGAAAACATTTTGAGTAGCCATACTCAGTGTGCCCCGTGCAGTATGATAGTGGTAACTGTAAGCTGAATTGCAAGGCCCGAGTTGCAGCTTTGATTGACAAAAGGGAAGGTACTTCTTCATACAGCACATTGTTGAACTGTGGAATTTGCTGGGAATGGAATATAGTGATGGTCACCAACTTGCATGACTTTAAAATGGGTTTAGACAAATTCATGAAGGATAAGGGTAGTCATGCTTGCAGTGTAATACCTCCAATCCCTGAATACCTGCTGGAATCCCTAGCAGGGAAAGTGCTGTTAAGCATGTGTCCTGCTCGTGGGTTTTCCATGGACATCTGGTTGGCTGCTCTGAGAACAGGATGCTGGAGAGAATGGGCCTTTCTTCTGGTCCAGCAAGGCACTTCTTACAACCTTAACCTGCACTGAGTGATTGCAGTCAGCATTGTGCAGGTAACAGTTTAAAGTTTTGAAATAACTAAGGAGTGTGTGAGAGAAATGGGCATGCATTGCTTTTGCAATTTATACAGGGGTGTTTTTGGCAGGGGGAAGGGAAATTGTACCTTTCAGATTATCCCAGTCTCCTCCTGTGGTGCAGGCAGTAAGCAGTAATGACAATGTTTGAAATGTGGTTTCGTGAAGTAGAAGAGGAGAGCCTTTTTATGTAGGTTTGAAAATGACATTTCTTTTGTGTGTCTGCCACGCATTTGCCGCTATGTATTTAAAGGGAAGTATTGCTATAGTAACTAAAAACTAAGTGCTGGAAACGCTCTGATGATCTACTGCTAAAATATTCCGCAACTAGTTTGCTGTCATCTTTCCTTCCGAACCGTTCTCTGGATTTTGAATTGAAAGAATTGCCTATAAATGTCAAAGATTAGCCTTAGGGGATAAATCCTTAAGGCTGCAATCCTGTGCATTCATACCTGAGAGTAAGTCCCATTGAATTCAGTGGGGCTTGCTTCCAAGTAAACATGCAGAGTCTTGCATTGTAAAGCTCCTCTAATTGCAATCCCAGTTCCCATTCCATGTTAGCATATGTTCAAGATTGTAATGAGCTGTGTCACTGGATCTTCAATCACTGAAGTTGTCTAACTGTTGAATAGACATCACCATAGTGATGTGTGTGATTAGTAAATTATCCTATCTGATCTTCCAGATGCTTAGTACTATTCCAGTTTTTAGAAAGATGATACACAAATGCAGTGCATGGATTTTTGTTTTTAAAGGTTATAGTAGTTTTACCATTAAGTGGACCAATTTCAAATTTGTAACTAGGGTTACATTCAGAAGCTCAGTTTTTAAAAATGGTATGCATGATATGGAAAGCAGGTTGTTTGCAGGTAGAGAGTGTGTGTCTATTCTGTGGTTTTGTAATCCTAGAAATGGCCTCATGTTTTAAAGGAAAACACCTTGATGGTTTCTTTAGTTTCTTCTATTGAAGTTAGCTACCTGCTTAATGAGGGTTTAATCTCCTTGGATCTGGGGAGATTCCAAATAAGTTCAAAATCTCCTGCTTTATGAGTTTTCTTCTCACTGATAAGTCAGGGTGTTGGGGAGGCAAGACCTGGGTTGATCTTTCTCCATGAAGGAAATCCAGCCCTGAGAGGAGACTTTCTCTGCTCATAGGGTCCCATTCACAGGCTGCTTTCCCTTTTGACACAATAGGCTACATTTTTCAAGGAAGCTACTGAAGGAGCTCAGTAAAATGGATGAAACTTCAATGCTCCAGTTAAACTGGCAGGATATTTTAGTGATTCTTTTTTAACTTTTAACTGGGGTTCAGGTAGCAATTAGACACAGTGGCGTTTGTTGTCTTATTTGGTCAGAGTGGGGAAGTGAACACTCTCCTCTATTCTCCTTCTTCCTACTATGCCAAAGGAAATGCTAATGAGAATAAGGCTGTGTTTGAAGTGCTGGGATGACATTTGCTTAGTAGTGCAGTCATGGGACCATTTGGTCATGATCCGTAACTGGTTGTTCCATAAGCAGCCCAAGTGATGACTAGCTCCTGTTGCTTAAAGCAAAATCTGTATTCTCAGTTTGGTTTGCACAAGTATTTGTTTTCCATCTCAGCTTCTATTTCCTTCTAATTTCATCCTTTGTAGCCTGTTGTTGTTATCCCTCCCCCAGCCTCCTGTGAGAGCGTTGGCGAAATTGTCAACTGCAAATGCCTGGAAACCATTACAATTAGAAGAACACTCTGTGTTCTCTTTGAATCAGTGGAGTGTGTAATATATAGACTGTTCCCTCCCCCCTCCAGGTTTTTAACTCTACAATTAATACTTCAAGAAATGAAGTTTCTCCAGACTGTATCCCTAATTACTTTAGCAGCTGGTTTAGAGGAATTCCCTTAATGATTGCCCCCCCCCCATGCTTTTGTATGCTTACGTTTTATCCGTAAGGTACTTTGGGGGGGGGGGGATGGGAAATAAATAAATAGTTCTAATGTGGCAGTTGAACATTGACTCTTTCTTTAAAATGTGTATTTCTGTTTCAAACAGAGCTTCTCTTCGTAAATATGCATGAAATATGAAAGCTTGTGATGGAAGGGAAATAGGTAAAGTTCAACGGGTTTGTGTTACAGCATCTCAGTTTTGTAAACGACTTCCAAGTCTTGTCAGTGCCATCTATAGCACAGATGACAGGTATTGTCTCTACCCAAAATTGCCTTCAAGCACTAGCCAAGAGGTTTAGCCTGCTCTGGTAACTCTTTTATATGCCCCCCCGCCCCCAAAAAAGGGAGTTGTATGGCATATGGTGGTAAGTTGCAGGCTGCACATGGAAAGAAGAATTGATGCAGGGGAAAGAGCAGTTTTAGAATAAGAAGCCTGTTGCATCATCTCATATGCATCTTCCTTCCTTCCTTCCTTCCTTCCTTCCTTCCTTCCTTCCTTCTTTCCTTCTTTCCTTCTTTCCTTCTTTCCTTCTTTGACTTTTAGTTTAGTGCTCCAGATGTTCGGAGTGCTTATATGCAGAGACTGGTAAGGAATCCAGCTAGAATCCAGCTTAGCTGTGTAAACTGTACAGTCAGAGCTTGGAAACGATAGACGGCGTAAACACGCATTTAGACAGAGACTTCATAGAAAGCTGAGCTGTCAGTCATGCCAAGACCTGTGGTCCCTGGAGATGACTCTTGACGTTGGTTTACATCTTGGCCTGTTTGATTTTTTGCTCTGTGGTGTATTTGTATATTTATGAGGGTTGCATAGCAGTATTCTTAATTACTGTCTTTGGCTAGAGAGAATGCACTTCCTAATTAGAACCTAGAGATCAGAATGCTGCTGTTCTATTGGGAGGTGAAGGGGAAATGGAAGAGTAAAAGTTGGCTATTAAATTCAGATGTGATGATGAACTGTTAATAAATCCAGGTGGTTGGTGCTCTGAGCACGCTGTGGACTTCTAAGCAGCTTCTATGGGAACAAGCTGTATCTTGTCGTCAGAGCAGCCTGGGCTATAATTGGCTGTTTTGGTTTGGGCCAGTTAGCCTTACAAGGGGGAGGCAGATGCACAGGAATAGCAGAAAGGCCTTTCAGTAGGTCTTTGTGGAGGAATAGAATGGAAAGGGAAGTATAAAATGGAGTATTGCTGGAGTCTATTTGGGGTAAGTTGCCACATGGGAGTGCACTAAACTGGTGCCTTCCAAATGTTTGCGACTACAGGCCTCATCACCCCCAGCATGCACAGCAGCCTCCCCTAACCTGATGTCAATTGTTCTGCTGGCTGAAGCTGGTGAGAGTTGTAATTCAAAACATCTGGAGGGCACCAGGTTGGGAAAGGTTACAGTGAGGAAAATGCAAGAGGATCTTTTCTTTTAACACAGGGCACAAAAGGTTTTTAGAGACCTGTGCTCAGTGCTGTTATTGAGAAGCTCCACTGTGCTAGGTTGGATGGTAGTGTTGTTTACTACCAGTGTTTCTTTTTTTATTTATTTATAGAAAAACACCCACAAAAACATGTGGTTCACCTTAAAGCTAAAAAAGTTTAGTTGATCTTTGCTTGATGAAGTGATCCTTTGAAGGAAAATCTTCTTTTAAGTGTACATGTTTGATTTGGTTTTGATTTCTGAAACTTCATTCATTATTTCTGCATTCATTAGGTTGTAAACCAACAGGCACTGAAACACCAAAAACAAGGTGTTGGAGAAGGATTTCTTCTCCCTTTTCTTGCACCCAATACAAATACCTGGCTGATTGAAAACTGAAATATAGGGGGAAGGGTGACAAGCAATCTGCTTTCAGTTTTTGGGTTGTTGGTTTTCCCCAAGTGACTGACTGAATAAACAATTATTCATTGCTTCTAGGTTTTGTTTCAAATTAAATTCTAAAAAAGGAAGGAGGGAATTGTTTCCTGCCTGATACAAGGGCCAGCCAGCCAGCGTTGTACACGATGTTAGAAACTAAGATATATAAGCTAATTGCCAAATGGCACCTTAAACCTAGGTTATGGTCGCCACAACAAAATGTCTAGGCACCCCTACCCCCTGCTCTGATGGGGTTTATTATTATTGTTATCATTATTCATTTCAATTCTATACCTCTTTATATTTTTAAGGGAAAAAAAATCTTTCAGTGGTTTACAACACATTAAAACATCAAATAAAACAATCCAGAATAAGACAAATTCAAGCTTCAAGGAAAATATTTCAGATCCTTCTCTGACATTTTTCTTTTCCCGTATTTATTTACCTTCGTAATTTATATAGCTGCCCCATGGCAGAAGTACTCCAAGAAACCAGTGTGGTGTAGTGGTGTTGGACCTAGGACCTGGGAGATCAGGGTTCAAATCTCCAGTCAGTCATGAAGCTCAGTGGGTGACCGTGGGCCAGTCATAGCTTTTTAACCTACCTCATGGGGTTATTGTAGGAATTAACTGCGGAAGGGTGAACCATGCATTCCCTGGAGAAAAAGGTGGGCTAGAAATGCAGTAAATAAGCACTTCTGCTGGAGGGAACAGCCAGATGGAGATGCCGTTCACCAGTAACTGGACCTGCGCCAGCCGCAAAACACACCTGGCTAATTTCGAACACTGTTGTGCACAGTGTGAGATTGGGGTGGGTGGGTGGGGACAGCTGCTTTATTTAATGGCCAATAAGTGGTGTGCAAATCCAGCTTCTGAAACAGAAAGCAAATTACCCTGAGCCCTGTCGTGCACTCAAAGTGTTCATGTGCACTGCAGTTAAGGTGAATACATGTGTACGGTAAGCTCACCATGGAATTTCAACACATACAAAAACAACTTGGGGCCCAGTTACCTGAAGGAGGAGTGCCTTTGCCCATGCAAACCTGTCTGCTTAATGAGTTTTCAGGATGAGGCCTTCTTGGTTTTGTTGCAGCCTGAAGAAGTCTGGTGACAACTGGGGGAGAACCACCTTTCCCCTTTTGGTCTCTAGCTTGTGGAATTGTCTCCTTCCTGAAATGTTGATGATAATGATAATAGAAAATTAGGCACCAATTTTGCAGAGTTTTCACTGCCTCCTGAATGCAGACTTGTTCACCTAGGCCTTTCCTGATCAATGATACCAATTTTCAGTTTGTAACGAAGAAACGATTTACAGGTTTGAGGAAAGCACCTGTCTTTGGCACGTTGCTAAGGCAGCCTCATTAGAAAACCTGTCTTCCTTGAATTTGATGCCAGATTCACTTTAAATCACATAGTGAATCCATGTACTATGAACTAAATTGACTGAGAAACTGAAGAACTCTGTAGGAGCTTTAAGAGAGCACATGCATGACTATAAATTGTATACAGTATATTGATCCTGATATTTAATATCAAAATTCCTTATGTATTGAGCAGAAGTCTCTGCGACATAATAAATACTTCAGTAAAATGTCTTGTGCTCTGTTGAATTCTCGTGACTAATTAAAATGGTGTGTGTGTGTGTGTGTGTGTGTGTGTGTGTTTAGAAAACATATGGTCTGTTTCAATACGAATTGGTGGCATCTCATCTCTGGGGGATCAATTAAAACGCCATTTGTGACAGGCCTGATTTTATTTCTGCTTTACTAGAAAGACCCTGGGCACTCTACTCTACATTGCTGGTACCATCTGTCCCTATAATAAAGACTTTCTACAAGATCTACCTGCTGTCCATACGCCCACTTCAAAACGCATGTCCACACACACACACAGTGTTGTTTGTTATTACTGTAGGAAGGGGCTAAGTGGTGCTGCCAGCCAAACCAGGTACAGTTACTCACAATCTGGTGGCAATTCTTTAGAAATACACAAAGCAATAACTTGATTGCTTCATCTGATGAAGGGCTTGATATGTGTAGCTTTTTATCTTAAGCATTTAGTTATGATGAATATAGCTAAATAATAATAATAATAATAATAATAATAATAATAATAATAATAATACTAGCAGCAGTTTACTTACTCTGTATGAACAAGGGTGGGCCCAGGGCCACATTGACTCATCTTGGCCAACCCTCCCTGGGAAGTGGGGGTGGGATGTCAAAGCAGGGGTGTCAATTCTTTTGAAAAACACAGCAATCATGATCAATATTTGTGTGTGTTTGTCTGTGTCAGTAGGGCAGACATTGTGCAAGCAAACTAGGAACAGAGTGATGTGACTGTTAAGACACAACCATTTAATTTATTCATTCATTTCATTTATATCCCATATTTCCTCCAAGGAGTTCAAGGAGTTGCGCATGATCATCCCTTTCTCAATACTATTCTCACCATGTTTTTAATAGTTAAAGATCAGTTTGTGCTTCAACAATGTACCCCTTCTGTCGCTATGTTCTCCAAAATTATTTTCATTGCCTTCCACCTTGATAAATTTATGCTCCCTCCTTTTCCTATTTCCCCTAATTAATCAGCCTGTCAATTAATGCTCCATTAAATAGATCAATTTCCCCACAACATTACCTTTATTTTCTTCTACCATCAAAAACTCCCCCTACTTTCCTCCACATTCATTCAGTCTTACATGCATTGCATTGCATTGCTGGCTGCCTATTTACTTGACAGCCTTGAGGAAGATCAAATAGCACTTTTGATTATTAAGCTGACTTACTCACTAGTAACCCCCACCACCTTTGAAAGTGTGAAGCTGCTTGCTGCAATGCTTCAGCTTGTCCAGGTGCTGCCTGCATGATATTTGCAGCAGCTCCCTGGACAAATTGTGCAGGCTTATCTTTCTCAGGGAAAGCATCACAGCCAACTCCTGAGCAGTGGTAGCGGAAACTGCTGAAGAAGTGAGTTATTCATGAGGGCTGCAGAAGCACTCTGAACACTGAAGTAAGCAACACTTAAAAGCAACTCAAATTGCTTTGGGCAGGGGAATGCTGGACAGAATGCACTGTGAATTATCTGAAAATAACAGCAGGGCACTCACAACAGCAGTGGGAATTACGGGAGAAGGTAAAGAAAAGGGGTCAGAAATCAGGGGAGTCCTCCCCAAAGCTGTTGCCACCACCTTTCACATATCAAGGAGGATCACATAAAGCCTTCAGCTGGTTGTATAAGGTCCACCCGTTAGCCATCACTGCTGCAGAAGATACCATCGGAAAAGGACACCTAAAAGGGTGTTCACTTAGTTTTAGGAAAACTGTTTCCATGGATTCAGAATTGCTTCTTCAGAATAAGGGTGTTATGTCTGAAGGTCTATTTAGTGCCCATTTCTTCTTACAGCCGTTTTCTGAAGTTGTGTGTCCATTGTGGCCAGTGCAGCATTGTGTGCATAAGTTGCTTTCGTACGCTAGAGATCAAGCGTAGAAGAACTTGCATTTGGGAAGTGCGGCATGAGTTTGCAGGGGAAGGGAGCTAAGCAGCAATATAACTGCTGCAACACGGTTTTCCCGTTGAGTGCTGATCACCTGTATCTTATGTGGTGAACTGCAAGAACTTCAGGATGAATTGTGCAAATTGTAGGCAGTGGCTCAGCAATCAGTCTGTGGAGAGCACACACAAAGTACACACCGTTGCTGATAAATGCTGTGTGGTCCCAGCGGGATTCCAGTTAGAAGACTTCCCTGTATTTGTCATTGCTGGTGGCAAACTTCAAATGTCGAGAGAGTTTAATTTGTATGTTGTTTAGGAAGCGGCTTTGCTGTTGACTAGATAATTACAATATCAACATAATTATATAGCCAATTTTGTACATAACAAATGAAATATTGTTCAGGCAAGCACCGTCTGGTAATTGAATCAGCACTTAGAAGAGCTCTTCCTTTGTGCAGCAAACAGGCATGTGACCACATCTCCTCTATTAAAAGGAGTAGCCTTGCAGCTCATAATTTTATCAGGACTCCACGTAACAGAGGGGAGACATGTTCAGAATCCACCAATCAGGTGATAAATACCCAATAATGTAATAATGTACCCATCCCTATGTCAGAAATGCTTTGAGGCATATATCATTAACTACACGAGAAGCATAGCTGGTGATTAAAGTTTATATTATGATAAATAAATTTGGGGGGTGGGGCTGCTAGATTTCACTGTAAAACATATTAAAATCAATGTGGCCACAGCAGGCAGGATAAATTGATATCTTGCTTTCTGTAGCTACCTCTACAGTTTCTCTGTGCTTAGTACCTAAAACACAACTGATGCTAATTAGATGGTTAGTAGCAGTTGTCCTCTTGTCAGGTAATAGATTGGCAAAGCTAAATTTCCTCCTCTCCTTCAATTAGAAGCCTTGACCTCTTGGCCTTTTAATTATTGCTCTGGGTGTCTCAAAAATGCGCACACCCTAGGGAATCTGGGTGTCTTGCCCACACCAGACGCTAATGCAAATAAAAAAGAGGCATTCAATCGCTTCAGTAAATTATTATCTTGCTTCTCAAGTCTAGATGCAATCTTCTCTGTAAACCATTTTTGTCACCTTGTTTTCTTATGGTTCTGTGTGCGCTAGTAGACCTGTCATTAAAGGATCCAATTTTTTGTCTGTGTGTTTGCATGTGTGTCTCCAGATCAAGCACCTGTGATCACTCATCAGACATAGCTTAAAAATGCATCATTATCCAGTCATTGTGATAGGTCAGCTCAATATGGCAGTCTGCAGTCTGAATGCCTGTTGGATTTCTGTGATTCTCTGCTGATAGGAGCAATTGCATTTATTATCATTGGCAAAATCATAGTGAAGATGTATACTGGGTGCAAGAGTACGAAGAGGGTTCTTAATGCAGAGCAGAAAACGGTGCCTGGCGGTTGCAGAAAACTGAACAGTAATAATGCTATGTGCTTTTCAAAAGAAGCTGTAAATACAGTCCAGTGTAAAACTGATTTTGATAGTTTATTTTCAGATAGCTTTCCCTGTGTTAATTTCAATTGTAATGATTCAGTGAATGATTCTGAAAAATGGGAAGGCGACGTAATATTTGCACGAGCAAATTATGTGGGAGTTAAGAATATTACTTCTCTAGAAAGAAGCTTCCATGCTTCTTGTTCCTTCTTCACTCCAGTTTCTTTCCTGAGTATGAATCAGACATTCAGCTGCTGAGACTGTGTGGTTGTCTAATGCAGTGATATGACAACAGTGTTCAGGTGGGAAATTACTTGCTTGAAAGTGCCCCCCTCCCCTGATTTTATACCACAACAAAATGTGTATGGCTTTTTCATACAGAGGCGTTCTCAATCAAATGTGAGAAAACCGTACCATTTAAGGAACCAAAATTTGGATTTGCCCTCAGTTTGAATGGTAGAGGAAAGTAAATAAGCCTCAAGGTTAATGCTCGATGTGAACGTAACTTTAGGGAAGTAATTTTTAAAAACACTTTTTACCTTTGTCGTATATCATTTTTATTAGTAACAGCATCAGTGGCCCAGCCCCCTTTAGATAACTTGGTTGCCCTAGGGAGATAATGGTAATGGATGTAAAGGGAAGCTTAACTCCTATGTGTTTAAGGCTGGAATTCTGTGCACTCCTTCTTGAGATGAACAGCCTTGATAAACTCAATAGGATTTAGTTCAGAGTAAATATGCATAGAGTTGGGATTATAAACACGGGCTGACTTTGAGCATATAGCTCCTTAATTGAAACTATAAATAACACATCTTGTCTGGGGGAGGCACTTCAGTCTGTGGGCCTGTGTTCCTCAGGCCATGGATTTGCTTGGTGAGTGATATGATACATTATAAATATGAACACAAGATAAATTTAAATCTGCAATGGTTGGAATTTGGTGTTGTTTAGTTACAAATGCACAAACATTTCAGCTTGCCAGGTGGAATGATCCCCTCCCTGTGCTGTCCCAGGGTTCTCCTGACCTCCCCAGTGTTGATTTGTAGCATCCAAGTGCACAGCGGAATGATGAGGAATATTGCCAACATGCTCTATATTGCTTTATTTACATTTCATAGCTGGTAGATTACAGAAAACCATCTTGTCTCTGCCGGAGCAGAAAACTGCATCCTCTCTCCTCTGAAGCTCAGAGAGAAACACACTGTGTGAGAACAGTGAAAAACAGGAAACCAGTGTACGTCACATCCAGTCTCCTTTTCCCGTGGGAAACACAACAGTAATGCTGTCTGTGGAATGTAAACATTGTCTTGTGACAAGCCTTTCGCTGCACAGTGAAGAAAGCAGAAACCAACATCCTCCCCCTTTCTGTGAACACCACTGGGCAGCGTGTTCGTACAATATCAGTACAAACCCAACTTCTGCACATAGGTACAGTGTTGATCCTTTGATACAATCTTGGACAATACATCAGCAGGAATTTCATTACCTGGCATATAGGACACCGTTACGAGTCCCTTCTGAATACGTTCCCTAGCATGTTGCAACTTCAATTGCAAGTGCTTCGTGCTTTGCTTACAACCTTCAGAATTCAGCAAAGCCAAACATGCTTTGTTGTCCTGGTAAACCTGGATTGGACATTTGACAGGAATTTTCATGTCTTTGCACAATTGTAACAACCATTCACAATCCTTAAGTGAATAAGACAGTGCATTCAGTTCAGCTTCACAAGTACTTAAGCTAACTGTTGTTTGCTTCTTGCATGACCAATCAAATAGACCCTGATTGTACATATAGCAAACTCCAGACGTGCTTTTCCTGTCTGTAGTGTCACTTCCAAAACTTGCATCTGCAAATATCTCAAGACCACCAGACTTCTGATTGTTAAATCTCAGTCTGTAATGCATAGTGCCTTTCAAATACCGCGCTATACGTTTCAGAGCTTTCCAATCCTTAACAGTAGGATTGTTGACTTGTCTGCTTAGCAAATTACAGCTAACAGCAATGTCTGGTCTTGAACATCTGGCAATAAAGTTTAGCTTGCCTAGCACACTTCTGTACAGTGTAGTGTCAGAAAATGCTTCTTCAGTGTCATCTACCTGATAACCTGTTGTCATCGGTGTGTCTACAGGGTTAGCATCCATCAGGTTTAGTTTGCCTAACACATCAGCAATTTTCCGTGACTGGTGTACTAGAATGTTACCATCTTGATCTCTCTCTATTTCCAGAGATAGGTAGTTGTTTACCTCACCAAGATCTTTCATGTCAAAGTGTTCTTTCAGTTGAGCTAGGGCGTTATTGTACATTGTGACATCATCCCAAAAGAATAATAAATCATCAACATAAAACAAACAATACAGTTTCTTTTGCCCCTCCTCTTTGACAAATACACATGGATCAGCTTTCCCTTGCTTAAAACCTAGAGAAAACAATACTTCAGTGAGTTTTGTGTGCCAACACCGTGCACTTTGTTTGAGACCATAAAGGGACTTTTTCAGAGCACAAACAAATCCCTGTTTTACCTGTACGCCATCAGGTGGAAGCATATAAAGTGATTCATTTAGAGATCCGTACAGAAAAGCTGTATTCACATCGTGGTGACTAATGTGTAAATTCTCCTCTGCAGCTAGCTTGAGCATAAGCCTAATGCTCTCATACCTCACTGTGGGTGAGTAGGTCTCGTGATAGTCTTCACCTGGTACCTGTGCAAAACCTCTGGCTACCAATCTGGCTTTGTGTCTGACTATCTTGCCATTTTGATCAGTCTTCGCTTTGAAGACCCATTTGCTTCCAAGCAGTTTCATTCCTGGAACTACTGGAACAAGTTCCCATGTTTTGTTCCTTTCCAAGGAATCAAGCTCAGCCTTCATGGCATTTAACCATGGCTCAGCTTCCTTTGAATCCAAATCCTGGATTTCTTGGAAACTTGAAGGTTCAAATACCTTCTTGGTGCTTTTAACAGCTGTTACTGCTATCTTAGCAAACTCATCAGCAAATCTCTTTGGAGGTCTACCTTTTGTGGCTCTTTGTGACCTGCGAATTAGCCTTAAGTCTTCAACACTCTCCTCTTCCTTCTTAGGAGAAAAGCGACCTATTGTGAACAATGGTTCTTCCAATTCTTGATCAGAGCTTTCAGAGGGTCGCATAGAGGCTTTCGCACTCTTGAAATCCTCTGAATCACCTGATTCAGTTTCAGAATCAGAATCAGAACTTTCATCAGTGGGTGTGGGTTGCTGCGGTTGCTTTTGACTATCCTCAGTCTCATCACTGTCATCAGGATAACATTGGAAAATTCCCACATTCTCCCCCCACTTGGCATTGTACTCAACACTTCTTGTGAGCTTAATAGTCTTAGAGTCAGTCATCCTTATTCTGTAAGAACCTTTCTCATAACCTAGAAAGATACCATGCAAACCACGCTTGTCTAACTTGGAGTTTTGTGGTGAGTGAACCCACATGTCAGAACCAAAAATTCTCATGTGTTTGATGTATGGCTTTTTGCCAAACATCTTCTCATAGGGGGTACAACCAATCGCTGAAGATAACCTGCGATTATAACTGTAAGTGAAACATGAGAGAGCTTCGGCCCAATAACTCTCTGGAAGATTGGCATCATGTAGCAAGGTTTTTAACCCTTGAAGCAATGTCTGATTTGCTCGTTCCGCAAGTCCATTCTGCCATGGCGAGCGAGGACTAGACAAATCGTGTTGAATTCCTTTCTCAGACAGAAAAGCTTCAAACTGCTGAGAAGTGAATTCCCCCCCGCGATCTGTGAAAAGAATTTTTATCTTCTTACCATGCACATTTTCCAACCAAGCACAGAATTCCTTGAACCTAGGAAAAGCCTCTGATTTCTGCTTGAGATTGTACACATAAATATACCTGGAAAATGCATCAATGAGAACCATGAAGTACCTATTTCCTCCCAAAGAGGGCGCTAGGGGTCCAACCAAATCAGCATGAATAATTTGGTATGGTTCTGTAGCTTGCCTACTAGACACCTTACCTTTCGCAGCCATTTTCACCTTGTTTGCTGCGCATGCCTTGCACTTCATGTGGTACCTGCAGGGTTTAATAGTCATACCTTCAACCAAGGCAGGCATTTTAGATACTGCCTCAAAACCCAAATGACCAAATTTTCGATGAAAATCATGAATACATTCTGCATGCAAACATTTGTTAGAACCTGCAATGCAACAAGTGTCATCCTGCACAACATCATAATACAAAACATATAAACGATCAACATATTCAGCATACAATACATAATCATTTTTCTTTGTGATGATGCACCTTTTGTTCTTAAAGGAAACGTCAATGTTCCGCTCATTCAGCTGTCCAACGCTGAGCAAATTATGTTTGGCATCTGGAACATAAAGTACATTCTGTATCGATAAGTCCAAACTGTGAAGAACAACAGTTCCGTAGCCTTTACTGGGAATTGTGTGATCATCCGCCTGGTGAATCGCACCTTCCTGCGGTGTAAAAGACACGAACAGTCGCTTATCGTTGCACATGTGGTGGGTCGCCGCTGAATCAACAACGAAGAAAGATCTAGACGTCTTCTGGACCTCTGCAACTTTTGGAGTGAAGCGTGAGACCATTGCCTTGTGCTGCGTTGTCCTGGACACCGGACCTTTGCCTTTGCCTCGGCCTTTTCCACGCGATGAGCTTTCGCTGCGCTGCTCTGTCTTGGCCCTGGGATATTTGCATTCCCTCTTCATATGGCCTAGACGTCCACACGAGTAGCATTTCACTGCCTTCAAAGCTTTGGCGCCATCTGGTGGTTCCACTGCACTCTGGGATGACGTCTGTGAAGACTCCCCCTTTCCCATGCAGCCAGCACCCCGGCGATCTGCTTCATTTTGAATCACGGCAGTAACATAATCCACTGTCAGCTGAGCGGTAGGCTGTACAGCAATCTGAGTCGCAACAGACTCCCAACCTGAACCCAAAGATTGTAGTATCATGAAGGAATACACAGCCTCTGGAAAGTTGAGTCCTCTCTGTTGCAGCTCATGTCTCAGATTCTGCATCTCCATCAGATGTGTACGCACATCTCCACCTTCAGCAAGAGCCATATTATGCAGCTTGTTAAAATAAAACATAGTAGATCCAGCTTCTGTCCTCAAGTGTGCCTCCCTCAAAGCATCCCAAATTTCTCTGGCTGAGGTCTTATCACGCAATAGACAGAGCTCTTCTGGGGATACTATCAATGTAAGAGTTCCCCTTGCTTTGGAATCTTTAGCTTTCCATGCATCTGTAACTGGAGCTGGGGGTGTGTCTGTAATAACTTCAAACAGACCCTCTTTCCGCAGAATAGCCTCTGCATAGATAACCCAGTCCGTATAATTTTTCTTATTGAGCTTGGGAATCCCACAAGCATCCTGAAGGGCCATCATGACTCTGGCATTAGCCTTCTGCGTCATCTCTGCTGCTTTAAACAAGCTGCTTTATACAAGCTGCGTCTGTGCTGCTTCAAGCCTCATTCCAAAGGCAAGTTCAAAAGTGATTTCCCTCTGCTTCCCTAAAATCATGCTGCGTCACTTCTACAGCTGCTTCAGCCCTTGTAAAAGTTACTTTCGATTTCGCCAGCATAGCCATAGCCGCTGCCTGTTCCCGGCAAACGGACATAAAAGTTCAAAGTCCAGCCATAAAGCCATTAAATAGAAGCTGGCAGGCTGCCCGGAGCAGTAGCACATACCTCATCAATCATCTTGACGCGCAGATACCGTCCGATCCGTCCTTCTGCATTCCGATCCTTTTGCCTGGCATTCAGATGACTGCGTCTTCTGGGCCCATAACCAAAATGTTGATTTGTAGCATCCAAGTGCACAGCGGAATGATGAGGAATATTGCCAACATGCTCTATATTGCTTTATTTACATTTCATAGCTGGTAGATTACAGAAAACCATCTTGTCTCTGCCGGAGCAGAAAACTGCATCCTCTCTCCTCTGAAGCTCAGAGAGAAACACACTGTGTGAGAACAGTGAAAAACAGGAAACCAGTGTACGTCACATCCAGTCTCCTTTTCCCGTGGGAAACACAACAGTAATGCTGTCTGTGGAATGTAAACATTGTCTTGTGACAAGCCTTTCGCTGCACAGTGAAGAAAGCAGAAACCAACACCCAGAGCCAATGTGGGGAAACGGGGGGGGGGGTGTTGTACAATAACCCTGATAGGGTTCATTAGATATGATTCCTACCAATGTGCTGTGAATGAATCTGTTCCATATCTACATGTGTACGTGATTTCTAATGTTCATTCATCAGCCAGTCATCTCTTACAGCCAGTTAAAAAATATTAATAATAAAAAACCTACAGGAACCCAACATCAGTTTGTTCTCATGGTTTGGACAGCTTCTCTGTGCTTCATCACAGATTAGTACTAGTGAACAAACTAATGGAGTGGGAAGGAAAACATTCTCCAATAATATCATTCCCTGTGTTTGGGGTTGTAGGCCTTGTCTTGCAGACATTTCAATAAAGCTTTCCTGCAACTATTTTCTGTCCTCTTCTGGTTTGGGGCAGGCATCTTTTGGTGGTACAGTAAATATTTTAATGAAGCGTGGCCTTTTGTACTATGCGTTTCAAAACCAGTTGAGTATGGTGAAGAGGTAGCTTTTCCACTGGACTCATATTGCAACTGTCTTACCCCTGGTTCTGCTATTCTTGTTTCTGGCACTTGTTTCCTGGGGGAAAAGCACAACTGCTCTTAGCAGCTTCCTCAAAAGATCAGACCAACGAGTTCCAGAATGAAATGGTTGTCTGAGATGGGGAATAGGAGAAGGGTGACCTTATGGGTCACTTTGACTTGCGCTCAGCTGGTTTGTATTAGGGGGATGTTTTCCTTTGTTGTACAAAACCTACTGATTTGTGGGCAACCTCAGGTTTCTGTCATTCTCTCTGGTCAGAAATTGCAAGTTCACTGTTCATTTGTGTTGGCTGTATCTTCTTGTTCTTTCATTTTGATTATCTTCCTGCTTGGCCACCCATGAATGAGCATGTGACACTTAGCACCTGGAAACGGACCAGGCTTGGATGGAACCGGATGGTCATTTGTGGAATGCTGTTGCTTGCAAATTCCTGTGATTGAAAAAGTTTCATGCATGGTCATTCCTCTCACTGGAAGAACTGCTAACTTGGTGAGAAGATACAGTTTGCCCGAAGGCTGATTTATAATAATCAAGGGTGGAAAGCAACATCCTTGGGGAAGCAGCTTCTATAACATACCTGTTTTCTAGCAAATGCTAGCAAATTAATGTCACAGCCACCTTTGTAGTTCTGAAGCTTCACATCCTTAATCTGGCAAATGTCATAATAAGAAACAAAACATGACAGATTGAGTCCAAATGAAACAACTTTGATCTTTTCGCTGGAAATGTTAGGAAGTTTGCTCGCTTTTGTCTTCCTGCAACAGGCATTGCATAGACTGGCCTTCCCTAAGATGGAGGCCTCCAGCTCCTTTGCACTTCAACTCCCATCAGTCCCAGCCAGCACAGCTGGTGATTATAGTGCAAAAACATCTGGAGGGCACCAGGTTGGGGAAGGCTAGTGTCAGCCAAGGCCTGCAAGTTAATAGTGGTCAGCTCCTGGGGCATGTCCTTTGGGAACAGTGGGGAGCCAAGTCCAATGGGATTCCCCTCTTCTCCTCCTGTCATGTGTCCTCTGCACCATCTGCTCTGGAATGTTGGGGAAAACCCTGAGTACATTTTGGAGAATGCAGGAAGAGAAGAAGGGGAGAAAGTTCCTCTGCACAAGGAGGAATTCTTCTGCTGATGGTAATGATCTGCTTTAAAGCTATGTTGAATACAACTCAGTGTCTGTCTCCCTCAAGCACAGTATATATATTATCATTTTGTTTTTGTGTTAGATACTATTCTCTCCTGTTTTGCTTTAGGCTGTTAAATTTTTGGTTTTACATTATGATGTCTGGATTTATGTTATGCACTTGTTGACATTAAGGCTATTTTTAATTGTTCTTAATACATTTTTTAAAAATGTTGTATTTATTATTTTTTTTCATTTATGAGCCGCTTTGGGCACAATTTTGTAGTAAAGTGGCATACAAATAAGCTGGCAGCAACTTTTCCACCCACAAAATGGCGTGCAAAATGGCTCGCAGTATATAAAATGAAGGGCAAGAATAACAGTTTAAAAAACAACAACACATGTTGGAAGCAGCCCCACTCCTTGTACCAGTCAGTTTGACAGCAGGATGCCTGGGGGAGCATCTGGTGACCTTTGGCCTTGGTAGGGGTGAGGAGATTTCCACTGGGGTGTCTAACCAAGATTAGAGACAATTGCTGTTCTTGAAAGGACTGGAGCAGCTGTGGTTCTGTGCTGGCCCCACTAGCAAGCCAGCTGGCTTGATCTTCAGAGCTGTCACAGTGTGGTGGATAGTGTCTGCAGCATGTCCTCTGCTCATTATTTTGTATTGTGACAGGCACCAGTTCTACCCATAGATGCTGCCTGGGGAAGAGAGCACGGGTTCTCGCAAGCCAGCTCTTCATTTATTAAATGTAGTGTTATTGTTTTAGTGCTTGCTGCCTGAGAGACAGCTCTTGGTGCCCTCTGCCCCCACCCACCCTGACCAGGAGAGAGTGATATTTATTCCTATGCTTAAGTATCACGACACTCACTCACTTGCAATAACAGGTGAAGGCATGGGAAGCTCTTGTTTTCTAAGGTAAAGGCATGCTATGAACGACAGTTTCCTGCATTTGGTATTAGTTTGTTTCCTAGGCCTGCCAAATCTTTCCACTTCTGTGCAGCTAGGTCATCCATTCCACTGGGCAGGTCTAGGCAAAAATGAGCACAAATTATGTGGGGAGCTGTCATCACAGGCCTTGCTGTCCCAAGGAGGAACAACTCCTCTCCTTAGTGAATAACCTTCCTTAGTTTAAAGAGTATTTTTTCCTCTCCAGATCATTGCAGAGTTGGCTCTTGAAGACCTTGTCAACCTCTGAATAGCATGCTCAGATGCTTCTTACAGCTTGGGTGGCCAGGAAGACCCAAGCCAAGAATAAGAACATATGAGTTCCTCTTTTCAAAAAGTCAAAAGATGGCCCCTTTTCATTGGTAGGCATAAATCACATGGCTGAGGGGAATGGATGACCTCACATCCTCTCTTCCATAAGAATCCCTTGGTGTTGGGATGATGCATAAATTGGATCATGTTGGGGAAAGCCATGCATATTTCAAATTCAGTGAGGTTACTAATGTTCACAGTAGCCCAGGGAGGAACTAGTTTAACATGCATGCCTTCCCCAAAGGAGTGTGTCAGATAATACTGCCCTGGCAGAGAACCTTCAGTTACCAGGCTGTTGGTGCTCATGTGCATTAGTGTTACTGGGAAATGAACTAAAATAACACACCTTTTCCTACCAACAACAGGTTTTGAGCACAGCCAAGTGGGACGATCTAGTTTGACAGTTTTTGCCATTGCAAACAGTGACCATATGTTCAATAATAATAATAATGATGATGATGATGATGATGTCCAGGATAAACTGCTTTGTATCAAAAAACAGAAATTCGGAGATTGCAAATAAGGAATCATAATTAGTTCTAACACTTGAATCGACTCACAGAGTTCAACTTATTTTAAAAGAAGAATTTGAGGAATGCTTCAATTTACTCTCGCCACCTCTTCCCAGTGCATTATCTATCCGGCCTGTGTTTTCATCTCTGCAAAGCAAGGGTTAATCTGAAGCATAAATCCCCCTATTTTCTCTTGTGTCTCTGGGCTGTGTATAGCCAGGCTGCAGCTACTGAGGTTGTCTAAAAGCTTTCTGTTTTATGTTGAGTTCTCATGTGCTGGGCTTTCAGCTCTAAGCCTATTTCCACGGCTGAATGTTAACCCCCAGGGAACAATGCACACTGTGTCGTTGTGCGCTGGTCCTTGTCGCCGCATGTGCTTGTGGGTGCTGGAACGAATTGTCTTCAACAATCCGATTTGTTTGGGGGTTTGGCTGGCAATTGTAAGCGACTGAAGACAAGCAGCATGACTTGCTCATAGATCGAAAGCTGGACATTTTTACACTGTTGGCAAGTGGGAATTCTGGTTCAACTTCATGCTTCGTGTTGCAAAATGGTACCATGAAATATTTGGAAAGTTGTGCTTGTTGAAGTTGAAATTTGTCACTGGGCTGCCAAAGCATTTCCTCTATCAAGTTTAGAAGTAATTAACTGCAACCTGGCCAGCTGGATTACTTCCCTGTCTGAGGGGCTGGGATTGAGAGATCTTGTGAAGCTTCTGAACAGCTGTGCCATTGCAAACACCAGCTTGCAGATCTGAGCTTGTTAGTGAACGTGTTAATAGGATGCACAGTAAGAAGATCCCTCCTGCTAATAGTGAGGCTTAACTGGGGCAGAGAGTGACCCCCCACAGAGCTTTAACGATCCGTACATAATATATGATTGTGTGGATGGATCTTAGTGAAGAAACCTTATCTGCTTCCCCAGATTTTCTTCTCTGAAGGCATCTAAGAATTTTATAGTTGCACAGGCTACATGGGACAGAACAGCGGGTAATTGGCCCAGCTCTTTTCCAGTCAGCTTGTGGCATTCTGCTGTATGGGATCAATTTTCTAGAATATTTGCATACCTTCCTGTTGTCAGAAATGTAATTACTGTGGGCATCGGTCCATGTCTGCATTCATGCCTTTTTAAAAAGTGTGTGTGTGTGTGTGTGTGTGTGTGTGTGTGTGTGTGTGTGTATCATGGAGGACTTCGTCTAAAGCCTTACTGAAAGTATGCTTTGATAGTGTACTTTTATACATACCTACTCAGAAGTAAGACCCATTGAGTTTAATGGGATTTACTCCCACCTGTATATAGGATTGCAGCATAAGTGGCATGCATGAATTCACAGCCCCTATGAAAGAGTACTTGCAGCTGATCATGCATCAATCACCATCTTGTCATGTGACTACCTCATTAAGAGTTCCTTTTTGTCCTTAAGGCATTGAGTGTTGCTCACACTGTCTGTGCTATGTGTACATTGGTACACCAGTCCCTAAAGTTGTGAGCCCTTATTGTAAAAACTTTTCACCTTCTGACCTCTGACCCCTTATGGTTGGATTGAAGTTAAGATCTCATTCCTTTCTCCACTTCCATAAGGGCTTAGCATTTTTTTATCAGAAGTAGAGATGAGAATGCATATATTCATAAAAACTATTAGATTGAAAGTAGCTTGCCAAAACCTTTGTGCCAGATGGGACGTCACTTTTGTACAGGGTGCAGATTTGTGACCTTTCCCCCTCTTGGATGAGAAATGGAATTGCTAATAGCTATATTTTAGAAATGGTTACATATGGACAAAGCAAATCCCTTGAGCTTCTACATGCTCTTCTCAGACTTACATAGGCATGTGGCATTTCCATTTGTGATACTTTTCTCTGCATCAGTAACCACTAGATTTCATAAAAGTCAGAATCCTGGAAAAATGGTTTTGCATTGCTAGAAAGAGCATTTTGTTACATTTCTTAATGGAAGGCTGTTTTCTTAAAAGCTTTGTGCCTGTTTAATGCAGCTCTACAAATACCAGTAATTCTTTACTAGCCTACAGAAGTACTCCCTAGCTGGTCTCCTCACAAGTTGCTGCTTTTTGCTACGCTGGTGACCTAAAAGGATTAACAACAACAACAACACATCTTATTTCTTTCCTGTAAAACAACTATTCTTCCTGATTACTTGGAAGTGATTTGTAACTTGCCACTAGGTGCAGTGGTTCCAGTGTTGGACCAAGACTTGGTGAGAAGAGGGTTCAAACCCACACACAGGCATGAAGCGAGTCACTGTCTTTTCTCAGCCTAGCCTACCTCACTGGGTTGTTGTGGGGATAAAATGAGGAGGGCAGAAACCGTGTACGCCACCTTGGAGGAAAAAGGTGGGATGTAAATAGAATCAATAATGTAAATCAATAAAATGCTTACAAGCCTGTATCTAATCTTTCATGGGCCATCTATATTTCTTAGAATTGCAGTTTGTCTTGCCACTTCTGCTTTCTCTTATGTATTAAATCTTCTGGCTCTCGAGGAACGTGGCTTCAAGCCAGATGGCATGAAACCTACCTGGCGCTGCTGAAAGCAAATCTGTGCTGCTGTCTCTTTCTATTTTTCTAGGGGTGGAGGAAACTATAGCACTGCGTATCCCCCCCCCCCCGGGAGCAGTGCACAGCATTGTATTTTAACAGGAGCCTATGAGGTAATTCAAGTAGAATGGTTGTTTGCTAGCCGCCACCAGGCTCTGCTGCCTGCGCCAAAGCCAAAGCAGCTCTGTGCAGCACATGCAGCCCTACCTGATGGCTGAGCCTCAGATTTCTGCAGCCTTTGGCGTTGTTGATTATGAGATATTGATACCACGGTGAAGAATCTGGCAGGCATCTACAGAACTGCTCTTGGGTGCCTGCGTGAACTTGGCAGGAATACAAATATTTATCATCTCCCCAGAGACTTTCTCTATCAGTCTCGTGAAGTTTCACACTATTTGGCGTATGTGTGGTCACTGGAAAGTCTCACGAGGAGACAGGATGCTCAGTACCACACATAGGTCTCTGCTTTTCATCTGTTTTAAGTCCTTTTGTCTTGGTTGTTACTCAGGGTTTAGCCAAGATGGGGACTGGCTGGATCAATTTTTTAAAAATCAGATCTGCTGATTAAGACTAATGTATCTTATAGTCACCAGATCTGTGGGATTAGGGATTTCCACTGTTGAAATCCATCCTCTCTGATGTGCAGCATGTAATGCATTTTGTATTTCAGAAATGGATGTGGTGTTCACTTTGTGCAGTAAGTCCAGGAAACTACCTTGGCATTCTTGGTGGCTGTCTCTCATAGTGGATCTCCTATGAGATCCGTAAAATAGTGAAAGCAGGACTAAGGGAATGGCATTTCGCTGTAGGCGTTGCACCACTCCTGTCTTGTGCAAATTTATTTTACTCCACTTCCCCCCCCTCCTTGGGTTTGGCAACCATGTGACCATTGTGAACCCTAACTTAAACCAATCCAGGTAACTCTCCTAAACTAAGTGGAAAGCCTCGGTTTAAAACTAGGTTCTCAGAACAAGCCTGCCAGGGCTAGCAATTATCAGACCTAATGTTGAATCTGAGTGCAGGAGGCTGGGGGAGGGGAGGGTTATACACTTGAATGCCAGAGTCAAAGGCCTGTATCTTACAAGTTTTCTTTATTTTCTACAGGTGCAGGAGAGTCTGGGAAGAGCACAATCGTAAAACAGATGAAGTAAGCATTCTTCTTTGTTCAAATATTGTAGGAGTTCTCATTGATATGTTCACCGCTTTGTTGTGGTGGTATTTCAGTAGCTGCTTCCTGCATTCTTAAACCTTAAAGGAATGATAAGCGTCATAATTAGCTGGTGGCCAACTGTAGCTTTGCACCATGGATGAGAAACCTGCGACTCTCCAGATGAGGCTACAGCTCCCATCATTCTTGACTAGTGACCATGTTGACTGTGGGCTGATGAGAGTTGTAATTGAACAACATCTGGAAGGTCACAGGTTCCCCATTCCTGTGTATACACCCACCTACCCACCAGAATAGACACAGATTTTTGCTATGCATACATAATACTATTTACTACTTTCTTTCCATGTTCCATAATTCCATGTTGGAATTATATTTTGCCTGTCTTATTTTTCTATAGAACAGAGAGAGCGAAGAGCCACTCTTAAAAATCAGTAGCAGCTACAAATGTGATCTTTAATTGTACAGTATTGTTGTTGTTGCTGTTGTTAAATATTTATACCCCACCTTTTTCCTTGACGGGTCAATGCAACCTACAAATAAAAACAAGAGCCACTAAAACATAGAAAAAACAAACAATTATATATGAAAATAATTAAAACTATATACATGTATACAGTCTGTTGAAAACATACAAACATTACAATAAAAACAGCACCAGCCCTTTAATTAAAAGCAGTCATTTCCCAAAAGCCTGTTGGAACAAGAAGGTGGTGGAAGGACACTTTTAGTAGCAGCAGCAGTACAGAATCCTCGTTGCATTTCCATTCAGCCTTTACCAGCTTTCCATCGTGGCACTTATTCTCCATAAGATCAGGAGGTGAGAAAACAAAATGTACTTGCTGCCGTTTACAACTCAATTGCTGTTTAGATTGTGCCTAATTTTGGATATGTGGCACAAACTCCTCAACCTGCTGTATTTTGAGAAATATGTGAACTTTTCAAAGTGAAAATGTAAATCTCCTGGTAGTTGAAGGGCAAGCTGCCTTTTAATATTTCAAGGAGATGAAGATATTTAAAAAATGCATGTACCCACATATCTGAATGCCTCCTCCCACATTTACTTGTCTGGGTGTTAAGATCTGCTGGGGAGACCCTGTTGACAGTGGAGAGGCAGCCGACATAGAGAGCTTTGAATTCTTCCCCCTACTGACTTATCCTATAAACCCGGATCCCAGTTGGAACAGTTTCAGCAAGTAGGAAACTGAAGCATTAAGCCAAGGGAAAAATTACCCTTTCAGCCAACTCTCTGGGTGTTCTTGGGCATTGTCTAAAACCTTTCTCTGGCTGTGGAAAGAATAATTATTCTTTTGGCTGTCCATATAGATTAGCAAGAGACAACCCCTAATTTAAACACACACACACTCCTCACTGTATATGTATCATGCCAGCATATTGGGTCTTTGGCCTTTAGCAGTTACTGGAATTTCAAAAAGATAAACAGTCATCTGAACTGTTACATTTACAATGAGCATTTTAATTTATATTTTCTGCTTCTGTTGGTCGTGGCTGGCAGAGGAATGAGACTAAGTCTATTAAGCTGGCCTCCTGTCATGGAATTGCGCTCAGCGTAGAGCAAGATGAGCTGAGAAGTTGTCTTTTCTGTCGCGCTGGGTTTTGCTGGTTTGAAGCATTTCTATGATGCTCGTCACAGCAGTATCCTAGAGCTGAGCCAGTCCAGTTGCAACTGGCCCCATTTCCCCCGAGTAGATTCAGGTTTTGAACAATGTGGCCAGTTAGAAACTTTCTCTTTCATGCTGATTGAATTGAATTGTTGCCTCTGGCTAAATCGACAAGCAGATGGTCTATTTCTCAGCTGGTGTGCCTTTCAGAGCCTTCCTAGCAGCAGTGCAGCTACAGCAGACCACAAGTCAATTTCAGCTCTGCTATTAGGAAAATAGCCCAGGGAGGCAAAAGCTTGATCTCAATCTGCTGCTATTGTGAAGCCTGGGTTCCTAGCCTGGACTTGTGTGATTGCCATAGTTGATTGTTTTCTGGTTGAGAGAGAGCTGCTCTCTTGTTGTTGCTGCTGCTGCTCACAGCTGTATTCCCATATTTCAGTTAGTTGTGTCCAGGGCAGCTGGACAGCAGCAATAAATACCAAAATAATCAAATTCAGTAATAAAAAGCAATAAATATAAAGTGAGGTTAAAACACAGCAAAGGAGTAGATGAAATACTAATAAAACAATACAAATGGTGGTAGAAACAATATGCCAGAAAGAAAGAAAAATATTTATCTCACATGGTTAAGGCCTGTCTGAACATACTCCTGTGAAAAGCCATCAACGGAGGGGCAAGGCAGACATGTCTAGGGAGTGCATTTCACAATCTGGGAGCAGCCACAGAAAATGCCCTCCCTCCATCCCCATGAAGGGATACTCAGAAATTGGCTGGCACATGTGGGTTTTTTGTAAGGTATTTACTATTGAGAAGCCATTCCTTCAGTTATCCTGTTCCTAAGCTTAGAGCTATTTAGGTCATAAACAGCAATTTTAGTTGTGTGTGGAAATGAACCAGAAACTAGTGTAGCTGTTTTAAGAAGGAAATTACACAATCTGGTTAACTGGCTTCCGCATTCTCCACCAGCTGAAGTTTCTGGACACTTCAGAGGCAGTTAGCTCTCTGGATGGTTAGCGTGGGTGTGGCAAGCAAGAGCCATTATCACAGTTCAGGGTGCAGTTTCCAGCCAAGGAAAAGCATTCGAGGAGGTTTGGAGCAGGGCCAGTGAGAGGTGTTGTCTGCAGACATGTCCTCTGAGACTCAGAACACTTCTCCTGAGCCTGGGGTTCCCAACCCCTAACTTAATAGCGTAGTTGTCTCTATGCTACTATTAGTGAGCTGTGTCAGATAACCTGCTTGCATTATTTTATCATCACTGCCCTCTCCCACAAATAGGGGGAAGTAACCCCCAGAACCCACCCAGACACTTCTACAAATCGAAGGCAAAGCAAGCTTCTGAAATGGGTTGAGTTGGGAATTTGTCATGTAAGGGGAATGTGTCCTTCGGTATATTCTGAATTTAACTGAATTTTTCCTTCTCGCCACTTGCTCTTATGCTGTAGTATTGTCGCATGGGGCACCCACTGCTAGTGACTTCTCTTAGCACAAATATTTTATGAGAAGGAATGCAGCAAAAATTTGAAATCCATTGGAGGCCTCTTGCATTTGACATGCTGACATTTTGGATCGTTCTCTTCTTTTCTAGGATTATCCATGAGGATGGATACTCAGAAGAGGAGTGCCGACAGTACAAAGCAGTGGTTTACAGCAACACCATTCAGTCCATAATGGCTATCATCAAAGCGATGGGGAACCTGCAGATCGATTTTGGGGACCCTGCCAGAGCAGTGAGTTTCCTTCCCTCCCTCCTTCTTGCTAACTGGCTCTCTCTAATCATATTAGTAGACCTCAAATTCCTTCCTGACATCTACACCCAGTACTGAAATTGAAAAGTGTGCTTGTTCCCTTCAAATGGGGCATCCCAGGGGTCCTGAGGTATGAGGCATTCATCCCCGTCATCCCTCCCCTCTGTCTTTTTTTTTAATCAAATCAGAGAATTAGTCAGAAGACGCTTACTGTGCATACACGAATTGACTGCTTCATTTGTGTTGCAGAAATTGACTTTTCACGCCCAGACATAGAACTTGGGTGACTTTGATGCAAAGTCCTCTGACAGTGTGCCAACACTTTGTTAAGTTGTTAACGTCTTGAATGAAGCATATTGGTTACAATGAAAATGTAGTCATGTTTGTCTGTTGCAGCAAGAGCAACAAAGAGTCTTGTGGCACCTTCTAACTCGTTTATTAAGGCTTTTGTGGATTAGACACTACTTCATCAGATGCACAAATTGTCTTATCCTGAGTTCAGGTATATGGACACATGGTTACGCTCCACCCCCCCCCAAACTTTAGATAACATTTTGTGCATCTCATGAAGCTGAAGCTGGTCCACAAAAAAACTTGTGCCATAATTAACTCATTCATCTTTAAAATGCGACAATACTCTGTTGCTTTTCGCATTTGATTGGGTTCATCTGTCTGTGCTGTCAGAATGGCTCAAGTCAGCAGAGCTACAACAGAAACAATGCTGTTAATCAGCAGAAGGGGAAATGTAGCGAGTGTGGACATCTCATAAATAACTATAGATTACAGATCAGAATGGTGGAAAGCTAAAGTGAGCTTGTAACAACAGGCTGTTGGTCATCACCTCAATCCAGGCAAAACTCCCATTGGGTGCCCTTTTGCATTTATCTTTGTACACGGACCACTTAGTCAGTCTAAAAGCAGCGAAGGGCAGCAACGTAGCTCTTTGTGGTTCTGGACGACTTCCTAAGTATTAATCATAATGTACACAAACAGAAAGCTGTTCATTGTCTGAATTCTGTTTTTTGCTCTCCCAAGCAATTCCCCACAGAATCCCTCTGGATAAGAACTTGTCCATAAACAATATGGAGGAAGGATGTGATGACACATCCTTTGAAAGGGGTGTGTGCGCACACATGATGTAATGTTGCAATTTTTAAAAGGTTATAGCAGTTTGCCACCGACCTGTAACCTAAGCAACTGAGTGGAGCCATGAGCAGCAGAGGGGGAGGGGTGGATTCGCACTGTGTTGACTGGAGTAGATGAAAGGAGAGGCCTTGGAATAGGGCTGTGCTGTATATGCAGCTGAACGTTTGTGAGAGGTTGCTGCTGAAAGGGCAGCTCTTTTAGCAATCTGTATATAAGGAGCCTTGAGAATCGGCTTGAATTCCTCTCCACAGTCGTTCTCAGGTCCAAAAAGGTTGCAAGACTCTACTGCTCTAATGTTTCTTCTGAGTATGAAATGTTATATTCTCTCTCTCACCCCACCCCACCAAAAAAAACCCCCTGTGGAATCTTGTCACAGTGGAAAACTGTATCTCAGCTCTTCATCAATAGCTGCCTGAGCAGTTTGGATTAAGACTTGCATGTACAGGGAGAAAAGTAAGCCAAGTATTTTAATTGCACACCGCTTGTTTTTTTTAAAATAATTACAACATCTTCAGAGTTTTTGCAAACCTGCTAAGAGGAGTCAGATTTATGCCCATCCAAAAGTGCTTCTGGCTGTTCACTATCAGCAGAAGTGGCATCTGTTTACATAAGATGGAACATACTGTTTGGATCCTGCTATTCAATGAGGAAGAGCCATTCTGTCCCAGGGTTATTATACTTCGACCAAAAGATGTATTGCATTCAGAGTGCCATATATTTTGCAGATGGCATCTGCCTTTCTTCTTCTTCTTTTCTTAGCCCAAATCTGATATGACCCTGGCATCCCGCTGCCCCATCCCCTTTCCCAATGTGCATCCATGACAAATCATAACAGTTGGGAGTGACTTTCAGTTGCAAGTGAGTTTGAAAGAAAGGAAAATTAAACTTTGAGGGGAACTTTCACCACTAAGTTTAAAAATGGGAAGAAGGCTGAAGGCATAGGTTTGGGATGTTGCAACTAGGGGTACCAGCTTGACTGATGGCTGCCAATCAGGGACTGATCCAGACATTTGAGAAAAGCAAAACATTCTGGTGGAGGATGGAAATCTCCTGAACTGGTGCAGGGCTGTTGGTGATAGTGGGGTGGGTGAGGTGAGCCATTAGTGTTGCTGCTATGAAGGTTGATGAACCCAGAATTTAAGTATCAGCATAAAAGCTAGATGTATAGAAAGGATCCTTGGAGTGAAGGGATTAGCCAGTGTGGTATACTGTTTAGAGTTGGACTAGGACCTGGGAGACCAGGGTTAAAATCCCCATTTGGCCATGAAGCTCACTGAGTGACCTTGGGTCAGTCATAGATTCATAGATTCATCCCCTTAATAGGAAGGGGATCTGATAGGCCATCTAATCCAACTCCCTACAATGCAGGCATCTCGGCTAAGTCTAATTTGCAGGGGTGTTGTGGGGGATTAAATGAGGGAGGGGAGAACCGTGGACACTACTTTCAGCTCCTTGGAGAAAAGGTGGGATATAAATGCAATAATAAAAATAAAAGTTTATCAAAGAGAAAAGCAGGAGAAAATGCAGCAGAAGTACTTTTTTCTCTAGGTCAATGCTGTCTAGTTGCAGAAACTGGCTGGTGCCAGATTGAATTTGTTAGAGGGTATAACAATGAGTTGTAAGGAAATAAGGTTGATCTTTTGCCCAGAAACTAATTGGAGTGGATTGCCTTTAATCTATTGGTAGCAAGTTTCTTGTAGTCAATAAGGTGAATGTCCGTAGCAGCTACTTTCTAAAATACTAGAACAACCATGTTTTTTATTATTAGTAAAATGAGCACGTCCATGCCACTAGTCAAATGGAATAAATATTCACACAGCAGGAAAGTACCTCATATATTCCTTTTCTTCTTTTAAAGAATCATAGAATTGCAGAGTTGGAAGGGACCCCCCACTGCCATGCAGGAATCATGACTAAATAATAATCCCTGGCAACTGGCCATCCAACCTCTGCTTAAAAACTACCTTCCAAGGCAGTCCATTCCGCTGTTGGAACAACTCTTCCTGTCATAAAATTATTCCTAATATTTAGTCGGAATCTCCTCTATCTTGTAATTTGAATCCATTGGTTTGTGTCCTACCTTCCAGAGAAGGAGAAAACAGCCCTTCAGCCCTTGAATATGGCTATCAATCCTACCTCACTCTTCTATTCTCCAGACTTCTACCCAAGCAAGTCATGTTTATAGAAGAAACCATAGGAAATTGGCTTGTACTGAACCAGACCACTAGTCCATAAAGCACAGTAATGTCTACACTGAATGGCAGTGCCTCTCTAGGATTTCAGAGAGGGTTTTCTCCCAGCCCAGCCTGGAGATGCTGCGGATTAAACCTGGAGCCTTCAGCGTGGAAGGTGGATGCTATACCACTGAGCTATGGGCTTTCCTCTTAAGGATAAATTTAAGAGTTTTGGTTCTCTGAGCGCCATTCTAGATTTGATAAGGAGAAACCTTTGTGACTGGGGACAGTGTGAGTGGTGCTGCTGGCTCATTATCCATTTTCCACAATGTGCATTTTCTGACCCTTAAAGCAGATGATGTAAAAGTGACCTTTTTACGGGACCAATTTATGGTAGTATAGCAATAGGCAGTATTTGCATTTGCACATCTCCATCAAGCAGAAGTACCTAATTCACACAGCATTCTCTGTTACAGCCTTCCCCATCCTTTGGGCCCATGTGTTGTTCGACCTCTGCCCCAAAATGTTGCAGCTACCTTCAGTCAAGTCCATACAATAGTGTTGCCATGTTAGAGTCACGGAAGGCCATTCTCTTGCGGTTGGGCATCCTCAGTGTAAGCACGTTCCAACCTCATGGGATTTCATCATTCATGTTGTTATTCCTACACCAGCAGCTGGATTTTCGTAAGGAGGCAGCGCTGGAGTGGGAATCAGCTGCTTGAACAGAGTTTTTGTGGGTGATCCCATCTTCCATTTGTCACCATGTCAGCATGTAAACAGGCCACAAGGGAGCAATTTTTCGGCAGTGCCACACCTCTACCAAGAGATCTGAATTGGGCTTAGACTCACAATAGTTTAATCATGGATACTTTGTCTTTGTAATCGAATGAGCTGTTTTGACAAGCGACACATCTTCAAAATTCTTGCTCCTTGTTTTTGCTTTTAATTTTTGATTCTTAGTGTTCCCTGACCATTGCATTAAAGGCATTTGGCACCTTGCCAGTTTGTCTTCCTTTTCTGTTTTGTGTCTTTGAGAAGGGAAAGTGGATAGCACCAAATAAATTTCGCCTTTCCAGAGTAATCCTGCTCAGGTCCACCCGCTGTCAAGTTACCAGCAAATTCATGCTTCCACTAGGTGTTCCCTAGAGTTTCTGCAACCGAAGATAAGCTGTAATTGTGTTCCTGTATTGACCATCAAATTGTTTACCTGATGTCAGCTTTGTTTAGTGCTGTTAAATCAATAAAGTCTTTAAGCACTGGCTTCTTGCAGAGATGTTGACACCTTCAGCACGGGCAACTGCTTTGCACCTAGGGAATGTTTTACTCCATTGCTCAGCACTAAAGCACACTTCCCCTGGGATGACCCTCTTGGGAGGGGTGTGGGAGTGGAATGTGAGCTTCAGTGTGATGCTCTGCAGATGAGCCAAGGAGAGCTCAAGGGCCTAACCACCTGGGTTTTGTTTTCCCCTGCAGGATGATGCCCGTCAGTTGTTTGCACTCTCTTGCACTGCAGAGGAGCAGGGGATCATGCCAGAGGACTTGTCCAACGTGATCAGGAGGCTGTGGTCAGACAACGGAGTCCAGGCCTGTTTTAATCGTTCCCGAGAGTACCAGCTGAATGACTCTGCTGCATAGTGAGTGACTTTTCCTTGGATATTTTATTTTTGCTGGAGTAAATGTATTCTGAACTTTAAATAGCATTTGAGCCATGCCATTTTGCTCTGTGTGGGGAACCACAAGATGTAGCAGACTTGAGTGACCCTCCAAAGCCACTCAATCAGGGCTAAACTAAATGTGACAATTAACAGGCCTATGTACAGTGGTACCTCTAGATATGAACGGGATCCGTTCTGGAGCCCCGTTCGAATCTGGAAGCAAATGTAACTAGCGACGGCACGTCTGCGCACGTGCACGTCGCTTTTCGCCGCTTCTGCGCATGTGCGTGGCGTCATTTTGAGCGTCTGTGCATGCGCAAGCGGCGAAACCCAGAAGTAACGCACTCTGATAATTCCGCGTTGCCATGGAGCGCAACTCGAATGCACTCAACCTGAAGTGCAGTCAACCCGAGGTATGACTGTATGTCTGTTTTAACTGTGGGCAGTTCTGCAAACATTCTTGCCATAATGGCATTTGTTGTACAGTGGTACCTCGGGATGCGAACGGGATCCATTCTGGAGCCCCGTTTGCATCCAGAAGCAAACGTAACTAGCGACGACACGTCTGCGCATGCGCATGTCGCTTTTCGCTGCTTCTGTGCATGCGCATGATGTCATTTTGAGCGTCTGCGCGAGCAGCGAAATCCGGAAGTGACGCGCTCCGTTACTTCCAGGTTGCCGCAGAGCACAACTCAAACATGCTCAACATGAAGCATATTCAACCCAAGGTATGATTGTATATTGGCTGAACTGCTATTCAAAATGAGCAGTGAGTTAATTATGCCTCCAGGATGTATAGCTCTTTAAAGCATGGTGGTAGCTGTACTTCCAGCTTTTATTTTGTGTGCCGTCATATTCCTCTTTGCTTTGGAAAACCCTCCTGCTAGAAGTCCATGTGCATGCATAAAACTTCCTTCCTAGTGTGACGGAAAGCATGGCTGAGCAGGATGGCTGGCTCATGTGTGAGATACCTGGGAGCCTTGTTACAGGGGCAAAGCTCATCCACATAGTTCCTGTGGGATTGTTGAGGTTGTGTGTTAAGAGTTGGAGGCATGCACGCTTTTCCAGGTTGTGGCCTCAGCCTGCAGCTAATGGAGAAAGGAAACATTCCGTTGATGAAACAGAGAAAGTGGGTGAAACGTTGCCTCTGTGTGGGCCTATTTTATTTTTTGTTTTCCAGAAATACTGCTGAGCAGTTCAGACTTTGATTATTTGTTGCCTTTTTACTCATTTGGAATGTCCCACATCTGCCTGTGGAATAGTTATTTAGATTTCGGCATCAAATGCCGCTTTGTGGCATACGAAAACATAAATATTGTGTCAAAACACAGATGGGCCCGCAGAAACGAGGGATGTTAAAATGAAGAGAGCTATCCAGGCTTTCTGAACAATATATGTTTTCTAAGGGAAGAAAAATATGTTTTGAAATGTGCTTACGCAGCTCGTTAACTCTGTAATGAGGCGCCTTTGCCAGTCTCGCAGCCATTGTTAAATGTGTCTACAATTCACTTGCTAAGTTAGCAATGAGCAATCCACTGTCTCCACAATATGCTGGTATTGTTGCCAACAGACCACCATGCTAAGAGTTGGAGGCTTCCATCACACATGTATACTTTGAAGGGTTCTTCTGTTCTGGATGTCATGCTTAGTGCAAACACTAGGAGAAAACTTACTGGCTTTTTAAGACGAGCCATCTCAGCCAGTGAGGAAACGTGTCCGTCTTTCCATTTCAATTGATAAAAAAGAGAGAGAGGATAGAGGCAGCTGAAACCAGCACACCTGTTCCTTTAACAGTGTGTTGGTTTTTCCTCTCAGTTCAGCTTGCATTTCCCAAACACATGCTGTGGCACTCTGCTTTCTGCTTGTGAGTAATGTGGTGCTTTTAGCCTAGGTCATAAAGAAAGCCAAGAGGTCTCTTTTCTTGATGCAGGGTCAAGCAGGTCAACTTGTGTGTTTTTGGAGGGGAGTTTTGCAGAATCCCTGAGGACCTGCCCCTTCAGATAGTCTCTGCTTGCTGTCTAGTAATGCTTCTTAAGGGAAGGCAGTTCGGCAAAGGTCGGAGTATTTATCTGTAGACGAGACTTCTGAGTCAGGTTTCTTAAAAGTCAGGTTAGGAGTAGAAAATAGCATGCTTCCCACCCACTCCCAAGCTAGTTTACGAAGACTGAATGGATCACGCCGTCATGTAACTCTGTGACCCGAGCCTTTGCCACTACCTGTCCACACCACAGGCATTCTGCACCTGATTGCACTTTAGCCCCAGGCACAGCATGCTTGTTTTAAAGGCCTTTCCACTGATGGAAGTTTCCCTTTGCTTGTTAATTACTTGAGCTTCTGCTCTGCCTTCCTTGGCAAAATGTGGTGTGCTAGAGTGTTGCTCTCTTGCAAAAAAAATGGACAGGGAACTTGATCTCTTGGTTTTTGTATTTATGCACATGCTTTTTGCTAGCGCGATATTTCCAACTGTATGGCTTTGATTACTATTGACTTGCTGCCTCCCCCCCATTAGATTCTGAACTGTTCTTATAAGAAGATCAGGCAAATTTATGGAAGATAGGTTTGTCAATGGCCATCAGTCGTCATAGCTAAATGGAACCTCCAAGTCCAGGTGCAGTGCTTCAGTTTTAGCTGCCATTAGTATGTAAGGCACATGTGGCCTTAAGAAGAGCCCTGCTAGATCAGACCAAGGGGGCTATCTAATCCAGCATTCTGTTTTGGCCTACCCACAATCAGGGTGCGAAGGCAGCAACTGTCTCTCTTATTTGTTTCCCAGCCTGCTGTTTCTGTTCCTAGGACTGGGGTGCTCCTACCCTGTCACTTAAGGTCTTGTTTGCTAACAACATCACTGCTTCTCTCAGTCAACTACCTTGGCTTCACAAGAATGAATATTAGGGGGAGGGCCATAGCCCAGTGGGAGAGCATCCGCCTTGCATGCAGAAGGTCCCAGGTTCAGTCCCCTGCATCTGCTGATAGGGCCTTCATGGGAACCCCTGTTTGAAACCCTGGAGAGTCATTGCCAGTCAGTGTAGTAAACGCTAAGCTACATGGACCAAATATATCTGACTCATTGTAAGGTAGCTTCCTATGCTCTCTGAGCGCCCCTTGGCAACATCCGAAGGCCCTGATCCACCTTGCAAAGTCAAGCCCAGGCTGCCACCGGGCCCAGCACTGGCAGCTGCCACAAGCAGCTTTGGCTGGCCCATCCCTTCCTGTTGCCATCCCACCACTGCACGTACCTGACCTGAGGGTTGTGGATCACGGGCTGTACTGATCAAAACAGGAGCCTCAGCAATCACTCTCTCCCACTGGAAACAAACCAGGACTACTCCAAGAAAATGTATTTGGCAAAAAGGAGTGTTAGGCCCTGATGGGCTGCCCCCTTACACGCTTGTGATTGGCCAAGTGGATAGCCAGCCAGTCAGGATTTTTTTAAAACCTGCCCCACCCCCATTATTCACTTCTCACTTTCATCAGTGGCCCCCTAGCCTCATGTTTTGGCCCCCCATTTACACGATTTTCACCATATTCCTTGGAATATTCTGGGGCCCCCAGGGGGCCATATGGCCCCCAGTTGGGAAACACTGGACTCGATGACCCTTGGGGTCCCTTCCAACTCTACAATTCTATAAGACAGACTAAAACCAGTATTGGACACGTGGCCCAAGCATTCTAGCCCAACAGCCAACCCAAGAGCATTGTTTTTATTTTTGTTGTTGTTGCAGTTTGTAAGGGTAAAAAGGGGTGGGGGTGGAGGAGGTTGACTGCCTTGACCTCACAATGGTCAGCTGCTTAGCTATTGACACTCAGCCAGCTGGGGCTCTGCAAAGGCAAGCGAGAAGCAAGCATGACTGCTTCTTGGAAATCAGGATGTTTGGAGGGTGGGGTTTCCCCTCAAATGTGCCTCGTGCAATGTATCAGACAAAAGGGGAGCATTGTAGAGTAAGGAATGGGGAAGCAGCCATGCAATCTTGTGGAAGACCATAGCTCAGTGGTAGATTGCATGCTTAGGTTGCAGAAGATACCAAGTTCAGTTCTCAGGATTCTAGGTAGTCAGGCTGGAAGGACCTGTGTCTGGATCCTTGGAGAGCCATTGCCATTCAGCGTAGGCAGAACTGGACCAAGAGCACCTGTGGCCAGACTCTGCCTAAGGCAGATTCCTCTGTTCACCACTGAATGCCAGTTCCGGATGGAAGCCAAAGAAAGTACTGTTGACTTCCTGTCCTACTGTTGGGTTTTCCAGAGATGTCTGGTTGGCACTGTGGGAGGCAGTATGCTAGGCTATCAGTGGACCTTGGATAGATAAGCAGGGCTGCCATTCATGTTCATAAAGTAAAGTTGGCAGTCACACCTGGTGTTCATAGCTGTGGCCAGTGGTTGCTGGTGCCACTTGGGGCTGGTAGGGCAGAAAGCAGTGAGGCCAACAGGATACAGAGCCAATGATGATACGCAGAGACAACTGGATTTGTCCCTCCTTGCTGAGGTCCTACTAAGGAGTAGTAAGCTGGTACCCACTGCCACTATGTTTTTAAGAAAGAAGGGCAGCAGGTGGGGGCTGGTTGAAGTTGGTGGGCTCACCTGCTCACCATTATGGACCAGCCTCCACTGGCTGTGGCTTTTAATTTGATCAGATAAGTGGTGTGGTCAAAGGCTAGGATGGACAGGGAGAGAGGGCACAGGATGCCAAGTAAGAATCAGTTAGAGGATATATGTTACTTAAACACTTGCTCTTCTTATCCCCCTTCGCTTCGCTTCCCTTCCCTTCCCCATGTTGGGATACTGCCAGGGAGACAGAGTCCATCATGGCCCCACGTCGATTCCGGACGTCCATTGATCTCCCGTAGACAACGCAGTATCATTCAATTAGCGACACGAGCTCCAGAAATAGCTTGCCACATTCCAGAGCTCATGCACGCTCTATCCGCAGAATTCACACAGCGGAAGATGCACGCAGGAGAGCATTATTTACAACTTTATTCAGCGTTGGTCAGAACAAAGAAAACATGACTGCCTGCTTCAATGTCTCAGGCACACAGAGAGAAAAACGAAAGCATAGACACAACAGAAACATCCTATGAACAGGAAATACGCAGACTCTGTGACTCACAAAGCCTGCTCCCTTTTAAGGTGGAACGGAAATATCCTAACACCCCATGCCCCACAGACCCCTCTTTACCTTATTGTGATGTGTGGATATATTGATCTGAGAAGGGAAAGGGGATTTCCTTATAAAAGATGCATTTGTTTTGCACTCCACAAAGAGCTGGCCTATGGTGAATCGGGTTTGTCCGCTTATATGTACATATCTTTCTTTTCTCCTTTTACTGTTTTCACCTGAGAAATGGCAGAGCAACAGGATGCCTGCTAGGCTAATCAGATGAGCTAAAAATGGGAAAGTTGCCTGGGCCTGAAGTATCCATGCAACCAAGCTAGAGTCCGTGATCAGCAGGGACTGTATGTGAACAGGAAATGTCAGACAAGGAGCTGGGGCTGATAAACAGTGCTGAGGAAACAACGGGGCTCTGTCTAACATCAGAGCTCTGGCTTCAGAGGTGGCAATACTGGGGATAGGACAAATAGAGACAAGTGAACAAAGAATGCAGATAAATGGCACTTATCAATGGATTATCCCTAGCAAGGGATCATCTCATGACCTGATCAGAGTTAATCCGTTTTAGGCTGCAATCTTGTACCCACTTTGCCTGGGTTGCAATCTCCACAGTACTCCGTGAGCCTTACTTTTGAGTAGACGGGGTTAGTCTTCCACTGTTAGTTCCCCTTGTTACGGAGTTTTCAGCTGTTTACTTAATGAGCACCTGTAATGATATTTATGTATATCGAAAGAAGAGCAATATTGAGAAGAACTTGCAGGGGCTAAAAATCCGTAAGTGCAAATTGAAGCAATTTCCTCAGCGGGAGACCTCTGGGAATCAGGATCAACCTTGTTAATTCTGTTGATTCTCCTACTTCCGATAAAAATAGAACACCACATGCCTGGGAGTAAATGGAATTTGGGGGAGGCAGGAAGGTGACTTGATCAAGATAAGATCCACAGTTGTATGAAAGGTAGGCTTTCACCATGTCCCTGGGGATAGCTTGGTAGAATGAGGGGCCTTCATTATCCAGATCTTGTTTTGCAAACATGTTTACTTCCAAACTCCACACGTAGCAGAAGGATAATATCTCTTATATTCGCTATCATTATTCCACATGCCCAATATGCAAAATGATTGAATATTTTTCGATCTTTATCATCCAGCTACCTACCCCCATGAGGTTGTCAGTGGCATTCAATTTTAAAGATGGGGAGACTGAAGGTAGGGGCCTCATTCACATGTAAAGCTGGGATAGCTCAGTTGGTAGAGCATGAGACTCTTTATCTCAGGGCTGTGAGTTGAAGCCCCACATTGGACAGAACATTCTTGCATTGCAGGGCGTTGGACTAGATGACCATCGTGGGCCCTTCCAACTCTACAATTCCACGATTCCTTGAAATGGCATACATTCACACACAGCAACCTTGCTCCTTCATTCTTGTAAGCAATAAAGCAAGCCTGGGTTTAGCACTTAACCCGGTGCTTCCAGTTATGTGCAGATTGTGAAATGGAAGCCATTTCCCTTTTAAACCATGGATCCTGGCTTCGTTTGCTGCTTTTGCGTAGAGATGAGCAAACTGGCAGGAAAGGAGAAGCCTGTGGGTGATTGCCACTCATATACGTCTTGGCTTATCCAGAGATTTGGCTTAGCGTTATATGCAAATGCTGCCAATGACTCACCCAAGATGTTTGAGTTGTCTTCACTGACATCTGTAGAAATAGTAAAAAAAAAAATAAAAAAATTTGAAAAATGTATCCAAATCTATTGTAGGCAACATTTCTACAGCATGGTGCTGTTTTTTTTTTGGGGGGGGGTGTGCATGTATGTACCTGTGCATGGATGCTTATGTATGTAGAGATAGTTGAGGAAAAAACACAACATTTCCTAGGAAGGACAAGGAGGGAGAGCTAATACTAAAGCACAGGAGGCTGATAGTGCTGGATGGTTGAAGACGATGCTTCTTCTTGTTTCTCTTATTTCTTCTGCTTAGAGCTGAGCTGAAATTTCCCAGAAGACATTTTGCTGAGTTTCTGAGATCTCTCCCCCACCCCACCCCACCCCGTATCAAAAAATCTCTGCAGGATTGTCTTCAAACATTATTTGCCATGTTTCAGTGGCATTTGCCATTCCTGCCCCAAACACACACAGTGTCCCAGAACAACACTAAATTTGAAGCATTGTGCAGGGTGCCACCATCCACACTTCCAGTGGTGCAAAAACAAAACAAAACAAAAAAGAAACCTTGCAGGGGGGAGAAATAGAAAGAAGGTGTGCTGCTGCTGCTAATGTTAACCCTAATGGTGAGCCCCACCCCTGATAAATCTCTCCTCCTGAATAAATTTTGGTGGAGGAGTCCTCGCTGCTTTATCTGTGCGCTAGCAGGTTGACATAGAGAGTTTGGAGAGACCTTTTGCTTACTATTCTACTCTGCTAGTCAGGAGGAGGATGATCCCAGAGGGGTGTTCTGTTTGCTTCCCTCTGTTTCCACTTGACTGAAAGAGAAAGTGCATCATTAACATCAGTGATGACATTTAAATATTGTGTGTGTGTGTGTGCACGTACATGCATGCGCATGTGCACACACGCACAGATGCACGTGTTAGTCAACTGTTTGTTGCTTTTTAGAACGGCCACTTGGGGCATTTAAAATTTCTCATCGGATCCCTGGAATGAAAACGTCGTAGCTTTAATAAGCTATTATATTTGCTGACATCAGGGGGTACTGCTTTCTTTCCTAGGTGTGCACGTATTTAATAAGTTCGTTCGTTTTCTAACCTGCTTTAGTTTTTGTTTTCAAGAGCTCCCTGTGTAACATGGCGCAGGGGAATCTTTTCCGTGTGCGCACACACACTGCTTTTGTGATCACAGTGACAGATAGACTAATTTCATAGTAATAATTTGCTTCTTTTTATGAGCTGGCATTTTGTGGTTCTTTCAGACTGATTGTGGCATGAGCTTTTTGTTCAGTACAGACCCATTTCTTCTACATCAGGGTGGAGTGGGGACTTTTTCAGCCCAAGGGCCACATTCCTGTCTGGATGGGCTTCTGAGGGCCACATGCAGGGCCAGAGGCAGAAGCAGGCAGTGTAACCAGTGTAAATTATACCTCATATAGTAGACTAGTGTACACACACAACTTTGCTTTTCTCCATCCTGAAAGCCAAGAGCCATTGTCAGAATTCGAGAGCACACATTCCAGGCAGGCACAAGGATGTAAGGAAGGATGTGAAGCAGCCACTTTGAGGGAGTTGGTCTGGGGAGGGGATTTGGTGAGGGGAGATTCCTGAGGGCTAGATAGAGATGTTTGGAGGACCTTATTTGGAGCGTGAGGTTCCCCACCCCTGCTATAGATGTATTAAGTGAATTGGGAAGATGTTATATTTGATAGGCAAGGAAGGTAAAACATGCAGCGGTGGGTAGCACCACATACAGAAAAAGAGAGACAGCAGGTTTGCTTCCTTGTAAATGTTGTTCTCCAGATGTGGCTTAAAATCAGTCACACTCTTCACCCACCTTGAAGTTCTCAGCCCTGGTGTACTTTTTACTTCAGCACCTGGCTGTTTGCTTGGGGTTTTTTTGTGGGGTTTTTTTTAAATTTTTAAAATTAATACAGAATCGAAAGTGCAAATAAGAAAGAACATAACCAAAATTACAAAACATGGGAGACATCTGCAAAAGTTGCAGATACAAAACAATAAGAGAGCAGGTAGTATATAAAAGCAAAAACACACCGTGATGCTGCAAATTCACAACTTGCCACGAGGAGAGAGTTTTTGTATATCTGAATTTGACACATAAGAAATAAAATCCCATCAAATGTTTTAAAAATGTTCTGGGTCTTCCTTACCTTTAGAAACACCATGTGCTAGTTGTTTTCTCTGCAACAGCCACAGTTTCCACATATTTTGATGCTGCAAAGAAAGGTACAAGTCCTGTGATGTCTTCCTTTTTGTGGGGTTTGAGTTTTGATCTGAGTTCTTGGATGTCTTGTCTCTCTGCCTGCCTACGGAAGGGCCTCTCTACTTCTTAAAATTTTGCACCCAGCTTGACAGCCTAGCCGACCAACCCACATGTGTGTATTCCTCTTGAAGAGGGTGTGAGTAAGCGGTTCTCTGTTTTTCTCTACTTTTAGGTTTAGGAAAAAGAGGGCATCTCTCCAGAACACCAAAACAAACTCTCCCTCCCCCCCTGCTTAAAACCCTGCTTTGGGGGTACTCTGGCCACAGCTTCCCCAAGATGTTTGTGAGCCAAGACTTAGTCTTTTAATAGGAGACCCGCAGTTGCCACCCCCTCAGTTCCTGTTGTTCTGCCTGTGAATAATGTTTCGTGTTCCCTGTTTAGCTGCTTAACAGTCAAATGCTGCCCTTGAAATTGCTGGTGAGAATGTTTTGTGTAGGCATTTCCACAGTCACTTATCTGTTCGTTTTAAAATAGGAGTAGGAAGGATTTGTTGTCTTCATATCCTCTTCCAAAAGAACTTGGATGAACTTACTCTGGCCAACAGCCACCCAGCTGGGCTAAGTTCCTCACAGAGGAAGAAGGGCCGTGAGCATAGAGCTCCTGCTACACACTTGTCAACAAATAAGTTGCTTCTATGATTCTATCCTATGAATCAGTGCCAACTCCAGGGTATCAGGGGCCCTTGGACAAAATGCCCTCAAAGGGCTCTTCGCCCTAAGTAACCCATCTCATGGTCAGTTCCTGTTTGCTTGCCTTCTATGTGTGGATGCATTCTGCACCATTGCTGATGGGACCAAGACCAACGGGGTTCGGTTTCCTTCCTCTTTGTTCTGGTCCAAGAATAGGCGGTTTTCAGGCTTGTTGGATCTCCTTTGTTTTGGACCAGAAACCTGAGAGCCGCCAACCAGAGCCAGGAACATAAGTCATACACTTATAATTAAAGAATTTGGGGTCTAGAGGTTTCAGGGTAAATTTGAGTAGCAGGACTGAATAGAACTTGCAGTTCTTCCTCACAGAAATCCACTCCTGGTTGTTGCCCCAAGCGCTCTTCATTTTGGCAGTATAGTTGAGGACAGGAGGAAGATATCCTGTTGTTGTTGTTGTTGTTGTTGTTGTTGTTGTTGTTGTTGTTGTTGCTGCTACTACTGCTGCTCAGCTGTTTGAATGAGATTCAGAAAGCCTTGCTCATCGACTGCGAATCATCCAGAGATCTATCAGTACATCCCAAAGGGCTCTGGGATTTGCACTGGGCCGTTGTTGGGCATGTGGGCATTGGCTGGTTCCCAGAAGTGCCGGTTCCTGACATGTCCAGAATATCAAAAGTAGAATATGATCTGCCTAGTCCAGTATTTTGTCTTTTGACACTAGCAGACAGTACCAGAAGCTTCATAGACAAGGTGTTCGAAAGCTAGAAAGAAATTCACAATGCCTTTCTATCTATCTGATGTCTTGAGCAGACCTTTCTATTGGGAGAAATGCTTGGACCCATGGACCTCACTATCTCCATGATATTAATAGGTTGGTATACTTTAATAATATTTGCTGCACAATGTCCCCACACCCCACCCCAGCTCCCCAGCTTAGAAACAGATGTTAGAATGCAAAACACAAGTATTGGCCTATACATGTACAAGCCAATGCTTTCTTCCTGTTTGTTCTCCCCCATTCAATATGCGTGTGAGTGGGGGGGGGGCTGGAATTGGTTGTTAATGTTTATGGATTTTTAAAGGGAAATTGGCAACTGTATGCATGATCACCCATTTTAATTGATGATGTCTGCTTGTGTTTTGTAATTGGGCATCTGTATTTGAATGCAGAGCATCTTGTAAGAAGCGGTCCTTCAGAGATGAAGGGGCTGATCTAAATTACTGGCACCCCAGGGGAAGCAAAGCATCTGGCGGCCTCAGCACATAGCTGGTGGGCTGTGTTCAGGTCGGTGCATCACAAGGTCTAGGCTTGTTCCATGTGCTCAAGACTATTTACATATATCATTTCACTAATCCTTACAAGAATCCTGTAAGCTTGGCCTGCATTGTCTCTGCCATGCTACATAACGGGCTGGGCTGGGCTGGACTGGGCTGGTAGACTGAAGCCACAGAGCTTTCCTGACCCTTCTTTCGTTGTGACTTCTGCACATTTAACTTGTGCATAACATCTGAATTTGCTCTTTCAGAAGTGAGACTTCTTTGCAGCTCTTCACAATTTGATCAGCCAAACCTTTGATTTAGGGGCCTCTTTATAAATCCAATCTCATTTTGTTTCTTACACTCAGGTAGCCATTTGGTTTCTTGCCAGTTGGAAGTGACCTCATTTGGTTACCTCCGTTCGTGCAGCTTCTTATAAAAGACCACCACGACTTCCATCACAGTTTGAATAGTTAGAAATCAGATCGGCATTACATTGAGGTGCAATCAGGAGCCAATTTCGGTAGTGCGGTATACTAGCAATAATAAACCTTTAAGTACCTCTTCAGCTGCAGTTCTCAAATGTTTCACTTGATTGATTGGAAAGTTTCTTGCCCAGAAGCATGCCTAAGACTAAAAGATATTTGTTACTCTTAGAGTCCTGGAGTTCTTTTCCTCTCTGTTCCTAACCCACCCTCCAAATGAAAAACCCAAGTGCTTTTCAGTTTTGCCGTTCTGTCCTGATAACTGTGAGTGCTTCTGCAAAAGAGCTTTCATTAATCCAGGGTGAAACCAAAACCATGAAAGCTGATTTTATTACTTAAAACAACGGATGGGGAACTTGTGGCCCTCCAGATGTTCCAAATCCCATCATTCCTGAAGACTGGCCATGTTCTAAGGGTGGAAAACCAGACAAATAACATACAAACTTTCAATTCATATGTAGATGAAATATTCATGAGATTGAAGAAAAGTGCATTTTTCTGCCTTCAAAATCCAATTTTCTCACCCCCTTTTTTGACAGAATTGTCTTTTTCAGAGTGTCATTCTGCCTGTGGTACATCTCCCCAAAGTTGTCTTTCTCCTCTCATTCTGATTTTGAAGTGAAATAAAGATTCATTGGTGTGTATAAAGCATGATGGACCAGATTCAGCTAACCAGTCCTCTTGGCAGAAGCCCACCCAATGTGTTCCATTTGCACAGCTGGGTTTCCCCCCTGCCCCCCCCAATGATTCTGGGAAGGTAAAAGGTAAAGGTAAAGGTACCCCTGCCCGTACGGGCCAGTCTTGACAGACTCTGGGGTTGTGCGCCCATCTCACTTAAGAGGCCAGGGGCCAGCGCTGTCCGGAGACACTTCCGGGTCACGTGGCCAGCGTGACATCGCTGCTCTGGCGAGCCAGAGCCGCACACGGAAACGCCGTTTACCTTCCCGCTGGTAAGCGGTCCCTATTTATCTACTTGCACCTGGAGGTGCTTTCGAACTGCTAGGTTGGCAGGCGCTGGGACCGAGCAGCGGGAGCGCACCCCACCGCAGGGATTCGAACCGCCGACCTTTCGATCGGCAAGTCCTAGGCGCTGAGGCTTTAACCCACAGCGCCACCTGCGTCCCTTATTCTGGGAAGGTAGGTCAGGAGAACTCCCAGAACAGAGCTAACGGAGGAGATGAGAGATGGTTCCACCAGGCAAGCAAGAAATGCTTCTGCTGATGGAGTGATCTCCTTAGGGCTATGTTGAATTCCTCCCATATTTCCTTTACTCTTTCATGTTTCCCAGCTTCCTCTTCCAAGACTGTCATAAAAAATGGAGGACCATACAACCCTTAATTGATAGAAATACAGTCATCAAGATGCTTTAACATTCTGTCTAGTTCCCTTGGGCAGAATGAGGGGAGATTCACAGCCAAAACACCATCAGAATCTAACTGGTACATTTTTTTTTTAAAGATACACCATCCAGGGTTCCACTTCATAGGATTTAAGAATGTTTGGCATTTTTTCTTCTTTCTGCTTTCCGAAAGACAAGTGGGAAGCACTGATTTCCTAGTTTTCATTTTGTTTGGCGTGTCTTAATTATTCAGATGTGTCAGTGTACGGTTGAATTGCTTTCAAATTTATTTTTTCAAAGCACTCCTCAGTGGAGATAGGGTGCCATTAGCAGTGTTGAATGGGTGGCTTAAGCAGATTGCACGATGTGTTTGATAGTTAACTGCAACATCCTGATTCACCCAACGTTTCTCATCTTCAGCAGCAGAGACCTGACATTTTTGAAGGAAAAGAGATGTAAAAGGAGTATGAAATGTCTTGGTCAAAATCGTTCAAACGATGCAAATAAAAGCTGTGATCAGAAACAACAAACAAACAAACTCACCATTCTCTTTTCAGGATATTTTAATAAATTAAACAGTGGGAAGAGGAGGGGGAGTGTAACCGTTCCATTATTCTGTTGTGTGCTGTGCAGTAATTGAGTGTAGCATCTGCTGCCTGACAGTATCTGCAGTTACAGCAGCTACGTGCAGGGAGAAATCAAGCAAAAGGGCAGCTTGCAGATCACAAACCTCTAGCTCTTCTGCCAAGGAAAGGGAAGTTGGGGGGCTGCCATCCCCTCTTACATCTCTGTAAGATTTCTCAATAATGGAAGGCTGATGATCTGACTAATTATGAAAGCTCCCATGCAGCTTATTTTAGTTGTCCAGGTTTCTCTTTCATACCACTATACAAGTCAGAGAAAGTTGACATTTGGCTTTCCTCCCCCTCCACCAACCTTTCCACAGTAAATGCATTCAGGTTCTGTGCAGGCCAGAAGTGTTGCATTTGTCCGTACAGAGTCAAAAAGCATTATTTTGCGTATTGCGTGATCTGAGCGACAGTCTGTTTTATGCCTCTGAGCTCTGCAAGTATAACAGTTTCCTGGGAGAGTTTTATTGTGATGGTGAGTGGCTTCACTGCTGCTCTTAATATCCTGACTAAATTATTCTGTCTGCCTTGGTACATTTGGAGGAAGTGGATCCAGGAGTGTAATGGTTTGGTCAGCTTCATCAAAGCACTGAAATCTTTTTTGAGCTCTTTCTGCACATGCTGCTCAGACGGTTTGAATGTGTGGGCAAATCCAGGAAGTGTGCCAATTTATGACGATTCTCTTTCCAGTTTGCTTCCTGAGTTAGCAAAGTCATTGTAACATAATGCTTTAGAAAGTGCGCCTATTCTTGCTCTTGCATTCTGCAAAAGCTCTCATATTGTGGACCTTTTCAAGATAAGCAGCACAAAGTCATTACTAAGAATCCGAAATCTCTTATGGATTGTGTAGTTTGGTCCTTCAAAATTGGATTTCCCAGCTCTCCCAACAGCTGTTTATAGTTGCTTGGAAATAGTAATTGATTGCATATGTAAAGGTTTGTATGCAAGTTGTTCACAGGTCAGGAGAGTCATAGTTTGTTTTATTTTTGTCTGTTTTATCCACAAAAGTATAACCTGCCTTTCGGTGGAGATTCCTCAAGGCGGAGCATACCAACATAAGCAGAATATTACAGTAAGGTAGAGCTATTTTAAAACCCATGACCCACTGTTCCCTACATAAATGCTTTTATCTATTTTTGCCTATTAGAGATTAAGATTGCTCATTAAATGTAACAATATCTATAAAATAATAAAAAGGGGAAATTGAAAACTCACCAAGAGTTTAGGTAACTTGGGGTTTTTCTTAGCTTTGTTTTGGGAAGATTTGGAGGAATAGGGCTGTTTACTGCACATATTTTTGGGTTACCAGTTTTTCATACATTCTCCATTTGTGCCCTTAATAACAGCATAAGATTAGGGAAATTAGCAGGTGAAGGTTTTATCGGCACAGGGATAAAATCATGTGAAAGTGTTCCCTCACTAAGTATCTGCATGTCAGGCCTATGCTAAGCCAGACCATGGACTGCTCTGACCCTGCCTCTTGTCATGCACCCTGTCTGCTCAGATTCTGACCTTGGACTGACCCTGGACCACATTGTCTACATTGGTGTGACTTCTGGCAAGTCCCCTGGTTACTCAGTGAGAGTAGGGCTGGAAGAGAGAAGCACAACTAAGAAAATGTGCATGCATGTCTTGTTGTGAAAGCCCATTGAGAAGGGAGCCTACATCGTGCCCTTGCGCTCCAGGTAACCACTTGGGGAGAAGTGTCCATGCGCATGTGTGAAGTGATAACGCACACATACCCCTCTCCTTTGCCTGGCTCTGTGATTTGTAATTGCATGTACTGGAAACTGAGAGAAAGCAGAGGGTTTGTCTGTTAACAGAAGCTTGTAAGCTCATTAGTGTAGACCTCACTGGTTGCCATGAGGTTTACTTGTTGTTCATGTTGGCTTTTTGCAGTATGGTAGTGCTGCAGAGAGCTTGCTGGGGAGACCATGCATTAAAAAGGGACTCAAAAATAACTTAAACAAGGTTTTAATAAGAAAAACAAAAACTCCTTATACACTAAATACATCAACAAACAAACATGACCCAACCACCAACCCATCCCCCAGGGTAATGGGAGAGCTAGGTGCTGCTCCTTATATACTACATGCAAATGCTGACACACCTTAATCAGTGCAACTCAGCAGCACCTGCTGTGTTTCACAGCTGTAAAGCTGGGTCTCGTTATCTTGCTCTGGCCCTTGCTCTGGCCCCTTAAAGACATACACATTAGGTGGAACAATGATGAACCTTTACATTTAAAGAAACCATTCAACAGTTCAAAGGGTGTTTCTCTTCCCGCCGCCCCCGGCAACTTGCTTGCTTCATTCTGGATTCTACTGAGCTTAGAGACATTGCTTGCACTAGCTGAGATTTCTGAAGAACCTAAAAATAATCGGGCAGTCAGCTGCCTGATACTTGGCAATTTTCAGTGAGATTTGGCAATGCAAGGAACACCTGAAGTGGGCATGTTTGGAGATGTCAGCTGATAGATCTTACTTACTAAATAGACAGGACAAAGAAGGTGTGGCATAGCAGAAGGCCTGGAATTCAACATCCTGCTGTGATGAAGGTTCTGTCTGCAAAAGCATTCCACTTACCCTGATGGAATTATCCCCATCCTCCAACACCCACAAACTGTTCTGGGGGTTCTCTCAATGCCCCCAGAGCCAGTTTCAGGGGGAGGTCCTTGAAATGGGGCTTCCATTGATGAGGCTCACTGGGTGAATCTCTCCTAGAGTTTATAATTCCTGGTTTGCCACTTGCAGGTTGCTGTGCTGCAGAATTTTGCAGCTGTTTGGCATCCGTTTTGAGCACTTTTTTCTGGGGGGGGGGGAACCAACCTGTCAGAACTAGGGAAGTTAGACCTTAATTTATTTTGGGGGGCATAATTTCATATGCTGGGCAGCTTTGGTGGGAGAAGGAAGAATGAGCTGCCCTTCAGTATGCCTGTAAATGTAAAAAGATAGCCCTGTTTTCCTATTTTATCTTATGACCTCTTTTGTCACTTTTGCTCTCATCGTGAGCTTTTAGGCAGGAACTTGTGCAATTCTTTCTTTAAATAGATATAAATATTAGTAATAATATTTTTTAAACACTATGGTAATTAGTAACAACATACCCAATTAGTATACAGTGGTGCCCCGCAAGACGAATGCCTCGCAAGACGGAAAACCCGCTAGACGAAAGGGTTTTCCGTTTTGGAGGCGCTTCGCAAAACGAATTTCCCTATGGGCTTGCTTCGCAAGACGAAATGTCTTGCGAGTTTTTCCGACTTTTTTTCCTCCCCCCCCCCTTTTCTAAGCCGCTAAGCTGCTTCTCTGCTTATCCGCTAAGCCGATAAGCTGCTAAAAGCCGCTAAAAGCCGCTAATAGCGCTAATAGCGCTAATCTGCTAAGCCGTCAATGGGCTTGCTTCGCAAGATGAAAAAACCGCTAGACAAAGGGACTCGCGGAACGGATTAATTTCGTCTTGCGAGGCACCACTGTACATTGTGTCTTACAAAGCTTCAGAATCAAAACAAGGAGGGCAGGTCCCTGTCCAAAGGATAGCATGGTTTCCTCTTCCTTAATGTGACCGTGTATCTTGCTGAGGGCAGCAGGAGATGGATGGCTGTTGTTGTTGTTGTTGTTGTGAGGGCAGCAGGAGATGGATGGCTGTTGTTGTTGTTGTTGTTGTTGTTGTTGTTGTTGTGAGGGCAGCAGGAGATGGATGGCTGTTGTTGTTGTTGTTGTTGTTGTGAGGGCAGCAGGAGATGGATGGCTGTTGTTGTTGTTGTTGTTGTTGTTGTTGTTGTTAAACTGTTATTTTTTAAATTTATATGTCACCCTTCATCCAAAGATCAGAAGATGGTTTACACAAGAAAAACAAATTGCATAACATAATAATAACGACCCGCACACACACGTGTAGAAGGTGATAGATTGTTTAATAGCCAAGGCCTGGCTGAAGAGGAATTTTTTCACCTGGGGCCTTCCTGGGGAGAGCATTTCACAAACAGGGAGCCATTACAGAAAAGGCCCTTTCTCGTGTTGCCACCCGCCAAGGTACACAAAGAAGGGCCTCAGACGATGATGATTGTAGGCTCCGGGTCAGTTCATATGGGCAGAGGCCGTCCTTGGAAGGCTACAGTTGCTGAGGTCCACAAGGATCCTCTGTTGAATCCAAACTAGCAAATATATACTTTTGATTCAAAGCGCTATTCAGTTTGAGCATACAAACAACCCCCTATGACCCATCACAGCATGCTTCATAATAATATACAAGACTTTTAAGCTTTGCATATTTATGTTTGTGATTTGCAGAGCTTTGGGAAGCTGTGTTTACATGGAAATTGTCTTGTTGACACTTTAATAGAGCAGAGATTTGTGCTTCTTAACATTAGTTAGGAAGCCTTTCTCATCTCTAAGCCATTTGCAAAGTGTTATTTGTCATCTCTTCTTTGCTTCTGAGCTAACCAGGATGAGAATTCTCACTGGAATGTAGTCCCGAATTGAAGGGGAGGGGAGGGGAAAGGGCTTGTGTTAGCTTGAAACTGAGAGAGACTGTACGCATGATCATGTACCCTAGCTGAAGAACTTATGCAATTCTCACCCTGCCTGTGGCTGTTGCTTCCTGTTTTTGCAATATGTGTAATCTCCAGCAGTCATATAACAGATGAATTAATGTGTGTGATACAATCAGATCTTCGGTTTAAAGGGGTTGCAGAATGAGCCCAGCCCAGTGAATTTTCTGACCAGAGTCATATTGGCAGAGTTGGGTGTGAAGAACCCGCATCATCCCCCTCCAGCCACGCACCCACCCAATTAAAACCTAGTAGTTAGTCAATAAGGCTTCATTGATCTCCTTACTGACAGAGACACATGGTGTCTTGAAAGCAGGTTTATTGTGGCATGAGCTTTCATGGGTAAGCGCTTACTCTGCAGCAGAGAATGTGGCCCTTTGTCATAATTGACATATTTCAGGCTTTAAGCCAGGCACCCCCAACTCAGCCCTCCAGATGTTTTGGGACTACAATTCCCATCATCCCTGGCCACTGGTCCTGTTAGCTAGGGATGATGGGAATTGTATTCCCAAAACATCTGGAGGGCCGAGTTTGGGGATGCCTGCTTTAAGCTATCTCAGTAATGATTATTCCATAAGTTTATTTAAACTGATTAGATTTATATGCCACCTTATACAGAAATCTTGGTTCACAGGATAAAAATAACAAGTTGAAAATACAATGCAATAGGAGTATAATACATTAAAATACAGCACAAACCTGTTGTGGCCAGGGTGTTCAGATCCGTTCCTATTCTTCATCTGTACAAAAGGGATCACAAAATGTTTGGCCATGCTCAGAATCAAGGGATTCAGGATCCAGCCAGGAACACACACATACCCCAGGTGGTTTTAAAACCTTAAGATGGTTTCTGATAAGTGTCCCACTTTTCATCAAGTAGAACTGCCTCACTTTGTGCATTCACCCCCTTCTCTTCTACTGCATTGCATAGACCCTCATGTGCTCCATTAGTCAACAAAAGAGGTTTAAAGACTCTCTCAAGGCAAATCTTTAAAAAGTAGTATAAACACAGACGACTGGGAAACACTGGTTTGCGAGTGCTCAAGTTGGAGAACAGTCTTTACCGAAGGTGTCGTGGGCTTTGAAGACGCTCGAATTCAGGACGAAAGGTGCTAAGAGGAAGGCACGTTTGGCAAACCCATACCATGATCAACTCCCACCCGGAAACCTATGTCCCCACTGGAAGGACGTGTGAATCTAGAATTGGCCTCCACAGTCACCTACGGACTCACTGTTAAGACTGTGTTCCTGGAAGACAATTTTACTCGGCTATGAATGATCGCCAAAGAAGAAGAAGATTTGTAGCCTGGATAAATAATGCTAATTAATTCTGTGATTATTCCCATAGTCCCTGTTAACCTTCTGTTTGGATTTTATGGTTGCAGAATTTGGCATTTTCAGTGCATAATTCTAGTCTGATCACTCTGCCAGTCTGCAACAGTAGCTTCCTTACAAAGGGCCTTGCTAATGTTTTAAAGTGGGAGCACTGACTGGCTCACCGTGCACCAGTCAGTGCTTCTTAAGAGAACCTATGCTCCATATTAACTTCCCAGCAGTTCTCTCCTTGCCAGGCAGACAAACTTGTATATGTAACGTGCTTGCATGTTTCAAAAACTCTGAGGCCTCTGCATTTGAATTTTCACAGAAAACTCAGCAAGTTCAAAGTGCCCATCATTAAAGCATCCTCTGGTTTTGCAGCACTGGTGCATTGCTTGAGTGCCTTTTCTGGCATAATAAGGAATGAACAAAAAGGATGCTGAAGGCACTGAAATCCGTTATGTTTACTGCAATATACTGCAATATAATGGTTTGTGCACTAGCACCCTTCATCTGTAGGCACCTAAGACACATGACAACACCGAAGGTGCATGAGAACACTGAAGATCCCTGAATTGGACTGCTCTGGATCAAAACAAATCTGGAATGCTTTTCTTCTCATTCAGCCTACATTTGTAAGATACTGATTTACTGTGCAGGGGTCACAGTCATTAGGGTCTTTTCCTGCTTTCTTCCTATTAATTCAAGCTGCTGGATCAACAGCTCTCTACTCTTCAGTCTTCAAATTGAAGCTTTAAGAACTAATGTCATAGAAACCCCTTGTTCTGTAGGAAACCTTGTGGTGATCATTCTCTGTAAGTGGTGTTCTGGGTAAAACAACATATAGTAAAGGTGCTGTGGTTGCTCTCAAGATTTCCCAGTTGGTGCTAGCATGCATCTTGGCCATGGTTTTTCTTCTTCTTTTGAAATGCCATATCTGAAATTCCTAATCGCTTCATGCAGTGCAGATCTTGGTGGATTTCACCACTGCAAATTCCCTGATTTAGCGTGTTTGTAATTTGCTTAAAAGATGCCTGTTTGTAATAATCCAATTAAGCAGTCTTAACTAGGGGGTAATGCATAGTGTTAGTGGATAGGACACCAGTGTGTCTGTCAGATTCCTCTGGCGTAGTGGTTATGATGCTGCTTTCTTTAAAAAAGTTTCTTGCTTTTACTTGTTTTGCTAAGTCCATAATGGCTGGTGTTTCCAAGACAGGGGGAAGGGGGGACGGGACGGTCAGCATTTAAGTGGTGGTGGAAGATGAAATTTTGAGAACATTTGACAGAAGGTGGTTACAGTAAAAGAATGTCAGGTCATTGCACTGCTGTGTATGCGGAATACTTGCTGTGTAGTGCACCAGTGATCCTGCTGAGAAGGGCCAACTCTGACAGCATGCTGCAGAGCAGTACAAACATCGAGTCTTTACAATATGCTGAGCAAAGCACCACATCTGTGATTGCAGAAGATTATTTAACATGGATGGATAAAGTTATTTGTACTCAACGAATAGCAGCAATGGAAGGCAATAAAAACCTAAAAAAAAATGCGTCCATTTTTGTAACGAGTGTGTGTGTGTGTGTGTGTGTATAGATATATATATATAGTCTGAAAAAATAATATTTGGTTTCAGAAAGAAGAGTTAAGACTCTTACAAATGCACACATGCCTCAGAAAGCGTAAAATTAGGATTCTGCCTTAACTTTTGCACCATGTAAGCTGTAAACACATTCTAAAATCTTGTGTATTGTGCTTCCTTACGACTAAAACTCCATGTACCCACACTTTTCCCTTAGTCTTTCAGTCCCAATGCAAAAAAGAATAACTTTAAGGTATTCTGTATGTCTGTAAAAATAATGATTCCAGCCATTAAAAAAACAAAACTTGTAACTCAACCATTTTTCATTCTATTTCACTGAGCACCAAGGTGATTTCCCATACTAAATTTCATGTGGATAGGATAATCATATTGAATGTATATATGGAATGTACTTGTGCTGTCTAAGTGTGAAATTCTATACAGCTTTTCCTCTTTTCTTTTTTTTATTACACTGTAACCCACATTCAGGATCCTGAGTAGCCAAAGATACTAAGCTAATCTTTTATAAGTAAATCTCCACTGTAGCTAATAAGACAGCAAGATTTGGCAGGCATAAAAGGTGGTGCTACACATTACATGTAAATATGTGTGTGACACATACTTCAGCCACTTACTTGTATTAGGGGGGAAATGGCTTCAAGAGGAGAGATTTGGGGAAGAGACACCTTGGAGAAAATGTGTTTAACCCTTCTTCTGCCTAATTCTTTTGCACCTTTCCTCAAGCCTCTTCCTCTTTCCTCCTGTAGAAGTCAGGTTTGGAAGGGTAAACAGACATCTGGAACCCTGAGGCTTTTGTGGGGGGAGGGGAGATCAGTCTGCTTCTACACTCCACATCACTTCCTTACAAAACTAATTTTCCCTAATAGAAACAGCCATTGAGACATTGTGTGCATCTACGTACAGTGGTACCTCTGGTTATGTACTTAGTTTGTCCGTTCTTAACCTGAAACTGTTCTTAACCTGAAGCACCACTTTAGCTAATGGGGCCTCCTGCTGCTGCTGCGCTGCCGGAGCACGATTTCTGTTCTCATCCTGAAGCAAAGTTCTTAACCCGAGGTACTATTTCTGGGTTAACGGAGTCTGTAACCTGAAGCGTATGTAACCCGAGGTACCACTGTAGTTCCATTTTACAATAACATATGTTGCTTTCCCCATCAGCTGATATAATCTGCACAAATGGACCATTGCTGGTCAGTCCAATAATTAATTTGCCCGATTAGAATGGAGGACATTCCTCTGATATACCTGGGGAAGGAGGGGCAGTCCTTAAATTCTTCTGATGGCTCCTTACTATCCTTAATAATAAATATAATTTTGTTTTAGCCTATAGAACTTATTATGTGCACTGCTTAGGGATTCTTTAAGCCCTTTGTAATTTTTTAAAATAAATACAAGTATGGAAGAAGGATTCCCCCGCCCCCAACAATAGTTGTTTCTCAGCAGCCTGAGGGCTTCCTGTGCAGTTTGGTGCTGAACGGTGTGACAAGGCTGGAGGACGGAAGCATCCTTGAAATGCACAGGGTTTTCCCACAAGAAGTCCTCCCTAATAATCACTGAGTGAATGGGTGGCAGGTTTTCAGAACGGGTGGTCATAACGACAGTGCCTGGCAGTGATGTGCCATCCCCGTTTCTAGGTTTGAGTACCTTGTCATGGAAGAACCATGACAGGACATGGCCGCAGCAGCTTCCCTGGAGCTATGGAGACCTCCTGCTTCCCCTATTCTTGATTCCTCTTATTCACAGTGATTATTTTCTATGATGGGATGTGGATCCATGTCTGCCTGTACAGGAGCTGCTATAATTGATAGCTTGTAGAAGTTGTCTCGATTGTTCTGCCTGTTGCTTTCATGCCGCTGCTGTGAAAATACTGTACCCCAGCTCCGCAGGCAGAGCCTGTGTCCTTGCCAGGCTTTCAGTGCTGAATCATCTTGCCGTTGTTAGCTAGCTGTGTAATCCCTCAGCTTGGCTCCCCTTCACTTTGTGGCTTTCTGCTGGAAAGATCAGGACAAAAATACACAAGATTTGCAGAGGAAATGAATGTCATTTGATCAGCCTGGCCTTCTCCACAGAAATGGCCTTGTCCTCTGGTGACCAACCTCCCTTCTAAGGTAGAAACATGATAGATAGAAATTAGGCAGGCTTTTCTGATGGAGTTGTGAGCCTGCTTTGGGCACAGTATACTACAGAGATTTTTTTTTTTTTGGGGGGGGGTGTTAAAGTATTAAATAATTAAATTAGTTTTTTAAATGTAAACAATAAGGTTGTAAATTAACATGTGGTCTTGGGTCAGATTTGCAGCACTGTTTAGGACAGGGGCCCTTCAGATGTTGCTGGACTCCAGTTCCCATAATCACTGGCTGTGATGACTGGGCTGTTGAGAGTAGGAGTCCAATATCATCTGGAGGGCACCATATGAAATATGCAAAGAAATATCAATGGGAAACTTGGTCTAAATTGATGATTTAAATGGGCCTTTCGCCTTGCCAATTAAGACCATGGTTTAAATCTTCTTGTGTGCCATCCCCTCTTAAACTTAGAAGGATTAGCAAGGGAAAGAATCGCAGAAGCCAGGTGTGGTGGTTGTCACCTGAAAAGCTGGCCAACAATTTCAGGAAAGGCCAGCTAGATGCTTGAGGATTAATGGAGCAGGTACATAGTAGCAGGTATGCAGCTTGGCAATACTTCTGGAACTTTTGCTGTCTCTAGAGGTTCAGGTAGCCTTGGTGGCTCGGGGTGCCTTCCATCAGCTTCAGCTGGTGGCCCAGCTGTGCCCCTATTTGGAAAGGGGTAGGCTAATTGCTGTCATCTATGCTGTCATCTAACCTCTATGGGGCTGCCTCTAAAGGTGGTTCAGAAACTTCAGCTGGTGCAGAATTCAGAAACCAGGTTGCTCACCAGTATAAGATGGTTTGAGCCTATTGCACCAATCCTGGCCTAACTTCACTGGCTGCCAATTTGTTTCTGGGCCCAGTTCAAAGTGCTGGTTTTGACCTATAAGGCCTTAAATGGCTCAGGATCGCAATACCTCAAGGACTGCCTCTTCCTCCTACCCAGACCCTGGAATCGTCATCTGAGGCCCTTATTTGTGTGTCTCCTCCCGAAGAGGTCTGGAGAACAGGCAATACGAGAACAGACCTTTTCTGCAGTGGCTTCCCATTCGTGGGATACTCCCCCTGGGGAAGCTAGCCTGGCACTTTCATTACCTTTCTGTAGGTAACAAGTGAAGACATTTCTCTTTAAGCATGTCTTTGCCTGATTAACTTTCTATGGGTTCTTAAATGTGTTTATGGAAGGGGGGGTTATTGGTTTGTTTTTGTTTTATTATGTATTTGTGTTTTCATTTTTATGTTGTGAACTGCCTTGTGATCTTCAGATTAAGGGTGATATACAGATTTAATTAATAATGGAGGGCCTTTCCCAATGGTTGCGTTCCATGTGCCCATGTTGCGGCTCCACCTGACTGTTCCTGCAAGGATTTGTGTGTGTTTCTCACACTGTAGCTTGCTTGCTTGCTTGCTTGCTTGTTCTAGTAGAAAAGACTCAACTCTCGTTTTTGGAAGGATGCCATTGCCATTCTCTCGATGACTCAATTTCTCACTGCACATTCATGGGTATATTAACTGTAAAGTGTATCCTGTGAGTTCTGCTCTGTGGCTCTTCTTTTCTCTTGACTTCACTGTGAGTTGAAGGAAGGAAGGAATCTGGCCAAACTGCGAAGGGTTTTCTGCCGTCTCCAACAGGGCCTGCCTTGTCCTGATGTTTTCTGCCTCAACCAGCACTGCAGACTGTCCCCTCCCTTCCCCCCAAAGGCCTCCCTCTTCCTCCCAGGAAGGAGGGTTTTGTGTTTTGACTATAAATGGCATACCGCCATAAATTGTTTCTGCGCAGGCTCTCTCTGTCTCTGGTTTGTTGCCATAGTGATGAATACTTTCCTCTTCCCTGAGAGCAGCATTGTATTAATGTAACTGTGCAGCCGTGATTAACTTAAAATGACGACAGAGGGTGAGTGGGATACAGACCTGAGTGTGTGTCTCAGTAGCTTATCTGTTAAGAGCCAGGCACTTCATAGCCCTAAACACCACAGATAAAGACGTCTGTGGCTCAGAAGTGCATGATGGTGGCACAGTTCAGCCGTCCTGCATTTTGGGAAACAAGTTTTACGGCTGTAATACTCTGCTTGTTTACATGGATGTAATTCTGAGTGAACACAGTGGGACTTGTTTCCAAGTCAACACAGAGAGGACCAAAATGTGCATCAAATGACTTTTGTTAAAATAACTTCTTCCTTATAAGCTAAAATGATAATTTCTGCTTGGTCTCTCGCAAGCCAGAAACGTATCAGATATATGCTTATAGATTGTTTGTGTTTCATTGATTCATAGAATTGTAGAGTTGGAAGGGGGAACCAAGGGTCATCTAGTCCCCTCCACAGTTTTTACAGGCTTGTTACCCAAAAGGCATGCGTGCGTCCTTGATACTCTATGGAGTATCACAGACATGTTTGTTTCTTGCTTGAGAAACTTTGTTCTATACCAGTAGTCTTCAACTTTTCAGATCCCGGAGCCACCTTTAACCCAAACATTCATTTGGTGACCTATTTCTCACTTTCCTTCCATATATTTATATGGTGGTTAAGCTTCCGTTATGACCCACCTTACATCAGACCATGACCCAGCATTGAGTCCTGACCCATCAGTTGAAGACAAGTGGTCTAAACCATCTGGACTATTTTCTTCCACTTTACTAGATAGTGTGGGCCTACGTTCATATCAAAATGTTTGGTCTTGAGGATTTTGCTTATTTCCAAGATGGTTGGAAAATATTTGTTCGTGGAACCTACGGTAGCATGAAAGAGGGAAGACTTGTGAACCTTTGGCAAATATACATGCTATATGAATGAGTGTGTCTGTGCGCAACATGAAAAAAGGCACTTTAGCCTTCTTAATCTTCTAAAGCAGGGTAGCCAACATGTTCTCCTTCAGATGTGTTAGACTACATCTCCCATCAACCACAGCCAGCATAACCAGTGGTCAGGGATGATGGGGGTCCAACAATATTTTGAGGGTACCATATTGACCACCTGTATTCTTAAGCAATTTACAAACTATTACGAGCCTCTTTTCTTACCACCCCCACTCCTTTCTCCCTGCAGCTACCTGAATGATTTGGAGAGGATAGCCAAAGTGGATTACATTCCAACCCAGCAAGATGTGCTGAGAACCAGAGTGAAGACCACAGGCATTGTAGAGACTCATTTTACCTTCAAAGACCTGCATTTCAAGTAAGTACATAAACTATATAGCTTCCTTTAGGGAAATAAGACTCAAGGTGTACCTAACGTTCATTGCAGAACAGATAAAGTTGGATTTTAGCTATCAGTGTATTTGACACCAAGGCAGGCTTAGCAACATTATGCGCACCCTGCAGCAGAGGGCTCTCTTGTAACCTGCATGGAGATGGGCCCGGACATTCCAGCAGAGGGAGAGGGTACTGCACGTTCCCCTGATGTCACAGGGAAATGGATGACTTAGCAACAGTTTCATAGTGATCTGGGAAAAGCAATACAATCGAATAATATACATCAAAAAGAAATGCCAAATCAACGTGGGTGCCTGGCCTCTGGAATTAGGTATTACATATGTAGCATTTTCACTTGTGCCTTTTTGCATATATTTTTTTATCTCATCCTTCAGATCAGGGCGACTCCTAGGACTATGTGACCATTTGCTAGTAGGGAGACACATAGTTAACCATCAAGTGAAACACAACTGTGTCCATTACCTCCCAACACAGCAAGGATTATTCAGATTGCCTTGCCTTCACTGTCTCATACTGCAATGATAGAAGCTCTGCTTTAAATGCCCTGGATGTGGTCATTCTGAAAAGCTTTGCTTTTCCATAAATCCATTTGCTGAGTTGTCAGAAAGGAATGATGCATCCCAAAGCCACAAGGGAGCCAGATTTACAGTTGGAACCAATTTCTCCTTAATCGGCTTATTTGGTGCCTTGACAAGCACCTGATTTTCTCCCTGGCCTGCATGCAGGAGAGATGTGCTTTTCTTTTCTTCCCTTTTCTTTTTGGCTTTTGAATGTGTTTGACTCTGGGTTGAATTAGAAAGGGAACATGCTGGCTTGCCTTTATCAGAGCATAAATGCATGACTCAGTAAACCAATAGGCCGAGCTGTAGGGTCTGGCATACAAATGTCCAGGCTGAGATGGTGCCAGTGTAATCTCCCCGCAGTTGTCGGCTCTGAATGCAGCATGAAGGCATCACTGTGGAAAGCCTTTGTATTCTAAGGATTAGACCACAAGAAACTAGAATTACAGCTTTCCTTCCGCACAACAGAAAGGCAAGCTGCTATGCCAATATATGGGTGATCAAAGTGCACATCTTCGTGGTATGGGGAAAATGTCTTTGGGTTTTGGGTGTACAAAATTTGACGTTCCAGATTATCTGGTAAGCTGGAAATACAGCTAGCAAAGGCAGGTTGTATTTGTACACCAGCTGGCCAGCACACTGAGTTGCTGGAGCAGTTTAAAGAGTTCACTTCCTTGATGCATGGACTGTAGGCAGACTGGCTTATTACAACAGGTTTGCCCCAGTTGACACTTTTTAAAGTGTGTGTACACTGGAAAATGCTAAACATGATGGGGTGTGCTAGTTTAAAACAAAGACTGAAAACCTCCTTTCTGGAGGACTCTTATGATCCAATTGGTATTCAGTTCAAGGTAAGCACACATTCTGCACAAAGGAAAGATGGACTTTACTGGTCAGTGAACTCCACAGTTTGTGAAAAGTTGAGCTAGAAATGTCACTGATTGAGATCCAGTTGAGGATCCCTGCACAGCCTTATCTGGTTACACTGAGCTTCAATGAAAATTTAAATGAAGGCAAGACATGAATTGCAACACCAGCTGGGAGATTTGGGGTGAGAGGAGTCCATCTAACGTGGTTCACACGTCACATTAAACCAAGGTTAAAAAGTAATGGTGGTTTAATGAGAATGGGCAGCATGCTGGTGCACATGGCTAAAAAGTTCTTAGTCTCCTCCTCCCCAACTCCTGCACTCTTGAAACCCACCTGTTGGCTACAATTGAAGGCATCTTTCAAACATCAGTCACCAGTACTATGGGTTACAAGAATGAGTGCCATTTTTCAAAGTTAATGTGATGTTGATGGGCAAAACAGACTGCTGTGTTCCACTCCTGAGTCTTATCAGTGTTATTTTCTCTTCTTTATTACTATGAAATAGATGGAGGCAAAGAAGCAAACTTTCTAGTGAAGACTGGCTTGAAAGAGGAAGTGTGTTGTCAGTGACACATACCACAGGAGATGTGATGACAGTTACTTTTGCATCTCAATAGATCTAGTTCTTTCTCTGTAGGATTGAGTGGTACGGAATTGGTTTCCATATTCAAATGAATGCAGTGTGATTATAGAAAAAATAACAGATACAAAAAGAAGAAGCTGTATTCTGGCCGTTTTGAGTTGCAACTTCTAGTTGACCATTTAAATCCTGAAAAGTCAGTTGAAAAAGAATGAGTTGTGCCTTGCACTCCTGTGAACAAAAAATGCAACTCATCCAAATGTAAGATTATTCTGTTCAAAAACAGAACAAAACTGCACACATCCCACAGTTGCCATTGCCAACAGTTGTAAGGACCACAGGAGCACACTTCGGCCGCATTTGCATATAATGATAAGGCAGCATTCTGGCTTCATAAACTATGCTGTGCACAAGTTGTGAACTAACGCATGCAGCTGACTTGCTCCTGCTTCACTCCTTCCCTGGCATAAGTGGGCAAACAAACCAGGAAAGGTGCAGGTCAGTGTTGAGTCCAGACCCAGGATTATGGTTTCTGCCTCCTTATCAAGACATAAACCAACAGGAAAAGATTGATCAATCCAGCCAGTGCTCATGGTTGAAGGTGTAACACTAAACACTCCCCATTCCAGTTGTTTTGCCCATTTGCACCAGGGAATAGCATATTGGGAGCGATGGAGCTGTTTATACAATATTGTTTCTCAAGACAAGAACCTTGGCTTCCCCTTAAGTGCAATTGAAGCGTCTTAGTCAAACGCTGGTATACATTGATTTGCATAGCAGTATTCAGACACCAAGTTTCTCCATCGGTGTCATTCATTTGACCAAGTATGTGCTCTCATTTCACCACTGACTAGCAGGGCAGGGGCCCAGTGAGCACCTGAATATAACAGCACTGTTGCTGAGAAATAGCAAGTGCTTCTAGTGTTTAAAATACTTCTAGACTTCTCCCTTCATTGGGGCAGCATACTGTTTGAGAGTGGTAGTACCACCTTCACTTGCAGGTATATAGTATGCCTCCTCCCATGTGCTTAGAATGTATTAGGAGGGTCACAGCCTTGCTCCCTAGCATGGGATGATGACACATGTAAGTTAACGTGGCTACCTTTTTGTTTATGACGTAACCATGTTACTCTGGTGGAGCATCAGGCAACTCAAGTGTGCAGTAAACCAGACTGGCTTAAGCTTCCCATCGCAGCCAAATTCTCTTACTTAAGCGAAGTGGTTCTGTTTCTCTTAGTGCAAGGGGCAGGTGCCCCAGTGATACGAATGCTCTGAGAACTGGAGTGGAGGCAAGTGTGAAGCACCCTGCTGCCCTTAGAGCCCAGCATTTGCTGTAATAAAAAGCTCCAATCTCAGTATATTGGATTTTCAGTAACATGGTTCTTTCTGGGTCATTGTTCTCTAGAGGGTAGTCTGCCTTCAAGCCAAATAAGATATTTCCAATCATTTTCCTTAGCACAGTTGCATGTGGAACTCAATTTATATGATTTCCAATAGAGTTTGTGCCCCTTCTTTCCCCTCTAGCTGCTGCTAATGACTTAATGACTTTGGGGAGGGGAGAGGAGAGGAGAGAGGCTGCATTTTTCTTTCTGTCTACTTTGTCCGTGACAGAAATATACGTCAGCCAGTGTAGCTCAATAAGCTAAGAGTGAATGGTTTGTATGAATGCCTAACTATACTAGGCCTAAAAATAAAGGAAATTTTGGCTCACGTAGTGAAAGGAGAATAAACACAGCAGTTGTTTCTTCCGTATGCCGATACGCCTGTTTGTTATGTTCGTTGGAGGTGGTCTTCTTGTGCTCTTGAGTTCTTAGCGGCCCTGTTGTCGTAGGTCAGAAAAGGATTGTGGCTTCCCATCCCTCCAGCCTGGCCAGTGTGAGGGTTGCCTTTCCTTCCTGAACTTCCCGTCCTCATCTGGGAATGTCCTGAGGCTGCTGCATCATCATACAGAAGTATTAGAAAGTGTGGACTGCATTAGAAAGCAACCTTGCAAGCTACTCCAAAAATGATTAGTCCACGGGCATTTTTACTAGCCCCCAGGTCCACATATCTCTGTGTTAGCTGTTTATGCCACAAGGAATTTATTGGTTGCTGAAGTTAATGACTGGAATTGGAGGGAAAGGGGAGCTCTCATGTATAAATATTATTACATCGTCATAGCAATACTTAAGAGTTTCCTCATAGTGGTTTGCTGAAATTTAGAAGGAATATCTCTCTCTTGATTATAATGTCATCCAGATCTCTTTCCCAAATGCATATTGACAATGCATAACTAAAAATGCATCTTGATGAGCCCTCTTGTTAAATTTTATATAGCCCTTCACTATGTTCCGGGACTAATCTTAGCCTTTTTTCTTCCTTGTGCAAGCGCAGGCTTGGGTTTCCAACTCCCATTTCTCAATGAAGCAAGTTTTGTAGTATGTTTCTTAGCACCCGAGAATGTGGCCCAGCTTTTCATTGAGCTGCTGAGGCGTGCCTTTTTCTGGGGGTGGAAGGGCAGAGTTTGTTTACATGTCACGTCGGTTTCCTGTCTCCACTTTTCCTTGGGATGGAATTCCCACTCTGTTTCCTCTCATTGTCCAGCCGAGGGCTCAGCCTGCCCCGTGTGTTGGCAGCCTGTCTCCACAGCCCTTGTGTGGAAGGCTGGCAGAAAGCCAGGCCTAGAACTCTGCAAAGTATCCCCCCAGAAAGGGCGGGGGGGGGGGAGAGCTCTCCCATAGCACGGCTTCCCTGCCAACTCATAGGGCCACTTTGAATGTGTTTTTCCAGCACTGAGAAATAATCTCTCTGCAAAGTGTGTACTTAGTAGTGCTCGAATCCTATTTATGTTCTAACAGCATTTTTATCTTGCCCTTCTTTCAAGGAGCACAAGGCAGTGTGCTCACACCTACACACTTGCTTTCTTTGCCCCTTGTGAGGTAGGCTAGGCTAAGAGTGTTTTGGCTCAAGGTCACCCAATGAGCCGAGTGCAGATTTCAACCTATGAGTGTGTCCCCAAAGGGTCAGAGTCCCAACACCCAGCCCACCACCCCAGCCTCTGCAACATCTCAAATGTTTGGGAAAAGGGGCCTGTTCAGTAGCCCTTAGTTCTGAGCTATCGTTGTATGTCAGCAATGTAGCAGAAGGCTTCGAAAATATAGTTTAATCATTTTACCATGAAGTTTCAAAGTCTTGTCTTGTTCCCAGCAAATACGTAACTGTGTTACCCACAAGATTGTGCAGGCCAAATAAAACATGCAGATTGAAGATGTGCAGTCCTCCTTCAACCACCAGGCAGAATTCAATCCTGAAATTGGGTCTTCCAATCTAGTGTGACAAATTTCCATGGATCTCTTTGGTTTTCAGAGAGTCTCCTTTGCTGTAGCTCCCCAAGTTACAGGTTCTGGATGTTTTCAGAAAAGCGTTTGTTTAGAGCTAAACTTTACCTTGGCTTTATAGATTTACGGCTGCATAAACAGTAGTGTAGCATGGGGCTCAGAAATGAGCTGGGAAGCCGCTGTTCAATCTTACTAAAGAACTTGAAGAGAACAATCTGGGGGGGGGGGGTTTCATGGGGGAAAGAACAGCCTTATCCCAGGCCAGAGCAGACAGTGGGGTAGGAGTAGCTAGAAGAAAACTAAGTACAGTGGTACCTTGGTTTAAGAACAGATTATTTTATGAACAACTTGGGTTAGGAACACTGCAAACCCGGAAGTAGGTGTTTTGGTTTGTGAACTTTGCCTTGGAATAAGAACATGTTCCGTTTCCTGTTGAGTGTGTTCCATTTGTAAATTGAGTCCCCCGCTGCTATGGGAAAGCATGCCTTGGTTTAAGAACGGACTTCCAGAACGGATTATGTTTGTAAACCAAGGTACCACTGTACGCTGGTTCCAGGGCTAGAGGAACAGCCCTTCCATTTCTGTCTCTAAAAACAAGGAAGATTTATTTATTTTTATTTATTTTATTACACTTATATACATCTTTGTATGTAAAGTCGAGGGCTTTGTGTGCTCAGTTGCCTCAAAATACTTGTTGATGGGGTGAGAGGGGGAGGAAAACCAGAGGGAGGGGAAATGGGATGGAGTATAGCAGAGTAAAGCAGGGTTGGCTTACTGCAAAAGTAAATGGGAGCAGCACTCCACACCGCAACGTTTTGTTGCAGGGCCCACGTGTTCCTTTCTGGGGCCTGGACTGGTGTGAGGGAGTGGCATGTGGCTCTTTCCTATTCTGTGGCGCCTGATGGTTCATTCATCCTGAACCTATTTCCCATTTCCATTCTCCCTTGAGCTCTTCTATAGGTATCCATGGTAGTTTGGCTTCTCCTAGGATTCACAATGATTTATGTTGGTAGATGCAGTGGCCATGTTTTAGCTGCATTTATTAGTAATTTTTGGAACATGACGATGCCTTCACATGGCCTTTGTTGGGAAGTCACCTGGTGTTTTAGAGCAGTTTCTAAGTACAACTAATGGCTTTGCTCAGGTCCTGCTGGGCAGCTAACTGATTATTATGCACTGCATGGGCCTTCAAATGACTTACGGCTCCATTAGCCAGATCAGATGTTCTTCTCCTCCCCCCCCCCACCTACCCCACATCCCCCAAAGCAGAAAGTATGTCTTAGTTTACAGTCCTGTCCCACTGCGTTGCAGCCCACACACGTTTTAGCTCTTCCAGCACAGGCAGAATCATTTTCTCCTTCCATTTGTCCGCAAATTGAGGCTGCAAGATAACAATCCGAATCCAGAGTGTACTTCAGGAAATTCTTGACTACCACTGCCAGGCAGTGACTAATGCTCATGTTCTCTCCTAGTGATATCAGGGTAAATTCTCAGGGGAATGACATTAGAGAAAGTATCTCACTCATATGCAGTGTTATATTAGCATTGTCTTCCTTTTTGCTGTCTTACTATGAATTCCAACCAAGATAATGTGTATATAGTCTAAAATGCATGGGGTTGAACAGATTTCCTCTAGGAGCAAGGCCTTTTCAGTCATGGGACCATCCTAGCCTAACCCATAATGCTCTATGTTTTCAAATGTTGGTCTAAAACCTGTCCCTTTAAGCTGGACTTAGAGGATTCTGTTGCTCCTCGCCCTTCTGTATAGGTTTTATATTGTGTATTTGAGTTTCTGCTGAGATTAGTGTGTCTGGTTGGGTTCACTACTTTTCAACTCTTGCTTTGGTTTTATTGTACAGTTTTATTTTTTGTTGCAATGTTTTTGATGTTAACTGCTTGGAGTAAATTAGTGGCAAGTGCCAAGCAGTGGCTGTCTCCTCTCACTAACTAACCTCTTTGGCCTGATATACTCTAAACTCTTAATTCTGGGGAACTGTTTGTGGCTGTCTTCCAGGAACACTTTTTCTTGGGAGCTATGGCTCTTCTGAAACCACAAAAGTAGTTTTTTCTGTGCTTCAGGGCAGGAAGACACAACCCATGAAGCACATAGGTGTCGTTGAACGCAGCAACTGTGCATGCCATTTATCCTCAGTAACTTGACAGACAACCTCCTATCCTGATGCGGTAGTGCTGTGTTTCCCTCCTCACAGGATAGCCAACATATTGTAGACATTAATAAGGGCAGAAGAGGGAGGATCAGTGATACCATTTTTGTATGTCAGCCATAAGTGGTAATAATGATAATGATGATGATGATGATGGCTTGGCTCCCAAACAAATCGGCTTCTGAACACTGCAAACCTGGAAGTAAGCATTATGGTTTGGGAAAAATTTTTGGAAGCCAAACATCCGATTGAGTGCAGGAAGCTCCTGCAGCCAATCAGAAGCCACACTTTGGTTTTTGAACAGTTTTGGGAGTCGAACGGACTCCCGGAACGGATTAAGTTCAAGAACCAAGGTTCCACTGTAGAACATCACATGTAGGTTCAGCCTCAGTGCCTGTTACTTGGATTAGGGAAGATCATTGCCTTGTGCTGAACTGGTTGTACAGAAAACCTTATTCAGTGTTCTGGTTACTGTGGCCATCATGACAGCGTCATCATGGTTGTGTTATGACCCTTTGAGTTAATAGTGTGTGTTCCTTAGTGCCACTGGCTTTGGCTATGCGGTCAGTCGCTTTGTTGATGCTGAGAATAGTGCATTCATCAAGTCCGTTGGTGTGACTCCCTTTCAGACACTTAGCAATTGAGCTCCAGGTTCCAAACAGAAGAAAGCTGTACTTCTTAACCATGCAGCAAATGGCTCTGAGAGATGCGAGAAGTTTCCTTCGTTCTTTACATTTCATACAAGGAAGGGAAAGTCCAAGAATGTTTGAGGGAATCGGGGCTGGGCAGCAGTCTTCTACTCAGTATACTCATATTTGCAGCATTCAGCAGGCAGGGAGGTTTGCCCTCCAAACCATCTTGCAGACTTAAATCTCCACATTTTTCCACTGAGCCAGTAAGGAACTAGACTCAGTGACTGCTTCAAAGTTATACTTAGTTTCCAGGTTTGGTTAAGCCCATCTTTTATTTTGGTTTCCAGCAATATGATGTTGCAATATGATGTTGCTGTAATTGCTGTCATGTCAGACCTCAGTAACATTGTGGTTTTTCCCCCCCTCACAGGATGTTTGATGTGGGGGGACAGAGGTCCGAGAGAAAGAAGTGGATCCACTGCTTTGAAGGAGTGACTGCCATTATCTTCTGTGTTGCTCTTAGTGCATATGACTTGGTTTTGGCTGAAGATGAGGAGATGGTAAGGAAATATTCATGTTTGCAATAAAGCCTTCAAGGTGCCCTGCTTGCTCTTTGGTACAGAAATTGCTCGATTTTGTTTTCTTAGACTTCCATATACTCTTAAGCCTTCAGCTCCTTTGCCCTTCCCCCTTCTTCCTCTGAGCACACTTCTTGGCTCAGCATATTTGTTGCCTTGACAGAATCGGATGCACGAGAGCATGAAGCTGTTTGACAGCATCTGTAACAACAAGTGGTTCACAGACACATCCATCATCCTCTTCCTCAACAAGAAGGATCTCTTTGAGGAGAAGATCATCCACAGCCCCTTGGCCATCTGCTTCCCGGAGTACACAGGTATGTGGCGCCATTTTTTATTTGAGAAATTAACTTCAAATCACACATGTCCTTAATTACTCCAGCACTCTTTTGTCTGGAAACACTGTCCTTGGATTGGCGTTAGTGGCAGGCAAGGAGCAAGTTTCTGTCTCACAATCCCCCCACCCCTTGTGCCCTGCCATCTCCCTTTCTGTATCACTCCCAGTTTAGAACTAAAATCTAGTGGGAGGTGGTGTACAGGCCAAATTTATTACAGGATTCTTCTAGGTCAGGGATGGGGAGCCTGTGGCCTTTCAGATGTTGTTGGACTACCACTTCCATCACACCATGCTGCTGAGTCTGAAAAGATTTGAAATGCAACCCTAGAAGGGTAATTTATGCCCTGAAACTTGCACAGACTCACTGCGGAGAAAACTACAATTCAAAGATGGGCAAGACCTATTCAAAAGGTGGTTAAGGAGAAAGTTTCTATCTACAGATGCCTATGAAAGCTGTGTGTCAATTTCCATGCATATAACATAATATGAAATGTAGGCAATGCACACTTTTGCCAAATTCTGACAAAGCTTCCACTTTTAGAAGCAGAGGATTGTGGTGGAAATAATGTGGTTATGTACCAGGTAAATTGCACATTTGATCAGTGCACACATTTTGTAATATATAAGGGACCAGGCATGTAAGGGTGAATATAGGCAGCCAAGTTTTCACATGGGAAATGTGGGGCAGTTTTCCTATTGCTTTATTGTACACTCTGGTCTCTTTTCAACAACATAAGTCGTATTATAAATCTGTGATACACATGCTTTGATTCCAGGGGAACATTTCTATTTCTGTAAGGTAGGGGGCAGTAGCGTGTGGACCTGTGTAAACTTGTGCTTGAAGACCTTGTCATTTATACAGTTCAGATCGTGAAAAGTAACCACAAACAGAAAGGGAAGAGGTAACACCTTAAAAAATTGTAATATTTACCGTGGCATATACAGCTTTGCTACTATAAATATGTTAGTCTTCAGAGTGCCACAAGACTCCCAGTTGAATGAAGTTCCTGCGATAATTAGATTTTTCTTGCAAGAGAGTGGAGCAATTCAGTGACAGCACAGGCCCTGTGTCTTTAGAACAGTAGAAAGGAAGGGCATGGCCTTCTGGATAGACCCAGGAGGAAATGAAATTCAGAAGACAACCAGTCTGTATTTTGCTCAACAAGTGTGGCTGTAGCTAATGAGTGAATGGTAAGTGCTGCGTGTCAGGGGCCGAGTTGTAAGACTTTGGCAGTGGAAAAGGGAGGTGTTCAACACTGCTTTTGTGCATGGCAGGAAGTGTGGAATTTTCTTTTGCTGATAATCTCATCAGCTGCAGTGTGTAGGGAAAGTGAGTAAAGGAACAAGGCCAAGGCAGCTTCTCTGACAAATTTAAGTAACATGTTGCACCCCTGCTCACTCTGCTTGCCATCCCCTTCTTTTCCCCATCCCATGCAGCTTCCCAATCCTATTTCTGAAGCCACTTGCCTGTTCTGTTCTGCAACCCATTTTCACCTTCACTCCCATGTAGACGCCTCCTCCAAACCCTCCTATTGTGCAGCTCCCCTTGCACAGAAACCCACCCCCTGGTAACCCCCTGCATCTTCCTCCTTCCACATATTGCAACTACAAAGCACCCTTTTCATATTCTGCCTGGTTATGAAGCCACCATCTCCTCCCATTCTTCAGACCCTTTCAGGCCCCTTCTTTCTACTCCTTTCTTTCTTTTTTTGCAATTTTTACATTCCTTCCTTCCCCCTCCATCCTCCTTTTCTCAGTTCTCCCTTGCAGACAGATTGCCCCCGTTTCTGTTCTCCCGCCTTTCTTCTATTCTGCAGCCTCTTTACACACACATATCCCATTATATATGTTACTGCATATATAAGATGAGTAGAATCTTAAGAACAAGGTGGCCAGCTAGCTTTTTTAGTTAGAGAAGGTTAAGTTCAGGTAATGCTGTGCACAGCTGGATGTTTGTTCGTTAAGAAAATATCTGTGCTAAATTACTGCCTTGAATCTGGAACTTGGCATCTGGAACACATGGTATCAGAATGAAATGCATTGTATTTAGGGATGGTGGGACACTGAGGGGCTGCTCTTTTTTGAAAGAAAGAAAGAAACAATTTTAACAAAGAGAAATAGTTGAGATATACACACACAGAAGCAAACACAAAAAACTAACACAACAGAGCCTTTCCCAACTCCTTTCTTACTGTACTCAAACCTTGTTTTAAACTGCTGCTACCCTTCTGGGTTACCCTTCCCCCTGCTTGCTCTACTCAACCTCTGCATTGTTCAAAATTGACACATTTTTTATTTTTTTACTCTCAGTATCTTTCCATCTCTGCTTCACTCAAACTTCTGCTGTTCAGCTGAACCACCATTCAGCTGTGATGAATATATATAAAAATGGCCAAGAGTTAGAATCGCTTCTTCGGGAATCTGCAGGGAAGGATCTCTTCCCCTCCTTTTTCTTTTCTCAGTTTTTAAGCCTCCTCCTGACCAGAAAGGCATGGTATGTAAAGCACAGCTAGGGATGGAAGAACCTGCCAATTTCAGTTCTGTCTGTTTCTCATGTTTCCAATCTTGCAATTAAAAAAAAAATCCTCATGAAAATTCAACAGCATTTTAGTTCTAAATTTTCCTAATAAATACATTTTATACGCAGTTTTGATTAAGGTGCACATTATTGCAAAACAATTTTTACTAATAACAATGCTGGGGAAACCCAGCCAGATGGGCAGGGTATAAATAATAAATAATTGTTGTTGTCCACACAAATTCACCCTAATGCATTTTTTATTTTATTTTTTGCATTTTTGTCAACTATGGTTTGAGAACTGCACCACAAAATTCAGATAAGTGTGAATTTCAAAGGATGGCTGTGTTTCAGTTCTCATATTGCTTTGGAAAGTGTGAAACTGATCATTTTGCAAAGTGACTTGAACACCCCACCCCCCCGAAAAATGCACCGCTCTATTGCAATTGCTTGTGTCAGCATTGCAGCTTCCTGGTATGACTGAGCTGTGTGGCTCTTGAGTTTCATGAGGAGGAGCCGGTCAGTCAGTGTATTTCCCTTTGAATTTATTTAGTCAGTTTTGCTGTAAATTCATCCAGCTACTACTCCGTACTAGGCAGATGAGGAAATCAGAGCTTTTTCCAGGCCAGAGTCTTCAATTCTGCCATACCACATTTCTACTATAAACTGCTCATGGATTAAAATATTGTTAGCAGCATATGCTGGCCTCTTTAAGGACTAGATCAGGAGTTAATGCATTGCTTTTCTGAACTACCAGTGTCTGAGTCCATGGGTGTCATTTCGGGGGCAGAAATCTACACTGAGTTAGTGCACCTAGTCCTGTCCTGATATCATTCTGTGGATCTCTCTCTCATTCTCTCTCTTTCCTCCTCTTCCTTAGGGGCCAACAAGTATGATGAAGCTGCTGGCTACATCCAGAGCAAGTTTGAGGACCTGAACAAGAGGAAGGACACCAAGGAGATCTACACCCACTTCACCTGTGCCACTGATACCAAGAACGTGCAGTTTGTCTTCGATGCTGTCACTGATGTCATCATCAAAAATAACCTGAAGGACTGTGGGCTCTTTTAGCTCTCCAGGCGGCATCTACTGAGGAACACAGGAAGGTGAGGCATTGCACACACTCATCCATGTGCCCGAAAGGGCATGCACTTCTGTTTCTTCCCAGGAAATAAATGTGTGAGCAAGACAGGGCTGTCAATTCTGTGACATCTCTGTACATCTTAATGCACCATTGTGTGTGGCTGTGTCTCAAAGGTAGTAGCAGAAGCGACTGTTTGAGACCAAAGGTGGATGGGCACTGAGAGCTGGCAGGGCAAAGGGGCAGAGGAGTGGTTTTGCCATTGCAGAAAGATGAAGCAGAGTCACTGATGCCCTGTGAACTTGAGCTGATGGGAGCTGGAGGGCTTGGCTTGCTGGAGGAGAGAAATGCTAGCTTGTTTTCATGTGGGCTCCCTTCAGCCCCAGTGGAGATGAAGCTCTTCAAAATCTGATGGGGATCAGCTTGTTAAACTGCTCTGAACCAATCTTGAAATCCGTCTGGGCCCCTTGACATAATTCCAGGCTCAGGAAGATGGTCCATCAGAGACTAGCCCCCAGGCCTTTGGCTTTGTATTAAACTATCTCTGGCCTTTTAATCTTGGGGAGGTGGGAGTATTCTTTTTATTTGTTATTGTGTTTTTATATTGTAAACCGCCCTGTGATCCTCTGATGATGGGCAGTATATTTAATGAATAATAAGTGGCCTGATCCAGCAGGCTCTTCTTAGATGTTTAAGAAATGATGGATGAAGCCTTCTTTTTCTGGGTATATTACAAACTAAAATTTAGCTCACAGACTGGGGAGGTACTGAATCAATGGTTGCACATGTGGTGCAAGCTGAATGTTGCTTGGGTCCATCATGGCCACTGAAGTGAGCAATGTTTGTGTATATCTGTCCACCTCCTTCAGATAATTGACTTCCGTTCTGACAGATGTGCAGAAAATCAGAGGCAGCAGACTCCAAAAGCAGCTCCAGGGGTCCTGCCAATGCCTGTGGCCAATGCACTCTTCTGCTAGCCTGAGCTGATTCACTTTTCTGTGCTCTCTCCTTTTGCAGGATTACTTGAACTGCTCCATATGAGGAAGAGGCTGGTTTTGATGAAGGGAGGACTGCACCATATAATGACTTCTGCTTCTTACATTTTTGTTCCATTCCTTTTCATTTACCTAATGATGAGACTTTGGAGTTTCTGCCTGTCCGAGGGACAGTTTCCATTGCTTCCCCTGCTCTGTGCTGTCCCGGGTGCCTCTTGCAGGCTGCTTGTATCCTATCCCTGTGCCCACAAAGCCTTACTGAAGCACCAATGATTGGTGGCCTGCCATAGCTGTAACATTTCCATGTATGTCCATTTTTATTTTTATTTTTTAAAGCTGAAGTGCAGAAGGTAACCGGTCAAGGGGCTTTGGACATGTTTTTAATTATTTTTCCTTTCCTTTTTTTAAAGGCAAATGGTCCAAGCAAACCTCTGTCTGGCTCTGCCAAAGCAAACCACTGTCCATTTGTTTTTCACCTTCCAACAGGTGGAGCTCTTGCCATGGAGCAAGCTTCGCAGCTCCTACCTCCATGATTTGCACAGACTGGCAAGAAAATGAAAAACACATTCCTCCAGAAGCCAACTTGTGCAGGAAAAGTTGACCTATTTTTTTTTTTAAGAAAACCTTTTTTTTTAAAAAAAGAAACCCTTATTTAAAATGTCATGTAGTTAAACAGTTGAGTTGCCCAACATGAGCTCATCTTCTCTAGTAAATTTTGTGCCTTGAGGGTGTCTGTATGTTTACATCTGTTTCTTAGTTTGCTTCAATGTGCATTGTGTTTTAGATTAGCATAAAATGGACTCCCCCTTTCTCTCCCCCCCCCCAGCCCTTTTCTCCCTTTCTGCTGTGGTCCAGGCCAAGCTTTTTACGAGGGGGCAGCGCCCAAGGGTTTAAAACACCTTTTCTTCCTGGCCACAGAATTAGGTTCCTAAGGGCTAAGATTCCACTAAGGACTTCTTTCCATTCCTTTGTGCCCCACCCCAGGGCCTGAGGTTGCTGTAATGTCAGGTCTATTTTAATGTATTTTCTTAGCTCTAACTGTAGTATCAGTTGAGGAAACACTGCTGTATGTTAAGCGGTCCTGCCTGCCGGGCAGTCGATGGGCACCGGGGCCATTAGTAACCGTCAAGACGCAGCCTAGCTTTTATCACAATGTTTTACCAAATTGTTCACACGGTTTGAAATAATAAAAAGTAGAAAGAAAGCCCTGTTTACTCTGCATTGCTTCTCTTGCACGCACCAGGGAGGACTTTTGCATTGCCAAATGGATTTCGCCAGACCATTTTGCTTTAAACTGGGGCCACAAAAACACAACACAGCACTGAAGAGCTGGCTTCGCACATGGCTCTGAAAGGGGTTCCATCAGTCTGGCATCATCTGCACTTCAAGGTTTGCAAGTGGTTTAGTTTAGATAAAACTCAGCCACAACCCTTGGAAATCGCACTTCCCAGAACAAGCGTGAATGAGTAGAGTCTTAAGATAACACATGGGCTCCTAGCCTTTCTAGCAGTGTCCAATGCAGCAGATCACCTGCCATTCCCCGCCCCCATAGCTGATTAGGGGCTTTATGGTGTGGGGGGGGGGTGTATGTAACCATTTGCTGCATGGTGTGGACTACACCACTGGCTTCCTCGCTTGGCTGGGAGGAAGCCAGAGACATATCGTAGACAGCAAAGAAGAACCTTTCCTAACTTGAGCAACTCTGTGAAAGCCATCTCTCAAGGTTCCCATTAGAGACCTCTGCTTGGAAATACCATGAGGAATTATCTTTTTCTTTTTTTTTGGTGGTGGTGCTGGGGTTGGGGCAGGGAGTGTGCACATAGACCGAATGTGCAGGGAAAGCAGCTGTTGTGCATATTCAGATGTGGAAAACGTGCACATAATAGAAAGATGAAAAAGTAATTGTGTCCATTGTGCAGTCAATATGCCTACTCTCTCAGGTTGTGTTCAATGTGTTATATGGATCTATGTTGACTTGTAAATGTTCAGTGTCCAAGTGAACACACTGATCAGAAAATGTGTGGAATTCCCTGTTGACTGAATATGCACATGCCGTTACATTATTTAGGAACCATGAACATTGACTGGCTGGGATTTGTGCAGAATCCATGGCTGGTGCTGCCTCCATTTGCACAGTTCCTGTAGCCTCCAGTTAATGTACTTTCCCATTCAGCATGCTTTAACTAACCACAGCCATATATACATGGGTGTGAAATACATTGTTTTATAGCACAACTCTATTTTAAATACACTTTTGTAGAGTCTTATAGAGGTCTTCCCCTCCCCAACAAAAAGAATTCAGATAGTAATTTCTGAATGACCCAGCAGGTGAATTAGGCTCACATAAAATAGCCCTTGGTTTTCAAGACAACCTCATGATTTTGTGTATATCTTTGCTGATGGCTAAAGAGGACCTTGATCTCTTCTTCCAGGATGAAACCATCCTAATTCATGAGTAATGGTTGGTAGTTAACACAAACACGTGGACTTTTGGGTCTAAGAACTAGTAACTAAATACAGATCACTCCAAGCTAAAGAAAGAGTAATAGATAAATGATTCTAAGTCCTAGAAACGAAAGAGATAAAGTATAAAGAAATAATTGTACTTATTCCTTTATTGATAAAGTAATTATCAATTACCAGCTATTTGTGATATTGTGAGGTCAGTGTGTTTGGGCACATACTGTTGGTTCTGCTACAGATAATTACAGAGCCCCCCAGTGAAACAAAGAAAAAGCTTCACTAGAGAGCCATGCTAAGAAAATGCTATTTAAGCAAAAATTAAAACTGAAATTTTGTATTACGGATAGCTCTAGGATTTTGACTTGTGCCTTGACCAGGAGTTTGGTTTTCAAGCTTTTGCACCTTGTGTAAAGGCTCGAATCTCTCTCCATCTACTTGTGCTACTGCAGCACCCTGTGTGCACAGGTGTGTTAGTGCCCTAGTACACCTATAAGAAGCCTAGCAAGTGCCCACTATTTACAAGAGCAGAAATAAGGGGACAGAAAGAAAAAGGTTTCCTAAACTGTCAGGACTCCGCAACCAAGCCCAGTATGGGAGGAAACTCTACACATGCTTAACAACTCCCACACTACAGAGGTGGCTTAGGTAGAAAGTGAGTTACCAGAATGAAGCTCTTGCCTGCTTTTCCTGGGTGTCAAGGAAGAGGTAGCGGTCAACACTCCTGGGGTGTAATTTGGAAGCTGCCTAGTAATCTCAGAGTTCCGAATCCAGAGGGTCAATTAAACGCCCATGATGAAATGAAGAATCTTTTGTCTGGCTTAGCTCAGATGAGGGAGAAACTCCTTTCCCCACTATAGCCAGCCAGCATGCAAGAACGAATGCGAATGAGTGCATAAGCTCAGGTGAGGGGAATGCTTCCCTTTCACGCTGCTGAATTTGCAATGCTGCATTTCACCAGAAGGGCCGGGAATACCTAGAGAGAGAAAAGGTGTACAAAGTGAGGAACAAAGATCCCACTTAGAAACTAGTTTTCCTTGAAAGCCACTTTGGCCTACCCTATCCTAGCAACTGAATAGATCCTAGCTCTGAGGCAACAAAGCTATCTAGTCCAACATCCTGCTCTGCATATTGGCAAACAGAGCTCCTCATAGATGCCCACAAGCAGGGCTTGCCCTCTGTTGTTGTTAAGGGACCATGGGAACTCATTGCTTACTAGGCCAAGTTGCTTGTCTAAAACTCATTTGCTCTCCCTGGGAGCAGTTCTTCAGGGCCTCAGACCAGCATGGTTTCACATCACCTACTACCAAACTGGAGATGTCAGACACTGAACTGTGATCTTTTGACCTTCTATGTGCAAAGTATTTATCCTCCAATTTTGAGATACAGGCCTCCCCCTCCACCCCCCTGCAAATGGTTCAGTGGTGATGCCAAGAGTCTGCCTTGCTCTGCTACAGAAGGCTGCTTTACTTCTCATTGCACAATCAAATAATACAACAGGATCCGCCTGACCATTTGCACTAGGAAAGTGGGGTCTTGGCTTACCCACTGCATAGAGTTGACCAACCTGGGAGAAAAACCCACCTGCAGTCAGAAAAGGCCACAATCCTTCAGATTTTCTTTGATGATTATGTCAGTGACAGCATCAAAGACAAACTTGACGTTCTGGGTGTCTGTGGCACAGGTCATGTGTGAGTAGATTTCCTTCACATCTTTCCTTATGTTCAGCTCCAGGAACTGCACCTTGATGTAGGCACCAGCATCCTCGTAGGTATTGGACCCTGTATAGACACGGATGCTGGGATGTAATCAGAGAGCAGCTTCACTTAGGAATTGGTTTTTTAAAATCTGCCTCTACACATTTCCACATGATACCTCCTGCCTCAGAATCATCCTCCATCCACAAATCAGGCAGGGCTCTAATTATTTATCGTGACATATGCCTCCCGGGGCAGGTTGAGATTGGACACAACCCCCTGTCCATGACGCTAAACCTGACACCTGCTGGACTCTGAAGGCTGTGAAGAATTTATCCCAATCTCTGCCACGGCAGCTGCTGCAGCTTAATCACTTTGTTAGACATGATAGTAATCATTATAGCAAACGTTCCTCTGTGGGAAGTGCACTGTACCTCACATTTCTGTTGCTCAGAGAACATCCCTTTCGATGTTCTGTAATTCCCCAGGTAACTTCTGGTTCTGCATATCTTAGGGGCCCTCGTCATTCATATAAACCTCATCTGACATTTGTAGGAGAGCTCCTTCCTAAAAACTTGCTCAGTTGGTGAAAGGGGTGTGGGGACTGCTAAGTATGTGCAGCTTTCCAGGGTTCTCTAGGCTTTCAAATGGTACTTTAGAACTTTCTTGGATTCAAATAATCATGCTTTTTTATTAAAAAGTTTGATATTTTGATAACCCCAGGGTTTTCCAGATATTTTTCTTATTGGAACGACTATTGTGTCATATTTGGGCCTAAAATAATACAAATTTCACGCGAAGGGTAAAACTGGATGTGACATCAGGTCTGTTTGTCAGTTCCAATCACATATATACCAAGTAGGGAGCCGAGGGGCCAGTATTGAAAGCAAAAGTGGTGTGCAGATGAGGGGCTCTAAACCTTCCCTCTAACCACCCAGTACTTCTCTTCCAACTGAACTCACTGCTGCTACTCACTTCAGTAGCTGAGGAGAAAAGCATCTGTCGGAGAGGTAAGTGGGGCAGGGTGAGCCTAGACACATGCTTCCCTACTAAAGGCTAGGCCAGTGTCCCCTGCTTTAGACAGGATTCGGGCCAGAACCCAAGGTAAATATATGCCCTCATTGGTCCTAGTTTGGGCATCAGCCCCGAGACTAGACTTTTCCACTGTGGGTGAAAAGGCAGTTTAGGGGCAATTCTGAGCAAGAAAATGGCCAAAGCCACCCTCCCTCTCCATTTGCAACATCCAATTGCTCCTTTAAAAAAAAGGGGAGAGGCAAGAGGAGTTTTGCATGCATTCAACTTTTTAACCATGACCACACGAAGCACACCACATTTGAAGTGCCTGCATTTGGTAGGAGCTGGAGGAAAGCAATTTTAAAGACTAAAATGAGGAATAATAGGCAAGACAGAAGTGTGAAAACTAAAAAAAAAACTTCTGTCTGTCACACAGCCCTTGGAAGATCACTGGAGATGCCGGGTTCTGGTTTACGTGGCAGAGGAGAGTCATGTTTCACAGAGCACCGAGGCCCCCTAGTGGCATCTTTCCCAAAACATGTTTGTTTTTGGGTTTTTCCACTAAAGGAACACCCACCTTCTCTCCCTGCAAGATAATATCCATAGATTACAGAAAGTAACTTGTTCCTTTTGCTCCAAGGGAGCAAATGAAATACTCCATGTATTTTCTCCCTGTAATAAAAGTTCAAGACAGCACCAAGCACACGCAGCGCCAAGCTCTCCACCGGGGGCACAAAGGGCCAACTCTTCCCATTCCCGCCTGCGGCCCTCCCCATCCCCAGTCACATGATTAATGCAGCATCCACCCAAGAAAATAGAGGAGTATTATTAACAGCTCCATGAAATAATAGAAGTGGGTGTCATTCAGAAAGTCAACATGGCTGAACTCATGAATTTTAACATGGTTAGGCCAGCTGCAAAAATAATGTGTTCCTTGGGCCATCTTTGTATGGTGTCAGTTGTACCGAATGCATTATTTTACCCTATAGGTTGACAAGAGGGAGCCTTTGTGGAGATAAAGAAATTAAAACTTGCTTCATTGTGATAATATAGTCCTCATCTAGTACCACCATCTTTCTTGGAAAGGCGGGTGGGATGATGGTACAGCCCTTGGTCATTTATTTCCTCCTTACTTCATCTAAATGTATGCAATTTTCCATTTCTTGCTTATTTGATAAAAATACCAGACCAGTCTGAAACTAGTCAACTGTGCTGGTGTTCATCTTCTGAAGCCTTTTTCAGAATTAAAAAAAGAGAAAACACCCTTCTTGCATCTACCATGCAAATTCCGGCATTTCTGCTCACTAGGAGACAAGGGATGGGACACCTGTGGCCCTCCAGATGCTCATAGAATCGTAGAGTTGAAAGGGACCCTGAGGATCATCTAGTCCAACCCCCTGCAAAGCAGGAATATGCAGCTGTCCCATATGGGGATCGAACCAACAACCTTGGTGTTATCAGCACCACTCTCTAACCAACTGAGCTATCCAAGAGCTAGACTGCAACACCCATAACCCTCCAACACTGGCCATGTTAGCTAGGGTTGATGGGTGTTGGAATCCAACAGAATCTGGGGGGCTATCAGTGCCTCAGCCTTGCTAGAAGATGCTGCGGCCACACCAATGTGGATGTTGCACGCTGGGAACTCACCATCATAATCTGGAAAGCAGATGCTGAGGTGTGCCTTCTTGATCTTTTCCTGGAAAACATCTTTCTTGTTGAGGAAAAGAACAATGGAGGTGGTGGCAAAGTAGCGGTGGTTGCAGATACTGTTGAAGAGGTGCAGGCTCTCATGCATGCGATTCTGGAAGGGAAGGCAGGGTTAGAAAGACCTTCAATTTCATCCATAGCCCTAAACCAGATTTTATCAGAAACTTTGCCCCTCTGCCTTTCAGTAGGCAAAAACTGTGTCCTAAATGTACAGAAGGCGCATTCTGTAACGCTATCCTAATCCCCTTTAGGTCATTTCACCATGATATGCCACAGCCAGTTTGGCACTACTTACCATATTTTTCTATTTTTTGGGATCCCAAGTGGAGAAAAATTGAGTTGTTCAGCTTTTTGGGGGGGATTGCCCAGAGTAGTTGAGCTATTTGGGGGGGGGTCGCTCACATGCTGGACCGTTGCTGCCAATCACATGCCTCGCCAAAGCCACCGATCATCTGGCCCCCAGCAGCCGCCAATCGCCCGCCCAACTGCTGGGGCAGCAGCCAATCGCCAACAGGCCTTGCCACAGCCACCAATCACCCAACCTATCACCGCTGACAATCTCCTGTTCGCAGCCACCCCTAATTGCTCCCTCTGCACTATCCATGTATAAGACAACCCCCAATTCTTAACATTTAATTATAATAAAAAAACATTGTCTTAAACATGGGAAAATGTGGTATATCTTATTTACACACCATGTTTCCTTCTATGAGCTCATGGCAGCTGTAGGGCACTGTCCCCTTCACACATTTTATTTTCACAACAACCCTTTGAGGTAGGTTAAGCAGAGTGACTTGCCCAGTGAGCTTCATGGCTTAGTGAGGATTTAAACGCTGATCTCCCCAGACTGACACTGTAACCATTCCAGCACACTACCCCTGCCACTAATCCACCACGCCTATTTACAAATCCGGGCAGCCAAAGTCTAAAAGGTCTTAATATACCTTGAGGTGCTACTTACCACATCGTCGTCCTCCACCAGGACCATGTCATAGGCGCTGAGGGCAGCAATGAAGATGATGCAAGTGACTCCTTCAAAGCAGTGGATCCACTTCTTGCGTTCTGAGCGCTGGCCGCCCACGTCAAACATCCTGCCAGGAAGTTAAGACAGGCCCCTTCTGAGCAGCCTTCCCCAGCAGTCCCCCAGTGTGTTACTGCAAATTGATGGGGAAAGGTCTGCAGTGAGCCATAGGGGCCCCAAAATGTGGTCCTTAACAGCGAGGTGAATGAAGAGCTGACCGTCAAATTGGATGGGTGAGCATTTATTATCTCTGGGACTGAGTGAGAACGGGGACGGGAGAAGCACAGCAGAGATGGCTTTCCAGAGTTTGAAGTGAGTGAAGTAATACACAGGACCATCTAAAGAGACACCCAACCTCCGCCCCCCCCCCTCTGGTAAGGCCATTGAGCCCAAAAACTAAAATCACCTATCTGCACCATTGTGTATACCTATCAGGATTGTGCTGGATTATCCATTACATGAATAACTGAGGTACAAGATATTTAAATTATGTACCTTTCTCTCTATCCTTTTTCCCATAAAAGGAAACGGAGTACTTATGGAATGATTTTTCCTAATTGCCCAAAGCCCTTCCCGTACATTGGCACAGTGCTATAAAGCAGGTCAATATTATCATACTACAAGTGGAAGTGGGAGGGAAGGAGGGAGCGGCTTGCCTAAAACCAATCGGCCTGTTCATGGCTGAATTGGGAGTTCCAGTGGTGGATTGGGAAGGGGAGTCAAAACTCATGCCTTTCATCACAATGCTGCACCAGTTACTCCATGGCAACTGCTTCCACAGATGCATGATCCACCCTCTTTTGCAATCTTCCTTATTGGTCGGTTGTCCGCCAGCCACAGTCATACAATACCTGAAGTGGAGGTCCTTGAAGGAAAACTGGGTTTCAATTATGCCCGTGGTCTTAACCCTGGAGCGGAGAACATCCTGCTCTGTGGGGACATATCCAGGGGCCACTAGTCGCGGCAGGTCACTCAGGTAACTGTGAATAGAGAAAGGTACCAGGGTTACCATGTGAACTAGACCTGAGAGACCTCTGGTCTTCAGAGTGGGCAGTCACAATGGGGAAGGACCAGGGCTCAGGGGCAGAACACCTGCTCTGCATGCTGGCAGGCTCATACTCTGGCATCTCTCCAAGAAGGCCTGGAAGAGACTCTTGCCTGAAGCCCTGAAGAGGCTCTGCAAGTCAGTGTTGCCATTACAAAGTCTAGGCAATACTGAGCCAAATGGATCCATGGTCTTAAGTATAAGGCAGCTTCCTATGTTTCCTGTGGCCATGTGCGTTGGACAAGGTGAGTAGCAGGTTATATCGGAAAAAATAACATTGTTCTTAAAGAATCAGCAGCAGGAAGGTGGCTGCTAAGTACTCTGCTGTACTGCTCAAATTCAGCAAAGCTGAAGTTTCCTGATCTCAGCCTTCCTTCTTGAATTACCTTTCAAGTTTCTGCTTCTTAGGGAAGCACCTTGCCAGCTGCAGCAGGTGAGGGCTGCCCAAGAGTGGCTGAGCATAAGGACGTTCTCTCCCCTGGATTTCTATGCTTGCTGGACTTGCCTATGGAGCAGGCATATTCTCAGTCAGAGATGCACAAATATAAATGTCTTAAGAACGTTCCCAAACATGCAACTATGTTAGTTCAGTGGGAAGAGATGCACGACTCCAGGTGCACCCAGTCATTGCCATCTCTGCTGCTTTTTCAGTGGCTGTTGAAGATGATTTCCTCTTTCAACAAGCCTTCTAAGAGGATTTTTTAAAAAGCCTTAGTCATGATATGCATTAGATTTTAAGTTTTGTCTCTGTGTATATTGTTTTAACTGTTTTTGTATATACAGTTGTTTTACTGATGTTTTTATTGCATTGTGAAATCATTTTGAGATGCTTCATAGGAAGCGATTCATAAATGAAATAAATAGAATTGCACTCCTGTGGTAACTTTGCCTCAAGGGGCCTTTGCCTCAAGGGGTGTAAGCAATGGGTTCCTACTAGCCAGCTGAGTCATTCAGCTGATACTCTGAGGCCCTCTCAAAGCAGGCTTGGATGCCGGTGTCCTCCCAGAGCCGGCAGATAATGTCAGACATCTCCTTTGACATGCAGCCTTCTTCAATGGTGTCTGCTAAGTGCTGCAGCTTCCGGGAATCATCCTGCATTTGAGAAAGGAGGCAAAGTTAAGTGCAATAAAGCACCCCAATGCCCTTCCCTTTAAATCAGCCTCTGATTATGATAACAATAAATAGATTAATTAATAGATGACTATTCCCTTTGGGCACTGTGGGTTAAACCACTGAGCCTAGGGCTTGCCGATTGGAAGGTCGGCGGTTTGAATCCCCACGATGAGGTGAGCTCCCGTTGCTCGGTCCCTGCTCCTGCCAACCTAGCAGTTTGAAAGCACGTCAAAGTGCAAGTAAATAAATAGGTACCACCCCAGCAGGAAGGTAAACAGCGTTTCTGTGCACTGCTCTGGTTTTGCCAGAAGCGGCTTAGTCATGCTGGCCACATAACCCGGAAAAACTGTCTGCGGACAAATGTTGGCTCCCTCAGCCAGTAAAGCGAGATGAGCACCGCAACCCAAGAGTCGTTCATGACCGGACTTAACTATCAGGGGTCCTTTACCTTTACCTTTTTTTTATTCCCATTGGGAGAAAGTCCACTCCTCAGTGACTCACCTGCCTGGCTGAGTCTCCATACTGGATGTTGAGTGTGCCCATGGCCCTCACAATGGCCAACATGGACTGCAAAGTATTGCTGTAAATAATGGAGATGAACTCCAAGCATTCCTCTAATGAATAACCATCCTGATGGATAATTCTGTGAAAGGTAAGGGCAGAAAATCAATCCAACAGGTCTTGACTAGTGTGCTAAAGGATGTTGGGCAGGGAGGGAACTGCTGAGAGGCCAGCTAATGGGGCCAGAGGCCAGAGATGACAGACACTTAGCTTGGCACTGGAGCCATTCCAGCACATGACTCTATACCACAGTGTTTTAATGCTGTAACCTGCCCTGAGACTTCAGAGTGAAGGGTGGGTGGTTAACAACAACAACAACAACAACAACAACAACAACAACAACAATAATAATGATTTTTCATTCTGCAGCATGTGTCAGACAGGCCTCTACCAGCTTAGGTCTCTCCAGGGCCATGAAAAGTTTAGCAGTACTGTCTGGTTAGACGGGAGTCAAGCAAATCCACCATGAAGAACAAAGATTTTAGAAATGGCTTCAGAATATGTTGCCAGAAAGAAACCTTTGGAATAGTGTGTGTGGAGGAAATGTCTCTAGGTCTAGGGAAAGATGCGGGTGGGAAGGTGACCAGCTAATTTTCCCTTCTTCCTCTCCCAACTCTTAAGAGGAAATTACCTACCATGGAGATAAAAACAATGCAGAAAGCCAGCCAGCAGTTCTTTCCCAGCATGTTTGACTGCATTCCCCTCCAGCTGCTGGCAACAAGTACACGCTTTACAGGGAGCAGTAATCCGCACCTTGAAGGATGTACTTGTATGTGCAAACATGTTCGTTGTGTACAAACACTGTGCTTTTAGGTGTTCACTTAAATCATCATGGGTGTGCACCTAAAAACATAGTATGTGAAGTGGCCTTGTAAGAAGGGGGCGGTCTGAACTTCTGCATTACCAGTCTCTTCCAGAGGAGAATGCAATTGGGTATGCTAAGGAATTCCTATTAGTACAGTTTCACTATCACTCTTTAAGAGTTATTGTAGTGGGCAAGGAATAGCTGCCTGTGCACACACATACTTCATTTGCTTGACAATGGTACTTTTCCCTGATTCTCCAGCTCCTGGTGAGGGAAAAATAGAAAGGAAAAGAGATTATAATCTGTATTTGACTCAAAAACTTAATTTCATCCATGACACAAAATCCACAAGAAATGACCTGCTGGGAGGTTTATGGTGAGGCGAAGTGGGTGAGGCTGAGTGAAGGATGGGGGCAGCAGGGGTAGTTCCTTGGGTTGTTGCTCCCCACCCCCAGGCCATTGTCCAATGTTGGAGGACAGAGCTATATATGACACACAGCCTGTCCTGGATATGTTTAGAATACACAATCCAAACCTCCTTAGCAGTTTTTGCCTTAGCAGCTGCAAGATATGGCTTCATGAAGCATGTTAGTGGTTTTGCTTTTAATACACTTTGGGGATGAATACAACATTAAACAACCAGAGGCAGGGAGAGGCCTTGAATCATCTAGGGATGCCAGTTTCCAACCAGCCATTGTAGCTGTGCCTTTAACAGCTTCTCAATGTGCAGATACTTACAGCAGGTACCCCACTGCTGTGAAAAGCACTTCAATTGCCAATCACTGCAGACTGAAGGGCAGTTAAATGCCCAGGAACAGTCCAGGCTAGGGTTTGGGGTCAGTTGACAAGCCTACCTATCTACCTCTTTTAAGTTTTCCAAACTTTGACGGATACATGCCAAGTTTGGGGAAGGGAGGGGAAGAGCATGGTATGGTAGAAGGGGGGAGGATAACTATTCCAAGTATGGTGACAGCAGTCGTAATAGCTTTGCTGACTTGGGCTGCGAGGTCATGGTGGCCCTGTGAGTGATCCAATTCACAGGGCATGTCTTTTCTTTCTTTCCTTATAATGAACTTCCCTCCAGACATGGATCTATGCTGGTGCTGCAGCAAGTGAGCTGTGGAGGATTACCTGGGCCCAAAGGCTTTGGTTAAGATTGCTTTAAGCACTGCTCACCTTTATGGCAGAGATAACATGATCTGGGCCATGGGCAGCTTAGCTGCAATGCTTCACAGAAAACAAGCAGTACAGGTACACACAATGATGAGGGCATCACAGCTAAGGGCAGGAGACGGTGTGTGTGTGTGTGTGTGTGTGTGTGTGTGTGTGTGTGTGTATGTACTGCTACCTCCTTCCCTGTGTTGTGTTTGGACTCAGCCTTGCCTTGCCTCATAAGTACCAGACACTATGCCACTGGACAAAGCCCCACACTGAGGTGGAAAAGGGGGGTGGAGTGGTTGCAATAATGCCTTGGTGGCTCTGTAGCACTGCCGTTGGGCAGGTTCCTCAGAATTTGAGGATCCAAACAGCTGCTGTTGGAAAGGTAGATGCATTCACCACCAACATCTACAGCACCAGCTTTCAGATGTGTTAAGCAATGGGAGTATTGAGAGGAGGGGGGTCAGCGAGGGTGAGAAGTAAGTCACAACAAGGGCAAAGCCTTAGTGACTGCCTGTGGGGGTGGACTTACCAAGAAGCAGTAGCTTGACTGTCCTGGCATCCTTCTCAGCATCTTCCTTCAGTTTCTTCTCCAGCTCACGGGAGTGTTTTTCCTCTGCACTGGCGCCTGCACCCATCGTCCTTTTCGTTCAGCAAGAGAGGATCCTCACAAGCCCCTGTGGGACCTCCAGCACGTCCTGCTGTGGTTTGGCCTTTCTGTCCAGCCCAGCAGTATTCCACACAGAACCTTCCTAGTCTTGCACCCTTGAGATGTTTCAATATTGACGGCTGCTCCCGCCCCTTTCCAGCACCAGCCACTTTCTGCCTTGCAGGTGGGAGGACTTTGCCACCCGGTGGGGGTCAGATGTTCAGTATTGGCCAATGTGAAGTGAGAACAGGTGAGTAAGGGCCTGGAGCAATACACCCGCAGGACCTGCCTCTTAGTTTAATCTGACTTGCTTTGCTCAGCAGCTGCTCAAATCTATTCCTGAGATAAAGCCCCTCAAATCCCCCCGCATGCTAAACTCAGCAGTTTCCACTTTCTATCTGCTCTTGACCTGGAGGGAAGCATCAACACTGTAAAAACAGACCCCTCCCTCCAAGTCGCACCTCACTCCTCCTGCTATAGTAGCATAGGGAGAGCTACAGTGGATTGGTTTCCAAATGGCCCTTTTGCTTCCATCTCACTCTGGCTTCTGAGTGAATTTTATCACAGCTTGAAAGAGGACAGTTAGCTTGGTCGGGCCATTCCAACTCCCTACAAAACCCCCTCACAACCTTAAGATGGGGAGGCTAATAAAAACTACTTGTACCATCACCCCCAAACTATTAATAAATATGACACTTTAATTCTCATGAAAAGCACCCTGCAAATTAGATTTTTTTTGTGTGATTTACAGAAGTAGAAATGAGTGTGAGGGACAGTGTTATCTACATACAATGAGTTCTTGACTAAGAACAGCATCCAGATCTCACAGATTCGATTGCAGTGCTCTCTTACACCAGCTCTGCTAAAATGTGAGCGCTATTGACCCGTGAATATATACTGAGTGGCGCTGTGGGTTAAACCACAGAGCCTAGGACTTGCCGATCAGAAGGTTGGTGGTTCAAATCCCTGCAACGGGGTGAGCTCCCGTTGCTCGGTCCCTGCTCCTGCCAACCTAGCAGTTCGAAAGCACGTCAAAGTGCAAGTAGATAAATAGGTACCGCTCCAGTGGGAAGGTAAATGGCGTTTCCTGCGTTGCTTTGGTTCGCCAGAAGTGGCTTAGTCATGCTGGCCACATGATCCAGAAGCTGTACGCCAACTCCCTCGGCCAATAAAGTGTGATGAGCGCCACAACCCCAGAATCAGCCACGACTGGACCTAATGGTCAGGGGTCCCTTAACCTTTACGACCCAGTTATTTGTGGAATACTTGCAGGGAGTGCCCGGTGCTGCCTAATTCAAAGAACCATTCCCCCCAACATGGTTTTTAAATGCACTGTTTAATTTGTGAGTTTATGCAGGTACATATGCACATGGAGATATATACTGATGTACCTGCAATTCAGGAAAGCACTTCATGTATCTGATGAAGTCCACCAAAGCTTATGGCATAATACTTTCATTAGTCTTTAAGGTGCCAAAAGACTCTTCTTGTTTCTGCTGCAAGAAACCGATGTGGCCACCTCTCTGGAAATAATAATGGAATGTGTTTATAATGGACAGTAATGGTTAATCGGGTTTGCAATAGGATTAACTGGTGAGAGGTGAGTGAGATCTATCTATTCCATTGTTCTTGGAACTGTTTGATCTAGATTTGCAAGGGAATATTAAAACTCACCTTCCCTGCTCCCTTTCCTTCTGTTCTTCCTCTTTCCATTCCCCCTGTTTTTTTGTCTCTTGTGAACTTGCTTATTCCCTCTTGGAAGTCTCTATATGTGGTTGAACTATATGTTACAGATGTTGGGTAGGGTACGGTTATTTATTTATAAAAAATATTTAGATCATAAAAATATTTTAAGTGGTTTACAACTAGACTGTCTATATACAATAAAAACACATTAAAAATAAGAGACCATCAACTAACTGCTACAGAACAATGTCTTCTTTATCGCCTACAGAAGCTTGGCAGCAAAGGAAAAAAAAATCAGTAGGTGTTTAAAGGATAAAACAAAATGTCATTGTTGAGGCTGAGGAATCTTTATTAGTATTATTTACCTGCTATTTCCATGTTTTAAAAATGCACATGTAAAACTTTAAATAATATGAATTTAAGTAAACAAACTGGTTATACGGGAAGAAAACTTAAACATACTGACTTGCCTTGTTCCTGAGATAAGGTACTAATACTCTTGTGAAAAAGGATGAATGCCTTTGCCAAAAAGCAGAGCTTGGGATCCATCTTCCAAACAAGTACAGACATCTGCAGAAGAAACAGCACCCAATATCAGGGACTGGCAGGATGCTGACTAGTGTGCACTGAGGGAAGTGGGACAAGTTGACTCTGGAGAATGGGCAGTGAATTGTGAGGTACTGTTCCAGCCAGGAGGCAAGAGTTGGAGGCAGGGGAAACTTCAGAGCTGGAGGGTAGAGGAGAAATAGACAGGCTAAGCAAGGGAAGGGCTGGGTGCTTCCGGGTGCCCCCCCCCGCACCACTGTCTCCTAGATCCAGGAGAGAATTGACGTGGGGAGTGCAGAGGCAGCCTCTGCCTGTGTGTGCGTAGCCCACTGGGGGAAAAGCTAGTGGAGTGTGAGTGGCCCTCTGTTGCTGCTACTGCTCCATAGAGCACAGACCTGGGAAAAGCTGCCTAGATACTAAACATGTTTGTGTGGTATTCAGAGCCAAGAAGCTACTGTAAGTGTCAGCTGAGACAATAAAGCACTATCTGCTGTGTGCATTCCTTTGGCTAAGGAGCACCCTTGACACCTTCTGACTCCTGAATAGTTCCATACAGTTATTTTTCTTCATTTCATGCTAAGTTGGAGGGGCTTTTGCCTATAATGCTGCTTTTAAATGCAAAAAAACAACAAACCAGATTCCTCCTAGGTGGGTATTAGTAGTATATGCCCAATGAATTTTCAGAATGCTCAGTACGTACAGAATGTTGAGTGTCAATTGGAAAAGAAATACAGAAAACCACGGTAGGTGGAGTGGACAGAATACCCTGCTTGAGTTTGTTGCAGCAGATAATAATATCCTTAAGGAGGCCATTAGGGAGGAAACCTGAACAAAAACACTCCTGTTTGGGGGTGAGGATAACAGGTGAAAGGTAAAGGTAAATGGACCCCTGACCATTAGGTCCAGTCGTGGCCGACTCTGGGGTTGCCGCGCTCATCTCGCTTTACTGGCCGAAGGAGCCGGCGTACAGCTTCCAGGTCATGTGGCCAGCATGACTAAGCCGCTTCTGGAAAACCAGAGCAGTGCATGGAAACGCCGCTTACCTTCCCGCTAGGGCGGTACCTATTTATCTACTTGCACTTTGACGTGCTTTCGAACTGCTAGGTTGGCAGGAGCAGGGACCGAGCAATGGGAGCTCACCCCGTCGCGGGGATTCGAACCCCCGACCTTCTGATCGGCAAGTCCTAGGCTCTGTAGTTTAATCCTATAACAGGTGAAACTTATCTCTAAATGCCAGATTCTGGGGACAAACAAGGGGATGGGGCTGATGCCATTGTGCCTTGCATGTGGACTTTCTAGAGCATCTGGTTGTCCCATGTTGGAAACGGGATGCTGGGGGAGATGAACACTGAAACTGATCAAACACTATCATCTTGCCAGTTCCAGCAGGATTTGGCTTCAGTCTGACTGAGAGGAGCTGCTGGAAAATGGATTTTAGAACACACTGAATGAGATGTAACAGCTGACTGGGATCCCCACAAGATATTGCTGCTTAGGAAACCCCAGCATAAAGACAGAGTTTCAGTATCTCATACGTTGACTTCTCCAGAAGAGATTTAGCAAATGACCAGTGCAGAGAGCTTTGAATTCATTTGCCTTTCCAATCATAATAAAATGTCTTCTAGAAACCACAAAAGTGGTCTGCATCATGTCCCCACAGTTGAGGCAGAGACAAGAGTCCTGTATTGATGGCATGACAAACGTACAGTTATGTTCTCTTCCTTAACCTCAAGTAACAATGTGACTTTCTGCCACTAGAGGGGGAACCATCACTACAAATGTGCTTCGAGACTTTGCAAAATGACTTGCTAGCTTACTATTATTTCAGCCATCACAGCTCCCAAAGTGAGCCTTATGTCAGAGTGTTGATCTGTCAAATGCTGCCAACTTAGATAGGAAGGATCTGCTTTGAGATTACCTTCCAGAGTAACATTGAAGAGGATAAAATTCAAGGCAGTTCTGCTCTTGTCATTAGTTTTTAGTGCAGCAGTGCTCCCCCCATCCCACTCTCTCTCACACAACATTTGGTCAGACAATGCCCCCTTAGCCCCTCTTGCTGTGGGACTCTATTTGGACCCTCTACCTCGAACTCCACCCCTCATCACCCTCCAACTCATAGCAAGGCAGAGATCTGAAGACAGGAACCTCCTTTGTGTGTGGAGGGTCCCCAAGTGACTTAGAGCTAGGGATCCCGCCTTTGGTCAGGCAATATAAAGGACAGGTCAGACAAAATACAGGTAGAATGGGGGGGGGGGCTAAAAATTACTTTACCTGATGCATAAATGACTTCAAAGCAATCCATTACTGTACAAAGGTACATGGTTTACAAAAGCCCGTTCACGCTCTCCCACCCACCAGTCTCTGTCCACGAAAAACTCTGTTTCCCAATCTCCCCTGCTCTCCACCAGATGGATGGATGAGGTCTCTGCAAATCTCTTCTCTTGCTCATCACCCCCTGCCCATGAAAAAAACGCTCTATCTGAAACTCCCCCTCTCATCCCCACACTCTGCCCATAGTGTTTAGAGGAGGAGGAGTTCGAATATGTTTGAAGTCCAAATGGGACAGTGGATACTTTTCTAGGGATGGATAGCAACACTACATAGAGCCCCAATAACACAGGGTGCTAAATCATGTGGGGAGCCTCCACAACAAAAGGGTCTCCACTTCAGACCTTTGGCCTACATGAGTTAGAGTTGGAGTGCGTGTGTGTACGTGCAAGCATAAAATTGCTAGAAACACCATAATACAGAAAAATGGAGAAAATACAGAAATATATGAGAATCTGCATGAAAATCCATGTTAGAAGAATACCCAAATAGGGTTTCTTTCCTAGCTTTCTTTCTGTAGGACTTAACTTTCTGATGCCAGATAGCAACAACTCCATAAGAAGCTGCTGTTTTCAGCCTATGTAGGTTTTCTCTCTGTGTGTTTTAAAGGTTTCAACTCTTAGCCATGAGAGAAGACACCCATTCAAGGTGGTTTCCACAGAAAACCTTTGGCCTGTTCAGTGAGTGCAAAAATTCTTCCCTCTTTAAAAAAGGAACAACCTGGAACTCAAGGGGGGATTCTGAGGTAAAGTTCATATCTGAGACAAGTCCTTCATATAACAAAAGCACACAAGAGATATACCAAAAGCAGTCAACCTAAAAGCACCGAGAAAACAACTCATCCTTTTCAGCCTGGCCTACCTACTACTACCAGTTCAATATCTGTTGTGAAGTTTAGCCAGCTGACAGAATTTGAGTGTGAAGCTGATTATCCCTAAGCAGCCCCAAGAAACCATTCACTTATCCTTGAGCATTATAACTCTTTCTCTCAAACATGTCCCCCTCAGTTACCCTTTTTAGGGTTCAGTTCTGAGGTATCAGTATCCAAGAAAAAAACTTCAGGTGATAAAAGACTGCTAAGGCCCCGAGACCCTCTTCAGGCTTGAGGAAGAACAAGCCCTGGGCCAGCAGTTCAGGACCTGTGTCATCCTTGTTTTAGTGGACACACCACTCCACCCACCCACCCCTTAGCAACTTCCTCAGCCTAGGGGGACAGGAAATGAGACCATGACCCTGATCCCCATTTCCCTGTGTGTTTGCTTAACCGGCTGCCTTAGCACGCCCTTGGAGAGGTAGATTTCTCTCTCTTTTATGAAGGCAGCAGAACAAGGGGCCTTTGTTTGTGGGCTGCAGGACAAGGAGGGTCACTGCCAGGTCTAAGGAATCCAACACCTGCCCCCTTTCTCCCCTCCTGACCCGACTGCTCATAAAACAGGAGCAGCAGAAAATAATTTACCTGGTTGCTTCATAAGCAGGGGGATCTATGGCTCTGTAAATTAACAGGGAACAAGCTGTGGATAACTTTACATGCAGTGTCTATACCCCCGTCATTATAGCTTCCCCTAAGGCATATGTGGGATGCATGTGGCCACTGTGTGTCTCCCATATTTCTCCTGCCACCATGTTCCATATCCCCCATGTGTTCCCACCCTTTTTTTGGCTAAAAGGTCCCATTATTCCTATCTTGATAAAAGTGTCTTGGGTGCCAACACTAAATGGCTACCATGCCAAGACACATAAATAAGTCATGGTACGCCATACCAGATAACACTGGTTTTTTTTTAAAAAAAGCAATGTCCCCTGCTAGATTTTCCCAAAGCCTGCCCTTCCTGCCACCCCTGCATGCTGAATTTTAGCACTTATCTGGGCAGCTTCCAGCTGTTTATGGTCAGACATTGATTTACACAGGAACAATGACATGCACAGAGGGTGGCCTCTGCATGCTGGCCTACAAATCACAACCAGGCTCCACCAAGATGCTTGTCAGGCTGGGGGAAGTGCAATAGTGGTGGAAACCATGGCACATAGGGATGGCCCAACTGTGCACTATTATCGCCATGACAATGGGAAAATCCTGCAAAAGAGCCGAGGATATGGTGTTAACCTAGCGCTCTAGTCACAGCACACCACCACCTTTATAGAAGCCCACAGAGAAAGATCTACTGGTAGGGCACCTGTAATAGCAGAATCAATCTTTTAGTGAGTCACTACACTTTGGAGCTCCCTGTCTACTGACATCAATCAAGCGCCTTTGCAATATCCTTTTCTGCACCTGCTTTAAATATTTTTGTTTGTGCAGGCCAATCCAGATATGTAAAAGTTAAATGTTTTCTTTTTGCTACTGCCAATTTTAGTAATATTTTGAGTAGGTCATGCACACTTATCAAGTTCCCAATGAAGAACTGTGGTGATGGGAAATAGACACACAAAGAGGGTGCCGTGTTCAAAGCAACCTGACTTCAGAACACAAAGAGGACCTTGAGTACTGTATATTGCTAACTCTTCTCTGCCTCAGGACTTGACACACACTCTTGCTCAGGACTTGGGTGCTGCCTAGTTCTTTCCATTTCTGGCATGTTGGGGTCATGATGAGGTGGAGATATCCCAGCTTGATCTGTGCAAACTGGCTGCCTCCAACTGTGAGTGGCATATGGGTATTGCTTCCAGCACAATTCCAGATTGGTGGGCACTGGGATATGGAGATGGGGAAAGTATGTGTTATTTTTATGCCACTTCTGTATTGGAATAAATACATTGAGCAATCCATAGAAGCGGTTGCAATCTGAAGCTGAACCAGTGGAATGTATAAAAGAGTCCATCACTTCAGGAGGGAAATGAGGGCATCCTGAAGAGTGTGAGTCAAGGTGAAGGAGTCTTTGAGTTTTCAAAAACAAAGCCAGTGTTTATTAGCTTGTTCTATCCACAGGAATTTCACATTACAGGTGCGAAATGGCTCTGTGCTTGAATTCATCACAAGGAGCTACTAATCAAAATCTCCAGATCCCCGGTTTTTGTTACATTTTTGATTTACAACTATTTACAAGAGAAAGTACACGCGCATCACTCAGATTGCAAGGGAAAGGGGGTGTGCCTGCAAGGATTTTGTGTGTACAAATGAAGTGGGCTTAGGCTCAGGTGAATGGTGAGCTCTCTTTGTTAACAGCAGGAGGTACAGCACCAGAGACCAGAGGAAACACAGTGCAGGCTTCTGGTCTACTCCATCGAGACTGTCCTCTACTCTGCAGACAGAAGTGAGAAGTCCAAGAAATAACCTACCTTCCATCCTAGCACACCTAGGCTACACATGTAGAGTGACACAACAGTCTTGGGCATGTTATTTGCTACCCTCCATGACTGCAATCCCTGTGGCAGAGCAGACCTGTTCCTTGCGTCAGCGAACAGGTCACTACAATGAGAGATCCAAGTGCTGATATCTAGCAGATGTAAATCGGGGTAATTCCACAGGCATTTAGTGATGTGGATTAAGCCAAACTCAGAATTTGATTCTAATTCTTTGGAGGCATTGAACCTAAAAGCCATAACCACACCAGTCTGAAAGAGGCACCCAAGAAACAAGAGAATTAAACCCTCTGCAACAGTAAAACTTAAGGTGGAAGGCACAGTCACACATTTAGGAAATGCCAATCCCTTTAAAAAAATGAAGGGGGAGGCAGAAAAAAGGTCATTCAATAGATTTTGTTATAACCAGACAAGCTGAGGTGGGCTCAAGCCTTTCTCAGTCACCCTTTGACCCAGGAGCCCTCTCCAATTCTGGGCATAGATACTCAGTGGTGAGGAACCTGCATTCTGCCCGTGCTCAGAGATACTCTGTTCTTCCCTTTCATATTTCTGGCTTTCAAAATAGGTTCATGGGTTGACCAAGTCTGGTTCAGGTTAAGACCTGATTATATGTTTTATCATATTCATCTTCTTTGCATGCCAGATCATATTAATGAATTCCCAAGGTGCCCAAGTTATATTATCTATGCACAAAACTCTGCCCTGCCCGCACCCCTCCTGTGGATTCAATTTTTTCTCCTGTGGTTCTCAGTTCTCTCATTGTCCCCTGGCTCTGGTTGGTAGTCAACTACCGTATCCTATCCCCACAAGGATTTCTGTGTATGCAACAGGACTTTCCCTCTTCTCGTTCCCCTGTGTCTGCCCCATGCCTTCCTCAAATCTGTTCCAGAGGGCTGGGGGAGTTCCTAGAACAGATTTAGGGGAGGGGGAGCGAGAGGGAGAGAATGCTTCATTGCACACGCAGAAATCCTTGCCCTGATGGAAGACTCAACCTCTCCCTCTGTTTTTTGTTTTGTTTTGTTTGTTTTTTACATGGGATTAATTCCTAGAACAATTATTGGTCACATTCCCAATTACATCCATAAATCCTGAAGCCCATCTTAGTAATACAATTGCCTTCTTCATTTTTGAGCAGTGTTATTACTACTGCTTATCTCAGAACAAAATGGTGGGAGGTAGGTAGGTAATGATCTCTGTCATGGGGGATACTGCATGCACTGAATGTTTACTAGTCCTTACTTAGCCATGATATGTGGAATCCATCTTGAAATTAAGCAGAAAGATCACTCTTAGTTCGACGTTTCTCTCTTTTTGCAAAGGATGCTCCACCCAACCTGCAGCAAATTGAAGTTGCTCATGTGGACTGATGGCAATTCCACAGGAATCCTGATGGGAATACTCAGGACCAGACTTTCCAACTTCCACATTGTGTGGCTGGGTAGACTGGTATTATTAAACTGAGGAACTGAATTCCTAGCGGGCAAATTAATATTATTTAAATAATAATAAATAACCAGGTTGGATGCTTGCACTGGCCAGCTGAGCAGAAGCCCGGTGTCCTGATGGCTATCCAGCTGATGCCTAACCCTCTCTGCCACCTCCAATCCCATGCTGTCTTTGGCCTTGGAAGTCTCTGACACATGCACTATGGGAGAGTAGCTTTGGTTCATATATACATTACGTCTCCCTGGCATAGCCCACTTGGATGAGGCCTTCACATCCATCAAGTAAACTAGCTCAGAAAAGCCAGGTGCCTATGAGAATAGCCATATCCACCTTCCCAACAGCTCTTTTGGTTGTACCACAACTTTCACAGACAATATCTCTTGCAGATCATCAGCCAAACAGCACAAGCTGAATCATTATCAAATCATAACATTGTTCCTATTGGTGGCATTAACTTTCTTCTGAAAGCAGTAGGAGCACCGCATGGACATCCCTCGGTGAAGCACTTCCTCCTGCCTTAAATGATTCAGGCTCCTCAAGACATGAAGCCTCCATTGTACTTTACACGCAAGAGTGTCCTGCCACAATATGCTTTGAGGCAGAGAAATGTACAGAGGAGAAGAAAGTGCTCAAGTCTTTGTAGGTGTAGCAGAGGCTTTTATACACTTCAGGGTAGGTATGCTTAGTGTCTGACAACAGACATTTTCCTCTCCTTTTTAACCAGGTAGAAATGTTTTCAGTGACAGTAGCACAACATTCCCAGACTTGCCCATGATGATCCAGTCTTGAAGGCTTCTGCTCCAACATTCTGGACCCACAGATTCCACACAAGATGCCGTGTCCCACTGAGATCCTCCAGAGTGTCAGCTATTTTACAGTACCGCAGATAAAAGGGGAAAGGAAGAGCAAGCTGCCAGCGGGACGCCTCCAAACTCCTTGCTGTCACACACTGAGGTGAGACTGCATCACCCACATATTATGTACAACCTACAAATAAATATTGTCTTGAGGGGGAGCAGGGCGTGTTTTTGTGTGTGTGTGTATATATATATATATTTATATATATATTTATAGATATTTTAATATTAAAATGGAGGGGGGAAATATAGCACTGTCATTTCATAGTCCCTTGTCAAGTTTCATGTGTGCTGATCCATCTCTGGCTGGTGGTTTCTGCGGTTTCGAGGCTTTTTCTGATCATGCAGCTCCTTGGCTTTGAGACCAGCCAGAGTCTCCTTATGGTTGGAGGCCACGTGCCGCCAATAGCCCTGGCAGTACTGGTTGATGAGTCCCATCTCAGGCTGGGTGAGCAGCTGCACCAGGTCATGGTAATGGGAGCTGAAAGTGCCTGGCAGGCCGGCTCGCATGGCTGCTGCAGAAGGGGCAGGGGCCTCTGACTGGAAGAGCACAGCATGGACCGTTTCACTGCTCAGTACATGCAGCTGCACTTTGGCCACCGTGTGCTTGAAGTTGTTCTCTGTGGCTGTGCAGGAATAGAGGCCCCCATCCGAGAGCTGCAAGGACCGCAACAGCAGCCCCTGCTCTGTCCTCAGCACCCTTCCTTCAGTGCGCAGCTAATGGAAAGAAACACATCGAGGAGGCATTGTTAGCACAGTTGGGAGTTGCTGGGCAGAGATACATTAGATCACACTGTGGGTGGAAAACAAGCCGCATATTCATTGCCTGAGTGCTTTCTGGCCCTCATCCTCCTAGCTTCTTAGTTCTCATTATTTCCTGTTCTGCAATTCCTAGACTTCTGAGTCCTGGCAAACAGCAAAGCATGATGAACGATCCAGCTTCCCATCCTTTTTCTCAGGAGCTCAGATGGAACTAGTGGCTGGATAGAAGCAGGTTTGGGGCTGCTACCAATCAGATGGGCTGAGTAGGAAGGACTTACAGAAAGTAAATCAACAAACTCTAGCTTTAGCTCAAATGGGTCAGGGAGCTTTCAAGAGCTTGGTCATATAAGCTCAGAGATAGCACAGGCATGGGTGTTTCCCTGGGCTGTTTCCAGTGGCCTTGTTCAGGCGCCACAGTTCCTCAGAGCTTTAAAAAACCTATTTTGTGAGCTTCTGCACAGAGATCCTTCTAGTATCCAGGATGCGGATGAAAAATAGATGAAATGTCAGCAAGGTGGTTGAAAGCGGACCGAGAAACAAGTGTTTTTTAACATGATGAAAATAGAACAAAAGATTGGCCAACTCAGCTCTCTGTCACTTCCAGATGACCTGCTTATTGAGGAATCATCCTGATTTCTTTGTGCATTGTCTGCAGCTTATTTGAACAATCATTCTGATTTGTTTGCAAGGAGCTTATATAAGTTTCATCAAGCAATTGTTATCCCACACTTTCCAGTTTATTTTCAAGTCGCTTTCCTTACTGCAAAAGGTCTATGTGCTTTTTGCGAGCAGGTTTGATGTGCATAAGTACCAAATCGATTCTAATTGTGCTATCTGAAGCTGTCAGTTTTTGACTGAATCCCACTTGAAAAATAGAGATAGTCTTAGTACTTATTAAAACTTACGGTGGAAACAAAAGGCAAGTTACTCCTCCTCGCTAAGCCACTAACTTTCATGCTAACTTCCCTCTGGCCTACATTCCCTCCTTTCCCTCCAAATTCCATTCTGGAAATTCAGGTCTGCCTGTTTGTACCTCTTTCCTTCTGTCACTGTTGTCCTTCTGGAGCAGCCATTTGATGGTGGCCTGAGGGGAGCGAGGCTGGCACTCCAGAAAGGCTGTGCTTCCCTCCACTCCATACTGGACAGCCTCTACAGTGTTCTTGCTGGCTGGAGGTGGATACATAGATACAAGATTATGATTTGCCAAGGGTCACATTTCAACTAATGCATTCCCTGACAAAATATATTCCAAGAAGCTCCTACTCCTTTGCCAGGAGACTAGTCTCATTACTGCCAAGTTTATATAGCCACACTTGGCTAATCTGCCATCCATCATTCAGCATGTGGACCATTCAGGTTCCAGTTCTGGGTGCAGCTTGACCATGTGATTGAAGTATGTGACTGAGCTGGATGACTTATGTAAGAAATGAACTAAAGTGGAACAGTCTCCCTTGTGGACTCTCCTTCCTTGGAGGTTTATAAGCAGAGATTGGATGGCCATCTGTCATGGATGCTTTAGTTGAGATTCCTGCATTGCAGGGGTTGGACCAGATGACCATTGGGGTCCCTTCCAGCTCTACAATTCTATGATAACAAAGAGGTACAATAGTACTGATCCTAATTCTTCAATCATGCCCCTTCATGTGCCCAGGGACACCCACCCACCTACCCAGTGAAAAAATGGCCCCTCCTCTTCCACCCAATCCATGGCTACTCTACTTTATGTGCCAAGGAAGTCCATATTCTGCACCACATTGTGTACCAGTTTGTTCACCTACTCTGCTGATCAAAAATCATGGTGTGAAGGGCAGCCAGGTTTTTTTTTTAAAGCAGACCTTCCATCTCAACACCCTCACTACACTTTTTTGTGGGGGCAGAGAGGTGAGTAGGGACCATGAGACCAAGGAGAATGCTACTTCTGATCCTCCCATGCAGTGGGTGAGTATGACACTCACCATTAGAATTGTAGCCTCTACACTGACGGATGGGGTTGCCATGCCGGACATCTTGACGCCTGCTCCGCCTGTGATAAGGAAAGAAGCAACCAGGTGAGTGGTTGGAATTGTGGTCCTTCCAAGGAGCAAGAAGATGAGCCATTCATAATTCTTTTGTCTTTCTGGCCAGCCCTTGTCCAGTGAATCCTAGATTAATTCTGAGCCAGCTACGGAAGATTCAAATTCCTGACCAAGATCCATTTCATGTTTTGGAGCAATCATACTCTTTAGCATTACCCAGATGCACTGCCTAGAATTCATTCAACAGAACTTTTTTCTGCATTTCTCCTAGGACACTGTATGATGTAAACCTTCCTTAGCCCACTTCTGAATTCCACTTTATATCAATAGAACTAGTTTCCTAGAATATTCCCTGTAAGGCACTCCCAGAACTCATGAAAATAACCTGCTTTGAACAATGACCCCACAGTCATTCTTTGAAGTCCCTTTACAGGGCATTCCCAACAAACAACAGTGGAACTCCAGTCCCTTCCATCCTCTTTGCCACACAGTACCTCTTGGAGGAAGCAGAATAGCGAGAGCAGGACTTCCCATCCCAGGCACAATAGGGGTCCCTGGCCAGGCAGCAGTCAGCGCAGGCTTCTCCATACACATCACAGCGGTGAAGAGCCAGGTGTGTTAGGCCAATGGCTGAGGACACGTATAGCTGTTGCTGTTGGGTAAGAGTGACAACCAGATGTCAATGAGAGGATAGGTAATTCTGCCCCCACAGTGTATTGGAGGTGGGAATGGAGTGAGGGATATGATTTCTTGAGGAAGTGTGGACAGAAAAGCCTCCCAAGTGCAACCATTCAGAACAGCTCTGCATTCCAACCCACCTCCCAGCCTCTAGAGTGAGCTCCTTGTAGCAGCAGATACTCAAGGGAAATGGGAGATTGACTAGAATGGAAGGAACTCCACATTGCTCCGTGTTCTGCAAAGATGGTACCAGTGACAAGCAGTCAGAGAATACTCTTTTGTTTCCTGAGCCATGGCTATTTCTGGCCTAGTATCTAGCCCAATAAGCAGACATACTTCAACCTTCATTTAGATATACTCACCCTTTTGGAAGATATGGTCATCGTCCTGATGGGAGCTGGAACCTATGAGGAAACCACATTATGGCAATTAATCCGGTCTAAGAGGGTGGCTGCCCTCCCAAGGTCTTTGGGAGTAGTTTAAAGAGAGCACAAAGGAAAGACTTAAGAATTGCAGTGGACAACACCATTTTACAAGACAAAACACTTTCATCTGAGGAGCTGGGGTGGTGTGACAATCCTGTGAGAGCAATTCTATCACCATCTTCAATTAAATCTTAGCATTTAGGTAGATGTATTTTATCCTAACAATCCTTGCAACACTACAGGAAGGTATTTATTTATTTCCTCTTATTGAACTTCTAGCCCACCCTTCCTTTCAAAGGAGCCCAGAATTATTAGCTCTGTACTGCATCTGACAGGGCTGAGCCTCAGAGAATAACGGTCGGCCTAAGACCACAAACACGTTCTGCAGCTGAGAGTGAAATATGAACAAGGAACTTCTCTGCTCACACTCTTCACTACTACACCACACCCATTCCCAAGCCATGTGCTTCATGAACAGCAAGTGATCATGTCTTTCGTAGACTGTGCAGTGAATTACCTTGAACACTTCCACCTCTTCAAGCATCAGTTCTTCTGTTTCCATGTCATCTTTGGGCAGGACTATTACTTTCTGGACAGTGCCACGATCTACAATATAAGGGAAGCACACAGAGGGGAATTAGCAACACTTGGGTCTTTGCTCTTCCTCCTTTTTCTGGTATGCATCATGCTGTTGAAATGCTAGTATCAACGTTGTGGATACTCTTGAAACAGGATCTATGAAATGATGGTGGCTTGCTCCTGTGAGAGTGTATGGCCCAGGTCTTATGCTTCTACTCCAAAAGTTCTCCATAACAGAAATGGTTGGATGAACCTCCTTGGGGAAGACTTCTGTAGTGATGGGGCCACTACTGAGAAAGTCCCATACTTGTAGATTCTTACAAAGTTGTAAGAATCTACAACTGTTTGTTGTATGCATACTCCACATTAATATTTTATAATTCCCCAACCCACAGTCCTAAGAGGAGAGTGTGTGCATGGGGAGGAAACATAAGAAGCATAACATATAAACACATAAGAGGAGAAACTGAAGTAATGAAGTTAAAGGAAAGATGCTAGTGTAAATGTATTTTCCGTCTATAGTAGTGTGAGCATAACAAACTCAGTACTGTCAGAAATGGGAAATGAAAACAACTACATGGAAACCTCAGGACCACCTGGTGTATAAAAATAGTGTGAAAGGCATATGCTTTATCCATATGTCTTATCCATCTTAGGATGAGTGTTGCAACCAGTTGGGAACAGTATTGCAGCAAAAGCATGGCATTTAATTAACTCCTGTCAGATACCACCCAAAGAAAATAAGCATTTAAAAACCCCTGAATGAAATCTAATAATTCGCTTAATTTATGTTATAAACGACCTTTCTTTCAATTATTACCTAAAATTTCTCTCTCTCTTTAAACCTCTTATGTGCTGTCTGCGTACTTTTTTTAGCCTGTAATGTATCAATCACAGTGTCATGGCCAGTAGTATAAACCCATGAACTTTAAAGAGACCAAGCCAGCACCTCTCTGAACCATAGCCCTATCAAGTTTGGATTTGAGAGTGGGTGTATGACAGTGCCTTCAGGGCATGATGCATTTCACATTAGAGAGGGTTGCCATATGTCTGAAATTTCCCGGACATGTCCAGGATTTAACCAGCGAAAATAGTGTCCAAGGGGATTTTCCTTAAAAAAGCTGAACAACTTTTGTGTCTTGAATTTTACTTCTATAAATATGGCAACCCTACGTCAGAGGCGGGTGGCGCTGTGGGTTAAACCACAGAGCCTAGGACTTGCCGATCAGAAGGTCGGCAGTTCGAATCCCTGCAACAGGGTGAGCTCCCATTGCTCGGTCCCTGCTCCTGCCAACCTAGCAGTTCGAAAGCACATCAAAGTGCAAGTAGATAAATAGGTACCGCTCCAGCAGGAAGATAAATGGCATTTCCATGCACTGCTCTGGTTCGCCAGAAGCGGCTTAGTCATGCTGGCCACATGACCCAGAAGCTGCATGCCGGCTCCCTCGGCCAATAAAGCGAGATGAGCGCCACAACCCCAGAGTCGGCCACGACTGGACCTTTACCTTTACCTTTACATTAGAGGCACAGGTGCCATTTTAGGTTCTGAGGCAAGTGTGCATGTGTATAGATTTCACTGTGTGAGGAGGGTAAGAAGAGATTTATAGTAAGTTTCAGAGTCCTGCACTTGCACATGAATAAAGTTTAGGGGTGTGTGTGTGTGGGTGGGTGGGTGTGGGTGTCTATCTTCATCTATCTCCAGAGTTATAGGTGCTTCTGAGGAATAACTGTATGTCCTCTGAAACACAGAATGGCAAACCATTCCTTTCTGCTCTTTCTAAATTGCTCCCCTGAAAAGCTCATGACTACCTTCTTTGGAATGGTGAGCATGCAGTTTTGTAAAATCCCAGTTCATGTGGATGGAGAGGAAAATGAAAATAGGCACCTATTGCCCAGGCCACCACGTCACTCCCCTGTTTACAACTTGAACTGAATGCTGCACAAATTCCTGTGATCACACAATTTTATCTGCTTCTTTATGCAACAGGAAGCAACCAAGCTCTAGAGATTTGTTACACCTATGACCAGAAAGAAAGAGGAAACTCCCTATAGGCAATAACAGGTGGCGGCAGCACTGTGCACAGCTGCCTGGGTGCTGAGCAGCTAACTTGGTAGGCCATGAAACAGCTGTGCAGAGACACAGCATTTACCAGCTAATGAGAACTTTCTGGGTCGTTAGCATTCCTGACCACCTGCTTTGAGTGCTGGCTGTGCTCCCTTGGCCTGCTGGGAGACAAGTAACTCGCCTCTAGCAGACTGGACCTAGCGCAGATGCTTTCTATCACCATTAGTTGGCTAGGCATGTTCTCCCTGTGTTAGTTTTTCTACTGTTACACATCACTTCATCTAATCTGTACGCCTCTTTGTTCAAACTACTCAACCAACAATCCTACTGTATTCCAATTCAATGGAGTAAGTTTGCACAGAAGCAGAAAAGAGTGCAGCTGTGTCTGTGTTACCTACAATGGCTTCCTCCTGTGGGAGCTGGAGTCATAAGAACATAAGGAGAGCCTGCTGCATCAGACCTATGGCCCGTCTAGTCCAGCATTCTGTTCTCAGAGCAGCCAGCCAGGTGTCTGCAGGAAACCTGCAAGCACAACCTGAGCGCAAGAGCACTCTCCCCTCCTGCAGTTTCCAGCAACTAGTATTCAGAAACATATCGCCTTCAGCCATGGAGACACAGCATAGCCTCCATCCTGGCTAGCAGCCATTAACAGACCTATCCTGCATGAATCTGTCTCTCTTTTAAATCCATCCTTGATGGTGGCCACCACTGCCTCCTGCAGGAGCAAGCTGCATAGTTAAACTATGTGTTGCATGTATCAATGTTACCTTGTGAGGAGTCCATCTGTTCTCAAGGCTGGGGGGTGAATGCTGATTCTACTAAAGAAAAAATGGTTTTCTTCCACTCATTTGCTTAGAGAGATATAAAGGCAAGGCTAGAGCTTCTGACTGGCTATTGTTGAAAACAAGAGGCTGGACTAGATGAGAGTCTATGACAAGGGAGTTCTTATATGTTCCACATCACAGGTGCTCATGCAGGAGTTTATATTTGCTCAGTACCGAGAGACCACCTGGTTCTCACATCTGGATTGGGTCTGTAGGCACCAATTAATAGGAAAAGAGGAATCAATTTTGGAATGTGACTTAGGAAGAAGTGGATCTCAGCCTGAATCCCTATATCTCCTCTTTGCATAGATCTTGCACCAAAAGGAATTGCAAATGTGCTCCTGCACTCCTGAAACCGTATTCCATGTGAATGGAACATTGAAAGCTGGACTCTCCAGTTCCCATCATTACCTTCCAACTTGCTGCCAAATCTTATCAGAGCTGAATATCCCTAGAAAGCTAGTCCCAGGTGGTTGCCCCAGCAAACCAACCCAAGTGCTATTTGTCTAGGCTAGGCGAATGTTGGTGGGTGGGAGGTGTTTGTGTATTCTCTTCAGTGCACATCAGTGGGTACCTGTGCCCAGGAAAAGCACCTCATAGCGCCCGTCAGCTGCATCCACCTGGTCCACGGCAATAGTTGTGAACTTGTAGTTGACGTTGGTCCTCACCACTAGTGGCTGGCGGTGTATGGGGTACACGCCATTGTACATCATGGGATGAGTGCGCATGAAGTTGATGACCTCATCTGGGTAGTCCTTGGTTGACTTCATCAAGGGTGTGAACGTCCCTCCTGGGCACTGAAAACCCAAGGCAGAAATTCAGAGTCAAATTGTGATATATGTTGCAGTCAACCACCCTACCAATGCATGAATTGCTCTTATAGCACTACTAGATGCCCATGCTACAAAACAGGAATAACTTACTGTCTGCAAACTCAGTCTAGCCCACAGGTGCTTCCCATCGGCCTCCCAATACAGCTTGATCCCAAGGGCTACCCCAATAAATATAAGAGCAGCCCTGCTGGTTCTGGCCAGTGGTCCACCTAGTTCAGCATTCTGTTCTCAAGTGGCCAACCCACTTAAGTCATAAAATGACTTAAGGCTGCTTTTCACAGCTGGATTCTCTCCACATATGAGTTTGGGAGTTGGCTGCTGGGGTGCATCAGGAGACGTCCCTGTCAGTGCCTATGTTGCTTTTCATTCTGTGGAGAAGAGGCACTTAAACAGCCTTCCACTTTTATCTTGTTTGGGTGGCAGAGAATGAGTCTCTGGATGGAACCAGGGTTGCCCAGTATACAGAAGAGGATTGTAAGATCTCCACTCTGTTAACATCTCACCCAAGCTGACTTCAGTTTCTTTAACATGCTCAATATGGTACCCCTTTTATGTTTTCTAGGACTGAGGGATACACTTTTGAAAGTCTGTTACTTTTGCTGAAGGGACATTATTCCTCGGTGTTTTTAGTAATGCTCACACAAACCTCTGAATCCTATATGACCCAGCTGCTGAGCAGTGAGAGCCAAACACAGCCTGTGCTTTGTGTTTTTGGAGGCCTCTCCATAGCACGGCCAAGGCTGTATCTGGCTCTTTTTGGACCTGCAAGGGTGTATGAGCAAAAGAGACCAGAGAGCTGAATTCTCCCGGCCAGTAAAATGAAGCAATGAGTTCTCCTTATTTGTGGGTATTTTGCCAACAAGGAAGGGATGCCAGCAAATGAGTCCAGAGACCACCAACCTGGAGAGGAAACACTAATCAGCCTCCCACACCGTGGCCAAATGTCAAGCAGTGAGTGGGGCTGAAAAGCTGTTGGCTGCAGTGCACCAAAGGATATGGATACCAAAGGAGGCTGGAGGAGAACAAGGAAGGCAGAACAGTGCAGAGATGGAGAGGGAGAGGGAATCAAAGCAGGAGGAATGAGGAGGGGAATGTTGGGCTAGGGAGAGACTGTGTTAAACAAGAAGCGCAGCCTAAGACTTCTCACCAGCAAGCATCACCAATAAGTTCCTTCACTGCAACCTCCAACAGTGCAGAAGAGGAAGTACTCATGTACATATTGTGTTAATGCCACTGGACAAGCCAGCACAGTATGGCGTATACTGGTTGGCAGTGGTCCTCCAAGGCCTCTGGCAGTTGTACACTCTTGTCCTGATAGCTAGAAATCCTTTTAGCTGGCAATGCAAAGGATCCCAGCTTGGCCCTTCTGCATGTGCTCTGCCACCAATCTATGGTTCCTCCCCAGGTCTACCATTCAATAAGTATGTTGTTTTCTGAATTATTATTAAATGACAAATATTACCTTACATGCATTCATTTAAAACTGAACATCTGAAGCTTCTTTCTACAGAATCAGACCATTGTTCCACCAACTGTGGAGCCAAGCCCAACTTTTCTGGCTTAGAATAAATTTTCATTGCATGCAAAATCCCCCGAGGAAGAAGCAATAGGTTCAAAATACACTGAATTTTGTTCTGTATGAATAAGCTCTTCTCTGTATTCAATTATGTTTTGTGACTCACTGGCCTTTCTAAACTGGAACTCTTTGCTTCAACAGGCATCAGGTCTCCAGAGTATCAGATGGAGGTATTTCTCAGCCTTGCTTCTTAACATCCTTTAAGTAGAAATGCCAAAGAATGAACCTTCTGCCCGTAAAGCCTGTTTTCTGCCAATGAGCAATGGCTCAATGTGATTCCTTGCACCATACAGGAAGCCCACTAGCCAAAGGTGCATGCAAAAGTGAGCAGTCTGTTTCACATGTACACTCTTCCAAAACATCTTGACATTGCAACACTGAATGTATGGCATGCAACATTACCAAGGACAGATAAGCATTTACAAAACCTCTGGGCTTTGACTGTTGAAAAACATATTTGCACTGGAGTGGGGGCAGTGCCATAGAGATAAGTGATTATCTGAAGATCTCACCCATACTTACTGTGCCTGGACGTGGATAGGGCATTTTGCCTGTGTAAGGCATCCACTGGTAGTTGGGGCCTTCCTTGTGGGCAAAAGGTCCATTGAAGACCATGCGGATGTCAGCCATGGAGTAGACACACACAGCAGATCCTTTAAACACAGACCTGTGCAAGGAAAGGGGTGGGGAGCTGTGTTAGTCCAAAGGGTGACTATGTCTTTCACATATAAAAGCTGGCTGCAATGTTCCACCCTTGCCTTCAACAGATATTCTCAGACATCCTGACCTCTTGGCTGTCACAGCTGCAAAAGGGAAACATGTTGTGCATCTCTGCTCAGCCTTGGCTGCTGGCAAGCCCTTGAAATGTCCTTAAACCTTTGTGAACATGTGCAACGACACAGACCCCAGAGAAACAGGGATTTCCTGCCTGGCACAGAGCACCAAGCCAGAAGAGAGGTGGGGGTGGGTAGGATAAGAATGCAATTTTGGTGCTCTGGGGCCAGCCTCAAGCAGCTGCTGGAGAGTTATCAGGCCACGTCCCCAAGTTATAACATTCCAGGATTAGTTGTTCCAACCACAAGCACTGAGAAAAATGGCATTAGCTGCTGCTGCTTGCTGGTTTAACAAAGGATCTGACGCCCTCTTGACCCCGCAGAGGCGTAAATAGATCCTGGTGTGTATGTATGTACGTACTCCACCTGCCTTCCCCAGGGGATCAAGTCATCAACTACAGCTGCCATAGCTAAGTTTGTGGGAAAACCCCAAGCTTGGCAAGCAAGTGCTTCTGGGCTGTATTCCAGCTCTGCCAGAAAATTCCAAGGTGACCCTGTCTAAGACCACGTTCCCTTCTTGGCTAGAAATGGAACACATCACCACAAGATGGAATGGTGTCTGCTTTTGGAACTTTTTCTGCTTCAGAGTTAAATCTGGGGTTTTGCCTTGTAAAGTTGTGAGCGTGAACAGGCATGAGCATGGAAGGAAGGTCTCCAAATTCTGTTCCCAGAGCACTCACCCAGAGGCAGCAAAAACAGCATAAATTATGGGGTTCTTCACATCCTGGGTCTGCTGGATGAAGACATCCTCTTGAAGAGAAAGGAGAAAGTTAGCAACTCATGACTTTTTTTGGGGGGGGAGGGGAGTCTGAGTCTGAAAATAAGAACTGAATACAGTGTTGCCTTGAGATAGTCAAAACAGAACCAATTCACTGAGGTCAGAATTGGGCATGACAAAAGACACATGTCTGCTGCTGCTGCTGCTGTGTCTCTTTCCTCCCATTTTTTTGGTAACATCTAATAGAACACACCATGTGGAGTGATGCCATTGCGCTGGCATTTTCTTTCTGGCTATAGTCATTGAGATGAGGCAGGTGCAGATACACACGTTATGAAGATGCCATGCTATACACTTTATGTTTCACCCGTGCTACTGGGAAGAAGGTGAAAAAACTTCTAACATCTAATTTCGTTTTGAGTGAAGTGAGACAAATAAATCAGGAAACTTGGAAAGGCAAGCTGGCCCAGCCCAGACCTTGGGTCAGGGTCAAGCAGATATAGGACCACAGTTGACTATGCCAGACATTAGTCAAGCCAGAAGGTGGCCATAGTTAAGCCAGGTCAAGTTAATTTGTTATGACGTGCGTTCCAACTAATGTCCTTAATAGTAGCTAATAAAAACTTTTGTTCTTTCTAATAAACAGAATGGTAAGTCATGTCAGTAGGATTGAATTGCCTATTTATACGTCTTTCATATCAGGCAGAGATGTGCTCAGGTTTCTTTCTCATTTAGATTCACATTGTGATTCCACAGTAAGGCCTGCACAAGAGTGTCCCATAGTTGTCACTTCTAATTCAGCCCCAGCTGTGGCAGAAGAGAACACTCTCACTAAGGCAAAAACAATGGCTATGGTGAGGCTTGGAGTTCATTCCCTCTCCAAGAGAAGTCAGGAAATCAAGGTATCCTACAGACCATCTGGTAGTGATTTTGGGAAGCAAAGCAATTGTAGGGAAAGGGACAGTGCTAATTTGCTCTCTAGTAGGAGACAATCCATCAAAGGCCACTGAAGGTGATAAAAGCCTCACTGGGGTTGCTCGCAGAATGACCAGCAGCCATCTGTCTGGCCTGTGTTGAGAGAAAGCTGGCTGACAGCTTACTAGGAGGTGGGTCTGCTGCCTTTGCCAAGAATGGGATCCCCAACCTCAACTATGCCAATGTTGAATGCCTTCATTTTCTCCTACCCCCAAAAACAGCAAGACCAAGTCAAGCTGACTCCTTGTGTGAATAGGCATTTGCACAGTGGGATCTCTCTCCCCATTTTTTGATAGTTGCTGAAAGCTTGTTAATGAAGCATCACAAAAGTACTTGTGATGGATCTCAGCTATAATTTCAAAATTAAGCTGAAAACCTTGTTTGGAATAAGCTTTTACAGCATTGCTAATATGCAAGGATATATTTTCTGCTTTTGTTTAAAACGTTTGTTTTAAGAAAAGCAAAATTTGTTTGAAGGACCTTTTTACAGAAGCATACTGCCCGACATACCCTCTTTCAAAACATTAATGAAAAATACATTGCTGTTGCTGTTTCTTAACCTCTTCCTTTCTTCTTCTATCTCAGCCCTTCCATTTAAGCACATGTGGCTATCCTCCAAACTGCCTTTTACAATATCTTCAACCTGCTCAGATGCCACTGTTAGTTTTCCTACAGCTTTGGCTAAATGTCAATATTTTACTTATCTGAACAAGTGCATCATATCAAGAAACATATAGCTTTGAGAGCCTTGGGTATTATTTTCTCTGACTGTGGCACACTGAAAATTAGCTGAATACTTTTCTATTATAATGGGAAATCTGCTAGGAGTGTTAGGGTTGTGGCAGATCCTTAGAGGACTATACTAGATAATTACTAAGATCTCTTCAAGCCATAAAAACCAGCTGCCTTCTCCACAAACTTTGCAATTTTCCTATATACAGTGATCCAGAGGTCAAGTACTGGGCACCTTGTATTCCTTGTTCTGTCAAGCCCCAGGAGACTCTTAGTTAGAGATTTCTGCTATCAACACTCCAGTAAGGTAGGTTAAATTTTCAGTCAGGTGCTATATTTGAGTCAAGTTTTTTCAGGGCTGGTCCCACTTAGTATCATCAGATTTAATCACATTTGAGTTTAGAGGGTAGGCTATTAGTTTAGAATGGATAACTTGCAGACATACATAAGCCCTGGTAATTCTTGATTTTTTAAAAAATAAGCATCGAGTACATTGGCCAACTTCTATATTCATTGAGGACCACTCTATTCTTCACAAAGAAGCCTGGGTGCCAGAAGTGTAGACTGCTGCACAGACCACCAGTATGGGTATTTGGGCTCTATACTAACAATACCATCACTTACCAGGTAGGGCTTCACAATTATGTGCTTAGGAACAGCACTACATAGAAATATGTGCATGCAACATACACAATCCACAGGAAATGTGTAATGTTGCTGTGAAGTATATTTCTATTCCTAACATTTGCGGGGGCAGGGGGATTCAGTGAAAATTGTGTGCCAACTTCTGACTGGATCTTGATTAAAATTTAGGGAGAGCTGATAGGGGCTCTGGAGAGCAGATCCAGCCCACTGGCCATTAGGTGGAGATCATTAAATGTCTATGCCTCCACTAGTCAGGGCCCCTATTAAGATGTCAGGTCACTTAGTGTTTAAAAGTCCTGTCTACCATACTCCCCTTCCCCCACAACGTCCCATTCCTCACTGTACTCACGGAGTTCATCAAAGTGTGTTTCAATCCCATCAGGCCCTGGCACAGAGCAGATGAGCCGTGCTTTCAGGAATGTGCTCCATTTATTCACCAGACAGCAGTGGCCTCCATCATCATTCTAAATAAAAGAAAAGCAGTGTTCTGGGATACAAAAAGTGTTATGAAAGCTACAGTGCTTTTGCCTGCAGCCACATCAGTGTTTGTAGTGTGCACAGCTAGGATTGGGCTATCAGACACACAACTTTTATTCTGTACACTTCCGTACAGTGGGACACAACAGAAATAGGGCAAAGAGTAATGACCACAAAGGAGTGCCCAATTACTCCAGACTCCCAGCTATTCACAAGCTATACCACAGAGGACAATATAGGAAGGAGGAAGCAGAAACAGTGGCACTGGAGGAGCTCAGAGCAACAATGGCTTCTGCCATTCACAAGAGATGTTGGTGATCTACTATATATTTTGGAAAGTGGTTTGTCTGTCTATCTGTTCATTCATTCTCTATACATTGACACCTTGTTTATTTTGTTTATTTGTTCTCTATACATTCAGACACCTCTCAATATATTATTGCCAAACTTGACACAAGGATTTCTGAGGCAGAAGTGGGGGTCTAATTTGATGCTTGGGTGCCATGTGCCATTTTGAACCAAGATGGTGGACTTAAATGGGACTTCAGGGTGACTGTGCTCATTTTTTACATAGGTTTGGCTGCCTCTTGAGATTTCATCATCAAACTTGGCACAAAGGTTACTGAGGTTGTTGTTGATTTTGGAGTGCTGGGTGCCAATTTTGATTCAAGATGGTGGACCAAAGCATGACTTTACTCAGTTTTGGGGGTGAAGGAGGCAAATTCACAAATTACACTATTTAAAAATCACAGTATTTATTGGTTTCAAAAAATTCCCAGACAGTGCCAGGAACTCCTTGTTAATGGTATTATAGAGAAGGGGCCAAATACATGAAATTTATAGTAAACTCTCAACCAAACCTATGTTCATTCATCCTCAAGACCTACCAGGCAAATGCGACCAATGCGGGAGTAGACAACAGGACTCTGTGGGGAATCAGTAGATTTCTCTCGGAAGAAGAAATAGAGCTTGTCATCATTCCTCTCTGCGCTGTCTGGAATGAGCTGTGCATGGACAAACGCTGGGTCTGCAAAAAGTAGTTTAAACAGTAACATGGTCTGAAAGGGTGAATGTTCTTTCCAGACTCCAGGACCAGAGCTTTTGTGCTACATGTGATTCCTCACCAGCCCATGGAGGAGGTCACCTGGCCGCTGTTAGAAGAACCCTAACAGCAGCTTATACTTGAATTTGGGGGCTAAGTAACTCAAATCTTAAAAATGTTCCTTAGATGTGTACTCAGGTTAATGTATGCAGTACACTCATGCAGTCACAATAATTCATCCCCACTGGAAGAGGCAGCACCTCATCTCTAGATGTGAGTGTTTTCTTCCTCATGTCTCCCCTCCAGTACTGCATTGGCAAAGATTTGAACTTATCTTATTGTTGCAGTGAAGAAAGAATATTGCCAGGTGAAGAAATTGGCTCAAGCCCCTATCACCTGACAGATGCTCCTAGGACATTGCTCTGAAACATGTTGTTTACTTAGCAAAGTGCAGCAATTTGTCTCACACCCTGCACAGCTTTGTCTGAGAGATGTTTGTTTTCATTCAAGAGCAAATTATTCATTAAAAATGGGTTATAGGGTGAGGACTGGCTCCATGCACAGGCTTGGGTCCACCCCTTTGGAGCACATATTTACTTCATAGAGCTCTACACTGACATACTATGGCATCTTCAAACAGCTCAATTGGGGAGAACAGAATGTAGGTATCTGTCCTAACAACCAAAATTCTGTAGGCTTTTCTATTATAGTGGGTACTGACCCGATACCTAGTCTTCCCCAAAGCTTGGAGAAAGAGAGATTCAAAGAAAACAGAGTTTTCTGTTCTCAGTTGGTCAAAGAATAGAGCAAGTTTTAATAGCATAACGACAGCAAGATTTGCTAGTACAGTGGTACCTTGGTTCTTGAACAGCTTAGTTGTCGAACAAATCAGCTCCCAGATGTCGCAAACCCGGAAGTGTTCCGGTTTGCAAATGTTTTTTTGGAAGCCGAATGTCCGACGCAGCTTCTACTTGAGTGCAGGAAGCTCCTTTCCATTATTGTTTACCCACACAGATTTTGCTTTCAAAAGTTGCCATGTAAATTTTTGATGGGACCAACCTCATCCTAAAAGAGAGCTGAAATGTGGGTAGGGTGCAGTGGTATAATGGAGGGGGAACACCCCCTGGTACGTTTTTCAGGGCAGGAGCAACAATGTCATCTGCCAGAGCATCAGGGTAACTGACAGACCTTGCTTGCTCTGGCAAGTGAACGAGGCAATATGTTTGTGAGGCTTTCAAGTTTGTCGTGTATCACCATAAAGGAAGTCAGAGTATGAGGAAACTAATCAAGCAGAGGGCATACACGTATTTTCTTTTCTTTGATGGAGTCCCTGCTTTCCTGTAAGATTTTCTGCATTTCTGGTAAAGCAAAAGATAGCCTTTCAGCTGGCTGAAGATCTTTTGCTAAAGCTCAATGCATTTAATAAACTGAAACTATACCATTAGAAGTAATCCTCAGAGTAATCCCCCCGAAAATTATGTATAGGACTTTTTGGATTCTCCTTGTGGATGAGCTATAAGGGGTGTCAGGAGCTCCTGAACATTAAAATTCATGACTATGACATTGGTTGAGTGGAAGAGTGAAAATCTGAACACGTGTAGTATGTGCCATGCAACTGTTACTTCACTGTGGGTCTCCGTACTGATGCATCTGACAAAAAAAGGTCTGACCCAGAAAACCTGTATAACAACAACTAAGGCTGCAATCCTATACACACCTACCTAGAAGTAAGTCCCAATGAACTCAATGGGACTTATTTCTGAGTAGACATGTTTAGGCTTACACTGCAAGTTAAGATGCCATAGGCATGTTGTTTTTCCTGCAACAGATTAATACATCTACCGCTCTCAAACAAGTCCTGATTGTTCAGTTCAGGGCTCACATTTTGCTGTACCTTTCCTGATCAGTTATGGAATCCTTTTGTGGTCACACAAAACAGTGTTAGCCAAGGTTGAAAATGAAGATTTACGGAATGCACTTAAGACGCAATCAAACAGCTTCTAGGCATTTCATCTCTGTCAACATTTGTTCAACTTGTGCATATATTATTCCATTTTATTTATTTTAAAACGTACGTCCCACCTTACAGCTGAAAAGCAAGTCTCAAGGTGGCTTACAAAAACATTAAACTACATAGTTATAAAAATAACTGTAAGAACAAAAGCTGCTTGTTTCTTCAGTCTATGATGGCTCCTCCTGGCAGGCCAACAGCTACTGATGTGGTTTATTGTGGCATGCAGACACTGCCACCTTGAATCACGACAAATGAGTCAAATGACCTGTTCAGATCAGAAGACCTCTTGAACGAGTCAGCAAGAAGCACACATGGGCCTAGTGGTTATACAGATTTGTACTAAATCAGCTCTTTGGCTCTCCTCTCTATCCAATCTTTCCAAATTAATTAACTGGTGTCAATCAGGTAGGGTCCATGTTTTAAACCAGTAAATGTTCTACAACACTAGGGAAAGGACCACTTCTATAGATTAACACTTTCTTGAAATTCTGTTCAATGCCCCAAATAAAAGCTGTTCTGAATAACTTCAGTCAATGCTTCACACTCTAAGGCTTGTTATGATCCAAACTTCAGAAAAGAATTCTGAATCCGTTGCTGCCTTTGGTACTAAGATTCTTTTACTGGATGTGATGGTGGCTTGTCCTGTACCACAGGCCAAAACTAGGGAACCAAATCTTCATGTCAGTGTAGAAAAGAAGTTGACATAAAGCTCAGTGAGTTAAGCAGCTGTTTGCTAGGCTGCTGCAGGAAACATGGCCATGTGATTGATTAACTAAGCCTTCTTAGTCTACAGTGCTGGAGTCCTGAGCTCTATTCCTTGTATCACCTCATTTGTAATGCAAAATGAGGTAGTTTAAGAGTTCTTTACTTACACAGCTCAGCTTGAAAAGGGTGAATAGCAATTGAAATCACAGGCAGGGAAAATTGCTTTACTATGGCATCCCAAAACTGAGAGGCAGGTAGTGCTTTATGAAATGATACCCTCCCCACAAAGCGACTAGTTCTTCTGTGTCCCTCAATGGCACAGTGATAAATTTTCAAGTGCAGGAGCTCATCAGGACAGACTCTGGAGTAACACACCCCACCCCTGAAAAGTGTGGCTGTGTTGATTCATGGATGCTGGTTGTGAAGACCTGCATTCACATACCTGATTAGCCATGAAGTTCACTAGGTGACCTTGGGCAAGTCACTCTTCTCAGCCTAGCCTACCACACAATGGGTGTGATTCATCTTCCCATGAGCAGAAGCCCTGTGCAAGGACTTCTGTTTGCATAGTGGAGCTTCCCCTCCCCTGCCACCCCTGCAATTGGCCTTGGGGGAGTCAGGATAACCGCCAGAACAGTGCATGAGGAAGGAAAGGAGGATCCTTCCATCAGGCATGCAGAGATGCTTGCTGTAATGGTAGCTCAACACAGCACATTGTTGATTTCTTCCCAGGGCCATTATGAGGAGGAAATGGGATAACTCCCATATTTGCCTCCACAAGCTCAGTGGAGGAATGCTTAGTAGCAGTACTACTACTAGTAGTAGTAGTACCCCTCCCATCTGACTGGGTTGCCCCAGCCACTCTGGGCGGTTTCCAGCATATATAAAAACATAGTAAAACATTAAACTTTAACAACACCAAGCAAAATGTAATACACATCCTTTTTATATGGTGCTGAGGTTCATTTTGAACTGTTTGTAACAGGCTGTGGGACAATTATGCTGCTTTCTAACATACGTTTGATGTAAAAAACAGGTGCCCATTTTAAAACAGTGCAGGAAAGGCTCTTGCCAGGTAAATAAACGAATACTGCATGTCCTGCCTTCCAACCCCGCAAGCATGCAGCACTGGCAAATCCCAGTCTTATGGATGACATCCTCTCTCCTACTGGGGAAAAAGTACTAGAGAAGTGCTGCCTGCCCCTCACTCATGTGGAAATCTCACCTGCCCAGCTTCTTACACATCAGTTTGCTTTCCTAGACAACCAGCTCATATTGTGATGGACAGGCCCTGGGTCTGCCTCCTAGTGACCCTGCAACCAGTGAGAGCTGGTGAGTCCATCAGAAAATCAGGAAAGAGAGTGCGGAGTTTAAGTTAGATGCTGACAGTTTTAGCAGTGAAATAGAGATTTGACTCTCGGTGAAAGAAAAATTAAAAGCCAGTGTGGGCAGGTGCAGATGGTTAACTGTCTGAGAAGGGTTAGATAGGCAGAACAAACTGGTCTTGATTCCCTGAGGGGAAGTAAAATCCTAGAAGGGGCTGAGTGGGTGTTGCAGGTTAGAACACTGATAACCATTTTAAGTGGGAAAAGTCTACCTGAGACTTGGCTGAAAAATAATGCTTAAAGTTTCTCTGTAAAGAAACATACAGTTTTGTTCCAGAAGTGCCTTATCCTCATCCTCTAGGTGGGGAGTGAGTAGGGCTGCCATGCGTACGGATTTTCCTAGACATTACCAGGATTTCAAATGCTGAATTGACACCCGGGGGGAACCTCTGAAAGGTGGTGGTGTCCTGAATCTTAGGAAAGTCAATTGAAAAATCACGTTTTCTTGGCATTTTTGTAAAAAAACAAAGGAAAAAACTCAACCTTCAGGGTGTCCTGGTTTTTATTTTTTGAAATATGGCAACCCCAGGAGTAAGTGGACAGTGGGCTGCCTTGACAGAAGTGCAACGCCTTGCTGCTCTACTTAAATATAAACCCTACTATGAATAGTTAAGCCTAGGCCTCTCCTGTGTAAGAACAGGGTGAGTTTCATCTAGTGACACACCCATATTACCAGTCAAGTTACACCCATATTACATTCTGTCACACATGCACTAGTGCTTTCTTATACACATACTATCGCCAAATTTCTGCACCCACATAACGTTGGTGTGCTGAGGTAACTGGACCTGTAAGTTGTCAGAAACACAACTCTATGCATCTGTCCAAGAGAAGCTGTGTACCATACTTTGAAAAACTCTGGGCCTGGGCTGTTCATAAGTCTAATGTCAGTAACCTTCATCATTAGTACCAAGTTCCCTTGCTTGCGGTGGGGGGGGGGGAGATGTAAGATTTATGTGGTTGCAAGCACACCTGTCTGCCTTAAAAGCTTTTGTAAGAATATCTTGGAAGCCCTGCAATTTGGGGATATGTTGGTATTTTCTCTAGAGCCATCACTGTTAAAGAATTGCCATGGAAGGCAAATGGTCACCCTTATAATCCAACATTTGCTTTCATAGATAGCTCTGTTCAGGTTACTAAAATGACATCTCCCTAAATTTGATTCCCAACCCCAGTTTACTCAGCTGTTTTTGCTGCTTCACAACAGCTGGAGGTGCAACCAAAAAGGAAGCTGAGACCTTCTCTCATTGGATCCCTTTCCATGATGCATGCTGGAGGAGAGAGGGCAGGAGATTAAATGCCCTGGATCAGTTATCAGAAATGACAAGAATACAAACCTGCCCTTCACCACCAACTGTGTGTAGAGATATAATTCCAGGAGCAAAATGCTTTTGAATGCACAAAAGGGGACATATACCAGAGCCAAGGAATCAAGCAAAAAGAGAAACTAGTCAAATACCAACGCACTCCTGAAATGACCAGATGTCTTAACTTAGCACATATATTTTCTTTATGGAAAGAAAATTATAGAAGACAAGGACTTCTTCAGTGATGTGCTTTACAAAACCCAAATGAAGTAGGAACATTTGCAGATTCTGTATTTTGTGTTCCACATAGATGGAGCATTTCATATCTATTAAGGCTGGCAATGCATGAACAGGGCAGGAGAGCCCTATTCCTGGTGTCTTGGGAGCTAGACAGAAAGTATGGACAAGTGTCAGTGCAAGGGCAAGGCAACAGCAAAATCAAGTATCAAGGACCAAAAACAAGGGAGTACAGAAGAAGGTTATGATAAGTGTCATGGGGACACCGTAACAGCAAAGGAGACTCAAAGGGCACCAGGATGAGAAAGGGGGTCCAGAGAGCTAAATTAAGATTCCATCATCCACAACAAAGCCCACTGAGATGGCTATATATGGACAGGTAAAAGAAACCAATTGTAGGCAGCTGGTATGACTTGGCATGAAGCCCTCAGGAAGCCAGACTTGAGAAGTCACCATGGAGCAATGTGCACTCACAGAAGGAACTTGAAGACAAAGGGGAGGGGGGTTGTTGGTTAACACTCCTGCTAGTATAATGTTTTCTTAACTAAAGCCTCTTTTTATTCACATTTTCTTTCTTACAATAATATTCTGAAACAGAGAGAGGAAAGAAGAGAGGGAAACTCTGTGCTCCAAGTCACAATTCCCATCATGTAGCATGGACATTGGACACGAAGATCATGAATGCAGCCCTGCTTTTTGTACTCTGCACTTCAAACTCTGCAGTCTGCCCCCCTTTCACTCACCATTTAGCCAACGGGAGTTGTATTGGTCAGTCCTCATGGCAGTCTGCTTGCCCATGGTGCGGAAGATGGCGGCATCAGTGCCCATGAAGTCAATGTAGACACCAGCATAGAGTTCTTCATCTGTGGGCAACAGAGGATAGGGGGAAGGAAATTAATTGAGAGTTTTGTTGAGGCAGGATTCCCAACCACTCACCCCACTGGTTCTGTGAAAGAGAGGGATGGGGGGAAATATATGAAATGCCTGGAATGGTTCATTTCTTAAATGATACCTACAGAAACAGGGAAGCTACTCACTGGCACTTTGAACAATGATGTGAAGACAAGTACCTCAACCTTCTTCTTTTCCCACCTTTATCCACCCCCCCCCCAAAAAAAAGTTGTGCACCAGGGGGTTGTACATCTCCATGTGAGAAAAGAATGCAAAGTTTTATTTTGGGCATGGATGGCACAGACAGTATTGCCAGACTATGAAACTGGAACCATTATCTGTTGGGATACTGCCAGGGAGACAAAGGCCATCATGACCCTGATGTCTCCCTGGCAGTATCCCAACAACAGGTTTCAGGCTCAGATTCACAGCACTTACAGGAGAGTAAGACTGCAAAACACTGCTGTAAGGTATGTGGAAAAATTGCCGCGGCAGAGTCTCTTTGATGTCCGGCTGGCTTAATTGGCCTGGGAGTCGAGCATGGCAGGCCGCAAGATTTATGAGCTGCCGAGATAAGGAGTCTCTGAAGTAAAAAAGACTCGAGGCTCAAGTAAAGAGCTGGAATGGAGTTTTTCCAAGCTTCTGAAGCTGCTCAGTGCCCAAAGTTAAATCGGCACAATTATGAGACCTGGGCAAAATGGTGTGAAAGTCTACTACAACAGTTTGGAGTGTGGCATACTGTGTGTGAAGCCCCTCCAGTTCCTCTGACAGATAGATGGAGGGCCCAAGATTCAAGGGCCATAGACGTAATAGTCTTGTCCGTCTCTCTGGAGGAAATTGCTATGCTAGCTGGCAACACAACTGCACGTCAGATGTGGAATGCTTTGAAGATAGCCCATCTGCCAGTCATCCCAGCCCAGAGTTTGACTGCATCGGAGGTCCTGGCTGTTTCCCATAATGCGAGTGAATGCAGGGATGCTGAGGGCACCGGTTGCAAGCTGCAGGGGGAGCTGACTGTGATGTCATCCCAGGCAGCATTCCAGCCTCCAGGGGGAGCCAAGGAGTCGGCAGCTGAGAGCTCTGTTTCTCATGGGAGCCAAGGTCATCCTCACAGATACCGGAAGGCCAGAAGTAAACAGAGACAGATGCCTGCAGATGGCCCGAGGCAGAAGGGGGGGGGGTGAAAAGCCCACGCCAGTGGAAAACAAGGCTTTGTTTGCTGGCACTGCTTCTCCAAAAGCCGAAGGCAAGTTTGATGGCCAGGAGCAGGGGGGCAAGCAGCAAAAGCCCACGCCGGTGGAAAACAAGGTTTTGCTTGCTGGAAAAGCTGCTCCAAAGGCCAAGGCCAGATTTATTGTAGATTCTGGATGCACCCGCCATCTGGCAAAAGATAAGCATCTGTTTATCTCCTTCACACCTCAAGACTGAGACATCCACTAGGCTGATGGAAAGTCGTTGCAAATCGCAGGAGAAGGGACTGTGAAACTGGCAAGTCTGCACACAACCATCAAAGATGTACTTTATGTTCCAGGTGCTGCAGACAATTTGCTCAGTGTCCCACAGCTGACTGGGCGTGGCTTTGAGATTTCCTTCAAGAGGAGCGTCTGTGTCATCAGGAAAGGCAAAGAGGACATTTTGCATGCAAAGTTTCTAGATGGTTTGTTCTGTATAACTTATGATGACAATGGTGCTGTTGCTGTGTCTAATGTTGATTCTTGTTGTGTTGCACAAACTAACAAAGTTCTTCATGCAGGATGTATTCATGAGGCACATCGAAGATTTTGTCACATGTCTTGGCAGGCGCTGGCCAAGATGCCTGATTTGGTTCAGGGTTTGAACATCAAACCCTGTAAGTTTCACATGAAATGTGTATCTTGTGCAGAGAACAAGGTGAAGGTTGCTCCAAAAGGCAAGGAGTCTAGCAGGCAGGCTTCCAAACCCTACCAGCTAGTCCACGCAAACCTGGTTGGTCCACTTGCGCCCTCTGTGGGTGGAGCAAGGTACTTCATGGTTCTAATTGATTCCTTTTCCAGGTACATTCATGGGTTTATCCTCCAGCAGAAATCGGACGCATTTCCTAGGTTCAAGGCATTCTGTGCTTGGTTGGAGAATGTTCACAGTAAACGCATTGACTGTTTGTTTACTAATCGAGAGGCTGAATTCACTTCTCAGCAGTTTGAAGCTTTCCTGACTGAGAACGGAATCCAGCATAGCCTCTCAAGTCCTGGATCCCACATGGGAGGTTTGTGAGCAAGCAAAGCAAACATTGCTTCAAGGCATGAAAACCTTGTTGCATGATGCCAATCTCCCTGAGAAGTATTGGGGGGAGGCTTTGTCAACGTTTGTTTACACTTATAATCGCAGATTGTCATCACCTATTGGTTGTACTCCCTATGAGAAGATGTTTGGTAAGAAACCTTACGTCAAACACATGAGAATCTTTGGTTCTGACATGTGGGTACACACCCCACAGAGCAACAAGCTTGGGAAGCGTGGGGCACATGGTTTGTTCATGGGGTACGAAAAAGGTTCATACAGGGTATGAATGACTGACTCTAAGTCCATTAAGTTCACAAAGAGTGTTGAGTACAATCCCAGGTGGGGGGGAAATGTGGGAATTTTCCAGAGTTACCCAGAGGAGGATGAAGGTGATGTGAAAAAAGCAGATGGTGTTGAGGCAGAAGAGGAAGCTGAGGATGATGATGATGATGATCAGAGTTCGGATTCCAGCTCAGTGGGCAGCGCTGCTGCTGGTGTCAGTGACAGTGATGACACAGCAGACTACAAGAGCGCAAAGGCCTCAGTCAGACCGTCTGATGCATCTGACAATGAACTGGAAGAACCACTGTTCACCATTGGTCACTTTTCTCCTAAGAAGGAGGAGATGAGTGCAGAAGACTTGCGTCTAGTTCACAGATCTGAAAGGGCCACGAAAGGCAGACCTCCAAAGAGATTTGCTGATGAGTTTGCTAAGATGGCAACTGCTGTTCTTAGTAGCTCAGAGAAGGTGTGGGAACCTTCAAGCTTCAAAGAGGTTCAGGAGTTAACCTCTAAAGATGCTGAGCCTTGGCTTAATGCCATGAAGGCTGAAGTTGATTCCTTGAAAAGGAACCAAACTTGGGAACTGGTACCGGTAGTCCCAGGAATGAGACTGGTTGGCAGCAAATGGGTCTTCAAGGCCAAGACAGACCAGAATGGCAAAGTTGTCAGACACAAAGCCAGATTGGTTGCCAGAGGTTTTTCTCAGGTACCAGGACAGGATTACCACGAGACCTACTCACCCACTGTCAAGTATGAGAGCATTCGGCTGATGCTCAAGATTGCTGCAGAGGAGAAACTGCATGTTTCCCAACATGACATTAATACAGTTTTTTTGTACGGGGTTTTGGGAGAGGAGCTGTTTATGCTTCCACCTGATGGAATGCAGATACAGAAGGGAATGGTCTGTAAACTGCGGAAATCCTTATATGGTCTCAAGCAGAGTGCCAGGTGTTGGAACACAAAACTCACTGAGACATTGCTTTCTCTAGGTTTTCACCAGGGCAAAGCTGATCCATGTGTGTTTGTCAAGGAGGAGGGGCAAAACAAACTATTGTTTATGTTTTGTTGATGATCTTCTGATGTTTTGGAAGAATCAGGCTTTGTACAAAAGCACCCTAGCTCAGCTGAAGGAGCACTTTGACATGAAGGATCTTGGTGAGGTATCCAACTATCTTTCTCTGCAGGTGGAGAGGGACCAAGCAGGTAATTTTCTGGTACACCAGACACAGAAAACTGCTGATGTATTAACCAGGTTGAATTTGGTTGATGCAAACCCAGCAGACACACCGATGGTGACAGGTTACCAGGTAGATAGTACTGCTGAAGCGTTTTCTGACACTACGCTGTACAGATGCATTCTAGGCAAGCTGAATTTCATTGCTAGATGCTCAAGACCTGACATAGCTGTAAGCACTAACCTGCTTAGCAGACATGCCAACAATCCTACTGTTCAGGATTGGAAAGCTCTGAAGCGCATAGCCCGCTATTTGAAAGGAACTTTGCACTACAGGCTGAGGTTCACCAGTCAGAAGACTGGAGGTCTTGAAATCTTTGCAGATGCTAGTTTTGGAAGTGACACCACGGATGGTACAAGCACTTCTGGAGTATGCTACGTGTACAACCACGGTCTGTTTGACTGGATGTGCAGGAAGCAGACGACAGTAAGCCTAAGTTCCTGTGAAGCAGAACTCAATGCTCTGTCATTTTCACTCATGGATTGTGAATGGTTGATGCAACTGTTTAAGGACATCAGAGTGTCTGTGAAATGTCCTATACAAGTGTATCAAGACAATAGATCCTGTTTGGCTTTGCTGAACTCAGAGAGTTGCAAGCAAAGAACCAAGTACTTGCAGATTAAGCTACATCGTGCAAGAGAGTGTATTCAGAAAGGACTCATTCAGGTGTCCTACATGCCAGGAAATGAAATTCCTGCTGATCTGTTGTCTAAGGTTGTTAACAGAGAACAACTTAAGGTTTATGTACAGAGGTTGCAATTGGGTTGAACCACAGGTACTACAGGTTACACGGAAAGGGGGAGGATGTTAGGATATTTCCGTTCCACCTTAAAAGGGAGCAGGATGTTTGTGTCACAGCCTGCGTATTTCCTGTTCACAGGATGTTTCTGTGAACAGGAAATACGCAGGCTGTGACACAAACATCCTGCTCCCTTTTAAGGTGGAACGGAAATATCCTAACATTATCTCTCTTAGATCCTCAACATTCATTCATTCATTTGCTCAGAACTCTTAAATGGGTAGGAAAAGGAGAAACTCCCCTCCTTCTGTAGTCCTTTCATTTTCAAACTCAATAAGAAAGCTCTGATTAGAGTTTTCTCTCCCCATCTTCCTCTCTCACACACACAACCTCTGAACACAGTGTTCAAAGAAGGGAGAATTCAACCAAGGCCTTTTTTCTTGTCTAAACTGCAGCCACTTCTACTATTTGCCTGATAGGGGAAAATAGTATACAGGCAGCCATATATATTTTTTCTCAGCTTTGAGGGGAAATGTGATTTAGACTGGGAAATCCATGTATGTGTGGGGGGATTAATCCCTCTCCCAGTGCCACTGCCGCATTCCATTCAAGCCCCCCCCCCCCCCGCAGCTGCTTTAAAAAAACCACCACCACCCAAACACCAAGAAACATCAAGAGAGCCAATCACAGATTTCCTGCATCTCATCTAGTTTGACCCTAGGTGTATCAACTGCCCTTCACACCTAATATAGTTTAAATAGTTTAGGGTTAACCTGTTCTGTGCTGTTTTCCCTGATCTTCTCTCTTGCGGAAACATGCAGCCTTTCCATGTCATACCACTCTGGTGGCATCACCAACAATTCTTACAGACAAACTTAGAAGTTAGAGGAAAAGAAGTTCCCCGCCCCTAACTCAGATGCTTTAGGTGCTAATAGGGGAATTCAGAAATTTGTAATTAAAACATGAAATAAAGAGTAAAGGGGGACTGTATCTCCTAATTCTTGTCCATGCACAATAATTATTGTATCGAGTAACACTGGCTAAGAGATGTGGGGAAAGAAAAAAGGCAAAGCACCTGCACTTCCTGGTCTCCTGACTTCATTCAGGTCATGCCTGAAGCTGCTGTCAGCATGGAACGGCTATATATTTAAGGATGTATTAATTAAATGCTAGAATTTTTTTTGGGGGGGCGGGTGGTATGGTGATCCTATTTGGTAGTAAGTGAGATCAAACTTGGAATCTGTGTGAATTGTTCTTGGAGAGTGGGAATGAAAAGAAACGACAAGGGGAAAGCAGGGTCTCTGTAGAAGGGGCACTTTCTTGTTGCTCTGACCTTTCATTGATAGAAGAAACCTCATAATGATCAAAGGCAGGGGAGAAAAGGATCAAGATTATTAGTCATGCACAACATATGAACTGTTAGGTGCCCTTCCATAGTTTCCCTACCGCTGCACTGAATCTCTTATACAGAAATTAGTAAGGCTTACAGAAATGAACCTAAGTTCATTAGCAAAGCTGCTAATCAGGTCCAGCACTCAGACAGGAACCCACTGGTACAAGGGCACAATTCCTGCCTGTCTCAGGCCAGTGCTGCAGCTGCTTTCAGATTAATTAAGAAGTTTGGGGCTTGTCGTGTAAATGGATACTAATGCTTGGACAAGATCAGAGGCAGCCAAGCCATATCAAGGGGTTGGGGGATTTGCAGGAAGAAGGAACTTTGGCCAGCACTGGAACCGACTCTTAGGGGAGAGTGGTGCAGCTGTTGTGCCAGTAGTAGGCCCAGGGTCAGTAGGACAATGATACCACTCCTAATTATCTCCCTGCTGTGAAATTTTGTAACCCCAGCCCTCCACATAGGGGGAAGCCCTGTGGAGCTTGAGCCACCATTTGAACTGGAGATGGAGGGGCCCTGCGGGAGATGGTATGGCCACACAGGACAAAGTTCAGAGGATGCCCATACTTGAAATCAACCTGGGGTTGAGTGAAAAAAGGTGGGTCTATGTGGTGAGGGAAGGATATAAGAATCCAAGAGGATGAGAACATTCAAAGATATATTTATATACAGATATTAAGGGGAAAGAGTAAAATATACATTGGTAACTCTAGCATGACCAATGGAAAGGACCAGGTTTCTCAAGGGAAGTAGAGGGGTCTGCATGAAATTTGCAGCTGGCTTAAGTCAGAATATAGCTGACTATACGTGAATATAGCTGGCCAATCAGGCATTGTGTTGTTTTGGAATGCTAGGGCAGTGGGAGGAATAATCATGTCTGATGGATAAGTGGAAACGATTGGACCATAACGAAGTGACATAAATGTCATCTGTGAAATTTTGCCAAGGAACCTCTCAGAACTTTGCTATTCGCCAAAGCCCTATTCCTCCTCTTCTCCCACCAGATGGGACACTGCAGTTTAGTGAATAGTATGTCCTTTCTCTTCTTTAACAGCATCCGAGAGGCCATGATCTTTCCCCATTAACTCCGATGACATTTCCAGCTAACTCATCCATGCCTGAGGATGGCCAAAACCATTTCCTGACACAGAGCAGCTGTTGCGCTGCATGCTTATAAGTAGCATAGCTCCCCTCCCCCTTATCAATCCTGATATCGTTTTAGAACTCATAATGAAGGGAAATTTCTCAACAGAGGCTGGATGACCATCTGTCATGGATGTTTTAGTTGAGACTAGAGGTTGGACTAGATGGCCCTGGGGGTCCCTTCCAACTCTACAATTGTATGCCTATAGAATGACTGATGTTGCACAACCATGGAACTCACTTATTAATGCTGATACGGTGTCCACCTTTGGGTCATACGAGCATTTTCCTTTTCCTGACTCAAGCTTCTCTGGTTCCAGGTAGAATATGTAATCCTGGAAAGTAAGGCAACAGGTAGATCAATGATTTGCTTTACCACACACTATTACCTTAGGCCTTCACAAGTCTTTTTAATCAGAGAGCATCTAAAAGTACATGGAACACAAGATGCTGAATACGTGAATCACACTGTCCAAACCGCATCTCTCTGGAGTGGAATTTTCATCCAACAAGGTTACAAGAAGTGGAATGTAAGAAATCCTGGCATGTAATATGTCTACCCCATGGAAGCTGCTTTAAATCATTTTTCAATGGCGGCTGACTCACTGGTGAGTTCATTACCTCACCATGCAAAGCTATTTTTCCATGCCACTACAGACTTTATTTTGTTCAGAGACCCTGTGGAGGCATGGAGAAAAATCACCACCAAACCATGTAGAAAGCTGGAGTAACATCACCCTAGCAACTGCAGTACTGTATACATGCTACTCTTACAAGTTTTATATCAATTTCAAGTCAACCCTAAGAAATGTGGCAGCAGAGCCACTCTCTAAAGTTACTGCATTGACCGATTTACAGGAACATTCACATTCTAATTCTTTTGTACACCTCCCAAATATGTGTCCCATTTTAAAGTTGCAGAAGTAACATTTCTCCTCCTAAAGAAACCTGTTCTGTAAATGAAAAAAAAAAACCCACATTAATATAAAAATAGTGTATCCCACCATCTTTATCCGCATGGTGCTACTTTGCAAAGCCATTCCCAAAATTCATACTTCTGGACCTCTCCATCTCAAGAAACACTGGATGTAACATTCTAGCCAAAGATTCATCGTATTCCCTGCAATGTTTGCACACAACATTACATTTTCAGACTTTTTCCACTGGGTATGACCACTGGGTGAAGTGAAACAACCGTGTGCTGTAATATGTGAACACTACAGGTAAGTGTCAAGTTACCACATACTATTACTAAGTAGTACCTAGGCACTGATGAACTTCAGACACCTTGTGCTACAACCTCTTCCGAGTATGAAACAACAATAAATCATGGATGTCACATTTCCCCCCACCCCCTAGAAGACAACCAACAGCTATAAGCAGAGCAGATAGGATGCAGGCATTAAATATTGCTGAGAAATGCAGAGTGAGTGAATGCCATTTGAATCCCTCCTATCATGAAACTAATGACTCATTACTCCAGTGACTCACAAGCGGTACACTGGGATCCACTTCTGGCCTTATAAGAGGGTTGCTAGGATGCTGGCAATGCTTGTAGGTGCCAATGTGGCAGAAGGAGCAGTGGAGAAGAGACTGCCAAGCCAGGGTGGTAGAATCAACATTTGGGAAAGAAATCCCACAAGTGGATCTTTATAATGAAATGTTTGGAAATCACTGCTTTAGTGGGCTGGAAGCCATTTAGAAATTAAAGAAAAATGCCGTGAAAAGGTTTAAGAGGTTTCCTCTTGTGGTTTGATAAAAACATTAAACCTAATCTGCCAATGTTAAGCACTATTAAATAGTACTAGGTTACCAAATAGGCGGAGAGTAGACACTGACCTCTGGGCCTTGTGCATTTTAGAGGCCCTGAAACAACGGATCAAAATAATATTGATTTGATCTGAAAGAAAATTACAATCAAGTTTTCTTAGTTCAATATTATCCCATTAGAGTGCATGCACAAGGGGAAGGACAGGATTTCAACTGCTTAGGGGCCTCCACAGGGTTTAATCTGGCACTGCTTTTAATTCCCATTTATTTCGATGGGAGTGGCTTAGGTTGCAGAATTTGACATACTTACTTGAGAGTAGACCCCTGCTTCCAGACAGGAGTTTAATATGAAAACAGGTCATTGAGCTATTGCAAACAAGATTGTTGGCAACAGGTGGTATATATCAGATTTCCTCTAGAAAGGGTCTATGTAGATTAATTTGGAGTGAGGAGGATGTGGGCTAACATTTTGATGCCAAAAATGTTATGTGAATGTGGCAATCAATCAATCAATAATCCCACAATAAACATCCAACTGAAAGTACCCTCAGTTGGACCTACTTCTGAGTAGACAAACATTGGCATGAACTGTTAAATAGCTTCTGTTAAATGAGATGTAAATTTTAGCTGGAGCATACGTATTTTTATATTATTGATTTATTGGGAAGTATACATATGTGTTCATATAATTTTACCCAAAATGTTTTTATTAAAATGTCACAAAAATGACTTCAGCATGTTTTTAAAGAAAACAAAAGTCTGTTAAAATATTTTATTATATCTGTATTGGCCATGAAAAATATTTACTACTGATACTGTCCCTTGTTTTTCTAAGCTAAACATCTTCCTTTGTTGAATAGGGTCCAACTGGCCATTGTGCAGCTACTGTTCTAGAATTGTGGCTATTTATTAACAGATCTTTCCTACAAAAATGTGAGAACTTTTCAGGGCTCCCCCCCTCCATCCAATGAATGGAAAGCAGAGCAGTTTAAAGGCTTTGTGTTTTAAGAATGGGGTGGTGTAAGGACTGAAAAGATAGGGAGTGTGAGATACACGGTTCAAATATTTTAATCTCAGACTATTATTGAGTTCATTCTTTTGACAGCATTCACCCTATTGATCTTTGGTAAATGATGCTGATGCTGTCTTCAAGATGGATTGGATTGGACAGAATAAACCCCTTTCTGTAGTTCATCTTTCACCTGAGGAATGGCTAAAGTCAGCTACTTTTAGCAGAATGGGCTGAGTCAGCAGCATAAGGAACTAGAGTTGGAATGAGTGAATGAGATAAAAGAACAGACATGAATATGAGCATAGGGAATTTGTGGTCCCAGCATACAGCTTCGTGGGGGCCAGAAATACCAGCTAATGCCAGCACAGACACATATCCAAAGAGTTCTCACTGGATACAGACACTTGAATAATGACAGGTTTTTGTAAGAAAGTGCAGGAGTCTAACTGGCTTGGGACCAGGGTCCCAAAATAACCCCCTCCCTCCACATAAGCCTACCCAGCCTCTACGCCCTTAGCCAGGGCTCAATTCTAGTCAACTGAGGTGCAGCAGGTGGCTGTGGAGGAAAGGGCATTGATGTGGTGGTGCATCAAACCTGATGACATTTTAATGCCACACAAGCACCCTCTTATTTTACAATTCCTTTCAATTTGTCTCAGCTCGAAATTTATTTTTTATTTTCACCAAATGATTTGATCCTGCATATATCTTACAGTTAATAAGTACTTTCCCCACTATGCATTTAGGTGGGCATTATGAGCCTCCTGTGTTTGTATCTGGAACCTGAGCTGAGCTAACTTTGTCTGCACCTCTGTCTCTGATTCATAATTTGAGACTCCTGGTTATTTTGCTAAAGCCTGTGGCACTCTTGGGATTTCATGGATGACTTTGAAAAGAGCACTAAATGTTGCAAGGATTCTTTATTAAAGTGGGGATAGGGACACCTGTCCATAGAAGTCCACTTGACTGGAGACAAGTGCAAATGCAGTTTCTTTACATGGTATACAAATAAATGGAACAGGATTGATATGTTTGGGATAAAACAGCTGTTTGAAGTTTAAGCACAACACAGTTTACAAGAGTTGTGCTAATGGGATTGTCACAAATTGTATTATTTGGTGCCGTTATAGGTTCCATCCACAGGTGGTGGTTGGGATCTGCAATTTACCAAAAGATGGAAAAGGGGCCTTGAAGGGTTCCAGACTGCAGTAGGATGTGACAAGTGTGTTTTCTACTCCATTCCCTTTGCGACTTCTCATCATCTGATACATCCCACTCTCTTCCCCACCTCCTTGTGCTAACAGCTTGGGAGGTCAACAGTGGCAGGATATCAGTGAAGACTTGCTTCCTCTTTCTAATGTATGTCAAACACATGGTGACAATGCCCAAGGGAGTGAGGAAAGTAGGATGGCTCCTGACATTGTGCAATGCATTTTAACTGGCTAATAGCAATCAGTGATAATATAAATAGCACATCAAGTAGAAGCTGGAGATTCTAGCTACAAAGAGCAGGAAAATGAAAGCTGGCTTTTGAATGAGACCAAGTGTTGACACACAAAACTATAGTTCTAGTAAATCCTGCAGGCAGCAGATGCAGGTTACTAAGCAGTTATACCTACAGATAATTACACCTAGTTGTAGTTTAAGGTGTTGCCCTTAGAGGAACATGTCATACCATGCTGTTAAGTCAGCTTGAGAACTTCTTTTCCTACTAATAAATGCAATAAATAATAAAAAGCTGGAACGGAAGACTTTCAGTCTCTGCATAGAAACTGAGAATGGTGTGTGTGTGTGTGTGGCACATCTTCCCACAAGCAGTGTTGAGTGCCAACCCATTTAGGAAACCCATAGACATGCATTCTTTCTGGAAAGATGATTTTGCTTAGGAGTTGCATTTCCTTTTTATTTAGAGCTTTGGGCTTATGTGGGCAGACTGCTTTGGTGTCAAATGCCATTGTTCAGCACCGAGAAAAAATGTGCTTCTTGTGGAAAATGCAAAAGTGATTGTGCCATTTGTGAGTTTTCTGTTTTGAAGTGTAAAATGGAACATTCAGTAAAGAAAAGAGAAAAAGAAAACCCAATGTTACTTATACACTGTGTAGTAGTAGTAGTAGTAGTAGTAGTAGTAATAATAATAATAATAATGTCTTTGACAATGACCCCGCTACAGCTCAGCAGCACAGAATAAGGCCCTACAGATTTCGATGAAAACAGCTACCAGGATGACTCCAGGGGTAAAACAAGGCATCATCAAAACTAGAGAATCCAACAGAAGGAAGAAAATACTAAGAAATCAGAGCACTACATTTTAGGCTGATTCTCCAATTTACAATCAAGCAACACCATACCTTAAGGAAAGTTAAGATTCTCAAGATTAGGTTCAGTTGTTTTCTTGTGAAAGTTTCAAACACTCCAACCAAGACTATTCAGCCTTGACAAGAATAGCATATAGCATTTCCTGTCTTCTTTTTTTGTGCACCATCTTGAACACACATGGGAGAGTACCTACTGCTGAGTGAAAGGAGGCTTTAGTCCCATACAAATCCACATTAGGAGCTCAACCTCTCAATCAATCTATTATTCAGCAATCAGTAAATGGGGAAACATACCATCCTTAATACTATCTGACATAAAAAGGGTTCTGTTAATTAGGACCAATTCCTATGTTCACAGAGCAATGTAGGAATTGCCATGTGGCTGGATTCCATGCTGCTTTGATAATGTTTCTTAGAGGGAAACCATACGAGATGAGCAACTGAAATAGTTCATTCCCACACCAAAGTCTTTAGCCAATTGTAGGACCATGCCCACAAAGTTTCTACTAATAGAGACTAATGGAAATCTCATAATCTCCTCCCAACTAACGGTCATCCTTATCAATTAAATAACAACAATGAGAAAACTGGAAAGGAAATTAATGGGATGGCTTCCTGCATTGGCTATGACTTGTAATAATTAGGAGAAGAAGCATATATTACATCCGATACACAAGTAAAACACATTTTCTCATCATTTTCTTATTTTACATGATTTCTCAGCAAACATACTTACAAAAACTGTATGCAATCATTAATGAAGTCCACACTCCTCACAACAACTAAGCATATAAAATAGGCCCACCCCACCCCCTGCTCCCACAGTCATCACAACCTTGATTACTCCAATCTAGTTATTCATGCCACCTCACATCAAGCAAACCTTTGCTTGAAACAGCAAGTCCATTTGTCTCAATTTCAAACAGTCAAGGACATGGTTCTATACTATATGTAGTAAGGTCAAACATCCTGAGAGTGTTCTTTCCTGGCACAAACCTTGTGTGAGCCTGGGGAAGAAGGAGTTAGTTCAAGTGAGGAGACGCAAGGAGAGGCGGTACAGGAAGCGCGCTCATTGCTAGATGGGAAGGGGGGGTGAATTTAAGGGCCAGTCCTATTCCCATAGGTCTGGCCCCCTTCCCTTGTTAGTTAGTTGTTAGGTACATGCCAGTTGAAAATGAAAGTTAGAGTGCCCAGGCTCAGGCATGCTAAGAAAAGAGCCAGTTGTGTCCTTGGGGAAGAGCATGGCAGGGCAGAGCGCGATTCCCACCTTGCGTTCCACTGGAGACGGGTGGAGGGAGGAGTCAACTGCTCTACTTCCCCGTCCTCCCTGCTGGATGGACTGGTTCAGCTCAAAAGCCTGAGGAGAGGAGGAGCAGAGAGTTAGCGCTGGCAGGGTGACCTGCCAGAGAAGCAGGAATGGCAGGGTATGGCCAGAGAATGCAGCATGCAGAAGTCTTCTGTCTCTCTCAAATATACACACATACTTCTATGGAGATCAAAATCCCCTCATCAAATATTTATGACCTGTATTTAGTCTGAATGTGTATCTGCTTGTTGGGTTTGACTTTATGTACAACTATGCATTAGCTCCCAAAAACATATTGCCTCTGCTGCTAAAATTAGTGGGATGGGGTTGGGGGTGGGAAGGCAGAAATCAATTTGGGGGCTAGATAAGACCCTGAAATGAGGTTTAGCTACTCCTGCTGAACAAGATACTGTAAGAAGAGCATTTACAAAAGTGGTTTTCAATTGGTTTTCCTATTTTTAAGTTGTTGTCAGAAAATAAAATAAATGTGGAAAATATATTCACACCTATGCAAGCAAATTCTCCTTGTATTATTTTAGAGGTTTGATGCTAACACTAGACAGTTTAAGCAAATATGATATAAGGAACACACGATGTTAGAGGTGTTGTAACAATAAGGCTGATTTCACACATATTTTGTGTGCGTCCCCCAAGGCATACTGGGTGGAAATGACTATGATAAACAATTCCATTAAAACCAGAGGTTATTTTACATGTCTGTATTGAAAGATTCCGTAAACAAGTGCAATTATTAGCTAACTGGGAACATGTTAATGACAGCCAAAAATCTGGTTACCAGTAAATAAAAATCAGATAAGATTCCATAAATTTGGAAATGGTTCAGTAAAATATGGCATACTTCCAAGTTAGAGAACCCGTTAAAGTCTGACAAATTTTATGTGACATGGAGGGTCTTGCATGACATAATGGTTATCACAAATTAAGGCTACAAATCTATACATTGACTCCCATACTTAGGAGAAAATCTCATTCTGCACAGTGGGGGATTACTAGGATTAGGCTTTATGTATTTAATATGATTTAAATAGTGCTTAATCATCAAAACCTCTAAGTGGTTTCCATAATATATATATTAAAATTACTGATAATATCAGACATTTAAAACAATACATTTAAGTAATAACACAGTATGTGCTTCTTGTGACCTAGTTACAAATTACTTTATATATGATCCCACACCTCATCCCTTCCTACCCTATTATTATTAGTTTTTAGGAAACACTATATCTACATGTTTTATTTTGATATTTTCACTGTCCCCATTACCTTTTTCAAAACCTGGAGCTCCATCTCCTTGTCAGAATAAGTGTGTGTGTGTGTGTGTGTGTGTGTGTGTGTGTGTGTAAGCCCTGTTGTGCAAAGTGGAATTCCTTGTGCAGGACTTTTGCTGATGGGACTGGTTAGGTGAATCCCTAAGAGCCTAACTTACCTTTGAGAATTGTTGGGATGATAAATGAGAGCCACGTAAAGGTGGGGGTGGGGGTGGGAATTCATGTATGCAGCCTTTGGCTCCCTTTGATGAGAAGTGGGATATGAATGGGCTGAACAAACATACAAACATACGACAGTTGAGAAGATTCCACATCTCATTACCCAAGACTCGAATCTCAATCCCTTATTGCTTGTTGAATGTTGCCAGAGGCTGCTTTCCTAGCATGGTCTAAGAGCAAGCCCATATGCTTCTCCAGCACTGATCTGGCTGCAGTCCCAGCCATATGCTCCTTCAGTACCTCACCTGTGCTTTACGGCCTCGATTGACAAAGGTGCAGACAGGATTGTATGCTCCAGTGCCACAAACATACAAGTGGGTTCGATTCCAGGGCTGGATAAGGCGGATGAAATTCCCACACTCGCCCTGGAAAACAAAGAGAGATGGCAAGTTAGTCCCAGCCTCCTATGAAATTGTATCTACTTTAAGGAGATTAGTCAGTCTATGGTAAATGGAGCAATTCCATCCTCTGTTCAGCATGGCCTAAGCAGTGATTTACACATATTTTGAAGCAATCAGGTAATTGCTTCAGCATTAAATGAAAGCTCCCTCAACACTCAGTAAGTCACAAAATCAGACCACATTGAATGGTCTGTGTGTCAAATGGTCCTCTTCAACAACATTTGCTTCCAGTTAAAATTGAGGCAAGCTAGGTCTGGCGCACTTTGAAAATCCACAAATAAACCTTTTGGATCCACCCCTCCAACACCTTTTCCAGCAATGAGTTTTGGATGCACTTCAGAGACAATTTTCCTGCACTCCTTTTAAGTCATGTTCCTGCTGGAAGAGTTTTGAACTAAACCCCCTTCCGCAGCAAACATTCCTTGCTCACATCTTACACTGCAACATCTGTAGCTGAAGCAGATTATAAACGGTGCCGCTCAGAACTCCCAACTCACAGCCAATTTTTCTGAAAACTGAGAAAAGAATAACTGTAAGATTGCAATAATATATCTTGGTGTCAGGGTGGCAAATCCTGGACTCCCAACCCATTCCTGCTTGTTTTCAAAAGCCAGAAAATAGTGCCCTGAATAACCAAAGCATAACCAACTAAGGAGAAGGGGAATCTCTGGACTTATCTGTGCCAGGAAAGAAAATATATTAAGGTCAGCCTTTAGATCCCCACTCATTAAGAGGTACTAAGAACTGATTGGCTACAGGAGGGTGGACTGAAAATCTAATAGGTAAATGATAGCAGTGAGGCCCAGAGGGCAAGAAGAGCAATTCCCAGAATGTATGCAGGCCTGTGTTGTCAAGGCCTGAGTTCATTTACTGACTGGATTCTAGATCAGGCATGGAGCTCCATGCAGTGTGTCTGACTGCAGAGTCCAGTTTCCTTCTCACATCTCATGTTTCCTCTTTGCCTCAAACCTCCAGCTAGGCAAATCAAAACAGTACTGGGCTGGGGCCATGATAACAGAGTTCAGTAGGGTGGGAAAAATGCAAGCAAACAGTTTCCTTTACTAAGCCAGCTTAGCTGCTCTAAGACTGAGCCCCAAACAGTAGCAGCAGAGAAATCCCAAGAGGACAGAGTTCAAGGTCAGCTGGCCAAAGGCTGACTGTGCCTTGTAGGAAACAGCTTGGTAACCCTTTGACCTCTTGCTTCCTCCTACTGAAATTTAGTACACGTTACTGCTGATAGACTTAACTGGGGTTGGGCAAAACCCCCAGTTCCTTTAAAGTACTGCTGACAAGGCATCTTCACTTTCATGTCCCATACATCAATATTCCATAAACCCCTAGAAGTGTTAGCAGCCCTTGCCTTTAGAAAGCTTGCACAAGACGCAAGAGTTGGCTAACTTGGCCATGATGATATCCTCTGGTAACAGAGGTTGGGAAGTGCAAGTTTACAGCTGCACTCAATTCCAGTGCTAAGCAGAACCCTGTGACCAAAAGATGACTTCATCACCAACTGCACTGCACTTTAGCTTCCAGAAACTAGCAAAGTTTTACAATGGTGATGTCATTTTCTTCAAAATCTTCCTATTTAATTCCATCTTTGCTATCTTAGCTTTTCCAACTACAAACAGAGCACTGTCACTTCATCACATACTAAAACTTGTGTTGTATTTTAGGGTTTCTGAAACACCCACACAGACACAAATGTTTCTGCTCAAATGCTGGAAACTTTTGTACAGGTACTCAAGGAATTATGACCATGGTTTTAGCTTGTGTACATGAATGTGCAGCACAAGGAACCAGGGTTATTGTGACTCAATTACCTGAAAAGATAGGAATAAACAGGAAATGAGGAGGGCAGTCATAGGCAATAGGGCATCATCATTTGCTCATAGCATGGTATTCCTGAGGTGGTGTGAGCAATACAAATTGCCACTGCTTGGTGGCTTTCAGTCTTAAAGATCTTGAGAGGAAGGAAGCTTCAGAAGGACAACTTTCATCATCCTACCACGTTACTAGCATTCCTTCGCCTCCACTCTTTCCCCACATCCTCTATAAACCTGAAGACCATACAAGAAGTACTTACATTACTGTTCTTCCCTGAAAGAACGCACTCTTCTATCCTTTGTTGAGACGCAGGCCAGTGGATCTGCCAAAACAATACAAAACCTTCAGCCTTTTAATTATAATTCTCCACAGAATCATGCTAAGAGAAATATTAAAAAGGGGTGGATGTATCTATCCCACTCCTAAATCTAATCCCAAACCATCAAGTTTTCTGGGAAGGTGGATTTTAATTTAAAGCACTGATCACTAAGGACCTTTCAAAATTATCAATTTGTATGGCATCAAGCGTTCACTTGTCAGGTTCATGTGTGTTTTCTAAAGGTAACACTTTGGGTGAAGGGAGTATCACATTTCCTACAATATTTGTGGGAAACTAATTCACCCACCCTTTGATGTGACAAAAATGCATCAATTTTGTTACAAGATGCTGCGTGGAAGTGTCACAGACACCTAGTGGATTGTTGCTTTGTAGCAACAACAGTGATAGTGACTCCTTTTGCACCTTCATCATCTTGTTACTTTTAAGAAGATTAATTTTAATCTTTTTATAAATAAAACTTTATAAAAATTCTCTTTAGAAATTAAGCACTCACTCTCAGATATGTTCATGTAACCCTACAACCCACTGCTCATGCTGACGACGTCTCTGCATTTTATTCATTTGTTGCTAAAGAGAAGTTATTTGAAGAGTGTTGTGTGCTTTCCCCTCTCCAGGACTGAACTGTATTTCTCCCATGAGATGAAAACAGAAGTGGCCATGATTCTCCCCAACAAGGCTATCCCACTGTAGCATGGCTACTTCCACCCAACAATTACATGTGGACTCTGCATATCACACTTTTGCCTTTCCGCTGTGCCTTGCATAAATAGTGTTACATAGCATGGTGTTATAAGTTGCTTGGAGGCCTTTGGGTAGCAAGCAACTAAAATGTCTAATGAAGAATGTTTATTCTGTAAAACTAACAGTTCTGTAAGAACTTTTAACTATTTTGTGAGACCAAAATATAGTCAGGGTACACTTTGACTAATCACCTGGATCAGCCCTAAAAAGAAATAGCAAGAGCATTTAATGTCTTCCATGAGAATCAGTGATGGGTCTGTCTACCCTGTTTCTAGCTCTGGAGGGCATTGTGGGGGGCAAGCAGAGAAAAGACAACCGGGATGCCATCCCCACTTGCTTCATTGACTGCCTTCCTGCTGTTCCTTGCATTTGATTTAGAGTGGGGGAGGCGGTGGCAAAGGGGATACTTTCCCCACTTGCCTTGAGACTTGTCTTGTTGTTTATCTTGCTAATATTCCCTAGGCAGCTCAAGGTGGCATACATAGTTCTACCCTTCATCATCATATCCTCACAGCAATCCTGTGAGGTAGGGTTAGTCTGAGTGACTGGCCCAAAATCGCCCAGTGGACTTCATGACTGAGTGGTGATTTTAACCCTGGTCTCCCAGGTCAACAGTTGATGTTTTGATATGTAGGAATATTCCCGGTATTCCCAATGTTGTGTCAAGCCACTCCCCCTGGCAGCAGCCATTTTATGACTGGTACCCATAGCATTCTCTCAAAATTAGAAATGTGCCCCTGAACCCACTCTACTAATCCATACGCATCATATGGAAATAGTTGGTCATTTTGCAGCCCTCCACCCCACAAAGCCTCCCAGATGTTCCTTGTCTGCTCCTGGTACAAAATGAGAAAAACCCTTACAATCAGGGGCTCCCGGTTGATATCGTGAAGATCCAGGGAGAGGATGTAGTCTTTACTCCCCACATACATGCGGTCGTGATCTTCATCTTTCAGTAGAATACGATAATCGGTTGAGTTGAGCAGGAAATTGAAGAAATGGGCAGTGCTGGTGGCTTTGAGCTCTGGTGGGAGGAAAAACACCAGGAAAGAGTTATATTAGATGGCTCCTCCTGTGTTTCCTGGTGCAACATATACATCTCTATAAGTAACATGCATGATTTGGAACTAACCATCAGGTTCCCCAAACACTGGAGCACATTTAGCTCTTAGATGCAATTAAATACTTGCATGCAATCCATGTCAATAAATTACACACCTGGCAACTATCCTATTCCATCTTGGAAATGCAACAGTCTATAATAAACCTTTTGGTGAACAGAGACGGGAACACAAAGCATTCACCTGTAGCCAAGCAATCTTTAACCTACGTAACAGGATCTCCCACTTGACTACACCAAACAGTAAGCTTTCCTACTGATCAGGAGACTGGGCAGGGATTTGGGAATAATGGGTTCTGTTCTGATGTTTTGTGTATTACTTTCCTTCTCCATATCTTAATTCTGTTTGAGATACTTTAGGGGTAAAGTGGTCTCTCTAAATCACACTGATCCTTTATATAGTAGTACAGCAATGTTATCAACAACTGTCATTGCCCCATGCCTTGTTTGTTTTTCTGTTAATGTATTTACAAAACATTTGTTTTGAAACTAATAGTTTTTTTAAATTAAAAAAGAAAGTAGTATCTCTGTCCATGCACAGAACCCACAAGATATTCACAAATAAGCACTCTTCGAGTAATACTGCATATATCTTAAATCTGCAGTGTCCAAGAATTAGCCAGGCGGCACCTGACCTGCATATGGCACTGATCTCACACCTTCACTTTCAGCTGACATTCCGCCATGCCTTTGGGGGGAGGCTTTCTTTCAACCAAAGCCAAAGTTCAGATGAAAGCAGATTGATCATTAACAACAATTGTTACAGTATAACTGCACTGAGTTCCAACTGATGGGTGTAAGGGCAGACTGATCAACACAGTATGGGGATAAACAAATTAATTCCATCTGAAAAGGCCCTTTCCTGAAATAAATAATCCAAAAAGTTGGCCTCCCTCCCAGCGAAGAAGAGAAGTGGGAGCAGCCTCACATACAAAGTGCCTTGAATATTTTATCTAGCATATACATACAGGGTGAGTCTTTTAAAAGAGGCTCCGTGGAACATGTGTATTCTGTATTCACGGGGCCTCTTTTAAAGGACTCACCCTGTACAACAGGTCATTATAATTTTCCTGTTTTCTTTGATATTGCATAAATTTACTACTACTACTACTACTACTAATAATAATAATAAAGAATTAAATACATTATTCGTGGTAACAATTTTTCTAAGCCACTGATGCGTCAATGACATTGCAAGGCCTAGGTTCCACCAAATCCTTAGACCCAGGTCCAACACATTACACACTAGTCCACATGCCCTTTTGCTTGTGCAGGAGTGATGCCACTAGAGTGGCCACTTGCATGTTGCCAAAAAAGAGGAAATGCTTTATCTAAAAAGAGGGCAGAAAGGACACATATTTGCAGGGGGAAATGTGTATGCTAATTTTTATGTATCTATGCAATTTTACAAACAACCACTCTAATTTAAACAGACCGTGACCATGTGATCTTTGTGCCTGCTCAGTAAGCTATGCAGAGACATAAATGTAGCTGGGGAACTTCAAGGCTACTAATTTTTTACCTTAAAACTGGACTTGGACCACAACAGGCTCTAATATAGAACACATGTCCGCCATCCTAGCATTTTCACTGGGAGGGGGGCATGCAGTAGGGCTGGAATCATTTCTTGCCTCTGTGAACTTCACAGGCAGGGAATATATACTTGTAGGAGAACTATTCACATTAAATATAACAAGGGCTTGAACTGTTGCTTACTCAGACCTCTGTTTCCCCTTCCTCTTTGAGGATAAGGGAATATATTGACATTAACATCATCATCATCATCATCCTTATCCTCATCTTCCAGTTGTTGCCTTCCTTGCTCACCACTACAGAAAGTTGGAACTCAAAGGATAAAAGGATTTTAAAACAAATTCTAGACCAGCTATTAGTATTATCATCATCATCATGTACATCAGCAGAAAGAGTCTTCTGCTTGGTTTTTGAAACTGCTTGCTCATCTACAGCAACAAGGATTACTTGGAAACCCATAGTGTTTCCTGGCAATCATTACGTGATTTAATTTAACAATAGTTTATTAAGGAAATTCCCTAATCCTGTTAATCCCCAAAACAGCTCAGCTGCTTAGGCTGCAGATGCCAGGCCTCTCTCTGACATCAGAGCAGCTAAGTAGTGGCTGCCAACAGGCCATGACTCTGTAGCCTACAAAGCTATCCTGTAGCATCAGAACAGATCAGCCAGTGACATAAAGAGAAGGAGCTGAAAAGACACTATAAGAGTAAAAAGATCAGAGGACAAAGAAGGAAGTATAGGACCGCAGGGGAAAATTCCAGAGTCTCAAAGGTGCACTTTGTAGGTTTCATCACTATGAGATTTCATGCACATGGTTACTATGACCTGTTCAGTACAAAACAGATTTGGACAACAAAAACAATCTGTTTATTGGAAGGATTTATTCGTGTATATTCAATAAGATTTATTTTAGGATATATTGAGATGTGGGTTTCTACAGTAAAATTCAGCCACTGCCAAAAGAAACCCTCCATCCTCCATCCAAGCAAGGAAGAGGCATTGTCACAGTTCACAAATGCAGGTCAACCAGGCAAAAGCACCCAAGGTAGAGTGTGGAGAGAGGGGCCTGGGTCAGAATGAGTCATGAAGGGCAGATAAAGAGGCCTGGAGAGAGACACTTGGCTCTCCAGACCTGCTATATACAGTGAAATAAACCACAATGGGATAAACAGGGAGGATAGCAAACAGACAACAAAAACCAGCTGTAATAAACCAATCAGAAAAGTAGTCATTATTAAAGTAACTTATCACTAAAGTAGACAGGAGATAAAAATCCTTCCCAGAGAGTATATTTTCCACCAATCTGCAGAAAGATTCAAAATATGTGCTTACAGATATGTCCTTTGGTCAGAAGTTCCAAAATCTGATGCCACTACTTAAAATTCCTTGCTCTGGATTCATGCAAATATGTCCCATAGTGAGAGGAAAGAGAGCAGGGATGCCAAGTTGAATGGCTCCTTTGAGAGAGGCATCTTGAGTCTATGCAAACTTATGTCATTATAAATTTGTTGGACTTTAAGGTGGTACAAGAGTTTCAGTTCTTTCTTCTATAATAGACTAACATAGCTATTTCTCTGGAAATTGCTCTGTAAAGTATCTTCAGGTGGCAGGAGAAAAGCCAGAAAAGTGGGGGGTGGGGAGATATAACTATTATTGTTATTACCTAACATCTAAGTTATTACCTCATCTAAGTAAACAGAACCTTTTTAAGCCATGCCCTGGATGCATTGAAAACCTGCAGGGTCCCACCAAACACTACTGGCCTTCAACCCAAACCTCCCCAAAACTACTCATCTCTACCCCAGGCCAGGAGCCCTATTTCTATGTCCTGTCAATGCACCAGAAAATTTCATTTTAAAAGTTGAAGACTATTTGGGCTTAGAAGACAGACCAGAAGAACCCCATTACAAATGACAGGGGAAATAAGGTACAAAGTATATAAAAAACTAAGAGGGGAAAACTGACAGCAGACTTGACACAAACCTCCAGATATGCAGGCTGGCCCTGGTAAGGGAGTCTGCTTTGGATTGCCAAAGAGTGTGACTGAGGAAAGACTACATATTACACTTAACATGTGTATAATAAGTGCCCAACAGCTGTTTTTTTCTAAGGTGATTTTTGAGGAGATGCTTAACTTTTTCCCACCTGTTGCTTCTTCACTCCAAATAGTCACCCCTCGAAATGGGTCTTTGTGAACATAAACATACATGTGTGTGTGTTTAGCTCCATTCTCAAGTGTCCTGACAGAAGGAACTCGTATTCTCCCTGCCTCTGGCCTCAAAAGAAAAGCAGAGGTGTGTGGCTCTTAGCCAATCTGTAGAACTAATCAAAAGCGATACCTTCTGTGCTGGGTGATTCCAGAGAAGCTGGCAAAGCTGCTTAAGTAGAGGTCTGGCTCCAGTTGTAACAAAAAAGGACTTTGTGAAGAAGTTAGGCAGCTACTGAGGGAACCGTTATGCAGCTTCTCTGTGCAGGGAGAAGAATATACTAACAATTAACCATCACTTACACAATTTAAATTACTGTATTGTGTCTATTTAATACAAGGCAGGTATTCAAAACTGGCCGCAACTGTTTGGTGCATGTCCCTAAAAATGTGTATGTTCCAGAATCTGCCCTGCAGAATCACAGGGTTGTATCCAACTACGGTGGTACCTTGGGTTACATATGCTTCAGGTTACAGACTCCGCTAACCCAGAAATAGTACCTCGGGTTAAGAACTTTGCTTCAGGATGAGAACAGAAATTGTGCTCCGGTGGCGCAGCGGCAGCAGGAGGCCCCATTAGCTAAAGTGGTGTCTCAGGTTAAGAACAGTTTCAGGTTAAGAACAGACCTCTGGAACTAATTAAGTTCTTAACCCGAGGTACAGTATACTCAGAGAAGAACCACTGCAATCAATAGTTTAAAATTAGTCATTTCCATTAATTTCAAAGGTTCTACTCTGAGTAGGACTCTCATTGGCTACTACCCACAGTAATATTTTAATTTGTTAAAACGGCTATGTGACAAAGAAGGTTAATTCTTCATAAGCAAGGGCAGATTAACTCATTGTGTATTTAAGGATGTGCTTGGCTGTCTTTGTAGAAGTTCTGGAATGTGTCTCTATCAGCAACACATGCTGCAGGTACACAGCTGAACTAAATTCAAATGAACTAAATAAAATAAATATTTAACAAATCTACAGACAAGATTATGGCACGTATCGGCTGAAGTCCCCTTTCATTGCTACCTCATGCATGCATAAAGCCAAACAATTCATAAAGTCTCATCTGCTGAAGAAAACAATTCCCTTAGCTTTAGGGGGATGGGGAGGTGAATCGGGGCAGGATGCTTGTGTTTGGAAACACGGAGCTGAAGTTGGCCTCATACATTATTAATGAGTCCACAAAGCAGCAGCGGCTAAAGGGGAATTATGGGGCACCATTTTATTTGCACTTTCAAAAAAGCCTTTGACAGAATCCCTCATAAGAGGCTGTGAAAAGAAGCTTAGTTGCCATGAGAGGGAACTAAGATTTGGTCATGGACCAGAGGTTGGCTATGGAAGGGGGAACAAAAAGCCGGATTAGCCCTGTGGCTTTCAGCAATGCATTGTTTCCAAAATGGCCTTGAATTCTGTGAACAGGTTCATTCACCAGATAAACTTCAGCATTTGTTGGCTTAACTAGTTTGCTTCTTCCTGGTGTCACCATCACCTCTGGAGCTGTATGATATCGTTTTTGCTGCTTGACTGAACTGCAAACTTTTTAAAGGCATGAGATATACACTGCAAAGAGTACCAATTATCCCATCAGTTCTAACCATTATTGTATCAATGCCACCCCTTCTTTGTTGCACATTGACCAACAAAATCGCCAAAAGAGGGAAACCATCTTCACAGGGCAGAATTGCATACCTTCACTGCAACCAGCCACTAGCTGGAGACACAATTCCATGCTAAGCTATTTATAATTTCTTTCTCCCTTGAATCTATCCACCATAGCTGGAGGTTGCTGGAAACTTAGACTAGTGTAAACAAGCTCAAGTTTTCAGGTGTATCTAAGGAATGCTCTCACTCTCCCTGCACCTGAGACTCTCCCAATGTTACATCCATATTTGTGTTTTCAAATCCCCAAAGACATCAGAAGGGTAAGATTTGATTATCAGAGTAGTATTTTGCAAATGTCCCAGAACCTTCTCTGACGTTCATGTGGCCCGATTCATGATTCACCTTTGCAGCATTACAAGGATGCCTGATTTTCATACTGTAAACAGGGAAATGGGACACCAATATGTTCATTCGGACTGGGAGAGGTCTGTCTATATAGTCAGTGAACAAACTATGAAGAGCTCTGCGTTCATGACAGGGCATTACTGTGTTTTCCCTGGGACTAGAGACATGGCTGGTAAAAGCCTTGATTATCATGAGCCTCATGTAGACTTTCTGGCAAGGTTGGTCCAAGGAGAAGGAGGATTGGGAATAGTGTGTGGAGCCTGATGCTGAGAATGCTTGGATGCTTGGTAGGAGCTCAGTGGTTTGTCAAGAGAAAGCATGGCCCTAGAGCCATCTGACACGGGTGGCGCTGTGGTCTAAACCACTGAGCCTCTTTGGCTTGCTGATCAGAAGGTCGGCAGGTTCGAATCCCCGCAACGTGGTGAGCTCCCGTTGCTCAGTCCCAGCTCCTGCCAACCTACCAGTTTGAAAGCACACCAGAAAGTGCAGGTAGACAAATAGGTACTGCTCCAGTGGGAAAGTAAACGGTGTTTCCATGTGCTGCTCTGGTTTCGGTGTTCCGCAGCGCCAGAAGCAGCTTAGTCATGCTGGTCACATGACCCAGAAAAACTGCGGACAAATGCCGACTCCCTCGGCCTGTAAAGTGAGATGAGTCGTCTGCGACTGGACTTAACTGTCAGGGGTCCTTTACCTTTACCTTTAGAGCCATCTGACCTTGTCTCCATCCCACCTTTGACTAGTGAAACACTTCCAGCTCCAGGTGAGGCATTTGAGCCTAGGTTGGTCAGTGAACCAGCTGCACCAACCCTGACAACATCCTCTAAGGGTTCACTGTCGGCTGGGCCACTGTAAGCAGACCCAGCCGACTTGCAGTAGTGCCCATTTGTTTGCCCACCCATCCAAATGATTGCGCCCACCCTGCTCTTCAAAAGGAGAGCCAAGAGTGTGTGTCAAGTGTTGAGACAACACCTCAGCTTGCACCTAGTTATGTATCTTCGAGACCTGTGCACCTATAACTTGATCTATGTTTAGACTGTGTAGTGAACTTTGGAATAAAGCTTTTGACAATAATTGAGCTGAGAGTCCGAGTACTGCATCTACAAATCGGAGCCAGGAGACTGGGAGGAACTTACTTGCAACTCAGTGGTTAGCTGGGTTAGACTGCTCAAGGTTAGAAAACATGAGAAAGAGTACAAACAGAAACTTGCTCGTGCCAAAAGGAATGAGGGGTAAGCAGAGCTGACCTGGTGTACCACAGGGGCACATAATATGCACCACCTGTTGTATCCAATTGGGCACAAAACGGCTTTTCTAACGTATTCCAGTATCTTAGACTTGTTGTTTGCAGAACAGCACTGATGAAAATTCCCAAATGGTATTATCTAGGCAGAGACATACCCTTTTTGGCAAAGCTGTGCAGGAAATTGTGCACTTGTCCTGTCTCTTTAACAGTCCTGGGCTCCGAAGCTGGTGAATATGTGATCTCCTTGGAATGTGCCCAAGCTGCTCACACCTCTCTCCCCTCCTTACTACCTGTCCCCTGCTTGGATCCTTGCCTGCTGTTGTCCTTGGCTTCAGGCCATTTAATAAAGACTCCTAGTATAAGGTTCCTGCTGAGAGCTCTTAGAAGGAAAGTATCCAAAAGAACACTCTCCACACATAACCCCTGCAAGGCTCTCGTGCCTCTCTGGCACTGTGAGCCAGCTGCGTGTGCCTCACATAATTTAACAACATGTTTGACATGGGGATACAGCAAATGAAATTGGCAACAAGCTAGGAACCCTCCCTGATCCTAACAGCAGCTGGGGAATGACACAATTCATGATAAAATGACACATGCAGTTGGTGTGCAAGGAGTATTGCCACACACAGTTTAACCTGTTATTAATTTAGAGGAGGAGGTTGACACTCTAGCTGACAAGTGCTGCAAATCTGAACTCTTATAAGTATGGACACATAGTTGGTGGTGCTGGTGCACGTATGTGTTTTTGTGTGCACATGCGCATCACAGGGATATAATCCCTCTCTTTCTGAGCCTCTAGTGCACAGATGACAAATTCCCAAGGCTGTTGCATCCTGCTATAATTTGAACCTTCTGGTGTTAGATATTTATATTGAAAGATGGCATATAACTTCTTTAAACAAATAAATTATACTAACAGTTTTTGGGACAATACACAGTTCTTAAAAACACATCTGCTCCACCAATCTCAAAGGGTACGAACTTCACCACATTACTGCTTTCTTCTAGTTAACTCTGCTTTTGAGACAGAATGGAAGAACAGAAAAAATCAGATGGTACAGTGAACCACACCAGAGTGTTATTTTTTAGTGTGACGCTCTTCAAGAGTGATGTACGCATCCAACAGCTAAGATATCTAAGAGTTAAGTGCTCTTCTCTTACATTATAAGAAACAGCTCATTGGGTCTAGTTGAATACAGTTTGATGCTTGGAACATAATATTCTAAGTGGTTCCTTCACCTTCAAGAAAATAACAATACTTATAGTTATTACAGCTTATAATTTCTTGTCCTGTAACAGCATCCAAAATTTTCTACTTGAGTAGGGTAGTTATATATCCTACTTTACAGAGGATACTCTTTCAGAATACATTTATTTCAGGAATGGGGAACCTGTGTCCCTCCTGATGTTGTTGGACTCCAGTTCATTATAATGGGATGCATTGCATTTCTATTTAAATTAGAGTGGTCGTTTCTAGATTTGCACCAATACATATGAATCGCCATCCCACACCTGAGGTAGATGCCCCAATCTTGCATCATGGAAAGGACTACAACTCATAAAGTTTCAGGGGCCTCGAATTAGTCTACATGAACAAAGTTGCATTGAAATTAGTATTTTAAAGTTTTGAGCAAAAGCACAACTGAATAGTTTAAAAGTGCGTGTGAAGAAGCAATCACAGAAAGAAACATTTTTTGTTTAGAGGCCCTGAGACTGCATGCTCAGTGCTTCTGCTATTGCATTTGTCTTCTTGAAAAAATGAACAATGCAGATGTCATTCCTCAGGAATCCCCATAAGATATGCGACATTAGTTGCTTCACTGCTTGAGATGGCAGCTAGCCAACTCTATCAATCCACTCGTGCCATCTGTCAGCTCTTACCTTACATGTATGTATCTTCCATTCTGTTACGTGCATTTCTCCCATCTCAAATCTGATTGGGAAAAATCAGGGGTTTGGAGGAGGGAGGGAATTGCTTTCAGCCCCTCTACAACATTATCAGTAATAGTAAGAGTTATGGGTGCAGTTAGAGGTAAAGGATTGATGGGGGAAACAAGGTAGAAAAGAAATTAACTAGGCAACACTATTGCCTAAAAAATAACCAGAACTGACAGGGTTTTCTTTTAAAGGAAGTATCTAATTCAAATTCTGAATGAAAATTTAAATAATTATGGTTATTCAACAACAAATATATAAGTTCAGGAGTTTTGCCAAATTTAAATTTTGTGCAAAATTTTATTTCAAGTCTGAACACCTTTCCTATACTTGCAGGAAGTTCCTAGAGACCACATGGTTCCCCTTATATCTGTAACAAGCTATAGCAGTCTCTAATCACAGCCTCTTAAGAGACAGGCAAGTGTCCTTAATACAGCCTCTCTGAATGCTTGGAAGCTCAGTCAGGAAAGGAAGAAGCAAAAAAAGGAGTGAAAGTACACAGAGCCAGGATGAGAAGTACCATGTTGCCACTTGGACATTGTGGAGTGGTGGTAATACTTTTAATTTTGCAGACTCATTTGGGAGCCAAGGCTAGTAAGAAAAGGCTGCTTGTGATAACTAGAGGCTCCTATCTTAACCAGATTCTGAGTGCTTTATAGAATATAAAGGGGGCGACCCTCCCCCTTCCCCAAGTTATTTTTAGCTCCTCTGCTGGGGAAGTATTTGAAAGAGTTTAATGAGGGTCATGAATATTCAGTCACTAAATGAGGCACACAGATGGCAGCCAGGAGTGCTACAGATGCCTTGGGTGCAAGCCAGGGTTTCATTATCACCCTCAGTGTCACCAGAAATATAACAGGCTTTACTCTGTCTAGTTATACTCTCCATCTACTCCTGTTCTTACTCACCCTGCACTATCTTATCCCTCTTTCACCTGCCAGGCTCACTGAGGTCCCTCCTTTTTTCCCCCTGAAGCAAAAATTCAACAGGATTAGGGGTGGCTGCTGAATGATTAGGGGTGACATCAGAATTAAGACAGCTAATGTAGGGTAGACTGTTCAACCTGGACCGATATCACTGAAGATCACTAGATGACCCTGAGCAAATCACTGCTTCTTTCAATGATAAAAGAGTATAACCCTAGATATATGTTGCTGTGAGCTCCTTAAAGGTAAGGCTTTAATATCATTCATGTAGTCCATCCCTCAGGGGTACATTATTCATCTACAAGGGAAATGGCTCTCTTAATAATGGCATCCTGGTTGTGCTGGGGGGGGGGGTTGCCTGGCACCAACTATGCAATAGTTTCAGTGCCAAGCAAAAAACATTTCTGTTTATCCAGGCATTTTAATCTGTGCAGATCTTAGTTTATTTTTAAGGATTTTAATTGTTATTTTGTAACTGCCATTCCAAATATGATGAACGACAGCAATACATGTTTTAATGAATACAGAAATAAAATCTGACCAGATACAAACATGACAACAATATTTTATATTATGAAGGCAGGCTACATCATCTTGGGGGGATACAGGGTGCACAATTGGGTTAACAGCTGGCACACATTTCATGTGTCGGCAATACTCAAAGCTACCTAATCATTCTCTTCTGAGAAAAACAGGGCTCTCAACAGCTGGCATGGTATTCTTATTCAATCTGGTGGAGGGCATACACTGGTTGATTTGACCACCTACCATCACCAGCCACACAGACTTTGCCTCCAAAATGCTGGACTGGGTTGAGACACTCTCATCTTTGAAAGTCTAACTCCCCTCTGCAGACATTTTTTTGTGGGGGTGGGGGGGCAGCCCAATGGAATGTGCCTATTTTGATTTCTCTGCTGAGTTGCTGTAATCTCAGCTATGCCAGTTATTGCTGAAATAATAAGCCTTTCAAGGTCATTCAAGTGCTTCCAGCAAGGAAGGGGGGGAGGAATCTCCAGAATATGCCCTAAGAGACTTTTGCTGTGCAGAATTCTTTCCATCTCCAGTTCCAGACCTTCCTGACAGAGGATATTACAGTGGTACCTCTGGTTAAGAACTTAATTCGTTCCAGAGGTCCATTCTTAACCTGAAACTGTTCTTAACCTGAGGTACCACTTTAGCTAATGGGGCCTCCCGCTGCTGCTGCGCGATTTCTGTTTTCATCCTGAAGTAAAGTTCTTAACCTGAGGTACTATTTCTGGGTTAGCGGAGTCTGTAACCCTAAGCGTTTGTAACCCGAGGTACCACTGTAGACGGAGTGACAGGCAGGACACCAATATAGCTGGCTGTTCCTGCATCACTGTTTCTGTTCACTGCAGTGAACCAGGCAGAAGATCTATATAACTCCTAGGGAACTTCTTCATAATACCCTTCCCAACTTCTCACAGAAGGGGATATTTGTGCTGCAGGAGGACCATGTAAATGACATCTTTAAAAGACATACTGAGTAAGAAAAAGTTTTCCCAACATTTGGGAGCGGCCCAGGAAAGGACAGCCTGGTTTCAGTCAACAGAATTTTTGCAAGGATCAATAATTCATCACTACCACATCACCTATCACAAGAATGTGCTTTTAGTCCATGAAGTCTTCTACAAAATAGCAACTAAGTTTCTTGAGAATGGGATTCAGCTGAGACCAAGACACTCAAGCTACACACAATATTAACTACATGCAGCTTGCTACTCCAAACACCGTGTGTGTGTGTGTGTGTGTGTGTGTGTGTGTGTGTGTCCTAAATATATTTTGTCCTGCGGTGCTAACCTGAGGGGCGGGAGGAATTCGATAGTAGAAAACTAGCAAAGAGGAAAGTGTTAGTGGGTGTGCATACATGGGTAAATATACTAGCCTACCATTGTAGACTGCAGAAAAGAAACATCTACAAGTGAAGAGGAACCACACATGGTTAATGTAATGTGTACTTTGATCTAACGGGAATAAAAATATCCATCAACATCCTTCTTCACTCAGTCAAAATCTGTCTACATGTAGGCAGCCCCACAGCCTTTATAATCAACATGTTTGCCAGAGGTACATTTTCCAATCCAAACAGTTTCCTCTGTTAGGATACAGTGTTATCTCATTTCAGTACTTAGAATGTGACTGACTAAAAACATGGGGGGAGGAATAAGGAATTCCTGATAGAGCCTTTCATGGGTGTACAGTACACAATCAATCAAGGAGAGTGGGTCTCTATATGGCAGTGTGTGAACTTCACTGTATCAAAGACTGTATTAACATCAATCCTCAGGCTGCTCCATCCATACAAGCCCTATTTATTTCAACATGGGTTAAACTGGCACAGCATTTTGAAGACTGGTAGTTATGTCATTTCAGTGGTCTTTGTTGGAACTATATCAGCATAGAATATAGATGAGATCACTAGTATTATAAGTGGCAGTACATGCAACATGTGTGTATTCTAATTCAAGACTGTGGATCAGAGGCTTTTCCAATAAAACATTTCTAAAACAATAAATGCGGCATTCTAAATTTGTTGCAGGAGATACAAATATCTTTCCTTTAAGTAGCATTTCTATTGCAGGGAATATCTCATTTCTACGGGACTCAAATGACAGAACACTGCCTCTGGAACAATGCAGCTTTCACTCCAGTTAGGGAATCTACTACAATTTAGGCCAGCTCTGCCATACAGAACAGTGAGATGGCTGTCACAGGTGGTTGATGCTGGGGAGTGATTAAGGCAGCCCCTCTGCCAACAAGCTAACCTCCTGAGTCCTTTGGCCATTCCCATCCGAATGAGCTCGTACTGATTATGTTTGCTTGTTGCTGGTCTGTTTGTCTGTCTTGCCTAGCTGCCTTTTCTCAGTGTGACACAGAAAGCACCACTGGGAAAGGACCCTGATTAAGCAAGCAAGCAAGCAAGCGGAGAGGCAGACAAATATAAGCATGCACTCCAAGAGTTATCATGTGTTGCTTGTCACACCACTACTGGCACCACTGTTGCTGAACCACAACATTCGTTTGAATAGACCAGAGCTTTCCAAACTTTTCAAGTTGGTGACACACTTTTTGGACATGCATAATTTCTCGACACGGTAATGCAGTTTTACGAGCAAACAGGAGGTTAAACAAGCCCTTTCCAGCCACAGGAGGAGTGCGGGGAGTGTTAGTGCAACATACCTACACACTACAGCCAACACACTAATGTGCCGCAACACACAGTTTGAAAAGCTCTGGATAGACAGTGATCAGACACCAAGAGGAGCAGTAAGCAAGTGGCATCAAGCTGCCGATAGGGACAGATCTCTGGGTGTCATATGCTTAGCTTGTTGCTGTCAGGTACAGTGCAGGATTCAGCTGCCAGAGAGTCAGCTTCTATACATGAAATGGGAGGGGTGTAACTTGTCCTTGGCCTCAGGCAACACGATGCCTTAAGCCAGTCCTTGTGACTCCAGCATGGAATATGATTACGTGAATGATAAAGGTCCTTATTTGGTAGTTAAATGTACTCAGTTAGTTGTTTTAGTTTTCAAGCAATTTTCAAAACACCACCTTTAGAAGCCTTGTGCTTCTCTGTCATACCACTGAAGTCTGTATCTAACCTTTCAACCAACCACCTCCCTTCCCACCCCACCCCCCAAAAGTACCCTGACCTGCTATTTCATTAATCTAGTGCTAAATTTGTCTGTTATGTCTGCAATTACTGCATGTTTCCTCTTTCCAGTATTGGAGTGCACGTTGCTCTTTTTCTGTTTTAAATGTATTTTTATTTTCAGTTTTTACAAATATCTTTGGTATTCAAATATAATCAATTTTATACATATACAGGATTCCCTGAATCCTTGGACTTCCCTCCACCGCCCACCTCTGTAGTTTCCATAATGCTTATTTTTATACTGCATCTTATAATATTATCCAAATTTATATTCAAATTTCCATTTATAACCACAGAATTATTACATTACAAATGTTATATTAATCCTGCTAACGTTTTTAACTGTGTACAGGGTTTGTTAAGGTAATATATATATGTATAAAAGTCCTTTCTCACATTGCTCTTTTTCTGTAGCAGTGAAAGAAAAAGACTAACCTTCAGACCTACCAAAGGGGGGGGGGGATATAGTTTTAAAGTATTTTGAAATAGCCTCATGTAATTATGGGTGTTTGTCTATGTGTTTGTTTGCTTGCATGCCTGTTGTGAATGCCCATGCATCACCAAATCTATGAAAAGAAGTATATGTGATGGTCACTAAACAAAACACAAACAAGTCAATGCAAATCTTCTCATTTTCTGAGACTCTGTGTGGCAGAAAATGTATGTGCAACCTTCAAGCAGCGTGGATGTTCAAATGTCAGCACAGGGGTGAGTCTGTATTTGTGTCTACACTCAACACAAACAAACATCTGGACGAAGCATCTGGCAGCAGCTCCAACATCTGTTTCTTCCTCAATTTGCTTGTCAGAACACTGAAGCTGGGCAGCAGTTTGGAGGGCCTCCCATACAGCAAGCAGGGGGGTTAATAGGGAAAGGGTGAGTAAGGCCAAAGCAGTATTAAACCTTGTTTAGGTTCTGCCTTTTTTGCCTCATCCCCAGCTGCTGCTGGGGAGGCAGAGGCCCCAGCGTTCTTCACATGCTTCTCCCTGCCCCCTGCCACTGGGCCTGCCTAATTTCATTTGTATCAGTGAATAAATTGGATTTGCTACTGGCCCTGTAGCTCTCATTTGGCACACCAGTCCCCAATTGTGGCATGGCACCAGGATGTGGTTCACTGATGCACTTCCATGACATAACCTCTGCCTTCTGAGACAGGCTTGCATTACAGCAAGAGATGGGAATTGAGTTCAAGATTGCTATATGGCCCTAAATAGGCCTCCCTTATCCCAGTAAAACATTAAAGAGGTAGCATAGTTGAACCTGTCAGGCTCTGGCTACTAATCACAATTAGAGCTCAAACAAGGATGGAAGTAGAGGCTGCTGTCATGGCTTGGATACAAGCCAGATCTTTAAGCAAGAAGCAAGAAGCGAATATTTTTGTTTGTTCAGAAATGCCAACACTATGTGTAAAAGCTAGGGACCAACATATGATTTAAAGCATTCATAACACAACCTTCATAGAACCAACCAACCAACCAACCAACCAAATACAAAAGCATTTTTCCTAGGTGAGTTTTTTAAAACTTGCCCAGTGCCCATAGTTTATCTAAACAAATCCCTACTTGGGTAGGGGGTCCATATTGTCTGAGCATTTTCTGCCCTTTTGCTGCAAAGTGCTTAAAGAGTCAACATGAAGCAAACTGCTTTGGTGTGTTGGAGCTGTGTCCATCTCCCCACCCCCACCTTTCAAACTCATGCACATGCAAGTGGATGACTAGCCAGTGTATGCTTCTCTTCCCCGCCACAAATTTGGAAAATGAATAATGGAAATTCTCTTGACTACACTCCCAAATTACAGTGATCAAGGAGGGTGACTGACAGCATACCCATGTGACTTGTCAATCCACTGAATGGCAGCAGCTCAGTGCATATTTTTTTTCCTGAGACAGGCATAGTTCCTCATGCACAGCTACAGCTAAAAGTATCGTGGTGGTTATATATTATTTATATAGGTCCATCAATACACATGGTACCTTACAGAGTTATACAGCCAAAGAAACCCCAGAACAATTTATTTAATCAACAGCTATGCCCTTCTGCAGCTTTGTCAGAAGTTGGAACGTACTTAGCTATTCACTCAAGTGAAATAAATAGGTCTCAGTAGTGGCACCCTTCATAAGTAAATTACTTTTGTAACCAATGGCTTTTTCCACAATCCAGCAAAGTGCTACAAAATCATACTTACACTAACTAGTTCTGGAGCTGGGATTATAGAAACACAGAATCTGCCTGACTTTTCAATAGTCTAACACTAGCTCAGGCTCAGCTCCTAGACATGGCGCAATCTTTCTTTAAAATAACAACAGCAACAAGTTTAGTATTCACATTTACAAATTCTACACTTGTTATCCTGCCTCATTAGCAGGGAAATATACAATCAAAACCCTCAGGGCTCATCCACACTTACTTTTGCTCTGCATTTCTAGGCATAGGTCTGGGCTGTCCAGGTCCCACAGCTTTTTTTTTTTTTTTGCGCTCTGGTGTTTCCCCCATGAAAACCTGCTCTTTGCTGCTGAATCTGAGCAAGCAGCAATCCATGGAAAACTGGAGTTGCTGTTTGTTGTGATTCAGCAGTAAAGATTTTGTTTTCCTGGGGAATGCGGTGGGGCAAAAAAACACGTTCAGACATGGACTGGGAAAGTGTGGACCTGTGCCTAGAAAACACATGGCAAAAGGTATATGTGGATGAGCCCTCAGACAGTTATTTGTATCAGTGGCATCCCTTGGTCTGATGAACCCCAAAGTCTTAGAGCCACAGGCTAAATTATGAGATTATTTGGTAGTTTATTGATTCACTGAATCTATTTTAGGATGGAACAAGCTTTGTACAGCTCTATTCTCAAAAATATGTTTCAGGAGAATTCATATAGTTTGTATTTTCAGAAACTGACTCCAACTGCTGTTTCAGAAGCACTGCACAAATGATACACAACAATATTAATGAACACCTTTTTCATCTGAAAGCCAAGCCTCTAAGAGCTTAACATTTAGGAGGAACGTGCTGCTTGCTCATAGAGGCAACTCTCCAGTGGAGGTAAAAATGGAAAGAAGGAAACAACACACTCTCACAACAAAAAATGAATCTTGTATTGAATAACTGTGCCTCTCTTGATTAAATCTCAGATACGGCCACAACAGAACATGGATGAAAAAGCTCCATCTCGTAGAAGTTGTTAAACCAGTGTTTTTTCTATATGTAGCCAACATTTTTTGAAAAGTATATGACATAGACAAACCTGGAGACACAGCATAGATAATTAAATCTTTTACTACAAAGAAGGGAAATAAAACTTGTATGGAGCAAATTTATTGCCTCGTTTAGTCAAAAGTTAGTCAATTAGATACAAGCATACCTTTGATGTTCAATTATGATGAGTACAATGACTAACATTACTAGGAACATTTGCTGTAAAATGCTTAAGAAGTTTTATTACAATCAAGTAGTTCGTTAAATAAAAATAAACATTACTAGCATTATATATTCTTCTTCTTAAACTAAACTAGCATGCACAGTATTCAGTCATGGCATTTATACTCAACAGTTCTGGGCTGTATATCCAAACATATAATACTGAAAAGTCACTATATACAGTGGTGCCTCACAAGACGAAAAGAATCCGTTCTGCGAGTCTCTTCGTCTAGCGATTTTTTCGTCTTGAGAAGCAAGCCCATTGGCGGCTTAGCGCTATTAGCGGTTTAGCGGCTTTTAGCGGCTTATCGGATAAGCGGCTTAGAAAAAGGGGGGGGGGAGAAAAAAAACCCGCAGGAACTCGCAAGACATTTTTGTCTTGCGAAGCAAGCCCATAGGAAATTCGTTTTGCGAAGCACCTCCAAAACAGAAAACTCTTTCGTCTAGCGAGTTTTCCGTCTTGCGAGGCATTCGTCTTGCGGGGCACCACTGTATGGTTAAACAAAAAAAAAAAAAGGCATTCAAAGCTGTGCAAAACCCATTTAAGATGTAGGGGGATGGTGCTGTTCTACAGTTCAGTCACTCATATCTAGACAAGAAATAATTAGAGCAAATTAGCAGTAGCACAGAAACACAGATTGTTCTGCTCTCAAGTGAGCACTGTGTCAGTCAGTCTTTTCCCCATGTGCTGTAGGCCTGTCAGGGGCCTTGTGCAGGCTGCTGTCTCTTTGCATTAAAAATCCCATCAAGCAAAATAAGAACACAGCAAAAAAAAGGTAGCACCCAGTGCCTTGCAAATAACCCCAATGAAAGACATGGCAGGTTCTCATTAACTTTGGCGTCACAGCTGAACAATCTGTGTGTGAGCACAGAAAAGAAGGCAAGCCCAGACTGAGGGGGACTGAGCAACTGCTGGATAAGATATTGAGGAGTGTGTCTTCCTAGACAAGAGGAACAGGGCAAGGGCTGCTAGAAAGGAGAAACTCATTTCTCCACAAGCTTAAATGTTTTCTTGAATAACTTAAATGGGCAGGAAGAATGGATAAAAGTACCCAACTCAGCTCCAGCGTGGCCTCTGATTCATGCACAGATTTGTTTTAGGCTAGCAAGTCAAGGGATGCGGGTGGCGCTCTGGGTTAAACCACTGAGCCCCTTGAGCTTGCCGATCAGAAGGTCGACGGTTCGAATCCCCGCGACAGGGTGAGCTCCTGTTGCTAGGTCCCTGCTCCTGCCAACCTAGCAGTTCGAAAGCACGTCAAAGTGCAAGTAGATAAATAGGTACTGCTCCGGCGGGAAGGTAAATGGCGTTTCCATGCGCTGCTCTGGTTCGCCAGAAGCGGCTTAGTCATGCTGGCCACATGACCTGGAAGCTGCACGCTGGCTCCCTTGGCCAATAAAGCAAGATGAGCCCCGCAACCCCAGAGTCGGTCAAGACTGGACCTAATGGTCAGAGGTCCCTTTACCTTTACCTTTAGTAAGTCAAGAGCTTGTTCCATGCCTAGAAAACACAGATCCAAGTGGTTTTCTGCTTGTTTCATGCTTTCTGGGCATGGGTTCAAGCAGTGTTGCCTTTGCCCCACCACTTCACCCTGGAAAACCTGCTCTTTAGTGCTAAATTGGAGCAATCATCAATCTGGAGAAAACCCAATTGCCATTCGCTCTGATTCAGTGGTATGTAGTGGGTTTTCCATGGGAGAAAACAGCAGGGAAAGTAGAACTGTGGATGAGCCCTATCTGAAATGAAGTTGCTGCTTTAGAAAAGAGATGAGTACACACCCTACTCTGAATTAGTTTTGGATGCTCAAAGCAGCTGAGTAGTAAATGCTTTCATATCTACCTGGGCGAGCTAGAAGACAACTTTATTATCACTGAACTATACCACATCTAAAACTCTGAAGAGCTCTATGAGCTTATCTCAGAGATAGAGAACCCAAGGCCCTTCAGATGTTGCTGGACTCCAAATCCTATCACCCCAGCCAGCATGGCCATCAGTCAGTGATGATGGGAGTTGTAAGTCCAGTAACATCTGGAGGACCACAAGTGCCCCATCCCCACCCTCTGTGACATGTGGCCCATTTCATAATCTAACTCTCAGTAAAACTCCCCTATAATACTAAGCACACAGGTTTTAGGATGCCACTGAGGAGAGGGAGGCTAATGCATGCACCACCAACTCATTTAACTGTCCATAAGAGATTAAAAAAACATATAAAAGACAAAATGCAATATATGTTCCTGGATAAAATGCTGGTAGGCTTGATACGGTATACATGTGAAGAAAGTGTATGCCCCTTCTTAGGCAGATGAGCACAGGATGCCCATTCAAATATAAAGGTTATAGTGCTTGCTCAGATGTATCAGCTGTTGTGCCAAGAGCAACAATCCTGCAGGTAAACAGGTGCTGTGTGACTCAGAAGGAAGATCAGAACCAGGTAAAGAGATACGGCTGGGATATTTTCAGTCAAGAATAGAGTGTTTTCAGAGTAAGCTGCAGAACAGAACTACACAGTTCACAGAATTGTCCAGGTACAGTTTTATAGAAGGAAAATGTCTAGGATAAAGTTTACTATATGATGTTTAGTTTGCTATATGACATTGTATTGGTTCACATGTAATTATGCCTTAGCATTAATGAGCAAGTGCATTATCATGCAATTAGAAAATCATAGCTGCTTCACCCCTCTCTCATTCCTGTTGCACTAACGGGAGCTAAACCATGGTTTGGCTTAGACTACAGGCTAACCCAAGCTTGCAGTTTGTCCTGCTCTAAACAAACCATGAGCAGTAACAATGACTTCACTCCAAATAGTGTGGCATCTACAGGAGCAGGGCAGAAGGAAGGCAGGCTTGGTGTTTGAACTGTGTACCAGCACGCTTGTTTTTTCATGATTAGTCATGGTTTGGTTTAGTGTTACAAGTGAATGAGGCCATTGTATATTCTCTTCTGTATCTTCCATCTGGAAGGATTCAAGCATGAATCAGGCCATGGAACTTTCAAAGATATGACACAACAGCCTTGTTAGCTGTTGGGATTACTGTAAACACACACACACACACACACACACACACACACACACAATACCAACCGTGTAACCCACCCAGGGGGTCCGTGGCACCATTCACATAACAACAACTAAAGGTAAAGGTAAAGGTACGCCTGCCCGTACGGGCCAGTCTTGACAGACTCTGGGGTTGTGCGCCCATCTCACTTAAGAGGCCAGGGGCCAGCGCTGTCCGGAGACACTTCCGGGTCACGTGGCCAGCGTGACATCGCTGCTCTGGCGAGCCAGAGCCGCACACGGAAACGCCGTTTACCTTCCCGCTGGTAAGCGGTCCCTATTTATCTACTTGCACCCGGAGGTGCTTTCGAACTGCTAGGTTGGCAGGCGCTGGGACCGAGCAGCGGGAGCGCACCCCGCCGCAGGGATTCGAACCGCCGACCTTTCGATCGGCAAGTCCTAGGCGCTGAGGCTTTAACCCACAGCGCCACCTGCGTCCCTATAAACAACAACTACCATGGAGCTATCAAAATTTTCAAAAGTAGGGGGTCCATGGCTTGACTTTTGAAAAACAGAGGGTCCATAGTACTTAACTAATTGATAACCACTACTCTAGACAACGATGATATAGACTCAACTGGCAGCCAATGGATAAGCAAGGGTCTCAGCTAGATCTGTTTGGAGTTGTTGTCCATACCTATCATAGCATAAGCCAAAGCCAAAGCATTACTGAGGTGGTTGTAAAATCATTTACCAAGAACTGACTTGTTACCAGGAAGGGCTGAGTGGGAAATGAAGATGCTACAATACCACAACAATAAGTGTTGCTTCTTGGGTGACACCACGGCCAATGACACCTGCCCCCAGAGTTGACTTCCTCGTTCCCCTGCACCACATGAGCATACAAAAAGCATTCACCAATGAATCTTATAACTGCCTGGCCAATTCCCAAAGGTTCCAATGAGAGTTTGCCCATCACTAATTGTAGTACTGTGTGCTAGCTCAAATCAGTGGACTTTAATGAAGCTTTAGTAAATTCAAGTTGCAATCCCATACTGACTAACTTAGAAGTGACTGTCACAGACATCATCAGCAGGGCCTTCTTGCGAATGAGGTGGAGCGAAGCAACTGCCTCAGGTGGCAGAATCCTGCAGGGCAGTACCCCCATGGGTGCCCCACTCTCCCCCTGCTGCCACTGGGATGGTGCAGCTTCCAGGACGATCTCACGAACTTTCTGTGAGATCTCACTGGAAGCCACCACCATACAACCCTAGTAAGCAAGGCTTCAGTGTGGGGGTGTGGTGGGGCCAGATTCTCATTTAGCCTCAGTAAGAGAAATGTGATGAGCCACCCCTGATCAATAAGACTTACTAGAAAACATATCTGTTGATCCCTCAAGAACACATCACTTTTAAAAAAGAAAAGAAAAAGAACTGGGATGGAGAGGAATTCCTGCTCACTGCAAGTCATCGCCAGTACATTTCTTGGGAGTATCCCTTCCTGATACAGCCCAGGCAGCGGGTGACTGGGCAAGTCCAGGAAGCAAGTACCCAGTAGCTCTTCTGTCATCTTTCTGGGTGACTCATCCCTCCTTTCAGCTTTTGATAATAAAGGAAAAGGTGGAGGGACAAAGGAGTAAGGTGAAGGCTGCAATGTCACAATGGAGCAGTGCCCAGGGAGTGCCTCAAACGGATGGAAATGGATTTGCGTATTGCTGGCTGAAATTCATCATGGAAGTGATTCACGGTTAGCTGGAAAATGGGTAGCAAAGCATAAGGACTTACTGGGCAGCTTCCATGCATTACACGGTCAAAGGCATGGGATACTTCCTGCTCCCCCGCCATGCCAAGACTAACCTAGCTACAGGATGTGATGTCTCAGGATGTGAGATCAACAACCACCTTTGGCCTTGAACATCTCTCCCCCCCCCCCATCTCCTCCCTCCTCAGTTTCTCTGTGATTAGGTGATTTGTTTGCTTTCCCAAGAGTTCATGTTGCCCTAAAACGAGAAAAGGCTTTTTTCCCCTGACCTGGGGCAGAACGGCTCAGCTTCGGAGGATGATGTGTTCTCCAGAGGCCTTGGTGATATATAGCTCAGTAATTAATGAATCTACATTTGGTTTATTCAGTGCAGCTGGCCAAGGAAACACAACTGATGGCAGCACACACACAGAGTGAGGGAGATCCGGAGGCCAGGCTGGGATTGTTTATGCCTTTATGATCTGTTTCCAATAAGGATGATGGATTGTTTGTTTGGGACAGATTTGTTGATATTGTTTGGGAGCTCAATTTGATGAAGCAGGCCCCAGGTCAGCTGCCCCAAGAGTCAAGATAGCATCTCAAAATGTCCAGCGGACATACTAAGGGGCAAACCCAAGAGACCTCCAAAAAAGAGCCAACCAAGCAATATGATAATGGATAAGAATGGACAATAGCAAATTCTTATAGCAGCTGTGAACTTTTCCAGTGATGCTCTTTTCCTAATACTACTGTCAGGCTAGGGATGGGCTGCTGAATCTGAACACAGAGGAAGAAGTTCATGTTAGGAAGTCATCTTAAGTCCTAGAAAATTTCTTCAAAGCAGTACTAGTTGCACAAAGCCTAAAATGCATACTTTTAACATATTAAGGCTATATGGTGTTGATCAGGGCCAAATTCCTTATTCCCATCTATCAGGTACAGAAATTGGAGTGGTTGTATTATGGAATTCCACCCGTTCGAGCATCATATGCAATGCAGTAATAAATAAAATAAATAATGCGTCTATCAGAAAAAGAGCCTAATTATCTAGCCTGTGCCAAGATTGATGTTCTTTGCATAAACTTGCTCACTCCCACAAACTTCACTGCACTGAGAATAGTTTCCATCAGTATCACATTCATATAATCTGAGGGAAAGGGAATACAACACTTGTTAATTTTTAACTGCACCAAGAAGTCTATGAACTGAAGGGAGGTATTTAAGTGTGTGTGTGTGTGAAATACACAAACTCAAGAAACTATGGAAATGCAAAGCAAGAAACTCTTAGGAACACAACTGCTGCAAAACATCAGCTTCCAAACACAATTTAAAGTGCTGGCCTTGACCTTGAAAACTCTATACAACTTAAGTCCCGTGCCCTTTAAGGATCACTTGCTTCTATCAGTGGTGTCCAAACTTTTTTCAAAGAGGGCCAGATTTGATGAAGTTGTTGACCTTTTTTGGGACTGAAGTTGTTGAGCTTTTTTAAGGATTTTTATCCCAGGAAATAAACTGCCACAGGGGCCAGATTAAACCACCCAGTGGACCGGATTAGGCCCCCAAAATATGCCTGTACTACATGAAGCTGCTCAGACATCATTGAAATACTCTTCAGACACTCTCCTTTAGGTCCTCCTATCTTTTGAATTGAGGAGGGTGGTGACCCACAAGAGGGCGTTTTCAGGGGTGGTGCCCCATCTTTGGAATACCCTTCATACAGAGGTTTTTCTGATGCCAGTGTCTTTTTGGCTATAGACAAACACTTTCCATTTAACCAAGCTTTGAAGATATTGTTCTAATGTATATTCATATCTTGCTGGTTTTGGCTTATATGATTCACTGTTGTTGTTTGCTCTGCTATTTTAATTATGTTACTCACTACTTGATTTTGGTTGTTTTAAATGTTGTTAGCCAATCTGGGAACACTTTGAGATTAAAAAGCAGGGTATAAATCTCTAAGTAAACAGGTAGAATATGTATGTACATAATTATACCCTTGAGCTTCATCTATGATTCCAACGACCAGTATGGTGTATTGGCTCATATGCTGTGATCTGTCTCTGCAAATAGACCCTTCTAGGAGATCATAGATGCACAAGGGTTTGGACATCTTACTGATCTATGAAAAGGTTCATATAGCCAAAAGGAGGCCACATTTAGGCTAAGTGGGAACAAAAGGAGGGAAGGTTCACACATTATGTTTACAACCCATACATATAGTACACACTCTAAAATGTAACATGTTTATGAGACAGGTGGGTGTTTTTGGAAGATGTAGAAAATGCACACATACCAGTGACTGGTTAGGGCTACCTGACATATATTCACATCTTTTTAAAAAATCAATCAATCAATCCAGTTGTCTCTCATAATGTATGAAGTTTTCTAAGCCAGAGGTGACATAGAGGATACCACAATCAGCAGGGGTGGAGAGGATGGAGTCACTCCTCCCTTATCTGGAATTCTTCCTTTCCCCAGGCTTTGTTTTTTTCAGGCTAATTCCTAGACAGGGAATTGTAATCTACGTAGCTCAGCAAGGTCTCTTATCACCCCTGCTGTTTTCTATCAGCTCATAGATTAAAACCTTTTTCAAGGAAATAACAACTGCACAACCCCTAGAAGCCAGGGGGGTTTGCTAATTACATCATTTACTATCCTCTCCCACACAGCAAAGCCACTTGCCTTGTAACAAGGTGGCATCTGCCTTGTAGGGGATCCTAAGCAAGAGAGAAAGGAGCTGGCACTAAACCTAGGATGGAATTGTTTTAAAAATCACATGCATTATAAACAACCACTTCTCCCCAATATCAACCCTCCTCAGAAGCTCTTTATAACGACTTACACTGTGATCTCAAGTTTGTGCTTGAGCTATGAAAACAAGAGAAAGCCAAGTGCAGGTGTTGAATATCTTGGACTGGATGGGCAGATGGATGGATGGGTAGATGGGATGGGAAGAAAGAATAGTGCACACATAACCATGAGGGAATAAAATGCTCCATGTGCCCAAACAAGTGGCAAGGTCCTAAAAAGACATTAACGCTGAAGCATTTTGCACAGAGAAATATATATGCTAGGCTACTGCTGCTGCAATAAGCATTTGGTCTACTGTTAAGATTAACTGGGCTGATTCTTATGCCACTATGGCAGGTCCTATCCTCAACCTAGGGATAGGTGTCCACAAAGTAATATGGTAGACTCTGATCTGCAGCTAAACTACCCCACTATTCTTGGGATATCAGCTCAGACTTGCTTTGGATTTTTCATTCAGCCCAAACTCCAGCAGAGGAGCAAGGGACACTCCACCTGGCTAATCCAATCTCAAAGGGAGATTAAATGAAAGGGACAGACGGGCTCCTCCTATCAGCCTGTCCTATCACCCCTTTTGCTCCTCAAGTCCATCTGGTGGCTTCCCAGGGTGCCGGCAGAAACCCTCCTCACCAGACTGGGTGGAGGCCAATCCTTTGTTTCATTTGGTTGATCTAATAGGATTATAAAACCTCTTCATAAACTCAGAAGAGGTTCAAGTTCCTAGCTGTTTTTCCATCCGTCTGTCTATCCCCATAAATGTCCCTCCATCAGTTATTACTTTGTGCCATTTCCTTCTGCTTGTTGAAGACTCATTGCTGTAGAACTTGAATCTATTTTTGTAGCAAATCTCCTTGAAAGTTTTCAACCTGCTAGACAGGGATCATTGCTGACGAGTCTCTTTGGAGAAGGGATAATGTCTTCCCTGTAATAGTTCTGCACACATTCTACCAGTTTCCCACCCACGCCCTCTTCTTCCTGCTGAGCTGAGATTTGAGCTAACCTTTCCATTTTCCATGTAGTGCTTAGAGGACTTTAATATATTAGCAGTCACCTTTTCCTTTTAGTGGATTTGGGCCTGGAGTGCAGGGTCTTCTTGCAATATAAAACAAAATGTTCAGGGCTAAAAGAACAAGCACCTTAAAACCAAAGTGTAATGATGTTCAGAAATTGGGGTATTTAGTTGGGATGTCTATGACTGCAGTCCATGTTTTTTTCTATGTCACTTTATACAAGTGCATCTGAGGATGTGTCTATAGGTGTCCTTGAATGTGAGATGTGTGGGGAGCTTCACTATGGGTCAACTTCCAGAGCATCTCAGAAACTGCTTTGCCCTTACTTTTCCCTAATAATTTTTTTTTCTAGGGCTATTACTTTATTTTTAATGCTACTATCTATATTTAATTGTAGCTGCTTTTCAGAACAGACAAAAGAACATATCTGTTATATGAGGCTAATCCATAAAGCTGTTTAATGCATTTTGCATCTGTTGTACTCACTGAGCTGCCTTGTGCTTGTCTGGGGAAAGCAAAGTCCTATTCTCTCCTTAAAGGCCTCTGTTCTGTGGGCTTTAATGGAACATAAGTATGCTGAAACAACTACGGCCAAGACCATCACTGGACTTATTCAAGTGTCTTTGTTGTGTGATAATGGGGGGTTGGACCGTGTATTATAATATTTCCTTAATATCTTTGGTGTGTCTGAGAAGGAAAAGGAGAGTTCATCATTCTTTTTGTTATGTTAGGATGTGCTGAAGCAGCACAGAAAACCCTTGCAAACCAACCCACTGAATATAGCTTGCTCAGATCCACTACTACCTGCCTGGCAGAGGAGGGGCCAATGCAGGGGATTTCAGATTTGGTGCTCCCTAAGAAATGTCGGTGCAGCAGGATTCCTCCATGGCACATGAGGGAGGGGCTACAACTCAGTGGCAGAGCCACTGCATGCAAAGTTTCCCAAGTTCAATACAGTGGTACCTCGGGTTAAGAACTTAATTCGTTCTGGAGGTCCATTCTTAACCTGAAACTGCTCTTAACCTGAAGCACCACTTTAGCTAATGGGGCCTCCTGCTGCCACCACACTGCTGTTGTGTGATTTCTGTTCTTAACCCAAGGTACTATTTCTGGGTTAGCGGAGTCTGTAACCTGAAGGATCTGTAACCCGAGGTACCACTGTACCTGGTATCACCAATTAGAATGATTATTTGCAGATGATTTGAGAGAACTTTGTCTGAGACCCTGGAGGGATGCTGCCATTCAGAGATAATGCTGGGCTACATAGGTGAATGACTTCACTTGGTATAAGGCAGTTTCCTGTATTGCACATTGGACTTTAGTAGGTATGGAAAACCACTGGGGTCTTACACTGCTGGTTTAGTCATTATTTGAGGACTATCCCTGCCTCTGGGTCTGGTCTTGTCCAGACGGATACTGGAATCAGCAAGGGATACCCACATAACCTGAAGATGCTGCTGTGCAATGCCAGGTCAATGATGAATAAGACAACTGCCATCCATGACTTAATCGTGGATGAAGGACTTGACCTGGCATGTGTAACAGAGACTTGGTTGGATGAAGCAGATGGGCCTGTCCTTGCCGCTGCTTGTCCACCAGGTTTCTCTTACACACAGCAACCCAGGCCTTGTGGGCAGGAAGGGGGGTTGCAGTGATTTTTAGGAAGTCATTAGTTTGCACCAGGCGTCCTATTGGGAAGACCCAGTTCTCTGAGTGCATGTTCTGGAAGTTGGGCAGTAGGGGCAGTACATGATTCCTTTTGGTGTACTGACCTCCCCACTGCACCAAGGATTCCCTGCCTGAGCTGCTTCAGGTCATAGCAGATGTTTTCCTGGAGACACCAAATTTGGTTGTCCTAGGAGATTTTAACTTCCACGCTGACACAAACTTACAAGGGGGCCACCAGATTCGCTGAAAGAGGTGGTCAATAATCCGCTTCTTAAAAAAACATCTTTGGACTCAGCCAATATGGCCAACTATCGCCCAGTCTCAAATCTTCCATTCTTGGGCAAGGTGATTGAGCGAGTGGTTGCAGCCCATTAGCCACACTGAAATTGTTGCCTTACGTGGTACAATAGGAAGGATTTGCTTGCCCTTGCCTGGCCAGACACCACCATTTTACACTCATTTCAAGTCATCAGTAGCACTCATTTTTCAATTGCCCTGCTGTTATGTTATTTGGTTAGATGTTTTGGCCTACTGGTGTTTATACTGGAATTGTTTTAAATGTGAACTGTATTCGGAACCTGTATGACTGAAAGCTAGTTTATAAATATAGTAAGTAGGTAATTTTTTTAAAAAAAAAACTTCTAGTTTCAAAGCTTGTCTGGGGTGTGTGTGTTTGTGGGGAGAGAAAGAGAGGGAGAGAGAGAACACAGATGCCAGTGCTGATCCTACACTCAATGAATGTGTGTAAAATACTGTAAGCACAGATTGTAGAATAACATTATCAAAGCAAAGTTATATCAATTATTGAATTATGAGCTGATTCAGACTGCACCTTGCTGGGCCTGGCTCAGGATGCCAGAAACTAGAGAGAAGCCTCATTCCAATTGCTGAGCAGAAGCAAACTGCAGTATTAAAAAACCAGACTGATTTGGAGTATCATAATTTAAAGTGCAATGACTGTAAGGGGATGTAGCAACTTGAACACACTTGAGGCTGACGTATGTTGCACTCACCACAGCACCCCACAGAATCAGGGCTCCAACAGGAACCAAATCCAACTACGTGAGGGGGAAATGAGCTCACGGTGGAGAGACAATAGACACCAATTTTCCTCCCGGCAAACCTGGAAAGAATTTAAACCTGGTGAAAGGCAAAAATTCCCACAATTTAGAATGCCCAAATCTGCAGAGAGACCGTCTGATGCTTATGCAAGTCAGCCCCACAAAGAGAACAGAGAAAGGAATGGTTCTGTTACAAATTGCAGTTAATTTTGAAAATGAAATAGAAATGCTGGAAATGGGAAGATGTGCAGTCTGCATAACTGGCAAGGTTGAAAAGCAGGATTGTGTTTTGGGGTATGATGTCAAGGGTGGAGGAGAGATGCCTGCCTTTTCCCAGAGTATTTCCTTAACACCCTAACTTACAAGTTCTGAATATGACCTACACTAAGGGGTGCAAACCCTGCATGTGCGCATGCGCGCGCACACACCCACACACCCAGCACTGAATATTCAAGAATAAACCAAACTGCATAAACTAACTCTATTTTCATAACACTTCTTAGAAGCAGTGACAGGGAGAAACAGTTCCCAACCACAAATACATGCTTTGCTTTTTCTCACTTCCAAACAATAATAGTATACACTGGAGCAATGTCAGCAAATTGTTGCACAGCAGCCACCTTTAAAACAGCATGCAGTGTACCTGAACAATGTGCACAAAAGCAAATTGGATACTGCCCAGAAGAACCAACTACTAAGCACATCTTTACTCTACAGATGTTCATTAACAAACCAAAACAGAAAAAGCGGAAGATATTTGTCTGTTTTTATAGACATTTAGAGAGCTACTTAAATAGCTGCAGAATGGAATCAATGGAAAAAGTTACAACATCATTAAAACTATGCATCAAAGGAGGCAGGATAAAAATAAGCAAAACACAAACAGAGAACATCAGGGGAAAATGAGAGATCAGGATTACAGTTAACCACAGTTGGAGCCTTTCAACATATTGTTAAGGATACCATCACCCAAAGGCACTGAGAACTATTTTGATATTACACTTTCCTGCTCAACTGTATCAAAAAATAATACATGTAAGAAAGCAGAGTGAAAATAACTGCAGACACCACAGCTTTGTAATGCCAGAAAAAGCAGTTCTGAGTTTGAAATGTTGAGTCTTGCAAGCTTCCAAGCTTCCAAACAATCATGGCAGCATTTTTCTTATTCTGGTCTTTCTAGCACTGCATAATGTGCATCTAAAGCCCTGTGGTGGTCTCATCCATCCCTACAGGTGCTTCCAAAACCATAATGTGGATTGGGGAATGGAACCTTTTAAATAAAGTAGCCTTACTAGATCTTTGCTCATCCTTTGCAATTGCATACAGAATTTGGTGTGTGAGTGGTAAGATGTTTGGATTCCTGAAAATCTTGGCTTGTTTTAAGTTTCCAGCCCTCTTGGTTTTAGAGACACATACTGCAAATATTTAAGCACAAAGATACTGACAGTGGGACTCAATAATGAGTCCAACAGTGGAAACCAGTGCAAGTGCTCCCACTAGGACAACAGGGCTTCCTCCTCCTGTAACTGGCTCAGAGGGTTAGGAGAACCCCCAGAACTGGGGACAGCATGAGGAGAGAGAGGACTGCTCCATCTGGCAAAATGAAAACCTTGTGCTGACAATATGATTGCCATGTTGAATTCCTGCATAATTCTACCTGGCTTTCCTTCCTAAGCTTGCCCCCTATCTGTAAACCCTCAATTCTCCAAGTTTTCATACCACAACTCTTGCCTGCTTGCTAATTCACCATAAAAACATTGTACAGAATCATGAATATTGGGTACAAAATGAAGCATGCACATTAAGAAGATTCTATAAGTGTGTGCGTCATTTATTTTGTGTCTCAAATTTGGACTTCTGAAACACAATATTAAGGACCATGGATACACTCAGATATACATCTCTAATTATGCAAGGTTCAGATAAAGGTTCGCTCATGGGGGGCGATGCTGAAGGATTCCCCCCCCAATTTTATTATTCTTGAGGGAGGAATAGTGTCAATAGCTATAATCAGTTCAGGGGACCAAACTGTTTCCTTGGAACCAGTCGGTATTAGACTCTCAGTCTGTATGAAATTTATGGTGCATCTATGTAAGGTCTGGTGTGCACGTTACAAAAACAAACATGTTACAATATTAAAGCACATAAGTTTGCATCACTGATTTCTCCCTCGTCCACCCAGGAAGATTTACATAGAGAGGTACCTACCACACTTCATTACATGGAGGAACCTGGAGAAGGGATTGCAATGACAATCTCAAGAACCAAGCAGCACACATGACAGAATATACATCAGATCACCTGGTTTTAAGCCATTTAGGGCATTAGAGGTTAAAACCAACACTTTTAATTGGACACAGAAATAGACTGGGAGCACTGGTGTGATGTAATCATATTTATCAGTTCCCAATCTAGCTGCTCTGTTTTGGACCAGCTGAAGTTTCCAGATCATTTTCAAAGACAGCCTCATGTATAATGCATTGCAATAATGAGTAACCCAACTAGGATATTACCAGAGTGTGGATAATTGTTACAAGTTTAACTCTGTTCATGTATGGTCATAGTTGGTAGATCGGCCAAACCTGATAAAAGGCCCTCTGAGCCACTACGGCCAACTGAGCCTCAAGTGATGCTGCTGGCTCTGCAAACACCCCCAGATTATAAACACATTTGTTTAGGGGATTACAACCTCATCCAAAGTAGATTAATCACCACCTAAATGGGCAGATGAACCACCAACAATCCTCTCCCAGTGGCTGTAGAAGTTAAATAGCATAGACAACAAAATACAGACATGAGGCAGCCCACAGCATAAGTGCCAAAGGGCAAGGCAACAGTCTTCCTGCCCCCAGCCAGGAAGGGAAAATGGTATTCACCTAATGCTGAAAAGACCAAAGTGTATGGGCCAGGTATGCCTCACTTGAGAAGAATTTCACAGGTGGAGCACTACAACCAAGAAAGCCCTTTCCCCAGTTGCTGTCAGACACCTTGAGAAGAGCTTCCAAAGATGCACAGAGGCACAGGTGGAAGTGGGTTCAGGTGTTCCTTCACACCCCTGCTAAAGGTCTAGCACTTGGTGAAGACCTTTTTTTTTTATTTCAGCAAGCATTTTAAGTAAATTTTCCAGTTTTATGGTTAGTTTTAACTGATTTTATCTTTATTGTATCCCTTCAACCTTACTGTACACCACTTATAGAGACAATGGTGTTAAGCGGTATATATACAGTTGAAGTAAATAATAAAGGAAGCACTGGCACTTTGACCTGTGCCCCAAATCAGACCAGGAGCCAATGAAACACTGCTGTAACAACTTCTCAGAGACCAGTCCCAGTTAGTAATCAAGCTAATCAAAGGCACCATGTAAAACATATAATAGCATATAGGTAACTGTGGTCAAACTATCTCTATCCAGAAGAATACACAGGTGACGCCCCAACTTATGGAATACGTTCTGTGCCACTGAAGCCACTTGAGCTTTTAATGACAGAGCTAGATCTAGAAGCTTCCCAAGCCACAAGTCACATCTTTCAGGGGTGCAAACCTATCCAGAACAAATTAAGCTCCATTTTATTTAACAGATGAACCACCTACTCACAAACCTTAATCTTGTTCCAGAAAATGGGAACATTATTGTTATGACAAACAGAAAGTAAATGAATCAAATGTAATATACATTTCTTCCTCTTAATGTAAATGTAGTGTGGGTGACTTCTCCCCGCTTGTAATGCCATTCAGACATAGGTTCCTGTGCTGTCTCTGGGCACTACAGTGCTCAGCCAGAAACACAAAAAACACATCAGGGAAAGGAAGGTGAATGTTCCATTGGAACACATTTGTTTTTGCTGAAAGAAGTCAGTCATGCATGTGGCAGAACCCACCCTGGTCCACACCAATCCTCATCAGCTGCAAGGACTAGTGCACAATAAAGTATCACAGTCGGCTTGTGGGTATCTGATGCAATGAAACGGTGAAATCAGAGCCATCTGGATATATACCCTTGGTATTCATTTTCTTGAGTTGGGAATTCTTCCACAGCTTTTGTTCTCATCACATTAATAATACAACACCCTCATAATTTGCAAGGAAGAGCAGCCAACATGTCTTCAGCCCAAATTTTACTACTGATTCTTGTAAGCTGTTCTAGGAGCCTTTTCAGCTAGCATATGTGTGGGTAAAAATTCTTTAGACAGATAGGCAGATCCTGGCTAAGCAATTGATCCCCTTTGTGCTGCCCTTGCCTGTGCCAGCACTAGACCTTTGCTGAAAAGGACTTTGCAGGAATCTAGAAACTTGTTAAACCTCTTGCCACCTGTCTTTAAACCTCACACTCACTCTCCCCAGGACTCTTCTGTCAAAGGTTTGTTTGTCTCCAAAGCAGCTTTTCTAGGTTTTGTAAAATGTATTTCTTTCTGGTGACTGAATGAAACGAAGACACCATATAAAGGACTCAATGGAACTGCAGCCCCTGCTGCTCCATGCAATTCACAGTTAAGCTTTTCAATGCACCCTCCTGCACTGAAAGTCAAACGTCAACCAGCAGACAAAGCAAGCCTGAAAAGGCATCATGCCTGAGTGATCAGAGGTGGGTGAACACACCCACCCAGTTAACGAGTCCACAAAGTTTAGGGGGTAGGGGGGAGAGACATAGCCTGGTAAATTCTGATAGACAGTTGTCACTCCCCCAGATTGCATGCCTAATTCACAGTGACAGCCACGGGATTGCTAATCGGACTTTTGAAAAGGTGATGGACAGGCAGCTGAGTCTACACAATGACCTCTGACCCCGCCTCCCAAGCCTAAATTCCCACAAAATGCTGACATCAGTGAGTAACACAGGAGGAGCAGTCACTGCCTAATCCATGCCTTTCAGTCAAATTGGAGGCAAGGGAAAGGAGGAGGAGCATGTGAGGATCTCATTATGGCCCAGAGAACCCACAACAGATACCTTGCATTCTTGCTGTTTTAAAAGGCCCTCTCAGGCTAGGTGGTGCGGGTTGGAAGGATATCTAAGCATGGGGCAATTTTCTGGCAACTTGCTAGGCTGACAAACTACAGTATATGGTAAAACTCTGGAGGCTGTGCAACAAAATGTTACAGTGTGGTCCTCTTCAGGGATTCACAAGTTAATCACACACGCTTCTGTAATACTCCGTTCTATTTTCCCTCTCCTGATTTTCCATTCCCCTGCCCCCGATCACCACCAACAGTCAGTCAATATTCCATTATTGTTTACCATGCTTAGCCCACAAAGAACTGTTCTGGGATTCTTCCCCATTAGAGTTTCCTCCTTGCAGTTCCCCCAGGCCTCCCTCTTGTGTGTATATAGTGCTATTTTGGATACACAAGGATAGGAAATTGGAGAATTAAATTCACTTTAAGTATATGTGATACTTGTGAAGTTAATAAGAGAACAGAATACACCAAGAGGCTAGGCTACGGCACATACTCCCATCTAGAAAACCTGTCACTTCTTCTAAAACTCCACTTGTTTCCGTTCCTCATCTTTTTCTCATGTTAATAGTCCACCTTTGCCTCATCCCCTTTCCCATAAACAGTAACAAATGTGGAGTCTATTTGATCTCACAACTGTCCTTGGAGGATGTTGGAAATGTAGACTGACAGCAGAAATCTAAAATCAAAATGCCAGAAGGACATTGTCTTAACTTGCACTCGGGGCGCCAGTCATAGGGGGCAGAAGGGGCTTCAGCGCCCTCAATATTTTGAGGCAGGGGCCTGAGCCCCCCCCCATTGAGGGCCCACCATCACTCCCCCCCCCCGGCTTGTGCCGGCCCACCGGGTGGAGGCAGGAGACTTGGAGGAAAATTTTCACTCTCTGCGCCCACACCATAACCAGGAGGCTTGGAGTGTCCTGGAAAGTGAGCATGAAACCTGGCAGGCATGGGGTGGGGCGTTATGCGTGTGACATCATGCACACATGACACCCCCCCCCAATGTTGGGCCCAACTAGGCACACCTGCTTGTCACTGTTCTTTGCAGAGGCAGCCCATCCATAAGGTGACGTAAAGCCATTTGCCTCGGGCAGCAGATCCACCCCCTATGCCTGGTGCTAGCCTGCTCGGCTTCACCTGGGCCCTTGCCACCACTGCATTATAGCAGCAGCACAAGCACAGCCACAGGAAAGGGCGCTGTTAATAATAATAATAATAATAATAATAATAATAATAATAATAAATAATTTATTTATATCCCGCCCTCACCAGCCGAAGCCGGGCTCAGGGCGGCTAACAACAATCAAATAGTCCAACATTCTAAAAACATTTCATTATAAAAATTAATTAAAATCAAATTGATGGCAACCATTAAGCAAAAATTCTGTGCAGATTTGCAGATTGCCAGAGGAGGGAGTCAGGCTGCGCCCTGACCAAAGGCCTGGTGGAACAGCTCTGTCTTGCAGGCCCTGCGGAAAGATGTCAGGTCCCGCAGGGCCCTAGTCTCTTGTGACAGAACGTTCCACCAGATTGGAGCCGCAGCCGAGAAAGCCCAGGCTCTAGTTGTTGCAATGTTGGGGTCAGCAGTAGTGCAGGCACAACAGTGGGGGCAGGGAGGGCCCCTGGATCTGGGGGGGGGGGGGGAGTATTGTCACAGGCCAAAAGTCCTGGGCTGGCCCTGGTTCTCTGCATCATCATCTTGCTGTTTTGCATCAGCTTCTGTTTTCTTCCATTCTGTGATAAAGACTCTTCCCCAAGACTGAAAATCACCTCATTTGTGCAATGAACAAGCAATGAATTTGGGTGATGAATGTTTCACCAGAATTCCATATTTGTTTGGTACTCACTGCTATTCCCTCTCACTTTCATCACTGCCAGAGACACTAATGCCAAAATACAGTGGTACCTCAGGTTAAGTACTTAATTCGTTCCAGAGGTCTGTTCTTAACCTGAAACTGTTCTTAACCTGAAGCACCACTTTAGCTAATGGGGCCTCTCGCTGCGCCGCCGGAGCATGATTTTTGTTCTCGTCCTGAAGCAAAGTTTTTAACCCGAGATACTATTTCTGGGTTAGCAGAGTCTGTAACTTGAAACGTATGTAACCCGAGGTACCACTGTACTGTAATCCATCAGCTTCAGTTGTGTGTTTGTCTTCAGATATATTTGAATACAGTCAGTCTGCTGAGTGGGTATTCCACATACAGTATGTACAAAGCAACTCCATAGCATGCTGGCAGCTCTGGAGAGATAATGTTTTTCCTTCCTGAGAAAGTCAGAATTGACTTGGTCTCAATTCCGCTCCCAGGGTTTAAGAAATGCCTCTGTGCTCTCCCTGGAATCCTCGCTTTGAGAGAGATCCAGAGACTTGGTATCTCCACAGCACCCATGTTTCCAAATGAAACAAATTATTCAGCAGATAACAACTAATTAGAGAGACTGGTTTCCTAACAAAGTATCTTATCTTGCAACAGAGCAAGCAGCCCTTCACCAAAGCAGACCAACAAAACCACATTGCCATGGCTGGCTGACAGCCTAATCCTCTTTTAATTGGCTGTGGCTAGAAAATAATTCCGGAACTCCCAGACACTCTTGGCCAATCAATGAACACTCAGAACTCTGTTCTGGGCTAGAGAAAAAGATGGGGACTTCTCACCGATACCAAAAATGCTTTTCTCCCCAAAGAAAAAGGAATAGGTTTTTCAATTCACAAAACTTTTAAACACTGCCTTGCCTTTACCAAAGTGTAATGGAATGAGATAAACACTGAAGTAATTGGTTAAAGATAAGAGATAAAGACAGGGACACCTACACAAAAGCATCTATAGTTACCACTTCCCAGAGACCCTGGTAGCTGCAACACCAGAAAACAAGAAGAGCCTTGCTGGATCATTTCCCAGGTCCACCAGTCCAGCACTCTGTTCTCACAGTGGTCAACCAGATGCCCTTGGGAAGACCACAAGTGGGACCTGGATGCAATAGTGCTCTCTCCACCTGTGATCACCTGCAACTAGTACTCAAAGGCAGACTGCTTCCAACAGTGGAGATAGTAAAATATACCTATGGTCGGTCTTTTACTTTAACTTGATGAAGCTTAAAACAAAAAAGAGTCTATGGAAGAAGTAGACTAGTTCTTAGGAAAGTTGACTGACTGCTGAAACGTAGGTCTCCAAAACCAAGAGCAACTTTTGAAAGCTGTGTAGGGAAATTGCTAAGTAAAATCTACCTTCCAGCAGTACAACATGGAAGTCTTTAGCCTTTACACAATGCTTCCACTTCCTCCCTACAGAAAATTCACCTTACTGAATCAAACATATCAGCCCAACCCAATCTACTCATCTCACCTGGAAACCTATTTTAGGATTAGCCCAAGTCTTCAATCTAAAACCCACTAACTCCAAAATAGACCAGTTGAATTTATTAAGCTTTACAAAATATTTTACACTGTGGGTTAAGCCAAAATGTCCATTAAATCTCTGCATTCAAAGCCCTACCCTCCTGGCTCATTCTTCTCTTAAATTCTCTATTTTTACCTCCAAGGAAAGGCAGCTTCTACTCTCCTCCCACCCAACTCATAGCCAGTCCACACCTGCCCATATGTGCACAGCATACAGATAACTCTGTGCTGCTCACACACAGCCAGGTGTGGACTTTCCAGTCTGAACTTCTGGAGCAGATCATGTTTCACCCCACAGCACAAAATTAAATTACCTTTCTTATCTTTTCTCCACCAGCTATAAAAGACACCAGTGATCATGAAAATATCCAGTCCTTTATCCATGTTCCCCACAGTGTTTGGGCTCAGTACTCAGTGCTGGCATGACATTCCACAGGCTGATTATAGGCTTCATAAAGCAGATCCTCCTATATCAATCCTAAAAATTTACAGCCTTTTAATTGCTTTTGGTGACTCTCTGTTATCGGGTTATGGGGAGAAATAACAGCTGGTTCACTTCCAGTGTTGTTTTTAGTTCAGAACAGCTCAGCCCAGCCTTGCTTTTCTATGGCCATTTTAACACAACAATACTAAAACTGGCTTTTGCATTTCCCACATGCAAAGTCTATAATGATTAGAATGTACTGTCAAAATAAACCAGTTTCTACTGGACATTGAAAACATTCATATTCCAGTTGTTCTGAACATCATTTGAGCATAGTCTACAAAGTAGCCCTAACACATTCAGCATTGAAGTCAATTCACCCGCTACTTGGGCTGGTTCTCAAAAATCAAAAGCATCCATCCTGATGGAAATTCTGCTACTTGAATAGGCACCTTAAGCATAGTCTGGCCAGGGCTTTCCCCTCACCTCCTTCATTTGTTTTCATCATCTATTGATATCATTCCCTGCTTGTGGGCTTCTGTCCACTGTGGGAACCAAATGCTGAACTAGTTGGACTTTAGGTCTGATGCAGCAGGGTCCTTCGTATGCATTTTCTGACTTATTTGTCATTTGTCTCATTCCCCCCACTTCCTTCTCTCAGACTGCTTCCAGTGCTTGGAACAGACTTCCCTGCTCCATGAGCTTTATTCAGTCATATCCCCCCTTACAGCATTGTTTCCTGAAGCAATCCTATAAGCTGCTGCATGTGGAAGTACTGTAAAGCAATAGTAACATTCCCCAAATGACTCTGTGGACATGAGCCTGGGTTCCTCCTAATGGATTCAGTTATCTGGGCAACCAGATCCTGTGAAATACAGGTACAGGTTCATATAATCTCCTTAAAGAAGCCAATCCGAAAGTGCAAAACAACTATCGAGCTGTTCCCCTTTCCTATAAATCCCTCTTCAAAAGTTATTTTGCTAGCAAAGCTTTTAGTTTCATATTGCCTGCAGCCTTATGGCCTTATGTCATTAGAGCTGGTCTGACTACACAAACAACCCTAAGCAGTGACAATAGTTTGTCAATATGGATGACAGTATTTTTAAGAGTGTCAGTGCCTCTGTATATAATTCAAGAAGCACAACTCAGTACAGAAGAAAGTTTGGAGGAGATCTTCATGGATCTTGTGGTGCTAAGGCTTGGAGTGACTAAATGTTCTCTGCTGCTCCAAAGTTATCTTCAGTACCAGCCTTCATCAATGTAGTGTCCTCCAAATGGTTTGGACTACAATGCTCATCAAGGAGGTGTCCAACCAAGTAACCAGGTTGGCATAGTCTATTCTGTGCTACTTTGGCTTTCAATTTGTCAATCCCTCAGTTCCTGGGGTAATTACAAACTTTAATTAGATTGCAAATCTTTGGGAGGGGTTCATGCGCTTTCTCTACCCTCCCGTACACCTCACATACTGATGGCATTAAATGAATGTAAACTTGTTCCTAGCGCTAAATGTATCTTTTAGCACAGCCTTGACACCGAGAAATGAAAAACTGCATATCTTTGAATACATTCATATATGCAAATAAGTAGTAGGCATTTTTGAACAGCCGTGTTTTTTGTTTGTTTGTTTTGGTAAGGTTAAGAATCCAGTCATTATTTGAAATTCATGCTGTGAAACAGGAGTTCCCTGTCCCAGCATTATATTGACACGAAACTACTTTGGCTTGACTTTCAGCTAAAACAAATAACTGTTCTGGATTTAGATCACAGGTAAAATGGTTTAATTAATGGTTAAATTCCTGCCGCAAGACACATCTGGGAGACACTTTTGTCAATTATTCAGCCAGTTTGTATTGATAAACAAAGTATGTTGATTTTTTTAAAAACACACATGCACACACAGAGATACAGAGACACTCACCCACAGAGAGACAGAGAGACAGACCAGCTTATATAGGCAGTTCTGCTCTTTTGTTTTTAAAGGTATCTGCACACAGGAGACTGACACAGCAGACAACAGGAATTAATTCCCCCTTTGGACTATGAAGACTTCCCAGGTGCATCATGAGAATGTCCGCTATGCCAGCAAAACCAATTACATGTGCTCTCACCCAATTAGTTTCTAATTACGGCCTTGTAGCACATTCAACATAATTAACATGTAAATTACACAGTGTGTTTATATTCAATAACCACTTCCCAGTGTTCCTGTCAGCAGGAACTGTGCTGATTTGTGTGCGTGTGTGGGATGGGGTCGGCTTTCCTTTCCTTGTCTTTTCTTTTCTTTTCTAACCTGGGTGACTGAATTTAATTGAAATGCCAACAGAGTAACCAGTGCCATACTTCACAACCTAGAAGGCACACGTCCTTAATGGCAGCTTTCTCCTGAGGATTGGTTCAGATTATTGTTCCTATTTGAGTATCTTGCAGGGAAGTAAGGGGAAGTGTCAGACAGAGGTGAATAACTAAAGAAGAGACAAAAGATAATCAGCTTCATTAGGAAAGGCAGAAGATGCCTGAGAATGAATGAGAGAAACCAGAGGAAGGAACTAAGGGTCAGATAGAGTGAGGCTGATGGAAGTCAAGAAATAAAACACTGAGATTATAGCAATTCTATGAATCTGCCCCAGTATTTTATTTGCAATATGAAAGGTATCTCAAATTTGCCTGTAACACATTCCTCCTCCCGCCCCTCACCCCAAATCCCAGGTGTATGGGAACTGCCAGTCATTTAACAACGTGCTTAAGTTTCTAAGCCAGGAAAGTACCATGGTGATACTGGGCCTTCATATACTATGTTTCTCTCAGAGTTCTATGCTGAAGATCAGCAGATGTGGCATGTTTCCTGAAAAAGCTCCTCAGGGCAGCAGGTTTTTTGCAGGGCATAGCAAGTCCCTGTGTATGTCTTTGTTGGGAGGCTAAAGCTGTACACATGGAAATGTTAATCACAGGGATTAACAGTCTATACTTTCTTGGGCTTTCAAGAAAGCAGTTTCTGTAATTGGAAAATATAAGTCTCTTTGTCCAGTGGAAACACCTGCTCTTAGTGAAAAACCATGCTACCTACCTACCTAATGTTATTTATCCCTCAACTTCAGTGTTAGAACACCTTATCATAATGGGAGAGAGGAGAGAAAACACACACACACACACACACACACGCGAGAGAGAGAGAGAGAGAGAGAGAGAGAGCACTCTGCCCCCCACAAGTGCAATTCTCATTGACTTTGCAAGATAAGCATTGCAAAGTAGAATAGGGCCACAGGATAGGAAACTGCACGCGTTAAGCATCTCTAGTTTGAATGCTCTGTGTATTCAGTGTTGAGCCTTTTCATATAAAAACTGCAGCCACAGTAGCTGCATGCTGGGATCATGTGAGAGAGGCCAGACTGGGGCCTGCCAAGTTGTTGGGGGGGGGGGGGGTACAGCAGACAGGAAATGTGTCTCTTTCCTTTGAGATAACAAGTTTGCCACATAATGGGGATGAATGGACTGAAGCAGCTACTCTGTTATTGCAATCAAGAGTCCATCACCTCCCCCAGCTGAGGTTGATTAGGAGTCTCCTGAAGACAGGAAGACCTACAAGGGGGAAATGCTAAGGAAAGTCTTACAGGGAGGGAAATATTAAGAAGAGCATGACAAATGAAGCCTGCCAAGACATGGACAGGAAAGAAAGCTGAAGATATGTCAACTGAAAGGAGAAGAGAAAGCAACTACTAAGCCACAGAATTATGGAATGGGCAAGGAATTAAGACTTCCCTTAGGAAAGCTGCATAACTGAGAATATTTCATCACATTCTAAAGATGTAAGAATGACAAAGATCCCTGTGATACCTATAAGACTTTGTTGTGGGAAGCTCACTTGGATTCTTGAGAAGAATTTTTTCCCAATGCCTAGTAATATATGTTTAAAATTCTGCTTCATGCTTTCTAGATCTTTCACTCCATGGCAGGTGTGTAGAAGAGAAGAGTATAGTTAATGTTTCACATCTAAGTGGCTAACTGCACTTAAAAGCACGACCCCGAGATTAAGAGTCTCATGTTCTGTCAGCTGAGCATAAACTTCCAATTCCTTTAAAATAAAATAAAAATCTTCACGACAGGGTGAGCTCCCATTGCTCGGTCCCTGCTCCTGCCAACCTAGTAGTTCAAAAGCACATCAAAGTGCAAGTAGATAAATAGGTACCTGTTATGTTCTCACCCTGGGCCAGCAGGGGGATACTGTAGATAGTTATGCAAATGAAGGATCGAAAGTGACGTTCAGTGATTGGATAGTTTTAGAAAGTTGTTACAGTAACGTGGTACTGGAGCTCTATATAAGCAGGCTGACTGAGCCCTTCAGTTCAGTTCTGTCCTGGCCTGTGAATAAACAAGAGCTGTTTGAAGAAGAAGAAAAAAATAAAATAAAATAAAAAACTGCTTCAAGAGGAGGTCATTAAAAAAAAAGAAAAGCAAGAAAATGGTTAAGTGACATGCCCTTCCCTCAAGACCTTCACTCCAAATTTCCCCCTCCTGAAGTGGTTTTTAAAAACCATGTGTTTGGGGCTCACTTACATGTGCCTTTGTGTCACGTCTTGTTAGCCTCTGGCTACTACAGTGATTGAGAACCAGATTCTGCTGAAGACCACATTCCATTGGGGTAATCTGTCGTGGGCCATGGCCACAACCCAAAGTGGATGGGACCACCATTTCCCTCTTTTTCCCATCCCCTTTTCTCTCTCCCTCTACTACCCAGAGGGGTGTCACTGGAGGAAAGATCTCTCTTGCAACCAAAGGAATCATGGCACTGACATAACAATATCCATCCCTGGTCACAGGCCAAAGTAACAGACACTAAAAACTGGGGCTTTGTTTTACAATTGGCATGCTATAATAGCTGCACCCTATTACAGACTGAACAAAGGCTGCCATTTCAAAATTACTGGATAATGCTGAAGTGGTTTGCCTGGGCTATAGACAAATTGTTCAGACACTAAGGGCAGTCTATTAAAAATTCAGAAGCATACTAATAATAGTAGATAATACTCAAACAGAACAATAAGATGCTTCCTCCATGTTCATCCAATAGTGTAAGGCAGATGATTTTAACTCTTCTCTGGATACAGTGCACCTGATCTTTCTAGTATTCCTAAATATAGCAAGAGCCAAGAGTTCATAATTCTATAATGATATTGTAGCTAACTGCAAAGTGCTGTACTCAAGCGGCTTTACTCATGACACTGTTTCAATATGGGTATTTCTGGACACATGCATAGGTGACTCAGCTTGCAGAGCCATTACAAGTTCAACTTCAAGCCTGTAGGCTACCTAAAGCCTGGACTTTGCAGAGCTTTGCATATCCATGTAGCATAAAGATTTCTATGTCCAATACACTAGAATTAGCTCAGAAAATGGAGGGTCAGTCATATTTTGCCCTATTTCATTTAGGTTCTGGCAGATAGCATGACTCAGCCAAGGCTACACAAAATAATCAAACAGAAGAATTAGAGTCCAGAATCAGCGCTGTGTGGGGTAGGATCTTCACTGCTACACTAGCCCACTTACTGCTTGTCTATAGTGCAAAATTAGTAGGCACTGCCAGGAACAGCCCAACCAATGGACCAACACAATCCAAGTATGAAAAGTAATAATCTTGTATTGGGGGAGCAGTATCATTCAGTCTTGACCGATGTGCAGTCCAGTCTGCATTTCCCAATGGCGACTGTTGTCATGGCAATGTAAAGGCAAGCAGTGCAATGCTCTTGTGGCATGATGGGCTTAAGGGGAACCTCAGTGTGCACTTCCTTTCTCAGGAAACAAAAATGCAAGCAATGCTTTTTAGAGTGGGAAAACGAATGCAAAGGTTTCTATCAAGTCTCAGTCTAGCAGTACACAAGGATCTTCAATAGTCTGTTTTGCAGTAAATGAGTAGCACTGATACTCAGTTTGTCCCACAGAGACCTTGGCAACGATTCAGCAAGGAGGTCAACCTCTGCCCTTTGGTTTTGAGGATGGTTTGGGATATGGCAGCTTTTCTGAGAATATGGTCAGGCCCCCATGGTTCAAAAACTCATTTGCTGTTTTAGTTGCTAACTCTTGGCTTTTAAACCTGGTATAAATTCACGGTTTGATGAGCAAAAGTGTACCAAGACTATACAAACAAGAAGTCTATCAGCTGAAGAATGGTAGTTGTGTTGGTAATGCTGATGTGCGTGTGTTTTGCAAAGTATCTATAACAGCCTCTTAGCGTTACTTTTGCCTCTGCACTGGATTATATCTATTTGACCTTCTGATCGCAGATCAGTTTCTGTTTTTCCTAAAGAATCTAAGACTAGTCCTCACAAAAGAGTAGACGAAGTGATAAACCCCGTGCCTGGACTGTATCACTTCAGATTGCATGTGAGGGCTCATACAATGGAATGCTCCTTCATCCTCTTAGAAAACTAGATGCCAGGCAGGAAGAAACTAACTTACTCTTCTCTTGACATGCTGTAGGTGAGGATATATTTATTTTATATGGAGGGACATTATGCAGTCAGACAATATGCTGTCATGAGCCAGAGGATGAAAGATTGATGGGTGGTTGCTCCATCTCTGTTCAGGGCTGCCACTATAATAAGACAAGCTCAAACTGTCTTGGGCAGCAGTTGCCTAATTGCCTGCCTGGTTCCCAGCTACCAGCTGAACACCAAACCAGTGATGTTATTTCCCCTCTCCCCTGCCTCTCTCTGAGCAAGGGGTTCCTTCCTCATTGGTGTGAGCTGTCCAGGAGAACACCTATTTAGCCACCATGATTAGACACCAAGGATAGAAGCCCATTAAAGGCATTAAAGGTAGTGCAAGCACTCTCCTGGCCACCCCATCCAAAACCTATTTATTATTTAAGCAGGCTGTATACACTATTTAATCACAATTGAACCAACCTGCACCCCGGACCAATGAGGACAAGTGGCTAGCTTTCATAATTCTTTATTGATGAAGGCACTTGGTTACATCAGCTCCTAACATGCAAGTGATATACAATAAAGCTCCTCACTAATTAGCTGTCTAAGCAAACTACAACTGGGGATCTGTGCCAGTCTCAGAAAGTTGGAGCAACAGAGTATTCATGCCCCCCCATCTCTCCTTAAAACCCCTTGGCTGAAGGAGCTACAGCATGGGTAGGCAAAATAAGGCCTAGGGGCAGGATCCGGCCCAATAGCCTTCTAAATCCAGCCCGCAGACAGTCCAGGAATCAGCGTGTTTTTACATGAGTAGAATGTGTCCTTTTATTTAAAATGCATCTCTGGGATGGGTTAACCTCCAAATATTACAAGATGTTGAAAGACTATTTAATTCAACCACTAAAGGAGGTGTGTAATGAGATAATGGAGGGGAAGAAGGCACCAGATTCGTGGAAAGAAGCTTTCATCACGCTTATACCAAAATCCGAAGCTGAAAAGACACAACTTAAAAACTACCGTCCCATATCCCTGTTAAATGTGGATTATAAAATCTTTGCAGACATTTTGGCAAATAGACTGAAAAGAGTGTTAAATGAAGTAATACATAAGGACCAAGCAGGCTTTCTCCCTGGCAGGCATCTGTCTGACAATACAAGAAACATCATTGACATATTAGAGTTATTGCAGACGAATATAAATACAAAAGCAGTGTTAATTTTTATTGATGCGGAGAAGGCCTTTGACAACATTTCTTGGAGTTTTATGAAAAAAAATCTTAAGGGAATGGGTGTGGGACGAGGGTTCGAAAATAGCATAGAAGCAATATATTCGGAACAAAAAGCAAAATTGATAGTTAACAATGTGGTGTCAGAAGAGATTAAAATTGAAAAAGGAACGCGACAGGGGTGCCCTATCTCTCCATTGCTATTTATTTCAGTCCTGGAAGTGCTCCTGAATCTGATTAGGAGGGACCAGTTGATTAAAGGGGTTCAGGTCGGAGCTAAACAATATAAACTTAAAGCCTTTGCAGATGACTTGGTCTTAACGTTACAGGAGCCAGAATCTAGTACGAAAAGAGTCTTAGAACTGATTCAGGAGTTTGGTCAGGTAGCAGGATTCAAATTAAATAAACAAAAAACTAAAGTATTGGAGAAAAATATGACTTCAATGGAAATAGAAAAGCTTCAGAAAGAGACAGATTTAAATGTGGTGAAGAAAGTGAAATACCTAGGGATAAATATGACAGCTAAAAACCTGAATTTATTTAAGGACAATTATGAAAAATGTTGGTCAGAGGTAAAGAAAGATTTAGAAACATGGTCAAACTTGAAACTCTCCTTGTTGGGCCGAATTGCCGCTATAAAGATGAATGTTTTGCCGAAAATGTTGTTTTTGTTTCAGACTTTGCAGATTGTGGACAGAATGGATTGTTTCAAGAGGTGGCAGCGAGATATTTCTAAATTTGTCTGGCAGGGCAAAAAGCCCAGAATAAAATTTAAAATATTAACCGATGCTAAAGAAAGAGGGGGGTTTGCCCTGCCAGACACGAAGCTTTACTATGAATCAGCAGCTTTCTGCTGGATTAAGGACTGGCTACTTCTTGAAAACACTGACATTCTAGACCTGGAAGGGTTTAATAATGTGTTTGGATGGCATGCATACTTGTGGTACGACAAGGTAAGGGTTCATAAAGTATTTAAGAACCATATTGTCAGGAGAGCAGTTTTTAATGTCTGGATAAGATATAAAGATTTGCTAGAAAATAAGACCCCAAGGTGGTTGTCACCTATGGAGGCTAAGGCTCTGAAAAAGCTCAATATGGAGGCCAAATGGCCGAAATATTGGGAGATATTAAAACAGGAAGGAAACACATGGAAATTGCAGAGCTTCGAGAAGCTAAAAGATAGAGTGCGAGATTGGCTACATTATTACCAAATTAGAGAGGCTTTTAACGTGGACAAGAAACTAGGTTTCCAGGTGGAAAAATCGAAACTAGAAACGGATGTTAGAATCTAAAACTAAGACATTGTCAAGAATGTATATCTTGCTGTTAAAATGGAATACTCAGGATGAAATGGTTAAATCAGCTATGATTAAGTGGGCACAAGACATTGGTTATAATATTATGTTTGCGGACTGGGAACGGTTATGGACCACTGGTATGAAATTTACGGCATGTAATGCCTTGAAAGAAAATATTATGAAAATGATTTATAGGTGGTACATGACACCAGTCAAGCTTGCAAAGATATACCATTTGCCCGATAATAAATGTTGGAAATGTAAGGAAACTGAGGGAACATTCTTTCACCTCTGGTGGACATGCCCAAGGGTAAAGGCATTCTGGGAAATGATATATAATGAGTTGAAAAAGGTATTTAGGTATACCTTCTTGAAGAAACCAGAGGCCTTCCTTCTGGGCAGTGTCGATCAGAAGGTGTTAAAGGATAGAACTTTTTTTATGTACGCAACAACAGCAGCAAGAATACTCATCGCAAAGTATTGGAAGACACAAGATTTGCCCACTCTGGAAGAATGGCAGATGCAATTGATGGACTATATGGACCTAGCAGAAATGACTGGCAGAATCCGAGATACAGGAGAAGAACAAATAGAAGAAGAATGGAAGAAATTCAAAGATTATCTGCAAAAACATTGTAAACTGTATGAATGTTAATATGATGCAGGATATTGAGACAATGTGGCATTAGTGACAAAGCTGAAGGAATGTGCAAAGATGTTTCATTAGTAACAAATAAGAGAATCACAGTTTAGTTAACCTAAGGATGGAAGATAAAAAGATGGGTTAGCAGCAGGAATGGTTAACTTTAAAAGAAATTAAGACATATTAATCTGGTTAAAATAGGGGAAAAATCTGCTGAAACTAAATTGGAAATTTGAAAACAGAAAAGGGAGATGTGAGGAAGTCCGGAAAGAAAGCTACATGAAACCAAGAATTGAACCTTTTAATTTTGTTTTTTTTGTTTTGTATTGTTTGTTTGTATTGTTGTTGTGATGTTTTGCTTTTTGTGTTACTATAAAATTTGTTGAAACTTTAATAAAAATTTATTAAAAATAAAATAAAATAAAATGCATCTCTGGGTTATTTGTGGGGCATAGGAATTTGCTTATCCCCCCCAAAAAAATAGTCTGGCCCCCCACAAGGTCTGAGGGACACGGGAGCAGCCCCCGCTGAAAAAGTTTGCTGACCCCTGATCTACAGATTCCAGATCCCTTGCAGCTCTTCCCTCAGCTCCTGCTCCTTTCCCCCTTGCTCCTGATGACCAGTCTCCTGCTCTCATTCCCTTTTTTCCACCACTGCTAGCAACCGCCTCATGGGTGGCACAGAACCCCACAAATCACTGGCCCCTTCCCCCAGATCGTTCTCCTCTCTCTCTCTTCTCTGTCCGCACATCCCACCACTCCTCTGGGCTCCTGCCAGTCTCTTACGAAAAATTACATAACAAATGCCTCCTTCTGAAAAAGAACCCTTTGGCCCTTCGAAATAAATAAGAAATTGTCCAGTAGCACCTTAGAGACCAAGTTTGTTCTGGGTATAAGCTTTCATGTGCATGCACACTTCTTCAGATACTTTGGCCCTTCCTTATACTGAGGTAGGGAGGGTAGAAATAAACCCCTGATGCTGATATGGCTAATGGAGCAGGAGCAAAGAATTAAATCAAAATAATCGATTCATGATGGCATTGTCCAGTTGTTCTCCCTTCTTTGCCTTTTCCCTCCACTCTCTTTCTCTTGTTTATACATTGTTTTAGATTGTAAACCTGAGAGCCTTAGTTCTTTATTTTGATTTACCCACAGCAGGGGTCAGCAAACTTTTTCAGCAGGGGGCTGGTCCACTGTCCCTCAGACCTTGTGGGAGGCCGGACTATATTTTGGAAAAAAAATATGAACGAATTCCTATGCCCCACAAATAACCCAGAGATGCATTTTAAATAAAAGCACACATTCTATTCATGTAAAAACACATCGATTCCTGCACTGTCTGCAGGCCAGATTAAGAAGAGGATTGGGCCGGATCCAGCCACTGGGCCTTAGTTTGCCTACCCATGACCTACAGTATCTAGCAGATGTAGATGCTCTAGAAAGGAAGCATAGATAGAAATTACAGTGGTACCTCGGGTTAAGTACTTAATTCGTTCCGGAGGTCCGTTCTTAACCTGAAACTGTTCTTAACCTGAAGCACGTTAGCTAATAGGGGCAACGCTGCCGCCGTGCCACTGGAGCACGATTTCTGTTCTCATCCTGAGGCAAAGTTCTTAACCTGAGGTTAGCGGAGTCTGTAATCTGAAGCGTATGTAACCTGAAGCGTATGTATCCCGAGGTATCACTGTATAGCTAACAATTCATACTTTATTGTTAGGATTATAAGAGGAAAAATGTCACTCGGCTTCAAAATGCATTCAAACTGTGCAGCTTCCCAGAATACTTTTGTGTGTGTGTGTATCCATAATTATGCAATTACATCATTCAGATTTTACATGGGCCACAATCCAGCATCACGATTGTGCTGGTCTTCCACAGCTCAGCACAGATTTCAAACTGCTGCTGTACTGTGAAATAAGTCAGTTTTCATAGAATCATAGAATCATAGAGTTGGAAGAGACCACAAGGGCCATCGAGTCCAACCCCCTGCCAAGCAGGAAACACCATCAGAGCACTCCTGACATATGGTTGTCAAGCCTCTGCTTAAAGACCTCCAAAGAAGGAGACTCCACCACACTCCTTGGCAGCAATTTCCACTGTCGAAATTTTCAAATTTTCAAAATGACAAAAACATTTAGGTATTTTACAGCCTTAGTGTTTTAGTAATTTTCTAAAAACAACCAACCTTCAGTAATTTCAAGAGGGTTTGCATCATTATAAAGTGTTGAGATCCAATCTTGATCATTTGGGACTGACTTTTTAAAAATGTTAGAAATAAAGAGTCATGTGTGTGCTCCTGAACTTGGTGTTAACTGGGCATGCTTGTGGTAGCAGTGGCCAGGGATGCTTTTTGTAATTCTGGTGATTATGCAATCTCAGTCTGTGAAACACATCTCTTTCAGTCATCTTCCAGGTATTTCAACAGTTACCAAACACCAAGCACACTTTTGGTATCAGTTTACGTAAGTAAGTACCATTATAGATATTTATTAAAAGCATATTTTCTTGAAACTTACAGAAGTGTCTTGCCAGACCTCCAGCCACTAGGTTTATATTGAAATGCTCCATAAGCAACCAAAGATGACCTCAGCAAACACTTCGGCTTGTCAATCAGACTACACAGAAGAAGGCTGGGCTACTTTCTTAGCTGACAAATAATCAAGTACAAGGTAAATTCAGATATAAAATGTCTGTAGGGAGGGAAGAGAAACAAATGAAGGAGTGATCAAAACCTAGTAATTTTGTTCTCTTTCAATCTGACACAAGGATGCCAATAACATTTTTTAAAAAAAATCAATAGACAAATAGTTTTTAATTTGTCACTCTCATAGAAGAGGTGTATTGTTACTGCTGTAAAAGGTGAAAAAATGTAAGTTTTTAAAGTTTACTTATAAATTTGCCTCCGCCAAGGATTTTACCAGCAGATGTTAAACCTTCATCAATGACAATTAGCCATTCATACAACTTCACTTGATGCCCACCTACAGTTATTGCAGAGTGGCTGAGATGCAAAAAAAATTTTTTAGAAATTGTTCAAAAAAAAAATTAAAAAAAATATTGGTGCACAAAATTGCAGGTGGCCTCAATGATCTCAAAATTAGCAACAGAAGGCCCAGCTAGCATCTGCTTGGAAACCCACTTTTGTGAATGTGATTACAAACCTGGAAATGCAAGGAATCTTGATCCATCAGGGAATCCTGCAGCATCTACCCATATCAAAATAGCAAACATGTTTAAATGATTTGTTTTTAGATCCTAAACATTATAGAATGTAAGGTATGCTAAAAATGTGATGTGTAAAGCAAGTATTAGTGATCCACCATGTAGAAAACACACACACAAGAGCGAGTGTGTGTTTAGCCCAATGAAAATATTGCTTGTGTTGAAATACAAATGCACGGAAGACTTCCTGCAGTTCATGGTCACATATAGGTTTCCTATGCATGAGCCATACACTTTTAAAAATAGAGAGTACAGATCATATGAAAAGTGTCTATGCAAGTTTGTGTGTGCATGCAGGCCCCTGTGTCAACAGGAACTTGAATATGTGGAATTCAGGACCACTGGGCATGATGCCAATTCCAACTCTTCATGCATTATTTTTTACATGAAATTGAATGTCTTAATAAGGCTCATGTCTACTCTACATAGAGTATCTCTCTCACACAGAGAGTGATCTGATTTTATTATTGTTGTTTGTATTGTAGATCCCTTCCCAGAAGCTTTTAAACAGTAAAGCAGGATTTAAAATAAATATGCCTATTATACAGTTTGGTATATAGGTAACTGTTTATTTATAAGCATGCACAGACAGATGCTGCAAGACCAAAATATAAATGAAAAAGGGTTTTGAAAAATGTTGAATTTTGTGAATGTTTTAGATATACTAGTCTATGATCTGGGGTCAGATATATCAGTGTTTCAAAGAGCATAGGACTTTGGAAAATAATTCAGGGGATTATGGATTAAAAAACTTAGGGGGTGCCTTTTTAAATGAGTGTGATATGAAGGACAGGGAGATTAAACCTGCACAGGCTATAGTTGAATGAAATTTTCAATAACTAAGGCAAGGAGGGAAATTGTGATGTTTACTCAAATCCTACAATTTCCACTCCTCATGCAACAAGATAAAAAGCACCACCAGCTGTTAGCATTGCTTGCATGTGCACATAATGCTAAACCATAGTTTATTGTTATTAGGGCAAACCACAGTGAGCCTTTTGACTTACAATACTCCTCCTCCTCCAGCACAGCTTTGATGTGGCATTCAGAAGCTTTGCTTCCACTTCAGATTTTTTCACAGCTTGTCATGATTTCTGAACCCAGATAAACTGTGGTTAATCTTAATTATGGTTAGTGGAAACAAGCAAACTTCAAACCATTTTTTATGAAGTTGGCTTGTTTTCACTGCCCATAGTTAAGATTAACCATAGTTTTGAATTGAGACAAAGCGTTAAATGGTGATAATCTAAAATGGAAGAAATTTTCTGTCTCCTCCTTGCGGATTCTCCAAAGAAGGGAAGGGAGAGTGTGTGAGCCTGCGGTTTGCTGTGGTTATGTTTATGTATTTATATACTGCTTAATATTTCAAAAATCGCTAAGCAGTACAGAGTCTTTAAAAAATATATATTAAAACATAACAAAAACACAACCTAAAACCAGAACAGCAATATAAAACCAAATAAAACAGAAATTTAGACATGTAAAACTGTCCAGTCCAGTCAGGGAAAGCCTCATAACATTAAGCTATAGTTCTGCATTACAAACTAAGCCAATTATGGGCACATGGAGTCAGTAGCCAAGGTGAACATAGGCATTTATATACTTGTATATATTACGTCTTTCCTTCTCTTTGGAAACATACCATCTCCTTTACAGTCCAATAAATGTTTATAAATCATATTATGGTTATAACACTGTTACATAGAGTATTCTGACTCATAGAAATATTTACAGTAAACATGCACAGAGATGCAAGAGACAATTATTGATTTAAAGAAAGGGGTTTTCTGAAGGATTCCATTGCTGACTAGAGCATTTATTTAGTTGCTTGTTTCTTTAAAAATGTAGAGCTTCACAGATTTCCAGTTTTAGTATATGTACTGCAGAAGGGAGCACAGACTAGATTATTTACTGCCAAAAGGTCAGTCTATACTTCAGAGCCACAAACTCAAAAGAGTCTTTAAAGCTGGAGGAAATGCATAATGTGTGAAATACAAATGAGCCCGTGAAAACACTTGCAGGGGGACATGCTGAGGGGCCATAAAGGGATGTATCAACTTTGTGTTTGGAAATACGTGTACCCTATTTAAACTTTTATTGTTTCTCATAATGCAAATAGGTTCTTAAACATGGTAAGAATGAAGAAAATCTAATGTACAGCACAGAAAAGACTCAGTTAGATCATACCAATGGTTCACCAATATTAACATTCTCAGTCTCTATAGGAATAGCCACTACCAGGTAAGAAAAGAAAAGAAAAATTAATTCCCATTCAGCAAGTGATTTCTTGCTCCAATAATAAGGTATTTTTAAAAGGCTGGCAACAACTTCTGGAAATCTACACATAAATTAACTCCAGCACCTATGAATCGGGTGTTGTGCGAAGACACAATACTTTTAAAAATATTGTTTTCTTGGAATCACCTTACCTTTCACTCTGGAACAACAGATCCTCTCTAAAGCAAAAACCATCACTTCAAGAATGTACTGAAGCTAATGGAATACTTCCATCAGACTAAAGAGAGGCACCTCCAGCATGAAGCAAAGGTAGGGACTAGGAGACGCACGCTGTGACAGAGACAAAGGCCCATGCTGTGGGGTTGTCTCTTGCCCCATTTAGCTCATTTGTTGTTATTGGTTTGATCAAAGTGCCATGTGGGTTGCCTTATAAAAGCAGAATTGCTGATTTGTTTGAGCTTGGCTTCCTATCCCTTGATGGGCTATTTATGATGTAATTAAGCTAATTACAAGTAATGAGAGACCCACTGGCCCTGAGCCAAGCTCTTTTCCTATTTAACTAATTCACAGGTGGTAGGAAACCAAAGAACCTATTTGACTCTTTGCTCAAGTGTTTTCGAATGCAAACCACTTCTTATTCAAATAGAGGAACACTTTCTTCTGTGATCACCCAGCTCCCTCAAGGAAATTCAGAACAAATCAAGTCAGAGGTTGATTTTGAATCACAGTAGGAGCCAAATAGCTTATACTGCTTGAGGAAAACTGGAGGAAGCTCTTTGCAGTGTCCTCAGGCGCATTTAGGGGTCTTTAAAACACACATATTCTAGATGTTTAGCTTGTTTAAGATAAAAACTCACCTTCATAAAACTCAAGTTCAGTGAGAAATGCGAAGAAAACACAGAGCACATTATTTCCTGAAAAACTTCAGACTAAAGATGCAAAAACTATCTAGACTCATAATCATCTTCATCCATCATGGAACTCTGAACTCTCTAGGGCAAACCACACTACCATGGCCCAAACACTTCAGTGGCTTCTTACCAAATGAATAATCTTTGTAAAGGAACCCTTCATAAACTAATAGAATACAATGCCACAAAAACAACTTTAACATTCTATCTAGCATGAGTGTAATTAGACTGCTGGAGCAGGAAAATTAAATATGAAAGAGGATTAGTTTCTAATGCTAGGTTTCTGAAGAGATATTAGGTTAACAATGAAATCATATGCATTTTACTCAGGAGTAAGTTACACTGTTTCAACGGAGCTTACTCCCAGTAAGTGTGTACAGGACTGCAGAAGTGATTTTGAACTAGCAAGCCAATGGAATTCATTGCTGGGAAATCCAGTTGTTTGGGCCTAAGTTGTTTTGATTTTTGTTTCAGTGGGGTTGCAAAAAACAAATAAGCAAAGGTTTGCACCTTATGAGCATGAACAAAGCAGAAAAATGCTTACAATATGAGCCTACAGAAAGAGATCCCCTGGAAGCTCAACATATATACCAGTGAATAATTTTTACACAATTTACACAACATCCCACACTCCACATTTTATTATCCAGCCTGCCTTGATTACTGTGCTTTTCAGTTTCTTCATGTGAAGGTTTGTACCTCATTAATCAAGCACTAATCTTTCCAGAGTGTTCCTTCACTATTGTGTGAATAAATGTCTGTTGTGTTGGCCACTGTCTCACCCCTCCTCCTTCATTATCAGAGCCATTTCCCTTTTAAAAATATGGGCTGATTATGCGCATATTTACCCACTCACCATGGACACCTTGCTAATTTCTTTTGCTGATTTCTTTTGGATTGGGGGAGAGTGGAAGGGGTTGCTTTTATTTTTGCAAAATCCTTGCCATTTCAAAATCTCAGACTTATCATGAGTTCCCAATCACTTTTAAATCACACACTGAATGACAGTTTCTTCAGGGATGCACAGCTGCCTGCCTTCTTAACATAAAGACAAACAGTCCTGATCCCAGGATGTCTGTATGTACTGAAAGTAAGCAGTCAGCAGCATGGGAACATATCCAAACCAAACCCTGCAGGACCAAAACAAAGTTACTGTGGTCAGGTTATGCTCTTGATCCCATAATGACAAAGTGCATTTTGATGACAGGTGGACGTGTGAAAATGCACAAACTGCCTTCTCTGTTCTAAGCTCTCTCAATGGGAGAGCCCTATGCAGTCATTGCACCTAAGCTAAACAACCTGGCTACCTCAGACCAGTGCTGTTTTTCAGGCTGAGTGCACCAAACCCAGTTCCAGCACCTCTCAGGTGGGTACCATTGTGGGCCGGCACTCCCTCCACTTCTTAATAACTGCCTTTAATTACTTCTGAGAAGCCCAAAACGAGCATTTCAAGTCAAAATGGAAGCTGGCCAGGTTGTGCGAGTCTACACTTTCTTTAGATCTATGACTCCACGTAGCTCCTAGTCACTCCTAGCCATGATTGGTCAAGCAATGGGGTGGGGCCAGTTCATATTTCCTTTTCTTCAGTCTGTCTCCTATGTAATGGTGGCAGGCTTTAAGCTTTCCATACAGGCTTCTACCATTGCATGCGCGCACACACATTTGCGCAAGGGCTTTCCAACCTGCCCTAGCCATCTTTCTGAATCTAAGAAAATAAGGGAGGTGGGGCACATTAATTTGACTTGCACCAGAACCAGGGGTGACCTCCAAACCAGCTAGGGAGGCAGCTTGCCATGTTTTTTAGCACCTCCATGAGCGATGAATGCAGCTGTTGTCAAATGGGCACCTGTTCAGGGCTGCCCCAAGTCGCCCGGCAATTTACTGTAACACTTCATGGTGAGTTCTTGCACCTTTTTTATTTTTAAGCACTGCTCCAGACTGTTTAAGACCACCTTTGCCGACATCTCTCTCCACAACACCCAATACATATTAAAGCACACTTGGATGGTTTTGCATTTAAACCTTAGTGCTACAAACTTAGTAGGGGTGCTGCTGGGTAATTAAAATACTTGGGGCACTGGTCTATGGCCAAAATTTGCCTCAGGGCACATTAAGATGATGGGTGGATGGAGTCTTATTGACACAGCCCTTTCAAGAACACCTAGCCAAACTATAAGAAAAAAATTGTTGAAAAATGAAGGGACAGAAGAACCAGGTCCGAGCGCAAAAGACCAGGGCTCAAACCCCCTGAGTCATATGTATGTCAAGTGGCACAGGGCTGGTGTTCAGCAGCTATTTATTTTGAATCACTATGACCTTGTACTGAATCAGATAAATGGATGAATGTGTGTTTTGTTTTGCTTTTTATTTATAGAAAGTTTTTCATATTTTAGTGTAAGTTTTCAATGCTATGGTGATTATTGTGAGCCTCTTTGAGCTCAACATTTGTTGTTGGAATAGCAAAAAACAAATATTAAAATAAATCAAATAAAAATATCAGAGTTCAAGGACACATTCCTGACAGGAAAAAACACTCAAGGTTGATGTGGAAATACTCAAGGAAGGTATGGCTGGGAAGAGTTCCAAGAGCCACAAACAGAGCCAATTTTTGTGAGCCCTTTCCAAGTAACCTGCTTTTTGGGGGGTAATATTGTATGATACATAGAGAGTCAAAGAGATGGCACTCTTGAAAGGATCTTTGGCTGCAAATCCTAATCTGTATACAGTCGTACCTCTTGTTATGTCAGTCTCCAGTTGAGTTTTTCCAGCATATGAACATGGAACATGAACACTTCCGGATTTCACCACACATGCACGCATGCGCAGAAGCGGCACTCTAGTTGTGGACTTTTTAGAGTGAAAACGGCACCCCAGAACGGATCGAGTCTGTAACTAGAGGTACCACTGTATCGAGGCCTTCCTCTTTTCATGCGTTGTCCATTGGCCCCTTCAGGAAGGAACTCCTCACTGGGCATACACTATTATTTTGCCTAGAGAAAACAAATTCTCCATGCTTAATTGCCTTCAATAAATCACTCAGACATTTCCAGTATTTTCCACCAGTTTCTTCCCCTCCCAAATTTCCTTTCAACCCTTGAAAGCAAAAAAGAATCTGGCTTCCAGATAAACATGTCGTCCACTTCAGTCCCATGAGGAATTCAGATCCTGCAGAGTTTTTTGTTTGTTTTCTTGCTTGTTCCTAGCTTTAAGGCATATCCTTACAGATTTGACAAAAGTCAGGCTGGGAGGAAACACTCTTTCCCTAATATGGCACTTGAAAGACCATGAGAGAAGTAGGGCTTAAACTTCGGATTTTAAATTCCCTCCACTACAAATTGTTCTCATTGCTGTGGCTTATTACTCTTGTACCCCACTCGTCCTCCAAAGATCCCAAAATAATATATTCGGGGTTCTTACTTACTTCTTCATCACAGCAACCAGGTCAAGTAGGTAAGATTCAGTGGTTTCTCAAATAGGCTACAGAATGAGCTTCATGGATAACTAGGGATTTTAACGTATGTTTCCCTAATACAAATCCAACACTAGCTGTCTTCCCCCATGCATTCAGTTAAGAGTAGGATCACATCCTCTGTGCCTTTAGGCAGAATGTGAGAACAGGTTTTACGCACACACAGTTGGAACAAGTGGAGAGCCCATTCTCATGTTCTGCCCAATGCACAGAGGTCAGGGTGGAGCCAATGGGTGCAGCGCCATTCCTTCTGTGCAGCACATGATCCAAAAGCACAAGAAGAGGGCTTCTATACATTTACACTACATTGGTTCCTTAGGTGCAGTATTTAAAAGGTAAAGGTAAAGGACAGTTAAGTCCAGTTGCAGACGACTCTGGGGTTGTGGCGCTCATCTCGCTTTACAGGCCGAGGGAGCCAGTGTTTGTCCACAGACAGTTTTTCCAGGTCATGTGGCCAGAATGACTAAGCTGCTTCTGGCACAATGGAACACCGACTCCCGAGCAGTGCACAGAAATGCCATTTACCTTCCTGCTGGAGCGGTACCTATTTATCTACTTGCACTTTTTGGGGTGCTTTCAAACTGGCTATAAGCTCCGCAGGCGAACTGTGCCTCTGGGAGGTAACTCTCTTTGGGGCGTGGGGTGGCGCAGCTCAGAAACTAGGGATGGCAGCAGCAGCTGCCTGGAGGACTCCCAAGGGGAGGGGAGAGGAGACTGAGGGAACACTCCACAAGGGAGGGTGTTCGAAAAAGGGTGAGAGGCTGCAACTCTGCAGACAAGGGGTGACATAACTGGGCTCCTGTGCCCCACAGGGGTGCCGCAGAAAGCATATAGTTGGTTAAGAGAGCCGTGGACTCAAAAAGGTTGAAAACCTCTGATGTAGAGGACGATATGATGACTACTTCTATTTCTACATTTCCAGGTTTCAGTGCTAAAGAAAAGTTGCTGTAGTGTTGTTGTGATGGTGCAATGTTGTAAACCACATCGCACACCTCTTTGCATGGTGGGAGTCATGCAGAAAATGTGAACGTGCAAAAGACACAGTCAGATTGCCAGGGAGATAACAACAAGAGGACAATCTGACCTCTAGTTCTATAGTGTGCAGATCTGTCTGGAGCCTGCCTCTTTCTGCCATTGCAAAATGTGCATTTGTGGCCTTTGGCTCTTAAGTTTAAGCAAAGAAAGTATCTTCAAACAAACAAACATTTTCCAAAATACTTAGCTGTCAATATTTGAAAAATGCCTTTTAAGGCTGCAAGAATCAGTGAAATATAAACTCCAGCTGTTCCCAATGAATAGATACTAATTTAAAAGGGCAGGGCAGGCATTTCTGCATTCAATCTCTAGAAGAGTAGGGATGGACAGATAGCACAAAACTGGTTTGTTAACACTTCTGTGCATGAAGTTACCAGGATCAGCAGTTTAGCATTCACCACAACATGGGGGATTAAGACTATTGTTGGTGAATATTGGGCAGTGCTACAGAATACAGTGCATATGTTATGCAAAAAACCACACTATCCTACTTGCTACTCTGTTTTCACACCTAGCCTACCGCACGGGGCTGTTGTGAATACTAAAAGGGAGAGAGGGAGGGGAAGACAATGTATGCTGCCTTGAGCTCCTGAGAAGAAAAGCAAGATACAAACATTTTTACAATTCATGTACAGTAAAAATAAATATGCACCCCACTCCACCCTGCTTTAGCTACAACACTGCACAATCTTGATATTTTACAAGAAAATGGCAAAGCAAAACGAAGCAAGAAGCTTGCCAACACTGGAGTTATAATATACATATATATCACATAAAATATTTTATTGTCAAAACTAGTTGGTCCTTGCAAAATAATGTTTTACAAATCAATATTAGTTTCCTGCCAAATAACAACAGTGATACCCAAGTAAGCCTTTCCTAATTGCTTTAAAAAATAGGGGGTTTTTTTTGGGGGGGCGGGGTGTAGATTAACAAAATAATCCTGTATCTACACAAAATTAAGTACCACTGATTTACAGCTCAAGTTTAACAATGTCTACTCAAAAGGAAATCCTATTGGATTCAATGGGGTTCACTCCCAGGTAAATAGGATTAGCACTGCAGCCTTTTTGTCAAGGACGTGAGCACAGGAGGGTGGGAAGGACTAGATTCATAACAGGCTATGAATTACAGAAATAAATTGCCCTATTCAGAGGCCCAGGAAAAATGAAACTTGCATAGCTCTTTATATTTTGAAAATAAGCCTCAGCACATTTTAATGGCATCCTAAGCTCCATGTACACTTTTATATTTCTATTCAAAAATTATTTGATAGATAAAATTACTATTTTTTAATGCTGCATGTACGCTTTTATTATCAACATGATTGAAATTGTTTAATTATGTGTATGCCAACCAAGATCCTGATACAACTGTGCTGCCTGTCCGTGCTTTGATTTTCTGGACTGTGTGCTAGACGTGCACAGAGAAAGAACAGTAGGCTGACAGGCAACTATATGAGCTGCTGCTGAACACCATAGATTCACTAAATTCAAGTGACGTGAAACACAAACGCCTTTATATGCATATAGGCTATGACTTCATTCAATGGCTAAAAATCTATAAGGTGCCGACTACCAAACAGGCTAGTTCGTTTTACAGAAATTCCGGGGTGGAAGGAGCTTACATTTCTGCTTATAACTTTTGATCCAGGGCAGCCTTCACAAGCAATGTGCTCTTCACCTGTTTTAGATTACAACCCCTGCAACAACAGCCAATGATGAGGAATAATCAGGAATTATGGGAACTGCAGTCTAAAACGTTTAGACAACACTAGGTTGGAGAAGGCTGATGTAGAAACCTGATGCAGAAACCTGTGTTTGAATGGAAGCTAAGAGTTCTGGGCCTAGCTGGCCTTGGGGGGCCCCAAACTCAAACTCTTTCTACACTTCTCAAGAAACATTATTCTCGGAATAATGCCCATTTGTGAGCTTCCCACAAGCATCTGACTGGCCCCTTTGAGAGCAGGATGCTGGACGAGATGGACCTTTGGTTTGCTCCAGAAAGGCTCACCGTATGCTCTTAATGTTATCAAGAAAGCAACCCATCAAACAATTATTTGGATTTAAAATACAGTAGACACAATCCTACATTTATTATTTACTGAAATCTTTTCTTTTTTTTTCTCTTCTAAGCTACTGGATCATTTAAAAAAATACAACTAGTCACAACTTTCAGACTATTACATGGCAGAAATGGGAAAAGCGATGAGTAGGGAGAAGGAAAAAAGAAAACTCAGATATCAGTTCTTAAACTTCTCCTGGGATAGAAACAATTCAAGTAGCCTGACAGAATGGCTGCAAGCTAGGTGACAACACGCATATATGCATAATCAGTCTTTTTGTGAAGCATCATACCACAGTCATTTCAGGCAGCAGATTCCAGGGGAGGTAAGATTTTTCTGGGCTCAACCCCCATCCTGTGGGACATTTAAAAAAAAAAAAAAAAGAGCATGGAAAGTATACTGTAAGTTTTTGCTTCAAGTGCTAAAAAGGAATGCCAAGTCTCGTACTGAAGCCCAGTGATTTAAATGAAGGTAAGCATGCCCAACTCTGTGAGGGATTGTGGCCAGTTTTCCTACATTGAAAATCACTTATTTGCTTTACTATAGCAGCATGCTGTATCAAAAAATGTCAAAATTCATTGTTTTGAGACAGAAATCTCTGCATCATGTTTATATTTCAAATGAACTGCATTTGTCAAAGAGCCAAGGCACCAACAAGAGATAATCAAGATATTTTCACATACATAGCTGTCTCCATCCAGCCATGGGAGAGATTCCACAGTTTTTAAAAGGCTTTTTAAAAAAAGCCACACTGTTTAAGAATGTCTTCATCAAAAGAAGGCATGCCAGAAAGCACTTTGTAGGATTCCTAAACCTATTCCACAAATGCAGTGTGTTGTTTTATTAAATTTGCATGCTGTAATGCAGAGTGACATATTACTTTTAACAAAAAGTAAACAACTTGTACCAAAGTTGTACGCCCTGGTTTTTTAAAGCTAAAATTCTGATTTTTCCCATGTCTTCCAGTGAGCTATTTCCCAAGAATAACAAATACATATATAGAAAAACTGGCTGGCGTTATGAAGTATTTCCAGAGGACTATGATATTAAGGGCATATAACTAACAACAACAGAAGGAGAAACTCTAACTCAGCCTTTACCAACCTGGTGCCCGTCAGAAATTTTGGACTGTAACTCTGATAAGCCTCTGTCAGCAGATTATAGTCCAAAACATCTGGAGGTTGGTGCTGGGTTGGCAAAAGCAGCTATAGCAAAGTCATGATACAATGGGGGGTAGGGTGGAATACATTGCGTAGAAGAAAAATTAATGCAAGGGTATAATTGTGTAATAAAACTAAGGAGGACACAGGAAATTATTTCTGAAAACTCAGCAAGAGAATGAATGGTAATGGTTAAGAATGACCCCCTAGAATATATCATTATGAATCTTCATCAGTGCTTGCAAGCTCTTCCGAAGCAATGATGAAGACGATCAGTTTGTGCTTAAATGGCAAGGGGCTAGAGGTGATGATAAATAGCAATCCTCCCCTTTCAAATATAAGCGCTTCCCAGCCCATACAGTGCCACGAAACTCTTTGCTATTTTTACTGCAACAGACTCATACAGCTACTCTTTGAGAATTTATCCCTGTCTAACTCAATTTATTTCCTAAACAGGATAACAAGCTTAGTAGATAAAGGGAATAGACTTGCATTAGTGTATCTTGTGTTAGGTGAGGCATTTTGGAAATGGGATGGCTTTGGGAGTTAGTAAGTAATGAGATTACAGAGCCTTTCAGCTCTTGGTTATCACTTCCAGACAAGCTCAGAGCAGAGTGATTGACACCTGCTCCCATCTGTAGATAACCAGCAACTCTGGCAACTAATGGCTTGGAGGACCGAAACACACTGTGGATGTCTCTGTCCAGTTAAGAGACAGAGTCCAAGCAAAGTATGAATGTGTTCATATTGTTTCTTGCTCTGGGATTGTGTGAACAATAAAAAGTGGGTTACAAATAAATAAAGTACTGTGCTCTTGTCCTTTTAACTCCATAGTTTTCCAGAATCCCCTAGGTCTTATGAAGATCACTTAACTGTCTGTGATACTTTGGAGTGTTCCCATCCAAAAGCAGCTTGTTTGTGCATGAGAACCTAACAGTCTTTGTCTCTGGTTTCCTGAGACACTTTGCCAACATTTTAAGTAGGCAATTATAATACTCAGTCATCATGCATTCCTTACTTTGATGCCAGATAACAACATTTAAGCAATGATTTTCTTTGACTTACACTGTCTGTCCCAAGATGCCCTGTCATAGCTGTCTCATTGGCTGTATTTCTTCTTTCTTTTTTTTCTTGCAGAATTTCCTCAACTTCAGTAGAAAGATATGCCAAAATAAAAATCATTCCTAGGCAAAAATGCAATTCTGAGTCTAAAGGCAATTTAGATTTTCTTATTTATTAAATTATACAGCCTGATGCAATGCTAAGGTCCTTAGTGAGTAACCACTTCATACTTTCATTCTATAGGCACACACTTTACAGCTGAGAGGTAGGTTCTTGCTCTGTAATCCTATGATTGACTTGGCCTTTGAACTCAGACCTCTCAAGTGGTCTAGGTCAAGCGTTATGTTCACTGGGTGGAAACCACAATATATAACTCACACATTATGAAAGATGACCGCACGTTATTAAAGACATGGACCTGTGACAGGGAACCTTCGCCAATGATGGCTTTTTAGCACAAATATGCACTTATGTAAAATACTCATGTTTTCAAAGTATTTCCCCCCTTCATACACCTGTTTTTAGAATGTCTAGAAATTGAAAGAGTTTGGCCTCTGAAATAACTTGTAGTCCAATCCTAACCATGAATGTTCAGAAATAAGTGCTATTCACTTCCGGGTTAGCGCGATCGGATTAATGGCGGATTCCCTCCGAGCTCCGGAGGGAATCGGCTCTGCTGAAGACGGGTCTTACCGCGCCGGCGACGCGGGGACCCTTAGAAACCGCAGGCGCGGAAGCCTGCGGACTTGGTGACTTGGCGGGCACCTTTAAGCGCCTTCCCCAACCCACGAAGAGCCTTTTTAAAGGCTACGGAGAGGGTGCGGGGAGTGGCGTGGTGCTGTGAGTAGACCACTACTTCAGTGGAGCGTAGCCGCGAGCCATGGCCGGAGAGCGCTGACTTTTTTCCCAAAATTCGGACTGGAAAACAAACAACCCGTGAGTAGAATGGAATCTGGACTTTAAAATTTATACCTTTGAATTCGGTACAATCGGGGGATGTGCTAAAGGGAAGTCCGCACCCCCCCTACCTACAAACGATCTAAAGCAAGGATTGGAGAACTAAGGTGGAGAGCATTGTTTTTGGTGTCAGATAAAAGATACTTCAATGAATTTGATAGAAGTCTTTGTGCTGGAGAGAAAGTGAGGAATTTTGGAAGCTTTTGTGTAAACCCCCCCCCCCCCCGAACCCGGGAGCGTCCTGTGCGTAAGCCGGAGGAAAAAGAATAAGGAGTTTGACAGCTGTCAAAGGAGCTGTCAAACGGGCGGTTGAAGTTAAGAACTTTGTTACTTAATAACTCTCTGAACTAAAAGTGTTGCATTTGAACTGAGGTGGTTGGAAACAACGTAGCTATAAACAATAAGTAACGGACTGTTGGAAAAGGACTATCAAGTAATTGGAATCCCCCTAGGGGGAACTAGAGACATTACAATGGCTGCAGAGGGAAAATTACTGGCAGAGATAGAAAAAATGTTTTTTCTCGTGGGAATCCTGCAAGAGCAGAGTACGGCTATGAACAAAGAACTTATGACCTTGAATTCTAAAACAAACAACTCTGCTGAATGCATAAAGGATTTGACTAATAAGAAATCTGCAGCTGAACCAGAAGAGACATTTTTGGAACTGGTGGAGAGGAAAGAAGGAGTGGAAAAATTGCAGGAAAATACCAATCAGAAGCCTATATTGTCAGGAAATAAAGAAGAAGATCTTCGGATTACAAATCTGCGAAAGATGAGAAAGATGAAGGAGGAAGTCCCTGGAGTACCTGGAATACTGGAATTTAAAAGAATAAAGAAATATGATTGGGACTTCCTCTTTGAGTATGGGAGATCAGCTGACCTTTTGCAGCAACTGCTTTTAAGTATTCTGGATGGAAGAAAACTTGGTGTGACTGCGACTGAACTCCTTCGAGACCCGAGGACCAACAAAAAGGGTTACCAACAAAATCGGCGGAGAGAGACTGACAGAGACTTGAAGGCCTCGGATGTGAGGAATCCGGGCTAGGAACTGTTTCTGTGGACATAAGGGATGGAAACCGGGCTAGGGAGGGAGGGGAGAACAGAATTTTAAAATTTTATGATTTTTGTATTTGGCCATTATGACATATAACTAATTAAAATATAAAGGGAGAAATTCGTGGGAGGGAAATTAGGTCGACCTTAGAAAAAAGATTTAATGTTTATAAGAGAATTGGATAAGTTAAATGTGGATAAGTAAAAAGAGTTAAGTTTTAAAAATAATAATAATATGTTAAAGATGAGAGATAAGAACTTGCTGAATTAATTATTGGAATTGGGATGTATGAAGAGGGGGTGGGGGGAAGTCAAGGAAAGGGGGTAAAGAAAGTAAGAGTATGAAATTATATATGTTTTGTTTTTGTTTTTATTTTTGTTGTGTGTGTGTGTATAAAATGTGAAAACCTAATAAAAATTTTATAAAAAAAAAACAAAAAACAGAAATAAGTGCTATTCAATTCAATGAGGCTTATTCTCAAGGAAGTCAAGTTAGGGTGGCAGCCTTTGAGATCATGCTGTTGTTTATGTTTGATTATCTTTAATATCAACCAAGAATCCCTCTTGATTGTTCTAACAATGAAATATGTCTGTACAGCAAGAACTGCTTCCCCACAGTAGTGGAGGAGTGGAGAATCTGTGGCCCTTCAGATGTTCCTTGACTCCTAATTGCCATCAGCCCCAAACAACATGAACAATGGTCTGGGATGATGGGAGTTGCAGTCCCACAGCAGTTTGAAGGTGTCACGGGTTCCCCACCCTAGTCTACAAATACATCTAATTCTGAGCTAGCATGAGAGATCTTTTGGATTAGAATGAGTAGTTAATGAAGTTAAGCAACAGCAAGATAATTTTAAATACATTGCATTCAGTTTGTGTGCCTCTGTTCTCAGAAGTCTCTTTAATTCAGCAAATGTTTCTGTGCATGGAAGAGGAGAAAGTTATTTTTGATAATTATTCCCCTCTACCTCTGCAGGTTCCCATACCACAACCCAAATCTGCTCCAGAGGATTGGGAAACTCTCTGGAATACTTTGGGAGGTACCTCAGGGGTCTGCAGGAAAAAAGGATTAATGAATATAATCTTCCCTGCCCTTCTGTTCACAAAAGTCTAGGCTAGACCAAACATTCTTCCATAAGCAGAAGACAATTGGATGCAACTCTGTCAGGGCTGGTTACAGGGAGCATAGGACTCTTTTTACAACAGCTGCACTGGCTACCATTCTGTTTCCAGACACAATTCAAAGTGCTAGTTTTGACCTACATCGCTTCGGTCCAACATATCTGAAAGACCTATTTCCCTCATACGAAACTGCCTGGGCTCTGAAATCTTTGAGGGAGGCCCTTCTCTCAGTCTTGCCACTCCCAAAGGCACGCGTGCTGGGGACATGGGAGACAGCCCTCTCAGTGCCTGCTCCCAGACTTTGGCACTCCCTTCCCAGAGAAGGTAGACTGGCTTCCTCCTCCTCCTTTATCACAGGTGAAGACTTCCCTGCTCCATCCAGTTTGGGGGAACTGATTGTTTCTAGGGAAAGGGCTGGAGCTATTTTTATTGTAATTATCTGTATCTCATTTCTGTTAGTGTTTAATTGCTTTAAAGTTATTGCTTTTTCTGTTTTTAACTGTTTCTATTTTATCTGTACACTGCCTTGAGTCCTGGTCTGGGAAAAAGGTAGACTATAAAAAAAATCATCATCATCTTTGGTTTCTCACCACATATGTATTATATTCCTCCATAAATTACTAGGGATGGGATGGACCACATGTCAAATACATTTTGACATTAAGATTCCATCAGACAGAAAGCCCCAGGCAGCTAACCACAATACAAGTACAGCATGGTCAGTCGCAGCTTTAGTATCTTCCATTTTTCCGTCTGAATGGCATTACACCATTTCAATTTGCATAATCTTTTCTGGGACACTCCAGAGAAAGACAGCAGAGACACACAAAGAGATTGTGACACATTAGGAGCCAGGTTAATTTAAGACCACCAACTTTCTCTGCTCAGGACCTAAACCTCCCTGCTGGTAATGACTGCCTTGCTCTGTTGACCTTGAGGTGAAAGGTTCCATCTCCTTTTTCCAGGTCCCTGGGGCTAACTGTTCTACCCCTTCTATGGATTGCTTCGGCCATGGTCACATTTTTATGCATTTTCTTTTAGCGGACACGCTGTGGCACAGAATAATTTGAACAGTGAAACAAATTCCAACTTAATGTTAACAGCTCAATCCTACAGCTGTTGTCATTTACCTCTTTCAGCACTTTAAAATTTAGCTGCTGCTTCATTACTTGTTTTTAAGATTATTATCACTAGTGGTCGCCTTCCCTGCTTCTAATGCGGCAACAAGAATAAATAAGGGCAGTAATCACTCCACACATATGGGTTATATGCATGTCCTCCTGACTAGAAGAGTCAATATACTCTACTTATCAGAGTCAGTGGAAACTTTGCTTTAAAAGTCATCAGGACTGCACTGGAGCAAAAAAACCCTAGCATAATCCCAGGTGTTCCGTCATGGAGGTACAGACAGCTGTATTGTTATTTTGATATGAAGTTGTCTTATATTATCATTGTCCATCCAACCTACTATTGCATAATCTTCTCCAGGCCTTCCTCCAGAGATCTTTTTAGGTGGAGATGGTTAAGAATTGAACCCAGGACCTTCTAAATACACAAAATGAGGTTATTCTACTATTTATATTCTGCCTAACAAGCATACCACCCATAGATATCATGCTTATCTGTAAATATGGGGTTGTCAATCAGTCCCAACCTGCCAAATAAGCAAAATAACATGATGTTCATACATAGGGAGAAGATTTTTAATAACTTTGTTAAGAATAGCCACCCTGTTTTTTTCCTGAGAAGAATACTGAAAAAGATATATGCCTATATGTGGGAAGTCACCAGCAAATGTCCAGGTTATATAAATAGATCTTCTCCCCCACCTCATCCTTCCTTGGGAAACAAGGATTGACAGCAAATGGAGGATTCAGGATGCTGCTTTCATTTTCCATCACTGCTCATTTCCCTCCTGGGAACATGTTCCCAACTCTTAGCACTGAGGGTAGGGAGTAGAGTAGAGAGGTTTTGACGCAGAATGCTAAATGGAGAACTACAACCCATCATGGCTTAGTTTTGCTCTCCTAACTTGGAAAAACTCCCACAAATATCAGTGCTACACAATGCGAACATAAGGTCCAAGCACAGGGGTTAACCAAAAGCACCTACTGTTCATGGAGAAGGAGAATAGGCAATGAATGATACCCATAGCAAAGCCATTGTTCCAGAACATCACAATGACAATTGGAGTTCTATCACTAAGGAAGAAAGGCAAGACTTTGCCCTCCTGCAAAGCCTACAGACTTATCCGCATTGACAACACACACAATTTTGATAAATCTTGTAGCACTTGCAGGGGTGGTGATTCTTGATGCTCTTGGAGTGCAATGAACTCTCTGAACCAGAGAAAATTGTATTTTCCAAAAATGGTATAATGATGTACGCCAAGATCATGGTGCCATTTCCATGTGATGAGGCCAATACAGAACTGCTAAAGAGAGCAGCAGATGAGAGGTTCTAATTATTATTCAGCAACAGTGGTCTGGGTGTTCCCACTGAATGTGAACATAAACACTGATACAAGCAGAACAATGGGCTTTGAACTGGCTGCAGCAGGAAGTGAATGGGGAAGCTGTTCATGGCTCTCTGGGTACTGCATTGTCTTACTGTCTATATGCAGAGACTAAGCAACACTACCCAGCTGGTGATCCATGTGAACTTCTCTGCTGGCAGCACTGCCACACCAGAGGCAATGCAGTCTGCTCTGTCATCAAACTTAACTCTGTTAACTCTGGGTAAGGGAACATAGAATTTGCCTTGTTGCATTATATGCAGATACATCTGAAAACTGAAAGACTGAATCATCCAATTGGTCATTCTATATCTAGAAGAGGTGTAGTGCACGATGGAGTGAGCTCCCATTGCTCGGTCCCTGCTCCTGCCAACCTAGCAGTTCAAAAGCACGTCAAAGTGCAAGTAGGTAAACGGCGTTTCCATGCGCTGCTCTGGTTCGTCAGAAGCAGCTTAGTCATGCTGGCCACATGACCCGGAAACTGTCTGCGGAGAAAAGCCGGCTCCCTCAGCCAGTAAAGCGAGACAAGCGCCGCAACCCCAGAGTCGTCCGCGACTGGAGTTAACGGTCAAGGGTCCCTTTTCCTTTACTATGAAATAAGGGGGGGGGTGCTTTGTCCCTGTCCTCTCCTGCTCCACTATATCACTATCTGGAACCTAAGGTAAGAAAGTTAGTGCTGCTACTTCTTGAAGATGGATAAATTAGTGCTGCTCCTTTGAAGAACTCCAAAGTCAAAAGCAATAGAAGTCCATCATTGCTGGCTTCCTAACGTCTTCAGGGACAATCTAACCGCCTGCTCCTCCACTCCCTACTTAATAAAATCCATCAGTGCTATTTTCTTTTAACCTCCAAGGACTAAGAGGAGTGGTGGTGGGAACACAACTTAGTGCTAGAATGAAACAGTTTATATGCAGCCTTGAAAAAGAATGTTTACCCTCACATGAATGCCCTATAGAAAAAGCCTATATAAGTGAATGGCTCTACCCCACACATGCCCTCCACACAGAAGCTCATAATCTTCAACGACATTAAACAGTGTACATGAGCCATGACACTTTTCTCTGAGGCTTCAATGCCCCTGGGCATATGGGTTTGTCTGCTAGAGCATTCTTTCTGTATGCCCCTGCTGTAAAAAATAATGCAGAATCCTCATTCTGGAACCTTACACGCCTGTCCCCAACCTCTTTCCTTCCTGCTCAAATATAGAATTATGGTCTGTTCCTGCTGTTTAATCTGCCAAGTAGAATGTGGGCCAAGTGGGAGGAGGTGTCAGGCGCATTAAATCTCTCACCTTTCTCTAAGCCCTGGCTGCAGTTTATTGGCAGAGTTGGTGGCCTGGGCCATGTTAACAGCCCACATTGATTAACTCTTCCTCCTCATGTTTCCCACTTTCCTGGCTGTGCTCTTCCCCACCCCCTCCCTTTCTATTCACCCACCACCTCACTAGAAAGAGAGGCACATAAAGACATACAAATTATCGACTCAGGGAAAAAACCTAATTAAAGACAGCTCAGTTTACAGCTCTGGTTTCCCAGCTGGCTTTTAGGCAAGGCTAGAGGTTAATTCTCATTAACTGGGAATAACTGAAATAGGGGTTCAAGGGAAAGAAATGCATTGCAGAATAAAAAGAGAAACGTCAGTGATGGGCTGCAGAGGCTTGTTGGTGTTTTGCCAGCACCTTGCCCTTTAAGTAGCCCCCAGTTGCTACCACCAGGCAACAACCAGGCAACGACTACTGTTTGGACATTGCCTAGAAGCTCCACCTGTGGGAAAATCTTGTCCCCGTCGTCAAAAGGGGGGGGGGGAGACCACCCAAGTAACTACCCACAAGGTACAACACAGTCAGTCAGGTGATTTGATATTTCCTCTAGAAGTTGCTAACCCACATGGTTTTATCCATTGTCATCCATTTGTCTCAAGAGACAATTGAGTGCTCCTTTGGGGGTGAAGTCAAACCTGCATTAGCAGCACCAAAGTATCCTCCCTGGGATGCAAGCCTGGGCAGTGTGTATGGAGGTTCTAGGCTACCCAGATGGCAAGACCTCGCTGATGTGGTCCAAAGGAAAGCAGAGCAATATGCTTGGCACCAGCTTGGCTAGGAGGCAGCATACAAAGGACCATCCAATAGTCTTTAGGGCCTCCACTCCAAATTTGTGTAGGGTTCACTCCTGAGCCTTTTCTTGTCCCAAAGATATCCCGCAAGAGTGCAGAGGTTTGAGATCAGAGTTTTCCTTCTCCTAGATGAAAAACTCAGGTTTTTCCATCTAGCCCAGGTTGATGAGCCCTGCCTGCCCCCACTTCCCTTTTACAGCATGTGCACAAACTGCCTTCTTAACCATTAGACCCACTATTGTTCTCACTCACTCAATCCACTGGTGCCTGTCATTGTATGCAGGGGAAGACCCAAACTCACTGAGGGTTTGAGACCCATTGGCTCTCCTCACCTGGTTTAGCTGGGCAGTTGAAGCCATTCCCGGGGTGTGGCTGCTGTCACATGCTGACAGCTTCTAGGAGCCACATGTGAGAACTAAGTGCAGAATGGAGATCAAAGATGGACAAACTACCCCAGAGGAAGCATGAAGTGCCCCCCACCAGAGGTACCACCCCTCTGCTAACACCCCACATGGTTTTATCACCTATCATATATTTACAGTGTTCTGAATTTTAAAAAAGTCTAATTTTTGCCTTGCTTATTAAAAAGGATCTATTCCATTCCTTTTAGATTTATAGAGAAAACTTGATAGACCATGTAATCTAAGAGCTAACAAATATAGGTAAATATATGCATTTATTTATTATTAATGTGTAACAGTTGCTTTCTTTCTTCCAAATATACTTCAGACAACAAACAGCATCTAAAATAATTGAATTTAACATTTAAAAAACCAACAATAAGTTAAAATATCAGTTTCATCCAAAACAGCAACAGCAGACCAACAGTGCAAAACCTACACAGTATTTCACAACAATGTCAGTCTAAAACTTTTTTCCAATATACAGTAAAAATGTTTTCACAAGCTGCTCAGAGAGAATCATGAAGAACTATCCATTTCTAAATCATGCACAGATTTGCAAAAGAAAGCATTAACCAATATATGTAGCTTTCAGTAAACAGAATTAAAAATGAGATGAATGCCAGCCCATGCATCATAACCACCTAAGTGCTAGAAGATCAGACTTTTTTAGATGCTCTTCCATAATGCAAATACTCTAGCTGCTGGCAGATCAGCTGCAAATACAGGTCAATGGACTTCATAAAGAAGAAAGTGAGTGAAAATGTAAGATTATTGCTATAAGCAATGGCTTAATTTTAATTTTACTTGTGGAAAGTCAACTTCCAGTGAGGGGCATTCATAATACATCTCATGCTGTGATAGCGCCAATATGTACTCAGCCCCTCCTTACTTTTGACTATGCTGTTGAACACTGAGGCATGCAACTGCCAACTCCTATACACATAATTATGTGCACATCAGATTGTATACCTGATTACAACTAATGCAACCAAGAACAAATTCTAGAGAACAAATCTGCAAACATGTTAAGGGCATTAAGCCCAGGGCAAAGGAGGACAGCGTGGCTGGAACAAGAATTCAGTGAAAGGAGGAAGCGATTCCTTGGAAACACATACTGTGGGGTGGATAGAAGTGCTGAATGCAGGGGAGAATGATCTCTTCAGTAGGAGGAATTGCAGGTAGTCTTATCTGGAATTGTGGGAAGCAGTTACCTGCTTACTGAGAAAGATTTGATTTAATTTCCTTGGCTTTACGAATCAGGAAGCATTGTTTCCATGTTTATGTGCATGTTGTTGTTGTTTAGTCGTTTAGTCGTGTCCGACTCTTCGTGACCCCATGGACCAGAGAACGCCAGGCACTCCTGTCCTCCACTGCCCCCCGCAGCTTGGTCAGACTCATGCTGGTAACCTCGAAAACACTATAATCCAGGTAAATTCTTCCATCCCTTCACCATTCAATTCGTTTCCAAGCTGCCTTCCGTTTCATTGCCAAGTCCCATGATTCATTATTATTTCTGCTTTTGTCAAAGCTTCAGGACCCCAGAGTCAAGTGATATGGGGCTGGGCGGGGGGCGGGGGAGAAACCTTACTGGCAAAGGTAGAACTTTCCCAACTTTTTTTATTGTAGAGTAACAGGAAACCAAATCCTCTTATAAAAAGGCTCAAAGACATTATCAAAGTGACTCATTTGAAACCCCCACCCCCAATTTCTAAAATACAGAAATCTTTCAATAGGCCCAAAAGAGGAACTCAAATGAGTACTTATACCATTAAAACATAAAGGTGGGATAGATTATATTTCTGTCTACCGCTTGTTCTCTGTTCATATTCCAACGTTCTTGCTTGTAAAAGAGAAGGGCACTCAGGAGTGCAGTTCTAGCCAATCCAGAGCTCGAAGTAAAAAATGCATGGTGCTGGAGGAGAGGGGCTAAACCAGACTTGTTACTAAAAAAACTCAACATAGACAAATACTATGACCTTCCATGTTCTTGACAACCTTACATTTTTTCAGTCCCAGGCGGGCAGCAAAAGCAAAAAGAAGAGGTTTGTCAAGCCATAGGTAGGTCCCCACACATGGCCTGTGGCCTGTGTTCAGTTTGGTACATCACAGAAGTTGTGCAGAATCAGTACTGAATAATTAACTCCAACTGCTGCCACAACAACCCTTACTATAACAGGGGCAGAGCTGGGCTAGACTTCCCCCGACAGTTTACTGAATGTGGTTAAGAAACTTTACAGAATGAAGTACACCAAAATACAGAAGAGATAGGAAGAGGATATTATAATATCTATATGAGTCTCAAGTATCACATTGAGTCAACATAACTGATTTCGTACCTGAGGTCAAGCATATCTCAACCCAATGGCATATCAACTAGTCTAAATTGCCTCCAAAATCAATTAATCTATATGTTACAGCTAAAAAATAATTCAAAGGAACAGGAGTTAAAGAGGACAGGGTGTCACAAGATGATTCACCCCTGCATGACAAACTGCACCTACCAAAAGTTCTTCCATGAAACTATTAGAGCACACAGTTCTTCCTTTTAACTTTGACTACCCTTCATACAGTGAGTGCAGAACAAGTCGTTTGCATTCGTAATTTAGCACTGTAAATTCCTAAATAAATGCTTGCTTAGAAAAATAATAAGATCTGAACATCAATTTCAAGTGATCAGAGAGCCTCAAGTGTCCTATCAAGGTGTAATCCTAACAGCCACCCTGTAAAGATATATCAGTATCAGTACCCCCTATATTGCAGATATGAGTGGTACGGTTATTTCTGTTGATTTCTCTGCTAGAGAGAAGTATAAGACATGCAGGTGTAGTGTTCTAGACATACTTAGCAATCACTTTCATGAATTCCTGTGCTTGCAGGGCCAATGTGACTCTCAAACATCCTGCAGATTAGCTGCAGTTACAGCTCATAAAGGCCAGAGGATGTTTCCTATTGAATCTAATAGCACGTCTGTGCTCCTATCACCACTGTTACCAAATCTGTGCTCCCATCACCACTTTTACCAATCTCCTCCTGCCACTGCCAGTCCCCAAATCCTGCCAGTACAGTATGTGAATATAACAGAAGCCTACTTACAAAAACATTGAAAACACAAAAATAGTCATACGGTTGCAGGGTAAGTGTCCACCTATCACCTCATGACTCACATCAATAAATATTCAAAAGATGATGGCTCTTATAATGTGCAAACATATTAAGCACAAGGTTCAGACTTACTGGTGATGAGCTACTGTGGGCTCCACACAACCTGCAATAAATACTCAAAGCTAGACACAAATGATATTTTTGTCATTAAAATGACAATGTAATAAAACACATTTATTGACAGATCTTAAAAAGCAAACTTTTAAACATACACTATTCATCACATTCCCTGATCACCTCCCCTTGATCTGCAAATCTCTCACATTTTGTCATGTGCCCAACACATGCAATTTCATGCTGCAGAAATCTGAAGAGTAAAGAAGCAGCACAGTATGAAAATAGAGGCCTTCATGTCATATCCTAGCAAGAAGAACTTGCAATCTATAAATACACCAGCCCTGAGATACACATTGATTCATTTCCCCTGATTATGGAAAAGGAAGAAACATTTGCAGGAAATTTGTACCTAAGCTACAAGCTTCCTTTGCTTTTAGTGGATAGTTACCTATAGATGCTACCCTGACCAGAGTCATACTCTTTCATTTTTGAGGCAGCACTTTGTATTTTGCACACTGTATGAAATACAGTGCTGTATTCCCCTTGTTTATAATGCAATTTCATGCTACATGCAACTTGAAAGTACAATGAAAAGTTCAAGTATCTTAAGTCATGTGTAGTGTATTGTCTTTTATATCACATCACTATAATTAGCTGCAAGCACACAGGAAGTAGACACACTCACGCAAGGCGACAGTCATGTGCACACAGAATTTGCTTTGCCTATCTTTTAAGGTTTTTGTGAGTATGGTAAGTCGGAGAGCTTCTCCATTGACTTAAAACTAAAACATAACCCCCAGGTCTGGATCTTGATACTCTCCAAGACACATTCCAGATACAGAACTTTTAACAAAACATTAATTGCCAGAAACTGTGTGATGGTGACAAAAGGCATGGGGACAAGTCGGCGTTGCCAAGCCAAGTGTAGAAACAAAGGCAGCCAGCTATCTGAGACTTACAAGGTCTCCATCACATGCACCACCACATCTCCTTTCCCACCACTGGTCCTCCACCTCCTGCAGTACATAACATTCCCTGTCAACTCCCTCTTTCTTCTCTTCCCTTTAATGTGCTCTGCCTAATTTCCCCCTTACCAGTGCTATCCCCAGCAAGGTGAGCACTTCAGCCCTGCAACCAGCATCAATTCAGTGATACAGCACAGAGAGAACACTATTTTCTAACCACTTATATTTGAAAGACAGAATTCGAACAAAGCAGTAGCATAAACAGATTTGTCCCTACCCACCAGAGGTTAAACATAGGATGGGAGAGGAAGGTGGGAGAAGGAGGTGCCAATCCAGTTCTGCAAGATTTAAGCCACTCTCACGGACAACCATAATAGCAGCACACAGTTAGCTCACTTGGAAATTCTCAGCAAAAGAAAAATGCATTAAGTTAAAAAGTCATCATAAAGTAGTCTGAAAAAATCGCAGGATGAAAAGGTTTTACTACAAGTTGGCTCATGTGTTGCTCTTCATTGAGCATGCAAGGAGAAGCAGTAAGAGGACAAAAAGGCTAATGTAGATCAGATTCATAAGAGGCATCCTCCTCCCTGTGAGGTCAATTAATTAATTCAATGCAGTACCCTTCACAGGCGATCATTGCCGCATGCCAACTAGCCCTGAAGATTTACAGACAGTCATCCCAACACCTGTCTCCTCCTCGGCATGGAAGATCCACATGCAGCACTGCAGTCCCTTCCTAGGAAGCTCATATGTGACTTGCTGCCAACTTCTCAGCACACATAGCAGCTTGGGTTCACTGAGCTGTCAATCTGCTGTCTGTACTGCCAGCTATGGTGCTTGACTCTAAAAAAATCTAAGGAAACTCCACAAGCTGCAAGGCCAGTTATCTCCAGATGGAGAGAGACACTGAAGTGCAATGCACTACATGTGTGATTGACGTAGGCTGCTAGCCCAGGGGCTTCTCAGAACCTATTCCAGAAAAAAATGTTGCTCATTATCGTGGCTAGGATCCCAAGAAAATCTGCTGCTGGAAATAGCATTCTTGGAAAGATAGAGTGGCCACTCTAGCAAACCTGAAATTAAAACAGAACCTCCAGGTCTGGATCTTGGTGCCCTCAAGAGACACATTCTGGATGCAGAACTTTTATCAAGCCATTAATTGCCAGAAAACATAACACAAGGAAGACCACAACTATGCTATAACACTGATTTAACATAGTGTCTGTGCCTTACCTTTGAAAGTGAGCTGCACTCTTGGAGTAGCAAAGAGGTAATCCTTGGAGTAGGATGGCCACCAGCCTACAATTAGTAAGGTTGCCCAAAGCAAAAAGCCAACGAGGGGCATAGTGGGAAGAGGTGTGGATCCAAAATCCAGGAAGAATTCTTAGGGAATCTGTAAGAGATGGGAAAGTGAAGACAGAAACATTATTTCCCAGAACAGGTTATGAGACAGGAACTGAACTAAAATTCTCTGGTTAAAAGTCATTCTATTATTCTGCTCAACTCCACCCTTGGGAGGAGAAACTTGCAGGTTTAACAATTCACCAGTCTGTCCTTCAGAAGGCTAGCCCATTTCCCCAGTGCACAGTCTCTGTCAATCAACTTAATTGCAATTCTGAAATTAAGATTAGGTGAGAGAACATCTAATTTTGGAGTGGGGAGAAGAATACTGTTGCAGCAGTGAATACTGTAAGGCCCAATCAAAATGGGCTCATAATATATTGTGCCTCCCCCATACCCATTATATAGTGCAATATGGCTATACTAGAACCAAAACGCAAAACTATGGCTGTGATTACCTACGTCAAGTTATATTACTCACTGTGAGAGAAAATAGTGAGAGAATCAGCCCCGCCCTATGACTAAGAGCTAATCTTTGGGGGTTCCTGGAGCACACAGGAACCTGAGCTTCAACTTTCTTGTTCTGCATTCCTTTAACATTATGGTTTTAGCTGGCCTTATACACTCCCCTATATTGAGGATACTCTGGCACATGTCACACTTCAGAGCATCTTCTACATAATTATTTGGATTAACTTTGCCTCTGTGTGTGTTTTGTGAATTTTTCATTTTAGGTTTCACTGAGCCTCTGGCCCTGAACCATTCTTAGCCTTTGATAAATATTTTTTGTCTTCAAGGTAACAGATAAAGAAAGAAAACAACAACTGCAGCACATGCCGTAAAGAACTGATATATTTTTGGAATGGAAAATTCTCCCTTCCTCTTCTGCCCACCTCTTCTCTTGAATGAAGGGGGGGGGGGAATCCAGACACTGCTAGTGTCTGGTTCCCAGAGGCACTTGTTACAGCAACTTTCTGTATTTAAATGCATAGAGAATAATTAATTACATAACACAAAGAATCCATCAATAACATTATCAGTATTTATGATTTAAGTAAGATTAATGTAAGCTTTTTGGGTTAGTTGCGGTACTCTTACGCACACTTTGACCGTGTGTGCCTTTTCACTGACTGAACTCTTAACCAGGGTCACTGTCTTTACCACCAGAACATCAGCTTTTCACAGTGTGGCTGGAGCAGTCTCCAGAAAGAATGAATACCAGACCGTATGAGCCCAACTACAATTAACAAGCTCACATGCTGCTCTCATTTGGTAAAGTAAACAAGGTTTGATTGAGGGGCAGTAATCAAGTCGCCTCCTCTCAGGAATGAAAAGAGTCCTTATAGGCCTATCCTATGGCAGTCAGAGCCAGCAGCCCACCCACTGGGGGCTTCTCCACCCCCACAAGAGTGCCCCTTCCCTACAGAAAGAGAGGAGGATGGGGCTGCAGTCTTTATGATGTACTACCTCTGTACCCTCCTACTGAGCACAGAAATGCAGTGAACCAGGGGGGAAGAGGACTTGTATGGTGCATTCTCCACTTTCTAGTCAGGAGAAATCTGGACTTAATTATTTAAAACACACACACAAAGACAAAATGCATTTTTCTTAATAGTAGAATTTTTTTAAAAAAAGTTTGTGTGTACCACCAGCTGGGTTCCACTGGGCCTCTGAGCTGGAAAAGATTTGACAGACTTGCCTAAATAGAGTGCCAGGGGCCCCGTGAAACTGGCTAGCCAGAAATCAGATGGGACAGTGTGCATGTGAAATTTGCAATATTACCTTTATTCATCACAAAGTGTAAGTTACATACAGCTTTCTCCACTTCAGCTGACACCCCGCCCCAAAATACACATACCACTTTCTAATACACAATGCACCTTTGCTGAGTCCTTCTGCATATGAACCAAAGATAGCTTCCTGGCCCTCTGTTACTCTGGAGGAACTGTCTTTTATACCACTGGATAATGTCTATTCAGTCACACGATACAGCAACTGAACAATTTTGATTTGTCTGCTTTCTGCACTTTCAGTTGGTGTATGCTTACAAAAGCAGTTACTCTAGGGCATGGGTAGGTAAACTAAGGCCCGGGGGCTGGATCCGGTCCAAACGCCTTCTAAATCCGGCCTGCGGACGGTCCGGGAATTAGCGTGTTTTTACACAAGTAGAATGTGTCCTTTTATTTAAAATGCATCTCTGGGTTATTTGTGGGGCATAGGAATTTGTTTGTTGTTGTTTTTTCAAAATATAGTCCGGCCCCCCATAAGGTCTGAGGGACAGTGGACCGGCCCCCTGCTGAAAAAGTTTGCTGACCCCTGCTCTAGGACAACTGCAAACCATTCCTGCGCTGTTTTAGCATACTTAACTATATTCAGAGTAAATTAACACTTCACAAGAATTACTTCACTGTTCGTTACATCAGAGAAATGGACAAAACACATACAGAGCCCTAGATTGGCAATCAGAAGAACTGTTTCATCAGTGGAACTGCAGGCTTTTGGTGCAAACTACTTTCCCCAGAAGTCAATGTTAAAAGCTCTCATTAATTTTAATACAACGAGATATATATATATTTAATGTCACTGAGAGGCATCCAGCTGGAAGACTTGTTGTGTTGGGGAGCTGAATAAATATAGGGCAAATTGCAGGAGTTGGCAGTCTACAGAGATGGAACAGGTGGAAAAGGCTAACAAGCAGAATAGAACAACAGAAATACTGTAATATTGAGTGCAAAAGCTCCAACACACTATGCCATAGTGACTATGATGATAAGGTATAGTCCATGCTCTCTTGGTGGTGTACTGTAGTTGAAGGGCATCCCTACATGCACATTGGTTAGTACTCATGAATGAACCACTCAGAATGTGCTTCCAGTCGTTGCAACAAATATCTGTTGGCTCTACCATCTCTTTTGGGCAACTGCATAGTGTTATCACAGGCAAGAGTTCAAATGACTACTAGGCATGGTTATATTCTACCTCCAGTTCTGGAAGCAGTTTGTCTCTGATTACCAGCTACTGAGAATCTCAAATGGAGAGTTCCTTGTTGCATTCAAAAATAGATGGGCCTTTGATCTAATCCAGGGGGACTTTTCATATATTTTAAAATTTGGATTTTCTTCCCCTCCACCCAGACAGTAGGTAACATTTTGTTTTTCTGAGCAGCTGAACCTGTGAAGTTTGCAAGATCCCTTGGATTCAGTATGTGGCATTCAACCACAGCCCTTGGAGTGGGACTGGACCCCCCCACCCCCAAAAAATCCCTTTATTCTTGTTCAGTAAGAAGGAACCTGTGCTTTCCCAGCTCTTAAAATGCTCATTTGAATGGATCACAAGGATTTGAGTCCTTATTCCCTTACCACATCAGGAATATGATGGTAAGAGGCATGCATCAAAGGTCTCCTTCTCTTGTTCTGTTTCTATTGTACTAAGAGTACATATGGATGCAGTTATAAAGCATGCTAAAATTATTCAAACAATGTGTGTACATGTGAGCAGGCAAAACCCCTTTAAATATTTAGAGTTTCTCGCTTGCAATCAAGGTAACTGAAAACCTCAAACCTAATGTACTGCATACACATTATTAGCACTTCAGCCAGTTTCTTAAGAAATTCTTAAGAACAATTTGCAGTAAAATGTACATACACATACCACAACTAGGGAAAGGAAAACCGACCAAATGGCTCCCTATGGAAGCACTTCCCAGTGTGCTCCAAATTGATGAATGCTTGAGGTGGGGGGGGGGTCAGGGAAGGTGGGGGCATAATTGCTACCAACACTGCCCCCTCTGGTTCGCTGGTGAGATGCAGGGAAGTGGTAGTTAATGACAGAAACAAACTTCAGGGATTTCACAGGAAAATCCTTGGAATCAGTCAAACAAATCCAGACTGGCTCTATGGACGTTTAGGGTAATTGATGGGCCCCCAGGAGAACACAGCTTTCTTCGGCTGTGGGCAATGCACCACAATTGCAGGAGTTAAAATTTCCCCAAGGGCAATATATCATAGCAATTTCCTTTGCACTAGGTAAATATTTGTATTATTTGCCTGTCTTTCCACACGCATTCACACTTCCCCTTTCGGAGATTCTTCACTCAGCGCACACATCAGTTCTTTTTGGAACCAGAATATCTAAAATCCAAATTACCCTGTGAAATAAAAGCTACAATCAGCTGCATTTAAATCAAACCCCCGCTGGCCTTGGGAAATAGTTCTGGCAAATACCAATATTGCATTTGGATGGTGCTGTGCGTGCCATTGAGAGTGAGTGAGATGGCAAACAAAGGAAAAGAGCAGAGAAGGGGGGAGGGAGTGGGAGAATGTAAGAAAAAGAAAGCAGAAAGGAGAAACAGAAAGCTGGGAGAGAAAATCAAAGCGATCAGGAAAATACTGTACTGTTCTTGAGAAGTGTTTCCTGGCTCTAAAGTGTCAGTCTGTCTCCTGATGGAATGTGTCACTGTGCGGACTTTAGGGAAAAGATAGTGTGTCATGCTTGGAGACCAGCGGTCCTTTTGCATATGAAGCTCAGCCACTTTTCAGTCGCCATAAATAAACAAGAGATTATTCCAGCCACTTCTGAGCCGAGATCATAATGGAAGGAAAGGAAGATTGGGGACCCCTTCTGCTGGATCCTAGAGGGGTCTCCGATCAGTTTCAGTTTATAAATGTCAGTGCATGCGTCTGAGCCTCCTGAGAAAGGAGCTTAAAGAACAGGAAATGTTTGGAGAAAGGCAGAAAGAAGAAGAAAAAATCAGGAATACAACAGAAATTATTAATAACTCTATGACTAATGTGTGCATGCACACAACTGGACAATGATGCCAGCAAAAGCTTCCATATCTGCTTGTCAGGGCACAGGGCTAATAACTTTACCAAACTACACTAAGCTGCGACTCTCTGATCCCCTCTGTGGCACCATAGCCCAATTTCTGTGTCTCCCTGGACCAGGCATAGGCAAACTCACCCCTCCAGATGTTTTTGGAACTACAACTCCCATCATCCCTGACCACTGGTTTGGTTAGCTAGGGATGATGGGGGTTGTAGTCCCAAAACATCTGGAGGGCCGAGTTTGCCTATGCCTGCCCTGGACTATATGGAGACAGGCAGAATCCTCTTGGAATGTTTTATTCCTTCTAGCCCATTGTTGGGTTGGTATTCACAAGGAGCAGCAATCTAAGTACTTCCTCTTTTTCATGTTCACTTTCCCTTACCAAATTCATGTATAATTATGAGAATTGTAACAATTGTAGTAAACACAAAAGAGGGTCTATTAGACACCTATTCTTAAATTGCTGATTATAAAGCATGCAGACTTGTTTCATACTGAATCAGTCAATCAGTCCATTTAACCCAGTATTCTCTATTCTGACTGACAGCAGCTCTCCAAGTTCTCAGAAGGGGTCTTTCCCAGCCTTGTTAATTGAGATCATTTTAAGTCAGGGATGAGGAACCTGTGGCCCTTTAGTTGTTGTTGGATTCCAATTCCCATTAGCCCCAGCCAACATGACTGGTCACAGGCTCACAACATCTGAAGGGCTGAAGGTTTCCTATCCCTGCTTTAACTGGGGAACCAGACATATTTGCCTACCATGAGTTTATTAAGAATGGGGATATGCTGCTGGATTACCGTAAATTGAGGACTAGTTAGGAGTGGAAAAGGGAGCAAATTTCTCTTTCTTGTCTCTTTTTGCCTACATTAACGGTATTTTTCTCACCCAATGTTAAATTATTTTCAACTGTACAAGGAAATAGTAAAAATGTGAGAATAGTCCACTAGTTTAAAGTCAGACACACATTCCTACCTGCTTACATATGCATGTAGTACTTTCTTACATTGCCAAGCTCATCATGAATAAAGTAGCAGAAATGTGTTCTATGGCCTTTTAGGAGCAAGGCCACCTAGGTAATACATGTTTTTAGTTTTGTTTTTAAGAGACTAATAAAAAGGGATTCACAATTAATAGGGGTTAAAATACCTGCTGATATATCTGGCTATATAAAAATCAAAATCTTATAAACTAGTTTGTGAATCTTATAGTATATAACTGTACCTGTACTGCTCTACAAAAAGACCTCCCACACACACTTTGAAATGCAGGACAAAATAATATCAAATTGCATGATTACAGCCATATGATTAACAGTATTCTGAGGGACCCTCACGTCTCAAAGTTACTGGTCAGCAAGATACCCTTGGCTGATCTGCAAATTTGACAACACAATGCCATCTGTACATCTCTATTCCTGAAGACACGTGTAATTAAAAAAGCTAGACATACTGCAAAAATCAATTCTATAAGTTTAGTACCTTCTCCAACTGCAAATCCTTTCATAGACAAAATAGCACCACCTACCACAAGAGGGAGGTAGCAGCAGACTCAGGGGAACCTCAATGTTTGCAGAAGTACAAAAACCCTTTGGGGAGGAAAAATCATAAAGGGGTAACTCAAAACAGTCTAGTGAGGACTGAGCATGCTGAATGACCACAAAATGTTGAACGAATATTGAAGGGGGAGGGAAGAGAGACAAGCAAGGTGGACAGAGTATCCTGGAATGTAAGACTGGCTGAAAAGGAGCACTCCACACTGCAACACTTTGATGCAAACTCCACTTCTCAGTATAACTCAGTATATTTTCTCTGACATAATTCAAATGCTTTTAGAATGTACACATAAAAAACAATAGCATTATAGGATGGCCTATCATTTAGTGTTTGTTTCCTAAGTTATGTACTGGGAAGCGAAGTACACTCCATGACCATCTTGGCTTGTAGCTGTTTCTGGTCCTTGCATCTTCTATCTGACTAAACTTTCCTTGGAGACTGATTTATTCAAATGGCTGGCCCTCTAAGTGTTGTATCACAATAAGTTCCACAGGTTAACTGTACATTGTGCAGAAAAGTACTTCCTTTAAGTTCACATTCTGACACGTGACACTAAAAAAATTGCTCAAGCATTTCTTTCCTTATTTTTGCCAGATGTGAATGTTGTTAACATAGGCTCTACTGCGTGAGAGAAATTGACAGTATAGTCAAACTGATGCAGGTTTTACATTTGCATTATAATAGAGCAATTTAAGAGTGCACCAATTTAAGCCTCCCAAGTGAAAATACCCTGAATGTTGTTTGTGCAAGACAGAAAGCACAAGAGAACCAATTTTTCTTCAATTGCATGTTATCGCTTTTGTAGGTTTTGAATTGCAGATCCAAGGAAATGCAAAATACACACACTTAACAACAACCCTTGCCCTCCACTTAAGTCTTATTTGTCCTCCACCCAAAGCACAGCGAGAAGTGAGGCTGCTCAAGACAAGGGCAGAGCCAGAAAGCAGACACCTGCCTGGTTTCTTAAGTTTCCTTATTTGATTAGAGCTATACTGTTTAATTGATTTGATTGGCTGGATCAACCAATTTTTTAATATATATATATATATATAAACCTTTTGACTAAAAAGGTACCCTTGGTTATCCGGCAACAGACTGCTATGTATTGCTTTTCGTGACACCTGGCAAACACCATCTTTGAAAGAGATCCACTCTTCTCACATGCAGGAGAGGGTGCCTCTTTCGTGATAGTGCCTCCTAGGGCATATTCACCAGCTAAACACAAAGAACATAAGCTGCCCTTTTTTTCTTTTTTCTTCAGAGCTGTTTTTCACCATATGCAAATTATGCCCATTTAATCAATTCACCAATCAACAGATAGCCTAAAAACTACTAAGCTGGGTGGGCAGTCCCGCTTTCCACAAGTAAAGCTTCAGAAAGCAACTCTGCTCTAGTCGGTCCTGAAAGGTGGATATATAAAGCCTACGCTTGCCCAGAATGCCCTTTCGCAGTACAAAAGCCGCCACACCACCCCCACCCGCACACATCTTCCACACGAGCTACTATCGCGTGCCAAGCACGAGAGGCCCGAGACTCACTCGCGACTTGTGAAAAGCGCTCCTCTTCTCGCACTTGCTGGCCCGGCGAAGGCGCGGGCGCTTGAAGCCGCGGGAAGTCATCGCCCCCCCCCCCCCCAAAAAAAATGAAGAGCGGAGCGTGTGTACCTTGGCTCCCTAGGAACGCGAGGGCCTCGAGCTCATTAATTAATTTCCCGCCAGTTGCGCGCTTTACGGGGGCACAAGAAGAAGCCGAGCGACGCTGAGGCGGACGCGAGGCTGGCAGAAGAGAGGGCCGAGCGAGTGAGCGAGGGAAGGAAGGAAGGAAGGAAGGAGGGGCAGGCCGGCCGGCCGGCCCACCAAACAACCTCGACGGCGGCCGCCTTCCAGTCTTCGCCCAGCGTTTTTACCTCAGGGAGAGTTGGCAGGAGCGGCGCGAGGCTCAGGGCCACGCCTACCGCCCTCCTAGCGGAGCTTCTGGTGCACCGGGAGGAGAGAAAAAGAAACCACCACGCGGCGGGAGGGGAGAGGGAGAAATAAAGGCGGGCCCGGGAGCGGAGCGCGCGCCTGAGCTTTCACCTCAGCAGTCCGTGCTGGGACGAGGGAGCGAGAGACCTTGGCGCGCAGACCGCTGGCGCGGCTGAGGAGCCGACTTTTCCTCTCCCAGTCTGGAGCCAAGAAAAACGTTTCCTCCCTCAAGTTTATGCCCTGCTAACCTCTCCAGCCCTGTGGTACACTAAGCAAAACAAAAGACTTTTAACCGCATGTTCACACGCGAGGCTGAAATCGGTCTGGGTCAGCATAAAAAGCCTCGCCCCGGCCCCAGCGCACAGCCTTCGTTTCTCACCTGCTGTTTCTGTCCCACACGAACAATATTCCCACGGAGCACACAAATAAAAATCAGTGGGTTGGGCTGGGGGGGGGGGCTCAATGGCGCGCTTATGCAGCCCGACCCTGCGGGGTTACTCTTAAGTAAAACCTGGGCGGGGGGGTGTTCCGCGTGTGTCTTACTCCCAGGTAACTGTGCGCATCTCACGTGAAAACCACCCAAGGCTCGCCTCCCTTCCTTTGTACCCATCCCACAGGCGCCGGCCGGACGACTGTGCTGGAGCGCCGCGTTAATCCTGCCCTGGGACAACAACGAAGGCAGTGGCAACTTTGAGCACGCCTAGGGATCCGGCCCCCGGCGGAGGCGGTGGACCCAGAATTAACGCTCGATTCACTAACCACCACCACAATTTCAACCAGTTTTGTAACATTTTTATAGCAAAACGGCTGAACTTTGAAGCTTAAGATCCAGCCGGCTGGCTTGCACGCAAGTCGTTTTTAAACACGCGCAAACATACCAAGCAGGCTTCAAGCGCTTTGTGGAAGGCAAAGAGAGGGGTCCCGTGAAGACCGTAGGCTCCCATATCTGCTCTGGAGGAGGTTGGCGTCGCTTCTTCTCCAGGCGTCTCCCTGTACTTGCTCTCGGCTCCGGGCCTTTAAACCTGCCCGGCTCCCGACCCGTCCTCGAGGGCTGCCAGGCCGAGAGCCGACGCGAAGGCAGCAGAAGCGCCCTCTGGAAAGAGACTCGCGCCTGCTTTGGCGAGTCGCGAAGTCGGGAGCACCTTGGACACCTCGCTCTCCGCAGACAACAGGGTTGTTATAAAGGGGGCTTTTGTGCAGAAGCTCTAACCAGACCCGGGCATTTCTCCCTGGCGAAAGATAATTTCACCCGCATAAAAGCGGGCAGGGTTTTACATTTTTTCCCTCCCTGCCCCCACCAACTCCCACTTTTCCGGATTACTGCTCAACTTTTCCATCACAGTGATGGAAAAAAAGGATTGGACCGGCCGTCCGCTGTCACTTTCCGGATGCAGCGAGTGTGAAGGAGCCGCTGAAAGTTTGCTGCTTCCAACAGCTCCCCACCTCCGTCAGCTTTGATCATTAGCCTCCGCCCCCCCCCCCTTCTAACTGTACACACAATATCACCCCCTTCTACGCTCCATAGGTGCCAACTCCCTGGGGCCCTGAGCACCCATAAAATTCCCCACGAAGGGGCCTGGCACCCACAAATTTTGCATGCTGCATAGCACCCACGGCCCCAGGCACCCACGGTCGTGGGACCAAGTTGGCACTCCTGCAACGCTCCCATCAACAGGGAGGAAGCAGAGCAGCGCAGCAACGGCTCGGAAAGTGGAACCTGCGCCCGCCGCCCCGTAGGGCAAACCGACCTTCTCTCCACCCGTCCATCTCGGCTCAATCCCTTCCATAGACGGGACACCTTTGCTAGAGCAGAGACCCAGAAGAGGTTGGCAGCTCTATTGACAGAACCGAACTCACTCTCTCCATTAATTCGGAGGCGCGTGGACAAACGGAGAGGGGGGAATGAACTCGCGTTGCGCACACGGACGTACCTTTCTGGATGGAGGCAGAGCAGTTTAGATGGTTCCCCAGAAAGGTCACGTCGCTGCTCGCCAGTAGGACCCGAGGACTTGCTCCCAGATCCAGAGTAAAAAAAAAAAAAAAGGTGGGGAGGTGGGGTGGGGAATGGGAAGGAGCGAAAACCCTATCTATTGACACCGAAGAGGCATTTTCTCACCAGCTGTCCTGGTAGCGGCGTCCCACCGCCATCCCTCTCTCTCTTTCTTTGGTCAAAGTAAGCGGGCGGCCGCCGCCGCTCCTCCAATGTGGTCGGCAGCACCTTCCGGAATCCTGGACTTGGAATTCAGGACTCGAGTGGATCTCTCCGCCAATCCATAGAGACGCTCGACCCACACCGGTTTCCAGAGGCAGCAGGCAAGCCGGATGGGACTCCCTTCGCACCCGCGGAGCGCAGCGGGCTCGACTTTTCGCGGCGCCTCTCGCCGCTTGTTCCGAGCGTAAATGCGCGGCTGTGCGCCCGCCCGCCCCGCGTCCGCACTCACTCGGTCCTTAAGTTCTCATTGCAGGCCCGGAGAGCAGGAGGCAGGAGGAGGAGGGAAGAAAGAAAAAGAAATAATAATAATGAAAGTGGCCTCCTGCCCGCCCGCTTGGCAAAAAGAAAATAAAGAAAATAAACCACTACCCTCCCCCTCCACACACACACACACACACACGCTCGAAATCCGCTCCTCTCACATTGAGCACCCAGATCCTATTCAGTCAATTGGCTTCTACCGCCTTTCATTTGCATAGCCCCGCCTCTCCGTCCCCACCTCCCCGGGCAGGGAAGCGGGGGCCGGACCCGCCGCCGTTCTCTCCTCCCCAGCGCCACCTCTTTTTCCACCTGTGCTGCCCCGCCCCTCCCTCTCTCCTCAACGCCCCCCCCCCCCAGCCTCGCCTCCCCGCTCGGCTGGGCTTGGCAAGGCAGAGGCGGGCGAGGGAGCGAGCGAGCGAGCCGCGGGATTCCTGCGCTCTCTCCGGGTATCAGGCGAGTCCGGCTCGAGCGACTGTTGACTTTCTCTCCTCCCTCCGGCTAAGGCTGAGTTTCAGCAAGTCCCCCCGCGGCTTCCCTATTCCATCAACAGAAAGAGAATTGGGGGGTGGGTGGGGGTGGAGAGCCTTATCCGAAACAAGACTGATCACGCACCCCCCCCCCAATTTCGTGTATACATACACCTCTTGCCACCTAACTCTGTGCTTTTGTGGACGGGGATTCCCCTCTCGCCCCCTCCCCACACTTAAAAAAACCCAGAGAGAGGCAGACGAAACAGGCGCGCGGGGGGGGGAGGAATGGGAAAGACAAATAAATAAATAAACCGACTCCTTTGTCTCTCTCTCTCTCTCTCTGGCTGAGCTATTCGGTGGATTGCAAGGGAGTGTCTCGCATCCCGGGGGTGGAGGGCTGATGGGGGCGAGAGACAGAAGGGTGGGGTGGTGGGGGGTTAGAGTGAGAGAAGGAGAGGGAAAAGATAGAAAAAAGCAAGAGAAGAAAGAAGATCGTGGGGAGAGGTGGAGAGGGGCCTTGCTTTGTAATGTTGCAAAATCCAACCAGACAGATCCTGCAACAAATATCCTGCAACAAAGAAAACTCGGGCGTAACTGACAGCGGGAGAGAGTGTTATCTCTCTCCCCCACCCCGCCCCACGACTTCCCATCCCAGCGCCTTAGTCGTTTCAGCAGCTTAGGCAAACCAGGTTAACCCTTTGGTGGATGGGGTTAGGCGGAAGACCTACCTCTTAGGTCTGTGGGTGGAGGGAAGTATTGGGGTCGCGGGGCAGCGGGGCTGAGAGGTTAAGATGCAGAAAGTGGAGAAATGCTGCAGAGGGATCCCATTTCAAGCAGCGACCCCCTAACACGCTGTTCTGCATCAGACGGAAGTGGGAGCAGGTTCAAGCCTAGATCCTCAGTTAAGGTTTGCTCCACCTTTGAGTCAAAATAGTGGAAAACATGTTTGTATGGGGGGGTGGAGTTTTATGTATATAAAGTATATAAAAATCAATAAGGTCTGGCTTCATGGAAAGGAGATCCCTCTTTCGCAGGTCTGGCTGTACTGTATATCCTAGTGAGTGAGGGGGCTGTTGTGCCCTTTAAAAAGGCGGAAAAATATTCAACAGAATGATTTACAAATGTATAGGTATATGCTTATTGCTTTGTGCACATACTGAAGGCTGTTTAGCAATTTACATTTTTTCCTCCTACACAGAGGTAATCTGCACACTGCACATGTTGGCTTTCTGACCTGTGCGCTCCTGGCAAAACAGATACTTGCATTCCATTTAGAAGTGCCAGCATACACATCCCCCCTACACTGGAGAGATTACTTCTATGCGGGGTGGGGTGGGGAGGATATGTGAATTCCCCTAAGAGTGAGCAAGTTTTGATGAGGTTGGGTATAGCTATGAGAGTCAGGAAACCTGACATTCATCACTCTAAGGACATACAATGATTGACCAGCCAAAAGTTCTGCACTGAAATCCAAATGACAGGTTCTGGCCTAAGGCTAAGCAAGGAAGGATGCATAATTCCTCTGCCGCCTCCACCTAGCCCCCCCCCCCATCCCTTGTGTCTTTCACATTTATGTATAATTCATGAATGCATCTTTGGCACAAGTTTTCTTCTTCTGTTGCACACGGGGAAAGCAAAAGCCGGAGTAACTTTTAGCAGCTGCTCTGTTTTGGGCTCTGTTAAGCAGCTGGAACATCACGCCACCAAAAAAAAAACCCCTTAAAATATAGTATCCCTCAAAAATGTTGTTTTTGTTTCAAACACTACAGATTGTGGACAAGACGGAGTGCTTCCGGAAGTGGCAGAGAGACATCTCTAAGTTTGTCTGGCAGGGCAAAAAGCCCAGAATTAAGTTTAAGATATTAACTGATGCGAAAGAAAGAGGGGGCTTTGCCCTGCCAGACCTAAAGTTGTACTATGAGGCCGCAGCTTTCTGCTGGCTAAAAGACTGGCTACTTCTCGAGGACACTGACGTTCTGGATCTGGAAGGTTTTAACAATGCTTTTGGTTGGCATGCATACTTATGGTATGACAAGGTTAAGATCAATAAGGCCTTTAAGAATCATATTGTCAGAAAAGCAGTGTTTAATGTCTGGACAAAATATAAAGACTTATTGGAAAATAAATCTCCAAGGTGGCTTTCACCGCTGGAAGCTAAGGCCCGAAAAAGACCCAATATGGAGGCCAAAATATTGGGAAATACTAGAAAAAGATGGAGACAACTGGAAATTGCAGAGTTTGGAGAAAATGAAGGATAAAGTGCGAGACTGGCTACATTACGCTCAGATTAAAGAAGTTTTTAAAAATGACAAAAAGCTAGGGTTCCAGGTGGAGAAATCGAAGTTGGAAACAGAACTGTTAGAGCCTAAGACTAAGGTACTTTCAAGAATGTATAACTTGCTGTTAAAATGGAATACACAAGATGAAATGGTTAAATCGGCTATGATAAAGTGGGCACAGGACATTGGGCACAACATTATGTTTGAGGACTGGGAAAGGTTGTGGACCATTGGGTAGAACTTCACTGCATGTAATGCTTTGAAGGAAAATGTAATGAAAATGATATATAGATGGTACATGACCCCAGTTAAACTTGCCAAAATATACCATTTGTCTGATAATAAATGTTGGAAATGTAAAGAAAATGAAGGAACATTCTTTCACCTCTGGTGGACTTGCCCTAGAGTGAAGGCTTTCTGGGAAATGATATATAATGAGCTGAAAAAGGTATTTAAGTATACCTTCACTAAGAAACCAGAGGCCTTCCTTTTGGGTATTGTCGGCCAGAAGGTCTTAAGGAAGGACCGAACATTTTTTATGTATGCAACAACAGCAGCAAGGATACTTATCGCTAAGCACTGGAAAACCCAAGATCTACCCACACTGGAAGAGTGGCAGATGCAGCTGATAGACTATATGGAACTAGCCGAGATGACCGGCAGAATCCGAGACCTGGGAGAAGAGAAGGTTGAATAAGACTGGAAGAAATTTAAGATTTATTTTAAAAAGCATTGTAATTTGGCTGAATGTTAAGAAGGATGCTAGATCATAAATAATTGAGCACCACTAAACTAGATGGAATTAGGATGACAAGTGAGATTGAGGAAAAAACATAAACCTTTGGGAGGATTATTAGATTATATTTTAAATGAATGGGATATAAGAATGTAAACAAGATGATAAATTGCGGGTAAGAATTGACAATGATGCAAGTGGGAGCGGGAGACGTGAGGGAGTCCAATGAAGCTAAGAAAATATGTTATGATATATGTTTCATTGTTTTTATTTCTGCATTTATGTTTAAAATTATATATATATATATATATATATATATATATATATATATATATATATAAAATATAGTATCCTTATTGTCTTCAAAGCAATTGGGATGCATCCCTGAATCAAGAACATCTCAGGTAACTTATGTTTATAATCAGGAGGAATACTATCACTTCTCACTGCAGTCAAATGCTGTTTCACATATTCATAAAGTAAGCCTCTAGTGCTGTGACCAGATGGAGAACTTGGCTAAGTTGTTTGGCTAGGTGGTCTCAATATTTTTAGGAAACTGACCCCGTACCTAATGGAATCAGCATGGTAGGATTTGTTTAAAAATGTGTGCAAATCAGAATACTTGTGATTTTCTACACAAGCAGTAGATTTAATAAAAAGCAGTAGATTTAAAAGGTTAAGTGACTGACATTGCAACCTCACAACAGTTACAGAAAACAAATACTGGGCCACTTCAAAATTTGATTATCACCCCTGACTTGCACAAATGATGATAAACCATGTAGACAACAATGTGCGACTGGCAGTACAGATCTTTTTCACTTTGGGTATGCTGTGTGAGAGTTAGCTATTGCTCATCAGACAATTCCAAACCCCCAAACTCTCACACTCTCATAGCACTATTTATTTTTTGCAGGATGGTCAGCTGATCAAAGAACGTCTAGTTCATGAAACACCTGACTTTTAACTGATCAATCAATTAATTGGTCTGGAAACCAAGCCTTATGAAGAATGGTTGAAGAAGTTAGGTGAGTTTACCCTAGAAAAGAGAAGAACGAGGGCTCTTCTCTACACTTTCGTTTGTCAAATGATTGCTAGGCATGGGCTGAGAGGTTTTTCTTTTGTCCCACCACTTTCCCCAAGGTAAATCCGCAGGTTATTGCTGAACTGGAAATTCAGTCGGGTTTTCAAATATCTTCAAAAATCTAAGGGGCTGTCACATGGAAGATGGAGCAAACTTGCTTTCTGCTGCTCCAGAGGGCAGGACCTGAACCAATGGATTCAAATTCCAAGAAAGGAGATTCCAACTAAACATCAGGAAAAACTTTCTGATTGTAAGAGCTGTTTGACAGTGGAACTGGCTACCTTCAAAGGTTGTGGACTCTGCTTGAATGGAGGTTTTTAAACAGAGGTAGGCTGGCCACCTATCAGTAAATTTTAGGATTAACTGGGTTCACCTTTCAGGGTTTTTTTTTATTATTAGGCATGTACTGGTATATTAATTGTATATTTCGGTCTTAGTTGTAACAATTTCCAGAGGGGTAGCCATGCTAGTCGTTGTTGCAAAACCAACAAAAACTTTTGCTGCACCTTAAAGGCTGACACATGTTATTACAGCATAAGCTTCCATGGGCTAGAGTCCACCGTACAATTTGTAGCCACAAGAACAAAGAATGCAGGAAGAGACCTAATGTTTTCCAGCTGTATTCTTCTTTATGATTTGGCCCCACCAACAGAATTGTTCTTTCTTCGAGGACTTCTTGTTGGCTTCAACCCCCTGAAATCCTTTCCTTCCATTTGGGAACTAAGGATGTAACTCTATACCCACTCACCTAGGTGTAAGCCCCACTGAACTCAGTGGGACTCAATACTGTGCAGGCATGTATGGGATTGTGCCGTGAGAGGTGTTCCTGAAATGTATTGTGTTTGTTTCGAAACACAAATGCACAAACACATGTTTCAAGGTGCACACAGACATCACATAGGATGAACTTCTTATTTTGCAGCAAAAAATTGCTTATCTTTCCAAACAGCTTTAGAGCTTTTGCAAAACACTTATCTAATATTTGCCGTATAATAGACACACATAAAGCTCTTCCTAAGTGTACAGCCTTCTCGAGAAACAAGCTTGCACAGACACGCTTCAAAAATAATCCTTAAAGCATAAACTTCGATATCGCCAAAAGTTGTCTTTTATCAAATGAGATCACTGGTGCTTCTAGCTCAATAATGTCTCTACACTCAATTGCAGCAGCTCCTCTTTCCCAGGGATTGAACCTGGAATCTTTTGCATACAAGATATGTAAACGTGTGCTCTAGTCTGAGCTGCAGCTCTTTTCCTATTTTTTTGTTGCATATTTTTAAATTTACTGGCCATAGTTTTAGGAACAGACGATGATATGAATCTGCCTTATTCAGGGTCAGACCAGTGGTCTACCTAGCTCAATATTGTCTGCACTGACTGATTGGGACTTTCCAGGAATTAAAAAAGGCTTCCCTCCCCTGGTCCTACCTGGAGATGTCAGGGGCTGAACCTGAGATGTACAGCATGAAAAGCAGGTGCTCTACCACTGAGCTGCAATCCTCCTCCTTATATGGGCATTCACCTTATGTCGTTGTGGATATTTGCCTTTATTTGATAATGTTCAGGTGTTTGATTTACGGTATTTTATGCTAAGGATTGTTGTTTCATTCAACTATTCTGATAACCCTTCGGGGTTGAAGAGCAGGATATATATGTGTCATATGAATATTCTGAAAGCTTGTAATGCATAAAATGGGCAAACATTTTCTAAACAGCATTATTCACGTTGAATAATTTCCATGCTGTACAAATCAAAAGCTTAAAGATCTTGGCACCACATTTATCATGACATTTCATAGGCCAGTGCCTACTTCATCAGAAGTGGTTCCCTAAGTGGATAAGATAAGCATACCCTGAATTTGATTTGATTCTATATTATTTTGGGCTCAACTATCCCTTGCACTACTTGATCATTTAGCCTGACTAGGAAAAACATGCCAGCAAAACAATTGTGTCTTTTTATCTTCTCTGTCTTCAGGGCATACTGAGGTGACCATACATCTGATAAAGTGGGCTGACCCATAAAAGCTTATGTTACAATACATATTTTTAGCTTCTACAGTGCTGCAATATTCTTTGTTGCAACAAACTAACATGCTCAACCCTCTGGAATCCAAAATATTTTTTGCAGTCATGTCACATACATAGGATAGCATTTTCTAATACGCCTTTTTTTCCGTGGGTGAGAATACACTAGCCTTTTAGCAAGAACATAGTTCCTTTAAATTAAAAGCAATGTCTTTCACTCTAAATCCCAGTGGGAATTTCAAGTAAACATTGGAAGATTATGGGCATACTATATAAAATACAAGTAGTTTTGCTGTGCACATGTAAAACATTGCCCATATAAATTGATTCTATGCATTAGCAGCAAGTCCCTTAGAGTTCCAAGAGTGCATAAGATTGTAGTTGTTTAGCACAATCCCATGTATCAGTGGGATATACCTTCCCTAGGAAGTCCACTTACGTTTACAGAAGTATTAGTAAGATTCCAGTGTGGCTTATCCTATGTGTTGGGTTGTTAATACCAAAATAGTTTGTTTCCAATGCATATCATCACAAAAGTTTTCTGTGTGCAGCTTTTTGCTTTGAGAACTTTGGAATAAAGGCCCCATTGAAGTTTAGAGAACTATGAAACAAACTTTTCAGTAGCAATGATTTATGAAGTATCAGGGAAGCAACCAGAGAAATAGCCGCATAGTACCTCTTGGGTACATACCAGTGGGTACCAGGATGGTTATTCACATGAAAGAGTGCCATCTATTGGCTCCCAACACTATTTCTTGTTATCTTTTCCACAGCTGTCCTGTTGTGGCACAGACCAGCTCTCAGTTAGGTTTCAAAACTTGGGTTGGGAAGGGGACGGGAAGGATTAGGCAGCACTACAAGAACGTCTTCTTAAATACTGCAGCACCAAAGCTCTGCCCCAGTCTATCTTGCACCTTCTTTGTGCCTTCATTAGTATGTTCACCATGTCTCTAGAACAGATAACGGTTGGGGGAAATATATATATATATATATAAGTTCTAGAGAAGGGCAATGAAAAGCTTCGGTGACATGAAAAGATTCCATAGAAGGAGAGATTAAAAATGCGAGGGCTAGGAAACAGGCAGCAGGAAGGATGAGAGAAGAATACCAAGTAAGAAGTGAGATAAGGAAGGCCAATCAGACATTCCAGTTTACCTTCCCCATAGCACAAGTATTCAAAGGTGTCCCGGCAGGTGTCCATTCATGTTTTACCAATGATGAGAAGGATGAGGTGGAAGGAATAATAATGAGCCCAGTCATGCATGTGCCGAATGCCGCAGAGTACAGTGTGGTGATGCGTAAGGACCAAGAAACCTGAGCTGTTGGGGTCTGGCTGCTCCAAAGTAACAGAAGGCTAAGAGTTTAAATGATCAGTTTACATGAAGATGAGGATGAGGATGGATGGCAATCTCTTTTGCTTTACCATGCTTCTTACGTACCAATAGCATACAGGTGTTTTCTTAGGCAACATATGAAAACTATGTTCTCCATTTCAAAAAGAAACAGCTATTTTAGCAGATACTAACAGGAGCATGGACAAAAAAACCCTAAATGTATTGTTGCAATGCATATAATTTGTATATGGGATGCTTTAAAAATAAGAATGGTTAAGACCTGGGGCTTGTCGACACTGGAGTTTAATGTGGTTTTGAAGCTGCTTCAGTCTTGTGGAAGAAAGGAAAGGAAGCAGCAGCTTTTCACATGAGTGACTCCTAATTCCTGACTTGGAGTGGCACACTTAAGAAAGCCTGCTCTTTTGTGAAAATATGGTATATTTTATTATTTTTAAAATTTCTATACCGCTTTATATTTTTAAGAAAAACCTCAAAGTGGTGTACAGCATATTAAAACAATAAAATAATAGCCAGGCGATGTTCCTCTGGCCTCATGTGGGCCTCGCCCCTAGACCAGGTGGAAAGGGCCTTGCAGGGAGCGGCCTTCATGCCTCACAGGCGGGCAATGTATTTTGATTATCATTATGATGGTTTTTAAAGCTACACATGCACAGGTAAACAAATACATATATACATGTCCACAAAGGACCTGAGATTTCCTGGCTTGCAGCAGCAGACATGTTTAAAAATTATTATTTCTTACTCCTCTTTTGTGCAAATCTGGTATATTGAGAAGCATGTATATAGGTTTCTAGATCTTATGGTGGAGATGATACGCAGCATAGATACATCTCATCAAGCACTGCTCACCAGTTTGAGCAGCAGTAGTTCACACACAAACACATGCATCAGCCTCCATGTATTGCATGATGAAGCAAAGGAATGCTCTTTCAGTTTCACTTCTGATTAAACAGGATATTAACACACAAAATCAATGGAGCAAAAGCACTTTATACAGTATCATCAGCACACTGCCCTATTACGAAGTGGACCCATACAATAGGTAGAGATGGAGCTAGATGGTTTAGGAATAGTCTGGATATTCAGAGCAGCTCAGGCTTAGGAAGCCACTTAAAATAGTTCGCTGGCTTAACTGATGCTTAAATCCTTCAAATAGTTTGAGCTCATTCCATGCTGCAAGGCATTAAACTGTCTTATATTTAAAACTGCCCAAGAGACCAGCTCAAGAGCTTAAACTTCCAGCCCAACTCTGTTGAGGCTTCAAGGCATTATGGTAGTTTAAGAGTTAATGACAGCAGCTCCCCTTAAATTTCTTATGAGATTAGGCTGCGATGAGTCAAGCTATGTGCCACACATTATTGAGCAGGTTCCTTTCTGGGATCCAGTCCTTTTGTTAGCATTGAGCTTCTGATTCCAAAAATAGTGAGAAAGAGTCCCCTGCCTTTCCACCTTTGCACCATTGTAAAGTCACCCTCTTCTTTCATCTACATCTCCCTGGCTGCCAAGCAAGCCCATTATATCCTGTCCCAATTCACTAATGAGATGAATCGGTCCCTGTCCCTTTTCTTTCAAGCTCTTGAGTTTACAGAACTGAAGAGTTTGTCCCCCCCCCCCCTTGTCCTCTTCTGTTTCCTTTCTCTCCCTTACTTTCCAAAGTTTGCACAGATGCCAGAGCTGTGCTGGAGGTAAGGTAGGTCGAGGGGCATTCTTTGTGGCATTGGTGGGCGTTTGTGTGCATGTGTGAGTGAGTTAATGTGGTGGTGTATAATGACCAGCTGTATGGTTGCATCAAGCATATGCCCTTCCCTACTTAAGACTATAAGGAAAGCCTGCTAAGTCAGGCCAATGCACCTTCTACTTCATCCTTCTCACAGTGGCCAACAGCACAACAGCACTCTGCCCACCTACAGTTCCCAGCAGACTCTGGTTTTAGAAACAGTGTACCAGTTCCTGGGGAGCCTGAGTGGGAGGGTGCTATTGTGCTCATGTCCTGCTTGCAGGCTTCCCATCACACCTGGGTGGCTGATGGGAGAACAGGATGCTGGAGTAGATGCGCCTTTCAGGCTCCTCTTATGACTCGGTCATGCAGAGACAATGGGGCTTGTGCTTGCCTGGCTGCTTTCCCTGACCATCATGGATGGGGCTTTAGTCTGAACTTGGCTAAGAGAGCCTGCAGCCTCTAGGGACGTGTGGCTTGCTGACTGGGTGCATGTGATGCCTTAAAAATGCCATAATCTACAGAGGAACACCAGAGTGAAGAAAGCCTAGCATCTTATTCTGTTCTACCTCTAGTGCTAATAAAAGAATAGCCCATCCCACAGGGGTTCAATGCAAGGTCTCCTTTTTTTTGCAGATGGAGATAGATTCCCCCCCTTTCCTTATCCAGTCTTCTCGCCTTATTTTTGTGCCTGCTTGAGCCATATGCCCATGTAACGGCATCTTTGGTACTAGGAAATGTCAAACGGAAAAGGCAATAGAGACAAGGCTGTTTTAGAGTGAACACATTCCTGTGGGAGATTCTCTCATGTTGTTCAAGAGACTTGTATGAGATATTATATTGCTTTTCTGCATTATTTTTGAAGACCTCCTCACGGTAGGATTTCTGAGCACAGGTATAACTATAACCATGAGAGCCAGTGTGGTATAGTGGATACAGAGAGAGCTGAGCTCTGGAATGACCTAGCTTCAAAGCCCTGCCCAGCTATTTTATTTACTTACTTAATGAATGAATAAAATTTATATACTGCTTGCTTGCAAAAAAAAAAGCCCCCCAAGAGGGTTGCAACAATCTAACATAAAACATCGAAATTATTGATGTGAACAGGTATTAAATATATTCAAAAGCTGATTAAAATCAACAGCAGCCAAGTAGAGCAGCTTTGGATCAGTCACTATCTATTCCCATGCAGAATCAGTCTGTGGATTAAATGAGGAAAAGCCCCATGTCTGACATCCTTTAGGGAAGGGCAAGAATCAAACCTATTAAACTGTACAGGACTGGCAACAGGGAGCACAAATGGGACTGCCTGCAACAAAATGCTGCATTATGGAATGGTCCATGTTCAGTATTCCAACCACTCCACTTCATTCCCGGCTCCATTTTCCATTCTCAGCCTCCGCCACTCCCCTGCCGCCAGTCAGTATTCCGTGACTGCTATACACACTCAGTCCTTATTTAACTGTGATTATTGTTTGCTTTGTTTTGGTGAGGTTGCTCTGTTAGGGTTCCCTCGCCCCCAGTTTTTTAAAAAAACTTCTGCTGCAAAGCTTGGGGTTCACCCAAGAGGCCTGTTCTTCTGGATGGGTGCTGCTGCTGTGACTACATAGGGAATAGGGTACCCCCAGTCTAAAGATTGGAAACAGAAGAAATTATGCATAAAGGAAGTGATCGCACATGCACACACATGCACACAGAGCAGTGGCGTAGCGTGGGGAGTGCAGGGGGGCCAGCCGCACCGGGCGCAACATTTTGGGGGGGGCGTGCTCGCACTCGCAGCTCTCTGCCCCTACCTGGCTCACTCACTCTCTCTCACTGCAGTGCTGGCTGTGCGAATCCGATCCGAGCTGCCAGGTCGCCGCCCACTGTGGAGGGGGAGGGTGCCAGGCGTGCGTTGCGGTGCGGAGCGAAGAGAGAGCGAGGGAGGGACTATCTGGGGGAGGGACAGTGCAGTGGCCGCCCAGCGCAGCGCTGAGCGCGGGAGAGAACCACACCCGACCAGCCCAGGCAGCAGCAAGAAGAAGCTGGCAGCGGCGGCAGGTTAGGGGTTAGGGGCGCAAATTACTTGCCTTGCCCCGGGTTAGGGGGCGTAAATTACTTGCCTTGCCCCGGGTGCTGACAACCCACGCTACGCCGCTGACACAGAGGTTCCATGCTATTCTCAGTTTTATAGACAGTAAAATGATCTTTAAAATAACGTTATCTTTTCTGCAAGGCTCTTATACAGCTTTTAAAAAAAAATCATTGTGTAATATATGTAGCATGAAGAAGAAAGTGATATCAGGGGAGTGTAGTAATGAAGGGACTGGGAACAAGGCCAGGGATCTCTTTCATCAGCTGGTGCCTTTCCAGGGTTTTTCTTTGGGTGGTGGGGAGTGTTTCTTGCTGTTTGATGTTAGGCAGACAGCAACTGGAAGCAGTTCTACCTCCCACCAAGCATTGTTGTGGAATGCAAATGACACTAACAAACAAAGGGCTAAGTGTTCTTAAGCCTGTAGCACTGGAGACAGAATGATAGCCTCCCCCACCCCACCCCAAATGGAAGGTAGTATGATCGGGACATGGTTTCTTGTAGTGGGCATCCTACCGTTATCTCTATTTCCATTTTATGCAAGCCTTTCTAGTGTTTCCAAAGTCTTCCATATTTGCTTGACCTGAGATGACAGTGAGAGAAAAGGAATGAGTTTGCACAATATGGGAAATGATCCTTTTATCACACTACATACGTTAATTTTCTTCAAACCTGAGAGAGTCTGTGTTGAACCTAGGACTTCCTAGCTCACACAATATGCAGTTAGGGTTGTGGGAAATTGCAGTCAAACTTAACTATGCATAAGTGCTAGTTAGTGCACAAAGGGGTTAAGACCAGAGACCTAGACTGAGCTAGGTCACACACCCTTACCTCCATGAGGGTCTCTCACCCTCTTCCAGCTGTGTAACCAACCAGGAAGGATGTGTCTAAACTTGTTCCAAAGTAAGACTGCATGTTTGAAACTATAACCTGTATTTGCACCCAAGAGTATTCTACCTGTGTGCTCCTTGCTGCTACAAGGAGTAATGCATGAACCAGACCTTTGGATTTAGTAAGCAAAACTTTTTAAACTTACCTAACAGTGTGTGGCATGTTCATTGCTAGAGGGGTAGAGGAAAGCGGGCAAGCATTTTAAGGCCCAAGAAACAGGATATGCAAAAGGCTTTAATAACCTACCGTATATTCCACGCTATTCTACTGGTTAACTATGAGCATGTTTTTAACTCTGCTGGGGGCTCTCTTCCACTGGAGAGTGTTCAAAGCCCCATGTTTTGAACCTAGGTGCCCAGCTGATAGACACATCTATTTTCCCCACACAAGGATATTGGTCTATCTATCATTTCCAAATTTTGTAGCCCACTTTTCTATAAAAATACCCAAAGTGTCAAGCCACAATTTTACAAAAACACATGTGTTTTAAACCTGTTTTCAAAGTGGCCAAGTTAAAAATTAGTCCAAAAAGTCAGCGCCTGCTATAATACATCAGTTTTAGCTGCCCATCAGAAAACAAACAAATCCAGGCAGACTTTCTTTTACAATGTGTTCCAGTATCTTGGTGCCACAACAAAAAGGCCCTGTTCTTTCTATGCACCCACTGTACTTCAGATAGAAGGGGAATCTGGAGTAGGGCCTTAGAAGTGGGTTACAGAGTTGGCTAGGCCTGGAAGTGAAGCTTGAGACCCTGTCTCAGGCCAATTACAGCTCTGAAGATCAAAACCATCACTCTGAATTGAGCCCAGAAATGAATTGTTAATCAGTGTAATACAATATGGGTGGCACTATATGTTTTGATCTGCTTATTCCAGTTAACATCCCACAAGTCAGGTTCTGAACCAATTGGAGTATTCAAAGGCAGCCCCATTGCCATAATCTAACCTGGAAGTGGCAAGGCCAAATCTTTGGCACTCTAGGTGTTGTTAGACTCTAACTCCCACATGATCAGGGCAGATGGAAGTCGTAATCCAACATTTGGAGAGCCACAGGTTCTCAGCCCTAGCCACTAGGGTAGAAATGGGAAACTGAGCGCCCCCCCTACCAGCAGGGAAACCCCTTTTTTGGGGTTCCGAAGTGACGTGGGGTGAGCGGCGCGGTGTTTTGAATCGACCACTATTTTTACAGAGTGAAGCCGCGTAGCCGTTGCCGGAGAGCGCTGACTTTTTCTTGTGGACAATTGGATTTCAAACAACAACCCGTGAGTAGAACAGAAATTGGGCTTTTAAAGTATTTTTAAATTGTTACCGATCGGGGAAGGTCTAAACAGGAAGTCCACCTCCCCTTTCTGTAAATATACTGAAGCAAAGAATTTGTTAACTAAGGTCGTGGAGAGTCTTACGTAAAGGATTTAAATTCCACTGATTGAAACTACTATTAATATTTTTTTTTGGAAGCAGGGGAGCCTGCAGGAGAAGGTTAAAATTCGGGAATTGAAGCGCCACTTCCCTAAACCCAGGAGAGAGCCCGTTGACGGTGAATAGATAAATTTGACAGCTGTCAAGATACAAAAGAAGGACTTTGTTTCTACTGTCCGTTTTTGTGTTTAAAAAGAAGGAAGGAATTGTTACAATTTTACGTTTAAAAAGAAGGAAGGAACTGTTACAATTTTACGTATGGGACCTTTGGGTCTGTGCTGGAAGGAGTGATAAAAGGAACTTGTGTCCCTCTAGAGGGAGCTCTGGGATATTGTCGTAAGGATGCAGCTGGGAAATTGCTTTTAAAGATAAAAGCTCTGAGAAACTAGTTTTTGACCTTGGACTGTTTAAGGATGGTGGTCGGGAAGGAAGTCGAGTGTGAACTGAACAGGACATTTTATCTGTTGGGAAAGCTGCAAGACCAGATAAATGTTATGGCTACCAATGTTGTAATCTTGGGAACAAAAGTGGGCATTAGTAAAGAAGCTGACAAGAACTCGGCACAGGAACCTCTTCCAACTGAACAAATTGAAGAATTTGAGAAGGAGAAACTTGTTGTGATTAAAGTGATGAAAGGGGGAGCCGTAACCCTACAGAGGCAAATGGTGGATTATAATTCGAGGCCTTACATGATGGCAACCAGGAGGAGCCAGTTTTTGGAGATGGAAGCCTGGCTTGGTTTGGAAAATGAAAGATGGAGAGATCACCTTATGTGGAGATCAAATGACTTTTGGGATATAAATCTGAGCCAGGTGGAGGCTGGAGCTTTTGGGGCCTTTGGATTTGAAAGGAGTGTGAAACAAGATTTGGAATATCCTATAGGTCCTACTTTTAACTATGGAAGTCTGGCATACTTGCTAAGAAGGAATATGACTACCGATGGGTTGGAGTTTCCCCAAGATCTGTTCTTTAACACCAAAGACTACCAAAAAGACCGGCAGAGGGGACATGAAAGAGATTTAAGAGCCTCGGACTTAAGATCTCCGGGTTGATGGTTTTCCGAGATTGATGGAACTATTGCTAGGGGCCGAAACCGGGGAGGGGAGTTGGTGAAAGAAAATTGGGAATTTAAAATGTATATATTATATTTTTTTTTCTTTTTCTTTTAATGAGAGATGGGAAAATCGTGGAATGGATTTTTTTTTGACTCTAGGGGAAACGTTTCAAGAATAAGTTCAGATATATAAGTTTTAATGAGAAATAAGATTAAATAAAGTAAAAGTGGATGGTTAATTGGTGAAAGAAAGAATGGAAAATTACAGTATAATAAGATAAGATATAAGGATAAAAATAAGGTGAAGGATTTGCTGAAATATCTATATGAATTAGAATACAAAGAAGGGAGATGTGAGGAGGTCAAGGAGATAAGTTAAGAAAGGGAGTTATATTAAGGTTTAACTTGTTCTTTTGTTTTTTGTTTTTTGGATTGTATCTTTTTTTCCTTTTTAGCTGTTTTTGCTTTTTTATTTTCCTATTTTTATTTTTCTCTTGGATATGTTTTGTTTTTATATATTGTGTTCTGATTTGTAACCTTTTAAAACTTGAATAAATATTAGGGGGGGGGATAGAAATGGGAAACTGGGTATGACCAATGGACTGGCTCCTTCAAAGCAAGTGGCCCTGAGCTCTGATCAGCTGATGGGTGCTGGGAGTCATCCCCTTGGAAGTCAATTTATAAGTTTTTGCAGCCATGTTTTTACTTGCTTGCCCTTGATGTTATATGTGATGCCAAGGGCAGGTGGGTATGGTTTTGGAGGAAAGGCATCACAGAACTAATTAGATCTGTGGGCTGGAGCCTGGAGCTTCTTCACTGCTGCACTAGAGCATAAATGACCAGGCCCAACTTCTTGGGGAAAGGGTGCAGCAAACATGCACACCAAGGCTCGTAAAAGGCACTCCCAGCCAACGCTACTACACAAGCATCCAGGAACTCCTCTAAACTGTGAACCTGATTTTCTAGGGAGGGCACAATTCCATCCAAGCAGATTTAACACCTACTGTTAAGAATGCCAGATATGGCCCCAACCAAAACCACCTCTATCCGCCTGCCGATGGTGTCACAGCTACCCTCCAGCGTGGTTTCCAAAGTGGCAACTAACCTAGTCAGGGAGTGTACAGAAGGAGTCTGCTAGTTTGCACTCTGCTGGGACTGAGCTTTTTCATGCCTCCGAGGCACAAATGGCATTGTGCTGTCATGCACATGGCGAAAGCAATATTGTGCAAGGATATTAGTCTGAGCGCTCCCTGCTCTGTAGCTTGCAATTTTCTCCCTACTTGACTGCAGTTAGGAACAAGACTATTAGAGTCAGCTACTAAGAAATCAAGCTTTTTTTTGATGCAGAATAGTGGGGTGTGGGGTGTAATACCCTCCCAATGCTGCCCAGATGACCATTGTCCAAAATAGAACCTCTTCTAAATACTTTGCTTGATCTCTGTATGAGGACTTCATCAGAATTGCACGGAAAGCTTTTCTTTTTAGAACAACAATTACTGTCTGCTCTTCCAAGGTTAAACTGAAATCAAATAACATTCAGATCTTGCTCCGGGCCCTGCTCTCCAGAGGTAGGAAAATCATTAACTGCCTCGGCTCCCGGCAGCTTCCAGTATCTTGTGATTGCTCCACACCAGCAATTCAAAGGGGTAGCAAAGTAAATGCTGCATGCAGCTCCCCTCCTGATTTCCCCATCCTCTTCGGCTGTGTTATTATTACAGCTGGAAAGGAAATGACGCCATCCCTCCATTTCTTGGTGGTTGGTGTTTTCTGTTTTGCTTCTTTTAAAAAAGGAAAGAGCATGTGTGAACTTTCAAAGAGTAACAGACTTAGGAGGCAGCATCAAGGAACATGAGGTTAACACATCTGAGCTCGCCTAAGCCTGCCTTGAAAAGCTCTGATTATATTGCGTTCTGCCTTCCATTAATGTTGGACTCCAGCCCCAGACAACCACATTTCCCTCAGGACTTGTCCATTCTGGGCAGAAAGACACCAGTTATTACATGGTGCCATTCCACTGACCATCTGCTGAGCATCCACATATGCAGTGTTAGAAACTGAGATATGAAAGCTAGGAGCTATATGACACCTTAAACCTAGGTTTTGGACGCAACAACAGAATGTCTAGGTGCGCTTTTTTTAAATAACACAAATACAAAGCTGACAAGGAATGAGCTGCAGCTAAATATGTTCATTTTTCACATGGTCTAGTCTTTCCCAAGCCCACCACCCTAATATTCTTAAGAGGGTCTCTTCTCCAGTCTTCAAAGAATAGCTGGAAGTGGGGAGGTAGAAAAAGGTCCTCCTTTCCTTCCTTTCTGCATTTTTAATCTGAAATCTTGGACGCAGTACTGCGTCCAGAGCTCAAAAACTGTCACAAAATGTGCCCAGAACAATCGGAGTTTTGAACACTGCGCATATGCATTAGGTTGTAGCCAATCATTAGGCAAATGCCAGGGTACCAGCTCAGTGGCAAATCACATCACCTATGCTTGCTTTGGGACCCCTTAAACATATTTTTCTTTCCCAGTACTTTGAGCAATTCCAGGTGGCTGCATCTAGTTGCCATTTCAATTTCCTCCAATGCCCCAATTGTAGCATCACTCTGGGGCATTATGAGACATTGAAATGGTCAATAGAGGGTATCAACCACTGGTATCCTATAAAACATAGATAAGTATATAAGCCACATGTCTGAAGTTGTACAGGAGAGCAATCCTGAAGCCATTTTGCCTCTCCCAAATTGACCTCTAATATTTCTCTGCAAGGAGGAAGGAAATGGGAAATCCTCCTTATTGTCTTTCGCTTACAAATCGTGTCCTGTGTATGAATAGGGTGAGCCTGTGACCTGGATTCAGAAACTAAAGTATTAACCATCACAAAAGAATGGCCAGACTATCTAGGTAATGCAATCAGTGACCATTATCAGGTATCCTGGCAGACAGGATTTCTGCTGTAGACCGCCTCCTCTGCTGTAGACTGCCTCCTTCTGTGATGTATGTATGATGTTTTAGGGGGGTGGTCTTGGGGTACAGGGCGGGCAATTTCAAAAATCTATATACGGGCTTGCCTACCATTGTTCAGGGTTCTCCTCCCTCCTGCGTGTGGTGAGTGGGGACCCTGTTGCAACAGCTTAATAAAGATCAGGCTTACTAGCTACTTTTCTTCTCAATATACTCTGGCTGTTCTCTGTCATTTCCTCCTACCGAAAGGGGACCCACTTAAGGACTCTATATGGGCTCTTGGATACCCCATGAGGGAAAAGGAGCAGTTTCTTCTTATAACAAACCTTTCCTATTTCCTCACAGCTTTGCCAAGCCTCCCTTCTCTGCTCACCCCACCCCTTCCTTTAGAGCTTGCACCAAACCCCTTCTTCTCCCCTCACAGCTCGCCCCAAACTACACCTCCCTCACAGCTCATCTACTCTCCTTTAATCACCACTCCAGTGATATTTGGTGGAGCGGGGCAGGCGTTCCAGAGAGTAGTTTGCCAAACAAGTGCCTCTCACTTTCCTTTAAGCAGCTTGCCTGAGCTTCCTGATACCCACACTGCTTTCTTGCTCACCTGCCTGCTGTTCTGTTGTCATGCTGGAGTTGTTATTATATGTTCTCTTGTGTTGGCTAGCACATTAAAAGCACTTTTTGTCATGGATAAAGGTATCTTGGCTGATACGCTATGCCATCATCCGGTTATACTGTCTTGTTGAGTTGAAAGTAGGGTGTACAATTCCCCCTTGGTAACAGAAGACAGTCAACAGTTGGCCTTACACACATGTGCTTTGTTACCTGTGGGAGCTTTTGGATGGAGCAGCGTCGCTAGGGGTACAACTCTAGAGAGGCTTGGTAGGCCTAATGGTGAAATGTGTGCTCTTCATCAACACTCTTACTACTCAGTGCTCTTACTACTGGAAAAATGGGGGTGCCAGCTGCAGCAGGAAAAGTGCAGAAGTGTGATGACCCTCACATGGGATGCAACAGTGATTACCAAACCAACCCCAGGAGGCGGCACAACAGCAATAACAAGAGTTCTAAGACTTGCCCCTGCCTGCTTCCCTCAGGGCGGATGTCTGGCAAGCATTAACCTTGCAATAATAGGAAAGTGCCTGCTTTGCTTTTGTTTATAAAATAAACAGTTTTCCCTCTGCTGTTTTCCCAAGTGCCCTTGGGGGAGAGGTGCCCAGAAAGCCAGTGGGACTCGTTGTCCTGATATGGTACAGAAAGCGCAAGCTGAGGGGTGAGGAGCCCCAGAAACAGGATGCTTGGGAATGCAATAGAACCATTTCCAGCAAGCTAGGAGCAACAATGGTCCAGAAATCAGGTTTAAGTAAACTGTCACCATCTTCCCTAGGCAGCTTTCCTGAGCGGAGTGAGCCTTGGAAATTAGCATGGGGCATTTTCTAACAAACCTCTTCCCCCAAGCACTGTAGCAATAGAACCTCCTTGAGCATTTTTGCCTGGATGGAGTGTGTCCTTCATGCCTCTTGCTTCTCCAAATGGAGGACAAAAAGTGTGTATGTGTAGCAACTAGCCACTAGCTCTGCCCACTTTGGCCTCTGGCCCTGCCTACCATTATCATGTGGCCCTTGGAAAATTGTCCAGAAGCGAATGAGGCTCTTGGGTTGAAGGTTCCGGACCCCCTTGCTGATGTAAATTTAGCAGGCTAGTTGGAACCTGACATTCAAGAAGGCCCCGGCCTTGCTAATATACTTACAGCACATCCTTGTGCATGTTTTCTCATCAATAATCTCCATTGAGTTCAATGGACCTACATAGTTAAGCATGTAAAGCACAAGCATATCCTCTATGAGGAAGGCCAGCCACTGGCTCTGGAGCTTTGGGGTTAAGGCAGCAATGTTTTAAATTATCAGCAGCCATTTCTATTCCAGGGGCAGGTTCCCATAATTTCTGGCTTCCCCTGGTGCTCAGGCCTGAGCTTTGCTTTGCCTCTTGCTGCTTCTTAGATTAGCTTTCCTGGAGACAGGCTCAGGGGAACTAAAGGGGTTTTTAAAAAATATTACAAGGCATCTCGGCTTATCTCAATAGGTGATTGCTATTCAGCGCTCAGAGCCAATCTGAGGCTTACTTCCGCACACTTGCAGAGCAAACTGTCTCTATAATTCTGACAGGGCCACGTAGTTTAGAACGAAGCTCCTGCTGTCAGAGTTTACTCTCTGGATTCATTAGAATGGGTCGGGTAGTTTTGCAGGAAGACTTCTTGCCATGCTCTTCTGCTGAGATTGTGCCGCTATGCAATTGCTTGATCAGAATCCTGCAGGAATGCTATCAGGCTGGTCTCAGCGGCTTTAAGTTCTGGATTTTATTGCCAGAGCGCCGTGTTCGCATGTCACAGTACTTGGGCCTCCTGCTGGTTTGCAGGAATTGCCTTCAACCTCTTGCTGCTCTCAGAAACATTCCTGCTTTATTGCCCGGCTGCATCCAGATGACTCACAATTCTCTGCCTGTGGTTCTGGGTTGATTTCCCCTCAATCGTCTTTACTTCACATTTATTTGCTTTTGTGTTTCTGGTAAGCCCATCTGACCAACCTAGGATCAGCAGAGTGTCAGGTCTGTCAGGGACGGAGAGGTGCAAGAGTGGGGAATTTTTTTCAGGGCCACATTCTCTCGTAGGCAAACTTCTTGGGACCACATCAGTGGTAGGTGGGGTGACAGGCAGCAGACCTAACTGTACAGTGTAAGCGACACAAAAGTCAGAGAATGCTACGCGTACACACACACACACACACTTTTCCCCATTCTCTATCCAGACAGGTAAAGGTGTTATCATAGTTCAAGAACACATTACGGCAGGTAAAAGTATTGGAAGAGGCTAGTGAGAGGTGGCATGGACTGAGGAGACAAGAGGCCTGGACGGCCACAAATCCCCCCCCCCCCGGGCCTGAGTTTCTCCATTCCTGGTGTATACCTCAATAAACTGCCAATAAATGCACTGTTTCTTGCATCTTACAATCTCTAGTTTCCTCTATTGTCCAGGCCAGATTTGTGACCCACTTCTGTTAGAACCGCTAGGCTTCTTCACTTTTCTATCAAAACTAGGATTATGTTCAAGCCACATGGACGTAAACTTGTTATATTCCTCCAAGGAGCTTGAGGCAGTCTCCATTTTATCTTCACATCAGGTAGCCCAGGTTGAGAGAAAATACTTAGTTGAGAGATAAAGCAGGTTAAGTCAAGAGATAAAGTAGGTTAAGTCGAGAGATAATTCTGGCCCAAGGTCAGTCAGTGAACTTCATAGCTGACTGGGGAGTTGAACTTGGGTCTCCCTAGTCCTGGTCTGATGCTCTAACCAGTACACAGCATGTATGGAGTAACCAAAACAGTACTTGTATGGCTGTAGTTGGTGAATTTGTCCCATTTTCTCTCCAGGTACAATTCTATGATTCTATGATAAGTGTCCCTATCTGTGGATACTGGGTGGGTTGATGGAGCAGATACCTTTAAACCTTGCACCATGCCCTCTTCTTCCTGTTATTTCTTCTAGCATAATAATCCTTATCAGTGTGTGCCTTATGGCAATTGGAGCCGTTCCAAGAAAAAAATCTGATTTTCCCTCCAACTTGTGCAGTAATTGGTTGTTGTGGATAGTATCCAATTAAGTTTTACTTAAAGTAGAACCATTAAAATTAATGAACATGACCAAGTCCATTAATTTCAATAGGTCTACTCTGAGTAAAACTTAGTTGAATAACACTGTGACCCAAATAGACAAGAGGATCTACCGTAATTGCTTCAGAATCCAGTTCAGTAACAGGCAAGGTATCTTCTTTCTAGAGCTGCTATCTTCTAACTGTATAAGGTTGCTTTTAGTCATTCTGCAGATGGGGGAATTTCAGCAGGTACATTTTCCAGTTCTGTTCAACGCTATTATTTCCACTGCTGCTTCGGTGCTATCTATCCACACAGCTGCTTTTTCTTTCCCCTTCCTGCATTAATTATATGGGTTAAGCCACACTATCAGAGATCTTGTGGCATAAACCGGATGGCATCATGGATGATAGATAGCCCATCAGAGCTACAATTTCCAGAGTTCTTTGGGAAGAGGGCTTGATTGTTAAACGTCTCTGGAAACTATGGCTCTGCGAGGGGAATAGAACTTTTCTAATAAGCAATGACTGTGTTTTAAATGTATGATGTGAATGTGGCCACGGCCATATTTTATGTAGGATGCACATGACAAAATGGCAGCTTGGAAGTGACCACACAGTGGATTTTTGGGCAAGGAATGTCAACCTTGAAATAATCTATGAAATTTGTCTTTTTTGGCACAGGTTCATTGTTCAGTTTGTAGAATAACATGAAACACCTTTTATTTGAAACCAGTTGTCTTTAGCCCTATTCAGATGTTTGAGGGTTAAAAAGTGTATAGAGGGGCACACAGGCAAGCCCTATCTCCTCCACCCAGACCCAGACTCACTGGATCAGTAACCAACCAGTCATGGGTCTCGTTCCAAGCTCCTTTCCTGTTCTCTCCCTCCCCTCCCTTCCCTGAATCTTCTCTGTGCTGTCTGCCATCTGCAGCAATTGCATAAGAGATGCTTCTCCTGGGTGCCACTTGCTTGAGTGGGGCCTTTTATTACAAGGTGAAGAGTAGTGTAATCCCAGATCTCTTTGGGCGTCCTTCATTCCAGGAGTGATGACAGGCCTGTAACTCTGCACTGCATCGCTCAGGCTTGGAACCTGAATTCCTGATACACGTTTTTCTTCACTGGCCTTGAGAAGTGCCATAGCAGGAGGGCAGAGGGAATGTCAGACAGTTAATTGCAAACATCTGGCTCTTTTACACTGTAGTTTTCCTTGGCGTGGAAGCCGCGTTTTAACCAAGGCAGCAGGAAGGTGAAGGTTTGGTGTCTCACAGCTAGTATTTGAAAGCTTTCTTTTCCACTTAGCAGCAAGGAAACAAGAAAAGCACCAGTGGGTTGCTCAAAGAGAAATTGCTGTGACAGTGGCTCATTTCTGTGTGGTTAGGATCCTTCTTGGCTAACGTGAAATAATTAGACAAGTGAAGGGATCACTTTGAAAACTGAAATAAAGTCTGCATTCATAGTTAGTACAACAAGATTTTCAATTTTCTGTTTGAACTGCAGAGGCTGCTTCGTTAGAGCAAGTGGGACACTACCCCGCCATCCTCAATCTGCCCTCAGCCAGTCTCTACTTGCCTGCCTGTCAGCTTCCCTTCCTTAGTCTCAGTTCTACCTTTGTAGAGCTCTATAGGGAAGAGCTTTGAAGAGCTCTATAGGAATTAAAGAACCTTTTATTGAGGGTGAAAGAGGAGAGCGCAAAATATGGTCTGAAGCTCAACATCAAAAAAACAGAGATCATGGCCACTGGTCACCTCCTGGCAAATAGAAGGGGAAGAAATGGAGGCAGTGAGAGATTTTAATTTTTTGGGCTCCATGATCACTGCAGATGGTGACAGCAGTCACGAAATTAAAAGACGCCTGCTTCTTGGGAGAAAAGCAATGACAAACCTAGACAGCATCTTAAAAAGTAGAGACATCACCTTGCCAACAAAGGTCCGTATAGTAAAAGCTATGGTTTTCCCAGTAGTGATGTATGGAAGTGAAAGCTGGCCCATAAAGATCGCTGAAGAATTGATGCTTTTGAATTACCGGTATGGTGCTGGAGGAGACTCTTGAGAGTCCCATGGACTGCAAGAAGATCAAACCTATCCGTTCTGAAGGAAATCAGCCCCGAGTGCTCAATGGAAGGACAGATCGTGAAGCTGAGGCTCCAATACTTTGGCCACCTCATGAGAAGAGAAGACTCCCTGGAAAAGACCCTAATGCTGGGAAAGATGGAGGGCACAAGGAGAAGGGGGCGACAGAGGACGAGATGGTTGGATAGTGTTCTTGAAGCTACCAGCATGAGTTTGACCAAACTGCGGGAGGCAGTGGAAGACCAGAGTGCCTGGCGTGCTCTGGTCCATGGGGTCATGAAGAGTCAGACACGACTAAACAACTAAACACCAACAACATAGGGAAGAGGATGGGGTCAAAACTATAATTCATTGGCTCTGCCTGTCATTGTCTCTGGCTCTACCTACCATTTGCCTCCCTAATTTATGCCCCACCAGTTCAAATGGGCACCAGTGATCACTATGTTTAATAGCACTCCTGTTGAAGCTAGAGGAGGAAAGATGCAAAATTGATTGTAATGAGGTATCTGCTAGGGCAGAGGCCTCTTGGAATACTGTCCTTCACTAGTATGCAAAGAGGTATTAACAGGGATGCTAAACAATGTTGTGTATGCAGTGGAGACTCTAAAGGGTGTTCATGGCTCTTTCTTGGGACATCATGGTCATTCTTCATGGTGGAAAGATGCAAAGAATGCTCTTGGCAACACCTCACACCCAAATACAGATGGATTCAAAGCCACTCAACGTGGGGCTTTAACCTCTTTGAATAGTATTCAGAAAGAGAGAGCACTTGAAAAGTCTGGCTCAGTTAATATATAATCTGGAAGCAGGTATGAACCATACAGTTATTCATAGGAAAAGAATTAGGAGAGATAGCAAGGCAGGCAGAGTAATTCGAAAAGAGAAAGGGGCATCTAGAGAATAGAATTGGCCAGGAAATAGAGCTTTTCTATTCTCATTCCCCTGATCAGGTAGGTAGGCTCCTGAGAAATGTTAGGCCTCAGGGAAAGTAGTGTCCATGGCACCTATTTATTAGCTCCCTTTATCCCAGTAGTAAGGGACGCAGGTGGCGCTGTGGGTTAAAGCCTCAGCGCCTAGGACTTGCCGATCGAAAGGTCGGCGGTTCGAATCCCTGCGGCGGGGTGCGCTCCCGCTGCTCGGTCCCAGCGCCTGCCAACCTAGCAGTTCGAAAGCACCTCCGGGTGCAAGTAGATAAATAGGGACCGCTTACCAGCGGGAAGGTAAACGGCGTTTCCGTGTGCGGCTCTGGCTCGCCAGAGCAGCGATGTCACGCTGGCCACGTGACCCGGAAGTGTCTCCGGACAGCGCTGGCCCCTGGCCTCTTAAGTGAGATGGGCGCACAACCCCAGAGTCTGTCAAGACTGGCCCGTACGGGCAGGGGTACCTTTACCTTTACTATCCCAGTAGTGGATAGCATGGTGGGGCAGCGGCGTTTCCTGACCTTCTGACCACTGAGTCACTTATGCTTACTAAAAAGGGGAGAGGTGGTGGAGTGATCGCACTGCACCATCCTCTTTTATTATTGTTTCTTTTATTAGTTTACAATGTTAATTTATATTACCTTATCGGTATTGTTTTCTCCAATGTCATATGGTGTGGGTTTTGTTTGTTTACTTATTGATATTATGATGGTTTCTATTTTTTCTAATTTAAAAAAATTATTTAACTTATTGTTCCTTGGATATGTTGTGAGCCACTTACAGCAAAATTTTGTGGGAAAGTGCCATATAAATAGATGATGGTCTGTTTCTGAGCTTTCCAGAAGTGTTTGGCTGACTGGGCACTGTTGGGAGAGGGGTAGTGAACTAGAACTTCATAATTAACAGTTTTGCTATGGTCTGATCAAACAAAGCAGTTCTGATTTTTGTATAGAGTACATGTACATTTAAAAAAATTGCCCCTACTTTAATTTGTGAGAGATGCAAGTATTGGAGGCCAATCATAATGCTCCTTCATCCACCTCCTTACTATGCCTGAAAAATTTATCAACTCTGAAAAAAAATAAAAAGTGATAAGTGGTTTATTATTTTTTCTATTGTTGTCAATGGAAAAGACAATTGCTTCAAAGAAGGCTTTGAGGTGACTCTCTCAGATCCAATTCAGGTGTGATGCTGTTTGAAGTCTCTGAGCAAAGGTAACTGCCTATTCAAGTCTCTAAGGCAAGTATTACTATTATTTTTCCTGTGCACAGTCCTGTTCCCAGTGTCAGGTGTGGGGAACCTTTGACCCTCCATATGTTGCTGAACTACAACTCTTGTCAGCCCCAATAATAATAATAATAATAATAATAATAATAATAATAATAAAATTATTTGTACCCCACCATCTGGCTGGGTTACCCAACCACACTGGGTGGCTTCTAGCATATATAAAAACACAGTAAAACATTAAACCTAAAAAAGCTTCCCTATACTGGTCTGCCTTCAGGTGTTTCCTAAATGTTATATAATTACTCATCTCCTTAACATCTGATGGGAGGGCTTTCCACAGGGTGGGTACCACTACCGAGAAGGCCCTCTGCCTGATTTCCTGTAGCTTCACTTCTTGCAGTGTGGGAACCGCCAGAAGGCCCTTCATGCTGGATCTCGGTGTCCAGGCTGAACAATGGGAGTGGAGAAGCTCCTTCAGGTATACATTACTGAGGCCATTTAGGGCTTTAAAGCACCAACACATTGAATTGTGCTCGGAAACATACTGGGAGCCAATGTAGGTCTTTCAAGACCAGTGTTATATGGTCTCGGCGGCTGCTCCCAGTCACCAGTCTAGCCGCTGCTTTCTGGATTACCGGTAATTGTAATTTCTGAGTCACCTTCAAAGGTAGCCCCACATAGAGCACATTGTAGTAGTCCAAGCGGGAGAAAACCAGTGCATGTGACCAGTGGCCACGGATGATGAAAGTTGCAGCAACATCGGGAGCACCAAAGGTTCCCTACACCTTCCCTATGTTGGGATAATCATAGTGATTAACTTTCCCCACCCACCAAATTAACAATGAGTTAAGGACACTTTCCAGTTTAGAAACGATACTGAGGTACTTTCCAAAATGCATTCTTATCTCTCTTTGAACTATATACAGCAGCATCATATCATTTTTGCTAGTACAAATCCCCTCCAGCCTTATTCACATTTCACTTTTTAATTTTACCCCTTTGTTCCTGGGATGCTCCCTAACAAACTTTCCCACTCCCCTGAGGCTTCCTGAGATCACAGCTTGAAGATAGCGATGGGGAGTTTACCAGTTCCCATTAAGGCAATGCTAGATTAACCTCCTTAGTTGCACCCATTCTTTTTATCCAGTCTTATCCTCCTCCCTTCTCCCAATTCTCAGTCAACATCAAATCCATCAGTCCTGTCAAGGAGTAGTTTCGGTGTTAGCTTCACAGCAACATCCTGTAGGTTTCCAATCCCTTCCTGGCAGAGATGGCTGATGGGTCAACATCAAACAGCAGCCAAGACAAACACTGCAGTCAGAAGGACCTGACATGCCTGTTTAGCTGTCCAACCACCTCACGACATCTCCAGGTGATGGGCCAGTTTCAGTGCTAGGATTAAAGTGGATATAGAGTTTGGTAAAATAAGAGAATGTGAAGGGATAATTATGTCTTTGGGGAGTTGGGGAACTTGGCAGCAGCCCAGTACAGGGATTACGGGCTGATAAGGTCTCCTTCATTCTCACTCTCAAGTAATACATGAACCAGAAGTAGGAAAGCCTGTCTTTTCCATAGCAAGATATGGAGGAATGCATGATGATGTGGAAAGGCAAAGGTGGAAGTCAAGAATTCCCAGCACTTCAGTGGTCTGCTTGCAGGAAAATCTCAATAACAATAAGGACTGCTAAGTATCAGCTTTCCACTGGAGAGGCATGTGGAGACAGTCTAGTGATATGCGCTGGAAGCTGAAATACTTTGCATATATCCACCACATATTGTCATGCAGAGATTCCAAAGCATAGCCTCTACAAAAGCAGACATGTTCCATGACCTCTGCGTTCCAGATTGTGAGGGTCCTGGACAGGGCTGGCCCACATATTAGGTGCGGTGAAGCTACCACTTCAGGCAGCAGAAGCCCCTGAGGCAACGCCAATTTCTCGTAAGATCTCACAAGATCTTACTGAAATCACGTGAAACCTTGCAGAGCGCATGATAGCTCACTGGAAATTGGCACCAATACCAGTGCTGTTTCCCTGCCAGTGGTGGAGATGACAGAGTGGGTAATGTTATGGCAGCAGTGGCAGGGCAGGGCAGCACTTTCTTTTTCTGGGACACACAGCCCCTAGTCCTAGACAGCCATATCACATCAATACAGTAGAGAAGGGAAAATCAGCATAAAACACTATCTCACTCTGCTTTTCCAAAAGCTTTGGCAAACAGGTGTGTCTTGACCTGCCAACAAAAGAAATCTGATTGTGTCCAACTTCAGCACAATTCCTTTTAAAATATGCTTTTTCTGGGATTAGCAACATTGTTATGTAGCCAATCAGATAGGACTATGTGAAGATGGTACTACCGTCAAAGAAGCCTAACAACAACAACAACAACAGCATTAACAATAATAATAGAAGAAGAAATGTTACAGATAGGTAGCCGTGTTGGTCTGCCATAGTCAAAACAAAATAAAAAAATTCCTTCCAGTAGCACCTTAAAGACCAACTAAGTTAGTATCTGAAGAAGTGTGCATGCACACGAAAGCTCATACCAAGAACTAACTTAGTTGGTCTTTAAGGTGCTACTGGAAGGATTTTTTTTATTTTGTTTAGAAGAAGAAATGTTTTTATTAAAGTTTTCACAATGTAATTAAAAGAACAAACTAATCTACAAGAAACAAAGAAAAGAAAGAAACTAAAGAAAGAAGCAGAAACTACAAAATCCTCTTTCCCCACTATATCTTAACTTTCATCTCCTACAGAGGAAGGTGTGCCCTCCTAGCTCCCACCTGGGTTCACCCCTCTCTTCTCACAGCCTCTCACCTTGTGAGATCTCCCCATACCCGCCTTTCACCCGGGTCCTCAAACTGTCCTTCCATTTCATTCAGTCCTACCAAAATACAATGAGAGAAGCCCAGTTAGAGTGGGGATAAAACTTCGCTTTAAACATGCAAATAATTTCATGCTCTTTTGGATCAGCCTTGCACAACAATCAATCCTTAGCAACAGCCTGAATTTTCTTCCTAAGCATATTAAGAATCAGAATAAGGTTTAAAGGGATTTGTAAAGTCCGCTTTCAGCTTCCTGATCTGGCTGTGACTGAGGACACATCCAAAAGATCCTTTTCATTTCCTATGTTGCTTTCTGTCTTCTTTGGTCATTAAATTGAAATGCATCACCCCTTCCCCATGGCTCCCGGTTTCTGTGCTTCTCAGTGTTTATTATGTCTAAACCATTATTATTAAATTCCTGGGTAGGGGATAGGGGGATGGGGTGGTGGTATAACCAGACTGTATAAAATAAGATACATTTATGGGAAATATAATCTAAGTAATACAAACAAGATTTCCATTCTAAAACCTGAATTTTCTTGTAACAGGATTTCTGATATTTACATGTGATTAAGAATTCTTAGGCCTTTAGAGAGCAATGTCATAAGGGCTGGGTAAAAAACACAGCAGAGCCTGGAGTGGCAGCTGGGGTGAGAGTCCTGGGTCTTTTCATGGTTCTGTTATAATAAACTCCTTTAAATTTGGGGTGCTGAGCCTTGTCAAAGCCTCACAATCTAAGATGATAGTAATGCTCATGTCAGATCTCAGGGCTCTATATGCCTTGGCTTTAAACTCATACATGATGGCCGAGAAGGCAGGGCAAGGAATGGGTGCTGCTGCTTTAGCAGCTTGGCTTGGGATAGCTGACCTTGGCTCTCGGGAACCAGTTATTAATGATGTTTCCACCCTCTCCATTTGGGCATAAACATTAGAAAGCTGGGTAGAAATGCTTTCTGACTCTTACAATAACAAACACTTATTATGAAGGCATTTGTCATTGCAGTGAATAAGTGCTGGTCAGAAGAGAGCCAGTGTGGTGCAGCGGTTAGGGTAATGGACTTGCATCCTGGGAGACAAGAGTTCAAACTCCTGTTCAACCAGGAAGCTTGGGCCAGTTACCGTCTCTCAATTTAACTTACTTCATATGTACAGGAGAACCATGTACATTGAGATCCTTGGGGGAAAGATAGGATATAAATGTAAAAATAAATAAAATATAAACAAACAAATAAAAGACACATGAGGCCCCCATGTTACTGAAGCCAAACAGGTCTGGGCAGTGCCTGGATGGGTGACCTCCTGGGGACTACATGAGAACATTGGGTTTCATAACAGATGAAAGATGGGGATATATATGAAACAAATATAGATACTGTATGACTGGGGTTGCTATGGGTTTTTTTAACTTTATTTTTAATCAACACTACAAGGAATAGGCCATCAAGCATTAATAAAAGCTTGGGCATTTAGGTAAATAAGTAAAAAGAACTGGGCAGGTGGCAGACTGTGATGTGGAGCTGTCAACTTTTCAGGGAGCAAAACCCTGGTTACCTGAAAGAAAAGTTTCTAACAACAACAACTGATTTGTACCCCGCCCATCTGACTGGGTTGCCCCAGCCACTCTGGGCCAGCAGAGGTTTCTTACTTTACAAAGAGAGGTACAATTGCTGGGGATCTAAAGCAACACTTTCATTCTCTTTTGCCTGAGGGCCAGCTCTTAAGTGGAAACACTGATACATGAAATTCATAGCAGACAAAGCTCCCCCGCCCCCAACAGAACAGAGAAAAGGCTAATTGTCAAGCCTTCTTGTGGTAGGTTCTGTGAATGACATAATCACAAGGTTTCAAACAAATGCCTGCCTCTTACATCACAAAACAGAGGTGACACAGATGGGTTGCTACCTCACCCACCCAAAGATCAGCTGGGGCTGATGGGATTTGTAATCCAAACTTCCTAAGGGCACTAGGACGGGGAAGGCTGTCATAGAAGAACTGGCTCACTTTATCCTGGGGAAAGCACTTCATTTGTACTGAGAAACATTACATTCCCCAAAGCCTGTTTCTGAATTCAATTTTTGTGCAGTCGCTTTGCTGGACAAATAATCTGACGCTGGGTTTATGATTATTTAACACATCAAAATCCCCAGTGCTGCTTCTTTACTCTCTCTCTCCCAGAAAAGAGCTATTTGATAGTGCATATTTACACATTCCCATTTTTCTTTTTTTCTGGCGTGGAAGGAGCAACCAAATCTCTGTTTCCTTCTCTTATTCTGCAGCAGTCAGGAGGGAAGAAATATTTAGGAACTTGCCATACACAACCAGCAACATGATCCTGTCCCCCTGCTCCTCAAGTATGACTCTCCTGTAGATAAATATCATTGCTCCAGCAGGACATATACGATAATTAAAGCTCTGGATCTGACTCCAAACACCATGGACTGTCAAAAAAGAAAACCCACAGAGGCTACTTTGGCACAATAGTCCTGTAAAGCCTTTTCTTCAATGGGAATACCATTCTGAGTAAAACTTCACCTGTTGAAGTTTCCATTCCAACTGCAAAGCATGTAGATTTATATGTGACACAAAGCTAAGCACATGCAACTTTGTCTCCACTTTTGCAAGTGGGGCAGAGGCCAATCCAGATGCAGTGTACTTGGACACAGAAAATCCTGCTGGCAATCCCCCCCTTAAAATGCTATTGATTGAATAAGGACTTACTTCCTAATAAGAATGGTTAACTGTTCAGATCCAAATGTCCTGACTTACTGAGTTCAAGTCAAAACTCTGGCGAGAGATTTAGAATTAATCTGCTATAGGATCCAGGCGATCTATATTAAAATTAATTTTCTACCTTTGACTCAAACCTACCTAATTAAATGGCCCATGGTAGTTCTATTAGGACAGCATAAAGGCAATAATTTCTGCAATTAAAATACAGTGGTACCTCGGGTTAAGAACTTAATTCGTTTTGGAGATCTGTTCTTAACCTGAAACTGTTCTTAACCTGAAGCACCACTTTAGCTGATGGGGCCTTCCGCTGCTGCCACGCGGCCGGAGCACAATTTCTGTTCTCATCCTGAAGCAAAGTTCTTAACCCGAGGTACCATTTCTGGGTTAGCGGAGTCTGTAACCTGAAGCGTATATAACCTGAAGCATATGTAACCCGAGGTACTAATGTACCTGCTTTAGAAGAATTAACTTTTTACACAAAATCTTTCAATTTATACAATATCAATTAATGAATGGCAAAACTTGTGGATAAATTTGACTGGAACAACGAAAAAGCAGGAATCTCCAAGAAGGAGGCACTGCTCTGCCTGCTTCATTGAGTTGTTGTTGCTGCTGCTGTTATGCTTTTCAACATAACGCTCTTTAAACCAGCCTTTAGGAAAAAGGAAATTTTTTAATTGGGAAGATTTAAAACCTGAACATACTTTAATCCCTTTGCAGATTAAAAAGAAAGAAAGATTACAGGGAATTAAGAAACATGTTATCATAAATTAGATTTTTAAAGTTTGGGATAAATATTTAAGTATGTACTAAGATCAAGCTTTGTTGAAAAAGCCTCAGCCATACATAATGCATATGCATAAATCCACTCTTGTTGAACATAATATCTTTAAAGAATGGGAAGCAAAAGATATAATTCGATTCAGGGATTTAATTAAAAATAATAAGTTTCTTCCCTATGAGGAACTAATAAAATGAATAGAAGTATATCAGCTTCAATTGTGCAATGTGTAGATATCAGATAATTATTTCTATATTATTGATTGAGACCACCCACTTGATTTTAAAATGTACTCATACACTCAGAAGCAAAGGACGTTTTGATGAATATCTACTGATATTTCTATGTAAGTATGAGTCCTACACTTGCATTGATAAATGGAAAAAAAAGATGGAACAAAGCACAGACCAAGGGATTTCTCTGGCAGCAGGGCCTCCTTATGCATACTATGTACTTATCTTCTGCTTTGTCTGTGGGAGGGCTTGTTATAATCTGCTGATGCAGTGTTCCCATATTTCAGGGTGCCGCTCTGCTCCCCGCCCCCATGTTTGAGAGTTCTTTGTGCATCTTAGAGTCATACTTTGAAATACGGTCTCCTATTTGGTAACCTTGCTCTGCTTCTGTGTGTATAGTGCCATGTCCTTGCAGCTCCAGTTACAGGAATAGAACTGAGTTTGGAGACAGTTGGCTTATCTACACCTAACTTTTGCCCTGCACTTTCCAGGCATAGACTGGCACTTTAAAGCCCCTGTCTGAGCACTCTCTTTCTCTCTCTTCTTTGGCTTTGGAGCTTTCCCTGTGAAAACTTGCTCTTTACAGCTAAGGTACAACAAACAGCAATTTGGGGTTTAGGTGGACTGCAGTTTGCTCTGATTCAGTGGTAAAGAGCGCATTTTCACAGGAAAAGCTCCAGAACTTTATATGATTTATGCTGCGTGTGTGATGTTCTATTATGTTCTATCATATTATTATTAGTTATTGTTTGTAAGCCACTTTGGGATTCATTTGAATGAAAAGTGGCATAAAAATATAACAAATCAAATCAACCAATTTCATATTTTGCTGCTAGTCTTGGTTCTCTGTTGCTTGTGCAAGGTGTTCTGTTTGTGCTGAGTTCCCCATCACCAAATTTCCCCTTATATCCCCTTTAAGAACATAAAGAGGAGCTTGCTGAATCAGGTCAATGGCCCCACTAGTCCAGAATCCTGTTCTCACAGTGGCTAGCCAGATGCCTATGGGAAGCCCTTCTGCAGGAGTGAAACTAGGCTTTATTTCACCTGGGTCAAAGACCCAGTTTGGCATCACTCATGTGCATCTGCAAACACACACACACAAGCTGGGAGCGTCAATGGCGCCCCTCTGGAGGCTTTACCCGGGGCAAAAACCCCGGCTAGTCCTCCCCTTCCAGTTATAGCACTGCTTTCTGTAGACCTAAGAACAGCTCTATGTGTTTGTGTTCTCTTGCCAGGGCTATATATTTTGAGTGGTGTGCTGTGATTAGGTTCTTCTTAAGTTTAAATACCGTAACTCATTGTGTATTGACGGGGAGGGGGGGGTGCGTAGCTGAGGTCCAGCTGGGGCACTTGACGTGCTTCATCAATGATTTCTATGGCTATGCATTTAGTTAGTGGTAGTGGTTTGGTTAGCAAAACGTATGCCAGCTGGGGAGAATGAATTTTGGATAGAATTCAGACTAAACTGGACATTTCCCTGATTCTTAATCTCCATCTCTGCCCACATTTTGTGTGCATCTCAGACCTAAACAGGTGTAAATAGATAATTAGCTGGTAATCCTAAGGTGGGGGGGGGGGAGAGAGAGCAGCAAGGAGCAGTTCTTGTTTTCCTTTGTCTTTGCATTTTTTTGCAATTCAAATCAGTGTGTGGGGTGTGTGCGCGTGTGAACCAAAATCCATCAGTTGCCATATATATATATATATATATATATATATATATATATATATATATATATATATATAATGCTTTTGTTACTCTTTGTTCAGTTACTGGGACAACTAATAGCTCATCGTGTTCTTGTTTAATGGCAAGAACTGTATTTCCACCTTCTAATTATACACTGCACTATCTGAAATATACTAATCTTGAGAAAAATTCACTAGACCAGAAAATTTCACCATTGCAGTATCTTACAATGTTTAGTGGTTTTTTTAATGTACTGCAAAAGTATACAAAATGTGATTTATGTTTTTACCACAAGTGTCAGTATTCTTATGAATGAAGACTGATAGATTTCTAGACCTGTTATATAAATCACCCGATAAAACTATGCTGAAGAGTCCTGACTATAAGTCATTTCCAATATTCAACCACTAAACCATTCAAAATAAAGTGCTTGTCTCCTGACCTTCAGATGGGGGGTGGGGGCTATTCTGTTCCCCACCCCCCATCTTCTTTCTCATTCATTTACCTTGTTTACTTCTTTCTTAAAACATTAGTTTTGTACATTTTGAAACCTTCTCCACCCTCTATAGTCCAATGTTCTAATCTTTTTTCTTGCAGTTTCTAATCCTCACTAAACCCTTTATTTGTGCTTCAGTTCTAACTCCCTTGCCATATTCAACAATGCCAATCTCTCTTCATTCCTTTTCTTAATCAGGAATGAAATTTTTATTAATGAATAACCCCTGAACAAAAGCTTTAGTCATATTCCACACAGCCATTAAATGTACCTCCTCTGTTTTATGTATTTGGGTTGGATGATGGGTGGGTAGCAGCCCTCACTTACAACAACCTTTCTCTTCCAGTAAAGTAAAATTAATGGAATATCCACACATTCCCATTTAGAGAGAAAGCATATTTAAAAATTGACAGATGTCTGCTCCTACGGCCAGGTAACCAACCACAGACATATTGATTGCATGAACTCACTCTCAGACTAGATATACACTGTCCCTCAAGACCAATGACCTTCACCAAACTGGAGACTTAGGACTTATCCAGACATATAAGCCCCAAACCTTCAAAGTATTTAACTGGTACAGCACAGCATGCAACCCAAAAGGGAAAGTGTTTTAAAGGCTTTTGGGCTTTGTGACTTCAAAGCAACCCCCTTCCTGCTGGGCCCCTGCTAAACTGTCAGCTACAATTCAGCACTTGGCTATACTTCCTCTACCTTGTTTTTTTTTTTTTTTTTGGTTTTTTTTAGAAGTGCAACTTCACCAAGGGCAGCTTTCTGTATTTCTGTTTTCTGCCTGGCTCCAATCTGCACCGGTAATCTTCAAACCCCAAACCAGGGGGTAGGCGTGAGAATTGCAGGAGGCCACAAATGGAACTGAGGAAAGCCAGCCCTGTCAGGATTGTGCCCTGATCCCTTTTGCAGGGATTTCCAATCAAATGTGGAAATACAGCTGAATGTTCTCAAAAGGCATGCAGAATGAAAAGAGACTGGCTTTTCCAGGAATAATAGTTATGCTGTGGGAGGACCACTTGCTTACTGACCCCTTTTAGACAGGGTATGTGCTGAGAAGATCTAAATGCTGGGGCAGGCCAGATTTTGATCCTCTTGAAACAAATGGGTTAATTTGGAGACAGTGATCTGGATCTTACACAGGCACTGATTTAGCAGGTACACAGATGTTCATTGTAGGAAAGGGGCCAGAAATAGAGCCCCTCAGAGGAGCCTGTTCAGTCTAATGATGGTGCTGTCACATACACAAATAAGGTAATAATAATAATAATAATAATAATAATAATAATAAATTTTATTTATATCCCGCCCTCCCCAGCCGAAACCGGGCTCAGGGTGGCTAACAACAATGAAGTAGTGCAACATTATAAAAACATTATAAAAATTAATTAAAATCAAAATTGATGGCAACCATAAACTAAAGTTTTGTAAAGATTGCCAAAGGAGGGAGTCAGGCTGCGCCCTGACCAAAGGCCTGGCGGAACAGCTCTGTCTTGCAGGCCCTGTGGAAAGATGTCAAGTCCTGCAGGGCCCTAGTCTCTTGTGACAGAGCATTCCACCAGGTTGGAGCTGCAGCCGAAAAAGCCCTGGCTCTAGTTGAGGCCAGCCTAACCTCTCTGTGGCTTGGGACCTTCAAGATGTTTTTATTTGAAGACCGTAAGTTCCTCTGTGGGGCATACCAGGAGAGGCGGTCCCGTAGGTACGAGGGTCCTAGGCCGTATAGGGCTTTGAAGGTTAAAACCAGCACCTTAAACCTGATCCTATACTCCACCGGGAGCCAGTGCAGCTGGTATAGCACCGGATGAATGTGATCTTGCAGCGAAGACCCCATAAGGAGTCTCGCTGCGGCATTCTGCACCCGCTGAAGTTTTTGGGTCAGTCTCAAGGGCAGCCCCACGTAGAGTGAGTTACAATAATCCAGTCTGGAGGTGACCGTCGCGTGGATCACAGTGGCTAGATCAGGGCGAGAGAAGTATGGAGCCAACTGCTTAGCTTGGCGGAGATGAAAAAATGCCGCCTTTGTAATAGTTGCAATCTGCGCCTCCATGGAGAGGGAGGTATCGAAGATTACACCCAAACTCTTAACGGACGGTGCTGGCACTAATTGCACCCCCGCAAGAGATGGGAGTTGCCCCCTCAATCCCATATCGTCCCGTCCCAGCCAGAGGACCTCTGTCTTCGAAGGATTTAACTTCAACCGGCTCCCACGTAAACATCCAGCCACAGCTTCCAAGCATCTGATCAGTGTGTCTGGGGCCGAGTCAGGATGGCCATCCATCAACAGGTAGAGTTGGGTGTCATCAGCATACTGATGGCAGCCCAGCCCAAAACTCCAGACAAGCTGGGCGAGGGGGCGCATAAAGATGTTTAAAAGCATCGGGGAGAGAATCGCACCCTGAGGCACTCCACACACCAAGGAGTGACGCGATGACAATTCCCCTCCAAGCGCCACCCTCTGTCCCCGACCAGAGAGAAATGAGCGCAGCCATTGAAGGACTGTGCCCTGGATCCCCACGTCGGCAAGGCGGTGGTCCAGGAGTTCATGATCGACCATGTCGAAAGCTGCTGACAGATCTAGAAGAATCAGCAGCCCCGACCCGCCTCGATCCAGCTGTCTACAAAGATCATCTGTTAGGGCAACCAGAGCCGTCTCGGTCCCATGACCAGCGCGGAAGCCGGACTGGAATGGATCCAGAGCCGATGTTTCATCCAGAAACCTACCAAGCTGTTCAGCAACCGCTCTCTCAATCACCTTACCCAGGAATGGAAGATTGGAAACCGGGCGGTAATTGGATAGATCTAAGGGATCTAATGATGTTTTCTTTAAGAGCGGGCGCACCACTGCCTCCTTCAGTTCCCCTGGGAATGTCCCGGTGCCAAGGGACAAATTGATGATATCCCCCAGGAGGGCCCGCACCTCGTCTGGACATGCTCTAATCAGCCAAGACGGGCACGGGTCGAGAGGACAGGTGGTGGGCTTTCCAGCTCGGAGGTGTCTGTCCACATCGGCTGGGGATATCCGGTCGAAGTGGTCCAATACTGGACCCGAGGACAGTCGAGGGGCCTCCAGTTCCTTTATTGTATCCAAATTGGCAGGGAGGTCATGGCGGAGCAACAGGACCTTCTCCGCAAAAAAGCTCGCAAATGCTTCACAGCTATGTGTCAAATTATTATTTAAATTTGGCTGTCCTTCGAGGGACGTTAAAGACCGAATTATACTAAATAATTGCGCCGGGCGAGAGCTAGCGGATGCAATGGAGGCCGAGAAGTAGGACTTCTTAGCGGCCTTCACTGCCATCTCGTAGGTTTTCATAAAAACCCTATAAGATGTTCTTGAAGCTCCGTCATGGGCACCCCGCCATACTCGCTCTAGTCGTCTGAGGTCCCGCTTCATTTTCCGAAGCTCCTCGGTAAACCAGGGAGCCCGGTTTCTGTGGGGTCGCAGAGGGCGCTTAGGTGCGATCTCATTGATGGCTGCCAGGAGATGGGTATTCCAGCCCTCAACAAGCTCAGTCAATGAGTCGCCAGGGGGAGAAAGGTCCCGCAAGGCTTGACGGAATCTATCAGGGTCCATCAGCCTCTGCGGGTGAGCCCAAATCGGCTCGCCACCTAAGCAGGGTAGGGGTGGAGCGTCAATCCTGGCTTTCAGAGCGTAGTGATCAGACCATGGCACCTTCATCGAAGGAAACATGATCACATCTATACCGACGCCAAAGATCAGATCCAGCGTGTGGCCTGCTTGATGTGTGGGGCCCGAAACAAACTGGGAGAGCCCTAGTGTCGCCATGGAAGACACCAGGTCCAGAGCCTGTGAGGAGGGAGTGGCATCAGCATGGATGCTGAAGTCCCCCAATACCAATAGGTTAGGGAACTCCAAGGCCCAGCCGGCCACCGCCTCCAGCAGGCCTGACAGGGTGGTTAAGTCCAGTCAAAGGTGATGTTACCATAAAAACTTTTGAAATTCCCATCCTGTAGGTCAAGCCCACCCCCAGAAACATCATGCATACATTACAGAAAGGAGGTGTTGAGGGAGGATTTGTGGTGGTAACCTGAGTGTCCTGTCACCTGGCTGGTTCCCTTCTCCTCCTCCCCATGAGTCATTTTCTGAAGACAAAAGGTTGTCGCAGTTTCCTGCCCCCTGAGGGAAGATCTGATCATTGTCCTTTGTTCCAGTCCATGCTGAATCCACTCCCATATGCAAGTTCTTTGTGATCTTGATTGTCTTCTGTCTAGGACCATCAGGGTTGGCATAGCAACTGGGCAGGGCTCCTGTGGATGTGCTGGGCTGGCCTGTATCAAACCTTCCCCATTTTGTAGTCCTTCCTTCATGGAGTAAAATAAAAGTCGAACAGTGCAAATCCGATGTATGGTTGATTTTCTATGAATTTATAACAGAAGTGTAGCGTATGTAGTGTGTGAGTGTGTGAGAAGTTTGTACAAACTGAATGATTGGGGGGGGGGGGCGTCCTGCTACTGTGACTATGGGGTGCGGCACTCATCTTGCTTCAGGCCAAGAGAGCCGGCATTCGTCCATAAACAGCTTCCCAGATCATGTAGCCAGCATGACTAAACTGCTTCTGGTGTACAGTAATGGAACACCGTAACGGAAGCCAGAGCACACGGAAACGCCATTTACACAAGTGTCTTCCCAGTAAAGGTAGCACTATCAGCAGCTATTGGCTTATGTCACACACAAGTCCCATTCAAGACATCCAACCCATTTTAACCTAAGCTTGTGCCCTCAGCTTCTGCATCAGAACTTTTGAATATAGCCTACATAGATACGAATTGCATGCACAGAGGCTCTGGGTTGTATCCAACAAAGTTCTACTCAAGTTGTTGTTGGCATCCATCTGTCTTGACAGACAATGGAGTGCACTCTTGGGGGTAAAGTCAAACCACTGCATTAGCAGCACCAAAATGACCTCCCCATGGCACAAGCCTGGGCAGTGTGTATGGAGGTCCTGGGCTGCCCAGACAACAACACCCCCTCTCAGCTTCACTGATGTGGTGCAAAGGAAAGCAGAGCAATATGTTTGGCACCAGCATCGCTGCAAGAGTTGCCAAAAGAGGCGTACAAAGTGCCATCCAAATTGTCTTAGGGACTCCAATTCTGATTTGTGTAGGGTTTACTCCTTAGCCTTTTCTTCTCCCAAAGATATCCTGCAATGCAGCAGAGGTTTAGGGTCAGAGTTTTCCTTCTCCGAGATGGGCTACCTTCTCAGGTTGACGAGCCCCATCTGCCCCCATTTCCCTTTACAGCATGTGCAGAAACTGCCTTCTTGATGATTGGACCCACTATTGGTGTTGTCCGCTCAATCTACTGGAGCCTCTCTTCGCATGCAGGGGAAGTCCCTAACTCACCAAGGGTGTGAGACCTATCAGCTACCCTCACCTGGTTTATCTGGCCAGTTGAAGCCATTTCCTGGTGTGTGGCCACTGTCACACGCTGAGTTTCTAGGAGCCACAGATGAGAGCTGCGTGCAGGGTGGGGACCAAAGCTGGACAAACTACCCCAGAAGGAGCATGGTGTGTCTCCTGCCAGAAGTACTACCACTCCCCTAACAACCCATACAGACAGTATACCCACTGAAATGAATGGGCCTAAGTTAATCACATTCATTTATACCAGACCAAGAAAGGGCTCATTGTAGTCCTTCTTTGTGAAGTATAAATACCGTGAAAAATAAAGGAAGCACCTGACACAGCTGACAGCAATTCCTAAGGCGTAAGAGTCTGTCCTGGATGAACATTAAATACACAAACGATTACCCTGGGTGAGGAAAATGTGGTAGCTGCCTATGCAAGGGGAGGGTTGGGGAGCCAGGCTTTTCAACCTCACTGTTTCCCATGGGCTGAGAACCTGTATCAGCAGCTAAAACACTTATGGTAAAACTACATTTGTCCTCTAGGCAGGGTTTAGTAATAAAAATAAGATCAGAAACTTCTCCTCTGACTCAATCACTCATGCTATTTGTTTTATCTCATACACACCCTCACTTTTTGCTGATTATGGAGAGAACCAAAGAACGAAACAAACAGATTAGGAGAATCAGTGCAACAGAATGGAAGTGGGCTTGCTAAACTGATAGAAACACAGTTTGTTTGCCCTTATCCAGCCAGGCACCAATTTAAGCTGCCATTTTGAATGCAATGAGGCAGTGGTGGGCTCTCAAATTTCAGCAGCGCCCTGTGCAACGCCAAATCCCGCCCCCCCCGGCTCTCATGCTCAATTCTACAGCAGTGTTGTGGTGCCTCCTGCAGCGCAGCACCCAGTGCGGCCGCCCCATTTGCATTACCCTAAAACTGCCTCTGAATGAGGGCCAAATCACAAGCGATGCCTTGTATGATGGTGGTGATTATTTTTTAAAAACCTGCCCCTCCTCCCCAGAGCAGCTCAAGATGGCAGACAGCACCATGATAAAAGCAATAAACATTTTTTTAAAATAAAAAACAAACACCCTCACAACAAGTAATTTTAAAGTTGCCAGAAACAATATATTCCACTCTTTTCTATGACATATTTTTCTCTTTAAAATGTAGCTATGGAGGCTGAAACATAAAGTGGAAAACCCACGTGAGACACTTCTTAACTTTTCTCCCTCTGGCATTTTCCTCCCTCCTCCATGCAGATCTTCTGGTTTTGAAGGCACTCTTTGTAAAAGGTGTGGGGGAGTCATTAGCAAACTACCTGCAACTGAGTATCACATGTAGTGTGGTCGCTTGCTAGTGGAAGTAATCACCATTGAAATCAATGGGGATTTAGGATTGCATTTAGGACAAAAGTGCTAGATTAACTGCTGTTCGCTAGCATGGCTGAGTTCCCTGAATAAGCACTTGCAATGGGCTAAGTAACCTCACCAGGTGGTTTTGTCTCTATATAGGTAGTGAGACAGAGCCATATTGATCTGTGTCAAAGGAACCTGCTGCAAATGAACAGTCATTTCAGCATGTCCTGAGTCACTCAGGCATATGTGAAAAAGCAAATTGGTTCAAGAATGAGGACACAGGGGTGCAGTGTGAATCGTTTTGCAATTAATGGCTTGCTCACACTGTCCACCCACAGCGCCCCATGTGATAATGATCCTATTTTGGTTTTCAATAGACTCTTTCAAATCCTCACCTATATAAGATTTTTTCTCACCTCATGTTCCTAAGACTTAGGATATATTTACCCCTTTTCATCCCTCCCCCCCACCCCTCCATGTTCTACTTACCACTTTCTAATTTCAGTGCCATTTGCACAATACCTTTAAAAAGCGAAGAGAATTGTGGAATCTCTTTGACTCTCCCCAAACCCACCACTGCCTGCAGTTCTATGCTGAGCAGGGAGGGCTCATCACCTCTTGTTGTTCGCTTGTCTAGATGCATTAGCTTCATCTTGGTGCTTTGTGTAGAGGAGGAGCTGTAGAAAGAGCATGAAGGGGGTCTAATGAGCTCTTAATCACTTTACTTCACTTTACTTCACTCTGGCAGCAAAGGTGCTCTTTCATCTTGCTTTATTGGACAGGGGGTTGTTACACTGGGAAAGACAGCCTCTGGGGCAATGAGATTTTTCCATTCCCACCCTGTGACTTGTTCCTTGAGGATGAAGACTGTGCTGCCAAATTTCAAATATCCAAAGTAAATAAACATTGTTTGGCTCTGGGGGCCTGCTTTGTGAAGTCCTACACCCCAGAAATAAAGGATCTTCTCCTTTATGTTCTACTTTCCTAGATAATGAGACAGCCCTTAAAATAGGGAACTTCTGGCAACCTCACCAAAAGGTAACCAGAGAATATGACACAGATAGCCTGAATTCAGCAAACATCATTGATGGGAATTCAGAATGTGTGGGAGGGGAACCAGAATCTGCAATCTATGCTGTGAAACGGTATGTTATAGAAATTAGTGATCAATGTAACAAAAATATATTATTATTTAATTATTTCTATCATGGCCCACAAAAAACAACTTTTCAAAGGTGGGTTAGAATCATAAATGGCAAGAAAAAAAACACAAAAAGTTCAAACAAAACAAATTTAAAAACCAAACAGCAGCACAGGAGTAGATAAAGCAGCTTGTCTTTCCCCTCTTCCCATAGGGAAGACCAAAATTGCTACTTGTTTAGAATTCTGCAATGTGTCTCTCTTGTTCCCTGAGTAAAGGGCATCACAGCAAGAAAATAACAAATGTTTTTCACAGCTATATGCATGATCATGCCAACATGGATGGGAACAAGATATTACTACGGCATATCAGTGGTGAAATTAAACTTTAAAGCCATGGTTTTCCCAGTAGTGATGTATGGAAGTGAGAGCTGGACCATAAAGAAGGCTGATCGCCGAAGAATTGATGCTTTTGAATTATGGTGCTGGAGGAGACTCTTGAGAGTCCCATGGACTGCAAGAAGATCAAACGCATCCATTCTTAAGGAAATTAGCCCTGAGTGCCCACTGGAAGGACAGATCGTGAAGCTGAGGCTCCAATACTTTGGCCACCTCATGAGAAGAGAAGACTCCCTGGAAAAGACTCTGATGTTGGGAAAGATGGAGGGCACAAGAAGAACGGGACGACAGAGGACAAGATGGTTGGACAGTGTTCTCGAAGCTACAAACATGAGTCTGACCAAACTGTGGGAGGCAGTGGAAGACAGAAGTGCCTGGCGTGCTCTGGTCCACGGGGTCACGAAGAGTCGGACACGACTAAACGACTAAACAACAACAACAACCAGTTCAGATGTTTACAAACTTAGGAAGGATTTATAATTATATATTTATTTGTGTCCCACCTTTTCCCCTGACAGGGACTCAAGGTGACTGACAGATAAAACAGAAACAGCTAAAAATACAGGTTTACAATAGATTATTTTTTTAAAAAAAATGGATTCTGGATTAAGAAAGATCCCATTTTTAACCTGAGAAAATGGAATTTTATTTAAATGAGTGTAATATACCTAAGGTATCTAATGAGGATTTTAAATGCACCCATATCAATGTTGGAACAGTAGCTGGCAATAAGTCGAATGAAGTCGGCTAAGGCACCAGGCCCAGATGGGATTACAGCAATTTATTATAAAAAAATTCAAGATGCATTGATTTGACTACTCAAGGACACTATGAATAGAATTTTGGTGACAGGAGTGGTCCCAGCATCATGGAAAAATGCATATAGCACCCTGATAAACAAGACTGTGACTTAATGAGGACTAAGAACTATAGAGCACTTTCTCTACTTAATTGTGATTACAAATTATTTGTTGCAATTTTAGCTAATAGATTGAAAAGAGATCAAGCAGGTTTTCTTCCAGGTCATCAACTAAAAGACAATGTAATAAATTTGATTGAATACCTGGAAGTGAGAAACAAAAAACAAACAGCTTTAATTTTCTTAGATGCTGAGAACATTTTGATAAATACTGAAGAAACAGGGGACTTTGCCTTGCCAGACCTTCAATTATATTATGAGGTGGCTTGTTTGTGTCGGCTAAGGGAATGGATTGTATTGAAAAATGCTCACGTTTTAGATTTGGAAGGCCATGATATTAAATTTGGTTGGCATGCATGACTTTGGTATGGGAAAGCTAAAACCTATAAGAATTTTATGAACCATGTTATTAGGAGGAATTTGTGCAGAGTCTGGGAGAAATATAAAAACTTGCTGGAAAGAAAAACGCCCCTATGGTTATCGCCAATTACAATCAAGAGAATCAACATGGATAGACAGTGGGTGACCTATAGAAACTTGCTAGACTTCTCAGGGAGTAAATGCAGATTGAAACCTATGGGCGAACTAAGGAAACAAGTTACTGAGTGGTTACAGTATTATCAGCCTTATGACATGTTTAAACTAGATGAGAAAAATGGTTTCTTAGACCAAAGTTCACAATTTGAAAGAGAGTTATTGCAGAATAAGGAAAAACTATTGTCTAAAATGTACAAACTTTTATTGGAATGGGAAACAAAAGACAAGCTGGTTAAAGCTTCAATGACCAACTGGGCAACTGACATAGGATATAATATAGAACTAAAGCTCTGGGAGCATCTTTGGAAGAAAGACCTGAAATTCACAGTATGCTACACATTGAAAGAGAACTACATGAAAATTATTCATAGATAGTATCTAACCCTGAGTAGATTAGTTAAAATGTATAAATCGAAATCGGATTTGTGTTGGAAATGTAAAAAAGTGGAAGGAACCTTTTTTCATATGTGGTGGGCATGTAAAATAGTTAAAGAATATTGGGAAATGACATATAATGAGATAAAAAAATGTTTAAAACATTCCCCTCCAAAAAGAAGCATTCTTGTTAGGAATGGTGCAGACAGAGATACCCAGGTCTCAATAAAACTTAATTATGTATGCAACAACATTGGCTCGGATCTTGTTAGCCAAAAAATGGAAGGTGAGGGAGGTTCCTAGGAAGGAGGATTGGTAACTTAAGACAGAATATACAGAGTTAGCAGGTCTAACAAGTAAAATAAGAGCGCAAGAAGAGCAAGTATTTAAAGAGGAGTGGATTTCTTTTGCTGAGTGTACAAAATAATTGTAGACAGTTGAAAATGTTCCCAGTATTAAGGTAAATTCAACAGTATAATATATTGCAAAGGGATGTAAGACTGGAGAACTGAATTAGACGGATATACAAAATATGCAGGAATGGTGGGTAAATTAAAAGACCCTTGGAAGGGGGAAGGAGGGAAGTCACTGAATGTATGGCTATAATGAAATATGTTTATTTTGAAATGTATAATCTGAAAATTTAACATAAAAATACTTTAAAAAACAGAAAGATCCCATTTTTGTTAATATGCGTTAAAAATAGTCAAATTGTGAATGAATATCAGGACTGAACCTGCAAGGCAAATGGGTGAAGTAACCTGATTCAGGCCCCATGAGACTGTGCCATAATGGATGAAGGCAGGGATAGCTCAGTCAGCATGAGACTCTTCATTTCAGGGTCATGGGTTCAAGCCCCACATTGGGCAAAAGATTCCTACATTGCAGAGGGTTAGACTAGATGACCCTTAGGATCCCCTCCAATTCTACAGTACAGTGCCTCTAACTGGGGTTGGAATGGTGCACCCAGGCTTTTAGCCCTGACATGGGATGTGTGTTTGTCACATCTGGGCTCTGTCTCAGGTAACAATCTGTCTTGGGCTGCCACTGGTTAATACTGGCCCTTAAGTATTTACAAAGAGGACTCCACATACTTTTAAGAGCAGAAGCAGAAGTCTGCAAGCGGAAATTTGGGTGCAGTGCACAACCATAACAGCACATTATCTTTGGAATCAGGGAGGGGGGCGGCGACGGCAGCAGAACAGAGTGAAAAAAGAGAAATCAGGAATGAAGACATTGTGAAGAGAGAGACAGTATCTGGAGGTGTTAAGTTAGTTTCTAGAAAAAATAGCATAGGAGAGACGAATTGCTCTAACTAGAAAGCTAGTCTATAATTTTTTTCTGAAGTCCCATGATGTATTGAAAATCAACGTATTATTAGATTTCAAGAAGATGATTTTGCAAGTACTGTACAGTGTATGTACAGAAGACTTCCCTGCCCTCAGCTTTTTGCACTAGAATCCCCATCCCACAGCAATTACCCCTTAGTGTTTCTGACACTAAAAAAAACCCTAGTTGGAACTTTCAGGGGCTGGGGAATTCTAAAAGACGTGTTGTGAGTTGTATTGATTTGTGCAGATAATGTACTACCTGAGGGAGAAGATGGTAGGATAACTTCAAAACAAGAAAAGAGAGTGACTTCTGTTAAGTTGCATTTCCCCCAAGCATTAGTATCATGTGTAAATCCAGCCTGATAAAATCAATAAGACGTTCCCTGAAAGTTAAATATTACAGTGCTGGATGATTCTTGAGCATAGATTGATGAACATGTATTTTGCTGGAATGTGTTCCAGTGTTCTGGCCTGAGGCTCAGTCCCGTCTTCTTCGTCAAGGTTGCACTAGTTCAATCTGGTTGAAATGCTTGCACTATAAAACTGCAAAGCACGATAGGAAGCTAAGTAAAGGCATTCCCCCTTAACGGACCATCAGGGTCAAAATGCTCCTGAGCATGTTTATGAGCTATAAACACAGTTAGATATGAGTGTCTGGCACAAAATACTCTTGCTGGTGAACCTGTCCTGAGGGGACCTACATAAACTCTTTTGACTATTTGGTAAACTGCTTATTTTTAGTCTCTTCTCTCATAATTTATTTTCCCTTGATTTTGAGCAGGCTTCTGGCCTACATTTAAACAAACAATTCTAGTTAGGGTAGCAAATTATGGATTTTGCCACTATGTGTATTGAAAACTCCAGATGGAAAATGTTGGGAAGAAATGGCTTGTGATGGGGGAGGACAGACCCGTAAACCCCCTCCTCAGCACATTAGGTCTAGAGAAGATCTGGGGTGTGCTGATGTGGGCCAATGATGCTATTATCTCATATCAGTGCATCAGATCTCATTGTCTTTGGCCTAGAAATAATCTGGACCTACTGCAGTATTTTCAGATGTTCAGCAGACATTCAGAAAAATAATCTGACAAATCTGGATTACTTCTGCACCAAAGCCAATGGGGTTTGCCTTTCGCTAAATGTCAGAGAATGCTCCCAAAGAGAATTCATGTAGAAATAGAGATCATATCTTAATTATCTTTGGTTTGCTTTGTATCTATTTGAGACACAACCTTCCATTGGAATGACAGTGCTTACCAAATAGCCCTTGTAGGAAGAAGAACAAGAAAAATCCAGCTTGTTTAGAAAACTGTTTGACAGGTATACATGTCATAGGATTGTATTCAATGCTAGTCCACTCAGAGTAGTAGACCCATTGAAGCTAATGGACATGACTAACTTAGGTTCATTACAGATAGGTAGCCGTGTTGGTCTGCCATAGTCAAAACAAAAAAAATTCCTTCCAGTAGCACCTTAAAGACCAACTAAGTTAGTTCTTGGTATGAGCTTTCGTGTGCATGCACACTTCTTCAGATACACTGAAACAGAAGTTTCCAGACCCTTCTATATAGTGAGAAGGTGGGGAGGGGTATTACTCAGAAGGGTGGTGGGAATGGGTGATTGGCAGATAGCTGTGATGAGCCTGTTGACGACTCTTAACGACTGCAATAGGTCTTACAGGAAAAAGCAAGGGGTGAGAAGGTGAAAAATGGCTTTGACACCCTTCTGAGTAATACCCCTCCCCACCTTCTCACTATATAGAAGGGTCTGGAAACTTCTGTTTCAGTGTATCTGAAGAAGTGTGCATGCACACGAAAGCTCATACCAAGAACTAACTTAGTTGGTCTTTAAGGTGCTACTGGAAGGAATTTTTTTTGTTTTGACTATGGCAGACCAACACGGCTACCTATCTGTAACTGGAACTATGGAAGGCACCACATTGAGCCGCATGAAATGGAAGTCCATCAACCTCACCAAGAAACTTGCACAGGTACAGACTGATATCTTCTTTCTTACTAAATGCAAGAACCTGGACATTATACCCAAGGGTCTTAGAATTAAGAACCCTCTACAATCCACGTATCCCACTGAATATGCAAGAAAACTATGCAACACTTTCTCTAAGAAGCTGCTCAAACATCTGATCAGCGTTCTCTACTCTAAACAGAAGCTAATAAAGGAGGAACCCCTTGTATTGGACAACTCCATCAGGAACCACCAAGCTTGGCAAGAGTTCCAAAAGGAAAAACAAAACATTTACCACTCTCAACTGGAGCTACTGAAAAAACAGAAAAACAAGAAACTCTCTAACCTCTCCAACCTACAGGCTACTAACCAAAACAAGATCAACAATATTGTCAATCTCTCACAGCAAGCACTCAGCCCAGCTGAGGAATCAGTCCTTTCACGTGGACTGTCATTCTGCCCTGCCAAATCCCCACACATGATCCAGTTCTGCGGGGACTTGGAAGCATTTTTCCGCCGTTTACGCCTGAAGGAGTATTTTCAACACACACAACAACAAGACAAAGCAGAACAAGCAAAAACTTCACAACACAACACCTCTCAACCCACTGGAGAACAACAACCACCCTCCCAACAGAACACTGACCACCAACTACCACCGAAAAAGTGTTACACAAAAAGGGACTCCACATGGACCCCTCCTGATGGACGCAATACCACACTGGACTTGTACATTGACTGCTTCCGCCACAGAATCCAAACAGATGTGACCAGAAAACACCATCGCTTACAACAAAATCTAAACCATGCTGAAAGGAGAGCCATAGATAATCTCAGAAACAACCCAGACATTATAATTAAAGAAGCTGACAAAGGTGGAGCTGTCGTCATCATGAACAAAACTGACTACATTCAGGAGGCTCACAGACAACTTTCCAATACCGCCTTTTACATAAAATTGGACTCAGACCACACACAAGAATACAAAAAAGAACTGAACAAGATTGTTAAGGAGCTACCCCCACACATCCAAGAACAGATCCTCACTAACACACCAACAGAACCTCGACCAGGAACTTTCTATCTTCTACCTAAAATACACAAACCAGGAAATCCAGGACGCCCCATCATTTCAGGTATTGGCACTATTACAGTGGGTGTCTCCGGTTATATGGACTCTGTTCTGAAACCATATGCCATCAGTGCTCCCAGCTATGTACGTGACACCACAGATTTTCTGCGGAAAATACAATCTTTAAATAATCTTCCCAACAATATTATACTAGCTACTATGGATGTGGAATCTCTGTATACCAACATCCCACACAACGATGGTTTACAAGCTATAAAGAACACCATTTCAGATAAAACCACAGCGGACTTTGCCACCAAACTCTGCCAATTTGTTCTTACCCACAACAACTTCAAATTCGGTGATGACCTGTTCCTTCAGATCAGCGGCACAGCTATGGGCACCCGCATGGCCCCACAGTATGCCAACATCTTCATGGCAGATTTAGAACAACGTTTCCTAAACTCCTACCCACTCAAACCTCTCTTGTACCTGCGATACATTGACGATATTTTTATCATCTGGACACATGGTCAACAGACCCTGGACACCTTCCACCAGAAATTCAATGATTTTCACCCCACAATCAACCTAACAATGAATCAATCTATGCAAGAAATACATTTTTTGGACACTACTATAAAAATACAGGATGGGCGCATAGACACCACCTTATACCGTAAACCAACTGACCGACAAACATATCTACATGCCTCTAGCTACCATCCCAAACATACCAAACAGTCCATTGTATATAGCCAGGCACTACGTTACAGCCGCATCTGTTCCAATTCTACAGACAGAGACTCTCACCTAAGAGATCTACAGCAAACCTTTTTAGAACTAAAATACCCAGCAGATGAAATTAGACAACAGATCCACAGAGCCAGACTGATACCCAGAGAGAACTTGCTGCAAGACAGACCCAAAAAAGAAAATAACAGAACACCTCTAGTCATCACATACAGCTCCCAAGTTAAAACAGTACAACGCATCATCAGAGATCTACAACCTCTCCTGGACAATGACAGTTCTCTTTCTCAAGCTCTGGGAGGAAGACCTTTCATTGCCTACAGACAGCCACCCAATCTTAAACAACTCCTAACCCACAATAATACTACAACCAGACCTAACACGGACACTGGCACCAGAGCCTGCAATAAACCCAGATGCCAACTTTGCTGCCACATACACCCGGACAACACCATTACTGGCCCCAACAACATCACACATACCATCTCGGGACTATTTAATTGCTCATCGTCTAACATTGTGTATGCAATCAAATGCCAACAGTGTCCTTCAGCTCTCTATATTGGACAAACAGGCCAGACCTTACGCCAAAGAATAAACGGACATAAATCAGACATCAGGAATCACAAGACAGAGAAACCAGTAGGAGAACACTTCAATCTCCCAGGACATTCTATACAAGATCTCAAAGTAGCTGTTTTACTACAAAGGAATTTCAGAAATAGACTGGAAAGAGAAGCTGCTGAATTGCAACTTATCACCAAACTTAAAACCATGGAGAGTCCTGGTCTGAACAAAGACCTTGGATTCTTATCTCATTATACATGACAAAGCCATTTTTCACCTTCTCACCCCTTGCTTTTTCCTGTAAGACCTATTGCAGTCGTTAAGAGTCGTCAACAGGCTCATCACAGCTATCTGCCAATCACCCATTCCCACCACCCTTCTGAGTAATACCCCTCCCCACCTTCTCACTATATAGAAGGGTCTGGAAACTTCTGTTTCAGTGTATCTGAAGAAGTGTGCATGCACACGAAAGCTCATACCAAGAACTAACTTAGTTGGTCTTTAAGGTGCTACTGGAAGGAATTTTTTTTGTTTAGGTTCATTAATTCAGTTTGGTCTACTCTGAATAGAAACTTGTTGAGTACAACCCATTATTTTTGTCCCATGAAAAACTTTTGGGAGAAATACCCTGTGAGTATTTCCTTACTACATTGAATGGATTCAACAAAGAGTTTATTGTCTTCAGCAGAACAACCTAATATAGTTCTAGCTTGAAAGCTAAGCAAATCTGGTTTTGGCTAGTGCTTTGCAATAGGAAAGAGTAGGAGTGCCATGTTGCAAAATGGAGGTTCTCCCAGCGCTGCTAAATCGGGGCATGAGGCAGCCGTGGCTTCTAATTGCCCCCCACTTCCCGTCTCCCACTTGTTGTAGTAGGCACATGCCCAGCAAGGAATGTGACCACTGTAAGGTTATTTGGTCCTAATTTTAAGGAAATGGATGAAACTGGAGCTGGTAGTTAGGGAAACAAATGCACAGAAGTAGCTGATTCTTCAGCCCCACTCTATCTTGCTGCTGTTATCACTGTCTAATGACACAGACAACAAAAAAAGAGGAGTAGCTGTAGGGTCCAGACCATGCACAATTCCCCAATAACTCTTCTACCTAGTTTATTTGTGGGAAAATAGGCATTCAAGAACGATGCAGTTTCATAAGCAGTAACTAGTTGCCTTCAGAAAGGAACAGAATATAAGATTAATTCCTCATTCATGCCCAGCTACCAGGTGAAACACTTTGTTTGTTGATCGATACAGAACTTAAAAGGCAAGCTGTGAGTCTCACAAGCAGCTTTCCTCTCTTGCTAGAGGGGGTCGTTTATTGGATCAATAACTTTACTTTGAGGAAATGATAAGAGACTCAGGCTTAATATTAAACGAAGAGATACCAAAAGTACTCTGGAAGCTATTGGGTCATCAGGAAACACTCTGATAGAGATGTCATTATCAGAACGGTGGTTGTGAGGCAGATACAGAAGGTGACAGTTTTATTATTAGCATCCCTTTCTACGTCCAAGTCTACAGAATTGGTCTTGACAATTTTTTATAGTTTGCCCAAAGTCATGAGTTGTTTTTCTCAGGCATTGATGATATAGTAACTTCCCTCTAGCTACATAACTGCAAATCATAACCCACCTTATCCAGATGTATTAATTGTGTCCCGATAGCTGCTGTACAAAACGCCGGCTCCCTCGGCCTATAGAGCGAGATGAGCACCACAACCCCAGAGTCGTTTGCGACTGGACTTAACTGTCAGGGGTCCTTTACCTTTTTTTTAGAATTATGAAACAATGCAGGAACTGTTGCATGTTAACAACAAATATTTTCCTTTCCACATCATACATTTAAAGCACATGACTTCCCCCAAAGAATAATCGGAACTGTAGTTTACTCCTCACAGAGCTACAATTTCCAGCACCTTTAACAAACTACAGTTTCCATGTTTCTTTTGGGGAAGCTATGTGCATTTAATGTATAGTATGGATGTGACAGCCTCCAGTTAGTGTGGCCAGAAGAAAAGAAGCACTGGGTTCCTGCACTTTTTAATAGCTATGTAGAACAGAGAACTTCAACTTCTTATGCAAACTACAGTTATTGAAATTTCTTCTTAAAGGTGCAGCAGCCTCCTTTCCTCTTCCATGTGACAGTCCTTAAGATGTTTGAAGATGGCTATCATATCTCCTCTCAGACCTTTCCAGACTAATCTCCTCTCAGACCTATTTTATCCAGGCTAAATATACCCACCTCCTAAACCAGACTGGGCCGCATCTGGCCCATGGGCCTTAGGTTGCCTACCCCTGTCCTAAACCATTCCTCATAAGGCTTAGTTTCCAGGCCCTTGATCATCTTGGTTGCCCTCCTCTGCACACGTTCCAACTTGTCAACATCCTTCTTGAATTGTGGGGCCCAGAATTGGACACAGTATTCCAGGTGTGATCTGACCAAGGCTGAATAGAGAGGTACTATTATTTCCTTTGATCTGGACAGTATACCTTTAAAGGGCTGTGATACTAACACACACATCCACAAGTGATGGCTTGGGGTAGGATGGGTACAATGGAGGTACCAGCTCCACTCAAGTGGGCAATAAACTACCTCCAGTGGTCCTCCTGCCTACAGTAGGGAGCAAAAAGTTCCCGAAACAAGCCATTTTGGAAGGTGGAGGTGGCAGGGCACTGGAGACTTGTGATCGACTGGCTCCTAAATCCCATGAACCACCTGAGAGATCCATGCCCATGATAGCTTGGAGAGTGCAGCTGGTGTAGCAGAAAAAGAAAGAAAAACCCCACCAACACTTCTTTCAGCCTGGTTTGCAGAAGCCAGAAAGTCTTCAGATGCTGCAGAGGATTCCCAACTTTGCACTTCCCCAGGCCTTCCTTATTATTGTTCTGCAAACCCATCTTCTTGAGGGAAAGAAATTTATGTAATAGGAAAAACTAACCTGTCGAGCTACATGATGTCAATAGGAGGGGAAAACTTTGTTTGGAGTAGATGTAATAAAGCACTTGAAGACGTTTGACCTGTCTCAGCATTTATTTCCTTTCACAATGTTGTTTTTCCATTTCTGAGTACAATTGGCTAAGGCATACTTTTATATTAAAAATCTGATACTAAAGTTTAGACTTTAGTTTCTAAAGTGTGAGCCAGTTTCTGTCAGATTTTATCTGAATGATAGTAGCACTAATAATCTCATTTTCTGGGGCTATTGTGCTACATAATCCTATGTATGTTTACTTAGAAGTAGATTCTACTGAGCTCAGTGGGATCACGACGTAGTAAACCTATTTAGGATTGCAAACATGCAGCCTGAACCAGTATATGTAGCATAGCATTAAATCCCATTAAATTCAATGGCGCTTACTCCCAAGGAAGCACATAGGTCTTCTGCCTTAATCAACATGTCCATTTCTGAGACTCAACAAAGGAAGGAATTGCTTTCCCCCCTCAACGTGTTCATATGGGCATTAACACAGGCACTTTTTATTTCAAAGGTTTGTAGCTATAGCAAACTGTGAGAGTCTCTCAGGATCTCCTCTGTGGGTCTGAATTTCAAATATTCAGCACTGGTTGCTGGCCTGAGTTCACAGGATTCTTGTGTATGAATTATATTTTCTTAAGGAATAAAAATGTACCTCTGTTCTCTGAATTCCTAAGTAAAAATAGAGACTCATGAGATCGCTAGGTAGAGTTCTGGTTTCTGTACATTTGGAAGCTAATCCAGAATGAAAAGCAGAGGGCAGGAAAGGAACCCCATATTCCCACTTTAAATTTGGATTTGTGTCTCTGTTCCTCACAGACACAGGCAATCATATGCAGACCATACCATAATGAAGCAAACTCTGCAGTGCGGCCTAGTACGTTGCTATAGTAACCATGCAGTAGTAGTGATAACGAAAACCAGACCTGGTATTACCGCTCTCTTGGTCCCATCAGAGGCAAACTGACAAACGTGATGGAGCTTCCCACATCTCAAAGTAGTAACAGCCTCAAATCCTGAAGGGCCTAAAATTATTGACCTGGTCAGATTATAATCTGTTTACAAGCTATGCATGGCTTGGGTCTGGCCCCTGTAGGTTCAAATCTGTCACATCTTGCAGTATGCAAGTTGATCCATGCTCTATGTCTTTGGTTCTGCCAAGTTCTTAATGAGTATCACTTTACTGTCTAAAAACAAGGCAAGAGTGAGACTGAAGATCAGAGGCTTAAAAAGGGTTCTTCCACCTGCAGAACATTTGGCCTGCGCCAAAGGCCCTAGGAGACTTATAAAATATTTGCTCAAATGTTTCCTGCTTGAAAGCAATGGCTTGTTAACTAACTAATTAGTTCAAACCAAGGTATTGTGTGAATAGTTCTCCAAGGAAAGCATGTTGATGATCTAGTATTTTATTTCCAGGTCTGTTTTCACACAGCAATGGAACCTGGCTTGTTTAGAAAAAAACTATGAAACTAAGAATTATTTGTATCACGTTAGAAACTGAGCCAGTTCAAACACCTAGACTACCTCTCCAGATTGAATCATGCGAAACAAGTTGCCTTGGAATATAGGCTTAAGAGTTCAGTTAGCTAATACAGTGGTACCTCGGGTTACATACGCTTCAGGTTACCTACGCTTCAGGTTACAGACTCCGCTAACCCAGAAATAGTGTTTCAGGTTAAGAACTTTGCTTCAGGATGAGAACAGAAATTGTGCTCCGGCGGCGTGGTGGCGGCAGGAGGCCCCATTACCTAAAGTGGTGCTTCAGGTTAAGAACAGTTTCAGGTTAAGTACGGACCTCCGGAACGAATTAAGTACTTAACCTGAGGTACCACTGTATGTAGAATGGTGGGTGGTAAAAGTTAATCCAAGCACCAAATTTATTAGGAATATCTCCCCATATGTAAGAAAAAAGTAATGTAATACCTGGCTTCTAGCTTCTTCTGCAACAGACTAACATGACTATCCTTCTGGAAGTTTTTCCTATGTTTAAACAACTCAGGAAAACAAGCATAGTGTTAATCAGAGTTAATTCCCTCTCCTTTGTAATCATAGAGGCACTTATTTATGTTTAATACTCATATAAAGGTAAAGGTACCCCTGCCCGTACGGGCCAGTCTTGACAGACTCTGGGGTTGTGCGCCCATCTCACTTAAGAGGCCAGGGGCCAGCGCTGTCCGGAGACACTTCCGGGTCACGTGGCCAGCGTGACATCGCTGCTCTGGCCAGAGCCAGAGCCAGAGCCGCACACGGAAATGCCGTTTACCTTCCTGCTGGTAAGCGGTCCCTATTTATCTACTTGCACCCAGAGGTGCTTTCGAACTGCTAGGTTGGCAGGCGCTGGGACCGAGCAGCGGGAGCGCACCCCGCCGCAGGGATTCGAACCGCCGACCTTTCGATTGGCAAGCCCTAGGCGCTGAGGTTTTAACCCACAGCGCCACCTGCGTCCCCAAACAAAGGCTTACCCAATGCCTAACTGCACAAAAGTTGTGACGATTGCTACTAAAGGTAAAGGTAAAGGTACCCCTGCCCGTACGGGCCAGTCTTGACAGACTCTGGGGTTGTGTGCCCATCTCACTTAAGAGGCCAGGGGCCAGCGCTGTCCGGAGACACTTCCGGGTCACGTGGCCAGCGTGACATCGCTGCTCTGGCGAGCCAGAGCCGCACACGGAAACGCCGTTTACCTTCCCGCTGGTAAGCGGTCCCTATTTATCTACTTGCACCCGGAGGTGCTTTCGAACTGCTAGGTTGGCAGGCGCTGGGACCGAGCAGCGGGAGCGCACCCCGCCGCAGGGATTCGAACCGCCGACCTTTCGATCGGCAAGCCCTAGGCGCTGAGGCTTTAACCCACAGCGCCACCTGCGTCCCTAATACTCATATAGTCAGTGCTTATTTTCTAAAAAAATGTTTAGGGGTACTCTCATTTTGACTCAAGAAAATCACCATTTAATAGTTAAAATCGGAGAAAATAAATACAGTAAATGGACAAAAGTACAAAGATTCACAAAACGTTTAGGGGTATGTGTACCCCTTCGTACCCCTAGAAAAAAGCACTGCTTATAGCTGAGAGGAAGGTTAATCAATTAGGTATTTTCTATGTAGGAACGGCAGATGCAAATAATAGCTGAAGGGTTGTTAAAGAAGTAGTTTCCTTCCAGTTCCAGAAAGAAATTAGTGACCTCATTGATGATTTGCCTTGGAAGGTGGGATTTCACAGGGACTCTTCTAAAAAGCTCATTGCTCATACATTTGTACTAGAAGAAGCCAAGCCTGGTAGAAAAAAAGACTTCTGTGCAGTGTTAGGCTAGTTCTAGGCTTGCCATATGTCAGGAAAATTCCTGACATGTCCTGGTTTTGGGGTGCAAAAATGGCATCAGGGGATTTTTGCTGAAAACCCGGATGTATGGAAACAGCTCTGAAAGTTTAAAATAACTACCGGTATTTTTGGGTTAGATTTCCCCAAAGAAGCTCAACAATTTTGGTGGTTTCCTAAAAATAACAACTTTGCTGGTGTCAGGAATTTTACTTTCTGAAAGATGGCAACTCTTATAGTTCTGAAATGCATTATGCCAGCTACCGGATTTCCGGGCCTATTGTATTATGCAATTTCTTAAGACACAATAAATACTGGCTTGATGTATAACAAATAATTGTATCACTAATCTACCTGAAGGTTAGGAATCAGGGAAAATGTTCAGAACTGGATAGAAATAACAAAGCAATAGCTTCCACACCCCTCCTGGCAAGCTTTTAAGCTGACACACTCATTCATGCGACTTTCTCATCTTGCAAGAATGCCCATCTGCGAGGTTGTGCTTAGTTATAGGTGACAATGCCACACCCTCTTGTTCAGGCTTCTGATCAGTTGCTGCTGCTCATGGGCATAGCTAAGAGGGAGGCAGGGAGGGGCAGCTCCCCCCTCCAATAAATAAAAATACATAGCTAACTTTGGTTCTGCCCCCACCCACAAAAGGCCTGCCCCCCCAACAAAAATCCTAGCTATGCCCATGCTACCGCCTCCTGAGTGCCTCTCCGCCTGGCAGTCTGCAGCTTTCCCTAGCCTCCACTGAGGCTCTCCACTCCGCTGAGAGGTCAGAGCTGGCATCCTTACGCCCCTTTCCAAAGCAACTGAAGTTGAGGCACAATGGGGACAATTCGCCTCCTCTGACCTCATTTCCCAACAACTGGCCTCCCCTGTTTTCCTTTCTTCTCCTCCTGGGATGTAGCCCACCAACCTAAGTTTGATCCCAAGAATGCTGCAGAGTTCATGGCAGCCAAAGTGGTGAGCATGGGCGTAGCCAGGATTGTTAGGGGTGCAGACTTTATGTTGGGGTGGGGCAGAACTGAGCTATCTGTGACGTGATTGTTCAGTTAGGTGTTCTTATTTACCTGATGGAGGGGCAGCTGCCCCCGCCCCCCCTTGGCTACCCCCATGGTGGTGAGATGTGTTATTTTTCTAGTTGTTGTTGTTTAGTCGTTTAGTTGTGTCCGACTCTTCATGACCCCATGGGCCAGAGCACACCAGGCACTCTCGCAGTTTGGTCAAACTCATGAGCAGGAACTGGTAAGCCACTGCCAAGAAAACACCATGGACAAAAACAACAGGCATATTTTTCTATTAAACTATACTAAACATTTCTCTATTCTAAATCAGCATATACAATTTTTATATAAATCAAGTGTCTTATTTGTCTTCTTTTTTTGGTGATGCATAATGCATAAGTAGTGACACACCTGGTTGCTGATCAACATATGCTGATTAGACAAATAGTTTTAACTACAATTCACGTAATCCCTTAACAGTGCTATCATGTTGGCTGGGGCTGATTGGAGTTTGTAGATGGAAGCATCTGGAGGCACCAGGCTGGGGAAAGCTGCTCTATGGTTTGCAAGATGCTACCACACATTCAGCAGTTGACACAACCTTATGTGCCCACACAGTGAAAATAAGAGCATCACTCCAAATATATTCAGGTTCTCCCACATATGCATTCTTTGAATGTGAATATAGTTTTATGGCGTGTGTGAACGTGTGTACAATGCAACATTTGTATGGTGCTAGAATTAACAGAGAACCAATTCCAGCCATTGTGAGCCAGGAGAGCTAGGAGAAAGAGTGCTATGTTAGCAAGAACTAGACCAGAAAGGAACAGATTGGTATTTGTTATACAACTAATGACATTAAAGATGGCCAATCTGTTGAAGTGGATGGGATGCACACTAAAAACTTTGCAGCAGTTGTGCCAGCAACCCCATGCTATAGGTGGAAATAAATACAGATTTATTTTAGTGTATTTTAATACATTTTATACATTGCCTTTTAAAAACCAATGTTATTAACCAAATCTCAGGAATATGGTTATTATTTTAATAAATCCAATGTATATATACATATAGCCTGTTGAGTTTAAATCTCACATTACTTTGGTTGGGCTTTCCTAAGCTTGCTGGGAACTTCAGGTCCCATAACCTTAAGAAGTAACTTCCCTTTGCCTCTATTTTCAATGGCTCTGTGCCAGAATCAGCTATGCATCTAGTGACTTTAATCTCTGCATTAGTTGGGGCTATGTGAGGGATAATTTCCCTCTAGATACAAATAAACTCAGACTAACGTAACTTGTGAAGAAGATTAAAATGATTTCAACCAAGCAATGTGTAAATAATACTGAACTGCAGCCTAATCCCACACATGTTTACTCAGATGTAAAGCTCATAATGTCCAATGGCAGGGCTGGTCAGACTGAGGCTACTGCCTCAGGTAGAAATGTTGAGGGGCAGCAGCAGCTCCCTGCAAACTGTTCTTCCTGAGCCCCCTAACTGTGCCATGTGGCCTGTCCTGCACCCCCTAAACTAGTTTGCATCCCTATGGTGTAGTGGCGAACACTGCCTCATTGCCAATGGTGAAGTAAGATTCAGCTGCCCAGTCGGTTTCCGTGCATGGAATGCCTCACCTCAGGTAGCAAAATGTATTGGACAGGCCCTGTTCCATAGGCCAGTGTTTTTCAACCTTTTTTGGGCAAAGGCACACTTGTTTCATGAAAAAAATCACGAGGCACACCACCATTAGAAAATGTTAAAAAATTTAACTCTGTGCCTATATTGACTATATATAAAGTAATTCTCTTGAATAGGAATCAAATAAACACAAAGAAAGTATTTTATAATTACTTTATTATGAAATAGTAAGTAAACAGAAATATCTCCTTCTGCTCCGGTCCTCCTGGTGACTCGAGTTGCGACGTCTTCTTCTCTCCGCTGCTGCGCACACTGTGCTCGGGCGGGAAGGAAGTCGGAAGATGATGTCCTACTGTGATAGGTCCAGGCTGGAGTCTGGACCAATCACAGCCCAGACATCAGAAAAGTGGAGGGTGTCCCCCTGAGGAGCGCCAATCGGCGCCCCTGCTGGCCGAGGGTGGGGTCAAAAACCCCACCACCCCCCATACCCAGGACACAGTCCGGCACCCGCCTAGTGGGCGAAAATTTGACATTTTTTTTAAAAAATCTTTCGAATTTTTCAATTTTTCCCACGGCACACCAGGCAACATCTCGCAGCACACTAGTGTGCCGCGGAACAGTGGTTGAAAAACACTGCCATAGGCCCCTGGGTAAGTGTTCTTAGGACTGTAATCTTCAGGCCAAACTACATGTTATGATAAACACACTTTTAAAAAAAGCATGCTCCAACTGGCCACTTTTATTTTGAAGAAAAAGCAGCCTCTTGGCTACCATTTGGAATATGCTCCCAATCCAGACTGAGGCCTCATACCAGTTATCTGCTGAACTCCCTCAGCTGCTTTTTGCCCATGAAATTGCTCTTTGCTGTTTTTATTTCAAAACAGAGCTGACCAGTTTAGCACCGGCGTAGCAACCCATACTCCCCCTGAGGGAGATAGATTGCCACCCCCCGCTCCTGCCTTCCTATGCTACTGCAGTTTAGGCATTTTTTTAAAAAAGCATTTTACTTTAGACACAGAAAATTGGACAAAAATAAATTTAATTCTGCTAGCCTCTCTTCCAGTGCTGTTAATCTGAAATCATTTGAACAGTAACACTTGGCCTCACAGAAAGTCATAGACATAGAGGTATTTATTAACACATGACAGATTTTTCAGAAAACCCTTTGATGTATCCAAGTGGCAGTGGCCACATGATTATGGGGGCCGAGACGAATGTGGCCTCTTAAAATTACAAGTCATCATGGTAATATTGATTTGATCACAGTAGCTTTAGTATGTCATAAGCAAAGGTCTCAGATGAAGAGAGAAGAGTGAGAATTAAGATTTTTCAACATGTAGAGTTGGCATAATCAACTCCATGTTTGTATGTGGGTTTGTGGGGTTTTTTGCTTTAGGTTCAGGGGCAAGGCTAGTTTTATTTTTTTGTAGCCAGTGATTCCCCCCCCCCCATACTTCTTTGGGGAAGACCCTCTTGTTTCCTGGGTTCTGCCCTGACCTGTACTTCCTTTGTGGGCCACACCCCATTACCAGAGTTTTTGATTTCAAGACCTGGCAGTCTTGTGTTGATTTATTCTGAGTCATAAGATCAGGGTAATTTCTGATGCACCTTCACTTCCTCCCCCCCCCCCCCATTCACAACCACCTCCCATGTTTCTTGCGGTTTTGTCTCAGCTTTTCCTGCTCAACTGACAGGAGACTAAATTGCACGCCAGAAAGAGGCGTGTCACAGCGAGTAGCAACTGCCACCAGCAACGGCGGCACCAGGAGGAGAGGGCTCATGGCAAAGGGACAAGTGTCAACGAATTCACATCCATTAGCGTAATTTTAGGCTGGTAATTTTAGCTAGGCTGCATTGTGGGTGGGTTACAGCAGGGCAGGAAGAGTAACAGGAGCTGTTTTGGAGCAACGTATACTGCTTTCTCCACACTGTCAAGAAAATCACATGACTCATTTATTTCTATTCAGGTTTCTAACTAATTCTTCAGCTGAATATGTAAGCAGGAAAAGAAAAACTAGGGAGAGAGGGAGGCACGGTGGGGCAACTGCCCTTGCCAAATAGTATTCACCTTTGGGGCTGAATTCCTTGCTGGGCTTCCTGGGTTCTTATCCCCTATGTTTTCTTCCAAAGTTTAGAGGGTTTTCTTCCCAAAGCGACTCATTAAAGAGTTTAAGTATGGTGATTTGGTTTAGTTTTGCTCATTCTTCTTTTCCTGATCAGTGTGCTCCCCTCTCCCTGCTGACTGCCCCCTCAAAGCTGACAGGAATCACTCCGTACCTGGTCCGTGTTATTGCACTGGGCCTCAGTGCTGTTCCACTGGGTCATTCATCAAACACATCCTTTCTCAGCTCATCCATTATTAGGATAGCTCAGGGAGGGAGGGAGGGAGGGAAAGAAACTGCTGCTGTTCTGTATCTTTAACTTACACCTGTTTAAGCCGCAGGGAGCCAACTCCATTAACTGTAACTGAGCTGGGTTATTTGCTGTTACTGTTTATGTTTTGTGTTCTGTTTTGTTTTTTAAATGGTTGGTTGGGATTATCTTGTGCACTCAAGGAAGGCTTCTGCCAGGAGTTGTTTGTTCAGAGACACAGTCCTTCTAGTACCATACTTATCCACATTCTCTTGCCAGTATGACACTTTTAAGCTCCACTTTGTTGCTGCAGCCAGATGTTCAATAAATCATCGTCATCAAGAATTTTGAGGCCAAAGACAAGAGGGAAGGAAAATGTATGAACACCAGGAGGAATAAGAACTTAATTGTCATGGGGAGAATGAAAATTTTTTACAAGTCCAGTGCAAACCATTTCAAAGAGTATCAGTCATTAGGTTTGATTATGAATATTTGTGCCCAGGCTGATCATCTATTATAGTTCCTATGGCCTTCCAGATGTTGCTGGACTACAGCTGTTGTCATCCCTGTCCACTGACATTGCTGGCTGGAGCTGAAGGGAGTTGGAGTCCAACAAACATCATTTATTTGTTGCATTTACCGGTATATCTCACCTTTTTCTTCAAGGAAAAAACATGTGGTGCACATGGTTCTCTCGCTCCTCATTTTAATCTCACAACAACCTTGCAAGGTAGGCTAGGCCAAGAAATTATGACTTGTCCAAGGTTACCACCCAGTGAGCTTCCCAGCTGAGTGAGGATTTGCACTCTGGTCTCCCAGGTCTTGGTCCAACACTCCAGCCACTACACTATGACTGTACACTACATCTGGAGGGCATCACATTGACAACCCCGACCTACATCTTTGCCCAAATCTGGATTAAAATAATTACCTAAGACCCGTCTCTGGTTGTTGGTTTCTTGGTTGGTTTACTTTTTTGGTAGAACCCCGACTGTTGAACATTCTCCTCAGGCAGGCCCACCTGGTAGTGCTTTCATAATGGCACCATGAAAAGAAAAAGAAACACACACACAATGTTACTTTGATTTTACCTACTGTCACTCTTTCATGTTTTAATATTTTAAACATTGTTATATATGTTTAATTGTTTTTAATTTGGGTTTTTAGCTGCTGTTGGAGTTGGAATACTGAAAGGAGAGAGGAACATTTCTAACAAACCAATAAGGGCCAGAAACAATCCAGAGAAATGAGTTTCAAACTTCCTATCACTAGGTAACTGTTTCTAAACTAGTAGACCACAATGTACAGTACAAGAATCCTCACTTCACAATTGTACTGAAATACAGTAACCTCCTTTATTTTATTTTTAAAAAACACGAGAGCATATGGTTACTATGGAAGAAGGTCCTGCTGCTGGTCCTGCTCCGAGGAATTGGGTGCACTGTCGGTCCTGCACTCAGATGTCCACACATTGGCATGGACATCTGCACCGACAATTCCTATATAGCTTAATTTTAACACTGGGGAAAGGCGACAGGAGGACCTCCTGAATTTATTGCCCATTTCCATTAAAGTTAATTAATTTCCCAGACATTATCAATGTATTTTCCTTCTCTTTTTGTCAATGCTTTCCCTACTAACATTTATAGCTTTGCTAGATTCTGACTTTTGAAATCACCTGAAGCATCTTTAGAAATCGTAGTCATTTGTCCTTAAAGTGTTCCAATGTAGCATCCTTCCCTTGTGATCTATTATACATTTGTCAACTCCCATAGTCACAGCTCGCAGCTGAATACTGTCCTTTTCAGATGATTGATGACACTTTAATTTATCATGTTGATCCAGCACTGCTTTATTTCATTTACTCCCCGAGAACTCTCACAATCAAGAGTAGCCCCAGGGTAGATATTTCTGTATGAAAACTGATGCAAATAAATCACCAATTTTCTCTGCAATCTCCTGTTCATCTTTGCTTTTCTTCTCACAAGCAGACAGCCTTTCACTGACTGGAATACATTTAGTAGGAATACCCTTGACTGTGAAGTCATCAAAATTCCATATTGTCATATTACAGGAAATTTGTCCGAAGAAACAAGAAGATTTCAATTCCTGGTAGGATTGCTACTAGGGCTATGCCTTTTTTCTTCTTCCAAAAAATGGTTTGTAACCTGCTGCACTGCTTTGGAAAGCAAGTCGCCCCAGTTTAGAAATTTGTACTGAAATCCCATTTTGGTTTGGAGCACTTTAAACCTTAGTTGCTTCGGATTCCAAAGTGGCCCAGATATCTCAGAAGTGGGACACTGCAGCCCACCCCCTTGATGGAGGTTATGTTCCTTTTAACAGCTGCAAAATAGGCAGAAGTTAAGCAGAAGGTACTGGGTAAAACTAACTGGTGTTCTAGTGGAAGCCAGCACAAGGACTCCTCCTAGTACAGTGGGGTTTCCTCCCTCTCCTGCTCCCCACCTGCACTTACTATAAATCCATTCTGGAGAGTTGAGAGTACACCCCAGAACAGCACACAGGGGTAGGAGCAGGGAGATGGTTCCATCGGAGAGCAGAAATGCTTGCACTGGTGGAATGCTCATATCTGAATTCCTTGCATGGTGTTGTCCCCATGATATGCCATGGCAAGTGACATATGTTGATTTCCTGCGTATCACTTCTTGCTACCCAAATTGCAGGGCCTCCCTCAATAAAAAGTGTTTATCCTATTTCATCTGCCCCAGCTGCCACAAAATATGTCTCTCCTGCATTGGTCTCTACAGCCACAGCAGGCACTGCAACCTTCCAGCAGTTTGACTTCACCTGCAAAGGCATACTCCTCTATTGTCTCCTGAGACAGATGGATGCCAACACCAACAACAATTACTGGCCGATGTGGTATAATTTCTATAGAAAGAGCAATTAGCTCAGTTTTGTAGAAACATAGGATTTTAGTTGGAATAAATTGGATCCAATTTTTTTTTCCCTGGGGAGATGCAACAGATAGATTTTCTGCTTAGTTCTAACTAAGGGTCAAATTATACAACTGTTTTCTTCAGTGGGCCTTTTAAAGCACCCAAAGATCAACTGTGCTCCCTTGCTTACAGATCACTACCTAGATTGCTCTCCTTGTTGAATAGCTGGCCATTTCCATGCCTTTTCAAAGAACATTTTCACCCCTGGCACTTTGCCCAATGTCATCCATATTTGACTGTACAGATTAATGCAAACAATTTCTTTAACACAAACTATTCCTAGTCTTCTCTGCCCTTCCCCTTCCCTAGTCTGCTGCCACTGATTAGATATTTTTAGTTGACAAATGGGGAAAGAGAAAGAAACAAGGAGATAAATCCTCTTTTTGTGTGTGTTTTGGAATATAAATCATGCTGCAAAGAAGCAAGCAAAGGGGTCTTCAAAGCTAAGAACAAAGGGGACAAGCTAGGTGCCCTTCGATTGGTTTTGAAGTTCAGAAGGAACCTGTTAAAGATTCCTTTGAAGGTAGAGGCGGTGTAGAGAGAAACAGTGCCAAGATAGGAAGATGTGAGAAAATCTCTCTCAAAGAATAGATGGAATGATGATCACCGACTACAGCAACTGCTATGCAATGAGCTGTTCTGCAGCACTGGGTCTCACAGAAAATGTGTGGAATAGGCTTTCTGGCAAGATACACAGAGCTTTCCTCTCTGCTCATAACATTGGAGCTGAGAGGTACATACATTGCATCAGCTCTGACTAGGTCTATTTAACATACATGTTGTTCTGTGGCTCAATGGTAAATGAATGGTTGTTCAGAGTAGAACAGCAGGGAACAGAAGGAAACGACAGAGTGGCCACAGTATATCAATGGTTAGTGTATAAATAATGTACAGCAAGATGCAGAATAGAAATACAGTCAGCACTGTTGATTGACAGCAGAGGGTGACAGCACTCAAAGAAGAATGGAAGTAAGGCGTACTGTGCAAATCATTGCTGGATGGAGAAAGGGCCAGTAATCCAAATTTAGTTCTATTTGGGACGTGTTGAAAGGCAGAAAACCAAATAACAGTTCCAATAGTGGAGTATTTATAATGATGATTGCAAAAATCAGGAAAGAGCATGAAGGAAGGCAGAAGGAGGAGAAATTGTGAGTGAAGGTTTTTATAAGTCTCTTCAAGGGTGAAAACCCAAGACATCGTAAAGGAAAGGCTATTATTTAATATTAATTTATTTAAAAGATTTATAGGACACAGACACACATCAATACTTAACCAGGGCTGGGTACAACATAAAATTATTTGTTAACCACCAAATCAATCAAAACAGTAAACATATTCATAAAAAGATCAACAAACAAAAGCAGCTAAAACAACCAGCTAAACACAGTGAAGGTTTAAAAAAGTCACCTGTTCAAAAACCTAAAAAGCCTAGGTAGACAGGTACATCTTTACTTGGCAAAGAAAAGACAGCAATATTGATGCTTAATATACCTGTTGAAGGATAGAATGCAACAAACTGGGAATTTGAACTGTGAAAAAGGTTCTAGCAGTGGAACGTGAAGGAAAGCGTGGAATGGGCAAGCTGATATGGAAGTGCCAGAAACAATTTGAATAAGGTACAAAAAAAGGAGAGGCAGTGTAGATACAGGTTTAAGTACAGAGCAGGTGGTCTGAAAGCCCAGTAGGCCCAACAATTCTAGGTGCTCAGGCTGAAGGATTAGCAGGAAAGGAAGATTACAGCCAAAGAGAAGGCATTTGGAAGTCAGCAGCAAGCCACCTGTCCTGCTTGACAAAGAAGAGTAAGCAGTTATTTTCTGGACTGCTCTGTAAACCGGGGTCTCTTGTGCAGATCCTGATACCTAAAATACCGGATGCTTAAAATGTTCAACAGAACAGGTAAACGGGGGAAGAGTTTGAAAATTCTGCTGCTAAGTGATGCACTCTTTGCCAAAACATGTAAGTTGTGTGGGCTGTGCACACAACATACATTTAAAGCACCCCTCCTAAGAGTCCTGGGAACTGCAGCTTACCCTTCAAAAAGCTACAATTCCCAGGAAAATTCCCTTAACAAATTACAGTTCCAGTGATTCTTTTTTGGTGTGTGTGTGTGCTTTAAATGCATGGTATGTAGGCAGCCTGCACAGAACCGCAATCACCTCAAGGTTATTCTGTGGCTTTGCCACACAGCACCCCCACCCCCCAATTTCCTTTAGCACAGCACTTATTAGTAGGAAGTCTTGTAGGAGCATAGAAGCAATAGGAAAGAAAATAAAAAATGATGGTGATTGGAGAAAATAACTGAAGCAATGGGTATGAAGAATTCATGCCAGCAGAGAAGGAATTGATTAAATGGACTAACTGGAAATGAGGTCTTCCCAACCCAAGGGAATTTGTATTAGGAATATTTTATGGAGTATATTGTAGGGAGGAGGATATCAGCAAATGAGGTTCATATTCTGGGAAGAAGCAATTTTTTTTTTTTTACTTAAGGGTCATTAATGTATCCTGGCAGGAGTTTTTTCAAATAATAGTATAACAGATGCTCCTTGGGTTCTCAGGAAAAGGCTTTTAAGTGATGCAAGTGTTTTCCCTGGATTAAAACATAGCTAATATATATACTCTGTATTTTATAGGGCTCCTTTCTGAGTTAACTCTCCCCAGGCGGCTTACATGGTAACAGTTCAGAAATACATGAGCAGCAGTACAAAAATGTAAAAATGCAATACAGTGGACGCTCGGGTTGCAAATGTGATCCGTGCGAGAGGCACGTTTGCAACCCGCAGCACAGCGCCGCGTCTGCGCACACGTGGGTTGTGATTCGGCGCTTCTGTGCATGTGCAAAGCGCAATTTAGTGATTCTGCGCATGCGTGAGCGCTGAAACCTGGAAGTAACCTGTTCCGGTACTTCCTGGTTTTGGCGCGTCCGTAACCCTGAAACGCACAACCTGAAGCGTCTCTAACCCGAGGTATGACTGTACTACAGAACACTCCCAACGTTAAATGAACCAGTGAGAATAAAACACCTAGCCGCCCTATAATGCAGAACACAATTTTCACAAATCTGTCCATTACAAAGAGCAGGACAGCTATAGAAAAATAGCATTGGTGGCCATATACCTCTGAATACTGTTTGTTGGGCAGCACACATGGGGTGAGTGCTTTTGTACTAGGGTCCTGCTTGTGGACTTCTTATTGGCCACGGAAAGAACAGACACAGAATGGATGGGTCTTTGGTCTGATCCAGCAGGAGTCTTCTTATGTTTTTAGGTTCTTAGCAATAGGTCATCTGAAACAAATAGTTCTTCAAAACCCTTCTAAAGGATTACTAAGCATGTCCAGGAATGGGGACAGTGATTAGCCAGAGATGGTAGAGGAGTATGCTTATGTTCAAGGTGAGGGAAAAGACCAGGAGAGATGTAATGGACACATAATGCTTTCACTTCTTGAAGACAAGGGAGAATTCTGAAGTGTCCCAAAAGAATGGGCTAGGTGAAAATAAAGAACACATAAAAAGCATGTATAAAGTGAAGAAGCAATGCATTTGGAAAAAGTACTTGGCGCTGTAGCTAGCATGGTCTTTTTCTCCTCCATGAACTATATATTTAGAGCCAGTATGCTAAAAATAATTAAAATTAAGGTTCTGTTGTTGCTGTTTCATTAGGCACATGGAATATGCTGTTCTTCACTGTGATTTTATCTTCTGCTGCTCATTATGTAATGCAATTGTATGTAAGTAGGTCTGTGTATCTACATTGTCATATATTTTAATGACTGCCACTTACCTTAAATTCTGTATGAAAGGTGGAATATAATTAAAAACAAAATAAAAACAAAGATCCAGGTCTCTACCTTTGCTCAAGTTCAAATGAACTGAAACTGAATGCTGTCCCCCTCCCACACAGAATTACAGATCCGAAGGATTATTTTTTTAAAACTCCTTCAACAAAGGCTATTTGCCTTTCCTTATAATGGATGGACTGGATATTCTACGTACATGGAGGACATGTGAAAGTATTGTGCTAAAGATAGGATACAATTGAATCATACATAGATGGATCATCCAAGAGGAAAAAACTTTTGGAGCTTAGGGACTTCCAACATCCTTTTCGAGTAGCGTGACTATGTTGGGATTACTGAGAATTTGAAGGGAGCATGATGCTAAAGAGAGGCATCCTTTAGTATAGTAAAATTGCCACCAACCCCCCTTCAGGCATCCCTTGAAGTTGGCTTATGGGAATGCAAAGAAATCCTTTCCCATGTAGACTAACATTGCCTCCCTAAGTGGATCTGAGCGCCGGCAAGTGATTTATTATGGAAGGATTAGGAGCTCTGCTTGGGAATCGATATAAAAATTGTTTGCGGAGGATAGAGAAAAGGCACTTTGGGGCCTGTGTTGATGGACATAACATAGCGGGGTCTCCCAAGAGAGGGCTAGAAGGTGAGACCCAAGAAGAGGGTGGAGAAAATCAAGGAGATGGGAGAGTCTTAACTGACAGGACTTTCCAGAAAAAAACTGACAGGACTTTCCAGATTTGCTTTGTTTACAAAATAATAAAAATAGATATATTAAAAATGAGATGAAATGTCTTAGTATCTTAGTGTCTGCTTTATCAGGGCATACAAAAAATGGAGATTGTCTCCACAATCCTAAACACAATATAACATTAGCCTTTGTAGTGTCCTATGTTGCCAGTCTATTGTGTGGTATTTCACTGGGGGAATAGTCTTTGGTATTCCCCATCCTAAATAGTTTTGTGGCTTCCTAAGTTTTGGAAGGAGGCAGTTATGCATGCATAATATTATGCTTAATTTTAGTCCTGCTGATTCTTTTTATCTGGCTCTCAAGATTTACTGCCTTTTTAGTTGGTTTGTGTTGGTTTTTACAGGTTTAAGGTAAAGGTACCCCTGCCCGTACGGGCCAGTCGTGACCGACTCTGGGGTTGCGTGCTCATCTCGCTTAAGAGGCCGGGAGCCAGCGCCGTCCGAAGACACTTCCGGGTCACGTGGCCAGTGTGACGAAGCTGCAGCTGGCGAGCCAGCACCAGCGCCGCACATGGAAACGCCGTTACCTTCCCCCTATAAAGCGGTACCTATTTATCTACTTGCACTTAAGGGTGCTTTCGAACTGCTAGGTGGGCAGGAGCTGGGACCGAACGATGGGAGCTCACCCCGCCGCAGGGATTCAAACTGCCGACCTTACGATCAGCGAGTCCTAGGCACTGAGGTTTTACCCACAGCGCCACCCGCGTCTCTTTTTACAGGTTTACCTTTATATTAATTGTTGTTTTTTTATTTTCCTTTTATGTAAACTGTCTTGGGAATTACTACTGGAGGGTGGTATAGGTGTTTTTATAATAAATATAAATGTGTTGTCTTGCATTCAGCTAACTTTTATTCAGGGTAGATCCACTGAAATGAATGGCCACAAGTTAGTCATGGTCATTAATTTCAGTGGGTCTACTCTGAATAAACATTTGTTGAATACCAGCCAGTATGTATTAAAAAATTAAAATCTACTGGGCTGTTGTTAGGTTCAGATAGATAGCCATTTGCTTACTCAGCAAATTGGCCACAATTGTTGTCATAATTGTTTGCCACAATTGTTTAAGATGTCCTTAAAAAGTTTGTGTATGACAGCAAAAGTGGTCAACTTACAGGTACTAGGGATCTGGCCACCTGACTGTATCTCTAAAACAGTTTCAGTAAAAAAAAAAAGGGACTAATTGAGATTGGAACATTTTATAAAAGATGCCTGTATAACTGTCCAAGACTGGAGACTTGGGCTGGATCCAGACGCATCAAAGAAGCGTTTCAGTAATGCGATGTAAACTCTGTATGAGAAATCGGGTTGGCAAAAACGGAACTCCACAGCACCATCTGGTGTCACAGTGTTATAATGCATATACAACACATAAAGCCAATGCGGCTGAGTCCTTGGAGGATTTTAGACCCTTCATTTCTTCTTGAATTTTTTAAGCAGAGGTTGGATGGCCATCTGTCATGTATGGTCTCGCTGAGATTCCTGCATTGTAGGAGGTTGGACTAGATGACCCTTGGGGTTATTTCCAGCTCTACAATTCTACGATTCTACAGAATTCTCAGTGCCCTGGAGTGAAGGTGGACAATGGGATATGACTTAAATATTGTTGGATTCAGTTGGGTCCAAACCTTCAGTGGTACACAGTGTTCTATAAAAAGATTTAAATTGCTGTAAAGTGTCTTTATTATCACTTGTAGTCTGTCCTTCTCCAGTTTTAAGGGTGGGTATCTGCTGCTTCTGAATTAGCCATTGTGCATTATAGTAACTTTAAATGAAAAACTCAATTTGCAACATATTCCTGCCTTCTGCAGCAAAGTCAAATATAGACCAAAGTCTCTTTGTCTTTGAAGAATTTTTGGACACAGATCTTGATAAATTGAAATGTCTTTCCCTTCGCATTTGATAGAATCAGCATTTCTAAGAAGTTGTGTTACTGGGTTTTTAAGAGAACAATGAGCAAACCAAATGTTTTGTGGATTTCCCTCCTGCTTTGATTTGGGATGGAAAGCATGGGGAACCCTCAATGTTTCCTGTGCTTGAAGATTAGCATTGACCCATGTGACAAATGCTACAGAGAGATTTGCCTTGTCAAAAGTCTCAGGAATTCCTCTTGCTCTAATATATAATGGTGTTCCCTATCTTTAAAGTAAAGGTAGAGCTTCAATTTAGCTTGTGAGTGTTTATTATTTTTAACAGTCATCTCATCTTGTTATTTAAAATTTTGATCCATAGCTGTGTTAGCTGTGCCAGTGTACTGGAAGAAGCAAAGATCACCATTGTCAAAGCAATGATTCTTCAACAGCAACTTCATGTTGTTCAGATACCTGATTATCATCTTCCAAAGCAACTACTCTATTCTGAACTTGAAAATGGAAAGCATAATGCTGGTGGTCAACAAAAGAGGTTTAAAGACTCTCTCAAGGGAAATCTAAAAAAAATGTAGTATAAACACTGACAATTGGGAAACACTGGTCTTCAAGCACTCAAATTGGAGAACAGCCTTTACCAAAGGTGTCATGGACTTTGAAGATGCTCAAACTCAGGATGAAAGGGAGAAACATGCTAAGAGGAAGGCACGTTTGGCAAACCCTCACCATGATCAACTCCCACCCGGAAACCTATGTCGTCACTGTCGAAGGACATGTGGATCCAGAATTGGCCTCCACAGTCACTTCCAGACTCTCCGTTAAGACTGTGTTCATGGAAGACAATCTTACTTGGCTACAAGTGATCACCAAAGAAGAAGAAGGTCACTGGATCTGCCATTGTAGAGGAGACTCTATTTCCTCTTAGAAAGGTTGGTTGCTTTATTCCATTATTGTGCTCAGTTAGTGCAAAGTTGCTGTACCAAATGAACCATGGCTCAGTATTCATCTTGAGACTTGCCTTGGTCTCTTTTAGAGGGTCAGATGGCCATATTAGAAGGAAGTCTTCTTTCTTGGATCAATCAAAGTTGTGGTAAGTAAATAAGAATCCAGAGTAAGATTCTTACTTACCACCCAAATCTACTAGAGTTTGAGAGTCTGGATAACTAATGAAGCAGTTTAGAACCAAACTTGTCCCAGGGTGGTTGGAGAGAGCCAAGTTAAGGCGCCATCTTGAATGGATGACATCACCTTCCCCAGAGGGGTCTTCTTGAGGAGATGATGCACCACTGCCTCATTCAATGTGAATGGTACTTCCCTCTCCTCCGTTGAAGAATTAATGTACATCTGGCTTCCCTCGCAAAACTTGCAAAATCATGGGATTTTGTTTGTTTTTTGGACTACAGTCATGGACAGGAATAAGCACATTTTAAATTAACATGGTGGTGCTACTTCCATCCTAGTCCTGCCACTCTGCTATATATGTGATAGATTGACTTTCTAAATGTTGCTTCCTGTTCCACATCTTCCTGCTTGATCTCCTTGTCTTTGGCTCCTCCCACTTTTCTGATTCCAGCCTGAAACATTTGGAGTCAGTTCCTGGTGCCAAATACGTGGACTAAAGTCAGTGGACCATGGACATAGGAAGCCACCTTTTAATGAACCAGACCACTGGCCCGTCATCTAGCTCAGTACTCCAGGTGACAGTGGCTCTCCAAGATACTGGGGATTGAACCTGGATGTGTTTACCTGCAAAGCATTTACTATTACCTATGAGCTAAGACCTCAAGACTGTGCAAAGTAAGACAGAGCTCCAAAGAGAAGACAGGCCACTATCTTAAATTGGATTTACCTATGGATTCAGGGTTAAAATATAACAAGAGGCTCCTTGTTGGGAGCAGATAATGGTGGCTGTTTTCTTACCTGTTAGACAAGTCAATTATCGTCATTCTTACTGACAGTAAAGGCCAGAATGATACGGAGCCTGGGGCGTGCTGGTGGCAAACCGGTGGGAACATGTCACCAACACAGACAAGAACTCCAGGGCACCCCTGCCATGCTGTCCCCTGCCTAAGACAGAGGTCATCAAAAGGAAGGAAGCACTGACCTGGAGAGGGAAGGTGGACGTCAGGACTTTTCCATGCAGAAAGTTTTCCACTGTCAAGCTCAGACTGGTCCTTCCCAGTTCTTTGTGGGGAGGGGCCACTTCAGAACAAGAGGCTTTCAGTGTTCCCATGGGAAAGATCTACCTCAAAGCAGTTGGCTTGAGCTGATACTTAATCCCATGAGCGTTTCAATTTGATTTTCATGTAAAATGTCAATTGAGCTGTTATATTTATCATCAAAATCTATGCAGAAGTGACATTTTTACAATGGACTTTAGACCCTCATGCCTTAGTTTCATTCTCCAGGGGGGTTTGGTGGAATCTTCCCCACGTGAAAACATTTGGGAAGTTGCTGCTGATGTAGGTTTGTAAAAAAAATTGTTTATTTTATTTATTTAAAAAAAAAACTTTCCAAAGAGAGAGTTTAAGATTACCCCGGGATCACGGCCCACTGCCAGAAAAGCATTGCTAGTGAGCTTCAGAGGGGGGAAAGCCTGCAGAGGTGGGTGAACAGGATTGGCACCGCCTGAGCTTCTGCTGTCTCATAATAGCCGAAGAATAAAATGGATTAAAAGCCTTTTAATACTTATTATTCCACTCTAGGAACAGGCAGTTAGACTAGCAGATGCCAGTTACGAGTCCCAAGAGAGCACTCGCATGACATCCATTCCACATTCTGTTCTACGAGCCCCATATCAAGAGACCAGGCCAGCAGAATCCCCCTAGCTCTCGTCTCCCTCCTTTCTCCCACCACCGCAAAGTACACTCAGTATGCAAGCAACCCCAAACTTGGTGTTTGATGACAATAACAAATAAGTAATAATAAACGAGACATTTTCTTTACCTAGAGAGTATTTGAGATTTCACTTTTCCTTCCGCGTTGGAATTTCCCACCGGCTATAAATTCAGTTTCTTAGAGCAGCTGTAGAAACAGGTTAAGAGATTGTGGCGGGCTCAGAAACTGTCTTGATGAAGGCCAGACAAACAGGCTAACTAATGGGGTGCCTTGCTATACTGCTTTCCTCCCCCCACCCCAACCGCCCCATTATACTCTGGGTCTGTTCTGACACTGCAAACTGGGGAAAGGAAACAGGTGGAGGAGACTGGGCCAAGCTGTGATTGATTACACAGGACTAGGGACCCAGAGAGAACACGTGCAGTTTCAGGTTTTCACCTTCCTAATAATAATAATCGTGTGTGTATGTGTGTGTGTGCGCGCGCGCTCAGAGCACTGTTTTATACACACACTTTGGGAATCAAATTGCAATAAAGGCTTTTTGCTTCACAGTTCCCTTGGTAGACGAGAGAGCTGGGTTTGGCTCCAAGTTGCTCTTTCTGCCTGGAGAAAAAGCCAATAAAACAAAATTCAAGGCCCAATTACTAGAGTCCAGTGATGAATATCACCCTCTTGTTCCACCAGGCAGCCAGAGGCCTGCAAGCTTATGTGGGATAGGAATTCCTTCTCTTGATCGACTTTGAAACTTTCCTTTCAGGTAACATACTCAGATTTATGTGAGACTTATTCTCACATTGGCCATGTTTAGACGTATCACCTATAGAAACTATAGAAACATAGCTCAGGAAAATTAGGATGTGCACTAAATACTGCATTATCAGAACACAAATGATCACAAGTATCACCAGTTTTGCACCTCTCTTCCTGGAGCAAGGAAGCAAACCACAGGACGGCTGGTTTAGTGTCATGTCTGAAGCAGCATTCATGCTTTGTTTTCCCCAAACAATGACTGGAAAGCCAAAGTTTGCAAGCTATGGTTTATGGCCAGCGTTACACCTGAATGTAGCCATTATAATAAACCCCAGACAATGTACTTATTGAGCACCCATTCTGATTTGCTTTGGAAATTACCTCACAGACTTACAATTCCTACAGTGGTTTAACAGTCAATCTCTCCCCCCAGGGAATTCTGGGAATTGCAGCTGTCTCTGAGGGGAACTGGGGTCTCCTAACAACTCTCAGCACCCGTAACACACTATAGTTCCCAGAATGCTTGTGTGTGTGTGAAGCCATGGCTGCTTAAAGTAGGATGATACTGCTTTAAATATCTAGTACAAAGGAGGCCTGTCCAATTGACAGAGTGGGGAGACGCAGTTCACTGGTGGTCTTAGGCTAATCATTTTATCAGCTTAATCTACATCATGGAATTGTGAGGATAAAATGAATTGCTGGGTTAGAACCGCATACACCACTCTGAGCTGTTTGGAGGAGGTGAAGGATAAACATGACTTGAGTAGATTGTTCTTGAATTTTCCACTTAGAAACAGGGTTGGCTGAGAAACTTTCCAAAATGATCTCATCCCTTTTATTTGCAATCAAAATGTTACTTCCTAATGACATTAAAAATGTTTACATCCATCCACCCCCAATAGGTTTTCTGCTTAATTTTTCTACTTCGGGGAGCGGCTGACCAGAGCAGAAGGGTGGAGGAAGTTGTTCCTGACATTTCAATATTAGGCACCTCCCTCAGAAATAAGCCTGCATTGGATAGGGTTGATCAATTGCTAGCTCTACTGCCACCCACCATAGCACTGTTTCTGGCCTTACGATGCATACCACTGGTACCCAAGTGTGCACTCTGCTACAATTTCTGGAGGTGCTGCAGAGCAGGGGCCTCCGCAATACCAAAGCCCCCACCCCCTGCCACATGAACCCAGTGAATATAGGCGGAGGGACAAATCTGCCTCACCCTAACCCCCTTTGACAATGTGGGTCTGGAGTTAGGATTGCTCTTTTACCCTGGGGGAGGGGGGAAGAATTAATGCCCCTCCCCGCGCTCGGAAACAAATTAAACCCAAAGAACTAGTAACAACAATAAACCACACTGCTATACTAGTTTATTTACACATACACAGTAACAGATAATGAAAAGTGCAACAGACCAAGTTTCATGTGGTCTTAAAATCTTCTAAAAATTGCTACTGTAAGGAATAGAAACTAATATAATTGGTCCATGTACTAGCTGACCATATTTTGAAACTCATCTATGTGTAAATAATTCTGACTTTTTGACCTTAATGCTGCATTTGCACAGACTCATTCTCCCCCTCCCCCTCCCCTCCCCCCTCTCTCTGGGAGAAAACTTATTTTTGGTTTTGGGTGAGGAACCAAATGATACCAAAATGCAATGCACCTCTTAACTCTACAGTTCTATGCTTCCCTGAAACACCTACCCTGAAACTTTTCTCAGTTTTGAACATCCCACTATTTCCTGAATGAGTTTTTTTTTAAAGCAAGTTTCAATACTGCAATGTTTTGATTTTAACCATATGTTTCCATTCCCAACTGCTGGATTTTTTGTTTGCTTGTTTGTTTGGAATCCTTCTTTTAGTTTGCAAAACCTCAATCTGTCTCATCTCTCCTTGTTCATTCAGCCATTCTGACTACTTTTGTTTTTTATTAAATCCATTTTACAAATGCCTGCAAGTTTAGAAGTGACTCACACAAAATCATTTGTGAAAAAGTGCCAAGGTCACAGAGCGAGCTTGAGCCAAGAATAGAGAGCCAGCTCTCCTGACTTTCAACCACATGTGCATGTGCTTAAGCCACCAGGGATCGGCGTGAATCCCCCTTCCAATGTCAAGAGGGTGCCATGGAACTGTTATGGATGGGCTTAGACAAGGTCAAGGGTTCAAGACTCAGTGGCCCTAAATCAACAGTAACCTTCTACATGACAGCTTTACAAGACTAGTTCCTTTCACTTGGCTAATCCTGGGGCATGTGAAGGATGAATTTTGATTGGTTGCCAAGATCCAGCTTCTATCAGGGTCTTGGAGCATAAGTGTCAGCTGTTCATATTTAGGGCTATGGAAAATCTAATCGGCCTGTTAATGAAAAGGACTCTGAGCTGTGTAAGTTCCCTTTAATAGGCTGCCTTTCTCTTCTAAGATTTGAGGACGCCGCATGCCACATTAACACTCCTTCACTCGGCATCAGGGCTATGCAACCAGGAGTCTGTCCTTTTGCGTTGCAAACAAGCCAACACAGCTGTGATATCAATCACCATCACTCAGATGGGCAAATGAGACTGTGGTCTTCCAGCTCCAACATCCACCAGCTTCTTCAGATTCTGCTAATGAGGAGTCTTAACTGGCAGACGCAATTGGGTCAGGTATACCTAACTGGCTCCACACCCAGAAATTAGAGATGTTTGGCAAGGAACACCACATTCAGTTCTGCAGGTGACAGAGTGAGCATTGAAAAAAAATATATCACCGACTGCTCCATTGTCTTTACAGTAGCTTGAAATAATGCTTACGTCTATACCATGAAATGCCTCACCTGCCGATTTCTTCCAATTAAGCTCTGTTAAAGGCATGGAAACTGGCTAGACCTTTTTGTGTGGTCCGTTGGCAACTCTGGACAAAGCTGTTCACTCAGAGTTTCAGCTCATCCCCATTTCTTTTGCCTGGCTGCTTTTCCCCAGGGAAAACAACTCTTTAGTGCTCAATTGGAGCAAATGGCAGTTTGGGGTTTCTCTGGATTGATGTTTGCTCTGATTCAGCACTCAAAACCTGTGCTTTCTAGGCATGGGACAAGCAGGAGTATGGACAAGCCCTTTGTTCCCAAGGACAATACTCCATGATTGGTTCATCTGAGACAAATCATTGCTCATTTCGGGCACTGCAAAACTTTGATCTGCTTTAAAGTCTTAAACAAGAAATACACCTGCACACTCAGCAGTTTCAGAGTTTTCTCTAGCAATAGCTCCCAACTATATATTTTTTTTCTCCGAAGCATGTAGGGTGGTGTTCAAAAGTAGTTTCACAACCAGAAAAGTTTCTGGATAATGCTCCACATTTGAGGCCCTGTTTTGTCATGTGGATGTGGAATCACAAGCTCACAATTGTGGGTATAGCTCCTGATGACTGTACAGAAGGTAACATTCACATTTGTTGCTCTGCCCACTTTTGCCTCTGACCCTTCCCCCAACTGGCATGTGGTTCCCCTATAAGATTGTCTAGAAGAGAGTGCATCCCTTGGGCTGAAAAGAGCTCCTCATGCTTGGTTTAGAAGCACTTTAGACCCCACCATTCCTGAGTGCAAACCACCACAGAGCCTTTACTCTACATGAGGAAGCAGCAACTCCCTGCTCCATCCAGCACCTGCATTTTGAAGCGGTATAGTCCTGAATTCTACTGCCTTGTCCTTCATAATGTGTACATTGACTCACTCTCTCCCCTTGTTCTGAATAACTTAGACCGTAGAGTGGCTCTCTGTCTGCTCCTTGTCAATGCATCAATTCCACCTGCTAATAATCAATGGCTTATTATGTGCTGCTACCCAGAGCAAGGGACGCAGGTGGCGCTGTGGGTTAAAGCCTCAGCGCCTAGGACTTGCCGATCGAAAGGTCGGCGGTTCGAATCCCTGCGGCGGGGTGCGCTCCCGCTGCTCGGTCCCAGCGCCTGCCAACCTAGCAGTTCGAAAGCACCTCCGGGTGCAAGTAGATAAATAGGGACCGCTTACCAGCGGGAAGGTAAACGGCGTTTCCGTGTGCGGCTCTGGCTCTGGCTCTGGCCAGAGCAGCGATGTCACGCTGGCCACGTGACCCGGAAGTGTCTCCGGACAGTGCTGGCCCCTGGCCTCTTAAGTGAGATGGGCGCACAACCCCAGAGTCTGTCAAGACTGGCCCGTACGGGCAGGGGTACCTTTACCTTTACCTTACCCAGAGCAATGCATTGTTACCTACACCTCTACACCCCCCCAAGCTGCAGGTTTATCACTTTCACCTCCACACAGCATCCCTCTGACCTAGCAGCTTAAAGGGCAGAGCAGGTAGACTGAGATGCCTTGAAATCAGACATTCTCTTTCATCCACAGCCAGGCAGAATCTCACTTTCATTTCACCTTCCTGCCCCTCAGGAATAGCAAAAGCACTTGAAAGATAGATCTGAATCTGTAATGCAGGCAACTTAGCTGCTCCTTTCATCCCCTTTCTGTTCTTTCATCCCAGGCATTCCTGTCCCTCAGGTTTAATTTTGGGCTGGGGCAAATGCAGACCCCAAAAGTTGAAGAAAAGATCCTCTAATGATGCAAACTATGTTGCCTGCTTAGCTTGAAGGTTTAGCAAGCTGAGATTAGCTGGACCAGACTTCTTGGTATTCCATTGATTCCAGATCATATTTAGGCATCGGAATTCTCGGAGCTCTGGGTTTAGGCCGCCTGCAAACTCAGGCTGACATTTTTATATTCCGTTACATGTAACACATGACGTTTTCAGTAGCTATGGCAAGGTTTAGATTTCGTATTGTGTGCCTTTGCTTCTTATCATACACTTGTCGCATACAAAAACTAGAAACACTTTCTTGATGTAAAGGAAATCTCTGGGGCAATGGGTGGGGGAGATCTCATTGCTATAGGCAGGTTGTTAAATGGGACTGGTCTGAGTACTGTGTTCCTTTGAAGCAGAGAGAGGGGGGGGGGAGAGAGAGAGAGAGAACACCCGTAGCCTTCCAAATGTTGCTGAATTACAACTCTCATCACCACTCACAATTGGCCATGCTGGCTGGGACTGATGGTTGTTGGAGTCCATCAGTCTCTAGAGGACCACAGTTTCCCTAACCCTACACTGGAGAGACTTGGAGGGTTCTGTTTGTGCATTTGTTTTCTGTAAGCTCATGGTTTAATAGATCAGGGAGGAGTGCAAAGTATGTGCAATGCCTCTCATATTTTCCCCCTCATGTAATGTTTTTACAAATCAGTTTCATTTGTTGAGACATTAGGAAGAAAAGGGGGAAAGAGGTGGAGGGGGGGAAAGATGGGTAGGGGTGGGGTTGGGTGGCGATGTTTCAATTTTACTGAATGTATGTAGGGTTTGGTGTCAGTGATGCTTGTGCAGGTTCTCTGCTGTTCACTTGTGTTCCTTTGGTGGTGAGAGAAGGTTTGGCTAAGTCCCTGGAGTCCAACTAGAGCTACCTGCTCAACAAGCATATTGTTGGTTTGGTGCACACACACAACTAGGCCCTCCTGTCTCAAAGCCTGAATCTGGTTACAAAGTAATTAAAAGGCAATTACATGTCAGGCACCAAAAAACCTCATATAAAGATCTAAAGGCAGAATTAAACAGTAAACCACAGCAATTAAAATCCAATCAAGCCTTCCAGCCACAGAAAAGCCTGCTGAAACATGAAGGCCTTGCCCTTTCCCCTAAATGTAAACAAGAATAGGCACATATGAATATCACCAGCAAGGATGTCCAAAAGGCTTTAGGCTGCCACAGACAAAGCTCCACTCCACTCACTCTGCTCCTATCCATTCTTACCATTAGTTTCATGGAGAGTACTGTAGCCATAGCACCCCCCAGAGCACCTTAATCGGAGGAACTCAGGGCTTAGCCATAGACAGTGAGTGTATAGAGCAGTGGTGTCCAAACATTTTTCAAAGAGGGCCAGATCTGATGAAGTGAACATGCGTGAGGGTGGGCCAAATATGTTGAGCATTTTTTAGGGTTGAAGTTGAACTATTTTAGGATTGAAGTTGAGCTTTTTATAGGATTGCTCCCCCCAGAAATTGTTGGGTTTAACTTACATTTACATTTAGGTGTTGAGGAGACAGAAGAAACAGTGACTGTGGTCAAACTTCAAAGAAGCAAGCTCTCCATTATTACTGGCATCTCCTTTCCTGGGCTGCTTCAACTCCTGAGACTACAGCAGCCTTTGTCAACCTGTTGCTCCAGGTGATGGAGGACCGCAGGCCTGGGCAGGGAGCAGGTCTTCCTGTTATATACCTGCTGCGATTGACAAGGCATCTGACCCTCACCTGAATCTCATAGCTCTCCTGACAAGTGCTTTGGTCTGCCCACCAGATACCAGGCACTCTACTATTCAAATTAGGCCCCAGTGCTTTTGTTACAATCCCCTTCTCAATTAAGTAATCAATTTTAATCTAGAATTTAAATTCTCAAAACTTGCTTATTTGTTAATTTGAGCAAGTAAACTACTGCTCTCACTTACAAACAATATTTCTACCTGCAACACACACGAGCAAACCTGCTCCTCTTTCTTTCACAGATATTTTGTTGCCATTTGCAACTGTAGCTGCCTCTAATTACCGTATTTTTTGTCCCAGAGGATGCTCTGTCCCATAGGACGCACCTAGTTTTTTTGGGGGGAAATAAAGGAAAAAATTTGTCCCTTTATTTCCCCCCCAAAACCAGGTCGGGGAACAGCGGGATGGCGGCGCTGCGCCTCCCCGCTGTCCCCCGAGCTTGTGGGGCTGGCCGATGTCTGCCTGAAGCATGGGGTGCTCTGCTTCAGGGCGCCTCGCGCACCGGGCGGCAGGCTGCTATCCACAGCGTGGGGAGCCCTGTGGGAGGGCGCCCCGTGCTCCGCGCTGCAGGCTGCCGTCCGCAAGCTTTCCGCGCCCAGGGGGAGATCCCCTGGGTGCGCAAGGCTTGCCGACACCTGCACGAAGCATGGGGCGTCCTCCGGAGGGTGCCCCATGCTCTGCGCTGCAGGCTGCCGCCCACAAGCCTTGCGCGCCCGGGGGGAGTTCCCCCGGGTGCGCAAGGCTTGCCGACACTTGCGCGAAGCATGGGGCGTCCTCCCCCCCAAAACCAGGTCGGGGAACAGCGGGATGGCGGCGCTGCGCCTCCCCGCTGTCCCCCGAGCTTGTGGGGCTGGCCGATGTCTGCCCGAAGCATGGGGCGCTCTGCTTCAGGGCGCTCCTCGCGCCAGGCGGCAGGCTGCTATCCGCAGTGTGGGGAGCCCTGCGGGAACTCCCGTGGGGCTCCCCACGCTGCGGATGTCTGCCCGGCGCGAGGGGTGCTCTGCTTCAGGGCGCCTCGCGCGCTGGGCGGCAGGCTGCTATCCACAGCGTGGGGAGCCCTGTGGGAGGGCACCCCGTGCTCCGCGCTGCAGGCTGCCGCCCGCAAGCCTTCCGCGCCCAGGGGGAGATCCCCTGGGTGTGCAAGGCTTGCCGACACCTGTGCGAAGCACGGGGCGTCCTCCGGAGTGAGCCCCGTGCTCCGCGCTGCAGGCTGCCGCCTGCAAGCCTTGCGCGCCTGGGGGAACAAGGCGTGCAAGGCTTGCGGATAGCTTCCTGGAGCCTGGAGCACGAGAGGTGTCGGTGCGCACCGATGCCTCTCGCTCTCCAGGCTTCAGCGAAAGCCTGCATTCGCCCCATAGGACGCACACACATTTCCCCTTCATTTTTGGAGGGGAAAAAGTGCGTCCTATAGGGCGAAAAATACGGTAGTTATCATTTAACTCTTCAGGGAGATCATTAGCATCACACATCATTTTTTATAATTGTTATTATTATTATTTATTATATGTGCATGCAAGTTGCTGAACCAATTAACCAACTAGAAGGATTGCTGTTAATAGCACCAGTTTTCCTATAACTTGATATTGCTGGATAGCTTTGATGAACTGCAAAAGCATTTTTAGTTTGCTTTCTGTTGCCACCTGGAACTTTTTTTTATTAGTGCCACTTGAGTCTGTACTCTGAATGGTGACACCAGGGACCTAGAAGGTGCAGGGCTTGTCAGTCCAACCCCTGCACAGTCTCATCAGGGCTGACCTTAAGGCAATTGGAGCAACTGGGCCAAATTGGGGCCCCCGCACCAGGGCAATCTAGATGAATTTTGTGCATGTGCAACTACAGAAAAGGACCCTGCTTCCTACTTTGCTGCTTTAGAACACCCAACCCCTCTCCTGTGTTCCAGAGAACTCTGGTGTTCTTCAGATACTTATTCATGGGTTCTCCAGTAAAAAGAATAAGTCAGCCTGCCACTAGTGACCTTCTCTCCATATGCACAGAGGCAGGGAGTATTCTAAGGGAAACTCAAAAGGAATATGCATCACTAGATTGCACCAGTTGTATTTGTTTCATAGGACACTTTCCAGACCTCTGCAATATGCAGAGGATGCTCAAGAGAAAAGACAACAAGGAAAGGGTTCTCTGAAGACAAAGTCTGAAAAGCTCTGATCTGCATAAATCAGTTGATCCAGATGCCTGGAGCATCTGGTTTCTTTCTCTTTAGCCCTTGGATTCCAGGGCTTAATGGAAACCAAGAGCATGGCTTTTAACCTTATTATTATTATTTATTTAAAACATTTAAAACATTTCATTCAGAATCTTAAAAAAAGACAATAAAACAATGCTACATCTATATTTTTGCACGGAGGTCAACTAGAAGTTGGCATCAATGGCCTGGGAATGCCTGATCAAAAAGATACATCCACCCACACCCATATTATTTTAAAAGAAATAATATAGTAATCATGAAAAGTATAGATGGAGTGTGTCAGAAGTGATGTGCAGTGGCCCAGTGTCTCTTCTTAGCTCCATGTGAATGTGTGGATACTCTCTAAAGCCTCTCTTCACATGGATTCTCACGGTATGCAGCAGCCAAACAAAAAACACAATATAATAGATATGGGGATAAATGCAGGCAAGAAAGGGAGAGCTACTCCCCAAAGAGGATAAGAAATCCAAGCTCCATTTTCCACCCCCTCCCAGCCTCTCTGTGATGAATGATTATGTCCCATCAGAGAAATTTGGACCGTTTGACTCCTTTTTGGAGAAGGCCATTGAGAAATAACCTTTACAAGCTCACCTGACACACACTATGCTGCCTGCCACCAGATACTGCTGAGCTCTCGGCTCATTAGTGAGTTCATCCGGGAACATGAATCACTCCATGAAGTGCACCCCTGCTTGCCCAGATGAATAAATCTCCATGTCCCAAACAGAGCACAGCCTGTGCAGATTGAATGAGATATCAGTCCAGAGACCGTCTAGGCTGATTTCTAAAGCCCCCTAGGCATTTAGGAAGCCATGGCTATCTTCTGATTAGGAACATTCAGCTCGTTTTAATGAAGGATCTGTTTTAATTCCCATTTCTTTCTAATGACAGTGTAACTTGTCTCTTAACTCTTTTTTTCTTTTTCAATATCCTCAGATTTCTTTCAGGAAATGTTACACAACAAATGTTACTCCAAGGACCACTAGAGCTCTGCCTTGATATTTGTAGAAATGGGTCTATACATCTCGCACCAAACAACAGAGGCCTACTTCATCCTACGCCTCCCATTTGCTCTGGAAGCCAGCAGACCCACAAGCAGATCTGGCAGCTTACAAGGCCCACCATTGCCAATGGCAGCTTTCCTTCCCCAGCCATGAGTCCTCAGATGTTCTGGACTCCAACTTCCCACTGCCCAGGGCTGATGCGGAACAGTCCAATATAGCTGGCCTATGGTATGAAAGAGGTACACCTGGAAGATGCTATTAGACATAAAAATTTGTATATGGAAGTATGCTAGGAAAGAGCCACAGCTCAGTGGTAGAGCTCAGAAACTCCCAAGTTCAATCCCTGATGTCATCAAGTAGGGCTGGGAATGTCCCCTGTCGGAATCCATGGAGAGCTGCTGCGAGATGAATCCATGGTCTGACTTAGTATAAACCAGCTTTCTTTGCTCCTTCAAAATCAGATATACAGGACTAAAAAGGATCAGGTGAGGGGAATTGGGGTGCTTGTTTCCCTGGACAGAGGAAAAGGGACTTTGATGGCCTGCTTGCACTTTGCAGTATGGACAGAAGGTCCACAGGAGAAAAGTGGCTATTTGGCACCCAGGAAGTTGAAACATAGAGTTCCTCCAGACTGATGGGGGGTTTTTTTTGTGAGTTTATTCTCCAACATGTCATTAACACAATAATAGTGCATTAGTGGCGGATGTGTTTATAGTGGGCTGCCCACTTTGTTAGTTCTGTGATGCTTACTGCATTGTTGCCATCTGGAGGGTTAAACATGTGTTAAAGTGCAACAAAAGTGGAACAAAAAAAGGAGAGCCACAACACGTGTGGTATGAAAAATTGCAGGATTTCAGCAGGAAACTCTGGGGTGTACACCTATTGCTAGAGGCAGATTTTGGGAGTTATGACTGGTTCAGTTGCACTGGGCATGGAGCCTTGGGGTTGCTGCAGGGGGCACCACAACTTTGATATAGAATGGAAGGTGAGAGGCAGGGGGTGCCAAATTTTGCGCCACAGGGCGCCACTGAAATTTGCCATTGCTATTGCAAACAAAGCAGTTACGACACTTCCAAGCACAAGTAGTATTGAAAGAGCAAATGTACATAACCACCCTGGGAACATTATGAGCACAGGCCATGGTGAATGCTCAACATAGCTGTCAACTTTTCCCTTTTCTTGCGAGGAATCCTATTTGGAATAAGGGAATTTCCCTTAAAAAAAGGGAAACATTGACAGCTATGATGTTCGATAAAAAGGACGTCTGGAGGGACCCACTGAAGAGATTTTAGTTGGAGTGGGACTAACCTGACTGGAGAGCCAATGTGCCTGCAGGAGAGCAATCTGTACCAGAAAATATTGCAATGGGTGAAGCACAGCACAAAATGTTTTCCATTCAGGGAAGACAACCTGAACATTATATCAGCAGTGGGCATGGGGACCATTTACACATTACTGAGAACTAGTGGTTTCCTATACAGAGGAATGTAGGAAAATAATCACCTGTGAAATGGACATTAAAGAAACCCTCTGAGTCAGCTTCTACCAGTTTGAGTAGGTTGAGGATAGGATGTGATGAAAAATAATATCTTTTGACATCTTAGGAGAAGTTCTGAACACTAAAAAACCTAATATGATTACTTCAGACAGTTCATTGTGCTCTTTAGTGCTTACTTCCTCTGCAAAAATCATATAGGACTATAGTACCGTTGGCTTCCTTCCCAGGAATTTTTTTTAAGAGATCGAACCTGCCTTTCTTCTTCTCTAAGCAGGAGGACTACTTTTTGGCCATGTTGCAGGAGTCTGTATAAAACGACCCCACATATTTCCTTCTGCAGCAAATCTAGACCTAGTTACCCCTTCATAGGAGCAATAAAAGCTGAAAGTCATGGCTCCCAGACAACCTGTTCAATGAGTATTCACCTTGGTTTGTTTGCAGGAAGATTAGTTGACTATTTATTCAGCATTCATTCTGATCTGTTTGCAGGTTAGACAATGCTACAACAAACAAATGTTACCCTTCCCTTTCCAGTGCATTTTTCTGTCACTTTCTTTTTTTTGCAAAAAGTCTGATTTGGAGGCAAAGAAGGGTTGTTGCACAAGAGTTCTAAATCAACTTTAATTGCATGTCCTGAATTTGCCAGTAGGTATTTGAATTCCACCTGAAAACAGTAACCGTCTAGAAGTACATATTAGAGTTCGTCATGAATGGGACTGGTTATCAGGAAGACACACAGGCTAGCAGAAGAAAAGGCCATTTCAAAAGAGAGTTCAAATAGTAACTAGTGTCAGTGGCGTAGCGTGGGGGGTGCAGGGGGGCCGGCCGCACCGGGCGCAACATCTGGGGGGGGGCGCACGCTCGCACTCGCAGCTCTCTCCCTACCTGGCTCACTCACTCTCCACGGGTTAGGGGGCGCAAATTACTTGCCTTGCCCTGGGTACTGACAACCCACGCTACGCCACTGACTAGTGTGCCCCTTGCTCTGCAATGTCAGGTTGCATTGAGAAGAAGAGAGCAGAGCCTCTAGGCCAACTTTACTGGAGACTCTTTAGATCAAGTGTGTTTGTTTAGGTGTTGGTGCCCATTACTGGTAACATGAGCCAGATCTGTAAAAACTAGGGTTGCCATATTTCAAAAAGTAAAATTGTTGAGCTTTTTAAAGGAAACCACCAAAATTGTAGAGCTTAAGCTTTTTTAGGGAACTAACCCAAATTATTGAACTTGGGGGGGGGAACCTAACCCCAAAATAGTGATTTTAAGCTTTTTGAGCTGTCTCCGCTGCTTTTTCTATCGTATTGCCCTACATCAGGGTTTCCCCTGACATTTTGCCCCCCTGACGCCATTTTTACACCCGAAAACCAGGACTTGTCAAGAATTTTTCTGATGTATGGCAAGCCTATAAAAACTGAAAGCATGGCGGTGAATTAAGGGAAGCAGCCAGTTGGGCTAGTCAACCCTGGCAATTGAAAAATGAGGTTCACCTGCTACCCAGCCACACCACCATGATTCTCACGGTCTGGACCATTTTGCATGTGCACATGTGCAAATGCGTGGAGTTCTGTCTTGAGAACAAGCCTGAGATCAATTACAATGTCATATAAATACACTTCACGTCTCAGCATGCACCTGTGAATATCTTTTGATAAACACAGGTGCACCTATGGGTTCTTGTGCTTCTGAGTGTCTTTGTGCATATGAAAGCCATCTCTCAATGCTTATGCATTCATGTTCAAAAACTGAGCCTCTCCAGGGCGCAGGCTCCTTGCCAAGGGCGCAAGGGAGCCTAGGTGCGCCTCTGTCAATATGTGTATCCCTGATTAGTTTCTGCCCCAGCTGGTCAACTGTCTGGCTCCCTCACCTCACACATTTACAAACACCTTTGTCCACTTTTTAAAAGTGGTGCGGGGAAAACCTGTCCTAAAAGTGGGGAAAACATTTCATGGGCCATGAAAATGTTTCTGAAACACCAAACCCCCTCCCATGCGGGATATACACTGATAAAGCACATATATGTACAGTCAGTGTATCGGGTCAATTTGTTTTAGACTTGGCTCTTGGCTCTTTAAATCCTGATAAAGCAACAGAAATATATGATAGTGTGGAACCTGAACATTGCTCCCCCACCCCTCCAATTATTGATATTTTGCTTCAAAAATTGTTCTGTCAGGTCCAGATTCAGATTTCAGGTATGCTACTGAAAACTGTAAGCAGCCAGTTAAACCACTCTGGGATTACACTGTCAAATTGATCAGATGCCGCTGAATCCAGGCTGCCTTGGGCTGCTGACCCCAGCTTTTCTCTGCATGTTTCCACAAAAAACCTGCCTCCTTCCTTGCAAGAGCAGAGCGCTTCCTGAACAAGCCATGCTCTTGCTGCTGTGTGAGTCTGCTGGTTCCCTTTGCTAGTGAATCGAAGCTGTGCTTTCCCCCTGCCTGCTTGCATTGTCAAAAAAAACCCCACATGAGTGCCAGCTGTGCTGCTGCCTAAACAAGGGACCCTGGGATGGCTTTGTTCTCTTGCTTCTACACCCAAACAGAGAAAAAGTTCCTCTGATCACTTCATCAAGCCACCTAGTGCAACTAGCCCACAAAACAGAATCACCGCTTAGCTGACAGCAGGGAATGAGGATAAAGGAAGGAGCAGGTGGGATGTTGCTCCCCTCCCCTGTAAGCAGTGGGAGGGCAAAAAGGCTGAACAATTGGATCAGGGTAAGCTAATCCCCCATGTTACAGATGTAGGCACACAGCAGTGTTTTTCAGCTCTAGCCTCCAGCTGAAGGGCAAGGCCCACAGGGCAGGCAGGCGAGCAGGCAAAAGTCTGACACGGGGAGCAGACGAACATGTAGCCCCCCCACCTGCTCTTTGATAGGGCTGCACCTTTTCAGTATATCCACATCAGCTAAGAAACGTGCCACATGGAGAGCACCACCAAAGGAGGCATTATTAACTAGCCGTCTGTTTCCCCCAGGTGATTAAGAGCAATACCTCGCAAACTCAAGAGGACTTGCTGGACTAAGTGCAATTGGATCTCAGCTTTTCTTTCTTTGAGCCACCGGCGTTTTACCTGTGTAGTCCATTGTATTCCCAAATGCATGTAGCAGAAAGCTACTTGGTTCGTGGAAGATCGGTCTATAAATGGCTATTAGCTGCAAAAACTGAATGGAACTTTTGGATTCGGAGGTTCCGTTTCAATCTGGCTTGCAGCCAGTGTCCATGATGAAAATACTTAAGCCTCCCTGGAAAATGATCTGTATCAGGAGGAGAGATGCAGGAGGAGTGTGAGCCTATTGATTCTATTGTTGTTGTCGTCATCATCATTATTTTGGGTTTGTAGCTTACTAAATCATACTCAGTGGGTCAGTAGATCCACTGGAATCAATGGACTTAAGTTAGTCAGTGGGTCTACTGTGCATAAGATTTAGCCAAATATAGCCTGCTTTTATTTATTATGTATGGACCCACAAGTACAAGAAGGCAGCTGTTTGCCTGAGAAGCTTGCATCCTAAAATTCAGTACATTCTGGAAGGTGGCAGAGGGGAAGGAAGGAGACAGGTATCAACAGGGAAAGAGTATGTGCTATTTATATAGAGTTGGAAGCGATCTCCAGGGTAATCTAATCCAACCTGCTGTTCAGTGCAGAATCTGCAATGCAGGATACAACTACAGCATCCCTGAGACACAGCCATCCAGCTTCTGCTTCAATATTTCCAGCAAAAGAGAGCCATAGGCACCTGGTTTGCAGCTGTCAGAACAGGATGCTGTATGAGATGGGTTTTTGGGCTGATCCAGCGGGTCTGTTCTTCCGTTCTTATAAAAGGGTCGCCACCTTCTGAGTGCAAAAGAGCTGAACCTGTTGCATGGTTTGGGAGAATGGGGCACTGCTCTACAGTAGTTCTGCTCCTACCTCATAGCATTGCAGTTTCAGATTCAGGTTATGGGGAACTCATATAAAATCATAGAATTGTTGAGTTGGAAGGGACCCCAAGGGTTATCTAGTCCAACCTTTTGCAATACAGGAATCTCAACAAAAGTATCCATGACAGGTGGCCACCTAACCTTTACTTAAAAACCTCCAATAAAGGAGAGCCCACAACCTCCTAGAGAGACCATGCTACTATCAAACATCTCTTACTGAGCTTGAGCAAGACCTCAGTGTTGACCCCATCTTTGAGTGAATACAACTCTTCCTCATTTCTTTCACTATTCCTATTCACTTGTCCTCTCCTTTTGGTCCCAATCTGTACAACCACAAAATAATATGGCAAATGAAGGGACCTGTGCCATCTCCTCCCTCTTGCCACTGTTTGCATGCACAGAGCAGGAAGGCAAACAGACAGTGAGAACAAAGAGGAGCAGGAACAGGAAGCTCTGTGGAGAGTGTGTTGATCTTGACAGGTATCCAAGGATGCAGACCAAGTAGAATAGTTCCAGGTGTAGGTGGGACATGGAGAATCCTGCTCTTTCCTATGGATTCCACAGAGCCCCATCTTTCGTTTCATGCCTTAGGAAGGGCGACATCATTCAAAGTTAGGGAACCCAGTTGTCAGTATGATGCAAACAGAAAATTATTCTCCTTTCTTTCAGTATCAGGTGAAGAAAGGCCCTCCAAATGATTGCCTGAGGTTAATAGCGCACTGGATGATAGAGAATACACTAAAAGCTGAGTTCAGACAAGATAGCTATGCTGATGGTGGGTGGGCCTGCTGACCATGGAAAGACACTAAAGAGGTCTAAAATCGCAGTGAATGCATAATTGGAATAAAGGGCAAAGCCAGTCTCCATGTGGGTTTAGTTTTGGCTCTCTTCGTGTTTTTTTCCATTCATCCTGGACCTCCCAAGCTACTCTGTGAACAAAGCCTGCTGGCAATATGACCAAAAGATTCAAGCTGAAATTTCTAATAATCATCAAGCTACAACTTCTAGGGTTGTGGAAACAATCATTTTTCATTCTTTATTTTAGCCGTCTGGTGTCCTCTGCCTGCCACAGCCTCCCACCGCCTCACTGCAAATGGCAGCGTGAGAACGAGATGGGAAAGCATTTGTTATATTTTTGTTTTTATTATTGTGTTGTCCAAATGTAGACAACAATAAAATACAACATGGGGAAAGCATGTGGAAGAATATTGAAGTCTTGCTATCTGGCACCCTTGCCTTCCTTCTGGCACCCTTGCAATCACTGTCATGGGGGCTATTTTGTATGCTTCCCAGGTGAAGGAAGGTCATTTCCAGAAGAAGCACATATTGAGCAATGATCCTGATTTGTTTGCACAAAATTTCCACAGACGTGATACAACATCACCACCAAGGGGTTGTTATCTGGTGCTTTCTACTGTAGTTTCCCATTACTTTTCTCAAAAAAAAAAAATGTCAGTTTTTGCCTTCTTTGGCAGTAGATTCTCTTCCTGGACTCTGAGTTTATCCACCCCAAAATTCCCATTACTTATTATTGCCTTTTGCCCCCCCCCCCAAAAGGCCACATGGTTGGCTAAGTCAGGCATAGCCTCACTCTTTGTGCCAGGTGCCTTTGCCACATAAAGGGCTTTATTGGTCCCACTCAGGCAGGAAAGGAACTGGCCACCCAGCCTGGGACCTCTCTCTAGGCTTGCTTTCAGACTGTCTAATATTGTCATAGAAGGTGGGCCTCGGAAACAATTAATCATTGTAATGTTATGGCCCACATCTCTCGCAGTCAAAGAATAAAGCTTAGTCATCCTAAAAGACAGAAGTAGTAGTCGGTGAAAATCTATTGTCAGGTAGCTGAACAAAAAGTTGACTTCTTAGCCTCTTCATTTAGCAAAAACTAAATGTGCTGAATACTGAGGGTCATCACAACACTCTACAGAAACAAAACAAAACAAAAAAGAGGAGGGAAAGGTGTAAAAGGGTGCGAATGCATCTAGCCCCCACCGAAGCCCCAGCTTGTGTGCTTAATAGGCTATAATTCAATTCATATGATACTCAGAAATTGTGGTTTTTCACTCATTAAGACTTTAGTTATTGCATTAGTGAATTTGGTTTGTTTCCTTCTTATAGGAAGATACTCCCAGAATTCCCACACCTGAAAAACTGTGACTAGATGTACACATTGCCGTTGACTATGGCTCCAACGCACTCTTACTGCTTGTGTTTGAAGCCGCTGACACATGATGTTGGATACAAGCCATATCTATGCTGTACTGTAGTTTCTTGAGAAACACTGCTGCTCGGTACGTTTCCCCTCAAACTGTAAGTCACCTTCACTTTGCAGTTAAGCTGAGGTGAGTACATTTGAGACAGCCATTGCCCATGGGCAGATGACAGCTTTAGGAATTGGGGGTGCTGCAGGCACGGGGAAACCAAACAGGTACCACGCATCAGGTGAAGACATCCCCACCCTCTCTTTGCAAATGCAAATGCAACTTGAAACGCAATGCAGGAAACAACCTTACTGCGTTTTAAGCCACCAATGGGTACATAGCCTTGCCGTCTGCTTGTTTCTGATGGGAAGTTCATATAATCCTCCCCATTCGTTGAGATGGGGAACTTCATATGCAATTCACTACTGATGAGCATACAATAAGCTGATGCAGTCCTGTTCTACTTGAAGATGGAAACCTGCCCTGGTAGGACTGGTAAAGTGGAAGGCAGGGAGGCCAAGAGCATTGACAGGCAGAGCTGACTAACTCTGCTTTCATTGGCTTCCTCCTTCCTGTTGGGTTCTACAAAGGCAACCCTGTGAGTAAGGAGGAGAATGCTCAACAGCCATTGCCACCCTCTTGGCTGGTTGTAAGTAAGAAGGCAGGAAGGCAGGGTTTGGCTGAGGGCTGGCTGATGTTGGTGTCACAGTGCACGATTGGCTCTAGTGGGCTAAAAACCTTGCTTCTCATAAAAAAGGAAGAAACTTGACTACGATTCTTCTGGGACTAGATCCCTGTTCAAAGCTACTGTCCACCCTCATTCCTCCTCCATTATCAGAGCCCTTTCTTTTGTTGTGATTTGGTGAATTTGCACCAGTCCATCCATCTGCCACACACACATAGGCAAAACTCATCTAATATGTTTTATCTGCTTCAGGATTCTAGAATTCAGCTACCTCACAGTCTCATCTTACAGCTGCTCCTTCCTTCGGCCAATTCCCCCCTGCCTAATTTATTAGGGTGCATGTAGGTACGCAGAACACTGATGCAACTGCACAAACTCAACATGACTTTTAAAAGAAAATGAAGCCAAATCTGAAATTTTGGAAGGATGTATGAAGTTATGAAGACAAAGACCAGGAAAGCAAGGGACAAGGATATCATGAATTGAAATATAACAAGAGTCTGGGCACACTTTGCTAGTAGTTGTCAAAGTGATTCTAATAAGAGGAGTGGCACAACGGATTTCTCTGTAGCACCCCAAAGTATGGCGTATCAGCATGATCATCTGGAACAAAGAACACAAGCGGTTCTGCTAACACAAAACAGATGTTTTATCCCTTTCTTCCTCCCTCTCGTTTTTTGGTGCAGATGCAGTTCTGCCTGTACTGCTATACATTTGAGTGTGACTCTGCTTCTTATGACTGCCTTATGTATTAATAAGCAGTCAAAGGAAAACAACTGAGGGGGGGTGAAACTGCCTCATATTGTCCTCTTTGCTTTGGGATTTATTTTTCATACTCCTCCTGCTCACCAGATACATTTATTTTTGGTAACATAGTTTCTATACATTTTTATCTTTAGACTGTTTAACGTGGTTGCACTGAGATATATCTTTGTTTACGTTAGAGCATATGACATGCAACAATGACATAAAATTAAAAAAACAAAACAACAATAAACACTCAGATAAATGTTTCTGAATATATTAACAAAGTTGTGTCAAAGGGTATATGCCAAAATTATTACAATTATTACAGATATGAAATGATGTATAGTAACATGTATTGCCTAGATTGGTGACCATAAGGAAAAGGTACCTTGTATTGATAACAATTAGACTTTATAGGAATTTATAGGAATTAATTTTGTTAATAATGTCAGCATTTCAGGAGCTGCACTCCTATCCATAAAGGCTACACCAACTAGAACAGAAAGGACAATTCTGGGGGTGAATTTTGAGTTCATGGTGGGGGGAACTACCTCACTCTTGTTATGTTAAAAGCCCACGGGCACATACAAACATGCAAATAGTTTAAGAAGTTAAAAGTGCATGCATGTTTATTATAGACCCTCACACTTTCCACTGTTCTCTCTCTCTCTCTCTCTCTGCTACCAAATACTAGTTAAAAAACCAAGCTCAAACTAGCAACCACTCTCTTCTGTTGGCCCAAAAATTCTTGAAGGAACAGCTCTGAGCATGTCAGTTAACTGGTCTACTCAAAGTCAGCCTTGTTAACTTTCACTATATGCTAGCTGGTTCGAGAGAATGAAAGGAAGAAACAGGGAGAAACTGCACAACTAGGGCCTAGTAAAGTATAACATTGGGGTTTTTTTCCACCTGGAGACAGATGGGTGGGACCTGTCAGGAGCTTGTCCTACTCTCAAGTAGGACCCTGACGGAGACATATGCCCAACTGGCATGTTCCCTCCCTCCTGGTTGATCGTTCGGGAGCTTCAAAAGCTTTCTTCTGCCCGAACATCACAGCGACCGATGCCAACAGACATCGGCACACTTAGGGATCCGCAGAGTCTTCGCAGCTTGCGTAACAGACCTCAGCAACTCAGCATTTTGGCTAATCTACTTTATTTACATATAAACACACACGGAGCACTGCAACATGGCTCCCTCTCTCTCTAGCATCAGATAGCAAAGACAAAAAACAAAGGACAATAGTCCCACTTCACGGAACACAGTAACACAAACATCCTGTCTCCATTACTTCCCACTCTGTGGAGTCAAAACATACACCGTTGTGTGAAAGACAACTATCCCATGACTGCAATCATGGAGCAGGAATCTTGGCCATAACACTACTTTTGAATTGAGATTGGCTAAGTGGTGCAGAGAGCTGACTGGCCAGTGAATGGGAGATTGACTGAAAAGTATCCAAGACCTTTCTCTACATTGAAATGGATTGTGTGTAGGACTGGAAAATTTTGGCTTTGAGATTTTTGCAGATAACTTTTTTTTAGAAAAAAAATGCTGGCTAATTCACTTGGTAGTGCTGAGCAATGGTTGCCCCAATAGGCCAGCCTCTGCGGACTCAAGACATTATGAACTTGAAATTAATCATACATTTTATTCTTCCATGTATGAGAAAGGGTTTTCTCAAGTGCAGAGATCTTTGAAGAGACAATAGGAATTCCCTTACTGCCAGAAAATATAAACCTCATGTTTATGGGCAAATGAAATCCTTTCTCCTCAGTGAATGATTTTATGGGACTTTTATGGAAAAACCAAAATGAACACACTTTAAATCATAAGCATTAAGTGAATTAGAATCACATTACGTATATTTAAGAAGGCTGAATAAACAGCGTATTAAAGATCTGAGCAAGTGGGGTTTCTGTGTTTTATTTTTAACTGGAATATTTCATTTAAAAGATGGTCTCTTTAGGTAGGAAGTTGACAACCATAAAAAAGCATTCTGTACATTTCTTAACGTTCTACAGATTTCATCTTCTTGCAGTAAAACAGCACCTGCCAGTCTATAATAGCCACCCTCATAAATCTTGCAGTGCTGTTAGCCCCCTTCTCCAGGCACAATATTGAGTGACTTATTCAAAGTAATCCAGGGATTACATAGACTATTGTACAGATGATTATTTTTGTAGAGAAATGGGATGACTTTCCTCCTTAGTGTTATGCCCGTAGTTGTCGTGCTCTAGCAGTAGCAAATCGATAATGGTACCAACTCAAGGAAGGGAGGGAAGGAAGGAAGGGAAGGATAGAAAGTGTACTCACTTTTTACCTACTCTGGAAGCTGCTTCCCTAATCCCATATGTGACAATGGAATGGACTAACCCATATCACAAAGCAGACTTCTAAATGAGGCACTGCTAAGAGAAAGACATAGGCTGATTTGGGCATAACTCTAAACCATAGTTATAGCACTCTGGGAATGAGCTTGAGCAAACCTCAGATCTCTGGCATCACTGCAAGGAGATTAGAAGCATACATTTCAACTATGGTTTTAGGAAACAAGTCAGGATTGAAAGACACTGTCTGATGTTGCCCTGTTTTCATAATTATAGCTAAGGCTAAACACAGTTTGTCCGGGTTTGGACATAACAAGGAAACACAGTTAGCTGAAAGTGAAAGCAAAATAGCTTCTGACCTCTTCAAGGCATACCGGAGTCTCATGCATGTAACGCTAAACCATAGAGCAGCCTTCTCCAACCTGGTGCCCTCCAGATGTTTTTTATGACAAAGCCCATAAGCGGTAATCAGGATGGGCAATGAATTACCAGAGCTACAATCCAAACTATTTGGAGGGCATCAGATTTGGTAAGGCTGGTTTGGTACACCTGCTGAGTAGTGCCTATGATATTAGCAGCACTTCTAATATCATAGGCACTACTCAGAAGGCGCCTCTAACTTGTAAATATTTCAATGGCAGCAACATAGCTTTTGCAATGGGACATATTTGACTGGTGACCAACTAAAACTGTGCCAAGACTGCACTGCTTCAGTGTGTAGATAAGGCACTGCAAGACTGAATGATCATTCATGAAAAATAGCACCCATGCACATAAAAAACTAATATGTAAGTCTGAAGACTAGACAAGAATGCAACTCTTTGTTCCTGACATTTAGTTTTCTTATGTGCAGGGAGGAGGCTTTTTTTTTTTACATGTCACAAATTCCATCATGGGTTTCTCTGCCAGCCGTCTGAACAGTCCAATCATGTGACAAGCTTTTTGTCTAGATCAAGTTGGCTGGGGCTGATGGGAGTTGTAGTCCAACAACATCTGAAAGGCACCAGGTTTGGAAAGGCTAGTCTAGCATGAGCCTTCTGCTCTATGGTTCTGGTCAACCCTCTTTCAGGCAGTGTATGTGTAGGAGCCCTGGGTGGAGTCCATAGCAGAGGGATGTGTGGCTTCTTAGAAATATCAACCACCTCCAGCCCTGCCACTGGTATGTAAAGAACTGGACAAGGAGAAGATAAGTCTGTTGGAGCTTCCTAAGGTGTCCCAAGGCTAAGTAGGCCCATAAAAGATAAATCTGTGCGGCTCTCCCTTACAACCCCTGTGCCACAGCTCGTTAGCATGGAGAAGGCGGTAATGAATTTCTTTATGAACACCGTCTCATGGCTAACACACAAGCTGAGCCCCCAGTGAAGAACCGTGAGTGACAGAGAGACTGGGGAGGCCTAAGGAGTGATCTTGTTCAAAAGCCCCAGCGAAGCTCCAATGGGATGTAATTAAAAATGATTAAACCATCCTCCCCCTCCAGCGCTGTGTGATGTCACATAAATTCTTCCCTAACAAGTCCCAGGCTACCTTTGCCTGAGCCGCACAGTTCACAGGGGCTCCAGGAAGGAATTAAAGACACATTTGTGTTCATTTCATAAGAAGGTAATAAAGTTTCTGCAAAGCACTCTTGGCGGTCAGAGGTCAGCAGCAGTGTGTAGATTTTTATTTAAGCTTCTTATTACCAAAGGCAAATGCTCAGCCGTGTTAATCTTCCCGGGCTCTTCCTGTCCTCAAGTGCTTTTGAGGAATGAGTGGGCCTTCTTGGCTGCAAGAGAATGGAGCAGGATCTCTCAGATACAGAGCAGACAGGAGGCCTGGACTTAAAGACCCATGTGAAGCATGGGGAATATCACCACAACGCCCTCGTTTATCTCATAAACATCACCAGACACCCCCAGAGTACCATCTCTCAGAACTGTTATAGGATTGGTCACTGACCTTTCATAACCCCAGTCCATGTCAATTGACTTGGGCTGGGCAATAAACATTAGTCTCTCAGCAATGCTCCCCTGTGACATGCCTGCTTCAACATTCACCTATTCAAGGAGAGACTGATTATACAAGCGACAAATATTGAGCTTCTATCACACCTAAGCCACCCATGCGAGTCAGTTATTAGCTGCTACAGCCAGTTGGCAACTGCTGCTGAAAATGCTGAGGGTGAATAGAAAATATTTGCACATCCAGAGACTTCTGTAGATTTTTGTAGGGTGGATTTGTTTCTGCTGTAACCTGGCAATGAAACAGCTGACGCCAATGGCAGGGGTCTGTGGCACGGTGGGTATCTGCACTTTCAGAAGATAATGATCCCACCATGAAAGTAGTGTAGTTTTCACACCTCCAATCACTTAATTATCAGGTTTGGGGCTAGTCAAAAATGGTAACTGCAGAATGTGCAAACAACCTAGGACAGGAGGAGGTGCAACAACGGGGCAGGTACTACTTCCTTCACTGCAGCTCCCATGCAGCATGGGGTGGTGGTGGTGGGAGCCCAATGGTTTCATGATCAGTAGGGGGAGGTATAGCAGGGAGGAGGAGGAATCTATCAAGGCTATAGAGTGAAGCTAGTAGAACCTGCCCTATTGAGGCACCTCCACCTGTCCTAGGATGTTTGGAAGCTGATCTCATTGGTGCTGCCAATCTTTCACTGCTGTTGTTTAATGAAAAGGAACATTTCAGTGTGTAGTCGCTTACATTCAGCTTATGAAATATCAAGATGTGCCAAGGGGTGTGGGTGGTTAAGCCATCCCTGATTTTTTGGCCTAACACAAAGCTAGTTAGATACCATGAGGTAGCAGATGCAGAGGGAAGGGGAGTTGACAGAGCTGTGCATGCAGTGTGGTTTACCTTGAGCTCCTTTAGTTAGCCTGCTACCACCAGGTGCCCCACCATTAGCATCAAAGTAAGATTGAGCTGCCAGCCTGGTCAGCTCGTGTACATGGAATGGGGGAAGGTGCCATCTTTCGTCACTCCCCTAGATAGGTGCTTGGCATTTGCACACATTATTCCTCTCTTCCACCTCCTCCTCTAACTCCTCTCTAATAAGAAAATGCTCATCTCCATCCGATCAACTCTTCTCTCCAATCCACTCCCAATCTTCACTCTCACGTTTCCACCTTGATTCATATTTTTGCTTAAATGAGCATTCTCAAGCAAAACACTCAATTTCAAATATATATATATATATATATATATATATATATATATATATATATATAAAAGACACTATCTAGAATTAGAAATTGTTCTCAGATTGATCTGTATTTCAAATATCAGTTTCCCCCCGCTGGCTTTTAAATGAGAAACGTTTTGGCAGAGTTTGTTCTGCAACATTAAGCATGATACAATGCGTGTGTGTGCGTGTAAGCACATTCGCGCGCGCGCGCGCACACACACACACACACACACACACACACTTCCTCTTCTAATCCAGCACAGACAAGATTTTCAGCATCTCTGCATTTTCAGCTGAATAGAAAACACATTTTCTGAATGACTCCCAGCTTCTTACATGGGGTTCGCACAAGTAGGGTTTAATTATTCAGCCGTAAGCCAGAACTCATTTGTGAACAATTAAAGAGGCCAAACAAAAATGAGATCAGGAGAAAAAGTTCTTTGTGAAATTGTTATTTTCCCCGAGTTCGTCCTCCATCCCACAGAAATCCATGGACAAACTTAAAAGTCCTCCTCCTTCAGTTCTGTTCATGTTATTATAACTTACAGTACGGTGTGCAGTTAATTCTCATATACTGTGCTATCAGGAAGGTAAAAAACAGTGGAGTGCATAGATTTCAGCTGGCCCAGCAGGGACCTCCATGATGGCAAAGCCTCTACCCACAGCAGCAGAACTCAGCAGAGGTGGGTGGAGGGGCATTTCACCCCAACTTCTTTCAGTGTGGTGGATTGCAAGGGTTTGGACTGGTCTGCTTGAGACTGAGCTATCAGCCACATATGTCCTCATTCAAATCTTGCCTCTGTCATAAACTCACTATTTATTTATTTATTTGTTTGTTTGTTTGTTTGTTTGTTTGTTCGTTCATTACAAGCAGTTATAGCCAGTCTTTATTTCATTCTGCAAATTCCCACCCAGGCCTGATCAGACCCTGGCCAGCTTAGCTTCAGTCAGGTGGCTGTATCATGTGCCCTCATACCATGTGCATTGGGACTGTAATTTAGGCAAGTCACTCTCTCTGAGGCTCAGCCCCACTCCCCAACTGCAAAATCAAGGATAATAATAACCTTATAAGGTTGTTGTAAGGATTACAATTAGATACTGCACTTTGAACAACTCATGAGTGCTATCTTGACATGATTTTGTGTGTGTGTGTGAAATATATTATGCCATTGACAATTATGTGACACTTATGGAGTAGGAGTTTTGCATACGTTTTTAAAGCTGATAGATTCAGAATTGGAAGTCTTTTTCTTTTTTCTTTTTCTTTCTTTTAGTTTTCATGTTTAAAATGCTTGATATTTGATGTTGACTCCTGTATATTGTTTTTTCTTTGCCTTTCAATCTTTAATAAAAATAGTCTTTCTTTTTTTAAAAAAGACACTTATGTGATGCAACTGTCTCTGTGTCCAGAATTTAGTCTTTTTTCACTCCCACAGTTTCCAGGAGTGTAATTTTCATTCATTTGAATAGAGTACAACATTTCACAATTGATCTCTTCAGATGAAAATGAACATCCCCATTCACCTTATAAATTAACACTAACTATCCTAATTTATCTTATAAAAGTGAAAACGCATTCCCAATTCAGATGCCAGGTAATGTTCCACAGAACCACACTTGCCAATTTTGACATATGCCTGCAGGTGGGGAAAACCTGGAAGAGAACCTCAAGGACTCACATTCCTGTCACCTGCTCACCTCCGGCTTACAGACGTTTACATCCGTCTGCTTCATAATGCGCTTTACAGTACCTTGGGTATATGACAGTATATGACAAACTAATGATGCATACCTTTGTTTGAACTTGGCTACAGCCAGACACCAAGCTAGTATGCGCTCTATTCTGCAATTCATTATCTCTTTCTGCAGACTAATCTTGCACTAAGTTTACTCATGGAAACTGTACAAACACACACACACACACACACACACACACACTGAGCAGATTCAGGATCTGCCTCCTGTGAAGTGGTGATGCTTCACTATGGGATGCTGAGTGATATACGCTGGTTCTTGATCAGGCCCCTTGTTCGAAATTGTAGCTAATGAGCACAGGATGTCCACGTCTGTTTCCAAATCGCCGGGAGGGGATAATAAAGAGTTCCAAATTAGGATAAACCCTTGATGTGGCATTATGAAGAGGTAAGAGTCTCAAAGGATTCAAGGTCAGGATTTATCAATAAGCTTGGACTATGCAGAGCAGAAAAGCCGAACACAGCAGAATTCAGAGAATCCCTACCAGATGTGGGGATGGCATGCACAGGACTCTTAAGAATTCCACATTTTGGCTTCCTTATGACTTGTGCAGTGAATAACTTCTGCAGGGCCTGGGAGACAGAAAGAGAACTTGGTATTAGAGGAGATTCCTATCACCTTTCCCACTCACCCACTGTTATTTAAACAAAAACACTTAGCATTTTTATATTTCATTGCCTTCACATACATTACAGTATCCGGGCAATCCCAAAAACAGCCCTGCAAGATGGGTCAGTATTTTTACCCTCATACTACAGAAGAAGGATGGAGGCTAAGACACCAAGGCTGCAATTGTAATAGTAGTAGTAGTAGTAGTAGTAGTAGTAGTAGTAATAGTAATAGTAGTAGTAGTAGTGTTTATATGCTGCCCATTTGACTGGGTTGCCCCTCTAGTACAGCTCACTGAATTAAATAGGACTTACTTTTGAGTCATATATCTATGGCTAAAGTTGGATTTGAACAAGCAACTTCCTGGTCCACAGCTTACATTATTAACCACTCCATCACACCACGCCAACTCCCCCTGTCCTTTTAAACACCTCTTTCTCTTTCCCCACCCCCCGGAATGACAGTGAATGACAAATCCACATTATTTTGTCACATTTCAGTGAGCTGATGCAAAAAGGCTAGCAACTCAAACAGTTTAAAGAAGCAGCGCCATTCCGATGGACTCTAGTATGGTAACAGCGAAGAGCTATCAGGATAATCGGGAAGCAGAGTGTTTAGCTGGCTCTTTAGTCACTGTGGTTTATTAGAAGGCAACATGGTATTTTAATAGATATTTCTTTGTGTGCATAATAGCCTCCGCAGACAACTCTCAGACAAAGCTGCTTCCTGTCACCTCTGACATCAGCAATATAGCTACCTCCTTATCTCTGGCATTTAATATGGTTCATTATACTCATTCTAGTTCCGATGGCCCTGATAACTGACCTGTGTATTCAACCCACCTCCTTCAAGTTCTCTCCTTGGACTGACAATGAACCAATTAAGTCTTGGATGCAGGCCCACTAATGCAAGCAGACAGGGCTGCTTGCTGGCCCTCCTCCTGCTCGTACAGTGACAAAGCACCTCTCCGACAGCAAGGCGGGCTTGTTAGTGTGGAATCTGGGGCCCCTGAAAGACAGGCTGCAGCAGCCCTGCCTCTGAACATGGCCATGTAATTATATGTTGCCATTTCTGGTTCATCTCCTCGGCATTCATCAGTGTATATGCATGTTCAATTAATGAGTAAGAGCCAGGGGGCCACTGGTAACAGAGTCATTACCCTGTGTAGGCCAAGGCAGTTTCAGCCAGCTCCACGGGAAAGTTTAATGGAAGGCAGAATCCACCTTCAGAGAGAGACAAGGGCATCCGTTTCAATCAACCACAAACTCCATTCAGTTAGATTCAGGTCGAAATAAATTAAAAAATTGTCCAGTGGCACCTTAGAGATCAACTAAGTTTATTCTGGGTATTTGCACTTCTCCGAATGTATTTACTAGGGTAACATACACATAAAATGGCATATATTGGTGAAGATGGATTATATCAGGTGGGACTGCTTGGGGGGGGGAATGGTAAAATTGCAAATATGTGTGCATTAGGAGAAATTCACAGTAAAATGCTAGTGAATTTTCACAAGGACTTAGGGGGAAAAACTGATGTGGAAATGTGGACTTAGGGAGAAAAACTGATTTGGAAATGTATAGACCTGAAAACAAGACTGAAAAATGAGAGATTATGAGAAACTGAAATGGATAGATTCGCCCATCCCTAGGGAACACAGGCTCCCTTTGCTTTGTTTTACTAGGCATCCTGAAACTGTTTTTACATCTACTTTTCTGCAAGGCATGGCATGCATGAGAGGAACCTATTCTGACAAAGAGAACAGAGAGATGGAGAAGAGTTGCAGGTACCCATCTTTAATATATGCCATCAGGTGGGAGGAAAATAGCAGATGCTACTGGCAGGATCTTCTGGGCTCACTCTTTGTATTCAGGCCCACCTTGGGGGTATGTTTTTTGTCCACATGAGAGACCTCTGAGTAATTCTCCCTGCCACACACAGCAGGTTAATCTGTACCACCCTGCTTGTGTCCCTAATACAATGACACAGAGAAACAATGTAATAATGTGCCTTGTGAGTCATGAATGACCCATCACCCTGTTTATAGTACAAACCAAGGTCATTGCTCTTGTGGAAAACTCACAGACCTGGATAATCCTTCTCAATGAGAAGAGATTCTCACAGGCTGCTGTATCGCAGCAAGAGAGGGAAATTACCATGATTGCTATGAATTGCTCCTGTCTTGGTTGTTGCTAGCTAGATGACTGACTTGACTCCCATTATTAATATACAAGGTGCTAGGGCAGGAAAATAAGATGATGGGAATCTGAGTCTAATTAAATGTGGATCTTGTAGGAATTAAAATGCAGGAAGATCAGGAGACATCTGTTCTGCGTTTTTTTGCTTTTTAATGACTCATTTCAAAAGACAAAGACAAAGGCAGCTGTGTTGGTCCATAAGGGCGGGGGGGGGGGGACCTCCATAGAAAACCCACAATTGAGCAATACATTTATTAGGACCAACTAAAACAAAGCAAAAAGTGTACAAGCTTTCAGATTCTGATTCTGAGGAACCCTTTCAGATTCTTAAGAACTGTTCATCGGGCTAGATGGGGGAGGTGTGTGTGAGGAAACCTCATTATAAAAAGATTAGACTGGATGTTGAGACCTGCATTTAGACTCAGGTCTCATCCACTCCATACATTTATTTTATTTGTTTTAATAATTTTTTATTAAATTTTGACATAAATATATTTCACAAACATACAAAAGATAAAATGAAAAAGAAAAAACAGAAAAAGAGAACAAAACAAACAAAAAAAACATGAAATACATACAACTTTGATGACATTGATCGACTTCCCTTTATCTCCATACATTTAAAGCACATTTATATCACAGTCATGGCTTCCTGCAGAGAATGCTGGGAACTGTAGTCTACCCCTCACAGGAGAACAATTCCCAGCACCCTTAAATTACAATTCCCATGATTCTTTGGGGGGAAGCTACATGCTTTAAACATATGGTTGGGATGTGGTCTCAGTCAGAAGATGGCGATTGCAAACTGGATTAGTCTCTCTACTAGATACTTTCATGTATCAGGTGACACCTAGGATTCTGAAATGAAGAAGCAATGGCAGTTCCCCATTTTTGAAAGCATAACATCCAGCTGTTACCCAAACCAGCCTCATTTCAAAAACACGCCTTCTGGAAGCACAGCATTTCACAAACTTAACTGTTAATGCAGTGGTTCCAAAATATTTGACTGGGAGAACCCATCAGATGAATTATGTCTTTGTTCTACCCTTTGACTTGGAAATTAAACATCCTCCAGGCAGCATTTGTGCTCCAACCAAGTGCCTATTTTCTGACAACCCATTAAGGAGCCTGTTGTGACCTACGGGTTGAGCTGTGACTCTGCTTGTCAGCATCGCCTGCACATCTGTATCTGACCCCTCTTGTTTGCACACATACATCGAAGATTCCCTCCCCTTTTCATATCTGTCTGCACATTTGCCTTGCTCCCGATTCTACTGTCTGCCCTGTGCCTCAAGTCTACTGCTGGCTTCTAACCTCCTGACTCCCCTCCCCCATATTAAAGTACACTGTAGTCTTAACTAATGACCCTGGGGAAGTGCCCAGCAGAATCTGCCCCGGAGACCACTGTGGATCACTTCATGGAACAAAAGGCTTTGTATTTCCAACACAGGCCTTTTCATGCTTCCCAAAGTTCTGGACTTTTAACCTTGTGGTGGAGGCTGTTTTCCTAACCCCAACAGGAACTCAGCTCTCCAAACCTTAACATTAGCCTTGTCTTCCCCTCTTGACCTGAGCCTCAGTTTCTGGATTCCTTAACGCTGTCAACACGAGCTCCTGAGCTAATGCACTGACAGCCTTTTTAATGGTTTTTTTCACCCAGACGTCAGGCCCATTCCATAGCACAACTGAATTGATCCCATTTCTCTACAGGCAGACCAGTCATATTAATTAGGGGCTTCATTCCTCCCCTCAGGCAAATACCATGCAGCAATAAGGTAGCCTAGCATGTCCTCAACTAGTATTAATTATCCATTTTACTTCAACATAGCACATTACTATTTTTGTTTTGTTTTCTTCACTGTAACCCTGTGAAGTAGGATCGCTGTTATGTGGCAGATAGTGGGGGAGGGGAAGAGTATGATGGATATTAATTTGCTCAAGAAACCACACGAGCAGGGCTAGAATCATGAGCCTTCTCAGCTTTTAGCCACATGTCCACAGAGTGATCTGGCAACTATACAAAGGCATACATTCCCCATAAAAACAGGAGAGAGAGAGGGACTGTGTGTGTGCTGCTCTTTCAAAACAACGAGGACAAAGGAAAGTCAACACTATCCTGTGGAACTGTTATTACCAGTGCTTTTTTTCTGGGGGGTACGCAGGGGTACTCATACCCCTAAACGTTTTGTGAATCTTTGTACTTTTGTCAATTTACTGTATTTATTTTCCCTGATCTGAACTATAAAATGGTGATTTTCTTGAGTCAAAATGAGAGTACCCCTAAAAATTTTTTAGAGAAAAAAAGCACTGGTTATTACCCTACTGCAGGAGTGGAGAAGCCCCAAAGCAGCCATCTAGGCCTCTCTATCTGGCCCTCCAGCCCAAACCCTTCCCCAGCCATACCTCCTCTCTTCGGGTCACATCATGCATTGGTCCTGCTTGGCATCCTCCTTCCCTGGCATTTTTGCCTAGCTGGAACATGCCGTTTTTAATGCCTCTAGCTTGTCTGGATCTTGGGAGAAAAGCAATGACAAACCTAGACAGCATCCTAAAAAGCAGAGACATCACCTTGCCAACAAAGGTCCATATAGTTAAAGCTATGGTTTTCCCAGTAGTGATGTATGGAAGTGAGAGCTGGACCATAAAGAAGGCTGATCGCCGAATAATTGATGTTTTTGAATTATGGTGCTGGAGGAGACTCTTGAGAGTCCCATGGACTGCAAGAAGATCAAACCTATCCATTCTTAAGGAAATCAGCCCTGAGTGCTCACTGGAAGGACAGATCGTGAAGCTGAGGCTCCAATACTTTGGCCACCTCATGAGAAGAGAAGACTCCCTGGAAAAGACCCTGATGTTGGGAAAGATGGAGGGCATAAGGAGAAGGGGACGACGGAGGACGAGATGTTTGGACAGTGTTCTCGAAGCTACAAACATGAGTCTGACCAAGCTGCGGGAGGCAGTGGAAGACAGGAGTGCCTGGCGTGCTCTGGTCCATGGGGTCATGAAGAGTCGGACACGACTAAACGACTAAACAACAACAACAACAACAGCTTGCCTGGATGGAGGATGGACAGGGGTGGGTGAATGTGAGTAGAACAAGCCAGCTGTACAAAGGCAGAATTTACATTCCTTCCAGTGGCCTGTGGCCTCAGAAGGTTGTGCCAAAGAGACAGCATCTGTGGGGCTGAAAACATTTCTCCACCCCTGCCCTGTTGTCAGCCTGCCATGGTGTGAACCAGGCCAGCATCAGGCATCGGCATCATCTCGCAAGGCATGGGTAACCCACAGCAGAGCGGCCGTGGCAAACCCCTGGCCTAGCTCCTCCTCCTCTTTGCTGCCCAAGCACCTGAACAATCTGAGCCAATCAGGAGGAGACCGGTGTGAGCAGCAAGAGTAGCAGCTCCAGCTCCTCTTGCCCTTTCCCTCCAGGCAGCCACATGGATTGGCCCCAGAAGAAGAGAGTAAGGTGGAGAAGATGGCAAGGAGCAAGCAGGTGTTGCCCAACACCCCAAGGCCCTTCCCCCAAACCACAGTAGCTCAGTAGTAGAGGATCTGTTGTGGGTCCCAGGTCTCATCCGTGCCATCTCCTGGTACGACTGGGCTGCAACCCTGGGAGACCACCGCTAGTCAGTGTAGACAGTCCTGAGCTAGATGGACCAATGGCATGACTCAGTATGCGACTGCTCCCTATGTTTCAAAACCTGGAGATGACCCTGGTTAAATAGCAGTGTCTGACTGCAGATGAGTGGTGGTGGCGGCTTCACAATGTGGCTGGCATCCAGTGGGTAAGTCTACATGGTGATGACTGATGGACTGGGGGCTGATGTGGTTCTTTAGCATTTCCCAGTTTCATGGAGCACAACCAGGTCCCCCCTCTACCTTGGCTTGCTCTGCTTCAACAGGTCTCTTTCTCTTGCAGGGATGGGGGGGGGGAGCCTTCCCTCCCCATTCCATGTGGTGGGATCAGCTACCACCTTCCCTAAGCCAAGCCCATCCCTGTGGTGCTGACATGGCAGAGGCTCGTTATCTCCACCATCCCACCTTGCCTACAGCGCAGTGAGAGGGCGGAATGTCCCCTGGGGAAAGCGATAAGAAAGAAATTAGTGTAAAGAAAGTGGGGGGGGGGAGAGAGAAGAGAAATTACCTTTCCTGAATTTAAAAAACCACCCTGGGTTGCTGTAGCAACTGAAAGGTGTATCATGTTGCCATGGCAACTAGGAAACATCCTCATTTGCCTTGCTTAGCTTAGCGGACTGCAAATGATTAGATGCAGAGTAACAGGGAGAAACTGATTTGGGATGGATCAAAACCATCCTGGAGGTGCTTTTCTTCAGTTTAAAGGATGTGCACTGCAAACCATGTGCTGTACTTTGCGACCTCCTCATCCTCTCTGCCCACAATTTATCTCTTCTCCCCTTTTCTTGCTGACATTAGGCTGCTGCCCCTGGCAAGTGACCTCTAAACCCCTGTCGGCATCACCCATCACCCCCAAACGTCACCTTGCTCCTTTCTGAGACTAAGCAGCTATGTAATGGACTGGCAGATAGTGACGGGGCAGGGGTCTAGGCTGGAGTGTGGGAGAAGGCTTGGCAACCATACAAATGATTCTCTCCTACTAAATTCCTTCATCCATCTTTTCCCCCAGTGCAACGGAAGGACCATTGTCCCAGCAGATGATGATCAAGGGATCACATGCCCCTAACAGCAACTAATGGTGACTGTTTTATTTGTCACTGTTACAGTTAGCTGCTTTGGTCTCTTGCAAAGAGAATGTAGGACATATATTTAAATATAGACAATAAGTAAGCACGAGCATTTGACACTTTGTGACTATGTACTAAACAGGGCCAAGGCTGCAACAGGTTCTCCTCTATGACCAAATGTCCCCTGCATTTGCGCTCATTGACCCAAGAGGATCCTGCACTGACCATCACACCCAACTGTTCTTGTATTTGGGCCTGTATTCAGCTCAAAGTAATGTGCACTGGACATGGGGCATAGGCACATCCTTTAGGTCTGATACACATCAAAATACATAAGGAGTGCATTGAACATGTGCAGATACACTTATATGCCAAAGGAGAAAACTCATAGTTGGGTCTCTTGCGTATATAATCCTGATCAGAAACTGCTTTTCTCCAGTATTCTAACAGGTGCACGGTCATGCAGGTATCCTCACAGAGAAGAGATCAGACTGCCTCCCTTGCAGAAAGACATTGCTGTTCTTTCCCACTTCCCAGGATACATTCAATAGGGTCCTACTAAGGGTTTGTGGGATGATTGTGCAAAGGAAATAATGTGACTGGGGTGTGCTTTGCAGGATTGGTAAGTATTAAGGCACCAATTCTCTTTTTTAGCACCTTAGCTAGTTTTTGAAAACTGAGCGAGAGCTCCTGGAATGCTAGCTGGCATCTTACACAAATAGCCTTGGCTAAGTCCCATGAAACTTCTATGTCCCTTTGGTAACGGCTGGAATTCCCTTCCCAGACCAGCTGACGGACCTCCCAAATCTCTCTGCATTACATGGAGATAGGTCAACCTCTCTGTGGTGGCCAGGGCAGCCAAGAATAACCTGTCGAAGCCTATTTCCAACCTATCTAAAACCCTTAAGGAACGCCTGCCGTTCTGAGGCTGGGAACAACCTCACCCAAACAGGCAAGTATCATTTGCACTGCAAAGAAGGGCTTTAAAATCAAAGAAAGAAAGAGCCCTATATAATGTGATAGACTGTGCCAAAGCAATGTCATTATTACCAATTTTAAAAGGTGAGAAGAATCCAAGTAGCCCCCGAAGTAGTACAATGTTAGGAAGTCTTATTTAAATCCATGTTAATTAGAACAACAAAAGCACAAAATGCTATGTATTGTAAAGTTGCTCTTCAGGCGTACATACTAAGTCAACATATGGTAATCAATCAGCATAGCTGATGATTACAGTAGCTAGAGTGCTCATTTTTACTATTTGTTTTACATGCTTAAACTATTTTGCTTCTTTCTTTCTAAATAAAAGCTGCTTCTGTTTAGAGTCTGATTATGACTTGACTAGAGAGTCAAGACGGACGCAGGTGGCGCTGTGGGTTAAAGCCTCAGCGCCTAGGGCTTGCCGATCGAAAGGTCGGCGGTTCGAATCCCTGCGGCGGGGTGCGCTCCCGCTGCTCGGTCCCAGCGCCTGCCAACCTAGCAGTTCGAAAGCACCTCCGGGTGCAAGTAGATAAATAGGGACCGCTTACCAGCGGGAAGGTAAACGGCGTTTCCGTGTGCGGCTCTGGCTCTGGCTCTGGCTCTGGCCAGAGCAGCGATGTCACGCTGGCCACGTGACCCGGAAGTGTCTCCGGACAGCGCTGGCCCCTGGCCTCTTAAGTGAGATGGGCGCACAACCCCAGAGTCTGTCAAGACTGGCCCCTACGGGCAGGGGTACCTTTACCTTTACCTTAGAGAGTCAAGAAACTCTACGTTCATTCATTCACACTTTAAAAGGAGCTTCAGTCTCACATTTGGGCAACCCTGTTAGGTGTTTAATGAGCTCTGGCCTGGAAACGACATCAGTTTATTCAGAGGCTCAATTAATCCCTCCCACTGCATATTTCATAAGGGTCTCCAGAGATCTCTGGGTGGTGGTGGCAGAGACATTCTCATTCAGGAATTCCAACAGATTGGAAGTCTGTGCTTGTCCTGGTCCGCACTGGCAGACGAAGAACCCCAATGCCCATAAATCAGATTGGTATATAAAGATAAAAGGTAAAGGACCCCTGGATGGTTAAGTCGAGTCAAAGGTGACTATGGGGATGCAGTGCTCATCTCGCTTCAGGCCGAGGGACCCGGTGTTTGTCCATAGACAGCTTGCCAGGTCATGTGGCCAGCATGACTAAACTGCTTCTGGCGCAATGGGACACCATGATGGAAACCAGAGCGCACAGAGACACTGTTTACCTTCCCATCGCAGTGGTACCTATTTATCTACTTGCACTGGTATGCTTTCAAACTGCTAGGTTGGCAGAAGCTGGGACAGAGCAATGGGAGTGCACCCCATTGCAGGGATTCGAACCGCCAACCTTCTGATCAGCAAGCCCAAGAGGCCACAGCACCACCCGCATCCCTTAGATTGGTATATAGGCAAAGCACAGGCTGCAACAGTGTTTCTCGTACTTGGGTCTCCAGTTGTTGTTGGACTACAACTCCCAACATCCCTAGCTAGCCAGGCCAGTGCTCAAGGATGATGGAATCTGTAGTTCAACAACATCTGGAGACCCAAGTTTGAGATACACTGGGCTACAGGGGTATGGCAGGTGCATAAGAGATTTAGATACCAGGCTAAGCACAAGCTAAGATGTTTATCTAACAAGCAGCATGTCTCCTGCACCTTCCTTTCAAAGAGTAGGGAGGGCACAGCACTTAGCACACCAAACAGCATTTCATTGAGTGGGTTGAGCTTGAGAAGTTTGTTTGCGCTGGTGTCTCTGTGTCCTTGGAGATGGAGATGGGGTTTGTGCCAGCTCAGCATCCGATTTATTCTGAGCTGTTTCCTCTGGAGGAGAAGTTTCCTCACTGGCAGCAGGAGGCACCAGGGATGACTCCATAGAAGGAGGTATCTGACTAGGGGTGTCCAATGTCACAGGGGCAGAACACTCCTTGGTATCTCCCCTGGATTCAGCTCTCCATTCTCTGGACTACTGGTCTCCTCCCTGTACTCAACACTTCTTGGGGCCCTGATTTCACCTCCTCCATCCCACTAGGACCCTCCCCAGGGTCCTCCAGATCCAACTCCCTGAGCTCCTCCTAGTCCTCCTTCAGTAGGATTCAGCCACCCCCTCCATGACATCTCCATATGTCAGTGCACAGCTCACGAGAGGGGTTCTCCTGAAATGTGGTGGCAGCCCTATAATATCTGGCAGCCGCTGCGTAATGGTCTGCAATTAGAATGAAGCGTATTTTAATCATCTGTGAGCAATTTCATACTGGAATGAGATCTATAAATTGGCAGCACTGGAAATAACTTTCTCATCAAAGAAATAGTCCCTGAAGAGACGTAGTAGACAATTTTATGGAAAAGGTTTCAAAATATACCCAATGGGTCATGACTTAAAATTAGCTCTCTCTATAAGTTACTGCTGGTTAGTTTGTTAGCAGTTGTTGAACAACACTGTTCACTGCTATAACTTGGTGAAAATGCTGCAGTCCTGGACTTCTGCCACTCAATCCCACTGTTTGTTTGTTTTTAAATGCACTTTATTTCATTCACCCACTCCCATGAAAAAGACAAAATCAACAATAACAACAAAGAGCAGTGATGTACACATGTTTACGTTGTAAATTAGCCATACGGTATCCATGATAATCAAAATATTTTTCATAACATTGCATGCGGAAATGTCAGTCTTCTGGGATTCATTCATCATGTTAACTCTCTTCATGCGCTACTCAAGTGGAAGAGGCCCATGCACAAAAGAGGAAGTGAGGGTCTTGCCATTGCCCCTGCCCTGGATACCACACCCCTGGGCTAACTCCACTCCTATTGGCCACCCATGAAGTGCATGCATCTGAGGTAAAATGGTGATGTGTGAGCAGCTTCCAGGGAAGGTTCTTCACTTCTGATGCCAGTACTCAATATGCAGATGTGCACTTCTTCATGAATAGCATGTGAATAAGACAATTGAATAAGAAGGGTCCATTCTTCCCCACCCCTGTCCCAAAAATAGATGGACTATAACATCTAGTTCAGGCATAGGCAAACTCAGCCCTCCAGATGTTTTGGGACTACAACTCCCATCATCCCTAGCTAACAGAACCAGTGGCCAGGGATGATGGGAAATGTAGTCTCAAAACATCTGGCGGGCCGAGTTTGCCTATGCCTGATTTAGTTGAACCAACTGCAGAAATGACTTAAGGAGTTGTTTTTATTTGAAATTCACGGCCTAGTAGTACTTTAGCTAGGTGTGCTGGCTTCTTGACGTGTCTGGGAAAGGACATTTTCTGTGGCAGTCACTAAGCTGTAGAACTCCCTCTCCACAGATGTTCATGTGGTATTTTCATTATACAGTGGGACCTCGGTTCTTGAACGTCTATGGAAAGATTTTTCTCCAAGGGGTGAAGTTCAAATGGAGAAGGGGTCAACTCAGAGCATGGGATATTTCCCCATACTGTTTCAATAGACAAATGTAGGTATAGTGAGAGAAAGAATCATGTACAGTGGTACCTCGGGATGCGAACGGGATCCGTTCCGGAGCCCCGTCTGCTTCATGAATAGAACGTAAGATGCAACAGCATGCCTGCGCGTGCGCGGGTCACGTTTCGCCGCTTCCGTTCATGCGCGTGACGTCATTTTGACCGTCTATGCATGCGAGAGCAGCGAAACCCGGAAGTAACGCGCTCCGTTACTTCTGAGTCGCCGCGGAGCGCAACCTGAAAATACTTATCCTGAAGTATATTTATCCCGAGGTATGACTATAATTGTTTCTCCAACTGTCCATTATCATTGCAAGTGGTATAAGAAATAACAGGAAAAATTAACTGCTGCAACAAGGGATATGGACATACAGCTTCCTGTAGGCTCTCTGAATGAATTAGGACAGGTGAATGTGGATCTTTCTGAAGACCAATAATGGAAATGAATAAACACACCTACATATAAAGGGAAATAGAAACATGAGATTGGTTTTAGTAATACTGGCAGTTTTGTGAAATGAGAGATTTGGGGGACAGACTCCTTAACTCAAAAACTAAACCAAACTAAACTCCCTTTTGATTTACAGGTATATCATTTCCCAGAATGCTTTTAGAACCTTACAGGTCCACCACATATGATAGAAGGTGCCTTCCTTTTGCTTACATTTCCAGCAGATATTTGCACTTGTCTTATACATTTTTGCAAGCTTACTAGGAGTCAAATACCACCGGTACATGATTTTCATATAATTTTCTTTCAGTGTACAACATGCTGAGAATTTCACCACCGCCCAAGCCTCCCTTACCTGGATTGTGCAGTGGTGCCAGCAACAATGGCAGATTCTGCTGAGATCTTGTGAGATCTCACTGAGATCTCACAAGATCTTACAGAGCTCATGAGATCTTGTGAGATTTCAGGAAGATCTCACAAGATCTTGCTAGCTTAATACTGCTATTAAACAAAGTAGATTTAGTTGGATTATGCATAGGGTTTCCATGTTGGGCTGCAGCTAGCACTGTCAGCAGGGTAAGGTCCTGGCACTTACATGACCTCCCACTACTGACATTGCTGGTGCTGGCAGGGTTGAGTAAGGTTGGCACAGTGCAAACACACCGGTGCAACCAAACTGGTCTCATGCTAGTGTGTTCACACCAAATCAACTTCACCTCCTTCCTCCTCTCCCTTCTTGTAAGCCACAGTGATGTCAGCATTGGGAGATATGCTAAGTACCTCCCCCTACCAAATGCTACTGGTTGTGGGTGGCCTATGATTTTAAAATATTCCACCTTCTGCCCAAGTAGTGTTTTCAAGTGGCCATTGTAGCTGTGCTTTTAAAGGACCACAATGGGACTTTCCTCCCTCTCTTCCCCCTGTGATCCCCCTAAATCCTTTGTACGGGTTCCCCCAAACCCAGATTCAAGGACAGTGCAGGGTTGGAAGAGAGGAAGGAAAGTCCCACTGCAGAATTGGAAGTTGCTCTGCTCATGAACTTATTCCGCCAAATACTGCCTATAATCCTGATTCAAATGTTGTCCAGAACAGGCCAGGCACTCTTGTTGACTTTTTCTAGACCAATTGCCAGCAAGATTCTGCTTGGCCTGGGTGGATCTTTGCATCCCGGCGCCATATATGCTTAAGACGGCCCTGTGAATGAGCTTAGTAGAAGGCAGTTCTCTCCTCCTGTTCTGCTTAGAGTGTCTCCTTTCCTCTTTACAAACTGTAGTTTCAAGGGTGGGACTGGGGCAATGACAAGAAGATTGTCACCTTCACTTGGGTTGACTGTGCTATAAGACTGGTCTCCTCATGCTGCAGGGTCTTCCATTTTACAGAGTGCACATTCAAGAAAGGGAGGGGAGGGAAAGTGCTCTGCTGCAGGAATTCCTTTCCTCTTCTTAGATGGCATTTTTGAGGGATGAGCAAGGACAGTGCCATCCTGTTTTGTCACCCAATATGAAATGGAAAGATGCCGCCCCAACTCACCACTGCCCAAGCCTCCCTTTTTACATATATAATAATTTTTATTTGATTTTACAAATATAGAATTATAACAATCCAAATTACATATCCCTATTTAGAGATTTCTCCAAATCTCTGGACTTCCCACCTTCCCCTCCATGGATCCTATTGTCCACCTTCTCAACTGCATATTATTTCATAGCCCATATTTTATATCTTTCCATATTATCCATAATATTCGCTACATTACAAGTGTTATTAAAATCCTGCTAAGGTTTTCATCTGCTTACAGTGGTCTCCTAGCTAAAGTATAATTTTTTCCCATTCTTCGTTGAAGTTTTGGTCTTCTTGGTTTCTGAGCCTTCCAGTCAGTTTTGTCATTTCCGCATAGTCCAACAGCCATTCCTCTCTGGTAGGGACTTTGTCTTCTTTCCATCTCTGAGCTAGTAGCATCCGCATTGCTGTTGTCACATACATGAAAAGTCTTTTCTGTTCCTTTGGAATGTCAGTACCTACAATTCCTAATAAAAGACTTCTGGGTTGGTTTGTTTTTACAAAAGTTATTTTAAACATTTTTTTAAAATTCATTATACCGTATTTTTCGCTCCATAAGACGCACCTGACCATAAGACACACCTAGTTTTTAGAGGAGGAAAACAAGAAAAAAAATATTCTGAACGAAACAGTGGATGTATGATTTTTGTGGTTCATGCTGTGGCCACAGACATGTTATGTGATTTGATGGTGAGTTTGGGGTAGCCCAATGCAAAAATCCTGAGAATCCATGTGGATCCGTGCTTTGTAACCATGGTTTTGCACCATTGCAGCCCCACAAAATAATGGATGTGTGATTTTTTGGTGCAGGCTATAGCCATGGACATGCTATGTGATCTGATGGTGAATTTGGGGTGACCCAGTGCAAAAATCCTGAGGATCCATGTGCTTTTACCTCCCCCCTCCCAGGTAGCCGCCTTTATCTCTAGAATCCCTTATCTCCCTCCCGATCCCTTGCCGATCAGCTGCTCAGTGGCTTTGTTTCAACACCCCCTTCCCTCTTTCTAAAAAAAAGGAAAAAAAAGAAAGCACATTTGTTTAGAAACAAATGTAATAATACAATGACCCAAATCCAATATGAAAGATCAGACACAGGCAATGACTTCCCTCCCCACACAGTGTAGACAATGCAAGCAGGTGGAGTCCTATGTTCAGCTAGGGAGTCACAGGCCTGCATTGAACTATTCCAAGTGCCCACCACACCTGGTTTGGAGAACTTTCCCCAGCACAACCAATCTACACCAGTTGCCCTCTCTTCTGTGTTCAGTTTTTAGTGGGCAATAATGCCTTATGGTAAACCTGCAACAACCAAGTGCCGCAAAGGCAAGGAAGGTGAAGCACACAATCTGGAAATGGCAAACAAAAGCTTGCACCATCCTCACTATGCGGCACTTATAGAATAAGGACATCAGCTTCCAGGGGCTGTCAGTCTGGGGGAAGATTTCAGCAGCATGAAATCCATTAATTTAAAAACTCCCCTCCACACACACCCACACCCACCACAAAAGCACCCTCCATTGCAGTTTTCCCAGGCTCTGTAATTAATCTCACTCAGCATCTACGACTGACTAACCCTGTGCTTAGGTAAATTATTCAAGCTCAGCTACACCTGTCCAAATAGAACTCCCTTCAAAGGCTGCACAGAGCCGGCTTCTGCAGCTCAACACCGTCTCCCTGATGACAAGAGCAGTTTAGCTCCCTTGGTATCACGCAGCGATCAGCCGTGGCGGGGATAAGTTTGTGTGGAGACATTCTCAACGCTTCATTCAGATCAGGTGTTTTCCAGAGATACCAGTTCTCCATAGATGCCGGCTCCCTAATAACAACTTTTCCTCACAGAGCTTCTATATCCCCAAGCGGAGCGCAATCTGCATTAGGTCACCGCTCTGCAAATTCCATTTCTTTCCCATCAATCTCAGTCAAGAATGTGTCAGGATGGAAATATCTTACATTCTTTATTCTTGGGAGGGGGAGGGGGGGTTTTTTGACAGGCAACGTCGCTTCTCTCTGGCGCGCACGCGAGGGACACTGGAAAGCCACTGTTCTTTGCCTAACCCAATTCTCCCAGGACTTTTTCTTTTCTTTTTTTCTTTTTTACCAATACCTAGTTAATTAGAAGAGGGAAATGAATAATTCTTTTTTATAACCATCTCTTCCAGCAGACTCTCTGTCTAGCTCTGCTGAGCAGAAGGCAGAAGGAGCCTCTCTCTGCAGAGCTATTTATACTCCGAGACAGATTTCAAAGTGCTGCTTTGATGTTCTTCCACCATCTCTGAGAAAAAAAGTAGTCCATCACCAAAATAAACTAAAATAAAAAGTAGCAGCATTTCATTATCAACACGATCCCACCAGGGGAATTTTGACATGAAGGATAAAACAAAAGTCCTTTCGTTTATCCCATCAAATAGTCTTCTTTTAAGTGTATTTCAAATTAGTTCAAACTGAGGCTCTCCGGGTAGGAAAATGATGAAATGCTGAACAGCCTCCACACTCTGGGGCTGTTTCCACACAAGGTGAACTTCCTACCCGGAAATCACTTTCCTTCGAAGAAATTGCATGAATCCAGGGCATGAATGTCTGGGCCATGAAAGATCATACATGAAGGACACCTGGCCTTTGTGTGACTACCTCCCCCAGAAGTGGAAAGTCTTGTCTTCTGTAAAACCTTAGGAAGCAGTACTAAGTATGGGAAGTCAGTCTAATTCACATGGGTTTAAATTAAGCCAGCATGAAATACACCAGATCCAAAATCCGATCAGGAGCAGGACTGCTGCTTGCTGAGCCAGCCTAAGCCTTGCATAGAGAAAACAAGCTCTTAATAGAGTTTGACTTATACCGCCCTTTTTGCTGGAGTAAATTCTCCTGGGTTGCCAAGTCACATGACTGAGCTGAACGGAGTTTGAGTCCAGTGTAGGCCCACCTCCCCCCACCTTAGAAGACCCATTTTGGGTGGCTAACCCTAGTATCACATCCTCCAGCCTTGGCTCAGCCAACTGAGATGAGCTAAGGGAATTGCAATGGCATTATCTCCATCTGAAGCAGGATGAGGCTGTGCCAGGAATTGACCAGATGAGTAGGAGAGCCACTGGATACTAACTCACTCATCCTGACAGATCTTTGATTTGGATTGATCCCTTAGATGTGGAAACTACAGAATGAAGTCCTTTACATTTTATATTAGTTTTAAGGGCAGGAACCCATGCTTTTGGAAAAGATCTTTACCTTTAAATGCAAACAGGATCCAATATCTGCCCAATCCTTAACCATCATTGGTTTAGTGAGTATCAGCACAAACAATCCATCCTGTAAAATGACTAAACAAGCAAACCCCTTAAGTATTCCCCAGAAAATTCTAATATTTGGAACCCTGATACTGTACAAATTCTATTTTTCACTTAAGTTTTATCACCCAACTTCTCTGAAGCTTCTGAAAAGAAACTGGGTTAGAGCGGGATTTAAAAAGAAATCTTTTCTATCTCTGACTGATTCTTCCTCCTCCACTCTTAGTATCTGCACTCCCAGCTCAGTTAAGAATTCTGCTGCTTCTGTAGTTGACCTGCACACTGTTGGCAGGGCTAAACTTACCCCCATGGTTCCCTTACTAATCATAACTGTGGCTGACACATTCCTGGCTTTTGCTCTGAGAAGGAGACTGCAAGCAACTGAACAAAGTTGAGACATGTCAGAGATGTTTGTTTCTCTGCATCTCCTAAACTCAAAGCGTAGGACGTCGTCTTTCTCTCGCATGGTACTAACTAATGACCAGAGTTGCATTGCATAAACTCACTCAATGCATTCCTTGTGCTCCTAAGTAATGCAGTCTGCTAAATCCAATGCAATCCAGTAAGATTGTTACATTCTGCAGATCCAAGCATTTCCCAAGGGATATCAATAGTAAAAGGCCAGGCTCCGTTACCGGTTTGCTGAGAGACTAACACATGGAATCAAACTGAACTTGCCCCAACATCATCATGATTTCAGCTGCTACCCAGTTTACCAGGGTATGGCATGGCAGGGCATTTATTTTTGTGGGGACAATCAGACGTCAGCTATACTGCACCACTGTGTCAAGCTTCTAATTAGAAGGGAAGAAAACTATTGTTCTATCCACCTATCAAAACATGGAAACCTTCCTTCTCACATATTGTTCTGGTTCGGAAATAACACTAAACTATGGGCTGCGGGTGGTGCTGTGGGTTAAACCACAGAGCCTAGGACTTGCCGATCAGATGGTTGGCAGTTCAAATCCCCACGACGGGGTGAGCTCCCGTTGCTCAGTCCCAGCTCCTGCCAACCTAGCAGTTCGAAAGCACGTCAAAGTGCAAGTAGATAAATAGGTACCGACCGCTCCAGGGGTCCCTTTACCTTTATGGTTTAGAATTGCATGGATGAGCCTCAGGTTCATATGCTCCTCCCCTTTCCAATGTGGTCCTCATGGTCATTGGAAGCAGAGGGTAGAAAGCAGGGGTGAAAAGGGGTGGGGCCTAAGGGCAAAGGGGTGGGGCTTGAAGAGAGTCCATGACCTGGGGAGATTCTCGAGGGCCCAATAGAGAGACTTGGAGGGCAGCATTCAGCCACCCTCACAACTGAAGTTTCCCCCCCATAGAATCACAGAATTGTAGAGTTGGAAGGGACCCTGAGGTGAGTTCAACCCCCTGCAATGCAGGAATATTTTGCCCAACGTGGGGCTTGAACCCACAACCCTAAGATTAAGAGTCTCATGCTCTACCAACTGAGCTGCCCTATTCACCACCCCTGGAGCGTAGGTATACCTTAATGAGGCTGAAGGTCTTGCTGACTGCACTTCCCTATCCCCACCACCCCCCGCTACCACTTGGCATGCGTGAGGACAGGTTCTATGCACATACCAATGTACATGTGTAGAGTTTTTCTGTGTGAAGGGAAGGAATCCTGGGCCATTCTGGATTCTCGCCCGTCACGGAGATGCTCTACACACATGTTGATCCTGTTATAAGCACACACAAATACGCTCTTCCACATGTTCAGTGCAATGCGTGCAAAGGGATATGTTTTGCTCTGGGGAACATCAGTCTCTTAAAAATGATTTTGAAAAGATATTATTGACAAAATGGTAGCCTGTACCTGCTACAGATTCAGCCCCTGCCAAAAGCTCTGCCCTTCTTCTGGTCTCTTAGCTGTATCAGTGCAAATGAAAGTCAACGAGATAAGTTAACGCAGACTGCAGGAGGACCCCACACATTACTTATTGGCATCTGGAACTAATCTACACTCTTGTTGCCCTTGAACCAGCCTGGCAAAGAAACCCCTCCCTTGCTACGCCAGGTAATCCTACGAATTAGAAAATTGAAAAGCTCTTAGAAATCCCTCTGCAGAGACATCTCCCACCCTACCCTGGGGCTATTTGCTAAAAGACGTGGGGGATTAGGCCACAGATCAATGACAGGAAACAGCTTCACGATCCTGGAGTCAATGTTTGGCAACAAATGGAGCCAAAGGAGAATTTCAGAGCCATTGAAGCAGGGCAAATGGGTGCTACTTTGAGCAAACAGCCATCAACAGCAGCTCCTGCATGGCTAATGGGACCAGGGAACTCAGTAGTTCAACACCATCTGGAGGGCACCAGGTTGGTGAAGGCTGCTCTATGTGTGTTCCATTAGCAATTGAAAACATTCCCTTTTACAGAAGCTTTTGATTCTTGCTGTTGCTTAAGGTACTGGTTTGTGAGGGGTGTTCTTTGTGTTCTGTTTACTTTGGCTGCTGCTTTTAGTTTGAGAGCATTCGTGTTTAGTTGGTTGGGATTAGAGTCTGTGGTTTTTATAAAATGTTTTCACTTTTTTTCTGTAAACTGATTCAAACTTTGTGAATGGGGAAAGCAGGGCATACCTGTATTTCAAAAGTAAATTAAAATATGTCTGCTTCATTCACATAGAAAACAGGTTGGAAGGATCAAAGGAACATGTGGGTGAGGTGCCTTCCACTTTCCCACCTCCTCTGTTTCTCATTTCTTGAGTCACTTGATCCAAACACTTCTCTCTGCTCCCAGCTCACATTCTGGGCCTGAAGAACAGTGACTTGCTTGGAACAGCAGACTGAGGGGAGGTCAGGAACAGGAAGTGAAATGGCTCAATGCCCCTCTGTCTCCCATACTCTTCTTATATGGTTAAAGTGCTGGAACCTGACTGGAGTCCAAATCCAGTGCATTACAGCACCAGTAAGGGCTTATCTGCACTTATCTTTCCTCTGCTCTTTCCAGACGCAGTCCACACTTTAAAGTTCCATGTCCAAGCCCCCTTTTATTTTGCCACAAAGCTTTCCCCATGAAAACTGGCTCTTTATAGCTCAACTGGAGCAAACAGCAAGTCAAAGAAAACCCAAACTGGTGTTTGCTCCAGATGAACACTAATGAGTGGGTTTTCCCAGGAAAATATCCAGGGCAAAAAACAAAAGGAAACACGCTCAGACATGGAGCTTTAAAGCTTGGACCTGTGCCTGGAATGAGCTGGGCAAAAAGGTAAGTGTGGATAAGCTCTAAGAGCCAGGTGAGAAGTTTCATAGTGCAAAAAGTACATGTAGCCTGCATTCCTCAATACAGGCTTTGAGCCAAACTAGATGGGATGCCAAATAAATGAGTTTTTGCACTTAATGTGTACATCCTTTTCTTTTTTTAAAATGCAAATTGCAGCTGCTGGTGACTATTGGGATTGCAGCAAGTTGGGAGGGGAGTTTAACCCTTCCTTTTATTGCTGTGGTCCTGACAAAAGTTGCTCCTCTGAACCTGTTATTTGCCTAGGGGAATAATAATAATAATAATAATAATAATAATAATAATAATAATACTCTGCCCATCTGGCTGGGTTTCCCCAGCCACTCTGGGAGGCTTACAGCATATATAAAACATAGTAAAATATCAAACATTAAAAACATCCTGATACAGGGCTGTCTTCAGATGTCTTCTAAAAGTTGTGTAATTCTTTATTTCTTTGACATCTGAAGGAAGGGTGTTCCACAGGGACGGTGTCATACTGAGATGGCCTTCTGCCTGGTTCTCTGTAACTTTGCTTCTTGCAGTGAGGGAACCAGCAGAAGACCCTTAGAGGACGATCTCAGTGTCCGGGCTGAATGATGGGGGGTGGAGACGCTCCTTCAGGTATACTGAGCTGAGGCCATTTAGAGATTTAAAGGTTAGCACCAACAATTTGAATCGTGCTTGGAAACATTCTGGAAGCCTGTGAAGATCCCTTAGGATTGGTGTTGTGTGGTCCCGGTGGCCACTCCCAGTCGCCAGCCTAGCTGCTGCATTCTGGATTAGTTGTAGTTTCCGAATCACCTTCAAAGGTAGTCCCATGTAGAATGCATTGCAGTAGTCCAAGTACAGTGGTACCTCAGGTTAAGAACTTAATTCGTTCTGGAGGTCTGTTCTTAACCTGAAACTGTTCTTAACCTGAAGCACCGCTTTAGCTAATGGGGCCTCCTGCTGCCGCCGTGCCGCCAGAGCACAATTTCTGTTCTTATCATGAAGCAAAGTTCTTAACCCAAGGTACTATTTCTGGGTTAGCGGAGTCTGTAACCTGAAGCGTATGTAACCTGAAGCGTATGTAACCCGAGGTACCACTGTATAGTAGTCCAACCTCTAGGAGTGCCAATGAGAGCTTTCTCCCAGTGCAAATGGCATCTTAGAAGGAAGGATTTTTGTCATGGCTGCACCAGGCAGAAAAGGATTCCCCTTCCATTGGTTATCAGGCCCACAGTCGCTTTGTATATTTAAAAAGTACACACTTACTACAATGACACATTTAACAACAACACATCTAGCTTGCTTCTCAGTTTCTGACAGAGAGAACTCTTCATAACAAGTGGGACAGAGCCAGACAGCTCTGCCCCTCCTTCCTTGCTAAATTGTAGCAATGAGGAAATCTTCATTAGCGCGGCAGCAGCTCAATTAGCTCCTAAACCTGCAACCCATTTCAGGATCACATCACTCATTACCATGTCATTTGTGGGGAATGCTCACCCAAGTGGTTCCTCTGACAGCAACAGTAAATTGGGAAGGAATCATATCCTGCCAACAAGTCAGACATGAATCTGCCAACTGAGTTTTGCTGTATATCTTCCAGATTCAAGTTTCAGGTGGAAACTCTTTCAACTTTATAATTTTTAACATAAGATGGGAAGCAATTTTTTGCCAGTTTAACTTCTGCAAACACAAAGGCCACCCTCCTTTGATTCAGCACAGTTATTTGAAAGGACAGCTAATGAGCATTGTGAAAATGTTTACAGACATGGATTACCTTCATTCATACACATGAGTCATTAAGCATATACAAGTCTCTCTATATAGTCAGCTATCAATTTTTACAAGCAAGTCAGTAAGTGTTTTAGGTACAATGAAGTCTGTCAATACAGACCCAGTTAAAATAAATTGTGCCACGTTTTAGGAACATTTTTCTTCTTTAGCTTCTTTAGTTCTTCTTTATATTTTTGATGTCATACATCAGAAATGTATGGTCAGAGGTCAACTCATAATTCATCCTATTCTGTATACGGGCAGCTGTGAATCTGGCTGCAATCTGATGTGGATCTAAACATGCTTAAGCCCACTGACTGAAATATACATGAGCATACAAAAGTCCACGTTGCGAATGGGATTGTGGCCTCTGTCTGAGAACACAAGCAGAACTTGGCATCCTGCTAGAGGGCTCCAGGGAAATCTTCATCTGTTCCATCAGCATGACCTTGACTTGAGCCTTGGTAACTGCAGTGTCAGGAAAGGCACATTGTACCAATTTGCAAAGAATCTGTAACCTAATAAGGCATATCAATACTTGGGCATGAAGTAATTTGGAAAAGAAGAACACACAGAGGTTTGCATGAACATTTTATAAGATCAAGGTGAAAAATACTGGACAATAAGAGCAGATCTGTGGCTCTGGCTCAGACCAAAGGTCCATCAGGATGAGGGCTCTGGTTCAAAGAGAGACCAGACAGACACTTCCAGGAAACCCAGGACTGAGGCAGCCCCCCCACCATATTTGTAACCTGTATCCAGAGTCTACTGCCTCTAAGATATACAGAGGAGTGTTGCCTCCATCTAGCTGTCATGGCTAATAGCCATTGATAGATCTGCCCTCCATTAATGTCTCTATTACAAAAACAAAAAAAGCCATCTGTGCCACTGCTCCCTCCTCACTTCAGCTGCCATATGGTAGTGGTGGCAGTGACAGCTTGGAAGTGCAGTGTGCACCCCACACAGGCCACAACCAATTATGAAGACTCATTCCCATGAATAAGCAGTGACTGAGTGGCTGCTTTAATACAACCCTGGCTGCTCTCCATGGGAAGTTTGCCTCCATGTCCTCACATACACTTCAGCTGGCAACCATGCTTGCCATGAGTAAGTACACTGGAATGACACTGGTGTTTTCTGCAGCAAACCTGAGAATGCCAACAAGAGGTCCATGTCCTTAAATCTCATGTCCGTGTCCATGTGCTTGGAAATTCTGATTGGTTCAGGTCTCCCAAATATATGTGCTTTAATGTACACTTTATCTCCCTGTGGCAGGAAGTGCAGCTGTAATTGCTGCAGAAAGCATGGAGCCAGTTAGATTTCTCAAAGCTTTGGCATCTCATTTAGGGAAGCCAGCATAAGATTTCTTCACAGGAGCACTCTCACCCATCAGCCCTATGGTAAAACCAACCAACCAACCAACCAACCAACCAACCAACACATAGGTGTATAGGAAATTGCCACTGGGCCATCTAGCTCACCAGGATTGACTAGGGTTTCTGACAGGAATTGTTCCCATCCCTACCTGGAAATGTTCAGCCAGTGACCTTCTGGATGCAAAATGTGTGCTCCACAACCATTGAGTGACAGCCCTTCCTCTTACCCTTTGAGAAAGATTTATTCAGGCCTGTTTGCTGAAACAGAGAGAGGATCCACACCAGAGCCATATTCACACCATACTTTGAAAGCGCTATGATATCACATCTTCCAAAATTATGGCTTACGCCAAAGAATTCTAAGAGCTGTTGTTTCCTAAGGGCGCTGAGAGTGATTAGGAGAGGCCCTGTTAGGATTAGGAGAGCTACAATTCCTGAGGTGGTTTAATGGTCTATCACTCTTCCCAAGGAACTCTCGGAATTGTAGCTCTGGAAGGGGAATAGGGATGTCTTAACAACTCCCAGGAATCCTTGAGGGAAGCCGTAACCATTTAAATTGGCATCATAATGCTTTAAATGTTTGGCGTGAGCGTGTATCTAGAGGGAGATACATGTGTGTATTGCTTATGCGCACATATAACTGGAAACACTTCTCTCATGCCCATTCTGGCGCTTCTCTCGTTAGCTGAACTACAGCTCTTTCTAAGTCGGAATGCAGGAGGGAGGCCAATATCAACAGAGGAAGTGCAAAGATGCCTTGTACACTGAAGGAAAGCAGCGGGGTGGGGTGGGGAAACAGGAGAGGCAGCCTTATGCCCATAGCCAGCATCTCCTCCTGCTGTAACTGAGTCAGTAGAAGGTGGCAGCCAATGTGCTTCAAGGGGGCTCTGCAGGCTGTTGTTTTTTGGGGAGGGGTGTCGGGAGAAATGCAGTCCCGCTGCTGTCAGCACCGTGGTGGCAAGAGAGAAAGGCCCAGCATGCGCTCATAGGAACCATGGCTCTTTCAAACAAAGAGCATTGCCTCCCGCTTCCCCACCCGGAGGATGTATGTTATTATTGGGATGTCAGGGCTGGGCAATTAAAATGGAATCAGTGGCAAAGCCCAAAGGGAGACGTTGAGCAGCATATTAAACACAAGGAAAGAAGTGGCAGCTCTCTCTCTCCCCCACCCTCCTTTGTCCTATTGTGGGGCTAGGCAGGGCTTTTTGGAGCTGGGCAGCAGCCTGCTCCGTGAAAGGGAAAAGCCCACAAGCTCAGCTTACACAGAGGGAAGGCTGTGCAGAGATGCAGGCTGCAGCTCAGGTGCATCTGGGTTATAGGAAAGAAGGCCAATGAGCATTCGCAGTAGGAACACGGACTGGGTGTCCCACAATTCTAGCTTTACTGCTTTGGCCCTGCTCCCTGATTGCTCTTAACCCTTTGTCCTTTCCTGCCTCCGGATAAATCTTCACGCCTCTGCTAGGTTTGTACCGGGTGTAGATAACAACATCGCTGACGCTCTATCTCGTTTCCAGATGGAGCGCTTTCGCTCATTGGCGCCGGATGCGCAGCTGCTGCCACAACCGTTTCCGGAGCACCTCTGGAGTATTGGCAACGAGAAGCAATAAAGGGAGTATTGTCAGCTGTTGCACCGTCAACCCTAAGATCATACAATAAGGCGTGGTCGGATTTTACATCCTTTCGCAGAAAAAAGGAACGGTTTAAGCCGGGCAGGCCGCCCTCCAAGTCCGAGGTCATAGAATATATGGTTCACCCCGTGATCTAGGCCGGGCCCCCAAAACCCTCAATATCCATTCAGCTGCGATATCATTCTTCTCAAAAGCTCTTTTCTCTGTGGATCCCTGTGCACACTTTGTGGTGCGGAAAATGCTGGAAGGTTGGCGCAGGTGTCGGCCTCCTTGCCCTGATAGTAGAAGGCCCATAACATTTGACTTACTCATGCAAATCCGTAAGAAGCTCAGGGTCATCTGTTGGTCCAAATATGAAGCCAGGTTATTCTCCGCAGCATTTTCCTTCACCTTCTTTGGCGCCTTGCGCATAGGCAAGGTGGTCTGCGAAGACCGCCCAGCCGGGAACAATAGGGGACTACTGTGCGAGGATGTAACCGTAGCTAGCTCGCACGTGATTTTAAAAATTCGCAGCTCCAAGACCGATCAAGTGGGCAGAGGGGCCATGATTCGCCTTCAGGCAACTCAGAAGGCTGGCCCCTGCCTGGTGAAAGATGCCAGAAAATATCTCTGCTTAAGATCAAAATCAAACGGCCCCTTCTTCGTACATTCCGACGGTTCTTTCTTGTCAAAACATCAGTTCACGAGGGTCATGCGCAAGGCGATCGCGGCCATTGGTCTCCCGCATGAAGAATACACCGCGCACTCCTTTCGCATCGGGGCGGCGACCACCGCTGCCCATATGGGTTTGCCTGCTGAAAGGATAATGGAAATGGGGCGGTGGAAGTCCAACGCTTACAAGGGTTACATCCGGAAGTCGCTTTAATTCCTCCTTATTCCCCCCCTCTTACCCACTGACCTGGCCCTCTCTTTCTCTTATTCCAGGCAACGGGGTGGTACGCCTGTGGATCATCGGCCACAGTATTGTTCACTGGGCAAAACGGCGAGCAGATACGAAGGGCTGGGGTGCTGACCTGCTACTTCCCAGCAATGTCAAAGTGTCGTGGATTGCTAGGCGTGGAATGCGCTGGGATGAATTCTTCCCGACACTAACTGGTAGAATTGCAGCTGAAGGCGCACCCGACGCCTTGGTCATCCAACTGGGCGAGAACGACCTGGCTTATAGGAAAGGGGTAGACTTAATGTGGAACATTATCAATGACCTGGAGGTTTTGCATACTGCCCATTCAAACATTACAATAATTTGGTCATCTTTGCTGGAAAGGCGGTGTTGGCGGGACGCTGAGAATCCCGTGGCCGTGGATAGAGCCAGGAGGATCGTGGAGCACTCAGTGGCGCGTAGAGTGGTTGCTATGGGCGGGTGTGTCATAAAGCACCCATGCATCCAGTTTAGCAAGGAAACACTCTATCGCTGGGATGGCGTGCATCTCTCTGATGCAGGTAATGACATTTGGTTGTCCGACATTTGTCAAGGAGTGAGGGATTGGTTACAGGTCTGAGGGTATTGGCGGCGAGCCGGTGAGGCCGGCTCGGGTGGCGGTTAGGCATTGGCCGGGGTATTGTCATGCAAATGAGGTTGGGGGGGGGGAGGATTGCCATCACCTCCCCCAAGGCTTGAAGGGTAGTTCGTTAAAGGACTCCGAGGGGCGTCGCCTCGTCCGAAACCTACGGAGGCTAGGGCCTAAAGCGCGCCCCCGAGTGGTAACCCCTTGGGGAGCGCCCAGGGATATGCATCTCGGGTGGCTCCCCCTGTTGGTGCTTAACCCTTCCCGGTTAGACCGGATAGTCTCTTAGGGGCCAATGCCTAAAGCCAATACCCCTCTTACCTGTAATCAATAAAGTTGTGGCCATTTTCGCCCATTAACCTAAATTCTTGTGTCCGGTGTCTTTATTTATTCCACCTGTGGGGGGGGGCGGGAATAGCCACGCAATTCTAGCTTTACTGCTTTGGCCCTGCTCCCTGATTGCTCTTAACCCTCGGTCTGTGATTTCCCAGCTATAATCACATTCACAGGACGCTTCCAGCCTGTTGCAGTTTTGTGGCTGGGATTCAATCGCATGCTGGAAAATTCAGATTGAAGAATTGAAATTGGTTAGGGGTTCTTGCACAACAAGCCCTGCATCTTTCACCCCATTGGATTGTTTGTTTTGTTTTTTTGCAATAAGGGAAGTGATGGGGAAATGCACTGGAAGGTGTGTGCTTGACACAATGTTGCATCACCAAGCAAATCAGAGCAAATGCTCAACACAGGCCATCCGGAAGCAACCATAGGACATCTGCCCAGAAGTACCCCTTCAACAGAGATTTGGGAAAAATTTGATGCAGCTCACATTTAAAGGCAAATCTACCTAATTCACACTTTCTGAAACAATGTGAAAACTGAAACACAACCCTCCTTTTAAATTCACAGGTCTCTGGATTTTTGCAATCCAAGTTCTCCAGTCATGTAACATTTACAGAAATGTCTATACTAGAAGAAACTGCATAAAAATGCATACATTATCAAAGATAACATGTCAAAAGGGATCATATTAGGAAACACACAGACACACATTGTAAATTGCTGTGGAATTGAGGAGACTGCAAGCCCCTTTCATGGTTCTTTCATCAGAACTAGCCTGCTGCAGAACACTCTGTGCCAGTCCCATATAATCAGCCAATCAGCTTTGATTCTTTACAGAGATCAGCCAATAGGAGCCCATTGTTGTTCTTTTCTCCATAGTTCATTGGAGGGTTTTCTCACTCTCCCCGCCCCCTGTCCCTACACACCCCCAAACCATGGCAGGGCATGGATTTCACAAGAGCACAAGGAATTCAGCCAAATGCCTCTGTATTTCAGCCTTTTGTGTAAAACAAGCTCTGGGGCCTCCATATCTCACAGTCACCCAAGGTAATAAAGCAAACTGACAAGTATCAAAAAGCAGATCTTCCTTAAAAAGGAGCTGCCCACAGGGGGCTGACTGAGCAGAAAGTGACATAAGAATCTAAGACGAGCTGACTGGGTCAGGCCAGTGGCCTATCTAGTCCAGCATCCAGTGGCTGACCAGATGCCTCTGGGAAGCCTGCAAACCAGACATGAACGCAACAGCACTTTCCCACCTGTGATTCCCAGAAACTGATGTTCAGAGACTCGATGCCTCTGATGAGAGTGGCATATAGCCATTGTGGCTACTGGGTCTTTCTACGGAGCCTGATTTAGGAGAGAATTGGGTGTGTCCATCTGTCCTCCCCCAGCCACCAAAAATGGAAAAGTAAAATGAATGGTCACAGACTGAGAAGCAATAAAGGTTCCAGCAACGCAGTGGGGGAAACACAGACCAGAAACCCTCAATACACACAACATTCCCCTGTGGACTCCCCATCTTCCTAGCATGGGGTTTCCCATCTCGTTACTCTTTCCAATGGTCTGGGACTGCTGGAAACATTTCTTGGGCAGGTGGTGGTGACCAGTGATCAGCAGCCAAAGTGCATCGTTCTTCTTGCCAAGCTGAAATGTCAACTCTTGCGACAGTCAGGCTGCAGCAAAAATGACAAAGAGTCTTGTAGCACCTTTAAGCGTACCATTTTTATTTTATTTTTATTTTTTTACATTTCTGTCATAATTTCATTCTGGAAGCAAAGAGAAAACTTTGTGCTACACACAGAGCCAACTATTCCTAGATTAGAAAACGCCATCCTTCCAGGTCATGTGTTGATCTATCCCGTTCCAGATCAGATATGTCCATCCTCTCAGTGCTTTGGCCGCAGATGAATTCATTATCATGCCAATAGCATCTGAGTTGTTAATAAATTCAAACACCCATCAGCTCTCTTGACACATACTTGTCATTCATTCCCCACATCTGTTTGTGAAGTGGAGGGAGAGAGAGAAGCCCTCCAGGCTCAAGTGCCTCTCCACATTCTGACTCAGCACACGGCAATGTGCGCTCAAGTTGAGCCTTGTTTGGTTGTTGAAAAGCAGGAGCGCTCGGCTTGTGTGTCAATTACCCATCACAGAGTGATCAGGGCCTTCCTGATCTCCAATCAGTCATTCCACCAGAGGTTCTTAAGGAGCTGCTGTGTCCTTCATTAGCTAGGAAGAGAAGCTAGCTTCCGGCCCTTTCACTGCCACGGTTAAATGCCAGCAAAACATGCCTTATGTTTGCTGAACCAATAGCCTACCCCCTAGAAAACAACAACACCCAGCTCATGATGTCATGCCAGTGGTAGGTAACCAGAGGGGCAGATGCTGTATGGTTGGCACAAGAGACAGGCCAGAAGGGTCAGTTTTTCCTGCTGCTCTGTATAAATGTGCTATGCCCTATTCCTTCTTCTGGGCTCATCAGCAATTTAAGCAAGGAGAAGATGCGCAGGAAAAGGAGTTGAAGTGTATTGACACCCAGTTAGCTGCATAGCAAAGGAAAGGCAGTGCTGATGACATCTCATGCATCAGGATGGGTGTGATGCCCAGGAAATCTCTCTCCAAAGGGTGAACATTTCCTCCTCTTCAAAGTTCCAGCTGTCCTGGTGTCCCAAAGAGATGCTTCTCACATATGGCACCACCAGTGGGCTATGGCAAAACTCCCAATTCATCTTGTCATCTTTCTGGGAGAAGAAGTGGCACTCTCGCTCTTTGAAGGAGACATTACAGGACTGCAGTCTCAGAATCTCCCCCACCCCCTTCCAAACTTGCAAACACCCCCTCTCCTTCTTTTAACACACACACACACACACACACACACACACACACACACACACTGGTATGCCAAATTCCACGCTGCAGACATTAAGATGTTTGCTGCATGTTAAAAGCAGAAACACTTTCCTTTTCCAAATTTCACAATGTGGTTCTCTGACCAAGCAATGCATACAATTATATATCAGAGAAGTGTGTATAAAAATGCATATATTGGTGAAGAAAACACACAAAAATGCATTATATTAGGGACAATTGTTTGTAAAAATGTGCATATTATGCAAGATTGCATACAAAAAATGTATGCAAAACTTATATACAAAACTGTATATGTTAGGAGAAATAGCCACTAAAATGCTGGCATGTTCTTTAATTTTTATTGATTTTCAAAATATACAATGTATGAGAATGCAAGAAAAAGATGAATAAAACTGTTCCTATTCCCAGTAACTCTCCCTCCCACCTTTATTCTGGCATTAAGGAAAATGACAAGAAAAGAAAAACTGAGAACTGAGAACATAAAAAGTTCATGCGAGAAAGAAATGACCTGTACATTGAGATTTTAAAAAGAAGAAACAAATATAGCATGAAGGAATGAATAATTATTATGCATTCCAAATTCCTGCATAATGTGGCTGAGGACTCTTGTTGTTTCCCTTTTATGTTTACAAATGTTATGAAATTGTGCCATACTTTAATACATTTGTTCAATTTTGAGATCCCATGTAATGGTCTGATTTTACGCTGACACATTTTCATGATGCAAAACTGAAGTGAACTGAACTTACGATTGGAAATATGAGAAAGTGAACCCGACAGAGCTGTTGATTCAGACTCCCCAAGCACCACAGACTTTTCCTTTCTCCTAGCTGTCAGAAAGCCTCTCAGTTCTTCCACAACTGCCCAGCTTTGGATGGAAAGAAAGAAAGAAATACTTTTCCTACTTTGTACCACTCAGTACAACTTTCCCTCTGTACTGGAACTGGGTGGAAGGGAAGTATGTATTGTGTCTGGCTTGGTGAGGAATCTGTACATACCTCCTCCTTCTTTGTGAGGGTACCTAGAAATTTGGATCCAAACAGGAGACTGTGGCACTCCACAAATTCTTCTCAAAGTGAATAAGGGCACTTTCGGAGAGGTGCTTCCCACAGTGCAATTAGAAAACATAGGGGAGGGAGAGGAGAGGTACTCCAAAGAAGAGTGACCAGCTAATGTGGGGCTCTCTGGAGCCAACACTGCAGGATTTGTGAGCTGGTGTCACACATGCTTTTCCTGCTGAACTCTTTGGACCAGCAGCTGGGGACCTGTGAAGATGTTTCCCGTGGAATTATGAGTTCAGAGCACCTGACACTGCAGAAAAAAACCAAGTGTCTATCTGTAACTCCCCCCCCCCGAAGTCATGAATGTAAGCAGTAATGTCAAGAAATTACTTATTTCTTTCTGCAGAGCATGACTTAGTCATGGGGGGGGGCAGATGAAGAGAAGGGGGGAGACAGTAATCAACCTTTTTGTCTCTCATCCCTTCAGTGCCCTCTTTCTTTTCTCTCCCGCCCTCCCCCCTGGATGTGCACCTGGTTGTTGCAAATATATAGACTGCTTTCAGGGTTCCCCATGTCACTTATGGATTGCCAGGCCTTTGATCATTTGTCCTAGCCTTGAAGAAGAAAAAAAAGATGTTTCTTTTGTCCCCCACCCACAGCACCTGGGCTCTTGGGATTTCCCCTCCCCATCGGATACAAAGACATGTTCTGCACAGGATGTGCAGCCTTCGTTGCTGCTGACACTCTCATTCCCTCATGCTGAGTGTAGAAAGCCTGTTGGGAGCAACAAACAAGAGATGCGGATCACCAATGAGAACTGTCCATCACAGGCTAGATGCATTGCCTCTGTAGCATTCACTGCTGTGATCAGCAGGTGCCATTTTCCATTCTGAGAATGCACAGTGGTCCTCCCACCATGTCTTTGGAAGAGGTACCATGTGGGCGGACAAGCAAGCCTTAGGCCATATTGATGGGGCATAACAAATTGTGCCAGTTGTGTTTGCTGACATGCTTCCCACAACCTCTCTCTGGATGGGAGTGGGAAACTTCTCCATCCTCCCCTGCGTGCGCACCCCCACCCACCCACCACTTTCCTTTCTCTGCATCATCATCTTTCATAACTCACTTTACAGCCAATCCCATCTACAGGACCCTTGTCTGCGTGTTTCACAGTGGGCCTACTAGGGGAAAAAGAGACTTGGATGGAGTGGGGTAGATATACCTGCCCCCCTTACCAGGAGCACTGTCATCACTGCTGGGGCTCCAACACAGCATGGAAGAGTGAAGGATCTCCAGGTATGTAGAAAAATGTCATCGATTTGATTGATTGACTGATTGGATTGCTCTGGGGCTGTTCCTGGGAGCCTCAAAGCAGCGTTCAGGATGATCGGTTTATAGGACAATAAATGCACAGTTGTTAATAATTTGTTACACAGAATCCAGATGTCTTCTCTCAAAGATGTGTTTCTGTTGTGGGAATATCACATTTTTCCAGCATTCAAACCAGAATATTTGGTCACTGGGGAAATGCTATTTCCCCCCAGCTAGCTCATCCATTTCTATTGCAAACGCTGTGCAAGTTGCACTTCCATAACTGTCACGGGCAGCACATGGATCACGTCTGTGACATCACTCAGATGATGAGCACCAAGTCCCCTGCCCAATTACTATTTTGAGAACCTTTGAAATCTTTCTTGTGCCTTAAAAAGCAAACAAACTTCTCTGGATCTGTGCTCTTCTGTTATGTTGTCAAAACACTGGAACACTCATCCAGTTCTGGTTTCAAAACTAAAAATCACAAATGCAGCAAGGCTACCTCCACTCCTCTGCTCTTCATTGCCCTGCTAGCTCAAGCATCTTCTAAAGATATATATATATTACTGGCTATTTGTTCTTCAACTGCAGAGTAAGAAAGGAAACGAACCAAACCTAACCTAACCACATGTTCAGCAACCTGGTTGCCCCCATTACGTAGAGACAGAATGGTCTGTGGATTGAGGCCAGTATTATTGCACATATGGCAATACAGATTGACAGGGCAATCCCACTGTGTTCAATGGGGCTTATTCCCTTGCACAGGGGTGGGGAACCTCTGGCCCAGGGGCCAAATGCAGCCCTCCCCAAGCATTTATGTCTAGTCCTTGGGACTCTACCTATACCATTCTCTCTCTTCAGCCACACCCCATCTTCCCAGGCCACAGCTCTCACCAGTCTGGCTTCCCCATTGCAACCAATGAGTTCTGCTCCGAGTAGGACTAAAATTGGCTGTTGCTCTCCAGCAGAGTGGTTCATTCATGCCTAGATCATTCCACTTGTCAGTTGTCAGTTTTTATAGCAATCTGTTAGGAATTTGTGGGGTGTTTCTGCTGGTGGCTGCAAGGATGATAATGACGAAGGAGTAGAATTGGACTAGAATAATTATGCCAACGCCTGTCATTTTAAGTCACAAGTGCATACTTACACATTCCTACATGATGATGCTGCATATCTTTCTGCCACTGTTGCTTTTCAGTGATAAACAAAACAAAGCTAGTTCTCCAGCTTCAGCAGCTGCCTTAAAAATGTGTCAAATGTGCTGTTAGCAAAATGTTTGAGAAATCATGATGACATCAGCAGAAAAAGAACTACGCCCCACCCCCCACCCCCAAGCTAGGAACAGGGGTTTAAAGAGTTGCATCATATTCTATCAACTTTGAATTGAATCCTTGAAATATCACCTAGTTAAAAACCCCTGGAAGTTATAATGCATGTTCTGTACAAACTATTTTAGCTGGCATGCTTCCATTGAAGCTTCGGTTGATTGCGTACAAATAACTCACCTTCAGTTGTTTGTGGATTGCCCGCCTCTAACTCTGTGTTGATGTTCACGCAGCAGTTTCCAGATTGCCAGAACTGCTGCCAGAAACCCTGATTAAGCACACTTTTTGTATGCTGAAGTACCACTGGTGCGCACAGAATGGGTGTTGAAAAATCAAGGCATTGCAGCAAATTGCCATGAGCGTGTATGGTGGATGAGTTAGATATGGGAACACAACATCCTGCTACAGCACTGAAGAGGCAATAGCTGCACAAGTGCTATCTTAACAATGACACAGGAAGCCTCATTGGCCAAAGCATGGCACCAAACCAAGCTCCAATGAAATTAATGGGATCTATGTGCACACCACTTGTAGAGCTAGGAAGAAATGTATTTGGACCAAACTACATGTTAATGCGGGTGGCACTGTGGGTTAAACCACAGAGCCTAGGACTAGCCGATCAGAAGGTCGGTGGTTCGAATCCCTGCGACGGGGTGAGCTCCCATTGCTTGGTCCCTGCTCCTGCCCACCTAGCAGTTTGAAAGCACGTCAGAGTGCAAGTAGATAAATAGGTACCGCTCCGGCGGGAAGATAAACGGCATTTCCGTGCGCTGCTCTGGTTCGCCAGAAGCGGCTTAGTCATGCTGGCACATGACCCGGAAGCTGTACACCGGCTCCCTCGGCCAATAAAGCGAGATGAGCGCCACAACCCCAGAGTTGGTCACGACTGGACCTAATGGTCAAGGGTCCCTTTACCTTTACATGTTAACACTTTTTAAAAAGCATGGTTAAAATCACATTTGTTTTGTTATGTTTTGAAGGAAATGTAGCCAGAAAACTCAAATTCCAGGATTCTTCTGGGAAAACATGTATGATGTGGATCTGCCCTTACCTAACAAACATATGTAACTAGATTCAAAGTGCCATCTTTTTAGTTCAGTCTTGTATCAATAAAGGTAAAAGGTAAAGGTAAAGGACCCATGGATGGTTAAGTCCAGTCAAAGGTGACTATGGGGTGCAGCTCTCATATCACTCTTGTCCAGGGCCCCAAACTGTCCATAGTGGGTAAATAACCCTGGGGGTCCGTTCCCCCACTGTTGATCATGTAAACACAAAAGTATTCCTTATCCACATCTAGTGGTGGGAAGTTATAGTAGCTAAGTAGTCATTGACTCATGTTGGTTGTGGAAAAGTTTGCTGCTTGTGGTATTCTGCATTCTGTATATTGCGTTAGTGTAGAATATTTAAAAATGAGGGATGCTACAGAAATCTAGCATCCAAAAAATAAAGATGCTAGATTTCTGTAGCATCCCTCATTTTTTATTATTTCACACTAGCGCAATATACAGAAACACATGCTCTATAGTCTATAACATACCTAACCCATCTGCTTCACTGAGGCCAACACCTCCATAACAAACCTGTGGTATTGCTAGTAATGCAGTTTGAAAGGTGGTGTAAAGTTTGCTGTACAAACCACATTCACTGGTTTCTTGGATGATTGCCTTTAAGTGTCTGTTCAATGCATATTGTAAAATTGTCTGGGGAAGATAGGAAAAGTACATTTTTTTTTTTTTGCATATTTCAAGTGCAACATGTAGCAATAAAACCACTGTCTCATCCATAATATTATTTTCAAGCTTTTCTGAGCAGTAGATAGTTTGGGGGGCAGATTTTTAGAGTCAGTTTCTTTGTGAGGAGAAAGTTCAGGAGTTTTGTGAGTGTGCGTGGCTTTTTATTATTGGAAGATGTGTTTGTTTGTGTATTTACATATTTAGCAATAGAAAGCAAGCATAAAGCCAGATAAATCCAGCACCCGAATATCATAGAACATGCTTTTGAGGAGTGTAAATTTCAAAGCCTAATGTCTGGGATGCTCTCAAAACCTCAGCCATCTTTGTGCCACAAACCTTCAGTTTCGTGCCGCCTCCTACAAGTGTGTCCCTCACATATCAATCCGGGTTCCTAGTTAACACCCCAAAAACCAACGTTGCCATATCCTTTCAAACATCGGCCAAATATTTGTGCTAGTTTTGTGTCACAAACCCTGAGGGGATATACAAAACCCATTGCTTTGGCGGTGTTAACCCAGACCAGCCAAAAGTATTGTTTTGGGCTGAAGTTTTTGAGAGGATACCAGAGTTCACTATGCTGCTCACACTTCCATACATTTGCCAACAGAAGCCTCTTAGCAACCTCCTCCAACCAGCTCCAAACTATATATATAAAAAAGAATTCTCTCCAGCCAGATCCAAGACTCAGCTCCCACCCAGGCTGATGAGGTGTGACACAAATTCCAGTGGCTTGGAACAGGCTCTAGCAAACAAAGGCGATTCATTAATCAAAGCACATTTACAGCCGCTCTATATGCTGTTATAATGTAACATACTGAGTACATGGCCATGCAACAATTTTTTTTTTTTTGCACTTTAAAACAAAGCGCCTTTTGCACTGCTTTGATAAAAGTGGGGATGATGATGATGATGATGATGATTCCAATCCACCTAGAAGTAATGTTTGTTTATTTATTAAAATACTTATAACTCAACATTCATCATAATGACCTCAGGAAGGGGTAGCATAAAATTCAATTTAAAACACATCAACAGAACAATAAATTAACAGAGCAGCTGAAACAATAAATACAGTCAATGATATTAAATGGCAGAGCATCAACGATGAGGATGCTGTCTTGGATTCACATCCGTTGTCTGGAATTACAAACACAAATATCTACTACTGTATCTCAGGATGAAGGGAAACAATATCTGAGGGGTTTGTGTGCATTTTAGAGATGAGATAACTGAGACCTCAAGCAGTGCAGGCTACTCCATGGAGTCTTAGCCCTCGTTCAGGAGAAGCAGGCTGGCAACCCTGTCACTACTCATTAAAAGTAATAGGCATGGGGATTGGGGACTCCATACAGCCAGCCAGGAGGATGTCTGCCCCATTCACACAGTTCTCCTTTCCCCCCATTTAAGGGAGAGACTAAGGTTCAAATCCCCACTCTGCTATGAAGCTTAGTGAGACCTTGAGCCTAACCTACCTCACATGGTTGTGGATTATTCATTCAATATCCACCCATCACTCCCAGAGGAACCTAGGGTGACAAACATCAAAACAGCACAATTTTGAAGACCCTGGATATAATGTATTAAATAAAAGGATATGCTATTCTAGCTTCCAGAGGAAGGAAAGGTATCAAATTGCTCCACTCCCATGTGAGCTGAACTTCCACTGGAGCAACTATTTGAACTAGGTTCCATTTTCTCTCGGAGGCCTCAGCAGCCATTCCTGTTTTCTCCCATTCAATTCCACCAGACCTTCACTGCTGACTTCAGGCTTGCGATTCTCCAATGATCTGAGATGGAGGCAAAAAGCAGTTACCCAGAGTACTATTTTGCGATCCTCTGATTCTTCAGCATGCCGGGGGCTATTGAAAGTTTGAGCAAGGCTTCATTTTAGAGCAAACTATGTTATTCTTCTTTCTGGGGAGGGAGAAGCAGTAGATCAAAATGCCATCTTGCCCCGGTGACGTCACTGCCCCGCCAAACACTGTTTGATCTCCCTGGCACTCTTTCTAGTTTTGACCCTGCCATAGATGTCTGCTGCTCTGCCCCTTTCGCAGCTTCTTTATGTAACAGAGTTTCTGCTCTGCTGTGATTGGGTTTTTACTTCTTTATGTTACACACTTAGCCCTGAAGTTGTTCCATTTTGAACCAGAGCAGCGGTACAGAAGTGTTCTTGAGAAGACAAAGGCATAAAGGTGATCTCATTTGTTTTCTTTCAGTTTTCAAAAGGTACCTTGTAAAGATGCATAGGACTGGGATGACAGACAGCACCATAGTGCTTTGCAGTTCGCCCTTACATTAAGATGTATGCGTCCCATTACTCTGGAGAAGCCTTTTACTGACCTCCTCCTTACTTTTTCCTTTACAGCTGAGCGGCAAATAGATATTTTACCACATACCCTTCTAAATAAAGACCTACTTTACTCTGCATCAACATGCATATCACACACACATATGTTCATGCCCACACACATGCTCCCGTGGTCTTTGCTCACTGCCTTCTGCAACCTGCCTGGGGGCTGACTGAATTAAGCATTCCTTTCCCAGAAAGCAAGAGAGTGGCGCACAGCAACCAACTCTCCTTGACAGGTGACTGGCAGCTCCGGGGAGGGAAGGGGAGGGGGAAACTGTCGGGGCTTGTTTTTTGAAAGCAAATAATGAGAAGAGCCAGCAGGAGCGTCTGTGTTGTTGTGCAAGAGGTTGGGCTCCGGAACTCTTGCATTGGAGGAATTAAGGGAGGATGGGACACCCCTGCCCAGCTGCAATGGCCAAGAGCACTCAAAAGGCAGAATGAGACCCCATATCCTTGCGTAACAGTATCCCCAAGATGAAATGCATTCCACAGTCGGGGGCAGTCATGCTTCTGAATGCCAGTTGCCGGAAACCGCAGAAGCGGAGAGTGATCTTGTGCTCAGGTCCTGCTTGCTGGGTTCCCAAAGACTTCTGCTAGACCTCGGTGAGGATATGATGCTGGGCCAGAGGGGCCATTGGCCTGATCCAGCAGCCTCTTCTTACGTTCTTGTGGCCATCGCCTTCAGATACAACAAATGTCCCGCACCCTGTGAGAGCAAACCAGTTCCCTTTCTCACCCTTTGCCTACCAGACATGCTCCAGATGTTTTGGACTTCCACACTCACCAGTCATTTTGCGGTATTTTGTGTTTTATGGTGTCCGTATCTATTACTGGAGAGACATGTTTTGTTGCAGCTGGGGCAGATGATGGTGTCTGGTTGTGCTGCTGCAGATGCAGCATGGCGTTTCTTCTCTCTTGCGCTCCTCCCAGAGGTCATTTCTCTTCTGGCTACTGCTATGGAAACACAACTCGACTGCCCGTCTCCTGGCACTGTGGTTGTATGCAAGGGATCCCCACATGGCAGGACTGATGCTGCCAGCCTTCACACCACATTTGCAGACATCTTTGTAGCACAGAGTTGGTCTGCCAATGGGCCTGGTGCCGGAAGCCAGCTCCCCATAGACTTCACCCTCAAAGGCACACTCCTCCATTGACTCCTGAGACAGATGGGTGCCAATCACCATGTTGTGCACTGCCTTGATATTTCATATGTGTGGGTGGCAAATAAATACTGTCGTAGAATAAAATATTTATATTTTAAAAAATCATCCCTGACCATTAGCTATACAGTCTGGGCTTGATGGGAATTGGAGTCCAATGACATCTGGAGAACACTGGAATGTCCCCTGCCTGAAACTCTGAAGAGCCACTGCTAGTCAGTGTAGACAGTTCTGAACTAGATGGGCCAGGAGTTTGACTCAATAGAAGGCAGCTTCCTATGTTTACCAGATTGTGCAAAGTCTGGGGTGGGGAATCTATCTACTCCTCCAGATGTTGCTGATGTCCAACTCCCAACAGCCCCAGCAAGTATGGCCAATGGCTGGTAGGAGTTGTAGGACAAAACATCTGGAGGGCACTAGGTGGGTGAAGGCTACCTATAGGAACAGAAGAAGTGGCTCTGTGCCAGAGGGCAAATGGGTGGGTCCCCCTCCCTCAGTGGTCTGAGAGTTAGAAGGACAAAGGCCAGAATTCAGTTGTGTGAGAGAGCTAGAAGCTGCAGGCTGGGCAACTAAGAGACAGAGCCATGCCTAATTTCTCCTTGAATCCAAGGCTGTGGCTATGGGAGAAGCAAGGCCCTCTTGGGGTGTTAATGCTGTGAACCCCTCCCTCATAGGCTCAGGTTGTAAATATGTGTAAATAAACCATATACCACAGCCTCCACTGTCCCTCATACCAAAGAAAACTGAACCCTAGATAAGTGCCTGGAACACCTGGAATCTCAAAACACTCAGAGATTGGGGTGGTGTGCAACAATATTATATTTAATGAAGGAGCAACATTAAGAACTTCAGAAGAAGGCAAAATGACGGGAAAGCTGTTGATGCCAAAATAGGGTGGGTGGGACTGTTGCAGCAATTCTTATGTTTTTCACTAGATATTGTAAACGCAGTGCCATTTGCGTTCTGTCACAACCATGATTTCAAATGAGAAGCCAGTTGTCCTCTTGAGGCCACTTGATAGATGAATTGAGACTCAGGAACCAGCTGCCCTTGACTGTGCATTTGCTGACATCAATGTTGGTGAGCTCTCCCCAGTGTTTTGGGGAGCTGCCAGACAAATTACTGTAAAAAGCTTAGCAAGATGAATGGCGGTGATCCGTTGCTTTCAACAGGGCAGTTACTTCATCAGTAAACAAGACATACCCTGAACAAGACAATAGGGTAGTCTTAAGTTGCTGTGCATTCCTGGAGCTGAACTAAGACAACCTTCCCATTTTGCTGCAGTGATGCGGAGCAACAGCATCAAACGGATTTCTAATGAATGCATGAGTGTCTAATGGAGATAGCCATATTCTTAGGCTGCACAATGCAAGCAATGTTTTTCATACTGTGAATGGTAATGCAGTGAAAAAGGTAGCCGCTTGATATGAGCTCATGGAAAGTTAAAATGCTGACTCATTCACTACCTTCCTTGCGTCTTTATGTACCTCACCAAATAACAATGTCGAGAGCGCTAGTGACACTGATGTACCAGTCATTCTTCTGGGAAGTGCTTCACACTTACAAGATGAAGTGAATACTACTTGGCTAGAAGCTGGTCTGCTGCAGTCTCATGTGACAAAGCTTGATGCCATTTTGGGGTCATCACTGTGCAAATCTTTACCTTGACTGCTTCACCAGATGTGGCTAGTGGGAAGGACCATTCTCCCAAGATTCTGGAAAGAAACAAGAAGACATTTTCATCCTAAGGCTATTCAGAGCTAGTAAATAAAGCAACCATATAGAACACTGGCGTATTTGTTTGCCAGATGTGCGGGTATAAAGTTTGAAAACTCTAAATAAAGCACGTTTGCTGAAGTTCATGGATGTGTATAAACCAAAAACTGGATCTCCCCTGAACAAGATCAAAGGAACAGATGGAACTACTACACCACCATGTAAGTCTGTCATCCAGCAGAAAATAATGTGGATGATTTTTGTGTGTGTTTGGAATCTGGAATGGAGCTACACAAAGGGAGTCTTTGCTGAGTAATCCACAAAATAACGGATGCAATATTGAAAAAACAAGAAATGTACACTCATATGGTTTGATGGGAATGAAGTCTCCCATCTCTTGGTGCCAAAATATCTGTAGATGATGAGACATCAGCACACCCTCGTGAAGATGATGAAGCAGAAGATGAAATCTCCATACAGATGAAGAAAATAACACGGACTACATCGAGGAAAAAGATGAATCCTCTGTTCAGTTTTGTTTAGTTTGAGTTCTGTATTGATGTGCACCACCACATTGCTACTTATATTGGACATAAAAATAAACAGTAAAATAATGAATGAAACTTATAAAACAAACTGATAAATATGATAGGGTTACTGACTTTTGCATTGGGGTTTTTTTGGCATATGATTGTCTTTGCAGGACACCCTAAAAACTATGCAGCAGTGTTGGTAATTCTACTATGTCTGTAAAGAAAAGGGACTTGCTGGCTAACCGTCCACAGTGACTAACATGGTAACTCACAGGGTGCCCTCCAGATGTTAGTGAACTACAACTCCCAGTATCCCTGATCATTGGCCATGCTGGCTGGTGGGAATTGATCAGCATCTGGAGGACACCATGTTGTCTACCCCTGCTATACTGCGATATCTTCTACTGACTCAGAGGGAGGTGGTCTGATACCAAACAATTTAGCTCAGAGGAGAGTTATTTCTGCTCTTTGGGCAATGTCTGCTATTTGCCTGACAGTCAGCCTCTTCATCATCAGATCTGTTTCATAGATTCCCCGCCCCCCCCATAGTCTTCATAACTACTTAATATGTGGTGAAATGAACAAATTCACAAGTCACACTCAATTTGTGCCGTGCCGCTATTGGTCTACAGGTTTGTAAGGCAAATGAGAGCAAAAATGACAACTTAAGATGTTCTGGCACTCCATAGTAGATTAAAATGGTCATCTCAATCCCAGAGAGAAAAATCATATGGAGTTGTGTCATTTAATACTGACTCAATGAAGATACTTTAAGATTTACTGTCCTCCAGAGCCAAGGCAATTAGAAACAGAACCTTCTTCTCTTCTGGTTGGTATTTTCTATAGCTGGCACATAATTACTGCAATAGGATTTCAATCGTTCCCAGTGGAGTGGAGAGTCTCTTGGGATACATGTGAGATCTAGAGTAGACATGAGGCAAATTTGTATCGTTGTTGTACAAATGAAAGCAAATTGGAAGCTTTCAAGAAACACGTACTCGGCTGCAGAATAGAAAGTAGACATTCTGGGGCTAGGAATAAATGGCTAGTCTGTCAAAACATAGTGCCCAAGTAGTCAGTCACTCAGAGGATGTGTCTGCAGTTTCAGCAGTTATGGGGAAAATGGACCAGGTAGGATTAATTATTTTATAGCAGAATCTGACAGTATGGAAAAGGTGCTTGAAGGTTTCTCAGAGACATCATCATCAGATTCAGACAGAAGTGTTATAAAAGCCCTAAAATTTAAAACTTGCATGAGCAACTAACTGCATTATCTTTGTGGTTCTTTAGTCCTGTCACCAATTTGTTTTATAACTTCTACCTGGCAAAGAGGACATGTTTGTCAAGACCTGAAACTTACACAGACATTCTAGGGTATTGTGTTATGTCTTTGCTGCAAGGTCCTTGCCCTTCTTTTTCTTCCTTACTCTTTCTGGGCTATGGTGGGAAATCTAGCCTTGTGGGTAAGACTAGAGCAACTCAGCCTAAACAATCTTCTCAACACAAACAGGAGAATAAACCAAAGCTATGAGGATATGATGAGGGACTGGCACTGCTCTTGACATAGAAAGATAAGAAAATAAGCTTCTCTTGTCCAGTTGCTGAAATTTGTTGTTGTTTAGTCGTTTAGTCATGTCCGACTCTTCGTGACCCCATGGACCAGAGCACGCCAGGCACTTCTGTCTTCCACTGCCTCCCGCAGTTTGGTCAAACTCATGCTGATAGCTTCGAGAACACTGTCCAACCATCTCGTCCTCCGTCGTCCCCTTCTCCTTGTGCCCTCCATCTTTCCCAGCATCAGGGTCTTTTCCAGGGAGTTTTCTTAGGATGATGTAAAAGGCACATACAGTAAGCAAGACAGGGGGTGGGGTGGGAAGGTGGCAGCTTGAAATTTCTACAGTCACAGTTTGGGCTGGGAACTTTCCCAAATACATTTTTCCTATCAGAGGTTAATAATTTCTCAGTGCTAGTTTTTCTTTTAACCGAACCACCTATTAGTCACCCCATTACCTGCTGTTACTCAAGATGACCTTTGCAATTTCCATCCCTGAATGTGTCTCTCTCTTTCGCCATGGCAAAGACTGGCCATCGACAACAATCTGAGGCCACGCCATCAGGTCAATGTATTAATTATTTTGAAGGCCTGAAAGTTCCACACAAAGGCACCAATGGCGGGGCAAGAGAGGGTGGCTCTTTATTAAAGTCCTCTGTTGCTAGGAAGCTGCCTATTAAAATGTGTTCTATGGAATATGGAATGCAGATGCTGTGGTTTATTCATTCTTTCATTCATTCATTTTTACACTGGGAGGTCTGGGCTGCTGCAGCCCTTTAGGAAGAAGAGCATATCAGCATGGAGAATACATTGGGAATGATTTGATTCATGCATATGGTCACCTCTTTGTGTTCAGAGATTCTCTGGTTCCTTTCTGTTCACAAGGCTGATGGAGGTCAGGAATAGACAAGGCTGGTTCCAGGTTTGAGGGGGCCCTGAGCAAAAGCGACCTATGGTAGTGGCCACCCTCTTCTGTCAGTGAGCCCTGATAGGCTTGGCCCATGACAGGCAGCAGAATTTGGAGCAGTTGGCTGTAAGTCACATCAAGGGATGAGTGTTTCCAGCTGCCCCACTCTTGCCTTTGGAAGCACTGTAAGAAGCTGATGCCTGGCCAGTGATGCCAAAGAGGCAGCAACCATTTACGGTGTCAGGGTGCTGTTGGTGGCTGATTGCCCAGGAAAGCAGAGAAACAAGAGGAAACACAGCCTTTTTAGTCCTTTTTATTATTATTACAGATGCCAAGGCAAGGCAACCAAGCACCTTTCAGTATATAACGTTGCTCCGAGTGAAGCTTCACGCGCCTCTTCTCCATACAGTGGTACCTCGGGTTACAGACACTTCAGGTTACATACGCTTCAGGTTACAGACTCCGCTAACCTAGAAATAGTACCTTGGGTTAAGAACTTTGCTTCAGGATGAGAAGAGAAATGGTGCGGTGGCAGCGCAGCGGCAGCGGGAGGCCCATTAGCTAAAGTGGTGCTTCAGGTTAAGAACAGTTTCAGATTAAGAATGGACCTCCAGAACGAATTAAGTTCTTAACCTGAGGTACCACTGTACTTCCCTATTCATCAAACTCCTCCCTTCTCCTACGGTTGCTGTTAAGGGCCACCTGCCTTTCAGCCCTCTGGTCTGCTATTTCTCCGTGAACACCTGGTATGGGGGGAGGGAACATGTTCTGGGAGACTCTCCAGTGGCAGTGTGTCAGTCAGCTGCTGCTCGGGCTCTTGCCTGCTCAGTGCTACCTGGTTCCTCATCTCCCAGCTTCTTCCCTCTTCTTCTTCCTCTGGGGTGTGCCCTGTGTCAAACCAGATCTATTCTATCTGCCCCTTCCTGCTCTCTGGAAGGCTCCTGGGGAGGTGGTCTCCACCACTCCTCTTCCTCTGCCCAGTCCCCTGACATGGGGGAAGCTGAGGCTGGGGCATCTGATCTCATTGACTTGGTTCTACGGATGGATTCTGCTTGCCTTCAAAGGTGCGCAAACCTGCTCCCTGAAACATATGCTTGTACAGTGTTCTATACTTAACAAGTTTTGGGAGAAAGTGCTGGACTATGTAACTATGCGCAGAAAAAGTTAAATCGTTCGGGGGAGAATATTTTCTTGAACTCTATACCTGCAGTATGGAAATTATCAACAGGACAACGGAAATGGGTTTTCTATGCCCTAATGGTGGCCAAGAGATTGGTTTTGAGGAATTGGAAAAATAAAGGTACGATAGCCTTCAATCAATGGACTGGCAATATGACATCACTCACAATTTATGAATTGACAGCTTCCAGGTGCAGACTCCGTATGGATAAATACGATAACATTTGGAATGAATTTATACAAAATGTAGTAGGCTATTAACATTTACATAAGCACTAGGACAATAACACTATACCAATGTATACAAGAATGTATGGGAATATAGTATATTGCTTTTTTTGTATATTTTCGCTTTTATATGTATCTTCGTTATTGTTGTTTTTCTCCCTCTCAATTTTCTTTCTTTTTTCCTGGATCACTTTATTTCTTTTAATTGAAATCACCTAAATAAAATATAAATATTAAAAAATACTTACTCCACACTTGCCCAAAACAAGATGTCAACCCAAACACAGCTGTCTTTCAAAATTTGAGCTTCTCTGAATTTCGCAATACAATTCTGCAGCTGCGATATGTGTGCAAGAGGGCATGTGCTGGAGTGAAATAGATACTTGTGAAAACAACTTACAAAAATGTGTTGTATCAGAGGAAATTGCTTTGCAAAAATGTGGCCAGAACATCCAGGAACAGGTTGAAACTCTTCAGGCACCACCACCACCATCATCATCATCATCATTATTATTATTATTATTATTATTATTATTATTATTATTATTATTATTATCATTATTGCTGCCAAAGATGTAATTCTATTATATTTATAGTACTGAAATGCTTTTGCATTTCTTTTTTGTATACTCTTGCACTTGCTTCTGTATGCTACTGGTTTCTGATTGCTTGCATGCTACAAACTACCAGACAAGGGGCAACTTCATGGGTGATTCCACTCCTTCCCAAAGGAGAAGCAAACCAGGAAGTACTTCAAAGAGTCCCATCCAAGCATGAGAGTTTGGTGCTGCTGTTACTGGCATTGTGTCGCTGTCGAAGTGACAGCCATGATGATCGTGCTAGTGTGTTTGAACTGGCAGCCATCAGCATAGGGACTGTCATGGTCCCTTTGTGAATTGCAGGTGTCATGCACGCCTCTTCGATGCAAATTATATTCACAAGCCTTCTGAACTGGAAGCATTCTAGTGCCTCATAAAAGAGGCGCCAACTTTACCACACTGTCCCTTTGCATTAGCAATTTTTCTTGCAGTAGTATTTCACACCGTACTTCCGCCCTTGTTTTCACCACTTCCCCTTAAAAATGTTTTGATCGGATTGCACGTATGTCCATCTATTCACCGATTCCCATTCACTCAAAACCTCTTTTCAACTTTTGCTTTTTGCTCATTTTGAGCATATTTATCTATTTTACAGGGTGTAACAGAGACATCTTTTTCACATTTCTTCTCTTTGTTCTCTGCCCCCTTTTCAAATTTTGCATCCTCCAGTAAAGTTGTTCAAAAGTGACCTTTTTAATGTGGGCATTAAAAAACACAAACGCACATCACTAAGACTGATCCCAAAATATGCAAAAATAGAGAGGCACCATTATAATGAGAGGAGGAATTGTGTGTGCATGCTCAAGAAAGTACAATGTGCAAAGCTTGCTAAATATGTTGCCCAGAGAAAATAATGAACGATACGTTATAATGTACAGAAAAGTCCTTTGGTTAGACCAAAAGCTCACCTAGTCCAGCACTCTGTTCCCACAGTGCTCAGCCAGAGGGCTAGAGGAAGTCCACAAGTAGGACCTGACTTCAAGTATTATGAGAGAGGAAGGAAACCTCTCTGTCCACTTTCTCCACCCCATTTATAATTTTAATAACCCTATCCTCTCCCCACTCAATCTTCTTTTTCTAAACCAAGAAGTCCCAATCAGTATGACCTTTCCTCACAAACGAATTGTTCTCATCCCACGATCATTTTAGCTGCCCTTTTAAAAATAACATTTTCCAGCAGCTTTTCGAGGTGCAGCGACTGAATGTTAAGGTTGCACGAACATGGTTTATGTGGCTTTGTTCTTGCCGCCGTTTCCAAAATGGCTGCCGGCGGAGGGAGCCACAGTCATGGAGATGGCTACTGGCTCACTGTGTGGACACTGAAATCTCACACAAGGAGTCTTAGCTTAACTAAATATAAAAATGGGAGAGAATGCCATGTATGCCACCTTGAGCAATGAGGAGGAAAGGTGGGATATTAAATGTAGTAAATATATATATATTATACTTTTTAAAAAAAATAAAATGCTATCATATAACGTGTGAAGAATATGAATTTCTTAACAGAAACAATATGATCATCATAAAACTGGTAACATACCAAAAGTTGTAGTCACTTTCTTAAGAACTGCTGTTTGGCAGCACAGTTTGTTCATAGGAAGAAGCACACACATATGTACTATTTGTGTCTCTGCATGTTCTTGACTCTGAGGCCGCAACCCTAACCCCATTTACCTGGCACTAAGCCCCATTGGATTCAGTGGGACTTACTTCTGAGTAGACATGACTAGGTTTGCGCTGTGAGTCATCTTCAGCAGCTTGAATATATTTGAACAATTTCCATAACCAGAGAAATCCTTGGCAATCTTCCCCAGCAAATATGGACCATCACTTTTCTTCAAAGCCTTCACAGAACATCCATTGCCATAATGGCATCCACATTTTCCTATATAATTTCAAAATTGCTTTTTTTAAAGGGATTGCAGATGAATCATGATCAATGCTTTGGTTCAGTATTTGGATGAAGACATTCACATATTGAGGAAACTCTGAACAGAATAATCCTATGTATATCTATTCAGAAGTAAGTCATATTGAGTTCACTGGGATTTACTCCCATGTAAGCAGTTATTGCCTCACAGCCTAAGTTTCCTACCACCATGTTGCATCCAAAGGATTATTTAATTAATCCATTAAAGGATAGCATGGAGTATGTGTTTCCAGTTTAAATATTTTCATATTCTTTATGTTAATGAATATAGTATTAACTATGTGCATACAGTGGTATCTCGGGTTAAGTACTTAATTCGTTCTGGAGGTCTGTTCTTAACCTGAAACTGTTCTTAACCTGAGGCACTACTTTAGCTAATGGGGCCTCCCGCTGCCGCCGAGCTGCTGGAGCACGATTTCTGTTCTCATCCTGAAGCAAAGTTCTTAACCCGAGGTAATATTTCTGGGTTAGCGGAGTCTGTAACCTGAAGCGTATGTAACCTGAAGCGTATGTAACCCAAGGTACCACTGTACAGTCCAGTTCGCATTAACCTTAAATTTAATCCATATGGCACACCTACAGGATGAATTGGAAAGGAAATCAACAGTGTGAATCAAACCTTAAATTGGGTTGTCCACCTCAATCTTCAAGAAGGTTACTAAAATAATAATAATCAGGTGGTGGGGGAGGGTGTTCTGCAGATGAAAATGTGGTGTTGTCACCAGCAAAAAATTGCCCTAAATTACTGAGTCATTTAGCTGCACTCCTGGTCACTTACAAAATAATGAATGAAACACTGAGGTTCTTGGATCAAAGGAGCTGGGATGAGGCTACATTCCAGTTTCACTCTCTTTCTTGATCAAAAATGCCATGAAATCATCTCCCCTCCCCCCCCCCATTTCTTTTTTTGTAGCAATTCATGCCTTAACCCAGGATTCTAGCTGGAGTCAGATTTTTTTTTTCCCCCTGAAGCCATTGAAGCAGGAAAATATTTCCCCCTTGTTTTCTGCATGTTTGTTAATGAGCATCTGTAGTGTAAAATGTGTGGGTGGTTTCATGTTCCAAGAAACAAAGCAATTTGCCTTCCAGAAACTATATTGTGCTTTTTAGATATTGGGTTCTTCTTCCTCTAGTAAAGGGGAGAGATGGTCCAAAATCATGTTTTAGGCTGTGCAAGAGATGCCTTCTTGCCAAAGCTTCATGTGTGGCCCCCTCCCCCTATCTATTCAGGTCTGTTTATTTGGAAAGTGTGTCGTAATGAAGTGATTTTGACAAGGATATGCTTTTGCACAGAGTTTCCCTCTCTGTCACTGGCAAGCACATGGCTGAATGGTGGACTGGTGTACATGGTCATAAAGGGACCAGGAAGCAGCACCTAAGCTCAAGTAGGCCTGAAAGCCAGTTCCGAACTGTTGCTGCTTGGGAGTAAGATTCAGTCACATGCCAACAGGTTGGCTGAGCAGGGATTCCCAGAGAAGGGACTGTTGGAACTAAGGTCAGATCCTGTGCCTTTTTCCATGCCAACGCTGCTTACCTGCTGTAAACAAAGTTGCAGCTTGTTTTATCCCATGAAGATGCTTGGCTGTGATTACTCCTGCCATGCCAAGGAGCCCCAGCCTGTGCTTGCCGCAGAGTGAAATTTGCTCCCAGCAACTTGGGTGATTTTAAAAAGGGAGTTAGACAAATTCCAAGGAGGATAAGGTGGTTACAAACCATGATGGTTGGTGTTATGTATTGAAGTTCTCATCCTGGGCCAGCAGGGGGATACTGTAGATAGTTTACACTCAGGTCCACATATGCAAATAAGGAACTGAAAGTGACGTTCAGTGATTGGATAGTTACAGAAAGTTGTTACTGTTGCCTTGTAGTTGAGCTCTATATAAGCAGGTTGGCTGAACCCTTCAGCCCAGTTCTGTTCTGGCCTGTGAATAAACAAGAGCTATTTGAAGAATCGCTGTGTCGTCTGATATGTTCACCCACAACTTAACAGTTACGTGCTGCTACTTCCAGTGCCTCTGAATACCAGTTGCTGGGCAGCGTTCGTGCCCTGCTAGGAAGCTTCCCTTAGACATCTGGTTGGCCACTGTGTGAGAACAGGATGCTGGACTAGTTTGGCCTTTTGTCCGATCCAGCAGGAATCCTCTTATGCTCTTAAGTAGGTATAAAATTGCAGCTGGTAATCAGACTCCTTCCACCCTCCATTGTTATAAAGATTGGGAAATGGTTTGTTTTATATTACTTTAAAAATGTGTTTTCAAATGCATATTAATTTTAGAGAACATGGTATTGTTTTATAGCACTTCTGTAGCCCTTTATCTCTTTGATTTCCAGGCACGCCATGTGTCACGGGAAGCTGTGTTCAGGTTTGCATTAATGCAGTGTTCTGTGAGTGGTTTCAACTGGAGAGCATTCTTATATTTTCCTTTAATATTCAGAAGTCTTTAATCAAGACACGTTTCTTTGTGTTTTGATGTCGTCATCCCCTGCCTTTCTCTTCGAGTTTCTCCAAGCTAGTTCTGCTGGTTTTGGTTTAGGAGCTACTTCACCAAAGGCATTATAGAAGTCTTCTTAAGCAGCACTGATGGCTATTCTTAACATGATATGGCAGGCTAAGAAACAGGCTTTCGACAACTGCAGCTTGCTCACTTGTGTTTTCTTTTAAACATTATATCTGCATATCTGGCTTGTCTCTCAGAGCCACTCAGCTGAAGTATATTTCAGTAACATTTGGAGCAGGGTTAAGCCCATGGAGAGAAGACTGCTTCCACCAGGACCTAGTGAGTTTATATAGAAAATAATATCATCCACCTCAAACCTTTGGAATGCAGCGGGCTATATATTTGAATAAATGCTTTTTCTGCCACTGAATGATGTATGTGATCTGGTATATACAGGACTAGCTGGATTTGATCTGTCAGAAAGCAGGCTTTTGGTTAAATCCTTTAGTTAAGAGAAAAACTTTCCAAGATGCCTCAGTCTGTGCAAATGTGTGCACTGTTTTTCTCTGGGGTTTGTTTGTTTACATGTGTGATTGTATTGGCCCAGTTCTCACGGAGATGACAAATCTGTATCTGGCCTTAATCTAGGTGGGCCACCAAAAGGAATACAAAAGAGGAGTAAGATTTGCATAAATTGTGCATGTGCTAATGCATACAGTATGTGTAGATGCCAATGCAGAAGTAATGAACATCATTTAAATAGAATCACATCTTCCCGTAGTGCGGAATATTGTGGCACCGTGGGCTGTGTGCCTGCTTAGTTTCTCATCCAGGGAGTAATTGGTGAGGAACAGTTTCAAGACCTGCAATCCCCTCATAAGGGCACTTTGTTTTTAAGCTGGACTTAGACCAAACAGCCCTAGGAGACTGTTTTCTGCAAAGGATGCATAGCCACCCAGTGTCAGACCTGTGGGTAAATTATCTGCATACAAGGACACAAGCCCAAATATGTAGCCCTTCTATCCCATCTGTCCCTGCAGCCCCAGAAACTACAGTTTCATTATATCATCACACATCTAGGCACCTTAACCCAGCCCCCCTCCAAATTCAATGCAGCTGCTACAATTTTTTAAAAGCCATTTTAAAGTGTTTCCTTGTCCAGGCATTGGCCAGGCTGAGACTTGCTAAGTTTTAACAGAGTGATAGCAGAATGTGCTATCCTGCTGCCTTTAGAGGCCTGAGAGTTTTAGAACCTAGGAAAAGCCGTGTTGTTGCTGCTGTTGTTTAGTCGTTTAGTCGTGTCCGACTCTTCGTGACCCCATGGACCAGAGCACGCCAGGCACTCCTGTCTTCCACTGCCTCCCACAGTTTGGTCAGACTCATGTTTGTAGCTTTGAGAACACTGTCCAAACATCTCATCCTCTGTCGTCCCCTTCTCTTTGTGCCCTCCATCTTTCCCAACATCAGGGTCTTTTCCAGGGAGTCTTCTCTTCTCGTGAGCTGGCCAAAGTATTGGAGCCTCAGCTTCACGATCTGTCCTTCCAGTGAGCACTCAGGGCTGACTTCCTTAAGAATGGATAGGTTTGATCTTCTTGCAGTCCATGGGACTCTCAAGAGTCTCCTCCAGCACCATAATTCAAAAGCATCAATTCTTCGGCGATCAGCCTTCTTTATGGTCCAGCTCTCACTTCCACACATCACTACTGGGATGGAAGCCATGTTAGATCAGGCCAAAGGGCCATTTAGTCCAGCATCCTGTTCTCACACAAGAGCCACCTACACTTACCTTTGTTCTGCATTTCTAGGCACAGGTCCAGGTTTTCCAGGTCCAGATTTGACACTCTTTACCACTGAATCTGAGCAAATGGCAATCCACAGAAAACCTGAATTGCTGTTTGCTTCGATTCAGCATTAAAGAGTGAATTTTCTTGGGGAAAGCAGTGAGGCAAAAAAAAAAAAAAAAAGGACTTGGACATGAACTGGGAAAGCACGGACCTGTACCGTGGGGGGAAAGGTAAGTGTAGATCAGCCCGCAGTGGCCAACCAGATGTCTAAAGGAAACACACAAGCTGGACCTGAACACAACAGTACTCGCTGCTCCAGCGTTTTCAAGCAACTTGTATTCATGCTGAGTGAAGGTAGAATATCACCATCACCTGCCTCTGGCCTCTTTCTCTCTCTGGGAGCGAGATAGAGCTCAGCTAAGTCTATAGCAGGTGCTAGAGACCTTTGGCCCTCTGAATGTTGCTGAACTACAAACCCTATCAGCCCCAGCAAGCATGATGGAGTTGCAGTTCAGCAACATCTGAAGGGCCAAAGATGCCTCACAACTGATCAAAAGCAATGACACATTGAAGGCAACAGAGGCTAGACCGCTTCTCTCTTTGTATATGGTACCAAACTGCCTCAGCAGCTCAGTAGAAATGACTACATTATGAAACCCAACCATTTTCTCATCCAGCCACACTGGGTAGCATCCAATAGCTAATCCCCCCCTTTTCATCAAGCAGTTTTTATCTACATTCAGCTTCCACATACGAGATCTCTTCGTTTGTATTCAGGCTTACAGTAGTGTACAGTCAGAAAAGCCTAACCCTGCAATATTCATCAGAGCATGACCAAATTGTAAATTAACCAGGAGAAACTCAATCAACAGTCTTTGTCTGTGAGGTAGTTTCCAAAATCTTAGCTCATACTTGCAGCTGTTTAATGAAATCTTTTCATTTAGGTTGGGAGGCGGGGAGTCAGAGTTCTGTGTACGTTTGCTTCCCTCCCTTTTTATATAATAAATAGGTCTGTAGTCAAGGCTAATTGTGTATTTTGCTTAGCTGTTTTCTTTTCAAGAAATGTAAGGGTAAAGCCTATGCCTAAAGCACTCGGGGATTATGCAATTGTGTTTTACATGCCTCTTTGCTTAAAAAACTGCAGCCTGCAGGTACATACACAAAGCCCCACCTGTAGGACAGCACAGTCACGTACCTGTGGCTTTATGGAACTCTACTGCTTGATAGCCGCCGTCTTGCAGGTGCTAACAAATGTTTTATTGAGATTCTATACTGTTCTCAGATTGCAGAGATCAAGAGGTGAAGCAGGGTAAAGTGATAAAATATAGCTGTGTCTATAAGTAAAAGAGGAACAGCCTCCATTGCAGGGATAATGACAGTTAAAACAATGCATTATTGGAGAGTGACACAACATTCAGTTAAAACATTGGAACAGGAATGCTATCTGGCAGGTTGGCCAAACTTGAACCCAAGGAAGGGCCAATGAAGAAATGTAGCATGAGAGAGAGAGAGAGAGAGAGAGAGAGAGAGATTTACAGCTGTCCTGGTTCAAGGAGTCAGTGAGGAGTCTTCTCTGCTCATGCAGATTCCCATATGATTTAGCAACCTGACCTTCCACAGCCCTAAAATGCCAGTGAATGCTATGATGGGCTGCAATCCCAAATGAATAAATACATGCAACCCTCCAAATTAGAAAACAAAAAGAAAGGGACACTTTTGTGGGGTCATGGCAGAACAAGGAGATTTAAAATTCAAGTTGAATATCCTATAGTCTCTTTTACAGATTGCATATCAGCAACCCTCCCTGTCTTTTTATAGAATGTATAAAACAGCTGGTATGTTGTTTCTCATCTGCCAAAATCCATATTTAAGGAACATTCTAGCCAGCTTTCTTATATTTTAAAATCCTTGAAGCCCATCACCAACAATGCAAAGCTCCCGCACTGGGAACTAGAAGTATAATTATAAAGCCATACTGTCAATTGTGGACTTGCTGTGGAGCTGGAGAAAGCTTTTGACCTTGCTGAGTGGACCTTGCCGTTTTCAATGGCAGATAGCAGGGTAACAGCTCAGGAGCCAGTGTCATATTAGATCATCTAAACCAAGCAATAGCCTTCCTAAAAGAAAAGATAAGTGGACATAACAATCTACTTGCTCAATAATACCTAACTGAGCACAAGAATATTGAAATTCCCAGGAATATATGCAGTAGAGGCTGGTTGGGCGGCAAGCACAGGGCAAAGTGGCTCACTGGCTTTGCGACACTGCACATTGTTGCCGAGTCTCAAGAGGGAGAGGGTCAAGGCAGCGGGGAGCTCAGCACAGCACGGGCACAGCAGTGGGGCCAAGTTGATGCTGCTACCACTGCACCCACACCCTGCTAAGCTTCCTTGCCCCTCCCCTTCATGGTAACCACCCCATGCCACCCTGTTGGCCACTACTGGGAATAGGACGGTCAATGTTAGTGTGGTGGAAAAGATGTGTCTTTAGTCTGATTCAGAAGGGCTCTTACTGTGTTTATCATGGGCAGGTTTTTTTAAAAAACACACATTTATTTAACGTATATACCTTCTTTCCCTAATGCATTTCATCCCCTATTTATTATGCATCTGCTGTTACAGGAAATGCTTAGAAGTCTAAGCCACAGATTTACCATTTATTATACCACATGCTATAAAAGCAGAAAACGAACAGTCACGGAAGATTCATAAAACTGGTTTGTCCTGAGGTGACTTCATCTGATGATGATGATAATGATGACTCATTCCCTTTGCTGAAAAGCCATCCTCCCTTAGAGGACACTCACATCTGGCTTAAAGCTGGGGGAATTCTCGTTCAAGAAGAAATCTCACCCTACCACTAGCAAGACGAGCAATTATAAAACACTGCAGTAGAAAACACTGGATCGCAGCTCTCTGAGACTCTGATAACACATTCCCCACCACCACCAATGATTTAATGCAGGTTGGGGAGCTCTCCAGGTATTGCTGGACTCCACCAATACACCCTTTGTCCCAGCCAGTATATCCAATCGTCAGGATTGATGGGAGTTGTAGTCCAGCAACATTATCATTCAGTTTAGACCATCTAATATGGAGCTGGTCCCTTGAGCTGTTACCCTACCACCTACTATCTACTGTTGACCTTGCTGAGTGGATCTTGTCATTTGCGGTGGTGGATGGTAAGCAGTAGCCAACGGGAAGCCTGCAAGCAAGACCTGAGCACAAGAGCCCTGTCCCATCCTGCAGTTTCCAGCAACTGATATTCAGAAAAATTACTGCCTCCAACCATGGAGCCAGAACATAGCCATCATTGCTAGTAACCCTTGATAGCCTCGTCCTCCATGAATTTGTCTAATCCTCTTTGAAAGCCATCCAAGTCGGATGTGACCGTGGGAGCGAGTTTCATAGTTTAGCTACGCGCTGCTTGAAGAAATAGTTATGAAACTTCCAGCATTCAGTTTCATTGGATGTCTAGGAGTTCAAGTGTCATGAGGGGGGGGATGGGACTCATCTCCATCCACTTTCTCTGTGCCCTGCATAATTTTATAAACTTCTTTTTAAAATATTTTATTTTCAAGTTTTCAAATTTTATAATCACAATATTTTATAAATTCAATACTTATCCACAAATACAATATGAACTCTCCCCTGCCCCACCCCTGGTTTCCACCCCCCCCCCCCATTTCTGGCATCAATTACATTTCTCCAAACTATTTATTTTCCTTCTTGTTTATCTTAATTTTCAATTATATTCTTTCATAAATGTTATATCAAGCCTGCTAATGTTTTAATATATTTACAGTGGTTGTTTAAATAATTAATAAATATAATTTTATAAACTTCTAACCCTGACACATTCACCCTGAGCATTGCTCATTCTCAACACCAAAGTTATGAGGAAATAGCCACCCTTTTGATACAATTTGCTTCATTCACATCAATATCTTCTCTGTCACCTCCCTGATACTAGCCTCATTTAATGTGTTGTTTATAAACTAGGCATCATAATGTTTCAGGGTGCCACTCACTGATCTGCTTAGAACCATCTCTGCTAATACTCACAGGTGAGTCAGTGGATAGGGGAAAGCCAGGCTCACATTTCAAGTCAGTTCTGAAGCTCACTGAGGACCCAAGGTCACATCCACACTATATATTTAAGGCACATTTATACCACTATAACAGTCATGGCTTTCCCCAAAGAATGTTAGCCCACTGCATAGGTTTGTTGTGGGGCTAAAACATCACTTTGAGACCCTTGAAGGAAAAACAAGATATGAAAGAAGATATTGTGCCTATGGGCTGACATAACCCCAAAGTGTCTCTGAGTTTGAAGGCCTATCTAGATAATCATTTTTGCTGATTAGTAAATGAACAGCTGGTGCAGGTATTGTGGTAAATCACTTTCCTAGCACTCAAGCAAAACGGAGCTTCCTCCCTATGGTACTTTTAACCATGGTGTGTGGAATATGCTTATGTGAGCATCGGGGGCACCTCTGGCGTGATGTCTGTGACATCACAGGCCGTGACACGAATCCCTTCCATGCAGCAATGAAAGCGCTCACCTTGAAGTTGTCTTGATTGTAATTTCGAGCTTTCTCAGTGAGAAAGCATCTACCAATTAGAAAGCATCTACCCGTGAGAAATTGCATCTACCTATTAAAACATGCTAATTTAAATTTGTTTGCTTACGAATTTGTGAATTAGCATTAGTGTAATGGCCAGGATAGTTTTGTTTCGCACATGGAAACTTTGGCCTATGTAGGATGCTATGGTGCACATTATTATATCACCCCGGTGGGAATTGTAGTTTGCAGCAGCAGAAACCAATGAAGAGACTGGGCAAGTACTCGGTGCTCAATTTCTTTTCAGCTGCAATAGGGTACCCCCACAATCTTTTTAGTGCAGCCGTCTACTACCCACTACAATGAGAGTGCCGCCACCCAATGCATGAAGACAAGATGTTGCTACATCAGGGTCTGTGGCAGCACAGGGCCTTTAAAAACAAAATACTTTTTTGTCATCTGGAAAGACCCTGACAGATGCTGGATTGATGGAATAAATCAGAAGAGTTGAAGGTTCTTCAGGCTTCTTCCAGATGTTTTGGGTTTAGTAAAAAAGGAAAAGAAAAAGAGTTTGCCCCCCTGCCATCCTTGTAAACGAAACCCACATTTATTTTCATCAAGATTCAATTAAAATCTATCCTTTCCCCCGCAAGGCTGGGTGATGCAAGCTATGAGGCATGGCTTGAAAGCGACCTCATATCATACGCTGCTTGTTCTTTTCTTCAGGAACAACAAAGACAAATCGAAGCAGGCAAACTTCCCAAGGAGCTCAAGTTTCCAAAAGCTCTTCATCCATAGCTAGGTCCAGATTTCTGAGAGAGCCGACTGCTGACACCTGAAATATCATAGCACAGACAGAAGGTGTCAGTGGCACGCCAGAAGCTATTAGCTGTAACACAGGCATAGGTCTAAACCCAAGATGCCCCGGGCAACCCCCAGGGAGAAGCAACCGTTCAAGTCCTAGAAACAGGTCTCCTTCATTCCATTTCATAATGCTGAAAAAGTTTCTGTGCAGCAAAAATGCTTGCTAAAAACCTCATTAAATGTATACAGGAGCTAGTAGGGCACCCAACATGGCTGAAAACAAGAACATTTCTTCCAATGCCTTAGTCAAAATAAGAGAACCCCCACAGTGTAGGGGGGGGAGACCATTGCTTAGATGTAGATCTTACACTTTGCATGCAGAGGGTCCCATGCTAATATCCTGGCATAAGAACAGGGATGGAGGAGAAAGGCAAAGCCAAATCTAGCAAATCTGCACTTTCCGAAACAATATGAGAACCGAAGCACAGGGAGCCTTCAAAATTCACGCGGACCAGAATTTTGTGAGGCAGTTTTCCAACCAGCCAGTGTTCACAAAAATGTATATATTAGAGGAAAGTGTTGATTGGAATAAAGATATTAGTAAAAATAGCATACAGTATGCATTAGGAAAGTTTTTAACGTGTGATTTTACTGTATTTTTGGTTTTTATGGAAGCCGCCCAGAGTGGCTGGGAAGGCCCAGCCAGATGGGCAGGATATAAATAATAAATTATTATTATTATTATTATTATTATGGTGGAGGAAATTGCTTGCCATAATGTGTACATTAGTAAAAACTGCATATTAAAATGTGTTTGTTAGGAGAAATCGGCACTAAAATGTGTATGAATTTTTGAAAATGAAAAATGCAAATGGCTTCAAAATGGGGAGAATTTAATTTAAGATAGAGGAAAAAAGAACCCAAGAAAACTAAAATGGGCAGATTTCCCATTCCTAGCTAGGAAATTCTTATGTACGAAGCATGGGCCACTAGTCTAATCGTAAGGAAAGCTTCCTAGGAACCTGTGGTTTTTTGAAATTGGTCGGGGAGATCCTGATAAGCTAAAAGCTTTGTGATAAAGTTCTTTACCTGGTAAGATAAAGTCCTTGATAAAACCCTGATAAGATAAGGCCTTAGGGTGCAGCCACACCCCCGACGGTAAATGAGTTTGGTGTATTTGCATGGGCTTCCCACCACGAACTGTGAGACTCAGTTAGGATGTGGACCGAACTACACATTACACACCAATGTGCCCCTGCTTATTTGGAAACCATGACCACCCAGGAGATCTGAGCCTGGTTTAAATGTCTCATCCAGACATGTCCTTGTTGTGTGACCCCAGTAAAGAACACAAGCATGAGCCAGCATTAAGAAGGGGGATTGAGTCAATGAGAAGGAGATGGCTGCCTTGAGAACAGGGTGAAGAAATTGGTGATCACTCTCTGTTGTTGTTTTTTTTAATAATATTTATTAAGGGTTTTTTAGTTACAACACACAAAACAAAACATACAGAAATATCACATTTTATAACATATTTTCTTGTCCTCTTTGGACTTCCTCACATCTCCCGCTCCTGCGTTCCAAATTTGTAAAATTTAAGCCAGCAATTTATCACCTTGTCCCCACCTTACAATCTAATTTTCCAATGTTATATCTTAAATTTTAGATATATTCATTTCACTCTTTAAAACATTTAAACTTAGCCTAATAGTTATCTAAAAATTTGATTTTTTCATGAATTTAGCTTATCTTCATAATTCACTTCATCTGTTTCGATGGTGCCAAATTGTTTATGATCAAGCATCCTGCTTAACATTCATACAGTTTACAATATTTTTGCAAATAAATCTTAAATTTTTTCCAGTCTTCTTCCACCGTCTCCTCTCCCAGGTCTCGGATTCTGCCCGTCATCTCAGCCAGTTCCATATAGTCTATCAGTTGCATCTGCCATTCTTCCAGTGTGGGTAGATCTTGAGTTTTCCAATGCTTGGCAACGAGTATCCTTGCTGCTGTTGTTGCATACATAAAAAATGTTCGATCCTTCTTTAGCACCCCTTGGCCAACAATACCCAAAAGGAAGGCCTCTGGTTTCTTAAGGAAGGTATACTTAAATACCTTTTTCAGCTCATTATATATCATTTCCCAGAAAGCCTTCACTTTGGGGCAAGTCCACCAAAGGTGAAAGAACGTTCCTTCATTTTCCTTACATTTCCAACACTTATTATCAGACAAGTGGTATATTTTTGCAAGTTTGACTGGGGTCATGTACCATCTATATATCATTTTCATTACATTTTCTTTCAAAGCATTGCATGCAGTGAAATTCAGCCCAGTAGTCCATAACTTTTCCCAGTCCTCAAACATAATATTATACCCAATGTCCTGTGCCCACTTTATCATAGCCGATTTAACTATTTCATCTTGTGTGTTCCATTTTAACAGCAAGTTATACATTCTTGAAAGTACCTTAGTCTTAGGCTCTAACAGTTCCGTTTCTAACTTCGATTTTTCCACCTGGAATCCTAACTTTTTATCAAGTTTAAAAACTTCTTTAATCTGAGCATAGTGTAACCAATCTCGCACTTGGTCTTTCATTTTCTCCTGACTCTGCAATTTCCAGTTATCTCCATCTTTTTCTAATATTTCCCAATTCTTTGGCCATTTGGCCTCCATATTGAGTCTTTTCCGGGCCTTAGCTTCCAATGGTGAAAGCCACCTTGGAGTTTTATTTTCCAATAAGTCTTTGTATTTTGTCCAGACATTAAACACTGCTTTTCTGACAATATGGTTCTTAAAATTCTTATTAATCTTAACCTTGTCATACCATAAATATGCATGCCAGCCAAACGCATTGTCAAAACCTTCCAAATCTAATACATCAGTGTCCTCGAGAAGCAGCCAATCTTTCAACCAGCAGAAAGCTGCTGATTCATAATACAGCCTTAAGTCTGGCAGGGCAAAGCCCCCTCTTTCTTTCGCATCAGTTAATATCTTAAGCTTAATTCTGGGCTTTTTGCCCTGCCAGACAAATTTGGAAATATCTCTCTGCCACTTCTAGAAACACTCTGTTTTATCCACAATCTGTAATGTTTGAAACAAAAAAAGCATTTTAGGCAGTACATTCATCTTTACAGCAGCAATTCGACCTAACAAGGAAAGTTTCAATCTTGTCCAACTTTCTAAATCTCTCTTAATTTCTGCCCAGCATTTCTCATAATTATCTTTAAATAGACTCAGATTTTTTGCTGTTATATTTACCCCTAGGTATTTTACTTTTTTAACCACATTTAACTCTGTCTCTTTCTGAAACCGTTCTGACTCTGTAACTGTCAAATTTCCCCCCAATACCTTAGTTTTCTGCTTGTTTAACTTAAATCCCACTACCCGACCAAACTCTTGAATCAGTTGTAATACTTTTTTCGTACTAGATTCTGGCTCCTGTAGGGTCAAAACTAGGTCATCTGCAAACACTTTAAGTTTATATTGCTTCACCCCGACCTGAATACCTTCCACCAGCCGGTCCCCTCTGATAATGTTCAAGAGCACCTCCAGGACAGAAATAAATCTCTAAATTTGTAACTGTATTTAGTTTTTGTCTCTTCTTCAACTGCCATGCTAGCAGTTTCCCACATCTATTCGCCGATTCAAATGTTCTTTGTTTCATTAGTTTAACTTTCCACTCTATTTCCTGATTTATCAATTTGGAATATTGTGCTTGATAGAGTTTAATTTCTCTCAGAATCGGCTGTGACTTCGGATTTGATCTTAACTTCTTTTCGAATTCTTTAATTTTCTCCAAAATCTTATCTTTTTTCTCATTTTGTGTCCTTTTCTTTACAGCATTCTGTTGTATCAAGAACCCCCTCATCACGGCCTTACTTGCATCCCAGATAATTCTTTTTTCCACTGTAGTATTCAAATTTATCTCAAAATAATCCTTCAATACTTTTTGGGCCTTCTTGGTAATCTCCTGGTCTCTAAACAGATTGTCATTCATCTTCCATCTAAAGGAGCCGGTTGGTAGTAGTATCACATCCATCTTTACAGCGTTATGGTCGGAGCAGGTTTTTGGGCAGATTTCCACTTTTCTGGTCTTAGGTGCCAGACCTCTAGATATCCATATTTGGTCGATTCTCGTCCATGTCAGTTGGGCTTCAGAAAAGAATGTTCCTTCTCTTCCCAAGGGGTTCTTTGTCCTCCAGATGTCAATCAAATCCATGTTGTCGGTCAGTTCAAAGAAAGTCTTAGGTAGTCTGCCATCTTTTGTAACATTTTGATTTTGTGACTTATCCATGTTGGTTGATACCACGCCATTCATATCTCCCATCATAATGATGTTGTCATAGTCCAAATAGTCCAGGATGCTCTCATGCAACTTCTTATAAAATTCCGATTTCCCCTCATTTGGTGCGTAAATTCCTAATATCAAAAACTTCTCTCCTTGGTATTGTATCTCGATTGCCAAGATTCTTCCTTGCTCATCTTTAAACAGAAATTTAGGTGACAGGTTCTCCTTTGCATAGATCACCACACCTCTTTTCTTCACTCGATCCGAAGAAATAAATTCTTGGCCTAATCTTTTATTTATTAGCACTTTTTTTGTGGAGCCTAGTCACATGTGTTTCTTGCAAACAAATAATGTCCAGTTGTTCTTTTTTCAATATGTGAAATAACTTCCTCCTTTTTTCTGGGGAATTGCACCCATTAATATTCCAACTCAACAGTTGCAGAGACATCCTGAACAATTCTGTTATTTCTCTGGGGGTGGTATCTTTTCCTCTGAGTCTTCAGAATCCAAGGGTAGTGATGCAGCAGATGCTCCAGGCCCCAAAGGTGTTTCAATTCCTTTCTGAAGGTCCTCTCCGTAGGCAATCAGAAATTTATCTCTGTCTTCAAGTGTTTTAATCTTGACTTTCTTCCCTCTGAAGGTGAAAGATAATCCCTGAGGAAATTCCCACCTAAAAATAATTGAGTTGCTCCTTAGCAATCTGACCAATTCAAGATAGGCGGATCTAAGGTCCAGCAGTTGTTTCGGGATGTCTTTGTAAATTTCAGCTCTTCTGTCCAAAATGTCCAGTGACTTTTCGTAATGTAAACCCAAAATCTTATCCCTTTCCTCCTTCGATCTCAAAATTATCAAACAGTCTCTGGGCTTCTCTTTCTTTGCAAATCTTCCAAGTCTGAAAGCCGATACAATTTTAAAGTCCTTTTCTTCCTGTATAGGCCAGAACTTGGAAAATTCTTTGGTCAGGAACTCAGCTAAGTTTCCTTCTTCAGCTTCTGGTATTGACCTTAGCCTTAAATTATTTTCCCGGTTCCGCAATTCTATCATAGATAAATACATCTGATGTTCTCCAACTTGTTTACAGAATGGTTTTACCTCTTGTTCTAAATTTTCAACTTTTTGGCTAGTAGCCTCAGCCAATTTACGATTCTCTGCAGTGGCCTCAGTTAACTGCCCAATTGCTTGTACGTTCTGTGCCACCTGTCCAGTTATTTTATTTAGACAAGCTGTATTTTGGTCAATTTTGGCTGTTTGTTCATCCGCTTTCTTGTCCAAAGATTCTACTCTTTTATCCAAAGACTCCAATTTTTCATAAATTTTCTCTAAAATTGAAGCAGTTGCTCCTGAGGCCATATCTTCCAACTGTAACTGCTCAGTTTCTTCTTCCCCTGCCAACAGCAGAGTAGACACAATTTCTTCTTCCCCTGCTGACGGCAGAGTAGGTACAGATGATCTACATGTCTGTAAGGCTGAGATTAAAGTTGTTTGTCTAGTTCTTGCTCCCCTTTTTCTTGTGCCGCTCATTCCAATTTTATCTAGGAGTCAAGTTCAAACTGAGTTGTTCCCATGAGAATGCCACAGCCCAGGAGCAAACAGTCAAATAGGAGGAAAGGAAAGAGAAAGTAAAATAGTGTCACTGCTGTAAATCAAAAATCCTCTAGAGGGAGCTTAGAATGTCTTGAGGGAAGAAGTCAAATCAAATAAGATCAATAAAGTCAAATTTAATGTCCAAAGACCTTCAGTAACTAATATTTAGCAGAGTTGGTGTTAACAGCATAACATTGTTTCTGACAAGTGCCAACTGGTATTTCAAAGTAGCAAGTCTAAAAATGCTCTAAATGTTGCAAGTCCAAATACACAATAGCCAAGTCTGCAAACTGACAGTTCTGCTGTTCAGGCAGCCCAAGTCCCTGGGCTTCTCAGTCAGAATTTGTAGTTCCCAAGGCAGAATATTAACACAGTCCAAATAAAAGATAAATCCAATAAATAAGTTAAGTCCTTACTTTGCCTAAAAACAGCTTCAATGAGTGCTCAATTCAGATAGTTTAAAGAGCCTCTTCAATGGCTCCACTCCTCCAGCTCTTTTTGCTTTGAAATTTAAGTAGCAGCGGAAGACGGACTTCCTTTTAACATCTCTCTGCTTTCAGCCAAATTTCCATTAATTTAGACTCCAATTGTGAAAAGTCCCTCCTTACTCACGGGTTGTTGCTTTTCTGTTCCGAATATTTTGAGGAAAAAAGGTCAGCGCTCACCGACAGCAGCTGCGCGGCTTCACTCTACAGAGTAGCGATCGACTCACAGCGCCGCAACCCCCTCCACGATCTGAGGCTCCTTACGGGGTCTCTTCAACGTTTCAAGGGTCGCTTCTGGCACCCGCTGAGTCCCACGTCCCCAGGCTCTTGCTGCCTGGGGTTTTCCAGCACGGGTCTCCGCTTTGCCGTAGCGGACGACCCAATTCTGTAGAGCTTCCTCCTCACAGCGCGAGAAGGACCGTCATTGTCGTTCTCGCCGCCTCCGGAAGTCGGTGATCACTCTCTGTTTGCAATGTGGGTAGTACTGGATGTCAAGGTTGCAAAAGAGACTGCAGGTAAGCTGAAACCTCCGTTCTACGATAGAAAGGTTTGTGGAAAGCAGAATCTTCAGTGCCTAGAGAAACCTACAACCTGAAAAGAACCCGATCACCCCACCCTACTACAGATCTTGCCAGTTTCTATTTTTGTCCACCTGATCAATTCCTGAGCAGGGGTTTTCCTTGCCTGCCTACCAGGCTCCACCCTATCCCCAGAGGCAGATGGCACACAGCCAAGTGCCTCTTTCTTTCCTCTGTGGCATGAGCCTATTCAGCCCTTCCCCGTGCATAGTCCACACAAGCCCCACAATGAAACATCCAAGTGTATTCTCAGACTCATTTCCCTGCATTTGCAGGCTTCAGCTTTCTCCAGGATGAAATAGGCAGTGTCTGGGGGCCAGAGGAAAGGAGCCTTAAGGAAAAGGAGAAACTGTTATGCAGTGTTTAAGCTTGGTTGTGGCAGAGTCTAGAAAGAATGCAGAGAAACTGAAAGACAGTCGGCGTTGCCCCGTTCTGCTCAAACAGCCCTGGAAGAAGTGCATGCTAGCATCATCCTACCTTGTAGCCACATATTGGATCAGTTTCTTTTGCTTTTAATCTAAACAGGATCTTCAGAGTCTTGAGAAAATCGACTTAAAATGCATATCATTTCCCTCCGTCAATTAAAACCACATTCAGTACCTGCCTTTCATTGCCCAGAAATCCGAACGCTGCAGAGCCCGAAAAACAGACTTTATGTGTATGATCTAGAGTTAGCCAACATTACTCCAGAAGTGGCTGTGGACACCCCAGTTTTTCTACTGGCAACTCTCTAGTTGTCCATCTAGAGTTGTGAGAGTTGTTCGGAGAACCCTATTTTGCTCAGAGAGTTACAGTTCCCAGAGTTTTATGGGAAGAAGGATTGATTGTTAAACTACTCTGGAAATTGTAGCTTTGTGAGATACGTAGGAGCCACCGAACAACTGTCAGCACCCTTAGCAAACTACAATTTGCCTGTTCTGACCTCTGAGCTCATGTTATGGATGACTGCTAGTCCCCTGCCCCCCTGCCCCCTACTCATATGCTTTGAGTAGTGTCAGTACGAATAGGGTTTTAGGCCTCTGTTTTGGGGAACAGTTAGGGACTGACAACACCACAGATAAGGTATCTCTTTTCCAAAGGGATCAAGGCTGCCCTTGCTAATGAACAGTCGCTCAAAGTCACTGTCTCTGACATCCAGGAAAACAGCTTCTCAAGAAGCCAAACACAAGAGCCTGAAGAGGGAGAGCCTGACACTTACCCAACTGCCTTGGGGTATGTAAGGATGGGAGCTCATTAGGAAAGAACTAGCTGTGCTGTGCCAGCTGATTTTGCTGAAAACACTTCTGTAATGAGGGCCAGCTCTGGCAGGCAGAGAGCCCTGCTTGAGCTCACCTGAGCATCAGCAACCTGTGGGCTTTTAGGCTGCCATTGTTACCACCACCCCACATACACACATGCATCTCATGTCCTTTCCATGGGATTACCAGTGAACACCGAGACCCAACCTCCCTCCAGTAGGGATGCTTCTTAGCTGAAAGGGTCATCATCAGGCTCCCCCATAAATATTTCACATTCACAGTCTCTGGGAACATCTCAAAACCCATTTATTACCCATTCACCCATATTTGTTTACACAAAGCTCTCCTGAAGGTTATACAATGTCCACTGTCTATTGAGCATTCATCCTATTTCTTTGTGTGGAGGTTATACAACTTCCCATCAATCAATTATGTTATCCCACATTTTCAGGTGTGTTTCCCCCATTACTTTCCTTACAGTGAAAAGTCAATTCTTAATTTTTAAAAGTGGTTTTGTTGCACCAGAGTGCTTTAATCGATTTTAATTGTGCAGAACTCTCACAAAATACCGCTAGTTTGGAGGGGGGTATTTGTTGATTCAGTGTTAACAGGCTAAGTTTCACCTCAGTTCTGGTCCCCTTAAATCAAAGGACCTTTTATCTCTAAGCCACTACCAGAAAGGGTAGTGGCAGTATGGAAGCAATCTTGGAAGGAGGGGGATTAGGAAGAGGAGGGGGAGAAAGATTTATGCAGAACTAAAATCCCAAATGGTTTCAGCAGTAAATTTACACGTACATTCTCAAGCCTGCAGTTATGTTTCTCACCCTAGCATACCAAGAGATGGTTATCTTGCAGGGACTTCTTTCATAGCATCAATGTTTTCTGAAAGAACTACCTCAATTGTGAGGGATCCCAAAGTAAGTTCTTTACGGAATGGATTTAATAGCCTTAGCCTCTCCCTTGGAGATGTTCTGTTATCAGATTCCTTTGTTCCTTGCTAAAAGTGATGGCAGACTTCCAAGTCTATGAGCCTTTGGCACATAACATTACCTTTACCCACACACATTCACACAGAGAGAGGTGGAAGGGGGAGAAGAGAGGTATCTGGATAATAAGTAAAATATGGGAGGTAGGGCTGTTTTACACAGCTACAATAGGAAGTCATCTTGGAAAGTCCTCCATGGGGCAGCTGCCCCACATGCAAAGGCATTTCCCACACCCTGGCGCATTGCACAGATCTGCTCTCACCACACATTTTGTCTGCAAGCCACAGTAAACTGCTGCCAGAATTTTGAAGGTAGCATGAAGACAGATCATGGGGTGGGATTCCCCAGTGGCATGACAAACTGGGATACATGGTGAAATCGCTCACTGGCTAGAGAAGACACCACAGAAAAGCAAGGCTTGAGCTGTGGTCTCAATAGAAAAAGAGGGAAATGAGAGAGGCCAAGAGGTTGCCAGATCCCCTTCTGTTCCACCCATTGCGAAGTCTGCCTTCTGCACTGATGTAGCCTCATCATATACAATTGCTCTTGCCATTTCAGCATAAATTTCCTACACGTACGCTCTCTCCACCAAAACTGATGAACAACACTGCACAGTTTTGCCATTGCCTTCCAGTGTGTAGGGAGGGAAACTTCGCATGGAAAAAAATAAACAAAGTTCAAGGCACAACCGAAGCCAAATCTCCTCAGCTGAGAGGCCCCGAGGCCAAAGAGCTAAGTCACTGCAGAAACTTGGATCATGTCTTCTTCTAAAAGCTTTTTGATCCTTCCCCGTAAATCAGCATTCTATGAAATCAGGGTGGCCCTCAGCCTCTGCTGCCTTTCTAGACAGAGCATTTGTCTTTCATTTTGTAGGTAACAAGCAACAGCAGCAGCAGCCCTCTGTCGCCGGGCAATGGGATTCAGCAAGTGTGTGCATGTGGGTGGGAGGGAACCAAAGATCTGGAGGAACACTTTTCATTTCTCATCGTAGTTACACATCAAGCTGGCACGGCATGATGGCTGAGGCTGCAAAAATCTATAAATTGCAATCTAGTCTACACAGGCTTCCAACGGAGGACACGCTTGGTGGGTTAGAAGACAGTAGAACTTCCCATGCAGGAAAAGTGTGTGTGAATTGCAGCTCCATCTCTCCTCTGTTCTGTCTCCATCCTGCCTTACTTCCACTGGTTATAGCTATTGAGTCATCAGCCTCTGTGACCCCAAGAAAACCAGCAGAGTCCTGGTTTAGTGACAGGGTGGTGCTGTGGGTTAAACCACAGAGCCTAGGGCTTGCCGATCAGAACGTCGGCGGTTCGATTCCCTGCAACGGGGTGAGCTCCCGTTGCTCGGTCCCTGCTCCTGCCAACCTAGCAGTTCCAAAGCATGTCAAAGTGCAAGTAGATAAATAGGTACCGCTCTGGTGGGAAGGTAAACAGCATTTCCGTGTGCAACTCTGGTTCGCCAGAAGCGGCTTAGTCATGCTGGTCACATGATCCGGAAGCTGTACGCTGGCTCCCTCGGCCAATAAAGCGAGATGAGTGTCGCAACCCCAGAGTCGGTCACAACTGGACCTAATGGTCAGGGGTCCCTTTACCTTTACCTTCACCTCTACCAGAGTTTTGAGAGATGGTGACCTTATCACCACCAGAAGCTAATGGACCAGCTTAAAGCATACACATGCATCTCCCTTACACAGGACTTGCTCATGGGACATCCAAGGGAGGCCGTCTGCCAAAATGCAAATCCTCAAGAGCAGCACAACTCCACAGAGCCTTCGCAAGGTCCTGTGCCTGCATTTCTGAACTTGATTTATAGCTGTTATTAATAGCTGAAGCAGTCCCAGCACAGACAATTAAAAGGCCATTGCAATAAATAAACAATCATTGTAGTGCCATAAAGCCACAAGTTGGAAGGCTAAGCAAAACTAGGAGCTGGCTGTGCCAGAGAGGACCTGGCTGTCTGAATCAGCCAGGCACGCTGTTCCCCAGGGGCTGACCAGCTGCAGAGGCTGTGAAAAGCAGAGATCTCAGCCCTGGCTGCACTGCTGCTCTGCTGCAGGCAGACCCACCTGCTTCAGCCTGATGGCAATCTTTGCCACAAGTGACACCCTCCTGGGGAGCTACAAAAAGGCAATGAAAAAGCATGACTTTGGACTGGAAAGAGTCATCCTGCCATGGTCCAGCCTGAGACGAAGTCTCTTCTTCTTTTTCTCACACAGAGGCATCTAGAGAAAGGAGGAGGAGCAGGCAGAAATGACCAGCTGAACATCTAGCTCCAAGACTCCGAGAAGCTCATTTATTCTCTTTGATATTTTGTGGAGAAGTCTGCCTGGGACCGTTCCTGCTGCCATTGAATATATAGGAGCAGGGCTAGTACAGCATAGCAGCTGAGCATCACTTCCTTTAAAACGCTACATTCCACCCTAGAGTTCTCTTCTGGCATCTAAGATGGGTGCAGATGAGTACATGTGGTCCAAAGGGCAGCCTCTGAGACTCGAGGATCCAGAAAAGGGAACATACTTAAGATGTGTCTCCCACACACACAGCTTGTGAAATGATTCCTAGCCCTACCTCCCTATTCCACACAGTCCCAGTGAAGGCTTCATTGCTACAGTCAACAAGCAAGTCTAGTCCCACACCCTGTCTTAGCATAACAATGTGCTTCAGGTTAAGCACATGTTACAACTATTACAGTCCATCAAATGCCTGGAGAGAAGCACACTGGAAGGGACTTGGCTGTGGACATAAGAACATAAGCCCTGCTGGATCTAGTCCAGCATCCTGTTCTCTCATTGGCCAAGCAGACGCCTATGGGAAGCCTGCAAGCTGGTCATGCACCTGGTCAGAAAGGAGCCTGGTCACCCATCAGTCTCTGGCAGAGCAATTTTGTTATGTTCAAAGCAAGTGTTGCCAGTAAGGTGGTAATTTATGAGCCAGTTATTGCTGTGCTGGGGATTCTGCCTCTGTGCACTGGAAGCAAGCCCTGCAATTTCCTGTCCATATCCCGGCTTGCTCCAGGCAAGGACTGAACACACCACAGAAGCCCCTAGAGGCAAATGCTCCTAGTTTAGCAGTGTACCATGCCCACACTGCTCATTTGTCACACATCAATGTCAGATGAAGCAGAAGGGATGATAACTGTTTCAACAGAAACACTGTGGCCTGTAAGACACTCATACTGATATACCCATACTCAAAGCTACCTGCAGTGCTGATGGATGCAGATCATGGTGCCGGCATTGCATCAGATCTGTTGGTTTGGGCCACTACAGCACCATGGATCAGAGCCCGTAGCCCTCCAGATGTGCTTGAACTCCATCTCCCAACATCTCTGACCCCTGACCATGCTGGCTGGGGCTGATGGGAGTGGGAATCCAATGACTTCTCGAAGGCCACAGGTCCCCTGTCTCTGCATTGCAGGCACTGGCATAGAGAAACAAGTGGCTGTAGGCAGGAGGACAAGCCTTCCGTCTTCCCCGGAACGTACATCTCCTCTTGGATTGCTTTCCCTTCCCTTATAGTGGTCAATAGCCAGAGCTCTGCAGGAGTTTTGGCAGCAGGATCCCTACCTCTCTTGAGAAAACATGCGGTGTTTGTGTTTGCTTGACCCTTCGCTCCTTGGGGTTGGGATGCAGGCCAGACTGTCGTGCGAGGGATATCCCTGCCGCACACAGAGCAAGCAGCAAAGAGGGTCTCTGTTTGGAACTTCTCCCGCCTCTTGGGTCACCCGCCAGATGCATCAGAGAGGTGGGAGATCCCTCAAAGCAAAACTCTAGGAAAGTGCTGCCTACGTTTTTCCAGCTGGGCTTCCCCCATACTTTCTTGTCTAGAGAAGCTACACTGATTTCTCTCTGCAGAATTGCAGGGCATGAAAGGGGTGTAAGAAGAAATCAAAATTGGGGACCCATTGCTTGAGCATTTTACTAGGCTGAAAACCATGGGCTGAAAGCATGTGCAACAGCTATGGGGAACCTTTGGCCCTCCAGATGTTGCTGAACTACAACTCCCATCAACGCTGGCCATTGGCTATATTGGCTGGGGCAGATGGGAGTTGTAGTTCTTCAACACCTGGAGGGCCAAAGGTTCCCTACTCCTAATGTATAAGCACCAGCCTTTCCCCCCACCCCATACACTGAGGGCAATGGAAGCCAATCCTTTGAATGACTGAAGATTTGGGAAATCCTACGTATTAATGTTAAGTATAATTGTTTAATTGACACTGAAATGGAGAATGCCTGAATGTGTATTACTGAAGGGGATTTTCCATGGGGCTATATTATGCACTCTGAGCTCTTTGGTGGGTTGATAATTAACTGTTGATTGTTCTCTGCTCTAAATTGCATGTGCGTCTTTGATCATGTGATGAAGGTATTTGGTCACAAATCTCCATCTTGGAAGGGTGGTAGATGTTGTCTTTGATTCTCAGGCCCAGTAAGAGAAAGATGTAAATGAAGCTCTCCAGAAGCATACAGCTCCAGACAAAACGGAGCCTGTAAGGAGAGAGAGAACCCTTTGATTCTAGTTCTGTTTGGAATGATCTTTTATTTCTAAGATGCTGAGGCTGTGATAGACAGCAGAAGGTATTGTATGGAAATTTGGATGTATATCTTTGATGTTTTTTGTTCTGTTCTGAAGAAAGTTCTGCAAGTTAAGTTTTGAACCATCTAATGGGTCTAGAGAATGTTTCATTCCAAAAGGAGTCAGTTTTTATGCATCCAGGTGCTCCAAGCTGCACAATATTAATATATGCAATCATTAATAGGTTGGAAACAGTGAGCATAATCCACATGTTGGTTGAAAAGGGCTACAGCTCTGAGGTCAAGCACATGATGCTTTGCATGCGGGCAGTCTCAGCCTCGACCCCTGGCATCTTCAGGTAGGGCCGGCAGACACCCCCATCTGAAAGTCTGGAAAGCTGCTGCCAGTCAGTGAGACAATGCTGAGCTAGATGGACCAGAGGCCTGACTGCGCATGAGGCAGCTTCTTGTGTTCTTGCATGGGCTTGGGCTTCTCTTGCTACAATTTGGAGTAGACGGTGACCTGGACCGTGTGAAGGATCTTACGAAAAATGAAAAAACCAGGCATGCTGACATAAGTGTTTGTTATGAGCAGAAAGGGGGCCAGGCTGGGTGTGTGATTTAGTGCTAGGTGGTGGAATCATCACGCGAAGCCTGGGTGAGTTCAAGGTCCAAAGAAAATAGAAGATGTTTTGGCATTTGCTGCTTGATTGCACAGAGTGGAACGTGAGAGACACAGGCCTTCGTCCAAGAAGGATCCTTGGCACATGGTGGGTGTGGTTGTCTTAGCGCCAGACAGTGCCTTGGGCAAAACAGGTGTTGTATCAGAAGGGAGCAGAGAGAATGTGGAGCACAGGTGCAACCTGGTGGGATGCAATCTGGGCAAAAAGATTCCTGCATTGCAGGGGTTTCGACGAGATGATCCTCGTGGTCCCTTCCAACTCTATGATTCATAAGCCAAAAGGCTTATGGCTGCCACCCAGTCATATTTTGGAAGCACCCTCCACTATAAATAGAAAACTTGTGTTCCTATAAACATACTATCTCATAAAGAAGGAAATTTATAGTGGAAAACAGTGGCTGTCTCATGAATGCCAGTAAGAGGTGCCAGGCAAAGAACAGCTAGAGGGGTTGTGACACGTCCGCTTGCCAAGACCTGCTGGGAGATCAAAGCACATGGCCTAATCCCTGCACATGGGCCCATGAACCCACACCAGGTTATATATAAACAATAATAAACAACCTCATGACAAATCCCCATTAGGTGATTTAGGCAGGAGAAGAGTGACTTGTCCCAGGCAAGTCAGTGAACTTCATAGTGGAACAACTAAATCTGAATTTGAGGGTGGGGCACTTCCAAACTGTTGCTATTTTTAGGTGGGTTTCAAATTCAGGTTGCACAATTAAACCTGATCTGGAATTCTTGCACAACAAGCACACTTCCTTCCAAATGCTATACTTCTTGCGACAAAGAAGGTGCACTGGAAAGTGTAGGATAAGACTTGCTTGGATGCAATGTCATCTTAACTCCTCAGCAAACAAATCAAAATGGATGCTGAATAAATAGCTGATGTTGTCTATCCTGCTTACAAACACATCGAGATGAATGTTCAATAAATAGATTGTCCAGAAGTTCCCTGGGTCTCTCATATCCACAGACTGGTCTATTAACAGCACCTCCATAGCTTCCAAAATGGAGGCATGGGGAAATGACTGCATCATATTGGCTGACAAGGGAATGCAAATGGAATAGAATGAAAGGAAACCCAAATCCTATACACCAGAGATGGAGAATCTTTTTCAATCCTTCCACCCTGGTCATCAGCCATCTGGAGGCCATGTGCCACTGGCAGGAGGAGCCAGAGGCAAAAGGGGGTGAGGCAAAGGTAACTCCTGCCATTGAAGAGTATGCTACATTCCAGCCACCCAAAAGTGACAGGACCCACTCCCCTTCATCCCTCCGCATCTCTCGATTCAGGCAAGCAAGAGGCATTATGACAATTCAAGGACACATTTGAACTATCCAAATCCAAGAGTACATTTCAGCCTGGGGAGAGGGGTAGGGTCTGGGGAGAGTATTGCTGAGGGTCAGGTTGTTGGTGGAATGTGAACTATGAGTTAAATCACAAAGTGCTTGGTCTCATGTCCTGACTTAGCACATCCACCATGTCTAGATGTTCCGAGATAAGAGAGCAGGTGCACCGGGTTACCACAGGAACAGGGCAGAGATTCAGGTGTATGACTTGCTGAGTCATTCACCCTCCTGTTGATTCAGGAGTGTAGAGACATGGCGATAGCTCAGCTGGTAGAGCATGATACCCTTAATTTCAGGGTTGTGGTTTTGAGCCCCACATTGGGTGAAAGATTCCTGCATTGCAGGGAGATGGTCCCCGCGGCCCCTCCCAACTCTACCATTCCATGACTCTATGGCACCAAAGTGATAATAGCTTCCAGGGCATTGCTTTCATTATGTTCCTGTTCCGGTGTCCTGTTGCATGTCCTGATGTTATCCTGTTTGCTGTCAGGGTCTGACTCTGAACCTGTGAGAGTCAGGGGAAGGCTGTGGGTTTTTACACAGCAGTGTTAGCTAGCATGGTGATAGTATTACTTGATGTGTACATCTCTACCTTTACTTCAAAGATCAGAAGAACTGTATGTTGTAGATAGTGGTGTTTAGGTTTGTCTCGTGTCTGGAGACAATAAACACTTTGTTACCTTGAACCGTGTGGGAGACGAGTTTTTTGCTTAACCAAGGACTCTGGAAGAAGTCTGCTGGGAGCAGGAAAACTCTGAAGACTCTGCTGGGGCTCCACATACTCTGATGATACATCACAAAGGTTGAGGTGTGGTGAACTATCAAGCAACTTCCACAAATCACCAACACAGGTAAGGAGGCATGGACTGCCACATTTGACCCCTGGGCTTGAGGTTCTCCACCATCTCTGAGTAAGCTCAACTGAGAACAATATGTTAGTGGGCAACTAAGTTTTAGTCACAGCAGACCGATTGAAATTAATGGACCCAACTTAGAAATGCTCATCAATTTCAGTGTGTCTGCTCTGAGTGAAATGTAGTTGAATACCACCCAACTGAGACTTGTAGACTTGTACAGTAAAGCAAAAATTACAGTGAAATCATTGAGGTGTCTAAAGGAGACGAGGCAGTAATGGGTGGTTATAGATTGGGAAAATGTTTTCCAGTCACAAACAAAAAGGTAAAAATTCTTGATACCCTAAATGACATGGAACTGATCATGGGGAAGGAAGGCAACCCTGGACTTAAACTTAGGAACACCCAGCACCTGGTGCAAAATGTAAGTGCTGCTAAACTGATTGGAACAGTGACCACAGGGCTATCAAATTCAGCCCATGTGGGAGTGGACGGTTGCCAAGAAAATGCTGCATGGCCACATCTGACTTCAAAAGAGAAATGTCTAAAAATGATGGGACTGGTGAAAAGGAAGTTGAAACGGAAAGTCAAGGGGATCAGATTTCTCCAGAACGCTTGGGAGTTATTCAAAACTACAGTAATAGAATAATAGAATCTCTTCTGCTTATGTACATACTGCACACCACGAACGGTACCACCACAGCCCAGAGCTTGCCAATATGGTTAAAATGTATAATTAAGAAAGCAATTAGGCGAGGAGGACTCCTTCAGAAAACAGAAGCCTTGTCCAAACAAGAATCATAGAATTGTTTAGATGGAAGGGACTGCGAGGGTCCAACCCCCTGCATTGCAGGAATCTTTTGAGATTAAGAGACTTATGCTCTTCCCACTGAGCTATCCACCTTAGGAGAACTGTTAAAAAATCATTTCCTTATAATGTTAAATATTCAGTGAGAATTATATGAATAAACAAGTAGAGAGAGTGCTCTTGTGCTTATGAGCTTCGCTTCAGCATCCGTTTGGCCATGTGAGAATAGTATGCTGGACTAGATGGGCCCTTGGCCTGATCCAGCAGGGCTCTGCTTGTGTGGCAAGAACTGACTTCCAGGAAAGAGCACAGCTGGCACATCAGCCAAAGCTGATAAAAGGCACCACTGTTTAGTCACTGGTTTCACCTGAGCCTCGAACAGCAGCATCCCTGATCAGTCAGGGAGAGTGCAACCCTATCCGAAGGAGGTTGCACCCTTAATCCTAATGCAGAACGAGAACCAAACAGCAGCAATTCCACAAGTTTCCATCATGTTCACTAGGAGCCAAAAATCACTGCCAAATGAAAGGAACTGGAGCTTTCAGATAGTTACCACGGCTAATAGCTCAAGATGAAAACTGCTTGCAAACTGTTTTTGACACTTCCTCCCACCTTCTCTGTTCGTGACAATGTTGGTGAAGTTCAAATTCAGTTTATAAATATATTTTTTAAAAGATTTGTCCCATACAGACTTGAACAATTTCACCAGGGATGAAGGGTATGGTTAACAAATAATACAGTCTTCCAGAGGTTACATAAGAGTAGATTTCCAAAGGCTGCATCTTTAAGGGGCTTGCCATATGCCTTGAGGTCTCTTCTCTGCTGGGGAAGTTCAGCAGGCATGAAACCAGAAAGGCCATTCCAGCCTGATGGATGGTGCACATTACAATCCATCAGCAGGCATTTCCCTTTCCCTGCAAGAAGGATGATGTGAGCCCGCAATAACTTACACATCAGTGTAGGAGGGTGCAGGTGAAAGTGCACCCTTCCTCAGACAGCAGCCCTTTCTCCCAAATGGCCCTTAACCAGAATTTACAGTGTCAAAATAAGGTGGCAGTTTGGGTATTGTGGGTACCCAACTGGAAACCGCCGAGAGCTGTTCCCTGCACCTAAAGCATTCCACTATTTAGAGAGGCTCTGTTCCAGGCCCTTGCTCCTGGCAACTGCTCAAGAAAACATCATCTCTCTGCACAAAGCTATTTACGGGCCATAAACACCAGCCAAAATCAACCTGGGCAGCTGAGGGTGTGCGTGTGTGGATAGAGACCTGTCCCCTCTCACTCTGTTCTTCCATGCGCAACGCAGTGAGCGACAGAAGTGTTCATTCCTTCGCATTCTGCAGCCCCAGGGCCTTCCTGCATGATCGGTCAAATGCACATCCCAGTCACAAGTCAGCCCTCGTCTCATACTTCAAGTAATCATGTTCTGGCAATAACAGCAGCCATCATTCCATTAGGTAGCCCTCGGGGCACCAATCTTTCAGCTCCTCATCTGTACAGTCAGGATAATTGGATAGGTCTACCTTGTCTGGATGCTTTCCATAGGCTTTTAATCTCATGGCCGTGGGTTCAAGCAAAAGATCCCTGTGTTTCAGGGGTTTGGACCAGACGGCCCTCAGAGTCTCTTCCAGCTCGACAATTCTATGGTTCTATGCAAAGTGTTTTGAAGAACATAAATGCTAAATGTTGTCGGTGTTGTTTAGTCGTTTAGTCGTGTCCGACTCTTCGTGTCCCCATGGACCAGAGCACGCCAGGCACCCCTGTCCTCCACCGCCTCCCGCAACTTGGTCAAACTCATGCTGGTAGCTTCGAGAACACTGTCCAACCATCTCATCCTTTATCGTCCCCTTCTCCTTGTGCCCTCCATCTTTCCCAACATCAGGGTCTTTTCCAGGGAGTCTTCTCTTCTCATGAGGTGGCCAAAGTATTGGAGCCTCAGCTTCACGATCTGTCCTTCCAGTGAGCACTCAGGGCTGATTTCCTTAAGAATGCATAGGTTTGATCTTCTTGCAGTCCATGGGACTCTCAAGAGTCTCCTCCAGCACCATAATTCAAAAGCATCAATTCTTCGGCGACCAGCCTTCTTTATGGTCCAGCTCTCACTTCCATACATCACTACTGGGAAAACCATAGCTTTAACTATACGGACCTTTGTTGGCAAGGTGATGTCTCTGCTTTTTAAAATGCTGTCTAGGTTTGTTATTGCTTTTCTCCCATGTTGTCTGTATAGCCTGGTAATTGACCTCCATGGATAGATATGCACTACAGAGCAGGAAAGGGGGAAAGTTCAGCCTCCAAAGTATTGTGTGCATCCAACAGGTGCCGAGGAAACTTGTGCAGCAGACACATAGTAATCGCAAGAGAGGCGAACGCACTACTTGCAGAAGCGTTTCGTTTTCCCAGATCGGAAACCGACAACAACTCTGCGGCAGGAGCATTGTGGAAATGTGGTGTCCACAACCACAAGAGGAGAAGAGATCCTTAGTGGGCAAAGAAATTAAGGGGGAATCCACACCTCCCATACGAATTGATCATATGGAATAGCACCCACCCACCCCTACTTAGAGCCACCAGTTGGCCTACCTTGCCTGTAAGTGCTCCTGACTCCTCTTTCCCCCAGTTCCTTGCTAGGAATTCCTCCTCTCAACATCTGGAAGAAACTATAAAGAATGCTGCATCTGTGCCCACCTGCTTCCACTTAGGAATAAGGGATTACTTGCCTTTTATTTGAGGGGAAAGAAAAGATTTAAATCCCTGCTGCCCCTTTCCCACCTCCCACTGCTTTGGCTCCCCTGCACCCCCCCAGCCCCCCACCTTTCCTGCAGCACATATGCTAGGATGAGCTCAGGAATGCAGTTTTTATTCCCCGGACTTTCTTTGATTTACAAATACAGTGAAAGCACTGATTAGTAATTGTCCACACATTTGTTCACACACTATCAGCAGGATTAAGGATTTTTATTTAATTTTATTGCATTCCCAATTTTATTGCCATTACAAATGGTGATAACAACCTGCGATTGTGCGAACACTCTGGCTTAATTGTAATCTGGAATAAATAAGGGCTCAACCTGAGTTGATAAGAACAGTCATAAATTGGCACTGGAGATATGCAGAAAGCAGACACTCCTTTTTCCTACGCTGGAAACATCCTGATTATATGTTCAGAAGACTGGTTGCTGGCTAATGATTGCGAGGATTTGAAATCAAACAAACCAGAGATTGGAGGAAATGTCCTCTTTTTTGCATTCATATTTTGTCTTTAAAATGGCAGTTCAAGTATGCTTAAAGGGTAAATAATCTGCTCTTTGAATGCATCCAAATATTGAATCTAGTCCGTGCCCATAATTGTATTAACAGAACCCTTAATATCAATAATTATTATTCCACGTGACATTCCCTTATTATTACAGTGATCTGGAATGCAATTTAAAGAGTATGGTATCATACCTTCCAACTTCCTATTCTGTTGTTGTTGTTGTTAATGTTATTATTATTCTGTGTATACCCTGCCCATCTGACTGGGTTTTCCCAGCATAATAAAACAGTAAACAGCAAAAAACTTCCCTATACAGGGCTGCTTTCAGATGGCTCAGGGCTCGGATAATGCCATACCCTCCAACATTTCTCCAATGAAAACAGGGACATCCTACTATACCCTCCAACATTTCTCTGATAAAAATAGGGACATCCTAAGGAAAAGTGGGACTTTCTGGGATTGATTCAGAAACCAGGATACCTTCTGTAAATCCAGGACTGTCCCTGGAAAACAGAGACACTTAGAGTGCCTCTAGTATAAATACCCTGTGAGTTTCATCAAGGGACGGTTTGTTTTGCCCAACCGTTCAAAGGAAACACCCCACAACAAGGGCAATGGCACCACTGGCCAATTTGTCCCAGAAAGGTTTAAGCGAGGCAGAGGACTCCACTAGGATTTCAGTCAGCTGTCAGTCCAGAGGCCCTGATTGTCCTTTGAAAAGCTTTAAAGCAGCAAGAGACATTGTAGCTGGAGAATCATTATAGAAATAAGACTGATGTAAAGATGAAGGGTACTTTTTCAAAGTATCAGAGAGCTATTCAGAAGTTTTTATTACCCCGTATATATAGTCTATATCAGGACGGACCCAAGACATTTTGGTGCCTGAGGTGAACCAGAAAATGGTGTCCTCCCCACCTGGGAATAAGATCCATTGAACTAAATGGGACTTACTTCGGAGTAGACCTTGCATGGTTTGTTAGTGTGTGTGCAATATTTACTGTATAAACAATTAAACATTACAAATCACCATATTGGTATGCAGCGATAAAATAATTAAAATACTGCAGTTAAAAAGAGATAAAAGAAACTTTGGAGTCAACTCATCCTTCTGAGAAAGCTTGTAAAAACAAAAACAAGAAGTTTTAAGCATCTGGTGGAATGTGCAGAATGTCAGGGCCTGTCTAGCTCCAGCAATGGTTAGTGACTTTATAAATCATTCTCTAGCATAAAAACTACTTTTAAAGAAACTGCTTCCTGCACAAAAACCCACTTGAAATTTGGCAGGCTTAATCCATTCAGTAGGATAATCTTTGCCTGCAAATTTCATCCACTTATGTGAAAAGCGAAAAAGGTATAGCCCTTGTTAGATCCACCATTAAAGACAATGGGGGTAAAACTAAGCTGCTGATTTAACAGATAAGATATGGAGCTAAATAACGAAGCAAGTTGGAATGACACGGAGCAGATCTGAAACTGATTAGGCTGCTTCCAAGCATTACAGGTACAGATACAAGATGAACATTGTGTTTACTGTACACCCACGGTAAATGCAAACTTCGGGTGGTATCCAGTACCTTTGGCCTGTTAGCATGAGGATTTATGCTAGTTCAACACAACTTTCCTTCTCTGCCCCTCTTGCAAATCCCATGCTTTCCCCAAATTGGAAGACTGGGAAGGCCCCATTGCACTAGTGTAAATCCTTTCACTAACAGAACGAGAGAATTAGTGCTACTTTGGATATAAACCTCTGTTGCTATCTCTGTTTCCAGCACCCTTCTGACTACTTGTCCCTAATCAAATAGCTTTCGTACCATTCAAAAGCCCATACAAAGCTCAAACACTTTAGATTGTAGATTACTTTTGAAACTGTGTTCTGTTTTTAGCTTTGTCATCTTTTGTTTCATGTCGTTATGCTTATGTGTTGGGATTTTAAACTGTATTTATATGTTGCAGGAATTAATTACTCATGCTTTTGTACATGACCCTGGAATGTTCTGATGAAGAATGCTTAAGAAACAGGACTGGGGTCTTGGACAAAAGAAATGTCTGCATATGCAACAATGGCTCTAGTATGCTGATTTGCTCAAAACTATCATAGTGCCAAGGCCTGCTGAGAAAAAATAGCTGGTGCATCTAAAGCAGGGATGCAAGTTCCAGAGCCTGAAAAGGTTTCTGTGCCTTTAAGCATTGCATAGAATGGATAACTCTACTTGGTAGAACTTTTAATCCTGCTCTTAAAGGTACAGGAGCCCCCTTGAAGTCTGGTTCTGACTTCATTTTTCTAAGGAAGATTCAATCTAGTCCCGCTGTCTTCCCATCTCTTCTTGTCCATTGCCCGTCCCCGTCCCCTCTGCTGAGTCGCTTTCTGGCTGGGGTCTGACTAATGTTCATTATTTCATAGCACCCATCCTTCAGCCAAAGGGGCAAGCCCTACATCTGTGTACCAAGAGAGTCCTGATTAAAGGCCACATTCCAGACCATTTTGCTTTGAAATCAAGATGGGTTTGCATTACTGCCGGGCTAAACACTGCTATTTTCTTCCTCTTCCCAACCGGCTGGGTTTTCCTAAGCGGAGGGAGCCAACATCTCATTAGGGTTTTCTCTTTAAGCAGGCAGTCATGTGGAGCTAATCAGGATAAACAGTCCACAAGTGGCACCAAAAATGGAGCAGGAAGCACGTAGAAGGATGAGTGGGAGCATTCAAAGGGCAAAGGGGGCACAGGAGGGGCACTGCGAGGAGCAAAGGGGGGAAGCAGGGGAGTCCATTGCAATTTTGACTCGGGGTACAGGTGAGGGAGAAACCGCATTTGAAGGTGAACCAGCCTAATGAACCTGTTCCAAGTGCAGTTCTCTAGCCAAGCAATGTGTGCAAAAATGCATATACCGGGGTGAGTTGTGCATAAAATTTATATATTAGTGAAAATAAGATATGAAAGTGTGTTATAGTCAGGAAATGTGAATATTAGTCAAAGCTACATACAAACATGAGTATCAGTTTGCACCGAAATGCTGAAGAATCTTCATGGACATTGCTATGGAAGGTTGGGGAATCCTCTGGAGCAGATTTCAGGGGAGAATAGAGGAAGCCCTGTGGTGGGAGTGGAGCTTGGCACCCCCACTGTTGTGCACATACCGCTGCTTTTTGTAGGCTCTGGTTGCATGACGAGCTGGTGAACATATGCAGCTCAGAGGTGGGACCCACCATTGTGATCCATTCCTCACCCCCATTCATCTATGTTCTCAGTATATCCTGTTTGGTCTTGTGAACAGGGTGAAAATGGCGGTGAGCTTCCCATAATAAAGCATTTAGATTTTTCGCATTAAGGCCACCAGGGGGCACTAGGAAGCACCATCCTCCCAGGCATATAAAGTCACTTCTATTAAACTCCTGCCAGATCCCTGCTTTCTTTGGCTTTACCAGTGAGCAAATGCTGCCCTCTTGTGGCCACCAGTAGGAATCCTGGATAAGCACGCCATGGAGTCTTTTTTCCTGCGCCAAGGCATCCAGGGCCTTCTCTCCCCCCTGAGCCCCATTGTTGAGAACGATATCCAAAACAGCCAGGATAAACAGCCCGAGTGGATTTACATGCACAATGCTTCACTCTTCGCAAAAGAATTCAAGGCGACAGCCTCCACCCCAATCCTGCTCCATATGTCAGAGCTGAGTCCGATCCTCTGGTCTTCATTATAGAGCAGCTTCAGCCCATTGTCTCTGTGCCTTATTAATACCGTATGCACTCTCGGCGGCAGGCAGCATGCATGCAAAGAACAGAGAGCAGAGCCCACGAGACAAAGAGCTGCGCAAATCACAAAAGCCACCTGCCTGCCTTTGAAGAGCATCCTCTTCGGCCTCTCTCACAGAGGGAGACCTCCTGGCTCTTGATCCTTGGAGGGCTATTGCAGGAAAGTGATCATTCGCTCCACAAGTGTGCATCAATGTCTCTGCTCCACCTCCACCTCCCACTGTGATGGTCCAACTTTGGCATCCTGGTTGCTTATTTCATTCAAATCGTCTGCAGTCATTCCTCCTCAAAGCACATGACATCTGAACTTTTACTCAAGCTCCATAGGTGGTTCCCAAGCATTTTCTAAGGAGAACCCATCAAGAAACTTTCCAGCAAGGGATTTTGAGTGCATGCCAGGGTGGGGGTATGAGGACTCCTCCAGGCAGCCTGTTTACAGAGCATTCATCCTGATTTCCTTGTTCAAAGTTAACAAGGAAATTAAACTATCTCTGGTCTTTGCTGAGACTTCATCCTGATTTGCTTGCGGTCTGTTTCTACACCTTCCTGTTGATAATGTGTTCATTGCACACTTTTCAGTGCAATTACCTGTCACTTTCCTAACTGCAAATATTCTGGTTGATATTCTTTTTTAAAGCGGTTTTGTTGCACTAGAGTGACAGAACACTTTAATCCACTTTATCTGCACAAAGCTTAAATCTTGGGATGTACTTGACTCCCTTCTGCAAAATACTGACAGTCTGGAGGCAAGCCCCAAGTTTGAAGATTCAAATACTCTGGTGCCTGACACAGCAACTGGGCTAATTTTTACTAATTCAAACAGCACAGCACCTCCAGGGAATGAGTTATGAGAGTCAGCATGGGTGGCACAATGCAAATGACAGATTAATTGGCAAATATTTTGCATCTTTCCCTCTCCCCTCACTGTTGCTTCTTGCATACTTCAGCATTAAATGGCTCAACCAGCAGCAGAGGAAATGACCATTTAGGTATAGATTTAATCTCTCTGCTGGGCTGCTGACCAAGAAAGTAACCTGCTTGATTTTGCAATCTTAAGCAAACTTGCCTGGAAATACCACTCACAAATAAACTGGTCACAATGTCAAGTAAGTATGTTCAAGATTGCTGTGACATTTTCTGTCCTCTAAGCTCACAGCTGGAAGCCATGCTTCCAGTCCTGTGAGTAGGTCACAGAATCCAATGCCGTTCTCATCCATATCATTATCAGCAAGGCTTGAACTTTGCAGCTCTATTAAACGAAAATAGTGTTCCAAAACAGCTGGTAATTGTAAGACCAGTTTGCATGCAATGCTAAGCCAAACCATGGATTAGTGCAAACAAACAAACAAACAAACAAACAAACAAGTGGGTTCCTGGAGTGAAGACTGCGGCTGCTGCAGTCCTCCCTTGGTCTTGTCGCTGCTACGTACCCAGGACTATGTCCTGGCTTGGCACATCTTTATTTCAAAACCTGGTTGCATGGTTTATGTGCCCCACCACCACAGTAAACCACAAGCAGTAAACAGGACTTGGGAGGAGTGCAGGGGGCGTGATCTTTGCTCTAGGAACCCATGCATTGGCTTGATTGCCAAAGTTTGGCCACAGTTTGGCTTGCTGTTGCATGAGCAACAGGTCATAATGAACTCTGCAAATAAAAAAATAATGAACTCTGCAATTTCCCACCAAATTCATTGCACCTCATCTAGGTTTTTGAACGACTGCCCCTCCAGCTTCCCACCCCAACCCCAGTTATAGGAAGAAGCATTCCCACAGGAACATAGGTAGATGCCTTATACCAGGTCAAGCTATTTGTCGATCTTGCCCTGTATTATCTATACGGACTGACTGTGGCTCTCAGGGTTTCAGACAGGGGACATTCCCAGCTCTCCCTGGAGATATTGGGGATTGAACCTGCAACCTTTTGCATGCTAAGCAGATCCTCTGCCACTGAGCTACTGCTCTACAGGGTTCTGCTTGTGGAAGTAAAGGCCCACCACAAAGAACAGATGCATCAGGATGCAAATGCAGGCGAGGAAGAAAGGTGATAAAGATGTGGCCAAGAAGGGGAGGGAAAGGCAGGAGCAGGCAGGAGAAAGAGAGTTGGGTTAGGCCCAAACTCAACATGGGGTTAAATGCGTCTTTGTGCTTGGCATGCTGCTCTCTGTAAATGCAGGGGATTCCCTCCCAAGGCAAATATCAGCTTCAGGGGAGTGATTTTCTTCAGGATCAGGCAGGGGGGAAAGGGTTAAATCTCCCCTGTCTGCTGCAATTCCCATAATTATCACACATGCCAGCTGATACAGTTTGCATTTTCAAAAACCTGCAGGTTAAATGCATAGACAGTTTTAACACATTGCCCTTTTTTTAGGCCCTCCGTGAGCGATAGGGGAAGAGAAAGAGACAAAGGAGGAGCAGAGAGGAAGGAGAGATTCTTCCATGGTTCACTGGTTGGGCAGCGAGGAGGAGGAGGAGGAGGAGGAGTCAAGCTGCGCAAAAGGGATTCATGCCCTGGAATTCAAAGGCCTTGAGGATCTTTTTCTGTGTACTGTAAAGAGTCCTGAAATCGCATCCTTCTGCCTCCGGTGTGTTGGTCAACAGCCAGTTCTTTACTCTTCTCGGCTATCAGATGGGCTCCTCTGCCTCAAAGCTAGGCTCGCATTCGTTACTGGCGATCTTCAAAGGCAAGCAAAAACTCCAAGCGACTTTGATGAACGATGACGTTAAGAGAAGCACCTACTTGGTTGAATCTATATACCACATTTTTTTTATATCACACTTGCTTTAAGGAGTTCAAGGCGGGCTTCTTAGCGCCTTTCCACCCATCGCAATGCAAGGTTGTCCTCACAACAAACAGTCCTGTAAAATAGGTTAAGCTGAGAGAGTGACTGGCCTCAGGTTTTCGACAGCAGTTTCTCACGAGGGCCCAGGAGTTATGGAGGCACTTGAGCCAAGTCCAGACATTAACAGGATGCCAGCTGACTATTGCAAATATACCTGTTGATTTGCCACACTAAAAGTATTGTTAAATAAGTCAGGGCTCCTCCAGGCAAGCTGCTTATTCAGTCGATTTGCTTGCATAAAGCTACCACGGAGGTTACAAGGTGTCTAGTCTTTACTGAGTATTCATTCTGATTTGTTTGCAGGGAGGTTATATGACAATGCACATTCATCCTGATTTACTTGTGCGGTGCTTATGCATCTTCCCTGTAAACCATTTCTTCATTCCACACTTTTTAGTGAATTTCCCCATTACTTTCCTAACTACAAAAAGCCTCTTTTCAAAAGACAGTGGGTTTAAAGTGCTAGGGTGATAGAGTTCATTTTAGTGCATGCATTATTGGTTATGCAATTGAATCTCTCCCATAAAATATCAACCATCTGGAAGCAATCTAATTGTTACTCATTAATATATCTCCAGCAGGATTTCAAGAATATTGCTAGGGTAGTCAGCTATCTCCCATTATAAAGAACTGCCCTCTTTTTCTTCTGATTCCCAAAACTGTGAAATATCATATATCCTTATGTGAACATGCCAGGGTACTAAGATCCTCAGGTGAGCACCTTCTCTCACTCAAACCAACATCAGGAGCAGAGTTGGTGGTGAAACAAGAGCCTTTTCTGTGGCTGCTCCCATATTGCAAAATTCCCTCCCCAAAGAGGTTAGGTTGGCTCCCTCTTTGTCATACTTCTGCCAGCAAGCTAAGACATCCCTATTCAGTCAGGCCTTTGGAAATGCTGATCACTGGACTACATACTAGCAGAGCAAACTGTATTCTGCTACTGGTTCCCCATGTGTTCTGATGTATTTTTATTTCTGTATTTTATAATGATGCTTCTAAATCTTGGGTGCCACCTTGAATCCCATCTTGGGAGAAAGGCCAGATATAAATGCATTAAATTAAACAAATTAACTAAATAAAATTGTCTAGAGCACAGTTTATAAAACCGTGCTCTGTGAACCATGGTGGTCTGCCAACTGCATTCATGTGGTCAATGGAAAGGTTGTGGTCTGGGCTAAAAGCCCTACCATTAGGCAAAGTGAGACAACTGCCTCAGGCGGTGGTAGCCGGTGGGGGTGGGGGCAGTAACACTGCAGAACACTTGAGAATAACTTCCCTTGGCCTTGAATTATATTTTTTTTACAAAGGCTGTCTTGACCAGGGCCAGATTATCAAACAGGCTGACACTGCTGTGGCTTAGGGTCCATGAAGTCCACTAATTTTCTCCTGACTTCACAGAACTTTCTCCCCGGAGACAGGCACATCCATCACATTAGAAAGGCAAAACTACAATGATGGAAGTATGAGTTATGTACGTGCTTTGATTTGTAGAGTAACAGAAGTTTATTAAGTGGGAGACCCTCAGCCATTTTCTGGGGGGTGGGGTGGGGGGAGTTTGAGAACCCCTGCCCCAGAGTAATGACTTCCTACCTTTGTCCCCCTTGTTCACACCTCCTGCTCGGGAGGCCATATGCTTGAATTGCCTGCATGGTAAGGGGTGTTCTGTCTGAGCTTTCCATTTCGTTCCCTCTCCACCTCCACCTGGAGTGTGATCCTGCATGAATTGTGTGGATTTGGCAGTCCCTGACACCCAACACCTCCCAGGAGCTGCTCTGATACCAGCCTTCCCTGGCCGCAGCACAAAGGCTCCTTCATCTCCCTGTGAATCATGCTGTGCAAAGGATGGGTGGGGAGGCAAGACGTGGGCTTCACCTGAGACCTGTGAGAAACTTCCCCTGGCCACCCAAGACTGGTGTCAGGATGTTTATGGACTGTCAAAGGCAGGTGAGAAAGGAGTCTACAGCAGAGAGAAGGACTACCACATACTGGTAGAAAGACAGGCTGGTGAATACATTTGGCTATACTTTGACTGCTTCTAGTCCGGCTGCCTGGCCTCTCTCTGAGCCCCGGGAACTCTCTCAAATGCATCCAGTTCAATTATTGGTTTAATAATATTTGCAGTAAAGGTGCCCTGCAGGACGGTCAGGCCCTGCAGTGAGGGTTATATGAATGGGCATAGCCAGGATTTATGCTGGGGGGGGGGGAGAGGTTGATGTTGGATATGTGTGAAACTGAGCTATCTGAAACGTGATTGGTCAGCTTAGTGTTTTTATTTATTTACTTGGTGGGGGCTGCTGCCCCCCTGCCCCCCTTGGCTATGCCCCTAGTTATATGCTTATCAGGCAAGAGAAAAGATGTCCATCTTTGCAAGAGCAAGGAAATGTGCATGCCTGGGATCAGTGGTTGTTCAGTCTGTATTCCTCTCCCTCCCCCCATTTAATCCAGATTTACCTTTTCCAGGGGGGAGGGGAACTGTTGCCAACAAGAATCCATTTACGATATTAAGCCTCCGCCTGGAAGCATCCTTACATGGGAACCTGATCAATCACCACACTGTACATGCAAGATCTAGGTAAGGATCTAGGATCTCATCTGCATGGGTGAGAGACCAGGACACTCAAATCCTGCTCCCAGTGCATCAAAGGCATGAATGACAGCCCAGAACAAGAGCTGCTGTCAATAGAGGGCATCAATCCAAGCTGCTGATGGAACGCGATTCTAACCTCTGGTGATTGCCAAATCCCATTTTCCCCTGGGCTTGTTGCCTACATTTTCTGATCACCTTTGGCGTCCCTGCTGAGCTTTCTAAAAAGAACGTTGCCTGCACAGTGGGCGGCAGCAGTTAAGGATGCCAATTAAATTACATGGAAGTAAGCCATAACACAAGTAATAATGATAGCCTAGCCCATAGCAGCCCTGAGACACTGGCAGCATTTCCCTTTGTCCCTGCCTCCCTTTACTTTACCTGCACAAGACCCAAATTACCCAGAACCGCTGCTGCCTCAGGACCCCTGGAAGCTGCCGGAGCTGCTGGAGCCCCTGCTGAGCCCAGATGCTGAGAGCAAAATGGTTTCCTATGCCCCTAAATTAAGTTTTGCCTTTGGAGGATGAAATTGCTCGTAATCCATCTAAACACTCTTCTTCCTCCCTCCTCCACCCCTCACCCCCTGCTGGCTCTCTCATATATATATATATATATATATATATATATATATATATATATATGTCTGGTTTGCATTAGAAGAAGAAGCTAAAGCTGGCGTCTCATGCCTGGAACCAGATGAGACAGCATAGGCAATGTGGCGAGAGGAAAGGCTAAGTAGATTCACTCCAAGCCAGTCAAAAGAAGCAGAAAGCTGTGGGTTGCATCTCTGTGGAGATTTTGCACAGGGCTTCTGAGGTAACCCCACCCCCTTGCAAAGGTGTATCCCCAAGGCCCTCAACCCATGCAGCCCATACATGTTTCCCTGAGGCAAAACAGAGCCAGTGTGAATGCAGGCAGCATCAGCACTGGTTTAGCTCAGCAGGAGAGTTAACCAGGAAGAAAAGATCTGGTAGCAATATCTGAAATGCTAGGGCTGAACAGGGATGAAATGCTCCTGCCCCCCCCCCACCGTTTCTTTTAAAAATTAGCATTTAATGTGCATTCCACTGTTGAGGTATATTCTGTCTGCTTCTATCCCGGCAGGTTTATATCCTGCCCTTCATCTAAGGACCTCAGCTTCTTCCTCTTCCATTCTATCCTCCATTCTACCCTCTGTGAGGGAGCCGAGGTTGAAAAACAGTGACTTCACACTATACCTTCAGAGCACATTCAAAGCACATTTTCCCTCTCAAAGAATTCTGGGCAATGCAGTTTAGTAATTTACCTTTCACGGGGCTTCAAGCCCCAGCAACTATTAAGAAACTGCAGTGTTTTTTTATATATAAAAAATGAATGTGTACACAGCCAGTGTCTGGTCCAAGGTCGCCTAGTGTGTTTCATGACTGAGTGGGGATTCAAACTGGATCTCCTCAGTTCTAGTCCAGCAGTTACACCCCACTGGCTCTCACAATGGAATGGGGCAATTACCAATTGGCATGGACCTAGCAGGGACAGGAAGATGTTATCCCACCAGACCATCAGGAAAGGGGCAGAGGAGGTGCTCTTGCCTCTGACCCAGGCTTCTGGAAGCACCTCAGCCTGAATTTCTGTCTGGAAAATATGCCACAGATTTCAGTGTGAGAAGGAGGACCCCATTCGCCTGGGGCTGGCTTCGAGTTTGCCATTGCTGCCCCACGTAATCTATGGTGTTCACCCCCCACTCAACCTAAGCTTCAGAGGCAAAAAATTTCCACCTCCAACTTGAAAGTGAGTGGAAATGGGGGGGGGGGGAGAGAGAGAGAAAAAAACACTCTGCATCTCTAGCTACTGAACTCTTTGCAGTACGGTTTCCATTGCCCTTGCCCAAGAGCAATATGGAGGGGAGGGTGGGATAAAAAGATCAGTCAGCAAGTGGAAAAAAGTGAGGGAATAGCAGGGCCTTTGATGAGAAGAGGTTGTGAAGTAAGCCTCATGCAGGACGGGTTTTCATCCCAGAAACTGGCGGCACCTCGTGTTCTGAGGTAGCCACACAGTCTCAGCCTGTCATGGGCCGGTTGGATGCAGAGGAATGGTGGGAGGAACCATTGGATGGCCCCAGGAGTGGGGACTCTCAGGCCTCGGGGCCTGAATACAACCCTCCATGCACCTGTGTCTCGCTCTTGGGGGTCTCCACAGGCCACGCCTCTCCACCAGCCTCCTTGAGTGCTTTTGCCTTGCTGAATGGTGTCTTTGCACTGTAAGGATGTCTTTGCCTGCCAGATTTGAGATGTGCCAGGGTGTGGCCTATGTCACAGTCACATCTGGGCCCCACCCATCATCAAAGGCCTGTGGCCTCTGGGGTGTGGGATGTAAACACAGGAGCAGTCAATGACAACATTCCTAGAGTGTACATGTTAGAACATGGGGAGGGATGTCTGTCCAGCAAGCAGGTAAACTTCCTGGGGACGGACTTCCTCTGCATGTGACCAGAGGTGGGTGTGGCCTCACCTGTGCAGGTAATGATAAAAGCACAGGGCAGGCAGCCACTCTTGCCTCTTGCCTCTTGCCTCTTGCCTCTCTCTCTGCCATCTTCCTTCGATGAGGAAACATCTAAGGATGCCCTCTTGGCTCTCAGCCAAGAGAGGACAGTACTATCTTCCTATAAGATAGTTTCTAAGTGCATGTAACCTTTTTAAGCCTGCCTACCTTCTGGGATCATATTGTGAACAGAACGTGAGTAAACTCTTTTATACTTTTATAAAGACTGTGTCGTGTCTTGCATTTTAAGAGGAAACAAAGGGGAAATTACCAGAGTAATTATTATAGAGGTTCTAGCGAACCTGTGCACACGTTACCGTTGCGAACTTAAAGGGGAATGTCTATAAACTCTGCTGATATTTTGGGAACTTGTTAGCACAAGTTGGATAAGGATATAATTAGTCAATATATCCTCTCCTGCACCCCAGAACATTCCCAACATGGGGAAGGTGGTAAGGCAAAGCCAACAGAGACCATACCTGGCCTTGAACTAATATGGTGCAGTCCTGAATGGAGCCGCTAGGGTAGCTTTCCCTGACCTGGTGCCCTCCAGGTGCTCTGTATTGCAATTCCCACCGTGCCTGATCACCATTAGCCATACTGGTTGGGGCTAAGGGGAACTGCAGTCTAAAACATTTGTGAAGGCCTTCTAGCAGGCTGGCAAGGAAAACATGTGTGGTCCTCCAGATGAAGCTGGATTCCAGCTCCCCTCAGCCCCAACCAGTATGGCCAATGGTCAGAAATAATGGGAGCTGTAGTCTAGGGCCATCGATTCCCTGCCCCCTAGTGGGCATTATCAGGGCTTGCCTCAGACTGAAGCCTGGCCAGAGTCAGAAGCATCATAAGGCCACATGCTTCCCTATTGGGCCCTTGGGTCACCTGACTCCTGTGCCACTGGGAGCTGCAATACCATCTTCTGACCACCTGGAGCGATGTTGCCAAACTGCAGCTGAGCACCAGTCAGTGGCTCCCTCCTTGGGTGAGCTGCCTTAGCCGTCGTGCAGAAGGGAAGCTGGCTCTGTCTTGCTGCCTAAGTCCTCAGCGGGCTCCGGTCCCCAGTGCCTGACAACAGATGAGACAAGGCAGAGCCAGGTTAGAGTAATATGGCAGAGCCACAGACAATCCCTGATAAACATGGATGTGCTGCTGTCAAGAGAGGAGAGCTATCCCTTTCCTCAGGATGTAGCATCCCCAGCCGCACCGCAGCCTACAGGGGATCTTAAGCGCATGGGGCTGATGGCTGGCCTGCTGTCTCAGCCGATTGGGTTTCAGACAGGAAGCCGAGTGTGGCCTGAAACTCTGCCAACTGCTCCATTTAAGCCCTCGCCCCCTCCCTCTCCTAATCTCTTTACGGGCAGGTCTGAGCATTATCTCTCCCCTCAAAGGGAAGTGGCAAACGTTTTCCATTTGCTGCAGGCTGGGGGAGCCCCCTGCCATATGTTGGGTATTATCCTTCCCCTGCAGGGGGGCACTATTACACATCACCTTGATGTGAGCTCCCCAAACTGTAATTCTCTGCCATTAGGCAAAGCTGCTTTTCCCATCCACAGTTCAATGCCGCTCGGGACTCCCTGCGGGTTCGGCAGCCGAGCGAAAGCGGACATGAGAGTAATTCAGACTGCACCATCAAGGCAAGGGGAGAGGAAGCTATCAATTACTCACAATGACTCCACGACTGGGCTGGAGATTCCTCACTGTTCTCCGTGCCCTGTCAGTGTCAGGAAAGGCGGCAGAACGGTGAGCTTCTGCTACATACCAGAGCCCTTTGAGCAGCAGCTGAAAGCAGGGCACTATCACACCCCTACAACTGTGCCACCTAGTATCTGAGTCATAATGAACTTAGCCCTCAGTGGAAAAGTCCAGCTAGTACCTCAGCTGGGCAGGACTGGCCCTACCGTTTTGCAGAGGGAGGGAACTGCCTCAGATGGCAAATACTGGGCTGCGAATGACAGTGTGGAATTGGAGGACAGAGCCATGTATGTCAGGTTACTAGCCCTGAGCACCTAAGCTAGGTGTGGTGAAGAAGGACACTCCATCTCTGGTGCTGGAAGTAAGATTCAACTGTAAGTCTGGCCAGCTTCTGAATGTGGAATGTGTTGTTGGATCTTGCCCTTCATCTTAGGTAGGGATGGGGAAGAAATTCAATTCAGGCCACATTTAAAGGCAAACCTACCTAACTGGAATTTTCTGAAACAACACAGTTATCCTTTGAAATTTTCACTTCTCCGAATTTTGCCATGCAGTTCTTCTCCAGTCTAGTGATGTTTACAAAAATGTGTGCATTCGAGTAAAGTGTGCATAAAAACACATATACTGTAGTGAAATAACATACAAAATGCATAATTTTAGGGAAAACAACTTTGTAAAAATGTGTATAGCAGGCAAAATTATATGCCATATGTGCACATTGGGGTAAATTCACATTAAAATGTTGGTGGATTTTCAGGACTTTTTTTAAAAAAAATGGCAAACTGCTATGGAAATGTGGAGCATTTAAGATTGAAAAAAAGAGAGAAATGGAGAGAAACCAAAACTGACTGATTTGCCCATCCCTAGTTTAAGCCTGGCATGCTCTGGTCCATGGGGTCACGAAGAGTCGGACACGATTAAATGACTAAACAACAACAAAGTTTAAGATAGAAAAATATCTTGGAGCAGCCAAGCTGTAAACCAGGCCTTGGGAACCTTTGGCCCTGCAGGTGTTGCTAGAGGACTGCAACCACCACCATCCCTAATGACTGGTCGTAGGGGCTGGGGCTGGAGTCGAACACTGTCTGGAGGACCACCGCTTTCCCATCCCTTCTGTGCTTGCCCTTGAATAACTAAGTTCTGAGGGTCAATGTTCACTGAGGCAAAGCCTCAGTCTATCTATATGCCATGACTGCCACTCAATGCAGGTCATTGGACGATGCCTCCATGTGGTACTGGCTCCATGACCAGTGGTGAAGCTCACACTGCAAGGATATCAGTTAAATTACTGGGGAAAGAGACATAAGGATTGGAAGTAGAAAACGGGACTGCTGAGGGACAGAGTTGGGGTTGGGGAGAGGAGTGAGGCATCCACACTGCTGGAAAAAGGACCAAAAAAGAAAATTATGGAAGCAGAAACAAACTTAAGAAAAATCCTTTGTTTAAATGACTATATCCACATGGCTGAGGAGCCCCCCTCCCTTTTCTGACACAAGCCCTTGTTGCTGGGCCATTTATCCAGGGTACAGTTATTCTGAAAGACAAGTCTAATATGGATTTCTCCAGCACGGCTCAGTCAGCCAGTCACTCACTCAGTCACGCACTGACCGCAGGAAAGCCATGCTTTAAAGGCTTTTTGTTAACGAGAGCGTGTCAGAAAGAGAAAATGAAGGGGGGAAAGGAGTACAATTTCCATGCCAGATTTTCTTCTGGCACTGGAAGAAATGTTCTTTCACAAAGTCCTATTGTTTTAGGCAGCTCTGACTGAATAGAGTTAGGGCACAGGTGAACTATTAAACAAGAAAGAAAGAAAGGTAGGTCTCAATTTTTCACAGTTTCAAATCTCTTGCTACCAAGCAAAGTCTAGCTGGCCAAAAGACTGTTTCCTTGCAAGGCGAAGGAATGAGAGGGAGAGGGGGAGAGTGTCCCTTTCGCAAGAGCAGGCAGAGAAAGGTCACACAGCTCCCCGGCTGCTGAACTGCAAAGCTCAAGCACAACCATCTTCCAAAAGCTATGCAAGACTCTCCTATTTGGGCCAGCATTTATTGGCTGGATCCCATCAATAGTAGAGTATTTTACAGCACACACACACGAAACACCCTGAAAGTATGAAAAAGAGACATTTATTTACCTCCTGCTTGAAACTCTGGACGTGGAGACAAAATAATGGCCAGCAGAAAACCAGCCAAACCATATGAGTGTTGCAGGAGTCCCCCTTTCACATGCTTAAAGGAGCCTCGCTAGGGCAGTGGGGATTTGTGACAGGAGCCAGAAATGCAAGTCTGAAAATGGAAATGGCTAAATATACTCAATGGAAAGATGTGGGAGCTCCCACTCCACACCCTTTAACATTTATTGTCTTGGCAGGAGGAGATTGGGCGTCCAAGGGGCAAAAAGGAACATATTTGCTTGTATAGGCAAGCGGTACTTGTTAATATATTTTTCTGTGGGTGTTTGTGCATGTTTAAATGTCTTTGTGTCTATGCTTCAGAGACGTATAGTCCATTTAGAAATATGTAGTCTTCTGAACCCGGGTGAGGAGTCGTTTGTTGCTCCACCTACCTGCTGCCTCTATTCCTGCCCAACACTAGTAGGCAGGCCCCAGAAAGTTGCTCTTGAGAGAGTGCATCCCTCAAGATGAAAAAGGTGCCCCAACCCTGGAATAAATCAACATTCAATTATGCAACTGCAGAACGGAGAGCAGCTCAGAAGTAGAACTGCAATCCATTGTAGCACTTCATTAGGCTGCATGTGTAGACCAAGACTCTGTTTCCAGTTGTTGTTCATGTGTGATGTCCTATCTGCATGCTTTGCATGTATGTATTGGGGATGGACTGTAGCTCAGTGGTACAGCATCTGCTTTGAATTCGGAAGGTTCCTGGTTCAATCCCCAACAGTGGCGTAGCGTGGGGGGTGCAGGGGGGGCCGGCCGCACCGGGCGCAACATCTGGGTGGGGGCGCGCTCGCACTCGCAGCTCTCTGCCCCCTGCTAAAATCCACGGGTTAGGGGGCGCAAATTACTTGCCTTGCCCCGGGTGCTGACAACCCACGCTACGCCACTGATCCCCAACATCTCCAGGTTGGGCCGAGAAAGGTCCAAGCCTGAAACCCTGGAGAGTTGCTGCCAGTCAGTGTGTAGACAGTACTGAGCAAGATGGACCCAGGGTCTGATTCCATACAGAGCAGATTCCTATGTTCCTATCAATGTACCTTGACAATGAGAAATACAGTCGTACCTTGGAAGTCAAACAGAATCGATTCCCTGTTTGACTTCCAAAATGTTCGGAAACCAAAGTGCAGCTTCTGATTGGCTGCAGAAGCCCTGTCGGATGTTCGGCTTCCAAAAATAGTTCGCAAACCAGAACAGTCACTTCCAGGTTTGCGGCATTCGGGAGCCAAAACATTCGAGAACTAAGCTGTTCGAAAACCAAGGTACAACTGTTATCACTTTGCAGCATTAGCTGTAGCATATGGGAACTGCATTTGGATTACGGTAGGGAGGAGACGGGAATTCTGTCTCCTTAGGACAGTTCGCACGTCATGCATCAAGGGAAGGTAGCAAAGTTGTGACAAAGAAGGAAGGGATTTGGTATTTGTTAAACTGGGGTGTGTGGGTGTGTGTGACAAATGGGGCTTAAAAAAAAAATGTAATGTGTTATGGATGGTCCCTGCTGATGAGCTGGCTGGAAAAAGCTGGTAAGAACTTGTACTACAGTTTGTTTGCTTGCTTGCTTGCTTATCAGCTTTGTCTATTTAAAGAATTTATATGGGAGGGCAAAACCCTCCCAAGGCTATTTACAAAGGTAATTCGAACCATCAAGCAATTAAAAAAAAATACAGATACAACCCTCCAATTTTTAAAAGCTGAGTGGTTTCTACACATCTTGAGCTCTCATGCTCTTCTCACAACAGCAAGGCCCAAGCATATTTAGCCTGCACTGGCTCCATGGCCTCCTAACAGCATACTGATCATGGATGGTATAGAGCCAAAAACCGGGACGCACATCTTCTGGGACACCCTCCCAAGTGAGTCGTGTGACCCATGCTGTGTTCTCAATCCCCCAAAAGGTGCTTTTTAGGGGTGAGATCTTGTGCAAGATCACAGCCCCAATGAAGTGCTTTTTCAAGGCGCAGGCACAGCACCCAAAATGGCCGCCATGATTTCACGCAAAAATAACAGGCTGTCCCGTTTTTTCTGAGGCACTTGGGAGGTGTGTAACAGCACATCTGGAAACAAAGAGGCCTAGCAGCAACCAAATAACTCTCAGCAAGAATGTGACTTCCTGGCAAGCAAGAGCACTTTGACAATGGAACCAATTTGGCCTAGATAGTAGTGGGCTTTCCCTGACTGGAGTGTTATTCTAAAGCAGCAATGCTGCAGCAAGCAAAGGCTCTAGCAGCCAAGTCAGCTGCTTGTGGCTGCAAAGCCAAACAGGATGTGTGTGACTGTTGCCATGGAAACAAAGGGGCAGTCCATTCTGTACTGAGCACCGGATGTTAGCTCAGTGTGTGTGTCATATGACCTGTACAGGATGTACATGGGTGGAGTTTGGAGTTCTCTCTCTGTTGGTTGAAGAGAGCGGACATCTTTCACTGTATGACTGCTGAAGACAGGAATAAAACATGTAGATACATTTCTGTCTGTGTCTGATTCCCCTCCCTGGGGATATGCTGGAGAGCAGGGAGGAGGAGAAGCAGTTTGGTGTGTTTTTCTCACAGCCTGAGGAAAATCGCCGGAACGGACCTCGTGTGTATTTCCTGCCGGGAGTCGCCGGAGGGAGGTCAAAAGAATTCAGCCGGTGCCTGGAGAGATAGGCACATACCTCTGACCGAGCTTGAATTCTGACAGTGGTAGCAGTTGACGGTTGCTACGATTCATGGAAGTCTGCAGAAATAGGAGCAGAGCTGCTATTTTCATCCCTCTCCATGGAAGCCTGAGATGGAGGCTGCTTCTCTGCAGCTAGAAGCTGACCAGAAGAAGCTGAAAGCCAAGCTACGGAGCCCAGGTATGAGATTTTCGGGCTTAAGAGTGTGAATGCAGATGGATTAATTCTCTGCTTCATGGGAGCAACGTTTGGGAAAAACAGCTCCGAGAGAGAAGAGTCTGCATTCCAAACATTCCTGTGGTTTTTCCTGTCCAAGGAAAGGAATGTGGTTGCTTAGCAACGCAGGCCAGTTTCAAGATAAGGGCTGGAAGTCAGGCTAAAACAGCTCGTGTTTAGACTAGGCCCTTACAAAGGAACTGTTGGAAAGGGACTTTCCAAGCGGCCAGTGTTATTGCTGCCAGGTGCACAGAGTGTAAACAAGCCAGCTATTGGATTTTAGAGGCTTGTGTTTGAGAGTCAATGCAAGGACTCAAAATGGATGCCAAGAAGGGAGTCCTGCCTTCTCCACCCCTTTTGACCAGTGACAATTATGCATCTTGGTCTATTAAGATGAAGGCTTTGCTGCAGAATCAGAGACTGTTGAGAACCCCATCCCTGCAGCACCAACGCGTGCTTGGGAGTCACAGGATGTGAAGGCCAGAACCGCTATAATTCTGTGCGTGTCAGACTCTCAGCTTATTCATATACAAGATTTACCGCACGCGAAAGATGTTTGGGACACGCTGAGAAGGACACATCAGAGAGATGCAGGTTCTTCAGCGTTGCTGTATTTTGAAAAGCTGACTAACCTGAGGCTTGCGCCTGATGGAGATGTTCAAGCGCACCTGACGGAAATGAAATTTCTGCGTCAGCAGATGGTGGAACGCAATTTCCATCTGGATGAGGAAGTGTTTTGCTTCATGGTGATCAACAGCCTGAATCGGACTTACAAAACGGTTGCCAGTCAGCTGGGGTCTCTCCCAGCGCAAGACTTGACTTCGGACAGGGTCTTTGCCGTGGTTCTGAACGAACATGACAGACTTGCCGCCCTGGAAGTCAAGGACAGGGGGAGGGAAGAACGGAGTTCAAACACCCCCACTGCTGTAGCTACTGGAGGAGACGCCGTAGCTTTGAACGTTGTCCGATGCCACAATTGTGGACAGACTGGGCATCTCCAGCGGAACTGCAGGAAGCCACGTCAGAACAAAGGAGCCAAGGGAAGCTCCACGAAGTCTGAGGCGTCAGGCAGAAGTCATGCCAAGTCACAGGCGAAGCCTGCAAAGGCTTTGATGTCCCTAAAAGCCACACCACAAGTGGGGAATTCCTTCGTTTTAGACACGGGAGCGACGGTTCACATGACCCATCGCAGGGATTTGTTTTCGTCGTTTAAGAAGCAAAGCTTCGTTGTACAACAAGCCAACGGTCAAGAGCTGGAAGCCACCGGAATTGGGACTGTGTATCTTAAAAGTCTGAACTTGACTATAAACGATGTTTATTTGGTTCCAGAGTTGAAGTACAATCTGCTCAGCGTTTCGCAGATCGCCAAGAAGGGACTAAAACTGTCCTATGATGATCAACACTGCGAGATCTACAAAGATGGAGAGTTGTATCTTTCTGCCAAAGAGAAAGATGGACTGTATTTGTTGACTTTTGATCAAAGTGATTACATGGAATGTAATTCTTGTGATTCTAACATGATTTCTTTTGCAGGTGTAGCCAAGAAGAACGCCAAGCAGGTCACCTCGAGGGTTAACAAGGCATTTCAGCGGGTGTATGCTGATGTGATTGGTCCTTTAGCACCATCTAGAGGCAATGCAAAGTATTACCTAATATGTGTTGATTCTTTTACAGGTTTTGTCTGGATTTATCTTTTGGAGAGACCGAAAGAAGCCTTAGAAAGGTTTAAAGAGTTTTGTGACAAGGTTAAAAATATGCATGATGCTGACATAGATTGTCTTTGCACAGATGAGAAGCCAATTTTTCTCTTACAGGATTTCCAGAGGTTCCTGAAGAAGAAAGGGATAAGACACAAAATTGCAGCTTCCGAAGAAGCTTGGAACAAATGTGTCTGTGTTAGGGTGAACAAAGAATTGCAAAAGGGAATGGAAGCGCAATTGCTTAGTTCACATCTGCCACATGAGTACTGGGCTGAGTCACTAATGTCATTTTGTTACACGTGGTTAAGAAAGGTTTCAAAAGACTTGGGATGTTCTCCTTTTGAGAAACTGTTCCACAGAAAACCTTCTGTTGCCCATTTCAAGGTTTTTGGGTCTCATGTGAGGACAGAAGCTCCAGGTGGAGTAAAGAATGCCAGAGGCATTTTTGTGGGTTATGAAAAGGGTCTCTACAGAGTAATTTTGTCTGAATCTGGTAAGGTGATTCTCACAAAATTTCTAGAGAGTGCTCCTGAACAGGAGAGAGTGATTGTTCACACATTTCCCACAGGTGATGATGATGATTCTGATGATGATGATGATGATGAGTTTGATCTTATTGAGTTCAGTAGTACTGATGATGACAGCGATAGCTCAGACAGCTCAGTTGTCACAGTCATTGAGAGGAAATCTCACATAATGACTAGACCCTCAGAAGAGGAGGATGAACCACTGATTAAGCTTAGTACTGGTTCTCCAGAGAGTTCAGAGGCTGAACCGGAAAGCAAGGGAGAGCAGCACCTCTTACGTAGGTCTGAGAGAGCAACGAAGGGTGTACCACCCAAGAGGTATTCAAAAGAGTTTGCCAACCAAGCTATTGCATGTGTTGCTGTTGTAAACGACCAAGGTCAAATTGAAGCTGTGTCTGAGTCAGAGACAAAGGCACAACAGAGAGTTGCTAACCAAGGTAATGCAGAAGCACTCATTCCTTGGAAGTCACACAACCAGAGAGGTACATTGGTAAAACCAGTGGCGGGTAGTTCCAAGGATGGAACTGAAACAACAGGGGAGTGTTATAAGTATAACAACTGTTTGTTTTCTTCTCTGGATGACGCTTTGCTCGCAGCACGCATTGATACTTTAGGGGGAGTATGTTATTCTAAAGCAGCAATGCTGCAGCAAGCAAAGGCTCTAGCAGCCAAGTCAGCTGCTTGTGGCTGCAAAGCCAAACAGGATGTGTGTGACTGTTGCCATGGAAACAAAGGGGCAGTCCATTCTGTACTGAGCACCGGATGTTAGCTCAGTGTGTGTGTCATATGACCTGTACAGGATGTACATGGGTGGAGTTTGGAGTTCTCTCTCTGTTGGTTGAAGAGAGCGGACATCTTTCACTGTATGACTGCTGAAGACAGGAATAAAACATGTAGATACATTTCTGTCTGTGTCTGATTCCCCTCCCTGGGGATATGCTGGAGAGCAGGGAGTAGGAGAAGCAGTTTGGTGTGTTTTTCTCACAGCCTGAGGAAAATCGCCGGAACGGACCTCGTGTGTATTTCCTGCCGGGAGTCGCCGGAGGGAGGTCAAAAGAATTCAGCCGGTGCCTGGAGAGATAGGCACATACCTCTGACCGAGCTTGAATTCCGACATGGAGGTCTTCAAGGATAGGGTGGGGCAGCTATGTGTTATGGGTGCCCTAGTTCTGGATTTTTCTGAAGTGAGGAAGGGGTTGGAGTACACCAGTCTTTGCCAACTTGGCACTCTACAGAGGGTTTGAACTACAACTCCCATCAGCCGCAGCCAGCTGTATTCCAAAGTATTTGGAGCATGTCAACTTGATTAATTAAATAAAGTAACAGGATTTATATACATATTTAATCATCTTTGACTGTAGGCAGTTTACACAGAATCTAAAGTATTTTAAAAATAAACATTAAGAACAGGTTTGCCTCAACATTTATCAAAATATAAGTCAAATCAGCAGTTAATAACATAAAATAAAATTGCATGTTCTAAATTGCATGCCTGGGTAGGCTTGCCAAGTTGGCAAAGTCTGGAGTAGATGGTCTCTAGGTGGCTCCTTCCAGCTCTGCGCTTCTATGACTACTTTAAAAGTGAGAGATTGAACCCATCACCCTGAATTCCAGAGGTGTGAAGTAATAGGCAGTGGTTCCTGGAGGGTTAAAGGTTAGAAGAGATTTAATATTTGTTTGCAACATATCCAACAACAAAGTAAAGCTCAAAGCAGCTCATGAGGATGGCAAAGAAATTAAATGTTTCCGTCAATATATGCATATCAACAGAATTATCTAAGAGCCCAATAAATAACACACCAGTGATGGGAAAACCCCCAACAAATTCAATAAGCAATTCAAATAAAGTTGAAAACGTAAATCAAAAATAAATTATCACAAAAATCAATAGGTAGTACTGTCAGGGACTCAGCGGGAGCGCAGGGAGGAGAGGAGATGGAGAGCGAGGGGGAGCAATCCGAGGGCAGCGTAGGAGAAGATGACAGCAGCCCGATAGATTCCATGAGCCTCTCCAGCGAATCGGAAGATTCACAGAAGGGGGCGCCGATGGGCAGGGCAAGGGGGGACCCAAGGGGGACACCCCAGAAGCAAGGGGCCAGCGGGGACTCCCAGAGCAGCAGTTGGAAATCAGGACCAGCTTCCCCACCAGAGCGTAGTGGGGGGGAGGAGTCCCAGGTATCAGAGCCCACATATGTACCACCAGCGAGAGAAGATGAGTCAGGGTTGGCCACGCCTCCATCGGAGAGCGAGGGAACGGTCAAGAGGAAAGCTGCAGGCTGGGCGCGCGTGCCAAGTTCAAATGTACAGGCGAGCGGCACAGAAGGTAGCCCGGATAGGGAACCAGGTCCTAAAGCCCGCCGGAAGGAGGGGGAAGATTCATCAGGGTCAGCATCAGAGGAGTCCAGAAAGGATGAAACCCTAGCGGGCAGGAGGGCCCAGAGGAGAAAGGAACTTAGGAAGAGGTGGAGCAAGGCGAGAGTCTTAAACTGGTGTGGAAGGGGCGGAGACTCAGACGGGACTTCGCCGGTCTAAGGTCGAGACGTAGAGCTGCGCGCTGCGGCTTTAAAATGGAAACTGAACCTCAATAAAGACTTTTGTACATAACCACAGCCTAGCGTTGGTCCTCTGTGAGCTGGGACCTGGAGGCAGCTCTGACAAGTACGCTTCCAATTAGATAATGCTAAAAAGAAGTAAATCAGCACCCTAACCACAATAAAACATTCTAAAAACAAAATGTAAAGTGCAAAGAGCAAATACATGTGCATGCCGAGAAGCAAGGCTAAAATAGTTACAGGTTTAACCTAAACAGAGGATGTCAGGAAGCAGCCGCGCCCCAAGGTCCATTCCCCCTCATTCTGCCCAAGTGTCACCCCAAAACGTCACTGTGTGAAGCCTGTTGGCATCTAGGTAGCAGTTTCTTTTATTGTTTCAGGTATAAATAGACGGAGGGTGCGAGTCACCTGATCTCACTCTGCCCACTCCTCTGCTGGTAGTAGCACATTTCCAGCAGGCACTCTGCACATGCTCTTTCTCTTTCTTGATGTCACTCTTGCTCTTTCTTGATGTCACTTCACGTGTTCCAAGGTGGTGCTCATGCACAAGCTCCTCAGCCAACTTGGGGGGAGGGGGATCATCTTCTTCACTTGCCTTTCTTCAGTGGAAGTTAAGGTTTAATCCCTGGGAAAGCATTTAACCCATTGGACCCAAAGTGGTTGTGGTGTTGAGGATGATGATGGTGTACCTATAAATTGCAGAATCCTCCTCCTCCAAAAACAAACAAACCACAAAATATTTGCAGCATCCTTTGCAGGTGTTAGCAGAATCACAGAGTAGTGGTACAGTGTTTTGAATCCTAGCGGGTGTTTGCATTTATGCGCCTGCCTATGTGAATGTGTGAACAGACAGGAGTGAAAGAGCATGCCAGGAGTTGGGTGGGCTTTTACTAACCACTGTGAAGTAGCTCCTCATCTATGATCAACATTCAAGAGGTAACTTGAAAATGGGGACAGCAGGGGGTTTAAACAAGGTATCTCTGGTTTGTAGTCATAAACACTGCATAGCCAAGGGAGAAATTTCACATCCTGTAAGAATCCTTCAGGATTGTTGCATGGTCATTCTTCTGTGCCTTTTCTTTTCTCTAGAGACTTCTTGGCACAGTGAGGCATGGCAGAAGGATGAGGGGCCTATTCATAATAACTTACGGCCGTTTCGTTTCCCATAATGCCCCTCACTGGAACTCTCCAATCAGGAGCAGCAGCCAGAGGTGAGGGAGCTGCTATGGAATCCATACACCTCACAGTTTAATAACAGCACTCCTTTGGGGGAGAAAATAAAAGGGACCAAGAGGGGAGCAAAGAGAGGGAAACACTGAACGGAAACACCTGCTGAAGCTCTGGGGAGCGGAGTGGCTGCTGCGCTGCAGCCAGGATGGGCCTTGTTCAGCCAGAAATGCTGGAGCTGGAGACGGCTGGGTCTGCTGCCAGCCGAGGTGTTAATAGGGGCTTACACTGAAGGGGCTGCCGCAAGGAGAGACAAAACAGCCCGGCAAGAAATAGGTCACACCTGCTGCTGGAACATGTTGGCGCGCAAGAGAGAAAGAGAGGCCTCTGCACTAATGTGTGTGTGCTGTGCACATCCATGTTCCTCAGACAAATGAGATTATGACAATAGCTCTGTGTCCCTTGGTCCCCCTGCCCAGGTGGTCTTCATGATGCAGGCTACCCACTCATCAAGATCTTGGGGTCAAGTTGCCACATCAGTGTTTTCCAAAACAGTATGTAAACCAAATTTTGCTATGCAGCTCTCCGGCCAAGTAAGGCGTACAAAAAGTGCCTGGACTAGGGTAAAATGGCATAAAAATCTGTATATTAGGAGAAGCATGCTGAGGAATTTTCATGTTGATGTTTTTTTAAATCAGAAATTAATGGTTTCTTCTGTAGCCTTTTGCCTGGCCTCTCCAGAATGGGGTATCCCATTAAAGAGATTGAGGGGAGATGCTTCTGTCCAGACATCCATGTGGGGGCAAGGGGCCATATCGCTCTCCAGGTGCAATCCACTGGGGGAGTTACTCCTTCATATAGGTCAGGGACTCCCTTATTTCCAGCTGACCCCAAAATGTACGTTCTTCTGGCAGGCAAACCAGAAGTGTTGGGATCTACCCGATGCCGATGCCAAACCTCTTACACCTGTAGTTAATAATTGTGGCCAGATTTCACCCAAATATTTGTTGCCAAGCCTCTTATTCTTAGTATTCAGGAAGACCGAAGGGTGTGTGTGAGGGTGTGCCTTGCCAGGCAATACAAATGTAATAAATAAAATAAATAAAGTTTCAAGCAGAACAGGATTAGTGTCCAGCCACAATTATTTTGGTTCAAGGAACAATGGTGTTTTCTACTCAAGAGCAACACAGCAGTTGGCCACTGTGAAAACAGGATGCTGTACTAGATCCAGACCTATACAAAAGTTCCTTCAGAGTCTCTCGCCCTTATCATTCATGTCTTCCACACCCAGGGCCCCTTCCCTCATTACCTTGTGCCCCTGGAAGGCATTGATGTGTTTCTTTATTAGCACCTAATATTAGTAAGGTTTTTTCTTTTCTTTTTAAGCCACCTGTTGCATGACTTATTCATATGATAGAAATATATACAAGCTTGTTGGGAGTTTAGCTGAGCAAACTTGGCAGCTTTTCTACATGTGCTCAGACTTGGAGGCAGAACCCAGCTTGGGGAGCTGAGCGCTCTCAAGGAATGAATTACTTTGATCCACGTGAGAATTATGGTGATGGGATCAGAGGTGATTATTACAATGGCTCTTTGTCAAGCTATGGGACTTGCCTGCCCGCACAGTGCCTGCTGCCTTGATCCTGCACTCTTTAGCGCCATCTGTTGAGATCTTCAAATTATGTGTCACAGGTTGAGATGTTTCTCAAAGAGTTCAAGTTTTACAAGTGTCTTCGTCTTATAATATGCATCCATTACTTCCCCTTAGAGGGATGCAGATGCAGAAAGTGTATACGAATATGACTGGGGGCTGTACAGCTGTTATTGTAAGTCTGAATAAATAATAGGGTCCTTATCCACTTTCTAGTTAGTAAAGTTCACATTAGCAGTCACATTGCTCTATCACTTAATGGATGCTTGGAAGTGATCCATGTTAAAACACATCCCCTTTGCTCCTTGAGTTAAGGCAACAGACCTCCCAGGGAAAGTGTCTGAGACTGAGAAAATTTATCCCAGCACAATCACAGTAGGCCAGAATCTGACTTCTTAATATTATGAATGCTAAAGTCATATAGTGTGTTTTCCTCACCTTGAAACAAACATGCCTTTATCCCTACTCCATTCATATAACTAGAAGGGGAAATCAGGACAGGACTGAATTCTACTTTTTAAAAATTCCTACACAGTATGTCAGCTTAATCTTCCCATACACTTGACCATACTAGCTAAGAAAAACAGAGCTGACTTGAAATTTTTGATCAAAATTCTTTTCTTTTTTAATAAAAGAATTCTTCCGGTACAATTTCCCACGGTAAAAGTTGGCAATCAGAAAAAAGAGTTGTAGATCGCAATGAAATTTTCCTGCACACTGGAACAACATGGAATTATATTTTCTATCACATACCTAGTATGCTCAAAGCAGTCACACACAGAGGGCGGGATCATCAAAATGATCCATGGAATAATCTGAGATGTTTTGCGTAGATGAATACTTCCAACACTTTCATCACAAATGAACTTGTTTTGGGGTGGGGTAGAGACTGGAATTTGTGTGCTACAGAAACACAGTCAGTGAGCAGAGACCAAAAAAAAGCAATGGAATGTTTGGCAGGTAAGTCAAGGTTCTGGTTAGATGGAAGTAGGGAAGAACACTACTTCTGATAAAAAACTAAGACTGCAACGCCTTACATACTTACCCTGCCCCCTTACACACACACAGCATTGCTGTCATGGAAGCACCCTCATTGAAAGAATCTTCTGCAGCATTCAGATAATAAATTCTGAAGTCTGAGGTAGCCTCAAATTTCTGTGCCTTCATTATAGTTACAGTTAAGACTTCTTGTTTTTATCTACCTGGGCAAGATAATAAGAACTGACGACACACACCAATAAAAAAAAAATCTTGCCTTTATTCCAGTCAGATATTACCTGTCCAGCAGCCTGAGATCTCCGGCAGTGCTGGCTTGTTATTGAGTTTCACTCATTTACAGATTTGCTATAACAGCAAAAAATGTAAAATTGTAGTGTAGGTTTTCTCACTTCCTTTTTTAGTACGAGAAAAAGACTCATCACAGAGTAGGTTAACAGTTAGTGCGGTTTTGAGATACTTTTAGCTGTACATTTTCACAGCCTGGGTCTGCCAGTTACTAGCAACAAAGCAATGACAAGCCATGAAAATGGATTCACCTCTACTGATGGTTGTGCCCTCCAAAATAGGATAAGCCACACTGAATTATATTTGAGCGACCTGTAAACCAGTCTGAGCTACAGTGAGTTGGTTGTATTCAGCTAACTTTTTTCACCAGCAAGAATTTCCACTTGTGGGAGGGACATCCCCCTCCTTCTCCCTGTGGATGCTCCATACCCTCCCCAAATCTGCTCTGGAGGGTTGAGGAAAGCTCTAGAACAGATCTAGGGAGTGCATATTGAGAGGAGAGGGGGGAAATCCTGTTGCAGAAGCAGAAACCCTTGTGCTGACGGGATTCTTTGTTGGATACAACCCAGAGACTGGGTCTTACCAAACAAGCCAGAAAATCCAAACTGCATTAGGCCCCAAATACACAACTGGAGTGCTGCAGATAGATTCTACCAGAGGCAACCAGCTACCTTTTGTATCTCACAAGCCAGATACAATTACACCTCCACTTCTAGACCCACTTAACATGGAGCAGATTTTATTACCCAGGTTAGATTCCTGCAATGAGCAGCATTTGGACTAGATGACCCCCAAGGTCTCTTCCAAACCCAAATTTATAAAATTCATAGAAAGCAGAGGCCATCCCACAAGAGGAATCTGTATGAAGGAATCTAACAGGATCTCAGTGACAACTGGCTGGGACCGGGACTTCCGCAGAGGGCATTAATTCAGGCAGATGAAAACCTTACACATTCTTTTGCTCTGCTTTTCTTCTTTCCTCTCCCCCTGCCCCCCGGCTTCAACTCTTTACACATTTGCAATCTTGCAAATATTTTTACTGATTGCTTTGCATCTTCCGTCAGGCGGGTTGCCAGATGAAAATTGCATAACAGATGGCTTCCGTGTCTGGCTCAATATGATCCCAAGATGTTCTGAAACAAGGCCCACACGTTATATTGGATGGAGTTGTTCTCTTACGGAATAAGGAAACTTCCTTTGGAGCATGGGAGATGCCTTGGGATGCCTGGCATCCTACCTCTTTTAAACAACATACCTCTGAGCTTGTGTGTGAAAATGCAGCAAAGGTTGTGAGCATTGTCACGTCCTCTCTCTTTCTCTTTGGGAGACACTGTAGGTGGGAAATTATAGCTTTAGGAAAGCAAACCGTAAAGAATCCTTTGGTGTGTGACCCCCACCCCACTTAAAATGGCGTCACATGATAACTGACCTCAACAACTTAAAGTTGGCCGAGTGGGTTCAGTGTAGAGAGTATAATCCAGCCCTCCAACCAGCATAAAACAAATGAGTGCTCTTGCCTCCAAGAGCAGTGCTTCAGCCCTCTAGGAATTTTTTTTAACATTGCCCTTTTAATTTGTGGTATAACAGACAATGTCAGCCTCCATTTAAAGAATGACAAACTGTTTTAAGTGTGAGTCTGGTTTGGGACCGAAATAAATTCAATTCAATTCCGTTCAACCTGTTTTAAGAACAGCAGCAATTTAAGAATAGGGCCCTCTGAAAAATTCAGTGAATAAAGCAGGGTAAACACACAACGAAAGTCTCCCAAAACTCTGCTCACTCAAGACTTCCTGTGGCTGAGGTTGGGTTTTACATATAGCAACATGGCACTTGAAGGGTTAAATTAGAACTTTGTATTATGGCCTAGAGTTAGACTCCACATACATAATACTCCAAATGAATTATGGTTGCCCTTATCTCAAATTCTTTGCTTATAATGCTCTCTCTTTCTCTACCCCCCTTCTCTCTCACACACACACGTTCTACACATCCCTCCTATTCATTCCACCTTTCCCTTCCTCCGATCGTATTGACTGCTTATCCTGTCACTGCCTCTGTCTGGCAAAAATGGCCCCTTGGCTGGTTCGGGTGCTCAAGAGCAGCTGCCATTTCCTCTCCTTTCCTGGCAAAAGCAGCACAGTTGGCTTCTTCCTCCTGGCTTCCAGCTGCTTTAATAAACCCTTTGACGGAGGGTCTGGCCGCCTGCAAAATAGATGGAAGCCCAGGGGGAGCCAGAACAAGGTTGAACCACCAGATGTCTATAGACCACCAATGAGATCCCCCATAAAAGCTCAGCATACAATGGCTCAGATCTCCCTGCTGGCCACAGCCTTGTGGAGGTGCACATGGATTTTCCTCATGCTCTTGCATTGGCCAAACTTTCTCTTTAGGATGTCACCAGTTCAACTAAGCTTGGCCACTTTCCCCTGCCTTTGAGGGGATTCTTCCCACTTCCCACATACCATTTACCCAAATGCCATGCTTGACTTGCATTCTGGCTATTCACAATATCAGAACGGGCTGATATTTCAACACTACTACCCATGGAAGCATATCCTGATCAGGGGTGAGGGGGTGGGAGGCAGCCTAGGCTGTCCAGATCAATGAGAACCCATTAAGGAAGGCATTTCCAGTCAACGGAATAGAATATAGGTTTGTTATTCGAAATCGAAGAGGGCTTTCTTCTCGACACAAACTGAGCAGGTTATCTTTGCACCGGCAGTGCAGTTAGGTAATTTCAGTCTCTTGTCTTTTGGGGAACCCCCCACACTTCTTTAGACAGTAATGTGTGTTACTTCACTTACTTCAAAATGTGGCAAACCAACTCTGATGTTGGGGACCCTCCTGCTTATGCTACTATGTGTGTGTGAGGGGGTAACCAAGCACAATTCAAAGTGTTGGTGCTGACTTTTAAAGCCCTAAACGGCTTTGGCCCAGTATACCTGAAGGAGCGTCTCCACCCCCATCGTTCTGCCCAGACACTGAGGTTCTGCGCCAAAGGCCTTCTGGCAGTTCCCTCACTGCAAGAAGTGAGGTGACAGGGAACCAGGCAGAGGGCCTTCTCGGTAGTGGCGCCTGCCCTGTGGAACGCCCTCCCAACAGATGTCAAGGCAATAAACTATCTTACTTTTAAAAGACATCTGAAGGCAGCCCTGTTTAGGGAAGTTTTTTATGTTTAATGCTGTATTATGTTTTTAATATTTGGTTGGGAGCTAGCCAGAGTGGCTGGGGAAACCCAGCCAGGTAAGCAGGGTATAAAATTATTGTTATTGTTATTGTTATTGTTATTGTTATTGTTATTGTTATTGTTATTGTTATTGTTATTGTTATTGTTATTGTTATTGTTATAACCTCTTCCCCAAAGTCCTGACTTGAGGGCACCACTAGTTACACCAACTAAGGAAAAGAAACCAATATGGGAGTGCATTCTGCAGGAAGGCAAAGTGTCCCCTAGTCCCCCACAGGCGTTGACCTCAATGAAGTGACGTCTCCTTCAGAGTTGCCCACACTGCTCTTGAGTGGGAAATGGCCCGGAAGCTGTTGTTCTCACCCTTGTCATGGGAAGTCAGTGTTTTTCATGGCAAGGTGCCAACGTCAGCTTCTCTTCCAAAAGTGAGAAAAAGAAACACCAAGTGTTGCGGTTCAGCTAAGTCCATTTTCTGCTCTGTGCTTCAAGCACCTGACCTTCCTCCGCCTCCTCAGAACATCTGACTTTTTCACAGCCAAAATAGCAAAAAGTTTAGGAATGAATAAAGGCCACTTGGGGCTGTGTGTGTGCACTAGAGATCAGATGCAGGATGAAATTAATCCAATCAAGTCAGGATGGGGAAGCACCTTGACTGGGCATTTTCAAAATCACTTTGCTGTTCCTTCCCCATAAAGAGCTTTACAAATCCATCTTCTGAAAGGGGTGCCCTTTTGTTGCCCAAGATTACATGATGAATTTCTGGATCATTATTTTTGTAAAGTCCAATTGCCACAACCATATGGAGGCTGGCATTCAGAACTATTTTTCAGCTGGAACTCACCAGAATTCAGTTCTGGCACATCTCAGGTGGGTGCCATTGCCATTCTATTTTTTAAAAAAGTTTTTATTTATACTTTTCAAATTTATACATTTCATTAGTTTGTCAATCACTTCAACATTTCAAAGTTTTACTTTCTTCCCCCTCTTTCTGCAGTTCCTTCTGCTCATTTAATTATCTACTTTAAATATATACTCTTATGAAACTGCAGGTTATTACAATAATCCTGGCAATGTTTTTATCTGTTTGCAATTTATCTGTAAATATTCAATAAACCATTTCCATTCTTTTTCAAAAAGTTTGTTATCTTGGTTTCTTATTTTTCCGGTAAGTTTCACCATTTCTGCATATTCTGTAAGTTTTTGTATCCATTCCTCCTTTGCTAGGACTTCTGCTTCTTTCCATTTTGGGGGCAAGTAGCATTCTTGCTGCTGTAATAGCATACATAAATAAATTTCTGTACAATTTAGGTAGTTCTGTCCCTATAATTCCCAAAAGAATTGCCGTTCTAAGAGAACAAGGGAGTGTTCATGGTGAGCTCTGGCACCTCTTTTCCCAGAAAAATAGCACTGCTTACAATAATGAGAGGATGCTAATATTCATATAAGTTCAGAAAAGAGGCTGATATTTAATGTACAACCAGTGCCACTTTCTAGTTCCAAGGCATGGGCAAAAGCAGTGTTGCCTGCTTAGCTATCACGGGTGTTCTCCGGCATTTAGAAGACCAGCAAAATTAAGAACTAATCCTCCAAGAACAATTATGTACAAATCTCAACACAGTGCCATTTCTAATCAAATCCCGGGCACATTCCTGGCACCTGTTGAGATGGAAGAGAGTTTTTATGGGTCAGCTCGTCCCCACCCTACAGTAATGTGTCAAAGTAGATTCCCTCATGCTTAGCTGAGCACTCAGGAAGAAGCAATAGGTCATTAACTTCAATGGAAAGCTAGACATCAGTGGGGCACACTCTGTCTAGAGCACAGTTGTCTGACAGGGCCAGACAAGAGACTAGCTCTTCCTACGGCCAATAGCTGCCTAAAATCAGTGCAAGTCTCCAACGTGAACCAAATCAAAGTTCATCTCACATTGGTTTATTCAACAATGCCAAGTCATGATTCTGAAAATCTACGCTGAGGACTGGACCCAATCTTCAGGATCATCTCGTGATAACAGATGACTATTGGCTGGCACTTATGCAGCTTTCTTTGGCTTCATTTTAATAGATGGCATTAGGGGAAACTAATCCAGTCGTTTTAGAGAGGGAAGGGAGCACTGCTGGCTTTGTGGAGCTATAGAATTCTGAAATCAGGAACATATGTCATATTCTGTGAATCCAAAAGAAACCTCCTTAAAATAAGGAGCTTCTGACATCTCTATTCAGGCTGCATTAGGCAGTCACTCAGATACCATGTGTATAATTACATTTGATTTGCCTGGTGATACTCACATAGAGGTCTAAGTAGGCTGCAGTGAGAAAGGAAAGCAGTGATTTATTTCAGTCACTTATACTTCCCAAGGGTTTTGCACACATGAGAAGCAAGGGCAATCTGAGGTGGACAGAGGTTGCATCTCCCTTAATGGCTTGTATAGACAATCATATTTCAAGAGCCACATCACCATGAACTTGAGATAGTAATGCAATAACTATGCTAACAAAATAATAGGGAGGGACCTTCTTGAAGTAACCTTTGGACCCTTGATTTTATTTTGAAGCAAAAGCAACTGGCTACCTTCCTCTGGATCTGGATCAGCGGTGGCAGGGCTGTGCCGTTTCCCACTGAAGCACCACCCCTAACTGCTATTTGCAATAAACAGTACCTTCATGGGTGGGGGGTGGAATAAGATCAGATGGCTTTTCAGCAGAAAACTGCTGTGGGACCCCAGTCCACACTAGGAGGCCTTGCCAGCTGCTTTTTCTTCTAAATTAAATTGCCAGTGCTGAAGACCCTTTTTAAAACCACATTTCATTCCAATGTCTCAATATGTTGTTTCCAGGCTTCCACTTTTTTTGGCCAAAGTTGTAAAAAACAAAACAAAAAAACCCCTGTTTTTGAGTTATTTTTATGGAAAATCAGCAAAAATGGCACTGCCAACATGGGCTACCATACATCCAATTTTTTGCAGCCATTTTCCCAATTCCCACCAGGACACTGCTGCCAACTGCATTATTCTGGGTATGTCCAGGAAATTCCAGATGTATGTCAAACCTAGCTAAATGCTCTGATCCAGCAGAACTCTTACTGTGTTTGTATGCTCACAGTATTAAACAGGGTTACAAAGTCCCAAACAAAATGCCAAGTGACCAAGTTATAAACCAGGTTATTGCCCACCCCGCTTGAGAAATTAATAGAACTCCGCAAACCAGCTGCTCTTCATCCCTAGAACTCCATTGTCAAAGAGTCAATGCTCATGTTGAATTTCACAAAGAGGGCTCTTGCCTAAACTGTCTATATGGGTATACGATGCTCCCTGGCTGGACCATTCAGGGAGTAATGCTGCACACTTATGCCATACTCCTAGACCTACGGAACACAGCAGGAGCCTTAGGCTAACATCTCAGTAAACATGCATATAACTAGAGCATAGGCCTTCTGCTTTTGCAGACTCTGTCCTGAAGAACAGTAGGAAACTCTGCAATAATAAGTGAACCTCTAATGCTGGGTTGTAACTGAAACGAACTCAACCTGATCTACACCCTACCTTCTAGGCAGATCAGAGATACTCAAGCTAGTGCTGCTCCCAGGGTAGGACTTTGGAAAAGATGTCTAGTGCCCCCACAGCTGCAGAATGAGGAGGAGAACCTCAAAATGCGTTAAGGCTGCATTTTGAAACAAGTGAAGTAAGTAAAGAGATGGGGGCACCAAGACCGTTAAGTCCAGCGTCTAAACTTACCTTGCTAGCACCGCTGTCTTTCACCTGGGGATTTGATAAAGCTTTTCTTTCCAACAATGGAAATGTGAAATCCTGGGAAACATGCACTGGGTAGGGCTTCCTAAGCCTATATAGGCAACCTTTTAAGGTTTCCTTTCCATATATTAGCCACAGCCTTGTCCTCTGAGCATGGTACCAAGGCAGTTTCTTTCCAAATGCAAACCACAGCTGGGTGATCTCCAACGCTAATCATACTCAGAGTATTGGGTTTACTCTGCGTATGACTTAGTTGGATATCACCCATTAACAAAAGGTTGTATTTGTGTGTTTTTTTTAAAAAAAGCAATAAATTCATAGCAGAGGGTGAAGAAAAATAAAACCCAGTGTTCCTAGCCAGGAAAGGAGGTTAAGCAAGAACTGAACCATAAAGAAATCACTTTTCAACTGTAACATAAACCAAGGCAAAAAGAGAGGTTAGTTTGCGGCTCTGGTGACCTGAGGTCAAATGGCATCTTAGACTCTAGACAAGCAGGATATCAAACCCTGCAGGTGTCCGCTCTCCCCACAAGGGCCTATCCGCCCTGGCCAGGGCAGGGTCAGCATTCCAGGGTTCTGCCAGATAGGCTCAGCGTTTAATGACATCTCCATCCGATGGCAAGAGCCATCTAAATGCAGAGCTGCAGCAGGGTTGTGTCAGCCAGCCCTGAGCCTGAGAAATGATGTGTTCTCAGACACCACTGGAGCAGGCTCCTTCCCCTGCGCATGCCTCTCTCTCCCCCCCCCCCCATATACAGTACACAAATCACACACATGCTTCACACTGGGTATTTGGAAACCACAAGACATCCATGCCCCCTACTCTCCCGATTACTTTCGCGAACTCATGCTGTGAGAGCAGAGCTGTGGTTTCCTGTAGTCTGTTGCCCATGTGTCTGGAGCTGAGCAAGCACCTTGATGGAACCACTGTTTGCAGGGGGTTTTCTTCCCAGACTCTGTAGCCTGAAGGAGGGAGAGGGGAGAGGGATCATTGGAAGCTGTCTCATACTGAGTCAGACCACTGGGTCCAGAAAGCTCAGTATTGTCTGCACAGACTGGCAGTGACAGTGTTTCAGATGGGGGTCTTTCCCCTGCCCTACGTAACCTATGGGACTCAGCTACATATATAAGGATAAAGCACTTTGTATGCATTATAACAGGGAAGTGGGTGGTGCTGTGGTCTAAACCACAGAGCCTAGGGCTTGCCAATCAGAAGGTCAGCAGTTCGAATCCCCGCGATGAGGTGAGCTCCCATTGCTCTGTCCCAGCTCCTGCCAAACTAGCAGTTCGAAAGCATGTCAAAGTGCAAGTAGATAAATAGGTACCACTCCGGTGGGAAGGTAAATGGGATTTCCATGCACTGCTCTGGTTCGCCAGAAGTGGCTTAGTCATGCTGGCCACATGACCCGGAAGCTGTACGCCGGCTCCCTTGGCCAGTAAAGCAAGATGAGCACCGCAACCCCAGAGTCGTTCGTGACTGGACCTAATGGTCAGGGGTCTCTTTACCTTTATGCGTTATAACATCATGACGCCAGATGGAGCTGTGGAGCTCCATTTTTCACCAACGGAACTTCCCTGTATGACGTTTACAACGCGTTTAATTGAATTGCTTCTTTTATGTGTCTAGATCCAGCCCTAGAGATGTTTGGGATTGAACCCTGGACAGTTTGCAAACATGTGCTGTACCACTGAGCTACAGCTCTTCCACGAGGAAGGAAAGAAGAGAGGGTGGAGGGAGAGAAAGAGATTTGGGAGGGGTTTTTTTTGCTCAGCCCTGTAGTTTAAAGTTAAGCAAATAAATATTTAATGTATTTCACATATATAGACATGACATATACAATAAAGACAGCAGAAAAACAGAAAAAGCAACCAGCATGAGAAGCAGAAGAGGGCAAGATACCCTTGTGAGGAGCGGCTCAAGGTGTTAATTGCCTACTTTCAACTTCAGAGAAAGGAAACCAAATGTTTCAATCATTTGATGAAATATCACAAGCATCGCTGCTAAGGTAGGAAGATTTCAGCAACATTCTCTGGCTCGGAAAACAGCTTCACATTGTTTTGGCAGCAGCTCTGTTGATTCTGGATTTCCCCATCCACCATACACTGGGCACACCCCAGCCCTGTTTGGTTTTCCCTTTAGTTTGTCTGTTTACTTTCTGGTTTGAGAAGAGCCTCTTTTTCACCTGCACAAGTGGCTGCCTGTTCTACTGGGCCCCGTCCATAAGATCCAAAACCCACATCATATCAGGGATGGAGAAAAGAGCTTAATTCAACTCTCAACTCTTTCCATCAGACCCCTGGCCAGGAAGATTTGAAATCAAACATATTCCAAATTATTCCAATGAAAAAAGAGCACACTGCTTCACTAGTCCTTAAAAAAACCAAACCTTTTTCAGGAGAACTATCTGAAGATGTAGCTTGAGTATGTCACAGAAAGGGAAAGAGATCATAAACCTCAGAATGAAAAGTGAGAGGAATTTTAAAATTGGAAGAAACCAACGTTAGGAGTTTTTGCTTGTGAGACTTTGTCCATTTCTTGGTTCAATCAATTTGTAATGTAAATGTAAAATGGCGCTGGCCAGAGAAGGATCATTCACCTTAGCGCTCATTCTAGTTTTGCATCAGCTGTGATGAAATGTTTACATAAATGCAAGAGAGGCTGAAAGACGGTTTAAGTTGCATGAAAATACTTGCAATTAAAATCTCTTCCCTTTGATGTGTTTTGTTTTAAAGAGCAAGTTATATAATTCAGATTATATAATTATTCATTGCTAGCTCCATCACCCCAAATCCCAACATTCCTGGTACCCAAAGAAAGAGTTGTTGTTGTTGGCATCTGTCTCAGGAGACAATGGAGTGTGCCTCTGGGGGTGAAGACAAACCACTGCATTAGCAGCACCAAAGTGATGTCCACAAGGTGCAAGCAGACTTTACCCTCTTCTATGCATTTTTGTACACATTACATGACTGGAGAACTGCACTGCAAAATTCAAAGGAATGCGAATTTCAAAGGACACCTGTTTCGGTTTGATTCTTGTTTCAGAACTTGCCAACTAAGTAAGCTCACATTTAAATGTGAACCAAATGAAATTTCTCTCGCCTCCCTAAGTGGTACATAGCCTCCTTAGCTGGTTGGCCAGGAAGGAATGCAGTCCTCAGCCTGAAAAGGGTTCCCCACCTCTTCCTTCGAAGTTCTAGGGCATGTTCAAAATAATGGCTCCAGAAGAACAGCTTTTGCAGTATAAGATGCTTTTGTGCATCTCTGGGACAACAACAACAATTGTGTTATTTATACCCCACCATCTGGCTGGGTCACCCCAGCCACTCTGGGCATCTTCCAGAATATACAGAAACAATAACAAAAATCATACATTAAAAACAACAAACAAGGATCAGTTTGAAAATGGATGGTGTAATGGATCCCTTCGATTGTGCCACAGGCCACCGGATGCCAGAATTACTGTTCATCCCAAGGCAACAGATACTTTGCAGATGAAGAGTGTGTAGAAAGAAGCTTTGCCCAAAGATTTGACAAGATACCACTGCTCAAAATGAATGAAATTTCAAGGGATGTGTGTGAAACAGGGTTGTGTGGAGCTCAGTGCTGCCTTTCAGGAGTTGGCTGACTCACCCTGGGAAAATGAGCCCTAACAAATGTCAAAGCTGCCATAATGATCCCTAGCAAAAGGGTAACGACCTGCCCAGCTCCAGGAAACTTAGTGAGCGACTGGCAGCAAAATTGCAGGACTCAGTTCTGTGAGAAATATGTGCACTTTGTAACCTCAAGGGGAAAGACCTAACAGAGCCAGGTATTTAGAGAGCCGAATTCTAGATGCTGCATAACTGTCAGACCCAACCAACCCTTGGCTCATCTGGCTTGCAAGAAGGTATCAAAGCAGTCAGGGCTGGGGAAGCAATGGCAGGGTTGGGGGAGACAATGTTAGGAAGCCCCAGGCCCTGCTGACCCCAGCATTTTGAAGCAGCTCCTAGAGAACAGAATAGAGGGTGCACAGTGTTTGTAAAGTGTTAAGAGATGGTACAATGATGCTCAGGCAGCCATTTTTACCCAGAAACTCACTTTTGCTCCTTTCACTGAAGCAAAGAATTCTGCCCTTACGAGACTCTCACCAATAATGGTGCATGGATTGCAAGAGACCACTCATTTTCAAACGACTTCTAGCTGGTTCCAAAGGAATTTGGTGAGCAATCAGTTTTATAAGCTAGGTGCAATAAATCATCTTGAACAGTTTTAGAGCAAGTATAAATATACAATATATGCAAATTCTCACACATCTTTGTGGCAAATCTATTACAGTAACTGTATACATTTTAACATGGTCTTTCTTTCTGGAGGCATTTTACGGTGATGTGCTAAGGTCCATACACCAGATCATGTTATTCACACTTTTTAATGCTGCCACTTCGCTTCTGAAGGAAAAGCAGCCATGCAAGGCTCTGATCTAGTGCCACATTCCTGAACCAGATTTGCCCCCCCCCCAGTTTTCCCACTGAAACCAGGGCCACGGCTGTTAGGTGTCCCCAAAATTGGCACATGTGGTTTTTCTGTTTTCTCAAAGGTCTTGTTTGATCTTCTAAAAAGCAAAGGCCAAAATCAAAGGAAGCCTAGGTGAATCCATAATCCTTGCATAGTCAATTAAAATGCCCCAAGTAAATTGGAGCATTGTATCTTGCTAAAAGTCGGGATGTTATTTATGGCTAACAGCCAGAAAGCTGTTTAGCTTGTGACTGAGTTATTATGTGGAGGAATTTTTTTAAAAATGTGACATCTTTAGAAGAACAAAAATGGTTTTCTTTTATTTTGTTAAGCATCTCATGTATCCACCCTTGAAAACTGTTTGCACATCTCCTGAACATGTTAAAAACTTCCAGACGGCTAGTCACACTAGTCACTTGCAGCAAAAATAACAAGGAACACCGTAGTACCTTAAAGCCTAGGCTTGAGCTAGAGTCTCCATCATCTAATGGTTCTGCTACTTCATCTGATGAAGTTCATCTTAGTCCATGAAATCTTATGCCACAATACATTTGTTAAGTCCTTGGTTTCCTAGATAAAAAAGAAAATCCATTCTGTGGATAGCCAGTAACATGGCAAGGACCAGGTTTCATGGTTCTCAACAGTCTACACAGTGCTGAGAAAAATGGCTTCTTAACACTGAGTTTGTGGGAAGAATAAGAATGAATTCAAACCATCCATTTCTGAGCACTACATTTGTGATTTTCAGCCAGATCATGCTGAGTTTTCACTTGTGCTGCTATGTGCAGAACTGCCCAGTGCTGGAGCCATGAGCAGAAGTCAGCAGGGAGCAGATATCTGAATGCTATCGCCACTTATGTGAACAGACGGCTTCTCTGTGTGTCATCAGTGGGTCCCCCCCAAGTTTTTAGTGCTCTTACAACAATACAAATACAATAACAATGAAACTTTGTGGAGTGGCACAATCAGATTACAATCACACAATGTAAACTGAGTGAAAACAGCACAATGTGTACAAGACTCTACTGCAGCACTAAGACATCCGGGATTCATAACCTAGCTGCTCTATAGGTGGGCATGGGGGCAGTATTATTGCTTCTGTTTATGTAGATAATAAATGAAAACCAAACCTTGTCAAAATGGTCCTGTTTAACCTGGCCTCTCACCACTCTTCAGTGTTTGGACAGGGCACAACCCCAAACTTTCCCTTCCATCTCAACATCCATGGCCCATTGGGGTGAGAAGCAATTTTGTGTGTCACCAATGTTTGCACAGAAGGTCTCCCCGTGTATCACACATTGCAGCTCAAAAGTCAACATACCCTGGTCAAATGGCCAGCCTGTGATGCGCAGAAATGGTTGTGGAAACAGGCCCTGAAAGAGCAATCCTTTGCCTGCCTTCCTTACTTTTGCTTCCCGTGCTGACATTTTGCAGTGACTAACTATTAACGCATCCTGTTTGATTCTGCTTGTTGTCACCATCCCACGCAGCATCTTAGAGGTGTCAGCTAGGATAAAGATGCTTAGGTTCATCTGGTCTCAGCTCATAAAACCAAAGCCATGGTGGGCAGGAATCAAGCTGTGCACATAGCACTCCTTCCCAAAGGTCTCTCTGATGGATCACAGCACAGCCACCAGCCCATAAGCCCAATTCCCTCCAGCAGATGCCATCTCCGTATTGATTCACCAGAGCCGTTTAAGCTCAGACCCCAAGTCCCCCCCACCAAGTTATGGAAAGGTTGGCCCTTCCCAACTCCCGGCCCTGCAACATGGTTCATCATACAAAACCCTCCCTCCGCCACCCTTCTCCTATGCCTCTGTCAGTTACTTCTCCTTGCATGTTCCCGCTGTTGGAAATGTGTTTTTCCATCTTTGATTCTAAGCCTCCACAGTGACCTCATGGCTTTGCTGCACAGAAAGAGCTCTGGACTTGCAAGAGAAAGGGGCCAGAAAGATGCCAGAACCAGGAATGCTGCGTGTAAACTTATCCCCCAGAGACCGGTTAGGAGACTGATTTAATTAACACAAGCAGCACATTAAGAGCGGCCAAGCAGTGTTCCCAGGTTGACACTCTCCAGACACCCTTTTGTCAGGAGAGCTCTGGCTGTCATCACCAGAACCAAATGCTCTTCTGACATGGCCTGGCTACCCCCTCGCTGGGGAGGCAAGCCTATCCAGACACACAGGCTGCATTCAGCTCAAACCCAGGTCTCGGTGCTCTTGCTTGATCCGTGGGGATGACTTGTACATCTTTGACACCATCTTGAAGAGCCTCTGACTCCATAGGGGGGAAACAAGGCATTGACCAATGTTCAGCTAGACACTAAGTGCAAAGGCCTAAGATGCCATAATGGGGCCTTGATTACCCAAACCTGAATGTGATTGCCTTATGTCAGGGATAGCCAATTTGGTGCCTTCTTTGAGTTCTTGAACTCTCTCATCAGTCCCGGCCAGTATGGCCAATGGCCAGGGATGATGGGAGTTTTAGTCCAACAACATCTGAAAGGCAACAGGTTGGCTACTCCAACTTATAACATCAGGATAGTCAAGCACTCTGGGAATTGGGGCAACCTCTCATTTTCCAATGAGAGAGGATATCACCAGCATGGAGGGAAACAGGATGCAATGCCTTTTGATCCCATTGGCACTGCTTCCCTGAGTGAAACCACTTAGGGAGCAGCTCTGGCCCAGTCAAAGCCAACAGGTAAGACGCCACCTGCCACCTGGCAGCCACTGCTTTCTCTTGCAAGCCCTGCATGGTGCTTTCAAAGCCCCCCTTGCCTGGAGTCCACACACACACATCACTCAAATTTGACCCACAAGGCTAGGATCCAATAAGGATCTGGCCCACACAGCCTAAAAGGGGTTCCCTGCTCAAGGTTTTCAGAGTTTCAGATAGGGCTTTCCCTAGCTGCTTATTCCACACATTGAACCCTGGAACTTATCCATGGAAAGGATATACCAAACAGCTGAGCTTCTGCCCTTCCTCAAATATCCAATACTTTTTTCCTTCTGGGCAGGGCTTGTCCAGGATATAGATAAAATTTCTTGTTATGTATTGATTTTGAGTGGATCCAGCAGCTCCACAAAGAAGGTCACTGAGGTTAAGTATCTAATTTCATAAACAACCGAATGTCTGACCACCAGCTCCATTTGTTGCCTCTGTTTCACTACCTGTGATTTTGAGATACCTCCCTGCCTTAGCCTGGGGCTATCTGCCAATAATTAATTGTTTGCATCTCATCAGCTCCCCACCCTGTCCTGCAAACTGCCAAGCCAGGAATGCAGCACTCAGGATAAAACACAAAGCCCACTTCTGCACACGCACGTTATCCTCTGGAATGCTACATTCCTGGCACAGAATGTGTGACACGGTGAGCTGGCTCAGCGCATCACGCTGACAGAACTGCAGGGGTCATGGCTGGTGCGCTAGTAACTGCCTCTGTCACCAGGTGTGGTGTGAAAGCAATATGGAAAGTGGTTAAGTAGGTGAGAAGTAGCTGGGGAGGGGAGGACTGTGGAAAATATAGCCACTTGCATTTCTGAAGCCGTGCACAATTTGATCCGAGTCCACCATACACAATTTGATTTCCCTTGACATACCTATGCCCCTCCATTTTCGTCATGCTGTGCCTTAAGAATATAAGGAGAGCTTTCTGGATCAGGCCAGTGGCCCATCTACTCCAATATCTACCCTCACAGTAGCCAACCAGATGCATGTGGGAAACCAGCAAGCGTGACCTGAGCGCAAGAGCCCTCTGCCCTTCTGTGGCTTCCATCAACTGACCTTGAGAAGCAGTACTGCCTCCAACCATGGAGGCAGAACATAGTCATTTTGGCTAGTGGCCACCAGTAGCCTTATTTTGACATCCATTAGTCCAGTCATCTTTAAAGTCATCTGGGTTGGTGGCTATCACTGCCTCCTGTGGGAGCAAGTTCCATAGTTCAACTATGCGCTGCAAGGAGAGGAGGTGGAAAATGGACCTTCCGGAATATCACTTCAGCCAGTTGCCAAACAAGTGGGAACCCTGGCTCTGAAATCCTTGCGATAAGAAAATGCCCAATTCTGCTTTTTTAAAAAAATAAAAAAAAGTGTTCATTTTAGGATAAGGATGAATTAAGTAAGCCAATGCAAAAGCCAACACTTGTTCATAATGTTTTTTTTTGTTTGGAGCACAGATCCCGAGTTCATGATTGCTCAGCATTGACTTGTCCTATTGTGTTCTACTGAACAGACGCTGCAGCTCTAAGGGGCCCTTCACTTTGACGTCATGCATATATTTCAGATGACTTCTTTAATGTGCACCACACAGGCAGTTCTGTCCATTCACATTTGGGATTTGGGGCCTGGTCCAAGGGCCAGAAAAATGATTGGACCAGTTCTCACTGACTTCACTGGAATGCTCTGGGCCAGCCCTTTGGCGGGATGCAGAGGACGTGTGGTGCTTAATTGAGGCTGTTATAGGTTTGGGGGGGATTCATGTTAAAATGCAAGAATTGTCTAAGCAGAACGAAGGGCAGCAGCTGCACAAATATAACCTATATGGAATAATTGATCTGCTGGATTGTGCAGCTGGCTTTCTTTGTGAGCCGATCCAAAGTTCTCAAATTTACTCATTATTCCAAAAAATCACTGGCAAAATTCTTTGTGCGAGTCTCCCGCGGGAATTCTTCCGTGAATGTCTGAAGTACACGCTGCTTCAGTTACACACATATCCGGTTACACACATCTTGGCTGGAACTATCTAAACACAACACAAATTCCAAATACTACAACGCGACGTTACAATCTGAAATTCATTTCCGCAGAACTGTTAATCTTCACCTTCTATTGAAAAAGCTCAGTTGCAAGGATTGAGGCAAATATACTGTGGCAAGGCCTGAAGTTGTCCGCTTTGGCTTTCTGACAGGGAAACCCTCCACCAAAGCTCTTCCTGCAAGATGAGGCCAGCACAGGTGAGGCCTGCTTCTGTGGATCTGGCAGGCCTGAAAGACCCTCGGTGCCTATTCCACAGGTGGCCAAGCAGAAAGGCTGTGCTGATGCTGGGCAGGAGAATCCACAGACCCTGTTTTATCTTAAAGAAGGGATGGGGAATCTGTGGCCTTCCAGATGTTGCTGGAATCCAACAGGTATGGCCCAAGGTGATTTGGAAACTGAGGCAAAACACAAGATTCTGCCTCCTCCACTAGGGGTGAGTGAAGATCTACATCAGGAACAAGTGGGGAATCAAATCAACCTTACCCAATGGTCGAACCTTTCGAGGGAAAGGGATCAACCCTGAATCACACTGTGTAGGTGCAGAGCCCAAAAGACCGCAGATGGCAGCCCTTGCCATTTCCTCCCTAGGGTTGGGAGGAGACCAGCAGTGCCTCATATTCACCAAGAGGCTGCTGCAGAGGTGGTTGCTGAGAAATGCACAGCGGCAGCAGTGATGGGTGCTGCACTCCTTGGAGGCCGGATCTGCTGCCCCTGTGGGTCCTGCCACCCAAGACAGTTGCCTCATGGGTTGGCCAGCCCTGGACACCAAATCCCATCACTCCTGACCACTGGCCTTGCTGGCTGGGGTTGATGGGAGTTGGAGTCTAACAACACTTGGAGAAGGGCTATAAATCCTGGTTATTGACATAAGGAGGAGACCCCATTCTAGCTCTAGACCTTCTCCAGGCAGTGCTCAGAAGATGAGAGTGAAAACCAAACCAAGGCACTGGGACTTGGTTTCTCCTACAACTGGCTTCTCTGCATGGCTTTTTGAAATAGTACATGTGGCTATTTTCAGAGAGCCTGAGACTGACTCCTAGTCAAATTTCAGGACGGACCCAAGACCAGCCACACTCAGACTGAGTTAAGAACTCCTGCCTCAAAAGCAATTGAAAACCAAATGGAGCAGTGGGCTTTGGATCAGGTGGTCAACCTGGCTAACTAGGGCCAAGAGGACCAGCACACACAGAGTATATTCTCCAACACATCACGGTGAAAAACCGGGACAACATCTTTCAGGGCCACAGTCCCACGTTAGTCTCGTCACCTGCGTGAAATCGCAGCCCCCAAAAGCGCTTTTTGGGGGAGTGAGATGTACAGAATCACACAGGATTGTGGTGCCCCAAATGGCCCCTGTGCTCTTGTGGGGGGAAACGGGATGTCCCGGTTTTACCAGCATAGTTGAGGGATAGAAGAAGTCCTTGGGTAGAATGTGCTTTAAGCAAAAGGCTGGCTTTGGATGGCCTCCAAACTGAGCAAAGCTAAGGGGACACAACAACCCTGAAACGCGGGGTGCCTCTTCGACTCTCTTCTGATGCACCTTGGGGCTCCCTCCAGTCTGACTGGCAGCAAACCAGCATTGTGAATCTCCCCCTTTTACAGCTACAGCAATAATAATAAATAATAATCTGCAGCAGCTCCAGTATGAATCACCAAGAGAGCTGGAAAGGGGGTGGGAATTCATCCGGGCAGCTTTGCGTGTCATGTGCAAAAAAATCACAGCCTAACCCTTTACTTACTTACTTACTTACTTACTTACTTGGAAAAAAATGCTGTGAGGTCATCTGCAAAAGCAGCCCTTTCAAAGAGTTATATTTGGGGCTCCTTTCTGTGGCCATGGTTACTGTGCGCCACGCTCTCACTTTGCCTCAGTGGCATTAAGGCCTTGGTTGGGGTTCCAGGAGAAGAGGAGGGGGCGGAGGGGCCTGCATTTCCTACTTTCCCTTGCAAATCACCTCATTCTTTGGGGCTTCTAAATGACTGCAGCAGCACACCGACTCGCACAAAAGCAGGCTTGCCCTCTCTGTCAAAGACATCAAGCTAGGAAGCTGGGAATGAGAAATAAAGACAGTTTCCAAGAAGCACATGCGCACACGTCGGCCTCCCCACAGGGTGTCTGCCGCATTCCATGCTTGCGCCTGTCAAAAACCCTAAGCATGCCCTAATCGCCCCGCTCCTGGCAGCTTGTCCCAGAAATCAGAATTAATCAGGTTGTTAGACTCCAGGCGTACTTTCACTTCTTCGGGACACAGATTCTGCAAATGGAAAGTTTTATGTGCAATGCTTTATTTCTGTTTTTCTTCTCTTCCTTCCTAATTCACAGAAGAACCCAAAGCTTGATCCCTTCACTTTCTACGACGGCAGAGGAGAAGCCTCAGAACCACTTCCAAATTGCACTACTCCCATTAGGGGAAATCAGGGAAGGATTGCTAGAATAGGGTTACCAGACGTCCCCGGTTCCAGGGGACAGTCCCCCGGATTTGCAAATCTGTTCCCAGATAAATTCCATCCCTAGAATGTCCCCAGATTTGCAAATCTTTCCCCTGGAAATGTGGCAGTGGCAGCGGTAGCCTCAGCAGCCTGGAGCCAGCCTGGTAGCGCAGTTGGCTCTGGCTGGCTTCAGGAGCTGCCCGCTGCCGCTCGCTATTTTTCCTCGCCAGAAGTCCCCATATGATGTGTCTTGTGTGCAAGGGAAAATGGTGGGCGCCATGGCAGTGAGCAGCTCCTGAACCCAGCCAGAACCAACTGCGCTACCAGGCTGGCTGCGGGCTGCTGACTGCTGCAGCCGCCGTCACTGCCAAAGGGGAACTGGGGATGTCCGGCGCTACAGATCTCCTGCCCCCTACCCCCTTTGTTTTGACTGATTAGGGGAGGCTCGGGAGTTGCGGCCGGCCGGCCGTTGCCCAGTTTTTAAAAAACTCTGCGCATTTATGTTTCACAGGGTGCGAAAGAAGGGCTTTGCACCTTTATACAATATGCATGTGTGCTTTGGCCCAGGGTCTTTTGCCTCACCATCTCCACTACTGACTCCCTGTTGCTACTCAGCTTCAAAAAAAAAAAAAAAGGGGGGGGGTCCCCGGATTCATTGAAAAAAATCTGATAACCATATGCTAGCGGGTTAATTAAGATAGATCCTGCAATTCCTGCACTTGGTCAGTGGATGGACTAACTCAGCAGAGAGGGGGACCTCCAGCCCATGGTCCTAATTCGTCCCACCTGGTCTCCCCATTTGTCCATTTAGCACAAACCATGCCCACTTGCCACATAACATGTGACATCAGGTGCAGGGCAGGTAAAGCTGCAGCGCCAGATTCAAAGAGAAGAATCAAGAGCTTATTCCAAGCAGACAACACAACACTGTTTACTCTGACTCCAGTGCACTCCCACCACTGGTGTCTGAAGCTGAGTACCCATGACACTAGTCACAACCCACAGGTTTCTTGTAGTCTTATAAAGAAATATGGCCGTTTGATGCATTTGCCCTCAAACCAGCTTCCATCTGATTTGGGGGGAAAACATAAGCCGCAATGAAGCTGAGATGTGTACATTTGAGACAGCCATTGCACATGTGCAGATACCCACTTCACTGACTAGGAGTTTTGGGGGTGCAGCCATGGGGAAACAAGGAGGTGCACATCAGGTGAGCACAGCACCCACCAAAAAACCTCTCTTGAGTAGCTGGGAACTATCAGGAAAGGCCTGGGGTGTGGTTGGAGTGGAAGCAGGGAGAGTACAGGGTTCCTCCCCCTAATTTTCTGTTTCCCACCCCTTCTCACCCTTTGGCATTCTCCCCTCCCCCAAAAGCCTTTCTGACAACCACCCCCTCTCCCCAAGCCATGCCCCTAACCAGCCCAGCTCTACCCCCTACCTGAGTGTTTCTGCCTGTCCGGAATGTGTGCTTGAACTCTGACAATGTGCTTTGCTTATGTGTGGTCATGTGGAGAAAACAGCTTAGCGTACAGAGGAGAATTTAGATGATTTGATGTCCTGCCCACTAGTAGTCACTGGCAGGAAGAAGAAGAAAAAGATCGTTTTATGACAAGTCCAGTTGTGAGCCAGACTGAAGCCCCCAGTGATGTTAACAAGAACGCCATGAGGGTTTATCACCCTCTCTTACCCCCATGCTCCTCCCCATACCCTGCAGGAGCTCTAAAGCATCCCCCTCCTTTCCTTCCCATATGCTAATTGGGTTGCTGGCTAAAGTGATGGCCGACCGTTGGAGGTCTCCTCTGACCCCTTGCACTGACACCAACCCCTCTGGCAGAAGCAGACTGTCCAGCTCTAGGTATGGTGCGTGAAGAATGTGGAGCCAGAGTCAGAACGAAATGGAGATGAGGAGATAAGAGGGCTGAGCTGCTCTCTGGAAGGATCTCAAGTGCAGGCCGTTGCCTTAGTAATCTGATGGGCAGCAAGGAACTTGGGACATCTGTTAAGAGTTCAGCAGTATCTTCCTCCATGCTCAGCCTGGGCCCATGTGTAAATAAATCCTCAATCACAAAACACCAGCAAGGCTCCAATGACCTCACTGCAAGGAGACAGAAGATGAGTCTACCCTGGCTCCATGGTGCTCTCTCTGCTTGGCAAATTGATGTCACAATGGAAGAGCTAACATTTTGGCCAGAGCATGATAATCCAACAAGACCATTCATTTGGACTGTATCAGTAATGCTGATTTAAGGCACTGTTTTTTTGTTTTCTTTCAGATTTAATATTGTGCTTGTCGTTCTAATATATCTTGTACATTACCTCACCCAGGGACCTTCAAGTAAAGGGCAGGTTACAAAGAGATAAATAACTGATAGAAAATGAGCAAGGTCCCAACTGAAGAAGAATGGCAACTTAAGCTAACAGACTATGTGCAGCTTGCAGACTTAACATATAGAATAAGAACAAGAAGAATATACGTTTAGAGAAGATTGGAAAACATTTATTGAATATATGGGGGGGATTGTGTATACCTGAAAACGTTGGCAGCATTAAGATAAATTCAACAGTGTAAATAAGTTTTGATGGATGCAATAATGGAATACTGTTTTTGTAAAATATGCAGGGATTCACAATATGTAAAACGAACGATGGAAAGAGAAGAAAGGAAGTCATTGATATTTGAAGGATGTTTAAATGAGTATTTTAAATTGTAAAACAGAAAATTTAATTACACACACACACACACATACACACGTGTGTGTGTGTGTGTGTGTGTGTGTGTGTGTGTGTATCCCCAATCAGATACAAAGCTGCTCAATCCAATGCATATCTACCAGGTTGGACAATAGAAGGATGGTGGTGGGTAGCTGCACTTCTTTTGAGCCCCAGGACTTGTTGCATTAGCAGGCAAGTGTGCTCCAGCATTAGGCAGTGTGTGGTGATTGAGATGGAAATGTGCAGAAGGCTCTCGTGACGTTCTTCCCAGTAGCTTTGTATCAGTAGGTAGAGGCCAGCGGGTGGGAAGAGATGTACACTGAAACATATCTACTTCCCTTCTCCGAGTCAAACCATTGGTCCATCTCGCTTGGCATTGTCTACATTAAGGTTACCAATAGGGCTCAGCATGCAGACATCATTGCAGACAGGACAAATGTCCCTTGTTCAAAGCCCTTGTTTCACCACCAGCAGCAGCAGCAGCAGCATCCTCCCACTCTTCTAACCTTAGGCATCGCAAGCACAAAGGCCACTGTTACAATAATAGACTCCTCATGTCTGCAGCGTTAGATCAAAGGTCTTCCTCCCGCTCTGCTGGTAGCGTTCTAAAGGTTAAGACTTCAAGGGAAGATTGAGTTCTAAATTTGAACTCATGTACTGTACGGGGCAAACCTGCAGAGTTGCCTCCACTTATTACTACTAGCCGAGGAAAAACGTGCTCTCCCCCACTCAAAAACAAAACAAAAAATACGTGTAACGAATGTTTGCTGAGAAAATGAAACATGAGTTCTGAACCAACAGTGACTTTTACAGATAAAGAGCTTTCGACAACTTGTTCCCTCTTAGTCATCATGGCAGTCATTTTAAGGTTTTCATCCTAACGCACAAATGTTATTTACAGTCTTAGGGCCAAACTATATGTTATGTCAACAATGTGGTTTGCCCAGATGTTCATGCTTTTTCCTTCAAATCAAATTAGACTGTGTTCCTCATCCAAACTGAGAAGGGGAAACTGCACCTGCTGCAGGGGGGACTCTCATTCATACCCCACCCCACTCCCGGTCCAGTTCTGGAGAAGCACCCCCACAGCTGCTATTTGTGAAAGAAAAACCCTGCATTTTAACACCAACCATGTTATCAATGTAATGTGTAGTTTGACCTTTGCATACCTGTGGAAATCTAGACTTTCCTTCAAAGTGGTCTTTCTCCAATTCCATTGCTTACATTTTGCTTGTTGGTAGTGTGGTTTTGTTGACTATCCATTGCGTTTCCCCCTCTGTGAATGAAATCATGGGCTCCTTCCTTCCTCCTTTATTTTGCAACACACCATTGACGCAAAAATGGTGCGTAGGTGGTGGATTTATACATCATTTAGCTTTATTAGTGGTTCTGGAATGCTTCCCCTATGCTACCTCATTAGTGCCATCTTGCTCTGTAGTGCAACAAAAGTGGGACTGCCCCGCCCCCTGGAACTTTGTGGTATGGAAACTTAAAGGATTTCACTCAGCAGGAAGCTACAGAACATGGATTGATCGGCAAGGAAGCAAGATGTCTGCCTGAAACCTTTTGCAGGAGCAAACAGGATCAAAAACTGGATCACCCCAACAGCATCATGGATGCAAAACACCACAAATGCACAATAAACAGCATGTCTGGGAAACTCCCCCAAAGCCACAACTATATACCATTGCATATTACCATCAGGACTACAGGGAGGAGGAAGAGGATCTCAGCGAGGGATGTAGCACACCAGGGCAAGCAGGGGATGGGTAAGTAAGTAAGTAAGTACTCACAGGGTGACGGAGGATGGTGAAGGCATGGAAGTCAATGCACAGGAACCAGAGTAGCAGAACCCATTGCCAAAGCCAGAGGGGGCCCAGTCTCCATGAATACGGTGGGCTCTGAGGCATCGGGAGCAGCAGGAGTGGCACTCCAGGAGGCTGAGGCAGGCAAGGGCCCACAGCCCTGCTCACTAGCTGGCCAGGTGGGGCTCGCTAGCTCTGGGAGGAGGTGTGTTATTCATCAGTTGGAATAGGCTTGGAACAGGTGAAGGTCGCATGCCTCATCAAGCCAGATGCTGCAATCAGCATGTAAAGTACAAAAGGTGCTGTGTCTGCTCAGCTGCCCATGTTGATGGACCTCAGCTTGGATGGTACAGGATCTCAGCAGGACTTTGCTTTGGTTTGGACACTGGAGATGTGGATTGACCCTGGAAAAGGGGATTGGTGGAATGACTTGCTGCCAGGTAGGCCAGGGGTTAAGGACAATCACCTGTTGAATGCTCCCCTAGGTAATCCATTAGACATTAAATACTGGAACCAAGTATCACATTTGGTAACTATACACAGCTAATATCAGAAGGTTGGGTTTGATATTTCAAGTCTGAGGAATATTCAACATCAAAATGTGCAGAGGAGAAATTGGCAGGCCCATTTCAGCATTATTTGCCCTGTTTGATGGGGCGTTTGTGTGTGTTTTTAGAGCTCCAGTGTGAGAAATCACATGATTTGCAACAGCCTCTCCTTTTATTAAAACCAGATGCCTTGAGCCCCTTTGTGGTTGTGGAGGAAGGTTAAGAAGCCAGCCCTTTTGGATTTGTTACCACAAACACTGAAGATGAAGTTTAGGGGTGGGAAAAGGTTGCTACATCCCAATTTCAAGCCTCTCCGCTGTCAGTCATGAGGCTTGTGATGTTTCAAGCAAGTGCAGGTACTGCCTTTTGTAATTCTCTTTGAGAAGCCAGGGCCTAAGGCGCTTTTCGACTCAAGCCACAACTTTGCAGTGAGCTGGAGCGATGTGTTGCTGTAACTTCAAAGAATCTATTGATCCAGGTGGAGCGAGCGTAGACTGTGCCAGCACTTTGTAATTCTGTTTGACTCCCCCCGCCCTCCCCAAGGCAGAAGTAATAGTTACGGAGTGGGAGCTGCAGAGGAAGGAAGGAGAGCCAAGCTGTTATAAACAAGGGAATGAGGACTCGGAACTCCTGGAGCCTATTTTCGTCTCCTGGTGAGGAGGTGGTAGAGATTAGTGGCTAGAACATGGAGAATTGGACTCGGCAAAGGCAGGCTTGTGTTCTCTTGCCAGCTCTTGCAGCTTACAGAAATCCATGGATACTAGTCCAGGGTCTAGAAACTAGCATTCTCAATTGCCCAGGATGGGTAAAGGACAACTCAATTCCCACCTCCTGTTCCACATGAAGTAAACACCGGGTTAGAGTGATGACAGGATTGACAAGGAAATTGTCTTTATGTTTTCTTTATTTCTAGAAAGAGAGAAAGTGGTTTTTAGATACAGAAAATAGAATTAGCTGGAGGTCTCTGTGGAGGTCACTTTGGGGGGGGGGGGGCGGTGGTTAACATTTAGCAGAAGCTTAATGAAATCCACAAGCTCTACCTCAAGTTTTAGACAATTCTGCCTTTCCCATTGCCTTCTGAAAACATAAAAGGTAAGGGAGCAAGCTTCTTCTGCCTCCTCTCTGCAATTCAAGCTATTAGGTTGTGTTGCACAAGAGGTTGGACCAGCCCCAGTGCCGTATTTACATGTAAGCTAAACAAGCTATAGCTTAGGGCCCCACTCTCTTGAGGGCCCCCCAAAAAAATTAAAGGGAAAAAACAAATGGATGTACATTTCCAAAATGCAAGCTAACAAACAAAATAAAACCTATATACAGCAACAGTGTTTTGTGTTGTGTAGGCTCCTATGATGTAAGTAATAGGCCTATAAATTACCATATAGCATATATTCAACACGGAAAACAGCGACAAGGACAGCTGGACATATAAAGGGCCCCATTACCTTCAGTAGGTTAGGGCTTCATCAAACCTAAACCTGGCCCTGACCAGCCCCCACCTGCTGCCCCGATGACCCCCATCTATTGAGCATTCGTGCCAATCTTACTTGGAGGTTTCATTATATCCAATCTTTCTTGAGCATTTGTTGCGATTGTTTGCAGGGCAGTTACAGTGCCATGAACATTAGTCATACCAATTCATTCGCAGGAAGTTAATGCATCTTCCCCTCATTCACTCATTCACCCCACACTTTACAATGCATTTCCCTGTCACTTTCTGAACCACAAAAAAAGTCCACCCTCTTCTTCCTTTAAGATGTTTTTATTTATTTTTATATATGTATAAAACTATATGCTGCCATCTCATGCAAATTATCAAGATGGTGTACAAAGAGATATACGAAGACAATCAAAATCCAACATAAAAACAATACAAAATAGTCATTAAAACAAGCTAATCTTACGAAAATTAAAATGAATAGGCTGGTCAGCATAAAGGGTCAAGACATGCCTGGAATGTAACAGTGAGAGTGCCTACCTAATCTCTACTGGAAGGGTATTCCAGAGCATGGGACCTGGTGACACTAAATGCCTGACTGCTCTGTAAGGCCAGGTGGGTCTCCGTAACCCAGGGGCATTTTGTTGTGTCAGATAACAAATGCTTTTACCTAGGGTCCATCCAGACCGATGGTTTTTTGCAGGTGTATTTTTTTCACGTATCATTGATGCAGCAATAGTGCACTAGAAGTGGATTTATAATGGATTGTCCACACATCATTCCGATTTATCTGTTGTTCTGCAATGCTCCCCCAGTGTTATCACATTGTCTCATTTCTGAGATCTGGGGAGGGGGAGCCTGGGAGGAGTCAATCTAACCCAGCTGTGCCCACCCAAATGCTTACTGCAGCACCAAACACAGGCTGTGGGGATAGGGTGGGGGTTGGCCAATGGTCCACAGGACTTCCATCACCACCGCCAGGAAATCCCTCTGTCTTAAGAGCTGGCTAGGAGAGCCTGCACCTAATTTTGGGCCAAGGAAACGGTATACTAGGGTTTACAGTTCCTAGCAAGCAGTTCAGAATTGGACAACAACAGCAGTTGCTGTCTGGAACAACACTTCAGCACAAACAAAGTAGGAGAACAAATCTCTGGAGAGTCTGATGTATAGCTACATGAGCACAAATCATTTTGGATGCACCAAAGAAAAGATGCCTGGAAAGGTCCCTACATACATAATCCCAAAGTTCAGGTATTCAATTAAATCCCTCCTGCAAAACACCAAGAGTCTCTGGAGGTGCCCTGGGTTATTCTCAGTGGATGTTCTGCACCTCAGGTGGTATGGCTCTTATCTTGGCTTGTTCTCACCGTAGCTGGTCCCAGTTGGGGGGAAAAAGCATGCTTCACTGAGGATGAATTCATGTGGGCACAATCCTAGAGAAAATGACATGCATAATATATCAATAAATCCAGCTGAAGTTTGTGAGCACTGAAAAGTGTGCTTAAATCTCACTGCTTTCAATGGGGTAGAATTGCCATCATCTGGAGATTTTCCAGTAAGTTTCCCCCCTCTCTGTGTGCTGCTGTACCTGTGCTATTGCACAATCTGTCTATCTCCCCCCGCCCCCGAATTGCAATGCTGTTTGTATTGTGTAGGAGTATTGTGTGGGAGCAGAAAATTTCGTGCTCTTTTTTTCTTTTTAAAGGGCTATGAGTGCTCATCTGTCTAACCAGCTAAGGGCTCTCACTGAAACAAGAACTCACTAAAGTAAGAATAAAATGTAAAGCAAATTAAAAATAGTTCTAACACTGCACCTGTGATGAGGGGTGGCATGTGCGCTACTTGTAAGCAGTGATGTCACAAGGACTGTCCAATAGTTGCCTGCAACAACATCACAATACGCATTCACACTTCAGCTGCACATGTTGTTTTTTTCCTTTCTGGCAACTTTATTTTAGGGTTTTAGCAGGCACTTTTATTTGTTTGGGTTTTTTTATTTATTTGAAAAGTCCTAATATCAGCTAAGTCCTTCAACTAGTAGGTTGACTCACTGCAAAAAAAAACGGGGGCCGAAATTGGGTCTGCCAGGGAGAGTAATAACAGAAACAAACATGTTGTTCTGCACAGTTAAGGAGGGAGTCTTTTGCATTCCTCTCCCCCCCCCACACACACACTTTGTACAAGCCCTAAGACTTTCTGCTGCATTATAATGAATGCATCATAGTCCAATACTAGGCAGAAAAGTTATCAAGTTCATTGTTAAAGTTCTCTCTCTCTCTCTCTCTCTCACACACACACACACACACACACACACACAGAGAGAGAGAGAGAGGGAGGGAGAGAGAGAGAGAGAGAGAGAGAGAGAGAGAGAGAGAGAGAGAGAACATTCTAACACTGAACTTGATTGTCTCATGCTCATTAATTTGGTAGCAAAATGGAACCACAGTTGCTGCATAAATAGGGGTGGACCTGGCACACAGAAATAAATTTGTTTGTAAATAACAAAAGAAACAAACTTGTCCCATTGGTTCCAGCTGGATTTAGTCATAATTTACTTTCTCTGCTTATCAGCTGTTGATCTATGCCCAACCAGATCTGATCTTCCTTCACATGGCAGATGCAGCAGATTACTTCTGGTGGCAAAAGCTTATGGGTTATATAATTTCAGTTGATTCCAAATGGTTAAGGTTTTAGGTATTCCCAAGCAATTTAAAAATGCTAGAACTGCTTGAGTTTCCTGTTGTGAGATCCCCAAAGGGTTGCAGAAGGGACAGCCTGCACACCCATGAAGAAACAAAACAGGAGTGAACACTTTGTGTTCAGGTATACAAAATATAAGAAAAGTGAGTTCAGCACACACATTTCCTCATGCACATGATACGCAGAATGAGAAATACATGAAGGAATTGAAAGCTGCAGCAAGATTAAACTGTACAGGCCCAGCAATGTTTAGAGTCTGGGAATTCAATCTGGAAAATGGTGAATAGAACTAACCCACTAGTGCTACTGCATAAACAAAAATGGGTAATTAAGAACCACACAATCTGGGACAAAATTTGGTCGCAGATAATTTTGTGAGCATCTATATATTCTGGGTGGCCTGTCACAGAAACGTGGCCTTTCACAAATCATCGACACCAATCAAAGCAGTACTCAAAATGGGGTGCCCCCCCCCCGAAAAGGACAATGGGCCTTTTAAAACAGTTTGGCACTCTAGATAACTCCTTCCTTGGGAATACTGAAAACCTTTCTTAGTCAATCAATTGTGAAATCCCTTTGAAGCAAGAACACAATCAAGGAAAGACTAGACTTGCCGTCCTCTTAAGAGGGCCCACCAGTCAGAAAGCTAGACAAGACATTTATTGTCTCTATTAAGAGCAACAGGAAACTTCTGACTCCACCCAAACACAATGAAGTCCAGTGCTACCCAGTGACTAAATTTTGTGATGACACTATCCATGCACCTTGGCTCCAAGTGAATATGAAAGCAGCATTGGTTTGTGAAAGCTTTTCATAGCAGAAGCAACCTAATCAGTTGCATGTGGTTTCTCTGAAACCAATATCTGCTTCCTCCCAATCTTAGTATTTCCTTTGTCCTATTCTTCAATAACTGCACTTCTTTAAATTTCTGACTTCTGACTTAAATGCTTTGCAATTCCAAAGAAATACAGCCATGTACATAGAATAGCCAGTTTCAAACTCATCATCTCATATAAACGCTTTGCCACAGTTGTCCGTTGTCACATCCTAGCTCAAATTTTGGCAAAAGAGGCAGCCTCTGGCATTTCCCAGGAATTGGTGAGAGGCAATGCCCTGGAGATACCTGTAGGTCCCCCTAGCAACTGACACATAATGTTGGTGTGGACAAGTGTGGAAGAGGTCTCACAGCAAGTCTGTCCAACAACCTATTGGGGTGGATGTTTCCTCCTGCTCATGCTTCCCTTGAAGGAGTTCATAGACTGATAGGAAAACACACACACACACACACACACACATGGATAGTGTTACGCCCTGTTAGGGTCCCACATACTCCTCCCCAATGGCTATTTTTAAACTCTTAATGCAAGCGAAGATGCATGCAGACATCTCCGAGAGCCAGTGTGGTGTAGTGGTTAAGAGCGGTAGACCAGTAATCTGGGGAACCGGGTTCACGTCTCCGCTCCTCCACATGCAGCTGCTGGGTGACCTTGGGCCAGTCACACTTCTCTGAAGTCTCTCAGCCTCACTCACCTCACAGAGTGTTTGTTGTGGGGGAGGAAGGGAAAGGAGAATGTTAGCCGTTTTGAGACTCCTTCGGGTAGTGATAAAGTGGGATATCAAATCCAAACTCTTCTTCTCCTCCTCCGTCATATCATGCAATTTTGCCCCAAGTTGGATGCCCCAAAGATTCCAGTTTTGCCCTTGGGACAATTTGATTTGACTGACACAATCCCCACTTTCCTCTTCCCCTCTCTCACTGGGGACGCTTCCAATGTGTGGGAGAGATGGCCCTCATTTCAGCACACCCAACAAACAATAGAACATCCAGACTTTTAAAAGAGTTGGCAGTCTTCGTTCAGAACACTATCAGTGATTGCCCAGACTTGTTCATGGGGCAAGCAGATCATTAAGAACGAGCCCATTGTGGTGACCTGGGTGACAATCTGCGTCAGAGCTCTCATTTCAACTCTCCTCTCTCTCCTCGCACATTTAATATTAGAAATGTTACGAATCGCTCTTTGATTGGAGCAGCCTGCTTGGAGATGGAGAAAACTGCCTGCATTAGTCCTCTCTCTTTGTTTTCCCTTTCTTCTCTCTTTACTTTAAAGAAGGAAAGTTCAAGGTCTGACTCATCTCCCCTTGCCAGGAGGAAGGTATTTTTGAGCAAGATCAATAGACCTAAAGAGAGAGTGAGATGAGGAAATGCATTTTATCGACCGGCTAAATCTCCATGCTGGGAAACTCTTGCCGTGAAATTATTTCCCTCCAGTTAGAAACAATCACCAAGAGAATCAAAGCACTTACTGTGTGCCTGGCTCTCTGCCAGTGGGGGTGCTGCAGAAGCTGCAGGACCAGATGCTTCCTGAAGGGGGTGCTGCTGCTACTGCCCAGGCAGAAAGAACTATCTTCTTTTATTCCACCAAGAGCAGAGCCACAAGGCCACTAAGAGAAGTTTCCATTGTTACCTCGCTGGAGGCGGGACAGGATGTGCAAGTTCCCAGCATTTCCTCCATGCTGGAGATGCAAATTCCCAAGAACAGATCCATTTTGGTTTGAGACAACACAGTTTTCATTTTTTCATTTTATTTTATTTTGGTTAAAAAAAAAAAACAAACCAGCTGAGGGCTGGATTTGTAGTCACCCTCTTTCCTGACTGGTTGACAATTCGGTGAGAAGGAACCGCGTGGGTAGGGTCTGTATTTCAACCCTTTTTGGAACAGGGGGGCTTCTACTGTTAAGTTGTGGGTGAACATATCAGACGACACAGCGATTCTTCAAACAGCTCTTGTTTATTCACAGGCCAGAACAGAACTGAACTGAAGGGTTCAGTCAGCCTGCTTATATAGAGCTCCAGTACAACGTTACTGTAACAACTTTCTAAAACTATCCAATCACTGAATGTCACTTTCGATCCTTCATTTGCATAACTATCTACAGTATCCCCCTGCTGGCCCAGGGTGAGAACTTCAGTACATAAGATCTACCTTGGGGAACACAGTGCCCAGGACACTTGGCAAGAACATACAGATGACCAGCTTAACACGTGGTTGGTTACACATCATAGCAGGCTCCCACTTTTGGCTAAATCTCACAAATGTGCATACTAGTGGGCACGAAACTGCATTTGTTGGCACAACTGGTAGTTGCCAGGAGGGTTGCTGATCGCATCCAGCAATCTGTAGCAGTGCAAGAGACTCTGTGATAGCATTTGTCCATTATCTCCAGAGCAAGTGGCTGCTTTTAACTCTTGATCAAGCTGCTTGAATCTTTTTGCATGATTGACGGACACCTGGTTTTGTCAGCTATTGAGTTAAATGTTTGGCGTGAGTTCTGTTCAGGGGAGTGCCTTAGTTTGATTGAGGAATTGCCAGAAAGTGGAAAGTTTTGATGGCTAGGATAAGAAGCAATGAAAAGCATCCACCTTTCCCTCTCTTGTCAGTTGTTGCTGGAGCTCCCAGGTAGCAGGGGAATTGGTTGCAAATCAAAAGAATGTGGAATTCTTTTGAATTTCCCCCTGCACATTTCCCTGCTTTTCACAGCCGTCAACGATGATAAACAGAAGGATTATATTCAATGTTGTGCAAAAAAGGGGGGGAGCCAGCACAAAACACACCATAGACTCCCCCCCCCGCTCCCCCCTGACTTTCTGATAGTGCCCTAATGCATTAATTATGAGACCCAGGTATGTATAATTTAAGATGTGTTCAATCTCCACTTCTTTGGAGTGGAACTTTACTTTGCTAAGGTTTGGACTAGTTTTCCATCAGATGCATTTGGAGCTCTATGTGTGATGAGATTGTAGTAATCTCAAATCTTCCATTCTTGGGCAAGGTGATTGAGCGAGCGAACAACTCCAGGCACGCCTGGAAGAAGCGGACCATTTAGATCCCTTCCAGTTGGGATTCAGGCCTCATCATGGGACTGAAACTGCCTTGGTCACACTGGTTGATGATCTCCGGCGGGCTAGGGACAAAGGTGAGAGCTGTTTCCTAGTTCTGCTGGATCTCTCAGTGGCGTTTGATACCATCAACCATAACATCCTTCTGGACCGTCTCGAGGGGCTGGGAGCTGGGGGCACTGTCATACAGTGGTTCTGCTCCTTCCTCCTGGGCCGTGTTCAGAAAGTGGTGGGGGGGGATGAGTGTTCAGACCCCTGGGCTCTCACTTGTGGGGTGCCTCAGGGTTCTGTCCTCTCCCCCATGCTTTTCAACATTTACATGCAGCCTTTGGGAGAGATCATCAGGAGGTTTGGGCTGGGTGTTCATCAGTATGCGGATGATACCCAGCTCTACCTCTCTTTTATTTTATTTTTTATATAAATTTTTATTAAGGGTTTTTTCTTTAAAATACAAAAAAAAGAAACAACATATGCAAATAACAAGAACAAACATAATAATTAGCATCATGTAATAACCAACTTTTCTTCATCTTTGGACTTCCTCACATCTCCCGCTCCTGCATTCCATATTTAATAAAACTTTAATCAGCAATTTGTCACCTTATTTCCATTCTTATTATACACATTTTCAATAGTTTGTCCCTAACTTTGAATAATAATCTAAGTCTTAAATACCTAATTTTAACATTATTTGTTCAGAATTTATTATTCTCATAGAATCCACTCATTCTCATACTCTTTTCGACTAACTTTATGGTGCCCTGTTGTTTTCAAATCTCTCATCCTTCTTAACATTCATATAGTTTACAGTGTCTTTGTAAATAGTCCTTAAATTTCTTCCAATCCTCCTCCACTGCTTCTTCTCCCAGGTCTCGGATTCTGCCAGTCATTTCTGCCAGCTCCATGTAGTCCATCAGTTGCATCTGCCATTCTTCCAGCGTGGGCAAATCTTGAGTTTTCCAATATTTCGCTACAAGTATCCTTGCTGCTGTTGTTGCATACATAAAAAATGTTCAATCATTCTTTAGCACTCTCTGGCCGACAATGCCCAGAAGGAAGGCCTCTGGTTTCTTGGGGAAGGTATACTTAAATACCTTTTTCAGCTCATTATATATCATTTCCCAGAAGGCCTTAACCTTAGGGCAAGTCCACCAGAGGTGAAAGAACGTTCCTTCAGTTTCCTTACATTTCCAACACTTATTATCTGACAGGTGGTATATTTTTGCTAGCTTGACTGGGGTCATGTACCACCTATATATCATTTTCATAATATTTTCTTTCAAGGCATTACATGCCGTAAACTTCATACCGTCCAGCTCTACCTCTCTTTTAAATCAGAACCAGTGAAGGCGGTGAAGGTCCTGTGTGAGTGTCTGGAGGCAGTTGGAGGATGGATGGCGGCTAACAGTTTGAGGTTGAATCCTGACAAGACAGAAGTACTGTTTTTGGGGGACAGGAGGCGGGCAGGTGTGGAGGATTCCCTGGTCCTGAATGGGGTAACTGTGCCCCTGAAGGACCAGGTGCTCAGCCTGGGAGTCATTTTGGACTCACAGCTGTCCATGGAGGCACAGGTCAAATCTGTGTCCAGGGCAGCTGTTTACCAGCTCCATCTGGTACGTAGGCTGAGACCCTATCTGCCTGCGGACTGTCTCGCCAGAGTGGTGCATGCTCTGGTTATCTCCCGCTTGGACTACTGCAATGCACTCTACGTGGAGCTACCTTTGAAGGTGACTCGGAAACTACAACTAATCCAGAATGCGGCAGCTAGACTGGTGACTGGGGGCGGCCGCCGAGACCATATAACACCGGTCTTGAAAGACCTACATTGGCTCCCAGTACGTTTCCGAGCACAATTCAAAGTGTTGGTGCTGACCTTTAAAGCCCTAAACGGCCTCGGTCCAGCATACCTGAAGGAGCGTCTCCTCCCCCATCGTTCTGCCCGGACACTGAGGTCCAGCTCCGAGGGCCTTCTGGCGGTTCCCTCATTGTGAGAAGCAAAGCTACAGGGAACCAGGCAGAGGGCCTTCTCGGTAGTGGCGCCCACCCTGTGGAATGCCCTTCCAGCAGATGTCTTCTGAATGTCAGGTAGTTGTTTATCGCTTTGACATCTTAAGGCAGCCCTGTTCAAGGAAGTTTTTAACGTGTGATTTTACTGTATTTTTGGTTTCTATGGAAGCCGCCCAGAGTGGCTGGGGAGGCCCAGCCAGATGGGCGGGGTATAAATAATAAATTATTATTATTATTATTATTATTATTATTATTATTATTATTATTACGTCATGATAGCGTGTAGGTGGCTGTTTCGTCTCGTCTTCCTGAGCTTGATGAGTAGCTCAAGATGGCTGGGAAATTATCAATGTGTTTAGTAAAGAAGTTTGAGCTGAGAAGGGCTCTCTTGTTTACACCCCGCTTGTCTGAAGTCTCTAATTTGTTTTCAGTACACATCCTTCATTTGATGGATCTGTGCACAGATTTAGTTAGATCATATGTTTTTGCTTCAACACCAACCCTGGATGCCAGATGAAGTCAAACATTTTCTTGAAGTTAATGGCAAATATTTTTCCTTTTACATGTTTGTGGACTATGTTGCAAAGTTACAGTCAGTGGTCCCACCCCCGTTTTCCCCCTTCCAGTGAGGAAACTAGTTTGACTTAATTCTATTTCAGTAGAACCAGGAAAGAGGAGACTTTTTTTTACTGATTGCTTACTTTAGAGAGAAAATGAATTCTAAGAGTAGCCGCAGACCCAGAGTATGAACCCAGCTTCTGCTACAGACATACCTCACAACACATCAAATACTACATCAAGCAGATTCCCATGACAAAGAGATGTGTCAGCCAATAGGTCTTTTGTCCTTAATCTTGGCTGAATTGAATTCATTGGATTAAATTTTCTATTTGATTTGGGTATCTGCAAACATGACATGAAGGCTGGCAACATCAACCCTGTCATGTGGGTTGCAGGCAACCACAGTGCCTGGATACAGTCAGGTTGTGTATCCTTAGCAGGGACCAGAGGAAGAATGACTGTTGGGAGGAGCACAGAGAGAAGGAATGTCGTTTTGCACCTGAAGCAGCAAAACTGGATGCCTTCATCTGCCCCAGCTGCAACAAAACATGTCTCTCCCATATTGGTCTCCACAGCCACAGCAAGTGCTGCAACCTTCCAACAGTTTGACTTCACCCCCGAAAGTGTACTCCACCATTGTCTCCTGAGACGGATGGATGCCAACAACTTAACAATTGATTTTACAATTGCAAATACAGTTTAGCTTTTAAAGACGGTAAAATCAAAGGCTTTGAAATGCTGCAGGCACTGGCATTTTAGAACATTCAAATCTTCCATAACTTGATATTTCAGAACTTCAAACTGTGGCAGACTGAAGGTCAGCTTTTAGTGAAATGGAAACTTTCAAACTAAGTGTACAAACACAAGGATAATCTTATGAATTTAGCCTCCAAAATATACATTAGTTTACATTATCTATTTCTGAAGATGTTTACCCATGATGTAAGAAAGTAAACTATAAGGTGGAAAGTATTTAACAATGTGACTAGCTTGTTTGCTGTAATATAAGGTTACCAAACATCCCCGTTTCCCGGGGACAGTCCCTGGATTTACAAATCAGTCCCCTGACAAAATCCTATCATTCCTACTAAAGTTGAAAAGTGTCCCTGGATTCATTGAAAAAATCTGGTAACCTTACTGTAATATCTTACCCTCCCTGGGTTGAAGACTAGACTCTGAAGTGATTTTTCTCTATCTTTTCACTGTAGCCCATACAATTAGGTTGCGCTCTGTACCCACAGAGAGAGAAACGTTTACATGAGTAGAAGTAAGATTTAAACTCATCAGGGTCCCTTGTCTCTCAACCTAAGATTATGCACACGCTGTTGCCTAAGATGTTCAGCAATCATTCCTCAGCCTAAGACTATTCACTGACCAGACAACCTGTTTATACTGATTTGTTAGCACAAAATTTGTGTGGAGATTATATGACGCTGACTGCTTATGAATAGTCATTCTGATTTGTTAGCGGGAAGGTTAGGCAATGTCGTATCCAGTGCATTTTCCTTGCCACAAAATAATTCATGGGCAAGGGTGTGTGGATTCCCCCCGCCCCCAGTGGTTTGCAGGAACACCAAATCCACCTTAATACTGTAGTGCAACCTGATTTTGCTGGTATGCCATTAAATCTTACCTGCAAATAGCAACAATCTGAAGGGGGCCTGGGACTATATGGACCAGTTGTTGTTCAATAGCAATTTCTCAGGACTTTTGCAGACTTTTCCTTTAGTAATAAGACCCTGGGGAAATGTCCAATTGTAAGCGCACTTGTTTCGCACACAGATGCTCTGAGGTTCAGTCCATGGCATTTCCAGCTACGGCTTTGAAAGACTCCTGTCTGAAACCCTGGAAGCCCACTGTCAGTCAGTGGCGTAGCGTGGGGGGTGCAGGGGGGACCAGCCGCACCGGGCGCAACATTTGGGGGGGCGCGCTCGCACTCGCAGCTCTCTGCCCCTACCTGGCTCACTCATTCTCTCTCACTGCAGTGCTGGCTGTGCGAATCCGATCCGAGCTGCCGGGTCGCCGCCCACTGTGGAGGGGGAGGGTGCCAGGCGTGTGTTGCATTGCGGAGCGGAGAGAGAGCGAGGGAGGGACTATCTGGGGGAGGGACAGTGCAGCGGCCGCCCAGCGCAGCGCTAAGCGCGGGAGAAAACCACACCTGACCAGCCCAGGCAGCAGCAAGAAGAAGCTGGCAGCGGCGGCAGGTTGGGGGTTAGGGGCGCAAATTACTTGCCTTGCCCCGGGTTAGGGGGCGCAAATTACTTGCCTTGCCCCGGGTGCTGACAACCCACGCTATGCCGCTGCTGTCAGTTGTAGATCAGGGGTAGGGGGGATAGACTACAACTCCCATCCAGTGGCAGAGCTTCATGCTCCGGGGGGCGGAGAGCTGGCGCATGCCCTGGGGGCATGGCACGCCTCCTAGGGCCATGGTGCACTGTCTGCGGGGGCGTGGCACCCAGTGCATGGGGGGGCAGCCACGATGGCACCCCACCAGGATCGCACTGCCAGTGACAGTGCACTCCCCCTGCCCCCTACTTCCTCCGCCAGTGCTCCCATCATCCTTGAGTGTTGGCAGTGCTTGCTGGGGCTGATGGAGCTGAAGTCCAACAACATCTGGAGGGAAACTCTTGTGTAGACAGTACTGAGCATGCTGGTCATTAGCCACTTACTGTAAGACCCCCTTTCCTGTGCAGTCACACACACAGGCTCTACATCTCTTCAGAGCCCTCTCAAGGAGCATTCTGCAGCTGTGATCAGGGAGCTTGTGCTCTGAACTTCCTCCTGAGAGGAAAATTTCTCTCTCTCTCCCTCTCTTTCCCCCTCCCTCCTGCCTTGAAAATTGTGGGATGGCCACCCATTCAGATCTTTTCTAAGTGTCAAGAGAGCCGCTCAGGAATTTTTAAAAAAATATATATATTCACAGTGAGATTTAGAATTTAGTTTTTCTCTGTTAGGGATCTCCCTTGTTCTTTTTCCTGGATTCTTTGTGCGGTTTGGCTATAATTCATGGTTTTCCTGATTTGTTCCCCCTCCCCTTAGTTTTTCTGCATACTGATGGTGCAGCAGTCATCTGTTAAACAGCACTGTGGTCCCTACCACTGATGGGCACAATTGGTTTTTGATTTGTCTTGGCAAGGAGCATGGATTCTTGCCCGTGCTGTTTAAAATCCACTAAGCAGCACGTTGCAATCACTCCCCGAGGCTTACAGCATCATTTGGAGAAGGAAGTCTTGGCAGGTGCTCCTGCCGAATGGCCCATTGAGCCTCAGATCCTGTCTCTGGAGATAATTCTGTGCTCGATTGGTATTCCTCTGGCAGTGACCTCTGAGAACTCCACCACATCGTTGGTTCCAGCAATGGCTTGGAAGCACACCACTGCCACAGTCTCCATGTAGTCTTTGAAGGACACCTGCCCTTTCTGTGCCAACAGTTTCTCACCAAGAGAAACATGAGTCTAGCATGTCACCTCAGGTCCTTTTTTTGGGAGCAGATATTTGCCTAATTGCTCAATCTGAGCCAGCCAGTCCTGGTTGCAGTGGCAACTTAACCAACCACACCACTGGTGCTTATACTGGAACAGTGGCGCAGAGCATATGCCAGCGCTGTCCAGGGCATGGCAGGGAGTAGCAATTCATGATGTTATCAGTTGAATGCCCAATAGAGAGTCAACACAAGCGTATAAACCCCATCTAGTGCTCGGGCCCATGTCATTTGGGAAACTCTTCCCTTGTCTGTCCTTCTATCCAGCCTGCCAGGATCTCCTTCTGCAATATGTAACAGAGTGTTGTGGTACATCAAGAGATTTGTGAGCCCTTCACTGACTAGTGGCAGGTGGAGAAGACATTGGACATCTGCTACGGCTGCATCCCAAAGAAGAAAATAAAGGATATTGTGGACAAGAGCCCACAATCCCTACCAGAGCTTGCAGCCCTTTTGCTTTAGTGGAATCATCACAGGGCGTCTGAAGTCAACATAATCTAATCTTAAAACAATTGGGTCCAAGGGTTTTGCTGTCCCTCCTCTGCCAGCAGTGACACACAAATATATCAAATAGAATCATAGCATTCTATCACAGTAAGTTGTAGCTTATTGAAATAATTTCCCTCTCCTCCCATACACTGGCACACACATGCACACAGCCGTACTTTCTGTGGAAGTGAGGTTCCCGAAAGTTAGTGAGAGAAGATGATAGACTTTAGGTCCTTTAAAGTGCCACTTGGGTTGGAGGAGTGGAGCTTATGTTCAATGGCTATTGTGGATCTGCTACCATGGATAAAGCTATATTTAAGCTCATGGATGCAGTATCTGTTATTGGTTGCAAGTTTATTGGTTGGTAAAGACAAATGTATCTTTTCTGAGCAAGCCACATGAGAAAGCGCTGTGTAGCAGGGGTAAGGAGGGACTGTCATTCTTGGGAATCTGCTGTCGCCTAGTGGGGATTACGCAGCAGTGCAGACGGAGATTCTGTGCCAAGGGCTATTCTACCCTGCCTTGTCCTGATTCCAGATAGGCATTTGGGACACACCCAGATGGAAATAAAATTCGTGGGTATTTGAAAAACAGGAACAGAAAAATTAAGATAAACATGTGCTCCTGGATGTGTAAACAAATCACTCACAGAATGATATTATTAACCAAGAGAAGGGGAACACATCCACAAACAGCAGAGCTTATTATTGGGTGCAGCAATGGTGGTGGTGGGTTGTGGGTGTAGATTTTTATTCCATATACAGTGGTACCTCGGGTTAAGTACTTAATTCGTTCCAGAGGTCTGTTCTTAACCTGAAACTGTTCTTAATCTGAAGCACCACTTTAGCTAATGGGGCCTCCTGCTGCTGCCGTGCCGCCAGAGCACGATTTCTGTTCTCATCCTGAAGCAAAGTTCTTAACCCGAGGTACCATTTCTGGGTTAGCAGAGTCCGTATGTAACCTGAAGCATATGTAACCTGTATATGTAAGTACCACTGTATATGTAATCTTCCCAACCACATCACATTGTACATTTTATTAGGTGGAAGGGATATTCATACAGGATAAATGTTTGAGAGGGTGAATTATAGATACATCATGAGAAGCAAACAGATACTGTTAGTGGGATGAACAAGAGTAAACCAAAATGTTAGTGAAACACATGAAGGAAAAAAGAACTAGAGGTAAAAACAGGTCTGTTGATAGAGGAAAAAGTAAAATATTTGGGGGTATGGCTAACAGCAAGGAAATTAAATTTGTTTCAAGGTAATTATGCTAAAACATGGAGAGAAATCAAGAAAAAGTTAGAAATATGGGGAAGAATGAAACTTTATTAGGAAGGGTTTTAGTCATAAAACCGAGGATGACTTTATTTCAGACAGCTCCAGTGATTGGTAATGCAGGATGCTTCAAGGAATGGCAAAGAAACATAATAAAAATTATCCGGCAAGGGAAGAAACCAAGAATAAAATATAAAATTTTAATTGTTGCAAAAGAAAGAGGTGGCTTCTTGCTGCCAGACTTAAGACTATACTATGAGGCATCCTGTCTTTGCTGGTTAAAGGAGCGGTTTTTATTGAAGAATATGCAGATTTTGAAGGACATAAGAAATTTGGCAGGTATGCATATTTATGGCATGGGAAAACTGGAACACAGATTTCACCAGTGCTTTTTTTTTCTAAAAAAAATGTTTAGGGTACTCTCATTTTCCTACTCATATTGAAATGCCCAATGAGGCCAAACTTAGATTCACAAAATGTTTAAGGTTATGTGTACCCCTGTGTACCCCCAGAAAAAAAGTGCTGGGTTTCACCAACCATATAATTAGTAAAAAAAAATTATATAGAGTATGGGATAAATATAAAAAAAACTTGCTGGAAAAGAAAACAGCAATGTGGCACTCACCAGTAGAAGCCATAGTGGTGGGAGAAAAAGAACATGGAAGTGGACTGGGTAACATATAGGGAGTTGCTAATAGAGGTGGAAGAGGAGGTTAAGCTTAAAAAGTTTGAAGAAATAAGTGGAATATTAAGTTGGCCCCAATATCACCAATTAAATGAGATATTTTAGATAGATAAAAAAATGTCTTTACAACTCAAACCTCCCAACTAGAATAATCAAAAGATAGTGTCTAAAATGTATAAATTATTATTAGAATGTGAAATGGAAGGATGCAATGGTCAAATCATCAATGATACATTGGGCAATGGATATATTGATATGGCAGCATGGGAAAGAATTTGGAAAGATTTAAAATTTACAGCATGCTACACTTTAAAACTACATGGTGATGTATAGATGGTATTTGACGCCTAGCAAGCTGGCAAAAACGTGTAAGTCTGAATCCAATATATGTTGGAAATGTAAAGAGAAAGGAAACTTTTTCATATGTGATGATCTTGTAAGGTTGCAAATGCCTTCTGGGAAATGATTTATAATGAATTGGAAAAAATATGTTTACAAAATGTTTTTAATATGTTTAAAAATATGTTTTAAAAAACCCCAGCTTTTCTTTTAGGTGTACTTGAAGAAGTGCCAAAAGACAAACAATAAACAAAAACACATGTATGCAACCACAGCTACCCAAATAATATATGCCCAAAACTGGAGAGGAGCTGACCCCCATTTTGCGTACCCAGTGAGTGGTGTTCAGCCTCTTCTTCTGGGGATTATGCTTCCTCAAAACAATCAGACCTAACTCTGGGGGAACGGTGTTCATTTTTTGCCACCCAAGGTGGCAAAAGCACAGAGTACTTTTTAGCAGTTTAGGTTGATAATGAGAACTTTGCCCCTGCCCTCACATGTAACCTAGCTAGAATAATCCATGCCTTGGTAACCTCCCTTTTAGATTACTGCAAGGTGCTGTATGTGGGACTGCCTCTGAACTCTCCAGGAACTTCTGTTGGTGTGCAAAACAAAGTCTGCTCCTGTAACAGGACTGTGGTCTGATCCAGCAAGGGTCCACTTTATGTTCTTGTTGCTTCCTGTGCAAAAAACAGAGACCCAGTTCTCTTCTCTCCTCCCCCGATGTGCCCTGATGGATGTTATCCACATGGGCAAACATGAGATGCAGGAAGATGTGGCTGCTGTGCCATTGTTTCTGACAGCTCCATTCTCAATCAACTGACCCTACCAGACCTGCCATGGAAATCCTCTTCAGAAACGAATCTCGTAACACTAGAAGAGTCTGCTGGATCATGCCAATGGCTGATCTGGCGCAGCATCCTGTTGTCAGTGTGGTCGACGAGATGCCTGTAGGAAACCTGCAAGCAGGACCTGAGCACAAGAGAAGAGCGCTCTACTCCCCTGGTTCCTGCAACCTCTCCCTTCCTGAGACAGGGTGCTTGAGCCACCGACTAAAGGATGTCATCACTGGGAGGGGTGAGGTTGAATTGGAACCGGGATTGACAATCTGACTCTGATGCGGCAGCACCTACTCTAAGGTATGTGGGTAGAACTTGGCCTAGGGCACTACTTCAATTCAGATTATAAATCATAGTTGGAAGGGACCCAGAGGGTAATCTAGTCCAGCCCTCTGCAATGCAGAAATCTCAACAAAATCCTACATGACAGGTGGCCATCCAACCTCTGCTTAAAAGCCTCCAAGGGAAGAAGACCACCTCTCATGTCTGTTAAACGGCTCTCACAGAAAGGTAATTCCTACAGGATTTCATGTTTTGTAACTTGAATGCATTGCTTCAGACTCTATAGTCTCTGAAGGAGAAAACAAGCTTGCTCCATCCTCCATGTGAGAGTCTTTTAGATAATTGAAGATAGTATCATACAAAGGCCAAGCAGTTCCATCTCCATGGGAAGGAAAGAAGGGAATAGAGAAAAGACTGGCAGCTAGCTGCCTGCTGCACTCTGGCTTGTGCTTCTCTGCAAGGATACAACACCTGGAGGGAACCTCACTAGGCAAAAAGGTCCACGCAGAAGCCTTCTATTAGAATTTAGAGGGATGCTCCAGTAGATCCTCCATCCAAGACAACACCAACTACTCGCTTAAGGAGCGGAGCAATTCTGCCCTTTGCTGAAGTCCAAATTGCCTACTGCATCTGTAGCCAGCCTATTTGTGCTGCCTTCCTAAATAATGCATTAGGGAATCTACAGACAGCAGCTGAATAAAGCTCTTAGCCATGCTCAGGGGCTAGGGAATCCCCTGTTGAAGTGAACTGCACCACTGCAGCTCTAGCATTCAGTTTAATAACTCTCCAATGCACTTTACACTTGCTTGTATCTTTATTCAGGAGGAATGCTTTCTTGCCAAAGCCACCGGAAGTGGAGAAACAGAACCAAGAGAGACAATCCAGAGAAACAAGAGGTGAGAATAAAGCAAAGAAAGCGAAAAACCATCAAACAGGAGCAGAGAAGGTAGGAGAAACCACTATCCCATACTAGGAAGGAAAGGAAATTGATGTGGCAGTAGGGGACTGGCTATATAGTTGCTTGGGCATAGGATCCTGACCCATTTCTTTTACTGGAGTTCTGCTGGCACACTTGCAGTCTTCCTAAATCTTTCTTATTTGTTAATCCCCAGATAGCTATATTCCCGTAACACAACCCCAATTATGTGATAAGAGCTCAAATAACTTGGTTAGTGTTGTCAACAGGACTGCTGGTGTCATGGGAACTAGGGCAGTAGGTGCCATTTATGGCATACATACATACATCCTTTTCTCAATACTTCAGAGCAGGACCAAAGGTATTCTATCTATTTGTTATCATCAGCAAACAGGTAGTTAGACATTGTCACTTATTCTTTGCCACAAATCAACTTTCCCCGCTGAGAAACAAAATTTGGTTTAGGCTTTATTTCTTCTTGAAAGAAGCCTGGACTGGCATCTATAATCAAAATCTTCAAAAAAAAACTATACAAAGACATATCTTACAAAATATACAGGAAAGTTTTGCCAAAAATGAGAAACAGTACAAAGTAGGCAGATATAACAGTGTAAAATCACATTAACACTTCCTCAACTGCTCCACAGGACAGGTGTGGGTTTTTGACTACACAAATTTAATAGCATGACACATAAATTTACACTATGTACAAAAATGTATAAAGATCCAGCACCCCCTTTTAATCTAGTTATGGTTCTTCCAACATGAAGCTGTGGTGCTTTGTGTTTTATGATCCACAAAGAGAAGCACTACACGCTGGAATTAATGGAAATCCTGAAACTAGAAGTAGTTAACCTCAAGCCATAACTAAAGTAACTGCAATGCCTCCAAGGTCATTAGGTTTTTAACAGTCTGTTTGGGGAAAAATAGGGTGAGATGTTTCATGCTTTTCTGCTTCCAAGATGGACGGTGCTTATTCCATTTCAGTGAATCGAGCAAACATAGCTTTCCGTACTGCATCTTTGTAAGAGTCTGCTGTAGAGACACCGTAAGAACTACCTTTTGCTCCTAGCCCAGCTCCCCTCATTCTCACTTGAGCCTGCAAAGAAACATAGGTATTTTAGTAGCAGCAAAACAAACATGACCACAGAAGTTACGTTTCATTCATCACAAGTCTCAATGGGAGAAGAACACCCCACCTCTGAAAAATAATTTAAACTCACTTTTTAGCCAAACAAGTATGATCCACCCCCCCCCAAAAAAAATTTTCCTCAGGTATGCTGTCCCAATTCAGCAACCTTTTTTTGGGCCAGTGTGCACATTTGGAAAGTGCCATGAGTGTTATTCAGAAAACATCTGCCGTAGTTAACACAAAATGGCTGTCACATCCATAAAGGCAGAAAGAAACAGGAGCACAAAATGGTGTGAGCAAGTGTGGAGAGTTTCTCCCAATGGGAAAAAGTCACCTAAATCTGTCACTGCCATACTTGTTCTGAGCATCTCTCCTCCATTCAAGAGAGATGGAAGCGTGGGCATGTTTAAGATTGTGTACTTAAGTGTAATTCAGATTTTTAAACCACTTTTCAACTATCTAGGATGATAACCATATACAACTCCTCCCTGCTTACCTCAATGGGGGCTGTGATACCTTGACATTTCCTTCCTAATCCTGAACCTTCCCTCCAGCCCATAGCTTGAAGCATTTTGTTGCCAATATTACTATGGTCAATGCCATCTTTTGTGGGCTGTTCATAATTCCTAAAAAACAAACACACAGTTAAACTAAGGAAAATTTAGAGAATTTAATTTAAATGTAAAATGGTAAAGTATTTCAAATACATACACAGTGCCTGCATCAAACACTTTTTTCCGCTTTGGCTCTGGTGGCTCTGGTATGCCGTATTTCTCACGTCTTTCAGCTGCTCTGTCTCTGTATTTCATCTGAAATTATATCAATTTCATCAACTTCTGAACTCATTGTCAACCCCAGCACATACTCTAGTACCCTTCTGCTTCTAAGTAGCAAAACAATGTGGCATCTATTGATGTAGGCAGCATAGAACGCAAGAGAGTCAAGTACAATATCCAAACAGTGGAGAAAAAGAGAAAGAACGGGTGCACATCATACAGACTGATCCCACTCTATTGCTACTGGATTCAATTACTTTCAGAATTAAGAATTGTTGCCCATTTTTAATGCTGACAAAATAAAGGGGGCACAACAAAAAGTTCTGAACCAGATTGCAACACTTAATACATAAAGTACATGAATGGCAATCATTCTGCAGATTTTGGTTACATAACTAGTTGATCTAAAATCTTTATTCCCCACCCCAAAAGACACATGTGAACGAGATGTATTTTTTTCTGTGTTGCAGAAAACTACGACACTGGAAGCTCCTAAATGTCAGGGGTTGGCAAGATATATTCCTTCCCCTTGAGATTTTTTCAGCTACCAAGTTTCAATCCAGGACTTCCCATCTTTTAATTATTTCGTTTTTGAGAACCATAGTTTGCATTTCTATCATTCCAATTTCTTTTTGAAAGCAATAGAATTAACCCAAATCTTGGGGATCGCAACAGAATGCTTGTGGAATGGTTGCCTGGGGGCTGAATGAACACCTCAAAATCTATTGTCTTGTTTACATACCACTTACCTCTCTCTCACGCATTTCCAAGGCTTCAAGCTCTTGCTCTGATAGTCTCGATCTCCTGTAGATGTCCATGTTTTGCTTTATAGGAAAAAACAATCATCAAAATTGAATAATTGAGACTGGCACAGGAAGCTATTTTTTTAAAAAATATTTTCTGATTTAAGACTACCTCACAGTTTTATTCCTAACAAGCAATATCCATAAGTAATAAAACACTGCAAGTGAGAAGCTCAATGCCACATACTATTTTGTGTATCTAAAAAGACAGACAAAAGTTGTGCCCCCCCCCAATCATGTGGGAGTGGGATACAACCCTGTGGGAAGTATCCCAACAGGAGACATAGACAGGCATAGTAATATTAAGAGTGCGCTCCAGCTCACTACTGCCCCCCACCCCGCAAAGCCAGAGCCATTCTATCATCAACTACCCTGTGGAAAAAATACTAACATTTTTTATGTTGGTATTCCTTATTGTGCTTTTTAAAATGGAGTTTAGTATTACTTAGTAGGTGAGATAAAAGTAACTATAATTAAGATGACAAGGTTCGAACTACAGAGGGAAAAAAGAAACTCTCCACTTGTCTAGAATCCTCTTGACCACTTTCCATGCTTCCGCCCCCGCGCCAAGCCAAGAGAACAAGTTGATATTCAGTTATTTTGGGTGGCAACTATAAAATTCTGTAATATTGAGTTTATTGTTTGAAGAAGTTGATTACCTTATGAAGATCAGAGAGCTGTTGGTGCCTGACTAGAGCTTCTTTATTTGGAAACTGTCTTCTACATAACAAACAGGCCATTTTTTTCCAGTCTGTTAGTTTTTCTTCTTCATTTTCCAGCCTTTCCAAGAAATCCTCTTCATTATCACTGTCTCCACTATAAGCAGCCACCAATCCACGCTGGAAGAGGAGTAATGTCATTTTAGCCCAATAAATACAAGCTGCCAAGTTCTATCACACTAAAGGGCAGGTGATAGACAGTAGATTGTTATGGGCTCTACCAGGCTACTAGAGGGTTGATATAGGAAACCTCAGGCCACTGCTGTTCTACAGCTCAACATGCCTGACAAAGAGGCACCCTATGAACGTGTAAATTGCATTTGTTTCCCTGACAAGATTAGAACTCTACTGAATGTCCCATATCCCATAACTCTCAGGTGTTGCTTTACTTCCTTTTTAGAAGGAACACCCTAAAAAGAAAGGAGTTACTGTAAAGATCAGTTTCCCAGCTAAGACCAACAAAGTTTCATCACAATGGCCAACAGCCCTTTTGCAACTCCAGAGATTAAAAGCGTCCCAAAATACTCCTTCCTATTTTCAGTACCTCTGTCTGCAAACTTCTAAATTATTGCATAAAGGACACAGAAGCCTAATTAATTAACATGTTTAGCTGAAATAAGACTGACCACTAAATATAAGCTTGCAAAAAAAATCAATTCTGATTCTTGCTCCATCACAAAAAGAACACGTGTTTCACAGCTCAAAGAAAGCACTCGCCAAAACTTATTTATGAATTAGGCATGTTAACAAAAACCTTAAACAACACTAATGTCAGTGCAAGTTTCTATTCACTCACTTTCAGTGGGTTATCATCTTCACCACCATTCTTTATAACTTCTGTTATTATCTGCTGTCTCTCAGACAAGGTACCCTGAAGAAAGAAAGAACTGTTAAGCCCAAAAACTGTATACAATATCCTTTTACGATATTAAATCCTACCAACCTTTACCTTTTTCTCAAACAGAGCAAAGCCAGCATCAGCTGCTGCAGATTCTCGTCTTTCTTCCTCCCTTGCATTCAGAGGCTGAAAGCTATTCTTGAAGTTCTCCTTCTGTTTGTTTAGACTCTTAGCCCAACGTTCCATGTCTTTAGCAATCTAAATAGGAAAACATTGACATAAATTAAGTCTATACCAATAAAACAAATCAAATTTAGTATCTGCATACAATACCACATTTTCCGCATCTACAGATTTCAGGTTATTCACATGCAACTCAATTTTGTCAAATGAGCTATCAAACTAGTGTGAAAAGACATGTATTTAAAAATCTTTACATAACCAACTTAAGTGTTTAGTTCGTTATTTAAAGGTTTTATTACTAAATTGCCTAGGTTCACGAGAGGTGTCATCCTGTTAGTGATTTGAGCATATTGGGACCCACTGATAGTGTAAACATGTAACCACACCTGCCTACTTATGATGCCAAATACTTTTAAGCTATCCAGTTTTTCACTTAATATTGTTAATAAGACATGCAATTTTCATTACGTGATTGAAGTAAAAAGAGTGTTTTGTGTTCAAACATGCAAACTTTGATTTTATCAATTAAAACTGTCATTCTGATCATCACCTGCTGAGCTGTTTTACTCTTGGGCTTCTCTTTCTTCTCTTTCCCTTCTTTTGTGGAAGATGCATTATTCTGATGGTAAGATGTACCCTCTGCTGCAGGCATGTAGGTCTCTTTCTCACCATCCCAGTAAAGATACTGCTGTGTTATCGCATTGTAGTAGTACTGAGGGGGTAAAAATCCGTATCAATTCATATTTATATCCTATACATCAAGTTACCTTTCAAAAAAATAAATTTCCTCATATGCAACTCGTGTAGAGACAGATACCAAAACCAAGAACAAGTTCAAGTTAAATTTGGATTTTTATGGGTTCACATTATTAATCGACAGAGAAACTCCCTATGCAGCCTGATTTTCTGAAATACTGTCTGTGCAAACACTGTTTCAGATAAAATAAAAAACTCCTTCCAGTAGCACCTTAGAGACCAACTAAGTTTGTTATTGGTATGAGCTTTCATGTGCCTGCACACTTCTTCAGATTGTGTCAGATAATACCAAAGATTTGAAAGACATACCAATCAAATGGCTATATGGCAGCCTGTGAACAGCACATGCATGAATGCACATGTCACTACTGCAAATTAATACCAAGTTGGACAATTGGTACTTCTACCACAGTACTCTCCACTGACAGTAACTGTTCAAGGCCTGGGAAACAGATTACTCTGACACTCTGTTTCCAAAAGGTATGCATGATTTGGCACAGGTTATGACCCCATGTTATTTTTAGTTAAAAAGAGCTGCGAGCACTGTTTACCTGGGAGTTTGGATCATAATAGAGCCCCGTTACAGGATCATAATAGAAACCTGATGATTCATCATATTGGTATGTAGAAGTATCTGGAACAGCTGAAAATTTAGAAATATGAGCTATTATTATCTGCGTGTGTTAAATCACCATTACTTAGTAGATGTCAAGAAAACCACAAATCACAACAGTAAATATGATAAAGCAGCAGTTGTCGAGATGACTGGCAGAATCCGAGACCTGGAAGAAGAGACGGTGGAAGAAGATTGGAAGAAATTCAAGATTTATCTACAAAAATATTGTAAATTGTATGAATGCTAAGAAGGATGCGAGAGTATAAACAACTTGGCACCATTAAGCTAGATGAAGTGAATTATGAAGATAAGCTAAATTTAAAGAAGGATTAAAAATTTGGAAGTTGTAGGTTATATTTAAATTCTTTAAGATTTGAATAAAGGATAGTTAAAATCAGAGATATAACATTGGAAAATTAGATAATAAGAATAGAAATAAGGGGATAAATTTGCTGGAAAAAAGTTCAAACAGGAACGCAGGAGCGGGAGATGTGAGGGAGTCCAAAGAAGTGAAGAGATCTATGTCAAGAGATGTTATATTGTATTGCTTATTGGCATTGTAATTTAAACAAAACTGTTAATAAAAATTATTAAAAAAAAAAAAAAGATAAAGCAGCAGTTGTCTGGCCAACTTGCTCATAATGAACTAGTCTCGATCAGCCCTAGGTCTGAGACACCCACAGGCATCATCTGGAATTCTGCTCATAGCAATTCTGATAATTGTTCTCAACTCCCTTTTACCTGTTTTCTGTATCACTCATTTCCTTCCAGCAGTGCCTTTGCCCTTTCATTTTGCCTCCCAACCCCCAAAGGTCTTGGATATTCTCACTTCAGGAAAACACTACAGCCGATTAAAAACAAGTTCATCCTACCCACATGGTTACTTTTGTCCTAAAAATGAGCACTATCAATACATATGAGTGTAAACTGCTGTCTATTTCCATTAATCATTGGAAGGGAAGTTTGCTTACCATACTTGGTGCCAGGGACCACGCCAGTTGAAGATGCTGATGGCACCTGTGCACTAGTGCCTGGCTGTGCTACTTGAGTCTATGGGGGGGGGGACAATTTAAAAATAGGATCTTTAAAAGTTGCAACTGTTCAGTAACTTAACATAAAAAAACTTACACTCAGTCCCCCTCAACCTGGTGCCCTCCAGATGGTTTTTTAACTACAATTCCCACCAGCCAAATCAGCATGGCCAAAAGCAGTTAACTGAAGCTGAGGTTCAAAACATCTGGAGTTCACTAGATCTTGAAGGCTGCCTTAAATGAACCTATTCAGTATACTACATACAGGTCAATACTTCCAAAATGGAGTTTATACATGCAAGCTTTACTAAGCCACACCAATATCTTTCAGGCAAATGTACCTTCCAAATTATTATAAGATAAAATCTCACTCCAACAGAATGCAGATTATATTTACCGGAGAATCGGGAGAGCTGTTCTGTTGATTATATAACTGAGGACTCTGGGAAACAACAGCTGCTGTAGTAGCACTTGTCACTGGAGTACCTGGCAATAGAGTTATTAAAAGTTCAGCAAAGCAATCTGAAAAACTACAATAGCACTTTGTTACTCAACTAGAGCAGGCATGGCCAAACTTGGCCCTCCAGCTGTTTTGGGACTACAACTCCCATGATCCCTAGGTAACAGGACCAGTGGTCAGGGATGATGGGAATTGTAGTCCCAAAAAAAGAGTTGGAGGGCCAAGTTTGGCCATGCCTGAACTAGAGCATTTAGATTTTCTAGACTGTTCAAATGCACAAACTCATTGTTTACCCTTGTATGCCACTCTACTGAATGCAGAGACCAGCACTGAGTATTCCGTACAGCTCTTGCACAGGAAAATGGGTAAGTAGAATTTTACCACAGTAATAGGAAGAGGAAACTGTTACCTGATATTGTAGCTGTATCTGTGTCCAATGTTCCTGCTTGATTCTGGTAAAACTGCTGATAATCCTGTGAACACTATGCAAAGAATTAAGACAAAATTACTTGTGTGGTACATAATATAAAATACACAGGCTTGGCTCTTAACAGAAATAAATTTATAGAAGAAAAGTCCTGGAAGTCATGCTCCCTGCCCTGTGGAATTTTTTCCACCCAGCTTTGGGAGGGCGGGCCTTGACTGACTCCAGCTACAAAAAGCTGAGGCTGCTGAAGAGGTTGGAGACCATTTTGGTTCTCTCTTTAGTGCAGACCCAGGGTCATCAGGGCTGAGCTGCTACAGCTACCACCCACCATGAACCACCCTTGGCAGGATGCGTTGTATGCTTAAGATATTCTCTTGTTAATTATGCTGTTTTAAATGTGCATTTTACATTTGACTTCCTTTAGCAATGTTTTCTTACGAAACGTTTAAGATATTTTTGTTGCATTAAATTTGCATTCTGTGGTTTACTGCCTTTGTAATGTTTTATTTTGAAATCTTCAGTTTCCTGTTATGTTGTTTTGAATGTATACTTTGACTTTCTTCAGTAATGTTTGATTCTGGATTGTTTTATTTGATGTTTTAATGTGTTGTAAACAGCTTTTGAGATTCCCCCTCGTTTAAAATATAAAGTGGTATAGAAAAGAAATGCATAATAATGATGTTTTCTGCCTCCTGGAGGGTTGGGGAATCTTATAGATGATGCTGTCTAAGGTTCAGCTTAACTGCAAAAAAAAAAAAAAAAAAACTGGGGAAGAGCCCAATCCGATTCTGGGATGATGCATTATCCTCCCAGAAGCTCATTGGAATGGGTGCGAAAAGAGAGGAAACTTTCTGACAACTTATTTCCGTTCACTTGTGAACCTAAGATAATATTAGTCATACGTACCTGAGTGTACTGGGTATAGCCATCCTGTCCCAGCTGGAGGTAGTTGAAGTCAACTGCTCCACCTTCTCCACTTTGAGGCTATAAATTAAAGGATATGGTAAAGTAAATAAACCAAACCAAACCAAACCAAACACAAAGGCTGTTTTGATGGAATAAGGCAAGGTCATTTACAACAATCAATTTTAGACTCAGATCCCCTACCTGGGTTGATGACCACTGGGCTGCAGCAATGGCTGTACTAGCAACAGAGAAAGCACTGACACGATTACCATCTGGGAGAAGCAAATCCCTAAAAACAAGAAAAACATCTAAGAACATTTCACAGACAACCTGCTATCATAAAAAGCTTCAAAACACCTTTTCATTTCTGTTTTATCACTGACATTTGCAAATATAGCAGCAATACCAATTTCCAATTATTTACCATTAGGAGAAAATTTGACATACATTTTAAATATGAAAGAGCAGCAGTTAATGAAACTCACTTCCTGGCACTCTTGGCAAAATCCACACCAATTGTTTTGCCATCTATTTTAAGAGGTGGCTGAAGACTCTGCAAAATTTGCAACAGCTGAGAAGCATCCTAGAAAGAAATTACAGGTATTGGACAAAGCTCAAATTAAAACACAAAATTATTGCTCAGAAGGGCACTGAGCTAGGCAGGCACATCACGTGGGCTGCATACCTTTACACAATATTTTGTCCTATTATGATACAATGCCTCTGACTGATAAAATGACCAAACGCTGTAGCCTTCTCACCACATTTAAGAAGTGTCTTGCCCACTCATCTAGTACTATGTAAGCCATAAATGTGGTACTTCAATAAGATGATCCTCCAAAAGTTGCTTTAATTCCACTACCTCTACAAAGCTAGAGAAGGTGCAGTTGCTCAAGATGCTGCACATCTCACTGAACTGGAATACTTTTACTTTTTTCCAGTGACCATATACGAAATTCAGTATCAAAGTGAAATAAAGTATGTTCTCACCATTGCTGAAGACAATTGTACAAAAGCAAAGCCTCTATTCTGTTGGGTCTGTTTGTCTTTAATAAGTCGAATGTTATTTACTGCCAGTGAAGCATATGGTGATAGCGCTGTCATGATCGATTCCACTACTGTGTGAGGGGCTATGTTTCTGAGAATAAGAGCTAGGAGAACAAATAACAAGTTATTACAAGATGCTCCATATATTACCCTTTAAGTGTAAGAACACACCAAATTCATAAATTAAAAAATATTGTATTAATATTTTGTAATAACACCTAAGATATATGAATATAACCTAGTCATTTATATGTTACACTCACTATCACAGGAATACATTAGTAAGATGTAGTTTTAAATATGAGTACAAGCAACCCCTGATTTATGTGGGAGTTATGTTCTGGGTTATTGTACACAATGATGGAGTGTGTATAAGCTTGCCCCACCCCTTCTTTCCTAGCGATTTCTGGGGCGGGCATGTGTCCCTTGGAATCACATAAATCGGTTGTTGCCTATATGTTAGAACTTCTTAATATAAATATAAAGCTAGATAGGAGGCCTTTCCTATATGTACTAAGAATGGGGAGCAGGAAGAACCCAATAAAGAGAATAAAGTCTTATAGGAAATGACATGATTGCAGGGGAGGAAACAATGAGGAGGGGAGGGTTCTTGTCTACAGAAAGGGACCCAAAAAGGGGAGGGAGAGGCAGTGAGTGAAGGGAAAACATAGAGAAAACCAATTCTCAAAGTGCCAAAATGTTTTATTATGCTCAACATTTCATAATTAGAAAATTTATTTACCAAGAATAGCTTACAAAATCTGCAGCAAAGCTTTTTGAAATCTGAGAACATTTTGAAACTTGAGCCACTGATGAAAAAGAAAAAGAAGAGTAACGTACTAAGGAGGGGAAGCAGAGGAGTATGTGCTCTTAGAGTGGTGGTAGAGAAAGATCAGTTTAAAAAACATCAACAGAGAAAAACATGCTTGAAGACTGAGGAAGGTGGGAAAACAATGGGGTAAAGAAAGCCCTGCAACAGCTGTGAGGGCTAAATTTGGGTTTCAAGTGTCCTGAGCTAAAACGATATCAATACTTCTTATAAATCTCTGGGTTACTGTGCTTCAGCACCTTGGATTTCTGCCCTATGGTCTACTCTTCTGAAATGAAAATGAAAATACTGAATCAAATCTATGGGGAACTTGGCAGGAAATGGACTTTGTCTTGCAACACACACTTTGGCCGACCAATTCCACAGTATAACAGAAGACTTGAGACTTTACTCACTATCACAGTAGTAGTCTACAGACTGAACAGCCTCTGGTCCTCCAGGTGGTACCTCCTGTTCTGAATCTTTATTGCAAATCAGAAAAAATAATTTTAATCATGCAGTAACTTAGGTTGTTACATCAAGACGCCTCTACTCTATGTCAGAGTAAGAATAACATGCATAACTTATAATTGTGAAATAAAAATATCTTTAGTTTAAGTTACTCAAATAGAACTTACCAAATTTATCTGCTCCACAACGGAAGCATTTTAGACGCCTCCTGAAGTTGTAAAGGCAGCACTAACAAACAAACAAATCCATTACATTTTTAGATCATTCAGCTGATGAAGCTTGCTGTAGCATACCACATCTATACCAATTAATTTAAAGTGAAACTGTTACCACATATAATCATAATCTGCAGCCTTCAGATACCAGTCTCAACAAACTTTATCCGTTCACACAAATAGCAATTCTGCAAGTAGCCTCTATAAAATAAACTAGCCTATCCTCTATAGCATTTTCTTGGCAATGCCCATCTTTCTATTGAAATATTACAGAATCACTGAATTTGGAGTAAACATTGTTCAGTGTTGAGAAGAGGTAGAGCTCACAGTTCCATCAGCTGCATGGGTCTATAGCCCTGGAACGTGCATTAAGAGCAGAGAAGGGAAAACACACAGAATTTCTCATCGTTTTAGAACACCGTACCATCTCTACATAAAGCCAATAATCAGTTGTTTTTGCCTTTAAAGTTTGTTAACCTTTCTATTTTCTCATATTTATCTCCCGCTTTTCTTCCAATGTGGAACCCAGGGAAGTACAGTGGTGCCCCGCAAGACGAACGCCTCGCAAGACGGAAAACCCGCTAGACGAAAGGGTTTTCCGTTTTGGAGGCGCTTCGCTAAACGAATTTCTCTATGGGGTTGCTTCACAAGACAAAAAAATATTGCGAGTTCCCGCGGGGTTTTTTCGCTTTTTCCCCGCTTTTCCTAAGCTGCTAAGCCGCTTAACAGCTGATCCGCTGATAAGCCGCTTCTCAGCTGATCGCTAAAAGCCACTAGACCGCTAATAGCGCTAATCCGCTAAGCTGTCAATGGGCTTGCTTCGCAAGACGAAAAAACCGCTAGACGAAGAGAATCGCGGAACGGATTCTTTTTGTCTTGCGAGGCACCACTGTACACTAGTGGTTCCCAGAAAAGTCACCAAACCAGGCACTGAATACTAGACACAGACCTGCTTAGCTTCAGCAAGGAATGGCCTCTCACACCTTCAGATCATTCCCTGGGTATGTATATTCTTGCTGAACTGTTTGTACTTGTTTGTGGCAAGCCTTATAATTTATTTAGATTTTGCTGTAATAACTCTGAATTTTAAATGTTACTAAAATTTAAGTCACTTCTATGGGTGTAGTCAATAATGATTAATGAAGTTAAAGAGCAACTAGGAAAGATGTGAAACATTGCTTTACCTTGTTGCAAAGCCAGTCTTCAAATTTAGGCCTGGGATTACTGTAGTGCATTGCGATTTGTTTCCCTTGAATCAACAGTTTTTTCTGCAAAAAAAGCACATTTAGTTATTCCTGTATCACGGCACAGATGTCCATTTTCCCATGGCAGAGCACACTTCGGAGGATTCAGTGCTCATGAATTAAATGGACAACATATGGGGAGGACGTAGAGAACCAACCACCGCCTCCTACACTCTGCCCATTCAATCCTGCAGGACACGGGCAGTAAGAAAATGGGATGTGCAGTAAAAGTAAACGAAATCAGGGAGTGTTGATCAAGCTGCCAAAACTAAGCGCTGACATGGAACCAGGAAATGTCTCAAAGGAGACCGAGTCCTACTGGCATAGCAACACGCTTTAAAAAATATTGTCAAGTGATTGCTTCACTTCTTTCCCAACTCCAAACACCCTAGAAATTTAAAACTTCAAAACAAATGGGTTGTTTTCAGTTGCTTTCTTCATGAAGCGCCCCTTGAAAGTACAGTAATTTCTCCCAAGAGGACCCTGGTTAGCTTCCTGGAGGCTGAACAAAAGGTCATGAACTGAACACATGTTCAGTATGAATCTTTTTTGACTAATTCATCGGTTCACATAAAAGCTTGTGTAAGAAATTTGCATTCTTCAGATATTAGCTTTCTTCAAATAACTACAATGCTACTGAAATTTCACAATAGGGTACCAGTTCATTTTGCTCTCAGTGCCCCTTCAAAGTTAGATTGACGCTATAACGATTAGCTGATTAAATGTATACGAAGAAGCCAAGTTTCTCAACTTAAACTTTATTGATTCCTACATATACATAGTTCCCCTATCCCTCCCCTAATTTCTGTAAGCCATTAACAGCTATTCATTCAGAGAGATGCACCTTTAAGTATGTCAAGATGTGTATGTTAAACCTAATTTTTAGCTAAAATATTACGTCAGAAAATAAAGTTCTAAATATAAATGGCATGAAGAAACTTATAGGGTGCAGATTTCATCCTTTTATTGCTAGAGTAGGCAAGTAAGGGGAAGGTTGAAGGACCCAGAACAAACTGGGTTATGCACACACAAGTTGCTGGCATATTTACACTAAATCATGTTTGTCTGACAGTTAGCATCAGGGCCACTGGGGAGACTTGACTACTTTTCCCTAATGCTAGAGGATGTGTGGTTATTTTTTTGGAGTGAATTTGAAATTTATTCAATAAGATGAATACTGATATAGCTTTGTATATGTTAAAAATTGTGCAGAGTTTACTAGTAAATCCAGTTAATGTTAATTCAGGCACCCATCTGCGCCACCAATGCATGCTATGAACACCATAAAAGTCATTTAATGCATGCAAGGATTAGGTACTCTTTCAGCTTATGTGTTGTGGTGGTTGCCCATGATTTGAAGTCCAAAGAAATACTCATTATACTTCTGGTTATTGGATGTCAGAAGTGGAAAAATTCAGCAAAAGATGCATTTTCAATCTTGTTTTTAAGCCACAATAATTGTATTTCTGCTCTTTATAGATTTTTAATATCTCCACCAGCTGCATAGGTCTAGCTTTACAGCGATTCAGTGGGAGAGAAGTTTTGCTATGAAAAACTGAAGTATTAGTAATCCTGAAGCATACCAATGCACTGGAAATAAGCAGGGAGATATTTCACTATTATTTTAATTACAATTTTTTGTTGATTACATTAGTAATACTCCACAATGTTCCACTTTCATTTGTTAAGTAATATTGAAAAGGCATATGCGTTACTATAAAAGTGCAGCTGCAGTTTAATAGACTGCCCTTTCACAGCTAGTGTTGGCATAAAGCACATACAGTATTACTGCATTCAGAAAAGCCTGTATGGTTTGAAACTTGAGAAGTTACTATGGAAATAATGTTTAGAGACCAAATCAGTCAGGTAAAATGCTACGTTATTATCAGAATAGTAATCTGCTGGTTTTATAACAGGCAGCTTGGCAAATCTACTGGGGCTCTCTAGCACTATAACACATTTCGAAAATTTTAACATATACAAAGCTTTTAATCTTTAGGAAGTCATGGTTTTGGAACAAACCACTCCTTCAGCCTTTCATTTATTCCTTTTTAAAAACTGTACAGACTTGTTCCATTTTCAGGAATAATCTAGACTTTGTGAGTGAAGCAACCTGATTGGCTTCCATCCAGCTGGTAGCATCTTGAAAGTGATAAAACTCCACGAAGGCGAAACCACGGCTTACACCTAGAGACAGCATTCAGATATAGACGGGATAGTTGTGTTAGTCAGTTCCTTTAAAACAGGTGAATCTCTCTCCAACTGCTTCATTACTTCATGACAAAGCAGTTTTATAAATGCGACGTCAACTCTGAATTTGCTTCTTGTTTTGCCATGGCAAGGAAACCAAGCTGCCTTAACACCTGAATGGGATCCATGTTTAAAGGTAACCATGCAATGAACTACTAAAGTTTAAAAACAAATTAACAGTAGGTGTTACTTACCATACCCTTTAATATATAAAAATCTGAAGGCTTCTTCCACTATCTATAGCCTTTCAAAAGGCTAAATTCCTTACCCATGGCAAACCTTTCATTCTGATTGTACTTGCAGGTGTGGGGAAAACGTTTTAGGCCTGGGGAAGAGGAAGGTACTGCCAAAAAAAATAGGTTAACATTCTCACCTGTCTTTCTCTTCATCAGCCTCACATCCGCAGGCCGAGGGCCTTCACAGGACTCAATGATCTCGCGAATCTGTATGCAAGTTTAATTTTTTAAAAAACTATTAATATTAAAAATTGAGTGCTTTTCAAGATTATATAAGCTGTTTCAGCATTTATTCTAATGCAATCCAAATATTCTAAAGACAATAGTTAAGTATTACTTACATCATAGTCTGTAACAGTGATAGGGAGCCCACGCAACATGATGGTCTTGCTTTCTTTCTCATCATTGTCATTTCGATAGTCATGCTCTCCATAGTCCCCATCAGAATGATATCCATCTTCTGATTTGTCACTATTACGCCGCTCGCGTTCACGCTCTCTCTGCCAAGTAAGCATGTGTTTTAGCAAGCTGACTCTATAGCAGTTTATCCATTAAAAAAAAAACCAGGACTTGTGAAAATCATTCAATTCATATTCAAACAATCCTTTCTTTGCTTGAGAAACATGAGATACAACGTTTACTTTCTACAGTATCCAGAAAAAATATTGACCATATGAGCTCCATATAGTAAGTAAAGCTAGGAAGTGTACCATTTATTAACACAGGAAACAGCACAATACAAAAACACTCATTATGCCAGGGATAAGGAACCTGTAGCCCTCCAACAGTCGAGGTTCTCCAATCACCATCAGTCCCAGCCAGAATGGACAATGGTCAAGGATGATGGAAAATGCTAACCAAGAGTATTTGGAGGGCCACCTGTTTCCCATTTCTGCATAACAGTAACCAAAGTTAAAACATGTGTTGTTCAAAACTTTCCATGTACACAGACATTACGCTCACCTCAGGACTGTCATAATCTCTACCATCATAATCTCTACCATCATAATCTCTGCCATCATAATCCCGACTATCGTAATCCCGGTAATCATCGTATCTGTCACTTCTGCGCTCCTCGCTAGATCTTTTATAGTCAGAATCCCGTCGACGACTTCTGGAGTCCCGCTCATCACGATCATCTCTATCTATGATAGAGCCGTATCTTCCGCTCCGTTCAGTTCTGCTCACACTACACAAAGAGTTGGTCAAGTCAGACAGCTTGAAAAATGTAATTAATCAGCAAAGCTTTTAACAGGGTCAGCAGGGTTATACAAAAAAACAATCAAATAAAGCCCCAAGTAGCCCCAACCACACTGGGACATCATAGTACAATGGCTTAAAAAGAAAGAGAAAGAGAAAGAGAGAGAGAGAAAAACACATGGCTATACAAGTAACTCCCAAATTATGTGGGGGCTACATTCTAAGTAATTGCACCTTAAAGTGAAATCACATATGCCGTATTGGCCCAAATATAAGCCACACCTTTAAAATTCAAGGGGGGGGGAGAGAGAGAGAGACAATACCCGAATATAAGCCACTCCCTTAAAATTCAGCAGGGACTCATACCTGTTCTGTTTTACCGTATGTCTGTTTCAGCAGAGATATCATAAAAGCCAATTTTTGTAAGGTCGCAAATTTAAGCCGCACTTAAACTTTTCATGGTTGGAAATTGGGGGAAAAGTGAGGCTTATATTCAGGCCAATACGGTATTTGAAACACCACTGAAAAAAACCTGCAAACACCCCACCCCTTTTTGTGTTACTTCTGGGTTCAATGCAATGCACATGTGTGCAGTCAGGTCACTGTCTGTAATTTGCATGTGATTCTCCCTTTTCATAAAGAGCTACCCAGGAATATATAAAGCTGGCCCAGGGTAATTTCAGGTACAACTTTGACTAATAAGAATTATTATGCACTTGTGACTTTATAGGGAGACATTCATTTTAAGAAATCCTAACTAATGTTAAATTGGAAAAAAAAATCAAGTATTTTTTCATGTGATTTTTACCTCTATAAAAAAAATTAAATTAATTGATGACTGACTAAATAGCTATAGAAGACAGCATGAAAATTGCACTCTCTTTTTGCATGTATATAAAAAAGTAAATGTTGGAATTTGGCTGTTTTACACTTAACAAATAAAAGGTAACTTCAGGATTTTAGATTTCAGAGTTACAATCCCCAAACCAATTGCTAGGTAATAAGCTTTGGGGGAGACAGGACTTAAGAAAATGTGTACAGGATTGTGTTGTAAATTACTTAAGAAGACAACACAGTTGTAGAAATGATTGCTACATTAACTGCTTTTAAAATCTCAATAGCATTTCACTGGAAAACAAATTCCCTACCTGCCTTTTGGGATTTGTTTTTATAGTATTTGGGACACAGCTAGAATGCTAAAAAATTACTTAATATGCATCTTACTTAACATTTGTAAAGACAAAAAATAAGAAATCTATTTGTTAAAAAATGAACTCCAAAATCGTTAGCTTTCAGGGATTATTTAAATTTACAGGGATGTATGTCCTTATTTACTGTTTACACTGATGTGGTAAAATATACAAATAGTTGGGTCCTAAGTATTGTACACTCTCTTGCTCAGCTTCTTGTAACTAACGTATTAGCTATTTTTTAGTTGTGTTAGTGTTGTGTATTTCTTTAATATGTTAAATACACAACTGTTTTTCTATGTTAATACATGCACAAAAGTGGTTCAAGTGCTTTATAAAAAACACTTTTATTTATTAAACACATTTTTACTCTTCCTTTCCATCAAAACAATCAAAGCAGCTTTTATTACTTTACCTGTGTAAAGTGAACGCATACAGGGAAAGCATCAACACACAAGGACATCTGGCGAAAGGGGTTGTGCATTTAGGACCAGACTCAAAGATTACAGGTCCTCCCATCATCTTGTGACATATACTCTGAAGCAGGGATTGTATTCTAGGTTGCTTGGTTGCAGATTGAAAGCTAAGAACTTCAATGTAGCTTTCTCTGAAATGCTACATGTTCAATGTGCTAGACAGGCACAGGTGATTAATCTCAATGTATGGATAAGACAAGTGATGACAGTAGGAGGGGTTTAGATTTTTTTAGGCACTAGGGCAAGGGTCAGCAACCTAAGGCCCATGGGCCGGAAGCCCATGAAGCGGCCCATGGAGGTCGTTTGACCGGTCCATGAGCTGCCCCCGAACCGAGTTGCCCGCCCACGCACTAAACTACAACAGTGCGGTGACTCGCTTCCACGGCGCTGAAAATCGCAGGGGGTGTGCTCACGCGCACCCACAATCCGGCCCATGGAGGGATCTCCATGGGACAGATCCAGCACAGGCAAGATAAACCTTGCTGACCCCTGCACTAAGGGACAAAAGAAAGTGTTTCTCCACAGGAGGCACTGATTACCAACTGGGATGGCTTTAAAAAAGGATCAGCATAAATTCATAGAGGGCTATCTATGGCTACTGGCAGTGTGCTTTTTTCCATCCCTCATTGTCCATTTGCATTTCTTTTTGCCAAGTTTGTGTTCCTTTTTGTTCTGATTTGGATAGGACTTCTACTTATTTAAAGAAACCTTACTCCATATAATTATTTGACTTTGCTCATTAATTACATTGGCTTGATGGTATCCATTCTCACCTGCAATTTAGCTGAGCTTTTATTATTATAGTTTTGAACAACCCCCCAACCATTGTGAAGTTTCTTCTTTTGAAGTCAAGTGTGACTATCTTGGCAATTGTTCACTTACATGTATGTTCAATTTGAAAGCATTATGGTCACTGTTTGTAGTCAATTCAATAACATTTACAAGTCACAAAAGGTGCTGGATGCCAAAGATCAAGTAGAGGGGTCACCACCCTTCTGTTCTTTTCCATGGCCAACTGTTCAAGGGCACTGTCATTTAGAGTAACTAGAAATTTTACTTCTTTGTTGTGAATGGATCTAGTGGTGAGCAGCGAGGCGACCAAGTTTGCTGATCCCACCAAATCATTCAAGGTGTTAAGAACAAAAAGTATTGCAAGGTGCTCCAAAAGGATCCATCCAAAATGGGTAAATGGCTATTAAAATGGAAAATGCAATTCAACATAATCAAGTGTAAAATAAGGCACATTGGGGCAAAAAGTATCTCAACTTCACATGTGTTTATATAGGATCCGAACAGGTAGTAACTGACAGGGAAGAGGACCTTGGGATAATAGTGAATAGTTTGATGAAAATGTGTGTTGTGCAGCAGCGGTGAAAATGATGATTTTCATATTAAGGATCATTAGGAAAGTCACTGAAAATAAAGCTATTACTATCATAATATGGTTATACGAATCTTTGGTTTGACCATACACAGAATATGGAGTACAATTATGGCTTCTGTTTCTAAAAAGAATGTTGTAGAGCTGAAAAAGGGAGATTGAATATGATCATGGGGATGAAACAACCCCTTATGAGGAAAGGTTTCAACATGTGGAGCCTTTTAAATTTAAAAAGGGAAAGTAAGGGAGGATCTGATAAAGGCGTACCAAATTATGAATGATGTGCAGAAGGGGGATAGAGAAAAGCATTTCTCACAGTACTTGGGATCATTCAGTGAAACTGAATGTGGGAAAATTCTGGACAATAAAAAATGTTTTTCCCACAGCATTTAAAACTATGGAATTCATTCCTACAAGATCTAATAAGGGCTATCTTGGAAGGCTTTAAAAAAAGATTTAAACAAATTAATGACACTGGAAGCAATATGCCTCTGAATACCAGTTGCCAAAGATCATATGTGGGCAGAGTGCTGCTAAAACCAAGTGCTGCTTGCAAGCTACCACAGGCATTTGCTGGCTACTGTAAAAACAAGATGCTGAACAAGATGGATATTTGGTGTGATCCAACGAGGTGCATGCAAGCTTCCTACACAATTTAGAACCCTGACTGTCCAGGTTTTTTATACTGTAGAGCAAATAGGCACTCTGCTTCAAAAAGGCAGAAGCAGGGGCTATTCAACTTGGGGCAGGGCTAAACAAGTGACCATGCAGCCGCCCTGGCCACACATGTTCCCATCATGCAAGTAACGCCTGAAGATTGCTAAAGAGATACATTCACCACAGATCTGGAACACATCAGGGAAAAAAGTGTTTTTCATATTTCATCAATCTACATCTCTGAAATTGCAGCCACCATTATGTAATACTTTAATGTTTGCTTTTGCCTACCGTTTGTCAGAACCCATGGCTTGCCTTCAGTTCCTGCTTCTAGTGAATTGAGTTGTCTATTTAGGAGAAGAAAAACAATCAATGCAGACACCGAACCGATCATTTTTAAAGCATAGTGCAGAAATGCAAGGCTCCAAAGTAAAGCCTACAAAAGACACCCTAGTAATGAATGCCCCTCCAACAGCGTACTTTGAACTAAAAAAATGGCTTTCAGTACCCTCGCTCCTAATGCTATGTCTGCAGCAAAAAAGAAAAACAGTAACAAGATAATCAGGGAATCGCTGAAAAAGGGTTATCTGCCGAGGTGTTAAAAGACATATTTAGAAATTCACAAAAAGTGACTCTTAAGGTACGCTTATGTTGGGAAGGAATAGATAAGTCAGAAGCGGAATGGCCACGCTGGTCTTGGTTAAGTTAAACCAGAAGAATCCTTTCTACAACGGGTGCCTCCCGCTGGGCATTGCAAGAGACTGGCTGACAGGGCGGCGTTTAATGGTGGCCGATATTCCGCAGCAGACAGAGAGAGAGAGAGAAACGCAGGACGCAACCACACCGGCGGCGACCAACAATAGGGACCACAATAGCAATTATGCGGAGTTCGCCACAAACGCAATGAAGGGGAGGCGGCGACTCGGAGGAAGGGACGGAAAGGCATTTAAAGAGACACCTAAAACTGAAGCTCCTTCCCACCGAAGAAGCATTTCCTAAGCCTTCCCCTGCTTCAGAAAGCGGACGGTTGGCACTCCAAACCGCCGCGCCCACCTCCGCGCCCCCCCCCCAAAAAACCGGGCTTCCTATGGCGCCTCTTCTCTCTCTCGCTCGCTCTTTGGCGCCTCTGAAGCTGTAGGAGGCTCCAGTTACGGCTTAAAAGTCTTATGAAGAGCAAAAAAAAAAAAAATATAATTCGTTATTCCCAAATCAGACTAAGGACTCTTCCCGAGTTCTTCTCTACTGACTATATAGCCGTCTCCGCATCGGAAACCCGATTTTCAGTACCTACCGGGGAGGGGAAATGGGCCAAGGGCCGCCTCTGCCACCGCAACAGCTACAGCAGTAGCCACACCAGCTTCTGTCAAACACCACAAAATGGCGCTGAAGGGGAGCTCGCCGTCTTCTACCCACAATCCCTCGCGCTCCCCGCCTCCTCGCTCCTCCTCCTGGAAGCTTCCAGCGAGCCGCGAGCTCGAGAGGCAGCCTTGAGCTCCGCGCGGCCTGCTGGGTAGCGTCGGTGTGCTGGAGCCCAACCTTCGTTTATTGCGTTTCGCGGGGTGGGGGAGGGAGGGCGAAGAGCGGGATTGTGCCCAAAAATGTTCGTGATGGGACATCAGAGATGTGAAGCTAGACCCACCGCGGCAAGCTTGTCGCTCCCAAGTAGACCCATGACTCAAGCATCTCCCGGGGTTTCCTCCCCGCCGGCCACGGAGCCTACTTTGTGCAAAAGTGATGTGCAGCGACTGCAAAGATCCCGCTGGGCAGACAACCATTTTGTGAAATTGACATCGCCGGCAATCACGGCCATTTCATAAAGCCGGCGAGCTGAACAGAAGTCTGGAGTGTGTGAATGCACCATGATGATGTTTAATTTTTTAAAAAATAATAATAATGGCGAAATGATATTAAGTAGACTTTCTAACACACGCCTTAATGGTACATCGCAATTCACATGCAGTCTATAGAAAAGCCTTTTCTGCAGAATTGCCACGTTCTGGAGAAACAAGCGAAGCACGTAATGGGTGCGATCCTGTGCGCATTTACTTGGTATTATGTCTCCTTGGGCACAGTGAGGCTTACTGTTGAGGAAGCATATACTGTACACAGGAATGGGGAAACGTCTCGACCGTCGCTCCACTGAGTCGCTTTGTAGCCGGCGCCGCCCCTCCCTCTCCAGAGGCGCCTAGTCAAGGCGGATTCTGGTCTTATTTTTGGTCCTATTGCAAATACATAAACGGGCCTTACTAAGGACAGGGAAACAAAAGGCTTGCCGCTTGTTTACTCACCGTATGAAATGGCGGGGAAGATGGTCTCCACATAAATGGGGCGAGCGAGAAAGCGATCTCCCAATTTTACCACACACACCCCCCCGAATTCTAACCCTCCCAAAATGGCTGGCGCGGGTGGGTAGAGGTGGGATGCCTCTCAATACCAAAATATCCTTCAACAGCCACTTTCAGGAGCGACACCTTACACTGCAGAATGACTGCGCCTGTAGAAATAGAGTTCAGCCAAAACGGTGACTTTCCAAAAATAAGCTTTGAGCTACTATTTATAAAGGACTAATGCTTAGGGAACTGCAAGTGAAACCTGCAGCAACATTTTGTCATGTGTAGCGATCGTCCTGTTCCTGGTCTCAGCCAGCCCTGACCTTCTCTAATAGATGTGGCCACAGTGGATCGCTTCCTGGCTGCCCCACCTTTGGGGTTTCTTTCTTAAATACGTTTTGTATTTTTGCAAACCCCGGGATTCCCCCAAAGCCTGCCTCCTGTGTGTGTTGGATGGTGCTGTCTTAGCTGCATAAGGACACACACACTGAGAATGTGTCATTTTTGGTATTTAGGAAGGTTGTTTGAAATTCAAATTATCAACTTAAAGGGGGGGGGAAGCTTTATGGTTTCTGTACAAACTGAAAGCATTGTTAGCTAAATGTGCAACCAAGCACATTAGTTGGAAAAGCATCCTAAGCTTGTTTATGCAGAAGTTTGCTCCAGTGAGAACATTGGCTCTGAGCTCCAAGCACAACTGGATGTGACTTGGGACCTGTGGATGTAACAACAGGGAGGAAAATCTTACTAGAACTGCAGCAACTCAGGAGTTCAGCCACTCCCCATCATTTTTTCAGATTACAATCTCTCACCTGCACACCCTTATTTAGCTCTGAAGTAAGGCTGGTATCATACTGATGCATATATAGGTTTCCCCAGCAGGGATACAGTAGTGGGTGTGGAGGCTGTAAACAAGAAAATGGTGGCCTAAAATGGTTTGTGTATTTCTATTCCCAAACATTTGAATTTGCACATTGTTTAAATGCACCCTGGGTTAATAAGAATTAAACCCTTTGCCCAAAAGGAGGCATTTGTTGTAAAAGCATAGGTTAAGAGGATATTGATATTGGCCACTCATCAAATGGGCGGAAAAAAATACTAGGCTCTCATAATATTGTAGCATACTACAGGCTGGAATCCTATACATATTTACCTAAGATTAAATCCCATTGAACACTGTGTGACTTGCTTCTGAGTAGCTATGCTTAGGGTTGCACTGCCTTTGGCTAAAACCAGCAGCATACCATGTGGCTAGAACAGCTAGGAAACTTACAGTGCTTTAGAAATAGATGGGCTGCAGTGAGTATTAGGAGACTGCAATGTAGAGCTTGGTAATTTTATATAATATCTGTATCCATCTATAATTGCTTTATTGTTTTGGCAGTTAATCTTATGCAGTTGCTGTTATTTTCTTTATACATTGTGCTGTATCCATTATTTTGGTAACATTGCACTGCTTTCGATTTCCCTTTCTGTTCTTATGAAGTCATTTATTACTTCTTTAATATTTCCGTGTTGTTCATTGTATATCAATAATCTTATTTTCTTTCACTTTATGAAAGAAAGAATGAGGCAATTATATAACAATGTACTATCATTTCAAAGGGATTTGAACAGAAACTATTTCTCCAGTAAGATTCAGCTCAAAAATCTGGAGGGAGGGAAAGAAGAGACCAAACATTGACTTTTTTGTTTTATTCCAAAAACAAAAACACACTTCAGCAGCAAAAAAACATTGATTCAAAAAACAAGACAGACACAAAGAAGGGCCGAAGGGTATGGGGTGTGTTGGGTATGGTGGGATTTCTTTCCAGGTTTATTCAAGTTCCTTGTAGCGGGCAAACATGACTCGCCGCACAGCATCTCGGTACGTTTCATTAGATTGCCTTCTGCTGGGCCTCCCTTGGGTCCCTAATCCTGCTCCCCTCTTTCGACTTTCAGCCTGGAAAAATAAAGAGAGAGAGAGAGAGAGAGAGAGAGAGAGAGAGAGAGAGATAAAAGCAGCTAGTTGTACTTGCACCTAGAACATTCACCAAGTGCATTTCTTATCACTAGAGAAGGAATAAACATTGCTTGGCATGTTACAGACAGGTCCAGTTCAGGCATTCACCAAACTCATGAGGGTGAAAACTGCCCCTCCCCGCAAAAGCCCACCCATGGAGGCTCCTCATGTCTTTCCACTCATTGGGCAAAAATAAGAAAGGAGCCCACATGCAGGGAAATTGTGGGCAGGACTTGCCTGCACATGCACACACCCCTATCTCTAGACAGTTTTAGCCCTTTGCGTGTTCAAGTGAGTACCTGAACAATCAAAAGCCATTTCAAGCTATTTAAAACATAGCTTAACAATATTGCTTTGAGTAAGGATAATGTACAGAGAATACATAATTTAATACCAGTTAGCTTTGCCTAAAAAATGCTGTAAATAAGGACACTGAGTGTTTGGTCCTTTAAGTGGCCATGCTATGCCACCTCCATTCTTGGGGATTCTTTTCTGAATCCCACCTTCAGCACCACAACCCACCTTGCTCCAGTATTGCCAACCACATTAGAAAAAACCATACCCCTCACTTTCCACTTCAGTTAAGTGCTCAAGACGGCTAACGTAACAGGAGTTAACAAAAAATATAACTAGAACAGCAATGTTTTCATGTGAAGACTCTGCTAATAAGGAGGACAGATTGACTTCCCAGGGCAGGATATTCCATATCCTGGGTGCTGAAACCAAGAAGGCCCTTTACCTCACTTCCACTAATAGCACTTCAGATGCCAGTAAGCAGAGATATTGCAGGGATACTGTTCATGCTTGTAAGATGCAATGATTCAAAACAGTTGCATTTGCAAACACAAGAATTTTACCTCCACTGGTGACGTCATGCCCTGTTCATTGCGACCCAGACCTGAACCTTCCTTCCAGCCCATAGCCTGCATCATACGGCTTCCTTTGTTATTGCTCTCCAGTCTTCCTCTATCTGAGGGCTTGTAGTCACTGCAAACAAATGTAAGTATGCTGGCATGAATAAACTTTCAGGAGCATATCTGCTATAGAAATTATTGTATAAGCAATAGCGTGTTTTCTAGAGGCAAAGAAACTTTAGGAGCCGGGCTGTTAGCTGCCTAAAGAATGAGCATCTAGGCCAGGGTGCATTAATTTTAATACTGTAGATCTATTCTGAATAGAACTTAGCTGGATACAACCTAAAGAGTTGAGAGGCACTTCAGTTCCCACCATCACCACCATCTGTCAATTCAGCAAAGCCGTTACTATGGCATCCCTGTAAGATAGTCATTGAGCCTCTAACAAAGAGAGAGCACACTTTGCAAAGCAGCCTGTTTCACTGTTACGGAATAAGTTCGCAAAAACAACTTTGAGATAAGAATGTCCCAATACCTTTCAGAATTCCTGAAATTCTTCGGTCGTTTTCTCTCTGGAGAGTTCCGTTCCTCAAATCTCTCTCTTCTGTCACCTCCTTTTTCTTTAAACCTTCCCTTTATATTAAAAGGCAGAGTTAGTGAAGATGGCATCCCAGATTTTCCCTCCCAAAATGCATTCATTCACTAAAAATTATACATTTGTGCAACTAACCTAAGGAGTGGAGAAAAATTCCCCAGTACCTCAGCACTGCAACAGAGCATCTTGCTTTATTTTCCAGACATTTCCAAACAAGCATCTACAAGAGCCTGCCCATCATATTAATTTATCAATGTAATATCAAAGTACAAGTATCAGCCACTTTGATCTTGCATCTCCATGAAATTGAAACCATTTGGCTATCTTTCAGGGTGTTTAATTTTCTTTGGAAGTGTGGAATGAAGTGCTAGCATTAAGACAGAGAGGGGCCTGACATTCAGATCCAAGAACACTGCTGCACACTGAAAGCAAGACTTTTCTGTGGGCATAAATTTAGCAGTCAGAGTCTACATCTTCTGACAGATCCATTTTGTGTCTCTCCCTATCAAGGCAAGATGAGAGCCAGTGCAGTCTCTGTGCACGCTAAGAGAAGAGTCCCCAGGGCTGGGTGTTTATAACAAACCATGTTCCTACACGATCAGGTTGCTTGATTCTTTCCCACTTGGAGCCTTTATTGGCACTTGACTTTATTTCTAAATAGCAGGTAGACTAATGGCACCCAGAAAAACAAGGTAAACAACAGCACTCTCCAGATGGCAAGGGAAATCTCAGGGAGGCACAGAGGTCACACAAAGGAAAGTTCTCAATATCAACTGATGGTGCTGCTTAAGGCTGTTACGTCATGACAAAAAATTGGATAGATGATGGATGATTGTTTAATTCACTTTCAGGACCTGGAATCTAGATACCTGCTGCACTGTGTGTGTGTGTGTGTGTGTGTGTGTGTGTACGTACGTACGTACGTACACACACACATGCACACACACGCACACACACACATCCAAGTAAGCATTGGTGGGGCACACAGGGAATTAATGTTTTGTTTATGCAGAGCCACAGCTGCACAGGACCATACAAAGCAGATGTAATTACCTCACGTTCTCGCCTCTCCAAATACGCAAGCTCTTGTTCCGATTGCTTTATTTTACGATGAATTTCTAGGTTTTGCTGTAAGAAGCAAAATGGATGAATAGCTTTTGAATTGTCTCACTTCATGCAATGAAAAATATTTATTCTAGCCATGTAAAATGTTTAGCCACTTCTTAAGTTTTGCGAGATAGTAGGATGTATGGGCAAACAATTGGAAATAAAACGAAGTGCTATACTGAATTCCAACAGCTGAGTACATATTACTACAAAATAAATATACCTAAGAGTGCAAAATGAAAGCAAAGAAACTAAATTTATTCATATCCATTCCATGTATTTCTGTTCCTAAAAAGACAGCTTTTCATTCTCTTAAAAATGGCCACCTGAGGCCTTGTTTCGGGTGTCATTGCCAAATGAAGCTTGGGCACCAACTTGGTGGAATGCCCTCCCCAGAGTAACTCAGCAGGCAATGACTGTTCCCTTTCAGGTATAACCTGGGATTTTTAGGAAGTCTTTGGCTAATCTAACACTGTTGTTAATTTCTCACTGTTGTTCTGATTTTTATTTCTGCTGAGAAGGGGATTGGAAAGGTTTGCACTGAGCTAATTTTTGGAAAAGAGAAAACAGGATCATAATGATCATCTAACACTTTCTGATATCTCCCACAAGCTCACATGTACCATCCTCTTTCCTCCGTCCCTTTTCAGTATGAACCATGGTTTAATGCTACACCTGCCTTGTGGTTAACACAATCTGAAACCAGGATTTGAAGCTGTTTTCAAAAGCAGGCATAACACTAGCAGATCACAGCACTGAAAAGAGAAAGGAGTGCGTTCAAGCAGGACACAATACAGGAAGGAAAGAGAAATCAGGAAAAATTACATCTTTGAGAGGCACTTGTGAAATATGGAGAAGTTTTGTTAAATGAAGTATGAATAGCAGATTCTCCTGAATGGGCTGCTTTTTTCCTTACTTTGTGAAGATTGGAAAGTTGTTGATGCTTGATCAGGACTTCTTTATTTGGAAACTGTCTCCGGCAAAGTAAACATGCTAACTTATTCCAGTCAGTCAGCTTTTCTTCATCATTTTCAAGCTTCTGTGGCCGTTCCTCCTGTTGCACTGGTGGCCGTGGAGGCTGTGGCTGTGGTTCCTCTTCTTCCTCCTCCTCCTCCTCATTGTCACTGTCTCCACCATATTCTCCTAGGAGTCCTATCAGAGGATTCACCACCTTTGGCTGAAGGGGTGGGAGTGGGGGGGGGGCAGAATGAGAACCACATGCAAACCAAAGCCAATTCAGTGGATCTGAGGTCTTAGATGCCTTAACTGATGTATTACTGGTCTAGTACAGTTGCTAAGTGACTAAGCTACAATCAGGGAAACCCCTGGTTTGAATCTCGCCTCTACCATGAACTCACTAGGGGGGAAACTGATAGCCAAAATGTAAGAAGACAAACGGAAAGCGTGCCTGCATGCAAAATAAAGATAATTGGGAAGTGGTACTATTGTTGCATAAATTTGACTTTGACTCAATCCCTGATTGAAACAAGAGACTGAAATGGTACAGGCCTTTCAACTAGCTCACAAGTTGAATGCAACCTTCTGCTGCATGTGTAGACCAAATCTAGATCAGCACTGCTGCCTCTTCTGTCTTGCACATGGTGCTCCTGTTGACATGTTGCTTTTTTTGATGCACATTACACGGACAATTTGAAATCTGTTACAATTTCTCCTCATTTTCAATCAATTTAAAAAAAACTGATATGAAGAGAAATGAAATCTAAACAACTTAGCCCATCAAGAGAAACACTAACAACAAAATCCTATGCATGCAAATTTATTCAGAAGTAAGTCCCACTAAGTTCAATGGCTCCCACTTGAAAGTAGGTTTAGGGATACAGTCCAAGAGGCCCCCTAACCACACAGCAGTCCATTCAGTGTTGCTGCAAGAAAGAGGGGGACAGGACACTTTCCCTGCTACAGTGCTAAGAATTGTGACTGACTAGCTTACTACAACATGCACCCGACAAATTTCAGCATGACAGTAAGCCTCATACTTGATAAGATCAATAAATAATAATTAAATGTTCCAGATGACAAATGCCAAGTAAAGTCCTTACTGGGGGTGTACTCTCTTCTTTTTTCAGTGTTGGAGGTAGTGGTTTTTTAAAGACATCTTCTGCAGGAGGTTTTTCTTCTGGATTCTCATTCTGAAACATTAAGACTGGGAGTTAAAACTTATTGCCAGCTCGACTTCCCCACTGCCTGCCTCCAACCATTTTTCTTACTAGTACCTTTACGTCCTTTACAGCAACAAGCATAAAGGAGATACATGGTTTCTTGTCTCTCCTACTTTTGCTATCCTCAGTTATACTCTTTTGCATCTAAGAATGACAAACTGTGGCTGAGAGTCAGAGGGGTGTTCCAAAGGGATTGTGTAGCTGGTAGATACTTAGCAAACAGCGCACAAAGCTGTAAGGAGGAATACGTATGCCAAGTGTTGAAATTTGCTACTGGCTGTATGAGATGTTGAAAATATGCTTTCAGCTCCTGTTCTTGAATTCAATTAATGTTGCTCTTCCCTCCCTATTCAGATCAAGTCAAACTAGCTTTTAAACAAGGGCAAGTGCAATGCATTCATTTACTGGGTAACTCTTAGCACGTAAGATTCTCTGGAGATTACACCACAAGTATCAGACCAGTTTGTTCATGGAAACTTGGTATTTTAGATATCCAGTTTACTACTGGAAAATTCTCCTATTTATTCAGGATGAGTCACAGGAAAACTGGAAGCTTGAGCAATTTGAGGAAGCAGCCTGTAAATCAAATTACAGTCCTTTGTCACTCTCAGAACTTTTATCTCAAAAGAAGAAAATAATATTGACAGTTATACTGAACTATTTGTGCCCATTTATGGGCTTACTAACATCTCCCTTGGAACTCTCAGTTCTGGATGTGAACTGGGCTTTGCTCTCTTGGCAACTTCAGGGACTAAGTAGGATTGTATGTTTTCAAGAGTGAATGGTCATTTTTAAAATGCTGTCTACACTCAAGTGGTGTGATCTGCAGTGTACCATCTCAACAGTCCAGTGAATCATAGTATTTTCTACAAATAATGATTTTTATATTTTAGTCACTTTGCTTGCATCTTTTAAAATACACACTTAGGTTTAGTGGCACTTGGTTTCTGGATCCACAAACCCGTGCCCTCTTTTGAAAGAGTGTTTGATCTGCTTATTTTTATGATCAAATGAGCTTTTGTGCTCATGAAGAAGCTGGGTGCCTTAAAAGGATTATGAGTTTAAAAGGAAATTGGATTATCTACAGGTTAAGCTAAACCCGATCTACTGCATATTTTGCAAGTTCCTAGACTTGCCTAGCTGCAAAAGCAAGCTTTGACTATGGCAGCATTAATCTTTGGACCATGCCAATTTGTACAGTTCATAAGAATGATGATGGCGCAGATATTTTACCTTGGCTGACTTGTTTCTGTGCCTCTCTCTTCTCTCTCGGTTATCTCTACCGGATGGCTCATCTCGTTCACTTGCCCTATCCTGGCTCCTGCGCCTCCTCCCAGTATGTGGTGGTGGGGATGAAGATGCTTCTCGACCCATTGGAACATCTCTCTGGAAGGAGATATTTGGCACATGGTTACAGAATATTTTTTCCTGGCACTGAAATGGCAAAGTGAGCACACACATGCACATGCCCTCACCTGAGTATTGGGATCATAGTATACCCCTGTAATGGGGTCAAAATAGTTTCCAGTGTCTGGATCATAAATGAATGTGGACACATCAGAGGAAGCTGAGGGGGAAAAAGAAGTAAAGACAAACATCATATACTTCTGAAGATGTCAAACATTATTTAAATAAAAACAGAGATGGCCCAAGACATTCTGGTGTTCGAGGGGGAAGAGTCCAAAAGGGTTGCCAGGATAATAAATATATATTAAACTAAATACAGTGGTGCCTCAGGTTACATATGCTTCAGGTTACATACTCCGCTAACCCAGAACTAGTGCTTCAGGTTAAGAACTTTGCTTCAGGTTGAGAACAGAAATCGTGCTCCGGCGGCGCGGCAGCAGCAGGACGCCCCATTAGCTAAAGTGGTGCTTCGGGTTAAGAACAGTTTCAGGTTAAGTACGGACCTCCGGAATAAATTAAGTACTTAACCCGAGGTACCACTGTAACTGCTGTTGCTTAAAGATACCCTGAAACTCTGTCTTATGGTAAGGCCAGCCCTGAAAGAATGGGGTAATGCTTGGGTAGAAATTATCCTGCTCAGAGACTAGATGATGAAATTTCAACCTAAAAATTTAATAAGGACGAGGTGACTAGCACTGCACATCTCTACATGTTGTGCTCCAATGTATTTCTCTCCAAGGAGTGAGAAGGTGTCACTTTTTTTGCTTGATCATTTCCTGTAAAGGTAAAGGTAAAGGTACCCCTGCCCGTACGGGCCAGTCTTGACAGATTCTGGGGTTGTGCGCCCATCTCACTTAAGAGGCCAGGGGCCAGCGCTGTCCGGAGACACTTCCGGGTCACGTGGCCAGCGTGACATCGCTGCTCTGGCGAGCCAGAGCTGCACACGGAAACGCCGTTTACCTTCCCGCTGGTAAGCGGTCCCTATTTATCTACTTGCACCCGGAGGTGCTTTCGAACTGCTAGGTTGGCAGGCGCTGGGACTGAGCAGCGGGAGCGCACCCCGCCGCAGGGATTCGAACCGCCGACCTTTCGATCGGCAAGCCCTAGGCGCTTTAACCCACAGCGCCACCTGCGTCCCGATCATTTCCTGAGGCCTCCAATAAGTGTCAATCCAACAGAAGAGAACCAGTCAAATTATAACCAAGCCAGATCTTGGGGTGCATGTAAGAAATTAGTGTTTGCATTTGGTATCACTCCAAATACCCTTTCTAAGCTGGTAATTATGTAGGGCAGGGAGAGCTAACTTTTCAGCCAAAGACAATCATCCCTCCAAGAGCCACTCAGCAGTTTCACAGAGCTCAGCCTCACACATACACACACTCTCACACAAACACAAATGCAATTAAACACTGAAACATGTACCCTCTCATATACAAACACAAGCAGACCCACATACACAAAACCAGTACTTGCAGCACTCCCCACTCCAGCGCTAAAGGAGAAGGCAAATGCTGGCTTTTCATCTTAAAGACCAGGCGTAATCTTCAATATCAGTGCTATGGTACATAGTGCTGAGATCAGAGATAAAAGATTCCTATGGCTACCTTTTGGAGTAGCTCTCTAAAGAAGAAGCAGAGGGATTCTATCTTCCAATCACTCTCGAAAGGATAGATAGCTTGATCTCCTGATCCCATCAGGAAATAAAAGTTGTGGGGACCAATGTCTACTTCCTATGACTTGGTAAGCCACATATGGCTCACAGGCAAGCCACATTTAGCGCAGGGAAGCCTTACGATTCTACACTAGATTTGGCTGAATTTTTCAAGTCAGAAAAAGTTCTTGCAAGATTTTGCAGTCAGAATAAAAGTCAAACATAGGATCAACATGCATTTTCACTGAAAAACCTCCGATGTCCGATACAAAATCCAAAAAACAGTAAATTTCAGGCTGGTGTACATGTTTCATTTTGTTTCAAAGCATACTCAGCTTTGAAAAGTGCATTTGCAAAAACTTATAATTGTTATTGAAAATGTCAACAATTCTATGGTCAGAATTCAACCAAAACGTCTTGTCAGCACAAGGATTTCCATTTGCACAACTAGACTTCCTCCTGCACCCTTCCCAAATCTGCTCCAGAGGGTTGGGGAAACCCCTAGAATAGATTTAGGGGGTGCACAGGGGGAAGAGGAGGGAAGAATGTTCTGTTGCACAAGTAGAAATCTGTATGCTGATGAAACATTCACAGCAGTGCTTTGCTGGATATAACCCTATAAGAAACATTTTTTAAAAATGGAATAAGGACACTGAGCTTTCACAAGTAGAAAGTGACCAGAAGAACACAGTAACAAGAAAATGAAGTTGAGTCTTACACTCTGATCTTCGCTTCTGTGAGTCAGCGCCTCTCCTGTCACCTGAGCCCCGCTTGCCCTAATACAGAAAAGGCATTTAAAAACACAAACCAAGAAAGCAGAACATCTGGTGGACATTTCCCCACAATTCAAAGTACTCCAGACTAATCTGCATGTATTGGGTTGTCATGCAATAAAAGGCACCGATGTATGCTTCTCTGACCTAAATGTGCAACTCAGGAAAGCCAGTAAGTGGTCCTCTATTGACATCAAAAGGCGCTAAGTCAGATCAGATGTGTATTACCGAAATGCCTACAGAAGAGATGACTTTCTCCTGCTCATCATGGAGGAAAACTGGAAGGGCAGTAATCTGAACCAATACTGGAAAATGCAGGTAATTTCCTCGTGGCAACTTCTATAGAATAGTTAAGAATGCCAGCAAACACTCATAAATCAAACTCTTCAATCCCTCAGTGTCCGCATAGCTGAGGCAGGAGTCAATTCCCTCAGAGTGCCATCACAGATTGTACTACAAGCATACCTGGCTATAGCGTGGAACATCACTATGGTCTCCATATTCATTTCTAGAAACAGAAAGAGAACATCTGAATTAATACCAGTTTAAGTTTTCTGAAGATTCTACATGCATGGCAAGTGTTACTTTTGCTTCACTCTAACGTTACTAGTGTCAGTGGACCATTTGGTCAACAAGAAACTTGGCTGTATAGCTCATTCGGCTGTTGCTCATGTTCACTATGACTACCTTCCAATGGCTTAGATGTGATATCACCACATTGTTGCAAAGGAACTATGAGCTGAGTTCACAGCCACGTTAACAAAGAGATTCAACTGCATATCGTCATAACGCTACTGTTTTGTTTTGTTTTTGTAAACAACGTCCTCTGCAAAACTTCCCTCAAATGTTTAATCAAGCATCAATCTGAATGTTTTGATGCCTGGTGTAAAAGCATATGTTGATAACATAGAGTCATAATTGTGTATTTTTAGTGAGGTTTCTATTACCTCCTCTTTCCGGTGGCTAGGTTTACATCCACAGCACGGCCATCTATGCTGATTGGGGGATCCAGATCTTGTAAAACCTTCACTATGCGGACTGCTTCCTGTGGAGACAAGAATCCAGATGGGGGTGGGGGGGAGACAAGTTTGAGCCACTAAGCCAGAAATAAGTTGTCACAATAATAATAATTTTATTATTTATACCCCCACCCATCAAGTTCCTCTAGCGGCCCTAAGTCCAAGTGAGTCCCACCAGTCCCCAAAGGAGCTCTCACTTTCCTCCTCTTGGTCACCAGTTCCCTCTGACACCAGTTGATCCAAGGCATACTCTTTCTCTTGGCCCAGCCTTTATGCCCTGAAGAAAAAGCTCAAACCCAGACTATGACACATAGCCACAAGGAGTTCAGAAATTTGACTAACTATAGCTCAGAATTACAGGTGAAATCAAACAAAATAGGTACTCTCTACCATGGTTTTCTAAAGCAAGTCAGCTTCAAACTATGGTTTATGAAGCTGGCTTGTTTTTGTAAACCATAGTTAAGGTTAACCACAGTTTTGTGTTTGGAGACAACACTGAGCAGTGCTTAATAAACTATAAAGTAGAAGCTTTATGGCCACATCAGGAGGAAGAGCATCCTCTTAATGCATTAACTATCAACCACTGCTGGCTAGCCTTGGACAGAGAAGGCAGAAGAAGAAGTTCCAATATTGTAACTAAACATTATACACAAAAACACAAGCCAGAAGGGGGCTCCGTCACATAAGAAGATAAAGGCACAGGAAAACATCCAGATTTGACAGAATTGTTCTTCCTCTCCTTCCCCATGAAGCACATGGGGGGGAGCTACAGGACGGGTGACACTGTTTGCACAAGTGTATGTCTACCATAGAATTGTCAATACTATACTGTGTGGTGGTGGGTGGCGAATGAAAACATACAGTATGAGAGTCCAGTTCAATGAAGCCATAGGTGTAGCCCATCCGACCAGCTTTGTTCTTCATGACACGCACACTTGAAGTAGACAAGCGGACGTAGGGTGCCAGAAGTCCTACAATCACTTCCGGCGGAGTGAAGCGAGGGATGCGTTTTAGCATAATTGCTGTTACAAATTTACAAGGAGAAAGTGAAATATTAATTCAGGAGGAGAAATGTACTTCATCTTTTCTGTCATCCTGTGTCAAAAGCTCCTGGTATTAGGCTCAGCTGACTTGAAGACTACTCAGTGTTAAAATCAATAATGCTGCAGAACACAAAGAGAATTCTAAACTGCAAGCTTCAATTCAAGCCTCTTTTTGCAAGTTACTCAAGTCCAAGTATCCATTATGAACTCAGTCAGTGAGACCAAATGGTTGCAAGTATAATCTACTTACTTTTACTCTCATCCTCCTGATGTTTGGTTTCCATGGATTCTCTTCTTGAACCATGTTCTTGGTTCTCCCTTCGAGGTGGGTACAATTCAGAGTCCCTTTTCTTTTCTTGTGAAGGCCATTGTTCCCTACTTTCATCCTTCTTGGGTTCAGGTTCCTGAGGTTGACTTCCCTGCTCAGTGGTAGGTTTCTGAGGAGAAGGTTCCTGTGGGGGAGCAGGGTCCTTAAGAGGTTCTTCCTCTGGTGTTGGTTCCTCAGATAACTCTTCCTCCCCCTTTTCAACCTTTTCTTCTGTTACTAGCAAAAAGTAAAACAAGTGAAGCCCTGTCTGCAGTAACCACTGTATTAAAACTGTTCTTTTAGCCCCTTATATGTACTAGTGAAAACTGTTTTCAGCTTAGCCGTCTACATATTATAGACTTGTTAGGGATTTACACCAGGTATAGGCAGGATCACACTAACAAACCAGATACAAGGATCAGCATAAACATGAGTAGCACCACTTGTTCCTCTAAATCTCCATCATTAGCCTTTAACAGCTTGGGAGGTAATTTCTTCCCTTCCTCTCTCTTTGGTAGTGCCAGCTTGCCAACATAGCATTACTTAAGAGTCTTTAGATGAAACACTGCACTTTCAAGCAAAAAAAAAAAGAAAAAGTATTGCAACTCATACAAACTTAAAGACTGTTCCAAATCCAGACCAATCTCTCTGTCAAGGACAGTGCTTGACTAGTTTTAAGTTAACCATCTGCAGAAAGAAACGCAATAACTCTACAAATAATGCTGGCAATATTTGCTAGCACATCATAGCTGAGGAACCTACAGCCCTCCAGATGTTGTTGGTGCCAATGGGAGTTGCAGTATACAACATCTGGAGGGCCACGTGCATCTCAGTTTTTTATTCACTTAGCATTCACACTACTATTTGTTTATTTAAATGTCAATTAAACAAAAGTAGGCTCACCATCTCTTGGGAGTCTGCAGTAATAACAGGATGAACGATACCCTACTGTGGACACTTTACACTGCAATGAAAGAGGAACAGCATGAGGGAAAGACACTTAAAATGTTTTTCTCCATCCAATATACTTCGTAGCTCTTATACAAATGCCATTGCTTTGTTAAAGCATAAGCTGAATGTTGCATCAAAATGTGTGTGTGTGTGCTACCAACTACATCTCCAGGGCTGTTGGCATCTGTCTGTTTTGAGAGACAATGGAGTGCGCCTCTAGGGATGAAGTGAAACCACTGCATTAGGCAATACATATGGTGGTCCTGGGCTGCCCAAATGACAAGACCTCGCTGATGTGGTCCAAAGGGAAGCAGAGCAATATGTTTGGCACCAGTTTGGCTGTAGGAGTTCCCAGAAGGAGGCATACAAGGCGCCATCCGACCGTCTTAGGGCTCCACTCCGGATTTGTGTAGGGTTCACTCCTAAGCCTTTTCTTGTCCCAAAGATATTCCGCAAGAGAGCAGAGGTTTGAGACCAGAGTTTTCCTTCTCCAGGATTAATGAGGTTCTTCTTCCCAGGTTGTTGAGCCCCATCTGCCCCAATCTCCATGGTATTGTGCAGATAAAAAGCATGTGTTGTCATGCTAGTGTTTACCCAAATCTTGAAAGTGGCAGCTAAATGAATTGGGGTGGGTGGGGGAGGGAAGGAGGGAGAGGAAGGATACTTACAGAATGACACATTATGCTTCCCCTGCCCCCCAAATTACACATTATTGGAGAGACGCAAGCAGGCAGCTCCCATGCATCTGCTCATAGTGTGGTTTAGGCCTTAGGTAAGCAGCACCGGAGCCTGTGTCATGAAGAGGTCTTGAGTTCAATGGAACAAAATCTCAAAGCTTTTATCATCACTCCTCAATGGCAACATCCAAGTCTTATGTTCTTCACTGAAATTTACTTGTAATAAAACCTGCTCTTGATCAAGCTAACTGGGAAGCTTATTATCTTCATTGTTTACAGCAGCCCTATATATTACAAAACATTTTGCAGTAGTGCAGGTTCCTTACTTTTAATGTCTGCTTTTAAAGTACTGCAGGTGCCAAATAATGCTCATTCTGCATTTGTAAGAGCTTGATCATTTAGTATGGCAACTCCTACACTTTGGAACTCCCTGCCTATTGAGATCAAGCAGGCGCCTTCACTGTATTCTCTCTTTTTTGCGCATACTGAAAACACTGCTGTTTAGATAAGCCTACCCAGATACTTAGGAAGTTGAGGTAATTTTAATCTGTTTTAGGACTTCAACTTTTGTATGTTTTAAAGTAGGGTTATAATTTTTTCTTTATTTTACTGTTTACCAAAGTTGTAAACCACTTTGTTTTTGTTGTTGTTGTTTTCTTCTTACAGTCAAGCGGTGTATAAATTTTATGAAATAAACAAATAAATAAAGCAAATAAACGGGGGAAATACCTCTGGGATTTTTATACTAGACACCAATTCACAAAAGCCTCATTTAATTCAAGAAAGAATTCTCAACTAAGAAACCGTCTAGTTTTGTGCACATTCCCTCCCCTGCCAATGGGGAAACCCTGGCAGCACCATCCCATGTGGGCTTAGGAAGATTCCACATCAAAAAAAAATCACATTTATTTTCTCAGCAGAGGAATGGTACACATATACCCAGGACATTCTTAGCAGCTGGAGATCTCTCCCCCAAAAAGTAGCACACCAACAGGATAGCATTCAATACACTGTATCTGTGGTCTAATTCTCAATTCTCTTTCTGAGACAACTTGCAGTTCTCTTTCCATATACTCACACGCCTGCAGTGCCAGAATTCAGGCGACTGGCTGTATTCCAGAGTCACTTCTTTACCACCAATCACAAGGTGTCCCTATTAAAATCAAAAAGAGAAAGGAGAATTTACATGCCAAGCGTAACAAAAACAAACAAACCTGAAGAGGGACTTTATTGGGGAAAGTCATGTGGCTGATTTAAACACCTGAAATGTTGGGAATGAATGAAAACAAACAAGGAAAAGGTGACTTGCATTTCAGATACATCGATTCTATACTTCTATAAGCTGACAGAGCAAAAATCTCAAGTTAACTCTACAAAGAAGAGGCAAAATGGTATTGCCTTTAATAAAGGTTATACATGTGCGTGTTAAGAGAAAATGGAGATGATCAAACTAAGTTTTAGCCATATGCTACAAATACAGGCTGGACTTAATAAAGCAAATTTAATGGTAAAGACATTGTGGTAAAGAAGCCACTGCTTGTCTAGTTTACCTGCCATGTCACTGTGGCACAGACATGTAACAGCATGTTTTAGTAGATTTTTGGAGTTGGAAGGGACCATGAGGGTCATCTAGTCCAACCCCTGCAGGAATCTTTCACCTTGAACCCACAACCCTGACTGAGCTATGTTGTACTGATATGACTGCTACCCAGTCATATGAGGTACAGCTCCGAGGGCTTTCTGGCGGTTCCCTCCCTGCGAGAAGTGAGGTTACAGGGAACCAGGCTGAGGGCCTTCTCGGTAGTGGCACCTGCCCTGTGGAACGCCTTTCCATCAGATGTCAAGGAAATAAACAACTACCTGACTTTTAGAAGATACCTGAAGGCAGCCCTGTTTAGAAGAGTTTTTAATATTTGGTGTTTTATTCTGTTTTTAGTCCTCTCTTGGGAGTTGCTCAGAGTGGCTGGGGAAACCCATTCAGATGGGTGGGGTATAAAGGTAAAGGTAAAGGTACCCCTGCCCATACGGGCCAGTCGTGTCCGACTCTGGGGTTGCGCGCCCATCTCGCTTAAGAGGCCGGGGGCCAGCGCTGTCCGAAGACACTTCCGGGTCACGTGGCCAGCGTGACAAGCTGCATCTGGCGAGCCAGCGCAGCACACGGAAACGCCGTTTACCTTCCCGCTAGTAAGCGGTCCCTATTTATCTACTTGCACCCGAGGGTGCTTTCGAACTGCTAGGTTGGCAGGCGCTGGGACCGAGCAACCCCGCCGCGGGGATTCGAACCGCCGACCTGACGATCGGCAAGTCCTAGGCGCTGAGGTTTTACCCACAGCGCCACCCGTTATTACCCCTTACCTGATCCTAAATGGTGTGTGGTAGTGCAGAAAGTCTTAGGGCTTAAAAAATAATAATTACTTTTTCCTTACATGTAGCTTAAAACTAGGATGCATATTTATTTCGTTGGCAAGCCAGATGCTTGACTTGCAGGCTGAACACAAGGCTTAAGCAATATCTTAAAACACGTCTCCTTTTAAAACTTTGTCAGAAAAGGTAGGTTACATCTCAAGAGATTCTCAGGAGAGCTCGTCTTATGATGAAAGCAAACAGGTGACACTTTGCCAGTTAGAATCTACTTATGAAATATTAAGCACTAAAAACTTGTGATGGCCTACATAAGAGGATTTAATGTTCAGCTGATAGGTGGTACTCGAGTTTATTAAAACGAAAGAAATATCCTGTAATCAGAACAGTCGGTTGCTTCAAAGGATGTCTAGAAGAAAGTAAAATACCCGCCTCTCTACACTTTTAACCTGTCATCGATACAATTATGATGAAAAGGTGACGGACACATATCTAGCACCATTTTAAAATACAGGAAGTGCTTCTGGCACTAACACATTGCTCTTTACCGAAATACAGAAAGAAACAAAACCGGCACCTTCTTTTGACAAAACACAAAGGAACGATCACTCCAGAGTTCTGTTATAAACTCCAGTGGGTTGGCGGACCTGCCAGAGCAGAGAGGGTGTGTGCATGAAGGGTTACAGGAAGGGGGGGGGAGTCCTGTCACATCTGATGGGTCTTACCATATATGACAGCCCTTCAAATATTAGTTCCATGGAATAAAGGCAAGAGAGTCGTTTTAAGAAAAGCTCCCAAGATGGGCATGTTTAACGTCTATTTACGGGAGATATGCATATGTCCCATGACAGTAAAGATAAAAAGGTGCCTAGCAGATATAATTTGTTTTTCTTGATTCAATTTCCTACTCACTCCCTAGATAGATTTGTAATTTCCATCCCAAGTGGTATTCATGAGTGACTCCAATAATATTCTATTTAGCAACAAAACCAGTATTCCCCCGCCCCCAATGGATATCCAAATCCAAACTTGTTCTCTATAATTTGGTTCAGACATCATCTCCCTTCAAGTTCCATTAGTCAGTTTTATCATCTGTGAGGATTCTGTGGTGAAACAGTAAAGTGTAGCCCCAACAGATATCCTACTACCATATTTGAAGACATGCATTTCTGGAGTCAACCCAAACTAAAGCAAGCTATGACAGATCAAGCAAGTTAAACTAATTGTAAAGTTTTATTAAGCTAAGACTAAGCAACATACACAGATATATTGCTTCTAATTCCAGGTCAACCCTGAGTTTAGTTTTTCTTCCTTCCTTTCTTTCCCCACTAGCGCATTCAGACAACAGCCTTTTATCTACTCTGACCTTTTCCCTTCAAAATTTGAGGGTCTTTTCTGATTGGCTCCCTAAATTGTATCTTCCTCTGGGGATAACCTCTGGCCCAGCTGTTAGCTCATTTCACAGACAGGAACACTGTACAGCATGCCTCCCCCTTAACCTAGACTTTGTCAGACTCTGATGCTAAAACTCTGATGCCCCCCTGTGCTCATTAATTTGTTAAAGGGTTGGGCCCATGCAAATTTGCTACTAAATGTCTGTATTGTATTCATCAAATCTTTTAGAGGTCTTACGCAAACATGTACACTTCTAAATAGGTACCAAGCATTACTTCTGCTAATTTTGTTATTTCCAAATGCTTTCAGCTATCATGCTTACTCAAAGCATGATTTATCAGTCATATATTAAATAAAAATGCATGTATTCTTCTAGTCCTACACAAATGAAAGAAAAACCAGGAGCCTTTGTTTTTACAACAATTTTTTACTTAAGTCAGATTATGACAACCAAAGTATTTTCTGTCTATCAAGGCTAATTTGTTAACAGCAGTAATATACGAATTTCTTCGGTTTGTTGTGTTTTTATACTCTGATGTTCCAATTCAGATTCTCAAACTGAAGATCACACTTTCGTTGCGCTCCACATATTCCTAAATGTGAGGTGGATTCCAACCTGGAAACAGCTGATCTCCTGAAACACAAAAATCATTCATGAACAATAACATAGCTATATTACTTATTAGCATATTTTTATATTACTTTATTAACAATCATAGTTACTACTTACCAGATGCAGTCATCAACAACAAGCTTTTCTTTCTTTATAAGAACCGCTTAATAGTGGCTGTGTTAGCAATGCTGTATTGACTTTGGATCCCTCAGAATTTCAAGTAGTCAGAAACTACATTAGCCTGCTCACCAACTTCTTGCCATCACAGGAAAACACTCCAGGGAAAAGGTGTTGGGTGGGTTTGGTTTTTTTGAACCCTTTTCTATTTCTATCTCAGAGACTATAGCTTTAAAACTCATCTCTGTACTTTAGCACATTTTTAAAGGAAGGAGAATGAAGCACCTAAGTGATGTTTAACATTTCACTTCTTATTTTAAGAATAATTTTTCTTATTACATTTTTATCCTAGCCTTCCCCCTGCTCACATGCATCCTTCTACCACGCTCTGCCCAAGACATGTCTTTATGCTGCTTCTATTTTCCATTCCCAAAACAGATTATACGCAGAGATTTTCAAGCAGTCTCTGATACACTGAGTTTTATTCCCAGACAGATCATCACCATAAATGGCACATTCTGGTAATAGTCAAAGGGTGAGAGCCAATGTAGCATGGGAAGGCATCTGCTCACGCTAAGGAACTTCTCTTTTCTCTCCTCTCCCACCTGCAGCCCCCAACTGCCCTGGAGGGTTGGGGGACCCTCTGTCACAGATTTTGGGGGCACACAGGACTGTAGGGGGAAAGAAACAGGAAGTCCCATTTGCACAAGTGGATTGTCACTGAACAAGTGGGCGGATATCACTGGGTATCAGCCATACTCACATTTTCTTTTTAAAAATAAGAAATAAGAAGCGCTGATGGGTGGGTGTGAAATGTACACCATTACATTTCTGGATTATAAAGCATTAATAACAAGGGCCAAACGACATGTTAAACACAGAGATGCATAAAACAGCTTCTGGCGCATTCCATTTTCAGCAGAGAAGCACAGAGAGTAAACCTTTTTCACCCACTGCAACCACCCCTCTCCTTGCACTGCCAATATGTTTCTAAAACCCCATGAACGAGGTGAGGAAAAAGCAACTAGGGGGAAGAGGCACGTGCAGGTAAGTTTAAGTGCAGTACAGAATTGTCCTTCCAAACCTGCTTTGCTCTACGAAAAGCAACACCTAGGAATTAAATACCTGGAATGTTGCGAACTTAATTTCAAAGATCTGATATACACACCCATATCTCAAACTGCTTTGAAGATCGTCTCATGGCATGTAATATGGATGAGTGGGGGGACGGACGGACTGCTGCTTAAGAAAAGCAAGCCTAAAGCTCACTTCCATATACTAGCAGCTGTGTGATGCTTGGTGCCCTTGCCACTGTTTCGTTAATTGAAATCTAGATATGTGGTCTTAATACATCTTCAGGAATTAATCATTCAGGTTTAAGTGTAAATTGGTTTACAACACAGTTACCATACAACTGCCATTTTGAAATAAAAATTAGTGTCAAGAAATAGTATTATTTTCACAGAAAAATCCTTCTGAATTGCAATGTTAACAGAAAATGTTGCCCAACTCTTCACACTATATCTTAAAATACTTTCAAAATCCATGTAGTCTAATGCTCAAGGCTAAGGTTGATTAATGTTGAATCATTCCACAACTTTCAAAAATGGATGGCACACTTTGATCATTACAATTTGGGCCCTATTAATAGAAACCCGCACAATGCGGCTTTCCACTCTCCCACCCACCCACAAACTGGCTTGGGGAAGATCAGACAAACCCCCCAGAACAGCATGTGGTGGGAGGAGAGGAGGGATTGATGCATGTAGTGAGCTGAAATGTTTGTGCTGATGGAAAAACTGAAAGTATGACATTCCTCCCTCTGTTCTCCCTATCTGATGGCTGGCTGCTAAATTCATCAGCTTGCCTTTACATCAACCCAGACATTTGGGACAGGTGAGAACTACACAGGAAGGGGTGAGAAGAGGAAACTGCCGCCTGTTTAACCAAGTGGGTAACATGTTTATAAAACTGTACACAATAGGACATGCTAGCACCCAGTTTCTTCAGGTGTTCTCCCCACCACCACTCTGTTAAATTATGGCAAGGGTGCATTACTGAACAGAATAGGGAAAGCCTAGAGTCAGTGTCAAGCTAAATGAGGGTGTTTCCAGGCAGTTCCTAATACTGTGAATTTTATATTTATATACTGTAGGCTAGATGTGGGATGTTTCACACTGTCTCGCTTTGTGTCTGTGAACATCTTGCTATCTTTTGTCCACGCTAGTATCTATGTCATGCTGGAGTTAGGTTAGGGTACAATTCATTTGAACAGCTCCTATCTTTAAATTTGTCTCCTTTTTTTGCCCAAATCCCCTCTGGCTGGTCAGTTCAGCATGAGTCTTGTGCTGCCAGAAACTCTGGCTGATCACTGTGAATTCTCCAGGGCTCCCAATCCAGCAGGAAAAAAATCCTCTTTCTTCTGTGCTCCACACAGAGGAAGCTCTTTTACTCACACAGGGAAGATTTTGAGGGAATTGGATGGGAGAGCACACACATGAATGCCAAAACAATTAGAGATTTAGAGCAACTGCAGCTGCTATTCAGTGTTGGAGACACTCTTACAAAAAGATGGATAATTAGTCTGCTTAAAGCAAATAAGAAAATGTACTTATTACCACAAATGTGGCTCTCAAAAGTCCTTCTAAATATTACTAAAACCATTTTCCCATTCACCACAATTTTAAAAGGCAGTGATAGGAAACTTTTAAAAAAAAAAAGCATTACAGTCTTAAAGTATCACACTTGTTTGTTTAAGCAGTATATTTACTAATAGCTCAGGGTGCAATCCAGTCATCGTTGTTGCTGTTGTTAAAATTTGTTAGTCACTTTATCTTGCCCAAGGCAACCCAAAATGATTTACAACCATGCCCCCCACAGATATATTAAAACCAAGTGCAGAGCGTTTTACATTAATACATCCCACCCATTTCTAAAAGCTCACAGATAGTTAAAGACCTGGTTATAGAGATGTTTTTGCCTGGTGCCTAAAGATATATAATGATCTGCGGAGAGCATCCTGCAAATGGGCAGCCACTTATTGCTTAGGTGTTCCCAGAAAGGCTTCTGATCCAGCAAAAGCCTCTGCTAATAGAAGACCCAATTTGGGGGGCTGCAGGGGCACTGGCAAAAACTGCCTTCCTCTCTTAGCAGATGGGTCCACTGAATCAAAAGCCCTTCTAAGAGCACAAGAGCACCAACTGGATTCCACCCTTAATATTTAAACACCTTATAACCAAATAGCATTTTAGCACTTGCTTTCAGACATTTTCCCATTTTGCGTATGGCCACTCCCTAATACAAATATGTTTTCAGCCATTTTGGGGTCTTCTCCGTTTTTGTAAAAGGTAAAATTTGGAAACGTTCCTATTGAATTCAATGGGACTTATTCCCAAATAAATGTGTAAGAATGTAAATTCAGGAAATATTTTACACTTCAACACCTGCTGAGCAACCCTCAAACATATGCCTTAAACCCTGTCAGCTGCAGAAAAATCTGGAGTGTGTTTTAGCCTGCACATCTTGCTCAGAAGCAGCACTTGCCAGGTTTACCAATACTCATCATGGTCCTGTGTGAAATAACAGTGCATTTTAAAAGACACCAATGCACACATCCCGATCGCTGCACATCACAGGGGAAGATAACTTCTAGTGGGCAAGTTTGTATGCCATTATTATCTTCTTCTCAATGAGGAAGTCCAGGTTTCATCAGAACACCACTTAATTGAAGTATTATGATTGGATATTTAATTGGATGTTTTTTACTGGAAAATCAATAAAAATGATTTTTTTAAAGAAGAACACCACTTGAAAAACATAGGGCTCAAATATACAAATTCTAGAATGCTCTCCAATGAAGAATACTTCCAACACTCCTTTCTCTTGCTTGCACTCTGAGAAGTGCAAGGAAGTGGTTGAAATGCTGGCCAAAGTCATGCTTGGGAAGGGGCAAATCACCAAAGTCATAATAGCAGAGGAAGGTTCTCCATGCTGTTCTGGTATGGAATCTTAACAAACATGCTATAATAAAATTTAGTCATAGACACATACAGAGAAGCAGCAGACATACACGTTACAAATGGAGCCACAGTTTGGGGCTCCTGGGAGAGAGGGCATTAATCACAGCAAAATGTATAAAAAATAGAATTTATAGCTCAACATCTCCTAATTTAGATTCTATTTTCAGTCACCCCATACTATGTGGGCACACCATTATAAAGGACTTACTGTGATCATGCAGATAGGAATTAGATGGCTGTCAAAGGACAAAACACAGGGTCAGCCTAACAGAGCATTTCAAAGATTTGAAAATGGGGGCAGGGAGAGGTTCCTGGACTTCAGACCCAACCCCCAAAGATTGAATGTTCGCTAATTTCAACTTGTACAGTGCTACTCCCAAACACTTTGTCAATGAAGAACCATTGTATTTTCAGTATATACTATTATCAGTTCCTCATTTAGCCAAGATAACCATGCCAAGGCACACAGATCTTTAGCAGTGTGAACTCTGCTTTGTATCTCTCTTGCTCTTACACTGCCCTGTGATATTACAGGAAAGAAGACATAGCAGGAAAAGGCACCTCATTATGACTTACTCTAGTTGGGCCACTCCCAAGGCTAATCCATTGTCCTGTGCGAAGACCTTCTCCAACCCCAAATGCCTTGTTGTAAATGATCCTGATGACTTCTAATATTGTTTAGTCAATGGGTGGTATTCATCTAAGTTTTACTCAGGGCAGAACCACTGAAATTAATGAACATGACTAAGGTAGGTACAATGATTTTCAATTGGTCTGCTCTGAATAAAACCTGAATACCCCCTTGTTTGTGGTGGTGGTCTTTTTAAAAAATGCTGTTTGTAAGCCTTGGAGATATGTTAAACCTAAAAGGTCAAATTTAAATAAAAACAAAAACACAAAAATACAGAGTTTGTTCCCAAATTGCGCATAGGTTCATTTTAAAAACAAACTTTTAAACTTCTAATTCAAGGGGTTCCCTTTTGTCACAGGAGGCTTAGAAACAAGTACTGTAATCTGAACCTAAGATGATAAAGTTCCAAACTCAGATACTCAATGGGGGCCAAAGTGCCCACTATGGGGAATTAGTTCTTGAGGAAGACTTAAGGAGATGTGACAGTACCATATTGGAGAATCCAGAGAGATAACTTACAAAGCACTCTCAGGTTGAGCAGTAACAGAATTTTAAGAAACTTTTTTAATAGGAGTAGGGTGTCACAAGATACGCTTAGGGTCTCTACAGTTGCAGAACTATTTGTTGCTTTATTTCTTTGATGTTGTGTTTTACTATGTCTTGTCTATTTTATAAATTTGATTAGTTGGTTTTTATTTTGTGTTCTGTACCCCATCCTTGTATCTGCATTCACAAAGGGCAGACTATAAATATTTTAATAAACAAAAATAATGCCTCTACCAACAGATGAGCACTCACTCAATTGTGTTGCATGTTAAAACTAGACCTTTGTGGATCAAAGGGCCACAGCTGAACTAGTTGTTACTAGTATGAGCTTTCATTTTATTGCCATTGCCCAGATCTTATGGCAACTATGGAAAATGTAGGACAAAGTACATAGCAGCTCCAATAGTCCTTTGTGCTCTTGTGAAAAAAGCAGCATTCTCTGAGATGCAAGATTCGTCTTTTGCTAACCTGAACTAGTCAACTATAGTCTGGAAGAATATTATATACAGGAATCCTTGCCGTTACATTTGGTACAACTTTTGTGAGCTCTCAATGGTATTTTTAGAATTTCACTTACATCTTCTGCAAGCCCTGCTCAATTGCAAACACCCAGGTTCACACAATCTTTAGTGCAAGGGTATGGTGCTCTCTAAATGTTACAGGACTACAACTCACAACAGCCACAACCAGCATGACCAATGGTGAGTGATGTTGGGAACTGAAGACCAAAAATATATAGAGGGCATCATCTTGACCATTCCTGCCACAGAGGGTCTTCTCAAAGATGTAACAAATTTATTGCAGCATACTTATTTTCCGGACCGGAGCCCAAGAAAAGTAGGGGGGAAATGTGTGACCGTTGTTTTAACAAAGCTAGGACAAAATACAGAAGAGATAGTGGTGGATGTGTCACTCCTATGCATGGTACAGGTTGCATGGAACCCAATAAAATTATTACAAGATCCACGTTTCCCACTAGTGATGAACAGATATAGCAAGATCAGTTGTGAGTAAATACCTACAGAGGGACAATATTTGCTGCAGTGATCTAGCCATTTGATGGACTCTACAAATCCTAAGAACAGCTTACTCATTAAGGAAAGTACACCTTCTGTAGGTGTCCACTTAAACTGGTGACCATGCTACATCTTTTCACCAGTGGCTGTTAGTCATGAGTGGATGTCACCACACTGCTTGAATCTTCCATTTCCGCTCTCCTGGGTACTGTTACATACCAACTTCTACTGACTCTTTGACCTTTCATTTTAATGCACACATTTCCCCCTTCTCCTCTCTGAACTTGGCATAACTTGCTATATACCAGGCCCCTTAAATTACCACTTATGGATCTAACAGTGGGTTTTGTCCTATGGAAAGATAGGCTACAAATACATGTTAGTGTTTAAGCTTCCGCCCAATTTTGTTTTTGTTGTGACAGACCAACACACTTACCCTTTTGGAATTTGTCTCCATTTGCAACAGTTGTACTTGTCTTTCAAATGATTAAGTTTTCTCATTATCCCCAAATATATATAAAAAAAGGTAAAGGACCCCTGACAGTTAAGTCCAGTTGCGAACGACTCTGGGGTTGCGGTGCTCATCTCGCTTTACTGGCCGAGGGATTTGACGTTTGTCCACAGACAGTTTTCCCGGGTCATGTGGCCAGCAGGACTAAGCCACTTCTGGCGAACCAGAGCAGTGCATGGAAACACTGTTTACCTTCCCGCCGTGGCGGTGCCTATTTATCTACTTGCACTTTGACGTGCTTTAGAACTGCTAGGTTGGCAGCAGCAGGGACCGAACAATGGGAGCTCACCCCATCATGGGGATTTGAACCGCTGACCTTCCGATCGGCAAGCCCAGGCTCAGTAGTTTACACTACAGTGAACAGTTCGCCCTTTAAAAAGACAGTGACGTCTACAGGGACTTGGATTTTATGCCCTTGCTTCATTGTTGTAGCCAAGGAAAAGGCCTGATCATTACTTCTTTTCAGAACCCCAATGAACAACTACATCTAACCCACAATATGTACCCAGCATTGGACCATGAGCTTTCAAACTGGTCTTTTAAAAACAGTCCTTAATATTCTTGTGATTAAGGAGATCCCAGATGTCAGTTACTTGGATCCATGTGATAAAAATCCAGGAATAGACAAAGATGACAGCAATAACTTTTATGAAATGCAGGCGCAAGATGGCACCAGTGAAATGAACAAATATGTGTTGGCAGAACTCCATCCATGAGACTCCTCTGTTAAGAGGTGGGGAGGCACTCATTCCCCCTGTCCATGGAAAAGCTACTCAGGAGTAAGGTTACCAGATTTTTTTCAATGAATCCAGGGACAAATAAATAAATAAATAAATAAATAGTGTGTGTGTGTGTGTGTGTGTGTGTGTGTGTGTGTAAAGTTATTTTTAAAAAATTAAGTAGTAATATCTTCTCTTCTGTGGTCTCCTCTGTTGCGCTGCCTTCCTCTGGGTCCCGGCCTGCTTTCTTGGAGGGCTAGCTGTGCTTCCACTCCCTCCCTCTCCCTCCTTGCACTGCGATCCCCTACAGGCTTACTCAGGAGTAAGCGTTAGCATAAACCCCTTCCTCCTGCTGCTGCCCTGCCCGCACAGGCGTCTCCTGCACAGGCACCAGTCGAGTTTGAGAAAACGACTGTGGGATGATCACAGAATCACAGATTTGGAAAGGACCTCTGAGGGGCATCTAGGCCAACCCCCTGCAATGGAGGTATCTCAACAAGAGCAGCCATAACTTAAAAGAACATAAGGCTTCCCTGCTCCATTTACACCTATCGTGACACAGAAGGTACCCCCCTCCAAGCCCCATCCCACCAATCTCTCCCTTTTTATCAAAGAGAAGGGGAGGGAGGCAAGCAAGCAGAGGTAGCCTCTTTTAATTTTTTTACAGGTTCATTTTAATTTTTTTAAGGTTCATTTTTTAATAAGAAGGGAACGGGAAAGCTGTTCAGGGGGAACCAAAATAAACACCCCCAAAATAAACATAAAACATTCCTCACCTTTTATTTTTTGCTAGTGGGGGTGGGTGCAAGGGAAGAAAAATGAAGCAGCAGCACATAATAATATATAGGGTTGGGGAACCAAATGTGTGAGAAGACAAAGGGAGAATTGGGAAGAGTTTACGGGTAAGGAGGAAAACATGGGGAGACAGACAATAACACAGAGAGAGGGGAGGCAAGGCAGTCCAATGTAGCTCACAAACATGCAGAATGGAGCAAAAGAGGCAAGACAATTTCCTCCTCCACCACCACCACCCTTAACTTTGAAGCAACAGCCTCTGTCTGGGAGAGCGAAGGGAAGGCTTAAGGCAGCATCCTGCTTTCTGCCGGCTTGGTAGCTCAGCTCACAAGCAGGCAGAATGCAGCAAAGGGGGCTTTAAAGGCGTGAAAAAGTGCTCCTTCTTCCTCATGAGCAAGCAGGAGAGACAGGGTAGCTTGCAGAGATGTCATGCAGGGAGGCTTCTTCCCTGCACCTCAGCTCTGCCTCTCCAAAGAGCAGCCTTGCCTCTCCGGCTCAAGCAAGCAAGCAAGCAGGAGGAGCAGGGCTGTTTGCAGAGCTGATGGAGAGGGGGGTTTCTTTTCGAGCGTCAGCTGAAAGACAGGAGAGTTGCAGCAAAGCCCAGCTGCACCTCCAGCTCCAGAGGAGACCCTCTCTGGAGCGGTAGCGGATGATTGCTTTGGGCTCTGGGGAGGGTCTGGAAGTCCCCAGGCATATGATTAATCCGGGGACATTACATTAAATCCGGGGACATTCAGCGGATGGATTTTGTCTGGGGATAGATTGGTAAATCCAGGGGCTGTCCCCGGGAACCGGAGATGTCTGGTAATCATACTTGGAAGAGTTGTAAGACCCCCTCTTAACAGTGTGGAACTGCAAAAGAATATGCCAAAAAACCACTTTCTCTGCTCCCCCTTCCCTTCAGCGGTACCCTCTGCTGGAGCTTGGTCCTTCCACAAACAGAAGTCTAGATCCAACCACAATGAGTGTTGATAATTCTCAGAGCCCAAACTGGATGTCACCAGATAGCACTGTATATCATTATCTTGAGATCTGAATGCAAAACTGTTTGTGGCGCTTACTTTCCACAGTTTATTCAGCTTGCGACAAAATAGAAAGGAATTGTGGAGAGCACTGAAGTAGAAGTACCTGGAACTTCTAAACATTCCCCATACACTGGACACACATTTTCAAGGTGGCTGAAGACCTCTGATTTCAGCGTGCTTCTACTGTTTGATTTAGTCTTCAAGTTTGCTATCTCTGGCTCTTAATCTGGCTAATTGGTTTTAAACTATATGATTTTATTTTTTAGATTTTGCATACAGTGTATATTTTATTGCATATTTAAAAACTTTTGTAAGCCGCTTTGTTTACTTGCCAAATGAAAAGGGGAGGCTAGAAGCAGCACTAGTAATCCCTCTAAGCACAAAGGCTGTGGAGCATGCTATTTCTCTCCAAAGATAACTAGGTGGCCAGTAGCCATGTGCCTGCAGATAGGGTGAGAAAAGGCAGTGGGCAGGGCCACACATACCCCATCACAATTATGCTTATTCACACATACACAGCCACCCCATCACAGTTAAACACATCCATTTACACCCACACTACCAGCCAGTCCACCTAACAGCTGTATGATGGGCTGAGGAGAGCACAATTTACATGGAAGGACAGTTCCCACCCAGTTCTCCTCACCCAAAAAAACACACTCCTATTTGTTGAGCTGGGAGAGGACAGCATGATTTGCATTAGGAATTTTGCAGTGGGAGTAACTTGGGCACCAACATAGGGCACTCCGAAAGGTTCCAACTTGCAATCGGCAAGTTGCCCACATATGAGTTATAGCACCTAAATATTTTGGCTAGCATCCAACAACGTCAGCAGAATCTGTTTGAGAAGGTATTCTGACATTCAGGGTAGCTTTTGAGGGACACAAAGGTAATAGAATCACAGAACTGTAGAGTTGGAAAGGTCCATGAGGATCATCTATTCCAACTCCCTGCAATGCAGGAATACAGTATGCAGCTGTCCCATACAGGAATCAAACCTGCAACCTTGGAGTTATCAGCACCACGCTTTAACCAACTGAGCTATCCAGAATCCTAAATGCTAAAGGTAGAAGGCTAGAAAGCCCTGCCCAGGAGGTTACACATGGCCCTTTAGATTCCTGCTATTACCCTTGCATAATTCCTATATAGGATTTACTCAGTCAGTGAGGGTAATTCAAACTTACCTCTACAGCAAAGAGGACTTGCTCGCTTCTTGCTACAGGAAAGTTGATATTGTCCGGAATCCCATGGGTAATCTGGATATGACCCTGCAAGCTCTTTTCTGTAATATGCTGCATGATTGCAGCCAGTGAGTAGTTTCTGTAGAAGCACACTTTCTGTCATGGATTGCTACCATGTAGCTCACTGCTACTTGGAGCCATGTATGATTTTAATTCCTTTAACCATGCCAGTAAATTAAACAAAAAAACCAGGATCCACTGGACTCCTAACAGCCCAAACAATCACTTGACTACAACCAATACACAGTAAAAACGAGCTGCAGCAGGAGCAAATTTTTTCTTCAGTTGTTTCACTAGGCATGTTTACACCACACATTTCATCACCAGACAGATTCTTGTGAAAAGCTCAATCAGGCAATCAGAATGCACACTAATTTGCAGTCCAACAATGGAAGGACAGTCACAACAGGATAGCTGTATATGAACTATTGCAGCTACTCAAATATTCATTTCTCTACCAGCACAGAAAGCACAGAAAAGGAACAGCCTGGATTAATTGTCTCAAGAAAGCAACTTGACTTGACAGAAAGACATCCTGTGCTGTGCCTTCTAAATTGTGAAAGAAAACAATGCTATGGGAAATCTGCCAAGGTTCTTCTAATACGTTACAGCATGTCATAAAAAGGCTATCAAGGGACTCTTCACCATGAATGCCAAACACAAAATAAAAGTGATCTATAAAAAACTGAAATGTCTCCACACTTGAAGTCCTTGCTTTCACTAAGATTTTCTAAGAAGCACATTTTTTCCTATGGCACAAGATGCGTAAGGAGTCAATGAATAAGCTACAAAATGAGATGATTTTGTTTAAGAATGTTCCACCCTATATGTGAAATACAACAGAATAGCCTTAAACATATACAGTCATACCTCGGGTTACAGATGCTTCAGGTTGCGTTTTTTCAGGTTGCAGACCGCCGAAACCCGGAAGTACCGGAATGAGTTACTTCCGGGTTTTGGCAGTCACGCTTTAGGCATGCGCAGAAGCACCGAATTGCAACCTGCATGTGCGCAGACGCGGGTTGTGAATGCTGCAGGATGCGAATGTGCATCCCGCACGATCACGTTCGCAACCCAAGATTCCACTGTATAAGAACTTAATCATCTTCATGGCTACAACCTCCGCCTCAACAGTAGATCTATCATCATCTCCAAGCCTTCAAGAGCTACTAGTTCCTTTAGGTGGACAAGAAGAGTCCCCTGCACACTGCTTATGTACTATCAATCTGCACACGAGGGACTGTACACAGGGCTATTTTTCTGCTTCACTGCAATGCATTGTTTTGGCCTGAGGGAAGCAACTGTACATTCAGTTCTCACAACTGTGTCCTTTATTTATTAATAGGCTTGCATTATGAAAGTTCCATGCATAGTTGTGACATCCTACTTTAAGGCAGGGAAAGTTATCAAAGACAGCACTCAGATGAATGGGCCAGGGGAGGCAAACACCCTTCTTTATAAGAAGTGAAGAAAGTTTTATGAGAAACTATGCCAATATTTCACAGTACACAAACACGTAGTCTATATATGTTAGCATTGTCAAGTGAAGCTAAGATACCCATATAAGATGGTGAACAATGACCAGTCTGCACCCTGACATTCACTGCTGGTGATTTGCATATTGCTTGGTTTTTGCACTTATTGAATAACGAATTTAAAGGGAGGGGGTCATCAAATTCACAAAACTACCAATGTGATGGGACTTCCCTTGGACACTGCCATTCTGTGTCTTAGTATGGTCTTAGTTGATGTTCTGTCAAGACAGGAAAGGGTTTTCATACTCTCTCATTCTGGCAATAACTAAAATACATTCCTGTATCATCAGAAGCAGGGCTTCATTCTTTTATATAAGGTATGAAAGGATGATTCCAACCAGAAATGTTTTTTGTAAGATGCAGCATAGTAGGCTGACCCACGCAGCTGTTACCCTGGAGCAAACCTGGTGATTACTCCAGTACCCCAAAGAGGAGGTACAAGAATCCTTCAGAGCATCTCTCCAAGAGATTAGCTTCTTACCACTCGACTTAGTGTGTGCCAAAGGCAAGTAGCATGTCCAGTCATGCTGTAGTACAAATAAGGCTTAGAAGCATGCACTTTAATGCCACGTATATTACATGGGAAGAAAATCGTTCATGTTTCTTTGAGCCAGGGGGTGGTGCCTAATGCCTTGAAGGGGGCAGTAGTGTGACTGTTCCTACAAACCCTTACTTGGACTCTGAGAAAGTTGAGAATTATCCCTTAGTCACAAATACCACTTCTGGTGGTAAAGCACTGTACAACTTTAGATTTTGGGGTGATACTGGTAGCCCTACCAAAGACCCTCCAGAAGGACCCATTTTAATCCAGGACTGGTTTGGGGACAGAATGGGCCTTGGATTACCTTCTATGGGAGAGATATAGGGGAAGCACAACCCTGTTGTTCTTGCTTGATCTCTCAGTGGCTTTTGATAGCATTGACCATGGCATCTGACTAGAGCAGCCTTTCTCAACCTTGGGTCCCCAGATGTTGTTGGACTACAACTCCCACCATCCTTGACCACTGGTCCTCCTGGCTAGGAATGATTGGAGTTGTAATCCAACAACATCTGGGGATCCAAGGTTGAGAAAGCCTGGACTAGAGGGTCTCCAGAGTTGGGGATAGTATTTTACCATGGTTCCACTCCTACTTAGGGTGGCAGGTTCAGAGAACAGCATTAGATAACCGGGTTGCACGGTGATGCCTATCAGTCAGGGCTTGTGAACCTTCTTCAGCCCAGTGACCACACTGACATAGGCCACCCCTCTAAGGGTCACATACCAGTGACTGGCATGGTCAATGTATACAGAGAACATGCTACACACATGCAAACCACACAAACAGCACACACTCAGCACCATGCCACTACCCAATGCACAACTCATTCCTCCCCCTCGCCAAAATGCTGTGTTTTCAAAGAGATTACTGCAATGTGTTATACAAGGAGCTGCCTCTGAAGACTGTTCAGAAAGTCCAGCTGGTGCAGAATTCAGTGGCCGGGGTGCTCACGAGGGCAAGTCCATTTGAGCATATTGCGCCAATCCTGGCCCAACTGCATTGGCTGCCAATTAGTTTATGGGCCCGATTTTAAGTGCTGGTTTTGACCTATAAAGCCTTAAATATCGGAGGACTGCAATACCTCAAGGACAGCCTCTCCTCATATAAACTGACCCAGACACTGTGATCATCATCTGATGCCCTTCTTCATGTGCCTCCTCCACGAGAGTGGAGAGGTCCAGAGAGTGGCAACACAAGAACAGACCTTTTCTGCAGTGGCTTTCCAGTTTGTGGAATGCTCTCCCCTAGGAGGCTCACCTGGCACCTTCATTATATATTTTTAGATGCCAGGCAAAAACATTTCTCTTTAAACAGGCCTTTGGCTGGTTAACATTCTATGTCCTTTTAACTGTGTTGTGGGAGGGGGCTACTGTATTAGTTTGTGTTTTTGTTTTAGCATTGCAGATGAATATGGTCACTATTTAGTGGTCATATTACTACAGTGGTACCTCAGGTTACATACTCTTCAGGTTACATATGCATCAGGTTACAGACTCCGCTAACCCAGAAATAGTACCTCGGGTTAAGAACTTTGCTTCAGGATGAGAACAGAAATTGTGCTCCGGTGGTGCGGCGGCAGCAAAAGGCCCCATTAGCTAAAGTGGTGCTTCAGGTTAAGAACAGTTTCAGGTTAAGAACGGATCTCCAGAACAAATTAAGTACTTAACCCGAGGTACCACTGTACAGCGTGGACACCTCTTCCAAATCCCACAGCAATAAGAGCTTCCCCTAACCAGAGGAAGAAGACAGAAAGCCTTTTTAGTGCAATCTCAGCAGGATCCTATATTGATATGAGATTTTGCTTTACAAAAACGATTGCCGAAAGAATAACAAGAGTGACTAAAGAAGACAGAAGTGTAAAAGCTACATGGAAAGGACTGTTGTAATCTCTTGGTTAATCAAGCGACTCCCCCTTTGTACAGAGGCAAAATATGCAACACAATATTGCCAGCACACACAATCCAATTATGCAAAGATACGATCGCCAAAGTATTTACACATAGGTAAAGGTAAAGGTACCCCTGCCCGTACGGGCCAGTCTTGACAGACTCTGGGGTTGTGCGCCCATCTCACTCAAGAGGCCGGGGGCCAGCGCTGTCCGGAGACACTTCCGGGTCACGTGGCCAGCGTGACATTGCTGCTCTGGTGAGCCAGAGCCACACACGGAAACACCGTTTACCTTCCCGCTAGTAAGCGGTCCCTATTTATCTACTTGCACCCGGGGGTGCTTTCGAACTGCTAGGTTGGCAGGCGCTGGGACCGAGCAGCAGGAGCGCACCCCGCCGTGGGGATTCGAACCGCCGACCTTTCGATCGGCAAGCCCTAGGCGCTGAGGCTTTTACCCACAGCGCCACCCACATAGATGAAAGCAAAAGGCAAATATTTTCCTCATGCAATTCTCCTAACATTGTCCAACTTGTATTATACCAACTTCTCACGCATTTGACTCTAGTGACATTTTTTTTTAATTCCATTTAATTCCATGCTTTATACAACACTGTCAAAAGGTAGCTTTAAAACAATGAAACCACTGCAAAACATAAAAGAGTATAAGTAGCCACATTAATAGGACACAATAGTCAAAGATTAAAAGGTTAGTGGGGGAAAAATGGCCTTAGCTGTGGACCTGCATGAAAGTAGGGAAGGAGTCCAGAGCTTTCACCAGGGACAGCATTCGACCATCTAGGCACTACTAGAAAGAAGGCCCTATCTCCGCTGCTCACCTACCATACCTCTGATAGCAATGGGATATACAGGCAAGTGCTTTTCACTGTGTCTTTAACACTCAGGCAGGAGAGTATGACACTTAAAATATCCTGGTCTTAGTCCCGCCCCCCGTTACAAACTTGTTTCTCAGCTTAATTCAGGTTGATTTAAGTTCTTAACCTGAGGTACCACTGTATTAACTAAAGCCCTCAAGGGCCTATCTTTTCCTTGTTGAGGGTACACTCCCTCAGGAGTAAATCTGCTATTTAAGAGGGAAGGCACATGCTAGTAGTAAGCAAGCGGAAGCAAATACAGTGGTGCCTCACAAGATGAAAAGAATCCGTTCCTCGAGTCTCTTCGTCTAGCGGTTTTATCGTCTTGCGAAGCAAGCCCATTAGCAGCTTAGCAGCTTAGCGCTTTTAGCGGTTTAGCGGCTTAGCGGCTTAGAAAAAGGGGGGGGGAGGGAAAAAAGTTGGGAAAACTCGCAAGACATTTTCGTCTTGCGAAGCAAGCCCATAGGGAAATTCGTCTTGCGAAGCACCTCCAAAACGGAAAACCCTTTCGTCTAGCGGGTTTTTCGTCTTGCGAGGCATTTGACTTGCGGGACACCACTGTAACTGACAGAGTCAGAGAAAAAACTGTTTTGGATTAACTAGCCCAGAATAACCACTGCCCTGCTTCAATTTTCACCATGGCTATCTCAGATTAGAATTCCCAAACCTAAATGCCACTGGGGAAGGAACAAAAAGCAAGAAAGGAACTGGTGGGGGTGGAAGAATGGGCCAACTTCAGATGATGTCAGGGGCTGTGCTTACATGGTAGCTAATGGAGATGTTGTAAGACAGGACAAGCTGCATTCTGAGATCCCACCCTGAAGACCATTTTTACCAGTGGATGAGGCTGCCCACCTGTCAATCATACCTCATCACCATGGCATCAGGTGAACCACTTAGCCCTGCTATGGCTGGGGATTGTCTGCACAATGGAGTTCCCATTGAGAAATCCTAGCCACCTGGTGCCAACAAAATTAGCTGCAGGAGCAACTTGTTGTCTCACACTGTTTTCCACAGTAGTTCCATAGATATCACAAGGATAACCAAATAAATGCTCAGTCTGAGACCTCAGATGCACACAAATGAAGTTCTTTACTGGAAAAAGATATTGGGCTGTAACTTATGATGCCTTGTACTAGTGGAAAGCGCTTCTGCTCATGCAAGTTGAGCCATCCAGTTTTTAGTATTTCCTCCTCCCCACGACAGCCTTCCATGCCATATCCCATGTTTTCAAGAGAGTTCCCCAACCTTTAGGAGCAGCATAGAAGGCATGGAGTGGAGCTGGCAGGATCAATCCCAAAAAGATAATGTACCCCACTATGCACAATCATGTGCTTTCTGCTAGTGCAAAACCACTGCTGGATACTGCAGCTAACAAGTGAATGTGCCACAGACTGCACATAAGAAGTAAAAGAAGAACTGCAAGAATTGCAGCCACACACTTCACCAGCCTTTCTTCCCAATAAAGTTCTCTTCCTTTTACGTCACAACTGGTCAAACGTATCATAGATGAGCTGCTGGCCTCAATGTTTCATCCTTAAGTCAATGCTCTAAATTGCCTTAAACTGCCTGCGTCAGTGGTTCATGGACCACAGTTAAGAACCACTGTTGGCAAAGGGCTTCAAACTTAACATGAATCAGGCCTCACTGGAAAGATAAGAGAACATATTTTGTGGTTTTTCTACAGTTCCTTATCCAGCTCATTCTAATGATTTATCAATGATCCAGAAAATGGTAAGAGAAAGATCTGGCTGTGTTAGAGCTACTCAACAACTGTGAGAAATTGAACACGCTTATCAATTTGGTTTATGGAATTTATATCCTTTGTATTACAAGGGCTATAACTAACTTGAAATGGATCACCCAACTCAGGCATAGCAAATAAACCTTGTAACACAACCTTGCGTCAGCTCAGTCGTTTCACTGACTGGCAACAGTATCACGACAACTATACTAATGCCATCATCTAATACAAATATTCTTCAGTTTTCAATCACAGGTAATCTATGCTTAAAATAAATGACAGACATTGGCTATTTTAGAATAGGAACCAAGACAAGGCAGAACTGGCAGCATTTTAATCTTCCTCGGCTCCTGGTGACTATAAAGAACAAAAGCACATGAATACCCTGGATAGCTGAGATTTTGAAAATTAATACAGGTTGCTCCCACACAGGGAGCTAAACATGTCCTCAAAATGAAATAACCTTTTGAAATAACTGAATTCTTCAATTAAAAAAAAGGCATACTCAGTAATTTTCTATTAAGAAGAAATGCTAAATTCTTTCCTTTTCAAGGCTGTTGTCTGAAGAAGGAAGGAGCCAGTTCATTAACTCTGAAGTCATTTTGGTAGTGAGATAACAATTCAGCTCCGTGTATGCAGGCGATGCAAATTAGACATGTTACTTTCCGCACCTCTTCCCTACCTAAAAAGGCATCTCACCCCAAATGGACAGCAGCAACATACTAACAGAGAAAGTGATGTCAAAACCAAATGACAGGACAACTGACCACAGACCACCATGAAAGTCATGGTATTAAAATTTTACAAATATCACACAGTGGGTGTTCTATCAGTGAGAACAGGAGACACATTCAATTATTGTTTGCTTTACTCATTTCTCTACCCTGAATTAAATGGCACTGCACTTGCAGCAACAAGAGTGCATGGAATGCCAAATAAATCCCTCTGGTGACAAGGACAACAGTAACCCTGTGGATTTCATCATCATCAACAGATCCTGCTTAGTAGCCCCCTGCTCCTGTCGCCTGGGTGCCTTCACCGATATGGCCAGACACTGAATCCATTTCTGGGCTTTTCTCTGTATCTGAATAGGAGAGGGTTCTAAAACTCTCCTGGCACATTAAAAAAACCCCACATATTTTAATTGGTTTGGCTACAGCAGTCCAAACTGGCAGAAGACAGTACATCAGGCATACTTCCTACAAAAAGTAAAGTAGCTTTTTGAGGGTGAGGGGTCTTCATGTACAATACGTCAAAGAGAAATTCTGCCCTGATATAGAGCACACACCCACACACACAAACTCTACAGTTAATGAACAGGCAGAAGCTGAACCTGGTCAATCCTGAGTCAGAAAGCATCCAAATATTATAAATCAAAAGTTGATCCAAAGGAAGGGAAGGGGCTCTGCAGTATGCCCTCTGCTTATGTTTGACGGTTAACCTTGTGCCAGTGCTTTTTTGAGCCATGTGTACAAAAGAGCCACTGCTCAGATTAATTTGGGACTCTCTGCGGAATAAGAAGCTTTAATGGTGGGAAACTTGTTTATGGCTGCACGGCTACTGGAAACAACATCTGAGTTTGCTGCAGCTTAAGCGAGATGAAGAAGAAACAGGGAAACTGTTTCCAGGCCACTGGTGAAAGAGAAATGTGGGTTTTGAAAATAAAACCTTGTTAGTGGGCAGCACTGTGGTAAATGCCAACCATATTTAACACAAATCTAAACTATGCTACCAAAACAGCTAATCAGATCTCTGTGGGATGCCTGCAAGTTGAACCTGAGCCAAACAGCACTTTCCCCACTTGTCACTTTCACTAACTGGCATTCAGAGGTATATTGCCTCAGGTAGTTGGGTTAACACAGCCATTGTATCTAGTAACTACTGATAGCCTTTATCCTCCTTGAATTTGTATAATCTTCTTCTAATGTCATCCAAATTTGTTGCCATCACTTCCCCTTTTGGGGTAGTTATCGTCTGTTATCTGTCCAGAATAGGATGAACTATGGTATGGTATAAATGCAAATAAGAAGAGAAAAAGACCTAGCTACAGCTCAGAATAAAGCTGCAGACAGACTACTGCAACAGCAGCTATGAAATGCTGCTAAAGGTATAAGGAATTCTTATTCCAAAGTAATATTTCAAATTCAGTCGTGATTGAGAATTTATGGAACATCTGAAAGAGTTAAGAAACAACCCCCGCAAGAACTACAGAGCTTATGTATGTTATGTTTCTCAAGTATGTATTTTACATTGCCAAGTTACTTTGAGACTTTTTATTGTACAAAGTGAATGATAAATGGTGCCAAGTCACTTTGAGACTTTTTATTGTACAAAGTGAATGATAAATGGTTCATAATAATGAAGTATCATCTTCCTTATTGGTTAAGCCAATTTTGAAGAAAGAAAGAAAATTCATATTCTGCGTTATAATCAGGCTTATATATAGTGCTGCCCTGAGTTTTTGAGCTACGGGGGACAGTAAACAAAAAAAGGATGGGCAATGACAATATCTAGAAGGACAATCCGTAGATTCTACAAAAATAGGATGCTGTCAGAAAATAACTACAACATTCAAATGGCTGCTTTACTTTAATATGTATAAACAAGTACCTGACAGCTGTTGGACAGGGAAGCACTCTGGTCATTATATCTGATAATCATGTTATGAGAACAGATTCGTGGCGAGGATTCCTAAATTTCATTTCTCAAATTACTGGGTATAAATCATCACATTTAGCATCAATCTGTTCACTGAGATTACCAAGGACACAGTGTTTCCAGCTTACATTATTTTTGTGAGAAAATCACTTCTAGAATTGTAGCAGCCAGAAACTGGAAGAAATTTCTCAAGCTGGATATGAAGAACTGAGTAACAACAAGTAAGAATTTACTATGTAAAAATAGTTGAGAATTTGATCAATTTCTTAAAAGTGGGGGGGGGGGGGAACATAGGGCTTATTTTCTAAAATTTCCAAGCCATGGGTATTATTGTAAGATCCATTTTCTGCTATAATTGACTACTTTTTATTTATAGCGCTCAATATATATATATAAAAACCTAGCCAAAGATATAATTTGGAGCTATGCTAGTGACTTTCTATTTCTAAGAAAATGTTAAGACATTCAGATTAACCAGGTGCAGCTGGAACAGGCCAGACTTCTCTTATGCAGCTCCAACTTGCATAAAAATATAAATATGAATACTCAAGGAAACAGACAAAGCCCGCCCCTCCAACCAGATGAAAACACATAGACAAATGAGGCATGCAAATTGGATTTTTCACTCAGAGCTGCATATTAGTGGTCTAGCCCATGAATACACGTAGAGGGGTGTGTGTGTCTGCACTCCCAAGAGCATATTCAAACATAACTATTTTGCTTAGAGGAAGTACAGATTTTCATTTTACTGTACAATCAAGAAAGTGAAACATCTGACATTAGCAGTTTAGCTATTGTCACTTGAAATCTACCACATATACAAGCTCATAAGAACAACCACCAGAACTGGAAACCTTTCCTTAACTACCACACTTAGAAACTATCAAGCCTGCGGAGCATGCACAACTTGAGAGGCAGACTATTTAGGAAAAAAATGAACGTAAGTTCTTTCTGTGGAACATTAAGCCTCTCCAGATTTCTGCAATACATCAGCATATTGGCTGTTATGCTGTACAGGTTTTTTTGGGGGGAAGACTTTCTCTGAATCTTTATTTTTTAAAAAATCACTAGGTGTCAACCCTCCCCACAAAAATATTCTTCTAGCAGCATTTTCGACCGAAGTGTAAAGCAACCTGGTTGGCTTCCATGCAGGCGATGGCCTCTTCCAAGAGGGAAAACTCCACGCAGATATAGCCATAGTCGTAACCTGGGGACAGCATTTAAATACAGACGGGATTTGCGTTAGTGCCAGAAAGCCACAATTTCAGTACCCAGTTTCCCCTTCCCTTCAGCACACACCCATTTACCGCCACCCTATGCTCCCCATAAAACAAAACAAAGGCAATAGTTGGTGCTTTTAAAAATTGGTCTTAAACATTGTAAAATTCAGTAGGCAATGTGGGTTTCCATTAAAAAGCCAACCAAAGTGTAAAGGGCCAATTCTCCTAGAAATTAAGGAGATACTGAACACTACAGAGTTACACTTATTAAAAAAGCATAACACCCATTTCAAAAGTCCAGGCAGCAGAGTCTGGTTTCAATGGCATCATTTCAACCCTTGTGAAACCAAGAAGTCAAAGTGCTTAAGTTTTTGTTAATTTTTTACTACGGTAATAGTATTAGTCTCAGAATCTTTTTCACCTCAAGTGAAGATAATTTTTTTAACCCTTTTGATTTTGATTTTTAAACTGATCTAATGCAGTTCTAAAACACTGCAAGGAAATTAACAAGACTACCCTAAAATGTTATTGTTCCTTTCTTCACAGGTAGTCCAAGTTAAAGGACAAGCAATTATTGGGAGGGGGGGTTCCATTTGTAATCTCTTTAACCATATTGTAAAATGGTTAGTTAACCATATTCCACTAATAGAATAGTATTTTCTAGCGATGAAAGTTATTTCAAGAAGCGATGCACCCATCTGCCTGAAACGGAGGCCAGAAGGGTACATAAAGATGTCCTTACCTCAAAATTATCAAGGATTCATAACCATCTAAATTAATACCAAGGCTTACTCAAGGGAAGATGTGTCACTTTAAGCAGGGAACAGTGTGCAAAGTTTCCAAGGCTGAAACTGCAAGAACTGGTTTGCAATGGAATAATTCACAATGAAACAAAAATAAAACATTTTGTTTTGACTGCTTCATCTACTCAGATGCTTCAGTTCTTTTCACAAATAACACAAAACATAAACATTATGTACTAACTCTGTCCGATCTGGTATTGCAGATAGAACAAATTAATGCAACAGAAGACCTTGTGTAGCACAGATAAGTAACTGGCACAGGAGTATGAATAGGTTTTGTTTTTGTTTTTTCTTTAAAGAAAACAAGCAAACAAATACCAGAAACTCTATGTGACATACACACACATCATCTTTGTCTATCAGGAGATATCCACCTTCCTCTGACATGAAATCACTGGAAAGATGCTATGTCCTAAAACTAGTTTGCAATGCTTTGGTCTCCTTATCACTCAGCGCTGAACATTTTACAGGTAGCATAGGGATGTGTGATGTGAGAACCTATGGAATTTGGCTAAGGTGGGGGGGAAGGAAGAACACAAAAGTTTCCTGGGGGTTGGAGGATCCAGAACTATGCCATCTGGTGGGATTTTCTTTCTTATGCTTTGGACCTTGATGATCAAGATTCACCATCTACGTCAGCTCAGGACATATGGATGTCTTGAGTTATATTAGTTTCTTAGCATTTCCTTTTCTTACTATTTATTGCTTCTTTTGCTTTCTATATACCATGATGTAACACCCTGCTACCGCACTTTTGGGTTGTTAATAATGACAATGATTATTATTTTTTAAGCAGCATTTCATAATATACAACAACATTTATCCATATTGTGATGTCATCACATTGTATGTTGTGTGTCCATCCCTAACCAATATTATTGGTGGCGGCTGTTAAGCAAATTTACAGCAAGAAGATGTCATGACATAACTTGCTACACAACTGAAGGGCAAAGAGGGCAGAATATTTAAAGGCAATATCATATTCAGCAGTATCTCCATGTCACTAATAACTTAAATTTTGGCTAACAGTGTTAGATTTTATCTATTTTCTCGGGAGGCACGGGGACCAGCAGATTGAGTAATGCCCATGCCCATGTATGTGGAAGATGAGCTACTGAATTCTGTGCAATCAATTAAGCAGCTTTATAAAGGTTTCTTAAGGCAAAACTACATTTTATTTTATTTTTATTTAACAGAATTTATATGCTGCTTGATTGTAAACAAAACCTCTAAAAACAGTCTCATGCTATCTGTCTACCTACTTATAGTGTGAAAATTTGCATTCTAGTGAAATACGTTTGCAAGCAGTAGATTTTCCTCTGCCTCCACACACCCCAGCAATACAGCTGCCATCAGGTAAAGATACTAGGGAAAGGATTGTACAGGTCTATAAATTCCCAATCGGAAATAAAATTTGTGACACATTTTTACCACAAGACTAACTGTTGTGACTTTCTATTAGAAACAAACACCATTGCTGAAATTAATCATATTCTACACAAACAATAGATAATGCCTTCTGTCATTAAATCTATTTTTACTTCCATATACTGAGACAATCTCCCACTTTAAGATCTTAATAAAAATCAAATGTTTATTTATTATACCTCTCATAAGGCCAGCAAGAGTTGCATGCAATTTTAATGAGTTTATATTGTAATTTACACTGAAATATGGAAATAGTTTTCTTTTATCCCAATAACCCTGAAGTAAATGTTAGGTTGGCTTCCCACAGCCTGTCCAACGCCACTTGGTAAGCTTTGTGACCAAGCAGCAATTTTCAAGCTCATTCTCTGCCATACAAATTTAGCACTATCCACACAGCACCCTCAACAGATTTCTCAGCAATTCAAAGCAGGATGAAGATGACAATTGCCTCAAACTTTCTATGCACTGCCTATTTGTATTTTGGTTTAAGCATATTTTTTAAAATTTGCTTATTAACAGGATTTTTAGACTAGGTTTCACTTTTCAAAAATACCAAAGCGGTTCAAATCATAACACACAAAACCTTAAAAAAACCAGTAAGTCACAGTAAAAACATCACAGTAAATAAAAACAACAAGTTTTCGTAACAACGTCACAGTAGCCAACGGCAACAGGAAACAACACTAGCAATCAGGAAAAGTTCATGGCAGGCAACATGCCACCTTTAGTGCCCACCAGATCTGAACAGAAAAGCATTCTACAAGGTAAGTGCCACAACAGAAAAGGCCCTTCTCCAGGTGCCCACCAAATAGATATTTGTAGGTTGAGCCGCAGTAAGGAGGGCCCCTTCAGCAGACAGTAATGACTGGGTCAGTCTATTGGGGATATCCATGTCTTGAGCTACTCAGGGCTATAAAGGCCAACACTAACAGCTTAAATTTGTTTCAGTAACTGATCAGCAGCCAGTGCAGTTCTTTCCACACAGATGCTGTGGGTGAAACAGGAGACTCCACTCAGAAGTAGAAACCATTCTTCGCTAGCTGCAGATTTTGAACCAAACCTAACAGCAACCCACAGAGATTGCATAATAGCAATCCAACCTAGAGGTTACGAACACATGGATCACAGCCAGTAGTTTATCCCCATCCAGAACCCATTGTAACTGGTGCATCAACCTAAGATGGTGAAGGGTGCTCCTTACCACAGAGGTTAGTTGAGCCACCAGTAACCAAGAGCACACCCAGACTATGTATCTGCCCCTTTTTAGGGTAAGCGCAACATCAGCCTCAATTCCCAGACCCAGGAACCACCTCTGCACAGTGCCTCAATCTTGTCAAAATTCAGCTTCAGATTATGGGCCCTCACCTGGCCCACCACTGCATTCAGACCAGTCTATGTCAAGTACTAGACTAAAACACATCAGAGAACTAATTCATTGCTTCAAATCTCCTAATGACCACTCCCAACAACGACATACAAATGTTTTGGATCATGGTAGGGGCCTAGGGTTAAACTCCACAATTTCCATATGTTCCCTATTTGGTCTCTTCTCCACTCCATACTAGTTATTTTTTAAAACAACAAGTTGTTGTTAACAGCAACAACTTGCTTAGTTTGTGCTCAGAAATTCATGGCAGAGGAAAACCTCAAAAAAGGTATATACAACGGTATGAATTTCTCTAATGGTGACTATCATCTTACATATCTTTCTAAACACATATTTATCACAGTCATCACTGGTATTTGAGCTTATGGGTATTTTACATAAAGGTTCAGATTGGTCTATGCATTATAGGCATAGCAGATTGCTGGAAATGGCCTCCATACAATAGCTTACACTTGACCATATGTAACTCACCATATCATTTTTAATAAATTGAGAGATAAGGATTCAGTTCAGACATAATAGGTATTGGCCAGAGAATTGATCACATGACTGCACACTCCCTCCTAGTCCCTTGGCTTGCATTCACAGAACCTGGCTTATTTAAGCCACAATTATCCATGATATCAACAAACAAACAAGGGACGCAGGTGGCGCTGTGGGTTAAAGCCTCAGCGCCTAGGGCTTGCCGATCGAAAGGTCGGCGGTTCGAATCCCTGCGGCGGGGTGCGCTCCCGCTGCTCGGTCCCAGCGCCTGCCAACCTAGCAGTTCGAAAGCACCGCCGGGTGCAAGTAGATAAATAGGGACCGCTTACCAGCGGGAAGGTAAACGGCGTTTCCGTGTGCGGCTCTGGCTCTGGCCAGAGCAGCGATGTCACGCTGGCCACGTGACCCGGAAGTGTCTGCGGACAGCGCTGGCCCTTGGCCTCTTAAGTGAGATGGGCGCACAACCCCAGAGTCTGTCAAGACTGGCCCGTACTGGCAGGGGTACCTTTACCTTTACCAACAAACAAACAAAAAGAAACTGTAGTTTAATCTCTTATTTTAAAAATAGGGCATGAAATTTTGTATGCAGAAATTACATCACATGTAATTTCTATGAAATTGACACCATGGAACTGTGGTTTGATGAAACAAATGGAATATGGCTGTCTTAATTATATTTCAGACAAATGGCAACACTGGGAGTTTGGCTTTTTTTAAAAAAAACTTTTATTCAATAATTTATTTAGTTTTAGACTTGATAATCACATCATTCTTGGGAGTTAACAAGCAATCACAATACTGGCTAGAAAACGAAGTGACTTGCTCACAAGCTCATTCACTGGATATGATGGCACTGGTCAGCATTATTAGAGACAACCCACTCCTTAAAATATTTCTTGACTCGTATGAAACAAAAGGCCGTATGTCCAATTTCAAGCTGCCTGCCATAAAAATGACATTAAGTTCTCTCTTCCTGTGATGTAGGTAAAGGTAAAGGGACCCCTGACCATTAGGTCCAGTCGTGGCCGACTCTGGGGATGCGGCGCTCATCTTGCTTTATTGGCCGAGGGAGCCGGCGTACAGCTTCCGGGTCATGTGGCCAGCATGACTAAGCCGCTTCTGGCGAACCAGAGCAGCAAACGGAAACGCTGTTTACCTTCCTGCCGGAGCGGTACCTATTTATCTACTTGCACTTTGACGTGCTTTTGAACTGCTAGGTTGGCAGGAGCAGGGACCGAACAACAGGAGCTCACCCCGTCACAGGGATTTGAACCGCCAACCTTCTGATCGGCAAGTCCTAGGCTCTGTGGTTTAATCCACAGCGCCACCCGTGTCCATACCCTAAATAGGGGAAATGAGATGCTTCAATGCACCAAGGCATGAACTGAAAAACCATCCCAACTCTCCCCCAAATTACTCATATACCTCTGGATGCGAACGGGATCCGTTCTGGAGCCCCATTCACATTCTGAAGCGAACACAACCTGTGCCTGCACGTGCACGGGTCGCAATTCGCCGCTTCCGCGCATGTGTGTGATGTCATTTTGAGCATCTGCGCATGCGATGAAACCTGGAAGTAACGTGTTCTGTTACTTTCGGGTCGCCACAGAGAGCAACCAGAAAATGCTCAACCCAAAGCATATTTAACCCGAGGTATGACTGTACAGTGGTGCCTCGCAAGACGAAATTAATTCGTTCCGCGAGTTGCTTCGTCTTGCGATTTTTTTGTCTTGCGGAGCATGGATTCCCCGGGTATTAACGGCTTTAAGAAAAAGGAAGCAAACCCACAAGACGTTTTCATCTTGCAAAGCAAGCCCATAGGGAAATTCGTCTTGTGAAGCACCTCGAAAAACAGAAAACCCTTTCGTCTAGCGAGTTTTTCGTCTTGCGAGGCATTCGTCTTGCGGGGCACCACTGTACAGATCTCTTCTTCTCTTTGAGTTTCAAATCATCAACAGTCTACCATCATGCTCAAATCCTGTAGCTTGCTTAAACATCCTGTCAGATCTAGGCTGCCAAAATATATGGCAGAACACAGACTGAATTATAACTAGTCAAATCCCAGAAACAAGAGCATGAAATTGATCATGTATGATGTGGTTAGGTGAAGCGTGCATCCTTAAGAGAAGTAAGAACAAATATCTTATGTTACGTTATCAGAGAGGATAGATTCAGGCGATACTTGCTCACTTTTCACATGGAGACTTACAGTTGCTATCTGGTCACATCAACATAGCATACCTGCCTAAAGAGGCTACATGAATTATGAACTAAATATGCCATGTTTTCAACAAGCTGCAAACTCCCTGCCTACCAGAGCTTTAGCATGCATTACACAGAGGAAACTCAGTTCCACATGCAACTATTTTCTAATTGAGTTAGAGAAATATCAGGGCAGCCAAAGATGAGGGGCAGAATTCAGTTATGGCAAAAACAGGTAAGAGAAGGACTGAATGAAGATCTTTCATTGAACAGATATAACCTGTAATACTCACTATAACCTAAAGTATTCACCAAACCTTATTTGTTAAATTTATATTCCACCTTTTCATATATATATTTTTAACAAGGCAGCTAACATGAGAAGTTCTCAACGTACACAGATTGTGATAGAGAACATTTTACGAACTCTTGCACAAACTCTACCCTCATGCCACCCCTTCAGGGCTTACCTCCTGAGAAACCGCCCCAAGCATCAATACAAACATCAAATCATAGTTGCAAAATATGTATCTCAAAGTGCTTTCAGTTGCTCGTAATTCAAGAACACACTTGACTATCAAAATATGAACATAATTCAAATATTTTCGTCCCTTTCACATCCTATCGTTTTCAAAATATTTAGATTTATTGCTCTGACAAATATATAAGGTGGCTTAAAATAGAATTTTCTTCCCAGAAAACCTAGATGCCTGTAGAATACAGAACTTTCTCTGCACCCAGAATCCCCTCTATATATTATGTTTTTCTGCTGTATTGCAGCAGCACACAGAACATGGCATTCAATTTAGTTTTGGCTGAAAGCTCTGTAAATGGTTGACAGAATTTCTCAGCTCCCTAGTTTGGGTACAGCTTCTCAAGCAGTGATGAGGACTGTTGGAAATCAAACCCCACCGGGCACATTAGTAATCCCCCCCCCACGTCATAATCCAAAGAGAAGTTACACCTTAATACAAATCAAACACATATTTTATGCCTGCTTATACATACCAGAGTGCTAAAATAAGTTTCTCTCCTCTAAATTCTATTTTACGAATGATTTAGTGAACTTTTCATTCAGTGTAGTTACTCATGAAACGGAACTCAACCCTACTTAATCCCAATTCTCTATTTCCCAACATACTTGTCAGAAACATAAACACTGGGATTCAATTCCAAGGATTTGTTTTTCAGCTCAAAGGGTTTGCTTCAAACATTTCAAAAAGAAATCTGTTGACACCGAAAGTAAAACAAAACTGCACACACCTATGCTTTAATTCTAGTTTTTCAATATGATGCTGTATTTTTTTTAACTATTTACTACTAGCAGTCAACCTCTCTGGGAGTAGAAATACAGAAGGGTGTGAAATTATCATTTCCAAATAAATATTTTATAGTAAATATTTCTTTAATTATTATATTTTTAAAAAAATCATAAATCTGAACAGAATCATGTTGTAAACAGCAATACATAAAGGAAGCAGAGAAGCACGGATCATATGATTTCCCTCCCAGTTAGGGGTTATTACGCCGGATGGCCTCTTTGTCACTGCGATTAAGAAAACTGTAGGGAGAATCTCCATATATTGACAAATGTTTGTATCCAGTAGAATAGACTTACTTAAACTACTCAGACTTAACAGCAGAACATGGGGTGGTTTTCAACTAAATAATTGTGCAAACAGAACACTTCTGGTTGCACAATGGATCTTTCTCCCTACACGCACCCCATGCCAGCATCAAATCTGCTCCAGAGGCCTGGGGAAACCCATAGAACAGATTTAGGAGACACAGGGAAGAGAGGTGGAGGACAGAATGTTTGCCTAAGTGCTATATTGAATTTCACCCATGGTTTGGCATCACAAAAACAAGCCTTAGGCTTTCACTTTGCTTCCTACCCCCACATGAGAAAATAAGGAACTTCCAGCCATGATCTGCATCAAGCCACTATTTGCAGTTTTGCCCAAACATTAAACTATGGATTTACTGCAAGCAATGTTCAACTCAATAGTTTGCAAACCTGGCTTACAGGCATTTTGCAGAAAGCTTAGTTTGCTGGGTTCAGACAAACTGCAAATTGTGCTTTGCCTAAAACGGTGATCAGAAGCTTCTGATCTCCATCTGCAAGCGAAGGAGGAACTGCATGATGCTAAGGTACATGTTCAGAGTGCCAATGATGGCCTGCTGTTACATCTCCTCACAGCCCCCCAGTTTCCTTCACAGAAGCAGCCCTAATAGCACAAAGACACTGCTCTTTATACACCAAGTTCAAATAGCAGTTTGAATTTTGCTTCCCTTTAAATTGATGCAAAGTCTCCAAACAGATTCTGTACTCAGGATATTGAAAGCAGTTTGGAGGTACTCCAAGAACAACTTCTGAAAAGAAAAATTTGCAACTTTGTGGATATTTTCAGTGCCCTTACCCAGACTGAGGGTATATAAGCAAACTATTTGATTCCCACATCACAGCGACACAGGAAATACATGTACTAAGGATGTAGCACACACTAGTAGGTTACAGGACTGTTTGCTTTAAAGAAGCTCCAGATTTTAAATCATTATAGAGATTTCTGTTACAATCAGACTGGAGCAGGAAAAGGAAAGGAAAAGTTCCAGAACATCTCCCTATTTTTCCTCCTGCATCTCTCACCCCTTCTGGAACTATAATATTAATGTCTCACGTTCCCTACCTTCATGTTTAACCTTGTCCTTCTTTCTTTGCCTCCCCAAACCCCACCAAGAAAACTGCTAATTATTTCCTAACCAAACTTTATTTGGACAAGTCAGGAACTTACGGATTGAGGCCAGGAGATTTTAATGAAGCCATCCTCTGAAATGAGAAGTCCAACCCAACGTATAGAAACTTGGGAAGCATATAAGTATAGAAACGTTTCCACTGAGCTATTTAGAGCTATCTGTATTTGAAGATACTAGAATTAGGTGCCACAACATCTCAAGAGAAGACTATTTGTACATAGGATGTTACAGGGCAAGTAATCTTGCCCAATGAGAAGATTTAATAAGGAGCATCCACTAGAAACAATCCATTGTCATCTCCAGAAGGCTTCCTTTAGGAGTGTTTTTGGGGTGTTTTTTCCATGGCTACTGTAGAATTAGCAAGTCAGCTGTAAATCACCTCTGCTAAGCCTGGGCTCAATCCTGAAGAAGGCAAGGGAAGACTAGATGACCCAAAGGCCATTTAATCAATAGTAGTAAGGATGTCAGAAAAGGAAGCCATAATTGCAAGGTGAAATGTAAATCCACCCAACAGACACTGAATAAATTCTCACCTGTAGTATAATCTTTCAGGCGCATATTCTTCACTGGTGTCCCAACACACGCTTGGAAAGCATTAAGAATCTACAGAAGCAAACAAAGTTTCAAGTTAAGTTTTTTTTTTAAAAAAAAACCCTACACGATAACATTTTTTAAAAAAGGAACATTCTGTTCTACCGCAGGGCTGCTTCTGAAAAGTTTGGAAACTTCAGCTGGTGCAGAATTCAATGACCAGGTTGCTCACTGGTGCAAGACAGCTTGAGTATATAACACCAATCCTGGCCCAACTGCACTGGCTGCCAATTAATTTCCAGATCCAATTCGAAGTGCTAGTTTTGATCTATATAGCCTTAAATGCCTCAGATCCTCAATGGCCGCCTCTCCCCCTATGAACTGACCCGGACCCTGTAATCACCATCTGAGGCCCTTATCTGTGTGTCTCCTCCATGAGAGGTCCAGAGGGCAGCAACACGAGAATGGGCCTTTTACACAGAGGCCCCCCACATGGAATGCTCTTCCCAGGCTTGCTTGGCGCCCATATTACATACATTTAGGTGCCAGGCAAACACAATCCTCTTCAAATAGGCCTTTGGCTGTTAAACTATATATGGCCTTTAAATGTGTGTGTTGGGGATGTTATTGTTTTCACTATTATGTTGTGCATTTTGTGCTTTTATGTTGTAAACTGGCTAATGATCTTTGGATGAAGGACAGCATATAAATTTAATTAACAACAACAATAAAAATAATACAACATATGGAGAAAACTGCTACTGTGGAATACTGGCTGTTCTAATTAAGTTTCAAGAAGCAAAATAAATACTTACATCATCTTTTGTTGCAGTTTGAGGCACTTTTCCTAGTCGAATCAGCTTGCTTGGTTTTATATCTTTGAGGCCGGTTCTATAATCCTGGTCCTTAAAGAAAAAGTTCAAGGAAACTTTAAAGACAATAATGAAGACCTACCATTTTACTAAACTGTTTACAATGATTTAAAATAAATAACACTGTATTGTTTTTATATAAGACGTTCACGATGTTGAAGCACAACCAGCTTCACATGTAAACTGTTTGAAGTCCCCTGTCAGTCAGGAATGTGCAATTTGAATTACTAGTAAGCAAAGGAAGACTACTAGATTTGAGAAAGTTTCAATGTTATAAAATATCATTGCAATATTACCTTACAGTAGCTTAACTAGGTTTTAAATATATAAAGGAGGGGAGGCTGTAATTAACATATTCTTCCAAAGCTTTCATAAATATGTTTACACATGATTATAGATACAAGCTTTCCAACAAATCACATACCTGAAGATCTGGCTGAGAATCTTTAGAAGACTTGCCCTCTGCAAAAGACTTGCCATGTTCATAGTCAAACATCTGACTTCCTGGCAGTCGATGATCTACATCTCGATACTCAATGCCCCTGTAGTCTGTATCCTGCCTTCCAAGGAAATCCAGGTCACTTTTTTCCTTAAGTCCAAGAGCAGATGGTTCAGATACTTGCTGTTCACCCGCAGGGAACTCCTGATTGCTAACAAAGGCCTGAGAAGGCTTATCTTGATCCTGAAGAGTAGGAAGAGGACCACAGCTACTTTGGAAGTCTAGTGACGAGTCAGTCTCGGGCTTCTGTCTTTGAGATTCTTCTTCTCTGGCTCTTGGTTCTGAATGTGGAAACTCCTTGCTTTGAACACTAAAGGAAGACCGCTCCCTAGCAGCAAGTCCAGCCTCATCTACCTCACATTCTCTATCTGTTGGCGGCACTGTAGAAAGGCTATGCTGGTAGTCCACAAGGTTTGGGTCCACCGAGGGCACATCTCTGTCTGCAAAATCTACAGGAGGTGGCACATCCCTACCCCTAAAATCCTGATCAGTCTGAGATTTTGGCCTATTTCTGAAATTTGAATGGGGTACATCTCTGTCTCTGAAGTCTAGGTCAGCTGCACCCACGCTCCTCAAGTCCATATCAGGCATTTCTCTTTTCCTAAACTCTGAATATGGCTGCTCCCTGCCCCTATAATCCTGTTCAGACATGTCCCTTGCCCTAAAGTGTGGGTGAGATCCATCTCGGTTTCTGAAGTCTAAATCAAATGTTCCCCTTGCACGAAAATCAGATGGAGCGTCATCTCTGCCTCTATAGCTCATATTATGAGCTTCCCTATCCCTGTAGTTCATACGGAAAGAATCCCTATTCCTGTAATCCATTGGAGGAATGTCTCCTCCACTATAATCCATAGACTGCCCCTCCCTATCCTGGAAATCTCCTTGATACATCTCCCTGCCTCTAAAATCTGGAAGAAGTGGCACCCTGCCCCTGAAGTCCAAGTGTGACTCATCTCTATTCTGAAAATCAGGTGGGTAATCTCTGCCTCCAAAACCATGCAAATGACCCTCCCCACCTCTGAAGTCACTATGTGGTCCATCTCTACCTCCAAAGCTGAAAGTAGGTTCCTCTCTGTTGGCAAACTGAGGATTGAGGATGCCTGGGTGTCCCTGGATATCAAAAGGAAGTGATTCTCTGCCAGAGAAGTTGCCAGAGTGTCTTTCTTGAGCAAGACTATCAAGGGGAGGAGGAGAGTAATCCCTGTTCCACCCGGGAGCAAACCTTTCTTCTTGGCTCCCACTGTAGAAATAAAGACAGTGTTATTCATAATGTCCTTCGAGTTTGTAATCTACACATCAGCATGTCTTCTCTAAACCTTTTACAGAGCTGTTCAACAGTAAGATCCGCAGAAGATATTGATGTTTGGTAGTTTAAGAGGAGGCAGTATACGACAGGCGTGACAAGTAAACTTGCGTACTCCCATTTCACCATAATTCCCAGTTGAACTCAACATGGAATACCTGAAATATTAATGAGTCATTGAAGGTAACAATCTACATAGTCTCACAGTACATACAGCTGGGGCATTTGGAATTCTCCATTAAGGAAGCCACCGCATTTGTCCTTGATGCTCCTTCAAATAAAGAATTTCCATTAAATCTGGTTTTATCACTATCTTAAGCAGTTGAGCAACTATGCTCATGCTGCTATATTCATAAAACAAGGCCTTTGTGGACAAGCTCAATACTGTATTTGAATGACACTGCCCAGTCTATGTGTTAGTTGTACTAACGTACTATCAAGAAGGGGAGACAATTATGAGATTTTATATACTTTCTCGACTCGCACCATTGTTTTACTTGGATCTCAATTTGCAGTAGTGCATATTGCACCTTCCTCATGTGCTCCTTCATCTGCACCATAACAACTGCATACCCATCTAACATGTCTCATGCGTATTTAGTAGGCAAACCCATGCATAAAAGCAAAGCATCTCTGTCGTCTGCTGATGGCTACTATCCATTACTCTTTGAAGACATTTCCCCAAACCTATCAATGTGGTTCTGTCAGTATAGCTGTTTCTCTCAAGATTTTTCATTGTGTCAGAGCATATGCATGCATGCCATAAAGTTTCCAGGAGCATTTGATCCTAGAAACTCCAAGGCCCTACCATAAACCAAGGCATAATGTACAGTTCTAGTAGCCTAGCAAAGCAGCTTTGGCCATGAGGGTCAAGTTCATGGCCTGCACATATAAACACGAGCATAAACACTCTTCCATGACCTTATAGTGTCCCAACATCGAATGGAATCTATTTTCTGGAACCTACTTTCTGCCAAAACAACATTTAATAGTTCCTGTAGGCATTTGTTAATATAACTGTCAATTTGACAAGGGAAATGTTCATACCTTCCAAGTGTACACTGAGTTATATGCACCAGCTACATCTGCTTCCAGGATACTCCATTCTATCCTCTTCCTCTCATCAGCATTCCATGACCATGGTTCCCCCAGAACTAATGGTATCTCCCTCGTGTGTACTCGAGATGTTATTTTGACTACATAAAAAGCAGCACTAGGAAACCTTGGGGAGGAGCTGGTGGAGGGGAAGGGCAAGCCCTGTAGGGATGCTGTGCAAGTGGGTTGTCACAAGTGGCTACCAATTATGAAGCAGAGATTTTGTGTCATCTTATTACATGGTATCTAGCCTAATGCAGGACAAATATAAATACAAAAACTTATTTCATGTTAAACACTTACCGAAAAGGACCCATTCTGTTGGCTGGTCGAGGGTTTCCCCACATTTTGTCTGTGATAAGACAAACAGAAGAAAGAGTTCTTGTTTTTGTCAAACTGCAGCTGTGTTTTCTACAAGATAAAAATATGATAAAAAGCCAACTAAATTAGCATTCTTCTGGCTAATAAATTTTATCTTTTAAACCAGCAAATATTACCCAGTTCAACTTCTTGAATGATTTGAACCTACAAGGTAAGAGTCAAAAGCTAAGCAGTTGACCACTGTGCAAATGAAAGACAGTGCGAATTTCCATTGTAAACTGTGAGACAACTATTCTAAATCAAAACATTTCCCCAACACCTCTACTGATAAGAGGTTTGCAAGGTCCTATGTTTCACAAGAGTGGTTGAATCAATAACAGTCTAGAACGTTCATCAGGTCTTTCAACATCTCAGTGAATCCTGCACATCTACAGACAGCATTTAACTCAATCAGAATTATAAAGTAAGCCCATTCTGATTAGAGCAATTTAAAACATAGCATCAATACCACAACATGGGTCATATCCAAAGAAAAGCAACATGTGCTAATTTATTGTGTGAAGTTGCTCCATAATTTATTCAGAAGTGTCAAAAGAGATATGGAGAGTGGAAAGAGCAGAAGAAGAGGAAGTAAGAGTAAAGAAGGAGGTCCAGCAAAGCACATTGCACATCAGAGAGAGGAGTTCTTATCTAATCTTCACTGAACTTTACACACACCTAGCATACCTGAAATTCAGAGCCACTTCCAGTCCATCCTAACTGCCCACAAATAAATCACCTGTGTTTTGCCAAAAACACTAGCAAGATGCTCTTTATTCTGGATATTGGCAAATGTACAGCACTTCCTGAACTCCACCACAATTTGCCTTAAACACCCACTCTATAAAGAACAAAAGTCTGTATGTATCCCAATTTAAATCTATGTACAATATGTTGAAGGTGAAAGAAGAAGAAAGATCAGATCCACCACTATTAATCATACGGGAACAACCATGATACTAGTTGCATTATGTCTTCCTCAGAAGAACTCTGCAAATGAATAATATGACTAAAAAATGGGCAAATATGTGGCCAGCACTATGCCACATTGTCCAATTGGGCTGTTTCCAATGTTTATATCAAAAATACTTTTGTTTCCAGCATACATTCTAGGGCTTGGCTTTAAAAATAAATCTATAAATATGCATTTCCACAACCAATGGGTGGGTTTTCACTTCATACAATACACATTCCAGTCCAGGGAATAAATATTATTAATCTGATACTGATAAGTAAAAAAAACCTGTGCTAGCATTAATTCTGCATGGAAACTTGCATGGAAACATAAGAAAATATGATAATCTAGTAAACTAAAGCAAAAATGTGCTGAGTTCTAGATACCTTGATCCCAAGTGCACTGGGGGAAAAACATGTTTAGTATACATTTCTACCAGAATTATAGGTAGAATTAACAAAGATAAATTGCAAAACAGCACAGCTGAGTGTTAGGGTGGAGCAGTTTGGGAAGAAAAGACTGAGCAGCAGGATAAACAAAGCCTCTCTTTATGTGTCACTTCCTATACATGTTCTGTGCCTCAACTAGCCTGTGAACAGTTTGTATTGAAAGAAAGTCACAAATAACCTTATGACTTGCATTGATTTGAGCATTGTAAGAATAACTACTGAACTGATAACTAACTGCATGTTATCCTAGCAACAACCAACTACTACATTTTCTGACAATGGCAAACAACTTTCCATCACTTGCAACAATGAACTGCTATAGTTTACACAGGACAAACAGGATATTTTCTGCACAACAATGAAAGGACAGAAAGCAGCGATTAGAAATGGCAGCACAAGAGAAACTAGGTAAATATTTCAATCCAAGAATATTCCATTTTTGCCTTGAAGGTTACTGTACACAACTTTTTAAAAAAACAACAATTTTTAATGGCAGACAAACTATTTGTAGAGGTATGTCCTTTGTTTTCCAAGAACTCAATGTGATGCATTTTAAAATATAACTTTTAAAATAATAATTATACTTTAAAAAGGGTTCAATATATTGATTTCCTTATTTTGAGTGTTTTTGATGCTGATGATTTGTAATAATTAATGCTTGTTTTAAAACTGGTTCTTTTGTTTATTTGCATTTTCAGTTATTTATTATATTAAATTGCTTAAAGCCAGTTTGGAATGGGTGTCTTCTGGCAGCATATAAGTGCAGCTGTAACAAAATTAAAATATGGCTACAGAATTAGGTGTTCCCAAGCCAATGCTCAAATAGAGTGTGTTCTGAATAAAAATTCTACCATATTAAAACTAATAAAAACAAGAATATGCTCTATATCCATTAACAAGCCTTTCCAGGTATTCAGTAAATATAATGGGGGAAATGCCGTTTTTATTTATTTCATTTCTTATCCCACTCATACTCTAAGGAGCTCAGGGAGAGGTAAAGGGTTATTGATGGTTTGCATAATTAGAATCTGTCATTCATTTATGTGTTGCCTGCAGCAGCAACATGTCACTGGAACAAAGTGTGACCGCATTTGCTTTGATTCCAAGACTACAGTTATTACTCATAGCCAATTAATTAAGGCCACACTCCTAATTCTACCATCTTGGGGGTGGATACAATGGAGTTCAACAGAAGTAGCTTCCAAGCAGACATTTTTATTTAACTTATTAAATTTCTATCCCACTCTTCCTCCCAAAAGGCCAGTTAGGGATGAGATGTAAAAATGATATGATTACATCTACACAACTTCACATAAAATTAAAAAATTTTTTTAAAGGGAAGAGCACTAGCTTTTCAGATTATCATAGAATTATAGAACTGTAGAGCTGGAAGAGACCTTGGGGGTCATCCAGTCCAACACCCTGGAATGCATATGTGTATGTATGTGTTACTGCTAGCATTCTGTCGTGTGAGACATGGGAAGGCGGGAGGCCCCCTTCTAAGATAGCCGGTGATATCTACTGTTTTCACAATTAACTATATAAAACAATGAACAGATTTTTAAAAATAAAAACACCTTCCTGAGATCATTTAAATTTACTAACTTTTCATTTCCTCCCCAGATGCTTGCACAATTATTCCTAGAGCCAGGGGTTTTATTTTTGTTTCTACACCTTCAGTTCCAATCATACTTCTGGATCACAAATCTGCAAGCGCCCCACATCTCCTTGACAGAGTTTAACAGCACAGGAAATCTTACTACACAAGCCAATCCAATGGTACACCCTCAGCTTAGCCTACACTGGCAGCAGCTCACCCAAGTGCCAAGGAAGAGAGGCCTCTGAACAACCCTATCAACTGAAGATACCAGTAACTGAAGGGGAACCTTCCAAAGGCGTTCTCACAGGAAGCTTGAAACCCATCGCACCCCCCAATTATTTACGAATTTGTCAATTAAATGTGTATACCGCCCTTCACCCGAAGATCACAGGGCGATTCACAACATAATACTACAGAGAAAGGACACAAAATACATAATAAACCAACAGTCCTCGCCGTCGCCGGGTGCAGAACTTGGGTCTACCTCCTTCACTGTTAACAAGCGGACACCCCTCCAGGCCCCCCTCTGCCGTGAGAGCATTTCTACGGCCCAAACGCCCCCCTCTTCTTGCCCCCCACCCAGCAAATGCCACGAGCTGAGGATGCGTCAGAGTCACCGGTATCCCTGGCAAGAGGCTCCCCTCCCCGCCGCCCTGTCCCGCGCGGCCCTGTCAGCGCCAGGCGTGTTTCCCGCGTGCGGTCTCTCTGCTCCAAGAGGGACAAAGGGGGGGGGACCCTTTCCCTACCCGCCTCCCTCACGACCCAAGGCGGACGGGAGTCGGCCGCACAAGCCCAGCCAGGCAGGTTGGGCCTTCCGTGCCAGAGAAAGAGCGGGGGCGCGAAAGGTAGATACCCACCACAAGCAAGGCAGGCAGCTCAGCCACTCTGGGCCTCCACAGCCAAGCCGCAACGCCGAGCCAGAGGAAACCGGAAATTCCGGTGCGCTCAACCATGTGACCTTGCAAAGAGCACCCAGCCATCCCGGGGGACGCGCGCAGCGGCCTATACGGCTAACCATAGACTTAAGGCGGATAGAGCGGTCCCCAGATAGCTTCGGAAGCCATCTTTGGGGGTCTCTCCAAGAGTCGGAAGTGGGAGCTGCCCAAAGAAAACAATGGAGAAATCGAGGATTTTAGCGTCGCTGGGCTTGGGCTGCGTGTGGCAGCCAAAAATTTTTTTAAAAGCAAGCTTTCTTGCGGAATTTTCTTTTTATTTTCCTTTTTTGGTCGAGTGCTTTCAAACTTTAAAGCCCCACGGGTCTGCAGTCAATGAAGCATACGTTTTCTTATATGCAGTAGGATGCTGGATTAACGTAGGTAGCCCTTTGTTGCAAGAAAGCTAGAGCAACGTCAGCCCGCCTTTCACTGAAAATATTAGTAGAGAGCTTCACTAAAGCTGGTATAAGTTGCATGCTCTTCAATTTGGAAACAATGCACTGGCATGGGAACCGCTTTAAAGGTTTTTCTTACAGTCAGTGGTATATAAATTTCATCAACAAAAACTTTTAACTGTATTAAAACTTAATAATAGCTCTGAGTTAGAAAAGGCGAGATTTGCTGTGGGGTGCTGGAGGTGCAGAAAGCGCTGCTGCTGCTGCTACCACCAAATTACAGCTACGCCAAAATCCTGGATTTCTTTATTCTATATTCCAATTTTGTTATCTGCGTGCTGCTATCAGACAACAGCCACATACAAGAGGGAACTCGGAGTAATCCCAAGGTTTGAAAAAGTACACACACAAAAAAGGCAAAAGAAAACCCTGGGGGAAATAAGGAGTCAACCTAGTAAGGACTGAGCATCAGTAGCTGCAGGACGCTGATCGATTGTTGCAGGGGTGGGGAAATGCAATGGAGTTTCATGGACGAAGGCTGGGTTGAACCGCGAACAAGATCACTCTGAACTAGAATATGGTGAAGAGCAGACTGTAAATCCATAATTAATAAACATTTTGTTGCAGGTCCGGTCCCACTTGTTTTGTGTGGACAGCTCTCACTTATGCCCCATGGAATAAGAAAAAGATAGCTACAGAAGGACTCGGGAAATGAATCATCAGACAACTGAATTATAATTCTAATATTTGTATTTTTAAAATGCTCCTATACGCCCTAAATGCTCTGCTTGGAAAGAGGAAATAAAGAAAAAGAACTCACTTGCTCAATGCGGAGGAGTGTATGTCTTATAACTACATTTCCCAGGATGCTCCGCAACCCACTTCCTCCTTTTCTCTAGCGTCGATGTGTAATACTGGGACTTGCAGCTTTATATTCATGGTTTGAGCCTGTTAGAACGATGACGGCGGCGACAAGATTTGTGCTGTTAATTTTTGCTATTGATGAAGTTGGTCAGTACTGCGGTGGTACATTCCAGTCGTATAGAAGAAGGGCTGAAGCAGATTTATTTTGAAGAATAGCAGAATTTTATGTGAAGCTCTCTGGTAAAGTTATCATACTATATGGAAGTTTGGGCGGGCATTCTAAACATGATCTGAAACACTTTTGTTGGTATTCCACGTGTTGTTTGGACAAGGCTTCTCATTGAATATGTTTGGAGGCTGACCTCAAGATTCTTCTTTCACCCTCCTTTATTTTTTCAATAAAATTGATAAACTAAGACATGCTTAATGAAGTTGCAGTCAGTATTTGGTTCTTTAATTGTTGCAGTGCTACCTTACATTTTATATAATTTATTTGTTTAAGTATTTAAACATTGTAAACTATCTCAGGTACCTTGGAAGAAGGGGGTGGAGAGTAACAAAATAAATAAAATAACACTTGATAACACTTGTGGAAGGTTTATGTAGAATCATAGAATCATAGAATTGGAAGAGACCACAAGGGCCATCGAGTCCAACCCCCTGCCAAGCAGGAAACACCATCAGAGCACTCCTGACATATGGTTGTCAAGCCTCTGCTTAAAGACCTCCAAAGAAGGAGACTCCACCACACTCCTTGGCAGCAAATTCCACTGTCAAACAGCTCTTACTGTCAGGAAGTTCTTCCTAATGTTTAGGTGGAATCTTCTTTCCTGTAGTTTGGAACCATTGCTCCATGTCCGCTTCTCTGGAGCAGCAGAAAACAACCTTTCTCCCTCCTCTGTGTGACATCCTTTTATATATTTGAACATGGCTATCATATCACCCCTTAACCTCCTCTTCTCCAGGCTAAACATGCCAAGCTCCCTTAGCCGTTCCTCATAAGACATCGTTTCCAGGCCTTTGACCATTTTGGTTGCCCTCCTCTGGACACGTTCCAGTTTGTCAGTGTCCTTCTTGAACTGTGGTGCCCAGAACTGGACACAGTACTCCAGGTGAGGTCTGACCAGAGCAGAATACAGTGGCACTATTACTTCCCTTGATCTAGATGCTATACTCCTATTGATGCAGCCCAGAATTGCATTGGCTTTTTTAGCTGCCGCGTCACACTGTTGGCTCATGTCAAGTTTGTGGTCAACCAAGACTCCTAGATCCTTTTCACATGTACTGCTCTCAAGCCAGGTGTCACCCATCTTGTATTTGTGCCTCTCATTTTTTTTTTGCCCAAGTGCAATACTTTACATTTCTCCCTGTTAAAATTCATCTTGTTTGTTATGGCCCAGTACTCTAATCTGTCAAGGTCGTTTTGAAGTGTGATCCTGTCCTCTGGGGTGTTAGCCACACACCATCATGACTTGGATATGGGTCTGGGTTGTGCAAGTAAGCATAGTTAGCAGAATGCAGTTAGTTTTGCAAACTAGAAGGGAAGGCGGCACTAAGACACAGGAAGTGGAGGAGGCCTCCAGCCTCATCAAGCACGGGGCAAGAGAAGGCCCAGTAAACCCGTCCCTGTCCTTTGGTTTCATTGTGCTGATGGAGGCTTGAATGTGTAAAGTTGTGGAGTGGAATGCACACACATCTCCCCCAGAAACCAGTAGGCCAAGCCCTGCCATTTCTTCACAGAGGTGATGGAAATGGCTATAACAGTAGAACTATGTTTCCTTTTCCCTCCACTTTAGGCTCCTCGATAAGCATTTCACACCTTACCTGTCTCTCTTGAAAGGCGTACACCTAGTCTTTCTTAAATGTGGGTTTGACAAGACATTCATATTCTCAATGTAATTAACTATTCTGAACTACGGTATTTTGTCAAGCAGAGGTAAGGAAGCATTATCACCAGTTTCCCAGTTCGAGAATGAGATACTAGTGGCATGTTCATAAAATGTTACGTCCATTCTTTTAAACCACTTAATGGCAGCAGACCTCCAAATGCCAGTTTCTGGGAGAGAAACTGAGAGAGGCCTATTGCCTGCTTTTGTGCTTTCCAGGCGCATCTAGTTGGCCACTGTAGGGAAAGGGATTCTAAACTAAATGGGCCTTTGGTCTGATCCGTAAGTTCTTAAGCATTTTCACATCAGATGTTGCAATTCTGTATCTTCAATTGATATAATCTTGCCTACCTTCACCAGTTTTTTTCTGCACCAACCCTAAAGTGCCTAATTACTGTGATTTCCAAAACAGTGCTTTAAGGACAAACACAATAGGTTTTTTGGGGGCGGGGATCCTTCACGAGCAACATGCTGCTCCTTCAAGAGCTTTGAACCTGTGGAGGTTATTTCACAGATCATAATTTGGAACTGGTGCAAGGAAGTAGCTATGACTGCCATTCCACACATACAGTGGTACCTCGAGTTACATACGCTTCAGGTTACACACTCTGCTAACCCAGAAAAAGTGCTTCAGGTTAAGAACTTTGCTTCAGGATAAGAACAGAAATAGGGCTCCGGCGGCGCAGCAGCAGCAGCAGGAGGCCCCATTAGCTAAAGTGGTGCTTCAGGTTAAGAACAGTTTCAGGTTAAGAACGGACATCCGGAATGAATTAAGTACGGTACTTAACCTGAGGTACCACTGTAGTTACTTGGGAGTAAGTCCCATTGTATTGGATGTCGTTTACCTCTGTATAAACCTGCAGCAGATTGAACTGAAAAGTTGTGTGAACTGTGATTATGGAAGTTGTAAGGACTACCAAGGTTGAGTTAACTGAGCTAAATTTATTTATTTATTGCATTTATATCACACCTTTTCCCCCAAGGAGCTTAAGGTGCTATACATGGTTCTTCTCATTTAATCACAACAACGCTGTGAGGTAGATTAGGCTGAGAGTCAGTGACTGGCCCAAGGTTGGCCAGTGAGCTTCATGACTGAGTGGAGTTTTGAACCATGGTCTTCCAGGTCCTTGTCCAGAACTCAAACCACTACAGTACACTGGCTGAATGTGACCATTCTGATTTACAGATCTTAATGCATACAGCTCAAAGCCCTTCAACTTATTTTTGTAGCAGACTCGATCATACATGCTTTTGTAGGAGTAAATCTGAATTAACACAGGAGAATTCAGTTCTAAGTAATGTGGCAGCATGGCTGTAATCACAAACATATTTATTTGGAAATAAAACCCAGCGAGACTTCTGAAAAAACATGCCACATGTTTGTTATGGCTTTTTTTCCTCCTTAACATTTAAGAATGTGATGTGACTTAATAAAAACATTACAACAGAACATTTTACAGGATTTAATAGTTTGAAACAGGAATTCCTCTCCATTTCCCCATCTTCATCATGAGATTAATAGTGTCAGCTGACCTTACGAGGCTGTCATAAGGATTCAAGATAGAATGCATGTAGAGTGCTTTGAACTAAGTGATACTTAAATCACTCCTATTTTTATCATCAAACACAGACACCAAGGTTTCCTATGTTGCGAGAAAGCTTAAATCTTCACAGATTTTCACATCTAGGCAGATGTGCATCAACCAGAGGTCGCTTCCATTTTCTGTGGAGATTGTATTTTGTCCACTGAAACACCGTAACTGCAAAGTTTGGAACTACATTCCCCAAGATGCACTGGGACTTGTGGCCCAGAAAGTGACCTTTGAAAGGAAAAGTAGGTAGTGCACTGTACCTTCCTGGCTATAGCTGGCGAGGGCAGACTCAGCTGGCTAGACTGGGAAGCATGCCTGTGACTGTGCAGCATCAGAGTCTCCAGAGGAGATAGCAGCATGCAGAACCCCCTCTCCTCTTCCCCTGGAGGCTCACGCTCTTCCCTTTCTGCTTAGACATCACCGGCAAGGCAGCTGCAGAAGCAGACACTCACTGGCGCTTTCCACTCCTCTGCAGGCTGTTCCTGTCAAAGCTGTAAGTATCCTTTGTGTGCTGCTAGACCAAACAGGAAGGCACATACAGGGGCTGGGCCTGTGGATTTCTTTCTTCAGCCTTGCATATATTCCACGTTATTTGAGCAACATAAATGGCCCGCTGTGGAATCGGGGAAACTGAAATTCTTCCAAACTGGATTTTGTACAAATCCGTCTGCTGTACTACCAAAGCCAACAACGATAAGGTTCCTCAGGAAACCAGAAGCAAAGAAACCAGAGTGGTTTGGGATCACACTGTGCTCCTTAGGAGATTCTTCTCCGACAGAGAGAGACAGCCCAGGAGGAAATGTAGCAAAAGTAAAAGTCAGGGACATTTCCTGAGAAGGGCTGACTATGTCCCCACTTCTTAAATTGTGTGCTGGGCTCTCAGGGTGGCTTAGATGGTGTCGGAAGTTGTACAAAAGCATAAATAATTATTTGATTTAGAGCAATGTGCTGGGCTGAATGTCTGTCTGCAGAGCAATTAACTCTACCAAGTAGCAGCAGGTCAAACTTGTGGCCCTGTGTGCCTCCTCATCCTAGAGCCAAAGGCTGTAATACTGATATCAAAAGTGCCTATGTTACACTTTACAGCTGCAAAAGCACTTTATAACTATTATCATGCTGATACCTTTTATTGTTATAAATGGCCATTATTGTCATTTTACAAGGAAACAACTGAGCCTGAAAGAAGAGTAGCTTGTCCAAGTCCACACACTCAGTCTGTACTCTGTAGCAGGGTGAGAAACTCCGATATATATGCTCAGCACCAAATGGCTCCTTAAACCAGGGTTACAGTTGCCAAAATGGAATGCCTAGTTGCCATTTTGGGGCCAGGCGGCTCAAAAGTCGTATTTTTCCATACAGTGGTACCTCGGGTTAAGTACTTAATTCGTTCCGGAGGTCTGTTCTTAACCTGAAACTGTTCTTAACCTGAAGACCACTTTAGCTAATAGGGCCTCCCGCTGCCGCTGTGTCGCCGGAGCACAATTTCTGTTCTCATCAAGAAGCAAAGTTCTTAACCCGAGGCAATATTTCTGGGTTAGCGGAGTCTGTAACCTGAAGCGTATGTAACCTGAAGCGTATATAACCCGAGGTACCACTGTAAGACTTTTTGGTTCCTGTAATTCATTCCGATTGTGCAGATAAAATATCATGGATCAAATTCTACAGGATGTGTTGCTAGTGTGTGAAAACAGACCAGGTCCAAGGATCCCCAGGCATGCACCTCCAGATGGTGGAGACATCAGGCGCCATCCTGGCCCCCGGGCATCTTCACTTGATCGCAAGTGACCGATAGCCAGGTGCAAAATGCACCTGGCAGATTTCGAACGCTGCTCTGTAGCAATGGTAAAAACTGAACTCAGGTCTCTCAGGTCTTTGTGGGTGTTTGGCAGCTCACCCAGGAGAAAGTAAAGCCAGTGTGGTGTAGTTGGAGTGTCAGACTAGAACCAGGGAGGTCTGGTTTAAACCACAAACTCACTGGGATTGTGAGTTCAGCCACACTCAACCACAAACTCACTGGGTGACCTTGGGCCAGTCACTATCTCTCAGCTTAACCAACCTCCCAGGGTTGAGATGAGGATTAAAGAGGAGAGAATATCATGTGTGCTGCACTGAGAACCTTGGGAGGCAAAATGGAATAAAATTGGGTGTGTGTCTTAGCTTGCCCATGTTGATAACAAAATCTGGATGGATGGGCAGGTTCTCACCACCACCCCAAGTCTGGCCAGTTGGGGACCATTTACTTTGTGCTACATAAGACAGTGAGTTTCTTTTAGGTAAAGACAAAAAGTTTGATGCAACTGGGGATACAATTTGGGGTGACCCAAATGTCTTGGAATAGAGACAGGGATTGTTTCCTCTCCTCTCTGTCCTGTTGAAATAAACATTTTGGTAATTTCTAAATAAGGAGTTAGTTGGCCTGATAAAATGTTAAAGGTAAAGGTAAAGGTACCCCTGCCCGTACGGGCCAGTCTTGACAGACTCTGGGGTTGTGCGCCCATCTCACTTAAGAGGCCAGGGGCCAGCGCTGTCCGGAGACACTTCCGGGTCACGTGGCCAGCGTGACATCGCTGCTCTGGCCAGAGCCAGAGCCGCACACGGAAACGCCGTTTACCTTCCCGCTGGTAAGCGGTCCCTATTTATCTACTTGCACCCGGAGGTGCTTTCGAACTGCTAGGTTGGCAGGCGCTGGGACCGAGCAGCGGGAGCGCACCCCGCCGCAGGGATTCGAACCGCCAACCTTTCGATCGGCAAGTCCTAGGCGCTGAGGCTTTAACCCACAGCGCCACCTGTTAGGGCTTGATTAATTACAGTTTATGGAATCTCAAACTTGCAAGCTCTTCAAGGCTGTTAAGGAATAATCATAAGCTACACTTATCTTAATTAGTGGTCTGCTGAAGATACTTCAGCTCATCAGTAAATTTTATTGTTTGGCTGTATGCTTTTATATTGTTGTAAATTGCTGTGATCTTTATGTGTATCTTTATGATACAGTGGTATATAAATATTTTTATAAATAAATAAATTAAGCTGCAGGCCGTCCAAAACCACCCGCTGAAGGGTGTGTCGTGGGACCTAATTGCAGAATGTAGGTAAAACACACCTAGGGACGTTGAAGGAATTCCTAGCTCCTGGCATCTCTTCACTATGCTTCTCGCACATCACCCAGAGTTATTGTATGGAATAATACTTCCTCTCTAAAAAGAGACAAACATCTGTCATATGATTTATCTGATAGACCAGAGGGGAACCTCTGACCTCTATATGATGTTGAACTCCAGCTCCCAGCAGCCATTGCTAGCATGGTTAATAGCCAGGATTGATGGGAGACACTGGTTCTGCTTTTTCTTTTCTTTCTTTTTTGTAAGAATGGAGTTCTCTTGTCTAATATAGGAATAGGGAACCAGATGTTGCTAACCTATGTGTTGTTCCCTATTCCTGTGTTAAACCACAAAAGCCCAATTTCTAACAAAAAATGCAGAACCAGTGACTTTTCCAATGTACTAATACATGCAGATTAAGTATGTACTGTATTCTGAACCAAACACCTATTAAATAGTTGCTCTTTTCATTTGCTGAATTTTGTGTTGCTCTGTTTTGCCAAGAATTTTTTTAATGTAGCTATTTGTTTTTAATATATATTGTGTACATATATTATTTTATTTTTCTCTGTATGTCATTTAAACCTTGATAGATTTTAGTAAAATTCATGCTTAAATGTTCATTGTATTTTACTCAAATTCTTTAATATGTTATCTTTCATTAAAGCCTATTAGTATTTAAGCTAGTTGTATTTTGGTTTTTGTTGTTTAGCAGTTTTTCCTAGGGCCAAGCATTACTTCAAAGCGTACAGCTGGCTATGCGCCATTGGTTTCCTAGAATTCTGAAACAGCATGCAGTCCAAACCTTTGCATGTTTATTCAGAAGTAAATTCTACTGAAATTGCTTGGTCTTACTTCCAAATATATGCATAGGATTGCACAAATTTGTGCTGAAAATTTACATTGCTGCACAAGGGAAAAAAGCAAACCAGTCACAAAAGCAGGGTAATGGCTCAAGTCAGTTAACCATTGTTCCAGGAAGATGGATGAGAGAGCAGGAGAAAGGCACAAGGTGGTAAGGAAACAGACCAGCTTAACTCATACCAACAGTAAAGTACAAATTTAGTTCTGGATTTCCATTTCTACCTATTTTTTAATCTTGTTTAGTGGGAATTTCCCTCCTCTTTTAAAAGCAATGCAGTTGAAATTAAATTCAGTTCAGCACTGATCTATAATAACTTTATTTATTTTGTTAACCACTTGCAGATCCTGTGCACCTTGGCTCAGAAATAATTTCCACTGTGTTCATTGGGATTAACACCCAGAAAAAGTGTGTCAGATGGTAGCATGAGTTCATTCAAGCTGTAATCCTATAATAATAATTTATTATTTATACCCCGTCCATCTGGCTGGGTTTCCCCAGCCAATCCTATACAGTGGTACCTCGCAAGACGAATGCCTCGAAAGACGAAAAACTCGCAAAACGAAAGAGTTTTTCGTTTTTTGAGTTGCTTCGCAAGACGGATTTCCCTATGGCAGGGGTCTGCAACCTTTAAGACAAAAAGAGCCACTTGGACCTGTTTCCGAAGAAAAAAAAAACTGGGAGCCGCAAAACCATTGCATGCGCACCGCTGCCCTCCGATCTGACAGCTGGCGGGAAGGTGACGTCAGGACGGTGCGTGACTAACGCACGCACGCACCGCCCCCATGCGACGTCACAGCCAGTACAGCGTCCGCCACAGTGGGGAGTGTCGGGGCGCACAATGCGCCTCCTTCCCTCACTAGTATCCGCCCCGGAGCCGCGGCAAAGGTGTAAAAGAGCCACATGCGGCTCCGGAGCCGCGGGTTGCTGACCCCTGCCCTATGGGCTTGCTTCGCAAGACGAAAACGTCTTGCAAGTTTGTTTCCTTTGTCTTGCAAGTTTGTTTCCTTTTTCTTAAAACCGTGCCTTCACTTCGAGGAGCAACTCATAGCTCGCGGTGTGGTAGCCTTTTTTGAGGTTTTTGAAGACTTTGGTGATTTTTGAAGCTTTTCCCAAGTCCGTGCTTCGCAAGACGAAAAAATCGCAAGACGAAAAAACTCGCGGAACGAATTAATTTCGTCTTGCGAGGCACCACTGTACTTGCTCACCTAGGAGTAAGAACCACTGAACTCTGTATCACTTATCTCAGAGTACATAGGTTTAGGTTGCACTGTAACAAGTTAGCTCAGCACATTCCAAAGTCTTGTGGTAGATGACAGATATTAAAAATAAGTAACTACAAAGGACATACCGGTATGTTAAAATAAAATAAACACCCTGCTGCCAACCAACTTAACATAAACACTCATCTTCAATACATGGCACTTTTTTTTTTACATGATCAGTAGGTGAAAATTCCCCAGTGTGTAGAGTTCTTCAACATGCTATGGATAGCAAGGTATCTGGGGTGGAACATAAAAGCATGCAGCTTGTAACCAATTCTGCTTTAACTGAAATAACCAGAATGTCTTTCTCATCCTGTGTGTGCCGTCAAAAGTTTGAAAATATGGAAGTTGTGTGCTTTAATAGCTGTGAAACCTAAAGGCAAATGAAAGAACCCATTTTCATTTGCTTTTGAGTCTTTTTATGATTTGTCCACTTAATCTCATAAGGATTTAACTCCTCCGTCATCGTTTGATTTTAACAACCACAGGCAAACACCGATGGGACATGGTTGACATTTAACCAATCAATATGAACAAGACACATTTTTATTGAGCCGGTGTTAACATGAGGAGGCTCTTGCAGAAGCAGACTGTTCATCAGTGAGGAGATATATATCGCTGAGTACATTACCAAACCCTCCTGTGCTTCACGGTTTCAAATAAAAACATTATTCTGTACATATAATACTTTAATTGTCCTGTGAATAAGGACCACTGCCCTGCTTCTTGTTTGATTGTTACACATTGCAGGAAAAGACTGACCATTTTACTGCGGGATCAACAGATCTAGCCATCCCTACCAAACACTTGAATCATGTGGTTTTAGTGCCGTTGCTGTTGAAACATCTGTCCCCATTGCTTGCTGGCCAGAGCCATACTTCCAGGTCTTGAGAGCATTGTTGAGTTCAAATATCTGCTTAGCCATGGATTCAGAGGGTGGTTTTTGGGCAAGCCGCTGTATCTTAGCCTCCCTTCTCCATTTGTAAAGTGAAAATGACAGTAACTTTTCTCATAAGGAGGTGTTGAGAAGAAACAAACGCTGCACTACGCAGTTAGAAAATGCTCACTCTATATGGGATAACTATGGCGTACGCAGGTGGCGCTGTGGGTTAAAGCCTCAGCGCCTAGGACTTGCCGATCGAAAGGTCGGCGGTTCGAATCCCTGCGGCGGGGTGCGCTCCTGCTGCTCGGTCCCAGCGCCTGCCAACCTAGCAGTTCGAAAGCACCTCCGGGTGCAAGTAGATAAATAGGGACCGCTTACCAGCGGGAAGGTAAACGGCGTTTCCGTGTGTGGCTCTGAGGCATCTAATCATAAGCCTGCATTTTTATCAAGCTTATATTTTTTGATCAAGGTTGTATCTTAAAAATGAGTTCAAATTCACAAATGATTCATGCCAGGCAGAAACTAGGCTGGCTAAGATATTGGCAGATGTTCATCCTCTTCCGCCAGAGAGGCCCTCTGGTTTATTGCGGTCATAAAAGGCTGAGCAGAGGTCACTGACCTTGCATATTGCAGAGTACAATTAAGCTACAATTAAGTTGGTAAATAGTAAGAATTATTGTGCCTCCCATTAGAGACTTGAGCCACATTTTCCTAAGGGCAAGAGCTAATGGAAATAGGGAAAGAAAGTGTTTTTAAGTTTTTTCTTACTTTGAAAACGTCTTTGCTTATAAAAAATTATATATATTATGTATTAAAAATATATTGGCTTAAATGTAATTATGCAAAGGAATTAGAAGCTAAGAAATGTTAAATCCTTATGCTAGATTCCTATTTCATATAGTTGGAAGAGATCACAGGGGCCATCAGCCACCAGCCTAGCCCCCCCTTGCCAAGCACCATCGGAGCACTCTAGACAGATGGTTGTCAGGTTTTTGTTTAAAGGAACCTCCAATGAAGGAGATCTTTCATTGATGATGCGTACAAAAGATCTTTGATACCTGTTTAAAATAGAATTAGCCACCATCTGTTTTAGCCATCTGCTCTATTTTAGAATTAAGGGGGCAAAGGTGATTTGGTAATTAAGGTGCCTTGTAGAGGTTAATGGCTACTTGTTTGCCAATTATAAATATGGCTTTTATTTCCCATAAAAGGGCAAAAGGAAATGAGTGTATCTTTTGTGATTGGTTCTAGCAAACAGCCAATAGGAATTTCAACCAGGCTGATTGGACAGAGGCAGCCATAGGAGGAGCAAGGGGGCTGGATTAAGGAAATATAAGTGCTGGCCAGAATGGCAGGAGGCCAGGCCAGAGCTTGGTAACCATATACCACTGTGCCTCATATTTATTTGTCTGACAAATAAATTATTATTTTAATTTCTCTATTGCTGCGTTGAATATTTCATTTCAGCTAAGCGTTAACCACAAGCAGGGTGCTACATCTCTGGCTTGCCAGAGCAGCGATGTCACGCTGGCCACGTGACCCGGAAGTGTCTCCGGACAGCGCTGGTCCCCGGCCTCTTGAGTGAGATGGGCGCACAACCCCAGAGTCTGTCAAGACTGGCCCGTACGGGCAGGGGTACCTTTACCTTTACCTTTAGTTAAACCTGAAGCATTTCCAGGCTGACTTCCTGCTTCCTATAAATCCGATGCTATGGAGGTGCTCCAATGCACTTGTTTTGTCACTCAGGTTAGGTAACTGCATAAGATCTGCACTGCTTTGGGGAATAAAAGCTAGCAGGTCTTTTTTTGTTTGCAGGTCCCCACAAGCTTCCAAGGGATGGCTGCTGATGTTCACAAGAAGGATGGAGATGTGCCCAATGGCTCATTGGTCCCATGCGACAGAAAGCAGGCTGAGAGGTCAGAGAGTCCTACCCCAGGTCTCACGCAGGGAACAGAACCAGGTAGGTGTGGGCAGAGCAATTCAGAGGGGGCTGGGGAGGGTGAAGCAAAGGCAGAGGGACCACCCAATCCAAAGCTTTGCCAGGCAGGTGGGGCTGTTCTCTGTCCCACTCCCCTTTGTTTGGGGGCCAGTGTTTTAGCGCTTTCCCCTGCCACCGACACCTGTTTTTGCCAGTTCCACAGTTGGCATACTTACAGTGGAGTGGCAATGCAAAAGGGTGCTGTGTTTAATCTACAATTTTCTTTGTGCACCGCTTAGACTGTGTTCCCCCTGCTATTTCCTATGAACTGACTGCCTTTTCAGTACTGGGTTTTTAATCTGTGTTCACATGAAATTATCCAAATGCATGTTATCCTGTACTTGGTTATAAAATACTGCTCTTCGATGCATTGTTTGTCAAGCTTCACACCTCTTGCGAATACCTATTCCGCTCCCTGGTGTGAACAGAAACAAACTGACACTAAGGAAGCTGTGCTGATGTGAACAGCTAGGGAGGCAAGAGGTGTGAAATGCACCAGGGGGGAAATCAACATCACTATGCTCTAATCTAAGGGATGGGTAGGCAAACTGAGACCTGGGGGCTGGATTCGGCCCAATCACCTTCTAAATCCGGCCTGCAGACGGTCCGGGAATCAGCATGTTTTTACATGAGTAGAATGTGTCCTTTTATTTAAAATGTACATCTGGGTTATTTGTGGGGCATAGGAATTCGTTCATTTTCCCCCACCCCAGAAAAATATAGTCTGCCCCCCCCCACAAGGTCTGAGGGACAGTGGACCAGCCCAAGGCTGAAAAGGTTTGCTGACCCCTGTAGTCTAAGGGGGTGATGGGAACACACCCTTAGAGACCTCTTTGATTAAGTGGTTTATAAGTCTCCTACTTTTTAAGCTGAGCCGGAATTTTGTTTAAAACTGGAAATTCGTATTCAAATCTATTTTCAATCAAGCATACATCATATACACGAAAACATTTTTTCTGTGATTTGGGCTCTTCACTGCCTGCTGATCTCTCCACCCCACTTCCCAAAATTGTTATGAACTTATAGTCAGGCACCATTATCTGATCAACTCTGTGGACTGACAAAAAAAATTTCCAGCCAACAGCGCTCATCTGAGGCTGGCATAAACAGACTGTGTCATAATGACAAAATCAGAAGTTGTTGACCTGTTCCTTAGGCAGCATTTCCAGACCGCATACACCCACACCTTATGCCAGCAATAATAAATGTCATATTCCCTTGATCAAAACAAGGAGAGGACACAAAACAGAGCTAACTAAATTCTGCACTGCTGGAAAGCAAGAGGTAATCCAGAACAGGTGTTGGCACTCGTCTGTTTCAAGAGAGAATGGAAGGGTGCACCATTGGGGGTAAAGTGAAACCGTTGGAGAGTTACAGTGCCTACACTGACTGTGGAGACCGATAAGGGAAAGACATGTTTCGTTGCAGCTGGGGCAGATGAAAGCATCTGGTTTTGCTGTTACAGATGCACCAAGGTGTTTCTTCTGTCTGCACAGAACAGGGTATAGACCAATAGACCTGTTGCAGGTTCAACATGGCTGTATGGTGAGAATAAACCTGTCTGAGGTCACCTTTGTAATCAACAAGTAGCCAATCCCAAACATGCTTACTTCGTAATGTAAATTCTACTCTTATCAATGGGACTTACTCCAAGAAAGCGGTCCTAGGATTACATCTTTAACCTGCATGTACTTTTCAGCTGCTTGCGGAGAATTGTTTTCTCATTTCTTTCTTTGTAAAACTACTACAAAAGGCTCAGTGAAGCAGTTCCTTTGTGATAGATAGTGAATGTACCTAAAGAATGCACATGCTCTGCTTTAGTATGGAAGATAATGAATATCAGATACTTAGATGGGAGTCAAAGGGTTTCGGGTACAAGGACCTCAATTTCCTGCTATCCCACAGTGCAGTTACCACATCAAAATGTTAAAATGAAAGGCCCTGTGTGTTCTAAAGAAAGCTATAGAATTGGAGTGCTTTCTAAGGAGGAGCATTCATTATGGATTAGGAAGCATGCATGCTATTTAACTAAAGGATATTTCTTTACAGCATGGCACAACCACTGAAATCTGCGGTTTGCAGCTTGTAACTCACTGGATGAGGAGCACAGGAAACTCTGGCATAAGGTTAAGGAAAATGTTGGGAGATTTTTGCCATTGTATGTGTCTTGTGGGCATTTATTAGTTTTCCTACTCACTCTTTGATGATGCCATTGTCATAGCTTTTTATCTGCTCCTTCCGGAGAGTAACTCATTATCTGTTCTGGCATGTTGTTTACAAGGGGCAGGCCAGGAGGGAGCCATGTTTGTTCATGCCAAGTCCTATGAAGACCTGACCAGCACCGAGAATCAGGATGCGACTCCCCAGAGCCCGGAGGAAAGCGAAGAGCGCCAAGGTGAGCAGGCAAAGATGGAGGAGATTAGCAAGGACTTCAGCGAACTGAGCACCCAGCTCACTGGCATAGCCCTGGATTTGGAGGAAGAGATAAGGCACAGCAAAGAAGACAAGATGGAGCTCTCGCCGCAGGCCTCGCGCCGAGATTCTGTGCTGTCCGGGAAGGAGGAAGAAGACGTGACCATGGATGCCTGGCGCATGCACCAGAAGCATGTCTTTGTTCTGAGTGAGGCAGGCAAGCCGGTGTATTCCCGCTATGGGTCTGAAGAGGCACTGTCCAGCACCATGGGGGTGATGATGGCTCTGGTGTCCTTCCTTGAAGCACAGAAGAATTCCATCAGGTCTATTCATGCAGGTACTTAGGAGTCACATTGACAGGGTTTTTCCCCAAGAGACTACTATCTTACCGTTTTTCATTTGGCCTCCCAATTGAAAAAGAACCTGAGAAACAGGAGCAAGGAGTGCGAATGATCTGTCCCCAGGATAGCCCCCTGCCAGAGTGGCATGGGGACATGCTTTTATTATGCTCCTTTCTAACCCAGCAGCTTTAGGAAATATTAGATGTCATCGAATATCCGATTGCCAGTCCCAACTTGTACACAGAATGATCAGAAGAGAACAATATGCCCTTTTCACATTCCGTTTAGAAAATGCTTCAAAACTAAGCCAGAGAAGGAAGCTATAGATTTCTTTGAAAGGCAAGTCTCAAGCCAAAGTGTAGTAAAAATGATTATCTAAATCAATGTTTGTTCAAGAAAGCCTTTCCAGACTGCTAGCTATAGATGTTGATAACCATGTTGACAGTGTTGCAGTCTCTGGGATGGGGAATCTACATGTAGATACCAGTGAAAGGCAATATTCTATAAGTAAAGGTAAAGGGACCCCTGACCGTTAGGTCCAGTCGCGGACGACTCTGGGGTTGCACTGCTCATCTCACTTTACTGGCCGAGGGAGCCAGCGTTTCTCCACAGACAGCTTCCGGGTCATGTGGCCAGCATGACTAAGCCGCTTCTGGTGAACCAGAGCAGCACACAGAAATGCTGTTTACCTTCCCGCTGGAGCAGTACCTATTTTTCTACTTGCACTTTGATGTGCTTTCAAACTGCTAGGTTGGCAGGAACAGGGACTGAGCAATGGGAGCTCACCCCCTCGCAGGGGGCAAGTCCTTCTGATCGGCAAGTCCTAGGCTTTGTGGTTTAACCCACAGCACCACCCACATCCCTATTCTATAAGTATGCTTCCTTAAATCCTGACAATCACTGCAATTAACTTAAGATGCTCTCCCTGCCTTCTTTCATTGTTTTCTTACCCCTAATTCTCATTGAGCAGGGAAACCCAAGCTTGGACCATATCATTTTAAATTGCTGATGGGGATCACAAAAAATCCATGCATGTTAAACACACACACACACACACACACACACACACACACACACCAGAGAGAAGGCTAGGTTAGAACCCTTCTCCATGACATCTAGGGATTTTCTTTTATGTATAGGAACTTTTTTTAGTAGAGTAGCTGTCAGTCACACGAACCCTCACCTGCAATCTGAAGTAGTAGAGCTCAGATGCAAATTGACCAACCTGGTGAGAAGTAGATATTTAAGAATGGGAAGTCACACTATGAAATTAAAATATGATCCCCTGGTAAAGATGGTTTCCTTATGCCATAGCAAGGCAACCTTGCTAACTGCATATGCGACAGAGTTCTGTATTTCCTATTCTTTGTTAGGTTTTAAACACTGGGTTTCCAGGAGAGTGTAAGCTTTTTATCACACTGTTGCAAGGAAATTTGCTTTGTAAGGAAATTGATTTTCTTCCCACCATCTGTAATAAGGTTAGGGAACTAGGTCTGGCCAATGGGCTGGAGTCTTCCTTACCCCACTTGACATGGGCCAACTTTGATAGGCGGGTGGGACTGCTCACCTGTCAATCATCTGACATCATTATGGCATCAGGTGACAACTTGAAAAGGGCTTGCTGCAGACTGTGGGATAGGTGGGAGTGGCTTGTGGAAAACAGATTCCAAGACCAAATTAGGACCACTGCCAAGCCTAGTTAGGCCTGCAGGCCAGAGATTCCCCCACAAGTGATCTATGGATTCAGAGGAGTTGCCACAAAAGAACCATAGCTGCTTTGTGTTCAGGACTTCCCACTGTGTTCTAAAGAAACTGATGTGTTTCTTCTCGCTTTCTCCCTCCCATCCTTGCCTTCTTGGCAGATGGGTACAAGGTGGTGTTTGTGCGCAGGAGCCCCCTGGTGCTGGTTGCTGTGGCTCAGACACGGCAGTCAGAACAAGAAATTGCTCAGGAGCTTCTTTATATCTACTACCAGATCCTTAGTCTCTTGACGTGGACCCAGCTCAGCCGTATCTTCCAGCAGAAGCAGAACTATGACCTGAGGAGACTGCTGGCAGGCTCCGAGCGCATCACGGACAACTTGCTAGACCTGATGGCGAGGGACCCGAGTTTTCTGATGGGGGCTGCACGTTGCCTCCCTATGGCTGCTGGAGTCAGGGATGCCGTGAGCTCCTGCCTCCAGCAAGCCAAAGCTAAAAGCCTGGTCTTCTCCATCCTCTTATCCAAGAACCAGCTGGTATCTCTGGTGAGAAAAAAGGACCAGTTCCTGCATCCGATTGACCTTCACCTACTCTTCAACCTCATCAGTTCATCCTCCTCATTTAGAGAAGGAGAAGCCTGGACTCCCATCTGCCTGCCCAAGTTCAACTCCAGCGGTTTCTTCCACGCTCACATTTCCTACTTGGCGCAGGACACGGACTTGTGTCTGCTTCTGATCTCCACTGACCGTGAGGACTTCTTCACAGCGTCTGACTGCAAGCGCAGGTTCCAGGAACGGCTGAAGAAGCGTGGCGTTTATCATGCCCTTGTGGAGGCGCTGTGCACTCCTTTCTACACTGTCTCCCAGGTGGGAATCCCAGACCTCCGACACTTCATCTACAAATCAAAGAGCTCAGGACTCTTCACCAGGTGAGAATCTGTTCTGGGCCGCATCTTTCTTTCAGTTCATAAATATTATCTGATGCTTTGCTAAGTGGCAAGGGTGGGTGGGATTTATCTATTAATTTAAAAGCATTTATAAATGACTTAAGTGTTAAAAGATATCTAAGTGGTATATGAAATGCAACATAGAAACAATAGGACAGAATCGTAAAAACAGAGAGTCGTAGGCAATGTTAGTCGTTCACAGAGTAGACCCATTGAAATTAATGGACAGAGTAACACTGAGTAAAAGTTGCTTGGATACAACCCAGAGATACAGAATAAAAAAAACCCCAGTATTATAAAAATAGGAATTCAGTACAGGGCCCAATTTTATGGGTCAGGGAAAGTGCCTATTTTGTATTGTTTTTTGCTTTAAATATACTTGCTGTTTGGGAGGGTTTGCTGGTTTTGTGCCTTAAAGACGATTGTGTAGAAGGCGATCAAAAAAATTAATGATGATAATAATAATATTCAAGGGCAGGTGGTCTTTCAGGTAACCTTGTTCTTTTTTTTATAATATTTATTAAATTTTAGTTTAACAATACAATACATAGATAATAACACAGTCTTTTCCAGTATCCACATTTCACATTCATCTTTGGACTTCCTCACGACCCTTGTTCCTGCTTTCTAAACTCATAAATTTTACCAGCAAATTATTAACTTAGTTTGATTCATATAATATAAATTTCCAATATTTAATATCTCAAATTTTGGGATTTAACATACTCTTATTGAAGCTTAATCATAAAATATTACTTATCCACAATTTATCTTTTCATCTTCCAATTAAATTTAAATTTATGTTCTTTATAACTAGTTTGTTGGAGCCATGTTTTTGCTAATCTTACATCTTTCTTAACATTCATACAATTTGCAATATTTTTGTAGATAGTCCTTGAATTTCTTCCAATCCTCCTCCACCAGTTCTTCTCCCAGGTCTCAGATTCTGCCAGTCATCTCGGCCAGTTCCATATAGTCTATCAGTTGCATCTGCCATTCTTCCAGTGTGGGTAATTCTTGACAGGTAACCTTGTTCTGACTGGTCTACCCTTCTCTGTGGCACAATAGTCAATACCAGTCAGGATGGCCTCCATGTTTAGCTTTGGGGCGCCAAGCTACTACAGAGCTCATAGGATGCATAACATATCGCTGCGACGCTGCATGGCCCATTGGTTTTACCTCTAGAATCAAAAGTGAGTCCAGACTTAGAACTGCAAGAATTCTGTTTCAGGGACAGCTCATCTGATAACCAGGAATGCATTTAGCTAGTTCCTTAGCTCTGGCTTCTGCCCCAGATCTTTTTCTTTCTGAACTTATTTCTGAATAGTTTTCTTTTTGTCCTGTGAAAAGAAGCTATTCTGCTGTAGTCCATTTTCCTTTCCATTCATGATGAGAGGTTTAACTAAGGGGAAATTTCTTTTTCCAGCCCAGAGATTGATGCTCCCTACATCACTGAGGAGGAAAAAGAGAGACTTCTGGGATTGTATCAGTACTTACACAGCCGGGCCCATAATTCTTCCCGTCCTCTGAGCTACATCTATTACACTGGATCTAATGAAAATCTCCTGGCTTGGGTAAGTTACACCTCAGCGGCAGTTGCTAGAAAAATCACAGTAAAAGCAAAACCTGGGGCTGTAACTGGATGTACTAGCTTATTATCTGGGTTCACCAATTTAGAATTACAAGATCAGAAATGGATGCTAGCTTGTATTGCAAAAAATGCTTTGCTTTTTGTACATTTGCTCTTTGCGGGTGTGTCCTCTGGGTACATTTCCCAATGTCCATTAACTTAATCTTTAAAAATTGCATGGTAAGTGTGATGGTTAAAAGAGCATGCAAGGTTTAAAGCAGCAAATAATTCTTCATCAGGTTTCTTCTCATTTCTTCTTATTAACATCCTCTCTCACCAACAACACCTGAACCAGTGAAAAATACCAAAACCTCAATCTTGGCAACTACCACGACAACAATTCTTCTTCTAGAGGAGTGGGCTTGCACTGTTGGCATGTTGTAACAGAGCTTTAACATTTCCTTTTTTCAGGTAACTAGTGCCTTTGAGCTCTACGTATGCTTCAGCCCCCTGGGAACCAAAGCAGCAGCTGTCAGCGCTGTCAACAAACTTATGAGGTGGATCCGCAAGGAAGAAGACCGGCTCTTTATATTAACACCCCAGACTTACTGACTGCTGCGGCCTGTGTCGTCTGCCTGGGGTTCCTCAGTGCCAGTGAATGCCTGAAGGGACGTCCTCTTGCCTCTGGGGTGACTAAACCCTCTCTCAGAGATTCCCTCCCCAACCAGAAATGGGAGGAGGAGAAAAGGTGGGTCAGAGGAGAGCAGAGTTTTGTGCCCACAGGGAGCATATGGGAAGGAGACTTGCATTTCAGTTTGTACTATATTTTAAACATTAACCCTACTGCATCTGGAACTGAAACATGGATCCTCCTGGCCTTCATCCATGTGATTGCTACCCAAGATGCTCTTCATCCCAAACATAGAATGTAATTTCTGCCACTTTTTTTTTTTTTTAGATTGTCTTAAACCAAATCCTGTCCACATCTCCAGAGTGTGTTTTCCCCTCCTCTCCTAACAAGCTTCTGTTGGGAGAAGTTCAGGCAATTGTTTTCCTGTATTGTTGCCCAAGCCAATGCATCAAGGAGTCTAGTGTACTTCATTGCCCATGGCTTCCCTAATCTTTAATGACTTCCCAAATGTCCTCTGTGTCCAACTTGTGCCATGCTGCCTTGCACCTGAAGCAGTGGGTCATCAAAGCAGCACGTACTGTGGAGCAGAGAGAGCATTTTATGAACAGTCTGGCTCCCTGCTGCACACTTCCCTTTGGAATTGGCTTAGGTCACTGATTCCTTCTAGTTTTTATGCAAGTTCCTAGTTTGCAAAATTCTGATGTATCCACATCTCTGCTATTATACTCCACATGCTGCCCACACAGACTGGGGCGTAGGAAGGGGTGTGTGGTGGGGGCGGTCCACCCCGGGTGTCATCCCAGAGGGGGTGACAAAATCCTCCCTGGGTAGATCGCTGCCGTGCCGATCACCCCCTCAGGTGAATCACACCACCCCCGGGTGCACGGCTTGTGTGCCGCTCTGGGTGCCTGATAGACTTTTCTTTATTATATTACTCATAATTTCAACCACAAAGGAAAGCTGCAGGTTCAAGGATAGGTGTAGATAATGCAAGACTCTTTTAATTGTTTAACAATTGTTTAGACTGATCACTTTCAGACTGAGGACATACCAGAAAAAAACAAAAGCTCAGATTTTATCCATCCCAAGGACAGAATGATTTACACTGTTAGATGACAAAAAGGCAAAGGTGTTTTCCACATCAAGCTTAAACCACCTTTTTCTTACATCTGTCTGCAATTATATTTTGCATTCTATCCTTTCGTTAATAACATTCCTACAAAGTGCAAATAGGAAGAGAAAAGACAGAGATGCTTTTTTGGCCTCGTGTTATAGGAATGCTCGGAGGCGATGCAATCTACTCAGGAGGCAGACTTGCAAATTTCACGGGCGACAAAGGAGCTAAGTTCTACTCCCCATGCCCAACACATCTGTGATGTAACAGGAGATTATTCCCATCCATGGTGAAGCAATCACATTCCACGTACCGTATACACATAATTAAAGAATGCGCTGTGCTCCAGGAATAACAAAAAGTCTAGTGAAAAGCATACATATGGAAGTGGTGATTGTACCTGCAGTCCACTCTGTAATTGCTTCATTATAAGAAATGTAGAGACAGATCTGGAGGGAGGCACATGTATAGCTGATATTCAACCCAGCGAAAAACATAGCAAACAACAAAATCAGGAAAGAAGGTGTGGACTACATTTGAGAGGTTTGGGAGAATACAAAGGATTGTGCTTAGGTCTTCCAAGATCCAAAGTAGATCAGCAAAGAGAATTCTCTCTCTCGGGTTGACCTCTGTAATATACACAGAGAGAAGACCATACAGTTATTCTAAAGTCTCATTTACCTCAACCAAATACTGAGCATTATTTATCCTTGGCCATGATCTCAGACGCGTAGTAAACCTTTGCCTGGGTTGTACCACCTCAGATTGCAGGTGGGGGGGTTGCTCATGTGACCAAACATTCTTTTGTACAAAAGGAATATAACATTTTCTAGCCCATGGAGAAATAGCATGTCAGGGAGAAGGCTAGGCTGGACCTCTTCTCCCTGACATCCAGTTTTCCATGTGAATGATGTTTTTTGGAATGATAGGTATTCAGTTTTTGCATGCATGCTGCAGTTGTACAGCCCTAGGCCCAAGTTCGCTGTCTCCATGTGACCCCAGACCTAGATGTGAGACTTTGTAGGAACTCAATACTTTAAGCTTGTTTAAGCTTGTGTGAGAGAGGGGGGATGGTGGGGGGAGAGAAGGTTAATGTGACATACCAATGGCAATGTAATTCATTAAAGCAAATGAGAAAAAGCATTGTGTCAACTCCTGTCTCTAAAAGGCTGGGAACACGACAGCCACAGGGTGGCAGCAAAGGGTCAGCAGTGTGAAAGCTTTCTTACTGATCAGGGCAGTGACAACACAAACAAGAAATCGATCCAAATGGAATTTTAAAAATGAACAAATTTCCTGTGCTTACAGTGTGTGAGTCCAAGGTCACATCTTCTGCTACACATGTGAATTAGAAAGTCATATACTGTAGTTGCTTTAGATTTCTACAGTTACAATATTCATGATCAATTCCTTAATAACTTTTATGGTAACTTTCATTTTCAGTATATTGGAACCTCCATTGAGAAAACCTCAATTACCCAACTAAAAATCCTACTTAATCCACACTCATTTTTGTCCTTCACATATCATGTAAAATCTCTCTAAATAGTACTTTCATTAATCCAAAGTACATCATTTGAGTTTTCTGGATAACATCTCCCCTAACCTTACCTAACCTTTTGCTAATTAAACCATTTGGTTTCAGGAAATTTGCAGTAAAATTGTTACTTTCTTTGTTGGGTTGTGCAACTTGCAGCTGGTACATGTCGTATCAAGGGTGAGCCCAGATAGGGCGTGCTTTAGGATTAGGCAAAGATATCAATTCCAAAAGAGTGTAAGAGAAGTTTTGTTGTTCATCCCTTATGAGCACCCCTGCTTGCAGTTCTTTTGCCAAAGTTTGTGTTCCTTTTTGTTCTGCTCATTTGGATAAGACTTCCAGTTTTTGAAGGAAGACTTCTGCCTCTTAATAGCTCATTTGACTACTTGTTAACCCCACTGCCATCCTCTTGCTCCTTTCCTGACCTGTAGTATACACTTCAGTTGAGCTTCTAATATTGTGTTTTTCAACAGCACCCTGCCATTTTGGAGTGACAAAACCTTATTGACTTTGACTTTCAGCTTCCTTTTTATTAATCCCCTCATTTTGGGAAGTTTTCTCTTTTGACAAATGTGACCATGTTGAATTTTCTTGGCAATTTGCCATTGACAGGTATGTTTACTTTAATAGCGTTTAATAGTGTTGCTGAACCAATTGGTCACCGCTCCCAATTGGTTCAACAACACTTATAGCCTGTAGCAGGTTCTTGGGCACCACCAAATATTATGCCCAGGGTGCTGCCCTCTGGTTGGCTCCATGACCATATGCACTATAAAAAGGTAAAGGGACCCCTGACCGCTAAGTCCAGTCACAGACGACTTGGGGTTTGTGCCTCTCATCTTGTTTTACTGGCCATTTTACTGTCCTCAGACAGCTTCCGGGTCATGTTGCTAGCATGACTAAGCCGCTTCTGGCAAACCAGAGCAGCGCACAGAAACGCCGTCTAACTTCCCAATGGAGCGGTACCTATTTATCTACTTGCACTTTGACATGCTTTCGAACTGCTAGGTTGGCAGGAGCAGGGACCAAGCAACGGGAGCTCACCCTGTTGCAGGGATTCGAACCACTGACCTTCTGATCGGCAAGTTCTAGGCTCTGTGGTTTAGACCACAGCTCCACCTGTGTCCCATATGTACTGTACTAGAGCAATTATTAGGGTTTCAATATAGTTCACCCATTTGTCATGACTGGAACACATGTGTAGCCAGTCTATGTGATGGTAGTTGAAGTCACCCTTTTCTGGATGCTTCGTTGATTTTATTCTTCATCTCAAGATCTCTGATCATTTTGAACGTGGATGATCGCACATCCCCAGTATTAAATTACTCTTGGGGACCCACAACCATCCTGTGGGGGAATCTGCCCCTTTGGGGATTTCTAGCTTGCTGAACTAAATCTCCTGTTTGCATTGCTTGTTCTGTCCTTCGAGGGAGGGCACAGCAACTACTATGCTACCCCACTAAAGAGAGATTCCCAGAAAATATTTCACGAGGGCATTTAAAATGCCTGGAGAAAAGCCGGAAGGAGCCCTACAAAGAAACTGGAAATAATAGTATGAATGCCAGAGACGGATGATATAATCATGGTTTTGATTTTGCTACTTTAATTCAGTGCAAGCAATTCCTGTGTAGAAAGGAGCTCTTGATGCCTTTTGTAAAATAGTTGTCAGCTTTAACAACCCTTACATTGCCTTATTTAAATCTTCTCAACACAAATCACATTTTAATAAGCTTTATTAAGAAAAATGTAGGGCAAGATTGTGAAACGCTTTGCAGATCACTTGATAACTAAAACGTTTATCTTTTGGGATGCAGTTACTGTTATGGTAAGATGATGGGAATTAGTGTCTGCCGCGTGTGGGAGAAAACAATCCCCGATCTGTAAGATTTCTTTATTTATTTAGAGCATGTCTACCTTGGAGCCTTTCAGTCCCCACCACAAAAACCTTTCAGGGCAGCTTATGTGGAATAAAGGAAGACAGCCCCTTCCTGTGGGCTTACAAAAATACACAACACTAAAGGAAGAGGGAAAGCAAACTCAGGCACCAATTCTTAAATAGCTGTTCATATAAGTACTAGCTCAGGAATGGAGAGTTCAGAAATGGGTTGGGGGCAGGGGGACCTAGTGGAGCTGGCCTTCCAGCAAAGCTAATGGAATGGGGCCTGCTCCCATCTTGCTCACAGTGGCAGCCAGCCGCCTATTGGAATGGCTGCTGTCACATGACATTTGGGGGGGATGTAAATAATTCATTTGCAAATGCACAATAGGGATCATAAAAATATATGCTGTACGTGGAAAGGCAACAGAGGTAAAGAAGCCAAGAAGGAAATGGATCAGAAATAATCAGGAAAACAGAGAAATAAAGACTGATAAGATGCAATTTGATTTATGGGTCATAAGATGCAGTCATGTTGCATTAATACTAGTTATTTAAAAATCTACTATCATATAGGAAAAGAAAATAATGGTTTGAGATGCCTGGGTGACCCCCCTCTTTGATAGTTCTCTTCTTTCATAAAATGTGTTAGATTTTTAGAGCCCAGTACAGTGGTACCTCGGGTTACAGATGCCTCAGGTTACAGACTCCGCTAACCCAGACGGACATCCAGAACAAATTACGGTAAGTTCTTAACCTGAGGTAATACTGTAAATAAAAAGTGTTCCGCAAGCCATCTTAAAGTTAGAACTGTTTCCTTCTGTTCGCTGAAAGCAACTCTGCTCCTTATGCACAAAGACGGTAGGTTGTAGACGGACCCCTCTCATGATTTCAAAACACAGAATAATCCTCCCCTCGTACTTGTACCCTCTTCCCCCATGATGCTGCTGTTGCTATGAATCTAGCATTATGTAGTCCACCAGGCCACTGAGGGCATGTGTGCTTGTGAGCATACAGATGCATGTCAACCCGCCAGGTGTGTTTCTCTTGTGAACATTATGGCAATACGTTATTCACCTGGAGATATTACTTGCTGCACAGAGTGCAACTCTCAGGTTCTGTCTCTGCCTTGTCTGGCAGACTGTGCCTGGGTGGGAGGAAGTGTGCAAGGGAGGGAATAGCACTGATCGACTTTAGGATCCGTGTGTGGGTCTTTACCTTACCCATATTACACAGTAGCAGCCCACCTACCCGTCCATTCTGTATTTACCACTGCATATTTCAAAAACAAGAACCGCTTTGCCTTCTGTTGGGCAGCATGAGACAGCTGCCCAAGGCAGCTGATTTGGGGTGTAGTAAAAGTGCAGCGAATTGTTCCTTATTTATATTAATGCCTTTTGTTCCTCCCAGCGAGAGGCTGCTTGTAAAGTTTTCAGGAGCCAAATAGCTAAGTTGGCCTTGAATGACTACTATGCTTCTTGACCGGGGATGGGGAGGGGTAAGGGGGAGACATTGCTATTTCTCCTCAGGCAGCAAAATGTTTTAGGAGTGTCCCTTTTCTCCCTCACCTGTGAGAAAACCAATGGGAGAAGGCGATTTTGAGCTGCGAGGTGGCAGGAGTGGAAAGTATTAATCAGGACGTATACACATCATACATTTAAAGCACCCCCCAAAATGAATCCTAGTTCACCCTCAGAGCTATAATTCCCAGCACCCTTAAGTAAGCGTCAGAGGGCGTGTGCTGCGTACTCTCCCGGGCAGCTTCCAGTTACGACATAGTGTAGCCCTTCCCCAGGATCCTTTGAGGGGGTTTTTTTAAGCAATAAATTTCATGCAACTCCTCGTAACCATCCACCCACATACTACGCATGCCAGACAAGTGCCGATGCCGCTGTATTATTTCGTAATGTCTGAAATCAAAACGAGCCTACAAACAGAAGAAAGGCTACTGTGGAAAACATTAAAAGCAACAACTTTATTACAGCATAATAAAACGTTTAAAGTCGTTAAGAGTCCTCTCACTCTTTTTCTTTTTGCTACTCCAAACCCAACACAACATGAAACTAAACCCAAGGGATACAAGCCGCGGAACGGAGGCAATCACGGCTTCCGGTCAGGCACCGCGGTGATTATAGACACGCGTCTTTCCCTTGCAGACGTTAGAAAGGTACTCTGCGCGAGCCGCAGCCGGCCAAAGTCCTCTGGCCGCAGCAGAAAGCGCGGGGTGAGAGCTGGGACGGGTTGCGCCCTGTTCCGCCGAGAAGTGGCCCCGAAGAAGTAGCCACAGTCGCCAGCGCCGGCTATCAGGACACAGCCCGAGGGGACAAGCGCTTTCTCTGTCCCTGTCTCTCTCTCGCCAGACAGGGCGACTTCTGAGCGCGCCAACCCGGGCTGCGCCTCCCTCCCTAGGAAGTCATTTGTCCTACAAGGGCGTCCGCTCCGCTCCACTCCTCGACGACGGCGCTGGGACGCGACCCAAAGGCGGGAACGGGCTGCTACGGAAGCGGCCCGGCAGAAGGAGGAGGCGGAGGCGGGCTGAGTGCCGCCCTCGGCGCGCTGTCCCCGCCCGGTCCCGTCCCGTCCTGCGCCTGGGAGCCTCCCCGGCCAGGTGTGTAGTCGGCGCCGAGTTCAGAGAGTCCGAGACGGCGGCTGCGGCGGGGTGAGTCCTTGGCCACGGGGAAGTCGCTCGGGAAGGAGCTCAGAGGGGGCTCAGCCTTGAGGTGGGCAGTGCTGCCGGCCTTACCTTTCGCCTAGGCTCGGTTTCTTTTCCAGTCCACGAGCGCGTAGCGGGATCTGAATCAGGATCTGGGCGCATGGAAGGGGCGAAACTTCTCGCTCGCCCGCCGCGCCTGCCCCGAGGGGGATTCGCGCGGGGCGCTCGCCCGCCCTTCGGGGGGAGAGGGCTTTTCCCGCCTGGGTCACCTGTTGCCCAGGGCGCTTGGGAGAAGGAGAATTCGAGCGAGGGCAATGCCGCCAGCCTGCCTTCCGCTTCTGCTCCGGAGTTGGCCTCAGCTCGCAGCAGGGCACACTAGTAGACACCCATTGCCCACAACTATCACACGGCTTTTCTTTTCTTTTAATGCACCCTTTTATATGCGCGCCCACGAAAAATGCAGTGTGCGAAAACAACAAGGAGAGGTTCGTTTGGCATCCTCACTTGCTGCGCTTTAGCCAGCAAGCAAGAAGCTATTAAAATAGTCGATGACTGTACCTCCTTCCTGATATTCTCTTGATAGATGGGTGTGTCAAGGGCAGTTGCCTTTTTCTGATTTAATCCTGATAGTGTTTTGCTGTGCTTTTTGGAGCTGTAATTATTATTATTATTAGTGGTGTGTCTGTGTGTATATATATATATATTTATATATGTAATTGATATTTGTGTAAGCTGCCTTAACCCCTTAAGATTGAAAGGTGAGGCAAAACTGTTTCATCCCGAAACAGTGCTTGTTGGTGTGTGTTATGCAGGTAGGGTTGCCAGGGACTTTGGCCTTGCTGGGGCTTCCCAGTGAGTGTACACTCCTGGTGCCAAATGTGCTTTTGCTGTTGTGTAATGTTTGAAGTCAGAACCCCCTTAAACCCCTCCATCTTTTCAGTTGTGCACTGGGGAAATAAACTTACTGGGTGATTCATGTTATTGCACTTGTTTGGGAGTAACTTCATGGCATTCCTGAATATGCATACATAGAATCAGAGTTAATGGATGGAGATATTTCTACAGGAGAGTAGGCACTTAAAATAAAGTATCTGGGTGTTCCATTATTATGTGTTAGCCACACCCAAGAGTGCACCTTTGCACTGTGTGCGCATTTCCTCTCGTATATGTAGGATTGTGTGTGCTGCACCCAGTGATAATGAGATTTGATTATCCAGATCACTTAATGTTTGCTTCATTTGTTAATTCAAAGAGAGAGCACCATTTTTTTTTTATTCTTTGGGGATTTCAGGAATATTGAAAGCTGCATTATAGAAAATCAGACCATTGGTCTATCTAACTTAGTACTGCCTACACTGACTGGCAGCAGTTCAGCCAGGGATTATTACCAGGCCCACCTGGTGATGCTGGAGATTGAACCAGGGATGTGAATGAAAGCAGATGCCCTACCACTGAGAAGCGAAAAGATATCACATAAATTCAGAGGCATAGCTGGGGGCACTGAGCGCCACACTGCAGGGGTTGAAACTTACCATGGGGCCTGCAGCTCGCCCGAGCCATGCGTCTCTCCTGGAAGTGATGCGGTGGCTCAGGCGCCTGCTGGTTCTGCGCTGCCCGAAACGGCAGCGTGGGGCTTGCACCCGCTCTCCCTCAGCTACCCTACAACTGAGGGGGAGGCAGCGGTGAGGCTCCAGGCAATGTGCCCTGCCCCAACTTGCCCCGCCCAATGTAAAACTGACTGTAAATATTAAATATTATGCTGCTGCATAAATTAAAAGTGGCAAGAGCTCACTCAAAACACACCATATTTTTCCATGTATAAGACGCCCCCATGTATTTTTGGGGACTCCAAATTAAGAAAACACCCCTCAGCACTATCCGTGTATAAGACAAGCCCCAATTTTATTTTATTTTATTTTATAAATATTTATTGAGATTTTTTAAATACAAAATGCAAAAATAATACACAATATAACATGTATCATAACATATTTTCAAAGCCTCTTTGGACTCCTTCACGTCTCCTGCTCCCACTTGCATCATTGTGAACTTTTCCCAGCAATTTATCATCTTGTTTACATTCTTATATCTCATTCAATTAATTTAATCTAATAATTCTCCAAAAATTTTATATTTTCCTCAATCTCACTTATCGTCAAATTTCAAATCTAATTCAATGGTAGGCAATTATTTATGATCTAGCATCCTTCTTAGCATTCAACCAAATTGCAATACTTTTGTAAATAAATCTTGAATTTCTTCCAGTCTTCTTCAACCCTCTCTTCTCCCAGGTCTCGAATTCTGCCAGTCATCTCGGCTAGTTGCATATAGTCCATCAGCTGCATCTGCCACTCTTCCAGTGTGGGTAGATCTTGAGTTTTCCAGCTCTTAGCGATAAGTATCTTTGCTGCCGTTGTTGCATATATAAAAAATGTTCGGTCCTTCTTTAACACCTTCTGGCCGACAATGCCCAGAAGGAAGGCCTCTGGTTTCTTAGTGAAGGTATACTTAAATACCTTTTTCAACTCATTATATATCATTTCCCAGAAGGCCTTCACTCTAGGGCAAGTCCACCAGAGGTGAAAGAATGTTCCTTCATGTTCTTTACATTTCCAACATTCATTATCAGACAAATGGTATATTTTGGCAAGTTTAACTGGGGTCATGTACCATCTATATATCATTTTCATTACATTTTCCTTCAAAGCATTACATGCAGTGAAGTTCTGCCCAGTGGTCCACAACCTTTCCCAGTCCTCAAACAAAATATTATGCCCAATATCCTGAGCCCACTTTATCATAACTGATTTAACCATTTCGTCTTGTGTATTCCACTTCAACAGCAAGTTATACATTCTTGATAATACCTTATTTTTTGGTTCTAACAATTCTGTTTCCAACTTCGATTTCTCCACCTGGAACCCTACCTTTTTGTCATTTTTAAAAACTTCTTTAATCTGAGCGTAATGTAACCAGTCTCGCACTTTATCCTTCATTTTCTCCAAACTCTGCAATTTCCAATTGTCTCCATCTTTTTCTAATATTTCCCAATATTTTGGCCATTTGGCCTCCATATTGGGTCTTTTTCGGGCCTTAGCTTCCAGAGGTGAAAGCCACCTCGGAGTTTTATTTTCCAATAAGTCTTTGTATTTTGTCCAGACATTATAAACTGCTTTCCTGACAATATGGTTCTTAAAGACCTTATTGATCTTAACCTTATCGTACTGTAGCACCCTGCTTGTGGTTAACGCTTAGCTGGAATGAAATATTCAACGCAGCAATAGAGAAATTAAAATAATAATTTATTTGTCAGACAAATAAATATGAGGCACAGTGGTATATGGTTACCAAGCTCTGGCCTGGCCTCCTGCCATTCTGGCCAGCACTTATATTTCCTTAATCCAGCCCCCTTGCTCCTCCTGTGGCTGCCTCTGTCCAATCAGCCTGGTTAAAATTCCTATTGGCTGTTTGCTAGAACCAATCACAAAAGATACACCCATTTCCTTCTGCCCTTTTATGGAAATCAAAAAGCTATATATTCTTCTATCTATAAATGACAAATAAGTAGTAATATATCTTACATGTGTCTCAACAAGGAATCTTAATTACCAGCTCACCTCTTGCCCTCCTTGCCCTATTGCCTTCCAAAACAGATGGTTAATCTTGAATTTTTATCTTAAACATATGTCAAGGATTTTGAGTTCACATCAACATTGAGAGATCTCCTTCATCTGAAGGTTTCTAAACAAAAGGCCTGACAACCATATATCAGGAGTGTTCGATGGCGTCTCCTGTCTGGCAAGGGGGGCTGGTGGCTGACTTAATTTCAGGATAGTTACAACTCTTACAACTATATGAAATAAGAATCTAGCATTTCTTAAATCCTTTGCATAATTATATTTAAGCTAATATATTTAATACATAAATAACCTTTTAAAAGGAAAAGAAATCTTAAAAGGATCTTAGTTTAAGAAAGAAACAGCTTTAGAAAAGACTTCCCAAAAATGTTCTGTTTCTGCCAGCCAGACCAGTTGCTTTTTCACTGCTCTTGACCTTTTTAACCTTAGGAAGAAGATATGGCTCATTTTACTATTTATCCACCCTTAATTTGTAGGGTCAGTGTAACCTTGGCTGTCAGCCTGTAATTCCCTTTTTACGACTTTGAGAATTGTTTTCTGCTATAAATCAGGGGGGCCCCTTGTCTAGGAGAAAAACATTTTGCCAAGGTTCTTAGGCAGCTGGTCTTCTGCCTGGCATAAAACATTTGAAGATCTTTAAGCTCATTTTAAAATACAAGCCCTGATTAAACATATAAGCTTTAATAAAAATGCAAGCTTATGATTAGATGCCTCATTACCATAGGTATGCATGCCAACCAAAAGCAATGTTAAAACCTTCCAGGTCCAATACGTCAGTGTCTTCGAGAAGTAGCCAGTCTTTTAGCCAGCAAAAAGCTGCGGCTTCATAGTACAACTTTAAGTCCGGCAGGGCAAAGCCCCCTCTTTCTTTCGCATCAGTTAGTATCTTAAACTTAATTCTGGGCTTTTTGCCCTGCCAGACAAATTTAGATATATCTCTCTGCCACTTCCGGAAGCACTCTGTCTTGTCCACTATCTGCAATGTTTGGAACAAAAACAACATCTTTGGCAATACATTCATCTTAACAGCAGCAATTCGGCCTAACAAAGAAAGCTTCAATTTTGTCCAACTATCCAAGTCTCTCTTAATTTCAGACCAACATTTTTCATAGTTATCCTTAAATAGACTCAGATTCTTTGCTGTTATGTTTACCCCTAGGTACTTTACTTTTTTAACCACAGTTAGTTCTGTTTCTCTCTGAAACCGTTCCGACTCTGTATCTGTCAGATTTTTCCCTAACACCTTAGTTTTCTGTTTGTTTAGTTTAAATCCCGCCACCCGACCAAAATCTTGAATCAGTTGTAGTACTCTTTTTGTACTAGATTCTGGCTCCTGCAGGGTCAAAACTAGGTCATCTGCAAAAGCTTTAAGTTTATATTGTTTCGTTCCGACCGACAAGCCCCAATTTTAAACCTATTTTTTTGGTAAAAAACAAACAAGCCTAGTCTTATGCACGGAAAAATACAGTGTATATATATATATATAAATTTATGCAATCTGGTATGATTTTATTTCCTTTTCAAACTCTGAGGCCTTTGGCAGGGGGGTTGTCCCAGCATCCAGTATAGAATGGTGGGGGTAACCTTGTTTCTTGATTCCAGAAATAGAAAGGTTTATATGGCAGACATTATTAGAAATGAAATAAGGCTCACAAAGAAGTCAGTCCCAAATTGCCAAAAGAATCTGGCAGTTTTATCATCCAGATTATGTAAAAACCAGAAATAAAAGGAAAGGGAATTGGTTCAATTACTGAAGAATGTAGTAAAAATAACTGTCTTGACAAACTTTAATTAATAATAGATGTACCAGTCATCTGTTGTTATGTTTTACTTTTTTGTATTCTATTGTTTGTATTGTCATATTCAATTCAATTAAAATGATTAATATGAATAATTTTAATTAAATTTTTAACATTACTAAAACCTTTTTAAAATAAACCCACTGTGCAATGAACCCATTGATAGTCAGTGTAAAACTGCCTGTAAATATTAACTGATGTAGACCAATTACATATATAGGAAATAATACTTACGAAGTTATTATTATTACATACTCCACCTACTTTTTGGTATAATTTTTACTGAGAAAAGAATGGAATTCTTTGGGTTTTTTTAATCCATGAGATTTTGACATCCTAGATCCTTTACTGTCTGGTGAAAACATCAGATCAAAAGCAACAACAATTAGGACACAGATGTGATGATGGGCACCAGCTAAAAGTTGTTGAGCTTTCTTGGCAAAATCACAATTTATTTGTCCAAAACGGCACTGCCGACATGGGTTGCCATACATCCGGATTTTCACGAACATTGTATGGCTGGATTTTCACGGACAGTATAGCCTCTGTAGAGGATTCCTTTACACAAGGAGATCCAACTCCCTTTTATTGTACGACCCACAAAAACTTATGCTGTAAAAAGGGAACTTCTGTTTCAACTTTTAAACACCTTCTGAAAACTTTCTTATTCCACCAGGTCTGTCCAGGCAGTTAAGAATGCATCTTCCCACAATTGCTAATTGATTTCTGCTTTTAACTGGTTTTTACAATATGCTTTTATGCAGGGGTTTGTGTTTTTTTCAGCCAGAACTTGCTGGAACCCAGTTCTGGCACCTCTCAGGTGGGCACCATTGCCATTATAAGAGAACAAGGGAGGTGTTCATGGTGAGTTCTGGCACCTCTTTTTCTAGAAAAATAGCACTGGTTTTATGTATTTTATTTATTTTTGTTGTAAACCTGTAGAATGCCCTTCCATCAGATGTCAAACAGATAAACAACTATACAACTCTCTGAAGGCAGCTCTGTATCGGGAAGTTTTTAATTGTGTGATGTTTTGCTGTGTCTTTATGAAGTTGGAAGCTTCCCAGAATATGAATATTTTTATAAATAAAATATAAAAATATAAGGAATCTGTTCATCTTTTAGGTGCCACAGAACTGTTGTTTTTGCTGCAGCAGACTCAACACCGCTTCCTAATATCTTTCTCTTCTATCGGATGCTCCGTAATACTTAAATGCAAGCTTGTTTTCTTTTTTCTTCAATGTCAGTCATTCATATTTTCTCTCCCTTTCAGCTGCAATGCGATGGTAGACTATTCTGGATGGATTTCAGCTCCACACAGAACTGAAAAGCTGAGGTAGTCTCTGACGTCTGGGACTCTGCATTACTGTTACCTCCCTAGTATGGGTGTATCATTGTTATTTTGCCTCACATTGGGGTTATTGCCCACAATAATCATTGGGAAGGCATGGCAATGCCCACCTCGATGGTCTGACTCAACCAGAGATTTCACAGTGAAGTACAGCTTCCCTACATTCGATGCTGGGAGTTCCATTCAGAACATTGTCACTTCTGAGTACGATGATGCGATCTTTGTTGCAGTTCGGAACAAGATCTTCATGTTGAACTCAAAGATGGAAATTCTGTCTACGATAGTGACTGGTCCCTGGGGTAACGCCGCGTGTGAGATCTGTGCCAAATGCCCCGTGAAAGGGCCAATGAACCCCGAAGATACAGATAACATAGTTCTAGTGTTGGATCCTCAAGAATTTTGGCTTTATAGTTGTGGGACTTCCCATCATGGAGTCTGCTTCCAGCATGAGATTAAAACAAAGGGCAATGTTGTGTCAGTCGACACCAAATGCCTGTTCTCTGCTAAATTTAACAGGCCTTCTGAGTGTCCAGACTGTGTGGCCAGTCCTTTAGGCACTAAAGTTGTAGTTTCTGATATGACAAACACAGTTTACTTTTACGTTGCCTCTACCATTAACAGAAACATTGCGGAGACATATAGCCCCAAATCCGTGTCTATACGGAGACTCAAGAGTAATGCGGAAGGGTTCGACCATCCTTTCCACTCGTTAACGGTGCTACCTGTGTTTCAAGACTCATACCCAATTAACTATGTGTATTCCTTTGAATACCGGGATTTTGTATATTTCCTAACAGTCCAAAAAGAAAACCCTGAGTCCAGCGTGTACCACACTAGGGTCGTACGGCTCAGTACTGAAGAAACAGAAGTGCGCACGTACCGTGAACTGAACTTGGACTGCCGCTTTAACACCAAGCGGAAGAGGAGTCTTGGGGCAACCCCCAGGGATGTCGTTTTTAATGTTTTGCAAGCAGCTCATGCTACTCAGCCTGGCTCGAAACTGGCTCCTGAGATCACTGTCAGTGATGCTGACAGAGAACTGGTTCTCTTTGGGGTGTTTGCTGAAAGCTTGCCAGGCAGCAAAGTGCCCCGGAATTACTCGGCTGTTTGCGCTTTCCCCGTGAACAAGATAAATGAGGCTATCGATGAAGGGATGAAGGAGTGCTGCAATGTGGATGTCCACAACAGTGTGCCTCGAGGACTGAAGTTTTATCAGGGTTTGGAGTACTGTCCACATAATGTGAGTTCCCAGCAATCATTTCCCGTCTTCTTACATGAAATTATTGTATGCGATATCAGAGGTGATTCTTAGGCCTGGTTGGAGGAAATTATCATTAGTCACTTATATACAGTATTTTTTACAGGCTTTAAAAAAAATATTCAAAACAGTTCTTTGAGATAAGTTGCACTAAGACCCATTTTAAAGACAGGAAATTAAGAAACTGTGAAGCAAGGTTACATGAGCATTGTATATTTACCTCAGAACAGACAGAAACAAGTGGTAGAGAGGTTGCCTGGGTGTTAGTAGGGGAGCCCAGTGCTTTGGGACTCCACCTTCTGGGGTGGTTTGGGACTCTGCAGGCTGCCAGCAAGGTACACCCCCTGCCCATCAAGTGTAGGGAACCAAAAAACAACAACCACCCACCTGGGGGAAGGGCAAGGTTAATGAAACAAAGCACAGGCCAGAGGAGAGTTTCTGCACTGACTTTTAGAGAAAAGAGAGACCTAGCTTCCTTCCTTCCTTCCTTCCTTCCTTCCTTCCTTCCTTCCTTCCTTTTTCTATTAGCCTTTCCATTAGTTCCCACTTGTTCCCATTGTCTGCCTTTTCTGCAAAGCAGGATCATTCCTTGTATCTACAACCTGAGTATTTGGTTTTGCTACCTTTATCAGAAATGCCGTGGCTGTCCAAGGGCGGAATCTGGTGGGGGCGGAATGGAGCTGGCCAGCTGTAAACATGGCAGATGTGGGCTTTTAACCTGAGTGCAAATACCAGCACTGTAGCCACCAGACCATACTTGTTAACTGAGGTGAACTGACATTACACAAAACCAAAAGAGACCTCTGCTGTGTCCTCTCTTTCTCTCTTTTGAAAAAAACATTTCTTCAGATCTTGATACTAGTACAGTATTGTTTTTCATGAAACATGAGAGTTCTGTCAAACTTTTGCAAACTTTATTTATTTATTACATTTCCAGGCAGTTAGTAAAGTGGTAAAAAATACAATACAAATACAGTCAAACATCGGTTGTCGAATGTAATCTCTTCCGGAAGCCCGTTCAGCTTCCGAAATGTTCAACAACTGAGGTGTGGCTTCAGATTGGTTGCAGGAGCTTCCTGCACACACGTGAAAGCTGTGCTGGATGTTCGGCTTTTGAGAAACATTTGAAAACTGGAGAATTTACTTCTGGGTTTTTTGCGTTTGCCAGGGACGCAGGTGGCGCTGTGGGTTAAAGCCTCAGCGCCTAGGGCTTGCCGATCGAAAGGTCGGCGGTTCGAATCCCTGCGGCGGGGTGCGCTCCCGCTGCTCAGTCCCAGCGCCTGCCAACCTAGCAGTTCGAAAGCACCTCCGGGTGCAAGTAGATAAATAGGGACCGCAAGTAGATAAATAGGGACCTTTAATAATAACCTTACTTAATTTGCTGATTTTTCATTATACTCAAAAGCAAGGTACAATAGTAGTAGTAATTATTATTATTACCAGCGGGAAGGTAAACGGCGTTTCCGTGTGCGGCTCTGGCTCTGGCCAGAGCAGCTTCGTCACGCTGGCCACGTGACCCGGAAGTGTCTCCGGACAGCGCTGGCCCCTGGCCTCTTAAGTGAGATGGGTGCACAACCCCAGAGTCTGTCAAGACTGGCCCGTACGGGCAGGGGTACCTTTACCTTTACCTTTTTTTTTGCGTTTGGGAGCTGAAACATTCCAAAACGGAGGCGTTCGGGAGCCAAGATTTGACCGTAAAACAAAACCATAATTTAAAAATGTGAAAACATAACAGACTGCCAACATTAATCTTACATATCCTCACAGTTAATAATTTCAGGGTTGCTGGGAACAGTATCTTTCAGCCATCAAATATTTCTTCTTCATCAACATGTTGGAAAACTTACCCAGTTCCATGATATCATTCTGTTCTACATTCCCCACCCAGGCTAATGACCTCCAACAATATGTTGGGTGAAGGAGAAAACACACAGTTTGGTGATATTATGGTACTGAAAGGGTTTCTGCACATACAGGATGGCAGTCTAACCTTTGGTCCTCCAGATGTTGCTGGATGTTGCTCCCATAATCCCTGACCACTGGTCATGGCAGCCAGGGCTGATCGAAGGTGGAGTCCAGCAACATCATCTTGAGGTCCACAGATTGGCCTACCCCTATGACCCCTACATTACAGGGAAGATGGAGAGAACCAGACTCTGGGTTGCCATTTTTAGCAGCAGCTCCATGCTATGAACAAAGCATAGTTCCTTTCTCATTCATCTTCGTGTGGAAAAACTGATCAAGATCCTGTATGCTTGGTTTGTGGATGCCAGTGCAAATCCCCTAAAGATCCAGGATAGTGTTTTTTTTACCTTTAATAATAACCTTACTTAATTTGCTGATTTTTCATTATACTCAAAAGCAAGGTACAATAGTAGTAGTAATTATTATTATTATTACTATTTATTATTTATACCTTGCCCATCTGGCTGGGTTTCTCCAGCTACTCTGAGCAGTTTCCAACAGAATATTAAAAATAAAATCAAACATTAAAAACTTCCCTAAATAATAATAATAATAAGTGGGTGCTAATCCATGAAAGTGTGTGCTACAATAAATCTGTTATTCTGTAAGATTCCACAAGGCTCTTCGTTGTTTTAGCTTCAACAGACTAGCATGGTTACGCATCTGGAAGCTGTTAGATATATTGATAACTCCTCTGGGAATTCTTCATAGGTTTGTTTCCAGACCAGCATTTTAATCTTTATAGTCCAAGATTCTCTAGAACTTACCCACTGATTAAAAGTATTGCTGATCTTCATTTATTTATCAGAATGGCCACAATACGTTCAAATACTGGGAAAAGAAGATACTTTGAATAATGGAGGGTGGGGTGCTACTAGAATAACAAGCATTATGTTTCGGGCCAATGTGGTTTCTGGAATTGCATGTTTTAAGGCTTCTGGCATGCTGGGGATTTATTTATTTTTTTAAAGTTTTAAAACAGAATCAGTCAAAGCATACTTATCTTCCATCTTTGAGTCCCCTCCCCACGCCAACACACGTGCTCTCCCGAATCCTTTTCACATTCTGTGCCTCTGGTTTTCTTTGGTTTTTTTTTAATCTACCCATTTCATTAATATTGAAGCTGTGAAGCAGTCTCCATCTCAGTCTACGTTCATCAGCTTCACTACTATCATTTAGCACATGCAGCTGTTTCATGGCTGCTTGCTGCAACATGTACTTCCGCTTCTTTAAAAGGGAGTGGGGAGGCTTTTGTGTTGGTGGGTGTTTACGGAGTCTCCCATGGTGATGATGTTATTGCATCACTTTCGTTAAAGCTGGAATATAATAAGATAAAACGATTAGTCCAACGAGTTTACGCCGGATGGAGGCAAAACCAGAATTCAGTTGTGGTGGCTGGAATCCAAGTGCACGCCCTTTCTGAAGCGCAGGCAGTCGGAAAATCAAGTATTTCTCCTTTGAAATCTTTTTCGTAATCTCCCTGCTGGGATGGGTTGGGAATGTGCATCTGGTTTGGGCTCTTATGATTGAACAGAGGTGGGAAAGGGTAATTTAAGAAGCACCACTGCCCTTAGGCCAACGTTGGCGTTCCTCAGTGCTGCAGCATGCATACTACAGTTTGCTTTGGTACCTGATATCCCAGGCATGCTTGCAAACACAGAAGAAATACATAGCAGCTCCAATGTGTGCGAAATTTGGTCCATGTGTTCCTTATGGTCCCATTTCTTTACTCAAGGGAGCAGTGTTCTTGTGCAGGCAGCGTAGGGTATAAGAATGTAAGAAGAGATTTGCTGGATCAGGCCAAAGTCCCACATAATGTTGCCTTTGGTTCTCACCGTGGCCAACGAGATGCCTATGGAAAGCATGCCAGCTGAAGTGCAACCGTGCTCCCCACAGGTGGAATTCCCAGCAAGTAGTACTGCCTCCTCTAGCATTGAAAACAGAGCACAGCCATGGTAGCTGTTTTAAAGCCATTGAAGCTGGTGGCCATTGCTGCTTCCCCAGGAGACCAAATTCCATTACAGTGGTACCTCGGGTTACAGACGCTTCAAGTTACAGATGCTTCAGGTTACAGACTCCGCTAACCCAGAAATAGTACCTCAGGTTAAGAACTTTGCTTCAGGATGAGAACAGAAATTGTGCGGCGGCAGCAGGAGGCCCCATTAGCTAAAGTGGTACCTCAGGTTAAAAACAGTTTCAGGTTAAGAACGGACCTCCAGAGTGAATTAAATTCTTAACCCAAGGTACCACTGTATTTAATTAAGTTGCAGACAAAGAAGTTATTTCTTTTGTCTGCCCTGACCCTCCAACATTCAGTGTAACTGGACGTCCCCCAAGTTACAGTATTGTGTGAGAGGAAGAAAAACTTCTCCTTGCCCACTTTCTCCACACCATACATAATTTTATTTATTTATTATTACATTTATATCCTGCCTTTTCTCCAAGGAGTTTGTTATAAGAAAAAAAAACCTGCTCCCTGTCCCTTATGGGGTACCCAAGAGCCCATATAGAGTCCTTATGTAGGTTCTCTATCAGTAGGAGAAAATAGCAGAGGCCAACCAGAGAATATTGAGAAGCAAAGCAGCTAGTAAGCCTGATTTATTAACTGTTGCAACAGGGTGCTTCACAACCACATGCAGGAGAGAGGAGGGACCCCGAACAATGGCGCACAAGCCCTTATATTGACATTTGAAATTGCCCACCCTGGAGCCCAAGACCACCCCCCAATACATCATGCATAAATCACAGAAGGGTTGATCTACAACAGATTCCTGTCTGGCAGGAAACCTGTTAATGGGTTTACCTGGCTGTTAATGAGTTTACCTGGGCAGCCTGGCTATTTTGTGATGATAAATACTTAATTCCTGAGTCCAGATCACAGGCTCGCCCTATTCATAGCTTAAATGTGCCCTTAGGGCAGAATTTGTGAGCAAATGGGGAGATTTTTCCCATTTCTTCCCTCCTTGTAGAGAAACATTTGAGGTCAGTTTGGGAGAGACAAAATGGTTTCAGGACTTTTTTTCCTGTACCGTTTCAGACATACGGTTTATATATTTATGTATGTGTTTGCTTGGTATATGTATTTTATATCTTAGACCTTATAATTCTCATAACACGTTCAAGCTGGCATAAATGGTTCTTCCCTTTCCCATTACATTATGGGAGGTAGGTTAGGCTGAGTGGAAGTGGGCACCCAATGAGCTTCATGACTGAATGGAGACCTGAACCCTGGTCTCCCTAGTCCCAGACCAACACTAAATATTATACTGTACTGGTTTCAATTTATTTTATGTATTAAATTTGTATATCGCCCTTCATTCGTAAATCTCAAGGTGGTTTCTGTATGATACAACAGGAGGGAAAATAAACTGTTCATTGCAACCAGGACTGAAGGGTAAAATTCCAAATATTTAAACCAGTTAGTTTTTTAAAGACAATAGGCCAGAGGGGCATGGCTATTAATTTTATTTATAGAAGGCAATTGGAAGGTATGCAAAAAGTCTCAGCCAGCCATTTGCAGCTGCTTGGTTTTCTCGACTTAGTTACTGGGGAATGCACTTCAAACGTTCAGCATTTCTCCCCCTTTCCGGAGGCAAATCATATTCCTCTCATGTTCCTTATCTCTGTTAGGATGTAGCTGCTAATAGTCCCATTATTACATCGTGTATTCCCAGGTGGCACTGACATAGAGCTGATTCAAACACTGAGAAAAGGCACATCGCACAGTCCTCCTGGGACAATGCTTCTTAAAAGTACATTATCGCTTGCTGTATTCGAGGACTGGAAATGTTGTTTTCCAGCCATTGAGCAAGGATTTTGAAGCTGAGTCTTGATTTTGTGCCCTTTAATCTGTGGGTGCAAGATGTTTAGTTACAGTGTACACCAGTGTACACTAAGACAGAGGTAAAAGTAAGAATTGGAAAGAGATGTGTGAGCAGATGAAAGAGTAAAGACATTTTGAATATGAGGGCAGTGGAGAGGCAAGACAGAGCAAAACTAAGATTAAAGCAAAAATCAGATCATATAGAAAGAGTGATGGGAAAGAGAATGCAAGCAAGCTTATTTGTTAGCATTGGGTATAATCTAATATACAGGTTTGCCTGGGAGCAAGCCCCATGTGCTCCCTATTCATCAAAAAGTCATAATTATTTCCCATCTTTCCCCTCCTGCTTGATGTATGGTTTACATTGTGGCTAGCCCCATACTCAGACTGACATGCCTCGGTTCTTCCAGTAACCACTATGATAAACATGGCCAGAAGTGGTAGCTTGGTCTGTTTATCAAATATTTCCTAACACTTTAATAAACCAAAGCAATGGACTTATGTAACATTTCTAAGTAGGATCTGGGCTAGCTGAGACCTGATGGCTGCACACCCCTTCCTATATATTTGCCCACGCAAACAAAAACATTGGCAGGATGAATAGATAAATGTCACTGGCTCTGCAATTCTGTGATTAAAGTCTATGGATTATTATGCAATAAAGCTTAGTCACCCCCTTTTCTTGATCCTCCTGCATCCTTACATAGATGTCTGGCTGAAGCACAGATTTCTTCAAAAAGAGGAACAGGGAGTAGGCGATAGTGAAATCCCCATGCAGTGTAACCAGAAAACAAGGCCAACGACACTTGAGGCCTGCTTCTCATGACATAGTAACAAAACTATGGCTTACTGGGACTGTTGTGAATGTGTGGGCTCCCAGAGAAGAGCTTAAAGCTACTTTGCTTTTCCTTGGTCCTTTTTGCTCCTGTGCCATGCTGAGCTAAGCTAAGATTTAGATTAGTGTGTTGTCCAAAGGTGGGTTCAGCTTTCTTCTCGCCAACCATGAGCTGCAGCCAAGAACAAGTATTCATGTGGACTCCAGGTAAACTATAACTTGGCTTACCAAGTCATGCAGACTTAGCAGCCAACGTGTATTTTCACAAGTTGGGTCCCCCAGCTCCCAACACACAGCAAAATGTTTCTCATATGTGACACAAGAGTCCAACACCTTCTCTTTAGGCTACACTATTGTTGTGGAGATACTGCATTTGTCCAGCATGCAAACTGTTGCTGGTGAAAATGCAGTTCGTCCCTGATGTATGCATCCACAGCTATTAGGACTGTTGCATGAAATAGAGTTCCATGAATGTCATAGGCATGTGATCACAACTACTTATTCACTTCATTAATGGTTTTGAGAGACGACAGGGACCATGCAGGGAAGTGCTGTTGTTAAAATCTTGTCTTATTTGACGCTCATGCCCCCCAAACCAAGCCTGGAATCTTGGGCAGCAGAAAGAAACCAGGAAGGAGGCTTTGCTTTAAGGCATTTAGGCAGCCATTCCAGCTAAGTTGCAAATCTTGCCTTTGAGCAGCTCTTGTACTGTGAAGATGCTATTGTTGAAGATAATGTAGAATAGAGAGCAGAAGAACTGCATTTGGAATCTGACTATGCGTTCTGACTCTTGGTTAATAATACTCACATTACAAACAAATTTATACAAAAAATTGTTTAAGTTGCACTTGTGAAAAGCCTCCATGTCTTCTCCTTCCCCAGATTCCCAAGTTTGATTCAAGATGGGAGACCCAAATTGGGGGTGCAAATCTGCCACCCTTCCCTGAGTGCCTCTTGAGGCAACTGCTTCAGAAAGGCTTGTGGTGGTACCAGCCCTGCAACTGCCTTCAGAGTACCTTTAAATCTCTTGGCTTTGTTTCCATTATGAGTCACAGCAATGGAGGGGAGGATTTCATCTCCTTTGGCCAGGTGTAGTGAAGTCATTGGTTTAGTTGTCTGTTTGTCATTTACGTTTCTTGAGTAAGTTTCTCCTTTGAGCCTTGAAGTATCAGAATGAAATTTGGCATGCACAGTCAGGAGGACACAATTCTACATTGTAAGTCTGAAAACTAACATGAACCCCACATTTATTTGTGTGTGTACAAAATATATTATAATGCAATATCATCCTAGAAGACTGAAATACTGGAATGGATGTTGGTGGACAGCATTCTATATTTCACATTTGAACCCTAGCATAACCATTGCACATCTTAACCCAGACCCTCCAAGTGTCTCTATTTTCCAGGGACGTCCCTGATTTAGAGAAGCCTTCCCAGTTTCTGATTTGTCCCACTTTTCCTTAGGATGTCCCTATTTTCATTGGAGAAATGTTGGAGGGTATAGAGTTATCCGACCCCTGAGCCGTCTTGTCTGAAGGCAATCCTGTATAGGGAAGTTTTTGGGGGGGGGGGAGTTTAATGTTTTTATATATGCTGGAAGGTGCCCAGAGTGGCTGGGGCAACCCAGTAAGAAGTGCAGGGCATAAATAGTAAAACTATCATTATGGAATAGGATGTCTCTATTTTCATTGAATAAATTTTGGAGGGTATTTTAGCCCCCCAAGGTCCAGGGCAAGTGTACCCAACTGCCCACCCCCCCCCCAGCATGGACCTGCATATTTGTGAGTTTGTGGGTGCAAAATCATCCATAACTCCTTGAGTGAGTAAGTGTCAGGGATTACTAAATAATTGGAATTACTAAATGCTGGGAGCCTTCCCCTGGGTGCCAGACAATTTAACAGTGTAAGAATATAAGTTGAGCTTGTTTTTCCGGACTAGGGCATCGCCTGGCAGATAGGCCATTAAGACAGAGTTGGGAGGGGGGACGTTTTCAGGGTTACAGTGGACGACGATGTAGGAAAAATTGTGGGTTTTTACAAGAGGCTTGACAAGTGGGGGAGAAGCGGAGCCGGGAGAACTCCTGGCAGGCTGGTTGAGACAAGCTGGGGCACAATTTTCTCCCTATGGGCTCATCCACACTTCCACTTGTCCCGTGCCTAGAAAGTACAGATCCGAGTGGTTTTTCATTTGCCCTTCTCCTTTCCCAGGGAAAACCTACTCTTCAATGCTAAATTGGATGACACAGCAGTCCAGAGAAAACCCGAAGTGCTCTTTGTTCCGATTGAGTGCCAAAGAGCAGTTTTCCCTATAGGGGAAAGCAGTGAGACAAGAGGAAGTGTGGGTAAGCCCATGTCTGCTGTTGACTGCAATATTTGACCCACAAGATTGATCCACAATATTTTGATGATGTTTTTAATTTCAGTTTGTATTGATAAATTTTAGTGTTATATATTAGCGCCGTGTTTTGTTCCTGCTTCCCTGGTGCTTGTCCTAGCAGGAGATTAGATTTGCAATTGTGGGAACTGTACTATTCACATGTTTTGCAGTGCCCATTGTGCCACAGACAAATAAAATTGCTCACAGGCTTAAAAAAACACCCACCTGTTCCATCAATTAAGCTGCCAGAACCCTAAAAAAAAAATAGGGATTTTTTCATGCTTAGTAACACACCATGTGGTGCTATACTTTTATTTTTAAGAGTGTGACACTTCTTTGTTGACAAAGGTGGCTTCAGGCTGTAATATCAGTCTAGGTTTTTGGACTTCTTGAAACTGAAACAATTCTGGCATCATAAGAGTACTGCGAGCTGTGACCTTTAGGCTAGAAAGTGAGTGAAGTTTACCTGAAAGCTTAGTGGTTAGAAATGTAATTTCAACCCCTTGCAGAATACAAAGGGCACGTGATTATCAAAGTCCTTTCCAGCTTAGCTGCTGTTTTCCTTGAGCTTATTACCTGGAAGTTATAGATACACAAAGGAACTCAAACAAATAAACTCACCTATGCTTCCTTTGTGTCTGGTACATTCGGCACCTGTTTTTGCAAGCTGCTCAAATTAGCTATTGTATTCTCTGCATCTGTGTTATAACATCTGTGTTATAATACCCTGCAGTTATGCAGTGTTGTGTTTCCTCTGCTGTTGTAGCCCAACCTTTACCAACTGGGTGCCGTCCAACGGCTTTGGGTTGCAACACCCATCGGCCAAGCCAGCGCAGGAGATCCCTCATCTATATACTGTAATGATATCATGAGTTGACAAGGCTAATTCCTGGCATTGGGTCTCAGTCCTACTGAGCCCTGATTCACTCCCACCCTAGATGTAACTGGAAGGAAGAATGCCTTGTGTTGGGCAGGTGAGGTATTAGAGATGCCGCAAGGAAATCAAGAATAACAGGTAGCTTTCCTGACTTTGAAAAGTGTTACTCACTTCATGATTGGGGTAAGGGTCCCCAAAGCATCAGCTGGTGCTCAAATGGCTATGTTAAATGCTTTCTTTGTATAGAATCCTTTGAAGTGGCAATTTCAGTTGACAACATGATTTAGGAACTTCAGTCAAACCCCAAGCTCTGTTTGAGCCATGCTGAGAGATGCTCCAATCAGGCCCTACAGCTGTGTGTAAAGGGATCAGTGCAGTTCATTCACACAAAATGACCATGGAGGTTCATTTAATGCTTGGCTATCTCTGGGGCAAAAATGTTCCTGAATTATGAAGTCTCTTTCTGTAGGGATCAACACTGTGAAAATTCCTTTGGCATATCAGCTTTAAGGTAAAGGTAAAGGTACCCCTGCCCGTACGGGCCAGTCTTGACAGACTCTGGGGTTGTGCGCCCATCTCACTTAAGAGGCCAGGGGCCAGCGCTGTCCGGAGACACTTCCGGGTCACGTGGCCAGCGTGACATCGCTGCTCTGGCGAGCCAGAGCCGCACACGGAAATGCCGTTTACCTTCCCGCTGGTAAGCGGTCCCTATTTATCTACTTGCACCCAGAGGTGCTTTCGAACTGCTAGGTTGGCAGGCGCTGGGACCGAGCAGCGGGAGCGCACCCCGCCGCAGGGATTCGAACCGCCGACCTTTCGATCGGCAAGTCCTAGGCGCTGAGGCTTTAACCCACAGCGCCACCTGCGTCCCATATCAGCTTTATCTTCACTCTATTCACTTTCAGAGGACAGAGAGCCCATCGCATAACAACATTAACAACAGCAGCATATTTTAGGGGAGGACATCTGTTTGTACCAGCTGTATAGGTGTGAATGCTCCATAAGTTCTACATGCTTCATATATATTCCTCTTAAAGTTCGTCAGTAAAGAGTTGCACAGAGTTGAATCAGGCAGTACATAGTAAAATAAATGTGGAATTTAAGGAATCCTGGTTATCATGCCTGTGAAGATAACCAAAGGTGGATCTAGGGGAGCACAACCAGTTTGGTCATACTGGGCACAGAGATTCTGGGGCGCTGCAGCAGGAGTCACAACTATGAAGTCGAACGGAAGGCAAGAGGTGGAGGGGGCACCAGATTTTGGTGTCGCAGAGGGCGCCACTGAAATTTGAAACGCCAAGATACCAAGTTGTGCAAAGGTTTTGTGGAACACATTTTAGACTCCAGTTCTTGTTAAGTGGTTTGAACCTGTTGCTAATGCTCAGGAAATAAGATGAGAATGACAAAAGAAGTCTAGATTGCTCCAAACCTATTAAGAGCATGACCCAGCCCATAATTGCTCTTCCTGCCGCTTTCCTTGTATGGAAGAACCACACTTTTAGGTCAAAATAACTGTCCCACAGGCCCTCAGAGTGCTCAGCTCACTTCTCTGCAGATTCATTCTGTGTTTTAGAGAGAGAGAGAGAGAGAGAGAGAGAGAGAGAGAGAGAGAGAGATTCATTGTCCATTTCCTGGCACTCGTGTGAGCTTTGCACAACTTTCTATTTCATACATTACTGTGCGTATGCTCTCTTTCATGGCTTTGAGGTTTGTTGCTCAAGTTAAACCAGACCAAAACTAAGACTTGTCCCAACTATCTTAGTTCACTGCCATGCACTACACGTGTTGTCTCAGTGACAGCCCAAATCTGCCTGAATATCTCCCACAATGTAAATCCGTGCTATAAGAAAAACATTAGCAAATGTCTCTAATAGCTCTGCTTTTTTTCTGTTCTCTTAATACGTGGCTGGAAGTGCATGTTGGTGTCTGTGCTCTAAGCTAATGAAAATGTTGGCTTTCTCAGGACCCTGCTATGAGTCCCAGACCTGTGCTTGGGACATACGCCTGAGGTTTCTTCACCTACCCTACCCCACCCCTTCCCCAGCCAGTCTTGCCAAACCAACTTTCCACAAACCATCACTGTTAGAACGGACAGACTGACTCAAGTTATGGTGAAATGGTGATGAAGATTTCCTCTTCACTGCCTTCCTCCCAGAAGGTAGGAAGGAAGCACGTGGAGAAGACTGCAAGCTCATTTTTATTACTTCATTCATCTTCCTCTTGCAGTGCTAACTTGTTAAAGAACAGCGGTGACGGAAATTTTAGTCTTCACGGCACGTGGCAGCATAGTGGCGGGTCGTCTGATTCGGCAGATGCGTGGCATCTTGAGCCCCAGCAGTCTTCAAGGATGGGTGTGTCAAAGCACCATAGAACAACAGAAGCTTGACTCTGTATCAGTAGCAGCCTTGTGGTTGCTGTGCAGCACAGATAACTTATATCTATGTAAAGTCAATACATGGAAGGGAAATTGGCTTCACAGTCTGCTGCCATGAACCCTTCCATACATTCACTGCAGAGAGTAGAAGTTTAAGCAGGGATTTCCGTCATGTTCCCATGACTGCTTAGCACATGCTCTTTAATGTCTTTTTATTAGAGAATGTTTTACTCCAAATCAATGCATAGCACATATAATTCCTGAAGAATTCAGGTGCATGTAGAAGAGGTTCTAGTGGGGAAACAGTAGGAAGTAGCCTAGAATAAGGCATGGAAGACCTTACTGGGATTGAGGAGTGGCAAGTCTGGTTAAAGGGAGATTTGGGGCAATGCTAATCTTGCTTTTTGTGGGACTGGTGAGGCCAGTGGTCTTACACTGATGGCAGCTTCTAGCCATGGGTCCTTGGCCACTGGCATGCTTCTCGGAGACTCAGGTCCTCTTGGAGTGGCCTCTGCAGTGGTTGCAAGTATATCTGCCTTTTTCTAATGTGCAAGGTGTGTGAGAATGGCACACATAACAGTTCCTGGGTGTTTAAAGTACAAATAAAGCAGTATATTTTAGCTAAGTAGGGGGGAATATGCAAAAGGAAGATAACAGTAAATAAACATTTTCTGGGCTTTGCATTTTTACATTTGCCAGTGTTGATGACCTGGTTAGTGGGGTAGAAGTGGAAGGATCATTAGGCGCGAGTGATCATGCTCTTCTGAAGTTTACTATACAGCGGAAAGGAGCAGCCAAGCATTCTAGGACTCAATTTCTTGATTTTAAGAAAGCCGACTTCATAAAACTTAGGGAAGTGCTGGGTGAGATCCCATGGACAGTAATACTAAAAGGAAAGGGAGTTCATGATGGCTGGGAGTTTGTTAAGAGGGAGATAGTAAAAGCACAACTTCAGGCAATACCAATGAGACGGAAACATGGAAGGTGCCTAAAGAAGCCAGGGTGGCTATCTAAAGAACTTTTAACTGAGTTAAGATTAAAAAAGGATGTGTACAAAAATTGGAAAAGGGGGGAAACCACCAAAGAGGAATTCAAACAAATAGCCAGCATGTGTAGGCACACACAAAGTCAGAAAAGCTAAAGCACAGAATGAACTCAGGCTTGCTAGAGAGGTTAAAAGCAACAAAAAAGGCTTTTATGGGTATGTTTGTAGCAAAAGGAAGAACAAAGAAACAGTGGGGTCACTCAGAGGAGAAGATGGTGAAATGCAAACAGGGGACACAGAAAGGGCTGAACTCCTCAGTGCCTTCTTTGCCTCAGTCTTCTCCGATAAAGAAAACAATGCCCGACCTGAAGAATTTGGAGCAAATGATTCAGCAGAGGAAACACAGCCCAAAATAACTAAGGAGATAGTACAAGAATACTTGGCTAGTTTAGATGTATTCAAGTCTCCAGGGCCAGATGAACTGCATCCAAGAGTATTAAAAGAACTGGCAGATGTGATCTCAAAACCACTGGCAGTCATCTTTGAGAATTCCTGGAGAACAGGCGAAGTCCTGGCAGACTGGAGGAGGGCAAATGTTGCCCCTATTTTCAAAAAGGGGAAAAGAGAGGACCCAAATAATTACCGCCCAGTCAGTCTGACATCAATACCAGGGAAGATTCTGGAGCAGATCATTAAGCAAACAGTCTGTGAGCACCTAGAAAGGAATGCTGTGATCACCAATAGTCAGCATGGATTTCTGAAAAATAAGTCATGTCAGACTAACCTGATCTCGTTTTTTGACAGAATTACAAGCCTGGTAGATGAAGGGAACGCAGTGGATGTAGCCTAACTTGATTTCAGCAAGGCATTTGACAAGTTGCCCTATGATATTCTTGTAAAGAAGCTGGTAAAATGTGGTCTTGACTATGCTACCACTCAGTGGATTTGTAACTGGCTGACTGACCGAACCCAAAGGGTGCTCATCAATGGTTCCTCTTTATCCTGGAGAAGAGTGACTAGTGGGGTGCCACAGGGTTCTGTCTTGGGCCCGGTCTTATTCAACATCTTTATCAACGACTTGGATGATGGACTCAAGGGCATCCTGATCCAATTTGCAGATGACACCAAACTGGGAGGGGTGGCTAACACTCCAGAGGACAGGATCACACTTCAAAACGACCTTGACAGATTAGAGAACTGGGCCAAAACAAACAAGATGAATTTTAACAGGGAGAAATGTAAAGTATTGCACTTGGGCAAAAAAAAATGAGAGGCACAAATACAAGATGGGTGACACCTGGCTTGAGAGCAGTACATGTGAAAAGGATCTAGGAGTCTTGGTTGACCACAAACTTGACATGAGCCAACAGTGTGACGCGGCAGCTAAAAAAGCCAATGCAATTCTGGGCTGCATCAATAGGAGTATAGCATCTAGATCAAGGGAAGTAATAGTGCCACTGTATTCTGCTCTGGTCAGACCTCACCTGGAGTACTGTGTCCAGTTCTGGGCACCACAGTTCAAGAAGGACACTGACAAACTGGAACGTGTCCAGAGGAGGGCAACCAAAATGGTCAAAGGCCTGGAAACGATGCCTTAAGAGGAACGGCTAAGGGAGCTGGGCATGTTTAGCCTGGAGAAGAGGAGGTTAAGGGGTGATATGATAGCCATGTTCAAATATATAAAAGGATGTCACATAGAGGAGGGAGAAAGGTTGTTTTCTGCTGCTCCAGAGAAGCGGACATGGAGCAATGGTTCCAAACTACAAGAAAGAAGATTCCACCTAAGCATTAGGAAGAACTTCCTGACAGTAAGAGCTGTTCGACAGTGGAATTTGCTGCCAAGGAGTGTGGTGGAATCTCCGTCTTTGGAGGTCTTTAAGCAGAGGCTTGACAACCATATGTCAGGAGTGCTCTGATGGTGTTTCCTGCTTGGCAGGGGGTTGGACTCGATGGCCCTTGTGGTCTCTTCCAACTCTATGATTCTATGATTCTATGATTGGTGGTTCCCAGAGAGATAATTTCCTACACAAAAAAAGAGTGGGGGGGTTATTTGTTTTTTTAAGCATTATCAAACTGTCACTTAGAAATTTTGGCTCAGCGCTAGCTTACTTGCACATCAGCTGCAAACTGTCATCAAAACTAACACCCGTGGCTAAGACCAGCTTTTAAAGAAAGCGTTCATGGACTAGTTTTTATTTTTTGTAGCCACAAATTTTCTTTTGACTGTTTAAAATGTTATCTTATGGCTGATTTTTGTTGTTAACATTTTAATATAGATTATTTTAATATTTTATGTTGTAAATCACCTTGAGAACATTTTGACAGGAAGGCAAGATGTAAGTGACTTAAAGAAGCAAATAAATGGAAAGTTTTCACAGTGAAGGGAATTAAACCATGGGATTCCCCCCACCCCAAGATTTATATTGGGTTTGGTGCTATTTAGATTGTTTATAAATAATCAGGTGTTGAGAATGAAAAATGAGACAGCCAAGTATTCCTGATCTATCAGGATGGTGAGATCTAAAGAAGACTGCAAAAGACCTGCAACCTGAGGACTAGAGGGACCTTCTCCTGACTCATGTTTGTTGCTTTTTCCACTCAGGAGAAGCAAGCACAAACCTGCATGAACACTTCTTTAATATTTTTGAACTGATTAGAGGGAGAGAGATTTCTGGGTCATACTTTGATTTGTAGGTCTCGCCCAGTCACTTCTTACTCAGTGACTGATAGCAGGAGAAAATGGAAAAGTTTGCAAGGTGGGTGTGAAATGCATCAAGGAAATTCCCGCACAAAGACAGTGAGGCCCTGAGTCAGCAGAGCATTGAAAAACTAATTAAGAGGCTACATGATCAACTGTAACTGGTTTATGTGCTATAGCTTCCCCACAAGGGACCCTGGGAGCTGTAGTGGAGTGTGTGTTGATGTGGAATTACCCCTAGCCAAGAATGCTGATTACCTCTGAGAAACTCGTTCATCCACCCATCCATTCATTTAGCAGTTTTCACAAAGCACTTCATCCTATAATTATACCCCAAGGCTGCCTTGTTTCAAATTTAGGATTATTCACACAGTGTGGTGTGATTTTAAAATAGTTGCCTCAGGGTGACTTAACCCTAATACTGTGAGGTCAATTGCTGGAGTAAGGAATATTTTAAGAATTTCCTCCAGAAATTACCAGTTCCATCACATGAATGTCTGTTGTGTAATTGTTTTTATGTGAACAATCCGCTGGGAGACATTTTGCCTTTTCTTTGGTTTTCCGCAAACCCAGCTGCATTTCAAGTGTAAAAATAAACAAATCCTGATGTGCAGGAAGAAAGCACCCTTTTATTTTCTCTCTCTCTCTGAACATTTATTACCGGTACATATTGATATTTCCTGAAGATGAAGGATCTTTTTGTAAAATCAAGGGAAGCCAACAGGATTTTCTGGGCCTGGTACACTAGATGGGATGGGTGGGGGACAGGTTGCGATTTCACTTTTTTTGTGAAACCTTCATTTCATGGGAATTACCTTTGAGTAAAACATACAAAAGCCAGCCAGTTATGCTTTGTTCTGTGAAGGTATCATACTTGGGGCATGAATGAAATAATGTAGACATGAGGAAAATGCTTAAACAAACATACCAGAGTATCCTCCTCTATCCCTGTTTAGGGAAGTTTTTAATGTTTTAGGTTCTATCACTTTTATTATTATTATTATTCTGTTGGAAGCCACCCTGAGTGGCTGGGGAAACCCAGCCTGATCGATGGGGTATTATTATTATTATTATTAAACTATTATTATTATTATTATTATTATTATTATTATTATTATCCAGCTTCCCCTCCTGCTCTGGGATGGCTCCACATCCTGAGTCCCAAATGGGGGTAGTCAACATCCCTTCCTCTGGTTGCTTGGCAACAGTGATTAAGCATCCTTCACAATGGTGTTGCCTGCAAGTGCCAAAGCATTAGAGTAGCCTCCATGTTTTGTAACTTTCTTTAGACATGTCATAAAATCGTGTCCAATTGGCTTACTTTTTTTTTTTAAGAGAAAGCTAAGAGGGGGACCTAGTACATTTGCACCTCCTGTAGCCCCCTGTTGATGGCCTTGTGCCCATCTACATATTGGGTCATTAGCCCACTTCAGACATTACAGGAAACCATGTTTCCCTGTGGTGAGCCCTGGGCTCACATTATCTCTCTTCCCAAGAAGGAGATTGGAACCTTCTGCTTCTGATTTTAAACAAACTATGGTTCCTCGTGATGTCCAAACTCAGGAGGAACAACTCTGTCTTACAGGCCCTGCGGAAAGAAATCAGATCCTGCAGGGCCCTGGTCTCACGAGGCAGAGCATTCCACCAGGCCAGAGCCAGAGTTGAAAAGGCCCTGGCTCTGGTTGAAGCCAATCTAACTGCCTTAGGGCCCGGGACCACTACGGTGTTGTTATTTATGGACTTTGAGGCTCTCCGTGGGGCATACCGGGAGAGGTGGTCCCATAGGTACGAGGGTCCTAGGCCGTGAAGGGCTTTAAAGGTCAAAAGCAGCACCTTAAATCTGACCCTGTACTCTACCAGGAGCCAGTGCAGTTTGAAAAGCACTGGGTGAATATGCTCCCATGGCAGAGACCCCGTGAGGAGCCTCGCTGCAGCATTCTGCACCCGCTGGAGTTTCTGGGTCAGCTTCAAGGGCAGCCCCGCGTAGAGCGAATTACAGTAGTAAACCCTGGAGATGACTGTCGCATGGATCACTGTGGCCAGGTCGGGGCAGGAAAGGTAAGGGACCAACTGCTTGATGCGGCGAAGGTGGAAAAATGTCACCTTGGCTGTTGCTGTAACTTGCGCCTCCATGGAAAGGGAAGCGTCAAGGATTACACCCAAACTCTTAACGGAAGGCAATGGCACTAATTGGGCCCCCTCAAGAGAAGGGAGTTGGTCTCTCATCCCCATGCCATCCCGACCCAGCCATAGGACCTCTGTCTTCGAAGGATTTAGTTTCAAGATATGATAGCCACCTTCAAATGACTAAAGGGTTGTCACATGGAGGATGGAGCAAGCTTGTATTCTCCTGCCCTGGAGGCCAGGACCCAAACCAGTGGATTTAAGTTACAAGAAAGGAGATTTCGACTAAACATCAGAAAAACTTTATGACAGTAAGAACTGCTTGACAGTGGAAGAGACTTCCACAAGAGGTGATGGACTCCCCTACCTTGGTGGTTTTTAAGCAGATGTTGGACGACAGTTGGTCATGCATGAGCTAGTTGAAATTCCTGCATAGCAGGAGGTTGGACTTAGGGGTCAGCAAACTTTTTCAGCAGGGGTCCAGTCCACTGTCCCTCAGACCTTGTGGGGGGCCAGACTATATTTGGGGGGGGGGGAATGAATGAATTCCTATGCCCCACAAATAACCCAGAGATGCATTTTAAATAAAAGGACACATTCTACTCATGTAAAAACACGCTGATTCCCGGACCGTCTGCAGGCCAGATTGAGAAGGCGATTGGGCCGGATCCGGCCCTCGGGCCTTAGTTTGCCTACCCATGGACTAGACCCTTGAGATCACTTCCAACTCTACAATTATATGGGTCTATGACCCATGAGAAACCTTTTCAGTTGAACTATGCAGATCAGCTGATGGGGGGGGTTGAGTCTCCTCCCTTATCAGATAATAGAGTTAATGAGTGAGGAGGAGCAATTTGCACCCCCATAATGGCATTGGGTTGCCAGGGAGTTGAAACTATGAAGCCATGATGGGAATAAACATTGCCCTATTCCCGAGACATCACACTGACTTTCTGAAGTGCCCTGGAGGCACTGCATCTCTGCCCTGTCCATTGCCATGATGGGAATGAAAATCATTCTGTCACTACCGGTGCTCTGCAGACTATTTTTTCCCTGCAGTAGCATCCCTGCCAACAAATTCAGGAAATGAGCTGGCAGGCCACCAGGGAAGACTTGATGCGCTGATTAGGCTTGCAGGACTGTGGTTTAAATAGGACTACCATGCGTCCAGATTTTCCTGGACATTACTGGGATTTCAAAGGCGGAATTGATGTCTGGGGTCAATTTCCAAAAGGCAACACTTTGTCCTGGATCTTAGGCAAGTCAATCCTAGGTTTGAAAGAAGCCATGATTCTCTGAGATTGGTTGTTATCAGGATCTGTGGTTTGCTCAAAACCATAAGCAGATGGCTTATTCATGTAGCAGGAAACTATGGCTTCCTCTTAAATCTGAACTGGGCTTTGGTGGGGTGTTATTGCAAGTTTTATTTTCCCTCTTTTCTTTTTTTTCTTTTTTTAAATGCCTATGTGTGTGCTCCATTATTGTGAATTCAGTTAAGCCTAATCTCTTGTCTTTTTATCTGAAGAATGACTGACGCTTTCCTCTTTCCTGTAGTTGTCATTTGGCTGCTTATATTGCCCTTTGCTTTGTGTCTCATTAATCTGATCTTGAAGAAACTCCAGATGTCTCTTCCATTTCATAAGAGTGCATTGCATAATTTTGTGTGTCCTTAAGGCTTGCTTTGTTTACAGTAATTGGTCAATCTCTCCTGCAGCATCTGCTCTTGCTCCTTATAGCTCTGCAGGCTTTGACTGTGACTAAAGTGTACTGTCTACTCTGAAAACGTTTGGTTGCTTGTGTGCTAGGAATGGCTGGTGTTAATCCAGGGCCAAGTGAGAAGACTCTCATTTCCTTGTGAGCTCAGCTTCATATATTGGAAGAGAATGTCTCTAGGGCACAATAAGTTGCAGGATAGCATGTGCTGCTGCAATCAAGCACGGAGAAGCAATACACCAGGAATGTATTGTGTACGGCTGAATGTTGTGTCCTTAACTTTGGACCATTTGGTTAAAAATGCAGACTCTGATTGGTTCAGTTATATAGTGACATCTAACAGACACATGGATTATGTTGCAGGACTATGGATGAAATATGGTATGGTAAGAGTACGGGCCGTTGGAACATTGGAGGACTGAGGAAAAGCTTCTAACACCTTTTCTCCCTTAGCACTTCCTGCCTCTGCCACCAGAGCCAGAAGCTGTGAGAGGCCCAGTGAGAAAGACCTGGCTGGCAGGGACCTCACATCCAGCTCATTTGACTGCCATTTATGGGCTGGGATTGGGGGGGAAACATACAAATACTGTACATTTTGTGATTATGCACATAACAACTCAATTTTTAATATATTAGAAGCTGCCTCAAAAAACCTCAGTTAGTAGGTGTGTTAATCATCATCATCAACAACAACAACAACAACAACAATTTATTATTTATATGCTGCCCATCTGACTGGGTTGCCCCAGCCACTCTGGGCGGCTCCCAACAAGAAATGGTAAAAATACAATACAACATCACACACTAAAAAAATTCCCTGAACAGGGCTGCCTTCATATGTCTTTTAAAAATCACATAGCTGTTTATCTGTTTGACATTCTGAAATAAACAAACAAAATAGAAGTGGGCACAATAGGGGAAGAAAGCAGAATATATTTATTGCCAGGGTATTAAATAAAGAGGCAGCTGGACTTTCTAGCATGTAAACAAACCAGGATTTCTAGTCTCATAAGGCTCCAGCAGAGGGCAAGGGTGAACCTGGAGAAGCTGTTGTCTTACATTTCTTCGCTTTGGCAGGCTGATAGAGAGGGACTAGACTAGATAATTGGTATTTAACCTTCCTGTTCAATGTCAGGGCCCAGCAAAGTCAGAAGCAAACAGCGTGATCCAGACCTTCCATTGGCCAGGTTCCAGAGCAGGCAGGCAATGATCCAAAGGCCCAGAGACAGATGATGTGGTCTAAGGTGGGTTGTATGCCTGGTGTGTTTGTGTGTTTGTTTGAGGGTTTATGCCCTGCCCATCAATAAAACCCCCAAATTTCAGAGCTGATGAGGCAAGTAGAGGCAAGGCAGGGGTCTACTTAGTACCTTCTGTCATTAAAAAGTTGTTCAGCCTTGAACAATTGTATAGGTTCAGCCAAGCTTTTATTGAAATTTCAAGTCACTTGTTATGGTTGGCGCGACAAAGCATTAGCGCCCCCTCTGGCCATTATGGAGGTTGCACTGCTGTACAACAGAGGCCAGACTAGGAAGCTCCCTCTGGTGACCTGGTGGTGTGGGGATGCCAAAGTCCCCAGTTTGAGACTCCTAGCATGTTTCACTTAGCATCTGAAACAGCACCTGTTCTCTGTCATGCCAGGTAAATTTCTCAGCCCCACTGGTGGACACCAGCTGCTGGAAGAAGCCCACCTTCATCTCTACAAATTACTACAGGGTGGACCTCTTCAATGGACGTATGGCTGGAGTGCTGCTGACCTCCATCTTTGTAACTGTAATAGATGAGGTGACTGTGGCTCATCTAGGCACATCAGAAGGACGTGTTCTGCAGGTCAGTTAAGAGCTGCAGCTCTGCTTTTTATATCTATTAATATGTGTTTATAATATTGTGAACCTCTGTGCTATCATCTGCTGCTAGTGTTTAAATATCTCTTTAAATACCATCATGTATTCAAATGGCTTCTTGTGGTACTTTTAAAGCTGTAATGCTGAAAGCCAATCCATTAACATTTAGGAAATATTACCATGTTTCCACTGTCAACTTAAGCTAATTTTATTTTATTCTTATTCTTTCTACAAGAAACCCTTTCCCTAGTTCTAGCTCTTTGAGGGAACTAGGGATAACAAATAAGGGGTTTCTCAACATGCTCACAAAATTATAATTCCCAATGTTTCTTGTAGGAAGTGTCAACAGCTAAACTTCTCAAGGATTTATCATAATTGAAATTGCTATTAGGAATTACTCTTGGGGTTGTTGGAGAGTCGACCTGCAGAGTATCAGGAATTCTGAACATGAATCCCGGGTGCCCAAATCTATTCATACATCTATTTCAGCATCTCATAGCACTTAGCAGTGTGCAGAGATGTTCATAAAAACGTGGAGTTACTCTCCTGCTTGTAATTCGCAGCCCCAGCAGACAGATGTGTTTGCCAAATTAATGAAGAAGTTCTCTACAACTGTCCCTGCTCCACTAAAAACAGCTGCTGAGGGTGTGTAAGCTTTTGTGTGTGTATGTTCCTAGGTGGTTCTTCCATCCAATCTCTACACAAACATATTGGCCAACTTCTCCCTGGGGGAGACATTGCCAGTGCTGCGAGAAGTCAGCAAGCTGAATGACACTTTGCTGTTTGTCACAGGAAAAAAGGTAAGAGATGTGAGGCTCTGAAGCTCGACTGTGCATGAGATTTCAAAGGAAGCATTACTTATTTGCTTGTTTCTGGGTGGATGGGTGGGAGGAGGGTTATTCTACAGGTGCTTTGATTTTTACAAATGGAGAGAATGCTGAGGTTGCTCTGATCTCATCATCCATCATCTCAGACCCAAAGTACATGTTCAGGAAAACTGAGTGGCAGAGGCATTCTACACCAGTTTAGAGTGTGCATAGAGTACACATGTTTTGATAGCACCCCACATAAAAAACCTGCCTGCCTGCCTGCAGAAAATGCATACATCAGGGATAAGAGTTTTAGCCTAGTCATAGAATAATAGAATTGTAGAGTTGGAAGGGACCCCCAGGGTCATCTCCCTTTCCACAGGCAGAAAATTTGTGAGAGGGAAGACTATTCAATCTACCTCTGGCATTCTGAGGAGATACAGTCCTCCAGGACTGATTGACCCTTAGTATGATCCTTTTTGGAAAGAACTATCTTCTTAAGCGATGTCAGAGTAGCAGATGTCTCTCCATTCAAGATCACAAAGGCTTATTTGAGCTACTTTTCCACCTAATTCTTTTATTAGCATTTCCTTGACTCTTCCAGCCCTTTAAATTTTCATTTCTTTCTACAGAAATCCTTTGAACTTGCTGTCTCTAGCCAGTCATTTATCTCTCCTAGGATGTTGGAACTTTAATTGAAAAATTGGTGCTTCTAAGTCACCATTTCATTGGGCTTCACTTTCTTCTTCTGATAGCTCTAGGACTGCCTACCTAACTTTTTTTGGTCTCAGACTTAGTGGCTTCATCAAATGGCAAATCCCACTGGATTTCAGCAAAGTTTGGGGCATTTTCTGCTGCCAACTCATTCTAGCTTTTACTGGGGGAGAAAAAAAAAATTCTGGTCAGGCAGCTGTAAAACAGAGCTCAGAACTTGATGACAGCTCCTTGCTGAGACCAGGAGTATTAGGAGCCCACCTGCTTCGTCTCTCTGATGTCTTGATGCCTTGATACAAGCTACAAGCACCGAGTGTGGCAGATGCACAAGAGGGGCTGTTCTGAGGGTAGATTGCACTCACATTTTAATTGGGTTTTTCCTGTTGTGGACCACCCTGGGAATATGGTTAAAGGACGGTATAAAAATACTTATAAATAAATTGATTTTCTTGGTGAGCAAAGTACATGCTGTTTGAAAGATGTGCTGTTGGAAAGACCATCGGTCCCCTTGACATAGGAACATAGAAAGCTACCTTACAGTAAGTCAGGTCATTGGTTCATCCTGCTCAGGCTTGTCAACACCAAGCATGGGGAGTTAAGTGCCATCTCCCTGTCAATCACCTGACATCAACATGATGCCAAAGGATCCATTTTTACTATGCAGTGTAGCTTGAGTTCGAGCTGTGCTGCACAGGAAGATGCCAGTGGATCCAAGCCAGCCTTGAAGCCACTGCCATTTAGCTGCTTGGTGGTGACATCAATCCCTGCTTGGTTTGGCTGCACCCAGGAGTTTCCAGTACTTTATAGCGAAGCTGATCCAAGTGGGGCTTGGATTCTTTGATACAAACCCATTTTCCAGTGAATACTTTGGCGTGCATTTTAAGGCTCCTTTGGAGACATATCTTTTCCTGCCCACACCTGACTGTCATACATGATACCAGGTGTGGGGCGGTGGGTGGTCAGCCTGCTGGGGAAAATGATCTTACAGTTGGTTGGAGGTTCAGTGCTGCTGACCTGCACTGCCTGGCACTGGCTATCTAGGGTTTCAGGCAGGGATTTCTCCCAGTCCCACCTGGAGACGTTGAGGATTGAAACAAGGACCTTCTGCATGCAAAGTTGAGCTCAACCCATCCTCTTTGGCAACTGTCCATCTTGCAGGTGTCCCAGGTGAAAATAACTGGTCCAGGCTGTCGCCATTTCCTGACATGCTTCCGCTGCCTGAAGGCAGAGCGTTTCATGCAGTGTGGCTGGTGTGGAAATGCATGCACCCGTCAGGAAGACTGCAAGGCAGAGTGGAACCAGAAGAGCTGCTCTCCTGTCCTCACTGATGTACGCAAGTATCTTCTTATGTATGAGATTGCCTAATGGTACACTGGCATGGTGGCTTATGCGCACTGCAGCTATTCTCACTGAGCTATTTGGTGCTTTGGGACTGCCTTAGTTCTTCCCTCCACCCTTTGTTAACTGTCTGGATTTTTTTATATTTCTGTTTGTCAAATGTGCTTGTCATAAAGCCTAAAGTACTCTGGGCATCTTGGGACCCATAATGCCTGCATTTCCTGAGACATGCACCACCTGCATTTTGCATTAGTTATTATGTTTTCCACGGGGTGTATTTTTTCTTTCTGTCTTAACCTCTTGCTTTGCATGTTCGTCCAAATAGAGCACTTAAGACATCTCCCTCACCACTGGCTCAACTTCTTGAGTGGAGCCACGGGGGGTGGGGGACAAAAAAACCAAACAAAAAAAAAACCCCACACCCTCCCTCTCTCTTTTACTCTATGTGACCCTTTTCATCTTTCCTGAAAGGGTGACTTTAGCATGGCAATATTGAGCACTGTGTTCTCCATTTTGCCTTTAGTGAGGGCAGTGTTGTTGTTTCCCAAACAGAAAATTAGAAAACCCACAAAGATACACATTCACATCCTTTGTATCTTTTGGAACGACTCACTGCATTTGACATGCACAAGGAACAGTCATGTGGGGACAAAGGTGGGCTGATGAGTTTTCAGCTATAGTGCGAAGCCCTTCCTGGTGTTCTGGTATTGACCTTCCCCCTTTCTCTCAAGCAGATTGGGGCTGGTGTGCATGAAACAGCCAGTATATGGAGACCACATACACTTGCTCCTTTTACAGCAGGGGTGGGGGAAAGCATTTTCAGGCCCAAGGCCACATTCCCACCTGGGCAACCTTCTGTGTGTGTCACGCCCGTAGTAGGTGACTCCTGAGGCAAAAGTGGGCAAAGCAAGAAATGTAAATACAGCCTCTGTATGGCTGTTATCAGAGCTCAAGGGCACATTCCAGACAAGCATAAATGCTCAGGGAGGATATGACTAGGACTAGTGAGAGGTGTGAATGGGAGAAGGAGGTGTGGCTGAGGACTAGATAAACAGAGTTACCCTTGGCCCCTTGGCCTGAGGTTCCCTAGCTCTGTCAGAGAGCCTGCGTAGACACACACTCCAGGTGTACAGTGGCTCCTCTGGGAATGGGGTCATCTTCACACCACTGCGGGCATCTAAAAAGTCTCCTTGATACTAATAAAGAGTCTATGCATAATCATGGTTTGCTGCTAGGGCTGATTAAGACTGTCTTTTTGTGGCTTTTGATGTGGCTGCACTGCGATTCCTATATTCCTTTAAGGTGAGTTAATATTTAGCAGAGCAAACCGTTCTGAGGTAAACTCTTAACCATTAACATTAGTCACTTGTCGTCACAGGGAGTCATTAGGTCAGATTAGTTTGGCTTCAAAAAGAGGCAGAGTAACAGCTTGATAAAGGAATAAATTTAAACTTCTACTTCACTCTTTATTCATTTTTTAACTAGATAAATAACATATAAAAATATTATTGAAGAAGCACACTTAGAGTTGTTTAAATGTTTTGCCATTTGCATATTTTGCTCCCTGTATTAAATTTTAGGCAAATGTTGTGACCATGTTTATACTGATTTTGAATATGCGTGACAGATTCAGATCTAAGCTCACCCTTGAAGCAAACTGGGTGGCCTTCATCAAGTCACTTTCACGTGGCCTCAACAGTGAAGAAAAATAAGTTTATTGTGAGCATAAAGCAAGGGAGTATTAAATGTTCATGCTCAAATGTTTTCAGTACCAAAACAAAATAAAAAAATTCCTTCCAGTAGTACCTTCCAGTACACAGTATCTGAAGATGTGTGCATGCACACGAAAGCTCATACCAAGAACTAACTTAGTTGGTCTTTAAGGTGCTACTGGAAGGAATTTTTTTATTTTGTTTTGACTATGGCAGACCAACACGGCTACCTATCTGTATTCAGTACCAAAGTAGCACTTTCAAGAAGTGGGACTATCCCAGCTTGCTGCTATTCACCCTTGTTCAAGGTTTGGTTGGTGATATCATCACACCATTAGTTTAGCCTGACCATGCCAGCCTTGATCCTAGACAGTTTTTGAAACAACATGTTAACTAATTGCAGATAATTGGGATAACTGCCACTTTATGTTCCCCATATGGACTGTGTGCACCTTTTACTGCATGCAGTTGAACTTTCCTGCACTTGGTCCGAGCAACAGCTTATCCTAATAATTCATTCAACATCTTCCCTCCAAATGGAAGTGAATCCTAGCCTAAGGCTTTTTGCAGCAGTTAGGGAAGGGCCTGGAGAAAAAATTGCCATTCCCATGTAAGTTCTCTTTGTGTCAGAGTATGTCTGCGGCATTGCCTGGTGCCAATAACTGGGTCTTATTGGTGTTTGGAACTTGAGCAGAAGACAGGTGTATCTAAGGGCTATTCGAATCATGCTGGTGACTGCGTAAGTAAAGCTTTGTGTATCATCTGCTTTCACAGTTCTACCCCAGAAATGCACCACTACAAGGCAGCACTAAGGTGACACTCTGTGGCTCAGGCTTTCGTTCAGGTTCATATTTCAGTGGCATGGATGCCTCACCTTCAACCCTTGGTGACTACAAGGTTACAGTGGGACGGAAGAATTGCACCATACTGTTTGAAGAGAGCCTGGAAAACAGGTAACATCTGAAAGTTAAAAAACACGAAGCCTGCAAACAGTATTCCCCCCTCCTTCTTTCCTGTTCACTTTCTCAGCTTTGCATCTACACAGACTAGCATTCTGTAAATGTGCCTTATGCATGTAAGAAAGGTGTGCAGAGAGGAATTCTTGGTGGCTGTTTTTCTTTGGAGATTCACCACAATCTCAGCCTGAGCACCTTCTGGAAGACTTGTTAGGCCTGTGTGTCTGGGCTACCTTTGCAGGGTGAAGGCAGGTTGGATAGGTCAGTAGAAGCATGGAGACTTCCCATGGTGTTATAATTATATATAAATTCTGCTTTAAATTTGGAGAGGTTAAGGACCGTGTTCAACCATCTGGTCCCACTAGTGGAAGTCTGCACAAGGGGGAGGAGAGGAGAGAGCATGCCATCAGGCAAGCAGAAATTTTCAGCTGCTGGAGCAGTCTGCTTAGCACTATGTTGAATTATACCCTATATTTTGGGGTTAAAAGCTGCCCTGAGCCTTCAAAATAAGATGGACTATAAGCAGGCAGACTATAATGTACAAAGTTAAGCAATATTCCCTCTCATCCAGGAGTTTTACATTTCAGGTTGGCGTTCAAGATCGAAGGGAATTCCTCTGTGCATGCTTGTCCCATGGTCCCTATGAAGAACTATCTCCCTTTGGTGTTGTTCTTCAGTGCTTCACACCAGGAACATACTGAGTGATGCGTTGATTAAGGGCTGGTCCACATTTCCACTTGTCCTGCGCCTAGAAAGCATGGGTCTGAGGGGTTTCACCCTTGTCCTGTGCTTTCTAGGCACAGGTATGAGTGGTTTTCCATTTACCCCACTGCGTTCCCTGGGAAAACCCAGCACTGAATAGGAGCAAACGCCAATCTGCAGAAAACCTGATTGACATTTGTTCCGATTCAGCACCAAAGAGCAGGTTTTCCAAGCAGAAAGTGGAAGGACAAGTGGAAGTCTGGATGAGCCCTTAATCTCAGAAGCCTTGGCTGACAATGGCACAGTGCTCTGTTCAGACTCCACATGGTATGTGTGAGGCCAGATGGGGAGAGTGAGGCCACAGCTGATAAGTTGTCTGGGGAAAACTGGTGGAAAAGTGCTCTCTTCTCTTGGTTTGGACTCTTGTGTTTTCACTGCTAAGGGACATTAAGCCAGCAGTGGTCTAATGTTTTCTTCAGCTTCTGGTATCTTCCTGAAGGAAAATGGGGCCAGCCAAGGGACAAGTTTAGGAAGACATGGGGCTTTGTAGAGGTACGGTGTAGGTTGTGTGGGAGCCTTAGTGAACAGACTCTCTTTCTCCTTTCACCTCAGAGTGTTTGTACCACTCAGCTTAAACGAATTTTTGTGTGGTTTGTTGTTCTTTCCTCACAGCTCCCTGAGCACCATTAGAAGGGAATTATAATATGAATAAAACATTGGTGCTGGTTTAGAATGTTCTTTTCCAGAGCTCTCAAGATGAAAGTATGAAAGTACTGTGGAGTGTAGAATATATGTGGCATCCAACAATCTCAGTAGAATCCTGAGATTCTAAGCATTTTTTTACGGGGGGAGAATTTTCTAGTCTTCATGGTTGCAGAAGTCCTGCCAGTTCTGTGAGGGTAGCAGTTCAGTCACTGAGTAATTCGCCCCTTTTACTTAGCACAGTGCTATCCATGTGGCTAAATCCATCTCTCTCTCCTTCTCATTTAATCAATGTATTCATAGACTAGATGCAAAATGCGGGGCTTACGGTTAGAATATGACTTTTTCTAGAGTTCCTTCTGGTACTTCTTTCTGCCTGTGTGAGGCCCTCAGATGATGTCATAGCAGCCTTACACTTACATGTTGAAATCAGGAGAGGAGACATTTCTGTGTGTCACAGTTTAGACATTGGCAGCTTTCCCGGAGCGGAAATGAAACAGCAGTTTCTACTGTTCCCTATTAGTACAAATAGAGTTTCACCTCCATGGCCCCTGCTGGAGTCAGTCATTCTAGTGAGCTTTGATCTGCATTAAGCAAAAAACTAAAACCAACAACTGAGCATTGTCTGGCAGCATTTTCTTCGAGAGGGCAGGTCATATTTGGGTAAGGAAATGCCTCTTAAAAACTGTTTAGAGGGAGAAACAGAGGTATATAGGAAGACATAACAGGAGTCACAGTTGTTACGTCTTGCTATCGCCACATCCATTTTTCACATCTAACTCTGGACTCGCAAATGGAATAGGTGAATTGAATTCTTCCATTCCATAAATGATCAAGTATTTCCAAGCTGGAGCCCTTGCTTGATCCAAGCTGATCCATCACCATAATCCCTACTGAGGATGATGATAAACCCTCTGTGAAGGAAGCAGTTGATGGAGTTATAATAGCATGCTGGAGCCCAGGCATTGTGTATTTACAGAAGCTGGCTCCCTGAGTTCACCCTGCAATATGCAGGTGTACATTCAAAGAAAATTGCCACAATAATATATATGTATGGACCGTATTCAACTAACTTTTACTCAGAGTGAACATCTTGAAATGGATGGGCCAAAGTTAGCACACCATTTTTTGCCTAATTGCATCATGAAAATTAGGGTGTGCATTAGATTTAATGGCTCATTTATATTCACCAGCAAATCCTTTTTTAGTTTCAAGGTTTTGAAAATTGAGGCACACATTAGATTTGATGGCACATTAGGTAAAGGTAAAGGTACCCCTGCCCGTACGGGCCAGTCTTGACAGACTCTAGGGTTGTGCGCTCATCTCACTCTAGAGGCCGGGAGCCAGCGCTGTCCACAGACACTTCCGGGTAACGTGGCCAGCATGACAAGCTGCATCTGGCGAGCCAGCGCAGCACACGGAATGCCGTTTACCTTTCCGCTAGTAAGCGGTCCCTATTTATCTACTTGCACCCAGGGGTGCTTTCGAACTGCTAGGTTGGCAGGTGCTGGGACCGAGCGACGGGAGCGCACCCCGTCGCGGGGATTCAAACCGCCGACCTCTCGATTGGCAAGTCCTAGGCGCTGAGGCTTTTTACCCACAGCGCCACCCGCATCCCGGGTGGCACATTAGATTCGCGTAAATACGGTAGATTCCAAAAACCATGGAATAAGCAAACATAAAACCTAAATTTCTATATTTTTCTGAAGGTGCTCATCTATTAACAAGAATAAAAAGGACTCCTCCTATCCTATCCCATTAAAAGAGAAGCATTAAAACAGACCATAGAACAAATCACATTTCAGTTTAAATTAAGATCCCAAAGTCTGGGTGAAGAGGAATGCCTTTTCCTGGTTCCTCAAAACTGGCAATTTTGGCATCGATAAGCTTTCCTGGGGACAGCATTCCATAGCTGGGCAACTACAATGGAAAAGACCCATCCTCTTGTTGCCACTTTCTGCAAACACAGCCTTCAGAGATGAATTGCTGTAAGCGAGAGATGTGGTACATTACAGTGGTGCCACGCAAGACGAACGCCTCGCAAGACGGAAAACCCGCTAGACGAAAGGGTTTTCCGTTTTGGAGGCGCTTCGCAAAACGAATTTCCCTATGGGCTTGCTTCGCAAGACGAAAATGTCTTGCGAGTTCCTGCGGGGTTTTTTCCCTTCCCCCCCCCCTTTTCCTAAGCCCTAAGCCGCTTATCAGCTGATCCGCTAAGCTGTCAATGGGCTTGCTTCGCAAGATGAAAAAACCGCTATACGAAGAGCCTCACGGAACGGATTAATTTTGTCTTGCGAGGCACCACTGTATCTTTTTTTTTTAATTTCTTGATTTTCTTTCTTACAACAAATATCCATCATCATTACTAAACATTCATTTTCCAGTTTCCCCCCTCCCTGTTGACTTCCCTTAGCTTCCATTTCTGGTTTGTTACATCAAATGATACAATCTGCTGTTTGTAATTAATACTATGTTGTCCCATTGTTATACTTCTTATTCTCTTTAAATAAAGTTGTAAATGTTTATTTAAACCCTGCCAATGCGTTCATTTTTTGTTGTTGTTTCTGCAAATATGTTATAAAAGGTTCCCATTCTTTTTCAAAGTCACTATTGTCCTTTTCACACAGCTTGTCCATTAGTTTTGCTAATTCTGCATAGTTCATCAACTTTTCTTGCCATTGTTCTTTTGATGGTATTTCTCCAGTCTTCCAATTTTGTGCTATTAAGATTCTTGCTGCTTTTGTAGCATACATGAATGATGTCCGTTTTTCTTTCAGCAGCTCTTGTACTAAAATACCCAACAAAATGCTTTTGGTTTTTTAACAAATGTTATTTTAAACATTTTTTCCAATTCATTGTATATCATTTCCCATTTTTTTTAAAAAAATAATCTTGCAATCCCCCCACATATGGTAAAATGCACCTTCCCCTTCTTTACATCTCCAACAGTAAGGTCACATCTCTCTGTCAAATTTGGCTTGCAGGGGTAGGGAGATAAGGAACTGGCCTGCAGGTCAGATAATGTACCGCATCTTTTTTTGTGGTACATTATGTGACCTGCAGGCCAGTTCCTTATCTCCCTACCCTTCAAGCCAAATTTGACAGAAGAATGTGACCTTGCCCACCTGTAAGTCACCTGCCATCACTATGACATCAGGTGATGCTGCACTTTGAAGCCCTGATTGCTGAGACTTCAAAGCACAGTGCGGGCTGTTTGAAAGCCCTTTTGCAGATAGCCCTACTCATTAAACCTTTAAAAACCAAAGCTACTCTTTGAACCTCCATTCTGCTGGAGTAAGGGAAGCAGGCATTGTTCATAAGCTGATGGGAGCGCACCTTGCTCCAACAAAGCAATAGCCCTGATCTCATGTTAAATTCATTAATGTTCCTTTGAAGCCACACCCTCATGTATGACATCAGGTGTAGGGCAGGTAGGTGTGGCCTGCCTGAAACAGCCCTGCAAGTCAAATGTGGAGGTCCAGCTAGCCAGGTCTGGTTCACAGGCAGGAGGTTCCCCATATCTGCCCTAAGGTTAGTACAGTAGTGTACAAGTGAACTATTTTGAATAATTTTCCATTTCATTGTGCTAAAGAGCCACTAGACTTTATTAGGCAGATCACCATCACATTAGTTTCTTGTGCATCCTTTCAGCACCCTTTTTGCTTTTCAGGTACAGTGAAGTGCCGCGCTGGAAAGATTATGTTGAAATTATTGTCTGCACTTTGACACCAAAAGAGGAAGTGAACATGCTGGGGCCACAGAAGGTTGAGGTCACTGTTGTAGAGAAGGCGCACACCCCATTTTACATCAGTGGCTCCTCAGTCCTCAGTGGCTTTGAGTTTAAGGTGAGCCTTGGTTTCTTTCCACTACCTTTGCTCCTGCATGCTTCTTCATGGCTGTTGTTCATTGATGTAATGTGAATTTAATAGACCCGCTAAGGGCCAGTGATAGGCGTTCTGGTGCTCTGCAGCTGGTGTTCCATGGGAGCTAGTGGTGCAGAGGCATAATGCAAGATTGCTGATCTCAGCTACTGGGTTTGGGTGCTTTGGTGGGAAACTTGCTTTGTATTTTTAAACTCCCAGGTCCAGCCCTGGCTTTTCTGCTTAAGAAATCTCTAGTAACAAGTTTTATTACTTGAAAACAAGTAATCAGCCACTCTAGGCAAACACTTCTACAGAAGAAGGTCTTTCAGCCTCTACTTTTATTCTGTTTTCTGGTCCTGATGGTCAGGATTTCTTTTAATATTTTACAACTACCTTGCCACAGCTTAAATTCTTTACTTCTTGTCCTTACCTCAATGTCTGTGAAAAACAGTGGTCTTCCCTTTTCTTTCTCGAAGTTGGTTACAGGGCTCAGAGAGTTTGATACAGTGAGTTTAGCATTTCTTCTCTTCACTATCAACAGCTGCCTAAAATAACTTCTATCCATCCACCGTACGGCCCACAGGCTGGAGGAACAGAGATCTTTATCCAAGGACAAAACGTTCTGGTGGGAGGCACAAGGAAGGTGATGGTTAATGGTCGGGATTGTCCCTTGGTCTCAAGGGAAAGGTATGGCAAATAGTGACACTTAATTGTAACATTGGCTTGTCAGACTGGGAATTGTGTTCATGGCCTTTGATAAAGGATAGAGCTATGGTTTTCAAAATACATTTAGAAAGTTGATTAACACATTTTTGACCACCTTCCAGATATGTTGGATTTTTCTCATTTTCTAGCACGGTAGCATTAATGTGAAGCTAATGGACTGACCACAGACATTAGCTAGGCTGGTTTGAGGCAACCTTATAAGATGTTACCAGCTTCCTTATCTCTTCAATTCTTTTGGCCTTATCTCCAGGAAAATGATACAGAGTATCTAAATTTAAATGGTCAGTGTTTGAGGTGTCAAAAATATCCTTCCCACATCTTGATGATGCAAGAGGCAACTCTTTTCCTGTGTTCTTTTGTGTGTAAATCTGTGGTTGCCTGCCCCTACACCAGTCATCTTCTTCTTCTTCTTTGGCGATCGCTCGTAGTCATACTTTCCGAATGAGTCACAGTCTCTATTGCTTGTGTGAAAGCAAATGAACCGAGTAGAGCTTTGCAGGGCATGTGAGTTCATAGCCACCTGCCATCGCCTTTTGTTATGAATGGTTATGAATACTCCCATAATCATGCTCACTCTAGGCCGAGGTATGTGAGGGAGAGGACAGCCACCACTCCTCTTATCAACCATCTTCTGCCTATACTGTATGGAAGGAAAGTTTTAGCTTGAACCTACTATTTTTTAAGGTTCCTCAAAATGAATGAGGATGACTTAGGATCTAGTTACAACTTCAATGGAAGATAGAAACATGGTTTCGCATCTCTTCTTTATCCCAAAGTGCTTGGTAGTTGTGGTCAGGGCTGGTGCCAGGCCATGGCACAGTGCTAGCAATCCACTCCTCAGCACCCACCCCACTCCAACCAGGACAGGACCTTGCCTCACTTGCTATGGCTGTGGAGGCTGCCACATGTTTTCTCAGCCTTCATCTATCCCCCATATGCTTCAGATGGATGAGGAACAGCACTTCATAATGGGAACTAAGCTTGGTTCCCATCTACAGCCACCGTCTTAAATTGCCCACAATGCAAAGCTCAGACCCATATAGCCCTACTAGACTATGAACCTATGAAAGCAACACATTTGCTAGATCTATGTAGTGGGGCATGGCATTTTGGATCCCTTAGAATCGTGGGTGTCCACTGCAGATGCGGAGCCAAGCTGTTTAGCAGCAGCAGCACCCCCACTCACCAAATAAAAAGCATCCAAGGTGAATGACAGCACAGCCAGGGCAGAGCAGTGAGGGGAACCCCCCCAAGTCCTTGAACCCCTCAGCCAGTGCCTGACCTAGCTGGACCACGGACACCGGGTCTGGTTATGCTGCATCTCCTTAACTAAATTTGTCACACTCTCATCAGGCTGTGCCACATGAGTCTTGTCAGGACCTGCATCCCTGGTGACGCATTCTCCCATCTCCCAGAGTGAGCGGGCTCAGATAATTGTGTGGGGGTCCACCTCTTTACATGGTGGCAGTTTGCAGGCCTGTCCCAGCATCGTGACATGACGTACAATGATGCAATTATGCAAAGGACTGCCTCAACCCTGACCTTGTGGAGGATGGGACTAAATGGTAGGTGGCTGAGCAGGGCCTTACCATGCTGTTTGTCTTCTTTTCCCCAGCCAGAAAGAGGAAGCCATTATTTGTACCACCCCTCCTGTGAACAACCTGGGCAACGCTTCTGTGACTGTAGTAATAGATGAACAGCCGTTTCTTTCTCCGAAGCCCTTCTGGTATCGAAAAGATCCCCAGATACACCATATCTCTCCCAACTGCAGCTATGAGTGAGTGGACACCCTTATTCAGCCTTCATGAACTTGGTGCCCTCCAGATGTTTTTGGAATATAACACACACACAGCTAGCACTGCCTGGGGCTGCTGGAAGTTGTATTCCAAAACATCTGGAGGGCCCTTGGTTGTCAAAGGCTGCCCTCATTCTTGGAAGAATGTCTTCTTTCCATCCTGTGTCATGGCATTCCCTCTTCTAGGCTTTCTGTGATGCACATCATGTTATTTATGAAGCAAAGTTCCTGGTCCCAAGCCATCAAATATCTCATTTAACCAAATTAAATGGAAGCTCCATAGCAACAGTGCTATTCAGTGCAGATAAAATGTAAAGGGACCCCTGACCATTAGGTCCAGTCGTGACCGACTCTGGGTTGGCTGAGGGAGCTGGCGTACAGCTTCCGGGTCATGTGGCCAGCATGACTAAGCCGCTTCTGGCGATCCAGAGCAGCGCACGGAAACGCCGTTTACTTTCCCACCAGAGTGGTACCTATTTATCTACTTGCACTTTGACGTGCTTTTGAACTGCTAGGTTGGCAGGAGCAGGGACCGAGCAATGGGAGCTCACCCTGTCGTGGGGATTTGAACCGCCGATCTGCTATTCAGTGCAGATACCCGGAGGTAAATTGCATTGAGGTCAGTGGGACTTAATCCCAGCTAAGTGTATGTAGCATTGGGCCTAAATCTCATCCTAAATAGGCCTTAGACTGGCCTATTTAGGACCTGGATGTTTATACCACCAGGAACTGAGAACTGGATGTACCATTACCGATTTCCTATGTTTACTGCTCAGGTCCGCCTACACAACCAGGATATACCTGTAGGATCTCTTGATAAGGAAACTTTTTCACAGCCTTCTGATTTTTATTCTTCAGGGGTTCAAATATCTCCATCAGTGGCACCAATTTGGATTCAGTGTATTATGCAAAGGTGCAGTTTGAGTCTGCCGGAGTGCTTACTGAAGCTAAGGTGAGTATTCTAGGTGGAGGGAGAGAAATGAAGTTTGCAATCCTAAGCACACTTTCTAGAGAGCAAGTCCCATTGGCCTGAGTAAACATGCTGCATATATAAGATACTCACCATATCAAAGTGACCCTTCTCCATATAAAGAAACAAAAAGGACTTACAGTACTTCAGAGGAATTCTGTGTTTAAGCATTAGAAATTCTTAGTTTCAGAATTTTAGATGTCTTCTGTGAAACAGATTCCCGCAAGTGTGGGACACCCAGTAAGAATACCTCCCTGTATGTCCTTGTAGGGACTTGTCTCAGAGATGGACTAATGGAGAGGATGTTCTCTGTCAACCCAATAAATCATTACAATTTGAAGGGGGGAAGACAGTCTGTAGTGACGTTTTAGCTCACCAACAGGTAATGCAAAAGCAAAGTTTGTGCGGGAAGGTGCCTCCCTGCTGCTAAATGAGTAAGAATATCCTTGAATAGTTCTTCCAGGACTACCTAAAGGCATTTTCTTTCATTTGTGTGAAAAGATGAACTGAGGGGCACCTAGCTATGCATAGATTGTGGTTGTTTTATCCTCAAACATTTACATTTCCTCTATGGAACGTACACTTTTACAACCTTTTTAGTCGTCCCCACCCCCTTATATTTCAAGTACTCGGTTGCTGTTGTTTTTGACTTTATTTTCATTCTTCTTAACAATTTCTCCTTATGTTTTGCCTTAAATAAACCTGGTTGTGAATCTGCTCATTGTAAAACCTTTCCCCATCAAATCACATGAAAAGTGTTGGAATTGTGAATAGTTTGTTCAGCAATTAACATCCTTCAGAATTTTTATTCTGGATGATCGTATCATGTCTTGCCGTGGCAGATTAAAAAATCATTTTTGTCAAGGATTGGAAAAAGAGACCAAAAACTGTAGGAAAGGGATAGAATACTGTGCAGGGTATAGAGGAGGAGGACTTGTTGTCGTCTGTATTTGTAGGCCACCTTTCAGGGTGGTACCAACACATTTAATAAAATGCCAGCATGAAGAGTAGATAAAAATTGGATTTTTTAAAAAAGTAAAATGTGCTTTAAAAAATATTCAGAACTGTTTAGAGTAGATCATTAAACAATAAAAATGCTAAGTTTCTCTTAAAGAATAAGTTGGTGAATATTAAATGATATAAATATATTAGCCCGAATTTCTAAACCAAATCAATGTCTTCTATTGAGTTAAAGGAATATTTTCTATGAAAATGAAGAACTTGTTCAATTATTTCTCAAATATGAATTCTTAAACTCTACCTGATTTGCAGATTTTAGATGTTTACCACTGTTTAGGAAATATATGATGAAGTATCAGCAAGAGACTTGATTATTATTATTATTTAAATGTGCCCTTTCCCTCTCACAGATTTAATCATGATTTAAATCCCATTGATTCGGCATGGTAAAATAACAGTGTCAAGGAAGCAACAAAATTGATCATTAATAGGTACAGAGCAGGCAAATTAAATACAGCAGCACAGAATGCATCATTAAGCTATAGAATTTATGTAGTTTGTAGTTTGTCATATTCTTCAACCCCTGAATTTCACACTGCCCTTCCTATTTAGTTTACGGTAAGGTGTGCCCTTGAACGGAATCCAGTGTTCCAGCAGTGATCAGATAGATATAACTAAGTCAAATGAAGTTAAACTGTTCTCTTGGTGTCTTCAGGATTGTAAGGGGGAAAGGTCTGCTACAAGCCTCGTGTGCCAGAGTCCTCGCTACTCATTGGAAAACAAGGCAGCGAGCATTCATGGGAACCTGAAGATCTTGATGGATGGAGCTCTGAGGCACCAGACGTTTCGCATCCGCTTCTACCCTAAGCCAGTGATTTACCCCTTTGAGCAGCAAGACCAATTGTACACAATCAATCCAGGAGAGGATGAGATCGAGATCCACGTATGTAATTGTCAGTTGGGCAACAATATGTGTGGACAATATTGCTGTGCTCACCTGAGCAGTGTGGCATCAGAAAAACCTAGGCTGCAACCCTAGGCAACGCCCTCCCAACACCTGGGAATAGGCCCCATTGAACACAGTGGGTTGTACTTCTGAGTAAACATGAATAGCACCACAGCCACAGAGGACATAGCAGCAGTGTCTGCAAGTGGGGTTTTCTGGGAATGTGTAATTCTCTGCACAAAGAAGCTGCTCCATTGTTGGCTGTTTTGAGGTTTTTCTGAAGTTGCAGTGCTCATATGTGTACACCACTTCCGCAGGTTGAAATTAACTCACAGAGCCATTTAGCAGCGTATGAACTGGCACCAAGAAATCAAGTTGTATATAGCGAAGGGGGTCCCATTAAATAAAATGGCAAGGGTGGTGCTGCTGTTTATAGTTCCCCCTGTACTAAATGTGAGCGGGAAGGGATTGGGATGAGGGTAGGGATGCTAAAGCGTCATCAGAACAGTTTCTTCTGGATAGGCAAAAGTGCTTGTAGATTCAGAGCAGGGTTACATGGGAGTCTGGGAAACACGGGGAAAGAAAGCCAAGAGGCCCAATGAGGAAGATCTTTTCCCGAAATGGGTTAACGTATATGTCTTTATTTGTTTGTACAGCATAGAGGACTGGATGCTCTGGCAGGCTGCATGGCAATCTCTATGACAGTGGCTGGCAAAGAATGCCACCCCACTGTGCTGAAAAACGAGGTGACCTGCCGAATCCCCGGGGACCTGAACTCCCCTCTGCATCGTTTGCCAGCACAGGTGAAGCTTGCAACAGTTCTCTGCAACCAGCACTGATGCCATGACATGTTTCTCTCTTTGCCTCCTCTGGCCCATTCTCCTTTTTGCAGCTTGGCCTCCTCCCATCTTGTCCATCCTGGCTGCTTTTTCCTCTGATACCTTTCAGTCACTCATTTGGTTTTTCCACTACTGGCTGCAGAGGAAATGGAACTGAACGAACGTGGGGCAGTAGCTCCATGCATTCTCATTCTGACAAACTTTTGCCCCCTTACTTCTGCTTCTCTCCTTTTAAAACATATAGGCTATTTAATAACACATGTTTGAGAAGTAGTGAAGGCAGCAGCTAAGCATGACATGGCTCCCAGGAAAACTGATCTGGGTCACATCCTGTGGATGTGTCATCCCACGTCATCTATAACATCTGGCCTTTGTAGCAACTTGTGAGCTCAGAGCAGACTTAATTCTGACCTTTAAAGAAAGTCTTTAAAGAAATACCTGGCATATCCAAACCAAACAAGCCACAGATACATTTTTACAGCAGAACATTGGGAAATTTCTGGCTCCCCTTGGCACTACTCCTTAGACTCATTTTTCATTAGGAAAGGGTTTTTCCGTGTCTGGAATTCACCAGGGACTCTTAATGGTTTAAATAAATTTTAAAAATCCATCTGTGTATCTGCAAGTCTCTCAGGAGTGGGGGTGAGAAAGAGGTGGATAATCAGTTCTACTGCCTTGGAGTTCCTGCACTGAACAGCACATGGTGAAAAAATTGGTTCTGGTGCCCATGCATGCATCACTGCCCACATTCTAGATGGCACTGATTTTCAAGGGCACACCCAGTATGGCTCTAAATACTTTCCCTGGGTCATTCTCTGCTGGTGTGTGTGTGTGGGCACTCTCTGTTCTCAGAGGCATTGCTACAGGCCAACTATGGAATGCATGTGCGTTCTCTCTCTCTTTTTGTCTGGCCATTCCGGAGTTTAGAATTTCTTGTGTGTGTGTTTTAAAGTTTATTTGTGTACAGAGCATGCCAAATGCTGCCTAAAGAAGGAATTGGCTACTTGTCTTAACTACTGAAGAGGGGGAGGGTATGTGTGTCTGTCACTTCTATAGATTCTGTGAGAGAAATTACACTGCATATGTGACTCTCTGGTTGCTTCCTGCCCCTCTTGGGTTCCTTCAGGTTGAGAGAAGGACAAAGGGGAGGAGATGTTTATCCTTTTCCTTACTAGCTGTTTTTCATCCTCAGTGTATCACTCCCTGACACACACCTTTGCTGCTTTTCTCCTCAAGGGAATAAAAGACACAGCTCTGTACCATGTGTCCTGCTGCCATCCTGCTACCCTCCCTCCAGGACATTTCATGGTTCTCCTCCTCCTCCTACAAGAGCATCACAACCTTAGCAGAGATGCCTTCTTTGCACTTGAGTCTAGACTTAAGGAATCCTGTGCAAAGATGAAGCCCTGCACTGCCCCCTTCCCATGATCTCTTTTCTTCCTGCCCTGTGATTCCTCCTCCCGCTATCATCATCCCCTTTCTGGGCAGGAAACAGACCAAACAGATGGACTCCAACAGCCCCCTTCCAAAATGTCACCACAGCACACATGTAGTCTTGCCAACTATGCCCTTCCACGAGCTTTGGGACTAATAGTGCAATGTATACAGCGGCCCTCCAGGCTTCTAAACAACCTAGGATATTTGAGTTGCTCCCTTTCTGTCCAGCTGGCAATTTGTTATACAAGTTTACTAATGTGTGATAGTTCAGTACGTTAAAGCTTTGCTACCTCCTGGCTCCTTCCTGCCCATTGAACGCCATTGCTCTGGCATGGCTGATAATCTGCTTCCATCGTGTCCTTTCCTCCTTTTAGATTTGTGTGAATGGAAACTGCACAGACCTTGGCTTTGTGGTTGTGAAATCCTCCTTATCTCCTGTTGCTGTTACATTGGGGACCGTTGTAGCCATCCTATTCCTCTGCTTCTTGGCATTTTTCGTGATGAAATTCATGCAGCGGAAGAAGAAGAAGAAGTCAGGTAAACTGCAAGCTTCTCACAAAGCTTTCTGATCAGAGCAGAGCTTTCAATAAAGGTATTCATTCAACTGCATTTATCCAATGTTTTAATCATTGTGCTGGTTTGCATCTATCTGTGAGGTCTCCAGTCAGAGCATTGGCATATATCAAATCTGGCTTGGTAACTGGACTGGCAAGATGGGCAGGGTTAGGCATGGCAGGGAGAGGCTGGGCGTACAAACTAGGAAAGAGAACTGAGTGTTCCTTTTTGTTTCTGCAGGAACTGAAAACTTGGAAAGACTCTCAAGCCTCAACAGGGGCATGACGAGCATCCCTCTCCTTCCCTCTAACCCAAATTACACAAATACTGCTGGTAAGGATGCATAAAGAGATACTTAACAGCTCCTAGTGCTTTGGAGCAGCTGGGATAGGGTCATATAAGTGGTCTGGTCTAGTGATTTCCTATTGTGGGATTGCCTTGGCTTGGCCAGCAGGCTTAGTCATATGGTATATTTGGCTTTGCACTAGCAATCATGTCCCAAGTTGATACCAGGATTCCCATCACCATCTCCACAGTTCACTCTAAATGGTCCTATAAACAAAAAGCACTGTTCTCAAACACCTATCCCTTTCCATGCCCCAGTTCCTTTGGTCGTTTTGTTTGGGAGGAACATGTGGCATTCTATTGACATGTGGGGACACTGTCTTGCCCGGAATCCAGTAGTGACCCCGCGGCAGGAGATGCAAAATGAACAATTATTACCATTTCTCTAGCACCTATCTAACGCCAGTCTCCTCCCCTCCATTCTCTTGATGGCACTGCTCTAGCAGAGCCCCGTACTTCTAGAGTGAGTCTTGGAAGCGCCTCTTACACAGGAAGCAGTGACGGTTCTGCCATGCCCTTCATGCGGGTACCTTCTTACTCCATTAAAAATTTTCGGCCGCAACTGTTAGAAGAGGTGAAGGACGTTCTAATCCCAGAAGAGCAGCTGGTTATGCAACAGGACCAGATCATTGGCAAAGGTAAGTGCTGTTAAGGTTGCCTGTATCAATCACGCATAGTGTGCAAAGCTTTGTTGCAATTTCTTCAAACTGTGTTTGAAGAGTACCCTTACCTACCCACCCACCCACACCGCCATGCTAGATGCGTTTTTAGATGCTTTTCTCTGTTAGGCATTTCTAGTTACCATCTTGAAAGCACAGACTTTAGGGTTACCTAGGGTAGCACCCCATGAAGTTGTCCTACTAGCAGAATGATTTCTGCCTTTGCAACAGGACTTCCTCTCCCTCTGCTTTCTCCACAACCCCTATCAGTTCTCCTAACCCTCTGGAGAATATATGGGGGGGGGGTGTACTGGCAGAGGGAGTCCCATTGCGCAGGCAGAAGTCCTTGCACTAATTGGACAACTTTGTTGGATACAACCCATTGGATTCTTGTTTAGGCTTAAGTGTTTCAAACTAAAAGCCATAACACGTGCACACACCCATGTTGGCCTGGTAAATGTGGCAAGTCGTCACAGTGTTTTCTGTTCCATTCTGTGCCTCCAGCACAGAAACAGCCTATGCAGCACTCTCATGTTATGCTGCACTCAGGTGTGCAGCCTTCTAACTGCAAGAGGCTGATGCAAAAACTCAAGGAATGGATTGGGCTGAGAGTACCTGGTTTGCATGCTGGGCTGTGTGTCTAGTAGGTCTTTTTGTTCTTTTTCCTGTCCAGGTCACTTTGGGAGTGTTTATCATGGAATGTACATAGATTCGGACCATAGACATATACACTGTGCTGTTAAATCTCTGAACCGTGAGTAATCCCTCCTTCCTCACAGCAATGGCAACTGCACTTAACTGTCCTGCAAAAGGAAGCCAAGGGATGAGGGGCCTGTTCCCTCTCCCTCCTCACCAGCTGCTCACCTGGTTATGCCCCATTGTTGTTGTTATTTAAACTTGAAGGACATGCTCTATGTCCCTCTTCCAGCATGGGAGTGGACAGTTTCTATGAGTGTTCTGCTTGCTTAACAAATAAAAGTGAATGGGCTCTTCCACCCCCTCCCCTCCCTTGAGAAAAGGGGCATCATGCTACTTCAACTGGACTATAACTAGCATAGATTCAGTTCTGTAGGGGAAGACTTGGCAATTCAATCATCGAAGGAAGGCCCTCGGATAATTCCTTCCTTAAATGGCACCGTAATCTGGATTCTAGGGAGACTTGCCCTACTTTGCACTCTCCTTCGGCTTGCTCAGTGACATGGTACAAGGAGACACCATTAGCTTAAGTGCCGTTTTCTGCGGCAAAGTCTTGTTGTCCCTTTGCAATGTCATTCCACTCAAGAGTAGGTGGATATAGCTGTGAAGAGAGGTTGGGGATGGGAGGACATGCTGTTAAAGCTTCCCCAAGGAAGCTCTTTGACACACTTCAGGAAACAGTCCTGGACTGGGTTGGGGGGAGAGGGAGGGATGCTTTTGTAACCAACTTCTGCTGTTTGTTCATCATCTCCAATGAGACATACCAAAGGCTTCCAGTTCAGCCAATTGCCTTCAAGGCCTTGTCGGCCTTCTGAGTGTAGTCTCAGAAGAATCCTCCTTATCAACAGCATCCCTTGGGAAGCAGAGGGACCCACGTGCCACATTGACCTAGCCCTGCGCAGTTCTTAATCTGGCTAGGCATCCCTCCCTTATTACCTTCAGTGCTGACATTCAAGCGTAGGTTTAACCTGCTGGCATGTCCTGTCCCAAGTCCAAATGAGCTACTTGTGCCATCCATAACGGATCTTGTGTTGCTTTCGTGCGCACCTCCTGCACTCCAGTGACCCATTTCCCAAGAGTTTTGCGGTTCCTTGTGTGGGTATGCCGCTCTGTTGCCTTTTCAAAGCCTGCTTCCTTTTCTTCCCCAGGAATCACAGACTTGGAGGAGGTGGAAGAGTTCTTGAAAGAGGGGATTCTGATGAAGAGCTTTCACCACCCCCACGTCCTCTCGCTCATTGGGATTGCCCTCCCTCGGGAGGGGCTTCCCCGCGTGGTACTGCCATACATGAAGCATGGAGACCTGCGACACTTTATCCGTTCAGAGGAGAGGGTGTGTACTGCTTCCCACTTTGGGTTTACACCAGCAAGTCAGCCCTTGGAGGGCTTGCTCTGGGAGATGAGCATCTCAATGCCAATATGCTGACTTCCTGATCCTGAAGCTACCATTGGGTTGAGGGTGGTTCACACCCACCTAGTAAAGTGGAGCATTTAAGGAAAGGGGGTACTGAGATAGTGCTGTATCAGACCCTTCCTTCCTCTCCCTTTCAACTCCGGTCAGCTTTTGCTTTGGCCTTGTGAACCCCCTACATCCCTGTTGCAGGATGTCTTCCTGTTTAATCACTGCAGTCTTTGCACATCCCCCCAGTTAGGTGTTCACCACCATGGAATGAACAATGAGTCAACTGAGGGTTTGCCCCCCCCCTCCCCCAGGTGCAGCAGGGAGAGAAATCCATTCTGTGGCGCAGCAGAATTTGTTAGCTCAAGCATTCTCGTCAGGTTTCTGCCGGAGCCTTCTATGTGTACGAACCACCTTATTTTTGCAGTAGCTTCTGCTCTTGCAGCCGGGACCTCAGCATCCAAGGAGCAGAGGTTGTGTGTTTCTTTGCTTTTTGCTGACTCGGAGCCTTCTTGAGCAGTAGGAACGTGAGCTGGTGGCTGATGTACCTGCTGCTGCTGCTGCTGCTGCTGCCAGAGACGCAGAGCACAATCGTGTCTCCCTCCCACCCTGGCCAGTGCAGAACTAGCTACTCTCTGCTGAGAGCTGCAGCAACACCATCTTCCCTTTCACTTTGGGGAGAAAAACAGAGCCAGGGGTAGTAAGCAGGCTTCAGTTTCCCCTGCCTCCTCTGTAGCCACTGTCATCTTCATCATTACTGCTTGCAACGATCAAATAAGTGGTACAATTACCATTATTGTGTGTGGCCACCTAAGGGTGTAGCATTTCTACATAGGAAATAGCATTAAAACTTTGTGTACACTGTCAGGTGTGTGACAGCTTAGCACGTGTATTTTTGCTATGTGTATACATGGGATCGGGATGCGGGTGGCACTGTGAGTTAAACCACAGAGCCTAGGACTTGCCGATCAGAAGGTCAGCGGTTCGAATCCCCGCGACGGGGTGAGCTCCCCTTGCTTGGTCCCTGCTCCTGCCAACCTAGCAGTTCGAAAGCACATCAAAGTGCAAGTAGATAAATAGGTACTGCTCCAGCGGGAAGGTAAACGGCGTTTCCATGCACTGCTCTGGTTCACAAGAAGCGGCTTAGTCATGCTGGCCACATGACCCAGACGCTGTACGCCGGCTCCCTCGGCCAATAAAGCGAGATGAGCGCTGCAACCCCAGAGTCAGTCACGACTGGACCTAATGGTCAGGGATCCCTTTACCTTTACTATACATGGGATCATTTCCCCACAGGTTTCGTATTGTTTCTACATAGAAACATTTTATCTAGGTACACAATATGTGCCATGTAGCCTCATTTACAAAGCAAGATTTGACATGCACTGCACATTCCCATGACAGATTTAAGACAGGGAAGCAGAAGCCCTTCAGACCGTTGTCATCTTGCCTAAGTCTGGAGTTTCAGCAGTGACCTCTGGCAGCACCTGCTGTGTCTGTCTTAAAGAGTTTGAAAACAGGCCCCACAGCAATGTCATCTTGTATCCAATGATTACATACAGAGAATTGAATCTTTATGGGGATCTAAGCCAAGCCTTCGCTTCCTTCCAGCGACTTGTCAGTAGCAAGGTCTTGGGGGATGGTGGGGAGTAAAGCTTTTCTCGCAAAAGCGCTTTTCAAACGATTGCAGCGCACCGTCCACAGACCTCACCTTGAACAGACTGCCGTTTGAGGTGCAGCGCACTTTTAGAGCAGTTGTATGTTCGAAAAAGAGACGCTTGCTCAGGCTACTCATTCGCTGCCATTGTAAACGCAGCACGGAATGTTGTTGCATGTGTACCTTGTGTGCTTATTGGACACAAGGGGAAATGTCATTAGCAATGAGCAACAAAATTCCTTGGGAAGGGCAGTGACTCAGTGGTGCAGCGCATACTTTACATGAAAAAGGTCCTAGGTCCACTCCAACTTGGCACCTCCCAGTAGGGGTTGCAATGTCCCCTTCCTGAAATCCTACAGAGGTGCAGCAAGTCAGTGTTGACAATACTGAGTGAGATGAACCAATAGTCTGACTCGGCTTCCTATGTTCCTTTCCCTTTCTCAGCCCTATTTCATTAGCTAGCTGACCAAATACAATCATGGCCCGTTTTAAACCTTTTACAGCAGTATGATTTTTTTGCAAGATTTAATTTCTTCTCCTCCAACCCTAAAATAACATGTGGCTTTAAAAAGAGAGAGAGAGAAGGAGGAGTAGTACTATTACCTTTACTTTACCTCTTATGGTCAGATATTCTATCCCACTATTTTTGCTGAAATGTTCCTCAGGGGACAAGGGCAATTTAAAAAAAAGTGGTTGGGACACACTTTGAATGAGATAGGGGAGAGGCAATGAGAGCCTCTGCCCACTAGGGGGCCACAAAGGCATGCTCATACATAACGCATTATTATAAAGTCTTAAGCAGGGAAGCTGCACATAAGACTGTATTTGTGCGTTGACATCAATTCCATGTATGGCTTGCACCCTGCGCAGGCCTTATCAAGTAATGTGCAAGTGTCTGTGCCATGTGCGCTCCCAAAAGAGAATAATTTTCTACCAGCAGAAAATTTCTGCAGCCGAGTGTCTGTCGGCTCATGCGCTCATCCCATAGGACAGTGCGCATGCAGGGCGCACTCCATTTCCCACCCAGAAGTGAAATCCAAGTAGCAAATTTTCCCATGTGAAGTAGCCCTGAAATTAGCTTCAGCTGTGCTGGCTTGAGGGAGTTACAAGCAAGCAGTTCAGACCTCGAGAGGGGCATAAACTCTAGAGCCAGATGGAAAGCTCATTTTAAGTTTCCTCTCCCTCCCCGCTCTTCCCCAGAACCCGACTGTGAAGGATTTAATAGGCTTTGGGCTGCAAGTGGCTCAAGGGATGGAATATTTGGCCCAGAAGAAGTTTGTGCACAGAGACCTTGCTGCTAGGAACTGTATGTAAGTATTGAAAGGAGTGGGTAGAACATAGTGGTTGAAGGGCTGCACTAGGGCCTGGGAGACCAGGGTTCAAATCGTCACTTGGCCATGAAACTGACTGGTGGTCCTGGGCCAGTCACACTCTCTCCCTCATCCCTAAACTACCTCTCAGGGTTGTTGGGAGGATAAAATGGAACAGAGGAGAACTCCGTGTGCCACCTTGAGCTTGAAGGAATATAAATGTAATAAATAACAAATACCTGGCTGGGCCTTCAGGCTTCCTGGGTGAGTCTGTCAGGCATCTTTCCCTGTTAGCTGATTTATTCCCTGTGTTTTGACAGAAATAGGCCCTCCCTGGTGCCAGTATAGCTATTCCCTACCTACAGCTGCTTTACCTTTGCACCTACTATTTTTGTGAAAGCCTTGTATTAGCAGGTAGAACAAGCCCCACAAGCTTCTCTCACTGTGCGACAGCTTCGCCTTTCAGTATGGTGGTTGCTCATTACATGCAGGGCTAAGCTGTTCTCTCTTGCCCTTCTAAAAGCTGTTTGGGAAGCCGCTAAGCGCTCATAGGTCTTGAAAAGGGCTGCAAGCGCTGATTTCTGGCCTGGGCTGAAATGTCAAAAAGTCCAGAAGTGGGACTTGAGTCGCTTAATGGTGCCTCCGTGACCGAGGGACTGTAATTCATTTGGCTGCAGTGTGTGCTCTAAACCTTCCCCTCTCCTCTCTGTGCTTTGCAGGCTAGATGAGACCTTCACAGTAAAAGTGGCAGACTTTGGGCTGGCCAGAGACGTCTTCGACAAGGAATATTACAGCATCCGCCGACACCGCAGAGCAAAGCTGCCGGTTAAGTGGATGGCCCTTGAGAGCCTGCAGACCCAAAAATTTACCACCAAGTCTGATGTAGTAAGTGCAAGCAAAGGCAGTGGGTGCTATTTAGACATGGGAACCAGGGTCATCTTCTTTGGCGATCACTCATAGCCTAGTAAGATTGTCTTCCATGAACAGGGTCCTAGCAGTGAGTCCGTAAGTGACTGTGGAGGACAATTCTGGATCCACGCATCCTTTCACAGTGGGGACATAGGTTTTCGGGTGGAAGTTGATCATGATGAGGGTTTGCAATCGTTCCTTCCTCTTAGCTCGTTTCTCCCTTGCGTCCTGAGTTTGAGTGTCTTCAAAGCCCATGACGCCTTTGGTAAAGGTTGCTCTCCAATTGGAGCGATCGCAGGCCAGTGTTTCCCAATTGTCGGTGTTTATACTACATTTTTAAAGATTTGCCTTGAGAGAGCATTACACTTTCCATTTTTAAGTTCGGAACAAAGTAGTTGCTTTGGAAGACGATAATCAGGCATCCAAACAACATGACCAGTCCAATGAAGTTGATGTTGACAGAGTTTCCTGTCCTAGCTGCATAATTGCTGCAACAGGAATGGGGAACAGTTTTTTCATCCCAAGGGCCACCATCCCTCATGGTAAACTTACCCAGGGCTGCATGACAGCAGTGGGTGGGGCCAGTACAGAAAGTAGATTGGCCATCTACATAAACGGCCACTCATAGAATCAGAATTATAGCGTTGGATGGGACCGCAAGGGTCATCTAGTCCAACCCCCTCTGGTGCACTCATATACATCCACACACCTGCACATTCATACCTAGCTATATACAAACACACACATTCATTCACACATACTGTCTCTCTGACACAGAGATACTTCCAAACTCTCGCTAATCACTGAGTGACATAACCCATAAGACTCTCTGGATGATGTGTGCGTATTGTTAGCTCATGTCAGAAAACAGGCTTCTTGGCTGTCCAAGCTAGCCAGGGCAGGCCTCTCTTCAATGTCTTTGTGCCCCTGTGCATGAAAGGCTGCATCTTGACACTGTAGAAACACATGGTGTTTGGTAGATGGGATATGCTGAGGAAACAGGCGAACCTCTCCTGGGTGCCCTCCTAGGCTGTTTGCGCCCCTTCTGGGAGTCACAGATCTGCACTGCCACCTGTGCATTCTGCTGTATGTGTTCTCCATCTGTGCATTCTGCTCTTCTGCCCAGTGGTCCTTTGGGGTCCTCATGTGGGAGCTGATGACGCGAGGGGCTTCTCCGTACCCTGAAGTGGACCCATATGATATGACCCGCTATTTGTTGCGAGGAAGAAGGTTGCCGCAGCCAGAATACTGCCCAGATTCTCTGTGAGTATATATGAACTTAGGGGAGGGCTGTTGAAAACCTCTGCCTTAGGGAAGGACGGGTTAACAAGACCCTTGAAGTATGTGGAGAGATAGGAAGGCTGAGATGGCATCCATCTGGTCTCCACCAGGCTACATGGAGGCACAGGCAGTCATATTTGGGGGAAGTGTTCTAGAATTCTATGCAGAACTATGCAGATTGAAAAATGTGTACCCCAATAAACTGGGGTGTGTGCTACACCTAGAGTATATTCCCCTGGCAGATGGGAAGGTAAAAAGAAGCTATAAATGAGATGGTGTGGGGGCAAAGGTTAGGCTTACTGGAAGAGAGTCTACTCCTTTCTTTTGATTGGCACCAGCCTTTTAAAATTCATTTTTTCTGTACAGCCCTTACTGCTAGCCTTGCACGGCATTCTCAGTGAACAATGAGGTTCAGAGATCTGATACTGTTCAGATGACCCAGATTCCCAATGTGATGAGATTTGCTAGAGACAAACATCTGGCGAACTTTTTGGAAGTTCCTCTTAAAACAGGCCATGCGGTGACTGCAACACAATATAGCACTGCGATGAAACTTACCAAATCCATCAGACTTTGGGATGCTTGTGAAGCCCAGAAAGCCTGCTCTATCAAGTCAGATTCAATACTGCCTAGAGTTGCCATGAATATCCAGATTGATAGACCCTCTGAGGGCCTCCATCCCTTCCTTGCAGTCCCATCCCAGCTGTGCATATCATAAGTACACAGCCTATTTGCCAAATGTTCCAGAGCCCCAATTTTCTATACAAATCCCAGTGAACATGAGCCAACAAGCAGGATCATTGCCTGTGGGCCAGGGGTTGCTGGAGAATGAGGAATGGGAATGCATGGCAGTTTGTTATCTTGGAACGTGCCCAGGAGATGGTGTACGGCTATGCAGTACCACAAGTCTACACTGTCCTCAGGCTTTGAAGCTAGAGGTCTTGGCCTTACATTCCCCCTGCTGTAATGTGTGTGTGACTGTGTTTAATCTGACAGGTACACCGTAATGCTGAATTGCTGGGCCCCAAGTCCTGAGGAGCGACCAACTTTCTCTGCAGTAATCCAAGAAGTCCAGCATATTTTAGCCTGTCTAAAGGGGGAGCATTATATCAACCTGAATGTCACTTATGTCAACCTTGATCAAGACCAGCCTTTCCCTCCTTTGACCAGTTGTGAGGATGATCTGGACTCCAGTGGGCTGAGTGAGGAAGAGGCTGCTACTGTGCACTGACTGATACGAGGCAGTTCTCAGGTAGCACACCTGAGTTGAGCCTAACACTATGCAAACACTGCCAGCCTTTCACTTCTCTGACTGAGGAAGCTTCCTGACTCATCTTCCATTTGAGCCTTGGCTTGCCGCAGCTTGGATTCTCCAGTTGTCCTGTAGCTTCCCTTCAAGCATCTCCCACTTATGTGGGTTCAAGAAAACCATGGCTGGAGACCTTCTGCGATATGATTCCCCCTGCTAAAGGGCTCAGGAAAAGGCAGAAATAAGCTCATCCCTTCCATAAGAGGTGGGGGCAGGTCCCCTTACCTCTCTTAGAATAGTGAAACATCCAGAATATGTGGGACCTTGGATGCTGGCCTGTTTTAGAAAGGGCTATAAAGTAATTTAATGTCTCAGCCTGTGGCTGAATCTGTATATAAAGGAATAAATTGAGTGTTGTTTACTGTTTGTTTCAAGGACTGTTTTTCAAAGCTGGCCTTTCCGTCTCATGTGATGCATATACACATGTGCTGTCAGAGGGTCTGTATTGCTAAGATGGCATCCATTAGTGGAGCTGCAGGCAGAACTGGGAAGCAGGCCGAGTGACCCAAAATGCCCTCTTTTCAACATTGATCAAGGCTGGCCCCCTGGCCCTCCCAGCTTGCTTAGCATCACATTGTATTGCTCCAACAGCGAGTCCTTGTCTTTGACAGCTCTAAGTGGCTGCACTTCCCATGAGTTCTTCACTCCAAGGTCCTTTACTGAGTCAGCCCACAGAGTTACCTGTTGTCTGACTTGGGAAGCTAGCAGTGGGGGAGTAATCTGATTCCGATTCCAAAACGGACTCCCCTGATTCAATCTGGGCAGACCATGACTGATCCACTGAATGCCTGGACACAGTCCTCTTACCCTTCCTCTCTGGGTAATCTATCTTCTTTTCCATTCAGAGGTGCTCAAGTGAAAGATACACAAAGAATCACACTCATCAGATAATTGTGTGTGATCTGTGTCTTGTGAATGTGCATATCTCTTGTGGTATGGCAGGGGGTGTCTCCATACCCAATTCTGGTCATGCAGGCCCCAGAGTGTTAGCCAAGGGATGGAGTCTGCAACTTTACTCTAAAGTAAGATCTGCTGTGTTCAAGGAGCCTGGGCTTATGCACATTTAGCTCAGGACATCTTATTCAGCTTTCCCTCTGAACTGGGTTCAAGTCCCATCTCTGCCACAGACCCATTAGGTTGGCCTTGAGCATGTCTCTTGGCCTCAGGCCCTCTATTTATAAAAATGGGAATAGCAGCATTCTACTTCCCAGGATTGTTTTGATGGCAACATAATAAAAGGTTGCTTATGAAACCAGTTATTGTGGTGCTAGCAAAGGGATATCATTTAAAAAGGAAGTATAAAGCATTTTTTTTTTAAAAAAAATAATTTTTATTAACCGGCCAATCAAATCAAATCAAATCAAATCACATAAATTCCGAATTACAAAGCCGAATTTTAAATTTTGTTGAGGGGACCCATATTTCAAGATCCGAAGGGGGATTCTGATCCTCTTCTTGCTACTGTGTTAATGTCCAAATCAGTCCAAACAAAGTTCATAATTCTATCCAGTCTTATCTTGCTGTTTCCACATCACCTCTTGTTCATATATTTTCTCTTTTTTCTTTATGATCTCTTCTGATAGTCTCCTTAAGCCGATAAACACCAATAATAATCCTGTGTGAATTTTTCCGTTCTTCCAATCCTCAAATCGAGATGGTTTCCATATATCATCGCTGTGGTGGGATAATGAGCTGCTTGTGCGTTGAAACTGGATCCCTCAGAGCTCACTCAGTGTAGTGAAACCCTGCCTTGAGCGGAGCCCTTCAGCAAGGCTCCGTCAGTCGCTGGTAGAATCTGACAGTGGGCGTTTGCGGAAACGTTTCCAACATAAAAGCTGTTTCACAGACATGCGCCTCCTGGATTCCCTGCGTGACAGTTTCCGGCGAGGGGTGGGGGTCCTTAAAGGCTGTTCTGATACCTCCTCGCTGTTCTCACTGGAAGTATCCCAGAGCCTCCCCTCCGACTCCCTTTCCTTTGGAGCTCCCGCACTCCCCCTACTGGTTCCCTCTTCTGCTGAAGAAGAGGCTCTCCTATTCTCCTGAAGCCTTCTCACCACCTGTCCTTCCGATGGCAGTTCCCTGACATCCACCTCCCCCCCAGGGCCCCCTTCACCCCCTCCCGCCTCCTCTCTTACTGGCGGCGAGGACGGAAATCCCTGGAAGGAACTCCCCTCATCCTCCGAGGATTCAAACACTTCTAACCACGGCCTTCCGCCTCTTCCCCCTTCTTCCTCTCCTTCGTCGGAATCTGTTTCCACCTCCACTTCCGACTCTGGGAACCCTTCAAATTCCCCTTCCTCATCTGTGGTCCCGAAGTGTTCCCTCCCAAACCTTGCCACTGGTTGTGGTTTCCTTGGGAAACGCCGATGAAACGTTTCTATTAAAATCTCATCTTTGACTTCCTCTGCCGGTACCCATGTGTTTTCTGACTCTTCCTCCCCCTCCCATTCTACCAAGTATTCCACCTGATTCCCCTTCCACCTGGAATCAATGATCCCCGCCACATCCATGTTGCGTTCTCTCTCTTCTATGACGGGTGTCCGGGTCACCTCCCTCTCATGTTCCCCCCACTCACACCCCTCTCTGTATGGCGACAGTAATGACCTGTGAAATACTGGGTGCAATTTCATGTGACTGGGCAATCGGAGTTTGAATGCTACTGGGTTGACCTGCTGTATGACCTCAAAGGGTCCCAACCGTTTGGGTCTCAATTTCTTACACCCTCCCTTGAACGGCAGTCCTTGGGTGGATAGCCACACCCGGTTACCCACCCTTATGGTTTCGCCTTCCCTCCTATTTCTGTCAGCTTGCTTCTTGTATTCTTCTTTGGCTTTCTCTAAGTTGAGTTGGAGCTGACGGTGGATCGCTTCCATCTCTTCAACAAAAATTTCCGCTGCAGGTACACTCCACCTTCCCCCGCCCTCTCCTGGAAACGCCCGAGGATGACACCCATAATTGGCTAGAAAGGGACTCATCCCTGTGGACACGTTCTCCGCGTTGTTGTAGGCAAATTCTGCCAGAGGTAACCAGTCTACCCAATCAGTTTCTCTGTCCTTTACATAACACCTCAGATATTGTTGCAAAACCCCGTTTGCCCTTTCTGCTTGCCCATTTGTTTCTGGGTGCCTGGCGGTGGAAAAACTTACCTCCACATGCAACATGCTCATTAGTTTCCTCCAGAACCTAGAAGTAAATTGTTTTCCTCTGTCGCTCAAAACCCTCAAGGGGGCGCCATGCAACCTAAAAATGTGCTCCACAAACAACCTTGCGGTTTCTTCCGCTGTCACTGCATGTGAACAAGCTATAAAGTGGCACATCTTAGTTAGTAGATCCACCACCACCATGACCGCGGTTTTCCCTTTGGATCTCGGTAGATCGGTCATGAAGTCTATGGATACCATCTCCCATGGCCTTTCTGGGGTGGGTAAGGGTTCTAATAACCCCGCTGGCGCCAACCTCTCTCCCTTTGCTCTTTGGCACCTGTCGCATCCCCTGACATACTCCCGCACGTCTTCCCGCACCTTGGGCCACCAAAACTCCCTGGTAACCAACCACATGGTCTTGTGCTGCCCGAAGTGCCCCGCCGTGGGGCTGTCATGCAACTGTTTAAGCACCCGCCCTCTTAGTCCCCCACCTGGTATGTAGAGCGCCCCTTTGTAATATAGTTTTCCGTTCTTTTCCTCAAACCCCCCTGCGTTCTCACCTGTCTCCCTGAGTTCCCTAAGTTTCTCTTGGGCATATTCATCGTTTTCAATACCCTCTACCAGTTCTCTTTGCCCCACCAATGCCGCCCCACAAACCCAGTGGTCCTCTGAGATGATATGTCTTTCTTCCGCCCCTCCTTCCCCCTCCAAGTACTCAGGTTTTCTGGAGAGAGCGTCCGCCCTGACATTCTCAGCCCCTGGCACGTAGCGAATTTCAAAATTGAACTTGGAGAACTCTTGCGCCCATCTTACTTGTCTCTGGTTCAATACTCGGGCTGTTCTCCAGTATTCTAGATTTTTGTGGTCTGTCCGCACTTGAACCTTGTGTTGCGCCCCAATCAACAGGTGTCTCCATCTCTTGAACGCTTCGTGGACAGCGAGTAATTCTCTGTCGTACACCGTATAATTCCTCTCAGACTTGTTCAATTTCCTCGAGAAGAAGGCACACGGCCTCCATTCCGACGTATTCGCTCCTGGCTGCAGAAGCACGGCGCCCACCGCTCTGTCAGACGCGTCGGTTTCCACCCTCATCGGCTGCTGCAGATCCACGTGTAAGAGTTGTTCTTCCGAAGCAAACGCCCTCTTTAAACTTTCGAAAGCTCGCTGCGCTTCTTCCGTCCAGACAAATTTCTTCTTGCTGCTGAGACAATCCGTGATGGGGGCTGTTAAATGGGCGAAGTTCTTGATGAACTTCCGATAGAAGTTTCCGAACCCCAAAAACCTCTGCACATCTTTCTTAGTTTTCGGTGGCCTCCATTCCAGCACTGCTTGCACCTTGCTAGGATCCATGGCCAGCCCCTTGTCCGACAACCGGTACCCAAGGAATTCCACCTCCCTGGTGTGAAACTGACACTTCTCCAGTTTCACCCACAGCTGGTTTTCTTGCAGTTTGCTCAGTACTTCTCTTACATCTCGCACATGCTGCTCTTCATCCTCTGAGTACACCAGCACATCGTCCAAGAACGCAGCGCAGTTCTTGTACAGCAATGGTCCTAGTACGTGATTCATGAATGATTGAAATACTGCGGAACCCGCCTGGAGGCCGAAAGGCATAACGCAGTACTCAAATGCCCCCAAGGGGGTGAACATAGTGGTTTTCCACTCATCTCCCTTTCTCATACGTATCAGGTTATACGCCCCCCTCAGGTCCAGCTTGGTGAAAATCTTCCCTTTTCTCACCCGGGTCAGAATGTCATCGATTCTGGGCATAGGGAAGGTCACGGGTTCGGACACTGCGTTTAGGGCCCTGAAATCCACAATTAATCTCGGTTTGTCCGAGTTTTTTTTGTCTACGAAGAACACTGGGCTACCCCCCACCGCTCGTGACTCCCTGATGAACCCACGCTTGAGGTTTTTGTCAATAAACTCCCTTAGCTCCTGCATCTCTCTGTCAGACATTGCATACACCTTGCCCACTGGCAATTGCGCTCCTGGAAGTAAGTTGATTTGGCAGTCAAAGGGTCTGTGCGGGGGTAGTTTATCTGCTTCCCTTTCGCTGAAGACGTCGCCAAAATCTGCATATTGTCGTGGTACCCTGCCTTGTTCCATTGCTTCTATCTTTGCTAACGTGGCCTGAGTGCCTACTTGGCCCCCTTTTTCTGTGCAGTGTCCCATACAATGTGCTGACCCAAAGGAAACCACTCTCTGATGCCATCCCACAAGCGGATCATGCAGCGCTAGCCAGCTCATCCCCAAAATGATGGGCGCTCCTCCCAACGTGGCTATATTAAACGCTATCCGTTCCGTGTGTCTTGCCACCCTCATTGTCATGGGGACAGTCTGCTGGTCTACTTCTCCCCCCAACAGCGCCCTCCCATCAATCGTGGTCACCTGCAGGGGATTTTTTAAAGGAATGGTTTGTATCTGATGGGCGGCTGCAAACTCCTTACTCATAAAGTTGCAGGAGCTGCCTGAGTCTAATAGCGCCTTCACTTTTAGTGGGTGTCCGTTTGCCAGCTCCAGCAATACCTCTATTACAAGAGCTGGTCTTGGGGGTTCTGGCGTGGGCACATTTACTGTTCCTTGGCCTGGCTGCTGTGCCCCGTCGGTGGCAGCCAGGCGTTGGCTTTTACTTGCTCCTTAGCTCCTTCCCCCTCCTCCCCAACAGCCCCCGCCATTCCTTGCCATTCCTTTCTTTGCGGACAAACTCTGGCAAAATGACCTGGCTGTTGGCAGAGAAAACATTTCTTGGCGCCTTTTCCCTCCTTCTTCTGCCCTTCACTGGGGTTTGAAATTGCGCGCGCGCGCGCTGTTCCGATTTCCATCGGCTCTGCTGGCAGAGAGGGCTGCTCTGGCATCTCTGGAATGCGGAAATCCCTCCAACGCTCCCCTTTCCCTTCCTGCTTCTCCAAGGCTCTGGCCTCCTGGCGTGACCCTATGGCCAGCGCTGATTTAGTCAGATGGTCCATAGACTCCGCCCTGGGCCCCCGGGAAAGTTCGTCTTTCACTGCCGAAGATAGTCCTTCTTCGAACAGCATTTGTATCGGTTCCGCTGACAAATCCCATCCTAATTTATGGATCAACATGGTGAACTCAGTCCAGTACTCACGGACAGATCGGTTCCCTTGTTTACACGCCATTAACTGCCTGCGCGCCACTCCCTGCTCAATCTCGCTGGAAAACATCAGATCCATGGCGCGAAAAAACTTCCTTGTGTCCCTTAGGGCTTCATTATTGGCTGCCATTAGTGGCCTCACCCAATCTCTGGCCCCGCCTTCGAGATGCCCAATCACAAAAGCAACCCTCGAATCCTCATCAGGAAAATCATCAAACTGCAGATTGAGGGCATATTGCATCTCTGTCCTGAAGGCTTGATAATTCCTGGGATCACCCCCAAACTTCTGCACCAGTCCTGGCACTTTCCTCGAGAGCTGGGCGGCTTTCCCCTTTTCTGCATCATGAGCCCTCCTCTCCTCCAGCCTCGCCGTTTGCAGAGCTAACTGTACCTCCAACATCCTGTACCTTTCTTCCAGGCTAGGACCGGCTGCAGCTGCTCCCCCATCTCCGGCTCCGGCTGGGTTGCTCATGATGCCTCTCTTTGCACAAGCTGCTTTCAGAGACTGTCAGATTGCTGGGGTGGGATAATGAGCTGCTTGTGCGTTGAAACTGGATCCCTCAGAGCTCACTCAGTGTAGTGAAACCCTGCCTTGAGCGGAGCCCTTCAGCAAGGCTCCGTCAGTCGCTGGTAGAATCTGACAGTGGGCGTTTGCGGAAACGTTTCCAACATAAAAGCTGTTTCACAGACATGCGCCTCCTGGATTCCCTGCGTGACAGTTTCCGGCGAGGGGTGGGGGTCCTTAAAGGCTGTTCTGATACCTCCTCGCTGTTCTCACTGGAAGTATCCCAGAGCCTCCCCTCCGACTCCCTTTCCTTTGGAGCTCCCGCACTCCCCCTACTGGTTCCCTCTTCTGCTGAAGAAGAGGCTCTCCTATTCTCCTGAAGCCTTCTCACCACCTGTCCTTCCGATGGCAGTTCCCTGACAATCGCCTTCATAGATAACAGCACTCTTTCCATCATTAATTACAGAACTGTCGTTCTTAAGTCCCACTGAGGAGTTTCACCCACAATATAAAAACAGCTCTATTTCTCTATTTCTCCTCTCAGACTTAAGTCCTCCGACAGAACTTCCCAATATGGCGACGGCACTTTTAACTGCGTCATTCCAAAGCCCTTATACATTCCACGCTCTTCTCAAAATATGCCTTGATTCGAAAATTTATCTCCACACAGCCTTAAATCCACAGCTTAAGTCCTTAAAACGACATTTCTGGCTTGGGGGGGTCTTGTTTAATCACATATAAGAAAGAAAGTAAGGTTTTTTTCCCCTCCCCCATCAGTCCCTTTGCCATACCGAGTCTTGGCGTATCTTCTCGTGATTTATACTTGCTCCTTCGGCTCTTCTTGTTTTATCAGAGATCTCTTCTGTTAGCAGTCTTTACTCCCCCTTCTTCCTTGAAATATGTGCATTCGCTTCATCCAAATTGTTTCTTTTGAAGTTCTTGCAGCTAGTGGCGTGGATCAGAGACGGCGTCCAGGAGCGCCGAAATCCCACAGGAGGGCATTGTGCCTAGTGCCCCCATCCCCACAAATTCGGGGGTGGTATAGGGCACAGCAGGCAAGGGCAGTCCCACCCCACAATCCTGGGGGGGGGGGGTAGGGAGGCTATTTACTCCCATCACAGCCTCCAAATTACCTCGTGTGGGTCGGAGAAATGTTATTGTCAGCCATCTTCTGATGCGCCCCCTAGTGGCCCCCCAGCATAAAGCAAATTTTATGGTTAAGCTAGGGCTGTGGAAAGAGATCTGGGTTCAAATTCAGCCACAAAATTTCACTGGGTAATCCTTGCTCTCTGCCTAACCTACCTCACAGGGTTGTTGTGAGGGTAGGCTACAGAGCAGGAACCATGGAAAATGCCTTAAACTCGGAAGAAAGACTGGATATAAATGAGGTAAATTGTAGAGATGGCTATTGCTAGGGATGGAGGAGGAGTCCATTTAAAATGAATTCATTCAGGGAATTTGGCAGGTGTGGCCCAGTTGAGCTTTGCCTACTTTGCAACACCTCTTGCACCGAGTGTCTGTTTATATAGGAGTGCATTGGTTTTTTTAAAAAATCTAATCATATGCAAAATTATCCACAAAATACACCTCATGTAGTCCTATATATCTGCAGCATTATTTTTATATGTAAGTATTTTTATGCAGCTATGCATTATTATATGTGTCAGTTTATGCGCTGGCTACGTTAGGAGACCTGGCATATATATGTGTCAGGAAACTGCCATCGGAAGAACAGGTGGTGGAAGGGCTCCAGGAGGATAGAAGAGACTCAGCAGCAGAAGAGGGAACCAGTAGGGGGGGAGCAGGAGCTTCAAGGGACAGGAAGTCGGAGGGGAGGCTCTGGGACACTTCCAGTGAGAACAGTGAGGACGTATCAAGGCCCCCTTTAGCGACCCCCACCCCTCGCCGGAAGCTGTCACGCAGGGAATCTAGGAGACGCGTTTCTGTCAAGCAGCTTTTATGCTGGAAGCGTTTCCGCAAGCGCCCACTGTCGGATTCTACCAGTGACTGACGGAGCCATGTCCAAGGGCTCCGCTCAAGGCAGAGCTTTGCTACGTTAAGCAAACTCCGAGGGACTAACCCTTTTACGCACAAGTAGCTCATTGTCCCATCACAATATGCATATAATGTGCATTTAATATTAATGTGAGAATAGTTTGTATTTTTAGCTGAGCAGGTTAAAAAATAGTAACTCTAATTAGAAAAAAAACCTCCATGTGGATAAGTTTGACATTTTCAGAAAATTCAATCCCTAGCTCGCATAGTTCTGACTGTTCTGACATTTTTCAACAACTCCGGAGCATAGAACTGTTTTCAGCTTGAGGGCCGCATTCCAGAGACCACAAGCCAGAAGTGGGCAGGGCCAGAAGCAATAATAGGTGGAGCAACAAATGTACATTTTACCTTTGCACAGTGGGTTAGTTTCTTGCAGACACACACACCCTTCTCTATCCTCCATCCAGGCAAGGAAAAGGCATTGTGGGTTCAAGAACACCTTCTAGCTAGGCAAAACCAACTAAAAAATGGGCGTAAAGCAGGGTTAGTGAGGGCCATGGCCTAGGGCAGAGCTTCCCAAACTATTCATGTTGGTGACACACTTTTTAGACACACATCATTTTGTGACACAGTCATTCAGTTTTCCAGTACAATGGTACCTCGGGTTAAGAACTTAATTTGTTCTGGAGGTCCGTTCTTAACCTGAAATTGTTCTTAACCTGAGGTACCACTTTAGCTAATGGGGCCTCCCGCTGCTGCTGTTGCGCCGCCGCCGCCGTGCGATTTCTGTTCTCATCCTGAAGCAAAGTTCTTAACCTGAGGTACTATTTCTGGGTTAGTGGAGTCTGTAACCTGAAGCGTCTATAACCCGAGGTACCACTGTATTAGCAAATCGGCGGTTAAACTAACCCCTTATAAGAGTGTTCTTGTGACACGCCTAAACACTGCAGCCGATACACTTAATGCATCGCAACACACAGTTTGGAAAGCTCTGGCCTATGGAGGTGTGGTCTGGGGTCAAGCCCAAGGGCTGGATAGTCTTGGAGAGCTACATTGCCCTCCACCCCCAGGCCTGAAGTCCCTCCTGTTATAACTTATCAGTGGGCACAGCCAACACAGTGAGATGGAACCGCCATGTACAAGAGCGGAATATTGCCAAATGTCCAGTGTAGAAGAGAGCAGATGAGCAGCAGGGGAAGAGCATTGCCTCTATGCTTTGCTTGTGGGTCTCCCACTTCTGCATCTGGCTGACCGCTGGTGGAACAGATGGAAGCTTGCTCTGCTTCCGGCAAAGTAATTCTTATGTTCTTAACTGCAGTTTCTTCTTAGACACTGTGAAACCATCTCGTCTGTCACTGTTTTTAACATTTTATTAAATGTTTTAATAAACGAGTCTAAAAATATAGCAAACACTTCTCATTTCCTGTTACATCCCATGTCAACCAAGCATCTTTCTTTCTGACAAGCAGGACGGGCATCCGTCCAAGTGTTGCAATCCGGAGTGCTGACGTGAAGGATGCCAGCCCACCCCTAAGACCTTTTCCAGGACACTCCATTCCATTTCATTCTGCACCCCTGGTTTCACCCCAACAGATGCCCTGCATTCTGCAGCCAGTGAGCATGCTCAGTTTTAATTGGACTGTTTTGCCCACTCTGCTTCCCCCCACTCTCTTTTAAGGATTCCCCCCCCTAAAAATCTGCTTGGAAACAGATTTAGTCCTGTCCCTTCTGAGAACTGGTATGGACCAAACTTCAATGGGTCCATCAATCCCTTTGTGAGATGAAGGCTCAGCTGTGAGAACATGCATTTAAGACCTCCCTCCGACCACCGAACGGAGATGTATTGTGATTATTAAGAGAATTAAGCAGAGGTGTCCAGAAGGGCAAAACCACTTGAAGGTACATCAAGGACTGCCTGGACCAAAAATAGCTTCATTCATTCTCAAGGCCTTGATCAGACCAGGTTAGCCTTGGATTCCCGCAGCTGCACAGGAGCATACAGACTCATTGTTCTTTGTCATTTAGCAGAGCACAAAAGCTTTTTACCTCGTTTCTGAAAGAGAAATGAGACCCTTGGCTCAGGTACAAAAGTAAGTGGTGCATTTCTCAGAAGAGGCAACAGAGGAATTCAAAGCAGTGCCCCAGAGAGAACAGATAAATGAGACCCCACAGCAAGAGAAACTGTGCCCACTCTACAGCATAGTCTTAACTCATTGGAAGGATATTTTATTGTAGGTGTTGCCAGAGCTCACCTTTACTCTGCCTCAGAACTTTGTGCATTTTGGGGGGGGGGGTAATGCTAGGGAAATGACTTAGCCCTGGAATTCTTTTTTTTTTCTCTCACTTCAGAAGAGTGCCTCTCTTATTTATCTGCAAAGTACCTTCTCTTCTCATTCTCCTTCCCTTTTAAGGGAAAGGATTTACAGGCTGTGAACTCAGTAAGATGTGGCTCCTGGGGAGGGGGGAGGGAAGGAAAAAGGAGGAGCAAGGGAGAGAAGAAAAGATCCAAACAGAATAGGGAGAATCAAGTGATGGCCACCTACTCACTCTACTGCCACCCACACAGCAAATCAATGTTTGGTGGATAGAATGGTCTCCACACTGATAACTCCTCCAGTCCCTCCGGAGGAAACTTCAAGTTACTGTAAGAGAAAAAGTGTCCTACAGTATAAAGAAAGGTGGCAGCTTCCTGAAGTGCTCATCAGGGAGAAAAGTGGAATTGGCTAAAATAATTATAATCTGCACATAGGAACTGAATCCTCCATCTCTTTCCTAAGCCAGCAACAAGTTCCTTCCTGCCATCTCTCTTCCCTCGAGGGTCTGTTCTGTCATTCTCTAGGCTTCCAGACTTTTCTATTTTGATGTCATGAGGTATAATCCTATGCATTTAAGTCTCAGTGTACTCAACAGGGGCTTCCTATTTATTTTATTTTTATTGAATTTATATACCAAGACATCAATTGAATTTATATACTGCCCTATACCCGGAGGTCTCAGGGCGGTTCACAGAATAAAATAAAAATATAAAACATCAAAATACATAATATAAAAACAACAACCCAATAAGTCTCTATAATTAGGATTGCGACCTAAATAAAGTTGTGAAGAAATCATGTTTATTTCAATTAAGTTTCCAAGGGTATTGTGTAATGTGTTCTGACATTGGTATTGTAATGCATTTGATGTGGGAAGTTTTTTGTCTGGTCCAGCAAAAGTTAGTTTAACTGTCACACAGTGCTAGCCAATCCGTCAAGAAGAGAACTTGTCTTTGGATCCTTCCTGAACAATCTGGAGCCTTATTTATTTATATTTATTTATTGCATTTCTTCTCCACATTTTTCTCCAAAGTGTAACATAATGGGAGGGGTGTTTCCAGCTACCCCGCCACCCCTGGAAGCCTTATAAGAAGCTGCCTCAGAAGAGGGACTGTGAGCAACATTGTGGCAGAGGACCAAGGTGAAACTGTCAAGCTCCCATGTTATCCTTGCTATTGCCAGGAGGTGTAATGTTGTTAATGTAATCTTGTTGTATTTATAGCGCTGAAATGCTAATTCTTTGGTACACAGTTATATTTGCTATTGTGTTGTTGTCTTCTGTTATTATGAAATTCTTTTTGCATTGTTCAGTTTTGAAATGCTTTCCTGATTTCTTTGTCGTAAGCTGCTTTGAACATGATTCCACCCCCCACCTCCCGGAAAAGCGGCGTACATATAAAATGAATAACTTGCATGTTTCTCTTTCAGCTATGAAAAAATAATTGACTCTTTCCCCTCCTCCTCTTGAGGCTGTGTTTAAACTGAACGACGTTTTCTGCTTGTCTCATATGCTCCAACATGTTGAGTCCCAAAACCAGGATACTCCATTCCTTTAATTGGGGAGGGTCTTTTGTCTCTCAATACTTTACATACAGTGCCCTTGTTGCCACAATAATATAAACCAGTAATTTCTCTTTGGTCTTATCAAGATGAATGCCTTTAAAAAAAAAAAAAAAAGACAGTCTGAAAAACAAAGGAAATTTTTATCTTGTCCCAAATTACACTACATAAGGATGAAGATAGGTCATATTCGCAAATGGGAAGTAATGATCAGTGAAGCAATCCCAGATGGTGAACTATTAAGAGAAATATACAGCATCACCAACTTGAACTAATAACTCATTAAAACTGTGGACAAGGTGCTATTTATTCAACTTCTCTAAGAATATCCAGAATTTAAAATAATAATAATGTTGACTGCTAGAAATGTAGAAGGACCCCCCACATCCTTGGCTGACCTGACCTGAGGAAAAGCAGTACTGACAAGAAATTGCACAAAATATTCAACTGATCTTGGAACAGTTTGTGCATTTTATATCCTAAAATATTCCTACTAACCTATTTGAAAGATGTTCTCCGAAATGAAAAAGGGGGGGGGGTCCCCTCACAGTAATCTGTTCTGCAGTCCTGATAATTTCTGGGAAAAGGGGGTGGGTAGGCAGCTAGGAGTTTTGAAAGCTCTCTGTCCCGTTGGTTTTTATAGTAGCAATGTTCCAGTCTAGTGCTGTTTCCTGTAATAGCCCCATAGGAAGCTGAGGGACCAGTTTTATGATTACATGTGCAGGAACATCTCACCATGCCCACACTAGAACCTTTCAAGTCAGCAGTAAGTCAGAGAAATTTAGTGTTCCTGCTTTCGGGGGATTTTCCAGTTTCAGGAAATTATAGTACCTTCCTTCTTTGAAAGCGTTGTTGCAAGCTATGTCTTTTGAAAAAGCAGAGCGCTTTTATATCGGACTGAATAGCTCTCTGGGCCCAGGGTCTGATGAGTCTCACAGTAAAGTTCAGATTGGAAAGGCTGACATTGCAAAGTTGACAGCACTTAGGCCAACAGCAAGAATATACCTATCTCTGTCTTTCTATATAATAAAAATGTTAGGCTGTCGTTGCACAGTTCCCATTGGAGGATTTGTAGTGCCTCATTGCAGTCCTGGATTTTCAGGAAGTCAGGATGGGGTAGGGGATCAAAAATGAGGGCAGGTTGCGTAACATAAGTGACCACGGCATGGGAGTGAGAAGGGAAGGACACGGAAAGGGGGAAAGTAAAGCTGGGATGCTGTGACACTGAAAGGAAAATGGCAATTTTAAACAACAGCAGAGATTTGAATAAAGCAGAGATAGAAAGACACTGAAAGGAGGAAAGTGGCAATTTTAAACAATGGCAGATGTTTGAGAATAGTAAGGGCTGTCACATGGAAGATGGAGCAATTGCTCTGGAGGGTAGGACTCAAACCATTGGCTTCAAGTTATAAGAAAGAAGATTCCAACTAAACATCAGGAAGAACTTACTGACAACAAGAGTTGTTTGACAATGGAATGAATTCCGTTGGGAGGTTGTGGACTCTCCTTCCTTGGAGGTTTTAAGGCAGAGTTTGGATGGCCATCTGTCTTGGATTCTTCAGTTGAGATTCCTGCATCGCAGGGAGTTGGACGAGATGACCCTCTGGGTCCCTTCCAACTCTACAATTCTATGATGGAGAGTAGCATTGAGCAGGAAGTGGCACTTTAAAATAAGGTTGGAGTACAGCGAGAAGGGAGTTTGGAAAGGCTCAGCAGTATGAACTGTTTTGGTCCTAGCTTCTGTGTTGTACCCATCTCTACTATTTTCCCCTATTAAAACTGGTTGTTGTTGGTTTAAATAAATAAATAAAAACCACAATCCCTCGGTGTCCCCATCTCAGCTTTCAGTTTTATACAGTGGTACCTTGGGTTACATACGCTTCAGGTTACATACGCTTCAGGTTACAGACTCCGCTAACCCAGAAATAGTACTTCAGGTTAAGAACTTTGCTACAGGATGAGAACAGAAATTGTGCTCCGGCGGCGTGGCGGCAGCGCAGCAGCAGCAGGAGGCCCCATTAGCTAAAGTGGTGCTTCAGGTTAAGAACAGTTTCAGGTTAAGAACGGACCTCTGGAATGAATTAAGTACTTAACCCGAGGTACCACTGTATTGAATTCTGTTCTTTTTTGAAATTTGGATCCCAGTTTGGCTCTGGCATTGTTCAATTCAGCTTGGTTTCCATATGCGTAATGCTCCTGCACTTGAGCCTTCTGTTATTCCAGCTGAGGGAGGATTTTGGGAAGCCTAGGAAACATGCACAAAGGTAATTTTGAGCCTCTTGAGCCACAGGCTGTGTCTGGTTTATGTTCTTTGGCTGCAATTCCTTGAAACTCACCGGAATCTCTCAGAAAGTTCTGGCCCCAAACATCACTTCAACTCTTGCTGACCATAGGTAAAAAGGTAAAGGTAAAGGTACCCCTGCCCGTACGGGCCAGTCTTGACAGACTCTGGGGTTGTGCGCCCATCTCACTTAAGAGGCCAGGGGCCAGCGCTGTCCGGAGACACTTCCGGGTCACGTGGCCAGCGTGACATCGCTGCTCTGGCGAGCCAGAGCCGCACACGGAAACGCCGTTTACCTTCCCGCTGGTAAGCGGTCCCTATTTATCTACTTGCACCCGGAGGTGCTTTTGAACTGCTAGGTTGGCAGGCGCTGGGACCGAGCAGCGGGAGCGCACCCCGCCGCAGGGATTCGAACCGCCGACCTTTCGATCGGCAAGTCCTAGGCGAAGAGTTATTTTCCAAGTCGCCCAGAGTAGCGGATAGCGATTGCTTGTTTTTCAGTCAGAAGCTCTCTTAAAATCATAGGGATCGGAGGAGGAAGTTTTGTGATTGAAAGAATCAAGCCTGTCCAGAAATATTGCTCAGCTACAGCCCAGTTTTGCCGCTCCTAGCAATGCAGCTGTCAGGAGCAGTGGTGTTTCATCTGGCCTCAGGACAGAAGTGAGGCAAAAGGGCCAATGCAGCTCGGCCAATAGGGGAGCAGTGCAGGCAAAGATCTTCCAGCACCTCAAGTGTCAAGTCAGTGTCCTGAACCTCAGAATACTTGGAGGTAAATCCTGCTAGTGCACACAGTCCCAAGGGCAATGCTAGAGAAAAGTTACACAGTCCAAAAGCTCAAAACCCAATACAGCAAGTAAAGCCCAAAATCAAACAGGAAGGCCAGGTTCCCACCTCTGCAGAAGATTGAGGGTCAGAAAACCTGGGGTCAGTCCCAAAGTCACAGCCCAGTGGCATTCCCGAAGCAGCCAAGCTATGGTCCATTGTCATAGAATGTTGAGCAGACACAGACTCTCTGCCTTGCATCCCTTCTACCTTTCCAATCTTGGCACATCTGGGTTTGCTCCAGCTGAGCAGCCGTGCCTCTCTACTTGACAAGACACGTGGACCTCACCTGCTCTGAGCCTCATGCAGCTGAGTGACCACAAACCTCCTCCCAGACCTAACAAGCCCCATGATCTCAACTTGGTCAACTAGTGAGCTGGGCTGTGTTCCCTTGCCTGTCTCCATCTCCTAGAGTGCACCTCCTGCTGTCAGTGTCTGCCTCAGTGCCTGCCATGTCTGTGGAGATAGGGGTGCCTCTGGTTCTGGTGATGTGTTCCCCCTCCCCTGGCTCCTGTGAACTGTCAGGTGCCCTGTCACATCCTCTGATGTCCCGTGATTACCTCCTAAATCCCCAACCTCCCCTTCCCCATCTTCAGCTTGCCCCGGTGTATACCAGTCATGGCTACACTCCTTGCCAGGATCCTCTTCCCCTTCCTCAGTGTCCTGCCAGTTCATGACAGTCAGAAGTTGTTCAGTCAGCAGTCTGCATTCTGCTACCCAATTTGCTTTGCAGTTCAAAATTAGCTGGTCACTACAAAGCTGAGTAACATCTTCTACACCTTGCGTAATGTGAAAGATTGGGAAGCTGGATTGTAGTCATGGGTGGCCCTGGTTAAATAGGGCCTAGTTTAGACCAACCACAACTAGCAGGAAAGTGGAGGTAAAGGACGAATGGCCTGATGCACAAGAATGAGCTTCTCTGGAAAAACCCCTCAACACTTAGGGGTCTGGAGGATGTAGGGCTAGAACCCTCCTGGGGCAGGTAGGCCTGCCAGGTGTGCCAACTCTAGAGGGCTGAGATTTCTTCGGCACCCTTAAGTGAGGCCAGCCTCCTCAATGTTGAGGGGTCCCAGGGCCTGTTGCATGTCACAGTTTCATTGCCCAGCTTTGCCAGAGCGCTCGGCCTCCTGCAGAGGATTTGACATCACATGTGTGCCCTGGGTAGGGTTGCCATATTTAGACTGTCCCCTTAACTCAACTAGTATGTGGGGCAGAGAGGACCTGCAAGCCATTAGGACAAGCTCACCAGGAGTTCAGTTGAGTCACATGGTCTTCTGGCTTCTGTTGCCTCAACACAGGTAGGAGGAATGAAGGAATTCAAACTGTTGCTCACCACAGAGTTAATAAAGTTGTGTCCCTTGCTTAAAGCCAACCTTTGTGTCTCACCTTGTTCTTCCTGGGAATGGACGTAACCAGCTCCTCCTTGCTTCCTTGTCCTGTTTACTGACTCCACCTTGTAGCAATGTTCTTTCCAGCAATGTTCTGTTCAATGAGCCAAGATTTGCTCTGCAGTACCCTGCCTGCAGAAATCAAAGCTGTGGTGAAGCAGCCCTTGGGGCCAAGGCTCGTATTTGCTGGATCTTATGACAAAGGACAGGTCTTTCTGCCAGGGGCAGAGCAATTTAGAGGGTGAGCAATTTGGGTTGGCAGCCAGGAAGCAGAAAAACACCATTTTCCAACTTCATAAATGCTTACCAGGATCTGAGTTTCAAAGGACAACCAATGTTAGCGCAAACACATGACAACAAGCCTACAGTGCTCAAATCCCAAAGTGAAGATGGCCCTTAGCTACCAGTGCTTCAGTGCTGGGAAGAAATCATGGTTACAGGGTCTTAGTCACCAAGGTAACCATGGGTAGGTACCAACAGAGCTGAAAAGACTAGGCAAATTTTTAAAAATGCACTGAATTATCATCAGTCAAACGTTTGGATTAAAAACACATTTGTAGTTTGTCAAGGTTTCAAAAATATGAATCTTTGAGTTGAATGGTCATTTCATTATTCATACATTCTGGGAACTGCTTCTGCATCTTTTGAGATTCACCAGCCTTGAGGAGAAGTTGCCAGGTTACCTGTGAGTCATCACTTGGTTAATCCGAGCACATGGAATGAAAGGACGTTATTTAAAAGGACCTTTCAAAGCAACAGGGGAGCAAAGTACCGTAAATGAAAGGAGACATGTCAGACAAGCATTTTGATGAACTTCACAGCATTATAATGCAAACTTTGGATATGTACTGAAGCATTCGAATACCCACACTGTGTTTGAGAATGCAGTATTTTAATCTTCTCTAGTGGCGGTGACTAGAAACACAGTGAGCTCTCAGAATCGAAAACTGGAGGTGCTTAGGAACAGAATAGGAAGCATCTGAAAATGTGCATGAATGGATTTCTCCTCTTAAAGTCTGTAGCCTACATCCATGTGATCAGGGCTTTGAGAAGCCACATTTTAAAATTTTCAGCAAAGGAACTTAAATTCTCTTATAGCTCCCACCATATGCTACAGCGGATTTCAAATATCCCTGCTCATAGTAAAAGACAAAGGTTGTGATGATTGCAAAGGAGATTTAGGGTGTAATCCTACATTGGTGACCCCTAAAGGGGAAAGACATCCCTCCCCCCTGTGCATGTGTGAGGTTGCCAACTGATCACCACAGCATGGCACCTGTGCCTTGGACAGTAACTTGACAAGACTGCAGGATAGCTTTATGTTACCATGTTAGGAAAACCTTCACCTGCTGCATAACTGTCTGTAAAAGAGCTTACAAGGGCCCAGGAGCATGTTAAGGGTTAAGACCCTCATGGGAAGATAGCCAAGGAGCATCTTGGTGCTGGCCATGGGATGGCATGTGTGTGCTCTCTCAGACCGCAGAGCACCCAGCATGGGCTTCTTTGACCATGTGAAAGGGCCTAGATAGCTCTTCGGAGCCTGGTCTTCCGTCTTCGCCTGGCTAACATACCAGATCTCACCCACCACTGCCAGACCCACCCACCAAACCCTGTTGCCACTGCTCTAGCACCAGCTCTGCTCTTTACTGCAGAGACAAAGGGGTGTGTGGATTTCAGCAGCTCCTCACTAGCTGCAGCTCTCCTGCAGACTGTGCTGCTTCCACTTCTCCTCATTTGTTTTCTTGAGCATCAGCTTCTTGCACACTCCGTCGCAATAGTTCTGAGCATTTTCTGACTGCTCTAAGGATGTGCTCTGCATTTGGACAAAGAGGCAGCAGCTGTTAAGTGGTAGGTTTTTCACCTGGTTCGCAGTGGCAGCCAGGACAAATTGCTTGGAATGGGGAAGATGTTGGCCAGGCGATACCCTTTGGCACTTTGTCATAACTAGTGTACAAAATCATTGGTTCACTTTTCAGGGCATGCAATTGGCTTTCTATAGGATACACTTCCATGTGACTTTGCTGGGAGGCAGACATTGAACAGCAGTTGATGTTTAGTACTATTACACATGTATGATATTCCCAAAAAAAGCTCAGAGAAGGGATTGGCTGCCAAACATCCAGTCCTGTACATTGGCAATCACACAGCTCAGTTCTACTATCAAGGAAATGGGTGCAGGATTATTTGGAGCCTTAGGTACTCAGAGCTCTGGGCCACAGTGCAGTTTCCACAAGGGAAAACACACATGCGCGTGCACACACACACACACACACACACACACACACACACACTTGTTTATGGGAGCAAATGTAAATGCTGTATTCACATATGTAGCAGCCCCTCTTCTCCTCCCTATGGGATCAGAGAAAGGGAAGGAGGTAGGCGGGGATCTCACTGGGACACTACCACTATACCTGGGACATAGTTGCATGTCTGGCTGGTTGCATGGGTGGCTTGATTATATGGAAAATATACAATAGGTATTAAATATTGTGAATATGCATCTTGAATGGCTCTGTTTGACATTTCAAAGCCTCTTAAATCTACCAAATGGAGCAGACAATAATAAAGAGGTGCACAGCTCAGATGGAAACAGTTTGGCTAATTAAATGCAAGCATATTTCCACCAGAAAGCTCTCTCTCTCTCTCTCCCTCTCCCTCTCCCTCTCCCTCCACCCCCCCCCCTTGCATGTGCACAGCCTCAGGCTCAGGCTCATAGAATCATAGAATTCCTCCTGGAAGGGGCCATGGGGGTCATCAACAGATGAATTGAGAGAGGGGCTTTGTAAAACCCATTCTTTCTTAGCCACCTGACTCTACAGCACTGAGCTTTCTCCCCCAGATGCTTTTCTGCCCAGAGGGTCAAAGATATGGGGACATAACGCTAAGGAAACTCTTTGTTCCTTTAGGAGAAAATCATCTTGTGGGCTCAAGTTCTATGCAACCAGCCCTCTCATTCTGGGTCATTATATTCCCTGTTGAGTGTGCACCTAGGGCAATGGACATACACGAAGCAATGATCTTTCCGAGGTTGAAGAAAGACAATGTTGGTGTGATAGATAGGGTTGGAGCAAGAAATTAATTCAGTCTGCATTTTAAAGCTACCATATTTGTCTGCCTATAAGACGCCCCCATGTATAAGATGCCCCCTATTTTGGGGGACTTAGATTTAAGAAAATGGGGGGGAGATGGCCCAGAGTATAAGATGCCCCCTAATTTTTGACATTATTTTTTAGGGGAAAAACCTAGTCTAATACATGGAAAAATACAGTAATTTGCCCATCCTGGACTTATTTGCAGAACACAGCTATCAGTTGGATTGCAAACTTCTCCAGATTTTATCATGCAGCTTTGGTTTAAAAGTATGTGCACAAAAATGTGTGTTTTATAGGGTGTGTGTGTGTGCAAGAATGTGTATAAAATACATACATATTAAGTACGTATTTTTTTAAGATTGCAAAAAGTGGGACAGAATGAGCTTGTGATTGAGTGCATGCAAAACTGGCGTGGAACTGAAAGAGACTGATCTCCCTGTGTCAAGTGATAAGAGACATTGTTGCTCTGGGTGTATACATGCTTCTTTTGCCTCTGGGTCAAGCATGTTTTGAAGGCTTTGAAACATAGGACAGATAAATTAGCCCTCTAGCTCCATACCGACTACTCTGCACTGACTGGTAGCAGCTTTCCAGAGGCACTGAGGTTTTCCCATGGGCTTTTCCCATCCCCTGATCCTGAAGACTGAAACAGGGGGCATCTGCCTTCCAAGCTGGGGCTCTACCACTGAGCTGCCATTCTTCCCTTGCAGTTCGAAAACATGGATTGTAGCTTTATGAGGCTTTGCCCTCGGGTGGAAAAAAATATTGCGCCCAGGAAAGGGAAAATGGGAGTCAACAGACACTCAATGAATAGTTTCGGAGAAAAGGCTTTATTTCTCCCATCCATGAACTGGTAGAAGGAGCAAGTGTGATAGTTCACAAACAAGCACGAGTTCACAGTCATTTGCACAGAGCATATATTCCCCTTCCATTTCCCTCCCCTTTCTCCTCCTTCTCCGAAGTCCTGCCCCATGAGTTCCTCTGAGCATGAACAGAAAGCGCCTGTCTTGGGACTATTGTGGACTCTTGGCACCCTTCACAGGAAAGGGGAATGAGAGCGATTCAGCATGTCCAAAGATGTTGCAACTGAATGAGATAAAAGTCAGTTCTCAGGCCTGCTTTGAACAGAGCCTATTCATTAGCTTTTTGAAGCCTTCTCGTGCTGATAAAAGAATAACATTTTTCCTATGCATCTTGTGAGAAAAGCAGAGAAGAGCAGAGAAAAGCTGTTTTGGATTTTTAGAAGACAAAAGGAATTTTGGACAGTTTTGAGGTCTGGTTGAGGGGGGCGACTTCGGGCCTAGGTGGGGTCACCTGTCCTCACCTCCTTCAGGACCACGTTTTCACTGCAGGTGACCATGGAATGGGTGCACACACAAACATATCCAGCAACCATGACTCTCTCACAGCACCTTCAACACTCTGAAAAATGAGTTTTCTTTGGCTCCAACCTAAGAACTGCTTGAAAGCTCCATTTCCCCTAGTTGCTACCTCTGCCCAAGGGGTAGGTGTTGATAAGTATAGTAATGTAATTTACTGAAATTGTAAATGCTTGTATGCATTACTAAGTCTTTAAATTCAATTGGCAGGTAACTGAATTCTAGAGAGTTCTCTAGCAGTTCTCATGTGATTGGTCACATGGGAGGTATCTAGTGAAGAAGAGACTCCATTTTATGTGAAGCGAGATGGCTGTGTTTTAGAATCCACTGTGAACATTGCTAAGTTGAAAAGAGTGTTGGAGTGCTTGAAATAGAGGTAGCAAAGCTGCAGGAGAAGGTAAAAGTGGAAATCTCTCATAGGAACTGCAAGGCATGGCCTAATTGAGAAACCACAGGCTGAAGCTCTGGAAAGAGAGGAAAATACAGTTGTTTGGAATTTCAGAGAAGAGACTGTAAGCCCATGCTTGGAGAAACGTGAATAAATATTATGTTTTAATTCATCTATAAGTTTCTGGAAGTAAAGTTTTTGAATGTTAAATTCTGGACTTTGGTTTAATTTCCAAAGAAGGGTGTCAGTCATATATATGATCTGAGCTTCTTAGCTGTGATTTTGCTACTCTGACTTCAACAGTGGTAAGGAACTTGACTGTTGTTAATGGACATGTGTTAAATCATTTAAGTGTGTGTACAGTGAAATGTACTCAATGCCAAGGACCCAGACTCAAGCAAAAAATAATGTCACCACCCACCCCAAAAAACCAGGGGGGTAATAGAAAATGGTTAGCCAGGGAGCTTATCATCTAATGGTTCTGTAAAGCCCTTGAACAGCACCCAAGATGGTAAATTCCTGGAGAAACTTCTTCTTCTATGAGCAAGGAATAGAAGAGGGAAGGTTGGCAAGACTTCTTGGAAAAGGAGCTGGATTTTGGACTGGAACTTTATGATAAAAAGCTTTTTCAATTGCACTGACGGCTGTGAATGCTTGTTTGTGCTAAAGGGAAGCTGATGCCGTTCCTGGCAACAAGCTGCTCTTGCTTTAATAATCTCGTTAAGAAAAGAGAGAGAGAAGTTGCTGATTATGCGTTTGGAGGATGGTTGCGAAGCTCGTAGCAAGGGAGCGCCGAGCAAAAGCAAGAAAAGCCTCCAGACAGCGTTAACTGTGTTATATTGTGCTAACTGGATTCCTCTACAAAGCTGCTATCGCTACCGAGGAAATTGGAACAAACAAAACAACACAACCTTGGAACTGTTCATCCCGAAGCTAATGCAAAAGAAAAGCTGGCAATGCAGGTGTGCGAAAGGGAAGTGGAGCTGCAATTATCCGCTGCTCTTTCCTGCTGCTAAGTAGAGGTTATTACAGCAAACTTAGTCATCGGAGATGGCTGCACAGAAGCCTTTGCTTCAGGGAGGGAGCGCAAAGGTTTAATCTGGGCTGCACTGCAATAGCTTTCTAGCTTCTGGGTGCCAGGGATTGAGGCCTGTTGGGTGGGGTTTCAGGGCTGACACCTGTCCCAAGCGTTTGGTGTGCCATGCCTATTTCGGAAGTGTTGTCAAACATAAAATGGAGTGCAAGGGGAGTTTGTCCACATCATCTCACCCAGGGCTTCTTTTAAGGGTACGTGGCACCTCTTTTTTATTGTTAAAAAATGTGACACTTACTGTAACACCATCATGGTAAGTACTGGCACCTATTTTTTATTTTTAGGGAAAAAAGCACTGATCTCATCGGAAAACAACCCCACTCCTCCCATGCACAATAAGGAATTTCACATGAAGGGCCAATTAGAGACGTTGGGTGCAGTTGCCACTTGAGGCAGAATTGCAGCAGACTGCCTCTCCCAGTGTAGGGAATGGTGAGCAAGGGTGGGGACTGGGGGAGCAAGAGCAGTTTCTTGGGGGAAAGGGTGCTTAACTTTCTTCTCAGACTCTCCTATTTTCCAGGGACAGTCCTAGATTTACAGAAGCCATCCCAGTTTCCAATTTTATCCAGGAATGTCCCGCTTTTCCTTAGGACGTCCCTATTTTCATCAGAGAAATGTTGGAGGGCATTTATTTACTTATTTAATTGACATACCACCCTTCCTCAAGGGTAAAAGGACAAGTAAAAACAAAAACAACAAATAATAACCTCCCCTCCCCACAAACACATATAAAAAGCCATAGAATATCAGTCAGCCAAAGGGTATAGAATAGGGCGTCCCTATTTTCGTCAGAGAAATGTTGGAGTGTATGCAGGTATGTGTGTTCAGTAGGGGCGTAACTGGAACATGACTGGAAATACTTAAAAAGGCCAGCAAGTGCACAGAAGCATTGGTGGACGTACTGCAAGAGCAAAGACTGTAGGAACTTGGCATTTTAACCTAAGGATGGCAAGTGGCGGAGGAGGCGGCAATGATGATAGCAAATGCCCAAAACCTCTCCTTCTCTGAAGCAGTTTGGGCTTGAATAGATGCCTGGCGTGAAGGCTAGGCTGCTGAAACGTAGAAAACAGCTGATGCAGGGGATCTAAAGAATGGTAGGAATTGTTTACAGCTGCCACTGTGGAATTAGTTGGCCTCCAGGTCATCCATCTATGACGGGAAATAGTGTCTCCAGCTGTTTGTGTCCCTTAAAGCTTTCTCTACCGCTTGTTGGGATGAGTGTGGCTCAGGTGTGTGGCTTGCCATTGGCTCACGTCATCGTGGTTGTTCATTGTGCCAATAATAATAATAAATAAAGAATAAACATAATAAACCTTTATTGTCACTACACCACCTGTGTGCAGTGGAATTAAATGAGCCCCCTCCCCCCCACATACACTCAGTCTTGTTCGCACTCTGTGTACTTGTTGGAAGTCAAATGCACCACTATTTTTTTCCATTCAGCAGCCCAACAGCCCACAGATAAAAAATGTTCTTTAACCTGTTGGTGCGGCTGACTATACTTCTGTATCTCCTGCCCGAAGATAGGAGATTAAAGAAGTGCTGGCCAGGGTGTGAGTCGTCCCTAAGAATTTTCCTCGCTCTCCTGAGGCAGTGGTCTCCCGCAATGTCATCTAGCGAACTCAGGGGACAGCCCATGAAATCATGCGCTGTGTTCACCACCCTCTGTAGGGACTTCCTGTCCGTGGCTGTCAAACCAGCGTACCACACTGTAATACAGTATGAAAGGACACTTTCTATTGTGGACCGGTAGAAGGAGATCATAAATTTTTGTTTGACAATAAAATACCAGCTCTGTGTGCACCATAGATTATGCATATACTTATGCAATCGGCATGCTTCATTTGAAAGCTGGTAGTGGGAGCCTTGCAGAAAGTGGAATCGTTTTTACAAGGCGTGGAGGAGAGGCAGAACATCACTGGTAGGTATATGACGGGGAGAAGAGAGGGGACAGCAGGACCATCACTCATGAGGCAACCTGAGGCAATTATCTCCAGCAGTGGACATGGAGGTGGGAATTTGGTGGTCCCCTACTCACCTGACTCTGCTGCTGCCTCCATGAGCCAACCACCCATGTTCTCCACCTCCCTTGCGCTGAGGAAGGAGAGGGTCACTTCCTCAGTGTGAGGCATTCTAAGCAAGGTGACGGCACTGCCACAGCTGTCAGAAACACCACTTAAAATTATTTAAAGGTTTAAATGATGAACAGCATGTTTAGCCACCACAGGAGTGGCAGAACAGGTCCTCTACCAGCCGCCACCTCCACCCCCACCCCAGAATGCCTTGATCTGATGTAGGATCCCCTTGGCCTTTCCTCAGAATGAAGCAAGGAGGGGATTGGAGAAGCCAAGGAACAAAGAAAAAATAATGGGTTGTATTCCGTGTTAGTTGTACTCAGAAAAGACCAACTGAAATAAATAGACACTATCTTAGGTCCATTCGTTTCAGCTGATCTCCGTAGAGCTTAGCTGGATGCAACTCTTACATGCATAAAATCCATAGCATGCTACTTTTAGAATTGGGGAAATCATTTTAGGAGAGGAAATTAAGGAGAATCCTGTGCTAATCAAGAGAGGCTACTGGGAGAAGAGGAGGGATGCTGAAACAAGTGAGAGAGTGTGTAGGCTGGACTGTTTGCTTCTCCTGGCAGAGCTGAGCAAGCCAATAAGCTTAGCATCATCACTACCACCCCAGCATGCAGGAAGAAACTCTAACTAACACACACACACACACACACACACACTCCACTCCACTCCACTCCACTCCCAGAATGATAATTTTGCTTTGTAAACAAAATGCCTGACCCACACTCACCTAAATGTTCACGTGAACACTTATTTGTGCATATATACATATATACCAAGATTTAAAGGTAAAATGATTGCCCCCAGGACTCTGTTAGTGAGCAGGGTTAATATTATCAAGCTATTTCTGCATAACAATTACACACTTGTGACAATGAAGTAGCATCCTTCTTCACACAGTCTGCATTGTTATGCTCGCTCCACTGCTTCAAATGGGGAGGAGCTCCAGGGGTGCAGAGCTTATGTGGATCTGGGTTCCTTTGGAAGTAGGCCACTGGAAGCTTCTTGGTGCTGTGTAGTATTTACACATAAACAGGTTGAGCATAGTTGGAGGCACAGCCGAGAGGCAGCCAAATCCCCCTGCCCCAACTTCACATTGTGGGGGGACAGCCAGCAATCTGAGGTACAGTGGTACCTCAAGTTACAAACACCTCAGGTTACAAACGCTTCAGGTTACAAACCCCGCTAATCTGGCAGAGTTACCTGAAGTTGAGAACTTTGCCCCAGGATGAGAACAGAAATTGTTTGCCGGCAGCAGCAAGAGGCCCCATTAGCGAAAGCACACCTCTAGTTAAGAACAGTTTCAGGTTAAGAACGGACCTCTGGAACGAATTAAGTTCGTAACTAGAGGTACCACTACTCCACAACACCCACCTCTGCCTCAGTTTCTTCTTAGAATCCTAGAATTGTAGTGTTGGAAGGGACCCAGAGGGTCACCTCGTTCAACCCCCTGCAATGCAGGAATCTCAGTTAAAACATCCATGACAGATGACCATCGCACCTCTGCTTAAAAGCCTCCAAGAAAGGAGGGTCCACAACCTGCCTTCTACTGACTGCACACCCAATGCATAGCTTCTCTTTCTTCAATCCTGCCAATAACCACCACCTAAATGCATTTGAGCTGCAACTACTCTGTAATAAGGAAAAGCAGATCCCACTGGGATTAAACACTCCTCAGTGATTTAAAACTAAACTGCTATGGTCAGCTTACTAAGCCAGTCTCCTTCAGAAAGCCACTGCAGGTCGTGTTATTGCAGACAAAAATCACATCACACACCCAGAGCAAGCTGGGAACAGCAATTGCAGTAATTACAACTTTTGACACTTTCGTATATTTTTAGGACCCACCTTATTTTTGTGATTGTAAGTTGCTTTGAACTGTATTTAATATTATGTTTTAATGTTGCAGCCCACCCTGGGACTCCTCTTATCACACACAGAAACTTTGCCCCTGGCTGGGGCTGAGGGTGGCAGACTCTGGATGAGCCGTCTTTTCTGACGATCACCTGACCCCCTCAGCTTCCATGGAGACACTTCCCTGGAACATCATCCCATATCATATCTCTTTGTCCTTTGACACTAGTTAGGTATTGCCTCAGGGCGACCCACACCAATAGCCCACCTCACAAAAATCTGGTAGGAAACTGTAACAGTATTTCTGCAAGTCGTTCCATAAGTGACATTTAAGTCTAACAGAAATTTCCCACTGAATGAAAACGTCATATTGATCAAAACAAGGATCAGCTTGAAAAATCACCAGCTTTCTATGTCAGGAGAACACATGACATTAAGAAGTGATTCATTGCAGACAATGTGGTTTTTGTGTGTGTGTGCGTGTGTGTGTGCACGCATGCGTGCATGCGTGAGAGAAGGAGGGAGAGAGAGATACAAAAAGCCATTATTAAGTTCATATGCAAGATCCACATGATGTCCTCACACAGTACTCTGCTTCCATTGCAAGTGACTCGGATTCCCAGCACTCAGAGTGGTAACTCGAGTTGCCAGGGGAATTTCAGTTTCTTCCTTTCACAGCAAACATGCCGACTGCAATCCAAATAGTAAGGTGGGGGTAGGAATGGGATTGTGCAATTGCCATAGCCACCTTTTTCTGTGCCTGTGACAATATGAAAAATGTCAACACAACTCCACATCTGCAGTGTAATTTGTGTGTGTGTGTGTGTGTGTGTGTGTGTGTGTGTGTGTGTGTCCTAACGTTCATAGGATGTTGCACTGCCCTTTCATATCATCCTTTCTGAGTTTCATTTTGTGCTGGGGAAGGTTATTATCAGGCTCATGGCTAGCAGGGGGTAGGGAATGTAACCCTTTCCTCCCTGCTGTGGCCCTGAGGGAAAGCCCTCATCTGAACCTGGTATTAGCTTTGCAAGGTAGGTTGGGGGAAATCCCCCACTGGTGCCACATGCCCGCAGGTGGCGATCACAATAATCATCAGTTGCCATCCCCAACTGATGCCATTTCCCTGTTTGTTTTTTAAAGTGCAGATTAAATGCTAAGACACATAAGATGCATCACGTTTAATTCAGCCCTTAGGCAGGTGTCCTCTGAGCTCTGTATCAGTGGTCGGTGTGTGCGTGTTTGTGTGCACACGTGAGTCCTGTCCTAAACATCTCCACTTGGTTTGGGAACGATGGAGACAATCAAGCTACCAGAGATATGTTCCAGGCTCCTATCTGAGCGATTTCCCCCTCTCTACTCCATGTGGAACAGGGCCCTTTGATGACCCAACCACCTCCCAGCTGCGGGGGAGATGTAAAAGTTGGGAGAAGATGGAGAACATCTACAGATCTGCCCCCTTTCATTCCTGACTAGGTCCTCTTTCCAACTAATCTTCTCCTGGTGGAAGAAAGGAACCATCCTTTGCAGCGCCAGCATTTCTGGTTCAAGTGGCTGACTCAGATTTTTACAGAGAGACCCACCGCTGGCAATACTGCAGAAGAAGGGAGAGATCAGTGCTTTTTTTCTTAAATAATGTTTAGGGGTACTCTCCTTTTCCTACTCATATTGAAACACTGCCCCTCAGTGAGGCCCAACTTAGATTCACAAAATGTTTAGGGGTATGCATACCCCTGTGTGTCCCCCCCCAAAAAAAAAAATACTGGGAAAGATGAAAGTGGTGCATCTCAGCTTTCCATTTCTGGTAGAGTGGCTGTTTAGACCAATGTTTCCTACTATGGCATTTATTCCATTGAGTTCCTTCTGCAGTGGACCAGTGCAAGGCTCTAACTGAATAAATATACCTCCACAGACAGAGGCAGTGATGCTTCTGAACACCAGTTTCTGGAAACTGCAGGAAGGGCCCCGCTGGTGGGTTTTCCTCAGGCATCTGGTTGGCCAGTGATGCTGTACTAGCTGGGCCATTGGGCGTGATCCAGCAAGCACTTTTTCTGCTCTTAAGAGAGTTGGACCAGATATCACAGGTGTTGGGCAACTAGCACCTGCACAGCCATACTTGCTGAGAAGATATAGGGGCAACTTTTTGCAGCCATTCCGGGCATGATTCAGTGCTGGGCAAAGAGGATAGGGGACACCTGCCCCTTTTATAGTGTGTTGGAAGTACAAATTTCAGTACTTATAGCATGCATGGCAAGCTACACCTGTTGAAATCTCCTCTGTTGCACAACTGTTAAAAGTGCACAAACCCTCTCTCTCCTTTTGCCACTGGTCACCCTAGTTGGGAGCCACAGTGGCATGGTTCCAGTGTTTGACGTAAAGCAGAGAGACCTGGGTTCAAATTCCTGCTCAACAGTTAAGCTGAGTGGGTGACAGCAGTGGCGTAGCGTGGGGGATGCAGGGGGGGGCGGCCGCACCGGGCGCAACATCTGGGGGTTAGGGTTAGGGGGCACAAATCCATGGGTTAGTGGGCGCAAATCCACGGGTTAGGGGGCGCAAATTACTTGCCTTGCCCCGGGTGCTGACAACCCACGCTACGCCACTGGGTGACAGTGGTCTAGCCAGCCCCTCTCTTTCAGCCTAACCTTCCTCATAGGGTTGTTGTGAAGATTAAATGAGATTACCTCATGTATGTCTTCCTGAACTGAGATGGTGAAACAGAGTATGGATATGAGAGAGCTCCTCAGTTTCCTACCCCTCCCCACACTATTGGGGGCAGATTGCAAAGTGGACAGGAGAGGGTTAATGGATACAAGGATAACTGCTGGAGACTGCCAGTGGTCACATAAGCAGCATACATTTAAAGTGAATGGCTTCCCCCAAAGAATCCTGGGAACTGAAGTTGGTTAATGATTCTGAGAACTGTAACTCTGAGAGGTAAGCAACATCTCCCTGAATTTCCTTCTTCTTTGAGAAGCATGGAGTTTATATGAAACACCATACTTCTATAAATCCAGAATAATCCACACACAAGTACATGACACATAAAAGCATTCTGTTGGGATTTCAGAGTACTAAATGGTTTGTTCTTTCAAGAAGTGTTGAGCAAATCTGCCTGTGCTGTACTTCCTTGCATCCAGGAGAAATCAATACACCTCCATTTGTCTTATATATTATTTTCTGATGCCCATCATTTCTCCATCCCTTTCTGACCTGATTGTAGGTGGAGTCTCTCTTTCATGGAATTTGGAATGGCTTGAAAATCATGCTGCAGAACCAGTTATTGACTTCTTTTTTTGTTAGTTCCCCTGAGGTTGCTCAAAACCAACTCCACCAGCTTCGTTATGTTAATTGGCTGGTCCAGATATCATCTCTCCCCCCTCCCCCCATTTCTGCTGCCCAGGGAAACAAACCTCACACTATGAATGATCAACTGCACATTTAAAAATAGCACCTCCTTGTGATTATGCCCAAGCTGGGCTACGTGATGTGCTCTAGCGGGGCTCTGAAATGCAAGCAGCTGCTTTCAGATCAGATCCAAGGGTGATGGCCATCTCCCAGCACAATGGAGCAGCTGGAGCACCCACTGCTCCAAATAGCAACATGCCGTCCCAACAAGGCCTTTAAGCAACGGGCGAGGCAGAGATGTTATACTGAAGATGCAGCTGATGGTGCATGTCAGCTTCAAATGAGAGATGGGTTTTAATTTTGAGTCCTTAGAGAAATCATCTCTGAGCCATAATTACAGAGCGCAGCCGCCACGCCGTCTTCCAACTTCCCCCGCCCGCCATGAACGCCCCCCCAAATTGAAAGCAGAAGCCTCCTAGCTTTTAATTACAGAGATCAGTCTTTGAAGTCAATGTTCAGAACTGGTTATCCCACTGTCTGATCCAGTGATCTGATGCTTTAGCAGATGTTGCCCTTCTAGGTTGCACGTCCATGCATGCAACAGTTGCTTCTTCCCATCGCAGATACATCTTAAGAAAAGCAGTTACTTTTGTTGGACCAGCTTCCGTTGATGGTAGGCTCACAGCTTCTGCCCTTGACTATTTTGGAATGCCAACAAACTGAGGATGTGCCCTTCGTCTTCTGCATGGTTTCCCCCTGAGAGCAAGGAAGAAGACCACTTTGGTTAGGACAGGATCCAGCAGTCTGAGGCAGAATGGTCCCACAACATGAGGGATGATAAGAAATATTGCACTGTTGTGGTCAGCATCCAATCACACTGACACATGGGAGGAGACACACACACACACCTCTTCCCTGTTGTTAAAGAAGAGGCAAAAGTACTCCCACCTTTGCAAGGTAGGACAGTCAAGAGTGCCCTTTGTGTTATTTAGACATGGCTAGACCTACCTGGTGTAGTGATGGATGTTTTTGAAAACTAACCACTGGCTCCTTGACCCATCAAAACTGGTGGGGGAGTTGGTGAACAAGCCTGGGATTCACTTTAATTAGCCATGCATCCTGTTCTTCTAACACTTTCTCAACAGTTCCATGGTACCTCGAAGGCATATTGGCAAAGACCACAATGCAGTTAAGATATGCTGAAATAAGAGAAAGATGCTGTAGTTGAAGGAAGGAGTCAAGGGAACAGAGAGAAGCTTTGCCTCCAAGATATATGTAATGGTTCTAGGGGTTGCTCGTGCGTAAGTTGCCGCCACTCTTGGCTTGGTTGCCTGGTTGAACCCTTTCTGTCTGGACAGCCCTTCACTTCGTGGCTGTCTCAGTCACTGGCAGAATCCGTCAGTGGGCGTTTTTTGAATCTCTTCCAGCAAAGAAGTTCTTTGACGCCAAGTCTCCTCCTACTCTCCCTGCACGGAAGTCTTCTGCGCAGGGAGGGAGTGGGCAGCGGAGTACCCGTGCTCTCCCCGCTGGTTTCTGGCGAAGAGTCTTGGAGCCTCCTCTCCAAATCCCCTCTCTGCCCCCCTTCTCCACTGGTGTTACGCTGATTTCCTTCCCCAGCAGATGGGCTGCCTCTCTCCCTACTGGGACCCTCTCCGACATCCCTCTGGAGCCTTCCCTCCGCCTCCAGCTCTGAGGGCAGTTCCCTGACAAATACAAATTTTGAAGGATAGCTGTTTCAGTTCATGGATTGTTTTAAAAGGTACTGGTTTTGTAAATTTGCCTTTAAATGTGAACGGAATTGAATTTCTCCCCCATTGGTAACTGATTCTTTTTATTATTATTATTTTAAAGAACTTCCCTGATTGGGCAGGACTTGGTTGGCCCTCCAACGGATTGCTTTATATTCAGTCCAGAAATATGAGAGTTTAAAATCTTAAGGTCTCTGGCAGAGGAGGGCAATTTGAGGCCGGTCCAATTAAAGTCTTACTGAATTCCAACACTAACCACAAAGGTGAAGGTATGTGGAGAGCATTCAGATGTGGCTGGTGGGGGAGGATCAGAGGCACAGGGATGAAACCAGCACATAGCAGCCGAAAGCTGTGAGAAGAGAACAGCCCTGCTGACTTTTTGTTGGATGCCGTGATGATCAAAGCATCATTCCTCGGGAGAAAAGGTGGCAAGCAGTGAATGCGAGTGGAGCCTATGAGACTGGAAGTGTGGAAAAGGCCTGAGTACAGAGAAGGAAACCGGGATGGGGATCTAGGTGAAGACTAGACTGATTCTATAAGCAGTGCATAGCAGTGTCACAGAGTAAGTGGGCAGGTATCGAAGACAAATGTGGTATGAGTAATTGGAAGGAAAAACAACTATATCATATATAAAGGTAAAGGTAAAGGTACCCCTGCCCTTACGGGCCAGTCTTGACAGACTCTGGGGTTGTGCGCCCATCTCACTTAAGAGGCCAGGGGCCAGCGCTGTCCGGAGACACTTCCGGGTCACGTGGCCAGCGTGACATCGCTTCTCTGGCGAGCCAGAGCCGCACACGGAAACGCCATTTACCTTCCCGCTGGTAAGCGGTCCCTATTTATCTACTTGCACCCGGAGGTGCTTTCGAACTGCTAGGTTGGCAGGCGCTGGGACCGAGCAGCGGGAGCGCACCCCGCCGCAGGGATTCGAACTGCCGACCTTTCGATCGGCAAGTCCTAGGCGCTGAGGCTTTAACCCACAGCGCCACCTGCGTCCCATATCATATATATATATATTTAATTAAATTTCTATACTGCCCTTCACCTGAGGATCACAGGGCTGTTTACAATATAAACCCCCACCCACAAAAATACATACTAGGGTGACAAACGAAAACAGTAACTTCCACACACACACAGTAGATTGTTTAATTAGCCAAAGGCCTGGGAGAAGTTTTTGACAGGTACCAAAAGGTATGTAACAAAGGTGCAGGGTGAGCCTCCCTGGGGAGAGCATTCCACAAGCAGTGAGTCACTGCAGAAAATGCCCATGCTTGTGTTGCCACCCTCCAGACTTCTCACGGAGGAAGCACATGAAGAAAGATCTCGCATGATGATCGCAGGTCTGGGTTGGTTCATATGGGTAGAGGCAGTCCTGGAGGTATTGTGGTCCTGAGCAATTGTAATGGATGAGGCATTGTAATGTAAGCAGCGCACTGGGGAAGCCACAAGGGTGAACTACAGAAGAATGCCACAGGTTAGGCAAAAGGCAGCACTGGTATGTAATGGTTGGCTTTGGTGTAGGCGCGAAGAAGCAGTCAGGTTGTTAAAATCTTCTGGATATTAGCCAGATACTTCATTATAGCTGCTACCGCCATTTTATTTATTACCTACCCTTCATCATCTTGCCAACAAAGGTCTGTATAGTTAAGGCTATGGTTTTCCCAGTAGTGATGTATGGAAATGAGAGCTGGACCATAAAGAAGGCTGATCGCCAAAGAATTGATTCTTTTGAATTATGGTGCTGGAGGAGACTCTGAAGAGTCCCATGGACTGCAAGAAGATCAAACCTATACATTCTGAAGGAAATCAGCCCTGAGTGCTCGCTGGAAGCTGAGGCTCCAATATTTTGGCTACCTCATGAGAAGAGAAGACTCCCCGAAAAAGACCCTGATGTTGGGAAAGATGGAGGGCACAAGGAGAAGGGGACAACAGAGGACAAGATGGTTGGACAGTGTTCTCGAAGCTACCAGCATGAGTTTGACTAAACTGCGGGAGGCAGTGGAAGACAGGAGTGCCTGGCATGCTCTGGTCCATGGGGTCACGAAGAATCGGACACAACTAAACGACTAAACAACAACAACCCTTCATCATAAGGTCCCAGGGCAGGATACAACATTAAAACAATGTTTAAAACATTTTATAACAGCTTGCAATCATAAAAATAACATAGGTCTTGAAAAATATAGTTCCGTATACCTGACCCAGCTATATCCTCAAATTTTGTATAGGCCCATTGAAATTCTTTGTGTCAAGGGGTCTCATGAAGGTGACTCAGTCCCAACATTCTTCAAAATGGGCAATATCCTTGGAGCATCACAGATTAGCCATCTCACCTGAAGCAGGGGCAGGATTATCATGAATTTAGAAGTATCAGAAACCGGGGGGGGGGGGGGGAGTAAGGTTCAAATTGCATGCTCACAGATCATACTTACTAACTTTTTTTTTTAATGACAGCCTCAAATCAAGTGGGCTGGTGTTTAAATGTTTAATGTTTCTTAATTAGGCCATGCAGAACGGTTATAAATGAGAAGCTTGTGCTCATTGTTTTCCTGATTGTTCATCCATGATACCTATAAATATTTCCAGCAGCACATTGGCAAGGGAAGTGAACAAGGGCTTTTTCCAGTTCATAAACTAACTATTCCACTTTAAAGTTCTGAAGGGTTTTTGAGAACTTTACCATTTCCCTTCCAGAACCAAACACAGTCCGCTCTCCAGACTGTCCCAATTATTTTTACTTGACTATTCCTGGAAGTTATTAATCGACTTACCCTGTGGATAGGAAACAAGGACTTGAGCTGGACTACAAGCTTTCCCCAGCATAGAGCAACGTTTATAATTAAGATTTACAGGTCCAAATGCTGTAGACCCTGGGCTGATTCACACATTCTTAAGGTGTCCAGATACACAGGAACTCCTGTGTCTATTAATAATGGTGCGAAAGAAGCAATTTGAGCCTATGCTGTTTTTCTCATCACTGTAGGGCAATCTGCATCTGCTGAAATCTCCTTTCCCCCATCCACATAGGCTGGCACATGAAAGGACCCTGGCAGGATTCATGCAGGAGATCCTTGGCTCAGTCTCTGGCATCTCCAATGAACAGGCCCAGAGGGCAGGTGACTAGAAAGAGCTCTGCTGGAAAGCTGCTCCTAATTAGACCAGGGGGAGCAAACATGTGCCTTCCAGATGTTGTGGGATGCCAGTTCCCATCAGCCCCAGGCAGCAGAGCCAATGGTCAGGAATGATGGGAGCTGTAGTCCAGCAACATCTGGAAGGCAATACATTGCCTACCCCTGAGTTAAACAATACAGACTAGAGGACTCTGGCCACTGCAGTCCAGCCACGAGATGGACATATAATCCATGGTCTCTTTTCATTGGATCTCCCGAAAAAATATATGTACACGTCTTAACAGTCAGTGACTGACAATTGAACATGCCTGTTAAAAAACAGTTGTGTCTAAGGTGATGACAGCTGATATGGAAGCCCTCTATTATGCGTTTGATACGTAATAGCTCTTTTTACATGTCCAAGTCATCCTATGATCTTGCGTCCGGGCAAAGAGGGAGAAATTTCCCTCTTTGAGCTTCTAGAACTTCAGCAGAACAACGTGCATTCCCCCTTCGCCTTTGTTCTATGCTGTTGCATCACTTTATGCACCCCTAGGCAAGTTCCCAGGCTAATTTTCCATCCAGAATACAGTCAAGGTTGTGTCAAGGTATTTTATTTTATTTTTAAGTCTAGAAGCAGCAGCAAAAGCTGTACTCTGAACTCCTGAAACTGCACTTTCTGCCAAAAGGGCAGAGTGGGGCTTTGATTTCTCACTGCTCTTTGCCATAGACCTCCAGGAGTTATTATGCAATCAGTAAATACCAGCATATGGTGTTAAGGCAAGTATTTTGATTTTAATTTCTTGAGTTCTAATTTTTCTGTCTTTGGCATATGGCAAACCATAAACCCAACATATTGGTGCAATAAACCTGCATGTTTGATCTGGGTTTGACTGCGTTTTAAAAAACAGGCTTGTTGTTGTTTAGTCGTTTAGTTGTGTCCGACTCTTCGTGACCCCATGGACCAGAGCACGCCAGGCACTCCTGTCTTCCACTGCCTCCCGCAGTTTGGTCAAACTCATGCTGGTAGCTTCGAGAACACTGTCCAACCATCTCGTCCTCTGTCGTCCCCTTCTCTTTGTGCCCTCCATCTTTCCCAGCATCAGGGTCTTTTCCAGGGAGTCTTCTCTTCTCATGAGGTGGCCAAAGTATTGGAGTCTCTGTCCTTCCAGCGAGCACTCAGGGCTGATTTCCTTAAGAATGGATAGGTTTGATCTTCTTGCAGTCCATGGGACTCTCAAGAGTCTCCTCCAGCACCATAATTTAAAAAAAAAAAAAAGTGGAGAGTTTTGACCAAACGTGATTCACCTAGAGCTGGAACCAGCAAGCCACTCCAGTATCCCTGCCAAGAAAACTCCATGGACAAAGACAACAGGCATATAAAAACAGGCTTACCTGATCCCATATTGATGTCTAGGGGCCAGATTCAACTAGCCAGTCCAATCCAGCAGCTGCACCATAGAGGGGCTGATATTTTTCCATGTTTGTCTTCAAATATTATACCTTGTGATGGTATGGGTAAATCACACACGAGGGAGCTAGATGAAGTCTTCCTCATTAGACTTTTCTGTTTTACAGGTGATGGCATCACCCAGGAATTCTCCTAACAGCAGGAGTGCAGGTGCCAATACATAGGATATTTATTAACCAGCCTCTAAAAATTCCCTCCTCAAGAATTACAGGTTGTGCATGTTGAATGTAGTATGCAAATGATGAGGGAGGAGGAAGCTAGTGTGAACATCTTCCCTCACCTGAGTTGAGAGATTCAGGGCAAAAGTTGGTAGAGATTGCAATGTGGGAAGCCTTGGCAATGTTGGGGTGCTGAGCAGGTGGGCGGGACTGATTACTGGGAGAGCAGAGGAAGTGACTCATAAGATGCTGGTGCCAGCCCACTCTCAGCTAGGAGAGGCAGCCTCAACTGGTAGTGTCTGTCAAATCCTCATTCTGTTACCTTTTATTTTATTTTATTGGGGGGAGAATGTCGGCAATAAATGCCAAAGAAGAGCAGAGGAAGTAGATGATGATGGTCCCAGTGCAGGTTTTTAGTGTGGGTCCCACTCTTTAAAAAAATTAATGAATACAACACGCATGCAGATTTAGCAAATCAATTTAGCTGTTCAGCACTTTGTGTAACATTTATCAAAAATGTTACCATCTGTGAGCCGTGATACACTATCATAACAAAGCTTTTTAACATATAGATAGATGGGTGGGAAGATAGATAGACAGACAGTCACCTACTCAATATGATTTTGCTTGTTTTCAGTGGAGCAGACTTTATTAATATCTCTCTCTCTCTTTCTCTGCACACTTGTGTATGTTTTGGAGATCTTTTTCTATTCTTGATTCTTCTTCTTCCCCATAACTTACCTCAGGCAGTTCTTTCAAAGTTTGTCTTTTGAAAATGAAAACTCAGAACTTGCTAGTGTTCATGGCAAGCTATAGGAATATGTGCTAGGTGTTATTGGATTAGAACACATTGAGATTTAAAATGATAAGGGTATCCTTACTAAAAGGTCTCATTGCATCACTGGCGGAGGAAGAGGCATGCAGAGGGAGTGCCATCGCGGTTGGTCCCTGCCTGTGCTGGTCGCCAAGCCCCTACAGGTGATGCGCCATGCCCCCAGGATGCGCGCCAGCCCCACCCCCACCTGCTCTTCGCCATTGCATTGCATGACTTAACACCACAGTCAAGCACACTAACATCCCAGTCCCAAAACATCCTTGGTAATCGTTTCACCTGTATAACTGGCTTCCTCCTCCTATACGAGGTGATTATTGGGGTTGGGGGTGCAGAGGGGGAAGATATCACATAACTGACTATAGCCACAAACTTCCAATACCCACATGCATGCCGCCCTAGTGTGTGATCTTCCATTCCACTTGATGCATGTCAGAATGGGGCCCATAACACTGGCAGAAGAGCATGGTTAGGTTGTCATGCTTGTGACATTCTCCATGCTCATCCAAAGGATGTGATGGGCTAGGGTTGGGAGAGAGAAATCAAAAGTATAACTGCAACACAGTAAGTTTACTCAGATCAAAAGTAATTTTCTTTGTGTTCTGTGGGTCTTGAATGACATATAGGACTGCAGCTACAAATATGGTGGGTTTGGGGGTTTGGGGCATTAAACTGGGCATTGTCATGTCCAAATATGGACATTGTTGAAACCCTCTGTCTCCTTGTGCACCATTGGAACTTTCTGCCTACTCTTGTCTTGCTGGGTGCAATCCACCTTTTCATTCACCATTCTCCATTCCATCTTGCCTGCTTTGCTTGAGCGCAGGTTTGCAAGCGCATCTAGCAGCAGCATCTTTTCATTCCCATTCCCAAATAGCCACTCTCTTAGATCCTTAAGTTTCTTCTGCTCTGTAGGCACAGAGGCACCATCGATTCCAACAGAAAGAGCAGGGTGAGGGGATCAAACTGGGATAGCTACACGCTGTGGGATCTGTGTCATTGGGGTCCAAATGTTGTGAGCTGGCCCTGGCACAGCGTAGAACATCTGTTGTATATAGTTTGGGCTTTTTGCTTACTCATCACAGAGAAGTGCTGATGAATGCTTTCTTGCAGTGCTTTCCCTGCTGACAGGTGTGATGGAAGAATGTAGCAGCTATCCCAGGAGTCATAAATAGGAGCATTTTGTGAAACATGTCCTTAGCATAGATTGTGTAATAGGGCTGGAATATTGATGGAGATGACCACTCCTGTCCATTTCTAAGCTTTTAAATACTTATGGATTTTTAATTGTAATGTTCTGAGCATGCATTTTGCATAAGGGGCTTGGTGCATTATTCATTGCAGCAATGACAAGAGAAAGTTAACGAGTTTAGTAGGATAATTATTTTACAGGCTCCTGCACTTCTTAAAGTCAGGCAGTCAGAGCTTAATAAGACTAGCAGTGGTGAGATGCAAGCCTGTCTAAGAGAATGTACACACCATCCATTTAAAATACCACATGCCTCAAAGAATCCTGGGAACTGTAGTTTGTAAAGGGTGTTGGGAATTGTAGCTCTGCAAGGATTTTCCTGTAATGTCCTACACACACACACACACAACTTTTTTTTCTTTAAAAATGTTTAGGGGTACTCTCATTTTGACTCAAGAAAACCACCATTTTATAGTTCAAATCGGGGAAAATATATATAGTAAATGGACAAAAGTACGAAGATTCACAAAATGTTTTGGGTTATGCGTCCCCCCAGGAAAAAACCACTCTGTGTGTGTAGCTTTTGATCATTCCACAATGTCCACCATATGTATACATAATGTGCAATATTTGCCTCTCCCCCATTTCCAGCACATTTTGCTAAAATTTGGATATAAAGTGGTACCTCGGTTCTCAAACGTAATCCGTTCCAGAAGACCTTTCAATCTCCGAAATGTTCAAAAACCAAGGCACAAAGGGCTGGCAGCAAGTTCAATTGGAAAAATTGAAAAACACTTCTGAGGCGCATTCGAAAACGGAAGCAATTACTTCCCAGTTTTCAGCATTCAGGTTCTGAAGCGTTTGGCTTCCAAGACACTAAAAAACCGAGGTACCACCGTATTTTTGTCAACAGATATGGGATTAGATTCCGAATATATAATGTTCTTTCTTTCTTTCTTTCTTTCTTTCTTTCTTTCTTTCTTTCTTTCTTTCTTTCTTTCTTTCTTTGCCATTTCTGTTTAAATAAATTTCTTTTATCAACTAAATCAAGTATTGATTACACACACACTTCTTCCTTTGTGATTAACTTTTCATTTCAGCTCTAATTCTGCTTTTTCATTAGTATTTTTAATCAGAAAGCTTCTTAGCTGGAATATTGACTCTTTTTTTGTTATACCACATACCTTGGTAATATTATACTCAGGCCTCAATTCTATGTTGCCAGGGAGCTGAAAATTAACATTATTTAGAAATGATTGACAATGCTACACATCAGGTGAGAAGGTTTTCTTATATTTGTTCCATTGTCTCATATTTGTCATGCCTATTAAATAAGCTGGGTTTTATTAAATGATTTATCTCTTAATGTGTTTCATCGTATGCCCAAGGTAGATTTTAAAGAGGCATTTTGTCATGATTTTGAATAAATATTTGAACAGGTGTCATTTCTCCTTTATTTAGCCATTGTACAATATTTGTTAAACATGTAGCAATGTAATATAATCCTATATAATACCCCAACTTGAGTGTGTGGTTGATGTTTCTGTCTGCTACCGTTCTAGCTGTTCCTTCATCATGTGTTGAGGTTGTGCAATAGTATGCATGCTATGATTCTGTAGCTAAGAGTGGATGGAAATAGATCTATAACTTCCAGCATGAGCACCTGCTCTGTTATAGATCTGGGCCCCTCTCAGGTAAGGGATGGGAGCAGAGTATTAGATGGTCCAATGGGTGTCCTGAACCATAGGCCAAACAGAAGGCTCATTGGGATGGTTGGATGCAGGGATACCAAATAAGGATGCCCAAAACATCAGAATGGCCACTTCTAGTGCTTTATTTCAAAACCTGTAGACTTACAATAAAGCAGTCTGCCAGTTCTCCTAGCTTTTGCAGACGTGGGACGGACACCACAGCAAGGAGACGGCTTGTTTGCACCCAAGCAAACATGCATACATTCTTTATACACAAAGCAGCACATGTCATTTTACCTGAACAGATGAGGGAATAGGTGGAAAATACCCAAATCGCACAGATAGTTCCACTTTCTGGGCTCAGAGCCCAACATCCCAAGCCCACAGATAGGGATAACATATGTTGTTGTTGTTTAGTCGTTTAGTCATGTCCGACTCTTTGTGACCCCATGGACCAGAGCACGCCAGGCACTCCTGTCTTCCACTGCCTCCCGCAGTTTGGTCAAACTCATGCTGGTAGCTTCGAGAACACTATCCAACCATCTCATCCTCGGTTGTCCCCTTCTCCTTGTGCCCTCCATCTTTCCCAACATCAGGGTCTTTTCCAGGGAGTCTTCTCTTCTCATGAGGTGGCCAAAGTATTGGAGCCTCAGCCTCAGGATCTGTCCTTCCAGTGAGCACTCAGGGCTGATTTCCTTAAGAATGGATAGGTTTGTTCTTCTTGCAGTCCATGGGACTCTCAAGAGTCTCCTCCAGCACCATAATTCAAAAGCATCAATTCTTCGGCGATCAGCCTTATATAAGCCAATTAGCTTATATCAAAGCAAGTGAATATAAACATATATGAGCTCAATTAATTGTGGGATTATCTTGACCACCAAGATGGAGTTTGCAGTCCGCCTTTGGTTCAACACAGTGGGAGTGGAGCATGAATCCATTACTACCTCAGATTAGGAGTGTATCTTAAATGTGCATGCTTGGCAGTGACCCTTTATATGTGGTTTGTAATATTGTTGAGTGCGATTCATTTACGTATGTGTGGTTGGTAGAGGCGCTGCTTGAGGTAGTGGGTGATTGGAGTGGCTGTGTGGAATGGATGGTTAGTGAGATTGGACATGCAATTCTATGCCTGTTGCTTTGTGAGACACAGAAGCTGCAGTTTGAGAAAAAGACACACTGAGAAAGAAGGAGAGCGAGAGGGAGGAAGGGAGAAAAGGCAGAGAGAAAAGGCAAAAAGGATTCCATGATGTTGGGCTGTGCCTGCGGGCATCTGGTTTGGGGCAGTGGATTTGCTGCAAGTCCACTCACTCCTTTTGGTGTGGTGGTGTTGTGGGATGGCAGAGGCTTCACAGGGGCCCCAACAAGGGAATCCTAGCATCAGATCCTAGCATCAGAGCCCCTTCCTGGTAGGTGGTGTGGGCATAAGCCCACACCTCCTATCGGGAGCCGGATCCTGGCCTGCATCCCAGTTTCGGCAAATGGGGATGCAGTCCTGGACACGGGCTGGGATGGGGGATCCCAACATGATTCCTTCATCTTCCACAGGTCCTTTTGATAACCTTGACTGATCATTGGGAAGGTTGTCAAAACCTGGTAGAGCACAGGCTTTGCATGCAAGAGATCCCAGCATCTCCAGGTAGGGCTTGGAGAGATCCCTGTCTGAAACCCTGGTGAGCTGCTACCATGCAGTGTAGACAATAGAGAGCTAAGTGGACAAATGGAACAAGGGCTTGGCATAAGGCAACTTCCTATGTTTATGCATTGACTTCCACAGCTTCCTTTCCATGTGCACTGCTGACTTAAACCAATTAACCATCGGCCCGGAACCAGCCCTTTTTTTTGACCAGGTCCCAGCATACCAGGAATTAGAGAGGGCTCTTTGGATGAAGAAGCACTCTGGCATACCAAGGAAAGCTTAGTGTGGTGCAATTGGCTCTGCAGCCAGGGGCAGCCTGCTAGGCACATGTGCTCTTCTTCAATGTGCCTTTCAGAATGGTTCACATTTGCAAAGTACTGCAAATGCTGGAAGGAGGTACGAGATGAATAAACCAAGATTCAGAACATTAAGCAGCATCAACGCTTGAGTGAGTCTCGGTGGCCAGCCACAAATGCAGCCCTGGGCAAAATCCAGGCTCCAAGGCAGAATGGTGACCTAGCATCTCTGAGGAAACTCTGAGGGATTTCTGAGTTCTGCAGTTGCCATCTCCCAGTCCCATGTAGAAAGGCTTTGAAAGAGAAATTATTAAAGTGGCTTCCCACTTTCACTTTGTGGGAGATTGCTGGAGAATGTTACTTTAACATTATGTAACATTCTCCTTTCTGGGGTCTAGAACACATTGCCAAAATATGCATTTTGTGTCTCCCCACACAAACTGCTTCAAAGGTCATGCTGGAGACGGATGAGCATGCCTACTTCAGGGCTGAACTCACAGTGAGGTTGCCAAAAGATGAAACCAAGGTGCCTTTTTAAAACCAACAACAGCAATAAGCAAACCTAGAGAAGGCACTGCCTTTTGCAAAGCTATGTTTTTCAAATGCTTTTCCACCTCTTTGAACAACCTTGAAAGAGCAGTTCTGCCTATCAGCCAGTCATATTAGATGACTCAGGTGGAGGAAGGGGGAAGCTGGAGCTTTCACTGAATTAGTAAAGGGGTTAGGGTAGCCCTATTATCTTTGTTTCTTGGAGGGGCTGTTGGGTTCAAGTCTGCTTTAAAGAACCTGAAGATGGGAGAGCAGGAGGGGCATTGAAGTTGCCCATCAAGTTAGCACCTGGGCAGTGGGCAGAATGGGCTCAGGGAGTCACCTGGTCACAGTTTTCCTTGCTACTTGAGATGCATTTTATAAGAATCATCTCCCAGTATGCAAATATTATACAAATTGGTATCTGCCCTTGTCTGCCTGTTTAGTGCCATTTCCTCTTGTTTTAAGGTGATGGATAAGAAACCCACCATAAACTAGCAGCAGAGGGTAAATCTAACATGATGAAGCACATAGCAGCAACAAATTTTTCACAGATCTTGCCAGGAGCCTTGGGCACAAGGGAGAAGCTTTGGTCTAGGGAGACAATATTGCTTCCTGGCCTTCAGTGAAGTGGGTGGGGCTGTGGCAGTATATGCAAACTCCACTGGGTAAGAGCCCTCCAACCAAAAGCTCTATAGGGTGGGGCTGGTAGCTCTAAGTGAGTAACATCATGCAAGCCTTGCTCCTTCCAGTTGAAAGCTTCTATTTACTGAGGGCACTGCAGCTTTTCTTGGCAAGTTCTGCATGTTTCAAGAACTATATTTTTTAAGGCAAATAGATGCAGAGGCTCTCAGAGAGGAGATCAGAACTGCTTTGCTCCTCCCAAGTTGTTTTGGTGATACCCTGTGCTAAGTCATGGTTTGGCTTAGCAAGTTGTCAAAAGTCAGGCTCTTGGTTTAGCTCTTCCACACAAACCATGAGCTGTAAACCATAGGACAAACCATGGTAGCAGCTTGTGGTTTGTCTGGAGAGAGCTAAAATGTTAGTGGCAAGGAAAAACAAGTATAAAAGGAGAATTTCTGAATGTCAAGATGCAAGTTTGGGGCAAGTACTCTTTGTTGAGAGAACCCCAGCAGAGATTTAAAATCACTAAAGCAAAGTAAAGCATAGAAATACCAGTCTGTTAGACCTTTAAAATATACCCTTCCAGATCCTTCTAAAGTTTCCCTCTTTCCCTAGCATAGACAAAGTCCACACATTTGGTACGTTAAAAATAGTTTACTTACAAAGTCTCTAAAGGTCAGTTTCATGTGCTTTTCCAAACAGCGTTCAGAAAAAGTTGCACAGGCAGTAAAACTTGACTTAGTTACAGTAGTGAAAGTTTCTAAATTATTGGTATAGGAACTCAAGAGTAGCTTGTGAAAACCATGTGGTCTAAGAGCAACCAGCTCAGACCTCCTCATACACTGAGCTTCTCAGGTACGTTGGTGACTTGTCACTTGGTAGTTCACTACACCTCAACCTGTGTGACATATCAGCAAACTATATGGAGTCCCAGCAGAGTCTTCAGAGATTTCCTGCTCCTAGACCCTGACAACAAACAGGATAGCATCAGCATTTGCAATAGGACATAGACCAGACATAATGAAAGTAATACCCTAGAGACTATTATATCCATCTCTACACACAGGCATATTTTCTGAACCAATGGGAGGCTGAATGACTCTGCAAGTCATACACTTAACCTTGTTGGTGTTGCTATGGTAACTCAGTGCACCTGACACTCTTACCTCAGAACATTCAGACATGGGGGGTGGAGGATGTACTCCAAACCTTTATTAGGCATTACAAATATAGGCTATCATAAAACATCCATATGTAAAATTTTAAAATATATACAAATAAACAGCCATGTAAAAATATGTAATAACGAGGATTTTCACTGGAGTCCTCAAGACCAAGCACTGTGTAATTTAACCCATTGTTCACATTACACTAACAAGGTAGACTTGAGGGAAACAAGGGCTTGATTACCTAGTCCCTAAGGTGAGCTAAGCCTGGCAGGACAGCTTACTCTGTGGTCTTAACCCCTTCCTGCATTAATCAGACTTAAGCATGTTGGTTATATGAGGCTAGATATCCCACATAAACCACAAGGCTGGGTTCCGGTGGAACACAGCAAAATCCAAACAGCAAAACAGCTGGGAAGGAGTCAAGGGGACTTTCTTCTCTGGCAGCCTACACATTTGCTTGCTCATGCTAAGCAATGAGTTAGCTCAGCATTACCTGTGAACTGGGCCGCTGTGTTTACCATTTAAAGTGACACATAGTCCCATTCAGCTCCATGCCCACAGCCAGAGCAGCTAACTCCAGAGGCTTTGTATATAATCTTAAAGCAACTTCTCTGGGAGAAACAGCAGACAATACTTGAGACAAAAGGAAACCTACTTGTAGGAGGCATATATGGAGAAGCTCTTCTTCGCAAAGGTTTCTATCCACTCAGCGGCAATAAGGCTTCTTTGATTTCTATTTTAGCGAAGCAAAAGCAAGGTTAGGCATGTAGGCACACAAAATGCGGGCTCAGAGGTCATTTTGAAAAATGAACTGAACACGAGTTCCCAGCATGCTGTAGCAGAGACAAAGATTATCAGGGCCCTTAACCAGACAATGACAACTTATGTTCATATTAGAGAGGATTGCAAACTACGGTACCTAGTTCTGCTGGTCTCATTGTGTAGAAGGCCCTGAAAGAATACAAAGGACACAAAGAAAAATGGTAAGAATGATTCGAAGGCTAACAAGCAAATGTTAAGCTTCAGTTCCGTTTATTCATTTTGTCACAAAGAAGACTAAAGGTGCATTTCATAGAGGCACTTTTGCTTCCCAGTACTGGGTCCCATGGAAATGTTTGCTCTTAGTCCTGAAGATTCAGCACTTACCTGTGATGTGCTCACACATGAGTTGGAGAAATACATACACATGTAGCCATGTGAAATATACTCGGAGTCGAGTGTGAATTTCATGCTCTTTATTCAGCTCATAGTAGCAATGAATGAAACTTTCCCCAAAACCTCTAGCTATATATACATTATTTACACAATGGGCCCCACGTGATTGGCTAATTCTGGGCTGCTTCTGTAGGTCAATCAGGTTGCGGATTCACCTTCTCTAGAAGCCTGATTGGCTGCTCCTGCAGGCCAATCAGGTTGCTGATTCATTTCATCTAGGAGCCTGATTTGCTGCTCCTGCAGGCCAATCAGGTCACTGATTCACTTCCACCTAGAGCGGGATTGGGTGGCTCCTGCAGACCAATCAGACTGCTGCATTCTGGATCCTATTGTTCTAGGATTCAGCTCAGTACATAACACCATGGCTGCCCATGAGTTACATCTGCACATGCCAAGCGCCTCTGTGCTTCTCATAGTTGCATGTCTGCAAGAAACTCAACAGGTGGAGCTTTCTAGTCATAGAACCACATTGGAAGGGAAAGCAGCAGTTGAATTTTTCACCATCAGTCAGGGCTTAAAGGCACAGGAGACCTTTTTAGGGAAGATGGTGACAGTTCTGTGGGAGATGCATCTATAAACAAGGACAAGTATTTAACAGGCTGCATGAAGCACTTTCCAGCTTCTTCACATGGAACAAAAACTCAAGACACTGTTTTTTAGATGTGCTGCAATGGCAGAAAATAGACTGGAGTGTGCTGTAGCTACAGTAATTTGCAGTCCAGCCGCACTTCATATGCCAGGGAGCTCAGGAAGGTAAAGGTGCCTGACACAAATGCTTCAGATGCTAGCAGACGAGACTGCATTATTTCTATCTGTCTGGGAAGCCAGCAAGGAAGGGATAGCTGGTTTGAAACCAGCATTTACAGGAAGGAGCAAGTTGCAGCAAAATGAGGGCTACATCAAGCTGCGTCAAATTGTCTGCATTCTGCAGACAAGAGTTGAGCACTAAGTTGAAAGGAACAAGCCAAGGGCTCCCTGTCCCAAACTGGGAAAACTAGGTGGTGCAAAAAGGTCTAGAAAACAGGATGGAGAAACTCAGGTAAGGTAAATAGGACAACTAATGTGACTGAGACAAAAGGAGATAGGAATTAACTTGGCAAACTAAGAGGCTCTTTTGGAACACAGCCATGGCTCTCCATTTTTAGCTACTGTAGTTTGTTTGTTTGGTTCAGTCAAAGAACATAACACAAGGCAATGAGGTAGTCATTAGAAGGACTTGTTTCATCATACTGACATTCTTCTTCAGATCAGTAATGTTTATCTGACAGGCAACAACCCTCCAATGAATCAGAAAGCCACAAGAACTCCATCTGGGAATACTTACAAATTATGGGTTGTTCCCAACTAAGTTCTGCTCAGAGGACTTGGTCCCAAGTAAGTCAGGGCCATTATTTTCAATGGGTCTGCTGTGAGAAGGACCAGCATAATATACAGCCCTATGTGTGCTGTTATCCAACAGAAGAAACCACATTATACTGAGTCGGACCATGGATTGATCTGGCCTAGTGCAGCCTGCTCTGACTGGCAGCAGCTATCTAGGGTTTGCAGCCCTCATATCTGAGATTATTTTTACTGAGGACTGAACAAGACTCTACTGCGTATGAAGGATGTGCTCGACCACTGAGCTCCAACACCTTTTCCAGGCCGCAGTTCAAACATGTCAGTCAACCCTTTCTTGCTCATTTTACTTGCTGGAGACAGACCGGGTGTATGAACTACGAGCGCAGCAAGACTGTTCCAATTTTGAACCAAACTTTGATTTTGAGCAAAGCTTTCCCCATCAAACACAGCAGTTCTCCCAAATTAGCCCCAGTGCAATAGAGAAATACGGCCAGGAGATGAAACCTGGGGAAGCCAAGGCTGATGATAACAATGTTTGATGTCTTGTTTAAGCAGCACAGCAGCAGGGGGCTGCTTGTTAGAACACAGTGTCCACCTGGGCCATCGGAGTGTGCGCATCAGGTGTGCACTGGAGCTTGGAAGGGGGCCCTCTGACACAGGAGCTGTGCAGAATTAATAAAAACACTGGAGATAGAACCGAGAAGCAGAAAGACCACTAGCATCTTAGCTTAAAAACTCCCTGTCTCAGTCAGATGGCCAGGAGGCAGCTCTTGCATTTACTGCATCCGTAGAGGAGGCACTTTTCTGTTACAGGGTCATCACACACCACTGGCAGCAACAGGAGAAAGTTGTAGCTCAGTGGTAGAACAGCTGCTTTGCATGCAGAAGGTCTCAGGTTCAGTCCCTGACACCTGCCAGTAGGGCTGGGAGGAAACCCTGTATGGAATCCTGCTAGTCAGTCTAGACCAGGGTTTCCCAAACTTGGGTCTCCAGCTGTTTTTGAAATACAACTCCCATCATCCCTAGCTAGCAGGATCCATGGTCAGGGATGATGGGACTTGTAGTCAGTGCTTTTATTCTGGGGAGATGCAGGGGTACGCATACCCCTAAACATTTTGTGAATCTTTGTACTTTTGTCCATGTACTGTATTTATCTTCCCCAATTTGAACTATAAAATGCTGATTTTCTTGAGTCAAAATGAGAGTACCCCTAAACATTTTTAAAGAAAAAAAGCACTGCCTGTAGTCCAAAAACATCTGGAGACTCACATTTGGGGTAGAGAATACTGAACAACCTGGACCAATGATCTGAGTCAGTAGAAGGCAGCTAGCTTCCTGAATAATGTTTAGAAGCCAGAAACATGTGGAAAGGACATGTTTTGTGTGTGGATCTCCTGGTCAGGTTGTGCTGGCTTTAGAGCATAAGGACAGCTTGCTGAATCAGACCAATGGCTCACCTTATCCAGCATCCTGTTCTCACAGTGGCCAACCAGATGTCTGTGGGAAACCTAGAAGCAGGACCTGAGCACAAGAGCCTTCTCCCTTCCTGTGGTTTCCAGCAACTGGTATTCAGAGCATCACTGCTTCCAACCATGGAGACAGAACATAGCCATCAAAGTTAGTCATCATTGATAGTCTCATCCTCCATGAATTAGTCCAATCTTCTTTTAAAGCCATCCAAGTTGTTGGCCACTGCCACTTCCTGTGGGAGTTTGTTCCATACTTTAACTGTGCATTGTGTGATGAAGCACTTTATCCTATCTGTCTTGGCATTCAAGCATTACTGCAGAATCATGGGCCATCACCATGGGAAGGTATGAAGGGACCCTATAATGTAACAGACCATAGTTTCTGGGACAAATCCCTGCAATTAAATTGCTGTTTGTTTTGTTTAGTTTTTTTAAAAAAAATACTGCTAGTATATTCACTGCTTTCATTTATATATAAAAAATTATTTATTTGGTTCTTCAGATTAAAAATTTGCAGTCACATCTCCAACATACAACATAGAAACAAGATTCTAAGGAATCTCCTGGACTTCCCTCCTCCGTTTTGTGGGTCCTATTGTTAATCATTTCCCCCTGCATCTTTTATAATAATCAAATATTTTACCTCTCCATTGTGTCCAAAATTCACCATTAAGCCAGAAGTGTTATTCCAATCCTATTAATGATTTTAACTGTTTACAATGGTTTTTAAGATTATAGATTTTCCAATATATTCACTGCTTTCAAGAGCTCCTGTGGTTAATTTGTCTTAATAGAATAATAAAATCAGCAAGCTTTCCAATGCTGCTTGGGCCTGTTCTGTTCCACAGTACATGAAATGATAAAGGATATATCATTAGCTGTCTCATACAGAGTCAGGCAAATGGCCCATGTAGACCAGTACTGTGCCTTATGACTGGAAGTGGTTCTCTTTGCTAGAACTACTGTCTTAAGATCCCCTAGCAGGCAGTACCAAGGCTTGAATTAGGCCTGCCCAAGTCCTCCTAATGCTTTATCCCTGAGCTGTAGCACTGCAGAGATCATGACAGTGAACATTACACACATTGACTTTCAGAATCAGGGCAACCCGTCTGAGTCATGTCGTAGGCAATTCTGTTCTAAATGGGTTAATGAAACAACTTTCCTCTAAAAAATGGCAGCAGTCTTAGAATCAAGAATCTGACTACAAAGCCAGTTTCTTCTGATAAGTAACCGTATGGGCTCATGGGCTATTTTTACAAATGCTTCATTCGTCCTGACTCTATGCTGCTAGTGCTAGACAAGATTAAAGCACTGCAGTTGAAAGGCATACCAGTAAAAGATTATCCCCATATTAACCACCCCACGATTGCGGATTCCACCTGATACCCACTACTTCACAGCATATTTTCATAACATTCTATACCTGCCTGGGGCATTTTTTTCTGGATTAAAATTGAAGGCATAATTTACATTCCAAAAGATACATACCTATTTTCTTCATTAGCTGTCAGAATAATCAACAAACATTCTGGAGAACTGGTTGCATTCAGTTGTTCTAGTAGGACCAAACTTTAGTCCAGAGTGCAGAGATAGCATTGATCTGAATAGTAGGTGTTTGAGTACCATGGCCCCACCTTGGAGCAGTGATCAGAGCATTGTTTCAGAAGAAGAGGTACCTCAAAGCCCCAGAGAACCCTGGAGTCTGGTGTCACAAGCCAGAGAGATGCCAAACGCAGAAGCTGACACCACACCTGATCCCAGTCCCTGGGATGGAGCTCGCTGAGCTCGAAAGCTTCAGGCTGGGACCCCTCAAGAAAGCAGTACCCTTGACTTCATGGATCTCCACTCTACCCCACACCAGGTGAATACGACAATGCTAACTAAAGACAACTGAAGATCAACGTGGTACAAAGCACCAGGCAATAGGAAGACCTCTTTATGCACCCCGGAGTCTGTGGGACCTAGGATTGGTAGTCAGCCTAGGAGAGAATATATGGGCTCAGGGTCAAACTAGATGTGACACCATTTGCACAATTAGGAACTAAAATAAGGGTGGATAATGATTCTGAGGCTGATGCTGATTTTAGAGTAAGTAGACCCAGATTTGGACCCTTTGCCCCTTGACGTGGTTCTGGTTCAGTTTGGGGCACCCACAAGAGCTTTTTTCCAATGGAAAGGTCAATGTAGGATAAGGATCAGTAGGAGCCATCTGCCTAATGCAGAAATCAGGTGTGGGGCCTGTCAAGACCTCGGTAAGGGGCAAAGTCCCTATTCCCCTCAACAGGATCCATATCTAGATTCCCCCCCCCCGCCACTATTTATTAATTTCTTTAACATCCATTCATACAGTTGCCAGTTGCCCAATGGTATAGTTTCTAGTGTGGATCTCAGCTGGACTTGATATCTTTGGGAGCAAGTTTCCATCTCAGTGCTGTCCAAGGTCCTGCTGCTCCACTCTGAGAAATCCCTTCTCTCGCAACTGACTACCACAATGGGATGTATCTATGGATACTTGGCATTGAGGAGCCCATCAACTCAGTGCTGGGTGAACTCTCTCTCACACAGGGCTCCAGATAGGGGCCCTTACATGTTGTCTACTTTCCATCCCTCAGTCTCAAGTGGTTTTCTTTATGGGGATTATCTGTACTTGCTCTTGGTGTGTTGAAAATAAAACAAGACTATGACTTCAGTCCTATGCACACTTATTCGAGAAGAAGCTCCATTTAACACAATGAAACTTTTTTCAGAGTAAGCATGCATGGGATCGTGCAACAAATGCTGTGAAAGCAGACTTTTACAAAGCTGACGAGGGAGCCAGATTAGGAGGGTGTGGTGAAAAATGTGATGAAATCTGAAGATGGGAAAAAACAAAACCTGAAGAGGCAGAGAGCTTGAATACTGGGCTGCTGCAATCTATCCTTGCTGTTCCTCTAACACTTCAGCTAAGTAGGTGGGCTGAGTCTCGAGAAGCTGAGGCACCTTCTGTCTGCCTCCCAGGTATCGTTTCCTGACTGGCTCTTGGCTGCAAGTTACAGATTTCTGTGTACTATGACTAGCCCTCTCCATCTGCTCCACTCAGAAAGACCATCTTCATCCAGACTCCTCCCTCAAGCGCCATCCATCAGCAGCCGCTCCATCAGGCTCTAGGAGAGGAAGAGATAGAACTTCAGACCATCCCCATCAACTCTGCTGAAAGTCCAGCAACCTTGGATGCTCCCTTTGCAAAATCTCTCCATTCTGATGAGAGCTCGTCCCGAGCTTGCTTCTTTACTGTTATCCTGCTCGCTCTCTTTGCAAGTAGCCATGGATAAGTAAGTCCCCCAGAACTAGTGTGCTGCTGCAGCTATGGCTGTGGCAGGCACCCAGGAGCCCGCAGAAGGTAGGAGCTGCAGCGCATCAATTATTGAGGCAGTGAGCTGGGCTCTCTGACAGCCAAGCCATCTATAATACATGAAGGCAGGGAAACAGGAGAGGGAGAGATGGGGTCCTGACTCATACAGGCTTCACGTTCAATGGGCACTCAGCAGATAAGTTAGGCCACTTTTCTCTCAAGGCTTGGCTGTTTAGGAATGGAGCAGAGAGGAGAGAGGAGCTCAAGGATGGGGGGGGGGAGAGATGGTGAAAAGTACTTCTGTGTTCTGTGATAAAAGTACAAAGCAAACTAATTTACCAAACTATTTATTCTAATGCCACAGACCAAGAGAAGGGAGAGTAGAGCTGTAAGGAAAGATCAAAGGCAAAGCACAGCTGATTTCCTTAGCTCAGCACAACAAGGTTCTGTTGACGGCCGCTCAAGCCTGTGATTTATTTAGAGGATAAAACTCCAGCCAAACCTTTGTTCAATATTTAGTAACTTTCCTGCTCAGGAAAGTGTAGCAGCAGGTCCATGATGAGCAGGCAGGAACCTGCCAGTGCTGCTGGAGCTGAGAAGAGGCTGGGCTGGGCTGTGTGGTACTCAGTGAGCAGCCAGTGTCCCCCAATTCCAGTCCTCAGATACACATCCAGTGTTTCTGGGCTCATCAGGGCTTGCTCATAAACAGATTCCCAGTTAAAATCCCCATAGATAAATATTATCTATCAGTAAAAGGAATCTTCCTAGACCTTTCAAATCCTGTATTATCTCTGTATCCACACTATGCTTCTAGATACGAGTTCTCAATATGAAATCTCAGAATGTCCCTTCAGATTGCTGTTTTGAACTGGGAAGGATTCTTTTTGCACAGGGATTCACACCTCTTGCCCTATTCCAGTCTTCATCTATGACTTTCATCCTGATTCCCTTTCAGTCTTGTTGCTGGTTTTGCTACTCAGGACAACATCATACATTATTGTGGGAAACTCAAAGAAAGCTAGAACTTATTCTGGCTCTCTGCCTGTGTAATTACATGTATTTTGAAAACACATTTGTCTCATTCACACTTTCAAGACAAATCTTTAAAAAAAAAATGCAGCAAAAGCACAGATAATTGGGAAGCACTGGTGTATGAGCACTCCAGTTGGCGAATAGCCTCTACCAAAGGCGTCATGGACTTTGAAGAAGCACAACTCCGGACAAAAGGGAGAAACAAGCTAAGAGGAAGGCATGTTTGGCAAATCCTCACATGTAATCACATTCAGAATTTAAAAGTTGAATTTGAACTTTCATACTTTGCTGGAGTTTTATTCCCTAAGGACAGGAGGGGGAACTTTTTGCTGTTGTTGAAGGGCCACATTCCCTCAGGAGTAATCTGTCAGAGCCAGCGGTGGCTGAGGCAACCCATATTCCTTCTCTGTCTCCTTCTTCCTCTCTCTCTTCCTGCCAACCCCCTTTCTCTTTTTTATATACATGATTTTTATTAAATTTTCTGTTTTACCATTTCAGATAAACATTTCACATACTTAAGATATCAATGACTTCCCTTCCTCTCTTTCCATGGTTCATTTTACATATATTATATCCCTGAATATTTTACAAAAACTATACCAATCAGTTTTCCATTATTACATCCATCAAAACTTATTTACACTGTTGAATTTATCTTAATGCTGCCAGCGGTTTCAGCTGTACACAATTATTCTCCATATAGTCAATAAATGTTTTCCAATCTTTAAATGTACCGTATGTTCTTCTTGTTCTCTTATTCCATATGTTAAGTCTTCAAGTTACACATATTCTGTCAACTTAAGTTTTCAATCTTCTTTGGTTGGGTCCTCACTCCTTTTCCATTTTGAGGCTAAGAAAACATGGGCCACAGTTGTCGCACAAATAAATAACCTTTTCTGACACCTGGGAATTTCAGTCTGAATTATCCCCAACAGAAAGGACTCTGGTTTTGGAGGGAAGGTAATTTTAAACATTTTTTTCCATTCATTATAAATCATTTACCAATACTCCTTTACCCTCTTACATGTCCATCCTTTTTCTTGTTTTCTCACTCCTTGGTTGTGTACACACCATACATTTAAAGCACCCCTCCCAAGATTCCTGGGAAACGTAGTTTCTTAAAAGTGTTGAGAACTGTGAGTGGCCAACTCCAGTTCCCAGGATTCTTTGGGAGGGAGTAAATGTAGTTTAGATGTATAGTATCTATACACCTCTTGTCATCCACATGAATTTATACGCAGGGCCACATGAAATTAGGCTGATAGCTGCATACATTCCTCAAGCCACAGGCTGTCCACCCTGGGCTTAGGCCATCACACTCAGTTTCTTTCATTTTGCACCATTTTATCCATGACACAATGCTTAAAAGCCTCTCAGTTATAAACATTCTCAAGACTATTTCATGACGAACAACAGAAAATGTTTCTGTCTCCAGTTACTTCCGCAGCATCTTGGGGTATAAAAAATGGTGAGTATTTTCAGCACTTCCTGAGGCCTTCAATGTATTAGATCAAATGATGTGGAGTAAGGTATTGTAATCCAGATTTGGACAGATGGTGTCATATTTAAATTTATTGGAAAACAGCTGCGTTTATGTTTGGAGAGCAATTAATTAGAGATCTATTCTGTGCCAGTGATGATGCTCTGATAATTCACCCCCGATGATATTTAGAGCTCTACTGCTCAGAAACTGCAGAACATATTGGCCTAAGTACGAGTTGACAGAAAGCAGAGGTACTTACACAGCGGGCTCCAAGATCTAGTTACATTCCTTCTCATGACTTATCATTCATTTGTGCATGTTGAAAAGTTCATATTTTGCCTTGGCAGAATTCTCTTCAAGCATGCTACTAACACGGGTGAAATTAGCTGCAGGGTTTTGAAAGCACCTGCTCTTTCTGGAACCTGAATTAAATAACTCTGAAGTAGGTACAAAGCCTCAATGGAAAGTTATTTGTTTCCATTAAAGGTTACCTTTTACTGTTGTTGTTGTCCTGATAAATATTCAGGATGCACAAATTTGAGCTCCCCTGTACACCATACCCATGGGTTGTTCAACCACATGGGCCTCTTTTACGGGAAATGTCAGATTTGCTGTCAACATCTCAAGAACAGTGAACTATGCAGGAGGGTTGTCTCCTAATACTAATACTAATTAATGTATTCACAATATTGTCTGCATTTATTTGTGATGGCTTGGTATCAAATGTCCCGGCTACCAACCAAGGGCACAAAACAGGTCATGTTCCTTTTCCTTGCTGTATCTTAACTGCACACTCTGCAGCTGGTGGCTTTTGAAAAGGATCTCTTCCCCTGCTATGAAACTCCAGCCTAGAGGAGAATATATTTTTTAACCCCCTGAAGGAGAAAGGCTGGCTTACAATACCTACTTTGGATGTTAAAGTTGCATAGCATTGCACCTTTAACTGCAAAACTCCAGCTGATGTCTCAAGCAGCCATGCGTTGCTTTAGTTGCCAGCCAACCATTGTAAGAAGCAAGCAGGGCTATTTATACCAAGCGGAGCCATGAAAGCTTTTAAGCTCACACATGCCTGAGAGGGAGTTTTTATTTTATTTTGTTTGTTTGTACTGCGAACATTCAGGTTTGTGTTTACAGTCTGACAGGAGCAAGGAGGAAAATAGGGAACTGTTCTCCACTGAGGGTTACTGCTGCAAGAGTGTCCCCACTCTGAACCCAAGTTTGAGCCATTACTCTCTGAATCTGAAATTGGCTCTCTCGTCCGGCTTCCCCCAAATCAGCATTGTGCACCATTAGTCCACATATCAGTTTATTTACAGCAGGGATTGGGAACCCATGGCACACTCCATCAGTCTTTGCCAACCTGCTGTCCTCCAGATGTTCTTGGATCACAACACCATCAGCCTAGCCATCACAGTTCAACAACATCTGGAAGGTACCAGGTTGGCAAAAGCTGCTCTAGATTTTGCTGGTACAACTCCCATCATCCCTGGCAGGGGCTGATGGGAGTTAGAGTCCCGCAGCATCTGGAAGACCAAAAGTTCACCATCTCTGCTTCGCATAAACAACCATCTTAAATGGATGTGCTGTTTGGGAGTGATGGGTCTGGAATGTCTTTTGCAAAAAAACACTTCTACTTGCTTGTACACTTTTAGTTGGAGTGACATATCCTGGGGAGAAAAATCAGTCTCATTTAATACATTAGCCTTCAGCAACATCTCCAATTAAAGAAGAGATCAGGGACTCTTTGTCAGAAACAGTTAAGACAAAGGGGAAATTTTAATGCCTCTGTCATTTTAAAATACAACTGGATGAACATCTTTAGAGTTGCTTTTGATATGATGGAGAACATTTTCTTGCACATGACTGTAAGGGCACTTTTGAGTCTCTTTTGCACTATTTGTGCAAATGTTCTTAATGTGGGATGGAGAGCAGAAAAGAGACACTTTAAAAATTAAATGTATAATTAATATACACAGTTAACACATTCTAGTCAACATCTACATTCAAAAAGAGCAAAACTTTTTTTCCAGTGAAAAAGCCATCACTCTGTTAAGGAGTAAAAGTAGATAATAGCCCATTTTTAGGTAGGGGACTATTAGCTTGACATTTCTATTTTTCTAAATTGTGTTTCTCCCATTTTCAGTAGTGAGGTATTTTCCTTAACCAGAACCATAAGTGAACTAGCAGTGGCAGGTAGATGAATCCCTCTTGTCTAGTCTGGTAGGTAGGCACCAGCTATTGCATTTCAGAAACTGTTAGAGTCAAGTTGCATTTTGGACATAGCTTTGGTGACTTTTGGCAACCCGCTATGGCTTCCCTTCAGCTCTAGTCGTGGACACTGTTGTGAATTACTGCATTTTTCAGCAGCAGTGGTGCCACCATAAAGAACTTCATGGAAGCACTATGAACCTCGGGCTGCTTTACAGCAGTTTGGAAGAGCTGCTGTACTTTAGTCATGTACATGCTGCTAGCGCATGAGTCAGTGCTGTTTCGCTGTCTCATGGACTCAGCCAACAAGACAAGCTAAGCCAAGTGTCTTCTTGCTTGCAATGCACCAGTCTAAGCTCTCCCTGGATTTTCAGAATAGCTGTAAAATGAATAGTTCCTGATTTAGCACTGTGTCTCCAATTGTCCAGTCTTACAGCTAGTCCAGCAGTTGATTGTTTGGACAGGGATGTGCATTCTCTTCTCCTTCACAAAGAGAAAGCACCCAGCTGGAGTCCCAATAAGTATCCCCAGGTTGGGTACGCCTGTCTATCCCATGGCACATTTGCATCCTCACTGGCTGTGCATCTGCCCTGGGATGTCTCTTGCATGTCGAGACCCCGAGACCACCCCGCGTTGATGAATAAGACACAAGGACACAGATATTAGGTTAATGTTATTGGGCAAATTTAGGCCACAACTTTATTGGTTACAGAATGTGAGCGCTATTGGCTTAGGCATTGGAATTGACCCGATTATATCTGACTCCTGCCCATCATGCAGGGAGTCCAGTAAGGGTCAACCACCGGTAGGGGGAGCCCTGTCGATGCAAACCAACTCGAGCTCCCCCTGGGTTCCCGACAGGGTCGTAGCATGGCCCTCGCCTAGCCCCGGTCTTTGGACAAGATCCACACCCCCGGATTCCTTTAACGGGATACCCTTAAGCTTGGAGGGGCAGGTGATGGCCACACCTCCCGTCCCCCATCATAAGATCAACCAATGCCTAACCGCCAAACCTTACAAAGTTGTGACAATTGCTAAGAGGTAGGTGAAAACCAAATGGCCCATGCCAATTTGCCAAGTGGAAAAGTTCCTACCAGGCCCCTCAACGGTGACCAACTGAGGTCCATAGCAAGGCCAAATTCAAAACCTGAAAATAGGGAGGGAGAGTGGGAGATCAAGGAAGTGAGCCAAGAGGAAGCTCTCCAGGTTGTGCCTCAGTTTAAATGGGGCCCAGCCACATCCCCAGCCAGCGGATTGGCTGGCAGGCGAAGGATGTGGCTGGGAACCTCCAGGGGACACGGCACTTCGTCCCCTGCTCCCGGAGGGGAGTGGGTGGCCACGTGGTCCACTGCAACTCCTCTCCACTGGGAAGTGGAGAGGATTTGCTGGACAGGGAGAATGATGCCATCCGTTAAACTGAAATATAATACAGTGGTACCTTTGTTCTCAAACTTAATCCATTCCAGAAGTCCATTCCAAAACCAAAGCGTTCCAAAATCAAGGTGTGCTTTCCCATAGAAAGTAATGCAAAATGGATTAATCCGTTCAAGACTTTTAAAATTAACCCCTAAAACAGCAATTTAACATGAATTTTACTATTTAACGTGACCATTGATCCATAAAATGAAAGCAATAAGCAATCTACTTCAGTCACACAATCAATCAATCAGTAGGTGAACTGCGTTCCACACAGTCACAAAAACAAAACAAAAAGAGCCACAAAAATGCAAAATAAATAGCAAAAACAGACAGACCTCAGCGTAACCTTCAAAATGGAAGTGTGGTACTCAAATCAGAAGCTTAACACTCAAAATGGGGCATGTTCAGCTTCCGAAAAAAGTTTGCAAACCAGAACACTTACTTCTGGGCTTGCAGGGTTTGGGTTCCAAGCTGTTTGAGAACCAAGGTACCACTGTAAGGAGAAAGAGAAGATCCCTCTGAGGATGAATTTGTAGATGACTGCAAACCATTTGCATGCTAGGCAGTACTTTATAATAGAACAGAAATGCTGATGACCATCTTGGGAGCAATGCTAGAAATGATACCACATATCAAGTATGGTTGCAGCCCATTTCTGGGAATGGAGGGACTGTAAAATATACAGGATTTATGAAGCTTCCAAAAACTGGGGCATCCTTTATGAGTATTTCCTTGGGTAAGGTGACCCCCTTCAAACCTAACATGTTTCTCCTATCTTGTGTTTGGAAGTAAAACTATTGCTGTAAGACTTACTACCATACAAGAAGTAATGGACAAGCAGCTAGCTCAACCCCTGCAGTGTAAGCAGCAGGTTGTGTTACAACAGCCAAAGAGGCACCATCATACACTGTGCTCTACATTGTTTGCTCCTACATATTCCCTTTGCTCTCTTCTTCTGCTAATTTGCTGCAGTGCAATGGTAAAGGGCCCGGGGCCACAACTCAGACTTATAAATCCTTAGCATAAAGTGCTTGGGTAACCCACTTATGGGCATCTCCAGAACTGCACCCAGAAGCAGTCTGCATATTCATTTTGCACTGTATCAGAACATTGAAAGCACAATATTTCCTCTAAAACAAACCTTGAGAACTGTAGTTTTCCCCTTATAGAACTATAGTTTCCCACACCTGTAACTTACTACAGTTCCCAGGCTTCTTGTGGGGGGGAGGGGAGTTGCTTGCTTCAAATGTGTGTTGAATATATGTTTTATATGTAACCTTAGTGTCCAGCTCTCTTGTTCGTATTTTCACATCTTTTAAGTATTCTCTTGTGTCTGGTCAACCTGGCTATATTCTACTGCTAAAGTTCTCCTAAGCCATGTTAAGAGATTTATGTGTGGATGCAAAGCTGTGAGGCCAAGCATTAGCCCTGACTCAGGCCTCCTGTTGAGCCAGCCTCGGCCTTCCTTTTGCTGCCTTGCAAACCTGAATTCAAGCAGCATAAAGGCTTTGCCCTCTCTGTTTCCTCTGAGTTACCGAGCTAATTACCAGCCAGGCAGCTCTCGGGATGCACACAGGTAATGTGTATATATCAAAGTAATTGTCAGGGAGAGCCCACGAAGTGCTCATTTGCTAATATTAAAGCAGGATAAAGGACAAGGGAGTGGAGGACGGGGACAGAATAACTTACAAACCACCATAATCTCATAAGAATGCCGAGGGGGAGTCCGAGGCTCACAGCTGGGAAGAGGTCTCAGAGGGATACAGCAGCAGGGAACACTTGGCAGCCCTGTCCATTCTCAAGGTGAAGAAGGATCGACACAAATAAGAACTTAAGAAGAGTCCTGCGGGATCAGATCAAAAACCTATCCAGTTTGTCATCCAGTTTTCAGAGTGGCCAACATGGAAAGCATGCAAGCAGGACATGAGTCAAATAAGACTTCCCCAGTGTTGCTCTCCAGTAACTGGTATTTGGAGACATACTGTCTCTGACACTGGAGGTAATATATAGCCATCGTTACCAGTAATAATTGATGGACTTACCCCCCGTGAATTTGTCTAATCCTCTTCTAAAGCCATCCAGGTTAGTGGCCTTTGCTACAAGCTCCATAGTTTATCTATGCACCATGTAATTATTATTATTATTATTATTATTATTATTATTATTATTATTTATTATTTGTACCCCGCCCATCTGGCTGGGTTTCCCCAGCCACTCTGGGCGGCTTCCAACAAAGATTAAAAATACATCAAAATGTCACACATTAAAAACTTCCCTGAACAGGGCTGCCTTCAGTTGTCTTCTAAATGTCAGGTAGTTGTTTATCTCTTTGACATCTGATGGGGGGGGGGGCGTTTCACAGGGCGGGCGCCACTACCGAGACGACCCTCTGCCTGGTTCCCTGTAGCTTTGCTTCTCGCAGTGAGGGAACTGCCAGAAGGCCCTCAGCACTGGACCTCAGTGTCCGGATTGAACAATAGGGATGGAGACGCTCCTTCAGGCATACTGGGCCGAGGCCGTTTAGGGCTTTAAAGAGAATACGCACTTTCTTTTTGCCTGCCCCAAACCTTCCAACATTCAACTTCATTCAGTGTCCATGAGGTCTAGTGTTGTGAGAGAGGGATAATAACTTTTCTGTGGTCACTTTCTCCATGCCATGCATAATTTTATAAACTCCTTTCACGCCTCCTCTGACTTGCTTTTTCTCTAAACTAAAAAACCCCAAATGTTGCAACCTTTCCTCATGGCAGAGTTGCTCCATCCCCTTGATCAGTCTGATGCTGTTTGGGGAACCTTTTTCCTTTCTTGAGGTGAGCTCACTGCATGTAGTATTCCAAATGCTGTCACACCATTGATGGCATAGTGAAACCAGCAGTTTTATTTTCATTTCATTTCCAGATGATGTCTAGTATGGAATTTACCGTTTTCACACTGAGTCGCCTTCTTCATCAATCTATCCACTTTGACCCTAAGGTCTCATTCTAGGACAGTCACTGCCAGTTCAGACCCCATGACCTTATCTTTGACATCGAGGTATTTTGCTGTGACATGGATCACTTGACACTTGTTTGCATGAAATTGTATCTGCTATTTTATCATCCATTCACTCGGTCTGAAGTGGTCCCTTTGAAATGCTTCACAATCCTTTTTGTTTTTATTTTAGCTGCCTTGAACAATTTAGTAACATCAGTAAACTTCACCACCTCACTGCTCACCCCAACTCAAGATGGTTTATTAATGAGTTTAAAAACACGGGTTCTAATATTCATTCTTGGAGACTCTGCTTTCTACATTCCTCTGTTGGGGTTTTCCATTTATTCCTACTCTCTGCTTCCTGTTACTTAACTAATTGCTGATCCACAAGAGCTCTCAGGTGGATGCCATCTGGACTCAGTGATTTTTCAGTTTTTTATTTTGTCTATTAGGTCTAGAACTTTGTCTCTTGTCACCACTATTTGTATCAGTTCCACAGAATCCCTTCTTGCAAAAATTAGTTCAGACACTGGGACCTGTGCTATCTCTTCTGTTGTGGAGACAGATGCAAATAATTCGTTAAAATTCTCTGCAATCTCTTTATCCTCTTATTTATTTTAATAGCTCACTGTGTTTGTTTGTTTGTTTGTTTGTGTGTTTGTGCAGATGCACATACATTTCCCATAGGAATACAATATCTAATGTTCTAAACCAGGAAAGGGGGATCTGTGGCCCTCCAGATGTTGTTCTGCTATTTCTCACTATTGTCTCTGCTGCTGGGGCTCCTGGGAGTCCAACACATCTGGAAGGCCAAAAGTTCCCTACCTAAGCAGTCAACACACATTAAATAAGCTCCAAAAAAATCTCCCTATCTCAATTAATATTGGCTACACAGTTCACTGTGTATGTCAGTTTTCACAACGTGGTGGCTCTAAACGTCAAAGCACATGGGTTAAAAGTGGGGAGGGGGAGGGGAAACTGGTTGTTTTCAATGTCCCATGCTATAATATTATTCAACAAGCATTCTAATCAACAGCTGGGAGACCTACAGCCCAACCCCTGCTGAGTCAGTTGTGCCCCTAAGCCCATTAAAATGAATGTGTTTAGGTGCTCTTAAGCCTGCATAGAATCAGGCTGTTAAGTCTATTTCCAGATTGCTGGTGAAGCTACCCTATTGCTTCTGCTGGATGCCCAGGAAAAGTAGGTGCCTCTCCACTCCAGGGCTGCTCAGAGGGAACAGGGCACTGCACTTAGGAGCAAGTCTGTCCCCCCTTAAGATAACAAGTTAATGATGCTGAAGAAACCCATTACATCCTCCTGAGGGAGCCAGTGAAAGCTTTGGTGTTTGTCCTGTCTTAGCTGAAAAAAGCCAGCCAGCCACTTACCATACCTGCTACCAGAGAGATGCAAAATCACAGCCATTGGGGAGAAAGGGAGGGTGGAAAATAAAACAAGGCAAATAAGCAGTAGTGAGAAGAAGGATGAAGACTCTGCTCCTGTATAGGCCAAATTCCAAGATACCTGGTTTTCCACTGGGGCAAATTCAGTTGGTGCTAATCTCTACATTTGCCACAGCAGTTTTGTGCTCATCTGGGACTCAGCTAAAGGGCATTATACAAATATGACACTAGATGGCAATGGTGAGCTGTGGCAAATTCAATATATTTTTCAAAACGTTTTTTTGGGGGGGAAAGCATTTTCACAACTTCGTTTTACATGTGTGTAGATTCCACCCGGATCATTGTTACATGGCAGATTCTAGGATTGTAGTAACTGAGTGATTGTGGAACTTCAACACAAAGTATACTTGAAAGTTTCCCATCAAAACTTTCTTCTGAGACAGACAAAGGAGGGCCTTCACCCCTTATACCATCCTGGTTCCCTCCAGATGTTCTGGAACACAATTCCCATCTTCTCAGACCGCTGGCTGGGGCTGATGAGAGTTGTCTAAAAGCATCTGAAGGGTACCAGGTTGGGGGAGATTGCATTGTACCCTGGCATGGGACCTACTGAAATCAAGAATGCTCAGTCCTCCTTCAAGCTAATCAAAACAACACCTCATCACTTATCCAAGGACTATAGAGAGCCCTGAGATGTCAAGATATACTTTAAACCACATCCAGACCTACTCTTTTGTCTAGAAGAATGAGATAGTTGTCTTTCTTTTTGTCAGGGCTGAAAAATTTACAGTGCTCTAAATTGGGTCAGGGGCAGGACTGGAAAATGGGACTGCAGAGCAATCCAGCCCAGAGGGTAAATACCTATCCCCGCTCTTTCACTGAGATCTTCCACAGGAGTGTCATTGGTAGTTTCCTGAGTTGGTGAGGCTCATTTGTCAACAGCAAGAAAGCAAGCCTAAAGCATCAGCAGCCCAGTCCTGTGGAACTCCCTGCCACTAGAGATTAAACAGGTGCCTTCTGTACCAAATTTTAAATGTCTGTTGAATGGTTTTCTATTCCACCAGGCCTGTGCAGGCAATTAAGAATACATCCTTCCACCATGGTTAATTGATGTTTGTCTTAAACTTTTTAATATGGTTTTTATTGTAAATGTCAGGGACTCAGCGGGAGCGCAGGGAGGAGAGGAGATGGAGAGCGAGGGGGAGCAATCCGAGGGCAGCGTAGGAGAAGATGACAGCAGCCCGATAGATTCCATGAGCCTCTCCAGCGAATCGGAAGATTCACAGAAGGGGGCGCCGATGGGCAGGGCAAGGGGGGACCCAAGGGGGACACCCCAGAAGCAAGGGGCCAGCGGGGACTCCCAGAGCAGCAGTTGGAAATCAGGACCAGCTTCCCCACCAGAGCGTAGTGGGGGGGAGGAGTCCCAGGTATCAGAGCCCACATATGTACCACCAGCGAGAGAAGATGAGTCAGGGTTGGCCACGCCTCCATCGGAGAGCGAGGGAACGGTCAAGAGGAAAGCTGCAGGCTGGGCGCGCGCGCCAAGTTCAAATGTACAGGCGAGCGGCACAGAAGGTAGCCCGGATAGGGAACCAGGTCCTAAAGCCCGCCGGAAGGAGGGGGAAGATTCATCAGGGTCAGCGTCAGAGGAGTCCAGAAAGGATGAAACCCTAGCGGGCAGGAGGGCCCAGAGGAGAAAGGAACTTAGGAAGAGGTGGAGCAAGGCGAGAGTCTTAAACTGGTGTGGAAGGGGCGGAGACTCAGACGGGACTTCGCCGGTCTAAGGTCGAGACGTAGAGCTGCGCGCTGCGGCTTTAAAATGGAAACTGAACCTCAATAAAGACTTTTGTACATAACTACAGCCTAGCGTTGGTCCTCTGTGAGCTGGGACCTGGAGGCAGCTCTGACAGTAAAGTTTTGTGCTTTATCACTATGTACTGTGTCTTATGCTGGTTTCTAGGTCAGCTCTACCAGACAGACAGCAGCCTGTTTGCTGACAATATAGAGCCAGGGTCTCAGTGGGAAACTGAGCACATTTCCTCCAGCACATTTCAGCTAAATACCCTCCAGATATTCGTGCTCCTAAAGGACTTATTCCCTGAGCACACAGAAGTAGATTGTGTGGGTCTTCAAACTACTCCCAGGCAAGTGCAGTGACACACATTCTGTGTCCTCACCAGAAACACAGAAGAATGGTCCTTACTCTCTCTTCAAAGCCTAATTCTGTTGCCATGGTAATGGTCGTGATGTGGTGAACGGATGCATCTGGTTTCAAATAGAGAGCTGTCGCATCCAAAGTCTTAGAAACAAAAGCCAATCTCCATGCAAATATATTACAGACCAAAGCAACAAAGTGAAAGGAAGGAGCCCTGTATGAGGGAAAGCTCCCTAGGAACTTACATTGACCCTTAGAAAGCTCAGGCCTGGCCAATTTTAAATTCAAGAGCACCAAAGAAAGTTCAGCCAATCATGTTGATTGAACACTTAAGTATTTTTGCAACAGCCAAACCTTGTTGGTATGATAGGCTGTGGGAATGATCACACAAGTCAATATCCGATAACTCATTAAGTAACCTGCAAATAAACAAGGAGTGCTATAAATCCCTTCTTTAAAAAGGGGGGGGACCAAGAAAGGCTCGTAGAACTTCCTACTTAACTGAAGGTTACTTGATGACATTTCATTTATTCATCGTTTCTTAACATTTATATTCTGCCCTTCTTCTAACCTAGAACCCAAGGAGGTATATGTGGAGCTCGCATCAAGGCACTGACCAGGCCCAGTCCTCCTTATCTTCAAACTATACCCTCTCACTCTACCTGCTTAAGTTAAACTGTCCAACATCAATCCTTTGCTTGAGCCTGACCCTTATATCCAGTCTCACTTCCTTGCAGGCTGGCACAATGATGCCATAGCAAAACGTAGCTTGACAAGTCTCCATAAAGCGCTAAGCTCATCACGCTTAGATTGCATAACTTGAATGTGTTATGTAATGATAACAGCAAACATTCAAGAAGTAGATACAAATGCAATATAATGAGAATCACTCTGAATTCCTGGATGCTGTCAATAATCTGAAAAATATGGCCTCAACCTCTTACCTTGTTCTGATAAGGAAAGGTAGTAAAGTCCTGACCTCTTTACCTGTAAATAAACTGGCAGGGAGTGGAATTCAAACAGTGTCCTCATCTGCAGTCTGAAATGTTAAAGTCTCAAGAGATCTGCACCACACAGTGAGAGAGAGAGCAGGGGGCATCAGTGTGTGTGTGTGTGTGTGTGTGTGTGCGCGCGCGCGCGCGCACGGGGGACTGACAGTTGTCTTCTTACACTGTGATGCAGCATGGTTTCAATGCAGGCCCCAGGGGGCAAAGGAAGTTAACAGCCAAATCCAGAGCTCCTGCACAGTGTTGGAGCAATATTATTCTCTTGCTGTGACAGGCCAGCGAAGGGAACACTTGACTTGTTCACATCTGCTAGTACATTAGCAGCAACAGCTCACAGCCCACCCCTGCTGGCACCCGGCAGCTGCTTTTAAAACTTAATTTTGTACTCTGGCCTTAGAAGTGTCACCTGCTGTGACAGCACCCTACACTATGAATGTTTCACAAGCCACCTCTTGAGAGTGACAAGAAGGTGTGAACAGTCAAGACAATTGTGCACAAAGGAAACCAAAAAAGATAGATAGACCTCCTGAGCTTTTAATCTTCCTTATGCTTCTCCTACAGGTTGGAAACAAATACGCTTGCTTTCTGAAGGCACCCAGTCCTGATCTCAGAGTATGTGTTCTCCTAGCTGTGGAGAGCCAGGTTAAGGATTGCGTAGGAGAACACAAAGCGAGCCTGCTGGATCAGGCCAGTGGTCCATCTACTTAGTATCCTGTTGGCCAACCATATGCTGATGGGAAGCCTGCAAGCAGGCCATAGGCCCAACAGCATACCTGTGGCTACCAGCAACTGATATTCACAATGAGGCACAATGTTTCTGACAAGGGAGGTCGAACACATCCCTCATGGCCACTGACAGCTACCTCTCCTCCATGAATTTGTCTAATCTTCTTTTAAAGCCATCCAAGTTGGTGGCAATTGCTGCCTCCTGTCCCTGCTTGGGATATGTCTCTCCCCCTGCCGCCAGCAATTACCCAACCAAACACAACAGAGTAAAATGTAAACACTGGGGAGATTAGTTAACAATGATTATTAGTTAACTTGAAGGATGTTATCAAAAGTGTCAGAGCTGCCCGAGGTCCCAGCTCACAAAGGACCAACGCCAGTCCGTTGTTATGTACAAAAGTCTTTATTGAAACGCAGTTTCGATTTCAAAGCCGCGGCATGCAGCCCTACGTCTTAAACCCTAGACCGCTGAAGCTCCGTCTGAATCTCCTCCCCCCAGACACCAGTTTAAGACTCTAGCCTTGCTCCACCTCTTCCTTTGCTCTTTCCTCCTCTGGGTCCTCCTGTCCGCTGGGGTCTTGCCCTTTCTAGACTCTTCTGACGCTGAGTCCCCTGAGTCTTCCCCCTCCCTCCGGCGGGCTTTAGGACCTGGTTCCCAATCCGGGTTACCTGCTGTGCCGCGCGCCTGTACATTCGAACTTGGCGCGCGCGCCCAGCCGGCAACCTTCCTCCTGACCGTTACACTGCTCCTGTCACTGCTTCCCCCTTCGGAGAGGCTAGCTGGAACTGAGCTCCCCTCCGTTCCCTCACTCTGCGATGGAGGCGTGGCCAGCCCTGATTCATCTTCTCTCCCTGCTGGAGGAGAAGCTGGTCCTGATACATGGGACTCTTCCCCCCCACTACGCTCTGGTGGAGGAGCTGGTCCTGATCTCTCGCTGCTGCTTTGGGAGTCCCCGCTGGCCCCTTGCTTCTGGTGTGTCCCCCCTGGGACCCCCCTTGCCCTGGCCGTCGGCGCCCCCCTCTGGGAATCTTCTGATTCGCTGGAGAAGCTCATGGAATCTCTCGGGCCACTCTCATACTCCCCTACGCTGCCCTCCGATTCTTCCCCTTCGCTCTCCATTTCCTCTCTCCCCTGTGCCTCTGCTCCTGAGCCCCTGACAATAAGGAAATAATATATTTATCATTTAGTGCCATGGCCACAACGAAGCACACACTGGATCCCATAAAAAGCAGGAGAGCAGGATATAATCCACCACATTTCCCCCTCTTTAAAGTTTCTCTTGGTTATAAAGTCTGCAAAATAAAGTCATGTGAGTTAAGGAGACTTTTGGTGATTTCTGGCAAAGGCGTTTTGGTAACACAGGCAAAGTTTGATATTGTGAGTGTGCCTGTTGTAAGTTACGCTGAAAGGCAAGGGCTTCACACACTTTTAAAGGGAAAGGAGGCTTCAGTTTACGTGTTACTCAAGGGAGCTGCCAAGGTAGCATACAAGGCAAGGTGTACCTTTTTTGGGGAGGGGGGAGTCAGGAGAATTTGGTGTATAAATATGCTTTATGTGAGTTCACAGAGTGCTGCAGATGTCGCTCTCCAAGGTCCTGAATTTCAAATCGTGCCAGCCAGTGGTTACATTTAATACAGAAATGGCTTCACATTGACATCAAACACCAAATAAGATTGTTTATAACATTAACTGCATCTCTCTCTCTCTTTTAATGCTGTAAGAGCCAGTTATATATCTGAGAAAGCAAATGCCTTGGGAGGAGGGGGGGAGTCAGACAACCAAACAACTGAGTTTCATTTCTTCTTCTTCTTTTCTTCCATTCGATAATTAAAAACCAGCAGCACAATTTCTTTTTGTAAATACAAGCCACCAGTATTTCTAGCCATCTGTTCATAAATCATATCTGTAAAGCTGAGACAAAAGGAATGCCCTTCTTCACGCCACACATAGTTAAGCTGCGGGATTTGCTGCTGCGAGGCCACCAATCTGGCGGGCTTTAAAATAGGCTTAGACAAATTCGTGGAAGGTAAATCTAGCAGTGGCATGTAGTCATGAGGGCTCTATGGTGCCTCTTGAATCAGAAGCAGCCGACCTTTGAATGCCAGTGGCTGGGGGACAAGAGTGGGAATTGCATGAATCGCATTCATGTCCTGCTTGTGGCCTCCTATCAGCTACTGTGAGGAGCAGGATACTGGACCAGATAGCCCTATTCATATCAAGCCCTATTCATATCAAGGAGCTTTGGCAGTCTTTTGAAGATAAGAGCTATGCTCCACCCCGCTGCCCCTTGCCTGTAGTTCTTACCTAGAGGACCACAGTGACTTTTGTCTTCCAGCTACAGGCTAAATGTTTACTAATTTATCCATTTAATTTGTAAAGCTATTTTGAGGCTGCCCACCCCCATATAACACATCAAGGCAATGCACAACAAAATATGCCAGTGCATTAGAACATCAAATACCATAAAAACAATGCAAAATAATCATTAAAAAAACCTGGCTCATCTTGAGAAAGTTTAAAGAATAGAAGAGATATCTGAAAATCAGTGGTGAGTTTGCCCGCTGAATCTCTGCTGGAAGCGTGTGCCAAGAGCATAGGGCTGGCAGTAATAAACACCTGACATCCAGTTGAAGCCAGCTGGGCTTTGTAGGTCAATTAATGTGGATGATTTCAGAGATCAGGTTAGAATATAAAGGCCCAGACAGTCCTTATAGGAAATATTCTGTAGTTTTATGGTAACTGCCATAAAACTGTAGTTTTATGGTAACTGAGTATCTTTTCCTGCAGCTCTCTTAAGACATGGATCTTGAGAAATCACTCATGGAAGCTGAGTTGGGAGAGCTGTCCACCGGGGACAAAAGGCCCTGCATATATAGACCTCCTATTCATGAGTTTTTATTAAGCCATTTCAACTCTGGGGGTCAAATAAGGAAGCACGATTTTCCTGTGTGCCATGCCTGCTAAACCAGTCGTCCAAAAGTCACCCCTTGCTCAGAGCAGTTTTTATGATCCAACTAGGTTGAATATAAATGTAGACAGGAGTGCTCTAGGCCAAACCAAGCACACACAGTCCTTTTTTGAGCACCACAAAGATATTGTCATTTCTGAGCCACAAGAGACCAAGAAAGTAATCTTTTTGTTCCCAGTGCCTTTAATGATTCTATAAATCTCTCTACATTTATGCCTGCCCTTTTCTCTCTGCTTTCTTCCTGCTTTTCTTCCCACCCTTCTTTTTGGCTTATTAGGTAAAGGTTTTTTTGTTTTTGTTTTTAAACAAGCTCAATGCTCTGTCTCTTTTTCTCCCTCCGGGGAAATGCTGGAGCAATTAGTTTCAAGAAACAAACAGGGTGTTAAACAGCATCGCTGGGTTCAGAAGATTTCTGTTATGATTTGCAGAATGCGGAATAACATATTGCAGCCTCCCCCAATGTGGTGTCCTCTTAATGTTGTGGAACACAACTCCCACTGCTTCTGACCATTGGTCACAACTGGCTGATGGGAGCTGGAGTTCAACGACATCTGGAGGCAGCGCCGGCCCACCCATGAGGCAAGGTGAGGCAGCCACCTGAGGCAGCAAGACCCACGGGGGCAGTGGATCCAGCCTCCAAGGAATGCTCTGCTTGATGCTGCTGTTGCTGCTGCAGTAGCAGTGATGGCTGCAGTGCACTCCTTTGGAGGCCAGATCTGCCACCTCCTTGACAGGTCCCCCCACCCCAGTGCTTCCTCTGCAGTGGCCTCTAGGAGGTGCTGCTGGTCTCTTCCCACCCCTAGGGATGAAATGGGGGGGCCTTCCCTCTGGAGTCTACTGGGCTCTGCACATGCAACCGCCTTTGATTCCCACTTCAACTGTTGGGTAAGGTTGATATGATTTCACCCCTTGTTTCCGATGTAGATCTTCTTCTCTGGTGGGGGGCACAGGACTGTTGGAACCTTCAAGCCTTGTCAGAGGGATGTGCCACTCTCCAGGCACCCGGCTTGGATTCCTTGTTGACCTCCCTGTCTGCGACCCCCGGCAGGAGACAGGCGAGGTCATCTATCGGCGATTCTCCTCTGACGTGAGAAGAACACACCACTCTCCCCTCCTCCCTGTTTTCCCCAGGAGGGGGGAAGAGACAGACAGAAATGTATTTACATGCCTTTATTTCTGTCTATGCAGCAGTACAGAGAAACACGTCCATACTCTTCAAACAACAACAGCAGAGAGATAAAACTCCACCCCTGTACTTCCAGTACATGTCAGGTGACACACTGAGCTAACATCCGGTGCTCAGTACAGTGAATAGGCTGTCCCTTTGCTCCCACGGTACAGCCCCAAACATCAACATCCTGTTTGGCTTTTCCAGCCAGCTGCAGCTCGCTGGTGCATTGCTCCTTTTTGTAACAAGGACACCATTTTGTGGTTCGCCTCGGGTGCCAAAAGCTCTTAGCCCGACCCTGTCTGGAGGGTCCCAGGATGGGAAAGGCTGATGTATTATAAACAGGGGAAGGATAGACAAGAAAGAACTACATGATATAGAACTGCAAACCTATGAACAGGCTGTGGATAATGAATAGAGATTCCCCAACACAAGGGAAGTCTACCTTAAGGCCCTGCTTGTGGACTTCCTGTAAGCATCTTGCTGGGCACTACTGGAAACAAGATGCTGAGCTAAATCCAGCAGGGCTCTTTTTATGTGTGCATAAATATATACCAGCTCAGTTTTACTTCATGCAATGCCTTCACTTGATTGCTGTTGCCACTTTCCTGTGACTTTTTAAAACGCCTTTGCAATGGAACAGGTAACTGTAGTGCCATATTTTGGTGGTTGCCTGGCCCCAAAATGTACATTTTCTCCCCCATTTCCTACCCCCTTTTGTTTACTTCCCTGCCCTCTCCCTTTTCTTCTTCACCTTCTTCTTCTTTGCAGATGATTAGGTGCTTAACTAGAGAGCGCTGCAAATATTGTTACAATGTAGAGAGATCGCAGCATGGAAGAATCCCACAAGCCACGGGAGTGAATTAGCATGATAAATGAATCGAAGAGAAGAAAACTGATATCTGCTAACGACTGCATGGCTCGGTTCCTATGCTTTCCCATCTGGCGCTCTGATTGCTCTATGTCAGCCTGCCGTACCTGAGCCCTTAATGCAAATGGCTGAGTTAAACCCATGTCCATCACAAGAGAGCCCTGCTCACCAGCCTGCCTGCCACATGCCTGTATGCATGTGGTGCACAGAGCCTCGAATGCCATTATCCTCAGTTAGGCAAAGGAGGATGCAGAGGAGCTGCAGCTTGTCTCCCGCTCCCTGGGGCACCCTGCTGCAGATCTGCTTCTGCTTCTGCTGAGGAGTCTGACTCACAGTCCCATCCCTCAGGGGGTTCTTGGCAGGGGTGACTCAGTCGGATGGCAACACTCTTGTCGCATGTCACCGAGGAGCAGAATCTCAGACAGTTGGGAAGCACTCCGGGAGCGAGTCTCTCGCTCAAACAAGGCCACAGCTCCAGGACATCAGAGTTACAGGTGCTATGGGGAACAGGGGGACATGCCCAGAGTCCTATCTGCACAAGTATGAGAGTTCCTGCAGTGTCCCAATGAGATTGAACATGAAAGACCCTTTTCAACGAGCAGATTTCTTGAGTTTCCGCTGGCCGCCTAGTGTAAGGTTTTCTGCCACAAAGGAAAGGCCACTTCACTGGTGAATTCAGCATATTGACACCATTCAGAGGCATAAAATACCAAAGGGAATGCCAGTTATTGCATTTCCTTTCACACCCATAAAGAAACCTGTTAAATCTCCAGGATTAGGCTCCATATCCTTACATTGAGTGCTGTATCACTCACATATCTGTCACTCTGTATATCAAATTGCTGTAGGGTTCCGTTATCACAGTGTTTCCATCCAATCAATTCTGGATTGACTCATCTCTACCATATGCCGAGAGAGGAACAAAGCAGCTTTTCATGTCCAGATTAGTCCCCCTCTCCCAGGAGAAGGTTTGAAATCTATAGCTTCTCTATCATGAGAGCACTTGCTATCATTTGCCACCATTGCTCAGCAGCTCACCTCAGGCATAGATGCCAAACCTGGCCCCCCTATCTCTACTCCTGGACTGTGAGAAGGCTGCCCTTCTTGGGTGGAGGGAAGTAGAGAGCCATCATTAGGCATCAGACCATCCGGTTTCCAGTGCCTGGAGGAGTGTGATGGCATGTAAATGGCAAGGAACAGCTACAACAATCTACGGAGAACTGGCTTGGAGAGTGGGTGGATTTGCCATTCCAGATCAATGCCAGGTGTCCCAGGGTATAGAAACAGCCCCAATGTAAATCTATTTTATTTATGTTTAATATAAATAAAATCAATATATGGATTATTTCCACATTGAAACTGGTGTTTTCAGATTCCAGGTGCTGTCCTGATTAATTGCACCCTTGAACTGTACCAAAGAAACTTGCAGCTGTCGACTCAGATCCTCTGTTTATATTTTTTGACAATTCCTGGAGAACAGGTGAAGTGCCGCAAGACTGGAGGTGGACAATAATTACTCCCATCTTCCAAGTGAGGGAGTGAAGCAACTACTGACTGGTCAGCTTGATGTCAATACCTGGGAAGGTTGTAGAGCAGATCATTAGGCGGAATGTCAGCACTGAGAAAAAACGCTGTGATCACAAAGAGCCAGCACAGGTTTTGCAAGAACAAGTTGTGCCAGATTAACCCCATCTCACTTTTTGATAGATTTACTAGCTTGGTAGATCAGGCGAATACTGTGGACATAATATATCTTGATTTCAGCAATGCTTTTGACAAGAACTCCCATTATATCCTTGTTGACCATCTGTTAAAATGTAGGCAAGATGGTGCTACTGGATCTACATCTGGCTGATGAACTAGCTCCTCATCAACCTGGAGAGGTTGGGTGCCAGGAAGTTCTGCCCTGGGGCCAGTGTTGTTTAAGATATTTACAAATGACTTCAGTGAAGAAGCAGGGGGAATGTTCATTAGATGGGCAGATGGCACCAAATGGAGTGGGGCAGAAGACAAAAACAGAACTTTTCACATAGGTTTTGTCTCTTAGTTTCTTTCACCCTCCTCTGGATATGTTTCAGCTTCTCAAAATCTGTCTTAAATTGTGGTGCCCAGACCTGGACTCTAGGTGAAGTCTGGGCACAGAAAAATAGAGTGGTGCTTTTCTTCTTATATCCTATCCTTCTGTTGATGCAATCTAGAATTACATTAGCCTTTTTTGCCATCATGTTATGGCACTGACTCATGTTCCACTTGTTGTCTACTAAAACTCATAAGCTCTTTTCACATGTATTGCTGTTAAGTCAGGCGTCTCCAATCCTGTACTTGTGAATCTGATTCTTCCTTCATAAATGCAGAACATCACATTTACCTCTGCTGAAATTCATTTTATTTGCTTCATCGCACCTACCGCTACCCAGACTAGGTTTGGGTTGTCCTGCCTGTTACCTCCTGGGAAGCTGTTGCAGGTGGCAAAGCTCTATAGACATCAAGGTGCCACTGCTGCTGCCTACATGACAGCATTACCTGTCCCAACCATTCCACCATTCAACTCTAAATAGGGTACAATTGCATACAATTCAATAAGAAAATGCATACAATTCAATAAGAAAAATACTGGGAATGAGAGAAACTGGAAACTAATTGGCGTCTTGCCTGTGTAGCAAGCCCTAGCTGCTATGCTGAGCTATTGATCTCTTGCTCACCAATAAATGACTCCTGCTGCTTCCTGGCACTAGGGCAGTCCCGTTGCAAGTTTTCGTCAAACAGTAATTACCCTTCCTAAACCCATGAGATGCTACAGAGTGTTTCCTTATCAGTCCCAATATTTAGCAGTGCCTGACTTGGTGGTGTTATCTTCTTTCCCTTTCTGGTAGCACCTGACATTGTCCTCCTCACTTTCAGCTTCTCCTGGTCACAGTTCAGTGTCGCTGGTTAAATTTCCATTAGTGTGATTGTGCAGTGTGTGTGTGTGTGTGTGTGTGTGTGTGTGTGTGTGTTTCTAAGTCCCTCTTTATTTCTGAATTCTGCATAATGGGGTAAACAAATGCAGGAGCATAACCTTATGCTAGGTGTGGGGGCAGAGTGTCTGGTTCTGAAATGGTGTGTCTTGCCTTTACCACTAGGGGTCGTCCTAAGGCCTAGTATAGCCCGAGAATCCATGTTTGATTTACTCTGGAATTATTGGCCCAATGTTCTGCTGTAAGCCGCTTCCTAGACATCCAACATTTCCCGTTCTTACTTCTCAGTGAGGTGACAAATCTATTCCTGGGCTGTATAATTTCAGATTGAAGGTAGCAGCTGACATGACTGTGTGTTCCATATCCTAGAAAAATAGATATCAGGGAGAAGAGTTCTAGGTTAGCCTTCTCCCTCATATGCTAGTTTTCTATGTGCAGGGAAGGTTGTTGTTTTTAAAACATGGAATTTCATGAGCCTCCACCTGTTACCCGTTACACAGTTAACCATCTCAGTGAGAACCGGGTCATCACCTGACATTAAACTTCCCCATATGCCTAAACCCAGCCTGGTTCTGACAGTATATGAACGGAAGCTGTAAGCAGTGTTGATCCCATCACAAAACTTCTTCCTATTTTAGTCCTGGCATCTTTAGACCTTTGCATCTACAGAGGTCACAGGGTATTCTATAGCATTTCTCTCACCTCGCAAGAGCCTGCCATTCTGCGGTGACTGTACCCTGGGGGTAAAGGCATCAGGGCAAAAGCTCTCTCAGCTTCTCCAGCTGAAATTTGTCTTTGCTCCATAGACACTTGGAGAGGAGGTGTTGCGCATGGAGACATCACCATCCCAACTTTAAGCGTGCTAATTGCTGAGCAGATTGGCTGCCCTTGACAATTTGAGGCAGCCTCTTCTCAACCCCAAATAATCAATCTGGCTGAGAAAGAAGGAGCCCCAAGAGGCTGACTTCTTCAGAAGCAGGGATGTGTTTTGGAATATGTTTTCCTTTCCTCTGCAAGCATGAACGTCCTTTGCCAACAACGAACAGAACAATGTGATTTCAGAGTGGGTTAAGCTGTCAAGGACTATTAGGGTTGCCGTAGCAACCTGTACCCAACCCTCGCACCACACATTCATTAAGTTCTGAATCAGAAATAGGAGGCGACTGACTGTATGGTTTCCTAGCGATGATTTCAAAATAATTGGAGGAAGGGGGTTGCATGTGTGTGTGTGTGTGTGTGTGTGTGTGTAGCATGGCACAGAGCTTGTGCTGTGGAGAGGAAATTAAATGTAAGGGACTGGGAAGTCCGTTTGCCAATCTGCACTCTAATGTGCAAAAGATCTAAAACTGAGATGGAAAACCTTTCTCAGCCTGAAGGCCGTCTTTGCTCATGAACAGCCTTCTGGTACAATATGCCAATGGTGGGCAGGTCCGGGGGGTGGAGCAATAGATGTCACTCTTTATGCAATGGGCTACATTCCAGCCACACAAAAGACAGAGCTTTCCATAGCCACATTCTCTCCATTCCCCACCCAGACAAGCAAGAGGCACTGCCTTTCAAGGGTGCATTCTCTCCAGGCACTGGCACTCAAGGGACTCAGCTACACAGCTGCAAATAAAACGTTTTAAACGTGTTGTAAAGCGCAACATACAAATGTGGCACTAGATGGCGAGAGTGAGCTATGCAAAACTCAATGTGTTTTTCAAAACGCTTTTTTAAAAGCATTTTCACAGCGTTTTTTATATGTCTGTAGATTCCACCAAAAGGATGAATCACAGAATGGGTGGGAAAGGATGTTGCTTGGGGAGAGGCCTGGGGAGGGGATCTGACCTGGAAGAGTCCTGAGGGCTAAATAGAGAGCCCTGGAAGACTGCATTTGGTCCTCTGGCCTGAGGTTCTCCCCACCCCTGATGTAGAAGAGAGGGTTTAAGTAGGCAAAGCTATCGGTGCAACAGTTCTGGGACCCACTCAAAACAGACCAGTTCAGTCCAGCCTTCTATTTCCTTGAGGCTCAGTTGACCAGTTTCCCCCATAAAGAGTGCTGCCACCCAAATTGAAAGTAAAAATCAGATGTGGCTCAAGCAGAACATGGAGAGAAATATACAGATGAAACACAGTGCGAGCTTATAAATTCAGATTTCTCTGCAGCGTTCTCTGGGTGCATTTGTTCCTTTCTCTGATTCTCCCCAGTTCCTTTTGACGTTGTTTTACCTTACAATGCAAACCAGATTAAACGTTCATTGGAGAGCAATATCAGTTCTCTGTCCAACACCTTAAAATGTGCGGGGCATAGCAATGTGGAGGAGGGAAGAGGTGGAAGAGGGAGAGGTGCTTGAAGCTTCCTCCCAGCATAGGAAGCAAAGCACTAGAATTAATCCCTGTTTGAAATATGCAGCAATGTACATTAAACATCAGAAAGCAATTGTCAATACTGTATAGTCAGCAAAATTTAAAGACATGTGTACATCACTAGATTATAAGCTTGATGAAACTGAAAGGTTTTCAACAGGTGTCAGAAACAGTACAGCAAAGGTGCCTGTCTTTGGGGAGCAAGCAGGTCCCTCAAAATAAGCAACAAAACTGGACTTCCGGGTTGGCGCCATAGCCGAATGGCGGATTTCCTCCGAGCTCCGGAGGGAATCTGCTTGACAGGGGTCGGGTCCTGCCGCGCCGGCGACGCGGGGACCCTTAAAAACCACGGGCGCGGAAGCCCGTAGACCTGGTGACTCGGCGGGCACCGTTTGCGCCCCCCCGACCCGCGAATGAGCCTTTTTAAAGGCTCCAGAGCGGGGGACGGGGAGCGGCGCGGTGCTGTGAGTCTTCTGCTTCCCCTGCCGAGTGAAGCCGCATGCCATTTGACGGAGAGCGCTGACCTCTTCTTTTGAAAATTTGGACTAAATCTAAAAACAACAACCCGTGAGTAATTTGGAAATTGGATTAAAAATTTTCTTGGATTCGGTACGAGCGGGGGAGGTGCAAAAAGGAAGTCCGTCTCCCCCCTATTGTATATAATTTAAAGCAAGGATTTGACAATTAAGGTCGAGAGAAGAGCCTGATAAAAGTTATTAATTCCACGGATTGATAGCATAAGTAACTGTGCTGGAGGAGGAGAGTTAATTTTCTGAGTTAAAGTGCCACCCATCCCGAGACCGGGAACGATCTGCGAGAGGAGCCTGCCGAGGAGATATAGAAGATTTTGACAGCTGTCAAATTAGCTGTCAAAGTCGGGAAAAATAGAGAACTTTGGTCTGATGTTCTTGCTGGTTACATTAGAGTTAATATAGTTACAAATTGTTGAAAATAAAGAAGAATTGAAACAAATTAACTTGGCTTTTGGGTTGGAAGTGAAAGGAATACTGAACAACCAGAATCCCTCTAGTGGGGGTTCAGGGACATTACAAAAATGGAAATAGGTCGAAAAATACTAGCTGACCTGGATGAAGTTAGTTTTCTCGTGAGAAAGTTGTGCAAGTTGCAATGTTTTGTCTACAAGTGCTACAACTTTGAAGTCAACAGTAAAGGAATCTACTGAGCTGGAAAAGGATTTGATGTATAAAACCCAGGCAGCTGAACAAGAAAAGAAACCTGAGAAAATTGAAAAGGAGGAGCAGGAAGGAGGGGCTGCAAAGCTGCAGAAGGCAAAGGAGAGCCGGAGGCCTGTCAAGATGGACATAAAAGAAAATAAGAACTGAAGGATAAAAACTGGGTTTGAATTGGAAATTGAGAAATGGAAGGATCTCCTTTGGTGGAGATCTGAAGATCTATGGTCTATAAATCTGAACAAGGTGGAAGTTGGAACCTTTCGGCTATTTGGACTTAGGAGGATTGTGAATCAAGACTTGAGCCTAACCTTTAAATATGGAGATCCGGCTGGAAGGAACAGGGACATTATAGGGATAGTGCCCCTCCGAGACTTGGTGTTCAACATAAAAGACTTTCAAAGAAACCGGCAGAGAGGGACTGAAAGAGATTTAAGGGCCTCAGACGTGAGGCTGCCAGGCTGATAATAGATGGACTAATGGACAATGGTTTGGGGATCGAAACCGGGGAAGGGAGGGTGGGGTTTGGAAATCCAAAGGGTGTACAAAAATATTCTGATTTATTCTATTTTTTTTTCTTTTTGTGCTGATACTAGTATTAAAATGGGGAATTCGTGGAAGGGAAACTGGGTCGATCTTAGAAAAAGTCTTCAAGTATAATGATTGATGTATATATGCTAAAAGTTGATATATAAATTGAATTTAATATAACAACAAATTAAGGTTAAAAATTTAGGGAGAAGAACTTGTTGAACAAATTTTTGGATAGGGAATACAAGAAGGGGAGGCGAGGGGAAGTTGTGGGGGAAAAGGTATTGAAAATATGGATTGCAAATGTTGAATTTTTATTATTTTTTTTTGCTTTGTTTTATTTTATTTTTTCGTTTTTTTGTATTATTGGAAATTCTAATAAATATCATTTAAAAAACAAAAAACGAAATAAGCAACAAAACTGCTTGTCCTGCATCAGATTCTCAGAGAAAAATACTGTGAACCCCTACAGTCCCCAAGGCTGCTTTCCATTGAGAGATCTCCCCCTACAAACCCATCTGTGTCTAAATCTGAACTGGCAAGGTTTCTTTTCTTTCACACACACCTAAGCAGACCTCATCCCTGCAGATAAATTGCCCATCAAGAAAAAAACACCTCCTAACCATTAGAGACATATTGGCTGATCATTCCTTGCTATTAGCAAACAGTAAGCTTAACAAAGGATGGTCACCTTGCTGCCTTAATGGCTTTCTCTCTTCCTAGAGAGACGGTCTGGTTTACAAAGAAGTTCTAAATAGCCTATAGATCTTCCTGGGAAAATAAAATAAAAGGACAAGTTAACATTATTAGGAACGTGCAAGGTGATAGATGGCCATTTACATATTTGCAATGTTGCTTCTCTTCTTGAACTGTTTCCCTATCAACATTAAATGAGTTTCCTTCTCTAGACAAAAGGGCACCACCATTAATAAAGCAAAAAGTCAATGTTTACTCCTCCACACAAAGCTATGCTATTTTCCCAGTCTCAGATACAAAGCTGTTTGTATGAAGAGAGGCATTTATTCAGCATCCTGCTGTTCCTTCACACTGCTCTTGCAGAAGCTAGAATTTCTTAGCTATTCACATTTCTAGCCTCGGCTCAACCCCCAGACTCTCACCTTGGTTTCTTAGCTAATTTTCCAAGATGAATGGAGTCTCAATGTAGGTTGTCGGGTGGGCTGGAATGCATGCGCCTTAGAACTGCACTCCAGAAAGAAAAACCCCAGGAGTTTATCTAAGATATCTTCATTTACATCTGCTTTGGTACCATCTCAAGCAAGTCTGCATTTTCCCCAATAGCCCATTTCCCATTTCTGAACACATCCAGCAACCAAGCTATCTTTGTTTTTTTCTGCCTGAATTATACAAAAATGGTAGCAGAGAAGGTATTATTTATTCCCTGACATCCCAAATCTCAACCCTTTGTTGTCATTGAGAAACAACTCTAAGGGTCGCACCTGACTACAACTGCAGTCCTAACTATACTTACCTGGGAGAAAACCCCACTGGGGTTACTTCTGGACAGGCATGGTTAAGATTGCATTGTTAGTCATACTCAGCATAAAAGGTAAAGGGATCCCTGACCATTAGGTCCAGTTGTAGCCGACTCTGGGGTTGCGGCACTCATCTCGCTTTATTGGCCGAGGAATCCGGTGTACATCTTCCAGGTCATGTGGCCAGCATGTCTAAGCTGCTTCTGGCAAACCAGAGCAGCGCACGGAAATGCTGTTTACCTTCCTGCCGGAGCGTGCTTTCGAACTGCTAGGTTGGCAGAAGTCCTTCTGATGGGCAAGTCCTAGGCTCTGTGGTTTAACCCACAGCGCCACCCACATCCCTTCCCATACTCAGCATAGATTAACTGAAATCAGTGGATTTAAGTTAAGTGGGATATCAATGGATTTAAGTTAAGTTTAAGGAAAGTGGGGTATAAATGTAATAATAAATAACATATGGATGCGCCCTTTCCAATGGTTGGCATGCTGCTCTTAGGTACAGTGAAGGAAGCTGTCCTGTCACTGGTGTTGAAGGAAGATTCAATGGCCAGTCCAGCTTGCATCTGTACATGGATGCTTTGCCTCAGAAGGCAAAATCTCTTGAGCTGGTTGTGGCCACTGAGTCAATACCAAGTAGCTGTTATCAACCTGCATCCATAACACTATGGAAGCCATCATTCATTGGAACCCTTCTATCAATACTGAGTGCTATCAACTCTCCTTTCTCCTCCGATTCCACAGAAGGACAGTTAGAAGAACTGGAGTGCTTTGGAGTTGAAGATGCTCTGTATTGGGAAATCTGCTTACATTATAAGAATGCCCCTCACCAGGAAGCTTACCTATCATTGAAGGTGTGGAGCAGGGAAGTTTCTTCCCTAGCTGATGTGACCAGTTTTCTTGCTGATACAAAGGACTTCAACTCCTCTTGAGCCACTGGGACTATGTCAGATTTGCAAGAAATGGGGTACTTGAGGTGACCAAATGTGTAGTCTGTAATCACTGATACAGAAAGCTCATAATGAGGCTGCTGGTTCGTAATGAATTAATAATAGTAGTAAAAAAACACACCATGTAAATGACACAAAGATGGTTCCCTTTTGCTGCTGGCATAACTGCACATTTTGTTAATTGAGCTTTTGCCTGGCCTACTTTGGAGTGATGATGAAATACCAAATAATAATTGTAGCTCATTCGCCACAAGCCTCTGGGGGAGTTCATAGCTAGATGATTGTCAACCATTCATGAGCCTGCTTATTCGTAATTTGACATTAATGTAGTGCTTGCAAATGAGAAAGGGTTTGATGCCTCAGTGTAAGTAAAACAATCTGCAGATTTGTGGGGGGGGTTTTTGGTGTGTATATTTGGAAGATACAGAATTTAGCTGTTCAGGATCAGATTGCGCAAACTAGTGGAAGATAATTTTCTGCCTCCTGAAGATGGGACTATATTTTTTCGCCCAACCACTGGGTAAGGCTGCCAATTTGGCTTTCCTTTCCTTTTTTAACCCAATATGCTACCTAAAAACAACTGTGTTTATCTTGCCTTCTGTTCTCTGCCTAACAAGGGATATGTTTCACCTGAGACTGGAGGGGTAAATCTCAGTAACTGCTGGATTTTATATTTGCAAAAATGAGGGAACCACTATTGTATGTTTCTTTGTCCACTGGGTGCAAACAGAGACCTGCATTTAGTAGAACCTCTTCCATCTTAAGACTGTGCCCAGATGAAGATTTGTGGCTACAAAATAAAGCCAGCTGTTCCTTTCCTTTGCCTCTGCTTTGCTTAAATCCAGCCTGATTTTAAGTTCTGAAGGACTTAAAAGGCCTTTTGGGACTCTGGTTCATCTTAGAAAGGTACAGGCCAACTGTGGACTTTGGTGTCCCTGCCACACACACTTATGGTTCAACACAGCTTCATTTGCTTTGCTTTTTTTGTAAAGTTTTTTGCAAGTTTGTTTAAGCTTGTCCTTGGTGATCCCTCTCAGACATGTTTCTGCATCTTTTAGAATCTGACGGCAGTAGATCAAAAATTCTAGGGTGAGCCCAAAAAGAGCAGCTGAATTTCCCCCCTTAATGTCTGAAGCCACAGCCCACTTCTCCTTTCCTTAACACCAAAAACAAGCCATCATTTTGCATTTCCCACAATGCCCCTGACATAGTGCTCCTCTAGGGCAGTGTTTCCCAACCTTGGGCCTCCAGATGTTTTTGGCCTACAACTCCCATCATCCCTAGCTAGCAAGACCAGTGGTCAGGGATGATGGGAATTGTAGTTCAAAAACAGCTGGAGGCCCAAGGTTGGGAAACACTGCTCTAGCGTATTGTTGGAAGGCATATTGCCAAGGGCCTCCTCAAACATGGGCCCTGGATGCAGGTGGTTATGGACACTGCGAAATAGTAGCAGGAACCAATGCACAATTCACTTGTATAATGTCTGGAAAGGGTAGTTCCGTATTTTGCTTGGGATAAAATGTAGGAGCTGAACTAGCCTCAGACACCAATGCACTCCAGTATAACAGAAAACAGGAAGTTGTGGCCTTCCAGATGTTGCTGGATTCCTCCTCCCATCAGCCCCAACGAGCATGGCCAGTGGTCAGGAGTGATGGGAGCTGTAGTCCAACAACATCTGTGGGGCTATGCAAGATCTTCATCCCTGCATAATAGGGGAGGTGCACACATTAAGATGTTATGCTGGAAGTTTGAAAGTAGTCTCTCAGGCCCTCTCTTCGGAACATGTGAAATCACCCTGGGTTTTTAAAAGATTTGCAAAGGCATTTACATCATACTATATATGCCTATTAAACTCCACAGAAAGCAGCCTTATTTACTGCGCTTCACATTTATTAGCAGTAGAATATTGAAGTTAATGGCCTGGTTTCCTTTAAGAGCATTTTTAGCCCAGAGGTTCAATTAATTCTATTATTATTATTTTATTCATTTATTGTATAGCCCACCTGTTAGTCTGCATCAGGCCTTCAATGCAGCTTTCGACTTAGAAACAAGCATAGCATGTAATGGAACTCCTTTTCTGAACTCTCACAAAAGAGAAACCAGTTCTCAACAGTACCGACTATTAAAGGACTCTTCCAGGCAACCTGTTTATTGTGCATTCATCCTAATTTGCTTACACGGTGCTCAGTTGATATTCCATCTTTATTATATCTTCATTCTGATTTGTTGCAGGGATACTACACAACAATGGGCATTCATTCTGAATTGCTTGTGGGGTGTTCATAAAGCTTCCCATTACAGTGGTACCTCAGTTTAAGAACAGTCCTTTTTATGAATGATTCAATTTACGAACTCCACATAACCGGAAGTAGTGTCCCAGTTTGTGAACTTTACCTCAGTCTAAGAACAGAATCCGAAGGTGGAAGGGCACAGGTGGCAGGAGGCGTCATTAGGGAAAGCGCGCCTCAGTTTAAGAATGGTTTTGGTTTAAGAACGGACTTCCGGAACGGATTAAGTTCCTAAACTGAGGTACCACTGTACATCATTTGTTCTCCCCACACGCTTCAGTGCATTACCCTGCCACTTTCCTAACTGCAAATGTCTGCTGGTTTTTTGTTTTGTTTTTAAAGTGGATTTGTTGTAGTAGGCAATAGAGCACTTTAGTTGTACAAACCTCAATTTCGGGCATGTGCTTGAATCCCTTCCACAAAATGGTGACCATCTAGAGGCACCGAAACTTTATTGTAACACAGTGAGTTTTGGAACTGAAATTCCTTCTTTGGGAGGGGCCAGTCTGGAGCAGTCTAGTGTAGTTTATAGAGAGAGCTTACTCCCTGCTTGAGCTGAAGGTGAAACGTCAGCCACAGCTCAGTTGGCTGGAGAGACAAGGACTTCCAATACATTAAGAATTCCTGCTAAAACCTCTTATTAGATGGGATGCAGCTGTTTAAAAGAAAAGAAAAAACCCAGCAAGGGCAGCCTTGGGCTGCATTAGCTGAAACAGAGGGCCCAAATCACGAGAAGCCATAGTTCTACTCCGTTCTGCACTGATCAGGTTATAATAATAATAATTTAAGAACGGACTTCTGGAATGGATTAAGTTTGTAAACCGAGGTACATCATTTGTTCACTCTGGGCAGTTCCCAACAGAATATTTAAAAAGCGATAAAATATCAAACATTAAAAACTTCCCTAAACATGGCTGCCTTCAGGTGTCCTCTAAAAGTCAGATAGTTGTTTATTTCCTTGACATCTGATGGGAGGGCATTCCACAGGGTGGGTGCCACTACCGAGAAGGCCCTCTGCCTGTTTCCCTGTAACCTCATTTCTCACAATGAGGGAACTCCCGGAAGGCCCTCGGAGCTGGACCTTGCCTGTGGAATGTGTCCAGAGATTGGGGATGGAGGTGAAATTTGGTTTAAGTTCACATTTAAAGGTGTAGCTTCCCTATTTCAAACTTCTCAAAACAATACGTGAACCAAATGTGAAATTCACACTTCTCTGAATTTTGCAATGCGCAGAAATACACATACCTGAGTGTGTATAAAAATGCATCTATTGGTGAAAACAATGGATGGAAATGCATTATATGAGGCAATGCGGATGCCCAAATGTGTACTGAGGACTGTTTGAAGGGCTGTCATCTATTTCAAGACATCTTCTGTATGAAGGGCTGTTTGGTTCAGGTCTACTTTAAAGAAAAAGAACCCTAAAAAGGGAGGTCAGAAGCCTTGAAACTGACCATCAACAGAATTCACCCAGACATCGGGCTGAGCAGGCACACACATCAAATTCAGTTTGAGAAGTGATATAACACAATTCATTGCATATTATGAAAGGTTGGTTATTCATGGGACTGGCTTGCATACGTGGAAGCACAAAAGAGTTACTGCGTAAGGAAGAATGTTGTCAGCCAAAGGCAGCCCCTGCCTGCCACGTGTCCTTTGAAAGGAGGTTTGTGGGGGCGGATAGTGAATAGCAGCTATTCGGCAGCGAAACACTTGAGGTAGTCAGAGCAGTGCCAAGGCCAAACCATATACAACATGGAAGATTCGTGAGCGGCGTATCTCCCAGTGTTTTTCCTTTATAATTGACTGGAGGGTGTGGGCTTTGTCTAGCAGCACAGAGGAAGTGGGGTTTGTTTAACCCTTCCCCCTTCAAACTGTTTCTGTAATCAAAACCATCCCTCCAAAACTAGCATTAAGTGGTTGAAGAATGAAGATTAAGGAGCATGTGGCTCCTTAAAGACTAGCTGTTTTTCTTTCAGCATAAGCTTCAGTGGACTAGATTCCAGCTCATCTGTGGGCTGTTGCCTACAAAGCTTATGCCATAATAAGTCTTTATGTCAGTTTTTAAGACATCACAAAATTCTTCCTCGCTTCACTGTATTGAACTAACATGACTTGTCTGGAGGGATGGGGAACCTCTGATTCTCTGTGTATTGCGCTTGTCTCCTCTCTCTACGCCCCGCCCCCCAAAAAAACTATTAGCAACTGGGATAATTGCAGTTCAATAAATTATACAGAGAGAAGAGGGTTTTTAAAAAACAAACAAACAAGCATCCTGCCGTACACCAGTGCCCCTACTCCTGAGCTATTTATAAAGCTAAACTAAAACAAAAGAGAGACAATATCTGGAGATGTGGTCATGGCTCTCCCAAAGGAATCTTGTCCCTTTTGAGCCCTCCCTTCCTTGCAATCCCTGGTGAGGACCTTCTCATGCTGCAATTGTCAGGGCCTGCCTGTGCTTTGCATGTTCTTAGCCTTGAAACATCCTGCTCCTGGTCACTGCATGAAAAGCGAGGGAACAGCTTAATTAGGCAATAAAACCGACGTCCTTCTTAGTACAATCAAAGGCGAGTCATTAGCTTCATCTGCAAATCACTCAGCAGCACCCAGCGACAGCCAAGCTCATTAGGTGATCCCTGAGAGGCAAAGGCTACAATTTATTCGGCAGGAAACAAGGGTGGCCAAAGCCAGGGAGATTAGGCCCACAAAAGACAAAGAAACACAGGCCTAAACACATTTGTAAGTTCCTGCGAGCCCATTTTGCCTGTGGGGCATTCAAGCCTGTACTCTCTGTGTCTATGTTTTGGATGTGCATGTGCAAAGACACCTTCAGGCACATCTTGCTAATACAATCATACCATGGTTTTCAAACAGCTTAGTTCTTGAACGTTTTGGCTCCCGAACACCACAAACCCAGAAGTGACTGTTCTGGTTTGTGAACTATATTTGGAAGCCAAACATCCAACAGGGCTTCTGAGGCTTCTGATTGGCTGCAGGATCTTCCTGCAGCCAATCAGAAGCTGCACTTTGGTTTCCAAAAAATTTGGAAGTCGAACGTCCGGACTTCCGGAACGGAATCCATTTGACTTCCAAGATACAACTGTATAGACACATATAATCTAAGTTGATGCTGAGGAGCTGGACAATTTCCCCATTGTATTTTGTTCAGGAAAGCTTATACAAAGCCATGTAGAAACTGGTATTAACTCATCCTGTACAATGAGCTGCTACACAGCAAAAATGTTGAAGATTAAATCTGAACACAATGCACACCTTTAGAGCAAGGGTGAGGAGCCTGTGACCTTCCAGATGCTGAAAACACAAGAAGAGGCCTGTTGCATCTAATCAAAGGCCCATGACTAGCCCACAGTTATCACCATAGCCAGCCAGATGCCTAATGGGATGCCCATTGCACCTCAGCTGGATTCAGTTTCAGCTTATTGGCCTTCCTCCAACTTACTAATGGATAGGTTTGAGCTGGAATCACCACAGCACTTGGGCAGTCCTTTCTTCTGCCATAAGAGGGGAGTGACCTACCGGGAATAACTAGACCTTCAGAAGTCATTCCGTTTCCCCCTGTAGATATTCGGCCACTCCTAACTGCCATTAACCTTCCTAAAATACAACTTGTAAGTAGGCAGAAACATCAGTCTGTTATTGCTCCTGTTAATTGCCTCCAGGAGAATCATCTGTCTCTTCAATGGCCTCCATGACTGTTGAAGACAAGATTTATTCTGCTGTGTCACAGACCTAGGATGGTGAGTATTTTGTGGGTTGACAGGGGCTGAGGAAAGAGATTATCAGAGATGAAAATGCTGTAGATGAAAAAACAAAGACAAAAGAGGGCATGAGGTCGGAGAAAGGGAGAGAAGCTAGGGGGCAGGGAAGGAGACTAAGGGATTCTACTCTAGAGTAATAATTTGAAAACCCTAATGAACCGTGTCTAAAGAAAGAGACTATGTGCTTATACTAAAACTCAAGTAATTACAGTGGTACCTAGGGTTTCATATGCTTCAGGTTACATACGCTTCAGGTTACAGACTCCGCTAACCCAGAAATAGTACCTCGGGTTAAGAACTTTGCTTCAGGATGAGAACAGAAATCGTGCTCCAGCAGCGCAGTGGCAGTGGGAGGCCCCATTAGCGAAAGTGGTGCTTCAGGTTTCAGGTTAAGAACGGACGTCCGGAATGAATTAAATACGTAACCAGAGGTACCACTGTAGGCTGAAATTCTGTGCCCACTTCCCTGGGAGAAAGGCCCATTCATCTCTTTGTGCCTTACATCTGAGTATTCATGTATAGGAATGCACACTATGCTAAATTGTTCTTTAGTTATCCAGGGCTTCAACTGGGAACCATTTACTTTAAAATATATTTACCCTATTTTTCCTCATATTTCAAGGCAGTTTATAGCAAAATAAAATCCAATAAGAACGGTAATATAGATATATAAAATTATTAAAACGATTTGTAAGCAACTGCAGTTTTTTAAATAAAAAAACCCCATAATAATACATAATGGGTAGGATTCTGCAAAGTGCGGAGGGGGGGCACCCAGAACAAGTTTAGATGGCAAGCACGGGGGAAGTAGAGGGTGGAAAAGCCTGATTGCCTGAGCAGACTTTGTTCCCTATGTGCTATGTTGTGCTTTGTTGAATTCCACCCAGAAAAAGACAAAGTGAAAAAACAGAAGGATTACATATAATTATGATATCCAACCATTTAAGAAGATCAGCCTCCAAAGACCAAAGTCCTTCTTCAGTAGGAAGACCTTAATTCTGTAGTGGAAGACAAACAGGGAGAGGGCAAGAGGAACCCAACAGAGGCCCCGTGGCAGAGGTGGAGGCCCTATTTGCCGCCGTGGAGCCGGACAGTCAGCAGAGGCAGGGCAGTGGGCAGTGGTGGCAGGTGAAGGCCGAGCAGCACAAACACATGATGCGACAGCCAGGCACCCACAGTGGAAATTTTGTGTGTGGCCAGGGCCCCACAGAGATGGCGCCTCTGCTCCCTGGGCAGGAGATTTCAACAGAGAAGAGTCCCTTTTCCTTGCCCCAAATGATCTGGGTTTGGAATGGCCTGCACAAATGATCTACAAGTGTGCAGGCTTAATTGGGGGATGGATGGTGAACTATTAGGTACCCTGATCCTAAGCTGTGCAGGGCTTAAAAGATCACCACCATCACACACTTTAAACTGGTTTGTTAATAGAGCCTTATCTTCTGCCTGTTACACCTCTGGCTCACTACATGTAGCAGGGATTCTGGGCTGACAGGGAAGTCTGGTTTGGGGTATGACTACTCAAAGCTGATGACTGGGAGTGGCCGCTGAGACCATATAACACCCGTCCTGAAAGACCTACATTGGTTCCTAGTACGTTTCCGAGCACAATTCAAAGTGTTGGTGCTGACATTTAAAGCCTTAAACAGCCTTAGCCCAGTATACCTGAAGGAGCATCTCCACTCCCATCGTTCAGCCTGGACACTAAGATCCAGCTCTGAGGGCCTTCTGGTGGTTCCCTCCCTGCGAGAAGTGAGGTTACAGGGAACCAGGCTGAGGACCTTCTCGGTAGTCGTGCCTGCCCTGTGGAACGCCCTCCCATCAGATGTCAAGGAAATAAACAACTATCTGACTTTTAGAAAACATCTGAAGGCAACCCTGTTTAGAGAAGTTTTTTATATTTGATGTTTTAGCGTGTTTTTAATATTCTGTTGGGAGTTGGGGAAACCCAGCCAGATGGGCGGGGTATAAATTATTATTATTATTATTATTATTATTATTATTATTATTATTATTATTAGGCCCTAGCCCAGCCCCCTCAGACAGTAAAGTTAGGCAAATGAGGGATTGCCACTATGCTGGTGGCAAGGCAGGGTGGCAAACTGTTGGGCATTGAATTGACTAACTGGCTAATTATTTAAGTGTTCAGGTTTTAAGGAAGGGTAAGTGAGCTTGGTACACCTGGTAGTCCACAAGCACAGGCATAGCTCTTCAGTTATACACTCCCCTGATTGCTCAAGGCAAGCAAGACCCATTCGGAGTAGCAACTGCTGACTGCAAACAAATGATCTGGGATGAAGAGTCCATTAGAACTGGGACGCTTAGCTTGTCACTGTGTGTGCATGATCTACTACCATCCTAGCAGTGGGGACATCTATTATGTATGCATGTGGTATTATTGATCATCTTGTAAGAGCAGTGTCAAGCCACAAGGGCAATTTGGGGAAAGAGCACTCTGCAATGACTTAGTATACGGTAAAAAGCACTTCCTTTTTGCCCATACTCAATAAAAAGCATTACCTGAAACCTCATGCAGCAAAACCACAATACTATATCCATTCTGAGTATTATGCAGGCTACTTGCTAAAGCATTTTCTATGTTACACTCTGATCTATGGGGCTTTCATTGCACTTCACTCCCGTCCACAGATGATAACCCACGTGACTTTGGCATCCGTCTCATTCTGTGGCTCTCGCTGTGTGAGCCATCTTCTGGGGCTAATTAGTTATTGGGCCTTTGATCCCTTCTGAGCTGGACAGAGGTGCTAGCAGGGGCATGTGTGATCTCTTTTAATGTTCATTTGCAGAGCATTAATCTACTGAGTTTCTAATTATTTCAAGATGGATCAAGCAATTACGACGAAGTGCATTATCAGCTCCTCTGCTTTTGACTTCCTTTTCTCTCCCTCCTGTAAATTTTGCTTGCAGAAGATGACGGGTTTCATTCTAATTCACATTATCCTGCCCTAATTACACTGGCAAAGACATGAAGCAGGCAACCTAGATTTAAAAAGTACTAGGCCAGTTATAATGCAAAGTTCAGTTTGTTGGTTATCACATACACTGTCCGCCACACCCCGCCCCCCGCCCCCCCGCATGTTCAAGGCTGACCCAGGGGGATTCCTTGTCAGTGTTGCCTTACTTGGCCTGGTACACTGATAGGCTGCCACTTCTAGGGTTATCTCACAGCAGTCCAATATTCTTTTATATATATATATATATATATATATATAATTTTTATTGTTTTACAACACAGATATACAATTTTGTCCAATTTTTAACAAACAAATTCTCTCTTTTTGGACTTCCTTCAGCTTCTCTGACAATCATCCATCTATACCTCTTAATTACACATTCCTTCTCCTTTAGTATTGTCTTTAGTCTTCCCTCCCACATCTATTGTTTTTGACAATACCTCTCAAATTTCACAATGCTTCTTTAAATCCCACTAACATTGTTTGCACATCACATATATTTTTCAGATATTCTACAAATTTCCCCCAGTATTCGATGAACTTTTGGTCTTTAAGATATCTAATTTTCCCAGTTAGCTTATCCAATTCTGCATAGTCCGTCAGTTTCGATCTCCAGCCTTCTATCGTCGGTATTTCCTCTTGTTTCCATTTCTGGGCCAGTAAAATCCTTGCAGCTGTGACAGCATATTGAAAGAGTTTACAGTCTTTTCTTCTTATCTTGTTTCCTGTAATCCCTAAAAGAAAAGCTTCTGGTTTCTTTACAAATGTATACTTTAACATCTTTTTCAACTCATTATATATCATCTCCCAGAAACTTTTAACTTTCTTACAATCCTACCACATATGATAAAACATTCCTTCTTTTTCTTTGCATTTCCAACACTTATTAGATGTCTTAAACATTTTTGCCCACAGCAGTCCAATATTCAACAACAAACAGCAACAGTGTGCCGTAAGAGAGGACAACTGGAAGAGACTACAGGTGGGAACTTAAAGTACATCCACACATTATCTGTCCCCCTCATAGGAGCCAACTCCTAGGGGCTGAGGTGTCTTTGGGGCCCCGAATAAAATATTTCAGGGAGCCAGATGGCCATTGCCATTCAAATGGTGTGTGTGTGCCCTGTCATGTGATCAATTATGTGGGGTGGGGCTTACCTGGCCCCTAAATATTTTGTTCAAGTTGGCACCCCTGGTCCCTCTCAGTTTCAGGTGCAGTCATTCAAGTCTGTATGCATACATCTATGGCCCACACTCACACCTGTCTGCACAAATGTGCACATGTAATACAGTCAACATATGGGATGTTGCTGATCCAGACCTCAGACCTCTGGCACTGCTTCCTGCACTTCTAGCATCCATGTGTCAAACTAGGAATGTGGGGAGTGTTTTTACAAGCATCTCTGTCTGAGGCACATGGCACTCTGCTTGTTGCTGTACAACAGCTCTCATCATCCCTGATCATTATGGCTGGGACTTGTAGTCCAAGACATTCATTCTGGAGAGCCCATTGCTTCTCTAAGGTCATGTCTCTGCAGGTGACCGAAAAAGAGCACTGCTGGATTAAACCAAAGGTCTATTTTGTCCAGCATTCTCTTTCCAGCAGTAGCCAGTCAGATGCAATGAGAAGCTCACAAGCTGGACACTTTCTAAGGCAGGAGTAGCCAAGGCAACAATGTTTGGTCAAGTTTCTCCACTCAGCTCAGTTCATAGCTGACATCCTCCGCCCATAAATATATTCCATCCAAGCGAAAAGTCTGTAGGAAAGATATACATTGTCACGAACAAAGGCTCTATACATATTTCAGGTGCCATCATTCATTACCAACTTTCCTTCATGTGTCCCTGTGGAGACTTATACATGCACATGCATGTGTTCTTCACAACTAGGCTTGAAATGCTTCTTCCTAGGAGGAAGTGTTATCATAAGAGAAATGCCTTTTGTAGAGACATCCTGAGGGCCAGTCAGGTTTCTAATCATTGCAGTGAATCATCTTTGTATGAAAGGTCATGCAAATGGAGTTTGCTGGCAGAGGAGGAAACGCTTGCCCAGTCTTTTGCACATTATTTACATATACTTTTTAAATGTCTCTACTGCACCTTCACTAGAAAACTTCCATATCAGTTTACAAAATACGTATATTATATTGCACATATTATGTCTGGGTTTTTTTGGCTTTTGCTTTGTTTTTTATATGATTGCATTAAAAAAAAACTTGTAAGCTACCGCGAGTGATGCAAACATTATTTTATCACAGGGCCATTTACAACATAAAAATACATAATAAATGAGAACACAAAATACATAATAAAACAAAAACCTTCAACCACCCCTCCCCAAATGGCCATAGAATGTTAATCAGCCAAAGTCCTGGTTACAGAGAAACATTTTTGCCTGGCTCCTAAAAATATATAATGAAGGCACCAGGCGAGCCTTCCTAGGGAGAACATTCTACAAACAGGGAGCCACCGCAGAAAAGGCCCATTCTTATGTTGCTGCCGCTCTGGACCTCTCGTGGAGGAGGCACGTGAAGCAGGGCATCAGATGATGACCACAGGGTCCTGGCCAGTTTATATGGGTAGAAGTGGTCCTTGAGATATTGTGATCCTGGCCATTTAAGCCTTTATAGTTCAAATCCAGCACTTTGAATTGGACCCAGAAACTAATTGACAGCCTATGCAGTTGGGCTAGGATTGGTGTTATATGCTCAAACCGTCTTGCCATGGTGAGCAATCTGGCCACCGAATTCTGCACCCGCTGAAGTTTCTGAACTTTCTTCAGAGGCAGCCCCACATAACACATTGCGGTAATGTAGCCTAGAGTTTACCAGAGCATAGACAAAAGAAATTAGGCTATAGGGGCACAGCTGGGCCACCAGCCAAAGCTGATGGAAGACACTCTGTGCCACAGACGCCACTTGAGCCTCAAGCAATAGCAATGGATCCAGGAGGAGCCCTAAGCTGCGTACCCACTCCTTCAGAGGGAGTGTAGCCCCATCAAAAGCAGGCAACCCTCCATCCATCCAGTCTAGGGAACCACCCACAAACAGTGACTCAGTCTTATGCATTGGAAGGGTGGTGCACAAGTTTTCTAAAATACCCCACTCAGTTCTGCTTCTGAAATTCATATTCAGGTCAGAAAAGGTCGTCTATGAAGCACCTATAACCTTCAGATTGGAAATCATGGAGTTCTAGTCACGCTGCTGGAAGAATTCCAGTTCGACTCTATGGAAGCTTATGTGCCCTTGCTGTATTCACTTAAAACAAATTGCAGGGAATAGTTCCACTTAGCACAAAGAGATAGGTGTTTGTTTGTTTTTATGTAAGAGCACCTGTTCAAAGAATGATACTTGAATACTTTGGAAATATCTGAGAGAGAGAAAGTAAATTGATTCTTTTTGTCAAATATATCTAAAAGTATTTTTTAAGTCGTGTCCAGAGGGACAGAAGCTTTCTGAACACAGTTTTCTGCGTTGTAAGCTGCCCCCAAAGCTCTCTAGGAATTTTGCAGACTCAGCACACAGCTAGATAGGTGTTTGCTTGATACTGGGCTGAATGTTGTGGGGCTTTTTCAATCTGCTGTGCATAGTACAGTGTTTCATTGAAAGATGAATCAGATCTACATGAATTTCATTTTTTTCTGAATTCACACACAGTGGTGACTGGCGGGCCCGGGACCTTGCTATAAAAAGAACCCACCTTTATACATCTAAAGGCTTCCCAGGTTCATTTTTCTACAATTACTATCCAGGGGGAGGGGAATTGAATACCCCTCTCCTACCCTTTACAATCTCCCCCCCCCCAAAAAAAAAATTGCCTAAGGTCCCTCACTAGTCAAATCAATACAGTGGTACCTCGGGTTACATACGCTTCAGGTTACATACGCTTCAGGTTGCAGACTCCGCTAACCCAGAAATATTACCTCGGGTTAAGAACTTTGCTTCAGGATGAGAACAGAAATTGTGCTCCGGCAGCGCGGCAGCAGCAGGAGGCCCCATTAGCTAAAGTGGTGCTTCAGGTTAAGTACAGTTTCAGGTTAAGAACAGACCTCCAGAACGAATTAAGTTCTTAACCCGAGGTACCACTGTACAGCCTATAAACACAAAAGGGAAATTCAAGTTATTGTGTTGTTGGTTTTTGAGGTGTGTTCTGAACCATTATGATGATCCTCATAAATCTGAGTGCAAAATAAAGCTTTAAAGAAGGGTTTAGCTAACAGGAGTAACCCTCCAGATGTTATTAGACTATAAATTTACATTGTGGGATGCTGGAGCCAATGGGGTGGGCAATGTCCTTGTCATGTGACGCTAGGCAGGAGCAAAGACTTGTGGGAAGTAGGCTCAATTCCCTCAGTTTTCCGGATTCAACGAGCAGCAAAGCACCGACAGAGTCTTTGAAATAAAAAGCCTGCCTGCTTCCTCCCCCCTTGGCTTGGGCAAATCTAAAGGAGCAAATTCACTAGATATCTGACAAGGCAAGGAAATTATAATCAACAGATAGTATCTCCCTATCAGTTCATTGGAGATTACCCATGGCGGGGCCCATGTACTCCAGCATCCCTACTTCCAAATCTACACTTCAGGTAAGACCAATTGTTCTTTCTCATCATTCCCAGCCAGCATAGCTAATGGTCAGAAATGATGGGAGTTATTTCCAACCACATTGGCTGCCCCTGGTTTATGGGAAGATCATTAAATGACATCTTATGCAGCAACAGGGAACTTCATCCATGCATGAGGGCTGGCGTTGGAGGGCAGAAAAAGGTGCTTTCTGGAAAATGTAACTAATAGGCAATGAAGATTGGTGTGGTTGATGTCTTCATGGCATATGAGAACTGACAGGTAGCATGAAGACAGGCTGTGACAGCCCTTCAAAATGACAGCCAGCTCTTTGTGTATAATGTGCCCATGGGGTTGATGTGGTAAAAGCTACAAGCCCAAGTGATGGGTTTTGCTGCAGTCTGGGAGGGGGGATTTTAGGCTGTTTTTGCAGCTTTTACTTGGTTCTGGAAAAATCACAGCCACCTCAGACATGTCAATATTAATGCAGTTAGATTTCAGGAACACAAAACTAGGAAAGGGACAAATTGTTGGCATGTGAACTCCAACTGGCCTCCATGAACTTGCATGCCTCTCTGTCCTCCATTCTGCCCAGATAACCCACCCAGTTCACAAGACCACTTTTCATATGACCCATCTGTCCTCACAGTGTATATTTTGTATGTGTGTGTGTGTGTCTTTTCCCCCAATCATGAAAATCATGATCATCATCATTTATTTGCATGCTGCCTTTCCATAGTTAAAACTATGCTCAAGGTGGCTTAAAACATGGAAAGATTTATATAATTACAAAAATATAACAAAAGTAGTCATAAACAATAAATAAAAACATATTAAATGTGCAACAAAATTAAACAATCATCACATAAGACATAATAAGGTCTAAAATGAAAAATACCAAAAAGAAAAACGAGATTAAAATGAAACTGACAAGGATTTTTTAAAATAAAAACATTAAAGAAAGATTTCGATGCTGTAGAAGGAAAACAAGCACAGCCTTATGTATCTATATATATATATATCTATTAGCTGGAAAGTTCCTAGTGTGGCAATGTGCACCATTCTAGAGCAAGGGAGCAATTTGCTGGTGTTGATCATCTGACTCCCCAGCACTGCTGGCCAGGCTTGATGTGCTGTCTTGCCCTTCTAACATCACAAGCTGTTTTCCAGCAATTTTGGCTTGCTTGTGGTTAACCTGAAACACCTTGCATTAAGCCATGTCTCAGTGATGATGACATACAAATATTATCATAAAATATTGCTATTGTCTAGTGCTACCCATGTAGGCAAAAAGGACAGATCCTGAAGAAGCTTACACCTAGAATTCCAAAATTAAATACTATATGAACACCTACCCACCCCCTCCAGTAAGTTGCTTCAGCTCTGTGGGGGCCAGCAAAATTTGTTGGACCAGAGATTATGGAGGCAGAGGGACTGGATGCCAGACCTCAGCACCATGACCAAACCTGAGCCAGAACCAGAGGCTATCAGATTGGGAATCCTTGAACTTAGCAACTCCTAAATAAGACTCTCTGGAGTCCATATCCTTGGTGTTTGTACATCTATGTGCACTCACACATGCATACTCACATATGAGGAACTGACCCACGTTCCCATCAAAGCAGGTAAGCCTGGAGGAAATTGTCTGAAAGGAGGAAGAATAATGAGCTCCTAGTGAGAGAGCTGCCACTTTAAGGCCTTCCGCTTCTCAAGGAAGAGGCAGGACTTGGGAGGCACAAAGGGGTCCACTCATTTCCTAGACTCAGTTGGATGGAGCTGCTTTCTAGGAGCTTTCCATGGTGCTTCTGACCTGCAATCTCTGAGTTGCTTCAGGACAAGGTATAATGCCATCCTGAATTGCCTGGGATCTACTCTAAATTCCAGATGTTATTTGTGTTTTATTGCACTTGATGTAATGTGTAAGACACTTCTGGACTGAGATTTCCAGTCCTGGATAAAATATAATTCTTTGCTTTAAAAAGGTAAAGGTAAAGGGACCCCTGACCATTAGGTCCAGTCATGACTGACTCTGGGGTTGCGGAGCTCATCTTGCTTTATTGGCCAAGGGAGCCGGCGTACAGCTTCCGGGTCATGTGGCCAGCATGACTAAGCCGCTTCTGGCGAACCAGAGCAGTGCACGGAAACGCCTTTTACCTTCCCGCCGGAGCGGTACCTATTTGTCTGCTTGCACTTTGACATGCTTTCGAACTGCTAGGTTGGCAGGAGCAGGGACCGAGCAACGGGAGCTCACCCCGTTGTGGGGATTTGAACCGCCGACCTTCTGATCAGCAAGTCCTAGGCTCTGTGGTTTAACCTTGTTTGCTTTACTCTTGGCTTATTAAAGCTTTTTTTGCTTGACCCTTTTTATCATTCCTTGAACTCCCTATTTAAACTTTATATATAGATTTGACATCCTGACCATAACTGATCTCCTAGCTCATATCCAATCACATTGTTTATGATTATTTAAATTACATTATTAAAGCTGGAGATTGGAAGACTGGTCGCTACGCTGAATGGTCATTATAGCTCCTTCATTGAAATTTCCTTTTCCCAGATTTGGCAAACAAAAGAGATACGATGCATATTATGAAATATTTCTGCAAAACAGCATACTGTCATTTATTATTTTAAGTGTGTGTGTGTGTGTGTGTGTGTGTGTGTGCTGTTGCTCTTTGCCTCCAGATGTCCCTTTTCACAAAACAGATTTTTAAAACCATAGGAAGGACTGATTTAAGTTTTTGTGGACACAATCATTCTGCCTAGATACCCACTCTCTAAAGGATGAAGCAATACCATCCATATGTTTCATGCTTGTTTTCTACTTATTATGAACAGAGCTCCTTGGAGATGAGCAATCTATAAATATTATGAATTGGTGGGCATGCATAAAATTTATGAATGGTTGCCAGCTATGTAATCTGTGTTTTGTTGACCTTCAAAAATATCTCCTTCCTTTGGCTCCTATTTCTGTATTTCCTGTATCCAGCAGCCCTCTGCTATATAGCCCTTAGGTTTCCTCCTTCACAGTCCTAAGAAGAACCCTGACTGCTAAGTCCTCTTGCGCTGTGTCAGTTCACTCCCCTTAGTCCTCAAACTCTGTCCTGTGCCTGATAGGCTGTTCCTTTACTCCACCCCACTGGGAACATTTGCCCTCTGACTGGCCTTTCACTATAAGCATCAAATCCTCTGTGATTATTTTAATATATCTTTTCTGTCGTTGGCCACTCTTCAGCCTCCATTCTCATCTTCTTGACATTAAGCACAAACATTTTAAAAAATATGTAGTCACTGGCCCATCTAAGAGCTCGGTATTGTCCACAAGAGGGGTAGCCAACATAGTGTCTTCCAGATGTGGCACTCCCATCAGCCCTGGTGGCTAGGAATGATGAGAGTTGTAGTCTACACTGACTAGTATCAGCTCTCCAATGCTTCATACAGAGATGTTTCCCAGATCTACCAGGAGATGCAGGGATCAAACCCAGGAATTCCTGCATGCAAAGCACTGAGCTATAGACCCTTTCAGTGCAAAAACAACAGCAACCCCCGAGTCTTCTTCTTCAATGTACCCAATACAGGGAAGTTATTTGAGCTAAATGCATAGAGTTTCCAAGTTGCCACTCTTAACTAGCTCCCTAGAGAAGTGCCCGTTTTGTGGGGACAAGACAGGGCAGAGCAGGGCAGGTCCTTTGTCATTCTAATATGTGAACTGCTTGGCTGAGGAGCAGGATATAAATATAACATTTCTCCATCCAGACCACCTTCCACTGATGAGGAGCATCTCTTTTATGCATCAGGTTTAAAATGTTTTACCTGGAGAAAGTTTTGTGGTTAGAGGGGCTAAATATTTAAACAATTAAACATTCCACAACCCCTGATGGACCTAATTGCTCCTGATACACACATTTGTATGTCATTTTGCCTAATATTTTTTCAGGGCAGATTTCCCTAATATAACATATTTTGTACACATGTTTAAGCATTTTTATGCATGCTTTACCCCAGTATATGATTATTATTATTTTAGTACACATTATTTGACTGGACAACTGCACTGCAAAATTCAGAGAATTCCACATTTTGACGATTGATGTGTTTCTGTTTTGTTTTGTTTTGTTTTGTTTTGTTTTGTTTTGTTTTGTTTTGGAAAGTGCAAATTTATTAAGTCCGACTTTGGATGAAAATGCATCCAGTTCCTTCCCCATCCCTGGAGGCATGTTCCACAAATGAGTTCAACCACCCAGACTAATACTGCATCTGAAAGGGGTAATAAATGCAGGTCTGCACACATTACATGATTGCTGACAGAGAGGCCTCTCAGAAGCTTGTTATGCCACCACTATAGCAGATCTACAGGGAAATTGCTTTCACTTGAATGGGTCAAGTCTTGTGCCACAAACATTAGGCATCATCACGAAACATCGTCTTATCCCTCCCAGAAGCTATCAGGGCAGGAAGGAGCCATGCTGATTCTGTGACATTTTTCCTTTTCCTTCTATGGATGAGCTCTGTAATGTGCACAGAAAATGCAACATCAGAATACAAAATCAATGCGGATTTGGTACATAAGATACATGAGGAGGAATCAGCAATATCATGTGTCATGTGACCAATCGCAGCCCTCAAGCAATGCCCAGCTTGGGAGGGCTGTTAAATCGATTCCTGTGCAAATGGTCTGTGTCCATGTTCTGAGTAAGAGAGTTACTTCTTGCATCAATCATGGCTCAGTTCACAAAGGCAGAGTCTTCAGCAGGACGATTATTGATAAAAGCACCTTCCACAGCAGCTCTTGATATATTTGCATTTGTACGCTTTTTGAACTCTTCCCCCCCCCCTTTTCTCCCCTCACCTTATCAGACAGCAGCTGCCTGGCTGCATGTGGAATCTAAGAACACATTCATGGAGCAAATCCTTTGGGATGGAGCTCTTAAGCGGGCAGGCACATGAAATGCAATTGTGACTCGGATACTTGAACTGACCCAGTTTCACCTAAAGAAAAATCCCCCACAGAGCAAGGAGAGAAAAGCTGAATCAGACTCTTGTCAAATAGTTCCTATTAAAAGGTGCTAATTCAGCAGCAAAGCCATGCTGCCTGTCCTCTGGAGACAAGCATTCTCAACACACACACACACACACACACACACACACACACACACACACATCTATAGGAGGGAGTGGAGAGGGGGGCATTCAAGAAAAAAGCCACTTTTAGGCTCCATTCAAGTTCTTGGAGCAGGTGGGAGCAGAGACAGCCATGCAAGTTCAGGAGGTAGGTGCAGCAAAGCAGGAACATTTTTAGACCGGGATTTCAGAAACCAAAAGCACTTGCAAATGAAACTGTAAAGAACACCTGAGGCTTTTGTGTTCATTTGCTTCTGAGGGTGTCTCTGATCACAGCTCAGTCTGAACTGAAGAACTACTTACCCACTGCACTCAGTAGCATTTCATCTTCCCCTGTGTTCCTGAAAGTGGCCAGCCCCACACATGCGGGACACCCAGGAACCCACCCACTATCACTACCCCCTCCCCACGCTTTCTGTCAGTCAAGGATTCACTGTTTAAACTGGAGGCATTTTGACATGAGGAGGAGACCCAGCTTATCTGAGGTGCTGAGGTGCTTCCAGCATTGTAGGGGAGGCTGTCGTGCAAGTGTGGCCTATTGTTCTCAGCAGCTGCTGCTGCTGCCAACATGCTTCTCACCCAAGGATTGCTTTCATTTAAGTCCTGCCAGTCACCCCAAGTGGCTCTGCCAAGAGACCTCAGCTTCTGGCTCTGACTCCAGACAGGAATGGATGTAGACGGCTGCTAGCAGGCTACTGGACTGAACATTTCAGAGTACTGAAATATATGCAGCAGCAGAAGATCTCAGTGTGGGCTGTCAGTGTCACAGTCCCTAGCCTCATCTGAACACGGAACAAACTATGCTCAAGGCTTTACACCTGGTTCCCTGACTCCAGACGACACAAGTAAAAACTGCAGTACTCATCTGGCCCAGTTTCATCAAGATTTCCAAAAGTTCACCCTCTTTGTTCCCTGCTCCCTAGACTGAATCAGTGCCTCAAAAAATATCAGAGCTTAGCTCCCTGTAAGGAAGAACTATCGGTGGTGGATCTGCACAGGACAGCTGGCCATCTAACATTGCTATAGCCTCTTGGGAAGAAAGCATCATGTAGATGCACCCTCATTCATTCCTCTCTCAGCAGCAGCAAGAATTGTCCCAGAAAAAAGGTAATGTTCAGGTAGCATCACTACATCAGTTGCACTAGCTGAAGCTTGTTGTGCAACCAGAAGTATTAGGGCTGCAGCAATCAGTTGAGCAGTCAGGCACCAGGGCCATGCTTTCTTCCTGCACCTAGTCCTGTGCAAGCCATTCTGCTAGCACAACTAGTAGACCTCTCAGGGACTTTAAATTAGGGCTACACTGAATTCCTTCCCAAGTCTCTTAGCCAGCAAACTTCACTGTCAAGCTGGACACAAACTGAATCACCACATAGCAAACAACCCTTCCAAGTCGGTCCACAATTTCCCCATCCTCTTGCCATGTAAACAAACTTCTTTCTCTTTTTCAGTACCACAAGTGAGGCCCGAATTGCCTCAGAGAAGGGTGTGCCCCTTGCAGAGGTGTTTGAATTCCTTTCCATGTTTCCCACGAATAGCTAGCTGTCCCCTTTTTTCTATGAATTCATTTTGTTCTCCCTTGTACCTTTGGCAAACTGTGACTGAACTGAGACTTCCTGGCTTGCAGCAAGTGGTGGGTGGGTGAGGGTGAGGTGACAGAGCAAATTTCAGAGTCACATGCATGAGCAGAAATGACATTTCAAGATCACACATCCCAAGAGTGCTGGGACACTTGCCCACCCAGAGAACAAGAGGCGAAACGCCTAGGAATCTCAAACCAGTCACAGCAGTGAAGACATTTCAAACACAAGCAGTCAAGGTCCCCAAGATTCAAAGTGTTATTCCCTGAATAAATGAAAAGAGGGGACAGATGCCAGGAAAATGTCACTGGCCATCAGAGACACCAGGGGCACACTAAGGAAAGGACGTGCAGATCCTACTTTTCTATCTCAGATCATCATGTGGACAAAGCACAACAAAACCCACCAGAAACCAGCTAATGCTTGAGGATGGGGAGGCGGGTGCAATTGATTAATTAAGATACTGCATATTTCTTGCTACTTCTTTAAAAAAAGGTCCCTAATTTCAGATTCTGGTGGACCCAACATCTGGCAAAAAAACAATCAAACAATTACTTGGGTTCCCCAGTGAAGAGAGGTACCAAAGTGTAAAGCGTGCATAACAATCTATTTTTTAGCGAAAATAACTTAGAAAAATGCATTATATACAGAAAAACCGCTTTGCAAAAATGTATATAAAGTTAAAGGTAAAGGACCCCTGACAGTTAAGTGCAGTTGCAGATGACTCTGGGGTTGCAGCGCTCATCTCGGTTTACTGGCCAAGGGAGCCGGCGTTTGTCCACAGACAGTTTTTCCGGGTCATGTGGCCAGCATGACTAAGACGCTTCTGGCGAAACCAGAGCAGCACACGGAAACACCGTTTACCTTCCCGCCGGAGCAGTGCCTATTTATCTAGAGTGGTACCTCGGGTTAAGTACTTAATTCGTTCTGGAGGTCCGTTCTTAACCTGAAACTGTTCTTAATCAGAGGTACCACTTTAGCTAATGGGGCCTCCCTCTGCCGCAGCACAATTTCTGTTCTCATCCTGAAGCAAAGTTCTTAACCCGAGGTACTATTTCTGGGTTAGCAGAGTCTGTAACCTGAAGCATATGTAACCTGAAGCATATGTAACCCGAGGTACTACTGTACTTGCCCTTTGACGTGCTTTCAAACTGCTAGGTTGGCAGGAGCTGGGACTGAGTAACAGGAACTCACGCCGTTGCAGGAATTCGAACCGCTGACCTTTTGATCAGCAAGCCCAAGAGGCTCAGTGGTTTAGAGCACAGCGCCAACCATGTCCATAAAAATGTGTGTGTGTGTGTGACAAAACTGCACAAAATGTGTGTATTAGGGAAGGCTTGCACTAAAGTGCAGATGAGAACTTTGGAAAATAAATTGCAGACTGATGTGGAAATGAGAAACCCAAGGGGACAGATTTGATCATCTCTAGCGAAGCTTCTTCCGCCCTTCACCCTCTGGCAATTCAATTCAAGCACTGTGCATGGCCTGGAGGCTTCCCATACCAGCCTCAGCAGCTCCTGACATGCTGCTGCAACTCCTATTCTTTACTGGGAAAATCAGAGTCTTTTGTGCTCTCCCTTTTTTATGCTTGCACTAAGATGAAGCAGCAGTAACTCTGCTCCCTCTGACCCTTACAAAAATCATAGGGTAACAGACTAAAGTAACATAAAGGAAAAGGTAATAGGCAGAGATTACAAAATACAAACATTTTTCTTCATGCAGAAATACCCATATAGTGCTGTGTTCAAATGGAAAGTCTTGCAGAGGCATTGCAGGGAAGATCCTGCTGCCCATGGAACTTTTTCTTGTTTTTGAATATATGAATATGAATACATTTTGCCTAGTAAATGCATTTTTCCAAGCATCATACCATACTTTTGGGTGTTGTTTTCACAAATATTCATATTCATATTTTTATTTCATAAAAAAATTCCCACTGTTCAATTGTAAGGGGGGAGGGGGAACCCCTCAAAGCAGTATACAAAAGATAAAAGAGTGAAATCAAGGGGGGGAAATCACAACCATACTTTAAAACATACAAATTTAAAGTACTAAAACACATTAAAATCATCTCAACTTTCTAAGCATCTGTGTAGGCTTATTATTTTATTTCATAAAATTTATTTTCATATGCCTACATTTCTGTTATATATGCATTTCAGGTTTGGCAAGCTGCAGTGTAAAATTCAAAGCAGTTCCCCAGATATGTAATGGGTAGAATTCTGATGCTGAGAAATTTACCTGGCACATCTCCTCGATCAAAGATAGAAGGACCATCCATTGACCCTCCATCTTGCAGGTACACATTAACCGACACACAATTCTTGACAGTAAAGTGGAACAAGGAGTGAGTTATTGAAAATTGCCTTGGAACACACCTAAACGGTCCAGTATTAGTCACAGGCATCCACGTCATTGCAACTCTTTAACATTGGAGCCACAGATGTTTTTAGAAGTAGACAGCAGCATGTCACAGCTGCAGGATGCCACTGCGGATGGACTTACACAATATGGTTTTTAATGTCAATTAGTATCACGGTGTCCTGGCATTGCATCATCCCTGCATCTTGCACATGTAACAAGCACTCTGATGAAGCAGTGTGGGTGGGTGGGGAGAAGGGATGCTGCTGGGTCATCCACAATTGGGTTTCATGTCAACCCACTGATGGTGAGATGCTCTGAATCTTACCCTGAACAGGTCTTGATGTTTGGTGCCCGTCGGATATGCATCAGGATTCGCCCTGACTTAGTATACATAGTAAATCTAGCATGGTGAGTTCAATTGCTATTCCTGCCCCCCGGCTCTGCCAGCAGTGCGAATGGCCTGCCTGCATTGCTATGGATCTCCCAGGCTCACCCTCTGGCTCTGGAATTAACTGCATTAATGACAAAGCTGGCTGAATGCAGGGAGAACAGAGTTGCTTCTCTGCCAGTCAGAAAGAATTAAGCAGACATGGGCAGATTAGCCACACAGGATTTTTTTTTTATTTTTTTTTAAGAGTGAGACAGTTCCCTGTGGCCAGAGGACAAAGAGCTACTTTAGCAAGGGAAAGTCAACTGTTTCTGCCATTTATCAGAAGGCTCATTCTGAACCTTTGCCTCTCTCTCAAGCAGCTGAGCAAGGAGACTGCGCCCTTAGGACAATCATACACCCCTTTTCCCAAGCGGGTAATAGGTAGGGACAGGGAGTAGCCAAGGCTAAAGATCTAAGGCCATTGCTTCCATAAATGCATACACTGGGAACAAGAGATTAATGCTACACATGTCTACTGAGAAATGTAACACACTGAGTTCTGTGAAGCTTACTCCCAGGTGAGTGAGTATAATAGGATCAGATGAAACCCCAGCACAAAAACGTAAGAAGAGCCTGCTGGATCAGGCCAAAGACCCATCTAGTCCATCATCCTGTCCTCACAATGGCCAGCAAGTTGCCAAGGGGACCTCTCACACTAAAATGCAGATCAGGGGCTCTGGAAGGAGAGGAATAGGAAAGGCTATTGCTCCACTACAACATGAATCTACTGGTCATGATTACTCATGCCATTAGAATAGAGCCTACTGCGAAGACTGTGTGTTGGTCAGCATGCACTGATCTACACACATAAAACAAATTCACGCACTGGCATCTTCCAAAAACCCATCCCAAACCCCAAAACGTCCCATGGCAATCGGCAAATGGTAATGGGGGCAGGACTGTGTAATCCTGAAGCCCCTAGTCATGAACCGGCACATGGGCGCTGGATATAGATTCAGTCGCTCTGACTCAAGGAATGAGGCAGTTGAGCAGCTCAGCAGCTGTATCCATGACTGAGCAGCCCTATTTAGGATCCACTCTGCTCACTCCGAAAAGAGGGAAGGGGCTAGAAAAGGTGCCCTAAATATAATCTGCCTCCCTTTTCCCCGACTGGATTACCGCGCCCAGTGGGGTCACCACCCAGCGGTCGTAAAAGACAATTGAACTTTGGAACATGGAATATATGGACTTTATTGGATAACACAAAAAGTCACTTATGGACTCACTTTTGAGGACCATGTTTATGGTTACTTGGCTATGAGTGATTGCCAAAGAAGAAGAAGATGACAAGAAGGACCTGAGCGAAATAGCACCCTCTCTCCCTCATGATTCCTTGCAACTGGTACACAGAGCCTTAATATCTCTGACAGAGGAGGCAGACCAGATAGCCATCATAGAAATATATGAGCATAGAGTGGAAGTGTGTGCCCTGTTCTGGCTTCTAAAGGTTTCCTGCAGTTTCTACAGTGTCATGGGCCCCAAAGGAAACATCTGACCGGGAGTAAGAACCAGGATGCTGAGTAGAAGAGCTTCCTGACATTCCACCAGAGATCTCTACTCTCAAGTCTTTCTGTGGAGAACTGGTGCTCTAACTGAACAATGTGCCCATTCTTTCAGGAGCATCAACAGAAAATGAAACCCTTCATGTTTGCCATGGAGTTGGGGACATTCAGTCCCCTGTGCAGTGGCGTAGCGTGGGGGGTGCAGGGGGGGCCAGCCGCACCGGGCGCAACATCTGGGGGTTAGGGTTAGGGGGCGCAAATCCACGGGTTAGGGGCGCAAATCCATGGGTTAGGGGGCGCAAATTACTTGCCTTGCCCCAGGTGCTGACAACCCACGCTACACCACTGCCCCTGTGCACCAGCGAGAATTGCATGTGTCCATCAACACTCACTTAAATTAATCCAGTCTGTGCTGCATCCTTTTACATCGCATTTGCAGCTCCCTCCTCTGCCAAGCTCATTCGGGGAATGCTTTTCCAGTCCTGATCAGACAGCTAAATCCAAAGGGGGGAATCTTTTGTTCTGTCTTTTATTCGGGGGGGGGGTGATGCCAGAGGTAAAAGAGAGCAGAGTTCACAGCAATTCAAGATAGCATAGTTCTCCTTCTGCCTCTGTGTGACTCCATCTCCTTCCCTTTCCCTCTGAGCGACTTTATCTGCAAAGAACATTGCAAAATCATTGCAGGAGGTTTTGGGGTCCTCACCCGACCCCAATGGACGAATAGTGCACTATTAGTCCCATACCTAAAATTCAGACCCAAAAAGGGGAGGGGAAAGGCACAGTCAGGGTATAATAAAAGCAGCTGACATGAACTTCAGATTGAGAAGGCACAGAAGATTATTGCACACACCACAACTGAATCAAACGTCAGTTTAGGCAACAAGTTCCTTAGCTAACATGTGTTTGCTTTTGTCATTCTGTGAAGTTTGCTGTGTCAGTAGAGCAGGAAACTCTTAATCTCAGGGTTGTGGGTTCGAGCCCCACAATGGGTAAAATATTTCTGCATTGCAGGGGGTGGACTAGATGATCCTCATGGTCCCTGCCAACTCTACAATTCTATGATTCTATGAAATAATTGATGAGGATAAACCCATTAAATATCACACGGTGTCTAGAGTGGATGTCAATCATGGAAACCATAGACGTATGTCAAGTATTGTGGTAAGGTCTCAGTGGGTGTCAGTTCAGTTTCATTTCAATATCTTTATTAGAATGAAAACACCTTCATCTCATCCCTCATTCTTATGATGTCATTCTGCTGTGGCCACATCACAGGTGATTGTTATGGCAACACGGTTCTTGCCTTCTGTACTGATGGGAAGATTCTTTCTTTCCCTCTGAGGCTGTTGGACCACTGTCTGGTCTTGTGATAGCATCAGAACAAAGGGACATAGCCTCTGAAAGATCCCATCACAATGCACTACCCTAAGAAGTCCAAGAGTCCTGGCCCTGTAGGGCTCAGACCAAGCTCAAAGGGCCTCCCGTCAGACTCCTCATCATGCCCATCAGACAAGTACAAAGACTATGCTGCCGTTGTTATAGACACAGGCACTGGATACACCAAGAGTGGCCTGGCTGGGGATGAGAAGCCGAGATCCATTGTGCCAAGTGTTGTGGGGGTGCCAAGGTACAGGACCAAGGAAAGCCCATTGTACTACATTGGGAAGAGCATCCCACAGCGGCGTGCGGAGGTGAGCACACACCAGGTAATGACCCATGGGGTCGTGACAGATTGGGATGCCCTAGAGATGCTGTGGCACCATGTCTTCTACACAGAGCTCAGTGTGTGCCCTGAAGAGCTCGCTGTGCTGGTCACCGATTCCCCCATGTCCCCAACGACTAACCGCGAGAAAATGGCGGAGCTGCTCTTTGAGAACTTTGAGGTGCCAGCCATGTTTGTGGCTCATCAGTCCCTTTTGTCGGTGTATTCCTACGGCCGGACAGGCGGGCTGGTGATTGGCTCTGGCTATGGGACATCCTACACCGCTCCTGTCCACGATGGCTACATTTTACCTCATGCCACCTACCGACTGGACATAGCAGGCAATGCCCTGACGGAATACCTGGCCAAGTTGATGGGAGAATCTGGGAACCCTTTCCATAAGGATGAAATGGAGGTGGTATGTCAGATCAAGGAGAAGTGCTGCTATATCCCGGAGGAATATGAGGGTGAGCTGAATGCTGATGAGAAGAAATACCTCATGGACTACACCCTTCCTGACAGGCAGGTTATCTCCATCGGCAGTGAGCGCTTCCGCTGCTCAGAGATCCTCTTCAATCCGACCATGCTGGGCTTCCCAGAGGTGGGGCTTCATGTCCAAGCTATAAGCAGCATCAGGAAATGCAAGCCAGAGCGACAAGCGGACCTGCTTGCCAACGTGCTGCTGGCTGGTGGAACTACCATGCTTCGTGGCTTTTCCGAGAGGATTAAGAAGGAACTGCAGAAGATGGAGCCATCCAAAAAGGTGGGCATCCTGGCTTCCCCCAACCGCACCTTCTCTGCCTGGTTGGGTGGCTCCATTGTGGCGTCGCTCAACTCTTTCCAGAACGTGTGGATCGACCGGCAGGCCTACAATGAGAAGGGGTCCTTCATTGTCCACCGGCACTGCTTCTGATCAAGGCGGTGGCATGCCAGGCTTGGCAAGGGCATGTGTCAAAGGGAAAATCTCCTCTACAACATGCTGTTTTTTTAGCATAGCACTTCTGAGTCAGTTCTGTCGCCACTATTGGAGATGGGGGAGAGAAAAAGGGAGTTTGTAGGGGTTTACAAAAAAATCTAAGAAGAGGTGGGGAGGGAGAGGGAGGGAGAGAGTGGAAATGTTGAACCAAATAATGGATCCTTTAAAAAAATGTGATTTGTTACAGGTAAAGCCTAGCAAAAAAAAGCAGTGCAAGATATGTGTGCCATATTTCTCACATACACACAAGTATGAACTGTCTCACAGGCCGACCTACACACCTGCACATCTTTCTTTAGATCAATTCGTGGCTACTAGCCATGAGGGCTATGTTCTACCTGGTCAATCACTGTGAGAACAAGATGTTGATCTAGGTGAGCCTTTTCCTCTGATCCAGCAGGGCTCTTCTAATGTTCTTACATTTGTGATGGCAGAACTCACCCACCACCATTTGCAGTTCTCACTGGGACTGTTACCCATATTTAGAGATTGTTCCTCCCCCTCACACATTTCCGCCCACTGTCCAAGAAGAGTGCAACCTATAAAACTGCTCATACGTTGAGGCTGATCAAGACTGTGAGGTGAGGAGCTTGGGTCTAGGGAAATAAATGAAAACATAGCATTGCTAACCGTACGTGGCTCCTCCTCCTGATATATATTGAGACTGATGAATACTGCTCCTGCTAAAGAATGCCACTGGAACAGAAGAGTTTATCAAAACAGGGCTTTCAGTCCTTTAACAAGGCTAGTTAGTCAGAATCTCTGCTAAGACCAAAGGACACAAATACAGAATCCTGTGCTTTTTTCTTTGACAAAAGGTGGCATTATCTGCAAATCATGGGGGAGAGGCTTCAAGGTTGGTGTAGTGAAGGATGGATGAGTGAGTGAGTGAGTGAGTGAGTGAGTGAGTGAGTGAGTGAGTGGTGGATAGAGGAGGCATTGTCCAAATCCTCTGGGTCACAAGTAGAGCCCTGCAGGATCAGACCCATGGCCTATCTCACCCAGCATCCTCCTTTCCAGAGTTGCCAGTTGCTGCCTATGGAAAGCCCGCGTGCAGGGCAAGATGACAATAGCCCTTACTTGCAGATGTTCTCCAGAAACTGGTACCCAGGGATCCGCTGCCTCTTATCTCAGGGGTAAACCTATACATCTTTTACTTTGTCTGCATGTATTTCTCTCATTTAATATTTTCACCCCTAAGCAATGGGAAAGTGAAGAGACATTTACAGCTATCTCATAAACCAGAGATTGTGTTGCCATAGACCAGCTATTTGGCAGAGAGCATCTTTTTTTAGGGCTGGAGGTAGTGCAGCCTCTTTTCTCTTACATCCTCCCTGGGGATCCTATGCCAGGAACTTCAGAGATGGTCTTTCTCCTGAAAGAACTGGGAACTAATTCTGTTTCTTTTGCCCTGTCTCCATGACAATCTATGTAATTACCGCTGGTGGACTATTTGTTGCCATGGCAAATTTAAATGCACACTGATCCTTGTGTGTGTTATGCTATGAGTCATTGGCTGAGCTGCCACCCAGCAGGGTCTGTGAACATACTAGCTCTTCACTTTGCTCCAGAAGGAAAGAGGCTGATCAGCTGTGGCGGATCACATGGGGTGGCCTGGCTGTGCTAAAGTTAACACCGAGTGAGGCATCCCAGCACCCTCAGCCTCTCCTATAGGCTCCTTGCAGAATGAGATTCTCCATCCGCAAGACCAGTGAGTTGGCTTGCCACCCTCTCTTCCAAATATCCCCACTGTGATCTGGCTTACTTGGCAGCTGAAAAGTACCTGCAGATGCATTCGGTACTGAGAGGTTGGCCCCCTTTGTTTCCCTTCCAGTGAGAGTCAAAAGTGATGGACAGTCCAAAAATGGATAGTTCACAAGCAGGCAGCAAAGTTGTTGAGAAAGGAAGCTGCCCAGGAACAACTTGCCAGGATGAAAAAGTGCAGGTGGTTCTGGTGTCAAAAACTGTTCCATTAAAAATAAGTGGTGATTTTCAAACCGGAGGAATTAAGTACTCTTGGTGTGTCGGGGGGGGGGGGGTCCTGTAATGATTGCTGCCATCCATTGCATCACTTTTACGCCCACTCTCCCATTTTCCATTATGGCAGCCCTGTTTCCTTTCCCAGCCAGAAAAGTTGGTGGGAGGAAGAAACAGACGAAAAAAAGAGGCAGGGGCAGGTAGTAACTAAACCCAAAGGAGCCTGCTTACCCCTCAGAACAGGCTTCCTCAACCTCGGCCCTCCAGTTGTTTTTGGCCTACAACTCTCATGATCCCTAGCTAGCAGGACCAGTGGTCAGGGGTGATGGGAATTGTAGTCTCAAAACATCTGGAGGGCCGAGGTTGAGGAAGCCTGCCTCAGAATGACCAGGATCTGAGTTCAGATGTTGTTGTTGTTTAGTTGTTTAGTCATGTCTGACTCTTTGTGCCCCATGGACCAGAGCATGCACTCCTGTCTTCCACTGCCTCCCACAGTTTCGTCAAACTTCAAGAACACTGTCCAACCATCTCGTCCTCTGTCATCCCCTTCTTGTGCCCTCAATCTTTCCCAACATCAGGATCTTTTCCTGGGAGTCTTCTCTTCTCACTGAGCTCAGATTGTTGTTAATTGAATTCTCTCTCATGTTGATGCCACACTTGGGGATTAGCAAGTATGCCCTACTCTCCTTATGCCACATAAAAGCAATCCAACCGGATTACTCTGGACAAGCCAATGGATCTTTACAGTCAGTGTATGTGCTATAGCAGGGTAGTCCAACATTCAGCCTGAATGCAGCCCTCAAGGCCTTTTTTTGATGGCCCTCAACAATATTTGATGCCCCCTTCCCACAGCCCTCATGCTGCCTTCCCAAAGCCAGGGAAATGAGGCACAGGGGTCTGACAGGATCCTAGAGTCCTGCTTCTCATGGCCTAGGTGGTGCTTTCACAACTTGGCAGGGTCCCTGTTGAAGTAGTCTTGTGGCCCACTTGGTATGAAAAGTTGGAGCGTCCTGTGCTATAGTATACTTCCTGGAGGTCAATGTGCTTGATGGAGTCCCTCTTCCTTCACACACACCCAGAAGGGGGTGCTGTTCATGATGGACCAGGAGTCCTCTTCAAAGTGGCCAGGAATCAAAGCAGAATTCACATGAGTTTCCCAAGTTCCTCTTGGGCTGGAGGGGCAGTGACTTCACTTTCTGCTCTACCACAGATAGCTGGCATGCCTGCTGTGTCCAGCATGGCTGTGACTATTTGTATAAAATCCAATCAAAATGGTATCCCAAACTGTAGGTAAGAAACAGAAGGAGAAAACTGGCTGGGAGCTTCTCTGTCAGTAGGACTTCAAGCCGTGCCAGCTCTATTCACACATCAGGAGGGAGCCCTCGTTCTTCTGAAGAAGGAAAACTGGGCTGGCCTTCCATGTGGTAAGAGTAATATGCAGCCTGGCTACTTATTTATTCTATTCTCTGGGAAAGTTCTGAGTTGGGCATTCTGGGAAGCAGCACAAACTGGACAAAATGGGGTTGTTATTGGGGATCTGATTATATTGTGCTAAACTCCTCACTTGCAACATAGTCTGAAGAACAGGGTCCAAGTCTTAACTAGGTTGACCCACGTCACTGCATAAGCAATACCCCCCTTTAATCACATTAATGCTATAAATTAGCATTTAATGCTACAAATGCTTGTAAATATTGAGCCGTGTCTGCCTCCCACTGATTAATTGGGAATTATACTTGAGGTTACCACACAGTTCGAAGATTAATAACTGTGTATCTTGCTGTTTGCAGGCTGCATGATTAAACTCTTGATTGGAAGCCGAGTCTACAGTGCACTGCTAATTCCCCCTTGCTTACCCAGCAGTTAATTACAGGCATAGGTGGTCGGCAGTTAGCGTGATCATAGTTCTTGCCTGTGCAAAGTGCAGCCCCCCTCAGCAGTGGCTGAAATAACACCCAGACATTTAGCCAGGAAATTCCGGCAAAGGCCTTGCTGCATAGTGTCACACAGCCAGGGATGCTGGAGCCAGTGGTAGGGCTGGGATCAAGTCTAGTGAGCCAAAACTCAATGTGTGTGCGCTTTGACCTCTCATTAGCTGTAGAAGGTATGTGCTGCAGCAGGAAAGCTTGATATTCTGCCTTTGCCTGGCAAATAGAAGAAACTGCCTTATACTTAGGGTTTAGCCACACTTACCTTTTGCCCAGGACATGGATGGTGCTGTGGTGTAAACCACAGAGCCTAGGGGTTGCCAATCAGAAGGTTGGTGGTTCAAATCCCTGTGACGGGGTGAGCTCCCATTGCTCTGTCCCAGCTCCTGCCAACCTAGCAGCTTGAAAGCACGTCAAAGTGCAAGTAGATAAATAGATACTGCTCCGGCAAGAAGGTAAACGACGTTTCCATGCGCTGCTCTGGTTTCGCCAGAAGCGGCTTTGTCATGCTGGCCACATGACCCGGAAATACTGTCTGCAGACAAATGTCGGCTCCCTTGGCCTGTAAAGCGAGATGAGTGCCATAACCCCAGAGTCATTCACGACTAGACAACTGTCAGGGGTCCTTTACCTTTTGCCCTTTGCCACTCCCCCCCCCCCCCGATGCCACTTTCCCCAGGAAAACTCAATCTTTACTGCTAAATTGGAGCACGTGTCAATTTGGGTTTTGCATGGATTGCTGTTTGCTCTGCTTCAGCGGTAAAGAGTAGGTTTTTGCAGGGAAAGTGGAAGGGCAAAAGGAAAAGGAAGAGTGCTCTGACACAGACTTGGGAAGCCTGGACCTGCGCCTACAAGTGCAGAGCAAAGGGTAAGTGTGGGTGAGCCTCTGAGTCAAGCCACTAGTCCATCTAGCTCAGTATTGTGCACACTGGCTCCAGGGTATCAGACAGGGAATATTCCCAGTCCTACCTGGAGATGCCAGTGATGGAACCTGGGACCTTCTCGTGCAAAACAGATGCTGACCTATGACCCTTCCTGTAGTACCAGGCACCTGCAGCACTTTATGTTTGACATTCTCCAGCATCCCACTCAATTCTTCATCTCCAGCTCCATGTACAACAACCAACCTGAGAGTGCCAGAGCTGCAGAACACATCTTCCGGGTCTAGATATAGGTATGATCACTGACGCCTCCTCCCATGCCAGGAGAGAAGCACATCAGACCAAGGCAGTGCAACAAAAGTCATTTGATTTCCCCATCCACAACAGCTGTGAAAGGGTGGTGGCGGCAGCTAGGAGTTGGAACTTTACCTTGGGGATAGAACATATGCTTTGCATGCCAAAGTTTCCCAGATTCAATCCTCAGCCTCTCCAGGTAGAGCTGAGAAGTCCTCCTGCCTGAAACCCTAGAGTAGGGGTCAGCAAATTTACCACGCCTCGGGTCGGTGTCTCCAGCACCAATCGCGCAGCAAGCCAGAGGGCTGGGGAGCGTGTGCCCATACGCGTGTGCACACACTATTTCCGGCGCACCTCTGGGTCAGAGGAGCACCGGAAATAGCTTGTGTGCATGTGCACAGGCCTCCTCCGACCCAGATGTGCACCAGAAATAACGTGCATGCGTTAATAACACTTGTGCATGCGCGCAAGTTGTTTCCGGTACTCCTCTGACCCAGAAGTGGGCAGCTGTGCAGCGCAGCACTGATAAGAGTGGGCAGCGGCAGTGGGGGTCGCTGCAGGCCGGATAAACATGTCCTTCAGGCCTTACCCACCCCACAGGCCTTAGTTTGGGGACCCCTGCCCTAGAGGGTCACTACTGTTGGTTTCTATTTCCCTCACTGAGCAGCAACTGCAGTCACAAGACATTGTTTTGCATTCCACAGTCAGAGTTACTGTTGGATTCCCACGGGAATGGGAGACTGGATGTGACATTCACTGGTTTCCTGTTTTTCACTGTTCTCTCGGTGTTCTTTGTTTCTGAGAGGTGTTGCTTCTCTGCTCTCACAGAGGCAAGATGCAAGAGTGTAAATAAAAATTAAGAATGTAGCACATACTGCTTATCCTTCTGCTGTGTGACGACGCTCTGCTTGGGCTCAAGATAAGACGAGCCTGTATCAGCTTCAGATGGACCGAAGCTGGTCAAAATCTCACAACTACCACTCAGTGTCAGCCATACTGAGTCAGATAGACCAAGGCACTGGCTTGTGGCATCTCTGTGAAGAACTTGTTCAGTGAGGGGAGAAGTTTGTCCCAAGTTGCAACATTTTCAGCCCACTCAGGAATAGAGAGAACATGTTGGAATATATTCCCAAGGCTCATCTAGCCTTTAAAGGCACTTCAGACATTCAGCTTTTCCTACACAGAGATAGATCTTTAAGAAAATGCAAGAATGGGGCTGCAAGAGTGTTAGTAGCGTAAAGAAAAAAACAGCACACATTATGGCAGGCAACTCCTTTCCTATATGGACATCTCTCAGTGTGAAAAATATAAGGCATATAACAGACCACAGACATTTTTAAAATTTGTTAATTTTATATCCTTCCTTTCTTCCAACATGGGGTCATACATGTGGTTTCCAAGAGGTCTCCCAATGGGCCCATGAGGAGACCCAGACCTGCTTAGCTTGAAATTATTTGCCTTCAGACCGCACCCTGGGCATATTGGATTGCTGAAATTCAGCAAACATACAAATCCCCAGGCTGTCGCTATGAGAGCTAGGGGCAGCATGTTGAAGCAGTTATTATTATGCCCTTGGGCAGTGAGTATCAGCTGTAGTTTTTTGCAGCTTTAAAGGGTTCAGATCTGCATTGCTCCCTAGAGCTCCTATATTTCTTGCTTCTTTTTAGCCTGTCTCCCCTGCCATAAAGAAGACTCCCTTCCCAATAAAAGACACCTTCCATTGTTGGCCTCAGTTCAAGTTCTTGAGACAGCCCTGCATTTTAAATATGTATCAAAATATATCACATCCTGGTCCCATAAATTGATGTTAATTTATTTATTATGCTTCTTTTTCTATATATAAAAGGAAATATATGTCCACATATGTCATCTCTTACAAAGATAGATGGCTTCCAATAACCATATACCTACCACGTCTGTCAAGACCCCAATGACCGGCTGGTAGAAGGGGACACTTGAAGCTGAGAAGTGATCCCAACAATGACCCTGGAAGACACAACTTCAAAAAGGTGGAATGTTGAACCCAGGGCATCTGAAGCTCCACCTGGAGATGACCAAATGATAGGAGGAGCCACCTGTCTGATGGGAAATCAGACAGACATCAGCAGCCCATATTGACTGAAGGGAAATGCTGTGCACTTCCTAATGCCACATGCACCCCTCTCAAATTGTCCAAAGCCTTACATTCACCTATTGCTCCATATTTGAGATGCCAACAGGTCCCCCAAGGAAAAGTCAGAAGACCAAAGGGATGTTAGAGCCTGGAGCAAAACATGGGTCCTTTAAGAGCTCCACTCACCACCCAGTATGACAGTTCATCCTCAGATGCCTTCCCTATAAAGAGTGGTGTAAAACAGGGCTGTGTTCTCACCACTCTTTGGCATATCTCCCTTTTGCTCTCCTATGCATTCAGCTTGACTGAAGACAGTGTGCACTTCCATTCCAGAGGCAAGTTCAACCTGGCACGTCTCCACAACAGGACCAAAGTGCAGTGGGTTCCTATCCAAGGTATGTTGTTTGTAGATGATGCAGCCTTGACAGTGCACTTCAAGCAAGCTCTATAGAGACTCATCAACCATTTTGCCCAACCTTGCCTGGAGTTCCGCCTCACCATCAGCCTGACAAAGACCAGAATCCTGGATCAGAACATTGCCAGAATTCCACACATCAGCATTGGTGACCACATGCTTGAGGTGGTAGATGATTTTGTCTATCTGGGCTCCACCATAATAAGCAACCATTCCATCGATGCTGAGCTGGACAAACATATTGGTAAGGCAGCTATGGCAATGGTTGCTGAACTAAAACTTCCATCAGCCAGGTGTTGCTGAACGACAACTTCCACCAGCCCAAGCATAGTCAATGGCTAGAGATGATGGGAATTTATTTCAGCAACATCGGGGGGATAAAAGGTCCCCACATCAAGTAAAATGTTTGGGAAAATTAAAAGGGTATTTCACAGCTGAGGCACCGCCACCGAAAGGTCCCTCTCCCACATTGTCACCCACGTTACCTCAAATGGCAGGGGCATGCAGAAGAGAGCTTCTGAAGATCTTAACAGTGGGACAATTTGATAGTCTTCAAGGGCAGCCCGATGTATAAACATGCTACATCACTCTAACATGGAAGTCAGGCTTTTTATGCCCCCAAAGGGATACATCTGGTGGAAAACTGAAGAGCACACACAAGCAACAAACTTCTTCCTTCGATGGGAGTGCAATAACATCTAGAACATGCTGAACATCATGCTTCCATACAGATAAGCCACCCAGCCGCTAAGAGCACCTCTCTTGGAAAACCGGGAGTCCTTTTTACCTTTCTTTATTGTTTCTTTTTCTTTTTACCTTCCCTCTTTTTCTTTCTTTCTCTCTTTTCTTCTTCCTGCTTCTTTTGCTTTTTATTTTCTTCTTTTCTTGTTTTCTTTCTTTCTTTGTTGTTGTTGTATTTGTTGTCGTCTCTCTTCTTTGTTTCTTCTTTTTTCTTTGGAGTCCTATGCACAGGGCCTTTATCAAGGTCCGGCGATGGTATACTCACAGGGTGGTGTAAATGGTTGATGGAGGACCCTGGGTGGGAGGCAGAGAAACGTTGGTCTCCCAGAGTGAGAAGCTGGGAGGAGATAGGCAAGTTATACCAGGTGAGAGCTAGGAGGGGCTGCTCCCTTCTGTGAGTTAAAAACTATCTTTAAGAGAGGATTCTGTGTTGTACTTATTCCATCTGTACTTTTTGTAGCTGTTTTCTGTTTTTTTATTTACATTAGTTCTCTATATCTTATTGTTTTATGGGGAAAAAAAGTAATAAAAATCTTAACAAATAAAAGATATTCCATTGATTGGCCTCCCAGGGCTGCATTATAGGCTGTCTTTTATTAAAATCTTTTATCCAAATTTGTATTTAAAGTTTTAAGCAGGGTGTGGGTGTGGGTGTGTCTCACAACCAGGAAATTCTGTGTTCTAAATATCCCTCAAATATAGAAAAATTTAATTCAATTTTTCCAAATTGAAGAGGTGCAGGATGAGGCCGTGCCATGTATGAAGCAGATTCCTCTGACAGCAAATCAGGACTACTAAAATATAAGGAAAAGCAAAATTGTCTTGGTACATCCAATGAACCTCCCACATTTGTCTGGGTACATTTATTATTCCCTTCCATTCTTGATCCAAAAGCAGTTTGATCTGCACAAAGCAGTGACATTTCTGCTGCCACTGTCTTGTCAGGGCGAGACAGAACTTTTTCCTCCCTGATTCTCATGAGATACCTTTTATGATTCTGGATAGCCTAAAGAAAGTTGGACTTTCCTCTGCCCCCTGCCCTTCTGAAATATTTGAAGCAGCAGAGTAGAAAGAGTCTCACTTGTTTCTCTATTGTGATGGGTACATAGCTGTTGCTTCTGGGCTTGGAGAAATCTTTGTTCCTCCTGCTTCCTATCTTTTGTCCTGCACCACTGAGTGTAATTAATTAGTGAGAAGCTGCATTTTGCTTTTGCACATACAGCTATAGAGAAGACTCTGCTTATATCATAAGACCTTGACGACAATGTCCATTTTAAAAATATTCCTACTCCACAACACCAGTAATTATTTTTTCCAGGGAATATGACTGAAACAGCTCAAATATGTCATGTGTGTGTGTGTTTAATTTTAGTTTTCATTTCATTCTTTTGTCTTTGTTTCTTCTTATTCTTGTGTGTTATTGAAGTGAGTTTTCTTGTTTAAATAAATAAATATTATTAAAAGAATCTACTATTAAAAGAATCTACTAGAGAGATTGGAAGGACAGATCATGAAGCTGAGGCTCCAATACTTTGGCCACCTCATGAGAAGAGAAGACTCCCTGGAAAAGACCCTGATGTTGGGAAAGATGGAGGGCACAAGGAGAAGGGGACGACAGAGGACGAGATGGTTGGACAGTGTTCTTGAAGCTATAAGCATGACTTTGACCAAACTGCGGGAGGCAGCAGAAGACAGAAGTGCCTGGCGTGCTCTGGTCCATGGGATCACGAAGAGTCGGACACGACTAAACGACTAAACAACAACAACAACACTAAAGAGATATTTGCATGCAGGGGGTGGAGGTGTAGCAGCCCATTATGTTGCTGAACCTAACAAATCCATAATCATAAATGGATGTTCCAAATAAGATGCTTCAAATCATTCTGATATCCAGAAAGACCACGGAAGGGTTAATCCCCCCCTGCCCCCTTCACATTTCTTCAAACTGGAGAGAGTGCAAGGATCTGAATCACACTTCCTATGGTCAAAAATACAAGGTACCTTCTACAGGTAAGAGAATCCTTGGGTGCTCTATCCTCTTGGAAAGCAAATTCTACAGCCCTTGGGTCTCCCCATAAATCTGCTTAGTACTTGCTTGCCTGATTCCAGCACCCTAGGAAAACCTGACAGCTAGATCAGCTTCTAAATTCCTTTGCCACCTGCAGTGGCTGCTGTCAGTCCAGATAAGCCAAGCTGTCAACAACCCTACAGGACAACTGCTGGAGAATTCAAGGTGGGATGAATCTCATCAGTCCTGCAAAATGAGCTGAGTCAAGAGGGGGGAGCGTGGTCAGTTCTGATGGGAAAATAATTACTGTCTGAAAAGCGCCTGGCACAGAAGCTCACTTACAATTATTGAGAAACAAGCTGGTTTTGGAAGGGGTGTCTGGAAATGGCCGAGATACAATGCTTTTAATAGTGTGCTCCTCTCCACTCACAATGCCCGCCCAGAACCTTGAGGATGTTATAGTCATCCAAAGGGTTTCAGAGTTGAACCAGATGTTAGAAGGGAGATGCAGGTGGCAAACTTTTTAAATTTTATGTAGCCTCAGGAGGTTGTGATTGAAAGTGGGGAAAGGGTATGGAAGAGCTGTTTTCTATTTCCCCCTCCAAGTATAGGGATGCATCTATTTTCCCATACAGGTTGGAAAGAGCATCTGCGGCAGTTTGAGCAGAAAAACTGCCCAGGAGAGAAAGAATTCCAGTTCTCCCCAAGTCCTTGGAAGTGATGGCCGTTAACTCAAGGCTGATTTAAGGAGTCACAGTCAAACCAAAGATCCACTGGGATGAAAGAGTTTGAATTTGACACATCTTGGACTTTCCCAGCTACACTGGGATACGGCTCCATCTGCACTATGGAGTATTATACTACTTTAAGCAGCCGTTGCTTCCCCCAGAGAATCCTGGGAACTTTAGTTGGTTAAGAGTGCTGAGAGATGTTTAGGAGAGCTCTTTTCCTCTCACAGAGCTACAACTGACAGAGCTCCCTGGGAAAAGGGATTGATTAAACCACTCTGGTGACAGTAGCTCTGTGGGAGGAATAGGGGTCTCCTAACATCTCTCAGCATGCTCAGTCACTGCAGTTCCCAGGAGTCTTTGGAGAAGCCATGACTGTTCAAAGTGGTATGATACTGCTTTAAATGTATAGTGCAGATGGGGTTAAGCCCACACCCCCAACTGAACTGGAGATACACCAGAATAAGTTCCTCATCCAGATTCAGAACTTAAGAATGTGGAACTTAAAGTGGCATAAGTCCCCTAAAGGGGGATGTGACAGGAGTATGGTAGGGACAGGGAAAGGAGACACACCCATTCCAAACCATGTTCAGCTCAGTCATGTGACCTAGGACCCAATCCTCAAAACCTGGGCGCACACTCACCTGTCGACCTGCCAGCCTTCCTGGAGGCTCCTAAACAGTTTGGAATAGGGTTGACTTACACCAGTGTAAGTTGGGCTGGCTTCCTATAGTTAGGATTGCTCTGTTAAGCCTTGGGGAGATGCTTTCACGCCCTGCTCTGGGAAATCCAAGGGTTCCTTGAAAGCTGGCCAGGGTATCTCAATAAAAGGGTGGGGAGGAACCATAACTCAGACATTCCCAGCTCCAGTTCCTGCTGTTGCTAATGAAAAGGCCCCAAGTAGTGGGTAACAGAAAAGACCCTTCTCTATCTAACAGCCTGCAGAACCATGATCAGTCAGTGCACACCAGCTGTGGGGAACTTTTGGCCCTTAAGATGTTGCTGAACTACAACTCTCATTGTCCTTAGCAACTGATCATGTCTGCTGGGGCTGATGGGAATTGCAGTTGAGAAACATTGGGAGGGCAAAAGTTTCCTTTCATGTGATATAGACAACCCTGAGCTAGGTGGGCAAGTCACAACAGGGAAGCTTCTCTATTTTCAAACCTATTTTATTTTAAAGATAAACCTATGTTATTTTCCTTACTAAGTTTCTATCCCACCTGTCATCCAAGAAGCTCAAGATGGCAAAATGATTACTTCCCTCTCCATTTTATCCTCCGAACAGCCCAGTGGGGTAGAGGAGGCTGAGAAACAGCTTCCCATCCTTCTCAAACCACAGAACAAAGGCATAAAGTGATAGAGGGTGCTGACAGAGCTCCTTGACAGGGGTACAAGGGACCCTCAGTACACCTCTGCCTGCAGTTCACACACAGCACAGGCCAGGCAAGTTGGGCCTAGCCACAGACTCACATGAACTACCAGTGTACTAGTCTTGAAAGGCATGATTGCAAAATAGCTGGTGTGATGCTCCTCTGCAGTCTGATTCCCCTTTGTCTTAAGGGGAATCAACCTGACTCCTTTCATCCTAACACACCAAAGAACAATAGCAGGTGGGTGGAAGGAAAATTGCCAACACCTTGAGTAACCATAGACACGACCTCAAGGCCAAAGTTCTGCCTGGGGCAGATATAAGTGGATTCGTCATTCACTTGTATTTGCCACCCAGCCTACCTATTTAAAATGTGTTAAATACATTATGAAAGACGCAGGCAATAGCTGTGGATCCAGACAAAGAGCCTGGAAATCTCTGTCTTGCTTAACAACTCCATTTCCCTCCCTTGCTGGCACCTAAGTTTTCAAAAAGTAGAAGTGGTAAAAAGGGTGCTGTCGCCCTTGCTTGCTAGAGAGCTCTAGAATAGACTGTATTTTCACATTATAATGCAGCCAAATCAGCTCAGTAGCTGAATTTTTGTCATGCTGCTTTGCTTAGCTATTCCAGATCTTCCTCCCTCCACACTGGAACAAGATGCTTGCATCTTGACACTGTCTTCAGCCTCCAGCAGGCTCATAACTTGCTGGGACAGATTATTTTAATGAACTGGAATTTCTGCTTGTCTCCCTAGCCCAGCCAGTCCCGAGCAGAGGCGATTGCTTCGGCTATCAACCAGCAGCATATGGGCCAAGAATGTCAACACAGAACAAGCAGGGCTTGATCGGGGAGGCTTTCAAGAAATTGCTGGTTTATTTTCCCCCCTTTAACAAGCTGGTGATGCATGAAGGGCTATGGGTGGGGGCTGAGGAGAGGGAGATAGCGCAGAGGCTGCATTTTGCTCCCTCTCTAAGCACAGCCATTGCTTTCCCAGAATACAGAATGCATTTAGCAAGACAAATTGAAAATGATCGAGCCAACAAGTTGTGTCACATGCTGCAGGGGGACACAGAGAAAAAGTATAAGTCACCTGATAATCCAACAGGGGGGAAGAATTGCTTCCCAACCCCATTTTCCATTGAATTGCTTCTGAAATAAATTTTTGTAAAATAAAATCTTATAAAGACCTGAAAAAGTCCTAGTAGCTGAAGAAAACCAATGCTGACTTTATTCTATTGCACAAATCAAATTCCACATAGGAAGTCCATGGAAGTGATAGCCATTGAACTTGTCCCAGACCCACTTCAGGCCTTCTCCCACCACTGCCTCCAACTTGTCACCCGGTTAACTAAGGGTGCTCAAGGAACCCAGATGATCCAAGGGTACCCTGTTATCATTATCATCTTGGCTTTCTTGAGTGGCCTTGGAGCAGATGTATGAAATCTCCTGGGAAATAGCTTTGGCCCTATCCAAACTATTTAGCTTCCTCCAACACTTTTCAGGTGTCTTACTTGCAAACTTCCAAATTTTGCTTCAATTTTCATGCTGCATTTTTACTGTAGCATGAATTTTCATATGCAACATCCCACTTCACCATATGTTGTAAGAACCTGTGAAGAGTGCATGAAAGTTAATGCAAGTATAAATGACTAGGCCACCTCTAAGATATTTTTTACCTTCTTGCTGTCACAGACTCAGCGAGCCCAGAAGAATCATCTGGTATGTCCCTTCTTGGACTGTGGTACTTCAGGATGCAGAACGGGGGTTAGAAGACCTCAAGGGTAGCCAACATGGGGCCCTGAAGCTGTTGTTGGACTACAACTCCCATCATCCTATACCATTGTCCATGCTGTTGGGGGCTGGTGGGAATTTTGGTCCAGCAGTAGGTGGAAGGCATCACATTGGCTACCTTGCACTACATATTCAATATTGTTCCATGTCTTCTACCTTATAGATTGTCAACATGCTGGAGAAAAGGGTTCTGGCTTAACTCTCTCCCCACCCCCAAATACTGGTTTACTCTTTGGAAGGAATCTTTGAACTGGAGTACACTCAACAATGCAACCCTGCACCTGAATTCAGTCCCAGGGGGCAGGTGTTGAGATGCCTGTACCATGTGACTGCTCTGATTGTGTAGATCTGGCCTGATGCAGGAACCCTTCTGTAATCTTGGTTGGCACAAAACACTTTGATTGCTGTAAGGTGTTTTACTCCATCCTGCACAATATTCCATTTTTCCAATTAGCACCATATCATACCCTTATTAAACAGATTAAAAACTGGTTAATTAATAGATCTCAGGATGTACTTGTTAATTAGGAAATGGGTATGTGTTTCTAGCAGAGTCCACCAGGGATCAGTTCTCAACCCAGAGCTAATTGATATGTTAAACAGTGATATGAATGAAAATGGAAAGTCAGCGCACATAAAGTTTCTAGGGGACAAAAATTGTAGAAAGCTACAAGGATAAGTCATTAATACAAAACCCTCTAAGTGTACTGGTACAACCGATGTACTTCAGAAGCATTCATTTTTATACAGCTCATTGTGATGGCGTATATTTAGGAGCAAAAAGAGCTACCAAGAGACAGGATTGTACCCTGAATACCAGTGGCATAGAAGTTTGCCTTTGAATGTTATGAGATGGGTTACACATCACCATGACATGGATTGTTATATACTGTTTGTATCACACACCCTTCGAGACCAGGAATTGCCACGTTTTGGGGTGCAGAATGGGGAGGCTCCTCAGTGATAGGAGGTGGTTTCAGAGGCTGCTCTGCAGCAGGAGGTCTCAGATTAAGGGTGCTGTAGGAGTGACACTCACCTTTGACAACCTGCTCAGTCTCTCACACATGGCTGCCAGACCCCTCCCACGATTAGACACTTCTTGGGGTCCCAATTCCATTTCCCTCATCCTGCTAGGGATCCTCCAGCTCCAACTCTCTGAGTTCCTTCCATTCCATCTTGATATCTGACCTCCCCTTTATGACACCTCCTCAAGGCTCATGACAATAACATGAGGGTGGGCAACCACTAATTATACAGCTTACAAGTTGAAACCTGCTGAAAATCACGGAGTGTGTCCATTGAAAGGAAGGTGATGGAAGGGAGGGAAGAGGGAGGGGGCACTGCCAATACATTCACTTTTGTAGCCTCCCACTGAAGTTGCTGCACTCTGTCTAGATCCCATCTCCTGATAGCTTTGGAGAAGGGTTCTAATTATTAGCTAAATGGCAAATATCACCAACAAATTTTCTGGATTCCTAACAAAACCTTTCCCCAGCATTCCTTCACAGCTGTCCAAGAGGAGTGGTGGTCAATGGAGACCCGTGAGTCCAAAAATCAGCTGGTGAACAAGTTATCCCATTGTAAGGTGCTGAAACTTGGAGCACTCCATTTCCTTTAGGACTCTTTGTTCTTCAACACCAGCTATTATCCTTTTCCATGAGCACTTGAGCCTGTCAGGAAGTAGGTAGCGTTTGGGTAAGTCAAGTTTAAAGCTGGTCTACATAGACAACATCAATAGGCAAGGACTATATATAAAGCAGATAAGTTCAGCCAAGAAGCTCTTTTGCAATGAATGAAGGAAAAACAGGACCTTGGACAGCTCCAAGTGAGCCCTGCCGGCTAAAGTTCTGGCATTTCAGAGAGGAGGCATACCTGGAGATTCCAAGGATTGAATCTGGGATATTCTGCGTGCAAAGCAGAATGCTCTGTCGGTGAGCTCTGGCCCTTGCATAGAACTGCAAGGCAGCAACAATACATCCTGTATGTTCTTCCAAGCAAAAAGCCTGTCCAGAGCTGCACAGCCCTGCCCCTTCATCTACATAGCCCCACTCTGAGTTCCATTTCTTGGTCACATTACTGTGTGACAAAAAAGTTCACTTCTATGTTATAGCTCCTAAAATATTTCGACCTCTCCTGGAGCTGCTATACTGCAGGAAGGTGGAAGCTGCTAAAGTGAACCAAGAGATCAAGATGGCTAGAAGCTTCCCAAGCTCCTCCCTCCCCTGATTCCCCGGGGCTCCTGCCTTTCCCCCTGTACACTCACGCAGACACCGACCAGCTGTAGGCTGACTCCTGTTTTCCTGCCTTTCACACCCCGGCTACAGTCGCTTCCCGGCTCTTACAGAGAGTGTGATTTTCACAGCAGGGAGTCATCACCCAGTTATTTACAGAGTGCAAGACGTTACTGGCAGTTCCTCCTATCCACTCAGCACTGCGCTGCTGCAAGTTGCAGCAAGCACATGCTATTTATAATGTGGGGGGGGGGGACCGGCAAAGCAGGGCTAAGGCAAAAGGAACCCTGAACTGTGTATAGGAGCCATGGGAGGGGCTTCACATCCTCCGCTCAGAGAACAGCTGCACGCAGAAACACAGAAAGAAGGTGACCAAGAGGTGTTCAGAAGCATGCCAAAGATTCATGCAGGCACTAACCACTCCTCTTCTGGAAAGGAGTTCCTACCAAATTGCTGCAGAGTAAAAACTCAGCAGTGGCCAGAAGATTGGAGAAGATCAGTCTACATCCCAATCCCAAAGAAGGGCAGTGCCAAAGAATGCTCCAACTATCGCACAATTGCCCTAATTTCTCACGCTAGCAAGGTTATGCTTAAAATTCTACAAGGAAGGCTCAAGCAGTATGTGGACCGAGAACTCCCAGAAGTGCAAGCTGGATTTAGAAGAGGCAGAGGAACCAGAGACCAAATTGCAAACATGCGCTGGGTTATGGAGAAAGCTAGAGAGTTCCAGAAAGACATCTACTTCTGCTTCATTGACTATGCAAAAGCCTTTGACTGTGTCGACCACGGCAAACTATGGCAAGTTCTTAAAGAAATGGGAGTGCCAGATCACCTCATCTGTCTCCTGAGAAATCTCTATGTGGGACAAGAAGCTACAGTTAGAACTGGATATGGAACAACTGATTGGTTCAAAATTGGGAAAGGAGTACGACAAGGCTGTATTTTGTCTCCCTGCTTATTTAACTTATATGCAGAATTCATCATGCGAAAGGCTGGGCTGGATGAATCCCTAACCGGAATTAAGATTGCCGGAAGAAATATCAACAACCTCAGATATGCAGATGACACAACCTTGATGGCAGAAAGTGAGGAGGAATTAAAGAACCTTTTAATGAGGGTGAAAGAGGAGAGCGCAAAATATGGTCTGAAGCTCAACATCAAAAAAACGAAGATCATGGCCACTGGTCCCATCACCTCCTGGCAAATAGAAGGGGAAGAAATGGAGGTAGTGAGAGATTTTACTTTCTTGGGCTCAATGATCACTGCAGATGGTGACAGCAGCCACGAAATTAAAAGACGCCTGCTTCTTGGGAGAAGGGCAATGACAGGCCTAGACAGCATCTTGAGAAGTAGAGACATCACCTTGCCAACAAAGGTTCGTATAGTTAAAGCTATGGTTTTCCCAGTAGTGATGTATGGAAGTGAGAGCTGGACCATAAAGAAGGCTGATCGCCGAAGAATTGATGCTTTTGAATTATGGTGCTGGAGGAGACTCTTGAGAGTCCCATGGACTGCAAGAAGATCAAACCTCTCCATACTGAAGGAAATCAACCCTGAGTGCTCACTGGAAGGACAGATTGTGAAGCTGAGGCTCCAGTACTTTGGCCACCTCATGAGAAGAGAAGACTCCCTGGAGAAGACCCTGATGTTGGGAAAGATGGAGGGCACAAGGAGAAGGGGACGGCAGAGGACGAGATGGTTGGATAGTGTTTTCGAGGTTACCAGCATGAGTTTGACCAAACTGCGGGAGGCAGTGGAGGACAGAGGTGCCTGGCGTTCTCTGGTCCATGGGGTCACGAAGAGTCGGACACGACTAAACGACTAAACAACAACAACAACAAAAATACGAAGCAATATAAAGTTATCTCTCTCTCGTCTCTAGCGTTCCCCTTCTACCTGGGCTTCTCTCGATGATGGGCTGGTGCAAAGCCCTTCTTCCTGCCACATTTTACTACCTTCCTTCTGTTTTGTTAATTTGTAAAACTAAAACGCACCGTTGCAGCAGCACCTGCTTCCCTCGCCGCTTCACTTCGATGCCAGAAGCAGCTCAAGTTTTCTCTTTCTTCTACTGCCTCTCTGCCATGTAACCTTCATTCCTTTCTCAAACTGCAGTGTGGGAAAGGGACAGATAATTAACTTTTGATAGGTGCATAATCTACACTCAGGTGAGCGTGGGTGGGAGCAACACAATCAATTAACTCTGGATAAGTGGATGATCTACTGTGTAGATTCTACACCAACTGCATTGGGAGGTGAGCTGACATTTCCGGATGTTATCTCATTCATGCTACTGCTGCAGCTAGAGGTATTGAATTGCCTTGCTTTGGCTGGACCCATGCAGAGGTGTGCACTTGGTCCACAGAGGCAGAAGCGAGAACCAGGCACAATGTAGTGCATTTGGGTCCCACAGGCTTTGCCAAACAACCTGGCCATCCTTTCGGGCCAGGAATAAGCTGCACAAGAGAGAAAACCTAAGCCTGCACTGGATATGAAGCAATGGCATAACCAGCAGTGGGAGCCCAGTACTACAGGTTATGGAGCAGAAGCTTGAGCAAAGGCATTAGCTAAGCATTAGGCACAAACATCACCATTTGGAGTGGTAGTAAGGAATATTTTTCAGCCCAAAGACCACATTCCCTTCTGGATGGGCCACATGCCAGGGGTAGGCAGAGCTAGAGGCAAACAAGGGGAGGAGCAATAAAGGTAAATTCTACCTTTGTACCATGGTCTATGTTCTGCACACACTCACTCCTTTCTGTCCTCCATACAGGCAAGCCAAAGGCATTGTTGTGGTTCAAGGACACATTCCAGCCAGGCAAAAACACTCAAGGATGGCACGGAGCAGAGACAGTGATGAATGTGGTTGGGGGAGAGGGATTGTGGCTGTGGAGGGGGTATGGTCAGGGAGAAGATGTCCTTTGATTCTGAATGGACAATAATTGGTTACTTCTAAACACTGAGCTTCTAAGATTCCGATTCTAAAAGCCCTGTATTGGGAAGGTGTATTTTTAAAATAAATTTTACTTTCCATTTTTCAAAAGTTTACAGACATACGAATTATAAACACACAAATCGCATACATTTCCAATACACATATATGTTTGACTTCCCTCCCCTCCTTTTGCGGTTTCTTTTGAATTTTAATTTTTTTTATACTGCATTTTCCACATTAATCCATTTTTAAGTTATTCTTTAGTTTCTCTTGATAATATGTTTAACTGCTTGTTTTACGTAAACCCTGCTAACTTATTTGCATACAAGAATTCTTCAAATATCCCACAAATTTTCTCTGACCTTTAATAATTTTCTTCACTTCTTGTCTTCTTATTACACCTGTTAGTCTTGCCATTTCAGCATAAAATATCAGAAAGTTTTTAATGTTTGACGTTTATTATTATTATTTTATTTTATTTTATTTTATATTTTATTTTATTGCTGAAAGCTGCCCAGAGTGGCTGGGGGAACCCAGTCAGATGGGCAAGGTATAAATGTTGTTGTTGTTGTTGTCATTTTAAGAGGAGTTAAAAACTAAATTAACTGCTTCCGCTTGGGAGAAAGACCTTGACCACAGTCTGAAAAACAAGCCATACTAGAGACAATCAGGAATGTGATGGAACATAACAAAAATATCCTGTCTCTGTGGAAAGCCATATGGAGATCTGTGTTTGTGCTCATCACATATTCAGAACTATGAACTCTTCTCGTCACCCTGATCTCTAAAGGCTCACCTGGCACCTTCATTACATATCTTTAGGCACCAGGGAAAAACATTTCTTTTCAACCAGGCGTCCAGCTGATTAACATTCTGTGGTTTTTTAATATGCTTGTGGGAGGAGGGGTTATTGGCTCATGTTGTTGTTGTTTTATTATGCATTTTGTATTCTCATTTTGTATTTTTCTGGGATCTTTGGGTGAAGGATGGTATATAAATTTAATAAATAATAGTAGTAGTAGTAAGAATAATGATAATAGTAATAAAGGATACCATACAAATGTTTAACAAGTACAGAGAACAGCAACAAAGTTATTAGGGGTTTTTGAATGGCATCTATAAAAAGATCAAACTATGCATGTTGGGGAAAGATCTGTTTGCTTAAATCTGAGTCTGCCCCAACTAAAGCCAAAGTCTTGTTTTTAAGAACAAATGCAGCACATTGGGTGAGGAAATCTGAATCTTCCCTTTCCCAGTGGTCTGTTTCCCCACAGTCTATCACCGAAATACCTCTCTTCTCCCCTAGCTAGGCTGTAAGTGATCTGAACCCGCTGTGTTCATGCAGCACCACTCTCAGGCAGGCAGCTGGTTTTTGCACTATAAACAAGGGAGAAAAACTGAGCCTGCAGTGGGTAGGAAGTGTTGCCATAACCAGCAATGGAAGCCCAGTGCTACTGGTTACTGAGCAGAAGCTTGAGCAAAAGTGTTGACTGAGCATTTGGCACAAGCATCACCATTAAGAGGTGAGGAATATTTTTCAGCTCAAGACCACATTCCCTCAGCTACCCATTTATCAGGTGATTGCTGAGACAGGCAACAATAAAAGTTATTGCTGAGATGAAACTCCATTGGGGACACCATTCCTAGGTCTGAGGAGTCCATGACTGAAAGACCACAGACCCAACTGGAAGGCAGGTGCAGAAGGCAAGAAGGCAAGAAATTGGAACCATATGGGGCTAAACTGGAGGCTCTTCTGAGCAATGAGTTGCCCAAATGGAGAAAATAGAGAGGACCTTAGAGGATATATAACAAGCCGGTTGACTCTCCCAGCATCCAGTATCAGAAAGATACAGTTCATGGTATCTACCTACAATTCACTATTCCAAACAGCAGCCCTGGTACTGCAAGGAGAAAAGAATCAGTAACTGGTCCACATTGTTTTTCTGGTTTAAGACTCACAGTGCCCAACACCATTCTGCTTTGATATCCATCATTATGGTTGTCCAGGACCTACCCCACCTTTCAATCCTTGGGAAGTCCAAAACAGCTAAAACAATAACAAAAACCCTCATTTAAAGGGGAGATAGGTGAAATCATTGCACTGCATGTTTCCCAGATTCTGCTAGTTCCCCCCACCTGCCGCCCACAACCAGGAAAGGGCCTGGGCTTAAAATGTAATGTTGTTATCCTACACATTTCTTGTTTTACTTGCTGTTTGCAGAGCTTTCTGTGCTATTCTTCATATTGTCTAGTTCTGCCCTTGGACAGTTGCCAGGCAAAGAAGACTGGGCTAGCATATTCATGCGTGGGCCTGATCCAGTCTGGCATCTTCTGTTCCTAGGCCCACTTGTCACAATGGATGGGACATGGATGCTTTAAAAAATAATAATAATGGATGAAGAAGAGGGAGTTTAAAGTAAATCCGAGTCGGAATGAGCTTGTTTTATTCTTTGCCATTGGAAGCCTACCCAGAGAACTTTCACAGTAGAAAGAGGAAAATAAAATATAAAAACCCAGAATGAATTGCCAGACCTTTCCTCAGAGACTCCAGTAGCGAAGTGAAGAGATAGATATGGCTGGTTGCCAAGGTGATGTTTTCCTTTTAAAATGTAGGCGGCGAGGGGGGGAGCTCACAGACTATTTAAAACAAAAACTCACACATTGCCCCTGAGATGCCTTGCAGATGTAAAGAAAATAAACTTATCTATACGCAATGAAGATCCAAGCGTAGACATGACATGGGGAGGCTCTGCATAAGGCCCTCTGGGCGTCTGTTCTGCCCCTGGTGCCGTACTTCTGAGGGGTGTATGATGTGTGTGTTATCCTAACATATTCCAAGCCCAGAGCAATCTGAACTCCTCTGCTTATTTCAGTAAAAAAAACCTGTGTTGCACCTATAGCGAAGCTGACCACATTGCCATCTTTGTAGTTGCATTTCATTGTAATGCACCAAGACTTCTTACATGTCCTGTCCTGAGGCACGGCCACATCTGGCCATGAAGCAGAGACGTCCTCAGTGTTCACATTTTTCTTTTCTTCTTTTGACTGCTAAGGTAAAACACAATAAAAAATACATTTCTCTACACAATAGGGGGATTCAAAGGTGCTTCAGATGTGATCCCTTACTTATAGTTTATGAATAATTGTAATAGACATGCTGTCTCCATGGGAAATGCCATGAGAAAACACCGATGGTGTTGAAAGACGCTTTATCCATACATGAAACCAAATGCAAGCTGTATTTCTACACACTGCTGCTTCTGCGACATGTGTACTAGCCAATACGTGGGCCAAGCTCCTCTTAGGATGCAATCCTGCGCACATTTTCCTGGGAGCTAGCCCCACTGCACACATTGTCTCTGAATTGGCGCATATAGGGATGTGCTATTAAACATTTGACCAGATGCATGGAATTATCCTACATGCTAGGGCTTTTCAGCAGGAAGGGATATAGGATGCACATCTGTACAGCAATGGTGTAGTGGTTAAGAGCGGTGGACTCGTAATATGGTGAACTGGGTCCACTTCCCCGCTCCTCCACATGCAGCTGCTGGGTGACCTTGGGCTAGTCACACTTCTTTGAAGTCTTTCAGCCTCACTCACCTCACAGAGTGTTTGTTGTGGGGGAGGAAGTGAAAGGCGATTGTTAGCGGCTTTGAGGCTCCTTAAGGGGAGTAAAAGGTGGACTATCACATCCAAACTCCTCTTCTTCTTCTTCTTCTTCTTCTTCTTCTTCTTCTTCTTCTTCTTTTTCTTCTTCTTCAGTCAAAGAGCCTTTGACTGGGATTACTCAGGCTGAGATTCCCATTTCTCAACACACAGCCTTCTTGGTTGTGGTGCTTTGGGAAATATCTTTTGTACAGTTTCCTTCCTACTCTCTTTTCCAAGGCGATTGGAGACATCTTTTTTTTGCAGAAGGTGACTGACACAGCCTTCTGCTTGGTTTGTTGTTGCACGCTGGTTTAGATCTTGCTGCTGTTTAAGTTGCAATAATTTTGTTGGCCCTTCTTTATTGGATCTGTTCTTGCTTATATTGTTCTTAGACTTTCACGCTGCTATGTTGTTGTTTTTATGAACAGCGCTGCAGAAATCATTAAATGAATAAATAAACAAATGGAATACACAAATCAGAGGCTGAGTTATATTTAGAGATCATTTTAACAAGATAAATGATTGTGTAAAGAGGTCCTTAGGAGTAAATTGACTGTAAAATCTTTTAATAACCCAGTCATCGGCACACCATCAGCTGAAAAGCTTTACAGGCAGCAGTTCTGCAACTTGGAAGAAACAGAACCTCTTTTGGTGAGTCAACTGTGGAGCTCCCTGAAAGGGCACTGCTGTATTCATGAACATTTAACATTCTCTGGCAGGCAGTCAATATTTGCTTACTTGCTCAGTGCCTTGGGGCCCTGATTTGCAACAAGCCAAGGTATGTTAGCAAGCTAGGGCTGTGCATACTCCAATTTCAACTCACCATCAAACCCTGAACCAGAACCACTTCTACAGGAAGAGTTTTGAAATTCTCAGAGGAAATGCCATTGAGTATTTCTTTACTTTCACGTAATGCAAGGATATTGATGGGGGATGAAGGTGAGGAGATTTGGTCTATGGCAACTTCTGGAGAAATTTTGGGTCTACAACTCCCATCATCCCGACCACTTGTCCTGTTAGCTAGGGATGATGGGAGTTGTAGTCCCAAAACATCTGGAGGGCCGAGTTTGGGGATACCTGGTCTATGGTGAGGGTTTGTACCCATTCCCCAGAAACATCAATATCTGAAACCAGGATAATGGTCTGAAATCAGGCATTTTAAGTAAGTGTTTCTTATTTTATGGTTCATTTTAACTTAGTTTGTTCTTTACATCTCTTTTGTAACTTCATTGTATGCCACTTAGAAATGGCAGTGTTAGGCGGGATAGAAATTGTTGAAATAAATAGGATCAGCCTTCCACAACATTGGGTCCCCAGATGCTGTAGGACAACAAACACCATCATCTCTAACCAGCATAGCCAATGGATGATGGAGGTTGTAGTCCAACAACATCTGGAAGTCCAAGGTTGGACTGTGGCACTGGGTCCCTCTGTGCCCATCTTCCTAATTATGAATGAACTAATTTAAAATGTCAGAATTTCAGTTATGATACTAAGTGCTGGTATGCAATGTCTACTTGGTTTGCAGGTTACTGTGCATAATGTTCCAGCATCTATCATTCACACACACACACACACACACACACCAACATATATCCATATATATATATATATATATATATATATATGGATGAGCTCATATTAATATCTAAAGCTAAGCCAAAATCCACTGACATTTTGTACCGTTCATTAATTATAAGTGAATGAATGACAAGATTAGCAGATGTGCTTCTTATTTAAAGCTATTTTCAAACATCTAAATTAGATCATTCTTTTGACATCCGAGCTGCATTGATTTGTGATGCTGTCTCTCCCTGCTCACTCACCTCTAAACTCATTTGGGCTTTTCAAGTGTTCAGTAGGCATGCAGAGAGGGAAATGTGGCATCCAGGGATCTGGGGGATTCCTGTCCCCCCACTAACCCATAATATTAGGTATTTTGGTGTTTTTACACTGTAAACTGCCCTGTGATCATCAGATGAAGGACAGTATAGAAAGAGAAGAAACAGAAATAATAGAAATAATAATACTTAGGTTTCTATATTATTGCCAGGGTTTTCTTGTTTGATAAAATGAAAACTAATGCATTGGTTGCATTTTTCTTTCTTTCTTTTCTCCCTCCCTATTTTTTACTGGAAAACTGATGAATTGAACATAAAAAAGAACAAGCTGTGACAGTTATTCTTTATTTAATAAGCTTTCCTGAGTAGCAAGCATCAACTATAGCAAGACTACAGAGTGCAGAAAGCATATAGAAAGCTATAATGTAATCTCAAGGAAATGTAAGGCATTGCTCTTTTAGGGTTTGGGGGGGTTTGCATTAGGACGTGTGTATTCCCTCCCCCCCTTCCTTCCTTGCAATTCCAGCTAAAAAATTTATGCAGTGTGTCCATTTATTTTTCTGCTGTAGGCTTTCACAGCCTGTACCTTCCCTGCCGCGCACTGTTGACACTTTATCTGTTTGCATTTCATTAATGTATTTGCATTGCTCTGCAGAAAGGAAGAGTCACATTCTTACCAAAACAGAATCTTGGAAAAGCTCAGATTTTTTTTTTCCTGGATCCAAACTTACACTCTCTCTCTCTCTCTCTCTCTCTCTCTCTCTCACACACACACACACACACACACATACATTTTTAAAAATATCAAACTTGAGGAGTGGCCTAAGATTTTTTGGGTGCTCTGGACAAATAGAATCCATCCTTCTCCTTACCTATTATGTTTTGTTGTATGCTGAGCAATAGCAATAGCATATTAAGGAAACAAGAGCTGACAGATGCTCTTTTCTCATTTTCATTTTTTTATATCTGTCACTTTGCTTCCCCCCTCCTTTAAAACTCCATTCCTATCAGTGGCTGGCCATAGCATAGGCTGTGTGCACATTACTAGCTTAAAATGCAGATAGGTTGTTCTTTCTCTTCATTTGGATTGAAGCTGGTTTGCAGGAAAATGAATCTAAACAAAGTATTTCATTAAAAAAACACACAATAGGACAGATAAAGGATAGAGTGTGGCTAACTTCATTTGTGCAACCTCTTCCCAAACCAGTGGCAGGAGTGCATTAAATGCAGCACAGGAGAAACAGCTTGCAAAAAATATTATATTAGGCAAAGTTGCATACAAAATGTGTATATTAGGAGAAATGTGCACTTAAATGTCAGTAAGAACTTAAAAAATAAAATAAAAACTGATTTGGAAATGTAGAGAACTGAATGTAAAACTGGAGAAATGTGAACCTGAGAGAGACCAAAATTGAAGATTTGCCCATCCTTACACACCAATGATGTTGGGAAAGATGGAGGGCACAAGGAGAAGGGGACGACAGAGGACAAGATGGTTGGACAGTGTTCTCGAAGCTACCAGCATGGGTTTGACCAAACTGTGGGAGGCAGTGGAAGATAGAAGTGCCTGGCGTGCTCTGGTCCATGGGAGTTGGATACGACTAAACAACTAAACAACAACAACAACAACACCACACCCATCGTCCTCCGTCAAGGTAAGCACGAGGCATTATCACAGTTCATGAACACTTTCCATCCTGATCGCAACACCTGAGGAGGGTGTGGAGTGGGGCTCATGAGCAGGGCAGCCAGGAGAGATGGTGTCACCTAGGAAGGCTCCTGAGGTCCAGATGTTGAGACCTAGAGGGGTGTCTTTCATCTCCAGCCCTTAGGTTTCATTGAGTCATTGAAGTATAGCTGCTCAGTCCAGATCTACCCCCAAGGTGACACTACCATAGATATTGTTTCAAGTTGCACGGGAGGAAAAAAATGTAGAAGAAACCAAAGTGAACATGTCTACTAAACTGAATGGTTTAATCACACATGGCTTAGTTATAGCAGGTTAGCAAAGATCTGTTAAATTAAAATTCTTTTCTTTCTCTCCATTACAAATCAAGCCCCTTTTCTTCAAACATATCTACTTTCTGTCTCCCATCCCAGCTGTGTATATAAAGTTCATTTGGCAATCACTGCAGTGCCTCAAAGCTCACTTAAACATTTTATCTTTACGTTTTTGATATAGATTTCCAAGATCTTCCGAAAACAATTTGTGTAGCATTATCATATTTAATATTAACTCTGTGGTCATCCTTTTGGGTGAGCCCTTTACCATAACAAAGGGAAAAGACTGAGAATTTTTAGGGGGCTTGATGATCAGCAGCAAATAGTTATTGAAGCCTCTTCACCACAAATGGTAAGGATCCTGCTTTAAATCATGATGAATCCCTGTGTGTTTCACTAATTTCATATAGCTTCCAAGCTGAAAATCCAGAATTTAAACATCGTTCTTACATCAGTTCTCTCCTCATAAAACATAGACAGTTACATTCTTACAATGAGGAATGTGCATAAATCAAACAGTGCATAACTGAGGAAAAATCCTCCTATTTGTCAAATCTGCATTTGATTATCTATATAGCTTTTTGAATATCATAACTGAGGAAATCTGTATGCTTGCAACATATGGGGCTAAGTTTTAGCAGGTACCAATGCACTGTTAAGTGACGCAGAATGCAGAAGTGTATATTTCCCCCCAATCTGGTCGTCTCCCTCCTGCCATGATTAAGGAATAACACTAAGCCATTTTGAGGTAAGTCTAAATCTGTGCCTCTGTTTGACAATTGTCTTGCATATTATTAGTTGCAGGAACACGGCAGTAGTGTGCTACATCTGATTTGTGTGAATTATCAGAAGCTTTCGCTGCAGCAAGTTGTGTGACCTTTCTTAACTATAAATGGAGTTAATTTTAGCTGGGTAGATATATTCCAATGTGCATTTAATGATGGGATAGAGGAGAGGCTGCTGTAACTGTTTTCTCAGGGCATAATTGCTTGTGGGGAAAGACCTATATCTCTGATTATTACAAGGAATTTTTAAAAAGGAACCACAAATGCACTGCTTTTGCAATTAAATCTGGATAAAAATGCCTTTGACCCCAACTGTGAAGATTTCCCCTGTTGAAATTTGAAATAGCTGTCCCTGCTTTAGAGTTGCCCTTTTGTTGCAGTAAGTGGCAAAACAGGAAATGTTTCTGATGCCACTTACTGACAGGAAATGGCCATAAATAACGAACTGAAATAAACTAAATTAGTGTCAGGTGCAATCTGCTAGTCAAAAGGATTGATTGACAGTTGGTGGTACCATTCCTTTACTGTCTTTTAAACCATATTTATGGTACAGACGCTTTTCATATGCCACCTGATGCTTAAGCCCCTTTGAAAATGACAGTGTCTGACAGAAAGAGGCAATAAGAACTCTACTTCTTTCCAACGGATAGAACAAACAGAAATAAACCTTTTCCTTGACAGATTTTCTCCAACAGCTCGTCTCTTAGAAGCACCAACATGGCGACAGGCACAGCAGTTAAGGAGAAAGCCTCTCTTCTCTTGGGGGGGGGGGGGAACCTCCATCATGGCATCATGGCAACATGGCAACAGCTCCATTTTTACCTCAGACATTTCTCAGGTAAGAAACACCTATGCAAACAAGGGGGGAGTAGTAGTTTTGCTCCTGACTACAATCAGGACACCTATAGGAGCCTTATGCTTGTTCCCAACCCTACCTGCTGTCTGCAAACAATGAAAGTCCCTCACTATTATCTATTCTGCACCATCCAAATCCAATTTTAAATCTTGCCTCTGCAGCTGAAGTGGCTCAGCAGGGTATATTGGACGTCAGTGGAGCAACTTTTCACTCAGCCAGCTCTGCCTGTGCCAGTTTGGCATGACAGCTGAGAAGAAGGCGAAGTAGTGTAGCAATATAGTGGAGCTGGGAATAGGTGGTGGAACAGATGTGTATTGCCTTGGGTCTTGTTCTAGAGAGTGGGTGCTCCAAAGGGGGTCAACTAATGATGACCCTCCTGCCATTTTTGTGTGAGATAAAGATGTTATCGCGTGTTTTGGGATCCACTGGAAATAGAAGGTTGTTTCCAAATAAGTCATACTCAGAGTAGACCCATGGAAATCAGTAGACCTAAGCTGGTCGTTTCTATTCATTTCAGTTTATCTACCTGAAACATAACTAACATTGTTTTCAAACCTACACACGTCTGCTGTGAGTGTTAAATTTAATAATTTCACAATTAATTATTATTTTAAAAATCTAACAGGATGGATGAAAAGCGCATATATATATTAATTACAGTGGTACCTTGGTTTTCGAAAAGCTTGGCTCCCAAACAAATCTGCTCCCAAATGCTGCAACCCCGGAAGTGAGTGCTCCGGTTTGTGAATGTTTTTAGGAAGCCGAACGTCCAACGCGGCTACCACAGCTTCCGATTGGCTGCAGGAAGCTCCTGCAGCCAATCGGAAGCCGCACCTTGGTTTTCGAACAGTTCCGAGAGACGAACGGACTCCCAGAGCGGATTAAGTTTGACAACTAAGGTACCACTGTACAATGAATGGGCTATTGCCCTAGTTTCACCTAACAAACTGGATGTGAGATTAAGAGAGAGAAGAGTTTTTAGTGGAAATGAGGCTTTGGACTGGGGCAGGGGGTCCCTGCTGTTGCTTTGGGGGATCTCTGATATAGGTTCCCTTGCATGTTATTTAGGTGTCTGCTGGATTTCAGCAGACTCTGTCTAATATTTGAAAATAATATTATGAACTCACCAGTCTGTTCTTGCATCTCAGAAAACTGAAGACTTTAGTGCTGCTCCTAATCATCTCACCCATCATGGCAGTGAGAGGATACTTGGGAAAGGGCTGTAGCTCAACAGTGGAACATCCCTGGCATCTCCAGGCACAGGAGAGGATGTATTTATTAGATATTATCCTTCCTTCTCCACATTTCTGAGTTCAGCAGAGTGCCACCCATTTGCAGCTTAAATGGCAGCTTAGATAGGCTAGTTTTAGCCTCTTAGTTTAAGTAATCCAGGGTGCTTTAAGGCAGACTGGATTTTCCTGGTATCCCCCCCCCCCTTAAAACAATAACCACACAAACAGTCTTGTAAAAGGTAAACATAACATTTACTCATTCAAAATACTTGTTGAAGAGTAACAGGTCGAGCAACTTTTTCCAGGCAGGCTTAAAATAGTAATTCATTTACAAGGACATACTGAAGTCTGGTTTAAGATGGAGTCTGAGCATGTCGCTCTGACTTAGCAGATGTCCTCACATTGCTGGCAGAGCAGAAAGAGATGGAAAGAGAGGAAGAGGGTGAGCCCAGGCAGGCAGACAGATATGCCCTCCCGCTGTCAGGGCACAGTGGGAATGTCTCTCACAGAATTCTCTCTAACGAACTTAAAAAGGGTAAAGGGACCCCTGACCATTAGGTCCAGTCGCGGACGACTCTGGGATTGCGGCGCTCATCTCGCTTTACTGGCCGAGGGAGCCGGCGTACAGCTTCCGGGTCATGTGGCCAGCATGACTAAGCCGCTTCTGGCGAACCAGAGCAGCACACAGAAATGCCGTTTACCTTCCCGCCGGATCGGTACCTATTTATCTACTTGCACTTTGACGTGCTTTCGAACTGCTAGGTTGGCAGGAGCAGGGGCTGAGCAACGGGAGCTCACCCTGTTGTGGGGATTCGAACCGCCAGCCTTCTGATCAGCAAGCCCTAGGCTCTGTGGTTTAACCCACAGCGCCACAGGGAAACTTTGTGAGCTTCAGCTCCTATCATGTTCCTCACTAGCAAAACATGAATTGTTGGTTTGACTGCACTTTAAATAACCCACAAGCTGGGTGAGACCCCTCCCTGAAACCCTGGAGAGATGTTGCCAGTCACTGTAGATAGTGGCCTGACTATGCGTAAGGCAGCTTCCTGTGTATGTGCGCATGCGCAAACACATGTTCATTTAGATTCCCTTGGGCAAGCATTTTTCTCTCCTATTAAGTAATATTTAATACAGAACAGGTGCACAGAAATTCTCATTTATCTCTTAATAAATCACACGGCTCTTTCAGACAGATTTTACTTACTCATTTGCTTGTATGGCAATTGTTTTCTAAGAAACAGGGAGAAAGGCAATAACGGTAGAATGGATGGTTGTATTACTGGAGTTAAATATTCTGCACAAAAATAACTGCAGTGTATTTCCTTAGGAAATGGTGCTTTTCGTAGCCAGAAAGATTAATGAAATTGTTGTTTGTTGTGGAAAGTGTCAGAATCCATACATTTCAAATACAGTACATTGCTGAGTATATTTAAACTAAGTATAAAAGCAAGAAACTGTATGCAAATTGGGAGGGGAATAGTTTGCTAATATATGTCTATGTTTATGTACGTGTAGGCCACAAATCTTAACAAATCTAGACAGCATCTTAAAAAGCAGAGACATCACCTTGCCAACAAAGGTCCGTATAGTAAAAGCCATGGTTTTCCCAGTAGTGATGTATGGAAGTGAGAGCTGGACCATAAAGAAGGCTGATCGCCGAAGAATTGATGCTTTTGAATTATGGAGCTGGAGGAGACTCTTGAGAGTCCCATGGACTGCAAGAAGATCAAACCTCTCCATTCTGAAGGAAATCAGCCCTGAGTGCTCACTGGAAGGACAGATCCTGAAGCTGAGGCTCCAATACTTTGGCCACCTCATGAGAAGAGAAGACTCCCTGGAAAAGACCCTGATGTTAGGAAAGATGGAGGGCACAAGGAGAAGGGGACGACAGAGGATGAGATGGTTGGACAGTGTTCTCGAAGCTACCAGCATGAGTTTGACCAAACTGCGGGAGGCAGTGGAAGACAGGAGTGCCTGGCGTGCTCTGGTCCATGGGGTCACGAAGAGTCGGACACAACTAAACGACTAAACAACAACAGGCCACAAATAACTGAAAGACCATCTCCTCTATAGGCTCTCTCAGGTGTTAAGAATGGGAGGGGCCCCTCTTAGCAGTCCCATTGCCCTCAGACGTTGTGGGGTGATAGCCTGTAGCAACCCCTAACCCTTGGAATTCCCTCCCCACAGAATCTGGAACCTTCAGTATACTATATATAGTTTTTGTTGTATGCTGAAGCCACATCTCCTTACCCTGGCCTTCGACACTTGAAATATATTTTTCGAAGCTACCCTCTTCTTATTGTAAATTGTTTTAACAGGTTTTAACATTGTATTTTTTATATTATTGCCACTCATCTTGGACCTTATGGTGAAAAGTGGTAAGAAATACAACAAGGACAACCAATAGATGCATACATACATATATATATGTGCTTTAAAAGTATAGGTATTCACTGTCCAAAATTACATACTGCAGGATATAGAAAAATAAATAATATATTTGATGTATTTTTGGTATCCTGCAATATATGTTAAGATTATGAATATTTAAAAAATGAAGATACATATTTCTACATATACATGTAATCTACAAGCTAATGTTTCCTGTTAAAACAGCTTCCACTCAAATGCCAAGAAGCAGATTTTTAATGTATGGAAGAATCTTGGGGAAGTGATTAATTTCTCAGCCTCAGGTTCCCCATCTGTAAAATGAATAACTTATATAAGCTACGTTGTATACATTGTTGTTTTTTTAAAATAATATTTTATTAAATTTTACACAAATAAAAAACATATAAAAACAAACATAAGATAAGAATAAAGAAACAAAAAAAGATACACAGATAAAAAAAAAGAAAATTTTAACATATAAAAAAGAACTCGTATTCCAATTATAAAATTCAAAACCTTATTTTCCTTCCTTCCACCCGCTTCCCGGTCCTGTATTCTATGTAATAATTAGTTCAGCAAGATCGTTCTTATTAATTTTCGTCCTTCGTCCCTCCCTTTGTACTCTTATTTAACTTAATCACTAGAACCCCTTCTTTTCCTTTTCAATGTCCTCAGCATTCAAAAATTTTACAGTGTTTTTGTAAATAAAGTTTAAACTTCTTCCAGTTCTCTTCCACCTGCTCTTCTCCTTGATCTCGAATTCTGCCGGTCATTTCAGCCAGTTCCATATAGTCTATTACTTGCATCTGCCATTCTTCCAAGGTGGGTAGATCTTGCGTCTTCCAATGCTTTGCAATGAGTACTCTTGCTGCTGCTGTAGCATACATAAAAAAAGTTCTGTCCTTCTTTGGCACCAATTGGCCGACCGTACCCAGGAGAAAGGCCTCTGGTTTCTTCAAGAAGGTATATTTAAATACTTTTTTCAGTTCATTATATATCATTTCCCAGAAAGCCTTAATCCTTGGGCACGTCCACCAAAGGTGAAAGAATGTCCCTTCAGTTTCTTTGCATTTCCAACATTTATTATCGGGCAAATGATAGATTTTTGCGAGTTTGACTGGGGTCATGTACCACCTATATATCATTTTCATAATATTCTCTCTTATGGCATTACATGCCGTGAATTTCATACCGGTGGTCCACAACTGTTCCCAGTCAACAAACATAATGTTATGACCAACATCTTGTGCCCCTACGTTGTATACATTGGATACAATATTTTCCAAACAACATTTAAGGGGGATAGGATACAAAAATTATTGCATGCTGACTGGGGATGATGGGAGCTGTATCCCAAAACATCAGAAAGTTGGCAAAGACTGTTCTAAAAGGAATATCCCTTCCTGCCTCTAAGCCAGGCATAGGCAAACTCGGCCCTCCATATGTTTTTTGGCCTACAACTCCCATGAGCCCTAGCTAGCAGACCAGTGGTCAGGGATGATGGGAATTGTAGTCCCAAAACATCGGGAGGGCCAAGTTTGCCTATGCCTGCTATAAGCATAATTATCAGGGCTGTTATACTATGGTCTACAAGCAAGAACATATTTATCAGAGAGAAAACATTTAAGGATTACTTTGACTAGTGGGTCTTCTCCAGTGGTCACCAATTTTGATGCCTTCTAAGGAATAAAAAGTAAAGCACAGCATCTTAGACAAGTGCTGAGACATCAGTTTAAAGCACCTCGGGTCAATATCCCTCACATTTATCTGGTTGTATTAAATATACATATATAGTGGGCGAGGAATTAATACTGTATCGTAAATATCTTTTGATACAAGCTGCTCCCAGAGCAAAGGTTCTTTCACACCTTCATTGGTTTGAAACTGGTATACCCCATGAGGCAGATAAGGTTATAATTCTGGCATGCCAAGCCTAGATAGAGACAGTGGCTGATCATTATCTACAAAGAGATGGACTTCTTTAAATATAAAAAGTAATTGTACAGCACTTTTAAGCTGTGCAGCCCAAGGAGCTGTGAGCATTCATCTTTGTGGTGATTCTAAAAATAACTAGTTTGCCCTCTTTAAAAAAGAGAGAGGAAAGATTAAAAAATAAGGTGTCTTAATGCTTTGAAATCAGGATCATCCAAAGCATATTTGCCTTGCCCTCAAGACAGAAGTCACTGGACCAACTGTTCTGGCATAAAATCAGTAAGGCTATAGCCTCAATATTACTAATGGCAAGGTTTAAATGTATATTAATATCACAGAATTGTAGAGCTGGAAAGGAACTCAAGGGTCATCTAGTCCAATCCCTTGCAATGCAGGAATCTCAGCGCAGACATCCATAACAGATCTCCATCCAATCCCTGTTTAAAAACCTCCAAGAAAGGAGAGTCTACTCTACCACATTCAAAGGGAGCCTGTTCCACTGTCAAACAGCTCTTACTGTCAGAAAGTTCTTCCTGCTGTTAAGTCGAAATCTCCTTTCTCATAACTTGAAGCCATTGGCTCGAGTCCTCCCTTCCTGAGCATAGAAAACAAGCATGGTCCATCTTCCATGTGACAATCCTTTGGATATTTGAAGATGGCTATCATATCTCCTCTCAGTCTTCTCTTTTCCAGGCTAAACATACCCACCTCCTAAACCAATCCTCATAAGGCTTGGTTTCCAGACCCTTGATCATCTTGGTTGCCCTCCTCTGCACACGTTCCAGCTTGTCAACATCCTTCTTAAATTGTGGTGCCCAGAATTGGACACAGTATTCGAAGTATGGTACTGCTATTTACCTTCATTTGGACACTATACTTCTGTTGATGCAACCTAGAATAGCATTAGCTTTCTATGCATTAAGTCCTTCTCCCTCACTGCAAATCAAAAAATTATATTGAATCCTCTCTTTCCCCTTTTTCCATCGGGTACTTCACACATTAGAGATCACATTTCCAAAAGCTTTTTTTGTTTGCAGTTCTGCAGGGCAGAAAACTTTTGAATTCAAAATGAGAACTGAAACTCCTGTGCAAACCCATTCCAGCAGAAAGGAATCAAAGGAAAATGCTGTAAGAATCATACATTAATAATATTTAGTAGGGTGCTCCACCCATTGCACCCATCACTGCACCATAATGCAAGAGAATGGGACTCACTGGAAGTGGGACCCCTCTAGACCATTCGGCCCCATTCTGTCTTGTGCAACTCCTGAAATGCCTTCTTGCACACAGTGCAGTGACAGTACATGGTGTGAGAAGCAGATATGGAGGTTGTGTCTTCCAACTCCCAAACAGCAGCCATCATCCCTGACAGCTGATGAGACCCATTTTTGAGAGAGGTGTGCTGCTGTTACCTTCACTGTGTCATTTTGCCAGTGCTCAGCATGTAGGTCCATAGCCCACAGCACAAATAATAACTGGTCTGCTGCCCAGAAAGTCCCTTGTAGAGATGGATTGTGCTATGACTAGTTACACAGAATTGGTACCACTGTATATATTTTAATTTGCTGCAGAGTCAAAAATATATTATTCAGACAAGTGTGTTCCTCTGATAGGCATCCATTTTCCGTATACGCAAGCAGGCCACAGCCACCCTGGAAATCCCAAGGTGCTACTGAAGTAGAATGATTAACAGAATGCCATTTCTAGAGAGTTGCAAAATGTGATTATGTGCAGTCCCTGATTTAAGAGCAAAGTACCGTAATGGTGTAATTTAGTAATTGGCTCACAAACACTTGCAGGTACAATTCCATCTCTGGCCATAAATCGTAAAACTGAATGTGTGGCCCCAGGTAATCCACACCACCTGTGTACCTCGATGCCCTACTTTGTAATGTATAGCTAACACTGGTGCGCCTCGTGGATTTTCCTTAATTGCCGACTAAGGCCCTATTTCCAATGTTTCTCTTCCTTGTAATGCTAACTTTCCATCAGGAAGCTGCTGCTAGGTCCCAGTATTATAATTCTGGCATAGTATAGCAAGCCTAGGTATGAGCTGATGGAACTGTAATGAGTCATCAGGTCTATGCACACGAATAACATGAAATATTATGTGTGTCTATATTAACAGAGCTGGGAACAACTCAGTCATGTCAATGAAACCTTTAAAAAAAACCCAGCCCTGAAGAATATGTAACCTGCGCAGAAAATCTCGTGAACAATCCTGTAATGTCATATCTGGAGAAGTCTGCAAACGTCATGTTTGTGAGCTGGCTGGCAGGTAACTGGAGTTCTAATCAAATCTTTTCATTCATTCTTGGAAATGAACTGCCTCACCTCTGGTTCCTTTACACAGGAAGCCACCTTGTACCAAGACAAACAGTCCATCACCATCAGTAGCCATTGTCTACACCCAGGATGGGAACCTGTGGCCCTATGGAAGATTTTAGACTCCAACTCTCATCAGCCCTGGCCACATTGGCCCATGGTCAGGGATGATGGGAGCTGTAGTGTAGCAATATCTTAAAGTCCACAGGTTCCCTGTGGACGTTCAGATATTCCCAGAATGCACTGACTAGCAGTAGCTCTCCAGGGTTTCGGATAGAGTTCTTTCCCAGCCAAACGTGGAAAAGCCAGGAACTGAACCTGGAATATATTTTTTTCTGCAACACTCACAGTGTTTGACTGCTCAACTGCAGCCCTACTGCACATGAAGTGAATCCCATGATCTTCTAGCCAAGCATAATGTATCAGGTCACTGCAGCGTTGTGAACTGCATGCACTGAGCATCCACATGTCCAGGATATCGACCACAATACATGGGCATGGACAAAAAAGACATGATATGGGAGGAAAGCTCTTGCCCATCAATGAATCTCTTTTCCTTGCATTCACCTCTCTTTTACACCTTCTCTGTCTACATAAATCAGTTAAAAAGGAAGCAATTTACTGTTATTCTGGGATAATCCCTGTAGGGCATGATTTCAGTGCGTATCGTAATCAAACTTGTCATGCCCATGGGACCTCTTCTTCTTGGAGCCTGCGATGTGTATTGCAGACGACTCAGGGAAGGTATGACTTTAGACAGCTAGCCTGCCAACTGTGTGTCTCTAAAGGGGAGAATGTCAATCAGCGAGACAAATGCTTATTCTCCAGCCTCCCTTAGGTATACAATTACATCTTTTGCAACAAGAATGCCGTTTCGCAACCATATCCAAAAATAGTTCTTTCACCATTAAGCCTAATGTGCCACCGATGATTCTTTTCCTGTTATATCTGTCTCTGGTTTGCTATTCGGTTGATGACGGGGTTCAGTCCCGATGTAATGAACATGCAACGAATCCCAGCGCTGTGTGACCAAAGTGTACGATACTAGCATATTCTATCGCTCTGGGGTGCTACAAATGTCGTATATTATATAGGTTAAAGAAAACATGAAATACGTCACTGTAATGAACAGAGTTTCATGGAAAGGCTTTTCTCTTGGGACAGATCAGGTTGGTTTGGAATATGATGCGCGTCTTCCTAGTTTCCCCTCTCTAAACCAGCCTGGGAGATGATTTTGTCCCGAACCTGGAGAAGGTAACCCGGGCAGGGCCCAGGATCAATTGTTAAAAGTAGTGGGAGGGGCGTAAAGTTTCCGGGTGACGTCAGTCGCCCGTGGCCCCACCCTTCCTGGGCGGGCCCTTGTCAGTTTCATCCTTTGTAACTTTCCCACTTGGAACTCAACTGAGATGCTCAACTTGCGAGGAGCCGCGGAGCACCGAGCGCTCTCGGCTCCATCTTCAGTCGACGGGATCCTACGGCGGATTCGGACGCCACATCTCGCCTTGCAACCCTGCAGCCACCCTCGCCCCGGGAAGAGCCGGGCGGGCTATTGAGGAGGGCCGATCACCACGGGGAGGGCGAGAAGTCCCCGTTGCGAGAAATAGGGCAGCTCCCCCCGCCGCCGCCGCCGCCACCGGAACGCTTCCCACCCCTCTGATCCCTTCCAGCGGCAGAGCAGATTTGCAGGTGGGTCTTGGCGCGGCGCGGGGCCCCCGTGGCTTGCTGCAGTGAGGCGAGGGGAGGAGGGCCCCTGCTGGAGCCTTGGCGCCGGAGACGGCTAGGAAGACACCCGGGCATGTGCAAGCTTTCCCTCGCGGGGTTCTGAGGCTGCGGCTGTAAGGGGGAAAGGTTGCGCGTTGGGAAGTAGCCGCCTGTCCCGCCGCGGAGCTTGGGGAGAAAGTGGCTTCCCTGCAGCGATCCAACCTGTGGGGTCGACCGGGCTGCACGTGAACGCTCCCCTTCGTTGCCGCCGTGAATTGCTCGGAGTGTTTCTGCGCTGCACCTTCACTTCGGCAAAGTGACTCCGAGCTGAGTAATTGCGAATCTTCATTCCCGCACCCACCCACCCACTCGCGCTGTCTTGATTTCCCCAGCCCGTGCAGTGAGCGCGCGCACACATTCAAATATTAATTGGAGGGGGGGTCCGCGCGCGAAAAGGGGGTTCAGAGTGGGACGGGGGCGGTGGAGTCAGGAGGCTAGCGGAGGGTTAAGAAAAGGAGCAAGCTCAGACCCCACGTGCAAGTCGATCTGCAGCTGCTGCAAAAGGAACGGGCGTCTGGTCCCTTTGCTGCTCGGTGCGCGCGCCCACCCTCTCCCGCCGCGATCGGATATTCTCGCTTGGGCCCCGGGCAGAAAGAGGCACGTCGCCCCCTGTGGGGCGGGAGGTGTCGTCGTCGTCTGCGCGCTTTTCATGGGAGAGACTCGGCGAGGCTGGCTTCCCAGCCTTGCGCAGAGAGCGATGGAGGCGCGGCGCGGGGTAGGGGCAGCTCGGATTCGGGCTGGCCACGCGGCAGATGCGCGCGGGCGGGCGGGGGGGGGTCTGCTTCCGAGTCAGGCGTCCGCTCCTCCTACTGAGACTCTTTAGGGGTCCTTCTCGCCTTCCTTTACTCCCGTGGCAGAGAGAGGAGGCAAAGCTTCCTCGGCTTCACTTTCCCCAGGCAATCCATGCGCGCGCACGGGGCTGGTGGAAGCAGCGTACAGGTTGCAGCTATGCGCTTGCAAGTTTCGTGCCTTGAGAAAGGTTGGTGCTGCTGGCTAGTCCGGATGGGACAATCTGCGGAAGCCCAGCTGGAGCTGGTGGCATTAGCCGGCATTAGCAACTGTAATTCCACACGCACACATCAACTCTTTCTCGCTGCCGCCCGCTCCCCCTCTCCCCGGGCAGATTCTGCTATTTTGATTTCCCTTTCCCCGCCCATCAACTCGCTCTCTCGCGCTTATTTCCATGACAACAGCGAATGTCACAACTAAAAGATTCTGTCTTAATTGCAGGTTGGAGAGTGCGGGGGGGGGGTGTTGTTTTGAGAACAGGAGTTTTTATGCTTCGATTCAGATCCGGGCTAAAGATGCCTCTAAAAAGGGAACGCTCTCCATAGACTAAAGGATCTGCGCTCAGACGGTGCTTGGGGAGGCATCTTGTAAGTTTAGCGGTTCTGTTTTGGCGCCCGGGTGGAGATGCTGCCCGCCTCCCCTGGCCTTGTGGGTGGGAAGCTCGACCTGCGTTTTCTCTCATATGTTCCTCGGGCTACGGCGTGTCCCTCGCTTTCTTGTCCTTCGTTACAGAAACCCCCGGGGTTGGAGTGCGCAGCGCCACCAGCGTTCGCTGTGGTTCGCAGAAGAGCGCCCGCGGGGCTGCGTTAGCAAACGGAACTCATCCGCAAGGAAGGAGGCGCGCTCAACTCCTTTGCCCTGGCTGTGGGTTTCTCTGTGTCTTTTTAATCACCCGATAAGCTGAGATTCGAAGGGGTGACTGCTGAGGCTTTAAAATACCCCCAATATGCTCTCATATCCAGTTAACATTATTAAGATCCGTACAGAACTTAGAGTTCATTTTTAATAACAGAGTAGCCTTTTTGACTAGGGCTCCAGAGCATGGATAAAACAACTCACCAAGAAAACCTCTTCTATAGATATATATTTGGAGTGGGGTGTAAATATAATCTGGCATTGTTTTGGACCAGCTCTGTAAATCTCTGCCTTCCACAAACATAAACATTGTGACTAGCCAAAATAAAAGATCCCCATTTTTTATTTTTTATTTTTGCTTTAAACCCTCAAACTGATGCCTGTATTGGGATATATTAAATTCATTCGCAGTCAGTTAAAACCCATATGATCCCAGTGTAGAGTGGGAAGTATTTCAGAGGCCTCCTGCTTATGTGGGCTTTTTCAGAGCCCTGTTGCCATATCCTAAAATCACATCCGCCTTAAACATACTGGATTACTTGATGTAGAACACCATGTCAAACTAGGGATACAAGAAGGGCTAATTAATACATGCTGAAGAGGGTGGATCTCACTTCATATGCCTGTTGGCACCCTGAAAGAGGAAACTATGCCGTCTGAAACAGAGATCTCTTTCCTGCCCATTCGAATTGGATTCCTTTCCCACCTTTGCTGTATTAGCATCATTTGACTGAGCTAGGGATATTGGAGTTGCAGAAGAAGACTCCTTCCACCTCTGTGCCTCCCCAAATGCTCAGGGACTCTGAGCAAACCTTGTAAACAAAAGTAAGAGAACTCCATTTGGGCTCACCCCTAGGCTTTGGGTCCCAGCAGTTGCAAATGACATGCACTGTTTTCATTATCAGTAGCCGTGTGAACCAATTAAAGGATTTTTAGTTGATTGATCACCTGCCTCTTTAATTAGCAGATTAACTATAGCTAGTTATAATGTGATTGAGTTTTCATATTACAAAACATCATTAATAGGTGCCAAAGAGCTACCACTTGTTCTTAAAAAGACTGTCTTTAATATTTTTCTTGTGACTCTTAAAGGTATTAACAGGGTGAGATGAGTTGCAGTTACATACTAGAACCAAAATATTCTCAAAAGTGGACAAGTGTGCCATTAATCTGAAGTCGCCTGATTAAAAATTACACTCTCTGGTTACAATTGGTTCTTGGAAGCTTTAGATACGGTAATTGGTCTACTTATTAAAGCATGTGGCCCTTGCTGTCACGTTTCACTTTCCACAGAGCTGCCAATGAGCCCCTTCTGATTCCTCCCTGTGGAGCCCTGTGGCCAATGCCCATTGTTGGTCATTCCCAGAACTATGTTGGATTTGCTGCCTTCACAGTGAATGTGTGCCCCAAAAGACACTTCAGCTCAGAATTCCTTAAACCAAAAGGATATATAGTGGGGGGTTTTAAGTAAACACTTTAATGGATCATCCATTAAGGAATGAGCTTAGAAAACAAAACAAAAAAGGGCTGCACAGATGCACTTTTAAAATATAATATGTGGAGTCCAATCCTATGCATGTTTACTCAGAAGTTAGCCCCAGTGTCTTTTGTGTGGTTCACTCTCCGAGAAGTGTGCATAGGAGTGCAGCTTTAAGAATTAGTTGTGCAACAGTAGCACCTTCCTGCGACAATGAATATGGATCTTGCTGAAAAATCTGCCACAGGGGTGCAGACTCATAACATACATAACCGGTACATCCTCCCCACAGAATGTCCTTTCAGGTATATTTTATAAATGCTGGAAAGTTTCCGGAACCAAACCTTTCTTTGGCTTTCTGCTTCAGGACATCTGCTCCTTCTCCCTTACATTCTGAAAAGGAAAGAGGGCTCACCTAGTCTTACTAAGTTAATTGAAAGTTGGGTGCAAATGAATACAAGTGCATCTGGGCTCAAGATAAGAGAGAATCCTATGTTGGATGGAAATCAGCTTTAAAAAAAAGTACAATGTTAGGCATAGCACCTTGTACACAGAGAGAGATGGGGAACCCTTGAGCCAGCAAGTGCCGTTGCAGCAAATACACACACAATTCCTGGAATGGTCTGCACGTTGCCCTTTCAGCTATCATCTATGACTTGGCAGAGCTAGAATTCCCCAAACCCACCTCCCAGCCTATCAACTCAAATCCAAACAGGCATGTGGAAAAACATGTCATCTTTCAAAATTCACATGTGTTTTATAAAGATTTGTGAACAGGAATGGGCAAGTCACCTGGTGGTGTGTGCCTTTTCTGCAAAATCTGCCTGGATCCTTCAAGTTGTGTTTTCACATGCATTTCTTCATTAAGGGGTTAAGCATTGCTATGAGCCACAATGACTTCGTACTACTATCCAGTATCAGAGGTAGAATGCTTTTGAATTCCAGTTGTTGAAGAGCACAAGTGGGAAGAGTGGTGTTGCACTCATGTCCTGGTTTGCAGGCTTTTTGTAGGCAATTGGTTGGCCACGCTGGAAAGCAGGTTGCTGAACAAGATAGGCCTTGGGGTCTGATCCCACAGGGATCTTTTTGTGTTCTTATAATTCCATAGGATTGGTCCCAAACTTGTTTGGCTGCACATTTTTTTTAATTCATGAGCTTTCTGATATATCCCCTTCCTCCATCATCCTGCATTGTGAATGACAGTTGAGTTGTATTCATGCAGATGGATTGTGCAGTTGGCACATAAAATGGCTTCAATCACATGTGCAGATCCAGTGATCTCCTACTGTAATGGAGGGTGAGAGGATGACCTGTTCTGCCCCTCATTTATTTTAAAGCCCAAACCTGTAGCTCAGCTTCACAAATCTTGGTGTATTTTGCTTTCATGGCCCTGGGGTGCCTTCTTTCCCCCAAGGCGCTTAAGATAAATACTGCATATGGAGCTCTTGACGTATTTCACAGACAGAGTTCACTGTTGAGATGAAAAGCCTTCAGCTCAGGAATAGATTCAGGATGGAGACGGTCTTTCTTTCCGCAGTTGAAAGAGGTTTGAAATAAAGGTGCCTGCTTTCGGTGGGTACATTTCATCCCACTTCTGCAGCCACTAAAGAGATTTTGCAAGTTCCTGTATTGTTTAAAAAAAAAACCCGACCAGAATTCAGAGTGAGTCAAAAGAAACGTGTGGGCAACGCTTGCAATGGGAAGTGATGCCTCTCTAAAACCCATGCAAAACTCTCTTTTAAAACAATTCCCTTTCTCCAACCTCAGTTGGATGTTGGCATCCCTTTGGGGTAGAGAAATGCACAGGTAGGGAGAGATATTTGCTTCACATAGCTGCCAGCAGATTGACTTACGTGGGGATACAATCCTTGCATTAACTTGGTTCTTTTCCTAAGTGTCTGGGAACACAAGAACATAGGAAGCATCACAGAAAGTCAAACCAATGCTCTCTTGATATCTGTCGTGTCTATACTGGCAAGAGGCTCTCGTATTGTTAAGGCCCATCTATAAACAGCAGTGTCCAGAAGATGTGTGAAAGAAGGCAGGGATGGTTCCTTGCAAAACTCTACAGGTAGAGAGTTCCAGCTGATCCTCAAGGGCTTGAGAAACACCAGAAGTGCTCCATCAGAGGATCTCAGTGGCAGAGATGGAGCATAAGGAATCAGACGGTGCTTAAGGTAATGTTGGGTCCAAGCTGTTTAGGGCTTTGTAAATTAACACAAGGACCTTAAACCTGGCATGATAGCAAATCAGCAAGCGGTGCATATCTCTTGGCAGAATAGCATGCTGCCAGTAATCTGCTCTTGTGAGCAGTCTGGCTGCTGCATCCTGCACTAGGTGCAGCTTCTGGACCCCATACAAGGGCAGTCCCATGTAAAGGGCATTACAGGAGTCCAGTCTTGAGGTTGCCAATGTATGGACCACTTTGGTCGGATTATTGCCCACCTCATCATTTCCCATTTAATGGAGAATCAAAGCCTTCAAGGAGAAGCAGAGGAAAGCCATCTTGGTGCCCAATCTGTGAACAGTTAATGTTGTGGGTCTGTTCAGATACTGCCAAGTCTGTGTGCTATCTCAGCACCTGGTGTGAAAACCACCAGCTCAGCCCGGCCTTGCTGGCATGCTTGAGTTCCTGACAGAGATAGGTTTTTGCCTAGGCAGGGGGAGAGCAAGGCAGAAGGGTTTGAAAAGATGTGACTTGCGGAAGATACAGATATACATGCATGTCAGTAATCTGCATATCTGTCTGCTTGCCTGTTCTGTTATTAAGATGTTGGGGAAGGGTTAATTAATTAATTATATATGCTTCAACTTTGATCCATCCTGGTTTATTAATATGCAAGGAAACATATGGTAAAGGGCTAAACTAAGGAGAACAGCCCATTTTTAATTGTCTACAATTGCTCTTTATTTATATAGTTAGCCCACTTGAGAGGATCCCTATGAAGCCCTGAGAATTTGGAATTTAGTAATGCTGTTGGCTTCCCTCCTCCTAGGGCAGTGGTTCTCAAGCTTTTTTCCCTGGGTCACATTTTCAGAATAAAAATTTGCTTGCACCTCTCACTTAATTTTCTATTGATAAGAAATACATTGGAAAGCAAAAAGTAACAACTCCTCACAGTGCTTGATTTATAACATAGAACACAACTACTTTATAATGCGATCATGGGACATGCAGAAAGTATAAAAACAATGCAGCTACATTAGATCATGAATCATTCCCAGTGAAAGGTGTGAGCTTGCTTTTGCTGGGTAATCTCATTTATATTAGGTCTAATTTGAGACAAACAAACTCTTGTCTCCTCATCAACACAAAGAAGCTCTTTTCTCTTTTCTCATCTTTCATATTTGTCAGAATTGAAAATCCCTGTTCAGAACAATATGTCATGGAGAACTGTAGAAGAATAGCCAATGTGCTTGAAGAGAGGTGTGGACATATTTAAAATTATTTTGAGACTATATACTATACTATACTATACTATACTATACTATACTATACTATACTGACATGTTGAAATGTTTCTTTGATTGTCCTTGAATCTTACTGCCACACTTGCCATCTTCTCCTGCCACACCAATGTGGCGTGCCACACCACTGTACTAGGGGAAAGCCATCACTCAGGGAGGGGGTCTGGGCCTCTGACACTTCACAATGAAACCTTTTGCTCCTATCTCTGAAACTGCAGATTAACATTGGAACTGAACCTTAGATAAACAAAGTTCCCATTTAGGATCAGCTCTACTAGGACATCAGGTGGCAGATTTTTGGGGTACTGGTACAGAAAAGCAAAATGTCAATCAATAACTTAGTTTGATATATTTCCCAAAATGGGATCACCACTTGGATTTTCTGCCAGGCAGCAAAATGTCTCTAGTTATGATGACCAGCAGCAAGCTTGCTCAGTAGCATGTTACATATTTGATGCCTGCAGAGCCTCTGTCTTCATAAAGTCTATAGAAGTGGATTGTGCCTTTTCTTCTCGCCCAATCCTGGCAACAAACAATGTAAGACTTAATCCACAGGATGACTCCTGCATGGGATGTGATGGGTGCATAAAGGTGGCCATGTTTTGTTTGGAAAATTCCAGTGGGGTAGCGATATGACTTTTGTTACAGCAAAAACAAATGCCTTATTAGATAAGGTGTCACAAGACACCTTGAGGAAATGTTTATTTTAGCTGAAAGGATAATTCACAAATCACAAGCATAATTCACAAGTGGACTTTATGTCCGTGGATTTCAGGATGCAGACCGGAGTGCTTATGGTAGTTCAAGATCAAAAAGGTCTATTTGATTGCTCACCTCCCTGTAAAAAAATTATTTCCTGTGATACAGGATTCACACTTGTTCAAGGCAGGTGCTCTGGGTCTGGGAATTCTGGCTGCAGTGACTCATTACAAGTTGTTAAAAGAGGTCCAAAGGGAAGCCAGATTTACAAATCTAAGGGCATGCAGCTATTTGAAATGAAACAGTCAAACTTAAAGTGGCTTCTCTCTTGGGTACAGATAATTTATAAACATGGCTGAAGATCAAATGTGCAAGCCGGCATCTGATCTGATCTTAAGGAAAATATCCCCCTAAGAACTCCTTCATGAAGCACTCAGCCATTTAAATTCAATCAAAGTCAATATATTGGCATAATGAGTGGTACAAATGTTGGCGAAGTGTGACAGAATGCTACATTCGTCCCCCCAAAAAACCTGCAATGGGAAACACGAAGTAGATAGGAACAACCTATACACAACAGATCTAAAGCCTTTTGCTGTGACCGGAATCTTGTGTGTGTGATTTAGGGAGGGTGGGCTCATTTATTCCACTTTGTAGCTTGTTTCGCTGATATACTCAACTGATTCTTGGAAAACTGATTCCATTTTAGGACTTTTATGTTCAGACTATAAATGTCAATTGTTTTGTTCAAGCTCATTTGTTCTCCTGAGGTACGTGATTCAGTTATGACTCGCATTACAAAGTATACTAGGTTGCCTGCCTGCTACCAGTTTTGTTTTTGTACACTGCTCTGTTAAAAAAAAAGTTTTCATGTTCTTAACTGAAGATAGACTGATTTATTTTCAAGTTAATTGAAAGCCAATGTGATTACTCAATTAAAGAGTGTTATAGGTTTAAATCCCTGCTCAGCCATGATGTTCACTGGGCAACCTGGGGCTAGTTACTATGGTTTCTCTACATAAAGGTAAAGGTAAAGGTACCCCTGCCTGTACGGGCCAGTCTTGACAGACTCTGGGGTTGTGCGCCCATCTCACTTAAGAGGCCAGGGGCCAGCGCTGTCCGGAGACACTTCTGGGTCACGTGGCCAGCGTGACATCGCTGCTCTGGCCAGAGCCAGAGCCAGAGCCGCACACGGAAATGCCGTTTACCTTCCCGCTGGTAAGCGGTCCCTATTTATCTACTTGCACCCGGAGGTGCTTTCGAACTGCTAGGTTGGCAGGCGCTGGGACCGAGCAGCGGGAGCGCACCCCGCCGCAGGGATTCGAACCGCCGACCTTTCGATCGGCAAGCCCTAGGCGCTGAGGCTTTAACCCACAGCGCCACCTGCGTCCCGGTTTCTCTACATACTTACACATATTTATATGTCAGGGCTTTTTTCAAATATACCTGAAAACCAGTTTGATTGGGCTTGGGGTGTTTCAGAGTCTCTGTGCAACCTTCGCTCCTCAGAGAAGGAGTGGAAGATGGATGCTTATTCTGAATAATTACTAGTGTTTTCTCAAACTGGGATGGCGGGACATTTTCCCAGGGCTCAGGTTCAAGTGGAAGAGCGGGCAAAGGCCAGGCCTAAATGGTACCATCACTCCGTGACATTCAGAGTTTTCATGCCATGCCTTTACTTGTCTGTAATGTGCATATCATGTGCGGGTGGTGTGTTGAGTCTCCCGCTTTCCAGCTCAGCATGGCATGCTGTTCTAACTGTGTGGGAAGTGAAACATCACGTGGCACATGGCATGGAAGGAATTTTTATTTGTCTGCCAGAGCGGTTTGTGCAGTGGCCAGAAGGCCAAGCTTATGAAAACAGTCTAGCCTTCTTGCTACCTATCATGGTCTGTAAAAGCGCTTGCACAAAGGGAGGGAGTCCAAGGTTGCCTGTGCAAGGTAGTTATATTAATTAAGGGAAGAGTGTATGGAAACAATAGGCAACTTTTCAATGCTGCCTGTCTCTCTTGATATATGATGCTTTCACAACACACACACAAACACACACACACACACACACACACACCACAGTAGACTACTGTGTAGCAGAGATGGAGAGCCTGTGGCCTCCAGATGTTGTACTCCAACACCTGCATCCCTAACACCAGGCCATGCTGGATGGGCCTGATTGAAGTTGGGAGCCCAGCAATATCTGAACAGTCATGGGTTCCCCATTCCTGATGCAGAGCAAACACCACACTTGTCAACATTACACTCCAGTTTCTAAACTGGCACCTAGCAATGCGGTAAGTGTAACATTTAGACCTAGCTGAAGACCAGGTAGTATCTGGAGGATTGAGGGAACACAGTCAGGGCGTAATGTTCTTGCTTCCTCTCTGGCACAGCTGTTAGGCGCCAAGATCACTTGCTAAGCAGCTGCTGCCAATTCCATCCTTTTCCCAAATTCTTGTATGTGGCAGTCATGCAGAAGGCGGTGGAAGGAAAGGCAAAGCCCAGACAGAATTCTCTCAGCAACCATGAGAGCTAGGTGGGGGTAGGTGTGCCTCTTGCAGTTATTAATATTGCACATTTGGAGCAACAGGATGAATAAAAACCTGACTCTTCTTGGAATAAAAATTGTCCAGACCAAAAATATGGTTCCAAAGCTTTAATAACAGAACTTTCTGCAAAACAGACTTACAGCAATAGCGATACATTCAAATAGTTGCATAAAACCATGTGCTTGTCCAAGCAAATGTACATCTTCTTAGAAATGTAAAATTACTCCAAACAGAACTGAAATCAAAGTTATTTCTCTCCATGCAGCCTGCATTCCAGCCTGAGGCTGTTCTCTCCAGGAGAGAATCATCAGCGCAAGGTGGCTTGAGAACAAAGACAACTCCCACAAAATGGAAATTTGCAACTGAATACCCCTCCCATGTAATCTAAGTTAAACAGCACATGAGAGAGTAGCAGAGATACATTCTCAGTTAATTATCAGCCTGTTTGGTGCTCAGAGAGTTTCACTGGAAATTTCCATGCTCCTTTTAGCAATACACATACAGAGCTATTTTCCATTTACAATTAAACAATTACGCTTAACAGTGCCCCCCACAATTTGAGTTTTGAAACAGCAACCACAAATCTCCGGTGTGTGTGGTTACTAATTACACAGTACTTGTTAAAAGCCTATCCTCTGATGAAGTTCTCTGCTAATTCAGTAACTCTGTTAATGACTCATTTTTGTCTCCCCAAACCTGATGCCCTCCAGGTGTTTTGGACTACAACTTCCATCGGCCTCGGTTGACTGGGTCTGATGGGAGTTGTAGTCCAAAACACCTGGAGGGCACCTGGTTGAGGCACACTGGCCTATAGTGTGGTGCCAAAATAACTTGAACCAGCTCATTGCTAGAGCAGTGGTAATTCTCCTTCTTGTATGTAATCATCTCTCCCCACATTGCCCTGATGACTCTCAGTGTTCCTGCTGCCTTTTCTCAGCATGTTCTCTTGCTGCTAAGCCCAGGAGAACAGTAACGGAAGGCAGTGTTTGAAGTAAGAACAAGCTGCTGATTTATAAAACAGCATCTTTCTGCTACTCCTCTCCTTAGTACTGCCTAGCATCCAACTTGGTGGTGTGGTTTTTTTCCCCTGTTGGCGCGCCTATGATTGATGTTAGCAATGCCATTAGATTCAGTACAGGCTATTTTGGAGGGGTTTGTGTGTGTTCTGTCTCTGCCTCTTGCTATTTCCCTCTGAACTCTCAGAGCAAAGTTGAGACAGCAGCATGTGGATGGGATACCAGCAAGGAGCATCTGTTCAAAGACACACAGTGAGGAAATTCCAGCATGGGGTCAGTGCAGATTTGGATGCTGGGGCCCCAAACCTCCCTCTCCTCACCCCCCACATTGTTTCTGACTTCTTACACATCGGCCCCAAAAGTTAGTCACTCTTCAGGATATTTAATATTAATAATAATAATTAGATATTTTCTTTTCATAGCACTATAATGGCAATATTTTTCAACAAGGGGAGATGTGATCCTGTAGAAAAATCGCTTTTGTATACTTATTGGAGGTTTTATGAGATAAAGGTTTTGCTTTTATCTGAATTCACATTGTGGAATGTACAGAGTTAACTGTCTATATGCTACCTTTACTTGCTCCTAGGAGATGTAAGAGGTAAAAGGTTTCCACAATAGGGCTGCAGTTGGGTGGACTGTGAGTTACATTCTGTCAAAGCAAGCACTGAGTTAAGAGTGGCCAGGATCATTAGCTAGAGGAAGAACTTAGTATCTCAGAATTATCTTTTTAACGTTAAAGCAACCTGGTAGAGTGAACAGTCTGATTTATAGTAAGAGCAGCCAAGTTATGTTTATTATATATTAAATTTAAAGCTAAGCATGACCACCCATTTTTAATTATTTGTTGATCAAAGACAAAAGACATCTTACGTACACTGTTTTACTTGGAAGTGGTGCCTGTACTATTTCGTACCGTGCTTTGCCACAGCTATTAGCGGGTGAATAGAGGTTTATCATTAACTTGCAATTTAAATATATGGTGGCAGTGAGGAAACAGGGTCAAACAAATAAGTAAAGGGGTGTAAGAGCTGGAGTGGAGTGGGATAACAGGAGTTAATCCTTGACAGTTTGGTGGCAGCAAACTGGGATTATAGTAAGAGTAGCTATAATAATCTTTTAACAAGTGGTGGCATCGCTGTGGGATAATAGAGGAATCCTTTACAGATTCTTCCTGGAGCTATTGCATTCATTGCTGCTGCGATGGCTGTGCTGGACCACATATGTTTGAAGGTTTATTTGGGAGGGGAGGGTAAGATAGGAGGGCCTAACTATAGCATAGGCCCCCTACACAGTCTGCTGTTGCATCTGCACATACAGTAATAGAATATTTAGAGGGTAGTGCCAGGATCACTAAAATGGTACCCATGGATGCAGATGTGCCCATGGAAGCTTTCCTTGATGCCTGAAGGGTCCGTCCCCCCCGAAATTAGACATGAAAGAAGCACTGTATTATAGCCAATATACTTGCTGGCAGTCTGTGCTTGGTTGCTGGTGTATGTGGTGCCCACGATAGTTTCTTTGATTTGCAAATCTGCACAGGGTAGAGGATGTTGGCATTAAAGCAGTGAACACTGCAACCCAGTGCATTTCTGCTCAGCGCTACGTCCCACTATATTAAATGGAGCTTGCTCCCAGGCAAGTGAGGAATAGGACTACAGTCTTAGCACAGGTACAATACAAAGAGTTAGCTGCCATTTGGAGTACAATCAGAGCCAGCCCTCCGGTGAGGCGGGGTGAAGCAACTGCCTCAGGTGGTGGAAATGCAAGAGGCAGCGCCCCGCCCGCCCCACTGCCTCTGGAGAAGCAACACAGGTAAGGGAGGCTTTGGCAGAGGCAGAGTAGCACAGCATTCTGCCACCCAGCTTTGCTGCCAGTCTCTCCTCACTCCTGGGGCGGAGAGGCACTGGCGGCAAAGCTCTGGAGAACGCCCTCCCCTCTTGCTGAGCTGGCGAGGCAGGAGGCATTCTGCCACCCATCTTTGCTGCTGGGCAGGAAGGGAGATTCTGCCCAATCTTCCACGCTCAGTGGCAAGGTTCTGCAAGGACTTTTCCTTGAGGGGGAGCCCTTACAGAGCATCCCACAAGCACACTATTGCGGGGGTGCTTTGCCTCAGGTGCCAAAACATCTCAGGCCACCCCTGAGTGCAGTTGGGCTGATCATTCTAAAGAAAGGGCCTTAGAGTTGAATGTTTTTTCATCCTTTCCCATTCATTTGTGTCTGAAATCCACCAGGTAGAGAGTGTGCCTTTCCCTTCCATCCTCATGCTGATTAATCTACCAGACTGACTGTAAAACTTAAAGATAGGACGCTGTTTTCCTGTCATGTGGTGAGAAGGGTCTCCATCTTATTGTGTTGCTAGCAAGAAGGCACGGACGTTCTTGCAGGTGGCTTGGAAATGGTTTTAGACAAAATCATTTCCATGTCTCTGAATACCAGTTGCTTAGGTGCCACAGCACAGACCCGTGAACCAAATGTGCATGAAATTTGCATATGCTAATTTATATGTATGAATGCCTCTGAGAAATTGAGACAGTGGGTGCCACAAGCCCTGATCTAAAGTTTGACATGGGGGAAACAGACAAAGGAGAGGAAAATGGAGGGAGGGATAAACAGCCGATGAATATGCCGCTATTTCCATTTACAAGTGCTTAGGCTTTGTTACAATAAGAGTTCCTGTAGAGAGCATAGGAACGAGTGGCGTTGGGTCAAAAGCTGCATGGACAAGGTGGTTTTGGAGGAGGGCGCATCCACAGGTGTTCTGGCAAGCTGCTCAAGGCACAAGGGGCATCAAAGGTGAAGGGGGGGTGTTTGAGGGAGAGGGCGACCGAAGAGGAAAATTGCATCATCTGAAACAGGGATTCCCAAACTTGGATCTCCAGCTGTTTTGGGACTACAATTCCCATCATCCCTGACCACTGGTCCTGCTAGCTAGGGATGATGGGAATTGTAGTCCAACAACAGCTAGAAACCCAAGTTTGAGAAATTCTGATCTAAAAGCAGAGGATTCAGATCTGAAGAATGCAAACTTAGAACTAATTAGTTAAATTTAAATAGAGATACATCTCACTTAGCCTAATGAGGAAGACTGTGACCAGGTGACTGTGTGTGCCCACTCAGCCTTCTCCCCTGGTGCTAGTGCTGATGGGGAACTTCAAGATCCTCCTGCTCTCCCTTCTTATGGTTCTTCATCTTTAAGGTGAACTTGAAATGGACAACCCTTCAAATGGAGAACTTGCTACTGTAAAGTAAAGCACGTGGCCACCCTATGCAGGTGATGAAGCAGAGGAGGAAACGACGTAAGAGCAGCCAGGTGATGGAGGGGCAAGGGAGGTATTTCAAGGTAAAGATGAGGAGCTCGGACTGGGTCCAGGTAGCCTGAAGAGGGATGTCACAATCTTCAGTAGATAGTCCTATGATCTCATCTGGGCTACAGCAAGACTTCTCTATAAATATTTAGATTAGACTTCCACCGCCACTGATCATTTTTACAGCTCTGTCCCTCGATTTATCAGTGTCTTTCAGGAGAGGCAAGGCAGCATCGCAGCCCAGCTTCCCTGGTGAAATAGCTGTAGAGCTGTGTACAGCAGGGCTGATGCTTCACACATTCATGATGGACTGCTTCCGCGTTAGCAAAATGACACAGGCTGTTATTTTTCTTTTTTCAGCTATATTTCATCCCTGGAAATGCAAGCAGTGGATTTTTTTCTTTTTTCTTTTAAAGGTTTCTAAGCAGTGCTGGGAAATTTTTAGCGCAGCAGCAACAGCTGGGGATGGTGCAGGGAGTGGGTGGACCCTGACTGAAGCGGCAGAATCCAGACTTCCAAAGAAAACCAGACAAAGATGGGGCTTATTCACTCTTCCTCTGGTCGCACTGCTCCCCCCCCCCCCCGGGGAAGCGCTCTTTAGAGCTCAGTCGGAGTAAACAGCAATTCCAGTTTTCTCTGGATTGACATTTGCTCCCATTTAGAGCTAAAGAAAAAGTTTTTCCTGGGAAAGGAGCAGGAAATTGGGGAAATTGCTCGGATCCATACTTTCTAGGCACGGGATAAGCGGAAATGTTGGCGAGCCCATAGATGGATGAAGTACCTAACTGAGCAATCCTGACTATGTGAATTAAAAGCAAATCATGCTTTAGGGCAATGGAAGACCGGTTTGCAAACGTTCTTTGGAACCCGAACATCTGACGCAGCTTCCAGTTGGCTGCAGGAGCTTCCTGCAGCCAATTGGAAGCCGCGACTTGGTTTCCGAACATTTTAGAAGTCAAACTGACTTCCGGAATGGATTCCATTTGACTTCCAAGGTACAACTGTACACCTCAGAGTAGCCTTGCCCCTCTCCCCTAAAATAAGGGGCATAAGCAGGCGTCCAGTCCAGATAATATGGAAGTGCTGTGCATAGCGGTTTGTTTGCCCAGGGGAGTGATCCTACACTAGACTAAATTGCACTCCCCCCGAAGGAGCAGGTTTGCAGCTTGGGAGTTCTCATTGAGCCATCTTTCTTGTTAGAGCTACAAGTTGCTTCTGTGGCATGGAGTACCTCTTACCAGTTTAGGTATGCCAGGTTTGACCCTACCTGGACGGAGATAGCCATGTGCCATTATTCATGCTTTGATAACTCTGGGTTACACTACTATAATGCACTATACTTGGGGGCTGCCTCTGAACTATGCTTTCTTCTGCAGAATGCAGCTAGTAGATTGCTGACTGGATATTATAATCATGATATTATGATATTATGCCTGTGCTATGCCAACTGCACTGGCTCACACTCATTTCAGTTCAAAATGCTCTTTTTTCTTTTACCTTTTGAAGCTCCTCGTGGCTTCAGACCATCAGTCTCTATATTTGCCTTCCTATAGAGGCTCTTCTGTGAATGCTCTCTCCATCGAAAGTGAGTTGGGTGGATACTAGAGAGCCTTCTAAGCGGTGGTACCCCAGTTCTGGAATACTCTTTCCAGAAGGTTTTCCTGGCACTTTTTTGTCATTGTCACTGTCTTGGTGTTATTAGATGTGTGGGCGGGGGGTCCTTTCTTTTAGAATACAGCTCATTGTTTTATGCTGTTTTTATAAGGTTGTAGCTTTCAGCTGATTTTGTTGTTGTAGTTGTGTTTTAATTGTTCTTTTTCGTAAAACCGCCCTGGGAATACGATTGAAGGATGGTATAAATATAAGAAAGGAATAAGTAATAAATACACACAACCCCCGAGTGATTCTTCTGCAAGCCTTTCTAGATCACTTCTCATCTCTTTTGGCCTTTTGAATACACTTGTATTTCTGCTAATCCCTGTGCCTTCACATTTGGTCTTTGGCACAAATTGAATTAGTATGCCTCTCATGCCTGCTTCCCCATCCTTAATGAAGATGTTAATGGGGCTGGAGCTGAACCCTGATCTCTGCTAAAGTTCTTTTTCTTTAGTCTTATGCATCAATGCTAAGCATTATCCTGTAACCTTGGGGCTGTCCCTGGAGTCATGTCTGAGTTCAATGGAAGCAGAAAGCATTAACCTCTCATCAGAAATGAGTGTAGATAACATGCTGCATCTGGAGGAAACCGTATTCAAGCCAACACAATCAAATTCTGCAAGTGAGGCTCCCTTCAGATGCACTCAAAATGCTGTAATAAAATTCCAGTCTATTAAACCATCCTGCTTCTACTTGGCCACTAATTCTGTAATTACAGAAAAATAAAAGCTGTCAAATTCCCTGGCAAGATTTATTCCTGGTAATCTCCTTGTGCAAGTTTTGGCTTACGGTTCCATTATTCTCTAATAGCTCAGAGTCACACACACACACACCCCGCCCGCCGTGTGCTTTCGGTAGGGTTGCTACATTAGATTTGCAGGGCATCAAATGGTCAAAGGTCAGTGTGCTTGAAAATCAATACCATATTTACTTAGATCTGATCCCTGATTAGGACTTACTGAAAAAGTGTGCTCCTGGGAGGCGGGGTGGGAGGTGGGACACAACCTTTCTTGAATAACACAGTGTCGGGGTGGAAAACCTCCAGGCTTTAGTCCAAATCCAGACAGCCAGACCTCAGAATTCGAACAGTTAAAATCTCTCTAGATCATGCCCTCCCGTGATAAAGTGAACCATAAGATTGTACCCTAAGTCTGTAGAAAGCCTAAACAGGTCCCTTTTGCCCTCTGGGTCCACCTCTACCTACCGGAAATGCTTTGGTCACATTCATAACAGCCTCTCAAATGGAATTTACACCTTTCGTGTGATGTTGAAACAACCCACCTTATATTTCTTGAGATGTTCCCATTTACGCACCCACAATTATTTATGTATTCATATTTATGAGAGATTTTGTTCCTCTCCTCCCCATGCTGGATGCTTTCCTTTTATGCCTTACCTTCTAGTTGTTCTGTTACAAAATCTATTTTGCTCTGGACTCCATGGGATCTCATTGGGATATATCAAAAAGTTTGAATGAGAATTCTGGGATCATAGAATATATGCCAGGGAACAGAGGTGGCAGCTCCTCATCCAATTAACTTTTTTTCTTTATGGTAAATATTGCTAAAACAATAAAGGGTGTTGGGATTTACTTGTGGACGTGTCTCTTGGCCCAAATCTAGAAAGCAGTTAATTGTACTCGAGTTCTGCTAAAATCAATAAAAAATATATATTTGAGTGAGAAATCAATTCATTTCAACCATCATTACATGCAGTTGACTTTCTATGGGTTGAGCTTATGTGCTTTCTTTTGCTAGGCTCAGAAAGTGAGATAATTATAGTCAGAAAGTCTCCCTTTTTTGTGTACTCTAATATTATCTAGATCCCCCTCTGTTTTGACTAAATGCAACTATTGTTTATGCCCACTTCAGAATCAAAGCTGTCGGTGGAACAAAGAACATTGAGCAACCATAAAGTGTGCAGTTCAAAGGTTTATCTGTTGAGCTTACCGTAATCTGTGTAGCCCCACTTTGTGTTCCATTTCTTGGTTACACTAGAGCAGGCATGGCCAAACTTGGCCCTCCAGCTGTTTTTGGGACTACAACTCCCATCATCCCTAGCTAACAGGACCAGTGGTCAGGGATGATGGGAATTGTAGTCCCAAAACAGCTGGATGGCCAAGTTTGGCCGTGCCTGCACTAGAGCATAACCAAGAGATGCAGCCTAAGGATTGGCTCTTGTGGTAATCCAAGTCTCTGCACGAAAAGAAACAGGAGATGAGAGTTATCTGGTCCACTGATCACAGGCATCTTGGTTAGTCCAGCTGCAGTTCCCATTTGGGTTGTAGTGGTCACCACTTGAGATCATAATGCTGCTGCAGGTGTGACCAAGCCCATAAGCTGTCTGTCTTGATGCTTCTTCCCTAAAAGCTCCAAACGAAGCCTGTAGCATATTTTTAGTTTCTTTCCGAGACCAACATCTTGCCAATTACTTTCAGGGATTCTTCATATTTGGAGGGCTATCTAGACCATTACTACAGCACACAATTATTACTAGGAGTCATAAGTCATTATTGTATTTATTCTTTCTTTCTTTTCCCAGTAAATGCCTGGCTCTCTCCATTAAAAAACGAAAACAAAAACAAGCCTTTCTCCCTGACCTTCATGTAACAACATTAATGCATTCCGCTAACATTAGCTTCTCTCTGCTGGAGATGCCACAGGCTTTACTTGCTTGTGACTTCCCATCTCACATACTGGTGTCACTTTCTAACCCTGGCTGTGTTCTCAGCCCCCATGTAACCATACAATCTGTCTCTCTTGGTTTCCCCCCCTTTGGAAGAATCTGAGCTTAGCTGCACTGTAATGAGGCTCCTCTCTAGAATGAACAGACTGCAGTTTAGCACTTCCTCCCACTGTTCTTTTTATTCACACGGTTTATTCTCAAAGCTTTCCAAAATTCCGGCTCCCTTACAGATTTGCTTTGTGCAACAGCTCTGCGGGGCCTCTAGCGAAGCTGAGCTTTGTGTCCTTGCTCAAGAGGAGACACCATTTCTCCCCTCTCGGACATTATGCCGTCCGTGCCTGTGCTCTCATCTTAATCCTGCCCAACAAGCAAAAATAAAGGAGGCAGTTAAGCATGTTGCTGGCCGAATGGGAAGAGGAACAGGGCTTCTGTACTATTAATAGTGGCATGGGAAAGGGAATTTCAGCAGGTGCAGCTTATCATGCAAGAGGGAGAAAAGCAATTGGAATGTTCTCTTCTGCTCAGCTATTTATGGTACGTGTGTCTTATCCTCCTTCACATCTGGTCAACCTACTACTTAGCAGGAAGAGAGAACAAAAGTGCCAAATTGTTCACTTCCAGATGTTGGCCAAGGGTGGCTAAGTATACAGTGCTAACACCCATGACAACAATCTATCCATCTTATGAATTTTGTTTGTTCCAGAAAGACACATCCATCCCATGTTGTTGGTTTTTTTTTGGGGGGGGGGAGAAAATATAGGTAGACCAATTGACAGAAACATTGAAGTCTACACTTGGACAATGTCTAGGACCACCCAAAAATTTACAAAACAGGGGCAAGCTTTTGAGTTCTACAGAACTCTTCGTCATCAGGCAAAGATGTTACACAACACAGGAAGTAAGAGTATGAGGGTTTGGGGTTTATTTAAAAGAAGCCAAACACCACATAATTAAGCTGGATGTTCTAGCCATAAGGCCAGCTTTTAGGCTTGGTTCCTACATGCAGATTTCAAACTGACTAAGTATCTGCTAAGTTCTACAAGTATGAGGATTCTGGAAACAAGAAGCAATGGCTGTTCCCCACAGTGAAAGGTCAGCTGCTACCCAGATCCATCCCACGCTGTTCGCATAGTTCTCCTGATGCCCCTTTGCCCTTCCTACATCTCCCTGTTTTCTCTTGAGGCTTAGTGTCTAAGCCTTACTCCTGCTTGTTGCCCAGCTACGTCGCTGTTCCATGATGGCACTTGCAGGCTTTCCTGACTCAGTTGTCACTGTCCTGCAGTCCTGCTTTATAGCTGGCTGTCTTCTTTGCAATGTGATATGGTGCGCTAGCACTTTTTGCCTGTGCAGCGTTGTCAACTGGACACATGACGCGAATGAATCAGCAAGACGGTTTACCCGTTGTGACCTCTAGTATCTTGGCACACAGCCCAAGATACTTCACACCTCCTTTTGGACTTCAGAGCTTCCCACAGTACTAGGTTCTAGGTCAGATCCTAGTGGTGGGCATTGTAGCCACAGTGTAGAAGAGAGGTGGTTATTTTTTGTTGGCAATAGAAATCAGCAGGCAGCAAGTCCCCAGCCTCACTTCTCTGAGAGAAAGAGAGAGCTAGAGAACCTGATGTGCTTTCTTTTGAATTCTGATCTAAAACGCACCCGGCACGAACTTCTGTGAACTTCTCAGGCAGGAGAGGTGTGTTTTTATTGCTTCATAGAGGATTTCTGAAACTGATCGTTTCAGCATGAGTATCTGCTGTGGCCACTGTGCACCCTCTTCCAAAACTTAAGCATATGAACTGGACTTTATCTATTCTGTGCGTTGGGAGCACACCACAAAATGAAAACTACCTTCACAGTTTTTCTAGCAGTTGTGGTTATAGGGAATACTGAAAATGCATCTTCAAGCTATTGTAGACAGTTTGTGATAGAAGCAAAGGCCCACAGACCAGATTGGGGGGTGGTCTGGATGGGACAATGGGGCTTGATTTTGAGTTAGAGTGTCCCCTGCCAACATTCACCACACATTTATGTACAGCAAATGATAAGAGTTTTTCACTAAGTAATGATAAGGAGGAAGTGAGAAAACTTGAGTATTTTTCAAGACCAACGACATGACTCTATGCCATCATCCAATCTAATGAAGGTACTGTTAAGATCCAGGTTCTGCAGGGATTTCTATGCAATAGGATGCGACCCACTAGGCTTGTTCTTTGCCTGTGTATGGCTTGGAGGGCATCCCATTTTTCACCATATCCTAGCTGCACCTGAGCGTGGAATTTAAGAAATGAGTGTCAATTGCAATATGCTGTGAAAGAATCACAATCTACCCCAGCTAGGAGACCACATTTAATCCTTTTGTTTGTGTCCAGGGATAGAGCCAAAATTTATCAGCCCTAGGCAGTATGGCTTACAATTGTGGAAGAGCCCTTTCTGAGCTTTCAATCCAGGCTCTTCCTTGGCCTGTTTTGTTTGTTTTCAATACTGTATTGATATTCACCACCACCAAACCATCTGTCTGTAGCTGAGTTACTGGTCAATAAAATAGCAAAATTCCACCTTAATTAAGAGAGCGTGTGAGCATTTACCTTAACTAACTGAGCCTTGGTAAGCAGAGTAGAAAAGCAACTCTAAGTATACTTAGAAGTCTTCTGTATCTGTAGCAGCACTGCATGGTAAGTTTTTAAAACAGGATTGTAGCACATCAGTCTGTAGGAGAGGAGCTGTGTTTAGAATGTTCTCCTTTCTCCCCTTCCCAGAAACGCCCCCCCAACACCACCTTGCATGTAGAAAACTAGTGTGTCAGGGAATGAAGGTCTCAGCCTTGCCTTCTTCCTGACATTTTAATGTGCACAAGGTGGCTCTGCCAGCTCAGAATTCAGCGCTACGTGTAACCACACCTTCCACTCTCTCACACACTTGTGGGCTGAAGTGGCAAGGAGCAAGCGGCAAGGCAAGTGCTGTCAGGAGATTCTCCAGCTTTATTGACTGCTGGAACAAGGCTAATGTCTGAAGTGTCCCATGGCTGTGACATGGACTAGGGGAGCACTCAGTCTGCTGACACTGCATGGTGTGTTTGGGAGGCGAAAGAGAGAGACCACTCAGCAAGAAGAAGAAGCAAGGTCTCAGAGCGAGATCTGTTTACTACAGTCACCAGGTAAGCATGGGAGGCTGAGCAGCTAATTCTAACTTCCTTGCCTCTTTATTAGCCCCATAAACTAGCCAAGCATTTCATTAAGGGGAAGGAAACAGTAGGCTATGCATGCCAAGATGGTTGTGCAACAACACCTGAGGGATGCATAACAACGGGCTGCTTTTCAGGAAGGCTTGTGCATCTGTCAGGAACTCAGGGCCGGACTAGCTGAACTAGCACATTTCTTGCCCTCAGATGGAGAGGGGTGGCTTAGAACGCAAGAAACAGCCTTTTACTGTGTCAGACCACCAGACCACGCACCTCAGTATTATACACACTAGGAGTAGGGAAGCTTCTTCAGCTTGAAGGCCATATTCCCTCATAGACAAGTTTCCATAGACAGTGCTAGAGACAAAAGAGGGGTAGAGGAGGTGTGACATGTGACGTTGGCACTGGGTTGTGGCCTGGGGAGAGTCCCAGGGGCCACATGTGGGGGGCTGGGGGGCTGCATTTGTCTTTGGGGCCTGGGGTTCTCCATCCTGGTCTGTAATGACTGCCAGCACCTCTCTAGGATTTCAGACCAGAGTCTCTCTCATCCCCAACTGCAGTTGTCAGAGATTGAACCAGGGACCTTCTGCAACCAAAGCAGATGCTCTTCCTCTGAGCTACAGCCCTTCCCTGTTTGTAACATGAAAGAAGAAAGGTGGAGACGGGAATTGATATGGATAGAGCTGAAAGCGGTATGAGAGGAATCGCTTCCTCTGGTGTACTGTATTCACATTTTGTTTTACTGTCGATTCTGTGCAGGCAGGTTTTGGGGGAAAATATTTTTTTAAAACATATAAATCCTGTTTACTAGAGGTGGCAGGATGTACCCACCATCATGAACTTCTTTGAAACTGTCTTCTGGTCTCTTTTTAAAAAAAGAAAAATGCCAGCTATTTGCAGGCTAAGTCCACTAAATTTTACATTGGTGCATAATCTGCAGTAGCTGTCACTACTCTGACTCCTATTTAGCCCTCAAGAAAGAAGTACCTGGTTACCATATTGCATTGTATCTGGGGAATTTGTGTGAAGTCTAGGCAAGCTCTCTCGATGTTTGCATTGAAAGAGAAGATGCATATAGATCATTTTGCCGTTCATTAACCCAACAATTACCCATTCTCAGCACCGTTGCTTGCCTTCACGAGGGTAAGCATAGTTAATATGTTTTGACATCACCACCACGGGACCGGGATTGTTTTCTCTATGAGATACTCATCTTCTCTGTTAGGATAAAATACGTATTTCTGCAGCAGCCAGAGCAGCTTTTAGAGAAAATAAATTCCAACAGTCTTTTCCACAATCCCCTTTAGATAATAGCCCTAGAGAGCTAATACAGTGTAATGGCTGAGACATTGCACTACAAATCTCCAGTTCACAACTTGCCTCTGCCATGAGTTCATGGCAGTCTCAGGTAGACACTGCAATATGGGGATAATGCTTGCCATATAAGATTCAAACTATATATTTCAAGCAGGGATAGGCAATCTATAGCTCTGCAAATGTTGTTGTACTACAACACCCATCAGTCAGGGCTATTGGCCATGCTGGCCAGGACTGATGGGTGGTGGAGTCCAGAAGGGCCACAGATTTCTCATGCATGCTCTAAAGTCTAAACTGCTACTATTACTATCAGGAATATCATAATCAGATCACTCCTTCATTGCTTGTGTTTTCCTTTTCCAATGCTTCTTGACATATATACACATCTTCCCTTAGTTCTTTTCCATTATCAATGCTCCCATCTTAAGGAATATTATAGTGCAGAACAAGCACAAAACAGATAAAGCTTAATGAAAGGCAAATCCAGGGCAAAATGGATTTAATTGTGTATGTACTTAACATATGAGCATTGGGTGGGTGGGTCTTTTAAAAGGCATTCTTTCTTTGTTTTTAGATTGTGTATGCCATAGAATCATAGGGTTGGAAGAGACCTTGCGAGTCATCTGGTCCAAACCCCAACACAGTGAAGGATGTAAACATAGAATCCCTTCCAGCTGGCTGTGCAGCCTCCACTTCAGTACCTCCAGAAAAACATAACCTCTGAAGGCAGCATGTCCCACTGCCCACCATCAGGCTCCTCCTAATCATGTTTATCTGAAATCTGCTTTCCTGATATTTCTAGCCATTGGCCTGCCCTCTGGAGCCAAAGAGCAAGCCTCCAACTTCTTTGCGACAGACCTCCAGGTAGTTTAAGATTGTCAGTTAATCTTCTTAAATATGGCATTCCATCCTTCATGAGAGTCAAGGGGGAATACCTCCTTTAAGACAATGTCTGCCATCTGTTGTTTTATAAAGTACTAAATTATTATAACATTTCTTTTTTAAAAAAAAGTTGTCCGGCTAATGAAGGATGCCCTTTAATCGACCGAGAACCTCTCTAGTAGACTACATCCAACTCATTAATTAATGAAAGGTTGAAAACCTGTTTGTAATTGTTCTTCGGGAAATTACAGTACTACTGCAAATATTGCCAAATGTCAGCACAAGCTTTGCTGCCACACTTGACAAGCTGGAATCCAAACAAGCTACCACATTACTGCTCTCCCCATAAAAAAACCCTAGCCCTTACCCACGCATATTCCAGAATGATTATCTGAGTCTTGCAACGTTAAGCTTTTACTCTGAAATCTTTGTGCTTTGGTGGAGAAAAATACCAGAACAGATGTACAGTCCATCATCGTATATCCTATCTCCACTACTATTGTGATTTTTACTCTGAGCCTGTAAATCAGGGCTGTCCAATGGGGTGCCTTCTGGATGTTGCTGAACTGCAACTTTTATCATTCCTTACCATTGGACATGCTAGCTGCTGGAAATTGGAGTCCCAGCAAAATCTGGAGGGCACCACGTTGGCTACCCCTGCTATTAACAATGCCTTTATTGGTTTCTTATTATATATGCCTAATTAGTTTGCTGAGACTTGCCTTATCACCAAACCAGCACAAGATTGTGATTTATAGAAGAAAAATCTATTTGCTTCATTCTCTCTCTCTCTCTCTCGCTCTCCCGCTCTCTAACACACACACACACACACACACACACACACACACACACAGTGTACATAGCAGACTTGCTTGTCTGCAAAGGAGAGGAAACAAAGGTGTGGGTGTGTGGGTGTGTGTGTGTGTGTGTATGTGTAATGGAACACACACACACTTTGTATTACATGCCTAGGAGGAAAATCTGTACTGGCTACTGTTCCTGGCTCTCTAGCTCTTGATATTTGCTGGATGAGTCACTTTTGATGACAAATACATTAAACATTATCTTTAACCCTGCTTTCCAATCATTCTTCTTTTGTGCAAAATACAGCACAGTATAGTCACAGCTGCTGTGGCATCATTTGCAATATACAAATCAATCGTACATTAAGCTCTTGTCTGAAACATGATGGCTCCAAGCCAGAGCACTCCCCAGGACAATTTCACTGTATACAAGCTTAAATCCTGTCAACACACTTTTCTTCCAACTGAACTTGAAGATTTGTGGCTATGATGAATGATATTCTGAGAGGTGTTTTCTCCCACTGGTCTGTCAAACCAGATCAACAATAGCTGTTCTGTTTGTCCTGTTAGAGATGTTTTCTTAATTTTTAAAAAATGACAAAGGCTTTTTCCATGTTAGGTAACAGACAAGACACTGACATACAGGACCAGTGAAATTGGCCAGAACGTTACTTAAGCTCAGAAGTCTCATATTACATAACCTCTAGGGTAGGTATATGAGAGCGCACAGAAAAATATACGCAAATCTTGTGTAAACATGAAGGTGTCATTCTACTTCAAGCTAAGAGGAGCAGGTTTCTTATTCCAAAAGGGAAGATATTTGGTGATAGCAGCAGTAGCTGCAAAAAAGAAAATGGTGGGTGATGCATGTACTATGACCCTTGTCCAAGTGTGAGTCTCATGCCATTCAAAGTAAGTAGAATGGTTGCAGAACCCTTTCGGTGCAGCCTGCCCTCCCATTTTCCTTTGTAAAACAACTGCGAAGTGGAAATCTATCCCATATGATAGAAGCCCATCAAATATTATTCAGTACCAGCTCTCCTGACCCCCATCCTTTAGGACCAAAGCAGCCTGGTTCTTGGTTTTGTTTAAGGTCTTGTTTCTCTTTCTTTCCTGCCACTTGTAATCAAAAATATCTCTTTTTTTCTACATAATGACTAGCAATAAGAAGACTCCTTGAACCATTCTACAAATGGCATTCACTGATCACAATGGAAATTGATCAAAATACCAGAGGAAGGCAGCATGTGGCTCCTGAAACCATTTTGTGCATACATGGTCTCCTTTCCTGCTGTTTGTCCTCACCATCTGGAATTCAGAAAGAGAGGAGTCTGTTTATGTTATTATCTCTAAAACTTGAAAAAAATTCTTCTTTACCTCTTTTTCTCTCTCAAGCTTAAGTGTAATGTTTCCATTTCTAAAATGGGCAGATTTTTCTGGACAGTCTTCTACGTGCTTAATTCCTTGATGATACAATGCACGTTCTGTGTGGCTCGACTAACTTTCTTGTCAACTTTGCACATAAGGCATTTTTCACCTGTGGTTCAAGCGTACTCTGAGAGGCAGACCCAGATGGGAGATTCCTATCCTGCTTAGTTTAACATCAAAATGGAAAAGTCAGTACAGTGGTACCTCAGGTTACATATGCTTCAGGTTACATACCCTTCAGGTTAAAGACTCCACTAGAAATAGTGCTTCAGGTTAAGAACTTTGCTTCAGGATGAGAATAGAAATCGCGTGGTGGCAGCGGGAGGCCCCATTAGCTAAAGTGGTGCTTCAGGGTAAGAACAGTTTCAGGTTAAGTATGGACCTCCGGAACAAATTAAGTACTTAACCTGAGGTACCACTGTAATCCAAAAGATGGCACCATGTTGCACAGGAGTTGGAAAAAAATATCCCTTGGACTGTGCACCCCCAAATCTCCTTCTCTTCTACCCCAGACATATTAATAGTTAAGAATAAACTAAATTTATTTTATCTTCAAAGTGCTCTGCAAACATTAGTTAATTAATTCTCAGAGCTTGCCTGTGAGTCACTATTATTCCTGCATGTGTTTCCAGCATCTGCGTGATTTGCTGTCCACTCTGAGCTTTCTCCGCAGTTTAGCTTCTCAGGGACTCTCTGTGGATTACTTTCCTCGCAGATATCTACTTGCTGCCATTGGCAGTTGTCATCTTCTGCCAGCCTTCCTCCATCCATATCCCTTGCTCCCTGTTTCTCTGCTGTGGCTGAAGCTTACAGCTCTTTCCATTAAAGAAATCTCCAGAGTGGAGGAGTCATTAGTCTTGACAAAATGAAAGTGTGTGGGGAGGGGGGGGAGAGAGAACCACAGAAAGAGACCAAAGATGAGGAAAACAAATATTTCTCAAAGTTAATGAGCTCTCTGTGGGATTTGAACTCAAGACCCTCAGTACTGCTGCTCAGATCTGTACCATATTCACTTAAGCAGTAACTCTGTTAGCAGACTTGAATAGTTTCGGTTTCTGAGTAACAAAATTGTTTGATTCCCTGGTATATTTGCCTCACCCTGTTTAAAATCCCTGGGGCTCCCAGCTCCTACTGCAGTCAGTGAATTAGGCAAACTGACTCAGTTGACGTAAGGATTACATCTGAGATACTTACAATTCTCTTCTTGGAGAGATCTAAATTGATTTAAGGCAGGACCAGCTTAGTCCTCAAAGGAAACTCAGATCTTCTTAATGTAGCTCAATGCTTTTTTGCTTAGTACCAAACTTTTAAAAACTCTGGTATTTTAAGAATTTAAACTCAGAGATCATCATGTACATTTTGAACACATTTAGTGCCATGTTTGACATTCCCTCGCCTACCACAGTGTTTTCACGAACTTAGTCGCTACAACTATACATTAGGCTCAATTAATATCAAGGGCTTTTGAAGTGGAACATGCTAAATACAAGCATGCTGAATTAAGATTATGACTGCATTGCATCAGAGCATAGCAGGTGGATGCATTCAGAGATTCCTGGTCCCAGCAACTTTATTATTTATTACCTTATTTTCTCCTCAGAAATCTCCTTCACAAATCTGGATTTCATACATCTAAATCAAACACCAACCACTGTAAATTACTGGATTTCACATGAAGATCTCCCTGGGCTGCCACTCCAGGAACATACCCAAAACTTCCAGATTCACTGTCCCCAAAGAAATGTTATTTCATCCCTTCTGTGTATAACTAGAAGTGTGAACTGTGCAGAATCAACAGCTCTTCAGAGTGTTGAATGTGGTGGCGCTGTGGGTTAAAGCCTCAGCGCCTAGGACTTGCCAATCGAAAGGTTGGCAGTTCGAATCCCTGCGGTGGGGTGCGCTCCCGCTGCTCGGTCCCAGCGCCTGCCAACCTAGCAGTTCGAAAGCACCTCCGGGTGCAAGTAGATAAATAGGGACCGCTTACCAGCGGGAAGGTAAACGGCGTTTCCGTGTGCGGCTCTGGCTCGCCAGAGCAGCGATGTCACGCTGGCCACGTGACCTGGAAGTGTCTCCGGACAGCGCTGGCCCCTGGCCTCTTAAGTGAGATGGGCGCACAACCCCAGAGTCTGTCAAGACTGGCCCGTACGGGCAGGGGTACCTTTACCTTTACCTTTATTTCATACACCCCAGTGCATGAGATGCTGGTGGAGCTTGAAATGGACTCCCACACTTTGGGGGACTTCTAATAATAAAAATGAGGAGGAGGAGGAGGAAACATGGACTGGGAGATCAAGGGTGTGAAAGGCTGGTGACTGGGGATGGCTGCCTTTGGGTAGATGCTGGTGGGAGGGGAGAGAACTGCATTTTGGGAGATTTGGGTTGTAGTCCCAGAGACTATGCTTTGCTGAGGACAGCAAGAATAATGGTAGATGGACTATATTATTGTTTAAAAGCATAGTAGCGCAAGTAGATAAATAGATACCGCTGTGGCAGGAAGGTAACCAACGTTTCCCTGCACTGTGGCACTCGTCCTGGTGTCATTGTGCCAGAAGTGGTTTAGTCATGCTGGCCACATGACCCAGAAAGTTGTCTGCAGACAAACGACGGCTTCCTCGGCCTGAAAGCGGAGATGAGCGCCGCACCCCATAGTCAAATTCAACTTGATTTAAATCGTCCAGCCATCTTTTACCTTTGCCTTTACCTTTCTTGATATTATTATAAATATTTTGTAACTTTAGCATCTTGCATTGTATTTTCAATTGTACTTAAGGTAAAAGGTAAAGGACCCCTGACAGTTAAGTCTAGTCATGAACGACTCTGGGGTGGTGGCACTCATCTCACTTTACAGGCCAAGGGAGCCGGTGTTTGTCCGCTTCTGCAGACAGTTTTTCCGGGTCATGTAGCCAGCATGACTAAGCCGCTTCTGGTGAAACCAGAACAGCACACCAGAAACGCCGTTTACCTTCCCGCTGGAGCGGTACCTATTTTATCTACTTGCACTTTGACATGCTTGCGAACTGCTAGGTTGGCAGGAGCAGGGACCGAGCAACGGGAGCTCACCCTGTCGCGGGGATTCGAACTGCCGACCTTCTGATTGGCAAGTCCTAGGCTCTGTGGTTCAAACCTAAGCTATCTCCCAGAAGAACAACCATCTCTGATGCAACTGAAGTGCATAGATATCAGTGTGACTGTTATAGGAACTCATCCGGTAGTGCCATTATGTGAAAATAGGCACTCTGTCATATGCCTGCAAGAATTTTAGAACTATTTTTGAATAAATAAAAACTTTCTGAAATGAACTTGAAAGGTTCTAGATGAAAGCACATAGATCTACATAAGCACATGAAAGGACAAGTGCAATTGCTTCCTCTCAGCGATGTTCGATCCAAGTCCGTTCTTTTTTTCTTGACTAAAGAAATTGACCAAACTAGAAGCTGCTTCTGATCTGATCCGGATAATTTCAACATCTTATTAACTGCCATGGGACATAGGGAAGCAACTGTAATGAGGAATTAGGACAGGAATCAACATACTTTCCCCTCATATGTCCTTTCATCTATAATTCTTGTAACCATGCTGTATCAGGGCTGGTACCGCTTAACAATACTATTATGGGGGTTGTAATTCACTTTACTCTTCAGAAGCAATCACATGTACATAGTCATACCCATTTCACAGGTTGCAGAAAGACTGCATGGTAGAGCTCCAGACAGGAAGAAATTTGCATTAAGTACATGCATACTATCGCAGGAAGGAGCATTTGTCCTTTTGGATATTTAACCAAACCAACCACAGCCTCTCCTTTTTAGTAGTTTGTAGTGGGATAGTTAAAAGTTACATTCAAACAAATGACTTGCCACATGGAGTTTCCTCCACACATTTCTTTCAAGTGTTTGCCCATGTGACTTCAATATACAAATCATGGATAAATTATTTAGAAATTATTTACTGTCTGGGAATAAGCAAGAGTTTAGCTTACTGGTATATCTTTTTAAGAAATGCATGCTATCTGAAATATCTAAGTCTCCTATGTCTTTACTATAAAATTACTTTAATGTCGTAAAATTGTTTTATATTATTGTTATGTCTGCTTTGTATCTCAGTATTGTGTGTTTAATAATGGTTGTTATCCACCCTGAGGCTGTGAATAATGTATGTCATCTGAGTAAGTAAGTCATCATCCACTGCGAAGGTGCATTCTGAACACTCGGCTGTGTAATTTCTCTTCATTTTGCTGTGTGTGTGGTGTGATCTGCAGAGGGGTGGAAATCTGAGTATAAATCCAGGGAGATGTTTCTGTAAAATTTCTCCAGCAAATTCCATCTGACACTTTAGGGGGGAGCCAAACATTGGAAAGTTACCACTTTCAAAGATATCCAGTTTTTGGGTGCCTCCAGACATGGATAACTTAGTATAGACTATTATTGCTATATAGAAATTTGAAGGGCTAGAAAAAAAAGTAAAAATAAATATAAAATGAAGGACCCATCCCATTCCACCTTTGATTTTTCCATTTCTCCCCTCCAACTTCCCTGGGAGTTTTTTTTTTGGGGGGGGGGGCTTCATAACTGTAGTTCTGTGTTAAACTGCAGGTGGAATAGCAATGGCGCTTCCAGCTTTTCATAAGTCCTCTCACCTCTATATCGGTGGACAGTGTTGCGTGTAGACAGCTGTGCCTCAAGGTATACCACCTCACCCCTACGTCATAGCCAGCCGTCAGCTTGCAGAATGGGTGTGGCCATGGGCCGTTTAAACTTGACGCGGCTGGCTGACTCCCTCTTCCTGCCTTTTTGTCGGATCACCCCACCCACCCACCCTCTTATCAGGCTTTGATATGACCTTGCTATAGCAGTTGTCGGTTGCCTGGTTGTTGGGCCGGGTAGGAATTTTTTCCACTTGGCAAATTGGCACCGTCCATTTGGTTTTCGCCTACCTAGTAGCAATCGTCACAACTTTTGTGCAGTTAGGCATTGGGTAAGCCTTTGTTTGGTTGGAGGGGAGGTTGTTGCACTGCCTGCCCCTCCCTCAGTAAGGGTATCCTGTTAAAGCAGCTGTTCTCAACCTGTGGGTCCCCAGATGTTGTTGGACTACAAATCCCATCATCCCTGAGCTCTGGCCTTGCTAGCTAGGGGTGATGGGAGTTGTAGTCCAACAACACCTGGGGACCCACAGGTTGAGAACCGCTGTGTTAAAGGGATCCGAGGTGTGAATACTGTCCAAAGCCTGGGCGTGGACTAAGGCCCACAATCCCTACGGGGACCCTCATGGTGCCACTATCTGACGTAAGTTATAGGGCACCCCCTTTCGGTGATTTACCCTTCCGTGGACTCTCTGCAGACGGGCAGGAGTCAAGATATAGCCTGGCTTCACCCCAACGCCTACGCCAGGCTTCCTCAACCTCGGCTCTCCAGATCGTTTTGGCCTACAACTCCCATGATCCCTAGCTAGCAGGACCAGTGGTCAGGGATGATGGGAATTGTAGTCTCAAAACATCTGGAGGGCCAAGGTTGAGGAAGCCTGGCCTAAGTCAAACCGCTCACATCTGTAACCAATAAAGTTGAGGCCTGTGTGAACCCATAAACCAAATATTCCATGTCAGTGTGACTTCTTGTTCTCCTGGAACTTTGTGGCTCAGGTGCCTTGGGGTGCAATTCAAATGTCGTGCAGTGATTAGCAACCCCAAATGTTGTGGGAAGGGGCACAATTTTCATTGGAACCATGATGTGGGACGGGCAGGGTTAAATCCCACACACACCTGCATATGATTCTTTCCCAACTGCAAAGGAGGGGGGAAGCTATAAAGACAACGAGGTTCGGAAAGGAAAGAGTTAAACTGATAATAGCCCTGATTCCCAGAGATGAGAGATGGACCATAAAAATGGAAATTGTCAAAGCAATCTATAATGATCGTAAGAAGTACTTCCTTTTGCATGTTCTGAATCTCCCAGTGTTCAGCTTCATTGGAAGGTCATAAATTCAAGTATTATGAGAGAGAGAGAGAGAGAGAGAAATGGGAATTTATCCCTATGCGCTTTCCCCATGCGGAATCTTATACCCTTCTACCATGCCCCCTGCACTGTTACTCACCTTTGTTCTAAACTAAAGTATGTTCCAGGAACAACAACAGGAGATAGATATCATTACATTCCTGCCCTATTTGTAGCCTTCCCACAGGCATCTTCTTGTAGCACCTGAGATCTGGTTGTGGACAACACAATGCTGTGCTGGATGGGCCTCTGGTCTGATTCACCAGGACTCTTAGGTTCATTTCCAAATCTTGGTTCAGCAGGCTCTGGGCTATGCACACCACTGCCATTTGGAGCGCTGAAATTGTGCTCCACCTGGATACATTTTATATAATATTTTTATGGGCTCATGGACCAGGAAAAAAAATGTTTTGCCATTTTGTTCTGTTACTAGACCAAAATTAGCATAATTTCAGCTTCTGCCAAGTCAATGAATAATGATGAACTGCTGAAAAATTGTTTGGGGATTATAAGAACTGGTATCTGCAGATACAAACGGACAAAATAAAAAATAATTTTTAAGCCTTATATTCTGTCCTTCATTGCAACACACAGAAACTGGGGCAAGAGGCTACCATAAACAGAGCATGGCTAAAGTTTCTGTTGGGTTTGTCTGTCCGTGAGTTTTCTACTTATGGAATTAAGCAACACTAATTTAGGCTAGAATCCCATGTGCAGTTACTTCCGTGTGGACATTAAGCAGTCAGTACAACTCTCACAGTGGCGCTGTGGGTAAAACCTCAGCGCCTAGGACTTGCCGATCGCATGGTCGGCAGTTCGAATCCCCGCGGCGGGGTGCGCTCCCGTTGTTCGGTCAGGGGCGCCGACTTATAAAAAATATTGGGGGGCGGGGGCCCATACCGACTTTTAAAAAATATTGGGGGGGCCCAAGACCTCCAAACCGCTGCTGCTGGGGTAACGAAAGGGGCGAGCCCCGGGCTGCCCCGACCTTAAGTGAACCTGTGAGGGCCCGCCCTTTGCGGCAGCCGATTGGCTGCCGCCGTGGGCGGTGAATATTAATGAGCTAGGGGGAATCCCCGCTTCTCGCGGGGCTGACGCCAGCCCCGCGAGATTGTTGATGGGTCGAGAGCCCGCAACCCCACCCCCTCTCTAGATCGGGAGTGGCTTTGTTTTTCTTAAATTATTGGGGGGGCAAAGCCCCCCCAAACTAATTTTTGAGGGGGCTCGGGCCCCCTCAGGCCCCATGGAGTCGGCGCCTATGCGTTCGGTCCCAGCGCCTGCCAACCTAGCAGTTCGAAAGCACCCCCGGGTGCAAGTAGATAAATAGGGACCGCTTACCAGCGGGAAGGTAAACGGTGTTCCGTGTGCTGCGCTGGCTCGCCAGATGCAGCTTGTCACGCTGGCCACGTGACCTGGAAGTGTCTGCGGACAGCGCTGGCTCCCGGCCTATAGAGTGAGATGAGCGCACAACCCTAGAGTCTGGCCCGTACAGGCAGGGGTACCTTTACCTTTTTACAACTCGCACAAACTTCTATAAAGTTCAAGGTCACATGCAGACCACTAGGCCCTGCATGCTTCCAGAGCACTCCCTTAGATCTATAAGAAGCACAGAGGGGTTATTGCCCAAAGTTGGTTTTAGGGGGTCAGCCACAAAGTTGTTGATCTTTTTTGGAAAACATTGCCAAAACTTCCTACAGCCCCTCATAGATTCCCTGTGGTACCCAATGCATCCTGCCCTAGACTTCATTTTCTTCTGCATGCAGGTCTGAGCTGGGGTGCAAAAATCACCCAAGAAATCTGTGTCCAATTATCTGTTTAAGGTTGTGAATTTAGGAGAAATGGCAAGGGTGGTATGAAGGTAGACTGCTGGAGACTATGGAGTGCATGATGTGTGTGCATGTAGCGACATGCATGTAGTGAGATCAAACGCAGGAGAAGCTTCCCACCCTTCTCACACCGCGTAGCACAAACGCATGCATTTTTTTTTCACCCTTCCTCCTCTCCTCACCCTCATTCTGGACACTTTGAGTACTTGGGTCTCATAAAATGTAGTACAGTATTGGCCTGAATATAAGCCTCACTCCCCCCCCCCCCAAATTCTGACCGTGAAAAGTTCAAGTGCAGCTTATATCCATGACCTTACAGTATGCAGCCAGGAGCGTGGGGCAAACAGCGCCAGGAGCGCAGCAAAGGGGTGCCCACCCTGTGCATAGTCCCTCGTCCACTCCCCCAAGGCCGGGAAGGGAGAGAGCGAGGAAAGGGAAGGCTGCTGGCAATACAGCGCAGTTCCTGTCCCCCCAGGTATGCAGCCAGGAACTGTGAGGAGGAATGGAGCAACATATTCATTCCCCCCCTCCAATTTTAAAGGTGTGGTTTATATTCAGGCCAATATGTTAATTTCTAATGTGGCTATTGAGGTAAAGTGATTGGGGGGGGTGCCAAGGCTGCAACGGACACTAGGTATTCCTCTGAAGAAGAGCAACTGTCCCATGTCCCAGTTTACACAGTAGAAAGATTTGCAAAGGCAGAGCCGCAAGGTCTCCTCTGTGATGACCCCCAACATCTGGAATGTGCTTCCCCTAAGTGTAGGCAGGAGGATCCTTAGGCTGGGGGGGGGGGCAGGCCTCTAAAACCAGCCCTCATGACGCCCCTCATTGGCCCTAGATGAGGCCCTCATTTTGTCTGAAACCTTAGCACCCTCACCAAACTGCACTTCTCAGAAAGCTATGACAGTATAAAGCTGAAATAGGCTCATGATGTAGAAATATCCCAATAGAAAAAAATAGTTCCTCTAGCCCAGCAGAATATCTCTGGCAATAGTCAATGTCCTATTTTCCGGGAGACAAGGCACCAACAAAGAATCCCATTCCTTGTTGGGTTCCACAAACTTTGCTAGGTCTCTTTGAAACCTCTTTGTTAGCCATTACAGTGCTACCTCGGGTTAAGAACTTAATTCGGGTTAAGAACTTAATGATAACATCTAGATAGATAAATTAGGATCTGTACAGTTTTGTAACATGCAGAAAATAATATATGTTGATAAACGAGAGAGGAGCTGAGGGAAGTCTGGGGACGGAGGGCTATATTTTGGGGAACGGGGAGGGGAAAATAGGGGGATTAAGGATGATATGTTTTTCGATAAAATGTTATGTTGAAATTACTAATAAAATATTTTGAAAAGAGAAAAAAAACTTAATTCGTTCTGGAGGTCCGTTCTTAACCTGAAACTGTTCTTAACCTGAGGTACCACTTTAGCTAATGGGGCCTCCCGCTGCCACCATGTGATTTCTTTTCTCATCCTGAAGCAAAGTTCTTAACCCAGGGTACTATTTCTGGGTTAGTGGAGTCTGTAACCTGAAGCGTCTGTACCCTAAAGCGTCTGTAATCCGAGGTACCACTGTACGTAGCTTTCCTGAATGCTAATAAGTTACAAGAATGAGTTGTATTCTGTTTGTGGTTCATTTGTAAATTATACACTTTCTATATTGTCTCTCCTCAAACCATACATTATTTTACTATGCCTGTATTATAACATCTTAGCTACTGCCTTTCAAAGTTTTATCCTTTCTAAGACCGGATGCTTCATTATTTTCTAATATGAAGATATGAATCCCCTTTAGCACGGTTTGCCTTTTTGATAGTCCCGTCTCTAGCTGTCTCGAGATCTCCTCCTCGAATGCTGGTTGCCAATTCTGGACGCAATAAAGTGGAAGTACCATTGGGCTTTAATTCTTCTTAGCATGCGTCACTTTACATTTACCAACGTTTAATTTCATCTGCCATTTCCTTGCCCTTTCTCCCAACACTGTGAGATCCTTCTGTAAATCCTCACAGCCTGCTTTAGACTTAACTGTGTTGAATAATTTAGCATCATTTGGAAATTTAGTCACTTCACTTGTTCGTTTTCCAGGTCATTAATGACTGTTCTGTAAAGAGCAAGTATCACACAGATTTTGGGGCACCATCTTAATCTCTATATATTTTATTGCATTTATATCCCACCTTTTCCCCAAGGAGCTCAAAGCGGTGTACAAAGTTTCCCCCCTCATTTCATCCCTACTTAATCCCTACAACAACCCTGTGAGGTAGGTTAGACTGAGACTCGTTCACCCAGCTATTTGGGCCCTTGTCTCTCAGGCCTTAGTCTTAACTACTATACCTACCCTGACATCTCAAATCTTTACAGTGAGAACTGGTCATTTGTGCCCCAGCTAGTTTATCTCTTTCAGCCAGTGTCTAATACAGAAAAGGATACCACAACATCTACATTTTCATGACACAATTTTGTTATCAATACATTCTCTTTAAACCTGGAGGGATGATGGTGGGCTTTCTCTTGCTGGGGGGGGGGGTTAAGCAGATGCTGAAGAACTATTGGTTGGAGATGCTCTGCTCTGGACCTCCTGCAGCCAGCAGAGAGTTGGACTAGGTGGCCTAGGAGGTCCTACCTGACACAATGATTCTGTTTGTAAAGTTAAAACCAGTTTTATAATTTATTTTAGGTCAAATAGGCAGAGTTTTGTGACTGCAGTTCTAGCTGTCTTATCCAAAAAGCAGCCACTTGGTGGGGGCCAGTTCATATCTGGATCACAGCACAGAGGAGGGATGTCAACAACTTCTGTGATGGGGATCCCACATTTTCAGAAGGGAGGGGAGGGAAGAGAAGCTCCATTGTGGAAGCAGAAGTCTGTCATGTGCAGAGCAACACTGTTAGATGCAGCCCAGTGTTGAGAATAATTCCCCAGTAGAGAAAGAAGGCTTAGCAACCATAAGATCAGGCTTGCCAGTGGCACAGCTATGTAAAGGGCAGAGGGAAATGACACACCACACCACACATAGACACAAAAACCAATTATTGTGGACTGAAGCTGGAGTTTACAGAAACCACTAGCTATGGCTGTGGTGACCTCATGCCAGTTAAAACAGGAGGTCGAGATGGATTGGTGGGTGCAGCTAGCTGGGAAAAACTGCTCAAGATTACTAGAAGTTTAAAATTCCATATTACTGAAGAGAAGAAAATATACATTATTATTTTTTGTCACTACAGAACACTCTACTGAAACTTCGCTCATATTCTGCCTCTAGCTGGTGTGTGTGTGTGTGTGTGCTGTGTGAAGGCAAGGTAGCTTATAAATAAATATTTGAGGAGCTGGAGCTTCAATGGCTTTCCAGAAAGCTGGCTTTTTACCATATTTCATTGGGATATTTCTTGCGGATGGATGCTGTGTGCTGCCCAGAATTGCCAGCACTGAATATGCATTCTTTGACTGTTGCTTGGAGGGTTGTAAATGTTTTATTATTTTGGTTCTAATTTCCCCGCATACAACTTTATACGCTTGCAGTGGCCTGCATGTTTCTATGTCCACTGTTACCCTTTTTGAAAAGCTTCTCAGACTTCACAAATACTGGTCTATGTATATTAATGTCTTTTTTACATCTGGTATAATACTTACCATCACCCCCTTTAAGTAGAGATGTGGCTTCCTATTATGTAGACACTGTTTCTCGCTGTTCCTCCACACTCCAGTCAAAAGTGGCCACGTGCCTCTTTGAGTGTTACACTTAAAAATGATTGTTTCGATCTTTTCTGTCACCGTTTTCCAGTTCCCCAAAGGTGGACCCAGATGGCAACAATTCTCCTTTATTCCCTAGCCAGGCAAGCACACATGAATCACATACATACAATGTGGCCAATAATTTGCATTGCAGCGACCTCTGGTGGCCAAGTGTCCTTTCCGCTCCTGGGCTCTGCCTGAAGTCACTTCTAGGTGCCAGATTAAATATTGTGTACATTTTTGTGTAATTTTCCCTAGTTCTTGCTGTGTGTTTTTTTAAAAATAGAAAATACAAAATGCCATGGGAAGCTCCCACTTCCAGCACAAAGTGGTTAGTACGTTTAACCCATTCTCTTATGGACAATCTTCTGCTCAAAATCTCTCCTCTTTCTGGCTGTTTTTCCTGTATTTTCTAAAGTGGGTAGAAAAACAATTGGCTGGAAGAGTTTTTTACAGAAAAAAAAAATAGCAGGCAGGGAAACGGCTAAGTATCTCCTCCCCAGTGTCAACATAGGGAAAGGCCATAGCTCAGTGCTAGAGCATCTGCTTTTCATGCAGAAAGTAAAAGGTAAAAAGTAAGCCCTCTATGTTCAGTCCCCAGCATCTTCAGGTAGAAATGGAGGAGAATCCTGCATAAAATTCTGAAGATCTGCTGCCCATCCGTGTAGACAGTACTGAATAAGAAGGACCTGTGGTCTGTCTCTGCAGCTCCTTATATTCCTAATTGCAGGCTCCAAGTAACTGAGTTGTGTGTTATTCTTAAAAATAAAATTTTAAAGCCCAGGGAGAGTAATGCATGAGTGCATGTATCCAGTACCTTGGCCTGATGTCGCAGCAAATAATTGCCTGGTTAGCAACCACCATGGATTTCACAATGTGACTTGCGTGAGTCACTGTGAGCTGTGCCGATCTCCTTTGCTGGCATTTGTTGCTGCTTTTGTTTCTTTGCTACTTAGGCGATAAAGTAAGGTGGGGTAAATTTGACTGCATGCCATCTTTGGACCAAAAGGTCCCCAAAGTAGCATACAAAATGTATGAAATATACCTACAGCATAAGGATCAAAGAGTAACCCCCCAAAAAAACCCAACCCCAACTGTATTTGAAAGACAAAAAAACATAGCATAGGCACCAGAATAACAAAATGAAACCCTTGTTATTAAAAGCCTGATCTTCACCATTTCTTTGGAGGAGAATGAGGGAGCCAATCTCAGCTCTAAAGGGAGGGAGGGAGTTTCAAGAAGATGTGTAAGTAGCAAAACATCTGCCTTGCATGCAGGAAACCCCAGGTTCAATCAACCCCAGGTAGTGCTGGGAGAGACCTGCCTGAAACCCTGGAGAGCTGCTGCCAGTCAGTGTAGGCAGTACTAAGCTAGATGGATCCACAGGTCTGACTCCGTGTAAGCAGCTTTCTGTGCCCCTATGTTCCAATGCCTGGGCCCCACAACACAAAAGTCCATGGCTCACATGTTCACTGGCCCCACAGCAGACAATGATGGGATGCATAACAGGCATGTGCAAAAAGGTTCACAATCCTTGTGACAACCCTGTGAGTCAAGCCCCTATAAATCCTCTAGGGACCCAGGTGGTGCTGTGGTCTGAACCACTGAGCCTCTTGGGCTTCCCAATCAGAAGGTCGGCGGTTAGAATCCCCGCAACAGAGTATGCTCTCATTGCTCTATCCCAGCTCCTGCCAACCTAGCAGTTCAAAAGCACACCAGTGCAAGTAGATAAGTACCACTGCAGTGGGAAGGTAAACGGCGTTTCCGTGCGCTGCTCTGATTCCGTCACGGTGTTCTGTTGTGCCAGAAGCAGTTTAGTCATGCTGGCCACATGACCTGGAAAGCTGTCTGTGGACAAGTGCCAGCTTCCTCGGCCTGAAAGTGAGATGAGCGACGCAACCCCAGTCACCTTTGACTAGACTTAACCGTCCAGGGGTCCTTTACCTTACCTTTAAATCCTCTAAGGCTGGGATGAGAGGATGGGGTGGGGGCCTCTGATGCAACACAAACGTTACAAGTTCTTAGGCAAGGAGGAGATTCAAGTACACATCCTTTCCTATCCTATGCCCAACAATATTAACTTTTGGTGTGTGGTTCATCCATTCTCTTATCCATTCCTGTCCCCTGAAAAGTGTACTTTTACATGCCAGTAGGAGCTAGCAACCCTGGCTGACTGGTCACACATGCATCTTTCTCTCTTGGCAGTAAGAAACACAAAGCAAAAGAGTGCAAGGGCCATCTGAGCTCGAACACCTGGTGCAAATGTTTAATCTGTTTTGCAATATTTTTCACTGGGGGCAGTTAGCTCATTCAGCTAGTAGCCTTCGTGCTGAATATTGAGAAATCAGCTGAAGAGAGCTATCCACACAGTACTTAATTCTAGATGGGGATGTCAGCACTTCTGTCTATTCCCATTTCATATATTCCAGGCTCTGTAAGCAGAAGCCAAAGCTGGAGCTGTGGCACAAATCATACCTATATAAATGAGCATTTTGTGTAATGGTTCATGTCCCAGTTCAGTGTCCGGGAGTCTATCATGCTTAGCATTATTTATTTCATGTTGTTTGTGTTATTAAAAATGCTTTTGTCCCACATATTCACCCATGATTCCCCAAGGTGGATAAGGATATAAAACAAACACAGCAAGATTAGGCAACAGACAAGCAATCAAATAAATAGTAAGCAATCAAAGATGTGCTCTGGAAGCACAAATACTAAAACAGTCTTCCACAACTGTGTCACCAGATGTTTTTGATCTTTAGCTTTCATCATCCCCAATCATAGGTCATGCTGTAGTCCATGTTTAGCTGTAATCCAACAATGTCTAGGGACCAAAGATTGGGGGAGGCTGTACAAATGCCACAATAACTATAAGCAGAAACACTGAGCAGTAGTTAATCGCTAACGTAGCCCACAATGTATTTTTCATAGCAAGATGCTGGGCTCGCTCTCAGTGTGGCGTAGTGAACATACACCAGGGAGACCCAGATTCAAGTCCTCCCTGAGCCATGAAACTCACTTGCTGACCTTGGCCAGCCGCTGACTTTCAGCCCAACTCTCAGCCTAACCAACCTCACAGGGTTGTTCTGAGGATAAAATTAATAAGGGAGAACCATGCACTCTGCACTTTTAACACCTTGGAGGAACGCAGGGTGTAAGTTTGGTAAATATATAAGTAAACTTTTCTTCCAGCTGTCGCCATCCTTCTTCCAATTCACCTTCGTTTTGAGCTGTTGGATGAGATGGGTCATAAAATTCATAAAGTTATCCCCACTGAGTGGATGCTGGTCAGTATTGAGATTGCAGCCCAATTATGCCTCACAGAAGAGTACAAATTAAAGAACCTATTTTTTAACCTCTTTTCTCATGTGGAATGGACACTGCAAGACACAATCCCAATACACAGCCCAAACTCAGTGGTGGTAGCAATCAGTGGGAGCTACTCAGCCTCCACATTAGAACAGGTGTTCATAGGTCCCATGTAACTGTGTACCTTACATATATGGAGTCTCACTACAGTAGAGTGAGTAGAAAACTGGGCCAGTATTGCATAATATAGCATTGACGTGGAGTTAATGAAAGTGTCCAAGGCATTTCACATGCATTTATTCAGTAATTCTCACATCAACTTTGCATAAGGTACTGGTAGGTCAGTATCATAGTCCCCATATTGCAGGGGAGGGGCTGATGAGGCTGATAGTGGCTTTCTGACGTCTACCTCGTGACTCAGTTTTGATGTAGGAACGTATTGGTTCACATCCGGTTCTCTTTGCCATTGTGCCACAATACCTCTGCATGCAGGACTTTAGGCGCGAGCCATCTGCGTAGCTTTCTGCAGCCTGCTATCCATCCGCTTGCTGTGGAATGAAAGAATGGCAGCTTAGAGAAGGAAGTGGCAATCTCCGACACCACCCTGGACCCCTTTAACTAACTGCTTCAGTTTTCATTGCATGAGAAACAGGACAACAGTGAGCTCTCAGTGGAAGCTTATCAAAGTGACAAGGGCCCTTCCTGCTTCGAAAGCATAGTCACAAAGGAGTGAGGGCTGCTGGAGAAGACAAGGCTGCAGAAAATGGGCTTCCAGGGCAACATAATTCCTTAGAACGGGGGGGAGGGGTGTTGTCTTCCAGATGTTGCCAGGCTACAGCTTCCTTCATCCCTGGGCATTGCTTATGCTGGCTGGGACTGGTGAAAATCAAAATCCAACAGTGTTTGGCCATAGACTTCCCCACCCTACCTTAGAGTAAGAAACACTGCATTGCAGGGAGAAGTGAGCTCTTGGAAAAGTCACGTTTGAAGATTCCTGCTACAGACATTTCCCCCTTTCGTTTTTCAGTTGTGCAAATTCCACCAAAACAGAGAGGCATCAACTCAAGGATTTTGATGGAAGGTTTCCAGTAACAGCAGAGCGCTGTTTCCTCATACTGTTGAATCTGCTTTGGATGTAAGGGTCTCCCAATCAAAAATGAAAAGCAAGCACTTTGGTATCCGCCGCCTGAGTTGTTGTTTGTGGGGAGGTGTGTAAGCCATAGAGTATCATGCTAAGGGTTGGGGAAAAGAAAGCGTGCACAAAAACAAAACAAAACCCACCTTCATTTTTTTCCATGCATTTTAGTGCTTGCTTAGTGCTTGTGTAAGCCCAACCAATCCTGGACACGCAGTTAAGATGAGGATATCACAGCACCACATAGCCAATCAGATTTGGCTGTGTGACAACATGGAGAGTAAACGAAGTCCTCTTGTTGTCCCATGACTGCCTGGTGGAGAGGAAATTGGTCAGTGTTCTTGCCCGGCCACCACTCCCTGGCTGCATTCAGAAGTCATGTCAAAGTAATGATTTGTCATTAAGAACCATGGATACCTGCTCCCTCCTCCTTCATGCATGTGGAGAGTTTATACGCTTCTGCTTCTTACTGACAGAAAACCATAGTTTGCCATTTCATCCAAATGTGGCAAATCATGGTTTGCACAAACCATACCTTGCAATCAAATCAGGAGTCCACACCACAGTTTGATCCTGGTTTGGGACCCTCATTTCCCCAATACTTTTATGTTTGCTTCTGGTGTTGTGGGTAGGCTCAAAACCTACCTGGAAACTGTATTCTCTCCCTCCTGAAAGCACCACCCCGGTTCATAGCTTACCGGGTGCAGAAGGCAACACATTCTGAAAGATACCTTGAGCTTTGAGCAGCATCACTTTGTGGAATGTCAGTCACTACTGCAGTTATTTGAGATGGAGAACCTAGGGGTTGTGATAAACCTCTGGATTACAGGCACCTCCACCCATCCCATCCCCCCTCTTTTTCTACCAGTTCTGCCAAAAGTTACAAGTACGAATGTGGTATTGAGAATGTCAGCAGTGGGGAGCCTGATTGATTTTGCTTGGCTGAGCATGTTAAGAATTGGATTTTTCAGCATTTCTATGCCATTGGGAGGGCGAGGAAAGGTTTGCTTTTGTTTTGTGAGGATCGTGTGATTTCGGTACACTTTCAGAACTGAGAGCTCTTTTAAAAAGAAGGAAACTGAATATGGCAGTTCTCGATTTGTGATGGACAGGAGCGTGATTACTGGGGTTTCTGCTCTGAGCTTATTGCACTATAGTTCAATGCACTGCTGGCTAATTACACTTGCTGGAGATGTGTTAATGATACACCTGTCACTATCACTGCGTGACAACCCAAAGGCAAGGAGCTGCCTGATGAGTAATCCCAGCATTGACCTGGGTATATTATCTTGTGCTTCATTTTTTTTGTCAAGCTGTATTTCCAGAATCTCAAGATTCACACACAAGAGGAGGCCTATGACACCACAGATGGGAGGGGCAGCAGCTGTTCCCCCACCCACCCAGCATTCATATATATTTCTGCTGGATGCTTGCAAAACATTTTTATTCGGGGCTGCTCCGCACGTGGATGGATATTACTTCCATGTAGGAAAGTCGTATGCACATTACCACTTGCGGCAAATAGACACATGCTGAGTAACTGCGAGTGGCAGCAGGGTTCCATCATGTGTGTGATGGATTCAGCCCAATAGGTTTGACCTAAGGGACTATGGGCAAACAGAAAGTAGTCGCTCATCCTCTACTGCAGCCTTTCATCTGAGCTTCCACAAGTCTTTTTGAGCAGTATTATGAAGATAGGGTCCATGGCAGTTCTCATGTGTGAGAAAAGCGGGACTAAATCTAAAGCAATGCAATACTCAATTTAAGGTGAGCCTTTCTGTGAGTAGGTACCAACTGCATGCTGGAGTATTCCTAAATCCTTCTCTGTAGTGTTTTTTGGGGGAAATGAGACTAGTTTTCTACCTCTAATAGAGAAAGTGAATCTACTGTGTGTGTCCATTAACATTTGTTTAATGGAGCAGAGCCAATTTAGCTAGGCTGATCGACTATCATAGATGCAGAGGATCATCAGACATATGAATCTGTCATATGGTTTCTCTCCGTGGAATATTTTTGTGGCTCTTGGGCCAATAACAGAAAGACGTGTTTTGTTTTTAAAGGTAGGAGGTGTTTCTGATCAGGAAAAAAAATAATAACACGACTCTCTTAGCAACTACCCACATTAATATTTGCTATATGGATTCCACACTGTATAACCACAAGATATTAGTTTCGTAATAATTGTTCAGGTTCTGTACCGTTTTAAACTACAGAATTTATTTTTATGAACTGGCATTTTTGCCAATACTGGGCTACAGGATGGTCACTGACACATATTCCACTATCAGCATAAGGAATATGCAGCATGGATTGCAAAAGTCTAAAATGCATTCCTGTCGAATATCTTTTGAAATGGGTTATGTGTGTTATTATGAGCTATTGTGTTTTTATGAGGCTCATATATAGAATAATTGCAAACTTTACAACCTTTAGAAGACATCTGAAGTCAGCCATGTATTAGGAAATTTTTAATGTTCAATGTTTTATTGTTTTTGTATATGCTTGAAGCCACCCAGAGTGGCTGGGGGGCAACCCAGTCAGATGGGTGGTGTACAATTATTATTATTATTATTATTATTATTATTATTATTATTATTATTCCAGTGAGAAAAAGCCATATATTTTCCTTAGCTATATATGCATATCTAGCTCAATTGCATATCATTACATAAACTTTGGCATATATGGAGCCAGTAATAATTAGAATAATAATAGTAATTCTTTTATTTTTATTTTTATTAGATTTGCATAGTGCCCTATACCCGTAGATCTCAGGGCAGTTTACATCATACAATTACAATATAAGAACACAAAATACATAATAAAAATAAGAGCAGAAACAGAGCAATAATCTGCCCTTCCACAATACATTTAAAGGGGCATCGTTTTAGTGTTTCACTAATCGGTTGGGGCAGCCACACACAAAATAAGTGGAGGACAAGATGGCCAGATTTTAATTGGCAGCAAAGATGATGCAGGTGAAAAGGTGAAAATCCTTCCGCATCGCGGCCGTGTTCCAAAGAGGGACCTCCCACCACTGCTTTCAACTTAAAAAAAACAAACAGGATATCCCATTCACAGAACTCCAATGCCATATCAAGTCTGGCTCTAACACAGCCAGAAAAAGTGTTTGAAATGACTGGCTATAAATGGATGAGCAAACAGCAGCTCATAGTGGATATTGCAACTGCACCCGAGTGACTGAAGTCCCTTATTCTGACCTAAGTAGGTGATGGTTCCTTGACTGTGGCTTCCCCATCGACTTGGTTATAATGAGAGTGAAATGCACGACTGCTCTGTGGTGCAGTGGCTGGTAGACCTTCAAATATCCCTGATCACTATGCCTGAAACTACCTGAATCCAAGGGTGATGACCTAAAGCTTTTTATTCTCTTATATTTCAGCACCAAACTTGGCAATGCCGTTTGGATGCGTTACCCTGGGCGATAAGAAAGATTATAACCAGCCATCTGAGGTGACTGACAGATATGACCTAGGGCAGGTCATCAAAACGTAAGTCTTTTCTCCTCCTTGCTTTCAAAGCTCCTTCCAACTCTATGCATCCTATACAAATGGCATTGGTTGCCAGTTGGGTACTTGTCATGTGAAAGGGAAGTTTCTGTTGCAATGACTCCATTTGTCAACTGCAGTCAACAGACAAGCTGAGACTTAGGTCTGCCCCTCTGTCACTAAGAGCCATCCAGGTCCACGGGAGTGGTAAAGCTTGAATGAACCACAATGTAAGATATACAATACCATATCCATATTGCCTAAATAATTTGTCTGTTTAGGCCATGGCCCTGAACAGCAGCAATTCACTGGCATTTTGGAGCTTAAGTGAACATGGAAACTGAAGGGGTTCTTTTTTCTTAATAGAATTCAACAAACAGGTATCTAAACTGCTGCTTATTGCAGACGTAGGATTGCTGACCAAGGCAGCTCCCCACATCACGTTCTCCCCTCTCTACTTCCCCACATCTTTGTTGCTGGCAGGGAATAGGAAAACACACAATTTGAGCTTGCACTACACATTAAGTGCAGCTAAACAATATGGGGAGAGAGGGCTATTTTCAGTGGCCACCCATGTCTCCTGTCATGGGTCACTTAGTGCACACAGTAATAGTAATTTTCCGTACTTAGACAGCACATAGTTCTGCTGGTTAGGCTTTGTGGATTAAGCCAATAACCACCCATTGCAGACCAGGAGGTGAGGACTCATGTTGAAAAGGCAGTGGCTTGCCCAAAATGGCGTACGGGCTGCTCACACAATCCCACATGCATACAACAAATGTGTTTAGGAGGGAGTGGAATCACAGTGGCAAGCCCTAGTCACATATTTTTTGTACATTTTTAAGGTACCTATGGAAGCAGACGCATACACAGAAACTGAGACTGTGTTTATCCCCTGCCACTTGTACAAATCTTTACGTGTACAGTTTATAAATTTATACACACATAGGCAAATGTATGTGCATATGGCAGGGGTAGAGCTTGTTGATGCAATCCTGCTCCTCTTTATGTGCACGCATTATAGTTATGAGGCTACTAGAAGTCGAGACTTGAACAAGGGATTTCCTGGCTTGCAGCTCACATACTTTTTTCAGAAGATATTATCCAGGGCCAACATATTTGGGTACTAATAGGCTTTGCTTGCACTCTCTCTTCAAGGTTCTTTTCAGCTTCCCCCCAGGTACTTGTTGACTTTAGGTCTAGGGCCAGTATTTAGCCTTCGATGGAGTTTACCACCCTCTTTGGGCTGCACTGCCAAACAACCCAATTCTGAGAAGACCTGGTCCTGGTGCATCAAGAGACTATAGCAGCCTCACACCAGTCATGGATGGGAAGGGTTGTAGCTCAGTGAGACAGCAACTGCTTTGCATGCAGAAGGTCCTGGGTTCAACCCCTGGTGTCTCCTGGTTGTACTGGGAGGAAACCCTGGAGAGCATCTGCCTGTTAGCATAGACAATACAGAGCTCCATGGGCCAATGGGTCTGATTCAGCAAAAGGCAGCTTCCTATGTTCCTCCACTGAACATGAAAGGAAGCAGTGTGAACCATTTGGCCAAGCTCACAATTTCTTATGTTAGCACAGGCTTATAGGACGGTTGCTCCTCCTTAGCTTTCATCCTGCCCCTACCCCATGCATGGACTTCTCCAAGAGCAATCACATTTTGGTGGGACCTGGGATAGAGTGCTTGAATTTGGCATGCATCTGTTAGACAATATGGTAGATGGGTGTATACATCACTCTTGGGAGGGTGGGTGACTCATGAAGTTCAGGAATACGTGGTCCCTCTTGGGCTGCTCCAGCTGCTGGGCATGGACTACTTAAATCTGAAGGTGGGTGTTCTTTCGCCAGAGAGGAGTTCTGTGAGATATTCCGTGCCAAGGAGAAATCAACAGGGAAGCTCTATACATGCAAGAAGTTTCTGAAAAGAGATGGGCGCAAAGTGCGGAAGGCAGCAAAGAATGAGATCATCATCCTGAAAATGTGAGTTGTGAATGTCCACACTGATTGATACATTGGTCTCTGCTTTTTTCAGCTGCTGTGTTGCTATCTTTTTACTAATTGTGGTAGATAATCATAGTGTGTCCACATCCACTACAGCAAGAAATTATCTGGACTTTCTCTGATTCTCCAGAACGGCTCCTACATTGGCCCAGGCATTGCCAATATTTTCAGGAGGAACTGGATGTGCATTGATTGGCCAGCCCATGCATCAAACGCAAAGCCACATTCCTCACTCTCCCCTCCTCAAAGCAGAGTCCTCAAATGGAGTCACAAAGCCACACAAAGCCAATTCTTGAAATAGGTTCTTAAATGTAAACAAAATGTAAAAACACCTTAAAGATTAAATACCAGACAGATGTTTGGGCAGAGAAAACAAACAAGCTCTACTAGTGCCATGACAAGAGCAAAACTGGCAAGGAAGCACAACACAACTCACAGCAAAAACAACAAACAGCAGAACGCCTATTCCTGTTTGAAAGCTCATCTTTACACAGTGTTAATAGCTCTTTTTAAAAAAACAACTATTGGCATTGTACACTGGCACATCTGATCCCAGATCATGTGCCACATAGCTTATCCTACCTATAGGTGATATACAGTGTTAGAGTAAACTCACTGGGTGGAATTCAACATCACACTATTACAAAAGCTCCATCTGTGCAGGAATATCAGCTTGCCAGATAGAATGAACCCCCCCACCCTGTCCTGAGGCTTCTGACACACACACACACACACACACACACACACACACACCGAACCAGGAATGGGGGCAAGTCCCATTGCACAAGCAAGAGCCCTTGTGCAGGGCTTCTGCTAATGGGGTTCATTAGGTGACTCTTGCCCACTGAAGCCCAATAACTTAAGTTTATTGCTTTCAATGGCTCTGCTCTGCAAATGACAAACTTTGCAGGTCACTCTGTATGAGTGATAGGAACCTTTATCAGAATGAGGGATATACTTCCTTCCAAGCAACCTTGCCTTTAGTGGGCCCTGCCGTCATTGCAGTCAGAAATGGGGGGGGGGGGGCTTTGCCTGCTACTCTCAGTGAGAAACTACCATGGGTGCCCATGGGAAGTATCTGGAGTACTGTGGCCACTGATGATGCATGAAGCATGCTGACAAACAGAAAAAAAGATTTAGGGGAGAGCTTCAGGAATGATGGAGGCTTTTGAAGGCTAATTCAGTGCTGAAGGAATGTGGTGCATTCTGTCTCAAAAGGAGATTGTTAATCTATCCCAGGTATAGGCAAACTCCGGCCCTCCAGAAGTTTGGGGCTACAATTCCCATCATGTGGTCAAGGATGATGGGAATTGTAGTCCCAAATAACTGGAGGGCCGGAGTTTGCCTATTCATGATCTATCCATTAAAGAATCCTTATTTACCACATCCACTGAGGGAAGAACAGGGACTCAGATTTAAATGATAAGGAACAAGATTTAGGTTGCAATGTACTTCCAAATTATGGAAGCAGCAAACAACTGGAATACGTTACAAATAAAGGTGACAGCATTCCCCTTGGAGGTTTTCAAGTAAAAGTTGAGCAGATACCTGCAAGAAATACTTTGGTGACAGGATCTATGCCATACGCCAGCAGGTCTCTTCCAACCCCTAGCTTTTCTCTTCCTTTCCTTTCCCTACAGGGTGAAACACCCCAATATTCTGCAGTTGGTGGATGTGTATGTTACACGGAAAGAGTACTTCCTCTTCTTGGAGCTGTAAGTAGTTGTTACCCAGAACTCCCAAGATGTTGCATCCATAGTGGCCTCTCCCTTTTGCTCTGTTGGGGCCTTGGACTGCTCTACTGTGCCGGCTCAGCTGCAAACCATCTTGTCGGCACTTCACAGGGTGCCTTCCCAAAGAGTGATTAGAAGCTTCTTCAGGAGACCATCCATAAAGTGAAAGATGGAGGGCATGAATATTTATTTACTCTTCACTTGTTCTCCACACCATTCATGAATTTCTGTTCATTTGAGGAAACAGTTGTAAAACATCTGCTTTGCATGTAGAAGGTCCCAGGTCCAATCCCCGGCATCTCTAGGTAAGGCTAGGAAAGGCCGCCCTCTGAAACCCTAGAAAGCTGCTGCCGCTCAGTGTCGACAATACTGGCCTAGATGGATCAGTGGCCTGACCCCCAGTAAAGGCAGTTGCGTGTCAAGACCACGAAGCCACCCCCTCGTTGAGAAATAACACACACAAGGACACAGATATTAGATTAATGTTATTGGGCAAATTTTGGCCACAACTTTATTGATAACAGAATGTGAGCAGTATTGGCTAAGGCATTGAATGGACCTGACTATATCTGACTCCTGCCCGATGCGCAGGGAGTCCGATAAGGGTAAACCACCAGAAGGGGGAGCCCCGTCGATGCATACCAACTTGAGCTCCCTCTGGTTTTCCCATCCGGGTCATGTCATGGCCCTAGCCCTGCCCCGGGCTTCAGGCAAGATCAACACCCCCGGATTCCTTTAATGGAATACTCTTAAGCTTGGAGGGGCAGGTGATGGCCACACCTCCCCTCCCCCATCACAAGGTCAAACAATGCCTAACCGCAACCCTAACAAAGTTGTTACGATTGCTACGAGGTAGGCGAAAACCAAATGGCCAGTGCCAATTTGATTGAGGAAGCGAGCTAAAGAGGAAGCTCTCTGGCTGGTGCCTCTGTTTAAATGGTCCCGGCCATGGCCCCCCTCCCCCGGCCAGCGGATTGGCTGGTCGGGATCCCCCAGGCAATGGGGGACTAAGTCCCCCACCCCTGGAGGAGAGTGGGCGGCCACGGGGTCCACCGCAACTCCTCCCCATGGGGAAGTAGAGTGGATCTTCTTCAGCTCCATTTTATACTCGTCATGGTTTAGCTTCTTTCTTCTTCTTCTTTGGCAATCACTCGTAGCTGACTAAGACTGTCTTCCATAAAAACAATTTTAATAGTGAGTCCGTAAGTGACTATGGAGGCCAATTCTGGATCCACACGTCCTTCCACAGTGGGGACATAGGTTTTTAGGCAGGAGTTGATTGTGGTGAGGGTTTGCCAAGCGTGCCTTCCTCTTAGAACATTTATTCCTTGTGTCCTGAGTTCGAGCATCTTCAAAGCCTATGACACCTTTGGTAAAGGCTGTTCTCCAACTGGAGCACTCATAGGCCAGTGTTTCCCAGTTGTCTGTGTTTATACTACATTTTTTTAGATTTACCTTGAGAGAGTATTTGAACCTCTCTTGTTGACCACCAGCATTACGCTTCCCATTTTTAAGTTCAGAATAGAGTAGTTGCTTTGGAAGACGATAATCAGGCATCCAAACAACATGACCAGTCCAATGATGGAATCATTGCTTCAACACTGGTGATCTTTGCTTCTTCCAGTACACTGGCATTAGTTCGCCTGTCTTCCCAAGTGATGTGTAAAAAAATTCAGTCATGGTTTATATGACCTCTTTAGCAAAATTGTGGTGAACGTGCTTCTCTGTCCATGGTGTGGCAACCCTTGCCTTGCAGGTTACACAATTTCACGTCTTCCCTTGCCACTTTGTCTCTCTTCTCTCATCTGCAGGGCTACTGGCCGAGAGGTATTTGATTGGATCTTGGACCAGGGCTACTACTCTGAGCGTGACACCAGTAATGTCATCAGGCAGGTGCTGGAGGCTGTGGCATACCTGCATTCACTCAAGATTGTACATAGGAACCTCAAGGCAAGTCCATCAATCCTGCTGCTAGCCTTTGCTGCACAAACGTCTGAGCCAATTATCCATCCCATCCTCATGGGCTCTCGCTTCCTCCAAGAAGCAGACATAAGCAAATATAATAATGCTGCCCTTCCTATTGCGTTCTTTCTCACTGTTTTCTGTGACTTACTGGCAAGTCCCATTCATGATTCTATATACAGAAATAGAAGCAGACCCATCCTAAATACCTAATACCTTGCTTTGCCCAGAATAATTTACGTGTGTGTGTGTGTGTGTGTGTGTGTGTGTGTATTCTGTCCTTAAAAGAGAATTCAAATAAAATATGTCATAAAAAATTCCAACAGCAGCAGTGATTCATAGAATCAAGCAATCAGCAAGGGAAAAACCTTAACATAGCACATGGTAGGCAAAATGAAGAAGCTAAAAGCTGATTGTTTAAGAAGGCTTTTAACTAGGCATCTTAAAATATACAGGATCAGTGCTTGATGGCTCTCATCTGGAAGGGCCCTCTGTGTGGCACAGCACTGTGGGCTGGAGGGAGCCATTCAGCAGTTTTGCCTGGGGAATTCCTTTCTCATTCATCTCTTCCCCCACCCCTTTCCTGCTGTGTCCCTGCAGCTAGAGAATCTAGTGTATTACAACCGCCTGAAGAACTCCAAGATTGTGATCAGCGACTTTCACCTGGCCAAGCTGGAGAATGGGCTCATCAAGGAACCCTGTGGGACCCCTGAGTATCTAGGTAAGAGATGGCACAGTCAGCACAACCAGATGATGTTTTCATGGAAGGACCCAATGGGGGGGGGGGAATTATACTCATATAGTATAAAGTCCACCAGGGACTTGCCATCTCAGACGCCAATGCAGATGAAATGCAGTAGGTGCTGATTTCTCCAGGAAACTCGCGTCTTTGAGATTAGCTTGTAAGGTTTCATGGGAAAAGGCAGAACCAGCCACAGCTAATTTCATATTCCATCGAAAATAACATTCCTGCTCTCCACAATTCTCACACAAGAGACACTTTCATTCAAAGCCATAACTGCTGTCTGATGAAACATCTAGTGCAATTCCCCAAGCGAGAGGGGAGTGAATGTGGCTCACTGGAAGATGTGAAGGGTGTTTCCAGGGTGGCTTACTCATGACATGGGTGTTAAATGCTCCTGAAATGTTGAGATCTTTGGGGACAGTTTCATCTCTTATTAAAAGAACAACAACCCAGTTCTACCTCTCTAAACCTGCAGCACATGGGACGTTGTCTGTCAGGGCACACTAGTTCTGTTTGCAGGGAAGTGTTATAGGTTCAAATACACAGTCCTTGCAGCTGCTTTCAGAAGTAGTATAGTCCCAAAGATGACTGCACCAGGTCATATTTTATCAGTGTTGATTTCCACTCCAATCAAGGCAAAGTTTATGAAATCCTATGTCCTGGAGTTGTGTTTCATTGCCCTATATGTTCATGGGAGCAGCACTTGCCATGTTCTTGTCCTTGCAGCTCCTGAGGTGGTCGGGCGCCAGCGATATGGACGGCCTGTGGACTGCTGGGCTATTGGTGTGATCATGTATATTCTGTAAGTAAGGAGCAATGAAGAATACTGGAGTCCTCAGCCTATCTTACTGGTGACCGGGGGGGGGGGGATGGAGGAGGGTTAGAAAACAGGATATGAGGAGGCTGGTGGCTAAAGAGAAGGAACTAAAAGCTATCTACAGGAGAAGAACCATTCTCAGCTCTTGCAACGGCAAAAGGGCAAAAGATTGTGTATGGTCAGAGGCTTCACTCACTGGCAAAACTGTACACCTATCATTTCATATGACTGTCAGTGCGATCAGTTAGATTTGCAGGCATGACAGGGCCTTTTTGGTAGTAGCCCCATGATTTTTAAGTTGAGTGGTGCATTTGTAGGCTTTAAGCGGACATTAAAAAGTCATCTATTTCAGATGGCTTTTTCATAAAATATGTTGCGGTCTCCTGCAGTCTTTATAAGGTTTTTAAAGGCAGCAGTTTGATTTCATCCCTGCAGGCGCACTCCACTGTCTCTCAAGACTGACAGATGCCAACGACAAAAAGGCTTAGCTTGTTTTATGTGGTCTTTATTATGGTGATTTTATGGTTTTTATTTTTGGTATCGTATAATGTTTTTGTTTCATTTTTAGCAATATGTCTGTTGTTATTCAGTTTTATAGGAAGACACCTTGTTGCCCTAAAAGGCAGCTTATAAACCTTTTCAATAAATAAATCTCTTGCAGCTAATCTTGTTCCTATAGCTAATTTCCCCTCCTACTGCTGTGCTACAGGTTGTCAGGAAACCCACCATTCTATGAGGAAATGGATGAGGATGATTATGAAAACCATGATAAGAACCTGTTCCGTAAGATCCTGGCAGGCGACTATGAGTTTGATCCTCCCTACTGGGATGACATCTCTCAGGCAGGTAAGGTTCTATGAATACTGGAGAGAAGGAAAATGCATGCTGTTACTTGTAGGAGGTACACCCACAAACCATGAAGGGAAATACATTGTCAACGGTTCTTTTATCCAATCAACAGTATTCCCACCTAGCAGTTGCCCTGCAACAATAAACTCCTACCTGATTCTCCCAGTCATGTAAGTCTCAACAAAAGTCAGTGCCATTCTAGGGCAGGTAACTGTGATCTCTCCCTTAGCTGATATGTGCCCCAGCACCTCCCTCGTAAAGAACTACATTAGGTATTAGGCAAGAAAAATCACAGGAGACTTCCAGTTTCACCTGATGAATGGTAGTGAGAGGAGACACTACATCCTTTTCTTCTTTGTTTCTCCAGCCAAGGACTTGGTGGCCCGTCTAATGGAGGTAGACCAAGACCAGAGGATTACAGCAGAGGAGGCTATTTCTCATGAATGGTGAGTGCCACATAGCTGTTCCTGGTAAAATAAGGGTTTCCTATCAAAAGAAGGACTTAGGACCAAGGAGAATGGGAGGAAACACAGAGAGGTAAGGTGTGTAAGGTCTTTATACTCTTAAATTTTCTTCATGCCCTAGAAAAGACACTGAAAATCCTAAGCAGGGGTAGCCAACCTCCAGGTGTTTGGAGTACAACTCCTACTGGTCCCAGCCACCACAGCCAATGGTCAGGGGCGGTGGGGATACTAGTCCAAGCACATCATCTAGAGGGCACCATGTTGGCCAGCTTCTGCTATTGAATAAAATAAGCAGAAGCTGGTGAAAGGAGAAGAAACAAGGTGTTTCAGATGTTATAAGCAATAAAAATCTAGATTGGTTTGAGCAGAGGCCAGGACATTCATGGTAATTGCTGGCGTGGAAAATTGCCTTCCCATTTAAGCCCAAACAGTACAGGCCCATGAGCAAAGCTAAGGAAGGAAGTTAGGCTAAGGAAGGGTAATTGCCAAGAGACACAACTCACTGTCATATTTTTTCTGTTCTCAGGATTTCTGGCAATGCAGCTTCGGACAAGAACATAAAGGATGGAGTATGTGCTCAGATTGAGAAAAACTTTGCCAGGGCAAAATGGAAGGTAAGGTCCCACTTACTTGGTGCTGCCAGCAAGAATCCTCTTTTGCACTTGAGGAAGTTTGAGAGAGCCTCAAGAGAGGGGACACATCCCGGGCCTTCTCAGTCTGTCTCCAAATCTCCCTTGCTTTGTCATCCCTTATGGGCACTGGTTTTATTTGCATAAGGCCGCACAAATATGCAGAGACTTAAGGCTAGCCTCACCGCAGCCGGGTATAATAATATAATAATAATAATTTATTATTTATACCCTGCCCATCTGGCTGGGTTTCCCCAGCCACTCTGGGCAGCTTCCAACAAAACACTAAAATACAATAACCTATTAAACATTAAAAGCTTCCCTAAACAGGGTTGCCTTCAGATGTCTTCTAAAAGTTTGGTAATTATTTTTCTCTTTGACATCTGGTGGAAGGGCATTCCACAGGGCGGGTGCCACTACCGAGAAGGCCCTCTGCCTGGTTCCCTGTAACTTGGCTTCTCGCAGTGAGGGGTTCCACAGGGCGGGTGCCACTACCGAGAAGGCCCTCTGCCTGGTTCCCTTTAACTTGGCTTCTCGCAGTGAGGGAACCGCCAGAAGGCCCTCGGCGCTGGACCTCAGTGTCCGGGCAGAACAATGGAAGTGGAGATGCTCCTTCAGGTATACTGGACCAAGGCCGTTTAGGGCTTTAAAGGTCAGCACCAACACTTTGAATTGTGCTTGGAAATGTACTGGGAGCCAGTGTAGGTCTTTCAAGACCGGTGTTATATGGTCTCAGTGGCCGCTCCCAGTCACCAGTCTAGCTGCCGCATTCTGGATTAGTTGCGTGGCAAGTCCCCTCCCCCATGTGAAATGAAGACACTGGACACATTATTTAAGGTTAATGGGCATAAAAAGGCCACAACTTTATTGATTACAGAATTGAAAGGTATTGGCCTTAGGCATTGGCTCCTATCGACTACCCGGCATGGAGACCAGGAAGGGTTATCCACAAGCCGTGGGAGTCCTGTTGAAGTACGCCAACTAGGATCCCATGGGTGTCACCGCTCGGGGGCGTGCCGGAGGCCCTTACCTTCCAAGGTTTCGGACAAGGCAACGCCCCCCAGAGTCCTCTACCGGACTACCCTTTTTATTGGGGGAAGGTGATGGTGCTTCCTTCCCCCCATTCATTTGCATAACAATTAACCCCTGCCAATGCCTAACCGCCACTCGAGCAAAGCTCGCCGCCAATACCTTCAAACCTGTAACCAATTCCGAATCCCTGCTATGATGTCCCCCAACCAAATATCCTTTCCAGCATCTGACAGATGCACGCCATCCCATCTGTAGAGGGCCTCGTTGCTGTACTGGATGCTTGGGTGGCCAATGACGCACCCGCCCAGAGCCGCCACTCTACGCTCCACAGCCCGCTGCAAGACCTGTCTTGCTTTATTGATTCCAACCGGGCTCAAACAATCCCTCCATGTCCTCTCAAGCAACGAGGACCACAAGATAGTAATGTTTGGGTAAACCGCCATCAGATCAGCAAAATCGTCAAAAATGCTCCATCTCAAGTCAATAGCTTTGCGGTACGCTAGGTCGTTTTCCCCCAACTGGATAACCAGGGCATCAAGTGGGCCCTCAGAGGCGGCTCTCGCCATCACGGCTGGCTTGAATTCGCTCCAGCGCATCCCTCTTCGCGCTATCCACGCCAGCTCAACATTTGCAGGTAAGTTCAAGTTTTGCCCCAACCATTCTTGGCCCAATGCACAATGCTGTGGCCCACCAACCAAATGCGCACCTTCCTGTATTCTGAAAAGCAAATAGACAGAAAAAACCAAGGTCAGGAGTACAACCGCTAGTCATAGATTCTTTCTTACATAAGCTCTGTATGCATTAGATTTCCACCGCCCCAAGTCCTTTATCCTCTCTGTGGAGAGCCCGAGGTGCACAGCAGTGGTAGCGGCCCCGATCTGAAAGGAGTGAGCCGCAAATTCGGCCGCGGGCAGTCTGCATGCTGCCAAAGCCATGCGCATCACCGGCGTAAACTGGTGTCTAGCCAAGAGCGATCCATCTGCGTGAATTAAAAAGGAGCTGGGGCTATTGGGTCTTAAGTAGAGGAAACACCTTGTATCCCTAACTGGACAGGGACCACTACCTTGTGTGGCTGGTAACCGAAGGAGGGCCCCCCTACCCTGTTGGTCCATCTTAGAGCTCCGTACTTGAACGATTAGGTCGTTCCTTGATAGGGTCAGATCACTTAAGAGGATGCCCCTCTGGCAGTGGGCAACCCCTCCCTCACAAACTACCTCCCCTATGCGCAGGGCACCAAAGAAGGCTATGGAATAAGCGGCAGAGAATAGGCAAGCTTCATATTTTGACCAGCATATTGCACATAATTTTTTGTGTATCTGAGTCAGAATATCATAAGTTATGGGCCTCCTCTTGTCAGAGCTGGGGGGCTGGAGCCGGCACCAACCCTCTAAAGTCTTACGCACTATAAATTCAGCGCACGGGTCGGTGGCGAAAAAGGTTTTACAAAAATATGAGATCCCTGCGGACTGAATATTGAGAGTCTTTGGTGCCCTGCCCAGCTCCTTCAGGTGGGCTAAGTAGCGGTGGACCTCCCTCGTTGAGGGAATGAAGTTCTGCCTTGTGCTGGGTATTCTATTGCGGAACTTTAGGAAGTCAGCCCACGCTTTCATGTATGATCTCATTGTGGAAGGGGCAACTGCACCGAATGCTCCCTTCATCACTTCTTCCTCCCAAGACTCCAGAGATGCTCTGTGATGGCCTGGGATTCTGATTCAGAGGCTGAACCAGAGGAATCCCGGCCTGCACAGGAGTCCCCGCCTCCAGGGCCGGCTGAACTGGGGCAAGGCCTAGATTCTGAGGAGCCTGCACCTGTGTCAGATCCTCAGGAGCAGGCACCAGGTGAAACCATTCTGGCCCCAGAGGTGCTTGAGGACTCAGTGTCTACAGGTGAGCCTCCTCCGGGGCCCAGTAACCCTTCGGCCTCTCCTGAACTGCAGAGGCTTAGGGCAGAGAGGCGAAGGGAACTGGTTGCTCCCAGGAGTGCTCGCCTTAAGGCCAAAGGAGGCGGGGCTCCTGGGGGCTGGGACCGCCCCTGGCCTTAGAAGAAGATAAAGGTCAGTCAGCCCGGTCCCAGGTTGCAGGAGCAATGTCGTTGTTGGCTTCAGATCTTCCAGTGTTCCTGTTCCCTGCCCGGCCTCCTGCTCCTGACCTTCCAGCGTTCCTGTTCCCTGCCCGGCCTCCTGCTCCTGACCTTCCAGCGTCCCTGTTCCCTGCCCGGCCTCCGGCTTCTGACCTTCCAGCGTTCCTGTTCCCGCCCGGCTCCCAGTTTCGGACCTCGCCTCTCATCTTGTGAACTCTGACTACGATCACGGTATCTTCCCCCCCGGGACCAGCACATGCTCTGGGAAAGGCATCGATGATTGTTCCGCATCCGGCGCTAATGAGCAGAAGCACTCCATCTGAAAGCGAGACAGAGCATCCGCGATGTCATTATTAATGCCAGGTACAAATTTGGCTGAAAAATATATATTCTGCTCAAGACACAGGAGGACGAAGGACCGTAACAAGTTTCCCACCCTGGTGGAGCGCGCGGACTGTCTGGAAAGAACTGCTACTACTGCCTGGTTATCTGTGTTGAAACAAACCCTATGATTGCGGAACTGTTCTGCCCAAAGATGTACTGCCACTACAATAGGGAAAAATTCCAAGAATGTAAGGTCCCGAGTAATGGGCTGGCCCTGCCAGCCTGCAGGCCACTTTTGGGCACACCACTGGCCCTGAAATAAACTCCAAAACCCAAGGAACCTGCCGCATCTGACTGGACTTGGAAGTCAGCATTGAGTGCCATGGAATCTTGCCACAAGGATATACCGTTGTACTTGTCGAGGAATTGTAGCCAGACTCCCATATCCGCCTTAACTTCTTTGGAGAGGCGCACCCTATGCTGTGGTGCCCTGAGACCTGCCGACAATCTGGCCAGGCGGCCGCAAAAGGGCCGACCCGGCGCCACTACCCTACAAGCGAAATTTAGGTGACATAGCAGGGATTGAATTTGCCTTAGGGTAACCTTCTTTAGGGGCAATAGCTGTTGTATCAGTGCCTTAAGGGCGAACAGTTTTTCCTCGGGCAACCTAGACGTTTGGGCCACGGTGTCTAACTCGATGCCCAGATAGACCAAGGAAGTGGCTGGACCCTCCATTTTCTCGGCAGCCAGTGGCACCCCCAGCTCCCCTGCCAGGGCTGTGAAAGCCTCCAAGAGGGCAGAGCATCGTTGCTTGTTATCTGCCACCAAAATAAAGTCATCCAGGTAATGTGACATGCCCAACGACCCTGTCCTGAAGCGTAGGGCCCAATCAAGAAACGTACTGAACGACTCAAAGGCTGAGCAAGCCACGGAGCAGCCAATAGGCATTGCTTTGTCAATGAAATACGCCCCCTCAAATCTAAAGCCCAACCAACGGAAGTCAGCTGGATGAACGGGAAGAAGGCGGAATGCCGACTCGATGTCACATTTGGCTTGAAGTGCCCCTTGGCCAAATCTGTGAATCATTTTAACTGCTTGGTCAAAGGAGGCGTATTTCACTGTACAAAGTTCCTGGGGGATCGCGTCATTGACCGAGCCTCCCCTTGGGTAAGAGAGGTTGTGGATCATGTGAAATTCCCCTGGGGCCTTTTTAGGTACAATGCCCAGAGGGGATAGGTAAAGTCCTTCCAGGGGGGGTTCGGAAAAGGGGCCTGCTACCCTACCTGCCCTGATTTCTTTCTCTATCTTTTTCCTGACTATCTCGGGCCTTTCCCTAACTGATTTTTGATTTTGTGGATCCCCGGTGTTAGGGGGAAAAGCCACGGGAATTCTGAACCCCATAGAAAACCCCTCCCAAAGGTATTGTGCGGCTTTTCGATCGGGATATTGATCTAGCAGGGTTTTGAGAGGCTGAAGACGGATAGGGGAGAAGGCAAGACCGAGATACCTATTACTGACGATTACCGGGACCTTGATGAGCGGATCCGGGGGCACCTCTGGCATTGTTGTTGAAGTACCCCCTGCCCCCCCCAAAAGGGCTGCTGCTTATTCTTAAAGCACGCCGAGGCCGGGTGGTTTCTCTGGCACCGCTCGCATTCGTGAAGATACTTACAGGAGGGTCGCGAACACACACCCCTGTTGAACTCCCAGCACTGGCGGCGCCGACTTGGCAGATTCCTGGTTCTTCTTATCGATGTAAGGGTTAACGTCCTCGCCCCAGTAATTAGGATCCCTTAGGTTCCATCGGGTGGAGGGCAGGAGAGAAGCATTTCTACGGAAATTCTCATCATATGTTAAAGCGGCATTTTCCCCTGCCAGCGTGTGAGCCCGCCTCACATGAGCCAAATAAGCAACCAGATCCATGGAGCGCCGAGGATAAGCCGCGCAAACAACCCCCATGAAAACCTGGTACCCATCCAACCAATTCTCAAAGGTGCGTTCAGCCCTAGGCGTCCTATATCTCCGCTTACCAAAAAAGCGCCTTTTTTCACCTTTACCCGTTAGTTTAGTAGGAGGGAGAAGGGTAAACATGTCCACATAGTCACCGTTGAGGATCTTATTCCTCTTCTTCTGTGACAAACGGTTCCCCAATATAAAATCAGTAGACTGATTGGTGGAAACCTTTACATCTTCTACCAACGCCCCATCCTTCCATTCCAGTGTTCCATTGAAGGTCTTACGATGGGAATTGGCCCTCCTTTCATGCGCCCAAAGTGGGATCCCATGATTTTCTTTCCCAAAACCCCAGTAACCATCCATAGGCCCCTCGCTATCCGATTCAGAAGAGGACGTACCTGAGTCATCCTCGGTCTCTGACTGTTTGCTCCTTTTCTTCTTTGCCGACGTGTGCTTCTTCTTGGATTTCCTCTTACCCCCTTGCACCTCACTGCTAGACGGGTTCACGCTGGCCGCTGGCTGAGCCATTTGGGGTTCCATGTGTTCTTCCTCCGAACCGGAACCCGCACTGTCCTCAGTAGAGCTGTGCTGAGGCTGCTGTTCCTGAAAAGCACTAGGAATACCTACAACCTGTGAATTCGAATTGCTGCTGTCCCCTTTAGCAGGCGCCTTCCCCTTGCCATAACCCTTTGCAGGCGCCTTACCTTTACTAGCGCCTTGGGTGGCTTTCTTAGACATAGCTGACTAGGCGCGGGTATTAGGGTGACCCACCGTTGTGGTTTCGGACTGTGCGCTGACCACTGCAGTGGCTGAAGTGCTCTGCTGCCCGATTATTAGGAGGGGTATCGGGTATTACCTCCTGTGATGGTTCCGGGGATGGAAGTGCCAGAGCCCTTGGCCTACACTGCCTATAAAATGTTTCAAAAGCCATGAAAAATTGATCAAAAGCTTGAGGGTCGCAGGACATGGCCGGTAATTGGGCACCCCCATTACCTGTTGAAGATGCCAGCTGATTACCCGAGGAGGGTGCCTGCTGGTTACCACCAGAAGCCATTCTGCACTATGAATTATACAAGGAAATGTCAAAATTATTTGCAAACTACTAGTTCAGTATTGCCCACACTGATGAAAATGCGCAACCGCTAGCACCTGCTCAGGATCAGCAACACCGCTTAAAAGTTGCCCCTAGTTCAGTATTAACAACGCTGGCTAGCTCTAACTTAGAACTAGAGAAGCTAGTTCAGTGTAATCTATGACTTTCAGTGCAGCACCAGAAGCCTGGGTTGGTATTTCCTACTCCAGCCACCAGCTGTTAGAGGCTCTATATTTACTTTATTTAATTCTATTTTATATATATATTTAATATTATTATTATTATTATTTAGATTATTTATTTATTTATTTATTTATATTTTATGACAGTCAACGATATTAATTAGCTATCACTATATCTAATTGTTCTAGAAATTGGCTGCGGCAAACCCAAACCCAAACCCCAGTAAGAACAGGCACTTATTTTTCCAGATGCTGTAATTCAAGTGATTGATTGTAGGAGAAGCCTTAATTATCTGCTAACAAAATAGTTTCCCCTGCACTAGGCACAGAGCCCCCAGCAGAAGAAAACGCGAAAAGATTTAGGCACTCAGCACTTTAGCCCCAGCAGAGTAATAACCATGTAAAATAAAAGCAATTAAATCAACAACCGTCTGTCTTGCTGCCAAAATTAACGCACGCCAAGCCTGCTGAACTAAACCCTGAAACGGAATAAATGTTCAAGCATATAGAAATTTATACCCAGCGTCAAATAAACTATGTGAACTAAATAAAGTTAACTCAGCGTCCGTCTTACTTCTGCCTGATACAACGCGAAACACAGTTTGCCTAATCCCAAACGCGGGTAAAACAGCAGCGTAGATCGGATTTGTGAGGCTAAATATTTTTAGAAAGTCTCCTGCCAGTGACCCGTGTCTCACTCAAAATGGCTGCCCCGGCTTCAACACGTGGTCGCAAACAAAATGGCCACACAAAATGGTCAAACTGCCCACACATCGCGCCTTTTCCAAAATGGCCGCCTGCACTTCACCCATGTGCATAACTAAGATGGCGCCGACGACCTGCCCTTACAGCGGCCCTTACAAAAAATGGCCGCTAAAACTTCACAAATGCACGTCTGAAGAGGCGTGGTGCTACAGTATCCTTGGCGACCCGACACAACAATTCAGAAAAGCAAGGAGATGAGGGTTACCAGGAAGGAAAGGAGGAGATGGAAGGGAAGGAGGAGAGAGAGGGAAAGGAGGACAGCGGGGCACGCAGGGACAGCTGAGGGCCACCAGGAATGGAAGGAGGACAGCGGAGCACGCAGGGGCGGCAAGGTCGACCAGGCGAACCGACCCTACGAAAACGGAACGCTCACAGCGCACTTGCCTTGTGTGAGAGGAGACGGAAGCACGGAAGAAAGCCTCTGAACGGACGGAAACTCTAAAAGAGAAGTGAACACCCAGATATCCAGTAGTTGCTCACAGGGGTTCATAGCCGGTAAAGAGAACAAGGGAAGCAATTACGGAGGCAATAAGCACCGCAAATCTCAAGCAGCCAGCCCCCTAGCACCCGGATACTTTACCACCACCCAGCGTCTTCCCAGGTGGCTCTGGAGCGCTGATCTCAAAGCCTTGCGGCTGTGCTGTGGCATCCTACGCCAAGCTGCAGCGTCCATCCCCCGCCGCTGAATTCCGACGAACGTCCAAGAAAGGTAAGCCGCTGGGACTCCTGATGATCCGGCGCCAAAAAACCACTCAAAAAACACCCACGACCACGGGCGCCGAACGCTCTTACTGCTCAAGGCGGGTAGTGATTTCAGCAATTCCGAGATCTGAGTCTCGAAGCGATTTCAGCTCAAGAGGTAGCAGGCAGAGCGAGGCGGCACGCGCAATGGTCCGAACAAAAGGCACCAAAAAACCTCGTCGGCTGGAAAGGGGAAAGAGGGCGGTCCCTGGGCGTGCCTGGCCTTAAATAGGCTAGGCCCCGCCTCCCCAGCCCGCCAATTGGCAGGCAGGGTCAAAGGCATGCCCGAGGATTCCCTGTTCTCGCAGGGGCAAAAGGCCAGCCCCCGCGTGTGTGGGAGGGGGTAGCCCGCAACCCCCTCTGCTCCCAAGCTCAGAAATGGCTTTGTAGTTTCCGGGTCACCTTCAAAGGTGGCCCCACATAGAGCACATTGCAGTAGTCCAAGCGAGAGATAACTAGAGCATGCACCAATCTGATGAGACAGTCTGCGGGCAGGTAGGGTCTCAGCCTGTGTACCAGATGGAGCTGATAAACAGCTGCCCTGGACATAGAATTGACCTGCGCCTCCATGGACAGCTGTGAGTCCAAAATGACTCCCAGGCTGCGCACCTGGTCCTTTAGGGGCACAGTTACCTCATTCAGGACCAGGGAGTCCTCCACACCTGCCTGTCTCCTGTCCCCCCAAAACAGTACTTCTGTCTTGTCAGGATTCAACCTCAATCTGTAGGGTAGGAAACAGAAATGCCATTGTCCATTTCTCACTACATTTATAATGGTGGAAGAGCAACTAGAGTGGTGAGGATGGCTAGAACAATTTCAAAAGGGAAAACCCAGACTCAAACCCCCTTTCAGTCATGAAGCTTGCTGAGTGGCCTTGAACACACCTATCATACAATTAGCAACTGAATGGCTTTTCAACAATAAATTGCAGGCATGGGCCCCATCCACATCATAACTTTTCGCCCCCTGTTGCAGTCCCAGTCAGGATGCAGCTGCAATTTGCATGGAAAGTGGGATGCACCCATTGGGGTGAATGCTAATTACGTGAATGGACCTTGTCTAATTTTACCCTCAGTTAAACTGACACTTTGTTAGACTTAAGGAATGGCAGGAAGCAATTAATAATTTCTGCCAGAGTTGTAATCTATTAACTAACTATTGGAAGAGGCCTTACTACCAAAATATTGATCAGGAGACTTTAATTTCATGAATATTGTATAGACTTTTGCGAGTGATATGTTTGTGTTGTGTTGAAGAATATATTGGTAGAACCTGAAGAATCTATATTAGCTCAAATACTGATAAGATGTTAATATTTTGAATAACTTTAATACTTTATAAGTACTTTGTATTAATTGCATTTTACATTATTAATTTTCATGTAATATTAATCTGTACCTTAATTATTTTTTATAAACCGTTTTATTCTTTGACATCTTAATCTTCCGTGAAATTTTGCCTTGAACTCCTCTATTAATAGTATTTATTAACTCTATGGCTTATGACTTTTATATATACGGATACAATGTTCTATCTATCTTTAAAAAGAAACTTTAGCGATTTGGATGAGGAAAGTTATGTATCCCACTCAGGTTCTTCTTCCTTGATGGTAATGGCACAGGAAGAGTCAGTTTCCCACTGGATATTCTGGAATTTTTACTTCTAGTCCTTAGTGAGAAAGGATGCTTCACTGCGGACCAGACCACCCACCACCACCTCTGCCTTCTCCTGCCCAAATGTACTTTTTTTAAAAAAAAATTGGGCAGGGAAGCAGGAGGCAACATACAGGGGCTTTTGGGAAGTCTACAACTGGAATACTCAGAAAGACTTGACCTTTCTCATGGACATTTCCATAGAAAACATTGCCATAGCTAAAATGTAAATTGGATGTTATTCCCTGCCCCAACATTTTTTTTTTATTTGAGGCAGGGGAGGAGTAACATTCAGGGACCACCTCTAGTTTTTCTATAATTCAGAAAATTTTGTGGACTAAAAAAAAAGTAAATTGGTTAACTTCCGTTTCTAAATAAAGCTAGCCTTCAGTAATATGGTCAAGAAGCCATACAATTGGATCGGTCATCATGAAATGAAATAAAGCTCACAGTACATTTTGGGCCTAGCTGCTTTCTTTCTCATGCTTTAGCCTTGAGCTGCTGTTATAGACAGTGTCTCTTCTCAAGTTTTGTCTGCAGTCACAAGAACTAAAAGCACACTTATAAATAAAGCTGAGATTCTCCAGTGTGAACATGCTATAATTATATATAATTTTGTGTGTGTGTGTGTGTGTGTGTGTGTACACACACACACACACAAGCCAAGGGTTTCATAAGATTTTGAATTAGTGACATCAAATTATAGAGGGTGGGGTGCAAAGGAAGCAGGAATGAGGTGTTGCTCCTATTCTCTTTCCCCACAATAAAACTGTGAGAGGCCGTGAATCGTTACCAACGAACAACCACCTTTCTCTCACCAACCTGCAGAAAGCCGTTCGAGTGACCACAATGATGAAGAGACTCCGAGCGCCGGAGCACACGGATGCAGCGAAACCAGCAACTCCTGCCGCTGCCACGACAGACAGTGCTTCCCCAACAGAGACCACCAGCGCCCCACAGGCAAAAGCGGAGGCAGACAGCATGGCTTCAGCCACAACAGCCGAAGCAGCCCCAGCGACAACAATGGCAGCGCCAGCTGCTGCTGCTGCTGCAGGAGCAGCAGCAGCGAGCCCAGAGGAAACGACATCAACAGCTCCAGCAACTACGGCAGAAGCTCCGGCGACAACACCGGCAGCCCCAACTACGTGTAACGGGGGAGAAACTGCCGCCCCCAGTGCCACCCCAGAGTCCTGGAATGAGGAGACTGGCTGAGTCAGAGGGGAGCAGGGCAAGGGCAAGGGCAGGGCTGTACCTCTCTTTGTTGTATTTCTCTTTGTAAATAGTCACTGGCATGGTACCCCCACCCCCCCAACTGTCCTGGCTTCCCAACCAACCCCTCTGCGTGTGGCTGTCAGTTTGTCTGACTTCTATGTGTCTCCAGCTAGGTGCCAGCAGAGTTTCTATTTTTTATGTGACAGAGTCCAGAGAGACCCCGTTGGGCCCAGGTAAACAACAAGTGGTTGTAGAGGCCTAGCCCACTGCATGAAATTCTCTCTCTTTCTCTCTTTCTCTCTCTTCCCCACTCCCTCTTTTCCTCTGTTGCTTTCCTTTTCTTTGTCCCATTTCTCGATTTGTTTTCTTACTAATCTCTCTCGGTCACTTGACTTGCTACTTGACTCCCTGAGGCTGGTTGGGAGAAGCTGGAGCAAACAGATCAGACACATTAGCCATACTTTTCAGCCGACTGATTTGTTATATACCATGGAGGTATGGGGAATGGGACGCAGGTCCAGGTCAGGTTGGAGGATAAAGAGGGCCACACACTGTCATGGCAGAGCTCTCAAATTAGTCATACTCATTGGAGATGCATGTGGAATTCATCTGTTCAGCTGCTGGCAAGATCTTCTGTAGCAATTTACCTCTATGTCCAACATATGGTTGTGTGTGAACAAAGCTAATGCAAAATCCATGTGAGAGTGTGTGTGCATTTGCTTGACTTTTCACTGAACTGTCGATACTGAACTGTCAACACAACTGGGGTGTAGCTATCCATATATTTGTGCAGAAGCAATTTTCCCTGGGGACAGGAGACAACCCTAATCTGGAAAACAAGCCAACTGTGAACAAGCAGGGGCAAGGAAGATAAAAGCCAGGTGGGAAGCTGTATTATTTATTTATTTAACACTTGCTGCATTATCCCAAGACAACATGTTGAGACTCCTGCATTGAAGGGGATTTGATTAGGTGACCCTCAGGGTCCCTTCCAACTCCATGATTCTATGATTCTAAACACTCAGGGCAGATTTATTTATTTATTTATTTATTTATATTATTATTATTATTATTATTATTATTATTATTATTATTATTAGTTATGGGAACCTTGCAGAGAGACCTCTAAATTATCAACAGTAGTTGTTGGAAAACAATGTGACAGAAGAAGCAAATGATCTCCAGAGCAACACTGTAGAGTAGACAGGGGAAATCCTACACTGTGGCAAAATCCTGTAGATGGATTCTGCAGGCGATTTATCTTAGTGGAAATCTGTAGAAGCCTTGTTTAGGTATTTACATTCCTGCAACTTTACTGCAAGGTTCCTGCAAGGTTAAGTGACCAGATGAAAAGACCATCTGCTTCTGTACCTTTAATGGGCAGAAGACGGGATTTCTGCAGGTGTAACTCATGCAGAAGTGAAAAAGCTGTATACCTATCCAAATTCCCTCTCTGACACTATTTAAGGCATTCAGCTGGGAGGGAACCTTTGCATTTAAGGTGGAATAGACTTCAAAAGCCAGTTAGGGTTGCAAGAGGGTAAAGTAGTAAGCAACTTGTAGAACAGGATCAGCAGAAAGTGTGTGTGCACTAACAGCTCGATCATGTGCTTCCTTCCCTATCTGCAGTGGCAAGAAGCTCATCTTTCAGTAAAATGAAAGAATGTTCTCCGTCACCCTGAAATACACACTTTATTCCAATAGCTAGCATTCCTGAGCCTATGTAATAAACATTGCAGTCACCATTTTTGTCATTATTCTATACTGCCATCCCCCCTCCCATAAAACAGAGATGAAAATGTCTCTCTGCTTCCAGACATACTGTGAAGATAAACGTACTTTACACACTAGGAAATTTAGTAATTCTATATTTCTTACAGGATTTGGTTGGCATGCTATAAAAGAGGACCGGAGCCACACAAAAAATGTTTATGAACCACCCAGAGTGGCTGGGGAAACTCAGCCAGATGGGCGGGGTATAAATAATAAATTATTATTATTATTATTATTATAAAACTCTTTCAAGGAAAGGTTGCGAACAAAACTGAGAAATCAGGTAATCAAGGACTGTGCTATAGCATATATAAAAGCAGACAAATAGCACAATCCTATGCATGTTTATTGTTAAGTCCCACTGAGTTCAATATGGCTTACAAGTAGGGAGGCATAAAATCAAAATTCAACAACACAAGGATAGAGAACTTGTGACCCTACGGATGTTGTTGGATTCAACTCCAAGGGGGACGGGACAGAGGCTTAGTGGTAGAATACATGCATTGCATGCAGAAGGTTGCAAGTTCAGGTATGGCTAGGAAAGATTCCTGGCCTGAAACCCTAGAGAACCACTGCCAGTCAGTGTAGACAATATTGAGCTAGATGGATCAATATTCTGACACATAAGGTAGAACTCTATGTTCTTAACAGATAGGTATAGGAACCTGGATTAATATTTCATATCCGAAGTGGTGTTCAGAGAGACTGTGGTTTTAAGGGGAGAAGTAGGGGAGGTATGTTACTTTATTCCCCAGCTGCTTCACCCAGATGGGGTTCCCAAATGTGTTTTCTGCAACACATTGTTTGCAGATAAGAGAAAACCAACTGAGAGAGGATGCTGCAGAAGAGAAGCAGCAGGTGGGGGTTGAGCCCCACAGCCAACCTTTTCCTCCTCAAATCATGCTCTCTCTGTGTCGCCATTCAGCTGTTTGGCTGCAGACTCCCATGTGCAAAGCCAGGCCACTGCCAAACATAACACTTCCAGTTTAGGTTCAGTTTGCATGGCCTACAACTATGGGATTGTTTGGCAGATTTAAATATGCAGCATAGCTATTCCTCCATGAAGCTGCCAATGGGCCATTCCATATTTTCATCCCTGTCTGACAGGACAACTTTCATTAGCTATAATGAAAAGATTTCAACTGCGCTGCATGGTGTGTGATACAATACACCTAACAGCCTCCTCTTTAATCCAGATATTTGGGCAGATTCTGGATCCGGGTTTGGACTTTTCAAGTACAGTTCAGTCTAACCCTATGAATGGAATCAAGGCACCAGCCGACTCCTACCTACGTGAGGACAGCCTAACCATAGGTGGCATACACACCTAAGACTTTAGGCATGTAGGCCTGAGCAGGACATCTTCCATGGAAACTGAATGCTGGGCTGGGGTGCCAGTAGCATATATTAGGCCAGATTGGGTCCTTCAAATATAATCGATACTGACTCCTTGATGGAGAAAGCAAGACTGTAGCTCCTGTTGTACGTATTACATTTTGGTGCTTGCATGTGAACTATATATATATGTACCCCCAAACAAAAGCCTGATTCCCCCCCCCAAAAAAAAATAATCTGGCACAGATAGCAGGTAATTTATTTTTATGTCAGTTGCTTTGTGATCTAGAAACACAGACTTCTTACAGCCATAGGCTACATTCCTTAAAAGGAAGAGAACTATTAGCACCTTGATTATATTTGAAAGCTTAGCTCCAGAGTAATATTTTTTTAACAACAAAAAGGACTGCTGGGATCAGAAGGGGTTTATGTCACAGAAGGAGCAGCCCTCAAGTTGAGAAGTCTCACCGGTTTCTATCTATTAATCTGCCACTATACACCCCTAAGTAGTCAAGGACTAGAAATTTTTGTTCCTGCTTCAAGTTGGTTCCTGAGCCCCTCTCCACAGGTGTTTTGTCCAAAGGAGAGTGTGAGGCCTGCATATGGCTGCTGGTATGAGCAGCCAAAATGGTTCCTCACAGTAGCAGAAAAGCTTGGCTCTGGGAAAGGAAATGCTGCGGACTGGGTGTATTTAGTATGTGTGCAGCGCATAAAATAAACAAGGTATGTGTGAGGTTAATACAACATCCCTAGTATGGTTTGTGATTGTCACGTGCACATGATAAACAGAAGGCAGTCTATGATTTGAAGTATGTACTTTCTGGACTGTTCTGTCAGCACATTCATGTCTCGCCTTGAAGCTACTACTGTATGTGCAACCTATGTACAGCACTATAAGGTAGACCTATAATGTAGTCACCTCTTCAGAGCACGAAAACACCAGGCTCCTGAGGCGTCCAGTGTTCATTCTAAAATGGCATGTTGTGACTAGGTTGTTAGAAGAGCAGCTGTGCTGTTGCAGTGGTTCGCACCAGCTCCTTTGTCTTTAAACAAAGTAGTTCTGATGTATTGTAGGGCCTGCTTCTCCTGCGCAACTCTGGTTCTCTAATCACAACTGAAAATGGCACCTAAGGCAGGCCTGCTCCTAATATGTCCTGTGTGCAACAGTTTTGAAGATTAAATGGTGTAGTCAGGTGCTTATTTCTGCTGGTGAAATACAAAAATCCTTCTTTAAGGCTAAAGTTTTTCTTATTTTCCAACATGGATTTTTCCCCTCCATGTGATGAGTGATTCCCCACTACCACCCCAATACAAATTGTGCCCTTTTCACTCAAGATTCTAGATTGGAGGTCAACAACTTTTGCCCATAAGCACATCTGGATCTTTAAGCAAACACTGTGAGCACCAAACTCTCTAATCGCTTCTCTCCCCCTCCTCAAAGAGACAGAAAGAGAGAAAGGAGGCACTTAGCTTTTCCAAGGGATCTGGATAAAAATCAGATCAAGAAGAATTAATCCTGAAAAGAACATAGAACTGAAAAGTGGGAAAGAGTGTTACCCTTCCAACTCCTTCCTTCAACTTTATGTACCGTATTTACTCAAATCTAATGCTCACCTTCTTTGGCCAAATTACGTTGCGAAAATTAAGGTGTGCATCAGATTTGATGGCACGTTTACATTTGCAGGCAAATACTTTCTTTGGTTTCAAGGTTCTGAAAATTGGGGTGCACATTAGATTCGATGGCACATTAGACTCGAGTAAATACGGTACTTTTCAAGGGAGAAAAAGGTACCCTTAATAGCTATTACCACCTCATGACAAAGGAAATAGTGAGGAGGGGGGCTCAGAGGCTTCATGGATGTCAGGGAAATGCCACAGGGATGCCACTGAGTTCATGGGCAGCGCCATGGCAACCCCCTTTTCTGAATTACTCTCAAGGCAAGCCCCTGCATAGTTAGAATTGAATGCATTTACCTGTTTTTGCTAACTCAAAAATGTGCAATATACTTCATCTACTCAGTATTTTTTAAATATAATATAGACTAGTATAAACAAGAATGCTCTAGATCAGGCAAGTACTAAAATTGCTACAAGTTCATAGATATTTTTTGCCCATTTAAGCATTAGATTGGCAGTACAGGCCTTCTCTGAGTTCAGTGGAACCTACTCCCAGGTCAAGTGTCAATCATATACTCACTTACCTGAAAGTAAATCCCATTGAACTATTTTAAACAGAAGTTATGGCTTTGGGACAGACTGAGGTTAGGAAGGAGCTGTTTCTTTTGGTGTGAAAGGACCTTGGCTTCTCGTAAGCAGCTCAGATAACTTTATTTTATGGAACGGCATAGAAATGTTGTGAATGATTAACTTGACACAAGTTAAGCACAACAACTCAAATAGGAGCACCTGGGTTATATGTCAGTTAGCACAGAAGCTTGAGATTCATGCACAGCTATTAATTATTGTAAAATCCCACATATACTACACACTTGGGGAGAGAAAGACCCACCTCAGCCGTGTTCAACATGAAGTTTGAATCAAGTTGCCACTTTCTTTCCTGAAGGAGGTCAATTGCCTTTTACCAACAGCATAGTATGCTGAAATCATACGGCTATGCTTTATCCATCACTGCATCTTGAAGCTGACAGAAGAGTTCCCTGTCTATCGCACACCTGTTGAAGGCAGAGCCTCTGTCAAACCCTCCACATGAACCACAAGCACCCTCAATCCCATAACTGGGTCTTGCTATCCCAGGTTCAGTCCCACATAAAGAACAGAGAAGCCTGGCTCTTGTTGTGAACAGCCTACGTAGTAGACTTCAAGGCCTTCTCAGCCACCTGCCTGCCTCAGTTACTGACTCCAGCATTTCTTAGCCTTTCTCCTCCCTCACAAGCAGCTGCATGTTTGTAAGTTTGAGTTTAGTCTATGAAATTGTTTTATTTAAACTACAACCACCCAGAAATTCCTGTGTAATTGCCGCACTGTACCACTGGAAAAAAAATAAAGTCCCTTCTAAGGGTAAACTGAGAGAGCACCTGCTAGTGCATTGTCTGTCTCTGTGTCTTCACTGTACACACAATCCTGCTAGGGGCTGTCTTTTTCCAACTAATGCCAGGGCTGTGAATAATGCTGGTCCATTTTTATACAATATAGATATAATTTGGAAAGCGGCCTGAGATAGGAAGGGGGACACAACTATGCCATGATTTTATACAGTGGTACCTCGCAAGACGAAAGAGTTTTCTGTTTTTTGAGTCGTTCCGCAAGACGAATTTCCCTATGGGCTTGCTTCGCAAGACGAAACGTCTTGCGAGTTCTTGCAAGTTTGTTTCCTTTTTCTTAAAGCCGCTAAGCCGTTAATAGCCGCTAAGCCGCTAATAGCCGTGCTTCGCAAGACGAAGAGACTCGCGGAACGGATTAATTTCGTCTTGCGAGGCACCACTGTACCTGCTTTAAAACCAATTTAAGCCCTCCGCTTTGGAACTGGGAGGAAACCCTGTCAATTAAGCCTAATATGAGGCCAGTCTAATATGTTAGAGTAGACATGTCTTGTTTTCTTTTCCACCTTCCACTCCCCACCGTCAAGGCCCTACATAAAATTCCTGTTTCAGCCTGGGGGAAGAGGTCCTGTTGCACAATCTTGCATTCTTCAAGCAAGAAACCTAACTTACTGATGTCCTCAAGATGCACAACATGGCCACCTAGAGACTACACACATGTTCACTGATTCCTTATCTCATTTATGGCATGTTTGGGGAACCTATGGCCTTCCGGCAGTAGTTACTAGATCAGGAAGCCCAACCAGTCAACTAATAGCAGCAACCAGAATCTTGTCATTTTGTGCTTTACAATTTACAACAGCTTTCTTGCCTCCGTACTTGTATACTAGCTCGTGGCACTGCAAGAGGAACAAGGAGATGCAATTTCATGTCCCACCACATACCCTCCCCAGAAATGTATCCTTAGCAGAACCTCTGCTAGAGAATTCTGTTACAATTTGCAGGAGAAAATGGTTTTCCAGATTAGAGATGACAGGAAAGTGGAACAAGCTATCATGGTAAAGCTGAGGTCAAAAACACACAAGCATTTTGAAGCACTTTAATGATCACTTGGGAATCATACCCAACTTCAGTTAATGCACATAAAAAGTTATGCTTTGTTTTAAATAGCACCACGCCAGCAAATGCAGAAAACATTACCCCAGTTAAGTTCCCCAAATGCTCGTCCATGCAGCCCTGTGACTACTCAACTGCAATGCCACCATGAGCTTAGAAAATATGATGAAAGGTAGGAATGACAGAGTCATAAAATACATTGCATGGGGGGAAATGAAGATTTTTCTTTCACTCATAACACTAGAACATGGAGTCATGCAATTAGACTCATAACACACAAAATACAAAATTTCACAAGCATGCAATTAATTTATGGAATAATTGGATGGTCACTGTCTTAGGCAGCTTTCAAAGGGGATTTAGCCAATTCATGAATGATAAATCTACCAACAACTATTAGCCATTGTACCTTTTGGAACCACAGAAGCAACATGCCTCTGACGATCAGTGACAGAGGGACAAACACCGAAGAAGGGCTGCTATCTTTAGTTTCTGCCATGCCTGTGGAATTCTTTGAAGCATCTCTTGGGCCATTGGACGAAACATAATACTGGACTAATGGGCCTCATCTGATTCAGCAAGGCTTTTTGATGTTCTCAATAGTGACAAAAGAGACATTTCAATGCAAGTAGGCAAGCTTAAAATATGAAAAGATTCCCAAATATGTATAACTGTATGGGGGGAATGGAGGGCTGGAAGGTTATATATTTCAAGGCAGAATACATCTGTTCTCAGGTGACGCAGGAAATAGAAGACGGTATAAATGCAACTGTAAATCCACCTTCATACCTGGTCCTTAACTGATTTTCAAAAGGTGGTACAGGTGCATTTAAAACTACAGTGGTACCTCGGGTTACATATGCTTCAGGTTACACACTCCACTAACCCAGAAATAGTGCATCAGGTTAAGAACTTTGCTTCAGGATAGGAACAGAAATCGGGCTCCGGCGGCGCGGCAGCAGCAAGAGGTGCTTCAGGTTAAGAACGGACCTCCGGAACGAATTAAGTACTTAACCCGAGGTACCACTGTATTCTATATAACAGGAGGCTCAAAAGCCCTCTGAGCAATACATGTCACATCTATCCCAACCAATTATGCAAGTGTTGCCAGACCCGTCATGTCATCCAGCTGCATACAGTTGTGTAAACTAGTAAATATTTTATATATCTCTACAAAGCTAAGTTAATCTCTTTGTTCTGCACAAAACAGAAGGCTGGAAATAATCCATTCGCAGTGTCAAATATCCCCAAAAAAGTTTTCTTTTCCAGGTTTCACAACCAAAATGACAAGTTTAAGACCTTTATGCAATGTGTGACAGCCTGCAGTTGCATTTAATGAAGCACAATTGGTGTTGAATTTTTAATTCCCACAGAAATGTCTTCACCAGCTTCAACCCACCAAATTGTTTTGCCTTTGTTTCTAGATACCATATTATTTCTGTTTAGCAAAGCCCAACAAGGGAGTCTTATTATAGAAATTGTACAATGAGTTCTTCTGTGAGAAACCCTGCTATGTCAAACTGTAGATTTTCCTAAGATTTGTACATTGTTGTTATTAGATATGACACAGATGGGATGTGAACTTACTGTTTCCATGCTTTGAAAATAAGCAACAGCGCCAGCAGTCCCTGGATTCATTTACAACTTGAGGTGCTGCTCCACTGGGGAAATTGCAGCGAAAAAGAAAGCACCAAAATACACTCAGTTAAAAGCCCCCAGAGCCATTCTCAAATCTGAAGGGAGATGTGCCGAAAACTGGCTTAGGCAAATCTGGGAGGTTGGGTGTGGAAATGTCTTCATGTTGGGTTAAAGAAGACGACGAAAGAAGGATGATAAATAACTGCATTTCCTCAATAACATATATTTTATATTGTTTTGTTGTTGTTCAACATGCAGCTTGCCTGACCCAAGGAATGCTTAGTCAGAAGTTAGAAACACAGCATTCAAGGGTTCCAATCTGAAACATCACCTAGGAAGTAAATCTCATTACACTGGATTCAACTAAATTGTCATATGCATTGAACGAGGTCACCTTGTACAACAGGCCTTTCCCCTCCTCCCCAACACCTCCAAGACAGATTTGGGGAAGTCTCATTGCAGGAAAACGGTGTTCTATACACAGATACCCCACCTAGCACTGAATTCCACTGACTCTATTTAGTGGTACTTCTAACCAAGCATGCTTAGAATTGCACAGATGCAAATAGAAACACCCAAATAGAAACAAATACCACCATGGATTTGTATCCAATTCTACTTTGAATAAGAACCACTGGAATTAATGCACTTAAACTGTCAAATCTGTTAATTTCAAGGAGTCTGCTCTAACATTAGACACAACCCATGAACTATTTCCAAATAACCATGGTTAGGATGCAAGGGTCCAATTCTGTGCACACTTAATTTGCAATACATCCTATTTTATTAATTCTGAGAGTTGTAACTTCTAAAAATAATAGTCCCCTCAAGCAACAGTAGACACTGGATTCAAGACAGGACATCATTCCTACACTTTTTAATAGCTCTGTAGAAATGGCAGTCATTGCAGGTTTTCCAGCTCATCCCCTGTTCAGCCCATTTTCGATTATCACTTCCATATAAGAATTGCATCCTTTAGGCAAAACTGCATATAAGCTTCATCCCATATTGAATATAGCAGCCGTAATGGTCCGTGACTCCACCCATCCAGGACTATGGATGTCCGGCCACTCGCTCTGAAGAAGCTTGGTGTGGCAGGAGGAGCGTCTGAATTCCCTGGCAGGTAAGGAAATAAATAGCCTGTAGCCAGAAGCAACCTCATGTGTATAATGGGCATCATGTCATCAAATCTTATGACTTCTGTAACATTTCCCCAATCCTTGTACAAAAAGTTCATATTAATACATAGATAGATAGATAGATAGATAGATAGATAGATAGATAGATAGATATGCCTGTTGTCTTTGTTCATGGAGTCTGGTCCATGGGGTCACAAAGAGTAGGACATGACTAAACAACTATATATATATATATATGATCTATTATACCGATACCAACACAGACAACACTCACAAAACAAACACAATAAGATACTACAACTACAAATGCAAAGCAGATGTTACAGGTACTGTACATCCCTAATTCTTATTCATTTCTATTTGACTTCCTTCATCCTCAACACAGGACAGGTCCGGTTGTATACTTAGTAAACTGTTTCTTTCTCAATTCCTCTTCTCTATTTTGCTCTTTATCTTACATTCTTACACCATAATTTGTTTTGCGGAAATTAGTCAAGACAAGTCCAGGTATTAATCTGAATGCAGTTTTTTCAGATACTCACTATATTTTCCCCATTCTTCCTGAAATTTATGTTTGGATTGATCTCTAATTGCCTCTGTCAATTTAGATTATCATGTATATTTTTAATACCCCGCCTTTCGCCCTGACGGGGCTCAGGACCATAGGCGTAGCCAAGGGGGGGCAGGGGGCAAATAACTCAATAAAAATACTCAATTGAGGCTCTTCCCACCCCCCAAACATAAATCCTGGCTACGTCCATGTTCAAGGCAGCTTTTTCTAGAACTAAATGTAATAAAAAGTCCGATTACAGATGCCCTATCCCTTTCTAATTCTAAGAGCGCCGCCCCGATGCAGGACGGCTTTGCCTTTTGCAGCACCCATTTCCCCTTTAGCCACGCGCTCCGGGAGGGGCGCGAGCACTTATTAGCCCCGCCCCTCAAAAGGGGCAGCCGCAGTGTCGGAAGCTTTAAAAAAAACAGGGGGGGGGGACTTTTTCCTTTTTTTGCTCCCGCGCCTTCATTAAGAACGTCATTTCCGTTCAGTTCCGGAAATCACTGAGATAGGAACCAAATTTGAATCCGGCAACCAAGCGAGGCTTGAACTGGCAGCCGACAGGTTCATTGTTGGGCCTGATAGCGGCGGCTGCAGGGAGAGCGCTCCTTCCAGGGAAGCTTCCCGGGTTCAGGGCGGGGGAAGGAAGCTGGAGGACAAGAGCTCGAGGCGGGCGGGTAAGCTTCGCGTGTCCCCTCGAAAGAAGTCTCTCCCCATTCCCAGCTTCGTCTCCCTGGAGCTGGGCGAGAGGACTGGCCCGTGGGCTCTTTCTCTTTCTCTTTGGTCACGGCTGCCAGCCTTTTATAGGCAGAGGCTCTGTGAGTTTGGGAAGCTGCCTAACTGTCCATTTTTATTCTTCTGTTCAGCCCCCGCAACCAAAACTTCTTTCCCCACCACTTAAGGCTCGCGAGGCTAGTTATTCTTGGAGACACTGACTAGCCCAAGGTAGAGATTTAAAGGAGAGGTTCTTAACCTGTGGGCTTCAGCAGGTTTGTGGAGTTGGGGGGGGAGGAATTATTATTATTATTATTATTATTATTATTATTATTATTATTTACCCTCTTCATTTGCTTCCTGTTGTTTTGAAAACGGTCTACAGGGAAGGGGAATCTGAGGAAGAGTTTGCAGCTTTCATCAAATTCTGAAAGCGGTCTGTGCTTGTTGAATCCTCCTTTTGATAAGGGGCAGTACAGTACAGTGGTACCTCAGGTTACATACGCTTCAGGTTACAGACTCCACTAACCCAGTAATAGTACCTCAGGTTAAGAACTTTGCTTCAGGATGAGAACAGAAATTACGCGGCAGTGGAGTGGCAGCCCCATTAGCTAAAGTGGTACCTCGGGTTAAGAACAGTTTCAGGTTAAGAACGGACCTGCAGAACAAATTAAGTTCTTAACCCGAGGTACCACTGTACTTTGTCCTAATGTTTTGCTAATACTTTGTTTGTAATGAATATCTGACCTATATCTTGCTGACTGGTGGTAGTTGACGTACTGAACATCCCATATTACAGCTGGTGTTGCCCAGTTAAGTAACTGGCTGTGACAATGAAAGAGCTTTGGAGGGGAGTGTAAGGTGTTTTCGCTGGCTGTTTGGGACTATAGAGCAAAACCAGAAATGCAGGAAGGAATGCTTTCCCCTCTGGATTTTGCTGCTGTTATTTTTGTCTAAGTTTTCAGTAACCTGGAATGTAGTGCAGGGCACAGAGAGATCATCAAGTGCAAATTCAGTTCTTCAGTGTACAGGTGGGGAAAGGGAAGCAGCATTCAGGATATGCCCTTGTGACTGTTTTCTTATTGGGCAGAACCTCTTTTAAGTTTGGTGTTTCTTTTTGCAGAGAGGCTGTTCCACATCTGAGTTTTTGCATCTTTTCCTTGATCTTGCAGTTGTAAAGGATGCCTATCCGTGCCCATTGTACCATCTGCTCAGATTTCTTTGATAATGAGAGGGATGTGGCAGCTATTCACTGTGGACATACTTTCCACCATTTATGGTGAGTACTGTATAAACAAATGGCAAAATTGGTGGAGGAAAGTTATTTAAGAACCTAAGCAACTCTTTCTTTTTTTACACATCAACTTTTCATTACATCTTATTTGTGAAATAATACTTGGAAACATCTTATTTTTTACTATTTATTCATTAAGAGCATTTTTAACCTGCCCTTGTTCAAATGATTCCAAGGCAGGTTACAAAGGGAGCAAAAATAAGAGTAAGTGTAAGTAAAATATACAGAATTTGAAAAATCCAACATGAAAACACAATGAGTTATAACAATGAGCAAACATCTGGGCAAATAGAAGCTTCTAGCTGGCTCCCAGCTGTCAGCAATATTGGTGCCTGCCATACTTCAGGGGAGTAGGCTATTCTATAATAGGGGCACCTCCACAAAGGGTGCCATATCTCATGCCACTGCAGGATGGTGAGACAATGAAAAGGGCCTGTTCCTCCATATCTAAGGGCCCAGGCAGGCTGATATTATAGTTGTAGGTACAATAGAAAGAAGCATTAAAGCAAGTTTTTTTGTTGTTGGCTGGTGTCTTTGTGGTTTAGGAGTGGGGATGGATATGTTGATCATCAAGAAACTGCAGTTATAGAAACAGTGTGCTGGTTAGGAGTAGGAGAATAATTTTTCTCTGCCTGATAAAATAGGTCTGTAACTCATTTCCTCAGTTTGTTGTGTCCTGCTTTCCCTTCTGTGTCACGGATGCCTGTCAAAATATTTGAGGACTGAAGGACCAGGTTCACAGTGGTACTGAGCCATTTCTAGCCTAATGCACTGTGTGCATATTTTGTGCTACAGTGGTGCCTCGGGTTACAGATGCTTCAGGTTACAGACTCCGCTAACCCAGAAATAGAACATCGGGTTAAGAACTTTGCTTCATGATTAGAACAGAAATCGTGCAGCAACAGGAGGCCCCATTAGCTAAAGTAGTACCTCAGGTTAAGAACAGTTTCAGGTTAAGAACGGACCTCCAGAATGAATTAAGTTCTTAACCCGAGGTACCACTGTATTTCCTATATTGAAGATATGTCCAAATGAGTGTTTCAAGACAAACTCTATATATTCCTAAGACATATCCATATCCTATTCATTTATCACGATTTGTATCACTTTATAATCATATCACAAGCGAGCCTGCATGCCTTGTACCACTCATTGTCTACCAAGCTAAATACTGTCCCAATGGCAACGGCAATAATACTTAAGATGTTCAGCACTGTGATGTTGCAAACTGAAATTTCAGCAAAACTGCTTTATTTTAAATGGGAGTTGAAATGTGTGAAACTTGCATGGAAATAAATCTCAGGGTAGTAAGTGTGCACAGGATCGCAGCCCTGTGTATTACAGGGTGTTGGCCCTGTGGCAGAATTAATTCTAAAACTGTCTGTCTCAAGACTAGATGAGTTTTGTTTGTAACTGATAATACCTGCGTGTAGTGAGGTGAGCATATTCTCCAGAGAATATTCTCTACAAACTGTAAATTCTAATGTAAGAACCAATTTTACAACCCACATTTAAAAAACATAGTAAATAATAAGTCAAGCTATGATAGTGCCAGTGTAAGTAATGAATAATGATTTTTTTTAAACCAGTTACATTACTGGGCATTGTGTCATTCACCATTGACAGTTCTGAAATGTGAGCTACAGAAAACATTTTTAAAACAAAATGCTATTCATTTAATTTGATAAACATTTGAATTCATTTGTATTTCAACTACTGTATATGTAATAGCCTTTTTTCTATTTTGGTGTGACCTTATTTTTAGCAATTCTATACCCTTGGCCATACAGTGTGATTATTATTTTTTTACAGAAAGTAGCTTTAATGCTTTATACACTTAAAGTATCTAGGCCTATACAATTATGTGTAACAGCATGTGAGGTGGCCTTGATTTAAACAGTTGACATTTGTATATTTTTATTTAATGCCAAAAAAACCTGGTTTTTGCAGTGCCATTCAATGGTACAAGGTGTCATTTACCTGAGACTGACATATTGAAATGTATTATCATATAATGATAATACATTTAATGTTAATGGCTTCTTTTTTATATGCATGCATATAGATTTGTTTATCAAGCTATGTTTTAGTCACCAACACAGTTATTATGTGTTAGAGCTATTAGAAGCACAAGATAGCCTATTACTGAATTTACTTGTATCAAACCTTAACATGCCAATTTTCAATTTCAAGTTTGGTGCAAAAAATCAAAGAATGTGAATTCACTGCATTGCCCCATTGAATAAAAGTATCTGTACAGTTTCTGGTTGCCATCTGAACAAGTTTACCCATGAATAAACATGTATGTTAACTAATTATATCATTTTCAATGCATTAAAATGAATATTCTTCTATTTTAAATGAGAATTCTCTAATATTCTCATTAATTGAGAATATTCTCGAGAATATTCTCCAAAAGATTATTCTCGAGAATTTAACATCACTACCTGTGTGGTTCATGTTAAGAAGCACCATTTGTCAACAATCACTTTGTCATCTCTTCCCCTCTAGCCTCATCCAGTGGTTTGACACAGCACCTAGTCGGACTTGTCCACAATGCAGAATCCAGGTGAGTCTTCAGCCTATGCTCACTGAAATAATCTGTCATATTTCATCGTCTTTACCATATGAGTACTTTGCTTTCCAAGGCTGAGGAGTTCTGTTTCAGTAATGACCTGTCCAGACTGGGTGGAGGGGTGTGGTCAGAAGAGAACGAAAGACTACCCAAATGAGAGAAGGTAACTTTGGAGAAGGGGCCCATCAACCTTGCTTCCTTGAAGCATAAGGTCATGGAATTACTATAAAGGTTTTATGGGGGGGCACTCCTGCGCGCTCTCTCTCTATATATGCTATTGGATTGAATCTTACCATTGCTTTGCTTTTACCAAAGCTTAGCATGTACTGGGAAGTGTATGCTAGATCATATCTCTTCAGTTAGAAGGTTCATTGCTTTCACTTTAAGTACTGTAAGTTCAGCATTCAACTGATTTAGAATTCATCTTTTATTGGCAGAGGATTTTGATGGCCTCAGCACAGAGGTCCAAATCTGGAGAAAGTTGATTATGTTTGGGGCCCACTAAAATCAATAGGACAAGTTAGCTGTGATTGGTTGATTGATTGATTTTCAGTTAATTTCAGTGAGATTTATTTATCTGTTTTAGAATATTTTAATCTGACTTTATAGCATTGAGACACTCTCAAAGCAGCTTAGAAAATATTCTCGCAATAAAAATCACATTCAGGTCTGGTATCAGGATTAGAAATAACACGGTGTCTCCATGGTGCCAGGGTTATTCGGGTGGCATTTCCTGCTCTGATCCTTGGTGTTGCTCTTTGGTTTTTGCCTACTAAGCAGCAGCTTCCATTTCTGTCCTCTGGGAGTGCGACTAAGCAGCTGGACCTCAATGAGCCCATGATAGAGGAAGGTCTTCCACTGCAGATAGTCTTGAGTATGAGTAGCTTTCTTCAGATTCTTCTTCAGAGCCCCTTCTCTTTGAAATTACTAAATCTAAGCCACTAGCTAGCTAGCTGTACAAGTAGCTGCAGTTAGTTTTTGACTTCTGTTTCTTGAACATCCCTTTGTGGATAATGGAAATAGGAATGGGGATGCTGCAGATACAAGGAAAAATCAAAAGTCCTGCCGCATATACATGAGCTGTTATATGTAAATGAGCTTTTGGGATGGTGGCCATAAGTGTGGTGTACCCTGTTAATACAGCAATAATTAGAGTCGAGACCTTTGGTATTTGGCTGTTACAATGTTATTTATTAGCTTCAAAGGAACACCAGTGTGCAGGTGCCAAGCTGCATGTTGCCTTCTTATTTGTCTTTTTCAGTCCTTGCCAGGTCTTAGCCCTTGTTGCTCTTCTGACTTGTTGATTCCCTCTGTTCTTTGCCGCCTCTCGCATCTTTGGGTTACCATGGAGCTATCGTGAAATAACATCTTATGTAGCTGTAACTATGCAATTAGCTGGTGTCATGACTGTATATAATACTTAAAACACAAAGCGGTAGCTGCATGGGGGAGGTGGAGAGAGCTATGAAATTCAATTTCGGTAATATTTTTTTCCTCATAAAGCAAGCAGCACGTACTTGGATTTGGCACAGCGTGAGCTTAGCCTCAGCTGCTGAGCTAAAGCTGCCAGAGAACAAATTGCACTTGGTTCCAAGGTGCTTGAATTGCTTTGTCAAAATTCCAAAATTTTGTGCTGGAATAATGGCTCCACACTTGGAAAGTCTGTTACTGGAATTCTGAGCCAAAGAATTTCATAGCGGCAGTAGCGATGTGAAGTGCATCATATGCTACATTGCAATATGCTAGACAGGTCACATTAATATCCCTTGCTGTGCCTGATGCCCAACAGAACTGTCTTTCCTCCAAGCCCTGTGCTATAGAATATGGTTTCTAGTAAACACAAGCAATCATTCTGATTCAAGGTCAAGGGGTGTGTGGGTGTGGGTGTATTAGATTAGATGTGTCTTCTGAAATCTCAATATTTATATTGTCTTGAAACATCATTTCCCATCTTATTGCAACAGGCACCTCCTTTTTCACAGTCATGTCCTTATTCTTTCACATGTTACGTGTAGGTTGGCAAAAGACACATAATCAACAAACTGTTCTTTGATGTTGCCCTGGAGGAACAGACAGGAGTGGATGCAGAAAGTCTACAGGTATGTATGTGCAACAGCTTGCTCCCATCATCTATGTTTTTTAAAAAAATCTTCCCTGTAAATATTTGCTGTCATTGGCTAGGCATAGGATCAAAGGTGAATCTGCTTCTGCACTTGCTTCTGCTTCTGGAGGCCCATCTCAGTTAGACTCTACATGACCTCAGATCTTCGGGTTTAAAAATGCTTTCATTTTAAGAGCAAGTTGACATGAAAGGAATTCTATCAATTTCTTCCAATTTTCTGCCATTCAGACTCCTTTCAAAGAGCTTGGCCTTCTTAATTATGTTTGTTTTTGTTAGCCTCTTCCTATTATCCTCGGATATTGTGCAGATCAGGAGTAACACAGCTATGTTAAAGTCTGGAGGCTGAATGGAATATTGTTCTAGTTGCCTGTAGGAACGAGCAAAGAGAGGATAGTTTGCAGTCTTTGCAATGCTCATTGGGTGGAAGCTGTTAAAAGAATACGGTCTGTTTATAGTCTTCATCTGACAACTCGGCACATAGTTGCATTTTTACTGTTCCTCAGTGTTATCAGTTAGCTTGCTCTGTGAGATCTTTTGATCCACAATAAGAGAAAGAGACATTTAAAAAATAATACAAAAATTAGATTGCACAGTGTGTATGGGTGTAGGATATATAATAATGTTACAAGACTTGGAAAAACATAGGCTATAATCTTATGATACATACTGTGTTACGAATAAATATTTAAGACAAGCTTCATCTGGGAAGGTACATCAATTATAGTGCAATCCTATATGTGTTTACTTTGAAATAAACCCAATTAGGTTAGAACCAATGGAACCTACTCTAAGGTGAATGTCTGTGGGATTGCAGCCTTAACGTGTTTGAGATCACTACTGTGCTGGCAATGAGAAATCCTGAATGCAAAATCATGGCGCTAAAGCGCTGTGTACTCTCAACAATAATTTATCCTTGGCAAAATGCTATTTCCTCTGTATCTTAGTCATTTAAAAAGTCTCCATTGACCTTGATATAATAGGACTCTTCTACCCTCTTGTGTTTAAAGTTAGCATGTGCTATGGTTGTCATAATTAGAATTTCCATGACAACAAGTTTTGTGTCTGTGTGCCTAATTCCCTGATATAGGTAACAGTTCCATCAGAAATAAAGCTGTCATATTCACATAAAAGAGACTAAAAGCAACCTGATAAATGTGGTCAATAAACAAGGTAGTTGCATAGATTCAAAAATAACTTGATGCACATAAAAGCTCTCTTTATATTTACTAGGATTTCTTTAAGCATATTATTCAGTAGGTGCACTATTCAACAAAGGAAAGTTATTACAGATAAGGATGACTGAGAATTAAATGTGTTCCTGTCATAGCAACAACATATCTTGAGTACCTTAAGTAACAGTTCAGCCAATCGGCAAAGTGAATACTGAAACACTTCTAAAAGAAAATGGCTTATGCTAGCACACCTAGAGAGCCATAGAAAGCATTAGTTCACTTGAATGAAGCAGCAGTGGTTTGCCAGGTGTTACTCTTGAGCTGCAAAATACTGAAAACCACATTTTTTTTTCAGAGTAGGATGGCATGGCAATAAAGAGAAACACCATCTCTTGGTTTGCTTCCTGTTATAACAAGAACATTCTTGCCTATAAGTTGGCAGCTGCTAATAGTTATTAGCATATATAGCACTAATGTTAGTTTTGTATTGTGGATGCTACAAGTCCATGGAATTGAGGGGGGTCAACTATCTTGCTCCAATATTTAGAGGGGTAGATGTGTTGGTCTGTTGCAGCAATTGGTCTGTTGTGACACCTTAGACTGACAAATTTAGTATGGTATAAGTTTTTTGTGGGCTAAAGTCCACTTATTTGTGACCCTTTAAGGTGCCCCAAGTCTCTCATTGCCCCCCAACTTGTCACTGGCATAAATTTTTTAACCATTAATGTATGTACAAATAGCCCATGCGTTGCCCAGTTTCCCTTAAATAAAAATGATCCACATTCTAAATTAGTTATGGGCTGGGGTACCACCATAAAGGCTCCTTCTACCTTCACTGCTTCCTTTCTCTGCTTCCAAACTTAGCATTCGCACCAGGTTTCTTCATAATTCCACATAGCTGATTTCCTTTCCCTGATATGCTTCCCGAACATGAAATGAACCCTGGGCTGCCTCTTTCGTTGCACTTTCTGGATCCCAGTTGATTTGGTAGAGACCTCATTCCCTTTCTTATGTCACATCAAACTTGGCAACACTTTCTCCTACATGTTTTATTCTAGGATCAGCCCTTCCTCTCGTCCCATTTTGATATAAAGGGAAAGGGACCCCTGACCATTAGGTCCAGTCGTGGTCAACTCTGGGGTTGCAGCGCTCATCTCGCTTTATTGGCCGAGGGAGCTGGCGTACAGCTTCCGGGTCATGTGGCCAGCATGACTAAGCCACTTCTGGCGAACCAGAGCAGCGCACAGAAACGCCGTTTACCTCCCCACTGGAGTGGTACCTATTTATCTACTTGCACTTCGTGCTTTCGAACTGCTAGGTTGGCAGGAGCAGGGACCGAGCAACAGGAGCTCACCCCATCACGGGGATTCGAACCGCCGACCTTCTGATTGGAAAGCCCTAGGCTCTATGGTTTAACACACGGCACCACCTGCGTCCCTCCCATTTTAATATAGCTCCATACAAATGGAGGGCAGGCATAAGCCCTCTTCATCTCTGCCCTAAGCTTCCCTTATCAACCTCCAGGCAGTCTACTGAGCTGCATCATTGAGATTCCTATAAAACACATCTCTTCTTTACTTCAATGGAAGAGAAAGGAAGTGTACGTATTGCTGGTATTGCTGTCAAATAAGGGAAGAGGGATACTTTGGCTTCTACCCTCCCCATACAAGCTGTGTGTGTACAATCATATTTCACTCCGTATTATGTTGTCAGCTTGTGTTTTCTATTGAATCAATGCCTTCTAATTTATTTATTTAGTTTCCCAACCATTTTATTTCAACAACATATTTGCCATGAGATTCTAATAATCCATACAATATACTGCAGTGCACCATGAATGACATGTTGTTAGTTTGGTGACCTTATTTAATTAATTATTTTCTTAAATTAATATAGACATGATGTCTTTGCATGAATAGTTTCAGTAACATGCTGTGTTTGGTGGGGGGTGAGGGTGCTGTCATACTACATTTTACTCAATGCCCAGCTTATTGTCTGCTATGTCCTGCAGGCCTAATTCAGCCTTTATGCTTTCTAGGGTTTGCAGACTCTCATCAGATTCCACCACCCCCCCCACCTGATAAATCAGCTTTTCCTTTTCCTTTTTAAAGTAGAAATATGAGCATGAAGTAGATCCATGTTGGCATCATTAAGTACTGTAAATTCTGGCTATATGCCATGTATTTTATTTTTTCAGTATTAAATACTGCCAGCTGTTACATAGCTCCTTTGGGTGTTCATTTGGCACCTCCTCAACCTACTTGGTGCCAGCCAGTTCATTGCTGCCCTTTCATCCAGCTGCTGTTCTGTGTCACTATCAATTTCCAAGCTCATTTGAATGAGCATTAAACAAGCTTTTGGTTTGACTCATTGTGCCTCTATCCAGATGCATTCATAAATTGCTTGTTGGACTCTGTCCAAACACTAGTTTTGTAACACTATTGCACTCCAGCTAATTATCCATTGATTACAAATATTAGTTAAAAATATTTGGGATTCAAATTCTTTCTGGCAGGATCTGTGCTTGGCTGGTTTGTTAAATTAAAATAGTGTTGAAATACTTCGTTGTTGTTTTTCCCATTTGAGATTTCTAAAGCTGTTTGACAAAAGCAAAATGACAGTGTGAGAAATAGGGTGGCAAGTGGTAAGACAATCGCTCTTGATGTTTTTTTCAGTTCTGAGCTCCAGCCCTCTGCCCACTTCTAAAATAATCCTAGGATATAGGTTATTAATAAAGCTTCGACAGTTGTGACTATTTTCTGTATAACTTGGTCCGTGTGAGTGTGAATAGTGTTTGGGTAGATATCCTAAAATCACTCTGACACACCTTTTAAAGCTCTGATGTGGGCTTGTATGTTGTGCTGCCACCTAATTTGTTTTTTGTATGTATTATATTTCAGAATGAACTGGATAGGATGAAAGCCCAGTTAGCCATGAAAGGTGAGTTGAAAAATAGAAGAGGAAGAGGTTTGCCCTTTAGTAAAGTATTTATGTGTCCCAGTAAAGTATTAACTTTACTGAAGACTTTACTGAGATACGGTTGGCACTGTGGTCTAAACCACAGAGCCTAGGGCTTGCCGGTCAGAAGGTCGGCGGTTTGAATCCCCGCGATGGGGTGAGCTCTCATTGCTCTCTCCCAGCTTCTGCAAACCTAGCAGTTTGAAAGCACGTCAAATTACAAGTAGATAAATAGGTACCGCTCCCACGGGAAGGTAAACAGTGTTTCTGTGCACTGCTCTGGTTTCACCAGAAGCGGCTTAGTCATGCTGGCCACATGACCCGGAAAAACTTTCTGCGGACAAACGTCGGCTCCCTCGGCCAGTAAAGCGAGATGAGCGCCGCAACCCCAGAGTCGTCCGCTACTGGACTTAACTGTCAGGGGTCCTTTACCCTTTTATTTTATTTTTTATTTTTTTTATTTTTTAAGTATTAACAAGGCTTGCATGATGACTTAAAGCTGTGTTTAAAACTGAAGAGTTAAGATACTTCCCACTCACTCCACTCCAAACACATATATACATGAAATGCTTTGGGTCACTTCTTGACCAGAGTTTAAAGACTCTGCTCAGCCACAGGGATTTGGCATGACACAGCTGAGCTTGGTGAAAAACTTAAGTGAGACTATTCAGATAAACTTAAGGTAAATGCCTCCTTGTTACGAAACTTGTACCTGCCTAATGTCAGTGGTTTTGTAGTGAAAAATTGCAGAGGTGTTGCATATAATTGAGAAACCAAATAGAAGTAGGAAACGGAGGAGGGGAGAGGATTTTGTCAGCTATCTGAATGATGGTCCATGTGTCTGGTTGCTCATGTGATTCCATTTCCCCATTGCTTTAAAGAGCATTATAACTTTAATTTTAGAAATGCTTTATGGAGACAGTTAAGTGAAAGCCTTGGAGACTTTGTTGATGGCTTTTAAAGCATTGTCTGTAGGCAGCTGTGAGTCATAGGCAGTGAAGGGAAAATGTCACTCAAAATGAATGACAGAAATTCCAAAACATGAGAATGCAGTAAAATGAAGAGATTTTAAATGAGCAACCAGGGAGGGTTCTTCTGTTACTAATGAGCTGTCTTTTCCCATTGGACTGTTTGGCTTCCTCGACAATTACAAATCAAGGAGCCAAAAATAAGCTACATCTCTCCCTGAGATGAACAACTTCCCTCATAGCTTGCATACTGAGACAGGAGCAACTGCTATATTGAACCTGAGGGTGGCTTGTATCACTGTACCTTGCTTGGTTAAGAAACACATTGAAGATTTGACACACTTTAGGTGCTCTTTGGAGGGGAATAAAAGGTGATTATCTGCCTAATCAGTTTTGCAGGCCTGCCATATCTCTAATATAAATGTGTCTTTTATGAAGTCTTGATGGTCCTGTAACTTTTGCAGATGCACAAACTAGGACAATGTGTTTTGTTCCAGGAATTAAACGAAGTACGTTACATTTAAATTTCTTGCTCAGGGCGCAAAGTGTGGTGAAAGTAAATAAGTTAGAATAGGAATGTAACAATACAGTAATATAATTGTTCTGTGTGTCATCGTTGTCTCACTATTCACAGGAACAGCTGAAATCTTGCCTAAGCATGTACCCAGCACACAAGGATTCACACCAAAAACAGAATACAGAGTCTTTTAAAGTCAGACATCAAAATTTCATGGTTTTGTAAATGTTATGTTTATGAATAATGCTGACTCCCTGCACAGTACTTAACTGTACCGGAGCTTGTTTTGATGCTTGGGAGGGTGGGAGCTGATGGCTACCATATTGACATTGCCAACTGAACAGGTTCTGAAGAGAGCACGCTGTTACTCTTGTTCTAAAGAAACCTTGAAGCTTAGTGGAGCTTGTAACAAGGATTATTTGAAGTGGCACATGGTTCTTGCAGAACAGATTCAGTAATGGCCATCCAATAGTTCCAAGCAAATTCTAGACCAAGGGTGGCTAAATTGAATCCCTCCAGAAGTTGCTGGACTACAGCTCCTGTCATTCATGATCATTGGCCACAGTGGCTGGAGCTGATAATAGTTGGAGCCCTAACAGCAACTGGAGGGCCACAGGTTAGCCACCCCTGTTTTATGCCTTTGAAAGTTCCCCTTGCTTTGCTTGTCATTCGTCACGTTCCTGCCCCAAGTCCAAAGACCTAAAGAACTTGGGGAGATTTGTTTAAAGCACTGTAATTGTGTGGGTTTTTTTGTTTCAGAGAAGGAGAAACGGGATATCCAAAATATTGTGAATTCACTAAGGGAGACCCTGGATTTGCGTAATGCCACCATTGAATCACTCCAGAAATCTGTGACTCAGATGACAATGTTGTGTGCTACTCTCAAGGTATGTTCAAAATGGTCTGGGTCTGTACTGTAATATGATAAGATTCTCTTCTGGTTACCATATATCTGAAGGTAAAAAGAAGTAGTAGTGTGAGATTGTGTGTTTGCGTATAAGATGCCATCATACTGTAAAATCATTTAATCTTCCTGATTTCAACCATACACAGTTGAAGGTGAGCTGATTGGAACTGTGAGACTTAAATCCAAGTAAGGTGAAGTGCTTACAACCTCCTTTTATGCCAGGTTTTCCCAGTGCAGAAAGAGTTTTTAAGCTCTCTGCCTTAGTTGGGGGGCCCAATGCGTGCTCAGTGCACTGGCTTGCATGGAGGCAGTTTGAGTATACGTGCTTCCATGTATACATTGAACCCTTGGAAATGAGCCACCACATAGGATGTGATTGTACTGTATCTTAAATACATCTCATGGTATGACTTGAAAGTTTTAATGTACAACATCCAGCATCCTAAGGTAAAAGGTCCTTTTAGACTTAGCAGGGGAGACAAAAGATGAAGCAAGTATAGACCAGGCAGGTGAGACTTCCATCGTGGAGTACCGGATTATTCTAAATCTAAGGTTTTGGCATTTGCTTCCCTTTGCCTTTATCTTTAAAAAGCCCAAATGTAGGATATAACACTTCCCTGATTTTGCTGGTTTGGTGTTTGCTCAGGGGTGGGAAAACAGGCTATTTGGCAGGTGAGGCTGGTTTAACCCAATCACCTGATGTCATGTATGATGTTAGGTGTGATCAAGTAACTAGACAGCTGGGCCATAAGGACTTCTGAAATGCTTTAGAAACTCTGGGCACAAGTCTCAGCAATCGGGATTTATGGTGCTTCAGAAGCACTATAAATCAGAAGCCCTACATGCAGTGCTTCTGAAGTACCAATAGTCAACAGATCATTGGGACTTGAAAGCACAGCACTGTACTCCTTACAAGCCTCTTGCAAAGAGACGATTGTCGGGGCATCAAAGAGTTTCATAGCCTGACGTCAAACTGGCCTAGAGGCAGTAGGGGATTAGAAACTAGCCTTCCGGCCAAATGCATTTCCCTACCCTGTGCTAAACTGTCCCTATAAAAAAGTGACATTCGTGCTTATCGAGGGGTTGAAATGGGAAGAAAGTATGTACGTCACCAGTGTTCTGCACTAGCATGTAAAGGTAGCTGTAGTGAGTCTGGTCTGTTTTGAGAATGAATATCTCCTGCATGGCTTAGGAATACGACCAAGTGGGATCTGGGAGGGTCCACCTCTGTATGTGTGGATAAATGATAGGATATAGATGTGATAAAGAACCTTATAGTTATTCCCTCTCTTTTCTCTTTCTTTTCTATATCTTGGTTTTTTATTCTTGTTCTGTGGACTAGGCTGATTTTAATGGTATTTTATGCCGAAAATTTTCATTATTTTTTTTTTTAAAGGAATACGACCTTGGCATCTGCTGAAGACAAATGTTTGTTGATTTGGTTTTAGACTACTGGCCACATCCTCTTCCATCCCATCTAAAAATAATGCCCAAGTAAATTGATTTTTACCATAATTCCTGATATGATGTCCTCATGAGTAATAGGTCCATGGGTCAAATATTATGCCTTGAGAAAAGAGGCTAAGCTGAAAACAGTTTGGCTGTGTGATAGTGGAAGACATTTTAAGTGAGAACTTGCATGTCAAGATGCCTTTCTGGAAATGATGTGAGTTAGATGGGTTATAATGACTTCTTTCTGCCTTTTAGATCTCTGTTGATATGAATGCAGTTTTATGAGTTGGCAAGCGGAAAGGGGTTGTTTCTCTTGGTACTCAACAGATGTCGCATTTTAGGCTGCACTTTTAACGTGACATGATCAGAGGGAAGCTGAGATACACAAATCATTCATGCTATCTTTTCATTGCTCTTCCATATTCTGACTTCTCCCAGGACAGTTGATGTTTCAGTGAAGTGTACTTTATTCGGTGCTTTTTCTAATCATGCAGACCCTGCAGCTGCTCTAAGACACTGGTGCTAAGCCTATTATGTAATCTGAGGCAACCCCACCCCACCCCAGATTTAGAGACAGCTTTCAAACTTTGTATGCATTTTCTGACTAGAGCTTAGAATTTCTGAAAAACAGAATTGCAACTGAAGCTGTCTCCAAGCATGCTTATCAATGTGGGGCAAGTGCCAAACGAGTGAGCTTTTCTTTTCTTTCTTGGCTGTGCTGGAGAAAGCCTCTCTAGCAACAGCAGAAGCTAAATCCACTGTGCCCTTCCTGTTCTGGCCATTAAATGCATTAGCATTATCAGCTAGGTGCTGCTGAGGAGTTAAAAAGCTAAAATGGAAGCTTTGGGAAGAGTTGTAAAAACTTGGTATTAACGAAGACTGAGTGAGCTCTCATCAGCCAGCCAGCATTTTAGTCATTCATTTCTGTAAGTACATGAGGTAGGGAAGTAGTATGTTGGCAAATACATCTAGAATATTTCACCTTCTGTATGGAGTAAAGCTTAATATCATCTTGTAGATATTCTAGTCTTTGACCAGTCTTTTCTCTGAAGTATGATCAAACAGCATTGCTTCTTCCCTAGCTTTCAGTTCAGAGGGAAAGTAGGCAGGATCCTTTGAAGTTTGTGCCAACCTGACCAACCCAATCAAAGCCTAGAAATCACAAGTGTATTGAAGGAGGTTTATTTTCTTTAAATCTGCTGAGGAAGCTCCCTAAACACACACTGCATTGATCCTGTGCAGGTCACTCTATATTCAAGGAAGCTGTGCATTTTAATATAAGTATAGAAGCTGTTACAAAGTGGGGTAGACTTTCAGTGGTGGTCTCATGAGAGCAGAGTAAAATGCCTGGAGAAGAGGAGGTTAAGGGGTGATATGATAGCCATGTTCAAATATATAAAAGGATGTCACATAGAGGAGGGAGAAAGGTTGTTTTCTGCTGCTCCAGAGAAGCGGACACGGAGCAATGGCTCCAAACTACAAGAAAGAAGATTCCACCTAAACATTAGGAAGAACTTCCTGACAGTAAGAGCTGTTCGACAGTGGAATTTGCTGCCAAGGAGTGTGGTGGAGTCTCCTTCTTTGGAGGTCTTTAAGCAGAGGCTTGACAACCATATGTCAGGAGTGCTCTGATGGTGTTTCCTGCTTGGCAGGGGGTTGGACTCGATGGCCCTTGTGGTCTCTTCCAACTCTATGATTCTATGATTCTATGAAAGGAAGGAATTTGTGAGATATTTTCCTGCTCACAAAAGAGAAATCATGATATTGTACAAGTTTGTTTCTACCATGTTGCACTTAAATTAGACCACGTGCATGATGCAGTTATCTACAGATCATGAACAAGTTGCCATGAAGCATTCATGTGGCACTTTAAAAAAAAATGCATTGCAAGAGTGGAAACAAGAAGTATTTAAGGGGGGGAATGTTTTTTTCCTGGAATTAAGTACTTCTCTCATTTGTAGGCAATGACCTGAATCTGTAAATATTATCATCAGATAAGTTATGATCCATGGATATGCCAGACACCTGAAATGTAAACGGTGGGCTATTGAAGTAGCAAGAGCTTTGGAAATGGCTTGATGTTAAGTCCAAATTTTGCTTCCATGGGGATTCCTCTTACAAAAATAGTGCTTTTTTTCTCAGAAACAAATGAAGTATCTGGAGCAACAGCAAGATGATGCGAAGGGTGCAAAAGAGGAGGCCCGAAGGCTGAGAAACAGACTGAAAACATTGGAGGGGTGAGAAAACAAGCTTTGGCTCTATACATACATCTTCTGGTTCTGTTAGCAGACTGCTCAGCAACCTCACATTTCTAGAAGACATCATTGGACCAGAAGACCTTTGAGGCCTCTTCCAACTCTGAGTCTGTAACTTTACAGTAGAAACACTTATTGAATTTACTCCTGTATTGCACACCTGTTTTGCCAAATATGTTGCAAAAATTAGGGTGTGCATTAGATTCGAGGGCGCATTACATTCGAGAAAATACGGTACTTAGGATTTCAGGGCACACTAGCATGCAATGTCTTAGGTCTCCCGTGACCCAGCCTTCCTCTTGAATTTAATCTTTCTGGGGAGGGCAAAAGATTTACAGTGATTTGTCAGGGGATACTCTCCCTTCCTTTTTGGCTTACGGTGGCGGGGGGGGGGGGAGAGTGAAGTAAGCAGCCGCAGTAAGGAGGATCTGGCAGCCTGCCTGTGTATAGAGCCTTGGCCACCCTGTTTCCTGGTCTTCTGCTCCCTGAAGCCAGTGGCAGTCCTTACTCACTGCACTACTCTGCTCTGTTCCTCCTTCTCAACTCCTTCATCTCTCCTTCTTGCTCTCCAGCCCAGATCACAGCTGCTCTCCTCCTTTGTTCCCTTCCTTCCTCTTTTTCCTTCCTTCCGCCTGTATCCGCCTCTCCTTTCCATTCTGGACACCCTTGAGGGTCAAAGGTTCTGCTCTGCCTTTCACCAGCTAATCAGAGAGAAGGGAAGAGGGATCAGATGGAAGAAGGAATGTAATGTGCACCTTTCTTTGCCAAATTACATTACAAAAATTAGATTCAATGGCCCATTACATTCGAGTAAATACGGTAAGTGTTTCCAACATGAGCCTTGCCCCTTTATCATGTGCTTGTCTGATAATAATTGATGCTCAACTTTCTTACAAATGGCCATGTTTCTGAGTTTGTTTGCTAGAGGAAATTTAATACTGGTAACTCCTGATTTTGTTATTTATAATATTTACATACCATCTAATATGTGAAATCACCAAGTGGTTTACATAAAATACAGTAAGATCATTTGGGGTGGGGGGGAATGCAGCAGTATAATTCCCATTCAACTGAAGCACACTAGTATGCATATGAATCCAGCTATGTTGGGGGGGAAATCATTGCTAGTGTGAAATACAGGATGCGTCTCTTCCAGGATTAACTGTTTCTGTGTTTTTATAACATGGACAAGCTGCCACTGAACAAAAAGCAACAACCCACCTGTAATCTACCTTCCTTCGTACCAGGATTGAGACACTGCTGCAAAGTCAACGTCCCGAGGTAGAAAAGATGATCCGTGAAATGGGAACAGGTCAGGCCGCAGTGGAACAGCTTGCCGTCTATTGTATCTCACTGAAAAAGTAGGTGTATTAAATGCAGTAGCTTATTGACTTGGATTGGGTTTGTGTGGTACCCCCTAAAGGAATCGGTGGAAAAGTTAATCACAATAGGTGCTCTGGCAGAACGCTAGTTGCAATGCTAAGCCTTGGTGAATATAATTGAGGTGGCATAGATGGAAGATTTCAACACTGCAAGTATGCTATTGTTGCATTAGTGACACATCCATTGCTATGGAAACCACCTTCAGAGCTTTGCCAGAGTGCTCAGGAGGTGATTGTTTGATGAGAACGGAGGGGATGAATTATTGTCATGATTCTGAGTAAGGCAGCATGGCCCCTGAATATCTCCCTGGTGCTGAGCAGAGTGCTTTACACTTCTGTGACATTAAGTATGCTGTAGTCGCCAGTCCCTACTGTGTGCACTAGAGGCCTTTTTATTTATACCATTTATAATTCACAGCTTGTGCAGGCAATGTCAGATAGCAAATGGGTAATCACAACTTTTAATAATGAGCTACCAGCATGAAGTGTACCTGCATTGTAATCAGTAACTTCAGCACTGTTTTATAATAGCATTAAATTGCTTTTAGAACCTTGAACTTAAAAATAAAAATTGAATTGTTGCATCTCATTTCATTAATGCGAATGTAAAATACTGCACACGACTCAAGATTGTTTAAACATCCTATGCATTTTGACATGGAATATTCTCTTCTGCCATTCTGCTGCTTATCCTGGCCCAAACCAAGTAGTGCTGTTCCCCTGAAAGCATGTTTTCTCGCCTACGCTGTAGTGTATCAGTGTTTTAACACTGTTCAAGTCAGTGTTGGCTTGTTCAGTGCTGTCTTCTCCCTGGAAGTTCTTGTATATATAACAGAAACTTCTGCAGGCACTTAAGCTGTGAAACGAAAATCTTCAGTCTAAATTTGGTTACTGGCTTTATCTAAGAGCTGTTTGCTTGAAAGCATGTTCAACAGATGGACTAATTTGGGCCCTCTCCAGGGAATATGAAAATCTGAAGGAGTCTCAGAAAGCATCAAACGATACAAAAGAGAAGCTGAGAAAGGAGTTGTTTTCTGCTAATCACAAGGTAAAAGATGTGTTGGTGCTCCTGCAGACACGTTGCAGAGGTATTTATGTGCAGCTCTTCATCAGTAACGCTACCAAAATAAAGCAAAATACGTTTTAATTAGGTATGTATTTGTTTAACACAATTCCTGTCCCAGCACTTACATTGACCATGTTGGCCGCTATCTTAAGCTGAGAAGTTCAGCTGTATGTTCCCTAAGATTCCTCAATATGTCTGTATAACATTTATTAGTCTGCCTCAGTATTCTTTCTGCTTCTGCTTCTGCATAACAAGAATTGAAAAAAACTTCTAATAAAGCATCGTGTTATACATATATAACTGCACAAGGACAGTTTATAGTTTTCAACTGTCTCTTGAAAATCCCTCTGGATTAATATCAGGAAGGGTCTTAATTTGTACTGTAAACACAGGTGTAGGGAGGAAGGGTGGGAGAGGGTTTCTCTCTTGAGAATATACTGGGAATGGCAAGAGTTTATTGTACCTTTATTATAAATGCCTACTTACAAGCACACTGAATTACTTTCAGCAAACTAGTACAGTGGTACCTCGGGTTAAGTATTTAATTCGTTCCAGAGGTCTGTTCTTAACCTGAAGCACCACTTTAGCTAATGGGGCCTCCTGCTGCTGACGCGCCACCAGAGCACGATTTCTGTTCTCATCCTGAAGCAAAGTTCTAAACCCAAGGTACTATTTCTGGGTTAGCAGAGTCTGTAACCTGAAGCGTATGTAACCTGAGGTGGCACTGTACCGCTGCCCTCAGCAGCTTCTCATTGACACCTGAAGAGATGAGCCACATTGGAGCTCCCTCTGCAGGAGCCTTGAAAGAATAAGAATCTGTTTCCATTTAGGACATCTTTATTTACAATACACTAAATTATTTTATCCTGAAGTCTAAGAATGTGCATTTGTAAAACATAAACCACTGTAGTTTTTTTGAGCACTTAGAAGCTTCATGTACTGTTGTATCCCATCATGTACTAGACTTCCAACATAGTTTTAAATCTATAGTTACAGAAGACAGTTCTAGAGTTGGAGAAAACAACAGAAGAGGTGAAGAGCACCCAGGCTGATCTGAGAAATGCAGATAATGAGATAATGGTGAGAACCTTCTTTTAACCTGCTGATAATTATTGTGGCCCTACAGCCTTCGTAGTGTATAGTCCAAATACTGTTCTAAATTCTACCCTGATTAAAAATGGCTGGGAGGCATCCTCAACTTCAAGATGCCTGTATCTTTGCAAGAGAGGATGTAGAAATCTTGGCTTTTGGTAGGATTTCTGACATGTATTAATTGCTGTTCTTTCTTTCCACAGAGTTTGAAAAAGAAGATAAGAGTGATGCAAGATACCATTAAAGTGTCATCATTAAGCAATGAAGCACTTGGCCGGCTCGTCTCTGAAAGGTTGGTTTAGAAAAATTCAGTGGATATTGATGTAGCAGAGTTACTGTGCCAATGATTTTGTCCAATATAAGCATTGCATACCTTCCTGAGCTGTCCAAAAGTAGATCATAAGATGCCTTACCTATAGTCAGGCTATTTGTCCAACTAGCCCAGGACTGCCTACTGTGACTGGGAATGGTTCTCCAGGGTCTTTCCCACCACCTGCTAGCTGACCCTTTTCATTAGAGTTCAGTATTTTGTCATTTGCTACAGCACCATCCATACCAGCTCAGTATAACACTAGTGCAAGTGTTTCTTCTGCCACTATTATTTCAAACTTTTCACAAGGGCCAACACTGATGCCGAAATCCAGCATCGCCTGAGCTCTGCGAGTGCAGCTTTCTCCCGATTGAAGAGTGCAGAGTGTTTGAGGTCCAGGACATTTGCAGGGAAACAAAAATGCTTGTTTACAAAGCTGTTGTACTACCAACCTTACTATATGCTTGTGAAACATGGACCACTTATAAATGTCATCTCCAACTCCTCGGAAGATTCCATCAACAGTGTCTCCAAAAAATTTTACACACATCACTTGGGAAGACAGGTGAACTAATGCCAGTGTACTGGAAGAAGCAAAGATCACCAGTGTTGAAGCAATGATTCTTCAACATCAACTTTGTTGGATTGGTCATGTTGTGCGGATGCCTGATGATCGTCTTCCAAAGTAACTACTCTATTCCAAACTTAAAAATGGAAAGCGTAATGCTGATGGTCAACAATAGAGGTTTAAAGACTGTCTCAAGGCAAATCTTTAAAAATGTAGTATAAACACTGACAACTGGGAAACACTGGCCTGCAAGCGCTCCAGTTGGAGAACAGCTTTACCAAAGGTGTCATGGGATTTGAAGACACTCAAACTCAGGACGCAAGGGAGAAACGTGCTAAGAGGAAGGCATGCTTGGCAAATCCACACTGTGATCAACTCCCGCTGGGAAACCAATATCCCCGCTGTGGAAGGACGTGTAGATCCAGAATTGGCCTCCACAGTCACTTACGGACTCACTGTTAAAACCGTGTTCATGGAAGACAATCTTACTCGGCTACGAGTGATCGCCAAAGAAAGAAGAAGATTATATCAGACAGCAACCTAACTTTCCTATATAAATGTAGGGCTTTCTGTAACAGGCCAGTTTTACAGTACACTAACATGAATGGGATGTGAAGACCCCAGGAAACCTGGCAGTCATTTTGGTAATTTTGAACACTTTGCACATGTTGCTAGAAAGCAGAATGAAGTTCTCTCTCTGAATTTAGTTCTACTGTATCCGTATTATATACTGTCATAGCCTTCCGCCATCAGGAATGAGTACCAATAGGAAGCTAGTATTTAGATGGTACAGCATGTGGTGTGGACTGGAAACTGAGACAGTTACCTGTCTGACAGTGTAATGTTGTGTTGTGATATTTGTACAATTTTGCCTTACAGCCCTGCTCCTCTAGAATTGTTAACCCCAAAGCTCCATCGACCAGCTCACAGTGATGAGATTGACCTGAATGATACTTTTGATGTACAGACACCAAAGAACGATACCTTTGATGTACAGACACCAAAGCATCCACCCCACAAGAGCATCTCTGCTCCTGCAAAAAAACTTAAACTGGATAAAAAGTTGTGAGTCGCAGTTGCTTCTCTTTTTACTGGGTGTATGTTGTGCTCTTGATCTGCCTGGTATTCTCACTTCTGCATGCGCTGTAAGCAATTTTCCGGCCATCTTAATACTTTTAATTTGTATACTGCCTTTCTATATTACTATACAAAAGGCGGTTTACAAGCTGAAGAAATAACAAATTATACAACAAAGATCACATTTTGTTCTCATTGCTTTTGATGGAAATATCTCATTTTAAAGCTTTTGCTCACTGCAGAAGACTGTCACAACATATCTTACCTGTTGTGAGAGTAAAGTGAGACTTTGCCCCCAAAGTTGCCTATCTTATTGTCCATTATCTTTCTCAAATATCTCATTAAAAAGTCTCAATAACTAGGTGCTACTCTAACAGGGTAATTCCTAACCTGCATGCTTGCAATCTAAGACAGACAGACAACCGCTTCAGGAAGAGGAAGGGAGAGCACAAACCCAAGCTACATAATTTGCGTAATAAGGAAACTTTAGTTTGTAGATTTCTTAAATAAGCACCCCTCATTTGTGTTACTTCTAACAAGTGCTTTATCTCTGCTCCCGCTGAATCCTAGAGATAATGAAGAGTGACTTTCCTACTTGTATAAAGACTTTGGGGTAGGGTAGGGGTGGGAACCTCAGGTGCAGGGGCTAAATGTGGCTCTCCAAGCCTCTCTGTCTGGCCCTCGGGACTCTCCTCAGCCACACACCCTCACCAGACCTGCTTCACATCCTCCTTGTGTGATTCTGCTTGGCTGGAATGTGCCCTTGAACTCTGATAATGCCTCTTGCTTTTGTCTGGATGGAAGATAAGAGAAGAATATATACAAACTAGTGTAGTGTACAAAGGCAATAATTACATTTCTTACTTTCCCTACTTTTGCCTCTGGCTCCACCCACTACTGGCATGGTGGCCCTTAGAAAGAATACGGCCGTCTGGCTGGAAAAGGTTCCCCATCCCCTGGGTTAGGGCTTCAGCGAAATGATAACAATGGCAGCGAGGCAAAAGTAATGAAAGATCTACCACGTTTGCCTGTTGATCAGACCAGAGGCTTTTATCTTAGTGGTCAGAACAAAGAGAAGGGAGAAGAAGAGAACATTATAGTTGCATTTTATTATTATTTTAATTGAGACATAAGAAGCCTATACTTTTGTAGTATGTCTACTGCTAACAGCTGCTGGAGTCATAGTCCATAGGGTACCAGGTTGGCAAAGCCTGTTTTAGGTGTTGGCTTATGATCTGGGCCACATTGTGAAAATTCATGTATGAATTCAAACTGGTGCTTCCAACTCTAAAGGGATATATTGAGCAATTTACAACTTTGTGGCATGTAATCTAAATTGTGTGTGGGTTTGTTTGTTTTTTCCAGTGCACCTGTGACAAGTTTATCAAGAGTTCTGAAAGAAACAGTGGAGGTATTGTAACGGATAACCTGAGTAGCAACTATAACCTCTTCAATCCACTATCTTTAGAGCTATTTTGAAAGCCATCTTTTCTCCAGACAGCCAAATTCTGCATGGATTTTATTTTTATTTTTTTGCAAAAAAATTATTAGTTTTTACAATATCAATGACAAACAAAAACATAAACAAAACTCTGCATGGATTTTAAAGTAATACATTTTTCTGTGTTATAGAAAATAGTAAATATTACAGTTAACCCTGAGAGGTGTGCGAGAGTCAGCTTCCCACTGCTATGTATTCTGAATTATCTGGGTCAGGGTGTCCGTACTGTTGTCATCTGTTGATCTATCAGCCGGCACCAGAGCCCAGTGACTTAAGAACTTCCATTCCTCTCTAAGAATGTTTAAAATATGCTTTTGCAGAAACGACCATTTCCTTTTGCACAATACTGTAATGGATTACGTGAATTCTAGTAGTGCTGTTTGTGTTTGGTTGCAAATATGAGTATTTTAGTTTAACTCTCCTACTTCTTCAAATACGGTTCAGAGCTGCTCAGCTGACACAGATGATGAGCATCTGGAAGATCTTCTGCCTGCTTTCATTAGAAACTCTGTTATGTCCAAGCGGCCACCTGCAAGCAACATGCTTGTACCACAGAGGAACACAGGAATAGTGAGTACAAGTGGGATGCGCATCAGAGTTTTGCAGTGTGGAGTGTTCCTGCTTAATCTGCCAACCAGTAGCCAGTAAAACCCTGTTCCTGGACATGCCTTCTCATGTCCTCGTCTACAAATCTTACAAATTCAATATGCTCTGTGCTTTTTATTGCTAGTGGACCTGCTTAGACACCTGATCGTGCAGCACATACTTAGCATATTCTGATCACCAAATCCTCTTGTGTGTTATGTGCCCTTTTACCCACTACAATCCTTTTTCTATTTCATAACAACTTCCTCCATGGGAATCATATGCTTTTGTGTTTTTAACTACTGGATTCTCTTCCTTGTAGGTGAGAACCGGGTATGATGGCTTAGGAGGCAGAACCAAATTCATTCAGCCTGTATCCTTTCCTAAGATCTGTCCTGCAGAAGCTATGCTGTGATATCCAGCGGCACTGAATCTATGGTGATCAATGACAAAAGACTAAGAAAAAACAGTGGCATTTACTAAGCCATCAAGCAATGTTCCAGTTGGAACAATGACATTGTGGCTTAAATTCAAAGTGAGGAGAAGCTGAAATAATGGAATATATTTGGGGAATATATCCCTCTAAAATCAATCCGAATATACATTGTATGTGTTCTTGGCTACAGTGTTCTACATTTACAGTCGTAACTTTGTTTTTCAAATAGCCTAGTTCTCAAACGTTTTGGCTCCTGGACGATTGAAACCCAGAAGTGACTGTTCTGGTTTTCAAACGTTCTTTTGGAAGCCAAACATCCGACAGGGCTTCTGTGGCTTCCGATTGGCTGCAGGAGCTTCCTGCAGCCAATCAGAAACTGTGCTTTGGAAGTCGAATGCTTTGGCGGTCAAACGGACTTCCTGAACAGATTCCATTCAACTTCCAAGGTACGATGGTACTGGGGAAAGAAGTGGCCCCAGGAAACCTGGATCAGGATCTTGTTCAAATCCCACTTGTGAATCTATGGCTGAGTTTACTTCTGCTGTAGAGATCAAAGAAATGCACTGTTTAAATTATGTAAATATATACACTTTCGTTCCCTGAAAACTGGAAAACCTATATAAGTTGGTTCTTGTTTCCAGTTTTTGCCGGTGGTAAAGTATTTCAAGACACATTTTGCAGCAAATGCTACATTTTTCAGAGAATATCATGAGTGTTTCTAGATCCATTGGTGTTTCTAGCATATCTGTGTTCACATTCAGCTTAATGTTCCTTTCCCTCCCCTTGTGCAGAGTTAAGAGGTCAGTAATCCAATATTTGTCATCAAAAGCCTGTTTCTTTGTAATGAGCTGTTGATGGTTATTGTTTTGAAGCTTATGTAGCAGTAAAACACTACTAGGAGAGGGATCTGTCTGCTACCATCTCTTGGTCAGCCTTTGACTGGGTGATGGGAATAAAAACGTTTGACTCCATGATCAGCTAAAACCTGACCTTTCTTCTCTCACTTGGGAGTTTGGGGGGAAAATGACCCTGAAGGAGGGACTCAGGGGGAGAGAAAATAATTTAGCCCCCAGATATAATGATTTATCCATGTCAGATATGTATGGGAATGTAAAACCTTTCTTTTAAATATTTGGCCACTATTTTCCTTGACGTGTCTCATTTCAGAGTATATCAACCGAGATTCGCCCCCTGCCTTTGAGGTGCAAGAAAAGAAGTGTTTCTAAGCAACCAACAGCAGCCGCTTCTGGCATCAGTCAGACTAAACTAGACAACTTCCTTAAGTAACTATGGATCTCTCTACCTTAGACATAGATAATCAGAGGCCATGAATTATCTTCTACAGCAGACAGAACAGCATGGACCTCAGTGAGCCAGGACAACTCCACAGTGGCACAGCAGCTGCACTCTCCCTGGCTTTTGTTCATCTGACTCTCCCACCCCCCACCGATTGAACATGGCTTTGCTGTGCTACCAGACTTTAGGGGAGAAAAGGACTGAGTAGTTTCTGTTCCAGAATGCCTTCTCTCTCTGCTGTCTTGGAGTACTGTATTTTAATCCTGGTAAGCCAAGGAAGTCTTGGCTGCTGTAACTTTGACAGTGGGGAATACTACATCTGAAGAAAATATGGCTTGAGAAGTGTCTCCTCAGTAAAATGCTGCTATGTTAGCATCTGTGACATGGAAACCTTCATATAAGAAGAGAATTATTATTTGCAACTGTCAAGTTGCATTGATGTCTTAAGTGATTGGATGGCATACACAAGAAAAGAATTTATGTAATTGATCTTCTAACATCAGGGAGCAAGGTCATGTCTTTGCCAGATATGTCTGCTAGATCTGTTAGCTCTTGATCCTCATCTTTGGTGGCAGTACTTAATGCTCAGTTAATGCTGAATTTCTCCATTCTTCTCACTGATTTGGGATATTCGCCCCCCTCCCCTTTTAGGCTGATACTTTTTTGGGAACTGTTTACATGTTTTTTGTCTCAAGGAATGTCCTGCTTCTGAAGGTGAACAGATTCTGTTGTTTTTATGTAATCATGCAAAATTGATAGCCTGTCCCTAAGCCTGCAGATATTCATGTTTCTTACTTGAACACCCAGTTCCTCAATCTCTTACATGCCTAAAGTGTTCAAACTAATTTCAAGCATTCTGTAGCTTCACAAAAGCAAATGTTGTCTCACATATCTGGCATTCAGTTGTCACCTTTTTCTCCTTGAGTTAACAGTGTACTGTGTTTGAGAGATGAATATTTTTGGAGGGAACTTGCAATATTTAGATCTGTATCTTACTTTGATTTTTGTCCTAGACATTTCTCCTCTCCCCCCCCCCCCCCGAATTTGTCTCCGATTTTTTTGTTTCCTGCCTTCAAGGAGGGTTTTATAGAGCATATGGATATTGTTCTTCCAGAGTTAGACTTCTGATTTCCTGATGGAATAGCAAAATTCAACTATCGTTTGTGGTTACTGCGGAGTCTAGGCTTAAAGTGGGTTTGCCCCCAAAGTTTTAAGGATTCAATCCATAAAATGGGGATTAAAAATATTGCTTATCTGAAGCAAATGTCCACTTGTTTCCTTAAAGAGATTCAGGCAGAAGGGACCTTCTGAGTTGGTGTTACCCTGGTGTTTTGAGTTGCAGGGAAATCTGGTAAAAAGCTTTTGCTGAATATCTCCACTTTAACTCCAAAGTTAAGTTGCAAGCTTACCCAAGACATAAATCAATCAATGAATGAACTTGTACTTAAAATTCATAATTGTATTTATTTTGAATAAATGTTGTATGTGCCCCAACTTTTAAAATGTTACGCAGTATTAAGAATGATCACTCTGTTGCTGCAGTAAGAGGCTATAATGGCACAAATTGCTAACTGTACATCTGGGAGGGAAGGTCACAGCCCCTCCAGGCGAGGATTCTAGATATGATAAAACCAGAACGTTTGGGTATAGCATAAGGACAGCCTTGCTGAATCAGAACAAAAGCCTACCTAGACTAGTGTTCTGCTTGCAAGTAGCCAACCAGATAGATGCCCACGTAAATCCTTCAAACAGGACATGAGGGCAAGCAACCTTTCCAGCTGTTGTTCCTCTGTGACTTATACTGATGCTCCTTGTTGATCCTGGAGGTAGAATATAGCCATTATTACTGATACCCATACTGGAATTATCTGCATTCTTTTTCTACTGACGTCACTGCTTAGTTTCCCACCTCCAACTCAGGATAGCCATGTATCTGATGAAGTGGGCTGTAGTCCAACTAAACCTTAAGCTATGATAATGCTTTATTTTTAAAGTGTCACAATACTCCTTTTTTTCTTTTTTCCTATGTCCCTTGGAAGCAATTCCTACTTATCACAGGCCCACAAGTGAATTACTGTTTGTTATCATTGATACTAGGGACGCAGGTGGCGCTGTGGGTTAAAGCCTCAGCGCCTAGGGCTTGCCGATCGAAAGGTCGGCGGTTCGAATCCCTGCAGCGGGGTGCGCTCCCGCTGCTCGGTCCCAGCGCCTGCCAACCTAGCAGTTCGAAAGCACCTCCGGGTTACAGACTCCACTAACCCAGAAATATTACCTTAGGTTAAGTACTTTGCTTCAGGATGAGAACAAAAATCGTGGTCCGGCGGCAGCAGGAGGCCCCATTAGCTAAAGTGATGCTTCAGGTTAAGAACGGGCCTCCGGAACAAATTAAGTACTTAACCTGAGGTACCACTGTACAGGTCATGGGTGCTATAAAAAGATTGCTTTTATGAGAGGCCTTATCTCTGCCTTGTTGATAATGTACATCTACCTCAATGAGGTCTCAGTCAGGCTTAAAACAAGTTTTTTTGACAAAATCCATGTGCACATTGCTTCTATTCTGGACACTTCATCTTTTTCTTCAGCTACTGGGCAGTAAGGAGGTATTGTAGCATAAAGGTGAACTGAAATAAAACGATCATGAGTGAAATGGGATATTCAGAGAGATGATGCTGTTTCTTAAGTCATCTACCAGAGGCATTTTCTACTGCAATTAAATTACTAAGACAAGGGCAGGCCCAGTTTTCACTTCCAGTAAGTTCTTACTATCTTTTTTCCAGACTTGCATGCTTTTCTCAGTATTGACTCATCTCTCCTAAGGGGAAACTGTCAACTCCCATTTGGCCTCGAAGCTTAAATTTGGCAATAACCAATTTTTACAGAGCTGAGAGAAATCATAGTTTGGGAGGAGGGAGCATTAACATTGTTTACTCAAGCATTTGCCTGTGGTATTTATTTACTGAATCTTTAAGGCTTTAGAGGTCAAGGAGGTGAATCTGATCAATTCTCTGACTAAAAGTGGATAAATTGCACAGGATGTACATCACCTTACTCTTAAGTAGTTAAAAGTTAATATAGAGTGTTGTAAAAGGGCAGACTGAAACATTGCTTTACGTCACACTATCCTGAACTTGGTACTGCCAAGTATTCAACATGACAGGCTTCTGCAATAGAATTTCTGTTTGTGCTTCATATATCCTATGAGGGAGCAAGGACACCTGTCTCCTACTTCTTGGAACTACGTTTCTGGCCCGGCTGAAAGAGGTATTATCAGAAAGTCAGAGGGAGAAGTTCATAGTTTTCGGGTGACCTAATGCATCAGAGCAGTGGGAGGAACCTGACCGGTGCCCATGCTGATGGGTTGGAGTCTAGCAACAGCTGGAGGACATATGCTAAGCTAACCCACATCTAGAGAAATCTGTGTACCTTCGCCAGCCCATCTGCCCTGTGAAGAAGGAAAGCGAGGAAGGCAGGCAGAGACAACATCGGGGCCTGCTCCAGTTGCGTTGTCCCCCTCTTCTCCACCCTGGCCAAGAATGGATAAGACCTGTTGGAACAGGCCAAGGGTCCATCAATTTCAGCATCCAGTTTCTAAGATAAGTCAACCCAGATGTCTCCCAAGAAGTTCAAGAACAGGAAGACAAACCCTGATTCTTTACAAGAACCTCACTCACTTTCCATTTTTGGGCTAACAGAACACAGGTCACTGTTGTTAAATACATAAACTTTTCTAAAACAACAAATTCTGGACCAGGTTACTTATAACACTACATTATTCTGTATATAACTATATGATCAATTACATCATCTAGGTAAATTCTATTTGTGTGACCGCACTTTACAAAATGTCATAGGGCGGTGATCTGAAAGCAGGTACTTCTGCTTCAAAAGGGCAGATCTGGTAATTTCCATTTTTGGGTAACAACAAATAAACTTTTCTGGCACCTGGGGATTTCTGTCTGGGTTATTCCCAACAAAAAGGACTCTGGCTTTTTGGGGAAGGTAAATTTAATCTTTTTTTTTTCAACTCATCATAAATCATTTCCCAATATTATTTTACCCTTTGACATGTCCACCACATATAAAAAAAAGGTTCCTCCCATTTCTTTACATTTCCAACATCTTGTTCTGCTTTATGAATCTTAGCCAACCTACTCGGAGTTAAATAACATCTATGAATCATTTTCAAATAGTTCTCTTTCAGAGAATAACACGGTAAATTTCAAATCACTTTTCCAACGTTTCTTTTTTTTTAATATAATTTTTATTAACCGACCAATCAAATCACATCACATAAATTCCGAATTACAAAGCCGAATTTTAAATTTTTGTTGAGGGGACCCATATTTCAAGTTTCAAAGGGGGATTCCGATCATCTTGCTACTGTGTTTATATCCAAATCAGTCCAGATAAAGTTCATAATTCTATCCAGTCTTATCTTGCTGTTTCCACATCTCATCTTGTTCGTACATTTTTCCTTTTTCCTTTATGCTCTCTTCTGATAATCTCCTTAAGCAGATAAACACCAATTATATCCTGTGTGGATTTTTCTGTTTGACCAATCCTCATATCGTGATGGTTTCCATATATCATCACTTTCATAAATAACATCGCTCTTTCCATCATTAATCTCAGGGTCTGTCGTTCTTAAGTCCCACTGAGGAGTCTCACCCACAGTATAAAAACAGCTCTTTCCTCCTCCCAGACTCAAGTCCTCCGACAGAGCTTACCAATATGGCGACGGTATTTTTAACTGCGTCATTTGCTTAAGTCATTAAAGCGGCATTTCTGACTTGTGGGGGTGGGGCGGTTATTGTTTAATCACATAGAGGAAAGAGAGAAAAGTTTTTTTTCCCCTCCTCCATCCAGTCCCTTTGCCATACCGAGTCTTGGCTGTCTTCTCAAGATTGATTCTTGTTCTTCCAACTCGTCTTGTTTATCAGAGAACTCTTCAGTTAGCAGTCTTTACTCCCCCTCCTTCCTTGAAATATGTGCATTCACTTCTTCCTAATTGTTCCTTTTGAAGTTCTTGCAGCTAGCGGCGCGGATCAGAGACGGCGTCCAGGAGCGTCGAAATCCACAGGAGGGCATTCTGCCTAGTGCCCCCATCCCCTCAAATTCGGGGGTGGTATAGGGCACAGCAGGCAAGGGCAGCCCTCCCCCCACAATCCTGGGGGGGGGTAGGGAGGCTATTTACTCCCATCACAGCCTCCTAATTACCCCCTGTGGGTCGGAGAGATGTTATTGTCAGCCATCTTCCGATGCGCCCCTGGTGGCCCCCCCCTCTTTTCCAACGTTTCTCCCAGAGGTTGCAATCTATATTGTGTCCTGTATCTATTGTCCAGTGTGTCATTGGTGCTATAATTAGCTCATCTTTCGTTTCCCATTCTAATAAAAAATTACACATTTTAGACAGAAGTTTATCCTTCTTTTGTAAGTTCTTTTTCAAATTGCGACCTTTGGTCCAAAACTCCCCCTTCTTTTGTCTACCTTAAACATATATTTGGTGTTATTGTAACCAATCCGTAACTTGGCCCCTTAAGTTCTCCTTAGGTTTCAGTCTGAGTTCGCCCCCTGTAAGGCACCCATTATCTGTCCTCTTAATTGTAATTGCTCCAATGGGGGATAACCATAAAAATGTTTTTCTTTCGAGAAGATTTTTATATTTTCCCAGACTCTATACAAATTCTTCCCAAGAACATGGTTCATAGAACTCTTATAAAAAAATTTGCTTTCCCATACCAAAGACATGCATGCCAGCTGAATTTTAAGTCATCAGTCACTTAAGCTTTTCAACTTGACCACCCTACCCCCTTCCTTTATTTCTGATGGCAGACTTTTATTGTTACCTTGATTTCTTCAAACAGCTTGTTTCCATGCAGGGCAGCAAGCATTTCTGGAGAAGACTCCCTTTTTGTTCTCCAGTCAATATACCAAATACCAGTAGATATGAGCGTGCCTGTCAACGTCCCGGTCGTCCCCAGGACCTCCTTCAGGGTGCTTGTTGCCTCTATACTCCAAAAAAGCAGCAGCTGGGTCGTTGCGATAGCGGTGCCAGCTTCCTTCTCCCCTTGCAACGGCAAACCAGAAGTCCACATCAAAATTTCATTTGACTCGTTTGCATACAGCCATCTTTCCCATAGGGCTTGGTGGTGTCTTGCACCAGGGCACCAGCCTCTCAGGGGCACCCCAGCAAGTGGGGGAGCTGTGCGGCTTTGCCGGCGGCCTCCCCTTTCTCTGCACGCCCGCCAGCTGTGCCCCGCCAACCATAAGGCTGACAGGCACGCAACTTCCCTCCCAATCCTCTGTGGGGACCACTCTCCTCCCAAGGAGGCTTGGAAGGGGCGCAACTTCACTCTCGAGGCTCTGTGAGCATTGCTCTCCTGCAGTGGCATGGGGGATAGTTGTGTCCGTCCCCCCCCCCCCGATGGCTGGCAGTGCGCAGCTACAGCCACCCCACCCCCCACTATCCGTGGTAATTTGGGGGCGCTGGGCAGATATTTGTACCCCGACACCGCATCTGCTAAAGACGGCCGTTTGCATATAATTTTGGACCTCTGATATAGAAATGCAGTAGCATTCGCTGTTTGATATCCTACTAAATTATATGTCCATGTTTAACTTGAGCAGAGTCTTCACCATCGGGAGAAGTTTACTGTAAGGCTCTGGGGAACAGTCATGAGAATATGTTGAATTATGAAGCAATTAGCTTTCTTTTAATCATCCACTGGGGAGAACCATGAAACATTAGTAAGCTCAAAAGGTGCATCATTGCAGCGTCGGGTATGGGAGGTACTGCATGATCCACGGCCTTTTAAATGATGAGGTGCTGGTGCCATCCAGTGGTTTTTCTAGGAAGTAGTTTCTGTATATGGTATACTGTACAGCCAAATGAAACAATAAGATATGTCTCCATGGGGCCAGTTCTGTACAACATTTAAGAAGAGCATCTGTGGGAACTAAAGCCCCATTTGCACGATACACTTAAAGCAGTAGCATACCACACAAAATCTTGAGAACTGTAGTTTGTTAAGGGTGCCGAGTTAGGAGGTGCCTGCTCCCCTCACAGGTCTAGTTTCCAGAGCAGTTTAACAGACCTTTCCCACACAAGGAATAGAGTTAGATCAATAAATTTAAACTGATCAAACTACTGTGAGAGTCTTACAATGAATTTCAAGCTCTTTGGCTGAATTAATCAAACCATCACCCCCACTGTAGTTTTCCATTTAATGTAGCAAGTCTACTCCTCAACCAGTGCTGCCAATTTCACTGGAGGTGTACAGTTGTACCTCCGGTTAAGAACTTAATTCGTTCTGGAGGTCTGTTCTTAACCTGAAACTGTTCTTAACCTGAGGTACCACTTTAGCTAATGGGGCTCCCCCTGCCGTCACGCCACCGCCACACAATTTCTGCTCTCATCCTGAGGTACTATTTCTGGGTTAGCGGAGTCTGTAACCTGAAGCATCTGTAACCTGAGGTACCACTGTATAGAGTTGGAAGCAGGACATCTTGTAATATACTCCCTCCCCTATCAGTAGTTATTTTCATTATGAACCCCCTAATGAACCATTTTACACTTTCTGTCACTACAGGGGTACCTCTGGAAAAGAACGCTTCTGGTTGCGCACACTTCGGGTTACGAGCTCTGCTAACCCGGAAGTACAGTAGTAGCTCCCGGTTGCGAACTTTGCCCCGGGATGTGAGCGGGAGGCACGCGCACAGTGGGAGGCGCCATTAGCGAAAGCACGCCTCAGGATAAGAACGGTTTCAACTTAAGAATGGACCCCGGAATGAATTAAGTTCGTAACCAGAGGTACCACTGTATTTTTATTGCTATGAGAATTGCTGCTCTGTATCCAAGACAGGAATACCAAATTGTTCCCCTGAGCAAGTTGCAGCAATTTCACTTTTACTCTCTTAAGTAAAATATATCATGGCAATCGTTTTCAGCAGAGTTCAGGAACCACTGTCACTCTTGAGGGCCGCATTTCCTCCTGGGCAATGTGCCAGAAGGGGCAGAGGCAAAAGTGGGCAGAGTAACTAATAAGATTTTTTACCCTTTGTACAATAAGGTAGAAAGGGTAAACATATACTCACACATACCCTATCATCCATCCAGACATGCAAGAACTATTATGGGTGTTTAGGGCCACATTCCACAGGCAATGTTTGCAAATAGAAGGGCAGGGTAAGTTACAAGATTTGGGGCTTATTTTTCTATATTTTCTGTCAGAAAACAGATTCTGCTTGAAATTAACTGCAAATAATTAGCTTACTAAATTTTACTCATAGTTTTGCTGGTTTCCCCAGCTGAAGCATATATACAAATAACTAATAAAATTAAAAGGCATAAGACATAAGGGCCAAACACTAATTCATTTTTTGTTAACACATTCCCTAATTTCCTATCACTTTCATATTATACACAAATTCTAATCAGCTTGATCTTCAATGCTGTGTGTGCAGTAGAGCTGAAGATCATAAATAAACATGCACAGAAAACATTTTATAATAAATGGAATATACATTATAGCTGCAGGCCAAAGTTGATATTAACATTTATTGTTTGGTGTACAAAACTTGATTTCTGCTGTGTTTCTTTTCAAAGAAGATCATCAAAGGCTGTAAAAAGCTTTTATTATAAACTCCCACTTGATAACTATAATCATTATTTCGAGCAAGCATTGCAGAGACACCTTGCTTGTGTAATAGCATATAATATTTTCTCTCAAATTCTAGAAAAGGTATTTCATTGGGGTGGCTGTTGAAAGAAATGTTAAAACTGTCTATATTTTAGTGTACAACCTGCTTTTCATGCAGAAGGTTCTGGATTCAGTCCCCACCATCTCCAGGTAGGTCTGGATAATCCCTGCCCTAAACCCTAAGGCAGGCATCCCCAAACTCAGCCCTCCAGCTGTTTTGGGACTACAACTCCCATCATCCCTAGCTAACAGGACCAGTGGTCAGGGTGATGGGAATTGTAGTCCCAAAACAGCTGGAGGGCCGAGTTTGGGGATGCCTGCCCTAAGGAGCTGCTAGCAGCAGGTGAAGGTAAGGATTGGGGAATTATTTTGAGGCCAAGGACTGCATTCCTCTTATTCAACTTCCTGGGGGTAAACATGCAAAAGTGGACAGACACACATAAGTGAATTTTACCTTTGTAAAGTAAGACACTTTACACATGCACACACCTCTCTCTTTCATCAAGGCAAGCTGGAGACATTATCAAAGTTCAGGGACACATTCCAGTCAAGGAAAAGGCATTCAAGGAGAGTGCCAAGTGGGGTTCGAGAGAGATTTAGTACAGGGAAGAGCCCATTTGGCCCGGGGACTAAGTTGCTCATCCTGATTCCTGGTACAGGCAATGGTCTGAATTTCTCTGAGACAATTTCCTATGGCTTTGACAGTAAATAACTCTGGTGAACTCGCTTTATATTCCACGGGAGAGGGGACAGGACAAGTTGCCAGGCGGAGAGAGGGGTCCAGGACTAAGCTTTTTGCAGTGTTTCGAAGATGGGCGAGGACAACAAAGCCAACATCCCTTGTGGCAGGCAACCATTCCGCAGTTATCTTTTAGGGAAGTTTGATGTTTTATCACTTTTTATTATTACTATTAATATTCTGTTGGAAGCCACCCAGCGTGACTGGGGTATAAATAATAAATTATTATTACTAATATCATCATCATCATCGGCAAAAGGGGTTCCAGGTTTCTGTAGTGATTTAAGACCAAACAAGAACAAAAGGCAAACGAAAAGGAACGCCCGACCTTTGAAGAACTCTCTTCCCTCTCGCCGTGGGGCAACTTGTTTCTTTCCCCCCCACCCACCCCCTTTGTGGGGCAACAGTAGACTCAGAAAAAGCAAAGGGCAAATTCTCGAAGGAAGGGGCTCATCCGGCGATTGCTCTTTTTCCCGATATGCGCGCCACGGCAGGTGCCCGTCACACGCCCGGCCCTGTTTTTCCTGAACTCCTTCCTGCTCGCCTAGCCCAGCCCAAACACCTCAGCCCGTGCGGACGCAGGTGAAGAAAGGAGGAGGCGCGGCCTTGACCTCCGCTGCACGTAAACATGCGCACACCCAGTCCCGGCTCCCTCACCGCCCCCCCCAGCCCCTCCAGGATTCCTCCTTCGACGCCGTCGGGAAAGTTAAGAGCCTGTTCACAAATAGATTGCGTCCTTTTATAGCGCCTCCTCCCAGCAGCCCCCGCGCCGCGGCCGCCGATTGGCCGCCGAGACGCGAAGGGGCGGGAACGCGCACGTCGCGTTTTTTTTGTATGAGAGCGTGAACGCGCTTTCCTCTCGGCTCGACCCGCCCCGCCGGTTTCCGTTCCTCCTCAGCCGCTGCCGGAGTTTGGGCCCGTAGAAGGAGAAAGGAAGCAGCGCCGGGGAGACGCAGCGGAGGAGCCCTTTCAGGTAGAGGAGTCGGAGAGGCCGCGGGGTCAGCGAAGGGGGCGAGGGCGGCGGGCGGCGAGGAACGCGGGAGCGGAGAGGCTCCTGGCCCTGCGTGGCCGCTCCCTGTGCGGCCTGCCCCACCCGACAGCCAGTGGCCACTGAGGGAGCGGGAATTTCCTCCGCTCTTCCTGGTGAGGCGGTTAGAGTAGGAAGTGCCCACACACACACACACACACACACACACACTACGTGGGCGGGCGAGGGGCTCGTGGCCACAAGCTAACGCGGGGTGGGGGTGGGGGGAGCGGGAGTGGAGCCTCCCGCTGTCTGTGGGTGACGGGGCCGCCCGAGCCTTTTATTTTCCTGGTGCGAGAAGAGGTGGCTCAGCCGCCGCCTTCCCCCTTTGGGTGGAGTTCGGGAGCTGCCTGTTCCAAGCGGGTGGCGGGTCTCCAGGTGAGCCCAGCGGGGATGCCAGGCGGGGGCTTCCCACGGCGGCCCTCCTTTAGCTTTAAAACATAAGTTTCTGTCGATTGTTTGGGGTGGTGTTGGGGAGGAAGGGTGGTGTTTCCTCTCTTGTTTGTCGAGCTGCTTTTTCCCCTCCTCGGCGGCCTTGGCGTTCTTTTTTAAAAGCAAAAATAACTCTTGAAAATACCATGAAAAGTGCCCGAATGTGCAGTGCTGGGTTTTAGATTTCGCAGAGCCTCTGGGCTGTGTAGTGGTGTAGCCCCGGCGCTGAATCTTTGTAAGGGTTTCTTCTCCAGAAGTGTGTGGGTGTTCTCAGATTAATAGGAGGCCCAAATGGAAAAGACACGCTGTGTGACTGAATAACGTTGTGTTTTGCTGAATAATGTACTAGAAGCATGCAGTTAACTTCCAGATTTGCTGCTGATTTAGATTTTCATCCCGGTAGCATTCTGTCACATCATCAACTTCAGTTTTGTGATTGGTTTTGTTTGTTTGTAGAGGCTTCTTTACATTAACTTAACTGATTACCTCATAAGACAAACAATGCAAGGGGTTGATGTGACCTGATGCGAATTGCAGCTGAAGCCAAACAGGTTTTTTCCTCAAATGTACAGTCACCCTCAAGAGTCACTAATCAGACCCAAATTTCCTTTACAATTTATTTTGAAATAACTTTTGCTAATTATTTGGGATCTATTCTTAATGTGTATTTTCAGCATGTTGGGTCTATCCATAATATATACTTTGATGCTTCAAAGCACATACGTTTCAGTAATCCTTGTGATAGCCCTGTAGGGCAGACAAGTATCAGTTTCTCATACTGCAGATGGAGTTCAAGCCAAGAGGACAGTGTCTTGCCCAAGGCCATCTAAGTGTGTTGATGGCTAAATTGGCAGGTCTTCTCAAATTTTTTTTAGCAGAATGTTTTTAAATAATCCAATGCTGAATGGGTTCAAATGTCTATACTCTTTCATGAAGCTCATTGCATGACATTGGTCAGTCATTATCTCTCAACTTAAGCCTACCTCACAGGGTGTGTGTGAGACTGAAAGGAGAGGCCCTTCTCTTGGAAAAGGGGTGGTGTAAAAATGTAATAAAATTATAGTGTTGACCCTTTTTTGGTTAGAATTATAGGGAGCAATTTATCTTTGCAACAAAAATAATAATAATGGGTGGAATTCAGTGACCCACTACAGTAATATGATCATTCTGTCAGTGCAAGCACTGCTTGGCAGGTAGAACATTTCTCCTCCCCGTGTGCTGTTCTAGAGGTTTTAGGTATTCAGAGCAGGTTGTGGGAGAAGGTGAAGGGCTCCATTGCACTAGGATGTCTTAGGCTACCAGGTTAATTCACTCCAGCTCAATGTAGTAAACAACAACAACAACCCCCTAAATACTCAATGTTATGCTGTTCTAGCTCTCTGGTGTCATTAACAATATGATTCAACACTTGTAGAATATACAGCAGGTTTTGAAACCTTTTCTGTATCTAACCTGTCTTACATTTTAGTCTGGAAGAATAGATCTGTTCGGTAATGCAGCCAAAGACCCAACCCACTAGGTGTGAATAAATAACCAAATTAGTAGCAGTGGCCTGTAATGCTTCCTGTAGCAATATTTACTCTAGAAGTAGCAGACAATTAGTGATCAGCATTCATATTCTTATATAGCCCATTCCACATTCTGTAGGTTAATATCTTTTCCTGATAGCCACCTGTCAAATAATATTTAAGGACTCTAAAGTAACTGTTGTGATTGGTGGGGTTGCTATGGTAATGCTGTAGGTTTAACACTGCAGTGGGAGGGCTGTGTAAGCCTAGCTAGGAAGAGGAAACGTTTATGCAATATTCTGTGTTTGAAATGTTTCAAAGGGTAGGAAAGATTGAGAAGTTGTTACCTACAAATTGCTAGAGTATGTTGGGCTTGGTTGCCACTATATAATTAGGAATTTCTGCCTGGCTTAAAGTGTTATGATAAACAATGAAAGTACAGTAACTGAAAATGTGGTTTTTTTTCTTCCCTTTCTAATAGCATACTATAGGTGTAGGGAACCTTTGGCTGTCCAGATGCTGCTGGACTCCATCTCTCAACCTTCCTGACCATTGGCCATGCTTGCTGGGGTTGTAGTTCAGCAACTTCTGGAGAACCAAAGGTTTCCCACACCTGGAATACTACATGAAAATTACCATTCAATTTTTTACATGCATAGTGTATTATGCTTGTTTTGATTTAATGAATCTGCTTAAACACTTGCAATTGTAACAGTGATCAATAAGGATTTGTGCCCTTTTCCCAGCAGAAGTACTTCTCAAGCACTGTCTTCTCTACCCAATGAACCAGCCTACTTTATTGCTGTCACAAACTCTACTTTCATCCATACTTCCTTAGATTGAATATTGCAAGCTTGCTATTTGCGCTCTCCTTATTTTCCTGAAAAGTAGGCAGCAAACTAATCTATGGCTTTGAGTAAAACATTTCCACACATACTTCATGTATATTATTGTGTTGTTTAAATGTCTCAAGGTCTGCCCATATGATCTACAAGCCTGTCTTTATTATCTTGAGCCTCTTGTGCTCCAGTACTTTTTTGCAGGGAGGGTGCATACATTTTATCCCTCACCCAGTTGCTTTTTAATTGTCAATTAGAAGCATTTAGAGTATCTAAATTACATATATTTTGGAATGGAAAAAAAACCTTTCACATAGGTAAACTGGCCTTGAATATGATTTTTTCTCAGCTGGTCACTGGTACTGCCCTAGTTACCCTTTAGAATTTCACTAAATCAGTACAAATTGCAAATGTGTTTGATGTTTGTAATGCTTCTCATGAAATGAGTTCTGTCACTGATTACTGTTGTAGAAAATTTGATTTGGTCATTTTTAAAAGTCCATTCTCAATGCCTTCCAACAGAGCAATTATTTCATTTTGCGGAACTGAATGGAGAAAATTGAATACCCACAATTAGAAATAATGCATCTACTGTTAATTGCACAGTTAAAGGTGTAAGGAGAAAACAGTTCATAGTTGGGACAAGTCTCTAAAGATCACTTGAGGTGAAAGTACTCTTTTTTCCATTTATTTATTTATTTATTTATTTTGCAACTTATCGCATATTGGATCCACATATCACACTTCTACAGGTGCTATTTTCTACACAACCAGAAAGAGGCATGTGGATATTGAAGGTTATGCTTGGGGACCATCATCCTCTCAAGACTCCTCTTAACTTCTGCAGAGGAGGCAGGCTCTATCAGTTCAGTGAATGAGAGCTCCCTTTTGTTCTCTTAACCATCTCTTAGTTCTTTCTTTGCAATTTTGGACTCGAGATGTTTTGAGATAGAATCAAATGGAACAATCATAAGGGAGGTGTGTTCCCTTGGAATCACCAAATGAATTTTCTCAGAAGGTTAATTTCTGACTTATTTTCTGACTTATTCACACATGGTGCAATTAGTTATCTAATTATGCTGTTTTCAACTGCTTCTGCCAGCATTGTGTGTACTGTACAAGTATAGAAGAAAATTGTTGTTGTTGTTGAAAATATATATTTCAATGTATAGCAATTAATGCACTTAGCTTTTTAAATCTAGCTTCTCAATACACAATAATAATCTGCAGATATTAAAAAAAGAACTATGCACCTTAAACTAGCCAGACATAATAATAATAATAATAATTTTTTATTTATACCCCGCCCTCCCCAGCCAAGGCCGGGCTCAGAGCGGCTTACAAGCAATAATAAAAACAAGATGAATGATTACAAACTTAAAAACAAAAATAAAATACAACATTAAAATAATGGAACATTAAAATATTAAAATGTAGCCTCATCGCAGGAGGAGAATGAAAAGAAAGAAAGAAAAAAAGAGAGGGGGGAGGGAGGGAATCAAATTGGCTGCAAGCCAAAGGCCAGGCGGAACAACTCTGTCTTACAGGCCCTGTGGAAAGAAATCAGATCCTGCAGGGCCCTGGTCTCATGAGGCAGAGCGTTCCACCAGGCCGGAGCCAGAGTTGAAAAGGCCCTGGCTCTGGTCGAAGCCAATCTAACTTCCTTAGGGTCCGGGACCACTAGGGTGTTGTTATTTATGGACCTTGAGGCTCTCCGTGGGGCATACCAGGAGAGGCGGTCCCGTAGGTATGAGGGTCCTAGGCCGTGAAGGGCTTTAAAGGTCAAAAGCAGCACCTTAAATCTGACCCTGTACTCCACCGGGAGCCATTGCAGCTTGAAAAGCACTGGGTGAATATGCTCCCATGGCAGAGACCCCGTGAGGAGCCTCGCTGCAGCATTCTGCACCCGCTGGAGTTTCTGGGACAGCTTCAAGGGCAGCCGCGCGTAGAGCGAATTACAGTAGTCAAGCCTGGAGATGACCGTCACATGAATCACTGTGGCCAAGTCAGGGCGGGAAAGGTAAGGGACCAACTGCTTGATGTGGCGAAGGTGGAAAAATGTCGCCTTGGCTGTTGCTGTAACCTGCGCCTCCATGGAAAGGGAGGCATCAAGGATTACACCCAAACTCTTAACGGAAGGCAATGGCACTAATTGGGCCCCCGCAAGAGAAGGGAGATGGTCCCTCATCCCCATGCTATCCCGACCTAGCCATAGGACCTCTGTCTTCGAAGGATTTAGTTTCAATCGGCTCCCATGAAACCATCCAGCCACAGCTTCCAAGCATCTGGTCAGTGTGTTCGGGGTCGAGTCGGTGTGGCCATCCATCAGCAGATAGAGCTGAGTGTCATCAGCATATTGGTGACAGCCCAGCCCAAAGCTCCGGATAATCTGGGCAAGGGGGCGCATAAAGATGTTAAAAAGCATCGGGGAGAGAATTGCGCCCTGCGGCACTCCACACACCAAGGAGTGACGCGACGACATTTCCCTCCCTAGTGCCACCCTCTGTCCCCGACCAGAGATAAAAGAGCACAACCAGTTACGGGCTATGCCCTGTATCCCCACGTCTGCGAGGCGGTGGTCCAGAAGATCATGATCGACCATGTCAAAGGCTGCTGACAAATCTAAAAGGATCAGCAGTCCTGACCCGCCTCGATCCAGTTGTCTACGGAGATCGTCTGTTAGGGCAACCAGAGCCGTCTCCGTCCCAAAACCAGGACGGAAACCGGACTGAAATGGATCTAATGCCATTAAAACATTTAAAACATAGAGTTTTAAAGTACTGTGAAAAGTTTGTAGTGTTGGGAACAACTGTGTAGAAAGTTTCACAATTTGAGGGCCAGCATTGAAAAGTTCCTCCTGACCAATTGACCTTACAAGAAAGCCTCTGAGGCGGATCATAATGCCCAGACAGGCTCAATCAGATGTAGGTGGTCCCTGGAATAGTGTGGTCCCAAACTGTTTAGAGCCCCGTGGCAGTATATGTCCTGGGGTAAAATCCTTTTAAAAAGCTCAGCAACTTTGGGGTTAAATCCTTTTAAAAAAATTCAATCCTAAAAAAGCTCAGCAACTTCGGGGTAAACTTGTAAAAAAAAAGCTCAACAATTTGAGAGTTGCTCCTCTGCCTTGGTGACTTTGATTACCCTGTTCTGCACTTTTCCCCACTCTACAGTATCCTTTCTGAGGTGCATTTACCAGAACTGTACAGAGTACAGTGGTACCGTGGGTTAAGAACTTAATTCGTTCTGGAGGTCCGTTCTTAACCTGAGGTACCACTTTAGCTAATGGGGCCGCCGTGCTTTTGCCGTGTGATTTCTGTTCTCATTCTGAAGCAAAGTTCTTAACCCGAGGTACTATTTCTGGGTTAGCAGAGTCTGTAACCTGAAGCGTCTGTAACCCAAGGTACCACTGTACTCCAAGTGTGGCCACATCATTGATTTGTATAATGGTATTATAATATTGGCATTTTTTTTCCAGTCCCTTTCCTAATTATCCCTAACATGGAATTCACTTTTTTCGCTGTTGATGCACCAAATCTCTTTCCTGGTCACTCACCATCTGTTGAGATCACATTAGCATATATGTCAAGTTAAGGGTTTTTACCCTAATCTAGGTCACTTGAGACTTGCTAACATTGAATAGTATTTGCCATTTTAATGCCCCTTCACCCAGTTTGCAGAGATACTCCATGGATTAAAGATTCTTAGCTTGGTGCAAGGACTGTTCGGCATTCTGCAGGCATAGTGTAGTGCCAGTGTGGTCCACTTGAATTGAATCCACTTGCACTCAGGCAAGTTGGGCATCAAGGCATTTGTTTTCCAGCCCTGCATCGTAAAGTGTTGATACAAACTTGTTCCTCAAGTAGTGTTAATACTCCTGTGAATTTTGGGCACAAATTAATATTACTTTCATCTCAAGAAATGCTAAGCTTTTGATATGTAGGTGTTGAGATGTTTACAGTTCTTTTCTGTAGCCTTTATGATTAAACTCTTCATAATTGGTTGCTTTAAAAACTTAGTAGCGAACTTCATCTTTCCAACATTAAAAATTGCCAATCTGGTATCTTGAGATTCCGTCTAATTCTGTAAAGCTTAGTATTTGGATATGACACTGGCAGTACATTTCTAGCACTTAAAGTCTGTAAGATGACTTCCTTTGTTTTTGTTTCAGTCTAATTGGTTTAATAATGAAGTGTGACTCGGTGTTTTCTTTTTTTAAAAAAATTGATTTTTCAGATTTTATCATCACAATTATTCATATATTCAATGATTTTCCAAGAATATAGTATAGATTTCCCCCCCCCGCCCCTGAACTGAATTCCAACTGAATTTCCTCCCCCATAATTTCTTGCATCTCATTTTATTTCTCCAAACTTTGTTTTCCCACTTACTTATCTTAATTTCCAATTGTATAATTACATACCGTAAATGTTGTATCAAACCTGCTAACATTTTACTATATTTACAGTAGTCTTTTAAATAGTCTATAGCAGGCATGTCCAACTCCCCAAAAGCTGGCAGTGATCTACCCATTGTCATTGGAAGGCGGAGGAGTGTGCGTAGGGTGGGTGGAAGTGAAGTGCCCAGAGTTGTTGAGCTTTTTGCAGGGGCAGGATTGCACAGAGTTTTTTAGCTTTCCCCCATAACTTTTTGTACACAATAAGGATCCCGCAATCTACCAGGATCAGCCGGGGATCTACTGATTAGACATCCCCGGTCTATAAATATCTTGAATTCTTGCTGAAACTTTTTCTCATCTTGAACGCTGGTCTTCATGGTCATCTTTGCCATTATCCATTCTTCTTTTGTTGGTACCTTCTCCTCTTCCCATTTCTGGGAAAGTACTATTCTTGCGGCCATTATTGTGTACATAAATAGTCTTTTTAAGTCCCTTGGTATTCCATCCCCTGTTAATCCAAGTAAAAAGGCTTCTGGTTTTTTGACAAAAGTTATTTTAAACATCTTTTCAGTTCATTATATATCATTTCCCAGAAGTCTCTTACTTTTCTGCAGGTCCACCACATATGATAAAAAGTACCTTCCTTTTCCTTACACTTCCAACATAGATTTTATGTACTTTTATACATTTTTGCTGATTTTGTTGGACTCAGATACATTCAGTACATCATCTTCATATAATTTTCTTTCAGCGAACAGCAAGCTATAAATTTTAAATCCTCTTTCCATAACTTTTCCCATTTATTTAATGGTATATTATACCCCACATCCTTTGCCCAATGTATCATAACCACTTTAACTTCCTCGTCCTTTGTCTCCCATTCCAACATTGATTTATACATTTTTGATAACAGTTTTTTGTTATTGTCTAATAAATCTTTTTTCAAACCTTGAGGATTCTTTTCCAAAACAAACACCTTTATCCAAACTGAATATATCATTCAGTTGATGGTGTTGTAACCAGTCTGATAACATATACCTTACTTCATTCAACTCTTTTAGTTTTAATTGGTTTTCCACCTCCGTTAACAATTCTTTATATGTCGCCCAACCATCTTTCATATTTACATTTCTAATAGATATCACTTCTGATGGGGAGAGCTACCATGGTGTTTTAGTTTCCAACAAGTTTTTATACTTTCCCCATACTTCATAAATAAATTGATTTCCTTACAATGTGGTTCAGGAATCCCTTATATACCTTTGTTTTTCCATACCATAAATAAGCATGCCACCCAAATCTGTTGTCATGTCCTTCCAAATCTATTAGGTCTGTATTCCATTCCCATAAGCAGCAAAGGCAGGACACCTCATAGTACAGTTTCAGATCTGGCAGGGAGAATCCGCCCTTTCTTTAGCATCTGTTAACAATTTATATTTAATTCCAGGTCCCCCCCCCCCCCGCCAGACAAATTTGGAAATATCTTTTTGCCATTGTTTAACGTGTCCTGCCCCCCTGACCACAGGTATTGATTCAAATAGAAAGACATCCTTGGTAATACACTCATTTTTATCACAGATACTCTTCCCCTTAACTTGGTGTTTTCATTAATATTTCTACCTTTCATAATTCTGTAGGTGTGATGAGATAAATTGGCACTGAACCCTATAAAAACTGAAAAGGAACAAAGAAAATTGACTAGAACTGCCTTTTCAAAATACAGTCTTATGCAAGTTTTCACAAATCTGCTTGCCAAGGATCAGGGGCTCTTCTCAGCTTGAATGTCTCAGCTTGACCTGCCTTTTTCTCTTCTGAGTTGGGATATGGATGTATTTTGTACTGAGCTGTGGAAAAAGCAAAAGTGACAAGAGACCCGCATTGCTTCTATCTTTTCCAGAAGCCCAGAATGGTATAATACTCCCGTCTCTTTTTTCTAAAACAGAAGACTTAGGAGGAATTGACTGTGATAAAAAATCAAGGTTGGCTAATAAGTTGATTTAAGTACCAGAGCACCGACAGAAGGGTGGCCAGTAAGTTCACTTAAATACCAGATAATTAGTATTTTTTTCTGCAACTTTATTATCCTTAAAAACAACTATAAAAACTCTTTAAGTTCCTTTACTTGTATATATGACTACTTAAATCACTTCAGCATAATATAAATTACCAGAATATGTTGGGTCCAATGAAGATTGAAACCCACCCCCCCTCAGCTGCTGAATGAATTTCAACCATAAGGTGGTATTCAGTGGTTAATAATAGTATTGCAGATCTCTCAAGCATTGGAGGTTCTTTCAAAACATCTGTCTCCAAAAATGCTAGTTCTCTCATATACGGGGAATCTTGCAAACAAATTGAAGTGCTTTAATTTTTCATATCTCTGTTTAACTGATTGATACCTTATGTTTATTAAATAGTTTCTAAGATATACATTTCCACCAATACTCTTAATGTAGCAGAAAATCCATACTTTTCTGGAAGCTTGGTTGGGATTTGATTTTACATAAGTAAATGAAAACTGGTACCCTTGGAGCAAGAAGCTTGTGTTGCTTACCAGCTGGACTCTGACTCCAGTTGGCATGAAAGTGCTTGACTGGAGTGCTTGCAGAATTTTACTCACATTGCTGACCCATCCAGTTAGGAAACAGCTGATGATTAAAATTCACTTTGTGTATACAGAGTAATTTTAATAGTAGGATCATTTAGATGCTGCTTTAAGCAGGTGGCACTGTGGGTTAAACCCAATCAGAAGGTCGGCGGTTCTGATTGGGGAGTTGCCAATCAGAAGGTCGGCGGTTCGAATCCCCACGGCGGGGTGAGCTCCCGTTGCTCGGCCCCTGCTCCTGCCAACCTAGCAGTTCGAAAGCACGTCAAAGTGCAAGTAGATAAAATAGGTACCACTCCAGCGGGAAGGTAAACGGCATTTCCATGCACTGCTCTGGTTCGCCAGAAGCAGCTTAGTCATGCTGGCCACATAACGCGGAAGCTGTACACTGGCTCCCTCGGCCAGTAAAGCGAGATGAGCGCCGCAACCCCAGAAGCGGCCACAACTGGACCTAATGGTCAGGGGTCTCTTTGCCTTTACCTTTAGCTCAATCATACCCATCATGCATTGTAAATCAGATTGGAGCCTCAAATTCCTAAACTTGGAATTAGAATAGCTTCAGGCAAAGACATCCAGAACTTTTCATTTCAAATATATGTACAGCTTCTAAGCTTGAGATTGGGGGGGGGGGGGGAGAGACTTGCATAATATTAAAATCCATAGTCACTCAGTAGCTGCATTTGAATGTAACCCCAAACCTTTGGTTTGTGCACTTCCATCTCCTCCTTCAGCGTATCTGCAAGAAGCTTCTGCTTAGATTTTAAGTTAACTTCAGCTTGTTCTATTGTCTGCCTGTTCTGTCATCCAGACCCAGACAAATCTTAACTACAGTTTGTTTAAACAAGCTAACTTCAAACCTCAGTTTATAAAGTGGACTTGTTTCAGCAAACCATAGTTAAGATTAGCCACAGTTCAGGTTTGGATGATGTAACAAGCTGAAGCAAAAGCATCTGAGTTCCTTATGACTGTGCCAGGGAGGAAGGGGAGCCAGAGTTTGAGATTTGTTCCAACTTGTTTTCATAATGCTCAGCCATGTTTTAGCGTTATACTTGAAGAAGGCCAATGACTACCATTAGGTTCTGGTTCCATTTGCAGCATTGCTTGAGATCAGCCTGTCTCCCTACCCCTGATTATAATCCAGTTGGTTGGTTGGTTGGTTGGTTTTATGTTAGTTGCCTAATTTTATTTGAGTTCATCCTTAAGAGAAATATAGGTTACAATCCAGACTTAAGTGTGTGTAATGGGACTAGCAGAAGCTGACATGTCCAGACTCCTGAAAATGCTCCACTGAGTAGCAGGGCCCTGCTGAATGGGGTGGGCTGTGGCACTGAGGGGCACCCCCCAAAATCAAGCAGAAGCAACTGCCATAAGCTGGAACTACACTCAAGGAAAGTTCTTTGGTCAATTTGGGGGGGATTTTCCCACAGCCTTGATGCTTATAACTCTTCTACCACTGCAGCATTTTTACTTGCCAAAGCAATTAAATATCTAATATTTGGTTTAGAGTAAAATGTGCAAAATTAGCAAATATACTTAAAATGTATTTGCTTAGCTTGAATCACACTAGTATGGGTTTTCTTGGCAAACAACTTGCATTTTGTGACAACACAAACTGCTCTTTGTCTGCCAGTAACATTCTGGAAGCAGGAGTTCATTACTTCTATATAGCCATTTTTGCCGAGACAGACTCAATTCTATGTATATTTGGAGGTGAGCCCAAGTCAGTGTGTTTGGAATGGATTTTTCTTTGTTCTAAGATTTCAGAAGTTGTAACCAATTCCTTACTAAGATGCATAAGGGTAAACAGTCTAAATTTGCAAACGGGTCAGACTTTTAGTAGTTGTGGCTGAAGTTGTTCATTCTGGTTCTGATTCAATCCAGAAATGTATTTGAGACTCAAAATTACTTTTGAGTGCAGAGTGTACACCACCTAATTAAAACAGCCTAAAGAAAAGAGAAATTCAGCCTTCCATTAAAGCTACAGATGGCTTGCCTGTGGCCCTCCAGATATTGCTCAACCATCAATCCCACAAAGCATAGTCCTTTATCAGCCATGATGGGAATTGTAGTCAAGTAGCATCTAGAGGGCGCAGGTGGGCCACAGGGTAGCCCCTGATATCTTAAAGGCTTTCCCCGCTAAATGTTCTGACTACATACTGTTCATAGAGTGGCTAGGGAAGCCCAGCCAGATGGATGGGGTACAAATAATACATTAGTAGTAATAGTAGTAGTAGCAGCAGCAGCAGCTGGTACTTTCCTTTTCAAAAAGAAGTTTAAATATACCTTCTGGTCATTCTTTTTCCTATTAGTCTTCTATGTTTTACATAGTGTTATGGAACTACACTATGAGGTAGAATATAATTTTATAATCTTGGTACAGGAACTATCCAGAAATATGATGCCCTTCAGTGGGGATTGTATTTGTGTCTGTGTCTTCATTTCCTGGATCTTGATTCTTTCCCCTTCCCTGCCCCCAAATATACAGAATCTATTATCCAGGAACTTTTGATTCAGGCTAAACTGAAGACCTGCAGGAGGCTAGAAGGGAGAGACATGTACTTCCTTCCTTAAATGTCAACACCAAGGAATGACTCATAGTCACAACCACTTTTCTAAGGTTTGTCAACTTTGGGGTTTTTTGTTTTGTTCCTCTACATGAATTAGAAACCTTATGTGTTTATCTTTCACACTTAATTGGGAGTAAACTACAACTTCTTGGTAGCTGCAACCCACTTCAGGATGTTTCTGCTGTTGTCCTGCAATTTGGCTCATGGTTCAAGAGTAATTCTTTCTGAATTGTCCTTTGCCTTACTGTCAGAAAACATTTGGTTGGCTGTACTGCCGCAGAGGCGTTCCCAAGACTTGCTTCACAGAAGACTCTCTTTTGGGGAGGGGCATACTAAAGCAATGTCTACAATATTTGTGTGTTTGTGTTTAGTCAATTTCTATGCTCCCTTCAGTATAAATGTTTAGGTTGGTAATTAATCTACACAGCTATATTATGACTTTCACTTTTATATCTGCACTTTGAGTTTTGTTGAATAAAGATAATTTGAATTATTTTCTGATTAGTTATCAAATAAAAGAAGTGAATTAGTCTGCATGGAGGACGGTGAAAAATTATTCCAGTGATGGGCTCTAGAGTGCCCAATTAATACATATTAGCTGCTGAGAAATTGCAGTGTTTCAGGAACCAGCTATAGCTCACTACAAAATGAGGCTGTCAGATACTTGAAGTCACCTGAAAGTTTGTTGTATCCTATAGCAATCCCAGTTCACTTGATTAGATGTCTTCAGTTTGTTGTTACTACTTCAGCATAATTATGTTTAGTAGAATTAGTAAAGTAGCAATTGAAGGCAATTTGATAATTTTATTTATTTATTTTTATTTTCAATATTTGTCCCGAGTCAAAATGTATCAGGAAAATGTTTACTAAAATATTTGTCCTGCAGGTAAAGAAGGCATTCAGTGTAGACTCTTATTGTCCTGCTTATTTTTTCTTCTGTAGGCGATAGTGAATTTGCTTATAGCGTTGTTGCATGCTCTGATCTCTCAAATCCAATTTAGCTTTCTTAGGAAGTATCCTTGGCTCTTGTTTTATCAAAATTGAAGCTGTTTATACTGAGGCTGAAATTGCCTCAATACAGAGGGTATGAAATGCAGTTTACGGCACTGATTGCAGTAAAGTTCCAGTTCCATTAAAGCAGCTTTTAGGCACATACAGATCCAAAGAACCACTCTACTAGTAGGTCTGTGTGTCCAACTGGTTTCAAAAGTGGATGTTTCCAGACAACAGTCTCCTTTACAGAAAAGGCACTACTTCTGAAACCTATACAGTGGTGCCCCGCAAGACGAATGCCTCACAAGACGGAAAACTCGCTAGACGAAAGAGTTTTCCGTTTTGGAGATGCTTCGCAAAACGAATTTCCTATGGGCTTGCTTTGCAAGACGAAAATGTATTGCGAGTTCCTGCGGGGTTTTTTCCCTTTTTTCCCCCTTTTTCTAAGCCGCTTATCCGCTAAGCCGCTAATAGCGCTAATCCGCTAAGCCGTCAATGGGCTTGCTTCACAAGACGAAAAAACCGCTAGACGAAGAGACTCGCGGAACGGATTCTTTTCGTCTTGCGAGGCACCACTGTAGTAGTTTTAAAAGCTATTTGTGATGTGGCAAGCAAGGGTGATGTTTCAGTTGACCTTTCATCTTCTCTCTGGTCATATACAGACATGGAAAGGTTACACCCTGCTTATTGCACTAGCCTACCAGATTAAGATGCTTAACTCAAGTGGAATCATTAACTTTAATAACTGTGCAGTTGTAAACGTGAATTATTTTTCATTTTCAGTCAAAATAATATATATATTTTCATGGTTGAAATACTGATATTATGAAGATAGTCCTAATTATATAGGGTTGGATCCAGGCATGTCCTTCTACAACTGAGGGGCTCCTTTGGTTTGTGGAGGGGACTCCAATCCAGCACAAATTCCTGTTGGAGCAAACTGGCAAATTGATCAGAGCAGTAGGCAGGATCCTGTTCTGGCCCACCGACTGCAGGCCACTTTTGAGAACTGGGCAAGACTTGCCCACCTGTTAACAACCTGACACTATATATCATATCACTTCAAAGAAAGAATCAGGGTTGCACTTAAGCACCCCAATTCTTCCCTTTTTCGTTGCAGCCCAAACTTGAATACAAGCGGCAGCTGCAAAGATTCCTGCTGTCTGTAAGCCCTGCTTTCAGCGGCGTTCAGCTGCACCCAAAAACTCCTGAGTAAAACCACTCCCAGCAGGGCTTATATTTTGTGCCATATTTAAAAAGCACCAAACACTGGCTCCATTTGATGGGGAGCGATTGGAAGCACCACCACTCTATCAGAGAGTTCCCCATCCCTCTAGAGCAGATTTTTATGGGCTGCAGAGAGGAAGAGGAGAAATCTCTTTAATCCATTAGCGCATGAGTGTAATTTCACTCATGGGAAATAAAGATCTAGCCCATAAAGTTATTAATACACATTTGCTTAACTTCCACAAGTGAGGAAAACAGTGGTTCAGTTAGGACTGCAGAAACCATTTAAAAATTATTCTGATTCTTAATGCCCGTATAGGCACAGTGTTAACTTGCAGTAGGTAAATGTCATTAATGTCAGATCTCTATATTTTGGTGTGGGACTTGAAAAGAAGGAATGATTTATAAAACCTAAGTCACTGTGTTCATTGTAATTGAAAAGCTGACATAAGTCACCAAAATAACACACTGAAAGCAAGTTTTGTTCTGTCTTAAGTCTTTAATTTAGAAAGCTAACGTAGCATTTGGCAGCTGGCAACAGCTTACCTCATGCACTTAATTTAACAACAGGAAGCAGCTTTTTAACTCTCGCATAACTTTTTTTCCTAGTTCTTCCTATCACCCGATGGATACCAGAAAAAGTATTCTGCAGAGTGTAAATATATTGCTTTTAGATTTTTAAAACTTAATTGTCCCCTTGTTTGCAACAGGCTACAAAACAACTTAAAGCCTACTCTTTAGTGGTTAAAAAGCAGATAGATCTGAAGGAAGGAGGGGAAGAGCTTATTGTATGAAATTAATGACTGAGGTAGTTTCCTTGTGTTGCCTTTGTATAGGACAGATTGTATATTTCTAGCACAAGTATTACAAATTATCAGAGAAACATCTTCTATTGTATATTTAATAATCTAGTATTCTAATTTATTTCTGCATTTTTCTTAAGCCTAACACACACTTCTGTTTTTTAGCTGTCTGCAAGTTAGGCCTCTGCTGCTTCAATTTTGCATGTAAATATTTGTGTAAAATAGTTCGCACCTGAAAAATTCAAAAAGCTCAAAGAAGCTTAATTCATGACATTTCATTATTGGCGTATGTGGAATTATGGCAGGCAGCAAAAAAAATTATACATCTTGGATACTGTCAACTAAGAACTTGAAAATTACCTTGGTTTGTGATGTTTTAATACAACACAGCCTTGAAAATCTACAAGTTACTAGGTCACCCTGCCTTCATATACTTGTGTTAGTCACTTGTGGTTTAAAACAAATTTACAAAAACTACATGGCCACCTGGAGACAATGCTTAACTTTCCACATCAACCAAGCAAGTGGCTGTTTATATGCCTAATGTGACACTTGTTAATGAGATGGATAAGAATCTCAGAAGGAAGACAATTAGGCTTTATTCCTGCACATACCGTACTTAAGTTATAAACTCCCCCCCCCAAAGCCATTATGTATTCATTTTTATGCAAACTTAAGACTTTGACCCAAAGAAATCTCTGTGTTAAAAAAGAATCCTTGAAAAAAATTCCTCAGTTGCTTAAACACAATAGTGTGAATTTGTACTTCAACTTTCTGATAAAATGTTCTGGCAAGCTGAAAATGGTGATGTGGGACAAGCTGACTGTTCTTTTGCAGGCTATTAAGGCTTAAAAGCATTGAGCTTTGGGCATTGAGCTTCAGACTTATAGCTTCTCTTTCAGTCTTGTACTGCCCAGGTCTTTCTTTTCTGCTATCAAATGTTACATGAAAGTATGCGTATTTTCTCTTTCATTTTTCAAGGAACTATAAATTGCTGTATTCAGTGCTACATTCATAATGCTTGCATTGGTTTGTATCATTGCATAGAAATAGACAATTTGCAGGCCAGGAAGTGGCACTCTAGCTGGTTCAGTGATGTCTCCTAAGGCCTAGATGGAATATTCTCTAAACAAGAACAAGAATACAGTATATCAGTTGTGTGTTCTCATGCTGAACTCCCTAAGCAACTTAGGGTGCTGATTTTTCATTGTCTGAAAATAGTTTTGACAAGGGATTATTGATGGGTCACAAAGTTTAATTTGGAAGCAGGCCTTTTTTTCTTCTTAAGTCAACTAGCAAATAGATAAAATCATGCAAACCCCCCAGTTTTTGCGATAGTGACACAGCCCTTTTAGTTTCACTGAAATTTGCTGAGTAATCATCTTCTTAGGGTTAAATAAAACCCATTACCCTTCCACACAGAAATTCAGAAGTCTTTTCTCCAGAATGCTATATTGTGTTATATGTAGCTTAGAAGTAGCAGATCTTGGAGCACTTAAGGAGAAATTGCAGTAAAGAACAGTGGTGACCTCATGGCTATTTTTGTATTCAAGTGTGCTTGTTCCAGAAAAGACAAGCCATGGGAAATGTATGTATCCATGACCTTCGTTTGTTCCTAAATGGAAACAGGCCTCTAATATTGGAATGAAGCAACATACTTAAAAGCAACATTTTAAAAACTTGAAAAATTCTTGAATACAAGGTTCAAAGGTACGAATGTAATTGATTATAGCATTGCTTTTGTCTCTGACCAGGTTGCTGAACAAGCAACATTCTTGGGACTTAATATTGCCAGAGCACTTTCAAATGCTGCAGAACACAGAATGTCTTCAGGTATTTGTTCCAGGAATGCAGTCTGAGAGTCTGCCAAGTGTGTTGCTTGCTCCTGCAACATGGTGACATGTACAAATGAAATCATGCATTTTCAAACATTTTATCAATCAAGAAACAACCATGTGAAAGTTGAAGTGTGTTTCAATTAATACAAATTTTCCGTTTTCTGAAGTTAATGAAACAAAAATGAAAGTTTTTGGAAACTACAGATATTCCAGACACTAGAGAAGTTTTATTTTTCAATATTGGTGTATTTTGCTTGAAGGATATAAATAGAATAAAGGATAAAATACAAAGAGCCAGTGGAGTCGTGGTCAGGCCAGAATATAAAACCATGACATGGAGGACCAGGGTTCAAATTCTGCCTTAGCCATGAAGCTCCCTATGTGACATTGGGCCAGTCACTCTCTCAGCCTAACCACCTCACAGGATTGTTGGGAGCATAAAATGGAGAAGAGGGAGAAACATGTACACCTCCTTGAGGTGCTTAGAGGAAAGGTTGGGTGTAAATAGAATAATAAATTTAAAATAAATGAAAGAAAGAGAAAATCATAGAATTGTAGAGTTGAAAGGTGTGGACCCCAAGGGCCATCCAGTCAAACTTCTTGCAGTGCAGGACTATGAATTAAAGCATAATAGAATAAAAGAATTGTAGAGTTGGAAAGGACAGTTCAATGTGTTTTTAATCCATGGGTCTTGGACTCCATAGTGTTCTAATCACAAATTCTTGGGGGAAATCCATTGTCTAGATATGGCCCAATTTGATAAAATAATACCATTGCAAAAGTGTTTTAACTTTCCCTTTCCGAAAAGATTCCTGTCTTGAGTTTCTTAGCAATGTCTGTATCAGCAGAATTCAGCAGCTCCTTGGATCAATCATAATTTACCTCCTACTGCTTAAGACAGGCTGCATATTTCTAGAAGGAGCATAAAAACTAAAAACAATTTCAGGCTAAGTAATGGCTTTGGATGATGCCTTCATAGAGCAGATTAACAAACATTCATAAAAGAGATATAATAGTCACTTCATTTTTCTTGAAGGTGGGAAAAGCAACTAGTGGATTGCCTATCTTGGACTTCATTCTCACCAACAGAGAAGAACTGGTCAGTAAAGTGGAAGTAGTGGGACCTTGGGAGGAAGTGACCATTTCCTTTTGGGATTCATGATACAGAGGAAAAGGAAAGCTGAGTGTAGTTGGACATGCACTCTGGACTTTTAAAATGTTGATTTCTAAAAGCATAATGAACTATACTGGCTGAGATCCTATGGTCAGAAATACTCAAAGAATGAGTCATGATAGATGGAGTTTCTTAAAAAAGATGTTTGAAGGCACAATCACAAACAATTCCAACAAACAAGAATAGTAGGAGGTACCTAAAGAAACCAGTGGGGGGGCATAAGGAACTTTCAGATGAGCTGAGATTTAAAGGGGACTTGTTTAAGAAGTGGAAGAAGGGGCAGATTGCAAAGGAAGAGTATAAATAAGTAGCCAGTGCTTGCAGGGAGAAGGTCAGATAGGCTAAAGCTCAGAAACAAGCACAGAATTACAAGAGAAGTTAAAAATAATAAAAGGGGTTTTATGGCTGTGTTTGAAGCAATAGAAAGAACAAGGAAGTAGTAGGTCCTCTGCGTGGAGAATACAGAGAAATGCTATTGAATGACGGAGAGAAAGCAGAACTGGCAGAAAATGTATCAGTGGGTTTTTCCAATTGATTTTTACACTTGACCCTGCATTCTGGGTTTGGAGTGTATCTAGTGTGCAACTGACTCCACTTGTCAATGGGCTAAGCGCTTGCATTTGTATTTACCATTACAAATCACCATAAAATCATAACCATGAGCTATGAGAACCTGGCACTTGAAATTTATTTTTTCCTTCTCAGTATATCTTACTGGATATTTCTAAATTATCCTGTGTAGTTCAACAATGTCGTGTAGGTCCGATACCAGTATGACTACATCAGATTTTGCCTTTGCTGCAATCCAATCCCCCTGTATCTGAGTGTAAGCCCTGTTGAATTCAATAGGATTTAATTCTGAGTAGGCATGATTAGGATTACACTACTTGTGGATAGGGCAGTAGTAAATGTGCACAATGGTTCTTTGACTTCAGTGCCTATGAATCCATATGACAGTTCATTGAACTAAGTACACCAGGTGACTCAGAGGGATCTGGCTCAGTATTGCCATGACTGGATGCTTCCCAAGCTGCTCCATCTCTGCATCTAGGTTTTTGCTTGAGTCTTGTTCTTGTAATTCTGCAGTGCAAAGATTTTTCAGAAAGCATACTTCAGTTGTGTGTAAATCCAGTATTAATCTCTAATTATGTGATCATAAGTAAGGAAAGTTCAGTTTGCCCCTAAATTGTTTAGGATTTTCAGAGGCAGAAAGATCCAAGACCACAGGAACGGATCACTTTCTTCTTGCTTTAAGCTTGCTGTCTGAATCTCTCATATTAGACAGTTTGGTAGCTATGTGTATATTATTTCCTGTTGGTCGACTGGGCTGCAGAGAGAGCTGCGTCATGGCACTCTTGGGATGACTATTAGAAACTGCTAGGATTTCAGGAAATGTCTTCACTGTAACCCTTCCATGGAAAATAGTTTCTGATTCATGTTCTGCAGGGTTACCTTCCACTCTTCCATTCCACTCCTCAGGCTGCCAGGCTAATTGTTTCGTTCTTCTAAAAAGAATCTTATGAAACTGTGAAGACACAGGCAATGCAATACAATGAGATATAGAAACAAGTTTACTTGTTAAGGATTACTGCAGTTTCTAAGAAAATAAGTATTTTTTACTTACTTAATAATGTGTTTTATGTAATCAAAAATACAATTAGATTAATTCTTCTTTATTATACAAAAGTATTGGACACTGAACCATAGAACAGTTGTATTAACATTTAAGAAAAAAGAAGAAAATGAGATTCTTAATAAAAATGTTAGATGTTGTGAAGCTGTAACTGAAACCATAGCAACTTAAAGAGGAGACCACTCTTAATCTTGGGTGGGGGAAATGCAGTGTAGTTGGCTCTTGATAGATGTGGAGTAAGGGAATAAGTTACCAGTGTTAGTTGGGTGTGGGGAGGTACACATCCATTTTATATATTTGCAATTGGAGTCTCAAGCTTAAGGCCCGGGGGTTTTAAAGTTCTTTTGGGCTCCAAATACATCCTGCAGCATCCTAAAAATTCTACACAAATTACTGAACTAACTTCACAGTTAGAAATTACAGTCTAGAAATTGTCACAGTATGAATCAGGAGTGGTTGCTAATGCACACCTCAGCATCAGAGTTGTCCATGACTACTTTAAAATAAGCATTGTTGGTGTGAAAAGCGTAGGACATGGCTAGGCAACCTAAGGCCAGATCCGACCCAATCGCCTTCTAAATCTGGCCCGCGGACAGTCCAGGAATCAGCGTGTTTTTAGATGAGTAGAATGTGTGCTTTTATTTAAAATGCATCTCTAGGTTATTTGTTGGGCCTGCCTGGTGTTTTTACATGAGTATAATACGTGCTTTTATTTAAAATGCATCTCTGGGTTATTTGTGGGGCATAGGAATTCGTTCATTTCTTTTTTTCAAAATATACTCCGGCCCCCCACAAGGTCTGAGGGACAGTGGACCAGCCCCCTGCTGAAAAAATTTGCTGCCCCGTGGTATAGGAGGGTGGGATGCAGTGCAAGTGAGCAGAAAACTCTGGAATCGGCAGTCTTGAAAGCTTTTCCAGCCAAGAGGGAATAATAGCCCGCAGCATCCCCACCACACTGCCATAGAAAAACCATAATTTCTGTTAGGTTTTTAATCATCAATGTGTTTCTCTTTGCAGCAATGGCAGCCATTCGGAAAAAGCTGGTTATAGTGGGTGATGGTGCCTGCGGCAAGACCTGTCTGCTCATTGTATTTAGTAAAGACCAATTCCCTGAAGTATATGTTCCCACGGTATTTGAAAACTATGTAGCAGATATTGAAGTTGATGGAAAACAGGTGAGTCTGCACTTCTGCCACTAGCACATCACCTGCATCTGTTCTACAGAGTATATAGTTAGCATAAATGAATCTATAGTTAGAGATCAATATCATGGATTGAATCCTGAGTCTCACTTCTGCAAATGAAAAGGCTTCTTCCATCTAGGAGAACTGAGTAGGTTTCTGCTGAGGAAAGGGGTTGAGATTTTCAGTTAACTTTTCATGCACCCCACACTACCTTCTACAGAGAGGTCCCAAACATCCAGAGCAGCTGTTGGAGAAAGGAGGAATCTGCAAAAAAAAATCACTCCCTTTTCCACCATGGAGACTATTCCATTAGCAAAATTCTGCTCACATGAAATCTGAATCCATCCCAAGGAAACTTGATGAATCTATGGGCATGTGTTTACATTGGGGGGGGGGCTGGTTCTCTAAAGAGTTCATATATGGTTGCTACTCTGTGTAAATAGCACTCTCACTAAATAGAAGGTTTGACTAGCTTAATGTTAGATTGCCCCCCTTTCAAATCATTTGGATGAAATTGAAGGGTATTTGTTCTGTTCTCAGTTACATGCTGCTAAAGTTAATGAAAGGATATCTTAGAAACAGCTTAAAATGTTGTACATTCAGTGGGTTAGCATTGGAACAAACTGTTTTGCCAATTAAAATTTGGTGTGGATGCCTCTTTTGCGCAGAGTGCAGCACATAGCAGCATTTTTAAAAAAGAAGTGTGTAGAAGTAATGAAAAGCAGAACTGAATCTGTTTTATTCTTGATCGTCAGACTTTATTTGAAACCAAGCTAAATTTTGTAGGTTTTTTATTTTTAACATTTAATGTATTTATAAACCACTTAAGACAGTCCCCAAGCTATTTACAGAATAACAAATACAATATATAGCAATGAAACTTGAGATGCTACGATTTTTAATGCCGTACAATATTAAACATAAATACAATATTTTGCAATAAACAATAAAATCCTAAAATGCAAAAGTATAGCAGGTCACTTTGAAGCACCTTTAGAGTCCGGGATCCCTTCTTCAGCCTCACACTTGCCAAGGCACATCCTGACTCGCAAAGTGATACAGTCATACCCAAATTCTGCCTTACAGATCATACAATGCCTACTACTAATTCAATATCACCCTCCCCATTCTACTCCCACACCTTACATTGCTTCACCAAAACAGCTGCAAGGCTTTCAGAAACAACAGTATGTATGTGTTCCATTCAGTGGCGTAGCGTGGGTTGTCAGCACCCGGGGCAAGGCAAGTAATTTGCGCCCCCTAACCCTGGATTTGCGCCCCCTAACCATATCCCTAACCCTAACCCCCAGATGTTGCGGCCGGGCCCCCCTGCACCCCCCACGCTACGCCACTGGATCCATTTATATGTGGATTTTAAATGCAGGATATTCCTTTTAAACTACAGAAGAATTTATTATCCTACTGCACAGCAGTATTAGCAATTTCTGCGTAAAGGGGAAAACTGGTTATATGAATACAATCTTGGTCTCTCTTTTCCTTACCCCAGAGAAATCCTGCCAAGTTTTCCTTTCCTTCTACCGTGCCCTGTATTTATGTCTGTCACTCCAGTGGCAGTTTTGTGAGAATGACATTTGCACAGAATTGTTTTCAGTCTTGGTTCTCCTTCTCACTTCTTTGTACATGAGTGTAGGTGCCCAAGTACAAAAGGTGCATGCCTCGTGTCAGCTTGGAATGACTTCTTTTTGAGTTAAATTGCAACTCTGCCCTACAATGTAAACAAATTTTAGGGACCTTTATCCATTTTGGTCCCTGCTCTTTAAAGATTTTCACCCAAAAAATTCATTGATTTAAATATGTGTTTATTATGAACTGAAGCAGGGAACATATGTCCTGGGGGTATTAAAATGTAAAATGAGAAGAGGCCTTCAATTTGATCTTGGCTGTAATACTTTGAATAATTTGCAAATTGATCCAAACCCCTGAATGTTCAATCATATGCATCTGGAAAATGTAAACTGATATTTCTGTTAAGCTATTTCTTATCAATACACTACACTAGTGGCTTTCAGTAGAATAGAAGTTCCTCAGGAACTGTTCAAACTGAATTTTTGGACAGAGAATTAAAAGCACTGAAACTGTTTGTGGGTTTTGTTTTGTTTTTTAAACCTTTTATCCTGCTTTTAGGCAAGACTTAAAGTGGTTTACAATTAAACATATTTCAGTCAAACATTCATAAAACTCAAAATACTCAATTATATCTAAAAACTATAAAACAGCATAAAACAAAATGGACATTTAAAACTGTAACCCAATGATCAGCATCCTTAATTAACCTCCAGAAGCCAGAATGAATTTAGGCTGACTGAAAATATCAGAGATTGGCTTGCCTGATATCACTCAGCACCGAGTTCCATAATTTAGGATGGGGGGGGGGTGTCCAGGAAAAAGGCCCAGTTCTGTTTGCCTACTTGCAATTCCTTTTTATGTTCATGTTTATAAAAATACAATTGATACTGATTCTCGCCAATTTCCTTTGAGGTAAGGTACTTCAAGCAAACATCTATTATCACAGTCATATTTGGTAGTAATCGAAACCTGCAATCAGCAATGCAGTTTTATAAAATCTTGCTAACAGTGAAACTCCTGAGCAATACAGCTAAACACTCAAATCCATTTTTTCTAACTAGCGGAGGCCGAACAAATAGGTGGATATTCTTTTTTCAAAGAGAAGCTCTGGAAATCTGTTCAGGGCCCATATAAAGAAGGCCTTTGCTCCTTGCACAGCTCTTCTCACCACTGTTGAAAGTAGTATATGGAACAGTGTATTATTTCTTTTTAAATGAGAGAGTGCTTAAATGGAGAGGGACATGCTCTGAAATCTCAGGACAAGAACTTTTAACACCACCCTGACAAGCCTTATCTATTAAGGTACCTTCTTTTATTGACTGAATGCCCTTATTCTTCCTGTAGGTGGAGCTGGCCTTATGGGATACAGCAGGACAAGAAGACTATGATAGACTTAGGCCTCTTTCATACCCTGACACCGACGTTATACTTATGTGTTTTTCAATTGATAGTCCTGATAGTTTAGGTAAGTAGTTAAAACTAAATTCATGTCATGTCCTCTAAATTACTGCGTTGCTAGCAGGATGTCTATACTATATATAAGTTAAAACTTCAGAGAACTTGCGTTTTCAATGAAACATTAGTTCTTGGGGGAGGGAATCTCATTTCTTAATCATAGCTGTGAACAAAGTGTATAAAAAGATTGCTATTGTGAAGGTAGGCAAGTTTTTTGTGAAGGTAGGAAAGGAGGCTAATAACAAGGACAAAACAGTTAGAGAATTCAACGTTTCTGTGTCTAAAACTGAGCTGGGAGAAACATTAATTTCCCTGATGTGATGCAAGTTTGATCTTGATCACATTTTATTCCACAAGAGGCAAGTTCGTTACTCTTTAAATGCTATTGAATTTCAATGCAGATATGTGTGGGAATAGTTTGTTAACCAAGGGTAGCTGTAACTTTAACGGGGGGGAATTATGTTTTACTTAGCTGAACATACTTTTGAGAGAATATGCAAAAATATAAAATACATATTTCTAAGGGCAGTATTTCTTCCATAAATCCAGTTATAACTACTCTAAACTTGCTCCAAAATGTACTGTTTAGTGATTAATGGAAATTCATCATTGGTTCAGCAGAAAGAGAATTTTAAGACTTCGTTCTTCTACAGATCTTGCCAAGTGACTTAAATCAAGGAATGGTAGCAGGCTGAGATTCGTAATGTTCCTTTCTGCCTTGTTTACTAGCTGAAACAGACTAGTGGCAGAGAAATGGTGGCAAAAGGTGGGAAAACTGCTATGGATTCAGTCTTAGCCAAATTAGAGAATATTGGAGGGAAAATATATTCCATTAGGATAAGCTACTTGAGAGCTGCCAAAATGGAAACTGGAATCCATTGGAACGAGTGCAAGGATCACACCTAGGAAGGGGGGAGGATCAAATGGCCTCTTGTTTGGGATCTTTAAACACTGGTGTCTAGCATTTTGAGAGCCCAGCCAGTAAGGCTGGTGAGGGAGATGGGAAAATGAGCTCCCATGGAAATTTGCTGTACATGTGTTACCTTAATCTTGACTGAAGATTGATTTTCTGATGTGAGTTTTTTTTTATTTCAGAAAACATTCCAGAGAAGTGGACTCCAGAGGTGAAACACTTCTGCCCCAACGTACCAATCATCCTGGTAGGAAATAAGAAGGATTTGAGGAATGATGAACACACAAGGCGGGAACTGGCCAAGATGAAGCAGGCAAGTCTTTTTTTCCATTTCCATGCAGTATCTGCTAAAATCATCCATGAAACTCACTGTGTGACCATGGGTCAATCCCTCAACCTAACCTACCTCACAGGGTTGCTGTGAGGATGACATGGGGGGAAATAGACTCATGAATGCCACCATGAGCTCCTTGGAGGAAAGGTGTAATAGCTATATAAACAAAATTAAAAGTCTTTCTCTTGCCTGCCTGCCGACAATTTTGAATTGTTGGGAGGAGACCCGGTTTGGAATTCAAAAAAAAGAAGCCTAACCTAAAAATGAAAGTGAAAAGAACATGTGACACAATCAGGATTTTCAGGCCTGCAAACATTAGACTTTACATGTAGGTCCCCAGCAAATCCAGTGTGCGGCTGTCTGCTAGGACAAACTTTCCTTAGGTGGATGTGCAGACAAGGTGCAATCCATGAGTTGGTATCCCGAGTTCTCATCTGAATCATCCCCCACGCCATCCTCCTTTTTGTAATAGCATTTTAAGTTTGCCAAAGTGTTTGAGTATTTTTATCTTCACATCAATCCTTTAAAGTAGATAATAGTGTAATTTTAGCAAAGCAGCTGAAAGAAAAGTACTAGCAGCACTTTAGAGACTGACAAGTTTATAACAGCATAAGCTTTTGGGGGCTAAAGCCCACTTCGTGTCTGCAGCACACGCAGCCCCCCCCCCCTTTGAGGACACACGATTAGAAATTTAGTTCTTTATTATCAAAGCACTCCTAAGGTGCAAGAATCACCTGCACTGTTCCTGCTAAATAGGTAATTAGGCATCCCCTCCTTCACACCTGTGCTCCGATCCAGACAACAGTGCAGCCACGCCTCCATCAGCACATTTAAGCCCCCTTAAATGAATTTCATCCCTGCTACCAAACCTTCAAAGATTCATCTCTAGTAATTGCATCTTGTCAGGAGACAGTACAGAAGAGTCTGCCTGGCTTTCCTGAGTTGGAAATAGCAACATTCTATTATGCCTTTGGACAACTAAACAGAAGTATTATAAAACTGTATAATTGCAAATAGTTTACAGTATTTTTATTTTTCATGGCGTGGGCACATCCCCTGGTCTGTCTCTCTACCCAGCTGGCCAAATCTAACTGTTCAGTGGCATATACTGGTCCACCAGAATTCCATAGTGCAGTACTAGATTTCCTGAGCTGGGCAAGCAATGTGGTGTGGTAAGAAAACTGCCACAGGTACAAAGGGACATTTCATATGTTGCAGTAATATGATTACTTCTAAAGCAAGATCATCACATGGAAAGTTCCATGTTGGCATCGTGCCTACCTGGGCTTGCTTTGTGGAGCAGCTTTAGGATCTAAAGTTTAGGTCATTGTCTCAGTATTTTTTTCAGTACTGGAGAATATTCTAGATGTTGGACAAACGTTATTGACTACTTGATGCTAAAACATTATGCCCTTTTCTTTAGTAAAAATGCTTGCTCACTGTGAGGAAGCCTTGTGTTACGGGTGCAGAGGGATTCACTGTTAGACAGAGATATTTATCTGCCTCTTGGTAACATCCTGCAATATGAATAAATTAGGTTTCTTGACTCCTATGTAATAGTCCTTTTAAACTGCATGCCTATACCTGACATTTCTCTAAAAGCCCAACAAATTCTTAAGTTCATTTAAATCACTAAGATGTGTGTTGCAACATGTCACTAACTTATAAAACAGCTGTCACCTGAGCAGTAGCTGGGGCAGTAACTAGTCCCCCTTTTCTGCTACACATACTGAGGAATAATGCAGCAAATAAATGATCTCACAATTTTTCTCTTTAAGGAAGAAGAGAACCACAGGGAATAGAACGTAGGTTTTAAGATTCAAGTTTTTGATGGCTTACTTGCACTGACTGCTGCACTATGAAACCTACTGGTACTGCACCAAACCATTTTTAAGTGTTCGCTTCAATTTTAGAAGGCCTCACTTTGCTAGAAGAGCATTGCCAGAAATTTATTCCCTTCATAATAGCAGCAGAGAATCAGGGGCTTGCATCTGAATTGGGAGGATAAAAACCAAAATGGTCCATCTTCCTTCCTTTTGAACTATGTTAATTGTTTTTGTGTTTGTACAGGAGCCAGTGAAACCTGAAGAGGGCAGGGATATGGCAAACCGCATTGGTGCTTTTGGATACATGGAGTGCAGTGCAAAGACCAAAGACGGTGTGAGGGAAGTTTTTGAAATGGCCACTAGAGCTGCTTTACAAGCCCGACGTGGCAAGAAAAAATCCGGGTGCCTTCTCTTGTAAAGCACAGCCAGGGGAAGATGGCTGAAGCAGCGCCCTGCACTCGATAAATTTTTGAAGTGCTGTTTATTAATCTTAGTGTATGATTACCAGCCTTTTTCATTTATCTATAATTTACTTAAGAGATTTAAAATTGAGTCTTGCTACCAGTATTTAGAAGCCAACCATGATTTTTTTATAACGGTCTGCATCAAATACATCTGTGCACACAAGGGTTAACTTCAACATTCCTTTAACAAAACTTTCTCTGCACTTGCAGGATATGCCAGGCGCTAATTCAAGACAATTCTCTAACTTCTTGCTTTTTTTTAGAAATGGGGAGGGGAAAGCTGGTAACACTGAGAATTGGGCTGTAACTACTTCATAACTAACATGTTCTAGCCTATTCAGGCACAACAGACATGGCTGTGGATGAGGTCCTGAGTAACTTCAGTATTTTCACATTTGATTGCTTCCCTCCCCCCCCCCCCCCCGATTCTGTACTCAAAGGCTCTGAAGTGTAAAATTGGTGGTTGGAAAATGTGATTATCCTGAAATGACCAAAGTCCCATCCAGCTATGAAAAGTGACAGTTCTGTGGTTTCATGTTAGTTACCTTATAGTTACTGTGTAATTAGTGCCACTTAAATGTATGTTACCAAAAATAAATCTATATACCCCAGCCTAGATGTAGTATTTTTTGTATAATTGGATTTCCTAATACTGTTGCTTGTAACTTCTGTGTAAGGTGTTCTGGGTTTTTTAATAGTGTATTGCAAAATAAAGTCAAATGGAGATTGATGCCCTTTCCCCATTTGTAATTGTCCAACCCATTTGTATGACTTAAACATGCCCAGAAAGCTCATCTTAATACCTCCTTTGGAGCAAGGGAAAAGCAGCTGTTTTACAGTCAAGGTAACTGAATGTTTCAGAAGCTTTAAGTTAACCCCTGCTGAATCCAGCTCCAAGCTGAAAATGCAATTTCTTGTTAATCTGCTGGCCAAATTCCCATCCTGTGAACATCTTGCTGTTCTGCAGCAAACTAAACTCTCTTCTGTATTTCCTGTTTCCAACAACTAATAAAATAAAGGCAGTTTTCTAAGCTCCCTGTATTCTGGTGTTTGTGTTCTTCGCTGTGTAGAAGCTTGTATTCAGGGTGGAACAGTGTGAATTTAAAAAGAAAGCCAACACTCATCTTTTTGTCTATAATTGTCAGCAGCACTGTCTGCAGAATATAACAACCCTACTTTAAAATATAAAGATGTGTAACTTGCTCCTGAATATCCAGCGACTGGGCTCTTGGCTAGTGCTGGCAACTTGATACCAGTACTCCTAGCAAGCTGCCTAAGTAGGAATGAAGGTGGGGTAGAGCAGAGCAGTGCCTTTTCCTCAAGAAGGATCCATGCTTGCATTGCCAGGTTAAAACATGTCTACACAAGAGAAGATAACTGCACAGCAAAGTTTCTGGCAAATGGTCATCTTAATGTGCACCATGCAGCAAATACTGTTACTCAACATCAGAGGGAAAAAGTTGAGCACCCTAAAAATAAATTAATAATAATAATAATAATAATTTATACCCCACCCTCCCCAGCCAAGGCCGGGCTCAGGGCGGCTAACAAGCAATAATAAGAGTTACAGATAGGTAGCCGTGTTGGTCTGCCATAGTCAAAACAAAATAAAAAAATTCCTTCCAGTAGCACCTTAAAGACCAACTAAGTTAGTTCTTGGTATGAGCTTTCGTGTGCATGCACACTTCTTCAGATACCTGAAGAAGTATCTGAAGAAGTGTGCATGCACACGAAAGCTCATACCAAGAACTAACTTAGTTGGTCTTTAAGGTGCTACTGGAAGGAATTTTTTTATTTTGTTTTAAGCAATAATAAAAACAAGTTGAATGAATACAACTTAAAAACAAGATTAAAATACAACATTAAAGGGGAAAATGTCAAAGTTCTTTAGCATTATTGCACAGGTTTGTATATATAGCTATACAAGTGCATGAGGTAACTATAAAGAGCTGTAATGCATATCTACTGTCAGATTATTTTCCGTGTATGCTAGAAGCTTTAGCTTATGTAAATGCCAGTGCACTTTTGCAACTGCTGCTAATTTGTGTTGGTGCATCTGTCTTCAGCTATGTCCTTTGGTACATGGTCACAAATGATCACCCCAAACTTTCCTTTTCCCCTTCCTAGAAAATGTTTGGGATTGCCAAAAAGGAAGCATCCTAGTTGTGCCTTTCTCCCTGCTGCACCATCTCATCAGTCCAGTGGCAAAAGCATGCCATGCTCTAATTTTGCTTGCCATAAAGCAGGGGTCCTCGGAACTTTTTCAGCAGGGAGTCAGTCCACTGTCAGACCTTGTTGGGGGCCGGACTACATTTTTGGAAAAAATGAACAAATTCCTATGCACACTGCACACATTATATTTGTAGTGCACAAAAAACAAGAAAAACAATACAATCATTAAAACGATTTTAATCAACATAAACATAACAATACAATATTTAAAATACTTAAAATAACCCAAGATGCACTTTAAAAGGACACATTCCATACAAGAGCACCAGGCAGGCCCCACAAATAACCCAGAGATGCATTTTAAATATAAGGATATATTCCATGCAAGAGCACCAGGCAGGCCCCACAAATAACCCAGAGATGCATTTTAAATAACAGGACACATTTTACTCAGGTAAGCCACACACACACACCCCGACTCTCCCCTCCCTTCTCCACAGCACCGGACGAGCCCAGTGGCTGCTTACCTGTGTCTTGCGAGCAGCACAGGCTGGCAGCGGTGGGGCGATGGCGCGTGAAAGGGCTCCGGAAAGGGGCTGGCAGCAACAAAGCCCGAATTGAGCCTGCTTACAGTGGCAGCCACTCGAGTGCTAACACTGCTGCTGCTGCTGCTGGCACCAACAAAGCCCAGCCGCCTTCCTCAAGGCAGGGCGGGGAGAAGCCAGAAGGAGGGAGGGAGGAAGCGCCAGCACCATGTGAGGGAGAGGGAAATAACGCATGTGCAGCCTGAACAATCAGATCCACGCAGCGATTCCCAGACCGTCCGTGGGCCAGATTTAGAAGGCAATTCGGCCGGATCTGGCCTGCGGGCCTTAGTTTGCTGACCCTTGCCATAAAGTCTGCACGTTGCTTTTATTGCGTTGTCTGCTAAATACAGGATTAAAATACCGGTACATTCTCAGTTATGTATGACCCATAGTGTTTTAGGTTTGCTTCTTGAACAGCAGCTCTGCCACACTTTGTCCCATGTGGCAGGACTTTAAAACTCAGGGAAGCTTCAGAAGCAGTTTGATACTGCAAGGGAATCTGCTGTTGACAGAGGAAAGTGTTTAAAAAGACACACAAACCCAAATAGTCATGTGGGCAAGCCTAAAGAACCTGGCAGGTGCTTGCAGAATCGTGCCTTTGCAACATGTAAAGTTAGTATGTTCAATGTGTGTATGAAAACACTTTATAATTTGTCAATCTCTTCCAGACATTACCTCAGAATATTGCTGCACCTCAGCAATGATACCAAGGTGATGTAAGAATAATTTGATACTTTTCAGTTTCAGTGAATGACGCATTAACATTATCTCTAACCAAGATGGGGTGCCTACAAAAGAGAAAAGGGCACAGGGATATTCCATCATTTGCATAGCACAGTAATTATTATTTCCATCTTCCATTTTGTGCATGGAAAATATTGTCAACTCTTAGTCATCCACTTTCATGTGAAACCATTTTAAAAAGCTGTATTTCAACCTCCTCAGTTGTGTGATATTGTGTACAGCATTCAGTTTATGAAATACTGAATAGGCACCGTGTTGTTTATGTTCTCAGATTCCTAATACTTTCCAACATACTTGTTTTTATTTCAATAATTTATATCTTGTTTTTCTCCATTGAAAAAGAACCCAATGCAGCTTTCAGAAACAAGATCAGTTTGTTTTTAAAGTCAGAGTACAAAACAAATAAAAACTGCCACCATTCATCTTTATCACAGTGTGAGCTGGAAAAACGTTGCAGGCTGTTTTTTACATTTCACACAATGCATAGCTTTTGCAGCTTTCTGCCACAGGTGCGGCAAGGGCCACCAATCTGGCTGGTTTTCAAGTGGTGTTAAGGCAAACTTATGGTGGGCAGGTCAGTTATTAGGTGTTTGCCATGCTAGCTAAACAGGCTGGGGGAGAGCGTACTTCATGCTCTGCTATGGGCTTCCTTGACGCATATGCTTGGGAACATGATGCTTGTACCTTTAGTGTGATCCAGTGGAACTCCTGTAACCAGACTGTGGAAGAATGGTGTGGTGATTGAAAGTTCTGCTCAATTAAAGATGTTGGAAAACATAGTGAATAGATAAGACGCAAGATGGAAACATTTGAATTCTCATTAAAAGCACAGGCAAATGCATGGTCAATGGCTATCATATGTAACTCAATAAATACTCTTTATTATTAACAGCTCAGTTGTTCTGTTCAGATAGCAAATCTACAAGACACTGGTCATACTGAACTGTTTGTTCTGTACTGCAAGTATAGGCATCTTTCATAGAATTGTAGAATTTGGTGGGACCACAAGGAACATCTAGTTGACTCCCCGTCAGCCAACACAGTCCCCAAGCACCTATTTAAACAACAAAAGAAAACAGGACTAGTGGGAGGAAATGTTGTTGAGAATCTGTGTGACAGAGACTACAGACTGAATTGCAACCATGCTCAGAGCACACATGGGGCTGGGGGAGTGAAAGGTCCTCAGCTCCTGCTATGTCAGTGAAAGTCATGAGAACTGAAAAGCATGTCAGGTAATGCTAGAGTGGCTGATGAGGACTCCAAGCTTAGGCATACTTATTTACATACATATAATTGTTGGCTATTTGCAGATTAGTTGCGCTGCAGAAAGCATGCTGGGGAGACCACACATTACAAGGAATGCAAAAATAACTTTTGCTAGGTTTTAATAACAAAAACAAAAACTCCTTTTTACATTAATTCTAATATATCAATAAGCATGACCCACCCACCAGCCCAACCACTAGGGTCCTGAGAGAGGTAGGTGCTGCTCTTGATATACTATACCCAATTGCTGACACAGCTTAACAAACACAACTTAACAGCACCTGCTATACTGCTTCACAGGTGTAAAACTAGGTCACGTTATTTGCTCAGGCCCTTAAAGAAATACACATCTTGTGGAACAATAATGAACCTTCAAATTTAAAGAGACCATTCAACAATAATAGACATGTATAAAATTATGTGTGGCATGGGGAGAGGGGATAGAGAAAAGTTATTCCCCCTCTCTCATAACTAGAACTCATGGACATCCAATCAATGAAGCTGAATGTTGGAAGATTAAGGACAGATAAAGTATTTCTTCACGTAACGAGTAGTTAAAATGATGGGTCTTGCTCCCACAGGAGGCAGTGATGACCACCAACCAAGATGGCTTTAAAAGAGGATTAGATAAAGTCATGGAGGAGAGGGCTGTTGATGGCTACTAGCCCTGATGGCTATGTTCTGCCTCCACAGCTGGAGGCAGCAATGATTCCCAGTACCAGTTGCTGGAAACCACAGGAGGGGAGAGGGCTCTTGTGCTCAAATCCTGTTCGCAGGTTTCCAATGGACATCTAGTTGACCATTGTGAGAAATGATGCTATACTAGGTAGGCCACTGGCTTGATCCAGCAGGCTCTTCTTATGTTCTTACTTGGAAGTGAGCACCACTAAACTCAGTTGGACTCCCCTCCCTCCCCCTCATAGTCCTGGGGTGCACAAAACATCCTTGTTGCAGCTGCCATTGTCTTTGTTGCATAGCATCTATACAAGCCGTGTCAAAAAAGTATTTAATCAGACCAGCTGTCCTTTTACTTCCCGGTTTCATTATGGCAGCTTGGCTTGTAAGGGGAGAAACAAATATTTGCAATGCATATTTGCCCCCTTCTCTCCAAGCCTGCACAGAAATGGCTTTGAATTGTTACACCAGGTGCGCTTTATTTGTTTTGCACTGACACTTGTGCAATTATTTCAACAATTATTTCAATGGCTAAGCTGAAACAAAAGCAAGGGACACACATATGAGGAAATGACTTTCACAAACAACTTCCTCAAACATATTGTCGCAGGCACCTTTGCAGCAATAAGTGCCAAGAAATATTCTTTGCAGGACAAACAGGATGTTTTGGGGTCGCACAAACCTATCTGCAAGATGTGCCATGCAGATTATTTGGTAGGGCTTTGATTTGAAAAATGATAAGGTTCCATGCAGATGCATGCTTTACTCTTTTAGTACAAGCAATCAAACATTCATTTCTTTTATATATCCTGTTCTACTAAAAGTACCCAGAGTGGCATTCAGTCAAATCGTAAAACCACATATGATATAATAAAAGTACAAGTTCAATTTGCAAGTAATTTCTAAAAGCAATAGCAACTTAGAATGCAGTTATTGCTTCAAAACAAAACAAAAACCGAGCAGCACTGAAAGTGGAAATTGTGGCACATTCAAACAGACAGCCATAAAACTGGGAGTTACCGGTACATATTTAAATCCTATTGAAACAACTGAGTTCACAAATTATTCAGTGAGGTGCAATGGTTAGAGTGTCAGACTAGGATCTGGGAGACCAGGGTTCAAACCGCCACTAGGCCATGAATGAAGCTCCCTGGGCCAGGCACTGCCTCTCAGTCTAGCCTACCTCCCAGGATTGTTTTGGGGATTAAATAAGGAGGGGGAAAACTATGACTGCCACCATGAGTTCATTGAAGAAAATGATGTGGTATAAATGCAAAGCATTCATTTATTCATAATGGGAGGAACCAAAGATGCTCCTTTATAACTGAGTCTGGGGATCACAGACAAAGAATTCAAAGGGTGCTTTTAGTTCTAAAAAGACATGCCAGATCGTAAAGGACATAGGATCACCTGACTTCCAAGAAGCAATTTGTTGCCACTTTTAATATTGGGAACAGGGCAGATGATGCCATTTTTTCCTTTTTGACTGTGGCATGACTTGTCTTGCATTCTTTGACACTTGATAGTCATAGAGCAATTCTGGAACATGCAACAACCATGCAATGAATCAGGAGGAAAGTATAATCTGTTGAGCTTTTGCCTCGTAGAGCAGTTCCAAACCACAGGAACGTTGCTGGAGAAAAGGGTGGCAACCTTGGCTTAAAAGCAGAAGCTGACATAACAGGCAGCTCCCCAAGCTCACAAAGGAAGTGGGGCAGGAGGAACTGTGTGGGTGTGTGCCTTGTCTTCCCTGCAGATCTCTCGCAAGAACAGTTACAGCAACAGCACACAGGCAGAGCGACATGTTGAAACCTCTTCCCTTTTCCATTTGGCTGCCTTCCCTGTCCTGCATCCGGGGACAGACGCACAAGATTACACCCATACTGTACACTTCACTTGTGCACAAAGATGAGTCAAGTGGAATGACCTAAGTCTGAAGCCCCCACTTGGCCATAAAGCTCAATGTGTGAGCTTGGGCAGCAGGGGTGCCAACCTGAATAAAATATTAGGGAGGCAGGTAAGCCCCACCCAGCATACTCAATTACATTATGCAACACACATACACACACCATATAAATGGCAGTGCTCATCAACATTTGGGAGGTGGCCACCTCAAATATTTTATTGGGGGAGGTTTAGGGGCCTTGGCCCCTAGGAGTTGGCTCTTATGTACCACATGTATATATTTATTATCCCTTTGTTCCCAGGGTAGATCTTTATTTGCCCTTGTTCCCAATGAAGATCTTCTACCCTAGTGGGGACACCATTTTGTGGTTTGTTTCAGGTGCCCTATCAGCACCCATAACAAACTACATTTCTCATAATTATTTGGGGGAAGCCATAGATGTTTAAATTGTTATTATATTGTGCTGATGGGAAGTTTTAATTGTCTAATGCAATGCATGCCTGCAGTAGAGGAAAAGGAGGAGCTGGGTGTTCTGACTCCTTTTGCTCACTTCTTCAGAATGGGCTAACTGGGCCCAGTCCTTACAGTGGCACCACCCAGAGTGAGGAAGTGTTCAAGCTGGTGTAGAAGCTTCTAGAAGAGCAGTGTGGGAGGGCAGGTGAGCTATTAAAGGCAAAGGAAACCAGCTCTTGCTCAACCTGAGGCTGAGCGGTTGCTATTTATTGTTGAATGTTTGACTGCCACTCCTATTGTAAGCCTCAGTGCTTTTTATTTGCAGTTATTGCTCACCTGGACTTTATAGCATACTGCAATATTGAGGGAGCTTTGAAGTATTTCCATTGAAGTCCAACGCTGAGGAACTATTGTGATTGCTAAGTGGAAAATATGAACTTATTTTATGGGGCAATAAGGAAGATCTAGATTTACGCAACAATCCTACATCCACTTGTCTGGGAGTAAGCCAAATTGAGTTTAATGAGACTTACTCCTGAGTTGGTACATTTATATTTCAGCATTTCAAAACTTGCCAGGATGGTGTAATTATCAGTCACAACTTTAAGACCAGTTTTCTGAAACAAAGACTTTCCCTTCCAGTTCTAACACCTGATTGTTCTGGCTATTCAGAACCTGATCTACATCTTTCCAATCCCTAATTTGTTTCCTTTTTTAACAGTTTCTCTTGTACAATATAAAATATCTAATAACTGAGGCTGGAGCAGGTAATCCTTTCAGTGGAAATAGTACTTTATAATTCATTTTTTTAAAATAAATGAAGTGGTGTATAGAGAAAATGCACTGGGAGATTTGTGTTCTCCTTCTCCCACAGTACTAGAACCCAGGCTATCCAGGTTGGGCATTTTGTTACAGTTCCTTTCCTTTCCTTTTTTTAATGAAAGAAGTGATGAAACATTTTTCATTTTTATCCCAGCCCTCCTATATGATGCTCAGGCTAGCATAGAAGTTTCCCACAGTAATCTGGTAAACTATGACCAAACCTGCACAGAGACGGTTAGCAAGCAAGAGACTGCTCCTGCCTTCCCCAAGAACGGTAAAGGCAGCTACACGTTTTGCATTCCCCACAGCTGCCTTCAAAAGGACTTGTCACTTGGAGAAGGCGGCTTGGATTATGGGAGTCAAATCAGAGGATGCTGAACCTGGTTGCCTAATTTTAATTTCCTTATTTGCATGGAAAATCGAAACAGAGATGAACCCGAAAACTTTAAATGGAACTAGCGAAATAAGCAGCTATCCTATCTTTAAAAGACATCTGAAGGCAGCCCTGTTAGGGAAGTTTTTAATATTTAATGCTGTATTGTTTTTAACATTGGATTGGGAGCCGCCCAGAGTGGCTGGAGAAACTCAGCCAGATGGGCGGGATATAAATATTATCATCATCATCATCATCACGTTCTGAACTCCAAAATAAGCTTTGCTGTACCCCACATCATGCATTCCCATGACTGTGAGCGTCCCCTTCGAGACATAAAATAACCTTCAGAACCTTTGTTTGCACAACACACAAAAAAGCATGATGACTCAACGACAATGACAGATAAGCAACTTGGGGCATGCAGCCCACCTTAAGCTTTGAGCCATGCCAAATCAGACACCTTAGGAATCAGCTTCTGCTTCCTAAGAAACGGGACAGGTGGTTAGTTGCTGCTTGGTCTCCTCTCCCCAGCAGCAACTAACCACCTCCTTCATCAGAAGAGTGGCTGTGCTTTACGTGAGGTGGGATCTTGAAGAAGAGAATGATTAAACTAATCCAAAAGGAAGAGAAACGCCAGCAAACCACGCTGGCTTCGAGCCAAGCAAATCACTCATTCGCAATCGGCGTTTGAAAATGACCTTCGATTCGCAGGGTTCCAGCGCATGCCCAGAATGCTCGCGGCAGGGAAGCGGTCGGAAACGGGGTGGAGTAAAAGAAAGCGGGTTTATCGGCGGCAGACGAGGACAAAGACGATGGGCGGAGCTTTCTCCCGCTAGCCCCACCCACCCCGGGACCAGACAGAGCCATGGCGAGGTGGGTGGAGTTGCTGGGCGCGCTGAAAAGGGCCAGAGGCGCCTCCGGGCCGCGCACTTGCTCTGCATCCTCGATGGCTCGCAGCATGGCCGGAGCATCGCTGTCTAGCCTGGCGGGAGTGCTGGTGCGGCCCCTGGGCGGCGGGGAGCCGGTCGACCTGGGCTCGCTGCTGGGCCGGGTGGTGCTGGTCTCCAACGTGGCTTCCCTCTGAGGCACCACGAGCCGGGACTTCACGCAGTTCCGAGAGCTCCAGCAGCGCTTTGGGCCTCAGGGGCTCACGGTGCTCGCCTTCCCGTGCAACCAATTCGGCCACCAGGTACCGTAGCCGCCGTCGAGGGGGCGCGGCGGGGGGGGAGGAGGAGGAGACCTTCCCCTTGGGAGCTTTTCCTGCTGCGTAGGGAACGCGGCGCCCTTGGGCGACACAAGCTCCCAAGTCGACTTGTAGGTCTTTTCATGGGGGGCGGGGGCTGCTTTGTGTGGAGGCTTCTCAGTCCTAGGTTTATAGGAAGGGGCGGGAGGAGGAAGGAAAGAGCGCACTCTGCACAGGGCCAGAAGCTTTATTTTCTCTCTTGCTCTCGATGGAGCGGGGGTGAACCTAGTTCCTGGAAGCTCTATCACGGCTCCCAAGCCACCCCTGCCTTCTCTGTGATAAGAACCGCGCCTTCCCAGATGCTGAAATTGATGCCTTCCGTATCGCCACAACATTCCCCCCCCCCCCGCTTTACAGGCTCTTATCTGGGCATACGAGTGCTTCGATGATGAATGCCCCCCACCCAAAAAAAGCTGGCTTTATGCCTGCCGAACACAGGACAGGTTTGCAAGAGCCCCTTGGGGCATTGATAGTGGGGGGAAATCGTGCCCCGAGGAGACACTTAACCCAGTTTGCTCTGCATCTCAAGTCAGCACCTTGTTGGATGATTGTGGAGCGGAGAGAGGAAGCAAGGGTTTGTTACATTTTCCAGCAGAGAGCACCCTACAAGTTGTGCTGTAGACATGCGGCTGCTGCTTTTGCAACCTTACTAGTTTCCCGTCTGCTCACAAGCTAAACTGCGTAATGGCTTCCTTCCCACTCAGTCAAATGCCGCCGTTTCAGTGCATCTCCACTTGTGTGAAGTGGAAAAGAGGATGGTGGTTTTGACTGAACCAGCTACAGCTACCTCTTTTGAGAAGGGCAGCATTAGGAACTTCATTTAAAGTGCTACTGTACCGCTTCAGCAGTCAAGGAGAATACTGGGAACTGTAGTTTAAGGGAGCTGCTCTTGCAAAGCTACCGGTACATTTCCCAGTCGACGGTTTTCAGGATTCTCCATGACTATTAAAGTGGTATATTCATACTATAAATGTATTCTCCAGATGTGAGTAGAAACTTTGTACACCAAGGAACAAAGTGGGGAAGGCTGCATAGACCAGTTGCTCCTCTTGTTGTTGGAGCAGGTAGTGACAAGCAGTCAAATTCAGGAATTGAGACATGCATTTTACCATCGTAATTTGGAGCATGTGGATTGGGAGGTGATAGTTTGGTAAGGCTTGGAAGTCTGCAGTTTTCAACCAAGTAGCTGGCTCAGAGGATGGCTACTCTACCTCTGTGAAACTAATAAAGCAGCTGTGCTCTTACAATACTTACTGGCTCAGTCATTTTGACAGATCTTGCTCAGTAGGGGGTGTAAATAAGCTTCTTGTTTTTCAAACCCTACCTGGCATACAATAGGAAATCCTATTCCCTTGTCTCCAGTCTGTTCTGGAGGCTCCCCAACAGTCCAGAGCAGATGGGGGGGGGCACACAAGGAGTGGAAGAGGAAAGCTTGTTGCACAAGTGGAAGGAAGTCCTTGTGCTAACAGGATGATTTTGTTGCATGCAACCCAAAAGGTCAATCATGGCAGAAAACACACTGGTGGTTGCTGATACTGGCATGTACAAATACCTGCTTCACCAGAATTGATAAGGGTGTTGTAAAATTTCAGTTCCCAGCCACACCTTGGAGGCAGTGTGCAGCAGGGACATATTAGTGTTACATGAACTGAGGCTTGAAGTAGTATTTCTCTGAATGGGACAAAAAGCAGCGGGGTACTCAAGATGGGGCAGGGGATGAAGCAGTTTGTATAGTCAAAGTGTACAAAGCTGAACTGTGCATTTTGATTGCACATCTAAACCCTTATGCACAAACTTCCAATTAGGGTACTTGCCTAAACTGTGTGGCAACATCACAATCTGCTTGTAAGGGCTTAAATTGGAAATAATTTAAAAGTGCTTTTTATTGCTTCATTCCCCACCCCTCCTGCCCAGTTATTGAAGACCTTCTGCTATTTGTCAAGAGACATCCACAGCACTACCCCAAAATGTCTATCACTGCTTGGGCAATATGCTAGGGAATATTTAAGTCACATCAGTTGACTTATGTTTGAGGAAGAAACTATTTGTTCTGTAAATGTTACTTTCAATGAGGAACTTGAAGTTTCAGATCCTACTAACTCCTTGCAACTGCAGCAGAGCAGTTTATAGAACTAGTAGGTAAAACTTGCTTTTCTCCATAACTTTAATCTCCATATGTTTGCTGAACTAAACTAAGATACTGTAGCAAGTTGCGACGGAAGGGAATGTTTTTGCCCAGTGTTTCTGCAAAGCTGCTATTGGCATGGTGAAGGGGTTGGTGAAGCAAAAGAAAATGTCACATAAAGCAGAAGTCAGTAGCCTGGTTGGTGCTGCTGTGGCTGTTTGTTACACTTTGTTCTGACATTTGGAATTAAGCATATATCTTCTCTCTCCTTTTTACAGGAAAATGCCACCAACGAGGAGATCCTGAATTCACTAAAGTATGTCCGCCCAGGCAATGGGTATGAGCCCAACTTCAGTGTCTTTGAGAAGTGTGAGGTGAATGGGGAAAACGCTCACCCACTCTTCAAATTCCTGAAGAAAGAGTTGCCCTTTCCACATGATGACCCCGTGTCTCTGATGACCAACCCACAGTTCATCATCTGGTCCCCCGTGTGTCGCAGTGACATCGCATGGAATTTTGAGAAGTTCCTCATAAGCCGTGATGGAGTGCCTTTCAAGCGTTACAGCAGGCGTTTTGAAACCATCAAGATCCAGGATGATATTCAAAAGCTGCTTTAGCGAGTCACCAAGAACCAGAAAATGTGCCTTGCAGAAATGTCTACTTCTCTTTTTCAGCTAGGCTATTGCTTAGATGATGTCCTAGGTTAAGTATGATATTTTCCATACTAGAGTGAATTGCAGATCTGTCCTAGATTAGACTGGGCTGATCTAACCGAATAAGCAGAAGAAAGTTGCTTATGCATCATAGCAATGAAACTTAATTGAAATGCAGGAATCTATTTGCCGTGATGTAAGCTAAATTATAACCCTTCCTCTAATGTGAGAGGCAACCATGTATTAAGTGACTCAAGGCTGCTTTAATGTGTGGGTTAAATCCTACTATGTGAAGCAGCCCTCCATGTGCCAAACTCCATGCTGTTTGTCTGTGTGGCCTTATCTTGTTTTTCAGCAATTCATCTGTTTACTCTGGCAGTAAGTTTCTATTCTCCATCAAAATTTTATTTATGATGGTGCTTCTTCTAAACACTTGAAGGACACTTGATGTATTTGTAAAATTTTGTATGTGAAGATGTAGTTAATTACACTAGGGGAAACAGCAGTTTATGAAATTCTATGCCAATAAAATGCTTCAAAGACGATTATGTCTGTGTCTTTATAATAAGGCTGTGTAACATTAGGTTGCAACTAGTTATTTCAAATCTCAACCTAAGCTCATTTAAAACATTACCAAAAATATTATTACTTACACCATGATTGAGCAGGTCCCTCGAGAGAAGTTCATGGTTGCTGTACTTCTCCAATGCTGCTGCTACTGCAGTTTCTGGCCTAAGCCATGGTTTTGCTTAGTATGTTGTCCAAACCAGAGCTTGTACTTTGTCTTGCTCTAGGGCAAACCATGAGCTGTAATTAAGGTATGTTCTTGGTTTACAGCTTAGTTTGTTTGGAGAAGACAAACCATGAGCCTGCATTTAGACAGCATGCTAAACCAAATTATGGCTTAGCCCTGGGTAGCATGCCAGCAGCAGAACCAAAGGAGTGCAGCAGTTATGATGGCTCCAAGAATCTGTGTTCATGCTAAACCACGGTTTGGTTTAGCATTATGTACTGACTGAACTGAGACAAAAAAAAAATGCCTACAGCTGTGGATTGACATAATAAATTATTTGATATAGGTTGGGTATCTGGCTTCTACTGGCAAAAATTCTACATAGAATTCTACCAAATCGTAGTCCTTATTAACAAACTGGATTCAATAAGCAACATTACAAATAAATGTGGAAGGTAATTTGTTAGAAATAAAAGGGCTTGTTATTAGTCGTGTGGGACAGGAGTGGAAACTGGAACTAGATGAAAAATATACTACAAATGAAACTCAGCTTTGTAGATATTTGTGTGCATGTATCTTACCTGTGTCCTATTCCTGTGTCATTCTCTCTCAAATATGCACACACAATTGACAAATATTGCAACAATGTTGTTTGCTCATTCCACACAGGCCCCCGCATTATTGATTTATTAGATGGGTGTTTGAAGAATGTAACTTACAAGAACAAAAAGGATTAACATTACAATTACTATATAGTTATAACAGGCAGTTAAAATGTGTAATTATACAAATTATCCTCATTTCCTGTTGTCCTAATAACATTAATATCTTTAGCATGGTCAAAGCACATCAAGATCTATGTTTTCAGAGGGCAATCATGCATCCTTTCTTTCCATTGAATATCTTCCAGCCCAATCTTTCCTAGACTTTGTGTATGAAGGCCTTTGGAGGAACGTTCATAAATTGTTCATTTCAACAGTTGAGCCAATGGCTATGGAGGACTTACTTCAATTAACAGAAACCAGAGATCTTGCAACCAATACTATTTCAAAAACTACATGCTGCTTTTTCTCTTGAAGATTATCTGATAGGAGAGAGTAATGCTATTGCTCTTCTGTAACCATATTTGTTCTGTTCTTTAATGTGATACCTCAGTCAGATCTTTAGGACCATAGTTTGTGGTGGTGATTACAATTTACTTACATACTAGTTTTCTGCCTACTACAATCTGTTCTGGAGAGGGTGCTAACCTCCAGAGCAGATTTGCCATGTCTTGGGGAGTTGCAGGAGAGAAATGGGAAGTCCCATTTGCAGAAGCAGGAGGCCTGTTGCACAAGTAAGCAACTGCAATTCAATATCACCCTATATTAATAGTTGCCGCAAAAAGAGCCCGACATCGTACCGTATATTTCCTAGACGAACAGTCTCCAAAAAAGCTTAGGATAAAAAGGACGATTGCCATTGCCCTTATGCCAACCCAGCAGGACGACCCACAAGACCTTCAATATCAACTCACTGGGTTGGCTGCTGGTTTCAAGGAGTGGGATGTCCAGAGACAAGAAAGTGTCATGGCAGCATAACAGCTAAAGAAGCCAAAAGGCAGCTGCACCAGCAGAGATCCAGGGGTCGCCAACGTGGTGCCCTCTAGATGTTGGTAGTTCTAGTCCACCGAATGCAGAAGGATCCCTTTATAGCCAGAGTCGCAATCTAGTTTGAGGCACGACCTGCAATTATCAGCCCTTCAGAGGTAACTGACACCGCAGACGGAGCCTGTGTGAGCGACTGGAGAACGAGGGATTCCCTGCCGCCCCGCCCGGAAAGCGGCTCCTTCCTCAGCGTCAAAACACCCCGCTCGGGCGAAGGCGCTCGGCCCGGCGCTCCCTGCCCTCCGAACGCCCGGAGGCGTCGCCGCGCCTGCGCAGTGCCGTTCTGTACGCGCGGCGGCGGCCGGGCGAGGAAGGATATCCGCAGTTGGGGACGGCCGGCCGGGCGAAAGCGTTTGCAGTACTGTCATGGCGGCTGCCGAAGTAGGGTTAGACGGCGGGGGAGGCGGCGGCGGCGCCGGCCTGAGGCCGGACGCCGGGACGCAGCGGGCGGAACTTATGCCGCTGCTGGGGACGGCGCTGCGGCCGGGAGAGTCGTGGTGAGAAGGGAGCGGGGCCGTGGTGGCGGGTGGGGAGGCGGGAGCGAGAGAGCGCGGCGGCTCCTTTCGTCTCTCGGTGTCAGGTTAAGAGCCAGGCCGCGCGCGCGCGCCGCCTCCTCTGCGCAGGCCCTCCCCGCGCTCGGGCTGTTGGCTTTCGAATGCGGGTGTTCGGAAGGGGGGGGCAGCAGGAGGCGCGAGCTGCTCCCCCCGGGAGTTCGGTGTTGGTGGTAGGAAGAGGGCAGGTCGGTGCCGGCCGGGCCCTCCCGGTGCCGGTGCTGAGTCACTCTTCTTCCGCCCCGTCCCCTCCAGCAACTTCGTTCACCTTTCCTGCCTCCCGCTCCAACCCTGCCCCGTTTGTTTGTTTTATTACTCTTTCTTCCCCCTTCCTCTTCTTCTCAAGGCGTATTTCCCCCCCTTTTATTGCAGGTTCCTAATTGACAGCCGGTGGTTCAAGCAGTGGAAGAAATACGTGGGCTTTGACAGTTGGGACTTGTACAACGTTGGAGAACCGAATCTCTTCCCGGGACCCATTGATAACTCGGGGCTTTTTGCAGGTAAAGTTGTGTGGAGAGGGGATTAGGATTTGGAGTTTGGAAAGGACTGGGAAGTGGAGGAGGGAAAATGTCACTGCACGGTACTACTTTTTGGACTATGTTCTGACAGTAAGGGAGCCAGTGCCCTTCCCCTCCAATCTTTCCCAGTACACTTTCCCAATTCTTAAGTAGGGATATTAGTTTTTCTATATGATAAGGCAGCTAGCTTTGGAAAAACTATGATGGAATCTAGCATGATTGTCACATCTGCAGTTACTGCAATCATAACTAGTATTGTAACAAGTCTAAGAGGTTCCACCCTTAAATAAGTGTCTCATTCTTGGCTTCCACACCCTTCCTGTGGGGTTTTTTTTTTTGTATTTCTCCACTCAGCCTAGGCCTGAAAGCAGACTACTTTCCTTTTTTTGTAAATGGAAACTGAAAGAGTTAACCGTTACATCTGCTTCTGTGTTGTAAATCAGTTGCTTGCAAATCATTATTAGCTTCGTATATTGTGTCATAGAACTTCAAATCATTAGGCATATCCACTGAATTCAAACTTGTGTTTGAATAAGTTTTTGATTCGCCCCCTGAGCTCCAGGTGCACATTGTTTCCTTGGCTTAGTACTGGTTCAGGTTTGTTGTGTCACAAAGTTGACCTTGGTAAGGTGATAACTTAAAATCTGAAGCCTGCTTCATACATGATCTTTCATTATTTGGGAGACAAGATACCTTGAAATCGCATGTTCCTGTATTGCAAGAGGTTCCCAGTGGCAGCAGAAGCAGTGGAAAGAGCACACCATTCTGACATGCCACCTCTCTCCAGATATAAAGGTAAAGGTAAAGGTACCCCTGCCCGTACGGGCCAGTCTTGACAGACTCTGGGGTTGTGCGCCCATCTCACTTAAGAGGCCAGGGGCCAGCGCTGTCCGGAGACACTTCCGGGTCACGCGGCCAGCGTGACATCGCTGCTCTGGCGAGCCAGAGCCGCACACGGAAACGCCGTTTACCTTCCCGCTGGTAAGCGGTCCCTATTTATCTACTTGCACCCGGAGGTGCTTTCGAACTGCTAGGTTGGCAGGCGCTGGGGCCGAGCAGCGGGAGCGCACCCCGCCGCAGGGATTCGAACCGCCGACCTTTCGATCGGCAAGTCCTAGGCGCTGAGGCTTTAACCCACAGCGCCACCTGCGTCCCATTCCTCTCCAGATATAGTCCTGAGAAATAACACTTGAGCAACTCTTTAAAAGATTTAAAGTAATACATATTGTTGATAAGTAGAGCTATTTAAATTTAGCAGCAAAAGGCAATATAGATGCTGTGTTCCTCAGACCAGGGCTGGATCTAGACATACCAAAGAAGTGTTTCAGTTTAAAGCATTGTAAATTTAAACAGGGAAGACAGGTAGAGAAAAACAGGACTCCACACTGCCATCTGGTAGTGCAATGTTATATCTCACATACAATGCGTATAAATTGCTTTTTCTTTACCAGTCTAGCTGAGTCCCAGGAAATCACTAGAAAGTGTGTACAAACATAAAAAGTTTTGCTTCTCAAAGTCTCTGGATCATATTGGTATAGGAAAGTCTTCCAGTTCTGCATTGTACTTTTAAATAAAACATCAAATACTATACAGCTGGTTTTATTTGATTAATAGTTTGAAATTATGTGTGGAAGGGAAGTCTGAAATTAGATTGTGAAATAATACCACTTGAGTCTCTTCAAGACTCACTTTGATGTGGCTATTTAAATTACCTTAAGTTAAATTTTCAAAAGTGTCTGTCACTTTGAAAGTGTGTTTGTTTTATTCAGGATTTCCAGGAGAACTGTTTATCCTCCTGTTTATTGTTATGTTTCCTTTCCTTTTTAGACTCAGAAGCTCAGACTTTGAAAGAACATCTCATTGATGAGTTGGATTATGTGTTGGTTCCGACTGAAGCCTGGAACAAATTAGTAAATTGGTATGGTTGTATAGAGGGTCAGAAACCAATAGTGAGAAAGGTAAGGGATAATGATCTTTATGTAACTTACATTGTTTTGCCACTTTGTGGAACTGTGTGAATTATCTCTTGAGCTACCCAGAGAAATGAACACTATAAAGAATATTTAGGTGTCATTTAACTGGTGCATAGGATAATGATATATTGTGTGACGTATAAGGTTGAATAACTGGAAATACAGGGTAGAAAATGAACTGCTCTTCCCAGTATTAGGATGGCTCCTACAGTTTCAGAATGGCTTTACAGAATGTCTCTAGCTCCTTAGTAGAGGAGAAAGTTTCTCTTCAGTTGCCCTGTACTCTGTTGATTAGTCATTTAGCCAGAACACAGGATGAAGTTAAAGGGTGGTATGCAATTGTGTCCATCAGCTAGTGGGACTGGCTGTTCTCCTCTCCCTGCTACCCCTGTGGATCTCAAAAAACATTTTTGGAGGGTTGTGTGGAGTGAGGAGACTGGAGCAGGTTAGAGAGTGGGTTGCCATGGGGAGGAGAGGAAAGAGAAGAACTCTTTACTCTTTGGATAGGGGAATACAGTAAAGGACACTCCACATGACCCTTCTACCAGGAATGCTTCTTTTCAGGGGAAGAGATAATGTATACTGACTTCAGAAACACAGCAGGACTCCAAGTAACTACACAATGCAGAAAATTGCTTTGTAGGCTGGATCTTAAATCAAATAGTTAACTGTGCAATAAATGATATATAGTACATGCTAATGCAATCTGGTATAATTTTAATGAACAATGTAGAAAAGAGCATGTGATATGTCATAGGAATAATTCCATTTTCAGAATAAGCTAAACATGCCCATATTGCTGCTAAAATACAGTATATGCTTTTTAAATGTAGGCCTTAAAAGGAATGTGCAAATGTAAAATAGGAAGGGTAATTCCCCTTTTTCTCCCTCCTCCCCCACAAAACCCCCTTTCCCTTTTTTAGTTTTGTTTAGATTGCATTTATTTTAACTTTGATAAAAAGGTAAAGGTAAAGGACCCCTGACAACTAAGTCCAGTCGCAGACGACTCTGGGGTTGCGGCGCTCATCTCGCTTTATTTATCTACTTGCACTTTTTGGCGTGCTTTTGAACTGCTAGGTTGACAGGAGCTGGGACTGAGCAACAGGAGCTCACCCCGTCGCGGGGATTTGAACCACCAACCTTCTGATCGGCAAGCCCAAGAGCCTCAGTGGTTTAGCAAATTGCTATGATCCATTCCTGATCTTTCTTTTTTCTTTTATTGCTTTTATTATTGATTGAAATTGAAATGAAAAACAAAACCATCTCCCAAGTGTCTACCAAATGATTACATAACATTCATTCCTTTCCCTGAGCCAGAAGATTGTACCTAGTGTTATGTGTTGGACACATTACAGCCAGGCAAAAACATTGAGTATAAAGCAGGGCCGGTGAAGCTTGTGACCTATGGAAAGTTTACAGCAGGGGATGGCAAACCACCGTCCAAGGGCCAGATCCAGCCCAATTGCCCTCAGGATCTGGCCCGCGGATGGTCTGTGGATCGTGTAGATTCTGTTCGTTAATTTTTTCTTCGTTAATTTTTTCCCTGCGCTGCCATTTTTTGGGGGCGCCATTTTCACCCCTCTCCTCACACACCACAGCGCCTCCCCCCTCCTGGCGGAAGGGGAGCAGGCTGAGCACCATTTTGGGCAGTGCCTCTCAAGAGCCAGCCAGCCCTTTCAGGCTGCTCATCCCACTCCCACTGCTGCCAACCTCTGCCACTCGCAAGGGCAGGCACAGGAGCTGCAGTTGGCAGAGAGCAGCGCCTCTCTAGAGCCAGCCCGCCCTTGCACTGGCAGCACCATAGGTAGGCAGCGGAAGGGGGAGAGAGGGAGAGAGAGAGAAGACTCTGGTGCGTGTGTGCGTGCGTGCGTGCAGTCTGGCCCGCCACAAGGTCTGGGGAACAGTGAACTGGCCCCCTCCAAAAAAAGTTTGCTGACTCCTGGTTTACAGGACCAGATAAAGAGACCTGGATGGTCATATTCAGCTCTCCTGTTTTGTTGTGGTAGAATTTTACAATCATGTTAATGGACTCCCCAATAAAAATGGAGCTTCAACTTGTCAAGGCATTTGATGTTCCAGTTTTGTGCCAGTGTTTCCCAACTCTCCAGAGCAACTTTGGGTAGGCAGTTTGAGGAAAAGAGATCTTGGTAAACCTGATTTTGCCCTTTGCTGTGTGGGTCTTACCAGGGTGGATTTGATTTAAATCAAATCGATTTAAATCATTATCCAGTAAGACTTGATTTAAATCATTTTTTAACAGAAAGACTCATTCTTGCTGGTATAATCTTAATATTTACAACCAAATGAAGGTTTCATTTTTGGAATATTAAATTTTCAGAGAAGTTTTTACAGTTATAGCAAAAATTACTGATTTGGTTATACTATTAGAAATACATAGACAGATGATTATGAAATTATTGTGAGGTTTAATAAGTTAACAGTTTATATTTGGACAACTTTTCTGCTGTACTTTATTGGAAGGAGAAAAATGATCATTTCCTTAATAACAAGTTAAACAATTTATTTAACTAAAACAATAACATTATAGCATATGTATCCATGTTTGATAACGGATGATGTTAAACATGTTTTTAAAAAACTTAGACTGAGTTTTAGCACACATGAAAAACTTAAAACAAATCCTTATTTCCTGATGAATAGCCTTTGGACTATAATGTAACTTAAATAGAAAACTATCTTTAGAAATAATTTTTCCTCCAAAAGCATTTTATTTTAAAAATTCAATTTAAATTTTGTTTATTTTATTTATTATTATTATTTTTTAAAAAGCATTGATTTTTATCCATCATGGGTCTTACCTCTTAGTTTGAATAGCTAAGAAGAATAGTTAACTATAACCGTTGGTTGGTGTTGACTTCAGTGGAGCTAATTTTGAAATAAACACACTTGGGATTGGGCTGTAGAAACCTCTGCAGGATTATCTGAAGCCACTTTGCCAGTTGTAGAACTAGAGTTAAAACCAAGGACTTCTGTTTTATGTGAAACTCTAGATGATGGCACTGTTATCTATCAGGCCAAGATATGGATACTTTGAGGGTGGAGCCTTTCAGTTTAGACTACATATTTGCTTTCAGAATAGTTTGTTGTACCTACTTTACAGGAAGCCTTTTCTTTCTAGGTTGTGGAGTATGGGCTGTTTGTGAAGCACTGTAAAGTAGAAGTTTATCTTTTGGAGCTGAAGCTGTGTCAGAACAGTGATCCTGCTAATCTTATGAGCTCTTATTTCAGCAAAGCAGACACCGTTGGTAAGTAGCTGTTTGCTAATGCCACAACACACCTTGAAACACATCTACACTTAGTGGTGTCTAGTAATTTATTTAGATCATTAAATGGGGCAAGTATATTTTACCATTTTCTTCTTGCAAATTTTGTTTTCACAATCATCTGAAATTACTTCTTTTCCCCCTGTGAAATGGTGAATGCTTCTACTTATCTGATCCTCCTATAGCATTGCTAAACCACGATTTCACTCCAGCTTTTATTTTTTGTCCTTAGAACTGACAGTTACTCTTCAGCTTTAGATGCTTCTGCCATTGTGCAAACAATCCTACCAGCAGACTGGTTATTTCAGTAGTAGTAGAATGTCAGCTTCAAATAACCCTAGCTGCATTTTAAATAAACGATTCCTTATCTTTTAAAGTGATATTTAGTTATTTCAGGCAATACAGCTATAGTCAGAAATTAAATTTTATAGAAAATTGGTATGTACAGATACAGTTAATAATTCACCAGTGTAAAATAATCCAGAATTAGTATACACCTTCTTGTTTATTTAGCACTAGTAAATAAACACGTTTTTACACTTTGAACGAGCCACACCTCCTAACCTAGTCAAAATACAGTTTGTAATAACTTTGTCTCTTTCTTACCAGCTACAATTGAAAATGAAATGCGAAAGCAGTTTAATATTCCTGACGGAAAAGAAATTAGGCTGTGGAGCAGATACATGAGTAATACTTATGAGCAGCTAAGCAAACTCGACAGTACTATACAAGATGCGGGGCTCTATCAGGGACAGGTAAGAAGTTCAAATATCATATGTTGTATTGCTCACCCTGTGGGCTGTCGACAAGGCTGCAATTTGTTAAAAAGTTGCAATGGGAAGAATTCAAGGTAATACTATTGGTGTCATTCTGTCAGGACCAGCTTTCCAGCTTGCCAGACAGAATTATTCCTCCTCACCACCACCTTGGCATGCTGTTCTGGGGGTTCTTCTGACACCTGTACAAGCCAATTTTGGGGCACGCGGGGGGGGGGGGAGCCCAACTGTGCCAGCGAGAGCTCTTGCTAGTAGGACTTGGAAGTTGGATCCCATCCCATGTGATTATGAAGTCATACAAAGTATTCTGAAATTTGAGCTGGTTTCTCAACTATTTGGCCAGGTTCAGTCAAACGCCAGCCGTTGTGGAAGAGCTACTGTATTCACAGCCTAGCAGCAATCATATAGAGGCAGTTGCATGTGGTGGCTGTTCCTGCCATTGTGTGATTTGTGGGCCTGAAAAAAACAAGCTGTGATCAAATTGCCACAGTAGTGTGAACAACTCTTCTGTGTAGATGCTGATTCCTTAAATGGTAACTTGTAAATGCTGCTGAGTCAAAAGCCTGCCAGAGCCTTCTGTACATCCTAAGGTGTTAGCATGGGGGTTATTTAATTGGGAATCTCCTGTTTTGTAAGCACTGATTAGCTTGTATTTTTCTGCATAGAACCAAAGAAAGCCCAGATCTATAAGATAGCACTCCCTTTACCTAGTTTTACTATTATTTTTCTTTAACTTTAAAGGTAGTGTTAATAGAAGTGAAGAATGAAGATGGTACGTGGCCCAGGCAATCTCAGACAAAGTAAGTTTTTCTCTATTTATGCTTTCCGTTTCTCTATCTCAGTTTAGACTTTGCAAAACCTGAACACCAAACCATGGTTTTGTGATGTCTGAATTGTGCCTCTGTCTAACTTGGGTCTGAGAGGTGTCTCTATCACTGTTTAACTTGGCATGACACTGACTATTTTGCTTCTTTCTCTACTCTGTTATTATTACATTGTGTTTATTGTCCTGTTGTATTTTAACTTGTTAGCCACTTTTGAGAGCTTTCAGGCTAAACAATGAGATAGGAAATGCCCTAAGTCCCGTTACACTCATTTTTCTAAATTGAAGTAGCATTGACTTAAAAAATAAGTACCAAAAACATACTTTAAAGTTACATTTCTACCTCTCATAATCTTGACGGAATTAATCTTAGTTTTACAATACTGAAATAATACTTTCCTTAAGAGGTAGTGAAATGCGCAGCTCAGTTTTTTAAAAAACAGTGAAGGACTATCCTATGCACTGCTTCATTCTGAACTGAGCCTGTTGCAAAGCCATCTACAATTTAAGCCACATGTAAGGATTCACCTAACCTGCCCCTACAAAAGATTCCCACAGGGCTTTCGTCCCTTCTGCCTCCCACATGCTCCACAAATTGGCTTGGGAAAGATCAGAAGAACTTGTAGCACAGTACATGACTTGCATAGGTGGAATTATTGGAAGATGAAACATTGAATTCCACCCAATGTATCAGGCATTGCAATTCTTATTGGCCCCTGACTACCGCTGCAGGTAGTTAAAATGTTAGAGTATTTACAAATCACTGGTAGATTATGGCAAGGAATATCTATTCTACTTAAGCCGTCTTTTTCAAAAGATAATCATTTCATTTAGTAGATTAATTTTAGTCCTAAAAATCCTGTTGGTTGCCTTCTGTTCTGCTGGGAGGGGACAGATTTACGCTATGAGCATGCAAATATGAATCTGAGGCCTTGTACCAGTTAAGATTAGTAGTCTTGCTAGCCTAGTACTGATTACAATGATTGATTGTGGATCAAACACTGATTCAGAAGTATGGCTCTTTCCTAGCAATTATTTGGAGAACTCTTAATCAGCTGGAATGCAAACGGTGCATCATATCATGCGCTCTGCCATGTAAGAAATTGCCTTGTGTAGCTTAGTACCATTTGCATAAGTTCTCCTTTGTATTTTACAATAGGGAAATTCCATACAGAATGAGGGGTGAGTACTAGATTTCTAATTCTATTGACTCATAAACAACCCACCTCTTCAACCTGAAGTCATTCCTTCTGGGTTGGAAATCCAGAAATAAACAGTTTAAAATAGTAAACTATACTAAAAAGTCAGTTAAAGACTCTCAGCAATTTTTTTAAAAAAAAACAACAACAAAAACCCTGATGGGATTTTTACTACTTTTTTCCCTCCCAGATCAAGCACTGCAACAAGCAGAAATCTAGCTACCTCTTCAAAATCATCAGCAAGCTCTTGCTCCTCTTCAACCATAACAAATGGTGATAGCAATAACTCCTATAGTTTGAACTGCTCCAGCCTTGGCAAAGGGTAATAGCAAGAATGTGTCTGCTGTTCTTTATGTAACTTCCTTTCTCTGAATACTTTTATGCATTCTCTTCTTTATTAAATAAGGTTCTGCCCTGAAGCATTCATGGCTCCACTGTTCAGAAGCTAGCTATGTATAACTTTAAACTTAACTTCAGTTTCATGGCCCTCCGGCATTTTTTTGCCAGTTACTGTTCCATTAAGATGTATGAGTTCTGTCAATTTTTCCTACAATAGCACTTTATCATACAATAGCTGATAGGGAAAAAATGCCACTCTAAAATAGTTCATTAAACCAGATTGCATTCTCCCATATAAACCTACTAGGACATTTGAGATCTCCCTTGGAGGCTGTGCTCTCAAGGCGCTTGCCCCTAGAGGTGTAGTGAGTGATTACTTGAGGCAAGGCTTCCCAGTCACAGCACCAAAATTATGGCAATTTCTGTCAAGCAGATTCACATTGCCTTTTCCTTGATACGGTAGTTTTGAAATGCCTGGCAAACACAGTATTACATTGGAAGATTTTAGGACCCTCTGACTTCAGTTCTTTTTATCCTGCTTGGTTGGGGTTTTTTGTGGTGGTGGTGATGGTTTTTCCTAACTTTAGTTTTAGTCTTGGTTTCGTTTTTCATTAGCATAATGTTCTGGAAACCAAAAAGCAGGATATGAGTATTTTAAGCAAAATATAATATCAGTAAAGTGAGTCTCCACCTACAGTATGAAATGGTATAGTCAGGCAGCAGACTGGCTACCTCATAATACTTGATTGTGAGAACTGGGTCTGAGGGAGGAATTTTATAGTGTAGGCATGTGTATACTATAGAACAGTTGGAAAGTTTGCTTTGTCTTAAGTTTGAGTTACGTGTTTAATTGTATTGTGTTTTTATATTCTGTAAACTCGCCATAAAATTTTGATGCAGGGCGGGTAAGAAATACAATATACATTATTTTTGTATAGCTGTAAAATAGTTTCTTAGCCGAAATATTCTGCAACCTGTTATCATATTCCAGTATGTTTTCCCCCTCCAGAGGTTCTAGCTTTTCCTGCAACTCCTACAGCAACAGGGAGAGCCCTCCTCAGTCACAGCCTGGTCTCTGTGGGCTCAGTAACCTAGGAAATACATGCTTCATGAATTCAGCTTTACAGGTAAAGAACTGGTACAATCTGCTGAAGAACCTAGAGTGGTAGGCACTGTACTGCTTGGGTTTTATACTCCCCCATCTTAAATTTTATAACTGTTAGGTTCCCATTCAGCTTGGAAAACCTACATAATGCTGTGGGTTACAATGGAAGATAGAAAGCTGCATTTTTCAAGTGTCAGAACCCTGGTCTCCGTATTGCCGATATGTTATAAACCAAACCCTGGCTCCTCTATGAGTAGCACAGGAGCAGCAGGGCCAAGGGAGGAGCAAAGTGGCTACACTTTTTGCTGCGAGAATCCACTCACTCAATCATACTTAGCCATTGTTTGGATTAGCATTGTGTGCAAACCAGGCTGCTGACTGGCAGCAGCTCTCTAAGGTTCAAGGCATGAAACTTTCTCAGCCCTATATGATGATGCCAGGGTTTGAACATGGAGCCTTCTGTATACACAACAAGTGGTCTACCCTGAGCTATGACCCTGTCCTCCCAAAATAGAAATAACCCAGCTAGTACATATTACTCAGTTTTCTTCTTTCAGCAGTTTCCATATGTAATATTTAATGTAGCTTGCAATACAGTTCTGTATAGGGTGAATTTGCTGACTCTAGTACAATTTTAGTTTTCATTGGGCTGAAAATGGGTTGTTGGCATGGCTTTCTTTTTTATGTATTTCTTGTGTCTGAATGTTCTTCTAGTGTTTGAGTAACACCCCTCCACTGACTGACTATTTCTTGGAAGATGAGTATGAAGCTGAAATAAATCAGGAGAATCCTCTGGGAATGAGAGGAGAAATTGCAGAAGCATATGCAGAACTCATCAAACAGATGTGGTCTGGGAGAAATTCTCACGTGGCCCCCCGCATGTTCAAAGTAAGTAGACTTTCTGTCATTGGTTTCATGCTTTCTGCATGGAGCTTTAATGTTAGCCCTTGGGGAAATACTTTCCCCATCTTAAAATGTCTAGCTGGGTAGCTTAGGTTGAACTTAAAAGAATGCTAAGTATGATATGGACTCCTGAGTGCTACAGTCCCTTAATAATTCACTGAATGTTGCATATTGCAGGGAAATGCCATGCATTCTGTTTAGAATAGTTGTGGTTTCTAAAGCTTTTACTGATATAATTTGATTTTTAACAAAATTTTAGGAGTTATCTGACTTCTTTTTTGAGAACTGTTTTATCTGTTTACTTTTTATTGTTTTATACCACTGTGGTATGTTGTAAAGTGCAATATTCCAAATAAAATTGAGCTGAAAGTTAGCAACTTTATATCTCTCTGAAATTAGTTGTACACTGAGTTGCTTTTGAAACAGCTGTTAAAATTGTACACATGATCTTCAAATCACTTGTTGATATTCTGTATTCAAATAAGTAGCAAATGTACTTTATTAGCACGTTTGTGAGTTTCACAGAATTTTACATGGATTAACCATACGGCAACTGTATCTGATAACTGTTATCCAAAGAAACTGATATGAGAGGAGACTTCATACATCTTGTTATCTTTTTGACATTAGTTTATTGCTAGGAATTAGCTAATCTTCATTGAATTCTGCAAATGAGGCTAGAGTTACTGCTTTTCCCTTCACTGCTCACATGCATCTTCCTAATGTTATTTTTCCCTTTCTTTTTTTAAATTTTAGACCCAGGTTGGCCGCTTTGCTCCTCAGTTTTCAGGGTACCAGCAACAAGATTCCCAAGAGCTCCTGGCCTTTCTTTTAGATGGTTTACATGAGGATCTAAACAGAGTAAAAAAGAAACCTTACTTGGAGTTGAAGGATGCTAATGGCAGGCCTGATTCGGTATGCTGCATAGACATTCCACTGCTTGGAGTTAAATTGTGGTATAAAAGAGTAACACTCAACATAGGTTACAAATTATTTTTGCCCATCCAGTTCCTTTTTTTTCTTACTGAGGATGTCTTTTTGTTAGCAAATGAATCCATGAATCAGTCCACTTGGGACCATTGACTCTTAGCCAGGCTTCAACAAATATGCTTCCCATTGTGAGTGTGGCCCTGTGGTCTGATAAGCAGGTAGCCTTCCTCCTAATTTTGAACATGCATACATGGACGAGATTGTCCAAGCAGTTGCATGGCAAACTCCACTAGTGGCAGGGTGATGCTATCCTGTCCTAGCTGGATCAAATTAGTGGCACATACTAGAAAGGCAGAGTCCAGATAGGCGATGCAGGATCACAACAGGCATGGCAAAGCACAGTTTGTCAGGACACTGGACAGATCACTGTGACTGATGCTGGCTGGAACTTAACTACAGTATAGAGATCACATTAGCTGTTTTCACTTGTGGCTAGCCAGCTATAACTATCCTTCCTCTCATTAAGAACATAAGACCTGCACAGCTAAAGCACCATTATTGGGGGGAAATTTTAAATATTTGATGCTTTATTATGTTTTATATATTTTGTAAGCCACCCAGATTGGCTGGAGAAACCTGAGAGCCAGGTGACCCTTTCCAATTGCAGTAAGTTGCTGTAATCCTCCTTTCTTGGCCCTGTTTAAACCGAAGTAGAACAAGGGCTTGAAAGGGAATGACATAAATAATTACTTGGGGACAGTGCCCAATTTAAAGTTTCACTTAATTGGGCTGCTTTTCCCTTGCAGGCCTAGTTTTTATTACAGTAATTTTGAGAATTGATGCCACACATACACATGCACACACACCCCAGTGTAGTGTTTATTAAATAACTGCCTTTGCATGAATGTCACAACGATCATAGTTGGAGCAAACATTGCTGAAAGCTACATATTTCTTAGGTTTGACTGTACATTACTAATTGCGCTGCAGTACTGCTTAAGCGCCGGGACGCAGGTGGCGCTGTGGGTTAAAGCCTCAGCGCCTAGGGCTTGCCGATCGAAAGGTCGGCGGTTCGAATCCCTGCGGCGGGGTGCGCTCCCGCTGCTCGGTCCCAGCGCCTGCCAACCTAGCAGTTCGAAAGCACCTCCGGGTGCAAGTAGATAAATAGGGACCGCTTACCAGCGGGAAGGTAAACGGCGTTTCCGTGTGCGGCTCTGGCTCTGGCTCTGGCTCTGGCCAGAGCAGCGATGTCACGCTGGCCACGTGACCCGGAAGTGTCTCCGGACAGCGCTGGCCCCTGGCCTCTTAAGTGAGATGGGCGCACAACCCCAGAGTCTGTCAAGACTGGCCCGTACGGGCAGGGGTACCTTTACCTTTTACTGCTTAAGCAGTTCCTTGCTCACTTGCTAGAAGCGACCTCTAATCTGCCTTTCCCTAGGTTGGGATTCACTGTCAGCAGCAGCCCTGCACAGAACACTTCTCCTCCCCTGTGTGCCCCAAATTCCCTCTGAAATTGGTTTGGGTGGTTGGGAGAACCCCCAGAACAGCAGGGGAAGAGGAGGGGCATTGTTCCATCTCGCAAACTGAAATGCTTAGGCAGACAGAATGTTTGTAATAGTGTGACATTGGAATTCCCTCCCTAGAATTGGATTCTCTCATACCATGCAAATTTCACCTACACACTAGGGTGCAATCATCTTGTACAGTCTGTTCTGTTCTGTTGCAGGTCACTTGCATGTTGAATTACAGGTATACCAATAAGTGAATGATTTCATTGCATACAAACATAGTTGTTCAGCATCAGTTTGTCACATCACGTCCTTCTATTGTATTTCAATAACCTTCCCTACAGATAAAAGATGTTTCATCAGAACTTGCATCTTAATCTTTATACTGTGTTTCTGCTTCTCTGCAATGTGTTTTATTTTTTGCAGGTGGTAGCAAAAGAAGCTTGGGAGAATCATCGATTGCGTAATAACTCTATAATTGTAGATATTTTCCACGGTCTCTTCAAATCCACATTGGTCTGCCCCAAATGTTCTAAAGTTTCCGTGACTTTTGACCCTTTTTGCTACTTAACCCTTCCATTGCCCTTGAAGAAAGATCGAACCATGGAGGTTTTCTTGGTTTTTGCAGATCCACAGCGCAAACCTACTCAGGTAAGTAGAGGTGTTCATGTTGGTCTTTGTAGTGTTTTGTGCCCTCTGCAACTTACAAGAGGTTGCCTGCTTTTAGCATTACAATTCCAATACTAAGGGTCATTGTGTGAGCTGCGTTGTACGCCTCCCGCCTGCTCAATGTACATAGAAACACACTCAGATATCAGGTTCAAATCCCATCTTCCCCATAAAGCTCACATGATCACCTTGAGTCAATTACAACCTCTCTTACCTACCTTTTCTAGTTACCTACCTACCTTCCAGGATTGTTGTGAGGAAAAAATGTGCAGAGGAAGAGATCATGTACAACACCTTTACCTCCAACAGATAAATGGAATGAAATCAAATTTAAAATAGATATAGCTGGAACAAACATTGCTGTCTTAAAATACACAGTTCACAACAAGCCTTCCTACGCCAGCATGTAAAATGACCAGCTTTGCATTATATGTGCATTATATTTATATATATATATATATATATATATATATATATATATATATATATATCAGCATATGTACACGCAGAGATAAGATGCATCCAATACCCAATCTTGAGATCAGTTTTACAGAGACTCTGGGAAGGCAGCTAAGTCTGTACTCCAAGCATGCTCACCTGTGAGTAAGCCCAACTGAGCATAGTGAGATTGACCTCACCTGTATGTTTTGTGATCTACATGTTTGGAGAGGGAATCTGTCCAATCCATTTTTCAGCAGGTGAGATCCCATTTGCCAGTCATATTACACGCAGGGAGGAGGGAACCTCAAGGATGTTCACACAGAAGTGAAGCCCTGGCCACAATTGCAGCCCAAGAATCAGAGATGACCTCTCTGCTTTCAGTCACTGCCTAGCAACAACATTCCCACAAAGAAACCTAATTGGCCTGTAATTATGGGCTGATAATTTTGGATGTAGTTTCCACTAAACAATCTTTCACAACCTAGTCTTCTGCATATTTCTGAGTCTTCTATAAACTGAATTTTGTTGCTAAGTGTCATAACTTATACCTCACAAACTACATAGGGTAGTATCTGACTGAATTGTACTCAGAGTAGATCCACTGAAATCAATTAAGTTAAGTCATCGGGTGTATATTGCATATGACTAATATTAGATATCAACAATAGTGACCCCCTTAGTAATAGTATTAATTGCTTTTTGGTAGATTGCAAGCTGAACCCCCAATACAGTGTATCTTTCTAGCTTTAGTTAAGAGTAAAAATGCCAGTTTTTTCCTGTCATACCATTAGCTTTTTACAATCCCAGCAGTGCTTATAATAGGACAACATTTTTACATTTAAATTTATCCTAATAAAATGTAGTTTCTTCACAATTTTGCTTGATTGCACCAACAATGGTGGCTGCTTTGGACATAACAGTAAGCCAAGGGTAGTGGTTTGTTGCTCCTACTTACTAGCAGGTAGGAGAAAAGCAGAAGCTGCGTTCACAGTAAACAGTTAACCATGTCTGACTATAATACGCAAACACACCCTGTATCAAACCTGGTTACTGATGCTGATCCTTAAGTCTAGAATTGTGTTCCTTACCAAGGTTTATTTTGCCCAGTATAAGTTTAATGTTCTGATTTTTTCCCCAGTACAAGGTAATTGTGCCAATGATGGGGGCTGTATCTGACCTGTGTGATGCACTCTCAAAATTCTCCGGGGTTCCTGCAGAAAATGTAAGGCTAAATAATATTGTGTGATAAATAAAAGGGTTCAGTTTTCTACAAAATGTTATTAGGTAAACTGATTCATGAATTATTTAAAAATAACTTTAACAAACATTATAAGAAGGTGACTTGATATTGTGTATTGGGCACATCTTTTAAAAGGTGGTAAATTTTTCTTTTTAGGGCAAGAAGTGAGGAATTACGTTCCACTTTCCACATGTTAAAATGTTGGTCTATACAGAAACTTAGATGAAAACAAACTGTCCTATTTCAGATAAAAACTCTGACAAGAACAGCTTGTCAACATGAGCCCATTCTCTGACCTTGTCCTTGTTCTGCTTGCCCTAATACCAACTATGTATAGCACTCATTTTGAAAGATGTCCCCAAGTGCTTGAAGTGAGCATTGGGTCGAAGTGAGACCTTGGATCCTTAGCACTGATGACTCCTTGATAATTATGCACATTCTACAAATATTTAATAGGAAGGGCATTCTTAGCAGAATTTGGTATCGTGTTGCAAATGTTCTGTATGTAGTTGAGAATTGATCTTGTGTAATAATGAAGAGTTATTTAAACTGGAAAGATTATCTATTTCTATATCTTATATAGCTCAGTCTGTAGATCACGAGGCTGTTAATCTCAGTGTCGTGAGTTCAAGTCCCACGTTGGGCAAAAGATTCCTGCATTGTAGGGGTTGAATTAAATGAACCTCATGGTTTCTTCCAACTCTAATTCTATGAAATCATCTGGTGAAAGACATCATCTTAATGTTTTATAATCAGATAATATTTAAGAGGAAAGAAAGAAAAATAACAATTCCTATTCTAATGGGCTCTTTGAGAGTGTATTTAATGGTGGTGATCTCATGCAAAACTTAAGGGCTATTCTAGAAACCAGACCAAATAAATGGGGATTTGAGGGAATAGGAGGGAATCCTATTCTGGTTAGTGTATTCAGGTCAGTTCCCACATACTTCTTTCGTCAGCTCCCTAATGTATATGATAGCCAACTTTAATTATCTTGAATTCAACTCTGTAAGCTGAAAATGGTGGAGAAGGTGATTGAGCTGGGAAAAGAACACATTTGGGATTAAGGAAGTAAAAAGAAGCAGTGGCTAGGCCAGTACCCTTGGGAGGAGAAGAACCCTGTTTCATTCCACTACCTAATTGCTTATTATCAGATCAAAGTTTTTGTTGCCAGTGGTTGTTAGGCATTCTCTTTGCCATCCTTTCAAGCAGCTGTTTTTCAAACTACATTGCCCATTTTGAAATCTTAAAGAGATTTTTCTCTGGGCAAGCTATTAAAGCAACCAGTTCTATTCCTTCAGTTTTGACATTTGTTTTCTTGGCAAACACAAGGAGTCTTAACTATTCCTCATCACTGAGATCCAGTATATTGTACCAGTTCTTTCATTTGACTGCTGGTGTTTTTTTGCTTAGTCGGCTTATTTAAGCATCTCTCATGAGTCACTTGACACCAAACTTCCTCTTGGGGTTGGGCTAGATGATCTTTGGGGTTCCTTCCAACTCTACAATTCTATTACTCTGTGATTGGAGAATATTGAAAATAGGAGAAATGTTCAATATTTTTCTTGAACTTGGCTTATATTTTGATTATCATTATGCTATTCTGACTTCCATTCTCAACTATTTCCTGTTTTTAGATGGTGGTGACAGATGTTTATAATCACCGATTCCACAAAATTTTCCAGATGGATGAAAGCTTAAGTCAGATTATGCCAAAGGACAACATCTTTGTGTGAGTAACCGATTCTTTGGGAAGAGTAGAGATAAGAAACTTCTGCTATGTAACATTTGAGTGTTTAGCCTGAAAAGATTATTTGGTACCCACAATTTATGTAGGTGATCAGTAGTTCTTACATTGTGTTGTATGCTGTTCTGATGAGATATCATGTGGTGTGGGACACATATTGTTTAATTAGTGACCTTTGAAGTGTTTGTGTGCTGCTATTTTCCTCTTGGGTTTTTTATTGTTTAGCTGTGCAGATGCCAATAGATTCTAGAAAACATTGGGGCTATGTTACATGGAATGCTAAATCTCCACTGAAATTTACTAACGTTTTTGAAACTTAAAAGAGCGTGAACATGTTTACATTTACATTGGGAAATCAGGCATGGAGAACTTGTGACAATTTGTAACTAAACCTTAAACTTTGGATTCTAGTTTTAAAGTTAGCTGTAAGCCTGCCTCACATACACCTTCCCCCAACTTCCAGTGTGTCTGCAGGTATTGTTTTCTGAGTATCTGTCATGTACACATTCCTATAAAGTTGTGTATACATGAAATGTTGGTGGATAAACATCATAAGCAGTACCTTGTCAGTCTTTTAGGAATGCACCAGTAAAACTGATCCTGGAGTTGGTCAGTTTGGGCAAGTTTGGTGCAACATTTATTTATAGTAAGTGGATGGGGCTTGTTCATCACTGTCAAGTAAGAAATGGCTAGAACAGAGACATTTTAAAAGAAGTATATTTGACATCTTACAATGCACCTCTTTTTAAGAAGTTTTTTTGTGTGTGTATATACGGTATACATGCATGGGAGCACACATACACATACTGTATTAGAATTGCATTTTGGATTGTATTCCTATTGTGTTGGAGCTATGAATACAAATATGAACTATAAAAGATGAGCCTTTAAACTAAGTTCCTAGCAATTGGATATGATTGCAGAATGTCACAAATCCAACTAAATTTGTCTATTTTTAAATTCCTAAAAGCTCTCTGTACTTAGGACTTCGTTAGATATTTGTGAATAGCAGATTATTTTGCACTTCTTTAATAGGAAACTTCAAAATAGTTAAAGTGAAGCAGATTGTGAAATTAGGTTAGGAGAAGTGGTGGTAGTGGCAGTACAGTGATTGACTATTGATATCAAGTGACAGTGAAAATTTGTCGGTGGCAATAGGAGGGTCTGGCTTTGTTTTGTGCAGTATTTATAGAGCTGCATCATTAAGCCTCCCTAAAATGATAACATGGTTTTGTTAAATACTAGGTAGGTTCAGAATAAGAATTTACTCATCCACAACTTGATTGTGGTGGATAAAGAGGCCAACCTAGCATAACTAAGACTTGGGTGGGCCTGATCTCACCCATCTCTCTGACCAGTTACTCGGTGCAACAGCAGGTCAGACTTCAGTGCTGGGGATAGAGGTACAGTGGTACCCTGGTTCTCAATCCATTCCGGAAGTCAGTTCCAAAACCAAAGCGTTCCAAAACCAAGGCATGCTTTCCCATAGAAAGTAATGCAAAATGGATTAATCCGTTCCAAGCTTTTAAAAACAACCCCTAAAACAGCAATTTAACATGAATTTTACTATCTCACGAAACCATTGATCCATAAAATGAAAGCAATAATCGATGTACTGTAATATAAAATAAATAAGACAGTATTGTAGATGATAAAAATTAAAATTATTTCCCCCCCTTACCTGCACTGATGATAGTCATTGTTTGGATGGGGGACTTTTATCCATTTCCAGTCACAAAATCAATCAGTAGCTGAACTGGGTTCCACACAGTCACAAAAACAAATCAATCAAAAAAGTCTCAAAAACAGAAACGGAAAGATAAATAGCAAAAAAAAGAGAGCACCAAACTTAATCCATTCCAGAAGTCCGTTTTACTTCCGAAATGTTCGAAAACCAAGGTGTAGCTTCTGATTGGTGCAGGTTCCCCAGAAACACTTCTGAAAAGCATTAGAAAACTGGAACACTTACTTCTGGGGTTTTGCCGTTTGAGAACCAAGGCATTTGAGAACCAAGGTACCACTTTCTTGACATAGTTCTTAGAATTTCAGTGCAGCTCACTAGTACACCTCTTGCCCTCAGGGCAGAATGAGAATGTCTTTACCTGATGTTGGGCCATAGAGACAGATTAGGGGTGCTGCTGGTATGCCGTCCACCCTGTTTCCCAACAGCCTTGATGGCTGTGGTGGTTGTGAAAATAGTATTGAAGGAACCCAGGATGATTGTCCTGGGTAACCTTCAGTGTGTGTGCCGAGGCTCTCAGGGCCAGTTTTTGAGTTCATGGTCTCTGTGGTAACCATGCATCTGTCTCATCATCTATCTAAGATGTGGTAGGACATAGCTTGGATCTTGTCTTTGCTTCAAGTGGTGAAAGTGGTAGTATCTGTCTCTTTCTGTGGAGTAGGGGGTGGGTGGGTTCTACAACACAGTCATCATGGTCAGACCACTTTCTGGTAAAGTTTGGAATTGTGGTGCCTACATCCCCCTGCAGGGGTGGAGGTCCATAGAGATTAATAGAATGCAGTGGATTCCTGAATGTTATGCAGGAGTTTCTGGTGGATAGGGTAAGTGAACCTGTCAAGGCCTTGGTCTCACTATAGAATGTCAAGATGAGATGGGCCTCTGACACAAATCCTCCCAAGTGCTCTCTTAAGTGCTGTGGAGTCCATTCAGTAGCCTGGTGCTTTGGGAGCTGCAAATGATGAAACAGGCTGCATTACACTAGAGTACAGGTGGTGGGCGTCTTGTTGAAAAGCAAACAAAACACTTTTGTAGAGGTAAAACCTCTCTTAACCAGAATTTAGCATCTCGGTTCTAGTCTACCTAAAATGTTTGTTTGTTTCTCTCCCCCCCCCCCCTTTAAAAAATATTTTTTATTGATTTTTCCATGTATACTTCTTCTAACAATCTTCGTAGTATAATTTCAAGTCTGGAAGGGAGAAGCCTCCTTTATCTTTTGTATCTATAAGTATTTTATACAGTGGTGCCCCGCAAGACAAATGCCTCGCAAGACGAAAAACCCGCTAGACGAAAGGGTTTTCCGTTTTGGAGGCGCTTCGCAAAACGAATTTCCCTCCTATGGGCTTGCTTCGCAAGACGAAAATGTCTTGCGAGTTCCTGCGGTTTTCACCCCTTCCCCCCCCCTTTTTCTAAGCCGCTAAGCCGCTTATCTGCTTATCCACTAAGCTGATAAGCCGCTAAAAGCCGCTAATAGCGCTAATCCGCTAAGTCGTCAATGGGCTTGCTTCGCAAGACGAAAAAACCGCTAGACGAAGAGAATAGCGGAACGGATTCTTTTCGTCTTGCAAGGCACCACTGTATTTTATTCTAGGTTTTTCCCCATTCCAGACGAACTTAGAAATATCTTTTTGCCAGTTTCTGAAGCAGACAAGATTGCTTATCCCCCCCCCCTTCTTTACATGCTTCATTAATTATGGCAGCTCAAAGGCAGTGCATGTTTGTGTAAAATGAATTCTAGATACAGTCCCTGATAGCAGTGAAGCTGGCAAAGACTCCTGACTAAGCCCCTGGCAAGACTCCGACAGTTAGCATACTGAGTTAGATGGATCAATGGAGGCTTCCTGACTAATGATGCTTAGACATGAAAGAATGGATTTGAACAACATTTTGAACTGAAGCATTTGAAGTTCTTCAAATGTAAAGTGAACTTTTAAGGTTTATTAACAAATGTGATTAATATATTACACTCTCCCTTATTTTGTATCTGCATTGCTCTTATACATTTGGAAGTTGATAATGGCTTGTCGAGGCATCTCAGTTCCAGCATTATGCAAATTATACTTTGTACTAATCCCATTTTAGAACCCAAATCATGATTTTGAGCTTTCAAGCATATATGCAGATGATGTTAGAGCTTTCATACTTGGTCTACTCAGCATTCCTATCTCTTGATACTGTGATCTTCTGGGTTGGAGTCATGGCCATAACCATGGTTTGTCAACTCGAGTCATCATACCCAGCTCTGGTTAGGACAAAGCACAATTTGAAAACACGTTTCAAAACAGGATTGTCTTAATTCTCATTTGCTAGCCTACCACAAACCATGGTTTGTCATTTCAGCTATTAGTGGCCTCATTCTCATGTATCTACCCATAGGTTACAAACATCTTCTGAGGTCCTGTTGGGTGTCCCACTACTTAAGGATGGTGTGCAGTAATGCAAGGGTGGACCTTTTTCATGGCAACACCCAGATTACTAAAGCTTAGTTTAGTGTTACATGTCCAAATCTTAGGGTCATGTGGTCCCCTCCATTTTCCTCCAGTGTAGTCACAAGAGAATCAGCTTTCAGCTTAATAGTAATAGTAGTAGTAATAATAATAATAATAATAATAATAATAATAATAATTTATTATTTATACCCTGCCCATCTGGCTGAGTTTCCCCAGCCACTCTGGGCGGCTTCCAATCAAGTGTTAAAAACAATACAGCATTAAACATTAAAAACTTTCCTAAACAGGGTTGTCTTCAGATGTCTTTTAAAGATAAGATAGCTACTTATCTCCTCATCTGAAGGGACGGCCTTCCACAGGGCGGGCGCCACTACCGAGAAGGCCCTCTGTCTGGTTCCCTGTAACCTCACTTCTCGCAATGAAGGAACCGTCAGAAGGCCCTCAGCGCTGGATCTCGGTGTCTGGGCTGAATGATGGGATGATGGGGGTGGAGACGCTCCTTCAGCTAATAATAGTTACTTGTTATGTCCAAACCCAGACAAGCTGTTTACCATTTATCAGGCTTTAGAGACTCAAATTTCAAATTGTGGTTCATGATCCTGTCTATTTCCTGAAAACATTGTTAATAGTAAGCACAGCTTGGATACAAGAAGTAATCTTGGTTAGCTGAAAAACGAAGCAAAAGTTTCCTCACATCCATGCCTGAGGATGAGAAGGGATTGGGATGCAGTACACAAAGACACTAAATTAGTGTAACACTAACTTAGGGTGATGTTGCCCCTGTTTGGTGAAATAGCATTCCTGATGAGATATGGCAGGCAGTCACTATTTGCACTTTCCTGCAAAAATTGAATATGTTTTTGTTTCTATGATAAACTCGCACCAATTCATTCTAAACCCATATATATGTAGCAATTAAAATGTAGGTGCCTGTATTATTTCTACTTGTAGGGCTTGAAGCTTCAGAATGTGCATAATGTAGACCTGGAAAATGGCACAGAGCAAAGGTTACCTCTATTCCTTAAGGCAACGGTGGTGATCAAAAATGAATCCCTCCACCCCACAGTTTTTAAGTGAGAGGGAAAATTTAGGTGAGCTGATCACCAATCTCCAGCATCTCCTCTGTTTTGGAACTTGAATTACCGGTAGTTCTATCATGTTTGCCTTTTTTTCTTTCTCAGTTGTGCTGTTTTTGGCACCATATTGCAAATATCGGAAATCACTTTTTTTTCAGTAGCTGGGAGCTAACAAAGAATTTCCAGTATTAATCTATTAGCTGAATTGCTCTCCAGGTGTATTGCATACATACTTTAACCAGTTCTTAGAGGATTGGTTAATGTGGTATGGTAGATGCGTTGGAGGCATTCATGAGTGGCAGGAGGATGTAAAGTTTGAGTCCAAGCATTTATAAGAACATGGTGGTCAGCAATTCTTGGGAAAGTTGCTTCTCCTACTGAATGTTCAGTTGACAGATTGTAATAAAGGTGATCTGCAAATCAATCTGGCAAAACTACATCAACATGCGTCACTTGTGCTGAATTCCCCCAGGCTAAACTAGAAGGGGCATTCAGCACTCAGTGCAGACACTTACTATTTTTTCCCCTTAGGTCCCATGATGCTCCGCCCCAACTAGGCTCCTGCTCCGATGTAAAGCCCCAGCATGTGCCATGATGGTGATATCACATCACCCAGGATCCTGCTGGAGCATGGAGCCAGCCTACAAGGGGTCAGGTAAGTGTCTATCATTGCACAAATATGCAAAGTTTTTGTCGGGTTTTTCCTTCCCAGGGGAAGCATCTTGGGATATGAGGCTGGAGAGATTTTATATGTTTGAGTGCCTTTGTTATCTTAGCCTGGATAATGGAGGCATTCAGCATATATGTTTAAAATTGATGAAACTTTGCCAAAATGATTTGCAGGTCACACTTAACTTACTGACATCAACTGCCATAATATTCTCATGCCAGTCACTTTACCCTGGTTTCCTGCCCACCTTACCTTGCATAGTTTCTCTACCCTTGTTTGCTTGGAACTGGTAAAAGACTGAATGGTTATGGAGATTTTGAACGTAGTATCTGAAATACAAGATTTATCCTATTACTCTTTGGTTTTCTCTCTGATAATGGGTTTTGGATGGGTGGTGGAATACAACTGTAAACTAAGATAAAATCTGACCCTAGAAATGCTCCTTCCTTAGATATTATATAGCCTGAAGCAAAATAGTTTTGAGTGATTCTGCTCTTTGCTTTAGAGCAGGGTTGGGTAACATTTTGGGACCTAAGGGACACATTCACTCCTAGCCTACCCTCTGAGAGTCACATAGCAGCAGTAGGCGTGGCCACTCCCACACATTCACATATATACACTCACCCAGGGTTTACATAGGCAGGCAGCTCCCCTCTTTAATTGATCCATGCAGATTAGATGAGGAGGAAGGGTTATCGCCCATTCTCCACTCTTCAAATGACTGATCTGATGACTGAGGAAGGGATCATTTGTAGCCACATTTGGATGCTGGGCTCTGCTGTCTACTTTGGCTATTTTTTCCCCTTTTGCAACTGTGGCCAAAATTGGTTGGTCTTGGGGATCTAGAAAAAAAATTAAGGCCAGTGTCTGAATCTAACTTAATTGAAGCATATTTCAGATTAATCTAAATTAACATTGTTAAAGAAATCAGAAAAATAAGTCAGGGCTAAATCTAGAGCAAACTTGTTGTAATTTGGGTCTTGAGTAAAAAAAGAAAGAAAAACAATATGTAAAGAACCAAGTACAGTGGTACCTCGGGTTACATATGCTTCAGGTTACATACGCTTCAGGTTACAGACTCCGCTAACCCAGAAATAGTACCTCGGGTTAAGAACTTTGCTTCAGGATGAGAACAGAAATCGTGCAGCGGCAGCAGGAGGCCCCATTAGCTAAAGTGGTGCTTCAGTTTAAGAACGGACCTCTGGAACGAATTAAGTACTTAACCTGAGGTACCACTGTAGCAACTTTGCACATTAAGCTAACCAATAATACCCATTTTAAGCTATATTTTCATATCAATAATATTCTATTTAGGGTTATTGTGGAGGTTGTTAACAATAGTGGGCAGTTGCAATGTTTATGTACTTAGGTGTACAGTTGGTTGGTTTGTTTTACTTACACAGTATCAATAGGATACTGTGTAAGTAAAAATCTGGATGAATTCACAGGCACCAAATGTTGAGGTACAGCAAGAGGAATACCTCCCTATATTCATGCATACAGATTGTGTTTCCTTTCAGTGTGAGAGGCAAAAGGCTTTTTGTTTTGTTTTGTAACCTTGGTAGGTACAGTGCCTCAGTTTTGCCACTCAGAGAAGTGATGAGGAATCACTACAAGGCACCATTCTGAGTAGGGCTACTACTACATGCATGGTGGAAGTGCTAGTAGATGGGAGGACTTTCATATTCATGGGAGGTGTTGAGAGAAGATACAACTTGCAAGTGTTGCAATAATGAGGAGGCTTGGTCGTCTGCTGTTTTTTGGAGCTGTGCCTGAGGGAACAGTACTCCACTTCTTCACTTTCTTTGTCCCAGATGAGTTTCACAGGTCTTTTCCTTTTTCGCTATGGGTCCTGTGCTCTTTTTCTCATTCTTTTGACCCCCTCCCCCCGATCTTTATGCACCCTTCAATCACCTGGTTCTCCTTGACTCCTAACAAATATCCTGTTTCCTAGCAAGCTGCTTTATTGTTCCAGTGCTAGGTCATACAGCATTAAATTCTACATGGCTCTAGTTGTTGTCAAAGGTTTGTTTAACGGGTGTTTGTGAATGCCTGTGGGTACAAGTTACTGTCTTGGGTTAACACCATAAGACTGATCACTAGATGTTTTTGCATTGCATGTCTCCAGGCAGGGCCCTCATTACCTGGTAACTTTTGACACTTTCTAAATAAAACCGTATCTAATTGTTCAAAGTAAAGGGAGAAGGAAATGGTTTATTCAGTCATGAGCTTAGAATCAGCTCCTATTTTAAGAACTGTGATGTAGAATATGACTCTTCAAGTGTGAATGCTTAAGACTGGCATGACACTCTTACCAGTTCTGAAAGGACTGAACTTTGCTCACCATTCTTCTCTCTTTTGTACAGATACGAAGTTTGTAAGTCAACGGAAGATGGTGCTGAATGCATCACTCTTTCGGTTTACTTCAGAGAAAAGAAAGCAAGACAATCCAGTGCTGCTCCGGGGACTGTTCTCTATGGGCAACCACTACTCATAGCTATACCCAAACACAAGCTTACCCTGGATCACTTGTACAATGTTATATTGGAGCGGATTAGGTGAGTACAGGACCTCTGTGGCATATAAGTTTACTCATTTCTAAGTCCAATCATCTCCGTTTCTCCAATTGCTTTACAATAGGATTGTTATTAGATGTTACTAGTTTGTGTGCCCCTAATTGTTATTGTTCTGCATCCACTGGTAGCTTATCAGTATGAGTTTGAAACTGCAAGTACTTCCATAGTTGTAGAATTTTCTGGCAAATGTCTTATATTAACTTGGTTGGTTGAAACTCTTCCTTTATATGAACCCAAAAAGAATCTAAGATCAAAGACCAACTTTTTGTTACTAGCAGCTATCAACCAGATACCTCTGAAAACTCAGAAGCGGCACAAGAAACTCCTGGCCCTTATCTGTGTATTGCTTCTGTGTATACAGGTTACATTAAGCTTCCATGAATTTCTCTTTGCTAAAAAAACTCCACCCCAAATCTAAACTAATAGTCATCACACAATGCATGCTTAACTTAAGGAACTGAACTAAATTAGTTTGTTTATCTTGATGTTACCATATTTGTGAAAATGTTGATTATATTACAGCATTCTATATCCTAAAAGAAAACTCTTATGGTAATAACATAAACAGTGAATCAATGAAAAATTGTAAGGATGTGTGGTTATTGTTTATGCTTTCATATCTCAGTTTGTTTATTTCATATTTTCTTTTACATATCTTACCAATTTTCAAGGAAATTCAAGGGCTTTAAGGATCCTTTTATTTTATATGTGTATGATAATCGTAGTGGGTGAGGAAATATTTCTGTACTTTCAATCTGGCTGCTTTCCTGATGAGATAGATACCCAACTCCCATCAACCCCAGTCAACATAGGAATGGTAGGAATTGTAATCATCAACATCTAGAGGAGATTTTGCACTAATTGTCCTTTTCTCCTAATATACCTGCCTTTCCAATAATGGGTCACTCGTGTCAGCGTTTAATGAAAAAAATAATTTATGTGTTTCAGTCGCTATGTAAAAGTTTCCTTAAAAGAAGAATGTTCTGAAGGATGTCCAGATAGTGAGAATTGCAATGGCTCCAGTAGCGTGTCTGAAGGTAAATTATCCTAAGATGGGTATTATTTAACTAAATCTGTATTGTCTAAAGTAGTAGACATGACTCCTCAATAGTATTATACATCCTGTAGTAGTATACAACCTTCTGTGCTTTAGAAATATTCTTCAAATAACACTATTAAGTATATTGCATGTTGTGATAACTTGCAAAGTTGGGTACAGACTCTTCCCTGGTTCTCTCTGATTTAGCCGCATTCCTTTCAAAGCTGCTGTTGCAATCATTTGCTCATTAGTTTTTCAGACAAAGGATATTATAAATGCTATGGAGGAACAACAAAAGTGAAAAACAATCTTTAAAATGTGTTTCAGGTGATGTTGAAGAAATGGAACATCAGAATGGAGAGGAAGACAGTAAGGAGAAAATATCAGAAACAGATGCCTGCAAATCAGAGGACTGCATCCAGGATGACCTGGAAAAGGAAGGCCTGCATCACAGAAGGCATCTCTTTAGCTTCAGTCTTGTGAACTCTTATGGAACATCAGAAATAAACTCCCTTAATACAGATGGGAAAATCCTCAAGTTGAGTTGTAGGTATCTCCTCTAATTGTCATCCTAGACACACCTCATCTTTGGCAGATTTACATGATGTTATTGCTTTTCTTCTTTTCTTCTTTTCCAGCTCATGCAACTCTTGCTATTGATTGGGATTCTGACACCCGAAAGTTGCTTTTTGATGAACATGAGGCACAGGTGATTAGCGTTCTCCCACCTTTTAAAGGGCACAGCTGTAGTCTGGCCCCTTATAACTGTTGGCAGGGGGTTAGGCAAGATTATGTGGTTTATTCTGCCTTTGTACTTTGATAAAAGTACTGAGGAAATAGAGCAATGTCATAGAATATTGACAACAGGTCATTATCAGCACCAGCAGAGTGCCATTCACAAGGCTTCTCAAGAGTTGGTGATCAGCTGGTGGTTCAGCTTTGTGCACACCACTTACCACTGAGCTTTGCAAACCCCATTTTGGCTGACCCAGGTCTTTACCTGTCTCACACTTGACATCATATGTGTGATTACAGAAACGGTATTGTACCATCTTTGTATGAGTAAAGTGTACGGAGGCATTACCAGAGAAGAGGAGGGCAAAGAATCAAGCTGAAATAAAAGTTGCAGACAATTAGTATAGAAGGGTTTAAAGTATTCTCCAGTGTGGTGTGTTAATTTTTAGAAGGTTTAACATGCATCTTACACTTGAGGAAAAAACATAATGTATATTTCTTTTTTGGTAGGCATTTGAAAAACACAACAGTATGTTTCAGCCACAGAAGAAGAAAACTACCGTAGCTCTGAAAGATTGCATAGAACTGTTCACTACTATGGAAACACTTGGTGAACATGATCCATGGTAGGTTTGCTGTGTTTTCTCATAGCAATAACATCTCTGGACTGTGTTTAGCAACTGACTAAAGCATGGATATTATCTATGCATTTTGCCCTGTAGGTCATGTAGAAAAGGTAGCTCAGACTGATTTCATTTAGTCACTTTTGAGGTGGCTTGATTTCACATGGTTAAAGAACAGCACTTTTTTCACATGTGGTAAGAACAGCGCTTGACCCATCCTGGAAAATATTAACTTCTTTGTACTACATGCATATAAGAATTATAACATGCTGTCAAAAGGAAGGCTTACATGATTATGTACAGTTGCATTAATAGCAATAATAGGGTCCAATCCTATGGATTAAGGAAAGCCTGGGCAAAAATACCTGTTTCAGGTAATCACCCTGTGATTATCTGTAGGCTACAGTGTCATAAGTAAAATTTCCCCAGATGATGTAAGTGATCTTACAGGTTTATACAGGCAGCTGCTATTTCTACAGAACTAATGTACTGCTGGGAAACTTGTGTAGGCCAGCCACAAAGGCTACCCCTTCTATCTTTGGACATTGATACCTTTGTCTCAGCACACATACATCTGTAGACTCCAGCACAAATCTCTTCTGTTCCTTCCTATCTCTGGATGTGGGCTTTGCAAAACATTCCAACTTGCTATCCTGAACTGGATATGCTGAGCTGAACTGAACTGTGACTGAACTGAAATGCTGGACTTAACATGAAGCTACACTCTGGTATACTGGCGGATCAGACTACCCACTGGAAGACAAATTGGAGGCAAAAAGTGGCACAGCATTTTCACAGTGCAGTCTAGTTGGGGGCTCCTTGAGAATCCATCTGTCAGTATTTCCTCTTCTCTGATTATTGTTCCTTAGCTCTCTTTGCCACCTCATCAGCATGGACATCCAATTTGCTGGCCTTGACAGGAAGGTAGCTCAAGCTTTTCCTAACTGCAGTCTTGCTGTTATGCCAGAACAGAACGTGATGTTACATCCAGTTTTCCAGCCTGGTCCTTATTCAGGGCATGGTTTCTGTGTCTCCTCAGTATTATTCATTTTTTGTCCCTAAGGTTTTTTATTAAATATATACAAATGTAAATGTTTTCAAAGATTAGAAAGGAGGAATAATAATAATAATAATTTTTTTTTACCTTTCTCTTTGGTGTTCTTTCAGGTACTGTCCCAATTGCAAGAAACATCAACAAGCCACTAAGAAATTTGATCTCTGGTCACTTCCACGTATTTTAGTAGTACATTTAAAACGCTTCTCATATAACAGATACTGGAGGGATAAGCTTGACACTGTGGTTGAATTCCCTATCAGGTAGGATTTTTGGTTGCATTGGTGGTCAGAGCAAAAAAGAAATACAAATAATTGGGGTTCACTGACTGGAGAACCCAGCTGGGAACTAGAACCTTGGTACACAGGCTGGATTTTAGCCTTCAAAATGTGAGGAGCCAGAAGCATGTCTCACAGTTTTCTACCATCCACTTCAGTGGTCGATTAATATTTTACAACAACATAGTGCACTAGAGGTTAAGAGCTGGATTCAGCTAAATAGTTGCACTAGCAGGAGCCAACAGAATGGGGCTTTCCCACTCCCCCCCCCCCCCCGCCCGCATGCCTTCCACCAGCTCCGAGTGGTTCCCTAGGACAGAGTGGTAGGAGAGGAGGAGAGGGAAGATGGTTCCATCTGGCATGCAGAAATGCTTGGATTAATGGAACTATCGTAGTGTGATGTTGAATTTCTCCCTAAGTCTGCTGCACAGTCAGAGCCTTGACATATACATTGGTACCTCAGTTTTTGAACGTAGTTGAATGTTTCGGAACTTGAACACCAAAAACCTGGAAGTAAATGCCACAGTTTTCAAACGCGCCTTGGAAGTCGAACAGGAAACGTGGCTTCCATTTTGAGTTTTCTGTATTGAGGCTTCCGCTTTCAGTTTTTGAACGTTTCGGAACTCGAATGGACTTCTGGAACAGATTATGTTCGAGAACCAAGGTACCACTGTATATGCATCCAGGACTTGATTTGGATGTGGGGTATAGTAGAGGCAGAATAGAAAGTCAAAAGTGCCTGGCCCTGATCTTACGCCTGCTGTTTCTGTTCACCGGAGGGTATTGAGGTCTAATATTTTCTCTGTAATTCTGTAGCACTGGAATATATGATAAGTCCAACTCTGAACAACAACTGCTAAGCTACCATATTCGAGCACCTCTCCCAAAAGTTACTTGAGGTTAGGTCACACAGTCAGTTTTGTCTCAATGCACTTTGAGAATGCATTTGTACAGTGCCTCATGCAAACCAGGCTTTCCAATGTCCACAGATGTTGCAATCATGGAAATCACCCAGCATTGGCTGCAACTGAAAAAATTGCCACTACATTTGTGGTGTATTGTGGAAATGCCTGTTCCTGCATCTGCAGGGACATTGGGGGAGCACTGTGTGGTTATTGAGGTTGATATTGTGAACTGGCTTTCCTGCTAGGAGTTAGCAGTGGCAGTGAAGTCACTTACTGACGCTAAATATTGGGATATTTAAAAAAGAAGTGTTGGGTGCTTACAGCACTGTCTGGGAGCTCATGGAAGTCTTTTTATTTGTCTTGAGGTTTCAGTATCACCTTGCACTTGTTGCTGGCTGACCTTTCCCTTGTGACTCTTTCTTGTAGGGATTTGAACATGTCTGAGTTCGTTTGTGACCCGGCAGCAAGCCCATATGTGTATGACCTCATTGCTGTTTCCAACCACTATGGAGGCATGGGTGTTGGCCACTGTGAGTAATTATGTTCTTTCTGGATGTGTAACTGCAGAATTTCAAAATGTTCCCATTAGATAATATGCAAGATAAAAGGAACTTAGTGAAAGACCTGACAGATTTCAGCGCAGGCTCCCCCCACCCCAGGTGTTAGTCAGGCTTACTGGGTATGGACTATAGTAGTATTTTAAAACTGAATTGAGTACTCTGTGGGCAGAAAAATGCAGTTGCTCCTTCAGATAAGATGCTCTGGTGGATGGAACTGCAACTTGTTGAAATACTGTACAAATTTAAACTCTGGTTTCACAAAACAGGAGCAGGGGTGATCCAGATTTCAGCCCACTAATGTAATGCCAAAGTAGATAGGGCCTAATATAAATGTGTTTCCTAGTACAAGCTATTTGTTGCTTATTCCTACTGGTTGACATCCACTGGTCCAGAACAATGGGTTGATCTCTGCTCCATCAAGTGAGAAGTTGGCTCTTTGAAGAAGGGTTTGACTTGGGGCTGGTTTATCAAGCTCCTTCCATTCCCCACTCTGCCTCGTAAAAGGACTAAGAGAAACTCTTCAAATGTGGTCTTGACTTTTGAACAATGCCTGTGCATCCCTGATTATGTAAAGGCAGTCACCATTCCCTATGAGTGTGCATTTTGGAGGTGGGGCTTAAAAAAACAACAACTTGTGAGTTGCGTGTGTACCACACAAATGCTCATTGGACCTTTGCTATTAAAAATGTGAAGCTATGCCTTGCCCCAATGCAGTGCTGCGCCTTCTCAGTAACTTTCTCTTTTATTATAACTAGAGTAAATGCCTTCTTAAACCAATAGCCTTTGCTCTGCTTCAAATCAAGGCTTTCTTCCTCTGTCCCACTGAACCTCCATCACATTTGTACCACTGGAGGATTGGGACTAGCATCTTTGTAGTTGCTCCTGTTGCACCAAAAATACCTGTGCAAAACATAAAACCATTCAATTAAGTTGTAGAAGAGAATCTACAAGTTACATCTGATTAAACTGTTCAAGGTTTGCCACATATTTGCCACAGATAGCAAATCAGAATGTTTTTCTAATCTCAAACTATTAATGGCTCTTCATGATTTATTCATGCTCCTTTTGGCCATTGTCAGCTAGGCACAAAGTGGCCTTTGATTACTGAGTTTAACCAAAAAAAGCTACTGTTAAATGGAACTGTGGGCTATCAGCACTTGTAAATCTCACTCTGTACCTCTAAACAAGTCCATTATGTCTCGTCTGCTTCCCTGGTAGATACTGCATATGCTAAGAATAAAGTGAATGGCAAATGGTACTACTTTGATGACAGCAGTGTGTCTCCAGCATCCGAAGATCAAATAGTGGTATGTATTTGAAGTCAACTGAATATACCTTGATGTACTCTGTAACTTTTAGAATTACAGGGGCATTGCTCAGTACTTAAATTGAGGCTCAGACCAACAATACACATTTTCATCGCTGCATAGTTCTATACATTAAGATGCTGGTTGACAGGGATTTCATTGGCACTTCACCTTTCAGTGTGCCTGGCTGCTATGTAAGCAGTGTGTTTAAAACCCTTTTTTTTAAAAAAGGGCATGAGATCTGAGATTCAGCTCTCTCCCCCCCCCCCCCGAATACTCCCTAACAATGTTTATGCAGCTGCTAAATCGGCACAGTTGCGAGGTAGGAATGGACATGCAGGATGTTTCCTAAAAAGAATTGAGGCATACACCTGGAAACTCATAAGGAAGATGGAGCTGAGTGCAGCTCTGTTTGACTTGGTCAGACTTTCTTGACACTGTTTGCCTAAATCACTTTCAGGAATGAATGGTGGATTATCTATTTCTATCAAACACAGGTAGCGAACATAGGTCCCTCCAGATGTGGCACTACAGTTTCCATTGGCTCCAGCCAGTATGGTGAACGGTCAGGGATGATAGAGAGTTGTAGTCCAAAACATGCAGAGTGCACCAAGTTGTGGGAGGCTGCTCTAGATCTACAGAGCTACTAGGGAACAGGGTATTGGTACTGGGACTTCTCTTGCATGCAGGCTTGAAGACCAATTTAATCCCATTATTTCTCACCTTGCCTTGCAGACAAAAGCAGCATATGTCCTCTTCTACCAACGTAGAGATGGCATGCTCAAGGGAAACCCCGCTCCTTGCATAAGCACTGAGCTGAAATCTGAGGAATGTGATGGCATGGATACCAACTGAACCTATGTGGTGGGGTTTAAACAAGTCATATTGCTAATTTTAAAAGGCATCCAAGAACTGATTTTTGTAAGAATCAAACAGGAGTTTCAGTACAGAAGGACTCAATGAGCAGTAACTATGGATAGCATAGGGAAGCAATAAGATGTCAAGGACTTGGGTATATCATAGCCAAAGAGCTTTTAAACAAATAGTTATTCAATAAAGTGTTATCTAAATCTGACTGTGTAGTCTGGCAGAAACTGTGTGGAAGCAGGAGCTATGCTGTATGACTGGAGCAATGCATGAAAGTGGGGCTGTGTTGCAAGAGGAAACAACATTTGACTGTAAGTAGAACTCTGGTTTGAGCTCTATGCATTGCAGAAGATGCCTGAGTGCTTGTGTTTCCAGAGTAAAAGAGAAGTGAACATTTGGCACAAGTTCCAATCTTGCACAGCACATTTTGGCACTATGTTCCTGTCAGTCCCTTGCTGACATGGCATGGTGAGCTTGTGTGTGCTTTTAATAAAAAGAGAAAATTGCATATTTGTTCTGGCTCATTGTGTCCCATAAAGGAGTCACAATCCCCACATTTTCTTGTTGCGTGCTAATAAAACAATTATTTAGGATCCGTCCCAAAGATTAACTCTCCCCCACCCCCAGCCTTTCCAGCTGCAGTATTCATGGGGCCTATTCTTCACACCAACTCACATGAAGACTTATATGCTCTGAGCTTCTTCCTGGGCTTCTTTATTCAAGTGTCTCATTGGGGAGCTAAAATAACTTTCCCTGGTAGTTTTTGAAATTCCGCTGTCAGCTGTCTTCTATTTCTCTGCACTTTCAGCCACACCATGAAAAATTCAGAGTCCATCTCTTGAAGGCTGCGTAGGAATCAGTGTCCAGTGGCATATGTCCTTTTGGGTGGTCTCAGACACACTATTTTTCTTTCTAGCCATTTCATTTCTCTTTTTGTAATCTTCTGCTATCCTCATACCTCCTTAGTATTTTTTTCTCATTGGCTGAGAGATGGCAAGAGTAAATGTTGTTTGAGTTCTTCCTACCCACAGCCTCCTCCTCCACGGAGGATGATAGACAAGAACCTTCTAGGAAAGGAGCTTTCAGGTAACGCCGTGGAATTCCCATGCACACTGCTATGACACCTTAAGGCATTTCCCATTTAGTGTCATGGCTTTGAAACTACCTTGGCACCTGTGTAAAGGTGTTTCATTTTTGTGCTCTGAACACATTCCCACGGATTCCCTTCAGCAAACTAAGAAATATTCCTCTCCCAGACTGCTTCTGTGCTGATCTTTATCAGCATGACGTCAGGCAAGTGGTAGCCAGTGGCATCGTCAGGCCGCATCATTTTAACAGAACTGATTAAAAGTGATTGTGTTCTTTTTAACTTACAGAGCAGAAGAGTCCTCATTGCTGTCAGCTGCATTTTGCTCACTATCTTCCAGTGATTACTATTGCGTTCTCCAGGATAGTCCTTTTAAACACTGAAATTTGAGTTGTTTGGTTCAGTTGCTAATGCTTCCAGGTTCTTTAATTGATTTGAGATCTTGTCTCAACTGGATATTATTTTCCTGCACACTTGGGTTGGTGGGTGGGGTTAGGGCTGGAATTATTTAAAGGCTAAGTTCAAACTGTAGCATTGCACTGTTTTGTTTTTTTCCTGTTTTTCTGGGTTATATTTACTTTGGAATGTAACATTTGGACAGATAAGGAAACAGATATTTAAAAGCAAAGAGCAATTTAATGTAACCATATGTATTTCTGTTCCATACTGTTGCAGCAATCTTTTCACTGCCCTGTATGGTCAGATAGTGTGCACATTTGTGTTTGGGTGATTTTTGGGCTCCTGAACTAAATTTCTTCTAAATGCTGTAAAGATGGTATTAGGAACCTGGATTTGCCTCTGACCAGGCTGGATCCTAGCTGGTGTGTACATTCTGTATAGTGTCAAAATCTGTTTTTAGACTAGCACTTTGTAAGTGACTGGCTTTACTGTATAAAAGGAAAAAAAATTAAAAAGGAGTGGATTGCACTTGAGTGTGGACTTTGTTTTTTCTGTATGGTGGATGGGGATTTGAAATAGATACTCAAACCTGTATCTCTAGTTTTTAATGGGTAGTCTGTATGAAACACTGCAAATGTTATAGGAACTTTATTTTCTGTGGAAGTGTGTGTTTTGGAATACAGTGGTGCTCTGCAATTTTATTATTGATTATTTATTATTTAGACTTGTTACTCATTTGTTACCCAAAGGATTCCAAGTGACTTGTGTTTTAAAAATCATGGTACATGTAGATAAATGTGCCCAGGATATGCATGTAGATAAATGCATAATTCCAAAAAATATCATCTCTGTCTGTAAATATATATATATATCTCCTCTCTCCCACCCCCTCCCAAGGAAATAAAGTCATAGCAAACCAGCACTATATACAAGGTTGCGAGAGCACAGTAGTACCTAGTACAAATAAATTTGATCAAAATTAGCTTTATTTTGAAATTGCTTCTGAAAACTCTGGGCCAGCTTTTATCTGTAAGGTATTCAACTAGCACATCCCATCAGAGCAAGGATTTCCATTTGCTGAGACATTAATTTCCTATTTGGCTTGGGAGGAAATAGCTTTATCTCTGATTCCCATTGTAAAAAGTAGATCTGAATGACTATAGTGTAAGCAATGTATTTGATGACACTAACTTAAGAAGCTTTTATTATTATAAAGCATTAAAGGTGGGGTAAGTACAGTGGTACCTCAGGTTGCAGGTGCTTCAGGTTACAGACTCCACTAACCCAGAAATAGTACCTTGGGTTAAGAACTTTGCTTCAGGATGAGAACAGAAATCATGTGATGGCAGCGGGAGGCCCCATTAGCTAAAGTGGTGCTTCAGGTTAAGAACAGTTTCAGGTTAAGAACGAACCTCTGGAATGAATTAAGTTCTTAACAAGAGGTACCAATGTAATGGAAAAAGACAAGACCAGAATATATTTACAGTAATACAAACTATAATTTACACCTGATACCATTGTGCTGGCTACGCCTAAAATATTTTTGACTATGTAGGCAAGATTATAAAATGGATTAGAGGTGCATCTCATGTAAAAACATTATTTTTGTCATTTTGATTTCTAAAATGGAACTAGTTTTCTTTGTTAACTTCTCCAGCTATGTGATCAGAGTATGGAAAGAATTAAAATTACTGTTAAAGGACAGTTGGAAGAAAGTTGAATAACTGATTTCCTTCTTTGCCAATCCATGTTAAAATGTGGGGGTTCTTGAGTGAATCCTAGTATAGTATTAAGTCCTACATTGGATCAGCTATGGAGCAGTGCCAAGGAAAAGGCAGAGGTGACAGAAAGATGCCAAAGAGATAAAGAACTACATAACTTTTAGACATAGGGAAGTTTTTAATGTTTGATATTTTACTGTTATATATATGCTGTCAGATGGCCAGAGTAGCTGGGGAAACCCAGTAAGATGGGTATAAATAATAAAATTCATTATTCTTATCATTGATTGCCTGCTTTGGGGTGAGGAGCCTGTGGTCATCCAGAGGTTGCTGGATTACAGTTCCCATAATTGCTGATCATTGGCTAGCTGGGGCTAATGTGAGATGGAGCCCAGTACCCTCTAGGACCACAGCCCTAGGTTATGTGACAAGCACTAGGTAAAAAATGCTAGGTGGGAAACATCAGTTGGCATCAAGAAGGTTATGTGGCGCAGAGATGATTTTACTCAAAGTTGATTTTGAAATGGTCTGTCTTATGCTGTTGGGCAAAAGGCACCAAGTACAATCTTGAGAGAAAGTTCTAGCAGAGGAGAAAGGTTCCGTGACAGTTGAAAACCTTCAGTAGAGGGGGGAGGCAACAGACTGTTTACTAGAAGTATCCAGATCCAGTTGTTGATCATCCCCATGTTACTCAAAAGTGCTTAAGCAATCGATCTTCTATCCTGCACTTGTCTTGATATTGGGACGACTTGGTAAACCATCACAACAGGTGAACAATTCAGAGTTGATTTGTGTGTAGGATGGATTGCTCCACGTTCAATTTACAAGGGGCATTTATTCAAACTATGAAAGCGTGTTAAATTACTCGTTAGCACTTATTAACCACTCAGTAGTCACAAGAGTTGAAAAAATGGTCCATTCTTATACCTTGTTAATAAATGAAGTGAAAGGTTGTTGACTGCAAGTAAAGAACCAGGTAAGCTGTAGTGGCTTTCTGGATATATTGGGATAATATAACAGGATTTCTATGGCTGGGTTTTACTAGAGCAAGTGTCTAGTAAAACTGACACACACACCTTAATTGACACAAGCCTGATGAGTTTTGAATAAGTTTTCGAGCAAGAATTTGAAGGTTAATATTGCAGGTGCCTGCTAAATCTCTATTGGACGTTCATTCCACAGGAGGTCAGTAACACTGAAGGATCAGTTTTGTGCTGATGTCAAATGTGCCTTACCAACTTGGGGGACAGCCATTGATTCTCCCACAGGTATTGGTGATCGAGCTGGGGTATAAGGGTCCTCCTTATCCTTACAGCCTTGTAACGTAGATTAGGCTGGTCTCAAATTCACCTGACAAGTTTAGCAGCTGAATAAGGTTTTGAAGACATGTCTTCCTGAAGAAAGTCTAGCAGGAAGTATTGTATGCTATGCAAATGTCAAACTACAATGGATTATAAGTAGCCCTGAATAAAACAATCTAAAGTGTACTTCAGCACTCATATAAAAATCATGGCCTATGTGTGAAGTATTTGAAAAATTGCATCTGATTTTTTTTAATCCTTTTTGTTTTTAATGTTGCATTAACATTCAGTAATCCATCTGTGTCAAGGACATAGTATATTGAGAAAAGGAAATGCTAGGATTAGCTGACTGCACTATAACTGAATGGATTGGCAACTTAGTATTGATTTCAATCTGTGCGCACCCTCCCAACTTTATATTTTCTTATATAACCAAACTCCTGGACAACGTGATACTTCTTCCTTTCAGGTGAGATGTCAGAAAAGCTGAACAGATGCCGTAAGGAGCTAACTGCAGCTATTGACAGAGCAGTGGAAGACCTCTTGGTTCCTTTCCCCCCCTCCCCAGATTCCACCACTGATCCGAACTTTGACTTGCAGACAGCACAGCCCTCTTCACCCCTAAATGCAGATCTCTTTAGTCAGAAGGGAGAACTTACTCTTTCAACTGTGTATTGCCCCCAGTCATCTTTACCAGTCTCTTCCACTCCTGAAAAGGAGAATCCCCTCTTCAGGCCAAACTTAATTCCAGTGACTACTGCTTCCAACATTCCCTGTACAAAACGGGAACCCTTGACAAGCAAGGAAAACACATGGCTACATCCTCCCATCTTCATGGCTGACCGGCAGTTTTTCATCAGTCCAGAAGACAGTGAGAGATGGAGGAAAGGACATCTAAGGTATGCTCTGCTTGTCACAGGCTTAATTTTTGTCTTAGGATGAATAGCACTGAGCTTCTATTCGGATGGCTGTTGATGTGGCTTCAGACTGGTCCAAAGAGCTGGCTCAAAATATGTTGTCACATGAGAAATACATTTATTTATTAATTAACAATTTGCCACCTTTCAGAGATGCTCAAATCCCACTGCCTTACTCTGTGGAATGGTAAAGCACAGTGTTAGGGTGCTCCTCATGGTTCAGTTTTAGACCACCTCTACTAATTGTTTTGTAATTGCTGGTGCAAGCACATTTATTTCTCAACATACAGGAAAGTTCTAAACCATGATTCAAAAAGCTAAGATATACTAGTGTAAAATTTTAGTAGAGATCATACACTTTAGAGAATGTTTAACTGAACAATGTCTCCATACCGTGTTTCTGTGGTGTTTAGCAAACCTGATGAAAGGCCTGTGAAGTCAGAAGGAAGTACAAGTGCCACTGATGTTCCTCCACAGAGCCCGAAAGATCTTGCCAATATGAGTGGTAAGTGTTGTCTGCCCTGCTTACCAGACATGGCTTTTTAAAACTGGCACTGTAAAGAGCAATTGAGTTGCATACCTGCAGAGTCTGTAATAGACTGTGTAACCTGGTGAGGTATCTTTAGTTATTTCTCCATTACATGAACAAGTTTTAATCAAGTTTTTAACCAATAGCTGCTAGAGTGAATGCATTATTACAGGGTGTACCATGGCAAATAATTTCAGCATAAAGCCAAGGGCTTGAACAGCAGAAAAGGTTAGCATGCATATCCTTGAAATAAGACTTTCTGACTTGGAAACAGTTACATATGGCTAGGGAGGAATACTTTAGACCAGGATGGCTAACCTTTTGGACCCAATGATTGATCTGGTGAATATGGAGATGGAGGCTCTGTACTCTGATACTTCCATCACAATGGCAATGCCGCTTCTTTCCCACTCACCAGGTAATTTATCAGGTGAGTGGGAGACCATTTGCATCCTGAACTTGCACAAGCCTTCTGAGAAGTACTCTACATGCAGGAAGAATTGAATGGGTAAAAGAATTAACCACCATCCCTGCCAAATTACTGGGGGTGAGGAGAGAGAGAGAGAAGAGAAGGGCATAGAAAAGTCTTGGCAGGCAGGATGCAGCTCATAGGTGAATCATCCCTTCTTTAGACCACTGTGGCCCAATTAGCATTCATAATTTAGAATCCTTCACATCCATTGCTACACACTTGCTTTCAAGCCATCACCTATTGACAAACATGAAGATACTTTACCCCAAAGCTGGAAGGGAGATATTTGAGTAATTGATATTAGAATGCTAAAAGCAGTGGGTTGGGTTCCTCTTTAAAGGGAAAAAAGCCTAGTACTTGCACTTACTTTACATGTTGGCCAATGGAAGCTTAGCAGGAGTGTTTATGCTGAAAATCCCTCTATGTAACAGCTATTCATCAACTTGTGCAGATATTTAGGGGCAGGACTGATAAGTTGCATTCTTGTTTTTACACTGAAGATAACCCAGCTATTTGGCCATCAGAGAGGATGCACAGGAAAACTGACTTTGAGAATGAACTTCAGCAGATGTCTAGGCTCTCAAGTGAACTGTTTCCTCTAGATGAGGCCTCAGCCTTGGATCCGAGTGCACAGATCGGTTTCAGAAAGGTCCTGGAGCATACCTTAGAGGATGAAGCAATTATTGAGACACTGCTGGATATGGAAGAGGATTACAAACCAAACAGCTCCACCTTGCAGCAGCTGCAGTAGAAAGGCTGGTGTGAGGTGTGAGCTATTTAAGATTTGATAATTAATGCTTCTGAACCATGGAAACTTAGGCAAATAATCCTTTCTGTTGCAAGATGCACTATTAAAGTGATTTACAATAGTGTGACGTTATAGTGTTTTCCCCACAGGCTAATGAACACTGAACATTATCTAGGCCTGGATCAGAAGATACTACCCTTAAGATATTGTCTTCCTGTCTTTTGAGGAACAACTTATCAGCAATGTACATGACAAAGGGTAACTGATTATATAGTCATGGTTTCCCACTACATTTGTCAAGCAATGGTATGGTACAAATCCAACTATCTACATTATGGCAAAACTGCCTTAAAGTTCTTCAAGCTTTTAGCTGCCTCATTTTGTAAAGATATTCAAGAGAAAATGCTTGCAAGGACAGGATGAAATATTGTGAAAGTGATTTTAGAAGTAAGTAACTACAAAGTGAACATTTAAAGTTACTCCATGTACCTTAAAACATTCAGCATCTGCTATAGTACAGAAACCTCTTTACATTCCCCTCAAGAGCAGATTTACAATCTGCCACAAAGGGGGGCAGGGAATATGTACACCATCAAGGTTGAAGAGCAGTCTAAGAGTTTATTTGCTATAAACATGGAGATAACAAGCAGCTGTACCCATCTCCCAGTACCCCAAACATACACTAGTGATAAATCTTCTTTGCTTTTCAAGTTATTGTGTATAGGTAGCTTTAACCATTTCAGTTGCAGGGGGGGGCAATGCTTTTTAGTAAAGCAGTCTTGATGCTGGAGTCAAATTAGGTCACTGCTTAGGATGGATTTTAGCATATTAAAAGCAGTTTTCACATAAGCCTACAATTTAGAATCAGAGAACAAAGTAAAAGCTTCTGAATTTCACTAATGAACACTTTATAACTTACTCTAAACATAAATATACTGCTACAGTAAGGGAGAGCTGTACATAGGCAGAAATGGGCAACAGGATATATTTCAGAGCCTCACTGACACGGGCAGATACAGCTGCTCCAGAAGGGATGTAATACTTTCCCTTACAGTACTAGCTACTGTGCGACCAGAGCTGAACCAGAAGTCCATTTCATTGACACATTATCTTGTTTCTTAAAGACACAAATACAGTGAACAGCTCCCTTCATTTTTCTCAGGCATAAAAACATAAGCCAAGGCCACGTGTTATTCCAAAAGGATAATCAAATGCTTACATTCTGACCAACTTCAGACTATGGCATCAGTAGCCTTTTCTCTACTGTCACTATGCCAACTGACCCACAGTCATTAAAGAACATTTTATCCAATCAACCTAGTTCTGTTATTATGAATCTGAGGAATGTGCATTGTCTTCTGATTATACAAACGAGCCCCCAAGAAGCACTGAACTATAATTCACCAAGTACCTTAGGTCATACATATTGGGAGACTTCAGATGCTTGTTCCCTAATGGACAATAAGAGCAAAAGCTCAAAGCTTGTCTTCCAAAGACAAACCAGTATCTTAATAAAAAAGGGATTTTCCTTGGTTCTAGATCGTGTCTTAAAAACATTTAAATCAAATTCTTAAAATGAAAGAAGTCTACTCACAAATAGATTCAGTGCTGGTGCCAGCTAAAGTCAAAGTGTACCAATGGTCCTTTTTCAATACCAAAATCAGTGTTTAGTTACTGCTCAAGCAGACCCATAACCTCTGACCATGCACTTAGGGGGCAGGAGAAAGATTGGCTCTAGAGACAACAGATCGCTTCTAGTCCAGTCCCTAATCAAGCCTTTCTCCTCAAAAGAACCAGCCTCCCAGTAGACAGAGGACCACTGTCTGTGGACCACTGAATGGCAACAGTAAGGAGAATCATCTTTGGATGCTTCTCTCATCTAAATTCAAGTCTTTGAGTATTGGCAGTTATGCTGCATATGCAGCAAGGCTGAGCCCTGGCAATGAGAGATCCTTCAAGGGTTAAATCTTATACCAATATTTTAATCATTAATGGATTCTGACTTAGGCTTAGTATGTCTCTAGAGTAGCAGGTACATTAAAAATTTGCAGGGACCCACACTTAATTTCAAGTTTTCCTGAAATATAAATGTTTCTTCCAGTAAGTTTGGTGAATCACTACAAGTTTGGTAGTTTGCCTTCTGACATGACTATTAGCAGCTGCCAAATCAGAGCTCCATGTGACTCAAAAGGCATCAGAGGAGACCTCAGAAGCAAGACTCTGTCCTGCAGATATATAACTCACATAAGTTCTGACCATCTTTATTCTGGCCACCAGTAAGAGTACATTATAGATAAATAAACACAAACTGACTATGCCAACCATATGAAGCAACTCAGAACATGGACGTCTGCAGCTCTTCCTTAAACATGCCTTCAAAGCGGAGGTCTTTAGCCATGAGTTCCTCTTCAACATCCTCTAGGGCCCACTGATGGTCAGTCAGTTCTAGAGCCTCCCATTCTGTCTGTAGTGATAAAGAAAAAACATTGATGCAGCCAACAGAAGTGTACCAACCCCTACTTTCTATCTTGGAAAAAAGCCTTTGCTCAACAATTCTGCCTTAATTTATTCATGCTGCTTTATACTCTGAATCTTGAACAAAGACACTGAAGTTTGTGACTGAACTGTATGTATGCAGAGTGATTAAATAGTAGGAAGTTGCAAAGAAGAATCATAATGTGTACAAGGAAGCAGCAAGGCTATTGAACATACAAGCAGGTATGTTTGGGGGAGGGGGCAGGTCCTCACAGCTAACAACTGCCTGCAATACTAAACGGAGATCATTGGGCATTTTTGGTTTGTGTGTACATGGCTGCTAGTGCCTAGCATTTGACAAGTGGGCTGTTTTCTGGAGATTAAACTTATTTTACTGCACAACTTGCAGACAGAAGAACAGCTCAGAATGCATGAAGCTACTTATGAGATTTGAAACCTGTTTCTTATTTCTTGCAATTAGTACCGTAAAACAAGTTTCTGTTCAGCATATTTCCACTTTGTATACAATGTTAAGTATCTTCTCCATACAGGTCATCAACTAGAATACAGTATATTTTAACGCATAGGTTTTCAAAATTTCTACCCCCTGGACACTATTACTTTACCATTTTGTCTTCCAAGGACCCTACCCATACCCCCTGTCTATGCACTGGTAATAATGGGCACTTCTTTTGGCTAAGCTTCTCCGCCATTACTGATCTTTTCAGCTAGTGTTTCCTGATGAATGGAAGTTTTAGCAGCATGAAAAGATTACAATAGAATAGGGGTTTCCAATCACACTCCTATAAGCTACAAAATTTATTTAGCATACATTCAATAAACAGATATTTAAGACCATCATTTTTTGCAGGTTTTAATCCTTTGAGGTATTTTTTCTGTACATTCAAGGAATAGAAGAAAGGCTACATGAAACTTGAGCAGCTCGTTTCAGCAATTGGAACAGAAGCCTCATACCTTGAATGCTTTATTAGTATCTGCAGGCATGGCCATTGCCGCCCCTGTCATCTGCTCCTGCATTACTCTGGACTGATCGGCAGCTGTAAATATGAAAGAGTGACTCGTGTGACTCTATATAACAGTAGCAAGACCATCAAAGCTGGGGAAAATTAAGAATGTGAGCATTATAGTGCTGTGCTGAGGTAGACAGCAAAATATCTCCCTTGTATTGTACAAGTTAGGCCGAAAAAGTTACGAAGTCTCAGTCAGGTATGCTTAACTTTCTTCAGCCTTAATAAGCTGAAGACAAGATTTTTGTCTATTATTGCTGGAAATTCTTACAATTTACTAATATTAGTAACTAGGTCAAAATTCCTAAGAAACATTTAAGCATAGTTTGATACATTTAGTAAATCAAGAATCACTCTTACTTTTACATAAATAGCAGTTTCTTACCATTATCTTGACCAAGAATGAGGGTATAAATGCTTCGAAGTCCAAACACATTCAGAAAATACCAAGAAGCAGAGCTAACCCTAACAAACCAAAGAAACTGAGTGTCATTTAAACAAATGCACAAATGCCCAATTCCCAACACTGCTGTAACTTCCACAGTTTTAGATAGACAAAGATTGTTTGAAGCACAGTGAAGGATTCTTACCAGGATGCATCCAAAGTAAGCAACTCAATACCCTGCTGTAGCATTGGTTTAAAACGAAGCGTCAAAGGAAAGGGGACTTTTGCTGTAAAAAATATAAATATGGTCAGAAACAATTATGATTATTACAAAGCACCATAAAACACAGTGCTTTGCAGGGGAATATAACTGAAGGGAAATTTGTCTCACAAGGAGCTTAAAACCTGTGACAGGGAACATGAACACTCAGCTAATGAAAACGCTGATTAAATTTGGGATTTTAGAAGCATCAGGCCTCCACGCCACACAAGTTTAGATTCCTAAACTGACACTTACTTGTGACAAAACCAGAGAAGGTCATGTTGATCCAGCCTCCAATAAGAATCATAGGAAGTACATTTGTTACATTCCCTTTCATCATATCTGTCAGCATAGTAGGATCTGCAAAGCAAATGCAGTTAAAGTGACCACACAATTGACAGCCTACACACCCATGGATTTCTGAAGTTTGGGTATACTACTTTAAAAACAAAGGAAACCTCCTTAGCATGATTGAAGAGATCACCCTGGTTTAGTTCTTAATTTGCTATTTAATTTGACTTTAAGTATATCTGGGCTATTTTATGAGAAAACCAGGTAGACTTTAGAATTAGTGGCTGCTGCTAAGCACAAAAGCAAATCAGATGTTCCTATTACTACCAGAGTTAGAAACTGTGATATGAAAGCTAGGAGCTAAATGGCACCTTAAACCTAGGTTTTGTCTAGGCATGCTTTTTAATAACAGTAATACAAATACTGTATTTTTCACTCTATAGGACACACTTTTCCCCCTCCAAAAGTGAAGGGGAAATGTGTGTGCATCCTATGGAGTGAATGCAGGCTTCAGGAAGCTATCTGCAGGAAGCTATCCAGGCTCCGAAGGCTTGCGGATAGCAGGCAGCAGTCCAAATCCCGGGGAGCGCAGCGCTGCGCACCCCGGGCTTTGGGCAGCTATCCGCAAGCCTTCGGAGGCTGCCGGGAGTTCACGCCGGGCTCTGAAGGCTTGCGGATAGCAGCAAGCTCCGGGAGCGAAGGCGAGGTTGCTTCCCCCGCCCCAGCTTCCCCCGCCCCAGCCCCGCGGCTAAAAAGGAAGCCAAGACAGTGAGCAGGATCCATCCCGCTCGCTGTCTTGGCTTCTGCCAAAGCCGCACGCAGCCTCTCCCAGCTGGAGAGGTTCTGTGTGGCTAAAGAGGAAGCCAAGACAGCCAGTGGGATGAATCCTGCTGGCTTCTTTGCTCTTTGGGGCTGGGGGGGAAGAAATATTTTTTTTTCTTTATTTCCCCCCCAAAAAAACTAGGTGCTCCCTATAGTCCAGTGCGCCCTATAGAGCAAATAATACGGTAATACAAAGCTGAAAATGAATGAACTGCAGTTAAAATATTATATTCATTTTTCACATGGTCTAATCCTTCCCCTGCCCAACCCCCCTAATACTCTTAAGAGGGTCTCCTCAGAGAGTAGCTGGAAGTGGGGAGGCAGAAAAAGGTCCTCCTTCTCTTCCATTCTGCAGTTTTAATCTGAAATCTTAGGTGCAGTACTGCACCCAGAGCTCAGAAGTTGCTCATGCTAATGAAATTCCCTGTCGCAAAATGCGCCTGGAACAATGGGAGTTTCAAACACTGATTACTACTCTATTGCTCATGTTTTAGAATATAACAAACTCTTAGGAAGCCTTCTTACTTACCTGTCATTGGGGAAGGTGGCACTACCTTCCTTTTAGTTTTCTTAAAGAACCCATCATCTGGATTATTGAAGTAATACTTCCGTGTCAGAAAGGACTGAAAAAAGAAAAACATGTTCTAATGATGAAAGAAGTGGACACAAGGCTTCAAAATTAAGCACAGGTTATTTCTCTGTAGAAGAACTTGCAATAAAGATGATAGACATTTACCCTGCAAACGATATACCCTGCTTTTCCAAATATTTCCAGGTTTCAATGGAAACTGTGGCAATGTATAGCCTCCTTTAATTTTTTCAAATATCTTTGCCTGTGCATTAAAAAACTTAAAACAAAGTATGTGAGGTAGAAACAAAGTAGGTCTCCAAAAGACACATTTAGACAATGTATGAGGTTGGATTATCAGGGAACTATGCAAGCTTTGAAGTCTGCTAGCTTGTGTCTGTTATGAGCCACTTTAATTTGATAGGGATTTTCCCCCTTGGATTGACAGGATGTCCCAGATTCATTCTAACCATTAACATTTTAACTGCTGCAATTAACATTAGTTTAATCTGGTCTAAGCATGCTGATCTTAGTAAATATATTTTAAAATAGTAATAGATCCAATTTTGCAACATGACAGCAAATTAGAATGATGGAATACCCCGCTGTCTTGGATGTATATTGCTGCATATTAATAGTAATAGAAATGACTGGGTCTACTCCACAAATGTGCTTACAATGTGCATTTTAGATCTTTATTAAGACTACATTCCAAATCTTGGAACAATTAAGGTTTCCCCTTCCTCTAGTTTTTAAATTCTGATGCAAATGGAAACGTACCTGCTTTGGAATGTACTTTCCATTTTCTCTGAGAACTCTGCTTCGAATCAGAACTTGACTGAAAGAAAGAAAGCCATTATCATACATATGAAATAGAAGAAGAGAATAAGGAGGAAGACAGAAAAATATTCCTGCACGAACACTGCATGTGACACTGATGCAAAATGCAACTGAGAGCCTCCCAACAAGTTATCAATATTCACAGAGTTTCATATAAAAATCTATCATCTTTCATAGTTTAAAAACGTGTGTTGAGCAAGATTTCAAGAACAGCAAGAAATGATTTGGGAACCAATAAGGGCAACAGTTTCATTCCTTGCCACAGAGAGCTGCTTCATATACTTCTTTTTTGAAACACAAAAATGCTCCACGAAGAAAACACAGGGCTGCTCATAAATATCTGAAGTGTACAAGCAGTTATTGACCAGACAGCCATTGTGGGGACCCCCCCCTCTTTTAACGAGAAATCAGGGTAGAAAAATACAAATATTCAATCCATGCATTTGCCGTGGGGAAACATTATAGTGTACATACATTTCCCTATATTATCTCCATATTTTAAAACCATAAAGAAGTGAACAGTCATAGAACATAAAATCTACTTGAAAAGCACAGATATTTTCAATCAGATTAGCCTTGCGATTTTTAATAACTGTTTTCTTATCCCCTTCCACCATCACCACTAGTCCCTTGCTATCATCTATGTGACTAGAAACAATCTGAAGAAAGATATACATATTTACAGAAGAAAAGCTGGAAAAAGTCCATATAAAGACTAAAGAGAGAAATCAAAATCTAAAAAGCAAAAGCATTCAAAATATTACAAATATTACAAATAACAGTTTGTTTTGAATTTTCACCATTTTTACGATTAAGTATGATAATCCTGGGGATTTTATTCAGCCCAGCTGACAGGATCCAGGAGCTAGGCTCCACTTTTTCTAGTCTATCTTGTGCATTCTTCTTTGCAAATATACAAAGACCAAGCCTCATTTTCTGAAAACACCCCAAACCTACCTGCTACCTGGATTTCCAGCCACAAAGCCGGGTTTAGAAGTATTCCCAAACACGTACACAGCAAGATATAACCCACCTACTGCAGTTCAGTAAGCCTATGTGCTACCATAAAGTATTATCAATCTCTATAGTTGTCAATTAGTATAAGTGACGATGCCCACTTTTCAGTTGCAGGCATCTTTTACCTGTCAGATACTTGCTCCTGGGTGAGTTTTTTGTCACTTTGGAGAAGGATGGATACATAGTGACGAATCATCCCCACAAAGAAGGTTATGAAGACGATTGGGAGCACCACCCATAATCGAATATTAGAGTCCAACAACAGCTCCGGCTCACTCATTGTTTAAATTCAGTTCTGGTCATGCACTTCAACCTTCAGTATCTAGGGGAACAAAGCACAAGAAGTCAATTAGAAATTTCAACTTTCCCAAAATGTTGAGCCAGTTAGTGTGTTGCTAGCCAAGTTTTTTTTATTTTGAAGACTGCCTAAGTTCCCAGAGCACAGTGGCTTTTCTAATTCTACCACAGTAGTTTTTCCTTACACCCAGGAGTTTCTTATGCAGGTGGGGAATTCTTCTTAAGTTACAAGGCAGCCACAGCAAGACACTGGGCAGAAATGGAAGCTCTGGGCATTAATCCCCATTTGTCCTCAGGGAAGCACAGAGAGGCTGAATAATTTGCCACTCGAGTATCTGGTACAGGCAGAGGCCTAAGAGACAAGGCAGGAAGCAAACCGAAATGCCATTAAAAGCAGGCAGCACTCCGTGTGAAAGAGAGCTCCGCGGCCAGTTCCTAATGACAGAGAGCAATCCCGGGACCGACGAAATAGAGACAAACCCTCTAGAAAACGGCAAACTCCTTAAAAAAAATTCTTCACCTATTAGGACTAGGTCAACGGAAACCAGCAAATGTAAATACATGCGCACATACACGGCCTTGCCCTTTCGGAGAAGGGATCACAGCCGGAATTAAGTCGCAGGGTCGAGGCTCAAGCCTCTTAAAAAACCTCTTTAAAAAAACCCCCAACAAACCCCCACAGGTGGGGAGACGACCCCTCAGCGGCCACAGCCGCGGCCGGCCCACCCCGGGAAGAGGAAAGCAGACGCCGCGTAGCCCCCCGCCCCTCAGGCGCACCTGCACCGCGACCCCCGCCGCGCGCCCACCGGCTCCTTACCTCTCCGGCGGCGGCAGCAGCAGCTCGGTCTCCCTCCCTCGCTTCACCCTTCCGGGAGCGACGCCTGACTCGCTTTCGCGGCGCCCGGTAGGGAGAGGCGTCGCGCGTTCGCTGACGTCACTGCGACGCGTCCTGAGCCGGCGCTTGGCGGGAACCTTTGAAAGGGGAGCGAAGGGTGGCTGAGGGAGCGCGCGCGCCTTTTCAACTGCGCCTCGGCAGGGAAGGGAGGCGGAGTTCCATTTGCCTCTCAGCGCCGCGTGAGGGGCGCCTTCTGCTTAAGCGCTGCCGCTTCACTGGGACGAAGACCCCGCCGTCCCGGGAATTCAGGAGGAGCGGGACTCGGGCAGGGCTCTGGCTGAACAGCCACGAAGCGGGCGAGGGGTTGTACTTCTGAATGAGTCAGTGCGCAGGAGATTGTCCCCCACCAGCTTCTGAAAGGCAGGTTGGGTGGTTATCCCTTGGCCTCCGCTGGCCTTCAACAGCGCTTCCGCGGTTGCCCAGGTAGGTTAACGGACAGCGCAGGTACGAGTCCTGTCCCTGTTGGCCTTATTGGGCTGGACTCTCAACCAGTTGTCAAAGTGGGTAGGGATGCAGAATTATATAGGGCTCAAGAACCCACTGAAGCATCATAGGAGGTGGCGCTGCCAAAAATCACTTCTCCCCTGCCTGTTAATGATAGCCTCCACTGCATTGGAGGCATTTCTGTGGCCTGAAGGAGGGGAGGGGAAATCAGGATCCGAGCTGACAGTTGTAAACACAGCAGCAGGATTACAGATAGTGGAGCTTTCCCACCATTCTTGTTGTGGGAAATAGCAGGATCTTCTTTCCCAAATTACCTGTTGGGTATTGAAGAAAACTGGGGCAGGAGGAGGATTTGTGACCAGGACTGCTTTTTGTCTCACACAGATAGGAGAGTTTAAAAATCCAGAATTAAAAATAAAGTGTAATAAATGCAACGTGTACACTAATTGTGATCTTGCGTCCAATGTGTTCATGAAGATGTATCCAGTTGCACATATGTCTAAAATAAGTAAACTACTGATCTTGTCAATATGGATTGGTGCACTGTGGTAAATGGCTTACTTAAGCAGATTATTGTAGTAGGCCCTTTTGCCATTCACAGATACTCGTTATTGTAAATAAGGTATATTTCAAACAGGTCCTACTGCCATTTCAAGAACAGAATTGTAGCTTCATAAATTCTCTTTTGTGCACCATTTTATAACAAAACATATCTCGTTCAGTCAGCTTCTAATTGTTTCCCTTCCCTCTCCCCACAGTTGAAATAGACTACCTTAGTGCCTGCTGTCATGGCTCCAAAAAGGAAATTGTCCAAATCTGATGTGGAAGGAGAAAATCTGATGGAAAATTTACCAAGTATGTAAAGCAAGAATCTTTCCTGTCATCTGGCCCAGTATACCTGAAGCGTCTCCACCCCCATCCTTCAGCCTTCTGGCAGTTCCCTCACTACAAGAAATGATGTTACAAGGAGCTAGGCAGAGAGCCTTCTCGGTAGTGGCACCCGCCCTGTGGAACACCCTCACACCAGAGGTCAAGAAAATAAACAACTATCTGACTTTCTGAAGGCAGCCCTGTTTATGGAAGTTTTTAATGTTTTATGTTTTATCATGTTTTTAATATTCTGTTGGGAGCTGCCCAGAGTGGCTGGGGAAACCCAGGCAGATGGGCGGGGTATAAATAATAAATTATTATTATTGTTGTTGTAGTAGTTATTATTAGGCAGAGAACATGCCTTCCTTTTTAGGAATGCCCAGTGCAACAACAAAAGTATTCATAGAACTGATCTCAGTGGTGTTTTTCCCCCTGCCCTGGAATACTTTTTTCTCCATGGTTATGAGCACTGAATACAGTGGTACCTCGGAAGTTGAATGGAATCCGTTCCGGAAGTCCGTTCAACTTCCAAAATGTCTGCAAACCAAGGTACAGCTCCTGCAGCCAATCAGAAGCCACGGAAGTCACATCAGACGTTCGGGTTCCAAAGAACGTTTGCAAACCAGAACACACACTTCCGGGTTTGTGGCATTCAGGAGCCAAAACATTCAACTTGCAAGGCATTTAAGATCCTAGTTATGATTGTATATAAATTCACTGTAAGCTCATTGAGAAAAATTACAAAGGAGAGAATTCTTTATATATCATAAAATCAAAATAATATTCCACAAGTGTGATAATCCTGCTTTGTTTAAGTAATGACATACAGGATTGCTGATGGGGACTTAAATTATGCTCCTACATTTTATGCAAAGTCTATACATATTTTTGCCGCGGTGAATGTTCCATCTTCAGCAGAATGCTAGCTTCACTCCTGAGTTAGAAGCTGTGGAATTGCATTATGCCCTTGGAAGCACTATGTGTTAGTCTGGAACTAGAAAAAGCGTCAGGGATCTTTTCAGAAGTCACACTGTACCTATTGGGTTTCATAACAGTAGGGACAGTCCTGTTCCCAGCTATCCTGCTCTTCCCAGCTTGAGGGAAGACCTGCGTAGTACTGTTCTTCTAAAGAATTCATGAGTGTTTAGGAATTGTGGTGTAACTGAGAACAATTTCTCAATCTCTTCTTATACTCCACACTCTAGAGGGGGGCTGGGGCTTGTCTGTGTCTCATTAAACTTCCAAGTATTTGGAGCTCCTGTGTTTTTGGATATGATCCATGTTTTCCTCTCCAGCTTGAGAAAAGGGCTGAACTGTTGTACTGTTTATTGGAGGTAGTCTTGGTACATCAGAAGCACAGTAGGATAGAGATGAGCTTCATCCTTCATCCTGAGCTTGGAGATGGGAATTGTTCCTGATTTGTACACCAGAAACTGGTGAAGTACAACATAAGGTCAGGGACAAGACAACATGCATCCTTTGTTGGCAACAAGTCTTGGCTGGCTATTGTGGTGTATATAATATTCCATAATTCTAATCTGACAGTTTCAGAGGACAGTCCTACTTTAGTAGCCCCAGTGATTTCATCTTAACTCTATAAAATGTCCAGTAATTTTAGGGTTGGGATTGCAATCCACAAACCACTTACTCAAGTGCTTTGTTAGTTGCACCCTTTATACTACGGATGGGAAATTTGTGGTCCTCTAAATATTGTTAGACTCCAACTCCCATTAGCCTCAGCCAACATGGCCAATGGTAAGGGATGCTGGGAATTAGTCCAAATAACATCAGGAAGGCCACAGGTTCCCTAACTTTGCTTTATATCATCCTTCCTCTATTGTAAGATTTCCCAAACTTGGGCCTCCAGCTGTTTTTGGATTACAACTCCCTTCATCCCTAGCTAGCTGGACCAGTGGTCAGGGATGGTGGGAATTGTAATTCAAAAACAGCTGGAGACCCAGTTTTGGGAAACCCTGCTCTATTGTATGTATCTCCTACACTCTCTTAGAAGTTGTTCTAGGTTAGACTATATAGCCCTTGGGTTCATCTTCCAAGGGACCTCAAACTTTATACAAACTTCATGATATAAAGGTTGATTTTTTCATTTATTTGTATTGAGGTATGTGACTCTCAAATATGACATTCATTTATCTTATGCTAGTAACTTTTCCATCTTAGAAACAAAGAAATCTTGCACGCTTGGTAAGAACAGATCCATTCCCAAAGATGGAGTTGTAGAGAACAACAATGTTTTTGGGCAGCTCCTCAAGACAGGAGGAATTATACTGAAAGCTGGAGAACGACAGAATGAAATAGGTATATACTTTAATGACATTCTTAGCAGTAATTCTAAAAGGAAATTAAAGTGTAAACATTTACCTGCTGGTTTTCTGCTACTTTGCACAACTGTTAAAAATAGAGGAGCTCTGCTAGAAATGTATTTATTTAATTTTACCTTTTTAGCATTCTAGCCTCACTACCTCTATGCCAGGGAAAGTTTTGCCAGGTGGATTTCTGTCTGTCACGCGGCAGTTAGTGGGAAGGGCAGAAGGTGGCAGATTCAGACTATTATGACATGAACATGACAGTGTTTGTCCTTCTTGGCACTTTTTCCATAGCTGTGGATGGAGCAATTTTCCAGAAGAAGTTGCATCAAGCATTGAAGAAGCACCCTTCTCAACCACAGGTATGAAGTGGCATTATTTCATGTCTTTGAAATTGAAGTGGGCCTGTATTGATTCTAACACCCAAAGCTCTCTGTCTCTGTCCATCTCTCTCTGTGTGTCTCTCTTCTGACAAACACACTCTCCCAAATTAAAATCTCTTTTTCAATCCACTTCTCTTATTCTTTACCTTGCATTTTAAATATATGAATTAAATGAAAACAGAACACAAGAGAAAAATAGGAGACCTCCATAATCAATACAGAGTTCTCGCTTATGATTTGCTGCTGACAGATCTGGAAGAAGTATGAAACTGGTCACTGGATTTTTTCATTAAAAAGTAACAATTTACAAATTACAGTTTTATGCATCCCACACAAAGATCAAGAACAGGCATTGTGTAGGCTTTCACTGCTTGATTTGCACATTCATGCATTTGAAACAGTAGGGATAATTGCTCAGCCTTCATTTTTTTTCTCTCTCCTTCCCTCCATCCTGTCTAGATTGGTGAGGAGTTCATCAGTGGCTTGGAATCCCACATAGAAAACAGAGATCACTTCAGGAATTGTCTTCTACCATGCATACCCACACAAAGTCAGGAAACAAGGTCAATGAAAAACCTTATTTGTTTTCTCCCTGCAAGTTGCCATGTGAATGGTTTAATACTTGCAGTATGTTACCATGACAGTGTAGTAAATGACTACCTGTATATACTCCAATCTGCCTCTGGACTGCAACTGGAGTTTTTTTTTTAAATGTGTGGTTTTTTTTAAAGAAACAAACTTAATTCTGTTGTAGTGTACACCTTTTAAAGGTCAAACTCTAAACAACAACAACAAAAGAGAGGGTACTTGGGGTTAAACTAATCAGATTTTATTTATTACATGTGTGTCCCTTTGTCTAAGGAGCTCAAAGTGGGGCAGGGAGCGCCTATCACAAATACAGTATGGACTTTAGGAAATGTAAATTGAATATTCAGCCACTTATTATTGAGGGGAAGTGCGTGGAACAGGTCTTGGTGTTTTGATTTCTGGGAATGGAGTTGAGAGACTACCTAACCTGGGGAGAAAACAGCAAAAACCTGGTGAAGAGAGCACAGCAGAGGTTATATATTCTGAGAATCCTTCGGAAAAACAATCTCTCAAAGGACCTGTTGATGGCATTTTACCATTGCACTGTGGAGAGCATATTAACTTATGATCTCTGTGTGTGGTTTGGGAGCTGCACAGCCAGGGAAAAAACAATGCTATCCAGGGTTGTAACGACTTCAGAGAGAATAATTGGGTGCACTCTTCCCACCTTAGATCAAATCTATGCTGCCAGGTGCCATACGAAAGCAGCAGAGATAGCACAGGATAGTACGCACCCCAGAAATGATCTCTTTCAGCTTCTGCCTTCTGGAAGAAGGTATAGGGTTATAAAGGCCAGGACTAGCCGCCTGAGAAACAGTTTCTACACAAAGGCAATTCTGGTTCTAAACGCAGCCTAAGGGGTCTCTATAGTATAGTGTATTTTAAAATGGGGTTTCAGAGTTTTTTAGGGGTTTTTGAATGTTTTATGTAGTTTTTATGTAGTTTTATGTAGTTTTTCAATTTCACTGTCCTGCATGGGACAATGACAATAAAAATATCTTTTTTAAAAAAGTATATTGTTTTAAACCCAGGTACTCACATGATGCCTTTTTCTAATAATAATAGCAAAGTGTCTCTCTCCATTACAGTAATGCAATCCATTCATATTGCGAAAGCCTCATTAAACTGCTCCTTGGCATTGAGATATTACAGGTAAGATCACTTTTCCATGCAGTTCTCCCAACCATCTTTTGCCAGCTTCCTATTATTTATTTATTTATTGCATTTTATATCCCAATCTTTTCAAATTGGCATGGGGGGGGTGGGACACACCAAGACTGTTCTTGCTCTACAAGACATAAGGGAAAAGGAATGGGAGGGAGGAGGGAAAAGCAACCTTAAGCACAAGTTCCCAACGTTAAAACCATAATGAGTTACCGTTCTGGCTTGCCCTGACAAAAAGCAATCCCACTGTTAAAGTACTCTTTCTCTCTCTCTCTCTCTCTCTCTCTCTCTCTCTCTCTCCACACACACACACACACACACACACACACACACACACCCCACTGTCGCCAGATGAAAGGGCACTGTGGTTCCCCTGGCCCTCGAGTAGATTTGGAGAAGCACAGAATGGGGAAGGTCCTATTGCGCAAGTGCTGAATACTGCTCAATAGCTTTATTTACCAAGAATTAGTGCTCTGGGGAAGTTTTACTGCAGTGCTTCATAGCAGAGAACTCTTCTTCATCAGTGGATGATGGGGATTGGGTCTGCAGTGTTGTGTGCACAGTGTGCTACCTCATTGTAAATGTAATTTCTCAAAATGCCTTTTTCTTTTCGGAAGCCTGCTGTTATAAGACTGCTATTTGAAAAACTCCCCGAATTTTTTCACGAAAGGCAAGTACTCCACTATTTTAACTTGAAATGTTGACTACTCCGCATTTTCCATCTGCTTCTCCTCAACCGCTTGTTGAAATCCTCAAAACTTGATCTCGTTAGCATGCATGAAAGATCTTTAAAAAATCTTTGCCACTCATGCCCTATACTCATTTAAGGTTCAGGAACTTGGACAAACTTGTGGTCCTCAAGATGCTGTTGAACCTTAACTCCCATCAGCCCTGACCAGCATGGCCAATAGTCAGGAATGATGGGGGTTGGAATCCAACAACATCTGAAGAGCCAAAGGTTAGTAGTCACCCCGCTATAGAGGACTGAAATTTAAGCTTTTACTGTGTGTTCTTTTCTGCTGTACAAAGCAAGTTTTATTTTTTTTTATATATATAAATATTTATTGAAATTTTTTAAAATACAAAATGCAAAAATAATAAACAATATAGCATGGATCATAACACATTTTTCAGAACTTCTTTGGACTCCCTCACGTCTCCCACTCCCACTTACATCATTATAAATTTTTCCCAGCAATTTATCCTCTTATTTATATTCTTAAGTCTTGCTCAGTTAATTTAATCTAATCTCCAAGAATTTTATGTTTCCCTCAATATCACTTATCGTCAAATTCAAATCTAATTCAATGGTAGGCAATTATTTATGATCTAGCATCCTTCTTAGCATTCAACCAAATTACAATGTACAAAGCAAGTTTTAGATGGCAGAATAAATGAATGGATTACAGCGAGCTTTCACTTCCTGGTGCAACTAGACTTCTCTGCGACCCTTCCTCTCCACAGGGAAGTGGGACCAATTCGAATGCTCCTACCCCACCACGTAATGGATCCAAATGGTTTCCAGAGCGTGGTAAGGGATATTTTATCCCATGTTGATGGCCTTTTAGCTGATTCCTTGGTGGCCCGCTCTGGTCATCTCCTGCTTTGACTACTGCAGTGTGCTCTAGGTGGGGCTACCTTTGAAGGTGACCCAGAAACTACAACTAATCCAGAATGCGGCAGCAGCTTGGCTGTGACAAACGAAGTTACAGGGAACCAGGCAGAGGGCCTTCTCAGTGGTGGCACCCTCCCTGTCGAACACCCTCCCTTCAGATGTCAGGGAGATAAAGAATTGTAAAACTTTTAGAAGAAATCTGAAGGAAGCCCTGTATTGGGAGGTTTTTTAATGCTTGATGTTTTTATTTTGTTTTTAGATATGCTATAAGCTGCCCAGAGTGACTGGGGAAACCCAGCCAGTTGGGCAGGGTATAAATAAAATCATTTTTATTTTATTTTATTTTATTTTATTTTATTTTATTTTATTTTATTTTATTTTATTTTATTTTATTTATTATTACCTACCTTGCTGTTGATCCTGAGGCTGGGTTTCTTGTCTGAAAACTAGTATGTATTGCACTTCCTCAAGTGGCTCATATACAGGATGGCATGGCATATTTATTTTCAACAGAATTTGTTAAAAGAAACTATAGTTCTAAATAAATTGGATTTCGAAAAGCTTCTAGAGAGGATGGAGAGCAGTCCTCCATAGCTGCATCTGGAAGTGACTTCAGAAAGAAGGGTTTCTCAGTAATAAAAAGGAACTAGTGCTTATGTTTTATCTCTTCTGATCTTTCAGTGTGGGCAGTGATGGACTCAATTTGCCTCGGCTCATTGTCAATCAGTTAAAATGGCTTGACAGGATAGCTGACAGCAAGGCAAGTACCACCAATGCAATCAATTATGTTTCTCATTCAGTGAGCACTAGCAACATGCTAGTTAGATGTTGGTTTCTTTAGCACAGAGATGGGAAACTTTTTTGAATTCATGGACCAGATCTTTATCAGATCCTAACCTTGTAGGCCAAACTTGATAGGTGGGTAGGATTGTTCACCTGTCAATCATCTGACATCACAATGGCGTTGGGAGCTTGGGTGCTTTGAAGTCCCAAAGTTGGGATTTCAAAGAACTGTGCAGGACCTAAGAAAAGCCCTGCAAAATTCTTTAAAACTCTTACTACACGCTGCATACCAAAGACTCTGCATTTGTGAGTTGGGACAGGTGGAGGACATTCAACACAATTTTTTGCAATGCCCTTTATGTACATCCCCTAGACTAAAATTCCTCAATTACATCCTTTGCTCTCTCTCCAACCAACTTCCTCTTGAGCAAATCTCTATTTTGCTGGCTGGCAATAATGTATTTATTACTGCACAGGTTGCAAAATTTGCCTTGGCTGCAAGTAAGCTGAGAGCTAGGCACCAAGACAAGTATAAGGGGAGTGTGAGAAGTGGAGTGCTTAACTTATGCAGGTGTGATTTTTGCATTTTTGTATGTTTGCTTTGCTGTTGTTGCTGTTCAGTTTTAAATTAATTATTTGTATTTTACGCATTGTGGCCAATTGTGGCGGCTTATAGCTTTTAGCAATAAAGATTTCATTCATTTAAAACTCTTAAGGCTTCAGCTTTATCACATATCAGTTTCTGTGTTCATGACTAGTTTCTACAGCAGATTTGGGCACTTTCATATCTTGCTATGTACAGGGCATTCTAATTGTACCCACTGACAAATCCACAAGCAATGCCTCTGAGGCTAAGCATTAGGTTTGGGCAGGTACGTATGAGTGTAGGTGATCTTTCGAGTAGCTCCATCCCAGGGCTTAAGCAATCATAACCAGCATTTTTAATTGGGTCTGGAAATGAGCTGAGAGATTGTGGGGACAAAAGAGATAAGCATTTAAAAATATTTGCATGCTAAGAAACTACAAATAATATATGTCTGATAAATAAACCAATCACTTAGCTTCCATTCTGGATGCATACGTGTAGCATGCATCCAGAATGCATCCAGAGAGCCAGTGTGGTGTAGTGGTTAAGAGCGGTGGACTCACAATCTGGGGAACCGGGTTCGCTTCCCCGCTCCTCCACATGCAGCTGTTGGGTGACCTTGGGCTAGTCACACTTCTCTGAGGTCTCTCAGCCCCACTCACCACAAAGAGTGTTTGTTGTGGGGGAGGAAGGGAAAGAAGAATGTTAGCCGCTTTGAGACTCCTTCGGGTAGTGATAAAGCGGGATATCAAATCCAAACTCTTCTAGCATACATTTGTTGGCTTTCTGTGTTTAAGCTGTCATCATTAAGGAAATGTCCTTTTTCTGAGTTCCTGGTGCTCTAAAGCTGTTGTTCATGTGCAGGATCTTGTTCAGAAACTCATGCAGATGATTTGTGTTTCTCCTCCACCAATCCAACACGACATAATCACAAGCCTGCCAGAAATCCTGGAGGATTCTCAGCATAGTGAAATTGCCAGAGAGCTTAGGTAAGTTTGATGCTGCCATGTTCTCTTTTTACTCTCTCTATAATTTTCTGTTAGCTGTTTCTGGTGCCTTAGCTGAAGATACCTTCTGACTGGGCATAAGGTGAAAAGAAGTGAATTTAGAGTGCATCCAGACAAGAGTGACCAGGACTCGCATTAGGTTTGTGGTCCATTAAGACCCCTAATCATTTTCACATGTACTACTGGCAAGCTATGTGTCTCCCCCATTTTATATTTGTACAGCTGGTTATTCCTGCCTAAATGCAGAACCTTACGTTTGTCCCTATAGAAATTCATTTGGTTAATTTTGGCCCAGTTGTCCAATCTGTTAAGGTCAAATAGAATCCCAGTTCTGTCTTCTATGGCATAGCTACCCCTCCCAGTTTGATGTCATCTGCATGTTTGATTATCATCCCCTCAATTCCTGCATCCAAACCCTGGCATTCAAGAGACTGCAACCACAATTGTAAGACACTGCTGCGTCTCAGTTCATGCTCTAAACGGGTGGGTGTGTCTGTGTGAGTGCCTGAGGGCCCTGCTCTTGCCACTTACCATCTACCTGGCCCAGGGCAGGGCCTGAAGCCTCACAGGAACTGCTGCACTCTGCTGCCCAGGAGGACTCTCCTGTGTGAGTGTCTGGGGGCCCTGCTCCTTCCTGCCACTTACCACCTGGCCCAGGGCAGGGCCTGACGGGCCGCACTAGGACAGTTGCTGTTACTGCTGGAGTGGTGCAGAGTGCTTTTAAAATGTTTTTAAATTTTTCTTTTGAATTTTTTGTATGTGGGGGTGGGATGGATGTTTATTGAGCCTGGGAATTTGATTTTACGTTTTTGTAATTTTTACTGTTTTTTGTTTGTATTGTTTTATTGGTGTTTTTTTTCTAAGGTGTTATTTTGTTCTTAAGGGGAGGGGTCAGGGCTGCTGGGGAGTAGGTCCCAGCCAACAAAATGGCTGGGGCATGTTCCACAGGGGGGGATGCACTGGGACAACCGATCTCAGTGATCATGGGTAGGAGGAGAAATTACGCTAAGACCAGACCATGTCATTACAGAGGAGGCAGGTTTAGTCGTTGTCTGAGGACTATCCCTGCCTCCGGGTCTGGTCCTGACTGGATGGATACTAGAATCAGCAAGGGATACCCACATGACCTGAAGGTGCTGCTGTGCAATGCCAAGTCAATGATTCATAAGACCACTGCCATCCATGACTTGATCATGGATGGAGGACTTGACCTAGCATGTGTAACAGAGACTTGGTTGGATGAAGCAGATGGGCCTGTCCTTGCCGCCGCTTGTCCACCAGGTTTCTCTTACGCACAGCAACCCAGGTCATGTGGGCGGGGGGGGGGGGTTGCAGTGATTTTTAGGAAGTCATTAGTTTGCACCAGGCGTCCTATTGGGAAGACCCAGTTTTCCGAGTGCATGTTCTGGAAGTTGGGCAATAGGGGCAGTACAGGATTCCTTTTGGTGTACCGACCTCCCCGCTGCACCAAGGATTCCCTGTGCGAGCTGCTTCAGGTTGTGGCGGATGTTCTCCTGGAGACACCTAGCTTGGTTGTCCTAGGGGATTTTAACATCCATGCCGACACGACCTTACAAGGGGCTGCTCGGGACTTCGTGGAAAGCATGGCCTCCATGGGGCTGTCCCTGAATAAGTCTGGCCCAACCCATAGCCGCGGACATGCCTTGGACCTGGTGTTTACCTCTATGGATGTTGGTGATCTGACACTAAGTAAAAGCGAAACGAAAGAAGTGCCATGGTCAGATCACTTCCTGGTGCAACTGGACTTCTCTGCGACCCATCCCCTCTGCAGGGAAGTGGGACCGATTCGGATGGTCCGCCCCCACCACTTAATGGATCCAAATGGTTTCCAGAGAGTGGTAGGGGATGCTTTATCCCATGTTGATGGCCTTTCAGCCGATTCCCTGGTGGCCCGCTGGAATGTGGAGTTAACCAGGGCTATTGATTGTTTGGCTCCGAAGCGCCCTCTCCGATTGCATAGAGCCCGGACAGCCCCGTGGTTTTCCACGGATTTGAGGGCAATGAAACAATCGTTGAGATGGCTAGAGCGCCAGTGGCGGATAACTCATTCTGAATCTGACCGGACACAGGTTAGAGCTCAACGTCGAGCCTACCAAGTGGCGATAGCGACGGCGAAGAAGACTTTCTTCGCCGCCTCTATTGCATCTGCAGAAAACAGCAGCAGGAGACTTTTTCAGGTGGTTCACAATTTAGCGGAACCACCTGCGACATTGGGGCCCAGTACGGGCCACATGATCTCCTGCAATGATTTTGCAAAGTTTTTTGCAGATAAAATCGCTCAGATTCGGGAAGAAGTAGACTCCACCGTGGGAGCAGGGCCAGGGCAGGAGAGTGCTAGAGTCCTATCTAGTCAAGTTGTGTGGGATCAATTCCAATCTGTTACCTCCGAGGATGTGGACAGGCTGCTTGGATGAGTGAAGCCAACCACCTGTCTCCTGGATCCTTGCCCATCCTGGCTTATAAAAGCTAGCCGGGAAGGACTGGGCGATGGGCTTCGTGGGGTGGTGAATGCTTCCCTCCGTGAGGGAGCCTTCCCAGACCCGCTGAAAGAGGCGGTTATTAAACCGCTTCTTAAAAAACCATCTTTAGATGTGGCCACGATGGCCAATTATCGCCCAGTCTCAAATCTTCCATTCTTGAGCAAGGTGATTGAGAGAGTTGTTGCTGAACAACTCCAGGCACGCCTGGAAGAAGCGGACCATTTGGATCCCTTCCAGTCGGGATTCAGGCCTCATCATGGGACTGAAACTGCCTTGGTCGCACTGGTTGATGATCTCCGGCGGGCTAGAGACAAAGGTGAGAGCTGTTTCCTAGTTCTGCTGGATCTCTCAGCAGCGTTTGATACCATCGACCATAACATCCTTCTGGACTGTCTTGAGGGGCTGGGAGCTGGGGGCACTGTCATACAGTGGTTCCACTCCTTCCTCCTGGGCCGTGTTCAGAAAGTGGTGGTGGGGGATGAGTGTTCAGACCCCTGGGCTCTCACTTGTGGGGTGCCTCAGGGTTCTGTCCTCTCCCCCATGCTTTTCAACATTTACATGCAGCCACTGGGAGAGATCATCAGGAGGTTTGGGCTGGGTGTTCATCAGTATGCGGATGATACCCAGCTCTACCTCTCTTTTAAATCAGAACCAGTGAAGGCGGTGAAGGTCCTGTGTGAGTGTCTGGAGGCGGTTGGAGGATGGATGGCGGCTAACAGATTGAGGTTGAATCCTGACAAGACAGAAGTACTGTTTTTGGGGGACAGGAGGCGGGCAGGTGTGGTCCTGAATGGGGTAACTGTGCCCCTGAAGGACCAGGTGCGCAGCCTGGGAGTCATTTTGGACTCACAGCTGTCCATGGAGGCACAGGTCAAATCTGTGTCCAGGGCAGCTGTTTACCAGCTCCATCTGGTACGTAGGCTGAGACCCTATCTGCCTGCAGACTGTCTCGCCAGAGTGGTGCATGCTCTGGTTATCTCCCGCTTGGACTACTGCAATGCACTCTACGTGGGGCTACCTTTGAAGGTGACCCGGAAACTACAACTAATCCAGAATGCGGCAGCTAGACTGGTGACTGGGAGCAGCCGCTGAGACCATATAACACCAGTCTTGAAAGACCTACATTGGCTCCCAGTACGTTTCCGAGCACAATTCAAAGTGTTGGTGCTGACCTTTAAAGTCCTAAACAACCTCGGTCCAGTATATCTGAAGGAGCGTCTCCTCCCCCATCATTCTGCCCGGACACTGAGGTCCAGCTCCGAGGGCCTTCTGGCGGTTCCCTCACTGCAAGAGGCCAAGTTACAGGGAACCAGGCAGAGGGCCTTCTCGGTAGTGGCACCCGCCCTGTGGAACATCCTCCCATCAGATGTCAAAGCGATAAACAACTACCTGACGTTCAGAAGACATCTGAAGGCAGCCCTGTTCAGGGAAGTTTTTAATATGTGACATTTTAGTGTATTTTTCATCTTTGTTGGAAGCCACCCAGAGTGGCTGGGGAAACCCAGCCAGATGGGCAGGGTACAAATAATAAATTATTATTATTATTATTATTATTATTATTATTATTATGTGTAATTCCAGTTTCAAAAGAGTTCTGAGAGGGAAGGGCATTGAGTTGCCTAGAATTGATATAAGGAGCCTTTAAAGCATGAACTCTGCACATAGTATTTTCTCCATGCCAATCTGATTATTCACAAGAAATGGTGGTGGCATCATAATCCTTAAGGCTGTATCTCTCAATTCATTGCTGCTGCTGCTGCTGCTGCTGCTGCTGCTGCATTCAGTGTGGTCTTCATCTGATGCACTGACAGTCTGAGCTTTTCAAGTGCTCCATAAAAAAGCAAGATTTCAGCAGAACCCCACCTCCTCTTCTTCCTCTTCTTATAATACGTGGATAAAACCAGAAGGCCACAAAATTCAAACAAAGTTTTTATTGAACAAGGTCAGTTGATCCTGATGCATTTCAACTAATTAGTCTTCAGGGCAGCAAACTCCATCACACTTCAACATTCTCATATATGGTCATATATATATTTATTTTTGTCACAGGCTGCTTCCTTCCATATTTGGGCATTTACTGTGGAAGAGCCAAGCTTTGTTCACTTTTAATGGAGCATCTTCATAGTATCATAATCAAAACAGCCTCCTCCCATGTTTTCCCTTTTCAGCTTCTGTTCCTCTCTCCCAGAAAATCCACTGTGCTTTGTTTATTTAACACAATGGAACAGCTGCATAATTTCTCTTAAGTGTAGATGAACCATTGTCTAATATCTGTTTCTCCCCACACTCCTTAATTGCAGAGTGGGGAAGATCATGATTGGGAGTGCAGCCGGGAGGGGGGGGTCATTATTTGCCCTAATCCCTAATACCATAATCTCAATTAAAATACCCCCTCCTCCTCGCCAACTACAGAACATTATTTAGATTCCTGAAATCTCAAAGCAGAGTTGCTGTTCCATTTACAGCTTAAAGGAAACAAGAATGATTAAATCATCCACATATGGAAGCACCCACAGTTTAAAATGGATATTTTGTGTTTTATATTTTATTTTCTTGTTTTGATTGTATATTTGAAAATCTTTTGTAAGCCCTTTTGTGTATCCTTGATTGAAAAAGAAAGACAGCAAATATGGGCAAGTTACACATTGTAGAGATAAGCGATAAATCATTCATAAACTTTTATTGTAGCAGCCTACAAAACCGTCTTTGCACAAACTGATACTGGATGAACTGTAATTCACTATTGCAGTTTGGGAATGTTGCTAGATCTTAAAAGGTGATTTTGTTGTCCTGCGTTTTAGTTCGTTATTAAAGGAGAAGACTGAGCTATCTGTTCCAATCCTTGATGCCCTTTCCAGTTTGAATCTAGATGTGGGACTTCTGTCTGAGGTAGGAAGCACTGTGTTAAATAGATGGGCACACAAGCAAGGTATAAGTGTTGCTTAAAGTCATGATATAGGTGAGACTAGGTACTCTTTGTACATAAATACATACAAGAATTCAGGGAGAGCATAGGAGAGTTAGAAATTATAGGAATTAGGTTTGCCAAGGCTGGAAGTAATGCATTTTCAGATCTGAAAAATCCTCATTAACTATAGCACGTGGACCCCAGATTTGGATAGCAGACACATTAACATGCAGTCTTGGTGGCTGCTCTGTAATTATGAAATCCTTTCCCTCTGGAGGCTCCCCTAAGCTTGTTCCTGATCACTTTCTGGAAGTTCTGAGTGACTTAAAATATGGGGTAGTGCTTGGTGGTCATTTTTGGTTTGAGCCTTCAGGATTCTAGTATATTCTCAGCCTTTGTGAATTTTCCACTAACAACTGCTGAGAGCCCTAATAATGAGGTAAGCAAGAACTGTAAATAAATGCTGCACTTTCCCCTGCTCCTACAGCTGAAAAATGTCCTCTCAACCTAGGTGCGCCAATCTGTTATGATCACAGTCGGTGCCGTAAAAGTGGAAGATTTGCCTGTAGTAGTAAAATTTATTCTCCGTTCCGTCAAGGCCACAGATGCAACAGAGGTAAAGTGTCTACTATTAAAGCTGAAAAGTATACTCTTTAGGAATACAGAGATGACTTTGTTGGGATAAGCACTCAAACATTTGTTTTCTTTCTACATGTGAACAAGATGAGCCAGCACACACCTCTGAAACTAATGTTATAAGTTCATGATTTCCAGTTGCTTTAAATCCTTTTTATCTTTTTACCTAGGCAGATAAGAGTATCATTTGGCCAAAGATTTTCATCTTTTAAGCAGGTGCATGACTCTTAAAGAAATATGACCCCTTTCTCCATGCTAAATGCTTGCTTGGCATATAGCAGTCAAAAACTGAATTATGGCTCGCAGGGCAGCAAAAGACAATTCTTTACTTGCTGCAGACAACGGGTTAAAACCGAACTTTTTTTTTAATGGGAATAAGTTCTTCCTTTTTTTATTGCTCATTCAGCATTCCTTTCCATAAAAGGAAGTAGAACTAGGTTTGCCTTTTTAAAACTATTTTAAGTATGATAGTTAAAAAAATATCCTCTTTTCAGTCCAAAAACAATGTTAAGCTTGTGTTTAGTTGATGATTCTGTATAAATTGTAAAATATTTTTACAGGCTCCTTCTTTGACATTTACCCCATTTACACTTTTTTTCTCCTACTCCACAATCACTGCCTTAAAATATATGACCATGAATGTTTGTGCGTATTTCTGAGTAATAGCTGCAGAAACCTATGCACTGTGTTATTGCAGGTAATTTCTGACCTTCGTAGGAAGTTGGACCTGGACTCGTGTGTTTCACTTCCACTGATTCATGTTTCTCAGACCAAGTTCAGGAGCCAGACTCGGACAAGGTTTGTGTGTTGACATTCAGCTTCACCCAAAGACTTGCAGTCTCCGTGCATGAGCAGTTAGGATGAGGCAAAATCATAGCCTCAGCGAAACATAGCAAAGAAAATATTACATCAGGTTTCTGGTGGCTTTGTTTGCATGGATGGGATTGCAATATTTCATCTCCTTTTGAACGTGTTCACTTTGAAATCTCACTATTTAGTTGTTCTCTCCCTTTCAGCCAAAACAGCATCACCACCACAGCTCTATATTTATCTTTGCTCATGTCCCCTGGTGGGTTCCCCCCCTTTTTTTGGTAGTACATGTTCACATACACACAAAACTAAGAATCCCCACCTGATCCTTGAAGAAGAACATACAGATTCCACAGCTTATCTGCCACAAGGAGGTTTTCTTCTTAAAGATCATATGAATCTTTGGGCAGATCTAGGAGTCTCCTACGGGAGTAGGAAATATTCCATGTGACAAGGGTAATGGGTAGAAAGGGGTCGTGTGGCGTGTCCCCAACACATGGAGAGCCATTCCACCAACAGCAGCTGCCAACTATCTGATAGAGGCTTGACAGTTCTTCACACCATGAGGGTGATTGATACAATGAGGGGACCCAAGACCTCAGTGTGCACTTGGACAGTCCTAAGCATTCCCTGGCATGGCTGGTGTGTTAACTGTTGCATCTCCTCCAGCTGTTACCCTCCTTCTTTGCCATTTATTTGCCTTAGATAGTACTGCTGCTTTGTGCAGTTATCACTGCTGCCTTCATTTTAGTGGGTTCCCACTTTCTCGCTCCCTTTCAATGCTGCTGTGCCTTATACCTGCCAATGCATTCTTTTGTGGGTGGCAATTTAGCCACCAAAGTTAGACTTGAAACAACCTCTTTACCTGCTTGGCTGCTTTTGTGGTTAAAATGATGGGCTGCCTACCCATCTTGTGCTTCTTTTCAGTCTGTCTGCAAGCCAACTGTGTGTCAACCAGGACTGCATCAAGCTCCTTTTTGAAGTTATAAAGTCTGCTGTTAAATTCCAGAAGACCATTTCAGAAGGCTGGATTAAGGTCAGGGTGTGTTTTCTCTGTGGGTATGCACTTTTCCCAAGTTGTTGTTTCTTTCAGATGCAGTTCTATAAAAAATATGTACTTCAGATTTTTATTTAAAGATCTTGTTAAAATCTATTTCCTTTTCAGTAAGGAAATTATATGTGAATGATAGAATCATCACAGAACGGCTCTGCTGTTGAATTCAGACTTTGAGTCCTATTTGAGAAAATCAAAACAGAATAGAATAGAATCACAGAGTTGGGAGGAATCTTTTGAGGACATCCAGTCCAGATTCTGCAATGTAGGGTGTAACATACAATCATAGTCATTGAGGAAGAAACGGGAAAGGAAAACACTTGATAGAGCATAACGATATGCAGTAATGAACATGGGCAGTGGAGATGGACAGGCATGTGCGTGGGTAGTCTAACGACCAGCATACACTCCTGGGAAGGGTCAGCCTTGCTAACCATGAGCTATCGTCCCTATTCAACACCATCCCTTGATGCTGTAATCCTCTCATTGTGCCCTGAAGCCTTTCTATCTCCCTGCGGCCAATGCAGGCCGTCTTAAGCAGCAATCCAATACCCACTCATTGGGAGCAAGCACCACTGAAATTGGGACCTGACTCTGAGTGGACATGTATAAGATTATGCTGTTAAGGAGGCTTCCTTAACTCTTCCTCATCTGATGCCTGAGTTCCAACCTGAGTTTGTAACTTTGGCAGTATAACATCTGGCTGCCTGGAATTACTGCTCGGAATGCAGACCGATTGGAAGTAAATTCCTTTCCAAACTTATTAACTAATAGTCAAAAGAAGATAAAATAACACAATATGCCGGGAAGATGCAGATAATAGAATCATAAAATTGAGCTGACTTGGGATTTGAACCCTGGTCTCCCAGGTCCTAGTCCAGTACTCCAACCATTACACCACCAGAACAGAGGCTTATATGCCTGAAATGGGACGAATGTCTCTTTCCAGTATTTGATGGTGAGTCCTAATAAGTTCCAGGAGCATTTTGACTCATGTGGCAGAAGTGCCCAGGTGTGTTTCTCCTCCCCATTCCCATAGCACAACCTTTGTCCTAAGACTGTGGTAGAAGATATGTATTAGGAAGGTTCCAGTAGATTTACACTAATAATAATAATATTAATTTGTTATTTGTACCCCACCCATCTGACTCGGTTGCCAACCCAGCCACTCTGGGTGGATTCCAGCATATATAAAAAAACCCAGCAAATTATTAAATCTTTAAAAGGCTTCCCTAAACAGGGCTGCCTTCAGATGTTTTCTAAATGTTATATAATTACTCATCTCCTTAACATTTGATGGAAGGGCATTCCATAGGATGGACGCCACTACCGAGAAGGCCCTCTACCTATGTCTGACTTGTGCATGATTTCATGTGCGGCAATCAGCAGGTGTACTGTTGGAAATATGTGTTTTGTCTCTTGTGTAGGGTGGTTATTTGTTCAGCACTGGCAACTGTCTTTTCTGCTCCTGTTCTAGGCCATTGAAAGTGTTGCTTCTGCCTCTGACCATAAGGTAATACCTTAGATTCTGCAGTAGCTGTTCTCTACCTATAATTATCTTTTTAGGGATGTTAATTGAAGGGGGGAACTTGTTTCCTTCATGGCACCCTTTAAAAAAAATTCCCAGCAGCAATTACATTAATTTGGAATAGTGTGAAGTTGTCACTTGTGTAGTAAGAGGAGATATTGAAACTGACCTTTATCTTTTCTCTCTGCATTTCTAACACACCTGAGTTAGCTTTCTAGCTCAATATTTGTAGCAAATCTATTTCTTCACTCAAAGCCATTAGAAGTCAGGGCAAAGGCCAAACTTTTCATCCATCCTCTAAACTGAGAGATCTCAGTCTCTGGACTGCTTGTCGATATGACAGAAAATTATTCCACTCTTTGGCCAAGATACTAGAATTCTGTTTTAGAGGCTTCTCAGATTCTGCTTTTAGACACTGCCTTCAGTGTATGCACATTTATATTTGCTTTACATAAGTACAAAAAGGAGTTGTTTTCAGAATTTGGATTCACCTTCTTCCCTCCATGTAATTGTGCAATGGAAGAAATTCTTATCAGAAAGTAGATGAGAACTAGGAATGAATTTTCACTCTAACCACTGAAACCTTAGTTTATTGTAAACACTGGCTGGGCCTTCCAATCTTTCTTCTGAATCATGAACACTAGGAACGTGTCATTTTAAAAGCAAAACTAAAGAGACGTTTTTCAGAATGCTATATAAAATTACCACAGGTTCTGCCAAGTGAGTTGTCTAGATCCTTTGTCTGGTCTGATTCTTATTCTTCTACCTTGCTTGGTTGTTAACCTTTGCATAACCAGGTTAATTGTTTTACTTGCCAAAAGGTTCTGGATCTGATAATGCTGTTAGTAATCTATGCTACAAATGGCAAGAACAAGAAGCAGATTGAGAGAGTGCTGAAGAACAAGATTCAATCAGGCTGCGTAAGAGAGCAGTTGCTGCGCAATGCCTTCCGTTACTACTTAATGGTGAGTACTCCTGCTGCTGTGTGATCCAGCATGCTGACAGTCTTTCCCCCATTCCATCCTCTGTCCTAAAATCTGCATGATTATTTGCTGGTTTGCATACAGACCTTGGTTATTTTATCCACATGGCTGTGTACACAGGTACAGATCTGCATGGGGAGACATTAAAGTAAAACAGGCAGAGATGGTTACAGCTTTTCCTGCAATCATGGTGGTTTCAGCTGCAGAAATGGCTGCTGGCTGCCTCCACATGCTGCCTGATTTATTCTGAAGATAACAAGACTTGTATGTGTGAACTGGCTCTAGGATTCAGGGTGTTACTGGCTCCTACAAAGAACATGTGCTTCTTTACGTCTGGAAACTGTCAACAGGAGACATCCTCATACGTACGCTTCCTAAAGTCGGCTGGAGTAAAACTTCCTTCTGGTAGAACTAGACAGTGTTGGTGGCTTCTATCCCTCAGAAGCCTCCTTATTGCTTGCCTCATTGTCTTATTGATTTACAATGTAATTTTAGAAATGTCAGTCTGTATGAATTGCTCCAGTATTTTGTTAGCTCATCTTTGTGAGATGTTGAAGTGTTTCCTGTAATCGTTGCCAATCTTTTCAGGAGAGTAAAATATAAAAAAACCCTTAACTTGGAGTAATATAGACAATTGGAGATATAGTAGAGGTATGTATCAGAATCTCCCTTTTTTCTGTCTTTATCCAGGTTATGAGAGACCTCTTTCCAGCTGTCCTGTCACTGGCTGAGATCTTTGTACACTCGGCAGATCCCTGCATTGTCTCTTTTGGCTGCTGTATGTACAAGCAAGCATTCACAGTCTTTGACTCTTATTGCCAGCAGGTATAGTGACACATTAGTTCCATTCTCTGTTTGGTGAAGTGTGTGTGTGTTGTTGCCTTGTAGCAGTTGACAGCTTCTGCTTCTAATGTAGTGGGGGGCAGCATGCCATGGATCATAGAAGACAACCAGTTTGCATCAAGTTTCCTGTTTTGTAGCCAGGCCTGTGCCAGTGATAGGTGAGATAGGGCACTGGCCAAAGGCCCTTTCTGGCCACAGCACTATTAGCCACCCTGCAGCTACCAGGGCTGGGCCATGTGGGTGGAAAATATGCTAATTACTTTTTAAATTTGTGAAACATTTATAAATCACCAATTACAATCCACGTCAAGGCAGTGTACAAGTTTAAACGATAAGTTCACAATGATCTAATTCTGAATGAAATGCTGCTGATAACCCAGGGGCACCTTTATTTAATTCCTCACATTAAACACCACTGAGAGGGAGGGAATAGGTCAGCATATTATTATTTATTAAAATTATTGCCTGCTCTTCACTAGAGAGGTCCCAGGGAAGGTTAGAACAATTTAAAATTCAGAATAAAAATAGATAAAAATCACAATAATATGATGAGTTCGGAAAATGCACACCTCCGGCTTCAAAAGTCAAAAACGTTTATCTGCACTTCTTCTTTTTATTTTCTTTTTGTTACATCAAGATGCCTGCTGTGATTAGTTTGATAAGCACATCTCTGTTCTGTGTTTTGCTCTGGTTTATGTAGAGTTTCTTGTCATTCTCTACAGTCCAGCTTATGTGGGTGCAAACTATGTTAACCAAAAGAGGAAAGCTGAACAAGAATATACAGGCAAAGAAGTCAGGGCCGGCCCACCTATGAGATGCGCTGAGGCAGCCACCTCAGGCGGCAGAATCCCAGGAGGCAGTGTCCCCATGACTGCTGGAAAAGTGGCAACTTCCAGCAAGATCTCACCAATATCTTGAGACATCTTGTGCCCTTCACTTTGTGGGCACTGCTGTGTGACCCAGCTAAAGGAGGCTTGGACTCAGGTGGCAAAACAGGATGGGATGTCTCTGGAAGTAGGCAGCATCTCTAGCCTCTCTTATACCAGGTCAGGGCCATTCTGCCCAAAGCTGGACTGCATGCTTTTCATTTTGCCTTGTGTTTGTTCCTGCAGGAGATTGTGGGTGCCTTGGTAACTCATGCATGTGGTGGCAATAATATTGCAGTTGATGTCTCTCTGGATATGCTCATTGACCTGGTGTCTCTTCACACTTCATCCATAGTTCCTTATGCAGTCTTTCTGAAGGCAAGTATGATACAAAGCTGGGAGCTCTCACTTTGGTACTAACAGCTTAACAACTAACCATTCTTCTTTGGAAGAGTCTGAGCAATCGGCTGGTGCTTGATGGTCCACCACAGTTTGGTTAATGGTCCACTTTTTGTGACACAGAGGAAGTCAGTCCAGGTGTTAACAGTATACTTTTTGCTGTACTGCACATTCTGTTATCAGAATTTATCATGAAGATATGGAGTACTTGGCCTGACTCTGATCTCTCCTTTTCAGAGCATTTTAGATTATATGGATAATCTAAGTCCACAACAAATCCGGAAGCTATTCCAGATTCTTAGCATGCTGGCATTCAGCCAGGGGCACAAAAGCAATCACATTCAGGTGAGTAGAAACATACTGAGTTCTGTAGATCCTGATGGCTATGCACCGTATTGGCCTGACTATAAGCTGCACCTGCAAATAAGACGCACCTTTAAAATTCAAGGTTTATTTGCAGGTGTGGCCCACCTCCCAGCACTAACACCCTGAACAGGGGGTGGCCGGTGCTCAGCGCCCCACTCCCCAAGCCGGTTCCGGCACTCGGCTCCAAATATAAGCCGCACTTTAACTTCTCACAGTCAGAATTTGGAAAAAAAGTGCAGCTTATATTTGGGCCAATACAGTACTACCTCCAAGATGGAATTCCTTTGAGTACCAGTTGCTGAGGAACACAAGTGGGGAGCGTTGCTATTGCACTCATGTCCTGATTCTGGGCTCCCATACACATCTAGTTGGCCACTGTGAGAACAGGATGATGGACTAAATGGGCTTTTGGTCAGATCCAGCAGGGATGTTCTTATGACCTAATCGCAAATATCTAGATGCCAGTGTGTGTGTGTGTGTGTGTGTGTGTGTGTGTGTGTGTTAACAGTGAATGTTCAAAATTTGCTGAACGTTGCTGAACGTCCACTGAATTCCAGCACATATACTACTTCTACCCTTTCAGGTGTTAGAGATTTCATGCATAATTCAGTGGCATGAGATTTACTGTGAGTGCATCTGGATGAGGCGTCGTTATTTCTGACATTCTGGTTCCTCTCTTTCCATGCAGGATGACATGCATATGGTGATCAGGAAGCAACTCTCCAGCACTATTCCAAAGTATAAGCGCATTGGTATTATTGGTGCAGTTACCATGGTGGGAAGCATGGCAGCAAAGAGGTGAGGAAATGGAGAAGAATTTGCACACTGTCATTTAACTCTTTTCTAGATACAGATGGCAACCGAGGGTGTCTCTTGAAAACTGCACCATGAAAAATCCAAGAGAATATAGCAATTTTAAAAAATCAATTTCCAAATATATAGGTTGTCCGAAAGAGCTCCATTAAGGCTGATACCAACAGTATGCCTTAGAACAGGGGCTTCCAAACTGTCGTCCATGGGCAAACTTCATTCAGGTGGATTTGTGGCTGAAGACAGGAGGCAGCTTATCCATTGTGTTAAATATGGTGATCTTTAATTTTATTTTTATTGATTCTTTTATTTCTTGTATTTTACTATATTACAGTTTGAAGTCTCTGGAATTCAGATTGTTATACAATAAAATACAATTATATAAGAACTGAAGGACGCAATAAAAATACAGTTTAAAATTGTACAGTGTCTAGCACAGTGCATTACAGTTGCTACAACAAGCAGAAAAAAAATCTTAATTGGTCCACCAGGACCCTCAGCAATTTTTAAGTGGTCTATGGGGAAAAAGAAAGCGGAGCCTTAGAAAAAGTGAGCAGCAGGATTTCTAACTGTGTTCCCTGTGTATACACAATGTATACAAATAGTGCAGTAGAGATGAGGGGCACACCGCTTTTCAAATATCTGGCAAAATGTTGTAGAGCCTAATGATCTGCAATACATTTGCATATGATTTATTGATGCCTTGTTAAAGGTGAGGTAGAATTCTGTGTTCCTGGGCTTTTGAAATGAATGTTATCAAAATGCATTCTGCAAATTATGAGGGGATCCCTCCATGGTATTGTTTTAATTCTGTGATATGAAGTGCTGCATGATCAAAAACACAACAGAAGCTATAAAATAAAATAATAGTGTTCTTGTGAAGAGACACAATTCTCACTGGATTTCAGTTCATTAGGCAATGGTATTTGGGGTTCATTTGTTTTGGAGAATAATGCAAAGCAGGAAGAAAGCCTTCAGAGGATATGTGAGCATTTATGGCATTTGAAGCCACCTCCCTACCCATATGGGTCTGTGACAGTTATATCATTGTGATGATTAATTGGACAGTGAATGATGATCAATGAGATGTAAAGAATGTAATGAATTTATGGTCTTTGAAGCAGCCTTAGTTCCATTTCTGTGGCTCAGAAATGTATATCCGAGCGCCCAACTACATCAGTTAAAAATAATTACTCTAAAATATGATTTCAGGAGCAAAGAAAATGGACAGCTATTGGAACGGGCACAGCTGAGCAAGGAGCAATGTAGACAGGCAAGTATTTGGATATTTGCAGGACCGCTCTGGGAATAGGTAGTATGTGGGGAAGAGATGTGTTCTTTGAAAAATTGCAGCAGAGCTGAATGGGAAGATCAGTCAGTATAAAGCTTGGAGAGATATTCAGATTAACATGATGCTTGCTTATTTATTAACTTAGAATTTAAACTGACTGGAATCCTCCCCAATTTTAACATGGGGGGGGAAGTCGTTAGAAAGTTTCTGCTTTTCATTTTAAACTATCTCCTTCTCTTATGCGCTAAAGAGGAGGTGGGAGGAGAGAATATGCAAGCCCAATACTTGTCAGAGCCTTTGCTCATAATGCTAGAAACCATGGTTTAGCATTATGTGAGGTGAGGCCCGGTAAAAAGGTTAGAAAAATAAGCTTGGAAGAATTAATCTGAGAATGCATGAGTGGGAGTTATGGGAGGAGCAGGATGTCAATGTCAGTAAGACAAGGTGTCAGTGTAGATTTGTGCACACAGAATGCGTTTCAGAGATAGGTGTCAAATATTACTTAACATTTGGCTGCTGGTGTTCCTTATAATGTTCACAGGGGAATGTGCACAGGCTGCCAGCACTTGTGGAGCCATCACAAGTTGCCCATACAATTATCCTATCACAATTTTGAGAAGAGCCGTTGACCAAATGCCAGAGTGACATTCATTTGGCTAATGACATTTCTGGTAACCTCTAAAGTCACTTGGGGGTTTGTGGACTATGTGCGAACATTGAAAAGCTGAAACCATATCATCCTCCAGTAACTACTCTGCTTCTTCTTTTTCTACAGATTATATCTTTATTAGAGCTGGTTTGCTCCTGCTGTGGACAGGTCCCCCAGGCCTTGGCTCTCTATTACGATGAACTTGCCAACTTGATTCAAAAAGGGAATTTGGATTCTCAGATCCTAGTAGGTCATAGAGCTATTGGTCTGCATCCATTCAGTTACAGACATTGTATAACCGTAGCTGGGATAATATTAGCTGAAACAGTAGTCTGGTAAATCATGGTAAACTTTAATCTGAAGCAATTGAGCACATGCACATTGCTCCAGTTGCTCCTCCTGCTCCCTTTACCAAGCTGAGAGGAAACCAACCACAGCGCTTCCTTAGCATCACATGCAAACCATTGTTCATGGTTTGTTTCTCTCTCTATAAGCCATGAGTTGAAGGTTTGTTTTTTACTTCATGCTCTTGGTTTATATGAAAGAAACAAACCATGAGCGCAGGTTCACACGTAACACTCCGCCAGCACTGTGGTTGGTTTTAACCTGGCTTTTGGCAATGGAAGAAGCAGGGTGGATGCAATTTGAATAACATGCACCAGCATGCTGCATGTTTGTGGTAAGCCATAGTTTGTTTCTGACTTCTTCTGACTTCTACACCCTCAAATCTTTTTTCCTCAAAGAAAGTTTAACTTATTGCTTTACTAAATCCTTAAATAAAATAATATCTTGTTTTTGGAGGGAAAATAAGGTTTTGGCACGACACCTAAGTGCCATACAACTTGAACCAGTATTGGGAGTAGATTAGGCTAATTAAAGTCTATGAGGGTAAAGGGGTTCTCAGTGGAAGCAGTCAAAGGAAAAGTAGTAGGGGATAAAGGAGGAGTTGCTTTAGCTAGTTTGCATGCTTCACTTCCTCCTTTAGCCTGCACCGTCACCCTTCTTCAACATAATTCTTTAAAATGAATTTTCCCTGTGGAACTGTCATTCTTTCAGGAGTGGATTGAGAACAGTGTGGAGAAGGACTTTGAGAGAGATTTTGTGACAGATCTTCTCCCTATAGAGGACAGGTATTTCAGGAAAAAACCACACCATTTACCGCCTTCAGTACAAAAAATTCAATTAGTTATTGTAGCATTGGCCATCAATTGATATCTGATTCCTCTGCAGTGCTTTCCTGCTCCCGGTGAAGTCCCTGTATAGCTTGGAAGATGACAAAAGTGAGGGAATAATTGCTATTAACTTGTTGCCTCTGCTGTCCCAGAGCTATTTGAGCAAGAATGTAGATGAAGTAGCAGCTAAGAGCCATGACAAAAGGTCAGTGGTGCTTCTCTGTTCTTATTGAGATGAATAGATAACAGCCTTGGCCAAGACAGAATGTGACTGCTAATGTATACTTTTTAAAATTTAAATGGAATCATGGAAATAGTTGTTTTGTTCTTTCAGAAAGAATTAGTCAGGATGGTTATGAAGAAAACATGCAGGCATTTCTGATAAATGTAAAAACAAGGGGAAAGAGCAGCAGACTCAGTGTTCCTTTTCAAAACACATCTCATTGCCTTGCCACAGCTCATGGTCCCTATCTCTCCAGTTTGCTTAGTAGTGCATCTGTGTTTCCCAATTTTTCCCCCTAGGCATTGCATATGGGAACAAAGATTCCATTTTAATGAGAGGAGGCAATTTAAAGGTTAAGAGCAGTAGACTCGTAATCTGGGGAACCGGGTTCGCGTCTCCGCTCCTCTGTTCCTCCACCTGCAGCTGCTGGGTGACCTTGGGCTAGTCACACTTCTCTGAAGTCTCTCAGCCCCACTCACCTCACAGAGTGTTTGTTGTGGGGGAGGAAGGGAAAGGAGAATGTTAGCCGCTTTGAGACTCCTTTGGGTAGTGATAAAGCGGGATATCAAATCCAAACTCTTCTTCTTATACAACAAGAAAGATGCAGGCAAATTTAAATATACTTTTAAAAATTTGCTAAGTTTTACACTGTCTGAATAATATATTAAGAACACACAAAGCTGCCTTAAGCAAAGTCCAAATTATTTATCCACCTAGCATAGTATTGTCTAGGGTTGGGGTGGGTAACCTGTGGCCCTCCATACATAAACACAATGAATATGCCTATTAAAGAAATCCCCCAAGGAAACTACTGTTGGTTTTTTAAAGTATTATGTGGTTTGAGATAACTTGGTGGTCATTTATCGGTCCTATATAGATTTAGTCCAGGGCAGCCAACATAGTTGTTGGACTCCAGTTCCTATCATCCCAGATCGTTGGCCATGCTGAGTGGAGCTGATGAAATTTGGAGTCCATCAATGTCTGGAAAGGCTGAAGTTAGCTACTCCTGATCTAGGGCTTCAGACTGGTCTTTCCAAGCCATGTCTGGAAATACTGAAAACTGGACTAGGACATTTTTCATTTCTTCTCTCCTTTCTCTCCCCAGGGTAGTGTCTCCTCTGTGTTTGTCACCATTCTTCCGGCTGCTGAGACTCTGCATGGCAGAAGTGAATAAAGGGAGCTTGGATGATGTTGATGCCCTATTAGGTACAGGTTATGGACAGTTATCTCTGTGAATGAATGGCATTTATTGCTTTAGTCCATGGACTACAGCAGAAGATAGTTGGCTTTGCCTGACCTAATCTGTCCTGTAATCTCTTTGAGGGCTTGGGATGTTCAGAGCTGGGTTGTGAGCAAAACAACTTATCTTCTAATTTGTTGTCTCTTAAGTTATACTGTTCATTCCCCCATAATAGACTGAATTGCAGTGGTACCTCGGGTTAAGTACTTAATTCATTCTGGAGGTCCGTTCTTAACCTGAAACACTTCTTAACCTGAAGCACCACTTTAGCTAATGGGGCCTCCTGCTGCCACCGTGCCGCCGGAGCACAATTTCTGTTCTCATCCTGAAGCAAAGTACCTGAGGTACTATTTCTGGGTTAGCAGGGTCTGTAACCTGAAGCGTATGTAACCCGAGGTACCACTGTACTAGGAATCACTGGCCGTGTGCCATTACCTCTCAGGCCAGCTGAACTTAGTTCTGTGGTACTCTGGGAAGGATAAGGTGCTAGCTACTATATACAAATGCAACAGCTAAGAGGGATGGATTGTGAAGGTGGCAGTGGGTGGGTGCTTTGATTATGTTGAACTTAAGTTAACTTAAGCCCTGGGGTTTCGCCATGTTTGTTACAGGGTGTCCTTTGTATCTGACCAACTTGGACGTGGTAGGAAAGTTAGATTCCTTATCGAAGCAAGAGCGTGAATTCCTCTGTTCTCTTCTATTTCATGCCCTCAACTGGTTCCGTGAGGTGAGCAGTACTATGCAAGAAATAGTTAATTTCCTACTCCTTCAAATTCTGGCTAATACGCCAGATGTCTGTCTGATATGACAAGTACCATCTCCCCAAAAACATAAAGGGAAGCTTTCCTAAACTGGGTTCTGTGTATGTCTAAATGGATTCATATTTTCATGACATAAATATTATTTTTGTGTTTGGGAGTGAAGAAGTGCATGCTTCCTGATTGGTACATGTAAAAAAATACATGCCTTCAGAAGTACACACTTTTTATAATACAGATAATATTTGTAACTGGAAAAATACGTGTACAAAGGAGCCTCCAGGATTCTTTTTTTAAAAATTGCTTTCTTTGTTTGTCACATTACTTTTGAAAAGAGTGTCTGCCCCAAGATGTCAGAGCACTGTGTCATGCAGTATAGTACAGCAATTTCAAAAAACATATCTGCATCTTTAAAGCTGTGGGTTCCTGGTCAAGGGGATGAAATTTGCAGATGCACTTCGCCATGTTGTTTGGCTGACATTTTATGGTCCAAGTCAGCAACTTATTTATAACAGGTGATGTATGTGGAATTGGACAAAGGCTGAAGTTCACAATCCTTATTGTGGAGTGCATTAAGATGTCTCTCCAGTGTGCTCTGGAAGTATCAGATTCGATAAAAGGTTTAGCAGCCACCTTAGATTAGCAGAGGTAGCTAGGAAAGGAGATGTCCCTTTCTCAGTTTCACAATTTTGCTTTGCCTTTCAAGGTGGTGAATGCCTTCTGTCAACAAGATGACCCCGAGATAAAGGAGAAAGTTTTGACTCGGTTACAGAACATTACGGAGCTACAGTGTCTACTGGAAATATGCTTGGCAGGTGAGCAAGAACAAAATGCAGGGTTAAAGGGCATGGGGGAAAGAGAATATCCAGTATCTGCATATGTCTACAAGTAGATGGGCCGGCAAACAGGTTGACTGTGGTTTTTCTGCATGTGTAGGATTGCTGTACAGTTAGAGCTACCTTTTTATTTCTCATTGCCACATGGAAATACAATTCATGTAGAAACTTTGTAATGTATGAAGTCTGCCTTAATGTAATGTAATGCTTCTCCTTTTGTTTCTCAGCAAGCCCTGGATATGTTCCCCCTCTTGCAAATTTTGATTCTGAAACCTCAGAAGGAGTACCTGTCATCAATACCATTGGTGCCACCAAAAAGAAGAGCAAAGGTAACATATGCTAAACTTTATTTTTAAAATAAAAATTCATGGAAGGATATAATCGAGACTATAAACTTTTTTTGCAAATAAGTCCAGAAATGAAGAAGAGGTAACGCAATAATAAGACTGTATAGTGCAGTACCTCAAGCTTAACGTATAATTGTGTCTTTGTTCAGTATACCATGGTGCTGCAGGAGTATCAGAAGGGCTGGGTCGACCGGGAGGAAGGGATTTTGTGGCTGCTGCAAGGCCTCCACACTGAGAAGGGCTCCCCTCTTCCAGGCTTACTCAGTTCTCTGTCTCTATGGCTGCTCCTTCTTGTGAGTAGTAGTACGGCAGCAGTCACTGCTGCGCTAGTGGCATTCCTTTGGAGAGTGAAGATAGGAAGAAAGGTGTTAGCATGAAGGTATTGATTGTTCTCCATGTCTGAGGGGCAGCCTTTGTTTCGAAGGTGCCCAGTGTTTGTGGTGTGTGTTCCTCAAGTGCATAGTGTCTTTCTCCAAGTGCCCCCAGCCCCACTCCTGAATGCAAAGTCCCTATGCAGGGAGCCTGTGAGACAGCATAGCACACCACAGATGTCAAGAAGTGCACAATTTGAATCCTGCAGGTGCTATAGATCCACTGGGTCCAGAAGATCAGGTCCTCTTCGTTGACTTCTGTGTTGTTGTTTTCATTAGGCCATCCTTTTTGCTAGCTTAACTGACGCAGGGCTCCTAGGGTCACATGACTGATCTGATGGGGCTTGGGATGCACATTATGTCCCCCTCCCTCCTGTCCTGTAACGTCCCTTATTCTGGGCTTGCACCAGCTTTGGCTGCTGCAGGAATTTGCATAGCTCCATCTGAGCCCAAGGGTGGGGACTTAGCTGTGTCAGGAACTTCCCAGCTTAGCTGGGGATCTGCTGCATCCGAAGATGCTCATCTCAACAGATCTTGCCCCCTTTCTCTCTGTTTGTGAAATGCTCCCTTGTTTTTCAGGGCAAAAAACCCCCAAATCTGATAATGGCAAAAACGGTTCTGCAGACAACTCACAACTGGATGAGAACACAGAAGCAAATCAGCCTGAAGTTGAGATCAGCCAACCAGAGAAGGTTCCATATAGCCCAAGTTCTTTTGAGGAGTATACAAAAGGAAACTAAAAAGAGCAGACTGGGGTGCTGTGGGTTTTTTCCTAGAAATTTGAGCTTTATTCTCTCCCTGATTATGAACATCCTCTCATGAAAAATCTGATAAACCACATGATAAAAAAGCAGCATTGGTGCAAGCATGCCAGGGTAATTGGTATCCACTCAGTGGCTTAAGGGGTTGGGGCCAGCAAAAATGCATTTCAGATTCTTAGGGTGCCTTGGATTTTTCAAGTCTTAAATCAGTGTACCCATGATTTTTTATTTTTCTTATATTCTTTCCTTCTGGATGTGCAGTACACTGGCAGCATATACAAATACATGCCCCCTTAGTGAAAATCTAAGACCAGACATTAATGAAGAAGCACCATAATCTGAATGTGCAGTCATTTCCATATTGTTTGGCAGTGCTTCTATCTTCCCATTCTGTGATGCTCTTCCAATTCTATTATCCTATAGCTTTTTTTAAGCACAGACTTGGATGGCTATCTACCTGTCAGGGATCCTATAGCAGCAGCATTTCTTGCATCAGCAGAGGGTTGGGAAAAGATACCTTTGAGATGCCTTACATTTCTATGATTCTATACTGTTGAAAGGGGAATTTGCACAGTCTGTATCTGTATATGCCACCTGTGTATTTCATCTTATCAAATGCCATTGAGAACCAATGCTGGCCAAATGCAGAGTTACTTTTGCAGTTGACTGGCACTCAGTCAGTTCCCAGAGATGTGTCCTGTGCAAAGAGTTCTTGTTCTTGTTCTTCTTTTCAGGACTCCACAGAAAAAGAACCAGAGACTCCTTTGGTACCACTGCAGAGTTATAGTGCGTATTTCCGTGAACTAGACTTAGAGGTTTTTAGCATTATTCACAGTGGCCTGCTGACCAAATCTGCTCTGGATACGGAGATGCACACAAAGGCACGTAAATTTAAAGAACCATGGCATAAACTTCAGTGTACTTACTCTCACCTGTTGTGGTGATAATACACAGCAGCAACACACACACTTGTCCCATCCTACTCTGATATCTCCTGAACTAGCATTTTTATGTAGTGCTATATTTAAATGCCTGAAGATCCCAGAATACTTCATTTATAGGCACCATATGAGCATTTGACTTAATTGTGTCATATTCTTCCCTTAAATTTTTAGACCCATGAAGTGGTGCAGATTGGGCCAACACAGCTTCTGTTCCTTTTGGATGATCTGAGTCGTAAGTTGGAACACATGCTGATTCCAGTTGCTGCAAAGAGAGCCCCCTTTTTTAAGGTATGTACAAAAGAGATAGTAAGAAGGTATTGTGTTTCTTATGTTGGGGACAAAATGCAGCTCCCCAGGCCTCTCTAGCCTGCAGGACTCTCCCCAGGGCATGCATCCTCCCAAACCACAGTTGTCACCAGCTCTGCTTTTCAACCTTCTTGAGGTTTTTTTTGCCCAGTTGAAATGTGTCCTTGAATTCTGATAGTGCTTCTTGCTTGCCTGGGTGGAGGGCAGAGAAGGATGTGATGAGTGTGTAGAAACTAGCCTAAGTAATGCACTCTCTTTGTCCCTTGTGCATTCTGATTCACTCTTGTATACTTCCTGGTTTGATCAAATCTTAGTTTGCTGTTAAACCTGATTTAGTAAACCATGATTTGATCAAAGTAGGAAGCTGGGGAGGGAGAAAGTCCAAGCCACATTTTTCCAAGTTTGTGCTCTTCAAAAGGTGACTGAGTTATGTGCCCAGCTTTACGCTGGTACCAGCTATGCACTTTATTCTATACTGGAGACAATTTCATGTTTGCTGAGCATTCATTGGTAAAATCCCTTTCACCTATACTAAGGTCTGATCACTGCATAAAACTTTAAAAACCTTGGATTTTCTACAGGGAAAAGGAAATAGAAATGTTGGATTTTCACACCTTTGTCAAAGATCATCTCAAGAAGTGATTGAATATGCTGTTGAACTCTTGAAGCCACTGTGTAATCACATGGAAAATATGCACAACTACTTCCAGGTTAGAAAGTAAATTGTTTAGGCTACATCAACATACAATGTGTGTTTTATCAGGTATGGGGTTTGTTTCCATCATGAGTGTTTTGTAAAGTAGGTGGATCACAATTTAAGCAAGCAAATGGCAGCTTTTTACTTAATAGTTTGTTCTTCAATTAAGGCACTGATTGCAGAGAACCATGGTGTGATTGATGGGCCAAGGGTCAACATTCGAGAACACCACCTCATGTCATCCTGTTATCAGCGATTATTGCAAGTCTTTCACCTTCTGTTTGCTTGGTGAGTGTGCGGAAGTGCAAATATGACAGTGAGGATGAACCATCACTCTTATTTTAGGGCTCTTATTTTTCTTCTTGGCTGGGACTCCCATCAAACAAGCCAACCTTAGCTAAGGTCAGCAATAGGCTCATTGTCATATAGCCCTGTCACAGTTACTTTGTCAGATTAAGACAAGAACGTAAGCAAAACTTTAGGGTGCCCAACTGTGCAATCAGAGCTGATAGTCCTCTGCTGTAGAAATGAGTCCCAAGATTTCTGATGACATGTGGCTGGCACTCTGTGCATGAAAAACATATAGAGCTTGAAGAATGCTTACATTTATCTTCCCCACACTAGGCATTATCGCAAAAGGTGACTGATGTCTTCTCTTTCCTCAGGAGTGGATTTTCTCAACACGAAAACCATAGCTTGCTGAAATCTGGTCTCCGTGTCCTAGCACATAGACTCAAGCCAGGGGAGAGAGATCTCCCTCTTGAGGAGTTGCTCAGGTAAAATAAGGAACATGTCCCTCATGGTGCACCCCTTAGTGTTTTTTTAGCCCTATTTTGAATAGACCACCTTTCCTCTTGTCAAAGTGCCTGATCCTTCCAGGTAGTTTTTCAAATGGATTTAAAAGGTAAAGATTCAGAAACAGGATATAGGATCCATCACTGGGCATGGGAAACTGAATATTAGAATGTGTTTATTATACCAATATACCAGCAATGTTGTTGTTAATAATAATAATAATAATAATAATAATAATAAATTTCTTTTTTGTATTCTACAGTCAGAGTTTTCAATACTTACTGAACTTCCAGCACAGTATTCCCAACATTTACTGTGCACTGAGCCTCACTCAGCTTCTGCTTGTCATTACTGAAAAATCTGGGACTAGCCGGAAAAGCAATGAAATAGGTAATGTGTACAGAGTTTCCTTGCATTGCATAGCTTTAATTTGTATAAATTATGTGTAGTTTTGAGAGTTTCAGCAAGCACATTGAAGAAGGCATGCTATGCTTTCAAGAAATAAAATGTTGAAAGGATTTAATTTATGGTTAGTGTTTCTTACCTAGCCTAGATGGAAAGTAGGATTCCAAAGTGGATGATGCACACAATGTTTGTACATCTTATTGGAAATTCCCTGAAAACAGGGGGAGCTTTGTAGGTGACAACCCAACAGAGATCATTGAAAAATAGTTACAGGATTATGAGACTATGACTCCAACGGTTGCAGAATCACAGGTGCTTGGGCCCACAGATATCACAAATGGCAAGAAATAAAAGTTGATGCAAAATCACATGGTGTTCAACACATGTTATCTGCCTAGCTCATGGATAGCCAGTATGGTGCCCCTAAAATGTTGCTGGACTACAACTCCCATCATGCCAGACCATTGGCTTTCTTGGCTGGCCTATTGGGAGTTGGAGTTCAGCAACCTCAGGATAGCCCCATGCTGGCTACCCGACCGAGACACTGAAAGTGGATCAATAGACTGTTGCCTGCCCTGCACAATAAAATAAATCCATGCATTCTTCTTTTGTTCTTCTTCGACAGCTTCCATCACTAAACATTTTCTCTGCCAATCATGGCTGCAGCCCAGTGGAATTCGTCAGAAGGGCACCCAGTTTAATGATGCTCTCCACACTTTGTTCTGGTAAGGATGGCTTTCTGAGATATAAGCATAATGCTCTCTACTTTCATTCCCACAAAAAGATCATGATGTAGCAGCCAGTTTATTTCATTTGACACTGAACAGGCCTCATTGGCAACTACCGAGATTGTTTAAAAATCACAATTTCTAATCAAATTGCATTTGTAACTACGCTACATGTTTATAATTATGAATATGGTTAAATAGGGAAGAAAACATTTTATGCTTTTCTAGTACATCAAGCCAAATGTAATGTAATGTAGTGTAAGCCTTAAAAGGCTTTCTGATACCATATGGAATTCTGGTAATTTTTGTGAAAAAAATTGTTCCACACAGTATCTATATGGAGCACACAGATAATATATTGAAGGCGATAGAAGACATTTGCAGTGTTGGGATTCCGCAGCTGATTCAGTCTTCTAAAGACGAATACTCTTCCACTTACCCTACGTTGACCAGGTAACGGGGACCTTGAGATTTATTTTTTCCAATGAACAGTCCTCCAAAAAGAAGAAATATTGGAGAAACTTATATTATGTATACAGCATAAATAATATGTAAATGCTTCAGAGAATAAGAATGCTCAGAAAGCTGTGTATTATTTCAAAATGGTGTGACTTCAGCATAACTTTCTATTTTCACTAGGCAAACCTTTCCAGTTTTCTTCCGAGTGATGATGGCTCAGCTAGAGAGCTCAGCGAAAAGCATTTCTGCTGGAAAACCATCAGATTCCAGTGAGGTAGGGTGACATAGGGTATCTGAAATTTCTAGCAGGAAGTCTGCATACCATAGCTCTGGCAGAATGTGTGAGAGCATGTTCAGCCTCACCATGTACTTCATTCCTGAAGCTCAGAGCTAATTTTGCACAAGTACAATAACTAAGTGGTAAAATAGCACATGTGTAATCAGTTGTAAAGGTATACACACATACACACGCACGCGCGCACACACACACACACACACACACACTCCATGGCATTTAAGCACAATTTGCTTGAAAGTACCTGCTGGAGATCACTTGTATTGTTTATTGTAGGGAACCTCAGTCATATAAATGTGTTGTCTTTCATAACTGACAGTGGCCTAACTGAGATGTAACACTAACCTGTGATTTAGCATTGTGTGAACAAGCCTAGGTGAACCTCAGACTTGCTCATCACCACTGCCTCTTCCTCACCTCGAAGAACATGTCTCCTGGCAGCAGCCAGATGATACCCAAATAAACATATTTCTACTCTTGTTATTCCACAGGTCCAGCTAGAGAAGTTGCTACGCTGGAACCTGGCTGTCCGGGATTTCCACATCCTTGTTAATTTAGTCAAGGTGAGCAGCCTTCACATTAACAAGGAACATGCATTGCTGGAATATAAGCATGCAGGATTCCTGTATTTTTATCCATTTAGTCAAAATGAGTGCCTTTATGTTTAACCTGGAGAAGAGTAAAAAAAAAAGATGTGATAACCATCATCAAACATCTGAAGGGACTGCCATGCAGAAACAGGGGGCTGTTCCAGAGTGCAGACTAGAATCAATGGGTGGAAATTGCAGGGAAGCTGATTTTGGCTAAACATTAGGAGAAACTTCCTAACAGCAATTTCTTACAAGAGCTGTTCAACTGGAATAAGCTGCCTCAGGACCTTGTACAGACTTTTACGTTCCTTGGGAAGGTGGGAGGAATTGCTTTAACTAGCATTCTGGCTTCTCATCATTCTTTCTGCTGGATCCTTTACTCTTTCCAAACAGGTATTTGACAGTAGGCCCGTGCTCAGTGCTTGCCTGAAGGTAAGTTGAGGATCTGATGACAATGGTGGCTCCCACAGGGGCTTACAAATGCGTGAGAAGACAATCCTGCCTTCAAACTCACACAAAAGAAAAGGGGGCTGGGAGGGAGTAGGGCGGGAGGAAGCAAGCTCAGGTGCTAATTCTTAGTTACAGAGATCTTGCAGTGAACAGCAGGAATTGAGGAAAAAATGGAGAGCACCCAAAGGTTGCTGGTCTCTCAGTGCCAAAAACAACCCAGGCAATCTAGGACTTCCAAGAGCCTTCCACTCTGATGGTTCAGTTTGACTCTGCACCTGGCTATAATTGCAAGGCAGGGAGCACAGCACTTCATTCAGTGAAAGGTGCTTATTATGTGAACTTGGATGTAGGTATGAGGGAGCACCATGCTGATACTTGAAATTACTGGCACATGTACCTTCTGCCCAAGTATTCCTGCTACAGTAGAGAAACTTTGGAGCACAAATACCTTTTGATTACATAGCTACATTGCACTACAGACATCCTATGAAACAGTTCCTGAGATTGTTTGGGTGAAACTATAAAAATTAAAATGATGTAAATTGATGGCAGGGATATGCTTTAATACTTCTTCCCTGATTAGGCTGGAAAGGGAAATAAACAAATACGCAAGGTTCCATGCTCTGTGATGTAAACTCGTGGCTTGTTCAAATAGCATCTCCTAATTTTTGTAAGCAATTACCACATTTTCTGCCTTTTTGTCTTTGCTCCGCACAGTATGGGCGTCTTTTTGTGGAAACATTCTTGAAGCTTGGCATGCCCCTATTGGACTGCAGCTTTAAAAAACACAGGGTAAGGTGTTGGAAACAGGGCTGTCTTTTGATTGACACAGGAATGGACTGAACAATTTGTGGCTGCTCTTTCTAAGCATGGAGTATAGTGACTGTGCAAATGATACAATGAAAACGGGGGAGGAAATGTTTGGTATAACTGAGTTGATCTGAGAACTGAACAGTGGGTGAAACAAATTATGTGCCTTAGTGACACTTCCTTGCAAAACTGCCATGACCCAGAGCATGGGATAATAGTAAGATAGTAACTCAGATAAGGGCTGTTTCGTGTGTTACTTTTAAATATACATCTCAAAGAGGTTTAGGGGACATGTGGCAAATATGGGCATCATACAAGTACACTTGTCCAGGAACCAAGACTGACTGCAACTCCTTTTTTAATGTACAGTACACTTGGTAGCAAACCTGAGTTTGGTGTGATGCAATATGCAAAGCCGTCCTAACTGGTTCGGTATAACCCACTGAGTGAAAATAGAGCCTTGAGTTACAGTGATAATGCAGTATTCCAAGTAGCCCAATAGGTGGCAGTTTTGAACAGGTTTGTAAATGGTTTTCTTCCGCCTTCCAGGAGGATGTGCAGAGTTTGCTGAAAACCTTGCAGCTGAGCACTAGACAACTTCACCACATATGTGGCCATTCCAAGGTAAAGAAGGCTACAAACAAGGTGTTGGCTTCTAATTTAGTACAATCTGGTCAATCTGCTTTAAGTTCTCTCTCGAAGTATGCTCAGTCTTCCCATTTCAGTGATTATTTGTAATGAATTGCAAATCCAGTAAGAGGCTGGGAATCTCCAGGTTGTCCTCCAGCTATTCTTGCTTTATCCATTCCTGTCCATGCATAATAAGAAGGGTCCGGCTAACATTTTTATAAGCTAATTGCTATTAGCCTGTAAGTCTGACCTTTATTATTATGGACATATCACAACCACAGGGACGCAGGTGGCGCTGTGGGTAAAACCTCAGCGCCTAGGACTTGCCGATCGTCAGGTCGGCAGTTCGAATCCCCGTGGCGGGGTGCGCTCCTGCTGTTCGGTCCCAGCGCCTGCCAACCTAGCAGTTCGAAAGCACCCCCGGGTGCAAGTAGATAAATAGGGACCGCTTACTAGCGGGAAGGTAAACGGCGTTTCCGTGTGCTGCGCTGGCTCGCCAGATGCAGCTTGTCACGCTGGCCACATGACCCGGAAGTGTCTTCGGACAGCGCTGGCCCCCGGCCTCTTAAGTGAGATGGGCATGCAACCCCAGAGTCGGACATGACTGGACCGTACGGGCAGGGGTACCTTTACCTTTACCTTTATCACAACCACAGGTATATTCTTCTGGAAGGCTAAATTGTCATCATCTGTTTTGCTACTCCTGATATTGTTTGTTGTTGTTGTTGTAAAATAGTAGTAGTAGTAGTAGTAGTAGTAGTAGTAGTAATAATAATTTTTATTTATATCCCGCCCTCCCCAGCCAAGGCCGGGCTCAGGGCGGCTTACAAGCAATAATAAAAACAAGTAGTAGTAGTAGTAATATAATATTCAACCCTGATCAACTTAAGAAGGTTACAGTGGTACCTCGCAAGACGAATGCCTCGCAAGACGAAAAACGCGCAAGACGAAAGAGTTTTCCATGTTTTGAGTCGTTCCGCAAGACGAATTTCCCTATGGGCTTGCTTTGCAAGACAAAACATCTTGCAAGTTCTTGCGAGTTTGTTTCCTTTTTCTTAAAGCCGCTAAGCCGTTAATAGCCACTAAGCCGCTAATAGCCGTGCTTCGCAAGACGAAAAAACCGCAAGACGAAGAGACTCGCGGAACGGATTAATTTCGTCTTGCGAGGCACCACTGTATATTTATGGCAGCAGACCCTTTCCGGCTCCCCTATGCCCCACTGCAAGTCCTGTTGCCTAAAACTTGTTCCTTGACCTTACACTTGTCTTTTTAGGGTTAGCACTGGGAGAGAAGGGGAGGTAGAAGACAGACTTCAGAAGAAAGAGCAAGTTTGTCCAAAGGCAACAAGCTACAATATCAACAGCACTCTTAAGTTTATAATATACATTTTACAACCTTTATACTATTTTGTTATAACAACCATATTGAAGGTCGCTATTTCCATCATAGCAGAGGCAGGGAGATAAAACCTTGCTGAATGCCATTTAGTGCATTCATAAAACAGGGTTTGAAGCCAGATTTCCTATATCCCAAACCAACTGAACAATCCTGATTAAATACAGAAAAAGATGCAAATAAGGATTGTTAATTTCCTTCTGTGCATTTCTTCCATGTGTAGATTCATCAAGACACAGGACTCACCAGCCATGTACCGCTACTGAAGAAATCCCTTGAGCTATTTGTTTACCGAGTGAAAGCAATGTTGGCTCTCAATCATTGTCAGGAAGCTTTCTGGGTGGGCGTCCTCAAAAACAGGGATCTGCAGGTGAGAATATATATGTGTACAGCACCACTTGGTTTCTTGTGAATGGCTCATTGACTGAGCTTGGTGGAATTTGAATGGACATCATCATTCAAGTATTAGCAGAGTAAATAACATTTAAATACATGGAAGATCATAACTTATGTTATCGGATGTCTTTTTAGAAAGCTGAGTGAACACTAAGCAAGCTCTGTACAGTGAAGAAATGGTAAAGTTAAAATTGTTGGAACTAGATGAGCCACGTGCAACTGCAATGTTATATTGATCTGGGTTCCTCTTCTCTCATCCATGGTGCAGATAGCGTCATGGTGTCCAGTTGTTGCTAGCTTGTTGAATGATTTATTTCGATGGAGATCATCTGAAAGGGCCTCTGAACTCAAAGAAATTAATTTTCACATACTGGCCTTTGGAAGCCAGTTTGCTGACAGTGTGTTCATCCTCTTCAATGGAATGATATACGGGTAACAGTAACACACACAGTATTTGTGTGAAATAGAATAAGAAATAAGGCCTTTATTAAATTAAAAGTATTTGTGCCCTGTCCTTCCAGTAGAATGTTTGAGGCAGCTCATAACACACCTTCAAAATACAGGTAGGTAGCTGTGTTGGTCTGACGCAGTCGAATTAAATAAAAAAATTGTCCAGAACAAACTTAGTTGGTCTCCAAAGTGCTACTGGACAATTTTTTAATTTTATTTATTTAGTTCTTCAAAATACAGTAAGTGACAAATGCAAGAACATCTAAAAAGGGGCAGGGACAGCAACCAAAAGAGCTTTAAAACCAAATAGTCAAATGCATGTCTAAAACGAAAGGTCTTCACAGAGTAGCAGAAAGCCAGTCAAGAGAGAGGAGAGTTCCATTTTTGAGTGGCATCGTAAGTTTATTGTGTCCATTTTAGGGAGAAGAGATTCTTTCACAGGCATCCCAAGCTAGCAAGATGGAGGAGGAGATTTCCAAGCTTCCCACAGAGGTAATTCTCTAAAGCAACTATTGTGGTTGTGGTTGTTGTTTTTATAATCATTATATTCTGCAGTAGGGGAAGGGTCAAGATTATCGTTCTGTTTCTGGTACAGGAAATGCACAATGATAAGATGTCTTCACTGTTGTTGTAATCTGAGCTGTGCCACTGTTGCGTCTTTCTCACTAACATCTTTTGCACGAAATGAGCTGCAGTCTGTAGGCTTGGGGGGGGGTAGGCTGACCAATGGGCATAATCCAGTTAGCCTAATGAGATAAGATTAAGATGGAAATGGCACTCTGAACCATTCCTTCCTTGGACATGGAAAGGCAGCAATTTGCACATTGGGAAAACCCACCCCTAACTTTACATATATGCTAATAAGGTTCAAACTGGTGGTTAGAGGCAAAGAAATATTTGGGGTTGCGATGGCTAGCTCAATGAAAATGCTTATAGATAATGTGCATACATCTGTATCCCTTAATCTTCACCACTTGTGCATCAGTGCCATGATTTTTTTTCCCCAGGATGAGGAGGAGGAAGGGGAAGATTCAGAGAATGAAGATGGGATGGATATCAAAGACAGTGATGAAGACAGCTCTGATTAGCATGGGCTATACTGGCTTAATTCTTCATGGCATAATTACTGGAACTAGTAAATTAAAGGAAGCAAATATTGAATGGATTGTGTGTCCAGAACACCTGTGCTTCAGTGAGCTTATGTGGATCTCTAGAAAGATTTGCACCTTGAAATTCAAAGCACTTTTCTCCTTGCATCCAAATCTGTCTCCCTTTTCCTCTCTCATATGCCTTGCTCTGTCCATCCCTAAATATTCTCCACTCGTGATATGTAAAAACAAAACATACAACTTTTCATTTGAGTCAAGAATCAACATTTGAAATGTTTGATTAAACATTTGAAAAAATACTAAAATGTTCATTTTGGTTGCTTTCGTCTCATGAAAATATTTCATTGCTCATTTGTATAGTGTTCTAGACTGTTGTGTTGTTTGTAGTGCTACATGCAGAAATATGTATTAAGATCTTTGAAGTTTCATTCACAAATTTACTAAATAAATTAGAAATCCTAACTGTTGCATGCTGTGGCAAGTGTTATAGTTCTAAAGGGGCACTAATGACATTTCTGTAGGTTTAATTAACCTTCAGCATTTGTGTCCCTTACCCACAAGTCATTTCAAGGCTTCTGTGACATTGTAAGCATTTAAATAGGGCAATTGAATGTTATGGAATCATGTCCATGTCTACACATTGAAAAAATATAAATTTTGCTGTCCTGAATTGTCCAGCTAGCTTTAGTCTTTCAAGTATTGCTGTTATCTCTATTTAATATGAAATACATGTAGCTTTCCAGAGTGTAAGAAAATGGCAAGTAAGCAGAGAATCAGTCATGCCCCAAACTTCATGAATTAGTTGGGAAGGAAAGCAAATATATGTCTCTTGTTTTTGTAACTTTATATCTTACATGGGTGTTAACGGGTTTGAATATGTCTTAAGGTGTGGGATTTGCATTTTAAATTTGGGCAGTCCTGCTTTTTAAAGTCCCTTAGGCCTTTAACTATAATACTTGATTTTGTAGAGTTTTAAATGCTTTATTGTAGGGACACAGCAGTTTCTTCCCTCATAATGGCTATGAAGGAAGGAGTTTTTGCGTCACAAGCTTTCAAGTCCAGAGAAACATTAATCCCAGAGTGTAAAAGTAGTACGCAATGCTGCAATATTGGCTTCTGCAGCTACACATCAAAGCTATGAAAAAGAAGAAAATCTGGTAAACCACAACATCAGGAAAGATAAGTATTGTAGCCAAAATATAAGCACAAATATGTTTGAAATTGACTTCACATGATTTATAAGCGTAAGAATTCCACTCTTGCTATCTCCCTCTTGCAGGCTTTAGATAGGATAGACCTGACTTTCCTTAATCTAAAAAAGCCCCTCACTACTGGGCCTCAAAAGAGAAATACAAGGAAAAGATTGAAGCCACAACAAACCCAAATGCCAACTCTGTCTCGGCATCTGCTCAGCAATCCCAGACTTGCCGCAGTGCGCAGACTCGCGGGTTTGGGGAGGGCGGGGCCCAGGGAAGCACGGCGCACGCGTGCTGCAACCTTGGGCCTGCTCCTGCGAGACACGGAAAAGCCAGCCTGGGGAGACGGGCTGCGTCTTGTGCGCAAGCGCAGCAGCTTCCGGGGAGGGGGGGTGGTCTGCTCTCAGCTGTCGGTCATGTCGGTGCAGGAGGACCCGGTTCAGCGCGAGATCCACCAGGACTGGGCCAATCGCGAGTACATCGAGGTGATCACCAGCTCCATCAAGAAGATCGCGGACTTCCTCAACTCCTTCGGTACAGAAGCCGCCGCCCTGGCCTTCTCCCTTCCTTCCCTGTGGGGGTCGCGATCCCTGCCAAGCGGGACGGGGGGGGGGTGTCTGGCTGGGGCGCCGCTTGCCCACCTCTCACTTTCCCTTTTCTTCGCCTGCAGACATGTCCTGCCGCTCGCGCCTGGCCACGCTCAACGAGAAGCTGACGGCGCTGGAGAGGCGGATCGAATACATCGAGGCCCGGGTAAGGCGGCGGCGGCGGCTGCTGCTCCTTAGGTTGGGGAACCCCGGAAGGCGATGACCCCCTTTGCCTGGCTGGCTGCACCCGCGGCCGACTCGGCTTCGGGGATTCTGCTGCCGACCCCCTGCTCCCTTTTGCAGGCTTCCTCCAGGCGCGGAAGCCAGGCTTGCTTTTGCCCTCCCTGGAGGCTGAGAGGAACCAGGTGGTCAGTTTCAGGCAGCAGGTTGGGCGCAGGGATGTAAGAAGCCGCCAAATGCTGAGTCAGATATGGACCATCCAGCTTAGTATGACCTGTGCTGATGGGCAGGGTTTCAGTCAAGGGATCTTGGCAGTGCTAACTGGATACACCTGCGATGGAACCTCTGCCACTTATCTATGGCCCTTGTGTGCTTGAATGATTCATAGATAAGGCACCTCATCTAGTTCAACCCCTTGCAATGCAAAAGCCCTCCAGTCAGCTTCTGCCTTTCCTCCCAAACCTTCCTGTACATAGAAAACTAGCATATAAGGGAGAGGGCAGACACATTGTGATGCAAGCCTTTTTTGTTGTTGCCTGGAGCCTTCTTCATCACACATATTTGGCCCACACATTCCACCCAGAAAAAGTCCACTACACTTAACGCTGTATTCAATTTTAAGTTACCATATTGGGGGAATGTACATGTATTATTTATATATTTCATAACATGTATACATTGCGTGGAAAAGTCCCTGATGTTGGGAAAGATGGAGGGCACAAGGAGAAGGGGACGACAGAGGATGAGATGGTTGGATGGTGTTCTTGAAGCTACCAGCATGAGTTTGATCAAACTGCGGGAGGCAGTGGAGGACAGAAGTGCCTGGTGTGCTCTGGTCCATGGGGTCACGAAGAGTCGGACACGACTAAACAACAAAATACATTGCGTGATTATTTTTTAAAAAAACAATTTACAAAAGTGCTACCAGAGTGGCATGAAGTAAATTATTGATGCTATTTTCTGAAATTTTGGTTGGCATAGTGAAGGTATTGACTTAACATGGATTTGGGATTGTTTCATATGGGTCAGCCCAGCTACTTTTGCTTTATTTTTAGATTTTAAGGTGTTATGTGATCAAGTGTGCACACAAAAAATAATAATATCTATACTCCTGCACCAATACTACATATAAGTTTCCTAAAGAAACTTAGGAATATCCTCTTCCCCCTTCCCTTCCCCCGAAACCACATTGCAAGGCAAGCAAGCTCTCTTCTTTCTTTTGACAGGTAACGAAAGGTGAAACGCTGACATAGGGTGGCGGAGGCTGGCAGGGAGCCAACCTGGGAAAAAAATGTGCAGCTGTTGACGAAGCTGACGATCAGACATCAAGTTTCTTCATTTCTTAATATGGATGGGAGTTACGCTCGTCTCTGCCCCTTGGGAAGCTGCACCCCCCGTTTGGAGCCTGTGACTTTGTGCGGGTGATTTCCACCTGAAATGGCTAAATTGTACAAGAGCATGTTTAATTATGTGGTTTTTATACAAGCCGATTTATGTGCTTGCAAAGCTCTCTTTAACAGAATCTTTATGAAACCAAATCTTCATTTCTGGGAACACAATGATGGTGGTGATGTTGTTTTTTAACAGTTGAAACAGACCAGGATGTTGGGACTGTGCATAGTGGGCAGTTTCAGTATACACAGTAAGAGCATCCTGCGGCTGACTTTTGCTGCTGGAAGGTATTGATTCATTTCACTGCAGTTGTCCAACAGAATAAATGTGCTGTGTGTTTTGGGGGGCAGGGGGAGACTTATCATGTGCCAAGGGAGGGGGGCTTAGTTTTCTAAGTATTTTGTATTCTCTGATGTAACTTGGGGTATCTTTTTTTCCATTTGTGTTTCAACAATAAAACCTCCTGTGCTTAACAAGTGTGGTCAGTCTGCAGCTAGAGTTTGGGATGGGTGTACATAAGGGATACTGCCGCCGTGTATCCCTTCCAATGCCCATCCAATGCCAGAATAATGTGAGTGTCCCAGAAAATATTGGTGGACACTTGCAGCTCCCCAGTGTATCCATAGTTAAACATTTTAAATGTTTGTGTAAATTTATTTTTATTTTAATATTGTGGAATTCAGTGTTGTGCTAGGAGATTGACCTGTCACTGCAAGCACTTCTGCTCGCCCACTGGAACAATATCCCCCATGTGCTCTTCTGGGGGTTCTTCCAACCCGAGTGGATGTGGAGGAGGTGTTGCGGGGATGCAGAGAGAGAAGAGGGTAGTCCCACTGTGCTAGTGGGAGAATCTGCCCTGGCTACTACCAGTAGGACCAGGTACCGTATTTTTTGCTCTATAAGACTCACTTTTTCCCTCCTAAAAAGTAAGGGGAAATGTGTGTGCGTCTTATGGAGCGAATGCAGGCTGCGCAGCTATCCCTCTTGCTGTTCTGGCTTCTGAGATTCAGAATATTTTTTTCTTGTTTTCCTCCTCCAAAAACTAGGTGCGTCTTGTGGTCTGGTGCGCCTTATAGGGCGAAAAATACAGTAGTTCAATTCGGCTCAGTTGCTGTGAACTTGATGGTGAGCACTGGGTAATAAATCAAATGAACAACTAATAATAAAAAATAGATATAAATAGTATACTGCTTAGATGCCTATTTTGGCCTAAGTTATATATTAGTTAATTTTAAAATAACAATAGGCACTGAAAGCTGGGGCAAACCACCATTTATTCACCATGCCACAAACTCTGAGCAATGTCAAAGCTATCCATGCTCTAGAGCAGGGATGAGGAACTGGTGGCCCTCCAGATATTCTTGGGCTCCCAGTTCCCGTCAGCCCCAGTCAGCATGGCCAGTGGGCAAGGAGGAAGGGAGTTTTAAGTACAACATGAGGCAGCTCTTGGGTGTAACCAGGGAAAAGGCCCTGCTCCAGGTCTCCTGAGTTGAGGCTGAGTAAAGGTTTCAGCTTATCCTAGCTACACATGTTCAAAAAAAAAAATTGTCCAGTAGCACCCTAGAGACCAACTAAGTTTGTTCTCTCTAAGGTGCTATTGGACATTTTTTTAATTTTTAATTTATTTTGATTGTGTCAGACCAACACGGCCACCTACCTGAACCAAAAGATGTTGTTGGCCATGGTGCAGCCACTGTTTCTCCTCTGGCAGTCTGAATGGAAACAGGAAGAGGAGCTTCAGGCAGCCTTTCAGCTGCCCCGCATTCAACCAGCTACATTTTATTTCAGCCTGCAAATTTGTGGTGTTTCTAATTTCTACAAATGTGCATCACATAACACCCCGCCTTGGCCACCCTGTTTCCCAAAAAGAAAGTGGGAAACACGTAAAGAGATAAAATAAAATAAAGGGAGAAAGTCTGCATGGAAGGAAAAGGCACTGGTCAATCCTGGATGAATGAAGATTAAGAAAACTGCATTTTATTTCAGAATAGGAATCAGAACAATGGTTCTCGGAAACAAAGACACTGATTCAGCGATACTAAATTCCTCATGATGACAAGAAGTCATAGAATGTTTTCTGAAATGCAAGCAATTCATTGATAATGACACAACCCATCATTAGAGTACAGTATTCTGTGCAAGTTGTGCCTTTCCCTTAGTGAAAGTGCAAGGCAGGGGTAACCAACACTGTCCTCTGGCTGTTGGACTACAATTCCAACCAGCCCCAGCCAGCAAGGTCAGGGGCAATGGGAGTTGTAGTCCAACAATATCTGGCAGAGGGGTACCCTGGGTTAAGCAGAAGTAAAGTCCAAGGTGAATATGTTATTTATAGACAAATAGGTGCGTGGTTGTTTTATATGTTGCCTTTAATGCTGTAACCCGCCTGGGACTTTAGGGTGGAGGGTGGTAAATAACTAATTAAATAATTATTAAGTTGCATTTATTTTTTACCAGTTTTATTATTTTATTAAGTTGCCTTTTCAACAATAGACGTTAAGTCCCCCTGAAAGAGTGCAGTTTCTATTTACGCTGAGCCCCAAATGGTCTGTGCCACCAACCGAAAACGCTCGCTGGCCTTGAAGAGAAATTGGGGGGGGGGGGGCGCAACAACATACACACCACCCTTTGCCAACCTGTTGCCCTCAGAAGTTTGGGTCTACGACTCCCATTACCCCAAACCAGCACACCAATGATAGCTGGGGGCTGATGGGAGTCGTAATACATGCCATCTGGAGGGCACCAGGTTGGCGAAGGCTTCTATCCGCACTGCATATCCAGGCAGTGAACTTGGCCCTCCAGATGTTTTTTGGGACAATTCTCATCATCCCCGACCACTGGTCCTGTTAGCTAGGGGTGATGGGAGTTGTAGTCCCAAAATATCTGGAGGGCCAAGTTTGGCCATGCCTGATATGCAATCGAAAGCCTGACTTAGGGCACCTCTCTCCCCCTCCCCCGCCGCCTGAGCCACGTCACTTTCACTTTCTCGTTCGGCTTCTTTATCCTGGACTGACTCCGGAGAGGTGAGTGTGCTGCCCATCGTCCTGTCCCCCCCCCGCCCCAAATGCCTCTGCAGCGCCAGCCAGCCTTGCCTAGAGACGGCAACGAGTACGTCGTGGGCGGCCAAAGGAGGCGCCATTAGGAGCTGGGAAGAAAGTTCCCCCCTGGGTGGTGGCGGGAATGTGCACGCCTTCCGCCGGTGGGGCCAAGCCTGGCCGCACTGTGGGCGGGGGAAATGGGGCAACAGGGGCCACTTGAAACTGAATAAACGACGAGGCAGCTGTTTAATGCGACCCCCGCCCCGCTCGTGTCGCAATGGACGGGGTGGCGGGAGGGTCGCGCCTGACAAGCCCACAAGGCCGCCTGGCGGCTGGGCGGAATGGGAGGTGTTTTCCTGTAGGGGCGGAGAAGGGGAAGCTGAGAGGGACGGGCATTTGGTGAGAAAGACGTATTAGAAACCTTTTGTGAAGGAACAGTTCAGGCAGGACCTGGCGGATGATAATGGCCGAAGTCGAGCTGTAGAGCGCGTCTGAAAAGCTGGGGGTGTTTTGCTCAGAAGGGCGAGCGGGGGAGGGAAGAAACCAAACTTGTTTTTGAGTAGTAGGTGATTTCTTTCTAGTTCATTATGATCCCATCAATTATTGTTGTTGTTGTTGTTGTTGTTGTTGTTGTTGTTGTTGTTTTATTATTTATACTCTGCCCATCTCGCTGGGTTTCCCCAGCCACTCTAGACGGCTCCCAACAGAATATTAAAAACATGAGAAAACGTCGAACATTAAAAGCTTCCCTTAACAGGACTGCCTTCAGATGTCTTCTAAAAGTCAGACAGTTGTTTATTTCTTTGACATTCTTTAAGGATTTAAAGCAGTACCACGTCACTTTAAACCAGGGGTTAGCAAACTTTTTCAGCAGGGGGCCGGTCCACTGTCCCTCAGACCTTGTGGGGGTCCAGACTATATTTTGAAAATAAAAATAAAAATGAACGAATTCCTATGCCCCACAAATAACCCAGCGATGCATTTTAAATAAAAGGATACATTCTACTTATGTAAAAACATGCTGATTCCTGGATCATTTGCGGGCCAGATTCAGAAGGCGATTGGGCCAGATTTGGTTTTCTCACCCATGCTTTAAACCAGGCATGTCCAACAAGGTCGATTTAATGTGGCCCCCATGGCAGTATACGTCCTGGGGTAAAATCCTAAAGAAAGCTCAACAGCTCTTGTCGGCCCTCATGCATGCTCACTTCATCAAATCTGGCCCTCTTTGAAAAAAGTTTGGGCACCCCTGATTTAAACAGTTGTGGCTTCCCCCAAAGAAGCCTGGGAACTGTAGTTTGTTATGGGTGCTTTTAGGAGATGCCTGTTCCCCAAACAGAACTACAATTCCCAGGGTTTGTTGGGAAAAGGAAGTACCGTATTTTTCGCTCTATAACACGCACCCGACCATAACACGCACATAGTTTTTAGAGGAGGAAAACAAGAACAAAAATATTCTAAACGAAATAGTGGATATATGATTTTTGTGGTTCATGCTGTGGCCACAGACATGTGATCTGACAGTGAGTTTGGAGTAGCCCAATGCAAAAATCCTGAGGATCCATGTGGATCCATGCTTTGTAACCACGGAGGAGGGAAGGAAGGGGAACCATGGATCCTCTGCTCACGACTGCAACAGATCCCCCCCCCCCCCCGCCACCCGCAGGCATTCGCTCCATAACACGCACAGACATTTCCCCTTACTTTCTAGGAGGAAAAAAGTGAGTGTTATGGTGCAAAAAATACGGTAATTGTTAGATCTGCTCTGTGAACTGTAGCTCCATGAGGGGAACAGGCGTCTCCTAACAAGTCTCATCGCCCTTAACAGGCTATGCTTCCTTCCCAGGTTGCTATGAGGGAAGTAAGGACTGACTTAAGTGGGATAATGCTTATTTAAAGGTGTGGTGCTGATGAGACCTCGCTAGTGCTTGTTCCTAGAGGGCTGGGTCAAAAGCAAAGCTTCCCAGCCTGCCACACATCTTGTGGACCCTTTAAACCCAATTTCGGGCAAAAACATCCTTGCTGCACGCTTCCACAGAACATGATTAATACAGTGGTATCTCGGGTTAAGTACTTAATTCGTTCTGGAGGTCCGTTCTTAACCTGAAACTGTTCTTAACCTGAAGCACCACTTTAGCTAATGGGGCCTCCTGCTGCCGCCGCGCGATTTCTGTTCTCATCCTGAAGCAAAGTTCTTAACCCAAGGTATTATTTCTCGGTTAGCGGAGTCTGTAACCTGAAGCATATGTAACCCGAGGTACCACTGAAGTACAGTCCTAACCACATCTTTCAGAAGTAAGTCCTACTTAATTAACTGAGACTTTGTCCCACAAAATTGGATTTGGATTGCAGATTTACATCCCTTGTTCAGGCAGTACAGTTCCAAAGTGGTTCTTGTTTTGGAAATATGCAGTGGCAGATGTAAATACAGAGTGGATGGCTAGGTGGGCTGCTTCTGTGTAATATGGGTACGGTAAAGACCCACACATGGATCCTAAAGTCGGTATGCGATGTCAGTGTTATTCCCTTCACTTCTGTCCACCCGGAAACCTACAAAATCTATTCCAGAGGCCTTTCTCGTGTGAGTTACTGCATGATGGGCAGGCGACATCTTTTCTTCTGGCACTTGATATGGTTCTTTGCTTGCAGCCTGGCTGTGAGCTGGCGATGGAGTCAGGAGGAGGAGCCACTATGCCGGACTTCCTACTAGACGCCTTAGAGGATCTTGGCCAAGAAGATTTTGAGAAGTTTAAGTTTAAGTTGCGTACTGCAGCAGCTCCCGGGGGTAAGAATATTCCACTTGGACGGATGGAGAAGGCAACTCGGGAGAAGATGGTGGAGCTTCTGGTTGAGTTTTATGAGGAAGAGGCTGCTGCCCTGATGATAACTATTTTTGAAGACATTGGTCTCAAGTACAATGCTTCTAAACTCAGCAAGGGTATGGATTTGTACTCACCTAGATATAATGTGCTATATAATTGACTGCAGTTCAGTATAGCTAATAATCGCTTAGAGCAGGGCTCAGCAAACTTTTTCAGCAAGGGGGCCGGCCCACTGTCCCTCAGACCTTGTGGGGGGCCGGACTATATTTTGATTTTTTTTATACGTGAACGAATTCCTATGTCCCTCAAATAACCCAGAGATGCATTTTAAATAAAAGCACAAATTCTACTCATGTAAAAACACCAGGCAGGCCCCACAAATAACCCAGAGATTGGCTGGATTTAGAAGGTGATTGGGCTGGATCCGGCCCCTGGGCCTTAGTTTGCTTACCCATGGCTTAGAGGCTGTTCATCCACCCCTAGTTCTGCTCATGTCACAATTTTACAAGTTCATTGTATTTTTATTTTTTATTTTTCAAAAGTGACTCCTTTCTGTGGAAGTTCTCTGGCACAAAACAAAAATTGCCATTGCAGGTAACAAGAGGCTGGAGGGGAAAAGGGGAGGAAAGGAAACAGCAGCCCTTCACACAAATCCTTTCCAGACTTGGGGTGACACATTATTTCTTTCTTTTCACTGCTCTTCTGTGAAAATCTGGTATATATGAAAACTTGTTATTTTTAAAATAACGTAAAATAATTTGGAACGTGTGCACACACAGGTGAACACATATCTGTGAGCAAGCCTACAAGTGGCCTAGATTTCCTGGCTTGGAGCCACACATACATATTTTTAAAATTATTTCTGACTGTTCTTCTGTGTAAATCTGGTATATTTTAAAACTTGTATTTCAGTTTTTATTTTTTTACAAAAAATTAAAAGGTGCATGTAGGGGTAAACAAACACCTGCTTGCATTCCCACAAGGGACCTCAGGTATCCAGAACTTACGATGGGCAGGAAAGTACTAACTGAGGGGACAGGGACAGCAACACACAGTGCAATACATCCCATCAAGCCCCACCGCTATTGAGGACTGGAAACATTGAGATAGATTTTAGAGGCATAAAATTGAAATTGCTCCTCTGTGGATAAAGGCACACATACACACAGAGAGAATATAATTACTCGTGTTCACATTAGTGCCCTGGTGTAGACACAGCCCAAGTGAAAGTAATTCCTTTCTGACAGAAACCTTCCAAAACGTTCTCAGATAGCGGGGGGGGGGGGGGGGGGGACGTATTTTCCTCAAGCCATTCAACCAAGCAAAATGTTTTTAAACACTGTCAGTTTACTTTCATTTGCTAAAATACAGTTCCTTCCATTTGTTCTGAAACTACATAGCAAAGGGAGGGAGAGACTTTTAAACGCCAAGAAGAAGGAGGAAATGAAAAGGAAGGAAAGAACTCTGATCAGATGGAGGGATGAGGCATGGGGGGCGCTTCATAAAATAGGGTTGGGATGGGCACATGGGGCTACCATGCTGCAGGTTGCCCACCTGTGATGCAGATGATATAGAACTGAATTTGATTCCATATGCTAGTTGACCTAAGCCTCAAAGCCTGTTTCAAAGCTGGCCTGAACTTAGATTTGCAGGAAGGGGCTTGGTATGTACAGTGATCCTTTCAACTTTCCTATACATTATGAGCACCAGATTTTAAAACCTACTGTTCGCAATACAAAAATGTCTGACCAGTTATTTTATTTCTTTTTCAGAGGTTGGGAAGCAATTTCAAGGTATGTAAGCATCTCATCGTAAGCCATTGTAAGTTTTAGTCTAGAACTCAAGATAAGTGGATCCTTTGTCCTAACTTTTTGAAAGCAGCCTAGAGAGAGCCAAAAAGACTCTCAAGGCTCAGTAATTTGTAGAATATGTTTGAAGGAGAAAAGCAAACAAAAGTGGATAACCACAGGATTGTGAGGCATAACTGCAGATATCAGGTAAGCATGGCTTCTGGGAGATGTAAGTACCGGTATTTGCATCGCTCTCTAATTTGGGAATATTGCACTATACCAGTATTAAGAGGGGAGGGAGTGGTAATAGAGAGCTGATGCTAGACAGAACAGGACTAGCGTTATTCCTCTAGCATTGCTGATGAGCTCTAAAATGGTCAGTGGTGATCAGCATCTGGCCTCCCAAGAGATTGTTTGTGGCTCCCAAAGATTCCCCCACATTTGAATTTTTTATTTTAAGTAAGCTTTCTTTAATTGCTCGCTCCTATGCCCCTCCTTTTCTTTTTTAATCTGTTTAGTTTCTGCTCCCACAGATATACCTGTGATGCCAAAAGGTTTTCTGTGTCCCCAAGCCCCTCCCTTCAAAGTTGACTTTTTATTTATTTTTTAAAATACTGATCACTCCCAGACATCCCCTGCTGTAACCTTTTGATGCCAAAAGGTTTTTCTGAAAACTTGTTCTTTCCAATGCTAATAAACAAAGACACAAATTGACCACACCCACTTTCCCCTCTGTGACTACAGACACTTTTTTACCAGCCGTGTGCACTTTGACATGCCCATGAGTCAGTACATTTTCATATATATCTTGTTTATGATGGGGGGAAATACAGATCCCATAAAGTAGAGCCAAAGTGAAAGAGATGTATGCTAGTTTAGGTTTTCCCCAACGATAGGAACAATTCAGAAACAGTTCAGGCAAACGGTATGCCTGATTCAGGGTATTTGAATGTTTTAATGTATTTTTAATAGTTTGTTGGAAGCCGCCCAGAGTGGCTGGGGAAACCCAGCCAGATGGGTGGGGTATAAATTATTAATATTATTATTATTATTATTATTATTATTACCTCTGCAAACTTGCAAACACAGACCTTGGTAGTCTTGAGCAAAAGAAAAGTTATTTAACTCAGAGGGTCTGCATAGACAAGGGACCACTGGGAAATCAAGGGGGCCTGGCATCAGGCAAGCATGTTGCAATGCCATGGCAGGTGGTTAATCCTTCTCTCTGTCTATACTAGATTACAAAAAAAAGTATGCTGAGAACGTGAAGGAAGAATACTTGCTAACAGAGGACAGAAACAGTCTCTTTGGTGAGAGCACCCCATTAAACGCCCGCTATATAGAGTTACTTATCATCAAAAAACACCGGCCTCAGAAGCAGAGGGAACTTGAATTGGTTGCTACTGGCAGGCCGCACATGGACATCTTGGAAACCAACAGTTCAAATTATTCATCAACTGATATACAAAGCCTTTTTGAACCTGATGAATCGGGAATAGCCCCAAGAACTGTGGTGTTGCAAGGACCTGCTGGTATTGGTAAAACGATGACCGTGCAGAAGATTATGCTGGGCTGGGCTGCTGGGGAGCTGTACCAGGACGTCTTTGACTACGTGTTCTGTATTCGCTGCAGAGAACTAAGCCTTGCTGAAGATGCCAGCAGCCTGGCTGACCTTATTGTAGATCAGTGTCAAGACATGTATGCCCCAGTGAAAGGGATTTTAGCCCACCCTGAAAAGCTGCTGTTCATCATTGATGGCTTTGATGAGCTTTGTTGCTCCTTAGAGCTCATAGGAGACAGTTTCTGTGATGATCCTTATTCAAAGATGTCCATACAGGGTGTTCTGAGCAGCTTGTTGAGAAAGCAGCTTTTGCCCAAATCCTACTTGTTAATCACCACAAGACCTGGTGCTGCAGAGAAGCTGCATGGGTGCTTGAAGTTTCCGAGATTTGCTGAGATCCTTGGATTCACTGAGAAAGGTCGCCGTGAGTATTTTTTCAAGTTCTTTAAAGATGATCAGAAAGCCAACCTAGCACTGAGATTCATTGAAAATACCAGTGCAGTCTCCACCATCTGCTTCATCCCCATGGTGTGCTGGATCATCTGCTCTGTCATCAGAGTTGAACTGGAAACTGAAGACGAGATTGCAGACACCTTGGACACCACAACAAAAGTCTTTGTACAGTTTTCTCACAATCTTCTTAAGCATGATTCTGCGAAATGGAAGAACTCCTCTCTGAATGAGCTCGGAAGGCTCTGTTCCTTGGCACGGGCTGGCATCCTGGGACAGAAAATCCTCTTTGAGGAGCAGGATCTCAAGGAGCAACATTTGGAGGTTTCTGCTCTTAAAGACCTCTTTCTAGACAGAAGAACATTCCAAAGGGGGATTGGCCGGCACAACCTGTACAGTTTTCTCCATCTCTGCTTCCAGGAGTTTTTTGCTGCCATGTGGTATATTCTGCAGAAGGACTCAACGGAAGTTTCAGATAACAGTATGGGGGACTTGAAGACACTTTTAGCTGAGTGTGAGAAGCCAGGCAATGAGCATTTAACATTAACAGTATGCTTCGTATTTGGCCTGAGCAGTGAAAAGGTGCGCATCTTTCTTGAGCAGACTCTGCAGTGCAAGACATCTGCCCTTGTGAAGCCTTTCTTGCTTCAGAGAGCAGAAGAAGTGGCGACTAAGGAGCCTCCTCGAAAAGGTCATTGCCTGCTGAAGTTTTTCCACTGCCTGTTTGAGACCCAGGAAGCAGAATTTGCAAACCGTGTGATGCATCATTTCCAGAATATTAACCTTTCTTACCAGATGCTCTCGGTGCTGGACTGCAGGGTTTTGGCGTTCTGCTTGCAGCACAGTAAAATCGAGGATCACTCCATTGATCTAACGTTTTGCAGGCTGAAGTCTTACCACATGAGAGCTTTGGCTCCAGGAATAAAAAACTGTACAACTTTAAAGTAAGTGATGCCATCATATTGTTTTTTTAGGAACAGCAAATGCCAGGCATTTCAGGATTTGAGTGGAGAGCCTTTGGGTTGGGCACTGATTTGTTTTTCCCTTTGTTACTAGGATTACTTGTCAAAGGAAGACACTCCCAGACTCAAGCACACTGTGTTGTAGTGGTGGAATAGCCATGTATTCACTTCTTCACCATTTCTGAAACCATATGAAATCAATGTGGCAATATAAGCCTTGTATAAATGCCTTGCTGTCAGTAACCATGGCTCAAAATCCCTTCCAGTCTTGTCTCCATCTTTGGCTCAAAAGCTCATGCAGTCTCCTTGTCCCCCTGCCTAGAATAGTATGCACAGAAAGGCGAAAAGCCCCTGGTTTCCCTGGCTTGAAAATCCTAGACCAGCAAAGTCATGCATGTAGTTGGGAGATGCATACTGGGCTTGGAAAAATAAATGTTGATGGTGGTGTAACTAATGTATTCCTGGTCACCATTCTATTTCTCAATAGAAAGTTTGAAATAAGGAAATAAAGGCGATATTCCCATACACACCTACATGGGTGTAAATCTCCTTGAACTCAATAGGACCCTTCAGTAGCTATGCATAGGAGTGCATGGAAGGTGTGTTATTTTTCCACTAAGTACACAGGTGCCAGCCTTCCCCATAAAAGCTTTGTTCTGTTCTCTAACACCTAGAATTGGTTGGCACTGTGGTAAGAGTGCCCATCTGCTTGGCCGCTCTAGATTTTCACAGAACTCAAAAACCTGCAATTAGAAATCTCTGCGTGTTCAGTCAAAACAAATTTCACCATAGATTCCAATCTGTATTACAGCTACATTCTAGTTTTGACAAAATTCTGGCTTGTGGTTGTTTTTGGACCAGAACCAGTACAATGGTTGGAGAACAGAAGGAGCGCATTGGGGAGCAATAAGTGTGTAGGGGCAAGGAAGGGAATAGAGTGTGGGATCCTTCTTGCCCATAGCACCCTCAGAAAGCCGCTTCCTCATACACAAACTTTTAATAATCCCTAATTTTAAAGTATTTCTCTGTAAATGGCTAGAAGCCTGCTCTTTTCATAAGGAAGTGGAGATTTCACACTTCTGTGTGAGCTATTAAGTTTCTACATTGGATGGTCCAGTTCCAACTATGCAGACCCACCTTCTTATATTCCTCCTAGATTTTGAAGAATCAGTCCCTGAATCTTTTTTTCATCTTTCTCATTCTCTCTCTTTCTCATTGTAGATTTGGAAGTAACAAACTTGGAAACTCAGGAGTGCATGTTCTCTGTGCCACTCTGAAGGAACTAGACTGTAATGTGACTACTCTAGAGTAAGTAACAAGGGAGCAGAGACACATACAAAAAGTTGGGTGTATGTATGACGTCTTTGTGGGCTTGGAGTTCAGATTATTTGCTATCTGCACACTATTCCAATGGGGTGCAGGGTCTGTGGGAGTCTGGGTGCAACTAGCTGGCAGTGAGAGAGAAATTTCACAGTGGGAAGGGTTTTTAGACACAAGTAGCCAGACACTGGTGCTGAGAGCAGGATGCAAAGACAGAGTAAGGTCTGGGAACAAGACCAACAGGACCAGGGACAGCTCCACATCAGCAGACAAGTTGTCTCCAGAAGATACAGAGCTCAGCTACTTATAATTTCCTCTTAATGACTGCTCAAGTCATTACACTTCCAAGTAAAGTGGGGGGAGGAAAGCACTCTGGCCAAGTAGCTTCCTAGTATGCCTTCTGGCACATAAGGCAATGAGGAAAGAGGAATGTTAGGTATTCCTCATACAGTGGTGCCTCGCAAGACGAAAAGAATACGTTCCGCGAGTCTCTTCGTCTAGCGGTTTTTTCGTCTTGCGAAGCAAGCCCATTGACGGCTTAGCGGATTAGCGCTATTAGCGGTTTAGCGGCTTTTAGCGGATAAGCGGATAAGCGGCTTAGCGGCTTAGAAAAAGGGGGGGAAGGGGGGGGGAACCCGCAGGAACTCGCAAGACATTTTCGTCTTGCGAAGCAAGCCCATAGGAAATTCGTTTTGTGAAGCACCTCCAAAACGGAAAACTCTTTCGTCTAGCGAGTTTTCCGTCTTGCGAGGCATTCGTCTTGCGGGGCACCACTGTACTGACTATTCAACCTGGCAACTTGGCTTCGAGTTGCACGTTCAATTCTGGAAGTAGACTGAATAATAGTTTGCTTGTAACTATATATTCCTTTGAGTCTGCTCTCACCAAAGCTTTGAGGAAAGGATAATAGTGCTTAGATGTAGTGTGTGATCTGCCTATGACCTTGCGTCCATTTTGTCCCTGCCAGTCTTGATGAGAATTACCTCACAGATGCTTGCGCCCAAGAACTTTGCACTATTCTGAGCACCAGCCACACGCTCTGCACCCTAGACCTTCAAGACAACTCCTTCTCAGAGGTTTCTGTGCCTTTCATCCGCCACCTCATGGAGACCTGCCCCAGCCTGACTGTTCTGTGGTAAGTGCTGATAAAGGGTGGGAGAGAGAACTAACCTTGCCTTCCAGGAAACTGATAGGATTGCTTTGCTGTTGTCACTCCTGAGGCCAAAGAAGTGAAGTGGCAGGATGGGAGGAGTATTTTGGCTGAATGGCAAAGGGCTGAATGGCAAAGCAGGTTTCTCAGAGCATATCTGACCTTACAACTTGTCACCAGAAGAGTTTGCTCTTTATAAGCAGATTTCAACATAACAAATACACACATTTATGCTGACATCACACACATTTCCATCCGGAAACAGAGGGTGGTTAAAAGAAAAGGGAAATTGCTGTTTCCAGTTCCTTTACATGGGAATAAAATGGTTTGAGCACATGATGTAAGGCCAAAAGCTGAAGCCAGTAAAACTTTCCATTCTGCTAGCACGCTCTCCTCCTGCTCTCATTTAGGTCCAACATAGAGATTGATAGTTGTGTAACCACCCAGTTCATCCCACCAGATTTGCTCCTGGCCAACTGAAGACATGCTACAGACTTGCCAGATTCAATTAAAGCTATGGTGTCTTGGACATAGGAAGAGAAGGAAGGAAGGAAGGAAGGAAAGAGAGAGAGAGAGAGAAAGAGAGAAAGAAAGAAGTTGTGATGATGCTTCTTGCTTGCCTCAAGGATACACTGCAGCCAAGCAAACACACTTGAGGGTGTGGAACAGTGTCAGTGAGGAAGAGGGAGAGAGGAAATACAACCTAAGTAAGGAGAGTCCTGAGGGTTGGAGGGCTGCATTCGGCTTTTGGGCTTGAGATTCCCTTCCCCTGCCTCAGTCACATATGTCGAGCTCCTGCATACCCTTAAAAAATATCACTCACTTCATTACCTTAAGTTAAATCACTGGATCCTTCCTCTCTCTGCTGCTCACTTCATATCATAGGATATGAAGACAGAAGGTAGCATTGCAGCCCACTCATAAAAACTGCAGCTTCAGATCCTGGTACAGTGGTACCTCAGGTTAAGTACATAATTCGTTCCGGAGGTCCGTTCTTAACCTGAAACTTCTTAACCTGAAGCACCACTGAAGGAATGGGTTTCTGTGTAGCAAGTTTAAAACTGACTCAACCTCCCCCCCCTTTTCTTCTTTCAAAAGAGAGCATTTTAAAATGCGTAAAACTTGAGCTGTTGAGCAAAAGCATAATAAGGACACAATTGCATAAACAAGCTCTCTCCTTTATCAGTCACGGGGAGGGATGACCCTGACTCTTTAGGGGAACAAAGAAAACACGTCAATACTTTATCTTATGTGCTCACCACAAAATACGTGGGGACCGATGTCCAGGGAAAACGCCAAAAGTGTGTTCCCGGAGATCATGACCTCTTCCAAGATAAGAGTAGGAACAGGAATATCCTTTTATGGTCAGGAGTGCAGGAAGGAAATCCCTTTTATGGTTAAGAGTGCCGGAGCAGGAACATCTGTGATGTCAACCTGCGTGTACAAGCTGACGTGGCTGGGGAAGGGGGAGAGGTGCCTGGAGGATATATATACTGCATGAAACTTGTCATTTCTTTGGACTTGCCTTCTGCTATCCGGAGAGCAGAATAAACTCTTTCTTTGAACCAACTCAGTGTCATTTGACTTCCTTCCTCCTGTCCCGGAGCAATGCAGACCCAATCGGTGAACTCCAATAAGGCTACACCACTTTAGCTAATGGGGCCTCCTGCTGCCGCTGCGCCACCAGAGCACAATTTCTGTTCTCATCCTGAAGCAAAGTTCTTAACCCGAGGTACTTTTCTGGGTTAGCGGAGTCTGTAACCTGAAGCGTACATAACCTGAAGTGTATGTAACCCGAGGTACCACTGTATTCATTTGTACTCATTCCTGGTTATCTTTCCTTTTCTTCCAGGTTGGGTAGTAATGGATTTGGTGAGAAAGGAAGGAAACGCTTGAAACAGCAAGAGAAGAAGTTAACTAAGTCAGGACGTCCTTTTTTGTTGTGGCTGTGACACATTCTAATTTGTGTGCTCTGGATCAACAGCAGTCATGTTACCAAAGGGCAGCATTGTACTGAATCAAGTAAACGTGCTTGTAGCTGCAGGATGGGAGTTCTAGAGCTGAACATTTTTTTAAAAGAAAGAAAGGCAGCTTTAAGGCTCAGATGCAGAGCTGCCAACTTTAGTTGTTGAAATTGCTTCCCAAACAGGAAGGATGAAATGAGCAGTCATTGGATTAAAAAAGGAAGCACTTTGATCAGCTATCTGATTATTATTTTTTTAGTATTTTCTTACTCAACCTAGCAGCCTTGTTTTAATTTCACTTTAATTTGTATACCACCTTTCTATATTGCTCTACAGAAGGCAGTTTACAAGCTGAAGAAACAACAAAATTAAACAACACCAATCACACATCTTATTAACGATCCAATCCAACACAAATAAGGCAAATAAAAAAATATGGCTTAAAATCAACAACTTATATCCAATAAAGTAATATTCAACAGTCCCATTAGAATATAATAGTACCCTATAAAAATAAATTTCAAAATACCAACAAATAACAACTAAATAGAAATCCACTATCAACAATTACAATAAATCATTACTTAAATTATAAAGATAACAGCAAAATTACAATACATAAGATACCGCAATACATAAAAATTCTTGTAAAAAAATCAAATTGAGCAGCAGGGGCACATAGTTTATGAAATTATTAAAAGATTCCCCCCCCCCCGTCCCCAGGTCACACAAAACTCCTCTCTTCCAGCTGCTTTTGCTGTTCTTAAAGCAAACGCTGTTGAGAAAGGCTGTTGCTCAGCTGGACGCGATTAAGGGCAGGCAAAATGAGGCTCTTTTGCTGTTCTTCAGACTTCCCAGCCAAGGGAGCTGACAAGCTGCTGAGGCAGTTGTAGTTGTTAAAATGAGATGAAGAAGCAAGGTGTTATGGCTACTCACATCTCCATGAGTGGATAGAAACTAAATATTCTCATAGCTTTATTACAAGTCCTGCAATCTTTGTCCACTAATGTGAAAGTTGGCAACCATGTTATGGTATCTTTTAGAGTTGCCATATTTTGAAGATCAAAAAAAAGGACACATTTGCCAACTTCTACTTTATAACTGTGGATCGCTATGACAACACTTATTTTACATACCCACAACAAAGAGGACGTGTCCTGGAAAAAGAGGACATATGGCAACCCTACAACAAATCCAGGTCCTGCTCAGACCCTAGTCAAAATAATTTGCAGAGCTGTATATTGATATATCGGGACGCAGGTGGCGCTGTGGGTTAAAGCCTCAGCGCCTAGGGCTTGCCGATCGAAAGGTCGGCGGTTCGAATCCCTGCGGCGGGGTGCGCTCCCGCTGCTCGGTCCCAGCGCCTGCCAACCTAGCAGTTCGAAAGCACCTCCGGGTGCAAGTAGATAAATAGGGACCGCTTACCAGCGGGAAGGTAAACGGCGTTTCCGTGTGCGGCTCTGGCTCGCCAGAGCAGCGATGTCACACTGGCCACGTGACCCGGAAGTGTCTCCGGACAGCGCTGGCCCCTGGCCTCTTAAGTGAGATGGGCGCACAACCCCAGAGTCTGTCAAGACTGGCCCGTACGGGCAGGGGTACCTTTACCTTTACCTTTATATTGATATATAGTAACAGTGAGTGTATTATATAGAGGGGGTGAATCAGGAAGGGGTTTGCATGGAATCCTCCTGCACTGTGTGGCCACTGTGGGAACAGGATTCAGGAGTAGATGGGCTGTTGGCTTTATCCAGGAGGGCTTTATGGTCCTCCAAGAACATGGTCTGTTAACTTGTAGAAACCATAGATCAGGTATCCCCAAACTTGGCCTTCCAGATGTTTTAGGACTACAATTCCCATCATACCTGACCACCGGTCCTGTTAGCTAGGGATGATGGGAGTTGTAGTCCCAAAACAGCTGGAGGGTCGAGTTTGGGGATGCCTGCCATAGATCATTTTCACATGTACCATTATCAACTCAGGTATCACACATCCTCATTCCTTAATATAAATAAATAACATATTTGTGCAAATACAGAACCTTACATTTATCTCTGCTGAAATTCATTGTTAGTTTTTTAGTAGTTCTCTGCCCTGTCATGAAAATCTCAGTTCCTTTTTCAGTTTTCTAAGGTCTTAGCTACCCTTTACAGCTTGGCATTATCTGCTGATTTTTATGAACATCCCTTCCTTTATGCATGTCATTTGCCTCCTTCATATTTTTTTCTGTGTGTTTTATTTAATGTTTATTTGTGGATTTTAATAGTACCTAATATAAGGACTCAAAATATAAAATAAGTGGAGCATATCCATGAAAATAAATGGCAAAATGTCACATTAAAACTAAGAAAAAGCGCACTGTTATTTATTTATTTCATTTATGAGTTGCTTCCCATGAAACATCCTAAAGTGATTAACAATAAAAGCACCCAACAATAAAACCATATTTCTACATTTTAAAATCCCAGCTCAGGTACAGATTGGGATAAGAATTAACCTTCCATCCCGCCCTTAAGTGACACATTTCAGTCAAAGTAAAGCATTTTTAATGGGAGAGTTAAGAAAATGTTTAAATCGCTTTTGCTGAAATCAGTGGGATGTGTGTTGTTGTGTGCCTAGTCTTCTTTCCCCTTATTACTGACTCATAAAGAGAAGCATGGGAAGTGAGGTGGAAGGCAGGGTGGGAAGTGTTTTGCATTGCCATCAGAACATAGGACGATTTCAGCCTAAAGTGGCTTCAAGGAGATGAAGGTCCATAGCCTGGGTGCTACCCCTGATAATGCCTAGTCACCTGTACTTGAAGTTCTTCCACTCAGATGGTGCCTTTAGGAAAGCATCCCCAGCAAACATTTGCATTTCTTCTGAACGTGGCAGCTTCAGTGTGGCTTTTAATTAAAAGCAGATGTAGCATTTTATTGTGCTTCCCTAGGGATTTTTGTTCTCAGAAACTGTTGGGTCATGATTGTTGGCTCGTATTAAACATCCATCATAAAAGAGACAGCCCCAATGTGCTTACGGAATGTTGCAATTGTGCTCAGCGGACGGCAGCAAAACACTAAAACAGCTTTCAATTAGAATTACACAACTGAAACACAGGTGCCTTCATTTCCCCTTAGTTATGGCCTTAGGAAGTGATTCATGGCGTCCAGAGATAGGAGGAGTACCTGCTTTCAGGGGCGTAGGAAGAGGGCTGCGGGGTGTGTGGCTCACCCCAGGTGTCATCCTTGAGGGGGGTGACAAAATGGCACACCACGGGGGTCGGCACTTACCACGGGGCCTGGCCTGGCCAGCACGCCCAAGCCACCCATCACTCCTGGGCATAGCTGTCAACTTTCAGATTTGAAAATAAGGGATCAGCAGCCTCACCTGTCCCAGGGACAGTCTACGGGATATCTAACTATCTGGGATAGCAGCAGGAAGCAGCGGGAAACGGCGTTGGAATAAGGGAATTTCCTGCAAAAAAAGGGAAGGTTGACAGCTATGCTCCTGGGAGTGACGTGGCTCAGGGCCCTGTGCTGCCTGAAATGGCAGCATGGGGCTTGTGTTCACCAGGCAAACTCCATGGGCAGTTTGCCGCTTCGCCCCCCTGGGCGGATACTGAAACCGCCCCAGTGTGCGGATTGCCCTGCCCCCGTCGCTTTGGGTGCCGGAGCAGCTATCTACACCCCTGCCTGCTTGATGGTGCTAGTATCTCTGGGAAATGAATGGGACATATTGAGCATCCCATTTTGCACGGAAGGTACCCATTTGCTCAGAAGCAGAGGGAGCCCCCTTGGTAGTTCGACTTTTTCAGAATTTTCAGGGGGTGGCTTAAGAGAAGGCATTCTCTGTGGCAGCCCCTAAGTTGCAGGCTTCCCTTTCCGCTGAGATGTGTCTGGCACCTTCATTATATAGTTTCCATTGCAGGCTGATGATGTAACTCTTTATCCTGGCCTTCAGTTAAGTATTTTTAGGAAGCACCTTACTCTTGTGACCCCAATTTGTTTTAAACTTTTATTATCATGGGAGCAGTTGTGCTATTCTGATTGTTCCATCAGTCCAAGCATTTTTGTTTGCATCCTTTGTTAAAGAAGAATACAGGGCACAGATTGCTTAATAGAGTACTGTCTGTACTCTTCTGCGGTTCCCCAAAGAAAGGAGAGACCTATGGAGGGGGACAGAGGCAGCAGCGTGCGGGGGGATGACTCATGGTTTCAGTTTTGTTTACACAAATGCACAGAGTATTGGAAACAAGCAAGAAGAACTTGAGCTCATAATACAGGACTGCAAATGTGACTTACCGGTAACAGGCATTATTGAAACCTGGTGGGATAAGACTCATGACTGGAATGTAGAAATTGAGAGGACAACCTGTTCAAAAGGAAAATATCGATTTCATTTCCCAGAAGGTGGAAGAAGCAACAGGGGGAAGGGTCATCTCTCTTGGACCTGGTCCTCACCAAAAGGGAGGAACTGATCCATAAAGTGAAAGTACAGGGAAACCTGGGAGGAAGTGATCATGTCCTCCTCTGTTTCAAGATACAGAGGCAAAGGAAAGCTGAGTGTAGTCGGACACGCACTCTGGACTTTAAGAAGACTGATTTCAAAAACCCGAAGGGACTACTGTGTGACATCCAATGGTAAAATATACTCAAGGAGAAGGAAGTTCAAGATGGATAGGAGTTTCTTAAAAGTAAACTATTGTAGGCACCATCCCAACAAAAAATTAAAGTGTGAGGCACCTAAAGAAACTGGTGTGGCTGCATAAGGAGCTTTCAGATGAGCTTCAGGTATAAGAAATGGAAAAAAGGAGAAATTACGAAGGATACATGAGTAGTCAACAGTTGCAGGGGAAAAGTCAGGTGGGCCAAAGCTCAGAATTAACTCAGGCTTGCAAGAGAAGTTAAAAAGGATTTTTAGAATGTTTCTTCGGCTGGATGGCCCTCAGAGTCCCTTTCAAGTCTACAATTCTATGACTCTTATGTTTTTACCAGTGAATCGGTTTGGTATAAGTTAAAGAATAAATTTACCTTGCTTTTGTCTCCTCATATTTCCTTATTTTACAATGAAATCATCTCACAGGCAGGCGACATGCTCAGTGATCTTACATCTTTGTATAAAGCAGAACTAGACTGAATTAAAAAAACAACAACTAGGCAGCGGATTTAAATACTATGTAGAAATTACTAATACGTTGACTGATTTTCTCTGCAGTTGTATCAGTACTTTCAAATAAGAGAAGTACCATATTGTTTATTAAGGAAATGTGGACCTTTGAGAGCGGAAACAGAAGTTGAAATATTATTAGCATCAGAACACGATAAGGGTTTAATTGGTAAGGCCTGTATTATAATTATTAAATTGGATAAGAAGACTGGTACATTTATTTAAAAGGGCTAAAATATTTGACAAGAATTAACAGAGAAGGAATGGAAATAGGTGTTGGTTAGAATACCAAGACAGTATTATAACTACAGATTTCAAGGAAAATGCCCATGAAGTCCAGTATCAGTGCAGGTATATTCTCAAATAAATGCTGGAGCTGTGATGTGAACTAAGCAGATAGCTTACATTTTTTTGGGAGTTGCCCAGTAATTCAAATTTATTGGCATGCTGTTAGAAATATTAGAAATGGCTGGTTATTTATTGTTAAACGTAAAGGTAAAGGGACCCCTGACCATTAGATCCAGTCGTGGCCAACTCTGGGGTTGCGGCGCTCATCTCGCTTTATTGGCCAAGGGAGCCGGCGTACAGCTTCCGGGTCATGTGGCCAGCATGACTAAGCCGCTTCTGGCGAACCAGAGCAGCGCACGGAAACGCCGTTTACCTTCCTGCCAGAGTGATACCTATTTATCTACTTGCACTTTGACGTGCTTTCGAACTGCTAGGTTGGCAGGAGCAGGGACCGAGCAACGGGAGCTCACCCCATCACGGTGATTCAAACCGCCGACCTTCTGATCGGCAAGTCCTAGGCTCTATGGTTTAACCAACAGCACCACCCGCCTCCCTATTTATTGTTAAACTACTCTAAAATATTATTATTTGAAAGATACAGTGCATGACGTTAATTTGCAAAATGTTTTAAATTGACTAGCTGTGGCATTGCAAAAGGTGGCCTGGAAAAAGTACAATGCCATCAGTAACAGACTGGGTTGAAACATTCTGGAATATGGTAAAAATTGTTTTCTTATGTGAACAGCCTTAGGAAGTCCAATAGAAAAAGTTGAAAAATTTGCAACCCCACTAGGTGGCACTTGTGATGTTTCTCCAAAATGGGTTTGATGCTGTGGGAAAATTCAGGTGACCCAATGTCTAGACCCTGAATGAATTCCACAAACAGAATTTCAGGAATGGGAGTAACCAGAGGTTTAGCTCAATGAAACCCCTCTCCCCCCCCCTTTGTGGCCTTCTCTTCAAGTAATCAAGCAGAAAGTTTGTGGGGAGGGGAGCCAGTGATGTGTTTAGAGTAGGGGTGGGCAACCTGAGGCCCGGGGGCCGAATCTGGCTCAATAGCCTTCTCAATCCAGCCCGCAGACGGTCCGGGAGTCAGCGTGTTTTTACATGAGTAGAATGTGTCCTTTTATTTAAAATGCATCTCTGGGTTATTTGTGGGGCATAGGAATTCGTTCATTTCCCCCCAAAAAATATAGTCCAGCCAACCACATGGTCTGAGGGACAGTGGACCAGCCCACAGCTGAAAAAGGTTGCTGACCCCTGGTTTAGAGTGCTGGACTAGAGCTGGGAAGAACCAGATTCAAATCCCCTCTCAGTCATGAACTAGACTAGGTGCCCTTGAAGTAGTCACTATCTCTCAGCCTAATCTATCTCACACAGTTGGTGTGAGGATAAAATGGGGATGGTCAAGAACCATGTATGTTAATTGGAAGAATAATGGGACATGAATGCAGAAATATAAATAAATAAATAGCCTGTAGCTATGTGTGAGAGAGAAATGCCGACAATTTATAGAATCCACATGGGTTGGAAGCAGAAGCACAATCGGTCCAGGAAAGGATTGTCCTCACGTGTTGACAAAACGTTTTTGGCTGGCAGAATTGTGCAGCTAGCTTCATTGCTTCTGGCATGTATACTAAGTATGTAACCAGCTACTGTCATTTTCCTCATTTTCTTTTTCCTGCTTTTATTGTGAACGGCAAATTGTTGCCCTCCAGATGTTTTTCGACTCCAGCAAGTCTATGCTTGCTGGGGCTGCTGGGAGTTGCAGTCAAAAACATCTAGTGGACACCAGTTTGGCAAAGGCTGAGCTGCAGTGTATACCTAGAAATTCCCACTTCGTCAGAGGGCAGTGGGAAGGAAACAGCAGCAGAGTGATGATTTAACCCAGGGATCAGCAACCTTTTCCAGCCGTGGGCCCGTCCACCATCCCTCAGACTATGTGGTGGGCTGGACTATATTGCGGGGGGGGGGGAATGAATGAATTCCTATGTCTCACAAATAACCCAGAGATGCATGATAAATAAAAGCACACATTCTACTCGTGTAAAAACACGCTGATTCCCGGACCGTCCATGGGCTGGATTTAGAAGGCGATTGGGCCGCATCTGGCCCCCCAGGCTTAGGTTGCCTCCTGACTTAACCCTCAGCTAACTCTGTCCATCAAGAGCCGAGTATGGTAAGCTCAATACTGTTCTTTTTCTTCCCCAGTTATCCTCAACTGTAAGTGAAATTAGAAGGATGGAATCTTTCTTTCTTTCTTTCTTTCTTTCTTTCTTTCTTTCTTTCTTTCTTTCTCTCACTGATGAGGAACAGAGCAAAAAATCTGCCTGTGAGCAGCACTTAAAAATGTATCGGCCTCTGTCTGAAAGCAAATGGAGCTGCACACATGTTGGTTTTCATACAGATTGGCGAGAAAACTGAATTCATAAATCGGTCAAATTCTGGCTCCAGGATTTGTCTCTTGACAGCTTGTGGGTTGGGCTGTGCTGAAATTCTTCCTTTACTTGCATTCTTCAGACTGGCTGCAATGTTTATAGGCAGAGGCAATCCTTACAACATCCTAATTGGTTCCATGTTTATTACATGCCCGCCTTATATAAACCTAGGAGGAGGACTGCTGAGAGCTCCAGGCTGCTGAGAAAGGCTGGCTGCTCGTGCAGATCGCCTAACAAGGTGGGTACAAGTATCTCTCGCACAGGCTTGTAGCTTGCCGCCAAGAAAGTGTGGGATGGGGAGTTTATCTCTATGTGCACATAAATGTTTTACTTTTATTAATTAAGGCTATACCAGTGATGTTAATGATGATGATGATAATTTTACTGTTACCTGCACAAGTCCTGGGGCAGCTGTAGGCCAAGTTGCAGTTGGAGCTGCCAGAGCACAGCATCCTCCTGCTGCCTTTCCCTCTATTTTTCACCTCTTTGTTTTCATCTTTCTGTCTACCTATCCTCTGGTTACTTTCTCTGTCCGCTTCCTTTTCTCTTCCTCAGCTTCCCTCAGCTCCATTCTCTTGTTCCCTTCATTTCCCTCCATTTTATCTTTTCAATACTCTTTCCTGCCTCTCTAGCCTCTTTCCCTCTTCCCACTCTTCTCCACATCTCTCACTTTCCCCACTTCTTCCTGGGATATATGCTCTTACATGAATGCATGTCAAGCTCTAGGTTGTTTGAAATGCAGAAACATGAGACTTGACTCATCTATTTCTCTTGGTTTGCAGAAATCTCAGAAGGTTCAGCTGCCTGTAGCACAGAACAGAGCAGAGACAGATTGTAATGGGCAAAAATATGACCCAGTAGCTAAAAACTGAGGTAGAGAGATGTAATGTTGCAATTTCCCACCCATTGGGATAAATAGCTTTCCTATTTCGTAAACCACTTTGAGGGTTTTTTGTTTTTTTACAACCAAGCTGTTTTCATAAATTTTATGAAACGAATTATGAAATAAATGCATCTGTCTCAGCAACTCTTTAGGAAACCCTTTCATATAGGTAGGAGCGTAACAGGCTGATCATAAATGAAGACCTTCAAAAGAATATTAAAACTAAATGTGTGTTGATTCCTATGGGAAAGAGAGAACTCGGCTCCACTGCAGCATACGCAGAAGCTGCTTTTCTCCACTGATTCTTTAAGCAGTCCTTTAACCTGGCAACAGGACATCTTTGTGGGGTGGGACGCTGTCTCTTTCCCTTCTGAGAATGCAAAAGAAAGTTTTTCTTCTCTCTTCTCCCTAAACGGGGCAGAAGAGCAGGACACTGTCTGTGTACGAGAGAGAATATGCGGTGTTCCTGCATGTGTGTATGAGTGCATGTTTTTGACTGCCTGTGTGTGTGTGTGTAAGAATGTCTGTGTGCTCTGTGCCTGCATACATAAACTTTGTTTCTCACTTTTTATTATAAACTAATCCCAAAGCTGGGTACAATACTAATAAAACATGATCCAATTGTAATTCTAAAAACTATAAAGCAGGCATGAGCAAATGCACAGGCCAAATAATACCTATTAGTGGGTTAAATGTCATTCTCCCCACCCCAGCGTTTCATGACATATTTTTATGGTGGTGTACACACCAGACAGGGGGCAGCGATTTTGTCATCCAGTGCATATTATCTGATTTGTCCCCATATCTGCAAAACTCCTCCAAAGTATTCAGTTAAGCTGTCATCTGTGCATGTGCTGTCATCTGCGCTTGTGTATCAGATGTCTCCATTGTGTACCTCAGATTAACTGCAGCTTACATTTTAAAACCAAATAGGAGCTACTCTGAGGGAAAACACACCAAACAGCAGTATTTCTCAAGTAGTTACAGGATGTATATGGATTGTGGCTAATGTCATGCGTACTCTGCTTCAAACACCAATGGTGGCTGCGCAGTAGAGCTGGAGTAAATGGTAATGCGTACACAGCCACAGATTCAATCTAGGGCAGTGAATAGGCCTTCAGTTGGCACCAAAAGCTTATAAGAGCGTAGTAACCACAGGAACATAGGAAGTTGCCTTACATTGAGTCAAGACTCATTGGTCAATCTAGCTCAGTATTGTCTGCAGCAGCGGTAGAGAACCTTTTCTGGCCAGAGGGGGTTGGACCTTAATCTCCCCACACCTGGCAGGTCCAATTTGACAAGTAGTTGACGCTTGAAGTCTTGTACTTTGAAAGCCCTTTGCAAGCAGCCCCATGCTTTTCCTTAAACTTCTGAACATTGGAGGTTTAAAAAGCAGCTGTTGTTTACAAAGGGCTTTCAAATAGCCCCCTGCTCTTTGAACATCTGGTTTTTGGAACCTTTGCAAGCAGCCCCATGTTCCTGCATCTCTCTGTACTTACCTGCCCATCTGAATGTCTGTGAGGGAGGTGTGTGCAGGTGAGCCACACTCATTTTGAGCACACCTACCAGTGGCATGGGGTGGATAGCTGACAATGTGTGGCTCAGGTTAGAAAAGGTTAGCCGCCCCTTTTTTAGAGCCTTGTAGGCCATGTTGTGAGGGTGCCCTGAAAAGTGTGTAAAAAATATTGTCAATAAATAAATAATAACATACCCCTATTCATCTGTCAAATGTGTACATCCTGCTACGTGTGCTTCTAAGGGTGTGTTTCTCTGTTTTTCCTCTCATGCAGACTGAATCCCTGTTGAGGAAAACCTCTCAATCTTTGACCTGCTAAAGATCCAGAAAAGTTGCCCATTTGCCCCTCTCCAAACAGCTAAAGATGAATAAAATTATTGTTTATGAAGAGGAAGACTTTGAGGGGTTCAGGAAAGAATTCACTCGCAGTGTTCCTGACCTACGTTCTGTAGACTTTGGGGATTGCATTTCCTCCCTTAAGGTGATTGGACAACCTTGGCTGGTCTTCCGGGATCCCAACTATAAAGGTGTGGGTTTTGCATATGAAGAAGGTGAACATAAGCACATCCAGTTAAGTAATAACATTTCTTCTATCCAACTAGTCACTGAGGACTTGGAAGATCCTCAGATCACACTTTATGAGCACCCTAACTATGAAGGGATAAGCAAAGTGATAAAAGAGGAAACCAACCTAAGTTATGGGTATTTCAATGACAAGGCGTCTTCCCATATTGTCCAGAAAGGTGCCTGGCTCCTCTATGAACATCCAAGGAGAGGTGGTTGGTACTATATAGCTCGAGAAGGAACGAAGCTTGATAACTATGGCCCTTTGTATCATTTCCATGATAAGTGTTCCCACGTGTATCCCCTTAAAAGTGGCCGGCCTGTTATCACTAGCAGGATCTTATGGGACCGCATGAACTTGGAGAGTGAGAGGGATGTGATGATTGATGAGATAAATTGTATCAACACCACAGAAACAGAGCAGACATTCACCACCACCAGCAGTCGAACCTATGAAATGTTCACAAGCCACAGCTTCAAATTAGCAGTCCCTAACCTTCAAATAAATGAGAGTTTCAATTTAAGCATAGATCCGAGCACCAAACTGACAGTAGAAAAAGGAAAGATTGACTCTGTTACTACTGTAAACAAAGTTGAGGTGACCATGCCAGCCAAGGTCCCCAAAAAATCAGAATTGAACATCCAGGTGATCATGAAGGTAGTCACGGCCTCTGTTCCTGTGGAGCTGATCATCACCAATAATGGTAAATCAAGGACTGAAAATGGGCAGTATCGTAGTGTGTCAGGACGCAACATCACCACCAAATACAGCATGAAATTAGTGAAGGACCAGTAATCACCAAAAGCAAAATGACCATGCCAGCTAACAACCCACTTTCATTTTGAACTGAACAGCTATAGATTCAAGAAGAGCATTTCTCCCTTCCTGTGAGGAAGACCATTACCTAGAAATGGGGAGATGGGGCTGGACAATGGGGAGTATTGCAATGTGTTGAGACTTTAACAGCAGCACTGAATATATCGGAATATATGGGGACATTATTCTCACTGTCTCATTTCTCTGTTCATTCCCTCTGCCCTGCCACACCTGCCTTACCTACTTGCATGTAGAGAAAATAATTAGGATTTTATTGTCTACAGTATGCTTCCCACCTTCCCAGCACTTTTATGGAAGTTTAAACTTCCAACCCACTCTTCTAATTTTGCAGATATTTGTATCTGAGTGGAAAAATTGTGTGTGTGTGTGTTAGTTCATTGTGATTGGTTGAACGTAACCTGTCCTAGGAAAGAAAACATTACCTTTTTAAAAAAAATAAATAGAGAACTGCATTTCTTCTTCCATGGAAAGATAAGTACTTGGCATCTGGAACAAGGAAAATTTATTAAATAATATTTTTTTGCATGTTCCTTGATCTGCTATTACTGCAGACATTAAAGACACTATACCAGATGAAATTCCTGAAAGCAGCAAGACTCCGATGCTGGTTTCGAGGGACTGATGAAGAGGAACTGAAGGGCAAATTGATAACAGGAGGACTGTGTAATTCATATAAAAATATGTAGCAAAGAAATCTGGAATCCACAGTTAGTACAATGAACTAGAAAATAGTCTCACTTCACTGACAAAAGACATCCGACAGAGAGAATCCAACAGAAAGTAGCTGTTAGGACACAGGTTGGTAATAAATACCAGTAGCTTGCATGCTCTATTAAGCCTCCACAGCAACTTTGTATGGTCTGCAGTTCTATTTATGCTTCTTAAGTCATATCTGATTTTTAAAATGATTTCTAGGGTGAATGGTTGCAGATATGCACCTCCTCAACTGCTATAGTTAAGCACATGCTTCTGCCAATTTTGTTTCATTGTATTTTTGCATCAAGTATTAGACTCTAGCTGCTGTTTGGATGCTTTTCTGCTTATTAAACCAGACCGGTGAATATCTCAGTACAACTATATGTATATGATTATACTCTTCAGAAATGGCTCACAGAATGTCAGCAAGAAGGGGTTGGGGGTGTTTGACATGTGGTCCTCCAGGTGTTTCTGAATACCAACGCCCATCAGCCCCAGCCAGGTTTGGCAGTGATCAGGAATGGTGAGAGTTGTAGTCCAGCAATGTTTAGATGGCTACATCTTTCACATCCCTCATCAAGAGGTTATGAGATAATTAGATGACTCACAGTGCAGTCCTATACTCAGAAGTAACTCTCACTGCGTTTAATGAGGCTTCCTGCCATTTAATTATGTATAGCATTACAGCCTCACACTTTTACATTTAATTCAAACTAGTCCACTTTGCTCAATCCAGTATTCAGACAGACAATAACTTTTATATTCTACCCAAGTTTCTTAAAGCTAGATTCTGCCTGCCAATATATTCCATGTATTATTATGATCTTTTAAAACCTCCCTTCAAAATACAATTTGTTTCTGTAACATCATTTAAATCAAATGAATCTTATTAGTAAATGAGACTATGCCTGATATTTGCATGAATGCAATGTTAGATGCAAGAGCAGAGTATAGTATCTAAGATATTACAGCTTTGTTTTTTATGTAGTACAGAGCATAACAGAAAAATGAGAAAGCAGAGTTCAGTTCATTTCACCCTGTCCTTGGCTGAGATAAATTTAATTGCAATCTTCTTACTGTTATAACAGTGTATTATTTCAGCAAAATAAGGGTTGGCGATGGATCTTCTGTGGCCCCTGAGGTTGTAAATTAGACATAGACAATTTTTAGTGTGTTTTTAAATATGTAGTTACTGGTAGGTAGCCGTGTTGGTCTGCCGTAGTCGAAACAAAATAAAAAAATCCTCCCAGTAGCACCTTAGAGACCAAATAAGTTTGTTACTGGTATGAGCTTTCATGTGCATGCACGGTATCTGAAGAAGTGTGCATGCACACGAAAGCTCATACCAGTAACAAACATAGTTGATCTCTAAGGTGCTACTGGAAGGAATTTTTTTATTTAAATATGTAGGTTAGTCTATACAAACATCACATTCTCTAATAATTGTAGTATATGATTAGGACCTCATACGTCATTATTACACACACACACACACACACACACACACACACTGCTTATTTGTCAAAACATTCAGTTTACATAGAGCATAAAATATACATAGTTTTAATGTATCAATAAAAGTTGCCCTAAAAAAACCCCATGTAGCAAACAATGTATGATGTTCTACACAAACATAATCCACTCATACACATGTGTATAGGCCAGGGGCCATCAAAAATTGAGTGAGTGAGTAAGGGTGGTTGTAACAACAAATATAGAAAGCCAAAGCATTGCTAAGAGAGTGCTACAGGCTTTATAAGGGCTCAAAATGGTGGAGAAATACCGAGATGGAGATCACAAACTTACTTCTCAATGGCAGAGAGCTCTGAACAGGATTGCAGGACAGGTGGCATCTGCAAGCAAGAAACATTAAAGTGAATTGCAGTTCAGAAATAGTCCTTTATTTACTAATTATATATGTATGTGGCCAGTGAAATAGAACAACTTGGTGTGGGTGTGTGGGTGTTTCTATACACAAATCAACTTCCAACTTCTTAGGAAAAATTAGACAAACTAATAGGGAGAGATTTGGAAAGGTGCCAAAAGGCAACTCACAGGCCATGATCCTTTTTTATATTATTCCTGTTGAGATTATATCTCATTCCGCAATTAGATGTTTCCATACAGTACAGTACAGAGTACAACAGCAACCTGGTGGGGGAGTCTAATAAAATCAGAAGGAAAGCCAAAGGGGCATACATTTTTAAAGCTCCAGAGCCAAAAGCTGAAGTCACTCTGCTAAGAACTCGGAAGGCATCTTCTGCTGAAGCCCATTAGTCTATTTGATACCATTCTGCACAGTAATGCATGGATTTATCCTTCTGCAATTCCCTCCAGACATTGCTGGACAGCTCCCATCCTCCTTGATCATTGCTAACACAAGCTGAGACAAGGCTGTAGTCCAGCAACATCTGGAGGGCATTGGGTACCGTAGAACTTAGGTGACTATCCTCTAAATTGAATGAGCCATTATTGGCTTTGCAGATGTATTTCTCAAGCAGCTGAATTCTAACCACATTTAACCAGAACTAATGCCACAGCTTTCAAGACTTACTTTACATACATGGTAGCTAGCTGGTGGCACCCTCAAGTGGTAATTCTGCACGGGGGGGGGGGGGGGGGCTGTGGGAATGTCACTAGAGCTCTGGACCCTCCCTGAAGGGATCACCAATACCAGGGACTGACAGGCTAGTGAACATAGGAAGCTGCCTCATACAGAGTCAGACCACTGATCTATCTAACTTGGTATATAAATACAGTGGTACCTCAGGTTAAGAACTTAATTCGTTCTGGAGGTCTGTTCATAACCTGAAACTGTTCTTAACCTGAAGCACCACTTTAGCTAATGGGGCCTCCTGCTGCCGCTGCACAATTTCTGTTCTTATCCTGAAGCAAAGTTCTTAACCTGAGGTAATATTTCTGGGTTAGCGGAGTCTGTAACCTGAAGCATATGTAACCCGAGGTACCACTGTAAACAGAAATCCATTACCAGCTGAAATTAGACAGTTGCCTAGCATCTTGATATTTTGATGCTACTGATGTCTTTTCCTGAAGTGTAACACAATCATTTTATGGGATACTGTATTAAATGTACAATTGTAGAAATTGTTTACTTTTATTAGAGTCTTATTTTATCTTATTGTATGCTGCTTTGATAGCTTCTGTGATAAGGTTAATAAAGCTGTAAAATAAAATTTAAATTTAAAAAATCCACAGTGATGGACAGCATCTCTCCAGGATTTGGTCTCTTCTAGTTTACATAGAGATCCTGGGGATTGAATTTCAGACTTTCTGTATGCAAAACATATGCTATACCACTGAGGTGAGGTCTTCCTCCTAACGAATTAATTGAAAACTGCCTTTTTAGTGAAGGAGATTTGAGGGCACATGATGCAACCACCAACATGTTTGGGTCTGACTAATGCCTGGATGCTGGGAATCCATAGTACTTTCTTCCACAATGACTGAAGAAAGCTGGGATATAAAATGTACTTAAGGGTGATTCCAGATCGATGTTTATTGTAGGATTGGCACTTGCCTATCCCCATGCCCCCATCATTTCATCTGATTTTTGGAGGGAAAATGGTAAAAATTAATCTCAGGGTCGTGGGTCCGAGCCCCACGTCCGGTAAATTATTCCAGCAATGCAGGGGGTTGGACTAGATCAGGCATAGGCAAACTCAGCCCTCCAGATGTTTTTCGGACTACAACTCCCATAATCCCTGGTCACTGCTCCTGTTAGCTAGGAATGATGGGAGTTGTAGTCCCAAAACATCTGGAGGGCCGAGTTTGCCTATGCCTGATCTAGATGATCCTTGTGCCCCCCCCCCCACTCCAACTCTACAATTCTAAGCGAGAATTGTCGTCCACATCTTGCTTGCGATTTGTGAACGAGCTGTTTACAGTATGGTGACCCTATGTGGAAGCACCCTACGGAAGAAGGGCGGAATATAAAACGTACTTGTCATGTAAAACCCCAGGGCGGGAGGGGACCGGTCATTAACAGGAAACCCCAGTTGGAGTCTGGTGGAGCTGAAGCGGCGGGTATGTGCTGGAATATCAGAAACTCTGCGGGGCAGCGAGGGAGAGCGCGGGAGGCAGAGACAAGCAGGGGCACACGAGAGGATGCATGTCTGAATTTGAACAAGAGTCAGTCCCACAGTCCCAGGGAGCGGAGAGAGCAGCCTGCCGCCGCCTGTGCTACCGCCGGCTCTCGGGGGCGGCGCCGGCCCAGGCGGCGCGAGATCCGCCCCAATTCTCCTGCTGCGGTTGAACCCTCCGCTTTGTATGTCCCTGCCGACGCTCCGTAGCAGGGCGGATGTTGTGAGGAGCCGCTGCCGGGGCTGGGCGAGCCAGGCGTGGGGTGGCGGCGGTGAGTCAAAGCGGCGGAAAGAGAGGCAGGCAGGAGCGGAGGGGTCTCGCCGGGGCTCCGGAGGTCGGGGAGCCCCTGGCCGGGGTGGGCGCGAGGGCCCAAGGGGGGCGCCTGCGAGAGGCCTGGCTCGGCGGCCGCGACTAGGCCCGGGTCAGCCGCTTGGGCAGAGTGCCGCGGCGCCGAACTGCCCGCTCCTCTCCGACCCGAGAAGAGCTCCAGGCTGCCTCGCCGGCTCCGCCCGGGGCTGAGGGAAGGCGCTCCTCCCAGCCTCCAGCCACGCGGGGAAGCTCTCGGCGGTCAGCCCCGCAGAGTCGCCGCCGCCGCCGCCGCGCCGGTCCTTGGCCGGGTCTCGCTGCCCTTGGCGTGGGTTCGTCGGGAGGCCTTTTCCAGGCAGGGAGCGGCTGCCGCCAGGTGCCTCCAGCCGCCGCCGCCGCGCGCGCATCTTCCGTGCCCCTTTTCTCCCGCCTTTGCGCGCCTCCCTGCTGTCCCCGGCACCGTCCCTCTGCGCAGCGCTGACACCACCTCGGAGGAGCCCTGGTGGCTGTGGGGAAGCAGTTTGATTTCAAGTTTCCGCCAAAGGAATGCGGAGGGAGGGAGGGAGGGAGGGAGCCAATCTCACCTCGGATGTGTCGTGGGGAACCTCAGTTACGTGGAGGAGGTTGTCAGTGGGAGCTTCAGCGAACCGCCTCAAACGTAAACCCCACTGAGTTCTAGGCTGTAATCCTATGCACACATTGCTTAACCTGGGAGTCTTTCTGAGCAGACAGCGCAGTCTGTGGTCACCATAGCGCCAGCCTATATACACTTACAGCGAAATAAATCACTTTGATTTAAATGAGGTATACTCACAGGTGAGTGTTATGGGACTGCAGCCTGATTGTGCTAGGCTCAGGGTTTGCATCTTTGCTGCCTTATCCTATGCTAGGTTTACTCTGAAGTAAGCACTCTTTAGTTCACTGGACTTTTCTCACAAGTAAGTGTGCATGGGATCAGATCATTAAATACTTTTCTTAATAAACCTTTGAATATGCAACAGTAGAAGCTGCTGCAGCGGTGCCAGACAGTGATCCAGATGTTGCAGTGCATGGTGGTTTAAAAATTACCTCCACCAGTGGAAAACTAGAAGTAATAATTGCCATGCAGTGTAGAAATAGCTCCAAGGCTTTCACAACTCTTGAAGACCAGAGTTATTGAAGCATTGTATTCTGTGGAGAAACTAGCACTGTTTCAGATCCTTGTGCTAAACTCTAAATGTAATATGGAGTGGATTCGCATATGGATTTTCAGCTACATTTGTTGCTTAGAAGCAAAGCTGACATCTGCATAGTTTCCTTTGCCCCATTTACGGTGTAGTCCTTTTGCAAATAAATGGTTGTCATATTGTCACATGGTTAATCTGATAGTCAAAATATTCCAGCAATCAAGATAATTGTAGGATTAAAATTAATATAAAGTAATAACATCTGTTTACAGTAGTACCTCGGGTTAAGTACTTAATTCGTTCCGGAGGTCCATTCTTAACCTGAAACTGTTCTTAACCTGAAGCACCACTTTAACTAATGGGGCCTTCCGCTGCCACCGCACCGCTGGAGCACGATTTCTGTTCTCATCCTGAAGCAAAGTTCTTAACCCGAGGTAATATTTCTGGGTTAGCGGAGTCTGTAACCTGAAGCGTATGTAACCTGAAGCATATGTAACCCGAGGTACCACTGTATTCAGATTGTACCCTTCAAATGACAGTTTTATATAACTCATGAAGGGCTCAGGCTGGCAGTCCTATGCATGCTTCTTTGGGAGTAAGACCACCTGAACTTAGTGAACATAAGAAAAGGTCATACTAAAGGCCTATCTGGCCCTGCATCTTGTTTTCCTCAGCAGCCAACCAGATGCTCAGAAAAGTCCACAAACAGAACATGAGAGTAACAGCTCCTTTTTGCTGTTGTTCACAGAACAACTGGTATTCAGAAGCATGCTGCTTCTTGATCTTGGAGGTAACATGGCCACTGATGGCCTTATCCTCCATGGATTTGTGTGCTTCCCTTTCAAAGCCATTTAAATTGGTGGTAGTCACCACATCTTGTGGCAGTAAATTCCATGTGCTGAGTGAATAAGTGCTTCCTTTTGTCTGTCCTAAATCACCCACTGTTCACCTTCATTAGATGACCCCAGGTTATGGTGTTGTGAAAGATGGGGGAAACTTAACTCTACCTCCTTTCTCTACAGCTTGCATAATTTTATATACCTCTGTCATGCTTCCTCTTGATTGCAATATTTCCTTGTAGGGGAGTTGCTCCAACTCACTGATTTCTTTGGTTGCCTTTTTCTGTACCTTTTCCAGCTCCACCATATGCTTTTAAAGATATGGCGAGCAGAACTGAGATTTGCTTCTGAATAAGCCTGGGTAGGATTGTGCTGGGAAGGTCCTTGGCAACTAGGACCGTCTCTGCTTTCATAGATGTAGTGTTCATAAAGATGTCTACCATTTTCTGTTATTTCTAGTGGAAGAAATATCTGTGTATACTTTCAGTGTCAGGTCTCTAAGATCAAGATTATTACAAAACCCTGTAATGTAGCCTTGAAAATAACCACTTATTTGGTTGCCTAAGGTTATCTTCAGGTGACCAGGTAGATGAGATACACGGAAGTTGGTTTGTTTTGACTTTGAGGCAACAAACCAAAACAGATGCATGGGAAGGTCGTCTAGTATTGTTTGCCATTTTATTTGTGAAGTTCTTGTATTGTTTAAAAAACTCATTCATAATGCAGGTGCACTTACAGCCTTTGGATTTTTAGAGATAATTCCTCACTAAATTAAACAAATTCTAATAAAATTCGTCCACTATAAAACTAAACTGCTTCATAGTGTAAATGAAATCAATTCTGCCAGTCTTACTATATACTCTCCATGCTTGCCATCTAGCCTGTCAGCTGTATTTGCTGCTGTTGCCAAGGTTACTTTTTGTGTTGAAGTGTGAAAGGTAATCCTGAATTGTAAGTTGATGTTTTCATATTATTCAGAAGGAAGAACATGTTCCTGCTAATGTGGATGTAGAACAGATAGACATGATGGCCCAGTGTTTGGGGATTCAGGATATAGACTTGCTGCATATTATGGGACTGACAGTGACCGGATGTTGTATATAGTCTTTGTTTGTGGATAAAACAGTATCTAGTGATATATAAAATAAGTGAAGTTCCTTAATATTTGCTTCAGTTTGTAGTAGATGAAATGAACCTGGAGAAAAAAGATTGAAAATTGCAGGCTGAAAAAAAGCTGACCACATATGCTATACTAAGGCAGTTCTTCATGGGAATAGAAAATATACATGGAAAGGGAAAGGATAGGTTATAAGCCACTTAGAAGGCATTTTGGCATATAAGCAACATATCAATTAATACAGGAGCAACATGGATGGAGGGCCTGTGGCCTTCCAAATGTTGTTAAGTTCCAACTCCTACCACTCCTACCCTGCATGGCCGATGGTCAGGGATAATGAGAATTGTAGTTTAAAGCATCTGGAGAGCAACAGGTTATCTTTTGGATGCATGTTTGATTAACAGAAAACCTTTAGGAATTCTACTGTACTGCATGCTCTTACACAGTCTTTGTATAACATCATTATACATTGTGTTTCTGTTTTAAGGCAAACAAATATGAGTCTTGTTCTGACTATCATGCTCTGTTTATATAGATAGAAAGCCTACAGCTGCTGTTGCAACCATTACTTTGAACTCTAGAGAGTAATGAAACAATTATTGACAAACACAAGTCTCCCGTAAAACAGAACACTAGTCATATAGCTCTCCTGAGAGTTGTTTGGCTATATAGGCATTAACTTTTTTTGTGGATGTGGCTTGTTACATTAAAAACGGGGATGTGTTTGCCAATAGATATTTATTGCTGTTCAGATGGCTTCCCCACTCCCTTTCTTTGTTTTTTAACTATATCAGGGGTGGGGAAACTTTTCTGTCCAGTAGACCAAGAACCGCCAGCAGACAGACATCCATGCAAAGACTTCAACTTTGGGGACAACAGTTAACATCCTTGAAGTGTGCTTCAAAGCGCTTTCCGTAGAAACCGCATGGATACGCACTTCAAAGTACTGATGAGTGCTAAGAGACATTGTTTTTGAAGTGCATTTCCAGGTGGTTTATGTTGAAACCTCTTTGAAACATGCTTCAGTGTAAAAGCCATACCTTTACCTGCCTCCCAACTTATGTATGGTATGGGGGAAATGGTCCAGGAGGCTGTATTAGGACCTCTGCTAAGCCTAACTAGACCCACCCAGAGGATCCCTATCCTGTGCATTCCCTCATTTTAAAACCATAACTTTAGATACATTCTCTTTATGTATGTCAGTCTTCAGTGAACATTTTTGGCTCTTGTTTTGCTAGTTTTCCGTTATGACTAGGAAAAATGCAGATCTTCTTTTCTAGCTTTTCTTAAATGAAATCATTTTAAGTTTATGAGGCAAAATTTTCTGCATATTAACCTAGATGCGCTCCAGTATTCATGCTGCAGACAGTAAAACGCCTTGGGGTTTTTGTACTTGTTTTCTTAACAAATTTATAGTATATTATTAGAGGCAGTGAGTTTTATGCCAGAGTATGTACACATTTAGAAGCAGGGCAAATACAAAAAAATGTGTATAGTTACCTTGCTACTTTCTTCCAGTTTTGTGAAGGGTTGCATCCTTCTTTGTTGCAAGTGTTTTCATTTCTAATTGGTCAATTTCCCCCCTATTTCAGCTTTGAGATTAGTGGCCATTCAAGTTGACCTGAATTATGACATCAAGAGCTTCTGGAACAACATTTTCTCGGAAGAACTATAGATTGAGCACAGAGCCTGAGAAGTCCAAGGTTGCAGGTAGGAATACTGTTGTGGATGACTGGGGGAAGAGGAGGCTGTTTTTACAAGTCTTGCCAGCAACTAATTAGGAGAGAGATTCACTGTTTTCAGCACCTTAGCTGTGCAAACAAAGTTGCCACCTATTCAAGTTTGCCACTTCATTGGCAGATACTTTTTTTGGGTCTTAGCTCAGTTGTGCAAGCTAATGGCAAAGCTAAATCTGCTTAAAGGAATTAACATGTATTTGGTGTTTCACCTTTCATAGCACTCCAGACTTGTCCTTGGCACAATGCTATTAAATATCTGGTGCATTGTTTAAGGCCAAGTGTTGGCCTAGTTGAAAAGGGTTTGCTTGTCATCTGATGTAAAACAGTGTTGCCCTATGAGAGGCAGGGGAAAGCATGGATGGAATTTCAAACTGGGATAAAGGGTGTTTTATCTGTCTTATTTTATCTGTTAGTTTTTAATTCACACAGATGGAGAAGATGGTTTTGGTTAAGTCAGGAATGGGGAACCTGAAACCATGCTCTCCTACCCCCCAACTGTCATCATATGCAATGTCAGGTTTGGAATAGGTAAAGATGTGGTTGCAAAGGAACCATCTGGAGCCTGTCAGTTGTGCCTTGGCAAATGGGGGTTGCTGATTGATGCTGACAGCCTGTTGCCCATTTGCAGGCGCAATTTGGATTCAAAGCTCACCTGTAAATGGACATTTCCTTTGCAGACAGAAATTAGGTCTGAAGTGCTGGGATGCAATAAAGAAATCACAACACTTGGATGAATGTGGCCCTCTGACTCAAAGTAATTGCAGAATTCACCTGGTGGGAAAAGGTTTAACTTAATGCAAATCTACCCTCACTTGCAGTTAACAGGTGTTCCGGTTTGAAAGGATTGTTATCATAGAGAAATGATCAGCATAATCATTTGTGAATGCATTTTATCATAGACCAAGGTTCCTACTGATATAGGCTCTTGAATAGAACAGCTACTTGGTACTGGTAATTTTAAAAGGGACTGTTATGAATCCCATGCTCACATGTGTAATGCTAAGTTGTAGCTGTTAAAGAAAGTGCTAAGGAAACTTAGAGCATAACAAAATCCTTCTGTGCAGCTCTTTTGGTTTATTGTTTATTTGCCTTGTCCTTCATTGTCTGTAGGCTGGTCTCTGCACATTTGCATTATGACTGTGCAAAGGGAAGCAGAGGGACAAGGAGAGATAACAAGGACAGGCCAAATTGATCTGTCATTTCAAGCAACATGCTGTAGCTCCTCCTGCCAAGTAACTCAAGAGAATGTGCAAACATTCAAATAGCAGCATGGCAACAATGAGGGGCAAGAGACACATTAACACACTATTTGAATCCTTCAGGAGTAAATTTAGTAACTTTGCTATGAAAAAACCTGGAAGTAGAGTCTCAGCTAGAAACAACACTCTTTATAAGAGGCATGCTGTATCCTCTATTTGCTGTAGATACTAAGACATATGGAAAAACATTTAGGTAGGTAGCCGTGTTGGTCTGACGCAGTCAAAATATATATAAAAATAAAAAAAATGTCCAGTAGCATCTTAGAGACCAACTAAGTTTGTTCTTGGTATAAGCTTTCATGTGCAAGAAGTGTGCATGCACACGAAAGCTTATACCAAGAACAAACTTAGTTGGTCTCTAAGGAAAAACATTTGATAGAGATATAGCCTTAGCGGCATTGGCTGAAATTCTGTGTACACTTGGGAGTAAGTCTCACTGAATTCACTGGGGTCATCTTTCAAGTAAACATTTTAAGTGATTTATGAGATGATCTTATCAAAACTGATTTATTAATCTCCATATTTTTGCTGATTAAGTACTATGATATAGTATTAGCTATACAGGCAACAGCATAGGCTGAAGTCATATGATTTAGCTGCCTTACGGAAGCTAGCTCTGAGTGTGTCTGGATGGGCGGCCTCCTGGGAACCTCATGCAATGCTTTGAGTTCTATGGAAGAAAGACAGGCTGTAAATGAAATAAATAAATGAAACAGGGCTGCCTAAGTTCATCTTGCCTCACTTGTAGAAGTAAAATTGGTATATTGGAGGTAATACCTGGTTGTTCCTTGCTGACTTGGCTTTTTACTCATTCTCATAGGGATAGTGAACAGCAAACTCCTGAATGATTATCTGCATCGCATCTTTCCCATTGCTGATGGAACTCAGCCTACTGCTGCATATAGGTACTGGACTTCTGATTCACTGAAGAGCAAGCAAAGTTGTATTGTGGTGTTACTTTAATGGTACTGCTTAGGAACACAGCTGAATGCTGACCCTAGATGAGACAAAAGTTTCATTTTACTGCTGAAGTGTTTATGTGGTATAAAGCTGATGGGCCTTTCAGACAGTAGAACTTGCATGCCTTAGTTTTGAAGGTATGTATGAGAGGCCAGGGGTGTGGCAATTACTGATCTAAATGATAATTTCTGTAAATCTGGCTAAATGGCACTTACAAATGGCAAATAATGATGAAAGCTGAATGTCTTTAAACATCTGTACACTATTTAAGAAATATTTAATGCTGTAGTTGTAACTTCACTTACCTGGGAGAAAGTCTTATTGAATTCACTTTGACTTGCTTCTGAGTAGACATGGTTAGGATTAAACACTTAAAAATGGCTGACACATGTCCACTATTAATTTAAATGAATGTGTCTCAATATGTTATGTTTATATTATGAAAATTAGTTTCAAGTACTTCTCATGTGAAATGATGATGTTAGCTTTCTTTGATTATTTTTTCATTTCTTTTGTGTGATTGTGATTTTAAAAATTGCTTTACACTTCTTCCTTGCCAGTTACGTATAATCTTCCTGAATCAAATAAGAAATCACAAAACAAGGCCTTTAGCAAAGTCCTCTAATTGCATTTTCTTGTACACATTGGAATCCTCGTATTGAGACCTCTCATGTGAATGTTGCTCTGGAAGAACGCCTGTTGTATGTTTGTATTTAAAGATCTGCTGGGGTCAAATTCCGCCCACTATATACTTAGCTTCTGAACTCACAACTGAGTTGTCAGTGCTACTAAAAATAACCTTCATCCCTTTTTCCTTCTGATGAGTAGCAGTTACCAGGAGGAGGAGGAGGAGGAATAGAGTTGTTTCTTGTTGCTTTGCCACAGCTTTCCCAGTGTACTGTTGGAATGCTCCAATTCATCATTCTACCTTTTTGGGGGGTGGGGGTGTGTGTCAAAACTTTCAGCATTAAGTTCCTTTGGTTTATTCTTTAAAAGCTGAAAAAGGAGCTTAGATTAATTCATAGCTCCTGTTGGATTTAGGGGTTCTGCTGCATAAGCCTCAACACATGGTGATCCACCAACCTAATGCAAACCACCAGCCACGTGTGGCAGCCAACAGCAGCTCTCTTTTTTCTGTCTGCCTGGAACTGTAAAAAACATAGCAGTGTTAAGAAGCTGAAAAGGACACAGGCCCAGGCTGGTGGGTTTTATTCATCTTAGTCAGAAATTGTGCATGTCTGCTTCACTACAGCAGTCCAATAGGAAGCCATAAAGAATCTTGGCAGTTGGGATTTGAATACTCTATAGCATTGTGTTCAAAATAGAAGGAAAGAGTTGCAAAATAATTAATTTGTTCATGTTGGTGAACACCAGAGTGTGTCTCTGAGAATCCATGACGTCATTTTCTCTATAGAAGCTATTTTTATTTGTCAAATATTTTAGTTTCTGGTCCTTTCAAGTAGTTGTGTCCCTGGGCTATTTTATCTATTAAACATACCATGTAGCTTTATTAAATAAATAGTTTATGGAGGATCGTGCTGAAGTAGTGAAGAAACTCTGGTTAACAATTCATGTGAGTCTCTCCATGGGGAATTATATAAAAACTGTTGAAGGATACTTCACTTTATTCCTAGAAAGCACCTCTCCTTTCAAAACCTACAAGAACACGTAGAACAATTGCTGGCAGAAGATGCTGTCTCAGAAGATGCTCAAGGTAAATAGATACAATGTCTGCCATAAGTGTCAGCTCCAAGGGGCCGAGCGACTTTGTGCCCCCATTGTTTGTTTTTTGAGGGGGCCGGGCCCCCAATATTCAGCAGCAGGAGGAGGTTGAACATAGAGCCAGGTGCAGTGCAGCTTCAGTGGCCTGTGGTGGCTCCTCCTCCTCCTCCTGCCGTACAGGGAAGGGACGGGAGAAGCAGCCTATACTGGAGCCAAGCATGGCATAGCTCAGTGGTCATTGGTTGCTGCTGCTGCTACCGCCACTAGCTGGGAGCGGCTTCCCCCATCTTTACCTTGCATGGCAGAGGGAAGGGGAGGACAGAGGCTGTGCTGCCACCATGTTTGGCTCCATTCCCTGGCTCCTTGTGACCTTGCATGTGTGACGTCATGACATTGCACCGGGGCCGATGCCTCTAGTGTCTGCTCATTTTGCAGTTGCCTTAAGAGAAAGCAGAATAGCATATTATGGGGACTTTCCACCTAAACCTAGTTCCCTTCTTGGTGGTCTTTTTTTCTTAAAAAATGTATTTTTATTAAGTTTTATCAGATAAACATAATATCTATTTTGGGAAAAGAAATGGCCAACTACACAGAAGGTTTGCAGTATATCAGCCTGTTTGCTGTTCAGAGCAGTATTCATTGAAACAGTTTGATTCATCCAAGCACAGTTCTCCATAGAGGCCCATGTGTGGAGGGTAGGTGACATGGGTCTTTCAACGATAACACATATTCAGTATTTTTTCTATTTAATATGTGTCATTGTCAAAAGACACATGTCACTTACCCTCCACACATGGGATTCTATGGAGAACTGTGCTTGGATGTATGAAATGTCTCTATCTTTGGGGAACTTCCTCTGTGTTCAGGAGAAGAAAAATAACCATATAATATCCTAATTGATGCTTGTGTCTCTTTCTTTTGCCATAAAACTGAACACAGAGTTGCCTCATCTCAATTACTCTACCTCTTATGTCGTTGCTTCACAAATATTTCTCATTGTCATTCCTTCAACTTTCATTTCAGATCAGGGGGTAGAGGGCAGGCTTGGCCCTTCAACTGTGGTGTTGGATCACACCAGTGGTTTTGAAGGGCTCCTGTTGGTGGATGATGACCTACTTGGGGTGAGTGTAAGGTAAACGCTGTGAATGGGCTAACTTGTCACTGGGGACTCTAGGTCGCTCTTTAAAGTCTGTGCTTGTGTTTTCTCACTTCATTTTTTGGTCTCTGTATGTCCTCACTCTCCTTTTGCTTTTGGGCTTAGGTAACACTGGTTCCCTGCTAATATTGGCTAATAAGCTGAGTGTGCATTTCCTATCTCCTGCCACTCCTCTTTCTGGAGCGAATCCCCTTCCTCACCATTAAGCAGCTTGTCAGCAGTTATGTCAACTGTGATGAAGGTTAACTAAGGTTACCATTTAACTATAAACTGAGACCGCAGTTTGAGATTCTAATTTAAGGCAAACATTAATTGCTGATGTTGCTGACAAACCATTTAACTGAGGTTAATGGGAAAATTTTGTCTAGGGAGTGAAGGTGATATGCGGAGAGATTGCATGTTTAAGAAAATATTTCCTATTTATTAATTGTGGTCAACATAGAGCCACTATCACGCCGTCATTGGTTTGAGGTTAATAGAAAATGTGTTTTATGATAGAGTTGCTGTTAGGGTCTCTCCCTTTTGATAACACTTGTCAGGTCTTCATTATAACCTTTCCCTTTGGTTGCTGTTATAGCATGGTTCTTCTTAAGTTTTGAGTTCAGATGGTTCCTTGGTTCTTGGGAGAGCTGCTGGTGGTTCCCAGATTCAGGAATTAGGTACACAACTTTTTTGGATGGAGTTGCATTCTCCCTTAAGGATCAAATATGTAGTCTAGGGGTACTCCTTGATATCCAGGTGTCCACAGTGGTGTGGAGTGCCTTATTTCTGCTCCATCTAGTTCTCTAGCTGCTCTGTGTAGGACACAGTTCTTTGAGCACAGTTGTAATGCAGAATGGGGCTGTGGACGTTTTGAAGAGTGATACTGCCTGTGATCATATAGCACCAAATTTGAACCATTTGCACTGGCTATCTATGTGTCACTGAGCCCAATTCTAGATGTTGACTGATATATAAAGCCCTGAACAGCTAGGAACTCAACTATCTGAAACAGCACCTGTCCCTGTACTGTTCTGCCTGTGAGTTGAGATGTGCTGGAGACACATTGTTAGTTGTGTGCTGTCACCAACTGAACTCTAGTTGCCCAGGACTCAGAATAGGATCTTCTCCCTGGTGGCATCCTGGTGGAGGAACTTTCTCCCCTCTGGAATCAGGTAGGCATCAAATCAGGTTTTTGATGTTGGGTAAATATGTTTCTCTTTTGCCAATCCTATAAGTAACAGCACAAATCTATATGTTTCACACTGCTGTCAGATAAAGTGACTTGTATACTGAATTTAAAATGAGGCATGATACAGCAATGTACATGTTTTGGCATAGTTTTATATAACTTGATCTGTTAGAAGCAGCCCTTATAGCATGCGGTGAAGGTTGGGATGTACATGTTCTAAACAAATAAATAAAATGTTCTGATAAGCCCAGCTACGCTTTTAAGTCTGAAATTTCTTACTTCTCTGTAGTTTGCTTTGCACAATTCACTCTTTTATTATGCCTCTATGTATCTTGCTGCCCACCTGTTAACACTCTCAGCTTAAGTGTTCTGTTTTAAACACTGCCTACATATTATTTGTTGTCCTCTATTGGTCTTTAAAGGTTTGTTTCTGATAATTGCTGTCTTCCTTCTCCCCCCTCTGCTTCAACCCCCACTAGAGAATTACTTTCTGCTTGTCTATGTTCTACTGTTGATATGTTTGTGTACTGGGTTAATAGAGGTTTGCTTTGAATGTTTTTCTTGTCAACATGTCTCACTGGGTTCCAGTTCTCAGCTGAGACAGGAAGGACAGAACCAGCTTTGCCCTGAACTTACCAGTGGCTGTTGTTATGCTCTACCTAGCTACCAATACTATGGCTGAGCGCCTATGGCTGCCTAACAATATAGGAAGTGCCTTTAGTGCTGTTGGCACTTCTGTCAGTTTTTATAGTCATTATGTACTGAAACAGTGTGTTGTCCCATCTGTGATCACTCCTTGATCATTCCTTTTGGCACTCTCTTTCTTGGTCTTGCTGCTTCTGACAAATCTTTGGAAACACTCTCCTGCAGCCCATCTGGTTCCTGCAGTTGGCCTGCCCCAGGCTTTTATTCCATGCTGATTCCCTCCACAACTTGACCAAGCAGCTCATTGGGCCAGTAATGGGGTCAGCACAGGTTGTGACTTCTTCAAAGCCAGTTTTCTGTTTTTGGCACTGGGTGTTTCGTCTAGGAGAAATGGAATCAGGAAGCCATTATGTGGGCATGCTTGTTGTTAGATCTGTGTTTGGTGTAATTGCAGACCTGATTTTTGTGTGCACCCAATCCTGGTGTAAAATGAGAGCAACCTATTGTGGAAGTTCTATGATTTGATTAATTGAAAATGACCTAATACTTTCTTTAACTGATTTACTTACCCCGCCGCCAACACACACACATTTGCGAGATGTAATGAAACCCTTGATAATGGAAAACACACAATCATGGTGTGTGACTGTCTTCCTCCTTTGTTTCCCAATTCAGGTAATTGGACATAGTAACTTTGGCTCTATCAGGGCTACTACCTGTGTGTATAAAGGTAAGGACTAGAAAAAATATGTACTAACCCATGGTACTGGTCCAAGTGGCATAATGTGTGCTGCTAGTGAACAGCAACTTGAGATGAGAATTTATTAACAATGAGATTTAAACAAATTCCTGACTTTAATTTTGGGGCCGCATTTGTTTCAGGTTTTTGCAGAAAATGTCAGACACTGGACATGCCACCCAGACAGCTTTTTGTTGTAGGGTAGTGTGATACTAAACAAATCAATCAGGGGTTTTGGAAAAATGAATTCATCCTTTTGAACTCTTCTGGCTGCCAAACCTTCGGACTATTCTAGTTTTATATGTTAATAGTATTTAACAGAGAATTTTTCATTTGACACATTTGCTGCTATATTTTCTTTTAGGAAAATGGATCTATGAGGTGCTGATTTCATCCCAAGGCCTTATGCAAATTGGTTGGTGCACTCTCAATTGCCGATTCAATCAAGAGGTAATGCAAGAGCATATTTATTTATTTAATTTCTTACTTATTGTATTTACATTTAGACATCACTCTTTACCTGAAGTTCCAAGGCTGGAAATCCCAGAAATTACCTGTGGCCCCTTGTTAGACTACTATTCCCATCATCCCATGTTAGCTAGGTCTGATGGGAACTGAAATCTTGACAATATCTATATAATCTGGTTTTTTGGAATAGGGAACCTGTAATTCCTTTTCATAACTCGTGTTCTACTTAAGTTGGATATAGTAGTGGACCTAATTACTACTGTATATACTTACCAGAAATGGGCATGGATGCTTGGTATATTACAAGGTGTGACTGGAAAGTAGGGTGAATCACTCCTGTATGCGAGAATAGGAACTGCCGGATTCACAGAGACACGTGGGAGACGTTGGTCCGTATCTCAGCTAACATATGTGCACATATCTCGGCATTTGTTGACAGGCCTATGTTGATGCGGTAGCGTTTAGTAGCAGTGCAATGTGATTGAAAATGGAGCAGAGAGTCAATATGAAATTCTGTTTCAAATTGGGTAAATTAACATCAGAAACCCACAAAATGCCCACAATTGTCTACAGAGATGAAGCTGTAACTCGAAAGACAGTGTATGAGTGGTTTAAGCATTTCCATGAAGGGCGGCAAACTATTGAAGAAGACCCGCAATCTGGCAGACCGTTGACGAGCAAAGCAGCAGCAAATGTTGACAGTTCATGAGTTATTGATGTGGGATCGGCGTTTCTCCATCCGAATGATGGCGGAAGAATTGCATATTCCACATGAAATCATTACTGAGGTTACTGAGCTGTCCTACCTTCTATATTTTCCTAATCTGGCCCCACCGGATTTCTTTCTTTTTCCAAAACTGAAATCTGCACTGAAAGGGCACAGATTTTCCAACATTTCACACATCCAAGCTGCTGTGACGAGGGAACTAAAAGCAGTATGAAAAGAGGACTTCTCCAGAAGTTTCCAACAGTTCTACGAGTGTTGTCAACAGTCAAAACAAAATAAAAAAATTCCTTCCAGTAGCACCTTAAAGACCAACTAAGTTAGTTCTTGGTATGAGCTTTCGTGTGCATGCACACTTCTTCAGATACACTTCAGATACACTTCAGTGTATCTGTTTTTTTTTTTTTAATAATAATTTTTATTAATTTTCCACACATGTAATAAAGAACAATGTAAAACAGTATAACTTCATGCTCATCGGTTCATACCCTTCTTTCTTTGACTTCCCCATACCTCCCCATCCCTGCATCCTTGTTTAATAATTCTTTAGCAACCCTTAAGTCCATTGTCTTAGTTCCCTTTCGTAAAAAATTCTTAAGTTTTTTTTGTTTACTGCTGCAATTCTTTACTTCTTACCCCCTGACATCCTAACATTCCTCAATTTTGCAATTATTTTTAAGATATATTTTGAAATTCTTCCAGTCTTCTTCCACTGTCTCTTTCCCCTGGTCCCGGATTCTGCCCGTCATCTCGGCCAGTCCCATAAAGTCAATCACCTTTGTTTGCCATTCTTCCAGAGTAGGTAGTTCTTGCGTCTTCCAATACTTTGCCAGTAGAATTCTTGCTGCTGTAGTGGCATACATAAAGAAAGTCCTATCCTTCCTTAACACCACTTGGCCCACCATGCCCAAGAGGAAAGCCTCTGGTTTCTTAGGAAAAGTCCACTTAAGGACCTTCTTAATTTCATTATAGATCATTTCCCAGAAAGCTTTAACCTTTGGGCAGGTCCACCAAAGGTGGTAGAAAGTGCCTTCAGTCTCATTACATTTCCAACACTTATTATTAGGCAAATGATAAATTTTTGCAAGCTTGACTGGGGTCATGTACCACCGGTAGATCATTTTCATAATATTTTCTTTTAAGGCATTACATGCAGTAAATTTAATACCGGTGGTCCACACTTCAGTGTATCTGAAGAAGTGTGCATGCACACGAAAGCTCATACCAAGAACTAACTTAGTTGGTCTTTAAGGTGCTACTGGAAGGAATTTTTTTATTTTGTTTTGACTATGGCAGACCAACACGGCTACCTATCTGTAACTGGTTGTCAACAGTGCATTGTATCAGAGGGGGCCTACTTTGAAGGCCTGTATGTTTGAATATTTTCGCTGTCTGGTTTCCGTGACCATTCACCGAACTGTCCGGTCACACCTTGTATGTTACCCATATGACTGTTTCTCTCAGGTCTGTTTCTCCCAGCCTACAAATTTCTCAGTCCTTTTTGGTATGTCAGTGACAGTGGTTGAAGAAGGCATATTACTGGAATGCAAAATCTTAATTGTAATCTTTGGTAAAGGTTTGCTTTTGGTTTTCATGTTGCATAGGAAGGAGTTGGAGACACTCCAGATTCATATGCTTACGATGGGAATCGAGTGCGCAAATGGAATGTAACCACAACCAACTATGGTAAAGTGAGTGTCTGCCCCTAATTGTTTTCTTGCTGTACTAAGCATGTAGTCTGTGTGGTGTAGTGGTTAAGAGCGGTAGTCTCGTAATCTGGGGAACCGGGTTCGCGTCCCACTCACCTACCTGTCAAAGTTGGCTCATGGGAATCTGGCCTGCGGTACCAAAAAGATCCCATCTGTGATATAGAAAATGGCCATCCTACTGAGTGTGTGCTTGCAAACACATGGCACATCTCATATCCCTTGCCTGCTGTAATATAGAACTAGAATTCTGCATGCTGCAATATGCAACAGAAGGGGGTAGAAAGTTAAAACAATGAATCAGTATGGCAGCAGAACTCTTGACCTGTACAGTTTTTCTTGACTGAATTGGAAGCAATCTCTATATGTTTTAACAGTATCCTAGCAACATTGGTTACATACCCCAAGTCCCATCTAATTATCTTTTCTTTTTTCTGCAGTCTTGGGCAGCAGGAGATATTGTCAGCTGCTTGATAGACCTGGATGAGGGAAGCATTTCTTTCTGCCTGTAAGCACCCTTATAGAACTATGCTAGATGTTGCTAGTCTGCTATATTCTGTCCTCTCAGCTTCTAAGTATATTCATTGAGAGTTTAAACCAAGCTCCAGTAAAGGGTAAATAGTTACTTCATTCTCAATAATCCTCTACTAAAATTGCATTCAACAAGGTCCTTTGCCTTACAGGATCTAAATTGTTTCATAAAGTTGGAGTGCATCACTTCTGAACAGGAGTTTAGATGCTGATAGGGAATGTTTCCTGGTACAATGTTATTATGGGTGCAAGAAAGATGAATAGAGAAATAAAACTAGATCTACACAAGCAGTAATCAACATGAGTGGTTGTTTTTAACATGACTGTCTGGAGCTGTACAACACAGAAAGCTCAATAGAGCACTTTGAGTCACTGCGTGGAATTCTTAAGCTGAACAGGACCTTGAACAGAGCTCCAGCAATAACAATTCATATTTTTCTAAGTGTCTCTGCAAGAAGTTATTTCCTAAGATCCTCAGGCAAAGCAATGGGAGAATTTTGCACTTGGGATTCAGAATCTGCTTTTATTTTTATTGACTTGTCATAATACAGAAGACAAGCCGCTAAGCTGTGACTGTTTCTTCCTTTGTGTAATGTCAGATAAATAAGTCTTTTGTGTATAGAATTCTTGGCAAGGTGTGTTAAAACTTTAGGGATTTGTCTCCTTCCCCTCTTTATTTTCTTTTTCAGGAATGGTGTGTCTCTGGGGACTGCTTTTGATAACATCTCACGAGGCTCTGGCATGGCCTATTTCCCTGCTATCAGCCTGTCATTCAAGGAATCCGTTGCTTTTAACTTTGGTAGCCGGCCTCTCCGATATCCTTTGACAGTAGTTTTAGCCAAACCGTAGAAATATTTTTCCCAAGCAATGTTGGCATCTGAAAAGTATCATTCTCTTCTCAGGCCACAACTATGCCAAACCTTTCCAGCCATCCACTAGTTCTCAGTAACATAATAATAGTTAGGAGAAGTGCTATATAAATACTATATGCTCGACACACTTTATCTCAGTAAGCCTATCAATGCCCCCATAAGGCAGATTCCTACTATTCTACTATTATTTTTTATCCTTATTACAATCTGAGAGTGGCTTTGTCTAAGGCCAGTTTGTAGTTATGCTAAGATTTGGGCAGGGGGCCTCTAGCTCTGTAGCTGAAGCTCTTCTTGCCAGCATGAATACAAGTTTGAATCTCATTCTTGTCAATATGTCAGAAATGTTATACTCTCAGGAGGCAGTTTGGATCTCCAGCAGCAGATACTACCTTCTTGAATGATCATCAAGGTGATCATCGGTCAGTGTGAATAAGAAAGACGTCCTGAATGAGAAAGCAGCAATCACCCTTGAATTCCTTTACAATGCATGCTGTGCTTGGTACAGATTGCTTTGCAAGGGTGGGACAAGACCTGGAGGCGTATGAAATACCAATAAATGTGGCAAGCATTCTAGAAGCTTGGTGTGGTGGATGAAAGCAAGGATTGGCAGCAGAGGAAAGCCTGGGGACTTAGGATCATTCCTTGAATGTGGGGTAGATTGCCTTCTGTGGTTTTTCCCCCTTAATAATTTCATACATATCCAGTGGAGGGATATCGGCCCTTACAGGACAAACCAGCTGCAGATCTTGCAAAAGCGCAGAAACTGTTGGGGTACCTGAAAAATGTTATTCATACTGGAATAGATGTTACGGTGAGATAATCTTTTCAATGTTATGTTTATTCAGACTTGCCTTGCCAAAAACTGTTTGCACATTGGATTGATTAGGTATGGGGCATTTAATTTCATTTTTCAAATTTTGTCGAGGGCCTTTATTACGTGCTGTTTAGCCAAAGCTCTTCAACTGACTTACAAAGAATAAAAAAATAAAAATACACCAAAAACAAAGCAGTGTTAAAATTTGAGCACGATGTAAATCTTATTAGTCTGTGCTGGGCAGATAATAAGGTTTCCCCTGGTACTAAAAGAAAAAGGAAGAAGATGGTGCCAGGTGAAACCCCCACGGGGTGCTGCAGGAAGAATGTAGTTGGTCAAGGGAGCCGTGGACTCAAAAAGGTTGAAAACCTCTGGCCTAACTGATGCCAAATCTTGCAATCTTCAAATCCAAGGTGTATCTCAGAATCCCAGTGGCTTCCTCAAGCTTAAGAAACACTCTTGTAGAATTAGGATCTATTAAAAATGTGTAACCCTGAGTTATGTATTTCAGGAAGGGAAGCTGGTGGAAAAAGAGGCTTCCACGTGGCAACTCCAGGGGGAACCGACTGTTTTAATCACCCTAGCACACATTTTTAACAGTTTTGCTCCCCTTATGGTAAGTTTCCTCCAGTGTTACTTCATGTATTTCAGGATCCTCCACCACTGTTTACAAAGTTACAGATGAGAGTGAACTTCTCCTCCTCACCATTCAATTTTTAACAACAAATTCTCTGACTTAATAGAGGATCACACCATTGGAATGTTTAGATCAGTTATTTACATCAGGAGTGGACAACCAGTGGTCTATGATGCCATCGCATTTCCTGAACCCCATCCTTCTGCAAGTTTTAGGCTTGAAAAAAGTCTCCTGTTGATGGCAATAGGAGACAAAAGTCTAATTGTGGTGTTGGGGGGCATTTTCAGAAGAATCCCCATGCATTGCAACCCCCCACCAAAAATACACACCCCATCCTGAAATTAAGTTTGAAAGCAGTCTTCCATTGGCACAAATAGGCTCTTTTTAAGCCTAATTGCTGTGGGGGAGAGTGCAGCCAGGGAAAGAGGAGTTAACCATCCTCTCTCAAGCGGCCATCTCCGCAAAGATCACTAGCATCCCTATCTAGCAATTAGGTTTCAAAAAAGCTTTGGTCAGGCCTGATTGCTGGGGGATAAATAGTTTTCTGATGGGAAAGTATAGACACATGTGTATTTATGTAGGGGAGCATATAATAGAGTTGAGCAGCTGCATCGACTTGGGCCACACCCATTCTTGCTTTGGCTGTGCTCACTGCTGGTATGTAGCCCACAAAGCATTGGCCAAGATGGAATGTGACCCTCGGGATGAAAAAGGCTCCCCACTGACAGGCAGCATTGCTCAGCCGTTAAAGACAGAAATCTGTGCCATCTCTACCTAGAGACACCAGGGATTGAATGTGGCATCTTTTGCATGCAAAGCATGTGCACTGCCACCGAGCACCAGCATTTCCAACTCCAGTGCTCACATACAGCGAGTGCTGCAGTCTGTCATGTGCATCTGTGCACTTCACTCCTTTTGAGTAGATTAACCAGCAAGCAAAGGATCCCAGCCAGATGGGTGTGGTATAAATAATAAACTACTACTACTACTACTACTTCATTTATTATTTATTATTATATTATCATTATCATTAACATCTTTTGCCAGTTTGCTGCTGGGCAGAGTTCAAGGTTCTTTCGTCAATTCACAAAACACTAAATAATTTGGGCCCAAAATACCTTAAGGACTATCTGATCCCTTACGCTCCACCTTGGCCACTGAGATCCTCTGGTGGGGCACTTATTGTGGTTCCCCACAACCACGAGGTTCAGCCAGCCTTTACTCTAGTGTGGAAGGCTGTGCCCTGTGGAACTCCCTGCCATTTGAGCTTTGGCAGACATCATTCCTACCTTCTTTTAGAAGTCTAAAAATGGTGTCATTCAGACAGAGCTTTGCACTGTGAGTTTCTTTTTACCAACCATTATTTATTGATGTTTGTATTGCTCTGACTGTAATTTTGTACGCTGTGTACTACCTTACTGTATTTTTTAAAAATGGAAACGTAGTTTATAAATAATAAAGAAATAGCAACATTATGAGTGGGGGGGAGTGGCTCTTGGAAGGTGGATCCTGAGTAAAGGGACATTGTTGGGATGTGGGACAACCTGTCCTTGGAGTTCTCAATGTAGTCTAGGGAAATGGCTGCTGTGAGCCCCCTCAGAGCTGCAGCAGCACAGAGTATTCACTGTTCTTGACTCTGCTGCAGCATCATGATAAAGCTATTCTGTTAAGTCTTCTGCTTTAATAAATTCCTTTCTGCAGTGCAAAGTGTACTTGGTGGAAGATGTGCTCATGAACTTCCTACTCAGCATCCTGGAAGGAGGAGGGTCTGTGGAAGCGCACCCTCTTATACAGCAGTTGTTGGATCTCATGTGGCTTCTCATGGAGGTGAGCTACTGGAGTGCTTTTATTCTCAAGGAAAGAGACCCTTCTTCCTTTCTCCAGAGGAACTCACTGACCCAGTATCTTCTTTCCTATTGAGTAAGAAAGTGTTTCTTTCCTCCCTCAGGATTATGAAGTACATGAATGCCTCAAGCAGCTGCTGATGTCCCTGCTCAGGGCATACCGCTTCTCTCCCATTGTTCCTGATCTAGGCTTACAGGTGAGTATTATTCTGTTAAACACTGGTCGAAACCCTTAAGAACAAAGTTCATGCAGTGAGAGGGGAGCTGCTTTGGTTGACTGGTTACAGCTTTGCAAATGTTGTAAAGACATTTTAAATATGCTGTTTTAAGAGCTCTTCCTCATGTATCACTGCAGCTTATCTTGATTTCCCTTTTTTCTTCTTCTCTATCCAGATTCACTACCTCCGTCTCACTATTGCTATCCTGAAGCATGAGAAATCCAGGAAGTACCTGCTTCACAATGTCCTGTATCCTTTTTTATTTTTTAAAAAAAACAATATTTTTCACATACATCCAAATCTCCTGATGGTACAAACTTGCTTAGACAGACAAAAAGATTCATGTGTAGGCCCTACAGAAACATCACCCTGTAACAGGACGTGGTTTCTTTTTTTTCTGTGGCTGCACACACCTGCAGCTAAATTTAAGAGGCCCTAGTCGCTTCTATATCTTAGTGTTGCTATTTCCTTACTACCAGATGCAGCTCAGGTGCGCCTCTGCACAAATTGGAGAGGAAGGGTTTGACCAAGGCAAAATGGCTGCATCTTCACTGTGAGGTCCTTGAGATCACACTTTACTGTATCACCCATTCTTTGCATACATTCAGATTCAGTTTCTTTCACTTTCAGGGAAAAATATAACTGTGATAACATGGCCTGTATTCTGTGCCATGGGACCAGAGAGAGGCAGCCAGACTAGCCAAAATAACCCCTGCTTCTTGTTAACTTCACCACTGCCACCACCTTTTTTTGCCTACTCTGTATTGCCTGCTCTGACTAGCAGTGGCTGTCAGGCAGAGAGGGTCTTTTCCATCACCTGCTGCCTGATATTTTAACTGGCAATGCCAGGGATTGAACCCGAGTCCTTCTGCAGGCAAGTGCATGTTGTGCCATGGAGCTGGGGTCTCTCCCTTAATATTCAAATCTGATCCCAGTGTTCCCCGAAAGTAGACTGGCTGCATTCATGGAACAGCCAGCATGCCCAGAGGATTATTTTTCACTTATTCTCTCTTCCAACACTATACACCTACCTGGCCTACCCTGCTAGATAAATGCTCTGTTCATTGACAGTAGTTAAATAACATCTATGTATGAGCTGATCATTATTCCTTTGCTTCCCTTCCCCATGTGCCTTTTGTAATTATCCCAATTATTTGGAAGGGTGTGGCTTCTGTCTCAGTAGCATCACTCAAGACCGACCATAATAGCACAAATTCTATAACAGCTTTGAGAACATACACAAGGTGGTCTCAGCAGCAGATTGCTAACATGGGGGAAGTGGGGTGGATAGCTGCTTCAATGTCCCCATGCATTGGAAGCTGATGAAAATAAGCAAAAAGTTGCAGAAGTTCCTTTCGCAGTTTTTCACCTCTTCTTTCATTCCCCCCAAATACCCTCCTTGCTGCACGATACAGTCATTACAGCTTCCAAGTACCCTATGGAGTTGACTTGTTTTCAGGAAATCTAATTTTTTTCACATGGTCCTGTGTGTGGAGTTATTCTTAACTTATTGCAGGGATGCTGCTTGTGACATAGATCCCACAGGTGCATCTATATGAACTACCACACAACTCCCTTAACTCTCTGCAGATTTGATGTGCTCCGCTCAGTTGTGTTTTTTTACATCAAGAGTCCTTTGCGTGTGGAGGAGGCTGGTTTACAGGAGCTCATTCCCACCACTTGGTGGCCAAACCGCTTCAACAAAGAGGTGAGGAATATGGCGCCCACTACTGGTAGATTTAAGGGCTGTCCTAGCTTAACTGCAGAGATGTTGCCTTTTATCTAGGTGTTTTCTGCACATAATAGGTTATGCAAATAACCCTTTGTTTAGCACCTTTATACAGCTGCATTCTCTTATTAGCTGTGTTTGCATTCATGAGCATTTGCAGCCCTTCCTGTCCATCCTTTTTGGCTTCTGCTAACAACTCTGTTATCCTCGTATCTTTTAAACACAGGGCAAAGAAAGTAAAGAGATAAAAGATGAGACTGCTGAGGAGAGACTGAGGAGGCGAGCGTATGAAAGAGGATGCCAGCGGCTCAAGAAACGCATTGAAGGTCTGAGGATGGGATAGCGGCATTCAAAATCTCATGGGCAATTTAGAATATGGCATGAAGCCATATTGATCAGTGCAGAGAATGGAGAAATAATTGCATGCCACGATTAATTAATTTATCGCATTTGTATACTGCCTTTTGTGCCAAGACACCCACATTTGAAATATTTGAATAAACAAATGCTGTAAAATGTTAGCTGGGCAGTGCTGTGTTACAGGTGCCATTGGCACCCCTGCTTGCAAATGCAATACTAGTAACTTCATTTAGAAACAGTACTAAGTTTCCCACTGATAATGTTTTTACCTCCTGTCATTCCAAAGACTGTCCAGAGCCACTTGGGGAGTGTAGTTCAACAAACTGATATGTATAATAATTTGGGAAGGTCAGTTTCTTCTTGGGAGTTTCTATGCAAAGCTTGAATATGGCCACTGTCAGTTTCTCTGTGGCAATGTGGTGGTGGCTGCTACCCGAAGCAGTGTATATCATTACTGTTCTATTTATTCTTAGTGGTGGAGGAACTCCAAGTGCAGATACTGAAGTTGCTGTTGAACAATAAAGACCATGGTGGGGTAAGGATGATTGCATATATTATCTGCAGAGTATTTCAGTCACACTGGAGAGCAGCTTGCTTTTTGAGGTTGTCATGTATCCTCAGAGGGCCTTGCCTGCATCTCACCATAAAACAAGATTTAGTCACATGAAAACTGAGGCCCCATATATCTGGAAGACTGTCTTCGTCCGTACAAACCTCTTTTGTTAAGATTGACACTTGGAAGTTCGGGAGGTGGAAACCCGGGAGAGGGCATTCTCCGTGGCATCTCCTGAGCCGTGGAATTTACTCCCTGCAGAGATGTGTCTGACACTCTTTATTATATAGCTTTCGTCATATGTTGAAGACTCAACCCTTTACTCTGGCATCTAGCACCTAAATTATATATTCTGTTGTACCCACTGTGTTCTTCTGATTGTAAATTGTCTTGCCTTTTACATTGTTATAATGCAATGTAAATCAGTCCTGGTACCTTCTGGTGCTGGGTGGGAAAGAAGTATAATAAATAATCATTGTAATAGTAACAAATGAATACCACATTCATTTCTGATAGCCTGATATTAAATGTAGTGAGGAGGCTCAAACTATTGTACACTAGAAGCTGTTTGCTCAGATTAGGCTATTAGCAGCTTATCTTCTCTACTGGGTACAATGCTAAACCTGACAACATTGTTTATTGGATACAGGGCACACAGGCTAATGACTCCTGCCCAGTACCCTGGCATCTCATGAGTCTGTGTGAAATGATAATGCTAAGAATATGAGTGGAATTTCTAAGAATTAATGCGGTTAGGTGGGACTCCTAATAAAAGCCTAGATAAATGATTTATCAACATCTCCTTTGCACTGGTGACCAAATGATGGCAGTGTGGAACTGTACATATCCTGAATGGATTTCTTGATTAGGGAACTGGATTTCTGTACAGCAGCCAAAAGAGCTAGTAATGGAGGTGAGCAGGGCATTCATACAAGGTGACTTCTCTGAGGATAGGCAGCCAAAGAATACTGCTATGTAACTTGACTTAGGATAGGTTTCATGCATGCGCGTGCAGTATATCACACACTCCTCATCGCTAAATGACTCACAACTGATCATGTGAGCTGCCTCCACTGAAGAGGAATTTTCTTTGAAGTAATGACGGCTGACTTATTTATTTAGGATATTTGTAAATCACCAGACTTCTAGAGGAGCTGGGGGTTGTATACAACAAGAAGCACAAAACAACACACATCAACCATCAAAAAAATCCAACAAAGCATCTAGAATATAAAGAATTTAATAACAAAATCAGTTTGAAACCCATACTGTTACTTCTTAAGTATTCAGCCTCTCAGTTTTAAACAGTAAATACTTGGACAAATAAAAAAGTCCCGTTGATGTTTCAAGACCAATCATGTCAGGTGGATCTCTTTAACTCAAAAACACAAGTGCAACAGTGCTCCAGTTGATGTCACCCCAAAGCAGGCTGCATTATGAAGTGTGCATCCTAATGATAAGGTTTGTGTGTGGTTCTTGGTCTGTGATGGCCATCACTTGATGTTGCAGCTCTTGAGAATTCTTTTTTTAAAACTGATTTATATAATGCCTATGTGGCCCAGTAGAACCCACAGGGCAGCTCATAATGAAACAAGCAGTAATAAGTAATAACAAAACCAAATATGCAATTCAAACTGAACTCCAGTTTATTTTAAAACAGCCGTTTGAAACAAGACAGCAGTAGACAGCATTTCCCTCAGCTTAGTGCAAGTCTAGCAAGTTATGAGAATACATGTATACACTTGTCTTTAAGGACTTACCTGTAAAGGCAAATTTCACATCAGATGAGCAAGTGATCATAATTCAGGCAAACCCAAGAAATACTGTAATTTTAGGTTGTTCTTTCACCTTGATGGAACTCAACTGACTTTAAACACTGGTTGTTTCAGGGAGGAGCTTCCAGATACATCTTTCTAAATAAGTTCCGCAAGTTTCTTCAGGAAAATGCCAGCAACCGAGGGGTAAGCTGAGAACAGTATCTTCATTCCACTTTGACTTCTGTCACACTTTGTTGGAGGGTCTGAAGAAGGAAACAATCTTATATCTGTCAGAAGCCGTAGCTGCAGACATATTTGCAACTTGGACACTATAGGTGCCTTGTTGAGTGTGTAATGACTTCTTAAATTTTGGGCTGATGGACTCCATGCTACTATTTGTCCTGTGCAGAAATTAGGAAATTTCCACACAGCAGTGGTTTACCAAGGTGTCGAGTTCATAGTGAATGATTTCTTTATCAAGGCCCCTCAACTCATGCAATACGAACACACGGTCACTCCTTACATTGTATTCAGTTTGGTTTTGTTATCTGACAATGTCAGTTCTCTTCACTCTGACAGACAATGCTCTTCAGATCTGCAAAGCCAGGCTTCAGTTCTGACACTCTGCTCCCCCCCCCCCTTTAAATCCCTATACCTCTGTTCCCCATTGACTGCCTTCCTAGGATATTGGTGGCAGAACAATTATGCTAGGAATCTCATCTTTTTTAACAGAATGTAAAGAAATAGCTTAAGATACCTGGAAGGGAAGAGCAGTCAAGTTATAACTTCATAAAAGAAATGGTATCTGTGGGGAATTAACACATACTTTGTATTGATGGCACATTTTTGAACAGAAGTCTTGCTTTTAAAAGTGGGTCTTGAAGCCTAGATGCAAATCATGGTGAAATCACAGAAGCTGATGGAAAGTGGGATAATGCAGCTGTCAGAGTTTTCAATAGTCAGAGGACAGGGCTTTGTCACCCTATATAACTTGATTCCCCTGTCCATTACTAGAATGAATTATTATTTCTATGCAATTAATTAAAACTTTGCATAACTTACTGAAGGTTCCTGAATTCAATTTTTCTTAGTATGTCATTTTGAGTCTTGCTTAGCAGAGCACACTCAGCCATGGCTTAAAGGTCTTTCAGTAAATCTTCTAAGTGAAGGTGTCACCTCTCTGATACGGACTTTTAGTTCTTTCCTGACTGGGAGTGTTCTGTTGTTTCAGTGCCAGTTTTTTCTGGTAGTGAGGGAAATGTGCTTACTGGCGCTTGCTAACATGCCTTGGGGCCACCAGGTTGCCTCATCATCTCTTTTCTTGATGTACTGTGCTACTATGCTTTGAAGGGAAGATATGTGCTTGCTCTTTCTTGTTGGGAAACAGGTGAGAATCAGTGATGGATATTGACTCTGTCAGTTACTGGAAATGTTCTGTGCTGCGTGGGGAATGCTATAGGCAAGGGTGTGCATCACACACATCTGAGGGGATGGAGAAGCTCAGTTCAGCATGGCTCCTCAACTGTTCTGTTAACAGTAGAGCCTTGTTGTTTTTTGTCCTTAGAATCTGACTGTGCTGTGTCCTCCAGAGTATATGGTGTGCTTCTTGCATCGACTCATCTCGGCCTTGAAACATTACTGGGATGAGTACAACATGAAGAACCCTTTAGCAATGAGCAGTGAAGGTAATTTCCAAAGATGCACAAATGGGAATATTGGTCTTTGTATGTGACTGCATTTTGAAGAAGGCTGTATCATCCAGGAATTTCTGGAGTTGTGTGTAACCAAATTCTATCTCTTCACCCAAAAATGCAAAATTAGAGACATTCAAGACAATGTTTCTTACATTTTGCATCCCACAGTGAAACAATGCCCATCCAAAAGTGGACCTAGTCCTCACTGTTGTGCAGACATGTAGCAGAGAAGAAAGTCATCTTCATCAGTATGCCAGCCTTGCCATAGCCCCTCAAAGGGGCTATGTGTGAATGCATTTTAGCTTTCTTTGTTCAGTACCAATTTTCAGTGCTCTGTTGACTTCTCTTCCCCCTTATACCAGAGGGAGAGTTGGCTAGGGCAGGTGGATGTCTTGTAACTGCAGCCCTGATTATTTGTACTCATTGAAGATTAGCTTTCTTTGGCCTTCTCCGTAAATACATATAAAACATCTTTTCCCACAGATGCATATGTCCCCCCTCAGCTCTTCTATAATGGGAAGGTGGATTACTTTGACCTCCAGCGACTTGGGGGACTCTTGTCTCATCTCAAGAAGACCCTCAAAGGCAAGTGCTTGTTTTGTTGTGTTCTATTAATTCATGTGGAAGCATATGATGTGGAAAATCTGTTGCAGGAGCAAATTATTGAGGGAAGTAAAAGATGGGGCAGGAGTGTCACAGAATTAGCTTCATTGCTTTGTGGAGCTACGTATCTGTGTGTGAAAGCTTTGGTTCTGCCTGGTACTTGAACTCAGAAGCCTGCTGGTTTCTAGGTCCCCTAAGTGATCCCGGTGAGAAAAGTCCTTTTCTATTTTCACTTTGTTAAATACTAGGAATACTGGGAAACTCAGAATGTCATTTATTTGCTTAAACAGGCAGATGCTAACTTGGCATCTTCTTCAAAGGCTTAGTTGTCTTCACTTGTGACCTTCCTTTAAAACTATGTATTTTAACTTGATTATCAAATAGCAGCCATGACATAAGTGTGGTAATTTTTTTGACTTGTTAATTTACATGCAAATCTATTTTAGCTAATTTAAATAGCTCAGTCCTCTCAAGGATATGTGTACGGCCTCTGAAGCTAAAAACAAGAACTGCTCTCCTGGGACTTGAAGATAAAGTGGCAGCTGATGCCTCTTGGCCTGTGAGATTCCAATTAGGACTTGCTTTTTCCTCTTTCAGGTGCTCTTCAGATCAGCAGAGCCAGGCTTTAGGGCACTGGGGCTGCTTGGCCATCTGCTTGGTAGAGATAAGAGAATATGAAATACAAGCTCCAAATTACATTTTGAAGATTGTGTGTGACCCTTTTATGAATCTTGTTTTTGTTCACCCTGGGGGAGACCCAAGATTTCCCTACCCAATTTTTTGGCTCTTAATGGACTGACTTGTCCATTCCACCTAGGGTCTGGATGCTCCTTTCTCTGCCTTGGGAGCAGCCTCCAAGGCAAAACATACACAAAAGGAAATAGCTATTAGAATTAGTAACACGATCTGGAAAAAGTACAGTTTGCATACGGGAGCATTTTATTTTAGTCATTTAAAAAAAAATACCACTCTTCAGTTGTCTGTTTATAGGTAAAACAATAAAGCATAACAATACGGTGTGGGTGTATGTGTGTATGTGTATAGGTGTCAGAAAGCATATTTGTTATTTGGTACTGCTCATATTGATCTAGAGCAGACTTCATCGTAAAGTTAGCAGAGTAAAAACTTAAACATATTGCAGGATTCCCAAAAAATAGACCGGAGGCAATTAATTCTTCATCCAGCAGAGCTTTAGTACTAAAGGTAAATGAGCATAATAGTCACAAATCCATATATCTTCAAGGTTGGCACAATCCATAAGAAATCCAGTTGCAGCAGACTAAACTTAAACTTACAATAACTTACAATAAGACTGAAACCTTAGCACTAAGCATGTTATATACAAACCACCACACCAGAAGAAAAGAGAAACTCAGGCTCCTTCTGGCCTGTTCTTCTAGTCAGCATGACAGAAAAAGATAACAGAACCAGTTTGAAAGGGCTGCTCAACTTCTCTGAAGGAACAACCAAAACATCAGGAATCTTCTGCTTGTTTCTAGACAGAATAGTATCTTGCTTGTCAGCTACAAACTTCCAGCTTGCACCAGCTTGTATCACACAGAAAAGCTTCCAGAAACTTCTTGAATTGATTAGAATAGAAAAGGTCTCTACACATTAGATCAATACTTTCTGTACCCAAAAATGCATACCTAACCATACAGTGGTGCCTCGCAAGACGAAATTAATCCGTTCCGTGAGGCTCTTCGTATAGCGGTTTTTTCGTCTTGCGAAGCAAGCCCATTGACAGCTTAGCGGATTAGCGCTATTAGCGGTTTAGCGGCTTTTAGCGGATCAGCTGATAAGCAGCTTATCAGCGGATCAGCTGATAAGCGGTTAAGCGGCTTAGGAAAAGGGGGGGGGAGGGAAAAAACCCGCAGGAACTCGCAAGACATTTTGTCTTGCGAAGCAAGCCCATAGGGAAATTCGTTTTGCGAAGCGCCTCCAAAACGGAAAACCCTTTCGTCTAGCGGGTTTTCCGTCTTGCGAGGCGTTCGTCTTGCGGGGCACCACTGTATTTGATTTTTCACAGCATGTTCTAAGTCTATATAGAATGACTACTGGCAATGGGTCGTCCCACGCCACTTAATACCTTTTTTGAAAAGTGCATAACAGATGCTTTAGCATTTTTGTTCCCTGCTATTTCTCTACTCAAATTTGGCTCTCCAGGTGCTTTTCTTCCTGAGAAATAAAAAAACATACAGGTTCTAGTATATTTTATCTTTGGAGTTTTTGAGTGGACAAATGGCTGGGAAGAGCGTTGATCCTCTTCTATGCCTTTGGCACCAGATCTGATCATTTACAGTGCAGTCCTATGTATGTATACTCAGAGGTACATCCCACTGAATTCAGCAAGTCCCACTCTGCATAGGATTGCAGCCTTAGTGAAGACACAGTAGCAATATTGACACTTCTGATGTGTTACACTTTGAGCTTCTGGTAGCTGTACTGCTGCTTTGAGTCCCACCAGGAAAATGGGGTATAATAATAATACTGCAAATAAGACATGTGGTAAATGGAATGTGCATAGGTAATTATACCTAGCAGTGAATGTATTTGGTATTTTATTCATACAGATGAGCTTGCTTCAAAGGCAAATATTCTGATTGACCCTGCAGAACTTCAGGCAGTGACAATGGATGATCTCGATGAAGATGAAGAGTCAGCAGTGTCAACAGCACAAGTGAGCCTAACAATGCCATGTGCAATGAGTTTTAACTTAGCCAGCTGTCAATAAAGTCTATAAGGAAGGAAGGAGGAGCACTGAGCCTCCTGGAAGCAGAAATTTGTTTTGGATGGATGGGAGAAGCAAGTAAAGAGAGACTTTCATGCGTTGTACCCAAGAAATTCGCCTTTCTAAGTTTTGTGTTGAAAGTATTGCTCTGATGGTGCCATAGCAAAGTGTACATCGGAATCCAGCCCAAAATCCTGACTCTCAGAGGCTATAATCAGACATATTTAGGTCAGGGGACAGTTCTGTAAACAAAGTTACCTGAGGTGGGAGGCTAGCAGGGAGAGGGACTTCTCAGTGTTTGGACCCCAGTAATGGAATGCTCTCTTCAAAGCAGTTGGTCTGGCACCTGCTTCGTTGTCCTTCAGTGCCAAGCAAAGACCTTTTTATTTTCTCAGGTCTTTTATATTAATTTTAACCCTGCTGGTTCTACTGCAGGCCCAGAATTTTGCAGGCTAACGGAGAGTTCTCTGTTTAGCAAGATCTGATGGTCACTTAAAGCTCCAACAGCACTGTATTTCTCATTAGTCAGCAGCGTTACACTCTTAACCTGAGAATGCCAAGAATGCTGATTGAACGCTAGTTGCTGTTGGTCCTAACACAGACATCTGAGTCAGGATCTGGGCTTGCCAAAGATTGTAGTGATGACTCTGCAGTTTGAGTCGGGAAGTTCTAATATCAGAAACAAATATAAGGGAAACTGCAATATGATTTTATATAGAAGGCCCCATGTGTTGATTTGACACAGTTGTCACCTGTTGTTTATGGTTTCCACCAATCTCCTCTTCCCTGCCCCCTGTCCTGAATCTCCTGGCATACACAGAGAACTTGGGGAAATGGCAGGATTTGCAGAAGTAGTGAGTGCCTTCTACAAAAATCCTGCATGAAGCATGTAAGACTTTGGAAATGAAAGAAGCAGGGTGGAGGCCCTCTTGTTGCTTTCTCCTTCCCCAATGGCTGGTGTGGAACAAGAGAGGATCACTTAACACAAACTCATATAGAAGGGGAAAGCAATGAAGGGGGATCCCATCACTTCTTGCCTTTTCTAAAGCATGATGTAAAATGACAGAAAAGGCCTGTCCCAAGACTTCACTTGCCGTTGCTAGCAGAGGGTGGGTTTTATCTCACTTCACATGAGAAGCAGTGTCAGCCTCTACTTCCATCTTCTGCTTAATGAAAAAGCCTGCTACGAAGCAAAAGATTCCCCCTTCCAAATTATCTGTAATTTGCAGAAAACTCAGGAAAACAGATATTTATGTTAGGGGGAAGGATGGTTCCCAAAGGTTGGCAGGGGCAGCCACCATAGTGACTTGGTGACTAAATCTGTAGAGCACATTAAAATGTGGGAAAAGCTCGGGCAGGGGGTGCTTTTTAAGGCTTCAGGCCTCATCTATATATACCCCAGGAAAAGTTCAGTGGAAACTCAAGACCAGCTACTACTCTGAGAACTTTGAGAACTGTTGACACAATGTGATGCAAGGCCTGATAAGATGAGGAATTCAAGGATTCAGTTTGTTAAAGAAAGTACTCTGTGCAAAGAAAAAAAAGTTCTTTTGTTTTGCTTGGCTTCAATTGCATTTTTTGTCTTCACGTCGTGGGCAAACGTTGCCTTGCAGCTTGTCTTTTGTTCCTCTTTAGAAACTGCAGGCTTAAGTTCTATCTCCTTGGGATTCTCAAGGGCAAGGTTATAGGTGGTCAGGATTTCCCACTCCTTAAAATATGGAAGGATACCCCATGCTGGGCCCAGGAAATTTGAATAGTTGATACTTGTCTGCTAGTTCACAGGGATGTCAATGTGAGCACAATTTCGCCATCTGTGACTGCACCCTCTGATAAGACCATGTTGTAAAGAATATTGTGCCCCTTGAATTTGGAACTATACAGCACAGGATAGCCCAGTATTGCCATTACGTCTGGCCCAGTGCTGATTCTTTCACTCCGGTTGCTGTTTGGACCCTTAAAAGATTGATTCCAGTCATCAGCTGATGTATAATCAAGCTGATGCATTTTGCAGTGTGGATTGTGTAAATTGGGTTGTGTGTCAGTTCAAAACCACCCTATTGAAATAACTGATAAGGATACAAATTGTGCTTTCTAGTCAAAGTTTTCCTGTCCTGAATGTCTGCCTGTGCTATGCTTGCCTGTATGAGATCCTGGTTCTTCTTCTAGGTTACCATGAGTGAGAAGGAAATATTTCGGCTACTTGTCCTACAAATGAGCCTAACTAGAACAAAGGAGATTTGTGCATGGTTCAAACCAGCTTGATTCTTCCTGTTAGAGAAAGAGCTGAACAAATATTACTTCATATCTATCAATCTCTCTTTTTCTCAGCGTCCAGCTGCGGCACTGGCAATCGGAGGTGCCTTGGCCAGACCAAGCTGGCTTAGTTCACCCACCCTGGGGCGGGCTAACCGTTTTCTCAGCACTGCAGCTGTTAGCCTTATGACTCCAAGGCGGTCACCAGGTGCCTTGGAGAAAGTTAAAGTTCGTACGTTGAACATGGAACAACGGACAGAGGAGGACAGTGAGTAGTGTGTATATATATATATATAATCCTTTCTAATACACAAAAAGCAATAATAATAACAACAACAAAAGAGAGAAGAGATCAAAGCAAGAAAGGGAGGGGGGAGAAGGATACAAGGTGAGAGGAGGGAGCAGTAGTATTCCAGAAATCGCATTATAGTTCCAGACAGTTGCTCTTCATAAACATATTATGCAATAATGTTTTTCCAAAGAAATCCATGAGAAGAGAGTGGCTGCCAATCATGTTTCTTAATTTTAATGTATTCAGTAAACAGATGTAACACTTTCCTAAATTGTCCTTCATTTTCAGGTTGTGTAGGTAAATTTTGTTAACATTTTCTATTTAAACAATGGTCCAGATCTGAAGGTAGCAATATTCTTGCAAGTCTCTTGTAGCTGACTTCCATTGTTGTCAGCCATCCTAAATTCATAATTGGTACCATAGATAAGTGCTCTCTTGAATCATTTACAGCGCTTGGATCATTACAGCAACTGGACTTCTCAACATGATCAGGTGTTTACAAAATGATAACAAATGCAGGGTCATAGTGGTTATTGTTTTTGTTGTTATTAGGCATTTTTTTGTGTTTTTATGCTGTAAATTGCTCTGTGATCCTCTAATAATTATTGGTTGGTTGGTTGGTTGGTAGGTAGTAAGTAAGTAAGTAAGTAATTAAAATAAAATAAAATAAAATAAAACAAAATAAAATAAAATAAAATAAAATAAAATAAAATAAAATAAATTCATTCATTCAGCCTGAAGTTCTACCTTCTAACTGAGTGAAAGGATTTCTACCTGCATGCTAGCCCATGTCTGGATTTGTTGTAAAGGACTACAATTGTAATTCAGGCTATGTACTTTCTGACTAAGCAACTGAGAACTGTGTAGCCAGTGCAAATGATCTGGGAGTAAACAGTGTTAAATAGGTTATATTTAATTATTTTAATAAACAAAACTGCAGGATGATGAGGCTCAGATGGATAAATGTAGGTTTAAAGGCATAGTCCATATACTTGAAACAGAACCAGCTAAACTAAGATGTCTGGTGACTTGAGGTAGCTGTTTGTTCAAGATTTCCTTCAGAACAGAAAGGTTAACAAAACTTTATGGTTAAAGAGAGAGAATACCAAACCAGCCGTAGTTCCATTTTCTTCACAATGATGGATGTTTCATTGTTTTTATGACAGTTGAAGGCAGCCATGGAAATGAGGGCCTTTTATTGGGGAGACCTGCCGAAGAGCCAGAACAACCAATCACTGAGAATTCTCTTTTGGAAATCTTGGATGGAATAGTCATGATGTACAACCTCAGCGTGCACCAGCAGCTTGGTAAGGTGAGCAGGATTCATTTCAGGGGAGTTTCAGTCCTGTCCCATTCGCACAACTGGGATTGGAACTCACACTAACAAAGACACCATGGCCCACTGGGAGAGGGTGGGGCACTTTTGATTGCAGCCACCATACCAACTCACAATGCTTGCTTGCACTCTGCTTTTGGGTGGAACTACACCCTTTGGTGACAGACCTGCACTTTCTGAACATGGTTGACCATCACGCAGCAGTAACAAAACAGATGTGCATGTATTTCCTTCTGAGAAGTAGCAGGTGCGAGAAGGGATGCTGATCCCCATTCCCCGCACTGGTATCCCACTTGCAGCCACTTCTTTCCTCCGTCCCAAAGCAGGGATCTGTGATCGGCAGTGAGGCTAGCTGCAAGGGAATAGGCTTGAGGGAGAAGAGATTCAGCAGGGATAGCGGCTGACAGAACAAGAGTTGCCAATTTTCTGTTGGAAATTGCCTTGCCTCCTGCTGCTTTATTGCCGTTTGGCAATCTCCCACCTTCAGAGGTGTGGGTCTGTCTGCTGCCATCTTACGTAGTTCTGCTATAGGCTGTCAGCTGAAAATCTGTCTCCAGGAAAGTGACTGGTGGGAGGGGCTCATTGTGGGGTTGGGCCCTGCAATGTATTGATGCTGCCACAAGTTAAGTGTTTGGAAAATAATCCAGTATGTGCTATAACCTGTACAGAAAAGCTCTAGCTGGTACTACTGACCCTTATTTGTGTTTTAGATGGTAGGTGTTTCCGATGATGTGAATGAGTATGCTATGGCACTGAAAGACACTGAAGAAAAGATTAGCCGATGCCCAAAGAGGGTAAGAATAACATGGGAATAGTTATATTCACTCTCCCTTAAAATAGGCCTATATTGCCTGCAAGCTGTTCTCTTTCTTGAGAATCATTCAGGTGCTGAGCAGCACTCTATTGCTCTCACTGATTTTCTGAAGGCAGACTGAGAAGTAATGGTGGCTAATTCTCCATTTAGCAAAAATAGGATGGTTGTTTTGTGTGGTTAATGATTAACGATTAAAACAACAACAACGCCTTGAGTGTTAAAGTAAACTTCGGAGCCACACACTTCTGCAAGATCATGGCTCCCTTTCCATCAAAACATGGTTTTTATCTTTGTGGAAGGGGAGTCATGAATTTGCATCAGTTCTTGTCTCCTGTGTTACACTGTTCATGTGTGAGCAGTTGTTAAATGAAGTTGCTTTCCACGGTACCACTGGAATAGATTCTCAACTTCTGTGGTGGTGTGTCTAATGTGGAACTGTTGTCAAGACTGCCTCCTGTTAAGATTCCTTGGATATTGTTAGGTGTAATGTGTGTACTGTAGCTAGCCAAAGTGTGCCTGGGGCTCCATGGTATACCCAATCTCTGTGTAAGGATGACCCCCTTGGGAAGCAGACCATGGCAGCTCATGCTTTTCCTCAACATTAAAAGAACATCCTGTGACTGTGGTAAGGCTTTGTGAAGTACTGGACTTGCTGTGTACATGCTTCTGAAAGCAGGAAAACATAAGCACCATTGCTCTTCATTCCCCCCCCCCCCCGTGTCCAATTCAGAGAAGAGACATCTACGATGAACTGGTGAAAAGTCAGAAGGTTTTCTCAGAGAAACTTAATCACCTGAGTCGCCGACTTGCTTGGATCAACGTTACCATTTATTCAAAGGTGAGAAGGAAAGTAGTACACATAATATCAGTGAGGTGCCTCACTTAAGCTTGGGCCATAAATTCCAGTTCTGGCCTGGCCAATGCTGAATGGAACTGCACCATTTCTCCCCAAGTCTTATATGTTGTGCTTCTGTTAATATATCCTGGTAAAGTTCATTTTTATTACAGAAAAATCTTGCGTTTTAGCAGTAAATTCATCTGCATTTTTCCTGCTTTTGCACAAAATTGTTGACCTCCTTTTCTTTCATTTCCTCAGTAGTATTTCCTCTGATCTGGGTGCGGGGAACCTGTGGCCCCCCAAATGTTGCTGAACTACAACTTGCCTCATCCCTGATGGTTAGCCATGCTGCCTGAGGCTGATGGGCACTGGAATCCAACAACATCTGCTGGACCACAGGTTCCCTGCCCCTGCACTTAGGTATATTATTTCATGCCAGTTGAGATACAAACTGACTAGGAATTGCTCCTTTTCAGGAGAAGATGCAAGATATATACTGGCTGCTACGGGTATGCATCCGCACTATTGAGCATGGAGACAGGATTGGTTCGCTCTTTGCTTTTATGCCAGAATTTTATCTGAGTGTGGCTATGAATAGCTACAGTGCTCTCAAGAACTACTTCAGTCCTGTCAACAGCATGGAAGAGCTTCCAGGTGAGGAGGAGAAGGAGGGAACCGGAGAGGGCCTCTGAGCAAGACCATTTGTAATTTTGTGTATAGAATTCAGTGCGCAAGAGAAAAGGGATAAGAACTTCACACAGAATATTGCATGCTGCACAGAATTTGGGTTGCAAAGAACCTTAGCTTAACATGCCCTAGTGGTTGTAAAGATGTGTTTTGAAAATATGTTGGCTGTGTTGTGGGGTAGTATTCAACCAAGCTTTACTCAGAGTAGACTTATTGAAATTATAGACCTAACTTAGTCATGTTCATTAATTCAGTAGGTCTACTGTTGAGTAAAAGTTGGTGATACTCTTAAGTGGTACTCAACTTTCTAATCACATTAGGTGCTGTTTAACTTGTTCACACAATTGTCCTGCCCTCCACACACACAAAACTTCAGTCTGGGTCCCCGGGTTTCTCATCTTGATAATGCCTAGTGCAAGCTATAACAAGCATTGTTTGCCCCTGCATCCTGAAGTTGATTAAATGCTATTAAGCCTGACTGCCTACCCTTATGCCTAATAACTTTTTAGTATTTATACATTATCTGAGTGATGTTACCCTGAAACACTGCAGCTCCTGGTAATTATACTGATCCCCTTTTTGAAGAGTTGCGGTCATAAAGGATCTTTGTGTACAGTTTTTAGAATTTCATTAAAAGTCATTTAGCAGTTTTGCAAGGCAAGAGTAGCAAAACATGTAGAAAATCACCATTCTTACTATGCAACTGCATGGCATAATTATGTTAGCTGCATCATATTGACTATTAAGGACTGTTCAAGCAAAGCATACAAATCAAGCCTTCCTGCTTACATCATTTTTTTTGCCTCCTCAAATTCCAGTGGTTATGCTTGTTTGCTGTCCCTGGTTTTGGATTGTGTTGTGTTTTCTTCCCTCAGCCTGCAGTTACGTTGTTTTGGAAATATATGCAAAATACATTTCCTCCTTTTTGAAGTACTGTGAAGGGTGAGAAAATACTGTCATTGTGTCAGAGCAGATGTTGTGCAGTCTGGCCCTGGAGATGTAATTATGAAAACTGGTTTGGAAGATCTATTTTCTTATTTCATAGTTATTCCAAACTCCTCCATCTGAAATTCCTCTGCCAAGAGCTCTTCTTTTTGGCTGCAAGCTTTTTGGAAGTGAGGCACTGTATTTCAGCATATTGTTTTTCTCTGTAGGTGGTACTCTATGAGAGCCACAATCTCTTTCATTTTGGGGATGAAACCAGATATGACACCAGGAGATCTATGATTGGATTGTCCACTCTCCCCCCCCCCCAAATGTCAAAAGCTCGTGGTGGATTTTAGATCAGAGCTACAGCACTGGGGGATAGGTTTTTAACCCCCATCCCATCTACAATTTCCCCAGTCTTTATTCTTCTGTCTACCCCAAAGCTGCTCCATAACACAGTTCAGTATTCCTATTTTAGCTGTGTTATGCAGGTATTAGTCCTATACAAAGGGACTACTGTATATTATTGCTAAGAATTTGCTTAACTGTAGGGAAGTCTCCAGGCTAATTTTATCAAATTCAACAACTGCTATTCCTGTATTGATTATATGCATGTCTCAGAAAGCCTATACTAGTCAAAGAGATGAACCCAGTCCACAGCCTGCATGGCTGCTTTCTAACCAGGTGTGTAAAAGAACTTCTATGGACATTCCCGCTTACTTCCGATGCTTCTGGTTAAGTGGTAAGGTAAAGTTGGCAACACCAAATGCTGCTGTGCAGACTTCCTGCCATCATTCTCTTAAACTTTAAGCTTGATTCCTGACTTGCCTGCTAGAGACTCAGACAAGTGGTAGCCCATTCTCTCTGTAAATCTGAAAGCTCATTCTAGAAATTCATTCTTCTGCAGCTGCTATATCCTATAGCTGTGGGGTTTTTTCCCTGCATCCTGATATTCTGAACTTTTTCTTTTCAGGCTACGAAGAGACTTTGACTCACCTCGCTGCCATTTTAGCCAAGCACTTTGCTGACTCAAGGATTGTGGGAACTGGTAAGGCAGCTCCTGTTTTCCAAAGGTCATGCTGGACTGTAGGTGTCATGTGTGTGCATGTGTGCGCACATGCATATGTGATTGGGGGAAAGAAAATTAAGCTCATACTTGCTGTTTTTTTAATTTTATTTCTACTTGATACTTCTTGAATAGTAAGGATGTCTGTTTCTAATGTTTTTAACACCTCAGATCATTGCAGAATTCAATTATTATTTTTGGGTTTGACATTTGTCTTTATATCCTGTCCTGCTTACTAGTCCTGTAACTGTAGTAAACTATGCTTGCAATATTTCACTCAGTGAAAATCTGGACAGAAAAGTTTCTGTTTTTGAGCTATATTTATGAAAAATCAGCAACAATGGCACTACTGACATGGGTTGCCATACCTCCAAATTTTATTGCACATTTTTCCGATTTCTGCCCAGACACTACTGCCCACTGCAGTATTTTGAATATGTCCAGGAAATCCCAGACGTATGGCAACCCTAAGTATGCAATTGCACCACAATATCTGAAGTATTTTTCTGGCAATCTCTGTCCCTATTATCCCTACTTCACTTACATTCTGTCTTGTTTCCACATTCAGACATCAGAGACTCCCTAATGCAGGCATTGGCCAGCTATGTTTGCTACCCACACTCACTCCGTGCTGTAGAGAGGATTCCAGAACTACAGTAAGTTCTTGGTTTCACCATTCCTGAAAAATATTATATGTCCTGGAAGAGGATTATTTCTCTCTTCTTCTCTGAACCAGGCATGATTCCTATACTTATAATCCCTTTTGTGTGGAAGCTGCTGCTCCCTTTGTTTCCTCACATTGCACTTCTGATTCTTCCCTCTCAAGTAAACTAAACATCTTGCCTTGAATCCTTCCAAACCCCCACTTTTTAACCTTGGTGCTGTTTTCATGGTGGTTGGCTGACTTGTTTGTTTTACTCTGGCAGGCGAATATCCATGATGAAGAACCTGCTGGCCCCCTACGAGCAAAGACCCTGGGCCCAGACCAACTGGATCCTTGTACGACTGTGGCGAGTAAGAACAGATACCCTCTGCTTCCACATTTGTTCAGAATTTCCAGCTTGTAGTTTTAAAACCAGTGGTTTCCCCTCTGTTTGAACTTTCCCTTAACTTCTTGTTTGAACTTTGTTACCTGCTTCTGGCGAGAGGGTCTCCATGTTCCTTGTTGGGAGATAATGCGAGGTCTTCTAAGCAGACATTTCTCCCTTCCCCCCCTCTCCTGTAGGGCTGTGGATTTGGATACAGGTACACACGGCTTCCTCATCTCCTGAAAACCAAGCCAGAAGATGCCAATCTCCCCAGCTTGCAGAGTGAGTGGGGGATAGGGAGTGGAGATGTGTTGCTTTGCCATTACAGCTTGTGGGTAAATGCAGTCCTGTAACTGAGATTATCCTAATCTGGTTAGCTGTTGACTTTGGCACCAGAAGGGCAGGATCCTGTTGTGTGGTGCCCCCACACTGCTGCTGTCTGTTGGCACAATAATCGGCACCAGTGGATCCTGTCTGTGTAACTGCTGGGACCCAGCATGTCTGGGAGCTAGAGGGCCTCTGATGCCATGTAATATAAATAAGTTGTCTCTGTCCCTAACTTAAATGTGTGTGGCAAACTCAGGGTGAAAAGTTTCTTATTAACTTCCTGACCCAGCGCTCTTTTATTTTTGAGTGCAAAACCTTAAAAAAAAAACCACCTCCATATAATTGTGATCACCCTGGTTGTTTTCACTGGTTCACTAGGTGATGACCAAAAAAGCTCTGGTGTATATTTATAGGAGACAAAACATTTTAGCAGCATATGGCCAGAGCAGACATGAGTTGACAAAGTGTGAAAGCATCCCCAAAGGGACACCAGGTTATAGTTTTAAGGAGTAAAATTGATTTTTCAAGTTGATTGTACATTGGTGGTACATTGGATCCAGCAGGCACTGCTTCTCTTGCAGCTCTGGGCTGGCCCTCTTCTGTGAATGTTAGTCCTACTTTGTTCTGAGGCATTTGCCACTCACTTATGGCAGCCATGGCTTAGTAATCAGGCTGGTCTTCCAGTGTTACCACAGTACTCAGAATGGCTTTGTATCCAGCATGGCAAGGATCTCTGAGAGACTCCAGTTACAAGCTGTAGGGGGAGCTTTGGCTTCTCCTCTGTAGTTATTGATCTAGTGAAGAGAATGATGGCATCTGTGTTGCTGAGTGGATGGCAAGTTATGAGTTGGTCCTGCACTCTTTCTCTGAGAGAGCATATAATGCCGGGACAGAATGACTAACCTCACAGCCCAGCAGAAGGTGGCAGTAGTAACACCTGCTTGACCCTTCTAAGAAAACTTGCATCTATAATGTTTCTCTCTTTGTTTTGTTTTGCTTTTTTCTTTTCTGCTTTTTTGGGGGCCCAGGAGATCTCTCTGTTGCTAGTTTCCAGAGTAAGTTTCCTGTTGTCTTCCCTTTGTATGGTGGTGACATAGTTTTATAGCCCTCTAGTAGAGCCTTTTCCCCTCCCACCCTTGGTGCACAAGCCGGTCCTTTGGAAGCGATGGGGTAGAAAGATAAAGTGGGATGAGTCTGGCTGCACCAAGTGATGGTCCTAAGAGCCATCCAAATGTTTGTCATGGTGACCTGTCAAATGTGCCTCAGGGTGGGTGGTTAAGTATGCCTCTCCCTTTAGTGTGGAGGGAATATTACGAGTCCGCAGCAAATATGTGTAGGTGCTGTTAATGTGCTCTCCATAGCAGTTTCCCCTTGTGGCTGTGGTGTCAACTGTCCTTTTCCTCTTTATTCTTCTCCATTCCACCTTTTTTTTTTTTTTTTTTTTTACACCTCTCCTTCTGAAAAGATGGACACAACAGGGAACAGAAAGGTTGAGCAGATACAGCTTCCCTGAAACTGCTAGCTCCAGTTCTGGCCCAGTTCTGCAGGCTAATAAGCTGGCTGTTTTTGCTGAGGCTGTCATGAAACTCCATCCCTGGGGGTGCGGTCATTGAATGACCTTGGGACACCTGTGCAATTGGGTTCACTTTTCTAGGTGTCGGCAAGGTCATCACTGTCTGCCAGTGATTTCCTCCATGTGGCTCCGAAAGGTCTAAGACAGGGCACAGGATCCTTTGGCTAGTGATCCTGCTTTCTGCTATTTTGAGGTGTACTTGAATGAATAATTAATACCAAGTTAATTGAAAGGAGCCTATTTACCAGCTGTCCTTGGGACACTGCCCTAGAGGGGCTGAGTCCACCCCCCTCTCGCAGGTCTTTGTGATGCTGCAGGGAGAGATTGGAGCACAGACAATGGAAGACATATCAGGTGTGCTCTGGCCATCCTTGGGATGGAATATCTGAATGTGAAAGTCAGCTCACCTCTCTGCCTGTCCTGTTACAATCCCTCGCCTTTTGTGCCTGAGTTACTGCTATGCTTGCCTAATGTTGATGGGCAATTTAGGGGCACACCAATGATTAGTCATCTGCTCTGCAGCCTCAGTTTATTAGGGGACAACTCATGCTCATTTCCTGTCTAGGGCCCCCTTTAGTAACTAAAGCGATGATGGGACTGGCTGGCTACTAAGAGAGGAGAACATGCACATACATCCTTCTAGCTTAGTCCTTTATTGGCTAGTTTTTCGAGCCTTGAGTTATAGGTCCTGCTGTTAAGAGGTTGGCTAGAAGAGCTCTTAAAGCTTATTCTCACAGTTGTGAGCCTTTCAGCTGCATTCTCTTGAAAGCAAGCAGTGCTCTCACATGTGTGTCACTTTGGGACTCTCATTTGGCAGGGATTTCATTTCAGTGCAAAACTGAAGCTTCGATAATCCGGCTCTGCCTGACAACTTCCTCCTGGTTTACATCTGATCTCTAGCATGTTCCAAAGGAGGGAAAAGTGATGTAAGGTGTGCTCCTGGGGTGGGGTGCCATCAGTGTATCTCAGATTTCTTTTTCCACTGCTGCAGTCCTAGTGATGTCAGTAGTATCTGCTGCTGGGTTATAGTTCCATTGTGAAAAGTTTTACCTTATTCCCTGTGTCTAAGGGAAGTGAGGAAACAAATGGCCCTGCTTTAAGACTCTGATGAGGAGGACTTATTAATAAGAGCTAGCAAAGTTCCTGTAGCTAACACACACACACACACACACAGAGAGAGAGAGAGAGAGAGAGAGAGAGAGAGAGAGAGCATTTAAAATGCACCCCTGTTTCAGGCTTGCTTTTGGGTTCCATGGGCAGGCTGGAAAAGAGTTGGGTTTAATTCCCCCTCCCCTTTAGATTTCTCGCCCTGATCAGAAATGGGCAAACAAGTGTGAACATGTGCCATGCTGGCAGAGAGGAGTGGGACTGTCTGTCTTGGGTGCTGATTCCCTGCTAGGGAGCTACTGTGATGCTGCTTTCAGGAGAGATTAGTGCTGAGCTGACCTAGGGCATTGTGGGGATGAGCAGGAGGGATGCTTGGCTTGAGCTCAGCTGCAGGGCACAGCTTCTTACTTGCAGAGAGACAGCAAATGTGCATGACCACATCCCAGCTAATTCAGACCGGCATTATGGCAAAGAGCTCCGGGCCTTAGAGATGGGACAGGCTCAGAATAGTCCATGTGTGAGAGCTGGCCTTGGAGGGCAGCTGCCGCCTCTACTTATTGTAAAGAGGGCCTCTGCTGGGAGGAGGCTCCAAGAATTCCTTGTGATTTTTGAGAGACAAAATGAAGCTGAATGCAGTGAAAGGGGCACATACTTGTAAACTTATAAACTGTTCCCCATTTCCACACGATGGCAGTGAAACAGGCTGGGCTTGGGCAGCAGCTGCCCAGCACCTTCCGGTAGTGTGGCCTCTTAAGAAGCCGCTGTTGTTTCATTCCAGAGCCTTGTCCCTCCACCCTGCTGCAGCGACACATGGCGGACCTGCTGCGGAGTGACCGTGAAATGGCACCCAGTTTCCTCAACAGTGTGCTTAACCAGCTGAACTGGGCCTTCTCAGAGTTCATTGGCATGATTCAGGAGGTGAGAGTTGTGGATCCGGAATAAATCTGATTGAAGGAGTAAGCCTCTGCCTGTCATCCTGGAGGATAAAAACAAAAGTCCTTTCCTTACTAGGTGTCAGTAGCAGTTTGCAGCACAGTTCTTGTGGGATGCTGGGATTGAGCTGACTTGTGCATGAACTGGAAAAGGGGGGAGGGTTAGGGGCAGGTGTGAAGAGAACAGCTGCCCCCCCTTCCAGTTCTTACATTAAGCTGCATCTGTTTTGCCTGGGCAGATCCAGCAAGCTGCAGAGCGCCTGGAAAGAAACTTTGTAGACAGTCGCCAGTTGAAGGTGTGTGCAACGTGCTTTGACCTGTCAGTGAGCCTGCTCAGGGTCTTGGAAATGACGGTCACACTGGCTCCTGAGATCTTCCTGGACTGGAGTCGCCCCTCATCAGAGCTATTACTCAGGAGACTTGCACAGGTACTCACTTCTCCGCAGGAAAACTTTAGGTTGGGTACATGGCAAGGGGCAAAGGTTTTTAGCTGAGGATGTGGGTGCTGTCATTTGGCACAGTCACAGTTACCAGTGTGAACTATATTATTCTAAAAGAATGTGTCACCAGCAAGTTTAGGGGCTAACAAACTGCAGGCTGGCTCTCCCCTCCCCTCTCCTCCCCTCCCCTCCCCCACTACTGTCTTACTCTATTAGTGATTATTCAGATATTGTATGTGTGCAGCAAGATAAAGGTCTCCAGTTCACTGCCCTTTTTCTTCTTTGGTAAGCCTTAATTTCTTCCTGGAAAAGAACTCCAGAGTAAAGACGGCCATACATTTCAAGAAGTGGAAGGATAAGCCAATCTGTACCCCTTCCCGGTGATATTCCTAAGAATCTCCTTCTCTGAGCTTCAGCCCTTGCTTCCTTTTTCAAATGCCTTAATGCCCCCTATGGTTTACTTAAAGCTTTTAAAGCATGATGTATCAGTAAATCACCTTTTCTGTCAAGCATCAATTCATACTCACATGTTTTCATTATCCATGCATCAAACCCATTCAGTACAGACAGAATAATTCATTCATTCATTTATTCCAATGTTTTCATATCCCTCCACCTGTTTGCTCCAGGTTGGAGAACAAGGTGGCTGTCAGCACAGCTTACAATGTAATATAAATATAAAATAAAACAGAATAAAATCATAAGTTGATTAAGGAAAAATAGCAACACAAAGCCGAAACACCAACCGGCATCAACAATATCAGGTTCCAAAGGCCCAGACAGGTAGCCTTGCATGTTCCATTTCCATTGTCCCTGGTCAGCCTGGCCACCATATGACCAGACAGTTGATGTGCAGATGTCCTGGCAAGATTACATGGCCACTTGAGTGAAGCTGCTAAATCGTACAGCCATTAGCCATTTGGTAACAATGGAGAACATGAAACTTATAGATGTAGACACTGATGCTTAAAGATGGGGAGGGCAAGGTGTGTGTGACATCACTTGGGACTTGCTTGCATGGGTCACTGTAGCAGATCCATCTGGAAACCTAGTTTGAGTTGTCATGCGATGACTGGCCATGCAAAGAGGCTTGTGGCACAACAGAACCACCTATAAGCAGTTACATGCAGATGAAGTGACCAAACCACTCATATTTGTTCTGAGCACATCTGTTGAAAATAGGTTGACCAAAATGTCAGGTTTTAATTTTGAAATGAACTCTTTGAAAGGCTTTTATGAATTGTTTCTTAAAACAGTGCAGTACTTATCCCTGGAGGGGAAAACAGTGTGCCAAATGTTCTTTGGGTGCCATTTTCAGAATTCTGCCACATTCTAGTTGAAGCATCAGCTTGCTCTCTGGAATTATGACTCACTGCTGCCTATTTCCTCATTTTGCCCAACTTCTTTAAATCAAATACCTCTCTGCACAGCCTTGCATGTACCTTTGTGCTAAGGTTCCACTGTATGCATGTGGAAATTTGGCTTATTAGAAAGAGACCCCATCCATCCGTGGAATTAAGAGCTGTTTTGCCTTCTAAGAGTTTTTTCATTGAAAGTGTCCACAGCCTGAGATGTGAGCTGATGCAACCCGAGCCACATTTTCAGTCTGTTATTGCTGAAGGCTCAGGTCTGTTCTCATTCTCATGGTTCACAGAGAGGCCTGTCATATTTCTTTTCTGAGCAGCCCTGCTGATGGGTATCCTCCATGCCATGAAATCTAAGGCCACACAGAGCGTTATCATTCATCCATCTAGTATCTCACCATTTGCTGTAAAATATATGTTCTTGGAAGACCGTCCTCTGCTATTGTGGGTCTGAAAGGCAGATAGTTCCAGGGCATAAAGGAAGGCCCTTTCTGTATCCCAGCACACCTTATTACAACGCAGTGCCCAATATTGTGCCTGCTGTTGTAGAGAGATTTCTGAATCCGAGGGAACTGAGTTGTCTAAACCCTGATGATCAGACTGGAAAGTATCAGGAGTAACATATGTGCATCTCTGCAAGTCTGCAGAGAGAGAACTTGCATCTTCTGCTTTAATCATTCTGCCATCTCTTCTTCCTTCCCCACAGCTGCTAAATCAGGTGCTGAATCGTGTGACAGCTGAGCGGAACTTGTTTGACAGAGTGGTCAATCTTCGTCTGCCAGGTGAGCTACCTTCCCAGCCACCTTGCAGTCAGTCCTGCTTTGGGAGAGGGGCCATAGCTCAGTGGTAGAGGATGTGCTTTGCATGCAGAAGGTTCCAGGTTCAGTCCCTGGCAGCTCTAATTCAAAGGAGCTCAAAGGTGGTGGCAAAGCTGTCTGAGACCTTGCAGAGCCACTACCACTAAAGAGTAGGCAAAGCTAGGTAAGAAAGACAAAACCTCTGACCTGGTGTGAGGCAGCTTTCTTCATTCTTACGTGATCTAAATTCTCCCGTCAATCCTGGGAAATATTCCTCTCTCCTTCTACAAACTCACATGAATGTTTCCAATGGTTGTGGACATTCATTGTGTCTGCACAGGGGCTTCACCCACTCCCAGTCCTTTGAACAAGAAGATAATTTGTACTGAATAAAATTAATAAAATTTAAAATATATATATAAAAAAGGAAATGTCTGTGGGGAGAATTCTGTGCTGACCTTTTATCTCTGATTATGGTGTCAGTGCAACTTCCATTGATGCCACTGCTCCCTCCCATCTGCCCTTCAGATAGGCAGGAGCCCAACAGAGCACACCTGAGAATGAAAGATGGCATCCAATCCCAAAAGGAAGCCCCATGTGGTCTTGGCCTTCGTTGCTTACAGAAATGCATAAAACCTGCAATGATGGGAAATGGGATCTTTTGGCTCTAAACAGTAAGCAGTCATTAAGTGATGGCTGTGTGCCCACCTACTCAGGGTGAAGGAATCCATTCTTGTACAGAGCTTGTTAAATTGCAAAGTAATCTTTAGGGAGGCAAGATGTCCTCCTTCCGCACTAAAAGCTGTCAGAGAGTGATACCAGTGAATGAGCAGGAGCTGCATTTAACTGCAAAATTGCTGACTAGATTCCACTTACGCTATAGCTCCATTATCTTTAGCCCTTCATTTTGGCTGGTTATTCTGGTGTCTTATGATGAGAAAAGGACAGCATGTGTTAGCAGTGTGTGCACTCTCTGCCTGTCCCCCCCTCCCCTCCCTTTCCGCAGAGCACGGACCCTTTCCCTTCACACAGCATTATTAAATAACTGCTGTGGCACACACTGCTGCAGATCTATGTCATACTGATCAGTATTAGGAAGAAAACAATATTGCTGAGTCAATGTGCCTTTGTGTTCCTTCTTGGGGAACAAGGGCTCAACCCTCATTGAAAATTGAGATTGTGAATGGAGAGAGCTTAAAAAGATCCACACACTTCCACACATTTTTACACTTTCCTATTCTTTGATGGATTTATTTATTTGGCGTCTGTGTGACGTAAGTAGTGTGATCGAAAGAACATTCTGGAATAGGTGTGGTCGTAAGCATGTGGAGTAAAGGACCATATGGATAGCTGTCATCCTGAAGAAAGTTGTCTCTGAAGTGTGCCTAATTTTAAATTTGGACAAGCTTGTTTTACCTCCCTCCGCTTCCCTTAAAATTTTGAGCATTGCTTTAGTCATACCCCCATTATCCCAGCTCGAGCACCTCTGCCCTGTTGGAAACATGGGGCATATTGGCATGTGTGACCACCACCAAGTCTTCCACATTTCAAAGCATTGGCTACTTTCATGCTCACCTAGAAGCAGGAGAAAATTGGAATCATCACTCAGCACTTCTTCAGACCTGTCTTCAAGTGCCATTTTCAAGGTTATGTGCTTGAGAAACACTCTGTGTGTGGGTGACTCGGAGGATTGTATATTGACTGGAAGGTGGAGGAATGCTGGGCCACTACTGAAGGGCTTTGCACCATTCCATTTTTTTTGCACAATCCTTTTAAGTGCCCTTCTAATAGAAAACCAGACAGTGGCATTAGCAGAGATGAGCAAGTGCTTTCTCTAGTGTTTGTCACTTATCTCTAAGATTTCCTGTTTGCCAAGGAGGTTCATTCTGTTTTGTCCAGGGTTGTCCATATTGGGAGTGGTGGTGGAGGCAGACTCATTTGAGCTTATGGTGCTCTAGCAAAGACCTGATGAAGCTGATGGATGTAGTAGTACAAATCTTTAAGTGAATTAATACAAACATTTATCTCCTCCTGGTCTCCTGAAAACTTAGGCTGGTGGTGTTTCTCAGTGCAGTGCTATGCTAATTTGTCCTCTGCTATAGTTAAGAAGATAAAAAGGGGTGCTCAGGGGAAGTCAACAAACTAACTTTTCATAGTACTGATTGTAATTTGAAATACCTGTTTTCTTCCCTAGGACTGGAGAGCGTAGATCACTATCCAATCCTTGTGGCTGTGACAGGAATTCTGGTCCGGCTGCTTGTTGATACTGACTTCCAAGGGTAAGTGCTGCTTAATTTCACGCCATGGCGATGAAGATTTCATTGCTTGTGTTCTAGTTTGCTATTCTGAAATGAGCAGCCTGGTAGCATTGTGTATTAGGGTAATGATGCAGTCTTTGTCTTTGCCCCCTGTTTTCATATGCTCAGTCTGGTTACAGGATAGTAAATCCCCAAATAATTTCTGTCCTGTACGTTGGTCTCTGGGTGCTTTGTGCTGCGACTATAGTGTACTTGAGAGCTATTTAAAAGAAAAAAGGGGGAGACATCCTGTCAATTTAAACCTTCCATTGAATTATTTAAAGAGGTAGCCAACGCGGTGCCCTCCAGATGTTGTTGGACTACAACTTGCATCATCCCTGAGCCCTTGTTGGCTGAGGCTGATGGGAGTTGGAGTCCAACAACATCTAGAGTATTAGCCACTCTCTGGTGTAACTTTGTTTGCTTTTGTTCTCTGCTTGCTTCTGTTCTCTGCTTACATGGCTGTGTAGCTCATGCAGCCTATACTATATTATGTTCCTTGGTTGTTGTGTGGTGTGGGTTCGTGGCAGATTCTGCTTAGGGGGTGGACAGTTGGACAAGATGATCTTTAGTTCTACTCTATTCTTACTTTAAAGGGAGATCAGTCCTATCTCTGTCTGTTTCTCTTCATCTTCTTGTTCTTCTTTTTCTAGAAAGAACAAGCTTTGGGATTTAGATCTGGGAATGGTCCTGCCCAAAGGAAAGCAGGCCATTTCTTTTTACCTTTATGCATAGGCACCACTCACATCATGCTGTAGCAAAAGAATACTCTTTCTACATATGCAGTTACCTTTCTAAACTGAGCAATGCTGGCAGCAGATCGTTTAGACAGATAAAACTATAAAGGCATGCTGTGTTTGGTTGTGTTAAACAGTGAATATGTCTAGCTGCAGTAGCATATGACAGTGGAAAATAAGCCAAGTCCCAAGGGAAGGTGGCTGCTGACATGCCCCTCCAGATCTACTGCAGTGTGGCTGATGGCATTCTTGCTTTGCCTTCATTGCCCTTGTTATGGTACTCAGACAGACGTGATGGACAAGTCCCTTCCACAGCTCTCAGTACTTTTAGAGACAGTGGGTTGACACTCGCTTGTCATCTGATAATCTCTTCTCCCATCCTGTTGTGTTTTTTGAAAAAACGAAACTAGCCTTTCCATTATAAATTAGGTACCGGTAGTAGCTACTCTTCTGATTTCCAACCTAGAAAAAATCATGTCTCCTAACAGGCAGGGTACGTTAGTTGAATCCTGCCCTGTGGTTACCAGGACCGGGGGAAACCAGGCCAGGATATTAAACCATAGTTGGAAGGTGGTTTAAGAACCTGGTTGTTCTGATCCTGATTGTCATAGTTTCATGGTTCAGACATAGCAAGAAATTATGGGGAATTGAAGACCTCTGGGGTTAATTGCAACATGCTAAGACAGGAAGAAGTGGTTTGGCTGGCATAAGGTTTGTTCATATCTCGGCTGATTAAGTTTTGATACAATCATCTGAATGAGGTAAACAACTTCTCAAATGCAGGCAGTCAATAAATACTTTTTGCATTTAATTCCACTCTTTTTGATGTCTACTGTGGATCTTAAAGTAGCATTAAAAACAGCTATCAGCACTTCCTCTCACCCCTCTGCCTCACTTGGGAAAGGACATATTTTACTTCCTGACCTTTCCAACTTGGGGAGGAAAATGGGAACATCAAGCTCCTGAAAAAGGTCCAGAGGGGTGTTTTAAAAAGAAGGGTGCATTCACTCCCCTGTGAAACACATGCAAATACCCATAATGATCATGGAGAAATATTGCATAGCCTCCTTCTAAAATGAGCCTTAATTGTATTCAGGTCTAGGGATAGGCATTTGACAGGTCAAAAAGATTTGGCCCATTTGATCAGTCAAGACTGTATAAGGAAAAAATATATTCTCAAGTGGGTTGATACTTACGTTAACTGCAAAAACAAGTTAGATAACTGTTAACTGTGAAAGAATGAAATTACCTTTTTAAAAGCATTGCTTTGAATTACAGCTTTTAAAATTGTTACATAAGGTTTCTATAAAAGTGAATGATTTACTGAGCAGTTCTCCTCATTGGCTTCTATCCTGGAACAGCAGGGCCAGTCTGCAGTTGCATTTTTTTGTTATAAAGGAAATTAAAGCAAAAATAAAGCAAAGTAACAACTATTTAATAACAAATGGCAGTTTTAAAGGCACATGCTAGATTAGCAGGTTAGTTCTTCAAGCAGCACCAGTATCACGGCCACTTGCAATATTTGACAATCTTTTAGATTCAAAAAATTAAATAGGTAACCAGCCATCCAGTGTGGCAACTCTATTCAGATTGCTTTTATCTTGCCTGATCTAGTTTAATCCTTCTCACCGAAATGCAGTCCATATGAAACTCTTGTATGTCACGTTTCAATTTCTCATTTGGCATGTCTTATTTTTTTCAAAATGTTGTTCTTGTTTTGCAGACAGCTGAGCTCCATGTGGCTAGGCATTTTAGTTCTATAAACAGGCTATTTCTGATCCTCTCCACCCCCCACCAAGGCCTTCCAGATAGACACAAATCAACCTAATTATATCCTCCCTCCTGTGGTCAAAGCCACATAGCCCTAAATATAAATGTGCCAAGCACACCATATTAAAGTGAATTTTTATTTTTTTGAATCTGGTTGTGGGAAACCCCATAGAGGCCAATCCCATCCCACCCAAATTGGGGTAACAAGCTCCCTCCATCCCTTACCTTTATATCAGCCACAGTGGCCTCAGCAGGGATTCTGGATCTACCACAGCATCTAGTTTGCCTTCTTGCCAGATTGAACTCCTTTCATCATTGATCCTGTACACTATCTAGCTTCTACACTACAGTGTTACCTCGGGTTATATATGCTTCAGGTTTCATACGCTTCAGGTTACAGACTCCGCTAACCCAGAAATATTACCTCAGGTTAAGAACTTTGCTTCAGGATGAGAACAGAAATTGTGCAGCGGCGGTGCCGCAGCAGCAGGAGGCCCCATTAGCTAAAGTGGTGCTTCAGGTTAAGAATAGTTTCAGGTTAAGAACAGACCTCCAGAATTAATTAAGTTCTTAACCTGAGGTACCACTGTAGTTCCTTTACAGCCTAGCTGATATGCTGACAGCCAGATGCAATCATAACCCTTCCTGTTTCTGCAGCCCCATTTGCTTCCTGTTCTGTGGGGCAGACTAGCTGTTTCTTTTCTTTTGCCCATGTTGTCCTCATCTATAGTGCCCTCAATAACACATTGCTTTTTGAGGAAAGGTCATATTGCACTTTCATTGATAGGAACAGACTAATGATGATATATTACTATTAAGCATTTTTAAAATGGCATATGAGATCTACAGCAAATTCCTGGACAAATTTCAATTTAACAGGAGTAAATCAACAGCCTGAGGACAGAGTAGGCTGCATTTTCCAAGTGAAAACAGCACATTGCTTAATAACCTCCAACAGATATTTGTTTGTTAATTGTAGTGAAATATGGTCCTTTTCTCAGCAGTGATTGCAGCTCATCATAGAGGCCTCCCTTGGACTATTGTTGTATCATATAACTTCTAAATAGTTTCTGAGGCATGAACAGTGGATGGGAATGGGGCTAATTACCGTCTCTGTGATCTGTAGCTTCTTGATGCTGCTGGCTTTCATTGAAGAGGGATCGGGTTTTGTTCTGTTGGAAGACTATGGAGGGAGCGTGAATCTAGGGTCTTTATCTCTTAACTCTGTGACTTGAGCAATAGTATTTTCATAGCTGTAATTGCTATGAAATCGTAATGGAGATGCTTTTGCAGAAATGCATGGATGAATCAAGAGTTTTCAAGGGCCTAGGGCAATTAACAGAGTCTATAACAGGGATGGTTTTCCCAGTAGTGATGTATGGAAGTGAGAGCTGGACCATAAAGAAGGCTGATCGCCGAAGAATTGATGCTTTTGAATTATGGTGCTGGAGGAGACTCTTGAGAGTCCCATGGACTGCAAGAAGATCAAACCTCTCCATTCTGAAGGAAATCAGCCCTGAGTGCTCACTGGAAGGACAGATTGTGAAGCTGAGGCTCCAGTACTTTGGCCACCTCATGAGAAGAGAAGACTCCCTGGAGAAGACCCTGATGTTGGGAAAGATGGAGGGCACAAGGAGAAGGGGGCGACAGAGGACGAGATGGTTGGATAGTGTTTTCGAGGTTACCAGCATGAGTCTGACCAAGCTGCGGGGGGCAGTGGAGGACAGGAGTGCCTGGCGTTCTCTGGTCCATGGGGTCACGAAGAGTCGGACACGACTAAACGACTAAACAACAACAACAATAACAGGGATGGCTGATCTCCAGCTGCAATTTTTTCTGATCCCCAAGCCCCCAACAATTTTAGCAGTGACAGGAAAAAGAAAGAAAAAAGCATGATGCTGGGCTTTAAACCTCTTCTTCCAGTTTAGCAGCCTCCTGTTGATGCAAATTATCCCTCCCTCAGCTGATTTGCAAAAATCATCTGAAGAGGGGAGACTTGCATCACACCAATTGATTACTTACATTACTTTTTCTTCAGTTTACTTGCTGTAGATACCCCCAGTAGAAATCCTCATAGCAGACCTGTACCTGCCGTGCACTAATGGTACATTTGGTTAGAAGTCCCATTGATGCTTACCTATAAAATGGCAGCCATTCTTCTGCAATGCCAGGCATAGTGCCAACTAGTTACTTTCCTATGGAAGGCTGAGCTGCTTTGGTTTAGATGGAAAAGGTCTGGGTGCCTTTAAGAACTCCAGTTGCTGACTTACTGTCAGACCAGAAGGGGGCACTGTGAACATTTAGTCGCTAAATGGATATCATTTAAGCAGCCCCAGAGTATTAGGCTGAACTGCAGCATACATTTTGCTCTTTAACAAACTTACACTAAAAATTTTTAAAGGTTCTTCTACATCAGGGTTTCCCAAACTTGGGTCTCCAGCTGTTTTTGGACTACAACTCACATCATCCCTAGCTAGCAGAACCAGTGGTCGGGGATGATTGGAATTGTAGTCCAAAAACAACTGGAGACCCAAGTTTGGGAAACCCTGATCTACACTACAAAGTGAAACTGCTTTAAGCCAGTTTAACTGTCATGGTACTGATTTCCTTCCAGTGAAGTCTGATAATTGCTGTTTATTTGATAATTATTTTGGAATCTATTCTGGAGGTATGTGTGCCAGAATGAGATGTGGTATTCCGGTAAGGATGCTCTTGTTTCTATACAAATGTGTTAACCACTTCTAGACATCTAGACTGGTAGATGGAGAACAAGAAGGCACACTGGGAGAGACCTGGGGCCAGGGGTGTGAGAAGTCAGTAACTCACCAAACTCTTCGTGGCTTGGGAGGCATTTAAACTTATCGGAATGCTTGTTTAACCGGGGGTGGCTGGAAAACTGGGCTGGTGACAATTACATGCCATCCTTTTCAATGAGCTCAGTTGTATTACTATAAATTCCTATGGTTTCCAGACCATGACAACTATACTGAAAGGCCTTAATAGCATCTAAAGCAGGCATACAGAATTGAGAAGTGGGGATCTCCCTTGTAGGGGTTTGCAAAGGGGATCCCCGAGTCTTGGTGTGGCTTATTACACAACCATAACTTGTGGTTGCCACTGATCATTCCCTTCAGGGTGGTTCTCCTCACTTGCCACCCTCCTTCAGAAGCCTAGCAAGAAGGAAGAGAAGCTGCTCCAACTTTCATCCCTTGAGTTGTCCTTGGAAGAAGGAAGGGTACTGCTTCTGTCATGCTGGGTTTTTGCAGGAAGCACCAGTAGTACCTCACTACGGCTACCTCCTGCAAAAACCCCAGCAGGAATAGGATCTTTGTTCTGGGCATGTAGTATAGGGCGAGGGGGCATGTCCTCTCATGAGTGGACTTATAGAACCCTGGTTAGAAATACATAATGACCTGGGATTCAAAGAGCTGCTTTAGGCATGCCCTAAGGCCTGAGCCATGCATGCCTAATAGGAGTTTTGATTCCTCCCTAACCTCCACCCTAACCCTAACCCTAACCTCCACCTCCACTAGGCAATAGACCACAATACAAAGCATAGCCTTTGCTTGGAGAATCAGTTTCTTTTGATCTGCTTGTGCTAACATTGAAGAGAGTCCCATGTGTCCTCATTTGAGCCTTGGATAAGGGCTATGGAAACGGGCACCCTCCACATGCCTCATTCTCTGCATCTTGAGTTGCACTTGACAGATGTTCTGTCCCACTGGCAGATTGTCCTCTTGGAAAAAACACACACAGCTAATATGTCAGCATGATAGTCTCAGGCAGGGATGTGAGTGTGCATCCTAGCGATTTGGTGGTTGCCATGGCTGTGATCAGTCACCAGCTATTGAGTTCTTGTCTTAACTGGCCCGTGCTGTTGTCAGCACATACCCCAGTGTGATTACAAAGCTGCAGGAACAATGTAATGCATCTTGAGATGGGCATCACATGGCTCCCATTTCAGTTCATATATCTAAAGTTGGGGGAAAGTGTTGCTGTTGGACAGATGGCAATAATCATTAGGCTTTCCCAGTTTAATTAGGAATGTTCAGCAGTGGGTGGGAATTGTAAATTATATGAGGAGAAGAGCTTTGTTATGGAAAGGAGGTAGGGTGTGAGCTGCTTTCTGCAGTTAGAAGGGCAAGGAATCATAGAATTGTAGAGTTGGAAGGGAGCTGAAGGGTCGTCTAGTCCAACCCCCTGCAAGGCAGGAATCTCAGCTAAACCATCCATGACAGGATGGCCATCAACCTCTGCTTAAAAGCCTCCAAGGAAGGAGAGTCCACAACCTTCGAGGGAGACCGTTCCACTGTCGAACAGCTCTTACTGTCAGAAAGTTCTTCCTGATGTTTAGTCAGAATCTCCTTTCATGTAACTTGAAGCCATTGGTTTGAGTCCTACCTTTCAAAGCAGGAGAAAATAAGCTTGCTCCATCTTCCCTGTGACAGCCCCTCAGATATTTGAAGATGGTTATCATATCTCCTCTCAGTGTCCTTTTCCCCCAGACTAAACATTCCCAGCTAAACGTAATTCTGCCAAATGAAGCACCTATGATGAGCTCTCATATTTTGAAGAACAGAGGAAAATAATCTTCATGTTTTGACTTTGTGTGCCATTCATAGTTATTACTCTGAAAACATCTGAAATGTTCTCTGAATAAATATGTATTCATAAGCTGTACCTTTCAGAGAACATCAGACACTTTAGCCTATGGCTAAAAATATGGAGGAAAATGGCTCAACTGCAAAGTTCACATTTGTGCACAGTGTGATTAGTTCTAAACTGGTAATCTGTTTGGTTTTTTCTTCCTAAGTTTGTGCATAGGAGACCATTTAGCCCTTATCATATCTGACTATATTATTTACAAAAATATTTGCTTTCTGCTATTCATAAAAAATATCAATGTGGTGTTCTGAATCAGTGCTTAGATGTTCTCTGCTCTGTCACTGGCTTGAGGAGTCCAGAAATCCTATCCACTGCATATCTTCAGTATATATTGACATTTTTTGACAAAGAGTACGTTTTCCTGAGCCTTTGGCTAATTAAGCAATTTATGGCCTTTTAAACTGTGTGGGGTTATTGTTTTTGTTTGTTATGATATTGTGGTATGTATTTTTGTGTTTTTATATTGTAAACCTCCCTGTGATATTCGGAGGAAGGTGTAGAAATTTTAATAATAATAATAGTATGGTGTTACGATTATTGTGTGGTAATAGATACATACAAAGATTACAGTTTGTGAGAAGCATTGACTCCTCAGTGCCAAAGGCAGCCCCACATATCACAATGACATTAATCCAGTTTGGAGGTGACCAGCACAGGTATCAATGTGGCCTGACTGTCTGTAACCTGGAAAATGCCACATTTGCCCTTATTGGCAATGTTGGATCAAGGAAAACCCCTAATCTATATACTTGCTCCTTTAGAGGGAGTGTAACCTCACCTGGAGCAGGTAATACACCAAATTTCCTGGACCCAGGGACTGTCAATCCATAGTTCTGTCATCTGGTCAAGATTCAGCTTCAGTTTATTGGCCCCCATCCAAGCCATTGCTAGGTGCAGACACCAGTTCTGCATCTCTACAGCCTTGAGAGTAGATCTTTAACTGAGTGCTCAGGGTTAATTGGTTCTAAAAGGGACTGAGGTGCTCTAGAGTTACTGGATACGGAGGTCTACTCAGGGAGCAGGATGGGGCAGGGTTTCATTTGGTACATAAATGTCAAATGAAGAGCTTGTTTTAACTTGCTCAACATGCTGGGTTTGGGGGGTGAAGCTTATAGAACTTTGAGAAATGGGAAATTCCAGTTTCAGGGGAAATCAGGAAAAGCAGAATACATCAATGTAAATGTTGGTAGGTCTTCAGTCTCTTTCTACTCTTATAATTAGGCTTTTAAAGCTAGTCTGCTTCCAGCATTGTGACATATAGTCTCTGTGCATGGGCTGTTCCTCCTGATAAGGATGAGGGTGCCCTTTTTGTCCTGGGGTGATCCTGTGATCACAGAAGCTTCGTTTCTCTCCTGGTGCTGGGGATTAACAAATGTTTGCTAAAACCTTTGAAGATTCAAAGTGTTCAGAACACTAATTAATTACAATCTCATTGCATTAATCTGGCATTTGGTAGTTCTCCTTTCCCTCACACCTGGTGAAATTAATAACTCCCTTTGTAGACATGTCAGATGCACAATTCAGTCAAAGAGCAACTTCGTAGAGCGGGACTGATCCGTTATATGGATTTGTCTCTCTTGGCGACTAAGTGCTGTTAATGTGGGTCAGCCATCACTTAACTCTGGTGCTGCATGTGATGGCTAATCAATAGAGTATCACTGACAGGGGTCTATACAGTAGCGAATGACATGGTGGTGCTCACCTAACCTTGTTTGTGTCACTGTTCCTTAGTAAGAGGTAGAGGGGAAGGAGAAGGCAGTGGCAAGGTTGGCATGGTTCAAACTCAGAGTTATCTGGTCTCCTGCCTGGTGCATTTGCACCGTGCCTACCTCACTGTCACCTCACCCCTCCATCTCCCAGTAAGCAGCCGTGACACAACCAAATGGAGGTCAGGTAAGTGCTGCTACCCCACTGTCCTCTACTGGGTCTGTATGAGGAGCCGCAGTGTAAATTGCCCTGTACTGCTAAATTAACATACCAGCCACTGATTATAAATGGGGTTTGGTGCAGACAGACGCCTTTTGCTCATAAGGTATTAACAGAAGAGCTGGTTCAGAACCTGCCTTTTCTAACTGTACATCCTGGGCATGAGAGAGACAGGCTATCTGACTGGAGTGCAGATTGTGCTGCCATGCTGTCATTCAGCAGGCAGGTTTTGTCTTTCCCCCATAAGTTTGACAGAAATGCAGAAATTGCAAGAGTGACTCTTGGCCAAAGGCATAGGGTGGTATTCAAAGTAGTGCTGAAGTGATTGCTCCATTAGTGCAAGCATTTCAGCTTCCCTGGTGTAACGGATCTCCCCCTCTTCTCCTTCTGTGCCCTGTTCTGGGGGTCTCCCGACTGCCCTACCAAGCCAATTTATGGGGGGGGGCGTGGGTGGAGGAGAGTGGGGGCAGTCCCCATTGCTCTAGCACCTGCTAGAGCAACTAGTTGTTTAATATTGTGTTTTAATTGTTGTAACATTATTATTATTATTATTATTATCACTATCACTATTATTATTATTATTATTATTATTACTACTATTATTTAGTTGTTTCTGGGCCATGATGTCACTGTCCAATTTCCATAGTCTGATTCATGTCCTTGGCTGAAGTAGAGTTATTTCCTCTTCTGTTGTGGCTTACTAAATATGGAGCATTAGTAGAAAATTGAACCATCAGCTCTCATTCTTTAGGAATAATCTCTCTACAAAACAACCACTTTTGTGCTGAGTAGGGGTGGGGGCAGGGGCAGAATGACTCAACAACTTCTTGCTTTCTCTTGGTAAAACGTAAATGTTTTATGCTGACCCATTAGCTTGATGTATAGGCAGTTTAGAAACACCAAACTTGGCAGCAGTGTGAGTTCTCGATTGCTGTTGTGTTTGCTAAGAGACGGCAGAGTCCATTCCCAAGGGACATTCATTAAGCTTTCAAAGTACTTTTTGTCAGAGAAGCTGGATTTTTACTAAGGCAACCCCAATTTTTAATGATGGATTTCTGTCTATTTAAGCCTCTTGAACTCTGAAAAATTGTCTCTTAAGTGCAGCTGCTGTTAACGAGGCTACCTAGGTGGTTGTAGCAAAACAGCTGATTTTGTTGATGCAAAAGGTTTCTTTCAATCTGCCAAGCTTGGCTATTTCACTCCATGTTATGTGGTTTTTTTGGATGCCCTTATATTGCTTTCTTCTGCTCCTTGCAGGCTTCCCCCTGGCATAATTTTGGCCACTGTAAGAACAGCAGCTTAAAGGGAAAATTTAAATTAAACTGTGGAGAGCTTGGTGGCAGACATTTGTGTACTGTGCTGTTTTATCCAAAGGGCTCAGAGCAGGTGATGGTATATGCTTAATTTTGTATTGTCACAGGGTGAGTTCACACATTTGGCACTGTGGTTAATGATAAGACAAAGGTGCCCTCCTGTGGTGAAAGAAGGGTATAAACCAGGGGTTTCAGGGACTAAAAAAATTGTGATTTTACCACATGGGGGCGCTTTTATACACACCTTAAGAAGAATGATGCGTAATGAATATGTAAGTTAATTTTGGACTATTAGGGATGGTAAAAGGTAAAGGACCCCTGGACGGTTAAGTCCAGTGAAAGGCAACTATGGGGTGCGGCACTCATCTCACTTCAGGTCGAGATGGCTGATGTTTGTCCACAGACAGCTTTCCGGGTCATGTGGCAAACATGACTAAACTGCTTCTGGCACAACGGGACATCATGACGAGTGCCACCTAGGTACTCATTGTTGTAAATGTCTGCTACTGCTCTCCATGGAGCAAATGAGGCAGCATTGGGGCTCTCCTCTTAAAATGTGAGGTTAGCTTAACATCTGTTCCAGAAAAAAAAGAAAAGCATTGTTAGACACAGTAATCAAGCATATACCAGAAGTAAGTCTTGCTGAAGCAGAACCGGTGTGGTTTCTGCAAGTGTAAGTTTTCTCTCATTTGCCTATTAGAGTTTTTTGAGAGTATCAACAAGCACTTAGATAGAAGTGATCCATTTGACATTATGTATTTGGGCTTTCAAAAAGCTTTTGACAAAGTATCTCACTAAAGACTTCTGAGTAATCTTTAGAAGTCATGGAATAAGAGGAGAGGTTCTTTTGTGGATGAGGTTAAGAAAAAGGAAGCAGAGAGTAGGAATAATTGTTAAGTTCTACCAATGGAAGGTAGTAGAAAGTAGAGTCCCCCAAGAAATGGTTTTGGGATGTGCTAGTTTAACTTGTTCATGGATGATCTAGAGCAGGGTTTCCCAAACTTGGGTCTCCAGTTGTTTTTGGACTACATTTCCCATCATCCCTGACCACTGGTCCTGCTAGCTAGGGATTGCTATCAAGAGTAAGGAGAGGATGTTGGACTAGATAGGCCTAGCCTGATCCAGCAGGGATGTCCTTATGTTTATGTTCTTAGCAGGTCAAAGCTGGGAAGGTTTAGCAACACCCTTTTCTGGTCAGAAGGCATCAAAGGCATTGAGATTGGGTGTCTTTAGACAATGCACAGGTGGCGGAATGCACTCATAGATGCACTTAGGCTTTCATTTGCCTTTTTAGATTGAAAACAAACCTCATTGCTGAGTCTCTTAAATTAAAGATTAATTCAGATGGGAATGAAGCATGTGCTTTCAGAAACATTGGGTTGCTTTTAATGATGAGGGAAACTGCTCTGGAAAGCAATAAATAACCAGTCATTAACAAAAACAGAAACTTTTGCCTCCAAACCACTCTTTGCTGGGGCAGGGGGTTACATGCCCTTACTAAGGCTCATTCACATGGTGCCAAATTGGGTTCTAGCATGATCTCTGAACTTTGCCTCTGAGTAATTGGCCATCTCCTTAGCTATGAGATTGTTTTCCCACTGAAGAAATGTGTAGAAACGAGCATGTGGATAGTATTTCATGCTTTCTCATCCTTTTTTAATGGGTGTAGAGTGGGCACAGTCACTTAGAATGGAACTGCTCTTCTACTTCCCAGTAGGTATGTGACTTGAAGGCCACTTTGTGGAGAAACAGGGGTTTTGACTTGTTTGCAGATGTCCGGTTCTTCCTAGTGGACATAAGATAGTCTGTCCTACCTTCTTCATTCTGTAGGAATGCAAGAAGCTGCCTTATGCCGCTTCAGAATATTCTATGTAGCTCAGTATTGTGTGCACCAGGGCTATGGAACTTCTGATTCAGAGGCCAAATATTCACCCTCCAGACCTCTCTAATGAGGCTTTGAGACTCTACCCAGCACAAACCCCTTTCACAGGTCACACATCACATCAGCCCTGCTCCACACCTCCCCATGTGCTTTTGCTTGTTCCTGAACTGACGTAGTGCCTTTTGGATGCCTGGATGGAGAGACGTGTTCATGGGAGTGTGTAAAGAAACTTCTAACCGTCTGTAGCCTACTATACAAAGGTAGGGCTCATGCCTGTTGCTCACCCCACTTTTGCCTTTGGCACACCCACCAATGGCATTAAGCACCCATAAGGTTGTCCATGACGGAATGTGGTCCTTGGGCTCAGAAAAGGTCATGACCCCTGGTCTACACAGACTGATATGCATCTCTCCATCAAGGCATGCAGGAGTCTTTCCCGGCCCTCACTGGAAATGCCAGGGGTTGAACTTGAGCCCTTTGGCATGCACAACATGTGTTCCACCTCTGAGCTGAGTGAGGCCCTTCACTTGTTGCTCTCTGTCTAAATTAGGTGGTTGGATAATACAGGAACACCATGGGATGTCTATATCTCTACCACGTCCTTTTACTCATCTTCTCTATGCTTAGTTGTGTCTTCAGTTATTATATTGCATTGTGGTGAAGGTCTTTGGGGTCAGGCACAATATGGGCCTGGGAGGGAGAAAGGTGTACTTATACTGTATATTGAAACATTTTTATATAGTGCCTTCCAATCCAATCCAAGGCAGCTTTGAACCATTCAAATCCCATCACAATCAGTGGATGTTCAAAAGCTAGAAGCTAGATCTACAGCTGCTATGAATTAAAATGCACTGAAAGTCTGACAGAATAGAATCTTAACGGTTCATGCAAAAGACATCAAAGAAGTCTAACTTCCTTAGGAATGAGTTCAACAATGGGGGTTCCATTACTGAAAAGACAAGTCTTATGCCTCTACCAATCATCTCTCTTGCTGACGGAATGTGAGCAGGGCCTGAGAACATTGGCCATAATTCACAGGCAGATTTTAATGCAGGATGATGTTGTGATTGATGTTGTGATTGAAGGAGAATTCTGTCTGTAGTTAGGAGAAGGGGCAGTCCCAGAGAGCAGACTGATTTTTTTGTAAAGTGCTTGTAATTGGAAATTCATGACTGTACTCATTAAGAGGTTCTGAAATTTAACTGATCCCCTGGTCTACTGTAGAGCAGTGAGGAATATTGTAGAATAACATGAAAGTTATTGAAGAATTTTATGCACTTTATTGTACTATCTGCACAGTTTATTTCCTTTGACTAGAAGTAATGATAGCTAGCTAGCTAGATATAGACAGACAGACAGACAGAATAACTAATTTCCATTTTATTGCATGTATCACGATGACTTCCCCCCTCTTTCTTTCTTTGCTAAGGAGCACTTCAGTGGACAAAAACTGTAGCCTTTTTTATTCTCAATTTGAGAATATCTATGAGAGCAGCCATGGGAGTAAGTAATATGAGCACCACTCATCCTCTGCCTTTTTTCTTGTGGGATTAGCTTCTCAGTAGCTAAGGCTGCAATCCTATGTAGACTTACCTGGGAGTGAGTAGTACTGAACTAGGTTGCACTTTAAGATTTCTGCCCTGAAGCTCAGTATGTCTATTGTGATTTGTTAGTCAGCAGCAGCAAATGCATTCCTACATCCTTTCCTGCTGGATAAAAGATAAATTGTAAAAATTGTTGTTGTTTTTTGGTAGTCTACCCCATTTCATCCCAAGGTTTGGGTTATGTAGCAGTAATTTTATGATTTATGAACAGATTAGAACAAATAAAAACTCCCAACAACACATTTCTTAGCCTCCAAAATTGGATAAATAGGATTTTAAAAAATGCTGCTGCTTTGATCTCTTGTTATACTTGTTTTTGTATCTTAACTACCTCAATGCCTATCCATTTACAAGTTGGTTTTTAAATATGGATTTTTTAAGGAGCCAAATATTGTTTGGCATGTGCACATATGAAAAGAAGCAAATGTTGCTTAATTCAGTTTTGATTTGTGTCAAGTGACTTACTAGCTTTTTCTTGGCAAAGAACTGGGGGGAGTAGGGCTGTGATACAGAATGCTGCTGTCTCTGACAGTTGCTTGGTGTGCTACTCTTCCCAGGCTCAGGTTGACTCTGTCCACAGACAGCATAGTAGGAGCATCTCAACAGCATAGAACATCTCAAGTTCTGGAAATCATGGCTTGACATCTCCTGCTGCTTTCCCCATATTCTGCTTTGACCCTGGCGTGCAGAACCACAGCATAAAAATATGGCCAAACTAAAGATCCACATCTCTCTATGTTTTGAATATCAGGAATCCTGATTCAGGATTGTCAGTGGCTATGTATGCTTCGCAAGATGCAAGCAAGAAATGTTAATAGAATAAACAATCTTGGTTATTTTTCTTAGCTTCTGGTTTAGAAACACCCCGACCCAGATGATCTTGGAAGATATTAATATCTTCCCTGGATTTTTCTAGCCTCACGTCAACAACATTTGTGGCTGTCCAGAATACAAGTTTGTGAGAACCTCTGGCAGTGCATAGTCTGCTCTGTAATGTTCATGTTGGTGTGTGCCAACTTATCTAGCCCAGTTTTCTGTTCAGTCTTCAAGCTGTACTTTGGGCTGCAGTATAGCTAGCCTGTAATGAAATAATGTAGTATAGTAACTACTAGCCATCGGGAGAAGGGATTAAGGCCAAATGTAGTTTGATATTATGGCTCCTGGAAGAGTATCTTTGCAAGGTAAAACAGTATCTGAATGTGTGCAAAGTAAGCAAGCCAAAGTATTAGAAGGGAGAAACCACTCTATTCTATCTTCTTTTGCTCCAAAGAGATGGCCCATTTGTGGGGGGGGGGGATCCTTGTGGTTTTTTTTTTGCACCAAGCCTTGCAGAAATTAGTTTTAATGGAATTTCATATGTTTTCTTCCTTCCTCAGTCTTGACCCCCCCCCCCCCATACACATACATGTAAATATTTGTTTGGGTATAATGTGTCAAGTTCTTGCCCACAGACTTAGAATTGTGTGTTGCATTTCTTTCTTTGCACCTTCCAGCCTCATTTACTGGGCCAAAATTAAACTGTGTTGTAATTTGGTTTTAATATCAGAGACATCTGTAATATTTAGAGTGCCTGGTTTAGACTGGTATTTGAGCTCCTTTTGTGTTAAAAGAACTAGAACTTTGTATATGGAGCTTTACCTGGCCACAGACAAGGGAGAAGAAGCCTGCACTGTCTCACACCGTTGCAGGGCAAAGACAATTTCAGATGCAGACAACAACATTTTAAAATAAAAGGGCGTTTTTATTTAAATGTAACCCGAGAGGAAATCTACCCCCAGGTTACAATTATTATCATTACATGGATTAAAGTACTACCAAAATAGCTAGATGCTTCGTTCTCCCAAGCACATCTGCCCTTCTCAAGGAGAAAAAAGGCAGGGAGATGGTTCATTTAAGCGCAGAGCAGAGCGGAGCGGAGCTGGCTTGTTGTAATTACACTAGGTGCATGAATAATCTAATGCATTCCTGAATTTGATTATTTACAGCAGCTTTTGGGGCAGGGGTGGGTGGGGAGAAACAAAGTTAACTTTTAATGGCTATATTAAGTTATATAAAAAGGTACACTAACCACAGCAGTGTTCTTGTCTATCTAATCCAGTTATCTGAATTGGCCAGCCATAGGTTAATTGTGCATTTAAAAAACAAAACACAACATCAGCACTGTGTCTAGAATAGCATCCTTTTTAACCCTGTCTGGGATCGAACTCCCCTCTGCTGTGATGACAGCAAAATAAATAATTTGCCCTTCTCAAGTCTAACCCAAGGATAATTTTCTGGCACCGATTTTTGCTTTCTGTCACAGTGATCCAAAAGCACAGGATGCCCGAGCTATTAGAATTTTATTGTAGATACGAAGAATTCAACCTGGGGAAAAGGTTCCTCATTAAAAGCAAACCCAGAACAAGATGCTTTTAAGGGGCATGCAGTGTGTCTAGTAATACCAAGCAGTTTTGTTAAGCTGATTCAAGCAGAAGACTGACTCTTACAGTTTCTGACACTTACGTGGCTGACTGCACATATCCAAAAGGGCGAGGTGGTCATCTGGAGCAGGGCTTGTGACCTCTGTAAAGGGAGCATTGCTTCAGTTTTTAGCCATGCTATGACTTGTTCCAAGAAGCCTAGAAGTAAGTTGAAAAGTATGGGCTCGGGAACCTACTTTCCAAATTAATATTAGAAGCAGTAGCTGACTAAAGCAGTTAAAAAGTAAGAAATGGCCCCCTCTTTGGTCCAGCATGGGCACTCTTTCTTCTCCAGAAATAAAAACAGGCTTGCTTATATAGCAAATGTTTATTCTCTGAAAGTCAAAGCCATTACACAATCTTGTATTCCACAGCAGTTTTCTAAAGGGGGATGGTACTCTCTGCTACAAGTTACTGTCTCTACTACTGAGCAGGCTGTGGTCATCTGGGATGTGTAAAGAGCACTCAATTCTTTTTTGTCAAAAGATGGTTGCTTCTGTTGTGCATAATAAATGGATTCTGGGACGGTCAGACTAGAATTGTTAGAAGAAAAGACCTCCATAATTCTAGGGGAGATGAAGGAAATTAAGAATAAACCACAGTAGTCCATGCAAGGGAGATGAAGAGAATTCCTCTGCGCTTTTCAGTGAGGAGATGCTTTGTAAATATATATTGTCTTCCCTCTCCCTCCCACAATGAATATGGGGTTTGACCCCACTCCTTCCCCACTCTCCACCTTGCTGCATCCTTCCTGTGGATTGCTTCCTATCCATCTGCCGGTGTCTGTTCTCGTTCCTCATAGGACATGATGAGAGGATCTGAAAAGACTGAGCTGATTGATTCACTGTCCAGCTTGAGCTGTAAGAGTCTGGGGCTTTTAGCTTCTGGAAAGTCCTCACTGACGGCCAACCTGACCTTGCCATTCTGGGCTTCCTTGATGGGCTCTAGGAAAACAACATGCTTGTTTGCGCTGATCTTGCGATTTGGCCCATCTGTGGCTGGTGGGGTGGTACTAAGGATGGACGATTGGGCACTGCAGTCTGGAGGGGGGCTTGCGGGCTTCTTGAAGCACTTGGAGCAGCGACATGGTGTGAGGTACAAGTACATGAGGACAAGTACCAGAGTTACAACACACCCTAAGAGGGTTGTGAGGCCGGTATTGAAAGACTCGGGTGGTTTGGGGTATTGAAATGTGATGTTGACTTCAAACGTCTGGTTGATCTGTTGGAGCTCGTTGATGGCTATGCACACATAAACGCCGGAATTGGAACGGTTACCCTTTCTGATCAATAGGCTTCCATTTCTGAAAGGTTGATGCTCCTGATTACTGTGCTCAGGGTACATGAATAATTCATGTCTAGGAGAGATCCATCTGTAGTTTGTGGCATTGTCATTATGGAGGCTCGTGTTGCAGTCTATTACCAAGGATTCTCCCACTTGGCAGAGGATTTGGGGAATGTCAAATTGGTTCCAGGAGCAATCTCCAATATACTTGTTGTAATTGAAGGTGTTGACTAAGGAACGTGGCACATTGGGGAAAGCTTTGCAGGTGTGCTCCTCTACAAAATCCTCCGCAGAACTGAAACCGCGGTGCTTCCATTCCTGGAGCATCAGATGAAGAGAGCAGTCACATATCACAGGGTTGTTGTGAAGGTACAAGCCATTTTTTATGTACCCAGGCAAAGTTGCTATTACTTGAACTGGAATGCTGCTTAGGTTGTTAGCAGACAGATCCAGGGTTCTCAGGTATGGGTGTTCAAGTCTTTGAATGGACTCAAATGGAAATTTTGTTAGCCTGTTCCAACTCAGGTAGACTTTTTGCAATCTGATTAACTTGACAAAAGCATTTTGATCGACTTGTACAATCTTGTTGTTGTATAGCAAGAGCTCCTCCAACTTCAGAAGGCCATCAAAGTAATACTTCTCCACAGTGCTCAGGTAGTTGGAAGACATGTCCAGGTGTACAATGTAAGTGGCATTGTGGAACACTTGCCGGGTGATATTGTGGATCTTGTTGTGGCTGATCCTGAGGGTCTGGAGACGTGGTAAGGCAGCCAGCCAGTAGTCATTAAGCTGAGTAATGTTATTGTAGCTGAGGTCCAAGGTAGTGGCTGTGGGAAGCAGGGTGCTGGGGACCTGTTCAAGATCCTTCTTGGCACAACTCATGAGATCAGCAGTACAAATGCAAACTTCAGGACATCTTCTGAGAGTGCAGTTGTTTAAGGTGCTGACTTGAATGCACAGGACAAAGAAAACTAACAGCTTTCCAAGCAGTTTCCAAATAAATAAAGCCAAGGTCAGTACATTCATCATGTAACAGTGGAGCTCACCCTGGTTTGTCACTAGCATGGAAATAAGTTCTCAAAGTCAAATTCACACTGAGTATAATCCTCTTGCAAGACACTGATGTGTGAAAGGGCAACAGTAGAATGAATCGGTAAAATCAGATGGTGCCTAAAGACTCTGAATTATGCTCCTTAAAATATTGGGTTGTCTCACTCAGAATAAACAGGCATTTAAGAAATATGCTGTAATCAAAGGCCAGCATGTAACTGCTGTTCTGCATGCCTCTCTTGGTAGTTGTAGAAACTGGCAGGAGTCTGTGTGCATGTATTGCCTGAAATAATTTCAAAAACAAGGTATGTCTATATAGATCATCTTGAGCTCTGATTCAAAAGCCTTGAGCATGTTTACAGGATTTGCCTCTAAAGTGTCCCTCTCCAAATAACCCAACCTTGCATCTATTTGAGGCTGCTCCTTCAGTAACATTGGTCCAGGGAGAAGCTGGATCCATTTTTATTTTTTTTTTGCTTTGCCAAGTCAAATGTCCTTAGATCCCAAAGTTTCCATTAGTGGATCCTTATCTTGAGGCTAAGCAACTCCAGTACAGATTCATCATAAAAGGGCCAATACGAGCCCATTTCTTCACCTCTGTAATCTCATATAGAAACGCCAAAGAAAGCAGCTCTTACCCGGATATCTTCCTTTCTGGGTTATATTGAGCAGCATCACTCTTTCCTGCCGGTTGTTTCATCTTTCAGCCGACAGCACTGTATGCAAACACTTTCACCCTCTTCTGCTCCTATTTACAAGCTGCCTGTGAACACTGAAGGGTAAGCTTTGTGGACCAAGAAGAAATCCTATTGGCTTGTGTAAGAGGGAGTGGTGATAAGAAGAGAGGGGAAGGGGAGGACAGTAGTGAAGGGGTTTTTTTTTCTGAATGGCATGTAGTTTCTTTGTTGTGCCATGTGGGGGCAGAAAAATCCTGCACAGCTATCCTTGGACTGGGCATCAGAGTGGCACATGAGAGCTGCAGCAATTTGCGCCAGCAGCACTATTACAAGGGGAGATAAAGAAGCAGGCTTAGTAAAAGGAGGGGGTGGGTCTTGCGAAGCAGCCCAAGCTCCTCTGCTGTTTACAGTTTCTCAGGGCATCTATGTAAGTCTTTGCAATTTTGTAATCTTTGGATCTTCATTGAATTATTATTTTTTTTAGGGGTAGGCGTGGAAGAATAGATCACACCGTAGCACCAAAGGACCACAACCAAGATTGTGACCCTATTGTTCTGGATAGTTTGCCCCCCAAGAGTTAGTCATTTTTATCTGTCTAGAACTTCACACATTATATTTGTGATACATGTGGTCGTAGTTTCTTTGTGACCTTCATGACAACTTCTGTGATTAGGCCTCTTAACTAAAAATATAGTTTAAAAAAAACCTTATGTCAGCATCACAGACTTTCAGTGTATGCACACCCGAAAGCTTGTATTTTAATACCCAAAGCACAGCGTAATGTATAAATACACATTCATACTAGAATGTAGATTTTGGCTGAAACTCAGGAGAACCTTCTGAATGGTAATAGCCATTCAGCAATGGAACAGACTAACGAAGGTGAATGTAACTAAGCAGAGACTGGTTAGTTATCTGCCAAAGATGCAGATATTGTATTGACCAGTGGGGTGCCCTTCCAACCAGCAACAGCTGCCGGGGCTGTGAAAGCAGCTTCCTAGCAGCAGCATTGCTGCAGCTTCCCACAACAGGGCAGGGCAGTGGCAAGCTTGGGACTCTCTGTCCCAGTCAGCAGCAGTGCTGCCTCCGTTAGGAGGTTGTGTCCACCCTGCCAGCCACTTCAGCTTCCAACTCCTTGATTCTGTGAAAGCAAATTGAGCTTGAGGCTTCTGTTTTCATTGTGACTGGTGTGTTTGAGTCTTTCAGCCTTTTGAAGTTAACAAGTGACTCCCCTGGCACAGTTCTGAAATTTTCCTCACTGTGGTCCTCCCCAGGATATGGTGTCCTCAGGGAAGGCTTATGGCTGGAGGCAGTGACATCCTTTCTGTTGCTATGCCAGATTATCACCTCGCTGTTTCTCCAACCTTCATCCTTTGTTGTTACCTTGGCTTTAGTGAATTCGTACAAGCAGTGTACAGCCTCATTATCCTTGCTTCTGTAGTGGTATACAACCACACTTTCTGTCACTGCCAAATCCCTGATAGCAGTAGAGTGTTCGGCTTTGAATTCGATCAGTGCTATCTTTACACTTTGGGGTGAAGTCATGCATTATAATTTGCTTGGCTGTACTAGATCAAACAGACCTGTTCCATGCCATCACAGGTCCTTTTGTTTATCCAGCTTTTCAGTTTATCTCATTTTTCAGTTTTTCTGCATAAGGAAACTGATCATAGAATCATAGAGTTGGAAGGGACCCCTGAGGAAGGATGATCTAGTCCACACCCCCCCCCCCCCGCAATGCAGGACTATGCAACTGTACTGTAGGGGAATCAAACCTACAACCCTGGTGTTATCAACACTGTGCTCTAAACAACTTAGCTATACAGCAAATCATTGTCCTTGAGCAGATGTGCAGAACCTTTGGCCCTCCAGATGTTGCTGTACTACAACTCGCATCATCCCTGGCCATGCTTGCTGAGGATGATGGGAATTGTAATTCAGCAATATCTGGAGGGCCAAAGATTCCTCAAACCTAGGGTTACCATATTTCAAAAAGCAAAAATCTGGGCACAAAAGTTGAGCAACATTCAAAATGCCAGCATTAAAAAAAAGTTGGCTCTCCATTCAGATTTTGCCCCTTCTCTCCAATTTCATTTTCTGTGTGTGCTGATGCAATTATTATTGGCTGCTTATTGTGTGGATGATCTTGCTAAGGTGTTAGCTGTAGTGTTGTTCCTGTGGAGGAAGCAAATGTGTGTGAGAGAGAGGGAGGGAGAGGGAGAGGGAGAATGAGAGAATTCTCAAGGGCAGATGCATAGATTTCAGAAGCCAGATCAAACTCCCTACAACCATTGTCTTTTTTTAGTCTGTGCTGTATGTCGGTATCTACATAATTGGTGAGGCACAATTTATTGATTTACCTCCCTTCATCCCTATTTACATATTTGACATTTGTTGAGGCTTTTATACTTTTGGTATTGATTTACTTGACCATCTTGGATTTTCATCACTTCATGGTCACCTGTGGCTGAACCAATAGTGTGACCTCAACTTGCATCCTTTGAACTGGAGGCTGCATTGGTGCCATCAGCCATCAGGTGAGACTGTTGGGCTGGAGAGAGGTCCAACTGCAATAAGTGATCTCTGATCAAAGCAGAGGCAGAGGTGACTGAGATTTGTCCAGTAATTCCAACTCTGTAGAAACACAGTTTGCTCTCCTCAATGGACAGAGGGCAAGAGAGAGACTGCATGCCACTGACTTACCCTTTGCCCCTGAACAGATGCTCAAAGTTGACCGGGCATGTCTGTAGAGTAATTGCTGGGGCAGAGAGAGCAGCAGCTGGAGGGCAATTTCCTGGGAGACCCAGGCTGCTTTATTTGAGGAAAGTGAAAATCAAAGCAGAATAATTGGTTTCCATTAGTACAGCAAATGACTAATTTGGCTGCAGCAGCTGCAGGACATAGTGGGTGCTTAACCCTCTATTTTACAAGTTGCAAGGGAGATGTTTTGGGGAAAATATTTGCCAGATGCTTCCCTATGTAAAGTTGCTTGCATGTTTTTGTGCAGCTGCTTTTAAATGTGCAATCAGAGATCCCTACTGCATATCTTAAGTGACCCCTTATTGCTGAGTGGCCCTGTCTCCCCTCCTCCTAGCTTATTCCTCTGTCTCTTCCAGAGGTGAAATACTCCTGAATCAGAGTGGCCATGTGTTCTGTTTACAGAGGGCCAGCCTCTATTTGAAGTCATCCTCCATTTAAAGGGCTCTCAATTCAAAGTCCAATTTAAAGATAAAGAACCACGAAAGAGGAGAGCAGGAGAGGCCTTGATGTTGCCCACCAGCAGTTAGCATGTGGACATCAGACTGAGCAGGCACACAAGTCCTTCTCCTCTCCATTACGGTGAGATTAGGTGTATTATACTGGCATCCCCCAACTTACGTGTGTTCTACTTGTGTGTGACTGTGTATATGTGCAGCACAAGAAAGTAATTAAGTCATTCAATTTATACCCAGAAGTGGCAGGAGAGAGCTGGAGAGTCCTCTCGGCTCGCGAGGAAGCCCCAAAGAGACCAGAGGCACAGCAGGGCTCAGCTTCCCCACTTAACAGCTGGTGTGGGGGGTAGTGCAGCAGCAGCAGCAGCTTTCCCATGCATCCTCTAGCCTCCTGCCAGCCCCAGAGCTTCAGTTCTTTGGAATACGTGCAGTATTTTTGGTATGAATTAAAGAGAAAGCATTTAAAGGATTTTTAGAGGGTGCTTCCCTCTTTACACAATTTCACTTACGGGTGCAGGGGCCTGGGATATAACCCCTGCATAAATAGGAAGCTCTGTATGTCTGTTTAAATTTTAGTAACTATTTCTGATGTTAATAATAATAATATATATGTATGTATGTATGTATGTATGTATGTATATGTTGCAGCTATACATATAAATTAGTACATGTGATTTTTATGTAAGTCTTTTTCTTTGAAACATTAATCTTTTGAAACCTGCCTCTTATTTGTAATGCAAGATTGGCTTTCTTTTGGTGAAGCTGGGAGCATTTTTTTTTTAAAAAAATACTTTAAATTCATTTTCAAATATAGGGATGCACTTTGACGTATTCATTTTCTCTGTAACAATAGTACAATTAAGATGTATCCTACATTTAAACTAATGGAAAAATAACATACCTTCCTCCCCCCAATAGAAAACTAACAAAGATTTATGTGTGTGAGCCAAAAAATGAAAGGTGTAGCATCTAATTCATGTGAAGTAAGAACCCTGAGGAAACAGTGCATTCATTCACAACCACTACATATGCTAAAGGGATCATATTTTAAAGGTCTAAATAGTTCTAAATGCATGTGGTTGGGAACCAACACACTCTGCTTTTAAGTGATATGCATCAATTTTAAGTGATCTGCATAAGCTGGTGTGGCAAGTGCATGGTAAATTGACTGCATCCAAGCAAGTGCCCTAAACTTATTCCGAATTGCCAAATGAGTTGAATGCAAAGATGTTGGGTTAATCAAAGACCTTTGAGTGCACTACTCTAGCTTGTATATGGGGTTGCCATTTAATGGCCAGTGTTTTTCCACTCTCAGCAAGATTCAGTAGCGACTGCTGCATTTTTATAAGTTCAGGGTGTGTGAGATAATTGCCTTTTCATTGTTAAAAAAGGAGATATTTTCTCGGTAACTTTCCATGGTGACATTGCTATTGGCTGTTAGACATGCCTTGAGCTGTGCTCCTGACAAATTACTGAACGACAGTGTTTCTCAGGGCTCTGATTTAGGCCTGATGTAGTCTGCATTTGAAAATCTGTAAGAACTACATTACTTTAGCTTTTGTTTTGCAACCCAAAATGTAATGACCTTGAGCTGTCTTGCTCATCTTTGCCGTTGGAACAATAGGACTGTACTGACACATCTCTTAAAGGTGACAAGTTTTCTTGAAGGTCAAGGTCTGAAAAGGGAAAGGAAGTGAACTTTGCAGCCAAGACAGATGGCTTCTTAGGCGTTAATGGTGCAGGCTTCTTCGTCATTTCTGCAATCCCATTAAATAGAAATTAGGCTGGCACTCTGTCACTTCTACAAGACTCCCTTTTCCCTCTTAACTTCAGAGTTGTGCCTAATCCCACTGATCATATGACTCAAGCAGTATATTAAGGCAGTGTACTCTTATTCCAGAAGTGAGGAATCTTTTTCAGCCTGAGGGCTACATTCCTGTCTGGAAAATCTTCTGAAGGCCACATGCCAGCGATGGGTAGGATCGGGGCAAAAATGGACAGAGCAATGAATGCGTTTGTGCCCTTTTTACAGTAGGCTACTTTCTACAGACACACAAAACCCTCTGTGTCCTCCATCCAGACAAGTTAAGAGGCATTATCAGAGTACAAGGACACATTCCAGCCAGGCAAAAACACTCTGAGTGAGGGGGTAGCCTGGGAAGAATTATTGGGGACAGAGAGAGCAGCCTAGACTAGGGCTGTGCTTGACCCTTAGACCTGAGATTCCCTGCCTCTGTGCTATGCCATTGGTCTTCAACTCATGGGCCACAACTGGGTCTGATAGAAGGTGGATCACGCCAATGGTAACTAAGAGACAGGCTGCAAATGGATTTTAAAAGGGGGTTCCCCATTCTTCAGGTTGAAATGAAAGGCCTCTCCTGGATCTGAAAAAGGAAAGGCTACTCTGGACAGACGGCACTTTTCATGAAAATGTTGCATGAAAGAGAGTGATACGGTAACTTAGGGCTGCCATACATCTGGATTTTCCCAGACATTACTGGGATTTCAAAGGTGGAATTGATGTCTGAAAGGAGGTGCTTTGTCCTGGATCTTAGGCATGTCAATTGAAACAAAAAACAACTCATCAACTTTCAGTGTGTCCTGGTTTTTACTTTTTGAAATATGGCAATCCTAACGTAACTTCCATAGACAGGGTTAGCTCAAATTGATTTAAAAACAACAACAACACAGCCTTTCTGGTGATACTGTGTTTTTCTTCCTGAAAACCTTGTAAATATATGTAAAATTAATCTCTGCCCCCACTTGCAATCTTTTTCCTCTAAGCAAATATTAAGTGTTCTGTTTTTCCTATGTCCATGTCTTTCTTGAATTGTGATTCCAGAGTGTGTGCATATGCCCTGAAGTGAGCTGTAAATGAATTGATTTCTCCTCTCTGATCTTGAAGTGGTGTATTTTCCAGGGAAGGGAAGTGAAAGTGTTGTTGAGACCCAGTGTCAAACATACTTCGCCACAAAATGGATGATGCAAAGCAGCAAAACTTTTACAAGAACTGAGCTGTTCCTAATCCTTTATCTATATATCCAACAGTATGTGAAGTCAGACCTGGTTAGCCCATGAACTTCACATTCTCCATATAGTTGATGAAGTAGGCTTGAATGTTGAGGTCATTGAGCTAAAATCGTCATCTGAGATGATGCAGATTTAAGCATTTATTTTATTAAAGAAATTGAACAAAAATATCCAGTTCTCTCTGAGAGCAAGTGGGGATTCATGTGATTGAATTTTCCTTTGTTCATGAAAAAAATATCCCTTCACCTAGAAAACTAGCATGTCAGGAAGAAGGCCTCTGGTCTTCTCTTCTCTCTGGCATGCTCATTTTCTATGTGTAGGGAGCATCCCACCATGTGAGCCTCCAAATGCACTGTGAACTGGTACAAGTGAGACACATGTTTACCACTTCAGTGAGAGCTAGGTCACTGCTATGTGGCAGGCTGAGCAGGAAGAGTAATTCAATTAATATCAAATTAGTTTTAGCCATCAGGAAGTGATCTGTGGGTTGTAATTCCATTAGGCCTAACATGCTTAAATGGGACTTGACTCTCACAATTTTTTTCAAGCTATGCAAAGCTTTTCAGTCTCAGCAGCTGGAGAAGACAACACAAAACCCATTAGCAAAATACAACATGACCATTAAAGCATCAGATGTTTTCTGGAACGATATAAGATTCCTCAGTAGAAATAGTCAAAATTCAACACAAAACATTGGGTTAGCTCAACCATCCATTTCTTTGAGGTCTTTGCAATTGCCTATGTCTGGATTTGCACTTTGGTATTGTATCATACATGTATGTGGCAGTAGACATGCCACATACAGTCTTTTACAGGACCACTTTGTTTTTGCTGATTTCCCTATAACAAACACAAGTCCTGAACACTCTCCTAGAGAAGGTCACCTGAAGCCCCTTTCTCCACAGCATGTGCAGCCTCCTTTCCAGGTGAGCAACCTCTCCATCTCACGGCGGAGTCCTCAGGACAGTTATGGCACCATTGTGTGCCCCACAGGTTGAATGAAGCAGGAGGCCTGTCTCTTGAAACAGTTCAGTTCAAAGTGCTCTGGCTGCTCTCCCTGGTATTGGTAAGAGACTTACATATGTCTTCAAATGAGTGGTGTTTTGGCAGCACCCTGACTGTGTGTTAATTCCTTTCTCGGCAAGGGAACGGCCTTCCTCACTTTATGAGTAGGAAAGCTAATAGTGCTCTAAAGCAATTCGGTCCCCTGCTTCTCTACACCCAAGTGCTGCATTGCTGAGCAGTCTGGATCATCTGGCCCTTGACAAACCACTCACAAAGGCCCTTTCTGAATGTTGACTTAGTCTTCCTTGGAGGAAAGGGGTGCCAGACAGCAGTAGTCCCCACTGGCAGCTTTGCACAGCCATAAAGTTAAGTGTACAGTAGAAACAAATGCATGTTCCTTGGAAATGCACTGGCTGCATCCCAGGAAGCAGGCTCACTTCTTCTTACAAGGACGGAAAGTGCTGCTTTGTATCTGTGACCAATCCCTGTATTCTGAGGTGGTCCAACAGTGACCCACAGAGCAGAGTGGGCAACCAGCAGCCCCAGGTCCACATAGGACAAGGAGGGAGGAAAATGGGGGAAGAGGGAGATGTGAATAAAGAGAAAGCGAGACAAGGGAGTAGCAGTTAGAGAGACAAGAGTGTGAACCACTCCAAAAGTACCTCAGCGCAGTGTCCCGTAAACCCCAATTTCAAACCAGTGGTCTTCAGGAAATGATGTGACTTTAATTCTGCTATTTGGTATGTTGAGGGTAGGAAGGGCCCAGTGTGTTTCTCTGTACAGTGCTAGCACAGTTCATGCTTTCAGATCATCACAATAGCTCCAAGAGTTTATACTGGATTACCAGGAAATGCTGCCCATTCTGCTTCTGGCTGCCATGGGCTTAGCATTGAACCGTACACATTCACTAAAAATGGAGGGCAGGAGAAAGGCAGGGCCAGGACTTTTGCTGCATATCTGAAATCTGGGCATTGAGTGGGACACCAGAAAAGGGTATTGTACAATTGTATGCAAATAGACAATTGAGATGACAAGGACCCCTGCATGGTCGAGGTGTCCTCACATAAAGTGCCTTTCCATGTACATGCATAGCTGTACCTTTGCAGAATCCCACGCAGTGTGCAAGTGTCAGAGGTATAGCAACCTCAGGGGCAGGGCTAGGAGAACACAGCACCATCTCCCTTTATGTGTATACATGGAGGCACACGTGAGGAGGGCAATTGTGCCTTCTGATTTTAATCTTTTGAGATTCCACTTTATGTTCTCACATTTCACTCTTATGACATTGGTAGCTGTTGTAATAGTTCTGTGTAGGGCTGCATAATACTTCCCATAAATTTCATCTCTCCAGTTCTTTGTACTATTAGCCTGCTTATCTTGTTGTGACTGCTTCATTTGCTGATTGTGGGAGCTACAAGTAATGAGACATATCTTCTAATGCTTTGTGATGAACAAAGGTTGGCTTTCAGTTAGGGAACATGAAAAATTGAGCTTTTTAACAAGTAATTTTTATTAAATTCTTATTGTAATAATACAAATCTATAAGAACAAGAAGACAAACAAAGAACAAAAAAGCTAATAACAAGAAATTAATCTTTGTGAGTATGTGTGTTTATGTAAAAAACTGGCAGAAACATAACTCCTATTGCAAATGATATGTTCCATCATGAACATATCATTTCGTGTACCATCATGAAATCTGAGGGTTTAAGTAGTCTGTAAGACTTCTTAATCCAACTATTGTGTTCATCTGTTAAGGCAGTTCTTACCATATTTAATCTTCTTTGAATGGAAAGTGTAGGAGGAAGTAATTAAAAGTTGTGAATGGTCATTTTGATAAAAGATTATATTATTAAGCTGCAAGTCTACATGTATTTGGTAAGTCAAAATGGCTGCAAGAATGTAGCAGAAACCCCAACTAATTAGTGAGAAATAATACATCACAGCTGATCCAGTGTAAGTAAGGTGTCATAGTCATTACTTAAAATTCATAATTAGTAGTCAGTGCAGATAAGAGCTCTCTTGAATCATTACAGCAGCTGGACTCTCAACATGATCAGGTGTTTATGGGAACAAGATGATAACAAATGTGGTGAGGGGGGTTATTCTTTCGTTTGTTTTTTTAAAAAAATGTGTGTTTTTATGCTGTAAAGCATCCTGTGATCCTATGATGAAGGGTGGTGTATGAATTAAATAAATAAATAAAAATCCTTTTTCAGACTGAGGGTTGGTTTTTTTTAATGTTGGAATTCATAAGTATAACTTTAAATGCCTGAGAATTCGTTTTTACGGTAATTATTTTGCTCCTTCAGGACAGCCGCTTTCTCTCCTCTCACTTGTGCTTGTTTATAAACAGACAACCTGGCGTCAGCATGAAAATAAATATGCATAATTTGGTATTTACTGGTTGTCCTAATCATCTCCCTCATAACAGAGATAGTGGGACGAATTCAACATGGTGATAAGGAGATCATTCCATCAGTGCAAGCATTTCTGCTTTTCTGGTAGAACAATCTCCCCTCCACCCCCTGTTATGGGGGTTCTTCTGACCCCCCCAAGCCAATTTGGGGGTGCATGCTGGGAAGAGAACCAGCCTTTGCTCAGGCTTCCACTAGTAGGACCTGTTTGTTGAACCTGACCCAACAAATGGCTTAAAGAGGTGCTTAAAATGTATGGAGGTTCTGCTTCCTAGTCAAGACAATTCATGGTGACATTTCCTCCCCCCGCCTGCACCCATTCTTGTTCTTCCAGGCTGCAGCATATAGCAAATGCAGTATGTCAGTCAATCTAGTTGCTAAACAGCTGCCTCTTGCTCTTGAGTTGAATATCAATCAAATGAAGAATGCAATTTCTGCTGTTCAAGACCTGTTTAATTTGCCAGGATGCTGTTGCTTTTTGGAGACATTTGCCCTCTGATTGTGTGCAACTTGTACACCAAGGTGGCTGGAAAATTTGGTGCGCATTAAGCTGTGCTGTGTGTCTGTACAAAAGCCGTTGGCTTCTGAGGGACCAGCCTCTGGAATTAAGCAGTCCCCATTTAATGAAGCCTCATCAACCTAGAAAATAACTCATACGATGTTAAGTCAGGTGGACCTGTCAAGATGTCCTACACTTTGAGACCACCAACTGTGGCCAAGAGGGAGTTCCAGATGTCTTTATAAAGCAGCCTGACCCTAAGACCCTGTTTCTTAGGAGGCACCATACGGGCCCATTCTCTGACTTCCTGCCTTTTCCTCTCCCGTTGCCATTGGGTCTGTAGCATCCATTGCTGTGCTAGGCCACCAGTGAGCAATGGGAGCAGCTTTTGATGGCCTCAGGGCAGGAGGTCTGACAACAATATTAATGAAGCAATATTGCTCTAAAGACTAGAGAGTGTGTCTTTTACTCCTAAAGATGCCAGTTCTCATGAACACAAACATGTCACACAGGGATTGCTGAGAGCAACGAGGTGTGCTGTCATTCCAAGACAAGGCCTTCATAAAGCATGTCTTTCTGTCTGCCTTTCCAGTGCTGAGCGGGCAACAGCTGTGCTGCTGGCAGATCCCTGTTTCCAGCTCCGTTCTATTCAGTACTTGTTGGGGAACACGGAGCCTCTAGTCCTGGGGATGGCATCAGCTTCTGCTGACAAGAAACATTTCTCCCTGCAGAGCTGTAAGTATCTCCTCTGATTTGCTGTGCTTAACATAAGCCATGAGTCGCTTGTTCCTGCATGGCTCCTTGTTGCTTGCCACTTTGCCATTTGGGTAACTCCTAGGTGCCTTTTGTAGAAAGGGTGATCACTGAGATCTCTGCTACAGAGCTTGTAAACTGCTGTCTTGTGTCTCCTCCCTCCTTGCCTGTCCCTGCTCTTCACAGATGCTTTGTGTATTTGAGGCCACCAAATATATTTGCCCTGTGGCAACAACATGGGAATAACTCCCTGTTTTCCTCTTGCTGTGCCTCTGCTCTCCAACAGCAACAACTTTTCCATCCTGTTTCCACAGGCATATGGTTGACTACTCTGAGAATAGGATGATGAACTACATGAGCCCATGGGCCTGATGCAGCAGGGCCCTTCTTACATTTCCTAAGAAGGATCAGCTAAGAATTCAGACAAAAGAATAGGTTTAAAAGGGGGGGGGGTGTATATAATATGTAAGCTAATTAGCCTCTCTTCTAAGAAATATTCAAAGCTGCTTTTCCATAAAGCCATATGGAAAAATAAAGCCACACCTTAAAATGCATCTGCTGTAAAATAACAACACAATAAAACAAGATAAGACACAACACAACACAATAAAACAAGATAAGTCACAAATTGGGTGGTGTGAGCTGACTGTAGCTCGATGCATAGAGCAGGTGCAGGGTATCCTTGAGGGGGTTTAGCAGAGCAATGTGGACTTGTGGGATGCCCAGTGGTAGGGCACAGGATTCAGCCTTCTTACATTTCCAGGTAAAAGGATCAGGTAAAAAGGGATGTGAAATAGTTTTTCCCAAGACCCCCTAGAGCTGCTGCCAGTTAGAACAGTAAACTATACGAGGCTGGATTGACTCAAGGGCCTGCCTCAATAGAAGGCAGATTCCTGCATCAGCAATGCCAGCAATAGAGGCAGCTTATTCTTCAGCTGCTCAGGCCTACTGTCCTGTGGCACAGCAGAGCAGCACATGGCACTGCTTACGGTTCCCCGGAGGGACCAGTCGTGGCTGTGTAGAGTACCCACACTGTGCATCCGCCCCACTGTGTGTGTTTTCAGAGAAGAAGAAGTTTGCATCTTTTCTTATTTTATTTTCACTTAACTTTGCCCCACAGCCCATTTTAAGGATCCATTCCTATTCGCTGGGTAGGATGGCAGCAAAAAAAATTTCTATAGCGAAAAAATACGTACTGTTATGTATGCATTTGCATACCAAACTGCCACATGCCATCTCTTAAAAGAAATGTGTGTCCAGCGAGAGAGAGAGAGAGAGAACCAAGCTCCTGTCCTTGGCTCTGCCCATGCCCTTGAAGTTTGCTGAGATAGAGGAAAGCAATTGGAGCGCTGAGATGGAGGAAACCGTGATCCCTAAGGAATAGTGCAGGCTTTATTTACACAACCTCTAGAAACTGTTAGTTCCATGGAGATCTTGAGCTGATGACGAAATAAGGCATTATGTGATTGGGGTAGTGGTGCAGAGCTGCTGAAGTGATTGAGAAGTGTGGAAGATTACTGCCGCAGGCAGCAAATCTTTCTCTTTCTTTTAACCTCTGCTGAATTGTGGCCATTGTGATTTATCTCACTCTCTCTATGAAAGGCTGGCTGAAGGCCTCCTTGCCTCAGGCTTGCGCGGGGGCGGGGGGGATTTCCAGTTTCTGTTCTCCAGCTGTGAATGCATGCAGACCAGGGCCAGCCCTACCATTAGGCAGAGTGAGGCAGATACTGTGGGATAGGGAGCAACAGCAAAGTGCTAAAGGGGAGAGCCGTTGTGTGCAGGGCCCGCTCAAGATAATTTGCTGCCTGAGTCAAAGAACTAGATGATAGCCTCTCCCCTCCCTCACCATTCCATGCACAGAAGTTGACTGGACTGAAAGCTGCATCAGCATTTGTGATGGGATAGCATATTTCAGCACCTGAAGGCAGCAAGCTAACTTAGGAAGGTGCAAGACAGGCCACATGGCACACACAGCTCTGTCCTCCCAAGGTAGGGAGCTGCCAAAAGGACACTGGAGGACTGGCCAGGGGATGTTGCTTCTCCAGCATCTGCTGCCTAAGAGAAAGATTCTCTGTTGCGCTCTGCCTAATAGTAGGACTGGCCCTGTGTGATTGCCGTGCAATCTGCCCTACGCCCACTGTGCTAGGCTGCTGTCCTTGGGTGCAGTGGAGGACCTCATTGTTACTGTTGAACTAAGATTCAGTTGCCAGTCTGGTTGGATATTATACATGGCATGGGAAGGAGGGTGTCATCTTGTTCTTCAGATCTCAGGCAACAAAACATCTTAGTCCAGCCTTGATAAAAAGCAATACACTTCCAGGTTTTTACAGAACTGAGGCATCTTAGAGAGGCCATTTAGCCAATATGATAAACCACATCTTAGCTCAAGTATGATCTCTGGTATTTTCCCTTGTGAATCTCTGCTGAGCCCAGGAAAGCTACATCCAAGAGAAATGGAAGGGGGTAATGACAATTACTCTACCATGTCCAAATATGCTCACTGTTGAGTGCTTGGGAAAATTTTCAAGCAGTACTATGGCAGGTTGATGATGATCCTCTGCTGGAAAAAAAAAGGAAAGTAATATTAGAAAGTGCTCTGGGTTTACTGTTAACTGGGAACCCTAAAGCTCGGGGGATGCCTCACATGGAACAAGACTGTGCCTTGGGGTGGTTGCTGCTGTATTCAAGTCTACAGGGATTATAACCACTGTCCTTTCCTTCCCGCTAATGTCATTATTAAGTGGGACTTCCCTGCCTGCCAACTGCAGGTTCCCTTTTCCTGCTGATAGTGTGAAAACGTGTGCTAGAGGGAAGGCAGTAGCCTGCAGAGGACACCACAGGCAGATTCTCTTTTGTTTTCCGCAATGCACTGTGCATTATATCTTAAAGAGGCACTGTTAATTGTTTCCCAGAATGGAGCATGCTGAGTCCCCTGCTCCTCCCCCGTCAGTCTAGCATTACCTACTGTTGCACCCTCTTGCCTCACTCTGAATTCCCTTACCCTACAGCAAAGTGCTTGTGTTCCCATCCTATTTCTGGGCTGTGGAGGGAATGTTCCCGCCCCACCCATCAGAGAGTGTTTGTCTAAAAGCCTGATTCCAAAAATGCATGTACTTGTGTATCTGCCAGCAGCAGCACCTATGCTGATACTGAGCTGGCCCAGCGGCTGATATTCTCTGCCATAGGCAGTCTTTGCAAATATTAGATCCGCTTCTGAAGATTGCTTCATAGACTCGGGTGTATGGGCATGGCCAGAGTTGCCCTGTGCCTTCTCTGCCAACCATTTTTCCCCTGCTCTACCCAGTAAGGAAAACTATGCTAGTTCTCGCAGGCGCTTTGCTGTGTCAAATCCCAGAGGCCTAAGCAATCCAAAGAGGCAGAGGCAGAGGTCAGAGGCAGTAATGCTTCTGAATACCAGTTGCTAGAAACTGCAGGAGGGGGAGGTGTTGTTCACTGTGAGAACAGGATGCTGGAGTACATGGGCCATCGGCCTGATCCAGCAGAGCTCTTCTTGCGTTCTTATGAAGGCTCCCCCAGAACAAACACGTGCTCATCAGAAATGTGAGGGGTGGAGAGAGAAGCGGGGGAGGGTTATGCAGGAGTATGCATCCTTCAGAAGATCTTTTCTCACATATTGCAGCTGGAGCCCTTAATGGCACTGGCAATAATGTTGCTTAACCTTTGTAGGATCACTCCTATGTTCCCCCTCATGGGTTGCTCAGATAGGAAGCTTTGATTGCCTTGTGACAACTGAAGAGTTTTCAGCCCTTTCATGGATGCCTTGCCACTCCCGATGCAATATTTAACCTCCATTTCCTTGGCATCGTCTTGAGGACTTGGTCATCTTTGATCACATGGTCTATGGGGCTCTCAAAGCTTGCATATTTTAAAACATAGACCAGTATTTCTCATCAGCACTCTAAATCTCTGGGTTGTCTAATTGTAGCAAGAGTTGTGGCCACAATATGCCCAGGGAAGCTATACCTGCATAATGCTTTCCATGCATGCTGTCATCTGGTGGCTTTTGAGAACTCTACCCTTGTCCCTGTCCCATAGATCACTACTGCGCAAAGCCGTTTTCCTCTGTCCTGTGATAACACTGAGAACAAGGTGCCTCACTTGGTTAACAGATCAGCTCATGCTGGGCTCTGCCACCATGTGGCCAAACACCTCCACCGCAGCTTCATTTTAATCCCTCCCAACTAGTCATTGGTGGGATGGGGCTGAAAAAAGAAATCCGGGGCAAGGCCCCCCACACCCCCTGCTCTGCATAGTAGAACCTGTGCCTCCCCCCCCCACTCTGCTGCCACTTGTCCTTCCTTTATCATTAATCTCTCTGTTTTTCTGCAGACACTGATTACATCAGCCAGGAAGAGCTGGCCAAGGTAGAGCAAATGCTGGGCCACCTCAGCGAAGAGTCCAAGCAGGCTGCAGCCTCCACCTTGGTAAGCTTCCACCTAATGAACTGAATGTGTGTGGCCACTTGCCCAAGGCACCCTCCATAGCACCACCCCTCGCAGGACCTCAACCGAGGCAAAAGATCAAGCACCAGCCCTTGCTGCATTGCCTGAAGGAAGTAGAATAATAGAATCATAGAGTTGGAAGAGACCACAAGGGCCATCGAGTCCAACCCCCTGCCAAGCAGGAAGTGAAGGCGCAGCATTCACAGGGTCCTGCAGATACAAGGGCCATTACTGACCTTGCTTGGCAACACTGGGTGGCTCTGTTTCTTGGGTACCTGGTTTGGCTTGGACATGTTAAAACCATATGGGGTAAGTGTCCACGTTCCATAGCAAAGGTTGATGCTGACCTCTAATGCTGTAGGGTAGCAATACCCAATGTGGTGCCCTCCAGCTGCTGCTGGACTCCAGCTCCCATCACTGCTGACCATTGGGAGTCCAACAATATATTGGCATCACCCTCATAACCACCCCTGCTTTAGGGCTAGTTCTGAGCCATCTGTAAGGACAGTGTGTTTTCCTGTGGAAGCAGGATCTGAGAATGGGCACAGGTAGATGAGTAGCATACATATGCACAGGTGCTAAAGCACACTTACTAAGCTAATAATATCCTCAACTTAAGCAGGATTAAGCAGGGGTGGCTCTTCTTTTTTTGGGCGGAGGGTCCATTCATCCTTGGCCCCTGCTCTGAGGTTTACATGCCAGTTGTGGGGGTGCCCACCCTTACCACTTTCATGCACACATACATAACACACTCAAGAGGCACACAGCCCCCCCACCACCACCAGCTGATCCATGCTGATCAACTGAGGAAATTGGGTTCTTATCATCCCCCATCAAATAATCAGCCTGATGACTAGGAAGGGGGAACATCGAAGGCTCTGAAGCCCACCTACCTCATACCAAGTGTATTTCACTGTTTTCCCCCTTTTTCTGGCACTGCCAAAATTGGTGGTGGGGAGTCAGACAAAAACTGACTGAAGGGTCAGAACAGGCCCCTAAACCAGGGTTTAGCCAGCCCAGCAGTAGTACAACATTGAATGAATATGAGAGTCAAAATTCCTTTGCTTTGTGCTCACTTTACAAGGTCACCGAGTACAGCACTTACTTATGACCACTGAAATATGCTTGTTCTGTGTGTTCTTCACCACCTGTAATCTGCAAACCCAGCAGCCAAGCAGATATCCCAGTGGGAAGGAGTTCCACTGTCTTCAGGGAAGTGAGGCCTTAGAGCTCCATTCTCCCTCCCCTACCCCCCCACCCAACCCAAATATTTGCCCAAACAATTCCAATTTCTTTTGAAATTCTGAACCTTGGAAGCAGAATAAACTGTTCAAGATGAATTTGCGAAATTGAAGACACAGAACTGGGTTTCTTTGTTGAAAAAAAAATTGGACTGGATGGGCATGGAGGGAGGAGGAGCTTAAGCACCACAGAAGCTACCCAGATGGACTCTGGCTGCTGAAACAGCCCCCGCGTGTTGCTCTGTCTGGGTGACCTCCAGAGAGAAGCTGTGATCCAGGAAGCAACCTGATCTCTGCCAGGGGTAGGATCTGAATTATTAATGTGGCTGCTCATCTTCCAGCTGCAGTTTGGAGCTGCATAAAGGCTGCTGCAGGAGGACAGGGTGGGGATGGGGTGGGAGAGAGAGCTGATGGGATGGGAACACACTGTCCCTGGGCTCAGTAGGAACTCATGCTCTTAGCCTAGGCCAACCCCGGGACAGGAAACAAACCTTCATTAAGAACCTCAAGCTAAGCTGAACTCTGTACATTCTTTGCACAGGGAGACAAGTGCAGAGAAGTTGACTAGTCCCGTATATTCTTTACTACTGCTTCTGCTGCTGAGATTATTAGCTCTCCCAAAATTATATTGAAAGATAGCAGGATATGTATAGGTGCAATTAACAGTCTTCTTTAGAGGCAGAGCTCATGGTCCGTGCTCCAAGGGGGAGATTCATAAGAGATACATTTATATTGTTATCTTTTCGAAACTTTTTAAAAATCTCACTTTCTCCCCCTAGTGGCAGCAGTCTGCTCACTGGGATTCCCTCTCCTCTTGAACAGACAAGGCCCTCCCTTCCATTATGACATCATCTGGGAGGAGTCCTCATAATACCCAAAGGAGTGCAGTCCCTATGGTCATCAGCATTTTTATAGAACTCCCCAGTGAAAGACGTTACATTTAAAAGAAGAGGAAATAAAATTAATAGCTTACTTTTTAAAAACACCCTTCCCCTGATTACAGAGCATAGTTGGCAAGGAAACGTGGGCTTCACTCCACAGGCCAGGGCTTCACAGCGCAGTGGCAGTGGGAGAGAGGTTTATCCGCTAATGTTCCTATAACATTTTGCACCAAGAGCGAGACAGACCTATCACACTTCCCCTTTAGACACCCGGGGCCTAATCAGGCCATGAGGAGGAGCAATCAAAGTTAGGACACTGCCCTGTGAAGAACAGGACACAGGAGGCTAGAATTCCTGTTTTCTCCTCTTTCCTTGGCCATGGAGGTTCATTTAGCCCTCCTGAGAGAGTAGAGCCCTCATAGCTGATAGTGGAATCTTCCTGGAGCCATTTCCCCTCCTACCTCACTGGCAACACTCTTAGAGAGTTGCCGCATGGATCAAAGCAACACAAGTGGTTCTGATCCAAGATTTGCAGCATGTATCTTAAGTAAGCCCTGGCATGAAGTGTACGAAGCCAACCAGCCATTTCAGTTTCAAGCGTCTAGTGCAGAACCTTCATGTTATTAACTGCTAATGAGCTGCTGTTCTGCCGTGAGACGCCTTGCATTGCCCCATGATGTGGGCTGGGTGTTGGCAACTGCCAATAAGCTGAGTGGTGTGTTGCTTCTTTGCAGCCCACCAGTGAGGAGGACCTGTGCCCCATCTGCTACGCGCATCCCATATCTGCCGTATTCAAGCCATGCTCCCACAAGTCCTGCAAGTGAGTAATCCCTTGGGGGATGTGGGCTTTTCTCTACTTTTGCTTTCTGGTTGGATGGAAGGGGTCCTAGAAGGTGCCCCAGACCATAACTGGAGATTTAATTAACAAATTTTGCCATTTGAACTCTCTGAAGCTTCCTAACTGAAATCTCCTTTTTACTTGTTGCCCTAATGGAAAGACACAGCAGCACGATGCTTCTGAATAGCTACTTAGGCCAGCTCTCCCATACGCAAGGCTGTGACTGCACTGCACATGCAGATTAGATTCAACTGATTTGTTTGTTTTTTAAAGCTAGCATTTTAACCTTTTGGGCTGCAAAGTTTGGTTGCTAAAGTGTGCCATTTGTATTTAAATCTTAGAAGCCATGGGGAAGGCTGATCAGGATTCAAACTGGTTGGGGGCAGGGGAAGACTTCAGTGTCTCCCATTCCTCTTAAGTCATTACCATGGCTTAGCACATGCCCCCAAAACAAATTTGTGTAATTTGTTTTATAGAGAAGCTGTAGAATTTGATTTTAAGAGGAAAGTGGGCATTATCTTGCATGCACAGGACACTTGCACTCATTTAGACCCAGCAAGGGGCTTTTAGGTACTAGATACGTATTGTTGGGCCAAAGCTCGGCCCGTAGCTGTGAACAAATGTCCAAGGCCTCCTGCTCTTGTCTTTCTAGAGCCTGCATCAACCAGCACCTGATGAACAACAAGGACTGCTTCTTCTGCAAAGCCACCATCACGGGTGTGGATGATTACATGAAGCCAGCCACCTCCTAGTGCCTGGACCCTGCAGGGCAGGGCCGCATGCCCAGGCAGCTTCTCCACAAGATGGACTCTCCTTGCTTCGAGAGCACCTCTCTCAAAGGCGGCTGCTGTTCAGCACAGCTGAGCTCAGTTGTGTGTTTTTTTAATTTATAACACTTCTTGCAGGCCAGGCACTGCCATATGCATCCCCTCGGCCACATCATATCCTTCAACCCCCCTGAATTTAGGTACACTTCCTGTTGCTGTCATTGACTCCAAGCCAGCAGGCACTGGGCTTTTCCCATGGGGCATGTACAAGGGGGCTGAACATGCTCAGGTTTTCTACCTCAGCCTGAATCTGTAGCTCCTTTTCTGCATTTGCCCCAGGAAGCCTGTCTCGTACTGTAACTGGGACACATCCCCTTTGGTGTGGTGCTTTTCTCGATGGGGTAAAAGCTGATCTCACAGGCAACATCGCTCCTGTGGGCCCAGCTGGCCACAAGCCAAGTGTGTTTTTTGCTGCAGCGCTTAGCAGCTGTTTTGACAAGTGTGTGTGTTGCTCAGAGTTGGTTGAGATATTTATGTGGGCATATCGTGCAGCAGCCTACCCAGCTGTGCCACCTGATATGCTTTGGTGACGGAGGGAGATATTGACAAGCCATTCTCCCACCTGCAATCAGATGCGCTGGTAAGTGAAAGATTGTACCATCTGTCCACTTAAACATTAGACTCTGCTCTTTGTGCATATAGCTCCTTTGCAGGTAGGGACTGCTAGATACGCATAGCAAAGACACAAGGCCCAGTTTTTGGTCTGGGGAGCTTAGTGAATGCAACAGCAGGCACACTATGCCATGACTAACAGAAGTGCAGAGATGAAGCCCACAACAACCAGAGGAATGAGTCTGAATAGACTCCCAAGCTTCTCCAAGAAAAGAAAAACAGATACAGTAGGGGCCAGAGTTCGTCCCATGCATTGTATTCTGGTTGGGAGAAGTACGAGCTAGGTTGATCTTTATGGGCTACTGCAGGGGTGAACCTGATTGCACTGCTCTCTTCCACCAGCAGAAGGTGCCCATGGCACCAGCCCTTCACTGTGTGACCAGGCTGCCTGTACTATCCAGGAGCAGACAAGGATGGTTGCTGTTTTTTAATTTACTAACTGTGTGTGACTTGTAACCAGAAGTGTCGGGGAGGGCAGCAAGCATTGTGCTTGAAGCAAGGAATTTTAACTTATGTGCATCTATGATTGTCTCTCTCTCCCACCACCCTCCAAAGTGGAAGGGGTGTTAACTTCCATACAATGGAATATTATTAAATTATTATTCCTTAAGGTGGTGAGCTATGTGTATTCTTCTCTCCATTTTATGGAGCACTGTCCTAAAGGTTGGCACAGCAGCAGTGCAAGATGTGATTGGCTGCAAGGAAGGCAGCGGTAAAAGTCAGCTGCCATACAAAACTGCCATTGTTGTTCCCCAAGAGGAGTTAAAGAAAACATATGACACACCACAGCTCCCATTCTTCATGACAATATAATTTCATTCCCCGTCCCCATTAATTGACAGAGCCCTGTCCAGAGTTTTTGAATAGTAATAGTTAGTGATTATTGGCCATATTGAGGGAAGAGAGAGGGATCAGTCTCTGTAAGGCAGTAGAGTTCCAAAGAAGAGGATTGTATTCTGTCTTCCCTTTGTGCAACATGAGCTGCACATGTTATCCTGAAATAAAAGCACAGCATGCTGTTCTTTCTCCTCACCGGGCCTGCCTGGGACTGTTCTCTTGCAGCAGCTGAACTCCTACTGCAGAACCACACAAGCAAGCATTTTCCTCTTTGCACATTAGGGTTGCTTTCCAGTAGTAGCTCAATGGCCTGTGGCACTGGACAACCCCTGGAGCTGGCCCAGGTCATTGTGCCTTATGCTAAGCAGTGATTCTGAGGAGCACTCCAGCCAGCTTACAAACCTCCTTATCCCACTACACTCCTAGGATTCCAGCAGAAGGTTAGTATTTTCTCAGCATAAAAGTCAACAAGGAGCCCCCGCTCCCAAGGCACAGGGTGGGGATTCCCCTTGTAAGAGGGTAAGACAGGGAGGGCCCTCTCAGCAGGTCCAATACTCAAGGCCCAGGACTGCTACATGATGATGCGTGGCTCCGGTACAGACTCCGCAATGGATTTGTGAGGCAGCACGTTGGCACCATTGAGGTAGAGTTCATCGTTCACAATGACATCCTCTCCCAGCACTGACACATTCTCCATCCGTACCTGAGGAAGGGCGTGACATACAGTTAGACAACTCTATGCTGAGCTGAGGGGAAGTAGTATGTTACAAGATAGACTTAGGCTAAGGCAGTTACTTGCCTGCATGGTACAATCCTATGGCTACTCAGGAGTCAGTTTCTAACAGGTTCTGCCCTTGCTTTTCTGGCTCTGGGCTGCTAATTAAAAGCAGGAGCAGCCAGAATGAGGTGCCATGATAATTATACCTGTAGAGTTTCCCTAAATCTTACTCAAATTGCCACTGAATCTAGTACCAATTCAACTCATAGGGAAAGGACAGCTTGATACCCGGCACAAAGCAGCACTGAAAGATATTAAATTGGGACTTTATAGGGCCAGTTTCCCTGTTATGAGTGCAGCTGTCATAATAATAAGGGTATTGAGTATGAACACACAACCACTGCAAAGCTACAAGTCCATCATGAGGGAGAGAACAAACATGCAGGCATGTGAAGAAACTACACAGTAGCATTTGTGTGGACTGTGCACTCCAGGTCACTCATCAGTAAAAGAACTAGTTAGTCTTGCTGAGATGCAGCTCTGACCAACAGTGCAATTCTTAAGTCCCAGACACACTGGCTGGGAGAGGTTAAGATATGACCTGATCCCCCCACCCTTGTGGCTCAGGTGGCCTTAAGCTGGCGACTTCACCTGACTGAAGTAAGCTCTCCTGGCACAAGCTATCCCAGTGTGCAAGGCAAAAAGGGGGCATGTTAAGGCCAGCAAACAGGCACATTGGGGCCACCAAAAGGAATAAACAAAATTATCCTGCATTCCAGCTCTCTCCATTTACTGGTCCTGCCCAAAGAGGTAACATTTCCCCCACAGAAGAGCAGAAAATTCCCTCAACCTACAGCAGCTGGGCTGCAGCTTCACTTTCCCCAGTGTATATCTGGGATTGATGAGGATTGCTCTGTCACATAACTCACCCACTGGCCTACAGAGGAGCTCCAGCCAACAATGCAGGACTCCAGCCACGAATGAGACCGGATTCGCGACCCCTTCAGCACAGTGCAACGTTTGATCCGAACCCCGTCCTCTATCACCACTCCTGCCCCAATGGTGACATTGGGACCAATACTGCAGTTCAATCCAATCTTGGCAGTTGGGTCCTGAAGTTGGAGGGGGGATGAAAGTAAATTGGTTTTTCTTGAGCAGCTTCCACAGCTCTGGTCTGAGAAGTAGCTTCCTCCTCCTCAGAGGAAACTAGATGGGAGAGAACAACATTCCCTCACAGCTCTAGTCCACAAGATGGTAGATGTAATATCAAGAGCTGCTGTTGCCTTGCTCAATATACTACCAGTTTTAGATCAGCCTTTAATGAAGTGCTGCCCACCCTCGCTCTAAAGAAATACAAGAATAGAATTACCACTAATACATTCCCCATGAAACCTGGTCCTGAGTGCAGCCTCTCGGGATGTTTCAGCCGTAGATATTGCAGATACATGCACATGCCGGTCAGAAAGTCTTTGGGCTGCCCAATGTCCATCCAGAACCCTGTGGTGACAAACCTGCGTTAATAAGACACCTGTCTCCATTGATGAACCTTATACCAGCCTTCCTCCCCGAAGGCAGCATATAGCAAGATGTGCAGTGAAACCGCATTACATTACAGTGGTATCTCGGGTTAAGTACTTAATTCATTCTGGAGGTCCGTTCTTAACCTGAAGCACCACTTTAGCTAATGGGGCCTCCTGCTGCTGCCACGCCGCCAGAGCACAATTTCTGTTCTCATCCTGAAGCAAGTTCTTAACCTGAAGCACTATTTCTGGGTTAGTGGAGTCTGTAACCTGAAGCATATGTAACACTGTATTTCATTCAAACATTGCCCTAGAGGGCCCTTGCATGTTATGTGGTATCTTCCACATCTTGATCTTATTTTTACTTCTCAACTCCAGTTCCAGGTCCTCACTGACTTAACATCTAATTGTCTAATACGCCCTCTCCTCAAATCACTGCCTACATCTGTGAGAGCCCCTTAGGATCAAAGTACCATTCCAAATCCTTCCATGTGCCCTTACCCTGCAGTTCCATGGCATAGAGTTGTCCTTGTTCTGCCATCACTGGGAATATCTCCTTCTCAATCGAGGTCGGCCGCAGCTAAGGGAAGGCAAGAGTACTACCAGTTGGCCATTTATGTTGTAAAGACTAGAGATGTACTGTTCCCACGGACATCATCATCCTTAATCTCACCGGCATGAAAGGATGAGATGCCCAACTAAAACCACAACCCCAAACACCCCAGCCAGTCTGCCCTGTGCAAGATCCCCGTTCCACCCTTCCGGCCTCATACCTCAATCCGCTGTAGGATGCTTGGGTTTAAGATGTACATGCCAGCGTTGATCTTGTTGGAAACAAAAACTTGGGGTTTCTCCACAAAGCGGTGTATGCGCCCTGTATCTGACTCACACACCACGACGCCGTATTTGGAGGGCTCCTCCACTTTGGTCACCTGCAAGGCAAAGTTGGCATCACACCCAGCCATGGTACTCGGAGGGCACAGAAAGAGCTCTATTGAACTGCCATGCCTAGTTTACTATCCCAATCTCTTATTTTAAAAAGAACCCCATGAGCAAAAGAAAGGATAGGACACAGAAGACCTTTACTCCAACCACTTCTGTTTTTGCATTATAGAAAGATATGGGTGTGCAGTTCATCTATAAAATAAGAACACACACCCTAATTCTTTATGAACTAATAAGTGTGCTCCTGTGCATGTAAACAAGGGGAGGCATTTATAACACCCACAGGAGGGGCTTAATTTTTTTTTTTAAGTGGGTTGCAGGGGGTTGGATTAGATGTCCCTTGGAATCCTTTCCAACTCTACAATCCTATGATTCTCCTTTGTTCCTGCAACTACAGTTTTTGCCAAGTATTAAGGGTCTGTGGAAGTGATGGAGCTCTTTCCGCCTATGTCTCCAGCTGGCCTGCTAAACTTAACTTTCTGGCAGCTCTGCAACCAACAGAAACTAAATTGTCCAAGGATCCATGAGCAATTCCAAGCAAAAGAGAAAGGGGTACACCCTTTGGCTTTCCAAAGATGTTGGCAGACTACAGTTATCATTATCCCTGACTATTGGCTCATGCTGATGGGAGCTGGAATCCAGCAACCTCTGGAGGGCCACTCCTGCAATGGAGCAATGGAGTGGGTGCCCCTCAGATACTTACCACAATGGTGCCCTCTTTTCCATGATGCCTGTGGAAGTGCACCATGTCTTTGAAGGGGAAATCGCAGATCACATCACTGTTGAGCACAAAAAAAGGCTCTGCATTCTCGGTCAACAGCTCCCGCGCTAGTGCCAGGGGTCCAGCTATGGAGGAAACCAGAACCCTCAATATTCACCTATTCATGTGCCCTTCAGAAACAACAGCCAGCATGCACCGCTCAACCCCATCCTATATAGCTCCTGATCAGAATAAGTAGTACCCAATCCTTCACCTGCATATAGCCAGGACACTCCAGGTTGGCACAAGTTTTGATTCTGATCCCACATTTACTGCCCCTATAACCTCACTTCTCCACAAGAAAGTGGCTGCTTCAGTTACCTGTGCCCAGTGGTTCCTTCTCATGCGACAAGGAAATGTGAATGCCCAGCTAGGAAACAAAGTAGAATTTGAAAAACAGAATTAGAAGATGCGCACCACCAATGGAATATGTGTGCCAGTGACCTGGTTATATACCCTTCCCTTAGTCATCAGATTTTCATAAATCCTCTCAAATAGAACTAGACAACAATATCAATATTATTCAATCATGAATTTATGGTGTCCTACAGATTGCAGGCTCCCTGGCTTTGTGGGGGTACTTGTTCTAATGAAGCGACAGATGAACAGCATAAATTAAGATGAAATAACTAAACTTTACTTTCCCCCTTAGAAAGTCATGTAACACACCACCCACATTCGATAGCAAGTCCAGCCTCAGCGCCTAGGGCTTGCCGATCGAAAGGTCGGCGGTTCGAATCCCTGCGGCAGGGTGCGCTCCCGCTGCTTGGTCCCAGCGCCTGCCAACCTAGCAGTTCGAAAGCACCTCTGGGTGCAAGTAGATAAATAGGGACCGCTTACCAGCGGGAAGGTAAACGGCGTTTCCGTGTGCGGCTCTGGCTCTGGCCAGAGCAGCGATGTCACGCTGGCCACGTGACCCGGAAGTGTCTCCGGACAGTGCTGGCCCCCGGCCTCTTGAGTGAGATGGGCACACAACCCCAGAGTCTGTCAAGACTGGCCCGTACGGGCAGGGGTACCTTTACCTTTACCTTACCATCAAGTCCAACAGAATTTCAGCTAAGTTAGGTACACTAAGGGCCAGAGAGGTTGCTGCATTCACGATTACAAAGAGGAGGTTAGAATCAGTGGCGTAGATCCTCAGATAAGTTAACTTGAGGAAGTTCACAGAATGAAAGTTTCCTGTTCCCTCCTCCCCCTGAAAACCTCCCTAGAGCAATGGGGGGGGGGCGTGCTTGTAAAATGTGGGATGAGGCATGGAGGATGACTGATAACTGCCCTAAATTTGGCTTGAATCCTAAGGTAACTTCATAAAGTTCATAGAAGGAAGGTTTCCTAACTACTCCTCCCAAAGTCGCCTGCACTTTGTCCCACAATTGGGGACCCCATTCCTTCAGAGAAGCTATTGGAGAAGCACAGGTGGCTGTGGATGTAGATAGGAAATGGGAAATCTTCGTTCCATGAACTTTCTGAAGCTGTCTTGTCTTAGGATTCAAGCCAATAGGCACATGGCACCCTTGAAGCCCCAAAATAAAAAGAATGCAGTCAGTGGGTAGAATTCAGTGTTACACTAATTTGATCATTTTGTCAGCACAAGCGTATACGCTTTGCAAACAGCATGATCTCCCATCTCCTCCCCCCGTGCTCTTCAGTGGGTTCTCCCAACCTGCGAGAGCGTATTTGGGGAAGGCATGGGGGCACACAGGGCAAAGGGGGGAAGCCCCGTTGCACTTCCACTAGCAAATCAGTTGAATCTGGTCCCAATGTAACAATGGAGAGGGTGCTAAGCCTTTTATGCTGGAATGTCTGAAATAAGATGTGCATTAAAAGTATAGGTTGTATTTGGTGCAGCACAAAGAATACATTCCGTCAGCAGAAAAAAATATGCTTGTACTATGCCCCCCCCAACACACACTCTCTAAATATGTTCTGAAACCCTCTGGAATAGATTTGAAGACAGCACAGTGTATGGTGGGCGGGGGGGGGGGGTTTCCAATGCATTAGTACTAATCCTTGAGCTAGTGCATCTATTTTGTCTTCAAATAGTTATAGACAATAGGTTCCATGTATTTGAAAATAATAGGTTTCTGGCCAAAGTAATCTGCCAGTGAATCATATCAAATCACAAAAAGAGAGTGCTGTTGTTAAGAGTGTACCACTAGCTAGATCTTTACTGAAGGACAGTTTTCTTGCTTCTAACCAACACTTGTGTAGCTGGTATTGCCAATGAAACTGAATCCATAAACCTTCAGTTACAGGAAGCTACGAAAAGTGGTATGGCACGGTGCCAAGAAAAAGTCACACCCTGCTTTTTACAGTGTAGGAAGTGAGCAGCATTTGTAGATATACTTGCACAACATGCGCTTATTTTGGCTTAATTGGAATCAGTTAAAATTATAATATATTGTATAGTTGTAATCTAATTAAAGCTCATGCACTGCACTATAATTAATTTGAGTTTCACAAAGAGGCCCTAGCACATACAGGCTATCTAACTCAGCAAAGTCCAAAGCAAACCCCTTTCCTTGCAGTTGCAAAACTCCTCAAGAATAAAGTGAACTATCAAATACCCACCTCATGAACACTGAAATATAATCACTAGAGTTAGTGATTCACAAGGCTATGCTCTGTGAAAGCAGCATGAGTCTAGGTAAGGCTATTGAGCCACTAGCTTTCACTGAGCCACATTAAGACAAAATGCTATAGCAAATGAAGAGTTCCAATCAACTCCTGCACATCTACAGGACCCCTAACCATCAGGTTCAGAAAAGCAGCCTAAGAACTGTCAATTCAAAACTTACCCTTTGCTCTTGTTCTTTCATCTCCTTTTCCAGCAGTTCTGACATATAACTGACAGCAAGGATCACATGGTTCACACCTGCCTGTCAGATAAGAGGAATAGTAACTCCAAGACTCTGGAACTATGCACACAACTGAGGTGATCAGGTGCCCAGACCCAGGAAGGCAATATCCATCCAACTGGACCAGAGACCATAATTATTTAGGAGATGTAAGGGATGGTCATGCAAGACTGGAACAGAGAGAAACATTTCTGATCCTTTCCCCATCAACTCACTGAGCAAAAGGAAGCTAAATCAGCAAAAGGGCAGCAGTTAAAATTCACACATTCCACTTCTAAATCTGGAAGAAGACCACCCATCACTTAGGCATTAGTCTGTGATCCATTTGTATGAGCCACTTTCCCCGGCTATAGCACAAGTTATCCTAAATGTACATCCATTCCTATTTATTTTATCTTCAGTTAGCACAGAGATGGGGAGATGCCTAGAAATGCACAGGAAACGTGGCAGAGGACACAGCACAAGAAGCCATCCCAGATGTGTGCAGGAGGACTTATAAAGTATCTCCTTAACACCTTTAAGTCGGGCAGACATGAGACTTTCCCATGGAATAGCTCAGCAGCAAAAGCTTCACCTATTGAATTCCAGTCTGCCATGCAGCTCTTAAAAGGCACAGCGCCCTTTTCAGGAAAAAGAGGCCCCTGAATCTGTCTTCTCCCCCGCCCCACTGCCCGCCCTTCTAAGCGGACGGCAGCCTCACCTTCACCCACCCACCCAAACACAGAAGGTTGGTGCTCAATCCTACCTTCACCAGAGCCTCCACCTGGTGCAGCAGGATAGGCTTGTTGCAAAATTCCACCAGGGGCTTCGGGATGCTGAGGGTCAGGGGCCGCAGCCGCGTGCCATAGCCCCCCACCAAGATCAGCGCCTTCATCCTTGCCTGAAAGAGGGCGGAGGAAAGGGCGAAGCGTCAGACCCCACGCCGCCCCCAAGGCCTCTACCGGCCCCGCTGCCTGCCAGGTCCCCCTCGATGGTCTCCCAACCTCCCCGCGTCCACCCCCTGCCAAGCAGGACTTGCCGGCAGCCCCTCGAGCTCAGAGCCCGGCCGCCGCCGCCGCTGCTGGAGCCCTCGGTGCTCTTCAGGACCGGACCCAGAAGCCCGTAGCCGTAGCCAACGTCACCCCTCCGCACTCAGCACCGCGTAACTCACCTGACCCGGCCCGGAGGTGCCACTCCGCCTACAGCCGACAGAACCAGCCACCACGACATCTCCGTAAAGCTCCCTTCCGAACCGGTCGACCAATCAGTGCGCCGGACGTGTCCAAGCATCCTAAGCATCCAATGGCGGCCGAGAGCGGCGGTGCTTGTCGGCCAATCAGAACGCTAGCTATCGCGTTGCCGCAGCAACGCAGACAGGTTAGAAATGCGACCGCTTGCGTCATTGCCAAGGCGCCGCAGCAGACACGTCTCTAGGAAGGCGGCTTCAAGTTAAAGCCCCGCCCCTCTTTCCCGTTAGCACCGCCTTTAGGCGGGCGGGGCGCGGTGTCGTCACGCGTGCGCGACGCCAAGCGAGCCCTAGCAACAAAGGCTTCCGCCTCCTCGTTCTCCGTAGTAGTGGCAACGTTCGTGACGTGCGGTGCTGCCATGTTTGTAGTGGCTTTGCGCTTGCTAAGCGGGTGAGGGGAAGCCGTAGTGGGGGGAACTGCTTCGCTCTTCTCTGTCGGCTCCTCTACCCGCTTTAAAGCAGGAGGTTGACAGGAGGAAGAGGGAGGAGGCGCGAGAGCGAGCAGGGAGCGGCTGCAGGCGAGTCCCAGAGATGCGCTGGGTGGGCAAAGGAAGGGCTTGGACCTGGGCGCGTCCCCGCCGCCCTCCGCGGGTGACGACGGGTCCGTTACTCTCGGGGAGGGGGCTTAGCGTTGCTTGTCTTGGGCTTAGCCGGGAGTGGGGTGAGTGCGTCTGTGTTTCTCTTCTTAAGGGACGCTCCAGCTTTGCTAAATAAAAAACCGAGCTGCTTAATTGACAGTAAGGAAGCCTGTGTGGCCATCATTATATTATTGCTACGTTTTTATTGCTAAAATGTTTGGTTTACTTAAAAAAAAAAAAAATAGTATGTAAAACCTTGGAGGAGCTTGATCCCATATGTCTTTAATCAGAAGTGTGCCCCTCACCCCCGAATGTGATGTGGCTTACTTCCAAGTAAGCATGCATAGGATTGTACCTTCTTGGTTTTATTGATCAAGGTGTCTCCCCTGCCAGGTAAGTATCCTTCTTGGTTTTATTGGACCATGGCCTTTCACAGCAGGCAGTATCAGATACGTGAAACAAAGCTATCATGCTACAGGGTGATCTGCAGAACTTGCTTTGTTGGTGGAATATGATCCCCCAAATATACATGTTATAGTCATTAGTAGTCTGCATTTGTATTGGAATTCTGAATGGATGTTTTGTTGCTGGTGTGTGTGCTGCCCTGCGCTTTACTATTCAATTTATTTACTACTACTACTACTAATAATAATAATAATAATAATAATAATAAATGGGGCAGGTTCCCGAGTTTCAGTGTAGGGAGGTGGAAATTGTAATATTTATGTGCTGCTTAATGGAGTCCACTGCTCTTTTCCAGCATGGGGACCATGGCTCATGAGCCTGTTCCCTGCATTTTAAAGAGCCCAGTCTCGCTGCAAGTGGGAGACATGAGGACTGAGCAAGGCCGTCCTGGTGTTCTGGTGATTGATGTTGTGCTTCCACACTCACAGACCATTGATGTAAGTATGGGAGAAAACCAAGTGTGTGGGGCTTGGAATTGTCAGATCTTATGTTTGAAATCTCTCATTTTAGCTGTAAAGCTGATAAAGAAACTATGATGGTGAACCAGGAAGTACCTGCTTCAAAACTCACCTTTGTTAACTCACTTGGTTACCCTAGGCAAGTGTCTCTACTTTGCTCCAAGCTGTAATTTAGATATTCCAGCAGTGACCTGCTCCAAGGGTTCCAGTAATGTTTCTGAGCAAGAAAAGGAGGAATCCATGACAGTTCTCCCCTCATATTGCTATCCTCAGTTGCAGGAAATAGTATTCAAGAACTATTACACAGCTTTTCTGACTCTACGGGTGCAGCGCCGAAACCCTGCAGATGGTGGGAACGAAAGTCCTCCCAAGTGGGTTACTTGTCTGCAGAATTACTGCTTGATGCCCAACCCTCACACAGAAGAAGGCTCTCAGGATTACTTCTCTCTCTCCAGACATCAGGTAAGTGCAGTCATACCTCGGGTTACAGACACTCCCGGTTGCGTGTTTTCGGGTTGCGCACTGCGCCGAACCTGGAAGTACCAGAACAGGTTACTTCCGGGTTTTGGCGCATGCGCAGAAGTGCCTCCTGCACGGATCACGTTCACAACCCGAGCATCCACTGCATTTCTGTTGGTATTGCACATAAATCATAGAATTGGAAGGGATGCAAGAGTCATCCAGTCCAGCCCCCTGCAATGCAGGAATCTCAGTTATGAGATGATTCAATCATTCTGCTAATTCATATTGTTTCTTGTCTGAAATGGCAGCCTGTGCTCCGCACAACATTCCTGGTTTATTTTGTTGCGCCATCACACTTTAGCCACCACTGAGTAAATCATGAATAGAGCTGGGATAGGGAACTTGTGGGTTGCATATGTTATTGGACTCCAACTCCCATCGACGCCAGCCAGCGTGGCCAATGGTCAGAGATTGTGGGAGCAGTAGTCTTGCAATGTCTGGTGGACAACAAGTTCCCCACCCATTCTTTAAGTGTGCCAGATGATAATTGGGGGAACAGTATGGACTGTGTGTTTCTGTAATAGAATTTCTAAAAAATTATAAAAGTCTGCATGCTCTTACTGCCCATAGGGTACCTTTCAGCTCTGCCTATTACAGGCGCCGTTTGGGCTAGTCTTATTAAAATGCTTCCGCTACATTGAGTGTTTTGTATTGGAGAAATGCAGAACCAAGGTAATGCTTGGTAACTTTCAGGAAAACAAATTATTAATGATAGGGATCCCAGCCAAACTTCATTTTTAATAGTGCAAGTTACAACCTAGCCCACCAAAACTTCAAGAGTACTTAGTGAAGGTTTAGGTACACTGAGGGGAAAGGATTGACAGTTGTAATGGTTTTGCAGTCCCAAAGTAAAAGGCAAAATGAATGTCTGTTTTTATTATTTTTTCTATAGGTTTTTTTTACTATGCAAAGGTCTTTACAGGTCTAACTTTTGCCATTCTTGCAACAAGGTAGATCCTTACAGTTTTGATTTTAACTAAGATTTTAACAATCTGAGATACAGAAATGCCGGTATGCCTGAATCCACCCAGGAAAACTATAGCTGAGCCCAGATTTAACTAGATCTACAAGGTCCAATGCTCAGAACTGAACTACTACTATATGTACCAGACCATGATAATACCTCGACTTGACCTTAATTCCTGGCACTACTTATACTGTATTCTAGCTAGTTTGGAATGATTCCCTGTTGTTTGTATCAAGGTCTAAGTTATTAGAAGCTCTTACAATGTTACAACAAATCATTGTTTACTTTGTTTTGAAGGGATATAGGGCCTTGGCGCAGTTTCAGTGATGCCTTGTCTCCCTTACTTTGCCAGATGCTCTGTGATGTGGACCGAGTGGCTGCCATGCGTCTCATCCTGCGTCAACCATCTCCAGTATGGCTGCATTTCACCATTGAGGAGCTGCAGCTTTTCCCTGGGGGTCAGAAGGTACATACTCAACTCATCCCCAAAGCACCTGTAACCATTGTTCTATGGTTGTAATGGCTTGCTCAGCATTAAATGAAGCCTTCTTCAGAACACAGTCTAGGGTCTGATAACTGGCTGAACTCAGGCTCTCTGTGCTTTATCCCCCCCCCCAAAAAATGCTAGGTCACACATCTGAACTGGAGAAGATGCTGCACCTAGATCTCTTTGATTCTGTCCTCCTTTTCTAGCCTTCAGCTTCTGTGGAGCCAAGTCTCCTGTTCTCTTCTGCTGCTTGGCCTGAGTTTTATCAGAGTTTCCTGTGTAATTCAACTACTGTTCACTGAGCTTGTTCTTCTTCACTCTCTTAGGTTAAGATCTCTGCTACCCATGGAGCAAGTTTATTAATGGCTCCCCCTGCCAATTCATTCTAATTTCCATGCTATGAATTTCACATCCTCACCAATGAAACTACCAGAGCCCCTCATGTACATAATCCATGTTATTAACTCTGCAGTTGCCAGGTTCAATTCTAAAGCTGATTTTAGAGTAAGCTTTCACCTGTGAAATCCAGATGGGGAGAAACATTATCCTGGACACTACCTCTACAGTGAGAATTGCCCGCCCCCCGTCCCCTGGTAAATAATGCTCCTATGAGAGCTTAAGGTAAATAGATTGTAGTAGTTCATAAGAGTGAATTCTGCACTTTCCTGTGGGCAGTAGAGACAAGTATTTATGTCTTTAGGCAGCCTGCTCTTAGAGAGTAAATTGGTGAAGGTAAAAAGGGTAATGTGTGTAAGTGCAACATTCCAGTTGGTAGAGAATCAGCAGTGTTTTGCTCTGGGGCTGTTTTTATCTTCCAGAGTCCACAAAAAGGCTTCCCCGCTTGGCTTTCTCACCCATCTCCTCAGGAGCGGCCAACAAACCTGCGTGATGTAAGTATTGTTGGTGACACTGGGGGCTTCTGATTTGCTGACAGGCTCCTGGCAGGGAATGGCTCTGGGGAGATGTGATGTTTTATCCTCAAAAGCAGTAAAGAAACTGCTTATATGAATATATAACTATCCTTCACTTTCAGGGACTCCCTGATGCTGACAAAGTGTCTTCTGAACTGCAGCAAATGTGGGTTTTGACCGAGATGCTCCAAGCCAACCAGCCAGCAGCACGAATTGGCCGCTTTGATGTTAGTTTCATATTACTTTTGCTTCTTGTTTGGGGAGTGTGTCCTTCATTGCAGTCCGGTTAGAACTCTTGAAGACTTACTTCAAGTTTACGCTCAGCCTTTGCAGCCCACAGAGCATACCCATTAACCTTAGAAGAGCCCTGCTGGATCAGGCCAAAAGCCCACTTTGGTTTCCCTGTTTCCAGCAGTGAATCAGGAAAGCTGCAATGAAAGAATTTGGCAGTCAGTATGAAATTTCTGTTTATCGTGTATCCTTCTTCCTCTAAGGAACTTAAGGATGGCTTGCATGAAGTGTTTGTATTTTAACCTGGGGCAGTTCGGGCTACAGCATAGTGACTCCCCCCAAGGTTACCCTGTTGGATGAGTGGAAATTTGAATTCAGCTCCCCCTGAGCTCAAGTCCAGCATTCTGTCCACTGGAGGGAATAAAGGCTGTGTGGGAGAAACATACACCCCGTAACATTCCCAGTATGTTGACTCTTTGCTAAAAACAGTTCTCTGTATCTTTCTTGTTTCAGGTGAATGGCTCGTATGACCTTAACCTCCTTTCCTACACTTGAGTTTTCCCAGGACTCAAAGCTGACTAAGTTCCTAAGAGCTGGACTCGCTGAGCTGCACCCCCACAGTGTTGGATTGGCTTGAGGCAGGAAGAAATGATGGACAAAGTCTGTTGCCTTCATGTTCCAGTCCTTCCCTTTTCCACTGCATGGAGGTGGCCTTTCTGGGAACTCTCCAGCTCTACTCTGTTCTTCTTGCCAGGTCTTATGTGGAGATTGTTCTCCATTTTGCACTGGACCCTGGAAGGCTGCTTTCCCTTGAACTTGAAGGTGCCTTATTTGGGCTCTTCATCTCCTGGTCTGTTTTTGGAAGCCCTGTTGTTTGGTGCATGTTTCTTTTGGGGGCAAAATCAAGCAATCTTTCAAGAATCTGGTACTATGATGGGGGCAGGGCAGGGTGGAGAGAAGAATCCTTCATTTTGGCAAGAGAAATGACTTGAAATGTCTTGAAGCTGACAAGACTGGAGGTTTTACTTTCTCAAATTCATGTGCTGGCGTTCCAGAGAGAATGAGAACTCCCTTGTTGCTTCCTCTGCTATGGCTACCTCATTTGCAACCTACACTATGTAATTGTGTAGGGTTTTTAATAAGTGGGTGGCAATAAGAAATGCTTCCTGAAGAGTTTTTCTTCCTTTTTCCTGGAGGGATGTGAGTAGTTTAGTTGTGAATTGTACAGAGCTAGCCCTCAACAACCTGTCACTAGCTTTGGCTACAATATTGTAAGGGCCACATTAGAGAAATAGTTTACCCTAGTGAAATGGCAGTGCCAGATTGTGCTGTGTTGGTTTTTAGCTGAGTCCTGGAGCACCTTGTCATTTTTTACAGCCACAGCTGTAGATATTTCAAGTAGCGAAAATCGCATCCTGGTGGAAAGCCTGAAAAGCCATGTCCTTGAGAGCTCCCTTATTTAAGCTGAGTTGCAACCTGAATTACCAGCTGCCACCTTTGTATTCTTAAATACTACCATATTAATCTTTCCAACTCATTAGATAACCCTTGCATGGTTGTAGATGCTCATTTCCAGTCCATGAATTACTATGCTCAAGAATGAGTGTTGAAAGCTGAGGTGAATAAATGATTATGGTAAAAGTCTGGATTCAGATCCCTGCTCTGTCAAGGAGCTACTAGACTGCCTTTGAACAATCACTTTCTCTCAACAGTACATCTTAAACTGCCTTTCAGAGATATTTTTTGAACAGAACAGCACTGCGTTGCTTCTTAGCAAGGGTATCTTCTTGTGGTATGGGGCACTTCCTGCAGTAATGTCCATGATATGTAATAGTCTGGTGGACCAAGCTGCAGAACAAAATGAATTAGTGCAGTAGGATGTGTAGCTGACTTTTTTTTTTTTTAATGCTGGACTTTAAATCTCGGGAACAACCTCTTTTCCATAGCTGTGTAACTTCCTTTCTGTTATTTATTATGAATTATGTATGCTACTTTATTTATAGCTGGAAAGATCCACAGTGATCTTCTAACCCATTGCAAGTATAATAAACTTTTACTGAATACAGTGAAAGACCTTTGCAAATGATGTCAGGAGGCTGCCTTATTGGTACCTCTAGCTCAGTATTGTCTGAGCACCAATGTCTCTTCAGGGTTTCAGACAAGGATCTTTCTTAGCCTAACTTGGAGATGCCCAACTTGGGAGCTTCTGCTTGTAAATAATGTGTTCTGCTACTGAGCTGCAACCCTTACCCATTGCAATCCATTGCATTAAATCAGGGTTAATGTATTTGAAGTATTTTTTCAGTGGATGATTATCCAGCCCAAATGCATCACAAATAAAATATTGTTGTGTTGTATTGATTGTATGCGCTTGGTGGATTGTACTTGTCAAACCTCTGTTAAGTTTATTTATGAACCCGTAGCATCTAAAATTAGCAGTACATGGGCCAATGCTCTTTTTCCCATGCTAGATGCGGAGCAACCAAAAGGGGAAGTGGGAAGGAGAATAGAAGCAAAGGCCACTGTCTAATTCTGAATTGAATATGACAGCTGAATATTGATATTTTTTAAAAAAAGAAAAGAAAAGTCAATTGCTTCCAAAACCTTCCCTGTTTTAGCAAACATCCCAGATAACCTGCAAAATAAGGGAGGGAAATACCAACACACCTTCTGGTGTTCCAGGCTACTTTGATCCTATGTAGTCTGTTTTTTATTCAATCCAACTGATTCATGCATGCCTGCTTAATTGGAAAGAAAAAATGCCCTTCCTGATTTAGTAATCATTGCTCTGCTTCTATATTCCCTTGTTTTTAAAGTAAAAGTAAGTATTCTGAAAGACCTGTAACTGGCTATGGTATCCTTTGGATTTTTAAGCAGCTAATCACAGGACATCTCATGCACTCATGTTTGTTAACACCACTGTTCCCTAAGCTAATATTGCTATCCTTTCTGTTTTGTAGTCTGCTATTTACATATTGATTCACCTGGTTAGAGTTAATATCTAGAATGAACCTTAAGCAGCACTAAAGGGTAATTCCCTGCTCCAGTTGTGTGATCTGGGCATCTTCTGTGCGTGTAAAGAATTAAGGGGGAGAGAGAGCTATCCCTACGTTTTCTGCTGAGAAGCCCTTACCTTGCACCCTTTCAAGACCCTTGTCCATTTTGCATACTCCTCAATCTTCCAACTGAAAAGTCTGGCTTCAGAAAGGAAGCGGCGTGCGCGTCTCGCCTGGACCGCACGGGCTTCGGTGACGATCGCGGTTCATCTTGGGGTCAACAGCGAGTCCGGTCTGCCTGGATGCTTCCTCTCCTTTTCATCTTCGGCTGGGGAGGACGAGTCCTCTGGTCACTTGCCGCCGGAACGGGACTACATTTCCCAGGCTCCTCCCCGGGGCTTGAGCTCAGGGCCCAGGGGAGGGGAGGAGGGGCTGTCCTCTCCAGCCATGTCGTAGGGGCGCCCGGGAAAATGCTTCGGGCCGGCGTCGGAGCTGCTCTTCGGCTCTCGGCTCCGGGCTGGGGGTCCCCCGGAGCTGCTGCGAGCGGGAAGCGGGGCTACGCCTCCGGGCAGGTGAGCTGGGGACACCCGCCTCTCCTCCCACTCGGCTGCAGGTGTGCGCTCGGAAGCCCGGCAACAGGCGAGCCTTGCGCCGAGTTGGAAGTGGCGGAGCGCGGCTGGCTCGCTCCGGGCAGCCAGGGAAGCAGGAGGGAAGGGGGCCAGGCGGGGTACCTTGGGTTGGAAGAGATGCGCTCTGTTTTTCAAAAGTTCATGACTGAAACGGGTCAACCGCACAACCTGCTTATTGTCACTGTTTTAAAGTCCGGGGGATATCTGAATTGCGCAGTCCCAGAGCATGTGCAGAGTGCATTGCTTTCGCACTAGCTCTCGCGCATCGGAGATTACAGGACTAGCGAGGGGTCCGAGGAGGCTGCCTTTCCCAGGCAAGCTTCATTCCCAGCATTTCCCCGCTTTAGAAAGGGAGTGCTGATCTTGGCCTGGTTTTTGAGGGGAGACCGGGTGAAATCAAGGGATCTCCTTGGGGGCTGAAAAGGCTGAGGAGTCTCGACAGAGCCCTCGCCCGCCCGCGCACCCCTCGCCTCCTTTTGGTTGAGTCAGAGGCAGGAGGAGTTCCCTGGACATTCTAATGGCGAGGGGGCAATTTCACAGCGGATGCTTCTAAAGAAAGAGTTTATACAGTAATATGCTATTCTCAGCATTAAGCACTTGGGCTGTAGTAGTAGTGGCTTCTCCACCAAAGTTCTTCCCTGGTGGTGACCCAAGAATTTCCTGTTATGAAGTGGGGGGATGCGGGGGGGGGGGGTGAATGGAGGAAGAAAGCTTCCATATGTGGGGGTTGGAGTGGAAGTTGGTAGAGTCTCCCCTACTGAACCCCTTGATCAATACCGGTGGTGAGCAAGAAACAGCAACATTTTGCCCCATAATAGGTGCTCACCACAGCCACGGTCACGGGGAGGGTGTTAAAAAGCAAATGTGATTCCTTTGGAGAGCATGGTGACTGTCTCCCAACTATGCAGGCCAGAGCTTATGCAGGTGGGAAAGTGAGACAGGAAAGGCTTTGCAGACCTGCAAGAGGGGGTTGGGTACAAAGGGCAAGCAGCTTTATTTTCCTCTTGACATTGGACTTCTGATAAAGCACTAAGCAAACAAGCACTAATCACAAAGGTCAAAGGGAGCTTAGAGACCAGAGCTACCCCTTGTTCCAACAGGAAAAGTCTGGTCCCTGGGGCTGGCTCTCAGCTAGGAGGTGATGGGTCCACTCTCCAAGACAGCTGGAGGTCAGGGTCTAGCCTTTGAGGCCACCCAGAGCTGCACACATCAGTGCTTAATTTAAGCAGAACAGGTATAAGTTGGGGGAGGGCAGGATGTTCTTGCTTCTGATGCGGCCAGGGTTGGGAATGGCAGTGGTGCGACTAATAATGAGTCCTGGTTGCCCATCTCAAGACTGCTGACCTTTCGGTGATCTCAGATGGGTTGCTGGCACCTGCCAGTCAGAACATGCCTTGCCTTCCTCTGCAGGAGAGCCTAAAGCAGACGCCCCTCTATGACTTTCACCGGCACCATGGTGGGAAGATGGTGGCCTTTGCCGGCTGGAGCCTCCCAGTGCAGTATACGCACAGCCACCTGGAGTCCCACCTGCACACCCGCCAACACTGTTCTCTCTTCGATGTGTCTCATATGCTGCAGGTAATGCTGGACGAAGCCAGAGGTCCCAGTCTTTCCGCTGTGGGGTCATTTTCAGCGGTGGGGCAGTGGTCAGTTTTGAAGTGCAGGAGCTCACCATGACAGCCCTCCTAGTCCCCCCCCCCCCATACACACCAAGAGAGTCTGCAGCTAGATCCCCAATGATAGTCCACAAATGTGGGCAGCTGTGTTGGTCCCAAAGAGCATCACTACATAGCATAAAACTCAGTTTTATAAGTATCAGCTGACAATCTAAGATTCGTGAACTGGCAAAGGGTGGTGTGGTAAGAAACATGCTGGACTTTGGCTGGGGAGACCTAGGTTCACACCCCTGATCAGCCATGAGGTTCACTGGGTGGCCTTGGACCAATTAGTGAGTTAAGCCTACTTAACAAAGAAATTATTCCCCATGCTCAATCTGTCCTTTCATAAGGCAACTCCCGTTTTAGGCATGACCAATATGTGTGGGATCGCACACATGCACACAGTGCCAAACCCAGAAGTGACCCAGAAGTGTCATAAAGACGTCACTGAAACGTCACTAAAAGGGCAGAATGGGGTGTTTGCAGGCTTTTTCAATGGGTTTCTGATTTCACACAATTTCACGCAAGCACGCAATGGCCTGGAATGCAATGCCCTGCATAAATAGGGGGTGGCCTGTAGTATGTTGGTTAGGATTGTGTTTTATTTACGATACATATTTTGTGTGTTTATATCCTACTATACATCACCTTAGGTCCCCTGGGGAGGAAGGGCAATCTAGAAATGTGTCTAATAAATGGAAAAATAATAAAGCCCAACTGTATCGCACCAAAGCAGCAGTTTAGCTGCATGGGAGCACCAGGCTCAGATGTTTTGTTCAAGTGTGCTGTCCTTGGTCCTGCATAGCACCCTGGTGATGTGAGGTGACTCTCTCTTTTACAGACTAAAGTGTTTGGCAGAGATCGGATTAAATTCATAGAGAGCCTAGTAGTTGGGGACATAGCAGAGCTGAAGCCTAATCAGGTATGCTGGAACCCAGTGGGTTACACCCTCGGTGGGAAACCTTCGGCCCTCTGGATCTTGTTGAACTCTAATGAGCCCCAGTCAGCATAGCTAAGAGTCAGGGATTACGGGAGTTGTAGTCCAGTCCAGCACCACAGGATTCCCATCCATTAGGTTGCACACAAGTGTAACACAATGGATGGCATGCTGAATTTGGATGTGGAACATCCCACTTCAAATCCATCAACTGCGTGATCTTGGACAAATCACTGTGCTCAGTGGGCCACCATATAGAATGGATGAGAGGGGGAAATGATGTAAAGAAATATTGCCACTTTTCAAGCACCATTGAGCAATGACAGGACACAGATCTAAGTAAAAGTAATACTTTTACAGGGCTTTTCTATAAGATTGAAGTGTTTCTTAAATTCATGTAATTCATTCTATGCTACCCCTGCAAACTGTAATCTAGCACCAGTAAAACACTATTTCCATTTAATGGATGAGGGGGTGAGATGGAGAGAACCTTGCTTCCTGGGGATAGCTATATAACCATTGTAAAAAGGTAAAGGGACCCCTGACCATTAGGTCCAGTCGTGGACGACTCTGGGGTTGCAGCGCTCATCTCGCTTTATTGGCCGAGGGAGCCAGCGTACAGCTTCCTTGTCATGTGGCCAGCATGACTAAGCTGCTTCTGGCGAACCAGAGCAGCACACGGAAACGCCGCTTACCTTCCCGCTGGAGTGGTACCTATTTATCTACTTGCACTTTGACGTGCTTTCGAACTGCTAGGTTGGCAGGAGCAGGGACCAAGCAACGGGAGCTCACCCCGTCACAGGGATTCAAACTGCCAACCTTCTGATCTGCAAGCCCTAGGCTCTGTGGTTTAACCCACAGCACCACCTGTGTCCCATATAACCATTGTACTTCCCTTTAAAATAGAAAAACAAAAAAAAAGAGGATGAATAGCAGGAGTCGAACACTCGGCATTCAAAACCAAATTATTAAAGGTTCACAAAATGGCAAGACATTTAAATTGTCTAGCTGCTCTTGTTTGAAAATAATAGAGGTGGTGGCTTTGTGAAAGAGAAGAGTGAAGGGATCACTGCAAAAATCACTTTTTGTAGTGACGCACAATTACATAGGCATGAGGGAGTGAATGATATAATCATTGAATTGGAAGCGACACCAAGAGTCATCTCATTAAAGCCCCTGCAATGCAGGAATCTCAGCTAAATCATCCATCACTAATGGCCCTCCAACCTCTGCTTAAAAACCTCCAGGGAGTCCGTTCCACTGTCTAACAGCTCTTACTAGCAGAAAGTTCTTCTTGAATGTTTAGTTGCTTGTTCCTCACGAGGTCACAGACACTGGCCAATATGGGTTTGCATGTCTTAATACAACTGTATTCCACATTGCCGTCACAAAACAAGGGATGTAACATGCCAGAGGGAAATCATTATTACTCTTTATTATTATTACTGCATGTCTGCCAAAGCCTGGCTTCTGTTACACGGTAGCCACTCTTGGCGACCAGTAACTGAACTGCGCTTTACTTTCAGGGCACTCTGTCTCTGTTCACAAATGAAAGAGGAGGCATCATGGACGACTTGATTGTGACCAGCACCTCGGATCAGCACCTCTACGTGGTCTCCAATGCAGGTTGCAGGGACAAGGATTTTGCCCTCATGAAGGTATGTGTTTCTCACCATCCAATCCTATACGGAATTGTTCCTAGATGGTAGGCGGCAGCAGAAACACAGATGATAGTTAGGTAGTTCCAATCCTTCGGGAAACTTGATCTTTGTCCCTTGCTGCAGCTGATGCTGGACTCAGTGAGAGAGAGAATGGGATGGAAGAGAGGAAGATGCTTTCCCCCACCCCCAAGTGGGTCATGACCTTGCTGCTCTCTGTTTCTGCCTGCAGAATAAGGTGAAGGAAATGAAAGCAGCTGGCTGCGATGTGGACTTGGAAGTGTCAGACAATGCTTTGCTTGCTCTGCAAGGTAAATATTATGTACCTGTGATAACTGCCCCTACTGTGGGAAGCAGCAGACAAAATACCCAGGCATTTGCCTTAAGGGAATGCACAGAACTGCTGCTTAATTGCTTTAATATAGTAGCATCTCCCAGACCAATCAATAGCCTTACTGTCGATCTTCCTGGGATAGCTAATCCCATTGTCCAAAGCAGGGGTCAGCAACCTTTTTCATTCGTGGGCCGGTCCACGGTCCTTCAGACCATTTGGTGGGCCGGACTATATTTTGGGGGGAAATATGAACGAATTCCTATGCCCCACAAATAACCCAGAGATGCATTTTAAATAAAATAACACATTCTACTCATGTGAAAAACACCAGGCAGCCCCACAAATAACCCAGAGATGCATTTTAAATAAAAGGACACATTCTACTCATGTAAATACATGCTGATTCCCGGATGGTCCGTGGATCGGATTGAGAAGGCGATTGGGCCCTGGGCCTTAGGTTGCCTACCCCTGGTCCAAAGCCTTCCCCACTTCCACCCCACTTTTTATTTTTTTGCATCTTTAGGCTCTTTGGGGCATTGCAAGGCCAGCTTGCTAGCTGGTGTGGTACTGACTCACCTAGGGCCTTTGAATATGACAAACCCACTTTCCCCTGTGCTGCTCTGCACCCATAAGAGCCCAAGGGCCCTGCTACACCTGATCGTCCATCTCATCCAACACCCTGTTCTTACCAGTGGCCCAGCCCAACAGGTTAAGATGGCAATAGCCCTTTTCTTTGTCCCCAGCATCTGATACTCAGAGGGGAGAGGACTGGCCCTATCATTAGGCAGAGTGAGGCAGCTTTCCCAGCAAGCAGATCCTGTGAGGGCAAGGAGCAACAGCAAGGGGTTAAATAGCATAGATGTATAGGTACGCCAGGACAAGATAGAGCCCTTCTGCCATTCTATGTGGGGGTGGAATCAGGGACCACCTGATTCCTTGTATCTCTGTCCACTCACTAAGGTCTTTAGGGAGTGGGGTGTTACCTTGTCCTCAGGCAGCAAAATGTCTTGGGCTGGTCCTGGAAGGAGTGTAGACTGTTACATTTACCTGTTGTGGCTGTTAATGGTAGATCACTCATCCATGAGTTTGCCCTAGCCTTTTGAGAGACTAAGCTTGTGCCACATCATGTGGCAGTGAATTCTATCCTACTGCCGCGGTGGCAATGATGTGCCTTGGCTGAGATCAGCAAGGGCAACACCCTCTATGTGGCTGAGCCCACTTCATTCAGCTTGAAATGCCCAATTCCTTCCTCCATCATTTAACTGGGACTTATTGCACCTCCTTTTGCGGGGGGGGGGGGAGCCTGATAACTAACACCTCTTCAAGCTCATAGCCAATTCCCTTCTTCCTTCTACCAGGTCCTGCCATGGCCCGGGTACTACAGGCTGGGGTGTCAGACAACCTGGCTAAGCTGCCCTTCATGACCAGTGCAGTGATGAGTGTCTTTGGAGTGCCAGGCTGCAGGGTCACCCGCTGTGGCTACACAGGCGAGGATGGTGTAGAGGTACACGGTCAGGGAATGGGACGGGGGTGGTGCTGTGGTTTAAACCACTGAGCCTCTTGGGCTTGCCGATCAGAAAGTCGGCAGTTTGAATCCTCATGATGGGGTGAGCTCCAGTTTAAAAGCACACCAGTGCAAGTAGATAAATAGGTACTGCTGTGGCGGGAAGATAAACAGTGTTTCTGTGCACTCTGGTTTCCGTCACAGTGTCCCGTTGTGCCAGAAGCGGTTTAGTCATGCTGGCCACATGATCCAGAAAGCTGTTTGTGGACAAATACCATCTCCCTCAGCCTGAAAGCGCCACAACCCCATAGTCACCTTTGACTGGATTTAACTATCCAGGGGTCCTTTACCTTTACACGGTCAGGGCTCAGCTCAGCTAACCAAAAAGAGGTGGGAGGAACAGGAGCACTGATGTTGTGCACTGAGAAGCAAGAAGCTATTTCAGGCTGGGAGGGCAGCGTATTAATAAAGGGGATTATTGAATCAGGTTGGCTTGGGCGAGAAGGGTGTCAGTCAAGCCTGGACATAGCCTCAGATTGAGCTAGCGTGCAGGATCGGGCCAGGTAACCTGGAGTTGGGAGTGGGGGGGGCGAAGGGTGGCAAAAATCACACTGACCAAATCACTGTGCTCCTCTGTACCCAGATCTCTGTGCCTGCAAGCCGAGCTGTGGAGCTGGCTGAGCTGCTGCTTAAGGACTCCACTGTGTGGCTGGCAGGACTCGCAGCCCGGGACAGTTTGCGCTTGGAGGCAGGTCTGTGTCTGTATGGGAACGACATTGATGAGAGCACAACCCCTGTGGAAGCCAGTCTGATATGGACCCTTGGTAGGTGCCAGCTGCAATTCTGGATTTCTCTCCCTGCCTGCCTACCCATTGACATTCCTGGCCAATATCAAGTAGGCAAAAAGTCACCCATTCCTGCACCCCAGACCAGAGTAGACTGGACATGGAACAAGGGTGGGGTTTTTTGGAATGGGAGAGAAGCTGCACTAGGCCTTCAGTGGTGATGGGACACTATGTGGTGAGGGTAATTTGGACCACAAGCATGGGAATTCTTGATCTCTTGGCCTTAACAGGACACCTTATTTCCAATTGCTTCTCAGGGAAACGCCGCCGTGCTGCCATGGATTTCCCCGGTGCATCAATCATACTGGCCCAAATCAAAGAGAAACCCAAAAGGAAACGTGTGGGGCTGACTTCTTCAGGGCCTCCCATCCGGCAGCACATGCCCATTCTCAGCCCACAGGACAAGGCCATTGGTAGGTTCTCCAAGCTTCTCCGAGTACTGTCTAGGAAGATGACATATCAGCCCTCTGCTACAGCAAGCACCCCAATAAGCATGTAATACTTGCTGTGCTTGGTCATACTGCAGGCAATGGTGTTCGGTTCACAGCTTTGTTTAGAACTAGCAGCCTTGTACCCAGGGTTGCTCATAAATTATTGGAGACAAAACCAGTGCAGTTTTGAAAGGCTGCCCATCATTTTGCTTCAAAATCGTGTCCATTTATATATGAACATGGATGAGAACCTGCTCCTTAATCTCTCAAACCACCATGCAAAATTTGGGTAAGGTGTATTGAGAAGTGTCCAAAGGCGGAGGGGACAAAGCTTTCAAGATATATAGTGGATTTGCTTCTATTAACTCCCTGCCCCTTTCAGGCGGCAGAGTAGTACATTCTAGTAAGTGAGCCTCATTGAAGATTATTGCAAAATGCAGCCTTTTAGAGGTGTTCTATTGGAACTGCATACAGAAAGCAGCAACAAACCTTCTGGAGGTATACACGCTCCATAGCTTGTTTGCATTTTTCTTGTCTTTAGTGGATCATTAAAGGGCCATGCATGTTAATTGCTCTTAGGGCCATTGGTGTGAGTAGAAAACTAGGCTCTCCACCCTACTTATAGAAATTGGGAAGAAGTTGCATTTTTGGCAGCAATTTTTATTGATCATTTAATGCAGAAATTGTATGTTTGCTTTTGATAAGTGCTCTGTCCGTTCCCCCATGCGCTAGGTGAGGTTACCAGTGGCTGCCCTTCCCCCTGTCTGCAGAAGAATATCGCCATGGGATACGTGGAGAGTGACTACAGCAAACTGAGCACAGCCCTCACTGTAGAAGTGAGGAAGAAGAGCTGCCCTGCTCTAGTGACCAAGATGCCCTTTGTAGCCACCAATTACTATACAGTGAAATAGGCTGCTGCTGGAACTGGCTTTCAGTTTTGTATTCTGGCCTGCCTATAAAGGGCCCCTCAATTCCATTAGGGCTCTGCCACAAAGGTGGTTACTGAAAAGAAAACAGCCCTAAAAAGAGATAAACTATTTCAGGGGATGTTGGGGACGTTAACAACTGAAGAGGCAGGCAAATGAGCAAGACTTGACGACATGCTCCAGTTTCATCTGCCTCCTGGCCTATTGCTGAAAGCAGAAAGATCCCAATGACTTGATCTCCAGAACTCCACCCACCCCTCTTTTGCATTTATCCCCAAATATTAAAAAGTCATTGAATTTTCTCCTGCCCTTTTCAATCTGCTCCTTTTCTTGAAATGGTCTGATGCATGCTCAGCTAGAAGCAGAAAGAAGACCTTTATATTGCAACAAAAGTAAAGAACAAGCTTCTTGGCTTATTCCTTCTATTTCCCATACGTAGGCTCAGCGCATTCATTTTACCAGTTTGGTAAATATTCTCCCTGTAGTGTAGTAGTGTAGGGGAAGAAAGATGTACTTGCTACTTCTCAAAAAAGAGAAATCATGCCCTGATGTGGGCTTCTTCTTCCAAATAATGTTTACACCAATTAATACTTAGCCCAAGGCCTGCTCTTCTTACTATTTTTCTGGAGGGGACATATTTAAATAGTGTTTCAGCTTGAGCAAACCCCTTTGTTTTCTTACTGCCATCTAGCCTAGAAGATTCAGAACTACATTTGAAGGAACCATTTTTTACTTTGGATGCTGAAGACACTAATATTGAGAGCTGCTATGAACTGCTCCACATAAATAGAGATAAAATACTTTTTGTGCAGCAGCTATTTTGGGGAAATAGTATGTATTTATATGCATCTCAAGGAAATTTTCAAACAGTACAAAAAACAACAACTTAGGAGGGATGTTCCTTTTGCATTGTTTTAAAACCTTGAGTGAAGACATTTTCATCCAACTGAAAAAGCATGTCAAAACAAAAAGATCTTCAGTTGTTTATGGAAAGTACAGATAGCGGGCACCTATCATAATTGAGCAGGAATGCTGTTCAACAGTTTTGCTCTGAGTTACTTCAGAGCAAACTCTAATATTTTGGAACTTTAAAGTATTTTGGTTTAAAGTAAATACAAAAAAACCCCTAATCTTCTGCATATGTACACAATAAGAGTCAAGACTATATTCAATTTTTCCATCACTCTTTTATAACCCATACATTAAACCCATACATTACACACAACCAGAGAATAAGAGGGCAGTGGATGGTAAAATAGAGGGATGCTCAATATCACATCAGCAGCTCCAGCATTACATAGCTACAGAACACACACAATCACCTGACTCTTCCAGGGATTGAGCACCAAGTAGTATGATTTCGGAGCAGAACTATTTTAGAACTAGTGAGCTCTAAGATTGGCACAGACTGCAAAATCTGACCAGGGGCAAGGAACCAGCAAGGGTTTGAATCTGTCAGACTAAGCAAGTCTCTGTAGCTTTCCAACACAAGATTGGGGATACTTAGCAAAGAGCAATTTAAGCTCAGCTGGAGAAATAATTTATTCATCAGCCCTGGCGTCTGCTTCTCTTACGAGTTGAGACCAGTTCAAGGCAAGGGAAATCCAAGCACCACTGCAGAAAGAAACAAGTTCCAGGCCAGCAATGGGTTTGATATTTACATTGAAGAGAGGCAGGCTCAAGGTCAGTCTGCAAAATAACTTGTGGCAGAAGAAGAAGAAGAAATGCAGACAGCTTAATGAAGGGGGGAAACTGCAGCTTCCCAACCTGAGTAGAGGAATCCTGAGACTCAGTGCTTGGTTAAATGGATGGACAGGAACAGTTTTCACAGCACCAGCGTTGACCAGCAGCTCAGGCCACAGGATGAGAGAAAGGGCGACTATAGCTGCTGTCTCCTCAGCACTGAAAGAGCGAGGCCTCTGGGCAGGCAGGCAGGCAGGCGTCAGCGTCCTCTATGCTCCTAGAGCAGCAGGAGCTTGGCTTAGTAACCTCTGCCATCACTCCCGATGCGTTTTCATACTCTCATTACTTGAACTCTCCCTAAATAAAAACAAAACAGACCGAAACTTTAAATTATGAGTTAACAGGGATTACACATCCTGTATTCCTCCAGCATCAGATCCCCGTGAGCACCGATTCCATCATCTGGAAGGCAATGGATAAATCAACTCACCACATTGAGAAGTGTGAGGATCCATCTGGCGTCCCTCCATTCTGCCCTCCCGGACCTGGGAAGGAGAAGAGAATATTGTTAGTCAGCTAGACTTCTCACCTGGCAGTTCTTTGACTCCAAGTAGATCAGCTGGTGATCAGTGGCGGCTGCAAATCCCGCTTCCTTCACAAAAACAATTCAAAATCAAAGGAAATGCTTCTGATGTAAGCAATACTGAGTCAGGTGAAGCAATGGGGTGGCCTGTTCTAAGACCCCTTCCTATATTGCTAGACACATGAGAGGATATATAGTTTAATCCCGACAATTAACTGATCATTAGTTTGAAAAGTTTTGACCAAAAATATTAACAAGAAAAGTATGTAATGGATGAAAATAAAAATAAATGCCAGTCAGTTATTCCAAAATTCTTGCCAAATTAACATGATCTCAGTTTTTGACAAGAGAAAGGTTGGATAGTAAAGGTCATTTTTAATATGATTTTTTTTTTTTTTAGGCCAGTTCACACAAACCCTATTAAATTAAAGCAAATAGATTTAAGGTGAATGTCCCACTGAAGGCAGTAGAACTAAATTGGCTTAAATCCAGGCACTGGTTAAACCAGTTGGTGGATTGCAGTCATAAGCTTCTGTGACATTTGTCTTCGACACATGACTCTTAACTTGGGTGCGAGGAGCAAAACAGATGTTGAAAGAGGTGGAAAACATACTACACAATATTTGCAACATACTGCAAATATTGCAAACATACGTTGCAAATATGGTGTAGTAAGTTTTCTACCTCTTGCTCAAGACATATGCCTAAAAATGAGGGTGCAATATAGCTACTGTTACTTGTTTGGGAGCCACTTTATACTGCAGGTTCCAAAGACAAATCACAGCAGCATACAAATCACACACCATTATTTCACGCAAGAAAAATGGTTAAGCAGCTCTTAGTGTCATGCATCCCAGCAGTTGAGGAGGAGGACAGAAGAAATACTCTTACTCAAACGCCCAGCAGTCTCAGTCATGTATTACAAAAGGAAGGAGAATCTTTCTGGAGGTGTATTTAGGAGATCTGCTTGTTGGGTTTTTTATGGGGCAGGCTTCTTCTTTTGTGCATGGGAGGCAGCTCCCCCCCCCAGCTATGCCCATGGGGTCCCTGATGTCAGCAGAGAGAAACCCAGGTAAACAATTGCATCTGGGTGCCATGCACATAGCAAAGTACCTTTCAAAACATGCTCCCTATCTACTATCTCACCAGGGTCAGTTTAGGACCTGGATGATATCCAATTACTGTACAATTCTGGAGTCAGTCAGCAGCAGGATAGGTAGAATTGGTATTCAGTGTGGCACTAGGAACAGTGCCCAGAATGGCTGCTGTTGTGGCCCAACATGACAGGACAAAAAGGGCCATCTAACAGACTTGGATGGTAACAGAATTGGCCAGCAACTTGTTTTAGAAAGGACCACTTGGAGGAGAGGATGGGCCCTTAATCCAGATGGAGCCTCCACCGAGTAGAATAGTTGGCTGTTGCAACAGAGCTTGGCAGCCATCTCCAAAGCCCATCCTTTCTTTCTTTCTTTTTTTTAGTCTTAAAAGTGGTCTGCCTCCAAGTCCAGTTGCCACGGTTCAGCAAATATGCGCCTGCATCACAACCGGGGCAGCCACTGTTCGTCCATAAGGGTTGCATTTGGTTTGGGGACTCGGAAACTGACCCTTAGCAACCTGCAAGGTCGAGGCTTCGAAGGACCCAAGAGAGCCAGGAGAAAAGCGCGAGGCGTAGCCACGGGGTAGGAAGCGAAAGCGGAGCAGCAACCCAGAGGCAGCTACCCCGGGGTGGGGATTACGCCGAAGCGAGAGGAAGCGCTGGGTGGGTCACGCGAGGTAAACAAAGAAGGCGGCGGCAGCTGCTGCAGCGCCCGCCTCGGAAGGGAGCCCTACCTTGCCGGTAGTAGAGGCCCGTGACGGTGTTGCCGTAGACCCGCCAGGCCACCTGGATGCCGAGCAAGCTCACCAGCAGCCAGAGCAGGAGCAGCTGGAAGAGGGCGGCGCGCAAGTCCTGGGCCTCCCAGTCCGACATGAACTCCTGCCAAAGCCAAGTGAAAGCCCGCAGCGCCTTCGTCGGCACCTCCCACTCCGCCGGCCCAGAAGCAGCAGCAGCCGCCGCCGCAGCAGCAGCCACCGCCTCCTCCGCCGTGGCCGCCGCCATCCCACTCGCAAAGGCGGCGGGAGAGGGAGAGGCTCTGCGCCACAAGCCCCGGGGAAACTGTCAGCGGCGCCGCGCGTGCGCCCCAGGGAAAGATCCAGGCCCCGCCCCGCGAGGCTCTCTTCCCGCCCCCAGTTCTCCCTCCCTCCCACCCACCCCGCCTGCACCGCTTTTTCCACAGGGCGCGTTTACCCGGGTGCAAGTCCCCGTTATGTTCAATGAGACTTTCTTCCTGGTGCGGATCTGGTTAGGATCTCACCCTTATAACCCGATCCTGTCCTATTTTGCCCGCGAGTAGTTTCTCCCCCGCCCCCCCCCGGCTTTCAAAGAGGTTCAGGTGAAATGGGCGCAGGGCTGAGTTGCACAACTTTCCCGATATATTGTTATTTACTTTTGCTTGCTTGCGGCATTTGCAAGGCATCACCTTCCAGGCCCGGCGTGAGCTAGCTCGCGAAGGAGAAGAAGGCGGGCCGCGACGTGGGAAGGCAGGTGCTGTATAATCTTAGGAAACTGCTCGAAAGAAGGCACCACACTACCGTGAAGCAACGCCCCCGCCCTTCCATGAGAACCTTTTGCAACTTTTCCTGAAATGACTTCGCTATTTTTCGTAGCCAGGGGTGACAACTTGAATAAAATATTGTGGGGCGGCCCAAGATAAACCCCGCTCCGCATAATCGATCACATGACGCAGCGCGCGCACACTGAATTGGAATGCCCATCAATTTTGGTGGGGCGCGGCCCCCTCAAATATTTTATTGTAGGGGCCAAAGCCCCCACGGCCCTAAGGAGTTGGCTCCTATGTTCGTCGCTGTTTTTGGAGATCTGCTGCCAGTCAGTGTAGAGAGCCGCACTGAACTATGTGGACCTACATATGGTGGGAGCGCGCCCGGTTCATGAACCAAGAGGTCAGCCTCCCGCCGCCCCAGTAACTGGAAATCAAGCAGATCTGGACAACCAGTTTAATGAAAGTACAAAGCCGCTACCGGGAGACGCTCCCCGCGGCCTGACTACGTCGGCTGCGTCTGGTTTTGACTCTCTTTTCTCCCCGCCAGCCCCTTGATTCAAGGGCTGCAGAAATCTACTCATACTGCTTCGGTTTCAGAGTAGGACTAGGAAGGAAATAAAACAATAATGAACGTGGGTAATGACCATTCTCAAGACAGCACTGTCTGCCTTCAATTCCTGCTCCGAGTTGCTGCAAAGAAACTGAGCCACCGCTGCGCCATCCCCTGGCTGCCGGGAAAAGACCTTGTTTGTCACTTTCACTTTCGTTTGTCTCGGTTAGGGAGGGAGAAGCCAGGCTTTGATGAGTTGAAGAGGATCCTCAGTGGGGTTGTCGTAACCCTTGAGGCGCTTGTGTCTTTGCGTTAGAGACCCAAGTTCAGGTGAGGCTTTGATTTCCCCTTGGAAAAGAACATTAATTTTCTTTCGGGGTGGTGCTGCAAGTGAACAATATCGCATTTTATCCTTACAAGCAATAACACAACGTGGAATAAAAGGTAAGCTGTTGAGATTCCTGCATCGCAGGGGGTTGGACTAGATAACTCTTGGGATTCTGAGATGTCTATGTTATGCAGGTAAGTATAATTGCATTTCTGTATTTAATCAGGAAGATCATATTTCTCTCCATGGTATGGGAAAGGAGTAGGTTGTTACCTGAAACATAAGAAATGATGTAGCATAGAAATGTTCCACAGGTTCTTCACTTTTCATAAGGCAAAGTTTATGAGTTATCGTCTTGGTGATTACGGTATTCCATATGTTTTCATATCATGGTTGAAGGTATAAACCATGAAGATGCTCCCACTTTTGAGCTATAGACCATCTAGTGGCTACCATGGGCGTAGCCAGAATTTTGGCTATGCCCATGGCTGCTACTAAGAACCAAGTTAATGAGCATTTATTTTAAGGTGAAAAAGAAATACTGTATGAATTCTGTGGTGTTCTGCTGCAGTGCCTCTTGTGGGCACTGGGGGATTGCAGATCTGGAAGAACCCAGAAAAAGCAGCCTTTCTCATGCTTTGCATTGCATGGGGCTTACACACTAGGATGCCTCCCTTCTCTGTTTGGTTTCTTGGGGCCAACTTCGTGTTACCTGGTCAGGTTTGGGCTAAGCTAAGATGTGGCAGCGGCAGACAGAAAGTTGGGTTTCACACATCAATTCTGCGGCTACGTTCAGGCCGCTGTGGTTATTTATTTATTTATTTATTTAATTTATTAAATTTGTATACCTCCCTTCATCCGAAGATGTCAAGGCAGTTCACAGCATAAAATATCAGTTCCATTTACCTTGAAATTATTCCTTCTGAGTAGACATGCATAACATTGCACTGTCCAATGCACACACATACTGTACACCTGCTCACACACATGAGGGCAACGTTTTATCTCCACTGTATGCCTCTGAGTGCCATTTGTTGGGAATTGCAGGTGGGAGAGTGTTGTTGTGTTTGGGTCCTGCTTGCAGGCTACCCACGAAAATCTGTTTGGCTAGTTTGAGAACAGGATGCTGGAATAGATGGGCCAATGGCTTGTCTTGCAATTCCCAACAACTGGTATTCAGAGGCATGATGCTTCTGGCTGTGGAAGCAGAAAGGAATTTACTCAACAGACGCCTTAGCTTTTTGTTTCTGATGGGCAGGAGCAGAATGAGTGCCTCAAAGAGCCTTCCTGAGATCAACGAGGACCTGTACTCTCGCCAATTGTAAGTCTTGCGACACATTACATAAAAGCATTCTAGCAGAGCTGAAAAGGGATATCGACCAGGATCTTGAGAAGGGATTCAATAGGTTACTGGGAACTTAGGTTTGTCCAATTAAAGTGGATTAAAACACCCAGGCCCAAGAAATCCACTGTAACAGCAATCAGACTTTTTGCAGTTAGGAACGTGATGGGGAAATACACTAAAAAGTGTGGAATAATGATTGACTGATGGGACGGCGCAAAATACACCACAGTCACTACCACAACCAAATCAAGATGAATGCTCATTCACATATAACCTCCCCAGAAAAAATCAGAACTAATTATAAGCAAAGAGCAGATGTTGTATAACCTGCATGCCATCCTTGTGCATGGAGATCGGAATGCATGCTCAATAAACAGATTGTCTGGAGGAGGCCTGGGTGGCTGAAAATGATCACAGTGCTATGACTGGGGCAAGATGTTACAGAGTGAGCAGTGATATGAATGTATTTTGTTCGGGGGAAATGGCAGACTAAGCTGAACTAAGGTATGTGTGATGGGGGCCACATATCCTACTTGGCAGAGAAGACTCCTCTGGTTGATTGTGTTGCTGTTTGAAGAGTCGTCCAGGCTAATGGTAAAGACCTGAAGTTACCTATCATCAGTTAGTACCTGGCTAGCAGACCAAGCAAGCATACAAGTCACCATGGTCTAGTTAAATTAACTTGTTTATAGCTAAATTACAACGATTATCTCTAATTCTGCTGCCAGTGCCCCAGGTTTTTTTAATTAGAATAGATGACAACAAACAAAAGTCTGAAAGAAAATCAATTAAACATCAGCATGAAAGTGTGCAAGTTAGAACAATCCCTTTCAGTAGTGGATACAGTCAATGTCATCCCAGTCCATCATCAGACTAACATGGAAGATTCTCAGTCTTCAAGATCAGGGTCCCCTGGGTCCAGGCATGAAGTCCCAGAGCAATAGTTTCACAAGAACAGTCAGCCCATGAACCAAACACATCTTTGTTTCAGACTGTGAAAGGATTCAATCAAGCAATGTCAAATGGCCATATATATATATATATATATATATATATATATATATATATATATAGTATGCTTCCTTACTTCTTAATACCCATTGGTGGTGATGTGTTAGTCATTCAACCACTGCTATATTCCATACCTTCCAATACCATAAGTCCAGGTCCAAACCCTCCACTGTCTTCCAGCTTTGTACAATGGCTAACTACACTGCAATACCCAGGAACAGTAGCAAATCTTTGCATGCATGTGTAAATTGTAATTTTCAAACATGTTCAAAAGGAACAATGAGAAATCCACCTGCTCATTCAAAATGGTTGACATTTTCTGCATTGCTGCAGACCAAAAATGTACCACTGTTGGACATTCCCACCACATATGCATGTATGTGCCCTTACTCCTGTAATGCCTCCAGCAGTTCTTGGATGTTCCCACAATCATATGGGAAGGCTGTACTGGGGCTCTGAACCATAGGTGTGTTTATGGTTTTAAGAGTGTTTTCCAGAACATGCCCCCTTCTAGTATTCCACTGTTTATTGGTGATCAGGACAGCTGGAAGATGCTCTTTAAAGAATCTGGGGCTGGAGCAGCAAGATTCTGCTGCTACTCCCACTGTGCACCCCCCCAAATTATTTCTAAAATTGAATTTGCACATATAAATTGGCATGTGTACATTTTATGCAAATCTGTGTCCTCTTGTTTGGTGACCCATTTCCTCTTTTGGGGGCAATGTGTTAGTGCCTATCATAGCTGAGATGGGGGCAGGTACAAGTGCCTGGCAAGGGTGGAGTTTAAGGGTAGAGGTGGAGTTTAAGGGAAGCTGGTGAGAGAATGCTACTGTCCAGGGCTTCATAACTCACCATATTTCAAACACAGAGCTGTGCTTTCCCCACAGATATGTTCTGGGCTATGAGGCCATGCAGAAGATGGTGGGAGCAGCTGTGCTGGTCTCTGGAATGAAGGGCCTGGGGGTGGAGATTGCCAAGAACGTCATCCTTGCAGGAGTGAAATCTGTCACTGTCCATGACCAGAGTGAGACTCAGTGGAGTGACCTTTCTTCACAGGTATGCAGCCCAGGGTGAAATCCTATATCTGCTCAATGGTGTTCTGAGTTTACATGTGTAGGATTGAACATGTTAGAGGCTTTGCCTAGCAAACAAGGAAATGTGGCACAAAGTCCTCTTCCCTCGTTGGCACTGTTATCATACCCTATGGCTTTTTTCTATCATTGTTGCATTCCTCTGGGCCATCCCTCCCACTTCCTTAATATATATTTGCAGCAGTGCCTCTCTGAGGCAACATCCTATACATGCCAAGTCAGAAGCAAGCTCCCCATCTTCCTGCGTAAGTCTATAGGATTGCAACACTAATTTCCAAATTAGGACCTAGTAAAAGGAGCCCAAGATTCTATGCCAAGGATATATATATATATATATATATAGTGTCAAGGTATGAAAATATAGATTGCATACATTTTCCATTATTTGATAAGTTTTTGTGTATGACGTGTTTGTTAACAAGTCTTTCTAGAGCTCACATTGGGTATCTGTGGTGACCTTATTGTTGACACTAGTGATTTTGTGCCAAGCTATTCGCATGTATTTGTCAATCCTATATTGTTTTCATATAATTTTATTCTGAAACCCAGAACCCTGTGAGAACTCTAGGCAGAGCATACTATTAGTCCAAATAAATTAATCAATATCCTGTCGTGACAAAGGCTAAAATCTATCACTTATACAGCAAATTTTGCTTCATTTGCCCTATATGTCCCAACACTCTATATTAAATCATAAGTCACCTGAACTCTTGACTGATCCAAGTCTATAGCCCACTGTAATAATAACTACAATTAGATGCCCCCCACCAAAAAAAAAAAACAATTGGTAGTTCCATGGCTTCCAGCATAATCTAGTCATGAGATTCAAACAAGGTTGCATAATTTGGGAAGTCTGGTGAGTCAGTTGCTGCTATTATTAAAAGCAGTCAGAACTGGAAACACTGCTACATTAGGCTATGAATTTCACAACAGCTTGTTTTGAAATTAATTTAAAAACTCCACCTTCTGGTACCCTGGTTCTCACAAGCAACACAGCAAGCTGCCTTATACTGACTCAGACCATTGGCCCATCTAGTTTATTATTGGCCGCACTGACTGGCAGCTGCTCTTCAGGGTTTCTGTACTGAAGTCTTTCCCAGTACTACCTGGAGATGCCGGGGTTTGAACCTGGGACCTTCTGCATGGAAGGCAGATGCCCTACCAATGAGCTACAGCCCTTCCCCAATGTTCTCAATGTCTCCTTCAGTATATTTGGCTTCAAAGACTGGAGCAGTATGTTTGCAATGTTGGTTTAACAACATACCTATCCTAAGCTAAAAGTATTGAAATACTGAGCCCGAACATACTGGAATTAATGATCTGAATAAATAAGCACATTTTTGCATTATTCATTGAAGATATGGGAAAAGCTAGCGGCAATGCAAGGTGCTGAAGTCCTGCCCCTTGGCCACTGGAATCCCTGACAAGTTTCTCTCGGGACTCCTGAGATTTCACTAAGCATTGCTCTCACAGTTTTAAGCCTATGCTTGCAACAATTAGGACAAGATGCTTGGGTTTTTTTAGTAACAAAACCGTCAATAAAAGCTGATATTCTCACAATGCTCTTTTCTGCACCCTGTTTTCTGGTGCAATCACATAATGAATTGCAACCCGCCCTATGCTGATGAAGAAATAGGCACACTCCCTTTTTAAAGCATATATCTGATGATGGATGGAGTCTGTGAATGGAGCTGGAAGCCAAATTCGGAGTCTGCTCTAAGCCAATGTAGTACTGAGGGCCTAACTGCGTGTGACATTGATAATGCGGTTTGTGGTGGCGTTTTTTTAAAACAACAGCAACACACAATGTGTGGTGAGGGGCATTTTTTTCATAGATCACAGAATATGGAAAGGGGAGGTTTAAGCCTTCTCTCCAGCCATAATCTCTCTGAAACCCCCCTCCCTGATTGTGTCAATTACCATTAGGGAACAAAGCTCCCATTGATACTAAAGAGTGACTCCCCCCCTCCAACGTGTACTTAAACCTGCCTTCCCTGCATGCTGCTATTTCCAAAACCTGTGCTCAGAATTGAATATTTTTTAAACATGCAACATGATTCCTAATGGCATTGCTAATATCCTATGTAGCTGGGTCCTGAATTTGGTGGTAGAGCAGTGGGTAAAAGAGTAAAATCCAGTGCTTTTTTTCTAAAAAAATATATTTAGGGGTACTCTTATTTTGACTCAAGAAAATAACCGTTTTATAGTTCAAATCGGGGGGAAATAAATACAGTAAATGGACAAAAGTACAAAGATTCACAAAACATTTAGGGGTATGCGTACCCTCCAGAAAAAAAAAGCACTGGTGAAATCCATTGTCATCCACTCAGCTCCACAATGCGATCCTCCCGCACCATCCTCACTCATTGCTGTGTCTCTGCAGTTCTATCTGTCGGAGAATGACGTGGGGCAAAACCGAGCTCTGGTCTCCCAGTGCCGCCTTGCAGAACTGAACACACATGTCCCTGTGCATGCCTATACCAATGGGCTGTCTGAGAGCTTCTTGTCTACTTTCCAGGTAAGGACAGAGCTGTGTGTCTCATGTCATGGGAGTGACTCTAGTGATGATAAAAAATCAAACTCTGGTCACATCCACACCATCCATTTAAAGTGCATTTAAAGCACATGGCTTCCCCCAAAGACTCCTGGGAACTGTAGTTGGTGAAGGGTGCTTGAGGGGAAGCCACAGTTCCCAGGATTCTTTGGGTGGGGGAGCCATGGGGTGCTGTGGATGTGATCACTGTTTCCAGTGCTTCAGCAGGCTCTGACCTACATCAGTGGGAGAGCTTTTGCTCTTAACCCAATGAAAGCAACAAGCCTGTTGCCCATGCCCAGCTGTTTCTCATAGTGGTAATTTATGGCCTAGTGACCATCAAGTGCCACTAACTGTTTTGTTCTGAGGTTGCACCTGAATCTCTAAGTGGGGATCAGCTCTCATGTCTGTGGTTGGTTGGGATAGCTGCAGTGTGTTGAGTGGCGTACCACTGCCTGTCATTCGATGGTGCAGGTGGTGATCCAACGAGTGAGGGATCAGGAATAAGCAGGGACAGAAGCACCACTGCAGGGTTGTCTTATGGGGCCAATTATCTACATAAGCTGTGCTCAGAAATAACCAACCAAAATGTCATAAACTGATCAAGCTTTCAAGTCCACCAGAGATCTTCATCAGATTGGTTGTTGAAGCAAAACAGATGGGAGAGATGGTGTGGGGGGAAAGCTGGCTCAGTACTGATGTTGAGAAATTCTGCTTGGAGACAGGGAATCCTAGCCACAGGTGGTGATTGGCTAAGTTCTCCCTTATCAGCAGTATGACACAGCAGTTTGTTGTTAGAGTGTTGAGTTTGGAATAGGAGTTTGAATCTTGTCTGTGTCTATATAGTAACTTGTACAAAGCTGTGCTTTATTCTGCTGTATATAATAAAACTAAACAAAAATCAAGTTACTAGTCAGCAAGTTCTGTTCCTTTTTGTCGTCCTGGAATTCACTGATTTGGCAGCTGGTAGCAAGAGTTATGGTTAAGATCCATCAACAATTGAAGCCATAATATCTGCACTGATGAAAAATCACTTTTATTGTATAGTCTCAGAAGAGGCATAACTATGGAAGTTGTTGCAAAGGGCCCACACTCCGGGATTTACCACTACGTGACCCGCTGTCATTGATGAGGAACAGAGAATCTGTTTGGAAAGTGCTCTCTGTTGTGCTGTTTCTTAGCCTCTTACATTATGCAGATCACTATTCTGATACTATTCTGCACCAAACTTTACAGGTTGTTGTCCTGAGTAACTCACCCTTGGAGGAGCAGCTGCGAATCAGTGATTTCTGCCACTCCAAGAATATTTGCTTTGTCCTAGTTGACACCAAAGGCCTGGCTGGGTAGGTGTTGGGGGCTTCTCTTCTTGTCCCAAGACTGGGATGTTGGAGTGGTGCAGTGATTCTGGGTAGAATAAGAGGTGGACTAAGAATTTATATCAGCTGCCAGCATTCTGGCTGGGCACTGCGGGGTAGGAATGGGGGAGAGATTTGATTCAATTTGCATTTAAGGGTGAACTTAATTGAGTTTGTTTTTTTCTGAAACAAGATATAAAACCAAGCTCATCTGTCCTTCAAAATTTGCACGTCTTTGAATTTTGCCATGAAGTTTCCCAGCCAAGCACTGAGTATACAAAAATGCATATACCGGTGGTGACCATTTTAGGCATGTCCAATTAACATGTGATCACCCACATGTGGGTCCTTTTGGACCCAGAAGAGGAAGGGGGACGCTTATATGTACTTCCCCCCCAAATGGGCAAAGGTGCCTGGAATGGAACCTGTGCACGAAATGATAATCACCTGTAAATTGGTAAAGTGTGCATATGTTAGTCGAAACAACAAAAATGGCACCATATTATAATAATTTTTTTTGTTTAAAAATGTGCATTGTTGCACACTGCCCCAATCCCCAAGCGCTGTGTGATTCCAGGGGTTCCCGTGCTTACCCAGGGTTCAGTTTCCTTGGAATGAGGGACAGCAGAGACAGTGGTGTCTTTATGAGATATGGTTTGTTTACACATATATAAATCCTGAGTCTATGATGGAGGGATTAGCACCCCAATATGCATTAGCATTAGCACCCCAATATGGTCTTGCTTCTCCCATAACTATAGCCTTGCATTCCAACAGAGATCAAGCCTGGCTCTCACTCCATTTCTAGTCCAGCTCATTCTCCCCTGGCTTTTGCCTGGCTAGTTCAACAATGGAATCCTCCACTAGATTTTAACCCTTTGCTTGATCTAGGCACCCAGGCATTAGAAGGGACTCAGGCACCATGCAGACTAACCCCCCTCCAAACTCTCAACTGTATTTTAGAATTTGCACTAATATTCCAATTAATTTTTGTGTGGGCTTTCAAAAAAATATTTGCAAATGGAGGTGGGAATGTGGAGAACTGAACTTAAAACTGGGAAATGGAGCAAAAGTGAAATTGATGCCTTCATCCTTCCGTAATGCAGGATGAAGGTTCTCTGAGCAGGTAGACCCCATGGGTGGAAGTGAAGGGCCTTTCTCAGGGTGGAGCAGTGACTGAGTGTAGGGAGGAAAACGAAGTAGAAGTCTGACTTCTTGAACTTTTGTCTTTTGGCTCCAGGCAACTTTTCTGTGATTTTGGAGAACACTTCATAGTGCACAATCCTTCAGATGCCGAACCTGCCTCTGCTGCCATTCACCGCATCACCCAGGTAATGTCTCTTCACCCAGATAACATCTGTCTCCTGCACTTTATTGCCCTGCTTGTGTCACCCTTTCTGAGCTCATGTCCTTCACACCCTGGATTGAACATGCCTCCTTCCAAAGGAGCCCCCAAGATGTCTTTCCAAGCTTGGATAATAATAATAATAACAATTATTAATTATTATTTATACCCCACCCGTCTGGCTGGATTTCCCCAGCCACTCTGGGCGGCCCCCAACAGAATATTAAAAACACTATAAAACATCAAACATTAAAAACTTCCCTAAACAGATGGAGTAAGCATCTAATCAGATGCAGGCAATCCTTTGATCTCTCAGCCAGAGTCTCCTGTTTTCATTGCTGTGTTGTTTTATAGTGATTGTTTTATTGCATATTTTAATTATGGACAATTATATTTTAATGTAACTGTTTTTTTCTACTTTGTAAACTGCCTAGCAGCTTGCTTTGGTATTAAGTGATGTATTTAACCGTAGTAGTAGCAATAATAATAATAATAATAATAATAATAATAATAATAATATACTCTTCCCCCAGAGTAACCCTGGCATAGTGACTGTGGCGTGTGACAGTGAGGAGAGACAAGGCCACCGCTTTGAGGATGGTGACTGGGTGGTATTCTCCGGGGTTGAGGGGATGACAGAACTCAACACCTCTGAGCCCTGCCTCATCCGTCTGAAAGGTAACAGGCTCTCTGTTTCCTCCTCCTCCTCATGTCTCTGGGTACAGTGCCTGCCTGCACACAGAAAGTGTCCAGAGGAGAATAGGAGGACAGATGTGGATCAGGAAGATGGACAGGCAAAGATTATGAGAGTGGAGTTTGACAGAAGGATGGGGTGGCACTGCATTGTGGGGAAAGAAGCATCATGTCACTCCTATTAGGAACCTTGTGGGACTTCACTAGTGAGTATTAAAGCACCTGATAGGACAAGAGACCTCCAGAAGAAATGCAGGTGTCTACCTTGCAGAGAATGGGTTTATATCATTTTATTTGACTTCCGTCCCATTGAACAACTAAGAGAACAGACCTAATGTTTGTGATCTGTATCTGTTTAGGAACCTGCAGCTTGGAAGTTGGAGATACGTCTTCTTTTTCTCCATACAAATGTGGTGGGATCATCACCCAAGTCAAGATACCTCAAAAACACTCCTATGTATGTTCTCGTCTCTGGCGGTGGTGAAAAAATGTGGTTATTCTTTTCCAGCTAGTTCATAGGGGGCCAAGATGAGCAGAGTCTTGGGTGAGCTTATTGCCAGGGCTGAGCATTTTAGCTGGAGGACTCTAAACAGGACTACTTCACCAGGGAAGAGACGTCAAAACTGCTGTTCTAGAGCCTGGGTGCAGAAGGCCAGCCCAAGCAGCTAGGGAGAGGATCGAGCTCCATGCTCTGCATGTCGAAGATCCTAGGTCCAGTCCACAACAGCTGCAGATACAGCTGGGAAAGGCTCCTGTTTGAAACCCTGGAGAGCCACTGCCAGTCAGTACAGACAGTATTGAGCTAGATGGGCCAGTGCTCTGACATGGTTGGTATAGCTCCTATGTTCAGCTGTGGTGAGGAGAGGCATTTCTTGAAGTGTGTTGCCTTAAGGCAGGAGTGGGAAAATGCAACCCATGGGTCACATTACCTCCTGGACAACATTCTGAGGCCCCCATGTCAGTGGTCGGTGGGTTGAGACTCAAAAAGTGGGTAGGGAAATGGATTGTGTGGCGTTTTCTTTGTACAGTAGGGTACACCCAGGCCACACAAAGGTCTCCACACCCAAGGAGGATGCAGAGCAGGGCACATGAAGAGCATAGCCTGAGGAGAGTACGGGGAGGTGACTTGGAGAGGAGGCCTAGCCTGAGAGAGTCCTGAGGGATGGGCAGTGATGTCTAAGGAGCTCCTGGGCCTGAGTTTCTCTACCTCCTACCTCAAAGAGAAGGATGTGCATTAGGTAGTTCTACTCCTGTCCACTAACCTCTCTGTATTCCCAGGAATCCCTGCGTACCTCCAGGGCTAATCCTAAAATCAGGATCCCGGATAAGGGGAAACTACCTCGCTGTCGCTCCCTCCATGCGGCCTTCTGGGCACTGCATGTCTTCCAGAGGGAGATGAAGCGGCTGCCTAGGCCCAGGAATCAGGCAAGTCTCCCCAGCTGCCTTCATTCTTCTTAGCAATCCCAACCAGCCTCCCAGGCTTCCTCATGTTTCCAACCCTGAGCAGGATATTGTCTCCTTCTGCAGAGAACGTCATTACTTTTCCTGCAATTAGCTCATTGTAAGCTTCCTCAGATAGACTCTTTCCCCAGCCCCAGCCTCATCTGTCTTTACTCCTCAACAGGCAGATGCAGACAAGATGGTGAAACTGGCACAGACCGTCTCTGTGAGCAAGGAGGAGGAACTGCAAGAGGACCTGGTGCGGACATTTTCCTACGGATGTTCTGGTGACCTGAGCCCTATCAATGCCTTCATCGGAGGCCTAGCTGCCCAAGAGGTGCTGAAGGTGAGGGGCAGACTCCTGTGAGGAAGGAAGGCAGCTTTTTGAGCTGTTTGGAGGACACTTTCCATGAGGCATCTGCGTCTCAGGTGTGGAACAAGGGTTCGAATCCCTACTCAGCCATGAAGCTCACTGAGTGACCTTTGGACAGCCACTGCCTCTCAGTGTAATCTATCTCACAAGTTGTGACATAGTTGTGGGGATAAAATGGGGGAAAGTGTGTATGCCACCTTGAGCTCCTTGGAGGAAAGGCGGGATATAAATGTTAATAATAATAATAATAATAATAATAATAATAATAATAATGTGGTAGCTAAGAGAATGAGGGAGGCCCCAGTCTGAGGCTGTGTTCACACTTCCATATAGTATACACTCACTGTGTTTCCGGTGCCTGGTTTTTAATCTGCTTCAACATCCAACTTCACACTTGCTGGCACCCTTTAGTCATTCCTAATCCATCTCTAGCCAGGGTGTGAACACCTTTGCATAGGGTAAAGATATCCCTGCCTGTCCATGCCCCCTGGTGTGTACAAACAGAAATGAATTTTCACACAATGAAGCTGTGATGGCGTGAGCAGCCCAAGGCGGGGGGTGGGGGTGGGGGTGGGGGGGAGGTATGAAATGCTCCTGAGGGGAAAAACCAAGAACTTCATTGCCGTCTAAGGTGTTTTTGTGAACACACTTTTGAGTCTCACCTATGCAATGAACTCATTTGGTGGCCTTAGGCAAATCACTACCACCCAGCCTGTTTTCCAATATGAGCAAACGTCTGCAGTAATAATACTGATTTACCTCACAGGGTTGTTGTAAGAATTTCCATTAGATAACACATGTGAAATTCTTTGAATGCATCACAGCACAAATGCTAATGATTATTATTTTTCTGTTATTTATTTAATATATGCACACACACCCCACTTCATAAAAGAATCCTTTTCAGAAGTTTACATAAAGTGTTCATAAGGAAATACCAATAAAACTACCAATAAAAGGAAGATTTTAAAAAATAGATATCATGTGTGTGTGTGTATGTAAAGGTAAAGGGACCCCTGACCACTAGGTCCAGTCGTGGCCGACTCTGGGGTTGCAGCGCTCATCTCGCTTTAGTGGCCGAGGGAGCCAGCATTTGTCCACAGACAGCTTCCGGGTCATGTGGCCAGCATGACTAAGCCGCTTCTGGCAAACCAGAGCAGCTCACGGAAACACCGTTTACCTTACCACTGGAGCAGTACCTATTTATCTACTTGCACTTTGACGTGCTTTTGAACTGCTAGGTTGGCAGGAGCAGGGACTGAGCAAAGGGAGCTCACCCCGTCACCAGGATTCGAGCCGCCGGCCTTCTGATCGGCAAGCCCTAGGCTCTGTGGTTTAACCCACAGTGCCCCCCACGTCCCATATATATATAGAGAGAGAGAGAGAGAGGTATTACGTTTAAGTAAGAAGCAAGGAGCATCCTGAAGCTACCCAAAGACAGGCTTCCCATCAAGTATGAGTGAAGCACCTGAACATTTCCTGATTGAGCCCAGAAGTGGCAGGTGCTTGAGTTTCATGCTCAGAAAGGCAGTTGCCCTGTCCCCTGTGACCCATTTGCTTCTGTGTCACTGCTGAGTTCAGGTTGCTGCCTGCCCTCTTTTGTAAACCAATCTAGCTGGTTTTCTTCTGGATTTGCCAGTTTAGGATTATCAACTCACAGGCCCAGCTAGGCAGTTTTAAATGAGTGCGGGTATGAGGCAGCTGACATGCAGTTTTGCAACAGCTACTACTTTGGATCATCTTATACAAAGGAAAGAAAACTGTTTCGTTTCAGTGTTAACTTGGGAATCGTCAGACGGGGCACACCTGTCCCTTTATAGGTTATTAGAAGTGCCAGGTGGTGACTGTCCAAATGCCTTATGCTCAGGGCTGATTCCATGTTTCAGGGGATTCTCTGCAAAGTGTCTCCTGGTGGGCCCACTCCTCTCTCAGAGGGCCCTGGGGGGGCTCATTGGATTGCAGTGACAGTTCTCTAAGCCAGCAGTGGGCACCTGTGCCTGGTCTACTTTTTGCTTCCCCACAATGCTCCAGAGCAATGCCAGGTCAGAGGAAATTATGGGGAATTAGGGGAAAAGGAAAGGTTGGCGAGATCTAATCTGCATGGGAACCTACCTACACCATTACCTACTTGTCTTTCATCTCTCATGCATAGGTAGTTTTTGCTATAACTTTGGTTTAGGGGGTAAATCAGAGAAAGGATATGCAGTGGATTATAATTCAGAGACCTTATTTTTGTTCACTTGTGAATGTAGTGTTTTGCTGCTGCTGCTGCTGCTGCTGCTGCTGCTGCTGCTGTGTGTGTGTTTTACAGTGTCCACCAAATGCCATCTTAAGCTTTGAGGATTTTTGAAGGTTAGGTTTCTGTCAGCTAGTTCCCTTATCTCTGTTCAGTCAGCTGTCGGTGACTGACCTGGAAAGAGATCTTGGGGTCTTGGTGAAATTGATGAAGATGTCGACCTAGTGAGCGGCAACTGCTGTGAAGAAAGTGAATTCCATCTTGGCAACAGTTAGGAAAGAGAATTTGAAAATAAAACTGCCCATATCCTGATGTCATCACTTGGAATGCCATGTATAGTTTCTGGCCACCTTATCTCTAAAATTATATTGGAGAGCTGGCAGAGGTGTAGCAAAAAAGGCAATCAAAATGTTCATTGGGCTATGAAGAATGGCTATGATGCTTGGGGCTTTTTAGTTTAGGAATAAGTAGGGACATGATAGAAGTATACAGTGGTACCTCGGGTTACATACGCTTCAGGTTACATTCGCTTCAGGTTACAGGCTCCACTAACCCAGAAATATTACCTCAGGTTAAGAACTTTGCTTCAGGATGAGAACAGAAATCGTGCTCCGGCGGCACGGCAGCAGCAACAGGCCCCATTAGCTAAAGTGGTGCTTCAGGTTAAGAACAGTTTCAGGTTAAGATCGGACCTCCAGAACGAATTAAGTACTTAACCTGAGGTACCACTGTATAAGATTATGTTTGGTGTGAGGAAAGTGGATAGAAACCTCGAGATTTAGGCTGCAATCCTTACACAATCACCAGGGAGTCAGTCCCATTGACCATGATGGGACTTACTCCTGAGTAGATGTGCACGGTCAGTAGAGTAGATGGGTTGTACGGTCAGTGATTTTTGGCAGCCACAACTTCAATAACTACTTCATTACTGGCTCATTTCCATATCTGTGGCACCGAGCTTCCTCATCTTGGCACCTTCTCTCGATCCCTTCTGCTTTCTCAGGAGCAGATCCAATTAAAAGTGATTAAAGGGCACGTTGACAGCTGGGAAATCCCTAGGTCGAATATTACATCTGCTTTCTCAGCTCACTGGTGGCTTTAGGCAAACCACGAGATTGCAAGCTCCATCTGCAGCTGTGAGGAGATGGTAGTACTTTGGACCAGGGATTTGGGACCTGTAAAAGTCCGGATGTTGCTAAACCCCAGCTCCCATCGTTCCTGACCATTGACCATGCTGGCTGGGGACTGGAGCCCAACATCTGGAAGGCCACACAGGCCTTCCATGTGTGCCTTCCATGGTTTTTGTAGACATTAGCGAGTGAGGCCGAACTCAGTGTGATGTTTATCATATAGTTTTCCCTTGAGTTTGCCTTTTCTTTCACAAATTACCAGTGCAGAGCACCTAATCAGGATTGGTACACTGGCATGTGGTGGGAGGGAGTGGGTTTTAATAATTTCCCGCTCCTCACACTGCGGTCGCATTCTGGATTGTGCGCCTACAACTTGCATTGGGAGAGAAATTCTTTCATTTGAGTGCTTTGAACGTTCTTTCCACACTTATAGAAAAGCAAAGTTTATTGGTTGCCAAATATCTTGGGGTCTGGGCCAAATTTGTGACTGACTTCTGAAGATCTTGAAGCACAGGTTGGGCAAGATATTAACGTGCTGTTTTCCAGAGTGGAATATCTGATTCTCTTGAGGTGTTAAATGACAAGACAAGCTGAAGGGTTTATGGGTTGCCAGGAAGGGTGGCCATGTGACCTACTTTGCAGGGAACAGGCCTCTGTCTGAAGGTGTCCTCTGTTTGAAAAACTGTCCAGCCCATGTCTGGTTTCAAGATACAGAGAACTGTAAGAAGGGAGAGCAGGAGAGGCCTTGTTTGCCATCAGCAGTGAGCAGCAGGCTGAGTGGGCACAAAGGATCACCTGGTCATATTCTTCCCTACCATGGTGAGATGTAATGCTTGCTATTCACAGCAACATACTGCCCCTGACACATAGCAGTTGTGGCTAGTAGCCACTGATAGCCTTTCCCTCCATGAATTTATCTAATCCTCCTTTAAAGTCATCTAAACTGGTGGCCACAATTGCTTCTAGTGGGAGCGAGTTCCATACTTTCAACTATGTTCTGCGCATGTGTGTTTTGTATTGAATGGATCCAAAACATAATGGGGGTGGGGAGAAGAAATGCCTCGGATATAAATTGGAGCAATACCTGTTTTTAGAATTTCCGTTGTAGTTTTCATACATGTTTTTCAGCTGCAGGCAAATTTGTTGTCTTTGCTGCAGAGATAGGTCATTCTGTCAGCTCCCAGCACGACTGGGAGCCCAACAGGGCTGCTGCCAACATGACTAGAGTGGTGTAGAATGACAAGAGTTACCATCTCCTCACCACAGCAGTGCTCTTGTGCCTTAAACAGTGGTGCAAAACATAGAAAACAGAAATGTGCAGCTTTTCCTGACACGTAGATGAGATCATGAGAAGCATTACCTGTTGAATTTTGGCCTGACGTGCAGCTGTTAAAGCACAGGAGCCCCCTCCAGAGGAGGAAAGCAGGAAAATTTGAACTATGTTTCATGAGTTTTCTGTGTTCATTAAGAGAGGCTGCTCCCTCTTCTCAAACCCAAACCTGCAGTTATAGGAAGGGCTGAGCAGTTTCCTCCTTTTTTTCTCTGTCTGCAGGCTGCCTCAGGGAAGTTCACTCCTTTGGACCAGTGGCTGTACTTCGATGCTTATGAATGTCTGCCTGAAGAGGAAAATATTGTGCAGCTGACTGAGGAAGACTGTGCTCCAGTATGTGACAAATTCTGCAGTTTGTACTTTTCCGTTAGAGATAGGATGGAATCACAGCTCTTTTTCTGCCTCTTCCAAGGCATTCCAGACTTTTCCACAAAGGAGTTTACTGTGTGTTTAGAGCTGTTTTTGTTCCTATTTAATTTGTGTAGTCCGCATGATGTTACCCTCAAACAGCACCAATCTCAATGCTTTCCCCTACAAATTCAAGTTTTTTTGATTTGGAGATAATCTGATTAAACTGAGGAAAATTGTGTTCCAGACCTCTCCAATCAGGGCTGCAGATTGTTCGCTTTGGTGTTTGTGGATGAATGGATCAGTTCTCTTTGCTGCTCCTCTTTCAAAACCCACTAACTCCTCCATGCTTTCATTTCTTTTCTGGCCGTGCTATTTCCAGGGTGCTTCTGAACAGTGGTATTTCCCGCCCTTTTGAGCCCTCAGATTTACACAAAAGCAGAAAACGGCAGAAGTGTGTACTGAGAATTATGTTTGCCTGACAGGGTGCTTTTACACATTTCTTGGGCGGGGAAGGTGTGTGTGCAGCTACCTGTGTGTATGCCTTGTATTGCTTGATTGGCATAATTGAATCAACAAATTAGAAGGCAGCAATAAATAGAAAAGGGAATGACTGGAAAAGGCAGAAGTTTCTCATATCCAAATTCAAATAAATATGTGGACATGTGGGGGTACTCTAATCCAATTCAAGTGTGGAAAAAGTGGATTAATAGCTCAGTAATGCTCAAACGTGGGACGCAGGTGGCGCTGTGGGTTAAAGCCTCAGCGCCTAGGGCTTGCCGATCGAAAGGTCGGCGGTTCGAATCCCTGCGGCGGGGTGCGCTCCCGCTGCTCGGTCCCAGCGCCTGCCAACCTAGCAGTTCAAAAGCACCTCCGGGTGCAAGTAGATAAATAGGGACCGCTTACCAGCGGGAAGGTAAACGGCGTTTCCGTGTGCGGCTCTGGCTCTGGCTCCGGCCAGAGCAGTGATGTCACGCTGGCCACGTGACCCGGAAGTGTCTCCGGACAGCGCTGGCCCCTGGCCTCTTAAGTGAGATGGGCGCACAACCCCAGAGTCTGTCAAGACTGGCCCGTACGGGCAGGGGTACCTTTACCTTTAATGCTCAAACGTGGACAAACCTTCTGGCAGTGCATCTACATGCCCTTTTTCATGCTGATCTCTCTTTACTGGAGCTGGCTAGGGCTGATGGGAAGTTGCAGGCTCTACATTCCTGACATATAGGCCGCCCTCTCTCCTACTTGATTCAACACCCACGCAGTGCCCAAATTCTAAATCTGTTAGAATGGGTATAGGGCCATCCTACGGGGATTGTGTTGCTCTCCATCTGTCACCTGCTGGGTCTCTAATGTCTGTCATCTCTCCCTTTTGACAGCGTGGCAGCCGCTATGATGGGCAGATTGCTGTCTTTGGGAATACCTTCCAGGAATGGCTTGGGAAGCTGAAATACTTTGTGGTGAGTTGGGGCAGGCTGGGTGAAGCCAGGTTCTTCCCACACAAGGCATCATGAATGTATGTAACTCTCCGCCACAAGGTCTCTCAGCCTAACCTACGTCCCAGGGATGTTGCAAGGGTTAAATTGGTGAGGAAAGACATGTGCCACCTTGATAAAATTGGAGGAAAGGTGAGGTGTAAACATAATAAAGTTTTGACATATGTAGTTCTTCCTAATGACCCTGACATTTAAGATTGCACTTGGATTACGTATTTTGGACTAGGGTTTAATACTGAAAACGCGTTGTTGAATATTGCAAATGGGTTGTTGGCAACAGAGGTTTTTTTTAGTGTATCAGATTTTCTATAGAAAGGGTAAATCTGAATTAAATGGAGGAGGAGGTGGTAGGGAAATATAGGCTGGCCTTTTGATGTCAACAACATTGTGTGGATACTGCCAAATACTTGCCCACATGAGGGGCACTGGTCTCACCTGAAAGCCACCCACCTTAATCCAGCCACTGATGAGAGTTGGTTGACTTTTTCACTTAACTGTAGTGCTTATTTTTCCAGTGTTTTCCAGTAGAGGGAGTGTTGACTCCTTTAGTTTGAGCGATGACACTAGCTAGAAGAACGATTTTTGTATGATGAGTAGCTGACCTAGATTTGTTCTGCAGCTGTTACTGAAGTTTCTTTGTAAACATAACATTTGCTAGATAACAGCCAATGCAGGGATTTTGTCCCAGTTAGCAGAGTCAATTGTTAAAGGTGGACTCCCAGTTGTTGGTTGTTGTTTATTATACCATTGGATTATAGTGCAAACAATTATAGCAACGGTCACTAAGAGCTGTATTCCGAGAGGCCACTTTCTGTAGACCTGAATGTCTAGGAAAAAGTGGGCAACTCTGCCATGCATCCCTGAGAATCTTGACCCAGGAAAGGAAAGGAAAGGAAAGGAAAGGAAAGGAAAGGAAAGGAAAGGAAAGGAAAGGAAGATGGTGGACATGGGTTCAAACTTCTGTGGCTCGAAGGGAATATTTAAAAAGAGGCAGGTAGGATCTGAAGAAAGCTCCTGTGTTTTTAGGAGGTGGAACGTCTCCACCCCACATGCCTCTTTCTAGCTCAACTCAAACATCAGAATAAGAATGAAGAATGCACATTCTCTCTGTATATATAAAATACTCCACTTTGCGTAACCATTCTTGATTTGTTTATTACGCTTTCACCATAGAATTGGAGTCTTCTGGGTGCAGAATCCAGAAATTATGGTGCAGATAAAAACACTCTTCAATATATGTAATTACAGTGGTACCTCAGGTTAAGAACTTAATTCGTTCTGGAGATCAGTTCTTAATCTGAAACTGTTCTTAACCTGAGGTACCACTTTAGCTAATGGAGCCTCCCGCTGCTGCTGGAGCACAATTTCTGTTCTCATCCTGAAGCAAAGTTCTTAACCCAAGGTACTATTTCTGGGTTAGCGGGGTCTGTAACCTGAATCATCTGTAGCCTGAAGCGTCTGTAACCCGAGGTACCACTGTAGTGCATAAACTCTGACTAGATTAAAATTCTCAGTATTCTTTCTTACCCAAAATTCTTAGAAAACCATCCCTAAAGTTTCATAATATGTTTGCTATTAGGCCATGTATGATTTACACCCGTAGAATGCATTTCTGTATTCTGATTGATTTATTGCTACCTCTGGTGAAAGGTGGAATTTGGTCCTCCTGCCCTGCCAAACTCATCTGTGCATCCCATGTACGGTATATCTTTTTGTAAACTGCTTTGAGGTTTTTTACAATCAAGTGGGGTATAAATTTTGTGAGATAGATAGATAGAGATAGATAAATAGAACCATTGTAGCATGCAGTTAACTTTTATAAAGGTAAGAGCATGGTGAGGTCACCAGTAAATATCAGGCAGTGTGCCGCTGAGTCATGTTCTGGTAATCCTGCACTTCACAACAGTTTCAAAAAGAGCTGGTAGATAGTTGATTTATAAGATAAAAGAGGGTTGGGTTGATGTTACATCCTTGTTTTACTCCTTTTTCTTGTTTGAAGGCCTTGTATTGTTCTCTCTGTGTTACAAACATTGGAAGAATTGGCACATGGATCTAATGAGATTGTGGGTTTTCTTTCTAGTTCTTGTTTTGTAGCAAAATTAAGACTTGGTACAGAATGCCAGATGGAGTCAAAATGTATTTCGAAGTCAAATATTTTCCTTTGCCTTGACATGTTTTGGCTAATGAACATCTGTTGTAGAAATTGTGGCCAGAGGTTCACTTAGACTCATAGAATCATAGACCTGTAGAGTTGGAAAGGACCCTGAGGGAGATTGTTCAGTTTGTCATTTCTTATAAAGTGAGCATCCATGCTTTGGAACTGCGTTAGTAAACTGTTTCAGATTCTACAACAGTTCTCAGGTGCTGTTGCAAATGCCTATTCCAGCCTCTGTAATTATAATGCATTCTCTGAGAGAAGTGCAAATGTTCCATCTGTTTTCAGGCCTCATTGAACATAAGGTTTCCTTCGATGTGACAAATACACAGTCATACAGAAAACTTTTTGTCAGAACTGAAAACCAACAAGTTATTCCTTGGGGGAAAGGCTATTGGAATTTCATGTCTAGCCTTTCCCTAAAAAAAAAATAACAACAACAACAACAACAACAACAACAACAACAACAACAACAACAATAATAATAATAATAATAATGTGTGTATTTTGAAGTTGTGCATAACTTAGGGGGCTTCCAGACTAATTTGGGGTGGGATTGAATCACATACCAGCAAATTCAGGTTGATGCAATGAGAGTCGATTGGGAGGGCTTGCATAACAAACCCACTTCCCCAAAAGATCTGAATTTGGAAACCAATGGGGGAATGCCCTGGGAATAATGCTTGACACCTAACCTCCCTATAAACAAATCAGAGTGAATGTTTGTTAAATTGCCAATGTCAGCCAATCCCCTGGCCAACAAACCAAGATGAATGCTCAATAAACAGGTAAATAAATGGGTCATCAGGGAGTGCCCTGATTCCTATGTGTTTTTCCTGCATGGCAACCAGCCCAACAGCACCCATGTGGAGCAAAATGTTATACAGTGGTACCTTGGGTTACATACGCTTCAGGTTACATACGCTTCAGGTTACAGACTCCGCTAACCCAGAAATAGTGCTTCAGGTTAAGAACTTTGCTTCAGGATGAGAACAGAAATCCTGCTCCGGCGGCACGGCAGAAGCAGGAGGCCCCATTAGCTAAAGTGGTGCTTCAGGTTAAGAACAGTTTCAGGTTAAGAATGGACCTCCGGAACGAATTAAGTACTTAACCCGAGGTACCACTGTATCTGAACCAGCCACATGTAACTTAGAGAGGTATCTCCTTGTGTCCCCTTGCCCCAGTCACTTGAGTCACTGAGGTTATCTTGGCTCAGAGTGCCATGGGCCTTCAACCAATCTTTTTACAATTTCCTCAGGTGGGAGCTGGTGCCATTGGCTGTGAGCTCCTGAAGAATTTTGCCATGATTGGCTTGGCTGCTAGCGAGGGTGGGAGCATCACTGTGACGGACATGGATACCATTGAATATTCCAACCTCAACAGGCAGTTCCTCTTTCGACTAGGGGATGTGTCAGTAAGTCTTGCAGCGAATATGGTGGGAAAGAGGTTTGGGTGAGGCGGTGCTGGGGACAGTTTGCCCAAGGAATAAATCTCAACAGACACGAGAATATTCACAAACCTATTTGTAATGTTACAGGGGAGAGGGTGGGTTCTGACTTGACTCTCTAACAAGTGCCCTAGCCAATGAACCCAGGCAATAACCAACTTCTTTCTACCCTGGATCTCCCTAGTAATATTCCCTTTGTTCCTGTAGAAACAGAAGTCAGAAGTGGCAGCAGCTGCCGTAAAACTCATGAACCGCCACATCAATGTATCAGCACAGCAGAACCAGGTTGGACCAGACACAGAGCACTTCTATGGGGATGACTTCTTCCTTGGCTTGGATGGCGTTGCCAGTGCCCTGGACAGTTTGCAAGCCAGTGAGTGTTTCATACAGAATGCCTGTGTTGTAGCCACCAGCTCCCTGTAATAAGCATTCCATGCTCAGAATGAATTACGTTACGCAGGCTTCTTTGAAAGTGCTTATTTTATATGATTAATCACCTACTTAGCATTTTCCTAACCACTTTCAAGTATTGAAAGCACCACACAGACATTATGTTTGCTTACAACAGCCCTGCAAAGTAGGCCAGTTTTTGTAAATAATAATAATAATAATAATAATAATAATAATAATAATAATGTGTTAGTAATTTTTTATTATCCCCATTATTGGAAATGGAAGGCTGAGGCAGACTAGCTTAAGGTCATGCAATGAGCTCAGATGACCTTTAAATCAGAAACCTTGATTCACAGTGCAATCATTTGTGCATTTACTCGGAGGTAAGCCCCTTGAATTGCCTAGTAAGTGGGTATAGGGTTGTAGCCATAGCATCTGTTCCACACTGTGATTTCCTTGTGGGTGGGGGAACGGGGAAATAATGTATACAAATTCTAGTACTGCTGTTTCTCACAGGATGTTGACAGTTTTTGCAGGCTGGCCTAGAGTGTAGCGCAGAAGGGATGGCAGGAAGCTGCAGGCAAAGGCAGTATGTGTGCAGAGCAGACATACATAAGCTGGAGGTCGATAAAGGCAAGGACAGGGAGTTGTATAGGTGGACACAGAAGACTCTCAACTTTTTGTCTCCAGGTCACTTTGCTCATGGACACGTCAGCTAAAGAATCATTAACATAACCTGCTGCACACATTTTTCAAGCTTTATCCTATGAACTGGCAGACAGAAAACAAGCATTTATTTTTTTTTAAAAAAGGAACAGATGTTGAGAGATTGACACCCGTGAGCGCTGGGGGCTGCCCTCTAACTGGATCCAGACTAGATGGGCCTGCTGCTGCTGTGGGCCAGCCACCTGGTGCTTCTTACACAGAAAGTTGATCCATTGCTGGGGGAAGAGATCCCATGTTCCTTTGTGGTTGACTGCATTGTGTATCTTGCTGATAGATATTAAAGGGGAGGTGAACCTAGGCAGCTAGAGTCAGGCTGTTGGCCCACCCAGATCAGCATTGCCTCTCTACTGACTACATAGCAGCAACTCTCCATGGTTTCAGGAAGCAGCTCTTGTCCAGCAAGACTTGGGAGAGTGCAGGAATTGAACCTGGGTCCTTCTGCGTGCGAAGTAGCTGTGGCCGTTCCCCTATGGGTATGTGAGGCAGGGCTGGCTAAGTCAAGGAGCTAGAAGGCCTGCATAATAAACAGAGCTGCTCTCACTTCTTGCCGAAACTGCCAGAGGCATCCCAGACCAAATCCAAAGTCCAGAGTCTTTGAAGTGTCTTGCAAATGCAGGCCCACAAAATATACACAGTGCAGATAAACAGGAAAGCTCTCTTGCTGTGTAGAGCAGGGAAGTCCCCAAGTCAGATCTTGAATCAGCTGTGAACATCCCTGGCTGGCCTTAGGCAAACTACAGTCTCTCTGCTTCATCACCTTCATCTGTGCTGTGATAATCCTGGCCTACCACACAGGATCGTTGTAAGGATGATTGAAATAGCTGTGTGTGCTTTTAATAGCATGCGAACACTGATAACAGACCCTCCTAGTGTCCCTATTTTCCAAGGACAGTGCTGGGTTAACAGAAGCCATCCCATTTTCTGATTTGATCCTGGAATGTCCCGCTTTTCCTTAGGATGTGTCCCGATTTTCATCGGAGGAATGATGGAGGGTATGTGCTAAAGAACTTGCAAGTGTCACCGTCATTAATTAACGGTCATAATACCCTGTTGGGGTTCAAGCCACAGACCACCAAACACACACTGAGCCATTATCTCCTGCTTTGCACATCTATAAAAAATGGAGGCTTTGTATGTGCTGAGGAGACTGGAATGGCTTGGCATCTACAAAAAAGAAGCCAGCAGACCATACAGACAGAAGAGTGTATTTGAGTGACAGAGGCTCTTTGTAGAGCTGGACCAAAATGTCTTGGGATACATTTTTTGAAGAAAATAATATATTGAGATTTCTCTTTTATTTTCCCTCCCTCCCCTCTCTCCACCCAATCAGAAAAAGAAGTCCACTTTGCAGAAATTTGTCCAGCTCTTTTCCACCATTTGTGTGTGTGTGTCAGCTGCCATTTCTCCCTGAGTAGGGATGTCAGAGAATTCTGACAGGAAATTGCTGGTGTTTGCTTATTTGTGTGTGTGTCAGATGAAGAAGGTAGGGCACTGCAAAGGATCTTGTGTCCCGTCTACCTCCTCTCTTTCTTCCCCTTTCCTCCTGCAGGAAAATACTTGTGCCAAAGGTGTGTGCAGTACCTCAAGCCTCTGCTTGATTCCGGAACGGAAGGCACCCGTGGGCACGTCCAGGTCTTTGTGCCCTTTCTGACAGAGTCCTTTGGCCAAGCTCAGGAGGAGGAAGAGACGCAGTACCCTCTCTGCACCCTGCGCCACTTCCCCAGCACCATCCAGCACACACTACAGGTGGGGGGGCAGGAGGCTGGCTTTTCCCTGGCCTCCTCAAATATTGTTACTTATTCTTTCAGCCGCAGATCCACTCTGCAGTGCCTGCTGCTGCCAAAGAGACCCCTCTCCTGCCTTTCTCTCCAGTTGGTCCATGCCTAAAGAGGGAAAACTCTCAGCTGCCAAGCTCCTCTTCACTCCTTGCCTGGCCCCTTGGCTTCATTTACTCTTTCCAGGCAGCTGCATGAGGGCCAGGGCTGTCAACAGCGTTGACGGCAGGATATGGGGTCCAGCTGTTTCGCCCAGAAGCCAGGCCAAAATCCTTCGCCCTTTGCAGAGCTTCAGCTGCTTCTCCTTTTTCTGTGGCAGGGCCAGACAGACCTCTCTCTCTTTTTATCTCACACTGCCCTGGTGCCTTTGCATGCCCCTGCTTCCTTCACTCCATGGAGCAGGAGATCCTGATGGGGAGGCTGTCTGGCTGGGCCTGTTATGTAGCATCAGGACTCTGAGGAGCAACGGGGCAGGAGTTCAGTTTTAGGGAATGGCACCAGAGTTCCTAGACTGCACTGCAGCCCTGCAGCACAAGCCCTGCTCAAGGGCTTCCACTTGCACCACAGGGCCTTCCTTTCCTCTTGGTGCCCATCATGATTGGCTCTGGGGTGGGGGGGTCAGGAGAACCTCCAGAACTTCGCATAATGGGAAGAGAACTGCAGTACCTGCACTGACAGGACATTCATCACAGTGTGGTATTGAATTCCAACCTATATCTTTAAAGCACATTTGAAGCATATTTCCTCCCCTCAGAGAATTATGGGCACTGTGGTTTTTTAAGGATTGCTGAGAATTGTAACTCTGTGAGGGGTAAACTACAGAGCCCAGAATTCTTTGAGGGACAGAATGCGCTTTCAATGTGCTTTAATGTTACGTGTGTAAGGTAAAAAAGGTAAAAGGGAAAGGACCCCTGGACAGTTAAGTCCAGTCAAAGGTGACTATGGGGTTGTGGCACTCATCTCGCTTTCAGGCCGAAGGAGAGTGTGTATACTGCCTTAGAACCAAGGAACAACTGGAAGGAAAAGGTGCTCTGAGGCTGCAGTCCAGTGCCCATTTGCCTGAGAGTAAGCCCTGCCTTTTGCCTGAAAAAATGTCCCTAACCCCTGTTCTAAGGGACCCCAAGTAACTGCTGACAAAAACTCCCCTGCCCCCATCTTTTTCTCTTGCAGTGGGCCCGAGATCAGTTTGAGGGTCTTTTCAAGACAAAAGCAGAAAACGTCAACACATTTCTGAAGTGAGTATGGGGAGCGATCTTGACTGAGGTGATGTGGTAGATAAATGGCAGGAGGGAAAGCTTAGAGTGGGCTGTGTAGGGAATAGAGTGGATTTTGTTAAGGAGTCTTCTGGGTGAGGTAGAGGAAAGTTTACCACACATTCATATCCCACCTCTGAGCTGTAGTAGGAGCTGCTACATCTGGGGTGGAAGGTGGAACTGCCTAGTGGCAGGACCCACTCAGAGCTCCACATGCATAAAATTACTAGTTATATATTCAGTGCAAAAAAGGGGGCTCTGCAGCTGCCTAGAAGACATATTGATCATTATCTGAGTCCCATGATGAGCACAGGTGGAATTTGCCTTGTTCCTAGTGGTGCCATTTTGGTGTGCTATACCAGTATGGTGTAATGGTTAAAGTATCAGACTCGAATGGGGGAAATCCTTGCTGCCCTATGAAATTCACTGGGTGACCATAGTGGGCCAGTCCCTGCCTCTCAGCCTAATCTGCTGGTGTTAATGGAATAACCCCCATTCACACTGCTCCTTGGGGGATGATTGGGATAATACATGAGACAAACATGCTCAGAAATGTTTCCCTCCCTCTGCCCCCTGCTCTTGCCTTTTAACTTACTTGATGTCAAAAGGCACTTGGCCCATCCTGATTGCTTGTGTTGGGAATCCACAAGGGTGAGGTTCCTGGGCTGGAATTCTGATACCTCTCAAAGAAGGACCTTCACTGCCCCAAGACTCTAGAGCCAACCGCCAGTTGGCAAGTATGAGAAGAAGATGCTAGACTAGATGGGGCTTTGGTCTGATCCAGCTGGGCTCTTCTTATGTCTTAAACTATTCTAGACATAAGATTGGTGTCTGTTAGCTGCCCTGGGCATTTGGAGAGGTATCATAGATATTTCAAAGCATGGAATTGATAACACTGCTGTTAATTCTTCCTAGTCTTCCTAGTAGGTAGTTTGTTATCTCCAAATTCTGCCACAAACGAGGTCTGTTGTTGTCCACAGGGATCCCAGCTTCCTAGAGTCCCAAGAAATGGAGGCTGTCAAGATGCTGGAGTCAGTGCGCATCAGCTTTCAGGAGAAGCCGTGCAACTGGAGAGACTGCGTGGTTTGGGCTCGGAGACTTTGGGAGCGCCTTTTCTCCCATGACATCCAGCAGCTGCTGCATAACTTCCCACCTGAGCATGTATGGGCCCTGCCTCTTTCCCCGGCCATTTCCTGGCTCCCAGTGTGGCGCTTTTCTAAGCACTCCTTTGCCTTTCTCTGTTACAATCACTCAGCACTGGCTCAGAGAGTTGGAATCTAGGTGTCTGGAACCAAATGCAGCAGACTTGTGTTGGCAGCTGCTTAATGTGAGATATATTAAGACCAAGTGGTAGTCTTTGCAAAGCCCATCTTTCAGTGAAGCAGGTGCTTGGTTGGTGTTGCCTTCCAGCCACTTGTAACATTAAGCCTCCTGTGGGATATTCCTACTCTCCCTTAGCCTTAACACCAGTAGTTCTCACTCTGGGCTCTTTGTAGGTGGACCCACGCCACCATTTATATGGCTTGGTTCACATACAGCACCTCCAATGGCTTTAATTGCACAAAGAACCAGTTGCTTATAGCTTTTGGCCCCACAGCAAGGCACAGGATGGTCACAGCAGGGCTGGCCCAAGAAGTTTTGCTGCTTGAGGATCACACAAACACTCCATGACTGGAAGATGACTAGACTGCACTTGAATCTTAGTTCAACGCAGCCAGTGGGGTAGTGTCATCCACTGCACCTGAGGAGAGCAGGATTGATTCCTGGGTATGTGACAGGCCTGTGGTACTCACAGCTTTGATCTCCAATCACAGCTCAGGAGGAACGCCTGGGGCCCAGACACAGTTACTCACTCTGCCTAATGGTAGGGCTGGCTATGGGTCGGAGGCAAACTGCATGGTCAGTTCCTGAAATAGCAACCGAGAGGCCAAAGGCAGGCAATCTGGTCCAGGAAAGCCTGACGGTCAGGCTGGACAAAGCATTCTGTGTAACACCTCAAGCAACAAGTTGTTAAACCTAGGACAGTTCTTATATTAGGTCAGCAGGGCCCTTCTTAATGACGGTGCCATGGGTTCTAGAGTACATCCTCTGGGCACTGAGTCAGTTGCTCCCCTCCCTCCATTATGAATCAGGCTCCTTCCTTTGGACCTGGCACACAACACAGGCTGATGTTTGACCTCCTTGCAGTCCCAGTGACTGGACAGCACTAGTCACAAATGATTGGCTGAAATAATTTTGTGGTTGGTGGTTATGTTTTGTCCCAAGTGTCTTAGTGGAGCGAAATTATATGGTTTTGGCATATGAGTGAGCCAATGTTAGCTTTCACAAGGAACCTAGTACTGCTGTCTGAACTCTGGAAAATCAACAACATGCACGTTTACATATTTTTTCCTTGGCCCTTGACTTGTTCTCTCTTCCTTGGCTGTGCACAGTCTCCCTCCCTCCCTCCCTCCCTCTCTCCAGTTCCCATCATTTTAGGCTGCAGAAACCTTTGGCCCTCTTCCAGCCCTTGCTTGGCCTGTAGAGTTTCCTTCCTTGAACAACTTCTCCTCCCGCCCCCTCTGATGCTGCTTCCTGACTGATCACATTTGTCTTTGTCCCCAGGAGACAAGCTCTGGACTTCCTTTCTGGTCAGGGCCCAAGCGTTGCCCACAACCGCTGAAATTTGACAGCAGTCATGTGAGTGGGGAGCTCAGCTTGAGAAGTGGAGGGAACTTGGGATGCAATGGAGGTTGCACCCTCAGCGAGGAACATCTAGGAGAGATGGGGACATTTACACAGCTAGGTTCACCACTTCCTAGTCTCATGGTCAAAGAAAGGGGCGAATGTAACTTTTCGGAAAAAAGAAAATAAAAAGCAATAAATGGAAATTAGTGCCTTTTTTATTCTTGCTGTCTAGAGCAGGTGGAAACCCCTTATCTGTTTTTCACCTTATTTATTGTGTAAAATAGCACCAACATGTTCCATGACACCCTAATTGATGAGCAAGAGGTTGGCTCTGTTTTTCTCATTTGATTGATCTGCCTAGTTTAAAACGGTGAACTGACCAGGAACTGAGCCCATCTTATACCTCTGTAGAAGTGTTGGTTGCAAATGATCCAGGATCCAGCACATTTGGCATGTAAGATTCCCGAAACCATTGTTCCTACCAATTTGGGCTTGTATCCAGTGTTGCATGGATACACTTCTACTGTGATATTTCTGCTTCCTTTCTTCTGCACACTCCCAAAATCTGCTCTGGAGGCTCCCTCAACCCTTTGGAACAGATTTTGGTGGTGGCTGTAGCACGGAGGAGAGGAAGGGGAAGTTCTGTTGTGCAAGCGGAAGTCTGTTTGAGTAGAGTGGAAGAGCAAGGTTGGATATGGCCCCTGGGTCTGAATCTGGCAGCAGGCTTTCATGAGTTGGGATGCTGTTTTGAGTGTGTAGGAGGGAAGAGGATGCTTAGCTGAGGTTGGAAGGGGTCTACATTTCTGGAAGAGCAGCCAGTAGAGCAAGTTACTGGTTGTCAGGAGAAGGAAACAGTCCATAGTGTGGAAGGGTGCTGCTGTCTCTGATGCACCTTCTTTGCTTTTCTAGACCACCCACAAGACCTTCATTTTGGCTGCCAGTCACCTCTTTGCCAGTACCCACAAGCTGTGTGTGAGTGAGGACGATTCTGTCACTTCCCAAGTCCTCTTTGGCTCGCATCTGCCACCTTTCCAGCCACTTCAGGGGGTGCATATCCCCCTCACTGACCAAGAAATGCAGAATCCACAAGACTCTGTTGGTAAGAAGTTTGCTGAAGGGCAGGTATCCCAACCGTTCCAACCAGGCCCTAGCAGGGAACCTGTGGCCTTCCAGATGTTGTTGGACTCCAACTCCCATCAGCCCCAGCCAGCCTGGCCAGTGTGGTCAAGGATGATGGGAACTGTAGTACAGCAACATCTGGAGGGCTGCAGGTTTCCCATCCTTCTTTAGAGCAGTCTGCCAACCATGTCACATCTGTAGAGTGTCAGGAAATGCAATGGGATCTCTAAGGGTAAGATGAGACTTGGGCTTCCCACAGAGTAGACCCAAGCCAGAAGTGGATAACATGCTTCTCCCTGCATTGCTCACATCTCAGGCCACTGCTGGGCTGTGTCCCCGCCTACTACCCCTAACTGTGTCTTTCAGATCAGATGGAGGTGGGAGAGCTGAGGAAGGAACTGGCAGCACTGAGGCAAGAGCTGGAAGAGCAAAATTCCCTCATGTCTAATGCTATGGAACCCATTCACTTTGATAAGGTAAAAAACGTTCCTGCGTGTTTCCACCTCTCTTTGCATTTCCCTCTGAGCTCCAGGTTTCCAAAGGCGGAAGAGCATGACCCTTCTTGGAGGAGAGAGGGTGTGGTGTGTGACTCTGCTGTTCCAGCCATGACTTCCCCTCCTGCAGCTCTGCTTATGCCTCTTAATCCTCAACAGGTTAATTTCGGTTAAGATCAACAGTGCTTTCTTGAGATGACTCACAGACAAATTTTCCCAGTGCCCCAGTATCTGTAAAGGGCAGGCACAGGCAAGATATTTTATGTTCAGGGTTCAGATGCCCAAATAAAAAATTACTATCTGATTTCATCATGTACTAAAAGTTTGAGTATAGAGGCTTAGAGGCTGAGCTACAAATCAGGATGCCTTGTTCTGAATCTCATCTCTGGCATGAACTCGCTGATACTCAACAAGCCACGGTCTCTGGGTCAGCCCTCTAACTGTAAAATAAGAGTCAGAATACTGGCCTACCTTGCAGGATACGTATATGGATTACTACAAGAAGCAATGATGAATAGACAGTAGGGTCGCCATACATCCGGAATTTCCATGACACAGCCAGAATACCACAGTGGGGAGCAGTGTCTGGGTGGAAATTGCTGAAAAGTCTGGGGAAAACCAGACGAATGGAAACCGTTGTTGGAAGTTCAGATTTTGTTTAATTATTATTTTTTTAATTTAACATTTTTTTGAAATACGACAACCCTGATAGACAGATACTTTTAAGAAGTATTCTGAAGGAATAAACTACAGTGGTACCTCGGGTTACATACGCTTCAGGTTACATACGCTTCAGGTTACAGACTCTGCTAACCCAGAAATAGTACCTTGGGTTAAGAACTTTGCTTCAGGGTGAGAACAGAAATCGTGCTCCGGCAGCACAGCAGCAGCAGGAGGCCCCATTAGCTAAAGTGGTGCTTCAGGTTAAGAACAGTTTTTGAAATATGGCAACCCTAAGTAAGAAAGACACAGGAAATCATGATTTGTCATTACATCTGAACCAGGCTAATATGTTACAATCCAGACTACTTGTTCTGTAGCCCCTATTGGACACTGAATGAGGAGCTGCTTTCTGTAGGCAAAGCATGTGTTCTGCCATCGCCTATCTTTTAGTTCTGTATTGTAGCTGAGAGACTGTTTTATTCAGCTAAAATGACACTAGTAGCTGAATTGTGGGGGTTTTTTTGTTAATGTGTTCGGTAGAGTTGGGAGCTGGCCCATTTCTACTCCACAGCTGCTGTTACAGAAGTTTCTTCATACAGTGAGCATTTGTCTGCACAACTGCAGATGTAATGTGGGGAGTTTGTGGGGATTATATCCCAATATATCATCAGCTGCCAGGATTGGGGCCCAGATTTCAGTTAAGGTAGAATATTTTCCATATATTGGAGGTTAAGTTGAAAGCTGCTGTCGAACAGCCCTAATAAAAAAACAAAAAACGGTTTGTATGGAATGTTTTGTTGCTTTGACCTTTTAAGGGTTTTTGAGAGGTGGGGTAGGTTTGTGCCTGAAGTTTAAAGTTGTATTTTGTGTAGATTAATATTCAGGATTTACATATGCACTGCTTGCCACAGGTTTCTTGAATGTATGAATTTCATTTCTGCCTTTACTGGTCCAGTAGAACTAAGTACCCAAGTCCCACTGATTCCGGTGGGAAAAGTTTGAGTGGATATTTAAAACTCCTAAGGTTGTGTACACTTTACCAGTTTAAAAAGCAGCTAGGTTGTACTTTTTTCTCTGGATAGAAACTGGTCTGGACAAAAATGCATCAAAACGCAGTATTTCATAAGAAACGACAGGATAGATACAGATTGTGGCGAACGTTGTATGTACAGCACTTCCCAAACCAGTGGTGAGAGCACACTGGATGTAAACGGAGGTGGAGGGTGGGTGTTGGCACAGCCAAAGATGTCCCTGAATTTGACAGTTGCTGTAAGCTGCAGTTCTTGTGTCCAGCTTTTGGAGGTGCCAGAGTGCCAGGAATGGGTTGGGATGAGCCTGGGGTCAGTATCCCTCCCGCAAGCTGTGTAGTACCTAGCCTACTTACTCTCTTAGGCTGTGTACGCACTTCTGTTCACTCCACATCCAGCACACTCCCACCACTCTTTTGTGAAGCGGTGTACACACAACATAAGCAACTATCCTGCATCTTGCAATTTCTTATGAAATGCTGTGTTTTGATGTGTTTCCTCCACAACCAACATCAATCCAAAGTGAGAAAAAGGACAACCTAGACATATTTTAAAGTGCTAATGCGTACACAGCCTTATACCCAACCCTGTTTGTGGTTTGCAGCACATGACCCACCCTCCTACAGGCTGTGTTCTTTTCTGAGTGCAGAACAAATGAGCCAAGAAGGATCAGAATAGTCTGTTCCTTGAGTACAAAATGGCACTTGGTTATCAAGCCAGGCAGTGGAGTCCTTCAGCCAGGAACTGTGTGTTTTTGTCACTTTCATATTATTTCTATAAACAAGGCTTTCTCCAATCATCGTACGTAAGGACTAGGAAGCTGCCTCATCAGATTATTTGTTTTGTTGACCCAGTGCTGCGTTCCGAAACTGGTAGACGCTCTCTAGCATCTCACCTGCAATCTGATTTTAGCAGCAGATGCCAAGGGCCTTCTGTCTGCTAAGGATGGCCTCTGCCCTGTAGTGTGGTCTCCCTCATACACTGGGAGAAGCTTATGTTGTACCATGGCTACTCAGATGATTGCTTAGTCAGATTCTGTGCCTGTGCACGTGGTGCAAATTTGTGTATAATTGCTTGTGATTAGCACATTTTATGCTGCTCCTGCTATTCATGGGAAAATGCAAGGAGCTTTGCAGGGAACTGAAGCTCTGCCTCCTAGACTCTAGGCCTTTGGCTCTTCAGACTTTGTTGGACTCCAATTCCAGGTCACAATGAGAGCTGCGGTCTAGCAACATCGGAGAACTAGATTCCCCACCCCATCTCTTCTATCGTTAAAAAAAATCACACCATGCAGACAAACCCTGGCTGTAACCTCTGTTAAGTTTCCTTGCCACCCTATGTAGACCTTGCACTCCCTTTGTTCTCATCCTCATTCCACTAAGATCCCTTCTCTTTTCCCCTCTGTCTTTGCCACCCTTCTCTGGCCTCAGGGGAACGACATTCACTTGAACTTCGTCATGACAGCAGCCAATCTGCGAGCTGAGAACTATGGCATCCCTCCGGCTGATAAGCTGCAGGTGAAGAAAGGAGGCGGGACTTTGGGAGTCATTTTCCCCAGTTGCCTGCCAGCTTCAGGAAATAAAGTGGGGCGGGACACATTCATGTGTCTGTCTCTGGCCTAGCAGCATCCCTCCCTCCAGTAACCTCTGGTGCCCTTTCCCATTCACTGTCTTCATGCTAAAGGCCCAGTTTGATTTCCACAGGCGATGAAGATCGTGGGGAGGATTGTGCCTGCCATTGCCACAACCACAACAGCTGTAGCTGGTCTGGTGTGCTTGGAGCTTTACAAGCTGGTGTGGCGACACAGACGCCTGAGCTCCTATCGCAACAGCTTCCTGCAGCTCTCGGAGCCCCTGCTCAATAGCTTCCAGCCTCTGTCGTCTCGACCAATATACAAGGTGAGGCCTGGGCTCAGGGCTCATCATGCTTTGAAGGTAGAAAGAAGCTCAGTAGGGCCTGCTTTTCCTAGCAGACTGGCAGGGAGGGCAGGAAGGAAAGAGACACTATGCGCATTTAGATGGGCTGCTGTTCTTTACACTCAGAGCTAACTCTGTTGAGGTTGTAGATCAGAGGCAGGGGACCTTTTTCAACTCAAGGGCCGTGTTCTGTTCTGGACAATCACCTGGGGGCCACATGCCAGAGGTGGGTGGAACCAGAGGCAAAAGGAGGAGGACCAACAGATGTACATTTTCACTTTGTACAGTCTACACACACCTCTCTGTCCTCCATCCAGGCAAGTAAAAAGCATTATTGGAGTTCAAGGACACATCCTAGCTAAGCAAGATTGCTTGAGGAGAGAGTGAGGCAGGGTTGGTGAAGGACGTGCCGTGGGAAGAGGGCCGTGGCTGGCAAGGGACAGACTTGGAGGTTCCCAAGTCTCTACAAGAGACTTGCTGCAGTGTGGAGAGTAAGTCATTCAGGAACAAGAATCTGCCTTCCCCAAGGCTAGTGCAGTATCCCATATAGCTGGATTAGAGGCTCTGTACCTAGGAGCATTTCTGTGTGGGCACAGGCATTGATTCAGACAGGTACCTCCTTAATTCCCTCCCGCTCCAGCTCTTAAAAATCTAAATGAAACAGAAATGGCTTGCTCTTGTCCTGTGCTGCAGAGTGCACCTAAGAGCAGCTTTGGACGTTTCAAGACAGATGTACAGCACCTCATGCCTTTAGTTCTTACGCTGCTGCTGTGATGCCCAAAGCCAAACAGGTATGGAAAGATTTGCATGTCCAGCCTGCGAACCTCTCCTGACCAAGTTCCCCTTAAGACATTATAGCAGCTGTGGGACAACCACTGTAGCCCTTGAGCACCAGGGTGATGGTGGTGCTGTGATGCTTTCAGGCCTGACTGCCTTCCGTTCCCAGAGTGCCCAGCCATACCTTATCCCTGGAAGTGGGCCACGCAGTCAGAACTTGCGCAAGCCTCATCAGCTGGAGCTGGTGCTAGAATGGCTGCCCCGTAGGGATGTCAGCAACTCCCAGACTGTGTTGAGGGGGAGACTTCCTACTCCATCTCTCCTGTCTGGGTGCTGGGTACTGAGCAGCTTGCCAGGAGCTGATGTGTGGGGGAGGACGGCTGTTCCCACTCAGCTGCTGACCCTGCCTTTCCTGAGCCCCTTCTGGCAGGCAGAAGGCGAAGGAGATCTAGTTTCAGAAGCCGGTGCCTGGCGTGTGTATCAGGCTAGCAGCAGTGTGGAAGGAGAGGCACAGACGAGGCTGCCTGTGAGCTGTCAGACACAGGAAATGGTCTTTAATCTGCAGCTGACACACACAGCTGGTGCCAAGCTGGATCTCTGGCTCTTCTTGCCCTGGCCTAACTCAACACCCCTTTCCTTTAGCCTCAGCCCCAGATGCTGGTTCTTGACCTTTCCGCACAGGCATCTGTGCATCCACCGGGTGTTCTGAACCGCTTTGACTGAGAGGTGTTTCTTGGAGGTATAGCCAGCAGGCCCAGTGAATCCAGAATGGGCCCTCATGCAAGGCAGTGAACATTTGTTCCCCTTGTGCCTTGCAGGCATGCAGTAGATACTTGGTGGACATCTTGAGAGCAGCATAAGGCGATAGAATTTACCCAGCCGTATTACCTTCAGCCGATAGACAAGTTGTTGTGTATGAATAATTATGGTAGGATTGGCATTACTGTCAAAGATGTAGTGGTGAGCTGGACAAGGGAATCCTGGCAAGACCCTGGTTCACGTGTCCAAGAAATTGGAGTTTCCCAGGATGGGATTGCACTTCCTCTGAAGGAGTAAGCATGCAGTCTGGAGTGGCAGCTGCATATGCTCCTAGAGCTGGGTAACGTGGCCACAGTAGTCTAGGCACTGGTAACTTCAAGGTTGGCTTGCTTCACTGCACTCTTTGTGGGGCTTCCCCTGTACTTGGCCCATAAAGTGCAGTTGTCAGTGCTGCAACACAATTGCTGACAGGAGTGCCAACGTATTATACCTCTTCCTAAAGATTTTCACTTGCTGCCAATTTGCTACTGAGCCAAGGTCATGGTTTTACTGGTAGTATATAAAGCTCTTAACAGCTTCGGACCGATTTAATTGAGACATCCTTGCCCCATATGTACCTACTTGGCAGCTTCTATCAATGGAACACGCACTTTTACAAGTGCCATTTAATACGTGTTCGGCTTCTGTGAAGTTTTGGAACTCCTTAGCATTTAACTTCAGTCAGGTGCCTTCATTGTACTTTTAGAATTGCTTTAAAAAATTATTTCAGCGAGCCTATTTTGACATACAATTAAGGTATGCCTAATCTTTTTTTTAATTCTGACTTTAACTCCATATTATTGATAATTATTTTACTGTTTAAATATGCATCACTAAGTTTTTTTATTAAGTGGTTTATAAAATTTCATATATATATATGGGGGGTGGGGTGGGGGTGCATCTTCTGACAACAGGGTGACTAGCCAAGGAAATAGAGAGCAGACATACATGCTGACAATTAGGAATTGCAATTCATGCTCATCTGTTCACGTTTGTAACATCTTACATATCTTTGGATGCAATTCACTGGCTTCAGTTTCCATGTAATGTTAAGCCAAACCATGGCTTAGTGTAAATGTGGTAGGCTCCTAGATATTGCAGCTGCTTTGTTACTCTTCTGCTCCTGCTGCTGCTATGCTGATGTGAACAGCTTAGGGTTTATTCTAAACCTGGATTCATGTTTTATCTCCTCCAGACAAACCATGGTTTGTTAAGCCAAGGACAAACCTTGGTTATAGGTCGTGCTTTATCTGGAGCTCGACGAAACATGAGCCAGGGTTTGGACAGTACGCTAAGTCGTGGTTTAGCAGTAGCAGGATCAGATGAGAAGCAGAGGTCACAATCTCATCTATAGGAGACCATACATTTGTGCTGAGCTATGTTGTGCTGACTAGATCACTGTATCTTGTTTTACTACTGTCAGTGGTGAGCCTTTTCCAGGAAAGGACATAGCAAGACATAAGCGGATGTTTGTTTATTACTTGTGTATCCTGCCCTTCCTCCAATGAGCTCAGGGTTGCATTTGTAAGATTCCTGGGCAGCCTTCCATCCACTCCCCAGACCTACTTAGCTCAGAGTTGGAATTACGGCACATTGGGTGATGCCCTAAGCCAGCCCTCGCTTATTCCATAGGGTTGCCTTACCAGCAGTGCCATTAACTGTCCTACACGATGGCTTCTAGCTAGCTGCCTCTTTGTAAGGCATTCTGCCATTCATTATATACATGTGGATGCATATGTGTGTACATGAGCCTGCACACATGTATGCATAACACACACACGTACACAGACGTAGACTTTGGGGGTGCTTCCCCCCTTTTTTGTGGCAGCCCCAAGACTTCACATTCCTCCCAATTTGTTGGGGCTAGGGCCAGCCTTGGCTTCCTTGCAAAAAAAACCCTCCCTTTTCTGGAGAAAGAAACCAGAGCTTGGATGGGGGGGGGGCTGTGGAATCGGTGAGGAGGGCCGGGAGAGCAAGAAGCTAAATTAAGAGCGTCTGTTTGAATAGAAGCCTTTTTGTCTTGAGTTTATGGAGTGCGAGGCTGGGGCTTCCTGCTACACAGGAAACGCAGATTGGAACCAGATTGGTGGGACCGGAGCGGGGTGGAGGGGCGGGCAGGAAAGACGGGGGGGGGGGAGGCCGGCTCTTCTATCGCCTCGGCGCCTCTGTTCCTCCACACACACCCGCCCCCTCCAGCGCTCCCAGTTCAGATCACGCTGCACGGCCCGAGGGCTTGCTGAGCGCGCGCGCAGGCCCCAAACGTCCTGTGATTATATTTTTTTTAAGGACATCTCAGATTTCTTAACAGCCCAGCTCCGCAGAACGGTCCCTATATAAGCAGGAACTTCAAAGCTTCCCTAGTGACGTGGGGGTGGGAAATGATTTTTTTTGTGTGTGAGAGAGTTTTTGAATCTTGGAGCAGCTGTGCAGTGTGTGAGCTCGCTCTCTCTCCCCTAAAGTCTTTAAGAGGAAAGGCCTAGCTGCAGCGAAGTGGCGCCGTGCCCAGTTTGCCCATGTCAGCCCTCTGGGAATGGAGGGCATTCTGGTGGTGCTATAGATAGAACCGCCGTCGGAAAAAAGGGGAAAGGAAAAAGAAACCAGAGCAGCGGTGGTTGGGTTTGCAGTCGTAGGACCACTTGGGGCAAAGGACGGTTTGCTTCCACTTTCAGGAGTGAGTTTGCCCCCCCCCCTTGAAGTGAAATCATGAATCCATTCCTGAAAGCAGCGAATCTGAAATTGCTTCCCCTCGGAGCTGGCTGGGTGGGGAACCAGGAGAGGAGAGGAGCCGATGGAGTGAATAGAGCGCAGCATCAGGAGGAAGGGAGCAGCTCCAGATGAGGAACGGGGCTGATTTGCAAAAGGGAATTGAGAGCGGTGCCGGGTCCAGGAACGTGTGGAACTGATTAAGCAGCATATGGGAGTCATTACTTAGCAAGGGCTGGCGACTGGGGGAAGGGAGCTCTTACCCTGGCGCCAAAGGATTCACGCCTAACCCCCCCAGAATAAGATTCATTGGACCTTTGCTCCTTAGTGCCTGAGCCGATTTTTAAAATTATTTTTTGGGGCGGGTGGGTGTGAGAATAATAAGTTTGCAGGGCACTGTAAGGCAGGCATGAGCAAAGGAAAAAAATCAGGCAAAGGGAGGTTTTCTTTGCATCGGGACATCCAGCCAGCTGGGGGATGCATTGCTTAGATCAGAACCCAACTCCTGTTGCCCCAGTCTCTGCAGGCTGGTCCTTTCCGGCATGAAGCTGGCTGGTTTCAGGGGAGGGGGGACACCCAGAATATCTTCGGTTCTGCTTTGCTGTGGAAGCAGCATTAAGGTGCTGGAAGGTGAAGAGCTGAGCGAGAGGTGCTAATGAGTCCCCTGTCAGTGTGAAAGGCCAAGCCCAACCATATGGTTCTTTTGGAAGGATGGGAATCTGCCCTCTGGGTTGGCAACAACATAGAAGAGCAAATGGGATGGACCATATGGTCCCAAATGGCCATGATTTTTTTGCGGGGAGGCAACTTTAATTTCCAACTCTAGCCTTCCTCCTCCCATTCATGTTCTTTTTTTTTTAAAAAAAGAAGAAGGTATGGTCAGGAGCGAGACTTTGCATGTTTCAAACCAAAGCATATCCTCTCTCGTTTACAGGGGTTTGGGTTTTGCATGCACGCTCTTATTAATGCTTTCAGAAAAAATGGCCACTCATTTGGAATAATCTCTTCAAGCAGGTGTACATAATAAGATAATTATCAATAAAGCACAGATTGCAACAGCAAAACATTTTTAAAAGAAGTATTCATAACTGAATGATGTGTTTGGATAGTCTTGCTGAAATAAAAAGTTTTCAGCTGGTGTCTAAAACAATAGGAAGGGCAACTTGCAGGGCACCAATGCGTAGCTGCTACCACACTACAGCTGAGCTTTTGTCCATCTTGCTGCACCAGCCAGCTGAAAACATGAGTTCCTCCTTCCTGCTTCTGTTCTGTTCCTTTTTGTAATTTGCTTTCCGTTCTTCAGAATACCAGCAGCACTTCCCAGGGCTTGCAGGAAGCATGAGTGAGTACTGTATGGTTCTCCTGTTTTCCATTGTTCTGCATCCACCCCTCCTTTCCATGAAATCTACAAAACCTCAGTGTAAATTTGAAATAAGCTGGGAGAGAATGTTTGGCCCTCCAGCTGAGTTGACTAGAAACAGCTTCTCAACAGAGCAAAGGACAAGACCCCAGATCCCAAGCAAAGGGTGGCTGTGATCAGACCTTCCCTCTGAAAGCATGGACTGGGTGTGGGATTGACCATGCTGGCCTTGCTAGCCCGCCCAGACCTATCAATCTGCTTGTATTCAGCAGAAGAACTGAAAGGGCTTCTTGCAAACAGCTGTTTGGCTCCTCTATCTGATCAGGATTCTTGCTCCCATGCGAGAACGTGTGTACATGCAGCTGTACACATACAGAAACCCCCTTCAGAGATGAAATCATAGAATTGTAGAGTTGGAAGGGACACCAAGGGTCTTCTAGTCCAACCCCTTGCAAAGCAGGAATCTCAGCCTGCTGGGCCTATGCGGGGGGGGGGGGGGAATAGTGAAATCCATTCCCCCATTCATTCTACAGTCTACATGTGGACAGAACATCTGAAAAGGGATTCCTTCCAGTAGCACCTTAGTTGGTCTCTAAGTTGCTACTGGAAGGAATATACCAATAACAAACTTATTTGGTCTCTAAGGTGCTACTGGAAGGATTTTTTTATTTTGTTTCGACTACAGCAGACCAACATGGCTACCTACCTGTAATCTGAAAAGCGGTTAGTAGTATACTTTGGGGTGGAGACTAGTGCAAGAGGACATGGCTCTACAGCCTCCCCAAGTACAGAGTCCCAGGTGAGTACAGTATCTCTGGGAGAAAAACAGTTCCCTCCTACAATCCATGGCTTTGCTGCTGCGACTGGAGTTGATGAGACCTAGTGGTGTGGAGGCCTGTGCCCTGAAGCTAGCATGAAAGAACAGTAGCCCTGTCCTTCTCTGGCTGGCAGAGGAGCTCTGTCTCCATCCTGTTGAGAAGCAGGCGGAACAGAAGGCAGTGCTGTGGGGCACGGGCCCCATTTGCACTATTCATTTAAAGCAGTATAATACCACTTTTAACCGTCATGCCCCTCCCCGAAGAATCCTGGGAGCTGACGTTTGTTAAGTGTTCTGAGAGTTGTTAAGAGAGCCCTGACCCCTTCATACAGCTACAATTCCCAGAGCGGATTAACAAACAATCCCTTTTTCTGGGGAACTTGGGGAAATGTAGCTCTGTGAGGAAGAACGCGGGTCTCCTAACGACACTCAGTACCTGTAACAAAACACAGTTCCCAGGATTCCCTGGGGGAAGCCATGGCTATTTAAAGTTCTATGACACTGCTTTAAATGTATAGGGCAATTGGGGGCACAGTGTTGTGCGCAGGAACAGAGGGAAGTGTTCTTTTCACTTTTATAGGCTTGTGAGAGTGTTGGGCAGGGGTCTGATGGTACCTCTGGCAGCTGCTTCTGTCCCCAGATTTAGGGTGGTATATATGTCCATGTGTCTCTATATATTTTTCTGTCATTTTTGACAACAAGACAGATTTGCTTTGGAGACCCAGGCGAATGCTAGCGTCCAGGCCAGCCTTTCTCCTCCCCTGCTGGCCAGTGAGTTAGTCCAGGACAGTATCCCTTTGTGCGACAGTCTGACCTCACTAAGTTCTCTCTGGTCAGGGCACTTCCTGCTATGAACCACTAACTAGCCCCAAAGGGCTCCTTGTGAAGAGGACTGGCTGCTTCTTGTTCTCCTCCTCTCTCTCTCCTTCTCCTTGCCCAGGGCCAAAACAGGCAGGCAGGGTCAACAGTGCAGGGGGCTAAGAGGTTCCACAACATCCTGGGCCTTGTTCTGAAGAAAAGGACAATTGTGCATAGGCAAGGCACCATCTCAATGTGTCTTTGTGCAACAGAGAGCCACAGATCATGAATGGACAGAAGGCAGCCTTAAAGAGTCTCCTCCGTTAGGCCCGTTGACAGTTAGCGCATTCAGAGCCGTCACGACAGGAAAGAATCATTTCATCCAGATCTGACTTCCTATACGCAGTGCAGGAGGAATGGCTTCCTTTGGTTCATAGGGAAGCTGCCTCATGCTGGCCGCTGGCAGCCTACACTGACAGGCAGCAGCTCTCTGAGATCTTGAACATGGGAACTTCTGTGCGCAAAACAGATGTTGTGCTACTGAACCACATCCCTTCCCTTTCATATTATATGCCACATCTGTTGCGATGGACTCCACTTAAAACATATTTTGAGGAGAGGGCTGGTCTTTGTTTGGAGCCTGTGAGGGTTGTGCTGCTTTGCTTCTTAGAATTCTGCTCTGTCCTTCCTCCAAGATGTTTAAGCCTCACAACAGCCATATGAGGTGGGTTAAGTTGAAAGAAGAGTGAACTCTATGGCTGATTTGAATCTGGGTTTCCCGTATCCAGATCCAATGCTCTCCATGCTTTGGAGAACCCACCCACATCCTTGGCATTGGGTGTTGCAATTGTTAGTTGCCTTTGCTGTTTGAAATGCCGCGTCAGATCAGAATTTGTCTGGTTTTATCTTTTATTTTTATTGGAGGTTCTTATGTTCCTCTTGGCTAGATTAAAGTGCCGCCCTTTTGGCACTTAAAAACTTCTCCTCTCTGAAGGTGCGCTACAATCAGTTCACCTCTTAACCTTCTTCCTGATAAGGTGAACAGAATGAGCTGCTACAATCCTTTGCTGCAAAGGTTTCCTTTGCTACAAACAGCTCTGTTTTTTAATATTTGAATCGTAAATGAACTGTGGAGCCTGAATTAGACATGCTTGTGAATTAGACATGCTTGTGATCTAGCAGTTGTGTCTTCAACGTTAAGGGTATTAAGGCTTTCGTTTAATAAAAAGATCCTAGCAAGTCTAGTCATTCAAATCACTTTGTACTAACAGTCTGTGGCCATTGGTAGTTACCAATATGGGCCTTTAGGCTATAATCCTATGCAAACCTGCTTGGATGTAAGCCCAGCACACAAAGGTTTTAGCTGCATGACATTTTAAAATTTGTGATCTAAAAGGGTCGCCTTATGTCCAGAATTTTCCGGACATACCCAGAATGCTGCCATTGGAAGCTCAACAACTTTTGTGGCCAGATTTTTACTTTCTGAAATATGGCAACCCTAGATCTAGGGCCTTGACCCACTTGGCTCTACAGGAAATGGCTCCTTCATAGGTTACCTGGTTCATGCTGCAAGCGTGTTGGGACATGGTACCTGCTGGGTTGGGTGATGCATTTAATTTTAGAACTGACCTTCTTTGGGTATCTGCTCTTTTCTCATGCACCTGGTGAAGTGGACTGCAGTCCACCAAAGTTTATGCACTAATAAGCATGTTCGTCTTATTATTAGTCTTGCCCCAACACTCTTCACTGATTTTGCTTTAATCTCAGTATTGCCAGAAAGCATGGAGCTGCTGGGACAGAATTGAGGTGCCAGGTGTCGATGCCGAGGGAAAGGAGATCACCTTGAGAGACCTCTGCAAACACCTCCAGGTGAAGAGGATGACCAAGTAAAACGTTTCATAGGCAGGTTCCATCAGGAACCCAGGCAGCATATGCTGGGATGGCCCATGCCACTTCTGCATGCTCCCTGCTACCATCATGACCATCCTCATTACCATGCATGCCGGGGTTGCAGCAGTGGGTCTTCTGCTCTGCGGCATCCTGAGGTCCATGTGAGGCCAGTGGGCACAGCACTTTGAATGGGCATGTTGCACCTTCCAGCATTAACAAACACAAAGGTATCCCTTACCAGGTACCCTCATTCACCCCAGTATCAATGGGATGCCCCCGTTCTGTCCCAAAGACCCCATTACCATAATCCAATTCACTTTGCTCCCTGCTCCAACTTTGCTCTTTTTTCTGGTTGCCCTGATTGTCCCACCCCATCGTCTGCTGGTTCCCAAGACTGCACTCCCATGTCATCCTTTTGAAATTAATGGACCTAACTTAACCATGTTCATTAATTTCAGTGGATCTGTTTTGAGAATAACTTAGTTGAATGCCACCCTCTCACAACTTGTACTTAACCCGGTGCTCCTGGAGCTCTTTCAGTTGAGAGTTCTGATTGTCTCTGTGTGGTGCTGACTCCTGCCTGCTTTCACAGATGGAGCATTGCTTGGTGCTGCAGATGCTACTATATGGAAAAGCTCTTCTGTACGCTGGCTTCTGGGAAGAAAAGGCAAAAGAACAGCAGCTATCCAGCAGGTAGGAGAATCCAAAGGAACAGAGTTTGGGGGACACAAAGGAGCATAAGAAGAGCCTGACTGCTGGATTAAGCCAGTGGTCCACCTCATCCAAAATCCTGTTCTCACAGTGGCCAACTGCATACCTGGGGGAAACCCACAAGGAGGACCTAAGCAAAAGAGCACTTTCCCCTCCTGCACTTTCTGGTATATAGAGGCATGCTGCTTTTGGCAGTGGTGGTACAATATTGGGAATGTAGCTGCTGATAGCCTTGTCCTCCATTAATTTGTCTAATCCTATTTTAAAGTCATCCAAGTTGGTGGCCATCCCTGCCTACTGTGGAAGTGACTTCCATAATTTAATTTGTTCTATGTGAAGAAGTACTTTCTTTTGTCCGTCTTGAATCTTCCTTTTTTTAAAAAAACAACAGCGACAACAAGCCTTAATGTTCGCCCAAGTATGATTTGAGAAGAGATGTGTCTGAGAAGCCCCACAGCTAAAGTGACAGAGGAAACCTGGCCCATCAAAAAAAATTGCACCAAAAACCATTGCTGTCATTCCCAAAATCTGTCCCCATCTTCACATTCCTTATCTCTCCTGACCCACCTCCTGTTTCCACCTTCTGCTCCTGATTCTCATGAAGCCTGAGGAGGGCCAGTGCCCTGGGTATTCTCAAGGCATGGCTTAGGCAGAGAGAACCTTCCAATAGCTGTCTCTGGTGGGAAGGGAGCTGCTGATGCATGCAGGGTTTGTTTTTTGCAGAGTCCACACAACACCTTCAACATCAAAATGCCAGCCTGTATTCCTCCCCTCTGCCCCTAAATCCAGGTGTACCCTTTTCTCAGGAAAATCCAGTACATGGGTTTATTAAAAAACAAAACACAACTCTTATCAGTGACCCACTTGCAATACCTGAATATCATTTTTGCAACATTGACACCACCCCGGAAGCAGTCAGACTCTCAGTGAGCCCTTCCACATTTCCTCCGGCCTGCCGTGGGGTTGGAAGTGGCATTTGCCCTGTTTTCCTCCCTGCTTGCCCGTTTTCTAGGGGCTGGGAAGCCACTGACCTGGAAGAGGGCAGAGGGACCCTCAGGAGTGTGGGATAGCTAGGCCATAGCTGCCCCCACTACAGGCCCCCTGCCAGAACAGCCTGGGTTACTGTATCTGCAGCAGCTGCAAAGCCTCTGCGTCCTGTCCCTTCCACGCTGGGTAAACATCCTGCTGTCAGTGCCTCCTCCGCTGCTTCCTGGGGCAGACCAAGCTCTTCCCACCCCCAAACGCAGGCTCTCCTGGGCCTCTGCCATCCACATACATCCAGAGGCAACAAGAGTCCCTTACTCTATGATCTTTCCAGACTCCTTGGCAGGCTGTCCTGCTCTCTGCCCACTCACTCTCCCGCCTTCTCCAACCCCCCATTCCCACCCCAAAACAAACTGGGCTGCAGACTCGCTCAGGACGGAGAGTTTCACTTTGGCTGCCTCTGCCATTTCTTAAGCAGAGAGCAAAAGTGTGCTTGGTTTTCTGGTACGGGTGGGTGCAGTGGAGGAGGAGGCTGGGGAGATGGGAAAGAAGTGCTAGCATCCCTCCTTCGAGAAGCTGCGTTGATTTTAGCTCCCGCTTCTGAACCACCATTTCGGCTGTATTCAGAGAGGGGAAAAGAACAAAGCCAGTGTGGCAGGGAGGCAGCATTGAGCACTGGCAAGGAGTCAGGGTGTGCCAGTTTCTGGGTGCTACACAGCAGGCTCTTGCCTTCATGTCCTGCTTATTATGGGGGTCCCCAGAGGTCTCAGCTCAACTACTGAGCGAAACAGGATGCTGGAACAGATCAGGCTTCAGTCTGATCTGGTCGGGATCTCTTCTTACATCCTTAATGCCTTTTTTCTTCTTTGGTATGTATATGCCTCCACCCCACCCGCAAAAGGTCTTGTGAGTAGCAGTCCCTGGGAAATGTTAGCTAGGCCATTCCTGCCTATGGTTGCAGCTGCTGGATTTGAGATGATAGTTTGGGTGTGGTTCTGCAGTTGTTTCAGGACCTGAGCATACCTGGTGAAGGATGTGTGGCAAACATCAGTACTGTAAGTGACAGGAGATTGCCTGTTACCTGCCCTCTTGCATCTGCCCTCCTATTCACCCTTCGCTTTCACTTTCTCAGACTGACGGAACTGGTTCGCTGTGCCACCAAAGAGGCTCTATCCAAGGAGTGCCGGCTCTTGGTGTTGGAAATAGTCTGTGAAGATGAAGAGGATGATAGCATCTTACCGCCTGTTCATGTCTGGCTCTGACCGAGGGATCCAACCAATGAGGAGTAAAGGGAACTGTGTATATGTGTAATACAATGGAAACCTTTGGACTGGATAACTGCCTTCTAAACCTGGCCCGTTGATGGTCCGGAAATCAGCATGTTTTTACATGAGTAGAATGTGTCCCTTTATTTAAAATGCATCTCTGGGTTATTTGTGGGGCATAGGAATTGGTTCTTTTTTTCCTTTCAAAATATAGTCCAGCCCCATACCAGGTCTGAGGAACAGTGGACCGGCCCCCTGCTGAAATAGTTTGCTGACCCCTGGCTAGTCTCATCCCTTATATACTCGGCAGATCATTGCGCTGTGCAGGCGAAGACTTCCTGTGACTGCCTTCTTATCTGGAGATTCACAATGTATGAATTGGGCATAGGAGCCAACTTCTAGAGGCCTAGGTCCCTCTGCCCTCCCCCCAATAAAATATTTGAGGGAGCCGAGCCCCTCCCCAAAGATAATGGGCTTTGCCATTCAAATGATGTTCGTGTACCACATCATTTAATTGATTATGCAGGATGGGGCCTACCTGACCCCCCCAAAATATTTTATTCAAGTTGGCACCCCTGGAATTGGGTCTTTAGAGTGGTGGCACCTGCTCTTTGGAATTCGCTCCCCTTGGATGTTAGGCAGAGGCAGCCTCTGTTGTTGTTTTGCTGCCTACTGAAGACCTTCCAGCAAGGGTTTTAAGCTGGAAGCTTTCCCAGTCTGTTTCTATGTTGGAATTGTTTTTTCAAATGTTATTGTTGTCTTGCCATTTGTTGTCTGGCACCCTGGGCTCCTTTGCGAGGAGGGGTAGGATGCAGATTAATTTAATAAATGTGGGTAATATATGGAATGAGTAATGTGTATACACTGACTGCGATTAACCCAAATTCTGTTTAAAGCAGAGACACGCTCCTTGCCTGACAAAGAAAGTGAAGAAGCATCTTCTTCAGGGACTAACCTGTGTCTGCCTGCAGGCCTTTTCTTGCTCTTGGGGTCTGAGCATAGCAGAGGACTAAATAGGAATGAGCTCACTGTGCAACCCAGAGGCTTCTTTTGAAATTAAGCATTTTCTTCCCAGTACAACTATTAAAGGTGTAGCAGCAATGAAGTTGTAACACAGGATGGGGAACCTCAGGCCCAGGTGGTGGGGGTGATCCAAATGTGGTTCCTTGTATAGCCATCAAATGACTCTGTAGACCTGGGATACACCTCTCATAATCTCTGCTCTGCACCCTCCTTCAGTGCCTTCTGGCTCAAAAGACAGGGAGAAGTATGTTTGCGTGTTGGTAGAAAAAACCCTCTGGTTTTTGTGTGGCTGGAATATAGCCACAAAAGGATGAGTCACATCTGTTGCTCCGCCCACTTTTTCCATCTGGCCCCACCCGTTACTGGCATGTGGCCCTTGGAACGTTGCCTGTGATGGAAGATGGCCCCCAGGCTGAAAAAGGTTCCCCACCCCTGTTATGGGCATTAGCCTGCTTTGTTCCGACAGAGCAGCTGCAGGGGAATGGGATAATTTCGTTTTCTCTGCATGGAGCCAGGAACTATGTAGGGAGAGGGGCGCAGCTCAGCAACAGGGCATATGCTGCTTCCTAGGGTTCCCTAGGAAGAGAGATCAACTATTAAACTGCTCCACGGGTAGTTCTGTAAGGGAAAGAAGGGTTTCCTACGGATTCTGGGGATCTTTAACAAACTGCATTCCCCAGAATTCTTTTTTGGGGCAGCCACATCTGTTTAAAGTGGTAGGATTCTGCTTTAAACGTATAACACAGAAGGGAGTCTAAGTGATACACAGAATTTGCATTTAGGTTTGCCACTGCTAGTGCTGAGAATCACTCTTTATAAATTCTTATAAGACTGTGCAGCTGTTCTTAACGTGTTTGACTATTCCACGCTTTTGGTTTGATTTTCAGGAGCAGAAGGGGGAGGGTCTCGCACATATATTTCCTCCAGCAGCAGTACTGATACCATCAGATAAGGGTAACTGAGCAACTGGTGGCAGCCTTTTCACATCAAATTTCGGTGACATAGCTCCCTGGTGTTTACGTTAAGTTGGGATCATTATGGCAGCGTGCCCTCAGATGGATTGCATCTCCTGTTTACAGTAAACCTTGAGCAACACATTAGAGTAATGAGTCAGGCTTGCTGGGGAAATGAAGCTCCTTTGATTTTAACAGTGACCCTACACCTACAGAAGCTGTTTTTGTAGCCGAGGCAGGACAGTGTATCCTCCTGCTCTTCCATCTTCTTTTCCGAGCTCTCCTGCAGATTGGGCATTGCAAGAAGACAACATTACAAAATGCTCTCCATGAACTTCCCTTGAAAATCAGGATCTGCTCCCTTGCCCACTCCCTCTACAAAATTTCCCTGTTCTCTTGATCACAGTGAATGACTCAGATCCAAAAGGTGTCTACAGCTACCATGAGGCATAGGAAGCTGCCTTATACTGAGTCAGTCCATAGATTTCTATGTAGCTAAGCACTGCCTATGCTGACTGGAAGTGCCTCTCCAGGATTTCAGACATGGAATGAGTTTGCAGATGATGGGGATTGAAGCTGAGACCTTCTGATGCAAAGGAGACACTCTGCCACTGAGCTACAACATTTCTGGGGGAGGAACTAGGGACATCTTGATTTGAATCCAAGCCTATCAGCCCCATTGTGTTGCTACTGTTCTCAGGGATGTACATCAATGGTTCAAGGTGCCCAAATGGGCTTTTTGAATGATGCAGAAGTAAGTGGCCCCCTGTTCTGCCACTGATAAGTCACTATTTCCAATACTGGATGTAGTGTAACATAACTGTTATGACTAGTAGTCAATGATAATAGTCTTGGCTTCCATTAATTTTTCAAAATATATATTTATGAATTTATAAGAGTACAAAATACAGAACTGAAGAAGAAAAAAGTGAAAGGAGGAAGAGGAGAAATAGATACATTACATTGTTCTGTTCCATCGACTTCTCATCCATCCTTCCATGACTCCCTAAAGTTTCCCATTCCTGCTGCATAATCTATTTTTTCTAACTATTTAAACATTCAAATTCTTCTCATTATAAACTATAACTCCTGAGCTTACTCCAAACTGACTCAAGTTCTAACATTTTTACAATGTTTTTTAGGTAGTCTACAAATGCCTTCCATTCCTCTTTAAAACCTTTCTCTTTGTGCCCTCTAATTTTGCTGGTTAAGCTTGCTAATTCTGCGTATTCCATTAATTTCATCTGCCACTCCTCCTTTGTAAAGACTATCTCCTCTCTCCATCTTTGTGCATATAGGATTCTTGCTGCTGTAGTGGCATACATAAACAAATTTATTTGTTTACTTGGTACCTCAGAGACTTTATTATTCCACCAGGAAGGCCTCTGGCCTCTTTGGGAAGGGCTTCCGAAATATTTTTTTCAATTCATTATACCGTATTTACTCAAGTCTGATGTGTCATTGAATCTAATGTGCACCTCAATTTTCAGAACCTTGAAACCAAAAAAGTATTTGTTGGTGAATGTAAATGTGCCATCAAATCTAATGCACACCTTAATTTTTGCAATGTAATTTGGCCAAAAAAAGGTGAGCATTATTTGAATAAATATGGTATATTATTTCCCAATATTCTAACTACTCTACAGGTCCACCACATATGATATAAGGTTCCATCCATAACTTTACAGTTCCAACATTTACCTGATTCTGACATACATTTTCTCTAATTTATTTTCCTTAAGAGCATAGCAGGCTGTGAATTTTAATCCTGTTTTCCACAGCTTTCCCCACAAATCTAAATCTATATTGTGGCCCACATCTTTAGCCCAATTGATCATTGCCGTTTTCACCATTTCGTGCTTTCTCTCCCATTCTAATAGTAACTTATACATTTTAGAAATTTACTTCTCATTATTATCTAGCAGCTCTTTCTCAAATTCTGACATCTCTTCTATAAAAACCACATTATCAACTTTAAATATTTCATTCAATTGACGGTATTGCAACCAGTCTGTCATCCAGTTACTGACTTCTTTCGTCTTCTTCAGGCTTACACTTGCGTCTGTAAAGTCCACTAGTTCTCTATATGTTGCCCATCCTTTTTCTGTATTCAATTTTTCAGTGCAATTGCTTCAATGGGTGAGAGCCATAAAAGTGTTTTCATTTCTAGCAGATTCTTATTTTCTCCCCAGACTTGATAAATATTTTCCCTAATTACATGATTCATAAAATTCTTATGTATTCTAGCTTTACTCTACCATAGACATGCATGCCAACCACATTTAACACCGTACCCCTCCAAGTCTAGCAGTTGAGTATTCTCCAACTTTATCCAATCTTGTAACCAGCACAAACAAGCTGCTTCATAATATAAACGCAAATCTGGCAGTGAGAAGCTTCCTCTTTCCCTAGTGTCAATCAATATATTATGTTTAATTCTTGGTTTCTTCCCCTGCCATAGAAATCTAGAAATATCCTTCTGCCATTCTTTAAAGCAGCTTAAATTATTTATTAATGGGAAAGTTTGAAATAAAAATCACATATTTGGCAACAGGCTTCCATAAATTTTGGGGCATCACTGCATCTCATAGTAATGAATTCCCTAGTTTAACTACATGCCCCGAGATCTACAGAAGAAGCAAGGTATACAGATTTAAAAATAAAAATAAAATAAAATGTGCTGCTGTGTGAATAAGTGTTTGCCGCTGAGTAGCTCTTGCAATCTAAGCCTCACACACTGGGAAAGACTCCCCTCTGAGAAAGTCACTGCCGACCAGCATGAGAAACATCAGGTCAGATGAAACAACATCCTGACCCAGCATAATGTATACATACATACTGTATGTATAAACATGGTGGAAGATCACATTTCCCTTTTACTTTCCATTATGAGCTCATACCTCAGAAAGCACTCTTCTGTGACATTGTCTGCAATGTGTGTCTGTGTAAGCATGCAGAAATACAAAAATATGCCACAGTAAATAGCTTTTGAATGCTAAGCTCATATTCACATGAAAAGGGAAAATGTAGTCGTCAGTAGTATTAACTGGACACCACACTGGAAAAACATACTGTATTTTCTCACCCTTGGGTATTGTTCAGCTGGCTGTATGGTTCCACTGTTCACAACGTAAGGAAGACATTTGAGGAACTGCAGTAAGGCAGATTTCCCTAGGCTGGTACCCTTCAGATGTTCTGGAATGTAGTTCCCCTCCACCCTAGCCAGCACTATCATAGTCCCATCATAGTGGGCACCAGCTTGGGGAAGGCAGTAGTAAGGGATGGCTCCTGGAAGTCCCCCCTAAAAGTGAGAGACATGAAGCATCTGCAATCTGTGCAAATATGCAAAAGATAAAGGCAGAAGATAAGACCTAGGAAATAAATCTGATCAAGTATGCTATTTTGAAAAGGTGCTATTTTTAACAGGGTAGGTGATTAACAATTGAGGGAAAAGCCTAACAAAGGTGTGAGGTTGGTTTTTCCATGGGTGCAGGGGTCAGATCCTGGCTATAAAGCCCTATAGCTTCGATGAAGGGGGAGGAAATAGTGATATATTACACCCAATAGCCTGCATTTGGCTATTGTAAATAACAGAAGAAAAATCCCCTTGGCTTGTGTTGCACTGAAGGTCAGACTAGACGGTGTTTTCTTGTAATCCTTTAGATCTACTGATTCAAGGGAGAGGCGTGTAATGACTAGAAAAAGGTTTGTTTTTGGAGCTCTCTCGCTGGCTTGTGATGCAACTTCCCGAGCAAAATGAGCAGGGTGATGGCTCATAAACGGATTGTTTTAGGGCTCATTCACATAAGTGTGCTAAGAGGGACAATGCTACTGACAAAGAAGGGGGTTTACCACTTATCCCTCAGTCGCAAGTTGGTGAAAGAGAGGTGCTGTTCAAAGAGAAGAGGCTTCATTCAGCAACCAGATACCAGGGGTCTACAGACAAGTGGAGTCTCAAAAGCATGAGTTTTTCTTATCACCAGGGATGTATCATACTAGGAGAACAATGCAGTGCTATTTCTGTACCCTGAGCGTACATGCTAAGGCTTGTTGGGTTTCTTTTGTGATGTGTCCTCCCACAGTTTCCGGCCCTGTCGCTGTGGCCTACACGTTCACATTCGTTCTTATTTCATAACGCCCATCCAAATGACCAAAGAGAGCAAAGAAGCAATTAAAAAAAGAACACCTCTCTGGATAGGTTGTTGTTGTTTAGTCGTTTAGTCGTGTCCGACTCTTCGTGACCCCATGGACCAGAGCACGCCAGGCACTTCTGTCTTCCACTGCCTCCCGCAGTTTGGTCAAACTCATGCTGGTAGCTTCAAGAACACTGTCCAACCATCTCGTCCTCTGTCGTTCCTTTCTCCTTGTGCCCTCCATCTTTCCCAGCATCAGGGTCTTTTCCAGGGAGTTTTCTCTCCTCATGAGGTGGCCAAAGTATTGGAGCCTCAGCTTCACTGTCTGTCCTTCCAGTGAGCACTCAGGGCTGATTTCCTTGAGAGTGGATAGGTTTGATCTTCTTGCAGTCCATGGGACTGGATAGGTACATGTGCACAAATATATTTGGGTTTAGTCAATTAAGCGTCTGAAACACAAAATTGCTACCATCATAAGGCTCTGTGGGGCAGCTACACTTGGAACACTGGGTTCTGGCTGCCTCAAATCAAAAAGGATATTGTGAAGATAGAAGGTTCAGGAAGAGGCAACCCAAATGATCGAGGTGGTGGAGAAACTCCCCTACAAGGAAAAGTTGCCCACAACATTTAAGTGGGTGGTTTTTTTTATGTGAGCAAGGGGGAGATGTGAAAGAGATGCATGGTGTGGAGAACGGGGATAGTCCCCCTCTCAAATCATAATACTAGAAATCAGGGCCATCCAATGAAGGTGAACTTCAGAAGATTCAGGAAATACAAAAGGAAGTGTTTCTTCGCCCAATGCCCAGATGACATTTGCTCCCAACCAGCATGGCCAGGGATGATGGGAGTTGGGAGTCCGGCAGCATCCTGGAGCACACCATGTTGGCTACCCTCGCTAAATACACTTACTCCTGAGTAGGCATGCATGGGCTTGCATTGTTAATCTGTTTTAAATGTTATCTTTCTAGTCCTCGTGATTGCAGAGATGAGACTGAGAAGCCTGTGGGCAGCTATCAACAATATTTCATTGCTGGGTGTTCCTTTGTCAGGGGACAGGACCACTTAACTTCAGTAGCTTTAGTTTGACTACTCAAATCTCTGTTAAACAATTCCTAACTCCATCAAACCAATTGCATGCAGAATCATGCAAATTAAGGACACTGATGAAATATGCATAACATCCAAATTCCCTTGATTTATTTGCATAATTAAGCAATGAAAATCACTCTGGCGATGTCCTGTGGCTTACAGTGGGGTTTTTTGTTTAGTTTTTAGGGATTGGAGTGGATGGGGAAGCTGGTACCCTCCAGATGTTGCTGGTATCAGATCGGGGAAAGCTGTTGAAATGGACCCGCAGCATCGCAGCCAGCCTCCAAGGACCAAGCAGTGAAGATACTGTAATGGGAAGAATAGCCATCATAGCCATACTTGTTTGTAGGTTTCGCAGGGCATCTGGTAATTTTCTGTCGGTAACAAAATGCTTGATGAAGGAAGCATCTTGTCTGATCCAGCAAAGCAATTCTTATATGCAGGGGTGTGTGTTTTTTAAGGCAGATTCTCCTGTATGTTTATGCTATCACAACTTCTCCATGCTTCTTAATTTCGACATATTTCATCCTTGTCCTTGATATTTTGTGCCAGGAATATTTACCCAGATAGACATCCTGTAATTTGTGTTATCGTGTGCTTTCTGACTCATCCCCACTATTATTTTAAAGGATGGGTAGGAACAACTGGATCTTGCAGCTTTCATGTAACCTGGAAACATAAGAAAGGCTCTGACATGCAATTAGTCTTCAGTAGTCCTTGTTAGCCATTCTTCACAGGTATTTGATGTTGCTGATGGGATTAATCAACACGGTTAGGTGTTACTGTGGTTCGACAGTATTTTTGCATACTGTTATCTGTTCTTAGCTCCATCAATTATGTTTAATGATAAAGCGAACACATTTGTCCATCAGTTCTAGGTATTTTTGAATATCATTTGCGTATGGACACATGGTAAATTTGAAAGCTTCAGCAAACATTGGTTTGGAATAACTGGTTGGATTTGTTGTAGTTTGTTATTCTGCTCTTTCATAACTGCAACTAATGAACATCCCTTACAGATGAAGTCCCTATTTTTATGTGAGCACTAATTGCCATGCTATGATTATTCCTTTCACCATTTTTATTTGGGCACCAGAGCTAGCTAGCGGCCTGCTCTACAAATGGTACCCACTATAATCGCAGGTGTATGCCAGAAAGCAATTGATTCTTGACATCATTTACGGCTCCTGTCTTGGCCCTTTTGAAATCTCCCTTGATGGAAGCATACAGTGGTGCCTCGCAAGACGAAATTAATCCGTTCCGTGAGGCTCTTCGTATAGCGGTTTTTTCGTCTTGCGAAGCAAGCCCATTGACAGTTTAGCGGATTAGCGCTATTAGCGGTTTAGTGGCTTTTAGCGGATCAGCTGATAAGCAGTTTAGCAGCTTAAGAAAAGGGGGGGAAGGGGGGAAACCCGCAGGAACTCGCAAGACATTTCGTCTCGCGAAGCAAGCCCATAGGGAAATTCGTTTTGCGAAGCGCCTCCAAAACGGAAAACCCTTTCGTCTAGCGGGTTTTCCGTCTTGCGAGGCATTCGTCTTGTGGGGCACCACTGTATACTGGTTCTCCTCCGGGCTGCTTTTCAACAATTGTACTGAAATCTAGCACAAAACGTTCTGCACCATTTTATCAACCTAAATTAACTATCTTAGGAGTGTAGCTTCTACTCCTTCCAGTTTCAAGTTGGCACATTCTCTACATCAAATCCCTCAAGAGTTGCAATTGCATTGACAGACTATCCTGTATTTCAAACTTCATGTTCTCCAACAATCAAAAGGTACTATACTGATATTTGCCAGACTGATTTGAGGTCTGTAGTTTAAGATAGGCCAACCCATGTCAAGGAATCAAAACATGGCATACTGGTATTCTCAATTTCTGGGGAAATACTTTGGGCTGAAAGTTCATTGTTCCTTGCCTTCTTATATTTACTCATGTTATTACGGTACATTGGCATTTTAAATGATGCTTCCGCTACAGACAAGACTGGATATGTTGACTTACTTGGGGTTGACTCCGAGAACAGCTAAAATGTAGTTTCGATCAAGCAATGCCATTTACATGCACACACACCAGACAGATTTAATGTAGAAAAAAGACATTTATTTACAGACAACTGTAAAAAATATAAATCTGTTCCATTAAGAAAAAGAGCATTAAAAAAAGAGAGGCAAGGCTAGATGTAGCCAATCACATCATTGCAAATGATCGGCTGCCGGCTCCGGCAGTTCATGAGGGCAGCAAAGCTGCTACAGTCTGTGGAAAGCTCACTGATGTTGGCGTAGGACTGGTGGAAGTAGGGTAATGGAGGTCGCCCTCCCAGACCTGCAGGGCAAGAAAAACGCTTGGTGCCGTCAGGGTCCTGTTTGGCCCGCTCCGTGCGCGAGATGCCAGCCAGCCTGCGGCGTACATTGCCAGAGAGGTTGAGCAGGAAGCCATGGGGCTTAGCCAGCCAGCGCTGCAGCCGCCCCCGTTCCCCGCTCTCCTCAGGCAAGTCCATCCAGTTCTCAACCAGGTCAGCAAAGCAATTGTCCCCCAGCACTAATGGCTGCCGGTTGCGGCTCTGTGACAAAAGGGACACGGTCCAGTCCCCGGCGTCTGTGGGCTCGACATCCCGCCACCGCTCCAAGCAGGCATCTGAAGCAGATTTGGGCCTAGGCCTCCTGGCGGGTGCCCGGCGGCGCAGAAAGCCCCCCGAGGAAAGCTTGCTGGCTCGCAGGGGTGGGGGCCCTTCCTCATCCCGCCAGCTGCTCCCAGACACTTCAGAATAGCCCGAATCAAATTCCAAGCTCCTCTCGCTGCTCGGAGGAGAGAAGGCAACCTCTTCCTCTACGGCCGTCTCCAGGCAACAGGCAGAGTCTGCTTCCGAAATGGCGGATACCCGTGGGCTGGTACACTGCTTTGGGGAAGGCATGGCGGAGAGCGGCCTCATCTCCTGGGGGTCCAGTCGGATGTCTCGGTCGTGCACCCTCTTCAGGTCGTGGAGGGTCCGCATCATGCACTGCATCTGGCCCCGCAGCACCTCACTCGACTCCTTCATGCACAGCTGTGAGGGGAGAAGACACACACATGGTCATCTTCCTACCACTGCCACCAGCACAACATAATAGACGATCTACTGCCCATAACATTGTGGGAAAATGGCACAACACAAAATTGCATTCAGATTGGAGCCTTCAAACATACTTCAAACAGACTGCTACATGCCCACTGTGGCCTACTTCAGAGTATACTTGTATAGGGTTGTACTATTAGCCCAAGTAGATTTAATCCTACAGGCTACATTCCCAGAGAGAAAGCCCTGTGTGGATCATGAGTCCAAATAATGCAAAAGGCAGAAAACTGGAGGATCACTGACTGCCGAGAAATGAGCTCCTGACCCTGCATGACCCAGGCCTCCTCAGGCAAAAATCAGATCATTTGCTTGAATTAATGCCAATGACTGTCCTCTGCCTCCACACATCTATTCTCTGGCTCCCCGGTAACATTATTAGCACTGCGTACTTGTGTCCCACAAGCAGCCCTCTGTTGCACTCGGCTTACCCAGCCCAGGAGCCCAAGCCTCTCTCTCTCTCGAGCCCAGCATGTGCCAGCGTTTCCAAGGCCTGCCGAATGCCACGAGCCTCCTTGCAGTTTTTACCTTGATGTGTGAGGGGCACAGATCTGACTTAGCCTAGGTGTGGAATTGGGAGCTGGAGCCGCACGCGCAAGCCCTTGCCCCGTCTCGTCTCGGCAGGCCCCCAGCCCCGAGGCAGAGCTTTTCAGCAGCTCCTGCACGTTCCAAGACCATCCCCGGCTGTGCAAGCAGCAGCTTGTTGCAGCGAGTGAGCCGCCCTACCCGGCAGAAGATGACACACAGAGGGTGTGTTGAAGTCTCCAGGTATTGCACAAGCAGTCCCCGTCCCCCCCAGCCAGGCAAGAGGAGGGAAAAGCCGGGAGAGGAGGCCGCAGAAATGTGAGGAGTAATCAGCTGGGCCTGGAATGGGGGCAGGTATTAATTTGCAGCAGTTTAAACAAGGGTGTGAAGTTCAGTTGGGAGCTATAACAAGCATTACAATCCTGCACCCCTTTCACCCAGAACCACCTGGGGGGTCTCTCTTTTTTTTCCCCTGTTGCACAGGAGAAGGGCAGGACATCCAAGCAAGCCAGAATGATGCAAACCATCTTTTCAGGAAGGACCATAGCTCAGGAGTGGAGCATCTACTTTGCTAGCAGAAGATCCCAGGTTCAGTCCCTGGCATCTCCAGATAGGACTGGGGGAGATCCCTGGAGAGTCACTGCCAGTTAGTGTAGACAATACTGAGCTAGATGGACAAGTGATCTCATTCAGTATAAGGCAGTTTCCTGTGTTCACTTGTAAAAAAAAATCCATAGGAAAGCAAGGGGTGCATATGCTCAGTCTCCAACAGGCAAGCATATTGAATAGTGACAGACCCCTCCCAGGGGCTAAGGAAAATGTGGGTCAGCATGAAAGAGATGGTCAGAAGTTACTACAGGGTCCTTGTGTGTGTTGGAGAGAAATCACTGCAGAAAGAGATGCATATAAAGGCAGATTTCTCACAAGCCCACAAATGAACCCTGGTTATCCCTAACAGTTGAAATGTGCAGAGGTAAATGTTCAAATGCTAAGGCCACCAGAGTCCTGGTATCTTATTTCTTCTTCTGCTCTGTTCCTCCAGGCCCACTTCCTGTCGTTTTCTAAAGTCTCCATGGTTCAGCAAACAGCAGTGCCGTAAGGAGTCCCCATGGCCCCTCCAGGCAAAGTAGTGGACAACTGATTTAGTCGGTCCGATGGTGACACAGCTTGCAATAGTCCCCCAGTGGCTGGGCTGAAAACCTGGAACCCATCAAGACGTCTGTTTTGGGTTAGGCTCCAGTCGCAATTGCAAGGCTAACCATGTGAGCCATAAAAAAAGAAGGGGGGGGGGAATGCCCATAGATCATCTCTTTCCTCCCCCAACTCCTATGCATAACACTTCCTGTCAAGGAAAAACACAAACTCCTTTCTTAGGCACCGCATCAGATAAACTCTATTTACACAGCGATGGTTAGTCAGCCGTTGATGGGATTTTATGAGAGGACAACCCCCTATCTGAACACTACACAGGTTAGGAAACAACGGTTGTTTCAGTGCTCAGGAGCAGCTGCAAAGAGGGAATTCTTCTGAGTCAGTATCACACATGCGCATAGGCTATGACTCAGTATGCTCCCCCAAGATTTGAAATCCTGTCTTGGGATCTGGCTAAAAGATCACGCTGCCAACAAGCCAGATTTATACTAAGTCAGATTTATATCAAGTCATTTATACCAAGTCAGGTCCTTGGTCTACATAGCTCAGTATTGTCTTCACTGACTGGCAACATCAAGGTTTCGGATAAGAGACATTTCCAGTCCTACCTTCTGCATGCAAAGCTATGTCCCTTCCCAAGCAGTATGTTTTCCCTCTAACCTGTGGATCAGGCCCATAAGTTGCAATTCTTGAGAGGACCAACTCTTTGACCCACCCTGTGCTTTGTGTCTCCTCTCTCTTCCTGCCATGCCTCCTCCTTTTACCTGAACCACCGCCATTGCATCTCTGGCCAGGAAGCAATTGTGGAAGCATGTATTCCAGTTGCCTAGCAACCACTTAACTTCTACCTCTTCTGGACCAGTCAGAATAATTAATTGGGGGTGAAGGAAAAGACAAGACAGCACATGGGTGCTTGATGCCTTCCCAAGACCAACATCCATGGCCAGCTATGGGGAAGTGCCATAATTCAGTGGCAGAGCATCTGATTTTTCAGTTTCAATCCCTGGCATTTCCTGGTAGGGCTGGGAAATATACTGCTGAAGCTGCTGGATGGACCAGTTACGTAATTTGGTATAAGGCAGCTTCCTATGTTAATGTCACATTGCCTGGCTGGACAAGTTTGGGAAGGAGTAAGGGGAAGAAAGAGCCAGGTGGCCTCTTGAGCATTCATGACTGCGAAGCCCTGGAGCCTCTTATGTACTGCCAGTCAGCACAGACAATTTCCCAGGCAAGGCCTCCAGATGCCAGAGGAGAACTCAAGAAATTGATCCACAAGCTTAGCACATCCAAATGGGAGACTAATGGCTCCATACAGGTCGGCTCCACTAGGTCTGTTGCCGCTAGACCATCTCTGAGCAATCAGCTGTTTGCAAATGCCTTGAAGTCAAGTTTAAAAAACAAGATTCCTGCAAAACGTTGCTTCCCTCTGGCAGCCGAAAGGTGTCGGATTTCCAAGTTCAGCATTAGCCATTTCAGTCCTCACATTTATTTATCTATTTTCAATACGTTTAAGGCACTCTTGTTCTGTTTTTCAGCAGAAGCTTGAATGATTTAAGACCTGATGCTTGGTTTTTGTTGATATGATTTTATTATTATACAGTGGTACCTTGGTTCTCGAATGGCTTAGTTGCTGAACAAATCGTTCCGTTTTCGAACGGTTTCAGGAGTCAAACGGACTCCCGGAATGGATTAAGTTTGAAAACCAAGGTACCGCTGTAGTTCTGTCAGTTTGCTATCAGCTGCATTCATCTTAAAAGGCAGGCTTGACACCTTCCCTTGAATTTCCACAAAATAAGTAGACTACATAACATCTTTTGGCAGTGGGTTCCAAAGATTATGAGCAATCATCATGAAGGTCCTGCTCTTAGCTGTTGCAGTTATTATCTACAAGCCCAGAGCTTGTTGTCCCACTCTTAAATGGCATACAGCAGTCCTGAATGAAGGAAAGGGGTACAGTATAGGGAATCTGTGGCATTCCAGATGTTGTCAAGACTGCAAACTCCATCAGCCCCAGCCAGCAATTCTCAGGGGTGATGGTAGTTGTAGTCCAGCAACATCAACCCTATGGGTCTCTGGATGTGTACATCTCGAAAGGTTAAACTTTAACCATAAAACTTCAAACCGTTATAGGCAGCGCCTTTAACCGTCGAAACCAGGGTTGGGCCCAGAAGCAAAACAGCCAATGCTACACTACAGGGAAAAAAGCTTTTATTTATTTAGGAAATTCCTAAACCATACCTTCATCCAAACATAGATTCCAGGGCAGTGCACATAAGAATTCCAACTGCCAATACAATACAGCAAAACAAATTTCCATTACACATACAACCTTCCTTCATCACAAAATACAGAGAATGCCTTTCAGCGATGCATGCTGGGGTAATGTCCATGGCCTACAAGCTTCAACCAAAAAGAAACATGGGGGGCGGGCACTGCAGGAGCTATCACACATATCTATAGTGGCCTGATTTTCAAAACAAAATACAGTGGTACCTCGGGTTACATATGCTTCAGGTTACATACGCTTCAGGTTACAGGCTCCGCTAACCCAGAAATATTACCTCAGGTTAAGAACTTTGCTTCAGGATGAGAACAGAAATCATGCTCCAGCAGTGCAGCAGCAGCAGGAGGCCCCATTAGCTAAAGTGGTGCTTCAGGTTAAGAACAGTTTCAGGTTAAGAACGGACCTGCGGAACAAATTAAGTACTTAACCTGAGGTACCACTGTAAAGCTTCTGCAAGCCTCACAGTATGGCTTTTGCAAGGGAGCTGCCATGCCCCTTATAAGGACGGCATTCATAGTGTCTGTCAAAGTGCCCCTCCCTGATATAAATATGAAACAGAGACTGCATTAAGCTTTCTAGAGACTTTCATCTTTCACAACAGCCTCATTCAGAGTTCAGTAAATACACTGGGGAGGGGACACACACCAGCTTCACCCTCGTACATACTGTGGGTTCCCCACCCTGATCTTCCAGGGTTCTAAAATGTATGGGGATGGTGACAGGAAGTTCCCCTTGTCAGATGATCACCCTCCAACTTGTGGAGAGCAATCGATTGACAGGACAATGGGGAGGGAGAAAGCCTGCCATGTCCCCCCCTCCTCATGTGTTTACTGAACTCTGTCAGAGAAAGTCTGAAGAGAGCTGACATCTGCTAGCCTTCTGGTTCTGACTCAGAGGAGAATTCAATAGCTAAGTAGCTCAAAACTCCTTCCATCATTACATCACTTCCTGTATGAGAACTTCCCCTCTCTCATATTGTTATGCAGAACAATTTGGATGGTCCACATGGATCCTCTGTGTTTTGGCATACTTGGAAAACTGCGATTCCTATTCAAATATGATACAGAACTCTATCTGTCTGGCTGTGTTTCTTTCAGGATTGTGAAGGAGATCCCACAGTCTAGGAACACCCTGATTTGGGGGAAGAAAACCTACCTAACATTGCCCTTCAATGGTCAAGCTCAGCATTTCCTACTGGGATGAGAACAAAGAGGGTGTGGAACACTAGAGGTAGCCCAGGCAGAATCCTGGTGCAGTTGGGACATGGTACCATTAGCCAGCTGCCAGGACTCCAGCAAGGCCCACCAGTGCTGATTCCTGAGCTAAGCTCCCTGAGGGTCTTAGGCCATCATTTTGACTTCCTACAATGCCCTGAAACCTCTGCATTGGGACCATTGTGAGCAATTTAAAATGGCAGCCGGCAGATGCTCACTGCTTCCAGGATAAACTCACCAATGCATGAAGAGATCCATGAGAGGAGATTTACTCTGGAGCCGACTCTAGTAGACTCGCATCATCAGAATATCAGAGGAATCTCAGAAGCTATTCTAATCTGGCATAAGCACGAGACTTCACATGTAGACTGTTGTTGTTTAGTCGTTTAGTCGTGTCCGACTCTTCGTGACCCCATGGACCAGAGCACGCCAGGCACTCCTGTCTTCCACTGCCTCCCGCAGTTTGGTCAGACTCATGTTTGTAGCTTCGAGAACACTGTCCAACCATCTTGTCCTCTGTAGACTACATGCCCACATGTAGACTACATGCAGCCATTTCTTACACAGAAATAAGGGTGCATACAGAAAGCCTAAGCCCTCTCTTTCCAGACACACAAGACACATCCATAAACCATCCAAGTTCTCTAGTGTGGCAGAATCTTCTCTAGGGACTGTTTACAGTCTGCAGTACCCAGACCAAGCACTAGAGGGTAAGCCCCATGGATGGACTTGTTTCTAGAAGACCTCAGGATGCGCGACAGGGAGAGTCCTATTCCCTCTGTCCACCACAAGTAACAGTGTGAAAGTGAGCTGGGCTGTTCAAATGAGAAACTTCGAAAGCAAGCCTTTCCTTTGTCCATAAGCAGGCTCCTCCATACATGGGGGATTTGCAAAATTCTATTTTCAGAGCTGATTCCATATCTTCCTCCTGTTTCATGTTTCCCCCCACATAAAGAAAGGCCTCCTCGTCTCCCGCCTCCCTCTTCAGCACGCAAGGCTCATCTTCACTCTGCGAGATCTGTTCCAAGCTGAACCAGGGATCACCCGGGTTCCTCAACCCCAGAATCTATTCTGATTGGCAGGAACGTACGAAGCACCGCACAAACGCGCGCAGAACCCATTTCATTCACTATTAAAATTACCAGACCCTCCCCTTCTGGGATTAGCGGGCACGGATTTCTAGGCGTCCGTTGTGCAGCGTGATCGTCACTCTGAAACATACCCCACCGATTTCCCCGGGGTTGGCACCCAAGTCACCCTGCACGGGATGGACTTCCAACATGCCGCGTCCCCTAATAATAGGAGCGCACGACGAGTTCCACGGGACTTACTCCTATGTAGACGCGCCCGGGATGGTAGTCTTAGCGGCAGCGCCGCCGGGATGCCGACTCCTCCGCAGCGAGATCAGGTCTCTGAGGCCAAGGAGGTCACCTCCAGGGACAGCCTTACAGTGGCATCGGCGCCAGGATAGGGTGACCCGCCACCTCATTAGCCAGAGCGGAGGACGGAACAGCAACGTCTGGCCGAAGAATGAGGCAACGCGGCGCTGACAGCTCCCTCAGCCAGCCAGGGCGGGACGCAACCCGCAACTGCACACAGGCGCCGAAGCCGCAAGCCCCGTCTTGCTGCGCCGGCGCTTTCCGTGCAGAAGGCTTTCTCCCGGGGGGAACGGTAGGCGCGATCAAAGGCACCGCTCCTCGTCCAGGCTGCTTTCTCTCGACACCCGGAGCCCCCCGACGGCGCGTCCCCCGGCTTCTCCCCCCCCCCCAGCCCACCTCGATCTCCCCCCTGCTTCAGGCACCTCCCTGCACTTACCACTTCTGCGCGGAGGTGGCTCACGAAGGCGTCGAGGCGGGCGCTGTGCATGCCAGAGCCGGGGCGCTCAGATGCCTGCCAGCGGAAGGGGGCGGCTGCTGTCCGAGGGACTCCAGCGAGAGACCCGCGCGCCAGCGAGGAAAGTTTCTCGCTGTCTGGGCGAGACTCCGACTTTCTCCCCAGCTCAGTCCTGAGCGGGCAGAGCGGCCCGTTTGGTTCGGGCCGAGCCCCGCCCCCGTCTCGCGAGCGGACCAATGAGCGCCCGAGGCACCGTCTCTGCTCCGCCGGCAGCCAATGAGCGGGCGAGGTGGGTGCCTGTAACCCGAACTTCCCCGGGTCTTCTGTAATTTAATTAGAGCCCCATATTAGGAGCCAAAAGGTGCTGCGGGTGGAGAGACGGGGGGCCGGCGCAGCAAACGGGCTGTTCGGGGGTCGGGACCCTTTTGGGCACGGAGCAACTGCCGCTGTTATTTTGCTTGCTACGCTGCTGCAGCCCACCTCCGGCAGGGAGATTGCATGCAGCTGCCGCAGCGCTACGATGGCCAAGCCAAGTCACAAAATAAACGATTCCACTACTGCACAGCCCTAAGTTCTTTGTTGTCATCGAGCGCGTACTCTCCATATAGGGTTGTCGTCTTTTTTTCCTGGGCAGGGTCCCTGTGCTATTTAACAGTGGAGCAGCAGGCAGAGATCCAACAGGTGATGCTTTCCCACATTGCATGGCCCTACTGCCAACAGATTTTCTTGTTGGACTTCCCATAGGCGTCTGGTTGGCACTAGGAGAAGAGAGAAGATTGGATAGACATTTGGGCTGATCCTGCAGACCTCTTACGTTCTCAACTTCTGCCGGCCTTGCTGCTTTTAAAGGTGTAGGAGCCTGCCAGAAAAAGAGATGTCCACCTTCACCATCTATTGGAAATTACTCATAATATGTACTACTTGCTCTTAGATATTTAACAGTGGAGCATCTTAAGGTCTCAAATTTCAGCGGTGCCCTGTGCAACACCCAAATTTGGTGCCTCCCCCCACCTCTCACCTTCCCGTCTCCATCAGAGTTACAGCGCCCCCTGCAGCACCCCCTAAGCTCAGTGCTTAGTGTGACTGAACTAGTCGCACTTCCCTAAATTAGCCTCTGTACAGTGGTACCTCAGGTTAAGTACTTAATTCGTTCCGGAGGTCCGTTCTTAACCTGAAACTGTTCTTAACCTGAAACACTATTTCTGGGTTAGCGAGGTGTGTAACCTGAAGCGTATGTAACCTGAAGCATATGTAACCCGAGGTACCACTGTATTTAGTGTGCCTAATTCTGGGGCATGCTTCTGTGGCAGAGAATATCAGTTTTCTTCCTGTTGTACCACCCATAACAGTCTAGTTTGGCTGTTAATTTCTAAGGGGGGTGGGAGTGCTCTAATTGCTCAAGAAGACAACCAGATAAGGAGAAGGCCTGGATGCAGTTATGTGACGGAATTGCATTCAGTACATGCTTGGAACAATAAAATTCCACCTATTCCAAAGCTAAGCTGGCATGGAACTCTAGACTAATTTTTTGAAATCCTCATCTTAGAAGTTTGGCAAGCCAGATTTATATGAAATGCAAAAAAAAAGGGAGAAAGGTCTAAATAATGATTTTCACAGTGACAAAAATTGCAGATTTTGGGGTTCTAAATGCTTTTAGTTAAGCATTCCTGTCCCAAATAGATATGCACACTATTAGGCCTGTGCCTTGCTGTCGGCAGCTCCTTCTCTGTCTTCACTGTGAAAGATGCATGGAAGGAATCTATGCCTGAACTGGAGGAAAGGAGTCTTTGGGTACTTCCGGCCTGTTGCTATTCTTGAGTGAGATTCAATCACACGCTGAAAAACTCAGGTTGCACAATTAAGACTAAGCTGAGGCTCTTGCGCAACAAACCAATTCTTCAAAAGATCAGACTTTTTGTGATAAGTGATGGGAAAATGCCCTGGAAAGTATGAGATAATGCTTGCATTGACTCAAGGTTGTCGACTTTCTTTGCAAACAAATAACTGCAGAATACTGTGAGCGGTTCCGGTTGCCACATCTCAGAAAGAATACTTTGGTGCCGGGAAGCAGGCAGAAGACAAACAGAATGATTTTGAGGCTGGGATTATTCCACTATGAGGAAAGGTTACAAAATTTGGGGCTATTTAGGCGGAAAGTGAGTAAGAGCGGATATGATAGAGGTATGTAATGATGCATAGTCTGGAGAAAGCAGATAGATAAAAGTTTTTCTCCTCCCCTCAAAAGACTTACCGGTAATTCATTCAAAGAAACTGAATGCTAGGGTATTCAGGACAGACACAAGAAAATACAGTGGTACCTCGGGTTAAGTACTTAATTCGTTCCGGAGGTCCACTCTTAACCTGAAACTGTTATTAACCTGAAGCACCACTTTAGCTAATGGGGCCGCCGCGCCACCAGAGCATGATTTCTGTTCTCATCCTGAAGCAAAGTTCTTAACCCAAGATAATATTTCTGGGGTAGCAGAGACTGTAATCTGAAGCGTATGTAACCTGAAGCGTATGTAACTCGAGGTACCACTGTACTTCTTCATGCAGCACTTAGTTAAACAGTGGGATTTGCTACCACAAGAGGTATGGTAACTCCCAACTTAGGAGTTAAGTTCATGGAGGAATAAGGCTAACAGTCGCTACAGGCTTTCATGGTTATATATTACCTCCAGTATCAGAGACAGAAGGTTGCTGTATACCAGTTGCTGGCAGTGGCGTAGCGTGGGGGGTGCAGGGGGGGCCGGCCGCACCGGGCGCAACATCTGGGGTTAGGGCAAATCCACGCGTTAGGGGGCGCAAATCCACAGGTTAGGGGGCGCAAATTACTTGCCTTGCCCCGGGTGCTGACAACCCACGCTACGCCACTGGTTGCTGGGGATCACAAGCTGAAGAGGGCAAATGCGCTCACGTCCTGCTTGTGGGCTTCTCAAAGGCACCTGGATGGCCACTGTGGGTAAGAGGATGTTGGGTTAGGTGGGCCATGGGTCAGATCCAGCAGGACTCTTGCCTTCTCGTTGTCTTCTTCAACAACATAAATCTCTATGTATTTTTAGTGGATGGATTATGGGTGAAATATGGCCCTTAGTGCTGGGAGCTGGAGCAAATTGCTGGTCCAAAGCAGGGAAAGTGATAGGAATGTGTTGGCAGCAGAGGTCCAGATTCCATTGCTCAGCTCTCTTTGTGTGGTACCCACAAGGGTGATAGGATAGAGAACATATACACAGCTCCTTTGCCAAGATAAGCTGAGGCCAGGCTAACTTGACCATGCCAAGCAAAGCATATTCAGAATCCCACTGAAAAAGGAGCTCACTTCTCCTGTCATTAAGTTTGTGCAGTGCTCCTAAAATCCTTCCACTTGGCTTTCTGTCCCCTTCCGTTTCCAGAACAAAAGCCCTCCTTGCCTCCCTGGTTTTGCCCCGCACTTGATATTAGTCTTGTTTTCTATTGACTCCTGACCTTTGCTTTTCCAACTCCACCATCTTCATCTGCCCAAATATCTCATGCTCTTTAACATGATGCCGCCCGTTTCCCCCTATGCGTGATGGAACAATAATGACCTGTATGTACATAGAACTGCCTTTGCTCACATTCACCTTTTGTGACTCTTGTCTCCTTCTGCCATCCTCTTATCTTCCGCTTTGTCTGTTTTTGATTGTAACCTCCTTGGAGCAGAGAACTATGTTATTTATCAACTCTGTAAAGCATCATGAATACTGAGGGTACTCTATGTTTGCATGTATTAAATAACTAACCAGATTCCAGGAGCTGCTGTAGTCAGCTGCTGTATTGTTATCATCATATGCCAGAGTCATTAGACAAGTTTGGTAGATTCCTCTAGTTTTGATTTGGAGCTGAGCTCACCGGGAAAATCATTTCCTTCTTCTGCATCAGAATTCCTGTGATTAATTCCCTTGGATTCCAGTGTCTTCCCTTCCTCTGCACCTAGATTATCCTACCTATCCAGTTGGAGCCATCTATGATGCATACAAACTATACCATTAAAGTACATTTTCCACCTCAAACAAGTCCAGGCACTGTAATTTGTTAAGGGTGCTGGGCATTGTAGCTCTGCAAGAGAAAAACTACATTTTCTATATATATATATTTTTGGGGGGTGAGCTTTGAATGTGCTTTAAAGGGATAATGTGTGCAGTCTTACTCATTCATCCCTATGTCATTTCCTCTATCTTGACCATTCAGGCTAGGAACTTCCCAGACCCTACCTGCCCAAGTAGTTATTTGAGCAGTGCTAAAGCTTGACCTCAATTCAATTATCAGATGCTACCTCAAACAATGGATAAAGCACCAGAGTTTTGCATTGCCGGTATTATGCAAATATTTATAACAGCATTAAAACTATCTTTATGTACACATCATAAGCTAGCTTTAAAATAATTAGGTAATCCTCATAACAGAAGAAGGCATTCACCTGAGAATTCTGGAAAACTATGTATTTGTTATCTGCAAATGTACGTACTTTTTTTCGCACCCTGTCTTTGGGGAAAGGGGGATTATTTCTAATGGAAATCATACTAATTTGCTCAGTCACTGAAAAATCGTGAACATATGCTCTTCCACCAACAGAAGCTGGTCCAACAGAAAGCATTTCACTGTCATGAAAAAGTGAATTATTATACTAATAATTTTCCACAGTTTAGGACCCCAGTCAAAAATGGAGCCCTGTTTTCCAGGGGCAGTCCCAGATTTACAGAAGCTGTTCTGGTTTCTGATTTGATCCTGGAATGTCCGCTTTTCCTTAGGATGTCCATATTTTCATCAGGAAAATGTTGGAGGGTGTGGTAGGACACCCCTATTTTCTTTGGAGGGTTTGGAGCTATGCAACCCCCTGAGCCAAGGAGATAAGTAACTATACAACTGTTAGAAGACATCTTAAGGCAGCTCTGTATAAGGGAGTTTTTACATGTTTAATATTTTATTATGTTTTTATATATGTTGGAAGCTGCCTAGAGTGGCTGGGGCAACCCAGTCAGATGGGAAGGGGTATAAATAATAAAATTGTTGTTGTTGTTGAATAGGGTGTCCCTATTTTCATCGGATAAATATTTGAGGGTATGTGAGCCTTGAGTAACATTTACTGGAGAGGTGAGATACAAATTCAGCAAACAAATTTTTGTGTACTTAGTGTTTTGCTAAATTAGAGACACATTGGCCACTGGCTCTGTGAGGCAAATCCTGAGGATTAAGATGGAGGCCATGGGTGAGGGTTGTTCACATGCAGTCCCTCTCTTGACTGACCTCATCTTCAGCAGTTTAACCAAGGGAATTTTCACCACACGTGTTTCTACTTAAAGACTATCTGATGTCAGTGAGCTTCATCATACCTGAGGTCCCAGAGGTACTTGTCTGCTGGGGCTGTAGCAACAGCAGCATCTGATCTGAGCATAGAAGATTACATAGGAACTACTTCAACCCCCTGCTCATGAGTGTAGCCAGGATTTTTGTGGGGGAGGGCAGGCCTTTTGTTGGGTTGTGTGAAGAACCTCAGTTACAAAGGGACCCCTAACCATTAGGTCCAGTCGTGGCCGACTCTGTGTTGTGGCGCTCATCTCGCTTTATTGGCCGAGGGAGCCGGCCGAGGGAGCCGGCGTACAGCTTCTGGGTCATGTGGCCAGCATGACTAAGCCGCTTCTGGTGAACCAGAGCAGTGCACGGAAACACCGTTTACCTTCCTACCTACTTGCACTTTGACGTGCTTTCGAACTGCCAGGTTGGCAGGAGCAGGGACCGAGCAACGGGAGCTCACCCCGTCACGGAGATTCGAACCACTGACTTTCTGATCGGCAAGCCCTAGGCTCTGTGGTTTAACCCACAGCTGCACCTCCCTGCCCCCCCCCCCCCCCCGGGTTATGCCCATGCCCCTGCTGGTGATAGTAATATAATCAGCTTCCACCTCCAATGACAATCCCTATTCCTGCCCTGCATTCAGATCCTCGCCTGTGCCATCCAAGATGGGTGGTGGCTAAACGTTGGGTCGTCCTATCACAGGGAAAGGGCACTTTTCCAAATCCAGCTGGCAGGCTGCTTGAAGCTCTGTGGGTACCCCACCCAGACTGGAGGCTCTTCTTCCTCCTTTCCTCCTACTCATTCCTCAGGGTTCAAGCTGTCAGGTGCAAGCTGCAGCAGCTCCCTGGTACACACCCACTGAGAAACTGAGGGCAGCTGGGCTCAGGCCATTTCTATAGCAGGAAGTCGGGCCTTTTCCTCACAAGATTGTGAGCGGGGCGGAGTGCGTGGGAGAGAAGGGCATGAGCTATATTGTAGGTAGGTCTTGCTGGCATTTGACAGTAGCATGGGTTGTTTTGCTTTCCCTTATGGGACTATTTTGGGACAGGCTTGCCCTTACGTTTGCCACTGTGACAATTTGACAAGATGCTTCCGGCCCTTGAATTCATTCTCTCAGATCCTGACTCCAGATACCACCCTGGTGCCTGCATTGCCATTTAAAACTCAACGTGTTTCACATAAACCTTTCATGGATATAATTGCACCTGGGAACTTTATGACAGAATGGGAATCTTTTGACAAAGAGCTAGCTTGGCCAGCGTCTTCAGACCAGAATCCTTTGGTCAGATAGTTTCCAAGCAGAGACTTGGATTCTGTTATCACCAAGCTGGGCACTGCTTTCCTTTTGGGTGAAAACAGAGGCAAAGCAGATGTTGAGCAGTTCCTCCTTCTCTCTGTCTCCCAATAGCAATTATCCGTCTCCTCCTCTTCTCATTTTTACAATAATTTTTATTAAGTTTTTGAAAAAAAAACTTTTTTAAAAAAAAACATTTTACAAACTTTAAAATATCCAGTGACTTCCTTTCTTCTCCTTCCATGGTTCATTTTACATATCATACATTCCTGCATATCTTACTGTAACCATTCAGATCAGTTTTCCACTTTTACATCAATCAAATTACATGGCTGAATTTATCTTAATGCTGCCAATGTTTTCAGCTTTCTGCAGTTATTTTCCATATATTCAATAAATGTTTTCAACTCTTCTTTAAATATATGTTCTTCTTGCTCTCTTATTCTATGTGTTAAATCTGCATATTCTTGCATAAATTGCCAATCCTCTTTAGTTGGGACCTCACTCACTTTCCATTTTGGGGCTAACAAAACACAGGCCACAGTTGTTGCATACATGTATAACCTTTTCTGACACCTAGGAGTTTCTGTCTGGGTTATTACCAATAAAAAGGACTCTGTTTTTTTGAGAAAGTAATTTTAAACATTTTCCCCCCCCCCCAACTCATTATAAGTCATTTCCCAATATACTTTTACCTTTTTACATGTCCACCACATGTGAAAAAAAGGTTCCTGCTGCTTCTTTACACTTCCAACCTGTACTGTAAATGGATTATCCGTCTTCTTCATACAAAGGATGTACTACTTGCTTGTTCTTCTTCTAGCTTCAAACATAGCCAAAGAAACCTTTATTATTTTTAACCTCTCTTGCTAGCCTGAGTTCATTCTGAGCTTTGGCCCACTTGACCTTCTCCCTGCAACAGGTGGCTACTCCTTTATACTATATACTCCTTCATGGTTTCCAATTTCTTCCATTTCTTATACATGCCCCTCTTACATCTGAGCTCATCTGTAAGCTCCATATGCAGCCACACTAGTTTCTTTAGATGCCTCCCACTTTTATTTCTCATTGGAATTGTCTGCCTTTGTGCTGTCAATATTTCACCTTTAAGACACTCCCATCCATCTTGGACTCCTTTCTCTTTGAGTATTTATGACCATGGCATCACACCCTATAGTTCCTTAAGCTTTTTGAAATCAGTCTTCTTAAAGTCCAGAGTGTGTGTCTGACTACACTCAGCTTTCCCTTGCCTTTGTATCATGAAACCCAGGACATTATCACTTCCTCCCAAGGTTCCCAGTACTTCCATTTCATTTATCAGTTCCTCCCAGGTGGTGAGGACCAGGTCCAAGAGAGATGATCCCCTTGCTGCTGCTGCTTCCATCTTCTGGGAAATAAAAATTGTTAATGAGGCAATTGCAAAATATGTTGGATCTTATATTGTCCATAGAGTTTGAGTTCCAACAGATATCAGGATAGTTGAAGTCTTCCATGACTACCAAATCTCTCCTTGCTGTTAAAAACGTTTAAAACAAATGTTTGCTAATGTACTTTGCAGCAAAGCTTGTCTGTGTTTATGGGTCCTCCTCCTCTGGCTCTGCCACAGCTGTTTGTAACACATTCAGGCAGAATAAATGCAGGGTCAGCAACTTTTCAACTGGTCTTTAACAGCAGTGTGGTGTGTGTGCAGACATTAGTAAGTGATAGTAGTTATCTGCATAGTGTGAATCTGCTGTTTTCTGTGCATCCAGATGATGTTAAAAGGCAGAACAGCAGGACTGGCCAGTCCTCCACCCCCTGCCTGGTTAAATGGCAATTCTAAAAATAACATGCAGGTAATGTAGGAGTAGGTTCTAGGTATACACAGATTCTCTCAACAGATGCAACACACACATGAGATTTTATTCTAGAATCAATGGAGACTGAGTACTTGTTTCTCTATGTTGTCTACACACAATGTAGAAATATTGCATTTATTTTTTTTTGCCCCTGAAAAACACTCCTTGAAAAACTGGTTTCATTCTGAAAATGAAAGCTCATTGCAGATTGATTCTTCATTACCCTGCAGTGTGTCCGTCCGAAAACAAATGAAAACAGGTATAGGCAGTCCTGGCAATGGTAGGGAGATATCCACACCTGCCCAATGACATAATGGGTAGGTGCATGCCAGGATCGCAATCAGTTCCTTCTTCATTCCATTTCCTTCATTCAACAACCATTTCCTTCTTCATTCAGCTAGGGCATGTTAAGGGAGGAAATAACCTAATAACCTAGAGAACCTAATCAAGGCAAAGGTTTTCAAATGCATATCACATAACCACATCCACCTTTGTGAGTGGCAGGATCTAGAATCCATCTAGAATGGAAGCAAGCAGCATTTTGAGGTTGAACATAAACGATTCCAGATTGCAGAAAACCACACTTCTGTGCTACAAACAAGTTGCTGTGTACATGTGTATACACAGACTCAGTATGCAGGTGTTCATTCAGTGGTGTACTTCCATTATGTTTTAAAATTCTAGCTCCAATCAACCAACTCCCACCTAGCACGGCCAATGCCCAGAAAGGACATCTGGAGGGCCATAGGTTCCTCACCCTTTCCTTAGAAGATCAGAAAAGGAAGCTTAACACACCTTTGCTGTGTGTACGCCAGTGTTTCCTGCAGTAAACACAGAAAGTGCAGCTAGCAAATTATTCACACTTTACACGTTTGCTGGGGAAACACTGGTGTGCATGTAGAACTTGTGTTTGCTGTGTGAAGTGAGGAGGTGCCCCAAGTGTACCTGGGGCACATGGCAAGAACAAGCCTCTCAGTTCTAGCCAACCAGCCATCCTCTTTTTATCAAGTTCTCCAGCTTCTCGCTGGATGTATTTTTCCTCTCCAGAGTCTCCTGACTTCCTAAGGCTTAGCAGCTAAGCCAAGTCTTCCTTCCAGACTTTGCACGGTATGTATGTATCTTGTGAGCTGGGCACTTCCTTCACTGCAGAAACGGATACGCAGCTCTCCCACCCCCCACTCCTTGGCAGTTCTCTTCCTGTACAAAATCCTCTCCCAGTGCAGACTCCCCCCCCCCCATCCCCCCAAAGGGCCTCCAGCCAAGGCCAGGAGAACTTCCTCTTTCAGCCACAACTTCACATGTGTGCAGGACACATAAATACTTAAAACACACACAGAGAGAGAAGCAGGGAACGGGAACGATCCAAGTCACAGTCCCTTCACATTGATACTCATTGTAGCCCCCAGCAACTTGCCAGCAGTTCCCATGAGCTGTCAATTTCAATTCTCCCACTTCCTCACTCTTTTTTCATGCTCTGCTTGCAGGTACTTCTGGACAATCTGTTTGTTGAGCATTCATCCAGATTTGTTTTCAGTGAGCTTAGATGATGTTGCATCAAAGCAGTTGTTATGCCACACTTTCCAGTGCAAAAAGTCTTATCTTTTGGGGGAATACCTCCCAGTCAACTATAATTGTGAAAACTGAATTTGCCGGGATGAGAGTGAATCCCACCTGAAAATAGCAGCACTCCATAAGCACCTATTATCCCAGCCCACTTCTACACCAGCCTTGCAATCTCCTCACCCATTGCTTAGGCTGACTCCTTGCATCCCCATATTCCTGCCATCTCACTTTGGCTAAATCCCTCAATCTCTTTCTACAAGCAGTGATGTAAGAGGGTTGGAACATGCTTTTATCGAACTTCAATAATATCTAAACTCAGCAATGAATGTGGATGAAATGTTTATCCAGGGCTCCATCATATGTTCTGTCCACTTCAACCCCTGCCTACAGGGTTTCCTTTCCTGCTCCCCACACCCGCATGGTCCTGGCCTGGATTTCCTACACATCAAGCTTCAATGGTGCCCATCAACTCAGGTCACAGCTACGTGTGCATAGATGTACTGTACAGCTATATTTATCCAGTCCGCTGAAGCTTTAAAATACATCACAGGCTTGCAAACATCTCCAATTACATTTACTATATATACATATAAGCCAAAAAGAGAAAACCTGGGAGGGACTGGAGTGGCTCAGTGTACAAATAAGAAAGTTTTGTTAGGTCACAAGACGCTCCCCATGGCAATGTGGTGGTTCTTAAAAATAAGATCAAATCGTGTTCAGGACTGTCATTTGGCTCACAGAATAATCCCCTCTCGACCCTCAATGTGTGCAACAATAAGTAGCTGGAAACTTGGCCATAAATGGAAGCAGAATTTATGCACAAAAATGCAGGCCCCAAAGCTCTTCTGCCTTCTGCTCTCCTGGCAGCTTCCATCCTGCAGACCCTCACTGCACCATGGAAGCTCCCCTCCCTCCATTCTTAGGCTGTTGCATGCCATGTGTTTACCAAACTGCTTCCTCAAAGAATCCTGGGGACTATAGCTTACCCCTTAACAGTTCCAGGATTGCTTGGGGGAAGTCATGAGCTTTAAAAGTATGTTGTGTATTCATCCCTATACTCTCTAATCTCCCTCTCAATTTCTCCCAGAGGGAAGATAGTATCCTCTGTGTATCTTGCTTTCTGAGCTCTCAAAGCAGTAGAAGCGGCTGCTAGGGGTGGATGTCGACACCCTTCTCCCTCTTCAGACATACATACATGCATCTTTTTCTTTGTATGTCACCTTTCCATGATTAAAAAACCATGCTCAAGGCAGCTTACAACATGAAGAAAATCACGATTACAAAAATAACAAAAGCATTCATAAACAATAAATAAAACATCAAAAAGTACACAACCATATTAAACAATTTCCACATAAATTATAATAAGATCTCAAATAAATAAACAAAGAATTAATAAAACAGCAGTAACCTCCCCCCACCCACCCACAAAACCCCCTAAACATTGCCCTGTCCTGGGACAGTTGTTGCTCAATATCTTTATAAATGACTTGGATGAAGGAACTGAGGGGATGCTGATAAAATTTGCAGATGACACCAAACTGGGAGGGGTAGCTAATGCCACAGAAGACATAATCAGGATTCAATATGACTTTAACAGATTGGAGAACTGGGCTAAAATTAGCAAAATGAATTTCAACAGGGACAAATGTAAGGCTCTACACTTAGGCAGGAATAACCAGCTGCACACATATAAGATGGGGGACACCTGGCTTGCCAGTAGTACATGTGAAAAGGATCTAGGGGTCTTGGTAGACTACAAGCTTAACCTAAGACTGCAGTGTGATGCAGCAACAACAACAAAAGCTATGGTGTCCCAATTAAGGAAAGACATAGTACCACATTATTCTGCCTTGGTGAGACCACACCTGGAATATTGTATCCAGTTCTGGGCACCACAATTTATGAAGGATATTGACAAGCTAGAACGTGTGCAGAGGAGGGCAAACAAGATGATCAGAGGTCTGGAAACCTAGCCTGATAAGGAACAGTTGAGGGAGTTGGGTATGTTTAGCCTGGAAAAGAGGAGACTGAGGGGAGATATGCTAGTCGTTTCAAATATCTCAAGGGCTGTCGCACGAAGGATGGAGCAAGCTTGTTTTCTCCTGTTCCAGAGGCCAAGACTTGAGCCAATGGACTCAAGTTACGATAAAGGAGATCCCGACTAAACAGGAAAAGCTTTATGACAGTAAGAGCTGTTTGACAGTGGAAAGGACTCCTATGGGAGGTGGTCTTTTTCCTTGGAGGTTTCCAAGCAGAGGTTGCAGCGATGGAACTTTGTGCTTCAAATTTCAGTGGCACCTGTTATGTGATGCCAAAATCTGGCACCCCCTGCTTCTCGCATTCCATTGGATGTTACGGTTGCGGCACCCACTGCGATGCTCCCAAAGCTCAGCACCCAGTGTGGCCGCACACTCCCCTAGATCAGCCTTTGGAGGTTGGATTGCCATTTGTCAGGGACGCTTTAATTGAGATGATTCTATTTCTGCATTGCAGGGGGTAGGACTAGATGACCCTCGGAGTCCCTGTCAATTCTATGCTTCTAAGAATCTTCAGGATGCCTGTGTACTCCAAAGAGAGGCACACAGCTACCCTTCTAGTACCACTGGCAGAACAGCACCATCTAGCAGCCAATGAGAGAAGCAGCACCTACCTATAGCATCCTCCTGAACCTGCCCAACTGACCAGTGCCGGATTTACGTATAAGGTAACCAAGCTATAGTCTAGGGCCCCACTCTCTTGGGTCCTCCCCCCAAAAAACCAAGAAAAAAACTGGATGTACATTTCCAAAATATAAGATGAAAAATAAATAAAATAAAACTTACATACAGCAACAGTGTTTTGTGTTGTGTTTGGACCTATTAGGTCCATAAATTACCATATAGCACATATTCAACACAAAAAAACAGCAACAATTTGTTGTTGACAAAGGACAGCTGGACATATAATGGCCCCATTACCTTCAGGAGCTTAGGGCCTCATCAAACCTAACTCCAACTCCAACCCTGAACCTAGGGGATAAATGAAGCTGGGAGCAGAAACTCTATTCATTGCCCTGGCTTTAACCCTTTCTGTCTATTCCACCCTGTGCAAAGTCGGATGGGATGGGGCGTGGAGGAAGCAGCAGCCCCCCCCCTATTTATTCCTAGTTATATATCTCTTAGGCGCTTCCTCGGCCCTGCCTCGCCGTTCTGGTGGGCGCAGGGTGGATGAGGCGCGGGCACGAGCGAGTGGCAAGGAAGGCTTCGCGGGGGACGACGCCCAGCAGGCGACAGCCTTGCCTCCCTGGCCGCGAGCGGCCGCTGTTTTGTTTCGAAAATGCACGCAAGAACTAGGGCAGCATGAGGCAAGGCTGCGCCCTTGTGGCCGCAGTAGGTGCAGGCCTGAGTGGCCCAGCAGAAGTCGGAGCAGGACAGGCCCCGATCTCCACCGTGTCCTTTCCTAGCGACCTGTTGTTCACAACTCATTTTTCCCTCAGAAAACTCTTGCAGGAGAAATGGGCTTCGTGTCTCCCTTTTAGGCTTCAGGGGCTGCCTCTTGTGACACTGGAATGCTGCGTTTACCCTCATTCTTGCCCCCTTTTTTTGCAGCATCCACAAGATGTCTTATATCCCCACCCCAGGAAAAAAGAAATAATAATCCAGATCTGTCATTTCCTGGATTATCATTTCCCATGCTTTAATCTGTTGCCAATGAACCTTTTGCAGATTATGCCGCTGTCTGAAAGCACCCCCAGTTCTGCTTGCGTGCCACGAAATCCATTTTGCCAGAAAGGCATTTTTGTCCCTTTGGGGTGGGTGGGATTTGGTCACATACTAGCAAATTAAGGCAGCACAATCAAAGTGGATTTGGCACTCATGCACCAAAACAAGAATTGCCCCCCCAAACCAGACTTTTGGGGAAATGCACTGAGAAGTATGGAAGAACACTTGGTGCAATGTTCTAGGGCCTCCCCACAAACAAATAGTCAATGTTGTCTAATGTTTGTGGAAACAAATTTGGCTGAATTCTCAATAAAGAGGTCACCTGAAAGCCAATGAGAAAAAAAGCCTGTTTGGACACTGTGCCTAGAAAAAGCAGAGCAAGGGTAAGTATGGTTGAGCCCTCAGTCTCTTTCTCTTTGTGCTTTCCAGACTGACTCGTAGCCTCAAGGTTTCTTCTTCTTCTTTAAAAAAATGTTTTCCTCACTATGTGTTGAGAAGGGCTGGGCAATTCCCATAACTGAGCTGAGCCTTGCTGTGCCCTGCTCTGCCCCGCCCAATGTCCTTAGCAACCCAACCTGGCAACTTAAGGAGACAAAGGCACAGAACACAGGCTGGACTGGAGCGTCCTTGCAAAATGGAACCAGGGTGGCCCTTGCCTCTCACATTGCTCCTCAGCATCTGTACTATAGGTAAGAGTTATGGGGATCTCGGCTCCATCATGCATGAAGCTCCTGCTCCATATCTGTTCAGTGGAGGATCCCCATTCCCAAATTAGATTTCGCTGTTAGGACATGGGAACCAAGAGACTGGAGAATTAGTGTCCCTATGGGTTGTTGTTGTTGTTGTTGTTGTTGTTGTTAGTATTAGTCAGCTTTTCACCTGAGGCCCCCGGGAAGGTTACAACCATTTACAATGTATTATTAAAAGTCACAGCTCAACCACAAAATGTTATAACATAAAAAAAAAAAAAATTCTTCCAGTAGCACCTTAGAGACCAACCAAGGTGCTACTGGAAGGAATTTTTAATTTTTGTTTCGACTACGGCAGACCAACACGGCTACCTACCTGTAACAAAATGTTATAGTTAACTTTCGGCTAGTCAAGGTCAACCTAGACATAGCGTGAGTTATCCACGGCCAGAAACTATTGTGTTTTTAAAAGAATAGCAGCTAGTGGGGTGATGGTGGTTTGTGTTGAGCACATGGCGCTGGGGAAGAATTGACAGCCCTAGACACCATGAGAGCATTACCACAGCCCAGTCCGTCAAAGGTTTCCTAATCCTTCCCTCTGAAGAGATTGGTCCATGCGTTTGCCTGAGTACTCTCTGAAACAGAAATATGCATGATTCCTTCCAGAAGCAAGGGATAACAGGTAGAAGGTGGCATTTCCACAGGCAGAGCTTTTTCTTCCATATGACAACCTGCTTCTTCCTCAGTTCTCTCTTTCAACATCTGGGAACCCCAGGCTCCTTTGCTTTTGGTTGGGGAGTATGTTTGCTGAGGGAATGTTTGCTCACTAATTGAACTGAATGTCCGGTAGATAATAACAGTGTTTTCTCTTGTGTTTCCCCACCCCCCACCCCACTGCTCTAGATCCAGCCATCGGAGATGTAGGTAAGGAGAGGAAACCTCCACACTTCCCTACTTAACAGACCTATGACCATTGGCAGGGGAAGGAAGATCACCCTATGCAGTGCAAAAGGAGGCTTTGATGCACAACAGCTGTGAAAACAAAGTCGGCTGTTCTTAATGCAGGCAAACATGGGTTATAGCCAAGCGTGTATGTTTGAGCACATGCACCTCCAGATGGGCATACAGACACCTGAGTGCCTAAAATGCTGTTACGATACACTGTGGGGGAAGCTGCCTACGGTCAGAGCAAGGCAGCCCCTCTCCTGCAAACATAATATTGTAGTACCCTAGGAAGCCTTTGAACAGCAGCTGCTCTTAGGCTGCCAGATCTTCACTATAGATGAGAAGAGACAGACTGTAAATGCTCTGGAGTTGAATGAATACAAAAAAAATATTCCTTTATACAGTTAGTTAAAAGAGTTGGCATAACCATTTAACAATGCATACACAGCAATAACAATGCATGAACAGCCCAATTCCAAACCGCTATTGAGAACATAACGGCATCAGTTTATTGATGTTTGCTGAATGATCACTATCAGTGCTGTTAGGATCTGTTCCTGTTGCTCATTCATCCTCCATATTTGGGTGTCTTGCAAATTTGCTTTCTTCTCTCTTTCTTTTGTCCTCAGTCTTGTTTATTTGTTTATGACATTTTACCTGAGTTGTTCTTGGAGCCATATCGCAATTCTTGCATTGAAGAATCGCAATTCTTGCATTGAAGAATCGCAATTCTTGCATTCAACCTAATGACCCTCAGGGTCCCTTCCAACTCTTACAGTTCTATGATTTTACTATTCATTTATGAAAGCAAGCTGCCTATATTTCAGAAACATGGAAATTACCCATGTCATATGCATGCTTATCAAAGAGGGCTTTACTCTGCTGTAGTTAATGGTGCCATGGGACCAATACTCTCATTGCTGTCTCTGTCTCAGTGATTGAGGGCATCCCAGACACTGTGGTGCTAGAAGACAGCTTGACACCAGGTACAACCGTGGCCAACTTCACCGGCAACTGTACAGACTCCAGCGATCCACCCGCAGTAAATCTGAAGACCACAAGCCCCACCACATCTTTTTTCAATCAGCCAAATTTTGTACCCCCTGACATCTATGAGGTACAAAAGACCTGTAAATTTGTAGTCAATTCTGTGTGTGTGTGTGTGTGTGTGTGTGTGTGTACGCAAGGGGAAAGCTTTTCCTGCCATCATGTTCTATGAGAGTACAGGGACTCTTTCCCTCTGTGGCATTTTAAAACACATTTTAGTGGGGATTTTTGAACTGGGATTCGTGAGTCAACAGTGCTGTTGTCCTGCTGCACTTCACACCAGATATTTCAATCCAATCAAGATGAACTGGCCTCTTGTGGGACTAGAATATTTAATAAATTCTATCAATTAAACATACCTAAAAGAATTGAACAGGTTAAGTGTCATTTTTGTTAACTAGTATTGTGTCATGGAATACAGCTTTTGTTTAGCAAATGTAACCTGATTTTTAATGTATGTGAACATGTAACTAGTATGTAGAAGCATAGAGCATGTCTTCACTACAAGTGTAAAACTGTTTCATACCTGTTTCACTGCATTGTTGCCTACATTAGGATGATATGAAGCAGCAGCAATTAGCTGCTTATCTTCCCACAAGTATGCAAAACTACTCCCCAAATATTACTGATGGATGCAAAGGGGGAGACTTTTAGTTGCTGCTGCTACTTTAATTAGGCCATTCCAACATGCCACGTCCTCCCACCTGGCACTTGGGCACCTATCTGGCATATGGACATCTATTGATTGGTGCCCATGGCAACACCAACACTGGGCTGTTCAACAGGATTGAACATGTGGAAGAGAGGTGCAACACATGCTGAGATGTTTTTTCTTTTGGCTTCCAGGTGAGCCTTAGTCCCAGTGCTGCCATGGATGCTAGACGGGTGAATCAGTATGTTTTGACATTCAGTGCAAGTTGCCCAAGTGGCACGCCAGTTGAAGTTAAGCTCTTCATTCGAGTCATTGCAGCAGACAGATTGGAGTGTGGCAGTGGACCTGAATACATAGGTAAGGCTATCACAATAGCTCTGGTATTTCATCCTAAGGCCCTGACAAGGGTGCCATGGTGAGAAGAGTTTTAATATGGTACAGTACTGCGGTGTGGTGAGGGTAGGGGTGGTGGTCTCGCTACCAGGCACTGAGAGGCAGTGAGTTCTCTAGCAACATGTGGCAGATCCTGCATGGCAAGGAGGGTGCTGGTTTTTTTTCAACCATGGGGAGGCAGATTTGAATAGTAAGTAGACTTGCCAGTGCTAGAAGAAGGGACTCTGGGGCTGCCCGTGCCAGTGGGAAGCTCAGCCTGCAGAGGGCTCCAGTGCTGTCAAAGGGGCAGATTCTAACTAGGGCAAGAGTCTGACTGCTCCCATCTCTTTTACTGCTGCAGGAGAGAAACCAGTAGGCGTTTCAGAGGATGTTGGCCCTGGAGAGTTCATCTACCAAATTGTACTGAAGAGAGAAGGCAGAGGCAACTTGACTGTAAGTACCTTTGTTGCTGCGAAAGCAGGAATGTTGGAAGACTTTAAAAAATAAAAATAAAACCATTATAAACTATTCTTTTTTTTATAATAATTTTTTTTATTGCATTTTCCACAAAAAAGAACAAAAAAGCATATTTTCACAAACATTACAAAAAGAAAATTTTTCACAAACATTTCAAAAGAAAAAGAAAAACATAGACAAAAAAAGAAAAGAAAAAAGAAGATTTTAACATAAAAATAAACTCACTTTCCAATTATAACCTTCAAAACCTTATTTTCCTTACTTCCACCCGCCTCCCGATCTTGTATTCTATGTAATAATTAGTTCAGCAAGCTCAATCTTTGTTCATTTTGATTCTTGGTCCCTCCCTTTGTGCTCTTATTTAACTCAGTCACTAGAACCCCTTCTTTTCCTTTTCAATGTCCTCAACATTCAAAGATTTTACAGTGTTTTTGTAAATAGACTTTAAACTTCTTCCAGTCCTCTTCCACCTGCTCTTCTCCTTGATCTCGAATTCTGCAGGTCATTTCAGCCAGTTCCATATAGTCTATTACTTGCATCTGCCATTCTTCCAGAGTGGGTAGATCTTGTGTCTTCCAATACTTTGCGATGAGTATTCTTGCTGCTGCTGTAGCGTACATAAAGAAAGTTCTGTCCTTCTTTGGCACCAATTGGCCGACCATGCCCAGAAGAAAGGCCTCTGGTTTCTTCAAGAAGGTATACTTAAATACCTTTTTCAGTTCATTATATATCATCTCCCAGAAAGCCTTGATCCTTGGGCACGTCCACCAAAGGTGAAAGAATGTCCCTTCAGTTTCTTTACATTTCCAACATTTATTATCGGGCAGATGGTAGATTTTTGCAAGTTTGACTGGGGTCATGTACCACCTATATATCATTTTCATAATATTCTCTCTTAAGGCATTACATGCCGTGAATTTCATACCGGTGGTCCACAACTGTTCCCAGTCAACAAACATAATGTTATGACCAACGTCTTGTGCCCATTTTATCATAGCAGATTTTACCGTTTCATCCTCAGTATTCCACTTCAACAGCAGGTTATACATTCTCGACAATATCTTAGCATTGGGTTCTAACAATTCTGTTTCCAGCTTTGATTTTTCCACCTGGAAACCAATTTTCCTGTCCAAGTGATAGGCCTCTCTTATTTGAAAATAATGTAACCAGTCTCGCACCTTATCCTTAAGTTTCTCATAGCTTTGCAATTTCACTTTATCTCCCTCCTGCTCCAGAATTTCCCAATATTTTGGCCAGTTAGATTCCATATTAAGCTTTTTTAAGGCCTTTGCTTCCATAGGTGAGAGCCACCTAGGGGTTTTATTTTCCAATAAATCTTTGTATTTTATCCAGACATTAAACAATGCTTTCCTGACAATATGGTTTTTAAATGTCTTGTACACTTTAGCCTTACCGTACCACAAGTATGCATGCCACCCAAAAACGTTATCATATCCTTCCAAATCTAAAATATCCGTGTTTTCAAGAAGTAGCCAATCCTTCAACCAGCAAAAAGCTGCTGCTTCATAATATAACTTAAAGTCCGGCAGGGCAAACCCCCCTCTTTCCTTTGCGTCAGTAAGAATTTTGTATTTTATTCTGGGCTTTTTGCCCTGCCAGACAAATCTAGAAATTTCTTTTTGCCACTTCTCAAAACAGTACATTTTGTCAATGATTTGTAGCGTCTGAAACAAAAACAACATTCTTGGCAGTACATTCATTTTGATAACAGCAATTCTACCCAGTAAGGAAAGTTTCAAATTTGTCCAAATTTCAATATCTTTTTTCACTTCTGACCAACACTTCTCATAATTATCTTTAAATAAATTTACATTCTTCGAAGTCAAGTTCACCCCTAGGTATTTCACTTTTTTCACCAATGTTAAACCTGTTTCTTCCTGAAACCTTTCCTTCTCTACTGCTGTCAAATTTTTCTCTAAAACCATAGTTTTAGATTTATTCAATTTAAAACCTGCCACCCGACCAAATTCTTGTATTATTTCCAGTGCTCTTTTAGAACTAGGGATTGGCTCCTGTAGTGTCAGTACTAGGTCATCTGCGTAGGCTTTAAGTTTGTAGTGTTTAACTCCGACCTGTATACCCTGAATCTGTTGGTCCCTTCTAATCATGTTCAGCAAGACCTCCAGGACTGAAATAAAAAGCAAAGGGGAAATTGGGCAGCCTTGTCGTGTCCCTTTCTCTATCTTAACTTCTTCAGTAACTGCATTATTCACTATTAATTTCGCCTTCTGTTCTGAGTAGATCGCGCCTATACCGTTTCCAAACCTTTCTCCAACCCCCATCCCTTGCAAATTTTTCCTCATAAAACTCCAAGAAATATTGTCAAAGGCTTTCTCCGCATCAATAAATATCAAGACAGCTTTTGTGTTTATATTAACTTGTAGCTTTTCTAAAATGTCAATTAAGTTTCTCGTGTTATTTGACAATTGTCTGCCTGGGAGAAAGCCAGCTTGGTCTTTATGAATCATTGTTGCTAAAACTTTTTTCAATCTTCTAGCTAGAATATCAGCAAAAATTTTATAATCCACATTAAGTAGGGATATGGGGCGGTAGTTCTTTAGTTGTGTCTTTTCTATCTCATTTTTCGGTATAAGCGTGATGTAAGCTTCTTTCCACGACTCCGGCGCTCTTTTCCCTTCCATAATTTCATTGCCAACCTCCATTAGAGGTTGAATTAAGTAATCTTTCATGTCTTTGTAGTATTTGGAGGTTAGCCCATTCCATTATAAACTATTCTTAAATAAATGCTTTTAAATAAATAAGGACTATAGTTGGGGAGAGGGACGCGGGTGGTGCTGTGGGTTAAACCACAGAGCCTAGGACTTGCTGATCAGAAGGTCGGTGGTTCGAATCCCTGCGACGGGGTGAGCTCCCGTTGCTCTGTCCCTGCTCCTGCCAAGCTAGCAGTTTGAAAGCACGTCAAAGTGCAAGTAGATAAATAGGTACTGCTCTGGCGGGAAGGTAAACGGCGTTTCCGTGCACTGCTCTGGTTTGCCAGAAGCGGCTTAGTCATGCTGGCCACATGACCTGGAAGCTGTATGCCGGCTCCCTCGGCCTATAGAGCGAGATGAGCGCTGCAACCCCAGAGTTTCTTTAAAACAATTAAAGAAACAATTTCCCCAGCCAACTTTATTTTCTTTTTATACAGTTCTCCATAGAGAATGCCTCTCTGCCTTTCATCATAACTGGAGATGGAAGAGTCCTGGCACCTGCCATGGGTTTCAGTTGCGAGCAAGCTGGCAAGGTGTGTTCCATTGCTTACTGTACCTATGCATATGTTCTGTCAATATCACTGTCCTTATAACATGTCACTCCCCAGCTCTGTCCCCTTTCAAAAGTGTTCTGTAGTTTGTTAAGGGAGCTGGGAACTGTAGCTCTGTGAAGGAGAAACTACAGTCCTCAGGATTCTTCAGAGGACAACCTGCACTTTAAATATTCATTGGATGTGCTTTAAGTGTATGGTGTGGATCTTTATCTCACCAGACGTTTCCTCCTAGCCCTGTGACTCCCACCTCCCTGTCCCCAGGTCCTCTTTTCATTAAAAGGCATCATTTGGATGGGGCCACACAAACGATGCTAAAAAACACACACACAATGGTTTATGGAGGGAAAAACCATGCAGCAGGCTTCTGCTTCTCATGCAGAACTGTAACTAAAAGCATAGTGCTTGAGAAAGCTGACTCAACCAGTTCCTGGTATGATAAGGCAGTAGGGACAAAACACGACATTCTCCATTTCAAGGCACTGTGCCTTCCTGTTCCTGGGGCTTCTGTGGCACTTCAGTCTTCCCTCCCTAGGAGCCAGTGTGGTATAGTGGTTAAGAGTGGTAGACTCGTAATCTGGGGAACCGGGTTCGCGTCTCCGCTCCTCCACATGCAGCTGCTGGGTGACCTTGGGCTAGTCACACTTCTCTGAAGTCTCTCAGCCTCACTCACCTCACAGAGCGTTTGTTGTGGGGGAGGAAGGGAAAGGAGAATGTTAGCCACTTTGAGACTCCTTTGGGTAGTGATAAAGCGGGATATCAAATCCAAACTCTTCTTCTTCTTGGACCTATCCCTTCTGCTTGTAAATTCATGCCATGCCGTTCTCCCTGCAGTCATTCTCAATGGTCATTGTGGTAACGGACAGTGATGGGAGAAGCTGCCGCAGGACTCTGGCAGTGAAGGTGCTGCCTGTTTACCACAAGCAAGTCAATTTCACGTGAGTTGAGTTGTACTATGTTGTTTTTAATGGTGCTATATGGTTATATGCCACCCTGATATTTTATGATATGCTGGTATAGGGCACTTTTATGAATAAACAGTGGGGAGAGGGATACAAAGGCTCTTGGGCTCCAAGTTCCTCACAGCATAAACTTAAGGCATGGGCTACTTGCCCCAATATGTTCCGCCAACACTGGTGGTTATGCAATATCATAAGAAAGGTGTGCTTAAGGAACTTTTACCACAGAATAGAGAGTGCTGGGGCATCGCTCCCAGATCATGTCTAGTCACACTTAACCTGAGAGTTGCACTTCTGTGACACTGCAAAGGATTAAAATAGTGCTTTTTTGGCACCTCTAAAATATCGCCTTCTCATAAAGCAATCACTTTTGATGTAAGGAATGTACATTCAGGCCATCAGAGATTTGAGCCAGGGCAAGAGGCTACTGATACGGGCTTCCCCATTCCAGGGCACATGTGGGACCCATCCACTTCCCCTCTCATTAACTTGTACCAGAGAAGGAAAGCCCTAGCTCTGACAGCCTTTTGAGTAGACAAACAGCAGGTCCCTGTGATACCTGGAGTGTCGCTTTTCCCACCCAAGTGCCATGCCAGAGAGGCTATTGCTGACTAGTGGCTGCCAGTCCCTGGTGGTAGAGGTGGTAGAGATGATCTGGATTTGAGAGCAGAAACTGAATTAGGAGAGATTATTGACTTGCTGTAAGGGAGCTGTGCAAATCCCTTCTAGTGTCAGGACAGGTTTACTGTCTCCTCTGTCCCATGGGCCTGGGCAGCACAACAAGAGCAGTGAGGAGTGTGAGCTTCTCTGAAACACCACCAGCCACCATTGTATTGGGGACTGGGTCATCACACTACGTCAAATTCTTTGAAGGAAGCATAGAGCAGGGAGGACATTCAGGTGTGTTTTTCTCTTTCTTCCCTTTGATGCCACACATATTGTTGGAGTTGCATGGAGCAGCCTTAACTCACTTCCCTATTTTTCAACGTGACTCTAAAAGTCCTTGTTGTCCTGTTAATGCTCAGCTTCCTGTATTATCCCCAAACAGGAATATTCAACTATGAGTAGATGGGGTGGCTTATAGAACCTGGGGCTTACAGTCTTTTCTTCATGATTTAGGGAGTCATCATTAGCAATATCGGTATCAGAAAACACAATTCCCCTCCAGCCTATTGTAAGAGTCAATGCCAGTGGGGAAAATGTGCTTTACCGGATCATCTCCTCTCTGCCCACAAGGCATTTCATCATTGAACCAGGTAAGGAGAATCCAGGGATGTGACATGGAACCCACACAGCCTCAGGGAGGGCTGGGCCTTCCATGGTGGTCATCAACAATGGTCTTCAAACTATGTCAGCCATCTTACCCTCAAGGAGCTGAGTGATCACAGCCAGTCTCTTGCTTGCATGCAGACACAGGCATAATCAGGAACACGTATGAGCTAAATCTGAGACGCTATCCAGACCTAACTGAAACCCTGCTCACAGTGGAAGCCTACAACATGCTGCATCCCACAGATAAAGCCACCATCACCATCAACATTACAGTAAAGCAGCAGAACCTGCAAGGACCTCTGTGCACCCCTGCTGTAATTGTGTAAGTCTCCATAGAGCAAAAGGATCTTACTCAAGCTTGAGCCAGCAAAAGAAATGTAGAGTTTGAGGGTCTCTCCCTACCTGCTATGCACAGCAGGGTATAGCAGTATTTAGGGTATAAGAGGATCCATGGGTATTAACCATGAGTAGGCAAATTAAGGCCTGGGGGCCGGATCTGGCCCAATCGCCTTCTAAATCCGGCCCGCAGATGGTCTGGAAATCAGCGTGTTTTTACATGAGTAGAATGTGTCTTTTTATTTAAAATGCATCTCTGGGTTATTTGTGGGAAATAGGAATTCGTTCTTTTTTTTTCTTTCTCCAAAATATAGTCTGGCCCCCCACAAGGTCTTAGGGACAGTGGACCGGCCTCCTGCTGAAAAGGTTTGCTGACCCCTGGATTAACTATGCCTCTGAGAGGAGAATTGGGTCTAGAGCGGTGGTGGGGACTTGTGGCTCTCCAGATGTGATTTGGCCTCAGCTGCTATCAACTCCAGACAGGTATGAGGAGTGTTGAAGATCAGCAACATCTGGAAGGGCCATAGGTCTCCCACCCCTGATCCAGAAGTAAGAACGATCTTAAGGGCTAATGAGTCAGAGCAATCAGAGCACAAGAATTGTCTTCTTTCCACTGACAGAACAGTAGCCCTATGGAGAAGCCTTGACATGCTTGAGCTTCTGTTTGTCTTGTCATCAGTGATCAGCTCTAAGAGAGGTTATTGAGAAACATAGGCAAAGCAGGGAGGAGGAGATTTTTCTCTCCTTTCAAATCACCATTTCTACCCTTCTGCATCTTTTACTCTTTGTGGCTATTGCTGCTTAATCCTAGGACTGAGATTCCAGAGACGACCCCCATTGGGACGCAACTGCCGTCTCCATCTTGTAATGATGTAGAGAGTGGCAGCGATAGGCTTCACTACGAAATAATGGAGGGCAGCCAGAGCCCTCCCTATAGCTTCCAAATGAGGCACTCGGAACTACAGGTAAGCCCTTGGAATGGACTTATTTCTTTCATCAGATATGTTAGGGAGAAAGAGTGTGGAGAGTGGGCAAGGCTTAAGGGTTGAGTAGCTTCCAACATACCTAGCCATCCTCTCAGTTTTGCCAGAATTTAGGGCAAAATGTCTCAGGGTACTACTTAATTCCAATTCAGTCACTTCTGGGTACCTGAGAGATAATGAGTGTGGTATCTCTAATTAACAATGAGTTTACCATTTTCCCAGACAAAGCATCTCCCCTTGGCAGAGGATGCTATTAGTTTAAGATGTGCCCATATGGTCCTGACCTTTCTGTCCTTGGGTCCTGGCAGGTGAACACCACTTTGGACTGTGACTCTGAAGCTATGGCCAGCCTTAACTTCCAGTACCAAGCCACCATTCTAGTGACTGATGATGGAAGTCCTCCACAAAACAGTGCGTACTGCTCTGTCAGTCAAATGTTATTTGGGTTTGGTCTTCTTTGATACTGAACACAGAAGGTCATGGGAAATCAGGACTTCAGCAAAATCTCTCCTGGATTGGCTTGCTTTGAGGTATGGTAGGAATCAAAGGGCAGAGGTGACTTCCCCTGGTAAAATCCTTGCTGCAGAAACAGTTATTGGAGCTCTCTGTTGGCAAAGGTAAATCTATCATGTTTATGGTTGTTGTCTGGATTAGTACCAGGACCTAGGAACCCAATGAAATGCAGGCACAAAGTACTTGCTGAGGATCAGAACTAAATTATAGGCCAGATGGTATGTGTTCAGTAGGCAGTGACAGTGTTTTAATGAGCCTGTTTGCATATGTTTCATAAGAAGTTGAAGTTCGGATTTATAGCAGAAGACAGCATTCCCCCCCCCCATTATACATTTCTTTTGTACCTCACGGCTTTGGCTTCTGTTAGTACACACACACACACACACACCACTTGGGTGCTTTTGGCTTTTATGAATCCAAAATCTGTACCAAGAAACTTGAGTTCTCTTACCTTTGTATATTATGTAAAAAGCTATGCAAAGTCCCATCTCAGCTCAGACCTCACTGAGCTCTAGCTCTGAGGGCCTTCTGGTGATTTTCTCATTGCAAGAATTTACAGGGAACCAGGCAGAGGGCCTTCTCGGTAGGGGCACCTGCCCTGTGGAATGCCTTCCCAGGAGATGTCAAAGAGATACAGTGGAACCTTGGTTGTTGAACGTAATTCATTCCGGAAGACCATTTGACTTCCAAAACATTCAGCAACCAAGGCACAATGGGCGGTCAGCAAATTCCATTGCAAAAATGGAGAAACACACCTCAGAAGCCGTTTGACTTCCAAGGTGCATTTGAAAACGGAAGCATTCACTTATGGGTTTTCGGCGTTTGGGTTCTGAATTGTTCAGCTTCCGAGACACTGGAAAACCGAGGTTCCACTGTAATTATACAACCTTCTGTATGCATCTGAAGGCAGCCGGGTATCAGGAAGCTTTTAATGTATTATGTTCAGTTGTGTTTTTGTATATTCTGTTGGAAGCCTCCCAGAGTGCCTGGGGCAACCCAGTCGGATGGGCGGGATAAAAAAAAACAAGTTGTTGTTGTTGTCGTTGTCAGCTGCTGACCACTGCAAATTCTACTCAGCTTCTGCTCTGGCTTCAGAGATTTTTACCAGACACTTTGAGGATGATTCAGAGGCAATATGATAGCCATCTTCAACTATGTGAATGGCTGTCACATAGGTGATGAAGCAATTTTGTTTTCTGATGCTCCAGAGACTTAGGACCTGAACAATGGGTTCAAATTTCAATAAAATAAAATTTAGATTAAACTTTAGGAATAACTTCTTCACCCTGTGAGCCACCTGACAGTGGAACAGGTTGCCTTGGAAGGTGATGGGCTCCCCTTCATTATAGGCTTTTAAGGAAAGACTGGCTGGCCATCTGTCCAGGATGCTGTAGCAGACAGTTTCCTGCATCAGCGGAGGGGTTGGGCTAATGACCTTTGAAGCACCACTTCTGTCACTCTATGATTCTGTACTTTGCAGCCTGATGAACTAGAAATCTCCCTTAATTAAAAAAGAAAAAGAAAAGAAATCTAAGGCAGCAATCCTAACCCTATTTACCCAGGAGTAAGCCCTACTGAATTCAATAGGACTTACCTCTGTGTAGTCATAGTTAGGCTGGTGCTGTAAGAGCCTTAGGGTGCTAAATTCTGAGCCCACATTCTGTGCTTCTTTAGTGCAAAAGTGGAATCACAGAATATACACAGCCTTGATTGTTACCATTTTGCTCTGTTCTTAAGAGCATCCTCTCCGTACTACCTCACCTGACTTGGCCACCCATATCGTGGGCCCATCTTGATACAGCCATCTACTAGGAATAAAGAAACAGATTTGCAAACAATCTCTTCCTTTGGGGATGTTTGAACAAGGAAAGGATGTGTTTGTGTGAAGCTGCAATCCACATTCCACTTCTGCACAAGCCTGAAGAGGCAACAAAGTGTAGTGAACATTGATTTGCCACAACCCTACAGAGAATAGCAAATACTGACACAGTGACCAATCCTTCTGTTACATTTTCCAAGTGCCTTCAAAAGCATTCCAATGAAGAAAACATGTTGGAAGAAGCCTCCAGGTTGAACATTTTAGTTGCCTGACCACATTGGTTAATGAACAATTTGTAAAAACCTGACTGAAAACAAACCAAGTAGTAGCTCAACAATGAACTTTGTTAACGGGTTACCACTGAAAACCAAAGGTGCCATCCAACCAAAGTATTTTCAAGTTTGATTGAATTCAATGAACATGACATAAGACTATGCCTGCCACCCTGCATTGAAATCAGTGTGCTTATTGTTAATTTGATTGTGTCCTGGGCGTACAGGGAGATAAGAACTACCAATTATTGTATACCATAAAAGTCATGGCTAAACAATAAGGGAAACTTCAAAGCAGCTGTAGAAATTCTGCAAATCATCTGCCCTTATACTTGTGGCTGGTTGATAAATAATCATACTTTTATCAATAGCATAAAGAAGATAATAATGACTTGCGTTGATATTTCTTGATAAAGAAAATGTAAGTCATGTACTACAGGGCTGTTGACTACAGTCATGTACTACAGTTGTTGGCTGATTTGACCTTAGAAGAAGTCCCACAAACGTCTTCTGTGGTACATGAAGGCAGACTGTTACTAAACAAATTTGTCATGGACAAGCAACAACTGCATGTGGTCTGTGTCAAAAAATAAACAGAGGATCAAACAGAAAGCCCAGCACGGACCACCCTCAAAGGGACACATACTTCACACTACAAATAGCAAACTGACAAACATCCAATAAAATGGAAATAATTAAAGCACACAAACATGAGAATTGTACGGAAAATTTTATGGATTTTAAAAAACAGTTAAAATGAATGTGCAGAGAAATGTGGTATCCACAATGGGTTCATAGACAGTTAATATGTCTAATAATTGCAAACATTGAATATATAAGTGTATAAACCAGCTAGATGAGGGTCACGGAGGCAGGTTGTAAGAACAAAACAGTGAGCTCTTTGACTGGGTGGTTGTGAGAGCCATACCACACCAGATTCTGGCCCATCACCAAATAATTAAAACTACACACGAGGTGACGACCAATTGGTTTAAATCTGGATCTGCCCCAATCACATTTCAAGCAGTGTTTAGAGGGACACAGTTTTTAAAGTGAATGGGGTAGGTATATGGGGTGTGTGTGTTTGTATTGAGTACCTCTACGCAAGGGCTACCTCCCAGCTGGGGCAAAAGACCTTGACAAGAGAGGCTACAGGGAGGTAAGTGACAGGTATGCAGTGCTCTGTTCACACATCCCTCTTGCTTGAAAAATCAGACCCCACTTCCTCTGGTTACATGTAACTGGGTTTAAATTAAAGTTGAAACCTGCAAGCCTGCAGCTATCTTGTACAATTTGAGCCGGGCATTTTGCTAATGGTTATGTAGGCTGGTTTCTCAGTTCCTAGCCAATGCTTAGCCAACGCCTGCTGAAGCTCGAGATTTTGCTTCCATATTTATTGAGCATCATGATTGGTTTGTACAAATTATATGGGGAGTTGCTATGACATCCTTGAGTATTCTCCCTGATTTTTTTTAATGGGGAGGTTATATGATGTCATATCAGGCAGTATTTATCCCATAATTCCCAGTGCATTTCCACATCACTTTCCTTACCACAACAAATCTAGGATTTTTCCCCAGGGGTGGGGGAGGTGTTGTGCAAGAGCATCAAATCAACTGTAGCTGTGCAACTTGAATTTGCCGGTATGTGATTGAATCTCACCTGTAAAATAGTAAGTCTGAAAGTGTCCCTAGTCACGCAGGCTTCTCAGATTTGTTTCTGTCCCCTGCAGCCACAGTGCAGGTGTTGGTGACAGTAAGCCGAGTGAATGAATACAAACCAAAGTGCTCAAGGCAATTCTTTAGTGTTCCAGAAAATGCAGCCTTTGGATATTTCATTGGCAGCATCAATGGCACTGACCGAGACTATCCTTTCAACAACATCATATACAGCATCCTGGGTTCAGAGGATTCTGTTTTCTACATTGGCCATCGCTCAGGTAAGGAAGGGGATTGGAATCCTGTATGACGTATCCAGGTAAACCTATGTCACCTGCTCTTAGCCCTACTTCCCTGGTTTTATATAACACACCACTTGTCTGGGTTTATTCTTCAGCTCTTGACTTAATTTCGTTTCTTGCATTTTGATTTAGATGAAGGTTCCTCCCTCTTACACACACCCAGATTGGGACTGATCCCATCAGCTTAGAGAACTCCAGAGGATTTTACTAGGGAATAATGGCCCATGCTTCACAACACTTTGCCTTCTACTTTCCCAAGGCCCATACTCAAGATCATCTCAAGCAGATCATTTAACACCCTTTTAACTACATACCATACTCGCATCAAAGGGGTGGAAGAATGGAAGTGGGGATTCAGCTTTGGCAGCTGTGAATATGGACCTGGGAGTGGCCGTTATTACAAAGTACAGTGGTACCTCAGGTTAAGTACTTAATTCATTCTGGAGATCCGTTCTTAACCTGAAACTGTTCTTAACCTGAAGCACTACTTTAGCTAATGAGGCCTCCCGCTGCTTCTGTGCTGCCAGAGCACGATTTCTGTTCTCATCCTGAAGCAAAGTTCTTAACCTGAAGCACTATTTCTGGGTTAGCGGAGTCTGTAACCTGAAGCGTATGTAACCCAAGGTACCACTGTAGTATAAATGCACAATTTTATCTTTGTGGCACAGGTGAGCTCTATGTGTTGGGACCACTGGATTATGAAAAGCAGAAGTCACATCATTTGGTCATCCACCTAAGGGACTTTGATAATGGCGTAAATCCTGAATCACCGAAGACAAGTCTGTGTAACATCACCATTAATGTGCAGGTAACTGGACTTGGCAGGTGGGTGAGTAGAGTGAGGTTGTTGCAAAGCTTTGAGTGGGACTAGGTCATCTATGAGATCACCTTACCCCACATGTGTCCACTCAACCACTTTGATTGGCAGAATCGGCACTTTTTTTCAAGTTAAGGAGGAAGTTGAGTTAAGGAGGAAATGCAGTTTGAAAATGTTTGTATAAAAAACCAAGGAAGGGGAATAGGGAAGTGTAAATAATTGTGTATGTGATCAAATTTGATGGTTACTATTTAAAATTTGAAAAACTGGGAATTTTTTTTAAATAAAATAAAAATAAAACTACAGTACATACAGCAGCTGTTAACAGCCTGCTCAGGATCCTGACCTCAGTATACAGTGAAAGTTGCTTAATTGTTTCTTCCTAGGTCATAGTCCTAATGGATATCAATGGTCCTCAAAACAGTTTTTTGCCCCAAAAGGGAAGCTCCCCTTGGTGCCAATGGGTAGTTTTATGGGTAATGAAATGATCAACCCACTGAAGCCCTAGCATTCAAGACATTAAATTATTCTTTCATTGGCTCAGACCAGAATCTGAAATGAACTTTGGGAAATGAAATTGCAGAAAGTAAACCCTTTCCTGCCAAAATCAAGTGCTGTGTTCTGTAGACACCTGCTCTATGTCATCTTTTGGCTGTTGCTTGGTTCACACAGAACGCTGCAAAAGCATGGGTTATAATTGCTTCTTAACACTTCGGGTAATGTGAGAAGCCCAGCACATGAAGGGGTCCTTGCATGGAACCTCGCTTCTTGGAGCACCGGTGATAATTGCAAATGGGAGATGGGAGTTTGGGAACAATCCTTTCCAGGACTTCTGTGCCGATAAACACGACCCCTTTCCTTGCTCCTAGGATATAAATGATGAGCCCCCTGTTTGTAATCCACCCTTTTATCAGAGTTTCATACTTTCCACAAGTACTACGTGTGTCACTAATCTGCAATGCACGGAAAAGAATGAACGAAGTGAACTCGCCTACAGGATTGTTGGAGGTATGGAATGGCTGAGGCAGAGCCCTAGGGAATAGGCAACAAAGAGGCTACCCTAAACTGTGACATTCTTTGTTTCCAACTCCTGAGTGAAGCTGCTGAAGGCCAGAGGTGGATTTAGCAGATATGGGCTACTGTTTGAGCCAGATAGCCGTCAGTGGAGGGATGTATGTATGTGCTGGAAAACAGGAACTTAATGGTGTGCTGAAGCTGGAACTCTCAAGGCAGAACTGAAGCAGCAGAAAACATGAGAAGGTCTGCCTGAGAGTGCAAGCCTATGCAAAGAGGGCAGCAAGGGACCGCTCTAGGTTGCATTTCTGATGGCAAATATTGAGTGTGCACCATACACTTAAGCAGGTTTAATAGTCCTTCCTCCTCAGGTCAGTGGTGTAGAGAAGGAGGGAATGCATAGTTCTGGAGCTTCTTTCAGAGCTGGAGCAATGGCATAACCTGCCAGAGTGCCAGGAATAACTGACTGGTTCTCGTTGCTCTGCCAAGTGGACTAGGTGATAATGAGGTTTTCAAGTTTGACAGATCACCGTGGAGGAGATCAGAGAACGAGGAAAATAATTGCACAGAGGCTACATACTTCTCTCTTTTTCTTTGAGTAGATTCCTGCTTCACATTAGCAGGTAAATGGTTACAATTTAGATAGATGGTTTGCATTCACAATGGAAAACTAAAAGTTACATCTTAGCTCAGATGTGTTTTACAAGTTACACCTATGCAGTAAGCACCAATGAGTTCACTCCCAGGTAATTATGCATAGGTCTACAGTCACACTTACCCTAATAAACTGGTATTGGGCTTCGAACTGCTGTTCTGTATGCTGTTTATAAATAAATCAGCACAGATGGGGGGGGGGGAATTAGACTCTACTTTGGGTCATGGCAATGTATCCCCCGCCCCCAGTCTATGACAGCTAATAATGAACGCCTGCACTTAAATTCTGAAGTGCACTATACCACTGTCCTAGGACATCCTGAGAGCTGTAGTTATGTGAAGCAGGCTTTGGAGCTCAAATGGACCTCCTTACACTCTTACAAAATTCCGATGATTCTTTCGGGGGAAGCCAAAACAAGTTAAAGTGGTATACAGCTGATGTAAGTAAAGTTTGTAGTGTAGATGTGTTCCCCTCCCTCTTTTTCAGGCAACACAAATGGGCGCTTTCGCATGAATGGAAATTGTATGCTCCATAATACCTTCTCCTATGACCATCCTGGCATTTTTGACCCCCTCACTTTTGAGCTGCTGGTGGAAGTGACAGACAGTGGGAGCACACCTCACTTCAGCACCACCGCCACCGTTCTCGTTTACGTGACTCCCTGGACCACGACAGTGCCTACTACTACCACCACCACCACGGTGAGGGGGCAGATAAGGACATGCTGTTGCCAGGAAGCCTTGAGTCAATCTGATTCACAGGAGTAGCCACACTTGCACCAGGGCCCCTAGACCCACAGCTCTTTCCCTGGGCTATGAAGTGTGTCTGCTATAGGATGCTTGCTTGCATTATGGTAGCTTAATAAGTTACTTAGTAAGTTCCATTTATAGGTGAATGCGACCTTCCTAATATGACTTGACCTTTTAGCAGCATTTGACACCTTGAATTTGAATTTGACAGCATTTGGAAGCCACCTGGATCATCTGAAATTAGACATTGGAATTGGAAATTGAAATTAGTGACTGTGTGATCTCAGAGTAGCAAGGGATGGCTGCTAGCTCTGCTGAGTTGGAATTATTGCATGGACTATAGCAACATTTCACCTTTAACTCTTTACTGTTCAGTGTTTCTGAGTAGTCACTGAGATCCATTGATTATTTGCAGTGCAGTGAGAACGGAGAACACACAGTTCCAGGACTTTTTTTCAGAGCAGACGTGATGAAATAATTGCTAGAGTGCCCAAGTTGAGAGTGGCATTCATGAGTATGGGACATCTTACTTCATCCTCATAATAACACACTTTATGAAGAGCTGTACTTGAAGATGGTTTGAAAGCTTCTATTGGTGCAGAATGCTTTGGCAAATATTTTGGAATAATATTCCCGTGAGTGAATAGTAGCAGCTCCCAGATTCAAGTGAAAATGCTTTTAAGAACCTTTAGAACAGGGAGTACATGGGTATGCAGCCTCCATTAATCATAATTTGGGAATAAATCTATTTCACAGCATGCCATGCTGGAAAAATATTCAGTACATTGTCAACAGGTCAGAAGGGCTTAGTTAGTCCAGTAGCCTCTTACTACAGGTTAAGAGCATCCCCACTCATTGATGAAGGAACAGATTGAGAAAAAATTATGGGAAGGTTTAGATTTGAATAATTCCACTTGTTCCAATGACTTGATGGGCTTTCTCAAGTGGAGCCTGACAAGCCTGAGCTTGTGTGGTTCTGCATACTAGATTTGTGTTGTTTTGATTTCAGACAGTGCCCAAGGAGCCCATCACTTTGCACAGAACTCTGAGGTACTGGGCACCAGATCCCTGGTTTGTGGTGGTTCTTACGCTCACTGGAGCTCTCCTCCTTTCTGCCTTGGGTTTATTGTTCTGGCAACTCTGCTGGAGGTGAGTTTCCAGTGAAACTTCTCTATCTATACCTTATTTCATATCAATTCCTGACTCAGCTTTGATGTCAGTGGGGTCTTCATTAGCAGTGGCTGTTACCCAGGCATATTCTGGAAGGGGACCTGTCGAATCTGTAACCAAATATGAACAATCGTTTTAACAAGAAAGAGCCTGAACTGATCCCATAGACAATGCTCTATTGCCCTCCCTGCTACCTTGAAAAATGTGAGCTTTTACAATCTGTTGCATGCCACCAAAACCTTTCTCTTGCCCTCTTGAGCTCAAGGAACATTTTGGCTTGCTAAGTACCTTCTCAGAACTCTCACTGTTGTTCGTATTTCAGGAAAGCACCTGGAGAGACATCTCAGCCCCTACTGCAGAACAAGTAAGAACCCCTATCCATGACACAGAGCCTTGTGCAACTTGGGGGGGGGGGTGTTGATTTTCATGGCATCACTTGGACAGGGCCGAAACTAGGCTTTCTGTTACTCGGGTCAAAGACCCAGTTTGTCACATACCCCCATATACCCCTACACACACACACACACACACACACACACACACACCTCAACACATTTCTTCATAAAGGGAATAAAAAGTAGTTTGAAAGAGGCTGGAGAATAGATAATCTCTCCAAATAGTAAAATTGTCTGTGTGTGTATCTGGCTTTCATTCAGCCTTAAGTAGATCTCCTCAGAGAGTAATAGATCATCTGAGGAATTATAAGAAGTATTATGACTGTATGATATAACAACAACAACAATGGAAGCTGTGATAATGATTGGGCACATACCAGAGAATAAGCCCTATTGAACTCAGTGAGACTTACTTCTTCTGAGTAAAAATGCTTAAGATTGCAGTATAAGACTGCAATCACAGTAACCTGGGAGTAAGCTGCATTGAATTCAGTGGGACTTACTTCTGAGTAGTAAAGACTTGCAGTTTAAGGTTCTAATTAGTGAAATAAAATAATAAATACTCCACAAGTTTCCTTTAAAATATGCTGGATGCTGAACCATTGCAATTAAATAATTTAAAGTGGATTGGCTACATTTTCCATCCAAATTACAGGAAGGGATAAATACAAAGTGCTTCATATGCCAGCATCACATTTCTTCCATTGCAGGTATTTTATTTTCAGTATGAAGAGGACTCAGTTTTTATAGCTGATTGTATGCAGCAGTGCCTTCTTTATGTATTCACATGGTGCAAACATGTATGTTGTCCTTTAGATCCACACACAGAGAGAGACACAGAGAGACAGAGACAGAGAGAGAGAGAGAGCTCTTTTAATTGATCTCTGAGATGTTGTGGGAAGCAAAAGAAAAGAGCAACAAAACTTCCCCCTTTCATCTTTGCTTGGAGAGCAACCTTCTTCAGGATTTCTCTTTCACACACAGTTCCAAAAACAGAAGTGCCCCTCTAGAGGCTTCACACAGGCTGAGACCCCAGCTAGCCACCCCACCCCTTGGAAGGGTCTGTCTTACAGGGCAAAGTCTTGTAGGAGGTACAGAAATGAGCTGAAGCACATCTCAGCTAAGAAGATGGAGTTATAACAGCCACTGACCACATACTACTTGGAAGGGCCCAGCTGATGTCATTGCTATGGTGGGGGGTGGGTTTCATAGTTTGTTCAACATTCAGGAACTTTATGTATATACAGCAAATACAGACTGTCAAAATTCTGTGCCAATTTAGCAATGCAAAAACTACACTAAGAAAAACAAATTATATCACTCCTTATGCTTTATGCAGATTCATTAAATTTGCTCATTTGCCATCATTCTGCTGCATCTCCCAGTCATGGAGAGAAACATAATGAGCTATGCCGGGCACCAAAGCCTCACCATATGGCTGTGAGGAAATCTACGGAGTTTCCTCACGCCTCCCAGCTTTTTAAGTTTCACCAGACATTGTTCTGCATATTTTTGAGCCTGGTTTCACAGCTTTATGGGATCTTGTTTTATCTCTCTTTTTTCTCTCTGTCTCTTTCATCAAACAGGGAAGTTTGAATTCTACTGAACTTGTGTGAGGTGCTCACTGTCAAAACACACACCTCTGGTCACTCTCAGTGATAAGCTCTTATAACTCCGGTATCCAGCCTTAAGGTATCAGAAGCAATAGGGTGAACTACGGTTTCCTTGGCCAGCAAGAGACAGAAGGCCTATGCAGCTCTCAAGAATGGGCCTCTCTCAGCTGTCCAAAGCCTTCACTATAGATGCTGCTGGCAGAGTTAATTGGGCAGATTTGGGAGGGCTAAGCCTAATAATAACACAGCCTGGTTTCCCTTGTAGTGGAGCAGAGCTTCATCTTAATGATTAATCCAGACTATTGCTTTGTCTGCCATTAGCCTTGATGGACTCTCACAAGGATGCCGAGTTCCTTCTGATCCACATTTCTCATTCTGTAGGGACAAAGGAGTGGAAAGAAATTACGTCGCAACGGAAGAGCCAAGCAAGGAGAAAGGGAAAGATTCCACTGAGCCACTGAGTCTGGTACGGCATAGTCCACTTTCAATTTCCCCAGTTGGTTTGTACTTAGCTTGCTTCTACATGCTGCTATCAGTCACCAGCAATTGTGGCAATTCTGCACTTCCATGTGTGGAGCAGCCTTCCTCACCTGGCGCCCTTTAGATGTTTTGGACTACAACTCCCATCAGCCCTAGCCAGCATCACCCGTGATGAGAGATGATGGGAGTTATAGTCCAAAGCATCTGGAGGGCACCAGGTTGGGAGAGAGTGGTCTAAACTGATATGGGGCCATGGGTTTGTCAGGGATTTTATGCTCAGCAGTAGCTGTGTGACACTCTACTGTGTGCTAATGTTTCTAGATTGTGTGGCCAACCATACTTGTGTTAACAGTGTACAATCCATAGAGCATGACATAGAGCCTGGCATGTCTTGTGTCCATTGGGATCCAGTAATGTGCAGACTGCCTACTTGGTGAAATGCTCAGTTCAAAAGCAGCTTTCCTTCCCTCATAGTGCTCCTTGCCCTTGGTACCCAAGGTTGGGACTATGATTATAATGTTAGTTCATCTATTTCTCTTCCTCTCTTGCTGTAGCAACTCCAATTTGATGGTCGTGCCCAGGACCCTGGTAAGCTCATTCTCCATTGTTTAATAATTGTTTCAAAGCACTCTCATGGGGTGTATAGCATGGGGACAGTATAGCAGTTCAGTCAGTTTATCAATCATCAAGCAATCAATGTGACATGCACATGTTTTTTCATGTCATTGAAAGAAAGGCCATGCCATGCTTCCCTTAGCTAGAGCTGATTTCATTAGCACATGGGTGAGAACACAACCTTTTTAGATTGTGTGAGCCAGATCCTTTTCTGGACCCAACACCAAAGACCAATTTTGACAGGTGAGTAGGGCAACCCATCAGTCACATGACATTATCATACTGTTGGATAGTTGACAGGTGGGCATTCACCTCTTCCACCTAATTACCTTGTGACACCGGCCTTGAAACCGTAACGAGAGACAGCTGTATGTAAGCTCATTATTTCTGAGGTTCTAACCCATTCCCATAAACCAGACTTAAAGGGGCAATAATGCCACAACCTCCTGCATTGGAAGAGTGCAGGGTTGACTTCCCCACACCTCAGCAATTTTGCTTTCTGCAGGGATTGGGAGCATATCTGAACTGGGCAGGGCTGACCTCTTTGCATATCAACTGATGTTGGGGAAGCCAATACTACTTTCTACAGGAACCAACTGTACACATCAGTTCCCATGAGGGACAGGCACATGCAGCCATACCTTGCAGTTCAGCAGCTGAAAAGTGGGTGGTTCAGTCCTGCTTCTTTAGGGATCAATTTCCCCCATTCATCAGCTGATGCCAGCTGCTCAGTGGGATGATGCCACCTGATTAAGAGGTGGGCATGGTTTCAGGATAAACCGTTTTATATTTTTAACAAAAAAAACTCAAAACGGTTTACAACCCACATTAAAACATCAAATAAAACAATCCAGAATAAAATATTACAGAAGAAAGTCAAGTATACATTCAAAGCAGCATAATGACCAGGAAACTAAAATATGAACTTATAAGATTCAAAATAAAACCTTGCTAAAGGAAGTCACATATAAAATGCACAATTAAAACAGCATAATTAGCAGGAGCATGAAATATTATCATAAGCACAGAACATATCTGCTGCTGTTGCTGCCAATCCTGCCAGTGGTGGTTCATGGTGGCTGTGAAAGCTCAGGCTTGGTGACCTGGATCTGCAATAAGACAGAAAGATTACATGTCACAGCAGTCAGCGAACCCATAATCTATAACTGGCTCTCTGGCAAGGATGACAGACTGAGAACCATGTGGGTCTAATGATATTATCAGGCTGTGTAGATCCCTGTAGGATGCCATGACTGGGAAGTCTGAAGGTTCCAAATGAAACAAATGCTAGGTATGAACTACAGATGCCACAGAGCAAGGCCACTTATAACCTCCACGTTTGTATCTTAAAAAAAAAATTATTTCATACAAAATCAGGCATGAATGAAACCATTGCAGAAAACAGGCTAGAAGTACTGAAGCAGAGACAGTGTGAGTGCACAGTGTGGGATTGTTGTTGGGCAGATGGAGAAGGCAAAGGATGGGGACGTGGAGCTAAACTGGACAAAGGCCTAATGTTGTTCCTTGTTTTATGTCCCTAGTCACTGGCCAATATTACCTGTTTGACAGCAGCACTGGAGCACGGCGCTGGGTGTGAGTATGCCCTATTTCATCTTAAGGAGCGAGGCACAGGTGTACACAGATAAAAAGGAGAAACAGGGTTTTCTGCACAGCACCAATACTGTTATTTACATATACATATAAAAAATTGTCACCTGCTGTTTATGTTGGGCTGGCAACTAGCCTTTCCTATCACGTGCCCCTAATTGTTTACATTGACTTGTGCATGTTCCTGGGGAATCAGAGAAGCCTCTAAGAGCCTCTTCACTGGCAAGCCGTTTTCCTCCTGGCTAGTCTTCATCTGATAAACTTCAAGATCTGACAACTTGGGTTGCTACGTTTGTTTCTTACCCTGCTCTAGAACTTTGTTCTGATCCAGCAGCGCTCTTGTGTTCTTATGTTCTCTGTGAAAATTGTGCCATAATAAAGGATGTGCCTTTGATTGTGTATAGAAAGCCTTTCTTTGACTAACTACTAAGTTAGCACAACCATTTCCAAAATATCTAATACTAGGGGTAGGGAGGTTAACAGGCCAAAGAGCAAGTTCTAAACTTGTGTGTTTCCATTATGTTCTAAGAAGAGCTAAGATGTTATCTTTAAAATAAGAGGGGGAGAGCAGAGCCTATTGGGTGCGTCTTTCCTAATAGCTGCCCCCCCAAAAAAACCCCCACCCCAACTTGGAGCCAGCCTTGTGGCTTGCCCTTAACATCAAATGAATCATTGTCTCTTGACCCAGCTCCCTGAACAAAATGCCCTAAATTGGCATGTGTGGTATTGAGAGCATCATATTATTTTGTGCACCGTGATGTTTCCTGAATATGATGACACATGTTACCATCAAACCACACTGAACACTGACAACAATTTTCATGTGTGAGGCGGGTCAGAAGAAACTTGGACACCCTCCCATGAAGCATACAACTGCAAGGATTGATTACTAATGTGTTATATAGAGAGGATGGCATTTGGAATGTTAAGGAGTATTCAGTGACACTTAGTAAACCAGTTAATCACTCCCATTTGTTACATACAGAGAGTTGATCAAAGAAGGACACCTTAATCTGCTGACAGCTCTATTGCAGGGACATTTCTATAACATCAGGATGCCCCATTTGTGTATCTGTCTTCCCTTTTAAATTCTCTTGGCTGAGGTAAGGTGAGCTGGGCCATGGGAACCACAGGTATAACCTTTGGTTACCCCAGAATGACAAATAAATGAGAGCTTCAATAGAGAAGTGAAAGCTGGAAGCGGGTTTTTTAAGTTCCAGTTAGTTTCAAAAAGCCCCCATTGTTTCTGCATTAGCTATGCAGAACCACACACTCGTCTCTCACACATAAGAGCAGTGCAATGGAACAAGAAGCTAGAGCTCAAAACCTCTGCTGAGCAGAGGCCACCTGGCATAGATTCCCTATTTCTCTTTTTCCTCACTGCTCTTAAGTTGCCAAGCTGTAAGACGCCCTACTGGCTAGAAAGCTGTGAACACCCTGGGGCAGAGTGACATAGGACCTCTGCAGACTAGAGCAGGTTTTGGGCAGGTGTATTCTGCAACATGGCGAAAACACAGTAACAGTGCTTTAGTGGTGAATTTATGCTTGGCACATCATTCCACTTTATTAGTTGTTTTTTGATGCTTCCCCAGTGTTATCACACTATTATTGTCTAGAAGGGCACTCTAGTGCAATGGGCCAACCCCACCCCCACCCCAGTCATACAGGAATGTGGTATGAAAAGTAACAGGTCTTCAGCTGGATGCTACAGGACATGCACAGACTGGAAATGAAGCAGTGTGACCTCCCCAAAACTTTTGCAGGCACAAACAATATTGAAACCAGAAATACATATGGCCAACCCAATAGCATAATGGGCACAAATCATCAGAAATGTGCAATAAAAAGGACATGGGGGCCACAAATGTTTTGAAACGGGGAATATTTGCATTGGCTGAATATTAACCTTATGCCGCGTATATACTAATCCACTGTAGATGACAGCAATTTACAGAAATAGTATTGGCAATGCAATTTGCATACCTACACTGTACAGGCAATCTGGCTACAGGAATCTACATAAATTGAAAAGGTACCTGCTCTCAACAATACATCTAGTTTTATGTTTGGAGGTTTTAGTAAATTTTTGGTAGACTGTTTCCTCTTCTAGTTAGCATGAGATGGTGGTTATTTCTGGGCAAGTAATGTAATTTACTATGGTTTTTTTATCAAGCCGTGTGTAATCCTGTGTAAGGGAGAGGGTCCGGGGGAGGGGCAATGGGCTAAACATATTGTACTCATGATATGGTTTGACCCGAGAGTGTTAAAACATTACAGGAATAAAGCTGTAGCAAAAATAGAGAGTGCTTGGTGCTGTGGTGTTGGAAATATAAATTCAAGAGTGGGAACCATTGTGAAAACAACAGATTGCTGTGACATCTCAAAGACTATTGCGGCATAAGCTTTCATGGAACAGTGCCTGCTTTGTCAGATACGTGAAAAACACTTGACAAGTGAATGTAGATGCAATTGCAACAGCAAAGGTGCCTGTGATTTCAGAATAATGTTTCCATTAGAATGGGACCCAAATTCTGGCATCCCAAATTCTAGTATGACAGCCCCTCCAAGTGTCCCTATTTTCCAGGGACATCCCTGGTTTAGAAAAGTCATCTGGTTTTCTGATTTGATTCCAGAATGTCCCACTTTATGTGTGCTACAGCACAGGACAAATGCCAGTTCCCTTGGCCTGAAAAGCGAGATGAATGCCGCACCTTATGGTCCCCTTTGACTGGACTTAACCATCCAGGGGTCCTTTATCTTTGTAAAGTAAGAGCATAGAGCATATGGGTACCCTAATACTGTCCCCAAATAATATGGGTACCTTAATACTGACCTCAAATAATACCAGCAGTTCACATCATTGAAGGCCATGAATTTGTGAAAACCTTCCTCAGTCTTAACTTTGTCTGACTTAGCAACAACTAATCAGTGAGAAGGTGGGTGTAGCTGTCCTTGGACAAAGGGATTAAATTCTGCAGTGCTGGAACAAAGCAGACTTTAAAAAACAAGTTTGAAGGAGACGTCCCTTCCTATTATAAAAGCAAATGTATATTTTTCCTTTTTTGGTCAAACAGGGTTTGCAGGTTTTTCAAATATCAAAACCTGCACAATCAGAGGCAGAGGTGCAACACAGACACACTTTGAGCAATAAGTTTTATTTAAAATGACCATCTGTCTCCATTCTAAATCATTCCAGCCTTGAACGGAAATTTGTAAAAATAAAAAATGGTAATAAAAAAATCCTGCAAAGCGGGGATTGGGGCACTCTCTGGGGCAAACAGATTAAGCATTTTAGAAATTAAGTGTGCTGAGTTTTCTTTTTCTTTTTTTGTCAGATGTAGATTAAGTGTGGAAGGATGGGGTGTGTGAAAAATATAGGGTGTTAACACACTTGCTGCAAGCTTCCTGGTAAGGTAAGGTCAGAGGGCAGGCCTTCAATCACATTCCGGATAAGAGCAGACTTAGCAGAATACCAAAAGCGTGTGTTAACTGATAAAGGTGGCGGCAGGGGTCAGAAACTAAGTTATAGAAAGGTAATCTAGGAACAACTTTCCATGGAAAGAGCAGAGGTCAGGTCCTGAAAGAGCTGCCTCAAGGTGGAGGTAGAGATTAGCAGTGAAAGGCTTCTTCAATTGGTTGATAGGCCATGACTTGTTAGCCAATAGACAATCGCCCCTCCACAAGAGGATGGTTGCGTCACGTTTGCGCAGCGTGCGTCGGAAAACTGAAGACGGGGTTCCTGCCGAAGGAGGCGTGGAGAATTAAAAAGAGTGATGATTACACCATCCAATCAGAATGAGGAACAGCACAACGCCAGGAACACATCGGTATGTGATTGGATTATCCTCCTAGGAAGGCGGACCTTGGACAACACGGTTGCTATGACGGCAGAATGCCCACCTTCCCGGCGCCGCCATCTTGTTGTTGATTCGAACCGTAGGGAGCGGGTGAGGGCAGTGTTTGAAGCCGGCCTGGGGGGACCGAGTAGCAGCGCCCCCCGGCCGGGCAGGGAGAAGTTTCCCTTGGTAAGTGTCGGTCTCGGAAGCGGGGTTTGTGCGCGGGAGGCGAAGGGGAGGGCGACCCTCTTTCTCTCTCGGCTCGGATCTGAATGAGTGTTGGGAGGGGGAAGAGGAGGCCGGTCGGCGGGGGGGGAGAAGGAAGGAGCTCGGTGGGGGCTGAGGCGAGGCAGCGGCGCCTGAGAAGAGAGACCAGGCTCCCTGGTGGGTGTGGTGGGTCCGTGAGGGCTTCTGGGGCTGCCCCCCGAGGGAAGGATCCTGCGCAGGTGTCTTTCCATTGGGGGGGGGAGGCGGAGGGTGTTACAAAATGGGAAGCGGAAGCGGCTCTCCTGCCAGGCAGCCCGGTCTGCCAGTCGTCTTCGTTCTCGACGGGCTTCTGGGCTGCCGCTTTTGCAGGTTCTGCCGGTTCCTTTCCTCCCCGGTGGAGACGCGGCGCCAGGTTGGCTTCGTTCAACCGTCTGTTTTGGAAGCGGGCTTTCTGGTGAATACACGGCGCGCTACTCCTCTTAGTGGTTGACATCATTAGACAAGGCCAATTTGGGATGTGTGTGTAGCTTGGAGTCAGTAGCTGCTGCACGGGAAATTGGGGGGGGGGGGGCTTCGCTCAAGCCGTTTTTCTCTCCCTCCCCCTCCCCTGCCTGGGAAAAGCCTTTAACGAGGTGACAGGTTGAATCCCAGAGGTCACCATGTCCGTTGGGAAATGGTGTTGGTTTTCAACAGAAGGCGACTGCTTGGCACACCGGACCTAAGTAAGTATGTTGGCCCCGATCCAGGGAACTCTGGGAGTAGCAGAAGGCTCTGTAGGCAGTAAGTATCCAACAACTGACTTTGATGGATCATCCTTAACATAGAACCACATGTAGGCAATTGTGCTGGAACTGGACAAGTAATAACTTTGCATTTTAATATTTTCTCTCTTCCCACCACTCAAATCTTGTTCTAGTATAGGGTTGGGTAATCTCAGTCCCAGAGACTGAATGTGGCCCTTCAGACCTCTGGGACTGGCCCTTGGGACTCTCCCCAGGCTAGACCCATAAACAGGCCCTCTCTCAAAGCTGCAGCACACATTGACTGCTCTGCACACTCCTCAAGGGCTTTTGCCTGACAAGAATGTGTCTTTGAGCTGTGACTATGCCTTTTGCTTGCCTGGATGTAGAGATGGGGGTGGTGTGTAGAAACCTTTGACTTTTGTGTGGCTCACATGTAGCCTACTATATAAAAGTAAAAACTACTTGGGGTCTTTTCAGTAGTGGCCCCTTCACACTTGTGGAATGCTATCCCTAGGGAGACACAACTGGTATCGTCTTTATTTTTGGTCACAAAGCAAAGACGTTTTCTCTTTACCTGGGTGTTTGGCCCTTATTTTGAAGGCAGTGTTCAAAATACTTCTGGCACCAGGTGTGTTTTGTGACTGGCATTGGTCCAGTTGCGACCATGTGGAGATCTCTGGATGCCAGGTTGGCGACTGACATCTCCATCTGTCTGGCCCCTCCAGCTTTCTTAAGCAGGTAAGCAGAAGAGCTTATTTACTGCATTCATATCCCACCTTTTTCTCCAAGGACTACATGGTTCACCCGCTCCTCAGTTAATCCCTACAACGACCGTGTGAGGTAGGTCAAGGGACTGTGACAGGCTTCAAGGTCACCCAGTGAGCTACATGACGACTGAATGGGGAATCATACCCCTGATTTTCCAGGACCTAGTCTGACACCCTGACTACTACACCACCCTGACTTCCTAGAGTACTTCTTCTGTGGGGCAGCTATATAAATTAAGTAGGTACATAAATATGGGGAAAGCAAAATGTTACTTAGAGAAGGATCTGAAATATTTTCCTTGAAGATTGAATTTGTTTTATTCTGAATTGTTTTATTTGTTGTTTCCATGTGTTGTAAATGGCTTTGAATTTCCCCCCCGTTAAAGTAGAAAGTGTTATAGAAATGAAATGAATAGTATTAATAATAAATTTCACTGGGGGAGAAATGGTGCCTAGACATTCTGTTGTGGCGACTGTAGCCTAGGTTTAAGGTGCTGTTTGGCGATTAGCTTATATATCTGAGTTTATAACATTGTTTGAAGGATGGCATTGTGGTTGGATCTGTTAGTCCCTATGTGCTTTATCTGTGTAGCTGTGTTGTTACTGGATGTTACTGGATGTTATTAACTGGTTTCAATGTAAGTTTATTTGGATCCTTCCATGAAAAGAGTAACTAACAACTATGATAAATAAACTGACCCACCAACTTTTGTCTCTGGCCCCTCTCACTCCTGGCATATGGGCCCTGGAAGGTTGTCTATGAAGGAATGCAGGCTTTGGTCTGAAAAAGGTTCCCAATCTCCATTCTAGTATATTAGTGTTTTCTCGCTTGCTATAACATTTGTTGTTTGTACTTAACATAGTAGCTTGAGCGATAATTCAAAATGTTGATGCAGGGGAGCTTGCACAGTATAGGTGACACTTAAGTTAAGCGGTTTTGCATGGATACTCCAACCCTCTTGTATAGCCTTTAAGTTAATGCCTAGTTTTCTTACAGGAGGAAGTCAGTTCGCCTAAAATCAGCTGCTGAATTTTGTTATACAAGCAAGAAAATGCCTACAGCGGAAGCTATTTATAACTAGCTGTGTGTGTTAAATTTGCAGAGATACATGCATTCAGTAAATGATTATGTCAGGAATCAAAGTTAAGATGATTGAAAGTATATTTCACTAAAAAATACACCAATAAGGAAATATTTAATGCTGCTTGAAAGATCACTGCAGCTCAGTCAGTAGAGCATGAGATTCTTAATCTCAGAGTTGTGGGTTTAAGCCCCATGTTGGACAAAATATTTCTGCATTACAGGGGTTGGACTAGATTACCCTTATGACTCCTTTCAACTCTACAATTCCATGATTCTATTATTTCTTGTAAAGTAACCTTTGCAGCCCAAGGACCATAGTTATTAACTACGATCTGCAGTTTTTAGTGCAGTGGGTACCTTGCGATTTGTATTTTATTCATCCTGAAAACTCATTTTAATTAGGTTAGGTTGATAACTTGGCAAAAAATTTAGGTTTCAGAAATATGAGTGCTTTTCATCAACTTGGATTTGGTATGAAGGTTACACTCAGACTTTTTGGATACAAACCAGCCATTGTAATGTAAGAGGAATGACTGCAATATGCTCTGTGTGTAGTTGCCTTTAGTGACTAACGAGTACATTGGTTTTCATCCAGTGTGCCGTGGTACCCTGGGGTGTCTTGAATGATGGTCAGGGTGCCACAAACAACACTGGCCCTCTGTCCTTCTTTCCTTCCCTCCCTCCTCTGATGCCCTCTCACATCTGCCTCCTAAAGGCTTTCACAGCTGTTCCTTGCAGCAGCCCTGGTTACAAGCTCCCCAGGTGAATGGTGCCTCTGGGGCTGACCAGGGGGTGCTTCCCAGGCCCCTGTGGGGCACTGTGAGGAGGCTTCTCTCTTTGGGGCAGGAGGGCAGCTCAGAGACCAGGGTTAGCAGCAGCTGCTGCTGCCTAAAGGACTCCCAAGGAGAGGGGAGAGGAGAGGAGGCTCAGGGAACACTCCACAAGGGACGGTGTTTGAAAAAGGGTGAGAGGCTGCCAGCTCTGCAGGCAAGGGGTGATATAACTGGGCTCCTGAGCCCCACAGGGCAGGAAGAATGTAACTGGTCAAGGGAGCCATGGACTGAAAAAGGTTGAAAACCTCTGAACTATTATATCCCTCTTTTTGATGGGAAGGAAGTCTGGTAGCATTATATGTTGGTGCTTCTGCAGCCACAGCAACATTTTCCAAGCAGATTTCAAGGTGCTGGTTCAAATCTTCGTACCAGATGGGTAGGGCACATGCTAAACAGGCTGCCAGAACCCATGTGTTCTATCACAATGGGTTAGCCAATGGGAACTTCCTTTGACATGCAAATAGCAACTTGTCAGAATTGTGGTGGGCAAAAGAAGAGTTAAACTCCTCTCCGTGGTCCTAAGGTAGTTTAGGTTCCTCTGTGACTGCCCTTTATGTAAAAAAAACAAACCCCAAACTCACCCATGCATGCTAACCATCATATTTGTTTATCTCCGGTATCATTTAAAAACGCTTCTCTTTGTTACTATCCATGTGTCATATTGAAACAAAAAATGAGCATTAAAGGCTGATGGTGTTGCTTCTTCACAAATTTGAATTCCTGAAAATTTATCAGAGCCAGAGAACATATTTCAGGAGTGTACAATTTTGGCTGGCTATGGAAAGTGGTGGGAAGGTAGGATTATCATTTTCTGTTTTTAACCAAGTTGTATTTTACAGTGGTACCTTGGGTTACAGACGCTTCAGGTTACGTGTTTTCGGGTTGTGCACTGCGCCAGACCTGGAAGTACCGGAATGGGTTACTTCCAGGTTTCGGTGCATGCGCAGAAGCACCGAATGTGCGCAGACGCGGTGTTGGGGGTTGCGAATGTGCTTCCCGCACAGATCACGTTCGTAACCCGAGGTTCTACAGTAATTGCATTTGCCTGAGATACTATAGCAGACATCCCTGCTTCTTAATATATTGATAAACTTCCCAAGCCTCTGTGATAGAATGGGCTATAAATTAATCATTGGTATTTTAGTTGGTCAGATGAAAGGTGAATCTTTTTGTAGTTAGGTACCCTATGAGTGAAATGTGAGGCAGAAATTTGAGCATAATTGAGTTCATGTTGACATTAAATTGTCTCTGCTTGGCTTTAAGCATTGGTTCCTACCTGTACAGCATCCCTAAATTTTTGATAAAAGCTGCATCCTAGCCTAAACTATCTTAAGCTTTATCTTTCTTGCTGTAAATTTCCACTGTTGTGTGTTTTTGCTTTCATTATACATATATATGCCTGAAAGGGTCTGAAGTAGTGCAGAAATGACATTGCTTACATAATTGGCCACAACAGTAATTCAATCATAGTCTCTGCTTAGGTGATGCCACTTCTATCTTCCCTGTATCAAGTGTTTGAACTCTGTAATTGGTACAGAATATGGGAGTCAAAATTCTGACTGGCATGTCTCATCTTGCTGATATTTCACCAATTATAAAAGAGTTCCACCGGCTACCTGTTTGCTTCTTAGCTGAATTCAAGGTGTGAGTACAGTGGTACCTTGGGTTACAAACGCTTCAGGTTACAAACACTTCGGGTTACAGACTCCGCTAACTTGGAAGTAGTACCTCGCGTTAAAAATTCTACCTCAGGATGAGAACAGAAATTGCGTGCCAGCGGCATGACAGCAACGGGAGGCCCCATTAGCTAAAGTGGCACCTCAGGTTAAGAATGGACCTCCGGAACGAATTAAGTTCGTAACCAGAGGTATCACTGTACTTATGTATAGAACCCATAATTGCTAATTTTAGTCTGTTTTGAGATTAATCTATTGCTTTTATTTTTTATCTGTTTTTAATTGAATTTTGTTTTTGTTGTTTGAATACCGTAATAAAGGGTAGAACTCAAATATTTTAAAAAATAAGCGTAAATTATAAGGGTGTATAGAAGTTTGCAGTAACTTTCTAGTGTTTGAACTCCTTAATGAAGATCCATTGGAGGCTGTTTTCTGGAGACAGTGCAGACAAGACATTGTTATTGGGAAGATAATTGGTGCCAGATAAACGTGGATACTCCATCATGTTTAGGTGGGGGTTTTTCTTTTTGCATTTTTCTTTTTAAAAATTGTAAACTGCCCTTGGACTGACTTGTAAGATAGGATAAATCTTAATTAAATTTAACATGAATTAGTAGGCTGCTCCCTCTGTTTCCTAACAGTGTGACAAATATCAAAATAGAATTTACCGGCTGTTGGCCACAGCATGCTTTTGTTGATAATATTTGAGTAAAATGTATAAAATTTGCTCTCAGTGCAATGCTCTTGAAGTGCCTATATCTTTTCTTGGTGTACCTGAAGCTACAATCCTGTGCACACCTGTCTTTGGGTAAAGCCTATTAGGTAGAATTCAGTGATGTGCTAAGTGAGGTATGGGGGCATAGAATGAGTTCCACATGAGCAGTGAGGCTCCCCACTCCTCCCCTTGTGTGCCCCCCATCAGCGTTTGAAACTCCCATTGTTCTAGTGTGTTTTGTAACAGGGAATTTCATTAGCGCAAGCAGTTTCTGAGCTCTGGGCACAGTACTGTGCATAAGATTTCAGATTAAAACTGCACAGTGCTGAAGGAAAGGAGGACCCTTTTCTGCCTCCCCACTTCCAGCCACTTCCTGAAGTCTGGAGAACAGAACCCTCTTAAGAATATTAGGGGGCGGGGCGGGCAGGGGAAGCATGGCTTTGTTTTTTGCAGTCTTCAGATAAGGACTAGACCATGTGAAAAATGAACATAAGATTTTAGCTGCAGTTCATTTTAAGCTTTGTATTCTTGTTATAAAAAAATGCACCTAGACATTCCATTGTTGTGCCCATAACCTAGGTTTAAGGTGCCATTTAGCTCCTAGCTTTCATATCTCAGTTTTTGCACTGCCCCCATGTACCTCTTAAATCTGTTCCGGGGGTTTTCCCAACCCTCCGAAGTCGCATAGCACAAGCAGCTCCCATTCTGTGCATGCAACAACTTAGTTGAATCCCACTCATTGAATACAGTGAGGACCCATCTTTGGGTAACTGTGTCTAGAATTGGGCTGAATGTTATCTGACAGCAAGCCTCTCTCCATTTGAACATTTGTAACGTGGCGCCATTTCTGAAAAACAAAAGTTCTATTGGAAAGCTTTCTCAAAATATTGTTACTGAGCTTCTTTGTGGAAGGATCTAAGCTTTTAATCCATCATCACCTCAGAAGAGTAGGAGCAGAATCTATACTTAGAGTATTGTTGGGACTGCAAGATGGAAATTTACTGAAAATTATAGCAAATTAGTGCTCTGAATAAGCCTGTACTCACTGAAGATTGTGAAACTTGCGGACTCTGCCTCTTCTTCCTTCCACTGCTTCCCTGCCATTAATCTGGCACAATATATGTAACTTAGGAATCTTATAAAAAGTGAATATTATGCACAGAGTTTTGAGACACATTTCTGTGGAAAGCAAAGGGCAGCAGAAAATTGTTTCATTTCCTGTTAGGAGTTATGCCAAGTCACTAGCATGGCCCTTTGGCAAAATTTGGGTCTTCCCACACAATGGCTTTGCTATGTCATGGCTTAAAGGCTGTTGTATAAATATGACGCATTGTGACTACCATAAGGACAAATTCTGCTCATGCTTGCAAAGATACCAGACCTCTGAAATATCATTGGTTCTTGACTAGTTTAGGAATAAGAAAATACAAATGTTATATGTGAGGGGTGGGAGCAGGGCAGAGGGGAGAATAAGAGCACAGGAGTTTCCATAACTGTAACTGGAAGTGTAAGTTTTATAGGTCCCCAGAATTGGAATCTCCTAAAAGAAAAAAAATAGGTTACAGTTTGAACAGGTATTTGGCTGGTGTCAGTTTTCTGTCTGTGGTTGCGGTGTGATTTGAGAGGTGATCCATGCTTCTTCTTTTTTTAAAAAAATTGCTGCCACATATTGTGGAAGTGCATGGTAAGGATGGCTGTCAGAAACTTTTCCAGTAGGAAAGAGACAAGAGATACAAAAAGTGGGGTATCACATGTGGCAGTTGGGTTTTTTAAGGCAAAGAGAAATTGAAACCATACACAAAGCAAACACAGCTTTTGTTTCTCCAGCGTAAAAGGGCAACAGCATCTTGGTGACCAAGTCCTGGAGCAGTCAGACTGCAGTTGCAATTTGCCCCTTGCCTCTTTGCTTTTAGCAAGCATAAGTATGCCAAATTCCACGGGAATAATAATAATAATAATAATTACTATTATTATTTATTTATACCCCGCCCATCTGGCTGGGTTTCCCCAGCCACTCTGTATGTTGTACAGTTATCTCTGAAAAGGGAATACTTCCAAGCACTGCCTCAAATTATAATTATATTGACATATTAACATTAGTAATTTTGATAAAGCTTTAATTAGCCATTGAAGTAGTGCATCAGGTGCCACTGCCATCAATCCACACACTCATCTTACTGTAGTGATGTTAAGCTGCTCTAGCCATGATAGGCCAGCGCTGACACTTTCTCCAGTAGGAGGAGGGCAGCACTGTAGCATCTGTGCATGTAACATGGGTATCTGAAAGGCAGTAACTCACTGTGGCATTCATGTTCTCTGGTACAGTACCTTCAAACTAGGGGACATAGTGGTAAGAAGACTGTATTATCTGTGCTCATGTGCCTGTTCCTTCAGTGTAGCCTGAGTCAAAATTCTAACAAGTGATTCACTTGGAAAAAATAGTTATTTGCCCCTGCTAAGTCACTAACTGCACAGATAATGCATTTTACTACTGGTGTCTTATTGATTGGCACCAGTTTTATGCTAATGTATCTTAAGTATGTGCCAGAGGTAGTTCCTCTTTGTTTTGTGTTTTGCTTTACTCTAGTAAATGTGTACATCTATTGCATTGTGCCCAATGAAGCTTCTGAGCTTATACAAAAGCACAGAATGTTAGTTGTTCAGGGAACTAAACAGTTTGCAGTTCAGTTCCTTTGAGGGAAATGTCAATATGGCTGTAGTTAGAAACTTTACAAGGGAGAGACTGAGTTCTTGGGGTGTAGAGGCTAGGTTTAAGAATGATGGTGATCAGGGAATGGATTGAGAAAGAGGAACCTGCATGAAGAGCCAGGTTGCTATGTTAGATGAGATTGGGACCTGAGACAAGAAGGGACTAATCAAAGAGACTGCTCCAAAGAAACTACTCAGCATTTAAGGCCAGGAGACACTCTGTGCTGTTGAGGGAGAGAGGAGCATTAGGTCAAGACACGGTGGTTAAAAGAAGTGGTTGCTAGCTCTAGAGCCTAAACCTGAATACAGTGTTACATTGGGTTACATACACTTCAGGTTACATACACTTCAGGTTACATACACTTCAGGTTACAGACTCCGCTAACCCAGAAATAATACCTCAGGTTAAGAACTTTGCTTCAGGATGAGAACGGAAATCGTGCTCCGGCGGCAGCAGGAGGCCCCATTAGCTAAAGTGGTGCTTAAGAACAGTTTCAGGTTAAGATTGGACCTCTGGAACGAATTAAGTACTTAACCCAAGGTACCACTGTAAGGGAATTCTACAAATTATGATTTCAGTTGTCACTGTAGCATTGTAACATGGCAACCCTAAGTGGGCAGCATGCGCCTGCAAGTCATGAATGAATGAATTTCATATTGATTTGGACTAACCAGCCAGTTCTTTGGTTGCAGTCTTCTTTCTGCTTTTGCACTTGATTTGTGGCAGCAAAACCTTGGCACAAACAGTGCCTGCACCACAGAGAACAGGGCTGTGCTACAGTGCAGGGCAGGTGGGATGAGTCGCTTGAAGTGTGCTTTGTATTATACTTTCTTTTACGGGCACCACCAAACTCAGCCCTTCATCTGTTTTGGGACTACAACTCCCATCATCCCTGACCACTGATCCTGTTAGCTAGGGATGGTGGGAGTTGTAGTCCCAAAACAGATGGAGGGCCAAGTCTGGGGGTGCCTGTTCTTTTAGAATAAGAGCAAAACTATGGCTGCAAAGAATCTGCTTGTTAGCGGACTTCCTCAACCCATATATACTTGAAGGCTTTTGTGATCTGAGCAACCTGCAGTAAACTGACTTGCTCCTGTAATCAAGTTTATTACCACAAAATATATCCATCCACACTTTTGAGAGAATTATTATTATTATTATTTATACCCTGCACATCTGGTCTAGTTGTAGACCAGGAATTAAATACTTTAAAAAGTCCATATAGCTGTTATTAACTTGAAATGCAAGAGAAATGGATTAAAGAAATATGCACTAGAAGAAGAGCAGCAATCACTTAAGTGGTGAATTTCACTGTCATTTCTGCTGTTGGGTTTTCTTCATGTTTGGCCTTGAAGTAAAAAGAGAGAGTACTGGCGGTCTTCTGAAATTATTTGTAGTAGTTTCTGCAGCTGTGGTGAAAATTCTTTCTTTTTTAAAATCATATTTGTAAATGCTTTGTAAATTACAAAGATTGCTGTAGAGATCCATACATTGTCAGTTGACATGTGATGTGTCTATAGCGAAAGGGGTGCTTGGAAAAAATGCAGTTTAAGGATTGTAAACTGTAGGGTTCTTCCACCAGTAAGATGATGTTTGAATATTGGGATTTGGACTGCTCTACTGGGTTTAACTAACTGAAATATGAGACACTTATCTGTTCCATTACCTCTCTTGAGCCAGAGTCTCCAAGCTCCTCATTTTATTATGCAGAACTGTGTGTTCAGTGTTTCAGATTGCATTGAAGTAGACCTTTAGGAACCATAGGATTGACAGATTGAATGGTATTTGTTGGCTATACCATTAGTGACTGCTTTGTACATTATTTTTGCCATGTTGTATGAATGGTTGACAATTTTATCTAGTCTGTTCTTCAGTGTCCAGCATTTTCTGTCAGTTTTAATATTTGCAGGAAATACTGACTTCTAGACTTCATAACTTTCTTCTGCAGGAAATAAGAAACATAATCTTACATCTTTTCTGGGTTTCTAAAAATTAGTAAAGACAGGAGGAAGATGTATGCTGCTGCTTTCCATTTAGCTCCTGAAATATTTTCTGAGACTGCCTCCTATAGCAGATTTCCACTTTACTTCAATATTAAACAACAAACAGTGACTGGTGTATGAATTGAAACAAAATACCCCTTAAGTCTTACTTCCTATTATTATAGAATCATAGAATCATAGAGTTGGAAGAGACCACAAGGGCCATCGAGTCCAACCCCCTGCCAAGCAGGAAACACCAACATTATGTATCTCAGTGCTCTGTTACAGAGCTCTAAAATTATTTTTACTCTTTGTTGTTGTTGTTGTTGTTTAGTTGTGTCCAACTCTTCGTGATCCCATGGACCAGAGCATGCCAGGCACTCCTGTCTTCCACTGCCTCCCGCAGTTTGGTTAAACTCATGTTGGTAGCTTCGAGAACACTGTCCAACAATCTCGTCCTGTCGTCCCCTTATCCTTGTGCCTTCAATCTTTCCCAACATCAGGGTCTTTTCCAGAGAGTCTTCTCTTCTCATGAGGTGGCCAAAGTATTGGAGCCTCAGCTTCAGGATCTGTCCTTCCATTGAGCACTCAGGGCTGATTTCCTTCAGAATGGATAGGTTTGATCTTCTTGCAGTCCATGGGACTCTCAAGAGTCTCCTCCAGCACCATAATTCAAAAGCATCAGTTCTTCGGCGATCAGCCTTCTTTATGGTCCAGCTCTCACTTCCATACATCACTACTGGGAAAACCATAGCTTTAACTATACAGACCTTTGTCGGCAAGGTGATGTCTCTGCTTTTTAAGATGCTGTCTAGGTTTGTCATTGCTTTTCTCCCAAGAAGCAGGCGTCTTTTAATTTCGTGACTGCTGTCACCATCTGCAGTGATCATGGAGCCCAAGAAAGTAAAATCTCTCACTGCCTCCATTTCTTCCCCTTCTATTTGCCAGGAGGTGATGGGACCAGTGGTCATGATCTTCGTTTTTTTGATGTTGAGCTTCAGACCATATTTTGCGCTCTCCTCTTTCACCCTCATTAAAAGGTTCTTTAATTCCTCCTCACTTTCTGCCATCAAGGTTGTGTCATCTGCGTATCTGAGGTTGTTGATATTTCTTTCGGCAATCTTAATTCTGGCTTGGGATTCATCCAGTCCAGCCTTTGAAAGAAAACTAATGAATTTTATTTTCCTTGATGTGGTTAATTTTTGTCTGCACAGTCCTTGCAATACTAATTTAATTTACTGGCTTTCTTTAAATAAGCTCCAGTTACAGATAGGTAGCCGTGTTGGTCTGCCATAGTCAAAACAAAATAAAAAAATTCCTTCCAGTAGCACCTTAAAGACCAGCTAAGTTAGTTCTTGGTATGAGCTTTCGTGTGCATGCACACTTCTTCAGATATTCGTGTGTATCTGAAGAAGTGTGCATGCACACGAAAGCTCATACCAAGAACTAACTTAGTTGGTCTTTAAGGTGCTACTGGAAGGAATTTTTTTATTTTGTTTAAATAAGCTGTTTACTTTAAAAACCTCTCTCAAATATGGGATGGGAAGTGCTGGTACAGCTGTTGGTGGATCACTATTATACCTCTACTCCACAATGGTATTTCTCCTAAGTGTTCAAGCAGAGGGAAATCTCTCTTCAGTGTAAGCTAAGCATCACACCAGCTGTTGCTGAATACAGGGTGATCTGACCTCTCTTTTATTTCATGAAAAGCTTTATATAGAATGTACACATTTAGTGCACATTAATATCATTTGCACAGCTTTATACGTCAAATTACTTTCATTATGCTTATCTTACAATTTAACTCCCAACCCCATCCAGTTTCAAAGTATTACACGATCTCCCTCTGTTTCCTTGAAATCATTTTTTTGTCTTTGATACTGAATTATCAGGTCCCAGCTGCTCAAATAACGTCTGTTTGATACTCTATTGTAATTGGTCTACTGTAGTAGGACATTGATTGCTTTTCCGTGTTTACAAAGAGCATTGTAGCTATAGTGATCATTTATTTTAAAATATTTTTTCAATTGAAACACAGCTCTTGATAAAATTAGAATATAGTCCACGGGCTTTAATTCTACTCTGAACTGAACTGAACTGAAATAGTTCATCATTTATTCCTAACACTATCTTCTAGTATCTGACGGTCGTTGGGTTTTTTTGCATATTCTCACCACATATAATAAAAGTCTCTGTTATAGCTCTTCCAAATTTTTCAGGCTGCTAAACACCATTGTGAATTAATTTTGAATCAGATTTCTTTAAAGCAGACTGTCACTGAGAAGTGTGAGCCTTTTGTATAAAGGCATGTCCCCATCTCCTCTGGGACTTAACTCTGTAGTTTTCTATTCCACTTCCCCATATGAACTTTTCTATCCACTTTCTGAGTGTTTAGTGATTTCCCATAAAATTCATTTGCTAAAACTAAATTTTCAAATTCTATGTTTTCTTAAATAGTCTTTGAGGTAAGCTGCTGCAATTTTGTCGCTTTTACAATCGTACTGTGGAGTGCTGGCAAAAGCTAATGGCGATTTTAGTCCAAAATATCTGGAGAGTGCAAGGTTGAGGTGACTGGCATAGACAATGGGACCTTGGAGGAAATTTTGTTCTTCTTGCTTTAAAAAATGGTGAAAACTGTGTTTGACTGACAGCCTCACTTTGCTAACATCTTGTGCTCTCTTCTTTTTTCTTTCCTCATCAGATGTTCTCCCTCTTACCCCAAAACTCCAAATTCACCAGTTTCTAATCCATAACCTCTTTTTCTCAGGTTTTAGATGATACCCGCTTAACACTTCCTGTCTTCAGTTATGTTTAGATGTCAGGAGGAATGGGCTCTGTCAGCAGTTACCAATTATTTGTTGACAGCCTTATGATCCACTAAAGTAGAATTTGATCTCCTGTGACACATAAATACTCATAAACTGTTTCAGATGTAGTTGAGACAGTGCCGGTGCCAGGCTATTTTGTGCCCTAGGCAAGGCTAACTACTTGCACGTACACACACACACACACACACACCAATTGTTAACTTCAGTTTTCAAAAAAAGGGAATGAAAGGCATAAAACTTGAAACTGCTAAATTTATTTTAAATTGCAAGAATAAGTACAGTGGTACCTCTGGTTATGTACTTAATTCGTTCCAGAGGTCCGTTCTTAACCTGAAACTGTTCTTAACCTGAAACACCACTTTAGCTAATGGGGCCTCCTGCTGCTGCCACGCCACTGCCGCACAATTTCTGTTCTCATCCTGAAGCAAAGTTCTTAACCCGAGGTACTATTTCTGGGTTAGCGGAGTCTGTAACCTGAAGTGTATGTAACCCGAGGTACCACTGTAATGCAACCATCTTTGATTATCTTCCTCAAATACAAAAAGTGTTTTAGCACACAAATCATTGTGAATAATTTTGTAAATTTTATTGTTAAAATTTTAAGTCTCTTAAACGTTTCAATTTTAGGCACATTAAAACCTCACTTTGTGTGCCTTTTCCTCTCCAAAGTTTGTTACCAGTTCCTTCAGGTTAAGTGCAGGTGATGCTTGGGCATGTTCAATTGATATAGTTGCCAAGCCAACTAGCTTCTTTTGCAATTTATTTTGCTTTTTTGGTCTGTTTTGACACCACTAACTAGGCAGGCTAGTGTTTTCAGTAGCAAGTAAGTTTTCTGTAAAAAGGGGGGGGGGGAATTATAGCAGTCTGCAGAAAACTGTAAATATATATATCATTACAATTGGGTCAGAGAGTGGAAGGGCTAATGGAAGTTCCTAGGTTTATCACTTCAACTCCCAAACATTAACTCTCACTCAAAGTCTTATTGCCAAATAGTGAAAATCATTTCTGTACTTCCTGTTATGAGTTACAAACACTTTAGACTGCTTTTGTAAATGGTAAGAACTGAAACTATTAACCTGGGCTCTTAACTTGTAAACATAGATGTGAATTTATTGGCTGATCTTCATGTTATCTTAATGGCCATGGAATAGAAATACAGGGGTTCGTTTTGAGAGGGGATAATTTTTCTCTGCCTATACAACCGTAGATATCTTATAAAACCAGAATAATTTAAGATGTTTCTCTTTCCTCTCTCATACACAATAAACAGCATGAGAGTCTCTTCCACCAAGCTTATCATACATTTTTGTGGCCTCTTCAGATTGTTCAGGTACTGTTGCTTTGGGTGTTTCTTAATAAGCAACTCCCCCTCAAAATTCAATTAACATTTGTCTGAAAGTAATAATTCACTGGCAAGCTCAGTTAAAACTACAGCTCCAGTTGACCCCCAACCAGTTCTTTTTTAATTTCTTCTGTGCATAGAAATGTGCAATTCTGGTGCACTTGGACTGATTCTTATGTAATGGATGTCAGTGGAAATGCTTCAGTATGATGAAGCATAGTCCAGTTCACAGCTGTAATATGTGACTGTTCTTTAACCAGGTTAAAGTACTCTTGTAGTACTTTTGGTTCCGTAATGTATCTAGTGGTATTCATTTGGTGGCTGTAATGTAAGAACCAACCCTCTGGTTCACATAGGCAACTTTTAGGTCTTGTAACCCTTTTAAAAAAGCTACTGTATTCCAAAGTGCAAAATGTATTAGCTGTAAGCTTGTTACAGTAGATATATATATATAGATAGATAGATAGATATAGATATAGATATAGATAGATATAGATAGATATAGATATATATATAGATATATGATTACAAAGTAGCATGTACTGATTACAATTACTTGTATTAATGTTTCCTTTAAAAAAGATTATTCAACTACAACAATTTTCTTCAACCTTGGATTACCAGATGGTGTTGCACTACAATTCCCATCATCACTGACAGTTGGCTAAGTTAGCTGAGGGTAATGAGGGTTGTAGTGGTTCAGCATTTGGATACGAGGTTGAAGAACAGTGGATTAAAATACCTTTTGAATTTTATGTTGTGATTAGAGTAGTATCTTCATTCCTGGGCTGCAAGCTGATATTCGTTGCCAGTGCCAGAGTTTTGAGTGCTCAGTAGATCAGGTTCTGTAAGCTCCTTTGAAGGTGTGTGTATGATACTTGATAAACAACTGAGCAGTTGCTAGTGTATGTAGTGGCATGTAGAAAATGCCAGTGCCAAAAGACCCCTCATCCCTATTGCCGCTTATTCTGTAAATGTGCTTATTGACTCATAGAATCATAGAATCATAGAGTTGGAAGAGATTGCAAGGGCCATCGAGTCCAACCCCCTGCCAAGCAGGAAACACCATCAGAGCACTCCTGACATATGGTTGTCAAGCCTCTGCTTAAAGACCTCCAAATAAGGAGACTCCACCACACTCCTTGGCAGCAAATTCCACTGTCGAACAGCTCTTACTGTCAGGAAGTTCTTCCTAATGTTTAGGTGGAATCTTCTTTCTTGTAGTTTGGATCCATTGCTCCGTGTCCGCTTCTCTGGAGCAGCAGAAAACAACCTTTCTCCCTCCTCTATGTGACATCCTTTTATATATTTGAACATGGCTATCATATCACCCCTTAACCTCCTCTTCTCCAGGCTAAACATGCCCAGCTCCCTTAGCCGTTTCTCATAAGGCATCGTTTCCAGGCCTTTGACCATTTTGGTTGCCCTCCTCTGGACACGTTCCAGTTTGTCAGTGTCCTTCTTGAACTGTGGTGCCCAGAACTGGACACAGTACTCCAGGTGAGGTCTGACCAGAGTGGCACTATTACTTCCCTTGATCTAGATGCTATACTCCTATTGATGCAGCCCAGAATTGCATTGGCTTTTTTAGCTGCTGCGTCACACTGTTGGCTCATGTCAAGTTTGTGGTCAACCAAGACTCCTAGATCCTTTTCACATGTACTGCTCTCAAGCCAGGTGTCACCCATCTTGTATTTGTGCCTCTCATTTTTTTTGCCCAAGTGCAATATTTTACATTTCTCCCTGTTAAAATTCATCTTGTTTGTTTTGGCCCAGTTCTCTAATCTGTCAAGGTCGTTTTGAAGTGTGATCCTGTCCTCTGGGATGTTAGCCACCCCTCCCAGTTTGGTGTCATCTGCAAATTTGATCAGGATGCCCTTGAGTCCATCATCCAAGTCGCTGATAAAGATGTTGAATAAGACCGGGCCCAAGACAGAACCCTGTGGCACTCCACTAGTCACTCTTCTCCAGGATGAAGAGGAACCATTGATGAGCACCCTTTGGGTTCGGTCAGTCAGCCAGTTACAAATCCACTGAGTGGTAGCATAATCAAGACTGCATTTTACCAGCTTCTTTACAAGAATATCATGGGGCACCTTGTCAAATGCTTTGCTGAAATCAAGGTAGGCTACATCCACTGCGTTCCCTTCATCTACCAGGCTTGTAATTCTGTCAAAAAACGAGATCAGGTTAGTCTGACATGACTTATTTTTCAGAAATCCATGCTGACTATTGGTGATCACAGTATTCCTTTCTAGGTGCTCACAGACTGTTTGCTTAATGATCTGCTCCAGAATCTTCCCTGGTATTGATGTCAGACTGACTGGGCGGTAATTATTTGGGTCCTCTCTTTTCCCCTTTTTGAAAATAGGGACAACATTTACCCTCCTCCAGTCTGCCGGGACTTCGCCTGTTCTCCAGGAATTCTCAAAGATGACTGCCAGTGGTTCTGAGATCACATCTGCCAGTTCTTTTAATACTCTTGGATGCAGTTCATCTGGCCCTGGAGACTTGAATACATCTAAACTAGCCAAGTATTCTTGTACTATCTCCTTAGTTATTCTGGGCTGTGTTTCCTCTGCTGAATCATTTGCTCCAAATTCTTCAGGTCGGGCATTGTTTTCTTTATCAGAGAAGACTGAGGCAAAGAAGGCATTGAGGAGTTCAGCCCTTTCTGTGTCCCCTGTTTGCATTTCACCATCTTCTCCTCTGAGTGACCCCACTGTTTCTTTGTTCTTCCTTTTGCTACGAACATACCCATAAAAGCCTTTTTTGTTGCTTTTAACCTCTCTAGCAAGCCTGAGTTCATTCTGTGCTTTAGCTTTTCTGACTTTGTGTCTACACGTGCTGGCTATTTGTTTGAATTCCTCTTTGGTGGTTTCCCCCCTTTTCCATTTTTTGTACACATCCTTTTTTAATCTTAACTCAGTTAAAAGTTCTTTAGATAGCCACCCTGGCTTCTTTAGGCACCTTCCATCTTTCCGTCTCATTGGTATTGCCTGAAGTTGTGCTTTTACTATCTCCCTCTTAACAAACTCCCAGCCATCATGAACTCCCTTTCCTTTCAGTATTACTGTCCATGGGATCTCACCCAGCACTTCCCTAAGTTTTATGAAGTCGGCTTTCTTAAAGTCAAGAAATTGAGTCCTAGTATGCTTGTCTGCTCCTTTCCGCTGTATAGTCAACTTCAGAAGAGCATGATCACTCGCGCCTAATGATCCTTCCACTGCTACCCCCACTAACCAGGTCATCAACATTGGTTAGGACCAGATCTAAAATGGCTGTTCCTCTTGTTGCTTCTCCCACTTTCTGGACAATGAAGTTGTCTGCAAGGCCAGTGAGGAATTTGTTTGACCTTATGCTCTTGGCTGAGTTTGACATCCAACAAATATCCGGGTAATTGAAGTCCCCCATTACTACTATCTCCCTTCCTTTTGCATGCTTGGCCATCTGTTCCAGGAAGGCATCATCTATGTCCTCCGTTTGGCTTGGGGATCTATAGTAAACTCCCACAATGAGATCCCTGTTATTCTTCTCTCCCTTAATTTTGACCCAAATGCTCTCACTTTGGCTTTGAGGTTCTAAATCTTGGATCTCTTCACAGGTATACACATCCCTGACATATAACGCCACTCCTCCTCCTTTCTTGTCTGGTCTGTTTCTCTGAAATAGATTGTATCCCTCCATTATTACATTCCAGTCGTGGGAGTTATCCCACCAGGTTTCAGTGATGCCTATTATGTCATATTTAGTTTGCTGTACCAAGAGCTCAAGCTCATCTTGTTTATTTCCCATGCTTTGCGCATTAGTGTACAGACATTGAAGTCCATTAATCATTCCCCCGTGTCTCTTATTTAAGGATTTTTTTCTCCCACCACTAGGTCTGCGTGCTGTTTGCTCCATTTGGTCTATGACATTTGGATGATCATCTTCATCAATTGATAGACTCCTACCTTCAGGAGCACTGTCTCCCTCACCCACATTAGTCAGTTTAAAGCCCTCCTGATGAGGTTTCTGAGATTTTTGGCAAAAACATTCCTCCCAACCGTTGTGAGGTGCAGCCCATCGCTTGCCAGAAGTCCATCTTCAAGAAACTGCAGTCCGTGATCTAAGAATCCAAACCGTTCCTGTTTACACCATTTGCGAAGCCAGCTGTTCACTTCCACTATTTTTCCCTCTCTCCCTGGGCCACGTCGTTCAACTGGGAGGACAGATGAGATGACAATTTGTGCATTTAATTGCTTCAATTTCCTGCCCAGAGCCTCATAGTCTCTTTTGATCTTCTGGAGGCTATTGCTTGCAGTGTCATTGGTTCCCACATGAACCAAGAGGAAGGGGTATTTGTCAGTGGGTTTTATGATTCCTTGCAGACGTTCAGTTACATCTTGGATCTTAGCCCCGGGGAGACAGCACACTTCCCGAGACATCTTGTCAGGCCCACAGATCACTGCTTCTGTTCTCCTCAGTAGGGAATCCCCTATCACCACTACACGCCTCTTCTTAGGTTTGGTCGGGGTTCTTCCGTGAGCTGTCCGTTCCAAGGTCGCCTGCACATTCCCTGAGGACTGACTTTGCTGCTTGTCTTCATATACCTGATCGACTGTAATGAGGGAGAGATCCTCAAATGGAGTCTGCTCTTCGTCTTCCATGCTAGGGGAGAGGACCTCAAAGTGATTGTGTATTTCTAAACAATCAGAGCGAACCCTGGGCCTCCTACTTCTTTGAGTCACGTTTCTCCATATATCTGGCTCCTGTGTTGGTGAACTAGCCTCCTTCTCAGGGAAGTCCCCTGTCTCCTCTTTGGTGGAGACGGTGTGCTCTGTTGCTTCCAAGAAGAGCTCCAGCTCTCTAATTCTTTGGAGCGTAGCTACACGTTCCTCCAGTTGCTGGACTTTGTCTTTTAAGAGGGCAACCAACATGCAATTGCTGCAAGTAAAGCTGCCTGCAACCTTTGGCAAGATGGCAAACATTGCGCAGGAACCACAGGCGACTGCAGCTGTTCCCTCACTCTCCATCTTGAGAATGTGTCGTTGGGGGTGGCTACAGCGGTCCTCCATCATAAGAAGCGTGCAGACAGGACAAATAACTCCCCCCAAAAAACCCTAGGTCTCCCCCAACAAACGTTTGAGACTAGCTCCCCTAAATCTAAGAGATGGATTAAACTCGTTCATTCACTGTTCCATATCGGTCGTATGAGGATATTTCACCAACTGACAGCCAGCTAAAAACTGGTACACACATAGCTTGTAACATTTTGATTGTTGAAGAAACCTAAAAATGGCAAACAAACCACTGTTGTTAAACTTTGGAGGTTAAGCCTACATCATAATATTGGTCAGTAGTCATTCACATAGTGAACTAAGTAGATGGATGAAATGTGAAGCTATGGGAGCTTTTTTATCACATACCCGAAAGGAGCCTCTTTTGGGGGAAGAGAGCATTTAAGTGCTAGCCAACCATGTGAGTCTGAAAAATGGGACAGGCCTTACATACGTCCCTCTTCATTTGCTTTAACAAGTTCCCTACCTGGCAACGAGGGAAAAGGACATATCTATGCTTGCAGAATGCAAACTGTGTCCAGTAGCTTAATATAAGCCATAGATAAACAGAACAGCTATCACAAGTGCATCCTTGCCTGCGGCCATGAGACTTTCCAAAGTAGTGCCCTTACTAATCGGCTTTACACAAGATCACTGGCCAAATTAGAGCTCTGCAGAAGCCACCAATCTGTTTGGCAGTTAGACTAGACTGAAATCATTTTTGTCTACCTCAGTCATCTTCTATTTTAGCCTCCTGTTGAAATATCAAAAGCATGCCCTTGCTGTGAAAGGGGAGATGAAGCATGCACCTCTCAGGGCAACTTTGGGGCACAGTTGGCTCAATCTGTTTTGTAAAAAGCGGGGGACTTTCAAAAATTGTATCAGAAGCTTGTCAGAAACATACTCATGAAATTCATATTATAAACCAAGGCTTGAGAGGTAGTTTGCAAGCTCCTTGCTCTTCTGTGTTTATGCTTTGCTTGTTAGTAGCAAATGGTAGACCTAAAACATTGACCTTTCCCCTTCTCCTCATGACTAATTAGTGTTTCCCTTATCACATCACCTAACATGCAACAGTTGCATCTTCAGTGATGAAAGCCTGCTTTTTATTTTGAAATGCCTTTTCTTCCAGTTATTCAGTGAACCTTTTTCTACAACTTACCTGTCAGTTCAACATTTACGTGAATTGAAGGATGCTTTATTGGGCACAAGTACATGAGATGGCTCAAACGGAAGGCATGGGATGTTTTTGAACTAATTCCTTGCTGGCATAGAGGAGTAATGCTTTAAGTAAAGGATGGGCTTACCTTATTAAAAGATCTAGATTGCTCTGAATAGCTGGTAGGTCATTGCTCTCTCAGTTTTGGTCACGAACCTCTTAAGAAATTATTGTCTTGTCAAGATCATTGATAAAATACAGAAGTGTGTAAAAAGAGTACTGCATGTGTGTGTCTGTGTATAACTCATAGCTACATGGTAGACTTTGTACTGGGGCTGATGCAAGTGACCTGGCTAAGTTTTATGCAATCTTCTCTGTTTTGCAGACCATTGGCACATGCTTTCTTACTAAGACATCTGAGTGGTAGAGATTTTGCTCCTTGAGAAACTCCTCCTTCCACCCCATGCAGCTCACCCCCAGCTCCAAGTGTGCGACTGGTGCCCTACGCAATGTGTGTTTGTCAAACCATGGAGGTGGGGAAGCATGGCAAGAACGCATCCCACACAGGAGGCCGAGGGGTCCTTCTGGAGCCTTTCATCCATCAGGTTGGTGGCCACAGCAGCATGATGCGCTACGATGACCACACTGTGTGCAAGCCTCTCATCACCAGAGAACAGCGCTTCTATGAGTCCCTGCCTCCAGAAATGAAGGAATTCACACCTGAATACAAAGGTAAGCTCCCAAAATCTTTGGAGAATCTCATTTAAATCCAGAGCATTTTGGTGTATCTGGAGGGCACTCTTCTATCAATAATAATAATAATAATAGTAATAATAGTAATAGTAATAATAATAATAATTTATTATTTCTACCCTGCCCATCTGGCTGGGTTTTCTGAGCCACTCGGGGCGGCTTTCAATAGAACCTTAAAAACAGAATAAAACTTCAGACATTAAAAACTTCAACTGTGCTGTGAATGTATACATAGGGTGGTGTCCTACAAATTAGTTCTGTTAGTGCAAGTACTTCTGGTTGCACAACAGAAAAGTCCCCTCTTCTTCCCGCATGCCTCATAAAACTATCCTGAAGGCTCCCCCAATCTGATCTGAGGGTGTGGCGGGAGAGAAGAGGGAGGGAAGATCCATTGCACAAATTGAAATCTAATGGAACTATTTCATTACATACTATCCATAAGATCACTGTGAAACTTTCCCATGTATTTTCAGACAATGCATGGACGAGAACAATTTGTTCATATGCTTAGGCAGTCATAATATCTTATTAATGGCATTGCTGGCTGGCAGTACTTCTAAAGCCCAGTTGGGTTTAGTTTCAAAGTCATATAAGCCCTACATAGTTCACTTAGACTTACTTCCCGGTAACTGTGCTCAGGATTCTAGTCTTAAGTCTGGCTTATATCCTTTGAATCTCATAGTGGAGTGATCCAGTGACCATCGTCTCCTGGAGAAAGTAACATATGAGGCACTAAGACCATGCTGCTTTCTGGTGGAAATTTATGCGAGTATGGCAACTAAAAAACAAGACTTTGAGGCAATGTGCATTTTCCCCTCCCTGTAATTTTGGACACAAAACTGTTCTGCATGGAGGATTCTGATGTGTATTAACTGGGCCTTACTTGTGTAGTTTCAAATGAGTCTTAAGAGAGAAATTTCTTTTTCACATCACCTCTTTTGCCATATATTGAAAGAGATAATTTAATTTTTTTGCTGATAATAATCAGCTAAACAGTTTGAGGATCTATACAACTTTGTAACATGCAGAAAACAGCATTATTAGAGAAACCAAAGACTAGAACTGAGGGAAGTCGGGGGGGTGGGGGTTCTGTGGGGGGGAGGAAAAATGGGGGGGGGGATAAGGATATGTTTTTGGATAATATGTCTTGTTATAATTTTGAATAAAAAAAATTAAAAGAAAGAGTTAATTTTCTAACTTTAAAACGTAACCATTCCATCTTAGTAAGTTTTCCTTGTAGCTGCAACTTGGAGCTTAGGCCTTTCTAGAGTTTCTTTCACCTAGGACACCATATTGGCTACTCCTGCTATTAGCAAGTCTAGATCTCCCACAATAGGACTGAACCTGCCAGGTTGGCCTTTAGGGCCCTGTGAGTTGTCAAGGCAGATGCAGCACCGTGAGATACAAATAAATCCCATGGTGCAATACAGCATCTCTGTCCTGCCTTTGAGAAAGTCTTGCACGCATCTGATATTGCTCCCAACCTTGCTGATTTCTCTTGAGCACCTTCTTTGATTCCCGCCCCCCCTTTTGTATATGTGTCTATAATCTTATCTGTTTTCACTTGTGTTTCCGCCTCTGTTTTGGCTGTCTGGTTCTTTAAAACTACTTAGCCCTGAGAACACCTTGCACAGCCTTATGGTACTAGCCTGTACATATCTACGCCAAGTCACTCCATTGATTTATGTGGGATTTACAAGTAATGCTTTATAGGATTGCAGCTGTGATAACTAACAACAAGCATTTGTTATTTGCAAAAGTTGTGAGGGCTTGGAAATGGTGTTTGGAAGGTGGGGCAATTGTAGTAGTCTGCTGCTGTATTTTTAATGCAGAGGCTATAAAGCTGTTGATACTAAATAAATTCTGTGTTTAATAAAACTAAAGTAGAAAGAATTAATGTTCTTAAATTCATACAGAAAGCAGATGGGCTGTCATGAATAGGCACATCATTCTTTATAGATGAAGCTGTACAGAAAAAGCCTGTCACAGAAGAAAACAATCTGCCCCATGTTATAGCAAAGGAGGGTGACTCTTCTTTAATAATATGTTGCTCTTGAATGGATCAGAAGATCAGGCACATTTTTCTATTACTGCTGTTGGGAAAATGTGACAAGGAAAGCCAGTCTTAATTTCAATTCACGTACAACAAAATTCAATTTATACTGAAATAGCCTTTTTCACAAGAGAAAATAGGTTGCATCTCAGCCTGGAGTCATTCCAGTTAATATTAAGAAGCTGTGCCAGAAAATGGACAAGAGTGACTTATGAATGCACTCTTTGGGCACAGACTATGCAGATAATGGCTAGAGCTAAGCCTATACTAGATGTGCTTAAATACTTAATGTGCCTTCATGGGACAAACTCTTGACTCCAAAATACATTTCAGTTATTTTTATTTACCATCAGAATGTCATTTCTACCCTGTATTTCTCCTTTTTGAAACGGAGGTGGTTTGAAAAGGGAATCTTTGAAAGCCTATAATTTGAAACTCAGTGTTTTCAAGATACTATACCATGCTCATTTTATTTACCTGTGTAGTAAACTTTTACTTATAGAAACTATTACTGTTGCATCAAGTAGACCAGAGACAGTCATATATTCTCAAGGGCCACTCTGTTACATACATGTTGCATACAAAATCCAAAAGAGCGGTAACTTTATAAAGTGTATAATTTTTCTTTCTTGCACATAATCCTCCCCCCCCCCACTACTAAGAAATTTCATGTGAGGAATGCCACATGTGGCTTGTGTCTGGCAGGTGTGGTGTCTGTCTGTTTTGAGGGAGACAGTGATGGCTACATTAACCTGGTAGCATACCCCTACGTGGAGAGTGAAGCCTTGGAGCAGGAAGATGTACCAGAGAGGGACCAGCCACGTCGCAAACACTCTCGCAGAAGCCTCAACAGGTCTGGCAGTGGCAGTGAGCACAAAGAGGAGAGAGCAGGACTGGCCAGTGACACATCAGAAAGGTACCATGTATTTCAGTTGTTTTTCATTAGTTCAGACATAGCTTTTCAGAAGTTACTTCCCTTAAACAACATTTCACTCCCTTTTTTGGCAAAATGTTCCCCAGTAAAGTTACTGTAATCTTGTACATGCTCGCTGGACATCTATTTCCTGAGATCCTAACAATTATGCAAAGAAGGCTCTCATACTGCAAGTATGAGAATGGTGCAGAATGCCCCCATCTCCTACAGAATTACTCTTGCAAAGCAACTAAATTTAGTAGCCCAAATGCTAATCTCTGTTGTAATCTAATTCCTAGCAAAGCTCTTATTTGTGATACCATATTGTGCCAACAGCTTCCAGGACACGAAGAGCCTCAAGAGCTGGCATTCAGATGTTCCATTTCAGATGCTAGATGGAAATAGCAGCGTGAGTTCTGAAAAGATCACATTTAACCCGTGGAGTCTGCGTTGCCACAAGCAACAGTTGAGCCGCATGCGCTCAGAGTCCAAGGAACGTAAGCTCTACAGTATCCTCCCAAAGGCATAGTGTGTACTGACTGCATGCTCACAAGGTCTTTGTTGGGGACTAAGAGGGGTGGCTGACTGCCACTGTCATCTGTTTGTTTTGGGAGGCAATGGAAGAGTGTGCCTTCGGGGGTGACTGACACCCTGCCAGTAAACCCTGCTTGGAGCATTTTCATCTTTAAAAGACCTACCCTGCCCTGGTAGGCTGAATTGTGAGTCGGCATAACTAGTGTTTTTCTGTGGCCTTCAGTCTATGGTTACCAGATTTTTTTCAGTGAATCTGGGGACACTTTTTTTGCAGCAGCCAAGGGATTAAAAGACAGTGGCGTCCGGATTATTAGTAGGGAGCATCATTTTGTAAACATATGTAGTTTCCATGGCAACCAGATCCAGGTTCCTTGGTTATGGATGGAGGGTGGGTAGTGGGGGGCCAAGGTTCAGCCCAAGCGCCTATCAGCTGCTCCGGGAGGCTTTGAGTGACCAGGGGGTCGGGTGCAAGCGTAGTTTGGGCGTGTGCTGCTTGCTGCCTGGGGCTTGCCTTGCACACACAGACATTGTCAAAGCTGCCAATGCTGTAACATGGGCATAAATCGGGGAACATTAATTAGAATCCGGGGTCATTCCGGAGACAGATTGGTGAATCCAGGGACATCTGGTAACCCTACTTCAGTCACTGTTTTCTTGTTTGGCCACCTCCTGTAGCCCAGCACCAGGACCCAAATATCAGTTCTGGAGTGGAAAGTCTGCTCTTGCTTTAAAAATGGGAGCTTTTCTTCTTATGGTATTAAACTAGGCTTTCTCTTCCTTGGCTTGTCCCCTGCCCCTGAAGATGAAATGCTTGTTTCTTCCTTTTATCATTGGGGGTGGAGGTTTCATATATTTGTTTTTGTTCTTTCCTGTCTTGTTCTCTTTTTTGTCAGAGTTAAGATCTTTACCAGTGCATTTTCTGGAATGAAAGAGGGGGGTCTTAGAATTTCTGTAGAAACCAATTAAAGCAGTTCTAGGAATGCCGAGTTTAAAGAAACAAATTTACCTTTACTGGCTCCTTAGAATTCCTTTTACTGGAGAACGTGGTACACCATTTCAAATTTCCCTGTGTGCTTGACTTGAAAATGGGGACCAGGCAGCACGGGGATGATGCATCTGAGGAGAAAGCTGCTCGGCAGATGAAGAAGTGTGCCCAGAGCACCTCGTCCACACTAGGCGTGCGGGTTTGTGGAATGCAGGTACCGTATAAGCTGCTAGCAAAACTTCTGTTGCATGATTTATAGCCAGGGCTGATACCTGTGCAAGGGGGCATGTAATAATATTTGGCAACCGCTTAGAATACAGAGAATCTCTGCTTTTTTAAAAAAACTATGTGTGTAATTTATAATAATATAGTCTCTCTCCCACAAATGCACATTTCTAGTCTTCATAGAGAGGTTTGAAAACTTTCCAGCACTGACTGCAAAAGGCTTCAATATCTGCCCTCTTTGTCAAAGTGTGACATTATCCCCCATGTTCAGGTATGCAATTAAGTGGGGGGGGGGAGTGGAGCAATGCTTAGCAGTCATTAGCATAAAGTGGTTTACAATGCACTCCTATGCAGATCTACTCAGAAGTAAATCCCATTGATTTTAATGAGGTTTATTGCAATATAAGTGGGTATAGGACTGCTGTCTTACTTCCTGGTTAGCATAGGGCTGTGCTTTGGTGTGTGGAGTTGGTGGCAAATATTAAAAAGGTAAAGGTACCCCTGCCCGTACAGGCCAGTCTTGACAGACTCTGGGGTTGTGCGCCCATCTCACTCAAGAGGCCGGGGGCCAGCGCTGTCCGGAGACACTTCCGGGTCACGTGGCCAGCGTGACAAAGCTGCTCTGGCCAGAGCCAGAGCCGCACACGGAAACGCCGTTTACCTTCCCGCCGGTAAGCGGTCCCTATTTATCTACTTGCACCCGGAGGTGCTTTCGAACTGCTAGGTTGGCAGGCGCTGGGACCGAGCAGCGGGAGCGCACCCCGCCGCAGGGATTCGAACCGCCGACCTTTCGATCGGCAAGCCCTAGGCGCTGAGGCTTTAACCCACAGCGCCACCTGCGTCCCGTGGCAAATATTACCAGCTGCTTAATAGCAAACAGTCTTGATGTGTCATAGTGAGCTTCCTTAGCTTTGAACTGTGGTTAACATAGGCAACTCACCTGGTAGTGCTCACATGCTAGTAAATGGAATAGCGCTCCTTGGGGTGTAAGACTTACTCTGGGGTTATTAACCTATGATCCTTGAGGAACCAAGGTAATATTAGGATGCTAGGCTTGGACATAGGAAAATATCTCTCTCAGATACATATATATTTGAAACCCAGTAATGGGCAAGGCTGAACAGAAGTTTCAACAATCTTGAAACCATATGGGGCTCTCTTGTTCAAATGGGTGGTGACTCCTTGCACAAAAAAAGCACAGAACATCTGCATTGGTCAGGGTGTCAGATAGGTGTCCCTTGCTTTGAGTGTTGTAGATACTCTCCTGTTGGTTTAGCATGCCTTCATAGCATGGATGCTGGTGCCCCCTGCTGGATGGTGGTCATTTGAAATACGTACTTTGCTTTTATTAAAATATCCTACTAATTTTACTGACAGCCATGATTCTGCATCAAGCTGCATTTGGACTTATTTTGAAGGAAATGTTGATTTCTGTGACTTGAGCCACCTTGAGTCCCATCAGGAAAAAAGACGGGGTATAAATAAATGTAATATTAAATATAATTTTGCTCAGGGTGTTTTATTCAGCAACAAGGGTGCTTCCAAACAATTATTGTTAACACGAGGCATTTAGCCAGCCTGGAATTTTCTTTTGGGCTACTTTATCCAGCAGGGTGTTATGCAGTGTCCAGTTATACTGTATCATATTTAGGAAGGAAGTTGAAGAGACTTTTCTCTTATATGGGAGTACCCTAGCTTCCACCCATATCTAACACTTTGCCAGCATAATGTACAATCTTTCATAATTCTTTGAGGATACAACAAAGGCACACTGTTGAGGTTTGCCATTTTTAATTTGGCTGCTAGTCCACTTTTTCCTCTTTAAGTGTGCTTGAGTCCTGCTCCACTTTGGTTGTTCTGACTCTGGAATGTGTCCTAACCTATGGAGAACCGAGTCCTTGTAATGTTTTAATTTGGCACAGCAGGGACTAGAACTAGTTTGATGCTTCTTTTTTTAACAATTCTCATGACGATGCAAAGGCTTCCATGAGCTACTGCAGAAAAGCATAGCTGATCATTACTGCTTTGTAGCTTCATGCAGTACACGTTTGACTGTTCTTTGTAGACTAATGTCTGACTTTTTTCTATCATAGGTATATCAGCTGGATACAGGCCATTATTTGTGCAGGAATAAATACTACGGCAGAGGTCTTTCCATTGAGGGTTTTCGCAATGCCCTCTACCAGTATCTGCACAATGGAGTAGAGCTACGAAAGGACCTGTTTGAGCCCATCCTTAGCAAACTGCAAAGCCTGAAGTCTGTACTGGAGAGGCAGGCCTCCTATCGCTTCTACTCCAGCTCCTTGCTCATCATCTATGATGGGAAGGACAACCGGTCGGAGACATATATGGAGCGCAGGGCAGAGATGCGCCTGAAACAAGTGGACATCTCTCTCCCAGAGAGCCTACAAGATGCCAGCAGCACAGAGGCAGTCAGTTTCCAGCCCAAGGTAGATGTACGTATGATAGACTTTGCACACAGCACATTCAAAGGCTTTCGAGATGATCCCACTGTACATGATGGCCCTGACATGGGGTATGTGTTTGGACTAGAGAGCCTTATCAACATAATGGAACAGATGCGGGATGAGAACCAGTAGCCTTGGGCTGGGCTCCTCAAGTTTGTCCCTCATTGATAGAAACAGACAGGACCACCACCCCTACAGAAAAAGCAGACTGCTGCTTTGAAAATATTCTGTTGCTCCAGTGTGTTTAACATCAAAGGACACAATATCCTGGACGATCCTGGCAAAATGGCTTTGACTATCCTGGCCTGGACTTCTTGCAGGAGAAACAAACCCCATGGACCCCAGTATTGGGCATTTATATCTAGGGCGTTGCATTTCTTCAATACAGCCCTGTGATCATGTCTGTTAGGAATGTGGAGACTGACCCCATGGGAAAGAAGAGGGGTGATGGTCTAGTGGTGTAGATTTTGGGATTCCAGTGTCCCTCTTCCTTGTCAGCCTTCCATCGAGAACCAGTGGTTTGAACCTCTCTTCTTTTGTTTGGAAAGGGCATTCAGATACAAGCTAACATTACTTATGGGGCTGATCAAGGCACATGATTTGCACATACTCCTCTCTGCTGTTGCTGCCCCTGAGCAGTTGTGAGAGACTCTTCTAGAGGGTACAGATGATACTTCATTTATCTTCTCCAATCTGGGCATTATCAGATCATCCCAAATGGGGAAATAAATGACCAAAGGAAAACTAGTGCAGTGCTTTAATGGTTTTGCTTTGCACCCCATTGATGAAGCTGGCCTACCTCCCTTCACCATTTCCTGCACATTGATAGAAACTCTCCAAATTCCAGAAAGGCCCAGTCAGGTGTTCACAATGCTGCCTTGGTCAAGAACTTCATGGGAGAGTTCAGCTGGCTAAGGATAGTGTTAATAGCACATTCATGTTGATCCCTTGCTGCTTTTGTGAAACTAATGATGTTTAACAGGTGCCAACTCCCCCTCACCCCACCCATGAGTCTTTCCATTTTGTAGATAAAATAGTCTCTTTTCCGACCTCGTTCAGATACAAGCACCATATTTTGTTGCAGTTTTCCTTTCTTCTTCCTTCCAGGGAGGCTTCCTAGCAAGACAGCACACTTCCATACATGTTCCGCCCACAAAAATAAAATACTTGTGTGGGATAATTGATGAGAAAAGTAGGCGTCTTTATTTTCAGAAACTGTCCTGATTTGTGGAGGGAAGCGTCTGTCTGGCTTTTAATGTATTGCCACCTGTGCTTGTTTTCACCTCAGGGAGTTGGTGTTTCCAGCCTTGTTCCTCCACTTTGTGACGGGTTGAATGCTGCTGTGCCACGTTCTGGCCCCACATACGTATATGGGATTCTGTTGCGTGGGCTGAGGTGTTGGTGGCTTGTAGCATTAATCTTGACAGCATTAGTTCACTGCGTGATTAATCACAATTTGCAGCTCTTGGTGGCAGTGGTGGCCCTAAGTGCTGTTCTGTGGACCTTGGAGTCTAGTTGCTCTAATTAGGACCAGGCCTAGTATACACAAATGCACTAGACTTCTTGGGCATGCACTTTGTTGGGGAGGCGATTTACTACCATAGGGAACTAATGGCAAGGCATTAAAATTGAGCACAATTGTCGTAAACCTCTACTACTAGATGCTCTTGTAATGGGTTAGCATTTGCCCCAAAGCTCCTGTGCTGAATCTGTGCCTCCCTTTTGGGTGAGTATGAACTTCACAGGTTTATCTTGAAAAGTATTGGTTCTTTCATCAAGGAGCTGCTGATGGAACCGCCTCTCGTGCCAGCAGGTATTTGCAGTTGACCCAGTGCTGAATGTTCTGAAGGGCAACCGTTGTGCATTGACCAATTTAGAAATTAGTATTAGATATTGCCTCTGTAACGAGAGGCATTTTCACAGGGAAAAGAGCAATGCCATTTCCCCAACGTTATCTTTGATTCCCATAATTTAAGGGAATGGGTTTGCTTTCTGTTGAGCCTAGCTTTTGAAGTCTTCAGAATGGTTTTGAGGCATCACAATTTTGGTATTGTTTTGGTTAAACAGGATCTTTCAATATTGTTTTGAAGTTTTTAACTTTGTAATCTTAAGTAGCTGGTAGAGGGATAAAGTAACACTGAAAATACAGAAAATCACTCTAAAGAGTCTTCTTCTTCCTGTTCTAATGATTGCACCATTTTGATTTTTTTTTCATTAAAAAAAAATCTGGACCATTCTGAACGTCTCATCATAAGTTCCAGAGCTTGTAAATAGCATTTCTCCTTCCTTTTGCCAGGTTTTGTTTTCATGTTGCTAATAACTGTTTGCTCCGTAAGGAACCAAAAATATTAAAGGACTTGGTTTTGTTGGTATTTTAGCATTGTGGTTAGTTTTCAGACAGTGTAACTGCAAAGCACAGTCTTGTTCAATAGCAATAAGCTTTCCAAGTTCATTTCTTTAACTTCAAGTTAAGCAACGGGACGTGGATGTGACTGTTCTTCATACTTGAGCACCTTGCATGTCTGAAGGGATTTGCCTTTTCCTAGTAGAGGTCTGCTTGCCACCAGCTCGGAGTACAAATTGAACTAATTTGCCTAACATGCTCCTCTATTTGATGCAAGCCTGTATGTTGCCTCTTGCAGGGCTGTTTGTGCCTGCATGTGCACACACGTGCTTGTGTGTAGTCTGTTGGTGTTAGAGTAGCTGAAATTGAGATGTACTGGCAAAACTCTGTACGGAAGCATCTAGAGGGTTTGTTAGAGAAGTACCCATGCTGTCAGGGCAGATAAATTTAAATGGATTTTGTTGCAGAGCGTTATTTCTAAGCCATCCCTTTCTAAGCGTGCAGCAAAAATCAGTTTCTGCAGCTTGACATTTGCTTTCGATTGAAAGCAACTCTGCAGAGTAAAAGTGCCTTCTAAAAGGCACCAAGAAAAACATGACAGAGCAGAAGGTATGAACTAGAATTTGCCTTCAGCATCTCTCCTTCCAACTGTTTGGTTAACTGTTTGTTCAAGCTTGCATCTTGCCAGAGAAAAAGGTCTCGGGTCTCAGGCAAGCAGGTCACACATGTTTGAGTGCATCCCCTTTGCCCTCTTCTGCCCTGAAACAAAAGGAATTGAATCTACCCAAAACAAGCTAGTTTGTCTAATGGCTTTTGTACAGTACATTGTCCCACTCTGTTTTGATATATAAATGGGGCAATGTATTTACAAAGGTAGACCCAGCATTTGTTGTTACACTGCAGCCATTCACCTTGCCATAAAGGCACCTGTCATTGGACGCAATCATGCAAACATGCTACTTCCCTGTTCTACCTCATTATCTGTAAAATCCTTCAAGATAATTAGGCTTATTATTTCATTTTAGGGGTGTTGTTACAGAACTGGAAGCTGTATTGCAAGTGTCATGAAGTTCTCAAGAATAATTTTGCAAAATAAAATAGCTGAAGATGACATGGGGTTAGCTTTGAGGAACTAAACATAAAGCAACTTGACTATTTTCACCTGTAGTTTCAGACTGGGATGTCGCTTTTTAGTAGTTTTTAGCTCATTAAAATGCCTAAACAAGGGTGAGTGGTGAGACTGAGCATACGGCTTTTGTAAAGCAGGTGCTGCTCTGGACGCTGGGTCCAACAAAGCCATTTTGTATGCATTGTATACATTCAGGTCCTCTGCTGGACACTCATGTAAATAATCCTTCCAGTCTGTTCCTCCTGGAGCAGCACATCCTGTTTGTTGCCCTTACAGCTTGCTGACACTTTATGTCCAGTAGTGTTGATTCCTTTAGCAGGACTTTGCACGTACTGTGTAGTTGCCTTCATGTAGACGATGAATCAGCTTTTCAGCCTTCTGGAATACATAGCCAGCTATCTCTCTAGCAATACATAGGAACTGCTAGTGTTGGTGAATGCACACTGTAAGGGGTTCCTTTTCATTAAGGGCCAAATGAGAGTTCACCAGATAAGCACTTGGATTTATTTTGTATTGGTGGCAGCTGCTGCCTTGAAAGTGTCTCTTCCTCCTCACCTAGAGGTTATTACTGCACTGTGCTTTTTGTCAATAACTGATCTTGCCCTTTCAGTTGGAATAGGAGCCACCTTTTCTTTACTAGCACCTTTGTAGCCTGGACCTGCTGCATGACATTTCAGAAATATTGGCTCAAATATTTCCCTACGAATGATGGAGAGTTGCACTTTGGATAATATTCAGTCTAGATGACCCCAAAGAAGGCCCACTGTGTGTCACGCGGGGAAGGTATTCAACTCTTAACCATATCTGTTCCTGCACCTGAAGGAAGTCTGTGGAAGAAATGTAGCCGGGCTTCTGTTGAAAGAGGCTGAATGTCAGTTTCAATTTCCCTAGCCTAACACACATGCAGCTATGTTTCCATATCAATCCTGCCCCTCTTCAGAGGACCAAACCACAAATCAGACCAGATCACATTTGCCTGCCTGCCTGCCTGCTGCTTACAGGTTGGGTTTGATGTGTAGTTTTAGGTCAGAAGTCCTAGTTTCTGCTTGGGGGGAAGATGCTTTAGCTAGCCAGTTATCTCACTGAGAGTTACACCAGCAACTTGCCATGAACCCTTGGAGTGCACCTGAATACACATCTTGCTGCTATTGGTATAAAAATGTGGAGGTGCAATCTGGGGGCATATGCTGCTCTGCACAAGTGCAAGGGAACCTGCTTTTATTGCTTGCTGTGAAAGGGTCACCACAGAATATTATGACCATTTGGGTTTAAAAGAAGAGACAAGCTTTGGTGGTTTCATGGACTGTTTTTGACTGTGGGGAGAGAGACTATAGGCCTATGTATTTTGCTTGTTTTACAGCAAGTCTGGAAAGAGTCATCCAAGTCAGGTTCAGACTTTGGTTGGTTGTATTTGTACTTACTATTGCATGCTTATCTCAGGAGCAAAATGTTGTTTTTTATACTTTGAAAAGTCTAGGTGCAGAATGGTCTCTATGAGAACTGCCAGAAAGGGAAGAAATGTTACTATGAGAGCAGGGAGCAGTACTGCACCCTACAGGAATGGTTCCTATCTGTCCATTTTGACTTGTCTGGGAGGGACGCAGCATTGCATTACAAACTTCTTGTATATTTTTCATAGTCTATTCCAGTGCCATTTTGTTGGGCCAAGTCAAGCTTTTGGGCATGAGAAATAACAGTATCTGTACTCCATACACTGCATCCCTAGCTCTCCTGTTGTGTATAAAAAGTCCTATGTGTATATAAATAAACTGCTAGACATTTAGCTGAGGGACAAGTGTCTTTTATGGGTCTTTTTCACTCCACCGGGCTTAATAACCTAGTTCACATTATTAATTGAATTTATATACCACCCTATACCCGGAGGCCTCAGGGCGGTTCACAGAATAAAATCAAAATGTAAAACCACAAAATACATAATCAAGTGCATAGCCATCCCAGTATGGCTGGGTCCGGGGAGAACGGGTGCAAGATGGATGTGAATTTGACTGCCTAGGGAACTGCATGAGATTACACACAATCATGAAATCTCTGGCTGGCTTTCTTTCACTTTAACATATTTTCTGTTTCTTCCTCCAGTTTTGTAAGACTTTAGGAGATTACTTCTAGGCACTAGTACTTGTTATTTTGCCCTTGGGGGAAAATGTTATTTTAATGGGGCTCATCTCACACAAAGCTGAGTTAAAAATGGCTCACAAATGTCAGTTGCTTAATGTAAATATTTAGTCCATGTTCAACTGCAAATACAGCCTTACTAAACTGAAGTTATGTTCGAGCAGTTCCCATTATTATTTCAAAACTTTTTTAAAAAGTTAGTCTGGAAACAAGCTTAATAAATGCATTTATTTAGCAACTCACACCATTAACATTCCTTTCTACTTTTGTGGCTGCACCAAGAGAAAGTGCTTTCAAATTAGGAGGAGAAAAGAACAAAGGATGTGACTAAAGGATGGAAGACGTGGGATAAATCAGCTAATGTTGAGCTATTCTGTGAAGCTGGACGCATTTCTCTGCTGTAGTAAGGGACTTTATGGAACTGCAAAAGCATATCCAGAAGAGTAGTCAGAAAGAGTTCAGCTGATGAAACCCCAGAAAGGAACATAAGATACAACTCATTCTTTTCTTGCACTAAATTATACAACCTTTCAAATGGCAAGGTCCTCCAGATCCACTGGATGAGGCTACATCTAGCAGCTCTAAAAGGGGAAGGAAACCAACATGGATGGATTCCTCATCTTTTTCTAGTAGTATCTTTGCACCAATCTGCATACAACAGTGCTATTCCTAAGAAATGTGCCAGGTTCTAGTGCTTGGAAAACTTGTGTGTAGGAGAAGAGGCTACTATAATAACAGCCATCCACCTGAAACAAAAACACAAACAGTAGTCAGTTTCTGCAAAAACACTGCACTCGCTCAAGTTTAAAGAGTAGGAGCTGAGCATTCTCCCTTTCCCTTTGTGAATCTTTCCTTTTAGTGATTCCTAGGAAGCTCAGTGACGTTTTTCACAGCTATGCATGTTGCAACTTAAAGCCCAGCCAACATCAGAAATCCCTTCAATGAATACCTGCTGCACCTTACTTTTCTGGTAGAAAATAGAAACAGTTGTCAACTAACATTGAAATGCCTGATCTGCACTGCTGGCTGGTTTGAAGTATCTCCGCTAGCACCCACATTTACTGGACTTCTGAAAACTCTTGGCTAGCATTGGGGAACTCCTGAAAGGAAGAGACTGTTGTTGAGAAGGGCAGCAATTTATCTCCTACCTGGTTCAACTACCACCCCAACAGTTGATGCGTCTCACATTACTGCTATGATTCTGTGTGAATATAGCATGTCACATGGGATGCAGTGTTCAGCTTCCTGAGAATGTTTTTTTTTTCCTTATAAGAGCAAATTTCCAACCCTTATGACTGTGAAGATATACTCTGAAAGTGTGTGGGCAATGCTTGCAAAAATCTCAGAACTCGAGATTTCCAGTAGCTACAGGTTAAGGTTCCAGTAGATTGCATGGTTCCTTAGCCTACTTACAAAGTCAGGATACATTATGCAAAATAGAAAATATAAAGCAGCATTTGAAAAATAAAATTTCATGCAAATATACATATTTTATGTAGGTTAAAAGATTTACCTTCTTGGGATGCTGAACTTTTTTTAGTGCAGAGTACTCACAGGGCTGCACACCATGCAGCCCATCAGTAATGGTCAAATCCTGACTAACAACTGAGCTATATGGCACACAGATTTTTCTAGTCTTTCTACAGCTGGGGTCTCCAATTTGGTGCCCATGCCCCCCATATATTAAATGAGGGGGTTTTGCATTTTTGTTTTGAAGCCTGTTTTGTCTTATGTTCATCTGGGGACTGTGTAGGCTTTTTGCCTATTGCTGGGGGAGAAGTTTCCAAGCATTGCATGTTCTTCCATGCAATGGACATTTTGTGCCCACAAGTTTTTCAAGATTTCCAACTATGTCCCCGGGTCCAGACATTTTGGGACCTCTTTTCTAAACTAAGTGTCCTATTTTACTGACTCTACTTACCAAACAAAGGTTTCCTGGCCAGACTTTGGGTGATGGATGTGGGAATCAGACAGAGAAACCTTTCTGCAAGTTCTACAGTGGGTTAAAAGACAAAACAAAGTTGGGGGGGAACCCTCCTCTCCCCCTGCCCCTCGCCCTGGATAGGTCAACAAACTACTGCCAATCTTCATCTTGACTTGCAGACCAGCTTGCCTGCACGGGAAAGGGATTTCCAGGCATGTGTCAAACAAAACCTGAACCTAATTTATGTATGTGCCCCTAAGATCAATGAGGGCTGCTTTGGAAATGATTTCATAGAATCACAGAGTTGGAAGGGACCTCAGATGCCAACAAATCCAGTTTCCTTCTGATGCAGGAAATCTACAAGTTTCCACTCGCAGACAGGCAGACACATACCTCCAAACCGCTTTCTTGTCTTTCCTAGTATCACTAATACAGAGAAGTGGTATTGCTGGGTGCTCTGATGTAGCTGCTTGATGTTCCTGATGCCACTGCAAATCTTTGCTGATGCCATCCAGTGTGGGTAAGAGAGAGAGTTGGCCTGGCAACCATGGATCACAGCTAGGGATCTAGGTATTGCAGAGAGAGACTAACATCAGCTAACCATCTTGGCTCCCTCTGAAGAATGTTATATTTAGTCCCAGCCTCTGCTGTTAGTTCATTTGTCGTAATACACGGGGAACACTGGCCCTGCGGATCTGGGAAAGAGTGCCTGAAGGAGATGGCAACGTACACACCTCTTGGTCTCCAAGGCAGAGCTGTAGCTCTTCAATACTGAAACGCAGCCATGTTGGAGAAGGCTGGCGCAGAATCAGCCGCATGGCAATCGCCCGATCCACACTGCAAAGCATCTGAAAGAATTAATGTATGCTGTTAAAAAAATGAACACCTGCAACAACTGCTGACAAGACACTTGAAACAAGACTTAATGTATTGCGTCATTGCAGGTGCTGGAGTTCCTTTGGTCCATTTATGAAGTGGTAAGAGTGCTGGACTAGGACTGTTCAAATCTGTATTCAGCCATGAGACTCACTGGGTTACCTTGGGAGAATGATTATTTCTCAGCATCTTCTACATCACAGGGCTGTTGTGAGGATGGAGAGAATGTCTGGCTTCATTAGCTGCCCTAAGAGCACTTATGCTGGAGTGCAGTAAGAATCACTTCATAAATAAACAGATGCATGGATAAGCCATCAGTTGACCAGTGCATAGTCCTAAGAGCTGTATCAGAAACCACCTGGACTAATAAGTTACAAATGGTTGGCATTAATGGACAATATATTGTTCAAGAATAGAACTGGAAAACATTTTCAAGGGAGAAGCTCTTGCTGTAAGTTGTATCTTCACCATTCCCTCAGAAGTTTTTCTTAAAGCTAAAGGGGATGTAGGAGTAGCTACTAATGGCACTGGCAGTCCCCATCTACTAAGTAGTGTGGGGGAGGGGAGTGGGAAATCTGGACATAAACATTGCACTTATCCTATATCAATGATTAAACTGGTACTTTTTTGAGGATGTTTAATGTACAGTTCCTATAAGTGTGGGGAACAAGAGCCAGCTGTAGTGAAAGTACAAAGGAACACAGGTTCAGAATAAAAGCTGCTTGGTAAGTAGTGCTCAAGGGACTCAACTTTGCACTTTGCAATGAGCACGTGCTCCCAACTGCTCCACCTCTGTAACAGCCACAGCTGAGGCATCCTCCTGTAAAAGCACTGTCTTGAAAAGGGAGCTTCGTCAGATTTTAGATCTTGCATTTCAAGTGCAATATCAGTTACCACAGAGATTGCTCCCTAGAGAAAAAGAGACTGCAGTCTGCCAAGTGAGCTGTTTATAAATGAATAGAAAGGAAGCAAGACACTGGCCTTTCACCTCCAGCTCCCAGTGGAGCCCGGTTATCCTAACCTGATTCCTGGAGAAACAGAAGTAATCCTGGGAGCCTTCCTCTGTGTGTGGGTTGGGCATCAGGCAATAATTATGTAAGCAGGTGACCCAGCTGGAGCGGCTTTTGCTTCCCTTGTTTGTGAAGTTTTGTTGCTGCATCCGCACAGTCAAGAAAGCTGTGTAATAATTCCTGAACACAATTTCCTGTAACTGAAAACAAGGCAGTTAATTACGCAGCTCCCTCTGCATAAAATAATTATTAACAAGCAAGCAGCCTGTGCCTTACATTTAGAAAATCAAAATCAAAACAGCAACCAACTGTGCAAAGAGTAACAGCAGAACTTGATGGAAATGCTTTTCTGCTGTAACTTCCATTGTACTGGGCTTAAAATGGTGAAAACTGGGGAGTGGGTGCTAGAGCAGAAATATCCACCCTCCAGTCACCCCAAGCATTCTATCCAGGACTTGTACCTTCTCGAGAGAAAAGATGGAGGGTAAGCAGTAAGAGAACACAAGGTCAGCTACCTGAGGGCTTTTTGCTGCTGAAGCAATTTCAGAAAAATGTCGTTTGACAATTCTTAATGCTTATGTTGATGGTTGTTCAACTGAACCAGACAACTCTATGAAAGAGGACATTCCTGGATCTACTGTTTCAGGTAGGTTGGGTAATATTTGCTGCATTCACAAGCCAGTAGCTGTAGTGGGTAAACTGTTTTTCTTAGGACAGGAGTGGCTAATCTTTATTTTCCCATAGGAGCTGAATTTACCCTTGGCTAACCCTCTGACTGTTGGCCAGTGGTGGGTGTCATGAAAAGTAGATGTAGCCACCCCATAGTCTTGTACACATACTCTAGCATGCACACACACATTATGCTAACAGACAGCCGCAACCAATCCATGCAGCTCAACTGAGAAAGGACATTATTGAAACCTCTCTGCATATTAAATAATAGATCTGATGACCAGGAAGATAGTAAAAAGTTCTGCAGGTCAGGGCGGTGGGTTAATTGTGGAGCTTGGTCATCCAGTTCTGCTTTGGAAAATAACCTGAAATATGTTGTCATTTGATTTTGAAGTTCAATATCCTGCTACTATCCTTTATCTTCTCATAGTCAGGTAAGTTTATCCACAACTGAATGATGGGTTGGAGATGGTTCTGAGAGATCAGCCTCTTGCATGAGATGTGTTATAAGGGGGGGGGGAATGTAGTAGTAGTTGTAATAATAGTAATAATAATTATTAATAATAATAATTGTCACAAGTGTGACTTGACTTGTCATTATACCAGCACTACTCTGCCAACAGACTAGGTGGCAGTGGGGAGACATGTTCTCAGTAATACTTCCTGTGCTTTGCTGATCTAATGTACACCCAACTGCTGTTTTCCCCCTGAACTTTAGCAGTGGAGTCACTGGGGGTGGGGGTCTTGTGCAAATCAGTGTCTCAACATCAATTCCACATCTACACTGCGAAAGGCAGGGACCAATTTCACAAGCTTATTAGGAAAATAAGGAGTGACAGGTATCACTCCTGAACATGAAGTCAGATTGAGTGCTATGAAGAAGGGAGGATGGAAGCATCTCTGTGTCCCTGAGGGCCTTCCTAAGTCATTTGCTCTACAATACATCTGTTATGACATTTGCTCCACTCGAACCCCCTGCCTGTATGGTTTTTTTAAAAAAATGACATTTCCCCCGTAATATTTTGTCACTGGGAAAATGAGGTTTCCTCTCCCTCTACTATCACCATTGAGTGCTGTGTAATATGCGGGGGGGGGGGGGCTGCTAAGATGAGCTTGATGGACGAAAGAGAGCGAGAGAGACCACGTTTTGGGCGCAGAAGATCCAGGAATCTCCAACGGAAAAAATCTTCAGCTTCTCGCTCCCTACTCAGGGACACGAAGGAAAAGTCGGACCAAGATGGGACTTCGGGAGGCTGAAGGCGCCCCTCGCACTTACGAAGAAGGGGCGGCGGCGAGGCAGCAGCACGTCGATCACTGACGCACCGGATTGCCAGGACCACATTTGCCCGTCCACCTGCGCGGCGACCGCGTTTCTGACCGTGCACTGAGCAGCCTCGCGCGCCATGGCCCCTGCGAAAGCCGCCGCGGCCCCGCTTGCTTCCTTCCCTCCCGCCTCGCCGCCTCCACGGTCAAAATGGCGGCAGCGGGTGCGCCTGCCCACCCAGTGGCCTCTTTGGGGGGGGGCTGCGCCCTTAAAACCCCTACACTTAGGGGGTTGGGGGGGAGCGTTCTAGGAGCGCGCGAAACTCTCGTCCACAAACGAGCCCTGATCTGTGAAAGGAGGACGTGACGCGAAGGCGTTCGAGATCTCCATGGAAACGACCGCGGTTCGGTCCTTTGTCCGGGAGGGGACAGTAGGCCGGAAAGGCTATTGGAGGTTGCGGGGAATTTCCGCCCGCCTATCAGGTTGCGGTGTTCGAAGTGCGGAAGCGCGAGCCGGCGCTCCTTTTACCTGGGGGGAGGGGGAATGGGCGGAAGGATACAGCGCTATTCGAATTCTCAGTACAGTAAATACGGCTTGAATTGCGCTCTTTGAAGCGGCATTTTATGAGGAGAGTTTATTCGTTTACTCAGGAGAATGTATAAACCGCTTAATAATAATATAAATCCTCTAAGCGGTGGACATAAAAACAAAAAGACTTATCAATAAAAAACAGATAAAATAATCAAATATATGTGCTTAGATAGGCTTTCACATACTAGCGTATGCTACACAATTACTGAGTTCAGTGTTGGGGTAATTTATTTTGGAAGGTGGCTTTTTGGGGAATTTTTTAGTCACACAAAACAACCCTCACTCGCAAATCTTGCCCCACCCCATTCTAACTGGGCAATGGCAGGCTCTGCTCCTCACAGGTTTTTTGTGTTCTTTTCTGGCTGCTAAAGGATCCTTGGGAATCCTCTGCTTGAGACTGTGGAAAGCTATGCAGAACGAACAGTTCTGGACAGCAGACCAATCGCCTGAATGAACATAAAGACAGTTTTATAGAAAGTAGGGTTATGGCACAATCTGTCAACCTTTAACATGGTGCAAAACTCACTGCTGTTGCTGCCACTAACATGGCTACTGGAATGCGTCACTGAAGTACTGTGGACTGTTCTTCTATCCCAGGAAAGGCTAGCAGTGAAGCTGAATGAGGAGGAGGAGGAAGGAAAGCATGTTAAGTATTTGTGTAGGAGGAGGGAAAAAGAACTTCCCAGAGATGTCTGCTTTGTTAAAGGCCAACGAGACATTGCAGTCCTTCGGCTGGAACAGTAATTTGCACTTCTGAAACCCAAAGCACCTTATTTCAAAGATGATGAGATACATTAGACTACTGCAATGCACTTCGCATGGGGCTACACTTGAAAAAGTGTCTGGAAACAACTTTAGTGCAGATTGCCACTGGCTGGCTGTTGTATGGAATAGTAAGCGGGGAATCGTACCAATCCCATTCTCAGAGCTGGCTGTTGGTTAAAGGGATCATGACTAGTGTACAACCGCTCTACATTACTTGGGACTAAAGTACTTGAAGGAGTAAAATCCAGCCCAGAGTTTGCAATCAGAGGAAGAGGCCCTGTTCAATATCCCATCGGTGGGAGTGACAAGGAGGATAGCAGAATGAGCAGGGTGCTCCTGATGGCGGTGCCCTGTTTATGGAATGCCACCTCCCAGGGGAAATCAGGCAAGCCCCCACTCTGGTCACAATCACATGAATTTTAAAAACTCTTTTTATATGCCCAGACCTTTCAGAGGTAGTTTTATGATACATTTTTGTATTGAAAGTATTAACAGATGTCGTTTAATGCTGCTTTGATTTTTGTTTTAACTTTTATTATGATTCATATTTTTATGCCATTAGTTGTCTTGGGCTCCCTTTTGGGAGGAAGAACTGACTATAAATTTGATGAAGTAAAATTACACTTCATTCCCAGTTAACTAAACACTGCTTATTAGAACATCATATGTAATAAATAGGGGCCCTGATCCATCTAGGACAGGGTTGAAGAACCCCAGGAGCAGAACATGGCCCTCTAAGTCTGTCTGGTCCTTGTGATTCTCCTAAGGCTACAACCCCTTCCCAGCCACAGCTACAACTGTGCCAGCTTTGCATCTCCCTTGAGTGGTTTTGCTTGGCTGGAATGTGTCCTTGAACTCCATGAGCATAACCAGGATTTTTGTCAGGGGGGCAGACTTTTGTTAGGTGGCACAACCTTATATTTTTATTGAATTGTAGTGGTTTTTTACTGATGGGGGAAGCTGCCCCCCCCTTCCCCCCTTGGCTATGACCATGCTGATAATGCATCTTGCTCGCTTAGATGGAAGACAGAAGTGTGCATGTGTGATTGTGCATAGAAACTAGCCTGTGGTAAAAAGATGTTTACATTCATTGCTCTACCCCATTTGCCTCTGCCCCTCATCTAGCACTGTTGTGTGTGCCCCCGCCCCGCCAAGTTGCCCAGAAGGGAATGAAACTCTGCAGCTGAAAATGGTTCTCCACCTCTGATCTAGGAGTTGATGGTTTTCAGAAGCATTGTTTACTGCAGTTTTGCCAAGTGGATGAGAAATGGGCGCCGTGTGCACAAGTACCCATGCTGATTTAGCAGCCAGGGCTTTTTTCTTGTTTTCTTTTGAAGCTGACAAAAAAATTGTCCTGAACCCCTGGCCTACCTGGCAGCAAGTCAGTATGTCAAGTCCAAGGTCCAAAAGTCAGGAAATGCAGTCCAGGGTCGAGTCTGAGGTCCAGCAGTCAGGATACAGTCCAGAGTCAAAGCACAATCCCATAGAGATCCATCAACATGGGCAGTTGAGCAGACACAACACCTCAGCTCTGCTTGCTTTTTGTACTTTACATGTTGATTGCAGCATCTGGCTTGATGAGGCATGCGACCTTCACCTGTTCCAAGCCTATTCCAACTGATGAATAACACACCTCCTCCCAGAGCTAGCGAGCCCCACCTGGCCAGCTAGTGAGCTGGGCTGTGGGCCCTTGCCTGCCTCAGCCTCCTGGAGTGCCACTCCTGCTGCTCCCGATGCCTCAGAGCCCACTGTGTTCGTGGAGACTGGGCCCCCTCTGGCTTTGGCAATGGGTTCTGCTACTCTGGTTCCTGTGCCTTCCATGCCTTCACCATCCTTCATCACCCTGTGAGTACTTACTTCCCCATCCCCTGCTTGCCTTGGTTTGTCCCAGCTACACCCCTTACCAGTATCCTCTTCTTCCTCCTTGTCCTGCCAGTTTATGACAAAAATGTTCAAAAGCAGGTGTGAGGGCTAACTTTAGTCCCCTTCCTTACCAAACCAGCTCTGCGGCTCCCCCCGCCCCCCCTTTTAAAGGAAAGTGTTGGAATAGAACTCATTTCTTAAATAAGCTTAAAAACATGCTGAATGGATGGTGATTGTGGCTGATGGCAACCACTAGGTTAAAGATGTTGTGTACATTTTCAAAGTGCTTACCCTTCTACTGTAGGCACATTTCAGTCCAGTAGTCAAATCAGTTATTTATGGAGACTCTGAAGGGTGGAATGGAAGGGAGTGCAGCCTGCTCTTATACTTTCTGGGTGGCATGAACTGTCATTAGTGTGAGATGATGATGATGATTTTATTTATTATTATTTATATTAAATTTATATCCTGTCTGTCCTCCCAAACGAACCCAGGGTGGCAAACAAGTGATAAAACAGTAAGAATATTTTCAAAACAATTCCAGTACAGATGCAGACTGGGAAAGACCTCCACTTAAAGGCTTGTTGAAAGAGGAAAGTCAGGCACCAAAGAGACGACAATGACTACACCTGTCTAATAACCAAGGGAAAGGAATTCCAGTGGGAGTTGACTTTGATTGCTAAGTGCAGTACCAGGCTTTCTCAAAAGAGGTCACCCTTTTACCAAAGATGCCACTGCAGGGATGAATTCCAGAGGTGCTAAGTCTGTTGCAGCAAAAGCAGCAAAGAGTTTTGTGGCACTGTGAAAACTAACAAATGTATATTGGTGCAAGTGTGTATGGGCCAAAGCCCAGTTCCTCAGATGTATAACCTCATTGAATAGGTAAAGGTAAGGTAAAGGTACCCCTGCCCGTACGGGCCAGTCTTGACAGACTCTGGGGTTGTGCGCCCATCTCACTTAAGAGGCCAGGGGCCAGCGCTGTCCGGAGACACTTCCGGGTCACGTGGCCAGCGTGACATCGCTGCTCTGGCCAGAGCCAGAGCCAGAGCCAGAGCCGCACACGGAAACGCCGTTTACCTTCCCGCTGGTAAGCGGTCCCTATTTATCTACTTGCACCCGGAGGTGCTTTCGAACTGCTAGGTTGGCAGGCGCTGGGACCGAGCAGCGGGAGCGCACCCCGCCGCAGGGATTCGAACCGCCGACCTTTCGATCGGCAAGCCCTAGGCGCTGAGGCTTTAACCCACAGCGCCACCTGCGTCCCTACCAGGTAGGTTTCCTCAAACAGCAAGTGGAGATATTTTTACAAAGTGAGACCCAAGTGCTAACCTCTCTTCTCTCTTTGGCGATCACTGGTAGCCAAGTAAGATAGTATTCCATGAACACAGTCTTAACAGTGATTCCGTAAGTGACTGTGGAGGCCAGTTCTAGATCCACACGTCCTTCCACATGGGTTTCCAGGCAGGAGTTGATCATGGTGAGAGTTTGCCAAACGCGCCTTCCTCTTAGCTTGTTTCTCCTTTTTGCCCTGAGTTTCTGCTTCTTCAAAGTCCACAGCACCTTTGGTAAAGGCTGTTCTCCAGTTGGAGCACTCACAGGCCAGTGTTTCCCAGCTATCAGTGCTTATACTACTTTTTTTTCCCCAATTTGCCTTGAGAGTGTCTTTAAACCTCTTTTGTTGTCCATTGGTATTTTGCTTTTCATTCTTAAGTTGGGAATAGAGTAGTTGCTTTGGAAGACGATAATCAGGCATCCGAACTACTTTCATCTGGTATATGAATAGACAAAGCTGTATCATTGGTGTGCAGAAATACCTAAAGAGTTACAATTACTTTCTGAAGTGAGCTAAATCACTCCTGTTCTTGTGCTAGGAGTAAGCCTGCTTTCATAAAGACTTCCATATATCCAAAAACTTGAGGTTGGTGGCAGTGCAGGGCATCTACTTACTTCTGGGTGCAAATCGCTTCCCATATGCAAAGGAATACACATGGGTATAGCCTTTTTTGCAGTTCAGTGATTTTCAGTTTGGCAGTTAGTAGCTTTCTAATAATTCGTGTCTATCACATCATTTTATTGTTTTATTTGGTTACAATGTGGCCAATGATATTATTCACCTTGATATTGTACTGTTGGATAAAGTTTATTTCCCCGCCTGCACTTGAACAAAGCTAGCCCACACATGCATGTATCTATCATGTGACTGCTTAGCACTCAGCCAATCAGAGTTTAATATATCAACTGACTCTACTGAAAAGCAGTGTGTTTGAGGAAATGTAAAGTGGTATGAAAGTCCTGACTGGCAATTGATCTATAATGACTCATGCATACATGCCAAATAGTCTGAAGCTGTTGTTGAGCAAAGAAGATTCATGTGTGAAGTACATTTTAAGCTTAATATTTAGCTTTTGTTAATTTGGTTGTATCCACTTTAGAACATTTATCATCCTGATTCAGCCATCCTCCTCTTCTTGTAGTAGGGCATAAGTGGGGAATCTGTGGTTGAATTTACATCCATAAGCCACAGCCAGCAGGAATGGTCAAGGATGATGGGAGTTGTAGTTTAACAACATTAGGAGAGCCATAGTGCACAGTATCATATGGAACGGTTATTCTGCAAATGTCATTGCCTATGGCAGGGATGGCCAGCCTGCCGCCCTCCAGATGTTGTTGGACTGCAACTCCCATCACCCCTGACCATTGGCCATGCTCCTGGAGCTGCTGGGAGTTGGAGATCAACAATATAAGAAGTACTACAGTTTTCCCATTCCTCACTTAAAGGATCCTGATACATACATACATACAAAAAAAAAAAAGCAAATCCACATTCAGTGCATAGAAAATAGTACAGGATTCTGCTTTGTGCAAATTAAAGAAATGCCATGCAAACCAACAGAGTGGATTTATAGATCTGTTATCACATTTCATGGTGTCATAGTGTCATGTGTGCAGAAACAGACATGCTGTTATTTAAAGGTAAAGGTAAAGGTAAAGGTACCCCTGCCCGTACGGGCCAGTCTTGACAGACTCTGGGGTTGTGCGCCCATCTCACTTAAGAGGCCAGGGGCCAGCGCTGTCCGGAGACACTTCCGGGTCACGTGGCCAGCGTGACATCGCTGCTCTGGCGAGCCAGAGCCGCACACGGAAACGCCGTTTACCTTCCCACTGGTAAGCGGTCCCTATTTATCTACTTGCACCCGGAGGTGCTTTCACAGCCACCCATATGTTAATGCACATTAAAGCATTTTTTTTCTTTGCTTTTCTTAAAAACAATTTTTATGTGTTGTACTTAATTTTTTAAAAAGCATCCTAGGCAGTGCATTTGGTTTAAGCCTAGTCTTGTAGGCCTATTAACCATATTCTCCCCATATGAAGCTGCCCTATTCTTTCAGGCCATTGGTCTACTTAGCACTGTTTATTCTGCTTAGCAGCAGCTCTCCACATCCCATGCAGCATTTCCCCCTCCCCTCTGTCCTGCTACGAGAGATACTTTAACTGGGTATGGTGGGCATTGTTCCTGGGATGTTCTGCATGAAAAGCATTTGCTCTCCTGCTGAGCTATGCCTCCTCACTTATTATTGGAGTGGATCTGCGGGAAATGTAACCGTCCAGAATCAAGTGGTAAAAGTCCTCTGGCATCTTCAGAAAAGCTTTAGTCATTGATTTTCATTGGGAAAGATATACAATATCACCTCTGCCCAAGATGTTCCAAGTCAGAGTAAAGAGAATGCAGCTAGATGGCCCAATGAACCATTTCATTAGAAGCCAACTTTGTATGTTTATATTTGTAAAAGTGCATCTGTCTTTCACTGACTAATTGAAACATCCCTATAGTCAACCAGAAAATTAAATTAAATGAGAGAGGACTAGGCTTTTCAGACCTGGAAAATATATCTTACACACTACAGCGGTCCAGAGATCTAAAAGGTATCCAAACAGTAGGTTTTATTAGGAATGCAGTGAAACAGCTTCCTTGTCTGAAAGTTGAAGGAGCTTAATTGCAGAAGAATATGTGGTAGTGCAAAGCATTATACAGTATTCATTCTGCCATTGCTCCATATTAATCCTTCAAACTGTCCTATATTTAGAACAACTCTAAACTTAATAACAATTCTAGATAAATTATGGCTCGCTTCTATTGCATGTAAGTGTAATATCTGATTTGTTACTATGCCTCTTGAAGAGTAAGCCTCTCCTTGTCACTTTGGGGTATTCATCTGCCATCTCTGGTTTGTACATGTTAAGAGATCTGACTAGAAATGTTCTTCTCCTGGTCTCTAATTTTTATCATTAGTCCTGTTGATTTAAATTATTTGGAGGAAACCAATCCATTCTTATAACTTGTGCTCTTTCAAGATTTGCAGCAGAAGAAAGACTTGTTGTTTTCAATAGGGTTTATTCCCAGATAAATAAATATAGGATTTCAGCTTTAGGCTGTAATCTTATACATTCACCTGGGAGTAAACCCCATTTAATTTAATGGGATAAATTTCTGAGTAGACATAGAAGTGTGCTGATCATCTAGCAAACTCTGTTGGAATTATTGACAGCTGAGAGATTATAAAATAGTTCAGCGATGGCAATTCATAGAATCATAGAACTGTAGAGTTAGAAGGGATCCCGAGGGTAATCTAGTGCAACCCCCTGCAATGTAGGAAACTCAACACACGGTCCTCCTATCCAAACTGAAGCCATACCAGGCCCTGCTTGGCTTTGCAAATGTGCTAGCAAGTTTATTGCTGCACCAAATGAAGATTCTGGATCAGGCCATATGAGCAAAGAAGGTTATAAGAGGGTGCACATCCAGCACCCATTTGCCCATTTCTGGATCTGGACCTTAGACATACTGCCAAACATATGACACCAGCTGTCATACCACCTATCATCACTTGAATAAGCTCAGGTGCTGTGTTTCTGCCTTAGTAGGTAAACAATTTTGAACCCAGCCTTCTATAGGTTTTGGGCTACAACGCCCAACCAGCACAGCCAATGGGCAGGGATGATGGGAGTTGTAGTTCAAAACCTTTGGAGGGCACCAGGTTGCAGAAGGCTGGTCTAAGCTCATATAGGGGCCATGAGTTTGGCATAATTTTTTACACTCAATAGCAACTGTGCAGCCTGCTACTGTGTACAGGCTGTGTTAGACCAATGCCAGACCCTCTTCCTTTTCTACTGTACAAATCTTCATCTTTTACTTTCCTAAATAAATAAATAAATGGTTAGATTGGGGCATGTATGTCCATTAGGTTCAATGTGGAGCTAAACATCTCTTTCATATAATTCGACAGGGCCTAAATTTGCTTAACTTTGTTTGGTTCATGCCCCTTGTTAGTGCAGGGGTAAGATGCATACAAAGAGTAGACTGGGGGCTTGGCAGAGCTGTTGGGAATTGGCACTGGATTGCAACAGCTGCTGTGTAGGATTCTGGCCTGCTTTGCAGAAGGAGCTTAGGGTAAAGACATACTTGTTAGGAACCCCTTGCTTGTCTTTCCAAGCCCATTCCTTGGAGCAGTGTTTGCAACAAATGTTGGGTTCCCAATGCCAGAGGGTAATCCTTTCCCACCAAGCTCAGAGCTTCTCAGAGATGGATCTCAGACACAGCTCTGTTGTCAGGGATCAGCTGGAGAACAGCTGCCTGTAGAAAAATCTTCTCAGTGTGGGTAGCAGACAGCAGGCCAAACGGGTAAACCCAGGAGGAGACCCACCCCAGAAAACCTGGCCAGGAGCCTTGACTGCAATGCTATCTTTCCATTCTGGTTCATTATCGTGCCGAACTTCCCATACAATATGGCCTCTCCTGACACACCCATGTCTTTTCTAAATTGCCACTTGCCAGATTCAGCTCATAATTGATAGCCTCTCTGCTGGACTGTTACACCAAGTTCAAAGGCTGAACACCCATCATTCCCACACACCCTCCTCTCACTCCTCCATTGAGGCCCTGTTCAATGGGAGAAGGACCTGTTGCCCCGGGTGTTGCTGGTCTCAGGTCCCCACTTTGGCTAAGCTGGTTGGGGCTGTTGGGAGTTGTAACCCATCAACTGTTAATCAATGATACCTTTTTGCTGTTGGCATTTATGGAGCAGAATTAAGGTAGCCTATAGCCTATCATACTTCTATCATAAAGCTCATGTCATCCATAGCAATGTTAAGCATTGTGTACTGCAGCTGTATGGAGAAAACTGGCCTGAATGACATTCACATAGACATAAGTGGTACCTCAGGTTAAGAACTTAATTCGTTCTGGAGGTCCGTTCTTAACCTCAAAACTGTTCTTAACCTGAGGTACCACTTTAGCTAATGGGGCCTCCCGCTGCTGCCGTGCCGCCACCATACGATTTCTGTTCTCATCCTGAAGCAAAGTTCTTAACCTGAGGTACTATTTATGGGTTAGCGGAGTCTGTAACCTGAAGCGTCTGTAACCCGAGGTACCACTGTATTTGAATAATGTGTGAGATGACTTCTGTGAAGTATGGTATTCCTTTATGGTGCACAGACTACCATGGAAGGATATCCTGGGCTTGATAACCAAAGAAAACGGAGGCTAAGTATGGAACATGCATGATGTCCATTCATATGAAAATATGTGTAGTGATGTGATGGCTGCTGTGGCTGCTCCTCATTGGTTTTCAGCGGTGTAGTTTCCTGAAAAATATTAGACTCATCATTTAACATAAATGGAAATTGGGCCAGGGAAATCTTTTTTAAAAGTTAAAAACAAAACCAGTCTTGGCTTATTCAAAAGAATATTGTGAGGATGTATGACTAGCAGATTACTTAACCCTGAAAGCACATTGCTAGTCAGCTTGGTGAAAAAAGGAAATGGATCCAAGGGAGAGGATGGAGGACCGCTGTAGCCACCCCCAACGACACGTTCTCAAGATGGAGGGTGAGGGAACAGCTGCAGTCGCCTGCGGCGCCTGCGCAATGTTTGCCATCTTGCCAAAGGTTGCAGGCAGCTTTACCTGCAGCAATTGCATGTTGATTGCCCTCTTAGAAGACAAAGTCCAGCAACTGGAGGAATGTGTAGCTACGCTCCAAAGAATTAGAGAGCTGGAGCTCTTCTTGGAAGCAACAGAGCACACCGTCTCCACCAAGGAGGAGACAGGGGACCCCCCCTGAGAAGGAGGCTAGTTCACCAACACAGGAGTCAGATATATGGAGAAATGTGACTCAAAGAAGTAGGAGGCCCAGGGTTCGCTCTGGTTGTTTAGAAATACACAATCGCTTTGAGGTCCTCTCCCCTAGCATGGAAGACGAAGAGCAGACTTCATTTGAGGATCTCTCCCTCATTACAGTCGATCAGGTATATGAAGACAAGCAGCAAAGTCAGTCCTCAGGGAATGTGCAGGCGACCTTGGAACGGACAGCTCACGGAATAACCCTGACCAGACCTAAGAGGAGGCATGTAGTGGTGATAGGGGATTTCCTACTGAGGAGAACAGAAGCAGTGATCTGTGGGCCTGACAAGATGTCTCGGGAAGTGTGCTGTCTCCCCGGGGCTAAGATCCAAGATGTAACTGAACGACTGCAAGGAATCATAAAACCCACTGACAAATACCCCTTCCTCTTGGTTCATGTGGGAACCAATGACACTGCAAGCAATAGCCTCCAGAAGATCAAAAGAGACTACGAGGCTCTGGGCAGGAAATTGAAGCAATTAAATGCACAAATTGTCATCTCATCTGTCCTCCCAGTTGAACGACGTGGCCCAGGGAGAGCAGGAAAAATAGTGGAAGTGAACAGCTGGCTTCGCAAATGGTGTAAACAGGAACGGTTTGGATTCTTAGATCACGCACTGCAGTTTCTTGAAGATGGACTTCTGGCAAGCGATGGGCTGCACCTCACAACGGTTGGGAGGAATGTTTTTGCCAAAAATCTCAGAAACCTCATCAGGAGGGCTATAAACTGACTAATGTGGGTGAGGAAGACAGTGCTCCTGAAGGTAGGAGTCTATCAATTGATGAAGATGATCATCCAAATGTCATAGACCAAATGGAGCAAACAGCACACAGACCTAGTGGTGGGAGAAAAAAATCCTTAAATAAGAGACACGGGGGAATGATTAACGGACTTCAATGTCTGTACACTAATGTGCAAAGCATGGGAAATAAACAAGATGAGCTTGAGCTCTTGGTACAGCAAACTAAATATGACATAATAGGCATCACTGAAACCTGGTGGGATAAGTCCCACGATTGGAATGTAATAATGGAGGGGTACAATCTATTTCAGAGAAACAGACCAGAGAAGAAAGGAGGAGGAGTGGCGTTATATGTCAGGGATGTGTATACCTGTGAAGAGATCCAAGATTTAGAACCTCAAAGCCAAAGTGAGAGCATTTGGGTCAAAATTAAGGGAGAGAAGAATAACAGTGACCTCATTGTGGGAGTTTACTATAGATCCCCAAGCCAAATGGAGGACATAGATGATGCCTTCCTGGAACAGATGGCCAAGCATGCAAAAGGAAGGGAGATAGTAGTAATGGGGGACTTCAATTACCCGGATATTTGTTGGATGTCAAACTCAGCCAAGAGCATGAGGTCAAACAGATTCCTCACTGGCCTTGCAGACAACTTCATTGTCCAGAAAGTGGGAGAAGCAACAAGAGGAACAGCCATTTTAGATCTGGTCCTAACCAATGTTGATGACCTGGTTAGTGGGGGTAGCAGTGGAAGGATCATTAGGCGCGAGTGATCATGCTCTTCTGAAGTTGACTATACAGAGGAAAGGAGCAGCCAAGCATACTAGGACTCAATTTCTTGACTTTAAGAAAGCCGACTTCATTAAACTTAGGGAAGTGCTGGGTGAGATCCCATGGACAGTAATACTAAAAGGAAAGGGAGTTCATAATGGCTGAGAGTTTGTTAAGAGGGAGATAGTAAAAGCACAACTTCAGGCAATACCAATGAGACGGAAACATGGAAGGTGCCTAAAGAAGCCAGGGTGGCTATCTAAAGAACTTTTAACTGAGTTAAGATTAAAAAAGGATGTGTACAAAAAATGGAAAAGGGGGGAAACCACCAAAGAGGAATTCAAACAAATAGCCAGCACGTGTAGACACAAAGTCAGAAAAGCTAAAGCACAGAATGAACTCAGGCTTGCTAGAGAGGTTAAAAGCAACAAAAAAGGCTTTTATGGGTATGTTCGTAGCAAAAGGAAGAACAAAGAAACAGTGGGGTCACTCAGAGGAGAAGATGGTGAAATGCAAACAGGGGACACAGAAAGGGCTGAACTCCTCAATGCCTTCTTTGCCTCAGTCTTCTCTGATAAAGAAAACAATGCCTAACCTGAATAATTTGGAGCAAATGAATCAGCAGAGGAAACACAGCCCAGAATAACTAAGGAGACAGTACAAGAATACTTGGCTAGTTTAGATGTATTCAAGTCTCCAGGGCCAGATGAACTGCATCCAAGAGTATTAAAAGAACTGGCAGATGTGATCTCAGAACCACTGGCAGTCATCTTTGAGAATTCCTGGAGAACTTTAAACTTTTTAAACTTTAAGTTTAATTTAAATCAAGGAGTAGATCTAGAGACGGTTTGGGATGCGGGTAAAGCCGTCATAAGAGGCTTCTTTATACAACAAAACGCATTCCAAAGGAAAATAAAGGAAAAGAAGAAAAGAGATCTGGGAGGAAATTAGAAAAAAGGAAAGGATCCTTTTCCAAAAACCAGATGATGAACTAATTAAGCAAAGTATAAAAATTTTACAGACGCAATTCTCCATGATAATAAATGAAGAGATAGAATGGAAAATAAAATGGTTGAGACATAGAAATTTTGAGTTTGCAAATAAACCTGGTAAACTTCTGGCCTGGCAATTAAAGAAGAAAAAGGAAGATAGAATTATCAATAAAATTAAAATTGAAGACAAATGGATTCAAGAACCGAAGGAAATTAGTAAAAACTTTGCTAGTTTTTTTCGGAAAACTATATAAAGAAGGTCCAGAGACTCTAGAAAAAATAATTGATTATTTGGGCAAAAATAAACTACCAATAATACCTAAGGAAAAAACTGAAATCTTGACCTCGCCAATAACAGCTAGGGAGGTGCAACAAGCTATACAGAGATCAAAATTAGGAAAGACCAGATGGTCTTCCAGCTAATTACTATAAAAAGTTAGAACAAGCATTATTTCTTCCCATGAAAGACCTAATGAATAATATTCTGGCTAATGGAAAACTTCCGAAAACCTGGAAGGACAGCTTTATTACTCTTATCCATAAACAGGGAACAGATGCCTCAAACATGGCCAATTACAGACCCATTGCACTGCTGAATAACGATTACAAGATATTCGCAGACATTCTTGCAAATAGATTAAAAATGGTGCTGAAAGAGATAATTCATAAAGATCAAACCGGATTTCTTCCTGGACGATTTATGCAATCCAATATTAGATGTGTGATTAATGTATTAGAATATTTGGATATTAAAATTGATAAACCAGCAGCTATTATGTTGGTAGACGCTGAAAAAGCTTTTGATAACGTGTCCTGGAAGTTTATGAAAAAATTAATGGAAGAAATCGGACTGGGAGAAAATATTTGTAAAGGAATAAATGCCATCTATTCGGAACAATATGCAAAATTGATCATCAATGGAAGAATTACTGAGGAGTGCAAAATAAACAAGGGAACCAGACAGGGCTGCCCACTGTCTCCACTGATATTTATCTTGGTGATGGAAGTCTTGAACAATCAGATAAGAAGGGATCAGCTTGTTAAAGCATCATTCTGGGAAACAAAACATATAAAATTAAAGCTTTCGCAGACGATCTACTTGTTATGACTGAAAACCCTAAAGAAAGTCTGAAAAGAGTGCTGGAACTGATTAAAGAATTTGGAGAAGTGGCAGGCTTTAAGCTGAATATAATAAAAACAAAAATGCTTGTTAAAAATGTAACCACAGAAGAAAAGGACGACTTAGAAAAAATATTGGGCCTGAAAATCTCTTCAAAAGCGAAATACTTGGGTATTTGGATCATCCCCAAGAACATAAACTTATTTCAGGATAATTACACCAAAACTTGGCTAGAGATTAGAAAAAACTTGGTAACCTGGAGAAAACTAAAATTAACATTTCTGGGTAGGATTTCCATTATAAAGATGAATGTGCTTCCAAAATTAATCTTTTTATTTCAAATGATTCTGATACTGGGTGAAGCAGGTTGTCTCAAGATATGGCAAAGAGAAATTTCCAAATTTCTGTGGGAAGGGAAGAAACCTAGGATTAAACACCTGATCTTAATAGACATAAAAGAGAGAGGAGGCTTTTCCCTACCCGATCTAAAACTTTACTACGAGGCAGCCTGTTTCACCTGGCTAAAAGATTGGTGCACGTTGCAGGATCCGGACCTCCTGGACTTGGAAGGTTTTGACAGCCGTTGGGGATGGCACGCCTACCTAATATATGGAAAAGCAAAAAATCATAAAAAATTTTACCAACCATATAATAAGAAAGTCACTCTTTGCTGTATGGGAAAAATATAAAGACCTGATGGAGCCTAAAGTCCCGTGGTGGACTTCTCCAGTAGAAGCCATAGCACTAAAACGGAAAAATACTCAGGGAAGCTGGCCAACATATAAAATACTTCTAAAAAATGAAGATAACCAAATAAAATTTAAAAAAATTGAGGAAATAAGAGAACACATTTCAGACTGGTTCCAATACCATCAGTTATTTGAAAAATTTAAGTCTGACAAACAAAAGGGGTTCTCAGTAGATATTTCCCGATTCAAATCTGATCTTGTAAGTTCTAAAAGAAAAACTCTTTCCAAAACTTACCGACTCCTCCTTGACTGGACAGTCAAGGAGGAGGAGGTAACAGTGGCAATGGTGAGGTGGTCCCAGGATTTTGGCCATTCAATAACCATGGCCCAATGGGAAAATTTATGGAAGATCAATTGGAAATTCACAAACTGTTACACGATTAGAGAGAACTTTCAAAAAATGCAACATCGATGGTATCTAACACCATGGAAACATTCAAAAATGTATAAAAATGTGTCAAGTAATTGTTGGAGATGCGGGGACTCAGGAACATTCTACCATATGTGGTGGACATATAGGAAAATACAGGTATTCTGGGAGAGTATACATGCAGAACTGCAAAAAATGCTAAAGATCTCTTTCAATAAAAACCAGAGGCCTACCTCCTGGGAATAACAGATTTGGATATTCCACAAAAGAGGAAGGGTATCTTTTTATATGCGACGGCGGCAGCAAGAGTTTTGATCGCAGCAAAATGGAAGAGTAATGAAATCCTCTCTATACAAGATTGGATCCAAAAGCTGACAGAATATGCCGAATTAGATGGTTTATCAGAAAAAATAAAGAATAAATCAAAACAGGAATTTGTTTCTAAATGGTAGGTTTTCAATGAATATCTGAAAAATAAATATAGTAGTTTAAATTCTGTTGCAGCATTCGAGGAACTTCAGTAATAGTTGCTAGGTAGATAGAAGAAATTAGATTTATTGATAATAAGTTTAATTATGAAAAAAATGTGTATTGGCAATAAGTAATATAAATTTGAAATATGGAATAGACGGGAAGTTGGGTCTTTAGTGTTAAGATCAATAGATGTTTTATTGTTTGCCAAGAAAATTATGTGTCTATGGTTATTTTTGTAATTTGTGTGTAATTTGGTATTTGTGTTTTTTTGTGTTTTTTTTCTTGTTGTATAAATAAATATTATTTAGGGGGAGAAATAAGAAATAAAAAAAGAGAATTCCTGGAGAACAGGTGAAGTCCCGGCAGACTGGAGGAGGGCAAATGTTGTCCCTATTTTCAAAAAGGGGGAAAGAGAGGACCCAAATAATTACTGCCCAGTCAGTCTGACATCAATACCAGGGAAGATTCTGGAGCAGATCATTAAGCAAACAGTCTGTGAGCACCTAGAAAGGAATGCTGTGATCACCAATAGTCAGCATGGATTTCTGAAAAATAAGTCATGTCAGACTAACCTGATCTCGTTTTTTGACAGAATTATAAGCCTGGTAGATGAAGGGAACGCAGTGGATGTAGCCTACCTTGATTTCAGCAAGGCATTTGACAAGGTGCCCCATGATATTCTTGTAAAGAAGCTGGTAAAATGCGGTCTTGACTATGCTACCACTCAGTGGATTTGTAACTGGCTGACTGACCGAACCCAAAGGGTGCTCATCAATGGTTCCTCTTTATCCTGGAGAAGAGTGACTAGTGGGGTGCCACAGGGTTCTGTCTTGGGCCCGGTCTTATTCAACATCTTTATCAACGACTTGGATGATGGACTCAGGGGCATCCTGATCAAATTTGCAGATGACACCAAACTGGGAGGGGTGGCTAACATCCCAGAGGACAGGATCACACTTCAAAACGACCTTGACAGATTAGAGAACTGGGCCAAAACAAACAAGATGAATTTTAACAGGGAGAAATGTAAAGTATTGCACTTGGGCAAAAAAAATGAGAGGCACAAATACAAGATGGGTGACACCTGGCTTGAGAGCAGTACATGTGAAAAGGATCTAGGAGTCTTGGTTGACCACAAACTTGACATGAGCCAACAGTGTGACGCGGCAGCTAAAAAAGCCAATGCAATTCTGGGCTGCATCAATAGGAGTATAGCATCTAGATCAAGGGAAGTAATAGTGCCACTGTATTCTGCTCTGGTCAGACCTCACCTGGAGTACTGTGTCCAGTTCTGGGCACCATAGTTCAAGAAGGACACTGACAAACTGGAACGTGTCCAGAGGAGGGCAACCAAAATGGTCAAAGGCCTGGAAACGATGCCTTATGAGGAACGGCTAAGGGAGCTGGGCATGTTTAGCCTGAAGAAGAGGAGGTTAAGGGGTGATATGATAGCCATGTTCAAATATATAAAAGGATGTCACATAGAGGAGGGAGAAAGGTTGTTTTCTGCTGCTCCAGAGAAGCAGACACGGAGCAATGGATCCAAACTACAAGAAAGAAGATTCCACCTAAACATTAGGAAGAACTTCCTGACAGTTAGAGCTGTTTGACAGTGGAATTTGCTGCCAAGGAGTGTGGTGGAGTCTCCTTCTTTGGAGGTCTTTAAGCAGAGGCTTGACAACCATATGTCAGGAGTGCTCTGATGGTGTTTCCTGCTTGGCAGGGGGTTGGACTCGATGGCCCTTGTTGTCTCTTCCAACTCTATGATTCTATGGAGATATACAGTAGCTGAACAGAAAGAAACATACTTCCTTTAAGAATGGGATTTCTACCTATTGGACTCATATTAAATAGGGTAACAGTGTTTAATTCTAAGGTGTAGAACTGAGACACTCTATAGGAATCTCTAATATGATCCTAACATGATGACACATAGTTCAACTTGACACTTAGAAATACACAGTGAGTGAAACGTTTCTGCCTTTTACTGTGCATTAAGGCCACATTCCTACACACACCTACCTGGGAGTCTCATCAAACGCATTGGGAATTAGTTCAGAGTAGACATTCACAGGATTACACGGTCAGGCTTGTTGATCATAAGATTTCTGATACTTACTTGAGAGTAGGCCATTTCTCTCAGTGGGGTTTACTGTCAAGTAAATGTGCATAAACTGGGCTGCATGCAGAACAGTTGATCAACTACAGTCTAGCCATGTATAAGCCAGCTTCACTTCAAGGTAATGACTGTAAAAACGGTTTCCTTGGCAAGGCTGCATTTAGTCCAATGCTCCTGACAAAGCAGGCTATGATGGAGATCACCTGTCCCTTCTCATATGGCCCCAGCAGTTGGTAGCCAAAAGGTATGATGCCTTTGGATGTGGAATATGGGGAAATCCATTGTGGGACAGATCTACCCACTATGAATTTGCCAAATACTTTTTAAAAAGTCACTCAGTTTTACTGTTCTTGAGTAAGTAGCAGAAGTCTAATCTATTGACTCAGCTCCTTCCTATGCAGCCAGCAATTCTGTGCTCCTAATTCTTCCTAAACTCCTAGTTTAACCGTTGGCATCATGGGCCACTCCCTGCCCGACTCCTCTTGCACCTGCCCTTTACCATTGCTGCATACCCTTTACCCAGGCTCCACTAGGCAATTTGCTGTCTGGCATGTGCCTCTTTTATAGCTACACTCTAAGGAGTGGGAAAGCCAAGATGGGGAGAGTGGGGGCGGGGGCAGAGAGGGAAAAGACAGGCACTTGGCTCTGCTTCAGTTGTGTGGTTCAAAGGCAAATATTTCTGCTGGGCAAGGGAAGCCTCTTCTGCTCTTGAAGAACACCGACAAGGCGGGGGGGGGGAAATACCCAGGCCTTTCACAACAAAGCAGCTCAGGCTGCTCCTCTGTGCCCTTGCAGTCACGGCAGGAGGCAGAGTTTTTAAAAGGTCTGCCACTGAACTTTGGAGAGAGGCTCGGATGGAACCAAAAATAGGGAAGGCCTAACAGTGACCGTAGGACGCAGGTGGCGCTGTGGGTTAAAGCCTCAGCGCCTAGGACTTGCCGATCGAAAGGTCGGCGGTTCGAATCCCTGCGGTGGGGTGCGCTCCCGCTGCTCGGTCCCAGCGCCTGCCAACCTAGCAGTTCGAAAGCACCTCCAGGTGCAAGTAAATAAATAGGGACCGCTTACCAGCGGGAAGGTAAACGGCGTTTCCGTGTGCGGCTCTGGCTCGCCAGAGCAGCGATGTCACGCTGGCCACGTGATCCGGAAGTGTCTCCGGACAGCGCTGGCCCCCGGCCTCTTGAGTGAGATGGGCGCACAACCCCAGAGTCTGTCAAGACTGGCCCGTACGGGCAGGGGTACCTTTACCTTTACCTTTAACAGTGACCGTGATGGGCATATAGAGCTATTGAGCTGCCATCACATAATCCTACAGAAAGATCCCAAGGGAGATGGTAATTTCCCTGCACCCCCTTTGCCTGATCATGACAGACAGGTAGAGCACAAGCTGACTGTTCTCCCAGTATTCATAATCACATCAAGGAAGTAGGTTAGTGGAAGCTGTCACTGGCTGCAGAGACACAATTTGGGATGACATGTACAGAGCGGCAGATGCGGCAGGGAAGCGAACAGGCGTCCGCAGCACACGGGAGGTCAACATTGTCTTATCAGACCACAGGAGAGGGATCCTCGGCCAACAGCAGCTCAGGGCAAAAGCGCTCCAGAAAAACTCCCCAAAGCCAGGCTTGAACTTTCTGGGAGGCAATGCTTCCCCAAGGAAGGCAGAGCTCAGCGTTATGGCAGAGGCAGAGAAGCAAAACCCAGCACTGAAGCCTTCTGTGCCTCGCCCTCGAATTACAGCAAATGCTGCTGGAGTCAAGTTACAAAATATAAAATTTGCTCCACCCACGAAGGCTAAAAATTGCTTGTTTGTCCCCAGCGAGTTTGGGGCAGGCTTGATGCTGGGCCTCTCAAATGAAATATTTTTATTTTTTTAAAAAAAAGAAGAAATAATGAGTGGCCTGGGGTGAGGTGAGGAGCTCCTGATCAAGTTTCTCTTTAAATGTAGCTAGTCTGGATAAGGGAGGGAGCCATGTGATGTGGGTAAACTTCTGCTGTTAAGAGAGCCATAAATAGGGAAGGCCTTTTACAGAACCTTCCCTTCTCCCATCCTGGCAGAGTTTGAAATAGATGGGATGGGCTTAATGACTGCTTGTAAGCTTGCCAAAGCGAGGCCTGGAGCAAAAAAGCTTTGGAGCAGCAACAGGGACTGGGAGGGAGGGAGGGAGCACACAGCTTAGCTGTGCTTTCCTGCCCTTCTGCAGCAGAAAAGCTAACAAGGCTGGGCTGGGAATCTTATCAGAGGCGCCATGTGCTCCCCTTTCTCTTTCTGCAGGCACACACATACACAAGACTAGCAAATGGCACAGACTCCCAAAGAAAGGAGGTGTGTGGGGGGGGGGGGAGCTGCTCTGACAGTAGTGGGTACGGCTGGCAGTGGAACACATGGAGGCCTGCCACTCAGCCTCTTCAGAGGAGATGCTAGAAAGCTTTTAAGCATCCATTTTCTCATTCTCTCCACATTCTCCTTCTGAATACGGCCTGATTAACACACGGCTGAACAATCCAATTCATAGCCTTAGGGTGCAGCAGGAGCCACACACCAAAAATAGCAGCAGGAAAGTTTCAAACTTGCAATTGCTGAATGCAAGAAGGCAGGAGCTGCACTGTGCTGCCAATTACCCACCTTGACAGAGGCCGATTTGCCTTCCAGAAAGAGAAGACAAACCACAGGCTCCATTCTATACTTCATGTCAATCAGCTGCCCAAAAGATGCATGCAAACCATCCTGGGCTTGCAGCATGCCCTAAGGTAGGACCTGTGAGTCTGCACTGCTGGAGTTAAAATAAGGCTTGTGGCAAGTTCAAGGTGAATCAATCTGTTGTTTCCAGGTGTGTGTTTCTTCTCTGCAAGAGCCTAATACACAACAAAGAGTCTTGTGGCACCTTAAATACGTAATGGCAAATGTAATATGGCAGATGCTTTTGTGGACTAGAGTCCATCCACTTCATTGAATGCATGAAGATTTTCCTGAATGGCTGGTATAGGCACATGTTTTAACTGATTTCAAGCTTGTATTTTTCTCTTGCTGTAACCTGCCCTGGGACTTTATGGTGGATAACATACATTCTTTTTGGGGTAGTGATGACAGTAAACGATGAGGTCAGAGGGAAATGCAGTGCAAAGAAGTGCAATGGTCATTCCATTACTAACACTGATAAATCACAAAGATTGTGTAGTCCAATCTTCAGTTTGTGAAGATAGTAAACATAGCCTTAAAAATCTAAACATTTGAAACTTAATTTTGTCTTACTTACAGTGAAAATGTTAAAAGGGTGTAGAAAATTGGAAAAATGTGACATTAACATGGCTGGTCAGAATAGCAGTAAGAAAAGAAAATATCACACCCAAGGTTCTTGAAGATGAAAACCCCACACACTCACTGGCCTGGGCTCCCCAGAAGGGAAGATGGAATCCTGTGTGTTCTATATAGCAGCCTTCACCAACCTGGTGTCCTCCATATAGGTTTGGACTACAATTCCCATAATCCCCCGTCAGCACAAGCTAGCTGTGGCTGATGGGAGTTGAAGTCCAAATATGCCTGGAGGGCACTAGGCTGACAAAGGCCAATATACAACATAATCGTAGAATCAATTCTGAACATTCTTCCAGACACTTAACGTGATAAAGAAATGCCTTCTCAGATCCGTTCTTGCAGGAAGAGGGATCCTTGTGTGGAGAGCCAGTGAGGAGGTGTGGGAAGTACTGGACTAGGATCTGGGAGATCAATATTCAAATCCCTACTCAGGGTTGTTGTGAGGACAGAATGGAGACGGGGAGAAGTGTGTACCCCACCTGGAGCGCCTTGGAGGAAAGGTGGCATATAGAAATAATAATCATAATGATAAAACATTCCTGGTGCGGCGTCATGCCAGTGATGGGTGGGAACAAAGGCAAAAAAGAAGTTGGTGCAGTGGACACTTGAGGTCAGGATGAATCAGAGGTTTGCATGTACCGAGATTTCCAGCCAGGGAACAAAGAGGTCTGGTCACAGTTCAAGGCACATTCCAGTCAGGCAAAGGCGGTCGAGGGAGGGTATGGAGGAGCAGGATTGGAGACAAGTACGGCCTGAGAACAAGCGTGTCCAAAGAAGAGCCCAAAGACCAGGCAGAGATGCCTCATTTGGCCCCCAGGCCTGAGGCGTCTCCACTCATCCCATGCATCTCTGTGAGCAGAGCAGAATGCAGAGATGTGCTCTATCCAGGGAGAATCTTTATAATATGCAAGCACCCGCTCTCCCTGCCTATACCCATTATTATGACAGGCATTTTACTAGTTAATAAATCATGGCTAACTTAAAAAACTAACCACAAACCAGACACATTTTAGGAAGATAGCAAAACAGTAAGCAGAGTAGCTAACAATACATAAGCAAACCATCAACAGTAACTTAGAAGGAACTTCTGAATCATTCCTTGTATGTTGCAGTGCAGTTTGGCATATCCAGGGCCTTGCAAGGGCACATAACACAGTAGACTGTAGCACTAGATTCACTTCAATCCAGCAAGCCAATAAAGTTTACCAGTTTCCAGAACAGTGCTTGAAAGCAAGATGCACACAGAATCAATAGAATGTCAATCTTACTGACTGCAAGTCCATACCTACTACACATAAAATGTATAAATCATCACAGCTTTTTGCTCTATCACCAGCTGAGCATTTGAAATTTCAGCTGCAAGCTGAGTTCTGGTCACATGGTATTGTTTCAGGTTCCTCTGAGGATGAGCAATGTTTGAACCAATATGAATTTTGCATTTGTGAGCAAAGGAACGGCAATGCCTACCAATTAGGTTAAATGTCACAGAGAGATTTGCAGAAACTGATTTAACTTGCACGGTGTGCAAACCAGTGATGGAATTGGATTGCACATCTTGCCAGAATTCCCTCATCTTTTGCTGGTATGCTTAAACTCATTGATTAATGTGGTTAAAGTGTTTTGGGAGTACTCTGCACCTGGCTAACCATGGCAGCTTTCACCACTGGTTTAAAAACAAGTACAATATAAGGCAAGTTATTGGTTCAAAGGAGATTAAATTAAAGATGCCTTGAGACGAGGTTGGTGACTTTTAACAACAACTGTGCATTAAGTTTTGCGGATAAATAATAATAGTAAGAGCTAGTGCTGCCATGAATCATGTCATGCTGCAGTCTTTTTAGAGGTGGTTATGTTGAATGGCTAGTGTGCAACTGCTGTCACACAGGAAGACCTCCATAACTGACTTTTGGCTCATTTCTGTGACTGCTTTACTATGGCCATTAAATCATTTCAAAATCCTACCTGTTCTATGTGTTGTTGGTCCTCAAGGATAAACATATCTGAAAAATCATCTGAGTACAGGCTAATTTCTTCATCACTCGTCCTGTTGGTGTTGTTCATTTTAAAATTACGAGCATGTTTAAATCTCACTCAAACAAGTAGGTTGGTATTGTGTGGATGAAAACTGGAACCACAGCAGGGAGAGGGTTAACCTTTGCCTGCCACACCATGGTTCCAAAGATCATGCCCTTTAAAGTGTGTGTGTCTGTAGGACAAGCATGCAAAACCAAGCAATGGGTTGTATCCAAAGTAGAGCTATGGGACTTGTTTTGTCAATGCAAGGATTTCTGCTTGCACAATTGAACTTTCCCCTCTCTTTTGCCCACCATGCTGCCGCAAATCTGTTCTAAGGGTTCCCCCAATCCTCCAGAAAAGATGTGGAGAGGGCACAGATGGGAAGAAGTTCCATCGTGCAAGCAGAAATCCTTGTACTGATGGAACAAGTGCATTGGATACTGTTCTATGCGTTGTATCTAACTCAGAGCATTGAAATTAATGGTACCAAGTTAGCCATGTCTATTGATTTCAATGGGTTTCCTCAGAGTGTGGCTAATGTTAGTTACAGTTGGAAGCTAAAGGAGAATGAAAAGCACGGAAGTTGAGATGAGATCAGTGAAATTGTTTTGGATGTAACCAACAATGCCACTAGCTCCAGAACACAAATGGATTGTGCATTATAACCTTGCACGCCCTGATCCTATGCATTTACTCATAAGTAAATCCCACAGAGGGTTTAATCAGATTTGCTTCCAATTGAGTGAGTATATACAGTAATTTTAACCAAGCAGCATATACATATTTAAGAACATAAGAAGCTGCTCAATGTCCGTCCCCCTGTTCTCAGCATGGCCAACTAGACTTCTGCAGCAACAGGTATTCAGAAGCAAACTGCTGCCACCCATAGGGGCAAAGCATAGCCACCATGGCTAGCAGTCACTGATAAGGCAGATTCATGCATGATAAAGCTAATTCTTTTTTAAAGTCATCCAAGTTGGTGGCTATCACTGCTTCGTTTTTTTAATCTTCTAAGGGACTTACTCTTTAATACGTGAAATCTGGTCTGCAGCCATAGTGTGTTCCTGTGTACTCAGTTTCACTTTGTTCAATGAAGCTTACTCCGCAATAAGGCTTGAAGCCTTAACAATGTAGAAAAATATTAGCTAGTGCAGGTAAAAACCCATTAAAAGCAAATACAAACAGCTAAGTGTCAGTGACTTTTATGTGCAGGGAGACCACTTTCCTATAGAATTGAAACTGTGGTACGTTAATACTCTAGTACATCTCATTTTATTGATATTTATTACTCTAGCTCAGTAATTTTAGGGTATAGAACAGCAATTGAGATGTTAAAGAAATGGCTAGATGTTTCAAACGTGTTCCCAGTCTGAATTATAGAAAGGGAACAGGAAAACTGTAAACCTTGAATCAAAGGAGTGACAGTTAAATGTTCACTATGCAGCAATATAAATTAAAAAGGTGGCTATGAAGTCCAATTCTCTCCTACCCTATACCTTCTCCTAAGCCAGCATCTTGCAAATCTCTACTAAGGCTGTTGCTCTAGTCATCGGCAGGGAGAAACCCATTCTTCCACTGCTAAGAGGGCGGAAAGCCAGCAAAGGTATGAGGCCATAAACTAGAAAAAACGAAAACACCACCCAGTATTGCTTTTACACAGTACAGTTGTCCTTGGATGACTTGGGACTCTTACTGGACTAAGAGATTTAAATTCATGTTCAGCCAAGAACACACTGGGTAGTCTTGATTAAGGGCTGCAATCTTATACCCACCTAACTAGGAGTAAGCCCCATTGTACTTATCATGTACATCACCATACCTCTATTTCTCTTCTGTAAAATGGGACCTAGTGATCTACAAAATAGGGTTGTTATGAGGATGCATAAGAATTGAGACGCACTTGACAAAACAACATAACATATATTTGTAACATATATGGAGAACGGTGCCTTGGTATTTGAAGGCTGCGACTCCACGAATCTTTTATTGGTTTGACACTTAAAATAATTCTTTCCAGTAACGCAACCTTTGTACCACTTGTCAACTTCACTCTGACCTTTTTCTTTTTTTAAAAAATGGAGAAATAAATCTTTCTTTCATCACTGGGGAGGATTTAAGCAGATACCATTGTGCTTTGTTTCTCACATCTCCTAAACTGTAAAATCTTTAAGCCAGTAATGAGTATACAGTCTTGAATTGTGCAAAGCAGAATGGAGCTCACTTACCGCACTCAACAGAGCACCTTCGAGCTCAATGGGATTCTTCTACTGCACTTTCTACAGCTTCTTTTCCAGTCTGAGCTTCCTATGTTATGGGAATATTATGTGCTGGGAACCCAGAGGGGTCTAATGGAAGAGCTCACTAGCCTCTGCGTTTGTAGTAAAGTACACTGGTTTATTTAGTTGATATGTTTCTTTACAGAATGCAGAAAACACATTTTTAAAATAATTATATAAGGACATAAAAACACATCAGTGGTTGGTGAACACTTTTAATACAAGATTTTCTCCCACCATTACAGTGTCTAGTGGCATAAATAAACAGCACTGGTGCTTAGGGGGAAGGCGGCTGATGAGAATGCCATTGTTATTATTCTGTTCACTGCCCCTTCGCCTCCAGTTTCTATGGTGACAGGTAGGCCCAGGCCTGAAACCGTTTGCGCTTGCGCATGACCATTATAAAGTGGCATCAGTTGCTAGGGACAACGGCACTGTTTGGAAGGCCCTTCTAACTTGCAGCATTTGGGCTTAGGAGGCTGTGTGTGTTGATAACTTGGAGACATCTGAATTGCAGGCCTGCCAGTATAGATTTTGGCACTGTGCTGCCATGGTCGCTAGCTTGTGGGGGGAGGCATTCTTACAAACGTATTTCTAGTGTCTGTTCAAAAGCAGTCTGCCCTAAGTGGTTCCACTTAATCCCTTTCCCTTCAACCAGCTCTCCTGTGTGAGGAGCAGAATCCATTGCTTCTCCTCATCTGAGACACACACCAACTTTCAAGCACTGAAGGGATAGAGGAGAGGTGTGGTGTTTTTTAAGGGGGAAAAAACTTTGTAGGGCAAATCTATACCTGTCAAACTAGACAAAGGCTAAACCTGAAGCATTCCTTACAGTCGCCCTCACTTCAACACAAACCCCTCCAGCCCACCTCAGGGGGCAGAAGCAGAGTGCAGAACTATATGGGGCCACAGTCAAATTAACATTTGTTTTAATAGACAAAATCCTATTCAAGTAGTCAAAAAAAGGCTTGATGGGAAATGCCACCCTAGCAAGTTCAGAGGTGAAGGTCATTTTAGCCATTCATCCACTAGTGTGTCAACTGGCCATGTCAGCACACCATCATACTTTGCAAAACAGTCAATATGGCTTAAAAGTGTCTGCTTTGTGTGCAAAGTCAGCCAGAGGCTGCCCAGCCCCCAGCCAGGGGATGGACTAATTATTGCAAAGGGCTTTTCCTCCCTCTAATGTACCAAAAATAGTCTCAAATGGACAAGAAAAAATTAATAACTCATGCTTAAAATCATTTTGTTGAAAGGGGGGGGGAGAGAAAGGCATGGGGGGTGACCTTGACAGTCACTCCAACTTCCCAGGAGAGACATGTGGAAGTTCGTTTTTTAAAAAGGCAAGAAACCTAGACATGGCTCTAATATTTAAAAACAATGACTATGAGAGACCAAAAAGAAAGGGAAAAAAATCCAAAATGAGCAAAGCAGTCAGTCCCGTTGAATTGATACTAAGAAGCTAAGCTCATACAAACTGCTGGCAGCATTACCATTTTTAATCACTTTTTTTTTTAATAAAACAATTTGAGGCTGTATCAAAAATTTAGTAAAAAATTAGAGCTGAGAGTTCACTGATTTTCGCTATGAACTATTTCTGGCGTGCACATGTTTTTTGTTTTATTTTGCCAACCGCCAGACAGCTACTATTGCGTCTGTGTGTGTGCAGAGGACAGCAGTGAGTGATCGGGGGGGGAAGAGGGACTGTTCCAATACTGTGGTCCAGGAGGAGTCTTGATGTGAGGAAACTGCATTACACTACATAAAAATATTGCATCTTCACCAAAATATCTCAAGAGTGTTTCGAAAGCCAAAGGATGCCTTCCAGATGGAAAAACCTCAGTGCAGCACCATGACCCTTGCAGCCTGCAGTTACCACTGTTGGGGCCCCGGTTTCCAAAAGGCAGCAAATGCTGCTACATAGCTAGATTCAACCCTCTCTCTCTCTTCTTTTTGGTAATTGCAAAGAGCTCTCCAAACGCCATCCCTTTTTCAGAAACCTACGGCTATCGGCGTGGCATCAGTCCAGCAATGGCAGGCTGGAGCAACAAGAGCTCGCTCTACAGTTTGCAAAAAGGACCCCAGCTGATGACTGAACTGTATAATGTGTGAAAAAATAGGATTCCTTTGATTAAAAAAGACGGTCCCTCAGCCTGACTGGCATTGGAAACACCCCTGGAGCTTATTTGTAGTAAAGCATTTCCCCTCCCCCTCCCCATTCTATACATACAAGTTTAGGTAACAGCAATTAAATGTAAAAACTTAACATTGACCTCAGAAAGTCCTCCGGTTTTAATTTTTTAGGCTACGTTTTATGTTATGCCCTGTAGCTAGACACACGTGAAATAGAAAAAACAGTACAGTTAGTTTTAAAGGCAAACAGCAGAGACCCAGCGTGCCACCCCTAGCGCTGCCTGCATGTCCAGCCATTCTCCCTTTGCACAAGATGCTTCGAGACGCCTGCTGTCAGAAATACTTTTTGAGCCAAGTAGATTCCCCCCCCCCTCTATGAATAAACAAAACAAAAGCTGTTAGGCAAAAATAAAATCAGTGTCCCGAAAATTCCACAAGCACTGTGGTGTAGCAAACGCATTCGGAGAGAGGGCCTGCCGGGACCGGGCTACGTTTGAGCTTATGTATGTTGGTTTCCTAATTGGTAACGGATTCGCAGGCCACCGACCCCTACAGACAACACTGGTGTGGAACTATAGGCCCCATCTCCGCAAGCGCCTCTTGTTCATTAAGGGGGGACGTAGGGAGGTGGAGACCTGTATGGGGTCATGTTCTTCGGACGGGAGCCTTTGCCCTCCATGGGTGCTGTAAAGGGAGGGGGTGGCTGGTAGGGCGGTGCGTTGGGGTCTTCGTCTCGCAGTGGCGTGTACTCTCCTATGGTGTCTTGGTTGAGCGGGGTGGTTTCTGGCATATTCTGATTTGGGTACTCTGGGGGCGGGAGAGGGGCTTTCTCCTCCTGTAGAATCAGCGGCATGCTGGAGGAAGGGGGAGGCTTGGAGTCATCCAGCTCATCGGCAAAGATGATGGGCACTCCCTTCTTGATAAAAGTGGCTTGATCTTCTATGGTGAGCTTGCCTTTCCTCTTCTTGCGATAGCAAATCATAGCGATGATCCCAGCAATCAGCAGGATTGCTGCCACCACCACAGCGGGGATGACCGTGTGGAGGTACACATCGTCTTCGCTCGTCTTTTCTGGATCCCGCGGAAGCACAACTGTAGGCGGTGCCATTGTAGGAAGTCCTTCTCTATAGAAAGGAATAAACTGGATGCGTCCGCAGCTACCAGCACCAATAACGGAAATGTTCTTAGCCGGGAACTCTGGCGCTAAGGCATTCTTGAAAGCGTGGCTTGGCTTGCCAGAATTATCAGCAATTTTTCTGCTCATGGTGCGAATCATCTCTTTGGGGCATGGATCCAAAGGCAGAGTATTGTTTGTCCACTCAACTACAATGGAGCCGTTGACAATGTTTTCTATGGTAATAGTGCTACTGTTTCTGTCTCCGAGGGCAAAAGCCAACTTCTTCACCAACAAAATTTTCTTATGAATGTCATTGACAACTGTAGTATAGTCTCCCTCTAATGCGGCTTTAAATTTAACGGGAGGCACCTCCTCGGCTCCAAGACCATGGACAAATATTTCAAATGCATCCACTGTTGAAAGGCCCCCTTTGTCTGTGGCATGCATGAAAAATTCATGCCTGCCTGAGTGTGTGCGATTGGGTAGTCCATACATTAGCTGACTAGTGCTATTGAACTGCACCCACGAGTTTTCTTCCAGCGGCTTCTCATCTTCTAGTTTCATGGTCAACTGCAGTTTATCAGTGGTGGTATCTTCCTTGTCATAGAAAGTGTCTGAAGGTATCTTGAGTTCAAAGTACGTGCCCACCCAGGCATCCACCCTGTCAATATGGTTTTTCAGTTCTGGCGGATCATTGGGCACACGAGGAGTTCCAACTGTAGTGGTGCGTATGCGAGTTGGTGGCGAAACTCTTTCTGGTGGAATGAAGGGTGATTTAGTAGTCCCGGGAGTCTTTGGAGGTCGAGGAATTTTGGTGGGTCTGGGAGTTCTTCGTGTCGTGCTCGTATCGGTGGTTGATGGTGTGGACGGTTTTGGCGTAGTTCTTTTTGGTTTCTTTGTTGTGGGCGGTGTAACTGCTGCAGTAGGTTCAACTTGCCCCGTCACTGTTGGCCGGATCTGGACAGGGGTAGTAGAAACTGCTTCTATCATTCTGGTTGGCTGAATCGGTCCAAGGGTTGGTGTCTGAACAATAGCACCTCTTGTTCTAATAGTAACGGTGGGTTTCCTAGGCAATGGAACAGGCTCTCTTACTGGAGGAGCTGTTGTTTCAGTGGGAGGTGCAATGGCTGGGGAAGTGGGTGTAGGAACAATTCTAATTGGTGGTTCTTGGAGGGCTGTTGTCGGAGGTCCAACAGCAGTCACAGGGGTTGGTGTAGCATTAATCTGCCGCCTTATTCTCTTTGGAAGATTAGGCTTCTTGTTCGCAATGTGCCAGCCAACCACGGGGTAGCCAAGATGAGCAGACATTGTACCTTCCTTAGCTGGAGATTCAACATTGCTTATGTTTGGGACACTATTCTGGCTCAAAGAACAGCCTAGTTTCCAAGATAGTAAGGCTCCATTTTCCACCACTTTCTTTGCGTTCCCTGGGCCAGCCATGAAGGCTGACATGTCAAAGAGTCTATTATTTACAACGGGAACCAATTTCATGTTATAAAGTTCCACTTCTGAGAAGGTTTTCATTCGGTTTAAAAGTTCAATCCTCTGCTTTGGTGTCATTTTTGTTAAGTCAGCATCCAAAATTACAGTCAAAATAGTGACTGGTTCCTCTGCGCTACACACAAACGGTGCTACTTCATTCACATCTTGTGAAGCCACCCGTACCGACTGAGGTTCATTATGATCTTCAGGGTGAACCTCAATGGAAAAGACATTGGTGGTTTGGGGCACGTAGCTTCCATTAGATACCAGATGCATTGAATTCACTGAGATATAATGAATGCCTTTATCTGTATCAAGCGGGAGACCTTCCAAGGTGCTACTCTCTGGTTCCCAATGCAACCAAGAAGGCAAAGTTTCTTTCCCAGCTTCGGTAATCTATGAAAGAGAAAGAAAGAAACTGTCACAGGTAGTTACAACATTCTTTAGAAATAAGTATAACAGTGAACTCTGGTCTTTAAAGTTTGTGCAACAGGCGTTTAAGAACCCCTCCAGCAAGTACACATTGAATGTAAATCTTGAGCAGTAGCTCAACTTGATAGGTCAAGGTGATTGAAAACAACCAAGTTAATAAATTAAAACAGGATTGAAAACAGACACTCACTTGGTTGCCTAGGGCCTAGGCTGAGCCCAAATCACCTACAGGTGACTAGGTAGAGAAACTTTTGCTAAAGGTAATGTTGGCTCTTTTTGCTTTTTGACTCACTAATTTTATTTATTTATTTAATTCAAAGGAGCCCAGGGTGGTAAAACAAGTGATAAAACCATAAAAACATCTTCAAAACAATTTCAAGATAGATGCAGATGGGTAAAAAAATTAACTGAAAAGGCTTGTTGAAAGGGGACGGTCAAATAGGTACCAAAAGGTTTTTCCTAATAATTAAAAATGATCAAAGTCGTGCACTCAGTGTGTCTAGTGTGTTCCAATGTAGACAGAGGACCCTGATTTTTCACTGCTTCTTTACAGTATGCCTAGCCATTTTCATTAGGGCAACAAGAGCAAACACAACGTTCTACTAGAAAAGTGAAAAGATACATACTGTGCCAAAGGGCCACCAGGAGCCAGAAAGAATAAATAAGAGTCCCTTTTTAAGGTTCCTGCTGGTGGTTCTGTTAGACCAACTTTATTGCTTCAAATATACATAATTGAAACACTCTGGAAAAAGTTTTTCAGAAACTTAAGGACACCAGTTAAGGATTCAAGTGTACTAAGGTCTCCTGAGACCTTTGTATTCAGGAACAGAACACTTGATTATATACTTTCTCATAAGTAACTTTGTTGCATGACATGCGGCAGCGGTTAGTTCTCAGAGTCCAATTACATATATGAATGTATACTCAAAATCCTCTGGCCTACTTTAGGAAGTGGAAACTTAATGTAAGAAAAAAAAAGAAAAAAGCACTCCCATATGTCAAAAAGGATCTTATTAGAGGTCACTGCACCTAGTTCCTCCTCTTTGATTCCTGTTCCTCATTTCTTCCATTTCCCCTCAATCCTGTATTTCTTGGTGTTGTGGATAGGAAGGAAGGAAGGAAAAGAGGCATGGATGAAACCTGTATACTTTTGTTGGTTTCATGGGAAGCCATGGGACCCAAAATATCAGTTAGCAGTCTGTAGGTTTACTGGGATCCTGCTTTTTCTATAGCCATTTGTTATCAGAGTAACTATCTGATAGCATGCCAAGCTGAGTTTTCCTTCTTCAAAATAGATGGGAAAGCTATATAAAATCTATTTCTGAGTGAATTCCTGTATGCTTTGAAACCAAGAGAGTCCCAGCAACCATCCTAGAATCATAGAATCATAGAGTTGGAAGAGACCACAAGGGCCATCGAGTCCAACCCCCTGCCAAGCAGGAAACACCATCAGAGCACTCCTGACATATGGTTGTCAAGCCTCTGCTTAAAGACCTCCAAAGAAGGAGACTCCACCACACTCCTTGGCAGCAAATTCCACTGTCGAACAGCTCTTACTGTCAGGAAGTTCTTCCTAATGTTCTAGAAGGAGGCAGCGGCACCATTTTGGTTCCATTTCAGGCAGCAAAACATTTTATGACTGCTCTATCTGTGATCTTTACAGTGCATGGTGCACCTTCAGTATTAAAATAATATTTTAAAATAAGTAGCAATGTTGATTTGGTGTCTAGAAACTGTATCCAACAACAGGGTCATCTTATTTTATTGAGGTTTGGTTTTTTTTGCATTCCAATGTATTTTTTAAATTGTTTTATTGGGGTTTTGTTTTTTGCATTACAAGGTATTCTGAGCCCATGACTAGAATCTGGGTCTTTCTAGGTACAGTTCCAAATGACTTTGCTGCAGTCTAGTACACAGCTGTGATTAAGCTCTCAGAGTAAAAGACATTTTTGTTTCTCTAAAGGTCTGTAGAATTCATATATATTTCATGATTTGCCAAAACTCAAATTTATACTCTGCTGCCATACAGCCAAAATGGATCCACTGCATATGTACTGTACCTCCCTCCTCTTAAAAAAATAGGAAGCAAAAGGGGAAACATAATAGGTGAACAGAAAAAAATAGGTGAACAAAAAAAATACTACTTCCATAACAGATAGATATCCCAATCCCAACTTGTTTCAGACTGTACAGTCATTTTCCGGGGAAATATTCAGTGTAAAGAATAGTAATTCAGTTGTATCTGCCTTAAGATGGTTCGCATTTAACTAATATGATACATGCAAACTGAGCCTAAATTATGAAAATACTCTCTGATTCTGGCAAATTGCAAGTATTGTTTAGCCCCCAGAACAGCTAAAGTTGAGGAAACAATTACATTTCAATATCAACAACATTATACAACACACATTTTACAAAAGGAACAATTAAATACTTTTTTTGGAGAAAAATTACATGAATCACTACAATAGATAATGGTTTAGATTTAATTTAGATAGCTGATTGCAACCAGCAGTTTTGATTTTATTTTTGGTAAGTGGTGTGTTAACAAGGTAAGGTAAGAAAAAAGATGAATACCACAGATAGGTGAATGGAAAAGTTTGTTTTCTCAGAAAACTTACAGTGCAATCCTTTATGTGTCTACCCAGAAGAAAGCCATTTTCATTTTACTCTATAAAAGCAGGTTGCAGCCTGAGTGTAACACTTTTGTCCCACTGACATCAATGGGAGAATTAAGCAAATGCTAAAATTCATGATTTAAAAAAATGTTTACTTCTGGCCAGCTCATTCCCCGTTTTTCTACAAATACTGCCAACCACCTGCAAACATCTCAGTAAGCAAAATGCTATCTATGCTAACTCCTTCTGTTTTGGGTCCTTTATATTAACATTCTGTGATATCACAGCAAGGCAGCCCCACTGAGAACATCTTCAGTCAGGGGATAGTATCTGCTAAGTGCTGAATATACTGCTCCCTTTTGAGGATTCATGTTTTTTTTAAGTAAGGAGAAATTTCAAAGTGTATGCCCAATTCTAGAAATGTTTCAACCATGTGCCTTCTTCCTCTTTTGTTCACTGCAGTCACTGAATCAGTTCAACAAAGCAAGGAATGCAGTTAACGTTCTTCAGCAAGAGTAAACTCCAGTTTGGCAGGATGACAGCCGAGGCCAGCAGTCACACAGTGTGAGCCACATCTTAAATTTAAGCCTCTTACCTTGTCAAGGTACCATATGTGGAAGTGCTTATAGAATATTTCACACTTCCTTACTGCAACTTTAAACCTTACTGAGGTAATGCTTGTATTCAATTCTGTCAAAATCACATTGCCAACTGAAGAGACACAGTACTGGACAGATTTTAAATGGCTATCATTTTAGAAATTAGGTGGAAGGATGAAAGGACATGAATTTGATATGCCTGACTCACAAGCAGAAATGTAGTTAAGTCTCGAGGTGATACTGCATAGAAATATTTTATACTTGGCATCTTTACAGCACTTTGAATATTTCAATAATATATGTGAAGCTTCTTAGTTTTTACAGTGGGTATCAAAGGTAAGCCAGTATTGCTACTATCCACAATACTGTATTTTCTGTAATTATAAGTTCTTAAAACGTTTTACTGTTCTATTTTAAATTGTACCCTGCCCTGGGACCTTAGGGTAAAGGGCATGTTGTGGTGGTGGTGGTCAACAGCAGTGATTTGAGTGAGGCCAACTAGTGAATTGCAGAGGCAAAGTCTTCCCAGTGCATAGCTTACATCCTTAGATCTGAAACTCTCTATTGCCGCTGGAGCTCTACTCTGCCTTTTATCTGTGACAGACTTTGGGTAACAGAAGCAAGAAAGCCAATGAAAGCTGGCAGAGTGCCCTGTGGGCACTAAAGCTGAATACTAGGAAAATGAATCCCCCATGGTTTCCAAGTATTAACATTATCACTTGAGAGGTGCAAATGATTTTTTTGGAGGGAAGCACTTTGGTACTAACCCAGCCCAATACAATAGTTAAGACCAAGAAAGGAACTACGATTTGCAGGTATCTAGTGTTACATGTGAACTGGATCAAAGACAGATACACACCTTCAATTTCTAATTGAATAATAAAGCCAAGAAAGAAAGACAGACAACAACAAACTTATTTCTGCTTCAGCTGATTATTACTATTTTCAAGAAGTATTCAAATTTGAGGGGCAAAGATGAGTAATATTTCCCGCATGATGCTAAACAGGAATGAAGCAACAGTATGTTGCTTCCCTCATAAAACTAAAGCAGCTTTGCAGAACTTCCTCACACTAGAGTTAAGTGCATTTCATACTATGTAGTATAGTATTAGGGCCTCTTCAAAAAGGAGACATGCAGCTCAAAATTCTAACACCAGACCTTTATGACAACCACACTGTACGTTTCCCTGCAGCATCCACACAAACATGACTATATAATATGTATAACTCTGGACAGAATCTGAAACACGCCAACCACTACCGGTGCAGGTTATGTAACTGAGCTCCAAAAGGCAAATGCAAGTAAAAAGAATACCAAGTATGGATTATGCACCAGACACTGTTTATGTATGGGACTGGTGCCCTTTTGCTCATCCTTGCCCCAAGAGTAGCAGATCACTGACAATTTAGGCCAATTTAAATATACACAGATTTCAATTTCTTTTCTTTACTCCTTAAATATACACAGATTTCAATTTCTTTTCTTTACTCCTTCCCCGATAATCAAAGAAGATGGGAGACAAAGCCAATCTCAGATAGTGAAAAGTGCAAGATAACTTTCTAGCACCATAATTTTGCCAAAGTATAAACCAGGGTTAGTTTTTCCATAATATGTTGCCAATGCTGCAGCTGTGAACTTAAGAAAACCCCTGCAGGATCAGAGCAGCCGCCCATCTACTTGTCACTCTGTGCTTCAGATGCATCTGTGTGTCAAGGGACTATTATTTTGTTAATGCCTATTTCCACAAACAAACAAATCCCATATACAGTAATTGCATCCTCACACAGTAAACTTTGCAAGCAGTCAGACTATGGCTTTAACAAACACAATATTTTTTACTAAGATTTCACATACAAATATAAACCCAAGAAACACTTTTCTAGTCATACTGCATATATTGGCCAGAATATGTAGTGGAATCTAGAAGAAATTCCATGGTTAAGGCCTCACTTTGGTGTGTACAGACAAGTGGCTACATTAATTCCTAAAAAGTGCATGGCTGTGTTTGTGATATTGCCTCCCCATGCTATCTTAGTAGAATAGAAAGATATTCAAGCCTAAGATGACTACAGATGGATAGATGAAAGGAGGCAGGAAGGGAAAAAGAAGCTAAAAGGCAGAGAGTCAGGTCACTAAAACCTAGGCAGATTGCATGATTCTCAGATTATCATATCAAGACTCCTATACAGCTGGCTACTTTTAAGAAAGGACTTTTACCGCTGATTTTGTTTTTCTGAAAACTTACAGCTCTGAACACAAACTAATAAGGGTTTGTTTTTGAAGGATACAGTCCTCTCAAAACAAGAAAGCAGAGGCTTGGAAAAGCGTGTTATTTGCATATTTGAAAGCTATCGAAGAACTAACTGAAAGATAGCAGTGTTCACCATGCAAGAGAATCAGGTTAGTCAGTTACACCAGAAAGAGCCAAGCATGTCTCTCTCAGTCACCATTCTGCTTTCGTCCATTCAGTTGTCTAGTGAAGTCACCAAACCTACATCTTCCTCCTCAAGACATTGTTTCTGCCACACACTGAAATGACATGCAGACGAACTTGTTCAGCTGTTAACAAGCATATTGCCTCCCTGCTTTTGATTGCATAAAAAGCCCTAGATACAGTAAGCAACAAGACTTAGGGAACCTATTATACCCGCTTTGGAACAGCAGCATTGGCTACAGGTCCTATCCAAGCACAATTCAAAGTAGACATCCCCAGAGACCATCCTCTTGAGCATGAGCTATTCAGAAATGCCTCAGCAACCCAAGCCCATGTTCCCTGCCAAGTGAAGTAAGGGAAGTGGTAACCCGAGACACTCAAACCTTGTTACGGAGGTCCCTTCCAAGAGAGGTTTGCTTGGTGCTGCCTTTTTATTTTTGGCACCAAAAGTGCATACTTTAAGAAGGTCTGGGCAAGGGACACTGTAAGAAACCTTTCATATATTTTGTTCTGATTTACTGGTTTTACTGCTCAAGTGACTGCTATTTTTATTGATCTAGGTTTGTACTGGTTTCATATAAGCTACGTGTAAGGGATGCAGGTGGCGCTGTGGTCTAAACCACTGAGCCTCTTGGGCTTGCCGATCAGAAGGTTGGCGGTTCAAATCTGCACAACGGGGAGAGCTCCTGTTGCTCTGTCCCAGCTCGTGCCTACCTAGCAATTTGAAAGCACGCCAGTGCAAGTAGATAAATAGGTACCGCTGTGGCAGGAAGGTAAATGGCGTTTCCGTGCACTCTGGCTTCCATCATGGTGTTCCGTTGTGCCAGAAACGGTTTAGTCATGCTGGCCACATGACCCAGAAAGCTGTCTGTGGACAAACGCCGGCTCCCACAGCCTGAAAGCGAGATGAGCGCCGCAACCCCATAGTCGCCTTTGACTGGACTTAACCATCCAGCGGTCCTTTACCTTTTACCTTTTTACCATGTAAGTTACTCTAGGAGTAAAACAAACAAACAATAGGAGTGACATATTAGTTCTTCCTTTAAGTATTATTTCTTCCACGCCATTAAGACGGCATGGAGAGAGGGTCAGGATGTGCATGCTGAGCCTGCTCATCTATGCTCCTCCCCCCCCCCCAACAATCCATGCAATGGGGAGCTTGTCTGCATAGGGGAAACCTACTGAACATATGCTGGCTCTATTCATGATTCGGAACCCTGCACTCACAACCACTCTCTCTATGAGACCTTAAATCAAATAGAGGAAATAGTGGGCTACTTGCTATTGTAAAGGGTAAGCCCCTTGAACAGTACAATGTAACCCAAATAAATGCAATTAATTACTGAATGCAAGCATCTTAAGTTCATAAAAGTGCTCAATTTTCTTGGGAAAGGGTTGAATAGGTGTGTGTATTACTGAAAACTCACACTCCCTCTCCCCCACAGCTTTGTTGCTGCTGGAATTTGACTTCTGGGAGGTGCTTATTCCTAGATCTTAACAACTGAAGCCACCACAAAGCAGAACATGGAAGCAGTTGCAGGGAGGTTCTGATACAGAAGAGCGGCTATGTGAAGCCAGAAGCAGGAATGTCAGTGTGCAGATGCAGCAGTAAGTGTTTAGGGTGTTTGGACTCAAATATACCCCCAAAGTAACTTCTTTGGTTATCACATATTGATGCTATCCTGTATTTCAAACCCTCAAGCAATTCAATTTGAGAAGCAGTTATGTTCAGCGCTGCCTGCCCACTATCATCATCACGTCTGTGAACTCTGCCATTTTATGCAAGACAGAAATATCTCCTTGGATGCTAAGAAAAAGCCTGCTTTTGTTTCCAATTATTACAAACAAGCATATCTCAAGCAGCTTTCATGGAAGATGATCATGTTCCTATGACTCATGGCAAAAAAGTAATTTGTACTCCAAATGGAACAACAGTGATTTAGAACAATTTAGATTTCTAAAATTGCCATCAAGCTATTTATGAGGTAATGCCTAGTGTCAACAAATGCTTGAAAGTAGATTAATACCCTAATCACAGACCACCTTCACCCCTGCCATCTATAAAACTCAGCGCTAACTTCTTGCTTCTGGAATGGATTTGATCTTGTCAGTTTTTGGGATCCACAGCACATCTGTTACTTCCTTTCAGTGCACTGCCCAATTTACTAATTTGTACTCCATCTCTGGGGCTTATATTCATGCTGAAATCCATTATTTACAAGCCCCACACCCAGTATCCTGGATACTACCGCTATAATTTAATATTTCCCCTCAGAATAATCTTTTAATTCCTGAAGATTTTCAGAAGATTTTTGTCTCGACTGCAGATGCCTCACCCTGACTGGATTTAGCTGAAAAACGGATGTAGTGAGGTGGCCAAGTTTGCTGATGATATTCAATTGTTCAGTCATTAAAAGAAAAGGACCTCTCCAAACTGAGTGAATGCACAGTAAAATGGAAAATGTACGGAAAGCCTGCTTAAGTATGTTTTATAATTTCCAGGAAATGTTTGGGTTTTGATGTTGATTGACCTACAGATCATGGGTAGGCAAACTAAGGCGCGGGGGGCCGGATCAGGCCCAATCACCTTCTAGATCCAGCCCGCGGACGGTCCTGGAATCAGTGTGTTTTTACATAAATAGAATGTGTGCTTTTATTTAAAATGCATCCCTGGGTTATTTGTGGGGCCTGCCTGGTGTTTTTACATGAGTAGAATGTGTGCTTTTATTTAAAATGCATCTCTGGGTTATTTGTGGGGCATAGGAATTTGTTCATTTTTTCCCTCCAAAATATAGTCCGGCCCACCACACAGTCTGAGAGATGGTGGACCGGCCCACAGCTGAAAAAGGTTGCTGACCCCTGCTCTAAGCAAAGGGTCAAGCTACGTCTCCACCTTCCCCCAAACAATGGAGGCAACTGAAACAGGCAATGTTCAGTTGAAAATTTGACCATCTGAACAAGCTTGCTGAAGCCATTTTGGTTTTGACTTCTCAGCATAACAAGGAATAGTCAGTGAATGGACTTCCAGGTTAGCGCCTCCGGCAATGGCGGAGCTCCTCCGAACGGGAGGAACTTGCTCCGTGAAAAGTAGGGTCTGTACCGCCACGGCGAAGGCGGAGACCCACTGAAATCACAGGAGGAAGAAGCCTGTGAACTTGGGATTCGGCTGGCACCCTTTGCGCCTCCCCTACTCGCGGGGAAACCCTGTTCTGGGGATCCAGAGCAACGTGGGGTGAGCGGCGTGGTGCTTTGAATCGACCGCTTCTTTCACGGAGTGAAGCCGCATTGCTGCTGCCGGAGAGCGCTGACTTTTTCCTGTGGACAATTGGACTTTAAACAACAACCCGTGAGTAGTACGGAAAATTGGATCTTTAAATACCTTAATTTGACACCGAACGGGGAAGGTTCAAAACAGGAAGTCCGCCTTCCCCTTTTGTAAATAGACTGAAGCAAAGAGCTTACAAGTCAAGGTCTTGGAAAGCCTTATGTAAAGGATTAAACTTCCATCGATTGAAATTATTAGACCCCCCCTTGGAAGCAGGAGAAGAGGGGGGAAATTTTGGACCGTGTATCTTGCAGGAGAGAGTGATTAGAATTAAATTCCCACTGCTCTGAACCTGGGAACGGACTGACAGTGATTGACGTTTTGGGAGAGTTCATTGACAGCGAAGAGAACGGATGTTGACAGTCGGTTGAATAAGAGAAATATATTGTTTCCATTGTCCGCTTCTGCGTTTAAAAGGGAGGAAAAGTAACTGAAAATTGAAACTAACTTTACATTTTGAACTTTCTCTGAAAGGATTGATACAAGTGGAGACTGTTTCCCTCTAGAGGGAGCTTTTGAAACTGTTACAAGAGTGGAGTTGGGAAATCTCCAGCTGCTTGATAAGAAATGTGGGAACTAGAGATTGACCTTGGACATTCGAGAATGTCGACAGGAGAAGCCTTAGTAACTGCATTTTGCAAGATAAATTATTTGCTGGAACAGCTTCATGAAAAATTGGATGCTATGATTACTAAAACTGACATTTTGGGACCAAAAGTGAGCACCAATATAGAAATTACTCAGGATTTGACACAGGAATCTATTTTAGCAGGACAAATTGCTGAAAAGGAGGAGGAGAAAGCTGCTGTGGTCGAACCTAAAGTAATACAAGGGGGAGCCTTAGTCTTACAGAGGCAAATCAAAGACTATAAGTTGAGGCCCTTTATGACTGAAACTAGAAAAGTTAGACTCTGAAGATCGGAGCCTGGCCTGGACTGGAAATGGAAAGTTGGAAAGATCCCTCTATGCAGGAATTAACTGACTTTTGGAATATGGACTTGGGTCAGGAGGAGATTGGAGCTCGGGGGGCCTTTGGAGTTGGAGGAATTTTGAAATATGCCCTGAAATACCTTATGGATCCTAACTTTAATTGTGGAAATTTGGCTGACCTGTCAAGAGGGAGTGGAGGTGTCGTTGGATTAGAGTTTCCTCAAGATCTGCTCTTTAGCATCAAAGAATATGAAGAAGAACTGCAGAAGTGATGTGGAAAAGAGTTAAGAGCCTCGGACATAAGATCTCCAGGTTGATGGACTGTATGGAGTGGACGGAAGTGTCTGTCAGAGCCCGAGACCGGGGAGAGGAGATGGTGGAAGAAGACTGGAAGATTTAAAGTCTATATATAGAAATATTGTAAAATTAATGAGTGACAGGAAATTGTTGGAATGAATTTTTATGGCCTTAGTAGAAATGCTATAAGGAGTTAAGTTTAAATAAGTATACCAATTTTAATGGAAATAAGATTAAAAATATGTTAAGACATTTATATGATAGAAAATGGAGAAAGATGGAAAGGAATTGCTAAAACAATTAATAGAAGTGGAATACAAAGAGGGAGGTGAGAGGAGGTTGATGATATAAAGGAATGAAAGTTAGAATATGGAGAAGGAATGATGTATGTTTTAAAATTATTTTTGTTTTGTTTTGTTTAGTATATTATGTTGGGTGAGGTGTTGAGGTTGTGTTTTGTATATTGTATTGTATTGTTTTACTTTTTCTTGTTCTTGTTCTTTTTTTACTTTTTGTTTTTCTCTTCTCTTTCTTTTTCCTTTTCAAAAAGCAATAAATATTATTTTTAAAAAAAGGAATAGTCAGTGAATGAAAAGCAGATTGGAAACTTTGCAAGAACTCATGAAGATTGCTTCAATTCTAAATTTAGGAGCAAAAGAACTCCCTAGCTGGGTAAGATCAAAAGTCTACATGGCCCAGCACTCTTTCTAACACTGGCTAACCAAATGCTCAAGAAACTCACTCCAAGGGCATGATGCAATTAACCATCCACCATTTGTCCAAGCATCTGGCAATCAGATAAACTACTTTTGAATATGGAAGCTCTAATATTGATTGGGAGTTCTATTCTCCATGTGTTTATATATTCCCTTTTCAAAATTAAAATAAACCTAAACCAGTAGCCACAACTACATTTTGTAGCGATCAATTCATTATTATACTTTGAATTAGAATTCCCTTGCATCTGTTCAAGACCTAAATGCAACATACTTCAAGCCATCTGGGACCTATTAGTCACAGCTGTATTTTATTGATCATGAATTTTAAGAGAGTCAGACTCAAAGGTCAGAAATTTAAGAAGAAAAGATGCACTATGATTGTTATCCTGGAAAATAAGGACAAAAGCTGCATAAAACCAAATGCTGACCTCGAGAAAGCTATTTTTGATATGCAGTGAACATTCTGCAGTATGCCTTCTTCTGGGACCACCCAGGAACACCAGTCAAGCATCTGAACCTCTAGACATCCAATGTAACCACTAGAGGGAACTACGAGGCTCACTCAAGAATACTAAGTAGTACTGACAACTAGGTGTGTTACGATAAAAATGAAAAAAATGTAAGGAACATGCCTGGTTATAGTATAACAGTGGAACTGCATTCCAGATGCTAAATTCAAGGCACATTTTTTAATTTCTTGTTTCAAAACATTCAGTCTATTCATCTGGAGAAAATGGAAACACTGAATAATCAGTGGGCAATTAGAATATTTCCACTATGCATACCAGACATTTAACCATACCCCGGCAAGATCCATTTTAAAGATGTGGAAATGACCCGAATTTGAAGTGACATTTGTCTTTGGTGTCTGTGATAAACAACTTCTCTATGAGATCACATTGTTCAAAACTCAGCAAAGTTCTGAACAGCTGCTCCATCTAATACCATTCTGCCACTCCCACTGTAACGCCTTCCATTTCCAGATGTGCCCATATTTATTATAAAGGAACTATTCAGAGGACAACTCATTTCCTCTCATATGACAAGAGGGCATGGCAGTAATTTCACTGGGTGGTCACTGCAAAACATTGACTGTCTGATGAAATGCTGCCGGTCTGAAAACATTTCATTTAATCTAGAGTCTAGCAGGGTGCTTGAACAAGGGACCTGTTGCCTGAATCCTGCTCTCCGTTTTGTTGCTCACTGTCCAGGGCAGAATGCCAAATTTTGAAAGAGGGCACTTCTCCACACATGACCTTTTTGCAAGCAAAAGGCCAAAGGAAAAAGAATCTATGATACAACATTTGCACCAGATGCTAAGCGCACATTGATGCTTTGGACTCTCAACTAATCACCACTTGCTGCTATTTCCCCAGCCAGCAGATATCCTGATGGCTGAATTGGCAGGAGGATTAAAACTTCTGCTAGTGACCTTCATCCAAGCCACGCAGACCATGTATACAATTACTTACTGGTTATCTTCTCCTTCTTTAAAATTCAATGCTAGAGGACACTATTCAGGAGCGGCAACGTCAAGAGACAAGGAACTGTCAGTGTGAAAAGTTTGTTTGTAATTAGACTGAGTCATATCTTCCAAGTGTGGAACCCACTGTTGGAAGCTAAAAGGCTAAAATCTGTCACAATGGGAGGCATACATGACTGCACCAGTGAAAAACTGGACAAGATCTTCTTTGAGTCTCTTAGTACATGCCTCTGTGACAATCCCTTTATATCCTGGGAGTCCACAGGTGTTACTGAAACTACGTACGGCAAACAGCATTAGGTTCCCACAGACCCAGGCATGCACAATTCTCAACCCATTAGTTAGCAGGCAGCCTGCCAAGTGCTCCCACTGCATTAGCTTGAAGCTTTCATGGAAAGTGCTCTTTGCACCACATTGACCCTAATCTTGAGTTCATGTTCAGTTAGAAATCCATGTGTTAATCTGCTTAACAGAAGGCCAGGAGAGAAAAACGCAGCATAGATGGCAACTCCTTGCTACATCCAAATGCCTCAGAAGAATGTCTCTCACAGTGCAGCTATTGCATTAATAGGGACAGAGCCCTGCCCATGTGACCCCACTCACAGCTGATAATGAGCCTGTTTGGTTTCTCCGAACAAAACTGCTCAGATCCTGTTTGTGGGACGAAATCTCCTTAATATCCGATAAGAATAAACCTGTTAAATAAACCTGTTAAATAAAAGCCTCTCCAGCAGATGGTGATAGTTATTGGACTTGTGAAAAGAAGTCTCCAGACTGCGCAAGCAAAGCAGCTTTGCATAGCTTTATTGCCAACTAGTCCGTCAGTCACAGAAAACACCATTTAAATGGAGTCAACAATTAACCAAAGATTAAATGGATTTGGTTTTGCTCTTGACAATTCACTGACATGGCACCATCTGTGCATCAGTCATGTGTATGTACAGCACTGCAGAGAGGTTGAAAGGAAGGAGATTCCATCTCCAAAGGAAATACTTTCCCATACTTCCATTTTGTTGGAGGTCACAGAACCTAGCTATTGTAGCTTCCAAGGCAGATCCAGATTGGTCCTCCATTCGATTGCTACAGAAACACCTGCTGCCAAATGTTTATCTATTCCTGATTATGGGGTTTTTTGGGAGGGGGGATTCCATTTAAGAGTGTTCAACAAAAGTGATCACCACCAACATACCCAATAATTGCCTCTTCAGTTTAGTAGGGACCTACTTTGCTCTGCAGAATACCGTATTTTTCGCCCTATAGGACGCACCGGCCCATAGGACGCACCTAGATTTGGGGGGGGGGGGGAGAATAAAGGAAAAAAATTATTTCCCCCCCCACGCGTGGGGCTGGGGAAGCCCGAGCTTCCCCCTCCCCCAGCCCCCAGAACGCGACCCAGAGCGATGCCGAAGCTGCGTGCAGCTTTGGCATCGCTCTGGGAGCTTGCAGGGCTGGGGGAGGGGGAAGCCCTCCACCAGCCTCCAAACCAGGTCGGGGGACAGCGGGAGAGGCGCAGCGCTTGTGGGGCTGGCGGTGGGGCTCTCCAGGCTTCAGTGAAAGCCTGCATTCGCCCCATAGGACACACACACATTTCCCCTTCATTTTTGGAGGGGAAAAAGTGCGTCCTATAGGGTGAAAAATACGGTTATTTGTTGAAATTTTACTCAGCAGTGTGACCAGATAAAAAGATAGAGTAATTATTTGCTAATTATTGTTGGTCCCTTAAGTATTACACTGCACCCTTTTGGCAAGAAGACTAACACAGTTCTTAAAGCTCATGTAGGGTAGAAGAAACTATTTAAAAATGGCATTGTGACCTTGATGGCAAAACAATGCAGGTTTGAAAACAGACATTTATCTGACCTGCAGTTAGTAAGACTCTCCTCCAGGTGACAAAGGAGAGAAGCTTTTGTAAAGCAAAGAGAAGTGCTGATTATTTTCTCTTCCTTTCATACCTCTGGTATTGTATTCTGGTAGAATACAATTAATACCACATGGATGGGGCAAAAAGGCTACAAGAAATTGTTATGGGCAAGTAATTTCTGTGTATTTGCTTACAGATCTAAGGTGTTGTTGTTTAGTCGTTTAGTCGTGTCCGACTCTTCGTGACACCATGGACCAGAGCAGATCTAAGGTATACAAATCCAATTTGAAGGTTCACTTGTCTAAAAAACAAACACTGAAAATACTATCCTAGAAAAGTGTGGAGAGCTCAACCTGTCAGAACTTCCCAAATGGTTTAGATGTCATAAAACTGTGGGGATTAAGTATATTCATGCATTCAAAGTGTTTGGCACTAAAGAGCTAATCTACCGTATTTTTCGCTCTATAAGACGCACTTTTCCCCTCCTAAAAAGTAAGGGGGAATGTGTGTGCATCTTATGGAGCGAGTGCAGGCGGGGGGCTCTGCTCAGCGCTTCCTTTAAAGAGCCCCGTTGAGCATGCGCGCTCTTTAAAGGGAGTGCGGCTCCTGGGGGAGCCTTCCTCCCGCTGCCCGGGAGAGGCTGTGCGCGGCTATCCCAGAAGCCAGAACAGCAAGAGGCTATCCCAGAAGTCAGATCCCTCTTGCTGTTCTGGCTTCTGGGGTTCAGAATGTATTTTTTTCTTGTTTTCCTCCTCCAAAAACTTAGATGCGTCTTATGGTCTGGTGCGTCTTATAGAGAGAAAAATACGGGAAGTGAGGCACATATCAGGTCACAGGTGTCAGAAATAAGACTGCAAAATAAGGCATAAACTTGGGCATGGGGCTGATTAACCAAAAATGGAAGCAGTTTGAGAGTTTTTTACCCTGTGATTTTAAGTGAAAAGCAGTCTTTTGTAAAACAGAAGAGCAGATTATGCTGATTACTAATTCAGTTACTGAGTAAATTTCAATGGCCTGTATTATGCAGATTACAGGCCATAACTGTTATTAGTCCTCCTGATTTTTAAATCCTATAGATGCTGCATAAAGCAAGGTGAATAAAATAATTTCGCATGTTTCCAAGCATAAGTTGGCAGTTTAGCACAGCCAGCATAGCAAGTTTGGGCAGGATACGATTTCTTCTTTTGAGAAGATGTCAGGCTGCCTTTATCCTGCACTGAAATTCAGCCTGTAGTTCTGTGGGTCTTGGGAATCCTCTGAGGTTGTCCAAGCTTAACACACCTCTGGCATTGCCTAAAATAAGTTACATCTCAAGATCTCTGAGCATCTTAGTGATTAAAACTAAATATCCTAAAAGGGAAGCAGGACTACAACTGCTCTTACAGTTTGGGAACTACTTAACAGATTACAAGCAGATTCTTGCCCCTTACTTTCAGTTATCAGTACCTATCACTTTCTTTTGACCTTCAAGCTGTGTAAGGCAACACCCATCTGGCTTTCTATGAATGTACCATGCCAACAATGTTGCTAGCAAAGCACTAGTTTCAGCACAGGATAGCAAAGCAGTTCTTGCACAAAAACTTGCAGAAAAACTGAGAATGAAGCCTCAGTAACTAAGCTACACGTCTTTCAAGATATAAAAGAATGAGCATGGGTATGAATGATATCTCTTTTTGCCAGCCCATGTTGAGGCCTGGCAACCGGACAGTTGACTACATGCCAAGAACCTTTTTTAAAGCATAGGGCACACAAAAAGTTATGATCACCTCTGAATTATCTGTTTGAGAGGTTCCAGCAAGGGGGACTCTACATCTTTGACTAACCCTTTAACTAACACTTTCTGCATACTCTCCACAATCCCAGTGCAGTCAATTACTCATATATGCCTTGTTTCCGTCCTCCACTCAAAGACACAGGCTCTTTCAGCACAAAGACAAGCAAGTGACAAGATGGTCCAAACCTCCCATTCGGGAATGCTTTTGGGCAATAAATGGTTGCTCCCATTCTGGTACAAATTGCTGTGGTTAAATTTTTGTGTTTGCTGTATTCAGTTTTTTTCCTGTGCTGTTTTGTGGCTCTTTCACTGGTTTTATTGCATTTATATATATATATTTTTAAGTAGAAATAAAAAAGTGGTTCCTTAACTAAAAACAAGGAAGAAGGGGCAGGAAGGAGTGCAAAGTCAGCAAGCACTTCCTGATTATTTACAGGTCTTGTATCCCATAAATGATTCTAGGTTCTTTCTAATACAGCCTCAACTTTTTGGCTGAAAAGCTGTTGGTTAGGCTGGCTGACTAGTGGCAGAATTTATCTCTTCGGGCACTGCAACACCTTTGCCCAGAACAGCAAGTTTCACATCACTACCACAGCTACCTCTCCAGTTGGAGAAATGATACATTATTTGTCTGTAACATTTGAATTGAGACAGGCCATGCAAGCCCTGGACTCAGTGGTGGGCTAGGTGAGGGCCAATAAACTGACTCTTTCAAGATGGAGGCACTGTGTGAGAGCAGTTCCAAGTCTGGATAACTGATTAATTGCTTGCTTTGAATGGGGCTATACAGAAGGAGCAGGTTTATAGTCTGGATGTCTCTCTATTGCTAGAGGCCCAGGTGACCTGGATGGTTAACAGTGCCTTTTATCAGGTTTGACTGATAGATAGACTGGCTTAGAAGCTGCAGCTGGTGCAGAATGGCTTGACTGCTCACCAGGGCAGAATATTATGTTGGTGCTGAAAGAATTACACAGCCTGCCAGTTATCTACTAGGCTAAGTTTAAGGTGCTGGTATGGGTGTACAAAGCCTCACATAGCATGCAAAGTTTTAGAAGTTTTAAAGCAGGGATTGAATGTCCATCTATCATGTATGAATTGGTTGAGATTCCTGCATGCCAGTTGTTTGGATTAGATGACCCTTGGGACCCCTTCCAACTCTACAATTCTATGATTCCTCTTTCAATAAACCTTCTGAAATCTTTATCTCAGTTTTTGAATTGGTTTGATATACAGTGGTACCTTGCTTTACAACCACAATCCGTTCTGTAGGTCCGGTTGTAAACCAAAACAGGTTGCAACCCAAGGCACGTTTTTGCCAATGGGGCCTCCCCCCAAAAAAATGTATTGTAATCCCAAAAAATGGGTTGTAATCCAAAAAAAGGGACACGCACTTCCAAGTTTGACACGGTTGTAATCCAAAGCGGTTGCAAACCAAGGTACCACTGTATGTGCTGTTGCTTTTTAAACTGTCTTTATAAAAATAATTGTTTTAAAGTTGTTTTTGTGTGTGTGTGTGTGTTTTGCACATGTTTTTATTATATTGCAAATTGCTTTGGGGTGTCTCATGGAAAGTGATTCATAAATAAACAATAAGATTACATTTAAAAATAAAATGTTAATAAAAAATATCAATAATTATAATACAACTAATAAATTAAAGCTGGGTCTGGCAGCCTCTGTAGCATCCTAGGGCCAGGAAAGTACATCATGGATGCCTGTTCCTACCGAAGTCAGAAAAGGAATGCAAAAATTTTACGCCTAGGAAAGTGACTATGCTTGGGGCATGTTTATGACAAGTTCTCTTCCCCTTGCATCAAGTTTCAAATTCCATGAAAAGTCAACCCAGATTTCAAAATAGGATCATGTTAGACAAAATAGTATAGTAGATACTTATCCTGATCTTAGTCTCTGTGACATTTGGATGTAAAAGTCAATTTCTAAGCACACCCATTGAGGAGAGAGAGAAGACAAAGACTAGTAAGATAGAAGTAAATACACGGCAGAAGATATTACAGCCCCAAGTTCTCACCTGGATAATTTCGCCATTAGAAGCTATTAGTTCTGTTGGGATGGTGACTCTGAAGGAACGACCCACTACAGCAGAGCTGTCAGGAATCCCCACCACCGCTGGCACATTCTCTCGGAGATCCGAAAGCACCGAATGCATGGAGGCCTCTAACTGGTTTTCCCAGTCCCGTACAACTTCTGAGGCCTCACTAGGCCAATGGCACTGAACAGTAGTAGTCACCATCAGCACTAGCAAAGTCCTCCCCAGTATTGGGGACAGCTGTATAAATCTAAGAGTCATTCTCTCAGCACGTGCCAAGTACTCCGTTGTAGCCAGAAAAGAGATCCAGGGCCCAGCAAGCTAAACAGAGCCGTGCAGCCACCAATCCTTCACACCAGATTCATTGTTGCTAGTCTTGGTACCTGTAAGAGAAACACACACAGAGTCAATGAGCAGGTGAAGACAAACTTCATGATGACCCTTTGACTAAGGTTCTGTCATCTGGCTAGTGTATGAAGCCTTTCAGAAGCTTGAAACCCAACTGCCCAAAGCACTCTCCCTCTACTTTCAAAATTCTCCAGCTTCTGCCCCAGTCCAGTTCAATCTTTCTGTCAAGGCTTTTGTTGACCCTCCCAAACCCACAATGTCTTCATCATTTTCCGCTTTTACATGGAGCTCCCAGGGCCCTCCCATCCAATTTTCTGCAACAGTTTATAACTTCCTGGCTTCAGCAGTGCCACAGCATTAAATGTTTCCAGGTTATTCACTCCCCATACCCTCTATCTTTACTGAATCATAAAAGTATGTGAACAAAGGAAGAAATCAAACGATGTATCATCATAGAGCGGGGCAATCTTTCAAGGAAACAGTAGTAAGTTTGCACAGGGAGTTTGCACTTTAATTATCAGAACTTAAGAGCCATTAGTGGAAGATGTTGCATGGACATTTAGTTCCGCTACTTTGAGCTCAACTCCACACTACAGTTTTCCTAGCCCCAAGTTGGAATGTTACAAACAAGTAATCTAAAGATGACAGCTGTTTTACGTAGGTCACTGCTACCCAGACATTGCTTCTGTGTAGGAAATTCCATACAAACACCATGTTGCTTGGGAGAATTGTGTCTATATATTCTGAGAGGTGTGCATGCTGCAAGAATTATTTGCAAAATAGGCTTCCTGCTGCATGGACCAGAGACAAAATGCTTAAACACATCCGGGTACATGAAACTTCCTGCAGAAGAGCAACAGAATTCCATCCTGCGTGAAGACATTTGCTCTGCATTCCTTATTAGGCAGGTGCATATCTCTACCCACACGTTCTCTGACTGGAATCCCCTCTTGATATGAGATCCCCCCGCCTCCACGCTTCTCACTTTTGTGTTGCAAAATTTTCAAATATATTTTCCAATTTCAGAAGTTGCAACACAGAGATAAATGGGGTCCTTTATCCATATTTATATGCTGTACACAGACGACCTTTTCATTAGGTAGCAGACATTTTCAATACTACTGCTTTTAATAGGGGAAAGTATCAAATGTAATAGCTTTGCTGGGCGTTGACATATCATGCAAGCTTGTCTTTCACCAGCTAAAAAGAATCTACACTGACAAGCAATGTCTCCATGTACACTTGTAAAAAGCACAGGCCCAGAGCTGCTCAGACAATATGTAAATAATAAACTAGACTAGCATTTGCTCTGATAAAACCATTAAAGGAAAGATCTTCAAGGTCAATGAGTAATAGAAGGCTTCCTTAAAGCTCAAGAACCAAACTGATGATGTGATTACAAGAATTCCCAGTTAGGCACACCTTCTCTAGTGAATAGTGAAGTTCTGACCCAATTTGGAAGAATACTGATCTACAGGTTAACATTTCATGTGTGCATTCCAATGCACAATAAAGTGTCTGAACGAATAGCTTAGACAATATTTGAATGCATGAATGTGCTTCTTACTACATTTTGGTAGCCTTGGGGCAGTAGTAATTTCTGTCTGGAGTGTGGAGGAAGGGGAGACAACACAGGAAGGAGCATCACGGTGTCAGTGTGTGCAGTCTATGAGGCTAAAAGACAGCAACTCTGGAGGTAGCTTCAGCCACATTAGTGCAAATGCACACCCAATGCATTAATGTTGTCTTTTGCTTTGGGCAGAAGCTCCACCCCCACTGTGTGGCAACTGCACCATATGCTAATATGGAAAGACTCCACTTTGTGGGTGGGGCAGAAATTTCAGCTACCCAACTTCCCCCTTCAAGCCACCAGCGTCTTCAAACAGCTGTGAAGGCTTCTTTACAGGTGCAGGGTGGGAGGGAGGGGCCTTTTCCCCACACCTATGCCATTTGATGCATCTATCTTGGAAACAAATGAGTAATTATGTACATTGAAATGAGCAGGCCCAGTCTTAAAAGCTACCTGGATGGAGAATCTGGGAACTACGCTTAAGCCACTGAGTTCTTTTGAAGACTAATGGGTTAGAGCAGTGAAAAAAATATACTTATAGAATATAACTGGATTTGACTTTGTCTAGTCAGAGGGACCTCAGAGCTTCTTTGCATGGCTCAGCTGAGCATTAAACGGCCCCCACTCCACAGCTGAGAGAGCTAGGGCAGCAGAAGAAGTTTAAAGAAGTCGAGGGAGGAACAAGTTGTATCGGGCCCAGTGATACAGCTTGCTCCTCTCTCTGCAGTATAAGGGGCAGGACAATGGTGGCTTCACCCGGCAGTATATCGCGGGTGAAACCGCCACTGTTCCTGAGTCCCTCTGCTACCAGCGGCTCAATGTTGAAAGTGGCACTGGTAGCAGAGGGACTCCGAAGCAGAGTTAGTTTCACTTGCGATATGCTGCTGGGTGAAGCCACTATACATCACCCAGGCCCAGGTGAAACACCTCCTACTAGGAGTGTCTCTGTTCAGGATTCCTACCAAGCCAGCCAGCCAGCCAGCCAGGCCCTTCTCCAATATACTATAGCTGTAAAGGAACTTAAGCAAGGCATACTATTCTTCTTTCCTTCTGGTCCTCATGGTTCCCCAAAGTATGTCAATAGCTGCCTCTTATTTGTGAGTGGCTCTGTTTTGACGCCATTTATGACAGCACTCACAACATGAGTTTGTTATCGGAGGGAGCAAATACTGAATGTGTTAATGGTTCCTTTGGACGAACTACTTACTACAAGATCAGCAAAGCTGCCTTGCAAATCAGGCACCTAGTCCTTTATACATTGCGGTACGAAAGATTGTGAGGAAGTTTCTGAAATGAACAGGAAAATAATCTAAAACAAACAAAGTGTACCTTTATTCAAGGTCCAAACATCAAAGAAAGCTGGTCACTTCAGGGCTCCATGGCTCTTTGAAAAACAAAAAAACTTAACACTTGGCAATACAAGCACTGCCTTTCCACCAGCTCGTATGTTTACATAATGTGCTGCCCACCTGGATTTGGGAGCAAAACACCTACAGGCTCCATTTATCAAAATGTGCTTACTTTAATTGGAAAAATATGATCCAGGAGTGCTTTGTTGCTGTTGGCCAGAACCACATTAGAGCACATAACTTTAGTCTTTATGAACAAAAACACCAACTGCAAACAGCAACTGCTTGTGACAGAATGCATAAATCTTCATACAACAACTGCAAACTGCAAAAAGAACAAAACATTGGCCTCCAAGACCAAATAAGTTAAGGGAAGCCCCGAAAGCCCCTCAATACCTTAAGGACCGTCTCTCATACAAAGTGACCTGGACCCTGTGTTTGTCATCTGATGCCATTATCTGTGTCCCTCCTCCTTGATGGGTTCAGAGTGACCCCCCCCCCCGACTGTGGAATGCTCTCCCCAGAGAAGCTCACCTGGTGCCATCATTACATTAGGCACCAGGCAAAAGCATTCTTCTTTAGCCAGGCCTTTAGCCACTGAATGGCCTGTTAAAGCGTTTTTGTGGGGGGAGCCAGGTCAGTTGACTGTTATTATGATTAGTTTATTATTATGCAGACTATTATTATGCTTTTTATTATGTTTTTATTATCAATGGTCCATAAAATGTGTTATTAATGCTGTACACCACACTGGAAGCTTTTGATAAAGGGTGGGATATAAACTGAAGAAATAAATGATAATAAAGCAGCTTCCAAAATTATGTAAAAACTTACACCATTTTGTAAGGCCAGATAATGCATATTATACAAGTCATCAATCCCACAGCAGGAAAAGAATCATATTAAAGCCTTCATACAAAAACTGCTCTAAGCCGTTACATTTCTACCCATATGAGATTTACTACCAACATTTCAAGATACATATAAGGGCTGCAAATAGAGACAATGCACGTATTTTTATAACCCAATAAAATCTTTAATATTTTTTTTTTTTTAAAAAAAAAGACGCATACAAGGGGAGAAAGCCCAGGAAGGCCTTTGTGTAACCTTCACCCCCTGCCAGTAATGCCAATACTCCTCAGAGAGATAGATTTTCTTGAACCAATTTCATCTCTTAACAGGAACACATTTCTCCCAGAGGTTAAGAACCAACCTTGAAGAGTCTTTTCACCCCAAATCCCTCCTTAATCTAAATTCCTTTCCTCGATACTCCACAGCACCAAAATATGCAAGACCTTTGGACCAAAGTTCTGCAAACTGGAAGTTTTACTCTGACTCCCTGGGATGCTTTAGGACCAAGGTTACTATGCAAATATTAGTCTTGCTAATCACATTTCAGGTATGTAATCAAGTAGACCAAAGGGAAGGACACAAGATAATGAATGTTCTGAAGTGAAAAACACGCAGTACTTCAGACAGTTCTGGTTTAACAGATAGATTGTGCAAGGAAGTAAAGCTGCATAATTGCTCATAGTTTTGTACGTACACCTTCCTTTTTACATAGAGATTATCTTAAGCAAAGGGCTGTTTTGAAGTTGGCCAAGTGGATTTGAGTTGTACATAGTATAGCTACTTCAAAATTCCTCATCCCTTGAAACTTAAGGCATTTCTTTATTGTGACAACATGTTTTGAGGCTCTCCTCCAGTTCATTTATTCTTAGTCTCAGGAAAGTTAAAATAAATATAACTATTTGAAAGCTCTTCACACTACCCGCCACTGTTCCTCTTCTGTGGTAAAAGATTATTCTGCTGCTATCATATGTACACTGCATGCATGAAAGGAAGTGGTCCCAATATATGAACCCTACTGCTTTTCAAAGAGGTGAAGAAAAGTATTTTTAGCAAATAAGTCTTGTACACTGCTTTGCATGAAGCATTCAGAACTACTACAGTATCCTAAAAGGGAGATACTAATATTTCCTTTAGATGTCATTAGGGTGCATTTACTCCAAGGTGAATAGATTTAACCACATGAAGTACATTAATTTCAATTTTAATGTTCTGGTTTTTGCTACCTAGTGGCTTCTGTTTGGTAATCTGTGTTATATGTCTGTCCTATGGGAGTGAACTCTTCAAATGTGCTGAAGATCCTGCAACTGAGCTGCACTACTGCTTTAAATTGGTTCTGTTCACAGCTATGTGAAGGGAAAGCACTGTGGTATGAAGGGAATAAGCTGAACAAAGCCACACTGACCAGCAACATTTTCTTTAAGTAGCTCAATTATGCTATATATGACATTACCAGGAACTTTTCTTAGAAGTAGATAAAAGTTTTAAAATAACCTCAAGTGGGCAGGAGTAATGAAACAAGTGCCACACTGCTCTTCCAAGTTGTGCTACATTAGACTCCTATTACAACTGTAAGAGAAATCGCAGAGCGCCATACTGCACTTGGGCAAGTAACATGCATCTATAGGAATCTATAGGTGTGTGTAGAGTATAGAATAGGCCATGATGGACATCTAATCACCAGCTTATTTGGAAAGCTACTAGCTTCCACTCAGAACACACCACAAAAGAATCCACATGTCTACAGCCAAGCCCTACAATTGCATTTGTTCACAGATTCAGAGAATTGTGACTTTCAAATTTTCACCAGACATTCCTTGGAATCCAACACCCATGCAATGCAATGAAAAAAGAGATAAACAAAACTGGTACACAGGAATATTCTACTATAGTACATATCTAGAAGAGAAAACTACAGATCGCCATTTGTCACTTTCAGCTCCCAGTTAAAAACAATCAAATACATCATCATCTATAGCACACTTTCTTCTCACAGGCTTTGGATGACAGGCCCACACTTGTATACAGACACCCTCTTAACCTAGAACAGCTACTCATGAACAACTGGCCATAAAACAGACATCAAGCCACTAGACCCTGCCACACATCCAGATCCAAACCCTGCTTCTGTCCCCATGTCAACTCCACAACATTACAAGATCTAATAACACCATCCCCACCACAGCTTCTAATACAAGCCATCTGCCAACAATTCCCTTCTACATGGAGAGGTGGCCTGCTCTAGATAACCCACTGAAGAAGCAGGTATATAACACAGTCACTGGAGATCCAGATGGCATTAGTGGCAATAATTGCCTATGTCTAGCTCCAGCTACACCACCAGCTTTGGTAGGGCTACCTTGTGAAGATCTGAGAACTGCATTTTGTGCAAAATGTGACCACCAGATTGGTGAGTGGTGTATTTAATCAGAATCATAACACACCACTCCTGTGAAAACTGCACTGACTGGCAGGATGCTACTGAGCCCAATTCAAGGTTCGACATTAACATATAAAGTCTTACATGACTTAGGTCCCAAATACTTGAAGAAATGTCTTGGCCTGAGCCTTAAATTCTGCTAGGAAGGCCCTTCACATGGTTGCACTGCTGGGCATAGCTTGATGTGAATGTGATGATACAGGAAAATATCTTCTTGATTACAGCAACACATCTGTGGAATTCCCTTCCCCTAGAACTGAACTGTGTGTTGTGACATGTTAGTGTATTGGCTGCAGTATGTAAGTTTGTCATGTGAATGCTCCCCACTCTCCTCCAGGGGCTAGAAAGGGGTTAGTTTAAACTCTGGTTTGCTAGTAAAACTGAATTACTGTGTCGCGAAATGATGCATATCTAAAAAGTGTTGTCACCAATATGAATAAAAATTTCTGTCTTTTGTAAACTGTCCTTAGATCTAATTAAGGGAAGTATAAAAATTTGATCAAATAATTAGGGCACAAATGTGAGATAAGAAATGTCAGTATCAGTGGGAGAACATTTCAACCACACTCTAACAGATCATAAGATAGCCATGATAGAATGCCAAAGGGAAACCGCAACATGAAACTGTTGGATTAGCATCAAACTTCTTGATGAATTCTTTCTTGTGAATCCAATTGGGATATCACACTGCTTGTTTCAATTGGCTTACCAATGCCAGGATGCCTATGTTAACGGAATATAATTATCACATTCTGCATTTTATTTCCTCCTGAACTTAAAGTTTATAATTCCCCTTCCCCCAACCATAGATATGCATCTCTGTTGCAAATACAAACACATCTGAAACAGTGGGCTGCCATCCACAAAAGCTTATACCAGGATAAACTTTGACAGTGTTTAAGGCATCACAAGACTTGGTCATTTTCAGGAAAGTCTTTGCAAGTGATTTTGCAAGTAATGCTGACTACAGAAGTGGTTTTGGACTTTGCTCTCCTTCTCAGAGTAAGCCTTCATGCATTACAAAAAGATGACATGAAACACAAATCAAATCAAAACATACGCAAAACCACTTTATGATTGGCCATATTCAAATACAGAAAAGAGGGTATGAGGTAGAGAAGGGAAGGGAACAGAAAGAGGAATTGTAATTAGCAGGCACACTACATTTTCAACACAATTTTGTGGAGTCCATCTTCTTTTTCTTAATTGGTGATCATTCGTGGCTGAGTAAAATTAAGTAGTCCCGTACTGGGTAAGCGTATTGCAATTTTTTTGCATTTAGCTAACTTGGGTGCATTTTCCATACATGTAAGCGAAAGCATGCATCTGTGCAATGCAGAATCCAGCTAAAGCTCATTTGCTATTCATTTTTTAAAAACTTAAATTTCTCTGTTACAATAGAAAATCAGTACAGTACAACCATACCACCAAAGCACACACTGCGGGCTGTAGACCTGGAACAGAACACTGGGTGCTTGTGAACAGGTCTTGTCCTATCCTCCTCAACTTTTTGCTGAAACTAATTCAAACCATACATGAATTTGTTAGCCACTGATACTTCCTGTTTAGTCAGAGTCAGCATGATGTACTGGCTACAGTGTTTGACCTAGATATGAGAAAACTAGGTGTGAATACTTGCTCAACTATGAAGCTCACTGGGTGGCCGTGGGAAGTCTCTGTCTAATGTTCCTCACAGATCTGCAAAAGCTAAAATTCTTCTTGGAGCCCTTTAGAGGAAAACAGGGGTACAAGCAAATATATACAGTCCTATGCAGCAATATGCATCTTATAGGAGGCTTTCTCTGCAGAGAACTGAAAGGGGGAAGCATGTACCTATCCCATGTACCTGGTGAAAGCATATACCAGCATAAGCTTTGTATGATTTTCTTTTCATCAACTACTTCTGTTTAAATAAAACTAAGCACACAGCAGCCCTGATCCCAGTGCTTCTAGGTTCCACTTATCTCAGAAAGCATTTGTGCATGTTGAGTAGCATATTAAGTATATTGTGTTAATAAAGGAATGAGCAATGCATCATGCGATGAGAGATTTTAGTCTTCAGGGCCAATATTTAGGCCATGTGCCTCCTGATTTTTAATATTTGAGGGTTTGGTGGGTGTGGGTGGGTGTTTTTTTCTTTTATCTTGGATGATGGCTGGGATAGCTAAAAGGAGAAGTGCAGACCTGCAGTCACCCTGCCCTCTTCGTTCCCCAGAATGCTTCTGGGCTCAGGGAAAGTCTTCATAGGAAAAGAAGGGCAGGGCAGCTGGAGGCCAATGCTTTGTTTTGCATCCTGTGTAGGAGAGGGGAAAAGGAATGCTGCCACTGTCTGGTGAATTTGGGGGAGGAGAAGTGACTTGGAGATATTTAGGGGGCATATTTTACCTGGTTGTAGGTTCTGGTGTTACAAATTGGGGGTTTTTTGTCGGGGGGTGGAAGTGCCTGTCCTTTTTTGTTTAGGGGCATTAAATAAGAAAATAAGCCAATGTACCTGGATATGTAGATCTGTATTTATTTATGGAATTTATAGGCAAATAAAAACAAAATAGAAGCTTTTTAATTTAAACAACTAAAATATGCTAGCATTAAGAAATTTTACTGTGCATTCACGCTGTGTTTCCCAGAATTAAATATTAATATTACATTAATTCAGAGGGTCGTTTTTCTCACCTCTGCCACTGTGAAGTGAAGCAGAGAAACCCAAAGACTGATAAATGGCAGTCACAATCAACGGCAGGGTATGTCAGTTTCTCATTTACCAATCACTGAAATTATGTTCTCATGAGCCTGAGCTTTGGAAAAAGCTGCTCTCACCTCGCACACCACAAGCCCACAGCTCCAGGTTGTGTCCAAGGATATGTGCCCCCCACAAGCTTCCTGTCCCACCCTGACAGAAATCATCTCAACCCCCAGATCTAATTCATATACACTTTCCTTACCCTGCTCCAGATTATACCCCCCCCAAAATCAGTTTAAAAATAAAAAATAAAATCTGAACTTTCAAACTTACATTTATGCAAAGCAAGCAAATAATGTAGTAAGCATTTATTTTGCATAATGTATTCTCCTGCAACATCTAAAAGTACATAAACCTTGACAAGAACCTACAGCAGTGGTTTTCAACCAGTGTGCCATGGCACCCTGGGGTGTCTTGAATGATGGTCGGGGTGCCGTGGGCAACACTGGCCTCTGTCCCTCTTTCCTTCCCTCCCTTCCTCTGATGCCCTCTCACATCTGCCTCCCAAAAGCTTGTATGGCTGTTTGTTGCAGCACCCCTGGCTACAAGCTCCACAGGTGAATGTGCCTCTGGGGCTGGCCAGGGGGTGCTGGTTGCAAGGAGCTGAGGTGGCCTTGGAGTTAAGCAAGCAAGCGGATGAGGGAGCCCAGCCAGCCCTTGCTGCTGGAAATGGACAGACTAGTGGCAGGCAGGGTGGGCAGGCACTGGCCTTTCTTGTGCTTGCTGTGTGCAACGTCTGCCCGGAAGCTGAGTGCCCAGTGCTGAAGGGGAGATTTTTCACCAGGAATGCCCAGCAGCGCCCACTGCTGCCTCCCAAGGTAAGGTGCTGGCCTCATGTTCACCTTTGGCCAGTCTCCATTGTGCCACGAAGGCTGGAGGCATCTTCTTCCCAGGCCCCTGTGCGGCAGTGTGAGGAGGGACCTTTCTTTGAGGCAGAGAGGGCAGCTCAGAGACCAGGGGTGGCAGAAGTGGCTGCTCAGAAGACTCCCAAGGAGAGGGGAGAGGGGAGGAGTCAGAGGGAGCACTCCACAAGGGTGTTCAAAAAAGGGTGAGAGGCTGCCAGCTCTGCAGAGGTGACATAACTGGGCTCCTGAGCCCCATAGGGGCGCCACTGGAAGATTGTAGTTGGTCAAGGGAGCCGTGGACTCAAAAAGGTTGAAAACCTCTTACAGCAACAGAATTGTATATCCAGCTCCTAAGCATGAAATAGAAGCACCAAATCTGCACAGGGCTATGTATGTGCTAGTGAAGCAACAGGTGTGCAGGTGACTAATCACTTGGGGTTTTTACATCCCTGTTTAGTGATATACAGTGGTACCTCGGTTTAAGATCTGTCCTGTTTACAAACGATTCAGTTTACGAACTCCGCAAAACCGAAAGTAATGTCCTGGTTTATGAACTTTACCTTGGTCTAAGAACGGAATCCGAATGGTGGAAGGGAACCAGTGGTGGGAGGCCTCATTAGGGAAAGCGCACCTCGGTTCAAGAATGGACTTCTGGAACGGATTAAGTTTGTAAACCAAGGTACCACTGTATAAGTGATTTTTTCTATGTTCCCTCAAACGTATTCCAAAGAGTCAAAGCAGCATGGATGATGTTACTCAACCTATACATGACAAAGGGGTGGGAGGAAATAGACCACTGAGGAGTATCATGTTAGTCTGTTTGAAGGTATATTCCTAGGCCTTACATAAAACACATGAAATTCAGCTGATCAAAACACAAACTTTGCCACACCATATCCAACATGTAACAGGCCTTTGCTTTAGAGGTCAAAGCTAATTTTGTATTGCACTCAGAAACTCTCTAGGAGCGAATATAGCCTATGGAACATACTGTAGGATAATATCCTACTCTGTAAATAGCACAGCTCACTCAGGCATTTCAGTCACCCAATGAAAACTAAATAAAAATAAAAATACACTGGTAGACCCTCTTGCAAGATTGGCACATCGCTGTTAAAAACAAGTCTCCTTTTTGCTATGCAACTGTTGCAATTAAGCTATCTGTTTATAGTTCATGCACATTATTTGTTCTTGTTGCAAAATCTGGGACAAAAGGTTGAAAGTCAAGGAAAACTGGAGGGGAATAGAAAGGTTGCTAATCTCCCACAGAAGCATAGAATTTAATGAAACAGAGGACACCAATGTGATGCATCCTTGTTGTCCACAGGGACCCCTCCCCACACTGAAATCAGGCTTCGAAGAGGCATTCTATCATAGCCAACAGAATAGGTGGCAGAGTGTGTATGGGGTGCCTGGCTTGAAAGTGTGCCCATGGGCCCCAAAAGGCCAGAGAACAAAAGGATATTCTTACCATGAATTTCTGTTCCCAGAGCCTTCTGGAGGACAGCCCTTTAGCTAGACAAGTGGGCTTTGTCTGACAAGGCCTTCAGTAGGAAGGTACAACAGAGAGTGGTGCAGCCATTATACCTCTTCAAGCCCCCTCAAGTCGGCAAGCTCTGGTAAATCCCAGAAAGCTCTGGTAAAAATCACATTATTATTTTTTTAAAAATCCAAATCGTTTGCCTTTCTATCCCCGTCTTCCTTTCCTTGAAAGCCATAATGTCCCCTTCTCCAGTGTTTCAATCACACATTTTCTAGCTACTTTATCTCCAGATCTAAATAGGCAGTAAGTTACCTCTGCATCTCGGTGAATCTGCCTGTTCTACAGCTGTATTAGTTATAGGCAGCTGATAGAAGAGATCTAAAAGACCAGACTAGGTCTACAAGCCTAGATCTTTCTGCTTTAAATACATGCAGATTCATACTATGTCTTCCTAGCTTTTAGCTACCCTAGAACGAACTAGAAAAACAAGGCTGGTGATTATTGTTGATTTACCATCTCTGCCTCTTGGCCAATAGTGTTTATGGTACCTCAGGTTCTCAATCACTTTACATACTTCAGATATTTTAGATTGTTGAAATTTCCTGTTCCTTAATGAGCTTAGTTAAAGATACAGTTGTAGGCATCAAGATACACACACACACACACACACACACACACACACACACACACACTTATTGCAGTCGTCTTTGTAACTGAAGTGAACAGAACTAAACTAAGTATTCCAAGTGTGGCCCATTCAGACACCCAAGCCTACAATATGTAAAGCAGGCATCCCCAAACTCGGCCCTCCAGCTGTTTTGGGACTACAATTCCCATCAGCCCTGATTACTGGTCCTGTTAGCTAGGGATGATGGGAGTTGTAGTCCCAAAACAGCTGGAGGGCTGAGTTTGGGGGTGCCTAACCTAAAGCATCACCTTGTGGCCGTTAAGTACAAGTGCAAACACACTATGTAAACCACACAGACTTCACGGCATTACTGCCTCCCTACTGAGCATCATTATTTGGTCTGTCAAAATGCTATTTTAATATCTCCTTCCTGCTTTTCTTTATTTCATCCAATACTGATTTGCACAACTCAGAAATCCTTAAACTTGAAACTTCCTTTTCCAAGCACTCTTAAGAGCTGTTCAATTTTTAGCAATCCTCAAAAAATAAAAGTCACCTCATGCCTTTCCAACTGGCCCATGCAATATGCTTACAGCCAAATCTATTTAAATTGTTTGGGCGAGGCGGTACAATATGTCTGGTGCTATTTTCAAAAATATGCAGTGTGGGTGATAGAAGCAAGCAAACAGTCATAGTCTAAGAGTGTTTGGATAAACTAGTAGTGACACTCCAGGTGCTCAGGGAGCAACAAGAAAAAAGCCTCCCACAGATTGGGAAATGAGAGCACTGGGGTTTTGTTTTCTTTAAAAAAATCTACTTTATTCTCAATCCTCCTCACATTCATCATAGGCAGAATAGTATATCTTACAATACTGGAGCTAGCTCTAAACCCAATTAGAAATATAGCAGAAATGGCAATTAATAAATCCAAATAAATTTAAATGCCATTGTTCTGCTTTACAACAGTGATTTCAGTGTTTCTTGCCACTATGCAACTTGTAGCTTCTGATTTAGAAGTCAATGCCTCAGGAAAGTTTAAACATTCTTTCCAAAACAGAGGCTTATAGGATAAGCTACTTCCATGCTCTGGATGTGGAACAGTACAGTTTATAAACCCCTACAGGTAGCTCCATGTTACAAGTTAATTAGCACAGAGAGATCCTTCAGGAGATCTGGTCAACTTCACTGTGGTTAAGTGAAGAGTACAAGTTGTTTGAGAATACCCTCACTAATCCTGTCAATAAGGAGATAATACCAAGAGATACAAATTCCTTGGTATTTTAGAAGTAACAGCATATTAGAGAATCTGAAGCATGCAAACTATCCCAATCTGAAAAAGAAGTCTGGTTTAGACATCATTATTAAACAGTTTGTTGTAAATAAACGATGGTTTTGAACAAGCAGTGTGCTGGTGCACATTGCTCAAAAGTCCCTGCTTCACCATGCTCCTCCTGTTGCTGCACCAGGCAGAAAACAAGCCAGAGGCTGGCTTTGCAATACTGTGAGCCAGAGCTGGTGGGCTGTTTCCCTAAAACAAGCCCAACTGGTAAGCTAAGCAACATCGGCTTGTACTCATAGTTTGTCTGGCAAGAAAAAACATGAATGCTGGTTCACATGTAACTCAAAGCCACCTCCTGATTTGTTTCTGCCCCAGCTTGGCCACAGCAGGCAAAGTGGGGGCTTCTAAGCAATGTGCATCAGCTCACTACTGCTTCTTCACATTCATGGCTTGTATTTAACATGATCAAACATGATGTCCAAACCAAACTGATGTCTGAATGCAGTGCATTAAACCAAGAAGGTTCAGTGTTTGAACTATTCTTTCCCAAACAGATTAGAATGGGGCAATATGGATTGCAAAGGACAGAATGTGTATTCAACCATGGGAGACCAAGTTTTAAATACTTGCTCAGTCATGAAGTTAAATGGGAATCTTTGGGCAACTTTGCAACTCTTATCTTAAAAGCGTGGCAGGAATAAAACATGCTTGCACTCCAAAGTAGGGTAACTGAATAGCACCATCTAGGTTGTTGTGGTTCTAGGAACAAGGTGCTTGATGGCACATATATGTGACTTCTAATGGTCTTGCTGGAGCAAACCAATATTCACCTCCATCAGCACTCTGCTTACAGCAGTTTTAACCCAGATGCCTCTGGAAGCTGACAAACTTAGACACAGTTGTAATGGCCATTTTGTTTGCCCCTCATCTGATATTCAGAGCTATGCTGCCCCTGAAAATAGAAGTTCTTTAAATTAATAAGCTGAAAGATGCAGTCCTTTGATCTGGAACCAAAACTGGAAAATTAAGGATGATTTGGGCAATACTCCATGGTATTCTGGTCTGCTTTTGTCAAAAGACCTATTCCTGCAGATTTCCTTTGAATTTGATCAAGTTTTATTAGAGAAATCTGTTTCAAAGCATTTGATCTGTGAACCACCTTTTGTCAGCATCTTGCAAAAAAAAAATGTAAGTGATAGCTGGGCAAGTGTTTTGAGAGTACAGAATATACTCTTTTCTCAACCCACTAAAATTTACTTTACAGCTGAATTCCATTCTTCCTCCTCCTCCTCCACTCCCTAAAACATTTCCCATAACTTTCATCCACTATCAGCTGTGTGATTTGCTGTTCAGTAAACATACTGATGAGACCAGCCAAATGTGAATTATTAGGTCCAGTGAACAGAGGTCAAGCCAAGGTTTCAAGAACATCATGCCATCTCCTTACTTTCGTACAGTATTCTTTAAATCAGTGGTATTCACGACAGCACTTGTAAACCAGATTACAGCCAGAGCAGTGACCAACACTTAATAGCTGCATTCTGAAGCCAAATCAAGAAGAAAGGAAATCTGCAGTTAATCTCACAGCAAGGAAGATGCACATCTTTCAGTTCTGTATCGGCTGTTAAGTGACAACGGATATAGAAATCTGTTGCACGAGTCAGGTCACAGATTTGTGTTTTTTTAAAAAACTACTCTCAGTGAAATATGTTGTGACAGATAAGCACATCTGCCTGTCCCCACCTGTTGCCAACATTCCACACATTCCCCAGAAACTTCTGCTGTGGCAATTGATAAGCAGCCTCCCCTCCATCAGAGGAAAAACGCCTGCAGAAAAGTGGGAAACAAACAGGCTCTTACACAAACAAATGCTGCTCCAAGGCCTGAAAGAGGCCAGTGGATAGTAGTGGTAGAGGACAGCAGGCGTAGTATAGCGGCCGCAAGACTAAACTATGGACCTGGGAAGGACCCAGTGTGACTCTTGTCTCAGTCATGAACTCACTGGCATCCCAGTTCTAGTCTCAGTTCTCCCATCAGTAATATGAGGGATAGTACAAGGCTGTTGTAAGGATTCCAAGGTAGATAATGCTCACGAAACACTTTGAAAGCTTGAAAGTGCCTGACACAAATGGTTAAGAGGATGGAGCTGGGAGCAGTTGTATTTGTGAAGACTTCATTAGCTGCTGCTTCTGTCCATCAATCTAAAATCTACCTCTTTTATTGTTAAAATTATTGGTTTCCATTAGGATGGAGAGGTGGCAGAATATGTTTATTCTTATTTCTTTGTGGATTTTTGAATATAGGTCCAATCACACTTTCCAAGTCCTTGTCAAGAATGAGTTTGCTTTTATGACTTCCCTGTTTCTGGGAAGTTTCTGCAGAGTATCTCTTCAGCTGCTACAGAGAGGCTCTGTCCATGCTGTTCGACCATACCAAAAAGCAAATGCATCTGATTGGCAGAATACAGTAACCACTACAAGAGCACAAGGTCTTTGTCCCTTTCTAGAGGAAGTGACCCCATTAGCTGCCCAGGCAGCTGACAGAACAGATGGTGGAACAGCTGCAGCCCAGACTAGTTGAACCAGCCGATTCTTACAGGTACCGGTATATGAACTTTATTTAAACGTTCATACTTAGTTCACAGTAGTTGTGCTGTGAAGTCCACCAATTTAGTTAATTGCGCTTAGAAGTGCAGCTCTGAAACTACTGCCACCATAAAAAGTTTACCAAACTGCATGTTCCACAAAGATGCATATAAAAAGTTATAAGGAGGCACACTTACTCCCCTTACTTGCAGCTTCTAAGTGTAAAATGATTGCCTACTATCTCACTAATGTGGCAATAACATGCCACACCATAATACATGTACATACACACAACCTTCTTTCTTTTCTGAAATACACCCAAGTCTCTGCTACACTGTGGCCTGGACCTGAATAGGCCAATCTTTGAAGAACGGGTCATGCCTTGGAGCGTAGGTTTGGACTTAGTATTTTTATCTCTTCCAAACCTATGATTCTATAAAATATAGGGTCAGAAGTGTTGTGACTAGTTTCAAATGAGTAATCATTTTTTTTAAAGCTTCACCTAAATCAGATATATATGGAAACACCTAAGTAAAAACAAAAACAACTACGCAAGATGTTTGGTATCCTAAACAATACTTTTCATTCTTACTTCTTGAGACCTAAATAATGCTTCAGTGGAAAAGCAGGAAACTACCATTCAAAAATTGTACTGTTAAAGGGGTTTTTGTTTTGTTTTTAGTTTCCACTTGAGAATCAGAGAAACAACAGACGGCTCACTTTAATAAAACTGGGAATAGAAGAATTTTGCATGCTAAAATGGAAAGTTCAAATACACCAGCAAGCTCAGAAGGCAGGTTTGTCCCAAACTACAAGGAACTATTTTATTCACATACAGACTCCATGAGGTCTCCGTTTTCGTAATACATATGAGACAATGTCCTTCTGATAAGCTCTCAATTACACCAGCACTCGGAAAATATTCCCACAGGAAAACACACATTCTTAACTGCTCACTAAACAGATTAGCTAGCTAATGAGTCTATATTTTGACTATCAGTTCTGGATTAATTTCATTTTGCATTCCCACATTATGTGCTAGTTCTAATACCATACTTTCCCTAATTAGGAAACATACTTGGCACTAGAAAAAGCAACTAGTCAAAGCATTTTGTGCATGAATCCTTTTTGTTCTTTTTCTTATAGCATGAGAGGCATCAGCACACCATTTTTGGTGGACTACAGCACTTTCTAAACATGAGTACTTCAATACCTGGGATAGCTCAGGCAGTACAGCCTGAGACGCTTAATATGGGTTCAAGCCCCACGGTGGGCAACATATTCCTGCATGGCAGGGGTTTGGACTAGATGACCCTCGTGGACCCTTCCAACTCTACAGTTCGAGGATTCTATGAATGATGATTGGGTTTCCACAAAAGTTTGCACATTGTGACAGAGAATGAAAATCTGGACAAAGGAAAGGAAAGTATGGGGAGATAACTTGCTTGTTCAACAGAAGCAGCAGCATAGCACAGGGATCTCCAGTGAATATGTCAGTATTTTCCTGCAAATGCCCCAGGGATAGCATCTGCACAAGATACAGGTGTGACCACAGCTCTGGGCACACCTGCAGCATCTTCAGGCCAACCACAACCTATTGCAACTATTAACTGTATTCTAGAGATGAGGACTGTCTACATAACAGATATCAATGTACCCGTAGAGCTTGCTCAGAGCATTATTAGTACCTCCTGTTCTCAAAAAAAGATTGAAACAGAATATGAGAATAGAAAAGGCACAGAGAGAGGCCAGACTGACTCCAGAAATCTAAAATAACCATGCCAAACTGCCTGAGAGACAGTAAAAATAGTTTGGCTTTCCCTTCCTTCCCAAGACATAACTTTGCAGGAAATGACTACACAGAGCGTCTCTAAATACTGAGCTTAAAAAGTAGCTATTTTAGAATATTTATCTCAAGATCTATCTGAAGAATGGCTAGCAAGTCAGAAAGCTGGCTTTTAAAATGTATCTGTTCTGGGCCAAGTTCCAAGCAGTGTCAGTTGCTGTGCTAATTTGAGATTATAACCTTATTTTAGACAACTAAACATCAAGAGAAAATCTCCCTCCAGCCTATGAACTGCTCATATATACAGGCACAAAGAGCAAAACAGCAAACCAACTGAGCAAAGCACAGAAAATTCTCATACACTAAAAAGTTCAAGAAACAATACTGTCCACCTTGCAAATGTCAGAAGGTCAAAACAAACACCCCCATTAAAATTATAAGTGATTTATGCCCCGGAAGGAATTCCTGAGCTACTAAATGAAACACATCCAATAAAAATAACATTCTTTCTACATGGTTACCATATAGCTTAAATCACATAATTATGTTTGAAGAGATTCAGAAACAACCATCCAGACCACCATGGCTGTGTTTTCTCACTAAGTGCACCAATTTCACACGGTAGTACCATAAGCCAACTTTCCCAACTCAAACATTCCTGACATTCCTATGCTGAACTGCAGCTTCAGATATTAAAACACAGAAATCAAAGAAACATTGATTTAATCAGAAATAAGGATCTATAGCGACATTTGTATTTCTTTTGATAAGTCAGTCTCCCTGACAGATTTTAAACTCTTTTCTACATATCGTATCAAGTGAGCAATCACCACTTCATATGGCATGACTGCACCATCAGCACTAATTCTGGAATAAGATCTTCATCAAATGCCCGTTATGATGTTTTCACTGTATCCTTTGCTGGATAAATGCCAGTCTACACCACAGAGCCAAAGTTTCTCTCATAAAGGTCAGCATCCAGGTTCCCCCTTTTCATCAGCCCCAGCTAACATGACTAACAGCATGATAGGATCACCATCTGGAGAGCCACAGGCTCAGATTTAGATGCTACACAGAATCCTGTGGAATCTAACCTAGAAGAAGGGGTTCAGAAAGAATATATTCTGGCCCTACACATCCATTTGCACCGTAAATAAGGAGATTTGCACCACTTTCAATTGACTGCAATATATTCCTTTACAGCTGTACAGTGGTACCTCTGGTTGTGAACAGGATCCGTTCTAGAGGCTCGTTCGCAACCTGAAAAGAACACAGCCTGCGTGTTGCGATTCGCCGCTTCTGCGCATGACGTCATTTTGTACGTCTGCGCATGTGCAAGCGGCAAAACCCGGAAGTAACCCTTTGCGGTACTTCCGGGTCGCCGTGGGACGCAACCTGAAAATGTGCAACCTGAAGCAAATGTAACATGAGGTATGACTGTAGTTTCAAACTTCTTACTTTCAGGGAATCCTTTTCACACCTCTCTTGGGCTTCTAAAAAGCACACTCCATTCACTAGGGCTGGGCGATATATAGGACTGGTTTGAAGTTCACATCGTGATAACTGTTTCTTAATATCTGAGCTGGCAATATATCGTGAATAACAATGTGAGTAAGGTCTTGGCAATATCTGGTATTCAACATTGGCAATGAGTCATAGTGAATACAAATAATCTGGGACTGCCAAACTGCTAGCAGGCAGAAGTAGCAGTTGCAGAAACACCTTGCCATGACCGTGGTACATGCTGTCAGTAGTGGCGACAACCTGCAAGGCCTTGTGTTGGCGACGGAAAGTGGTGGTAGCACAGTAACAGCAGTGGCCTGCAAGGCCTCACGACAGCAGAGAGAGTGATGGCAGCGGCAGCAGACTGCGAAGCCTCGCAAGGCTGCAGATTATTATGCCATGGCTGCCAGGTTGCTGCCGCTTCTGCTGCCTAACAGGCCTGCTGGCAGTACCAGATTATTTGTATGCACTATGACTCATCACCATACTTTGGATTGTCCAGAATACCACCATTTGGTAGCCAAGCCCAAAACCAAAAGTCCTGTTGGGATGCATTTTGGCTTGCCTGCTGCTGAAAGGGACCATGAGGTGATTGATAATATCATCATTTATCAGTTTTAGACCCTTAAGTAGTAGCAGCTGCCAGGACATTGTCCTGTTCACATTTACGTTGTTCCTTCTTTATTTCAGATATCATGATATATCGGTATATCACAATATATCACGATATAGAAAACCAGTTATTGCCCAGCCCTACCATTTACACAAGGTGCTGGTAAAGTCTGCTTGGCCTCAAAGCCCTGTGTGAACAAAATACACCTCAGATTTCTGATATTATCCATACGGAACTACTACATTCCCTGGATGTAGCTAGAAAAACAACTTATGTATTTAAGTCATCAGATGAAGAATCATCTGCTGCTCAACCTTCCACCCCACCCAAAAAAGGCCTCTGGCAGTTTTGTACCAAAGCCCAGAACTGGTTCAGTGGTTGAAACACAGCATTTTACAATAGTATTCTTCAAGACTTCTCTTACAATCATCTTGTCTAATAGAATACAGATAAAGGACAGAAATTACAAACACATAAAACCCAGATTTATGGGGGGTGGTTTAAAAAGAATGTTCACATTGAGGCTTAACTAGATCAATCATTGTGCATTTTCTAATGAAGTCTATCACAAGGTAAGTCTAATAAATCTTCAGTTTAAAGAAAAGAAACAAGAGATTAGAAAATTGATATAATAATTGAACTGTAGAGATGTAAAAGAAAATGGAAAAATTCAGAATATGACTTCCCATTCTTATCACCACTACCTTAGATCACGGAAAGATACAGCAATTGGAAAGCTCTATAAAGTAGTTTCTCTTTTAGGATAATGAAATGTTTTAAAGCAGTGTCTTAAAATAATATTGTTTGAAATCAGCTATGGATCTTTCGGAACATAATGATATTGTTTGACAAATCATGGCTTAAATTGGACTGAAGAGGAGTGTTTGCATCTGTGTGCTGTCTCATCTCTGCTTATGTGTCCTAATTCTACACTTTGGGGGTTTATTTCTTGTTTGCCATTACTTCCAAACCAGGAAAGTGATTATAATTGTTGCTCACAAAATGGGAACAAACAGTAGCTTGCAACCCTGACTTACAAACAGAGCTTGAGACACAGTCTTCCAGATTGTGTGGAAAACTGGGAAACTGTACATTAAAAAAACCCTACAAGCATTTGAGAGCAGAGGGAGTATTACAGATACAACACTCATTCTTTGTTCAATAGCCTCTGCTTTATTGGACTGAGATTGTTTTATCTGAACTGGGCTGCTAACTGATTAGAGGAATAAATGAGTTTTGCTAGATTTCATGAATCTAATTTACTGGGATAAAATGGGATATAAATGCATAAAAATAAATAGCTACTAGTAGAGAAAGAGTAACTTTTTGGATAAACTGCAACCAGATCTGATGCCTTTTACGCAGAAGCAAGTCATGCTCAGATCAATAGGGCTTACTCCAAGCTAAATGACCACAGGAGTGCCTCCCCAGCCATTAGGAGTCTTGTTAATTTAAATTAATATCCAAATGTATTGCTGTTCCTTATAGTGATGCTTATCTTCTGAGCGCTTTAAAAATACGAGTTTCTTCTGTTTTTGCATGACAACTCTGAACAGGTCAAGATCTTAAGAGCTACTTTAAAGTGAACCCAAAGGCTTGGGCATGCCCAGTAGGATTTAACTTTTCTTCCTTTGAATGGCAGAACCTCTGCCCCCAAGCCATACCAAACACTGCTTTTAAAATTCCCCTCAGAACAGGGATTCAAAAGAAGTTTCCCATGAAGCAAGGAGTTGGTCTTTTTCAAGAAACAAGCCCAATGCCTCTTTAGCAGCACGCTGAACTAGCTGCAAGAATCTTTGGATCCAGGCCACTCCATTCTAAATCCAAACAGAATCTTTCTTTTCTGTGTGACAATATTGTTTCTATTCTATTTATTCCAGTTGGCAAGCTATGCTACACTCTGATACTTTAGGGTACAACAGCTTAAGCTCCACTTTCAGAACTGTATATTTATAATTGTTTACATGCAGTAAAGGCACTAATACTTTTAAAGACTAACAAATGATGCAAACACTTTTATTAAAGTTTTCTCATTTAAAAAAAAAAAGTAAGTCTGACCAGAGTTTGGATATATACAGAAAGTTAAATGGGTTGCTTATTAAGGGTGAAGGTGGGTCTCAAAAAGTTGAAGACAATTGCCTTCTGGCCGACTGCTTCTCCCCTGCGACTTAGTTGTAGACCAGTAAACTGAAGACTCGTGTTATAAAGGACAAGGGTAAAGGTAAAGGGACCCCTGACCATTAGGTCCAGTCATGGCTGACTCTGGGGTTGTGGCGCTCATCTTCCTTTATTGGCAGAGGGAGCTGGCGTACAGCTTTCGGGTCATGTGGCCAGCATGACTAAGCCGCTTCTGGCGAAGCAGCCCACAGAAATGCCATTTACCTTCCCGCCGGAGCAGTACCTATTTATCTACTTGCACTTCATACTTTCAAACTGTTAGGTTGGCAGGAGCGGGGACCGAGCAACGGGAGCTCACCCCGTCGCAGGGATTCGAACCGCCGACCTTCTGATCAGCAAGCCCTAGGCTCTGTGGTTTAACCCACGTCCCTCTCCACAGTGCCACCCGTGTCCCTCTAAGGACAAGGGTAGTATATTGGAAAGTTAGGAAGGACTTTCAGCAAAGAGGTTCACCATAGCTATTACTATGCATAACAGAAAAAGTCTGTTCTCTTAACTTGCTACTTAGGACATGCTTCTGTATTAGTGTGTCAAAATACTGCTATGTCCATCCTACAGATGCCTGAGTTTCTGATTCAGTGCTATGGCAAACAGAAGTGCTCCTGGGAGAAAGTTTATCTTCCACTCCCAGGACATTACCACCAAACCAAGCCCGTCATCCATGCAAAATGGGTCAGTCCAGCAACCATCCCCAGCAGCCGCAAGCCTGGGAGGGAACAAACACACCTTGAACATCCTGCAAAAGAGGGTGATGAGGACTAGATTTTGTCTAATCTCCAAATAAAAATACGCAGCTGTGCCTCAAGTTGGCAGCTGTATCAAGTAACCATACAACTGAACCTGAAACCTCAGCTGCCAGAGACTCAAAAAAGCATTTTCATATTGTAAGCTCCTTGCGGCAGAACTTGTATACTGTAAACCATCAAGAGTACTGATGATAAAAGTATCAATAAAACTACTACTACTAATAACACCATCAGAACTGCCATAGTTTAGTATTCTATAAATAAACCTTGCAGACATGTTCCCTAGTTATTGGCCCACAAAAAATGTTTACTAGTCTGCCTGTACACAGTATACCATTTCTGGCACATCTATAGACTAAAAGAGTCAGCTACCTGCTTCCAATATTCAAAAGCTTTCTTGCCTGGTGATTCCAGGTAATCTGGCAGGGGCAATTACAAACCTGGTATAAATGAATTTTCAGTAATCTAACCAAAGCTGCCTTTTCCAAACTGGCAGAGATTAGGCCAGAACTGAAAGGTCAACTGATCCATTTACATGAATGAAGAAAATTGGTATTGCACAAAATGTTATCTAGGAAAATAGATAACTGATGTTTGTTCATTCAACCCTGTGGCAACTAAGGGATTGGAAGTGATACAAAAAACAAAATAATTGGAAAACAATTGGTCTATCAAGACCATTTTGTTTGTTATGGCTAAGCTATGTAAGAAATATTGCTTGGCAATCCCTGCTAAAACCATTAAAAAAACTTTTAAAGACTAAATTACATTCAAAAGGTTATTCAGATTATAACTTGCAGAATAAATGGCATATCATAAAGATGATAATTAAGTGGCAATAAATACTATCCAAGTCATCAAGGTAACAAAGTTAAAGGTTATCGGAACTGAGTACTTTCTTCTCATCTTCAATTTCTAATTTTGGAGAAAATAAAAAATCTCAGATGAATATTCTTGAAAATATGAATTTGATCCTCAGTAGATTTAGTGATTACTTAAGTACTAGAGGGGGTCTAACAATGGATAGTTTTTGTTAAGCCCTTCAGAATCTCCCAGCAGGTCTTCAAGAAAGTTTCAGTCTAGCAGCAGAGTAACTTTCAAAGTCACTGTAATAAGGCTAATTCCTTTCCAGTGAGTGGGTGGAAAGGGGTGGAGGGCTGGGGGAGGACTGTAAATGGAATAATTGTTTGCCTATGAATGTACTTTGCAAATCAGTTCAGTCTTCACATTGCTTCAAAGCCACAAGACATTAGCCTGATTGTAAACACTTTGATCTGATCCTCACCCTCTCCCCAAGTTTTCATCACCTCAGTTAGGGCAAGGTGCCCCAAAGGAGAAAGTATTTATTGACCATTGTGGCTTCTCTACATCTAGGTATCAGCCACAACAATTTAAAATTGCTATTATGCATTCGAATCTCCTAGTGTGTCTGGGATCAGCCCCAAAGAGCCAAGCCACCAACGGAGGAAGGTAATATGACCTAAGAACCATTATTTAAAGAACTACTTTGTGAAGTCTTTCATGATTGAACTAAGATTTGAACCTGCATGATGAAACTCCATGTCCAAAGCAACATCTACCCTAATCAAGCTCAAGTTTCATCCAGGAGACAGTGAAAAAGGATAAGGGAGTCAACACAAATTTAATAAGCTTGTTTAAGTTCTATTTTAATTTCTATGAAGTTCTTCCTTTTTATCTCATTGCATTCAGGGCTTTTTTCTAGAAAAAATGTGCCGTAACTTGTTGAGGTTTCTAAGGGGGAGCACCCACTCAAAGTTGTTTTGCACAAACAATATTGTTTTTAATTTTAAAATATTGAATTTTAATATTATTTTAATATTCTAAAAGGTCCAGAGCACATGAAACACATCTGAATGCTTCCTCGCATAAAAACAAGTTAAGGAGAAAACTAAGCAAGTCTCCCCCCCCCCAACATACAAGCTTTCCAAAACCAGAAAGCTCCATCATAGGATGATGATTCAAACATGCACTTCTCCATACAGTTTGAAGTAACAAACTCCAATAAAAACTACATTCAATTTGAGAACATCAAATTCAGAATTTACAGGTAGCAAGTATTGATCACAGGGCCTAAAATTACAGGAGGTGGAAGTAAGAGGCTTTGGGAACAAAGCCCAATAACTTAAAAAATAATCTAATCTGTTCCCCAGTAGAAGCCAAGCAGTTCTGACCACCTGCTCAGACCTTTGCAATGAGGAGTGCCTTTAAAAGGATACTACATACAATTGCAATTATGTGTCCAAATGTTACGGAGAAAATGTAAAGAAATTCATTAGGCCTGATCAATTTCTGTAAAGATGCATAATAAGCACAAAAATATTGTTGTTACGAGCGCAAAATTTAAGCAAACAACTAGCACAAGTAAAAAACCTACTCAGGAATAATTAACCTGTAACTGTGTGAAATGTGGGGCTTGCAAGCATGCGCACCCTGCCTGCTCCATCCCCCAATTTTTCCATGTACAGCAGCAGGGTATGAAAGGAGCCTGCAAGCATGTTTGCTTGAACACACTTACAAGCCTTCCTGCCAGCAGGAGCCCTCTGTGATCAGGGTTGCCAACTGCAGGGAGGCTTATAAGTGTATTCAAGTGTGGCATGTGGTCTTGCCACTAAAAACAGCAAGGTTGGGGCAGAACACTAAAAAATCCTGTGCCTCTCACACAGTTACAGATTAATAATTCCTGAACAGGACAAGATTTAGTACTAATTTGATAAAAAGGCACCCAAAAATTCAATTTGAGGTACCCCAGACAAGTTTCTTAGAGGACAGCTACGCTGAGTAGTGCAAGGGTAGGCAACCTAAGGCCCATGGGCCGGATGCGGCCCAATCGCCTTCTCAATCCGGCCTGCGGACGGTCCAGGAATCAGCGTGTTTTTACATGAGTAGAATGTGTCCTTTTATTTAAAATGCATCTCTGGGTTATTTGTGGGGCATAGAAATTCGTTCATATATTTTTTCAAAATATAGTCCGGCCCACCACATGGTCTGAGGAACATTGGACTGGCTCACGGCTGAAAAAGGTTGCTGACCCCTGGAGCAGTGTGACTGGATGCAATGTGCTAATCTTTAACAGGACAGGTAGATTCATGAGAACCACATTTGCAACTTCCTTATTCTGATGGCTGGAACGATTCTGTTTATCACAATCAAATTAAATGATGGACAAGTCCATGACCACCACAACCCTCTTTAACTGTTTCCTCCACTTTGACCTGTCCTAAACTGTCCTTCAAGGCATCAGAAACAATTATATCATCTCTTTGTTTAAAAAAAAGTTTTAAAAACTGCTCTCGGGAACTAGTACCTTTGACTCAGACATTTAGCTACTATTAAAAGAAACTATTAAATATCATGAAAGAAACATACAGAGCCAGCAGTAAAGACAGCAGCACGCGAGACATTAACACGAATCCAAGCCTATCTCACTGCAACATGTCACATGACATTCCATTCCAAGTACAAGTGCATTGGAAGCAGATATACGTCCTATAGCTTAGTTTTAAAAAGTCTTCTCTGCAGAAAATTTTATTGATCTATAAAACTTCTCTATTTCTATGATATGAAAATTTAAGCCAAGGGAGGAAAAAGAGCTCAGTTGTCTGCAGCAGAACTCTAGAGACTGGGAAAGGATTAACCAGCTTTGACTCTGTCCTATTTTAGGATGCCTACTTGAAATATCTCCTGAACTAAATGACTAAACAAGGCCCCCCAATCAGAAAACAAACTGGAATTGTGAATAAGAATAAAATGTTCGTTCCTGGGCAGGAACAATCGAACTTTTTTGACGCTGTAAAATCTCATGTCATACTGTACACGGCTGTTACAGCACCAGCAACAAGAAGCCAAGACAAAACCAAAAGTTTCATTTTAAGTCCAGTGGGAAATTGCTAACACGAAGACCATTCAGATATATTATGCTGCATGCACTGAAGTAGAAGTACTATCCATTCTGCTTCTTCCGTAGCAGGTTCCCAAGTCTCATCCCTCCGTGCTGCAGGAGCTTAAGAGTCTGGCACAGCAAACTCTCTTCTAGCTGAGTGTTACAGAGGGAAACAGTATGCATATGGAAGTTTACAATAGCCTAGGAGACATTGATACAGTCCAGATGGAGCTCTAAATCCTATTGAGTTCAATATGTGCATAGGATTATTTCTTATAAGACACTCAAACTTGGGATATCCTCTGTGAATCTTCACTGCATAGTTCTGATGGCATTATTTCAACAGACATGTATGACATTGGGGACATCCCCCACAACTGTAAGGACAACCTCTCAGCTAAATGTGTCCACACAAATACATGGTACAAAGGTGAGAATTTGTTCTTTTTCAGACAGGTTCTACCCTGATGACAGAAACTAAGGGGCTGAATAGGTACATGTTCTGCACGTAGAAAGACAACCAGTTCACTGGGAACTGACTTATATGCATTTGAAAATTGGTTTTGACCTATTGGCATGCCTCACTTCTGTTTTTTCCATGCAACAATTCTTCCGCTCAATGAGTGAAGTTCTGAATTTTCAATGTAGGTTGCAGGGATTATGCATTCAAATAAAATGATTTCAACATAAACTGATTTTCTACTTCAATGTCCCCAAAGCAGCTTACGATAAATGTAATAGGAACATAACACATTTAAAGTTAATAAAATAAACTCCCGGAAAACAATTAAAATGGCCTAGAGAAACCAGAACAGTCTCATGTTCTGAAACCAAATGCATAACAAAGATAAATTTTCTTCTGTCAAACTTCAGTAGGCTGATCTCCCTTGGAAGTTCAACTGCGCAGATACCTATCACAGTAAAAGCTACCAAGGAATGACGTCAGTGGCACATACAGAGTCATAGAATTGTAGAACTGGAAGGGACGCTGAGGGTCTAGTCCAATCTCAGCTAAAGTATCCATGGCAGATGGTCATCCTCTATATATTTACAGTATTTACACCCTGCCTTTTTCCCTGACAGGGACATCGTTAGTTGATTTTTAATTCACAGAAAGGGGGAAGGCATATAAGGGAGAAGATGTCCCCTAAGTGGTTTGAGGCCTTAAAAAGTCAAACACAGAAGCTTAAATTATCGGGGGGGGGGGGAGAGCGCTTTTGGCTTAGCCTGGATACTAGCTAGGCCAACATTTAATTGGACCCTTTAGAAGTTTCTGAACTACTGAGGGGAGCTCCAGCTACAGAATATCTCTCAATAAAAACTAAAATTCTAAGCCCTTTGAATAATAAGCGTTGCATATTCTGGCTATAGTCCCTTAATCAAAATCTATGGAGTAAACCCTTGCAGTACTTCTCCAGAAATCTATTGGAATTCCAGAAGCTTCAGCTTTCTAGCAAAGCTTTCCAAATTGGCACGCTAACCTATATTTAAGATACTACTGTGGAACAACCAATATTAAGAGTAAGCAATTTAGTATGTAAGTATGTGAGTTTCTACCAAATGTTCTCTAGTGTGACCAAGAGACAGAATACAGGAACCTAGAAAGGAGGATGGGACATGTCTTAGACATAATTCCTTTTCCATGCACGGAGCTGAACAGGTAGGAAAACTCAAACAAAAGGATACAGTATAAGCAACAAGAGGCCTGGCCTATACTGGGCCCATCCTCTTTTAGCACAAAACTAAAGATCCACATTCACTTTTAATGAAATGAAAGAAGAGGAGGGAGCATGTCCAGTAACAAGTGAATTTTGATTTGTAAAAGGTGCTTTAAACAAGTATTGCATATAATAATAATAATTTTATTATTTATACCCCACCCATCTGGTTGGGTTTCCAACTGTATGTTGCTATCCTCCCCAAAATTTTCTTCCTACCCCCATCTTCTTTTTTTGCCATTGCTTTAAAATTTCCAGAAACTTTACATCACTGATTCCACCCTGTATGCATATATTATACTGAGGGCAGCAAAAACCCTTCACCCAAACCAATTAATTGTTCTAAATATTTGTGAATTCCAGTTCTATACAGGGCTATCTAGTTTTTTGCTAGCTCCTAAATGTCTCATAGTGACCTGACCCTTGTGACTGCAAATTAAGTTGCATAGGCAGCGATGCCTTAAGTGACATGAGGAATATATAACTACTCTGAAAGCCATGGTAGGAATCCCCTGCCCAAAAATGAAGTCTGTTGGAGTTCCTATGTAAAAATTTGGGAGTATTTTAACATCACAGAGTATATTGAATGATATATGAGATAGAAAACCTTACCTGATTATTTATTTAGGTGCATCCGATCAGAACTACCTACAATTAACATTACCGGTTTCACATACTTTTGTTATGATATTCCATTACTAAATTGTAATGAAAAGCTGCAAGTAATAATTTACACAAAATTCTGACTAATTAATAACACCTTGTCACTCCATACACTGCTGCACCAGCCAGCCCTGATAGATGCTGAAAAGCACAACCATATTCAACCTGTTCTGCATCCGTTGCACTAGTTAACAATTTCCTTCCAGGTCCAATTCAAGGTTCTTGTGTTAATCTTTAAAGCAGGAATTAGGAATGTCAGGCCTGGGAGGCAAATACAAGCCTCCCTATCAGGCTTTTGGGACTCTCCCCAGGCTATACCCCTCACCTCACCCACCATTCTACATCCTTCTTGAGCGCTTTGCCTGGCTGAACAGTATCCCTTAAATTATGGCAATGCCTTTTCCTTGCCTGGATGGAGAGATATAGAATATGTATGTGTTAGTTTCTCTGTGTAGAAATCCCTGGCTTATGCATGGCTAAAATATATTCTATTGTACAAAGGCAATGGTGGCATCTATTGCCCCAGCCACCTTTGCCTCTGTCCCCACACTAACTAGTAGTATGCAGTGGCCACATCACTCCGCAAAGGAATGCAGCCTTTGGGCCAAGAAAGGCTTTAAAGCCGTGCATAGCCTAGACTCACATACCTCAAAGACTACTAGTCTGCTGAGGTGAGGTCAGTCAACAGGCTTTGTTATTTGTAGTGTCTTTGTGGCAAGTTACAACTGCAACAACTCAGAAGCACAGACCATTCCCAAACTGTGTCCTAGCAGCTATAGGTTAGGACATCTACCTCTTTGCTTTACAGTGGTGCCCCGCAAGACGAATGCCTTGCAAGACGAAAAGAGTTTTCCGTTTTTTGAGGTGCTTCGCAAGACGAATTTCCCTATGGGCTTGCTTCGCAAGACGAAACGTCTTGCGAGTTCTTGCGAGTTTGTTTCCTTTTTCTTAAAGCCACTAAGCCACTAAGCCGTTAATAGCCGCTAAGCCGCTAATAGCCGTGCTTCGCAAGATGAAAAAACCGCAAGACGAAGAGACTCGCGGAACGGATTAATTTTGTCTTGCAAGGCACCACTGTATTTTCATGAGGAAAGCAAGACCTATTTCTTTAGGATGATTTTTGGTAGAGGCCTTCCTGTAGATTTAGTTTACTACGTAACTGGATTTTCTCCTTATTAGTATCTTTAATTACTGGTGGAAAACTGCTTTGAGCAACCAGAAAAGACATGGAGCATGTCTTGTTGACATTTAAGAACTCACAAAGTTTATGGGAGGCAAGAAGCCACATTTATTACTTTATAGAAGCCACATTTATTAGTTCTCATTGATGCTTGTTCTTCTGTATGTTTTAACAATTCAAGCTTTAGTAATACTTTCCACCAACTTATTAGGTTAATTACAGAGTTTAACAAAACACCCCCACCCTATGTTACTGTCTCATCTTCTGGTGAGATGGTAGATTTCTATAGCAAATTCCATATATTTAAGTTATTTTAAAACTATTGGGTGTCAGGTGTAAGCCATCAACTAGAGACTTGCTAATTTTTAATTTGTTAGCAGTGGTTTTCAACCTTCGAGTCCGTGGCTCCCTTGACCAACCACATTTTTTCTGTGGCTCCGCTGTGAGAGCCACTTACACTGGGGTTCCATTACAGGACATGTGTTAAGTGGGGATTCTCCCGTTCCGCCCCTGCCCCACCCTGTTCTGCCCCCGCTGAGTCTCCTGAATGTTCCTCAGGGAGAATGAGAGAGAAGTAATGCAGGAAGATGTGGGCTGCAAGTTAATGAAAGAACATTCAGGGCTCCTTTGAACATTCCTCAAGTCTCCCCAGGGTGACCCAGCACACTGGTTGACAACCAATGGGTTAGTGTATCCTGGAACTTTGAATCTTGACACCATTGTCTAACTACGAATTGATCTCTTTTTTTGTTACACTATCCTCAAAGATGCAACATTTTATTTTAATTTTTTAAGGATCAATAAGGGTTATGCAGTCCGGGACCCCCATGTACCAATAAAACAAAAATCCTCAACATTCAAAAATTCTGTTTTTACACTGAAGTATTTCAGTAATTCTACCATATTTTGATATTGTAGCAGTTATACACTGAGGTCCAGCGTTGAGGGCCTTCTGGCGGTTCTCTCACTGCGAGAAGCAAAGCTACAGGGAACCAGGCAGAGGGCCGTCTCAGTAGTGGCGCCCGCCCTGTGGAACACCCTCCCATCAAAGAGATAAACAACTACCTGACATTTAGAAGACATCTGAAGGCAGCCCTGTTCAGGGAAATTTTTAATGTGTGACATTTTAATGTATTTTTAATCTTTGTTGGAAGCTGCCCAGAGTGGCTGGGAAAGCCCAGCCAGATGGGCAGGGTACTAATAATAATAATAATAATAATAATAATAATAATAATAATTTTTATCTCACACATTATTTTGGAAAATAAAAGCCCCTACTTGGGATAAAGTCTTATGATCAATAGCTTGTCAGAGAGTGAAATACTGAACTGCATTTAGTAATCCCAGTAATTATAATGGGTGCTTGCAGAGAACTAACAATGATACTCAAAACATACCAGAACCTCCCTCTTCACATGACTTCTAGGAGGTCATGAGAAAAGTGAAAAAGTAGGACCTCACATGTATTGAGGTTTAAACTACTGAACTCAAGTATGTGTCAATCAATCTGCATTTAATAAGGAGGAGACTTGTGGAAGCAAAGGCTTCTCTCCCACGTTTACTGAAACAAAGCCAAAATATTTAGCATCAAGAATGCATTCCTGGTTCTCCACACTGGTGCCAGAGGTTCCAGCACACTGTTTAGACAAAAGAACAACTGCAGGAAGCACATGTAAGAAAAATGGAAAACTGATCAAATGGAAACATCTAGGTGTATGTGAATGGGTCCAAAGCTAACATCCCAGCATAAATAACAGCCAGGAAAGTCACCTATAAGTGCTGTCCTGTTTCAAATTTCATTACTCCAAAATGATCTAGAGTTTCAGAACCATGTTCTCAACACACTTCAGCTGTTTTCATTCAATGTTTCGCATGAAATAGGCATACTAACTCAAAAAACTCATTTGCAGCGGTCACAGGAGCTATGCTGATTGCCATCAGTCTAAAGTAGCACAGTAGCAAAGTAGCACAAACTTCAAGATGGGTAGAGAAGGATGCATTTTTCAGAATTAGAACTTGAGATATCTCATGTCTTGTGAAATGGTATTACCTGACTTTGCTTCTGTCTGAACTAATATTTAGGCTATTCATCCTGAGTGGACACAACAAGCACCTCCTCTCAAGGCAGGTAATTCAGCTGCATCTCTGAACTGGGGAGAAACTGAATGCTCTACTGAAAACTAAGCAGAGACAGCAAAGAATTGCCCACCTCCAGTGGAATCCAACTGCAAGACATACACTCAGAACAGAAGATTGTGCAGAGTTGCAACAGAAAGCCTTTACTGTTAGTGGATAAATAAAGGAGCCTAGGAGTCCAAGCTAATTAATTTATCATTGCATGTTTGCAGCACAGTACTGTACCTCCACACAGTTTAACAATTAGCAAATTAGCATAAAGTGGTGTGTAGATAATGGGCATTTTTGTCAAAAGGTCCCGTCCCCCGGGTTGATACTATACAGGGGCCACTTTTCTTCAGAAGAGAGGAACCCACTTCCACACATTAAACTTCCCCTAAATGCTTATCAGCCTCCAGTCTGTAGGACACAAGGGTAGGAAAGTCATTACTTTTCAGCCAGCAGTGACAAACTAGAAGGCACCCACTCTGATTGCAAAAAGATTAACATCCATGAAAGCTTATGTCCTAACAAATCCATTACTCTTTAAGGTGCCACAACACTATCGGTTTTACTGCAACAGACTGCTGAGGCTTCCCCCTATGGAAGTTGTCATTTAGAATTGAGCTTTTATAGAACTGCTTCTTACTATTTTTTAAGAGCACTGAATATATACTTCACTTTAAAGGCTCCCTTCAGGAAACATCACATGTCCTAGCATATCTTCAGTTTACCAGCTAATAATAAATTTCTAGTTGGTCCAGAGAGTGTCAAGCATCCATATCTGTTCTTGTATCAAATACTTAGTTATCAGAAATGTATTCAAGGACCCGAATATCTTAGAAACATGGTACAGGACTTTATCTATCTGATAATCAGCAAGTGACATATAAATTGATATGGAAGTTGTTTACAATGTAACTTTCCACTGTGAAATATTAGTGGGAGAGAGCACAACAGCAGAAAGTCATGCTGCTCTCTCTCAAAGGGCTAATAACTAGTTTTATAGATCTAATGCATCACATGTAAAAACACAAAGCATGTTAAAGATGGAGCAATTTCCACATTCTCAAAAAAATCTGAAGTTTCGTTAGGGTAAAAACAAGCTTCATTTTGGTCATACTACTTTCTCAAGTCATACAGGACAAAAATTATTTTGCTAGCAAATATGCAGACTACCAACATTTTTATTTTTTTTTGCTAGATGAATGGCGCAGCTATCTCTTCTAAGGAACCTCCCTACCTCACCTTCAGTGAATTTGCTTTAGAATAGTTGATCAAGCTACCTGAAGAAGCATTTTTAGAAAGAACTACATGTATAGTAGCTTAGTTTTCTAAAGTGTTTTCAGTGAAATTTAAATCAGTTATTTCCCCAGGACTCCAATCCATTAAACATCTTAACATCAAGTGGGTGTGCCCTATTTAGAGGATCAAATATACAATTCAGCACATCCAATCCCTGCAGTGATTACACAGAGGGTACTTCAGTGCACATTGGTCCCCTAACCATGGACACAGCCAGCAAAAAATACTGGGAAATGTACTGAGTGATGTCAGAAAAATGTACTGTATACTATACTGCCTTTTCTAGCCTCACTATTGCATTTCCAAATGTGCACTACAACACCAGACCAGGAAAGCTGCTGTTTTAACACGCCCTTACACGTTGCTTCTAAATATACTGAGCTTTTTTATAAGTTGTACTAGATGCCTGTACTGGATTAAGCTTTTGGAATGCAGTGCTCATTCTGCATGTGGTGGAACAGCCAGCAATTACTGGTATCATGACCGCATTACCTACAACAAGAATAATGGTTCCAAGGCATCGCTTTACAAGTCAATAGTACCTCTGGTGAATAAATTGATTTTTTAAAAAACAAACTTGCACTTAACATGTTCAGTGTCAATGATTCCTGCAGGCCTAGCTCTCCGGGATACAGACTCTAAAGCAGTCCCAGCATATAAACATGTACCTACAGAGAAGCAATGGCTCCTACTTAGCAGTTATAAAGTTTCTAGCACTTCCAGCTGTAGATATTGGCCAAATAGTCCAGCCCACAATAACAGCACAGAATTAGGTAGCAACCTTACAAGGATTACAGAGATTGTATGTGGAACACAGATCTGAAGCATTGAGTGGCATTGCTATTACTACTATAGTTAGCATCAAGTAATTCTATCAGCTACCACTTTCTTCTCAATCAGGGAACTGTGGGTGCAGATTGAGGGCCTTAGAAATTAGCATTGCTACATTAGATTGCAGATATAATGTTGAACCATATAGCTAGATCTTTCTGAGATTCAGCATGACAGTATTATAAAAAGGGAGCTCCTGAAACAGAGAACACTTAGCCTAGGCCTTACAGCAGCTTGCTCGGCCAACACTAACTAACAGAGAACTCATTCCTCAACATGGCAGGCAACTGCAGAGTTTTTTTTTAATGAAAGGGGGCCTGCAACACTCCCAAAATGGCAAAGGCACGGCAGCAATCTTCTAGCAGGACCTCAAAGATTTCCCTACCCGTTATAGATGGCCCAGTTTCCCAGTCTCAACAAAACATCATGGTACCCCAAGGCCACTCGTTCCTACTGCCTAGTAATCCAGAGACCCTTCAATCGCAACCCAGTATCGCCGACTCTGCCTGCGGCGCACCTCAATGCTCAACACACACACACACACACACACACCCGAGGAGAGCAGAGCAGTGCTCCCGGCGCCAATTGCACCTGCTCAGCCAGTATCGCACGTCCACCTGCATTCTGGTGGGTGCCCGATCTGCGCCCCCCCCCACCTGCCTTACCATCAGACGCCCCTCCGGGAAGGGAAGACCGTGGCCCAGGCCCAAGGTGAGATGCTCCTCGTGGGGAGGAGGAAGTCCGAGTGGAGGAGATTCGGGGCGCAGGGAGAGCGAGCGAGCGCGGAGGGATCAGCGGAGGAGAGGTGAGAGTTTGAAATCCGCCAGGAGATCCAGCTGGAGCCAGAGCTCCTTGGAGAGGCCTCGGGGGCTCCCCGAATGCCGGGCCTGCGAGGGCCCCGCGTCGGTGCTGGCTGCCGCGGCCGCCGCCGTCGCCCCCACGGAGCTTCCCTGGCGCCAGGGCTCACCTACCGCGGCGCGCTCCCGCTCGTCCCCCGCCCGCCCGCCCGCTCGCCCCTGAGAAGCCCCAGCGAGGAGGCCGCTCCCTCCCGGGACTCGCCGCCGGCACAGTGACCGACAGAGGAGGCGACCGAGCAAGCGCGACGGCGCCGCGACACGTACCTGGGGGAGGGGCGGCGCACAGGAGCCTAGCAACCGCCGGCACGAGCGCGCCGCAACCAATCAACGAAACCTTTCCGCGGGCCGAGCCGCAGCGCAGCGCAGCTCGCCAGACTCTGCCCGTTTGGCTCGCGACAGCCCCGACCCAACCCGCCGGGCTCCGCCTCGCGCGCGCCCGGCCTGCCACCCCCCACCCGCAGGACACGCCCTCTCGCCGAAGGAAACCACGCCCCTCCTCGGCGTACAGAAACGGGCGCACGCTCCCCTGGCCACACCCTCAGGGCTCTATATATCACGCCCCCCATCAAGGGACCGAGGCCACGCCCACCGCCAGACTTATTATTGGGCAGAGGTGGATAGAATTCCGGTTCTTCGTTTCCCGATTGGCCTGTCCTAAAAATTCTTGTGGGAGGGGGAAAGCGCAGGCAGCGCGCCTTGCCCCACCTGCAAACTCCGCCCACCGCTTCTCCTTTCTTCTTGGGGACAAAGACTGAGAAAGAGTGAAGAGCGTGATTCTCCATCCCTAAAATTCGAAACCCGCCATCTATCACTTGTTTTGTAAAATAAGCGATACTGAGGTCTTATCTGTTTAGAAGATATGACTCTTAGCTCTAGATCGGAGGTTGCCAGCTGTGATTATTCGCGAGAGGAATGCACTCTGCGCGCTCTCAGAAATACGTTCATCAGCAACCAAAGCACTTTAGTGAAATACAAGCTCAGAACAAATGCAGTGGAAAAGCAATCCATAAAATATGAATGCTGTCTATATTAAGAGTGCTGAAATACAGTGACTTAAGCATTGATTTAGATCACAGGTTGTCATCCTTTTTGGGTCCACCGCTCCCTTGACCAACTACCTTCTTTCTGTGGGACCCCTGTGGGGCTCAGGAGCCCAATTACGTCACCCCTTGCCTGCAGAGCGGGCAGCCCCTCACCCCTTTTTGAACCTTCCCTTGTGGAGGGTTCCCTCAGCCTCCTCTTCTCCCCTTGGGAGTTCTCCGAGCAGCGACAGCTGCCGCCCCTGGTCTCTGAGCTGTGCCACCTGCCCCAAAAAGAGATGCCTCCTCACATTGCCCCACAGGGCCCTGGGAAGCACTCCCTGGCCAGCAGCAGAGGCACCATTTGCCTGGAGAGTTTGTAGCAAGGGCTGCTGTAACAAACAGTTGTGCAAGCCTTTGGGAGGCAGGGACGTGAGAGGGCATCAGAGGAAGGTAGGGAAGGAAAGAGGGACAGAAGCCAGTGTTGCCCGTAGTACCCCTGACTATCATTCAAGGCACCACTGATTTAGATAATGCAACCTATTATGAAGGCTCACAAGATTGCTATCACATCCCCTCTCAGGCATACCCAACTCCCTCAACTGTTCCTCATTAGGCTTGGTTTCCAGGCCCTTGACCATCTCGGTTGCCCTTCTCCGCACATATTTCTGCTTGTAAATATCCTTCTTAAATTGTGTTGCCCAGAAGTGGACACAGTACTCCAGGTGTGGTCGGACCAAGGCAAAATAGAGCAAAACTATGACCTCCCTTGATCTAGACACTATACTTTTGTTGATGTAGCCTAGAGTAGCATGAGCTTTTTTGTTGCTGCATCACACTGTTTACTCGTGTTAAACTTGTGGTCTAAGACCCATAGACCCTTTTCACATTTACTGCTGGTAAGTCAGGTGTCTTTCACCTTACATTTGTATGGCTGGTTCTTCCTGCCTAAGTCTAGAACCTTATATTTGTCCCTATTGAAATTCATTTTGTTAGTTTTAACCCAGTTCTCCAATCTGTTAAGGTCATCTTGAATCTTGACTCTGTCTTCAGTGGCATTGGCTCCCCCTCCCAGTTGGGCTACCCCTCCCAGTTTGCAACAACAACATGGCAATTCTATATATGAAGTGATACTTTGACTGGCACACCAGTTTCGCCTCCCTGCACATCCATGAACATCTTAGCTCACAGAGTTGGTCAGAGTGTGTTGCCACTAGGGCGATATAATCCACAAACTGGTGAGGAAAGACGTTGAAGGATCCTGGAGCGCAGAAGCTGAGATGACCTTCACAAGGAAAGTGGGGTGGGGAGAGCTGAATGGGACTGGGGGCTGGCAGGAGCCCCCGGAGCAAATAAAGTGGGTGGAAGGTCAAGATGCTCAGGAGCCAGAGTGCTAGGGGTCTATAGGCACTGCAGAGTATGTTTATCTATGTGGGCGCAACATGAGGATCTTAAGCACATTCTTGAGATGCCCCCTAGTCAATGCTGCCATTGTCCTCTACTTTACATGCAGGCACAGGCCCGACTCTTGCTACCTCCGGCCCATGGCCTGAGGAATGCAGTATGCTTGGATTTGCCCTTTCTCAGTGCTGACTCTGGGATTTTCCAGGCATTAAACTTGCCATTTTGAGGCCAATCCCATTGCAGCAGGAGGAAGAAAGCCTAACTGACATTGCTGTAAATAAAGGACCCCAGCAGTTTATTTCCCTGCCCACACTCCTCCTGAGAGCAAGATCGAAGAGTACACTGCCTAGATCTCTATAACTGGGGGAACTGGCTGGCTAAGCTATCTGTGGTACCGTTTCTCACACCAACGGAAAAAGGGATGGTGCTGCCTGTAGTAGCCATTGTTGCCGGCACAATAACAATAATCTTGCTCTAGAAGGATAAGTAGAGATGCAGGAGGATGGGTGAAGTGGCACAGTTCATCTGCCTTTGAACAGTTGAGTAAGAAATCAGGGTTGTCACCAACTAAGTTATACTGAGAGTAGACCTATTAAAAGTAATGAACCTAAGTTAGTCACATCCATTGATTTCCATGGGTCTTCTCTGAGTAGAATTTGGATACCACCCATAGAAATGTACCTCTTCCCAAAATAGATAAGCAGCGACGAACAAAGCTGCCTTCACCTGCAGTGGGCCCAGATACTTCCAGTCATGCTGGTGTAAATAGCAAAGTGCTCCCAGGAAAAAAGTCGGCATCCCTCACAACGGGTTAAGACATTCAGTGCTGTCGCACATGGAGTAGGGACAGTGTCTCGCAGCCACCTGTTTCTACAGTGCCATATTATTTCCCCACAGAGATCATCGCTCCTCCTCAGCCAGCAGCTGAGCAAACACTCCCTGCTTTCCCAGGCTGCACCCAGCTGAGTAGAACGGAAAAGGGGGGTGGGAGCAGTAAGTTTGTTAGGAACCACAAGTACTCAAGAGCTGAAGTAGCCTTGATTTCTTCAGGGTCAGGCGTTGGCCTAGAACCTTCCATATTGACTGGGAGCATATCTATGTGAACATAGGCTCTAGACTAGAGTATTGGATGATCCAAAGTCTGGGACTGGGAATTCAGAACAGGGGTCAAAGAAGTGGTCCAAGCCAGGTTTGCAATACAGAGGGAGACCAAGGGGCTGTGGAACAGACACTGAGGGATCAAGGGAGGTGGGTCAGAGAAGTCTGGTATACTTGGTATAATGTCCCAGATCAAGGTCTCACACCAAAGTGCTCAGACTGAAAAGTTTAAGCTTTACAAGGAAGAGCGGTGTGCTATTGAAGCTTATAGGCTGCTTGGTTTTTCCTGACACAGCTGAACAGTCAGTAAGTTTGGGTTAAAGGCTCTGCAGTTATCAGGGTGGTGATATAGTGATCTGGTCCCCAATTTCCAGAAACCAAGGATTGAGACTCATCATGCCTGACTATCTACATCTGCCTACTATCTACATTCTTTTAAAAACATTTTTAAAACAAATAAAAGCTTAGTATTGTGAGATACCACAACATTGTAACAGGTGGCTTGGCAGCAAAGCATACATTGAGCTGGTGGGTATCAGGCAGCAATGACTGAAAAAGGCAAAGTGTAATCTATAAGGCATATGTTTGTGTCTGGTAATGATGGCAGGGCAGACCCAGGACATTTTGCTTCTTGAAGTTTAGCAGCACATAGCAACACCAACAAGGTGCATACAGTATGCAGGGCTAGTCAAGATATTTTGAAGCTGAGACAGAAAATCTGACAAAATCCTCTTGTCTACTTAGCAGTAAGTAATCACTAAATATCAAAATTAAATAAATAACTACTTTCTGCCTTTTCCCAATACCCCAAAATGAGCTGCCTAAGGCAGATTCCTCTCTCTCCCTAATGTTAGAGCTAGCCCTGGCTTTCCACCTAGGTACATGCACTGGGCAGAATGGCCACACCATAGTCAGAAAGCCACCCTGTAATTGTGGTTGTGAGGCAGGGGATTATATGCATTTGGCTTTGGCAGAGGGGCAAAATAGTAGGCCGCTGTATTGGAGCAGCAAACCAGGATTGGTTTCTGGTGGAAACAGCTGAAGTTGAGCTGACCGAATGGCAGTGTCTTTCCCTGCCCTTGTCTTGCTGTGTTTTCTGCACGTCTCCTTGTGTGTTGTTGGCTCTAGGGTATTTTTAGCTGCTCTCTTCTCTCTACAGGTCTACTGCACGCCTCTCGACTGACTCAGTGGCACCAAAATCCCAGTCCCTGGAATTGGACTTAGCTCATCTTACAGCTCTGTTTCCTTGTGTGTGAGACGTGCCAAACTGTAGGGCAGCAGCATACAGGACTGCCAGCAGGGGTGGATGAGAAGGAACTATGCTGTGAGCAGGAGGGATGGGCATTATGAATGAGAGGGCTGCACCCTCAGTGCTAAGCTCCAACTATGCTCTGGCCATTGCGGCTGCACTTTGAAGGGAAAGGGCTTGGGTGCTTTTGCCCTGAGTCACTAAGGGAGGGGTTATTTAACTGCCCATGGAAGCATGGAGAGTCAAGGCTCCACATACTTGCTTAAAAGGCCTCCTCAGCTTGACTTGCAGTCTCACTCTTATCCTCACACTAAAGAAGTTGGGAAAATCAGACTTCTAATGGGCCCAGTAGGTGAAAAACTGTCACGCAACTTTGCAGGTTTACTCAACTCTGGAGGCAAAGCAGTCAAGAATCTCCATTTCACTTTGATCATATGTCTATTTTCTTATTTTTTACACTTGGCAAAGGAAAGCTGGAAAACAAAAAACAAAAATATTCGTTTTTTAACTGAATTCCCTTTCAACCCAATCTTATGGTTGGACTAAACAATTACACATGTAACTACCCAGAGATATGAATTCTGGAAAACTGAATTTCCCATTGAAAATCGGAATCAGAATTATGTAGTAACAGGAATGAGAATTTCCCCCTCTCGAAATTTCAGAGTGTCAAAAATTATTCAGTCAATACGATTGTGGGGTGGGGTGGGGATGCTATCTGCAATAGTTTCCATCAAAGTACTTTACAACTGTAATCCCAGAGAAAGAATGAAAATACCCTCTGATTTAGCCAATATGATTATGACATCACTGGTCTGTTCCTCCAACTATTGCTTATCAGTCTACACTGGTGATGGATCACTAATGCAGCACCTGTGAGTTCCAGTGTACTTTCCAGTAGCTCCTATGCTGCCCCTCAAAAATCTACTGTAAGGGGCTGTATTCTTTCTGCCCAGTTCCTGTTTGCATTGGCTCAGCCTGTGCCATATCCCAACAGAAGCCATTTCTTGTTTGGCATCAGTGGCACTTCCTTAAAATTCCAAATGCACCTGCTGACCAAAAAGATTAGTAACCCCTGGACTATAGCTATAGAGTTCAGTTTTCACCCTCTCCCCTGCGCCTTTGTTAGAAACTTCCTTACTGGGCAGGCCCCATAGTTTTATCACAAAGTGATAAAGTTCAAGTTTTTGTGAAAGATGGAGGATCAAGTGTTGCTGAGCTCGACTCGTTGCCTCTCTCCTTCCTTTCTTGAGCAATCTGTGGTCACTTTGGAGGACACAAAAATCCTGTCTTAGCACAGCAGACCTAGTGTGGGTGTGGAGATTGCAGCCCTTATTATGTGTGGGAGATTGGGGGCCACTGAGGACTGTTCCACACCCCCATCTCAAGAGACTGAAGGAATGCACAGAAAGTGGGTGGGTGGGTGGAGAACTCAAGGCGGGAACAGCATCCAGCAGGAGGGTGTTAGATCTGAGGAAAGGAGTGGCCGGAAAGTGTTGTCTGTTGCTGAGGGATTTCCCCCTGGTTGCTGGGGGAGGGAGGCAAGAGATGGGATCAATAAAAGGGTTGCCTTGCCTCTGAAGTGTGAGGAATGGGGGGGTGGGTTGAGGTTCCTTTCACTTCTTTTAGGTCATTTTAGTTACAGCCCCAAAAGAGGCATCAGGCAATTTTAAGAAAGAAAGAAAAAGTATTTTGGCACTTTAAAGATTAACAAGTATATTACGCCATAAACCTTTGTGGATTCAAGTCTACTTCATCAGATGCCTGAAGTGAAATCTTATTTGGCATGTAAGGAAGGAGAAAATTGTAAGGTGAGAGTTGAATGGCAATGGGATGCAAAAATTGCAGTCAGAGATAATTAGAATTTAAACATATGTTTACATAGGCACACATTTTACAGTAGCAGATTAAGTTATTGCCAATCATCTCAGCAATACTGACTGAACAAACACCTTTAGTGGGGCAGGGAATCATTCACAAGAAACAGACATAGATAGTAAATATATACTGGTATTAACAAGCCAATTAACATATATAATTTATTCCCAGTCCTCTAAAAAAATGAGACGCCATCTGCCTTGAAATCCTTGCTCTTTAATCCTAACTGTGACAGGCTGCAGTTGTTTGATGAAGGAAGTACACTCTGTGCATGCTTACCAGTATTCTGCACAAATTCCAAGGCTCAGCCTACTAGAGCTGGCCTGTCCATAAATTAAGGTTTGCTCTCTAACTCCAACCAACCCATTCTCTCCCGAGTCACTACTTCTGAGTGGAGGAAAAGATTTAATTAGTGTGTTCTCTAGATAGCAAGAATTTTTCTGTCTTTCCAATTTTACTTGTAGTTCCATAGTTGTGCTGTTTACTTTGTAGGTGTCTATAAACTATAACTGCTGCTGTACCTTGTGTAGTTTTTAATTAAAGTATGGTAGGAATCTGGTTGGAAATGTGAATTTAAAGTGTATGTTAACACAAATTGTTGGGAAAGTGATATATGAAGGCTCTTTCAGGAAGTCTTTCATGTACTCCTGGTAACCTCCTACTCTGCTGACAGTGAATATTATATCACACAGCTGAAGTTAAAGGTGTGAAAATCACAAGGAAATACAATGTAGAATTCTTTACTTAACATGCAGTTGCCACAGCTTCTCCTCAACTGCCATGATTTTCTGTTACAAGCACCAATTAAATCCTTATCCCAAGAAAAACCCAGGAAACTCCTCACACAGCACAAGTCACTGTCAATGACTGTATGGCTGAGAAGGTGAGGGACAGAGGCCTCTTATAGCCCAAATGCTCTTTACCAATTTAAGGTGGTTTTAACCCAGGAGCTGTGTACTGATGCAGCCAGTGACATTTGGCTGTAAATGGTTAAAATCAGCCTTGACCGTTGGACTCCTCTGTCATGCGGTCATGGAGAGTAGTGTGTGGGCAGCAAACAGGTAGCATAAGCCAGAGTTGCTATATTCTGAAAAGATATATAGAAACAGAACAATGAACCTCCACTTCACTCATATGCCTACATTGAAATATTTTTTTTTAAAAAACATACCTTTGAATGACTGATAATGGCCATTTGAATGCATAGGTTGCTTTGAAATGGTCATAGGAACACATACCAGTTTTCCAAATTGCTATTAGAATTCCCAGGCCTTCTCTCTCTCTCTCTCTCTCTCTCTCTCTCTCTCTCTCTCTCTCTCTCCCTCTCTCTCTCACACACACACCCTGACCCATTCCACATATTTCTGTGGTGCGACTGTGGCAGTGAAAATAATTACAAAAGCAAAGCCACAACATCAGTGGGGCCTTTTCACTTTGTCAGGTGATCATGCCTCCTTAATCACAGCTCTCCCTCTCTGACTTTCTCTTCCTGTTGATCTCTTTCTAGGTTGTCATCAAATTCTGCACCCTCTACCTTTAGTTGATCTGAAGAGCAGAGGTTTTCTTCTCCTCTGCTGCCATTCAGAACAGCTGGTGGGCAGATGGGAACACTCTAGAATCACTAGCTTGTAGAGTTGGAAGGGAGCTGAAGGGTCATCTAGTCCAACCCCCTGCAAAGCAGGAATGTCAACTAAAGCATCCCTGGCAGACAGCCATCCAACCTCTGCTTAAAAACCTCCAGTGCAGAGTCCACCACCTAATGATGACCAATCACTGTGGAAACCTCAGAACAGTGCCCCTTCCTGTTTTATGAAGCGTCCCAACTGCTTCTCAGTGTTTCTGAAAGGCGACAGCGAAGGAAGAGCTCATACTGAAGGAAAGTTCTCCTTCTCCACTATCTGATTTCTCCTAGCTTTCTTGGCAGTAACCTACCATGAAATTGAGGACACTGCACATCACTTAGGCCCCCAGGGCCACTGATACGCTACACAGATAGCAAGGCTTTCAGTGATGCACCAGGCAACAATGCACACCCTTGCAAAGAACATACCTTTACATATGGAAGCTTCCATAAGCACACACAGTAATAATACATATTCAATTGCATGTTCTGAACCACATATCATTCACATGTAAAGTTATAAACCACACCCCCATGTTTTGAACAATACATGAAGTTATCAATGACAAAAACATAGGTCCAACTCAACTGTGCGTATTAAGCAAATACATATTAATTTTTCATGCACAATGCCATTGAAAATGCATGAACCCATTTCATTTACTCAAAACCCAAACCAACTACAAGCAAAGGGAATTTTTACAAGCATGCATCAGAACAGCAGGTGCTATTCAAGTTCCTGGCACTGGTGGCATAGTCCTAGCAAGACATCCTGTGGTCAGCTTATCTCTTTTTCTACTTTGTTCATGTAGGATAGTGTCCATTATCTCTGGGATGTGTGACTTTACTGGTCAGCCAATACACACTATGGTCTCATAATCATATATCAAGGCAATTATCATTTTATTTTCCACTTGGTACCGTTGCTAGTTGAACCACTGTCGCATCACAGGATTTCCTGTGCTGTCACGATGCTATGCTCTATAAACCAAAAGTCTTCTCGTCAAATCCCTCCACAAACACTTTTAAAAGTGTTGTGCAAAACACCAGTCTCTCAACCTCTCAATCTGCAGCTCCTTAGAAAAAGATACTAGGGCTCCTCAGAAGGTTGTTGTAAGAACTGTAGAGATAGCACTACATGAATGCTACGTAGTACAGGAGGATTGCATCTTACACACTTTTAACTTGAGCAATTTCAACCATACAACTACAAGGTTGAAGGCTTGCTTGTTTAAATCCTGCAAGTTCAATGCAAGCAAGGTTTTTCCGGTATGGAAAGAGCTTTTAAGCTCTCCACCTTGCTTGGGGTGGGGGGCAAGTTTCACTCAGCATGCGGCCTCTGGGATGCCACTGCTGTCACCTGGAGGGCAGCAGCTGGAGGAACAGATCAGGGATATTATAACCACCTCAGCCAATGGAGGGATGGGGAGGATTCAGTCTCTCCTGTTGCCTGGCAAATTTTAGTAAGAGCAGCGATCCTTGCTCCTCTATTTATTGAGTGTGTAATTGATGCAATGATGGGACTGAAAGTGAAATCTGATCGTTTGAAGAAATCTTCATTGTAAAGAAGTGTATGTGGGATACTTTCCATCTTGTTTACCTGTGTCCCATATTACCTCAAGCTGCCTCCATCAACTATATTTGAAATTCTGCCACATTTCTGACTGTGGAACTCAAATCTTCAGGTGTCTGGATTTCAGTGAGCAAACATTTAACACCCAAGGAAGGGTCTATTACTTGCTGTCTTAGAAGTTTTTGTTCAGCCACTCTGGAACTTCGTTGCTGTAGGCAGGATGCTGTTATCAGAAGGCCACAGTGACAATGCGGTCCTCTTTGGCATTTTCACTATTAAATCCAAATTGTTGCATGTGCCACTCTTACCTGTCAATGGCTGGCATGTGGGTTTGCACTGCAGAGATGCAGAAGTAGAGAGTTGTCTTATCTGCATTTACAGACTTCTGTACCCAAAGTCTAGGCTGCGTGTCACTTATTTATTTATTGCATTTATATCCCACCTTTTTCTCTAAGAAGCTCAAGGTGGTGTACACTGTTCTTCTATGCTTCATTTAATCCCTACAACAACCCTGTAAGGTAGGTTAAGCTGAGAAGCAGTGATTGGCCCAAGGTCACCCGGTGAGCTTCATGGCTGAGTGGGGATTTGAACCCTAGTCTCCCAGGTTGTAGTCCAACACTTTAACCACTACACCACCGCACTTCATTTCCCACCCCTATCTCGGCATTGTAGACATAACCTTGCCACTGTGTGCAACTGTCCCTCTGAGTAATACCCTATTGTAGATCCCCAAGTCTGTGATTTCTCAGCTTATAAGAACAACTCGTTACTGTTGCTAGAGTTATTTCATAACATTATTTTTCTCTCCAAGCCCGACTAACCAGCCTGAACTCCAGAGTCAGGAATTAAACTGCCATGCTGTGTTTTAAAACTGTTGGAATCTCTGGCCGTTATCCCTGGAAGGCATGGAGACAAGTTTTGTAGCCAGGTTGTATTTCCTTTTAACATGTAATTGGGCCTTTGAACTCTCACACAACAGCCCAGCCATGGACTGGCCCGACCAGTTTATACTCAGAGGGTCATTGTTCTGAGTCATTAAGAGATATCTCCGGGCCTGGCTCACTACCCACCCACATCCTGCCATACAAAAGAGGGCAGAGCATAAACAAAGGCACCCTCTTAATGGAACAACTGTGTGACATTAAAGAGCCAAATGTTTCAAACACAGTACCTGCTGCCTTCGGTCACAGAGGTGAAACACAATGTCTGGCCACATTCAGCTTTTGCAATACGTGCATATTTATAGGATGAGTTCAGCTTCCAGTATCTGGAGCAGAGCTGAGCTGGGGTATCGGAAATCGGCTATGCAATTTCTGCACATGCAGAATGTTGCTGACAGCCTCTGCTATACAACCCCACCTCTAGCAGAGAAATGACTGACCAGGCAAACTTGAAAGGATGGGAAAACAAACTCACATCTCATTCCATTATCATGGGCTTATCTGAGGAGGCAGGTATGAACGTATGAAGGGGCATCATACTGAATCCAACCACCAGCCCTTCTAGACCAGCACTGCCTCCTCTGAAAGGCAGCAGTCCTCCAAAGTCTTCCTGCAGATATCTGTACTAGCTGCAGATCTGGGATCCTCTAAATGGAAGATGTCACAGACTGAAACTGGGACCTCCTGCAAGCAAAATACTATATATGTTGTACCACTGTGCCATGGTCCCTCCACATGGAAGAGAAGGGGATAAAGTGGGTTCCTCTGTCTTCTTTCAGTTACTTACAACATGTTACCATTAGCAGAGAATCCCCCTGAAATGTCCACCTGAGAAACTTATTTTCACCCTGCACTTAAAAACTGACCTCATTTTTATCATCACCTTCTTCTGCCCATTCTTGAAAGCAAGGCATTGGACATATAAAATTAAGATTAGGACAAAACCAGAGCAGATCTACCTTTGTGACCTCTGCAACCTGAGTCTTTCTAACCAGGAACATTTCAGAAGTGATTCAAAGAACCCCAGGCCACTAAGCTGAGTCAGGATTTACAACGAAACAACTTGTGTGCACAGCAGACTGGAGTCTAAGGGCAAAGGTATCCCTAGCATTGTGTAATTTTTATTGCCACTTTGGTTTTAGTCTGCTGAGCTACCCCAAAATAGTTTTCACTAATGCAAAAATCTGATGAAATCAAAGGGTCCTGATCTATCTAAAAGTAGTCATAGCCTATCCAATTGGGGGACGCAGGTGGCGCTGTGGGTTAAAGCCTCAGCGCCTAGGACTTGCCGATCGAAAGGTCGGCGGTTCGAATCCCTGCGGCGGGGTGCGCTCCCGCTGCTCGGTCCCAGCGCCTGCCAACCTAGCAGTTCGAAAGCACCTCCGGGTGCAAGTAGATAAATAGGGACCGCTTACCAGCGGGAAGGTAAACGGCGTTTCCGTGTGCGGCTCTGGCTCTGGCCAGAGCAGCGATGTCACGCTGGCCACGTGACCCGGAAGTGTCTCCGGACAGCGCTGGCCCCTGGCCTCTTAAGTGAGATGGGCGCACAACCCCAGAGTCTGTCAAGACTGGCCCGTACGGGCAGGGGTACCTTTACCTTTACCTATCCAATTAAACCTAATGGAACAAGAAAGTAAGAACTATCCCAACTCAGGCCATTTAGCGATAATAAAAATAGATACCCTCCACACCTGCTTAATACAGTGGTACCTCAGGTTAAGAACTTAATTTGTTCTGGAGGCCCCTTCTTAACCTGAAACTGTTCTTAACCTGAAGTACCACTTTAGCTAATGGGGCCTCCCGCTGCCGCCACGCCGCCACCGCATGATTTCTGTTCTCATCCTGAAGCAAAGTTCTTAACCTGAAGTACTATTTCAGGGTTAGTGGAGTCTGTAACCTGAAGAGTCTGTAACCCGAGGTACCACTGTAGTCTAACTGGGTACAGTGGCAGACTTTGGGCTTTAAAATTTAAGCGGTGCCCTGTGTGAGGCCAAAATTTGCCACCACCACCCCACCTCTTGCCTTCTGTTGCTCATCATTTTTGCAGCAAACCCTGTGGTGTCCTCTCGGCTCAGTGCCCAGTGAGGGCAAACCAGTTGCACTCCCCTAAATCCACCTCTGCTGGCTAGAGCATGGATTAACAAATATGCACACACATGGTTTGGTCCTTTGCAATGGCTCCCTATAATATATTGGGACCTTTCTTAGGTTACCCAACACTACATCAAATATTTTAGCCACTTCAAGTTGTTAGTTGGGCTCGTGTCTTTGTGCTCAGTGTCATACTTCTTGTACCTAAAAGATTATAATAGTAAAACAGGTCTCACCTTGCAGAAAGAGTGACAACTTTCTGGGTATCAAACTGTGTCTGGGCTTTTTGGAGTTGCACAATCTATACTGCCCTTCTCAGTACAGTCATACCTCGGGATAAATATGCTTCAGGATAAGTATTTTTGGGTTGCGCTCCATGGCAACTTGAAAGTAACGGAGCGCATTACTTCTGGGTTTCGCCACTCGCGCATGCACAGAAGGTCAAAATGACGCCATGCGCATGCGCGGAAGCAGCGAAACGCGACCTACGCACACGCAGACGCGCAGTCGCTTCTTATGTTCTATTCAGGATGTGAACAGGGCTCCGGAACAGATCCCGTTCGCATCCCAAGGTACCACTGTATTTTCCTGTGTCATTAGAAACCTTGAATAAAGGCTGAGAATTAAGTCCATGGGAATTAAGTGTAGCTGAGACCTCCTGAAATGATGAGCTGGTTGTTGGATCAAACAAAAACAATGGAGACTTGGATTGGTTAAGTGTTCCTAAACCAGGGATTCCATCTTACATAGCTAGAAATTCCATGCAAAGTATGACATTTTCATACACATTAAATTAATGTGTTGCATAGAACAGTTATCATTTTGCAACCTTAACATGGTGCTGGACAGAGGATTGTGTTGAAGACAACTGAAGAATGTCTGGGAAGGGTACTTCACATGTTGCAGCTTTAAGATGTACACTTATACACCATCTCCAGCTTGCTCACATTTTTGTGACATTTTAGTTAGCCCTCATAAATTTATTCCTCTACGGTGATTTTGGTATTCCTCCCACCCATTGATCAACACGGCTACCTACATCTAAAGCTGTAATACCTGATGCCCATAAGCAGTTTTTTAAACTCCAAGGAAATATACCAGGGCAGTCTGCCAAGGGTTTTGTATGCTCTTAATTGCTACAGTTTTAGCAGGTACACAACAAAGGTCTAAAACATGTACCAATTAAAATCACAATAAGCAAAGCAGCCCTCAGAGAGGAAGGGGGAAGGAGATTGTGGGGAAGGCAAAGTAGGAAGCCTTCTGTCTTTTACTGGGCTACCTTAAGTGAAGGATTTTATAAACCCAAAGGCTTGCACATTCCCCAGTAATACTATCTGCATTTCTTGCAAATGATCAGCCTCTCCTTCCCTGGGGTCAGCCCAGCAACAGGACAAACACCTTCCCCACCTCCTAGTGCTTTGTCAGCAGGTGGGACATCTAGGATGGAATTGGAGGGCTGATCATCTGCATCTGTCATTCTTGTCCATTCCTGCTCTCTGTGTGATTCAAATGGCTGGGCTTTATCTGGCAAACAGATGAATGACTAGGAAGGAATGTTTATGGGTGAGGGGAGATAAGCAACTGCATTCTCCAACCTTGCCCAGACCTGCTGAGAACTAGTGGCCAAATCCTCTCTCACCTGCCAGCAACTCAGTAATGTTTCCAGTTCAAATACAGCAGCCTTTTAGTCTGAGCAATGAAAGAATGCTTTTATTCCATCACACCTTTGTCCCTGGTGTAAGAATCTTGCATTTGCACTCCACAGAGTAGAGAACCCATGCGACACCACAAGCTACGCACAAAGGCTCATTTTCCTCACAGTGTGTCAGGCAACAGCTCCCTTGTTTAGGACAAAGACCTAGTGAAGTCCATAATACGAAAAGCAATTTCACAAATGCTGTTTAAAGCACTTTTGAATCTTGCTCACACTGTATGAAAGTCAAAAATACATTTTTAAATGTGCCGGTATCAGGTTTTTTAATCAATTTACAGCCATACAGGAAGGTGGGTTTCAAATCACATTTCAAACTTACTGCATCTTTCCAAAGAAATTGACAATACAGTGGTACCTCGGGTTAAGTACTTAATTCGTTCCAGAGGTCCGTTCTTAACCTGAAGCACCACTTTAGCTAATGGTGCTCCGCGCTGCTGGAGCACGATTTCTGTTCCCATCCTGAAGGAAAGTTCTTAACCCGAGGTACTATTTCTGGGTTAGCGAAGTCTGTAACCTGTAGCATATGTAACCTGAAGCGTATGTAACCCGAAGTACCACTGTAATTATTATTATTATTATTATTATTTATACCCCGCCCATCTGGCTGAGTTTCCCCAGCCACTCCGGGCGGCTCCCAATCAATACAGCATCAAGTATTAAAAACTTTCCTAAACAGGGCTGCCTTCAGATGTCTTTTAAAGAGAAGATAGCTGCTTATTTTCTTCACATCTGAAGGGAGGGTGTTCCACAGGGCAGGCGCCACTACCGAGAAGGCCCTCTGTCTGGTTCCCTGTAACCTCACTTCTTGCAATGAGGGAACCACCAAAAGGCCCTCGGCGCAGGATCTCAGTGTCCGGGCTGAATGATGGGGGTGGAGACGCTCCTTCAGGTATACAGGACCGAGGCCGTTTAATAATAATAATAATAATTTATTATTTATACCCCGCCCATCTGGCTGAGTTTCCCCAGCCACTCTGGGCGGCTCCCAATCAGTGTTAAAAACAGTACAGCATTACATATTAAAAACTTCCCTGAACATGGCTGCCTTAAGATGTCTTCTGAATGTCAGGTAATTCTTTATCTCTTTGACATCTGATGGGAGGGCGTTCCACAGGGCGGGTGCCACTACCGAGAAGGCCCTCTGTCTGGTTCCCTGTAGCCTCACTTCTCACAATGAGGGAACCGCCAGAAGGTCCTCGGCGCTGGATCTCAGTGTCCGGGCTGAACGATGGGGGTGGAGATGCTCCTTCAGGTATACAGGACTGAGGCCGTTTAGGGCTTTAAAGGTCAGCACCAACACTTTGAATCGTGCTCGGAAACATACTGGGAGCCAGTGCAGATCTCTCAGAACCAGTGTTATGTGGTCCCGGCGGCGACTCCCAGTCACCAGTCTAGCTGCTGCATTCTGGATTAATTGCAGTTTCCGGGTCACCTTCAAAGGTAGCCCCACGTAGAGCGCGTTGCAGTAGTCCAAGCGTGAGATAACCAGAGCATGCACCACTCTGGCGAGACAGTCCGCGGGGAGGTAGGGTCTTAGCCTGCGTACCAGGTGGAGCTGGTAGACAGCTGCCCTGGACACAGAGTTAACCTGCGCCTCCATGGACAGCTGTGAGTCCAAAATGACTCCCAGGCTGCGCACCTGGTCCTTCAGGGGCACAGTTACCCCATTCAGGACCAGGGAATCCTCCACACCTGCCCGCCTCCTGTCCCCCAAAAACAGTACTTCTGTCTTGTCAGGATTCAACTTCAATCTGTTAGCCGCCATCCAACCTCCAACCGCCTCCAGGCACTCACACAGGACCTTCACCGCCTTCACTGGTTCTGATTTAAAGGAGAGGTAGAGCTGGGTGTCATCTGCATACTGATGAACACCCAGTCCAAACCCCCTGATGATCTCTCCCAGCGGCTTCATATAGATGTTAAAAAGCATGGGGGAGAGGACGGAACCCTGAGGTACCCCACAAGTGAGGGCCCAAGGGTCTGAACACTCATCCCCCACCACCACTTTCTGAACACGGCCCAGGAGGAAGGAGCGAAACCACTGTATAACAGTGCCCCCAGCTCCCAGCCCCTCTAGACGGTCCAGAAGGATGTTATGGTTGATGGTGTCAAAGGCCGCTGAGAGATCCAGCAGAACTAGGAAACAGCTCTCACCTTTGTCCCTAGCTCGCCGGAGATCATCGACCAGTGTGACCAAGGCAGTTTCAGTCCCATGACGAGGCCTGATTCCCGACTGGAAGGGATCCAAATGGTCCGCATCCTCCAGGCGTGCTTGGAGTTGTTCAGCAACCACCCTCTCAATCACCTTGCCCAAGAATAGATGATTTGAGAGGGGGACGCCAGGGGGCGCATTGTAAGATGGCCGACAATAACATCTCTCCGACCCACACGAGGTAATTAAGAGGCTGATATGGGAGTATGCAGCCTCCCTTCGTTGCCCCAAGGGAATGGGGAACGCTGCCATGCCTGCTGTGTCCATAATTCACCCCCGGATTCGAAAGAAGGGGGTGAAGGCACTAGGCACAAAGCCCTCGAGTGGGGTCCGGCTCTCCCGGACGCTGTCTCTGATAGCGCACTGGCTGCATCAGCTCGAAATATATAATTGGAAAAGAAGCAAATGCACATATTTCAAGTGAAGAACGGGAGTGAAGACTGCTAACTGAAGTGACCTCTGTGAAACGAGAGTGACGGGTTGGATTTAACGGAATACAACATGAAGAAAATACACCAGGTTCAGTATGCTGGAGCGGGACTGGATGGGGGGGGACTTTTTTTCTTTTCTTCTATGTGATTAACCAATAACCCCTCCCCAAAAAGAACCGTCGCATAACCGACCTAAGCAGGATGATTAAAAACTGTGTGGAAATGATTTACTACCAAAAGTTTGGCTTGTGTGATCGAGAAAAAGAACAAGGGCTTTTGATGGCACAGCAACAAAAAGGGAGTCGCCATTTTGACAGGTCCTGTCGAAAGATTCATGATCGGGAGGAGGAAGCTTTGTTTTCATATTGGATTCCTGGTAGAATCTCCTCGAGGACTGAGAAAGAGGGACAGACCTGTGAAAAGTTAACGAGTAGACAGCAAGAATGTTTTTCTTTATGGAAGTGATGAAATACAGTAGCTGTCTGAAATATGACTCTTGGACGAACGGAAAAATCTACACAGGAATACAAATTTGTTTCAACCCGCTTATGGAGACTATCAGAGGCCACAAAGACAAAGAGAAAGGAAAAATATATGAAAACAACTAGAAGAGATGTGGAAAACAGCAAGAAAGGATTGGACAGAATTGTGAACATTATTTGGACAGATTTGTGGACTTTTAAAGCAGCAGCAACAAGAGGATTGGATCCCTTTCAGAACTTGAAATATGGGTACCCCCCAAAAAATTTTAAAATTAGGCTCTGTAATTCGGAATTTATGTGATTTGATTTGATTGGTCTGTTAAGAAAAATTATTTTTTAAAAAAAGAATAGATGATTTGAGACTGGGAGATCGTTGGCCATTATGGCCGGGTCTAAAGATTTTTTTTAAGAAGCGGTTTAATGACCGCTTCTTTCAGCGGGTCTGGGAAGGCTCCCTCGCAGAGGGAAGCATTCACCACCCCACGGAGCCCATCACCCAGCCCTTCCCGGCTTGCTTTTATCAGCCAGGATGGACAAGGATCAAGAAGACAGGTGGTTGGTTTCACTCGTCCAAGCAGCCTGTCCACATCCTCGAAGGTAACAGATTGAAATTGATCCCATATAACATGACTAGACAGGATAGATGTGTGGCATGGCTCTCTTTCCTACTTCCCCCTCCTTTTGCATGACTGTGAGCATCAGTGGCATCATCAGCCCTTGCTGGACTCCAGTGAAATTGGCAAGGTCTACTTAGTGGTTGTTGATGTGCACCAGCACTGTTGTTCACATATCCGTCTTTTTTCAAGGAAAGACACAGGCATATTATGGCTTCAGTCCTATACCCATGGAAAACAAGGGAACTTGGTTCTGCATCTATAGGATTGAACTCTAAATTGACAAGGTTTCCCCTTGAACTTGCCAGTTCCACTGATAAGTTACATTAGCCTTTGCCAACCTGGTGCTATGAACTTTCAGCATCCCTAACTATTGGCAATGCTGGCTGGGGCTGATGGGAGACGTAGTCCTGGATGGTACAACATTGGCAAAGGGAGAGTCACAGATGGTCAAAATGAGAAGACCTTTTCTCTAACTTTGTCGGTTTCTCTAGACTAGAGGGAAGAGGGTGGTGGCAAACAAAATCCTACTGAGATGGGAAGAGTGCAGAAAGAGGATGGGGGAAATTTCACATTATCACCAGCCACACTGTGCTGTTATTGTGTCTGTGTCTAGTCACAGGGCAATGTGGGCCACTATCCAAAGCAGGCAAGTCGGGGAGTGTCAACTCCTGCAATAGCTAGGGTGGGAGAGAGGCATTTAAAATTGGGGGAAAAAATAACTTGTGAGTGGTTGTAATGAACATTAATTGAAGCAGGGGAAGATTGTCAAATGATAAAAACACTTCAAAATGCAATGTGACTTCAGCTTAATTTATTCCAGGAATACTTTACAAATTATATAATGTGATGTAGTGGCTAGAGCACTGTGGTTTGGATGTGCTTTGAATCCCTGCTCAAGCTTTATACCAAACTTGGAGACTTTGGGCAAGTGGCTCTCCCTCAGCCTAGGCAACCTCAAAGGGTTGTGAGAACAAAGTTACATGTTAAAATGACCTGTGACTCATGGGTGTAGCGAGGATTTTTGTTAGGGGGAGCAGGTCTTTTGTTAGGGGGGGCAGAGCCTCAGTTTGCTATGTATTTTTTATTGTTATTGATTGGGGGCAGCTGCCCCTCCCTGCCCCCTCTTGGCTACTCCAATGCTGTGACTGGAGCTCCTGTCTTGTAGCCATTGCAGCACTAGGTACCTCCTTCTGCAAGCACAAAGATTTATTAATATATTCTGTATTCCCCCCCCCCCAGCCCTCCAGAGCAAATTTGGGGTGGGGTGCACAGGGCAGTGGTGGGTAGGTAGTTATGTTGCACAAGTACAAATCTTCCTGCTAAAGGAATGAGTGCGTTGGATACTGCCCCCTGTTGCTTTTTGAATTGTAGCTGTGGGGTGCTGCTAATTTAATTGAAGCCCCACATTGGTAGAATGGGTGTTTAACTCCCCCTGCCCTACATTTTCCTAATCAAAATTTTATCCCAGCTGCTTTTGGCCCCACAAGGTGGACATGGGAATATAAAGTCACCTGAATCTCCAAATGTGCTTTGTAGGAAAAACTCAAGAGCAATACAGTGGTGCCTCGCAAGACGAAAAGAATCCGTTCCGCGATTCTCTTCGTCTAGCGGTTTTTTCGTCTTGCAAAGCAAGCCCATTGACGGCTTAGCGGATCAGCGCTATTAGCAGCTTTTAGCGGCTTTCAGCGGCTTATGAGCTTAGCGGATAAGCGGATAAGTGGCTTAGCGGCTTAGAAAAAGGGGGGGAAAGGGGGGGAAAGTCGGAAAAACTCGCAAGACATTTCATCTTGCGAAGCAAGCCCATAGGGAAATTCGTTTTGCGAAGCGCCTCCAAAACGGAAAACCCTTTCGTCTAGCGGGTTTTTCGTCTTGCGAGGCATTCGTCTTGCGGGGCACCACTGTAGATACCACAGCCTGCTTGCTGATCCTCTTTCTACCTGGCAATAAAGGAGACAACAGTAGTGGTGAGGAGGAAGAGGAGACAACTGCAGTGAGAAAGTAGTTTCAGAGGGAGAAGGGCCCACAAAAAGAGTTTTGCCCGAGAGCATATGAAACCTGGAGCCAGCTTTGGTTTGCACTGTGCCTCCACCTATGCCCAGACTAGATATCAGTAAGTAAATGCAAATATTACAAAACATCAATAAGTCTCCAGTAATTTCCTTCCAAAGCAAACTGAACCTGGGCAAGTACCACACTCCTGGAACTTCTCACCACGTGGAGAAGAGGGATGAGCATAACAATATTCTATGCTCTGCATACGGTTCTGATGACCTGTAACTTGCCCTAGATCTTTTACCTTCATAGTAAGCCAAACGTGCACACAACATAGATTGCTGCTGCCTTGTCCTCCTCTCTTCCTGAAATGGCCGGTACAAAACTGCCAGCTGACCATTTTTTCTGCCACCCTCATCCACTTTTATATGTAGCTCAGCACCAATGGCCAATTAAATGGATGTGTGCAATGCCGACGAACAGTGGTCTCAACCCTACCATGCCTCCTTTGGAAAGTGAGACTGCTGTACTAAAGGCTACACAAGCACTATTCTGTAGCAGGAAAGGTTTTCACTTCACCCAATGTATAGCGGAAGGCCCTGGTGCTCCTGCCGCATGGTCATGAAATGGTCACTACTATACTGTACGGACTTATAGAATAGCTTAGCTGATGGAACAGAGCAAAGATTGCTATTCATACTCAGGAGCATCATCACCTGTTAGACAATAGAGATATCCCTCACTCATGCTTCGTACAATGGTTAGCTCAGTTCTGACCACACAGGTGCTACCTGAAGCCCTTCTGAATTGGGAAGAAGTCCACCGGGCTTTGCATATGGTCCTCCCATAGCAGGCAGCTGGAAGGATACTGAGCCTGGCTGTGAGTCAAATGGGGATGATCTGCTTGCAGGAACGTGAAATTGTTTAATTTGCAGGCATTCATACAGGTAAGTGCAAAATAATATATTCCTCTCATTAACCAGTCCAACTGAATTTAAACTTGCTATGTCACTTAAATCAATTCATGGAGAAAACAAAAGTGATGTTAGAGGCTGGAGACAGAGAGACAGAATGCACTCACTAAAGATTCATAATAAGCACCAGACCTTTCATACACATTTCAATGCTTGAACTAGATTGAACTGTATCTTGCAGACTTGCAGGCTCCAGACATGGCTTCATGTTTCCAGTCTTGTCTCCAGTAGTTTCAAGTATACCTGCAAAATTAAGAGAACATGAAGACATAGAACTCCTTCCATAATACAAACAGCAGGGGAAAGTCAGCGTGAAAATGAAATACTAGAATGGGTATTAAAATCTCATCAGATGTTAAAAGTATGGGGAAATAAAAAGATCTTCCCCTGGTGCCAAACAGGCAATAACTTGGGTATCACTCAAGGCTTATTGGGAAGAGAGTTCCATAGACCAGGGGGGCATCATAGCCAGAGGCAGATTTAGGAGAGTGTGACCAGTTCAGCTGCACTGGGTGCGGAACCTTGCGGGTGCTGCAACCATGGTTTACAATGAAGCGAGATAGGTGGAGGGGCACTGAATTTTGGCATCACACAGATCACCGCTGAAATTTGAGACCCCAAGATTTTTGCCACTGCCACAGGGAAGGCCTTCTTTATTCATCTGGCGCCAGCTAGCAATCTAGTGACCGTGTTTTGCAGTAGCTGTAGTTCCCAAACAGTCTCCAAAGTCATCCCCACACTGTACATTGCAGTAGTCTAGCTAGGGGAGCAGTTGCTTGAGCAATTCAGTTTGTGAATTCCAGTATGAACCAAGTTGATCTGCACCTCCTGGACTAATGTGCCAATCAGAACTTGATATCCACTGGCATTCGCATTTTTCAAATGTTACAATGCTGCTCTTGGGTTAGAAAAAACCCCCCAAATACATTTAGAGCAAAATCCTGCAGCCCCTCTCCATCATCACTATCTTTTTTGCCTTGGGCAAAAGAGATAGTGGAAATGCTGACTCCAGTCAACAATCTGTTGGCTGCTGGTAACCCAGGCTCCCTACCACTTACCTGCTTAAACTGGAACTATAGCCGAAGGCAGGATTTCACAATCTTAAAACATGTCTCACTCCCCTAAAGGTTTTGAGAGGCTCTTTCAAATGCACCCCCACCCCCCAATTCTTTAAAGAGGCCTCTGCTGTTTTCTTATCTACTCTCCTATTCCTGGTGATCAGGATGAGACTGGGATATGTCTGCAGTGTGAGGTTTTAAAGATATAGAGGTCCTGTGGCTTTTGATGATCTCCACTATCTCTTCAAGCTGTTACTCAGCCTCAGTTTGCCCCATCAGACCAATGTCGTTTTGTGCTTCTTCTTGTAAAGATATTTCAAGACATTTTCTTTTTCTTTTCCACAGTAACTGTGCAGTTTTTACTCATTTGTTTTGCATCAAGATTCCTAAGGAAGTGTTTCCATTGAAGAGACGCTTTCTCAGCATCAAACCACAGTTATTCATTCACAGGAAAATTGTGGTTCTTCTCCAAGTAGCACGCCCATTGTTATTTTATATTTTACTGCTAATACTGTGCAGAATATGATTGTGTAAGTGTCACAGGCAGGCGTGCTGCTAACTACTGAAAAGGATTTGGGACATGGTTGCATAAAATATGCTGATTTATATGTATGCATTTATATGTATACATTTGTATATATGCAAGTTTAGGTTCACTTTCAGAAGAAAAACAAACAAACATTAGCGCCTGCTGTCAAGGCTTTGAGCTATAGGGTGGCAACAGGATTTTCTAGGCCCAGTACTTTGCCTGCAAATTGGACTCTATTCCTCAGTGAGTTCTGGGCAGTGGTTGTGGCTTCCCACTGTACATATTTGATCAATAATAATAATAATAACAACAAATTTTATTTGTATCCCACTCTCCCCAGCCAAAGCCGAGCTCAGAGCGGCTAACATCATATAAATAAGACAATATGCATAATACAACATACAATATGCAAATAAAGTAACATTCAACATTCATTAAAATAATATAGAATAATATTAAATATCAGCATTTCAAAATTAGACAGAAATCCACTCAACAGTTACAATAAGTAATTTCTAAACTCCAATCAATAAAACAACAACAAACCACAGTGCACAACATAATACAATACAAAATGAGAAGCAGAGACTGGAGGGTGGGGCAAGGCAGGTGGAAAGAGGCCTTGCCTGATGAAGTCTCTCCCCTCACAGTTCTTCCTCCAGGCACAGTTTCCTTATGAAGAATCCCAGGGCCAGGGGGTGGGGCAAGGCAGGTGGGAGAAGGCCTGATGGAGTCTCTCCCCTTACAACAACCCTAAGAGGTAGGTTAGGCTGCAAGGAAGTGACAAGCCCACCATCACACAGTAAGCTTCATGGTCACTCAACAAGCTTCTCTATCACAAGCCCCTCCCCAGTTGCTGCACTGCCTTTGAACAAATAAAGGTATCAGATGGTTGGCATCTTACCAACACTGCACTTTGTGGCATGCTCAGTTGCCCTGTAAGCAGAGTCCGCCTATTTATTTATTTATTTATTTATTTAATTTATTTATTTATTTATTTTTTTTAATAAATGTTTATTAGCATTTCAATAAGACACATAGACACACACAAAAAAGAAAAAATAACAGAAAATACAAAAATTTAGAAAAAGAAAACAATTACAAACAAATGAAATTTCAATTGCTTATTTTCATATAACTTCTTTCTTAGACCTCCTCTCCCCTCCCCTTCTTGTATTCCAGTTCAAATTATTAGTCCTGCAAATCCTTATTACTTAATTCTCAACCTTAAACTTAATAATTTTAACATACTGTAATTTTACTTTTCCTCATTCTTCCATAAAATTATTATTACATTCCTCATTTTCATTTCCTTTTAACCATTTTAGACACCAATTTTAGCTTATCTAATCTTAAACATCTTATACATCATTTCTTATTCTTTAACATATTTCTTAAAGTCAATATTTCCCTTCCATAGCTTTCCCAACTTCCATACAAATATCAAAACAAATTAAAAGTAAGTAATTAAAAATTCTGTACCCTTTGGATTACCAAACTCCAACCCCCCTTTCCCGGTTTAGTCCCCAATAAATGTTCATCAATCAATACTGTTTAACCTGGAGATCTCACGTCCGAGGCTCTCAAGTCACCCTCAGTTCCTCTCTGCCGGCCTCTTGGATAGTCCTTTAGGTTAAGCCCCAAGGCTCGATGGGGCACTGACCCAACAAGATCCATGATTTTTCCAGTTGGCCCTCCATATTTAAGATTAATACTAATGAGGTGTTCCACTCTCAAATTTGCAATTTCCAACTCAGTCCAAACTTTCCACCTCAAGTTTTTATTCTCCTTTGTTGTCGGCATGCCAGGCCCCAAGCTGTAATTCTCCCTTGACATCTGCAAAATTACCAGTCCACCTTCCTTTTCCTCACAATCCACAGTCTCGTGACTCTCAAATTCCTCTTGTTGTTGATGTGTATAAACTTCCTGCCTCCACTCCCTGTCAGCTTCAGCAATGTTGTTTACTGCCAGGGCCAGGGTGTTCGCATTTGTAGTCAAAACATCTGTCTGATCTTGTAACTTTCCCAGGAGAGCCAGTATTTTGTTGAGTTTAGTCTGATTATTGCTTCTTTCAGCCATTTTTACAGTGTCTCTCAGTTTAAAAAACCAGTCAGTAAGTTAATTTGTAGCTGCTCTCCCTTATTTTCTAGAAGTTGCAACAAATATAGCCAGCAGATGCAACAAAGACAAAGTTCCCTTTATCCTTTCCTTTTGACAGCTATTTTGACAGCTGTCAAAATCTTCAATAGTTCCTCAACAGGTTCTCTCACGGGGCGTCCCCGGGTTCTGGGGGGGGTGAAACTTTAGCTCCAAACGTCAAGTTTATCCTCCGGTAAAGTTTATAGCGTCAAGCCGTGAAATTTTTTTTTTTTTTAAAAAAAAGTTCTCTCGACCTTAAGTTGCAAGCTCTTTGCGTTAGAATATCTACTCAAAGGGGGGGGCGACTTCCTTTTTGACCCTTCCCCGCTCGTTCCCAATTCAGGAAAAATTTGTTTAAAATCCAAATTCCATGTTTACTCACGGGTTCTTGTTTTTGAGTCCAAATGTTTCAAGGAAAAAGTCAGCGCTTCTCCGGCAATGGCATGCGGCTTCGCTCCGCAGAAGGAGCAATCGACTCACAGCACCGCGCCGTCCCCCGTCCCCGTTCCTGAGCCTTTAAAAAGGCTCCTTCGCGGTTTGGGGGGGCGCAAATGGTGCCCGCCGAGTCACCACGTTCACAGGCATCCGCGCCTGTGATTTTTAAGGGTCCCCGCGTCGCCGGCGCGGACAAGACCCGATCCTGCGGAGCCGATTCCCTCCGGAGCTCGGAGGGAATCCGCCATTAATCGGCAGCGCTAACCCGGAAGTCCCTCATTTATTTAATTTATTTTAAAGGGGGAGGGGCAACAGATCCAGGACCTGGTGCAAAAACCCCAGGGCTCAGGCCCCTGGACAGTGCCTAATGATAAGTGACACAAATTCCCGCTCATGCTTGCATCATTTTGTGATCTTTGAGTACTGTGTTCTCTTACTATAGCATTCTAATGTGCTCATCTCACCCTTTTAGAGAAGTGGTGACTGCCACTCCCTGGGGCAAGGCCCTGCTATTTCAGTTTTTGTGTTTTAAGTATTTTGGGAGGTAGCCAACTCAGCCATTCCACTGGTGCAAGCACTTTTGGCTATGCAACCGAACTTCCCCTCCCTCCCCTCTCAACCCTGTGCCCTCTAAATCTGCTGCAGAGGGTTGGGAAAAACTCCACAACAGATCTAAAAGTGTGGGAGGGGGGATTTCTGCTGTGCTTGCACTAGTGAAAGTGTTTGGCTGGATACTGCCCATTGCATTTAGTTCTTCGGATGCCAAAAATGTATCTTTCTGAAACTGCAGCACACTACTGCCCTGATTTCACAGAAAACAAAAAGCGCTGAAGAGCTAATTCCCTTGCAACGAGATTGCCACAAGGCCATCCATTAGGTGGGAATGGAATATCATGATGGTTGTACCAGACTACATTAGCATACTGTAGAGCACTAGAAATTTTCTAAGATTCAAAATGCAACAGTAATTAGAAATCCATTTCCCCACAAGTCCAATTACGCCACGAGTGAAGTGATGTTATTCGGAAATGTATTTTTTGTACTTAAATACAAGCAAAGGGTCTTAAAAACCAAGAAATCCAATAAACTTTTGTGGGTCACAGTCCACATCACCAAGTTTTTCAGAAATGCAACCCATATGAAGCGGCTTTCCAATGAATCAAGCAGCTTGTTCATAAGAAGCTGAGGAGGAGCCTTGCTGGATAAAACCAAAAGGCCCAGCCAGTCTAGCATCTTACTACCCACAGTGGCCAACGGGATGCCTATGGGAAACCCACAAGCACATTAACTCTATGGTACTCCAAGATGGGCTGTCTCTTATTCTGAAAGCAGCAAATGGCTATCATAACTAGTACACACCTGTCATGAATTTGTCAATTTGACAAATTGAAAATGAGCAGACCAGAGAATCTAGGTGGTATCTGTCTGCGGGTTGGTAAATAACTCAGTTGTGAAATTGCTGGTTTTTAACAAAAATATGTAATTTGTCTCAAAGACTGGGGACAAATGGTGACAAGTGAACAAATGATACCAATCCCCCCCTCCAAAAAAAAAGTTTATGTGGAAAAAATTCCCCTGGAATCTCACATGCTACTCTTTACTATGTTATTAGGGCTGCTGGATTTTACATGCAGTTGTTTGTAGTAATACCCCCATGGCTTAAAACAGGGGTTTGAAATGGCCAATTATGGTGCTGGAGAAGACTCTTGAGAGTCCCATGGACTGCAAGAAGATCAAACCTATCCATTCTTAAGGAAGTCAGCCCTGAGTGCTCACTGGAAGGACAGATCCTGAAGCTGAGGCTCCAATACTTTGGCCACCTCATGAGAAGATAAGACTCCCTGGAAAAGACTCTGATGTTGGGAAAGATTGAGGGCACAAGGAGAAGGGGACGACAGAGGACAAGATGGTTGGGCAGTGTTCTCGAAGCTACCAGCATGAGTTTGACCAAACTGCAGGAGGCAGTGGAAGACAGGAGTGCCTGGCCTGCTCTGGTCCATGGAGTCACGAAGAGTCGGACACAACTAAACGACTAAACAACAACAACAAGGCAAAGGGCATCAGTGTGATGTGGAGAGGTGGAGGTCAACTAATCCAAAATGAGCAGTGAGTATTTCAGATTGCTTCTGGCCTCGACAGCACAATCTCCCTCCTTCCCTCCCTTGTGTTTGCTTATCCACTGTCCTCCTGCCATGTTTGGCATTCATTCTTTGTACTTCCATTTTACCCATGCCACCATTCCCCTTCTCCTCCATTTCACTTTCTTTTCTGAAGTTTGTTTAAAACAGGAATGAAGAACCTGAGAACAGGGAGCCAAATGTGCCCCCAAGCCTTTCTATTTGGCCCCCAGGACTCTGCCCAGGCCATATCATCCACTTGCCCTGTTCCACGCCCTACTTGCTGCTTTTGCCAGGCTGGAATGTATTCTTGAACTGTATTAATGTGTCTTCCTTGCCTGGATGGAGGCTGGAGATGTGTAGGCATGTGAGTGGCTGCAAAGAAACCTCTTTGCATGACTGGAATGCAGCTTACTGTAGAAAGGTGAGAGTCACATCTATTGCGTCCCCACTTTTGTCTCGAGTCTTGCCCATCACTAACCTGTAAGCCCTGGAAGATTACTCCCAAGGAAACGTGAGCCTTTAGGGTGGAAAAATGTTCCACATCCAAAACACTGCCAGAAGTCCCTGTAAAGTATAAACAGCACTGGCTTGAATGCATTTCCCACAATACAGCAAAATAGCCAGCAGAATTATACATACATACATAATTTTATTTGTATGCTGCCTTTCCACAGTTCAAACCATGCTCAAGGCAGGTTGCAACGTGAAATATACGCAATTGCAACATAATAAATGTAGTCATAAACAATAATTAAACATAAAAAATACACTGAATAATGTCCACATAAATCCCAAGATCTAAAATAAAGATACAAAAAGATATCTCCCGCCCCACATAACAGCCGCCCTAGTCCAATAGTCTGTTCAGCAGCCTCAATTTTGTAGCTTGTATCAGTCAGGACCCCGCCCTTTCCAGCCAAGTGGGAAAAAGGCCTGCAAGGCAGAAGGAGCAGGTCTTCCAGGACTTACAGCCAAAATTATTATGACCAACCCTACTGTCACTCTGTCTGCATCACTATTGGATCTGACCTGCTCTCTACTGCACTTCTAAGCACATTTTGTACAACAAATGTAAAAGCCCCCTCGAGACTGTTGTGTTCAAAGAGCGCAAGTATGAAAGGATGTCCTAAACATAGGACCTTGGGGGCAGGGCTTGCATACATCCCCCTGTTCCTGTTTTAAACCTCACATCTTCAGATGAATGCCTGAACATAATAGCCTGCTGAAGCAGGCCAGTGGCCCATCTAGTCCAGCATCCTGTTCTTACAGTGGCCAACCAGATGCCTATGGGGAACTGCAATCAGAACCAGAGTGCAACAGCGCTCTCCTCTTCTGTGGTTTCCAATAACTGGTATTTGGAAGAATTACTGCTGCTAGCAACAGAGATAGAAGCTGAAAAGGGCTTATACCGAGCCACATTCTGGGTCTCTGTGTTCCTCAGAGTTCCAATTCAGCAGCAAAGAGTGTTTTATCCCAGGGGAAAGCAAATGGAAGTGTGGAAGCGATGGTTAAGTCTCAAAAGCAAGCAAAATTTTGTAAGTGAGCCTCCACAATAAAAATAAAAACAGCCAAATAGCATTTTCAGAATCAGCTAATAAGTCATCACCAGGCCTAAATGTGTTACACCTGGCTTACATATGAGCCTTCAAGAAAAAGAACTACCAATGAAGGAAGATTGGCAGACGAAATTGATGGAATATGCGGAAATAGCGAAACTGACGGGCAAGATCAGAAACCAAGAAGATCAAGTATTTGTTAGAGATTGGAGTAAATTTGTAGTTTACTTAAAAAAAACACTGTAAACAGTTAAAATCATTGGTAGCGTTGTAATGACATTTGTAATGTGAAATTGATTATGATAATTAGGGATAATTAGCTGGATAAAGCAAAAGATGCAGAAAACTTAAACTTTTAATATAAGAACCCATGGGAGGGAGGGGAGGGAGTCCAAAGAGAACCCTGTAATTTAATGTTTGAATAGGTTAAAGTGTATAAAAATGTGAAAATCTAATTAAAAAATTATGGGAGGGGGAAAAAATACATATGAGCCTTCACGTCCTTCAGTGATGAACTGCACAAAGTCCAAAGCAGTGGTAAAATCTGTGGTGGGACAACCCAAAGCCTTTACAGGTAGAGTGTCTACTTTGTGGACTATATTGCTCAAGGCAACTTGCTTCAACCAAAGTCTCAGATTCATAAGAGGCCATGCAGTCCTCCCTACCTTTAGGCCTTCAGAAAACTGCTGTGACAAGTTGTTTTTTTTGAAAGAACTCGGGTGTATCTATACAGTGGTACCTCGGGTTACATACACTTCAGGTTTAATAATAATAATAATAATAATAATAATAATAATAATAATAATTTATTACTTATACCCCGCCCATCTGGCTGAATTTCCCCAGCCACTCTGGGTGGCTCCCAATCAAGTGTTAAAAACAATACAGCATTAAATATTTAAAAACTTGCCTAAACAGAGCTGCCTTCAGATGTCTTTTAAAGATAGGATAGCTGCTTATTTCCTTCACATCTGAAGGGAGGGCATTCCACAGGGAGGGGCGCCACTACCGAAAAGGCCCTCTGTCTGGTTCCCTGTAAACTCACTTCTCGCAATGAGGGAACCACTAGAAGGCCCTCAGCGCTGGATCTCAGTGTCCGGGCTGAACGATGGGGGTGGAGATGCTCCTTCAGGTATACAGGACTTTAAGAACTTTGCTTCAAGATGAGAACAGAAATCGTGCGGCAGCAGCAGGAGGCCCCATTAGCTAAAGTGGTGCTTTAGGTTAAGAACAGTTTCAGGTTAAGAACGGGCCTCCAGAACGAATTAAGTACGTAACCAGAGGTACCACTGTATACATTTTTGGATAATTGTTTTCTTCTGTTTCTTTTAAGAGATTTTGCTCTTATTTAAAATATATATTTTACCTTCTGGCCTTAATTGTAAATCAAAAGTGCCCAAGCATCTCCAGTTATTCCCTGCCCCCTCATCTGGGTTCCCATGTGCCCTCCTTTACAGAGGACAAATCTCTATTTGAAGGGCTGTCAGAGGGCAGTCTTCTGACGGAAAGATTCCTCCGTGTGAAGCACTACCAATCCAAGTCCAGTTTAAAGATACAGAGAACCCAAAAAAGCAAAAGCAGGTGGAATCTTCAAGCTGTTTGTCAACAGGCAACAGCTGGCAGCAGACTGACAGGCACACAGGTCAACTGAATACTGTTTTACCCACTATGGTGAACGAGATGTATTTCTATTTAAATTATTGTAAGATAATGAAAACTTTATTGAGATCTGTGTCCTTGTTTTCTTTTGGTTATGTAGTTCCTCTTCTTTAGTGATGGATAAGTCATCAACCTAACAAGCATAAGCCAAGTACTGTGATACACCATAACATTGCAACAGGTGGGTTGGCAGCAAAGCATACATTGAGCTGGTGGGCATAAAGCAGCAATGAGTGAATGGGGCAAAGTTTAATCTGCAATAGGCATGTGTGTGTGTGTGTATCTGGCAGTGGTGGCAGGGCAGGCCCAATACACCACCATACACACACACACACACACACACACACATATCCCTGCCCAAGACAAACTACATACAGTAGCTAGGGCAAGCCAATTTAATTTGGCACCTGTGTCAGAAAACTCTACAAACACATCTCAGCAACCTACATTGAGATCTTGTATTAAGGTTTATAAGAAAGGAGGAATGCTGAGCATGGCCTTCTACTGACTGTAAAACAACAACACACCAGACCCCTCAAATGACAAAGGGAAAGAAAGATTATAAACAAAATGAAGGATTCAAAATTAATCTGATGAAAAACACTGTCTTTAAAGAGAAATCTATTGTTGCTAACTAGCAAGGTTCATTTCCTGCCAAACAAAATTGTTCTGATTTTCGATAGGAATTTTTTGGAGGGCCAGCTGCTTAAGAATTATTCAGACTTGAATTGATGCGCTCCTTGCAAACATCAAGAGTACCTTGGCACCTGGTGACATCATGTGGCCACTTGTGGTAATGCACAAAGTGTTGTCTGGCCATTCCTTTCAGACTCCCCTCTCCCTTCCTTCTCTGATACTGTCTTCCTTTCAGACTCCCCTCTCCCTTTCAGACTCCCCTCTCCCATTCCTTTCAGACTCCCCTCTCCCTTCCTTCTCTGATACTGTCTTCCTTTCAGACTCCCCTCTCCCCTCTAAGGTCACTGTAGCTTAGTACTTTGCTTCCATCCGTGATAGGGTATGTGGTGGATAACCATACTCCATTTGTCTTCAGTATCTGGTACCCTGAACATGGAGGTACTGTTTAGCAGTTATGGCCAATAGCCATTGATAGCCTTATCCTTCTTGAATTTACCTGTTCTCTTTTAAAGCCATCTAAGCCACTGCCTATTGCCACATCTTATGGCTAAGAACATAAGATGGACCTGCTGGATCAGGTCTAATCCAGCAACCTGTTAACACGGTGGCCAGCCAGATGCCTATATGCTAAGTTACATATGTTAAAGTAGAAACTCTTCTAAAATGGCAAAGCATTGCTGCAGGAAATGGTGTACGGTAGGTACATTTCCCCTCCCAGACTTTGTGGTACTATTCTGGAAAGTACTAAAGGGAATTTATAAGCAAGTTAAGGATTTTTAAAAGTTTCTCAGATACTGTGAGGGAGAAGGTTACTAAGGCTGCAGAGCCATGTTACACATACTTCTAATGGTGGTGCTATCAGATTGGGGGGGGGGCAGTGCCTGATCTACAATTTTTGCCGTAGGGAGCAAAAGTTAGCAATGTTGCCCCCTCACCCTAAAGGCAATTTTTAAAAGGCTTCAAATAGGTTGGCGTTTGGGTGAATACAATATTGTACTTTGAAAATAATTAAGGAGTTGTCCTTTTTCTTTATACTGCCCTGACAGTTTAAAATTCAAGTACAGGCATTTAAAAAATCACTTTAGTAGTCAGGATATTGTATTGTAAGATGATACTAATGATAACAAAAGACCATGAAAAGCAGGAAATCAAGGCAGATTAAAGATCTCCAACACACTAACACACTTCTAGCTTCTTGGATATATACAGCTGACGACACCCCTAATCTGCCCAAGCACTTCCACCCACATAGGCTACGAACTGCAAAGCAAAGTGGGAGACCAGGGTATGGGGAAGTCTCTGTAAGCAGGCCACCCTCTTGGTTTGCTCTGCCCAATGCCCACCTGCCGGCCCTGCCTAGTGCAGTGTGTCCTAGGTAGGAGACAGTGGTAGCCAGCAAGTTAAAAGGTGGAGTGGCTTATCTGGGCCCTTCTCCCATGGCATGCTGGGCACCCCAATGGTATTTGTAGAGAGGGAGTGCCTGATCTCGCTGGAGCTTCTCCCTGGGCATTTTGGCAAGCAGAGGTGGAGAGGTAAGAGGAAGGGGGCAGCAGTGGCTGTATAAGTGACAAGAAAGAAGGATAGGATGGAAAAAAGAGAAAGAAGGAGAGGTGGGACTGCTTGCTTGCCTGCCTAGCTTTGGGGCCTGCTGCACCTTAGAACAAGGACTGCTGTGCTTTGGCAAGGCTAGGCAAGGTGAAAGGGGCAGGAGAGGATTGGTCTGATAGCTGAAACTGGGCTGGGCTGCAGCCGGCGGCAGACCTACATTTTGGTGGTCCTGAAGCTTGAACTGTTATGGGGGCCTTATGTATGCAACCTCACAAACTCTGCCAGTCAGCTGATTTGTGGAATTTGTGAAGCCAGGTACAATGGACAAAGCCCTGTGCATTGCACCCTCAAGGAACGATGGTAGGAGTCCATAGCTTCTGCAGTTTAAAAGCTACGTGTGTGCGGTCATGCCTCTCAAAATTAAGTAACCGCTGAAGCCTTGAAGAGAGTTGCTTTGTTCTTATTCTCTCAACACAGAAAGACTACTGCCAAAGAGCTGACAACATATACGGCATCCAGAAGGGATGAATCAAACTAAGATACAATCCCACACTGACTCCTGCACTCAGGAGAGATTCCCATGGCTTGTCATGGGAAAAAAACAGTGAATAGACAGTGGAAAAGTTGTCATGCCAGCAGCACATTAGGAAGCAGAAAACAGATGGAGCGAAAAAAGAAACCAAGTTCCTCAGATGAAGAATACTGCCGCCACTGTTTAGAAGTTAGTCTTCCCAGACAGTTCCTAATACACTCAACATTTCTTTCTACTTGCCATCCCCTAGCAAGCATTGTGTCCATAAGAACCTTGTCAATTATCACATAGATTGCCAAATGATTAGTTTGTTTTGTTCACTTAGTTTCTCTACCATTTTGTCTTTGGCAGAGTACATATGGAAAGTAACCACCGAATTTACCAGTTCTGTGAGAGTTTGTGTCTCCTCCTGGATATGCTGAACTCTCCAGCATAATTCCCAAGCAATCTAAGCTGCAGTGTCAAATGGATACACATGTTGTGTTCTACAAAGACCAGATTGTACAAGCCACACTGCTAGCTGCTCCATTAGACACCTACTGTAGGGGCCACAAGTTTACATGTACATCCATCAGAATGAAAAGAAAAGGCATCATATTTTGTTTCTACTAATATCAGTCTTCAAGTAAGAGAACAAATTCTGAGTACTAGCACCCATCTACCTACCTACCTACCTATCTATCTATCTATCTATCTATCTATCCTTTCCTCTCCCCCTGCCATAGAATCAGCTATACATTACTTCAGAAACTCTTTTCCATCTGTCCCCTGGAAGTTCCCTAAGAATATCCCATTGCCCTTCGATGATGCTGTGCAGCAGCGTACCTAGCCGCTCGGGCACCCAGGGCAGTGCCCATGCCCTGTGCCCGGGGGCAAGGCGAGTCGCCCATGGGGGCGGGGTGAGCTGGGGCAGGGCATGCTGGGAGGAGCCTCCAAGGAGTCTGCCTGCCGCCTCCCCCTCAGCTATAGGGCGGCTGAGGGGGAGGCAGCAGGCGGATGCAAACCCCACACTGCCATTTTGGGCAGCGCAGAGCCTGCAGGCACCGAGCCACCGTGTCACTCCCAGGCGTTAAGTACCACCCCCCGCAGTGTGGCACCCAGTGCACCTCGCCCCCAGCCCCTCCCCAGCTATGCCTCTGATGCTGAGTGCTTAACAGCAAAAGATCTCTACTCCTCATTTACCACTCTTGTTTGTAGACCCAATGCAGCACCTCTCAGGACTTAATCACGAGATGCATCATGGATTCACAAGAAGTATGATTTCATTAGCCTACAGCCAAAAAGCCTACAGTCTAGATCTTGCCTTTCCTCCAAGTGGCTAGAAGTGATGTACATGCACCATTTTATCCGTACAACAAACTGGGAGCAGGGGTATTTGGGGGCACAAACCCATGCCACACATGTACATAATATTTGCACAATAATAATAGGAGGAGGAATTCAACATCACACTAAGGGGATAGTTCCAAAGGAGTGATCTCCCCTCTCCTCCCTGCATGCACCGTTGTGGAGGCTCTCCCAACCCCCCTAAGAGCCAACTTTCGGGGTTTCATGGGGTATGTCCGGGAGGAAGAGGGGGAGAAGCCCCATTACACAAACAAAGCTGAAGGGGCTTTTCAGTTTTGGAAAAAAAGTTGAGTAAAGGGGGATAAGATGGTGTGAGAAAGTGGACAGAGACTTTTTCGCCCTCTCTTACAATACTAGAAACTCAGGACCATCCACTGAAGTTGAATGTTGGAAGATTCTGGACAGACAAAAGAAAGCACTTCTTCACACAGCACATACCCAAACCATTGAATTTGGTGGCTGCCAAATCAGATGGCTTTAAAAGATGATCAGAAAACTTCATGAAGAAGCAGCTATCAATGGCAACTACCCACCACAGCTATGTTCTTCCTTCACTGTTGGAGGCAGTATTGTGACTGAATGCCAACTGCTGGGGGCAGAAATGGGGAGAGTGTCATTGCACTCAGAGCCTGCTCACAAGCTTCTCACAGACACCTAGCTGGCTGCTGGGAGAATAGGATGCTGGACTAGATGGGCCTTTGGCCTGATCCAGCAGGGTTCTTCTTAATCGTCTTTTTTTCAGTGGTCCTCATCTTCTTGAGAGAGTAGATCAGTCAAGAACCAGACTGATCGGAAATATTTATTTATTATTACATTTATAATTCCACCTTTTCTCCAAAGAGATCAAGGTGGCATGCACACTTCCCCCTCCCAACCTCCCTTTTTAACCTTACAACAACCCTGTGAGGTAGGTTAGTCTGAGAGAGAGTGACTGGCCCAAGATCACCCAGTGAGCTTCATGGCCCAGTGGGCATTTGAACCCTGGTCTCCCAGATCCTTGTCCAGCACAAGGAACAATACAATAATGATACATGGTTTTCCAAGACAAGGACCAAGGAGAGAAAAATAATAATGTAAGGAACTGCAATAAAATATTTACAAATTTAGATACAGATGCTATTTTACCAGAAACCGTAAGAGGGCAGTGTAAACAAAGAAATGCCACAAGAAAGAATTTCCAGGGCCGTGTAAGTGCTTAGTAGATTGGCTTTCCCAAAAGCTAAGTTAATTTTATGGTTTGCAGGATTTTAAAAGAAAAGTATGCAATTCTTAGCCAGAATTTCAGGCCTCTTCTACCTCTTGTTTCTCTGGAAATCTGTCTTTGCCAAAATAATTCCTGCCTGTCGGGTGAATCTATGCAGTGTTTCTCAAGTATTATTTTTAACTCTGCTCGCTTCAAAACTTTCACTGCTTTCTAGTTCCTCAGCACTAGTTATCTGTTGCATGGGTGAATATCCATAGATCCTTGTATGTAGTTATGTGTGTATAGCTACATGCATGCAACCATCAGCTGCATCCAATGACATGAGAATCAGGACAGTAATCTGACATATGCATTACTGCAGAATATCTCTGAACCTCTTTTACAGATACACTCCAGGAAACATTAAGAGCACAGCAGATAGTCCTAAACTTGCTTCTTCCCAAATCACATTTGGAGTCAAGGAGAAGTAAGGATGGGATCATGCACACAAATCCAATAGGATGTTCACTGTCAGAAGGTGATCAGTCTACCTGGGTCTTGGTTAGTGGGGAAAGATCCATGGCATACCCCAGGGTCCCATCTCCTCTGAAACTTTTCTCCTCCTTCCACTTCTCGCCCCTCCCCAAAAGGTGGACATCTCACAAGTTTGAGAATTATTTCTATAAAGCACCAAATATAATGGGCAGTAGGCACTTTCAGAAGAGCAGTTCCCCTGGCATGCCTGGAGCAGATAAATAAATACCTCTTTGGGCAACAGCAAATGTCTATCTCATGTATGATTCCCGGATGGACTGCATTTGGTTAGTGCACATACGCCAACACAAAGTCATTCCTGGGAAGACCATAGAACCATAGAACCCATGGTTTTCTAAGAGCTTTGCTGAATCTGACCTTTTGTCTGTTCTGAACTGTCTGCCAATCAGTTTCACTGGATGACTCCTTTTATTTTTTCCTGAGAACTAGCTTCACTTTTTCAATAACACTCGCAATGGTATAAGCCTCTGTCATATCCTTCTTCACTTGCCTCTTTCCTAAACTAAAGAGACCCAGACCCACATATTGTAATCTTTCCTTATATGAGAGTTGCTTCAATCGCTTAATCTCTTGGTTTGCCTCTTTCTACACCTTCCTAAAGCTACAATTTCCTTTTTGAGGCAAGGCAATGTAAACCACACACAATATTCTAAATCAGGTTTGGGGAGCCGTTTTCTGCCCAAGGCCACATTCGCCTCTTGACAAGCTTCTGGGGGCCACTTCCCAGTGGTGGGTGGGGACAAAAGCAAAAATGGGAATAGTAATCATCCTGGCTTATCCATCTTGATAAGCCAGAGGCCTTATCCAAGTTCACAGACACATCCCAACCATGCAAAAACACTTGGGGTGTGAAGCAGTGGTGTTGCCTGAAGAGTGCATAAGCCCAGGGAGTGTTCCTAGGGCCAGACAGAAAGGCTAGGAGGGGTGCATTTGGCTCCCAAGCCTGTTAGAAGGCTTTGTCAGCAGCTTTTTGGAAATCCAAATATATAATTATTTATACTTTCAGTTCTGTAAGGTTGGTGAGACAGGACTTCCCTAAGTTTACAGGAACCACACTGATTTGTTCTCAGCAAGGCCTTTTCTGTCTTGAACAACTCTACCTTTAGTAATGCTTACTTCCAAGGTACCCACTTACCCCAAAAATGAAGAGGTATATACCAAATGCACAAAAGGAAAGGAATAAGCCTCCAGCTGTACCTAAATCCATTAAATGAACCCACTATATTTTGAATACAAATCCTTCCTCAAAGATATTCTTAGGCACAATCAGCTTGGGTCTCCAAATTCTGTTTGCCAGGTTTGTGCTCTAAATATATAGATATTGCCTCATTCAAGCAAGAATGCACTTTAAAATATTATTTGTGAAATTAAACATGAGTAACAGCTTTGACTTCCAGGACTAGATAACTATACAGTGGTACCTCGGGTTACAGACGCTTCAGGTTACAGACTCCGCTAACCCAGAAATAGTACCTCATGTTAAGAACTTTGCTTCAGGATGAGAACAGAAATCGAGCAGCGGCGGCGCGGCAGCAGCGGGAGGCCCCATTAGCTAAAGTGGTACCTCAGCTTAAGAACAGTTTCAGGTTAAGAACGGACCTCCAGAACGAATTAAGTTCTTAACCCGAGGTACCACTGTATTTCCCAATGAATTGACACTAACATGTACTAGAATCACTGATCTCCCCCATCCATCAACTGCACTATTGGCTTTTACCAATATAGTGTGTGATGTCTGCCGTGTTAACATTCACAACAGCCCCATCTCTCCTTGCTTCTAATTAACCTCCCACAATACAACTCCACTCCCATCTTCCAAGAATGTGGAAACCGGGGCATCCTAGAATCCTGCTGTTGGACTCCAACTCTTTCATCAGCTCCCTGTCTAGTGGAAGATGGAAATTATTGTCCAACCAGGTACCTGGAGGACCACAGGTACCTCATCCCTGTCCTCACTATGTCTGTATGCTTATTCTCTACAGTAGCAATAACGGGACTTCTCTATCAAGTCACTGAAAGTCTCACCAACTACCTCTCTCAGTGTATCCAAGTTATTTACTTTTGCCTCAAAGGGACAAGCCTTTTCCTAATAGCTAGGATCTCAGTGCACTAAGCAAACACTCCACCATACATTTTTTGCCAAACACTGGGTAACCAGTGCTAGGAACCCTACTAACTTTCTACCAAGTGAATTGTCTTTGGCAAGGTTTAGAAATATTTTTGTTGGTTACAAAATCTCCATTCCTCATGTTTCCTTACTCTATTGTCAGGCTCTTCCAGGAGTCTAGTTATCTCTTTCATTGTAGCTCTTATCAGGTTTCACCTTTGGACTTTATAAACACTGCAGAAAGGGCTGGCCCAATATATTTTTCCACCTAAAGACAAGATGGTACATATCCCCATGCCATGTACACAAGCCAACCAGACTAGCAATTGAGTTGTGTTTCAACATTGCAATGAGACAGTGAGCATCTTTTGGGGGCAACAGGTTAGTTTGGGGGGTGGAGGTCTGGTCATACAGCACACACAGGTCTGTCCATTCTGCACCTCTCAGCAACTCCTGTGTGAGGCAGCTACCTCATTCTGCCTAAAAGTAAGACTGACCTTGACTACATTCAGTTCCTATAAAACCCCAGGAGGAGTCCATCTCCTGCAAGACTTGATAAATTTGGCTATGGCTAGCTATTTCAGCATTTGTACTAAAAAGATTTGTTCTGGTTTCATTTTAGTTAAGCTTCAGATGGCCTGTTTTTTTACACTGAGAGGTGGAGGGTATATCTGTTTGAAATTAAAGTCAGAGGTCTAATTAGTTCTCTCACACTATTGCCTCAAGTGCCCTCAGCAGAATTCCAATCTAAGGTTAATACTTGGATCTTAGAGCACTATTTGTCTTTGCCCTAGGCTTTCATATTTTACCTTTCAATATTCTTGGCATCTCTATACATCCAAGTTAAAAATAAACATATCCATCATCTCTCTCTCTCTCTCTCTCTCTCTCTCTCTCCAGTTTCTGATTTTGGTACTCATATATAAGCTAATATTAGTTATTTGTTCAATTGCACCAATGGAATGCATTTCTTGAGAGATTTCACACATGCAGAAAAATAGTCTCACAGTCCTTAGCAATATTACTGAGTATCAAAGCTAAACACATAAGTATAAGTTTTAAGATTGATTTCTCAGATCAAGAAAACTTCCAATCTCATTGACAATACTTTTGCTTCTGTCAACAACTAAAATCTCATTGCCAGTTGTGGTTAGCTTTGATGACTCACCAGATGAATAAAATAAATCTTAGGAGGTAAATAATATTGTTCTTGAGCTCAACAGACCGCTAATCAAATATTGTATTACAATTGATAATGCAATGCACTTGATGTATATTGTTATGCATTTGTGGGTGCCCTGACTCCCACTAGATTCTGGGGTGTTTGGGGTTTAATCAGTGCTTTGAGAATTAAGGTGGGTTGACAAATGTTGCATTTAGAAGTGTAAAAATGCAAGCTAGCCCTGTTTTTCCCAGAAAAAGGTATTACCTGGGAGAGAAGCTATTAAATGGAATGAAGGCTGATGACAGCCAGTCATCAGCCCATGGGGGGAGCTATCAATGGGGAGAAGACTGTGATATAGGGAAGGGGGCCCTCCTCCAACTGTATGTGCTAGTGGGCAGAGAAAGGAAAAAAAATAGGGTTTCATCCTGGATGATGGAGGCTGAAGAAAAATTGTTTTTGCAAGAGGTTTGAAAAGCAGGGGAGAAGTGAGCGAGAGCTCTTGGCGAGCAGGCTGGGACAAGATGTGAGAAGAGACAGAGATGGCTGTTTGGCTGCCTTTGAATCCAACACTATGCTCCTGTAGGAAGCAAGCCCCCCCCCCATGTGAATGTTGGAAAACCCTCTACTGTAGACTCAGGTTGTATACACAGTATGTAAAAATAAACAATATATCATAAAGACACTGCAGTTTCTATTGTGCCTATTTTCCAAAGGAAATACAAATCCTGTGTGAGTGCCAAGACCCCTGGAATCACACCACTCAGAGATTGGGGTGGCATGGAACAATATATACCAAAGACAGCTTTGATGATAATTAAGGTACTTGGCTTTCTCTTCACATCTGGCAGTCCCACTGCTGTGGGATGCTGAAGAATGCATCAATTTGTTTGCCTCATTGTTGGACCTACTGTTCTCATGCACTCCCTTTCCAGATTCCCAATAGATTTCATGCAAAGCACAGTTTAAGCCACTGTCTATGGGTAAGATAGCTCCATAATGCCCCGTATGCTCCATAAAGTATCAAACCTTTGATCCAGCCACCATTAACCATTGATGGACAATCATGCTGAGTGAGAATAAATAGTAAGGTGTTCATATAGCAGCTAAAGCAGGGAAGAGAGAAATGGCAGAGTATCCATCATAACCTTGAATGTTAATAAATTAGGTTATAGAAGAGGAGAGTCCTACAGATTTCTATGAGTCTGCAGTTAAGATGCCAGATTTATATAGGTCCCTGTTCTGCTGCATCTGCAGAATCCAGAAAGAATTGGGAGTGGTAAGCATGCATGGCATTTTTTCCATTTGGAATAGAAGCTTATTGCCTCCCTGCATGCTGGCAAAAGAAAAATAAACCTGCCTTTGCATGACTGTTGCATAAGGAGGAGGAGTTGGGTTTTCTCTCAACCTCACAAAGATTACCACTTTCTCTGTTTGTGTGTTATTTATCTACACACAAAGAGAAAGAGGTATCTCTCCTCCTCCTTTAAAGCAACATTTGAGCTTTGCCACGCAACATTTTACCAGTGATTAATACTGAGAAAGTCAACATAGAGTTCTTACTTTCTAACATCTGCACATACACTTTTATGCTTCATTATTTAAAAGCAAGTTTTAACAAGACAGTCACGAGTCATTCAGGTTTACGTGCCAAACACAAATTTTAGCAACAAAGCCCTTTGGAGTAACTACCATTCCTCCTGGCACCACCTAACATGAAACCTGCAAAGTCAAGTATTCAGTTTGGTTTTAACAGAAGGGTTTGGGTTTTCGGTTTTGTTGTTTTTCTTTGCATTTCTTATATTGGCCCAATATGTGCAATATATTAACACTCCTTGAGGGACATTGATGGAACCTTCAACTTTGGCCAGCTTCAATCACTACTGAACCTTAACAGAATCTGGCCAAAATAAACACAGATGGAATCCGCTCCTCCTCCCTGCCTCTTACACAATATTATTCTTGGCCCTCCTAAAGCAGGGATCTTTTAAGAGCTGCTCCTAGGAGCTCTGTAAGCAATAATCTGAAAAAAAGGAAATTGCCATTTCTGGCAGCAACAAAAACATCTTTTTACCACTAAATAAATTTAAACTGTTTCTCAAGCCAATTACTTTGGAGAAATCCTACAGCAGCCTATTGGAAACTCATATTTAGGGATGTAACACCATTCTCAGGTTCTGCAGTCTGAGAGGCTTATGATCTTGTGGAAGCCCCCTTGCACTGGCAGGGTATGAGATACCCTGCTGGTCTGACAGATATACTAGTGGAACATTCAAAATACACCAATGGAACACTCCACTGCCAGAGCTGTTCCACCTGCGAAGATATGCCACCAGAGTGGCGAAAACAGGGTGAAATTATGTGCGGGACAGAGGTGATAGGGGCAAGAATTACACTTGTGTCAAATTCTACACCCACCTAAGGCCACAGAGATGCCCCTGTCTAGGCTCCAATTGGGGAGCTCCTCTAAGGAAACTCCCTCTCATTGAGTTCAAATATATATATATATATATATATATATATATATATATATACACACCGTATTTTTCGCTCCATAAGACGCACCAGACCACAAGACGCACCTAGTTTTTGGAGGAGGAAAACAAGAAAAAAAATATTCTGAATCTCAGAAGCAAGAGGGATCGCTGTGCAGTGAAAGTAGCAATCCCTCTTGCTGTTCTGGCTTCTGGGATAGCTGCACGGCCTGCATTTGCTCCATAAGACGCACATACATTTCCCCTTACTTTTTAGGAGGGAAAAAGTGAGTCTTATAGAGCAAAAAATACGGTATATGCTGCCCTGACCCTGGTATGACAGAGTATAGAATGTGGTATAAGTCAGGCTTCCCAGTGTTTTTGACTACAGCTTCTATCATCCCTGAGCATTGACCGGCTGGCTAGGAATGATGGGAGTTAGAAGTCCAACAACATCTGGAGAGCACCAAGTTGTAGAAAGCTGGTGTTAACTCACTACCCAATGATAGCATACTACAACCACCAGTATATAAACCCCACTACAACCAGTATATTATAAATTCTCCCACACTTGGAAGTTTGGTAATGGGAATTAAGAGGGAAAGGCACTTGGCACAACAGGAGAGCAATTTGCACCAAAGATGGGTACTTCACAAGACAGTTGCCTCCTGAACACACTTGGAAATTTGCACACATTGCTAACACTTTTCAAGTGGTCCATGGACAAAAATGTTGGGGAGCTGCTCCTCTAGACCAAGGCTTGCAACACCTGAGCATACAAAGCCGAGAAGCAGTGAGGCTTTACCAATCTTCTTTACTAAATACAGGGAAACATAGTAACTGTGCTAATATAAAATAGCATTGCTTGTTACCTATTTCTTTTTTCCAGGCTAGGCTCCTACACCTTCAGTTGTTGCATTACAGGCAGAAATTTCACGTCATCTTTTCTCATCAGGGCCCTGCAGAGAGGGTAAATGTTTAACCTGTTGAACTCTGCCCATCATGCATATTGTTGTGGGGCTTTTGGAGAGGAGGTTAAGCTGTAGGCCTGAGTGCCTTCCAATTCCTGGATCCAGCAAGGATTAAAATCTAGCGAAGGATTCAATTGTTGGAATAGCCAGGCCAACTTCTTGGTGAGTTAATGGACTCCTAAGTATGGGTCCTTAGGGCCACAAAGGAAGTGGCTCTGTGCAAGAAGACAAATGGGTGTCTGTCTGTCCATACCCCTCCCCAGGTCTGGTAGTTAGAAGAACAAAACCAGAGCTGAGGTATGTGACTTAGAAACAAGAAGCAGGCTGGGCAGCTGAGAGACAAAGTCATACCTGATTTCTGGAATCGGAGAAGCAATACCCTTTTTGGGTGTTAATGCTGTGACACCCTCCACCATTGGCTCAGGATGTATACATGTATAAATAAACCATATATCCTAAAGACACCACAGTCTCCGCCGTCTCTCATTCCAAGGAAACCGAACCCTGGGTATCCAGGGTAAGTGCACCGCTCAGAGACTGGGGTGGCATAAAACAAAATGTTAGAGGAACCCTGACTGAAGAAAGACAAAAACAAGCAACTTAGTGGTGCTCACCTGGAGGCAAAAGGAGTTGACATGTACAGTCACTGCTTGGATGTACTGAGATAGTGTGGGTGAGGGCTTTGAATGGGTTTCTAAGGTGAAAAGCTGCCTTATTGGGAAATTCGTATTCTAAGAGGAGTGGTCTATCTGCTCAGAATGCAAGGAACAGCTCCTCTATTCACCTCGCTATTACTCCCTCTGGGTAAAACAGGGCGCTGGGCGGGGCGGCGGCGGGGGGGGCATTATTTTGTTTTTATTCTAACAGGCAACGGCCTGAGCAGCGGCAGCAACAAAAGAGCCATTCCTCTTTTCGCCAGCACTCCTCCTTTCGTGGCCTCCGGGGCCGCTCCATAAAGGGCTTGGCAAACCCAGTCACCTCGCCTTTCTCTCTCTCTCTCTCTCTCTTTCCCTGCCTCCCTCCCCGCCTCACCCCGCGGGCGGATTGTTCCCTTTGCTCTCCCGCCGCCGGGCTGGGCCGGGCCAGGCCGGGCCAGGCCTCGAGCCAGCAGCCGCCGAGGGAAGGAAGCGCCTTTTATGGCGCGCGAGGAAGGGCCATGTATGGCGCGCAGGGCAGGAAGCGCCATGTATGGGCAAGGCAGTTCCTGCTTGGAACCAAACGAGGGCTGCTTCCGCTCAGCTTTGGCTCGGCGGCTGGGATCGGATGACGGCGACGGCTCGTCTCGCTGCTCTCGCGGCTCGGAGGCTGGCAAAAGCCGAGTGAGGCGGCTTCCCTCCTGCGCTTGGCTTCCACAGAGGGAGCCAGGCAGCTCCCGCCAAGCAGCGCCGCTTGCTTGCTCGCTTGCTCGCTGGGGGGTTGGCTTCCCAGGCGCGGGAGGCTGCCCGGGAGTGGGGGCTCCTCCAGCGGCGGCGGCTGCTACTACTACCAAAGCATGGCCTACTAGCGTGCTCCTTCTCTCTCCCCCCCCCCCTCTTTCCCTGCGCCTGGGCCGGCTCCAAGAGTGACGCAAGGCCTTTCCTGTCACTTAATGGTCAGCGCCGAAGCAGGGCTTTAAATTACAAGCAGCTGCTGGCGAACTGAGCCAAAACAGATTCTCCCCCGCTGACTGGCCCCGTCGGGAGAGCGCGCCAGCTTCCAGGGCGCGCAGGAATCCGGTGTCCTCGCGGCGAAAACCGTGTGAACCGACCGAGCCTGGGTTAAAAAAAAAGGGGAAAACAGAAAAAGTCTCCGGATCCATCCATCCCTCGCTGCAGACAGACCGAGTCAGCACCTTCCCCCTCATCCGCTCCCGCTGCGGCCGTCTAATAAAATCCTCCACTTGGCAGCTGGGAGCTCCGCGCTTGCCAAGGAAGCGGGGATTCCCAGAGTCGGCTAGGAAGAAACGTGGAGGGCGCGTTTTAAAGGGCGCGCAGCACCCTTTCGACGGTGGGTTGGCGGGGCAGCCGGCTCTGTGCTGCTCGCACGGGGAAGGCTCGCTCCTGGACCCAGAGAGGCGCAGGAGGGGCAGCGTCCACCAAAACGATGGGCAGCTCGCTTGCATTTTGAGTACTGCCGAGTATAACCCAGTGCAGATGCCTTAAGTGCCCATCAGCCTACGGTCCCAGCTGATCAGACGCTCACCCACAATCATGTATTGGGGAGGGGGGCTCCCCCCTTTTTCTTTCTCCGCGTTTTAGTCGTGGGTCTAATCCTAGTGAGTTATGATGCATTCAGAAAGCTGGGATTTCTGATGGGTTAGCTTAGCTCAGCATAAAAGGAGGTGAGCTCCTGGATACGTCATTTCACATCCCTATTTGCAGCTCTGCCGCAGGTTTGCAGGCTCATAGCTGCCTTCAAAACTCACTTGGATTACAAAACCAGTATAAAGAGCCCAGCTCTCCTCTCAGCCCCTCTTTGCAGCCTTGGACCTCCAGAAAGCTCATACCTATAAGAGTACCTAGATATCCGAGATAAAACAGGAGAATTTGGGGGGATCTTCCCACTTTCCAATTCTGTGGCATATAAATGGGTCTCGGCGACTACTGCAGCTAAATGATTTCATTTCTAAAGGTGCCTGCAGTTGAAAACGTGCGTCTTTGTTATACCCTCTGTCCAAGAAACCCATCTCCATAACCCCAGATGCGTGGGGTCTGGTTGTGGTGACTCGGTGGTGGGAGAAAGGCATTCTGCACATGCTTCAAGGCACCTTTTCTTTTATAGCGCCAAGGCTGAGCAGGCTGCAGGAGTGAGTTCTATTGAGACTAGGAGGAGGGTATAATAGACTGGAAGTAGGCATTAGTTGAGATGCCTGCATTGCAGGGGGTTCGACTAGATGGCCCTTGGTGATCCCTTCCAACTCTGTGATTCTATGATCCCGTTGAACCCAAAGACAAGACGCATAAGAGACACAAACTCGCAGCCAAACCGTTGGAGTCCTACCAGGGTCACAGATGAAAGCCCACTCCCGGAAGGAGAGATCTATGGGCCTGAGAAAGATATATCCAGAGGTAGGCGGGAGTGGGTGGAGAGGCAGCTCCAAGAACTCGGAAGCTCAGCCCGTTGATAGATTTATTCTACTGGAGTCCCTTTAGTTACAAATCTGGCACCGGGGAAAGAGATACTGCAGAGAAATATGTCCAGCAACACAAATGGAAAGTAAACAAGCAGCAAAGCTGGGCGAGGAAAGGGAGAAATGGAGACTGCTTCTCATCTCTCTCTCTGATTTTCTCAGTCTCTCCTTCCTCACATCTGTGTTCAGTGCCAGCCGGTTGGTTCTGTATCGATGGACTCCCTTCTGCTCCCCTGAGGATATGCCCCCCCCCCCCGTTAGGACTGAAGCAGCCAACAATATGTGTCAGTTGGAGCTCCCGCTGGCTGCAATCCTGCGCGCCGCTTCCCTAGGAGAAATCTCATGACAGTCTGAGTGGCAATGGATAGGACCCAACGATGTAAACACCCCTTTTGTCCCCCAAAGCCTCATCCCATGCGTTCAGCTATCTGAAGTTTTTCTAGTGGGCTCCGGGTAAATCGGAAGCAGCCTCCTGAAGCTGCGAGGAACCCCCACCTCCACCCCACTCCATCAATCAATCAATGCCTTTCTCCCGCCCCCCAAACGCTCTGACCAATGAGAACCCTGATGAAGGAACTGGCTTTGGCTACCAGGTTCTGGTGGCGCTAAGTAGAAGATTCAAGCATCGCAAACACAAGCAGGATACAGGCTGTCAGACGGAGAGACTCCTGCAGATCAAGGAGAGAATCAACAGCTCCCTGACTCAAGTCCCACGGCAATAATAATGATGATAATGATACTGGCCAACCTTACAGGGCTGTTAGAAGGATTGCCGAAACTGTAATGAGAAACGGAAAGCATAATTTACTGCTTAGGAAGGAGTGATGGCTGGGTATCAAAATAAGCGTTCCTCCTAAGACAGAAGGCTAGAAGAGCGAATCCACAAGTTGCCTGGCTGTGGAAGCAGCCCTTCAAGGAAAGGTCGGGCAGGAGAGGAGTCTGCAGGTGCAGGATGCCTGCCTGCCTTGCAGCAAGGGCTGGGCTCGGTGGTCCTGTTGAGAGAGAAGTGCTGTCAGTCGGGGGCTCCATTTCACTCCCCTGCCACATCTCCATACAGCCCTGCGGTAAGCAGAAGGTGGCCGCCGAGCTGCAGCCTCTGTTTGGCCATGGGATGAAGTGATGGAAGGGAGCTTCACCGGTTGAACTTGCGCCTGTGGCGCAGCTCGGAAACGGCGCAGAAAGAAAAAGGTCGATTGGCTCTCAGGACGCTCTTGCCATGGAATTATGAGGATTTAGTATATTGCGAGGCTGACACCATCGCGCTAAGCTCGCCTATTTCAAAGCCAGCCCCCTTCTTGTGTGCCCGACCGACTTCCGAATATGTTTGCTGAGAACTCCCATTTGAAAGGCTGCAAATGCCCAGAGCTACTGGGGTGACGACCTTCTGGGGCGGCAGGTTTCCTCCAGGAATGGCAAAGAGATGCTACGCTGCATCTCCGTGCAAGGAAACGCTTGTCCCATTGCGCTTCTCCCTGCATTTAAGGCATAGGGGGCTCAGGGGGCGGGGGTCTGGTTCGTGAGCGGCCAGAGTGGGATTTCAGAACCAGCTTTCTCTCCCCCCCCCCGCCCCGTGCAAGATCCAAAAAGCCCAAGCCCTGCCCTCTGGGTTGCCTCAGAATAGCGCCTCCTCGGCGGGAGGAGCCGCTTTGGAGCAAAGCCATCATTTCTGCCCCCGTCGAAAGAAAAGACAGCGGGATGCCAAGTCGGGCAGCAGACTTAACTGGGTGGGTTGAGCTTGCTGGCGGGGGAGGGACAAGGGGGCTCAGTATCAGCCGGCTGCTGCCATTTCAGAAATAAGAGACTGGGTGGTGCGGAACTAATACAGTATATGGCCCGGGAGTGGAATCAAAGTCCCGTCTGTTCGACGGCGCGGACAGCCTCGCGGCTTCTTTTTCAAGGGGATGCTGGACGAAGGAGTTTCCCTTACTTCCCATTAGGAGCTGGGCGTCTCCTCCCAGCCCATCCTATTAGAATTTCCTCATCTTTCCCGCGTAGCGCAAGCACCCAGAGTCAAAAACAAGATCCACTTTGAAATCAGATGCATAAATCCCGTTTGCTTCGTAGAAAAATGCCAGCGATGAAAGTCGGAATGCAAACTTCTAGATACTGTTTAGGGGGTAGGATTCAGATATTCAGTTCGACGTACCCCGCAGCCTAGGGCAGAGGTCGCCAACTCAGAGCCCTCTAGATTTTGCTGGACTCCCAACTCCGATTGCCCCCCCCCCTTAAGCAAGGGATGATAAGAGTTGCAGTCCATCATCTGAATGCCTTGTCTACCACTGGCCTATGGGGGCAGCGCCCGGTTTCTGAACGGCGGGGGAGGAGATCAAGCTGTCCGGAAGTAATGTCCCTTCGGCCCCCATGTCCTCCCCCTCACATCAGCGAAATGTCCTAAAGGCTGGAGAAAGTCACTAGATGGGAGCGAATGCACTCTGCACATGTGCAGAGGAAGTCTGATTTTCATGATTCCACAAGCCCCAGAGCCATGCAGGCTGCCCCTGCTTGGCGCAGGGTTTTCAGAATAATGTAGACACTCAAAACAAGTTCTGAGGCTCAGCCCTGTCTCGTCTTAGGCTCTGAGAATGGGGAGGTGAGAAAGGGCCCACCCAGAGATAGTAGAATTTCCAGCTGTTTTTCTGTCACAACTTCCTGAACTGTTTACAGCTTCAGAACAGGCAGAAATGTATCGGGTGGCGCTTTCCTACCACTCTGATCACCACGCTGCGAGATACAGGACCTGTGAGGTTTCTGCCTGTCTTGCACAGGAACCTATCCAAAAAAAAAAGTTGGCAACCCTGAAGAGAGCGAAAGTATTACAGGATTGGAGAATGAGGGAGTCTCTGCTAAACCTCTGCTTCTGAGTATATTAAACCTGCAGAGCAGGGGGACCTTCTCTCTAGCAGCTCCCCTCACTGCAGTATAGCTTCACGGCTCACTTCCGTCATTATATAACTTCCAGCCTCAGTTCTTCATCTGTAAAATGGGAACTATAGTGACCTACTGCTGTGCCGGAGACGACGCAGGCTGCAATACTGTGCCCGCTGATCCAGGACTGAGCCCCTGTTGAAGGACTTACTCCTGCGTAAACATGCAGAAGATTGCGATCGAGAGCTACAACCCTACACCCGTTTGCCAGGGAATAAACCCCACGACGAGACTTACTTGCGTATAAACCGGAGCAGAAGGGAGACTCCGGGGTGATAAGCAGCATTTTGAGATTGAAAGGGAATTTGGCCCTTCAGAACAGTCAAGGTAGGGTCCAACATCCTAGAACGAGCTCCTCAGCCATTTGAACCCGGCTAGAGAAGCCAAGAGCCAAGCGAGAGAACCAATTCGCAGCCCCGATTCTGGATGGGTCTCTCTGCATGCCGCCACTCCTGCCTTAGGGCAATGTTTGAAGGGGGAGAGAGAGACTGCATCTGCTCTGGAGAGAGCAGAGCGGGCTTAGTAGCTGTGGTGTGAGCAGCTAACGGAGGCAGCGGGGTTTGGCCAAGGTGCCTCCGTAGAGGGTCTCTCTCTCGGCTTTACTTAGTCTGGTCCTGATCTTGGGACCCGCAGCTCAGGCCTGCTATAGAGTGGGAACAGGATCCATCCCCACCACCCTTATAATGGGGGAGGCTGGAAGGAGGTCTGTTCTTTAGCTCCCTGGCAGAAGAGCTGTTATCTAGGAGCTTGAGGGACTCACAGCTGCCTGGGACCTCGGACCACGGGGATTAGGAGCCCCACATCCCGCCTGCCCCATCTATGCCAAGTGCCTGGCAGGCTTCCCCCTCCCACCGGGATGCCTCCAGCGTTATCCGTCTAGGGTCACCTGCCTGGGGGCATGCGATCCCCTCGCCACCGTCTCTGCAGCAAACACGCCTCCACCAGCGAAATAAAGAGCCGTCGGGTTTAAGCTAACGGAGGGCGCTGGCGGAGGACTCAGCTGTGCTCTTAGGCACCGCAGAGACTTGCAGACACTTCCGACGACGAGCTGCTCGGCACAGACCTGGCAGATCCGGGGGGCAGAGTCCTCTCCCCTCCAACCTTCGCGAGGGTCGCCCTCCCCCAATGCCCAGTGGGAAGGGGAAGGGAGGGCTAGTTGGCGTTTTAGGTCTGGGAGAGCAAGGCGACGTCGTTCAGCGTGGAACAAACCTCTGCATTGCATGAAGGGCGAATAGAGACATGAGCCGCACGCATAAGCATGACAACTGGGTCGTAGAGAACTTGGGCATCTTATTCTCCCCCTAGAGAGAAATCCAGAGATCACTTCCCACCACGAGGGCAGAGATTCCTACTGGTGCGGGAGGAGGCCCAACCCGACGGCTGGGCTGCAGGTACAGGAAAGGGCCGGAGCTGGAGTGAGTGAAAGGAGAGTTGCCAGGCCAGAGCCCTGGAAGCCTATAAGGAAGGAAGGAAGGAAGGAAGGAAGGAAGGAGCAAGCCGGACTGCTGGTCTCTCGATATTTTTTATTGACTTTTCCAGAGGGTATTGTACACCAAATATCCCATTGGCAGTAAAGCGCATTCAATGTGTTTATAAGCCAAACAGTCACCTTTGTTTAAACAAACACAAGTACAAAGTCAAAAATAAAACCACAAAAATAATGAACCGCATGTTCATAACATACAAAAAATTGCCGCCTACTCAGTAGGTAACTACAACATTCCAACTGCTGAATATATTTATAAATTTTACACTTCTGTAACAAAAATAGACTTTTTGAGAAGTTCGGGGTTTTGTTTTGCTTTGTTTTGCTTTTTTGCTTACATTCTGTCTCCCGGCTCCTTTCCCCTTTTTCCTGTGTGTGTGTGTGTCTTCGAGCCTCAGAGTCCCCTTCCCCCCCACTTTCCCTTTTTTTCACCTTAAGGCTAGATGCAAAGCATCCAATCGCAGAGTTGCATGACGTCAGCAGGGCTTCACAACAAGGCACCAAGACTTGGGACGTGTTTTGTTTTTTTGTTCTCAAAAGGAAAAACAACAAATCAAACCAAACGAAAACTTTTCGCCACGCGAGAGTGTTTCATCCTCTAGGTGATATTTACAAAGAACATCACACTCTGTTGACATGCTCAAATACATAGTTAAGTGCTGCTTTTTTTGTTTGTTTGTTTCCTCCCCATCCCACCCCACCCCCCAAAACAAGTTGTAAAACCCAGTACAGCTTTGTCGTCACGAAAAGAGCGAAAAATTACCATTTATACAAAAAAGAAAGAGCGCGAGCGAGAGAGATGGCCCTTCGTACTCCAAAGAATGCAATATGAATATGCAAAGAGGTTGTTCACGTCAAGAACCCAGAAGGAAAGCAAAGCCATGGCACATAATACAATATTACATTGTCTATGCATGGATTTTTTTCCAAAGCCCCATTGCTCCCCCCTAAGGAATGAATTGCGGGCTGGGGGGAAATCATCCCGGAAGAAAAAGACCTCTCTCGTCCATGCAGAACAGAAGTGGAGAGGAACTCCGGTGTCCAGGAGCTTGTGTCTTCAGGCAGTTGAAGTTGAAAGATAAGTCCCAACCCCAGCCCACCCCACGGCTGCTGGAAAGCTGGGGGGCCGGGTTGGCTTGCGAGGGAGCCCACTGTTCCTCCACCAAGTGCCAGAGGAAGATTACTTATCAGCACCCCACCCTACCTAGACGGGTGGGTGGGCGTCGGGAAAGTCTTAGTGGTGGTTGTGTGTCCCTCCCTCGCCCCCTTTTCTCCTCTCAGCAGATCTCGATTGTCCTGGGCGAGAAAGTGGAGGCCATGTCAGAAAGTGCAGAAGTCACTTGCGAGCCGAAGGGGCTGCCGAGGCCACCGGGGGATGGGAACGGGGTGGCTGCCGCCTGGCTCTGGAAGGTGGAGGAGGCCATGGAAGCGTAGCTGGTGGCCACCGAGGGGGAGGGGAAGGAGGGGAAGGGTGACGTCACGGGGGAGGCGTATGAAGTCACGGGAGAGGCATAGGACGTCACGGGGGGAGAGTAGGAGGCCGGCCCCGGCGAGGGGTAGGAGGAGGCGGGGGACGGGTAGGAGGCCGGAGAGGCGGAGTAGGGCGCCAGTGGGGAGGCGGCCACGGAAGGTGCCGTCGGGGCGGCTGCGACTGCAGCGGCGTGTCCCTTGTCGGCGGCCTTCTTGTCCTTCTGCCGCAGGTGGATCTTGGTGTGGCGCTTGCGCTCGTCGCTGCGCGCGAACTTGCGCCCGCAGATGTCGCAGGCGAAGGGCTTCTCTCCCGTGTGGGTGCGGATGTGCGTGGTGAGGTGGTCGCTGCGGCTGAAGTTGCGCATGCAGATGCGGCACTGGAAGGGCTTCTGGCCCGTGTGGATGCGGATGTGGCGCGTCAGCTCGTCGGAGCGCGAGAAGCGGCGATCGCACGACTCGACGGGGCAGGCGTAGGGCCGCTCGTGGGGAGGGGTCTTGCTGGGCCGGTTGGGGTACTTGCGCATGCGGCTGGGCTTGACCAGCTGCGCCTGGTACGACCCCGGGAGGCTCTTGGGCTCCGCCGCCGCCGCCGAGCCGCCGCCGCCCCCGTTACTCTGCGTGGCAAAGGCTTTGATGGTGGACAGCGGCGTCAGCGACGGCTGCGGGCTCGGGAAAGGCTTCTGCTCCGCCGGGCCCAGGCCCAGGTCGCCCCCCGGCTGCTGCTGCGGCTGCGGCGGGAAGAGGTAGTCCGGGATGATGGGCAGCTGGAAGGTGCTCTTGCCCGTCGGGTAAGCCGGCGGCGGGAAGGACAGCGAGCCCCCCGACGGGCTGGCGAAGGGCTGCTCCGGGAAGAGGTCGGCGCCGCCTGGGGCTGGGAAGGTGGGCGCCGCCGAGTAGATGGGGCTCGAGTCGTTGCCTTGCACCGAGCAGCTCAGCGCCGGGCTGGGAGAGGCGGACGACGACGACGGGATGGACGGCGAGGCGGACGAGGCCGGCGGCGCCGCGGCGGAGGTGGCAGGCGGGGTGGCCATGCCCACCAGACCGCTGACCAGGCTGAAGAGAGGCTCGGGCCACAGAGGGGTGCTGCCCCCGCTGCCAGGCGCCGGCTCCAAGGAGAAGCGACCCGTGTACGTGATGGGCGGCAGGCGGGTGGTCTGGCTCGGGTAGCTGGTCTCCACCACCAAGGGCTTGTCGCTGCTCAGGGAGATGTCGGGGAAAGTGTCTGCCGAGAGAAGAGCGGCCCAAGGTAAGTCCCCACAGTGCCGCCTCCTACTATGTCCATCGCCAACCCGAAGGCAAGCAAACAAGCAAGCAGACATCGGAGCCACAGCTGCCACCCCCCAGCTAGCTGTTCATCTCGGGGCATCCCGCTCGCCTGGTCGGCCCCACTTCGGGGACTCCCCCCCCCCCAGCTTCCCTCAGGGCTCAGGAAGGATGGAGCGCTACATCTTGCAGCGCCTGGCGCGGCTCCAGCTGCCGGAGCTACCTGGCCCGGGCGGGTGACGCACCTCGGAGAATCCCCCTCCCTCCCCGCGCGCGCTCAGGATAGCGGAGTCCCCTGCCCGACGGGGTGGAGGGCTGCCCCTCTGCCCCCCCCCCATCCCGGGACGTGCCTCTGCCTACCTGCAGCGAGGTGCTCGTAGGACTGCTCTCCGCCTTCGCCCGAGGGGTTGAAGCTGCCGTTGCCTCCTGCTCCTCCGGCGCCGCCGCTCTCGCTCCCGCCGCCGCCGGGGCTGAGGAACTGCGAGCCGGCTCCGGCCAGCAGCATGATCTCCTCGAGCTTGGGGTAGTTGGAGTCCATGGTGGGCGGCGAGTGCGGGAAGGAGCCGAAGGGATCGGCCATCTGCAGCGAGGGCAGAAGCTGCATCTCGGCCTTGGCCGCGGCCATGGGGGCGCGAGGGGGGGCGCTGGGCCGGGGGCTACGGCGCCCGTGGGGCGGCGAGAGGCGCGGGGGTCGACGGGGTGGGCGCTGGCCTGGGGTTCCCCCTGGCTCTGCCCGCGGGAGACGCTGCGTTCCCTTCCCCCGCCCGCCTTGCCTGGGGCTCCCCCTGGCTCGATTCGCTAGAAGCTCTCGGCTCCCCGCCCGCCCCAGAGCAGCCTCTATATATCGGGTCTCATCGGCCCCGCACCGCCCCTTTCCTGACGTACATGTCCAAATATGGAAGGCAGGAAGCCCTTATATGGCTCCCGGGCGCGAGGACCCCGCCTGGCGTCAGAGCCTGACACTGGGGGAAGCCGAGAAGGGGGGCTGCGGCCGGGCCCGAGGCGGGAGTCCCGCGGCCTGCCTGGGCCGCTGGGGCCCCCGTCCCTCGGCACGGGCTTCGGAACCGGAGCCTTCGCACGCCCCCCCCCCCGCGGGATCCCCGCTTTGCAGTCTCCGCCGCGGCCCCCGGAAGCCCCCGGACGCAGAGTCCATATAAGGCCATGCCCTTAAAAGGCCCTGTTCCGGCACGAGCCTTCCTGTTCCTTATATGGCAATTCCGGCAGGGGCGGGAGGCGAGGAGAGACCGGCGAGGAGGGAGGGGGAGGAGGAGCTGGGAGAGCCGCGGAGGAGCCCTTGGTCTCCCTGCTGCCCTGTGGGGCCAGGCGCTGCGGAGCCGCCTGATCGGCGCTCCCGGCAACTCCGCATCGGCGGGGTCCGAGTCGAGGAGCAGCCCTCCCGCCCCCCGGTCGCCAGGGGGCGCGCGGGAGAATGAAAAGCCGGCGGCAAGTGCAGCGGGCAGAGCCAATAAGCGGCGCCCGAGAAGCGCACCCGCCGCCAGAGGGCGCCCGTCGAACTTCCTGCGGGAATAACTTCCCAAGTTTGAAGCGTGCATTCTAGAACTCTGCTAAAGCGGATTAGTCGCGCTTTAAACGATAATCAGGGCAGGCGAGGGCGAAAGGATGGGTTTTTCCTCCTTTCTTGTCAATACGTGCATATGGGCGAAGTTAGGTCACTGCTAGGACCTGGGCGCAATCGGAACCGGGCAATAGTTCTGATTCCAAAATTAGTGATATGCATATGCACACGGATGTGATCTTGTATATGCATTTTAGGTGGATCGGCATCCTCCTTGAGGTGTTTTCCAGAATTGGGGCTTCTCCCTTTTTATGCTTTCCTCTTGCATTACGGCGGTAGCGTGCACGTGTTTCTTCCTGATATATTTCGGGGAGGCGGCTGCTGCCGACAGCCTGCCTTGTACGGATAAGCACTACATGGCGGAGGCAACCACTGAGACCACGTAGCATTGCTGCACCTTCTTCTTGCTCGGGATGGCAGCTTGCCAGAGACACTTCGCACGCGCCCATTCTCACCTCAGGCGTTCATTTCCCCAACTGACCTCTTAGAGAAGTTGTCGAGCCGCCTCAATTTATTTTGGTCTTCCTCCCCCCCCCCCCATTTCCAAGGAAAATTCAAGGATTCGTTTTCACCAACTTGAAGCTGCAAGGCCTTCGCGATGTTTGCATATGTTCAGCGAGCTAAACAATTGTTTCCTCTGGGGCCAGTTTTGGGGGTGCCCTTTGTTCCTCCAGGCCGAGCCGGGCGCTTCGTCCAGCCTGGGCTACCCTTGTAATCTGCTTGGCTGGTTTGGGGGCGGGAGGTTGGAGGGAAACAGAAAGCAGAGCTTGTGCCAGCGCCAAGCACCCCGGGCGCGCACACTGCAGAAGGCTGCAGAGGCATCTCGTCAAAGGGAATTTCCTGATGATGCGAAATGCAGGGGAATCTCGGGGAGTTGCAAAGCAGGCGGCTCAGTGCTGCCCCCTGGCGCCCAGGGCCAGCTGCGACCGAGCGTCTCCTTCGCAGCTGGCTGGCCCTGCAAAATAGGCTGCTTGGCAGCAGCAGGTGGGATTCGCCCCACTCCCCAGCGCAGGCAGCCCAGGGATTCCTCGGTGCCAAGGAGAAGCCCCTGATGCTTCCCAGGCTTTCGGGTTTTTTCTTTTGGCTCTCTCTCCCCCGCTTCCCTCCCCCCCCCTTTTCTTGGCATCTGCCCAGCGAGAGAACCTGAGACGCAGTGAGATCTCACTGAGCCTGCGCGGCCGCCTCTGCAAGTGCTTCCCCCGCAGTCCTGGGAGATTCGGCTCGGAGCTGGGAGCTGGAGAGAGGCTCCTGTGCTGGAATTAGGCTAGTGCTGCAGAGAGACGCGGAATCAGCAGCCCAGCCCAGCCCCCCTCCGCCCCCTCCGCGCGCGGGGGCCGCGGCGGAGGAGGAATCCCTGCCACGGGAGGGAAATCCTCGGCGTTCACAGCCTGGGCGGGAGGCGGAGGCGGAGGCTGCTGCGAGCCGGGCAGAGGCAGCCCAAGCCGAGGCATCCTTTGCCCACCTCCTCCCGCCCCACGCGGCTACAAGGGCAACCCCTTGGTGAGGAAGTGGATGATCTCCCCTTTTCTAAGCATCTTCACTTCATTATTCTCTCTGTGAGGCTGGATTTCACCCCCTTCCCCAGCACAACTCCTGATCTTAAGGGGCGCGTGATTTGGGGGGCGATCACCCATTTTTACGGATTCCACTGAATTCCCAGGCAGCAGCCACCCGGCGTGCAAGAACCTGAGCGAGGATGGCTCCATACAAGCTTCGTTGGCATGAGACGTCCGAGCATCGCCCCCTCCCCAATATTTCTCCTCCCTCACTGCGCATGCCCAGGAGACCCCTATGTGTCGTCGCCTGTCGTGTGCTCTCCTGGCCACGTCACTCTGCGGGCTCTGGAGGCTCCCTCCCCGGCTTGGCAGCTGCTGCGGGATCCCTTCCCTCCGCGGCAGGGCGAAAGAAAGACAGGCACCCCCTCCCCGTTAGATTAGTCATTCAGCAGCGTCGTCTGAACGCGGCTCCGTTAGGGGGACGCTTTGCAGAGCAGCGTATACCGCTGCAAGATCCGGGTCCGGGGATGATCCAAGGGAGTCCTTGCTTACGAAAGGAGCCCGCCTGAATAGACTATTGTAAGTCTCATTATCTAAACGTGTGAACAGGCCGCAGATGACCCCGCAGTTATATATAGAGAAAAGGTGGGACCTGCAACAAAAGAGTCAAGATTAAGCAAAAATGACATTAAACCTGCTTTAATTCTGCATGCTTCATTCCTTCTCCCCACCCCAGCCCACGACACTCAATATACCTTGGCTACTGAGCATGCTCAGTCCTCATTAGGCTGTTTATAAGCCCCTATGGGTTTGTTTGCTTTTAAAGTTGTCCTTCTGCCGACTTCCGGATTTTCCCACATAACCTCCCACTTCTTTCTCAGTGGCCCCATTTTGGCCGCATAGTCGTTGTCACTCAGAGCATGAGATTGCTGTTAGAGGGAGCCATGTGTGTACACCCCCACACCCCTATTTACCATCTTTTATTGTATGAGATTTTGGGGCAGTGTACAGCAAGAAACATGAACAAAAATAAGAAAATATGCTATAGGGAGAAACTGAAAGTGTGTTGACTATCAGAAATTCTGAAAAATGTGGATGGGATTGCATATGATGACATGCAATCATTACTTTATCCCTAAACATGGTGCAAGGAAGGTGGCCTTTCCTCAAGAACAGCTGGCCACATACTCAGGCTGCAGTGAGAGAAACGGGACAGAATTCTGGCTTTAGAAAGTATCGTGGCATATTTTTAAACTGCTTTTATAAGTGGTTAAAGCTATTATATCATCCCCCCCCCCTTTACGGACTTGGTATTTTAAGCAAAACATTTGGCTTTATAGGCATGAAAGGCTATAAGGTGATCTGTGGTGTACATGCAATTTAAGATTAGTTCATACAATGAGTTGGACACGGAGTTAAGCCATGTGTGAGAGAGCTGGTTGAAGCTGAGTGCCCCCATGGCACCCTTCCAGTGCTCCATAAGGTCCTTGTTGGGTGGGCTGAGATGTGGCAGAGGGCGCTGAGGGGGAAGGGTGCCTCCTCTCAAATGGGGCAGAGGAAACTTATGCGAATGGGGGCTCTGCTCATAGAAGGAGCTTCCACTCAGCTTTTTTTGTGTGTGTGACCCATCCTCTCAGCCTTCCTATCTGCACAACAGCCGACCCCATTCAGCAGGGCTCCCCAACCCTTGGTGGAACAATGCTAGGTGCTAGGAAGGCTGTTGTGGGAACCAGAAGGTGAGGAAGTCAGTTTGCACCAGGCATGCTGAATTCTGAGCCTCAGCGCCTAGGGCTTGCCGATCAAAAGGTCGGTGGTTCGAATCCCTGCGGCGGGGTGCGCTCCCGCTGCTCGGTCCCAGCGCCTGCCAACCTAGCAGTTCGAAAGCACCTCCGGGTGCAAGTAGATAAATAGGGACCGCTTACCAGCGGGAAGGTAAACGGCGTTTCCGTGTGCGGCTCTGGCTCTGGCTCTGGCTCTGGCCAGAGCAGCGATGTCACGCTGGCCACGTGACCCGGAAGTGTCTCCGGACAGCGCTGGCCCCTGGCCTCTTAAGTGAGATGGGCGCACAACCCCAGAGTCTGTCAAGACTGGCCCGTACGGGCAGGGGTACCTTTACCTTTACCTTTATGCTGAATTCTGAATCCAACCCACTACATTTTAAATTCATTTTTCAGTTATATCAGAAAAGCTATATCATATCCCTCTGTCTGATTATTTATTCATCATTTTTCCATTGTTTGATACTACAGGAAACCTATATTCTTATACTAAATTTTTAAGTGTTTTATTAATTTAATGGCCCATAAACCACAAAGCAAAGACAAAAACAAATGCAGTTGAAATAAAGATGTCAAATGCTGTGATACCATCCATCCAGAAGAGGGCACTCTTCTCTGTGATTGGGGGACAGGGAAATGCTGTGAGCTAGCACAGTGAAAACAGATTGCACTTGCTGTAAATTAGAGCGCGCACACACACACAGAGCTAATATTTTATGTTCTAGACTTCCTACTCAAAGGTCAAAAGGGGGCGAAGAATGACCATACCGCTGCAACCACTGGGCCAATCATGTGGCTCAGATTTACATGTTGTTACCTAAAGCGGGTGAGGAACCTATAAAATTAACCCATGATACCAGACAGCGCAGACGACGATCTGAAAGCATCATCTGCGATTCCACTGTTGAAAACTGAACAGGTCTAGCTTTGTAAGCTGCTGGGATGGGAGAGTGCCCTGGCAACCAGATGCAAGTTGATCTGAGTTGGAGTTGGATACGAGGGAAATAAATCAATAAGCTTACAAGCTGCTAAAATCAACAGGGAATTTTGCCGCTGACATCACTGAGATGTGGAAGTCGCCACACGTGTGTAACACAGAGAACATGCAAAGACAGGCTTGAACATGCACACCATTTTCCAGAAGTAGCTCAAAGGAAATGAAGGAAGGGAAGGGTTCTCAGGGCCCCAAACCTGTTTTTGTGTCGTTGAGACAGGAGACTTGGAAAGCAGGAGAACTGCAGATTACACATTCGCTCTTGGGCAAGGGGCTGGGGATGCAGCTTCCTGTAGTGTGGCAGGGAGGGGAGTAGGCTGTTATTCTGCCTTTGGTTGTAAAGATGTCTACGAAGGCTGTAGGTTGCACTTCCATCTACATCTCTCTGTAGGGGGATTGAAAGAAATCCTCATCTGTCAACATTGTAACATCTGTCAGAGGTAGATTCAGGAGGCTCCCCTCTCTCCCCTTCCAAGAAATCCCTGTTTCCTGCTCTGTGCTGAAAACAAAACCGATAAAACTAGGCCAGGTATTTTTTGGGCCTAATTCAGGTCACATTCTAATAAGTTTAATAAATAATCATAATAAATCCCAAAGGTATGAGGATAAAAAACCCCCATTAAGGCTGTTTGTAATGCCATGTTTAAGAGCAGACCAGAACCTTTTATCCATTTCCTCTGTTGATTTCTAACGCATTTGCTAATCATCTAATTTGTTGATAATGTTAATTAGCAAGCATAGGACTGAGCTCTTCCTACAAATAGCATTTCTCTAGTACAGTTCTTGATGTGTTTCAGATTTATTGCCCCTTCCTCATTGAATCCTTTCCTGTGAACTGTTGCATAATGACTAATGCTTGATCCTCTACATGTCTACTCAGAAGCAAGTTCTACATTGCTCAATGGAAACTGAATCAAGTCAACACAGAGATACTTTTGTTCAGCAGAACAGCTAATTCAGAGCTGAGTGCATGACCTACCTTGCATGGGACTGTATGAGAGGGGCTTGGGAATACTGCTGGATTCAGCATTACTCAGGCGACAGCTGTGTTTCTCCCCAGTTTTGGATGGGGGGAAACCCTATTCGGATGATGTGCTAGTTCAGGGATGTCCAACTTCCAAGAGACTTTGACCTACTCCCACTATAAAAACACTATAAAAAAATTCCTTCCAGTAGCACCTTAAAGACCAACTAAGTTAGTTCTTGGTATGAGCTTTCGTGTGCATGCACACTTCTTCAGATACACACAGATAAAAACACTGGCAGTGATCTACCCCATTGGATTAACCGAAGTTGTTCAGCTTTTATTGGGGAGTCAAACCCAAAGTTGACCAGGAACAACTGACCGGTAGATTGCAATCGACCAGTTGGACATCCCTGTGCTAGCTGAACTAGAGAAGGGAATCTGACAATTGTTATGCATGCTTTGGTTATATTCGGGGAGAGATTTTATACAGGCGGTGAGGTGCTGGGACTTTACATGGACAGGAGAAAACCCAGTGATAAGCAGAGTGGCCCGATCTCCTACTCTGGAGTAACATACTCACCATGCTGCCTCTGAAATAGAGGGGTAAGTGTAGGCCTCTGATGATTTCCAGTCTTGTGGGAACTGCCTGCTCCCCAGGCTATCTGACAGTTTTGAATAAAGAAAAAAATCATTAGCACTCACTCCCATGTTTGTGTGCATCATAGTTCAGTTTAAGAGCAAACCATGAAGTTCTCAGTTCAAAGCTCGTTTCAGCATGAGGTGGTTTTAGGCAGCCTACCATCTTTCAGTTTCTGTTCTTCCTTTCCTAATATAGGAATAACAACACTACCTTGTTTTTTCTTGCTTATTTAAGGCATGTGACTCCAGCTCACAAGGGTTCCCAGGACAACAGCAGTTTTCACCTAACACACATAGAAAAGAAAAGAAGCAGACTCAGCCCCAGGCAAACCTCTCAGGGGAGCAAATGTTAGAGATGGGACACCACAACCAAAAAGGCCCTGTCTCAGGTCACCACCCACCTCATCTCTGGTAGTGGATGGAGCCAGAGAAGGGCCCCTTGCGGTGATCATAATACCTAGGCAGATTCAAGTGGGAAACTTTGGCCGTTAAGATACCCTAGTCACAGACTTTAAAGGTAAAGGTAAAGGGACCCCTGACCATTAGGTCCAGTCGTGACCGACTCTGGGGTTGCGCACTCATCTCGCTCTATAGGCCGAGGGAGCCGGTGTTTGTCCACAGAAAGCTTCCGGGTCATGTGGCCAGCATGACTAAGCCGCTTCTGGCGAACCAGAGCAGCGCACGGAAACGTCATTTACCTTCCCACCGGAGTGGTACCTATTTATCTACTTGCACTTTGACGTGCTTTCGAACTGCTAGGTTGGCAGGAGAGCCACAGACTTTAAATTACATCAAATGTTAAAACCAATCAATAAGGATGTGTGCTCAAAACCAGACTAGGAGCCAAAGTGGTTGTTTCAAAACTTATAATATATGATCCATACTCCCAGTGCCAGTCAGAAATGCAGCCACAATGTTTTGAACCACCTAAGGCTTCCAGACAGTCTTCAAAGGTAGCTGTGTGTACAGAACATTGCAATAGTCCCAGCAGCACCAGAGCATGGATAACTGTGACCAGGCTATTTCTATCTAGTCAGAAGTAGCCACAGCTGGTGTACCAGCCTAAGCTGTTGAGAGATGCTTCATAGCCTGAGAACCACTTGGGCCTCCCAATACAAGGTTGGATCTAATAATACCCCCAGACTGTGAACCTGATCCTTCAGAGGGAGTCGTAATCCCATCCAGAACAGGTTGAATGCCACCATCCACCTTCCAGGTCAGATGATCTACCATTGACAGTAGTTTTGTCTTGTCTGGATTGAACTTCTGTTTATTGGCCCTTATCCAATCTATTACTGATTCCAGGCACTGGTCCAGTACTTACAGAGTTTCACCTGAATTTGATGAAAGGGAGATGGGTTGGGTGTTATCAGCATACTGATAACACGGCACTGCATATCCTCAGATGACCTCACTCAACAGATTCATGTAGATTGAGGGACACATTTCCTTCCAGGCAGCAGCCTTCCAGGGGTCAGTGCCAGTGGTGGGTGGGCCCAGAAGGAAAAGCAGGAAGGGCAACAAAGGTTCATTTCCCCTTTGTACCACAGACTTCTTTCTACACGCCCACTTGCACACCCCTCTCTATTCTCCAACTAGAGAAGCAAGTGGCACTGTCAAGAGTTAAAGGACACACAAGATGATAAGAAGAGTGCCGGATCAGGCCAGAGGTCCATCTAGTCACAGTGGCCAATCACATGTCTGTGGGAGGCCTACAAGCAGGACATGAGAGCATCAACACTCTGCCTACCTGCGTTTCCAAGCAACCCGTATTCAGAAACATACTGCCTCCAGCACTGGAGAAAGAACATGGCCAGGCAGAAACACTCATGGGGGTTGGAGAAGGGGTGTGGCTGGGGAGATATGTGGCCTGAGAAGAGTCCAGAGGGCCAGATTAAGAGGCCTGGAGGGCCGCATTTGATTCCCTGTCCAGGCCTGACATTCTGGCACACCACAGCAAAAATGCCATGGGCCAAAGTGATAGTCCCCCAGCACCACCTTCTGGAAGTGGCTATCCCAATGGGAATGGGCCATTGAACATTATGGCCTCAGTCTCCATCTCAGACACATGATCTGTAAGGATATGATGGCTGATGAGAATGGAAGCTGCTGAGTGATCCAGAAGAATTAACAGGGACACAGCTTCTTGGTTTCCTGCATTGAAAGAAAGCCCCCTTTTCCTGCTGAAATTCAGCCGGGGAGCAGAGCAACCATCTTCATAACTATGTAATGATTAGTGTCAGCCAGCATGGGTTTGTCAAGAATAAATCTTGCCAGAATAATCTTCTCTACCTGATCTTTGAAGATCCTCATTAGAGGCCCTGCTCTGAGGGTGCTTCCACCAAATGAAGCAAGGCAGAGGAGGCCTTTTTGGTGGTGTCACACCAGTTATGGAAGAGCCTTCCTGGAGAGACTGGTCTGGTGCCATCTTACAGTCTTTTTAGCATCCACCCCAGGCCTTTTAAACAGCTAGCTCATAAGCTAAATGTCATGGGGGCACTTAGTTAAATGCTTTGCTGAGATCATGATAAAATGATAAATTACTGATCCACAACTTGAAGAAAGGTCATTTCCCCCTGCTGTGTTTCATCAGAGAATGGGGAAGGGATCTTCACTGCCCCCTACATGACCTTTTTGGTTTCCCTGTTCCTGCAACATCCCCCCAACTCCTATTCATGAAGCTGTTAATCTGCGTATGTGTGCTCATCTGCGCATGCATGATGGCTGTTAGGGTATGTTCAGATTACCGTTTACTTTGCATCCAGTTTTCTAGCCGGATTGACACTGGTTTGATTTTAAAAATATCATACAGCAGTATCTATCAAGAATTGTAGCTAACATGTGAATATGGCTTCAAATACTGGCAGTGGGAGTACACTGGATGCAGAGAAGGTCCTAATGTGAACATACCCATTGCCTACTGTCAGGGGACTGCCATCGGAACAGGGGAGGGAGGCAGGGGGGCTGTTGGGATACAGAGAGCCTCCGAAACTCCTGAGGAGCAGTTCCTCTTCCAGCAGTGGGAAAAGCCACACCTCCAGTGGAGAAGAGAGGGAAGGGTCCAGTCAAGCGAGAAAACAGCTCAAGGCTGCTGCTGAGAGCCCCAGTGCATCTCCTCGCCAGGCTGGCCAGGAGGGTTTGCGCAGAGGGTGAAATCAAGGAGGGGAGGAGGAGGCTTGGGGTGCCGAAGTTCTTATGTTGGGGGAGAAGCCAGAAAGGGCCACTCCCGGATTCTGCAAGTGACTAAGATGGATATGAACTTTGTAGATCTGCACTGTAAATAGTTTGCACAATAAAACCTGTAAAAGACAGGTCGGAGTTCTGCCTGGTTACTCACGAGCAACCACCATCAGCATCTGACACCTACTGTAACACTGTTTGTTTTTATTATTATTAGCCTTCTTAGTGGTGATGGGGACTGGGTGAGCTCTTCAGAATGAGCAATCTAACCTTTGTGTTTGAGCACTAGGAGAGATGATGAAGGCTAATTGACTTTAGCCCTGGTTTTTTTGGTATTGAGGTCTGAATAGGAAAAAGTTTGCCTGAAAGGGGTTTCTGTCGGTGCTAGGAAATGCAACTGTGCAATGACTGTGTGTATTTAATCATATATGCATCTATCGTGTATTGATCTATTTTGTTGTGCCTTAGAGGAGAAATGGTTCTTCTGCCGTAGGCTTATTGTTGCTTTACAGTATGCGGGGTTTTTTGGGGGGGGTTGAGTTGGCATCCATCTGTCTCTAGAGATAATGGGAGGCAGACTTCTTGGAAGGGGGGAATATAATATGTTTGGGGTTGGATTAAATGGCTTTGGGGGCTCCCCTCTAAGCCCGTGATTGTATAGCTATAGCTGCAAGATTTCTGCAGAAAAGGGGACAGGAACACTTTGTCCAGCAATAGCTTCCTAGAAGTAGCATCACAGTCACTAGGAGAGGAAGGGATGGAAGAGGCAACAAGGTTAGGGCTATGTGAGTGTCAGGTTTCACCTCTCACCTTCTAGTAAACAGCAGCTCCATTGTTGCTGTGGCTTTGCCCCACCAGATGGGTCACTCTTTCCTGGAAGGAGAGCGCAGAAATTATCTGACCAGTTTCTTTGGTAAGGAAGCAGCCTAGCCAGGTCGGTTGAGTACTGCTTGGTTACGTAAGCTTTAGCGGAAGTGTTGTGATAGAAGCTAATTAGCTGTACAGTGGTACCTCGGGTTAAGTACTTAATTCGTTCCGGAAGTCCGTCTTAACCTGAAACTGTTCTTAACCTGAAGCGCCACTTTAGCTAATGGGGCCTCCTGCTGCTGCTGCCGCGCCGCCGGAGCCCGATTTCTGTTCTCATCCTGAAGCAAAGTTCTTGTCCTGAAGCACTATTTCTGGGTTAGCGGAGTCTGTAAGCTGAAGCGTATGTAACCTGAAGCGTATGTAACCTGAGGTACCACTGTAGATGCTTCTGGAAGGTAAGCTGAAGGGGGCATGTCTCTCTTTCTCTCCTCCCCTGGCTGAAGGTGATGGTATTGCAGCTTGAAGAAAAGCAACAGTAAAGCAATCTCGAAAGAGAGGCCTGGTTTGCTGTCTGGGAGAAACCAAAGCAATGGCTTTGGTGCTGGTGCCCCCCCCCCCAAATATAATGTGGGAACAGTTTCTCTTGGAGGGATAATGGTGGGATGTTTCCATTTTATTCTCAGCCTCTATACCTGTGTAAATAAACAGAAAACATCACGGAAAACATCACCAGTCTTCAGTGATCTTCATTTCAAGGAAACCAAGCCCAGTGCAGGCCCTGGGAGCCCTGAAACTTGTCATAACATTATGTCTGCTGTATTTCCACACTCCGCTAAGAGAGTAATCTGTTTTTTGAAAATATTATTTATCGATCTACTGTACATGTACGGCTGCCCCAAAACTTAAATAATTCGGGTGACATACAAAAATTAAAATAATAAAAAACAATATGGAAAAATACCATACAAAACAATAAAAGCAGCATAATTATTGTTATTTCTGGCAAGTATACAATAAAACATGAATCACAGAACTGAGAAGCTCGTATTATAAACTACATAAACACTCCTCTTGTGCGTCTTCAGTTTGACACACTACTTTCTATCTACTCCTATTCTCTTTCTGTCCCTGGTTTCTGACTGTGGTTTTGTTGATTTCCTTTCCCTTATGAGTCTGCATCTCAAGAAGCTGCAGTCAATTGTGAATTCCTTGCAGTATGTTTAAGGCATGTATTTTGACACACAAAAGGACTGTTACTGGTTTCGTGTAGCACTGGCGCATAACGCCGCAAGGCCATTAGCAGCCAGTAAACATATCCATCCAGCATCATTTGAAAGCACTTTCTCACCTTGCTGATATTAGCATGAAAAGAAGCCGTTTTGGCTGGGTGGATGCTAACTCGGCAGGAGAGACATGTTAGCTGCCTGCGCAACTGACCATTCGCCTTCTGTGACAAGTAGATGACCTCTGGTACCACAGGGGGGCCTTCAGGCAGCCAGAGTTTTGCAAGAGAGGTTCAAGTGCATGCTGGAAGTTTAGGTTTGTGCAGTTAAAGTGGATAAAAGCACTTTGTTGCCCTAGCATAGCAAATCCACTTTAAAAACCACCACCCTGATGTTTTTTGTTTGCAATTTGGAAAGTGACAAGGAAATGTAGTGAAAAGGGTGGGATGACCAATGATTAATGTGAAGGAGTAAAAACACCCCTGTAAGCAAATCAGGATGAATGCTCATTGTCATATAACTGCTTTGAAAACCAGAATGAGTGCTCAATATAGACCGGACATACTGTAGTGTGATCATTGCATACGTTTTGTGGAAGCAAATCAGGATGAGTACTGAATAAATAAGTTGTCTGGAGGAGTTTGACCCTGTAAGTCGTCTTAGCCTTGATGCTACACTGCAAGATTGGCCTCTGAAGAGCTGGGTACAGTCCAATGTCTCCCCACCCTTTCAAAATTAGATTTGTAAGTGGCCGTTTGTGGCACCTGTTCCTTTATCTCAAATGTGGCATTGGAACTTACTATTAATATGGCAAAGGAAAGAAATGAGGCTGAATGCCTTGTCTGTACAAGGGACAACACGCCCTGTTCCGCCGGGCTGTAAATGTTTCCACTCGAGGTTATCGTAAATAGTTCGGTCTTTAAAAAGAAGAGGAAGAGCGATGCTTCTGCAGTACATTTGTTTCCAGACTGCTGCATCACCACCAGAAATAAGCATTGTGGTTTCTTGCTACACCTCAGTCACCCTGACACAGGAAATGCTGCGCTCTGCTTCTGTCACATTTTCCACAAGTCTGAGAAAAAAAATCAAGATTCAATGTGATCAGATTAAGGGGAAAGAAAACAAAAGGAAAACATCACTCACAGGACACAGACTGACATACCAAAAGGAAAGGAAAAAAGAAGAGTCCTTCTTATTGTCTTCTCCCTAAATCACTGCTGGCCAGCGACCTGCCTTTTGTATCTTCTTGGGTCTGATTACTCAATCAGATCACATTTTCTCATTGGCCATGTAGACTTCTCTCTACCCTTGGGGGGTCATGGCACATACACTGTTGTCATCAGGAACTGGTGGTAATAGTTGTTTTTCAGTGGCATCCCTGAATGCCAGTCACATTTCGATGTACTCAGGAGCAGATGGTCTGAAGCACTACAGTGCAGACTGGCCGAGCTGCCAAGATCTCCGCTGCTTTTCTGCAAATTACGTAACAAGCCAATTGCAATCAAACTGGGACAAGACGTAAGATTTGTGCTGCCAGCTCTGATCTGTGGCCTTGGAGACACTCAACATTTGACAGTTGTGCCTTGGGCTGGTAGATGTCTGTGATTTATTTATTATTTGTTCCCTCTGATTTGTAGCCAACGCTATTCAAAGAGCTCGGGTTGAGAAGCAACACAATCAACCAACCAAAAGATAGCCAGCTCCTGTCTACACAATGTAAAGGTGTGTCTGTATACAGGTTAGATCAGGGATAGACAGTGGGGTGCCCTCCAGATGTTGTTGGATTATAACTCCCATCAGCCCTGACCATTGGCTAAACTGGCTGGGGCTGATGGATGCTGTAGTCCAACAACATCTGGCGGGTAACACATTAGCTATTCTTGGGTTAGATAGTGACTTACTCAGAGCCCTCCTATTGGCTTCATGGCCACATGGGGATTTGAACTCAGGTCTCCCCATTCCATCACATCATTCACTACACCACACTGGCGCTCTGGCTAGCTGCCTGATGCCATAGTTTGTCAAAGACCATTTCTGCAGAACTCATGGTCTGAAGTGCTATTCTTCTCATTCATACTCTGGCCAGATTTCCCTCTTGACACAAAATTGCTCAATATGTTGATAAAAGAGGCCATAGCTTTGTGTTCTAGTCCTCCTCACCACCTCATAAACTACAGAAACAACATTAAAAAGAACAACAACTATGCTGCATCTGTTATCTTGGGGGTAGGACAGTGGATCTGGCTGGGCGGCAAATCATTTTCTCTCCTACCTCTCGCAGGCCAAGTATGACATGCAGGCTGAGTCTCACCTGACATCACACAAGCTTTTTTGCCTACAGGGGTCTTTGGCAGACCCTCTCAAAGTACTAACTTGAGCAGAGCTTTGAATGGGACTTCTGACAATCAGCTGACTGGCGGTGCCTGCAAGCCCCATTTTGGCTGAGCCAGGTTTTACCTGTCCACGTGGGCAGGTGGGCATGGCTTGGCCCAAAGTCGCCTCATGGGCCAAATGAGGCCTAGCTGGCCTGATTAGGCCTGTGGACCAGAAGTTCCCAACCCCTGCTGATCTGATTTTGATGAAGTTCCTATTAATGGGTAGGGCAATTACATTTTGCTTAGCTATGAATAGACACACTCTAACACACACCACAGAGAAGGGTTAGCCAAACCTCCCAACACTCTGAATTACCCTTTACCAGCCGGACTGAAGACATTAAATGGGCAGGTTTTTCTGCCATGAAAAGTGTCTTGTTTCCAACTTAAAAGCAACCACCACCAAAAAACTGTAGTAACTCCATCCTATCAATGTTTGCATGGCAAGTACAGATCAATGAGAAGCAGCTGCTCTGGATCTACACGGACTATCTGGCAAATGGCTGGTGAGCCCCCATGAACCTCCAAATTACCAACTTCCAGTCAGATCCAGGATCGGGGGAAAACCTGCAACAGATTTCAGGAGTGCTAGTCAGTGTTTGTTCATTTGGAGGAAGAAAGGTTTGGTTTTGTACAACAGGAATTGCTGTGCTGATTAAGGAAGGAAGGAAGCCAGGCTCCTACTGGCCATACTAGGCTGGGCCAACCCAGAAGCTTCTGAGTGCTGTCAGTTGCACAGGCCAAAGAGCTACACCATGGCTCTTTATATGCCTGAAGGGCTCTGAGGTTGAACACTCATAAGCAAACAGAGAAAGCTCGCAAGAATTTATCTTCAGGCTTTGATTCAAGACTTGGGTCCTTTGTGCCTTCAGACTTACAATAAGTCTCAGAGCTGCCATTTTATTGTCTTTTTCAACATTAATGGAACACTTGTTTTTCTTAATAACATGCCCTGGTAAGCCGAGCTGCCACTTTATTTTCTGTTTCCTTCCTCTCCTTAATGTGGGTATTGAGATATTTCCTCCACGTTTTGGAGCCTCTGTCAAGCACTCTGAGATCTTGGCATAAACAAATTAATTAAGCCTTACGACACCCTGACATGGTAGGTCAGCGTGGCTGAATCTAATTACTTGGCATTCTTTTTCATCCAAATGTCTTTCAACTTGTCAAAGGCATTTGATCTCCTCGAGTTCAATAGCACATCTAAGGTTTGAAAACTAACCTTTTGAAAAATATTGGCTTTAAAAATATATCCGACTTGCATTATTTAAGCCATCAACCACACAGATTTGTTTTTAAAGGAATTGTCTTGCTCTGAGAAGATTAAAGGCGTTTCACAGATTTAACACAAGTGTGATATATAAGAGAGACCTTAGCTCTCGCTTTACCTTGGCACCCCCTGTAGGAGCAGGGTCAGGAGAAAGACTGATTTAGCTGGCCATATAAATGCTTCACCTTGGATACTTGGGGTTAAACCCACAATAGAATGGCTCAATGGATTGTTAGCTGCTGCCACCTATGGAAGAGCAGGACTCTTACTGCTGCCAGCCTAAAAGACCTATGGCAAGGATGTGGGGTGAGATACTGGTCACATCCAAAGCATGCTCTTTACATCTTATACCACTTTAACAGTCATAGCTTCCTCCAAAGAATTCTGGGAACAGAGGTTTGTTAAAGGTGCTGTGAGTTGTTAGGAAAAATCTTAACAAACTGCAGTTCCCAGAATTCTTTGGGGGAAGCCATGACTGTTAAAGTGGTATAAGAAGGCTTTAAGTGTATGGTGTGGATGTGCTTTCTGTAGGTGATGCAGAATGCCCTTGGGTCAAATGACACTGTTGTATTTTTAACCAAGCAATTTAACTGCCTGAGAAACTGACACAGTGGCCTAAGCTTCATCAGACTGGTGTGAAACAAAGGTCAATGCTGAGTGCTTATTCAGAAACCAAAGAAAAGGAAGGACGGCAAGAAGGAAACTTGGGTCTTGGGATCTAACAAAAGGTCAAACTTTTGGAAATTTCCTCTGATTCCTAAACTTCTCAATAATCTGTGACATCAACACAATGAACTACACAATGTTTCACAGACTGTTAAAGTGGGACATTGCCCCCAGTCCACAGCGAATGGTTGATTGGTTTGATTAAATAAAATAAATAGAAAAGAATCCCAAGAAAATTAACAGCGACAGGTCTCTACAAATAGCAAATCTGGAAATAGTAAAAAAATCAAGTCCTCTGTCTGTTTTTAACTTCCACGTGCATACAACTGAAACAGGCCAGAGAAGCAATCAACACTTACCCCAGCATCTGAGGTGTTCCTCCGTGGTTTGAGAGTGTGAATGGAGATGTATTGACATTTATGGACAGCATTTCGTCCAGGCATAGGCAAACTCTGGCCCTCCAGATGTTTGAGAATACAATTCCCATCATCCTTAGCTAACAGGACCAGTGGTCAGGGATGATGGGAATTGTAGTCCCAAACATCTGGAGGGCCAGAGTTTGCCTATGCCTGATTTAATTTATAAAAGTAAGAGGTACAAACAAAAATAAGAAGTCATAGCAAAGTTTTTCTCTTCCACATTGCTGTGCAGGCTAGGGCCATCACTAGGAATTACACACCTGCCCAGTCCGCTTCTTTACAGAACATAAACTCCAGCCTTATGTTCCCAGGATGAGCAGATGAAGAAAGCTGGTTGGGGGGGGATGTGTGCCATACCACCACTTGCCCATAAGGGCCTGGCAGGCTGTAGGTTCATGCATGCTAAATGGGGAAAGGACAAAAACAGGAATGTGTTGTACCCTGTGAGGATCGCTCTATGCCTGAGTGCTGATTTGTGCTTATTGCTATGCATCAATCCTTGCCTTGTTCTCGACATCCTCTCTTTCTCTGTGCAGTGACTATAAAGCTTAGAAATAACACAACACAAAGATCTGAAATGTCTGCAAATCTAGCTGGCAGAATTGAAACTGCAAGGGGAACCTTTACTTCCTGGTTTTGTTTTGTTTTTGTTTGTTTTAAATTAGGCTTTGCACTCAACTTTTGATTAGTGCCGTTTTGGAAAATATTTATTTAAACTGACCTTCATGGTGGTATTCAACACATCTTAGAAATATAAGCATGAAACACAGCTATTAAATAACCTGCTATAAGAATTTTAAGGTCAAAGTGGGAAACCTCCCCATTGTCTCTTTCCTCACAAATCCTGTCCTCACAAATCCTGTCTTAAGGGCACATTCAAGATATGAACAGGGTGTGAGCCTGTGACCTGTGACCTATATTCAGGAATTAAGTAGTTATAATAACAAAAGAGTGGCCAAAACCCAGATAATGCAACCAAGTAACTTGCCAGACAGGAGATAAACAACGCACTCAGATTTCTGTTGTAGACCGCCTTTTCTGTGATGTAGGTATGATGTATTGGAGGAGGTGGTCTTGGGCTACAACCCTTCTGTGATGTATGTATGGGGTGGTCTTGGACTCCAGGGCGGGCAATTTAAAATGTCTATATAAGGGCGGGCACACCTTTGTTCTGGGTCGTCCTCCTGTCTCCTGCATGTGGGGGAGCACCCTGTTGCAACAGTTAATAAAGATCAGGTTTACTCGCTGCTTTGCTTCTCAATACTCTCTGGTTGGTCTCTGTTATTTTCTCCTAACGATAGAGAACCTACAAAAGGACTCTGTATGGGCTCTTGGGTACCCCATAAGGGGAAAAAAGCAGTTTTTTTCTTATATCATGACAATGGTTCAAGCTTTCACTGCTCCCTTAGTCTTGAGATGTTGGGAACTTCTGCATGAACACTATTGTCTGATTAATTCACTGAGTGAACAGTGCTAAAGGCAAGATCTGTCTCTATCTGCAGAGGAAATTAATCAACTTCTCCACCACCTTATAGATTCAGCCTACACATGTTACCCTACAAGGGGTGGTGGAATAAAAATGCTGACCCTTCAGCCAAAAGAAGACAAACTCAGTGCATGGAAAGAGTTTATCTTTATTGCTGAAGCATTAATCTAGAGGCCCCAGTGGTTATCTCCAAAAAGATGGGACCTCGAATACAAAAATCAAGACACTTTTATGGCAATTACATGTGTGATCACCTCGCACACGATCCTTTTCAGCAATATGATTGGATAACTAAAGCATGGACAGCTTGTGGACTGCTAAAACTAATTTCATTGTTCAGAACAGCCTGCCCCTAATTACTATGGCAACAGATATCTTTAAGCAAGCTCATACAAAATGTTGCTTTTCTTCTATCTGTTTTTGTTGTTTTTGTTGTTTAGTCGTTTAGTCGTGTCCGACTCTTCGTGACCCCATGGACCAGAGCACGCCAGGCACTTCTGTCTTCCACTGCCTCCCGCAGTTTGGTCAGACTCATGTTTGTAGCTTCGAAGACACTGTCCAACCATCTCGTCCTCTGTCGTCCCCTTCTCCTTGTGCCCTCCATCTTTCCAAACATCAGGGTCTTTTCCAGGGAGTCTTCTCTTCTCATGAGGTAGCCAAAGTATTGGAGCCTCAGCTTCACGATCTGTCCTTTCAGTGAGCACTCAGGGCTGATTTCCTTATCTGTTACAGGAAGCCTATTCTGGGTCAGGAAAATTTATTGTTCTCCTGACTTTGATGCTAGCCCCCCATCTTCTGCAGAAGGCCAGTGAGTTCTTGGCATCCTTTACTAACCTGATAAGGTGAAGCAAGAGGTCTATAGTGGGTGCTATGCTAGCAAAAAAAGAAAGAAATGCAGCTTCTATTCCTAGGTGGGGTGCAGGGAGAAGAGAAGAATAGTTTAAACCAGAAAGCAACTTCAAACTAACGAGCTGTCAGGAGTTCAAAGCCAAGGTACCACTGAATTATTTGCAAAATAAGTAGGCAGGAGAAAGATAGCTATTTCCAATACATTTCCAATACAGGACAAGGTCACAGCTACATTGTGGTTGTGGTTGTGACGTGATAATGTGTTTATGCAGACTCAACACTTAGCAGGCTCAGGTCAGTTGTCTATTAGAAATGTGTTCTGTGACAGAAGGTGTGAGTGTAGGTGTGTTTGCGATGGGTTCTGACATATTTCCTAGGCCACGACATCCACCTGGTTCCCAGGTTATGACACCCACGTATCACAGATTCAGCCATTGCAGTGCAGTATTTTAAGTCACTGTAATGATTGTATGGATCCCCTGTAAGATTGGCTCCATTTATTATTATTTTTTAATGTTAAGAAAAGCTCCTTGTTCCAGCACAACAAACATCCAAGAGGGCCTGATGTTGGATGTAGAGGTGAGAAGCCTAAAGACATGATTTGTAGCCTTTTGCAAAGTTGATTTCTGTGTCTGTGTGCTTCTGTTTTGATCTCATGGCGGAATCTCTGCTGCCTTCCTTCTGTCAAAGGTTGGGGTTAAATTTTCTCAACATTTTCTTAAGATGTAATATTTACAAAAACTAAGATTCTACTTCCATCAGTGTTTATATCACAGGTATTAGAGTTGTGCAGAGGAATATTTAATACAGTCTACTCTGGCACTTGAGATAAAGCAGTTAATCAGTTGATCCCATCTAAAATTGGACCGGGCTTTGATTATGGATATGAGAAAAATAGATCTGCTATAATCTGGGAGTCTTATTCAACCCTCCCTGCTGCCTACTGCCAGTCAAGAACTGGAACCTTAGGAAGGACTGATGCACTCATTTCGGCCCTCAAAAGGACCATGAGTGCCAGCTGGACTGAGAAGATGTGAAACGCCTTTCCCTGGACATTTTAAGAATGAGACTGAAACACCTTCTGTTAGGGAATCCTTTTGCTGCAGGAGATTGAACTAGATGCCATGTCCCCCCACAACCTTCCCTTCTTTCCTTTTCTTTTTGCATAATTCCTGTAATAGCATAAATTCATATTTGAAGCTTTTCCTGGTACAAAGAGACATCACAGGGAGATTTCACCTGCTGAATTTCTGCTCCTGCATAGTTGCCTAAGGCAGAAGAGTCCCATGAAGTCCTGAGGTGCTCCAGAGAACCTACATGTTGTGACGTGGGGTTTGTGATTTCAGCTCTCTTGACATAATATGCTGGAGACAGTTCTCTAGTAACACTTCTTTATTAAAGCAACAAGACTGAGACCTGAGGAGGGAGAGCTACATTTATAGTGAGTGAGGCCTCGGACCATCGGCTGGGTGAGGACTGCAGGGCCTGCTCCCTTCCAGGGCCTTTTCCAACTGGCCCAGGGGGCGTGGCCTAGGCACTTATTTGGAACAAACTTTTTGGGAAGGGTGGGAAGTGTTCTGCCATTCTTCCCTGTTCCAGGTGGTTAATGTGCTTTAAAATGTCCTCAAGCAGTCGGTGGCAATTTAAATTTAAATTTAAATTTATTTTTTTTTCCCCTTTTTTCCATTGTTGGGGGTGGGTGGGATGGATATTTAGTTGGGATTAATTTTAGTATAATTGTTTTGTTTCTTTTTGTTGTTGTTGTTTTATTGGTTCTGTATAGTTTGTGTTTTGTTTTTAAGGGGCGGGATCAGGGCTGCCTGGGAGTGGGGCCCCAGCCAACACGATGGCTGGGACAAGTTCCACAGGGGGGGAAGCACTGGGACATCCGATCTCGGTGATCATGGGCAGGAGGCGGAGTTACGCTAAGACCAGACCATGTCATTACCGAGGAGGCAGGTTTAGTCGTTGTTTGAAGACTATCCCTGCCTCCAGGTCTGGCCTTGACCAGATGGATACTGGAATCAACAGGGGAAACCTACATGACCTGAAGGTGTTGCTGTGTAATGCCAGGTCAATGATGAATAAAACCACTGCCATCCACGACCTGATTGTGGATGGAGGATTTGACCTGGCATGTGTGACAGAGACCTGGTTGGAGGAAGCAGATGGGCCTGTCCTTGCCGCTGCTTGCCCACCAGGTTTCTCTTACGCACAGCAACCCAGGTCATGTGGGCGGGGAGGGGGGGTTGCAGTGATTTTTAGGAAGTCACTAGCTTGCACCAGGCGTCCTACTGGGAAGATCCAGCTTTCTGAGTGCATGTTCTGGAAGTTGGGCAATAGGGGCAGTACAGGATTCCTTTTGGTGTACCGACCTCCCCGCTGCACCAAGGACTCCCTGTCTGAGCTGCTTCAGGTCGTGGCGGATTTTCTCCTGGAGACACCTAGTTTGGTTGTCCTAGGAGATTTTAACATCCATGCCGACACGACCTTACAAGGGGCTGCTCGGGACTTCGTGGAAAGCATGGCCTCCATGGGGCTGTCCCTGAATAAGTTTGGCCCAACTCATAGTCATGGACATGCCTTAGACCTGGTGTTCACCTCTAGTGACGTGGGTGATCTGACACTAAGTAAAAGTGAAACAAAAGAAGTGCCATGGTCAGATCACTTTCTGGTGCAACTGGACTTCTCCGCGACCCTTCCCCTCTGCAGGGAGGTGGGACCAATTCGGATGGTCCGCCCCCGCCACTTAATGGATCCAAATGGTTTCCAGAGAGTGGTAGGGGATGCTTTATCCCATGTTGATGGCCTTTCAGCTGATTCCCTGGTGGCCCGCTGGAATGCGGAGTTAACCAGGGCTATCGACTGTCTGGCTCCGAAGCGCCCTCTCCGATTGCATGGAGCCCGGACAGCTCCGTGGTTTTCTTCGGAGCTGAGGGCGATGAAACAATCGCTGAGACGGCTAGAGCGTCGGTGGCAAAAAACTCACTCCGAATCTGACCGGACACAGGTTAGAGCTCAACGTCGAGCCTACCAAGTGGCGATAGCGACGGCGAAGAAGACTTTCTTCACCGCCTCTATTGCATCTGCAGAAAATAGTAGCAGGAGACTCTTTCAGGTGGTTCGTAATTTAACGGAACCACCTTTACCACCGGGGCCTTGTAAAGACCCCAAGATCTCCTGCAACGATTTTGCAAAGTTTTTTGCAGATAAAATCACTCATATTCGGAAGGAGCTAGACACCACCGTGGGAGCAGTGCCGGGGCGGGAGAGTGCTAGAGCTCTGTCTGGTCAAGTTGCATGGAATCAATTTCAATCCGTTACTCCCGAGGATGTGGACAGGCTGCTTGGACGCGTGAAACCAACCACCTGTCTCCTGGATCCTTGCCCATCCTGGCTAATAAAAGCAAGCCGGGAAGGGCTGGGCGATGGGCTCTGCGGGGTGGTGAATGCTTCCCTCTGTGAGGGAACATTCCCAGATCCGCTGAAAGAGGCGGTCATTAAACCGCTTCTTAAAAAACCATCTTTAGACCCGGCCAGTATGGCCAACTATCGCCCAGTCTCAAATCTTCCTTTCTTGGGCAAGGTGATTGAGCGCGTGGTTGCTGAACAACTCCAGGCACGCCTGGAGGATGCGGACCATTTGGATCCCTTCCAATCGGGATTCAGGCCTCATCATGGGACTGAAACTGCCTTGGTCGCGCTGGTTGATGATCTCCGGCGAGCTAGGGACAAAGGTGAGAGTTGTTTCCTAGTTCTGCTGGATCTCTCAGCGGCCTTTGATACAATCGACCATAACATCCTACTGGACCGTCTAGAGGGGCTGGGAGCTGGGGGCACTGTTATACAGTGGTTTCGCTCCTTCCTCCTGGGCCGTGTTCAGAAAGTGGTGGTGGGGGATGAGTGTTCAGACCCCTGGGCCCTCACTTGTGGGGTGCCTCAAGGTTCCGTCCTCTCCCCCATGCTTTTTAACATCTATATGAAGCCGCTGGGAGAGATCATCAGGGGGTTTGGACTGGGTGTTCATCAATATGCAGATGATACCCAGCTCTACCTCTCTTTCAAATCAGAACCAGTGAAGGCGGTGAAGGTCCTGTGTGAGTGCCTGGAGGCGGTTGGAGGATGGATGGCGGCTAATGGATTGAGGTTGAATCCTGACAAGACAGAAGTACTGTTTTTGGGGGACAGGGGGCGGGCTGGTGTGGAGGACTCCCTGGTCCTGAATAGGGTAACTGTGCCCCTGAAGGACCAGGTGCGCAGCCTGGGAGTCATTTTGGACTCACAGCTGTCCATGGAGGCGCAGGTCAATTCTGTATCCAGGGCAGCTGTCTACCAACTCCACCTGGTACGCAGGCTGAGACCCTACCTGCCTGCGGACTGTCTCGCCAGAGTGGTGCATGCTCTAGTTATCTCTCGCTTGGACTACTGCAATGCGCTCTACGTGGGGCTACCTTTGAAGGTGACTCGGAAACTACAACTAATCCAGAATGCGGCAGCTAGACTGGTGACTGGGGGCGGCCGCCGAGACCACATAACACCGGTCTTGAAAGACCTACATTGGCTCCCAGTACGTTTCCGAGCACAATTCAAAGTGCTGGTGTTGACCTTTAAAGCCCTAAACGGCCTCGGCCCAGTATACCTGAAGGAGCGTCTCCACCTCCATCGTTCTGCCCGGACGCTGAGGTCCAGCGCCGAGGGCCTTCTGGCGGTTCCCTCATTGCGAGAAGCAAAGCTACAGGGAACCAGGCAGAGGGCCTTCTCGGTCGTGGCGCCTGCCCTGTGGAACGCCCTCCCATCAGATGTCAAAGCAATAAATAACTACCTGACATTCAGAAGACATCTTAAGGCAGCCCTGTTCAGGGAAGTTTTTAATCTGTGATATTTTAGTGTATTTTTGGTTTTTATGGAAGCCGCCCAGAGTGGCTGGGGAGACCCAGCCAGATGGGCGGGGTACAAATAATAAATTATTATTATTATTATTATTATAGGGACAGGGAACTAGCTAGAAAGGATACATTTTGGAGGGAACAATATCAGGCAATCACAGTCCTGCCTTTTGGAGGAAACCAATAAGACAGAGGATCCAAATACAGCAGCTTAAATGAACCAATAGTAGCTGTACCCTCTGGAACCAAAAGGCAGTTACTTTACCCTAATGCAAATACAGACAATAATAATACAGATATAAAATCCTTTGACTCAATACGCAACACTACAGTTTGGGACAGTGGTCCTCAACATCACATCAGCAGCCCACCCTCCTCAACCCTGAGGCCTTGATGCTAAAGTGGAACCTGGGTGGGCTCAGTTGGGTGAGACTAACACCCTCGTATTCGCCCATCCAGGACTTGCTTATATGCAAGGTCAGCCACCACAACCTTGACTCCATTTTGGATGGAGAACATATCCTCTCCACAGAACAGGGTCCAGGTGGCAAAATGGTTGGCTGCTCCAAGGCTGTCCTGGCAGCCACACCGCTCCCAGTGCTTTGGTTATGAATTATACTGGGTTCCAGGGGTTCTGCTGGGGCAGGGAAACCAAGGAGGCCATTTGTGTGGGGTGAAGACATCCCTGCCCTCTTTTTCATATGAAAAACTCCATGAAAATGTGACTTGAAACACAGGGGGTTGGTAGGATGACTGTGTTTCATGCCACTAATGTGAACATACCCCTTCACTACTACTTTTTATGGGGGGGGGGCAAATCTGCTTCTCCCCAGTTTTCCATTACTTTTTGAGGGAACAGAGAAGAAAGCTGAGTGTATTAAAAACAACCTTAGTAAAAGGAACAGTAGCTGAAGCAGCTCTAGTGTGTATCGCAGAGGCCTGTCAGTGCTTCTGCTTGCCAGGTAGCCATGGAAACACACTCTCCAGTACTGCTGCTTAGAAATAATTGGCAATTTCTACCTTTGCAGCTCAAAAGAATCTCTCCTGAAATCAATTCACACCTGTCTACAGTTGTCACATTTTGCTCCCAGGAGGATTCCTGTGTGTTTAACAGGCAGCAGTTCAGCGGGTATTGCACTTCCCAGTATTGGGTTCAGTGAGGGAGGAAAGCTTCACCTGTTGAACATCTTCCAGAAAAAAATGGCACCTCTAGGCCAGTGAAAATTATACCTGGGGATAGGTTGCATAGAAAAATATTTTTCAAGGTTTTTCTGTATTGATATACATATATCACTAACATGTGAATATACCCTTAGTCTGAAGCTGAAATCATTGGTGTTCAGGGCTGCCAGCGAAGGCCTTCATGGGGGCTGGGCTGGTGAGCCCCACCCTCCACTGACTTTAATTGGGGTGTAGGAGAAGTGTGAACAAGGCAACAAATGAAAATGTTAGAATTCAACAATGCCAGTTCATTGTTTGTAGTCACGTTCCAAAGGTATCCTCTCATTTAACAATGCATACTAATAACTTGGGGGCCACCCCCAACTTCTGATAGGCCTAATTCTGTGCATATCTATAAATCCACCACTGTACAATCTCTAGGTGGACTTGGCAACCCAGGCTAGGCCAGGTTTTGCTTACTGATAAATACAGTGGTACCTCAGGTTAAGTACTTAATTCGTTCCGGAGGTCCGTACTTAACCTGAAACTGTTCTTAACCTGAAGCACCACTTTAGCCAATTGGGCCTCCTGCTGCTGCTGCGCCGCCGGAGTATGATTTCTGTTCTCATCCTGAAGCAAAGTTCTTAACCTGAAGCACTATTTCTGGGTTAGCGGAGTCTGTAACCTGAAGCGTATGTAACCTGAAGCGTATGTAACCCGAGGTACCACTGTATATACATCACTCGTTGGTTTTACATTCCTATAATGGAGAATCTTGTAGTATTCCAGATTATATAATATTATTTATATCACCAAGCTTCTATTTCCTGATTTATACTCCTTGGAAGATTGTAACTAATGAATGGCAATTAAAAACACAGTTTATTCTTGCCCTTTGCAGTTTGGGAGCATCTGGCAGAAGCCTATCAGATCTGGTCTTCCAAATCTACCTTCAGTTTCCTTTCTCTCTGAGAGAGAGAGTTCTTTTCATGTGTGTGTGTCCCCCCCCCTTTTTCTGCTTAGTTACTGTTTTCCCTCCTTTCATTTCCCTCAGTACCTGGAGCTTTTACTCTGAACAGCTGGTTCTTCTGTAACCATGACAACTCTGTGATGACATCAGCAAAAGGTCCCACCACTACTCTGTGGAGTCAGATCTCATTAATGCCTGTGATCCCTTTTAAACTGCAGTTTAATACTCCCTTCACAGGCCAAGGAAATGATCCACTGGTGTCCCTCGGGGGGGGGGGGCGTGTTATACTACATATATGCACAAAGGCTGACGGCGTTCTCACACACTGCTTGGAAGCATGTGCAGTAAACATGGGAGCGAAAGTGGGAGGCCCTAACTAAGCTTAATGCACATTTTATACGTAATGCCCTAACTAAGGGCCCTAACTAAGCTTAATGCACATTTTATATGTAGGAGTTGCGTTTGGATTACACATACCCAGTAAAGAAGGGGGGAGGGGAAGTTAAACCTCATAAAAGGATAGCTAAGAAGCCCTACTAGGTGACACCGATAATTCTCCGAACTGGAGAAGGAGCAGTTAAGGATGTGAATTTTGCAGTGATCTATTGGGAGTAGGGAAAGTGGTGAGCCTACAGCACTCCTCTCCCAGTGACATCTTTTTATCAGCGTTATACTGTATTTATTTTTTTAAAAAAATTGTGCTAGAATGCCCTTTTGCCTATATATATATTTTTTTAATATTAATGCACTAGCACTTAAATGGAATTGGTATTTTACCCCCTTTTAGCACAATGTTGGGACGCGGGTGGCGCTGAGGGTTAAACCACAGAGCCTAGGACTTGCCGATCAGAAGGTCGGCGGTTCGAATCCCCGCAACGTGGTGAGCTCCCGTTGCTCGGTCCCTGCTCCTGACAACCTAGCAGTTCTAAAGCACGTCAAAGCGCAAAGCGGGAAGGTAAACGGCGTTTCTGTGCATTGCTCTGGTTCGCCAGAAGCGGCTTAGTCATGCTGGCCACATGACCTGGAAGCTGTCTGTGGATAAACGCCAGCTCCCTCGGCCAGTTAAGCGAGATGAGCACCACAACCCCATAGTTGGTCACCACTGGACCTAATGGTCAGGGGTCCCTTTACCTTTAGCACAATGTTAATCTCCCCCCCCCCGTTTTTTTGCAGCTTTTAATTCACACCAAAACACTTTTTAGGCTGATGCTTCAGCAGCTTCAAATCTATGCAGGGGTAGCTGGTTATGCAGTGGGTGCACTTTGGGACTCCTGCCACACTCCTACAATAATGGCACTGGCATGACTGCAACATTTTGCTTTTCTTTATTAGCTGATTTCTTGGGGGCAAGAGAATGAGCTCACCTATTTCCAGAAAAGGTTTCCACGCAGGCATCAGAGGATGGGAGCGGGTTGCTTTCTCTCCTGCCGCCATTTGCGCCCGTTTCCCATTTGTCACAGCTCTTATCATCCTCTCACACTCAATCTTGCTAACAAGCCATTTCCAAGTTGCGACAATATAATTGGATTTTTAAAATATATATTTAAAAACCTAGACAAATTAGATCGGTGGATAGAAGTATCAACCCTTATTAGTCAAATTGGCCAAGGCATGGCTGCTGCTGTTCAGAGTGTCTGTCTGTGCCCACTAGGGAGCTCTGGGATGGGTGGAGAATTCCACTGTGACCTTGGCACTCGTGGACTCTTCCTTTGAAACGCCTGAGTCTGGCAATGTGATAGGGCTAAATATTAATGGTTGGATTGATCCAATAAGGCCAGGGCTGGATTTAGGTTTGATGAGGCCCTAAGCTACTGAAGGTAATGGGGCCCTTTATATGTCCAGCTGCCCTTTGTCAACAACAATTTGCTGCTGTTTTTGTGCTGAATGTATGCTATATGGTAATTTATAGACCTAACAGATATCTAAAGCCATTTGCACATAACAAAATATGTATTACCATATTTTTCGCTCTATAAGACGCACCCGACCACAAGACGCACCTAGTTTTTGGAGGAGGAAAACAAGAAAAAAAATAGTCTGAATCTCAGAAGCCAGAACACCAAGAGGGATCGCTGTGCAGTGAAAGCAGTAATCCCTCTTGCTGTTCTGGCTTCTGTGATAGCTGCGCAGCCTGCATTTGCTCCATAAGACGCACACACATTTCCCCTTACTTTTTAGGAGGGAAAAAGTGAGTCTTACAGAGCAAAAAATACGGTACTTACATCATAGGAGCCTACACAACACAAAACACTGTTGCTGTATGTAGGTTTTATTTTATTTGTTTTTTATCTTATATTTTGGAAATGTATATCCAGTTTTTTTCGTTTAATTTTTTTGGGGCCCCCAAGAGAGTGGGGCACAGGGGTCAGCAACCTTTTTCAGCCATGGGCTTGTCCACCGTCCCTCAAACCATGTGGTGGGCCAGACTATATTTTGGGGGAGGGGAAATGAACGAATTCCTATGTCCCACAAATAACCTAGAGATGCATTTTAAATAAAAGCACACATTCTACCCATGTAAAAACACACTGATTCCCGGACCGTCCGTGGGCTGGATTGAGAAGGCGATTGGGCTGCATCCGGCTCACGGGCCTTAGGTTGCCTACCCCTGCTATAGCATGTTTAGCTTATACATAAATCTGGCACTGAATAAGGTTGTCGGCCCCCTTCCTCTGCTCCATGGGAGGTCCCATTCCAGGGACTCTGCAAGAGATTGCTGTGTCTTGGAGCAGCATGAAACAAGGCCTCCTTCACAGGTAGAAAGAAAGGTGGAGGCAGACAGCTTTGAACTGAGCAGATTCCTCCATATCCCAAGAAAAAGCTTGGGAAAAGTTCTGGTGTTGCCTTGCTGCACAGGAACTGGAACAAAGTGAGGTGCAGCCCTAATCACACTTACTCGACAGTAAAGCCCCATTAAACTGGGTGACATGCATTTCAGAGTAAAGAAGCATGCTTCCTCTCCAGGCTGACTTGTGCAGCTATGTGCTTTTTATATGGTCCGAGAGGATAAGACCAGAAGGCTGGTTTCTGGATCTCTCTGTCAACTTTCCTTTTGTGTAGTTTCAGCAACCAACCGAAAGCAAGCCCCAACAAAGGGGAGATGTAAAAAAAAACTTCAAAGGCACAGATGTGCATATGCTACTTTATAGGTACAGATGAAAATATAGAAATAAGTACATAATTTAAACAGAAATGCAGTACGTGATCTCAGCATAGTGGGGGAAACTGCTTCTCAGAAGCTACCTGCTGGTGGGCATCTTCCAGGCCCCTCTTGCTCTCCCGTCTTAGACTTGGACATAACAGCTTTGTAAACAGAGGACTGTCCTCTGCAAAGGAAGGCATGGGGTCACCTGAGGAAGTGCAGTGGCTCTGCAGATTCCCATGCCCCCTTCCGCCCACCTGCCCCTGCAGTTTCCTCATATCTTCAGCATGATATGTGCAACCCCCACCTGCAATTTTCAGCCTCACAGCCAAGGCGCACATCCTTCAGTAATACTGATATGCAGCTCTAGTATGATGATAAGGCCCATATTTATATTCAGTTGCAAAAACACATAAATGTCCTTGCAGCCTCAAGAACACTCTTCAATCCTCCTTTAGCTTCAATGCACACACACTGATGCAATTTATTTCTGCCTTATACATATTTATGCCTCCTCCCAGGCAGTTTCTTACTGCTGTGCTCAATAAAGCCATGCAGAGGCTCTTATTCAAAGCAGCCAGAGCAGCAGGGTCTCAGGAAGCACGGCTGCACTTCCCTCTGACGTCAGAGTCTGGAAATCCCATTTTAATCAGGTTTGTTGAATTTATGTGTTCCTTCTGAAGAACAGAATGAGAGTGAAATCTTGTCTAATTGCTCTGGGGAAGCAGATTCATTTTAACTATACCATCGCTGCTGATTCTTGCTTGTACGTTCAGAGCTGGAGAGGAGCTGCAATTTTATATTGGAGACAGACATCAGAATAGGTTGCCCTTGTTTGTAAAAAATACAAAAAATACACAAAATACAAAAACCCAGAAGCCTATTTCTGAAGATTTATGACTCCAGGGGTTTGTGCAAACTAAGACTCACTTGCCTGTTTGCTTTCTTATTGCATCAGACTTGGCTCCACGTATCTTCCTACAAAATAATACTGTTATAGCTGAACACAACTGTAGCTATATTGCCATGTGCACCCCAGTGATCGGAGTTTACAACAGTTTTCCTGACAGTAATAACTGTGATCAGGTAAGAGTGCTCTCTCTCCCCTTCCCCATGATGAAGGCTTTGGAAAAGAGCAGAGCACAGAACTGTGTGAATGATCAAGAATTGCATGGCTGAAAAAGAGAGACATTCTTTAAATGAGAATTATAGCACACCGTTCTGTAAGTATTATAACCCTTGTCTGTAAGTAATTCCACAGATATGATAAACTGGGTGCTATTCCACAGGTGCAAAACTCTGACTTTTAAAAATGTCACACTTTATATTGCCCGGCCAACATTTGCCCCAGCTGCAACAAAACATGTCTCTCTATCAGTTTCCATAGCCACAGCAGGCATTGTAACTCTCCACCCCCTGAAGGCACACTCTTCCATTGTCTCCCAAGACAGACGGATGCCAACAACAACAGATTGAGCACCTGTGTTGTTGTTGCCATCCATCTGTCTCAAGAGTCAATGGTGTGTGCGTCTGGGGTGAAGTCAAACCATTGTGTGGGGAGGACCAAAACGATCTAAGCCTGGGCAGCGTGTACATGTATGTATGTATGTATGTATGTATGTAGATAGCCAAATTGTCTGATTGGTTTAATAATTTTTATATAATGAATATATCCTACAACAGACAGCAAAAATGCTGATACATTTTTGTATCAGCCCCTACAGATCCTTCCTTCGTTATCACCATTCCATCTAAATTCAGCGCTCTGCTTACTGTGCTCCTTGGTTTCAGACTTCCACTGATCAGTGTCACATTCTGAAGGCAGAGGAGAGAGATTTCCAGGTCATTAAGGAAAACATCCCCAGTCATTAAGGAACAATACGGTTCTTTTTTCTGACTACCCATTGGTTTGTCAGCTGAAACCATAGTGATAAGCCCATTCATGACAACCAAGAAAGCAAAACTCAAAGCTGCTACATATGACGCAACAGCAGTGCAGATCTATCACTTAGCATTAGAGGAAGCATTTTTGAAGTTATTTGCATGACTCAAGAAATGTATGCACAGATGGAATGCCATCAGCACTTATTAAAATCCTGTTGGTCCCTATCTGCAGTGTTCACCAACCCTTCTCTCAACACTTAAAAGCAGGACTGTGGCTCAATGGTGGAGCAGCTGCTTTAGGTTCAGAAGGCTTTGGGTTTGATTCCCTGGCCAATCCAGGTAAAAGGTGATGGGAAAGACCTTTACCCAAGTCAAAGTCAGTTAGATAATCACACTGGGCTAGAGAGACCAAAAGTCTGAACTATTGCAAGGCACCATGCAGAGGCTAATCTTGAAAAGATTCCATGAGTTAATATTCCCAGCAACCCAGAGCGGGAAATCGTGCTTTCAATGTGCTTTAAAGGTATAGTGTGTACAGGGCAGTGTCCCAAAGGGGTAGCAGTGGTCTCCTTCTCAGTTGGTGATGTTCCTTGGATTACTTTCTGCATATGTGGAGCCACAGAACTTGTACAGTTGCCCACTCTAGGAAACTTAATGGGGTGTTTCCAAAGTAGTGCTGCTGAGTATGACGTCCTGTCAGCTGAAAGATTTCCACTTGTGCTATGGGACACACAGCTTTCCCCCCCCCTCCCCCAGTACCTCCTAAATATGTTTTAAGGTTTCCCTCAAGCCTCTGAAGCAGGTCTGGCGAGAACATGCATGAGAGGGAGGTCGAAGCCCCACACTGCACAGGCAGAAAACCTTGCTCTGTCAGGACCTGTCATTGGATAATGCTGCCCTATGAAACATGACTGCTTTTCCAAGATTTTCCCTGTGAATCAAAATGTACGGCAGGCAGTGGCCCTAAACTGAGCCAAGAGTTGCAAGCTTAATGTGTCGTAGCCAGGCAACATTACCTTTCTCCACAGTCCAGGTCCTCCTCATCAAAAAGTAGACGGCGTAAGTACCATGCCACCAAACAACTAAGATGTCTTGCCCCAGTCTAGTGTCCTCCTGCCAAACTTACATGGTTGTGTTTTGGTAAAGGCTGACTGTTTGACACAGGGTGATTTTCCAGGTCACTGACTGATCACTTTCTAATGCTTGTCCTGCTTAAGACTGATGGAGGTGAAGAGTTGCCCAAAGAACTAGGGCTGAGTAGGACTCCATAACAGGTAGGATGCAAAGGATTTAGAGGCTGCTACTTCCTCCTCCCTCTAACACTTGTCCTTTCCACAGTACTTTTACATCAAAAGTCACTGAGCCAGGAAGATTATGTTTTCTATTTTGAGAAGCCCGGCATTTTTTATTCTGTTTGCACAGCCCTCCTAAAAGGGCAGTTCAGAGTTTAGTTTAAATTAAAGTTTAGAACTGGCAGAGGGACTAAAAACAGACTAAGGGGGGATTTGTCTGTTGAGCCGCCCCAGCAGACGTCTGCGCAGTGACTTCCATTGGTGCAATAGAGCTCTCCTCCCTGCATGCCCCCTGGAACTGGCTCTTGGGGGGATCAGGAGAACCACCAGGACAGCGCATGGGGGTAGGAGAGGGCAGATAATTCCATCAAGGAAGCAGACATGCTTGTGCTGACACAGCGATCTGCTTAGCACTACACTTGTACCTTGGAAGTCAAATGGAATCCGTTCTGGAAGTCAAATGGACTTCCAAAACGTACAGAAACCAAAGTGCGGCTTCTGATTGGCTGAAGGAAGCTCCTACAGCCAATCGGAAGCCGTGGAAGCCCTGTTCGGCTTCCAAAAATAGTTCGCAAACCAGAACAGTCACTTCCGGGTTTGTAGCATTCAGGAGCCAAAATGTCCGAGAACTATCGTACTTTTCGGTGTATAAGACTAGGTTTTTTTCACTTTAAAATAATGTTAAAGGGGGGTAGTCTTATACATGGGGGAAATCTCCCCCAATTTTCTTACTTTTGAGTCCCCAAAAATAGGGGGTGTCTTATACACGGGGTGTGTGTGTGTGTGTGTGTGTGTGTTATACACGGGAAAATACGATAAGCTGTTTGAAAACCAAGGTACGACTGTACTTCTTTTCCCTCTAGGAGCTGGAATGTAGGAAGTGCCTGATTCAAATCTGAACCACTGTCATGGATTCCTGAGGCATTAATGAATACTAACATTTTTTCATCCAAAACAGTGAGGAATGTTACAGCACCTTGAAGACAAATGTATGTATTCTGGAGCAAGCTTTTGCGAACTGCAGCATATGACAAAGTGGACTTTGGTCCATTAAAATATGTTCATCTTTTAACATGCCACAAGACGCTTTTGCTGTTTTTGATGGGATAAGAAGAAGAGTTTGGATTTGATATCCCGCCTTTCACTCCCCTTCAGGAGTCTCAAAGCGGCTAACAATCTCCTTTCCCTTCCTCCCCCACAACAAACACTCTGTGAGGTGAGTGGGGCTGAGAGACTTCAAAGAAGTGTGACTGGCCCAAGGTCACCCAGCAGCTGCATGTGGAGGAGCGGAGACACGAACCCGGTTCCCCAGATTACATGACTACCGCTCTTAACCACTACACCACACTGGATAACAGTTTGTTTGTTTTGTTTGTTTGTTTATACATACCATTTCCAAATCATCTTTGCTCCAAAAGAGCTCAAGGCAATGTACAACAATCATATTCCTACTCAGAGTAGATCCATTGTAATTAATGAACTTAACTTAGTTATGTCTATTAACTTCAGTGTTTCCGCTCTGAGTAGGACTGGCATTGACTATCACCCATTAATATTAGCACAAAGCTAAAAAGAAGAGTAAACTTCTCATTACAACACTGAATCAAACATTGCTGCTGAGGATTAAGCATCCTATTATCAAACTACAAAATTCTGGGTAAACAACACATCTGAAGACCAACAATGAGGGCAATAGAAGTGCTGGAGATTGTTCCAGAGTTGAGGCCCCATCACAGAGAAGATCTTCTACAGGTCCCCTCTGCAGGGAACTGTGAGAAGAGCTCCTGGTCAGGCATCAGCCCATTATAGGCACCAGCTGAAAGCCATGAGCCTAAATTCCTTGCCAGAAAAGAAAATCAAGCCTGATGTTGGATTCAGGGGACATGGAATAGAGCAGGCATAGGCAAACCCCAGCCCTCCAGATGTTTGGGACTACAATTCCCATCATCCCTAGCTAACAGGGCCAGTGGTCAGGGATGATGGGAATTGTAGTCCCAAACATCTGGAGGGCCGGAGTTTGCCTGTGCCTAGAACAGAGCAATGTTAAAAACCAACAATTAAAAGAGTGGCAAGTCCACATGTTTTCTGCAGTCACCTACTAGGTAAATTCCAATTTTGCAGCAAAGGCTGACGATTTCAATCTTTCCTGTGACACTATTCTTATTTTTAGATTGCTAGAGTCTTGTTTAAGACAGTCAATATGGGGTAACATCCAGTTTCAGCAAATAAAAGAAAAAAAAACAGGACACCAGGTCACCATGGAAATAAATGACTCAGAAGTCAAAAGTCACAAATGAGAAGGACATCTAACTTGCTGTTTTTCAAGGAATACAGCATAGTTCAGTCACTGCTGCTGTGAGCTGGCTGTTGGCCCCTGATTTAGCAAGAAAAGATTTATCTCTCTTCCCCTTGCTCCCTTTCATCATGCTTCTGCTTCCAACAGATGTTCTATGATTTAAATAGATTGAAAAAAACAAAATGATTGGTTCCCCCCCAAAACATGTCTTTCATGGCCTATTTATATGTTATATATGTGTTATCTAAAGTTATGTGGCTCCCACAGCAACAATGTTCAGATTAACCTTCTGATTTTGGAAATATTGTGGTATGACAATTAATGGGAAATGACCACAGTGTTTATCTGTGACCAGCTGGGAGACATTCTGGAAAGACTAGATGTACTTTGTGTGTGAGAGAGATGTGCAACAAAATCAGCTTTCATGACACCAGATCTGTACCAGGTACAAAAAGATCAGCTTGCATCACAACTGCTGCTATACAAACAGACCCATTCCATAAACAATGAAACAGTCCCATGAATGACTTCTGAAGGCTCCAGTATAAACATGCTTACATGTATTAAAGAGATGTGGCAGGATCCAGAGAGCTCATTGCACAAGCGGAAGGCACCTGAACTTGCACAAGGCATCATTCAAGCGGGTTGCTTGACCCTCCAACGTGGCTTTGATGGAGTTGTATTTTATCATTTGGGGTGGCACATAGCTTAGTTTGAAGAGCAGCCCCCAATTCATTATCTATGTGTATCTGTGTATTTAGCTATTATTGGTGTGGCAGGTTGCTTGTCAGTGTCAGTCTGCTACCCAAAGGAAGTTCTGGCTGGGCCAGAAGCAATGATGTGGCATCTCATAGTGATCACTGGATGACCACGCAAATCACTCTGGGGCTCTGGCCTGAGCAGCTGGCTTCTCCTTGCTGCATGGCTGCACTGACCCTGAGTAAGAGTTACATAAATTGTTATTATACCCAAAACTCTGTGATTGCTGCAGGCCTACCACCTAGTTTCCATCTCTTGGTGTGTATAACTTACAAAAAAAGATCACGTGCAGTATTATTCATCACATATGGTAATAATTTTTGTCCTGTTCAAGGACTAAATACTCCATCACCATAATCCTTCTTTCTAGAAGTCAGAATATGTCCATAATCACGTCCATTTTGTCCCAGGGGAAGAAGGAAACGCTTTGTGGTTACCTAGCAACCAACTATCCGCCATATTGAGTGACATTTCCTTGATTCTACTAAGAACCAGGCTGTGTACACAATGTTGTTTACTCTGACTCCAGTGCGCTCCCACCACAGATATTTGGATCTGTGTTCACACAATGTTACTAATGATCGAGAGGCAGTTCATCGTTTCTTGTTAAACACGTAGTTTTATGTGCCTTACCTCAAGTCAGCTTCAGTCCAAGTTGAAAATGGTACCTGCATTGATTCTGCAGGCTTCTTGCAGGTGGGTGGTTTTACATGCCTGACATCAGTGTGGGGACATCCTGTGGAGGAGCCTGCCACTTCCCATCTGTTCACCACCTGCAGTTTATGTCAAAATTGGGGGTATATGAGGAGATGATGACACTAACAGTGATAATAATATTTCTGCCCCTGCACTGGACTCCCTACCTGCCCCCCAAACATCCGAATTGGCTCCCCTACCATTCCATGCTAGGGGGACAAGCAAGGAGCATCCTTTGGAATCATAGAACTGTAGAGCTGGAAGGGACCACGAGAGTCATCTAGACTAACCCCCTGCAATGCAGGAATCTTTTGCCTATTGTGGGGCTCGAACACACAACCCTGAGATTAAGAGTCTCATGCTCTACCCTTCTTGCTTGCCCCTGGCACCTCAAGGGAAAGGGAGCCAAATGGTTGCTGTGGCTGCTGGCAGCATGGCCCCTTGATTTCCCCTGCCTCCCCCATGTGTAAAACATGGCTTCCCATTAAAAACAGACATTCCAGTTCATTAGCATTCTAGGACTGCCTTGCAGTACAAGCAACAATGAATTTTCTTCCATAGCCAGCAACACAATCCTAGCTATGTCTGCTCAGATATATGCCCTGTTTAATTCAGTTGGACTTACCCTCAGGTAAGAAGAGTTAAGATTGCCACCTTAAATGGAAATCCTACCCCTCTCTGTCCTTGAGAGTAAGCCCTAGTAAGCACAGTGCGACTTAATTCTGAGTGGCCCTGCACATGGTTGCACTGCCAGGCTGCCGTCTTATGCTTTCCCATTTACTTGGAAGTAAGACAACAGCTGCACAGAGCTGGGGCAGGGAAGCCAACTGAGCAATTTGCATCAGGTGAAGACATCCCCTCTCCCCCCACTAGTGTGGACAGAGAACATGGAAACACATCAAAGACCAGCGATTGCATGAGGCTGGACTACATGATTCTTGGGGTCCGTTCCAACTCTACAGTTCTATGATATGCGTGATCATGTGCAAATTTGACTTGAAGCACATGGCATACAACCTCACTGCACTTGAAGCTGATACTGCACCCACAGACCTACTCTGAGAACACAACACAACAAGCCAACACTGCCCCACAGCCAAAGCTTACATAGGACCCCCACTAGACTCTGTGAAGAAGTTGTTTTGTGTCGTACATGATCAATGAGGAGTTCCCACCCTGCCCATATAGCCTCTAGAGAAAGCAGGCAGCTATCAACCCAATTCTACACTCTGAATAGGACTAGGCAGTTGTTTGATAACTAGTTGCCTGATCTTTCCTATGGGTCAGTGTCCTGAAGGCATGTCCACCTACAAGAGAACATGTTTTGGAGGATGGAGACAACTTGTAAGAGCCAAGAAGCAAAAACCCTCTTGCACAAAGATAGAAGTTGATCACTCAACTAAGCAGAGGCCTGACTGAAAAAGCATGGGAGCTCCCCACTGCTTCCTGATTAATATGCTAGGAGGCCTGTGTGACATTTCTATAAAATGTCTCTGTGCTCCTGGGATTTGATGATTCAGTGCAGGCTGCCTAGGATTTCTGCAAAGCATCAGCCTTCCACATTTGCTGCGGCGCCTTTTATCAGCCTGTCAAACAGCAGTATTTCCTCCGCTTTGGCTACGACAACAAAAAGGGAGAATGTAATATTCACAGTTAAGTTGTGTGTAGCAATGGATTCAAAGGGCGCTGGCAGGCAGGTAAATCTACCTTCTAAATCAAGCTAAAGTCCAACTGCCACAGCCAGTTAATCCTTTTCTCTTTGATCTGAAAAATAATAATAATCCAAGATTGACACAAGACTGTGAGAGTTACATGAAGCAGAGCATTTCCAGAACCCATATAGTACTTGATTTTAGCCTAGCTATGGGTGTATTTCCATGACTGCCTTAGGATGCAGCAAAGTTGTTGTTGTTTTTCTGGTGTGTATCACAGCCTTCCACCTCCCGCCCAGCTATTCACATCAGCACAGCTTCATTTGTGTCAGATCCGTTTTTGTTTCCTTCCAATCAAGCCAGAACTTACCTTAATCTGGCTGCCAGGACATGCTCCGGATGATCCTGATCCTGGAAGAAAGAAAACCAAAAGAGGCTTGGACAAAGCGGTCAGCCTCTTTTCTTTGGCCTTAGCCCTATCCCTGGCCGGCTGTCCATTGTTGTCCCTGGCCAAGGGTGGGTCAAAGGCCCGGACAAGCAAGTGAGAGGCACCCGCCCAGGTGAGCCCCCGCCCGGTGCCACAAACCCCGCCCACCTGTGGGGAAGGGAGGGCGGAAATTGTGTACACACCAGGGGCTGTTCACAGGGTTGGGATGTTTTTATCCTATGCTAAGGGGACGCAGGTGGCGCTGTGGGTTAAAGCCTCAGCGCCTAGGGCTTGCCGATCGAAAGGTCGGCGGTTCGAATCCCTGCGGCGGGGTGCGCTCCCGCTGCTCGGTCCCAGCGCCTGCCAACCTAGCAGTTCGAAAGCACCTCCGGGTGCAAGTAGATAAATAGGGACCGCTTACCAGCGGGAAGGTAAACGGCGTTTCCGTGTGCAGCTCTGGCTCTGGCTCTGGCTCTGGCTCTGGCCAGAGCAGCGATGTCACGCTGGCCACGTGACCCGGAAGTGTCTCCGGACAGCGCTGGCCCCTGGCCTCTTAAGTGAGATGGGCGCACAACCCCAGAGTCTGTCAAGACTGGCCCGTACGGGCAGGGGTACCTTTACCTTTACCTTTTTAAGGTGTTCACAACCTGGCTAGAGACAAATGTATGCAGCCTTAGAGGACACAGTGAAATGAAGCAGAAGAGTGTGATCATACTCACAGGGACAGAGAAGACCAGCTGGGAGGCATTTAATTTAGTTGACTTGAGTGTTGTCTTGGTGACATGACCATATAGAGTTTGTTGCAATTTACTTTGGTTTCAGGCACAAAACAGTAGCCACAACATGTCACTAAAGATGAAGAGAATCATAAATGCTTTAGCACTAAAAATGAGTTAACAGAGATGAGGCATCTCTGGAGCATTCTCATAAATTATCCTGAATTGGTTTGTCCTTGGTTTGGCTTCTTGTGTTTAGATGTGGGAAGAGTGAAGTCAACGTGATCTAGTACCCCCCCCCCAGTTTTAATAAAATCAACCCCCTGCCCTTTGCAGCATTTCAGTCACATTTTATTAATTCTAAAATGAACAATCTACAGTCAGCTGCTGAAAAGTTCATTAATACCAGGAAATCCTGGGCTTGGAACTATGAATCTCAAAGATTGTGACCCTTTGTCAATATCTGAACCTGGTCCCCAAGCTCTGGAAATCAGGAAAATCTTGTTTGGGGCCTATGCCTGCACAACACACCCACCCCACAAGCCCTCCAACAAAGCTCGACCAAAAACAGTAGACTGCCACCACTCATTATTGTCTCCCAGTCTGTGGTAGGAGACCCTCAGACCTTTCTAGATGTCACTGCAGATTCAGCAAGGCAAGAGCTGAGGATCCACTTTCTGCTTGCAAAGCCTCAGGCATTCAGCTACAAGGTAGCAGTTGACCAAGCAGGTCCAAAGCACTGGAAATAAGTATCCCAGCTTCCCAAAAATAAATTACACAACTGTTGAGGTGGTGTATTTACAGTGAGTTTTTCCATAAAAGAATACCAATAACAGGGCTGCCATACGTCCGGATTTTCCCAGACATCACTGGGATTTCAAAGGTGGAATTGATGTCCGGGGGAATTTCTGAAAGGCGGTGCTTTGTCCTGGATCTTAGACAAGTCAATCGAAAACAGATCCTAATGCAGATCTTTATTCCTGATTTGGATCTTCATACACCTCTTCTTCCCTGAAAGTTGGTGTGGGGCACCATTTTGTGGTTTGCCTCAAGGGCCAAAATGTCTTGGGCTTCCTTGAATAAAGGCTTGCCTTGAGCCCTTCAGGCTAGTGAAGTACTCAGGATTCAAGCCTACAGCTTCATCTCAGAGCAACTAGAGGTGCCAACAATAGCCACTGTATTAGGTCTTTAGATTGGACTAACTGCCAAGAGCCTGACCACCTGATCTCTAGAGCAGAACCTACCACCTGTTGCATTCAGAGTATCAGCTCCTGCCTAAGATTCTGAGAACCTCATAGTTGCTGCGACCCCTGTGAGCTAGGGGTCCATTCCAGAGATGGTCCTCATATAGTGTCCATCTCTCTGATGGGCACATACCAGCCCTGGCAAGTGAAGATAAATGCAGCAAAGTGTTGCGTTCAGAATAAACTGTTTATTCTTTTATGTTTGTTGTTGTTTAGTCGTTTAGTCATATCCTGCTCTTCGTGACCCCATGGACCAGAGCACACCAGGCACTCCTGTCTTCCGCATTCTTTTATGTAATGCCTAAAAAAGAATGGAAATCAATTTGGAATTCAATTAATGGAATATATATGCTAATTTGGAGCACAGAAAGGCAAACCAAAGGAGTTGGGGGGAAGCAGATCCTGTGGCTGGCTGGAATCTCCTTGATTTCAGGCTCTGCACTCAAGGTACATTGAAAAGTTTTAGGGAATAAAGGGCGGGGAATATGCTGCTATCTGGGGGATTAGCAAAATAATCTCATTGTGAGAGAGTTACACAGGAAGCGAAAGGCTAAGAGATGGTGATGTCAAGAGACCAGGAGACCAAAATAGAAACTGCTTACTAGCTCAACATCATAGCAGTATAAATGCTGTACATAGAGCATGAAACAAACAGCTCATGTGACAGATCATCCTACAAATCACCATAGCGCATTCATCTTTTGAAGGTGTCATTGTATTGGCAACAAAAATGAGAACTCAAAGGCATGAAGGGTAAGATCTTATATTTAGAGTCAAACAATCACACGATATGACCTTTGCTTTCTTTCCTGTTCACAGAATTGCTGCAACTGCAGTGTTGGTGGGGAACAAACTAGAACAATACTAATCTTCCAAATCTAACGCTTCCTACATACTAGTCAAAATAATTTGGGCTATATGAACATCTCATGTGCCTTAAAGCAGAACACATGAGAAAACAAGGTACACTGTACCGAAGACTACCAGTTCATCGCCTATCAACAAAGGCATCAACACTTGTTCAGTATTTGGTGGAATTCTTGCTCTCTCTTTTTCTTTTTAGGCATCTTTTCGGAAAGATATAGATCTTCCTTAGAGATGGCTTTGGCCATACCCAGGGGAGACACCTCCCTTGGTATTACATTCATTGTGCATTGTTCCTTGGACCATCAGAATGGAGTCTGTTAGGAGGTGAGACACCATGAAGTGTCAGTCACTACTAATTCACACAACTAAAATGGCATGGGAAGGATGTCATGAATATTAGGCCAATGCCCATCTACTACTGAGCCAGGTTCCAGGTCCATGTACTGATTTGCAAAGCCTAGAACAACTTAGGTCCAGTCTACCTTACTGCTCACCTAAATATCCCAGCTCAATCACTGAAATCATTTGCAGGAGTGTTTTTGGATTTCTCCCAAGTTGGTGAGGCTCATTGGACATTACTGTGAAATAGAGGATAGTACTTATTGACCCAGTGTTGTCACTGGAGACACAGATGACTTTTTATCAGCTTTGGCTTACAAACCAACTGTGACTCTATCCAGACAGAGATAACTTGGCTACCATAATCCTTGTTCAGGTACCCCATTTTGATGAAGGCAATACATTGTACATGTATTTGAAAGTGCTTCAGAAATTCCAACTAGTCCAAGATATGGTGTTCAGGAATGAAATTGTTCCACTATTTTGCATTTTGCTTGGTTCTTATGAAATTGTTGACTTTGATTTAAAGGTTATTCAGCACAGGATGATATAATGTACAGGAGGGTCAAATGTTCACAGGAAGGTTAAAAACGCACATAAGTTCTATTTTGTACCACAGTCAGAAATTCCCACTGGAGGAAGTTTTGCATTGGAAGGTCAAAGAGGCATCCTCGGAATCTGGCAATTGAGGAGAAATATAAACTTATCCAGGACTCTACCGATTGGCTAATGAGTGGGAAGGGGAGTAAAAATATGATACATAAGTCAGGTTGTAAAAGAGAGGAGTTAGCTGGAAAAGCTGGAACTGATGAATCTAACAGCTAGAAGAACTGGAACAGTTTTCTAGAAAGCTGGAAACATCCCTTAGGAGTGGGTGTGGGTGCATGCCAGAGACAGAGGCACCAACTTTTGAGGGAGAAGGGGCGGGACAATGTCATGCATGTGATATGAGGACATTGGGAGGAGCCAGGGGTGGAGCCAATCAGGGGGACAGCATGGCTTCAATGGTCGGCTGCTCTTCCTCCTCCTGCTGCTGCCACCGGCCAGGAGCTGCTTACCTGCTCCTTTCCTACCATGGCAGGAAGAGGAAGAGAAGGAGAAGCTGTGCTGTGCTCGGCTCCATGTTTGGACTTCTCTGCCCCTTTTGAACATTGGGGCTCCTGCCCCCCCCAAATACTGAGGTACCCAAAAGGGCTCAACCCCCAGGAGTTGGTGCCCCTAGCCAGGGAGATATCCATTTGGTGGCCATAAGAAGAAATGGTTGATTTGGTTGGTTTGCATGCCTCCTTTCTCTCTCACAGTGCAGCTAACCCCACACAAAGATATTGACTGGAACTGGATTTTTTTTTTTTTAGTGTTTTATACTGAATGTTTAAAATGAAGTTTGCCACTCAGAGAACCTCATTTGTATGGTGGCATAGAAGTACTATGAATGAATAAATAAAGAATAAAGAAACACATTTCAATTACAGTGGTACCTCAGGTTACATACGCTTCAGGTTACAGACTCCGCTAACCCAGAAATAGTGCTTCAGGTTAAAAACTTTGCTTCAGGATGAGAACAGAAATTGTGCTCCGGCAGCGTGGCAGCAGCAGGAGGCCCTATTAGTTAAAGTGGTGCTTCAGGTTAAGAACAGTTTCAGTTTAAGTACAAACCTCCGGAACGAATTAAGTACTTAACCTGAGGTACCACTGTACTCTATCTTGTAAAGAGCCACTCATTCAAACGACAGATTCCCCTTGGCAAGCTCGGATATGTAACTGGTTTCAACATTTGGCACATAGAGTTTGTCCAAGGCCTGTCCATTCCTAGAAATTCTGGGCTCCAAGCAAGGTCAATTCCTTTTCAGCAGAGAAGTTTGCTTGACTCAGTATACTTCCCTCCCAACACCATCACTGCTCCCGCCATTTATTAAATGTCTTGCCTTTTCAGATTAATTAAGACTAGCTGCTTTGCCAGAAAGCTATATACACAAGCAATGCACACGGGCTGCCTTTGCTGTGATGGCAAAAATCGCCATAGCAACAGTGTGTTTGCCGCCTGCATTCCTAATAGGAGTGACGTTGTGCCTGCATTTGCCTATCAGGGAAATTGATGTGGAAATTGAATCTATAAATATTGCAGTTACTTAGCTTGCCTGCTGAACAGCTTTCTATGGCTAACAGAGGGGAAGTTAATGTTTTGAAAATTGGCCGGCTTGTTTTGGGGGGCTGGTGGTGGCTTCTCAACTGATCCAAAATGAATCTACAGGAAGAGCTTTTCTCTTAAGCTGAGATGCTGCCTTTTCTTCCCTCAGCAGAAAGATTTACAGTCAAGGTACCTGTTATAAGTGATAAAACTGCTCCTTTCCCCTCATGGGGTACCCAAGAGCCCATATAGAGTCCTTTTGTAGGTTGTCTATCGGTAGGAGAAAATAACAGAGACCAACCACAGAATATTGAGAAGCAAAGCAGCTAGTAAGCCTGATCTTTATTAACTGTTGCAACAGGGTGCTCCCCCACACGCAGGAGACAGGAGGACGACCCAGAACAAAGGTGTGCCCGCCCTTATATAGACTTTTGGAATTGCCCACCCTCAAACTTCAGACCATCCCCACAAACATCATACATACATCACAGAAGGGATGTAGTAGCCCAGGACCACCTCCCCCAATACAACATACCTACATCACAGAAAAGGCAGTCTACAACAGAAATCTGAGTGTGTTGTTTATCTACTGTCTGGCAAGTTACCTGATTGTATTATCTGGGTTTTGGCCACTCTTTTGTTATTATAACTACTTAATTCCTGAATCTAGGTCACAGGTCACAGGCTCACCCTGTTCATATCTTGAATGTGCCCTTAAGACAGGATTTGTGAGGAAAGAGACAATGGGGAGGTTTCCCACTTTGACCTTGCAGAGAAATATTTGAGATCAATTTCTTCAGGACCTTGTCTATGGGGTTTCAGACATGTGGTTTATATATACAGTTATGAACTTTTTTTATATATAGATGACCTTAAAATTCTGATAACAGTACCTGTGGGTGATGAACAGCTGATGATACATGCCATCTCCCCAGTGTTGGATTACCCAGTAGACAGACTAAGCACCTATTTAGGACACCAACAAAGCGGGTATACAAATTCCTTTAATAAATAAATAGATGACATTTGATATGTTTTTTTAGAAGCATTATTTATGTGGGTGGGTGGCCAATTTAATTTTTTTTTTAAATCTGAGAAACAAATTTTCTGACATGCCAGACTTGTACAAATGAATGGGTTATTTAAAAAATAATAATGCATGTGTCATGACTAGACCCACCTATAATCCATCAAGGAGTATCTTCCATATGGAATTAGAAGGTGTGGTGATAGACGACACCCAGGAAAACATCACCACACAGAGGGGGGAGGGGAAAGGCCCACACAATACACTTCAGTACATCCACAGCTGGGTAACATGCTTTTATGTTGTATTCCCTTCTCTCCTTAACACACTATTGGCGAAATCAAAATTAAATGGAGGGGGGCAGAATGTGGGCTGCCACTTGGCCGTGGAATGGATAATGTGAAAAATAGGCATGTGCCAAGAAGTTAAGGAAAAGGTCTAATGACTGACACAAGGGACCAGCTAAGCAGCATTGTGCAAATCCAGCCTCTGCTGAGACCCATAATAACAAGCTTTACTCTTAGCTTGATTTTAGGGAGCAGGTTGTTCACATGCTCAGAATGCTGTGAGTGCACTTATACAGTGGGCTCATCTCACTCAAATTACATTCCTTCATTCATGTTCTGTGCTTCTCTGATAAGCTTAAAGGTAAAGGTAAAGGGACCCTTGACCATTAGGTCCAGTTATGGACGACTCTGGGGTTGCGGTGCTCATCTCGCTTTATTGGCCGAGGGAGCCGGCGTACAGCTTCCGGGTCATGTGGCCAGCATGACTAAGCCGCTTCTGGTGAACCATAGCAGCGCAAAAACGCTGTTTACCTTCCCATCAGAGGTCTACTTGCACTATGACATGCTTTCGAACTGCTAGGTTGGCTAAGGAGGAGCAACTTTCAGAATGTGAATAGGGAAGGTAAAAATCAGATGCAGCTCTACCACATATGATACCAAATCTGTCAAATAATGCATAAATGTAGTAGAAAATACCAACATCTTGCCCCAGACATTTGCAATAAATGATAAGTGTATTAGGAACAGGAGTAATTTTCTCCACAGAAGCACTCAACAGGCCTGTAACAAATTCAGTAACTCAGAATTGCTTGTATAATGTGCTCATTCACTCACCCACAGTCATGCAAATATTCTTTGAATGCAGATGTTAAGAGATGTTGTAACGTTCTGATAAAGCATAAGTAGAACCTTTTAAGTAGAAAGGGTCATGTATTATCTGGTCAAACCATTTACCATAAGGAAAAGACTCCCAACTTCTGACAACCTGTTTATTGAGCATTCATATTGATTTTCTGGCACAAAACATGCGGTGGGGGCTGGTTTCGCCAACCCCTAAGTATGCCTCTGCCTTCTTCGGTGATCTCTCATAGCTGAGTAAGATTGTCTTCCATAAACACAGTTTTAACAGTGAGTCCGTAAGTGACTGTGGAGGCCAATTCTGGATCCACACGTCCTTCCACAGTAGGGACATTGGTTTCCGGGCGGGAGTTGATCACGGTGTGGATTTGCCAAGTGTGCCTTCCTCTTAGCATGTTTCTCCCTTGCATCCTGAGTTCGAGTGTCTTCAAAGCCCATGACACCTTTGGTAAAGGCTGTTCTATAAGTATGGAAGGATCTGTCATTTTCAGTTCTCTCAGCATCTCATTTTTCTAATCTTAAATTCAGTTCTCCATATTTGTGGGTTTGTTTTTTTAAGTACTCATGAAAATGTTTCAGTATTTTAGTGCGAATCTCTCCTAAAAACACATGCACATCTGTACCTGCAATTTTCACATTTTTGAATGCAACTTAATATAAAGCATTTTTTATGCTATTTTCACAAATATATTTTAAAATGCACTTCCTCCTAGTATATGCATTTTTATAAACATTGCTTGGTTGTTAAAGTGCATCACAGAATTTGGATAAGTGCTAATTTTGAAGGATGGCTGTGTTTTGGTTCTCATACTGTTCTGGAAAGTGCAAATCTGATAAAATTGGCTTGAAAATGTAAACAGAACCAAATTTGTCCCCCATCCCTGGCTGAGACTGATGGGAGTTGGAGTCCAACAGCAAATGGGGGTGGGTTGTTGTTTTTTTTACAGTTTTCTCATCTTGCTCGATATAGAGTTATGATAGTTTTGTCCCTGGATGTTGAATGTCCAAAGGTATTCCATTATAGTATGCCAGTAAATGTGTTTGTGCATAAAAAAATGGATATGCTTTTGGGTTGGGGCTGTGTGCATCTGTGTTATGTGCAGAACCAAATGTACACACCCATGAATGCAATGTATTAAAAATGCACCCAATTAACACACTTGCCAAGAGGAAATGCACCAAAGCATTGGCTTGCTCCCTTAAGCAGGTTGCCTCTCTCAGTTGGGAGCGATTGCTGTGAACTCTGTTTCATACATCTGCACATCTGCTTCCTTACAGTGAGAATATCTGTGGAGGGGAGAAGCTGGCACATCCAACAGAAAGGACATGAGGCAACAGTCAGTGACAGAGAAGAGCAGGTTGGGAAAGGGTCTCCACTCCTATACAAGCTTCTAGGGGAAAGCCAGGCTAAGAGAGAGCATCCTAGACTGAATTTCAAAGCCAAAGAATTCCAGCTCAATCAAGAGAAAGAGACCAAGATGGCTTTAAGTAACTTCCATCCATTGACTCGCAGTGTGGCAGCCCAGCACGCCATCTTACGCAACACACAAAACACAAATTTATTTGCTTTTTCTTTGGCTGGCTATGGCAAAGACACCCCCCCCCCCCCATTATGGACACTGAAAGGAAGCAGTTTAAATTATGTCCTCTACTTCTGTGTTCCTTTTTGTTCCTGTACACAGAATATTCATGTTTAATGAAGAATATAGGAATTCCTCTTCAGACCTACAGAAGAACTCTGGAAATGTGGACTAGATTTCCCAACCTCTCCATTTAAATTAGTGAACACTAGTGAATCTCTAATATTTACATATAACAACTGCAGCATTTAGCCAAATCTGACTATACCTGTCTGTATTTAAGATATTTAAATGGACAGATGTATTTCTCATAGCTAAGGGGTCTAGTAATCTAACATCTCATGCAAAACACATAGTATTTATTATTTTATCTCTTTCTATCTAATAAAAATGTAAGAATGTCATCACACAGCCTCTATTGGAGGATTTGTAGTGCTGCATCACAGTCCTGATTTTGCATGAAGTCACGGTAAAAGGAGCAAAAGTGAAGGGGGAAAGCAGTGGTTTAAAACAATGACAGAAGTCTGACTAAAGGATAGAAGGAACTGGGAGGAAAACTGTGGTTTTAAACAATGTCAGAGGTTTGAATAAAGTACTCAGCATCCTTTCTCTCGCAGCTGAGAAATGGCAGCTGAGGAAATGAAGAAGGTGAACAACAAAAAGAGAAAGTGAAGGAGGAAAAAAAACTGTTTTAAACATAGCAGAAGTTTTAGCAAGGTTTTTTTCCCCCCAGTTGGAACTCACCGGTACTTAGAATTGCCCTTGAGATCATTATCTCAGCATTCCCATTCTGTTTGAAGATGGGCATCTATGACCATTTTCTATCTGATCCCACACACTGCTTTTCAGTATAAGAATGAGAAAACTAACATCAGAAGCAACCCTAAGGTGCATCACATCAAAGATGCTAGAGGACGGTTGTAAACTGATAAACTACTCCACAAATCTGAAATCATTTGGTTTCAGATTCATGGGGTAGTTTATCAGCATGTTTTATAGCAGCTTTATGAGAAGTGGGACAAGAGAGAAAACATTCTTATTTAAAATTCCTATTCAAAAAAGCCTGATCTTTGCTTCCCTGCTCAGAAGTGTTCAGAGAAGCAGAGTGCCATTTATGCAAGCACGTATCTCTAGTGGTGCAGGAAATTATAGCAAACTGCATCTCCTAATTGTGGTTTGGAATTTTCTTTTGCTTGTTCTCAATAAATATCTAGGTCAGAAAGGAATGCGGCGACAATACAGTGATCTTGTTAAGAAAATTTATGTTCCTCTCTATTGCTCTCCAATGCAATAAGAAAATTCTGAATTTTGCTTGTGTGTGTATAGTGTATACAGCATCAACAAAAGGTTGGGAGGCAACAGCGAGCTTTAAATGGGTGATATGATCCAAGAGGAGAAATCTCTCCAGCCAACGTCATAGCAAACAGCCTGCCATCACACACACCGAGACGCCAATTTAAAGCCACCGCATCACACTTCCGGGTTGGCGCCATCGCCGAATGGCGGACTCCCTCCGAGCTCCGGAGGGAGCCTGCTCGGCAGGGGCTGGGTTCTACCGCGCCGGCGACGCGGGGACCCTCAAAAACCATGGGCGCTGAAACCCATGGGCATGGTGACTCGGCGGGTACCGTTTGCGCCCCCCGACCCGCGAAGGAGCCTTTTTAAAGGCTGCGGAGCGGGTGACAGGGGGGATGGTGCTGTGAGTCCTCCGCTTCCCCTGCCGAGCGAAGCCGCATGCCATTCGACGGAGAGCACTGACTTCTTCCATTGAAAATTTGGTCTTTAAAAGAATAACCCGTGAGTAATTGGAACTTGGATTAAAAAAGGGGGAAAATTCTATTTAAATTCGGAGCGAGCGGGGGAGGTGCAAAAAGGAAGTCAGCCTCCCCCCTGTTGTAGAGGAGCTAAAGCAAAGGATTTGATAACTAAGATCGAGTGTAACCTTTTTTTGATAAAGTTATTAACTTCGCGATGGAAAATTATAAGACTGGGCTGGAGGAGAAAAGTGGAATGTGAATTAAAATGCAACCCCCCCCCCCGGAAACCCCGGGAGCGATCTGAAAGAGCGCCGGGAGAGGAGAAATAGAGGTTTTGACAGCTGTCAAAGGAGCTGTCAAAGCGGAAGAACAAAAAGAGAACTTTGTTACGAGGACTTTGCTGGTCACATTTGTTACAAATTGGATATAAATTGTTTAAAACAAGGAATAATAAGTTACTTTGACTGTTGGGTGTGATCGGGAAGGAAACTGAGTTACTATAATCCCTCTAGAGGAGCTGTGGGACACTACAAGTATTGTTGGCATCAAATTTGAATAGGACTTTTTATCGCCTGGGAAACTGCAGAAATGGAACACTATTTTGTCTACAGAGGTCTACACACTAAAGGAGACAATAGATTTATCTATTGAAGAATGGAAGGGACTTGACGTAATGTTTTGTTCCTGAATAACAAAGCCTCTGCAGAGGAATTAGAAGCTTTTTGGAATTAGAACATTTGTGCAGGAGAGCAGGGGGAAAAAAAAAAAAGAGGAGGAGAGAGAACAACAAGAACAATAAGAATAACAAGAACTGGACAAAGTTGGAAGATAGACTCCTTCCAAGATTGGACATGTGAAACCAAAGATGACCAAAAGACGGCAAAGACTAATAAAAAGACGGCAAAGCGGACTGGTGAAGGACTGTGGTTTAGATGTGGGAGCTCCAGGATGACAGTAGACATTGATGGACATTGGGAACGCAACCGGGAAAGGGGGGAGGGAAATTTGGAATCCAAAGGGTGTTAAATTACATTTTATTCTTTTTTTTATCTTTCTGTTTATCTTAATCTGTATTGCATATTAAAGACGGGAACTCGTGGAAGGGAACAGGTCGATTTTAGGGGATGGGAAAATATTTTTTTTAAATTGGGCCAATGATAATAATTTTAAAATTTGGGGTAAGAATTTGTTGAATCTATTTGAAAGAATTGGAATACAAGAGGGGGAGGGGAGGGGAAGTCCTGGAAAGATGCCAATGAAAATAAGGTTTTAAATTTGGATGTTTTTCTTTTTCTGTTATATTTGAAAATCTTTAATAAATATTATTTAAAAAAAAATAATAATAAAGCCACCGCATCACAATATTTCAATCTGAGCATGTCATAGATGCTGCCTCCCTGGCACCCGCAGGGTTAATGCAAAAATATTTCCCCCAGAAACATTTCTGCACAGTTAATTGGCTATGTCTTTTCCTTTCTTTTTTTAACTGTCCTCCATCAGATCACAAAGCTAGCATTTAGTTACCATGGTCACCTATTACCCTGGAAACCATTAGATATTTTCTATATTTTTAGAATTTCACAATTGGTTCCTTTCCCATAGGAGATGGATACAGTTAACAGCATTGCCCTCCCACCCTGTCCCAGGGAATCACATTGGGCAGGGGCCGTGGGGGGGGGGCACACACAATAACAGCACAGTTACAAGTGTAAGCGGCATTTGCAAGTAGGTTACAAGACAAACAAATCCTTGCAGGATGCCCTTCCCTGTAGAGACGGCAACCAAGAGGCTGATTGGCTATTACTGGAATGAAACATGTGGAATAATGGGAATGAAAAACACTTTAAGTATGCTTAACTGGTGAGCCTTTCATTAACAGCACCAATAAAGCTGGAAAGGCTTTTTGTAGCCAAAGGCGAAAACTAACTTCATTCTATGGTCCCTCCATGACTTTCAAACCCGTAATTTTACACATAAAGATACAGTCTTTACATAAAAGCTATTTCAGACTCTCAGCCTGCATCATTATTCAAATCACTCTCATCTACTTCCAGGCTGTTGGGCACTTGAGCAAAGTTTCAGCAGGTGTGATACTTACTCCCTCTGGTGGACAAAAGATAACAATCCCGAGTTTTCCTCCTTTATTTTTAGGTGAATGATAACAGTCAAATCACAACAGGCAGGTGATCAAGGTATAATAAACAGTATTTAAACCTTAATTCCTCAATGTCAGCATAAAGAATAATCATATATTCTAATTTAGGGTTGTCCAATTTCCAGTCACTGGGGATTAACTGAATTTCAGAAGAGTCAGCACCTCTCTTATTTTGCTTCAAATTATTGCCCTACTCAAGCTTTGCTCAGTGTGGTTTCAGCTCAGTGTTCAGACATCCATGGGAGAATACGTAACAAAGGACAAAACACTGTACAATTCTAGGCAGGATTCTCTTGTTTTAGAATGCTGCCTAAAATTGTAGAATGTTCTGTCCTTTGTCAATTTAATCAGAAACGAAACAAATCCCAAGACAACCATGTTGGTCCAAAAAAAATGCCAGAATCCACCGTTGGGTAATACTTTTATTAGGACTACCAAAATGTCACAAAATAGCACACAAGCCATGGGCGTAGCTAAGGGGGAGGGCAGAGGCACAGCTCCCCCATCCCAATACCAAGTAAAACAATAGAAATACTTAGTGCTTTTTTCCTAAAAAATGTTTAGAGGTACTCAAGAAAATCACCATTTTATAGTTCAAATTGGGAAAAATAAAAGGCAGGCCTTATGGTTTTTCCAAAATGGAGATTAGCCATTGGGTGAAACCTGATACCTGCAAGCACCTAGCAGGGACTAATTCCGCCAGCCTGCGGTCTCCATCTTCAGGCTTCAAGACTTCAACAGTTAGCCCAATTTTGGGACTTTGGGGGGGTGCCCCCTTATCTGCCTCACAAACCTTTGCTTCATGTAACATCCAGCCTGACATAAGAATTTTAAGGTCATATATATATATATATATATATATATATATATATACACACACACACACACACACACACACACACACACACACACACATATATACACACACACAGTATGTATATATATATATATATATATATATATATATATATAAATAATGTTCATAACTGTATATATAAACCACATGTCTGAAACCCCACAGAAGAAGTCCTGAACAAATGAACCTCAAATATTTCTCTGCAAGGTCAAAGTGGGAAACCTCCCCAATGTCTCTTTCCTCACAAATCCTGTCTTAAGGGCACATTCAGGATATGAACAGGGTGAACCTGTGACCTGTGACCTAGATTCAGGAATTAAATAGTTATAATAACAAAAGAATGGCCAAAACCCAGATAATGCAATCGGATAACTTGCCAGACAGGAGATAAACAATGCACTCAGATTTCTGTTGCAGACCGCCTTTTCTTTGATGTGTATATGATGTTTCTGGGGGTGGTCTGGAGTTTGAAGGTGGGCAATTTAAAACGTCTATATAAGGGCTTGCGCGCCATTGTTCGGGGTCCCTCCTCTCGCCTGCGTGTGGTTGTGAAGCACCATGTTGCAACAGCTTTAATAAAGATCAAGCTTACTAGCTGCCTTGCTTCTCAATATTCTCTGGTTGGCCTCTGTTATTTTCTCCTCCCGATAGAGAACCTAAAAAGAGGACTCTATATGGGCGCTTGGGTATCCCATAAGGGAAAAAGAGCAGTTTTTTTCTTATAACACTGACGAAACATTCTGGAGAACTTTACAGGTGCGCACATTTTGCAACATTTCTTGTCAGTCCTAATAAAAGTCTTGCCAATGCTTGGAGCTTGGTCTTTTTAAAAACAAGTTTCTATACACCACCTAATTCTTATAGGCACTCAGCAAATATAATCAGAGCTGCAATGTTTAGTCAATTACTTAGTTATGTGATTAAAAAGATTTGGCAGACTACAATATGTCCCTGCTTAAATCAGTCAGCTGTTTAAAATAATTATTTAAATTCAAGTACTTGTAGAAATGGTTCTGGCCTGTTGAGTTCTCTGGGAAGGAGGGATGTTCTCATTTCTATCCAATACTGAAGTGGAGGAAGTGGGGGGGGGAACGTTTCTAGTGAATAAGCTCTGGAATTGGCCTCCCCAGGAGTCCCACTTAATCTTCTTTACCTCTCAACTTCTCCAAGGGCTACAAAGAAAGCTTTTTAAATGGGGGTTTGATATTTAATTATTCTGTTTTGAGCAATGGAGGGTGCAATCCATAAATACACACTTACTCAGGAATAAGTCCCATCAAGCTCATTTGACCTTACCACAAAGTATACATGTATTTGAGTGGGCTGTACGTCTGAAGGTTTTAGGTATTGCTGCCTTACTATTATTAACAACAACAACAACAACAACAACAACAACAACAATAAATGTTTATTAAATTTGTTCATCGTTTTATCCTGTCCAAGGTAACCCAAAGCGACTTACAACCAAATTATGGATATCATGTATTTTTTTTATATTTCACGTCATTACTTTTTATGCTGTTTTTGGTTGCAAGCTTAAAAAAAAGCACATTTTTCTATGCAGTTGATCAATAGCCTCTTGTTCTGGTCCTGCAAAGTAAGTAACCTTGCCTTATATTATATAACAACTTAACAGTCTTCTGCGACGATGTCTGCTGCAGCACTTTTATGCATAATCTAAAAACCAGTACATGTTCTTTACAACTATTTTCTCATGTACATTTCTTCAGATTTAATACAGCAATTGACTAAAACTCATACTATCTTAAGTACCGTTATTATATTTCATTGGTGACAGAGTTAAACCTAAGGGTAAACAAAGGACTCCTTCAAAACACTAGCTCTCATGTTATAGAACTGGTTCTCCAAACCTTTAAAGCTAGTTCTACAAGCTGTTATTTTCTTCTATGCTAATAAAAGCTCTGCAATCTGTTGCCAGGAAACAATTGCTTATCTCACAGATGACAAATTTTATCTTAGTTGGGCAAGTTGGGACCAAGTGTCACAAAGGTGTAGCAAGTTTTCAAGTTCTCCAGCTCTCTTCAACAGGCAAGGTGTTGCACAATGCAGGGGGCAGTGCAGGGGAACAGGAGTACCAAAATTAGACTGATGTTGTAGCTCTGGGGTTAGTTTGTAGACTCAGTTCCAAGACAGGGATTGCAGACAGGTTCCAGGTTACACACCTAGAATTCTGGAATAAATAAGAAAATGGCTGCTTTCCCCATTTGTGAGTAACTCTCAGGCTTGTAACCCTGATCAGTCCCAAGCCTTAAGCAAAGCACAAAGATTCCTGGGTAGGCAGAGGTTTGACCTTAAGCATCAGAGATGGACTGACTTGTAATGATCATTTTCTAATCCCGTATTCCTGTATTTGGTATTAAGGCAGTGTTATTCACTCTAAGCTGCAAGTGCAGCTTTCTCCCGATTGAAGTTCAGAGTGTTTGAGGACCAGGACATTCACAGGGTAACCAAAATGCTTATTTACAAAGCCATTGTACTACCAATCTTGCTGTACACTTGTGAAACATGGACCACTTATAAACGCCATTTCTAATTCCTCAAAAGATTCCATCAACGGTGTCTCTGAAAAATTTCACACTTCACTTGGGAAGACAGGCGAACTAATGCCAGTGTACTGAAAGAAGCAAAGATCACCAGTGTCGAAGCAATGATTCTTCAGCATCAACTTTGTTGGACTGGTCATGTTGTGCGGATGCCTGATGATCGTCTTCCAAAGCAACTACTCTATTCCAAACTTAAAAATGGAAAGCGTAATGCTGGTGGTCAACAATACAGGTTTAAAGACTGTTTCAAGGCAAATCTTTTAAAATGTAGTATAAACACTGACAGCTGGGAAACACTGGCCTGCAAGCACTCCAGTTGGAGAACAGCCTTTACCAAAGGTGTCATGGGCTTTGAAGACACTCAAACTCAGGACGCAAGGGAGAAACATGCTAAGAGGAAGGCATGCTTGGCAAATCCACATCGTGATCAACTCCTGCCCGGAAACCAATGTCCCCGCTGTGGAAGGACGTGTGGATACAGAATTGGCATCCACAGTCACTTACGAACTCACTGTTAAAACCGTGTTTATGGAAGACAATCTTACTCGGCTACAAACGATTGCCAAAGAAGATGATGATGATACATTCCATTTGGCACACATTATGTTTTGCCTTCACAAAGCTTTTATATTTCCTCTCATCCAGGCTCTTGTTTTTACAAGGCCCTTTTTCAGATGAGTTAATCACCAGATCACTGAATGCAAAACATTGTTTTGCAGCATAATACCCAACTCCCTTGAGTTGATATGCTCACTTTTCTTCCTCCTCTCTCCAAAAATTCCCATGGTAGTTATCAAATAGTGGTTCAGGAGTTTGCATGCCCCCTGAAGAGGTTTTAGGAGTGCTTATAGCACTAAGAATGAGCCAGTCACATTTTCAATTCAAGGGATTGGTTTTGGTCTTTAAGGCCCTTCACAGCTTGGGACTAGAGTATCTGTAGGACCACCTTTCCCCACACCAATGCAGACCCTTGGAGGGCCCTCCGGAGTATGGTGTGGTGGGTCCAGGAGATATGGCCTTGTCAGTGGTGGTTGTGGAATTCCCTCATCTAAGGGGCACCAAAGGTGCTTACTTTGGTATCAAGCAATAACCTTTTAATTTCCCCAGGATTTTAACACTGTCTTAGATTTAAGCTCCATTTCCCCTCTGTGCTTTCTGTTTTTGTACTTTATTAAGTTTCTATTGTTACTGAATTTTAAATTATTTCTTCTTATGGACAGCCCTCAGAATTTTGTTATAGGGTGACCTATAAACACTTTAATTGGTGGAATGGCTGAATTCAGGATCACTATGGGATTTGTTTTTTAAACCAAAATTCCACTTTAGGCATTCTGGGAAAATGTTTGGGAACTGTTGTGAGTAGAACCTCTTCAGAGTCATATTCAGGTATCTCCAGTGAAGAATTGTGGCTGGTTTATGTTCTGAACATTTGAAGTTTTGTTCCATTAGTACATTCCACCTAGACTTTAACAATATTGAAGTTCATGTGGTACCATGTTAACAATTTGCCTGACCTAGTGAGTTTTCACTAGCATTTTTATTGATAGACCTTATGAGCATTTTTGCATGCTAAGGCAATGGCTTAGAAGTGACGTGCAATAGAATATCAATCAAGTTCAATAGTCAAAGTATTTGAACAGCTAGAACATCTTGTCAGGATACTTCTTGACTGTTTTCGTTCCAGACACTAGCCTAGCGTGGAAAAGCACTTTGACTGGGCCCCAACTCAGAGTTGCTATACAAGAGAAAATGATGGCAGTCATACACTAGGGTGCTGCAGATCTTTTGCCTGTAGCAGCTGCAGAAACAGCAACATTCAGATGCCAGACTGAGAGGTGATGCTGAAGACTTGTAAATAGGGGGTGTATATTTGTAAAAAGCAATATGAAACATATGAAACACCTTTTGGAATATACTGTGTGCATGAGTGCTTCCTATGTGCACTATATGTGTGCAAGTGCATGTCCATAAGAAAGTTAAAGTACTTTGGCCACACCCACCACTGGCATGGAGCTTTTTAAAGCTTGGTCAATCCTCAATGTGGCCCTCAGCCAAAGAAAGGTTAGCCAACACTGGACTAGGGGAAGAACAAACTTGGGACATATTGCCTCTTGCCTTTCTGTTGAATCAACAGACATATAAAAATAGTCAATGGCAATGCTCACAAGTTATAAAATTCATACTATATGTAAAGCTTTGGATTTTTTTTATTAGTACATGATTTATAGAATTTGAAAAGTGTCATGAAAAGAGAGCTCTTGCTTGGAATCTTTATGAAAGCCCCATGAACAATTTTGTTCATAGAAAATAGAAAATAGTGGCAGGGAAAGATGGTCTCCTCACATATCCCTATTTTCAGTGTAAAAGAGCAAAAACATTCATAAATCAATGTTGATTACTCATTTTGAACAACTTGTCTTTGGCATATTTCCAGTGTGGAAGTAGCTTCCTGAAAGAAAGAGCCCAAATTCTGAAATCACAACACAACACAATACAATAATTGGTGGAAGGAAGCAAATTATGAACAGCCCTTCCAAGAACGGGGAACGATTCGTGTTTACTGTACTTAAAAAATTAAAGAGACAAGAGGCCAATATATATTTGTCTACATTCCATATTATTTCTGATTCCAGTTTGTCATTGCAAATAAAACAGTAGCAGCTTTGATACTGGACTTTGCTACAAACACTTGTTCAAATATCTGTAATTCTCAAAGGTCTAACATCAAAGTTCATTCTTTCAGGCCAGAGAATTTCCAGGAAAGGTCAATTTCACAGTCTCAGGTGGCTGCTGTAAACTTTTTCTCCTCTGGAATCCTACTGCATTTGGTCCCACTGGTCCCAATACTTGGGTCCCAGGCTGCAACCTCTCTGCAGCTACGATACTCTTTTGAGGAAGGAGGAAATTCAACCACCATTGTCCTGAAGTGACAAATATTCTAATGAAGAGAATTCAAGGCCTGCTTGGGGTGAAAAAACAGGAAGAGACACAGAATATAGTCATGATCTACCTAGTGAGAAATGGTGCAGAAGCTGTGCTGGAGGCCAATTGATTGATTGAAGTACATTCCGTGGCCTTCAAACAAACCTTTAATGCAACTGGTGTTGCTCTCCTCAACCTTTCATGTGATATGATTTCAGTTAGTACATAAAGTGTAAAAACACTCAAATAACCATGCAATCTGTTCCCAAATATATGTTAGATACCTCTTCTTACTAGATCACTATAAAGGGCTCAAGTAGGAATAACAACAATTTGTTCTGGTAGAGTAAAATTATACAAGGTCATCTAGCAGGAGCCTTTGCCAGTCACCAAGAGCCTGAAAAAACCAGATAAAATACTACTTAGGGTTCACAAAGTAATACTGATGAATGCATGTACACAGAGGCTCTGGGATACTTACACTGATACGTAACAAGACACCCAGACTCCCAGAGTCTGATACAGGTGCCTGAAGTGTAAGCACAGATTCCAGAGCATTTGCACAATGGCTACAATATGGTATGGCTCAACCAGGTAACAAGATTGCCACTTAAAAGAGAACAGGGATAAGAGGGTGGAACAGAGCAGGGCTAAGTTTTTTTCTGTAATACAGCATCTTCATATCCAGCGATAAAAGAGAACTGTGTGTTCTCTCCATAGGAGATCAATGATTTTTCTGCAAGGCAGCAGGAAATAGGGGTTTTTTTTTTGGGGGGGGGTGCTGAGGTACATAGCTTCCTTCTTAAGAGGTGCGCCTGACTGTGAACATCCTCTATTCATGAGGTGGTGGTGGGGAGATGCATGTTTCTGAATAAATTCCAGTGAGACAGAACATGGACTCCTAGGGAAGCAAGAGATCATGGGGCAATCTTTCCAGGGCTAGTAAAATAATTTGTGCTGGATAGAGTGGTACTGTGAAGAGCTCACTACAAGATGAAAGATGCAGGCGACAATCCAAGTCTGAAAACAGCAGCTCCCAGTAAGGTGGGTACAAAGAATGGTGCAGCATCCAGGATGAATTGTTTCCTGAACATCTATCTGATCTCAACAGGCAGTCTTAGCATAGTCAGTATACATAAGTAATACCTTGGTAGACAGAATATGGTGGAGGAGCTTTTCATTTCCCATTAAACTGCAAAACATGATAAGGTTGAGGGTGAGCAGCTGGGCTCATCTCTCTCAATAAGACAAGGAAATGCCTTCACTCAGACTGCCTACCGATATGTTTCTATTAGTTCATGTAGCTGACTCATCCTTGGAATCTCAACAGATCCTGAGAATAACTGGCTATTATCCCATCTCCTTGGAAATCCCCTTTCCTTTTCTCAGTTTAGTCACATAAATCCTGTGGGAGAACCTCCTCTAGTCATTTGCTTAACAGCACCCTGTCCTGTCCTGCCTTGTTCATAAGTCAAGATACTCCTCATCCTTCCACCAGTGTACAGATAGCTTCTGTGTACGGATTATTCTTTCTCTGGAGCAATGCAAGCAGTCCCCCCCCCTTTTTTAATGCTACTAACACTGGCAGCTTGACAATAGCACAAAACAACATGTGGGGAGGAAGGTAGCCCTGCTGAGAAGGAAAAAGTTGTTTATTCAGCTTGGAGTCTAACTCCTGACAGAGGCAGCTTCCTACAGTCCCCTACAAGCCCAAGCAGGAGTAAAGCTGACTAGACCCGATCTTCTGCTCTAGCCCATTTCACTCCTAAGGGGACATTTATTTTTTATAAGAACAAAATATTTTTTTCCTCTCAGCACAAGCTATTTTGCTGCCTGAGGTGGAACAGCAGATACCCTCCAACCCAAACAAAGTGTGCAGTACCCAAGGCTGACCAAGTTATTTTTTCACCAGAAACACAAAATCCTACAATCACCTCTACTTGGCAGTCAAAATACAATAATAAATTAGAAGTAAAAATCAGTTGCAAATTCAGGACACCCAAAATCTGCTTTCTGATGAAGTATCCCCACTTAGCCTAATGGGTCATTTCCTTATAATGTGTCATTTCCTTATAATGAACGTTGTTTCTACAGAGGTCACATTAAAATGGGCATATTTAGTGTTTCTTCTGCTAAGAGGTTGCTTCAAGTTCCCCTAGACCGCTTGAAATGCTACAAAGTCTGCAAAACTAGTTTGACCAGAGATCAGAAGAAGAGGGTATGTCATATAGGCAATGGTCACTTCAAAATGTTGCCTTCTGTTCTCTGAAAAGCTATTGCTTACCCTCAGCCAGTATACTCATTGAAGACTTGACACAGTGGCTGAAGAGGTACTGAAGCTGCCAATGACAGCTGTAACTGAACTATGATGACAAGGATCTGACTGACTGGGCAGCAGGATTAAGACCTTTAAATAAGTTTGCTTTACCCAATCTTGTTGTCCACTTCTTACTGACTGACTGTTGTTCCTCTAGCAGGCAGAAGAGAATACACTGGTATAGCGTCCTATCCTTGTCACGTCTACTGCTGCCTGTTCAACAAACAAGGGAAATGGCTGGCATTCAACATGAGTCTCCGTTTCTTGGCTCTGCTCCAGACCTGTCATGCAAATTCAAATCAGTCACTGTGAATGTCTGCAAAAGAATGACAGCAGCACTGTCCCCTTTACACAGCAGAAATCAGAGAATGCAAGTACTAAGGCTAGCTCAGATTAAAAGAATCCTGATAAAAGGAGGCAAACACAGACTGCTGCTGCTGAAGAACTGGATCTACGTAACAACAGTGGCAGAGGAGTGACTTGTCAGTAAGCAAGCTGCTCGCAATGGAAAGGCTCTGTGAAACTTCAAGGCTTGTATTTGCTTACATTTGGGAGAGAAGGGTTCAACCAATAGGAGTTGGCACTTCAACAGATGTTGGTTGAAGAGAAGGCCATCAGATAACACCAGCTGTTGTCCTGGTGCAAGGATAATATCCCAAAGAGGTTCTAAATACCATGTCCAACATGACAACGCAAGAAAAGGAAAACAAAAGCCCCCCCCCCCCAAGTTCCTGGAGAAACAAGAAATATTTCAGCGCTACACAATGTTGAAAGACACTCCTGCCTGGAATGGGGAAGAGCCCAGATTTCATGATAAAAGTCTTTTCCAGCTATATTCTGCCTCTGAAGAGCAGCATTATTAGAGCTTTCTGCTAGCTACATGGGTTCTCTTGCTGTTACTCTTCTAATCTTACAAACCAAAATACAACAGCGAAGCCAGACTGTGGGAAGGATGCAGAAATAGGAGCACATTCTTACCACACCCTAAATCCAAGGTTTTCTGTACTACAAATGAAGTTTATTTATTTATTTCCTAAAATTTATACAATGCTTGATTGTAGAAAAAAACCACAAAACTGACTAAGTGGCAATTCAATTTTGCACCTGACCAAAAACAAGTTCTGAATTCTTCCATCATGGACTTCCTAGCACATAAGAGGTAAAGAGGGGTTAAAGAAAAGAATTCAGATTACCATGTTATTTATATGGTGATCTGTCCTATGATAGTCTCAATATCAGACTCTTTCATCACAGAGCCATTAATGGCACAACCCTACAATGTTTACATAGAGATAAGTCTTATGATGTTTAGTGGTCCCAAGCAAGTGTACATAGGATCATGGCCTTATTGTGATAAAGTCTCTTAAGAATAATAGCAGCCAATAGAGAGGGAAATCTCCATTCAAGGAGCTCTATCATCCCCTCCCCCCATGAATTGTTAAACAGGCTACCCAAGGGCCAGCTACACATGATGTTAATCACATGGTTTAACATCCTGCTTATCTCCTGCTCCAAAGATTGTAAATAGCAATCACTGGTCAGGATCAGGTGCATGGGGAGGAGGTTTAACCCTTTCCTTCCACACTGCAGTTCCGATACCTGCCCTCACCGGGGGGGGGGGGGGCAGCTATTTGGCATATGAGGGGAGTTCTCACTGCTGCCAATAGAAGCTTTCCTCCCATGCCAAACAGCAGATGAGTGGGGGGTATTTTTGTTGGGACTGTAGCATTGGAGATGAAAAAGGTGCAGGAAAGGGCTACTAAAATGATCAAGGTGCTAGAGAAACTGCCATATGAGAAAATATTACAGCATTTGGAGCTTTTGTTTCAAAAAAAGGGAGAAAAAGTGGGGAGATATTACGGAGGTGTATAAAATAATACATGGTAGAGAAAAAGGGAGTAGGGAAAAAGCAGTCATGTGAAGTATCTTGAGTCACTCTGTTTCCTCCCATATTTGACAGAACAGTAAATAAATGGATCAAGATCTTAGAAACTATCCTATGAAGAACAACTGAGAAGGGTAACATGTGGAATATTATGTCCCATGACAGGTGTGTGCAGCATAGGCCACCAGACCAAATGCAGCCCACCAGCCATATACGAGGGCCTGCCAGCTATCTAACATCTGACTCAATTTTTGCAGCCTGAAGTATGCATCAAAAATAAGTTTATTGGGCCTCTGGCAGGTTCCCATATATATTTGATCATCAAGCTGAATATGAAGCCCAGCTGCAGGATAATGATGTTCTTAAACATAAAACTGATAGGAAATTTAAAATAATTAAGGGACACAAATATGAAAAGACCACATGGTGTTACACAAAAGCAAACCAACAAAAACCAGACGCCTAACAATTTAGATATTTTGTTGCCTGCTGAAAACATTTATTTTATGACAATTGTTTTCAGAGGATTAATCTGATTCAGTGTAGGTCAATTGTTCTGTATTTTAGATTGTCTGAATACTTACACATTGCACACCATCCTGATATTTTCTTATGAGCCAGTGGGTTAGAAATACTTTTATAAGTATAATAAAACACCCAATTGGACTACAATTAAAACTGACCCAACAGGATGTGGTGAGAAGATGGGGACTGAGAAGCAGACCAGGCTAATATGAAAAGGTAGAAACTGCCTCAGGACTTAAGCATCTCTGGAAATGGGCTCAAGTTATTCAGCATCATCCCATCCTTATACTTCACTGGAAGCACTGCTGAAAAACTGTGCACACTTCTAGGAGAAGTGCTAACCCTGATCCCAGTTTATCAACTTTTATGTAAAAGTACTGCCTCATACAAAGGATGCTGGGAAGAGTTTGATGTATGTGCTGTAAAAAACACAAGGCAGTATCTACAAGCAACAACCACAGTGTGCTGCTGAAACACAAGTTGATAAAAGCAAGCAAGTTGATAAAAGTGGTGCTGCTTTCTCTGTGAAACAGAAAGGCTTTCCCCTTCATATACTACAGCAATACAAATGTCTCACTTACAGCCAGCCCAGCATTCAAATGCACTTTCCCCAGTCATACATATTCCAAGCATAAGGAAGTGCAGCCATTGCACATGTAAACCCATAATTGATTCAAACAAAACTACTGAAGATTAATTGCATGGTACTAGGAGAGAGGGATCTGCTGGGTAAAAAGTGCAGTATGTTTCTACATTCTCACACTCAGCAAACCAAAGTACCTTCCAAATAGTAAAAACCTAATCGAAGATTTAGGGTCTGCATCCTTGACAAATTACAAAATGTAATTTGTAATTATAACTTGCCAATTTTTTGGCATTAAACAGCCGCTGCCAAAAAGAATGGCAAAAATGTTGTGATTCATTTTCTTTGTACTTGCAGAGTCTGAACTATCAGCTGTCCAGAAGAGAAGTACAGCACACGAGTGCAGGTTTGTAACTGGTTTGGAAGACGATAAAGGGAGTCTTTTCAACTATGGAATCTTAATGATAAGCCTTCTCTGCTCTGAAACTATACAAATTAAAAAGTGTGCCTAAAGGTGCAATCCTAAAGTACACTGATTAGGAAGCAGCTTCACAGAACTCAATGGAGGTTAGCTTCTTAAAAAACTTATTTAGGAAGCAGTACATGTCAGCCTGTAGTGAAAAATCAGGATTTAAACTGCATAGTGAAGCAGCTGCATGGCCATGTTGCATACCCAACATCAGCCCGATTTGCCATTAACCTATATAGATAAGGGTAACTGAAATTTGTTTCCAGCACTGTTAGATCTCATATATTTGCTCCACTGTTTAAAAGACTAGTGGCTCTGGCACATATTCAGAAGTTGGCTAATTTATTAAAGGGCTAGGTTAGAGAACAGCAGGGTTTATCTATATACTATGTGTCTCAGTATCCCTGCACTATAGTCCTAGATCAGGACAGTCATCTGTATATGTTAAACTGTCTGGAACAGAAATGTTTATCATTATTTATCTATCCATTTGATTGGAGCATGATACAAAACTGAATTCAGTTTTTCACAGAATGCTAGATGGTTAGAGCGTGGTGCTAATAATGCCAAGGTTGCAGGTTTGATCTCTGTATGGGACGGCTGCATATTCCTGCACTGCAAGGTGTTGGGCTAGATGATCCTCAGGGTCCCTTCCAATGCTACAATTCTATGATAGTCTCAAACACTAAATAATATTGCCTCCAAAATGTAATCAGAGTTAAGAGGGAATGATGGAAGTCAGTGGTGGCAGAAATGAGTAGTTCCTGAGAGCCAAGTAACGTTATCCCTTATCCACCTATGGAATCATTTAGGAATGTCCCATCACTTACTTACCTCATTACAAAATGCCAGAAAAGCTCCAAAAAGGGTTGCTACTTTTTGCCTACTTATCAGGCTACACTGCTTGAGCTCCAACCTTATATTGCCAGTGCAAATAAAGCATAATTAAAAACACAGCAGAAACTTAAGGTACCATCCATATTTCCTCCAGCTTCTTCCATACACATGCCTTTTCCAAACAATTCTTACAGAAAACAGACTGACCTGTAAAATATAAAGGCAACTCTGAAGCAGGGGGCCAAAGTGTTTGGTTCTTAGACAGTGGCTATTCAGGATTTCAACTCTTTGGAGAGACTGATTTGTGCCGAGGCATCCTCACACCCCCTGCTCCAACCGTGGTCCTCTTAGCTTCGTCACCTTCCTCCCAGCCTTATTCTACTTGAAAAAAACCATGCAAATAGTTCTACCATCGCAACATCTACCATGAGCAGAGTTAAAACTCTTCCAACCAAGCAAAAGAGGCTGCTTAGAAATAGGCACCAGATAGTGGTAAAGAAGCCAGCCGCTTGCATTCTCACCTTCCACCCCTCTCCCAAACATCTGCAGACTCCCTGCAAAAAATACCACTTTACCCAATCCCACAGGCAAGCAGTTGCCCATGTAGCAAAGCACCAAGCAAACCTACACTTTTGTCTCTTGCTTCTGCCCAAATGAGTTTAGATAACACTTTCCCTCAGTACCAGTCACTTTGCTCCAGGCACTTCCTAACAATTCCCCACAGCAGCTACAGCATGACAACCAGTGAAATGCTGAAATATTATTGGGGAGCTCCCCACCTCCAATTAGAATTTCAGTGGCACCCGTCTTAATTTTTTTTTCTTCCAGCCTCTCTGTCAAAAATGGCTCTAACCCTAATTGAAGTGTTGTTCCAGCAAAGAGTTTCCCTATTAGGGTTACGCACAGAGAGGGAATCCCAAAACAACAGGCTATGTACAGACAGATTAGCATTCTCTCCATCACAGAGATGAAGTGTAAATAATTCCTGAGGATGGCCATCCTCTAATCTGTGTGCCAAATTTCAGTCACCCTCTTGCCTTGGAATGAGCTCTACAAAGCAGTAGCTGTTATGTACATGATCTCAGCTCCCTTTCCTTGGAGAGTGCTCAAAGTGTCTGAAGAGCCCTAGGACAGACAGGCTGGGATGTCCTTAGGCTGACTCGCCAGCAGCACTGGAACCTGTAACTTTCTTCTTGGGACGGGCTTTGACAGTCTTTTGTGGGGGCTGGAAAGCAAGAGAGGAGAGAAATAACATGAAACTAGTTGCAGGACAAGGAGTTTAAAAAAAGAAAGAGCTTTGATGACATTTTTGCTGAGACCTCAGATCATTCACTGAGCTCCTGCTTCCAGAACAAAAGGAACTGATTGCTATCCAATTTTAAGCCCTCTTACTTCTGTAATTCTATTAATGAATCAATTCAATTAGTAACTTCAGAATAAGAAAAACTTCCGGTACAGTAGCACTAACAGAAGATGACAAAAAAAATAAAACAAACCTATAAAGCAGTCAGCAGAGGGCACTCAAATAAAATAGGTTATTCTCCTACACAGCCATTTCCTGGCTCTTTACCAGCTCCTTCAAAACTATTTCCAGAAACAGAACCTGAACAATCAAACTGAATAACCAGTATCATTTCAGCTACTCTTGAAGGCATGTCCAGATGTGTAGGAAACCTTTGGTTCAGATAAAACTCAAAACTTCACGAAGGACGCCAGCCACAGCCAATTCCTGTCACCCAATGATATATCATCAGATGTAATCTAGCTGGGGACCAGTACAGCTAAAGCACTCTACACTAAATGACCTGATGTGCTGCATGCGGCCACCACCAAATTTCAGTTAATGTAAAATATGTGAAACTTCTTAGCTCTTTAAGAAGGGGTGCTTCCAGAAAAAGGTTTATTGTGAAACTGGTGCTGTCCATGCACACAAGTATTTTTGCACAGTCCACAGGAGATTGTCGTCATCAAAATGCCAGCCTATGCTTTTTGACATTTAATCCGAATTCCCTCTTAATGTGAAATATATATGGAAGCTCATTAGTGCATTTTTGGTTGGGCCTTCCCCCCTAAAAATAAAAATTTAATTTTGATTTTTACAAACAAAATGAAAATTTATATCCCCATATAGTTGTGCATATACCCAGAGCAGAAAAGGTTACTGAAGGACAAGGGAGCAATTATTGAAGGGAGAGGCCAGAAAACCACAGCATGGAAACATTTCTTCAAGGTGTGGTGTGGACCTGATACAGTGGAATTCCTACGAAAAATCTATGATTAAAAACTGGATGTGTGGACATGTGGATAAACTGCGCACACAGAAAATCTTATTTGAGCCACTTGTTTGCAACATAAAACCATACTAAATAATATATTTTGGCACTGGAAAAATCAAGAAGTGGAGCCCAAACAAAAACAGCTGATGGAATGTCTGCAGGCTGTGCCCCTAATGTCAGCAGCAGATCATGCAAAAACTCATAAAACTGGATGCATCCTGAGTGCGAAATAAGATGTGGCAGTAGCATATTCATGTTTATTCATTCATGTGCCTATGCATTCACAAATGAAGCAGGGGAGTCCAACTTTAACATCAAAAGGGAGTACATAAGAGAAGGAAGTTGAATCTCCCCTCCTCTGCCTTTCCTTCCCATGGTCCAACACCCCAAGCCCTTTCTCAAAGCTCAGCCAACTTCCAGTACTGCAAGAGGGGAGTGGGGACAATAGAGCATGGGAAGGTAAGCAAATGAATGAAGAAGTATTCAGCTGGTCATGCACATTCTCATTTAAAAATGTTAAAAATGAGACACTATCCACTCTCTGCTTGGCATAGCAAAGGTGCAAATGAACAAACAAGTTGCTACTGCCATCACATCTACTTTCAGCCCTTAGTAATGCCTTAAATTCTTACTATAGCGGCATTTAAATTATTGACAGAATAGGAATGTGAAACAACAGGAGGAATTCAACATCACACTCTTCTGATTGTTCTGTTACTGCAAATATTTCAGCCTGCCAAACAGAATGATCCCTCTTTCCTTCCCGTGAACAGTTCTGGGTGTTCTCCTGATCCCCTCCGAGCCAATTTTGGGGGATGCAGGGGAGAAAGCCCTTTTGTACAAGCTGAAGTTCTTGTGCAGGCTTCTGCTGATGGGACCCATTAGTTGAATCCTGTCCAATACTTCAAAATGTAGAGAAAGATATCTGGCAGGCAAGCAAAGCACACTTGCAAGGGAGGGGCAGCTATTAAAAGGGATTATGTGCCAGGCTGAAGCACACAAGTTGTTCATGAGGCACAATCCAGCTGCAAGCTTTCCAAACAATTACATCCAGCTCACCTCAGTCTTTGTCACTTTTTTAGGAGCTTTAAGGCTCTGGGTCCGTTTGGGAACTTTGTCTCCTGTATCGTCATCTGATGGGTCTGTTCTGGCATCAGACTGGGCCCCATTATGTCTTTGAGACAGAGTCATCTCTTCTGATGAGGAATAACAGGATGCACCTGAGGAGAAAACCAAAAACAGAGGTCCCCTTATTTTTTTAATATGGAGGAGGAGCAGAAAATGAAAATGCCATCTCTGATGCCAAGGTTCTTGAAGGAAAGGAGAAAATAAATAATACTAATACTAAGGCGACTAATAATTTATTACACACACACACACACACACACACTTGTGCCCCACCCATCTGACTGGGTTGACCCAGCCACTGTGGGCATCTTCCAACAGAATATAACAGAACACAGTGAAACATCAGACATTAAAAACTTCCCAAAAAGGGGAGCCTTCAGATGTCTATGGAAAGTTGTGGAGAATCAAACTGTCAAGGTGACAAAAGACTCGGCGTCTTTAAATGACTCTTTGAATCACTTTATTGGGCTTCACCCCCCCCCCCCTTTTAACAAAAGTAACAGGAGTTTGGTTCCTCCCCCAATCCAGACCAGAGTGGATTGGTGGTGTGCAGTGTAAAGTGAAGAAGGGGTGCCCAGGTGCAGAGGAGATCAAACCCTTCCTTTGCACACATCCTCTCCCCTCCCCCACTCTATCTTCTAGCTAGGATCACTGGTTGAATGAAAATTACAGAGAGGTATAGAAGATAAAGATAAAAGAAGTTGTTTTGTGTATGTGAACACAGAAACCTCCTTTTATGCTTCCATGCCTTGCTTTATATATTACTGGAAAATACCCACATTTAAAAATACGGGCCTGCTGCTGTCATGAGTAGCGTGGCCCAAACTATAATATCTTGCTGCTGGGAAAATGTGAATTCTTTCTTTAAGCAGCATGTCCATTGCAATTGTGAGTACTGCATGAAATATAGGTGTGCATGCACTCCAAGTTCAAAACATAAACACAGCTAACTACCACTGAAGTTAGACGCTTCAATATTTGCCCCAAGCCCACAACTCTTAGACACCTGCCCTCATTAAATAATATGAATGGATTGCTGTTAACCTGAATCATCAACAGTTTCAAGGTGACCAGTAGCAGAAGTACGCATGCGTGGCTCAGGGCTCCGTAAATGCACAGTGTCATCATCCCGAATCAAAGTCAAGTCCTGCATGCTGAAACTCCGTAGTTTTTCAGATAAAACTCCTTGGCCCTTTAAGATATAATTTCTAGTTGTAACTATTCACATGAGTTGAACCATTCAGAACACATCAGAGGACATGCTAGAACAGCTTCCAATGGAAAAGAACACTCGACACAGCTTGGGTCAGGCAATAATAATAATAATAATAATAATAATAATAATTTTTATTTATACCCCCCTTCCCAGCCAAAACTGGGCTCAGAGCAGCTAACATCAAATATATAACACATTAACATAAAATCAGGCAATCATTTAAAACACATCCTAAAATCAGATCAGGATCAGAATAAAATCCAATCAGATGGCAAGCTGCAGATGAGTTTGTCTCATGTCTAACTTGAAAGAACAACTTAGCAGACAGCATGGAGGTGGGGAAGTGGGATAGAGTTATGACACCAAAAGTCCAGCAGAAGGGAACAGGGTTGATATGGCACATAGGTATATAAGGAGTTACCTTTGCAGCTGCAGTAACTGCTGCATTGGCTGCCAAATTTAATCCTCGCTTGCCAACTCGCATCATAGTTTCATAACTCTTGTCACGGGCCTGGCTGATATACTCATCGATTTCCTAGGATTTAATTGGTGGGGAAGGCCACATTAAAAAATTATTTGCATAGCTATAGCCCTCAAGAATGATACATACCCACACAAAAGCTTTTAAGAGGAAGTTTTTTGGGGAAGGGCTGAAGCTCAGTAGTAGAGCATCTGCTTTGAATACTGAATTGCTTAGGGTTTAATTCTCAGTACCTCCAGGAAGGGCTGGGAATGTTGCCTGTCTGAAACCCTAGCGAGGGCTGCTAGTCAGTGTACACAATACTTGGCTAGATGGACTTATAGTCCAACTAGGTATAACGCAAGAAGGTCCAAGTCCATAGGGTTTGAACAACAAAACAGAACAGAAGTTCTCAAAGTCATCACAATGTTTTACTTTTGTTAATTATAAAACCCTTCAAACTTTCTCTAATGACTAAGTAAATCTTTCCAGAGGTTATAAACTATCCATTGATAGCTTGCATGGTGGAATGAGAAAAAGAATCACCTATGGATCATCAATGCCTATACACACAACAGAACAAATGCAGCTGCACTAATTAGCAATACACTAGATTACAGAGTACAAAAATAGTTCAGCAGGACAAGGTAACAGAAAAACCAACACCTCTCATTTTGAGAATAATGTACTTAGAAGTACCCATCAAATCTTAACACAGGCAACCCAAGTAAGAGGGGAAGAAAAACATGCTTAAACAATTATTCACATGGAATTAAGACTAAGATCAAGCAGTAACTTGTCTTTATGGAACAGAAGAGAGGAATTTCACAAACTAGTTCTGGCAGCAATGAAGCATAATTCTAAAGGTCAGTTTTAAAGTATCATAACATAACAGTAAATGTTGGCTTCAATGTCAACATCAATGTCAACATGTTGACTTCCAGTAAATGTTAAATAGGACATTTCTGGATTTTTTTCTGGAAAGCTTTTTGGAAAATTTCCTATGCAATTTTGGGTAATTAGCAATAGAAAACTTTGTTTGCACTGGAAATTTTCTAGGACATCCAGAAAATTTATCTAATTTACCATGTTTATTTTATATGCATTTAGTAAACAAAGCTAAAAACTTGGAAACTTCTAAGTCTGTCTAATACTATTCACTGATATTAATCACCTTATGAAATGGAAATTTTTCCTCCACTGTCATTCCAAAAAACACACAGGAAAAAATTCTTACACCACTGGTTCAATGACCTACACACATCAGAGGCTGGGCTAAACTCATCTGGATTATGAGTCTGGTGAAAATTTTTGTCACTGATTGATTTGCATTTTAGTCTATTGAAATGGAGAGAATGTTTTGTCTATCCAACCTGGAGAGAATGTAGCCCTGATAGACTCTAAATGCATGGACTAGTTATTGTTAAAGGTGGCTGCTATCAAATCACTCTATCTACAGAAACAATTGAATTGTATGGACTTTGGAACTCACTGTTCACCTGTAGGCATAAACATAGCTAGCAGGTCAATAAGCAAAAATAGCTGCACTTGTCATGTCTAGTATGATCCTAAAATAGCCAAATTTTATGAAAGATTAACCAATTAACTATAAGAGAAATTTCAGCACCATTATTCTTAGTTTTAACAACAGTGGGGGGATCTCTTCCAAGACCGGGTGGAATCAAGACCCTCATCAGTTTGTTAGAAGTATTGAGAGTGTGACCTCTCCTATTTATCAGAATACAGATACTGTATTGGCCTGAATATAAGCCGCACCCGCAAATAAGCTGCAACTTTAAAAGGGGGGGGGGAGAGAGACAATACCTGGGCCGCTTCCTGGGGGGAGCCGCACCGCTTTGCTGGCAGCCTGAGGTCACGAAAATAAGCCGCACTTTAACTTTTCACTGTTGGAATTTGGGGGGAAAGTGTGGCTTATGTTCAGGCCAATGCAGTATACCATGACCTATTGGCTCATACTCCTTTTTTTTTTTAGAGCACTAATATCCAGTGAGAACTTGAATGATTAGCCACTCAAGAGAAGAGACACAGGTTCTTCACAGCAAAAAAACAACAACCCTGTGTCCTGCTATTGTGAAATCTGATCCCCAGGAGAAAAATGGGAAGCATGTACCCTTGGTTCTTAAATGAGAAATGAACATCAAGGCTCATGTAATTGTTGTATTGTGTTTCATTGTGCCAAATTCAGCATTGTGCCAATTTCAGTTTCTCATCATTAGCAGCATCAAGGAGAAAACAAATTACACATATACCAAAACTTTGCCACAGAAAGAAAGCTACTTCCTGGGGTCAATTTTGTTAAATCTCTTCTACTAGAAGACCTCCCACACTTCAGACACACATGACAAAAATATCCACTTGTGGTATTCCACACTCAGCAATTGAATCCTTTCTTGATTTTGCATTCTGTATCACAACTTTGATGACCTAGCAAGCCAAGTGCAAAAGTCATTGTTGACTCCAGCAGGTGGATGATCAAGGGGAAAGAGAAACAAAGGTTGCAGTTTTTTGGAACTTTTTAGTTTCGAGAAAAGGCAAGAAAGAGGTGACACAATAGAAATTTAAAGTTATGCATGCCATAGAGAAAGTGGCTAGAGAAAAGTTTCCCCCCCTCTTTCATAACACTAGAACTCATATCCAGTGAAGCTGAATGTTGGAAGATTCAGGACAGATAAAAGAAAGTACTAATTCACACAGTGCCTAGTGAAACCATGTAACTCGCTCCCACTGCAGGCAGTGATGGCCACCAAGTTGAGTGGTGTTTAAATTTATGGAGGATAAAGTTAATGTCTACCAGCCATGATGGCTATGCTATGCCTCCACAGTTAGGAGGCAGTAATGCTTCTAACATCAAGTTGCTGGAAACTCCAAGAGGCGAGTGTTCTTTTCTTCAGCCCCTGCTTCAGTTTCCCACAGACATCTTGTTGGTCACTATGAGAACAGGATGCTAGACTAGATGGCCCATTGGCCTGATCCAGCAGGCTCTTCTAATGTCCTTATGGGTGCAAACTAGTGTTATTTAGTGGGAAATTCACCATATCCACATTTTCCAATGTCTGATACTGACTGTCCTAGTCAGTCCTATGCTTGGAACAGATTTAACATTTAGTTAAACATATAAAACTTTGAAATCCTGCTATGCTCATGCTCTGGATCTCTTTAGAAATATAGAAGTCTGAATTTCAAGAAGGAATGTGAAGCAGCATGAAAAAGCAGCACCAGTCTGAGAAGTCAGTCAGTGCTAGAGGAAGCTTAACTAAATGTATGCATAAAGACATTGTGATTGAATACAATGCTTTGTGCCCCCTCCCCAAAAACGTAGAGGTGTACAGTGCTTTTCAAGAAATACAGACTGGGAGAATGTTTGTGTTAGTATACCTTTGCCTTACATGGATCCATGGGATCCCTATCAAATACAGGGAGAATTAGCTTAATCATTTCACAATTATCAGACCTGTTTATTTTGTGAACAACAGTCATCATTTAAACATACATGTGCTATCATAACTGACACAAGGCAGATATACTAATATTGTTATAAAAAGTATGGTAAGAAGCAGTCCTCAGACAGAACCAGCCAGCCTTTGGCCTGTTAATTCCTAGGGACTGCCTAGCTCTCTTTTGCAACACTGAGGGATTAGCAGAGAAAGGATTAAATATAGTTCATGTGATTTAAAGCTGTATATGGAACTTGTTTCCTTGTGCAGTACATTCTTCTTTTTTAGCATTATGACCATGTATCCATAATTTTTCAGAATCTCGAGACACTTCTGCCTGAAATCCTAACTCCTTCTTGCACCAACATCATGAAGCCAACTATAAAATCCAGGAATCCAGGAAAACATTACATATTAGAAAGCACAGCAGAATGGATCATATAGCAAGTGCTCTGAGTTTCCCAAAGTGTTGCCCAGCACTAACATATAGTGGCTGAAGGGAAGAACATTCAATATTCCAGTGAATGCTACCCCCAGAAGGCTGAAATATTACTCAAAAAAATTCTGTCCTAAGGTAAAAATGCATAAGGCACTTACAAGTGGATGGAGACTGTCACCCCTTATCTGCAGGCTCAAACTAAATGAATGACAATGTATATACTTTGCCCTGTGCTAGAACTACATGAGATTAAGGAGAGTAATTATGCATCTACCACTAATCGCAGTGTAGACTACAAAGAGTAAAGGTCCCCAAAATTAATAAAGGATCAATTAATACAGCAGCAAATGCTGAAAACATTGGCCAGAATCCAAACTGCCTCATGCACGAATGGACTGCAGTTCTGCACACAAAGAAAAAAAATTGTAGTTTCTCTTCTGGTTATAGCCCCCTGCCCTGCAACAAATGTTGTTCCAAAGAGTCCCTCAAACTCTCCATGCATGGCCCTTTGGCTCACAGTTAGGAGCCATGAACTCTATTCTAAAGCTACGTTATTCAGGTTAGACCTAACAAATTCTCATCAGGTTACAAACTAGGAATTCACTATTGCTCTGTAAAAGCAGCAGTTGCCACACATCTATTATGAGCAGGCATAAGCATGATTAATATCAAGCACAGACAGAGCTAATACCAGTATCTTTTCTGCAATCTATCATGATCTCATGTCACTAAACTTCCAGGATTTATATGTAGGGCAATCTGAAGGAAGTACCTTCTCCTTATTGGAGAGCGTTGGGTGAACAAACTTCCTGTAGAGCACGCTGGAGCCCTTGGTGTAAGGAGAGAGCAGCCAGATCACAAATGCAATTTTCAGCTCGAAATAAAAGGGAAACCTGAGAGAAATGGAAAAGCTAGAATCAAGCTCAGGTTAGAGATGAACAAAGACTGACAGTCCAGAGAGCAGCAAATATGAGATAAGCAGAAGGAAGAAGAGAGAAGCTACAGATGGAACAGAATCAACATGACAAGGCCAGCTTTTGAACAGGCCACACATACCCTTTACGGGATGTATCTTCTTGAAGTCTCTTTTTAAGTTTTCGCCATAGCCTTGTTAAGTCCATATCCAAAGTTATCCTCAACCCTGCAAACAGAGTTATGTCCCAGCAGCTGCACTACTCAAGTATTTGTGAAGAGAGTCATTGGGAAGAGAGTAACATTGGGATGTTCCATCAGGACTGGCCCTCTGCCTGGGAATGACTGGTGTTTTCAACCCAGGAATTACCCCCTTCATTTTAGACTTCTGGACAAAGTGGCAGCTAGGAGTTTTGAACACAGATACTGCAGGATTAGGACATCATCTCTGTCCTCAGTTCTAGTCAGGACAAGTAAGTCAGCACAATACAGCTCAATGTTTGCCTAACAGGGATTTACATTGTTGAGAACAAATCTTTGGAAATTTGTTAGCAAAGCACAAGACATGCAATAGTGTCAGAACCTAACATTTAATCAGAACTAGAATCACAATATTCAAAGATTACTCTACAACTATCCCTATAGTTTCCATTAGGTTTCAGCTTCTCTCCCTCACACTCCACAAATCAGATTCGTAAAACTAGAATCCCGTTCTTCATTCATTTTTTGCTCTCTAGAACAGAGGTTGGCAACCTTAATCGGAGGATGGGCCGGAGCATGTGTGCACGCACGCTCTTCCGGGTCAGAGGAGTGCCTGTGCACACACGCTATTTCCGGTGCTCTCCCGACCCGGAAGTGCGCCGGAAATAGTGTGTGTGCATGCACACAGGCACTCCTCCATCCCACACGAGTGCGCACATGCTATTTCCGGTGCACATCCAGGTCGGAGGGGCACCCATGCGCATGCACCATCAACCCAGAAGTCGGTCCCTGCGCCGCACCACGCTGGTAAGGCGGAGGGCGGCAGGGGTCGCCATGGGCTGGTTAGACAAGCCTCGTGGGCTGCTACCAGCCCATGGGCCTTAGGTTGCTGACTCCTGCTCTAGAAGACCCTATATCTTTTTTTTCTAGGTTGGGAGGACAAGCAGAACAACTACACATTTTTGCCAACAACACAACTTTCAGTCATTGTGTATATGGTTTACTACAGAACATTCAAATAATAAACCTGAACAACACTATGTTTGTTTTTCTCAAGAACAGGATAACTACAGGGAAGCTGAATATCTTACCAAATTGCCTCACAGCAACCAATTCTAGATGGATAACTGAAAAAGAATTGAAGTATCCAGTAGTCCCCCCCGCTTACTTCCTAAGTGTGGCAGGGTACTTACCAAGAGAGAATGATGTCTGTGAGTGTCTCTGCTGTGGTGAAGAAAGCAAACACAATCCAATACATCATCCATTTGACCTGCAAGACAGCCAGCACCATTACATATCATTTGAAAGCTGCAACCTACTTAAAACAAATTCCTGACTGATGCCAAATCTTGTCATTTTGAAGCAGTTCATTATAATTATACCCATGTCCAAATGTCTGCAATTCTGGGTTTCAAACAGTTGGTCTCTCTCTTCAACAGTGTCTAGTAGCAGAGACATCAAGGTAAGTTCCAAAAACAGAAATTCTGCTTTAAAGTTTGCCTGCCAATAATTTTCAGACACCTATAGCTTTTCACCACACTTAAGTCTTATCATTACTTGGCAATGTGTACAGCCTTCTTGTTAATTCAAATGACCTGGAATTTTTGCACTTTCGTGAACAATTTGTGCAGATCTAAGATATACATATTTCAACGGTCCTGTTCACAGTGTAATGCACATTTCTCCTCTAACATCTGCACTGACGCCATCAAGGAACCTGGGCAGTTGTAACAAATTCTGAACAACCATCCCTCTTTACCAGATTGCGCTAACCTCACAAAGGAATTAAAACCTTGCACATCCTATTTACAACTGGTGCTTGAGAATAGAGACCTTGTTTGCACATCATGGTGATGACTTATCATGCAGAATTGTATTACTCCTACTTCACTCTTCTTGACTCATGCAAGCAACAAACAAACAAACAAACAAACAACTCCTAGCTTTCCATTGTGTCTGAACCATACATTGTGCTTTGTTTAACTCCAACAAGCCACAGTTTGTAATTAAGGTTTGTTCATGGCTTACTGATCATGGTTTAATAGAATAGAACAAACCATGATTAAACACTTTTCTAAATATAATGGTTTGTATAATGTGCCAGGAGGAGCAAAACAGCCCTGCTTGGCATGTTCATGGTAAATTATTAACTATAGTTTACCACAATGTGTGACCTGGCCAGTCTTTCATGTCTGATTTTCCTATCCCTTGTTCTCCTGCTTTGGTTGTGCTGTGTACAAGTCTGATCTTCACTAGGAAGTCTTAACCATTTCCAGGATGAGAGACAACACAGGAAACTGAGAGATACATTTTATGAGTAAATAATGTTGCTACCCACAAATCAACAATTCTCAGCAAAAAAAAGTTGGGGGTGACCAGAACAACCTAATTATAAGATGGACTACCAATATCAAAGCAGATTACAAGGATAATAGTATAAACAATGCAATGTATCCCCACACCAAAAAGGAGGAGTTGACCTTTAGAACAGCATGTCAATTTTGCTACAGTAAAGTTTAATACTATTACGAATATTTTGGCAGCCAAGGTTATGCCCTCATCTGTCTGAACAATTTAACGAGCCTGTTCCACACTAGAAAGAGAAGCTGGCTCCCCCTGCTGTTCCTTAACTACAAGGCATTATGTAAAAAAATATTGCCACTGAAATTGGTGTTGGCTTTCAACATATGGCTAGAAGAAGCTCCTGAAAAGCAGCTTGTTCTTAAACAGTAACTTTGAACTTGCAATTCCTTCCAAATACCTGGGTGACTCACCCTTCTATACTACGATGAAATCTGAAAGTGTCCATTTTTAGCCACTTCACTCTGTATTATGGTTATGAACAATATTTCTTTTTAGATTTCATACCGTCTACCCTTTATTAATTAGGGTTGCCCATGCCATATTCCCCAAAGTGAAAATCCAGATGGAGTTGTTGAGCCTTTTATAGGAACATTTTAGAAAATAAAAACAGCCCAAATTTACCATACATCCAGGTTTTCCCCAACATTTTGCCAATTTAGCAAAAATATGCTTGGATGCCATTTTTCTGAGCAATTCCCAGATGTGTCCAGGAAAGCCCAGACATTTGGCATCCCTATTACTAATCTTTTGAAAAATATTTTTGGATGTTCTTGTTTTATTCTTACTAAAGCTTGAGGATATCCAAAACAGCCTTTTCCCACTGACACTAACATGTATTTTCAGCTAATACCAACTAATGCCAGAGACACCAAATCCAAGTATAGCTGCTATTTTAAAGTACTTTCCTTCGAATTGTGTTCCTCAGCATTCCTCATATTATCAGGGGTTCCTCAACAAAATGATCAGTAATGGCAGACAAAGTAAAAAAACAGCTTGCTTGCTGTTAACAAATTTGCCTTTCAGTGCACAGCTACACAGAAGTGATGGGGTATTTTAGGGTACATACAACTTATGCAGGACAATGGTCAAGATTATTTGCTGTCCGTGTAGCCCCTCAATAACTGACCATGCAACCTTGAACAGGGGTGAGCAAGGGAGACTGGGATTTAGTAGCGGTTGGGGAAGGGCTGCCAACTTATAATAATAGTTACAACAAAAATTATTTATTTGAGACCAAGGCTGTTCGAATCCCTGAACTTGTATTTGCAGGTCATCACTGTGCATGAATCATGGAACGCAGCAGAGAGCCAAATTTTCTCCCTAATGGGTCTGGGAAACTTAAGGCAATGAAACAACATGGGCAACAACTGGAATGACAATAGCGGGAGACTCATGACAAGTGTGATCACACAGGCTAGAGCTCACTTTCATCACCCTGGTGGTGATGGCAGCAAATAAGTCAGACTTTTCTGCCACCATTGAATCTACTCAGTTGTCCAATGAAACTCTTCTAGTGATCAATGTTTGGCCTTAAAGGCGTGGGAGGACCACTCAACTATTTCACTGTGATCTATTCACTGAACACTTCACAGAAAAAAACTACTCACATCCATTCCAAATTGGGTATCATAGTTAGGGCAGAGCCAGATGTACCTTTCACACCTCCAGTTATTTTGGATACATCTGCAATCCATGGATGTGGGAAGAAATCTTGGAGGAGTGAGGCCTACCACATGTATGTTCAACTTTTGCCCTCCCTAACTAATAAAAGCCCCGCTGGGGTTTCTGGGCCCCAGAGCCCAGGCTGGCCTTGCTGCCGTGTCCCGGGCCCTCTTGCTGAATGACTGTTTGGCCGGCGCTTGCTCGGCACACTCCCTGGAGGCAGGCAGGCAAGGGGGTGTAAGAAGTAGAGAAAGGTTACAAAGCCTATATGCTATGCTCACTACGGGATTCTGTAATATCTGCTACATTAAAACAATCAATAGTGAGATCTCTGCTGAAGAATCTCACCATGGATCTCTGAAACAGAAGGCTTATGTTAAACCTCCCTTTTTTGCCAAAGTGGTGGAGCAAACATAAGTTGCTGGATCCGACAGTCTCCATTCTAGTCTAGTACCCCATTTCTAACAATGTTCTGCCAGGTGCTACTGGAAGGCCCACAAACAGCGCATGAAGGCAATAGTCCTTCTATGTCATTTGATTCCAAGCAACTGATACTCAGACACATGAATGTTCCATTTAGTTATCATGGCTAGCAGCCAAGGGCACTCACTTGCCCCCCACATTGCGGAGGTGCATCATGTGAGGCATCATGTTACATGGCATGTGACGTGTCCCGCCCACTGTGATACCGTCGCTTGTGTGCCGGGTGGGGAATGGGAAACGTGGTTGGCCTCCTCCTCCCTGCACAACATTGGTCAGGGAGGAGGAGGCAGAGTGGGGCCGCCAGGCTCCCCGCTCAGCCTCCTCATCCCCACATGACATCAGCAGGGTTTCACGACATAGGTGGGGTGGAGGTGGCAGAGCAGGCCGCTGGATTTGGGGGGAAGCCCAGCCCCCTTCTTGAAAAACGGGGGGGCTGAAGACCGCTCGGCCCCCACCACAGTGCATTTGCTAATAGCCACCGATTTATTTTCCTTCAGGAATTTGTCTAATGCTTTAAAAAGCCATCTAACTCAAATATTCTGCAAAACTAGAACACAAACCAAAGAGGGGTTTTCTTTCTTAAACTGCTTCAGAAGCATTCCTAGTATGCATTTTCAAATGCAATCAATATGTTAATTTCCCCACAACTGAACTTTAGTAACAAAGTCATAGAAGTTAAAAAAGAAATTTTCTTCATTTCATAATTGAATCACAGAGCAACAAAATGTGGTAAATAAGTAAATGAAGCAGCATTGCCCCTTGGACTAAATTCACTCCCTCCTGAATTATTTTCAACTATATATATCTTGCCCATTTAACAACTATACATACGTACATCATTTTGCTTGAGCTGCACTGTATCCTAAATTCATTATGGTAGGATTTTCACAAGTAATGGGTAAGGATGGTCTTTGGTCCCACATTTTAAAAGGAAGGGCCTATGTTTTAAAAACAAATAATCCATTCTGGATTTAAAATGCCTCTTTGCTGCTTTCAGTTTTACAACAACTTTCCGAAGAAGCACATCCCATACTAAGAAGAATTCTTAGTATTACTCTTGAAAATGCCACAGTATACTAGATAGCAATGTCAGGGAAATTGCAGCAAATAGAAAGTGGCAATAAGAAACACTTGCATTTTCACAAATGACATTAAAATGACACTTTTCACACTTTGTGCAAACACACATGTGATAGAAGCATAGTTTGTAATGTGCAAAAATGTGCAACCATCTGGTTTAAATTGACTAAAAGCCATGCAGAAAGTGGATTTTGCCATTTATGAAGCACATGCTACAGACTAGGCAAGTGGGCTGCACTAGCTGTAACCTTTACTGCAGAATAAAGCAAAGAGGTAATGCAAATTAGTTGGAGCTGTGGTGAAGTGACATCACGGATATGTAGGTGCTAAAAAAAGTATTTAAGTCAATTGTGAATACACCTCAGGAATTTTCACATTTGAAGTTTCTGTCACTTGGTGCTTAAATGGGTCTATAATGTAATTTTAAAACCGAAACTGAGCACAATGGGTATTTCAGCTCTATTCCACCATTATTTACTCAAATAAGGAAGAAAATGCTCAGATGAACTATTCAGTGTTGTGTAACAGGGTGACATGGACTGTAGCATCGTTTTGCAGTACAATTCCAATTTCCTGCTTGAACAAGCTATGTCGCTAGTATCTTCACACCACCGGGAGACAAGCTACAGTAAGGGTTGATGTTAAACCAAGCGTATGGTTAATTGCCTCACACTTACATATTCCTTCACATTTTTCGTCTTCACAGCTTTGTAAGAGGAGTATGCTGGGTACAAGGTGCCGAAAACCAGCCTGGAACAAGAGGTTGTTGTTGTTATTATTTAAACAGAAAAGAGAAAGGAAGAAGAAAAACCTCATGAGATTATTCATTCAGCTTAGAGTCGGCTCCAGGCCGGAGAAGCCCCGGTCCCTGCTAGCCCGCCCATCCACCCTCTTCCCCCGCCAGCGCAGAGAAGGCCTAGCGCAGCCGCTGCAAGGCTGGCAGAGCGTCAGAGGCGCTGGGCGCCCTACCTGCAGCCCTCAGGTGGTGGCGCCCAGAGGCCGTTAAACGGACAGCAGCTTAATAAGCGGGGGGGGGAGCCCCGCGGTGTCCAGGCGACGCCCCTGGGCTCGCTCTTGTCACCTGTCAGGGTCAGGGCTAAGCTGGGCGGGGTGGCAGCAGGGGCCGGGGGGAGGCGTCCACCTCAGGAGCCCCCGAGAGCCAGAGGAGTGGAGGAGCCGAGAAAAGGGCTGGGCGCAGCGGGCACCACCGGGCGGGGTGGGATTCCGGAGAGCCGCCCGTCCAGACGACCCCCGTCCCCATCTTCTTCCCGTTGCCTAGCAACGGGCGAGGAGGGCCTCCCCGTCGTCGTCGTCCCCCTCCTCCTGCCGCCGCCGCCGCCGTCGCCGCGCGCTTACACCACCAGCCGGGAGATGATCCAGGACACCATGGCGAGGCCGAGGCTCCTCCGGGGGCCGGCAGGGACTGGCGAGCTGGCTTTCGGCAGCGGCACCAGCGAGGAAAGGAGAGAGCGCTCTTAAAGGGCAGGTTCCTGCAGCAAGCGCGGCCCCGCCCCGGCTCCTTAAAGGGGAGGAGCCAGCGGCGCCTGTCGGAGGGAAAAAGAGCAGCGGGCGCATGGTGGTGGGCTCGTCGTCAGTGCGGCGGTTGCTGCTGCTGCTGCTGCTGCTGCTGGGCCTTCGCGTCATCTCTCCGTGGCAGAGCAGCAGGTCCGGCGCCTCCGCCAGGCCCCGCGTCAAGCGACACGCTCCCCGCCCGAGAAGGCAGAGCCAGCCCAGCAATAGCGCTCGTCTCTGGACCAGCGCTTTAGAGTCCTTGCCACGCCTCCTCAGAAGTAAGTCCTGTTGAGTTCAGTGCGGCTTACTCTCGGGGAAACGGGGTTCAGGTGGCAGTCCGCCTGCTTGGTTTGCAACGCCGCAACTGGAATAGGCAGCCTCAGGCCCCAGCCAGCCAGTTGCGTATTTCAAATATTCGTGTGCAAGAAGAGCCTCCAGGTTTATTATAATAAACCGTTAAAGGGCAAGGCCGGGAAATAACCGAAAGGCTCCCCCCGCCATAGAAGTAGACAATGGATATTGGTGTGGGCGGGGGGCTCTCTTGCAGGTGCTGTTCGATTTGACGGAGTTATCCATCGCGAATCCCTAAAATCCTTGGGGTTTTGTTCAGGACCGGGCTGAGGATGCGGAGGAAACACCAGTCTGGGCCTCTGCCAACAGCTCTCATCGGTGTCTCAGGTAGCAGCTACCCCATGCTTATCAGGTGGCCCTCTCCCCAAAGGCCCTGGAAAGGGGCACTCAAGGTGTTTTTGCATCCCTGCTTCCTTCCAGAAAGCAAGCAAAACTCCATCTTTCTCACCCAATCCCCTCAGCGTTTCCATCAGAACTGAGATTGAATACCTCTTGTAGTTTGTTAGATCATGTAATTAAATCAAATTATCTTAAACTGGCTTGTTCTTCCGTTTCCAGTATTTAAGACACATCCCACTGTTCTAGTGAGTCTTTTTTAAACCCCCTTAATAAGCAAAGCACTACAATGAATAAGATACCAGTTTAAAAGATAACCCTATTTTGTTTTCTTTTTACAATTTTCTGACATCCAAGAAAGTTAAAATGTACATGCGTTCTCAGTGGCCTTGCCATTCTTCTTAAAATGTTTTTAGCATATATATTTAATTGGTGAAAGCGTAAAAAAGGAAAAGGCTCACTGGAGTCTGCGCTTTTCAAATGTTCTACCACAACCTCAGATGTAAGGTTGTGTCAGATATATCTTGGTCAGTCAATCACTCTGTTTTGCCATGTACTAAAAAATGATACTGAAACCTTTACTACTTTTAACTGGCTCCCCAGTGGCTGAATAAGCCATAAGAAAGAAGGAAAGGAAGAGCTGGAAAGTGCCTATCAAAAGGCCAAAAAGGGAAAGGGAGTTCACTGAAACCTTCAAAGCATTTCAACAGCCAGTTGGCTGGCTAAAGCATTTCACTGCACAAGAATGAGGATGTGAAAGGAGAACTGAAAGCCACAGTATTTTGATGTGCCCCCATGATGAAATGATTAACAGTTACCCATGGCTGGCCTGCTTAATGCCTCCTGAATGGATTATTCAGCAAAAAAATTGTAATTGCTGGCCAGCACATCTAGGAAGAACAATGAAAGAGGACAAAGGGTGCTATTCAACTAAGTTTTACTCAGAGTAGACCCACTGAATTAATGAACATGACTAAGTTATGTTGTAATGGTGTGTGCCAGTCTGAACTTTTTAGATCATGGCACTGGAATAGTTGGCATAAACTTTATATAAAATATACTCCTAAATGAACTTCCTTGACCCTGGTCCAGTTACTGTCTCAAATATGCCCCAGAAATATGTTCCTGGGCTCCTAATACTTTACATAAAGTTCAGCACAGTAATCTGGTGTTACCAGCAAACTTTAACATCTCCTGTAAAAAGAATGGGTTTCACAACATTAAGAAAACCTTAAGACTCTGGAAACAAATTTAGTAATTTCTCAGTACCAAATGAGCAAAATAAACAAAATGAGGAACAGACAGGAACTTAATAGGAAATAACAATGGAATATAGGTGTTATGACAAATCACTAATCCCAAAGACCCCCTCCCCTCTCCATAGCCTAGCATTGGCTCAGAATAATACCAAAACTCCAGATGTTCAGTGACTGGTTTGCTTTCATGGACCCCTTTTCACACTCATCTCAAGGACCAGCCTGACACTATGCTTTGCTTCAGGACACCATTCTCCCTCCCTTTCTTTGCTTTAGTGTGGGTACTGTGACAAATGTCACACTTAATTTCTCTTTGAGCTTTTGATAGGGATCTTTCTTTGCTCTTTAGACCAACGTATGTTTGTGTTGTACAATTTGCAACCAGCTTGTATTTGTACCTGCTTTCTTAAGCCGCATCCATATATTTTGCCACATATATTCAAGTTAATCAATCTTTCTTTATTCCTTTTGCATGTGAACTTCTTGGGGCATAAGGTTAAGGCTAAACACATATTCATAGATAAATATTGCAACTCCAGCAAAAGGTTGACACACTATAAAACATTCATTAATTTTAATAGGTCTAGTCAGCAAACTTTGGTTGACTATCACCCAAACAGGTGGAATTCAACATAGTGCTAAGTAGGTCAGGGATCTTAATTTTATTGCTTTGGTTTCTTCTACAACTTGGAGAGGGCATGTTACATGCTCCTCTAGTATTGCTGCTATATGTTTTTAGTAGTAGCAATTGCATGACTTAGGATACAAATACTATACACACTCAAGTTTATTTCCTAATTGTTCAGAATCTAAGCAGTAGCTGAGATTTCCCATTAAAAACCCTATGAAATACAGTGCAACATAGCAATATTTTTAATGCTTAGTCACTGGAGCACAGATGAGAGAAGCGAAAATCCAGGACATCTTGAAACCACCACAAATAAAATATGGGTTTGCAATTCAAATCATTGCTGTGATTTCCACTAGCATTTTTTCCCCTGAGGCTTAGATGCTTGGCAGCCATGATAAAATGTGCAGTTTGGAAGGCATCAACTCCTGCTTGAGAAGATTATCCTGCTCTGAGGGAATTACTGGAGGCTACAGAAAAGGAAGTACCATTAATGTCACCCACCAAAACCAGTACAGTAATGTTGGCCAAATGAGACAAATTGCTAGTAGTTATGATGGTGGTATTAACTTCAGCTATCACAGACATGTTATGTCTGAATACCAGCTGCTGAGGATCATGAGCTGGAGTGTGTGGTTTTGCTCATGCCCTGCTTGTGGGCTTCCCATAGGCCAGGCTGGCCACAGAATGCAGGGCAAGATGGGCCTTTGGTCTGATTCAGCAGGCCTCTTAAGTTCTAATGATGAGACCATGTTGACAGTCTGGAATATATAGTGAGGAATTTCAGCTGCTGTCCTATGTGGTCAGTGCTGATGAACTAGAATTGTTGGGGAGTATGCATGCAGAGATGAGGGAATAGATCTCTGGGGGTGGCTATTTTACCCCTCAATCACCCAACAGATGTGGAGAGATGTGACCAGAGCTGCATGTCATGGCACTGATTCTGGCCTTGCACCAACGCAGCTCCAAAAGTATGGGAGCCCAAGTATGCTCCAGCTGCCCAAACCTGGGTATCCAACGCTGGTTGCATGAGGCAGATTTCAAGTGAGATTGCCAACGAAATTACGGTATAGCTGTAAATGGATGAGGAACATTTTGCTGGTGGGTGAAGGGAAAACTGAAGGCATTTTGAAGGGGCTTTGCAATTCAGATAAATAGCTGAGAGGGTAAGCACACACAGAGACTTTATCCCAGTTTGAGTGGTATAGATAAGTGGAAAAACACAATGTTTGTTACATCTTGGTTTCTTCTAAGTGACCACAACTATGACATTTTTGCTCTCCCATAGTAACTCTTACAGGGTTTAGCCTGTTCTGAATTGGGGAGTGGAATCTGTGTTATGCCGGAGTGTTTCATGGGTCAAGTTTGACCACATCATACCTATAAGAGAAATAAAATACACATGGGATTGCTTGACTGGTTCACTGCTGAAACCATGTTGCAGTTTTGCTGCCTCCTGAAAAAAAGGTCATTATTACTAGGTACTGAAGGGAAACGGTGCAGCAAACCTTGGAAGTTGCCTCTGAAAAATATGCATGAATGCAGCTCTCAGAGTTATGGGAGAGGAGTGGGAGCTCAGAAGCAAAGGCACTTCCTTAGCCCAACCCACAATTCCTCTTGCACAGATTCAGTGTAGGTTTAAAGAAGATTCTACAGTAAATGACTTTTATTTTTTAAAAAATGAAATAACCGTGAACATATTAACAGGCCTGCAGGTGGCACTACAGTACAGCTGGATAGAAGGTAGATATAGTCCCAATGTACAGTCAAACAATGGAATCCATCAGTTCAATGGTGACAATTCTGAATACAACTCTATCAAGCAGGAACATTTTACTGAAAATATTTCTGGACAAAGCTGATATTGAAAATTAGCTCTGGGAAGTATAAGTCCCAATCTAGAACTGACAACTGGTGAACTATTACCTGGTTTGCCAGTTTAGGGAGAGATGTACAACATCTCCAAAACATAAAAGTTCTTTCCCCCCCTTGCATTTGTGGAAACTGGTGTTGGAAGTCAATTTCTTTTAGCTCTCCTCTGGCCAATTGTGCTATTTGGATTTATTTCTAAGAATCATTTCTTGAAAGGTTTTACTGAAAGGAAGACTAAACACAATGTGCCTTTCCTTGTAACCCAGGAACAGTTGTGGTATTTCAAATTCTAAAAATATCTACTTTCATGAAATACTGTTTCACTACAAACCTAGTTTTTCACTAAATACACATTTTTAAATCCTGGAGCCATCAGGGAAAAAGTGGTTTCTCTCTGCGATTCTGCGTTTCTACAGTGTATAGCGAACTCTTAAAAAGGGAGCATGAAGAACATCTTTCTTTCCTTGGCCTGTGTCAGACTCAGGAGGACCTGCTTCAGCAGCTGGGCTCCTGGTGATCGCACTCTTTCAGAGTTGGCTACTTAAGTCTGCAAGAGAATGTCCATCTTCACATCATTCTTTCTAACTTCTTGGAAAGACTAACTAGGCATGAAAAAGGTTCACACGTTCTATTCATAATAGGCAGGAACACCACATGGTTTCCATACAATTTAAATTTGCAAAAGGCCACAGGAAAGGGACACAGCACCTTTCATTAGGTGGGAATCTTTGCATGTTATAGTGACCTTCCTTTAGTTTCCTTAGTATTGAGGCAGCATAGAAGACGGTGGCTGGAGAGTGTAATGAATGCCATGGCATCTCTTAGCGAGAAGCGTTTGGCTCCTGCACAGGCAGGTATGTGCGCTCCCCTTCTATACTGTGAGCAAAAAAATGACTCCAGAGGGGGTGTGTTTGGAATCACCAGTTCCTACGACCTAGCCAGTTTGGACTCGTGAGCCTTTAGTGTGCCAACAGCATCTTTCACTGCATGGTAGATAATGTTCTTCACCTGCAAACAGAAGAAAATGAAGACACTGAAAATCAAAACTCTGAACAGTCATTTCCACCTACTATGTAAGACACGCCAGAGTTTCTCAATTATTAATTCACTGTATTCATAAATGAATATGGGAAGGTGTCTGAGCTGCTAATACTTCTTACAAGGATACTGGATCAAACTCGAAAAGCATCCAATAAAATATTACATTCCAATATGAATGCTGATCTCCCTCCTCTCAAACTAGTCAGGAGAACCCCTTAATTGCCCTCCCCCCCTTTTTTGGCAAAACATGTACACATCTACTATGATAATCTTTTCTTAGCAACAGGCTAAGCCTTTGATACTGGTTTAAGTTGGATTGCACCCAAAAGTATAGTGTGTTAGTGGAAAAGCACCCCCACAAGGCAGCCTTCCTTATGACCTACTGCAAGCCATTCCAGAGCATCCAGAGGGGTCTTTTGAAAGTGCAGGGGGCTACAGTGAAGAGGAAACAGGAAAGCCCCAGTGGAGTTCTTCTTGCCCTTCTTTAGGTTCAACCCATTTTATAAGAATTCATTCAGCTAACACAGGGTTCAAAAAGTAAACAAAACCCAAGTTCATTGACCCTTTTTTTAATAAAAAAATGCCAAAAACCACCATAATTTTTCAAGTGACTTGCCTAAGATCCAGGACAAAGCACCACCTTTCAGAAATTCCCTCCCATGCATCAATTCCCCACCCCCCTGCCAATGTATGGCAGCCCTAGCTAACATGGCCAGCAACTAGCTTATAACTTTAGTCAAATTTAACCCTATGCAATTTTGCAAATACTTTCTGCCAAATCTGATATGTGCTTTAGAGGTTGTTCCATGAAAACAGATGCTTACCTGCAGCTTATCTTCATGGTTTGTGTGAGTGTTAGACAGGTGCCTGAACTCCTGGGTTAGGCGGAAGCAGTGTTTCACATGTTCTGGAGATACAAAATCTTCTGCTACTTTAATGCAGCTATACAGATTATGAACCTGAAAAAATAAGCAGCAGAACCGGGTGCTAGATAAACATCAAAACTCAACAATCCAATGTATATTCAAAATATTGCTTTCTGCAGTATAAATAAGATTGGTAAATGCTATTTCAGTGTGTTCATGAGCCACATCTAACAGGTAGAAAGAGATCGGATGTTCAAAGTAAGTTTTCCAAACTGCCTTCCATTCAAATAATGACTTTGCACTATGAGTCAAATAACAGTGTTTCATCAATCAGGCCAGATTGTGTGGGAAATATGTGATTATTTTTTCTAGGGTCATTTTATATTTTAAAAAAATGATGAGGCTTCAAGTTAATACTTTTAAAGGAAGACCAAGATGACAATAATAACCAAGATCAAGAAAACCGAGAAAACAAGTGGAGAAAAACAGTTCTTCACAATGAAGATAGGAATAATAAAAAACCAGCGTTGGGTAAGAAAAGTTAGGAGTGGGGCGGATCACTCTGGAAAACAAATTTCTCACTGTCCCTTGAATGATGACCAAATGATGAGATGACCAAGCTCAGGCAATCATCTCTCAGCTAAATAAGTCAGGATGCACAGAAACCTTCTGCCCTCTCATTATTACATTCTGCAATCTCCAACTTGCAAGTCTCCAACTAACCAACTTCCTTTTTCATCCAAACCAAGAAACTATGGTTACCAGCTTCAGAAGAAACAAAGATATTTAAATAGTGGCTTAAAATCCTGCCCTGTTCTGAAACTGGTAGGCACAGGGTTCAGTCCAAAGGAGGACTCTTGGAACAGGGCTTTATGGCTCCCCACCCCCAAGGCCCACTGCTCCTCCATAAGCTGCTCCTGAAAATGGAGAGACTCACTGGACTAGCATAGGATTTGGTGCCAAGTGAATGAGAGAAAGATAAGAAAACTGGAATAATTTAGTGGGGCCACTTTGCACGAGTCAGTTTCCAGGTTCAGATGAACAGCAAACTCTGGTTAACTGTGGATTTCTGAGTTTAATTGCTGTGTTCTGCAAACTGAAGGAAAAAGGAGGCTACATGTGAGAGCAGAAGGCCTGTGCATATCTTGGCATATTAGGCCAAACAAAGTTTACGTCTGCTGCTTAACTGCCTCCTGAAACAACTGGCAATCATGCAGAAATAATTATCACCACTTTAGCATACACCTATGCTTTATGACGTGCATGTTAAAATTTGCAAGGAGAATTGCACTGTAAATAAAGTTCGAATTCTTATTTAACATATTTATATACTGTTCTTCTGCTCACAGAATACTGAAGAATTCAGTGGTATAAACAGGAATGAGGAACCCCCAGTTCTCCACGTGTTTGTGGACTACAACTCCAGTAATTCCTGACCATTGGTCATGCTGGGTGGAGCTGATAGAATTGAACAATATTCAGAGCACCATAGGTACCACAATCCTGGTATAAGAGTAATAAAAGGATACAACTGCAGCAAGCAGACAAGATCCAGAGCTGGGATGAGGGAACAGTTTTAGTTTGAAAACAAATTATTGGTTCACACCTGGGTGCTAGGCACTATAAAGTTACTGAATCCTTGCTAGACTCAAATAACTAGCTGCACCCAGAATGTACAACGAACATTTTATTGCTTCACCTAAGAATCCCAGATAGTGAATTTACACTAAAGTAAACACGCTAAGCGCATATGCTGATATTTTACTTTTAATTATTTATTCAAGTTTCCCGTATTCAAGGAATGTGGTCCCCCCCCCCAACCCTTTCAAGAACTGGAATAAATTTTTGAGAAAAACATATGGAGCTTGAGACCCAGGAATAGTAGACATGGAACTCTATAGTAAGGTACTGAAACTTGACACTTCTGAGAACTAGAGTTCTCTCAGTTCTTATTTCAGCTTCTGGAATTTTACCAAGCACAGTCAGCAGGTTTTCAGTACTCTAAACTTGTTCCCGCCCCGCAACAGAAAAAGCTCAGGAAAACCAACCTAACCAATTGTACAGTGTTTCTGAAAATTCTGTTACCTGTCACATTCTAAAGTTGTGCTCTTTTTGAAACGCTTCATGAACAACTTGTTTTATGCTCTTAAGTTTTTGCCCTACCCTTTTGGGCCCTAGCACTCCACACTCACCTGGTGAGGGGCCCCTGCAGGAATAAATACAGCATCTCCCAGGAACTGCACTATTGCCCAGCCTTGTACTCCATACTCCTCATACAGACGCTTACGGAGGGTCTGATCCAGGTACCAGCTTTGGTCATGGATTGGGTCATGATCTGGAGGATTTTCTTGTCCTTGTTCTTCACCAACCTAATACAAATGTATCAGAGTTTAATGCTCCCTACTTGCAGATTTCTTCTTCATCTGTATTCAGCAAACAACCGCAAGTTACTTTATGATGAAATTCTTAGCTTTGCCTAAGGTGGACTTTACAGCTGCCCTAGTCCATTCCCAGACTATTTAGGGCATGAATACTCCACTCTTCAACAAGGTTTTTAGGGCAGTCCAATTAAAATATTGGGACACAAGTTTTATCAGAAAGTATACTGTATTGTTTTTAACACTTGATTGGGAGCCGCCCAGAGTGGCTGGGGAAACTCAGCCAGATGGCGGGGTATAAATAATAAATTATTATTATTATTATTATTATTATTATTATTATTATTATTATTGAATGTGTGAAATATTAAACTCCTGAAACATCCAACCATCACACCTTGCGAAGAAGTTCCCTGATCTTCTCAGCATCCTTAGCAGCATAAATGTGCCATAGTGCTCCAGGCTTCTCCTTTGCTTCATGGATTCGCTGTTTTGTAACATCATCAGCGTCTCCCTCATCAATCGTTTTCAGCACCTCTGAAATTCACATCAGTAAGTTGCATGGCTTTCTAGTGTAATGTGTAACAATCAAATGAATTCAAGGAAGCACAAAACTACAGCCATAAGAAATTATCTAAGAAAGTTATCCTACTTAATGTTACAGGACAGTTAGGAAATTTGAAAAGACCAAATCATATTATCTTTCGTAATTCTGGAAAAAGCACTAAATTTGTTCCCTTTGTCAAGAGCACATCATTTCAAGCCTGCAAGGGTGCTTATGTATGCCTAAAAATCATATATTATGTTTGCACTATCCATATATCACAAATATATAACCTAAGAAATGCATCAAACTGGTGACATTTGCATTTGTGCACAGGTGATACTTTCAATCAGGACTCCACATCCAAGTTTCATCCTGGCAGAGTTAGCACCTCACAGCAGTACTCTGCTTATTATAATGTTCTGCATGATTAATAGACAGGTATCTTATTTGAAGAGAAACTGATACATCTACTCATGAGTAAATTCACATGACTAGGCATTCCAGTTTGCAGCTGAACTATCTTTTTTGTCCTCTGATTACCTTTGTTCATATGTATTACCAATGTGCAAAGAGCAACACAAGAACAGAGAAGAAATCAAAACAAAAAGAAATTAAATGGTGCAGGCCTAATATAAGCAATATTTTGCATATCTAGGGGGAGATTCAGAAGTTAAGTTAAACATTGAAAAAGATTATCTTAGAAGTTTACCATCATCATGAGAACCTTCCCCGATGGGAATTCCAACGTACACCATGACGTTAACGGCATCTGACACATCCAAATGCAGATTGGTTGTACCAACTCTTCTGTCTTCTGCTGTTATCAGTCCTACAAAAAAGAAGCAAAGAAGAGAGACGATGACAGCAAGCTTGAAGCTACTTGTTATAGGTATGCTTTTTTATGCTACATTCAAAGTATATCACCTCACAGAGAATATTCAGCTATTAGCCATGATAACGTGAGCAGTAGCAGAGATACTTGATCTCTGCTGATTAGATATCAAGGGTAGCCAACATGATGTCTTTCAGATGTCACTGGATTCTTAACTCCCACCAGTCCCAGACATTAACGTCAAGAATGAGGGGGCATGTAGTCCAGCAACATCTGGAGGGCATCATAAGGGCACCTGCTATGCATGTTTAACTATAAAAGGAGCCAGACTTAAGGTGCAAACTCCCTATCACTTTGTAATTGCAGCACTTAGTACAAACAGATGTTATGGTCCACTGCTTCGAATCAACAAATGCACTTTATTGAATATTTTTTATCACAGCCACTTCCACACTCGAAGTGGCACGCAACCTGATAAAAATAAAATGCACACAGAAAAACCACTAAGGACTCAGCTCTTAATAGGTGTCCTAGAAACACCAGCAGAAAGGAAAATCCAGGCCAATCACCTTCAGCCAATAACAAAGTCTGTTCTGAAACATCAGGTTTTCCCAAGCCAACAGAACAAGGGGGCATCAAAACATGTTTCCGGAGTTGACGATCAACGCTTCCTTTAGCCCCTTAAGGAAATAGCCCCTTCTTCTGTGATCTATTTACCACAGCTAGCAAAAGCTTATTGAACTTGGGCCAGGCAGATTTACCAGCCAAGATGGACAAGGGTTGAGGATTCTTCTCCCAAGAATCACATCTATTTGTTTGGAAAATAGTAGTTGAAACCTGCTCATCAAAACTGGACAGGCAGATGCTCCTGAATCCCATACCCAGATCTGCTCCAACACTGGAATCCAAGTTAGAGCAGATGTGAGTGATTTTATCTGCAAAATAACTTCCAAACTGATCACAGCGAGTCTCAGGGGCTTCTCTCATTGGGATGAGCAGACGAAAACAGTCCTTTTACAGGTTAAGAGCACATGGATGCAACTGAATATGGATACATAAACTAGTGTAAAAACTCATCTGCTCTTCAGTGTGATGGGCATGGGTCCTTGAGTTCTCTTACCTGATTCCATTCTCTATTTCTATTTCTCTATTTCTATTTCTAGTATTTCTAGTGGTTCCATTCTCTCTGCCCACTGAGGGTATTTAAGGACGAAACTAGGAGGCAATTGGTCCCTTGCATTGAGTCAAAGCTAATGCGGATAAAGGAAACCAAGCTCAACACTAGAAATACTAATTGCACGAAGGAAGAAAAGAACTTTGTAAGCCTAGAATTACAAGACCTGAAGAGGCTAATGAGTATAAAGACTGAGATTTCTACCCAAAATATAAGGACAGTAGAGCCTAGAGCACAATATTTAAAGACGTCCAACAGCTCTTTATGCCATAGAAAGACATCAGTGGTAACACCCTGTTCCCTTTTCAAATGACACCAGATTAGATGAGGAATTTGGCGCCTCCAACATTTCTATGGCAACAACACCTAAAGAACTCTATGTTGCTGACAATCTGGAGATATCCAGCACCAAATCTACATCTGGACCTTTGCCTAATATTCCAAAAACTTATCAGAATGATCAGCCTTCTCTACTGTACTCCTGGCGAGAGGATGGACAGATCTTCCGAATTCGAATCTGGCTCTTTGTTGGCCAGTGATCCATATTTTATAACACATACCTCATTTATACTTCCACAGCCACAGGTAGAACCAACAATCCTCCAATTAACCCAGGAGGGAGAGGGGGATTGACAGTTAATGAAACACAATGGGACTGTCCCCCCCGCTTGGGGTGCGGTTGGTTGGGTTTTATCTTCTAGGGATACTTACCCTATCAGACCTCCACCTCTTTCCCATACCATTTTGACCCAGGAGTCCTGGCCCAAGGATGACTTGTTATTGAGGGGATGTTACCCATCTATTGGGGAGGCTAGTATGGGATCTGGGATTTCCACAATTGAAGGGCTAGGGAGGAATGGCGGTGGGGCTAGATATCTCTATAGGCGAAGGGTTTCGAGATGCGGTGATCCTCGAACCCCTTCCAATCTACGCCCCATCCCAAGGGATGAGGGTAGGGAGAGCAAGGATTACACACCTCCGTCATTGGTGCTGTGCAATGCCAGGCCCACTGGCAACAAAACCGCCACCATGCGTGACTTTTTTGTCTTGCAGGGGATTGACCTGGCTTGCGTGACGGAGACCTGGGTACAGGAAGGCAAAGTAGTCTCCCTACATGAGATAACACCCCCAGGTTTCTCTGTCCTCCATCAATCGCGGACTGTGGGTCGGGGGGGAAGAGTAGCGTTGTTATTCCGAGTGGACTGCTCTTTCAGAGCTCTGCCATCACCAGCGATCTCCGGCATTGAATGTGTTGGTCTCGTGTGGGGCACCAAGGAGAGCTTGGCTGTCTGGCTGGTGTACTGACCACCCAGCACACCTGCAGCCACCCTGTCAGACCTGCTGGAGGTGGTGGCGGGCTGGGCCTTGGAGTTCCCAAACCTACTGGTTTTGGGAGACTTCAACGTCCATGCCGATGCCGCTCCCTCCTCACAGGATCTGGACCTAGTGACTTCCATGGCAACACTAGGGCTCTCCCAGTTTGTTTTGGGCCCCACTCATCAAGCAGGCCACACGCTGGATCTGATCTTAGGGGCTGGCATAGATGTGATCATGCTCCCCGCTGTGGAAGTGCCATGGTCTGATCGCTATGCTCTGAAAGCCAAGATTGACTTCCCGCTCCTCCCCGGCTCGGGTGGCGAACCTATTTGGGCTCGTCCGCGAAAACTGATGGATCCTGATAGATTCCGACAAGCCTTGCGGAACCCTGCTCCTCCTGGCGACTCATTAGATGACCTTGTTGAGGACTGGAATAACCGGCTCTTGGCAGTCATAGATGAGATCACGCCTAAGCACCCTCTGCGACCCCGTCGAAACCGGGCCCCTTGGTTTACTGAGGAGCTCCGGAAAATGAAGCGGGATCTCAGACGGCTAGAGCGAGTATGGCGACGGACTCATGATGGAGCCTCAAGAACATCTTATAGGACGCTTATGAAAGCCTATGAGATGGCTATGAAAGCTGCTAAGAAATCTTACTTTGCAGCTTCCATTGCATCCGCTAGCTCTCGCCCGGCACAACTTTTTAGAATAATTAGGTCAATAACGTCCTTAGGAGGACAACCAAATTTAAGCACAAATTCGACCCACAGCTGTGAGGCATTCGCGAGCTTTTTTGTGGAGAAAGTCCTGTTGCTCTGCCGTGACCTCCCTGGACTGAACTGTGACTGAACTGGAGGCCCCTCGACTGACTTCAGGTCCAGTATTGGACCATTTCGATCAGATACTCCCTACTGATGTGGATAGATTCCTCCAAGTTGGTAGGCCCACCACCTGCCTCCTTGATCCGTGCCCGTTTTGGCTGATTAGGGAGTGTCCAGATGTTGCGCGGACCCCCCTGGTTGAAATTATCAATTTGTCCCTGGACACGGGGACATTCCCAAGGGAACTGAAGGAAGCAGTGGTGTGTCCACTCTTAAAAAAAACTTCATTAGATCCCTTAGACCGTGTTGAAATCCAATATGCTGATGACAGCTCTATCTGCTGATGGATGGCCACACCGACTTGGCCCCGAACACACTGACCAGATGCTTAGAAGCTGTGGCTGGATGGTTTCGTGGGAGCCGACTGAAACTAAATCCTTCGAAGACAGCGGTCCTATGGCTAGGTCGGGATGGCATGGGGATGAGGGACCAACTCCCTTCTCTTGCGGGGGCCCAATTAGTGCCATTGCCTTCTGTTAAGAGTTTGGGTGTAATCCTTGACGCCTCCCTTTCCATGGAGGCGCAAGTTACAGCAACAGCCAAGGCAACATTTTTCCACCTTCGCAGCATCAAGCAGTTGGTCCCTTACCTTTCCCACCCCGACCTGGCCACAGTGATCCATGCGACGGTCATCTCCAGGCTTGACTACTGTAATTCGCTCTACGTGGGGCTGCCCTTGAAGCTGTCCCAGAAACTCCAGCGGGTACAGAATGCTGCAGCAAGGCTCCTCACGGGGTCTCTGCCATGGGAGCATATTCACCCAGTGCTTTTCAAGCTGCACTGGCTCCCGGTGGAGTACAGGGTCAGATTTAAGGTGCTGCTTTTGACCTTTAAAGCCCTTCACGGCCTAGGACCCTCATACCTACGGGACCGCCTCTCCTGGTATGCCCCACAGAGAGCCTCAAGGTCCATAAATAACAACACCCTAGTGGTTCCAGGCCCTAAGGAAGTTAGATTGGCTTCAACCAGAGCCAGGGCCTTTTCAACTCTGGCTCCGGCTTGGTGGAACGCTCTGCCTCATGAGACCAGGGCCCTGCAGCATCTGATTTCTTTCCGCAGGGCCTGTAAGACAGAGTTGTTCCGCCTGGCCTTTGGCTTGGAGCCAATTTGATTCCCTCCCTCCCTCCCTCTCTTTCTTTTTTCTTTTCCTTCTCCTCCTGCGATGAGGCTACATTTTAATATTCCATTATTTTAATGTTGTATTTTTTGTTTTTAAGTTGTAATCATTCATCTTGTTTTTATTATTGCTTGTAAGCCGCTCTGAGCCCGGCCTTGGCTGGGGAGGGCGGGGTATAAATAAAAAATTATTATTATTATTATTATTATTATTATTATTATTATTATTATTATTATTATTTGCACAGCATCATTTCATTTTACAAAGTTCTCTTTGATTCTGACAACACTGTCTGATTCCATTTAGTCTACAATTACCAAATTATATTCCACTTCTAATGACATTATACTTTTAATTAGAAGCAAACAGATTTAAAGGAAACAAATTAATTTTATGACTCACATGGGTAATAATCCATCTAACTCATTTACTTCTCAGTCCATATACTTTCATAAGACACAAACTATGGGTAGGGACAAAATTATGCTCTCCTGGTCTACATACCATATGCGTTGTACATTTTGGGACCCAGATCTGGTCGTACAAAGTAGCTTGGCAACCTTGATGCCAGATTCAGTCTTCCATCCCTCTTAGTGTACTCTGGGAGAGGAAGGTTCTCCATTAGGTCCTCAAACCTGAAAAGGGCAAGTACCATGTTAGACACTGGCAAAGGCAAGAAGAATACACTGCTAGAACACCAACAATTCTTACAGAGGCCCAGACCCAGAGTAACAAGGTATCTTACCTTGTTGGCATCATGTCTCTAAAATCTTCTCCCGGAGGCCAGTCCTTTAACTTCAGTACCATGGGCTGTCCATCATCAGATCTTAGACGCTCTGAAAAGAAATAGTTTTACTTGGCTTGTATGTTGTTCTATCGCTATTAGTTTGCTTTTCCTATGAAATCTACAGGATTTTTTGGGAGTAAGGGAGGGAAGAATGAAACCTAAATCCATAATGAGAGATCTGGGTTTAAATCTCCTGTTCAGCTATGACATTAATAGTGTCATAAGTTGGGGCAGAGACTACACTGATGTGATAGATAACTTTTCACAAATAATATCAACAAAATTAGGTGGCACTTACTAGAAATGACCTCAAAGCCATCCCAGAAGTCACGCACTTTCACATCTGAGATTATGGCACAGTTCCTACAATTGACCAGATCTACATCCTGATCTCCAAATTCTTGACTAAAGGCCTCTGGTTTCCAGAGTTCAGGCTTCAGCTTCTTATGAACACCAGAAACTAAAACAGGCTGTGAAAAGAAAGAGGAGGTATTATTCCAAAATGACAATTCGCAGAAGGCATTTTATTTTTTATTTACTAATTTATAATCTTTCATAAAAATATAGCCAGACAAAATGAAAATAAGAAACCACTATGTTTCCAGTATTATTCGTTAAAAAATTTCTGGTCTGAAAATGTAAAAGATGGAAATGTTGGCAAAGGACCAAGCTGTTGTCATTTTGTTTTTAAAAAATGGATTCGTAAATGATGGACTTGTTCAAGAAGAAAAACAACAATAATTTCTGCAGGAAGGCTGCAACTCAGATAAACAAAATGAACATATATTCTCCACTAATCCTCTGTATATTTTACTTGGCTGCCTTAAATAAGTTATAAGGAGGGAGCGTTCAGAATTAGTAGACCTTTTAACAGCAGCAAAAATAATTACAGGCACCAACAGAAACAGAAGCAACTATGGAAGTCACTGATTGTATGAAACAACAAAACAGAGGTAATAACAGATATGCTCTGGTTGCTAAGATATCATTTTGTATAAATACAATATAAAAAAGAAAAATTAAATAATGTAAATTCAAATTAGGTAGGTAATACCTTATAGTGATAAATTTTAAGACTATTATATGTTATTATAGATTATGTATTTCTAATATTTTGGTAGGTTTCGTAAATTTATATATGGATTAAAAAATCAAAGTCCAACTTCTGTGCTAAGAAAAGCTATTCTAGTTTTATACAAATTGAAATCTATGGGCTGATGACCATCTTTTGAGAATACCCAATATATTTACCTTTTTAACAGAAGCACTGAATTCAAAGCTTCTGGCTGCTGGAAATCCTGGTCAACCCAGCCAAGTTCTGAATGTTCATCAGGCATTATCCATATTCTATCTAGCTCAATTTCCCAACCATAAGGGCCCAAAACTTGTTGCTGTAATTTAACTGAATCCCAGGGTTCTAAGGGTATCACGTCCTATTCCAGAAATGAATTTTTGTGCTTGTATCACACATAGACGAGTGCCATTAACTGTGTTTTGTCCTTCAACCTTAAACTACTAACAAAGTCTGCACCAACATAAAGGTAAAGGTAAAGGTACCCCTGCCCGTACGGGCCAGTCTTGATAGACTCTGGGGTTGTGCGCCCATCTCACTTAAGAGGCCAGGGGCCAGCGCTGTCCGGAGACACTTCTGGGTCACGTGGCCAGCGTGACATCGCTGCTCTGGCCAGAGCCAGAGCCAGAGCCGCACACGGAAACGCCGTTTACCTTCCCGCTGGTAAGCGGTCCCTATTTATCTACTTGCACCCGGAGGTGCTTTCGAACTGCTAGGTTGGCAGGCGCTGGGACCGAGCAGCGGGAGCGCACCCCGCCGCAGGGATTCGAACCGCTGACCTTTCGATCGGCAAGCCCTAGGCGCTGAGGCTTTAACCCACAGCGCCACCTGCGTCCCCATCTGCACCAACATAATTATCATTAAATAGCTGCTAGTTTGTTTTAAGTACAATGAAAATCTTGCCACAGGCAGAGAGGATGTCCACACAAACTTTTTATTTACCTGGCCCTGTTTCCAACACTCCCTGAAGATCTTCCAGTTGTTTTTATTGCTGGGGTCATGGAGACACAAAAGCCTTCCGTCACAGAGCCAAGAATGGGAAGTGTGTGGGTCCAGCACATTTAATCCCATTACCATCTCTTTCACTTCTTTCTGAGTATCAGCCACGTTGCTTGCTCGCTTGGCAGCATCAGACGTCTTCTTATTTTCCACCACTGAGGCAATAATATGATCAAGGAAATTTGGCAAGCTGGCCTTATTCTTAGCACCCTAGAAGACACAAATCCACATAGCAACCCAAGTCTTGGGTAAAGAATTAGAATATACTGCCTGTGCCACAGATTCTGATCTTTCAACTAACTAAACACTTTCTAGAAAAGTTAGCACACTAAAGTGGCTAAAACAACGCCAAGGAATTAATAACAATGTGTTGAACCAAAGGGGAACTGTTCCAGAAGCTCTGCAAACGCCATCTTGGTAGTCAAGATAACACCACAGTTAATTGGTAGTTGTTGTAACAATGAGCTCATATATGTTTATATTCACTTGCTTTGATAGAAGCTAATTGGCTTGTTCATCTGTGGGCTTGGGGCCAGAAAGGGGAACTATCTGTAAGATTTGGATATTTGCCACTTATGCCCTCATCTGCTCAGGCGAAATGATGGGAAGTCTTGGCCGAAGTGCTGGTGAATAAAGAATGTATAAATGTTTGCTTGGGTGTGGATTACTCATGACAACCTCTCACTGGGTCTGTAAAGGCTCCACTGTATGTCTACATCTCCTTCTTATAATAAAGTACCAGAACTGATCACTCTGGCATTTTCAAAATCTTTCTTTGGTATACTTGAACCAAACCACTCCCACGAACCCCCCTTTGGGCCAGTGGACAAACAATAATATGCCTAAATAAATCTTATTTTGAAAAGTTCAGTACTGTATAGGTTTTCCTACCTAAGAAAGAGATCACACCACTTTAAAGAAGCAACTATCTATACCTCTAAACAAAAATAGTATTACTTACAGTGGAAGCTCCAGAAAAGACAGGAGGAAAAGGGATGCCTGTATCAAGTGAAGCCTGAGGCAGCTTTCCAGGCCCGGAGTTAAGCAAATCGCGAAGACTGGAACCTTCTGTCTTGTTGCTTGAGGCAACTGGGCCCAATAAGAGACTATTAAAAAGCTTTGGAGTTAAAGGGGAGGCCTTTGCATTGGAGTTGAAGGAATCCAATCCAAAAGGTGATTGAGATTCTTTATTGAGCACTGACCTCAGTGATCCAGCTTCTGTAAAAAAGCAAAAAAGGCACCATGAGAAGACATATATTTCCGCGCCCCCCCCAAAGGAAGTATTTTGACAATCACAGAGGAGGGAAGTGAGGTTATGAATTGTAACAAGAGATTTCATAAGCTCAAACTTATCATAACTACTGCTACAATATTTATGAGTACAAAACAAGTAAGCCAAAATAGCAGTTGTAATTAGAAAAAGATAGGAAGGATGAGAGGAAGGAGAAAATAAAATATTGCATAAATACTAATGTGTATCTTTGGACATTCTTCAACTGTAGATACAATTCTTGTAATCATAAGCAAGAGACTTTGTGACTGCTTTTTTAATCAGCATGGAATGGAATGTCTTAATGTCAAAGGGCCAGTGTTTTATGTGTGACCTTCAAAGGTTTAGATATGCTCCAGCCGGCATCAGTTTAAATTTGTTAGGACACAAATCTTCCAGAAGATTTACAAAAAAATCCTAGTAGCTGTCCAGATACCAGCCACTCATACATTTGATCATTAAACACATGAGAAAAAAATGCAGTAAGGAGGTCTCAGTATGAAATCCAAGCAAAATAAAACCCAACCCCCACCTTTACACAAGTTCTTTACCAGTTTAAGATGTACTAAGATGGCCTAAGAAATGGACAAAACCAAGTAATTATGTATCAGTTTTACAAAGCCAAAACAGATAGGTTAGTCCAGAATAACTTTGAATCTCAAGGTTGTGAGTTTGGGCCCATGTTGGACAAAAGATTCCTGCATTGCAGGGGGTTAACTAGATTACCCTTGTGGTGCCTTCCAACTCTACAATTCTATGTGAAATGCAGGTGCAATACCACTGTTTGGATAGTTACCAAATTTTCAGACAGGCATGGAATTCCATGTGATATGACTCCCCCCACATTAAATAAATGATGTCAGCACTTGTGAAATTACAACAGATGTTAAAAAGTATTTTTTCCAATGCAGTTGCAGCGTATGTGAAAGGGACATGCTGCATTTGTTTTATTAGTGCTGTAATCTTTTAAACATCCCTGAATAGCTAAGTACCCAAATTTAATCCCTTGGCATGCTTGAAACGTCACAGAACTATCTGTTTGCCATTTGGATTAAGAAAGAGAGATGTCCCAGTGTGGATTATGAACATCAAGAGTATTCAAACAATGTGTCTTGACATGCAGAAAGCAGCCATCTTGGAGTGTCCCTGTTTTTTTCGGTCTTCTAAATTCTCATCTTCAAAAACATCCCTCTCTCTCCATGGTCATAATCAGCTCTCTAGCAAAAATCTTCAGCTCTCCAAGAACTTACCTTTTGTTTCTTCTTTTGCCTTTTGTGTTGCTAAATCTGCAAGCCAATGCAGTGCTGAAGAGGGACTTGTTTCTGGACATAGTGACTTGTTAGGTTTTGTCTCCCCACTGTTACTTGTTCCTTGAGCCTCTGTCTTAATAGGCTCCTCAGCTTTGTCCTCCGTAGCTTCAGACTTAGGAATAACATTAGTGTCCGTCTGCCCTCCTTCTGTTGTCCCTGTGCCACTGGAGAAAGCGCTTTCATTTGCAGGTGTGGATACACTGGGATTCATACTGGGCAGCTGCTGAAACAGAGGATCACACACAGGGAAGTCAAAATGTGGTAACTGAAACTTAAAGTATTTCTTTAAACAACTGAGACAAATGTAAAGTTTTTTTTTTTTTTAAACTAGCAATATTAAGACTAGACACAAGCATGAGACAAACTCAAAATATTTTAAGGGAGTCCATCTTCCCCCCAGTTCAGAAGGGTCTCCCTAACCCTTGGTAGAACATTGGGGTGGAGGGCTGCAATGGAGAATAGTGGGATGGATGACTTAGCTTCCATGAACCCATTACATGAGCTTCTTCTGGATACAAGCCAATATATTGGATATGGAGACCAGGGTACCTTATTATTCTCTCAAATTTCAAAAACAAACAAAAACATTTGACACTAACAGGTTGTGTATATTCCAAACTGAGAAAAAAATAAACATTCCACTGGTAGACACACTATCTGAGGCCATGTAAAAAGGCAAAATAAGTATGAAATACCACACCTTTAGTAATGGCTGTTTCTTTATAATCTGCATTTTCATTAACATGGCACTTCAAATTCCACAAAACAATAGCAAATAAATATTCCAACACACAAAATACCAACAACTCTTTTCAAAAACAACAGCCCAGGTCAGGATGCCTAGAAGAAGTGGACAATTTCTAACAGGATCACATAACAGATTTCGGCCATAATAAAAGTTCACATACCTGTGAAATTCCATTGGTGACGGCAGGTCGCAGCACAGATTTATTCTGCCGATTAATACATGGACAGTTGGCTTTAATTCCCCATTTGCCACGGGCTGCATGAACCATATCTCCAATACTATACAGTGCTGAAAAGTGAGAAACCTCAGTATCAAATTTTGTAACAAGATCTGAAAGTCTTAAAATGCAAGGACCGGTATCTTCCTGCTTACAGCTGAAATGGTAGATCTTCTAGGCTTTTTACAAGTGTGAACCTATGTTTAAGAGTATGGCTTTTAGGCTGGGAAGGGAGACCCTCTGTCTGCATAAAAATCATTACCTTTGTTGTGACAATACTATTAATGGCACTAATTGTTAGGATACTCTCTTTAACAACTGCCTCAAGTAGCTTTAATAACCTCATAAGCATCCTTGTAAGCGATGAAAACTCTGCAACTGCAGATGCACACTTGTTACAAAAATGCATTCAAATAATGAATCCACCTGGCTCGATCTGATGGCAAAAACAAACTACGACCTAACAAGAACCTAGCAACAGTCATTACCTCAGGCTGTAAGAGAGGGAGTGAAGGGAAGCAGGATCCTTTAAAGCTCAGCTTAGAAGCCAGCACCATTAGGCCGCTGCTTCCACCAACTATTGTAGCAGAGAGGACGACAATGAGGGAAGCAGAGCCATGCCACTGGCACAGCTAAGAGAGCAGCAACTTTTTGCTCCTGTCAGCAAACTGTTCTCCATTCCTGCTGATTGTGATAAGAAATTTGTTACTATGAACTCATGCCCAAGGTTGCTGTTCTCCTCCTCCCTTCAACCCTTTCCCCTTGTCTTTTAGATTGTAAGCCTGAGAGCAGGGGCCATCTTATTATGGGTATTTGCAAGATCTGGGAACCTTTGTGGCTGAAAAGCGGGATAAAATCTGTCAAAGAAGAGAGACATGATAGGACATGCAAAATAGGTTCACCTGTGCCAGGGATTATCTGTGTTGGCATGAGATTCTCTGGTTCATGCGACTGTCCCTTTGCACACTTCAACCATGAAAAAACCTCTTCATCACCAATCTCCTCTGTCTCTGAAATAGAAAGACAATTAGATCGTTTAACTTTTCAAATGCTTGCTTGCATGTTCCAGTACTACAACGGCTTCAAACTAATAAATTCAAAGGTGGCAAGTTTTGCTGAGCACTCTCTTCATAGTCAAACAAAACATGCAACAGCCGTCTGTTGTGGTGCTTAATGTGCTACTAAAACCCTTCAGAGACAGTCACAGCTGGATGGGCGTTTCAGTCCAAAACAGCTGGAGGGCTAATGAAGGCCGTGCTAATGGAAGGTGTGTCAATACAACAACCGTTAGGTATGCAAGATTAAAACAGGAACACACAAACCTAGAATCAATATTCTGTCCTATTTCCACACTGGAAGATGTTTTTTCAAGCTCTGTTGAAACTCTCCACAACTCCTTTCAGTAATGTGTTTGTGCATCTATAATCTGTATGTGTATCAATAATGTGTATTTGTGCAGCCTTGTGCTTGCTTTTCCGCTAGTTTTTCACATTACCTCTTAAAGATGGAACATCCTGCCTCAAACATTATATTCATTTTCCTTTTTACAAAAGACATAATAGGTTGGGACAGTTCACAGCACAAAATAGAAAAATCAGACAGAAACCCTTGTTCCCATCTGTCCTAAGTCAGCACACAGTTCCTGTTTTAGTTTCAAAGCATTGAAAGGGCTTGCATTCTCTAATGAAATAAAAACTACCCCACCAAGGGCTCCAATTTTACTAGCAAAAGCACACCTAGAGCATTGCAAAATTATGCATGACCAAGTATTGTTATATGAATCACAACCATAAAGCCTTTTGTAACCTATTCAGAAGTTATTTTCCTTCAGAACTGTCTCCAGGGAGGCTGGGTGAGAAAGACTTACACACCTCCCCCTTGCTCCCCCACCCAGTAAAGAAACATGAAATGGAAGAACCCAAAGTTATTTCAATACAAGACCTTCTTAGCTCCTGGCTGATGGGTCTGTAATATCCCAAACCTTGGGTTTTTTAAATGGTAATACCTGACACTTGGAAAATAACTAAAGGCCTACTTTAGCAACTCGCAATTAGATGCCATGCTTTACTCCAAAGGTCAACTGTGTCACATTGAAAGTTCCTTAAGAATGCATTGGTGAATTCTTTAAGCTATTCCTAGTGCAAGATTAGGAATTTTACCTGCGATTCCCTATGTTCTTCCTTATTCCAACTGTCCTCATTCTACATGATGATCCTATACATGCCATCCCTGTTCTTGAAGGCATGGCTAAGCTCAACATAGAAGGTAATTCTGTATTATGCTGCCATGAGGAAGCAGGAAGATGAAGCAGCAGCCGAGGAAATTAGGCCAATACTCTCAATCCATATAATCTTTTATCTTATCTAGCAACTCAGCAAACTGATCACTTAGCCTTCACACAGAACAACTCCCCCCCAACCCTACCACCAAAAGCAGAACGCCCATCTAAACTTTACAGCATTCTTGGACAAATATCAAGTACTCACCACTGCGTGGACGGCTTTTTCTGAGACGGTAACAGTCCAGACACACCCCAAAGCCACATTTGCGACAAACCCAGTGAATATTGAACAGTGTTGTTTCACATACATCACACATCTCCCTCACTCCGCGTACAGCTCTTTTCCAGGCCACTTTCTCTATTAAAATAAATAAAATCAAGGAGGCATATGTTAACAGATTATACATTAGAACCATGCTGTAAAGTTGGTTTACAACAATTTCCTGGTTTTACAATAATTTATTAAAAGTTGTTCAAATTCAAAATGAAAACATGTGTCTGAGAGAAAGAAGTGATGGTGGTATTGAGAGACAAGAGTTTGAGAAACTCAAGAAAAAGCCTCTTTGAATGCATGGATCACACATCTACAGTATTGGATTCAGGATAATTCATGCAATAGTTCTGGAGACATTTTTTGGGGGGGGGAGGTGTTTCCAAGATGCAGCGATGGCCACCAACTTGGATGTTTTTAAATGAGGACTAGTCAAATTCATGGAGGGTAAGGCTAGCTGTGGCTACTAGTTATGAAGGCTATGTTCCACCTCCACTGTTGGAGAAAACATATCCCTGAATACCAGTTGCATACAAGTGGAGAAAATGTTGTTGTACTCAGGTACTGTTTGAGGGCTTCCCACAGGCATCTGTTTAGCTAATGTAAGAACAAGATGCTGGACTAGATGGGCCTTTGGCCCGATCCTGCAGGGCTCTTCCTATACTCTTATTGCCAATTTTTAAGAGATTCCTTTATATGAAGACTTAAGGAAATTACTCACGCCTAGTTACATAAGAGCATATAATGTAAAAATGGGACTTAAGAAAATTGGTCCTCTAACAGATTAGTAGGCCAAGGTTTGATTTATTAAGACATTTTCATAAATTCCATGCATTCCAGAGAAGTGATACGTAAAAGAAAAATGAATATCACTATCCTTTAGATCAGAGGTTTTAAAGCTTTTTCAGTCCACGGCCCCCTTGACCAGTTGCATTCTTCCTGCCCTGTGGGGCTCAGGAGCCCAGTTATGTGACCCCTTGCCTGAAGAGCTGGTAGCCTCTCACCTTTTTTTGAACACCCTCCCTTGTGGAGTGGTCCCTTAGTCTCCTTCCCTCTCTCCTCTCCTTGGGAGTCCTCTGAGCAGCCACAGCTACTGCCCCTGGTCTCTGAGCTGCCTTCCCTGCTCGAAAGAGAGGCGCCTCCTCACACTGCCCCACAGGGGCCTAGAACTTGTCTGTCCATTCCCAACAGCAAGGGCTGGTGGACTGGCTGGCTTGCTTACTCCGAGGCCACCTCAACTTCTGGCAACCAGCACCCCCTGACTAGCCCCAGAGGCACCATTCACCTGCGGAGCTTGTAGCCAGGACCGCTGCAACAAACAGCTGAGCAAGCTTTTGGGAAGCAGAGACGTGAGACAGCGTCAGAGGAGAGAGGGAAGGAAAGAGGGATAGAGACCAGTGTTGCCCGCGGCACCCCTGACCATCATTTAAGGCATCCCAGGGGGCCACGGCACATTGGTTGAAAACCACTGCTTTAGATCATTGGCTGGACAAAACTAGTATGTGAGAAAGAGGCCACTATCCATTTCCAAACTCCACAAGGGCAACTCCATTGGCTATTCAACACTTGCAGGTATTCAAATACTTGCAGAATAAACCATAGAGTAATGGGTTGGGTATATTTTCTTCAATAATCGAGTTCCAGTTACACACATGGATTAAAAGAAAACACCAACTTACGGTGTGGTTCCACCATCATCATTGCCTCTTTCTCAGACATAACTAACTGACAAAACTGGTCTCCAACATTGGCCAGGATGTATTTGGAGGTTTCCAGGTCAATTCCCTCTGCAGGGGCAGTAGACGGGATCCACAAGCTCAAAGCGTCAGTGTCACTCTGTTGGGGGTTCAAGAATCCCTCCACTCGTAGTATACCCTTCCGAGTAAATATCAGCCTGAAACAAAACAATGAGCTAGTTAAAAGAGCACATTAGCTACAATCTCTTCAAAACACAAATGAAATGGAGGTTTCCTCCATGGCTATTCTTTAGAACTAGTACAATTAATAGATTTCTTCCTGAAGACACGGTGCTGTAGAAACCTTTGTTAGAAACTATCATGAGAGGCTGGTTGGCTTAACATCTGTTCTGGAAAAAACTGGTAGACAGCATTTCTAAAAGATAAAAATTACCAAGCATATTAAAGAGCAAGTCTTCCTGAATAACAAGCATGGCTTCTGCAAACTAATCTTTTAGAATTATCTGACAGTGCCAATAAGCACGTGGGGCAGGATGTGTCCAATTCCACTCACTTTCAAATAAACTTTTGATAAAGCCCTACACCAAAAACTATTGAGTACCAAAGCAATAATGGGATTAAAATGACAGATCGTATTATGGTCCAGTAACTGGTTAAAGAGCAGAGAATAAATGGACAGTGGACTTGGAAGCAAGTACTCTTTACAAACAAAGTGGGGAACTCTGAATTTCAAAACAAATTGTCAAATTGTCACCATTTCTTTCAGAGAACATATAAACTACCATAAAATGGTTAGTCCTTGGTCAACACCTCACTCACTCTCTGCCTAAACAGCTCCTACCCCCCAAATGAGTGCATTATCTAGGCTAGTCTTAACTGGAAATTTAACGTGGGACTTTCTGCATGTACAACTATTGAGCAATGCTCTCCCCCTGCCTCTGAGGGATTCTTAAAAACAAAACAAAAAGAGGCAATATTGTTTAGGATGCACAAACATTATAATCAACTATTTTCTTTATTTTGCATACCGCCATTTTTAGAAGGCAAAATTCTTAATAATAATTACTATTTTCCCCACGCTTTTCTTCATTAGATCACAAATGAGTTAACAGATACTCAACAGCACAAGAGAGAAGTATGGTTTAAAGCAGGGTATGCATCACCATGGGTTTTATGAATCCATGATCTTTTGCCACTTCAACTAGTTCCAAGCCAGTTTAACCAAATTTCTGTAACACTGACATCCTGCCAAGCAACTTAGTCTTTTATATTTATTAGTGTCTTATACAATTAACATCCTTCATGAATGCACACTAAAATCTAAAGCTTTGTGAGGCCAGACTCATATGGTTTCCAAAATGCCTGCATATAACCCTCTTTTGAAACAGATGTCTATTTTTCAGAATGGATTTCTTAAATCAAGGTGCTTTTAATATGCAGCTTAAATCATCAAGAAAAAATATGGATGTAGATCATGGTGCTGCATTCAACTAAATAATTGCATGGCTGGAACAGCTTCCTCAACCACAACAGAGCTTTCCTCCTCCTTCCTGCACCACACCCAGATCTGCTCCAGCAGGTTGGGGGAAGCGTCTGTGTGTGCAATAATTTAGCTGGACACAACCCAACTAAATACAAGCATTTCCAGAATAAGAGTACACACCTATCATTTGGTATAATAAGCAACACATCTTGTTTTGTAGCTCATACTCTACAGTACTTAGTACTATCTATGAGAATAATTCAAAGTCTCTGGTCATGCAACCAACATGCCTTTTGTATCACACAATTATATCAGTTTAGAGAAGGGGGTATATTTTGTCATTAATAGGTTTCTGTTTGGTTTTCTGCTCGCATGCAAGCAAAACTGTTAACTTAACACAAGAGACACAATCCAATACAGCTGGGTATGTTGGTCCATGGACCAATTCCCCAGAACATTTTAAAAGTAAGGGGGGTAATTACTATGGATTGTATCCAGTTGGAGGCAATTTCCCCTTTCTCCTGCACCCTCAATCCTCCAGAACAGATTGGGGGTGGTGCAGGAGAGCTAGTGGAGGGGGGGGAATAATAAGAAATCACCCCCCTCCTTGTTCCCCGAAGGACACCTACATGAGATTAAAGAGTCTCCTATCAGTGGAGGCCTATTAGATACCACTATAAGAACACCATCTCTCTCTGTAACAGGGAAAGTAAATGTTCAGATTATCAGATAAGAACTCAGTATTTTTTAATTGTCATAATAATGCAGTACCTATAGTATAATGCTTGCTTGCCTCAAAAATAAAGTATTTCATCTCATGGTTTGTTCTATGATATAGAAAAGCAGGTTTTAATTCAGTATGCCTGACAGAGTATTGGATTGAGTTTTAAGTGTAAAATTCAACAAGTTTGTTTAAATGATTTCATAGTAAAATATGAATGAAAGGTTTTTTAAAAGTGAAATGTACCTGAAATTTTAAAAATATATCTAAAAAATCATATTTAAATTAAAAATCCATCTTTGTTTTTGCTTTTAAATATTAAACTCTTGCTTTAAATGGTCATCATGTTATTCTGGTGCAATTTTACAGGCCAGTTTCCAGATGATGTGTAGAACTGACTACCCTGGAAGGTGGTGGATTCTCCACTGGAGGTTTTTAAACAGAAGTCTGTCAGGGATTTTGTAGCTGTGATTCCTGATTGCAGGGGATTGAATTCTACAATTCTATGATTCTAAGAAAAAGCACCAGGTGGACAGAAGTGCCAGTCGGTTCAGAGATCACTGCTCAATGGAAAGTTTTATGAGTGCAAGGAGCCCTCAGAAGCTACAACAGAAATTGCAACTGTCATTGCAGAAAGGATGTACAATTTTGAAGAGATAAAATTACTTAGCATTATCTTGCCATTAAAATATTTAAAAGCCAAGTGACACATTAACCAGCAACAAGCACAGTATACCAACAAGACATGCTCAGGGAGCTTTATTACCTGCGGAAGTGGAAGAAGCGACAGGCTACAGTGGAGTCGTCCTGCTCCTGCTCCTTGAACTTCCGGTAGCGTTCCAACCGACACTCCCGGCACTTGTGCAGATGAGGGGCTACGTTGATACAGGAGCCATCTTGGAGGAATGCTTCCCCTGATTGCTTCAGCTTCCTCACCTTACTCATGTCTTTCAGTACAGACTGGCCAACTATGAAGCAAAGTTAACAATTAGAGGCATTCAACAGAACAACAGAGGGAAAGGATGTCAAGTTCCAAGTAGTACTTATTTAATGCTGACTCCTATAGAATGTAACACTGTACCGATGTTAGGTTTGATAGACAGCAGGACTGGACTTGTCTGTACTTGACATTTGTGACCTGGGCATCAGCATAGGGGCCTGGGCATGCAAGCCTGATACAGTTAATCTCTACATATCAAAGACAGTGCTTCGATCAGGCCTACATATTTACACGCCTTTCAACAAACATAAGGTAATATGCAGTTAAGTGAAATTCAAGTAACTTATCCATTGATTCAATGGGACTACTCTGTCCACATTTTTCAATGGCTGTATTTGAACTGAGTAAAGTTGGCTATCACTCCTAATTTCAGCCAGGCAAAAGCAGGAGCAGGCATGATTCCACTCCCACTTTGCATTTAGTCTTTTCCCATAAAAAAAAGTCTGCATGGGACTTAAGCATTCATACCAAGGGTTCCTAAACTTGCTCTAAAGTATCAATATTAATTAGGGGTTTCAAGATGCAGAAACATCTAGTCACATTAGTACAGTAGCATACACTGCTGTGCTCCCTAAGCAGTCCTTCTAAGTTAACATTCAGTTCATACATGTTACTTCTGCCAGCAACCAGATTGTATCCATTTATAATTTCCTGAAAATAGGGGAGTAAATGTTTTTCTATAATGTGAAGAGTGCAAGATAATACTTTCACCCAAAAAATGAACTGCAAGTACATGCAGACAGATGTAAGAATCTCAGGTTGGTGGTGTGTTCTTCTGATGCCTTGCTTCTGACTACATGCACAGAGGACATATTTGACAGGTCACACACCACATGGCTGACCACACAGATAATATGGAAGTACAGAACAAAAACCAGCCCTCCTTCAGCCTTCCTCAAATAACCCTTCCTTTAAAGCTGTCACCTTTCAGGGGCGCTGTGCGAGGCCTGCCCTTAGGGGTTTGTTTCCCTTTTCCTTTGCCCATTAGTAGTTCCGCATTCCGCTCGCCATTAGGACCCAGTTTCCCAATCAGATGCTCTGGGATTCCCTTCAGACAAGCTTTGGTGTGCAGCTGCTCCTCAGAATCACTCATATCCGAGAGGTCGCTATTAGTACTGGAATCAGAATCCTGCTTAGACGGCATGCTCCGCTCATCTAGAGAGAACCTTTTCACAGTTTCAAAGGGGTTTTTGTTCTCCAGTGCCAGCTCTGCCTGTGAAGAGAAAAAGCCAGCCGGATGTCTGCCAAACACATTAGAAAAGGTTTTCATAAGAGGATTGTCCTGCTGCCCAGGCCCAACAGATGGCTTTTCTTCTGTTGGGCTGGAGGAGAGCGTGGGCATTTCAATAGGTTGTGTCAAGCTTCCGATAGGTGAGGTGGAACGGCCATTCCCCAGAGTAGATGAACTCTGAACACCGGGAAAGCGAGTTGAAGTAGGTGCACTGGACAGGATCTTGGAGGAATCAGTCGTTATAAACAAGCTTTTCTTTTTAGCTAAAGAGTCAGCTCCAGTGTGCAAATCTGGCCAGCCAGAAGCTGCCTTGGAACCAAGAACTGAAGAAGGAGTAGCAGTTGCTCCCGGCTGAGATGAAGAGGCGAAGCTGCTGAAAGGACTGAGTTCTGATTTTTCTGAAAATGCCAAGAAAGGGTTTGAGGGCTCCTCTCGTGAGAGTTTTGGGGGTTGCAAAAAGAGATTCTCGTGATTTTCTGGAGGTCGAGTACTCATAATGTTTCGAGGGAAAGCTGGAGTAAGCGTGGGCATAGATTCCGCTGGCAGTTTCCGGTCCACAGAACTGCCCAGTTGAGTCCCAGCTGTAGCTTCTCCTGCAAGAGCTTTACCTTTGCAGATGCCTGCACTCAGGCTCTCTGAATTTTTTTTTAACGAGTCCTGACTAGCGGGCTCTTCAGCCAGGTTCTCTGACAAGGCTGTGAAGTAGTTGCTGGAGGGAAGATTCTGGGACATGCACTGAAAAAACAAGTTATTTGATAAATCAGAGTCTTTCTGGACCTCATGACCAGTGCTACTACCAAATGGAAATCCAACAGGCTTCTTCTCTGGAGCTATTACTCCATTGGACTGGCTTCGCCCGCTGTCAAACACCACAGGTTGGGAACCAGCTGAGTGTGCCACTCCAAACCCTGATGAAGCCAACATTGAATTGGGGGAAATCTGAAACAAAACAGGAAACCAGTCAGTTGTTCTCCTCTCCCAAGAGAGGACAAAACACTTTCCCAAAGCCTGCTTTATTTTCCCCAATATACTGCCTTTGCAGTATCTCTTGGCAGCTTGTTCTTTATCAGAAATATACATGTTGCACAACAACAGTCGAGGCATGAGACAAAATGCCCAGATTCTGCAGGCTGCCCAAATTAATTTAAAACTTTCAAAATTTAAAATGAGTTTATTGTATCTCTGCAAACCTTGCTTCAAAATGCTAACAAGAATGGGTATAATGGAAAAGAAAAACAAATGAAATTCAATAATTTTAATTCAATTTCTAAAATGTTACTCTAAAATGGCAACATGTGTATCAAAACAACCATTCCGAAATTACTGACTGCTCCCTCTAGGGCAGGCTACCATCTTATGGCCCCTAGGTGTCCCAGGACTTTGCAGATCTCCCTTTATGTGAGGAAGAGGGAGAGTTATGGGTGGGGCTGCCTTGCAAGTGTCAAAAATTCCATGGCTGTCATTCATTTGCTTTTGCTCTGATGGCAGAGAAAGCAAAAAGGGGGTATTCGAGGAGTGTGTTGCAGGTGGACTGGGGGAGGCTTTGGATCCCGACATGCCCCTGAAACAGGACAAAAGTACATTACCCCTGAGGCTAGCGTAGTTATTGTGCCTCCCAATGGTCCCAAAAGCAGGAAAAATCATTTTTTTAAAAAGCCTCTAGTGGAGGAGGAAAAAAAGAGGAATGACACTTTCCCCTTTTCTGCAAAGCCCAGCAGGGCTTTGGATTTGGTGCTTTGTTTGCCTTTGAGTCTCTCTCCCTTGACCAAGTAGGATTGTTTTGCCTGTCTATAGAAGATTAAAATATAAACACATTGATCTCTCTTGTTAAGTTTAGTTGCCATATTTTCCCCATGAGCTTCCCCCCGTAGCTATAGAAATCACTTTTTTTTTTGGGGGGGGGGGTGTTCTTATGGACAATAAAGATATACTAAACCAGAGGCTATGAATTCAAGTTTTCTTTACTGTGAAACCCAGCACCCTTTCCCTAATGTATAAATTTGGAGAGGAACACACTGTACACTGAGCAAAACTTAAGACCCTACCAGATCACAAGTCTGCAGTCGTAGTATTCCACATCCTGCTAGATGGCCACATCAATCATAACAGGTAAGGATGTCAAGTCCGCTATAATGCTCCAACTGTACAGCTGTACATAGCCTTAACACAGCTATTCTAAGAGTTACAGCAAGACAAGGTATACAAAGTGCTATATATATATATATATATATATATATATATATATATATATATGTGTGTGTGTGTGTGTGTGCGCGCGCGCGCGCGCTATGTATTATCACTACTCTGCTGACTGTAAATGGCTTACCTCTCCCTGAACAGGCAAATGGCCTGCCTTCTGTTTTTCTTGTCCAGTAGCTGCTGACATGCCAGCATCTGGAATCCGCACAGTAGCTGGCGTTGGCCCAGCTGTAGCAATAATGGCAGGAGCAGGCACCTGGACTTGGCTGACCTGCTCTAATGATTTTGCCATTTCTTGGTTACCACTGCCACTCAGCAGTGCCTGGGAAGCAGTTGAAGACAAGGAAGCAAAGGGCATAGGTGGCTCACCACCCACTGGTTCATCCTGGACCACAAGAGTTCGGCCATTCTCCTTGGTGTATGTGGCAAAACGAATACTGCGATTAACTTGAGGGACAAATGGAGGAAGTTGCTTGGCCCTTGGATCCAGAGTCACGTCGCTGCTGCTGCATCCTTTCCAAGCTCCCCTATTTGCCTCACCTCCATCATTCCCATTGCTATCCACTTCACCCCTCTCCTTTAGCTTCTTCGTTGCATGATCACACCCAGTATCGGAAGAATTTTTTCTCCTTCGTCCATCTTTCCCTTCCACACTTTCTCTCTTCTTTTTTCCTTTTGATGATTTTGCTGCCTTTAGAGAAGCTCCCTATAACAAATAAAAGCACATATCACTACAAAGAAGAAGCCAGTGCCAAAGGTTTTAAATGAGCCTGGCCATGAAACAATTAATACATTGCTTTAAACATCAGGGGCTTAGGGGTCAGGTGTCACTAGTATGCTAATGATACATAGTTCTATTTCTCTGTAACATCTGAAACAGAAGAGGCTGTGCAAGAGCTCTGGACCACTGCCTGGACTTCGTTGTGGGCTGGATGAGGGCCAACAAAATGAGTTGAATCAAAGCAAGACAGAGGCACTATGAGTGTGTGGCTCCCAAAACCAGATAGTTCATCAGCTGCCTGCTTTGGATGGAGCTGTATACTCTAAGAGGAAGGTTCACAGTCTTGGGGTGCTCCTGGATCCATCTCTGTCACTAGAGTGTCAGGTGACCTCACTGAGTAGGAATGCTTTTTACCAGCTTTGGCTGGTAAGACAGCTATGGCTGTTTCTGGACCAGGATACGATGATCACTGTAGTCCACACACTGCTATCCTCTATTATAGTGGTACCTCAGGTTAAGAACTTAATTCGTTCTTGATGTCCGTTCTTAACCTGAAGCACCACTTTAGCTAATGGGGCCTCCCCTGCCGCCGCGGGGCAGCTGCGCAATTTCTGTTCTCATCCTGAAGCAAAGTTATCAACCTGAGGTACTATTTCTGGGTTAGTGGAGTCTGTAACCTGAAGCGTCTGTAATCCGAGGTACCACTGTACTGCTATGCCTCTGGGTAGGGCTGCTCCTAAGGTTGGCCCAGAAGCTGCAGCTACTGCAGAATGCAGTGACTTGACTGCTCACTGGGGCTGAATTGGCACTAGTTGCCAATTAGCTACTAGGCAAGGAGCAAGGTGATGGTACTGGTGTGCAAAACCCTATACAGCTTGGGACCAGGATACCTAAAAGATTTATAGCACGATAGTATGCATACCTACTCATTCATAAGTCCCTTGAATTCAATGGAATTTACTCAGCTTAAGTCTGTAACGGACTGAAGCCTTAACTGGGAAATCAAACTAATAGCTCTATGAAAATATAGATACATTTAAGACAGCTGTCATAATGTTTTTGAGATGAGATCTTTAAAACATTATTGCTAATATAATGACCTGGTGCAACACAGTATGTGTACCTCGTTCAGTGCAGAGGTGTCCATCACTACATGAATCAGTCGGGGATCCACTGACTTGATTTCACCAGTCTGATTTTTGTGGGCAACAAAGGGGGAGAGGGAGAGAAGACAAAGTCAATCATAAAGACTGGTAAGATACTGATCATAAAAGCAGCTTCCCCAATGTCCCTCTTCACCTGCCTTTTCCCTGCAAGCTGTGCTCCCATTCCATATCCCTTCTCATCTTCAATCTTATAAATGTAACTGAAGTAATTTTACATAACTTATTCCATTTTAATAGTACATACATTTTCATGGTTGCAAAAATGATTTTGGCAAAATATGGAACGCAATCTTTTCTTTAAGGAGGACTTGTAAAAGAGCCTGGCTCTATAAGCTTAGGAGACTGGTAATAAATGTAAGATGGTAGAAAGGCAGGAGGTGATGTTTGTACTTTGAAAATGATGCATTCCCTAACCATTAGGATATTCCACTCCGACTGCTTTTCTTGGCTGCAACTATAAAAGACTAGAATTTGCTTAAATGCTGAAAACTGTCAGAGTTCTGCTCATGCTGAGTGTGCTTGTATTAAATGTCACAGTCCACGCAACATAACTAAGACCATGTAAATAACTGTTGGTAGCTAAATGAAGAAAGGAAATCAGGCATCAAGAAACCACAAGAAAAGCTTCACACCTCAGTCAAAACCACCTCCATCAGACAGGTGATAGGATCTTGACAGCTCACAACAGCAGAGACCCAGCTGTTTTCCTCCTCTGGCTGGTACACCTTCACTCTTTGACCTTGGATGCTGCAAGGACCTGGGAAAGAACCCCAAGCGAGAATGCTATCAGCCAAACCAGTGCCACTGCACCAAGAATTAAAAGTGAGCATGGACTTAAAGCATTGGTCTCTTAATGTAACACACAAATAAAGCTTTATTAGGATATGCTTTGGTACAAGGGATAACAAAAGTAATCACCACAATACTGTGGAGTTCTGTGTCTTCATTTACATGTCTGTTTCTAAAATTCCAGCAAAGGGTGGATATGTTTATTCTGAATTTAGTTACGTCATATTGGAAACATATAACTCAAGTGCTAACTTCTTAATGAATTCTTCTTGCTTTTGTTTTTACACCTACAAGTTAACAAACCATTTGTGCAAACACAATAGCTGCTTGATATCTGTGACTACTCCATGAATGCTTGGAGAAAGCCCTCCTTTGCCACAGTAAGTGGCCCAATGCAGCAGGCTAATGAACTAAATATACAGTTACAAACATATGAGAAGATAAAAATAGAAGCAAAACGAGTAAGAGTAGTCAGTTAAATTAAAAACTAGCAGCAGCAAAATACCCTCAGTTCAATAACCTACAGGTCTGTCTGGACAAGGACTCCAGCTGTCAGAAAATGGCCAGAGAGCGGGCTGGGTAGCTGTTCCTAGGAAGGAAAGCAGTTTCAGGGCCTTGATGCAGCCACCTTGGTGCCAGGTACTCTCTTGTATCCCCACCAAACACAAATCCAGTGTTGCCGGAAGGATCTCTCCTTCAGATCTTTTTGCACTGGTATTCAAAGCCTTTTAGGGCTTTCAAATTCATTACCAATGCTTTGAACTGTGCCCAAAAACAACCTGGAATCTAGTGGAGGTGCTCCAACAAGAGGATCACATACTTCTGATCAGAACCCCTTATCAATACTCTGGCCAGAGTATTCTGGATCCCTTCTGTGCTAAACATGTAATACTAGTCGTCAATCGTATAGCTCCAATATGGCATTTGATAGTCATTGAAATTGACTCCTTCAAATCTAAGCCAGTCAGGAACGTTTAAGCTCCTCTGAATAGCTCTCTCCAACTCTTATTTTAATAATATATAACTAAATATAGTCGTTCTTCAATGTCTTTCTTTATTAACCTTTGATTAATAACAACTGTCTTAGTCATTAATTTTTGACTAATGATAGTGGTTCTCCATGGCTGATTCTCTTCTTGTCTCTTGACTTAAGATTAATATAGTTGCTCTACCCTACTGATTTCTTGCATTCCTCTAGCATGCCAGAGTACTGTTACAATAAGGACTACAAACATTTTTTTTGTTACAATAAGGACTACAAACATTTTTACAAACATCTGTGTATCTGAAGAAGTGTGCATGCACACGAAAGCTCATACCAAGAACTAACTTAGTTGGTCTTTAAGGTGCTACTGGAAGGAATTTTTTTTGTTTTGACTATGGCAGACCAACACGGCTACCTATCTGTAAAAGAAAACAGAGTGTTAAGGAAATGAAAATTTAGGAAAAATTGAGCTTTCTCCTTCACAGCAAAGCTCAATTAATTCCTCAGTTTCAAGATCTTGAAATTTCATACGTAACAGACCTATGATAAAGCTGGAACAGGTCTTAGGATCTTAAGAAGCAGCTGTAAGCTGAATATAATTTCCAGGAGAACCAATTAGGTTCCTTAAAAAACTAAAACCAGCTGAACTTACCTCTGCTAAATATCTCCTGAAGCTTCTGATCACTGACCAATGAATTGACAGCTTCCCTCAATATTGGCTGTTGTTGGAGAATTTGGTTCTGACTTTCAGTTGCCATCTGCAAACAATTTTTTAAAATATGTAATAGCTGTTCAAGAACGGGGTAAAAGCATAATTTATATGGCCTAGATTGTTATGATTTCTTTTCCCACTGTTTCTTGATGTTCCTTCCCCATGGTGACAGAATGTATGGATTTATTTCTTAATGTTTATCCTGCATTTAAATTCTAAGGGATTGGTCTACATGAGGAAACATAGTGTACTCAGGCTACTTTTCTACAGCACACACCACTGCATTATAATTTTTATTATTTATACCCCAGCCAGTGCAAATCCCAAAACTACTACATTCCATAATGCAAGATTTTAAAGCCAGCTGGTCTTACATATACTAAATATCTTGGAAGTACTTTGCCTATCACAGAGAAAAACAACTTGCTCAAATTCACATCACACAGAAGAGGCTTTTCCAGCACAAAATAATGTGAGAAGTAGTCCTGAGTGTCAGTTACCTCATCAAAAACTATGAAGGCCTACAAAGCTAAGCTTGGTACATGTAATTGTTTTTCATTTCATTAGCACTAAAGTGCTTTAATTTAAATTCGTAATCTAAAGAACTATTTTAGGCACAACAAGGTGGGATTTTCCCATGCCTTTGTTTTCATTGCAGATCCTCATGCCATATTGCAAGCCACTTTTTGAAATCAAAAGCCATTGACCATGTGTTGTTGTTGTCGTTTAGTCGTGTCTGACTCTTCGTGACCCCATGGACCAGAGCATGCCAGACACTCCGGTCTTCCACTGCCTCCCGCAGTTTGGTCAGACTCATGTTTGTAGCTTCGAGAACACTGTCCAACCATCTCGTCCTCTGTCGTCCCCTTCTCCTTGTGCCCTCCATCTTTCCCAACATCATGGTCTTTTCGAGGGAGTCTTCTCTTCTCATGAGATGGCCAAAGTATTGGAGCCTCAGCTTCAGGATCTGTCCTTCCAGTGAGCACTCAGGGCTGATTTCCTTAAGAGTGGATAGGTTTGATCTTCTTGCAGTCCATGGGACCCTCAAGAGTCTCCTCCAGCACCATAATTCAAAAGCATCAATTCTTCGGCAATCAGCCTTCTTTATGGTCCAACTCTCACTTCCACACATCTCTACTGGGAAAACCATAGCTTTAACTATACGGACCTTTGTCGGACCTTAGTCCTCTTGGTCTAATGGAATTAGCTGTGTAAGTGTTCTGCCTGCTTATTGCCTTGCTTCCCTTTTTGCCTGCTTAACTGGCGTGGAAGAGAATGCTAAAAGCGAGAGAATTCCAGGACCATATTGCTGAAGTCATGATACCTCTACCACATGTACCTCTAACACTGCTAATTGTTGTAACCCACTCTGGACCTTAGGGTGAAGGGCAGGTAATAAATTAAAACTAAAATAACTAAACAAACAAACAAACAAACAAACAAACAAACAATATACCTGGAAGAGACGTAGTCCAGTGGCATCAGACAGGAATCTCAAGTCTCGGTCTACAAGAGACTCTACAGGAACCACAGAACCTAAGCCAAGCTTATCGACCAAGGGAGTGAAAGTCTGTGAATGAGAATAAAAAAAAACGACTGCATGAAAACAGAAGGTAGCATAGTTATTTCTTAAAAGTGCTATTATAACTGGTATTTCCTCACTCTTTTTACCCTCCTTAGATGCTTCCGAGAAAAAGTCTTACTCCATCATCTGCTGAAAGGAATCAATCACTATCTAGCAGAAGCTCAAGTTTATTTCATAACTTGGGTGTTAATATAGATACAACAGCACACCAAGTAACTCTTCAAGTTATAAAGTTTCTAAAACCGTATTATTCAGCTGGATAAAAATCCTCAGCTAAGGTTTAATCTTACATGTTTCCATTTATTAGAATACATTTTCACAATGGCCTAGATAAGAATTACAAGAAACAAAGACACTTGGAAAAAATAGGCCTTGAGACACATAACAAAACAATCCACCATTCAGACTTTGACATAAGGAATGTTTTTTATCAAGGGTAACAAGCTAAATGAAGATACTCACCAACGCAGGCCAGTGCCCAACTGACACTCTAGTTCCCTGAAGCAGAACTGGGTCATTTCGAGGGGCCCAAACAAGAGACCCTTCCAGCATCAAAACGATCACTTCTTCAGCATGAACTTTCACCCAGGCGTGTTGCTTCCAATTGCACCGGTCAAATTCCACAAATATCTGCAACAGATCCCAGAATGGGTTCTTTCAAACACATGTGGGCAAAGTCACAACAATCAGTCAGCAAAATGCTTGTCATGAATAGGGGTCTACAAATATCAGCTTGGCTTACCAGATAAACCTCTACCTGTCCTCACTACAAATTTTATCTTAACCCCACTGCCACCCCTATGACACAAACAAAGGGGGCTTTTGGAAGAGGCCAGGGTCTCTTCAGTTTGGGCTGCAGTGTGGGGAAGAAAAAACAAGAGGTTCCTCTGCACCCCACCCATTTTTTTCTGCTGCAAGGGTGACAAGATTTCACCCCTTTCGCATACAAGGCTTGGGACAGAGGCAGAGTCTTGTCTATATGCATGGAGGTATGCATAAGATAAGAAACAGTGGGGGAGGTGCCTGGCATTCTTATGCAAACTAATGCCAGTGAAAGTAAAATTACACCTCACTTCAGACTCCTGTAATTCTTAAAAGGGCTGGAGGGAGAAGCAACCAATATCTGACTTGCAGAAAACTTTGGAGGAGGACAGAAAAAGTGGGGGAAACACAGCCTGTCTTCACTAAAGCTTCTTGAAAAACAGTAAATGCTTTCCCTCTTCCATCAAGCCCTCTAGCAAACATGGAGGGTTGGAAGAAGATACAGATGGGATCTGGCAAAATCTTTGACTGTGCACCCACAGTCTCCATCCTTCTCCAAAGTGTCCTGTAAATAAAAAAAGACCCCATCTTCGGCTCCATCTCTCTGTGCTATGGAAGACAGGCACTTCTTTTACTTGCAAGAAGCTTAAGAGAAGGCAGAAACAGTAATGCCTATCATTTCTTATCAAAACTGCTCCACTAAGGAGGTGTGCCATTTTCAACTAAGGGTTTAAGAGACACTGTTGACACCCAATTCTGAAACAAAACCATTTGAAGAATAATGTTTGTATACAACATTCCAGATGTAATGTACGTGATGTACCTGATGTGATCACAGGAATGAAACTGCATCTGTCCAATCTTAGATTACAATAACTTAATGCCATATATTTGTTTGTAATTTAGTTCCTCAAGCTACATTAATGTTTGCCCACTGTCACACTGTTTGAAGTTCACTCTGGAAAAGAGTCTACTTGATGCCTGGCGTACCTTCTTCCTCTCTAACATCATCTCCATGCTTCTTCCTGGTGATTTTAACACTCAAGTTGATAATTTCTCTTACTCAGCTGCCTCCCATCTCCTGCCTTTCATCTTCAGCTCTTGACAGACCTCCCTGGACACTACCATGGCCACTCCTGATCATGTCTTTATCTGTGTCTGAACCTGTGTGCAGGCTTGCAGCTGCTCTAGTCCAACCCCTCTCTGATCCAGAGCTGCTATATAACAGTCCTGTTGTATTAAATCTGGAAAGGAAACAATCACCCAGGAGAAATTCTATTCTCCAGGACGTACCATTTTCTAGGGGAGATATTCCACTTTGTATTTATTTTATTTATTAAATTTGTATACCACCCTTCATCCATAGATCTCAGGGCAGTTCAGAACATAAAAATAAAATTGACTCTGCCCCTTTGGGAGTCATGTCACATCTCAACAAATTGTCACCAGCAAGTACTATAATGTTTGGATGAAGGGGAGCTGGAAGGTTTTCACCTCTCTCTGTTGGGTGGGTTAAGATTTTCTGCCTTCAGTAAATGAGAAGCTGGTGGAAGCAAAAGTGGAAGAGATGCTCTAATACCTGCTACCTCTAGTGAGAGATAAAGCATTATTTACTTCTATTTTTGTCCCTGGAAGACAGGAGGGATTAATGGGTGTATGTAGAACACGCAAATAAGGAGCCAGTTGGGTACTTTATTATTGTATTTAGTACAATAATGATCTCTGGGGCTAATCAGAATGCTTTTGAGGGTAATTCAAATTTCCTATTTTCTTCTTTATATTCCCATTTCCCAATCTTGTTTCATTTTATTTTTTTGCTTGGATTTTTATATTTAGATTCCTTAGTGGTTAGTTTCCTGATGTTTAGCTTTATTTGATGAAGTGTCTGTAATGGATTGTTAATGCAAATGTTACATTATTTTAAAAATATTGCCCTGCTCTGTATCCTGATAATAATCCTATATTATCTGAGTTTTGATGAAAAGTTTGCTAAGTTTTGGCTTTTAATTGTTTACTACTGATTATATTATATATTTAGTATTGCTTAATAATTAAATGTATTTATATCCCACCTTTCCATTAAAAAAAATATCAAGGCACTTGGTAGCATCTTCAAAATAGCCAAACAGCTACTGGTAATCCTAACAAGAGTTTTAAAAATTTGAAGATTTTGAAGATAAGATACACAAAGTCAGGGCATCAGCAAAAAACCCAGCAGGTCAAGATCACCTTAACCAGATGGCAGAAAAACAGAAAGAGAGCAGGCAAGACTGACTTCCCTAGGTAGGGAGCTCCTCAGTCTAAGCTGAACCCTCCCACATCCTCACTTGCACTTCAGCTGCTGATGGGACAAAAAGAGTCTCCCCAGCAGATCTTCCAACTGTAACTGCACTGCACACCATTACCCTGGAAAGGGATATGTCCTTATGTCCTCTTTTAGATTATAACATACCATGCTCAGAAATTAAACAAATTGTTTGCCAGCTGCATATTAAGTAAGCCTTTCACTATCACTAAATAATGACAAGGCATGCTAAGCATGTGAAGTCTCTTTGAAAGCATTTTTACTAAAGTAACTTGCCCAATGTAACAATACCTAGATGACACCCCATTATAAATTGTGGTATTCTGAAAACTTGAACATATCTAAGCCTTAATTTCTCATCCTGGTTCCAGTTGTCTCAGACTATCACTCCCACCAACACAACTCTGAAAAGTGTTAAGAAAGAATTATAAAACAGACCACTTGAAAATTGCCAAGAGTTTGGTGCAACACTTAAATTATGTTTCAATTTGTTACAGCAATTATGTAACAAACTACCATGCTATATGATTTTAATTGCATTTTAATTGCTGCTTTTATTTCTTTTATGTTCAGTTTCATTGCATTACAATTTTAATTCCATAGAATTAAAATTGTAATACATTAAAATGCAAGATAATAAAAGCAGTAATAATAAAATCAATATGAATATTTAATGCAAGGGTTCTGCCATCTAGTGCCTTCAACCAAAAATTCATAGATACACGACAGGCCACCTGACTGAAGCTTGATGGTCCATGAACCACAGTTTGGGAACGCCTCAGGAAGAGGAACCCTCAGAGGTCCACTGAAACAAATCTGCAAAACAGTGCAAAACATCACTCATAGCATGTTTGCACATAAAAATCATACAGGGGCCTAGTTCTTGCCGACACAGAAATCAGTATAGTCCAACTATCAGCCCTATATTGCCTACATTGACTTTCTTTCTTTCCCAGCAAGGGGAATAAACCTCTAGGTTCTTCTGCATGCTAAGCATGTGCACAACCAACTATGGCCATTCCCTGTTCAACACTACTGCTACTTCTTTTTCAGCATGTACAGATGCCCCTGTTTGTTCAGTGCAAAAATGTGGACAGAAATCTTGAAAGGGGGTGGTCAATAATATCTGTATTTGACCATGCCATTCCTGGAAAATCTAGTCAGTTATACTGGGACTTTTAATGAGGATTCTACGCAGTGTTATAAACTCAAAATATATAAGCTAATCACCAAATGGCACCACGTATGTTCTAAATCTTCCAACATTCAACTTCACTGGATGTCCATGAGTTCTAGTGTTATGAAGGGATAAAAACTTTGCCATGCCATGCATAATTTTATTAACTTCTTTCATGTCACCAATTCATCGCCTTATCTCTAAATTAAAAGTACTCATAAGGCAGAGGCCCTATGAGCCCACGGCTCCCTTCACCAACTACCTTCTTTCTGCGGCACCCCTGTGGGGCTCAGGAGCCCAGTTATTGTAGAACTTGGGAAAAGTACAGAAAAGGGAAAAATATATCAGGAGACTGGAATATATACCTAAGAGATCACAAGATTTGGGCTATTCAGTTTTTGAAAAAGTTGAGCAAGGGAGCAGATTACAGAAGTGAATAAAATTTGCAAGATATAGAGCAGAGAGGGGAATGTTTCTCTCCCCCTTCTTAAAATATTAGAACCCAGGGAATCCAGCTAAGTGGAACTGTGGGAGAATAAGAATAGAAAAAAGAATCAGACTTCTTCAAACAGTTAAGCTATAACATTTACTTCCACAAGATGTTGATGGGTCACCAATTTGGGTTGAAAGGGGGATTAGACAAATTCATAGGAGAAAAAGACTATCAGCGGCTATATACAACTACAAAATAAGAGGCAGTATACCTCTGAATACCTGTTGCTGGGAAGAGCCGCAACGTAAGGGTTTTGCTCTCATGCCCTGCTTGTGGATGTCTCATTAAGTAATGGCCACTACAGACATAGGGTGCTAGTCAAGGGTGGAAACTATGCACATATAAAAACCGTTCTGAAAATGCTTTTTTAAAAAGAGTTTTTAAAAATACATTGAATTTTCCATAAGGCTCACCATTGCCATCTAGTGCCACATGGTATATTGCACTTAAAACACACTTATAGCTGAGTCCTAGGTTAGTGTTTGATCTGTTCCAGCAGAGTTCTTATTTTCATATATAAACACAGCCCACATGATTTGTCAATTATTTAAACAGTTTCAGCTGATATTTTCAGGATTTTTTTTGAAACTCCCAAGATCTCTTTCCTAGGCAATTATTTGCAACTAATTCAATGTTTTCATACTTTTAGGATAATTTATTCCAAATTGTATCGCACCCTACTTAATAACAGAGCAACAGAATGACAAATCGATTTGATTCTATCAACCAGATGGGAAAGAGCCTTCTCCGGGTCTTCAGTGTACAGTACTTAGTTTCTGAATAATTAAGTCACCTTAAATTTTAAAAATTGGGGGTAATCTGAAAAATAACTCTGCTTTTAGGGCCTAAAGGGATTCACCAAACATCCTATCCTTATTTTACAGTGCCAGAATAGGCAACCAAGGTATGATGGCAGATGTAAAAAGGCAATGGTACTAGCATAGCACAAAGTGGTACAAAAAAGTAGTTGCTACACAGTTGTTTGGAATACAACTTCCTCAGGCACTTTAGCTGAAGTACTTAGCTCTTGATTTCCAAGATTCAAAGTGCTGTGGATATGGTGTTTTCAAAAATAATCACACTGGCAGCTATCCTTCACAGACAATAACAGCATAATCGTAATAGCAAGAGCACTGAACTGGTACCCATTATCAGTGCTGGCTTTCGACCAGTGACACAAATATATCCATCCCATAGAAGGCTGCATGCCATTAAGAAATGAACGCACAAGCCTCAACCTGCCCTATTTGGAACACTTGGCAGCCCTCGACCTGGTACTTTTGTGGAAGCATCTTCGAAGTTTAGATTATCCTTTCTACCTAATAAAACTGCAAGGCATAGGGAAAACACAACACTGCACTGAAGTAAACATAAGCAGCGATCCCAACAACTAAAGAAAGTACGGGATCTAAGCTGGAAAACACGAAACGTTTAAAGCTCCCAGACTTCAAACGCGCTGCAGCTAGAGAGAGAGACCAGGATACCCAGCGTTAAGGGATCAGAGGCGCCACAATCCTAACTACCACGAAAAAAACCTTCCTTAGCAGGAACGCACAGCATACGTCCTTCTCCCACCCGTCACTTCAGTACAACCCCACACACATCTCACCCCCGAGGTAAACGGTCTCGGGTGCAGCACCGCGCGCTGTCTCACTTCGGGGGGAATCGCCAAGGACGGCCATAGATGCGGCCACCGAAACCCGAGACGAAGCGTAACAAGAGATTCTGCAGCGGCAGCGGCAGCTGCCACCAGATAAGGAAGAGGCGGAGCAGGGAGGCTGAGCTACCTCGGCCGAAGAAGGAAAGCGGATAAACCCCTCCCCCTCCCCTCCGGAGTCCAAGCAGAAGCTCAGCAACACACCCCACCCCCACCTAGGCAGAGAGGGAGAGATACATAAACACACGTACGCAGGCCACGAGCCCCAGCTCCCCGCCCCCGAGGAAGGCGCTCACCGCTAAGTCCTGAGGCACGGCCCCGCTCATGGCCCGCACGGTCCCGCTCCTCCAGGCTCGAGAGGGCAGTGCAGGCCCAGGCTCCGGCCCCGCCGCCGCCGCCGCCGCCTCGCCCTCGCCCGGCCCCGCGACCAGCAGCAGCAGAAGTCGCTTCCCCACCGGGGAGGCCGCCGTGTCCGCCATCCCCGCCGGGCAGAAGCAGCCTCCGTCGCGCCTCCGAGCCCAACAGCCGCCGCCGGAGACACCGAGTGAGCGACGGCCTTGCGCTGGGCCCCCCGAACACCAGCCCGCCCTGATCCCGGCGTGCCCCGCGCCAGAACCTCCGTTCCAATCCCGGCGTGCCCCGCGCCGACCAGCCTGCCGGCCCCGCCCCTGATTCGAGTTCCCAGCGTGCCCTGCGCGCGCCCTTATTTATTTACTCCTCCGCTCCCGGCATGCACCGCAGTCGTCGCGCTCTTGTCCTAGGTGCCTGTTGTTCAGTTTTGCCCGTAGGGGGCGCCGCAAGGGACTCATTTCACATTTCACAGAACCTTAAAGCCTCTCCCCCCAACCCCACAAGGCACATCACACCTGATGGGGAAAGTGGAATGGCCACCTACCGTGCCTTGGTTGACCTGAGGTACAAGAAAGGCTGCCCTCTTCTTTTCGGGTGTTATAAGTCATATTACTGTACTGACGAGGTCTCAGCCCGCACTCACCGTGCGGGAGGGAGCTTTCACCAGCTAAAGTTGTGTATGATTTCCTGAACATGCATGTGTGTTTAGGGAATTCTTACTTCATTCTTTTGTGATGGTAAGTACTTTAATGCCTGAATCCTGGTCACAGGCTCACCCTATTCATACACAAATATGGCCTTAAGACAGGTAAGCAAAAGACAATGGAGAGGCTTTCCCATTTCCTTCCTCTTTGCAGAGAAACATTTGAGGTCAATTTAGGAGTCAAAATGGTTTCAGGATTGCTCTCCTATACTATTTCAGACACATGGTCTATATACTTATGTATGTGTTTGCCTTGTAAATTTATGAACATTTAATTTATATATTCGAGACCTTAAATTCTTATAACACTGCCAAGTTGTAAAATGTTTGTTGCCTGCCTTGGATTTTGCCCATCTGATGAGTGTAACTGAACTAATAAAGTAACTGGCAACCAACCTAGGCCAGCTTTTTGTCACCCACTGTGCAAAATGCTCCATTTAAGGACAGTCTTCTCTCCCCAGTAGTCATTTACAATTTACAAATAGGGTGTTCCCCAGGCTCCAGTCTAAGTATGAAGGCTTTGCATTTCTTCTTCTTCGGTGATGACTCATAGCCAAGTAAGATTGTCTTCCATTAAAACGGTCATAACAGTGAGTCTGTAAGTGACTGTATCCACACGTCCTTCCACAGTGTGATCACGGTGAGGGTTTGCCAAACATGCCTTCCTTTTAGCTCGTTTCTCCTTTTCACCCTGAGTTTGTGCTTCTTCAAAGTCCACAACAACTTTGGTAAAGGCTGTTCTCCAATGGGAGCGCTTGCAGGCCAGTGTTTCCCAGTTATCAATGCTTATACTACATTTTTAAAATATTTGCCTTGAGAATATCTTTAAACCTCTTCTGTTGTCCACTGATATTTCGCTTTCCATTCTTAAGTTGGGAATAGTAGTTGCTTTGGAAGACGATAATCAGGCATCCAAACATGACCAGTCCAACAAAGTTGATGTTTAAGAATCATTGCTTTGGCACTGGTGAATCATTTAAGAATGTTTTGGTTAAGAATGTTTTGGTTGATGTTTAAGAATCATTTTGCTTCTTCCAGTATACTGACATTAATTCACCTGTCTTCCCAAGTGATGTGTAAAAATTTTCTGAGACACCGTTGATGGAATCTTTCGAGGAGTTGGAGATGGCGTTTATAAGTTGTCCGTGTTTCACAAGCGTAAAGTTGGTAGCATAATGGCTTTGTAAACAAGCATTTTGGTTTCCCTGCAAATGTCTAGTCCTCAAACACTCGGTGCTTCAATTGGGAGGAAACTGCACTTGCAGAGCTCAGGCGATGCTCAATTTCAGCATCGATGTTGGCCCTTGTGGAAAGGTAACTGTCCAGGTAGGAAAAGTGGTCAACATTTTCTAACATGGCACCATTAAGTTGGATTTGTGGCACTGCATAGGGCTTTTTGTGTGCCTGTGGTGCAGCACTTTGATTTTTTTGATATTGAGCAATAGGCCAAGCTTTCCATAAGCTGTGAAGCTATTTAAGTTTGTTTGGAGGTCATTCTCTGAGTGTGCACAAACTACGTTGTCATCAGCATACTGAAGCTCTATGATGGAAGTTATGGTAACCTTACTCTTTCCTTTCATCCTACTCAGTTTAAAGAGTTTTCATCTGTTCGTTATATGATTTCTACTCCAGTGGGAGTTTCCCTTAGACAATGTGTTGGATCATGGTGATGAAGATAATAGAGTTGGGGTGATAACTCATTTCTGTTTAACGCCTGATCCCACTGTGAACGGTTCATTTTGAGAGCCATTGTTATCCACAATTGTTGCAGTCATATTATCATGGATGAATCAAAGGATGTTCACAAATTTATCTGGGCAGCCGATTTTCAGAAGGACACTCCACAGGACAGTGCAATTTACAGTGTCGAAGGCCTTAGGTCAATAAATGCCACATACAGGGGTTGGTTTTGCTCTCTGCATTTTCTTTGCCAAGCAGTGAAAATCATATCCACTGTCCCCCTAGAACGTCAAAAACCATTTTGGGAAGAATATCCTCGGATATAGCTAGGAGATGGTTTGCCAAGATCCTTGCAAGAATTTTTCCAGCCACAGCTAATAAAGAGATGCCTCAATAGTTTCCACAATCTGTTCTATCATCTTTTAAAAAAAAAAATTGATTTTTTTTTTATCTCTGAAGTCTGCTGGGATCTCTTCTTTCTCCCAAATTTTTTTGATGAGCTCTTGAAGTTGTTGTGTAAGTTCAATTCTGCCCACTTTGAAGACTTCAGCACGTATCCCATCAGGTCTGCTGGCTTTGTTGTTTTTCATTTGGTTAATAGCTGTACACAACTCGCCCAGATTTGGACATACTGCAAGCTCTTCTCCAATTTGTTTTTGTGGGATTTGTGAGAGGACCTCAGCAGCTACGGGGAAGTTGCCTTCCATTGCCACATCAACTTTTTATTACCATTTTAGACTTACTAGATTTCTCTTATCTAAAATCTTAAAATTTTAAGAGACCACATACCAAGTGCCCAGGATGCGGATCTGCCTATGGAAGGAGGCAGGTCAAAGGTAACTTTCCCAATCCCCTTCTCTTCCTGGCTATTTCCAAGGGTCAAGAGACATTTCTGAATAGGGTAGACTGTGATGTACAGGGATATAGTGTAAAACTGGGCAGATGCATCTCCTGTGAGTAGAAACTATACTTACAGAAGTTACTTCACTAACTTTCTGTTATTTCTCCCTTTCCCCATAATGCCCCACTTAGTCACTTTCCACCCCACCCCACCCCACTTCCACAGGTTAATCTCTAGAGCCAACCCATCATGTTTACCAATTGCACAGATTTGCAAAAGTTGTAATGCAGACACTAAACGGTTAGTCAAATACATTGTAAAGGGAGCAACACAGTGAAATGAGAAAACCCACATGACCATAAAGGAAATATTTATTAAAATATAATCAAAGAAACTGTCAAACTTCTAACAAAAGCCAGGAGAGAGTTGAAGGGAGAAACATCTGTACAGGAAACATCATTGGAAATGCTTTTACATGCTTTATTGTTTAAGTTTCACAGTTTAGTTATTGGCTACAAAAATATATTTCTGAAACTCTGAGTCCTCTATAAAAAAAGCTGGTCAGCAACAGCAAACCTGACAAGCAGAATATACCTTAGGACAGAGTGAGCTCCTCCTGCAGATAAGCTTGGCATGACCCAGGGCACTCCTGCCTCAACGTTAGGAACAAATGTTCTTTGGGATTAAGCTCCACATTAATTCTGAAGGAAGTCTATTCTTCCTCCAGCATGCATAAAACTTGGAGCAAGGAGTTTCACATCTATACATGTGAGAAGGGGTCACTGAACCAATGTTTAGTGTCAGGAGAGAGACTCCACTTTAGCATTACCCTTTCTTGTGGCAACTGCAAGTCTGAACCAAAAATATACCATGATGTGCAACTGGAGCACTTTCATCAGCCCCTGGCCCATCCTGCTTTCTGGGGAAAAACCCCTTGATTGGCTAAGGAGTCTCAAACCTGATCTGGATCCTCAAGCGATGCCACTCTGGCAGTTTCAAAGTTGTTTTAATTCCCAAATGTAGGTCTAGGTAATACTGGCTATCTTTGAGGGCTTAAGGCTTATACAATGTTCACCAGCATTCAGAGACTGACACAGCCTTATCATTTATGTATTTCTAGTATGCCAATCAGCACGGTTTCTACAAAACAAAAGGCTCAGTGCTAGCCAGCTGGGATCTTCCCAATTTCTCTCCTTATGGAGGTTTTTACCTGATAAGTCTTTAGAGGTATTCATGTGTAAAAAATAATTTTGCTCACTAATATATGGTTGCCACTTTTAATTAAGTGTATCTTACACTACTCCCTGAAACAGGCAAGATGAACAGACTCTGGGCAATCCCACAACTGGGGACCTTGATCAGAAAATCTTACAAACAGAATTTAGGAATTGCTAGCAGCAAGCTGAGCAAAAGATGCTGCTGATTTTCTCTGCTTGTAATACAATGTGACACTGGGGCAATAGGCATCCTATTCTCCACTGCAGGAATGCTCAACCCATGGGTTGACAGAACTTATTAGTTGGGTTGCAACAGGACAGTGAAATACATCAGTATCTCCTATCCAAGTATGAAATCTAATCAAACCTGGTATCCTGAGAATTTCAGCTTTCATTTTTTAAAGCACATTCCTGCTCTTATGGTCGTAGCCAACAGCTTGACAATGCATAACTAATGTTGAGTAAAGTACAAGAAACTAAAAGGCAGAATGGCAGGGCACCAGAGCCCTGCAATTCCCTGCTCTCCCTCAATGGCTATTTCCTACCGTCTTTCTCACTAATCCCAATTTCTCTACAATTCCCTGCCGTTTCTGTAAAAATACCCTAAACATGATGGTCTATTGGAAGCAGAATATGCACATTTATATTATTATGAATCAGAATTTTGAGTGCTGTGTAATGGGGAGGTTGGTGGAGAATACACACAACCCTGAACTGCCCTCTGGAGTAGCACCTAATGTTATGGCTATCTGAGGCACATCAGCAATGTGTGAATGTTTTGTAGATTGGGATTTTCTCCTCAACAGATTGTGAAATGCAATACATGCAGCCCACCTCACAGCTGGCTAGTTTGCCCACTACAGAGAGCAGAGTTTTTCAAGGGCTGGTGCGGACACAATTCTGGCCCTTGGCTCAGGCCAACAGATCAACAGCAAACAATGAGATCACATCTCCGTCTCCTCTCACAGATACATTCCTTTAGCTCTCTTTGCCCTTGTTTAGAGTTAGGTCTGAGCAATGTTAATCTTGATTAACACAGATGTGAACCTAGATTTTGGAACTGAAGGTGGGGAATGGTGCGGGCACAGGCAATTTACACAGGAGAAAGGAAGGGGTGAGGAAGTGTCTTGTCACACAGGCTACTCCCATTTTCTTTAACCCAAGTTAAAGGCCAGCATTGTGTTATATTTGCAACAACCCAAATGGCAATGCATTCCAGTTTTCAGGTTGGTTAGAGCAGATTAGTATGCAGATCATGTAAAAAGCTGAAACTGTTATTTTTGCCCCAAGTTAAATCTCTTCAGAGGTGAAGGCTTCACTCAAAGGTTTCCCACATTTACTGCCACACACTTAGCACTAACATCTGTTAGCATGCCCCCCATGCACAGACTGCTAAAAACCCTGAGCGACCCAAGAGGTATGTGAATTTTAAACATGAAGTCATAATCATCCAAGAGATTATAAAGCTATTGTGCCTCCCCCACTACCAGAGCCTACATTACACCAAACACTTCCAACTCACATTCTAACAAAGCACACACTACAAGGTCACCATATACCATCTCACAATACAAAAGTAAGATTTTTCTTGCTCAGCGCTTCCCTCACTTGAAAGGGATTCTCTGTACACCTGTCAGTTAGCACTTGGCATTGAAGAAATCCTGCCAATATCTGCAGACAGTCTTGGAAAATTGGGATGCTTGGGGACATTCTAGCCCATTATCAGTGTTCAGGTGTAAGCAAGATCTAGGATGAGGTTTCTACTCCACCCCGTTCCCAGGTTGCCTGGCTGGCATTTTGTTTGGAAGAAAACAAGGTAAAGTTGAATTCTGATTACAACAAAAAATTCCTATTCTTCACCCCCAATTGTTTTCTGAGCTTAATACTTAGGCGGTCTGATTATAAGCCATAACATTTTCTTAGTCAAAGAGTTCTGTAAAGTCCAAGCAACATGACAAGGCTCCAACAATAATAAATACTTTGTTTCATTATGAACTATATGCTGTGTGGACAGTGCCAGGGAATAAGAATTTATTCACCTCATAAGAGACAATGTACAGCACTACTTCTGCCTTTAAATCTGGTTTAAATGCCTTGGTTAAAACATACCCCTGTTGGTTTTTTTAAAAGGCAACTGCCATAGTTTGCCACAGACCAACTATTTCTCCCCAAGAAGAATCTCTGTGGCCATCTGTAGGTTTTGAGAATGAATTCTGTTGGTTGGTTGGTTTTTTTGCAAGACAAGGACTCAATTCAGAGAAAGGGGTTGAAGTAAAGAACTTGAAAATTCAGCACGCACACACCTGGGACATTTCATACTAAACAAAAATAAGAGGGAACAATCCTGGCTTGGCCTTTGATGCGTGTTAAGAGACAGGTCAACGAGACTTAGGTCCCAAGTTAAGTTCTAGGATTTCAGCATAATCATCTTATTGTAGCAAAGTTGCACTAATAAGCGTGCAAAGAGCAGGCATTTATGTAACCTGACACCTTGAGTTCTGAAACGCCTTCTGCCTCCCTATATGGAGCTGACTCCTCATTCCCTGAGCTGGGCCCAAATCTCAGTTGAATCTTCCTCCCTGTAACTTCACAAGCATCTTGGCTGTCAATGCAAATTCTCTGCACGTCTCGAAACACAAATAAGATTCCAGGCAGAATTTCCAATTCACTCTGGTTCGTATAATTACTTACCCCCAGCATCCTAGGAGCAAATCACCCACCAAGCACATCAGTTAAGAGCATACAGGCAGGCCAAAGCAGTAAATGCCCACAACTGAGCCAAGGCTCCCCTTCCTACCAAGCAAACCTACATGTGCACCTTCCCTCTCCATTACAGTGTACTTTGCCCCTTGTACCTGAAACTCTGCTGACCTTCAACTTAAGAAACCACCTTAAATTCAGACCAGTCTTGTTCTGGAATCACTGGAATTCTCAATATTCTACTCAGGTACTGTTTTCCCGTATATCACACAGTGGAGGCAGGGGCAAGGAAACCTGCATGTTAAAACTAAACATTACCAAGAGGGTGAAAAGTCACTGCTTCATTGCCCCAGATAAGGAAAAAGATTCACCAAAAGATTTAAACTAAATCTGATATAAAATATCTGTTTAAAGGCAAGAGCTAGAATTTGCCAACAATGAAATGCATTCTCCTGTCCGGTGCGAACAGGAAACCGTCCACAGGGATCACAATATGTCCTAAAAAAAATGGAGGCATTCCCTGCTTTCTCATGGGGGGAATAAAGAGAACAGAGATGCTACTGGTCAGTGGAGATTTCTCTGTCTGGCTCCAATTTGCTTGACTCTCCCGGAGAAGGGGTATGGGGTGCAGAGTGAGACACAGAGGGAATACCGTGAGGTACAATCCCCTCTACTGGTGGCTCTGGGAGCCCTGTGGCTGCTACTCCCACTACTCCTGGAGGAAATCTGCCACAAAAAAGAAAGCACAGGGTGATTACAATCCAGGGAGTGTTTCCTTGAAGGTTTCACTGACATTATATAAAAGGCATTCAGAAATTAAGCAATTAAGTGAAGGTTAGTAGGAAATGGCATTACAGTAAATTCTATTACAGCTTTAACTTGGTGTTTATCAGGACACAATCCTCTGGCCACTATCCTCCGAAGCAGGTTTGTCTTAATTGCTGCAGGGGTAGAGCTACATATTAAAATCATTACTAGGGTGCCTAGCCAGTAACCCATCTGAACAAAGGTCCTGAAGCCCTCTGGCTAACCTGGGTTGGTGCTCTTTGTTCAAGAGCTACAATCTACAAAGCAATGCAGCTTTATTTCAAAGGAGTTTGCTGCCAGAAAGAAGGTGGACAGGGAGGCTGGGTCAGTCTCACAAAGCTAGATAACTTTTCTGAATACAGTCCTTTTGAGACCTGATGCATAAGTGACCTGTGCAAAAAGCTATTGGTAAGAATGCATGGACATCTCACCTGTAAGCTGCAGCTCCATTAAGCTCTGGGTGCACAGCCGCAGGGTCAATACTGGACCACTGAGCTGCTAAAAGCAAGTACTCCTTATTAACACAGTTCCTCAAATGATCAGGTATGACACCTAAAACAAAGTCAAAATATACAGAGGTATATTAGATGCTAATACCAAAGTTATTTGCACCCAAATGTCACAGGGGAAAGTTACCCTAACTGCTTCTCTACTTTGTATATAGGATGCAAGATAGATCCACAAATATAATATGAAAAATAAGAATGGTGTAGTACAAGAAAAAATTGCTTGTTTCTTCCACAGTGTTCATGAGAAACGATTCCCTCAACTGCAGTTTCTAGGTGCACCAATGTCATTAGACACGACTGCTGTCAAGAAAATCCTCCAAGGCATCACTCCATGTTGAAACAGCACCAAACATCTCCCAAACACCAGGGTAGGAAAACAGTCTAAGTCAGGCATCCCCAACCTTCAGCCCTCCAGATGTTTTGGACTACAATTCCTATCATCCCTGACCACTGGTCTTGCTAGGGATCATAGGAGTTGTAGGCCAAAACATCTGGAGGACTGCAGGTTGGGGATGTCTGGCCTCAGTGGTCTAAAAAGCTATAGAACTAATCCAGTGACTTAATTTTCACCTCCACCAATTAGGCAAGGAGCTCCATCACAACAGTTGTATAGACCTATCCCACTGAAACAATCTGAAGCAAAAGCAGAGCTACCTGTGATGGCTCTTCGGATCTCCTTAGCTGCATCCTCTCTAGATTCAATGGAGGCCTGTTCACTATACCAGGCTGTGTGAGGAGTACAGATCACGTTGGGAGCATCTTTGAGGGGTCCATTCGCAAAGCTGGGATGTAGAGAAAGGGGCATTTTTTTATTATGATCTCTGGCAGCCCTAACACTTGGAGAAGGAGAGGTGAAAAGTGCTGTAGGCTGGCAGCAGTACAGAGCAATAGTGGAGTTGTTACCTGAAGGGTTCTGACTCATGCACATCCAATGCTGCCCCTCTGATTCTCCCTTCCTTTAGGGCTTGAGCCAGGGCTCTCTCTTCAACTAGTCCTCCACGAGCTGTATTCACCAGAAAGCAGCCTTGGCGCATCTGCAAAAAAAAAAATATAGGCTACTGTTGAGCTTGAATAACCTACTATTGAGTCCAAATTACATTATTGTTAGTAAAATTTAAATGGAGCACAGTTTAAAAGGAGTATGGGACAATCAGGACAGAATAGATTTGAAGTATTTCCCTCACATACATTCTGAAATACACAATTTTCCTACTCAAAAACACACTTAGGGCTCAGCACAACATCACACAAAAATTAACATAAATCTTCAAAAGGTGCCCAGGGAGCAGGGAAAAGAGAAAAGAAGGGGAATCTAACAACAGAAACTTGGAGGTGGGGGGACAGACATTGAAAATAGTGCCTGAGAGGTTCATCATCTGTTCATTCTCTGCACTCTCTCTTCCCTCCCCCAATCAGTCCTTCATCACCAACCAGAACAACTGCTTTCAGGTTCTGTTGGGATCCCTCTCAAGGTTTTTTAAAGTAGTAGTTGAAGAGAACAGCCAACATTTGGATCATGGGGTGACAACAACTGAGAAGAACCATTACTGCAAACCCATATAACAGAAGTACAAAAATTAGACCTCAAATGAAATAAGCGTTGAGTCACTATAGTATAAAATCACACTCGCTCTAAAAAGAACATTGAGTGGGCAAACCGGGAAGAACATGACATTAAAAGAATCTAGAGTTGTTTGAAACAGTTCAGTGCTGTCACCGTTCTTTGCTTACTCAGCACTGCCGGTTACAGAGTTTATTATATATAGACTGAAGCCAAACATTTGTTACAGGCAGTTTCTAATCACAGAATCAATCTATTCACAACAAAAGAAGCCGCGCTCAGCAGAAATGCAAGCACCAGATCCACACATTTCTAGTTTTCATGAAACCACCCTACAGCAGCAACTTATACTCCCAGCACAATGCAATGTTGCACCTGTTTAATGGCAAAGTCATTGATGAGGTGATGATTATGTTCGTTGAGGCTGCAGTGCAATGTGATGCAGTCACTGTGCATGAGCAGATCTTGCAGGGTGCTCATCCGCTGTAACCCCAGGGAACGCTCCACTCCATGAGGCAGATATGGATCGTAGAAAATCACATTGAAGCCAAAGGGTTTTGCTCGCAGAGCAACTGCTTGCCCAACTCGACCTTGAAAAAAATGAACACATATTCACCTGAATAACAGCACAACACATTCCTCCCAAAGAGCTAAGTCATTGGGAGGAGACTTGGAATGACCTAAGAAACACGATACTCTTTTTTTAGGGATAGGGCAAAGGGGAGAGAAGAATGATGGTGGGCGCTGAGGTCTTCTGTGTATTCTCTCCAAGGAAACAGACCCCACATATATGCAACAGCTGTGATCAATGAACTAGTTGAGGTTCTTTGCAAGTGCTGCTGAGATTCCGAATAAGACCTGCAGAAAGCAACTGAAGTTTCGATTTTACCTGATTGTTCACAATACTAGAGTCTTCCCTAACTTGGGGCCCTCCATGTTTCGGACTGCAATTCCCACCAGCCCCAGCCAGCATGCATAATGGTCACGAATGTTGGGCGTTATAGGCCAAAACACTTGGACAGACCCAAATTGGGGAGGGCTGCTCTACCAGGTGAACTACTGGCCTAACTAAATATAAGGCAGATACCAATGCCACCCCAAATCTATCAGTGGGAACCTCCCATTCGCACTAGGAGCAACAAAGTTGAACTACACAACCAACAAGGCAGAAAGGCTGAATGAGCAGGAGCATCATTCAACATGTGACACCCATTTCTGCAAACTTTCAGTTTAATGATTAGATAAGTCTCTCCACATCTAGTAAATTTTCCATACAGGTAACTCCCCATTTACATAGGTGTTATGATCCAGACTTCTATGCACGTCAGTGAAAGGCGTATAAATGGGGAGCACCCTGGAGAGTCCTAGGGGCTTGCGAGGAGACCCACCCTAAAGCCGGAAGATATAAAGAAGCAGTAAAGGATGTTTTGGGCTTAGACATTCCCTCCTCACCTGACCTGTCTTTTACCTCTCCGATCCTGGTTTGCAGTAGAAGCACAAACCATAGCAATGGTTTGCCTCAAGCTATGAAAAGAGGGAGAGAGCTGCCACACTGCAAGGCTCCTTCACTACAGGAGAGGGACTGTGAGCAACATCATGGGAGGGGTAACCCTAGGACCAAGGTGAAACTGTAAAGCTCCCTTGTTATTTTTGCTATTGGATGCTTGATGTTGTTTATGTAATCTTGATACATTAATAGTACTGAAAAGTTTATCAGCTGTTGTTATTATTTATTAAATTTGTACACTGCCCTTCATCCAGATCACAGGGTGGTTGACAACATTCTTGATTAATTATATTTTATTTTATTTATTATACCCCGCCCATATGGGCGGCTTACAGCATATCTAAAAACATAATAAGAATATCAAAGCAATAAAAACCTCCCAATGGCTTCAGATGTTTTCTAACAGTTACGTAATTCTTTATCTCCTTGACATCTGAAGGGAGGGCGTTCCACAGGGAGGGCACCGCTACCGAGAATAATACAAAATGAGAACACAAAATACATAATAATGCCACTCCTCCCACAAAAACATTTAAAGGCCATAAGGCCTAGTTATAGAGAAACATTTTCACCTGGCGCCTGAAGATATGTAATGAAGTCGCCAGGCAAGCCTCCCTGGGGAGAGAATTCCACAACAGAGGAGCCACTGCAAAAAAGGTCCATTCTTGTGTTGCCACCCTCTCATGGAGGAGGCACACAAAGATGATGGTGATCAGATTATTATATTTGCTACTGAATTGTTTTGCTATGTTATTATGAAATAGTTTTTGCACTCTTTGCTTTTGAAATGCATTCCTGTTTTTATTGTTGCAAGCCACTTGGAGCATTATTTTTTGTGGAAAGGCAGTATACAAATAAAATGAATAAATGAATGTCTGATCATATAACTCTGAACAGTTTGGTCTAAACTATGTATCTCTAGGAGCAGCCAATTTCTTACCAAGGCCAATGATGCCCAAGGTCTCCCCACGAATACGCACAGCACCTCCAGCCACCTCTCTGATTTGCTCCATACTTGAGGCTCTGTTTCCTTCTCGCATGGCTTGGTGGAGCCAAGTAACCCGACGATAAAGGTTTAGAATGTGGCAAAGGGTAGAATCAGCTGTCTCTTCCACAGAAGAAGAAGGGACGTTGCACACTGCAATGCCTACGGAAATAGGAAGAAGAGGCTAGTACAATTCCCAAACAATCTCAATACAGATGAAGAAAAGAAGGGATTCCCCAACACTCCAGAGCTACAAACAAGGCAATATATTTGATACTGACACGAGCACATTGTCCAACATTTTAATGTACTGCAAAATCCTGTTCCCACTATCAACACCATGATAATTTTGGGGACAGGAAAACTCTCTGTCACAATCAGGCAGTTGGATGAAGGAGAGAAGAAGCTGCATTGCACCAAATCAGGTAAGTAGGCTATCTAATTTAGTCCTGTTTTTATCTGATATTAGCTGTGCAACTTCTGAGACAGATGTTTTCCCCAGCCCTGCTACCTAAAAGATTTTAAACGGTATGTATCAGTGACTAAACCTGAGAGAACCTTCTGTTCACAACACATGTCACTTATTATTTAGCTATGATCTATCCACAAGGGACTTGATTATATACCACATTTTTCTGTGTATAAGACTAGGTTTTTTCCCTAAAAATGTCAAAAAATTGGGGGCGTTTTGTACACGAATACACCCCCCCCATTTTCTTAAACCGAAGCCCCCCAAAATAGGGGCCATCTTATACATGGGGGAGTCTTATAGACAGAAAAATACGGTAATTCTTTTCTTGAAAATACTTGCCCTTGTGGAAATCATAGCTCAGGAGACGCTATAGTCTAAAAGCGCAACAATACTCAGTTTGGCATTAAATTTCAACACTTCAAGAAGACTATACAGACAGACCACCACCAAAACGCAAGAGAATTTAGGTTATTCAGTACGACAAGAGTTTAAGGCTAGGACTGCAGAATCTATAGGAACTCCATTAGATGGCTCTCACACAGGTGTTGAGATCAGTAGCAGAAAACCTACTGCTTTTAGGCTAGACGTATACCTAGAGTTTAATTTGCAAACTATGCTATACTTTTGTGTTGTGTTTGCTTAATTAGTAATTAGGTGTCATGGACTTTGAAGACGCTTGAACTCGGGACGAAAGGGATAAACGTGCTAAGAGGAAGGCACATTTGGCAAACTCTCACCGTGATCAACTCCCATCCAGAAACCTAAGTCCTCACTGTGAAAGGATGTGTGGATCCAGAATTGGCCTCCACAGTCACTTATGGACTCACTGTTAAGACCGTGTGTTCATGAAAGACAATCTTACTTGGCTACGAGTAATCGCCAAAGAAAGAAGAAGTCTGCTTATTAAAATGGTTTACATCTTGAACCAAAGTATCCTTGTGTGAAAAAAGGCCCACTGAAACCAGTAAATTATCTCCACATAAATCAGCTTAGGACCATAAAGTTAGAAAATTACAGCCTTAGCCAACGTAGCAACCAGAACATTAGCAGCCTGCAAAAACTGTTGCTCAAAGCAAACACAAGTACTATGTTGTTAGTGCATGTCCTCATAGGTCTGCCACTACATGCAACAAGTAGCTATTTAACAGCTTACATTTTATAAAATTCCTAAAATATTTCTAATCCATAGTAGGCCTGACTTATAGGGGTTCTTATGAGAGCAAATGTATTAAAATAAAACAGTGGCACGCTTTGCAAATGTCTCTCTCTCCGCAATAGTGAGCACTTCATCGCTTCGTAGGAGTTTATGATTTTGGCTAGCCCCCAATTTAGACCCAGTAAACTGAACACAAAGAGGCAGTGCACATGTTTTCACTCTATGTATTCATTTATTTTTTAGAAAATATTGCACTGGGATCACCATACCTAATTCTGCAGCTGACTTGATATCCACATTGTCATAGCCACTGCCAATTCGCACAATGACCCGGAGAGCTTTGAACTTCTCCAGGTCCTGGCGCGACAAGGTAATGGTGTGGTACATCAGAGCCCCAACAGCTTCATTTAGCACCTATGGGAAGACAGAACAACAGAATAATGCTTGCTCCACAGCATTAGAACTAGTCAGATCAGGATTCTGCAAACCCACTTACTTGATTGCCAGCAGCATTGCCCCTCCCTGCCCCATGGGGAGCAGCCCTGCCCCACCCCACACACCCAACATAAGGATCCTTATCCCTAAGTTCTGTGAAGCAGTGGTTTTTGCAGAAGGCACAAGCAGCATCTCAGTGCTTTTACAGAAGAAGGGAAACCACTCACTTTCCCTCAATTTGTCTTGAGTTCTCATTGAATTCAAGGGAGGAGTTGTTTCTCTCCCTCCCCCATGGCCTTCTGCAGTAGACAGAAACAGCAAGCCATAGAGTGTGGCTTCTGCACAAGCTCAGTGTGAAGTCTAAGAAAATGCATCACCCTCCCACAAATTCTCTGCTAAATTCTTTGCAAATTCATTGGGCTTCTGCAGAATTTAGGGGGAGGGGGTTGGAAGCAACTACAAATAGGAGCTAGTTATTAAAGATATTCTTGTTTAAGTGTGTTTACCTTTTCATGGATTTCCTGAGTTGACTGTGCATCACAGAAAGCCACTGTGGCAACATCCTTCAGGATGGGCATCTCTACAGTGCAATCTCTGCCATCCAGGAGGGCAACCAGCGGACGGGCTTGCATTGGGCCATTACCAATAGGAGGCCTTATACCTACAGGGAAAAAGCATCTTAATGAGCTGCAAATGTGAGCATGACAAGATTCTTATGTCAGTCCTAAGCAAACATCACCAAGAATTCATAGTGAAAACAAATGTAAGGGTTGGGGGGAATCAGAGAAGAGTCATAGCTCAGTGCTAAAGCACATGCTTTGCTTGCAGAAGGTCACAGACTCAATCCCAAATATTTCCAGAACTGAAAAACACACCTGTCTAAAACCCTAGAGAGCTGCTGCCAACCACTGTAGACATTATAAAGCTAGTATGCCAGTGGTCTGATCTGGCACAGGCAGCTTTCTGTGTTGCTTTTCTTACATGCAAAGGCTCCCATGAATCACTTGTGTGATACCAGCATGCAAACATTGCCTGAATTCATGATGCATGCCGCAGGGTCCAGAGATATTTGCAAACTATGTAACCAGTTCTGAAGTTTGGCTATTCACAGACCTTTTATAAAGTCAGTTATCATATAACAGATACTGATAACTCGTTCACAAAAGTATGCAATTTGGGCGTTATCTGTAGAAAAAATAAAATTAGAAGAGCTCTATTTTTCACAAGTTACTTTGAAGGAAATAGGTCTAAAAGCAATCTGAGAGGAGTGTGGAGAAAAGGCAAACAGCTTTTCTTGAACAGAAGCAGTGTCTCTAGGTAACCTATACAAAGTGATGACAACCCACAAATATGACGCTTGGTACTTTGTGCTCATTTCAGGAAGCATGCAGTTGTTTGAAACATGCAAACTTAAAACCATGGTTTCAAAATTTAGTCTGAAACAAACCATAGTTAACCACAGTTTGTCTGTTAGGATGGCAGAAGCTGTGGCTAAGCTTCCAGACTCTCAGTCCAGAGATAGAAAAGTGTATCTGCTTGTTCTGGTGAACAGAGGAAGCCTCAGGCTCATCTTGCTATTCACAGGGATAATGATAATCAAGCCTTACAAAGGAGTAAATTTAATAGAGAGACATTGCCAAACACCATGCACAGAATCGTGCTGCAATACAAAACAAGGACAGTTTATCTAACAGAGATCAAACTTCAACCATGCATGCAACTAGTTGAAGGGAAGGGAACTGACAATATGTTTTGAGGGTGAATCCAAAAACCTTTTGAAAAACTGGACCCACCCTCCCTAGTTAAGACATTGTGTGTATATGTGTGTGTCCAGGGTATGGAGACAGTACAGTTGATGCCTGAGTCTAGTCAGTAAAAATCTAAGATAATGAAGGAGTGAGTGAAGAGCTAAGCACTCTGCTTTGATAAATCACAATATAATCAGGAAAGGAGGAACAAAGGAGACATTTGCACTTGCATCAGCATCTTCCCGTGTCTCTTTAGGATGCTACACAGATACATGATTATTTGTGCAATAGTGTTAGGCCACAGGGCATTATATGCAGAGTGTCACCTAAGAATGGTCCAGCTCACACATTAAAGCATCCAGATAAGAAACCATTGTCAGGCAATTAAAGGAATTAGTCACAAGATGAGGCAACCACTGCATAAGAATTAAGAAAGCATAATGTCAAATAACAGCTGAGCCAGCAACACAACCCGTTTCTTCACAATTCTCTTTACTTTCAAGTAACCACACATCTGCTGCCGAACAGATGAAGTTCCTTACTCTCTTTTCTAACTTTACTTTAGAACAGTCTTACAGATGGCCTCTTGACTCAGGGAAAGAACAATACCTTCCAGCCTCACTACTTAGATCAGACTGGGTTACTTTGGCAAGCAGACAAGCTGAAAATTTATATGGAAGTCTGGAGAAGTGGGCGGTGGCTCCAGAGACCACATTAACAGTACTCCAATTAAGAAAAAAGGGGCAATGACACAGAGTCTTAAAAGGGGGCTGTGAATAATGGACTGATTCCAGACTTAGTCCAACTTAAGTCCCATTGAATAAATGAGACTTCACTTCAACTAACCTAATCCAGATCCAATACAATGTTCTGTACTTTTCAGTTAGACTAGACCCCCAATTTCCCACACAGTGTGAGAAGACTCAGGAAGCACCTGTCAGAAGCATCAACGGTTTACTTGGGAGAGGTTTACTTGGACTCTCCCATCAGGCACAACCCAGCTGCCAGAGCTTCTAATGACCTACCACCACAGCACAGCTTTTGCCAGATTCTGCCAAGATAAAAGCTATCAATCTCTTCTGCTCCACTTTGAAACATTAGACAGCTGTTTCCACACCCTGCTTTTATGGAATTACTTTGTCTGTCACCTTATAGTTCCATTTCTCCCACAAATTTGAATCCACTTTACTCCTAGTCTAGCACACCATGGGAGTAGAACTGTTATTATTAGTAGTGGTAGTAGTAGTATCCCATCTTTTTCCCAGACAAGAACTCAAAGTGGCTTGTGTAAATTAACACGGATAAACTATAAAATGCTAAAAACATATAAAGGGCAATTGTTAAAAAGCAATTAAGCTCTAATAGGATTAAAACATTATAAGAAGCAAATCTATTAAAATGCAGATAATAAAAACAGCAGTACTGTATTAAGAGCCCTTTCGGTTTCTGGTCATGAACTTGTTAAGAGTTCATGACCAGAAAAGGAAAGCCCCCGTTCTCTTGGCCTTGGCTCTTTCTCCCATCTACAATACAGGGATAAGACTGTTGGGCTACCTGATCAGAACACCGTTAAGATTTCTTGAGACGGGAGCATGTGTAGCCACCTGAACCGCTCTGCAAGACCGGAAACGGGATGTGGCTGCCTTGCTCATGGCTCCCTAAAGGGCAGGGAGGCATTTGCACTTGGGCTAATCCTGCTCGTGTACACACTCAGTATCTGGACGGACCTGGCGAGGGTACCAGGATCTAAGCTTTGAGTGGCGAAAGGGCCACCACATCCAAGACCCCGTTAACAGAAAGGGGCGTGGGGGCGCGAATAAACCCTCCGCCTGAAGTCGCCTGTCACTGCGGCGGAAGGGCGACGAGCTCCTCCGCCGCCTGGCAGAAAGGAAGGCGCTCGCTCGCTCGCTCGCCCCGGGGCCAGGCCCCTTCCCCTTCCCCGCCGCCCAGCGAACGCCTCCCTCCCTCGCCCAGGGCGTTACCTTCGCAAATGCGGTCGAGCCTCTGGCGCTTCACTTTGTGCCTATCCATGGAACACACCGAGGCAGGCCCGCGCGACTCTGAGCCCGGGAGAGGCGGGCGCTAGGGAGGCGCAAGCTCGGGGACCGGAGGAAGAGGCGGCGGCGGCGGCGGCGGCGAGCAGCCCGCCTACAGCCGGAGGAGAAAAGGGCGGGGAGGAAAGGCCAGGCCAGCTCAGCGGATGCGCTCCGGGCGCCGTCCTCCTGCCTCTCGCCTGCCGCGGCCCTCCCCCCTCTGCACGTCGCTCGCCACCGGCCTCCAAAAGGGAAGCGGAAGGCCTCAGCTGGGTCCGCGGAGGGCAAGATCCCCGTCGAAGCCGGAGCGCAACGGGCTGCGCAGCCATAGAGTAGCGCGCCCAGAGCGGCCCCCGGAAACCAATGATCACTTCCGGCCCTCTGGGCTCTCCCGCGGCGCCGGCCACAGTACTGTCGAGCCAGGCGCCAGGCTAGAGCAGCAGATTCAGGGTCGGCGAGGCAGAAAAAATTAAAGTAAAAGCGAGGCGTGGCTAAAGGTTCTGGTCGCAGCAGTACGTACCTCGAAGCAGTGATACAAGGATGTGCTTCCCTCACCTTCTTCGCCTCTTTAGGTGCCTTGTGCAAAGCAGAAATTCTTGAGGTGCAGCAATGAGAAAAGCTCCCGTTGGGTTTGTTTCAGCTATAAAGAACCACCACAGCTATAGCAGTTTATTATTAGGTGTGTTCACTTCCCGCCTTTCATCAAGCTATACGTAGCATGAAAACATTAGCCAGGTCACCAGTACTCATAAAGGGTACCATACAGGAATTCAAACAAAAACACTCCTAGCGCAATAAAGCTATGGCAGTGGGCATTTTGTTGCAATTTCTGCTTATGTAGCCTTTTAAAGGCACAGGTTTCCCATCCTGAAGCTCAGCTCCATATATTCTAATAAAATCTTTTTTATCCCAATGAAGCCTTCCAAGGGACACATGTGTAGGGGGGGGCACCAAACAGGGTCTTTGACCCAGGTGAAATAAAGCCTAGTTCTGCCCCTGTCCAGAAGCTGTTTTTAAAAATTATTAGTCTCACTTTTTGCAGTGTCTCAAAATAACTTGCATAAAAAGTGTATGTGTCTTGTGTGTAAAACCTTCCCTTCACTATAAAACATGAATCCAGTCTCAGCTGTTCAATAGTTCCCTTTTCTCTATACACTTCCCCTTTGGGCATGTTTTCCAGTTACTCACATATGGTCTGCTTTTCGAACAGTCAGGCAAAACATACAATCTTTACAGAGTAAGAAATTTAGATTCTGCTAGAAGGATAGCATTACTTGAGTTGAGACAAGTCCAGGATACAGACTGTCTTGCCAGAGTGGTGCATGCTCTATCTCCCACTTGGATTACTGCAATGCGCTCTACGTGGGGCTACCTTTGAAAGTGACCCGGAAACTACAACTAATCCAGAATGTGACAGCTAGACTGCTGACTGGGAGTGGCCGCCGAGACCATATTACACGGGTCCTGAAAGACCTACATTGGCTCCCAGTACGCTTCCAAGCACAACTCAGAATGTTGCTGCTGACCTTTAAAGCCCTAAATGGCCTCGGCCCAGTATACCTGAAGGAGCATCTCCACCCCCATCGATCAGCCCAGACACTGAGGTTCAGCTCCGAAGGCCTTCTGGCGATTCCCTTACTGCGAGAAGTGAGATTACAGGAAAACAGACAGAGGGCCTTCTTGGTAGTGGTGCCTGCCCTGTGGAACCCCCTCCCATCCAACGTCAAGGAAATAAACAACTATCTGACTTTTAGAAGACATCTGAAGGCAGCCCGGTTTAGGGAAGTTTTTAAGATCTGAAGTTTTATTCTGTTTTTAGTGTTCTGTTGGGAGCCGCCCAGAGTGGCTAGGGAAAGCCAGCCAGATGGGTGGGGTATAATAAAATATTATTATTATTATTTCCTTGTTAATATTCATAAAGAAACAAGACTAAAATTAAACTGAAGTCTTGACTTTTGGATTGGCTGATATGGGGAAGAGGACAGCAGCAAAACCCTCGAGTTCTATACTTACCACCGGAAAGGAAGTAGGTACTACCAATGGGGGTGGAGGGAATGAGTATTACAAAGCACTGCAACAAAATTTAATTTCCAACTCCGCTTGTTTCGTCCAGCATTTTTATAGAGATTCCTATTTTCCCCACCAAATTTGTGGAATAATTTCACTGGAATGAGGTCATAGTAGAACTCACCCCCCCTCCCAATAGTTTTACGGTATTAGAGATTAATGTTATTATCTCCCTTTGGGGTAATGGAGTCCATTTTGAATCGTGGGTGCCCAAGGGGCTTGCTAAAAAACTGATATGGGAATAGGGAGAAGGATTATTGACAAAGTTCTCTGTTTTTCTCACATATGGACACACCCCTCTGGCAGGACTCCATCACTCCATCCCAGAGACATACAGCATCTATACAGCCATTTTTCCTTTTTTTTAATAAAAAAGAAACAAGCAGACAAAACCCCACCAGTCCCACCGCCACTTTCCTCTCTGCACCCACCCCACTTCCCTCATCAAGGAGTGCAGCCTCCCTTTGTGGCTGATCCCAGAGTCAGTTTCTTGTGGAGACATCCAACCCCTAGTTCTCCTCAATCAAAGTTAGATCCAGATCGCTAAAGTCTGGTTGGAAGAGTGTCCTTTTGCTTGCTAAATTCCAATTTAGTCGCCGTGCCGCTTGTACTGCTGCTTCCTCTTCCTCCTCCTCCTCTTCCTCACTTTCACTAAGAACCTGGACACAGTTGCTGAGGGGACTACATGGAGCTGAAGGTGCTTGTGGGCTGCAGCCCAAGAGCCATGATGAATAGCCACCTTCTTCAGATTTGTCCAGCTGACAGACGCCTCCTGCAAATGGTTTCTGTCAAATGTAACAAAACAAGTTTTTATATACCAATGCACCTTCCATACTTAGATTACATTATTCTAATACTGGCAATTTATAACCATATTAATAATCACCTACACTAGAGCTCTTTTAAGTCATAACTTGCCAAAGAAAAACACCACTTCCCCCTCCCTGCTCTGGGTCATCTACCTGTGGGCCAGATTCCAGATAAGGCATGAAAAGCCACCTCAAAGCCTGTTCCAGGCTGCACAATGCAGTGTCCCACCTGCAGTGCTATCTACTACCACATGCAAAGGATCCTTTTGTTGTTAGTACCGTATTTTTTATTTTTTTAAATGTAGTTTAATGTTTCTTGTGAAAGCTGCCTTGGAAGTTATTTGTATCCTGAAAGGCAGGACATAAATAATTGTCATAAACAAATAATAAACTGAAGATGACACAAGCTTCTGAAGGCTCACCGTTGGCTATGGATCTGAGCAGATGGGACACAGACTTGAATTTTCAAAAACCAACTGCTCTCATTGCTGACCTAAGCTGACGAGTGTGAGACAGGCAATGTTATTCTAACAAAGCCTTCCTGAAGCACTAGCTTCACATATGTATTTCTGATAGCCATCTTACTTTCCCCACAATATAATTATTAATTTAATCGATGTCTTCTCAGACCATAGTAGACTACTGTTGAAGTTAATGGGGCTAAAACCTGAATGCTGTTCAAACTATACTTTAATAATAATTAAGCTACCATTGTTCATATTTGCTTTGCCTAAGGCAGAGGGGGTGGGAAAGCAGTGGCCATAACTGAATACCCCACACTGCGTATGGAGGATGCTATAATAGGAATGGGTGCTCTACCCAAACATTTCTGCCCTAACTCTATGTTTTGAATCTGAAAAAAACATGGAATGGTTGCTGGCTCTTCCAGCAATAATTGAACAACCAATTACTGCTGGTCAAATGTGAACCCTATACTAATAGGGACATAAAACAACCAGTAGTTTCAGCTGGAAACCGGTAATGTAAACAGAGCTGCCCATGGAGCAGGGTCTATTATCACTTCTGTATTTTGTGCAGCAGCTGACCCAACATTACCAATAAATAAACACAGAGTAACATGTTTCGTGGGTGGCGCTGTGGGTTAAACCACAGAGTCTAGGACTTGCCGATCAGAAGGTTGGCGGTTCAAATCCCCGTGACGGGGTGAGCTCCCGTTGCTCAGTCCCAGCTCCTGCCCACCTAGCAGTTCGAAAGCATGTTGAAGTGCAAGTAGATAAATAGGTACCGCTCTGGCGGGAAGGTAAACGGCATCTCCATGTGCTGCTCTGGTTCACCAGAAGTGCCTTAAGTCATGCTGGCCACATGACCTGGAAGCTCTACGCCGGCTCCCTCGGCCAATAAAGCGAGATGAGCACCGCAACCCCAGAGTCGGCCATGACTGGACCTAATGGTCAGGGGTCCCTTTACCCAAACATGTTTCGTTGGCATCATTCAGAGAAATCTCGGTGTGGCTCCCAGTCCCCTTGCCCAGTGCTTGTAATCTCATCTCAACTATCTCATAACAGCTAATTGTTGTCAGAGGTTAAGGACAGAGGCAAGAGAAGCTGTGTGTGTGTGTGTGTGTTATTTTTTTGTGACATAGCCAAATTCTGTTCTTTACTTCAGTAGATAACCCTTTTAATCTCACTGCACCCCAACATTTTCCCTTTCATATGTATCCTTAAGGCACTCAAATGGGAACAGTGCTTGCTTCCTTCCCTACCTGGTTCATCTTGTAGAAATCAAGCGAGGGCCTATGCCACCTCACATCCTCATCGTGGCGCCGCTTGAGACCAGATTTCCTGGTGTCCAAGTCACATGGTTGTGAGCGGCTGCGAGGGAGGCTGTGCTGGTGTCGAAGCAACTCTGGAGTGGAGGTGGTGGAGCTTCGCGGGGAGGGAAGGAATCTGACAGGTGACAGGGAGAAACGTCGTTGCAGAGGGTAGGGCTGCAAAGTCTCTCCAGTCTCCCATGATGTGCTTGCTGGCGATTCTCGGGATAGGGCCAGGCTGAAGAAAGGGGGGCTCCTACTGCCGCCGCTGCCGCTACCACCAGCACCATCTTGAACACACTGGTGAGAGGCACTGGGGGCAGGGTTGAAGCAAGGTCTGTTGGCTCCCTGGGCCAGGTTCTGGGCTTGTACTGCCAAAGTGTCCCCTCCACTGTTGTCCCGGCGTTTGACGTGCGTCCAGACTTTGGAGCCCAGGGGCCTCCAGACAGCCTGCCAACGGGAGAGGTCTTCAGGCACTGATAGTGAACGGCAGTGTCTTTTGGTGGGGGGCACAGAAGCCTTTTCTGAGACTACTGAGTTGGTGGCCAGTGTTTGGGATGTGAGGCTGTTCTGAGGACGGTTGTCTGAGCTGCAGGGGGGCAGGGGAAGGCTCAAGCTGGAGTGTTGGTAAAGACCTGTGCTGTCCTGAAGATGGATCTTTGGACAGGGAGCTAGGTCCCTCCATGAAGTTCCCTCTGCAAGAAATATCACAAGACAGAATTTTAAAGATGAAGGCTCTAATTAGCGCCACAAGCCAGATAGCCAATTTATCATTTGACATGTGAGCAATCAGCACCCTTTGTTGCCTTATTTTTACTTTTTATTAGCATCATGACACATACAGTTTCAGAACCTTCTACAACAACAGTTGTAGAACAAACAACCATTCCAAGCAATTGTTAGATCAGAAATGGCCCTAACTATTCTACTATACCCGATTAAGATTTAAGATCTGGTCTGATCATCTTTGTTGTGCATCACTCTCGATTAAGAAGGAACCCACAATGACAACAAGATAGGAAAATGTTCTCCAGGATAACATTCCCCATTTGCTTCCCTTAGTTCCCAGATTACGATGCCCCTGGTTTCCCCCTCCTATGATGCATGAGGTCTTCACATTGAAGAAGCAATTCTCTTTTTTCAGTGTAAGACAGGAGGCACTTGTGGATCAGAGAAAGGGAGTAAAACGAGTGAGGGACAACATAAATTTTATTTAATACTTACACCCCTGTTACAGTTGGAGCAAGATATTGGCGGGGAGCCAGATTAAGATATCCTACCTTAAAAAAATCTACAATTTATTCATTGTTTGATTACTACAGTTGGGGCAGTTCACTGAACAACTGTGGGAACCAATTAAAGGAATTTAATTCAAACTTAATAACAGTTGGAGAAAACAATTCCTGCTTTTTTCCAGGTTATTCCATGTTTAGCACAACTGATGAATTTGGGGTGCTTTTCATGTCCACACCCCCACCCCCATTCATATTTAACACACATATAATAAAATAGCTGGAATATTTCTCTCGCCAACATCAGCACATAGTAAGATCTTCCAGCCACTTCCCTTCTTAGTCACGCCTTAAGAAAAGCAAGAAGCAGTCTTGTGTTTCACAATTGCAGTCCCTCCAGAAAGGCTGTGTTCATTTAATGACATTGTTCTTATAAGACTCATTTGTCTCTTAGAGGTGGTCAAAGCTGGTAGAAACAATAATCAAATGAGTTAGCCTCCAAGTCAAAAGCCAAGCTGTCTTAAAGTAAATCCAGAGAAGAAACCCCAAGTTGCCTATATATAAAAGGTGGTGTTTTTTAAACGACAAGGAGCTAATATGGCTCATTTCATTCAAAAGCATGCTGACTGCAAACTGAAATAAGAGGACTAATATGCAAAAGCTAGAACCAAACATGCTGCACAAAGAGAAAGGAGCAGACACATGACAGGAACCTTGAGAAACACAAACCATGCTTTCCAACAAGACAGAAAGAAGTTTAAATATTCTGTAAATCCCACATGAAGTCACTCACATAGCCAATCTGAGCTCCAAAAGCATAAACATACTAGTCTGTAGCAGCAAAACTGAGTCCTGTTGAATCTTAAATACCAACAAATTTATCGTGGCATCAAGTTTTAGGCTACAGCGCGCCAATATATTGTGTAGAAGAAAAATCAAAGATAACCATGCTGGTCCATTAGGACTCCCAATATCTACAGGTGAGCAGTATCTTTTACTGGAACCAATTTTACCTCACTGAGGCAGATCTCCATGTGTGTGTGTGTGTATTTAAATCTTCATCCTCCAATTGATGCACCTGATGAAGTAGACTTATGCCACGATACATATGTTAGAAGTCTGTAGCCTCTGAAATGGCCTTCTTCAGACACTCCCATTAGAACAATTATTATGCAGAAGATAAAGCTCTTTTAGCTCAGGTTATGCAGCTGAAAATCCTGACAGCCTTTTATTGTCCCGTATCAAGCAGGTAAAAGCTAACAAGTTTAAAGCCAAGGTACTTTGTTTTGTAAGTCAGCCTGGAAACTTGCTTAAAGGATAAGGTGGAAACTTCTGTAATAAATAAATCAGATAAATAAAATGGCCCATCATGCTATAGCTGAACCAAGAAAACACACTCGCCACCAACACCCACAAAGTCATTATTATGTGGAAAATATTCTAATTCTAAGCCTACAAAGGAGTCACAGTCAGATTGCTGTACAATATGGTTCTAGTACAAGTGACCAGAACAGTCACAGGAATGACTCACTTTGGCAGGGAACACACGCTTTCTTTAATGTGCCTTGCAAAGAAAACGTGCTGCAAACAAAAATGCTATTTTAAAATAAGTGACTAGAAGCTATTCTACTCAAGGCTCAGTACACTGATTGTACAATGTAGGTTTTCTACATTGATCGGAAACACAGTTCTTTATTTTAAGAGCTACAAAGGATCCAGGAATACACTTTGATAGCTTACAGTTTTATGACATACAGCTGAGATTAATTACGTACCAAAATTCTATATGGGCCAATTGCAGTAAGAGTCAACAGACCTGATGAAGACAGCAGCTAGTATTTTTTTTTTAATTAAGATTATCCACTATCCACCTGGCATCCATTCTTCCTCCATGCATAATCAAGCACATCTATAATTCAAGTGCCAAAATCAAGTTATTTATCAGAGTATGTATACTGCCAATGTAACTATGCTACAACGTAGTTTGTATCAAGAGTTAATTATTAGTGCTACCTATCCTGAAGTGTTTACATGACCAGAATATCAGTGGTGGTACTTGGCCACATACGTAAACTGCTTTGATCAAGCGGTATATACATTTTTAAATAAATAAATAAATAAATAAATAAATAAATAAATAAATAACTTTTTAATATAGGCAGCACCCAGTATGCATATAGCAATATTAAGCTGTATTAGATTTGATTTTATAGTTTAGACAATTTATATCTTAGATAAAAGAATCTTAGTGGTTTGCAACATTTTAGATAAAACGGTGGTGGTTGCCAGTTCAAAAATAAAGACAGAAAAATGAAATGGGAGCATTAGCAGGATAAATTTTTTAAACTACTAAATAGAACACCACTTCTTCATTGGATCTCTTTCCTTCCATTTGTCAGAAGCATAATGACATTTCTTTACTGAAAACAGCCATTCCTGTTATTTATTGGGATATCCTCCTGCATTTAACTCTGTTAAATTCTTGTTATTAAAACTAAACCACAGCTGGCCCTTTATTTGCACCAAGCTTTCACTTAAAAGTGGAGATGGTATAACAAAATACATGAGCTCTAGGAGACCTGGAAAGCAAGCTAATCTTATTAACTGTGAGCTGCATATAAAGGACATCAGACGATAAAAAGGACAGACAAAAGAGAAATGGATGTAGGCACAAAAGGTGGAAGTCCAGCCAGACGCTCTTACCAGGCGCTATCTGGAAGGGGCTGCCACAGCTGGCCACATCAGCATGATCAGGCAAAGGCTAGGGAGGAAACACAAGGAGTCACCACATCACAGCAAGGACCAGCATCTCATAAGCACCTCTGGATCTCTAATTCCCAACTTGTGGCCTACAACAGAAGAGTGTACCAGCTGTGGGATTCTACCAACATTCAGATATCTTGCTGTATCTCAGTATTGGAGAACTTGTGGCTCTTCAGATATTGGTGGACCATGATGCCATTCACTTCCCACCATTACTCATACTGGCTAGGATTGATACAAGGTGGAGTCCAACAACATCTGGAGGACCACAGGTCTCCCACTCCTGGACCTATCTGAATTCCTTGGATCCTATGACCCCCTGCCATTATTAGTACCAAATCTTCAAGTTTTCCCCAAGGAAAGCTTCCAAAACTTACTTTAACCTGAATGTGGAAATCAAAGTTCAGAGGGGCAAAATAACCAAATGGAAACTCTGATTTGCTCAAGCTTAACTACCAGTCCTTTCCATGGTGCTGCTCTTACAGTCATCCACAAGCTACTATGCTACAGAGGTTCTACACCAGGCATAGGCAAACTCCGGCCCTCCAGATGTTTGCGACTACAATTCCCATCATCCCTGACCACTGGTCCTGTTAGCTAGGGATGATGGGAATTGTAGTCCCAAACATCTGGAGGGCTGGAGTTTGCCTATGCCTGTTCTACACAAATTTAAACTGCTCCCTTTATACCATGTCTAAAGTATTCAGTATCAAAAGCCCGAGGATACTTTACTCTCATTAGAAAAAATGTGAGAAGACACACCAATAAATCAATGTTTTAGATTATGGCCACAGAAATAATCTAAATTTGCACTTACCACTATTTTCCTCTTTCATTCTATCACTGGAAGCCCTCTGAGACAAGGACAATGTAGTATTTGTCTGTATGTCAGCTCCCTTAATATAAGGAGAGCTAGACACTAAATACCACAGGCCACTATAAATTAAGATGCACCACTTCTACCTAAAGCAATGAGCGATCTCACCAAATCTCTTGCTTGACAATAACCCATTAAACATACCTAACAACACACCACAGGAAAGAGTTATGGAAGGATTAATTCTTGTCATCTTTGCCTCCATGGGTTGTTTCCAAATGTCAATAGAGTAACATGCCTCTGCACATTATCCATGTTTAAAACTTGAAAGGCTTAAGTCCCTTTGCTCTCCAAACCATTGACTCTCTGCTACAGAGCTTCCTCTGCTCAAACATCATTATGCTTTTGGACTGTGCCTTCCCCTGCAAAAGCTTCATTAGGCCACACATCCCATTCTTAGAAGTCTACACCTCAATGTTGCAGAAAAGCCAAGTTCTGTAACTGGCTGCAACTTTGTGCAGTTTTAACTTTTCTTCTGGGCAATATTTCTAGGCAACAGATTAGTGCATCTTTAACTCATTTTGAGGCAAAAAACTTATTTCCATGGACTCCAGATCCAAGATAAATCAGGAAACGCATGCTTCATATTTCACCATGTCATTCTCTTTTTCATTAATTTTTGCTACAGCAGCACATTGCCTTTCATTTTCCAAGTCAGGCCAGCTCTCCTTAGATTACAGGGCTAGATTAGATAGAGGATCCCTTGGTACAGTTTATCTTATCCCCATTAAGAAAAAATATGGAGAAAGTGTACTGGGAAACACTTTACATTTAATAAGGACTGGGGTGATTGGAAAACAAGGACGATAGAACACATGCACATGAGTGAGAAACTGGTGGGGGAACTTGGAAACTGCAGGTCAGTTTCCCTTGAAAGTGATATTCCACAGTCCTCAAACAATAACATGCTAAAAAGAAGAAAATAATATGAGATTTACAGATAATAGTAAAAAAAAGGCAAGCTCCCAGCGCAGTAGAATGCTTGAGTAATATTCTATAAAGCAAAGAAATACACCAGTATCTTCTTTATTCCTCCCCAATACTCTTACTCTTTCCATCACTGCCCTGTGATGTATTGTAAACCAACCTGTGATCTTCAGATGAAGGGCTGCATAGAAATTCAGCAAGTAAATAAATAAATCAATGGCAAACGAGCCTTTGACCTTTACCTGTTCAGAGCAGCAACAGATATAATGCTAACCTGAGGCATATCTGTAGTCATCTGTAGCAATAACTTCAGACCATACCCGTCCCTCACTTGCCCTTGAAAACAGGAAATTATGGAACTAGCATGGGAAAAACAAAAAAACCCACCCATTCTCTTGCTCTCACAGAAAGAAAGAAAAATCAATATGTGGGTAATTTTGATAAGCCCCTTGAAAACACCAGATAGGCAACGTGATGTAGTGGTTAGAGTACTGGACTAGAGAGACCAGGGTTCAAACCCCCACTTAGTCATGAAGCTCACTGGGTGATCTTGAGGCAGTCACTTTCTCTTAGCCTAACCTAACTCATAGGATTGTTCTGAGGATAAAACATGTTGCTCAACAACTCCAGGTGAGCACCCGGGAAGTAAAGGGCCCCTGTGGCAAAGGTATAACTTGGTGCACTACTCACAAATCACTTTACTGTAGCACCTAATCGCGTGATGGGGTGCCAAGTCTCTTACTCTTCTAGCATTAAACAGTAACCTTCTGAACACTAAAAGACAAGGCATGCCATATATGCAACTTGGCTTGCATCACCAAAATCTGACTGGGTGAGGGGAGGAGAGTTACCATCTCCCAAATATGTCCAACCAAACTTCGCAGTACAGCACAAAGTTCAATTTGGGATGGGAAAAGTTGGCCAGAGTTGAATGTCTATATCTGGTATTGAAGACCCAATAACAAATTGGGATTCTCTGCATGTACCAGACACCTAGCTGCCCTTGACAACCATATGTCAGGAGTGCTCTGATGGTGTTTCCTGCTTGGCAGGGGGTTGGACTCGATGGCCCTTGTGGTCTGTTCCAACTCTATGATTCTATGATTCTATGCCCGACACTCTCCCTGTTTGAGCTGACAGAGGTGGTCAGTGTGGCATTGAGAACTGCACAGTTTATGGTTTGGGGAAACTTTAATAGCCCCACCAAACCTAATTGAGGCTTATTCAACACACGTAGGATGACAAATTTGGAAGCTAGTCTTCTGTACAAAACAAAGAGGGAAACATCTGCAGGTGAGGGAGTCGTTCTTGGTTCTGTTGCGTTGGCCACTTCATTACATGATCAGATGTGACATTCAGGCTGTCTGTAATCTCCACAGAACCTGATTAATTTCAATGGTTTTCTGTAATCACTGGAGATTTTCTTAAAGGTCTAGCTGATGGTCCTGCCAAGGCTCTGGTATCTGCTTGGAATGAGGAGATCACAACAGCAATTGATGGGATAGCTCCCAAATATCCTTGACCTGATTGTAGAAGCATGTCAGCTCTGTGGTATTCCAAGAAGCTAATGGTGATAAATCATCTGAACCAACAATTAGTGTGTAAGTGACAGAAAACATTCAACAAATATGACCAAACACAAGTGAGAGTTAATTTACTTCTCTGCCACCACTGCATTTGTTCAACATCATCCACCACAGCTGTTTCTGGTGATGAGCAGACTCCTCAGTGGAGGCTCAGTGATGCAAGATCTAGAGCTTGAGTTTGCTGTTTATTTTGCAGATAAAGTAACTTGCACCTGTGCCAACTTGGGTGTAATAACTGTGATAGAGTCCAAGACTATGAGCCTCTATGAGAGTCATACTATGATTATCACCACCTCGCACCAAACTGAAAACATATACAAGCTGCTTGGAGAGTTGAGGCCCACCACATATTCCCTTAACCCTTGCCCATTTTAGCTAGTGAAATCTGCCAAGGCTAGGCTATGCAATCTGAACCTTGGAGGTGATTCAACACCTTTATCAGTGAATACTGTGGTCACTGCTACCTTGAAATAGGCCACGGTGGACTTCCGGGTTGGCGCCTCCGGCAATGGCGGAGCTCCTCCGATCGGGAGGAACCGGCTCCGCGAAAAACAGGGTCTGACCGCCACGGCGAAGGCGGAGACCCTTAGAAATCACAGACAGAAGAAGTCTGTGAACCTGGGATTCGGCTGGCACCTTCTGCACCCCCCTACTCGCGGGGAGACCCGGTATCGGGAATCCGGAGCAACGTGGGGTGAGAGGCGCGGTGCTTTGAATCGACCGCTTATTTCACGGAGCGAAGCCGCATTGCTGCTGTCGGAGAGCGCTGACTTTTTTCCTGTGGACAATTGGATTTTAAACAACAACCCGTGAGTAGAACGGGAAATTGAGCTTTTAAATAATTTAATTTGGCACTGAACGGGGAAGGTTCAAACAGGAAGTCCACCTTCCCTTTCTGTAAATAAACTGAAGCAAAGTAGTTGTTAACTAAGGTTTTGGAAAGTCTTACGTAAAGGATTAAAATTCCACTGATTGAAACTATTAATTTTGACCAAGTGAACTTGCAGGAGAAGGTGAAAAATTAAAAATCGAAGCATCACGTCTCTGAACCTGGGAACGGCTTGCAAAAAGTCCATCGACGGTAAACAGGACAAATTTGACAGCTAGCTTTAAAAGAAAGACATTGTTTCTATTGTCTACTTCTCCACTTAAAAAGAAGAAAAGGTAACTGGAAATTGTTACTAATTTACTTTTGGAATTGTGCTGGAAAGGATTGATACAAATGGAGACTGTCTTCCTCTAGAGGGAGTTTTGGGACATTGTTACAAGAGTGCAGCTGGGAAATTGGCCTTAAGATAAAGACTGTGAGAAACTAGTTCTGACATTGAACATCTTAAGAATGTCAGCAAAGGAAGAAGTAGCGTCTGTACTGAATAGGACATTCTATTTGTTGGGAAAGCTGCATAAACAGATAGATGTCATGGCTACTAAGATTGACATTTTGGGAACAAAAGTGGGTATCAGCATAGAAGTCGACAAGAACCCGGCACAGGAATCTTTCTTAACTGAACAAATTGATGAATTAGAGAAGGAGAAAGTTGCTGTTGTTGAGTGCAAAGCAAAACAAGGGGGAGCCTTATCCCTAAAGAGTCAAATGGAGGATTACAACTTGAGGCCTTATATGACTGTAATTAGGAGAAGCCAGCTTTTGAAGATGGGTGCCTGGCCTGATCTGGAAAAGGAAAGGTGGAGAGATCCCCTTAGGCAGGGATCAAATGATTTTTGGAATATGAATTTGAGCCAGGAGGAGATTGGAGCTTTTGGGGCCTTCGGACTTGGAAGAATTGTGAAACAAGATTTGGAATACTTTATGGGCCCTAGCTTTAACTATGGAAATCTGGCAGACCTGTCAAGAAGGAATATAAGCATCGTTGGGTTGGAGCTCCCCTGAGACCTGCTTTTTAGCACCAAAGATTATCAAGAAGATCAGCAAAAGGGAAGTGAAGAAGAGTTAAGAGCCTCGGATATAAGATCTCCAGGTTGATGGACGCTGGGAGGTTGATGGAACTGATGGCAGGGGCCGAGACCGGGGAGGGGAGACGGTGGAAGAAAATTGGGAATTTAAAGTGTATATATGGAGATTTAAAAAAAATAAATTAATGAGAGATGGAAAAATCGTGGAATGAATTTTTTATGACCCTAGGGGAAATGTCTTAAGAGATTAAGTTCAAATATATTAGTTTTAAGGAGAAATAAGATTAAACAAAGTAAAAATGAATGATTAATTGGTGAAAGAAGAGAATGTTAAATTACAGTATATTAAGATAAATTATTAGGATAAAAACAAAGGTGAAGGATTTGCTGAAATATCTAACTGAACCAGAATACAAAGAGGGGAGGTGTGAGGAGGTCAAGGAAATAAGCTAAAGAAAGAAAGTTATGTAAAGGTTTGATTTGTTCTTTTTTTATTATTGTATGCATTTTTTCCCCTTCTTTTTGTCTGTTCTCTTTTTTATCTTTTTTCTTTGATGGGACTTGTTTTTATGTATTGTTTTGCTTTCTTTTTTGGTCTAATTGGGTGTTTTTCTGCTGTTATTTTTTTATTACTCATGTAACCTTTAAAATTTCAATAAAAATCTATTAAAAAAAGAAAGAAATAGGCCACGGTGAGGCCACTATTTAAAAAGCCACGTTTAGAACTACTAAACTCCTGAGGCAGTATCTGGAGGCAATTGTGGGCTAGATGAGAGTAAGAAAAATACAACTTAATCCTGGAACCTGAATAATCTGGATGGAGAATTTAAGAGGGTTGCACTCACCCTGAAGTATGAAATTCAGAAGGTTGCACACTGGACTACTGTAATACACTCTAGATTGGGCTGCCTTTAAAGGCAGTTTAGAAACTTCAAATGGTGCAAAATGCAACTGCCCAAGTATTGATGAAGGTCAGGTGGTTAGAGCAAGCAACAACTATATTGCACCAATTACACTGATTAATAGTGCATTTCTGGGCTCAATTTAAAGACCCAGCAATTACCTTTAAAGTCCCAAACCAGGTGTGGTGAACACATGGATCATGCCAAAAGCAGTATCTTCCCCTTAAGGTACTTGGTGTCAGGTACTCAGTTCTACTGTAACATCTCTATAAATATGGAGACATCACTCCTACCTAATGAAACTATTAGCCAATGACAGCCTACCAATTTACCTTCATAGCCATTATCATGTGGAGATCAGTTCCATAGGTTAATTACATGTAAACGTAGAATGGAATCTCTCTTCTTAAGCAGTGTATAGATAATAATCTCTAAGAAAGACTGCCTACTAGCTACTACCATGGCAATAACTCCAACCCAGCAACAGTAGCTCAACAATTGTAGAAAAGTAATGGGTAAGAGGGGGAAGGAAGCAATTGTCCTTATTTTTTATCAATTCTTATGAGTGTAAAATCACAGCCCTTTTCTTTAACCCCAAACACATCACTGGAATGGTGAAATTGACTTTGAGGAGAATAGAAGCAGCTTTTGGTCTACTCTGTTTTACTGCTAAGGAAAAGATGATGTTCTTGAATGCCAGGGTACTGCTGAAAGAAGCAGAACCCTCACTTTGAGATGTCTACCCCAACACACCACATTCATATTTGCATAGATACTTACTCATCTGTTCATCTGCTTAAGAACTTTTTTAAAAATTCCAAATCTCCTCTGGCCATGGAGAAGCAAGGAAACTTGGGAGTGGGGGTGGGGAATATAAGCTGTTTCATGGGTCACAACCATGGCCATAACAAGAGGTGCCCATAACAATCACCAGAATAAGTGCTCTTACTTATTGTAGAAGTGTTAGCCATGTTCCCAAGAGCTGGTTTTCGCTTTGCCAAGGTAAAGATCAAAACAGAAAATCTGTAAGGGTGATTGGCGGTAGGGCACTAAACAAAATATATGTACTACTGGCAGTGCTAGCTCTGCAGAACACCCCTCTCTCCCAAGCCAATATAGCAGGCTGCTGGTTCACAACAAAACTAATGCTGTTGGGACTACAACTCCCATTCACCCTTGCCAACATAGTCAATGATCAGGGATAATGGGAGCTGTTGTTCAAGAAGATCTGGGGGAGACCATGTTGGTTACCCCAGCTTAGACTGCCACAAAGTACTTGTACTAGCCCAACAGATTTAATAAATTAGTCTTTGAATAGCAGATCCTCATGCCATATCAAAAGCTCTGTTGGAACCTCCCCTCAGTTTCAAAGCAGTTTGGCATGCAGTATGGGCAGAAGACTGTTATGGGCAGGGAAGACCCAAAGTATACTTAGGCAATCAGAATTAGTTATTTGACTCCTGGTCATAGGCAGCAGCAGCAGCAGCAGCAGCAGCAGCAGCAGCTTGAATCACAGCGTAGCAATCTCTCCAATCTTTCATTTATTAAAATGAGGCAACGGGTGAATTCAAGGTCACTGAGGAAATCATTCCACCACTGCAAGCATTTTTGCTTGCCCAGCAGAACAATCTTCCCTCTCTTCCACCCTGTGTACTGTTCTGGGGGTTCTCCCAACCTCCAAAATGGATTTGGAAGAGGCATGGGGGAAGGGGAGCCCTGCTGCACTGGCAGGAGTTCTTGAATTGGTTTCCACGAACAGAACAAGTTAGTTGAATGTGGCCCTATGGTTCAAGATAAAAACAAACATTATTTATTCAACTGATTTGAAAATTATCAAGATGCAAGGCAAGGCAGGGCAAATCTTACCAGGCTGATGCTGAAGGATGTGCATTTCAATTCCTCCAGGCTTTGTTTCTGTAGCTGTTCAGTTATCAAGGTGATCATGGCTTCTTACAGAGGCCAGGCACCAGAACCCTTGAGAGACTCCAGCTCCTGCCACCTGCCACCCTTTCGCCTCCCTCAGCAAGTCCAGCCGCATTCAAGCATCACCATCACATCTGCTAAGTTGTTGTCTTCATACATGCTAGCCATACTCCATCTCATACTAAGGAACCCTGCAAAAGACAGACATTAATTAAGGAAGGCATATTATATCATATCATATCATATCCTACAACCACCTTATTCTCTCCAAATCTGCTGTTCAAAAATAAACACGCATATGTGTGCAATATACATATACGACCAAGACACAAGTTAAACAAGCTTAGATAAGGCTCCAACCTCCATAGCTAGCATCATATTTTAAAATATTACATCTTTACCCTGCTTTTGCTACCAGGAACACCAAGCAGCATATAGGGTCTGTTCCCCCTACTCTATTTTATCCTCAGACCTACCCAGTGAGGTAGGTGAAAGCAGCAAGATAGTGATGGACCAAATGTCAGCCAGTGAGCTTCTTAGCTGTGTGCGGATTTAGTTCAAACTCTATAACTTAAGCCAAGGAGACTATATCATCACACTGGCTGTCCAACTTTTCCCCCCTGCATGTTGATTTTATTTCAGCACTCTCAGAAAACCCCAACCATGTGATATCTTATTTCTGTAGTACAAAGAGTCAGGACTCCATCCTCAGTTTTTCCTTCTGGTTCCTTGAATAAATTGATGCCTTACCTTATTCTTCAAATTATCTACAATACTTAAAGGCTAGTGTCTGGGATTCTTAAATGTATTATAGTAAAACATGCAATGTTCCATAATAAGGAAACAGAACTTAGTATTGTGAGCAAAATCTAAATCAGATGCGAAGCCTACCTAATTTAATCTCTCATTATCAGCGCTCAGTACATTAAAAGTCAACATCTACTCTGAACAAGCTTGATCATTTGCCACTGCCACCTTTCTCCCAGTGTGAACTTTCCCTCTTGATGTGGATAACCAATCCCTAACGTTCAAGCTTTGCTAACTTATCTCAGAATGCTAAAGTGATGGTTGTATTGTAAATAGCTTACTAGAAATAGATAAGGCAAATTAACTACAGTATTTCACTGAACACCTCTTATTCTGTGCAGGTTAATACTTATACCTCTCCTAAACACTGTCACAATGTGCTTTACAAAACCAAGATCAGCAGCCCAGAAGCTCTACTATAGAGTAAAATAAGGCAACAAAGGTAAGAGGTTATAGCCTAATAAGTTCTACAGAGAGCTGACCCACTGAAGTTAATGCACCTAAGTTAGTCATCTCTCTGTTTTGAGTATGACTAATGTTGACTACAACCCAGGCTACTTATGATGTTCATTCGTCATCTAGGAAAGGCAAATTACTATGCATACCAATTTATATAGCACTTTTTGGTATGTGAAGACTGAAATTCTACACACACTTTAGCTGGAAGTAACTCATTAAACTGTCCAAATTACTTCTGAATAGATATGTATAGGATTACAGTATAAGTGGTTACAATCTTCACAGTGCGGTAATTCCCACTTAGTTCAAAGGGGTTTACACTCAGTTATGTGGGTATAGGATTGCAGTCTCAATGCATATTTATACATACACACAAACTCATACAAATGACTCTTATTTTTTCCAAAAATAGTAGGAGAACTAACTAGTCCTAAAACCAAAGGGAAAAGAGGACTCCAAAGACTACATATGGCAGGGCAAAAAACCTAGAATTCAGTTCAAATTATTGACAGATATAAAGGAAAGGGGGGGCTTTGCCCTGCCAGATTTAAAGCTGTACTACGAGGCTTCATGCCTTTGCTGGATAAAGGATTGGGTAAAGTTGGCGAACACGGAGCTACTCGATTTAGAGGGCTTCGACAATAGATTCGGCTGGCATGCCTATTTATGGAAGAACAAAAGGAAAGTACATAAGGGATTTGAAAATCATATTTTTAGAGGCCCGCTAATCGAAATATGGGAAAAATACAAAAACCTGTTAGAGCCGAAAACACCACATTGGCTATCACCTCTTGAAGTAATGAGCATAAAGGCTATTAATATGAGAAGCAACTGGGCAACATATAGCCAGTTGTTAACTAAGGTCGATGGAAAATGAAAGCTAAAACCGTATGAACAAGTAATGGAGTATGTCTATGACTGGCTACACCATCTCCAGGTGAATCAGATGTTTAGCAAAGATATTAAAGAAAGAGGATATGCAGAAAAAGATTCCAAATTCCAAACGGAGATAATAAATAATGAAGTGAAAATTATATCTAAGATGTATAGGATGCTGCTAGACTGGAACCTAGGCGATGAGGAAGTTAAATCAGTGAAGATTCGCTGGGCAAGGGATGTAGGTCATAGCATACAATTTGAAGATTGGGAAGAACTTTGGAAGGAGGGGCTAAACTTTACGGCGTGTATAACGATAAAGGAAAATGTCATGAAGATGTTTTATAGGTGGTATTTAACACCGATGAAATTATCAAAAATGTACAAGGTGGATAAAAAGTGTTGGAAATGTAAAGATGAGGAGGGCTCCTTCTACCATATGTGGTGGGAGTGTGGAAGAGTGAAACAGTTCTGGGAGAAAATATACATTGAATTAAAGAAGATCCTAAAATATACGTTCAGAAAGAAATCAGAAATTTTCCTGTTAGGGATATTAGGGCAAGAGATAAAAAAGGAAGACCGTAGAATAGTATATTATGCAATTGCAGCAGCAAGGGTAGTACTAGCCCAAAAGTGGAAACAGCAGGAAATACCAACGGTGGAGGAGTGGAGATCTAAGCTGTTGGACTACGCAGAGCTGGATAAATTAACAGGAAAAATTAGGTATATAAGAGACCAAGTGTTCATCAAGGATTGGGGAAAGTACGTGGATTATCTGGAATGTATTAGTGAGGGACAAACAACGCTAAAGGGATTCAGAGACGCACTGTGAAAGACTATGAGTTATTGTGCAAAGCAAATAGGAGACAGAGATAGGTACAATGACAATACAAGCAGAGAAACGCATGACTCTGATTACTGCTTCGAATGATTTATGGACAAGCTGAAGGAAGTCTTGAAAGGGATGGTTATGTAATAATGTTGATGGGAAAATTATAAGTTTGTGTATCTCTTACTTTCCTATTTTCTGTATTTCTTTTTTCCTCTACTTTCTGTATTTTGACTTTCTTACATATGTGTTAGTTTTCATTTTCTTTTATGGAATTAATTAATAAAAAGAATGGGGGGGAAAAAAAGAGGACTCCAAAGACGATGTGTGAAAAGGATTAGTTCAACAAGATGGACTTGCTGGTGGAGGGGAGGGGAGTAGTTCACCAAAAACTATGCTGTATTTGTTTCAGGTGAAAGGAACTGGCAGTCCATTTCTTAGTTTAGTCCAGAAAGAACCAAGCTGAGAAAAGTCAGGTGGCTTTCTTACTTGAAAATCTTAATTTTTCTAAGTACTGTATTACATCCCTTCTTTGTTACCTCAAAATAGAAGTTCATTTTAAAATTGCCTCTCTAGGGCCTCCTTTGTCTTCCACTCTACCCTTTCTGAAATCATACATTAAGCATTAAAACACAATTTACAATAATTGTGGGAAAGAGTGAGGCTCCATAGATTTACCAAGCTGCTCACACACTTTCATCCATTTCTAGTCCTGTCTCTGCCTCTTCATCAGTTTTTTGTCCTCCCCATTATCTGTTCTAGACTGCAAGATTCTTCAGGGCAGGAGCTGGGGCCTATCTACATTTTTGCTTATGGAACTCAGTAAACTAAAATATACTCCAGTGGTGCTCTCTAAGCAAAATAACATTTACATTTTCAAAACTTCAAAATATTATTTTCTGTATGCTCTTGATAAGAAGGGGTGTACTTTTTCCTCTACTACTTTTTACAGATGCCAGAGCACTTTCTGACCATAAATCTAGTAAGGCTGCAGTCCTATGCATTTTGCTAGGGATTAAGTGAATGTGCATAGGACCATGCTGCACACAGAGAAATAGCTTAATTTTGCCACTTCCAATTTACACAAGCAACTTGGTCAACAATTAATATTTCCCCTGGCATACACTGCATACATTGAAGGCTCCTCATAACTTTCTCTGAACTTAAAATACTCCATAGACTCTGTTCTAGAGAGATTCTGCCAGGAACAATTTCTTTCCCCACGGTAATCCTGGTTAATTTAGCAGCTGATAGCATGCAAAAGATTTGCATCTGAAAGAGGGAAGTTCAAGCCCCTGCTCAGTCATGAAGCCTACTGGGTGGCCTTGGATAAGTCAGTATCTCTCAGTAACAACCTAACTGCAGGACTGTTGTGATGAGAAAAGATAAAAAGATGAACTGTAATCCACCCTGGGCCTCAAGGATAGGGTGGGAGAAGTCTGCAAGAATAACTAAGAACAAGTCTCCTAGGATGTGCCCAAAATCTTGTGGCTGTTTTTCACTGTAAAGAACGTGCTAGAATTATTTTTATCCCTCATGTATTGTCCTCAGGCAATTAGTTATAATACTTTGCTATGCATCTTCCTCCACGCCTACTTATTCTAATAGCTTCAGGCCACAAGCCTTTAGAAAACACTGATCCACCAAGCCCCATTACCAGACACCTTAAAACTAGTGTAGAAAAATTTCCAACAGCTTAGCAAAGTGTTGGGTTTTCATTGCAGCGGCTTCCCCTCCTCCAGTCCTACATGATGCGCCCAAGACTTGATTCCTTCGTTTATATAGCGATCTAATTATTTAAAAAAAAAAAAACCCCAAACACAAGCAGGCCTTAAGCAACCTCGAGCCTGTGCGATAGGGAAACAGCGCGAGACTCCATGACAGGATTGTGCCATGCAGTGCGATTCTGCTGCGTTTTTAAGAATGGGTCCCGTCAACCTAGTTTTAGGAATGCATCCACAGGGGACGCAATACCTAACAAAGCAGAACCATCCCAGCCTCCGCGGAGGGAACCACTCCCCCCCCCTTTCTCCACCAAGGCCCTCCATTCCACCCCAAATTCCCATAGATTCACGCGCTCCCTTGCACGCCCAGGCAAGCCCCTGAACCCACATCTTCCGCCGAAACCCCAACGTTATCCAATCCAGTGAAGCAAGCGCCCATAACGTAGCAAAACAAAACAACCTCTGCCTTGCAGGGTTCCTTTTTTCCCTTTTTTCTTTTATGACAACAGGAGACGTCTGTAACCAAGGCACCTCACAAAGACAAGCCCCCCTCCCTCGCCGGAGACTCCCAAGATCCCCACCCCATAAACACACACACACACACACACACCTGGAACCATCAAAATCCCCCACCGCGAGCGCACACACCCCACAAATTTCAGCATTACACCCACCCGAGCTCCGCAGCCCCCCCCCTTTTGCCACCTTTCGCGATACCCACCGCGCCAGCTGAAGGCGGCGGCAGAGGCGGCGGCGGCTCCAGCACCTCCTCGCGGGGCCCGCAGCCAGGCAGTTGTGCGCCCCCTTTCTCTCTCGCGCCCCCCACCCCCGATTCTGAACAGCCCCGAGACCACCCACCCGCCGTGTGGGGGGGGGAGACCTCGTTCCTGGGCTCCCCCGACACGCCAGCATCCACCGGCCCTCCCTGGTCCAGCTGCCGCCCCCAACCCGGCGGCCAGGGCTCCCAGCCCCACCACCACCACCCCGCCAGGAGCCTCTGCTCCCCCTTCGGTCGGGAGTGGATCGACCTGCTCAGGACAAACCACCCAACTCACAAGGGGGGCGGTGAAGCCCCATAGATCAGCAGCGACCCACAGGGAAATTTCAGAAAGGGGCTCGCCTCTCCGCAACAACCCACTACGAACCCCTCTTGCAGCAACGCAGGGACTTGGCTTTCTGTCGCCCTGGGTTGCCCCAACGCTAGCCTCCTCTTCTCCCCCTTCTACGGACCGTACCAAGTGGCAAAGCATGACGGGATATGTAGTTCGAAGTGAGGCTCTGGGAGAATAGCGTTTTACCCCTTCCTCTGGCTCATTCCTTCTATGGCCCAGAGGCATTTTCCACTTCTTAATTTAAGCCAGCCTCGGTTACAGAATAAATACCTTTCAGCGAGAGGGCTCCGCCTCATAAAATGTGAAATATATTGTTACTAAACGTATATATACCCCGATGATGTCAAGAGTCCCTTTCTTTCTCCACCTGAGCTCTTTATTAGCCAACCTGACCAGCCACCTGAAACTGAGCAATAACGCTTCTGGGGCCACTGCTTGCATTGAGCCCTGGCCCCTCATAATACAAGCAGTATTTCTGGAACTACCTAGACCTAAGTATGCCTGAACAACTTTTGGCAAAGTTTGACAGGTTGTAGCTGCAGAAGATCAACTGATAAAACCTATGAAACATGTTTTGTGCCCTGATTCACCAGCTGCAACACATATAGAGAAGAGAATGGCATATACTGAGAGAGCGACCAGCTAGAGGTGCATAATCAGAAAAGTAAAAGTCATGTTTTCGTAACCAAGCCACACTCATGACTAAATGATAAATGAATAGGGGCAGTCATATACTTAGGTCACAAGCAGGCATGTGTAACCTGTGGCTCATGAGATGCTGCTGGACTCCCAGCTCCAAGCAGCTTGGGCAATGGTCAGAGACGAAGCAGTTCTAGTCCAACAATATATGAGGTGCCACAAGGTTTCCATCCCTACTCTACAGCTTTTCCCTGCTGTGGGGCAGGGGGGAAGCAGGTAGCTCTTCATGGTGCATTTTTTTCCATTTTAAACAGAAAGAGGCCAAGGTTTATGCATTTGATAGGACCCCCTCCAAAAAAACACACCAAAAAACAACTCTTAGTCCCTTACTAAGCTTCATGCTTATAAATTCTCTACCTCCCACCCAAGTTTTGGGGATGATGTTCTCACCTAAGCAACAGAAGGATCTTAACTGAGACCAAGTACAAAGGAGGCTTTCCTCACACCACTGTACTTGTGTCAAGTAGATCTAAACAAGCCAGGCCAATGAGGAACTCATTGATAAGCTGATCCTGGGTGCTTACCTTCTAAAGTAATTCATGCTCAAACTTTTCATCTTTGGTTATCATCTCCCCCCTTTCAACCCTCCAATACAAGGTACTGTCACCAAGTATTCCACTTCTGGAATGTACTTTACTGACTTTACATCCTCCACCCATGCTTCAACAATAGAAATGTCAATGATACAAATAGGGCTTCTTCAAAGTAAGTGGGTGAAGCAGAGGCAGTGCTCTCTGTGTGAAAACTGCATAGAGCAAATTACTCAAGAATGGAAATAGATTAATGTATTACAAAATATTGCAGCAATCTAGGGAAGCAAGAGTTGGCCACAGTGGAAAAAAGCTTGAAGATAGCTCAGGTTCCCACTCTCCACTTCTTATTTCATTTTAAAGATGCTGCCTCTTCTAGGGCATCAGGTGCTTTGGGTTTCCAGAAGATATGATTCACACCCAGAAGCAGTATGGATGATCTTCTGTATCTTCCATAAAGTTATCATCATGACACAGCAAAGCAGAAGAGTGGTCAGAAGATGACAAACCAGCAAACTAAAACCAGAAGAGACAGTGTTAAATGAGTAGTCTAATAAAATGAGATTTCGTAGTTAACAAACCTTTTTCCCATTTAAAGTTATTTTCCCCACCCCACCTGTCATTGAATCGCACATGAACATCTAGAACTCTACAGTTTATGTTTATTTTAAAAAAACAAACCACCAAGTTTATTTGTATTTTATCGGTAAAACAGAACAGCTGCACTTATTGGATAGGAAGAAGAAATGTAAATTCCACCTTAACCATAACTTCATATAAGTGTATCAGTCCATAAATGGTCATGTGGTCTAATCCATCCTTCCTTGAGAGTGCATGAAATAAAGCCAAAACATTTTCTCTTAAAAGTGTCTTTTTTTCTTGTTACTCCTGCGTTCTCTCATTCTGTTAGTTAACTTGTCCATTAGGGCTAATTCCCACAGCTGTGCCAGTCACATTTCATACAAGTCCATGTTCAATGTCCTCCAGTTTTTAGCTGCTGTCATAAGCTGTATAGTAAGTTCTTTAAAAGGTAAGCCATCAGTTATAAGGGTATCAGGTGCTATAGCTATTTGTTGTTTGGTTGTGAAAGACCAGTTCCCCAAAGGAGGACACTAAGGAGCCTATCATTTGTGGAAAAAGGAGCCTGGCCACAGGTGCTGCAACAGGTAGCTGGGCAAGTTGCATCTATTAGTAGTGAAGAATACATGCACCACCAGTAAGTTAATTTGAGGGCCTATTTTAGTGAACTCTAGCGGAGGAGGAGCGATTGGAGAACATGTCCAATATTTTATTCCAAGAGATCTTGTCTATAGAGTCACCAATAATATCTCATTCCCAAAGGGTTTTCAATGGTAGTGAAGATTATGTACAGAACTGTGATAGAGAACTTGTAGTTTAAGGAAATTATGCTTTCCCCCAAATCCTATGAATTATTTTTTTAATACAAGTCAAAATATTTTGTTCTTTTAACCAGTGCTTTTTTTCTAAAAAAATGTTTAGGGGTACTCTCATTTTCCTACTCATATTGAAATACTGCCCCTCAGTGAGGCCAAACTTAGATTCACAAAATGATTAGGGATATGCGTACCCCTGCATCCCCCCAGGGAAAAAAAAGCACTGTTTTTAACTATGGCAAAATAAAGCTATAAGGAGCACAACTGAGTAATGTTAAATACCTGCCCATGCAAGACTTCTTTACAAAGTTTTTCCAGGGTCCCTTGGGCAACAAGCCAGTCATTTGAAAGAGCAGGCAGAGGACCCACCAGCTCCTGCCTTGCAAGCAAACAGAATTTCATTCACACTGAACCAGGCAGCAGATAGCATTAGATGTCTTTAGATCCCAGACCAGGCATAAGGAACCTGTGTACAATTCTCGAACCATGGTTGATAAGAAGTAACATTTAGAGGCCAAGAAGTCCCACGTTGTCCTGGACGCCAAGGATGAAATCTCCCCGGTATGATAACCATACTGAAAGAGAAGTGTATGGCTTCTCTCTTCATCACTGATGGTAACTGAACTCAAATGACTAAATTCTTCTTCGCCACATACACCTCTGGGGAGATCACCAACTGCCAGAATATAGGCAATGATTGAAATCCACTAAAATATAAAGTTGGCTACATCTTTCTCACTTCTATACCACAGCAGTATTTCTCCCTCTTATCAATGCACATGTGACCACCACCACATAGGCATTCACACAACAGTGTACAAAAATACTCCCAGACTTTGATAAGCCCAAGAGCCATTTGCTCTCAGCAAGGAGCACAAGAGCTGTGTTGACAATTAACCCTGTCTCCATGGTGATAAGGAATACCAGGGAGAGAGCCTACATAGACTAGGCCCGCAATTCCTGAAGAGTGTGTTAAGATTGCTTTATAAATGGGTCACGGGGCTGCTGGCAGTGAATGCTGCACAATGAAAAGGTAGTTACTTTCTAATATGGAACCAAGGTTCAACAGGAGTATGTTAAAGAATGAATTCCATTAGCAAGTTCTCTAGAGCAAAAGATTTGGGCAGGGAAAACTGGACACACATGTCCATATTTCATCTCCAAAAGCATCTTCCCCCAGATTATCCCGGAATAGCTAAGAGAAACTAGCAAATACTTCCCTGTCCAGTTCCTGTGAACTCAAGTCCAGGTGGGTCCCAGCCATGCAGTGCCCGTCGCCACAGTTTGATCTGCATGTCCCAGGAGCGGCGACTGTACTTCTTATATTTATTTGGAGTTCTTGGGTGAACACCTGGCTGCCGAGCAGCTCTAGAACAAAGCATGAACAAAGCATGTTAGGTTCTACCATTTAAGACCACATTAAGCCCCCACCCCAAAAAAGTGTTAACCTTTCCCAATGGTTCATCAGGAGCAGATGCCAAAGTGAATGTCTCAAATGCCAGTCCCTTGAAGTAGGTTTAGAAAACAGCTGCCAGCCACCATTTGGAAAGGAAAGCTGTGGACTCCAAGCCCGTGCTACATGAAGATAAAGACTTGGTAGATAAACAACTAGCTTTGCTCACTTCGGCACCTGCTGGACAAAGCACTGGTAACCAATGGTGTTTTTCCCATAGTCTATCTGCTTCTGCCTCCTTTGCAAGACAGCCACATCTGTCTCCACGCCAGACCTGCTGAGAGAAGAGATGTAATGCTAAATGCAAATTCTTCATCAGTAATAAACAGTATTAGAAGACATGAGGTGAATGAGTTGATGTAGTTAAGAATGCCGTATTTTCAGCATATCCAAATAAACATTTTTTGAGGAATCAAAGCAAATTTTGTGTTTTTATTTAAACTGAAAAATTAGCAGCAGCAAATAAGCAAAAGCTAACTATATGGGATGCTACTGATTAGTAAGAAAAGATAAAGAAAAGTGCCTATGAGAAAGTGGTGCAGAGATTGACAGAGAGAGGTCCCAGATGACATTTTGAAATTATTTATCAAAAGAGGTTCTTGGGTTTTGTTTCTCAATGGCAGCTCAATATAGGGAAAGTTGGTTTTAAATGAGTGCATATCATAGGGAAAGTGGAAGCTTTATAAAGTAGAATTATTACAAAGAATATGAGATAAGGTAGAAATTATTAGATGGTTAGGGGAACAGAGATGTATATATGTTAATATGAAATCAATATGAACTAGGAAATAAAATAATAATGATAATAATAAAATAATTAAAATAATAATTTATTATTTATACCCCGCTCATCTGGCTGGGTTTCCCCAGTCACTCTGGGCAGCTCCCAACAGAACATTAAAAACACAATAAAAGTTCAAACATTAAAAACTTCCCTAAACAGGGCTGCTTTCAGATGTCTTCTAAAAGTCAAAGAAATCAGGATACAAATGTGAACAAAACAGAATGTGAACAACATGTAAACTGTATCAATGGATGTACATATAGGTATAAGTTTGTAGTACTGCAAGTGTGTTTATGACATATAAGCCCCCGCACCCCCAAATAAAAGCACTACAGTCCTACTAAAACTTACCTGGATTCTGGTCTGGATTCTGTTGTCCTTTCTGGGCTGGTGCCTACACACACACTCACCATTTCAACAGGAAAGAGCTGGGATGAAGGCCTGTTCCAAGAAAATGAGAGGCAATATCCAATGGTAGTCATACTTGGAGTAGGCCCACTGAAAGTTACTTAAATCTATTTACTTAAGTGGGTCTCCTTCAAATATGACTTCACTGTTTATCATCTGTTTTGATTACAGAGCATGAAAAATAGGCTAGAGCCAGCTATGGCAAGATCCCACAACCCCCAATCTACCATGGTCACTACTGAAAGGTATTCACAGGTTAAAACATGCCTCTGGAAATCAGTAGGATCTTTTATTCAGTAAAGTGAAGTGTACCTTTAAGTAGTTACTGCCATCTGAAGCCACAGAAGCAGCCTAAAGGGTACACTTTTTCAACTAAGAGGTGCATAACAGGATGTTTCAATGTACAAATAGCAGTTATTTCTTGGAAATGGAGCCGATGCATCAGGATCCCTTTAATAAATGGTTTCTGCAAAAGGTTTCTATCTCCAGGAACTACCGGTAATGGTTGAAACTCAATAGCAAGGCAACCATACAACTTCCAGACCCAGTTCAAGATCAGAACCACACACTATGGAGAAAGCCCATAAACTTTGAAATCAGTTTTAATGTTGTGCCAGTTTAAGGCTGGACAGCATGGGCTTTAAATGTGCAAATTCATAATGTGGGACATTAAGTTAGAGGTGAAGGAAAGTTAGCATTTTTATTGCTCCATTTTGTGTCGCATTCCATGTACAATATGCTAGCCTGCAATAGTCGCCTGATATCACCCATGCTATGTCTGACACTCTTCATGCCAAACTAAAAATACCTAAACCAATGCTCAATTCAATATGCTCCGTTTTGTTTCTCCCCAACCTTCCCATTAATTTTAACATCTTCCAAGTGTCCGAGCAATCTCTTGGCTACTCTCCCCAGAGCATGCATAACTAAACCTCAGGTTTTGTGTGCAGCTACCTGAATCATGCAATATTAGCGTTATCCATTCCCTAAACCAAACACTGCCTGCCAGTCTGAGGAATCCAGGTGCTACATATTACAGTATTGCAACATCTTCTATACTAGCAGTTCCCAAACTCACCACCAAGACCACTTGAAAATTGCTGAGTTTCTTGGAAGACCACTTAATTATTTTTCTGCCTTTTGCAGGAATTGCAGTGCACTGTGCTAGATGCTGTGTAACTTTTAATCACATTTTTACAGACATATCACCTGAAAGAGGCTCACAGTCCACCTGTGGACCACAGTTTGGGAATGCTTGCTCTATGCAACATTGTGGCCTTGAATGGGGAGAGAAGGGAAATGTTTTATTAATAATATGGATTCATTTATACCTTGAGACCACACGTTCCCTCACATTTCAGCAGCTTAGTCATGCTGGCCACATGACCCGGAAGCTGTACGCTGGCTCCCTCGGCCAATAAAGCGAGATGAGCGCCGCAACCCCAGAATCGTCCGCGACCGGACCTAATGGTCAGGGGTCCCTTTACCTTTTTTATTTTTTATTTTTTTAAATAATATTTATTAAGAGTTTAAAGATTACAAAAAGAAAGAAAAAAAATTAAACAAATCAATATAATACAATACAAAAACAGAAACAAAAACACTACATAAAACATTGAATTAACAAAACAAAACAAGAACAATTAAAAACACTTCCAATATTTTCAAGCTTATCTTTCATTCCCTTGTTTCAATTACTTCCTCACGCCTCCCTTTTTGTATTCCACTTCAATTAACTGTTTCAGCAATTCCTTTCCATCTTCCTCTGTTTTCTGTCCTGTAATTAATCTTAACATATTCTAACCTTGTTTTTTCCCTTTAATGCATTAATAATCTATCTGTACCTAGTTCCTTATAACATTTCTGCCAAAGCCATATAACTTCATTCCACCATTTTTCTAAAGCTCATTAATTTTACAATATTTCTGTAAATAATCTTTAAATTTTTTCCAATCTTCTTCCACCGACTCTTCTCCCTGGTCTCGGATTCTGCCAGTCATTTCCGCCAATTCCATATAGTCCATCAACTTCATCTGCCACCCTTTACCTTTTTTTATGACATAGCTATCCCACCTTTCCTCATGGGAATCAAGGTGCATTTCTCAGTTTTCTTCACTCATACACTTTTAAAAATCACAACAGTAACCCTATAAAATGAACTAGGCCAAAAGACAGTGATTGGCTGTCCATAATTAGAGGAGGTACAGTACAAGTTGCTGCCAGCTTCATTCCCTAGTTCATGTACTATATACAAGGTAGCCTCCTTATTGTGTTTATTTCCAGCTCAGCAGTCATGAATAGCTCCCAGAAGGAACCTGTTCACTATTGTAATGAGTAAACCCCAGGCCAAGAATGACAAAAGAAAATAAAAATAATAAGGCATAACACAAAAGTCTTGGACAGTTTTCAGTGCCTTGGAAAACATTAACTATTTTATTCTTTAAGCATCTTATGCTTCTCATAGTGATACTCATTCAAGTAGACCAACACTTATCTTTTGGAGCACCAGGCAAAATTTTAAAAAATCCAGGCATTTTAACTGATTTAATTTTAACAAATCTTAAATGCTTAAGCAAATGCAGTATCTGCTGCTTTTATCTTTGTTTCATTTGAATTTAAATGCTTTAATATGACCACTAGAGGCTGAAAAAGATTTCTGGTTCGTTCCCTTCTATATTACATTCATCCTGCTCTGAAGCTCCATTCTAAAGCATCAGACGTTGGCTGAGATCAAACAATTAACCCTCTTCAAAGACATTGTGATTTGTATCACAAACTGATGCCTTCATTACACCAGAATTCCCAACTGATTTCCTTTGTGAATCCACGTAACTAATGAATTGGCTCTTATTATTTGGAAAAAGTTTCTTCATTGCTGCTAATAAGTTCTTGGTTCATTGGTATATCTTACTTTATCTCATCCCCACTGAATTGTTACCTACCTGTTTCTTTGAAACACAGGCGACATCCCAGCAGCAAGTGCCCCATGATTGAAAACCAATGACCCATAGTACAGAGAACTGAGGGAAGATTAAAAGACAGTAATTTGTTATAAATATTCTACAGACGAGACTATTACCAATCCCAAAGACCTCCCAGAGGGGAGCAACAGATCTTAGCCTATACGGATATTCTAGCTAACGAGAGTAGACTGATAACTGTTTCCAGGCACTTACGCTCTTATCAGTTCTCATCTCATTCATAACACGCAAACAGCAAAACCCCTGCAGCATGAAACCACATTTGCAGAGCAAAGCAAAACATAACTACAAACCTCTTATGCAAACGTGTTACCCCCTTCTAGCCTTTCCATACGAATTCAGAAAATAGGAGGATCAGAGCTGTTACAGTTAGTCCCAACATAAAATAAAACTGAGCCCGGGAAATGGGGGGCGGGAGACAAATTGACATGGTGCTGAGCCTAATTTTTTTAAGTGACTGGTCAGCTAAATTTAGAACAATATTTTTTAAAATGTTGTGCTACAAGGAAACCATTCATTTATTCCGTGGCTCTGCAGCACTCTTCCTACCAGCTTTGGAAACCAATACTCGGGGGGAAAGAAACAGAACAGAACGAAGCAGCCAGCAAACAGCAGCTTCCTTCTCGTTACATTTCAGAAGGAAGAAAACTGAGCTTCGCATTCCACCCATTCCAGAAATCCAGGAACAAGCACCTGTCGCTCACGGGAGCCCACCCATCACCCACAGAACTCCCAAGGTGCATGACTCCAATGGAACAGCAGCGTGCCTGTCAGGTGCAGAGCAGACTCTTCCCGGGATTTAAATCTCCCTCCAGTAGCTCAGAAGGGCGGGGCATGCAGCACAGTCCTGACCTATCGCGTGGTAGTGGGGGCGGGCCCTCCTTAAGCGATTGGCTGCACGAAAAGCACAAAGGAAGGCGGAAAGCCGCTGCGGAACAATAACAAGCGTGGTAAGCAAAGCCCCGCCTACCACCACTACGCTCTCCCAATAGGTGCTCCGGGGCCTCTTTGACGCCCGTGGCTACGTTGACCAATTGAAAAGCTGTTCAAGCCGTAGCTAGGGCTCCTCTTCCTCCGCGCTTCGGTGGTTGGTTGACGAAGAAGACGGCGTTTGGGATTGGCTGGCTGCTCGGGCGGCAGGTTTAAGTTCCCAGACTGTTGTCCGCTTTCGAGCCTGTCCCGGGAAGGGCTGGGCGAGCGGCGCAGCTGCGTCGATGGGCAGCAGGTGGGTTTGGGGGAACGGGAGCGAGGCGGTGGGATGAGCTCTGCTCGGAGTGGCGGTCCTCGAGGGGACGGAGAGATTCCCTTGGTGGGGAGCAGTCGAGGCTCTATCTGCCTAGGGCTGGAGGTTCTGGCTGCCCTTGTACTGTATGTTTGCAGTATGGGGTCAAGGGAGTCTGGAGGGAGAGCAGAGCCGGATTTAGGTTTGATGAGGCCCTAAGCTACTGAAGGTAATGGGGCCCTTTTTATGTCCATCTGTCCTTTATCAACAGCAAATTGTCGCTGTTTTTTGTGTTGAATATATGCTATTATGGTAATTTATGGACCTAAAGCCATTTGCACATAACAAAATATGTATTTTATCAACGTAATTGTTGAACTGAAATACAATTAAGAAGTATAGTAATAGTGACATAATTATTAAGCTCTAATTTAAAATGATTTTTTTATTCATAAGAAACTTAATGCAAACACATTGGCATTTGGCAATAACAAAAGTTCCTTTAAAACACAGTTTACAAAGACTCATAATCTAGTCTCTAGAAACTTGCTATAACATGAAGAAATAATAGCAAACCAGTGATATTTTAGGGAGCAGGCTAGCAGGCGGGGCCCATTACGTACATCATAGGAGCCTACACAACACAAAACACTGTTGCTGTATGTAGGTTTTATTTTATTTGTTTATCTTATATTTTTGAAATGTACATCCAGTTTTCCCCCCTTTAAATCTTTTGGGGCCCCCCAAGAGAGTGGGGCCCTAAGCTATAGCTTGTTTAGTTTATATGTAAATCCGGCACTGTAGGAAAGAGTCTTCAGACGACCTGAAGAAACGCAGCTTTGTGAGGGATTAAACTTCCATGGACAGATGGGTGCAGGAAACTAGCAGATATTCCTACATGTGTGGGGCCAGGGAAGAGTGAGGTCGCTGGGTGACAAACTGCAACAGGAACACACAGCTGCGTTGGTGATAATTTACCAACAGCAGGATGATTTCCTCCACAAACCCATAAGCTTGATTCAAGCCATGTATGACAGAATTGGCTTTAATCATAAATTGCCAGAATTTGACTTTTGGTTAGCTTTGGAAATGGAAGATGAGTACTGTATATTGATGGGTTTATAATCTTTTAATTTTATAACCCCTCAATTTGCATGAGGGTTCTGTTCCAGGGTTCGCTCCCAAAGCCAAAATTGTGTATTGCCAAAACACATTAAGTGCAATGGCAAGTGGGATTGCCAAAGGCTTTTCCTGGATGCCCACCTCCATGCTACTCCCTCCTTATTTTTATTTTTTAAATTGCCAAATGCATAAAGCTGAATGCACACAAGTTAAATGTGCATAAATTGCAGGCTTACTATGTATTTTATTTTAATCTTATCTCTACCACTTTTGAGTGGTTCTTTTGAACCTCACTGCTGTCAAGTTTGTTTTATGTATGTTGTTTTAATAATTTCAGTGATAACTGTACTGTTTATATTGCAGTTTTTGTGTTTATGCTGTAAGGTAGTCTGGTTATAATAAAAAGCAGGATATAAATAGTAATTGTTGTTCTCCACAGGCAGCTGCTCAGTGGATTCTGTGTCAAACCATGTCTGAGAACTTTCCCCCCATAGAGGCTGATGCTTCTCATTTGTGTCCTGGGTTCCGATCCAGATGCAGGATGATTATGTTCCAGGATGCTGAGTTCTCACTACCCTTTACTCCAGAAGCACCTCTTACCCCAATCTCTAACCTAACTCAGGGTTTCAGGACCTTTAGCACATTAACCGGGTAAGTTTCTCTTTTCAGAATAGTGAAATGAGGTAGAAAACATTGCATTTTCCCAATTTCCTTAATTTAGCAGCATAATGAGTGGATACAATATGGTTCACGTTAGGTAGTTTCAAATGTGTAATTAATTTTTCAGATGACTATCTCTGCGAAGTATGCATGCACATATAACTTACACACTATCACTATCCAAACACAATGCAGTCACAGGAAATCATTCTTTAGGTGAGTGTTTGCACAATGATTCAACAATTTCCATTAATTCCTATGGGAAAATGTGTTCCCAACCACAGAATTTTGACCCCTAAATGACAAAAAACTCTGAAACCTTGCAAAAGACAAACAAGGAAGGAAAATGCTTTGTTTGTCCAGTCTCTTCTCCTACTATTGTCTCTGGTAAAATGGCCAGTGGGGACCAACAAAACACAAGGCTTGTTTAAGGCTTTATTTGTTTACAGTACTACACACTGGTCTGACTGTTTGGAAATCTGAATCTGCAATGTGTATAGTAAGGTTTGAGTATTAACATGAACATAAGTGAATTTTAGTATAGCAGGACCTGCATTTATTATTGTAAGACGGGTTTGAAAAGGAGAGGGCTAAATAGTTGAACTGCTGAAAATTTAATGGCCTTGGCAAGTATGTCATTTGTTAGGGAAATAACAGGTAAATAGGCTACAGCCCAAACAACTATGATTATTTGAAAGCTGTGGTAAAGGCTCTTGAACATAAAAACAAATGTCAATTTTCATCTCTAGTACTTTGGGTGACTGTCTTTTTCATGGATACTGGTAAAATAATTATTGAGAACTGACAGCATAACCATATTGCATTTGACCTAGTTTGTATTTAGTGCTGAGCAGCATACATTGTGATTTTTTCCCCTTCCATAATTAAATCTGGCTTGTGCTAATTAGTCAAATTTTCTTTCATTATCTATAAATTATTTGCATTGAAACATGCTATTTTGCTCTGTACATGAAAAGTACAAATGGTGGCAATGACACACAATGGCAATGTGGAGAAAATTCATGCAACAGAACAATGCACTTGTTCTGTTAGTGCAACAGAACACCCCCCCCTTCTTATTTGTGTGTGCCCCACACCATCCCCAAATTTGCCTTGGAAGTTTGGGTGGGGGTCCTGGACCAGATTTAGGGGGCATATGAGGAAAGGAAAAGGGGAAGTTCCATTGAGTCCTTGTGTTGACAGAATGAGTGCATTGAATACCACCCAAAATATTCAAAGCAAAGCAATAGTATATAAAATCACAGGTGATTTTAAAAAAATAGTGGTTGCAATTAATCAAAACACAGCAGCTAATTCTAAAGCAGATCATAGTAAAAACAACTTAAGTGCTCTCTAAATGGTGTCCCTATGGCAGTGATGTAGAGCTGGAGCCAGACTGCAGCTGCAAACTTAACCCAGTTACCTGAAATTAAGTCTCAATTAGTTCAATAGGACTTACTTTTGAGTAGACACGATTAGGGTCCTGATGGAAGTTGGCAAATGGGGCTTAAGGTAGTCAGTGAGTCTTAAATGCATCTCACTTAATCTAAATCCTAATCTGACTTCAGTCCTTAGTAATTACTTCTCTGGTGCAGCATTCTAAACTGGTTGTCATCCCCTGATCATGTATAGTAGAAGCTGATGAAATGGCAGCTAAATGCAATTTGTCTACTAATTGTGATTACTGTCTTAGGAGAGAAGCACACAGACCAGAATACACTCACAAACTTTATATTTCAATCAGAAATTCAGTCTTTTATGATCTGTATTAATTTGTATAAGATGTGTGTGTTTCTCCCAAGCATTCCTGTTACTTTGTTCATGCAGGGATACACCAAGACGCTGCCTAGATCTGTCCAATCTCAGCAATGGGGAAGAGGAAACTGCCTTCAACTTCAGCCAGTCCCCAGGTACATTGGAAACTGGTAATAGTTGTTGCCAGCAGCACAATTCTCTGCATGCTGCTGCTTTCTTTATTCCTGTAGCTCTGTTCAAATGGCTAATGTGTTAGGGCATTTATATGGGCTGCCCAATGACAACATTCTCTGAATGGCTCACTAAAATAAAATAACCATAAGAAATGCAGCATAAAATTGTCAGTAAATCAAGCCCCCTCAGATAATTTGATTACATGTTAACATGCTAGGCAACTTGTGGAAACAAGTGCCCTGGACTCTCCCACTGCCATTCTATTAGAACCCTGGGAAAGCTCTCTTCCCAAGCTGCACCCCTCATTGTGTGCTTCCAGTAGGCTTTTGTGATTTGTTTTCTGGTTAGTCTAGGACAGGGGTCCCAAACTGGCCTGTTGTCCACCAGTGATTCACAAGCTTCATTCAGGCGGTCTGTGGCATGATTGCAATAAATATTAATATTGGTTTTTAGTTGTATTTTCATTGCTTCTTTTATTTCTTATGTTGTATTTTATTGTATTCTAATTTTAATTATATGGAATGCAAATTGTAATACAATAAAATACAATACACTAAATAAAATAAGCAATTAAAAGTCAGCATCTTGCACAGCTGTTACAATTGCTACAAAAGGAAGAAAAACAATTAAGTGGTCTGGCAAGACCACTGGCAATTTTCAAGTGGTCCATGGGGGGAAAGTTTGGGAACCAGTGGTTAAGCCATTTTTACAAGTAGGAACATCTTCTGGCTCTTATCTTGTCACATACACTTCAAGCCTGGATCTTTTCTGGTCTTTTGCTGATTTATTTCTTTATTCTTTTACAGGTCAGAAGGGTTCAATGGGACTCCAGAATAAACTGTAAGTTATGCCATCACATTCTTACAGCATATTAGTATTAGCCCCCCACCACCACCATTTGTGTTTAAAATGTTGATCTGCTTTCAAAGCTGAAAATAATGGGGGATAAAGCTGAGAATGATAGGAGAGAGGGATGATTCTTTCCCAATTAGGTGGTTTCCTTTTTTGAGCCCTGAGAGCTAGAAATCTGTGAACCTGAGCAAAGCACAGACATATTTGGGTTCTTTGGCAGCAAGTATGTTTTATAAAAAGGTAAAGGACCCCTGACAGTTAAGTCCAGTTGCGAACGTCTCTGGGGTTGCAGCACGCATCTCGCTTTACTGGCCGAGGGAGCCAACGTTTGTCTGCAGACAGTTTTTCCAGGTCACGTGGCCAGCATGACTAAGCCGCTTCTGGCGAAACCAGAGCAGCTCACGGAAACGCTGTTACCTTCCTGCCGGAGCAGTAACTATGTATCTACTTACACTTTGACGTGCTTTCAAACTGCTAGGTTGGCAAGAGCAAGGACCAAGCAATGGGCGCTCACCCCATCGTGGGGATTCGAATCGGCAAGCCCTAGGCTCAGTGGTTTAGACCACAGTGCCACCCATGTCCCTAGCATGTTTTAGAGCTTACCACTCTTGTCTTTTTCTAGCGTTTGCCAAAGTATATTTAGAAAACTGTAGAGATGCTTGTGGAGGCTTTTGTGCTTTTTTTTTTCTTTTTTTTTTCTTTTCTACCAAACAGTCTGGCAGGCCCTAGATTCCTTTCTTCTCACTTTCCTTAAGACAATTTATTTGTTCATTGCTAAAGAAGATGCATTGGAAATGCCTTGTAAACTGGGGAACAGCTTGCTACTAATTTGCATGGTTTAGTTGCATACGACGTAACTTTCATGCCTGGTGGACACAGGTAGAGCAGATGTGCCTGTTTCATCATCTGGGTCTACCAGGCAAATTGAGTTGCCAAAGCTCTTGATATTTGCAGTCCCAAACATTCATATCAATAGTTTGACCCAAACTGTAGTGAAATACAAGCCAGACCTTTTCAGCCTTAGATGGATTTATTCACAATATAGATGAACTACTGTAGCCGGATTCATTTACATGATTAAAATGTGGGTTTTTATCAGTAGAGGGAAAGGGTGCCTTACCCTCTGAATGTCTGTCTGTCTCTGTTGGAAAATTCCAACCCAAGTGCAGGTGGAGAGTGGCTGGTCCATTGCTTAATTTTCATGCACCCACATCAGTAAGTCCCTGTCCATGAGCTGAGGGTGTTGAATCTATAAGATGCTGGTCCAATTGATGATATTTTGCTCATCAGGATTCACAAGCAAAATGGCTGTACAAAGGACTTGCACTGCTTTTTCTTTGTACACCAGCATTCTAAAGATTTGGTCTTTGCTAGGTTAGTTTATAGGGACGCGGGTGGCGCTGTGGGTTAAACCACAAAGCCTAGGACCTGCCGATCAGAAGGTCAGCGGTTCGAATCCCCGCGACGGGGTGAGCTCCCGTTGCTCAGTCCCTGCTCCTGCCAACCTAGCAGTTCGAAAGCACGTCAAAGTGCAAGTAGATAAATGGGTACCGCTCTGGCGGGAAGGTAAACGGTGTTTCCGTGTGCTGCTCTGGTTCGCCAGAAGCGGCTTAGTCATGCTGGCCACATGACCCGGAAGCTGTACGCCGGCTCCCTCGGCCAGTAAAGCGAGGTGAGGGCCGCAACCCCAGAGTCGGTCACGACTGGACCTAATGGTCAGGGGTACCTTTACCTTTTTAGGTTAGTTTATTGTGAGAATAAAGAGAACGTTGGGGTTTAGTTTTGTGTGTCATCTGGAAGTTGACCCCAGATGTTGGAAATATGAAAAGTGAGTGGGTAGCATGAACTTAACACCAAAATAAGGAACTGTCCTGTGAATAAACCAGGAGGTGAACTCTAAAGTGATTTCCAGGAAGGCCAGGAGACCTTGCCTCAGTTCTTCAGACTGAAAATTTGGCTAAAATCTCCTCCTGCTGGACAAGTGTTACCATCCTAGTGGATTTCTAGCAAGTGTATGCAAGGCAGATTGGGACTGACAGATTGATCACTCTTTTTCAATGAGAAGGCTTTCTGACTAGTTGTCTCTTTCTCCCAGCAGACTTTCAGGGAGGCAGTGTTCACAATTGCTCCAGGTGAGTATTTCCTGACTGGTGAGGTGGAATTCATTCACCTCTTTGTAATATTCTGCTGCCAGAGAACTGTGAGATAATGAGTCAGAGGACTTGGAGCCCCCGTTCTAAGATTCACAACCAATATTAATTTACTGAAAATGTGTTTCTCTGCTTGGTCTTCCAGTCCCGGGTACTGTGTAGCACACCAGACACTCCAAGCTGCTTCCGACACATTAGCAGGGTGATCAGCAGTCCTTCCATGAACAAAGAGAATGTGAGTATTTATTTATTTTTGCAGCAAGCTGGGGTTTCCAGCCATATTAGTAAGCTGCAGGCCGGGATATCAGGCAGGCAGAAGTCTTTGCTTACCAGAAGGGTACAGAAGCTAGGCCCTTCTTTTCACTTCATGGTGATAATACTTAGCTTAACTTCCCTGAAACTGTGAAAGATCTGATAAGATCTTAATTGCACTGGCCAGCTAATTGCTTTATGGCCCCAATTAGCCCCAGTGGTCCGGCACGCTCCCAGCCAAGCTGCGCAGACCTTTTTCTTCTCCGGTTTCGCCTTGCAGAGTAAAAACACAGCGGATCAAAACCGTTGCAGTCTGCTTCAGATCCAAACACACCAAGCACTGTGTATGTCCAAATTCATCAGTTCTTTATTGCAGCAAATATTTACAGCTCAGCATTTCTTAGATTCTCCTGGACTGCTAGCATTCATGGCGTCCAGCTCTCTCAGAGACACAGAGAGAACAACAAGTAGAGCTCCTCCCTCCTTTCAAACGTCAGAATGGGAGGCACTCTCAGAACAAAATTTAACCCAGTAAGTTCTGAACCCCAACACCCCCTCTTGCAGAGCATTCTGACAAGACCTGTGGATGTACCTTTGCAGACCTCTGTGAGATCAATCCCTTCCCCAATGCCTTGCGCCCTCTCCTGGCGTCCCTGTCAGGCATCTGTGGAACATCCTCACAACTCTCAGATTCGCACTGTGCGAAATTTACCCACGCACCTGTGGCCTGATACCTCTCAGGTGGAATTCCCTTCGTTGTGCGACTGGACCTCCTGGGCACAAACTCAGGCACTGCCTCTGACTCACTGTGGTCAGCAGGTGTGTCCTCTGCATCCTGGGATTCCCCCTCTGACTTAACGCGTCTTCGAACCCTTGGAATTACCCTCACAGGAGAACTAGGCTCACTCTTGGGCTCCCTTTTTACAACTTGCGGAGATGCCCCATCCTGCTCCTGACTTTGGTCAGTGAGCTGATCGTCATCAGCAGACTCAGCCCCTGGCTCTCCTTCCTCCTCATCAGAACCTTCCTGCTCTGAATCAGAAAGACATTCTGAAAGAATATCGCGTCTGGCAGGGGTCTTTGACCTTTCCTCCTGCTTACAGAACTCAGCGTGTTTACTGATCAGCAGCTTACTCTGATCACCTGACGGGTACGCAAACCTCCATGCACGAGCCGTTGGCTCATACCCACAGAAGATCATTTTCTGGAACTTGGGTTCACCTGGCCCTCGCAAAGCTTCAGGCACCTGCAGCGAGGCCATTGATCCGAACTCACGGAGGAAGTGAACCTGCGGTTTCCTCCCGTGAAGCATGAAAAACGGTGTGTCTCCTACCACTGAATTGTAGGACCGATTCCAGGTGAAGCTCACATATTTAATTGCCTCCATCCAAAACTTTGGAGGTAATCCAGAATCTGACAGCATCACCTGTGCAGCTTTAACCAGAGCCTCACTTCTTAGCTCTGCCACCCCCCTCTGTTGAGGAGAAGTCACTGTGTGACTTATCCCTTTCTTGTGAAAGAACATCTGCAAAGCAGACCCAGTAAACTGTGAACCTCTGTCACTAGCAATTTCCCTGACTCTGGTGGAGAACCTTAGTTCCACCTCCTCAATCCAACGTCTAATCAGCTGTGCTGCATCTTCCTTGGATTCGAGACCATGTGTCCAGGTGTTCTGCGAAAAATCATCCTGTAGCGTCAGCAGAAACCTGGCCCCTCCCAAACTTGGTTCCTTCATGGGACCCAACAGATCTATGTGTACAAGATCAAAAGGTTTTGTGGTTACCCTCTCCACCCTGGGGTAACTGCACCCTCTTATCTTTGCCTGTCTGCAAGCCTGACAATCTAGGACTCTTGCACATTCTTCAATTTTACAGCCTTTGGAAACCTCAGGTAGCACCTGTAGTTCTTCAAGACAAGCATGAGCTGTCTTCTTATGCCATGCACACGAACATGAAACATGAGTGGGAACTGTAGCACGCAGGGCTTGTGCTTTCTCAACCTTCCCCTCACCCTCCAGAGACGTTTTAAGAATGAAGAGATCATTCTGCCCCTTTGCAACTCTGACCAGTTGCTTCCCTCCTTTGGAGATTGTACAAACATCGTGTTCAAAGCAAACCTTAAACCCCTTTTTCAACAAATAAGGCACAGATAAAATACAGTGTTGCACTCCTGGCACAATGCAAACTTCCATCTGCTCCTGCAAAACAGAAAACAATACATTTGCAATTTTATTCACATTTTTCTTTTCCCCACTTGCAAACTGAACAGTTTTCCCAGCCGGAATTGCCTTGCAATTCCACATCTCGACTGCAGGGGTCTCTGGGATCAGGTGGCAGTTAGCTCCTGAGTCGATTAGAAAGCGAAAATCAGTGCCTTTCTCAGAGCTGTCCTCAAACAAAGCCATACTGGCAACAAACGGCTCACTGCCCCCTCTCTTTGGGCATCTGCAGCAGTTCTGTCTGGTTGTCTTGGCAACCAACTCCCCCTTGCTCAGGACCTTGGCAGCTTCCGTAGAAGTAGCCTCCTCCGTTGCCTTGGAGACCGGCCTGGCCTCTGCGTTCCCACGCGACTCTTTAGGCCTTATCTTCACTTTGTCCAGGTGGCCGACCTTGAAGCGTCTAGCTCTCCGGAGCTTCCCAGCCTTTGGCTGACGACGACGATCACCAGTGGAAAAATACTGCCCAGGGCTCCTTTCAGCTGGCCTGGCCCCCCTTCTTCCGGAAGAGCACTCTGTGCCAGCCCTGCCCTCGCTGAAACTGCGTTTCACTTCTGCACTCACAGTGGAAAACTTTTGAAACTTGCCTTTGGAATTCTCAGCCCCCCCGACTTGCACCTCAGGGACTGGGGCTACAGCCATTTCCAGGCTCCTCATGACTTCTCCAGGGCTCTGGCCTCCTGCTGAAGTTTCACACAAACTTCTCAGCACCTCCCAGGCAGCCCTTGCTGACTTTACGCCCTCCAAACTGGGCAAAAGCGATGCATGTACACATGCCTTTAGCATAGCAAGCTCTCTTTGCATTCTCTGCTGGCTATCTTCAGGCAACGCAGCCTCAAAGCCAGTAACGTCTGTCCCTTCAGGACCTGGATTCAGGGGAAGTGGTTCTCTCTGGCTTACATCCCAAAGCCCAGTAACCAGAAACCAACCCCTTACTCTTCTGGACCAGGTTGCCCAACTTCTTAAAGTGAGCTTTTCAAGCGGTACGTCCTCAAGGATCTGGCTGTCTGCCATTCTCTCCTCTTTCCCGGGGCCCCAGCTGCTGTACTCACGTTTCACCAGTCAGCTCTCCGGCACCCGATTCCTCACAGCTGCTTTCTCAGCTCTCTGCCTCAGCAACTCTTGCCTCTCTGCAGCAGGCAAAACACAGAACGCAGACCTCTGCCGCTTCAGTAGCGTCTTCCAGCTATTGCCAAGCTGACTTCAAGACTTCAAAGCTCACCGGCAGACTCTTAGCAACAGTTTTATTAGCGGTAATTAGGTCCTCCATAACCTGTGAAAGATCTGATAAGATCTTAATTGCACTGGCCAGCTAATTGCTTTATGGCCCCAATTAGCCCCAGTGGTCCGGCACGCTCCCAGCCAAGCTGCGCAGACCTTTTTCTTCTCCGGTTTCGCCTTGCAGAGTAAAAACACAGCGGATCAAAACCGTTGCAGTCTGCTTCAGATCCAAACACACCAAGCACTGTGTATGTCCAAATTCATCAGTTCTTTATTGCAGCAAATATTTACAGCTCAGCATTTCTTAGATTCTCCTGGACTGCTAGCATTCATGGCGTCCAGCTCTCTCAGAGACACAGAGAGAACAACAAGTAGAGCTCCTCCCTCCTTTCAAACGTCAGAATGGGAGGCACTCTCAGAACAAAATTTAACCCAGTAAGTTCTGAACCCCAACAGAAACTTCCCTAGGTTCTTGATTCCAGAGGTAGTTCTCAACTCTAAAAGCCACCTCCTTTCCTTATCTCCTTCCAGGAGGGTAGCCCTTTTAAGCACCCAAGGTGGAGCATGCCCAAATCCCTGCTGTTCTGGAAAAAACCACGAGATGCACAGCAGACCTATGCTACTATGCTGGTAAGTTAATACTGCTTACTTGCTGTTCAAATAGAACTAGGTTTGGACCTTTTCAGCTATGTGTGGGTATAGATATTAAGTAGTAGTCAGACCTACCCCTTATCAGTATGGCCAACACCATAATTTGATTTGTTTTCAGTTTCATCTACACTGATACATGGGAATCCATGCATTGCAGGTCTACATATTTTTTCTCCTCTACAAAAATCATTGTTCCTTGGGAACATTAGTCTACCAGAGTACTCCACTTAAATGTCCAGTTCAGGCCAGTCTTTCAAGCTTCACGATGCAGGGAACTTCTCCATTGGACATGAATGGGGATGAAGCATTTGGTTAGGGAGCTCAGAATTAATCTCCCAGCACCAAGGCATGTAATGGTGATAGATGCTGGCCTCCATATGCTGGTCATTTTTAGGTGCCAGCTATCATTGTGGGGTGCATCGTGTGTCCCTTCTTACAAGGGAGGTGTGGCTCACCAAGGGAATCAGTTTATGTGCAATTATATATATGGTTACATTTTGAATTGCCAAAACTAACAAATAGCACATGCACTTACAGGAATATTCAAGTATCAAGACAAAAAGGCATACCAACAGAACAGGTGCTTTCATCTCAACAGTTAAGGACAATCAAATATTTCCTAGTACAGAAAACTAATATAAAAGCCAAATTACCCAAACACAGATATATAAAAGTTCTAGGGGAAAGATATATAGATACACACACATATATCATGCTAGAGAAGCAATAGGTGCCATTTGTGAGCTGCTTCTTACTGTCACTTCCTGACAGAAAGAGCTGTTCGACAGTGGAATTTGCTGCCAAGGAGTGTGGTGGAGTCTCCTTCTTTGGAGGTCTTTAAGCAGAGGCTTGACAACCATATGTCAGGAGTGCTCTGATGGTGTTTCCTGCTTGGCAGGGGGTTGGACTCGATGGCCCTTGTGGTCTCTTCCAACTCTATGATTCTATGATTCTCTTGACAGGAAGCAGGTGATCTAGAGGAGTATGAGATGAAAGATCTTGGTAGCCCAATTTCTGCAGTGACATCACCAGGAATGCCAGAGTCCTTGGGTGGCCTTCCAGAACTCTCCCCTGAACAGGAAGAGACTGAGGTGAGACAAAATGATATGTTCACTCCATTATTGGCATTTATGAAAAGCAAGAAATCTTAGAAAATGGAAAAGTAGATCTTGCCAGTTATGATTCTCAGGGCTGCCAGAACACAGTGGTCTTGGATCTGTTCCTACTACAAAGCTGCCAATGTGGTTGGAGAGAGAGCTTAGCTAGAACCTTTTGAGAAGTGTGGTTTGGTAATGGCTAAATCATGGACTTGTGTACTATTGCATTGAAACATCATGAGGCAGTAGAAGACTTATAGGTATCTTGCTCAAAAGTATATGGTTAAGTGTCCCAACACATGTAATAGTGGGACGCAGGTGGCGCTGTGGGTTAAAGCCTCAGCGCCTAAGGCTTGCCGATCGAAAGGTCGGCGGTTCGAATCCCTGCGGCGGGGTGCGCTCCCGCTGCTCGGTCCCAGCGCCTGCCAACCTAGCAGTTCGAAAGCACCTCCGGGTGCAAGTAGATAAATAGGGACCGCTTACCAGCGGGAAGGTAAACGGCGTTTCCGTGTGCGGCTCTGGCTCTGGCTCTGGCCAGAGCAGCAATGTCACGCTGGCCACGTGACCCGGAAGTGTCTCCGGACAGCGCTGGCCCCTGGCCTCTTAAGTGAGATGGGCACACAACCCCAGAGTCTGTCAAGACTGGCCCGTACGGGCAGGGGTACCTTTACCTTTTACCTTTAAATCATGGACTTGTGTACTATTGCATTGAAACATCATGAGGCAGTAGAAGACTTATAGGTATCTTGCTCAAAAGTATATGGTTAAGTGTCCCAACACATGTAATAGTAAAGCGTTCACAATGGGCCACTGAATTTTTTCACACTGTTGCCATAGCTGTGCTGAGCAGCTCCTGTATTTCACCCGCTACCCTAAAGATGATCTAGTCTTGATTTCAGCATCGTGACTTCTGAAAACCTAGATGCAGTCAGTTTATTTTCCATCCATTGTCATTTCCACAAGAGTCATCCAACCATCTGCAGTAAATGGTTACGAGTAGGAAAATGATGAAATGCGAAAGTTCCTTGTGAGATCTCAACAGGGATATTTGATCCAAGTGCAGTAGTTTTCATATGGAGGAAGGCTCAAAACATCACACAGTGGTTTCATACATTATGCTTAATGGGAGTTATAGGCAAGGTTGTCAAAAATAGGTTCTGATTATTTGTCCCATTTTTGTTTTATCATACCAAAATTACACTCCTCGTCCACCCCTAAAACTCAAGGTTCCCTTATTCCATCTACTATTATTGGTCATCTGTCCCCAAAGCATTTATTCCTCCCTGTGGCAAGCTTGTGTGTAAAGCTTTTGGGCATCTGTAGTACTAATAAGCCTCTTTTTTTCTGTACGAAAACACTATGTCAGTTGAATTAAGGGGAGGGTCATGTTGTTTCTTCCTATGGGCGGAGGAAACAGTTTTAAGTTCTCTTGTCTTCATACTGTGAAATACTGCTTGGGTTCTGCATTCTTCTTTTTTGTTTCTCTTAGAAGCCACTTTCTGGGCATCTCTCCAGCATGGCTATTTTGCTCTCGGGACCACTTCTTACTCAGGACATCAATGTCAGTGAGGCAAGTAGTATATAGCAAACCTAGCCTTCCTTGGTTGCCTATGGCAAGTAAGATTCAGACTAGAGGGAACCCTGAAAATGTAATTAGAAACTGCATCAGGGTTTATTAAACAATTTATTAACGTTTTATCTTAGGCTGAATAGGTAATTCAGGATGCAGCACATAGGGAGCAGAGGTTTACCCCTCCTCTCCAAGCTGTGATGTTCCTTCAGATGAAATTAGAGATGGGGAACCTCTAGCTTGCATGCTTAATCAGGCCTGCCAGGCCAAATTAGCCAAGTCACACCTACCTGCCAACCACCTGATGTCATAATTGTCACGCGTATGAAGGAAAGACTTAAACACGTTGCAGAGTTCCCCAAAATAGGCCAGAGGCAATTGTACTTCATCCAGCAGAGCTTTACTGCTACTGAAGGAAAATGAGTGTAATGGTCACAAATCCAATACATTCAGGAATGGCACAGTTTGTCAGACATCCAGTTGCAGCAGACTTAACTTAAACTTAATAACTTACACTGTACTTTTCCATGTACAAGATTAGGTTTTTTTTACTAAAAAATGTTAAAAGGGGGGTAGTCTTATACACGGGGGCAATCTTCCCCATTTTCTTAATTTTGAGTCCCCCAAAATAGGTGTGACTTGGCTAATTTGTCTTATACACAGGGGCGTGTTATAAGAATCTGCGCTTTCAGCTCCCCATCCCTGATCTCTCTAGTAATTACCAAAAACTAAAATCATGATGATGAGGCTGGTGTTGCTCACTACCAGCCCTTTTTGTAGGAGCCCTGAAACATTGTCAATGAAGCAAGGGAGTTCCCCACTGCTCCCCAACTTTCATCACTGTCTATGTGGCACTCTGAGCAGGTCTCTATGAACAAGACTCGACTCTTCCGATCCCCATCACTGCCAGAGAAACTGAACAGGCCTGCGCTGAAGAAGGCAGCAAAGAGCCAAGATGAAGACGAAGCACCCATCAAGGTGAAACAGAAGCACAGCCCAACCCAAGAGGAGCCAGATGGGGTAAGATCCTGCTTGGTTCAAGTGTGAGTTCTGGGTCTAAGTGGTGACAGCAGAATGGCAGTCCCATGTGCTGTATCAACAGGTAGCTATCGGGGCATAGCTGCTGTCATGAGAGCGTACCTGATGATGCAGATAATAAACCCATCTAGTCCAGCATTCTCCTCTTGCAGTGGTCCACCAGATGCCAGAGAGGCGGGGTGTCACACGCAGGACCTGAGTGTTGCAACACTTTCCCCACTTGCTTTCCCCAGCAACCAGTTATTTCTTAGCCCATAATGCCTTTGTTCATTGAGGCAGGATATAGCCATCATGACTTAGGGGCCCATCAGACTGCTGTTTAGTTGCGGATGTATGCAGCAAAGTGTTTCTGATTCATAGTGCATTTGAAATGGATTTGTACTGAGCTATCCAAACATCCCGTTTTCTCAGTTGTTTTGCGATGCTTCCCCAACATACCTGCGTCATTGCATCCACGCTTCCACTCTGCCCATTCCATTGTTCGTGTTCCGGCTACCCGTAATTCCCAGCTGTGCAAATTAGTCATGCCATGATGCCATGCCACTACACTTTCATTTCAACACCTTTTCAGTTTTTATATTCGGGCTGTGATTGCTGTGCTAAATGTTTGCTCATTTCCATTAAAAAGAAAACACCCACAGGAATGCCAATTTTGGGCGTTAACAGGAGGGATAGGAGAGTGGCTACGTCACAAAGGAGCAGATGCATTTTGGCACCTTGCCAGGGCACTTTTGTGTGATAGTACATTAACAGCAAGAGTGAAAAGATGAACCGTAACATTTGTAGTGTAAAAAGTTATGGCGCTTTAGCTGGAAACTTGAGGATGTGCACTGATTGCAGCCAAGGCAGTATCAGCAGTGCGCAAATGGTATTGAAAGTTTGATTGCATACAGTTGTCCTGATAGCATCATGAGCACAAACCATGATGCATGCACAGTAGAAAGGATGCCTAGAGGGGGCCCTAGAAGCCATTGATAGCCATGAATTTCTCCAAAGCCCTTTTAAAGTCATCCAAATTGGAGGCCATCACTCTATCTTGTGGTAGCATGTGATTTCTACTGTCACACTTGTGTGAACAGAGAGAAACTAGCAAGTAGGTAGCTGGGCAGGGATTCATTTGCTTACATGTTGCTGATGACTGCCTGCTTTGTTTATATAGGTAATGCATTTGAAGAAGGCAGCCTCCCTTTCTGACATGGAAATTGTCAGAGCACTGGACCAAGACCACAGCTTCAGGCAGCTGATTGGAGATTTCTCCTGTGTAGGTTTCTTCAACCTTTGTGGGGCAGGGAGGCTGGCTTTTGTCTTTCACTCTCCAATGATGCTGAATTTCTTACCTTGATTGTTGGCCGATGCTGGGAGATGCAAGCTTTCTACATATTTAAACTGCCTGTTGATAGTTTATCCTCTTTTGGGGGCAAAGCAAGGCAGGCACAGAGTTACAAGTGGACTTGGGGTGTATATTGATATACCACACACACACACACACACACACACACACACACACACACCCCTGATTTTGTGACCTAGCTTTTGTTCCAACTAATAATGCATTTCTATAAGCAGCTCCCTGAATGAGTCAAGAAGATCTTAACCAGATTGGTACATATATGCGTGAGAATTGTATTGGGGTAGTTCAAGGGTGGGGAACTTTTGCGGCCCTGGTGGCCCCACCCTGTGCACCAACTTTGATAGATGGGGTAGGCGATTCTACCTGTAAATCACATGGCATAACTGATGCCACATGACTGACATATGGGTTGCCCTGCCCATTTGTCAAAATGCCTTTCAGTTCCTACAATCCCATCAAAACTTCAGCAGCTATCTTTAAAAGGGTGGGAGAAACAGTTCTTCATGTTAAACTGTTCTGTACTAATTAATGAGAATTGAATGTTATAGTACAATATGGCCTAGATGCCACTGTGCTGTTCATTCCCTCAGGTCTTGTTTTACCAGTTGTTGTAGCACAGAATCAGATAAGACTTTTTTCACAATCCAGAGACTAAGGCAGGGATCAGCAAACTTTTTCAGCAGGGGGCCAGTTCACTGTCCCTCAGACCTTGTGGGGGGCCGGACTATATTTTGAAAAATAATAATGAATGAATTCCTATGGCTCACAAATAACCCAGACATGCATTTTAAATAAAAGGACACATTCTACTAATGTAAAAGCATGCTGATTCCCCGACCACCCTCGGGCTGGATTTAGAAGGCGATTGGGCCGGATCCAGCCCTCGGGCCTTAGTTTGCCTACCCATGCTCTAAGGACGTGGTTCCCAATGTGGGGCACACACCCCACAGGGGGGCAATTTGATTTTTACGGGGGGCAATTGGAAAATGAGTTATTAACAGTTAATGGCCTTTTAGGCTTCCTCCACATGAATAGGAGTTCTCTTTTTTAATAATAAGAATTACATGTCACGGGGTGGGGGGAGAATCAGGATTTTAGAGATGTTTAGGTGGGGCATGGTCAAAATAAGGTTAGGAACCACTCAACATTTTTTATTCTTATTGCAGGGAAGCTTTAGAATATGGGGACTGTCTGCTGAAAGTTCTGAATGGGTTATCCCATTTGTCTCTTGCTGCATCATCCTGATTCATTTTACAAACAGGAGTGCAACATCACTCCTCAGCAAAGGTGTTTGCATATTACCCAAAAAGCCTATTTGCAACTGCTCAGCATTGCCAGAATAGCTGTCCTTTGTTACATCTTTAACTAGTTGCTGGAAATTTACTTGCACCTAAGCTGAGTATAGCTCAGGTGCTTAAGAGTTAAACAGCAGTACATTTCTCCAGTGTAAAAGTGGAATAAAGTGCCATTAATCATACTATCAAGAAACCAACTGAAAAGTGAAAAGAACAAAATAATCTCCCTTCATTCACAATCTGCTGTGTTTTGCTCTTTACAAGGTTGTATAGGGCTACACTCCAGGCATCTTCCCTATGTTGTTATCCCTTTGTGGCATCACCCATGTTAATCTGCCCCCGACAATTCCAATAAAATGTATACTTCCTCCCAACTTGTGTAATTCTGCCAACAGGGTATGAGTTTTCAGACTATAAAGGATTTTTCTTGTAGAGCTCTCAACGCTGCCTTGTAATCTTGCGGAAAATGCAGCCTAGCAAATAAAGATCAATCAGGTGGTTACGTTGCTTTTCAGAGCATAAGGAGTGCTTTTGAACCAGGAATCAGATGATACATTCAGTGCTTGCAGCCCAAATGTCTGCATGTTTTCTAAGAAGTAGGTCTGATTATGGAGTTCACTGGGGCTTGGTTCCAATTAAGTGCACTTAGGATCACAGCTTTGGGTTTAGAATTTATCTTGCTGAGGCTTAGGAAATCTGGGGGGTTTGGGAGCTATTGCAAAGCCTGAGGTGGAATGTGGCTGCATTGTCTCTAGGTGTATTCACTGCCAACAGTAGCAGGAAGGCATCAGGACCTGAAATACATCACTTCAGAGACCGTGAGCAATCACCTCTTCTGTTATCTGTGTGCGTCTGTGTCTTTGGCCCTTTGGTTTCCTCCACATCAGCTGAATTTTGGCTCCTTGACCCACACTTGGTTCTATAAAAATCCCAGAAGGTACTTGGGGGGTGGGGATATAGCTGTCCTTCCCACCCCAATACAGATTTGTGTTTTGTGCACTAACTGAAGGACCCCAGCTATACCTCAGTCTACCTTTAGTGCCACCTGCTAGAGCTATCCTCCACCTTAGGATATAATAGGTAACCATGTAACGACAGGGAAGAAATAGTAGAGCTTGCGGTTTTGTTTACTTCATTTTTAGCCCACCTTCCCTCCCAGGAGCTCAAGGTGGTGGTAGAGATTATTCTTCCCCCATTTCTAGCTGCATTTTATCCTGACAACCGCCCTGTGATGTAGGTAAGGCTTGAGGGGCAGCGACGAGTTGAATCTTGGGTTTTGTTCTGCTATTCTTTTAGATGGCTGCTCTGCTCCAAGGCCAGTTCCAAAGCCTTATAGAGAAGTTCTGCATTATTGACTGTCGCTACCCCTATGAATATGATGGGGGACATATCAAGGTGAGAGAATCGTGTGCTTAATTAAGGGTGGTGATTGGTTTTCGTGGGCTGCATGATGGGATGGCCTTACTTCAGTGGCAAGGCATATGCAAAACGTCACGGTTAAATCCCCCACACCTCCAGGTGGGGCTTCTGCATATCAATGCTAGACAACCACGACCAGCTGATGTTGATGCCTTATACTGCATTCTGAGAGTTTGTTTTCTATTTCTAACTATAGGGGGCTCTGAATATCCCCAGGGAAGATGATCTATTTGAATCCTTCCTGAGGAAGCCTCTTCTCTCATCAACGTCTCAGAAGCGCCTCATCCTTGTTTTCCACTGTGAATATTCCTCAGAGAGGGGCCCAAAGATGTGAGTGTGGGTCTCAGTGAGGCAACTCTTGGGAGCAGGATAAACAGGTGGGGTTTTGGAGGTCCTTTGCTTGATAGGGTGGCTTTTTGTCTTGCCTTTCTGCTTACTCTTCCTGCCTTGCTGTTACTGGAAGGTGTCGCTATCTGAGGGAAGAAGACAGAGCCATGAATGAGTATCCTGCGCTGCACTATCCTGAACTGTATGTCCTTCAGGGTGGCTATAAGGACTTCTTCGTAGAATACAAGGTAACAGCCAAGACTTTGACTTCATAATCCTACCATGCAGGAACATCTCATTCCAAGATTTGGGCTCGCCTAGTAAATGGAAAAAATGATGTCTTGTCAACCCTCTTGTGCATGTTTTGAGGGACAAGAAAACAATAACTAAAAACAAATCCTAAAAAAAACCAGTATAAAATGTCTCTATAATGCAGCACATTGAATTCCAACAGCTGAGATAGAAAGAAGTAATCAATAATCAATTACTGTTCATTTAAAAAGCTCACGGCAAATGAAATACTTGTAATCAGGCATCTAAAATTAGGTAACATATGCACCATACTAACAACCCAGGCCAAGGGTGTTGCACAGTTGTGGTGCCACCTCAGTGAAGGTCCTGTCTCCACTCTTCTACCTCTGAAAGAGGGCCACCAGTGGAAGATCACCTTAATAAGCTTAACAAATATGGGCACAGTCAGTCCTTTGGACTCCTTGATCCAAACATAGATCTCTATAGGTATAAACCAGCACTTTGAATTACAACTGAAAGCACATGTAGCTGCAGTATTTTGGACCAGTTGAAGTTCATTGTTTGTTTGTTCAATTTGTATACTGCTCTTCATCTGAAGATTCCAGGGCGGTTCACAACAGGAAAATACAAAATGAGAATACAAAGTAGTCTTCAATGCATTTGTCGTAGCCTTGTTATAGCTCCCATGTTTGTGTTGTGGGCAGACTGTCAGGGCTTTCTCTTACTAGATGCTGGTCAGCAGGTTAATAAAAAAAAATCTCCCTATTATGATTATGCCCAGGCCTCATCACTGAGGATGTAGGTGGGTAAGCTGTTGTTGTTGAGTGATGTGCAGGAATCCTGGAATTCTGTGCTTAAAGAAGCTTAGGGAAATCTATATTGCACACATTTAAATCATGGGGCAGGAATGCACCAAATCTGAAGGAATGTTAAACTAGAACCTGGTCAACTCAACCTAAGTTCCTTGGAGGAGGCCTGGGACATAGATGTAATATGTTTCTTGTGTAGAAGTTGAAATCCTTTGATGTGACATAAGAAATTAGATGGGGAAAGGATGCGTTTCCTCTAGGGAACAATGTTGAGCAGCTTATTGTACATAGAAGCAGGAGAATATGGAAGGGAAAGGTAACCATATAAGAATCTGCTTGAGTCCCATTCAGACCCTTTCTTGGTTTCTCATTGTTTAACTGAAAAAGTCCATAAGACTTCCTCCTCCTATGTGCCAAAGAGCTGGAAATGCGCTGTTTGGGGGTTTCTTAAGTTGTAGCTTGATATGTTTGTGATGAATTCACTGGGTCTTTGGCTTTAAAAGAAAAGCTCCAGACCTTGCATTCTGCTGCATCTCCCTTCCCCTTAGGAGCTGTGTGAGCCCCAGAGCTACTGCCCCATGCGCCACCAGGACTTCAAGGCAGAGATGCTCAAGTTCCGCACCAGAAGCAAGACATGGGCAGGAGAGCGGAGGTGGAGGGGTCAAGTTGCGCGTCTCATGAAGCCGTGAGGACAAAGGCAGACTTGGAGAAGGGATTCTGCTCTAAGAGGCTTCTTCCCTGACAAAGGGATAACCTGAGGTCTCTATAATTGACTGTGCCACACGGAGGCTCAGAAAGTGAGGAAGCCAGCACTTAGGAGTGCATGTCAGTTGCTGCAATAAGGAGAGCTCAGAAATGTTAGGGAAGCGTCATTTGTCTTTCCACAAGTTTTCGTTTGGGAAGGAGCTCAGTGTGAACTGGCACTTAAGCGTCTGGTTTTAATGGAAGAATAAACTGTAGTGGAACATAATACCTGTTACTCCTTTGCATATGCATTTCTTTCTGTGCAGTGTAGTGGCCAATATATTACAATTTTGGGGAAATATAACTAATGTCTCCTAGATTTATTTATTATTTATTTATTAAATTTATATACCGCCCTATACCGGGAGGTCTCAGGGCAGTTTACATTAAAAGATCACAGTATATAAAATAAAAATAAAAGCAGTAACCCAATAATACCCACCTCCCGAAAGAGCCACATTTTGAAAGGGTATGGATACATAATGTGTGAAGGTGTCGATGTTGCTCTGGATAGCATATAAACATAAGAGGCACACAAGTTGTTTGAGAGGGATGCAAAGAGTGGGTGGGTTTCTTGTAACTTTTAAGTTTGAACCACATCTCTGTTGCAACTGATCCACACAAACCTGGGAGATGAAGCATGTGGGTTGTCTCCAGTGTTAGTCCTTCTCAAAGAAAGCCCACTGAAATTGGTGGACATGACTAAGCTAGGTCTATTGATTTCAGTGGGTCTAATCTGAGTACTTGGCTATAACCCTGTATTTTAATATACTGTATAGGCATGTTTGCTTAGAATATTATTTATTTACTGACATTGAGGGAAGAAGATAAGATAAATAAAGGTAAAGGACACCTAGTCCAGTCAAAGGCAGCTATGGGGTTGCAGCGCTCATCTTGCTTTCAGGCCAAGGGAGCCGACATTGTCCACAGTCAGCTTTCCAGGTCATGTGGTGCAACGGAACACTGTGACGGAAGCCAGAGCACACGGAAACCCTGTTTACCTTCCTGCCACAGCGGTACCTATTTATCTACTTGCACTGGTGTGCTTTCGAACTGCTAGGTTGGCAGAAGCTGGGACAGAGCAACGGGAGCTTACCACGTCACGGGGATTCGAACCGTCAACGTTCTGATTGGTAGGCCCAAGAAGCTCAGTGGTTTAGACCACAGCGCCACCCGCGTCCCTCATAGAGTTGTAGAATTGGAAGGGACTGCAAGAGTCACCTAGTCCAACTCCCTGAAATGCAGGGATCTTTTCCCCAATGTGTAGCTCAAACCCACAACCCTTAGCTCATTTGGTAGAGCAAGAGACTCTTAATATATCTATGGCAATTGCCAACATGAAGATAATGGGTTTAAGGCAGCTTTAAAGCATAAGCGTGTGGTGGGAGCTCCCTAAATGTCTGACGGAATTTTAAAGAGCAACCTCATGAAGCAGTGGCATCGCCTAGATTTGACGGCTTCAGGAGAAAGGTCCCTAATGAAGATTTTTTTAAATTGCCTGCTACAAAAGAGATGTGCCACCAGATGGCGCCACTGCAACACTTAAGCCCAAATTTGAGTGAGGGGAAAAATCCTTTCTGTCAGCTCTGGGTGGCAACTTCTAGGCAGAATGAAATGATGACAGCAGGAAGCAAACTGGTAAAGGGTCGGGATGCACAGAACTGTAGCAGAAAAGCCAACAAATGGCCTTGTGACACCTTAAGAGGTGAGCAGGTTTATCATAGCATAAGCTGTGGGTGGGCTAGGGTCCCACAGCATCTGATGGACTCCGGAAGAAGCTTATGCTACAATGAGTCTGTTTATTTTGAAGGTGCCACAAGGCTCTTTATTGGTTTTGCTGCAACAGTTATTTCTGTTATTGGTGCAGAAAGGGATATTCTGACTCAGCCTTTGCTTGGTACCTTTAGTCCTGCACTTGGCATTTAATGGGATTTATAATGTCCTAGCCCATTCACCAGGGGACGCAGGTGGCGCTGTGGGTTAAAGCCTCAGCGCCTAGGACTTGCCGATCGAAAGGTCGGCGGTTCGAATCCCTGCGGCGGGGTGCGCTCCCGCTGCTCGGTCCCAGCGCCTGCCAACCTAGCAGTTCGAAAGCACCTCCGGGTGCAAGTAGATAAATAGGGACCGCTTACCAGCGGGAAGGTAAACGGCGTTTCCGTGTGCGTCTCTGGCTCGCCAGAGCAGCGATGTCACGCTGGCCACGTGACCCGGAAGTGTCTCCGGACAGCGCTGGCCCCTGGCCTCTTGAGTGAGATGGGCGCACAACCCCAGAGTCTGTCAAGACTGGCCCGTATGGGCAGGGGTACCTTTACCTTTACCTAGCCCATTCACCTGATTTGAAACTAACTGAAACAAAATGAATAGCAAGCACAAAATTGAAGTTGCAAATCAGATGGCACTGCAGATATCAATTACCTTATGTGCTGTCTTCTAATTTGTGCTCGTATAAGCTTAACAAACATATGGATAAGCTCTTCAAAAGGCGCTCATACGCTCACATAATCACTGGTGCATTATTGTAGGGGCGAAAACCACCTCCAACATCTGGGAGCATCTCCCTGCAGGCATACAAATCACAAATTAATGTTTTGGGTGCTCATTAAATTGATAGCGCAGAAAAACTCCTAATGCTTTTCTGGCCCCTATGCTCAGCACTTCGCAAAACACTGAGCTTGGGGCAACAGCCCCTGCACTGTGGATCCCAAATGCCCATCAGCCAGCTGGCTGTTGGGCACCTTGGAAACCCGCACAAGGGAATTTGACGGGTGGGTGGGCCAACCCACCTGTCAAGTGTGTGATGTCATAATTATGTCATGTGATTGATAGGTGGGTTGCCTGCCCACCAGAAATGTTCTCCACCAATTTGATATATGCAAAGCTGGTCCTTGCCATACATCAGGGCAAAGGAACCTACTTCAGGCAGTACTGGCAACGGTGAAAGGCAGGAATTAATGTTGGCATGGGGTGGTAAGGCTTTTTAAAGCAATGTAGGGTGGAGGGGGCATTGGGACTTTGCTTCAGGCAGCAAAATGCCTGGAGCTATCACTGTGATGTAGCCAGTCATATCAGCCACCCCATACATTCTGTTGCTTTTGCTGTGGCCACACAACTAAAGACGGGGCTGGCCCAAGACATTTTGGCACCTGGGACAAAACTCAGTGCTGTGCAGAATGGCATCGCCATTTGGTCCTCTGTTTCTTTCCTCCTGCTTACTCTGCTCTTCTCCCAAGGCAACATTAAATCCCAGTGCTCATGCACTTCTTTGGTGCTAAGAAGTAACTGTCTCCTTTCTCTAATTCTCTTGTTTCCTGAAGCCCACCAGCAGTAACCCAATGCACGAACTGAAAGAAGCTTCCAAACGGAGTCCTCAGATAGCGTCCCGTCTCCCAAGGTTCTAGCCTATATCAGTTTCCAAAGTCTTTTGGGGTAGTGGCTGTGAAGTCCCATGTGTTTTGGCTCAGTACATATTGTAAAGTAACTAGAACCTAGAATCATCTTCTTGGAGGCTGGCTCAGTGTGCCCGGGGGCTTAATAAAAACAAAAAAACAAAAGTGCCCCTCTGTTGCTAGGGGCTGGAGCGGGGTGGGGGGTGGGTTCAGAAGTCATGCCAACAACCCGTCTGTGCACAGCAGTTTCACTGCTGAGGGTCAAAGTCCCATTGGAAGGGAAAGCCCTCTACTCAGTCTCTGGCTAAAGTCACTGCAGCATCTGGCTATGCTGATAAAGAAAATGGGAAAACAGCTGCCTCTACGCTGCTGCCTTTCCAGGTGTCCATGCTAATTGTAAGCAAGGGGGTGTTCTCATCTGATTGAAAAACAGCACTGTTGTCAGGTGATAATCTGGTTCAGGTGTGTGAATGAGAGAGAGAGAGATTAGCCCAATATCACTTGCTCTTGACATTTCTCCTTTTCTGTGTTTGCATGGAACAGTGATCCTGTTTGCTAACAGCTACCAGATTACAATGGGAGCTTGGGTAACAAACACTTCAGGTTACAGACTCCACTAACCCGGAAGTAGTACCTCGGGTTAAGAACTTTACCTCAAGATGAGAACAGAAATTGTGCGCTGGTGGTGGGGTGGCAGCAGCGGGAGGTCCCATTAGCTAAAGTGGTACCTCAGGTTAAGTACAATTTCAGGTTTCATTAATAAGAGTGTGGGAAAAATATAAAGATCTGTTAGAGCGGAAAACACTATGGTGGCTGTTACCCACTGAAGCATTTTCACTTAAGTCGACCAAAAAAGTAAGCCGGATGACATATAGAGAGTTGTTAACAGAAGAAGAAGGTAAACTCAAACTAAAAGAGTATGATGAGCTGAAAGACTATTTACAAAGTTGGTTACACCACAGACAATTAAATGAAATTTTTAAGGAAGACAATAAAAAGGGGTTTAGTTAGACAATCTCCAGATTTCAAAAAGAAATGGTGGAAGAGAATGTTAAATTGTTAAAAAAAGCATATAGTATTTTATTAGAGTGGGAAACCAAAGATGAAGATGTTAAATCAGTTACAATTAAATGGGCTCAGGATGTGGGACACAACATCCAATTTGAAAGTTGGGAAAAATTATGGAAAGTTGATATAAAATTCACAAATTGCATACTATTAAGAGAGAATTACATGAAAATGATGTATAGATGGAATACCACACCAGTAAAAATGGCAAAGATGTTTAGGAAAGGAAATAACAGGAGTTGGAGATGTAAGGAAAAGGAAGGAAAATTTTATCATATGTGGTGGGAATGCAAATGTATTAAAAAATATTGGTAAATGATATACAATAAATTGGAAAAAATGTTTAAGATGAATTTTGTCAAACACCCTGAAGCCTTTTTGTTAGGTATCTCAAACCAAGAGCTACCAAAAGAAAAACTGACATTAATTATGTATGCTACAACAGTGGCAAGAATCTTGATTGTACAATATTGGAAGCTGGAAGAAATATCATCAAAGGAACAATGACAAGAAAAGCTGGTGAACTATGCAGAATTGGCTAAGCTAACAGACAAACTATGAGAGAAGGACAAAAAGGACTTCAAAAGCGTCTGGGAACAATTTAGTTTATTTGCAGAAACAACAGAATGGACTGGATTCACTGGTAGGATTTGAATAAAATTTCACAACTTCATTTGAGTAACAATATTTTAGAGAAATGATAAGGGTTTTTATTGTTGTGTAGGAAAAGCAGGATACGATAAATAAAACTAAATAACTCAGCAGAGGGGGAGTTGAGGGAAGTCCAGAGGAGGGGAGAGAGAATAATTGTAAATAACATGATGAATGAGATTTGTATCATTAATTGTCATATATATATATATGAACAGTTTCAGGTTAAGAATGGACCTCCGGAATGAATTAAGTTTCTAACCAGAGATACCACTGTACTTCTAAATGTTCATAGGGAATAAATTTATGGCACTCTATAATGCTTCCAAAATTTCGTTGGTTCTGCCAAGGATGGCTTTTTCTTCTAAGCTTTTTGTTCATTGTCAGTGGCAGCACAGTACGCTAGCCCTCTCAACAGCTGCTGTTCCTGAGGCCCTGGCCCATCTTTCTATCTCTCCCAGTGCACACTCACTCAGGATTGCCTTGGGCAAAGGAAGGCACTCTGTTGCCACTAAACTTATGGCACATCTGCAAACTTGGGCACATGATGAAGGAAGGCAAAACAAGGGAGAGAAGAGCATACTGAAACAGAGGTGCTTCTCCGTTCTATACAAAAAGCATTCTACTTATTCAAACTTAACTCTGCTGAGTCTGCTCTAATTCTTTCTGAGTGTGCCAGTGTCAGTTGGCCAAAAAAACCTCAAAACTGAGCTAACGATGGCTCTGAGTAAAATGCCATGCTCTGCTCATTGCAAATGGCAAATGTCAACTAACTGAAACATATGTAGAATGTTTACACACTATGTCCCAACACTGAGGCTTACGGGAAACGGCTTGGCTGTGCCATTTTGAAACTGTCCTGCAACACACAGCTATTTCACAAAATCAGCAGAACAGTCATCCTAGATAATATCTATCCTAAGGATGCTTTGGGATGGGTGCTGCTCATTCAAGCAGTTTTTTTGTTTGTTTTTGCAGTGTCCACATGCATCAGAATGCCATCTTGCAATTTCTAATCATTTAATCCAAATTAACCCTTGCCACTAAAATTTAGATAGCTTTTTCTTTTTAAAAAGCCTGTTGCCAATGTTACATTTGTGATATCAGGTCTCTTTCTGGAAGTACCCCAAGTCTTGCTCCTGACAGTCCTGAAGGCTAACTTGGAGCCCACTTTGCTTAGAGAAGCAGGGTCGTTCTTAAGTAAAACCAGCATTTTTAGCAGTAGTGCAATTCAGATAGGTGGGGGCAGTGCTTCAAGGAACTGTAGAGTTGGAAGGGACCACAAAGGTCATCTAGTTCAAAAGAGAAGAGGTGGGGGGTGCGGGGTGGCAGATTTACTCTTCCTTTGAAGAGCCAGTATGGTGCAGTGGTTAGAGTGCCAGACTAGTACCTGGAAGACCAGTGTTTAATCTCCACTTGGCTATGAAGCTCACTGGGTGACCCTGGGCTAGTCACTGCCTCTCAGCCTTACCTACCTTACAGGGATGTTAAGGGGGTTGAAGAAGAAGGGGAGAACCATGTACACCAACTTGATCTCCTTGGATAAAAAGGTGGCATATAAATGCCCCTTGTCCACGTGTGATAATTATTTGAGCTTCACATTTTTTATATATATGTGAGGGTTTCCACACGGCAGTCTATTGGTGTGGCTCATGGGTGCAAGTTTTCTGCACTGTCTGCAGGATCCCATCCTTATCAAAATGGCAGCCTGTATTTTCCTCCCATTAAATCTGGAGGATTACCTGATTATCTGCAGAAACAGTAAATCTGTATTAAATGCGTAGAGAAACGAGATGGCATTTTGACAAGGACAATGTTGTGTAGATGCTACACAAAAGTTGGAAGCATCAAGCCTAGAATAAATCGCTGTGAGGAAGCACCCTCGTGCTAGTTTTATAAAATGCTTCCTGGGATTTCATGTGGACAATTCACCCTGGGATTCAAGCAAAATATTGTTCCTTTCGAAAGCTAATTGCTTTTCCTCTCTGTTTGTTCTGGCTATCTACAGTCTAGATATCTCCTAGTTATCCAGGAGTCAATTACTAATCCCTCTAGACCTCTGTTGTTAACTGCATTTTTGTTCCAGGGAACTTAAAGTTTATATTTGCTGAGCTCAAATATATTGATAGTTGTTCCAAGATAGATGGGTCTGTTGTCTGTTGCCATCTGGAAGAGTTCACAGTGACTGAGATGACCCTTTACCATTTCAGAAGACTTGACTACTGTTTCTCTGGGTTTATGACAAGAGAGGCTAAGGCAAGGGACTTATAAAAGGCTGTGGCTACATATGCACAATGCAATATCCAGGCACCAAGAGACTCCAGGGGTGCCAGCACTTAGGGTTCGGTTTCTTTGGATTAAGATAAATGGAGTCTGTGGTGTCTTTAGGATATATGGTTTTATTTACACATTGTACAACCTAGCATAAGACGGAAAGGCTCACACAGCATTAACACACCCACAGATCTTGCTTCCTTATTATGTTTCGGGGGGGGGGTTTCCTCAAAACCACAGCTTTGAATTCAGCACCAAGAACAAGCTAGTCAAGCGTCTGTGAGTTCCAGTTTCAGAGCAGGCTAAGAACAAAAGCTGGCTCCCTGGTCTATGGAGGCCTTTCCCTCTCCTGAAAGAACATCATCACCCTGATGTCTCCATGGCAACATGACCACTCATTAGTCATGCAAATAGCAGGTGCTTATAGACCCAGGTGGGGCTGTTATCTTAACAAAGTGGCTGATTTGACCAACTCAGTGGTTCCCTTCTGCTACAAACTCCCATCTAAGAGTTCCTAAAACACAGACTTGGTTGGGACAAATGGGCATAATTCAAACCAATCCCCTAGCCCTACAACAATGCATTTTAAGCACACCCCTTCCTCAATCATCCTGTGAACTGTAGTTCACCTCTCACAGAGCTACAATTCCCAAAACCCTTAACAAGCTAAAGCTCCCAGGATTTGGGGAGGAAATGTATGTACTTTAAATGTATGGTGTGTATACACCCTATGTGTCAAAACTCTGGGAGAATAAGAGCTTTCTACAATAATCTTGTGGTATACATTGGGAAGGGATGTGGGTGGCGCTGTGGGTTAAACCACAGAGCCTAGGACTTGCCGATCAGAAGGTCAGCGGTTTGAATCCCCGCGACGGGGTGAGCTCCTGTTGCTCAGTCCCAGCTCCTGCCATCCTAGCAGTTCGAAAACACGTCAAAGTGCAAGTAGATAAATAGGTACCGCTCCAGCGGGAAGGTAAACGGCGTTTCCGTGCGCTGCTCTGGTTCGCCAGAAGCGGCTTAGTCATGCTGGCCACATGACTCGGAGCTGTACGCCAGCTCCCTCAGCCAATAAAGCGAGATGAGTGCCGCAACCCCAGAGGCGGCCACGACCGGACCTAACGGTTAGGGGTCCCTTTACCTATACCTTATACATTGGGAGGGCCATAGGTTCAGTATTTTTAGTTTGTAGAACGACTGTAAGATAATGCTTCATGTTTTCATTTTGTTTTTAGATATGCTGTATGCCGCCCAGAGTGGCTGGGGAAACCCTGAAAGATGAGCAGGGTGTAAGTATTATTATTACTTGTCAGTGGTACCACCATCTGACACAGCTGGAAAAAAGTACTTGTTTTTAATTATTGTCTTACTTATTTAATGCTAAGCGTTTCTTATTTACTTCCAAAATAATTTTCTTCCTTTTGCCTTTGGATTTAAAGAAACTGCATCCACTCTCTTAGGAAGCAGTCTTGTTAAAGGATGTCCAGGCTCATCTAAGCAGTTCCAGTGTCTAAAGAGAAAAGACAAGGGATTGCCCAGACTCCATAGCATCACATAAGCCCTACGTTTTATCCAGAGTGGCCTTAGCATTAATAAAAACAAATGGTGGCAGCCTGACCAACAGTTTGTGGCTTTGTACTGGTAATGGCTCTCTGCAGTTTTACAGTGGCAGCAGCAGTGCTTTATTAGATTTTTATCCAGCACTTCTTCCCAAAGGAGTCCAATGATAGGTTGTGGAAGCACTGTAATTTTGTTTGTGTAGTTGTGTCTCACTCATACTGTGTCTTCCTAAGAGAAAGCAAGTTTAGGGAAAGGAGGAAACTGGTACTTAAGCATAATAGACAACAGCATATTAGTCCCAGAGATTTAGCACCATGGGGTTAAAATATCTTGGGATAATATATTTCCATCTGAAGATAAAAGCAAAGGGATGCTCCTTTGCAGATGCTCCTTCTTAACATCTTGCACTAAATTCTAGACAGTGCTTTATGGGGTATATAATGAACAGATGTTAAGAAACAAGAGTGCTTGTGTTTGTGTCCTTTGAATGTTGACATTTGCTTGGGCTGGGGTGTTTGCTGGAGGTTAATAATACTGTGTGGCACAGATGCTAGTGCATACCTGACTGCAGTGTGTATGTGTTTGTGTTTCTGCCTGTCCCTGTCCCTGTCTCTACAATGAGAGAACCACATTGTCCTAAAACACATTAGTTCAAGTGGAGAAGTGTTCAAACAGCTTCATGCTGCCAGCAGCATTTTCATCCTGACTAAGGTCCAGACACTACAGTCAAAGCTTGGGTGGCCAGTTATGCATTGCCAAAAGAGAGGCTTTACATCACCAAAAGACACAGTGGCAGAAGGTTCCAGGAATTCTATATTTTCCCCCCAAAGCCTTTTTCCTGTTTTTAGACAGACCTTAGATATAGATGTTTCTTTACACCTTAAATAAAGTGTCCTGTGTCTTTATTTCACAAGGGGGGGGGGACTTGCCATGCAAAGCCTTTTTCCTGTTTTTAGACAGACCTTAGATATAGATGTTTCTTTACACTTTAACTTCTCAGATTTAGGTGGGTGTGGTTTTGATGTGGGTATTTTGGGAGGCTAAACACCGACTGCACCTCTTCTCTTTTAGCTGCATCTCACCTGATACCAGAGCCATTTTCCATTGTGTAATGCAAATTGCAGTGTGTATATGTCAACAGAAAACTTACTATTTTTCACAGGAAACGGAAATATTTATAAAAAGGCAGACAGTGGGAATGGGGCTTGCAGAATTCTGATGTGTCTCAGTTTTAAAATTGAAAAAGGGAGCTTCATGTGGAAAGGGCAACACTTCCCGCATACTACAGTGAAGTCTAGCAAATTGAGGTTCTATGTTATGAACCTTCTACCTCCTCAGTTCTCCAGTAGGTATCCCTCCCAAACCTTGCTCCATTTTTGTACATGTGCAAAGTTAGAAAAAAGCCTCATTTATACCACTTGCTAGAGCCAAAGTGATTAGAAAAGGAAACAGAAAAGGGGAGAGAAAGAAAGGCTGTGGTTAATCAGAATTTAAAGGTTTTGAAATACTGGTTGGAAAATGCTATATGATGAAGAAGGAAGGGAAGGAAAAGGAGGATGTGTATTAAGTGTGTGTGTGAATGCTAAGCAAACACAAATAGCTATGTGGGAGGGTCGAGGGAAGTGTTGGGAATTATGAGGGAACCAATGGCAGGGAATGAACTCTTTTCTTTCCAAAAACATGATTCACCCACTGGTGAAACAGCATGACCAAACTTATAAAGAATGAAAAGTTAACAATTGTCTGGTTAGCCCACTGCAGTTCCACAGGCAACAAACAATGGGAAAACAAAGGCCTTGTGGGCAAGAAGCTTTGCATCTTGAAGCATTCCAATATTATAAAAGAACTGCATGCAAAGCTTGGCCTTCTGTGAAGAAACAAACACCCCTGCAGTCATATGCAAGTTTTCCTATTTGATGGATTTTCAAAGTGTGTTCTTACAAACCTTAACAAATGATGAAGCTTCTCCTCTGCTTTAGGTAGTATGTTTTCTCTCTCTCACTCTGACACTGTAGTGCATGTTTCAAAGGTCATGAGAAGTATATACTGGGAAGTTACCCAAATTCAGTTCCTGAAATTTCTTCAGAGGTGCTTTCTGCTAATCCAAGAAAGGCCTCATGCCAGGTGGTGAATCAACTTTTTCACAAGCTGCTGGCCACATGCCGGTTAGAAAATATGAGAAGTTTCTGTTCTTGACAGCCCACCGTAGACAAAGAAACGTGAATCAGGATTAGGAAACTGCACATGCCCTGTCTAAAGCTATTTCTTCTCAAAGTGTTGTCTAATTATTTGAATTGCCAAGATATAAATATTGAGCAGTAATAATAATAATAAATAGACTAGGAACAAGGAAAGAGTAGCTGACAAGATCTCCAAATTTCTGTCAGCAGCTGTTATGTCACTTCATAAGACTTGTGGAACCTAGAAGTTGCTAAAGAACACTTAGTTTTATTTGGCTGCAACAGGAGCCAAGTTAACACACGTTCATCCAGGGCTTCATTTGTGCCAGGGCTGAGCCCCAGGATCTGTTTTCAATAGCAGGGCTGAATTCTAGAAAATGTAAAGTTAAAACAAAGAAAGGTTGTAAGAAAGCCTTGTAAGGAAAAGGCTATTATTTAAAATAGCCTTTTCCTTACAAGGATCTGCAGCCTATCCAATTCTAACACATTTCAGATTTAGAGGCAGGGATCACCTTGAGAAGGGTGAAGGGTGAACTCCTCCTGATCAGAGTCTGGCTGAATCTCCTGACACAAATACGGTAAGTGTTTGGGGAGGTAAACCTGTGCTCCATGGAAGATGGCAATGCATAAACATAAGAACCTTTAAAACTACACTGCCATCAGAAGGAAATGGAGGCCTGTAAGCTCAACATGATATGGACAGAGGTTGAAATGGTGGGCAAACAGTTGCTACAAACAGAAATGTTTTTTTGTGGAATTTCTGATCTGATCAGGCTGATCTTAAAACAAGAAAGTATTAGTACAACCAGTGCCAATTCAGACAGTACACTAAGCAATAAGGGTCTCTATGTATCAAAGACAAAGAGCAATAAGAGCCACAAATATACCATTAATGTACTCCAATGAGCAAAAAGATGAAAAGGGCAATGCACAATAATACAAACAAGATGATGAACAATAATAGTACAGACAAGCAGTAACTGATCTATTTTGACCATTAAGGGCCTGTCCATATCTTGGCTTAATGTGGATTGTGAACCCAGTTGTGTTTCCTTTAATTCTCCCTCATCCTTGCAGTGTCCTCCTCCCAACTACTGCTGTCCCACTCTTTCTCCTCCCTAAATCCAGATTCCCTATGCCCTGAAAATCCAAATAGGAAATCTACATCAATTGCATAGGGCAGGGGTTTTCAACCAGTGTGCCATGGCACTCTGGAGTGCATTGAAGGATGTTCAGGGATGTTGCAGGCAACACAGGCCTCTGTCCTTCTTTCCTTCCCTCCCTTCTCTGTTGTCCTCTCTTGTCTCTGCCTCCAAAAGGCTTTTGTGGCTGTTTGTTGCAGTATCCCTGGCTACAAGCTCCCCAGGCAAATGGTGCCTCTGTGGCTGGCCAGGGGGTGCTGACTGCCAGGAGCTGAGACAGACTGCTGCCCTGAGGACTCCCAAGGAGAGGGAAAATGAGAGGAGGCTGAGGGAATGCTCCACAAGGGAGGGTGTTCGAAAAAGGGTAAGAGGCTGCCAGCTCTGCAGGCAATGGGTGACATAACTGGGCTTCTGAGCCCCACAGGGGTGCCGCAGGAAGAACGTAATTGGTCAAGGGAGCCATGGACTCAAAAAGGTTGAAAAGCTCTGGCATAGGGAGCCTCTGGATTTAGAAGAAAGTGTGAGACCTTAGGAATCATAGTGGACAGGTTCATGAAGACGTTGACCCAGTCTGCAGCAGATGATCCAAAGCATGTTTACAAGCAAGTCCCACTAAATTCAATGCAATGTTCCCTCAGCTATGTGGAATTACAGTCTTAAGTTTACCTCTCCAATTGCTCTACTAGGTAAGTGAATGGCAGAGCCATGCTGTCCATGTTCTACTGAGTAACTCAGTAGATTCAAACTGCCGACCTTCTGAGCAGCATGCCCTAGGCTCTGTGGTTTAACCCACAGCACCACCAGTGTCCCATAAAATATAAAGGGAGAGTTCTACGATTCAGTGGGTGGTGGCAGATGTCTTAAGGGACTGACTTTGGTGACATACCTGGGGGACAAGCCCTTGTTAAAGGACGGGAGGCAATGTCCCACGCAGTATTTAAAGTTTCTGTTCAGACATTGTATGAAATAACACCTGCAGGATGCTGAAAATGGAAACTCAAAACTTGTTTTCAATGAAAGTATATAAAAATGCTTTAAAGATATAAGGTCACTTCTGAGGAGCCTGAGCCATGAAGGACCTTCAATATAAGTCTGAGCTGAAATTACGGTATATTTGTGAATAAGAATAATGGATCAGTTGAAATATCAAGCTTATTGTAGTATTGTTGCAGTAGAACTGTGTATGGACTTCCCATGCCCTCATATTCCTTTCTTCAGCTCTGGGAGATTCTCCTTCAGTTCTGGGAGATTCTTTTGGAGATACCTGGTATTTCTCCATGATAAACAGGATTTCATTGTTAAGCCTAGCTATCTCACTGCTCATTCTTGACTTCAGAACACTAGTGCATATAGAAAATTGGTGTGGAATACTGTTGATAGTGAAAATCATTTTATCCCTACACCAGCCTCTCAAGGACGCCCAAACGTTTTGGAAATTCAAGCAAAGGACAGTGTCCCCCAGATTGATCCCTGTTGTTAGGCGGGAAAAAAAGTTCCCAAATCAGAATGTATCCAACAATTGTGTGACCCAATAATTTACTGACGTTTTGCTGCTGTATTTGGTTAAGTTTCTCCTTCTCCCGCAAAAAGACAGATCAATGTCCGAGAGATAGCTGCAACTCTCCAGCTTCAGGCGGGGCCTTAAGCAGTAGTACTGATCCAGAGCAAGTTTAACATGCAAAAATCACTGTCACCTCCAGCAGAGGCAAGACTGGCCAAGACCCCTGTCTGAAAACCCGGAGAGCTGCAGCCACACTGGTCTAGATGGACCAATAACGCTGTGTGCTAAATCTGCCCCCTCCCTCCTCTCAGATTTAACTGAAGTGTTGAAGGAAGACTGGGTGAAATTTATATGCTTCCTTTATGTTTTAAAATGGCGTGCCGCATGAGCAATATTTGCAAACAGTTCAAACAGTGTTGGTTTTGAGCTCGTTTATTTGTTTGCACCCCTCACGAGCGCGAGAGCAACACGGCGCGAGGAAACGTGCGCGCGCCAGAAGAACGCCTGAGCGGCGACAAAAGCGAAGGCGACACGCCCGTTTTCCCGGGAGGCGTTTTCAGATCTGGGGGAAAAAAAATAGACCCGTCCTCTCTGCTTTTTCCGGACGAGGTTCCACCGCTCACAGAATTCAAAGGCAACAGGGGCCGCTCCGCCTCCTTGTGTGAGGGGAAGCGTCCTCCCAGCGCCAGAAACCAAACCCCAAGGCCACGACGGGGCTGACCCCGTCCCCTACTCCCAATCCATACCGCTACCCCACCCAGAGAGAGCAAGCGCCCTAGCGCGAGGCGGGCCATTCCTGCCGCGCTCCGCCAGGGCGCTACTCCTGCGCCCCTCCCCTCCCCTCGCGCGCCGGCGGCGAGTTCCCGCCTCCCGCTGTAGCTCCGCGCGCGCACCTGCCCAGTGCGAGCTGAGAAGGCGAGTCCCCGCGAAGGCGGGACGACGAGGGCAGGCTGGCAGCAGGTGGCCACGCGAGGCTGCCCAGTCCCCGCTGAACGAGCGGAGCATGTGAGCCCTTCCCTCGCAAGACCGGCTCGGAGTGGAGTGACCGCGCGTGCTGCGCCTGCTGCGCTTCCCTCCGCCATGGGCCTCCCTTTGCTGCTGGGGCTGCTGCTGCTCTCCCGAACCGGTAATGGGGCATCGTGGGGGGGGGGGGCGCCGTTGAGAAAGGGGTCCGGTGCGGGGAAAAGGCGGTGTTGGATCTGCTGTATGTTTTCTACCCTACCCCACCTCCGTTCATGGGCGCCCCTCGCCGTCGTGCGGGACTGGCGCTGGGGTTGCGGGCATAGAGAATCGGGCGCTCTGGGGCGGGTCAAGGGAGAAGTTGTGTGCCCATCCGCGCCTTTTGGCTTTTGTTTTGCGCCCCGCTGTCTCTAATAGGACCATCCTTTCTCTGTGGTTTTTTCCCCCTGTCTCAAGGCAAAGAGGGTCTGGCATCCTATGCCCGTCTTGCTGGGAGGCGAGCCCCCTGAGCGGACTTTGCTTCCATGTAAGCCCGCTCAGGATCGGGCTGCGCGTGTCTCTCTCGGCGGGGCGGTGTCTGTCCAGGTTTCTGATCCAGCGCGCGCTCGGCGTCTCGGATTTGCAGGCGGCGACGGGGAGGACTGTCTGACCACCCTGTTTGCTAATCACTTTGGGTGTGTTCAGGCCAGGCAGATCCCCGATGGCGTTATTGATGGGTGCTGGGAGAGAAAGGAAAGAGGGATGTACGGCCATAGAAAAGGCTACGGAGGAGCAGCGCAGTCCCTATTCCGCCGCTTGCTAACGGAGGGGAGAAAGTGCCTGTTGCTTACGGAGTAGCTGATTTGCGGGAATAAAGATTTGATCGCAATTTCCATTTCGAGTACCAGGCTGCTTTCTCTGTCGGAGAAACTTTCGGCAAGTGGCTGCCAAGCTGTTTGCCGGCCAGAGAAGGGTTGTGACCCTTTCCTCAGCCGTAGAGTTAGAGCCGCTCCGCAGCGCGCTGTAGGAGCAGTTTGCAATGTACAACTCGCCTGCTCGATGGGGTCGTGTCCTTATAAATTGGCCCGAAATTAGATCTGCGTATGTTCCGATTGTGGAATACGAACAGAAGGGTTTTTCACATGACTCTTATATATATTTTAAATATATGCATATGTATGGTCTGCATGTAATTTGCATATCCTACATTGGCTATATTGGTTTTTTAATTGCGTTTCACACTTGTCAGGGACAACATCAGGGGACAGCTATCTCCGTCTAGCTCTGTGAGCTTCCCAGACAGATTTGTTTGATACAGAGTACTGTTAGATGGATCCTTGGTCTAATATAACATAGAAAGGTCTAATCAAACATGGACAGCTCTTGGGTTGCTAATGCAGGAAGGGAAGATGAAGAGGACCATTTTAAAATGAAATGCACATTCCATCTGATGTGAATTTTAACGTGGCATTATATGTCACGCTGCTGTGGGTGGAATCCTCTTCCGAGGATGACCTAGAGCTCCCCAAAGCAGCTCATGCCATGGGGCAGCGAGGGATGTGGGACAGCCACTGAGTCCTAGGGAGCAGAGGCACCTAAAAGTGCAGGCTTAGTTAGGCACTGGAGTGCAAGCCTGAGGAACAAGCACTACACCAGAGTAAAGTGATACTTGTGTGAAAACAACTATTCAGGAGTAGACCAAATCCTCAGGCAACCCAGATGCCCTGCTGCTGTGCTCAGACTAAAAATCATTCCGTTCACGGCACAGAGTGCTGTAGCCATAAATTTGCTCCATTGCCCTGATGACCGCATCCCTGTCTACCTATCTGTTCAATTCAAGACCTCCCCCACATCTCACATTTTGACTTCAGATTGCCTTTGACCTTGCTTCTTGAGCTGCCTCTGGGTTTGAACATGCAACTAATACCAGACTGAGTCCAGTACTGTCCATGGTTAACTCTCAGCTGCTCTGCCCTTGCGTCACCTGCAACAGGACATTGTAAACTGGGGAAATAACTGGTAATGGGGTGGGGTGTTTTGTATCATGAATGAAAATATCACAGAAAGGGCTGTTGTGTTTACTGTATCTGTGATCTGAAAATATAAAACATACTTTGGTTAGAATAGCTCTAATCTGCTCACTTTCCTGCATTAACAACATTAACACATACACAGATTGCATGGGAGTGAGTCAAAATGCTTTGTCAAACATGAAAACACTATTCTGCTTTCTACCCTGCATTAACATAATTCACAAGTGACTCATTCCAGACTAAACTAATATGAAGCCTTCTTTTATTTTTGAAACTTGTATTCATCTTTAGTTTGCATGGTAGAATTGAACTCTTACCTTTGGGATAAGGCAATATAGAGTTTTAAGGCTACAATCCTATGCACGTTTACTCAACAGAAAGCTCCAAAGCATACAATGAGCCCCTTCTGCGGTGGCTCCCTGTTTGTGAGATGCTCTCTCCAGGGAGGCTCACCTGGTGCTCTCTTGCATATCTTTAGATGCCAGGCAAAAACATTCCTTTTCTCTCAGGCCTTTGGCTTATTAAACAACCTATGGCCTTTTAAACTGTGTGTGTTTATGGGTGTTTATTATTTTCGTTTTACTATGTTATGCATTTTTGTGTTTTATATTGTAAACCACCCTGTGATCCTCAGATGAAGGGCAATAAAGAAATTTAACAAATAAATGAAAATATACTGCTTGGTAAACAGGAATAGGGTCAGCCTTTATGGAATCACATGAATAGTTCACTTGCAGGGAAACCAGATTTCCTTCCTTGGACCCCCCCCCCCCAAATTGGTTCACAAACTTTAATCTAGAAACATAATACAATGACGATTATATTAATTTTAGATAGCTGTACCACTGGCTGGACGCGGGTGGCGCTGTGGTCTAAAGCACTGAGCCTTGGGCTTGTTGATCGGAAGGTTGGTGGTGATCTCCCGTTGCTTGGTCCCAGCTCCTGCCAACCTAGGAGTTCAAAAGTACATCAAAGTGCAAGTAGATAAATAGGTACTGCTCCGGCGGGAAGGTAAATGGCATTTCCGTGTGCCTCTCTGGTTTCACCAAAAGTTGCTTAGTCATCCTGGCCGCATGACCTGGAAAACTGTCTGTGGACAAATGTCGGCTCCCTTGGCCAGTAAAGTGAGATGAGCACCGCAACCCCAGAGTCGTTCGCAACTGGACTTAACTGTCAGGGGTCCTTTACCTTTACCTTTTTACCACTGGCTACTTCATGGATCACACGCTAGCAAGGTTATGCTTAAAATTCTACAAGGAAGGCTCAAGCAGTATGTGGACCGAGAACTCCCAGAAGTGCAAGCTGGATTTAGAAGAGGCAGAGGAACCAGAGACCAAATTGCAAACATGCGCTGGATTATGGAGAAAGCTAGAGAGTTCCAGAAAGACATCTACTTCTGCTTCATCGACTATGCAAAAGCGTTTGACTGTGTCGACCACAGCAAACTATGGCAAGTTCTTAAAGAAATGGGAGTGCCTGATCACCTCATCTGTCTCCTGAGAAATCACTATGTGGGACAAGAAGCTACAGTTAGAACTGGATATGGAACAACTGATTGGTTCAAAATTGGGAAAGGAGTATGACAAGGCTGTATATTGTCTCCCTGCTTATTTAACTTATATGCAGAACTCATCATGCGAAAGGCTGGGCTGGATGAATCCCAAGCCGGAATTAAGATTGCTGGAAGAAATATCAACAACCTCAGATATGCAGATGACACAACCTTGATGGAAGAAAGTGAGGAGGAATTAAAGAACCTTTTATTGAGGGTGAAAGAGGAGAGCGCAAAATATGGTCTGAAGCTCAACATCAAAAAAACGAAGATCATGGCCACTGGTCCCATCACCTCCTGGCAAATAGAAGGGGAAGAAATGGAGGCAGTGAGAGATTTTACTTTCTTGGGCTCCATGATCACTGCAGATGGTGACAGCAGCCACGAAATTAAAAGACGCCTGCTTCTTGGGAGAAAAGCAATGACAAACCTAGACAGGCATCACCTTGCCAACAAAGGTCCATATAGTAAAAGCTATGGTTTTCCCAGTAGTGATGTATGGAAGTGAGAGCTGGACCATAAAGAAGGCTGATTGCCGAAGAATTGATGCTTTTGAATTATGGTGCTGGAGGAGACTCTTGAGAGTCCCATGGACTGCAAGAAGATCAAACCTATCCATTCTTAAGGAAATCAACCTTGAGTGCTCACTGGAAGGACAGATCGTGAAGCTGAGGCTCGCTCCAATACTTTGGCCACCTCATGAGAAGAGAAGAATCCCTGGAAAGGACCCTGATGTTGGGAAAGATGGAGGGCACAAGGAGAAGGGGACGACAGAGGACGAGATGGTGGGACAGTGTTCTTGAAGCTACCAGCATGAGTTTGACCAAACTGCGGGAGGCAGTGGAAGACAGAAGTGCCTGGTGTGCTCTGGTCCATGGGGTCACGAAGAGTCGGACACGACTAAACGACTAAACAACGACAACAACACTTTTAATGACCTGGGAGACATGTGTGACCACCTGTACTGAGAGATGTTGAATCAGTATCCATTACAAGCGGTAAGAAACACAGTAAGAGTCCTGATAGATCAGATTGAAAGTACATCTAGTCTAGCATCTCATTTCCCATATCTACAAGCCAGCTGTCTCTGGCAACTCCGCTAGTAGCACATGAACACAACAGCACTTTCCTGATGTTGTTCCCCTTTAGCTGGTATTCAGAGGGAATCTGATTCTGGAGGTAGTATATAGCCAGCATGGATAATATTCTTGATTGAGTAATAAAGAGTAATTTAGTAGTGAAATGTGATGTTTAGCACTACCCATCTGCTATATCACTGACTTTCTGTGTGTGTTGAAACAGCATTTGGTGGCATTATATCTGTCAGCATTCACTTCTCTATTGAAATTATGCAGAACATCATAGCTAATGACCCTATATCACTTGCTTCTCCCTTTTGCATCTCACAGGGAATTGGTAAACAGTATGGTAGTTAGCAGCATGTAGCATTTTAATCACCATGTAAAAATGGTGAAGGTCATTATTTTCTCTAGAGAAACTGCTCAGTTTCTTTTTTGTGGTATAAACCCCTAGTTCATGCATGGCCAAACTTGGCCCTCCAGATGTTTTGGGACTACAATTCCCATCATCCCTAACCACTGGTCCTGTTAGCTAGGGATGATGGGAGTTGTAGTCCCAAAACATCTGGAGGGCCAAGTTTGACCATGCCTGCCCTAGTTCATCTGCTTACCTGCCTTTGAGCTGTTCCCTTGCACTTATTGATCTAGAAAGGGTGATCTGTGCTGGCCGTCATTACCTCCTTGCATCCTTGCTTCTGCAAATGGCACCCTAAAATTCCAGGCAGCAACAGAGGATCTAGGCCGAGCATTGTCAGATCCAAGACATTGTGCTTACTGCCAGACTGCAAAGGTTCATTGGGGCTGCTGTGGGCCTTGGGCACCAGATGACAGGTGAGCAGCCAACCCTGCAGTAGAACAACTGTCCCACTTCAGCTTCAGAGAGTGCTACAGCTGAAACTGGTTGTGCACCAGCAGCTGGTGTTGTAAGCTCCTTTGCAGTCCTTGTTGGGCACACTGGGCAAAGAGGACCTGTTGCCTGACCCCTTGTTGCTTGTTATTTCTCTTTTTTCCCTAGGTAGCCTGCTATCCATCCTGGCCCCACTTCCCTTCCTCTGCTTCTGCATCTTCTCCCTGGTGCATGTCTCATTTGCAGCCAGCTTCTGTTTCTGTAGTGGGTTGTACTCCTGTTGGCTATACTCCCATCCCCAAGGTTTAGGGGACTTTGCCCAGGTAGGACAAGGTTGGTGGTTGGTAGTGCTCCCCCACACCCAGGGGTAAGCCTATCACTGGCACAACACTTCCATCCACCTGGCTGCTCTTTGGATTGTGGGCTGTGATTGCCCTGATTAGACAGTTTCCTGGCCCTTCCTCCCTTCCCTACACGGATGGTTGTGGTATCCCTGCAGATGGTTGTGTTCCTCCTGCCATATGAGGTGTGGTGGTGGGGAGAGACATGGAAGATGGTTGCAGCAGCTATACTTTGTAAGACAGTTGCCCCCTTTCCCCTGCATATCTCTGTGGGATGCTCTATAGTCAAATCCCTGCCATACATTTAAAATACATCTAAAGCACATGGCTCTCTAAAAAATCCTGGAAATTGTTATCTACCCCTCACAGAGTCACAATTCTTTGTGGGAAGCCCATGTGCTTTACGTGTATGCTGTGGAAGTGATCTGTCCAAATTTCCTAAAGTCTGTAGTTAAGTGTATAGTAAGAATGCTTGGGATTCAATAGATGTTAACCAAGCCATAATAAAAATTGAAAATCAATATGCGAAGAGAAACACTAAATGTAAATCAAAAGCACACTGGGGGAAATGAGAGATGGTGGACAGGAATGTGAGTGTTTTAGAATGGGGCCATATTTCTGTGTTGGGGTGGGGAACCTTTTCAGTTTGAGGGCCACATTCCCTCATGACCTTACAGAGGCCACCTGAGAGGGGTGGGAAAGCTGGAGACAAAAGTGGAGGGGGCTCTTATTTTTCTACCGAAAGTGCCGTTCCCAGCCACACACATGCCAGAGATTTCTACAGGCCCTCATGCGCACGTATCTTTCAGTTTTCCATCCAGGCAAGGAAGAAGCTTTATCACAATCCAAGGACACATTCCAGCCAGACAAAAGCACTTGAGGAGAGCACCAAGCAAGGCTGGTGAGGGACAAGGCCAAGCTAAAGGAGTTCAGACCTCAAGGGAGCCCTAGGGGCCAGATAGATCTAGTGGGCCACATTTGGACCCTGGGCCTACCCCACCCCTGTTGTATGTGATAGAAATTCGAGGAGCGTTTCATTTCTGCAACTGTCATTTTTCAAGGACAAGAACATCTGCCCTTCAAGCATGGTTCAGTCTGCTCTGTTCTCCATTTGGCTCACATTCAAATACAGAAACCACTGCAGTAACTGGTTGGACCTGAAATGAGTCTGTTTATTAGTGGTTATAGTAAGATGCCAAACGTGATACCAGGAAGTCTGTTTGTAGCTGTCATTTCTGTCACTTATGTCAGTATCAGGACATGAGTCTGGAGCTGGTGCCAAATTGCTGAAGTAGACTGGAGGGTCAAACAGCACTGCTGTCAAAGACTGGGCCCATCTATTTCACAAAAATGTAGATTTCAACCAAAATTCAACACCAAAGTATAATCCTGCCCAACTGGACACTGCTGCTTTTTTAAAAAAAGGCTTTAGAAACTCTTGGTTTTATGTCAGAAGAATAGATTAAAGTGTGGAGATCTTCCTTTCTTCTAAAAAACATTTAATGCAAGGAGTGGTGATCTTTACATGCTAGCAATTATCAATTGCCAACAGCAAGAGGTAGATAAATGTAGATTTGTAAAAAGAACTCTCATACACATCCGTTGGAATATCAAAATAAAAACCATACTATAGCAATGGGAGGAATTAAGTGTAGCACTATGGCGTTTGTTTTGTCAGAACAAACTTTTCAGCTTGCTAGATGGAACAACACCCTTCCTCTTCCCGCTTTACACTGTTCTGGGACTTCTCCCAAATCAGGGACGAAACTAGGTTTTATTTCACCCGGGTCAAAGACCCAGTTTGGCACACCCCCACCCCCACATTTGCATACACACACACAGACACACTGAGTGGGAGCCTCAGTGGGAGCCCTCTGGAGGCTTAACGTAGGGCAAGAGAAAGACTACCCCCCTCCCCGTAGTTACAGCTCTGACTGAACTCACCCCCCCAAAAAAAACCAATGGGGGGGACAGTGAGGGAAGTCCTGTTGCATTAGCTGGAGTCCTTGTTTTTGCTTCCTCCAGTAGGACTTGTTACTTGAATCCCACACATCTCCCCCCGCACCTTGATAATATGAACAACAGGATAGGCAAAGCATATATGTGTGCTAATCCACATTAAATGATTTTGAGAAACCACATTAGTGATTGTGGCAGTATAAACATTCCAGATTGCTTAATTCAGCAAAAAGCAGGAGCTTATGCTTGTGCCCTTGAAGGGATAAGAAAGTGGCTGCAGTATGTGAATTTATGAAATGCTAACACACAGTCTCTCTATTTGAACAGGAGGCCTCCTTGTTCTCTCTCTTGATCAGCCGCACACCTGTATAACAGCAGAGACCCTTTGCTTGGCTGAGCCTGCCTGCAGCGCCGCTTATCAGACCTTGCAAAACTGTTCCCAGTCTTTTTCCAAGAGTGGTTTCCTCCCTGACCAAGAAACCAGGAACAGATGCTTGGCGGCAGGAACGTTTGTAAGAAACAGTTATTTTCAGGAATGCAAGTGTCACCGGCGCACACGAAAGTTGGAGCAGCTGTGCCTGCGCATCTACTGGACTGTTCATTTTGGTGAGAAAGAAGCTTTGCTCACTCTTCATTTTGTATTATCACTGGTGGTGGGAGGATAAGAATTGTGTGCCCCACTCCAGAGCAATACCTGAATATCTGGGAGAAGACCCTTGGACCTGATTGCAAAAACAAAACAAAAATATTTGCACCAAGTCAAGACTAGCATTGTCTGGCTGACTAGAAAGCGTCTCCCTAGGGTCTCAGTCTTCCTACATCTAGCCTTGTTTCTTGAAATTCTTTTTAACCAGGGATGCTGGGGGTTGATTTTGAGATCTTCTGCTATGACTTCTCCCAAAGGATAGAAAGCTGTTAGAAACCCATTGTTTATTTTTTGCTACCTTGAAATTTTATTTTCCATGATGGATTACAAAAAGAATAAAAACATATATATTTGATTGTTTACATTGACAATATTCTAAAATAGATGTCAAAATCAAAAAAGATCCCTCATAATTGTTTTTTAGACTGAGCAGGATATTAAGGTGTGGTTCTTCTCTTTCTGTTAATTAAAATCTTAAGCATTTCCTGCTTAGTTTTATGTGCCCCGGCCCCCGCATTAAGGAGCCAACTGGGAACATGTAGATAGACTTCTTTTCCACATGCAGCTGCCTGCAAGTGCTCTCTCAAGCTGAAGGTAGAGGGCCTTCTCTGTTGTGGCCTCTCCTTTATGGCACAACAACAACAACATCAACAAGAACAATATATTATTTCCACCCTGCCCATCTGGTTGGGTTTCCCCAGCCAGTCTGAATGGCTTTCAACAGAACATTAAAAACAGAATAAAACTTCAAACATTAAAAACTTCTCTGAACAGGGCATGCTGTCCCTTGGGGCATTTCCCCTTTTTTGCCAATTATTTTTATTGGTTTTCCAAAGTTTTCCTTGCACCTACATTAATAAATGTTGGTACCAGGCAAATAGTTTTCAATCCACCCAGTTTTTTATGAAATTATTTTTTAATGCTGTATCATTGTTTTTAATTTAGCTCTGAAAGAATTTTAATCTGTGCTAGATTGACATGTGTTTTAGCTTTGTATTGCTCTTGTGCTTTTATGTAAATGGATATGTTAGAGTTGCATTCTGCTGCCTTGGTTACCTTTTTTTAAGAGTTCATATTTTGTGATTTTCTGTTTTATTCATTACACACATAACTTATAGTGTGACTCCTAAGTAAATAAATTTATTTTGCACAGATGACTTTCATTTAGAGGTGTCACCCTATGAAGATACAGACAATGAAGACTCTTCAAAGACCAATTACAACAAACTGTCAACTAGGATTTCAGGTAGAACCTATACTAACATTTGGTTGTCTTTTCTTTTCCTCAGGACCTATATACTACAGCTGAGTTTTTTTAGGGAGAAAGGAAATGTTTTATAAGCAATTTAAAGGTAGCGTCAAGCAGACTAATGCTACATATGGTCTAGAGGTGAGGGATATCAGCATAGACCAAAAATAAAACACAAACTCAAATCTGAAAGGCAGAAATAACTGTTATTATAATGTAACAGAAAGCAGAAAGTATAAGACTCTCAAAGATAAAGTAGTCCTGTGAGGTAAATTTTCCACAGAAAAAAAGTTTTAGTCTGAGAGGAATCTTCTGAGAGGTAACAGCAGTAGCAGGCAAAAGAAAACTCACTGGGTATGTAGAAGGTATCACACCTTTTGATGTGTGTACACAGAGAATAGGAGTGCGCCACCCACCAAAACTCTGGCCTAGTATAAAATCTTCCCAAATGAGGTTCTGCATAAGGGTAGAACCCATCCATGTGATTGCTTCCCCCAACCTTCAAGTCTACTCTAATGCTGCACAGAGTATCTGGGTAGATTACCCAGGGCAGCAACACCAGTGTGCATGGTGCTTTTCAGAGCACAGAAGGACAAGTGCCTACTCCAAGGAGTCTACAATCTAAAGCTTCACACAGGGCAAACTATGAAGCAAAAGGAAGCAGGTGTAAATAAATTTCTGAATTGCAAAGTGATATTGGAAATTGCTTCGACTACATTTTCTTCGTGTTTAATCCACTACATATCTGGAACCCACTACATATTCTTGTCTTTCTGTGACTTTTGTTGGCTCCCATATAGCTATGGATAGGACAAATCCCTGCCTGCATGCCACAAACGTTTGCCACTTGAACCACAAGTGCATGCGTCTGCGCTCACTCTATGCCCAGACCTGCAGCACAGAGACCACCTGTGATCGGCGCAGATGCCACCGACACCTGAGACACTTCTTTGAGAGGATCAGCGCGGATTTCACCAAGAGCCTTCTCTTCTGCCCTTGTCAAGACGAGGTCTGTGGTGAGCGGCGCTGGAATACCATTGTCCCGGAGTGCTCTTTCCAGAGCAGCAGCAGCAGCAGCAAGCCAAACTGCCTCATCCTGTTGGACTCCTGTCTGAAGGACAATATCTGCAAGTAGGTCTGGCACCAAGGGCGTTGGGGTGGCCGCCATAGTAAGCTATTAGTTGTATGAGGCACAAGTAACTGGATCCTCAGGCGGATTGTACACTTGATACAGTAAAAGAAGGAAATAAAACTATATGTTTCCATAATGCCTAACAATTTAGATAGTCCCAGTCTATACACATTTTAATTTTAAAATGCAATCTTATGTTTTTGAAACAGCAGATCAGGAAAAGCATCACCTAAATCAGGGATGGACAATTTCTACATACTTGAAAGCCACTTTATTCTCCAGACAGATGTCTGTGAACCAGAGGTGGTCAGTTTCATAATAAAATTGGAGACCATCTAGTAAGAAGGACTTTGCTCTTAAGGAGAGCATATGCTCAATATGTATGTTTATAAAAGGTAAAGGATCCCTGGACAGTTAAGTCTAGTCAAAGGCAACTATGGGGTGTGGCGCTCATCTCGCTTCAGGCCGAGGGAGCCAGTGTTTGTCCACAGACAGCTTTCCAGGTCATGTGGCCAGCATGACTAAACCATTTACCTTCCTGCCACAGCAGTACCTATTTATCTACTTACAGTGGTGGGCTTTTGAATTGCTAGGTTGGCAGAAGTTGGGACAGAGCAACAGGAGCTCACCCCATTGCGTGGATTCGAACCGCTGACCTTCCAATCAGCAAACTCAAGAGGCTCAGTAGTTTAGACCACAGCGCCACCCGGTCCCCTTGTACGTTTGTATATTACATTAAACATGTGAGAGATGTAGGACTAACATGTCTGTTCTATAAAGTATTTTTGGTTAAGCCGCCAGTTGCCAGAAAACACTGCTTCAGGGGTCATGTAAGCCATGAGCCATCAGTTTCCCATTCGTAATGTAGCTACAGTGGTACCTCAGGTTAATAACTTAATTCGTTCTGGAGGTCTGTACTTAACCTGAAACTGTTCTTAACCTGAAGCACCACTTTAGCTAATGGGGCCTCCCGCTGCCGCCACGCCGCCAGAGCACGATTTCTGTTCTCATCCTGAAGTAAAGTTCTTAACCTGAAGCACTATTTCTGGGTTAGCAGAGTCTGTAACCTGAAGCGTATGTAACCTGAGGTACCACTGTATTACTTTTAAGATGAAGATCTATGATGTTGCTTGGCTTTGCATAAAAAGTGGCTTTGGTTTATAAACTACAGGACAAATGAATAAAGCAATCTCTGTGGTGGTAAAGAAAGCCCTCGTTCTGATAGTTGTTATCTTCCACCAGATCCCGGCTGGCAGACTTCCAAGAGCAATGCAAGCCTTCAGGCACATCTTCAGATGGCTGCTCTCCGCACAACCATGCTGCATGCCTGGAGGCTTACATGGGGATGGTTGGTATGTGCTGGGCCCAGAGGAATTCACTGGGAGCTTGATGAGGGTTATACCATTAGACATACCTGGGGGGGGGGGGTGTGCAATGTAAGGTCCTGCCTTCCCGGTCTATGGAACAGAGAGTGAGAAAGGAGCGTAAGCTTCTCTGAGCTGTAGGAAACTCCCTCTTCTGAAGACTTGGTCCATCTTCCTTCCCCTTATAGCTGAATACCATTCCACTTTCACGTTCACTCTGAAGTTGGAGGAGGAACATTAAGCATCAGTTTCTTATGTTAGGTGGTTATTAGCCATGGTAACGAAATGGAGTATCCATGTCTAGAAGCACTACACCTCTGATTTTGATATACTGATGCCAGAAACAGGATCACTATCCCCTTCATGCCCTGCCTATGAAGCATTTGGCTGACCACAGCAAAAGTGTGGTTATGCTTTAGTTAATTACAATTTTTAAAATTAGATATATTTTTATACCTTTCCCTCCCGCCAATCTGGAGCACAGAGCGACTTTACATCAGAAATCCTTAGAAAGAGTTTGAGATTGGCAGGATGTTGAATTGAGCAGATTGAGATACCACATTCTGGGGTTATGGAAAGCATGCTTAGACTGGTGGGTCTGTATCTTTTGACTCATTGGTATTCCATATGGGAAAATTCTGACTCTTTGTTTTCTTCGGTCTTGAAATAGGTACACCTATGACCCCCAATTATGCCAGCAATTCCAGTACTGACGTCACACTGTGGTGCTCCTGCAAGGACAGTGGCAATCAGGAGGAGGATTGTGAGCAAGTCCTCAGCTCCTTTGCCAGCAACAGATGCCTCAGTAAGTCATCCCAACATATGCCAGACATTTAGTCCATCTACCCCTATTAATTGTTATCCCCTTTTCATAATAATACTAGAAGTCAACTTTTCTCTGATTAATTTAATTTGGCAGCAGATTCAGGACAGGCAAAACAAAGTACTTCTCTATCCAGAGAATTCACTGCCACTGGATTTTATGCATATATTAAAATTTAAATCCACCTTTTCATTGAAGGCGCTCAAGATAATGTGTTTTATAAAGGATCAGAGAAGTTCATAAAAGAAAGATCTGTCAACTTATTCGTTGTTTAGAAACATCCATAATATTAGAGGTTGTATGTCAGAAGTTGGCTACAAACAGAGACATCTTGTTCCGGGGTGGGAAACCTTTGGCCTTCCAGCTGTTGTTCCCATCATCCCTGAGGGCAAATTGGCTGGGTCTGATGGGAATTGGAGTCTAGCAATAGTTACCCCTTCCCATCTAGCTACTGGCCTACATACAAATTTACCAGAGGCATCTAGTCAGCCTCTTTTGGAAACAAAGGTCCTTTATTCTGATCCTTTAAGGTACTTCTAGGGTTCTTGTTGCTCATCAAGCAAGGGATGGGAAACTTGTAGTCCTCCAAGTTATAATTGGGCTACAGCTCCTATATCTCCTGACTATTGACCATGCTGACTGGTCAAGTGTTGGAATCTAACAGCATCTGGAAGACCAGAGGCTCCCCACCCCTGTTAATTAATCACTCCGGCATTTACAAATTCATTTGTTCTAACTAGTCCAGTGGACTTTACATCAGCTCATTGATCCTGCTGCTTGAGCATAAAATCAGATATTGGCCCTAACTTTGTCCAAGTCCTCCTCTCTGTCTATTATTGTCAACGCATTTCTTAAAATGTTTGGTCTTGCTAAGATTTAAATATTTTATGACTATAAAAGCTCACAGAGGACGTAAAACAGAACCAAAGCTTGCTTGTTAAACATTTAATGCCTCGGCTTCTTATCTGTTGATTATATTTATGGAAAGGTTTTTCATGCCCCCCACCTTAAGATTTGGGCTCTTCTTTGACCAAACGTGCTGCTCCCCTTTGGAAGGAAGATAAGTCATGCCCCTGCAGACATTGGCTGGTCTGTATGCTCCCCTACAGCATGGAAACAGCAGCCCAGCTAAATCATGACACCTAAAGCACAGTGGCAAATTCCGGAGTAGACTTGGAGTTGGGTTAACTGCCAAATGCTTCGGAAATCAAAAATCAATTTTAAAAATTTGTTGATTCACTAAAATCAATCAAACTGTACACAAGGAGTGTGCAGTGTTTTCTTGCTCAAGAGCTATATCCCCTTGTAGGCAATTTTGGGGGAGAGGGGCACACATGCCAATAAGTGGGTGGGGCCAGGGGCAAAAATGAGTGGATTAATAAAAGTGGCTCCTAACTTGCTTCAGCAGGCTGTATTCAAGCCATGCAAAAAGTCAGAGAATTCCATACATGACTACACAAACACTTCTCTCTGTCATTCAGGCAAGCAAGAGGCGATGGTGCTGTTCAAGGACATATTTGAGTCAGAGAAAAGCACTCAAGAGCACAGAGCAGGGCTGTTGAGAGTGTGGCCTGGGAAGGGGGCATGGCTTGGGGTGATTCATGGGGTTTGGAAGGGCCCCTGGAGGGCCACATTTGGCCCCTGGGTCTGATTTTCTCTCCCCCCGCAGTAGATGCATGCATAGCCAAAACTGAGCAGAAAAGGTCTGCTGGCTCCCTCTCAGGCCATTTCCAGGCACCAATGCATGGGTGTCTTACAATAATTTATCCTGTTAGTTACACCTGGTGTTCAAAGACTCCGGGACCCAGAATGTGTAATCTGACTCTGTATACACGTATTCAGGTCCTCACACAATCTCTTGCGTGTTCTCTGCTTTACAGGAAGTGCAATCCAGTCTCAGATGATCTTAAACCAGAGGAATATGGAGGTTCAGGAGCAGCTGCAGTTCACACCTTCCCTGAATTTCCAGGGAGATGCCACCAGCACAGATGGCACAGTTTTCACTTCAGAAATGCGTTGGGTACGAACCGTTCCTTCTGTTTGACACAAAGCCAGCTTCTTCTGAATCCGTAGCAGGGATATAGGGAACCTGTGGCCACACAGAAGTTGCTGGTCTCCAAGCTCCCATCAATCTTGTAATGAGGGACGATGCAGCTGCAGTCCAGCAACATCTGGAGGACCACAGGTTTCCCATTCCTGATCTGTAGCTTAAGTGGAATCAGGTATGTTGTTACGTGCCTATAAAGCAAATGGTTGGCATAACAAGGTTGCTTTAGTTAAAGGTAAAGGAACCCCTAACCGTTAGGTCCAGTCGTGGCCGCCTCTGGGGTTGCGGCGCTCATCTCGCTTTATTAGCTGAGGGAGCCGGCGTACAGCATGACTAAGCTGCTTCTGACGAACCAGAGCAGCGCAGGGAAACGCCGTTTACCTTCCCGCTGGAGCGGTACCTATTTATCTACTTGCACTTTGACATGCTTTCGAACTGCTAGGTTGGCAGAAGTGTGTTCTATTGTGAGAGAAAGTTGAGCTAAGAAGCTGGCACCTTTGTTCCCAGGGATGTCCTCAGGTCTTCCAAATAGATCAGGGGACACAGTGCAAGTGGAAACGGTGCTGGCAGGGAAAGGAGGGATTCAAATGAGATGTTGTAACGGACAGCAGATGTATCCAGTCATGAGCGCTCTCTCTCTCTCTCTCTCTCTCTCTCTCTGCCTTTCTAGGAAGCTGAGAAAAGTAAGATGCAGCCAGAGGTCCTCATGCAAGATGGAAAATTGTTTCCTAACTCTGCCTACTCTGGAGCTCATCTTTCTTCACTCACTTTGACCTTCACGCTGCTCCTTCTGTTACTTGGTCCGCCATAACATCATACATCTGGCATTGCTCCTGACTTGTAATTCCATGAGAAGGGAAACTGGACATTGTTTCATGCCAAAAAGGAAGCACTGACCACCGCAAGCCTCTTCCCAGGGCTCACCCCCTTCTGCCTAAAACTCTGCCACTTTCACTCGCTGTTCTATGCAAGGTTGGCCTGCCTGTGAAAGGAGCAGGGGTGCTGGTTCTCTTTCCAGTGCCCACAAGGAAAAGAAAGCAGGCAGCTTGGAGATTCTAGGGACCTATTGCCTTCCAATATTTTTTATTTTAAGAGGAAGGTGGCCATTGCCTCTAGCAAATGAAATGCTATTTCTGGCTTCAGGCTTCTGCCCCCAAATCTGGATCCTCTACTCCTTGGTGGTGTTCAGGGCCATGTGTGTACGCATGTCCATTTCTTTAGACATACAAAACAAAACTTGACAGTGATGCTAAATTGTATCCTCTGCACTTAACCCTTTTCTGCCCCATTTTCTGTGACTCATGAGACATTTAATAACTCAGAGCTAGGCTGGGCGTCTGTATTCATCTCAGTAACATACAACTTTCCTGTCTGGTATTATATGAGCCTTCTAGGCTTTCATAGGAATTTGCATGCAGGCTTACTAAGATGTTACCCACCAGAGTTTCCTCGGAGCAATGAAGTCTCTCCCCTGAGCTGCAGAGCAAATATTTTTTTTTCCATATGTGGCTACCAAGCATCCCTCCACATGTGTTTCTGTACATTCTGTAGCACCAGACATTTATCCATAATGTAATAATTCCAGATGTAAATATTTGTGTGGTGTCAACTGCTGTTCTTTTGTGCTGCAGTGGTATGTTGTCCATTTCTAGGCACACATTAATAATTCACACCCCCATTGTGTCACCACTTCCTTGTTGGCTTGCTCAAATTTTTGGAAGAGGTAGCAAGCTAACTGCTACAACCTCCCTGTGTTGCTGTTTGGTGGCTGTGGAAGATGCAGTCAGTATTGCATCTTGTTTCTCTCCTACTCCCCAAGAAAAATAGACAATGTTGTGGTTGCCAAAGTTTCCTGCCCTATATTTGGGAGTGGGTGGGGAACAAGGGCACAATCCATCTTCCTGTGAATGTTCTACCACATCAACCAGTGACGACAATGCCTCTGTGAATTTCATGTTTTTTCTCATCCAGGTATGAGTTACTTATTTGTGCCCAGTGAAGGGGTCCCTGTACTGCCCACCAGCATAGGCTCTGTTTCTATGTACATTTACTGGTCTCAAACATTGAGGTATCATTTGGAAAAGCCTGCCCATCCATTCTGCAGTGGGAATGGTGTTTATTATTATTCCAGCTCTTTACTGAAGGCAAAAAAGGATTTGCTTGTACAGTGGTACCTTTGGTTGTGAACAGGATCCGTTCCGGAGGCCCATTCGCAACCTGAAAAGAACACAACCCGCATCTGTGCACACGCGGTTCGCAATTCGCTGCTTCTGCACATGCGCGTGACCTCATTTTGCGCGTCTGTGCCTGCGTGCGCGGGGAAACCCGGAAGTAACCCTTTCCGGTACTTCCGGGTGGCCGCGGGACGCAACCTGAAAACGCGCCACCTGAAGCAAATGTAACATGAGGGATAACTAGCCTTTTTAAAATGTTTGTAGCTTGTTGTAGCTGTACAGATAACTTTGAAAGCATGTCTTCTGAAAAACAAGGCAAGGAATGTGAAAGGGTTACAATAAAAGCTTATTGGGTTTTTTAAAAAAAGGGGAAAAAAACAAATATTGGGTTTGGCAGTGTAATACTGGCACAGAATATGTATTGGATCCAGGCACCTGAAGTGTTGTGGGAATCCAGACCTTGGAACAGGCTTTAGTATCCATATAAGCTGAAAGCTTTCTCAACAGTGCAAATGTTTTTACAGCATTCCTTAGGGTAAGCAGGTCCTGAGTGGAAAATCATGGGAAGTCTTAAACTTCATTTGTAAATGCTTTCCCATAAGCCAGTTTGCATTTCACAACACTGTTCTCCATTCTAGTTCAGTTGCCAAATCAGGCTTACTTATACAACATAGCAAGTTACAGAAATAAAGTTCAGCAATTTTATCCAGCTAAGAAGCATACTTACTGTAAGATTTCAAGTCCACAACCCAGTCCGCAATAGGTCCAGTACCCATGTGCAGTGGGATTGGTCCCAGTAGAGCAGGGGTCACCAACCTTTTTAGGCCAGGGCATACTTGTGAAATTTTGAAAAACTGCTGTGAGCACCAGTCATAAAATGGCAGCTCCAGAGGTGTTTAAATTACACAAAATGGCTACCTTGGGGCATGGCAGAATATATATAATGGCTGCCACATCTAAAAGAACAGAAAAAGAGACAGGGCCACCAAATGGTGTGGGAGTGGCCCACAACAGTGCACACAGCCCTGCTATCAATGGGGCGGGGGGACCTCAGCCTCTTTATGTATTCAAAGAGAGAAGCTCTTTGCACTTTCTCTCTGTTCAGAAGGTAAGGGAGTGTGTCCAGTCCTGGCATCCATGGAAATGTGGGAATGTTTTTAGACTGGGCGGCTCAGTGCAAGCATCACTTGAGCAAAATATTGTGCATTGGATTTTTAAGGGGATTATTTACAGAGACCTTCCATGGGAACCATAGGAGGTACTTGCAGGTATGCTGGCAACCCTTGCTTGAGCTTTGTTTTCTTGCTCTCCCTGGTTAGAGTAAGTGGGTGCCTTCTTAGGTCCACGTGCCTGTCTCACCATCCTCTTTCAGCCCCGCTCCCCCTGTCACTTTGCTATAAATTACTTGTGCTCCAGAACATAAACTACTTGCTCTGTGGAGGGAGGGAGGCTGTATGGCGAAAGAAAAGTGTGGTCCCTTTCTCCTCCTACATGGGTATGTGGGGGAAGGGGCAAAACTGCTTGCTGGATCTGCAGTGGAACTGGATCACGCCCCAACTGCTTTTATTTCTAGTTCATTCCACTGAAATTTCATTTTCCGTATCTGGCTGAAGTGACACAGTATTTGAGTCTCTGTTGACTTTTCAATGTTGTGACGTTATTTCCTGCTACTTAACATAGTAACAATGGTAATTTGTCTCTATTGAATACACCAGCAACTCTCATGCCTTTGTTAAAGCTTCAGGGCAATAGAAATCTCTAAAATGTCATCCGTCTTCAAAATACAATTTAGCAAACAGAGGAAGCAGGAGCATTGAGAGCTGCTGTAATGTACATTGCAATATCTTACAAATGTGGTTCAGACTATAATATCCAAAATAAAGTTTATCTTACAACTCTGGGAGTTCCTTTCCTTTACGTTCAGCAAAAAATGCACAAAATGTCAGTTCTATCTAGTGATGGCACAGTGCAGGCAGCTCTCACACAACAAGTTTGAAAATGGAACCAAACCAGAGAGATATGTCTAGTCTCTCCTGGCAACCTAAGGTGTTAGAATTCAATTGTGTTTATATAACTTGACACAGGAAGCATTGATCCTCAAGCCTCAACTTCTCTATGTGTTGGCATTCATCTGCCTTGGGAGACAATGGAGTGTGCCTCCGGGGGTGAAGTCACACCGCTGTGCTAGCAGCACCAGTAACCTCCCCAGAGTGCAAGTCGTGGTGTTGTGTATGGAGGTCCTGGCCTGCCCAGAAAATGACCCCCTCTTGGCTTCACAGACGTATTCCAAAGACAAGCAGAGCAATATGTTCAGCACCAGCTTGGCTGCAGGAGTTGCCAGAAGGAGGCATGCAAGATGCCTTCCAACCGTTTTAGGGACTCCAGATTTGTGTAGGGTTTATGCCTTAGCCTTTTCTTCTCCTGAAGATAGCCCGCAAGGCAGCAAAGGTTTAAGATAAGAGTTTTCCTTCTAGACCTTCTCAGGTTGATAAGTCCCATCTGCCCCTCACTTCCCTCTACAGCACATGCAGAAACTGCCCTTGTGATGCAGGAGAGGGACCAGGCAATCACTTGCTCAAGGCCTTGCTATGAAAATATAATTTCTTGTGAGATTTTGGCAATAACCTGTATCTATAAAGCTTCCATCACACTTGCCAACAAAGACCAGTCTAAGAACTTGGTGAAGAAATAGGTTCATCAGTGTGCCAGCTTTACTATTCCATAGGTTCGCTATTTCTCTGGAGATGGGGAAAGGTTAGGTTGGTTGTTTCATCATAGCCTTGGGAGAGTTTATAGTTGATTCGGCATGTGTTCCTGTTGAAGCCCTGGTTGATCTGTGGAAAAAATGAGATAAACCAGATAATGGATGCGATATCTTCTAGGTACACACCCTTGAATGGCTTTCTGGTACCCCAGGGAACTTGGAGTAATAGCAGCAGGGATAATTAGTAGAATGTAAGTGGAGTAAGGGGACGCAGGTGGCGCTGTGGGTAAAAGCCTCAGCGCCTAGGACTTGCCGATCAAAAGGTCGGCGGTTCGAATCCCCGCGGTGGGGTGTGCTCCCGTCGCTCGGTCCCAGCGCCTGCCAACCTAGCAGTTTGAAAGCACCCCCGGGTGCAAGTAGATAAATAGGGACCGCTTACTAGCAGGAAGGTAAACGGCATTCCGTGTGCTGCGCTGGCTCGCCAGATGCAGCTTGTCACGCTGGCCATGTGACCTGGAAGTGTCTGCGGACAGCGCTGGCTCCCGGCCTCTAGAGTGAGATGAGCGCACAACCCTAGAGTCTGTCAAGACTGGCCCATACGGGCAGGGGTACCTCTACCTTTACCTTTAAGTGGAGAAAGACACATTCTAAATGTGATCAAACACAGGCTAGATCTCACTTTAGATCATACTTGGTGGTGATAGTTGCAAAGAAAGAAGTCTCCCCACCACTATTGCATCCACAGACTGCAGTCCAGTGGAACTGTTTAGGTAGCAAAGGGTCTGTAGAGTGTTAGTCCCCAGTGTGAACACCAACAGGTTACAGATAGTTCATTGTGACTTATTTGCTAAGCACTTAGTGGAACATAGAACTCGACATTCATTCCAAACTGCACCTGACATGCATCTTTAACATGCAGGTTTTCTGTGTTGTTTTTTAAAAGGCAAATTGCATTGACTGGAGAGGGGAATCTGCTAATTAACCTCTTCCTCCCTTGCTAAAGTCTTAACCACTGCTGGTGGTTAAGTTCCAGATGTTTCTGGGTGAAATGAGGTAGCAGATTGCCCTGGTAGATGACCTACATCAGGAGAAAGTGTGATGTTGATTCCTCTGAACTTCTCAGCAACTTTCAGTACCATCAGTCCTAGTATTTGGGACAATTTGGATTGGGAATTAGATATACTGTACAGTGGTACCTCGGGTTAAGTACTTAATTCGTTCAGGAGGTCTGTTCTTAACCTGAAGCTGTTCTTAACCTGAAACACCACTTTAGCTAATGGGGCCTCCTGCTGCCGCCGCAGCACAATTTCTGTTCTTATCCTGAAGCAAAGTTCTTAACCTGAAGCACTATTTCTAGGTTAGCGGAGTGTGTAACCTGAAGCGTATGTAACATGAAGTGTATGTAACCCGAGGTACCACTGTACTATGCTTCAGTTGTTCCACTCCTATATAACACACAGGTCTCATAAAGTGGAGGTGGAGGACTTTGGCTTTGTGCAGTGGCATCTGTGGCTATGGAGCTAGGTGTTGTTGGCATATCAGTGACACCCAGCTCTGCTTTTCTTATAATTTAGATGTAGCAGTGGATGTCCTGAACAGATGCCTTCACTTGAAACAATAGGTTGGCTAACAAGCTAAACCCAGACAAGATGGAAATAGTGCTGATGAGTAAGGTAAAGGTAAAGGTACCCCTGCCCGTACGGGCCAGTCTTGCCAGACTCTGGGGTTGTGCGCCCATCTCACTTAAGAGGCCAGGGGCCAGCGCTGTCCGGAGACACTTCCGGGTCACGTGGCCAGCGTGACATCGCTGCTCTGGCCAGAGCCAGAGCCGCACACGGAAACGCCGTTTACCTTCCCGCTGGTAAGCGGTCCCTATTTATCTACTTGCACCCGGAGGTGCTTTCGAACTGCTAGGTTGGCAGGCGCTGGGACCGAGCAGCGGGAGCGCACCCCGCCGCAGGGATTCGAACCGCCGACCTTTCGATCGGCAAGCCCTAGGCGCTGAGGCTTTAACCCACAGCGCCACCTGCGTCCCACAGTGCTGATGAGTAGGGCTTGGCAAATGCTATTTAAGTCAACAGCGAGTGATAATGGCTTTGTGTGTCAAATGGCATCTGTGGCACATAGTCCCATTCTTCAACTGCTTTGCCAGCTGCACCTCATCTTCGAGAGAGCCTTCTCACAACTTTCCATACTTTGATAACACGCAAGAATGATTGCTGTGGTGTTTGCACATGGACTTCCCTTTGAAGAACATTTGGAAACTTTGGTAGGCTCAGATTCCAGTGACCAGGTTGCTAACAGGGATCTACTACACTGCACCCATTTTACGGGTGCTAAAATATATTCGCTGGCTCTTAGCTTGTGTCCAGGTGTGATTCAAAGGGTTGGTTTTGTAACTTGTAAAGTCCTGAACAGCTGGGGACCAGGGGGGGCTACAAGAGGCCTGCGGTCAGAGTCCCCACAGTTGCCTGGCACAAACATTCTATATCCTTCAGGCGCCAGATTAAAACTGTCTTATTTGCCCATGCATTTAGCGGATGATTGCTTATTGCTTACTTATTACTCCCTTTTGTGCTTCCCTTATCTGCTTTTTCTTTTCAGTGATTGATTTTTTTATTGTTTGTTTTTATTACTTGATAAGCTGCCTTGGTTGCTTGAAAAGCTTCAATGCAGAATGCAAGTGCTTTAATGAAAGAAATTAGATTCTCTAAAATTATTCTTAATAATCCAAAGACAATACAAGGCAGCAAGCAACCAAAGTTCACTAAGCCCCCACCCCCAACACTCCAAGTGTCCTTATTTTCCAGGGACACTCACGGATTTACAGAAACCGTCCCAGTTTCTTATTTGATCTCAGAATGCCCTACTTTTCCTTAGGATGTCCCTATTTTCTTTAGAGAAATGTTGGAGGGTGTGGAGATATGCGACCCCCAAGCCAAGGAGACAAGTAACTATAAAGCTTTTTAAAGACATCTGAATGCAACCCTGTAGAGGGAAGTTTTTATGTTAAAACATTAGTTTTATTACGTTTTTATATATGCTGGAAGCCACCCGGTATCTGGGCAACCCAGTCAGATGGCAGGGTGTTGTGTTGTTGTTATGTCACACAATGCTTTTGGTTGTGCATCCAATTGATCCAATATGCTTTTAAATGTACTTTTTTAAAAGTATACTTGCTTTGGAGTGCTTTATAAATCAATACTTAATTGCTCAACTTATTAATAAGAATTAATACTTCGCTTAATTTGTTAATTACTGTATGACACCTTGTGAAGACTTTATTATAAAAGGCAGGATATAAATACATCAAATTAATAAAATACAATTAGATACAGGCTCGGACACAGACTTAGCTATAATCTAATATAAACATGTTCACAATTACATGTTTCATGATACAAGTGCACTCACTAATGAGCCCAGATTGGAAGCAGCTCCCTGTCTAGTTTATGCCGAGTAAGGAGAATTCTTATGAAAACAGAAATGAAAGCAGAAATTGCCAGTGTTCATTTATTCATCTCATGTCTAGTGAATATGATTGGCATCGACAGTTGTTGGTTTCACTCTGCAAACGATAATCTGCATTTCATTTCCTTTCCATTGAAATGAATGGGGTGGAATAATGTAATGGCAACATAACTTATGTAACTTATAAGATTTCATCGCAGTGAGAGGTGTAACATAGTTTTCGACAGAAGACAAACTGCAGCAGAACGGAAACACTGCTGCGTGTGACGAATACAGGGAAGAAAGGAAAACTATGCCTCCTTACATCCCTAATGCTGAGCGGTGCATGATGGTATCTGGCTACATGATGTGTCACATGGTTATGAGGATCTAGAAATATTTTGGCTTTCTTTTCAAATAGGTCAGGTAATGGTCATTATGTAGCAGGGCAGATGGCCGATTAATTTTTTTCAATCTCTTCCGGAAGCTACTTACAAGCAGATTGTTCCATAATTGGTTTGTTTTTTAATGCCCCTTTATTATTCATTATTGATAACTATCAGCAAAAACTACCAGAGACGATCCTTTGGGCTCTGTAGGTGAACTGTTGATCCATAAGCAATTAAGGAGTTATCTGCTGACCCACCAAAAGAGTCCTATTATGGAATGTGGAAGTTCTCAATTATTTAAACCTAATAGCGCCCACGCACTCTGCAGTAGCTTTCATAAGGGACTAAACCTATTTTTTGAGTCAGACACCAACCTGTAGTTTTCTACTATTTCCCAATAATTTGTTTCAAGTGAGTTTGAGGCAGGCCTCTGCAGATATGGATGGAGAGCTGCCAGGTGTAGCCTTGGCTCCCCCCTGGCCCCCAGCTGTGTGTCCTAACTGGGTCCTCCTGAGATAGAGGTGACGACCCCACTAATAACTTTTTCAGAGATGTGGAGGTAATATTGAAGAGGTGGTCTCCACATCCGTAATTTATTCTGTGCAGCTTTATGAAACCAACACGATATGACATTCTGTAAGGACCTTACAGAGATGCAGATGGACTAACATATGGTTACTGTTGCTTTGCAGTTATTTTCAGGGAAGTAGTCCCATAGTTGGACAGCAGGAGCAATGAATCAGGCCTTTCTTTTGGGTGCTGTGGTTGAACTTTTACACTGGTAAAGGAGAGTCTGTTTTAGTGACCAGTTGGTTGGGATACTAATGGAGATGGTCCTCCAGAATGCCTTTTCCTGTTTGGGCCTTAGGGTCAAGGAAGGTTACTCTGTGCCATGCTTTCTCTCTCCAGTGCCCACAAGCAAACAGTCCTTCATCTTTTCCATTTGCAGCTGATCTCTTCCATTATCCACAGACCGGGAGGAGATGATCAGTAATTGTTAAGTGCTTGAATCAGAGACTAATAGCTGGCTGCTAATTTGCCCTGTAATGCAAGTCTGAATTCCTGGTAAACAAACTGGCTGCTTTTCACACACAGGGATGGTTGCCAAGAACCTAATATTAGAACTCTGGAGTGAAGGCTTTTAGAGCAATTCCATCCACTCAAAAGATGTTTAATGACATTAAATTGTGTACTAAATAATTAGAAGATGAAGGCTCACTTTGAGTCAATGAGTTATTGTCTGATTAAGGTGGAAAGGGGTTTCTGTCCTACTTTTTAAACAGTTGTACTAAAATGGTGTACCTGATAAATGATAAAGATAACTAGGGCTTTACCTATGGGCAAAAGAATTGGCGCAAGATGACGTTATCCATCAAAGTCTAAACAAGATAATTCCTGGCTTCGGCCTTCTTCCAAGTGGCTTTTTAAAAGCATACCGTTGGTAAAAGGTGATATAATAAAAGTCAGATGTGGTTCTAAATTTTTATAGTAAGCATCTGCTGGCAGGAATTTATGACTTAGCAAAAGGGGCTTTGGGTGGGAAGATGCACCGATTGCTTCTCCCTTGAGGAAAGCAGAAGCTCCACACCACAGAAAAACACAGTGTCAAGTTCAGAGGCTGTGTGCGAGCAGGAAACAGGAAAGCCAACGATACTCAGTTTGAAGCACATGCAGAGATGGATAAACTAAGGGATGTTATATCGATTTTGCAACTGAATCAAAGTTAATTAGTAAGTTAACCTTCAGCGGCGTTGTGCATCGGCTACATCCCATCAATATAAACAGAGTCCAGAAAAGTGCAGCTGTGGCTCAGATGATCAGTGCAGAGGGAACTGGGTTTCCTGCCCTATCCTTTGTGATGGTTTTACCCTTTGCTGGTTCTGTACTTGTAGCAGCTACATAGCATGCAGAAATCTAGCACGTCATGCATTCCCTGGCATGGAGATAAAATTATAACGAAGGGCTCGTCTGACAAATCACTAGGTATCTATAAGCAAAATGAAAGTTAGCAAGTTTTTTTGCGCGGCTTTCCATTTGTTTTATCACAGTGTTCCTGTACAAAGCTCTGGTTTTGCAGTGGAGGTTGGGGTTTGTCTCCACTGGTAAATCCCGCCCCCTGCATTTCAACCTTGAATTGTGGTGATATATGGGGTTTGCCACATAGCAGGAGGCAGAGCAGGGAGAAGACAAATGGATCACATCTCAGTAGTGATGAGAAAAGCATTTTTTATGGTATGATGCTAAACATCTGAGATGTCTGGCAGTTGTACCTTATCTGTGGCTACTATCGTGCAGCAAATACTGCACTGTGTGCTGTGGGAGCCAGGTTCAATATCCCCCTTGCCTTTCTTTTTTGAGGGGCAGCGATGCTTACCAAAGTGTTGCACTGTAACAAAGATCACATTGAAAATTTGGGTTCCAATGGTTTGAAAACAAAACTCAGTGTTCTTCAACCTTATTTGATTATCTATCTGTGTTATCAATTTTAAAATAGTTGAATTTCTTAAGTAAAGCTTTTATCCATATCCATAACACTCCAAGGGTAAATTTTGTTGTCGTTGATTTCCAACTTTCCACTAATCACATTGTACATGACGGGCAGCAAAACAATAATTCCAAATAGTGCAATATGGTTCATTTCTGGATAAATCCTTTGTTTTCTCCAGAATTTCTTTCCAATAAACAATAACTGGATATTGCCAAAATGTATCAAAATAGCTGCTCCAAACTCAGTTTCCTCCAAAAGCACCTGGATCTGGTCCATGACCACCTGCTCCAAACTCAGTTTCCTCCAAAAGCAGCTGGATCTGGTCCATGATCTTGCCCAAGAAGGGGTGATTGACAGATGGCCAGAAATTACTTAGATTTTCCAAATCCAGGGAGGGTTTCTTGAGGAGTGGTTTTATCACTGCCTCCTTCAAGCAGGCATGGACCACACCCTCTCACAATGAGGTATTAATCACCTCCCTGGCCCCCTCACTCTTAGTTTTATCAGCCTCAGCCAAGAGGGGCAAATAGTTGCCCTGATAGAAGCAACTTGTCCACATCCTTGAGCCTTACTAGCTGAAACTTATCCAACACAACAGGGCTAGACAGTGCTCTTGACACCTCTCAAAACAGCAACAGGAGAGACATTCGTGTCCTTCCTGTGGGCTTCTCAAAGGCATCTGCTTGGTCACTCTGGCAAAGAAGAAGTTAGGCTAGCCAGGTCTTCCATTTCCCAAAGCAGATTCACAAAACTTTCTGTTTTAATTAATCATTTATTAAATTATTATCCCAAAAAGACCTTCACATATATATGCCATTTACAGATAAAATATAATGTAAACAAAGCTTAACAAATAAGTTAACACGCTGCTCTATTAAGCCATAGACAATAGTTCTTGCCAAACGTCATCTATTAATGTTCCAGTATTCAGCAAAAGGTCACCCTTGATCACACAGGGCAAATGCAGTTTGCTTTGTATTTTCCCAGGCACATTTATAATGGTCCAATTTATTCATTAGCATGGCTTGCCAGATCTTGCATAACTCCTCTTCTGTTGTAGGCAACAAGTCTTTCTTCCTCTAATATGGTGCCAGAAAGATTTGTGCTTAACTATTTGCAGATTAAAAAAAAAAGGAGTCAATCCATTGGTTTTGATGGGTTTACTACAGGGGGTGCACTTTCTCATGAACAACCTTTTGAAGGCTGCAAGACAGTGGTGGATGGGGCCAGAATTTAAAGTGGGTGGGATATGTGAGACTTTTACCCTTTGAGATTGGTAGGGCAGAAGGTAAGGAGACCAACACAGCCTCAACTTAGAAAAAGAATAATCAAACAGCAGAGGGAACAGTTCTAGCCCAGCCTAGTTTACTGGATGGTTCTTGTTTTTTTTAATGGAAGGAAGTATTCAAAAAGCATCCAGGAAGTGAAGCAGCAGTCCATTCTACCACCTTAGAGGTGATACCGTATCACTTTGTTCTACTGCATGTGTAGCTATGGATGGGGGAGAACTTTGGTTACGTCTGCATTTAAAGGTAAACCTACCCAGTGGCGTAGCGTGGGTTGTCAGCACCCGGGGCAAGGCAAGTAATTTGCGCCCCCTAACCCATGGATTTGCACCCCCTAACCCGTGGATTTGCGCCCCCTAACCCTAACCCCCAGATGTTGCGCCCGGTGCGGCCGGGCCCCCCTGCACCCCCTACGCTACGCCACTGAACCTACCTAATCCACACTTTCCAAAACAATATCTGAACTGAAACACAGTCATCCTTCAAAATCAGCTTATCTCTGAATTTTGCAAGGGAGTTCTCCAACCAAGAAATTTGCAAAAGCAATGAATATACTGGGGTAAAATTTGCCTACAAATGTGTATATTGGCAAAACTAACATACTGTACAAAAAAGTGTTGTATTAGGAAAATTGCTACGCAAAAGTGGGCACATTGGGTGCAAACGGTGTACAAAAATGCAATATATTAGGAGAGATCTGCACTAAAATTCTGAAGCCTCTAAAAAAAATATGCAGATTGTTGTGGAAATGTGAGGTGAATTTAAGATAAGAAAAATGAGATACCAAAATTGACAGATTTGCCCATCCCTACTCACTGAGGGCTCGTCCACACTTCAGCTTGTCCCTTGCCTAGAAAGCACAGGCCCAAGTGGTTTCCCGTTGGTCCTGTGCTTTCTTCTCACGAGTCCGAGTGGTTTTCCACTTGTCCTGCTGCTTTCTCAGGGAAAACCCGCTCTTTAGTGCTAAATCGGAGTAAGCGGCAAGCGGAAGTCTGAATGAGCTCTAATATGACTAAGCAGAGCCACTCACTGAAGAAATGGGCCGCAGTCTGACACACAATTGTCACAGTTGCTTCAATCCGACTGATATTAATTGGGGTTTAAAAACATGACCAGTTCTCCCAGACTGTGGCTTTGCAACATAAAGGTAAAGGGACCCCTGACCATTAGGTCCAGCCATGGCCGACTCTGGGGTTGCGGCGCTCATCGCACTTTATTGGCCGAGGGAGCAGGCGTACAGCTTCCGGGTCATGTGGCCAACATGACTAAGCCGCTTCTGGCGAACCAGAGCAGTGCACGGAAACGCTGTTTACCTTCCCGCCGGAGTGGTACCTATTTATCTACTTGCACTTTGATGTGCTTTCGAACTGCTAGGTTGGCAGGAGCTGGGACCGAGCAACAGGAGCTCACTCCATTGTGGGGATTTGAACCACCGACCTTCTGATCGGCAAGTCCTAGGCTCTGTGGTTTAACCCACAGCGCCACCCGAGTCCTACTTACCTATAAATAAGAGTTCTTTCCCTGCGTGAACACGACTGATGAATTATGAAGTGTGAGGGGGTGTTTCCTTTGCCTAATTGTGGAAGAATGTTTTTTTTTTTCTGCATTATGGAACCAAACTCCAGCTGCTCTGTGTCCTTCCCCTGCTTCTCATTGAACACCCCTACAGCATTCCACTACAGGCCAAGCAGATGTGAACTAAGGGTGGGTTTATGGGCTTAAGACTTTCCCTGAATTCTAAATGGCTGAGATAACAGTTTTGTTTTGCAGCCTCCCAGACTAGCAGCCAGCAAAAGCCAGAGACCAAGGGATTCTGAAATAATCTTTTGATTAGCTGAAGTCAATTTTGCTAAGTGCTAGTGGCTCTGAGAAACTGGTTCTGTCAGAGATCCCTAGGGATCCATTATGTATTCAAGGCAATAAAGGAAGAATTGCTTGAGGGGGTTTTCCCCCTCCTTTTTTCAGAAATAGAGAATTATGGAGGTTATTTTTCCCAGACTACAGCTCTTTGGGTTTAAATCTTTGTATCTTTGGGGAAAGTGTTTGCTTCAAATGAGAGCAGTTAAGTACCTCCGTTTCCTAATGTAAGGTTTAGCAGAGACATCTGAGGAGGTTAAAGCTCTCGCATCTTATTTCTGAGGCAGAAATTCTCATGTGCCTCTACCCCAAACATTTTGATTCCCTTGGTATTATACTCACTTCCCCACACCACTGTCCAAGCAGGTGTTTATTTGCAGCAGTGGTCTGTTACTGCAGTGTTCTTCGATCTGGTAATCCCCAAATGTTGCTGGACTACAACTCTCATCATCCCCAGCCAGGACCCAAGGTTGAAACGCACTGTTCTACTGTTTGTCTTGACCTTCATGTTAGTTACTTTTGCCCACAGCCCACCATCCCTCTCATCCCTACCCATCCTTTATGTGCTGGTTTCCTGCCAAAAACGTCCCTTAACAGTAACCAAAATATCTACACCTGTTAGGATGAACTGAGTAGACATGTAGCATAGTCCATACTACACAAGGCACCTGAAGTTTGAAGTTGGCTGTTTCACAACAATATACAGAATTCTCTCCTCTTAGTCCCCCTCTAGCCCTTTGTCCCTCTGGTTTCCAAGCTTCCCCAGTTCTTAGGTTTTTTTAATCCCCTTCCTCTTCCCACTTATAAATACACCTTGGTATGTTCATCTCAGGCTGTGTGTGCACCATACATTTAAAGCACATAAAGGTAAAGGGTAAAGGGACCCCTGACCATTAGGTCCAGTCGTGAGCGACTCTGGGATTGTGGCGCTCATCTCGCTTTATTGGCCGAGGGAGCCGGCGTACAGCTTCCGGGTCATGTGGCCAGCATGACTAAGCCGCTTCTGGCGAACCAGAGCAGTGCACGGAAACGCCGTTTACCTTCCCGCTGGAGCAGTACCTATTTATCTACTTGCACTTTGACGTGCTTTCGAACTGCTAGGTTGGCAGGAGCAGGACCGAGCAACGGAAGCTCACCCCGTCACGGGGATTCGAACCGCCGACCTTCTGATCGGCAAGCCCTAGGCTCTGTGGTTTAACCCACAGCGCCACCCACGTCCCCTGAAGGTTTTTGAATCCCCTTCCTCTTCCCACTTGGTATGTTCATCTCAGGCTGTGTGCGCACCATATGTTTAAAGCACATACCCCACTCAAAAGGAGTCCTGGAAACTGAAGGGTACTGGGAATTGTAGCTCTGTGATGGGTAAATTACATTTCCCATTATTCTTGTCTTGGAGGGGGGGGGGGGAGAATGTGTTTTAAAGATGTGTGTATGCAGTCTCAGCCTAAAGTCCTCCTTCCCCCAATTTCCCTTCATCTGTTCCCATTTAGCTCAGCTCTGAGCCTCTATCCCACAAGCCTTTCTGAGTTGATTCCCTGCCTTGCTAATGTTCCTTCTGCCACCTGGTCTTCTGGGCCATTTATCCTTTAGTTGCCATGCGTCTTGAAATCTCTTTCCACAAACGTTCACAGCCCTCTGTGCTTTCCTCATCCACCCAGACAGCCCTGGATCTTTCTGTCTCTGTTCTTGCTTGCTGCTATGAACACAAAATATCTCTTCTGCCTACATGTCCAATTCCATTTTCCTCATAGAAGATGTACCGTTTGTCATCCTTTTCTCTGCGACTGACCCTTTTCTCTGCAGTAGTTAAATTTAGTGACCAGTCAGTCTATGACATCAGAGCAACTCAACCAATGACACAGAGCTTCCCTCAGTTATTTAGATGCATGTATGCTATAGTAATTGGGGACGCAGGTGGCGCTGTGGGTTAAAGCCTCAGCGCCTAGGACTTGCCGATCGAAAGGTCGGCGGTTCGAATCCCTGTGGCGGGGTGCGCTCCCGCTGCTCGGTCCCAGCGCCTGCCAACCTAGCAGTTCGAAAGCACCTCCGGGTGCAAGTAGATAAATAGGGACCGCTTACCAGCGGGAAGGTAAACAGCGTTTCCGTGTGCGGCTCTGGCTCGCCAGAGCAGCGATGTCACGCTGGCCACGTGACCCGGAAGTGTCTCCGGACAGCGCTGGCCCCTGGCCTCTTAAGTGAGATGGGCGCACAACCCCAGAGTCTGTCAAGACTGGCCCGTACGGGCAGGCGTACCTTTACCTTTACCTTATGCTATAGTAATTATGAGAAATTGTTCTGACAGCTACTGCTAATCTTATGGCCAAGTAAGTACTTTTGCTAAGTGACTAAATGTCAACTTCATTTCCCATTAATCAATAACATTTACCATGCTCCAGGTGTAAATATCAAAAGCAAGCTTCAAGTTGTAACATAATCATTAGGCATTAATTGGTACATTTCAAGAACCACAAAAACTATTCAATATATGACCCAAGTGCATTATAATGTCCATCAATTACTGGTAAATTATCATATTTGCCAGAGCTGGCTAGCAATTTGAACAAATTAATTGTTTTTCAGACATCTTCTTGCTTCAGTTATAGTTTTATTTAACCCAATAAAAACACCTCTGTTGTCCTTGTCCTTAATATATGGTACTCCAAACATATCACAGCTGGATGAAAGACTTCCTTTGACTTTGGCTTTACCTTGTACAGAACTGCTTTTCTTCCCTTAGTTTTCCTTTTGAACTATTCCATTGAAATTGTGCAATTATCTGTTTGTCTCACCTTGCATTTCTGACCTTCCTCAGGATTTGCTTTAACCCCTTACTATGGAGCCCACTCACTGATAATTACCTTCTTCTGATGTTCCATCAAGACTTCTGTAGCCTTGATTAACCCAAACAATTTTCTGTATTATTATATTATCACTTTTCTTGGCAGGTCACTGATGAATAAGCCACACACTGCAGCCTTTAGAAACAAGCCATTCCATGAGGCAAAGCAACCTTTTGCTAATCCTTAAAGCTTGCCCTTAGCATCCCTGTATTGTGCTTGCTGCCTTCCCTCTCACTCCTTCCCACTTTTCTGGACCTGAGGTTTGGAAAGAATCCAGCTTCTGTGAGCATCATGCCCTGGTCTAATGGAATATGTAATTATTGCCACTGAGGCATGCAGCTAGACTCTGGGTCACTATTAACTCAGAGTGACAGGGTTCATTACGCACATGTGTATCTTCAAAGAGGAGGGAGTGATGGATCAGAAATTAAATCAAGCCTAGTCGCTCCGCTTCAAGTGCTGTTAGTTGGGGCGTTCCAAAGAACATAACTAGGAAATAATGAGATGAAATTAAGCAAAGATAGATGGAGGATGAATTAAAAAAAAAAAACTCTCAAAGCCCAATTAGCCTGCAGCGCAGGGACAAGCCATGGTAGACAGTATTTATGTGATCCTGGGGCCAGATTGCTGAACTCTGTGGATGTGAAATACAGCTCCCAGAACATTCATTCTATTCAGCTTCTGAAAGATACAGTCAGAGCTGTATATTTATTTCTATTCTAAGGGGGGGAAAACCCTAAATGAATTTTGCATTAAGGTAATCCAAATTCTGCAACACAAAAGCAAAGTTCTGCGACCTGAATAAATTATGCAAGTTAACACAAAGTGTGTGTTTTCCCATTGTGCTTTATTTCTTATTCTGCAGTCTTTCCAATTTGCATTATTTATTCCGCTCCAGCCATTTGACAGGAGAAGCAAGAAGCTATGCAGGGCACTGAAGCTGTGCTCATCTATTCAGTAACTCCTCTTTCTGCTGAGAGTCACCAACCATTGCCTGCAGATGTTACTGAACTGTATCTCTGCTAGACACAAAATTCTGCACTCAACGTTGCATTCTGTGGCTTTTTCACGCTTTCACGGAATCAGAGCCTACACACCTCTACAGCACTTTTTTCACAGTTTTTTTCTTTGTCTCACCTTCCCTTTGGTTGTTTTTAGCTTTTTCAAAACTCCATTAACATTGCTGGAGCATGTTGGTGGAGGAGCAGGGAGCAGAACGAGGAATTATTCATTACTGAAAAAAATCTCTGCAGGGCTGGGGGGGAAACAGCCATATACTGTGAAAGGTCAAAAACCAATGCAAGCAACAAGAAATGAAAGAATTAATATTAGTGGGGATTGCTGAATATATGGGTGTATGATCAATCAAACATGCCTTCATTGTCAGAAACAAAAAGAGAAGCTCTAATAAATGGTGAGTGAGACCAGACAGGATGAAAGGCACCAGTCGCATCCACACCATACACTGAAAGCACATTTTAAGCACGTGGCTTTTCCCAAAGAATCTTGAGAACTGTAGTTTGTTATGAATGCTGGGAGTTGTAGTTCTGTGGGGATAAACTATAGTTCCCAGAGTGCTTTAAGGGAAACCATGTACTTTAAATGTGCTTTAGATGCATGGTGCGTGTTATGTATTCAGCAGTCTGTGTTCGCCTGAACTTGAGTCTGGACTATGGATTCTGAGCCCCTGTGTACTGATTCGATACATGATATCCAATCACAGAAGATTTCAGGATTTGGGCCTCTGCCATTGGCCCTTAAACTCTGAGTAATGATTCGCTGCTTGGAAGTTTAGACAGCCAATCACGTTGGGAGTAGGAGCGGCCCAGGCCTTCAGAAATGTATATAAGCAGCCACTTTGCCCCGTTGTCCAGTTCTGTTAGTTCAATAAAGATTAGTGCTATTATCACTGTGCCTTGCCTCGTGAGAACTCACCTACACTTCAGTGTGGATCTGCCCATTGTCTATTATAAAGTGGCAGGACACCAAGGAAGGGAAAGAGGATCCTGACAAAGGGTGTAACCATGATTGGTGCACACTGGGACAAGCTGAAGAGGGGGGAGGGGAGGTTGGAGACTTAGGAGGTACTCAGGGGACACCAGAGAACATTGAAGGGGCAGCTGACAGTTCACAGGAGACAGGGGAACTGTACACACCACCAGACCCCAAGGCATAGCTGTCAACTTCCCCCCTTTTAAAAGGGCAATTCCCTTATTCCGAATAGGACTCCTCACAAGAAAAGGGAAAAGTTGACAGCTATGCCCCAAGGTGCCCCCTTTTCCGTGAACACAAACACAATGGGCTCTGAGATGTCATGAACAGCGGTAAGTGCACTTTAAGAGGCGGTGGCAGGCAAGATAACACAGCCTAGCTTATAGTTGATCAGGTGGAGATCATGGGACATTAGGTGTGGGAGGAGTTTTGTGGCCTCTCAGCTTGAATAAGCTCAGGGCAGGTGACAATCACATCCTTCGTTAAGGGGAGAGGCACAGTTCCTCAGCTGGAGCAAGCTCAGGTGCATCAAGTAAGATTGGAAGGACCAAAAAGAGAAGGTGATGGATCACGGCTTGACTGTTTCGGGAGCTCCATCAGACTGCGATTTTGGGGACGCAGGTGGCGCTGTGGGTTAAAGCCTCAGCGCCTAGGACTTGCCGATCGAAAGGTCGGCGGTTCGAATCCCTGCGGCGGGGTGCGCTCCCGCTGCTCGGTCCCAGCGCCTGCCAACCTAGCAGTTCGAAAGCACCTCCAGGTGCAAGTAGATAAATAGGGACCGCTTACCAGCGGGAAGGTAAACGGCGTTTCCGTGTGCGGCTCTGGCTCGCCAGAGCAGCGATGTCACGCTGGCCACGTGACCCGGAAGTGTCTCCGGACAGCGCTGGCCCCTGGCCTCTTAAGTGAGATGGGCGCACAACCCCAGAGTCTGTCAAGACTGGCCCGTACGGGCAGGGGTACCTTTACCTTTACCTTACCAGGATTTCAACCTTGGATCTGCTTCAGAGATGGGAACCTGGCCTAATGGTTTGACTTTGAACCTTTCTCATTACATTGGACCTGAACCTGCATTTGATCATTGGACTCCTCTCTAACGTTGCCCTTGGGACTGTTGTCAATAACACTTTCTGCTTAGACTTTGTGGCTCGCTGTGTGCACTATTGGATCTTTTCAGGAAAGCCACACAGATAAAAACAAACCATATCCTGCAACTTCTAGCACTAACAGGGAGAGTGCTGAGAGTGCCCTTCAGTGGCTCTGGGCACTGGGGGCCACCCAGACACCAACCCACCAACCCCCAGCTCAACTTTCTGGTCACCGGAGGCAGGCACACATTCGAGGGTGGGGTGGACAGGAACTGCTGAGAGAGAGCCACTTCCCAATCTCTCTCAACAGCATCCTCCCCACTTTACGTAATTTCACATATACACACAGAGTATGGGAACAAAACCCCCACACAAGGGGGTGGGGGGGATGCCTGTAATTTTCAGCCAGTAAACTGTCAACTTATGACATTTCCAGTTTCCAAAAATAATGATCAAATCAGTCTGCCACGATATTCACCAGAGACAAAGCCACAGTTTAAAAAATACAAAATAAAAATCATGCCAGTTCTTTAGATAAACCTTGGCAGGTCACCTACAAAGATGGAATGTGCCAAATCTTTATCCAAGCAACCCTCCCACTGAGAGGTTGGCAAGAAGCACAGGGCCTAGTTGACACGAGAGTAAGAAGAAGAGCTTGTCAGCCGTGAGGGAGATACCAAGGGCTAAATAGCAGCTCTCTTCTTTCTGGGTTGCTCATCCCTAGTAGCTTTGTCTTAATTAACTAGATTTGATCTGTGTTGAAGTTATATGTAGGGGGATGTGTAACATTGTCAAATTTACAGGCAGGCATTTCTCCCCATTAGGTTTTCCTGGCTTGTTTGTAACTGGTTTCTATACTTATTCTTTCAAGCAGAAGGACACGCACTAAGCCCATGCTTTACTTATTCTGCAGCCAAAGAGACTGTACCGTATTTGTGTCATCTGTCTTCTTTTCCTTTAGCCTTTTCTTTTTGGGGTGGGGAAGCATTTCTTGTAAGAATTGCATGGTTTTTTTATATGTCGCTGGAAAATTGACCTTTGATTCCTCCTCTCTTTTAAAAACAACAACTTTTTTTGCATTTGTTTGGTTTGCTCTCTTTCACCATCTGCATCAGCTAGCAATTGTACAAAAGGAAAATGCTGCAGGTGTGCCCCCCAGTTGAGTAAGGGGGGGGGAGCAGGCACCTGATTAGAGTGGTTACTACCCATTCCTATTCTCAAAGGGAGAATAAGGAACTTGCGTGCCTTTCCAGGGGTCACCAACTAGAGGATGCTCCTTTTGTTACCAAGTCTGCATGTGTTTATGCTGACATGCGTGTCTACACATATAACCACAGTAACAACATATTCGGAGTTTTTATATTGAAATTTGTGGTTCGTCATAAGGAGGTTGCATTGTATACTTACTTACCTGAATTACCTGGAGGAATTAGCAAAAACCACCAAGTCCCAATTTGGATTCAAATGAGAGAACATCCATTGTTTCAAGTGCCCAAATGACATTAAATAATAAAATAGCTATGCTGTTTGTATTGTCAAGATACAATTGTCAAGATACAGAGGAGTATGACAGCATAAAATTCGTATAGCAGCTGCCCAAATCCTGCTGCCTGGATCCAGTGCTTTTTTTTGGGGGGGGGGTACGTAGGGGTATGCATACCTCTAAACATTTTGTGAATCAAAGTTTGGCTACATTGAGGGCAGTATTTCAATATGAGTAGGAAAATTGAGAGTACCCCTAAACATTTTTAAGGTGGGGAAAAGCACTGCCTGGACCAATAGTGTTTGCTTAACTAGTTTCTATGACAGAGACAGAGTCAGGGGGATCTTAGTGCTGCTGCATAAACAGTAAAGGTTGGTGCTAGGGATCCACTAGGTTGGACTAGGCACACCAGAGGAATGTAGGAATGCAAACGACACAAGTTTGTGCCAAGAGAAGACAGGAAGTCAGTGAGATTTAGGAAATGTAGGACACAGTGATTACGGTAATTCCTGCCTTGAAGCACCCCTCCTTGGATGTAAGTCACCATTGAAAACAACAGAGGGCTCACCCAGACTTACACTTGTTCCACCACTTTCCCCTGGCAAAACCCACGGTTAGTGCTGACTTGGAGCAAACGACCATTGGGGATTTGCTCCGGTTTAGTGCTAAAGAGTGAGGTTTCCCTGGGAAAGCAGTGGGAGAAAAATTGGATGGGATAGAGAACTTTTAAAAGCAGACAAATACTGTCAGTGAGGACAGCCAGTGTAGAGCTAGACGCCTTTCCGCTGTCATGCTCGCAAAGAGTTTACGCCCATTGCAGTCACCTGTAGAGCGAAGTTAAGGGACTCCAGCAATATAGAAATCTTCTTGGCATGGCAAGTGAACCATGCAGGAAGCTAATCAATACTTCCTTTGGAAATGGAAATTAAGGGACGAGTCACTAAACACCTTTGCTCTGCATATTGATCAGCTATAGAGGAGCGTAAGCTCACATAATACCCAACAAAGTAATATTTTGGTTGCCTATATAGTTGGGGGAAAGTTCTGTTTTTAAAAGGCCAGCTTCTGCTTTCACATACACCAATGTGCACATCCTTTCAAGGTTACAAAGGTATAGCAGAAGAGACTGTGTCCTCAATTTTTGCACTGGCTCCATGCCATCACCTTTTCTCTTGCTGTGCGTGCTATGTCTGACTCTCTTATTAATGGCGTTTTACAGACAGACTTCTATTTTTGAATCTTCATTCAACTGGGGAACAACATGCAAACAGAAGGCAAGTTGTCTACAGCAGAGACACCCAGCGCAGCATATTGTGGGATCATGCAAATATTATATTGGTTTCTGCAAACTGTAGTTCTCTGGCCACTGCCCTCTGAGCCTGTTAAAAAGGGCAAATTCAACAAGACATCTTGAGTTCCTCCCGTTCCCTGATGAATTAGAATTTGATGAATTAGAATAATGATTTCATCACATGTTGCTTTTACCCATTATGCTGTCATAAATGCAGAAAGCTATTAAGCACATTGATAACCAGAGGCATGACCTAAACAGCAGTCAATCATCTTTGGCAGGTTCCAAAACCTATGCATGCCATCTGATAAAAGGGTATTTGCAACCATTAGTGCTCCATTAACACAGCGTATGTTTGAGCAATTTCACAATTTTTTTATGTGTGGGGCACCATGACCAACCCCGTACCAGTTTCACTCACAAGGTACAGTATCAGTGCACCTGCTCATGGCACCACAGAGCTCCTGAGTTCTCACTGCTGATGTGGAATAGAAAAATGCAATCACTTTTCACAGCATGGGGTGGGGAAAGTTGCATGCTAAAATTTCTTTGCTATATAAAATGTGACAGGTGCATTATCCTTCTCCCATGCTAAGGGCTGTAGCCAACATGAGTCCTACTCTAGACAGACCCACTGGAATTAATGTATGTAGTGAATGGGTTTATTAATTTCAGTGGGACTACTCTTGAGTAGAACATAGTTGGCTATAACCCTAAACCTGGCAAGCTGAAGCCCAGAGCAGTGCCATTTGCTGTACCACCCAAGGGTGCATGTTGCCATCAGCCCATAACCATGAATCTTACAAATCAAATCTGGAAAGCAATAAACTAACAGTGGAGAGGCCATCCAGCAATACACACAAGAGAAGTGATATTGCTTCCTTCCACCAGAGGGAAAGTTTACTTAACTGTGCAAGATGAACTACCCACTTCAGTATGTCATTTAGTATTTATAGAAATTGAGGGATATGGCTATTTATTTCTTTGGTGTTTATTTTCTTCCCCCATTCACAATAATTGGTAATAAAAAGTATTTGAGATCCAGCTTTTTAATTTTAAAAAACAACAACTTTAGTAATGAATTTTGTGAAGTTGGATGGTGTTTGGGCTGAGAGAAGAGATAAAACTTTCCCTGCTGAATGGACCAGGATGATTGTTTGTTCTTACAGGGCGAGAGTGCTAAGAATCTCCCATTGAGGATGCAGATAAGATGTTTGCAGTGTATGCAAACAAAAAGCCCCTGTAAATAGGGTATGTCATCTGAGTATGTCATCTGAGGTTGGCCGGATGACATCGTACAGTTACAGTTTACCTCATATACCAATTAACATGAGATAAAAATGTTTATATGGTTATAACTGAAAAGCAAGTACTCTCAGATTTGTAAGCCAATTTTTTGAGGACTCAGGAAAATATATTGTACTTGGCTATACCTTGGTTATGTTGTGTAGCAAAGTACTGTTGACATGGTTTTAAAGGGGGCAATGATATTGTTACAGGCCACCCCAATCTCCGCTAAGCGGTAGCAAGATTGCAGTGGTGTTGGCATTTAACTAGGATTTGTTATCTTTTGGAATGAGACACAGCGAAGGCTAGTATATTTAAGGAATATAGTTTATTTTACACATATTTACAACCTGAGTTTTGATGGAGGAAATGCAAAACATTACTCCCCAAGAGTGTCTCTCGTGGCTCCTCTCATGGCTTCAGCATGCTTGGGGCCAAAGCAGCAGCTAGTCATGTCCCCTGATATTTCAGTGCAGTATCTCCCAGCCAGTTCTGGCCCCTCCTTTTTCCTTCCCAAAAACCCTTGCTCAAAACCTCAGTTTAAAAGAACACCTTTTTTCCTGTGCCCCCCCCCCCCGTTACCCTGGTAACTTCCCCCTCCATGCCGGCATTGTCTTCTCCCTAGCTGATGGCTCCCATTATCAAACAAACCTTTGGTAGATTCTTTGGTAGATTTGCAAAACTAAAAACGCACGCCAATTAATAAATTTTAGAATGGGGCAAGATTAGATGTGGACACACAAAGCATTTTACAAATCAAGACTCCTTGTGCTCCGCTCCATTCTGCTCCCCCTTTCTTTTCACCCAGGGTGGCCCTGCCCTCTGCCTGCCCCTCAAATCTGGTGCAACACGGGGGGTTAGGCCTCAGCAGGCACAGCCTCTTGTCCTCCTCGCATGCTCTCCAGCAGCTGCTACAAGCTGCCCAAGGGAGGAGGCTGGCAGCAATGGCCATGGAGAGGCAATGGGATGCTCCCTCACAGCTGCCACCGCTGCTGTCACTTGGGACAAGCACCAGCTCATCCTCATCCCCTAGTTTGGCACTGACAGGGGAAACAGGGACATTCTGGGATCAAATAAGGAGCCAGGATGGCTTTCACAATTCCAGGACTGTCCCTGGACACTTGGAGGACATGCAGTTCTCTCCCACGATGGTCCTTGTGGGGAAAGAGATTTGGGTACAATGACTACCGAGAAGGAGGCCATATTTCTCAAAACAAAAACTTGAGTAGGTAACAGGTGGGCAAAGTCTGGTAAAGGGGAGTTCTTGTTCCGCCTAATGCAGATGTCAGTTAATTAGAGGAGAAGGTTATATCATTAGCGGCCAAATCGATACAAAAAAGATTAAGAGCTTTGGACAGCAAGCTCCTGTGCTTTCCAGTACAGCACCTGGGGCTGTATTTAGCTAAAACTCAATATACATTAGCAACACAATCAATGTAGAGTTGCACTGGGATGTCTTCTTGAAATACTTTAATTGGACTCTTTCTAGAATTATCAATGCTAAACAAGACGTCAGCTTTAAGCAGAATCGCTCTCCTTATATGATGGACAGCCCAGGGCCTAGGAAGCCACATTCTCTTTAATTATAGCTTTCCTTCTGGTCTTGAAAGATTTGACAAGTGTTATTGGCAAGAAAGTGGAGGCACTCAGAACTATTCCTGATGGCCAATTCTGCCACCTTCCTTGCCAAATTAATGGGTCAGCCCCCTCTTCCCAGACCTAAAATTCTTCTGAACAGATAAATCACCAGCAATCGGACCAAATGACCACCAACCTTTTATCGTGGATTTATGTTCCGAAAAGAACACAAATCAAACTGTGTTGAACCTGCTTGAAATCATCAGGTCAATAAGCAGAAAATGCCCAATCAATAACATCCATGATTGGCCGATATCTGACATTGCAATATTACATGAAACTGCACAAATGGCGCTAATAACACAATGCTTTCCCTAAAATGTTTTCCGTCATGTTTATTCAATACAGAAGTGCATAGCATAAGCTTATCTAATTCTGTCATCTGCACTGTGCTTTTTAACTTGTTCATAAATGAGCTGGAGCTAGGGGTAAGCAGTGCGGTAGCCAAATTTGCTGATGATGCTAAGTTGTTCAGGGTCATTTTTGTTATGCTATAACCTCTGGTCAAAAACTAGACTTGCCACTTAAATTTATTTATTTTTACTGTGCCTATATCACTAGCCTGATCCAGAGACATATAGCAGGTTAAGCTTCTCCAACTACGTCTGCATGTTGGGCTGTTGTTAAAGGCAGAGGAGGATTTTAACGTTGTTGTTGCTCTAAACAACTCTTCCTAAAGTTAAGGTTTGGAGAGCATTCCTATTTTATGCAATTACTTGGTCCAGTAAAGGATATTCAATATATTCTATAGGGCCATCATTCTATAGGACAGCCTCACTAGTTTACTATTTAAAAAGAACTGAAGGAGAGAAACGATGAAAATAACGGTGATGAAAGCACTCTATTATAATGTTGTGAGAGTACAGAACAATGCGGACTTCTAAGGGCCATGACTTTGTGGTTTCCAGACATTTCAGCTTTTGGCTAAACAATTAAGTAAATGAGATCCTTTGACAGAACACCACCCCTCTTCCTGGCCATTATCATTTGGCAGTTTCCAGTAGGCCCTGTGGTAAAGGTGTGTCTTCTTCAGAGCAATTTTCAAGAAGGCAGTAGCTTTTTACAGACTTGCTCTGGAAGGATGCTCTTTGCTCACCTAAAAATGAGAGAGTTTAGAACGAGAAGAAAGTTCAGCAGACTGCATGCAGACCCCACCAAGGATCAGGGTGAGGCTAGCATCTCAAGGTAGCAAATGTTGGGACATTTTTTTTTTTTTTTTTGCTGTAATTCAGTGTTTGCTGTCCCTGCTGAGAGGCTTCCTGGAGTGGTAATTCCGACCTTTGCATTTGATTTCTGAGTTGAGGTGAAGAGGTGATATGGGGCCACAGACGTTCAGAAAGGGAAATTACCTTAGCAACATGGAATACAATGCCGGGAAGGAAAAAACATAGCTACATAGGCATAGGGAATGTCACTAGCGAGACTATTCTACTTTACTGAACAATTCCACTTAGACAGTGATGTGTGTGTGTGTGCAGTTAAATTCTCTTGAATTAACCAATATATCACCAGTGTAGGTCTGGGATCCCCATGAACCTTCAACCTGTGGGGCTGTCTTAGCATTCAAACAGTTGCAAGCTGCAGCTAGTTTGGACAATGAAGCCCTGCTCTTCTCAACATTATATTATGGGAAATAGCTTACAAAAATGTGTATACCTGGAGAAATTCATACTAAAATGCTGGTGAATATTCATGAGGACCTGATGAAGAAATGTGGTGAACTGAACATAAAAATAGGAAACTGAGAGAAACCAGTACTGGCAGATTTGCCTATTCTCTTTCAAAGTTTCACTGAACTCAGCTTCATTAGGTTGGTGGTGTCCAGCATAACAAGGATGCTATGCAGCAGGCTGCTTGTACAGTGTTATTCAAGAAAAATATAATTGCGCAGCTAGCACATTACAGCATAGTCCGGAAATAAGCTGGCATTTACTTAGCACACAGAAGGGCTTTATTACAGTGTATGCTGGAAGATATTGCTCGATTAACCCTGTCTCCTTTGCTCTAACCTCTAAAATTACACTCTCAGAAATTGCAACGCAAAAACCAGCAGCTCCAAATGCCCTCGTGAATGGCCTGGACGACCCAGCACAGGTTGCTTGTTACTGAATAACACTCTGGTCTGGTTTCCACATTTCTTTAAAGCGTAGCTAAATTAAACTACGGTATGTTCTGTGCAGTGTACCAATGTTCACTGCTGAAGCTGTGAGTGCTTCCTCCCTCATCCCCACCAGTGGCATAGGAAGAGGGGGTGGAGGGGGCGGGCCCCCCCGGGCGCCACTCTGGGAGGGGTGACAAGATGGGCCCTGCCTCCCCCCAGCTGTAGAGCAGCCAAGGGGGCCTGCAGTCCATATGGGCGCCGCTTGTGCGGCGTCCGTATGGGATGGTGCTCACGTGGCAGCCTGTACCGTCGCCATGCACGAGCGACAGCCCATATGGATTGCGCATGTGCAGCATCCCGTACGGTCACTGCACATGCGCAGTCCGTTTGGGATGCTGCACATGTGCAGTCTGTACAGGCTGCTCCGCCCCGGGTGCCGGAGAGGGTTCCTCTGCCACTGATCCCCACCACTCATCCTGCTGCTGCTGCTGCTGCTGCTGCTGCTGCACTGCTGGAAAACAAGCCATGGTCTGCTTTAGCATTACCTCTGAGCCAAGGTTCATGGTTTGTTTTGCCCCATCCCAACAAACCACAAATGATAAACACAGTTTGTTCTTTTCTGCCTCTATACCCCACATTTCAGTCCAGCAGACTCATCAGGGCCTTACAGTGAAAACAAGATACTATAAAATAAATTTTAAAGCAATGTTTTCTCATACTAATTTCTTTATTTGTTTGCTTGTTTCTAAAGGATAGGTGTCTTTGCAGCGACTTACCAATTCCCCTGCTTAAACCAACCAGTCTAGCACAGTTTAACAGACAAAGAAGAGAAGCAGTGGCATTTCTCCGGCTGCTTTCATCGCATGTCATACATGCTGTATGTATACCCTGAACTTGACAAAGTGTTCGCCCCTGTACAGTAACTCATCTGACTCCAATGTAGTGCTCCCTGAAATGGAAGAGTTACACATTACCTTTCCAGTTTAATTAAATGTTCCCGGGATAAATCTCGTGTTTATACATGCTTGCAATGTGCTTCTACTACTCCTGACTGCTCCATTTATAAACTGACTGGATGCAGTCCAATCATCTCCAGTTAATGTACCTGTCACTCACTGAAAGCTAAGACTCCTGGGAGGTTTGCTGTCCGAGTCCTTTTATTTGCTGCAGTTATTAACTGTTATGTCTCTGAAACTGAGTTATTTATATTCATTAGATATCTGTACACACACTCAAACACCTTTTGAGCCATTATCTTTTACCAGAATGGAGGACTGCAGAAGTCCAACATTGCAAGCGTCTACTTTGAAAATATTGAGAGTGCTAGTTACATAGAAAGGGCAGTGTGTGGGATGTGGAAATCTCAAGCGTTGGTTCCAAGGCCGGCTGGAAACAAGAAACTGATCGACACGGAGCTATGATTCAAGGTCAACTGTATTTTTAATACCATTTCTTTAAAATATTTATATCCTGCCTCTTGAATCAAAACCGATTCACAAGGCAGATTTCAACATAAAACGTGTGTGTGTGTGTGTGTGTGTGTGTGTGTGTGTGTGTGTGTGTGTACTGTATATAAAACAGCAGCAAGGAACATAGCTCAATCAGTAGAGCACGAGACTCTTAATCTCAGGGTCATGGGTTTGAGCCCCAGGTTGGGCAAAAGATTCCTGCTTTGCAGGGGGGGTTGGATTAGATGACTCTTGTGGTCCCTTCCAACTCTACAGTTTTACACTTCTATGATCAGAAGCATCAACATGCTAATAACTGAGGAAAACAGCATCAGATTCTGCTTAAAGCTGTGGGAAACAGCGTAGGTGGGGCATCCCTTTCTAGTTCATAGAGGTGTGGGGCAGGAGATGGGATACTTAGCACCACTACAAACATATAAAACTTTACTTCCCCTATAAAACCTCACTTCTAAGTGCCATGCTTTCTCCTAGGGTCCTGTGCATTCTAAGGACACCTCCTGTCTAGGCTTCCAGCTTCACGCAAAAGACGTTACATTGCAGAGGGTTAGGATCTCCTCTGATCCTATGACTCGGACCCTTGGTTCAGGAAATTCTGAAAGTTTTATTAAGAAAATTAGCACACTGTATTGTCTCAGAATACAGGCTGCAAGGCTCAAAAGGTACACCAGCAGAAACTTGGCTAGGCAAAGCAAATGTGTTGCCTCCACACCTGACACACGTGCCCTGGCTCTACTTTTAAAGGGGTAGGACTGGTCTTTTGTGTGGTTCTTGTTCAAGGTAAGAAGACAGTGCTTCCAAGGAAGCACTTCTACAAGGAGACCAGATCTGTTCGTGCCTTTGCTGATGGTGACATGTCATGTGGACTTACATTCCAGTCCTTACAGTTAGGGTGATTGCAGGAAGGCTTCAATTGCCTGTGAAAGCACCCATATTTGCTGCTCACCTGAGCTCCAAAGCATAAGGAGCTCATGCCACAAAACGGGTGCCACAATGGAAACAGCCCTCCTCTGAACTCTGGCCAGCCTAACTTCAACAGGCTTGAGGACATTCAGGAGGATGGAGGGAACCATCTCAGTTCCACTTGCCGGCTAAGGGCTTTGCATATTCTTGTTGCACAAGTGCTGATGCCATTCCTGGTCAGCAGCAGTGAATCAGGGGATCAGTGGCAGACACTGCTGAGGTGCTGAGGCCTCAGCAGATGTCTAACAAAGCTGATTCCTTGCAAACATAAATGAGACAGGAACATATCCACAGTCCACTCAGCAGCAACTTTCTAGTGAGGCGGATGCCTGACCACAATTCTGCCGCATGTTCCCGTAACTAGGCTGGATATGAAGCAATAATAAGGAAGCCCATCGAAGCAGGGTGTGTGTGGTTTAGCAGAGAGCACACAGACACAGCAGCAACCACCAATTAGAACAACTATTTCTGCAGAGTTTTACAGGGTTTGCTTGAGAAAAATGATGCAGAAAGGCTGGATTCTTGACTTGGAGAAAGCCCAGCTCCTTGTATCTGTTCCAAGAACTGGGGCCACTAAAAATAACAAAGGGCCTGGGTCAGATTTGTTTTAGGGAAAGTGAATTTTGGAATACAGCAGTGATACAGATTGCTCTATAGGGACTGGGAGAGTAGATCAAGGAGCAATGGGAGGAAGAGAATCATTTTGAAAGTGGATCGCAGTGCGGGAGGTTGCATGGCTCTACCTGCCCCTCCCTGTTTCTCCTACCCTGTTTTTGAAAATATTGCAATAGTACTACATTCTGGTCCTCAGACAGTTATCAGCAATTCTCTTATTTGCAACTGATGTAACTTCCCGCCTCTTCTGCCTTTAAGCATCGTTGGCTCTAAGGGACTGTAATAATCACATTTTAACTACAATCATGAAAAAGAGTGCTTGTTATTCTTTAGAAAATTGCACTTCTCGCTGTAATTATGCATCAACAAAGCTTTTTAACTCCCATTGTCTGACCATACTAAAAGCAGTGTTGAAAATGAAGCCGTTCTTACGTTTCTTTTAATAATGAAAGCTAACAGCACACTTAGGGTTCTTGGTTCTCTGTCCAAGTGCAAAGGAGGATGGCAGATTCTTAACTATTCTATCTAAAAGTAGATATGTACATGTACTGCATTCACTTAACTGTAACTGCAGTGATGGCTGCTAGGGTCAAAGATCAGAAATTCATCCCAAACATCAATTCTACATTTGAAATATCGGTTATGTCTGGGAAAATCCAGACGTATGGCAGCCCTAATGGCTGCAGATATATATATATATATATATAGAGAGAGAGAGAGAGAGAGAGAGTCATGATTGTACCCCAGCTTTCAGCACAGAAACATCACAACCATCATGTCTCAGACTGGTGGGAATGGTGGGAGGAACCAGTTGGTGAAACCTCAAGGAAAGAAGGCTCTGAGCCAGGAGCTTGGTGCTGGGATGACAATGATTGGTCAGAAGGAGAAGAGGGAGACACCTGGGAGGAAGAGGTGTCAGAAGCTAAAGAGGCTTAGTGAGCTGGGAGAGTCTGTGGCGGAGAGAAGTCCAGAGTCAGAGGCAGAGGCTGAAGCAGGCGAGTGGGAGAAGGGAGGCCAAAAGGCTGGTGAAGAGTCATGGGTGTTTCCCCCTCATGCTGCAACAAGCTCCTCTCCCCATAGTCTCCCAGAATCAAGAGAGGCGTGAAGAGAGCAGAGAAGTTAGCTTCAAGCAGGCAAAGTCTCAGATTGCCTGGGGAAAACCCTGAAAAGGAGGAGACTTAGGCAGATGTGGGGAGACAGGAACCTTTAGCCTCCACTACTGCTTCATGAAGAAGAGTTGCTGTGCTCATCAGGCCTGACGCTCCTGTGCAGATCCTGTTTTTGCTAATAAAGAGTTAACTCCAACTTGCTTGGTGTGGTTTCTAGCATCTGCTGCTGATTATAACAAGATGGTCAGCTTGTAATGGGAATGGTGAATTAGGACATTGTGGGGAAGGTGCATGAAAGAAGAGGCAAACATGGAAGGGGCTGAGCACCTCTGCATCCAACCAACCAACCAACCAACCAACCAACCAACCAACCAACCAACCAACTGTCCTCTGTAAGTGTCCCTCTCCACATTCCCATTATCTCATGATACACAGTGTGAGGCTGGAGCACACATTTACCAATATAAGAGTCTGCATTTCTGCCCCAAGGCAAGTACAGGAAGCTCCTTGATGAACATGGCCTTAGATACTCTTCAACCGCTGAAATTGACTTAAGTTATCAGACTGGGGGGGAAATGCACTGGACATCGAGAAACCAGCCCAAAGTTATTCTGGGTTAGATCTTAATTTCATAACCCCCAGTTGATTTTTTGGCCACCTTAAAAGTCCCCCTTCCCAAGAATGAATGGATTTGTAAAACACAGCTGATGGGCTTGATTCTATCTGGCAAACCCAATGACTCTCATAAAATGTATGATGCTGATGCTGTAAGCCTGCAACACTTATGACTTAATTTTCTTCAGATTGTCTAATAGTGCATCTTACGAAGCAACATCCAGGAAATAAGTTTTACATTGCAGCTAATGTACTGACAGCATATAAACCTTATTGGCTGATTTACTGCTCCATGATGAGAATGTACATGGTACCATCTTATCTTTTATCTGAGTCAATGTGGCCAATAAAAATAGGAATTCCAATACACCCAATTAGTTTAGCTTGAAAGCATCTCATCTCATCTCATCATTAGGGTTGTTATCCATCCAGAGTTTTCTGGGAACCTCATGATGTCTGGTCACTTGGCCAAGGCTGAAAGGGCCAAACCATTCTCCACCTCCTTGGGACAGTGACAAGTAATCCCTAATGTTAGAAAACAGGCAGTTTTGAATTTGCATATATATTTAAATTAATCATAGAGGGTTTACTTTTTCTGACAGAATGGCGACCACACAGATATATCACCGTGAACGGTATGGCTGAAAAGCTAAGCTGAGGGGTTACCTCTCTATCTTTTCATATAGCTTATTAATAAAAATGGAGCCAATGCTTACATTTCACTGTTTCGTAGATTAGAGGAATATAACCTTGGGCCTATCCAAGAATGAATTGGACTTAAGAAAAAACAGAAATAGATTCATGGTGCAATTCTGTATGTGTCTACCCAGTATCATTTTCAATGGTACTTATTGTCAATGAGTATTCCCTCAAATTTGAAAGTATTCTCCGAGTTCTGAAGAGCACTGTGAGTATCATACAAAGGACAAGAAGAATACAGTTGGGGAACTAAAACAGAGTTGTCTGGCTAAACCACCATTATTACTCCATTTCAGAAGAGATAGCCCCTTCTTTATCCGAGAGATGGGATGCCTCTTCAAAGAAGATGCCTGCCATACATATATTTTTAACTGCAAGTGCTTGCAGTAAACTTCCTTTTGAAAAAAATACTCTGCCCAGGTGATTGGGCACCAGTTTTCTGACCGCTCAAGAACAATTAAATGAACTGATTAATTGACAAAACCTGTAGCTCTTGTAATAATCACTCTTCGTTTAAAATGTAGGCAACTGCTGTGAAGAGGTTTTAATGACAATTCCTAAGTGCTCAGTCCAAAGATGTAGGCAGGAAAGATGTCCACATTTTAGCAAGGGCGATAACAAGCTCAGGACTGAAGCAGTTGCCCCATTATCTGATCTGATGGAAGCATGAAGCTCTATAAAACAAGGGGAGAGAAGCCTCTCTGAAAAATGCAACAAGACAGAGGAGACTTGTCGGGGTACAGTGTCACTTTGCATTGGCTAATGAGTGTAGTGAACATTGGGAGGCAAGGTGTGCTGCTAATGTGGAACACCATTCTCAGGAAATCTGCTATGGCAGACGCCATCAAAGTAGGCCATGCTTAGATAATGCAGCTGACGGGTGGCAGAGCAAACCTGTGGGCTCTACTTCCCTGCAGGGTAAGCACACGTCCTTTCAGTTTAGTGAAGTGGACGTTTCTCACCACCCTTCCTCTTTCCTCCATCCAGGAATGCTGCTACTAACAGTCTGACCCATGAAGTGCTCTTCTGGCACAAGGAGACCTATCTAAATGAAAGGAACCTGGGCCAGAACAACAGCGGAGAAAGGCTATGTACTACACTCCAATCCTTGGCCCATTTACTAGATGGGAAGCCCCACTGATTTCCAAGCAGCTCGTTTCCAAATAAGCTTGCTCAGATCTTGGAAAGATCGCTGGTTTTTTAATTCATGACATTCATGAATTTTGAGCCCCCGTTGACCAGCTTATGTGCTCTGAGCAGGTCACATGACTTCCAGCCCACTGCACCGCCCCCAGACAAATGCAGAGCTGAGCCTAGATAATATTTTATTATAGCTGTGCAACAGCTTTTGACAAGGATGGGAGCTGTTCTGGGCATGGTGAGAGGAAAGGGGAAGAAGAAATGGAGATTGGTTAGTGTAGGGCCGAGGAAGCAGCAGCCAGTGGAGAAGGACCAAGAACTATCTGTAGCCCTTCCTCAAGGGCAGACCCGGCTTTTGTCCTAAGCAAGTCAAGCAGATTCATGGAGGATAAGCCTAGTAACCCCAATGGATATGCTTTGCCTCCCTGGTCAGAGGCAGTACACTTCGGCTGCTGCATTTAGGTTTCATTTGTAGGCTTCTCATAGGTATTGGGGTGGCACTGTGAGAATAGGATGCCAAACCAGATAGGCTGCTGGCCTGATCCATCTGTTTGTATGTAAGTGTATGTGTGCCAGTAAAACAGCATGAGACTGAAGGGCTGCGCCTCAGGACACTTTATAATGTGCAAGGGATTGTGGGCAGCAGACCCTTCAGGCCCCACAGCAACACTTGGGTTAGTAGAAGTTCTTGGCCGCTGGACTCTTTGTTCAGCAAAACAGACCTTTCCAAGTCTGCAGATCTTCCACCACATGCTACACATGCATTTACAAATGGTTCTAAATGATCACAAGGGCTAGGAGCTAGTGTTCTTCTGCTACCTGATTTTTGTCTAGATATCTGGTGTGAGGCATGTACATACCACACACTCTTCTCATCCCCCGATGCTTCTATAGATGGACTGGAAGTCAAATGCCTTTCGTAACAATGCAAATAGAAAAGGGAGTGGTTTCTCTTTGTGCCGGTGTTTGATTTCTTTCATCGTGGTGCTTTTTATTTACTTTTCCACTCATTCTTTTCTGCTCATTCTTTTATTAGTTGCTGGACCAGGGGTTAAATGCTGTACAACAAGTCCACTCCCAGAAAGGGGTTCAATGACTGGTCAGAACTGCATAAACTTGCCATGTATTCAAAAGCTCCCTCGTAATGATGAGTCAGGGCGAAAGGATGATTGAGGTGAAATGCCTCTGTGTGGTTTTTAGAAAAATGCAATTTGCATCAGTGCAGTTGGGGACTAATAATGGATGGGATCTGAATGAAACCATTGTGTGGACCTGAGAGATCCTCCCTCGTCTGAAGCTAGTATTTGCTTTTGAGGTGGGGGGAAAGAGGTACCAAAAGAACCTCAGACGTCAGAAGAGGAATTTTCCTTAGGACTGCAGCAGGGGAAGGAAAAGGTTAACTATCGCTCCATGCCTGCCCTGATCCAATTACTTTAACAATCAGCCCCCCCAGCTGATGCAATTTGCATTTAACCTCACTCACTGTACTTTGACCCTTATTTAACACTTAAAAGAAAGAAGAATGTGCTAAGCATTTCATTGTTTGACAATCATTTCCTTTAGAACCACACAGTTAACATAAGGAAATATGTTATATACATATTTTAACAAAACCCTACATTATTATTTTTTGGGGATGGGGAATCGAAAGTTACAAATGCTGCTCCCTAAAAGCCACCATCAAGCCTGCAACTGTAGTTTTGTTCATGCAGTGTGCAATCACATCCATGGTCTTTGGCATTTGAGGTGTACAGTAAGTCCCAAAGCCACTAGCTGGCACTGAGCACTGAAACCAGAGGTTGGCCTGCTTGTATAGGGCAGCAAAGTACAGCTGTTGCTTCACCACACCATCTGTTAACTCCACTTTTGGGGTTTGTTTTGGGTAAAGCACCAAGCAGATGGATATCTACATAGCTGCCACCCTCTGGCCTTAATTAGCATTCTGGTGCCTTTATTTAGGTGCATAACAAAAGGGAGGTACTGTCATACCTTGGGTTACGAACGCTGCGGGTTTCGCGTTTTCGGGTTGCGGACCGTGCCGAACCTGGAAGTACAGGAATGGGTTACTTCTGGGTTTTGGCGCTCGCACATGTGCAGAAGCACAAAATGACGTCACACGCATGTGCAGAAGTGCCGAATCGCATCACGCCTGTGTGCAGACGTGGCACTTCAGGCTGCGAATGCTGCGTGTTGCAAACATGCCTCCTGCATGGATCACGTTCGCAACCCGAGGTATGACTGTACAGTGGTACCTTGGGTTACAGATGCTTTGGGCTACAAGCTCTGCTTACCAGGAAGTGGTTGCTCCAGGTTAATAACTTTGCCCCAGAATAAGAACGGAAATTGTGTGCCAGCGGCGCAGCGGCAGCAGGAGGCCCCATTAGTGAAAGCACGCCTCAGGTTAAGAACCGTTTCAGCTTAAAAACGGACCTCTGGAATGAATTAAGTTCTTAACCCAAGGTACCACTGTATTTTAGAGACACTTCACATCTAATCAATACAACTCAACTCTGTTCCAAAGTAATGTTTACCAAACTTTTCCTCCTATAACGGATCCTTTGGGGATGAGACAGGATTTGAGCACATGTGGAATCTCGGAGCTCTGATTCAATTTGTTTTTAGATTTGGAGTTCGCTGCATGCACTGGTGATGGCAACAAAGACTGCTTTTTGGCTGGCTTTGGATATTGTGCATTTTGCTAATGGATTCCTGGGGCATTTATAAAAGAAGGAGCTGAAGACGAGGTGTCTGTCTTTACATTGCATGAATCAGAGTGCCCTAGAGACAACTGCAGCTATTCCATCCCAATTTATTAACTGTATCACTCATCTCACCTGAGAGTTATATGAACCCAAGCAGGGAAAGATTAATAGCATTCTTGACACATTGAACCCAACTATGAAGTCATCATGTTGTAATGGTGAAGTCAGAGACAGATCACTAAATGCCTGGAATTAAGTGCTGAAAAGGTATGAGAGAAATGCAGAAAAATGAGGTGTGGGGTGTGTTTTTTTAAGGAAGAAAGAGAGAGGCACTCATGCAGCAAGCAGATCAGGGCAGAGGTGCAGAATAATCAGACCTCAGTGAAATTGCATTTCTATTGCATATTAAACAAGCATTTCAAACTGGTATTGCACCCTAAGAGTATTTAGCCAGGTTAATGTAGCTTTTGGGTTATAGCTGAACCACTAAGCAGCATATATTCCCATTATAATCAATAGCATGATTGCCATGTACGGTAAGTGGTTTAGCAATGGTGTCTTCTGCAACCATTGTCTAGAGCGCTCCTGTGGTTTAACCGACTGACTGCTTTAAAAGAGTACTTAACAAATTTGATCAGGAGGTGATTTCTATTAGGGCATGTAGAGACCAGCCTGTGCATTTCTGGGCCCAACTTAAAGTGCTGCAATTGAACTTTAAAGCCCTAAATGTTTTGGGACAAGGATTCATGATGACTGCCTGTGCCCACAGCCTGAGACCTGCCTCAGAAGCCCTACTTTCCTGCCTGTGTGTGAGAGCAGATTCAGATGAATTTCAAATCCCAAATCAAAATGAGATACTTTGTGAAGGCATTTCGAACAGTGGCGTAGCGTGGGGGGTGCAGGGGGGGCCGGGCGCACCGGGCGCAACATCTGGGGGTTAGGGGGCGCAAATCCACGGGTTAGGGGGTGCAAATTACTTGCCTTGCCCCGGGTGCTGACAACCCACGTTACGCCACTGATTTTGAACTTGTCAGAGGTGAAGCAGGATCTTCACAATATGGTACAAGTTAAAGCAAGGAGCCCTGAAGTGCTTTGTGGGACTTTAGCGATCCAGACATCAAAAAATACAGCAGACAAGTGTCTGCTGAAAGCAAAAGTAATGTCTCTAAAGATACCATAATATCTGGGTGGGGTGATGGAGGAAGGGAGAGCAAACAGTGAAAAGGCACAGGAGGAGAGCTCCATAATGGCTGACAGGTCAAGCTTGTAATAAAGGGAATTTTTATATTCAGAAAGTGAATCCCTTAGTTCTTTCTACTCCAAAATCCATTTTAAAGGCGCCCAGCACAAAGTCCCTAGACCTATATGTCTGCAATTTGGCAGGTTCCCCATGCCCAACAGGAGTGTATCTATAATATATGCAATTTTCAGCCACTAAATATAATGAGTGATGATTCCCACCCTAAACGTAAACCTGCCCTCAGAATACACATGTCATCCATTTTTGCCCCCAAATTTAAAAGTTATAATTGGTTCCTTTTTTGGGGGGGGGGAGGATGAGATCACATTTTAAAGACCCTGGACCTCTTTGCCTGTAATTAGGCTTTAGCCACCGTGATGAGCTACTATGCATGCAAATGCCATCTACTTATGCCAAAAGAGAAAAAGTTTTTTTTTTAATTTCCCATGAGGTGAAATGAAGCAGACTTGAACTCCTGATACAAATCCAGCAGCCACTGAAATTGTTCCATCCAGAATGGACTGTTTTACGAAACAATGAATTGTGATCCAAGCCAGATTTTATGGTTGGTGCACACCCCTATGGCAGGTACAGGGACGGGGCCTTCAGATATTTTAAATTATAACGAAATATTTTTCTGGAATTGGAGCCTTTTTCTGATCTTCTGCATTTTTAGCTACTTCACAACTCAATGGAGACATTTCATAGTTCCCCACATTTTCTTATTTTTTGTACACCACATCGGAATTACCAATGCATGTCAGTATGTGTAGGGGTTTACTGACACATTCTGTGGCATAGTTTGAAGACAGGTGATGCCACAATCTTGCAGAAACTCTGTGTCTTATCAGTGCCTAGAGAAAAGATTGGCTGAGAAAATATATATATTTCTAAGGAGCAAAGACAGGATATAAATGAATAAATTTAGCATAATATTAGGTTACCCCAGAATCATGAGTAGAACATACATTAATTCAGGAAAAGCATGATGATTAGTTCTGAAACAAGGGACAAACTATAAATCAGATAAATTTCCCTGGGCCCGGAAAACAATCTCATTTCAGTGAGCATTCTCAAGACCCTGTCATTCAGGGGTGCCAACAGGATATTCTGGGCCCAGTGCACTCTGTGTGGATTGAGACCCCCAACTCACTCATAAGGCAAGTGACTTTTCATAGATGACAAGAAGTGGGAAAATCTCCATGGCTTGCAGATTGATATAAATATACTATATTTCCAGACAACCTGTTTATTAAGGTTGAATGTTCATCCTGATTTGTTTGCAATGAAATAAGACAACATTGGCTATTTAATGACCATTCATTCTGATTGGTTTGTGGGGAGGCTAGACGATGTTGCATCAAAGCAAGTGTTATCCCACATTTTCCGTCATTTTCCTTATCTCAGAAGTCTGATCCTTTGCTGGTATGTGACTGAATTCTACTCAAAAATAGTGATGATCTGGGGGTTCCTTTGTTCGCATAAGAGATACAGTGGTACCTCAGGTTAATAACTTAATTTGTTCTGGAGGTCTGTTCTTAACCTGAAACTGTTCTTAACCTGAGGTACCACTTTAGCTAATGGGGCCTCCCACTGCCACCGCACGATTTCTGTTCTCAAAGATCTTAACCTGAGGTACTATTTCTGGGTTAGCATAGTCTGTAACCTGAAGAGTCTGTAACCTGAGGTACCACTGTATTGGGGACTCAGCTAGATCGGTAAAGAAAAAGCGATTCATATGCGTTGTATATGCGATATAATAATGTGCCACTAGATGATGCTGCAGAGTCCCATTTCTTCCCTACCTGAAACGCTTCTTTGATGTGTCTAGATCCAGCCTAGGATACAGAAATTTGCATGGGACCCCAGTAGCACCTATGCAGTCCCTTCACAGTTGGAGGCAGTAAAGCTTCTGAATAGCAATTGCTGGAAACCACAAGAGAAGAGAGTGCTCATGTGCTTGCAGGTTCCCCATGGGCATCTGGATGGCCACTGTGGGAACAGGATGCTGGTCTAGATGGGCCATTGGCCTGATCCAGCAGGCTCTTCTTCTGTTTTTATCACTAGTTTACATTTAGCACATGCTGAGAGTAACCGGTTCCTATTGCATTTCCACTTAGTACCTTCCATGCAGAAAGATAATTTCATAATGCCTTAGCTCTCAGGTGTTCCTAGTTCACCATACAACCTAGCCACCAGCCCTCAATCTCAACAGAGGTCACAGTCTGAAAAAGCCATGGAGACGAGGTTTCATTATCAGTCACCGAAATAATCCTTGTTTTTTGAAATGCAGCCATGAGATATGGCTTCTGCTGCACAGGGCTCTAGGTTTGCAGATGGAAGAATTGTCTCGAGGGCTAACAGCCTAGCACCTTTTGCCAGCAAAAGATGACAGGAATAAATAAACTCTTGCAATGAATGGTTTGCTACTGCCATTTCTGTAATGAGGAAGGGTCTGTTTTCAATCAGTGCTGCTCCCTGCTTTCCCTTAAGTGTATTCTGTCATTGATTGTCCCCTAAGGGCTGGAGCACAGATAGCACTGCATCAAATAATTGGAAAGTCAAACTCTGTGTTCTATTACTCATGTTAACAGGCTCTCCAGATAGTAGATGCTTCAGATTGAGAGCTAATCATCACCACCACCAAGGACCATCCGGATGTGTGTGTACCTCAGTCACATGAGACATCTTCCTGGCAACAGCCAATGAAACGGCCTGCCTGGTTTTTGCAACACAAAGCAGCTGATTTATAAGATGTCTAGCTAGGGGTAAAGAGGGGAAATGAGCAGAGAGGTGGAAGAGAGAGACAATTGGAGGCTGGAGTTGGAACTGTGGTACATAATTGCCTGCTATAGCAACCAGCACCAGGCCGTGTGTGAAGGACCTGCAGTTGCTGCAGCTTTAGCCCCCTCTACAGGGCTCAACTTACCTCAGAAGCTGAGGCACATCATGGTGCTTCTTGTTTGCACTTACTTCTCAAGCTTATTTTACAGATGTTCTCCACTCTTGCCTTTCTATTCTTTTCCAGGGGAGCTGCATTAGTCTCCTGCAGGAAAAGCAACATAAGTCATGTGTCACATTTACCTATTTATTATCATTTTATTTACTTTGACATTTATATCCCGCTTTTCTGCAAAGAGTTCAACGTGATGTACATTTTATTCCCACAACAACCCTCTAAGGTAGAGTTAGGCTGAGAGAGGCAGTGAATGGCTCAAGTTCACCCAGTGAGCTTCATGGCTGAACGGGGATTTGAACATGGGTCTTCTAAACCCTAAGTCCAATACACTACCCTCTGTACCATACTGGCTCTCATCTAAGTTGTAGCTGATGAAATGACCTTTAGTTCACAGAAGCCTATGCCATAATAAGTTTCTATATATTTAATAAATAAAACAATAACAACATTATTTTTGGTACTATTACTCTTCATTTTTTCTATTCTTTGTAAGTTACTTTTTCATTAAAAAAGCATAATTGAATTTATGGTTTTCCATTTTGTTTGAGCCCCCTCCCAAAAATAAGGAATACAGAATATTCATATAATTTACAAACTTTTGCAAAGCAGTAATCATGTAACATAGAGAACTAAAAGTTAAAGGCAGTGGTAATTGGCTTGAAATATTACCATATTTCCCAAAGACATGCCAAGTAGGGGAAAAGGGTAAAGGACTCCTGGATGTTTAACTCCAGTCAAAAGCAACTGCGGGGTTTAGGGAAGTTTTTAATGTTTGATATTTTATCACGTTGTTGTTGTTGTTGTTGTTGTTATTCTGTTGGGAGCCACCCAGAGTGGCTGGGGAAATCCAGCCAGATGTGTGGGATATAATTGATTTGTTGTTGTTGTTGTTGTTGTTGTTGTTGTTGTTGTTGTTGTTGTTGTTGTTGTTATGTGAGGCGCTCATTTTGCTTCAGGCCAAGGGAGCCAGCATTTGTCCACAGACAGCTTTCCAGGTCATATGGCCAGAATGACTAAACCACTACTGGCGTATGAAGGACCATAATGAGTGCCAGAGCACATGGAAATGCTGTTTACCTTCCCGCCACAGCGGTACCTATTTATCTACTTGCACTGGTATGCTTTGTGAACTGCTAGGTTGGCAGGATATGGGACAAAGCAATGGGAGCTTATTCTGTCGCGGGGATTCAAACCGCCGACCTTCTGATCGGCAAGCCCAAGAGGCTCAGCGCTTTAGACCACAGCACCACGCACTCCCCAAGCAACATCACTAGGAAAAACGTAACATAAATAAATCCACATCAGTTTATTTTTCTCAAATAAGGGTCTGCCACTTACAATCATTATGAAACTACATAGAAAGAGGGGGAAATACATTTTCAAAAGTCAGTCCCTGGCCACAGGCTGCCCACCTGTGCCCTGGAAGTGGTGGTATTTCTTCATGTACAGAGTGCATACAGAGTCCTCTTGCATATTCCAGAGTGTCCATATAAGGGCCCATCCCTCACATACCACATAGCTTCTAAAATTATGGGCATTTTGTTAGAGAATGATAAGTAGCAATAATAATTGGTACAGAGTGCCAACATTCAGTTAGGGAAAAACGGAAATTGAACTAAATTGAAGGGGAGAAGATCAGACAGCATATACTAATGTGCTACAGTACTATGAAGTGAAAAACATTACCAATATAAAACATTACCAAAGGGTGGGAGGAAATGTTCTGGTGGTTAGTTTTGGACCCTGTCCCTGTTCATCTACATACTGATAGAATGGTATTATGCTGCTTTTTATTTCTCTCCTAATTCTGACACCTCAGGCGTCTTTGGTAAATTAGAACGGGGGGTGGGGGGGGGAGCATAGCTACCCCAGCTTTACTACAGGAGCTTAATACCATTCTGCAGCGTGCTTAGCATAGTGATTAATCTGGACCTGGACCCAATTAAGGATATATCTGCCTGCAGGGAATGTTCCAAGTGTCTAACACACCAGCACTTTGCTCCAAAGTAGTTTTAAAACACTTTTAAAAAACCATCTTCAATAATTCCTCCTGGCTCTACTTGTTATACATTTATGTATTTTCAGGGATCTGTTGGGGCAGTTGACTTTTATTTTTATTTATTGAATTTATATCCCATTCTTCCTCCCAGAGGAACCTAGTTCCATAGGTCAATTGTGCATTGTAAAGAATATGTATTTTTCATATTTAATGTATGTTCTGCCTTTCTATGTCTTATGGAAATACATCCCATATTATCCCAGGGGATAAAATTGTGAATAGTAGATCCCAAAACATCTTTCACATCTCATTTATCATGCTGGAGATTTTGTGCTCATTACAGACATATTCTGTAAGTTAAAAATCATTTTTATCTTGTATTTTGAATATTCTCCATCTTCATTCTATCATTGCGGTAACTAGGAGTGAACTCGGGAGTTCATGTGAACAGCTGTTAAAGGATCACATCCTTCTGTTTCCCTGCATAAATAAAACCCAAGCTCAAAACAGTCTTCAAAGTTTTCTAATTAAAGGTAAATCCGCTGATTCTGGTATCAATTCCAACCACAATTTAAGGAGAGATAAAAATGTATGAGGGAAGTCCGCTCTCAATAACTATCATGTTCCAAGTTTGAATTCTGAATCTATTTTTAACAAACCTTTTTCTACAACCATGGCAATGAAGAAAGTCTCAGGAACTCTGCGTTAAGAGTTCTCATCAATCTCTAAGCATCTGCAAGACCTCAATGCCTTATAAGCTCTTTCTCTCTCATTACTGAAGAAGCAACCCACAATGCCCATTACATGACATTTCCACACACACTGGCTGTGGGTTTTAATCCTGGGAATCTATTGCCCCATTTTCTGTGGTCCTGTGTGGCACCTCTCTCCCTGCTGAGCAGCTGATTAAAAATGACTCGCTCTTACTGTTAAGTTGTGGGTTGACATAGCAGACGACACAGCGATTTCTCCAAAGCAGCTCTTTATTTTGTAAGCTGGAACAGAACTAAGCTGAGGAGCTCAGTCAGCCTGCTTATATAGAGCTCCAGAACAATGTAACTGTTGCCATTTTCTAAAACTATCCAATCACTGAACGTCACTTTTCGATCCTTCATTTGCGTACAAAACTATCCAATCACTGAACGTCACTTTTCAATGCTTCATTTGCATAACTATCTACAGTATCCCCCTGTTGGCCCAGGGTGAGAACTTCAGTACATAACACTTACTGTGCTTGAGGATAGATTGTGGACCATCATTCAGACCTCACTAGTATACTGTGAGACACCACAGTTGTTGCAGCTGCTATCTACAGCAACACCTGCTTCTTTAGGGCATGTCTACACAGGACCTGCTAGCGATGGGTCCAGGAGGGCCATTTGGCTTGGGGCCTCCATCTCAAACAGGGCCTCAAATTTAGACACCTGTTAATAAAATAAAATAAAAAAGGTTAAGTTTTGCAGCTTGTTCTATGCACATCAGACCAAAATATGACATACTCTCACATCTTAGAACTATAAACTTAGGCAAATAAGAGATGTGAGCCTGGAGTCTTGCTACTTCAGTTGCTAGTAGTAGTTTATCATAAGGGCTAATGCACACAAGGTAGAATGGAATCACTTAGGATACAATTTAAACAGGACTTGCCACCTCTCCATGGTCTTATCTACAAGTCTTTATGCTGAGAAGACAGCAGTGGGAGCTGTGCTGAGTGACGTATGTATACATTATTGTGGGTCTGTTCTATACTGGTTGGGACGTGGGTGGCACTGTCGTCTGAACCACTGAGCCTCTTGGGCTTGCCAATTAGGAGGTTGGCAGTTCAAATCTGTGTGACAGGGTGAGCAGGTACTGCTGCAGTGGGAAGGTAAATGGTGTTTCCATGCGCTCACGATGTCCCATTGCGCCAGAAGCGGTTTAGTCATGCTGGCCACATGACCTGGAAAGCTGTTTGTGGACAATGCCGTCTCCCTCAGACTGAAAAGCGAGATGAGCACTGTTAAGTTGTGGGTGAACATATCAGACGACATAGCGATTCTTCAAACAGCTCTTGTTTATTCACAGGCCAGAACAGAACTGAACTGAAGGGTTCAGTCAGCCTGCTTATATAGAGCTCCAGTACAACGTAACTGTAACAATTTTCTAAAACTATCCAATCAGTGAACATCACTTTTGATCCCTTATTTGCATAACTATCTACAGTATCCCCCTGCTGGCCCAGGGTGAGAACTTCACTACATAACAAGCACCACACCCCATAGTCGTATTTGGCTGGACTTAACCATCCAGGGGTCCTTTACCTTAAACATCAGTTGAGTAGTGCCCTATTTTAGAATAGTAATCATCATCATCATCCTCAATTACCACCCATCACTGCACAATATTAAGTTAAAAAGAGCAAACCCTGCCCACAGGTTCTTGATCTGAGAAAGATAAGACTATTAGGAAAGGGAGCGGGAAGGTGAGGATGGGAGAAGAGGTGGAGATTTCAGGTTTGGGGAGAAAATACACATTTCCAGATACTGTTCAAACACTTGCAAGGAGAGAGGGGTGGTAATGTGAGTAGGTGGGGAAAGATCAAGAGAGAGAATGGATGAAGTGTTAAATAGGATTAATCTGACCAACAAAAGAGTATCAAGAAAATAGAGAAGAGCAGGCAAATAGAGACAGGCTGAAGTACAGACAGATAAGAAGCCAAGAAAATAAGAGACTCCAAAGCAGAAAGCAATTTACCAATTGGCAAAACAGATTAAAGATGCAATCCTATACAGTGGGAATAAGTCCTAGAAAGACCTACAGTACAGCTTAAGAAGTGCTGTTTGCTACATCTCATTTCCAGTTCCTTACCCACCCACTCCTGGCTGGGTTCAGCATTTCCAATTAATTGGTTGAGAAAGATTCTGCCCAGAGAAACCCTAAAAGGAGAGCCAACGTTGGTTTCAGACTGGCAAGCCTGTCCAAGTAATCAAAGGTTAAACATAATCTAGTTATCTTTAGACAGAAATGGAATTGAGAAACACAAGAGGTTTGTGTAAAAACCCATTAAAATGAATACAACTAACACACAAAATTCAGATACAGTACAAATGTGCATTACTAGCTGTTATAGATGGACAATGATTTTTCCGTTCCTCTTAGGAGTTCAGAATTTGTTCATAAGTATGCAACATTGGTGCACTTCTGCACAATGCTCTCTGCCCCATCAAAGATTATTCTGGCTGAATTTCTCTTAGCATAAACTGTGGGCTTGGGGTCCATAACCTTACAAATAAACGCTCATAGCCCAATAATTGTTGCATCTTAGCAATTTATTCATGTAATGGACACATTACCCTTCATCTTTTTATTGATTCTCGGTCATTCTCTCACTAGCAGGTTGTTCCAGGGGAGAGCAGAGATTATTAGTCTGAAATCGTGCCATTGTGCAATGATGTGATGAACTAACTCCTGCTTTCCCAACGTCTCCCCACTTAATGTCAGCTAAGTTAATCTGCAGCTCTCTCAGATGTTATCAGCTTCATGAGCGGCGTATTTAATTAGCCTCCTGCTTTAAAAGCCAGCCCTGGGTGTCACTTAAAAGGTGCATCTATTACATAGTAGAGTGACAGAATGAATTATGAGCTCTCATTATGAAGCCAGTCTGGAGAAATTGGATTACTGAACTCTTAGCAATCAGTACCCTTTCGCCCTTTTCACTCCAGCTTTCAAGGAAAAGCCCAAAGCGCCATCTTCTGCTCACTAACTGGAACCAAAAATAATGTGAGCACTCAGCTCTGTCCGAGGGGAATTGCTAAGAGAGAGGCCTTATAAATTTAGATCTAGCTGCCTGTCCATCAGTTAAATCACTTACCCAGTCTGCTTGTGTGCACATGGCACATGCCAACCAGAAGTGCCCAAACCTTCAACAAGCCGCCTAATAGCCAGTCAGAACAATGGGATGATAAAGCTGGCGTTTTTGTTGTTGTTTAGTTGTTTAGTTGTTTAGTTGTGTCCGTCTCTTCGTGACCCCATGGACCATACCATACAAGGCACTCCTGTCTTCCACTGCCTCCTGCAGCTGACACTGATAAGTATGGTACCTGCAAGGGATGGGTGATATATCATACCTTCCATCATTTCTCTGATGAAAATAGGGACGTCCCATTCCATAATGATAATTTTACTATTTACACACCACACATTTTACTGGGTTGCCTCAGCCACTCTGGGCAGCTTCCAACATATATAAAAACATAATAAAACACTAAACATTGAAAAAAACCTTCCCTATACAGGATTGCCTGCAGACAGCTCCAACATTTATCCAATGAAAATAGGGACATCCTAAGGAAAAGTGGGACATTCCAGGATCAAATAAGAAACAGGGATGGCTACTCTAAATCAGGGATGTCCCTGGAAAATAGGGACACTTTGAGGGTCTGATATATTGTCCCAAACTGGTTTGAAGTCCATACTGTGATATCAGTTTCATAATTTTTAACCTGGCAATATATCACAAAACTTGCAATGTGGGAAAAACTGTGAAGCCAGCCAATGCTTTTTTCAATTCATGCAGCCTCTGTTAATGCTGCTGACTCAGCTCTTCCCTACCTCCTTGCAGGGGGTAGTGAATCACAAGAGCAGGCACTGGCAAAAATCACAATGTGGGGAAAACCAATGCCTCTACATAGCTCCACCCTTATTTCAGTCATTGTGATATATTGGTATAATGTGATCTTTAGTTGGTGATATATTACGATCTTGAAAACCAGATACAGTGGTACCTCGGGTTAAGAACTTAATTAGTTCCGGAGGTCTGTTCTTAACCTGAAACTGTTCTTAACCTGAGGTTCCACTTTAGCTAATGGGGTCTCCCACTGCCACCGCACGATTTCTGTTCTCATCCTGAAGCAAAGTTCTTAACCCGAGGTACTATTTCTGGGTTAGCAGAGTCTGTAACCTGAAGCGTCTGCAACCTGAAGCGTCTGTAACCCAAGGCATCACTGTATCGCCCAGCCCTACTACCCGCAGAGATCAGATTGGATGCAAATTGAATTGTCCTCAACCAAGTGACCTTTCTCCCTTCCCCAATTTAATACGACATTTCAGAACCTCCTTGGGCAGGGCAGTGGAGCACCACCTGGTACCTCCTTTCTGGGTCTGCTTCTGTAAGCAGGATCCTCACTTGCCTATGTTGCTGCTCGCCCTGTAAAGCCTTTAAAGGTATGATGTGTACTTCAGGTCTATGTCAACCAACTGAAAGCGGCAGGCTTTGGTCAGCCTAATTTTGCATAAGAACATGTTGCAAACCACACAAAGCAATATCCATTTCAGAAAACACCTCAGACAGGGTGCTGAATAACTGTACACTTCCTAACTACGTAGTTATCTGTATATAGCTCCCTGTAGCCATAGACCATTGACAATTGCTGATTTAAAAGATATCAGAACATTTCCCCAGCATGATAATCAAAGTGCAAGTCTGATTGCATCACGCTAATCAATGCTCTTATTTTATGGTGCTGACTTCTGACCCTAATGCACACCTCTGTGAGATCATTATGGTGTTAACTTAGAACCCTTATGACAGAGACTAGAGTGTGAGAAGGGAGGGTATGTGTGTGGAAAACTGTAATATTAATTCTCCCATCTCTGTGGAGACATTCAGAGTGGCGAGAGGTTGCAAAAGAAATCAGTGCTCTGTCTTTTTGGAGAGAGGGTTATATGCAGGAAGCTTTTTAAAGAGTAGCAGGAAGAAAGAAAGAGCTTTGTAAAGAAACAAAACAAGTTCTTTCCAGTAATATGGGTTTTCTGGAAACCTCAGAATTACTCCATACAATTTAGGGGAATTTTCAGTTTGGACTAGAAAATTTCCTGATGCATTAGACTCTAGGGCCTACAGAGTGATCTAATTAGGCATGCCCGTTTTTACTTATATTTAGTAAATAAGGCTAAAAACTTTGGAATGACCACACTTGCATAATATTTATTTGCAACTGGCATCTATCCATTGCTACTAATTCAGGCTGAATACAATGTCCAATTTTTGAAAAAGGCCCTTTTTCTGCTCAGGGCACTGCCAGACACCCTGTTTATTGAGCATTCATCCTGATATGATTGCTAAGCAATTAGACAATGTCAGCAGTTTAATGAGCATTTGCTCAGATTTGTTTGTGGAGAGGCTAGATGTGACATCAAAACAAGTGTTTTCTCACACGTTCCACAGCATTTTGCCCTCAATTTCCTTATGCACAACAAACCTGCAATAGGGAAATATAATACTTTTTTGGAAGACCTGCAGATCAACTTTAATTGCACATCCTGAATTTACTAGTATGTGAATCCCTCCTGAAAAGAGCATCCGCATAGAAGCACCCTATGTCTTGTTTATTTCTTTTGTGAGGTCAGAAACGGAATACACTTTTGCACCGCTAGGGGTCTCCTGCAGCACTCTTGGAGTAGCCTCCAGCAGACACTGGTGGACCACAACTCCCAGCATCCCCTGCTGCAGGACTTACTGCCCAACTGGATGAGAAGTGTAGTCCAGCCAGAGACTATGGACTCTTAACTCACGCAGAAGTAAACAGCAACTGCAAGTGATAGACTAAGCATAGTGTAGGGAAATCCCAGCAGCTTACGTAAAGGTAAAGGTACCCCTGACCGTTAGGTCCAGTTTCAGACGACTCTGGGGTTGCGGCGCTCATCTTGCTCTATAGGCCGAGGGAGCCGGCGTTTGTCCGCAGACAGCTTCCGTGTCATGTGGCCAGCATGACTAAGCCGCTTCTGGCGAACCAGAGCAGCACATGGAAACGCTGTTTACTTTCCTGCCAAAGTGATACCTATTTATCTACTTGCACTTTGATGTGCTTTCAAACTGCTAGGTTGGCAAGAGCAGGGACCGAACAACGGGAGCTCACCCCATTGTGGGGATTTGAACCGCTGACCTTCTGATCGGCAAGCATGAAAACAGATATTTTCACTACCATCAAGTCATTTCCATGGGAGGCCATGTAAACACCCCCAACAAAAAACCCACAAATGCAGAATAAACTACATCTACATACCCACAAAAACCATACATGAGATATAGTTACTGAATCCTCCTTTTATCTCTAAATTATTCACAAATTGTCATTTCTATTTTATTAGATGAAATCAGAACATTTACTTCAGAGCTTCTACCCATACCAATCTATATGGCTTTGGAATTTATCTGCCTCAGCCTGGATTATTTGTAAAATCAATAAAATCATACCATACCAAAAAATAATAATTCATGGTACAACTAAAACCCTGTTTGGCTGTACATTCCACTAAAATTAATGAATCTTTTGAGTAGCATGGTTAGATTTGGGCTATATGTGTAATAACAAGACTAGGATCATCCAGGTTTATAATGCAATCCCATGTATGTCTAAAGGTAAAGGGACCCCTGACCATTAGGTCGTCACGGACGACTCTGGGGTTGCGACGCTCATCTTGCTTTATTGGCCGAGGATCCGGCATACAGCTTCTGGGTCATGTGGCCAGCATGACTAAGTCGCTTCTGGTGAACCAGAGCAGCGCACGGAAACGCCACTTACCTTTCCACTGGAGCAGAACCTATTTATCTACTTCATGCTTTTAAACTGCTAGGTTGGCAGGAGCAGGGACCGAGCAACGGGAGCTCACCCAGTCGCGGCCAACCTTCTGACCGACAAGCCCTAGGCTCTGTGGTTTAACCCACAGCACCACCCGCATCCCATGTATGTCTACTCAGAAATAAAGCCTACTAAATCTAATGGGATTTACTCCCAGGAAAGCATCATAGGATTACAACTTCAAAGCACCAAGTGTTTCATAGAATACCAGATTTATTCAACAATTATGTGCAATACAATCAATAATTCTAAGGAACAGCTTATGGGTGTGCGTCTGCTGGACGGAAAAACACTGTGCATCCATCAATCACTTGTCAGTAAGCAAAAACCAGCAGGGTTTGGGTATTTTTTTTAGGTTTCTAGGATTGCAAAGGAATAGGAGACAGAACTTTAGGCCCATTCCGATTGCACATTCATGTTGTACAAATACCTGTTTTCCTTATATCTAGGAAATGCAAGGAAATAAATACCGAGGTATTGCACCAATTTTTACCAAGACGTAGGTAGGATAAACATACTCTAATCTGCTCCCTAAATTGTGGAGCAGGTGTCTAGTTCAAACTGCTACATGCCATGCAGGGGTCAACAAACTTTTTCACCACTGTCCCTCAGACCTTGTGGGGGGCCGGACTATATTTTTTTGGGAGGGAAATGAACGAATCCCTATGCCCCAAAATTAACCCAGAGATGCATTTTAAATAAAAGGACACATTTTACTCATGTAAAAACACACTGATTCCCGGACCCTTCGCGGGCCGGATTTAGAAGGCGATTGGGCCTTAGTTTGCCTACCCCTGCTAGAGCAACAACACTCATCCTGCAGGAGAGGAATGCGGAGGAAGAACCATCGGGCTCGGAATTTATCTCACTCGCGCCTCCTCCAGGCTGTCACTTCTCGGCCAATCAGGGAGCAGGAGTTCCAGGCCTCCAGTTTTCATTAGTCGAAAGTCGCGTGAAGGAGCCGAGCCGCGTCCTCCAATAGGGTTGCGGGGCTGCGTCGCGCGCGAGCCGCGGAGCGAGGCTTGGCTTTGGTTGGTCGGCGCTTGCGTCTGCGGGAAGATGGCGGCGACAACCACGGCGCCCGCGGTTGTGGCCGGGTCCACCAGTGCGGATTTCTCCGACCTGCGCGGGATCAAGAAGCAGCTGCTGGACGTGGCGGAGCGGAGCCGGGAGCGCGGCCTGCAGCACAGCGGGAAGTGGTGAGGCGGCGGCGGCGGCGGCGGAGAAAGGGCTGCGCGTGCTCTCCACCGAGTCGCGGGAGGGCTGCGTGCAGGATCTCCAGCAAAACGGGGGCTCCGCAGGCTGCAAGGGGCGCTCTGGGGCGACGGGATGCTGTCGCCATAGGGAAGGGCGAGGAATAAAAGACCTCGGCAGCCTGCGCACCGCTTGCTAACTCTTGGGCATGGCCAGGTGTCATTCGGCTATTGCACTGCTGAATTGTAGTAGGGGGCTGGCTGTCTATTATGGGGGAACGCCGTTCTGCTAGTTACTAAGGTTGCTTAAGTATAGCTTATGATGGGCCTGTATACAATGTGCACATTGAAGTGCCAGCTATATCGGGCTGCAGGCCGCCTGCCATGTGAGGATGTATGGGCAGTGCTGGATTTACATATAGGCTAAACAAGCTATAGCTTAGGGCCCCACTCGCTTGAGGGCCCCCCAAAAATTTAAATTTTAAAAAAAACCCTGGATGTACATTTCCAAAATACAAGCTAAAAACAAATAAAATAAAACCTACATACAGCAACAGTGTTTTGTGTTGTGTATGGACCTGTTAGATCCATAAAGTACCATATAGCATATATTCAATACCAAAAAAAGCAACAATTTGTTGTTGACAAAGGACAGCTGGACATATAAAGGGCCCCATTACCTTCAGTAGCTTAGGGCCTCATCAAACCTAAATCCATCCCTGTGTATGGGGAGTCTCTTCATGCTATTGTGCATGTTGGAGAACCTTAGTCCTGGGGGCCAAGTGCAGCTCATCAAGCTGCTGTGTCCTGCTCTTGAAACTGCCTCCTGGCTATGGCTCTTCCCCAGGCTACACACTACCATGGTCCTTCTCTGTGTCCTCAAGGGTTTTTGCCTGGATGCAGTGAGCCTGGAAACATAGGAGACTGCCTGTTGTACAAAGGTGAGAATCACATCAGTTGTGCCTCCCACTCTTTGCCTCTACACACACATGTGCGCACACCCACCCACACCCCAGCATCATGCTGCCCCCGGAAAGTTGCGTATGAGGGAAAATGGCCCTTGTAAAGAAAAAGGTTCCCTTCCCCTGTTGTATGTAATGAGTACAGTGGTACCTCTGGTTATGTACTTAATTCGTTCTGGAGGTCTGTTCTTAACCTAAAATCCGTTCTTAACCTGAGGTACCACTTTAGCTAATGGGGCCTCCCGCTGCCGCTGCACAATTTCTGTTCTCATCCTGAGGTAAAGTTATTAACCCGAGGTACTACTTCTGGGTTAGCGGAGTCTGTAACCCGAAGTGTTTGTAACCCGAGGTACCACTGTATTGTGACCCAGACTGGCAGAAAGTGGTGTTTTTTAAGCTGCAGTGGGCTTTCTTGTTGTAGGGCCTCAGAGCTGGCTTTTGCCCTGGACCCTCTGCCCTTTAATGAGCTGCCTCCTGCTCCTGAACTCACAGAGGTACGTACGGGAGGAGGGCTCGTTTTTGCAACACATAAAACAGATGAGGCTGCTCTGATGTAGTATCCTAGAAAATCATAACTTTAAAATTGAAAACAGTAATGCTAGAAAAAAGACAAGCAGGCTCCATTTGCAAGTCGGTTTGCATGTCTAATCCACTTGAATGCTTTACTTGTTTAAGGAAGGGATGAGAGAGGTGCACATTTATTTAATGCTCAGTTCTTTGTAGCTGAGTTGGAGGGAAGGGTTCTGGCTGCAATCCAAAGATTAGAGGACCCTTGGTTCCCAATATTTCTTCTAGCAGTGCTAGGGTCACTTGCCAGGCAAACAATTTGTAATGCAACCAGTTTGCTTTCTTAGGATCCCTTCTTTTTAGCTTGTGTGGGCTTAATCCCTCTCACTTTGCTCTCTTGTTACCAAAGCTTAAAATATCATAAAATTAAACTGATTTTCTGTTATTCTCAGAGAAGCTCAAATTGTATTAAAGAATAGGAATTTGGTCAGCCAGGCATTATTTGAGAACTGCTGTTTTCAACCCTGTATTTTGTCTTTCAGTGGAAACCAAAAGCAAGAAAAGCATTTGCTTTTGTTACTTGACAGACGAAGGTGTCTAAGGAAATCATTACATTGGAATTTAACTTTTTAATTTTTTTGTTGTTGTTAGGAGGATGCTCGTGACTTGGATGCTTACACCCTTGCTAAATCTTACTTTGATCTGAAAGAGTATGACAGGGCTGCTTACTTCCTCCGGGGCTGCAAGAGCCAGAAGGCCTATTTTCTATATATGTACTCCAGATACCTGGTGAGTTAATAAGATAAATCAGTTCCCGTTCCTTGATTTCCTCCCTCTCTTCATAAAGATTATGTGATATATCTAGAAAGTGAAGTTTTATTCTTTTTGCTTCTAGTAGCTGGACCCATGTCCAGTGAACATCTCATGATAGAAAATTGCTGGTTCTTAAAATTCTTTTAAAAATTTGTTTGTTTGCAGTCAGGTGAAAAAAAGAAGGATGATGAAACAGTGGATAGTCTGGGTAAGAAACCAACACACAACTTTCTCCAGTTTGGCTTTTGACGCTTGATTTACAATTTCCAAGACTACAACTTATTTTTTCTTCAACTATTGATTGATTTTTTAAAAAAGAAAATGCAAAACATCAGCAAAATTTAACTTCTAAATTAACTTCCCTTTCCCCATCATACATTGTTCTGTATTTGAGCTAGTTCAGCATCTGTCTAAAGCAGTAGTCCTCAAAACGTTTTGCGATAGTACCACCCTTTGCTTTAAACAAAACTTTGGCAGAATCTTTGCAGTGCAATATTTAAAAATGTTTTTATAAACACGTGCTGCTAATGGTACCAAATAAGAGATTACTCTGTTTACAGGTCCGTTGGAAAAGGGGCAGGTGAAGAATGAAGTTCTAAGAGAGCTACGGGTAGAGCTTAGCAAGAAACGCAAAGCCAGAGAGCTGGATGGATTTGGCCTTTATCTGTAAGCACTGAAGTGATGCCCTAATGACATATTGTAGGGAATAGCCATATGTTTACATCCGGGTATGATGAAGTTGGGATTGTGAAATGAATAGGGATTCTTGTCTGTTTGTGTGCATGCAATTCGCCACACAAAATGTCAGGCTAGGGCACGGGGATGGCATAGGCTCTTGCCCTAGTAGTGTCTCTCTTACTCTTTCTCTGTATCCCCCTAGGTATGGAGTTGTGTTACGAAAGCTGGACCTGGTGAAAGAGGCCATTGATGTGTTTGTTGAAGCTACCCATGTTTTGCCATTGCACTGGGGGGCCTGGCTGGAGCTTTGTAACTTGATCACGGACAAAGAAATGGTAATTTGTGGGATTCTCAGGTGCAGGTGTGTGATGATTGCTGCCCTGGATTTCTTTGGGAGGAAAGGCAGGATATAAATTCAGATCTGGCCACTATTTTCTGGTACAATTTGATCCATGAACTATCATGAGGTCGATACTGTGTTTGATGGTTTTTCTAAGTTGGAATACTTGAATTTACCAGCAAACCTTAAGTAATTCAGTAGCAGTTGGAGGTGTTAGCATTCTTTCCATTCTAACCTTTCCTGCAGTTCTTGGGGGCTGCTGTAGACTGCTTCTCTAAATGTGTCCCTCTTTGTTTTTGGTTGTTGCCAGCTGAAGTTCCTGTCCTTGCCAGATACCTGGATAAAGGAGTTCTTCCTGGCACACATCTACACAGAGCTGCAGCTGATAGATGAGGCCTTGCAGAAGTACCAGAGTCTTATTGATGCAGGATTTTCAAAGAGCACCTACATTATCTCTCAGATTGCAGTGGCCTATCACAATATCAGAGGTCAGTGAATCCTTCCAGATTTGGGCCTTCTGGTGTTTTGTTTCCTGCTTTTTCCCCCTGAGTGCCTGCCTTTCTCTTTCCTCAGATATTGATAAAGCTTTGTCCATCTTCAATGAACTAAGAAAACAGGACCCTTACAGGATAGAAAATATGGACACCTTCTCTAATCTGCTCTATGTCAGGGTGAGTACTTTTTTTCTCAATCTGAATTACATTATAGGTTGAGCAGTGGGTGGTGTGGGCAGGATACAATTGCTTAGCAGTCTTCCCAAAGCCATGTTACTGAAAGGGAGAGTGGGAGGGAGCAGGGAGCTTGGCACAGTGGGAGGAGCATTGGATTGGCTGAGCTGTCTGTCTGTATTCTGCTGAGTTCCCTGCTGCCTGACGCCTTGGTAACTGGCAGCGATGCATTGCATTGGGGAGCCAGGTAGGCAGTCACTTCCTGTACTACCATGCTGGCCGCTACTGCATATGACCCTACCTCAACCTTAAATTGCTCACAATCCTTCAATTTGTGTACAGAACTTTTCTGTCTATATCCCTTAAACTTACTCATGTTTTCTTAGTGGTAAACCCTAGTAGGGAAATTTGGTCTGTAAGGAAATAACAGCATTGCACTATCAAGTGAGAGAATATAATGGCAAACAGAATCAGGAAACATTTGCTACAGGGAGATGTTCCAGTTGCCTTGAACCAGTTTGTGAAGTTATTCTGGATATTGTATGAAATTGCCAAGTCTTTGGTAGTCCATTGCTGATGACGTCCAAACATCCCAAGATTTGTTGTTCTCATTGTACTCTCCTAGTTCAGACAACCTACTGACTGATTTTGTGGCTTGAAAAGCTGTTCCTTCTTTTTTTTTTTCATGCAGTGGTGTTACAAGAGTGTGTTTCCATCCCTGCAGTTCCACCCCCACCCACTGGCACCTGTCCTTAAGCTTACCACTTTCCTTTATCCCACTAGAGTATGAAGCCTGAACTGAGCTATCTGGCCCACAACCTATGTGAGATTGACAAGTACCGTGTGGAGACCTGCTGTGTGATTGGTGAGAGACCTTACTTGCTTGAAGAGGGATGGGAGGAAGCTGCAGGACATGATCCTCTTTCACATGAAAGAGTGTTAGTAGAGTTGTTGTTTCCCAGCCCCTGGCTGCTCTCTGCTCACTTTTCATTGTGCTTTTGCCATAGGGAACTACTATAGTTTGCGCTCACAGCATGAAAAAGCAGCTCTCTACTTCCAGAGAGCGTTGAAGCTGAATCCTCGATACCTTGGAGCATGGACCCTCATGGGACACGAATATATGGAAATGAAAAACACATCAGCAGCTATTCAGGCATATAGGTGCGTGTGCAGATGCCTTCCAAAAAAGAAGGCTTACTTCTGGTTTCCACCTAGGGTGGGGAGTACTTTTAACAAGATCTTTTTCTGTTGTTGTTATTCTCCCAATTGATTCTGCTTGTGCATTTCTTTTTTAACAAATGTAGACTGTTATGATCTTACCTCCATTTGTGCCGTATACCTGTATACTCTTTCAAAGAATTCCTGTAGCTTTCTCTCTTCTAGACATGCCATAGAAGTGAATAAAAGAGACTACAGAGCATGGTACGGATTGGGGCAAACATATGAGATCCTCAAGATGCCCTTTTACTGTCTCTATTACTATCGGCGGGCCCATCAGCTCAGGTAAAACTGCCCAGTATAGATACTGTCCTTGTGTCTAACTCTTTTTTAATAGCTGCCATTATCAGCGTATGGAGCCAGCTTGCTATAAATGAGATAGGGATGTGCATTGCCATGGCTGTCCTGCAAATTACAAAATCTAACGTTTCAGTGCAGACTTGAGATTGGCCAGAGGCAGGGGATCTTAACTGTCATTTAAAAGATAATCTCCCCGTATCTCTCCATTGCTCCCAGACTCTTCCCTACTCTACAGTTAAAGGAAGGGTGCATGGGACAATCCAAATTTTAAAACTCAGTTTTGAAATCATAACAAGTCCCAACAGCTGGGTTTTAAGTGTTTGATTTTAGTCTCTTCTTTTGGGACGTAGACAAAAAAAAGACTGTTGTGCTGTAAGATTTAAAAATGAGGCTTAGTGCTCATTGGGTTTTAGGTAGCTTTAGAAGTCTGAGCTTGTTTGGTTTTTTTGTGAGCCAGCTGATAGTTTCATGTTTTTCACAGGCCCAATGATTCCCGTATGCTGGTAGCTCTTGGAGAATGTTACGAGAAATTGAATCAGCTAGTGGAAGCCAAAAAGGTAGGGCGGGACATGGATTTGCATTTGAGCAGCAGCAGTGGGCATTATCCTGAACCAGATAAAGGAAATGTTAGTGTATTTCTGCTGTGCTGTTTTGTCATAACAATTGAATTGCCTCTGTCCATTCATTGCCTCTTGAGAATGGACTGGTGAATGTAGATTATGTAGCTGGAACATAGGTACTGGGGGAAAGTGCTAAAAATTGAGCAGTTTCCAGAACTGAGCTTTTATTCTGTTTGCACTTTTCTTCCATGTAATAATAGCAATCAGATCTTCTGATGGCTTTTTTTCTTCATCCTCTGTTCGAAAAAAAAGAGGGAAATGTTGTCTAAAACTTGGAGCTAGGTTTATTGGAGTTATCACTCCTATAGTCTTGCATTATGTTACTTCTGATATGCTTCATACTATTCATTCATCTCTGCTAGGCAGGATAGTAGGCAATATCACCTTTGCCTCTGGACTAGACACTTTTGCATTTGTTGTTTTTTTCTTGACAGTGTTATTGGAGAGCCTATGCTGTTGGAGATGTGGAAAAAATGGCACTGGTGAAACTAGCAAAGTAAGTAGTAGTTTTATATTGCTTTTCTTGGATAGATTGGCCAAACCTCCTTATCTGACCACTGCCTTTTGGACTGAAATCTTAGTCTGCAGACGTTATGATGTGGATGTTTCCTGTCTTTCTGCATAGCTCTTAGTCCTTGTGATCCCAGGAAATTATTTAGGGGAAGTACTCCAGATTATCTTTGACCTTTATGGCAGCAATATTCTGGATAACTATTAGTGGTTTTTCCATAGTTCTTGGTATCCACATGTGTTCTTGGTGAGTCACACAATGTGCATTCATACAGGTTCTGGCAATAATTAAATGGCTACACATAAACTAAGTATAAAAAGTATTTTATTATGTATATCAAGATAAATATAAAACTAAAATTGCTACAGTATGGAAATGGGATGTTTGCCTACCTTGATGAAAATGACCCCTGGGAAATACCTGTGAGTGACAGGCGCTGAGATTAAGACATTGCTTAATGTCTTTCCCCCCATAAATGCAGCTCACATTTGATAGGCTACCTAGGCTTACTCCAAAGCATGTAATTTGTTATTAGGATAATCCCATCAACTACATACTGAATACTTATAGTGGACAAGAGGTAGCTTCTTCTGTTATAGTGGTGGTCTTATCCTTTAAGCAAGAACACACTTTTGCTTTTGCTTTTTCTTTCCCAGGCTTCATGAACAGTTGAATGAATCGGAGCAAGCTGCTCAGTGCTATATCAAATACATACAAGATATCTATTCTTGTGGGGTGAGTCAGTTCCAAATGATTTTGGGAATGAAAGAGTGAAGGATATACAGAGTGGATAAAAACAGGTGTTTGTTGTTTTTTTAAAAAAGAAAAACATTGTATTTAAATTGGACTTTTTAAATAAAAAGTTGTAAATACTCAGTTTCTCTCAGGTTAATACTAAATCTTCATATAAGAAATGAATTTACCCTGAACCAAACCATGAATACCTTTGTTCTATTCTAGGAGATAGTGGAGCACCTGGAAGTAAGCACTGCCTTCCGCTACCTGGCTCAATATTATTTCAAGTGTAAACTCTGGGATGAAGCCTCAGCCTGTGCCCAGAAATGCTGTGCATTCAATGACGTGAGTAGCCAACACATCATCTGTGGACTTCTTCACTGGGTCCCATGCCTGCTTCCACCCACAGTGCCACCACTGAGACCACTCTTGGGTATGGCTATAATGGTTTGAGGCCACACATGTGTTAAGTCATACTAAAAGAACCTAAAAGAGAGGCTGAAAGCCCAACCCTTTTCTAGAACAACAATCTAAATCCTTCAGGATTGTCAGAGTGTTCGCCCATCTACCTCTACTAATAGAACCAATCAATAATACACCAGATCATGACAAGAGCTTTGTGAAAAGCAACTAAGGAAATCTGCTAAAAAGTTTTCATTCCTTGTGGAAATGGAGGTAGCTAGTTTTTGCTTGGTAAGAAATGTGTTGCTAGTTACATGGATAAAACATGAAAATGTCCAGATATGTGCTTGCAAGCCACCCAAAAACCTCTTAGTGGGCTTTATATGGCCTGCAGCTTGCCCTTGAAATAGATAAAGAGAAAGCATGAACAGGAAGTAAAGTATTTAGAATCCTGTTGATGAGTTTGTTTGGCATGTGGAATCCTTTTGGCACAGCAGGCCAGATGTTACCCACCCCATTGGGCCAACTTTGACAGGTGGGTGGCATTGTGATATCAGATGATCGACAGGTAAGTTGCCCTGCCTCACCTGTCAAAGTTTCATTGTTCAGCACTTCCCAAATGCTTGACAGCCAGCTTTCTTAAAGAGAATCTTGGTTGTGCAGTTGACAAAGCCATGTCTCTACCTTCTCCACACCTGATGTCACATAGGACACTGGGTATGGGACAGGTGGGCATGGTTTAGAGAAAACAGTTTTGCAGGCCAAATTTGGCACATGAGCCAGAGGTTCCTCACCCCAGAGTTGGTGAATATTTTGCTGGAGTAGCCACTTCAGGGAGAAATATATCATGGGATTTGCAGTATCTAAAGGCTCGCTAGATCTGACATTGAACCACAAGTCTGATTGCAATTCAGAATGGCTGATCTTTGCACAGGAACACCCATGTGCCCCCTTTCTAGTTACTGCACTGTGTTTGCTCTTTGCTCATGCAACTTCATTTCTCTTCCAGACAAGAGAAGAAGGGAAGGCCCTCTTGCGGCAAATCTTACAGTTACGAAATCAAGGGGAGACCTCATCCACAGAGATTGCCACACCTTTCTTGCTTCCGTCTTCACTATCTGCCAATAACACTCCAACACGCCGTGTGTCACCCCTGAACTTGTCCAATATTACACCTTAAAGTGTGCCTACCTCTCTGGGCTGATGTGAACTGCAACTGTAATCCGGCTGGAGCCTGGGTTTTTCCTTCTAATGCTGCCTCTCTAAGGAGAGTTCTGTATCCAGTGATGCCTTCCTAGAAGGGCTGATAACTCATTGTTGAAGATAGTTACATTGCGGGCATCAAAAGCTGGTGGCAACATATTTCATAGTGAGAGACTGAATCCATTCTACTCCTGTTATGCCTCTGCTTTCTAGCATGACATCTTGGTGTAAGAAGGGATTCCAAGGTCACTTTCCTCCATTGACATCAACTGGAGTTGCTTCTTTGCCTGTCATGCTCATGGCATTCCTTCGTAATGTCTTGCTGGCTACCAGTGTGTCATCTTTTGGAGGAGAAATGATGCTGCCTCGTTCTTATTTCATGATGGAAAGAATGTCCTTGCATCACTTGGTCCCTTGTCCTTTTGGTTTTAGTTACTTTTCAAGCAAAATCGCTGTGTTAGATTATCTAGCTGGTAAAAGGAGCCAGTGGAGAGAGCAAAGGTGTCTACATTTGTGCTAGACAAACGGCAGTCCATGGGTGAAAAATGTAGTAATTCATATCCCATATTTTCTCTTACTAATGCAGCAGCCGATGCTGTTGTGTAGCCTGGTAACAATGAAGTGGTGGGACTTCTATGTGTTCATTAAGATAAGAGTGCAGTGTTGACATAGCTTTTCCATATATACGAGCTCTAGAAGTATCCACCACTATTTGAGTGGCAAAACTCATCTACACATTTTTGTTGCCCAGGAACACAACATAACTGTTCAGTAGAAAAAAAACCTATTGCTTAGTTCTTTGAACTAGAAGCTGGGGTGTTGTAAACTAGTATCCTAGCAGGGATGCAGTTTTGTTGAATATGATCCTATGACATAAAATAATGGTTGTGATCTATCCTCAATGTGACTTAGCAGAAAAAACTAGGTGGTAAAGAATAACAATGGTATGAATTTCTTCAGCTGACATGAGAATTCAGGTATGCAAACTTGACTTGTCTACAGTTGAGCAGGTAATGGTATCAAGCAAGCTTGAATTCTGCTTCCACTATTAAATTGTTTTTACTACACATTCTTGTCATTTATGTTAGTAAAACACAGAACTTTGACTTCTGTTGTACAGCACAGATGTTGGGGCTAGAGCACTCACATTTTGTTAATTTTTATCTTATCTGGAGATCCTTGCAGGCAGGGGTTCATACAGAGCCCTCATTTTATCATCACAATTGGTGGTGGTGGTGGGTAGACTACGAGAGACTGATTCATGGTCAGTGAGCTACAAACTTGGGCCCAGATCTGTCTTGTCAAATTCAAACATTCAAGGCCACCCCTACCATTGGGCAGTGTCACGGCTGATTTTAGGTGCCATGAAAGGGCTGTAAATACTACATTTATTTTTAATGTATTTTTACTCCTGGGGAAAAGCAGTTGTGGGATTTTCTGTCTTGTGTGCCAAAGTACCTTGGCCTTAGGCAGCAAAATGTCTTGGTCCAGCTCTGCCAGCACTGTACTAACTTAGCTTATATCCTAGATAGCCTTGCTTAGCACTGAAAACCAATGATAATGGAGGCTAACATTTTTCTCGTTAATGCAGTTATTAATCCACTGCATCCCAATCTGCACCATACTTGCAATATATGCAAAACAAAACCCAGACACCATGTAAATAAGGATTCTGCCTATTTAGGGTATTATAGGTTGTCAAAATTGTATAGAGGTTTGGTGTAAATCATATATAATTTTAATTATTGACCCCCCAGAACCACACCTGCTGTGCCACTGCCTAAGTAACAGTTAAGTCTCTAGGGTAATTTCCTGGTGAGTGCTTTTAGAAAATGTAGCACACATAATTTGCTCTACTCTGTATGTTTTCAGTATCTAATAGTATATGCCTTGGTTTCAGCTTTGTAGAAGACTAAATATAGGAAAATTACAATACTTTACCACCTCTAAGAATCAGTTTAAACCTGGTATTTTTAGAGTAGACATCTTGCCCTGATGTCAGTATGTGATGCCTGCAACAGGTTTCTCACCACTGCTGTAGAATTATAGCCATGATTTAAAACTACAACCTTAATAAAACATAGGAGTCCTTTCTATTTGTGCCCTCAGTCAAGAACCGGAATTAGCAGGCCAGACTTGGAACTTTGTCAGGATTTATGCCCATAGATTGTAACAGATGTAGTTATTATCTGTCTTGTTGGTTTGGAATAGTTTGCACTGCTCATAATTGTCTTAAGGGAATCCAATATAGCATCAGTTAAGTACTTTTATTTATACTAAGAGTAGTACTATTGGAAAATATAGTCTGTTCTTCTACCCACTCCCAAGGAGCTAGATTACCGTATTTTTCGTCCCATAGGACGCACCTAGGTTTTTTGGGGGGAAATAAAAGAAAATTCCCCCCTTTATTTCCCCCCCCCCCAAAACCAGGTCGGGGAACAGCGGTATGGCGGCGCTCCGCCTCCATGCTGTCCCCCGAGCTGGTGGGGCTGGCTGATGTCTGCCCAGCGCGAGGGGCGCTCTGCTTCAGGGCGCCTCTCACGCCGGGCGGCAGGCTGCTATCCGCAGCCTGGGGAGCCCTGCGGGAACTCCCACGGGCTCCGCAGGCTTGCTGATAGCTTCCTGAAGCCTGGAGAGCGAGAGGGGTCGGTGCGCACCAACCCCTCTCGCTCTCCAAGCTTCAGCGAAAGCCTGTATTTGCCCCATAGGACGCACACAGATTTCGCCTTCAATTTTGGAGGGGAAAGGGGGCCACTAGGTGGCGCATCGGAAGATGGCTGACAATAACATCTCTCCGACCCACACGAGGTAATTTGGAGGCTATGATGGGGGTAATTAGCCTCCTTAACCCCCCCCCAGGATTATGGGGGGGACGGCCCTTGCCTGCTGTGCCCTATACCACCCCTGAATTTGTGGGGGTGGGGGCACTAGGCACAAAGCCCTCCTGTGGGATTTTCGGCACTCCTCGACGCCGTCCCCGATTTGCGCCGCTGGTTGCAATGATCTTTAAAAGAAATAATTTGGACATGATTAATTGCACATACATCAAGGAAAAAGGGGAGTAAATACTGCTGACAGGAGAGATCTCTGATAACAAGACAACAATAAAATACGAGAAGAACGTCAAGATACGGTAATGACTGAGGGGGGAGGGGGGGGAAAAACCTGCCTCTACTTTTTTATGTGACTTAACAAGAATCCCCCTCCCCTAATGAGTCAGAAATTAAGGACTTAAGCTGTGGATTTAAGGCTGTGTGGAGATAAACTTTCGATCCAAAGCAATGTTTCAAGATGAAGCTGGAAAGCTAAGAGTTTTGGAGTGACGCAATCAGGAAAAAATGCCGTTCGCCATTTTGTGAGGCATTCTGGGAGCTCTTGGGTCTGGGAGGAGAAAGAGAGAAATAGAGTTGTTTACATATCGTGAATCAACTCCTCGGTGGGACTTAAGAGCGACAAATGCCAAAATTTACGATGGAAAAAGTGATGTTATCTACGAAGGAGATATATGGAAACCATCTGGACTTAGTGGAGGAATGGGAAATCCACACAGGATTATTACACTTGCTATCGGCTTAAGGAGACTAACAGAAGAGATCGTAAAGGAAAAAGAGAAATTATACGAACAAGATATGATGTGGCAACACCAAGATAAGACTGGATAGAATTATGAACTTTGTTTGGACTGATTTGGACATTAACGCAGTAATAAGAAGATGATCTGAATTCCCCTTTGGATCTTGAAGTATGGGTTCCCCCAACAAAATTTAAAAATTTGGCTTTGTAATTCGGAATTTATATGATGTGATTTAATTTGATGTGATTGGCCAGTTAATAAAAATTATTTAAAAAAAAAAAAGATTTTGGAGGGAAAAAGTGCGTCCTATAGGGCGAAAAATACAGTACCTTTGTCCAGAAATGCACAACTGTGTAGGATACATTGCCTGTTCCATTAAAATCTTCCATTCCATTAAAATCTGTTCCATTTTGAATACTTTCTGTATTAGGGATCATGTGCAAATTAACCATTGAAGTCTCATGCCTGGGCTACCAGAGGGACACAAAAATCAGCCTCGTGCATAGCTGTCAACGTTTCCCTTGTTCCGAATAGGATTCCTTGCAAGAAAAGGGAAAACTTAACAGTTATGGCCTCGTGGTTGTGGAGCCTACTCCACCAGGCAACTAGAAGAAACTTAAAAACAAATGCAGGAAAGGTTTCCCTTATTAGAGCTTGTTCACATAGACATGAGGTTTTAGAAGACACAAGGTACATTTATTATACAGTTAACATAGATAATAAACATTTCACATGCATAACATAAGCTATTGGAGGTGATAAACATAAGGAATATGAATCCAGGTTCCATATACACTGGAGTAGCAGCTGGCCTGAAACAGAGGGCATGCATAGTAAGTAACCATCTTTGGGAAGCCAAAGATTTAGTTAGCTCAGGCCTCAACACATTAACATGAAGGAAAATATTAAAGTTATCAACTGGTTGCTTGTGCCCAGGTACACTGCAACCCCCAAAAAGTCAGTGTTTTTTGCCAAAAGCCATGGATTTAGATGTTGGAGAGCCACGGGCACGTAGGATACTACTATAGGGGGTCTCTATTGCTACAGCAGGCATGGCTGTTGTGCAAGTCAGGAAATTGTGCAAGAAAGGCTTCTTGAAGGGAGGTTGACTTCTGGGCTGCACATTTTCATTGTTGGCACAAAACCGTTTTTTGCTGCAAGAGGTTGGTGCTGCTTGGAGCTTCTGCACAGTGTGAAATTGCTCTGCAATACAGGTTGCTTTCTTCCGCAAATCCATCTTCACCAGCATCATGTTGTTCTGCAGCTCAGCCAAAGTCTGGTCCTGGAAGAGCCAGCGGAGAAATTCAGTTTTATGAAGATGGAGCCTCCCCTCTTGTAAGACAGGTGCCAATCATTTCAGCCAATTACGCTGAATGTGAAGACTTCTGAAAATGCTTATGGACTCAGAAACATTAGAGATGAAGATGACAGGTGCCTGGATCTTAACAAGGCCCCTCTGGGACTGCTTCACCCAGCCACCAAATCCTGTGGACTGGTCTATGACAACTGAGGCAGGAGGGGTTGATTCTATGGCTACTAGTGTTCTGTAATGCAGTGTGGTTGTGAGCACAAACAAACTACTCCAGAAAATGGTTTAATGTTTTTTTTAAAACTGGCACAATGTTTTTATATGGGATTTCCCCCACCTCTCCCCAGCCAGTAGCATCTGTCTCCATGGACCAAAACATAAATATCAGATCTGGCACTTTCAAGCACAATCTTGGCACAAATAAATAATAATAGTAACAACAACAACAATAATGTATTTAATTTATACACCACACTCCATCCGAAGTTCTCAGAGCAGTTTACAAGATAAAAATGGATCAAGGCACAGAACCTTAAGGACGCTAAGGATTTATCTATTTATTTCATAGGATTTCCACCATTAAATCAAAGGTCACCTTGGATATACGTGTGTGTGTGTGTTGTGCTGCTGGATCTGAAATTTTTATGGTTCAGTCTATAGACACCAATGTAAACTGACTAAAATGGACAAAACCAATCTTGTGTAGCAGAGCATGCATGCCCCCTGTAAGCTGCTGAAATTTAGGAGACTCCTTCACCTACCTGCTTCGCCAGGATGTTGTCACACTTAGAGAGAGCTTCACGCAGTTTCCCGGCTCCTGTGCTGTGGCAACATGCTCTTTCGGCTGACTGGAGGGACTCCCCAAGTTTCTGCAGTTCAGATCTCAGCATCCTTACATTCTGAGAGAGGGAAGGACCGTTAAGCACAAGGCAGCATCCAGCCCCTTAAGGAAGACTGGACTACATACAGTGGCAAGTTGTGGTTGGGGAGAAAAAGAAGTTATGCACCCATTGGCAGCAGATGAAGGTTTCAGAGACATTGCCATTCAAGCCCAGGGTAAAGGAAGGAGGTTGGCAGATGCCAGGAAAGGAAGGTCTGGCAGTTACCTTTTGGCCTTCTTCCAGCTTCCGGTCCACATTTGTTGTGATGGGCTTTGAGGAAAGTGGCGGCTCCAGCATCTTCTGGTGTTTACGCAACTCTAAGGACAAACCACAGATCACTGCAATTTAGCCCAACCGTTAAAATAATTTTTGCCAGTCCTCAATACAAGAGCTGAATTCTTAAATGTGCAATGCTGAATATACTACCCAAGAACTGCCAGGCTACCCAGGTCTTTTTCCACACTCAGTTTAAGGAGCAATGTTTCAAAGCAGATTTGAACCCTGACAATGCTATTTTTAGAGAAGTTGTGCATTGCTTTAATCCCCTTCCTTCTGCTACAGAGCCATGTCCTATAGCAATAATGCAGTTTGGAAGTCTGCCCAGGCCAGAGGAGAGCAAAATAGTTTACCCTACAATGGGAAACGCTGAAGATTTAGAAAATATACTGCTAGACTAGGGGCACTAAACATTGAAATGAACTACAGTGGTACCTCAGGTTAAGTATTTAATTTGTTCCGGAGGTCCGTACTTAACTTGAAACTGTTCTTAACCTGAAGCACCACTTTAGCTAATGGGGCCTCCTGCTGCCACTGTGCCACCAGAGCACGATTTCTGTTCTCATCCTGAAGCAAAGTTCTTAACCTGAAGCACTATTTCTGGGTTAGCGGAGTCTGTAACCTGAAGCGTATGTAACCTGAGGTACTACTGTATATTTTCCAGGTTCGTCTCTGCATTATGTCTCTACACCTCATGTTTGTGGGGCAGGGGGAGCATTTGAAGGATCACGACTGGGTGGGATCCTAATAGTCAAAGGGACTTTATCCCCCTTCTTTGGCTTTCACCACCCCAGACCTTGCTATTTCAGGGCTACGAACTCAAGTATTTCAATTGTCTTGCAAAGAAACATGCTCAAAAAAAATTATAATTTGATCAAAGTGCATAATTTTGGTAGGGCATTTAAATTAAACAAAAATGGCCTTAAATCAATTATTTGGATTCTCTCCCCCCCCCCTCTAATTTTGGCCTCTGTCAGGTGGGAACCTGCCATATTAAAAAAGGACAGTGGTACCTCTGGTTACATACTTAATTCATTCCGGAGGTCCGTTCTTAAGCTGAAACTGTTCTTAACCTGAAGCACCACTTTAGCTAATGGGGCCTCCCGCTGCCGCTGTGCCACCAGAGCACAATTTCTGTTCTCATCCTGAAGCAAAGTTCTTAACCCGAGGTACTATTTCTGGGTTAGCAGAGTCTGTAACCTGAAGCGTATGTAACCCGAGGTACCACTGTATTTAATATTAAGTCTCCATTCCTTGTACTTCTTGCAATGTGCAACCATTTTTCAGAGATAAAGATGGAGGAGCAGGGGTCCCAGACTAATAATAGGCAGATATCCTAGGTGTGCTTTAACACTTCATGGCCGCTCACTCACAGAAGCCAAGGTTCCCAAATGCTAGGTCAGCTTGCAGTTCACTAGACTTATGCTGCGCAGTCTGATCTCTTGACAACCACCTGCTTGAAGCCCATGCGACTACAAGGGGGAGAACGCCTCACCTTCTGCAGTTCTTTGCAGCTCTGCTTGACACTGCTCTAACTTGGCTTTCGTCTGCAGCAATTCCTGATTCTGGGCAGGCATTGCTGCTGCCAGTCGTTTGGATTTGCGAGGAGTCTGCTCCGGATCTGCCTCCTTTCTCTCTTGGAGCTGCTGTTGCCGTTTTGCTTCTTGCAAGGCATCCTGCAGCTCTTTTATCTTTTCATCCTGACTCTGAGGGAGGAAAACAAGACAAATTACAGGAAGGGCTCTGTTTGGGAAGGTGCAGCCTGCCAACTTGAGATGAGAATGAACAGCAGCGGCAGAAGATAAGCTGATCAAACTTCCCCAGAATCTCCTGTAGTAGGAATGGGGAACTGGCAACTACTCTCCTGTTGTTACTGGACCACAGCTTCCATCACCCCTGGAGAATTGGAGCCCAACAACATCTGGAAGGGCCATGGGTTGCCATCCCTGTCCTGCAGGGTTGTGAGATTCTCATTTGGGCAGACTCTCATGCACCCAGAAATCCATGGCAGAGCCAAAAGTTTCAGTGCCAAGTGTGCAAAGGATTCCATGAATGTGCCTGCATACAGAACCTATCAAATCACATTTGTAGTTCACTCCTCCAAGGGTTTTAGGTGGCAACACACACAAACCTCTTGCTTATTTATTTATAAGCCTTCAGTAGGCTGTTTGGGAGATAGCCTCTTCACAGATCAGATCTGTTCCACGCACATATGGAAAGGCTTTTTTCTCTCCCCACACCCCCAGCATTCTCCAGTTATATGAAAATGTTCCTGAACTGTGCACAGGTCACTCCTGCTTGCCCAGAGACAGACATGGTTTCCGACCATGGAACCCTCTGACACCCTCACTGAGCACCCCAAACACCCTTTGCTCTTCCTGAATTGCTTCAATTGTCTTTTTAAAGGGCTTTTTGTGGGGGTTGCCTTATTTTGGGGTGTATGGCATGCTTTAGCCTGTCTTCAATTTGTTTTGGGGAGCATGGCGTAGGTGTTTTGGGGGTTCTGAGAACTGGCAGGTGTTTTTTTCTTTATGCAAAATGACTTTTGATTAGTGCCCATGAGTTTCTGAGATTTTCAAATGTGCCCCGGTTCCAAAAACGTTGGGGTGTCCCTGGCATAAGCTTTCATGGACTTAAAGCGCATGTTTGATGACACGTATGCCATTATAAATTTGTTAAATCTTTTAAAAGATGTCATGAGGCCCTGCAGTTTTGCAGATGCCAATAAAACTGGGTGCCTTGCTTCAGGTCAGTGCTAAGGTTTGGAACTGCAGTGTCCTGCCCTCAGGAAACCCTCCAGCACCTCCTTCCCACAGCTTTTTCACCCCACGCACCTCAATCTTCTCCTGATAGTAGTCCGTAAGTGACTCCTTCAGACTGTTCAGTTTCTCCTCATAAACGTCCTCCAGCATCTCCTTTTGGATGTCCACATGCTCACTGCAGAGAGGAAGGTGAAAGGAGGGGGGCAGGGAAAGAGTCATATCAAGAACAGACAAGATGTGGGATGGAATGCCAGGGCCCAATCCTGGAGAGGAGCAGACATGCCTCCACAGCCCTTTGCCACCAACAGTACCTGGTCCACTGTTCCTTCTTCTGTAGGAGATCCATCATCTCATTGCAGATCTCATCGCGGAGACGCATTTCCAGCTGAAACTTCTCCTGCCGCTCTTTCAGCAGAAGGTCTCGCACAGCTTCAACCACACGCAACAGGTCCTGAAGGAAGAGAGGAAAGGAACATGACAACTGGGGTGGATCTACACACAGGAATAAAACGCTGTAAGTCATAAATTCAACCATTCAACAAAAATTTTAAAAACCCTGTATGTAAAATCTCATAGAAAAGTTTTGTGCTGTCCAGTGCCATCTGGTGTTGCATGTTTATAACGCATTTAAAACGCAGGTTTTTTACTAATGTAGCTGAGTCCCATGTTTTCCAGAACAGCCAAGATGAGGAATTGCCCCAGAGATCCAAGCATTACCACAGCTACTCAATTTTTAATGGGCAAATAAGTATCCAAAGGAGGTTTGGGGGCCTAGCGGTAACTGGCTATCATTGAATCAGACAGCTTTTCATTCTTTCCTGCGTGAGGACACAGAATTCTTGAACCTCAGTTGACACTTCACGGTTTATTCTTGGCTGGGTCCATAAGAGGTTTTCTGACTGCTCCAGTCTACCAAGGGACTCTGCCAATGGGAGACTTTCTCAGTGAGCGACAGACAAACGAGCACTTGCCTCTTTGTCATATGTGGTCACATCCATTTCATCCTCGCTCTCTTCGTCCGATTCAGCTTCTTGATACAGTACTTCTGCAGGGATCTTCTTCCCCCGGAGGCTGTGCTCCTTGATGAGAGACTGAATCGACAGGAGCTTTGTAGGAGCTTGTAGGATCTGGAAGGCATACAAAGTGTTGCTGTTGACATATTCCAAAGAGCAATGGGCACATCCCAGCCAGGCAAATGCACCTGAGGATAGCACAGGGGTGTGTGGCCTAGGGAGAATCCCAGGGCCAAGGCTAAGGCCTTGCTTTCCCACCTATGCCCCACAGCCCTATGTTTAACCTAGGCAGTTTAACACATTGTTGGAAATTCTCCTGCCCCAGTTGACGTCCATGCCTGGAGGTTAATAAGCCACATCTAGCCCTCCCTAAAAGGACAACCAGCTATCTGTCCTTCCTCATACTGTAGAAAGTCTGTTTCTCCCCTGGCAAGGATTGAGATACACCATATTCCCCAATCTTGCCCGTTTCTCCGCTCTCTTGCAGCCAACCAGCTGTGCTACATAGCACACCAGCACCCAAGGGTCCTTCAGAGAGGGGATTGCAGGTGCTGCTGAACTTAGCCAAAAGTTGCCAAGATAAGGTGTGGAGAGGATACTGGAGAAGAGAGGCTGGGGTCTGGGGGCTTATTAGTTTGTTTCCATTCTTGTTTTTATTATGTGTTTTGCGTTTTTATGTTGTGGACAGCCTTGAGATCTACAGGCGAAGGGCAGTAAACAAATGCAATAAATACAAATAAATAGGTACATTTCTGAGCACAATTCTGAGTGCTGGTATTGACCTTTAAAGCCCTGAACGGCCTCGGCTCAGTATACCTGAAGGAGCATCTCCACCCCCATCGTTCAGCCTGGATACTGACGTCTAGCACTGAGGGCCTTCTAGCAGTTCCCTCCCTGCGAGAAGTGAGGTTACAGGGAACCAGGCAGAGGGCCTTCTTGGTAGTGGTGCCCGCCTGTGGAATGCCCTCCCTTCAGATGTCAAGAAAATAAACAACAACTTTTAGAAGACATCTGAAGGCAGCTCTGTTTTAGGGAAGCTTTTAATGTTTGAAGTTTTATCATGTTTTTAATATTCTGTTGGGAGTTGGGGAAAACCCAGCCAGATGGGTGGGGTATAAATAATAAATTATTATCATCATCATTAAAGGAAAGAAAATGGGGAAATACGTAAGAGGTGTAGGAGAGAGAGTACAAGTGTAACAAGCACACTTTGGGGTGCACCATGGGGAGGGGAGAAGAGAGACAGTTCAGCCAACATTTATGGAACCTTGCAGGCACCTAGTTTCACTTTCAACAACTTTGTGTCTCACCTGACTAGCAATAGCTGAAAACTTAGCCACGTGAAGAGTCTCGTAGTACGATGAAGCACACGGGTTGATATTAACAATCATACAGGACTGCCCACGTCCTGTGAAGAAGCCTTGGAACACACGGGTGAGCTTGCTGTCCCGGAAGGGAACCACACTCTGCTTCAGCCTGTTAAGGATACAGGAAGAGGATTTAAGCTCCAGAAATGGAGCAGCAAAGCAGCAACCATAGCCGGCACCCCACCTGCTGGGAATCAAATTCGACAAACCCTACACACAACCAGCAACATCTCAAGTTGGAGCGGACATCCTACAGGAAGCGCTCCTTGCTGGGTTCAAGTCAGAGCTATGAGGAGCCGTCGGACTGAGAGCTAGGAAGAGCTTTACCTGGTCTGCTGGTTCTGGCGCAGCAAAGTGAGGCAACGCCCCAGCGTGTGCAAGGAGGTGTTGATGTTATTTGCCTCTTTCAGGCGGTCCCCAACTCTCTGTTCTTTGCAGCGCTCTGAGCCGGCCAGGTCACAGAGGGACATCCTGGGGAGGAGGGAGGGTGGTGTCAGTATCGGGATACAGGAAGTCTAATCCTACTAGACCCAAGTGTTGCATTCTTCAGGTTAGAAATCCTGCACACCAGATATTTCAACCACTGCCAAATACACCCAACTAAAACCTGTTAATTCCGTGCTATGGAAGATTTAGGTTGCTCTGCTTCAGGTAAGCAAAACGGGGGACTAATTATAGGAGATTTTCATTCCAGGTCTGGCACATTGCAGGGATACTGGAAAAGCCCCTGAAAGCTTTACACTGACACATACAGTGGGCGTCTGTCTGAGAAGTGCCCATTGTGACTGGGGGGTGAGGACTCTCTCCCACACACCCCATTAGCCCTTCTGAACTCCCCTACCCTTAAATGAGATTGCCCTTCAGCCAACTGACAGGGAAACTCATAATTCTGCCCTTCACTGCATGCAAAAACTTTGACTTACTCGCTGATTTTTGGCTCCATTCCACTGCTGCTTTCCTGGAGGTGCAGAATGCGAATGGAGAAAATGCTGTGACTGCAAAGAGCAAAAAGTAATGAAAACCAGTAGCTTGGGCTCAGATTGTCGCCCCCATTCCCTATCTCATAGACACACACTTGCCCTCCTGCCTCCATGGGTTTTGTTTTCTTGTGCGAAAGACATGTTTTGCCATTTTTGAGACATGCACTTTCACCCCACCCGCTAATAAATAAAATTATGGCGCTGTTACAGACCTGCGGCTAGAATGCTGGTTCATGTGGGTGCTGGCAACGCTCTGATTTCTCCTGCCCAGTTTCAGCAGTTTCCAGGCCTCAGTAGCATCTTGAACATTGATCCAGTTCAGATCTGGGAACAGGAATATGTGGCTTCAGGCTTCACATCTGTACGAGGGATCACCCTCAGCAAGCAGACAAGACCCTATTCCGTTACACAGCCCACGTTACCAATGCTGCCACCCACAGACTCCAGGGAAAACAGCTGGCTGACCCACGGCTACCTTTGACGTAGGGGTTGCCGGTCTGATCTTCGCACAGCCGCAAGGTGGGCCTCTTGCAGTTTGGGCCAAGTGTGGTCGTCTCCAGCAAGTCATAAATCTGTTCATTGTAGATCTCAAAGAAGGAGACCCAGATGGAAAACTGCACATCGTCTTGTGCCAGCACTGAGACATTATCTGGGTCAGCCCAGCGAGGCCCCGTTTCTGTCAATGAAAGCCAAACATGCATTTTGCCAGTGACTGCCACAGCCCACAGCTTGCCTCAGCTGAAATCCAAAAGACACGGTGTCCCTTCCCAATGCCCTCGCCTGGCTCCCCATTAACTTTAATTTTTTCTTCCCGTTTTAACAGACAGCAGTTGCCCTGCTAAAGAAGGCCATAGGCATCTGCCCTTGCAAAATTTCTCACATGCCTCTGAATCTGCCTTGATTTTAAGTCTCCTGTAAGTCCCTTCATTGCTAGCCCACTCACTCTTCTGGAGGCCTTTCCATGCCCTCACTGGTGTGAAATTCAGAGAGAGGTAAAATACAAAGCTTCTACTGAGTGATAAGTATGGTTTCTGCTTTGTAGTTAGTGACAGAAGACTGGCTTTGGCCATCAAGCAATAGCCAAGCCAAAAGCGATTTGGGGGAGTATTTTACAAGCCCCTCCAGAGGAAGCCCAAAGGCCCACACCTGTAAAGCCCATCAATGAGTCCCCATAAACCACCTCAACATTGTTATAAAATTGATGTGTGGATGCTGTCACTAGATACCCCCCCCCCTTTTCTCTCTTGTGGGTTGGGTGGGCCTATCTATTTTGAGATTCCACACCTCTTGAGGTACTTCTCAGCTTTGATCATGACAATTAGGAAACCTCCTGTCCCCAAACAGGTGGCTCAGGGCAGTAGGTACCTTCTAGCTGGCTGGTGCTTGTCAGGTGGGCAGACTGGCAGCTATAAGAGAGGCCACCTAAGCCACTGTCAGTGCTTCCACTTGTGCCTGCTTGCAGCTGGGATGCTGTGCTGTGACTTTTATTCAGAGAAGTATACAGCTCCTCCTGTAATTCCAAAGGAAGGAAGGAAGACCACTGAGTTGCTGATCAGGGCATTTTTCTTCTTATAACAAGAGACTCGACGAGCAGGAAGAACACTCACCTCCTTCATCTTGCTGCAAAGCAGGGCCTGCTTTTTCATTTCCTCCTGTCGAACCTGCTTGCTGTCCAGCCAGGTCACCTCACTTGAGAGGAAGGGCTTCAGATCCATGGCCCGGTACAACCGCGTCCCAATACTATTGAAAATGATGGCCAGGGAGCGGGGCAGGATCCCCACATCAGCACCACTACCTGCAAGTCAAAGAAGAAGTGAGCAGACAAGTGCCCCCCGCCACTAGGCAAAGGTGTTTGCCTGAGCCAGCACAGACTGAGTGCTTCTTACCCTGGATGGTGTAAGTCTTCCCTGAATTAGTGACGCCATAAGTGTAAACAAGCCAGTTCTGCCCATGGAGCACACCCTTCACCACATCCTTCATCGTTGCATCAAAGAAAGCCGCCTGACCCACCTCTGGCCCAAAGATCTGCAACCCCAAATGTTACAGGTTAGTTCCTTTAGAGAGCAGAGAAAGGGAACCTGGGGCCTTCCAGACATTGTGGAACTACAACTTCCATTAACCCTGACCATTGGCAGTGCTGGCTAGGGCTGATGGGAGTTGCAGGTCAGAATAGGAGGCAGGCCACACATTCCCCCTCAGAGGGTTAGAGTTAGGCAGTAAAACGAAGAGGGGAAGGGTTGCCCCTGCTTCTCCACTTTTTCCTCAGTGGAGCCCTGCAAAATCCTTAAAAAAAAAACTGGTGTCCATGTTGAATCCTACATAAACCCAAGATCCAAGTACATACCTGAGTGAAGGTGAATTTGTGCACTGCCGGACCAAGCCCCCGTTCAGTGTTTCTCATGGTGAAGGAATCCTTTGGTGCTTTGAGAAGAAGGGTGTCGGAATCGTCAATACAGGCGCAGCCCTAGAGAGGACAGTTAACATTCTGCCTTCAACATTATTTGCCACAGCAGGAGCACCCCCTGATACTAGTTTAAACATTTGTGGCTTCCCCCAAAGAATTATGGGAGCTGTGTTGTTGTTTTTTAAAAGGTGCTGAGAGTCGTTAAGAGCCCCTATTCCCTTCACAGAGCTACAATTACCAGGATGGCTTAACAATCGATCCTTCTTTATAAGGAACTCGGGGAATTGTAGCTTGGTGAGGGGGATAGGCTGGGGCCAGGCTGCTCTTCCCCTTGCCAGACAGGGAAAGGGGGCAACCTCCTAGTGTGATTATACCTCTGGATAAGGGCAGAGACCAGTGTCTATTCCCTCCCAGGAGATTGGCAAAAGCACCCCCACACACACACACCGTAGATGCTGGCCCATGCATTGCCTATAAACTCACTTTATCTTCCTGTTTCTCCATCTCGGCTGGTGTCAGGGGTCGCACTCTTGCATATACCTTCACTTTTCCATTGTCATCAGAAGCGGCCTGTGGAGAAGTCACATGTGACTTTTAGGTTCATACCTAGGAGAGGTAGGCAATACTAGCCCATTCATTTTGCTGTTTTTTACTTGTTTTGAAACCAGACCAGAGGTAGCCAATCAGGTGCTTTTCAGACGCTGTTGGTCTACAGCTCCATCTTTCCCAACCATGGGTCCTGCTGGACAGGGCTGATGGGCAGCTGCAGTCCAACCATATTAAAGAGCATCACATTGGCTACCCCCCCAGGGAGCACAAACAAGGGTTTTAGTTCTTCACCTCACCGCTCTTACCTGCTCACTGCTTGAAGAGATGGCAGAGAACTCTGGCAAGAGGTCTCGGCACAAGCCAGCCCCACATTCTGCCACAGTGGACTCCAGCACAGGAGAAGTGACGGCTTCTTCATCAGATAACAGCCCTACTGGGGAGGCCATAGCGGCTACACACTGATGCTGCAAGAGAAGCCCATCATAGGATGAGGAATAGAAAAAGAAGCATAAGTTCCACTGCCAGACTTTGCCACTGGTTTCCAGGTTCCTTGCCACTTCTAAATAAATTATAACAACACTTCCTATAACTGCAAAATGTGTGATGCCTATGATAAGGATAAAATCTTGGGGTACAATACTGAAACCGTTTCCTAGCTTTGCTAGGGCCTAGCCCTGCAGGTTCTGAATCGGTCAGGTTCAAGCAAGAAACCACAGCCAGGCAAACTGAAGCAAAACAGCGGCTAGGAAGCCTTGATCACTTTATTGTTGCAGTAAGGTTTCAGTTCCCAAACTGAAACAAGGAAGAAGCCCAGAACAAAGGGTACATGGCTTCTTAAGAGTTCCCAAAATTTCCCATAATACATTTCACAAAGCAGCATCAAAACATAGGTATGTCCCAGACAGAAACCTGAGATCCAGACATGCCCCTGTCAATTACACATGGTTCAAGTACCCACTTCACACAACGAGAGTATTTACCCATACGTATCCCCTTGTCAGGAAAACATCCCTCTGCACCTTTATTTGTTCTTCCTGGGTCTCATTTCCCTCTGATAACACCTAGTCTGGCCCCTTTGTCAGGGCTGTTAACTGTGTGATGATACATGATGATACATCTTGAGAATTATGGAGTCCCTATCCCATTCATGCCATGAGTCAGGTCCCTTCCCCTCCATCCTTGGAACACAATTTTATTACCTTTTGGAACTGAATAAAACCATCTACTTGACTATTTCTGGTGAATTTCTATGTTTCAGAAATTGGGGTTTCCTTGCCTTATTGTGGTGCTAGGAGCCCAGTATAACAGAGCAAAGTGTATAGAAATCAGTGGTGGTGTGTGCTGTTGCCAAGTCCTTACAGTCTAGCATGCAAGCTCAGGAGGCCAATGCTCCTGATGAGTTAGTTGGGTATCCCCCCCTTTGTCTGTAACACCTGTAACACCTGCATACTACCAGAGGGTAGCATGCAACTTGTATGAAGTATGAAGGAAAGTATTCACCTTTTTGTAGAAAAGTTAATCCCCCCCCTTATTGGTTTCAGGGGGGAAAATGACTTTGTGGGATAAGGAAAATAAAAAGGTTGCAGTCAGAAGATTGTTAAACTGCCACATAACTAAGTTTCAGTCATTTTTCAAAGCTATAATAAAAAACGATCTGAAATAGCTGATGCAATAAAAGTAATCTGAAATAACTTTTGCAACGTTCTCTGATGGATCACTTTGATTTTTTTAAAAATAAAAGCAAGATTATCCATGTCAGCTATACAGATTAACTACTGACCTAACCAATCAAAGGGGAGGACTAGCAAAAAGGTACTTTAGATCAGGAGTGGACAGTTTTGAGCAGCTGTTGTTTTTTCCTGTTCTTACCAGAGCCCTGAAATCTAACAACTGAAGCCAGGTGCAAAGGGCATACCATTAGAATAAAATAATTCAGAGCCAAGGATTAGTACGAGTTCTGATCTGAGCTCCCAATCCTTCCATACACAAAAACCGACTCCAGTTTACTTCTCATTTCAACAGTACTGTACAGTATTTTTAATTTTGTGGAGGTGTGGGGGGCAGGGCAGGGAAGAGAAACATTTTGTTATTGCCATTGTTAAACAACTGAGGGGTGGGGTGGTCAGAAATCTACAGTAGCTCATCCAAAGGCCTAGCAGCAAATGCCAATCTACTATTATGATGGTGTGGTTTTTTCCAGGGGCGGGGAGGGAGTTGGATGAATGCCTGGTCCCCCTTCTAAGTCTTTTAAGGAAATATGGACCCCTGGAATCTCACACCTCTTGGAGATTGGGATGGCACACAACACTACCTTCTGCACAGCCCAGCATTAGATCACCATCTGCAAGTCAACACTCAACAATTTTTTGTTTCATGTTGACTTTTGTTTTGGCTTATGGGCTTCTGCCAATTAAACCTCAACAGAAGCGAATTAAATTAGAGGATAATTACCATTAGCACAAACAACCCTCACAACCTCCACTAGCCAAACAGTAGATAGGATACCAGCAACATACCTCGGCTAGAGATGCATTGCATTCTAGGAAAAACTAACTAGATAAAAATCTGGAGGTACCTTACCTGACCACTGCTCCATCTGGGCCCAGTATTGTCTGTTCTACCTGCTGAGAGCAGCTCTCGAGGTTTCAGAGAGCAACTTTCCCAGTCTGCGCACTACCTGAGGATGTCAGGGACTGAACCTTCTGTATTCAACACACGTGGTCTCTACCAATCAAGGGACAGCCCTTAAGTACACTCCCAACCACATACAGTATCCTCAGAAATAAATCCACTGGGACTTAGTTCCAAGGAAGTGGGGTTAGGACTGCAGCGAAAACACTATCATGTGGGCACGTTGTTTCATTATGGAAGTGCTAGCAAGTGCATTGTTTGGCTCAGACACTATTATAGCAGCAAGGAATGTGACCCTCGTGCAAGCGTAGCTTCTTTAACCAGCTTCTGCAAAGGATTATGTAAAAAGAACATGCCACTCTACCTAATTTGCCTTTGGGATCCACCTCCTCTTCCTTTCCTTTCCTAATTCAGGGAGAATTCAGGAGACCCGCCTCAAGCCTAGCGTCTGTAACGTATCTTCCAGGTCCCATAAGGTAAAGAGGAATTGGAATAAATAAATGCCCAGAATTACGAATGCGACTGCCAACCTAGTGAAAGGGGGAGGTTTTCACGAGTAGCCAAAATGAGACCCGCTCGGCGCTCACATTAGGAGGGGCAGCGGGAGACTTAAATCACCCGCCGCGGCCGTTGCAGAAGTAAAGGAGCAACTCACGCCCGAGCCTCGTTCTTCTCCCCGACACCAGTAGCAAGGATTGAGTCCAAAGCAATTCTCCCCCCTCTCACCAGGCTTTCCCCCGCGCCGTGCTCTCCTCTGCCCGGCCCGCCAAGCTTTGTCCGCTCGATCGCCGGTGTCCGTACGAGCCTCGAAATCCTCTTCTGCTTCTCCTGCTCTTTCAAACCTCGCGGTCGGCCCGATCAGCCAATCAGGACGCGCAAAACTCAGCGGCTAATCACCTATCCGGGGCGTGGCCAGCGCGGAGCTTAACGCGAGGCTGTTTCTAATTCCGGCTCTTGTCGCATGTAGTCCAGCCTCAGTCTGAGAGGAATGGAAGAAGCAGCGGGCGGTGTACTTCGGTCTGCTTCTTCTCCCTCTATTAAAACCCTCTGGGCCACAAAATATGCCCCCTGCCACCATTCCAGTGCCAATTTTTGCCCCCACCCACCTCCAAATATCTCATAAAAAGTGGGAGGGGGGCTACCTTTGGCTGCAACCCCCCTTACAACACAAACTCCAAGGAAAAGGAGAGGATTACTTCACAGCCAATCACAGTAGAAGGTGAAGGAACCCTTCAGACATCGTGAATTGCTCGGGCGAGCTATGTGAAACCTGCATCCCTGACTTCAAGTAAAAAAAGGGTCCTGTCCAGTCACATTTTGATTCCTAAATCAGCTTCCAAAAGACTCTTGCTTTTTTCTTGGGGGTGGGGGTGGGAAAGGAAGCTCAGAATCTGCAGACATGGGCCCTGGTGCAATTGCTCCAACTGCAACATGGATAGCCTTGCCCAGATCCCTTACACCAGGAATGGGGAACATTCTTTTAGTTAAAAAAAAACCCCACATTACATCAAGGGAAAACTTCCAGGAGCCATTTGCCAGTGGTGGATGGGGCTAGAGATGACGGTGGGCAAAAGGTGCTACTCTTACCTTTATATGATAGGCCGCATTCCAGCCACACAAAAGACAGACATTTCTACACTCATACGATGCCATCCTGGCAAGCTAGCTTAAGGACATACCAAAGCACTTGGGGAGGGATGGAGAAGTGTGGATTAGGAGGGGATGTGGCATCGGAAGTATCCTTAGGGCCACAGATATGCTTGGAGGGCCACATCTGGCCCTGGGTCTCAGGTTCCCACCCCTGCCATACATGGATTTTACCTAGTAGCAGCCCACCAGGTGATGGGGCTCTGCAAAATAGTGTGTACACCAAGCATTGCACACCCCACCTGCTGCTAGGGATGTTTCCTCTTAACCACATTCACCGTCAGTCACACACACACACACACACAGTTTCTCCCCAGTCCAACTTTAGCTTCTGCTGCATTATGCTCAAACTCTGTGGGACAGAGAAGAGGCAGAGTCTAGCAGTTTCCTGGCACTTTGCAAAGCTGCTGTCATTATATCTGGTCTTGTCATAAAGGTGATCCTGTTTTCACAGGGATAAGTGAAGTGAAGCGTGCTATGGTATTTGTTTTCCCCTTTTCTTTCCTCGTGGTCATTATCTGCTCCTCTCCTTTTATATCAGGCATTCACAAATAATTTATCATTATTGGTGGAGACCTCCCAATATCTCTTACGCCCTTCCCAAATTAGGCCACGCCTAGTGATAACTACTTGGTAACTGGTAAAGGTGAGTACAATGGATGCAACTTCAGAGAGTAGTGTTCTGCTAGGGAGGCATGAATAGAGTTAATTTGTGCCAGTGTTGAAACCAACAAAGCTACCTTGCTTGGGTACTAACAGTGGCATCATGTAGGGTTTTGGGGGTTTTTTGCCTCCAAAATAATGTTTGCAGATAACTGCATGCTCTTTCAGTTTTAGAATTTTCTAAAAAGGAAGCCAATACAGATTTTTAAAAAATCTTTCAGAATCTAGAACAGAACTGTTCTGGAATGGTTATACACAACATAACATTTATTCTCTGGAAATGTACATTCTACAGCCCCTTGTTGGTGCCTGCTACCAAAAACGGGGCTTAGCTTTGTGGGACAAGAAGTCTTGCCTGTGCTATGGCTTGTTGGTTCTTTAACTTTCTTTTTCATCCATTAAACTTCAACTGAGACTCCTGGGTAAGGACAAGACAACACGGTTCCAGGAATAAACAACAGGAAAAAACATAGTATCTGTAGTCTAAAAACTGACTTTTCTGATACATATAAACCTGTTATGACTAATACTTTGAGACGTATAATAGATAACAAAAGCTCTTAGGGAAGTGGAGGGGCATCAGACTGCTGAACTGTGGTTATCTTAACAACTTTTCCGTAGAGCCAGACTGAAGGTATCAAGGTTGAAATCCGGCTTCTGGACTAGCCGGATTCTTCTGGCTCCTCAACATCTATAAATTGAAAGAAAGACAGTAAATCTCCCAGTTCCCTAGGAATTTATCATGTTCCAGAATAGCCTGTATCTATGCCTACATAAACCTCATTACGAAGGGCCACAGAAAGTACCAGGTTCAATCCCTGGCATCTGTCTCCAGGCAGGGCTGGTAGAGACCCCTGTCTGACATCTTGGAGGGCCACTGTCCGTCAACATAGACAATAATAAGCTAGACAGACCAATGGCCTGACTTGATATAAGGCAGTTTCCTATGTTTCTGCTTAGGGAGCCGAGTGAATTTTTAATCATCTATATGCCCTGCAGGTTGGCAGAAAATTCTACTCATTATTGGGAAATCTAAGGAAGAGGCTTTCACCTTGAGATGAATAGCACTCATGTTTGGGAGACACAAGCAGAGATGCATTACCCAATAACATCCTGTGAATAAATAGTTGGATTTCCACTCATTTGTTCCCTACAGGTATGGGAACATGGCAAAGGGGAGGCTGATGTGGTTGATCCCCTTTGAACACAATCCTCTCACCTTCTCACAAAGCCTTGCATTTCCTCCGAGCACAGGAGTGCCTCGCCCAGCATCTGAAGCTGCTCCAGGACTTCTCGTTGCATCTCCAGAGCAATGCGATGTATATGGTGGTTGGAGTTATTGTACATGATGGCATTCTGGAACATCAGCATGAGATCCCGCTGGAACTGCACCATATTCTGAATGCGGCCCTTGGAGAGGCTCCTCTTTATGGAGGAAAGATCGGCTGGTCTTCAGAAAGGAGGGAGAAGTGAGTTGCAATTGTCTGTCATTTTGGCCAAGTTGTTAAAAAAAAATTTACATTGTCTCTCAGAGAAGGATTTGGGCGGTTATAGATTGGAAACTAGCAGAATTTTAACTTGGTAGCCCAGACAGCTCTCAAAGGAAATATCCAATCCTTAGAGTAAGAATTTCTGTTCCTCCATCAGTGGATGGTGGCAATTACTGGCTGTGTTATACAGTGGATTTAATCTTCCAACATACTTTTCTTTGGTTGAAATCAGCCCCTTCCCTCAATTTGGATCAGGTCTATGATGATTCTGGGGGTGGCTTTAACCCTTCACATACTCATACTGCTTCTTAATACATAAATCACGCACTAAAGCTGCTATTATCCACAGAGTGGGTAGATAGGAAGATGGGTACAATACAGGTGATTGTCTTTTCTCATCTAAACAATAGCCTCAGGGGGAGTGATTCATGTTAAGGGAATCTACCCCAGTACTGAAGTCCCAATCCCATCCTCTACCTCACTGCTTTTCAATCAATAATAATTATTGGGTGGGTAAGGGGAGGGACTGGGAGACTGACTCATGGATCTCATCAATCCCACCATTGCATACAGGCAAGCTTCTCCTGATCCAGATGTTATGGAGAAATAGAGCTGAGTGTCATAAGTGTACTGATGGCATCTGGCCCCAAAATGCCTAATGACTGCTTCCCAACAGCTTCATATAGGTATTCAATGGCATAGGGGATAAAATAGTGCCTGGCAGCATCCCATAATTTAACCACCAAAAGGGGCCAAAAAGTACTCTCTCAATGTAGGTAGGACTAGAACCCCCCATTTCTCATTCCATGGAGCCAGTCCAAGAGGCTGTATGGACACTGGTATCAAAAGCAGCAGAGAGGCAGAAAAGCAGGAACAAAGCTGCACTACCCTTGCCCTGCTGACTGTAAAGGTGGCCAAGGATGGCTCGGTCCCATAGCCAAGCCTGAACCCAGATTGGAATGGGTTTAAATGCTCTGTGTCATCCAATAATGCTTGCAGCTGCCCTGCTACTACTCTCTCCACAACCAAGAAATTGGTAGCTGCAACTGGATGGTAGTTATTCCAGTCCAAAGGGCCCAGGGCCAGTTTCTTCAAGAGTGTTCACACCACCGTCTCTTTCAAGGCAGCTGGAACCACACCATCACACAATAAAATGTTCTCCATGCCTTGGACCCAAGGAATCAAACCCCCTTTGGTAAATTTAAGAAGCTAGGAGGGGCAGGGGTGAAGAGGGCATGGGGGCAGACGTATTGCCACCAGCATCTTCTCCATATCAACTTGACTGCATAAGCTTAAACTGATCCCGTAACATATCACAGACTTTGGCATTGGACAATTCGGCTGGAACTGCAACCATGGCAGTTGTTGTGACTTGTACCACTCCACAGCCTTATTCTCCATACCAGCTCTCCCTCCACTTTTTCAGCTGACCTTTTCACCACATCTTTGTAACCAGGAGCCTGCTTCTCGGAAACGGGCTTCAGAAAGGGGCCGCTGTATCTAAGAGGGAGACAGAGATGAAGAGAGCTAAATAGGCTTCCCCATGTGCATTACACAATCCCTTGACTCACCGCCGGACTTCATGCCACACCCTTTTCTGTATCTCAGAATGACTGGTGGGGATGACAGTGATTGGCAGATGGAAGTCAATCAGCTAAGAAATCACAGTATAACAATCAGAAAGGAAGGGTGAAATGCTCAGGGTAGAACCATGCACAGGTTTGTGCTTTACAGGGGGCAGCTCTGAATGCTGTGTATGCATAATGTCGGACCAAGAATATCAGGCCAGGGTGGGCTGAGAAAAAGGGACACATTCAGCTGTTGTTCCATCTTCCAATTATAATTAGTCATACCTCGGGTTAAATATGCTTCAGGTCGAGCATTTTCAAGTTACGCTCCATGGCGACCCGGAAGTAACGGAGCGCATTACTTCTGGGTTTCGCCGCTCGCGCATGCGCAGACGCTCAAAATGACATCACGCATATGCACAGAAGCGGTGAAATGCGACCTGCAGACGTGTGTTACGTTCTACTCAGGATGCGAACGGGGCTCCGGAACTGATCCTGTTCGCATCCAGAGGTACGACTGTATGGGGAAGGGCTGTAGCTCAGTGGAAGAGCATCTGCTTTGGTTGCAATGATTGCAGTTCAGTCTCCAGACAAGACTGAAAATGTCCCTAGTCTGAAATCTGGAGGATAGCTGCCAGTCAGAGTAGACAGTGCTAAGCTAGAGGGACAAAGGGTCTGATTTGGTATAAGGTTGCTTTCAACATTCCTAATGCTAATACATATAGGACACTCCATTTCCTCCAGGCTTCAGTCCTGGGATCCCAGTGTCTTCCCCCATATTTTCACCAGTTCTCTCTGAGCTTGATCCACAACATTTTTCTGTTCGAGCTTTGACTCCCTCAGTATCCAACTCTGGTCTTTCCACACAGGTTTTAAAGTCTTAGGTTTACTCTCACTGTATCGGTACTAAATTGTGGTACATTTCCTCTATTTACGGTATACATTTCCTCCTCTTAAATTTCAACCCTCCCCTCACCTTACACACATAGTTCACCCTCTTAATAACCACCAGATACGGGCAGTCGCTCCTGTTTACCCAAATACACCTTGATAAATTTGATGCTGCTTGCCAAAAAAAAAACCCCAGGGTGAAAATCTCAGGAGTGTATTGGATTTTAGGATCATGAAGCAAGTCTGATACGATTTCTGCTATTTAAAAAAAATTAGCAGATGCAGTAAATGCAATAAGCAAGGTGCCTAGGTTACTGGATTTATAGATGCAACGTTACACCACTCAAAGAAATGAAACAATTTGAAAGAGGAAAACTGCAGTGTCAGGAAGTGGGACAACAGGAGATGTCAGTCTAGACCAGACTGTGCAAAAGGTTACATCTCTTAAATTGGGGGGAGAAGAGGACCCTCACAGGAAGTGGCATGCAGACACAGACAAATCGCAAGATGCTGTGTGACCTACACCAGCTCTTGAATGGTTAGTATCAAGCAGCCGTGAAGATGTGCTACTGTGGATGCACCCTTTGTCCTCTTCGCCTCCATAAACCTTAATAACACACACCTGTGGCCAGCCACCATCTTCCAGATGGACAACAGAGTTTTTTTGAAAAGCAAATGCTGCTGGAGAGGGTCATCTTGGCTCAGCCGCATCCTATACAGATAAGAAACAGAACAGATTTATTCCCATCAGGAAAAAGAAATTGGTGGGATGAAATGTGTTATTGGACCAGTGGTGCAGCTAAGGTTTGTTAGCCCCTGATGGAAAAAGAAATTTGTACAACTTACCAATGAAAGTTAGTAAATGAAGGGGTTAAGGAGCACAGAACTGTAAATTTCTAGAGAAGGCACAGCTAAGATTCACCCCCTCACCTTCAGGGAGGAGGGAAGTATTGTTTGTTTCCTGCTCCTCTCTCCCTCTTCTTTTTGAACCATGCAACTGACCAGACACATGAGGCTGGCGCTCCCTGTCCAAACTCCATGCTTGAAGGTACCCTTTTCATATTTTGTACTCAGTAAGTTTTTACCTGTGTTGTTTTTGCTGTAGCATTGATTGATGCATGAGTGTGACCTTTACTTAATATAAGTAAAGCATTTAAACTTACGAAAGTTTGTGCTCTATTAACTCTGAGAGTGGTAGAGACAGGGGAACACAATTAGTACCCAGTGCTTAATACTGGGACATTTAAAGGTCTAACATCCTATATTTGCCACGCTTTGCAAACACTGCGTATATTTTAGTTTTAAACTCTGCTGGGGGCACTTTTGACTACAGAGTGAGTCAGCCCCATGTTTTTTGTTTTCTTTTGTAGTTTCCTCCACACATGGAATATCTGGATTAACTAGTATTCCCCAGTTATTTCCTAACAAAGAGTTCCCCATGCCTCTTCTAGAGGGAGCTTTAAGCTGCAACCCTAGATATAAACTTAAGCTGGGAGCCAGGCCCACATAACTCAGTGGGGTTTACTTCTGAGTAGACCTGTGCATGATTGCATGGCAAGATGACTGGCTACACTTAAAGTACTAAGCCTGAAGAGCAGGTATGATGCCATTTCTGAGCTTTGTGCCACCATTACTCACAAAGGCAAAGAAGCTGTACTTGTGGTAGGAGAGCTCATCAAGGGTGTTCCATAGGGACTGGAGTCATCGTTGCTGTAACTCAGGTGGAAGTCACAATCTTTCCAGTCTTCAGCTTGTTCTTCATTGTGTTCCGCAGCCACTTCCTGGTGAACACAAAATAGGCATGAGCTGAATTGGCAAAGTAACAATTGGAATATCAAACTCAGGGCCAGATGCCCATGATGCCAAGATACTAGGATTCTAACTGGGTGGGTCCATCTTTTCTCCACCCCACCTGAAAACGCAGCTAAGCCCTCCCAAGCAACTTGTTCTCACTTTCCCCCTTCCCACCAACAATCATGGCTAGCTCACAGATTTCATCTTTCCCTTGGTGCTTATCAACTTTCACTTCACTGTGCTGTTCCTTTTCAAAGAATATGACCTCTATCCAAAAATGGGGAGATGAGGCACAGAGACAGAGACTAGTCCTAAAACTCGACTTGTGAGAGTTTCACTACTTACCTCTATGTTTTGTGGCACCCCATCCTTCAGTGTTCTCCAACTGAAGGAAGTATCATTTGTAAGCTCTAATGAGTAGTCATCTTCATCTGTTTCTCCTGCACTTTCCACAAGGCTATGCAGCATCTTCTTTCCCAAACCCCCATCAGGATTGTCATCCTGAATCTGAGAGTCTCCTGACTCCTCACACAGATCCTGTTGCTCTTCCATTCCTTCTGCTTCCCAGTTCATAACTGGCAACTCTTCTGAGACCTGAAATGCCAACTTTCCCCTTCCCTGGGCAGTAGCTCTCTTTTTCAGAACCTGAAGCTGACTTCCTTTAGCCACTTCCTCCTCTTGGTGGATCACAGATCCCTTTATGTCTCCTTCATGATCCAGCAATCCCCTTCCAGGCTGCTCCCCAGCACTGCAAAGTGCCTGTGGACCCTGGGCCAGGTATGTGCTGCCAATGCAAAGGGGCTCCATCAAATGTGTTACCTGGAAGAGAGGGTGACAGGCTAGCAGCTTAAGACCTTTACAGAATTAGTGACATTACAGAACTATATGCAGATCTGCCCATTCAACACATCTTTTGTCCTAACAGGTATAGGATAAAGACACAGCCAAAACACAGAATAACACTCCATGGGCGTGTGAATAGAAGTGCATCTGGGCAAAGACACCCTTCCACTTTTGAATTAGAGGGCAGGCACCAACCCTTGTCAACACATTTATCCTGAACTTCTATCTCTATTTACCCAACTGCATACAGAAATGGCCAGTCTGCCATGTTGACTGGGAGCACTATTTTTTCAGCAGTCCCCTCTGACAAGGTCACCCACCACCACCTCCGCCTTTTCCTCAACTGCACCCATCAGCTGCCATACCTCTGACAGGAACCTCAAGATAGCATCCTGCTTGTACCTCCCAGCCTCTTCTTGGTCCCCTCTACTGGCATCTTCCCATGCCAAAGGACCACTCGTTCCCAGCTGACTCTCCTCCTCTTGGCTGCTGCTCTCCTCGACCTCCTCCTCTGCAGTTTCTTCCCCCTTTCTCCAGCAGCCTAGTTCCAGGTCAAGATCTGAGCTAGAGCCTGTGGAGCCCTGGGGAGACTGGCAGCTGCTGCTCTTCTCAGACTCCCTGAAGAATTCTTCTTTGGACTCCAGCCAGGTCCACACGTGACCCATCTACAAGAGGTACACGAGATGGGAAGAGGGTTTGTCACTTGCTCACATGCTAGCTTCAGATCCGATCAGGTGTTTGAGCAGGTAGTAAAGGAGCCAAGTTCAAACCCTGAAATCTATTGTGGTAATGCTCTCAGCTGTGACTTGAAAGAACTTTAACCAAAAATTATCCCTAGCTTCTAATTGTCTATGTGGCACTGCACATCTGCCAAGTCCCATAGCAATCCAAATGGTGAGCCAGGAGTAGGTTACTGAAGCCTTGGGTTATATCACCAGGTTTGCTAGCAGTGGGGATTGGGAACAGGGCAACCCAGATGTGGCTCAATGGCAGAGCACCTGCTTTGCCTGCAGAAGGGACCAGGATCAAACCCTGGTATCTCCAAGTACGGGTAGGAATGTCCTTTGCCTGAAACCCTTAAGAGCCACTGCCAATCAACGCAGACTGTACTGATCTAGGTGGACTAATTGGCTAGAATGGTACAAGGCAGCTTCCAATGTTCCTGCATAATAGGTAAAGGAGGAGAGGTGGATTTCTCAATGTAAGGCGAATAGAAAAGGCAGATCCTTTCTAACAAGAACTACAATCCATTGATAGCACAATTTTGCAAAAGAGTTGGAAGCCACTGCCTTATTACAATCCAATGTGTCTAGAAGTCAAGATCTCAAAATTTTATCTAGGTTTAAAGGAGGAGGAGATAAAGATGCTACATGAGAATGCAGGTGAAAGTCATGGAAGCCTTCCGTTAACACCACCCTGGGGAAATTGTATTGCTTATGCTGGGATCACTTAACTGGTGATTATCCAGTTATTCTTTTGATTATCCCTGAAAGAGTCTCCAGGATGGAGAAAATCAGTAAGTCATTTTTGCTGACAAAACCCGAGGATGTCTTAAAACATTATGATGGTTTCTTATTTTACTCCCATTGCTGACAATATAAATTTTAGTAGACATATGTTTTGAAGCAACACATTGAAGTGTTTGCTGAGATCTCATGGTCGAAAGAAGTGGTGGAGAAGCTGAGGTTGAGGAGCCCTAGGTGGGTCTCCCCAGGGCTCTATCCAACTCTCAGGACTCTCCCTCAGCCACTTCCCCTCCTCAGCCCACATCCCTCATGGGTTTTCTGTTCCTACTCAGGCACTGGTGTTTCCATCTGCCCCACCCAGCCTTTCCCAGACTGTGACTTTGAGAACAGCAGCAGCTCGGCAGAGAGGATTTCAGGGATGTTTGTGTGCGTGTGGTTTTATAATTTGTGTGTCTGTTTTTCAATTTGACCCTTTTACATGGTTTTGTATGTTTTATGGTTTTCATGCATTGTGATTTGCTGTTGTTTTTATTGATTATAGATTGGTATATTCTTTATTGTGGTATGTGTGAACTGTTTAATTATTATTTGCCGTTGTTTAATTTTACTGTGTATTATTAGATTCTGATGGATTGTTGATTGTTGCTTTGTTTGATAGGTTGTCTATTTTAAAGTTGTGATTTTTTTATATCGGATCAGATTGTTGTTATTAACGTTTTATTATGTTATGTGTTGGAAGCAGCCCAGAGTGGTGTGATATAAATATTGTATTATTTTCCTGTGCCCTCCTTGACTGCTTTTGCTGGGTTAAAATGTGTCTTGCTTGCTTGTATGGAGGACAGGTGTAGGTGTATATAAACTTCCACACAGTTGTAATGTAGCCTATTGTACAAAGGTGAAGAATCACATCCATTTCTCTGAGCATGTTTGTCTCTGGCCGCAGCCAGCAATGACATGTAGGGCCCAGAAGGTATGAACCACTGTTTGAAATTGCTTGACAGTTTTGATCTAGCTGATGGATTTGCCATTCTGGACTATGTAGTCAAAACATTGATTCACAGTATGTGTAGGTCAACAAGTTTTTCTTAGAAAGCGTGTGGTAATGTAAATAAACCAGCTGCTGGCTGCCCCCATAAGACCTAAACAATCATAGTTTCAGTCTTTGGCATCTCCAGTTTGAAGTATGGGCAAGGAAGAAAGAGTACTTAAGTAGCAGTGCTGGGAAGAGAAACTTATCCAAGATATTGGATCAGGCATGGAGATCCTGTTGTTAGACTCCAACTTCTATCAAGTGCAGTCAGTATGACCAATAGTCAGAGCTGACAAGAGTTCAACATCATCTGGAAAGCCACAGACTCCCCATCCCTGCCTTGCAGAGTCTCTACCAATGAGCCTAGCTGTGTGCAGCACATTTAACAAGGGTGTGTATGCAGGGTTTTTGCTTTTCCCCCCAAGGATGAATATTTATTGAATACATAATCATAAAGGACATTGTTTGATAAATAAATAAACTGAAGAAACTAAAATGTAACTTTTTTATTAACAAAAAATACCAAATTTTTGCTGCCGTGATAATGAAATGTCATGACCTTTAAACAGATGAGTTAAACCAAATTGACCAAAACAGATTATGGTTTCATCATCTTCCTGTCCTAGGAAGGAGGCAAATGGTGGAGCCATGAGACAGACACAGGCAAAAGAAAAAAGGCTGCAGCTTCTGCCTGCATCTGTATCTGTAAGCAATGGTGGGATACTTAGCTCCAGCAGCAACAGTAAGGAGGAAACTGCAGGTCCATTCTAGGCTTTTTATTCTGTCTCTGTCTGCTTCCCTCCTCCCCACTTCTGTCTTAGTCTCTCCCCCCATAGCTGCTCCATGCTCTCTCCTCCTTGCTATGACCTCATGTCTTGAAACATTAGGGTGTGTCTGGGCACACATAGCACACCCTGCATGCACACCTCTGCCAATGAAAAGAGACAGTACTGGACTACCACATGCCAGCAGAGGGCCATGGCCAATGTTGACGTGACTATCCTGCACCCAGAGACAGGTAGAAACTCATCTATCACAGAACTGGGTTTGATAGACTAGCTTAAACTCCTCCAGAAAGACCAAAACTGCCATGGAAAATACAATTGTTTCCTTTTGCTCTTCAGCAACTATCTCTGAAGAGCAGAGGCAACTATTTTTTCAGCACCTGGGCTGGAAGATGGGAGTTAGCAGACCTGTTTGAAATTGCTTGGCAGGTCTGATCTAGCTGATGGATTTGCCATTTTGGACTATGTAGTCAAAAATCTTGATTCACAGTATGTGTAGGTCTTTACAAACAAGCTTTTCTTAGAGAGGGTGGTAATGTAAATAAATCAATGCAGCCAGCACACCTTGTTCTACAGGATTCTCTACGACAATTTATTATACACATTTACACTCCACAAATACAAAAAATCTGTACACTTCACATTACAGTACGTACTAGCCACCAGTTGCTAGCTAATATGAGGACACTAATAGGACCCCAATACTGCTGCCCTACAACAGGCAGTGGGGCTGCTCTCTTGTTTCTGGGATTACCCTGGTTACACATTCCAGGATGATAGATATTCTTTTTTATTGACAGGTCAGCCCTTCGCTGTCCATAGCCATTTCATCCTCAGGATCATTTTGCTTCCTGGGTCCAGACACCAAAGACTGGGCTGTTTCTTATCTTCAGCATCATTTCTTCATCTTCATATCTGCTTCAATGGCACAACGCCGCCCTCTGGTTCCCCCATCCTAATCAAAATGCAAAGAGAAGGGAAGGCACTGTTATTAGCAAGACTGTGGCAAAAGGAAAGACTGCTGGCTGCCATCTGTGTTGCCAGGAAAGACTGACTGCACAGACAGGCAGTACCACTTGCCTTCCTAAAACACAGAGGACTACCTTATGAAACCAGCTACAGAGTTTGCGTGTGAACTCAAAAGGGGAAAGGGGAAAGTGGACTTTTGGCATTGGCATATGTGATGATGTGTTTGCCCCATGTGAAAAGTTCCAAGTCATTTCTTTCAGTGGGCAGAAAGGATGCTGGCTAACATACCTGATCAACCGCTGCTCTTTACAGAAGTTCTCTTCCAGGTGGGTGACCCTGCCACTATCTCCCTAGCATGTCCTCACAGCGGCTCTCTGTGAATGTACGGAAGCTAGAGAGATCACTTCCATCTGCTGCCCACTCCATCTGGCTGCCTTTCCTCATGCTTCTCTGTCTTTAATAAATAGGCATTAGAAAACCATCCCTACCCACATTCCCTTGGGTGGAGGATGAACCTGCCAAGACACATCTTTGGGCAGAACAGCAGCTTTCTTACTATAGGACCATGGCTGCATCCATGGAAACAAAACACTGTATTTTAGTCTTCTTGCAATGTACACTGTCTAGAACTATCCCATAGTTTGGAGGAGGCTTCAACACAAACTGTTGCAATAAGTATGTATGAAACAGTAGCTCATATGTAACTAGATTTCTCTTTACAGCAGGAGAAGCTGTTACGGAGACAACCCCTCCTGGGGATCTTTTCCTCTGCAATTCTTGGAATAATTTCACAATTTTATTGTTGCATTATGTCTTACAGAAAGCTGCTCTGAGAGTCCTGTGGGCTACAAAGGCAGAAACCAAGCTCTAGATGTGAATAATTAAATCCAACATAGGGATGTAGAGAAAACAAGGGAAGAGCCGCAAGCCAAGGATATTACTCTGCAATGTGGACTTTAGTGCGTAACTTTACCCTCTAAGCAAGAGTTGCCTTTTTAAATGTAGAGTCTTGTGATCTACCCAAAGCCAGAACGGAAGGAGACAGACTGAAGAAATGAAAGGAAGTGAGCAGCCTGCAGCCAAAAATAACAAAAAGTCCCCCACTTTCCCCCAGACATCCAATCACAAAACAATACACTGAAGCACAAGGGGGTAGAGACATTTCTTATGTTTCAGCAACCCAAACATGACCATAGTCTGATTGTAATCTTAGAAAGCCCCATATCATGCAGACAATGTCCCCATATTGTTATCGTGCTGCTGAAAGCGTAATCATTAAGTACTTACAAAGAGAGAAAGGAGGAAGGCAGGGGAGCCCATGGGGACACTGTCCTGTTAAAAGACAAACAGAAGTAGCAAATGAACTTGATGGAAATATACACATCCACACATAACAAGACAACACAACATGACAGTCTAAACCACTGTTTCTCAAACCATGGTCTGGGACCCACCAGAGGGCCTTGGGCCACTTTCCAGTATCCTCAGTGTCACAGCCTCCCCTGTGCTTCCTCACTTGCCTCCCTGCCTCCTAACTGGGCTATAGCCTTTTGGCTGGACCAAAGACAGCACCAGCAAATTCTAATCAGAAGGCAGAAAAGTTCAGGTGGGGAGGAGGTAAAGAAGGTCTCCTTCCTCTCAGGGAAAAGGGACAGAAAAGGTGTTGAAGGAAGTTAGAAAGTAAGATAATAGATTAATATTTATTGTTGTTATTATTATTGATACTAATAAGAAAATAAACAAACTGGGAATAAAAATGAAGGGTCTAAGAAAGGAAAGCTATTATAGGAACAAGTTAATGTAAAAGGACCAGAGAAGAGGAATGAAACAGGCAGCTTGAGTTGGTGGGTGGGTGGGGAAATAAGTACAAGTTGAGTGTGAAAGGAGAATAAGAAGAGATGGGTAATACTGCTTTAAAATGCAGGTGCAGGTGGAAAGGGAAAAATATAAAAGAAAAAGACTTCTCCACTTAGAGTATCTGAATCAGTGAATCTGGCTTAACATGGGGAAACAGCCACAATACTTGCAGAGTAATGTTTGTACTTAGCTTGAGGAAAGGTGAGCTATGGAACTCCTTGCAACAACAAGGACAGCAATTTGCTAGCCAATTATGGCAAGCTCTTCCTCCCTCTGCCACTTCTTTCTGACTGGTTCACCTCAATAATGTTCAATCATCTCAAGTTGGTGCTGGGGGTAGAAAGTTTGAGAACCCCTGGTCTAAACCAAAAAAGCATGTCTCAATTGGGCTCCTGACTTCAAGTAAAGTCTCCTGACTTCAAGTTTTGGAAAAGTGACTTCTCTGTCTCTAACCCACCACTCAGATAACAGAATAGAGCTGCTCTTCACACTGAAATGCCAGCTCTCCTCATTTGGTAGCAATCCTCAACTTCAAGGACAAATTAATTTTTCAGTGTACTAGATACTGAAAACACAGGATATGGGGACAAGGGAGAGGGACTGCCACAGCCATCTTTGTTACTAATTAAACTGAAAGGGTAAGCCCACTTCTATTCCGAATGAGACTTCTAAATGAAGGATTCCAAAGCTCCTCTACTCCCCCTCAAATGGATGCATCTATCAAATGGCTCAAACAACCTCCCCCAAACAAATCAAAGGTTCTTGTTAGCCCCCACCTTCTCTGAAGCATCTTGTTTCCGAGTGGAATCTCGTCCACGCAGACTTTTTGCACTGATCCCAGACTCAGACGTCTGCATGATCAACTGTGTGGCTAGAAATTGCTGCAAGAAACCACATAATAGCTATTAAGGTTCTCAACATGAATGCAAGTTTAGTGGCTTGCTACAGAAACAGTGGAGGGAACTTCAGTTTACTGGTTAGTTTCTAAGCCTGCATTCCTTTTGATTGATCGTAGGAATGGTAAATCATGCAGGGATGGTCAGACACCAGGTTTAACCTCCAAGAGGATCTTAAAAGCTAATGAGACAATAAAGATGCCGCAATGAGCAGGCATCTTCCCTAGTGTACTCAGTGCTTCCCATCAGGATAGGAACAGTGCCTCACTGAAAACTTCCGACTGTGGCTTTACCTGAATCTGCTCCAAGACATCTCGCTGCATTTCCACAGCCATGTGGTATACATCATGGTCAGAGCTGTTGTACATGACAGCATTTTGGAACATCAGCATGATATCACGTTGGAACTCTGCTGTGGTCCGGATTAGCCCATTCTCAATATTCTTCTTAATGGTTGATAAATCCATTGGCCTGTCAATAAAACACCAGACAAACGTTACCAAAGAAATCAAATTTATTAATACAATCTAAAAATTTATTTAAAAATAACTAAACTAGCTGTTTCCCCCACTTTTGCCAAGAATCTGGTCATTGTACCTGATCAACTTTATTAATGCTAGATTGAAGAGACTGTCCCAAGTATATGCTGGCAGTGTCTGAAATCTGCAGGCTGACTGACGTCCAGGACAGATCTGTGACAGATGGCATCAACACTAATGCAAAAACTGGTGACTCACCTCTGTACAATACTGTGGTAACCTGGAGCTATATCATCAGTCACGGGCTGCAAGAAGACATTGGCATACCTGTGCAACAAAAAATGTGTAAGAGAGTGACACAGGACTAGCTACTGAAAGTTTGAGTACATACAAGGTCAGTGGAAGTAACAACTTCCACATGCAGAAGTACAGAACTGTTTCTCAACATGCTCTCCATTCATCTGCTCAATATGCTATAGCCAAGAGAATTATACACCTGAAAATCCACCTTCTATGACTGGAGCTACACAAAGAGGAAACTACATACCAGTGTTATATATGCATATTTTTGTACCAGTTCCATCAAACTGGCAAAGCGCAGTTGGGACTTGAGAAATATGCACATAGAACAGTAGCAGATATGCAGTCAGATGGATGTACTGTGAATTGCACCACACAAAGATATGACACCCGCTGAACATAGAAGATAGGCTACCAGAATTCTGCTGCAGATGCCCATTGGTTTTGGAAGAATGTGGTAAGATCACTCAATACCTTTTCAGTTTTCTCCCATAGCCATCAGTACCTGGCATGTTTTGAGGGTTTATGTTTCAATTTGACAGCTTAGTTTTTCAAAATTTCATGGCGTTTGCCAGGTTTTGTACTAAAGGCTTGCATGGAAATGCCTAGAGTTGCAACATTTAATTGATTAAAAGTTTTAAAATATATTAATCTACGCATTTAATCAACTAAAAAGATGCCCTATTAATCAGGGAGATTTAAAAAAAATTAAGTGCAAGTACTTCAAAGGACTGCAGATGGCAAGGTAAAGGTAAAGGTACCCCTGCCCGTACGGGCCAGTCTTGACAGACTCTGGGGTTGTGCGCCCATCTCACTCAAGAGGCCGGGGGCCAGCGCTGTCCGGAGACACTTCCGGGTCACGTGGCCAGCGTGACATCGCTGCTCTGGCGAGCCAGAGCCGCACACGGAAACGCCGTTTACCTTCCCGCTAGTAAGCGGTCCCTATTTATCTACTTGCACCCGGGGGTGCTTTCAAACTGCTAGGTTGGCAGGCGCTGGGACCGAGCAGCGGGAGCGCACCCCACCGCGGGGATTCGAACCGCCGACCTTTCGATCGGCAAGCCCTAGGCACTGAGGCTTTTACCCACAGCGCCACCCGCGTCCCGCAGATGGCAAACACTCTATTAAAAAGAGGCATTCCCCTTTCTCTCTCACACAAGGAAATGCCTCTTCTAGAAAGAATGTTAGTACAACAGACACATACAGCAGTCTCTCTGGAACTGGGGTAAGGAACTGCCAGGTCATTTCTCCCAAACCATGGCCACCCACACACCCATCAGCTTACATCACTGGTGACATCAGTTGATTGCATTAGCTACGCAATACCAGCAGGGAACTAGTCCACGCAGTCAAGGCAGCAGTTTAATCCCAAGAATTACTTCAAAGACTTTAGGATAGCTCCTGAACTCCCATTTGTGGCTCGAGACTCAAACAGGAACGTGGACGCTGTTTTAAAGTCTTCTGCAAGTCTATCTCCACCCTTTTTAAGTCCCCGATCTTGGAGGCTTGAATAGGAACTGCAGAGAGACTTGGAAAAGGGTTTCTGAGTCTCCTCCTGCTCCCATTTTAAGCCTTTGCAATCAGTAGCTTAAAAAGGGGGAGTACAGGAAGACTCACAAAGCACAAGGGATTTTGAGAGGTGGATAGCCCTGCCAACCTGTCAAATTTGCCCCATAAGGCAGATCCTGATAAAAGATCTGGCCCATGGAGCCAAAAAGGTTCCCCATTCCTGTTCTACATACTTGGACACTGGATGCAAGTTGATTTACCTGTGATTGGCTGCTGCTCTCCAAACTAACATAATAGCCTTTTTCCAGATCTTCTGGGCCTGAATAGCCTCTTGATCCTCACTGCAAACAGAGCTGAAGAGAAAAAGGCATCTATCAGAAAAGGATACCCAAAGGCTCCTAAAGCAAAGCATACAGATTATGGCCTAGCAACTAACCACGATCTCCAACATCCATCCCCTCCTACTTCAAATTTATCTAAGTTAACAAAAAAGAAAAAAAAAGAAATGTTTGCTGGTCTCCTAGCAAGCAAAAGTCTAACCTTGAGGCTTCTCCATACAGCCAAGAAGTAATAAAAGAAGAAGATGACTATAACATTGCATGGGTCTCAGCTAATTCACACTACATACCACTGTACAAAGGGACAAAGTTAGTCTCAACTTTCAGCAGGCTAGTTGCATGTTCTGGGCTATCTAGTGAGTAGTTGTAGGTTCACCAATACTCACAACTGTGAGGAGGCGGGGCTGCTGGGAATGGAATCAGCCAAAGTGTGAGACTGCAAAGGCGCATTATGGATACTGAAGCCATCATCACTCTCACTCACAGGGGGCTCATTGTCCATTTCAGAGAGGTATCCCTCACCCTGATCTTCCTCTTTGGGCTCTTCCAGACTGGCAGCCTCACTGGCACCATCCTCCTCATCCTCTTCACCCTTAGATACAAGATTAAGATTCCAGCAAATCAAGTAGCACAACTAAGGTGCAGCTGCCAGTAACAGCATCTGCACCAGCTGCCAAAGAGGACAGCAGAGGAAAAGGAAAAGCTATATGAACAAACATCTGCTCCTAGCATACTAGGGAAGCATGATTAGGGAGAATGCCTTTCAACTAACTTCCCCAAACGAGTCTATCTGCTTGCTGAGATTTACAGAGGGGACCCTGTCCCATTTCCCCCACCCCAAGTCACAGGGCCTTCACAGAAGTGACACCTCTATCAAAAGGCAGGTGTATTTTCCTCCCTCTCCTACTTTTGACAGATGGCAAAGCCCACTCTTCTCCATCAAGACTTTTTCAACGATTGAGGTTTTCAGTTTCTGCTACTTTCCCCTTGATTTCTGTAATTTTATGCCAGCATCTTAAAACCTATGGATGGTATTGTTGCCAGGTTTTGACATGTTTAAGACAAAGGATAGTACCTCATCCTATTAGCACAATTATTTCCACTTTTACAACAGGACTCTCCCTACCCCAACCTCCCTAAAGACACCCTGCCCACAGGCTTACAATTTAGAGGTACACAGCACAAAAGGGAAACAGACTAGGTGGGAGGAAGAAAAAACAAGCTCAAGTATAAGTTCTTCATTTCAAATTCTTCCAGTGGGCAGCTGGGGTGGAAAACTTCATGAACAGGTGCCAGAATTGCTGGTCTCTCAGCTGCTCAGATGATATGGCCCTGCACCCCTCCTCCCCCACTGTTGGATGTTAACGGCTGCTGCTAAGTGAGCTGAAGGAAGCAGCCTAGCTTCTCAGCAGAGCTGGTAGCGGCCCTGAATCCCTGCACCACTACTTTCCCCCACCCAGTGCAGCCTGCTGCCAGATATTAATTATATTGCATTTTGTTACACAATACTTTGTTCATTCTTTTGAGGGTCTTTGGCCAGAAAAAAAAGGATAGGAATAAATATTAACACACAATAGCATAGCTACAAGGGAGGCCTGGATCTCTGCCTGCAGAAAGATTAATTCAACTTTTCCTTTTTGTCTGTAATTTTTGAGAACCTGGTATATATTGGGATCACACTCTAAATTAATTCTGGCATTCTCCACCTATGGCCTCAGATGCAAACAGCTGACAACTACTTTCATTCTGCATGTAAGTCAAGAAATCTGAGGGTAAATAAAATACCTTCAGTTGGTTCTCAAAAAGAGCTTGGGCTTCTTCCTTCATTGATTCTGGGAGCGGGGAAAGGGAAAAAAAATTACTCCATAATTTCAGACAGTCACAGATACCAGCCTCCCTCCCTAGCAGTGTCACAACTACTGCCCCTTCCCCACCAAGCCAGTCCGGTTACCTGAAAGCTCATATTTGTGGTGAAGATCTGCTTGTGAGGAATCTTCGCTTGCACTTGGAGCATGTGGGGAGGAAGTATCATCATCAGGGGGAAGCTAGAAAGAAAAGAATGGCCTAACATGAGCAACAGGACCAGCGTCCTACACCACTCAGCATTAAGTCATATTTTATACCATCAGGACTCTAAAGGCAGACAGCAATTGAACAACGCAACAGCTGCATCCACAGCAAAGCTCTGCATACCTGAGCAAGTGGCTCCCCAAGGATCTAACATATGGCTAAAACTGTGTATATGCTGTAGCCCCACGAGTACAAAGAATTGGAGAATGAAGTGTTCAGCTAACTGTGAATCCAGATTTCAATGATAAAGAAAGGGCGACTGCACAATATACATGGTGGGTAATGTCTTCCAAGTGACAGGGATAGTTGAAGAACCTTCCCGAGGGACTGGGGACGGGGATTCAGTACTCACTGCCACTCCCTTCTGGCTACCAAAACAAGAATACCCATAACCCCTGCCCCAATTTCAGCAATTTGCATAATCTATACATGCCAGATTTTTATTTGGGGTAAATCTAAGAATGCCCAAGCACAGATTTCAGAGAGTGAATACAGTTCGTTTGTCAAGTCAGTTTGGCTAACAAACAACTTTGCTTGTTGTTGTGCACTAAGCATAGGTCTGAAAAACAGCTTCAAGCTAGGGGCCTCCCTCTCTCCTCCCATACCTTATCTATCAACTGATTCCCCATTCATGTTATATCCAAGAAGCCTCTTCATCGATTTACCTCTGTCTTCATTGTGCCATGATCCATTTCAACCTTTGATGATTCCATCTCCATTTCAGAGCACTCCAGACCAGCAACCCGTGTCTCTTCATCTTCAGGGGCTTCACTTGTTCTGGTTGCTAGTGCTGAAGCTTCCTCAGGGCTCAGATGAATCTGTCCCTGCTCAGAAGGTTCCGTCTTTATTTCTGTTCCCAGATCCCCAATGCTCATCAGATCTCTGATCCCCTTAGCCTCCGATTCCTCACAGTCTGGTCTCTCCTGCTTTACAGTCACAGCCATTGGGGGGATCTGACTCTGCTTCTCGTGCTCCTGTTGGATTGGGTGCTCTCGTTGGAGTGGGTGCTCCCAGGGGTCGGTCAGTGACTGAGGATCCTCAATCTCATCGCAGAAAGCCTCTACTGCTGCTACATCCAGGACTTCAGAATGGTCGTCCACCTTTACCAACAGCGATACAGGCAACAATCAGAGGCCATGAGAACAATGGAGATGTAAAGAAAGCCCTTGCACTATCCCATCTATTAAACAGGCTAGGGTGCCAAACACAGGGAGGGAGTAGAGGTCTAGTTCACGTGTCGCATTAAAACAGTAATTTAAACAATATGAACGAGCAGCATGCTACTACACACTGCTAAAATTGTGGGTGCCTCATAACTCTCCAGTTGTGCTGAGCCAGGGTATACCCTGTAGTGTCACCTGAACCTGGCAAGGTTTAACCCTTGTTTAAAACAAATGAAGTTTATTTTAACTATGGTTTCATGTGATATGAGAGGCATGACCAAGCCTCTAGATAATTTTACCTTGTCCTCAATGATAGCTATGATGTCCCCAACAGTCTCGAAGTCCAGTTCTTCCCCTGTGTAGGAAACTGCAATGTCCATCTTCTCAGCCAGATCTAGGTCTTCCTTCCCATCCATGCTGTGGTCTTTGGAAGTCCCTACAGCACCAGATGCCCCAGAGCCCAGGCAATCTTTCTTGATGGAATCAATGATCATGGAAATCTCACTGCTGTCCATTGACACTGTCACAGTGTGAGGATCAGGCACTGCCTCCATGGAAACACAGGTGTTGGGCTGACTCACTGGACAAGAGTGACAAGTCAAGTGAAAGCCTGGCAGCTGCAGCAACCAGCAGCATGGGTCAGATCAAGAAAATCAAAACACATTCTACAGCCCCCAAATAAAGGCACATGCAGGCTGATGGCCCCTATTTCCCCCACCCTCCCAAATTATAAGAGTCAGAGCAAGAGCCATCTCTTAGCATCGGAGTCTAGCTCTATCCCTCTCACTAACTTCACCCCAGATCATCTTTCCTTATCAGTTCCTGCACCCTGCCTGAAACACAAGGGGGACTCTTCTCAACAACACTGGGCCTCTGGCACAATGAATCCCAAAATCAACCACCCGGCTACAGATTTTAGAGACACCCACAGCCCGCATCCACATTGACCTTCTACCGAACCCAAGAGGGAAAGTCTTCTGCAAGGCATGGACGGGCATACGAGTGCAAGGACGCACCTGTCGCTACACTTTCGGGAGTTGCAGCGGGTGGCACAGCAGCTGGTGCTTGTAGCGTGGGCACCATGACTAGAGTTGCCTGAGACACGGACTCTACAGGGGGAGGCAGGAGTTTGCCTGGAGGTTCACTGGCAACAGCAGAAAAGGAAGCAAGCGATGTGGTGAATTGCGCTGGACCAGCTTCTAAAAGGCGGGAAAGTGTAGGAGCACCTAACAAAAGTGTGAAGAAGGGGGAAAGCACATTAGCTAAGAAGCTACAGAATACTACAGAGCAAGCAATCTTTGGGCTCTTGACCTGCTCATGCCCACCAGGGTTGCACACGCCGACACAAGTCACAAAACGGACCACAGAGAGCTGTCCTGGGACTCACTTAGCAGGGCTCAGGAGCATATACAAGCAAGGATCACTGTGTGCTTTTAAAAGAGGAAGGGCAGCATTTTATACCACTAGAAAAAATCCAAATTTGGGGCAAAACAACATTTTCGTACACTGAACAAATCATAGGAGGTTTTCATAGCTTTCCCTTTATTTGCAAAACCTAAATTCAATTTTCAGTATTTAAAGGTGTGCATAATTCACAATATTTTGGTATAGATGAAATCGGATAGGGGAAGGAAGGGAGTCCGCAAAGTTTGGGCTGAGCAACAATGCCCAAGGGATAGCAGGATTCTGGAGCCATGGGAGCTAGTAAAGTATAAAAGGCCTTTCATGGAAGCTCAACACAAGTCTTCTGCTGAATCCGGAGTGTTTAGCAGACTTAGAGCCCAAATTTTTTTCCTCATAAGGTTTATCATTGCGAGAATGATCTTTTTTAAAAAAGGAGGAGGAGGACCAAGCTAGGAAGGCAATTCGGCATCAATCAAGATCTTATGTCATGTAGCAGAGCTGGAGCAGACAAAGTCTGATGCAGAACTCTGAAGCCAAGCCTGTATATGCACCATGTTAACAGTGCTCTGGAAATATTTGGACCAAGAGAAGGTGAATTCTGCAACCAGTATAGAATACATCACTTCCCCAACACCTGCATTTTCCTCGGGAATTACACTTTTAACATTGTTTTAAAATGGGCCAGAAAACTACTTTTTTAAAAAAAGTTGAGATTCTCAGGGTACTTTGTGCTGCACTTGGCACCAATCTTTATGTTTGTATTATCCTTTTGCATCTACAAGGGGTGAGAAATTGGATCACACTGGAGAGCTGGATCCAAAAGTGGCTGAGCCTCCTTGGGTTAATTAGGTGATGTCGTAGGACATTATGTGACAAACTTCAAACCCCGGCTCCAACGGAAGATTCAGGAATATATTCACACTTTTTCTCCTCTTATTATTATTATTAAACTTTTCCTGCTTGAACTTTCCTGCACCTGATGCCATAAGATGTCAAAACAAGGGAAAAAATATTATTTATTAAATCTGTATACCTGTAGATCTCAACCTAGTGGGCTAACTGCTGAGGTTGTGGATGTAATTAGGTTCCCCACCACCAGCCTACTGCTAGGTGCTTAACAATGAGGGCAGGGGAAAGATAGGGAAGGAGGGAGGAAAGGGGGAGCAAGGGAAAAGGACATACTATGGCTCAGATAAAAGTTTCAAGCTATCAGTTAAATACATACAAAAGTGCATTAAAAAATTCCTTCCAGTAGCACCTTAAAGACCAACTAAGTTTGTTCTTGGTATGAGCTTTTGTGTACATGCACGCTTCTTCAGATACCATGCACACGAAAGCTCATACCAAGAACAAACATACCAAAAGAATGGAGGAAGTGGAAAGGAACATTAAGCTAAACATGAGATTAAGGGGAAGTAAGCGAACAAAGTGATTTAAGGAAGAGAATCAAGGCAATAACATTCATAACACGAAGTAACATGATCAAACATCACACAAAGCCCCGACACATACAAGCAAAGCTTTGACTAAAGGCTTTGCCATGCAAATTACATATTTGGTCTTCCAAGGTCTCAGCTTTCATAGAATATGTTCTTGATTTATTCACATTATTTGAAACAGGACTCTCAAACCCCCTGCTGTTCTCAACACAAATGGCAGACCAGAAATTACACACTGTAGCAGTGGATTTCTTCTGAAGCCCCTTCCAACTCTAGGATACTAATGCAGAAGAGAGAAAAACACAACAATAGCAGAATAGGCCTACCTGAAGCAGCAGGAGATGCAGGAACCGTAGTTGAAGCTGACTGCATTTCTCCACTGTGCAGCCCCGGAAGAACCCCTCCCACTTCCAGGAGGAGACCTGAGCTGCTTGTGTGACCAGAAACTACTGTCATGTCGCTCTCACCCACCTGCCAAAGGATATTCACATACTAAAAACCAATACACAGACTGTCCCGCTGCTATCCACATACAACAAGGTCTTGCCTGTACTACCAATAAAACTAACTCAGGTTCTTGCAGCTGGCTCCGCTGAGATGCTCCAGCTGCTCCCGTGTAGCATTTAAGCAAGGAGCCAGCAACATGGATAAAGTCAATCAAGTAAATAAAGTCAATCAAGTACAGAGGCAAGGAAAATCCAAAACAAAAAACTCCCTCATTCTCATCCAAAGAAATAACACTCTGCTTCTCATCCATGACTAGAAATTCAGGTTAGCTTGGCTTAATTTGTTAGAAATGCCAGACAGGAAAGATCAGCTCAAAAAGGAGAAAATTGTAGAGTTTTCCTTGGAAACATAAGACAGATTTTTTTCCAAGCCCACCTCCCCAATATAATCAATGCTAAAAACATAAAATGAAACACTATGTATTAAAAAGTCACAGGAGAGAAGGAAAAAAATAACCAAGGTGTATATGAAGCAAACAAAGACTACATTGCATAGATGGTCACACACATCCCAGATGACCTTACTCATATGAAGGGATCCCCATATGGCTGCAAATCTACCCATTCCACATAGTGTCCATTCCACCTGCCCATGCACACTCACCAGTGGTGAGAGAAGACAGACTTTATGAGACAGATGGGAAAGCTGTGGCCCTCTGGAGATTATTGGACTAGAATGCCCATCAGCCCAAACCCAACTGGTCATGTGCCTGGGACTGATGTGGGTTGGAGTCCAACATGTGGAGGGCTACAGTTTCTTCACACACCCCTGCTCTTTGGGGATCCCGCCACATGCAGGCAGTGAACAAGCTCTAAATATATTAAGAGAGCAAAACAAAATACATTATGGCTGCCATCTCATACACACTTACCTGGGTGCATGGGATTGCAATGCAAAACATCCAAATTATTGTGTAATTGTGTGTGGTTGCCTAAAGTTCTTGCACTAAATCATGTCTATTTGACATTAATGTTGTAAACCATCTAAAAGTGTTTTTAGTTCGGGTAAATGATACATAATTTCTGTTAAATAAAATAGTTTCTCTTTCTCTGCATGTGTACGCACGTACACACACACACACAGAGTTTTAATTTCACTGTATGCAGCTTGGTTGCCTCCTTCTCCTCTTTTGTATGCTCAATGTTTACTTAAAATATTTTTATCCCACCTCCCTCATACTTCGAGGTGATTTACAACATATTTAGGACTAAATTATTAAACAAACCACACTAAAAATAAGTCCAGTGAGTGATCAGGAAGCAGTTAATGTTGAAGCACTGGAGGCTAACCATTGTGGTTCTGATCAAATACCTTGGATGAGAAATCACTGGGAGCCCCGTGTTAGAACAAGATATTAAGTATAATAAATATTTTTTTAAAGAAACAACCAATCACCATTAAGAACAATTAATCTTTTAAAAAGCAATAAAAATCCCAACCAATCTGCAACTGCATTTCCTTAATACGGCTGTGTATGGTCTTCAACCCTGTATACTCATGAACTAAAAATTCCCAGTTCAAATGCCATCTTAGCATTATGAACTCACTTGGTAGCATTAGGACAGTCACTCTCCCCCACAGCTGTAACATGCAGATAATAATACTGGCCTGCCATATAGGGTTATCATATAAATGACTACGATGCTGCATGCATAGTGCTTTGTGGAGCTTGGAAAATTTGCTATATAGCAGCCAAAATTAACATGTGGCATTTAAGTCCTATCTAAGCTTCCCCCTTTGCTCAAACAAAAATGTTTGGGCCTTTTGCCCTTTCCAGTGAAAGTCAGTCACAGAGATTCACCAGGACTATTGCATATGTAAGCAGGGAACTCCATACCAGCCTGGGGCTTGTGGGCAGGAGGCTGCCCTTCTTCAGCAGCTCTGAAAGCAGAGGAGAAGGAGGCGGAGTTGCTTTCTGTCCTAGCATCTTTTTCTGGGCTGAATCATCTGTGACTGGGGTCATGGGGGCATCCAGGGAGGTGGAGCCCATAGGGGTGTCAGGGATCCCAATGAAGGAGGCAACTGGGGTGCTGGGCAATGTCCCTGGAGTTACCTGAGAAAGAGAAAAACCACACTGTTCAATGCCACATCCTCATCATCCTGACAAGTCCCAATCACCCCTCCCACCGGGGCCAATGACCAAGCATACCCCAAGCACCTCCTCCATCACTCTTGCTCCCCTCAGCCCTTTGTGTACCTCCACCTTTTCAGACCTACACTAGCAGTTACCACCAAAGTGCATTTCAACCTTTTGTCACACAGCACAAAGCAGGCTTTGTTCTCTGGAAAAGGTTGCATGCAAGCTATCAACATTATAAAAGAAAAAAAAGGGGGGGCAAGAAGTCTGGGAAAACTGCAGAGAGACCTATAGGGTCTCAATGGTTTCTCATTCTTGCCATATCCTTACCCCTGGACTAGCCTCTTCCAACGTGGGTTGAGATAAGTCACCCAGACTGTAGTCTGCTCCTGGTGAGGTTGAGCCTGCAGGAGAACGGACCATAATTCCTGGAGGTCTTCGTGATGTGTTCTTAACTGCCTGACGAGCTGGAAAATGCCGAAAATTCAGTCAAGAAGTTCAAAGAATCACCTTGATAAATAAGAAATCTCAGCACAAGATGTAATGATCCCCAAAACACCATCACAAACATTATTGGTGCTAATGAATTCCTGCCGTTTCTCCCAGCATAAAGAATCAGAATATGTAACTGGTAGCAAATTCTTCCTCAGTGGCTTATCCATCACTAATCCAGCAGCTTTCTTACTTCATCTCTTTTTCTCTTAGAAGAATCTCTCTGGCATTTTGCCTTCCCTCAGGATTCTTGCACCATAACCTGGCATCTAATACTGAGAACAGTCTTTGAAGAAGGGAGAGGCTTCTGAAAATCATACACTGTCTTCCACTTCACAAAGGAAAGACTGAGGAAATCAGGCTGACCCAATCCATCTACCTGTAGACCTCTTTCTTCCTCTCAGCTCAGTTGCACCACTAAACATGTTCACCTCCAGGAGTTTGGTTCTATGGGATCATAAACTGGCTTCCAACTAACCTTGATAAGCAGCATCTGTAGCCTTTCTCTTCACTTCTGCCTCCTCCTCTTCCATTCTTTTCTTCCTGAAAAAAATAACCAAGTTCAATGTTACACTAGGCTATTGGGTACAAAATGGAGGTGCTTCCCATGGATGTGTTAGACAGATATCCCACGGTCCCTAATATAATAAGTAACTGCTCACAATTAAGCCCTGAGACAGGCTTTTCTGCCAAGACCTTAAAAATGTCAAGCCAGATATCAGGACCATTCCCCAAGAATGCCCTCAAAGCTCTACTTCAAAACCCACAAGGCCTTGCAAGCCATGGGATGAGGGAGAGAAAGTGAGCAAATGCTACAAAGCTTGGGCAATTACACCACATGGGGTAATGATGCCATAAAGCCAAGAAGGGTCAAGTTCAATCATTTCGTTGCAATGCTAAGAACTAAATCTGAGAGCTCGGATATGAAGTCCCAGAAAGAAAGAAAAGCTGTAGCAGGGAAATAATAAGATAACCCACACCACAATGTCATTGCACAGTTCCTCCAGCCTATGGTCCATGTGCCCTGCCTGGATCAGTTCTGCATCCCTCTTCAGTTGCCTGTAGAGACAACACAAATAGGTTTGATCCACGTTATCATTATTCACATGCCCTGAAGCAACCAGGGTTTTCAAGAGCTCCAGACTCCAAAAAATCTGATAGGTACCTGTACTTTTCCTGTGTCTCCTTAATCATTTTCTTTAACTCCTCAACCCGTTCTGCTGTCAGTTTTCTCACAATTACATCTTCCACAGTTTCTACCACTTCTCCCTTCTCACCACGCTTTCTTCTACACAAAAAAGGAGAAAACAATCTAGCAACCAGTAATGGCGTTCAATCTTCCCATATACAGCACATTTTGCCCTCACATATCCCACCTTATTCTTCCTTGTTCCAATTATCTCTTTCCCACTTTTGCTATTCTGCACCTCAGTGGAAATGCAATCTTAAAAAGATCACTACAGCCTAAGTATCAGCCAACCACTTTGGAAATTTGTATGGGAAATTGCAAGAAGCCTACCTTCCCAAACATTGAACATTATATGATTTATAGGGACTGAAACACAAATAAACAGAACAAATGATTCAGTCGCAAGACACAATAACATATGAAAAAGTGCTTGGCTTCTAAAGCTGAGTGACTTTTGCAGATTTAAACATCCTACTGCTCTTTCCCGGGGAATGATGTCAAACTGACCTCCAAGTAAAGCACAGGTTACAAAAATATGAGAAAGACATCTACGCCCCAAACCAGAATGCAGCATTCTGGAGGTGGGCAGGAGAGCCTGAGCTAATCCAGAATCCACTGGATTCCAAGCTGGCCTCATTGCTGTCATTTGATGGCAATGGGCTTGATTGCTCCGGCAGCATTCTGTCTGCCCCCCACCTGGCCAGCATGAGCTATGGGTCTGGATGGAGCTAGATGAGACTGTGGCTGTGCCCTTCTTTCATGTTTTGTGACTGCCCAGCCAGGGTTTGGATTGTTCTGCCAGTGCATTATCTTTCTTTGTAACCAAATAATTTAGCTTAGGGTAAAGTATGAAAGTTACTATAATTTCTGGGAGCCAGACTTAAAAAGAAAGATGGTCAGGAAGCAGCCTTTCAGGTACTTTTGTATGCTGTGTTCAAACTGTCATTCCTCTTCAGTTCTCAAATAGTCTATAACGCAGTAGTTTACCATTACACGGTATGTGCAATGTGAAGTCCTGTCCTGTCCTGCCCTGTCCCACCCCACTCAAAGAGGTGGTTTGGTCTTTGAACTCACTTTGGGGTTTCTGTGGTCTCCAGAAGCTCAGAATATTGTGACGCACAATGCTAAAAAAAAGATAATAAAAGTGCATACAGATTTCAGAAGATAAATCACAACAAACAACAGTACGAATCTGAGTTGAGACAAAAACTTGGGGTAATTTATATAACACACATTCCACATATTAAAGCTGTTTCCAGATATGTGGGCTAGGAAGTATACTTTCCTGGCAAACAATTTTAAACGTGTTTTCCGCATTTAACATGTGATAGATCCTTACAGGGAGTCCCCTGAACAGGTATTCCCCATAGGTGAAATGAAAGCCCATTATGATGTGAAATTTAAGCACCTTACCTTTTGGGAAAACCAATCAGGTGGGCGGCCTGGCTCTGCAAAGGGTTTGATGGCTCTGCTGACAGAAACCCTAGGGAAAAAGAAGAAAGTTTCAAGATCTTCCCTCCTTTGCTGGGCAAATATAGTGGGGAAGGTTTGGTCACCAGTTGATTGGACTGGGGAAACTTTGACCCACAGACAATACAATGCTTTCTGAAAATGACTATGTTACATTGTGCCCCATAACTAGAGCTCATTTTAATTAACGCTCCTCCCCCACATTGTGGTAGTCAGGAGGCCTATGTGAAGGTCCACAAAAATTGGGGGAAACTTCCTTCATCCCTCCCTTCTTTTCAGAAAAAAATAGGAGGTCTATTCCACACACACACCCTGCCAAATCTCCTATGCTCTTCTGTGTTAGTATAACTTAGAAAAAATGGGTGAAATTGCACTAAGTGCTTGGGCCATGTTTTGAGAACCCCATCTCCCACATCTGGATTTTGTCTAAAGAAAAACCCAGCAACAAGTGGGTGGTTAGAAACAGTCAAAGGTCAAAGGCCTATAGCACCTCCCCTTTCTCTAGGAATGTGTGTATGTGCAGTGGTAGTTATAAAGCCAAGGCTGGATTCAGCAGCATTTCCATGAGTGTGAGCTTTTATCATCTTGGTGGATGTCACATGCTGTATGGTAAAGTATAGCCTTCTGGCGGTTCCCTCATTGCGAGAAGCAAAGCTACAGGGAACCAGGCAGAGGGTCTTCTCGGTAGTGGCGCCTGCCCTGTGGAACGCCCTCCCATCAGAGGCCAAAGAGATAAACAACTACCTGGCATTTAGAAGACAACTGAAGGCTGTTCAGGGAAGTTTTTAATGTGTGACATTTTGATGTATTTTTAATCTTTGTTGGAAGCTGCCCAGAGTGGCTTCCAATTATTATTATTATTCAATTATGTTCCAAGGCATAGCAGGAACTGTATTTAGCAACAGTTTTTATGTAGCCAACAGTTATATCCGTTTCTTACCAGTTTTGGTCTCCACTCCGCATGACTGAAGAAGCCAAGCAAAGTTTTTCCCGGATAGACCATGGCTCTGTAGGCCCAGCACTCAGCAACTTGTGCTCTGATGTGGAAAAAGATAAACATTACGGTGTTGCAACCTGCCCACACAGTTAAAAAGAACCCTCAAACTAAAATTAAATCTATCTCATGCTGCTTTTAAAAGTTTGGTTTTCAAGCCCCTACACCCTCCATGCCCCACCACAAAACAGCCACACTAAAAGTCAACTCAATGAAAAGTCTACTGGTAACTCAGTGGCAGAGAATCTATGTTGCATGCAAAAAGTCACAGGGTCAATTTCCTGTTAACCTCAGGAAACATTTCCATCTGAAATCCTGAAGAGGTGCCTTCACTTAGTGGTAGGGAAGATTCCTGTCTGAAGCCCTGGAAAATCACTGCCAGTCAGTATGAACAATAAATAAGCCGTTTGTCTGGCTAAGCATAAGCCCCTTTACTGCCTCCTATGCCGTTATTCCCGGGTACCTCAGCTAAGGAGAAAACTGACCTGTCATCGGAGGCCTTTTAGACAAGCCACCTCCCAACCAACCCTTCTTAAAGTCATGTTAAAAGTTGCCTGACACAACAAACGAAGTTTCGCTCAACCAAGAAACAGGCATCCTTCTCTAGGTTTTAGCTCCCCTCTCCGCGCCACGTCCCTCCTTCCCCAAAGAAAGACCCCCACTCACTACCCGTCCCCGCCGCCATCTTCCCGAAGACGCGAACAAGCGCGATGCTTGCTGGGAAACCTGCTCCGAGGAGTAAGGCGAGGGCGGCGCTTATTCCTCAAAGTCGCTTTTCTATTGGATGATGGCAGAGCCGGCCGACCAATGGGGTGACCGGAAACAAGGTATTTTCCTCCCTATGAGCTCTATGGTTGCCTTCCCAGAGTTCCTTGCTCTGGGAGGGTTAAGAACGGAAGTGGCCGCACGTGGGTCCGCTTTCTTTCGGCGGCAAAGATGGGCAAAGCCAAGCACCAGGAGTCGAGGGAAGAGCCGGAGCCCGAGGCGACCCCGGAGAAGTCATACCACGAGCTGGTGGAGAACGTGAACGCCATCGCGCGGCCTCTGGCCTCCCGCAAGTTGACGCGCAAGCTGTACAAGTGCATCAAGAAAGGTGCGCGTGCAGGACGGGGAGGGGAAGGGAAGGAGGGCAGTCCGGCTTTCGCGGGCGGTGGGGGCTCAGTCCAATAACCCTTGCTGGAAACTCTCCCGTTTGACTTGCAGCATCGAAGCAGAAGCAGATCCGGCGTGGGGTGAAAGAGGTCCAGAAATTCATCAACAAAGGCGAGAAGGGGTAAGAACTCCGCGCCGTTGCGACGCAATGTGCCTTCTTTCGCTCTCCGTGCCGCTGCCTGACGCTAGCAGTTCAGGTCTTGAATTCGGAGCCAGTCTGGTTCGCCAGGTCTGGTCCCTACTCTCGCCGTGTTAGGAAATCCTCTGTCTGTCTGTCTGTCTATCGGAGAGAGATATACACACGCAGTTATGTGTTGTTTAGACACACACACACAAAGCTTTGGAATCAGTAGATGACATTTTCTGAAATGTTCAGGGTCGCAAGCTTTCAAATAATCCTCAACTAGTTTATAATCCTGTGATTCTGTTGGTGCAAGAGACAAAGGGACTGAAGGGACTCTGCTTTTAGTGCAGTCTTTTTCAAACTGGTGCCTTCCAGATATTTTGGCTACAGCTCAGGACCCCAGCCAGCACAGCTGATGGGAGTTGTAGTCCACAACACCTGAAGGGCACCTGATTGGCGAAGGCTGTGCTAATACAAGGGTGGGGAACCTTTATATTCCATCTCCTCTTAGTCACAGCTAGCATAGCTAATTTTCAGGGATTATCAGATTTGTAACGTTTGAAGGCCTTCATCCTTGAAGGCATCATCACCAGAGAAACAATCTGGTTGTGTGTGAGAATGCGTAAGGGTGTCTTGCATGCAAATGAGTATACTTTGCCCAGCAAAAACAGATTTTAACCCTTTTCATCAGACCTCGTTTTCAGTTGGCTCTGCATAGTAAGTTTTTTGCCTTGCATGGACCTACTTGCCTCAGTGAGCTATTTCACTTGCTCCCTTATGTGTGTACATGCATGCTTGAAATCTCTTATTTGCGCAAATGATGACTGCAGAGATGAAGCACAATTTGATACGTATACACAGGATTATACCTGTATTACAATATCAAATATTTGGAAAGATTCATAATATATCTGTTTTAATGTGTTTGTTGTCTTCTCTACTTGCATTGCTCTGGTCTTATTTTTGTTGCTGATGCTGCATTGTCTGTCTCTCTTAGGATCACAGTTCTTGCAGGAGACACACTTCCTATTGATGTCTATTGCCACATTCCCATCATGTGTGAAGACAGGAGCCTTCCATATGTCTACATCCCTTCCAAAACGGTAATGTAGGGTGGGGAAGTAGAAGGAGGCTTCCATTTCTTGTAGAATTTTTATTCTTCACCATAGACCTGCATCCTGATAAGGAACAGAAATCTTGGTTATTCTAGAAGAGCAGTTTCATGCAGCTGGCATTTATATAATTTCTCCATGTGAATTGGCACAAGGTCCGTTTGCTGCTTAAAGTAAAAAAGATAAACTTGTATGTGAATTAGGAAACTGAATGCTGCTTTCCTATTTTTTTTCTTTCAGGACTTGGGAGCAGCTGCAGGTTCAAAGCGACCAACGTGTGTTATCATGATCAAGCCCCATGAGGAATATCAGGAAGCCTATGATGAGTGTATGGAAGAGGTGGAGGCTCTTCCCCTCCCTCTGTGAAGAACATCAGTAAGAGATGCTACTAAGACTGACAAACAGGCACTTGCCTGGGCAGTAGCTTGACCCTGATTTTAGAGGAGCCGTGCAAGGAAGAGAATACTGCAGTTGACACTGTCACCAGCCCTGTGGCTCATAGCAGCTTCAAGTGCCAGATATTAAGCAACTGATTTAGAAAGAAGTTACTGACTTGTCTTGCAGCAAGGGAAGTTTGTGAAGCTTGGGGGGGGGGAGGCGGAGAAATTAAACTCATTAAAACACTTGTAATGTTGTGTAGTGTCTATTACAACACTATTTACCCCTACATACCACAACTTATCCTTGACAAGGTGAAGTGTTCACCAACTTTTACATTCTTCCACTTGAAGTAGATACATAAATGTTTTTTAAATTTAATGTGTAAGCTGATCAATCCACATATGGTAGAGAAACTGCAATATCCCTGTTTTGGCAGGGCAGGTGGTGGCAGTGGGTGTTGTTTTCTCCCTTCAGCAGTGTCTGTCCCATTTATTTCAGTGTGAGAACTGGCATAGTTTGTTCCCCTGGGCTGGGGCAACAGGAGAACTTTGGGGCTTCGCTCTTCTCCCTTTTAAACATCCTTGGACTTTTAAAAGAAGCACCACCTGTGGAACTTTTCAGTCTCCTGAGAGGAGGATCTCAAGGTCAGCTTCTCTGCCCTTGAGAGATGCCCCCTACCTCAAAAGAAATAGCACCTCTGAGATGCCCTTCCAGGGACCATAGAAGTGTAGCCTTAGTTAGCCTCCAGCTATTTCCCTTCTCCAGTCTTGTGTAATCTAGACCACTGTGGTGTAGTGTTGGACTAGGGCCTGGGAGTTCAGAGTTCAAATCCCCACTTGCCATGAAGTTCACTGAGTGACCTTGGACTAGTAGTCACTGCCATCAGGCTAATCTACCTCATAAGGTTGTTGTGTTTATGGGGAGGGAAAGCCATGTATGCCACCTCAAGCGCCTTAGAGGAAAGGTGGGATATATATTTACCGTATTTTCTGCTCTATAGGACACACTTTTTCCCCCTCCAAAAATTAAGGGGAAATATGTGGAGTGAGTGCAGGCTCCTTGGCTTCAGCGATAGCAACGCAAAGCCTCCAAAGCGCAGAGGGAGCCGCCTGAAGCCTTTGGAGTGCAGCGGGAACTTGTACTGCGCTCCAAAGGCTTCGGGTTCCTTTTGCTGAAGCTGAGAGATCAAGACTCTCCTGGCTTCAGCAGAGAGGGAGAGCTGCGCAGCACCCCTTCAGCCAAGCGGGAGGAGAAATGGAAGGGGCTCCGTTTCTCCTGCCGCTTTGCTGAAGGGGTGCTGAGCAGAGAGGGGGAGATTTTTTTCTTGTTCTCCCCCTCTAAAACAAGGTGCGTCCTATGGTGTGAAAAATACGGTAATAAAATAAAAATACAAGTAAACACAGAATGCATGAAGGGAGATAGACAGTTCCGATAAGTCCAGCGGCAAGGGCCTTCTGGTGGTTCCCTCGCTGCAAGAAGCCAAGTTACAGGGAACCAGGCAGAGGGCCTTCTCGGTAGTGGCACCTGCCCTGTGGAATGCCCACCCACCAGATATCAAAGAGAAAAACATCTACCAGACTTTTAGAAGACATCTGAAGGCAGCCCTGTTTAGGGAAGCCTTTAATGTGACGGACTGTTGTATTTTAATATTTTGTTGGAAGCCACCCAGAGTGAATGGGGAAACCCAGCCAGATGGGTGGGATATAAATAATAATAAATTATTATTATTATTACTACTACTACTACTACACTTGTGTAAGAGTTTTGCTCTGCTGGGAGACTTTAAAAGCAATATTGTCAAGAACGTGTCTACTTTAAGGAAAATGTTTCTTTTTTGTTCTAAATATATCAACACCAAAAACCATACACAAGTTTGCTGAAAAGAAATTTATTTAGCTGTATTTCCATGCCATCCATCTCTATCCTGGGTTTAACAGTTCCTGGTGCCTCGGAGGAAGAAAAACTAAGAATACATGCAGTGTGGCATCATAAAAGTATCTTTAAACATCTCTCTCCAGGCTAGTGCAGATCTTCACATCCACTGTTATTCCAGACTGATACTCCAAACTACTGCATTTTTTTTAACAACAACAAAAATCTAATTAAAGTGCAACTTGTAGGCACCAACTCCTGCACCTACAGCTTTAAACTATTTACCCTCACCGTTCTAATAAAAATGGGCTCAGCTTTCAAAGCTAAGTTCAGACTTCAAGCAACACAGATTTAAACTCTGCCAGTTGTTTTAATATTACTTTCGGGTCTCATTCCAAGGGAGTTCAAATCTCTAAATCAGATTCAAGATCCCTGTTAATTATCCATACCCCCATTCTCCCATATTACAGAGCATTTTTAGGACCATTACCTAAAATAGTTCACCTAGTCAAGTTCTGATGTGTATCTGTAACCTTAATGAGTACTTGCAAATGCTGTGAATTGTCAGCAACAGGGGAAAGGATTACTTCAAATTTCTTGAATAAAATAGACTGTATACCTACATTTAAAGATGTCTCAATGATAGTTACTATTCTACCAGCTTTCTCAACCTGCACAAAGTCATGGTACTTTCTCCATTTTCTACTCCTTCACAATAGATAAAGCAGCTTAGCTAGGCTTTCTAACACTCAAAAGCAGCAAGCTGCTATCATGTACCTGTCATAAAGTATGAATTTCTTCAATACAGTGCTGTCCCAGTTTTTCACTTGTGTTATTTTCATTAGGGAACAATACACCTTATTACTTATCCCTTGTTTTTTGAAGAGCTACACTGTGTATTAGTACACAGAGGGCCCAAACTCCACCTTTGTTGATTCAAATATTTTCACCATTGCATTTCCAACCTATTTTAAACTTTTCTTCAAAATAGCAGTAAGCCAAGTTTCCAGCATACTTCTCCCAACTTAAATTCCATCCTTCCCATTGTCAAAAGCACATATTGGGCAGTGGGAAGAGAAAGGCAGCTCTAAGACTCCCCCCCCCCCGCAAACTGATGGATTGAAACAGAAAAAAAGACCTAGATTTATCTTGAAGTGTTTTAAAAATAGCAACAGCTCTCTGTGTACTATTTGTGATACACGCTGTATCTCAACAAGCAGAGCTATGCATGGGGAGAGTGTAAACCATCTTGCTAGGAAGGATCACTGCCAGTTAACGCTCCCAGGAAGAATCCTAGGAAGTTGTATGTTGCGAGGAGTACAGAATAATGTGGCTTGGCTTACAGTAGACATAAGATTGCTCTCCTCTGGCCCAGTGAGCTACAGTCAGTTCCCAGCGTGTAGCAGCTAATACTGTTCACAGCAGAAGACCATTCCTGCCAGCATATGCCACCTTCCATCAAGCATTATCCCAATAGCCTATTTTCACCAGAACATCTCCAAGGCATGCCATTATCAAAAGATTAGGCGTTTTCCATCAGCTGGGCTCTGCTCCATGGGACAATATGGACACTTCAGCCTGCACAAAGAAAGATCAGAATCAAAACAAGGCCTTAGAATTCTCATTGGCAAGTAGTCCTACCAGACCACTAAATCAGATAAGCAGGAAGGTGACCCAGACCCATACTTCCAGTAGACCAATAGCAAGTCCTGGTGTTTGGTCCACTACCTCACTCTCTTCTCTGCCCTGTTAACAAGTCTGATTTGGCCTTGGGCTTGCCAGTTACCAAGAAACTACAAGGAGCAGTGCTAAGGTCCCCCTTACTGTAGCAACTGCAGTATGACCTAGTTACCCAGCAGAGGGCAGCAGACACAGTGAAACCAACATGTAGTCCCAAAAAATAAAATGGTAGTGAGAAACTGCTTCAAGATGAAAGGGACTTCCTGGACCTACCATATTTTTCGCTCTATAAGATGCACCCAACCATAAGATGCACCTAGTTTTTAGAGGAGGGAAACAATAAACATGAAAGCAACACAAACCCTCTTGAGCGAAGAGGCAGGAGCGTTCCCGCTGTGCCCAAGAGGGTTTGCGTGCCTATCCCTCACTGTTCTGGCTTCGGGGATAACTGCACAGCTTGCATTCATTCCATAAGATGCACACACATTTCCCCTTACTTTTTAGGAGGGAAAAAGTGCATCTTATAGAGTGAAAAATACGGTACATGGAAAGGAGATGTGTGGGGAATCTAATCCTGTAGGGGTGACAACAGCATTTCACAGGTAGGAGACCCTGGATACTTCAATTTTTCAGGCAAGAGTTCATCATCCACAGTCTCCCAGAATGGAGGAAAGTAACAACAGTTTGTGAAAACCACTCACTTCCCTCCATTGATGAGCTTGTTAAGGGCATCTCGAGAAATAACATGCCCACAGATGAGCTTGATAGGTGGGTTAGAATCAGTTGTCTGCTGTCGCAAAATGGGACATGCAAAGACCGAGTGGTACCAGCATTTCATCCCAAGCTCAATTTCAATCTGATAAAACAAGCAGAAAATAATTAGGCCCATGACCTGGTTGTTACAGTTAACTCTCTTTCACAAAAATATCCCCACCCTGCAGCCCCTGAATGGGCCAGGCACTCACAGGCAGCTCATCTTTGTGGCTCCAGACACCCGTGCACTGTCTCTGCTCAATCACAGCCTTGATGTTCATCAGCACTGGCAGTGCTACACATCCTGCAGCAAAGCTGCCGAGAGAGAAGGAGGGAGGAGATAGCTCAGCACTGCTCAATCCACCGCCAGTCCCACCCATAACAAGCTTTACCTGACACTCAGAGGTGACTCCACCGAGAGACCTAACAGGGCACAGGCATCACGAGTGAATATCTCACAAATCTCAGTCCACTGACTCTCATCCAGAAGATGCCTATATGGAGAATTCTTAAGGCCCAAACGCAGGTACACCAGGCTGCCCATCATCACCTGGATCTCTGCAGATGACAAATACAGGAAGCAGCACTCAGGTAAACATACTTTTACTAACGGGGCTGGCCTGTTATGGAACCAGTTATTGGGAAATGGTTGATACCTATGACAATGACCAGGCTGAGTCAACAACTCCCAAGACTTCCCCTACTAAAAAGGGAAACTCCAAACACTTTGAAGCAACAAAATAGGAGCCCATTCTATTGGGTGCGGCAAGGCCCAGAGAAACAGCCTAAAGGCAAGAAAGCTCCTCCCAAGGAACAAGTAGCAGAGTAGGCTTCTGGAAACAGCCTCACCTTGCTGATGCAGGTGAGCAAAGGGCTGGAAATGGCGTGCGTAGCTCAGGGCCTCTAGCTCCTTGCCTGGACCGCCAGCAAGGAGCCTGATGAAGTGGAGTCGATGCAGCCGGAACTCCAGATTGCTGTTCATTTCTGCCAGCTGCTGTCGGTGGAAGACTGCCCAACTGAGCAAGAGACAACACTGCTCAATGCCATCATCTACATATAAAGCTGCCCTTAGAGTGGGTGCTGCTCCAATCCAAGGTACATATTTGTGGACGACCTGGTCTGAGGCAGGTTGCAGCAGCATGCTGTGAGCTTACAAATTCAGGTATCTTATTACAGGAATACCCTGGCCTTGTGTAGAAGATAATGAGTGAAAACAAAACAAGCAGAACTTCTCAGTGCTTGTTGGAAGAGAAAAGATGGCAGACCCATAGAGTGGATAGGCTCACTGATAATGAGGAGTGTGGTTCCCCCAATAGCCCTTGCCATAGGCCCTACTTCAAAATCATTCTGCTAGGACTCTGTTTCCTCTCCCACTGTACTTCCTAAGAGGGGAAACAGAATATAGCTCATCATTCTTACCTCAGAGCAGGCTCCAGATCCTGTTTGTGCAGAGCTTCCAATATGCTGTTAAGTTCCAGGAATGGCTTTTTAAAGTCTACATCCACATTCACAGTGGATTCCTGTGGAAGGGCAAGCCAAATTAGAACAAGGCTCAAGGTAAGATATATATTCCCAGAGGGAAGCTGTCAAGTACATATCCATCCTCTGCAGGTTGGATAGAACAGGCAGCAGAATAGGCAGCTTGTTGTACTTTGCAGTGGAACTGGCTGGCAGGTTCAGGCTTCTGATCCTCCTGCATTTGTAAGCAAGAAACAGAGACCTTTCCTGGCACATCTCAATGGCCAATACCAAGAAGCGCCATAGCACAATGTAGAGATACAACTATCGGTTCCCATACACCATGCAAATAACATTTGCATTTCCAACTCCTCAAACCCCTGTACCTGACACAGTTCCTCTGCCACTCCCAGCATCCCTTGTTGGTAGAGGTGCTCTATGATGGCCAACACCAGGATCTGCTTCTCTTGAGACTCCCAGACCATAGCAGGAACAATGCCACACAAATCAGCATCAAAATGCTGGAACAGAACAAGGAGTCAGTCATTCAAAAGCACTAAAGAAAGCCCCAGACCAAATAATATTCCAAATCCCAGAACAATAAGTGGCTTTCCATCAGCACTGAGTACAATACAGTGGTGCCCCGCAAGACGAACGCCTCGCAAGACGGAAAACCCGCTAGACAAGAGGTTTTGGATGCGCTTCGCAAAACGAATTTCCCTATGGGCTTGCTTCGCAAGACAAAAATGTCTTGCGAGTTCCTGCGAGTTTTTTCCCCTTTCCCCCCCCCCTTTTCCTAAGCCGCTAAGCCGCTTATCAGCTGATCCGCTGATAAGCTGCTTAACAGCTGATCGCTAAAAGCCACTAAACCGCTAATAGCGCTAATCCGCTAAGCTGTCAATGGGCTTGCTTCGCAAGACAAAAAAACCGCTATACAAAGAGCCTCACGGAACGGATTAATTTTGTCTTGCGAGGCACCACTGTACTAGCTGTCATCCCATATCACTATGAATTTGGCAGTAGCTACAGACAGGTAGAGAAGTATATTGAAGTTTTGGACATAGTAGTGGCAGCCATATTACACCCCATGCAAGTCTTTTTTTCAAATTCAGGGGCATTCTTGTCAGTAACTTGTTTCCAGTAATTTAAACAGTCTAAGAGAAAAGACGACAGGCAAGCAACAGAGCTTAGGAACCTCAATAAAGCTTGTAGATCACGGATGCGGCCCTCAACCTAATTTCATTCTGGTGGCAAGGAGAAAAAGGGAGTGTCCTGCCCAGCACTATCATCATGTAGCCCCCCCACAGACTATCCATGAGGAAACTATCAACAGAAAAAGCCCTACTCTTGTTGTTTATGAACATCATCAACCCGGAACTGAGGCTGAATTCAGAGCAAGGAATTGGATAGGTAGAAAGGCTTGTTGTGTGCTGGAGAAATGTGGATGCTCTTGATTTAATAGCAAAAGGAAAGCACATGGGTTAAGTCTTCCTCTCCATAGATACTGATGGAGAGGGACCCTAGGCCCAATCCTCAATTGAGGCAGGAGAACTTCCTTCAATTTCTTAAATGATATATCAGACAACAGCTGAATTACTGGTTTCAACTCCAAAAACTTATTCATGATCTGGGCTTCCCACAGTGCTTGCCACTAGTTCTTCATCTTTGAGTTTAAAAAGGGGGTATAGTCATTTGATGGAACTTATGCATGTTGGAAAGCAAGGTGGGTTGCCATCCTGGCAACTGCAGAGAGATCACATTATCATGGCATGAACAGAGTTTGCAATGGTTTCTAGTCATGTTCACTATCAAGGCTTAAATAATATCCCTCTCCTTGGCAACAGTCAAGAAAATTCTCACAAGATTCAACTCTGATTCTTCTGCTTAATGTCCCCTGTGCTTTCACTCCTAGCCCTGCAAAACCAAAACTAATCCCATTTAAACTATGTCTGTGAAGAAGAGAAAAAAAACAGGAGCCACCCTTGTTTAGCCAATACAATGCACACATGTGTTTACTAGAAATACTGAACTCTGGACAATCTAATACAGTGGAACCTCGGGTTGCGAATGTGATCCGTGCGGGAGGCACGTTCACAAAACACAGCACCGTGTCTGCGGACGAGCATGACGCAATTCGGCGCTTCTGTGCATGCGTAAAGCATGATTTAGCACTTCTGTGCATGTGCAAGTGCCGAAACCTGGAAGTAACCCATTCCGGTACTTCTGGGTTCGCCGCATCTGTAACCCGAAAACACGCAACCCGCAGCGTTTGCAACCCGAGGTATGACTGTATTCTTTTATGCTGAATTCTAGATTTCAGTGTTAACACAGAGGAAAGACACTGGTTCTGAAGGTTGGAAAAACAGGGAGACATTTGTGGGCCTGAGTAAAATCAGGCAGTGTGGATATAGTCAAAGCACAACACAGGAGAGAAGATGCACACTGCACTAATCCATAAAAGACCCATGTTTCAATAATGAGCTCTATATAGGATGATGGAGTATATGCAAGAAAAACATTTGCTCTCAAAACTCATCAAGTTTTCAGTTTTAAATGCTTGGGTTCCCACCTTGCTCCTGGAACCTACTCACCCTATCGATTGCTTTGCCCACACGAGAGATACTGCTGTGAATGTCTTTGTGGTCTGAAGCTAGGTTCTGCACTGTGTCTTTGATCTTCTTACAGCATTGGGACATAACCAGGGAGAGAGTAGCAGACAGTGGCGTTCGTTGCAAGGCTGCAGGAGAAGCAGAAATTATATCTTAGTGTGGGTGCCAGTTCAAGAGTATACAGGTAACTCGCATCTTACACTTATTTTACTTACACAATTGCAGCTGTGTGCAGGGAGGTATTTAAAAAAGTAGTATAAACAGCAACAATTGGGAAACACTTGCCTGTGAGCACTCCAATTGGAGAACAGCCTTTACCAAAGGCATTATGGGCTTTGAAGACACTCAAACTCCGGATGCAAGGGAGAAACGTGCTAAGAGAAAGGCATGCTTGGCAAAGCCACACTGTGATCAGCTCCTGCCCGAAATCCAATGTCCCCACTGTAGAAGGACATGTGGATCCAGCACTGGCCTCCACAGTCACTTATGGACTCATTGTTAAAACCGTGTTTATGGAAGACAATCTTACTTCGCTACAACTGACCGCTAAGGAAGAAGAATTATTAAATACATGGAGAGCAGGGGAAACCCACTCTCCATTTGTTTATTCTCCACCCATCCACGCAAGGCTGTGATCACCGACTTACCTGGCTTTGGGAAGGCAGTGCTAGGGCTCTGGCAACATCCTGGAGCCCTCACACCCAAAGTTCCCGGTTTTGGACATTTACATGTGGACTCCCAGAACTGAACCATCATGTAAGATGCAAGTTACCTGTAGTCTATAGAGCAAGACTTCCTCATTGCTTACAAATTTGATCTGGAACAGGTAGGAATTAACAGAAGCCAACAGTTTCCCCCCAGATCTTAGTCTTGGGAGAAATTTATGTTCACCAGTAAGAGAACGAACAGATTATGGGGCTATGGGAGGGTGGGATCTTAATTTTATCTATTTATTATTACATCTATCCCACTTTTCTTCCAAGGAACTCAAGGTGACATACGTAATTCTCCCTCTTTTCTTTTTATCTTCAAAACAACCCTATGAGGTAGGATAAGCTGAGAGATAGTGACCAGCTCAAGGTCATCCGAGGAGCTTTCATGGTCACATAGGGATTTATATACTGGTCTCCCAAGTCCTAGTCCAGCACTCTAACCATGACACCCAGACTGGCTTTTCCCACTGCTTCTAGAGCAGGAACACTCAAAACCAATTCTAGGAATCTTGCTGCTTTCAAATAGATGATATATAAATTATGGTATAATATGCTCCAAGAAAACAGGAGAATGTTCTATAAAAGCAAAACACACATTCAACCTTTTCACTAATCTATTAGTAACATAAACAACAGCTTTCATTGGTTAACACAATCTTTGCTGTGCCAATTTATCATCATTAGTCCTAAGAGAAAACCTTGGTTCTGAGTCCTAAACAAACAACTTTATTGATAAATTCTGGTTCAGCAAACTCATGCCAAAATTTCCCTTTTGTCAGAGATTTCCTTGAAGTTTCAATGTACTGATAGTCTCCCAGAGACACTGTTCCAGCAAACAAAGAGGTAGAGGTAGAGGTTGAGGTTGTAAACATCAACTTCCCTACCAAGATGGATCACAATCTACCAGTACTGTCATTCCTGAAGATATTTCAGTACATCCTCCTCCACAGTTACTTCAGATTTGTGGGAAATTTGTATCTTCAGGTCAATAGCACTACCACTGATACCTGAACAACTCTACATTATGCCAACGTATACAATATTTATGGCCGTCTTCGATCAACCATTCTTTGGCTTCTGTTTCAAAAGGTTCGAGGACTTCAAGACGGTACAGTGATACCTCGGTTTACAAACAGTCCTGTTTATGAACTACACGGTTTACAAACTCCACAAAACTGGAAGTAGTGTTCTGGTTTGTGAACTTTACCTCGGTCTACAAATGGAAGCTGAACGGTGGAAAGGCAACAGCGGCGAAAGGCCTCATTAGGGAAAGTGCACCTTGGTTGAAGAACGTATTTGGTTTAAGAACAGACTTCAGGAACAGATTAAGTTTGTAAACCAAGGTACCACTGTAACCTGTTCCACGACTGGTCCAGACTCAGGCTGATGGCAGGGTAAGAAGTTAGAAATGTGTTAGACTGTGTAGCTACAGAATGGACAATACAAGTCCTATCTTAACCCAGAAACATGCTGAACACTGCACTGACCACTTCCTTTAGGAAGTACACAAGCTTCCAGCTACCACAAGGAGCACACCACACGCTCCACTGTCGAGTTACAGATAGGTAGCCGTGTTGGTCTGCCAGTCAAAACAAAATAACAAAAATTCCTTCGAGTAGCACCTTAAAGACCAACTAAGTTAGTTCTTGGTATGAGCTTTCGTGTGCATGCACACTTCTTCAGATACACCGAAACAGAAGTCACCAGACCCTTCTATATAGTGAGAAGGTGGGGAGGGGTATTACTCAGAAGGGTGGTGGGATTGGATGATTGGCAGATAGCTGTGATGAGCCTGTTGACGACTCTTAACGACTGCAATAGGTCTTACAGGAAAAAGCAAGGGGTGACGACTGCTTTTTCCCGTAAGACCTATTGCAGTCTATTGCAGTCGTTAAGAGTCGTCAACAGGCTCATCACAGCTATCTGCCAATCACCCAGTCCCACCACCCTTCTGAGTAATACCCCTCCCCACCTTCTCACTATATAGAAGGGTCTGGTGACTTCTGTTTCGGTGTATCTGAAGAAGTGTGCATGCACACGAAAGCTCATACCAAGAACTATCGGCTCCACTGTCGGTAACTCAAGCTTACAATGCAACCAGATTTGTTCTGGTTCCTTGGACAGGGACTCACAATTAATTCACTTGTAAAATGACTGAAGCAAATGATGCACCCTGTAGCTACATTTCATTGCCTTTGGGGCTCCAGGGATTACAGATTCCCCCACCCACCCACCCAATATATCTGCCAGCTGAGGATAACACTTCACACATTTGATGCATCTAAAAAGAAAAGGAGCAGCCCTGCCGTAATATCAAGTTAGCCTACCTTACACGACAAGGTTGCTGTTTTTACCCCCATAGTGTCCACATGAAGCTAGCCACTCTTAAACCCAAACTGGGCGACCTTGGGCCAGCCACTCCCCTTCAGCCTAAGCTCTACCTCACAGGCTTGTCGTTGTGAAGGACAAAACAGGTCAACCCTCTTGGAAGTACGGGATGTAAATGTAATAAATAATGTGGGTGGATCATTCTGTGCTCGGTGGGGCTTATATTTTCGAACTAATGAGAAGTACACTCAAGAAGCCGCCAGCTGTAGCCGCTCCCGACGCCGCCCTCGACCCTCCCGCCCTTCCTTCCTCGACTGGCCACCGCCAGACGGAGGCCCCCGCGCGTACCTGCAGCGCCCAGCTCCTCCCTCAGTTGGCTGACGTAGCGCAGCAACTCCTCCAGACCTCGCTCGCAGTGCTGGCTGTAGCACAGGAACTTCTGCAGCACTTTGTCCAGCTCCCTCTCCACGCAGGCGCAGCGCTCCATCGCCCCGGCCTTGCCTCTGCCGCGCGCGCCCTGGAGGAGGCGGGACAAGAGCGCCCAATCAGTCACTGGCCCGGCGCGGACATAAAGACCCGAGCCAAAGGGGAAGGTGTGAGGGAGGAAGAGAGGGAACGGAAAGGAAGCCCCCACCAACCCACCCCCGGCCTCCCTAGCCGCTTGGTACTGGCCGAGAAAGGTACTGTGGCAGCCCCTTATGGGCTGGGAGTGTGTATTTCACGGCCCGGAGCGTCCAAACTGGGAAGGCGAGGGACACCATAGGCTTTAACCCGTCTCAGACATTCTCTGGGCGAGACTAGACCACCGTACGGTGGGGGTGGAGAACACAAGCACACCCCTTATATTACAATGGCACATTCCTTTACTGGTCGGTGTGAGCACTGGACGGAACCATTTCCAGGGACAGGCGGGGTGGGGAAGGGGAAAAGAGAACAGCTAACCTGAGAGTCGCGGAATGAGACGTCAATCTTCTCCGGACCGGAACAACAGAAGAATAATTGCTTATCAAGCCGCCTCCTTCCCTGGTGCGGTCCTATATAGGCATAACTGCTAAAGTTCTCTAATGATGGATCAAACCATCCTCATTTTCGGATAGGGTGTGCCTGGAATGAACCATCAACGGGCAACAGCTGGGTGGAACGGACCATTCTTGGCTCGGATGACGTGCAGTGCAGGACTGGAATGAACCATTTTTAGAGCTAATCAGAACCCACTTTTAGTTTGAAAGCCCAACGAAGTGTTTCTGCAGTGACAGATCAGGCAGAGGCTTGTCGGTTTGTGAAAAGTAGCTCATTATCTAAAAAGGTACCTATTAAGAACGACCAATCCTAGCAGGTTTAGTGCTCCAACTGGTGACACAGCCCTGGCATGTTTTGCTATGGTTTTTCTGAAGCATTTCTGTTAATTCTTCAGCTCAAGGTGTCAGAGGTGATACAAACCTTTCATATTTGCTCAAGGAGCATGTCTACGTAAATATTCATCTTGATTGCTGTAGTGAATTCTGCATGGGGCTGCCCTTGAAACTTCACCCAATACAAAATGCAGGTAGCCTGTTGGTTTATCTAGAGCCATATAAGCCCAATTCTGGGAGAGCTCTGGTGGCATCCAGTTACATCTCCAACTTAAATTCAGTGTATTGGTTTTTACCTTTACTGTGCAACCCTATAAACATCTACTCAGTAGTAAGTCCCATTGCATTAAACAGGACTTACTTCCATTGGGGCAAGAAGGGAAAATAAGAAGTATCCCTGCTTTCCATTACCAATGGTACATTCATTTATTGGTGGCTTATATGAAGGCTTAACAACTCATTTCCTATATATTCTTCTAGAGGCAAATCAGCAGTGGTCCCTTACTTTTTGGAAAACACTAGACTGCAGTCCGTTCAACTTTTATGAAATGCACATGGTATCTCATTGCTCTTCTAAGGTTTTCAGCTGGGGCATTACATTGAAAACAATGAGCAACATGTGCCAGATATTTTATTTTCCTTATGCGTGCATTTCTTTTTCAATCACACCTTGATTAAAATTTGATAAAACAGCTAAACACCCAGCTCATGCACAGCAATTTGGCCATTGCTTATGCAGATGAATTGTGCTATGTTTCCACAATGCTAGTACAGCAGACTTGCAGTGGAGCATCAGTACCTGTTTGGGTGCCTCATTGTTGACAAAGACGAATCCACAGGCAGTCCACTTTATAGACAGAAGCTACAGCAGCTGAAAAACAGGAGCTAGTCTACAGAAACCTCTGACCTTGGCTTGTGACAAAAATGTAGTGTCCACATCTTTGCTGGATATAAACCACAAAAGTGGGAAAGGATTGTTGAGCAATGTTCATCTACAGGTCCAGGAAATGAAATAGCAGAACTGACACTAAGGAATGATCCCACCAGTGAAAAACACCAAAGTGAACAGTACATGTTTGTGAGGCTTTCTTATGTCCAGCTGTAGTGGGAAGAAATGTAAAGTGGAGTGACACACTTGTCTCCACAGTAGGAAAAGCTGTAGAGACCAGGTTTCTGGGCTGGGGGCCAAGAAGGAAACACTGCTGTCATAGACCTTTGGAGGAAACACATGCCAAACGCAGGATGGCTGGAGGGGCCAGGACGTCTGAGCTTTCCAAGTGTTTTTGGATTGGAGCTGTAGCACCGCAGACTTCTTTGTATCAGTGGCACCTGCCCGGGCCCCATCGGCTTCCAGGGAATGAATCAGTCCTGTGGAATTCAGGAAACTGGTTTGTCCAGCAGCTCTAGAAGGCAAGCACTACTGCTCCCTGTGACGCCTCAACTCTTCCCTGTGGCATCTGAGCTAGCAGCTTGGTTTCTGGCTTTGCTGCCAAGTTTTGGTGCCGCCCTCTCCTGGGTTGCTCCTCAACTCTGCACAGCTCTAATTGATGGGTGGAAACCTGCTTTGGGGATTTTGGATGAGGCGCCAACAGAGCACTGGACTGGTGTGGGCACAGTGAAACAAACAAGGGATTTCAACAGCCGGCTGTCCGACAAGAAAAACAAGCCAAGCCTCTGCAGTTTCCTGGGACCAGGGAAGTCCAATTCAACTGGAATTGTAGGAAGCACGTTCCCAACCAGGCCTAGTATTTTTATGCAGCCTGGTGTTCTTATGCAATCTATTTTGCAATTTCTTCATTAATTTCCATTCCACCATTCACTAACCCGGCCCTTTGGCTTGTGGCTTGGACATGAGCCAAGTATCCAATAAATACATTAGATTTCTAGAGGTGGCGGGGCCACAGTGAAGCTCAGCCAGTTTCTCAGGCTAATAAATTAAATTGCTTAGCTGCTTCAGTTGCAGTATAATTTAGAGAAATTTTTGCAGGGAAGGAAGCTGTGTTATATAAGACTGGATATCCCACACCCAGCACAATATTTGGTCATCAGATCTGTCAAATCCTCTACCAGCCAGCAGATAATTATTTTGTTTTCTGCTCTTGCTAGTTACACTGTACATTTCCTGAATTCAAATGGCTTGGGCATGCCAAACTCTCTGTGCTCACCTCACACTTTTCTTGCCAGTTGGGTGAGCAAACGCTGTTCTAAAGCAGGAAGAGAAGCTGCAGGATGCTAGAAACCACAATCAATCCTTTCTCCATCATCTCAGATTGCAGTCCAGATAAAGGATTATACTGACTTTCCACCCTTGAATTCAGAAAAATGCTTCAAGAAGATTCCCTCTTATCACCACCCCCTACCTACCCACCCACCCACCTCCCTACCGAAGAAACAGAGGCAAGAGAGTCATCTCCATTATTGTCTTATGCATGGCCCCATTTCTTCTCACTGCTCTAACTGGCCTAGGTAAGACTGCAAGAACTGGTTGTGGAGCAACGTAAGCATGTGTATTGAACGTTCATTACAGTATAAATGCCATGGTCAACAATAGCAGAAATGTTAGGGGATACTACAGTGGAAAGAGAAAGCAACAAACGTGGAGCCAAAGGTGTCAGGCAGATTTTTATTCCAGGAATTGCCAGGTAGAACTTCCATTTCAGGACTCATCACTCTGGCCCAGAACCTTCAAATCCAAAAACTGGGGCACCAAGCAGCAACAGAACAGAGGGACAGAACAGTGCCACCCCCATTCTCCCCATTGCCTATGGAGAAACTGGCCCAAGCCCAGATGACCCTGCCTGTCCTCTGGCCCTCTGGATGGATAAGCCCAATTAGTTTGGCTTTCAGTGAGCTTTTGGACCAGACGTACACATTCTGGAGCTGAACATCTTGTCACTTACAATACAAGGCACACACAACTGGAGCTTCTAAGACAGGCACAGCATGAGGACCAGCAGCGGAGCAAGCCAATCGGGTGCCTGGGGTGGCACGTGTGCCCTGTGCCCAGGGGCAGCGCCAGCTGGAGCAGGACGCTCCACGGGGCCTCCAAGGAGTCTGCCTGCCTCCTCCCACTCAGCCGCCCTACAGCTGAGGGGGAGGCGGTGGGCAGACCGTTTGGGGTAGAGTGGAGCCTGTGGGCGCCCAAGCCACTTTGTCACTCCCAGGAGAGACATGTGGCTCGGGCACACTGCAGGCCCCGTGGTGAGTGCCGCCCCACATTTTGTCACCCCCCTTTTGTCATTCCTCCACCCCTGATGAGGACAAGCCAGGTGGAGAGTAAACAAATCCTACAGGGCAAGGCTCATGCTGAGGTGGGTTTGCTCTCAACCTTCCCTTCTCAGCAGGGGGGCGGGGAGGAAGGGGGGTGTGGTGGGGCGGCCGGCTCCTGGTGTCACCACTGAGGGGAGAGACAAAATGCCAGGCAGCACTCACTGCGGGGCCTGGGAGTGACGCAGTGGCTTGGGCGCCCGCAAGCTCCACGCTACCCCAAATGGCCTGCCCACTGCCTCCCCCTCAGCTGTAGGGCGGCTGAGTGGGAGGAGGCAGGCAGACTCCTCAGAAGCCCTTCAGAGCCTCCTGCCCTGGCTGGCCCCGCCCCGCAGGCACAGGGCACACGTGCTGCCCCAGGTGCGTGGTCGGTTTGCTCTGCCGCTGGTCCTCATGCTGTGCCTGTCTTAGAAGCTCCAGTTGTGTGGGCCTTGTGTTGTAAGCTTGCCCCGCCGCTGCTTCTCAGCACAACAGGCCAAGTCTCAAGTTGTGAAGAGACACAGCCAAAGCTCCACGAAGGGCTCATTACTTGGTGGCACCATCATTTGCACATTCTTCTTCAGACCTTTTCAAGAAGGGCCATAGCTCCCAATCGTGGCTGTTCACACTCCACAATAACAAGCCTTCCATCCTGACAGACAGTGCCAGTGTGGGCACAAAGCAGGACACAACAGGAAAGCATTCTGCCCTCCAAGACAGCAGTGACAGGGAGGCAAAGGCCTACCTGGACTGACAGAAAATGCCAGGTGCAATGCTGGGATTCCATTCCATGGACAGCAGCAGTCTTCAAAATCCTCTATGGGCGAGGTTAACCAGCCCTTCAGTTTAACCACTTCTTCTACCAAAACCCTAAGGTCCATGCTGCTATGTGGTACCTCTCCCCTTTGTAATTCCAGCACAGAGCCCCTTGCATACTGTTCAGATCTTTGAGGACTCAACTCTTTCAATCCAAGGTGGCTCCGAGCTGATACTTCTGGGCTCAGCTTGGAACTGCCGGAACTCACTTAGCTGCCTCTCCAGTGTCTGGTTCCGGTAGTACATCTCCATATAGCTGGCCTGAATCTCCCGCTGATAGCGCAGGACTTTTTCCTTCTCCTTTTGCCAAGTTTTCCGCTCCTGCTCAAAGTTTGCAGCTTGTAGCTGGGCCTGGCGCCTCTCGCGCAGCAATTCTCCCCATAGCCACTCAGCGCCCTCTGCGCTCTCCCCCTGCATCCCCTGACTTTTAGAGTCATCTGTTTCACAACCCAAAAAGTCCTGGCATGCTTGCATGGGAGAGTCCCGTGGAGGAACAGGGGAGCTGCGCTCTGGCAAGGTTTGGAAAGAGTCCCCCAACTGTGCCAGTTGCGAGTCCTTGGCTTGCAGCTCTGTTCGGACTTCCCGCAGCTGTGTTTTCAAGCTGAAGATTTCACCCAGTTTCTGGGCTATCTCCTCCTGGGCATCTCGGAACTGCTGCTTGAGCAATGAAATCTCTGCAGTCTTCTGACAGACCTGTCAAAACAGTACATTAGGGTGAGAACAGGGGATAAGACTAGACAAAGAGAAGCAGTGAGCTGTTGGATCCTGGGTGCTGCAGCACAGCAGAGGGAAAGTGTTGGAATATTTCCAAAGGACAATGTCATGCCCACAGCAAAGTCAACCAAGCAACAACAAAGACCAGAGAGAAAGGGAGATGTTGGGAGTTGCTCAGATAGGATTGTGAACATAAGGCTTTGCATGTGAAAACTTAGTTCTACAGCTTGGCAAGAGGGAAGCAGTAGCCACAAAAACTTTGCCAGCTGTCTAGTAAGAATTGATCTGCTTTGCAAAAACACCAGAGTTCAATAGAACTGGCAGCCTCCACTCCGAGATGGGGATGCATGGAGACCAGTAGAACAATGAGCATGCTGAGGAGCAAAGAAGAGCCAGGATCACAGTGGACATTGGCACCGTGCTCTGTATGGGTTTCCCCCACTCACCTCCCACTGGGTCTCCTCCAACTTGGGGCTCAGGCGCTCTGCCTGTTGCTGCTGCAGCCTCAGCTCCTCGCACTGCCTCTGCTGAAGGTCCAGCTCTTCTTGCAGCCGTTTCTTTTCCTGCTGAGCTTTGTAGAGCTGCAGCTGAAGTGCCCGCTGGCTGCGTTGGGCCTGTTGCATCACTTGCTGCAGCTTGGCTACATACATCTGCTTCAGTTCATCCAGCTCATCCATCCACAAGCGCTGTTTGTCCTCAAACATCTGTCAAAATGAGAGAAGATCATGGAGGGGTCTTACGTCAGCCCTTGAGATGAATGGCCAAATTCAGTTGGCAATTCAGTGGCCTTTCTCAGTCTAAAAGCTATCCCAATCCAGAAAGCTCAGGCTTTCTATGGAAGGGAAATCTATTCTACTCTAGGACTCATTCTTTAAATGTCTCAGTTTAAGTCCATAGCATCACAAGGTAAAAGGCATAGCCAACACAGTACCCTGCAGATGTTGGATTCCAAGCCCCCACCAACCCAGCCAGCATGGCCAATGGTCATGGATGATGGGAGTTGTAGTATGGAAACATCTAGAGAGACCACATTGGTTACCTCTGAAAGGATCCAGATAGCAGAACTGGGGAGAGTCTACATCCTGAGATTCTGCTGCCAGTCTGTTTATAGACAGGACTGGTAAGAAGAGCTAGTACTAGCCTGCTTCAGAATAAGTCAGCTCATTTATAATCAACCTGAATATGTATGACTGTATAAACTTAATTAACATATGTTATGATTCAGAAAAGGAGCAGCTTTCCATTATTCATGATGTGTAACTCCTTGGCACTTTAAGGATGGTAGAGCAAAACACAGTCCAGTGACAGCAGAACTGCCAAGTCATTCTGTCCCCAGAGCATAGCTTGACACTCAGTAAGACTGCATGTTCCAAACAGAAGATATGGATGGGCAGCAAAACCCTGCAATATTATCTGAGCAGTTCACTTTTTCACTCTGTTGTGCTCTCCACATCATCAACAAAAAAGAAGACTTTCAAAACAAAACCAAGTAAAACAAAAAGGGGCTATGAAGCACCATTTACCTGACAGCCTAGGGAGGCTAAGAATTCCTTCAAGGAAATCAAGCAGAAAAGTTTGCCCCCAAAAGTAGTTGTTTAATATTTTAGACCACACAAATTATTCACATAGGGACAATTGGGCAAGTCACTTTTATGAACATAATTGCACAATTCACCGTGGGGAGTTCAGCTCCCTTGACACTGGTGCTGGGACCAATGTAAGATAAGATGTTTTTCAATGATCATATACATATAGTAAAATAAATAAAATCAGACCAGGCAGAAAAATTGGAGCTCAACTTCTCAGCTCTACAGTCTGCTCCACAGAGGAGATCCCTCAGGAACACGTATTTCAATATTACCCATTTCTGTATGGAAAAGCTTCACCACAACGATTACATGCTCTACTCCTTCCTTCCACTGGCACACACAGTACTTCACACACATCTCCTATGTAAACTGTTTTTTCTTTCCTCTATTTCTGTTATATACTTAATGAGGAATGTGCAAGGAATTCTTTAATTAAATTTATATCCCACCCTTTCTTTCAAAGTAGCTCAGGACTAGATTGGTAGCAGGAATTGGTTCCAGATAGGAGTGGAAATCAGACACTGAGAGTTCTGCAAATAAGCAGGCTTGCAATGAAGTACTGTTACTAGTCCACCTGCCCCAACATACCCATGTTAGTAATCTGTATGGCACTTTGAAAGCCTGAAAGCAGTGTAGGAGCAACCAGCTTTCTTACTCCATAGAAAAGCTTCTCCATTGCCTTGAGGCCATTCTTATTCACCACAGGCATCCAGGAAAGTGGCTACTAGCAAGCCTAGAGAAGGGTGACATGGCTGGCAGTGATGTATGTGGGATGCAAATTAAGGATCGGATGCTTTAGGAACGGAAGATGATGCAAGATCCAAAAAAGAGAAGGCAAAATAAGGAAAGGGAGAGCAAATTGTAGTTTCCACAGGACCAAATAAGCCCATCCTGTGGTGAAAATCCACCCACCTGTGTGAAGGGATCATCATTCTCACTCAGATTTCTCTTAAGCTGGCGGAGCTCCATGCCCTTCTCAGTCAGCCGGTCCTCGAGCTGCTTCACCACATCTTCCAAGGAGTATGTGGCTTCATACGGAGGGGGTGGTTCCCCAGAGCTCTGCAGGCGGCTGAGGCTCTTGCAAGACAGAGGTGCTTTGTCTACAGCCAAAGGGTCCCGTGGCCCCCGAGAAGCCCTGTCTAAGGAACCGCCAATGTGGTTGATGTGGCCTACGGAAGCACTGAGCTGGGTTGGAGCAGGTTTGAAACGGGGAGTGTAGGTGGGGAAGCTTTGGATAGAGTTGGTGCTCTCGTCCAGGCTGATGGTGTGCAGCAGGTGGCTGCGGAGAGGGCCGCGTTGCGAGGAGCTGCTGGTGCTGCTCTGGGTCAGCAGCGTGTGCAGGCTCCCGTTGCTCTTGGACAGCTTCTGGCCTTTGGCTGATGACAGCCCCGGCATGGACAACAAGCTCTTCCCAGACACCACCTTGAAGGCAGAGGGTCTTATCCGACACTGGAAGGAACACAAGAGCCATTAGCAGGTACATCAGCCCATGAGCAAAGCAGGGATGGAAGGAGGTCAACGTGTTCTTGCCACAATTTGTAGAGTTGGTTCTATATAGCAGGGGTGCAAAACAGCAGGCCTAGGGGGCAACTGTGGTCCTCCAGGTCTCTTATCTGGCCATTGGGACTCTTCTCAAGCCACACGCCCTTCCTCAGCCACACCCACTACTGGACCTGCCTCAAGGATGGAATTCAATATGGTGCTCAGGTAAACATTCCATCAGCACACGGAATTCTCCCTGTGCAACAATCTCCCCCTCTTCTCCCTCCACCCTGTCCCCCAAATCTGATTTAGGGTTTGCCCCAACAATCTGGAGCAAATCTGGGGAGGCGCACACCTCACATGGTGGGAAGTGGGAGTCCCATTGTGCAAGCAGAAGTAGTTCTGCTCATGAAATTATTTCTTTTAATACTGCTCTGAGTATTGAGAGAAGCGGAAGCTGGTGTTGCGATGGGGGCTGTTCAGAGTAGCCATAGGCAGTGCACAATGGCCGGTAACAACATAATGAACCCACAGCGGCCAAATCACATTCTCAGATACAAACCTCTATCCACAGAGAACAACCCTATCCTGGAAGACCCCACACCAGACTACATGAATCTACTGGGAATGATTTTCAGTATGTGTGACTTGATGCTGAAGCTAAAGTGATGAGCCTGGGTTGTTGTCTACTGTTCGTTCATCAGCGTTGCCAACACTCAGAGCTCAGAAGATACCAAACAGATGATGAGGTGCACTCCCTCATCAGAGAAGACTATTTTCTCAGACAATGCAGATCCATTTGCACATGCCTTGGGAGTACAGTGGTACCTCGGGTTACATATGCTTCAGGTTACATACACTTCAGGTTACAGACTCTGCTAACCCAGAAATAGTACTTCGGTTTAAGAACTTTGCTTCAGGATGAGAACAGAAATCGTGCTCCGGCGGCAGCGGGAGGCCCCATTAGCTAAAGTGGTGCTTCAGGTTAAGAACAGTTTCAGGTTAAGAATGGACCTCCGGAACAAATTAGGTACTTAACCCAAGGTACCACTGTACTCATTTTGCTGCATTAATAAAGCGATGGTTATTGGGGGTGGGAAATACTGCCCTGAATGTTTTTGCTTGACTTCAGCGTGTGCTTGATTGAAATTGATAATACTTGTTGCTTGCCACCTGGAAACTAGCCACCTGCACAAAAGTAAAATTCACATTTGTTGTTGCTCTGCCCACTTCTGCCTCTGGCCCCACCCAACACTGGCATGTAGCCCCCAAAGGATTGCAGCCCCTGGTCTAAAAAAGGGTTGCTGCCCTGTTATATAGATTGGTTTTCCCTACTGATCGCCCCTCAACTACTTCCTCGTTAAGATGTTGAAGATAAATGGCTTAGTCCTTAAAGAAGAACAAGTTTCAGGCCAGGGCAGCCTACTTCTTTGACCAAGGAGGCTGGGCACTCCCTGGCCAGCAGCAGTAGCATACTGGAGACGATGTGGAATTGGGTGGCCATGAGGCCAAGTGTATCCTAGGGTCCACCAATAGCAACAGTACAGCAACAGTAGCCAATCTAGTTGTTCTGTCCACTATAAACGGCATCTCCTTAGATCTAGGTCCCTCAGGGTCCATTAGCTCCTCCTATGCTCCAATGCAGTGGTGGAGAACCTGTGCCCCCCCATATATTGTTTGATTACAGCCCTCAACAGCCCTGACCGTTGGCTTTGGCTAATGGGAGTTAGAGTCCAACAACACCTGGAGGACTGCAAGTTCCTGACCTCCAAAACACCCCATTAATCCAATATCCCCACATCACACACTGCTGGACCCTATGTACAGCTAAAGGCTTTCTGTTTCAACACATCAGAAATACTGTAGGACTACTGGTGGGAAAATGCATTGGATTTATGCCAAGAAGCCCCACCCCATTCCCCTTCCAATCAGTCTCTGCCAAGAAACTCTCTCTTCCTTCCTAAAACCACACCCCCAGCTTGCTCACCTTGTCAAAGCGTCCACGTTCAGGCAAGGAGCTTTTGGAGAAATCAGCTGCCCGTTGATTGTCCCGGAAATACCGCTCGGGGGACTGGTTCTCCCGGTCACTCTCATAGTCCCGTTTAAAGCCACCTCCAGATGACTGGTGCTTCTTCTCAGCCCGGGTGTCCCGCTTGCCCCCATGCAAGTAGCCAAAAACTTCACGCTGTGACATTCCTTTCCGGAGCAGCCCATCTGGCTGACGCATGCCGCGCAGACCTCCCGGAGCAGTTGGCAAGAAATCCTGTTTCTCTACTAGGCTGCCCACGCTGCCCATGCTGCCGTCGTCAGGCTCAGAATCCCGAGAGTAAGGATCAAAAAGACAATTGCCAGGGTCACAGGTCAAATGAGAAGCCTGTGCTGTTGCCATGGAGATTTAACGACAAGCGGAATGCCAGCACTGCCAAAAGAAGTCACACAGGCACACAAGTTATTGATATGTTTGTTCCCACCAGCCTGTAGGGACAGCAGGCTAAAAATCTATCCCAATCCATTCCTGTCACCAGTTCCTAGTGACACCATGCTAGGAAACAAGTGCTCTCTTAAGCTTCGGTAGTCAAGCACACCAATAAAAGCCACTGATATTACGGGAGGGGTAGGGAGCCCAGAAGCTGTTGTTGGCCTACAACTCCCATCAATCCTGACCACTGACCTTGCTAGTTGAGGCTGATGGGCATAAATGCCCAACAACATCTGGAGGGCTGCAAGGTCCCCACCCCTGCCCTACAGCTAACTATGGGCCCCGTCTCCTGTATCCCTTTTACTAACCTATTTACTCACCCAGCCAGAGCAGAGTCCAAATGCGGGAGATGCTTCAGCAGGAAGAAGCAACTCCCAACAAGGAGGCAGGATCCACCCAGACCTGCTCCTCACAGATGTCTAAGTTATTCTCCTCTGATGACAAGCTGACTCCCATATCTAGCTCCTCCTCCTGCCTCAGGCAGTAGGGTGGAAAACGAAAATAAACACGCTGGATGGCAAAGGAGGAGCTCCAAAACTGACAATACTTGCGCAGCTACCAGTAATTCTCTCACCAAGGCTACTGCAAATCATTTCCTTATTTTAGCCGCCAATAAAAGAACTCTTGGCAAGCCTATATTGGGCTGGGGAACCTGTGCCTCCCCACCATCTCCGGCCAATGCAGTTGGACTACAACTCCCATTATCCCTGACCATGGACCATGCTGCGGCCAATGGGAGCAAGAGTCCAACAACATATGGAGGGTGCCAAGTTTCTCACCACTGCTCGATACATTATATACTGGTGGCAGCCTCTACTGTCCCTAGGAACATCCTGCTCCAGTGATGATCACTGATAGCCTCCCCTGGCCCACTTGGTCAACTGCAGTCAGAATCCTATACAGTGGTACCTCGGGTTACAGACGCTTCAGGTTACAGACACTTCAGGTTACAGACTCAGCTAACCCAGAAATAGTACCTTGGGTTAAGAACTTTGCTTCAGGATGAGAACAGAAATCGTGCTCCGGCGGCAGCGGGAGGCCCCATTAGGTAAAGTGGTACCTCAGGTTAAGAACAGTTTCAGGTTAAGAACGGACCTCCAGAACAAATTAAGTTCTTAACCCGAGGTACCACTGTATAAGGTTTTGCTGGTAGCATATTTTTGTGGCTTAACAGGCCAATCAGAACAGGACACGAGTCTGGTATGATATTTGATGGGACCACAATGAGGAAAGGCGCTCCCTACCAGGATTCAGCCTTGGTCTGTCATATTGTGATAGTGATGATGCAACTGCAATTTCCCTCTCACACAGAACAGGACCTTTATTTTAGCTCTAGAGTAGTTAAGAGTACAGTCTGATGTTCAGTTGGTTAACAGGCAGGAAAGGAAGGAAGGAAGGCACATACCAGATGCTGACATGTCAGCTCCACCACTGCCCTGAGTTCCAGCCCTCTTGCTGTGTGTGGAACCACTGACACCTCTCCCTCACTGAGGTGTGCTCTTGCTATGATGTGGCCACTGATGGCGCTTCAAGAATATGCTAGCCCAGCCTCACAGTTCAGCACTCACACAGCATGACCATGTACGCAGGAAGGTAAAGATTCAGCATTGCCATGGAACCATGGATTCACAACACTTTCTCTGTCTTCATTGCCACAACCTAATGCTTGCCAGCTTCCATGGGGCAGATAGGCTGGCCATGTGTCCTACTATGGCAGGCATGTCCAAAGTCCGTTTCAGGGGCCTAATCCGGCCCGCTGGTCGATTTAATCCAGCCCCCATGGCAGTATATGTTCTGGGGTAAAAATCCTTTAAAAAGCTCAGCAACTTTGGGGTAAAATTGTAAAAAATGCTCAACAACTACAATCCTAAAAAAAATTCAACAACTTTGGTTGGCCCTCATGCATGTTCACTTCATCAAATCTGGCCCTCTTTGAAAAAAGTTTGGGCACCCCTATGGAGAGGACAGTTCTCTATTTGGGCTGTCTGGTCAGAATCCAGTTTAAAGATAAAGAACCAAGGGGGTGTGTTGTCTTTGAAGTTGCCCCTCAACAGTGGACTGAGAGGCACACAGGTCACCTGGTCAATCTTTCCCACTATGGATGAGATAGATATATTGTACTTTTACCTAAAATATCAGTTCTTTCTAAATCTGCATCTATACATATGAATTAGCACATACAGATTTACTACAGGTTTGTATGGGGTTTTTTACCGCTTTTTGGTAAGGTTTACTCTTTCTTGGTGATGTATGAGTGGGCACTCTCGGGGTAGGATAAATCTCAAGACACCTAAAATTCAGAAATGTCACCCAGTTTCTTTATACTTGTCTCCAGACCTAGCTCCAAATATACACTGGCAAAGCTGAACAGTAGAGAAACAAGCATATATGACTTGCTATTTTTGCCTCCTCACAGAGGCAATAATATAAGGAGTAACAATTCTCTGTGTCCCCTCTAACTAAAGGCAGGACTCGCGTCTTAAACTGTTTGGTGATTTCTCAGGGCAAGAACTGAAGTAAGTATCTTGGCACTGATTTATTCTGATGAGGCAGCGTTTCAGGGAGCTAAATTGGAAACATGCTCAGAGATGAGCTGGAAGCACAAACAGCTGAATTGGAGGAAACCGGAAAAGATATTTGGGAGGCAAGATGGGCAGGACAGCATCATTTCCTGAGCAGGTGTGAAGGCTTTGAATACTCGGCATTATTAGGAGGGAGCCTGAAAGCCTGCTGTTAACTGTTTGCAAATGAATGTTTGGTCCCAATGCCACAGATCAAGGTCTGGTTTACACATGAAGCAAAATAAAGGTGAACTTCTGACAGCAGATAGAGAGCCATATTTCCGAATGCTCCCAGAAGTCCAACAAAAACTCCCTGGGCAGAAACCAGCACAGCAAGCAATAGGCTAGACTAGTCCTGATAAGATAGTTTCCTACACCCAGGGATTATTATATCTTCCCATCTACTGTTTAAAATGGTATCCATTTATTTATTTGTTTGCTTGCTTGCTTGCCTGTTTGCTTTAGTTATTCTTTGGGTTATGGGCAAAGAAATATTAAAACAAGAAAAAATCACAAAAAATAAATGCAATACAGAAACAGCATTAAAAGAGGCAGCAACATTTCAGATAGGAAAACAAATTCCAGAAAAGAAAACAAGCACACACACAAAAGGGGGGGGAGTAGATAAAGAAATTAAAAGCGACAGATTTTAAAAACCTGTGAGAATAGGAAAGGGTTTTGCCTGGGGACGAAAAGACGTCTAGCTAGGCAGCAGAGAGAACCTCTCTGGCAAGCCACTACTGAGCAGCCCAGGTTTTTTTCGTAGTCACCTGTTGTATCTCAGCTCTGGTGGCACTCGGAGAAGGATCCCCATTGTTGATCTCGGAGTATATAGGTACATAAGGAGGGAAAGCAGTTTTTCAGATACTGCAACCCCAAACTATGAAGGACTTGGAAGTTCAGAATCAGCACTCTGATTTGGGCCTGGCAACATGCTGGGCACCAGTGTAGTTGGCATAATAGGCTCATAGTACCCAGCCCCTAATAATAATAATAATAATAATAATAATAATAATAATAATAATAATAATTTTTTATTTATACCCCGCCTCCCCAGCCAAGATCGGGCTCAGGGCAGCTAACAACCAATAATAAAAACAAGTTGATTAAAATACAATTTAAAAGATTAAGACACAACATTAAAACATTAGGATGCAGTCTCTTCATAGGAGGAGAAAAGAAAAAGAAAGAGGGGGAGGGAATCAAACTGATTCTAAGCCAAAGGCCAGGTGGAACAACTCTGTCTTACAGGCCTTGCGGAGAGAAATCAGATCCCGCAGGGCCCTGGTCTCATGAGACAGAGCGTTCCACCAGACCGGAGCCAGAGTTGAGAAGGCCCTGGCTCTGGTTGAAGCTAATCTAACTTCCTTAGGGCCCAGGACCTCTAGGGTGTTGCTATATGTGGACCTTAAGGTCCTCCGTGGGGCATACCAGGAGAGGCAGTCCCGTATAACAAATAGTACTCTTGCAGCTGTTTTCTATACTATCTGTAGTTTGTGGACCATCATCAAAGGCAGTCCAACATACAACACCTCACAGTGACTTAATTAGGTTACCAAGACACACCAAGATCACCGAAGCCAGGCTGTCTCTGTCCAAGTATAGTCATCGTTGGTGTACCAGTCAGGTAAGCTAGCAGAAGGCACTAAAAGATGGCAGAAGGCACTCTCATCCTCTGCATGAGTAAGCCTAAATGCCCACTGTAAGAGCTCAATGCACTGATTTGATGTGATTTATTATTTTTATATAATATATTTCATTCAAATGAATCCCAAAGCGGCTTACGAACAATAAATAACAATAATATGATACAGCATAATACATCACAAATACACCATAAACAACATAGAATCATCAGGAAAACAATTACAATTCATAAAACACTTAAATCATCAACTAAAAAAATAAGCTAAACATCACAAAGCAAAAGTCATAACCCGGGGAGGGGGGGAGCTCTATTCTACACTTCCTTCCATTTATTCATAGGCCTCTAAGAAGGTAATCTCAATATTCCAGTTTCCATCACTACAAAATTAGGGCTGATTTCTTGAATTGCCCAGGGCAGTGGCTCTAAGAAGGCTAGCACCTCAGAGCACTCTCTGCACCTCCATTTTAAACAAGCTTGCTGCCAAATGTTCATGCTCTGACCCTGCAAGATAATGACCCTAAGCACTGCCGGCTCATTAATTATCGGATAATGAATCAGCCCAACATGCTCATAACCCTGAGTCAAAAAGCTGCCACAAGTACGGAAGCACAATGTTAAAGGGGCTTTGCCAACAGGTGCCAAAAAAGGTCCACAGTCAAACTGGCAACAGAACCCGGGACTCCACATTCCCTCTTGCAGAGGCCAGTAAGTCAGCTCCAGTCATATCAAGTAGATCAAGGCAGTCCCAAAGAGGAAGGTTTCCATGGCAACAGACTTCCACACAGCTCATTTATGTTCCCACATGTACTGATAATATACAGTCTGTTCAAAGTAGGCTTGTGGCAGAGAGCCCGCCCAGCTTTAACAGATGTTGGCACAGTTCTTGCAGAGGAGTAAGAGCTCTCCACCCTTGGTGCACATAATTGGGTCCCCAGTGCACATGACAAAGGGTAGTGACAGTAGCTAAAGGCTCATTATAATGATCCTATCCCATGTTGACTGGCAGATAGGATGGGGTGTTTCAATAGATGTCCCAGAGGATTTGGCGGCCTAGATTCCTACACAGTGCCAAGACTCTTGAAACTTTCCTGGCCCAGAGGCTCACACCCCATATGAATCAGGAGAGACTGTGCATGCCCTGGACCAGAGTGTGGACTCGGTGAAGGCCAAAAAATTGAGTCTGAATCATTGCAAGATGGAGATGCTGCAGGTAAGTGGTTCCCAAGTCTCAATAATGGGACAGTTGCCTTCCTATTGGGTTGTACTCCTGTAATGGAGCAGGTTTGTAGACTAGGTGTTCTCCTGGATCCAACTCTGACACTAGAGGCTGGTTCCCAGATACAAGAGAGAGGGCAGTTGCCCACTCTGGATAGGGCTGCACTCCTCCTGAAGGAGCAGGTACATAGTTTGGGGGTACTCTTGGAACTAACTTGGTGGCCTCAGTGACTGGGAGTTCTTTTTTTGGATGCCCACCAAGTGTGGCAGTTCCTGATTAGGGATGACCTGGCTACTAAATTCCATGTGTATTGATAACCTCAAGACTATGCCTTTGTGTTTCATCCAGAAGCTTCAACTATTGTGGAATGTTCTGGCTAGACTGGTGATAGAAACAGACTACCACCAACACATGACAACGGACTTATAAGACTTGCACTGGCTTCCCATCTGCTACCATGTACAAAGTCCTGAACAACCTGGGCTCAGGATACCTTACTGACTGCTTTAGCCCATATGTCCCAGGTTGATCAGTGAGATCATCTGGGGAAGTGTGGTCCCCCATGGACCAGAAGCACAACTCATGCCAACAAGAAGTCATGCCTCCATTGTAACAGATTTACTCTAAGGAACTCCCTACCATTAGAAATTAGGCAGGCACTGTCCTTGCTAAGTTTCAGATGTCAGGTTAAACCAGGAGACCTTCACACCATGAATGTTGTTCTAATGTTCTCCCCTCTACAGTGGTACCTCTGGATGCAAACGGGATCTGTTCCGGAGCCCCGTTCGCATCCTGAAGCAAACGCGACCTGTGTCCGCGTGTGTGCGGGTCACGATTCACTGCTTCCACGCATGTGCGTGATGTCATTTTGAGGGTCTGCGCATGCGCGAGTGGCAAAACCCGGAAGTAACGTGCTCCGTTACTTCTGGGTTGCTGGGGAGCGCAACCCGAAAATATTCATCCCGAAGCTACTTCAACCCGAGGTATGACTGTACTTATTGTATCTTGGGTGTTTTTATTTCTGTAAGCTGCTTTGAGACATATGGTGAAAAGTGGTGCATATGGTTTTAAATAAATAAATAGAAGCTGGGGTGACCTTCATGGCTAGGAGTGCTTTTTTACCAGCTTTGGTTGGCAATACAGCTATGGCCATTTCTGAACCAGGATAGCCTGAAAATGGTTGCTTATGCACTGGTAGCCTCCAAGTTGAACCACTGCAAGATGTTCCATGTGATGCTGCCCATGAAGTTGGTTCAGAAACTGCAGATCGTGCAAAATGCAGTGGCTCAACTGCTCACTGAGGCAGACTATCACCATTGTGTTATGCTGTTGCTGAAAAAATTATACCCACTGCCAATTAGCTACCAGACTAAGTTCAAGGTGCTGCTATACAAAGCCTATAGAGCTTGGGACCAGAATGTAAGAGTATATTACTCCTTATATATGCCCAACCAATGACTGCACTGTGAAGAGAAATGGACTTCTGCATATGCCATCTAATCAAGAGGCCCATTCTGTACAATGTAGGAAATGGGCCGTTAGAATGGCAGCACCAATTCTTGGGAAGTCCATACTGTTTCTATCAGACAGATACCACCTCAGTTATCTTTTCAAAGTCTATTCAATGCCTTCTGTTCTTCAACAAGCCTTTGCAGTGGATATTTTTATCCCACTCAGTATCTGCATCAAACTGAAATTGTTTTTATATTTGAAACTATGTGTGTGTGTACATGTGTTTATTGTTGATGTATTTATTACTTTGAGATATTTTATAGGAAGCAATTCACATACAGAATGGAATAAAATTTCCCAATATCATCTTTTTTGTTCATAATAATTTCATAATTAGCTGATGGGATGATTTTCTTTTATTGTCATGTTGTGGATACTATATGTGAAACAAATTATTGAATGTTAATTGTTTTTGGTTATATTTTGAATTGTTACAGGGCGGCAGTGATTTTTAGCTTATATTTTGTCTTTTTAGCTTATTATTTATTTTTAGCTTATATTTATTAGGATTCTAAACCACCTCAAACACAGTAATTTGGAAAGGTGGCATAAAAAACTGGAATAAAATGAAGTTGGGCTGGTTCACATGGACGAACCTGTTCAGGTAACACTAGGACTGTGACGCATTGAATCTGCATGGAAATTCCTCAGTCAGACCTGTCATGCCAACTGGGATGGAAGCCAGTTCCTGCCAGATCTCTTTCTCTACTGTTCAGTTCATAGTCTGATGTCCAATGACTCTTCACCGTTCTCTGTCTTCTGAAATGTTTTGTGGGCATCATAGGACTCCACCCTTTTCTTGAATTTGCTCCATGTAGTTCTATCCAAGTCCTCATCTAGTTCCTTTTCCCTCTTAGCTTCCTTTCAATCATCTATTGAAGGATCTCCCATCTTCTACAATATCGTATTGGACTCTAGGACCCTTAGGAAAAGCACCGTCATACTTCTTCAACCCTTTCTGCACTCCGCATACTGCTCCAAATCCATCCAAATATACCTTCATTTGCTTCCTTCCTATTCACATTCTTCTCCAATACAAGCTTCACATTTTGTTTCTTCCACTTGGCCTCTTGTCTATGCTTCACATATAAATACATGAACACATAAAATAACTTCTGGATATATTTCTCCTGCCAGATATTCGCCGCTCAGTGAATGCTCTGCTTTATAACAAAAAGCTAGGAGAAGCAACGGGTCCTGTTGGGATGCTACCTGGCAGGGCTGGCCTTTCTTGCAAAAGTGACAGGGAGGTGGATTGACCATGTAGGTTGCCAGAGAGCAGAGGTGAGCAAAAAGAGCTAGGCGGCCCCTGCAGGAATCAGGTTAATGGGCATGCAGCACTCCTCCTGACTGGCACAGGTGTGCCTGGGTACAAAGAATCATAGAATTGTAGAGATGAAAGGGACGCCGAGGAACATCTAGTCCAAACCCTGCAATGCAGGAACACACAGCTGTCCCATACGGGGATCGAACCTGCAACCCTGACATCATCCGCCCCACACTTTAAACAACTGAGCTATCTCAGCTGTGCGTGGAGGGTGTCCCCTCACCTTCCCTAGCGTGGAGTTGCACCTTGGATTTGAACCAGGGACCTCCAGCCTGCTCTTCTGCAGGCCCAGAGCTCCTGGCATCTGTGCATGGTTGTTCAGGCTGAGGATGGGAGGAAAACAAATGCCCCATGGTGTGTCTACTAACTGTCTGCTCCTCTTGCTCTGTGGTACAGTGGTACCTCGGGTTAAGAACTTAATTCGTTCTAGAGGTATGTTTTTAACCTGAAACTGTTCTTAACCTGAGGTACCACTTTAGCTAATGGGGCCTCCTGCTGCCGCCGTGCGATTTCTGTTTCCATCCTGAAGCAAAGTTCTTAACCCGAGGTACTATTTCTGGTTTAGCGGAGTCAGTAACTTGAAACGTCTGTAACCTGAAGCATCTGTAACCCGAGGTACCACTGTATTTACAGTGTGGGTTCAAGCCTTGGAAACTCACTCTCTTTTGCCCCTGACATAGCTTTTTCCTTCCCTTTCCTTCCCTTCCCCTCTTCCCTCCCCGCTGTGTGTGTGTGTGTGTCTAGGCTTACAAAAGGTGAGCATGGCCATATTTGCCCACTCCCTCTTGTAGGGCTCACACTCTCATATCCTGCTTCCCAGCCCCGTGCTCTATGCAGTGAGTCACTGAAAGTTGCTGCTGTCAGCAAGTGTCTGTAGCTAGCTGCTTTTGTTACACAGCTCAACCCCTCCCTTGGGCTGCTTGGCCAAAGAGTTTTTACCTCCCTACCTGAATCTTTAATCCCTGTTCACAGGAGGGCTACACTTGATATTTGCAAGCCTCTTGCCCAGGAAATTACTTGGGTGCTGTGTAATTGTGCCACATTGCCGGCACAATCCCTGATTCACAGTGGGCAGTGCCAGTTTTCCCAGGAATGCTGGCCCTGTTTGATGTCTCCCTTTCTAAAGCTGCTTTTGTATTTGCATGTGTGTGTGTGTCCCCAATTTGATAAATATAGGATATGGGGATGTTCCAGCAGCGCAGTGGTGGTGCATTCCGCCCCCCTCGCCAAAAAAGAAAAGAAAATTTAAAGCATAGGATTGCTTTGCCTTAGGGCTAGATGCAAACTGATTAAAGGATACTCTCACCTAATTTTTAACTGACCTATGAAAATCTCCAACACAGGTCGTATCTAAGTATCAGAATTTAACCAAGATAAATTGGGCAGCTATACTATAAATGGTAACTAGAGCAAGAATAATTGGTGCTACATAGGTGGAGGAAAATAAACCCTTCAAGCCTTAGGGCAAAATTCCATCACATTATGAAAAATAGGGGTATGACATTTCTGAGGTATATTATCTTACAATGTGTGTGCTTTGCATGACTTTTCACCTCATTTTGAAATGCCAGTGATTGCCAGAAGACTGGGCTAAATTGGCAATTCTTGTGGAGATAAGTGCTAAAAAAAGAACTGAGGCGAGAGACTGGCTTGCTGCAGGAATTGCCAAGAGTCTAGCCTCTGCAGACTTCAATAACATGATAATTTTGTCACACACTGGAACTAGTGATTCCCTGTAGGATCAGACCCCCTTCCATTTATGCCAATATACAAATCTATTGTGAGAGAGACCTCATTTGTAATAGCGGGCAGTATTCAGAGCACATGCCCTCTGCAAGGATTTCCAACTGCATAAGGGGACTTTCTCTAAGTCTCACAGTGGCCAACCAATTATTGAGAGTAGGATGTGAACTAGATAGGCCTCCTTTGGCCTGATCCAGCAGGGTTCTTCTGATGTTCCACTAAGTATTTGCAGCAATAGGACAAACTGGGCAAATCTGTAATGTAATAATAAATTGACAGTGACAGACGGATAATACAAGAGGTCAGGGCTAAGTCAGGGACATGTAAATGAAGCAGGCTCCAAGTTGAAGCAGGCAAAGTCTGGGAAACTGAAGATGGCTTTGGATACTACCCAGAATTGCTGCTGGGGGGAAATGTATGAATAACTTACACATCCTGCTTCCATTCTGCTATGTGCTACACAGGTATCCAGCTTATACAGCTCCTTTTGAAGATGCTAGTTTGCTGTTATTACTACTACCCAGAAGCATGGAAAGAGCGTTATCTTTTCAGTGCTCCAATGCAACACCTGAAACCATCCATAGTTAGAATCTAGAAGCGATGCATGGGCATGTTCTGTTGTAGAAATAAGGGTTTAAGGCAGGAAAGGAAGATCTAGCAGTGCAAGTGATAACTGCAACAAAGCACACATAAGAGAGCAATGCAAGGCAAGAGATGACTGGGGATATTTGAGATCTGGAGGCACATTACCATAAGGATGCAGTGGTGACTAAATGGACATGGTTCTTGTTATGTACTGAAGTTCTCACCCTGGGCCAGCAGGGGGATACTGTAAATAGTTATGCAAATGAAGGATCAAAAGTGACATTCAGTGATTGGATAGTTTTAGAAAGTTGTTACAGTAACAAGGTACTAGAGCGCTATATAAGCAGGCTGACTGAGCCCTTCAATTCAGTTCTGTTCTGGCATCTGAATAAAGAAGAGCTGTTTGAAGAATTGCTGTGCCGTCTGATATGTTCACCCACAACTTAACAGTTCTTGTCCAATTCTCAGAGAGTAAGTCAGGTTCAAAGATTCCTGACACTAAAAGCTGAAACTTCACTATCCAAACACACTAATACAGTACACTGGTACCTTGGTTCTCAAACTTAATCCATTCTGGAAGTCCCTTCCAAAACCAAGGCGTGCTTTCCCATAGAATGTAATGCAAAATGGATTAATCCATTCCAGACTTTTAAAACAACCCCTAAAACAGCAATATAACATGAATTTTACTATCTAACAAGACCATTGATCCATAAAATGAAAGCAACAAACAATGTACTATAGTCACACAATCAATCATTCACTAGCTGAACTGGGTTCCACACAGTCACAAAAACAAAACAAAAAGAGCCACAAAAACGCAAAATAAATAGCAAAAACAGACAGACCTCAGTGTAACACTCAAAACCAAAGAGTGGCACTCAAATCGGAAATGTAACACTCAAAACGGAAGTGTGGCACTCAAAACGGAGCATGTTCAGCTTCCAAAAAAAGTTTGCAAACTGGAACACTTACTTCCGGGTTTGCAGTGGTTGGGTTCCAAGTTGTTTGAGATCCAAGGTGTTTGAGAACCAAAGTACCACTGTACTTGTGTGGGCTGTAACATTTCTGGGCCAAGGAACTCTTGGTCTCTCCTGAGAATGTCAATGTTAATTTCATTTCTTTCTCAAAAAAAGAGAAGGCGATAAGCTTCATGGTGTGAACAAGTATTAAAAATGTGTCTGCAGTTTATGCCAAGACTCATAAACCAGAAGGCAAATTAAGAGACTCCAATATGTGGCTGTCACTGAGAATGACTTTTAAATCAGCATCAGATTTTTAGAAGCTTGCTGTGATTCTGAACATCTGAAGGAGACTGTGAATGTCATAAAAATAGAAAAGGCCTCCTGGATCAGACCAAAGGTCCATCTAGTCCACCATTCTATTCCTAGTAATGGTCACCTAGATGCTTCAGGGAAGCTGATAGCAGGACAGCCCTCTGCTGTTGTTTCACCACCACCTCCAACTTGATTTCAGTGCTATACATGTTCTAAACTTGGGAGGTTCTATTTACCTATTGTGTCCATTGATAATCTTTCACCATAAATTTGCCTAATCCCCTTTTAAAATCATTATGTAAGCCTGTGGCCATCAACACACCTTATGGAAGTGAATTCTACACTTCGTTTGAAATTATTTTCTTTTCTCTGTTCTGAATCTACTGGGTGTACTGTGAAACAATTGGGTGACCTCAGGTTTTAGTATTATGAAAGGGAATAGAGGGGGATCATATTATCTAATCTTTCCACGCCACATATTTTTTCATAAATCATCTTTTTCAAACTGATGTAGTACCATAACTTTACCCCTTTCCACATAGGGTGGCATTTCAATCCTTGATAATTTTGATCACCCTTTCCTGCACTTCTCCAGAGATCTACGATTTCTTTTTAGAGATGGAGCTACCAGAACTGTAAAGTTCAGTCAATATAACAGCCCAGACAAACTTTTTCAACCAAGTCAGTCCCCTCTCATCAGTCATCTAATGTGGACTATCTAACGTTACAGATTTCTTCTCCAGGAGCCACTGCATGGAGGTTGCTCCAAGAGCTGTTTGCTATATCAAATGCACTTTCATGCAGTGGGGAGATGGGGTGGGGGGAACAGGACAGTTGCTACATGTGCAACCATTGTATACATTTTGGGAAGCCACACCCAATTGCAGCTCTTCAACAAGTTTGCACACATTTTACAGTACAAAAGTGAGAGCATTAGGCACAAGACCAACAGCCTGAGAGCAGGAGAGTCTTATTCCATGTACTGCCCGTGTAAACTGTTCAGTTGCCTCTCCAAAGAAGGTGAGGCAATGGTTGGAACAAGGAAGTGGCTCATGTTTCCTGTATCCTTCTAAATCTAAAAATAGCAATTTCACAGGAAGCAGCTTGTGAAACCCCCGGGCAGGTAAGGTTGACTATGTTGGGGCGTTCAAGGTTAGAAGCAATACCCAGACATTCCTTTGGGTATAAGTATTCTCAGACTTGGCTTCTGCACTGATCAGCTCTCCTTCAAAAAAGGAATGCATGCATCAAAAGAAATGCTCAACCGCTACACCAGAAATCGGGAAACGGTGGCATTCCAGATACAGTATTGTTGGATTCCAAACTCCCATCATCCAAATTCATCATAATGCTAATGTACAAGATGCACATTAGGTTGGACTAGATGACCCTCAGGGTACCTTCCAGTTCTATGATTCTATGACCCCAATTGTCCCGCAAAGAAGCAACCCCCCCCCCAAACCCACATACATACATAAGAGCAGGCATAGGCAAACTCGGCCCTCCAGATGTTTTGGGACTACAACTGCCACCATCCCTGACCACTGGTCCTGTTAGCTACAGATGATGGGAGTTGTAGTCCCAAAACATCTGGAGGGCCGAGTTTGCCTATGCCTGCATAAGAGATTTGTTTTTAAATGACCTGCAGCTATAGTGAAAGCACTTTCTAAAGCTGTTCCTCAGTCTTGCTTTTATGATCTATATACCATTCCAAACAACAGGATGACAGAGACTAAAACGGTATGAATTGAATATATCTTTACATAGCTAACAATCTATACTGCTCAGAAAAAGAATGGAGAAAATGACTACTAAGATATCCCAGAAAGAGAATGCTCTGTTCTGAAAGCCAAACATGTATACACCAATGACTCATCAAGAACTATTAGACTTTGGAGATTCAAGAAACAAAATCGCCTTCTTTGTAAGTTGAATCAGACGACTGTATTTTCTACAGTGATTCTTCAAGGTCTTCAAGTAAGTAGCCACTTTCCCCATCCTTTCACAGGAAATGGGATCCTGAGATTCTTTCTGACTGGAGCTTCAACAATCTGAACTAGGACCTTCTGTACATGAGCAGGTGCTCATATCTACTACATTATGAGGCTCCCTCCTGGATTTATGGCTGCAGCATGCCAAACAGAATCCGGTTTCTGAGGCAGAACTTCAGGAGTTCTCATTTTTAAGGAGCTTTCTAGCATATCTTTACAGAGGACGGAGCGTTGTGTTCTGTTTAGCCATTAGTCATCCCCACACTTCCTCCTGCCATGACATTACACTTGGCCAAAGATATTCCAAATTCTGCAAGACCTCAAATATTGCATTTTTGATGGGTTTTTTTTTCCTTTTTCTTCTTCTTCAAATAAACACATTGTCTAGGTTCAATTCTGTGCTGTTAGCTTCGTAATATTGGGTGGGAGGGGAGGTGGATGCAAAAAGAAATAGGTCTGTCCAGAAGACCACTGTGTTTTGCAGCACACCATTCTCAAAGGAGGGAAGTGTCATCAGCTTCATGTCTGTACATTATTTATTTACCTATTGCTATAACGCATCATATTATTAAAAGTGACAAGATAAAGTCAGATGGGTAGCTTAGTGTGTGCCTTATAAGCCCCTGGTACAAAGCAACAAAGTGCTCCCTTAAGAGCAAGACATGCAAACTCAGGGGCATTATAAAGCTCTCGTTTGAGTTTACAACCCCACGAATTTGGCTTGGATTCCTTTGTCAAGACTCCAAGCTTTACTGTTTGACTAATATTCTGGGACTTTTTACTACACACTTCAAATAGAATCTGGTAAGGCAAGTGAAGAAGAAAGTGCCGCCATATGAGCCACCCGAACGGCGTGTGATTTGTAGTAATGAAAGATAAATGGCCTGCTGGATGCAAGCCAATCTTGTTTCTGATCTGGGTTATATTTTGCTTGTGGCACTGCTGGATGATGTATGCCTGGAGATCAACAAAATAACTTGCGCAATGTTGATCTTATTAGACTTTCAGGGTTTGGTTACGTTGGGAATTTCCCCCGATGATCACTGAGCCTGGGGGCTATTGTGTTCCCCTGCAGTGTGTGGCGTGGCTTGCAGTATGAATCATTTCAAGCTATTTTTGCAGTGTACCCACTCTCTGATCCTGGCAAACCGTGCTCTGTATTTTATAGCTTGATCTGCAGGTGGGGGTTGCTGATGCTGGTGGACGAATGGTCCTGCCTTTCCAACCTCTCTAACTTGATGTTGCTGATAATAATGTGTTGGGGTTGTGAAGGTGGGGCTTGACATACATCTCTAGGACTGATATCAAGTTGTTCTACCACTGGCAAAGGGATTCCAGGGGTAATGGTAGATGTCTATAATCAGCTCTGATAGGGATGGATGAATTTGTCAGTTTTGTTTTGTCTAGGTTTCTTGTTTTCCATGCTTAAACTCAATTTGTCCTATTTCCACAACAGTTTGATTTTTTTTTTAAGTCAACACAAAAATCTGTACTTTTTTGCACATTTCTCCCAATGAACACCTTTCTGTGTACATTTCTGCCCAACACATGCATCTTTGCTGGCAACCTTCCCTAATACATTTTTGGACATTATTTTCACTAATATACATATCTGTCAAAACAAAATAAAAAAATTCCTTCCAGTAGCACCTTAATGACCAACTAAGTTAGTTCTTGGTATGAGCTTTCATGTGCATGCACACTTCTTCAGATACACACTTTCCCTCATATCTGTGTACACACTTTCCCTCAATATACGCTCTTCCTTTATATGCATTTTTTGGCTGGAGAACAGCATCTCAAATTCAGAGATGTGCAAATTTGGAAGAATAACTGTGTGCTGGTTTGCCTATTGGCTTGAAAATTAGGTAAATTTGCATTGGAATGTGAACTGAAGAGATGTCTCCCTCATCCCTAGTCCTGGGTATGTCCTACAGTGTCCTTCAAGGTTTCATCTTGTCCCTTCTCCTATCCAATTTCCATGCTGTGAAGATCTGGAGACAGGTGTTTTCAACATGCTGATCACACTCACTCAGTTTTTTCCTTCCAGATCCTGTGATCTTGGGCATGATTACTCAATGACTTTCAGATACTATAATCTGGAGGGAGGGTAGATACATGTCACTCATAAACATTCAGGATTCCCTGGTTGTTAAAGTAAAACTTTACAATGTTAACATTTATGAGGATGACTTTTCTGAAGGTGATCACAAGTGGGAGGGGGAAGGTCAAATATTCAAGCCAACCACTGGCTTTATATTGTATGCCGCCATATTCATGTGTTTGGTGTCCAGTTACAAAAGGGACTGGAATTTTTGCTCGTGGGGGTTCATAGCCCTTCAGGGTGGTCTCTTCTAACAATAGGTTTAGTCCTAGCAAAGGGGAGCAGTCTCTTGTGCTGGCTTCATTCAATTCACTCTAGTTAACAATCTCAATATGTCACTTGCATTCACTGGTCACACAGTAGGGGGTCTCTGGAAGGAATGCTCTGCCCTGTGCTAGGCAGGAGACCACAAAGGAAGAGAATGATCACCTTCATGGTTCCTTAGAAATAACAGGCCAGAAGAAGTGGCGAAAGGATAACTTTCAATGGAGCTAGCATAGCACAGAAGGGGATACATATACAAAATAATCATAAAGTATGTATTCCAGATGAATTCATCCAGATTATCTGCCACACCTCAGAGCCATGCTCACAGACCACACCATGCAATTCCAATGTGTGTAAAGATTAGTTTCAATAATTTAAGAAGTTTACTCCTTTGTTGCTTTTACCTCCTTGGCTGAGAGAACAGTGGGGCTATCAAAGAATAAAAAGTGGCACTTCGTTCCTTTTAGATATCTGGAGCTGGTCTCACTCTCAGTTAACAGACAGGATACTTTACAATTCAACTGTTTCCCAGCTTTTACGTACTTTATTTCCAGGGAGCACTTAACGTGGGTGTTCATGTAATACCGGTAAGAAAGAACACTTTAACCCCAGAAGTGTGGCAGACCCCTGTCTATCCGGGAGTAAACTGTCAGGGTGTTTGATGGCCAGAAATATGTAATGCGACTTGCTCAGATCTTTGCCACATGTGATGCTTGTCAAGTCCTTGTACGGTTTTTGTTTGTTTTGTGTGCTTTTTTAATTTCAAACACAAGCACAAGTACATGTTCCGGTTTATCCAGATCTACGACTAGGTAGAAAGCTATCCCAGAATGAATGTCACAATGTAAAGTTACCCGGGAGGCAACCTCTGCATTGACATAAGCTCCCAGCACGGATCGTTTAGATATCCCCTACCATCATTGCTACCACGCAGGCAAGCGGGAAATCATTCTACTGCGCAGAGCCTCTCTGCTGCGCAATTCCCAAAGAACGACGGCGCTCACCAATTAAAGGATGCGCCTTTCTTTGCAACACCAAGTCGCGGGGTCACCATTCGCCTTCGCCGGGGCGAAAAACCTGCGGCCCTCTAGCCTGATCTTCACCACCGAACTCCTTAGCTGCGAAGCCCGGGGCAGCGTTACGAGACCGGGCAGGGCTTCCCCGTCTCTGCGCGCCCCGACGCCTCCATTTCCAGTCCAGCAACACTCAGACTCCGGCCCCATGAGCCAGCCACCCCGTCCCAAGGGAACCCTGTTGAGCCCGTCCCAGACCCCTCAAAGGGAAGACAAGCTGCTCGCTCGGGGCTGCATTCGCAGACGATCGGGGAACCACGTGTAAACGAAATGAGAGAGGGCTAGATCCATCTCGGTTTCAGACCCGGGAGAAGGGGGGGAAGCAAACGCCACTGTCGGAAAGCGGATGAGAACAAAGAGCCACCCGCCAGATGGACAGGTCCCTGCCTTAGCCGGGACCCGGGACAGTTTCCCCGAGGAGAGCGGCGGCCAGCAGCGACTCACCATGATTGCTGCCTGCAGCCTGATCCCCGGCTAGACTGGGCTGGACTCCATCCCGCGACCTCCTCCTCCTGCTGCTGCTGCTGCAGCCCCTCGGTCGGCTCTTCCTTCCCTCCCTGAGATTTGAACACCCCACTGCAGGCAAGGAGCCCGGGAGTCTCTGGCTGCGCCGCTGGGGAGGAGGCAAAACCTGGTCTGGATCCGCTCGGCATCTGCGCCTACCCACGTAACAGCGAAGGGAGCAGTGGCCCTCGCGGTGCTGCGGCAAGAGCAATGGCAAAGCGCGGCCTGGATTTCGCAAACTTGAACCTCCCAAACCAAATGGGACGCAGGGTAAAGGCAGGTTCAATGGCCACTTGCGCTGGGTGCCCTCCCACTGACTCAGGTAAAATGGCACCTGCGTAAGTGGCTAAATTGTCCCCCGAGACCAAGAAAAATTACACCTTTTGAGATGACGAATGCAAAAGCATGGAATTATTCCATGAATACGCAGGAAGCAAATTCGGAGCTGGGACATCAAGAGCAAGCGATTGCAGCCAGAATCCATCACTCTGGAAAATCCGAAAGGTTGGGGTGGTTGCCCACGAGGAATCTCCAGGGAGCAGAATAGTGCAGGGGCTGACTTAATTAAAAACAGGAAATTGCTCTTCCTAGAATTTAAATTATAGCACTTTGATAAAAGTTTGCTTGCAGGTTTTGGGTTGAAGGCTGGTTCACTCCAGAAGTTGTGTACTGAGTGTGATCTTGTCTTCCAGTGTTTTCATTTCCCAAACTTTATGCAGTAACCAAGGCTAAAGGGTGTTTGAGAATAGAACACCTGTGTACTTTTGAAGAACAAATGCCCAGTGTCTTCCAATGGATAATATTTAAATTTGAGCCTCTGTACTTTCAAGTCCACATTTTTAAAGTGGGAATAAGGGTGGGCTAATCCATGAAGTTGTTATAAATTCCATAATGCACTCTTATCAGTAAAAAAATGCTTGGTAATGATAGAAAATATAGTGTCAAAATACTGTGTGCAGTTTGTGTGGGTTTTGCTTCACAGAACTTTGATAACCTTTGACACCAGATTTATTTCTTTTGAGTTTTTTAATTATTAATACTGTTTTAAATTAATAAGCTGCCTTTCTGGACCAAGTCCCCCCAAGGTGGGCAAACAAAATGCAAGCATAAAATTTAATACATAAACTATTACAATATTGTTACAGATTTAGTATTATTTTTAAATACAACCGCTTAACAATACATTCAAATATAATTCAACCAGTATAAAAACCAGTGTAAGACCCACAACAAAAATATATATGTATTTAAAATAAATAACTCTCCTTAAGGTTTAGGATGGATAACATATGTTCTGAATTAACTTTCTATGGAGGGGAAACCTGGTCACTGTGGTCAGCTCACAGGGCAATGATCTCTCTCCTACACAACTCAGATCTCTCCATAATCCAATTTAACAGATTCCAATAAGAAAGAAAATGAACAAAATAAATCAGAAGTAGTAGAGAGAGTTGGGAGTATAAGCAGAAATAAGGAAGGAGCAGCTTTTTTTAAAGCAAAGCATGAAATCAAACTCTAATCAGCAGATAGCAGTTTTACAAATACCAGCTCAAAAAACAAAACACAGCTATCCCTTTACTAATTTAACTGAAGCCATTAAAATCCAATGGGGGTGGCTTCAAAGATACTACAATCCCTCTGGAAGATGTTCAAAGTTGGATTTATGGTAAGTCTCCAGGAAGGGAAAATTCTGTTATTGTGGGGCAGCCATGATGATACAGGGTAAAGGAGTTGCCTCAGGTAGAAAAATTTTGGGATACCCTAATGAGATGGTTATAGCCACTATATAAAGATTTTCTGTGTCAGGCATCCCTATATCTTGCATCATTTCTGAGTTCAGCACTGAAAATATTTTCCTGTTAGGAGAGAATATTTTAGTTTCCACTCAAGACAAATATATAGTAGTCACAACACCCTTGGTGATTACAAGGCCATTGCTGGATGAACTGACAACATAACAGCAAGCTACTCTCATGGCTCCCCAGTAATCCTTCTGCATAACACAGTAGAGCTGTTATCTATGTTTTTGAGATGCACATTAGCAGAAATGTGTGGAGGTCCAACTTAAGCTGGAAAATTTATATATGCCCTTGAGCCAGTCTTCGAATAGCCAGTCTTTGTAACCCAAAGCAAGATTACTGCTAGTTTGGTGCAAAGACTAAAATCACAACAGAGCTGTTCCAAGTAAGAGATGAAAATAAAAAGGCCCCACTGTTGGAAAGTAGGTCCCCAAGTACTTTTGCTGTTGTTGTTTTACTTCACATTTTATCATAAATGAAGTCTGAAGTGGATTACTTAGAGCCAAAGAACCTATTACATGCATGGTTGCATAGAACAGATTTTGTATGATTGCATTTAATAGATCTGTGGTATTTGTTTATAAATGGCTGCCATTACAGAGGAGGCCAGATTAGGGATCCTGGCACACACAGGACACACAGGAGGGTAGTAACTCCCTGTCCCTCATCCCACTTTGGTGCCACAATTTATTGAATGACTATCACCCTCCCAAAGTTGCTACTTGCCTCAAGAGCTGATCAATGTCCTGAGCAGATGAACCCTACTGAGTCTTTTTAATGGGGACTCAGTACAGACAAATGGGGCCTCACTTACTAGGTGAGAACAGAACCCTTCTCGGAAATCAGATTCAGTCTTGGTACGTCTGACCAAGCTCCATTCCTGCATTTGCTCTTACCCAAGCTCACTTTTGTCAGGAAGGCATGTTGTGATTTTAATCTGCACAGCTGAAGCCCAGCTGCCCCCTCCTCCTCAGCCATGAGATCCCACAGTTGTTACCTTTTGACTATAATTCTTCCCTCATTTCCAGCTGCTAAAGCACATTAAAAGAGGCTAAAAATATACTAAACACTCCCCTGATGTGACAGCATTGCTTTACATGGAAAAGTAATTGCCACCGGGATGGTTCGTGATCATGAGCTGGAGGAGAGGCATCAACTAGATGCTGGCAATCGGAGAACCCCTGCCCTGGAAGCCAAAAGGAAAATGTGGGGAAACTGTAGTTCTGACAGGCAGAATGCCACAGCTATTGTGGGTGGTGAGGTATTTTGAAATTAGAGGGTAAGTAAGTACTGCTATCACCTGATTTAATTATTGTCCTTTAACAGCTATTGGAACGAGAGAAATTCTTCATCCCAGAGCCAGCCATATCAGCAGTTCCAAAATTCAACATAGCTGGGGATAAGAGGCACTTGACAATAAATTTACAGAATCCCCACAGAAATAAAACTGGATATTCCATAGGTCCCTCTGCAGTGCCTACAATTCTTACACGTGCATGAGGCAAATTTCACAGTGGATACCATAACATGTTCCCCACTTTCCTAAGCACCGAGTAGTCCAGGACTAACGTTAACATGCTTTAGTTTCTTTTGGATGAAAGAACACTGGAGGCTTATGATGTCTTGGTAGTGCTTGTTTCTTTACAAATACATAGTTGAGCATATTGGAAGTTAATGGGATCATGTAGCAGGTAGCACAGTCTCTGATCTTGACCCAGATTCCTTTGTTTCTATCTGAATGCTAGCCTCAGCAAAAACTCCCCTATCTGGCTGATTTGCTCTGCTTCTATCTAAAATTGCAGAACTGGCTCCAGACCGTTTCTCTGTCCTCTGCAGTAGCTGTTTTGTGTTACAACCCCAAATTCTGATGCATTACATTCCAGAGTCTTGAGACAGATTCCTAGCAAAGAAGGAACATTTATTATTCTTTTTTTCCAGAGGGCTGGCCACATTAGCTTCTTGCAGCAAAAATAAGAGTACAGGCACCTTGCAGACTAGTTAAGTGACATCCCCACCTGAGTACACCTTTGTCAGTCTTTAAGCTGCCATAAGGCTCTTTGACTATTTTAAGTCTCTTGCCGGTGATAGGCCCATTCACAATACAACCCAGATTGCCAGACAATATTTTTAGAAGTACTTGATTGGCCATAGAAGTGCACTTAGTGGTGTTTTGGGCCCTGTGGAACACCCTTCCACTAGATGTTAAAGAGAGAAACAACTAACTGACTTGTAGAAGACATCTGAAGGTAGCCCTAAACCCTTCAGATGTCTTCTAAAAGTCAGATAGTTGTTTTTCTCTTTGACATCTGGTGGGAGGGGGTGGGTGAGGGTGGGAAGCTTTTAATGTTTAATAGACTATTGTAATTTAATATTTTTTTGGAAGCCACCCAGAGTGGCTGAGGAAACCTAGCCAGATGGGCGGGGTATAAATAAATTATTACTATCATCATCATCATCATCACCACATAACAGACAAACCAGGGTATAACATATGTGGCCAAACATGCAGGGTAGAGATCAGAATGTGACCCTTAATAAAAACATATTTCAGCACTATAAACAGCATTGAAGTGGCAATGCCAACATCTAGTTGATGCCTCTCCTCCAGCATCCTTTTCTGTGAACTGTCCTGAGACCTCCAGGTGTATGGTGGTATCGAAATAATTAAATTAAATTAAATTAAATTAAATTAAATTAAATTAAATTAAATTAAATTAAATTAAATTAAATTTGAATGAATGAATGAAATCCAACCCTCATCACATTCTGTGGACCAGAAAATATAATAGGAGTATCTTTCAGTTTTGGAAACAGCAACCCCAGATGTCCCTTAAAATAAGGCATAATTCTCAATTCTAGGAGGTGCCAGGCTCTTCTTTTCATAGAGGGCTTTCTTGTAATTTTCCTTTTCTTATATTGTTTGTTATTAATGTAAGAAGAACCTGCTGGATCAGATCAAGGGCTCATCTAGTTCAGCATCCTGTTCTCACAGTGGCCAACCAGTTGCCCAGATGAAGCCTATAAGCAGAACGCTCCCCCCCCCCCCCACTTGCGATTCCCAGCAACTGGTATGCTGTGTTTTTTTAGCGAAAAGAAAATAGGCTGTTCAATCCTTTATTCTTCGGAGTGGAAGACATTGCAGTGGGTGTACACACCCTGAAGCATGTGTGCATGTATGTGTTCAGAAATTATCATGCAGCCCAAAAGCCATGTGCAGGAATAGTCCTGACATTCCTCTCGTGTTTTAAAATTCCCTCAGAATCATGGGTTTTCAGAATAGGAGAGTTTGTCTGCTGCTATAATAGTCTGGCATTTACAGGAAACAGGCTGTCACCAGGCTGAATCAGTGCGGGGAGATTGTGCCAAATAAAGACACAAAGACAAGGGAACTCCTCTATCTCTGCCATCATGATAATATGTAAAGACCAAACCAGACATTATCTCAGGAAGCATATGTTCCCACTCTCAACTTCACATTTGCCATGATGTTGGAGAATGCAGGTGTAATGGAGCATTTATTTACCGAAGAGCAGGCATGTCCAAAGTCCGTTTTGGGGGCCTAATTTGGCCCGCCAAACGATTTAATCCAACTTTAATCCTAAAAAAGGTCAACAACTTTGGTTCACTTCATCAAATCTGGCCCTCTTTGAAAAACGTTTGGGCACCTCTGCCCAAGAGGATCAGTGAGGGAGACTTTATTTATATTTATATTTTCCAATATTTATATACCAGCTAAAGACAAAAGTCCTCTGGGTGGTTTACAAGTAAAAATTAAAAACAAAAAAATACAATAGGAAACTAAAATCTAACCCAGAATAAAGCCAGCAACAGAGAATGACATCAGTACAACCAGTAAAAGCAGTAAAAATAAAATGAAAATGAATGAAAATATCTTCACCTGGCATCTGGAAAAGTCATCATCTGAAAGTCAAAAGTCATCTGAAAAAGTCAGACCTCTCTGAGGGTGCTAACAGTGGAAAGACCCTCTCCAGTAGCCATCCTCATTTGTTTCATTTTGTCAACACTCTATTCTGCATTCATATAGCAGAAGAGAAGTTCACAGGCACAAAATAATCATGCTCCGGGTATTAGGTATGGACTTATCCCAAACTGAAAAAGAAATAAATTGTTTGGAAAGAGCCTGCACCACAAGCAAATCTCCCGCATGCAAGATAACCAATTGTTTTCACAAGTGCTTCAGCCACAGAGTGGTGCTTAACTTCTACACCAGCCAATTTTACCCACAGTAATTTCCCCCAGACTTCCCCCCCCCAAACCCCCCCCCCCAGCTGCAGTGAGGCAGGGGATGATTAGAAACTGCCAGGGTCCATTTGTAGGGAATAATCTGTAGGCAGAAGGAGGGTAAAGCCCTTCTTTCTCGCTCCTCTCCTTAGCTTTACAGTGGCATTATAGGGTAGCAGCCCCATTGTTTTGCTGTTAACAACTGGTTTTGTCCTTGGCTTGTGAACTTTGAGATTAGACATTTGGTGGTGGGGCCTGGGGGTCATGGAGGCTACAAGGCCTGAGATCCCTTCCTTCTCCGTAATTTTATGTTTTCGCTGAATAAAGATTATGATTTTGAGGCCAGAGGGAGTACCGGAAGGAGGTAAATGAATGTTTGTAGTACAAATAAAGTACCAGTTTCTACTAAGGAACAGAGATGTAGTTATTAATGAATAATGCTTTCTTGCTTCTTTACTTCAATCTTTCAAACAACTTTACCTTCTAACTTAGTTTTCCTGAGAGGTTCATCCTGGGACAGGGTACTGAAGTTAGTCAAGGTTATGCTATGACGTCCCATGCACCAGTAACCTGGATCTCTGCTTCCAGAGACACAGGGCCAAGTGCATAGATATGTCTATGACTTCACGTACAACAATGTTCATTTCTAAGTGTCCAGTTTGAAGGCCAGTTTCCCTTATTCTACATGGATGGTCAGAATTCCCTTCTTCGTCCATAGAATAAAACTATCTGCAATCCATGTTGCAGTGTAATATTTGTTCCACCAATCCCCAAACCCTAATCCTGTTCCGTGCGTATATATAGACTTTAAAGAAGGGCTCATTCAGAGCATAGATCAAATTGCTGCAACAGGAACAGTCTGTTTCTGTATAATTAACCCTTAGCGGAACTCTTGTTCTGTAGATGCTTAGACCTGCCAGGACTTGCCAGTTACAGAGCCCTGCAGCTAACACAACAGCACTTTGATATATATCACTGTGAGTCAGATTGTGAAACCCACTGAAGTCAATAACAGGAAACAGAATTGGCCAAAGATGAAACGTTTTGACTGCATGAAGCATCCCAAATTCCCAGCCATTTGCAGGTCAGGGACTGGAAAGCTGCCTGGGATTCCAGCTCTGGCTCTCTGATGTAATAGCTCCAGCACTGCTTGAGCTGCAGCGTTGTTCTGAGCAATTATAGGCTCAAAATAATGCAACCACGGGTGGCTTCCTGCAGGATTCTTCCCCGCTTCAAAAGATTATTCACTCAACACAAAGCTGAACACTCTCCCCCCGACCCTTGCTTCCCCACAGAAATCTTGGCCGTGGAGAATAAGTGGGCGAGTTGATAACAGCCCTGTAATTCCAGTCAGCAGTGGCAGAATCTCAATTTCCTGCAAGATGTCAAGAGGTTTTTCAAATAGCTCTGATACTGCTACAAAAGATAGTGTATATGTAATAGGAAGAAAAAGAATAGTGCTTGAATGTTGTCCCCAAACTTGAGACAGGAAGTAGGAAGGCGTTTAGGGTTGTACTGGGGCCAGCCCAAGATACATCCCTACTCCAAGGGAAGGACATTATGGTATTCTCCCTGCCACACCAATTTCTACATACAGAAACTGACCAGAATAGCAGCTGAATCTTACTTTAGCACTGGTGACTGATGGGACATCTTCTTCCACCATATCAGAGGACAAGCTGACTTTACAGGGCAGGCCATGTGGCACACACAGCACTATCCTCCAATACTTTGCTGCCAGTCCCTAGCATCCTATGCATGTTACTGAATTCGGTGGGACTTACTGCTACGTAAACATGCATCATATTATAGCCTTACTTTGCTGGTATGGGTGGGATGGCTATGGCCCCTGCAGCCAGTGCATATTCTGTTCATATTCTGTTATATAGCTATCTACACACTCAACCAGCTGAGCCAAATACATTTAGATTTTAACAGTTACTGTTGTTCAGTGTAACAGTGCCCTATGCAGAGATTCCACGTGACTGGAAGTCTCAGGGAATTTGGAGGACTAACAGCAATGTCGTTTACCTGGATGATACGCTTTGTAAAACTCTGGATTGGGGGGGGGGGAAATAAGTGGGCAGTGGCAGCCTGAAGGCACACAAAAACGGCCAGGTTTGCAATGTGATTCCCAAGAAGCCTAATACTCCAAAGCACCATCCTTGGGCAGACATACAACTTGGCAAGCCCTTTCCCTGTTCCACCGTTCCATTATGCGAATGAGACATGACACAGTTAATGGCTCTGAGTCAGCCTTGCTCCCTCTTAGTCGAGTTCTGGTTTTTGTTACTTTCCGTCCCCTCCCCAGCTGTCACAGGCTTGTGAAGCCGGATTGGGGGCGTGTTGTCAGGGAGCCTCCTGGCTGGGTGTGATGGTTACACCTGGGAGGGATGCCAACACCACCACGGTTCAGTTCAAAACAGGAACCCAGGCAAAGCACCTTCTGGCTTAGTAATTACATGCTGTGCTCCTAACACATGCTCCACACTGGGTGTGTTCTCCTCCAGCTACACATGCGCCAAAGCTCTCCAAAGCCTTCCCTCATTCCCAGCCCTCCTACGTATTCCCAGGCATACACAGCAGCCCTGACCTAGAAGTCTCCTTTCTAATGGGGGAAGGACCACAGCTCAGTGGTGAAGCATCTCCTTTGCAAGTGGAAGATGCCAGGTTCAATCCTCTGCCCCAAACCCAGAGAGTCACTTATAGTCAGTGTAAAAAAAGGTAAAGGTAAAGGACCCCTGGACAGTTAAGTCCAGTCAAAGGTGACTATGGGGTTGCGGTGAGGGAGCCAGCGTTTGTTCACAGACAGCTTTCCAGGTCATGTGGCCAGCATGACTAAACCGCTTCTGGTGCAACGGAACACCGTGACAGAAGCCAGAGCACACGAAAACACCGTTTACCTTCCCGCCACAGCGGTACATATTTATTTACTTGCACTGGCCTGCTTTTAAACTGCTAGGTTGACAGAAGCTGAGACAGAACAATGGGAGCTCACCCTGTCACGGGGATTCGAACCACCAACCTTCTGATTGGCAAGCCCAAGTGGCTCAGTGGACTGATGGTCGGACTCGGTATAAGGCAGCTTCATATATTCCTGTTCCTAACCCTCACTCCCCAAAATACAATCTTAGACCCTTATTCTGTTGAACTTGCTCCCATCATATCAGTTCACTCCTGGCCAATGGTGTCCTTTCCCAGCAATGCATCTGGCAACTAACACATGTACACAAAAACATGTAGTCATGGATAGCTAATGTTGTGCCATAAAGATGTTGTTGGACTCCAACTCTCATCCGTCAATGGTCAGGGATGGTAGGATGATCAGCCCCAGGCACCATGGTCAGTGGTCACTGAGCTACCCTTGATATAGCTCTCAGTATAAGCTCTGTCTTAATATTTTGGTCACCAGTGAACCTGTGGCTCTCCAGATGTTGTTGCTCCCAAAACCACTGACCACTGACAATGCTGGCTCAGGCTGATGGGAGTTGGAGTCTATCACCTGCTCTTTCTTTCCAGTTCCACTCCCTTTTGTGTCTTGTCTATTCTTTATACGCCTAAGAACAAGACTCATTTCTCTCTCTTAATTCATGTAAGCCACTTTGGGAAACAATAATTGTTTGAAAAGTGGTATAGAAGTATTTTAACAATACTTTTATGGGGATTTGAAAGGAGCATGGCTGAGGGTGGAGTATAAGCCCCATCTCCATTAACATGATGCATTAATATTAGATCAGAGTTGGGCAGACTACAGATCTGCTCTGATTTTATTTTTTACTAGATCCCTAAGATCCACTAACTAGAACCAGATATGAAATGGGGGTTCATGGGGTGGAGCTAATAACCCAGGAGCTATAGACTGCATTTTACATATCAGAATCTACACTTACTACAAAATACAGATCAGTAATTCTAACAGCCTAACTTAGGGGGAGCTTTTTTTTCATATCTGTTTTTAAATAACTGTTAAAGAGAAACACTTGCTGATCTACCGTTAAGTCATCCATTTTCCAGTAGATCCCAATCTACTTTCTTCCTTTGCACTAGAGCAAGGTCTGTGTTCAATTGCTTGCTTGGCCTACTGGTTAATCTAGCCCAGCTGCTCTACCTGTGGGTCCTTTAAATACTTCCATGCAAAGTCATGGATAGCTGCCAGTGTGGTGCCTGCAGTTCCACCTATGATGCCTGTGAAAGGTCTCAATAAATAAACCCTCCAAAACTTACAGTACACAAGAGAATGTTTGCCCTTCCTGGTCAATTCCTGTTTGCACTGTCTCACTGAACACTCTCCCCTAAACATGCCCATATTCACTGGGTGCCAGGATTGGACATCCACCCTTCTTTCCATTCTGACCAGGGGAGGGGTGAAAAGAGTTGCTCTCCATGAGCAAGTGCTGGGCCTTTTCCCATTGTTGTGGGTAGCTGCTGTTGAGAGGCAGGGTCCTATCTACCTGCTCATTAGATGTGGCAGCCATTTTGTGATGTGCCACACACCTTAAGGCAGTCATTTTATGTTGGGCCACCACTGCCCCTCCAAGGCAGCCATTTATTGACAGGCACCCATGGCACTTTCTCATAATTCCAAATGCTCCCACTGGCCCCCCGTTTTGAACTGTTTTATAAAAAACAAAAACCAGCATTGATTGGGCCTCCTATTCCTCTCAGTTGTCTTAATTGTACTGTTTTATAGGACAGGCTCTTCCACGTGTTTAGAGATATTTATGACTTTGGTATTGAGGCATCTAATCATAAGCCTGCATTCTTATCAAGCTTATATTTTGATCAGGGCCTGTATCTTAAAATGAGCTTAAAGATTTTCAAATGTTCATGCCAGGCAGAAGACCAGCTGCCTAAGAACCTTGGCAAGATGTTTTTCCTCCTAGACAAGGGGGCCCCCTGATTTATAGCAGAAAACAATTCTCAAAGTCGTAAAAAGGGAATTACAGGCTGACAGCCAAGGTTACACTGACCCTACATATTACAGAAGATAAAAAAAGAGATAAACATAATTAAGAGTGGGTAAATAGTAAAATAAAACCATGTGCCTCCCATTAAACTTGAGCCATATTTTCCTAAGGTTCAAAGGTCAAGAGCAGTGAAAAAGGCAACTGGCTTGGCTGGAGAAGATAGGTTTTCTTTCTTTCTATTTTTGAGGCTGGAAACTGTTCCCTACTTTGAAAAGGTTTATTCTTCTAAAAAGCTATCTATGTTATGTATTAAAAATATATTGGCTTAAATGTAATTATGCAAAGGAATTAGAAACTAAGAAATGTTAAATCCTTATGCTAGATTCTTATTTCATATAGTTGGAAGAGATCACAGGGGCCATCAGCTACCAGCCCCCCCTGCCAAGCAGGAAACATGATTAGAGCATTTGTCAAGCTTTTGTTTAGAGACCTCCAAAGGAAGGAGATCTTTCAATGATGATCCTTGACATCTGTTTAAGATAAAAATTTAAGATTAACCATCTGTTTTGGAGGGCAATAGGGCGAGGTGAGCTGGTAATTAAGGTTCCTTGTTGAGACACATGTAAGATATATTACTACTTATTTGTCATTTATAGATAGAAGAATATATAGCTTTTTGTTTCCCATAAAAGGACATAAGGAAATGGGTGTATCTTTTGTGATTGGTTCTAGCAAACAGCCAATAGGAATTTCAACCAGGCTGATTGGACAGAGGCAGCCACAGGAGGAGCAAGGGGGCTGGATTAAGGAAATATAAGTGCTGGCCAGAATGGCAGGAGGCCAGGCCAGAGCTTGGTAACCATATACCACTGTGCTTCATATTTATTTGTCTGACAAATAAATTATTATTTTAATTTCTCTATTGCTGCGTTGAATATTTCATTCCAGCTAAGCGTTAACCACAAGCAGGGTGCTACAGTATATGTTACAAACACACTCTCCTGGGACCAGCTACACCTTACTTCAGAAAATGCATATGTCTAGGACTGCCATATGTCCAGAATTTCCCGGACATAGCCGGGATTTGACCGTCGCAAACATTGTCTGGGTGGAAATCACTTTAACGTCCAGATTTTCATTTTTTGAAATATGGCAACCCTATCATAGAAAGGCATACAGAAAGAAGAACAGTGTTTACTTTGTCTCCACTCGTTGGGTATTGTGTTTTCGTCGTTGAGGTTTTTCCAGCAGCAGTACCTAGCAGCCAGGTGAAAAAGAGGACAGATTTCGTGCACTTTTTAATTACTGTATAGAAGAGAAAGCTTCAGCAGGTATGGTATGATATGCTTTCCTCTACACAATTATTAAATGTGCAGGAACCTTGTTGTTTTTACACCTGGCTACCGTGGGTGCATCATAGAATTGTTGAGTTGAAGGGACACCAAGGGTCATCTAGTCCAACCCCCTGCAACAAATCTCTCATCCCACAATTACAAACATAATTGGGTTGGGGGAATAGCAACCACTTTGTAAATCTAGGTGGCTTTTTTAGGCCTAGCATGCTTAGGGCAAGAGGGCATACCCGTTTTGCTTGAGCACAGAAATACCCACTTTGTCTCCCTCACATATTTTTGTTATGCCTTACACATTTCTGTTACTATTTATGTGTAACATAAATTCCTTCATAATCTCAGCACTTGATTAGTGTAATGTGATCTACATAGGGTTGCCCAAGTCACAGCTGGTGCAGTATGCACTAGCCCATCGCTTAATGGACAGGGTTCTGGGAGCACAGTATATCACCAGTAGCAATCTGTAGCCTGCCCTCTCCAACATCCTAAGCAAGCATGGGTCCAATATTGCTTTAAGGTAGCTTCCTTCCTCAGTTCCACCCATGCGCCAGCCTATCCTACAGGGTTGTGGTGAAGATGGATGAAAGCAAGGAGTTTTATGTGCACTGTTGTTGTGTTGTTGTTTAGTCATTTAGTCGTGTCCAACTCTTTGTGACCCCATAGACCAGAGTACGCCAGGCACTCCTGTCTTCCACTGCCTCCCGCAGTTTGGTCAGACAAACTACCGAGCCTTACTTGGGCTAGCAACATGACTAAAATAATAAATCAAGGCTAAGTCAGATGGTTCTGGGAAAAGCAGTCCCAGACTCAGGGTTGCTTAGAGGTCACAAAATTGCACTCTTTGACAGCAGTGGGGGACTGGGGAAGAAGGCTAGAAAGCAGTAGTTTTGGTGGAGAAAAGGAAAAAAAAACAAAGAAATAAAAAACCGCATCAGAGAATTTTGGTACCATATAATATAACCACAAGCCTTAGGAGGGTTGGCTTTATGAAAAACTGAATCTACATACTTAGACAATGTTTTTGTTTGTTTGTTTACTGTCTGAGCAATTAGAATAATAGAATTGTTGAGCTGCAAAGGACCCAAAGAGTCATCTAGTCCCGCCCCCTGAAATACAGGCAAGAACTGAACTTACTTGGCCACAAATCATCAGTGACATAGTAAATTGATGCCAACCCTAGGTTATCTGTTAACAAAGTTGTTTCCAGCTCAATAATTACACAATACTTGCCTCACCATGGGGCTAAACACACAGAACATTAAGATAATTATTGTAGCCATGGCATATCGTAAATAGCATTCTTTAAAACATAAAATATTATAATTACACATCTGGAAAATATACGCATAGCTCTGTATTGTTTAGGGTTTGCGTTTTAAAGATTACAAGCAGTACGAAGACTCCAGAAATCCAATAAAAACTCCCAGAATACTGGTGGTTTTATTTGCTCTTCTGCAGTTACAAGTGGAACCTTCAACAAAATTGTGCAATATTTCCTCCTTCCTAAGCAGAGTGTTCCTATTGTGGGTTACAGGCAATATTCTCTCTGAGCAGGGCATTCTGCTACACTGCACCACCACTTTCCATTTCCTGACATTCATGACTACTGAGCATGCTCAGTCCTTATTTGGATGAGTTTTTTGTTTTGGCAGGGGGCGACAGTTGATAGCTTTTGGTTGTTGTTGATTTTTTTAAATGGTTTTGTACTTCTGTAAATTTCAGGGTTCTTCTGAGCATGGTGAAACACTCTTGTTTTGCCATGACTCCATATTGACTCTAGTCCTGTAGACACTGATTTCACTGTTTGAGGGAGTGAAGATTTCAGTTTTCATTGCAGAAATGACAGAGAAAATAATACTATGTATTATATTTTTCCAGAATTACTCTTGGTGGGGGGGCGTTAATTGTTTTGTTTGGTTTTCTTTTTACATTTATCTTGTAGGGGATTCTAATTCAGCTAAACCAACTTGATCTCTAAAGCATCACATCTCCATTTGAAACACACACAGCTTTTTTTCAGCTGGAACTTACCAAAACTCAGTTCCGGCACCTCTCAGGCAGGCTCCATTGCCATTATAAGAGAACAAGGGAGGCGTTCATGGTGAATTCCGGCACCTCTTTTTCTAGAAAAATAGCACTGCAACACACATATGGGCATACAGACTTTCCCCTGAAAATCTATGCGAAAATGTTGGCCTAATTTTATTTTATTTTAGTTTTTTTTGCTCTGCTTCTTCATACAGGTTTAGAACTGTTTTAGTTTTTATTTTAAATAAACAATCACCATCCCTCAAGGCAGGGGCTAGGATTTAAACTGTGATTACTGAGCATCACCACTAGAACCCTTAGCAGCTGAACGTTAAGTAGAAAAGGTGGGAATTTTGTACTAACAACATCCAGAAGCGCATGTAGGTTCCCTTGTGCCCTTGGCATGAGCTGTACCAGCACCCCCTGCCCCTGGGTCCCTTTTGCCTTGGCAAGGAGATGTATTGGCATCTCTGAAGCTGCAAGAGACTATGGACCAAAAACTCAAAAAGTTTGCTTTTTGGGTTCCACCAGCGCCTTCCTGTGGGATCGTGTAGTCAGGCGGACTCCTAGTGACTCTAAGTCAGAGTGGAGAGGTGCTATTTTCATGACCACCAAGGCCTGCGCCCTGACAACAACAGAGCAAAACATACGGAATCAGAAAGAAGAAGAAATTTGCTGGATATAGGGGTGTGGCTAATAAGAGCTCCGCCCACCTGATTGTCAACCTCAAATTCCACATTCTCGAATGGGCATTCCTTGCTTTACTCTAGGTGCCATTAAGGCAGTGACGTGGATGTCAGTTGAATTGGCTACATGGAGCTGGATGCAAACCAGGAGGGAACAAAGTCCTTGCCGGTGATCGGGTAAAGAGTTGTTCCATTTCTCTAGATAGCTATATGTTGACTCAGTCCCACCTCAGCCTAAGAAGACCAGCTATTATTATGTTTGTAACTTCACCCTCAAAGACTTTCGGGGCAGCTCCAATGGAGTTTCCCCAGGTTAACCTCACACTAACCCTGCAATTTAGATTAGGAAAGGAGATTTGGATGGGGAGAGAGCTGGGTTCAAAGCTCTGCCGCAACAGGAAGCTCACTGGGTGAACATGGAGAACTGGGCCAAAACTAGCGAAATGAATTCCAATAGGGACTAATGGAAGGTTCTGCACTTCTGCAGGAATAACCACCTGCACAAATATAAGAGGTACATCTGGATTGCCAGTAGTACAAATGAATAGGGAGGGTATTTGTAGATCACAAGCTCAACATGCGATGCAGCAGCAAAAAAAAAGTGAATACTATTATAGGCGATATCAACATGGTATAGTGTCTAGATCAAGGGAACTAATAGCACTGCTTTGTTCTGCCTTGGTCACACCACACCTGCAGTACTGTGTCTATTTCTGGGTGCCACAATTTATGTGAGGAGGATATTGACAAGCTGGAATGTGTGTGGAGGAGGGCAACTAAGAAGATCAGGGGTCTGGAAACCAAGCCTTATGTGGAACAGTTGAGGGCGTTGGGTATGTTTAGCCTGGAAAAGTGGCAACTGAAAGGAGCTATGATATCCACCTGCAAATATCTCAAGGGTTGTCACATGGGGGATGGAGCAAGCTTGTTTTCTCCTGATCTGGAGGGTAGGACTCAACCAATGGATTCAAGTTACAAGAAAGGAGATTCTGACTAAGCATCAGGAATAACTTTCTGCCAGTAAGAGCTGTTAGACAGTGGAACGGACTCCCTCGGGAGGTTGTGGACTCTCCTTCCTTGGAGGCTTTCAAGCAGAGATTGGATGGCCATCTGTCATGGATGCTTTAGATGAGATTCCTGCCTTGCAGGGGGTTGGACTAGACGACCCTTCAGCTCCCTTCCAACTCTACAATTCTACGATTCACAACCGCCACTAACTAATAAAAGGATTTGTCTTTGCAGGGTGGATGAGGACACAGAAAAGGAGCATGCCTGGCACCCTACACACCTGCAGCTGACTGTCCTGCGTGCCTGCTCTCTACGCTCCAAGGGCGCCACTGGCACCAGCAACCCCTACGTTGTGATTCAGCTACAAAAGCAAAAGTTCAGGACCTCTGTAGCACTACACAGCCTAAGTCCCGAATGGCATGAAGAGTGTACATTGCAGCTGCCCAGTGTGCTGGATGACTCAGAAGAGAATGGCCTCATCCTTACCGTCATGCACCAGTCCTTGCATCATTTCAACCAGTTCCTCGGCAGAGTATGCTTGCCTCTTGCCCAACTTTTTCAGGACAAAACAAAGAGAAGAAATGAGTGAGCATCACCTGCCAGCCCTGCATCCATCTCGCGAAATCAGGCTATGGATAACCAACACAGTGTCTTCCAGATGCAATTTCCATCAGCTACAGCCAGTTTGGCCAGTGGTCAAGACTGATGGCAGTTGTAGTCTAGAGGACACCATGCTGGTTAAGCCAGAGTTCACATTTTTGAGCCATGGGGTGGCATCAGGCAAGAAGTGTAGGAAGATATAGTTTGGAGGTGATGGTCCTTAAGAAAATGGTCAGCGCCATATGCACCAAAAATGTGGCAAAGCCTTTTAAGAGGTGCATCATTGCACAGCCCAGGCAGCAATGCAAATGTCATGCACACACAAACATGTGCATACAATAAGATATTGAACGAAAACTGGCTGCAAACTAATTAAGCCATAGCTCCCATAAAAATGCACATATATTGAAGGGCTATGTAAAAGTGCCAAATTTTAGCTGGGATTATAATATTAGTAGTACTTGGGAGGAAAGGAGAGGGTCTTTTCCATAGGGGCTCCCCATTTGGTGAATGCTTTCCTGCTGAAGTCCACCGGGTACCATAATTAACATTCCTCTGGCTCCAGCTAGAAACTTATCACTTTCCAGGCATTTGATAGCAAAATTGTAATAATCTATCTATTGATGGTGTGCTTTTGCTGCTCTTTAATTGGTTTTATTGTATGGCTTTTCTTGTAATGCATTCCCCCCCCTCCCAATTTTGAGCCATGCTTTATGCTTTTAACATTTTGTAAATCACTCGTAGGCTCCTTTTGTGGCAAGCTATTAATTAATAGCTGATTGGAGAAGCAAGAGGGAGGATTCTGTCTTCTTCAGAGCTGGTAGGGAAGTTTAGCATATGGATGATATTTAATACACTTATCCAGTCACGCTCTTTGAAATGCCCAGTTGCAGAATCTGGCAGGCTCCACCTTCAGCAAACCACCCAGGCACACCATTTTTTTTGCATCTCCAGTGCAGAATAAGGCACTTCACATTTTCCAAAATGTAAGTTGCAGCAATTAGCCTGTAAGCAAACAGGAAACTGGTAGGCCGAAAGATCCAGCCAAGTGCTGAGGTCACTGCAACACACACCCAAATTTGAAATTTAGAGGAGTTGCAAACTTCTCCTCAGCAGCTGCCAAATGACCAGTTTACAAAATGGTTACAGTCACACTGTGGTAAGTTACAACTTGGTCAATATTCAACCGCAGCACAGTGGTACCTCGGGTTAAGTACTTAATTCGTTCCGGAGGTCCGTTCTTAACCTGAAACTGTTCTTAACCTGAAGCACCACTTTAGCTAATGGGGCCTCCTGCTGCCGCCGCGCAACCAGAGCACGATTTCTGTTCTCATCCTGAAGCAAAGTTCTTAACCCGGGGTACTATTTCTGGGTTAGCGGAGTCTTTAACCTGAAGCATATGTAACCTGAAGCGTCTGTAACCCGAGGTACCACTGTATATGACAGGGGAAACCAACAGTGCCCTCCAGATGTTGTGTCGTATGACTCCCATCACCCTCAGCCAGCACAACCAAAGGCCAAGAATCGTGAGTGTAGTCCAGCAACATCTGCAGGGCACTGTGTTGGCTACCCCTGCTCTAGAGCATCCTTCTGCAACCCAGTGCCCTCTAGATATGTACTGCAACTCCCTTTAGCCCAGGGTTTCCCAAACTTGGGTCTCCAGCTGTTTTTGGACTAAAACTCCCATCATCCCTGACTGCTGGTCATGCTAGCTAGGCATGGTAGGAGTTGTAATCCAAAAAAACAGCTGGAGACCCAAGTTTGAGAAATACTGCTTTAGCCCAAGTCAGTCGCCGTAGTACAGGATTGTGCAAAACATCTGGAGGACACCAGGTTGAAGAAGGTTGCCCTATTGTGTTACCACATAGGTGCCAAGAAACAACCTGGTGGCTATATTCTGTCTCTTCTAACCTAGACAGTACGCCTCTGAATACCAAAGGCAGAGAATCACAAGCAGAGAGAGCTCTATTTGACTCTGCTCCTGCTTTTGTGCATCTCATAAGCATCTGGTTGGTTACTGTGAGAACAGGATGTTGGATTAGATGAGCCTTTGGCTTGATCCAGCAGGGCTCTTGTTAGCTTATTGGTACTGCAGTGGTAGCCCATAGAGCCAGGGTAGACTGTGTGCAACTCTTCCGATCTTTCAGGCTACAGTTTGAGTCACCCCTGCTCAGTGGCCAAACTGGCTGGTTCTGATGGGACTTGTGCTCCACAACACCTGGAGGGCACCATGTTGCCTCTCTCAGCAGTAGAAGAGTGGCAAGTTAGACACCTGCCATAGAGGTCATTGTCTTATCTCTCTGCAGGTGGTTTGTGCTGCAATCTCGACCTGGCAAGAAGGAGAAGACAAGAGGACAGTTGCAGCTGGACATTCAGTTCTTACAGATCTCATCACAAGCCAGTGAGCCAGCGTTAAACTCTCGTGGGCCCTGGGCTTTCTTCTCCAGATTCTATGGGAGCAGGAAGGGCAGACGGTACAAGGTGTACAAAGAAGCTCCGTCTCAGTCACCCAGCTTGGTATGTGAAGCAGGACAGAACCTGTCCCAGTTACTGAGTTCTCTTCCGCAAGGGGTGCAGGCACTTTCCTTTTTCAGCCAGAAGAAGCTGAATGCTCTTGGGCCGTAAACTCCGCTTTATAAGTAGTTCTGTAAAGAACTTGCATAACAGGCAAAGTGTTCCTAAAATGCAAAGGCAACCCTGTTGGCCCACAACCATCATTCAGAGGGCCTTCTTGGTGGTGGCGCCCGCCCTGTGGAACACCGTCCCACCAGATGTCAAGGAAATAAACAACTACCTGACTTTCAGAAGACACCCAAAGGCAGCCCTGTTTAGGGAAGTTTTTAATGTTTGAAGTTTTATTCTGTTTAATATTCTGTTTGGAGCCGCCCAGAGTGGCTGGACTATAAATAATATTTATTTATTTATTTATCAATAAAAAACCCACATTAGGATAATACTGTTATGTGGCCAATCAATATGTCAAAAAACGGTGTGCAAGCTTTTCAGTTCTCCAGAACTCTTCATCAGGCAGACAGTAAGCAGAGCAAATGGTGGGTGGGAGGAGGTGGCGGCTGGTGGTAAAGTCATCACTGTATGAGTCTTTAGATGGAGTGAGGTATGAAACCGCAGACGTTCAAATGAGGCTGCATTAGGTCTTATGGAGGCATCAGGTTGCACTATGGCCTCTTGGGAAGCAGAAAACCCTCTTGGTCTGCTGCCTGAGGCTACAGTCCTATATACCCACTGACTAGTGGTTAAGCATCCCTGGACTTAGGTGTGCTGGTCAGCCAAGTAATCCTGTTCCTCAAATAGAATAATACTGAGCAAGACTTCCTGAATAGTGACTAACCGCCAAGGCCCACTTTGTTTCCATTCCTTGCAAATAGTGACAGACTTTGCTTCCCTTTTTGCTGGTTAAAAAACCCAAAACATTTCTCTAATAGGGATAAGAACATTGGGAAGAGAGGAAGCCTAGTCAACCACGTCCTAGTTCTCTTTATCAAGCATCTCACTATAAGCATCATTTCTGGCTGGGGATGGTAGGCAGTGACCCTAGTTGGGCATATTTGAATAGTGGTGAATTAAGCTTCAGAGCTGCTGCCTTAACTCTGTATGCTTCCCTTTTATACAGACAAATGACGAGGATTCATCTTCCTCCAGTATGACCACTGAGCTAGAGGCCTCATCAATGAAGTCTGGATCCAAGTGTGGCAGCTCCTTGCACATGGTAGCAGGTGACTACGGAGAGGAGGAAGTGCCCAAACTGTATAAGGCAGCACTGTGAACACCTTACCTACTGGAGGGAGTTACCTCCATGTAGCGGTTGCCAATGTAGTACCTTCCAGATGTTGTGGACTAGATCCCACCATCCCTGGCCACTGACCACGCTTGCTGGAGCTGATGGGAGTTGGCATCCAAAATGTGGAAGGCACTAGAGTGCAGGAGGCTGCCCTGCGAGATCGCTTATCACAGGCATGCACTAGTTCCAACCTTGCTTTAGAAAAGGAGTAACTAATGTAGTAGACCTTTAAGATCTGCAGTACAAACTGAACTGAAACATAGCTGATCCTCTTTCTCTAGGGACGTAGACCCAAACTATCGCTTAGCTGATCAAATGATTGCTAAACTGTGTTATCAGTGGTGAGCCCCTGTTTATTTCTTAAATGAGACAGCACCCATCTTCAGCAACTGGCCATTACTGTCGGCAGTGCATCTTCCATTACTTTTAGTGTCAAAGTGCATCATCAGAGAACTTATGGTGACAACAGTCTCAATTCTAGATCAACTTCCACCATTAGCTCCCAGCAACTGCTATAGTAGCTTTACATTGCTGAAAAGTGCCACCAGGGATGTCACCATGAGAGGGATGGGCCTCAGAAGAAGTATTGCTCTACTTCCTTTGTGTTAAGGGAAGGATTCGGATGACAGTATGCATGAGGGGCCATGTAGGCTAGCCCCACCCACCACTGCTGGCCACATTCAGCAATGGAGAGGGTCTTCAAGTCAGTGCCAACCCCGTCACATATCTCTGCCTGCCACAGGTGCTCTATGCTAATCTATGCATCCGCCTCACATGTGGTTTCAGCACATGAGGGTTTGCTCATTCAGATCAGTACCTACTTCTCTAAAGTTTGAGGACAGGCTGACAAGCCAAGAGTTCCACTGTGCACTCTCCAATTTTGCCCTGGTTCTTTTAGCTACAGGTAAGTGGAAATTGTATGACATGCCTAAAAATAGCAGTTTGTCACACATACACACAGTATGTGACATGGGAGAATGTGTGCTAAGGGAACTTTGGTTTTGCACTCGGAATAAATTATGCATATCAGTTTGAGTTGTGTTACTCAACTGCACTGTGGATTGTCTGTAAAGTCTGGAAGATTTAGACAAGGACTAGATTCGTTGGGAACAGCAAAGCAGTCAGCACATATAGAAGCCTAGAAGTGAGGGGAAGTTGCTAAAGGTGCACCACAGCCAGCTGAAAGTCAATCTTTGATTTCCATGTACCCGCATGGAATGGATTCTTTTTTTAAAAAAATAATAATGCCCTGCACTGTATAGCAGATATTGGGAATGGGCACACTAAGACATGTATGGCATATTTTGGGAGCTCTTTTCACAGGGTTCTAGAATCTCACACATCATCTAATACATCACACTCCAGCTGCAAGCAATTAATGAAAAGTTTTGTTAAGTGGGAACTGCTTTTGGGCTGTAGAAAATCACAGTTCTGTAACCCTTTTGGCTCTACCCCCACCCTTTACAGCAACCTCGGTTGGCAAAAAATCTACCTCCAAAACTCAGCTGCAGAAGCTTATTTCGTGCAACTACAAAGAACTCGCCCCTGATGCTAAGAACCTGGCAGCCAACTCAAGTCAGTCTGAGCACCCAAGTACCCTTGAACAGTTCAGCAGCATATTTACTCAACAGCTCAAGAAAAAATCTAAGCCTCTAAAAGAGGAGAGGAACCTGGAGGCGGCAGGCATTTCTATGGAGGCTTGGCAAACATCTCTTCCACCTCTCCACGTTGCAGGGCCCAGTGACATCCCTCCACGAGCACAGACCCTTCACCTGTCCACAGTCAGCCTCCAGCAGACAACCAGCACTGCTACAGCCAGCTCTGTGACCCGGCACTTCCACAGATGCCGCATGCACCTAAGTAGGAGCTATCAGTTCTTTCGCAGGTGTTTTGGCCTGGTTCCCTGATGCTGGGGGGGTCTGTCTTTTGTCTCTTGTTCTCTTGGCGAAGGAGATTTATTGGAATAGTCACAGTGTACAAATGCATCATATTCAGACAATATATCTCTTTACTTGTGTGGCTCATTTTTTTGGCGTGCCAGGCAACATCAGGGCCAATCAGGGATCTGACGAATGGGTTTGGATGAGGGTTCTGGATTAGAAAGTTTAATGGGCCAGAAAAGGGAGAAGGTGCAAATCAAAACGCCAGATACAGTGGAACCTCGTGTTACGTACCGTCCTCCCTGCAAATGCTTTGGGTTATGAGCTCCGCTAACCCGGAAGTAGATGCTCCCGGTTGCGAACTTTGCCCCGGGATGTGAGCGGAAGTCACACACCGGCAGCAGTGGGAGGTGCCGTTAGCGAAAGTGCACCTCATGTTATGAGTGGTTTTGGCTTAAGAACAGACCTCCGGAACGAATTAAGTTCGTAACTGGAGGTACCACTGCACTACTTACAGCAATGCCTATGTGCACACACGCACACTGATTTCCTTTCATGAGGCACTCGCCTTAATGGCTTTATTGAAGCAAACCAACAGCTTTCAGTGTCTCAAAGACCCCAATAACAAGACCCTTTACCACGATGGGTTTAGGTCCGGTGGTAAGTGACGATGCTCTCTGAGCCAGAGCACAAGTGTCCACTTAGCAGGAGACCTCATAGGAAGAGATGGGGTGCACAAGAGCTTCACAGCAAGTCTCTATACATATTTTGAAATAGGAGAGCAGCAAACTTCCAACAAGTTTACCTGATAGTGATTCTGTAAAGTCCTTTAAGCATCAGCCTGGGCAACAAGTCTATAGGTCCCACTGCCTTGTTATCATGTAGTATTGGAGCACTGGCTGATATAGGCAGGATGATTCAGTCACTGACCTGCCTCTTAGTTTCATATTTTCTTCCATCCGTTGAGATGTAGGCTGCCAAGTCAACATCCTTCTGAACAGGCGCTCAGCCCATTTAATCTTGCCAGTGTCTCTGCCACCTTGCCTGCATCCACATGGAGGTCATGCTCTGCATCTGACCTGTCAACTGATGTGGATCCTCAGACCTTTTGTTGTAACCATTGGACCACAGGCTTCCATGCCCTGTTGCTGGCTCCTGCAGAAGGGTCTGCCTTTGGAGAGTCCAGGCACAATTCTGATAACCAGCTGCTGCAGCAACGCAAGAGTCTATGCAGGAGTCGGCTCAGCCAAATGTGCACCAGGGAGTCTCACTGGTGTCGCATTCTAGGAAGATGTTGAGGACTGTACAGGGAGATTCTCCCACAGTCAACCGAGTTCGTGACTCCACTCTGTACTGGAGGTTGGTCAAGCCTCCGTGACGGTCCACCTTGAACTGCTCCTACATGGGAACAAAAATGCCACACATCATACACACAGGTCCAGAGTAGGAGAGCAAAAAAAAAAAAAAAAATGACATCATGAAGAGGGCTTGTGTGAAGCAGAGCAAGCAGGGAAGGAGGCTTAAGTGTTGTGAAGGATAGAGTCACAGACTTAAACCTCAGTTATGGCAAAGGGAGGGGGTCTAAGACGATCACAATCAATGGTTCTTCTATTCTGCAGCATCAGAACACCAAATGTGCAATCAGTAAGTTATGCAAGTCTCCATAAATTCATTGGCATTGCACAATTCCTATTACTTTGTTTATGGGAGACTTCTGCTGAGTTCCTTTTAAGAAAAACTAGGGAGAAAAGTAGAGACACACTTACACCCAGCTGAGAAGACCTGACCATAGACTATTAGGAACCTTGGACTTTATCTACTTTCAGCAAAATCTGCCAACTTTGATTCAAAATCTTTCCCTATAATCATATGGATTTTAAAAGGGTGGAAGAGGGGAAGATGAAATTCTCAATATTTTGTCCTATCCCCAAATCTGCTCCATAGGGTTGGGGAAGCCTTTAGAACAGATTTAGGGGATATGCAGGGAGAGGAGGAGAATGTCCTGTTGTGCAGAGAGAAATATGTGCACCGATGTAACATTCACCATAGCGCTATACTGAATTCCACCCACTGTTATTTATTTCATTTATGTATCACTTCCTGTGAGGCATCCTGAAGCAATTTACAACACAAGCTGAATGGGTGGGCATCACTTTTGAAATTTTTATTTCATTTCATTTTATTTATGGCACTCATAAGGAAGGGAAAGCTGATACACATGAGCACTGGGAAGAAACAGATCAGAGGCACTAAAGGACGGAGATACTGGCTGCAAAAGGCACACTCCCTGGTTTCATTTGTTGCTTACCTTGTAAAGTTTTTATCCACAGTCATCAGGGATAGAAATGTACGTTTTAAAATTAAATATTCTGAAAAGTCAATACTGTCTACATTTTGTAGAAAAAAGATCTATAACAGATTCATGAGTTCCAGGCCATACCTATTTCTGTGCCTTCTGATGTAACCATCTTGCTCAACGCTGTTCCCTCCAGGCTAAGCGGAAGCAACAGTGGAGGACTTACTACAGAGCTATATGGCCAGCTCCACGTAAGAAAAACAATATTTTTAGTTCCAACCCCCAGCCACCTGCTTCCCCCATCTCCCACATGAGAAACTCCCACCTGCTTTTGGGAAGCAATGCGCTTCTGGTCTCTCTTGCGCCAAGCTGGGTCATGAAGATGCTGGAATGTCTTATATCCACTTTTAATTCCTGATGGCCGGAACAGCTGAAATAAAAAGTTGGAGCCTACATTGAAGCCAGAAATCTCTGTCCAAAACAGAATTCACACACCATGGCTGAATAACAGGCTCAAATCTCAACCAGATCTAGAGTCCCAAGGTCTCCAACTACAGCAAAAGCCATTCTGCAGCCTCACCTGAAGTCCAGCGCCTCTGATGCGGCGATAAAACTCATCATCCTCACGGCCCCAGCCCCAGAAGCGGTTCGACATTCCATTACACTGAAACAACAATAAAGGCACAGTTTAAACCAGAAATATTCTCCCTCCTTCAAGTCTTGGGACTGAGACAGTAAAATCTGCTGCTGTCTTTACTAAGCCACAGCTAACACCATTACTGCAAGACTCTTCGTCTTCAGGATTAAATGGAGTAGAGTGCATCAAAACCCATTAAATGTACAGTGTCAAGTCTAACCCCCTAACTGATTCTGAGATAGCTCAGAAGGTAGAGCACAAGACTCTTAATCTCAGGGTGGTGGGTTCAATGAAAATAACTAGCAAGGACTTTGTCCTTCTGTGGGTTGTATAAAATATCCCAGGAGAAAGAAGTTAGGTCTTACCATTCGATAGTGCTGCTTGGTGAGCAGCAAGATGCCACCTACGTAGGTGTTATAGTGATAGAGAGGGTGCAGCTCCGGCGATGCCACATGGAAAGGGCCTGCAGCTGGGAAGCCGTAGTCCAATTCCTCATTAAGAGGTAGCAAGTCCACATCATGCATGGCAATGTAATCTGTGTCATTGCCACTTTCAAGGAAGCCCACATTGATCAGAGATGCTCGGTTAAACCTGCCCAAGAGACCAATGCAAGCAGATGGGACCTATGTCAGAAAATTCTATTCAGGAAAGCTCAGCCATCACTGTCAAAAGTGTTCAGCTTGTGCACCCAGCCACTGTTTGATGATCTACGCTGTCCCTAGGAACTCACTGGGAGCTGTCATCTGGAGTTTTGGAGTCACACTATGCAGATGACACCCACCTCTCTCTCTCTCTTCCATCTGAATCATGAGAAGTGGCTTAGGTGCTACATAGGTAGCAGTGGTTAGTTGGATATGCACCAGCTAATTGATTATGAATAGGCATAGGTGGCATGTGTACCGGGTTCTCAAATCCATTCTGGTTTGGATTGCACTCCCCTAGAAGGAGCAGGCTTGTAACTTGAGGTACTCCTGGATGCAGCATGGTCACTGGAAACCCAGGTGGCCTCAGGAGCTATAAATGCTATTTCCAGCTACAGTCCCTGTCCTGTTAACTTCCAGACTGGATCATTGCAATGCACTCTACATGGGGCTGCCTTTGAAGAGGACTTGGAAATTTCAACAGGTTCAAAATTCAGGAGCCAGATTACATACTGGGGTTGCCTTTAGAACTCATATAGCTCCTGTTTTAAAATAGCTGCATTGACTGTTAGTTTCTGGGCTCATGCTACTGTTCAAAGCTCTAAATGGCTTAGGCCCCAAATAACAGACACTGCCTCCATTCCTACAAATCGCCTCAGGTGCTGAGAGAGCCCTCTTTGTAGTCTCACCACTCTCAGAAGTTGGTGGGGTAGTGGCTCAGAAGAGGGCAATCTCTGTGGCAGTCCCTGAGTCATGGAATTCCCTCCTCACAAGTGTTCTGGCACCCTCACAATGCAGCTTTTGGCATAAGCTGAATATGCACCTTTGATACCTGAGATGTGTATTTTCAGGACCCTGATTTGTTTTACAGTCTGTTTTAATTCTGAATTTTAAATTCCCGCTCTAGGACCTGCTAGTGAAGGGTGGGTAATAAATTTCAAAATAGTAACAACAATAATAGTACTAATAGTCAGTGAACAGTCAGAGTTAAAAGAGCAAGCATTTTGCACTATTGGTGCAGACTTAATATTATATACCCTTTCTGATCATAATCTTCCTATTGAAGGAAACTTTTATTTAATTTTAACTTTTAATTTGGTTGGGAGAATTTGCAACTATGCACTTAAGTGCAATAGCAGAAATGCATTATTAGCATATATTACCAAAAACACATGCTGGAAAGGCAGGAATTCTGAAAATAAAGGGATGAGAATGAAATGAGGTATGAAATTATAAGAGTGATGGAGAAAACCAAAACTTGACTAGATAGGCCACTGCACTGATCCAACCATCTCTTCTTATGTTCTTATAAAACAAATCCAGGAAATACATTTTGTTTTCCAAGACCGTGTGTTTAAGCACACCACAGCATTCATCATATCACGCTTCCTTATGGTTTCAGAAAAGAAGAGGAACACCCTTATGGAAATGTATAAAAAGCAAAAACTTTCCCTCTGAAAACACAGTATCAGTTCTGCTCTATAGATGAGGCAAGAAGGAAAGCTGGGGCTGATAGGAGTTGTTGAGGGCCCCAGTTCCCATGCCCTGAGCTAGAGGAACCTTGGAAAGTCAGTTCCTTGAGAATATTTTGTATTATCCAAGCATTGTTTAAATGAGAGATGGATACGAGAGACTTCAGATATGATTTCAAGGTTACACATCTCACAGGTGGGGGAAATGCAAATATCTATTTTAGATAATACAAAGGCCCAATGTTTCCTTCCATATCAATATCATGTCCAAAGTCACCCAAAGAAGAATGTAATAATTTGGGATACAGGTTAGGTTGAAACACTGAGGGGAGAGCACAGCATGGGGTTCACATTCACCCATACCTTACAGTACCTGTAATGATCCACCTGGTTGAGTATGAAGATATGATGGCGAATTTTCTTCCTGCTGAGGAAGCGATGCATGTGAGGCACAAAAGCCAGCAGCTCTTCAAAGCGCTCCCGGAAAGGCACCAACACTGCTAGACGGTGGGGTCCCCATGATGGGTCATCAGGAAGCTGAGGTAGAGGCTCCAATGTGCAGGGTTTCTGAGGCAGTGTAGCTGCAGCTCTTTGACTTCTAGTCACATCCCCTGAACAACTGAGCTGCAGCCACAACAGGGAGAGAAAACCCAGCAACAGTGCAACAAAAAAGAGTTGAAAGAGAGAAAATTTCCGGGGTAGGATACCAAACAGCCGACAGGACCTGAAGCAAAATCAGAATAGGGCAAGTCAACACAGTGAAACATGATAGATAATTCCATGTGCAAAAGAAGGCAAGACAGAAACAAACTGCCACAAGCTTCTCTTAGGCAAGCATCACCTGTTAAGGCGGGGATCATGACAGGCTGGGATTCAGGTCCCTCATTCAACCCATGCCACAACAGCAAGAACTTTGGAAAAATACCACTGTCACAATGTGAAAATAAAATAGGTAAGACTGGAACAACATGGAAAGATACATGGCCCTTTCAAATCTTAAAAGTACTTCACATACCATTTCAGTTATCCTTACAAATATTCATGTGAAGTAATTCAGTCTAATTCCTATAATGTTGTTTATTTTGGGGTGGGGTGTGGTGGGGTGGGGGCAGAGAAATAATGGCTTGCCTTAGCTGCCTAGCAAGCTTATGGCTGAAGCACTTTTTGAACCAGGGACCTCCCAGCTCTTAGATCAAACTACACACTTACCTGGGAGTAAGCTTCACAGAAAATTGTTACTTACTACTGAGTAAACATGCATAGAAATATGCTGTTAAGTTTGCCCCCTATGTTACACCAACTCCAAGAGCTCATCCTATCCCCCCATATTCATTCAAAATGGGCTCTTTAAAAGCATTGCATGTATCTTGTGCAAAGTGAAACCCGCCAACTTGAAAACCCTTCTTCCTAACAACTAATGTGTTGCCAATTGCCAGTTACTTGGGAGGAACTTCTTCCTGACTCAACAGACAATATGGATTCCGTTACTACATCTCTAGGTAAAAAAAAGATTTGCTATATTTGAGAAGATGAAGGGCAGGGTGAGATAAGGGGAAGTATACAGCCCTCTGAGACATCTCTCCCAGCTCAATCTCCATAAAACGCCTCCAGTACAAGCTCCCCTATATGGTGCTTTCCATTCATTCCTATAGGGGAAGTAAACTATTCGTGGAGAAAAAAGCAAAGAGATGTGCCACTCGGTGTACAGTGAAGGCGGGAACGAAGCTTGTTTCTCAGCCATTCAGATTCACGCCCATCCTAACCTCCACAGCACCATTTCTTGACCGCTCAAAATTGCGACAAAAAGTCGGAAGATAAAACAGGTATTTCAGGACTGAAGCTTAGACGCTGAGCCTTCATGGTCCCCGAGCGCTTCTCATCCATCGCCCCCCCCCCACCTTCCTAGTTCTCCTCTCCCTCGCATTAATTTCCTCTCCCTTAGGATACTTACCCGCTACCCGCGCGGCGATACATAGTAGACTTGCGCCGGGACGGGAACATCCTACTGCCTTGCCGGCAGGACTCCCCGCCCAACCCGGCCGGGACACGTTGGCGAGGACACCAGGTCCGTCGACTAGAGCGGTCCTCTAGAAACGTGCTCCCCGCTGGCTGTTCCGCCTAACACTCGTTCCTACACGAGGACAGCTACTGTACTCCGAGGAACCGCAGATTCGCCGGTTTCCCGGCAGAGGTGGAACACACAGAAAAAATAGAGGAGGAGGAAAACGAGGCAGTAGATCTCAGTGGTATCAGGCGGCTTATGGGGAGCTTCTAGACAGTACAGAATGAGCAAATGAATTCACGAAGTTGGGGTGAGATGAAGCATGTAATATGACTAGTTTTTGTGATAACTTTTTTTTTTTTAAAGTTGTAGTTGGCAACAAAGTATTGATACCCTATTACCAAAACTCTTATGTACATGCATTTTGGGACTTCTGAAGAAAGTGTAAGATCTTGACATGAAATAAATTTAGCAGTCATTGTTAGAAGGAAATACCATCTTTATTGACTTCTCTCTCATTTGCTTTACAGTAGCAACCAGGGCTAAAATAGCCACAATACAAAAAAACAAGTATGTGCCACTCATTAAAACTGGTCCTTCATCCATAAAGCTTTAGTTGTTTAATCTCCTACATAAAAGCTTGAACTCCTACACTGCAGCATCTAAAATTGTCACCCCATTAAGTTGTCTTAGTTGGTCACAGCAGAATGTAAGAAACAGGCAACTTCACTTGTTTCACAGGAGCACAGTCAAGGTGGCTTTAGGGAAGTTGGGATCTTAGACCACTTCAATTGGATGGTGTAGTCAGTGGCACAAACACAGACCATTGCAAATATCACAAACCTGGGAAACTAAACAAAAACAAAAAACCTCAGATGAAAGAGAGCCTTTCCAACAAACCCGGTTCCAACAGAAGGACACCAGCATTCACTCATCTAGTGCAGCAATATTCATTCATTCTACAGCAGGTCTAGGAACCTTTGGCTGAATCTTTGTTACTGAACTACAAGTCCCATCAGCTGCAAACAGCCTGGCTAATGGCCAGGGATGATGGGAGCTGTAGTTCAGCATCATTTGGAGAGCCAAAGGTTCCCCACACCTAGTCTAGAATGTGCTTTCCTGTGCTCTCAACTGTTTTCTTTTTTAAGATAGATATTGGCACAGTGATGAAGCTTTATAATTAAACCCAGTTTAATGCCCTCAAAGAATTATTCTGAACATCTTCAGCACTTCAATGTTTAGCAAGTTCTGCTATCTGAAAATCAAGACAGTTCAGGCCAGAGCAGATTATGTCTGGCTCAGAACTCCTTAGCAACTTGAGGACATTCACAAGTATCTCAGCAATATACCACCACCACCCTTTCGTAAATCTAATAACACAACATATTCAAAGCAGCAAGGGGGAAAAAACCATTAAATTTTAGAAATTGGAAGGCTGGTGCCATTTGAATTGCAGAAGTCACTGCAGTTGTTCCCTTGCCTCTAGTAAACAATTCTGGTTTTTGTATGGCAACAAAAAAAATCCCTTTCACATTTAGGGAAGTGTACACTTGTCTCTACTTTCATGTGAAATCAGTATGGTAATTGTGAAGCCAAAGCGGAGCAAAGAATATGCTACCCTTTTAAGTTTTCTGCTCAGCCATCATGACACACAAAATATGAGCTTCAGACCTCTATAGCAAAAAGAAGGCATGGATAGGTGCTGCTTTGATGGGAATTTAACCATATCTGCACTTTCTCTGTCTCCAATGTGTCTCCTAAAAATCCATCTCAGATACGCCAAGCCAACACAGCCACTTCTCCAAAGGCTTAGTCACCAGTAACATTTACAAACAAAAGATTACAAACAAAAGACATCACTTAAATAGTCTACATATGGTGCCTAGGTCACCCATAGTGATATTGGCCTGAGAACAAGCTGCATGCCTCCCAACACACATGATCCTTACCCCTCTCATGCACCCAAATTGGGGGCTCGTTACAACAGTTTCTCATAACATCCAAACTTAGGCTTAAGTGCTGCAGCTCACAAGTGTTAGGTTTCCATTCCTAACAAGCATGATGGTAAGTGTCCAAGCTGGGTGCAATGAAGGGAGAAGGGGAAGGAAGAGTGTATGGGCACATGGTTCAATCTTAGGCCAATAATCCATGGTTGACCAGTTCAAAATAACCAGGGGCTCTCCCCCTAGTTTAAATGTAACAGTCTTCTGGGTCTCCTCCCTCCCAAATAGCAATCTCAAACTTTGATAGGGCAGGAGTCATGAGAAGATGCTTTAATAATTTTGGAATTATAATCAAACCATATGAATTTGTTGGATGTCCATAAATGTATTTAGCAAAACAAACCCCTAGGAGACCTGGACTGTAAAGTTCCTTGGGAAAGGAATTCTATTGAAACCAACAGGGTTTGCTTCCAAGTAAATGGGAGTTATGATTGGGCTGGTGGAACAGGTGGAAAAAGCAAGTCAGCACATGTTCCTGCTGCAAGAACAGCAGCGCAGAGCCAAGCTTACAACCAATAAGCTCACATTCGTAAGAAAATGAGGCATCTGATCTGCCAGAAGAATAGTGGTTGTGTATATACAGGAAAAGCCAATTTAATTCTAGCAAGCTACAGAGGAAGATATAAGGTCAAGTAAATTTCAATACTTAGCTATCCTCAGTTAATAGCCCAATTATTATCACATATCCCAACACATACATACAGAGTGTCCCAATATTATTCCACCAATCTCACAGCAGTTAATCCCAAAATCATTCCAGATCCCATTCACATTAAGAATATACAGGACAGGAGAACTGCAGGCAGAGCTTCCAGCTCTTCTTATTCAGTGCTTTTCTTCAAAGCAACATACTGGCGGCATCAAGAAGTCAGAGCTAGTAAAAATACAGCAGGGCTCAAAACTGGCATCAGTTTCTTGGCTTTGTCATTTGTGACGCTGGCTGGAAAAAAAGGTCCTGGGTGCCCTTGCGAAGAGGCAAGAGAACCCCCCCCCCCAGCTCCTCACACAGAACATGAGTGACAGTGAGGGAGGGCAGGTCTGGATTGTCTGGAGAGAACACAGTGCCTTAAGAGGCGAAGCTGCTGCCCTGGAACCACAGCAGGCTGAGATGTTGGCAGGGAGGAAGAGAGATGGAAGGACAGAGGCAGAGAGAGGTAGATGATACTGAGCCTGGACAACAACAAGTCTGGTAGAAGAAGACTGAGGAGAGGAGAAGCACCCGTGCAGGCACTGAAGAACTGGGAATGGCTCCTGTGGGAACTGCAGGCCTTTTGCTGATATCAAACCACACTTTTTTTTATACCAGCTTCTTGGCCTCAAAGAAACTTTTAAGATGCCTCATCTGCCAGACTCCAATGGCTACAAGAATGAGGGTCTGGACAATGGACCACCAGAGAACCCGCTGGTTTGTGCTCTCACTAGTTTGCCGGAAGCGCTCTTCTCGCCACTGAGGAAAAAAGAAGAGGAGAAAACAGTTTATGAGTAGGAAAGGGGAGAGGATTCATCAAAAGCTAAAAGGATACTTTTTTAGCATGTGTTGGGGGGAACAGCTGACTCTGGAAACCAAAGTTTGACCACAGTCACACTACACATTTAAAGTACTATGATACCATATTAAACAGCCATGGCTTCATCCAAAGAATTCTGGGAGTTTATTAAGGGTGCTGAGAGTTGTAGGCGGCCTCTATTCCCCTCACACCGCTACAATTCCCACAAATCCCTATGAAGTGGGATTGCTTGTTAAACCACTCCGGGAATTGCAGCTCTGTGAGGGGAATGGGTCTCCTATAACTTTCAGCACCCTTAACAGCCTATTGTTCGGGGACTTTTTGGGAGAAGCCATGACTGTTTAAAGTGGTATCACAGTGCTTTAATCGTATTGTATGAATGTGGCTGAAGTCTACCTTCCACAAATAGCACAACCTTAACTAATAAGGGTGCATATTCCCTTTAGAAAGAAGCCCTCTTCCCCTTGTCAGAACTGTATGATGTGAGCATGTAAGCAGACCACTTCCTTTCCCAGCCTTATTATACAGAGAGCATTACTGGAGACCAGCTGAGAACCTCTTTGGAAGCTACCCATGCCAAGACAGACTAGTTATCCATCTAGGCTGGTACAGTCTACTCTGATTGGCTGGGGCTGTCTAGGGTCTCAGGAGGAAATGTCTTCTCCATCATCTACTGCCAGAGTCTTTTAACTGGAGGCATCAGAGAATGAACATGGACCTTCGGCATATGAAGCAGGTGCTCTGCCACTGAAGTACAGAGCTGGATTCAACCAAGATGTTGCACTAGCAGAAGCCAGCACAGTGAGTCCCATTAGCACACTGGGACTTCCCCCACCATCCCTGCCCTCTCAATGGGTTGCAAGAATCCCCAGAGTAGTGCATAGAGGGAGGAGAGAGTAGATTGTTCCATTTGGCAAGCGGAAAAAATTGTAAAGCTGGAGCTATCACCTTAACATGACATTAAATTTCGCCCACAGTCCCCCTCTTTTTACCCGCTGGTAGTTCTGCTCTTTCTGGATCTGTTCAATCTGCTCTAGGAGCTGGCGTACACGTAGCTGCAGCTCACTCAACTTGTCTTTGGCTGCAATCTCAGCATAGTCGTTGGCATGTTCCCCAACCTGGATATCGAGATGGACCCTCTGCAATGAAATTTGAAACGTCAACAGTGAAAACTTGGGCCTGAAGATACCCACCAAAGCATGATGCTTCAGGAGCTGGCTTGTCAAGTCAAATGAACCCAAACACAAATCTTCCCTTTGCATGAATCCTCTTACCAGCATGCCTCCCGCAAAAAGGGAAAACTTTGTAGAATTAGAATGTAGGCAGATCTGATGTTCCCCAGGTGTGTGTGAAGTAAAGGTGAATCTGCCCTCTGACCCATACTGTCGAGACAACACCACCTACAGAACAGAACAGAACAGAAGGAAATGTAACGTATGAGTCAACCAAACATAGCAAAACCATTTTGATACCAGGGTTCACACAGCCATAATCAGTTAAATTAGGAAACACTGAAAATTTGTAGTACCAGTATTTTAGGTTGATTACACATATGCTTCTGGAAAACTCTGCTCTGTTTAATTAAAAACTATTAAGATTTCTATTGTGTACCTGAAGTCTTCTGGATAAAGTCTTCAAGTTGCATCTATTCCACCATGCCTGTTCTACATATAATAATATATCAACATGATACACTGCCAGTTCTGCAGGCTATAAAGCCAACATCTGTAGCTCCAACAGGTGTGTGCTGAGTGGTTTTCCACAGCAAAAGGCCATGACAACAAATCAACAGCATGAAGTTTGAGATCCGCATTGTTCTCTCAACAGTCATGCACCCAGACTCTTCTTTGGGGATGAAAGAGGTGGTCTGCAAATTATCCAAAGCTGTTCACAAAACACTGATGTAGTGAACGTACCAGTCCTATTGCCACACAAAAGGGCACAAGGGACCAAAAATACAACCCTGCTTCTTCATATCAAGTCTGGGGTGCCAACTTGAATAAAATATTGGGGAGGCCCAGGTAAGCCCTACCCTGAATAATCAATCACAAGAGGCAGCACATTCACACAATTTAAATGGCAATGCCCTGACTCCCTCAATTATTGTATTGGAGAGGCCAAAGGGACCTTGGCCCCTAGAAGTTGGCTCCTATGGGTGAAATACTTGCATATCAGCACACCAGACAACAGACCAGGAGAATACAATCAAAATAATGGCCCTTAGGAGACCAAGATCAGAAAAGGAAAGACCCCTTTCTCTATACTACTGAGCAGAAATAGTCTGTGGTTACACCATACACCTGAGACACCCATCTGCCCTCAGAGGAACAGAGCACGTGGGTTTCTTCTGTGTCCGTATACCTTTTCATCAGGGTCCTTCACTTCCACAAACATGCCCAGGCCAGGAGTAGCCGGAAGGTACTCTTCCCGTTGCTTATCAAACAGCTGCGTCCGGTAATTCCCTGTGATATAGAAACGGAATAGGATGAGGGGAAAGTTGGCCGCCCAAACAGTTAAATAACTTAATTTCCCAGCTGAATCTCCATCACCATTTACATATACACAGGTAAATCTCCTCCCATGTTCCCATCTCACCCCCAGTTTCATTGCCTAACTCTCTTCCCGATCGGCAGCCCCTCAAAAGCCTTTAATACCCGCAGTCCCCCAGTTCATTGCGCCCCAGATCCACCCCCTCTTTACCCTTCCCGGGCCATGAACCCGACCCCCCCCTAGCTAGCGCCACTTTCCCCGCTCTCTCCTCCGCCCCGCCAGACGCACCGATGACCATGGTCTCGTCGGGGATCTCCTCAATGAAGCACTTGCGCTCCGTCTCGCCCAGGTGGAAGTAGAGGCCCCAGCCGGGCGAGGCGAGGCTGGCCAGCAGCAGCAAGAGCCGCAAGAGCACCGAGGGGCTGCGCACGGGAGCCGCCATCACGCCGCGCCTGCGGGGTCCCGCCTCTCCTCTGCTCCTCGAGCCACGTAATCGCTCCAGCCGAGGGCTGAGCAGCCGCGCGGCCTTCAGGAGGCAGGACTACAACTCCCAGCAGCCCTCGGGAAGGAAGCGGCGTCGGGCCGTTCGCTGGAGAACCTCCCCTCTCCTGCAGGAGAGGTGCTGGTGTGCCATTGGTCAGAAGCGAAGGCGTATGTCGCGGGGGCGGGGATCTGCGCCTTGCCAGGTGTTTTTTTTAAATATATATATAAAATTATGCTTTTCAGGTTTATACATTTCACTAATTTCACAGTCATTTTAATATCATTTCAAATCATTTATTCATCTACTTTAAATATACACTGTACTCTTATAAAAAACTGCAGGTTATTACAATAATCCTGCCAGTTTTGCCAGATGTTTTGGACTAGAATACCCATCGTCCCTGGCCACATGGGTTATGCTGGCAGAGGACTGATGTGGGTTCCAGCACATTTGGAAAGCATCACCTGGCTAGCGGCATCCGGTCTCCCTTAGCACCTCCAAACCCCTTTAGACACTGTTGTCATAGAATATGCCTCAGGCTCTCTCCCTGACTTCTGGAACAGAAACTGCTGCAGCCAGAGCATAAGCCTGAGCTAGTTTCTCAAGTATTGGGAGTGCAGAAACCCAGTTCAAAATGCACTGAAGATGTGATAACAGGAATGGCTTGGATTTTCTGTCTTGGTCAGACCACACCTGGAGTACTATGTCCACTTCTGGGCACCCCAATTTACAAAGGATGTTGACAAGCTGGAACATGTGCAGAGGAGGGCGGCCAAGATGGTCAAGGGTCTGGAAAGCAAGCCTTATAAACAATGGTGGAGGGAGTTGGGTATGTTTAGTGTGGTAAATAGGAAACCGAGAGGAGATATTAGCAGCTACCTTCAAATATCTCAAGGGCTGTCACATGGAAGATGGAGCAAGCTTGTTTTCTTCTGCTCGGGAATATAGGGCTTGAACCAATGGATTCAAGTTACAAGAGAGGCAATTCCAACTATGTAACATCAGGAAAAGCTTTCTGTGGTAAGTGTTGTTTAACAATGGAATAGATGACCCCAGAAGGTGATGGACTCTCCTTCACTGGTTTTTTTAGCAGAGGCTGGATGAGCATCCATCATGGATACTTTAGTTGAGATTCCTGCACTGCAAGGGGTTGGACTAACATGCCCCTTGGGGTCTCTTCCAACTCTACAATTCTAAGAACAAGCACAGAGGTGGGCAGAAGTGTGTCAGCAGGCTCCTTCTATGCCAGCTTTTAAATATCTGCTGAAAACTTTCATATTGAGCCAGGCCAATGCAAACAGTTAAGATTAAACGCCACACAATTATTATTAATTAGATTTGCATACCGCCCTACACTGATAGATCTCAGGGTGGTTCATAACATATCAGGGGAGTTCACAACATGGTCTACTGTTGTTTGTTTTTAAACTTTTTATGATTTGACTGGTTTTATATTTTTACAAACCACTTTGATATATTTTTATGATACAGAGGTATATAAGTATTTTCATAAATCAGATATCAATGCCCAGTGGAAAGTTGTTATCATTATACTTAACATACTTTCAGGCTTTAGAGAAGAACATATTCCTTTCATCTGCCCTGCTAAGAAGCCATCTGCATCTGGTCTTCCCTCAACTATTACCTAATGGCAACAATATTGTCAACTACCTAAACCAGGCTTCCTCAACCTCAGCCCTCCAGATGTTTTTGGCCTACAACTCCCATGATCCCTAGCTAGCAGGACCAGTGTTCAGGGATAATGGGAATTGTAGTCTCAAAACATCTGGAGGGCCGAGGTTAAGGAAGCCTGACCTAAACTGTTTCCATCTTAGCTGAACTATAACTTTAAGAACTGATGTATGAGTGTGTTTTCCTCCTCCCTTTTCATATTTCTTCCTTGTGTGTCATGTCTTTTAGATTATAAGACTAAAGGCTTGGATTACCTTAAAACTGCTCTTCAGAAGCTCCTCTTTTAGAAACACCTGCCTGGCTGTAGTAAAAGACACTGACAAGAGTGTAGGGCCAACAGCAGAAGAGCCTTCCATAGCAAAGGAATAAGCAGCTGGCAGCATTTGTGTATATACATGCCCTCGCTTTATCATTTATTTACTTAAATAATTTTAATCTTGTTCTTTAAGGGAAAGTGATCTATGTTAAGTAACGTCTAACTTTTCCAATTATTAAACATGAAGAACACTTAGCTTACTTAATGTGTTGAGAAGTGAGCAAAAAGATTGCAAATCTTTCTGTACCTAAAAATGCAGTTAAGAAATAAGGCTCTTTTTCTTACTGAACTCCTTACACACCTACATTTTTAGTAATTCACTGAAAATAATTCACCCCCTGCAGTGTGAAGTGATACATACTGAGTCCAACATGAGCCCAAGCCACAAGGCTACATCACATTAAAGGCCTCTTTAACCCACCATTCTTACTCATACTCCATAAAATTAAGACAAACAGCAGCTGAGGTCAGTTTTCCACTTTTATTTCACACACCCTCTCTTTCACCCATCATCTTGCAATCCACACGCAGCTATGTGGCTATGGCAAGGTCCCACCACCAGAACCACCTAGTTCAGAAGTTTAACGCGATGATTCAGAGCAGGACCTAATGTCTGTGACCAAATTTTGGCATATACTCCACAGTAACTGGAAAAAAATAAAGTTCCCACTCTCTCAGACCAATGTAATCACAGGTTCCATCACCAAAGAGGGGGGCGGGAGAGATCACATTTGATAGTCACCAGTTGTTTTGGTGTAAATTAGTCTCACTTTCAGCAGTAGAGAAAGAGCTGGTACTAAAAGGAAGTACCAGGGCCAGTGAGATTACAAAATACATTCAGTTCAAAACACGCACCTTGAAGGCGGCTTACGGGCCAGGCAAGAAAATTGCTGCCAGCAGTTAGCAGGACTCCAGAAATATTGCCCTGTTCGAGAAACACCAGCACATACTAGCTGGGATGCAGAGTCATGCCCCACAGAGGAGAAACACCCACCTCTAACCACAGTTCTTTCCCCCCCTTTTTAAAAAAGGTGTTAAAGAGGGGCTAACGGCTCTGAATATTATTCAGAAAAAGAGAAAAGGTGCTCCCCCTACCTTCCTGATTGTTCTGACATATGTTGTCGGGCTTGTGCTGCCAGGTGGGGGGAAAAGATATGAAAATAATCCCTGTATTTCTCTGAAAGAGCCTTTTCAAAGCCAGAGTCTATACAATTCTCCCTCCCCCCTGTAAAAAATATTCCCAAATGCCCAGAATGTGGGCTTGCTTCCCCCTCTAGTAAAATCGCTTGTTCCGCTCCTGGCGTTTCTGAAAGACCACGGCTCCCACCACGGCACAAACAATGATGCCAAGCAGAGAACACAGGAGCAAGAGGAACACCTTCCAACCCGTCAAGGGCCCACTGCGGAAGTTTCCTGTCGGGTCATCCACGTTATCTGAAGGAGGGGGGTGGGAAAGAGAAGTGGAGAGAGAGAGAGATTTTACAACACACATTATGCTCTCAGGCTAGACAGGAAATGGGTTAATACAATCCCTATGAATCAGCAGTCGAAATTTGCCAGGAGCTAGGCGCATTTTGCACCTGGCTATTGGCCACTTCTGACCAAGTGAAGATGCCCGGGTGCCAGGATGGCGCCTGACGTTTCCCTTCATCTGGTGGTGCATGCCTGAGGATCCTTGGATCCTGTTTTCACACACTAACAACACAACCTGCATTGCTATATTTTATCTGCACAATCAGAATGAATTTTAAGAACCGAAATGTTGTATTGAAAAATACGAATTTCAAGCCATCTGGCCCCAAAATGTCAATGAGGCATTCTATTTTGGTGAATGTAACCCTAGTATTAGGAGCCATTTGGTGCCCAGTTTATATATCTGAGTTTCTAACACTGCCAAGAATGCACAGAGTGTGTAGGGGAAAGAGGAGAAGGCAGGCCTCCTGTCTCCAAATATTGCTCTGTTCCACCCTCAGCTGTCTTGCATTGAGCAGGAAGGCCTGAAAAGGGGCTTCTAAGCATATTTGGCTGAATGTACTTGGAAATCTCCCTGTGATCAGCTAGCCTGCGTTATCAAGGTTCCTGATCACAATAATGCTTCTAAGTATGCTCAGACAACGGTGATAAAATGACGTTCTCAGTGGTGCCACCACAGAGGCAGACTGGTTGGCATTAACCCATGACAGGGCCTTTTCATTGGTGGCTACTAATTTGTGGAATGTCCTCCCTAGTGGTGTGAGCCATTCACTAGGAATCTGAAAACATTCCTGTGTGTCCAGGCATTTAGTGACTGAAGAATACCGCTCTTGGCAACTCTGATACCATGGGATGAAATAATGTTTTTAATTGTAACTGCTTTTAGAATCCCCACCCCCAATTGTGGATATGTTTACCGCCTGGGGAGAGAGGGTGGGATAGAAATATAATAAAATAATAAAAATAATTTTAAAACTCCCTTCATATCTTTACACCCATGGATGATGGAGCAGATGGGGATCACTGGGGTATGGATGGCACATGCATACATATATACATTTTAAAGTATTTTTTAATCAATTCCAACTTTTATTATTATTATTTTATTAAATTTCTATACCTCCCTTCATCTAAGGGTCACAAGACAGTTTACAATATAAAACACAAAAATACGTAAGAAACTAGCAAACAAAGCAATAACTCCCACCTACAGTTTAAAAGGACATAGATTGGCTAATTAGGCAAAGGCCTGGGAGAAGAGGAATGTTTTTGCCTAGTCCTAAATATATTCAAGAAGGCACCAGGCAAGCCTCCCTGAGGAGTGTTGGAATCTTCAAGCCTAGTCAGAGGAATTTGCCACTCTCCGGGCACCCGGCTTGAGTTCCTTGTTGACCTCCCTGTCAGCGACTCCCGGCAGGAGACAGGCAAGGTCATCTATCGGCGATTCTCCTCTGACGTGAGAAGAACACACCACTCTTCCCTCCTCCCTGTATTCCCCAGGAGGGGGAAAGAGACAGACAGAAATGTATTTACATGCCTTTATTTCTGTCTATGCAGCAGTACAGAGAAACACGTCTGTACTCTCCAAACACCAACAGCAGAGAGAGATAAACTCCACCCCTGTACTTCCAGTACAGGTCAGATGACACACTGAGCTAACATCTGGTGCTCAGTACAGTGAATAGGCTGTCCCTTCGTTCCCACGGTACAGCCACAAACATCAACATCCTGTTTGGCAATCCAGCCAGCTGCAGCTCGCTGCATTGCTCCTTTTTCGTAACAAGGAGAGCATCCCACAGGAGGGGAGCCACTGCAGAAAAGGCCTGTTCTCATGTTGTCACCCTCTTGACCTCTTGTGCTTCCAACATGCACCATAGCACATTTCTTTACAAAATACACATTGTTTGAATGCAGGAACAGGATTACAGATTGTCAAAATTCTGAGCTGCAGAAGAGAGCTTCTGGAGAATTATACCCAGAATTAAATTCAAGCCAGCAACGTGATACAGATTGTACGCCTATCCAAGTAAACACATTTTACAACAATCCCAACTTGGGACCTTCAGATTACAAATGTTCATAACACATGAACAAATATTTACTCAGAGGATTCAACTGAATTCGGAAGGTCATAAATACTAGAACGTATGTTTAGGATTATAGCTGTCATTACACTGGGATTCCTAAGTGCTCCCTAGTAAAAGGGATCAAGATTTTCATTTCAGTCTACCGCTTCAAGCTAATCAAGGGTCAAGCACAGCTCCATGAAAGTGAATGCTGACTATTTAGCATGCCCTGAAGAGATATGGGGATGCTTCCTCACATGAGGGAGCAATCTCCTGTTTGCTTCATGAGCATTCAAAGCAAAAGTACTAAGAACTCACCTTTTGGTGACTTGAGAAGGCTGACACTAGGCTCAATTTTTGTCCAGTCAATGTTTTCTTCCTCTGGTGGATGTTCTACCATCAGCTGAAATAACTTCATTGAGATGATGTCATGATTGTCTAGGAAACAAAGACTTCAAGTTGCAATGTGGTGATACAGCTTATTTAAAATGCCATCTCTTAGAGAAAGAATATTTTTTTAAATAAAGAAGCTATTAATTCAGGAAGTTGACTTAAGATCTCATAGTACCCAGTTCAATAGTACAAATGTATTGTCTTCACTTTACCTAAAAACGGCTCTACTTTACCTATAATAGATCTGGGCAACAGAGCCAATTCCACCTTTTTGGTAAGCAGCCCTTACCAGATAGATCGCCTGTACCAGCAGAAGCCCCAAAGAAGTAACCAGTGGGCAGGCGGACTCCAGCAACATCAAAGCAATTTTTCCATTCATTTTTGTCCTCCACATCAGTCATCACCTGCAAAACAAGTGTCATCTTGGATGCGAAGAACAACCCAAATTTCACTCTCCCAACCACATAAAAAACCTTACAAGCACACTAAAGCTTCAATTCTGAGGAAGACAAATTGACCATTCCATACTATATTGTCTGGACAATCGGTTCTATATTTTGTATCTTTCTACCTTCCCCAAACTGGACCTCTCCAAATGTTGTGGAATACAGCTTTCATCATCCTTGACCACTGACTACCCCAACAACACCTACTGGAAGCTGATTTGCAGGCATTGTTGATTCCCATTGCATAGCTTTTCCGAAACACCCAACTAGGTGGTTGTCAGGCACTTGAAAACAACTGTACAATGCATTTTGCAAACTCAATGCTTGGTACTTCCAAATGATTGAAAGGCAAGTTGTCAAAATTGGCCCACGGAGTTGCAGGGGAAAGATATGAATCTGGCCCACTGGGGCAAAAAGATTCCCCACCTAAGGCAACCCATGAAGAATGCATTCAACGTAGTACCCCAGCCAACTTACTGTCAGACGTCCCCGGGAGTAACGGATAGCCAAAAAAGTGTCATGGTTCCGATTACGAATGTCAGCTGTGCAGCCTGCCAGCTCTGTCCAGCGACCATCTTTGCTATGGTCGTATGCCAGGGATCCATTGTTCACCATGGCAGAGATGTATGGAAACACACGCTGCACAATAAAAGTAGCATGGTTTTAAATCTTCTGCATGTAGCTCTTACCCTAAATACTTGTGAAGCAAACATATATGCATATGGAAGCTCCACTTGTCTGTGAGACAATTCCAGCTAGTTAATATTAAACCCCATAAAGTTGTACCTTGGATTCCAAATGCCTTGCGAGTCGAACATTTTGGCTCCAGAATGCAGCAAACCCAGAAGTGCATGTTCCGGTTTGCAAAAGTTCTTTGGAACTCAAATGTCCTACGCAGCTTCTGATAGGCTGCAGGAGGTTCCTGCAGCCAATCGGAAACCATGCCTTGGTTTCCGAACGTTTTGGAAGTCGAATGGACTTCTGGAACGAATTCCATTCAACTTCCAAGGTACGACTGTACTTGGCTTGCAAGTACAAGCAACCCTCAAAGCCAGTGTGTGTCATTACTTACCTCTGTAGCTTCATCATTTGGGTAAGTGTCCAGGAAGATGGCCAGTCCATGGAAGTTATCTTTGCTGCCAAAGACAGGGCCTGAGCAGGACAAAGCAGAGTATGGTGACTAGAACTGCATCCTTGCACCACTGAACAACATAATCCAGCCTAGCAGAACTCTACAGATTAATCTGTAGAGAGCATCATTGCTTCCATACAGTTTGAAGCACTTGAATGTTGCCAGCAAACATTGTAAGAAAGGTTGTATTATTTTCAAACATTCTTCACAAAGAATATAACTATGATCAATGTCCCCCAACTTCTTGAACAGCAGCTTTTCTACTATGGCACATGCATTATCTCCTATAGAAACATGTCAAGTATGTAAGAATTTAGATCTAGTTGTGAAACAACAATAAAGCATTTGCACACGCATTCTTAAGCAACAATGAGCTGATATGTAATTAAGAATTCCCAGAAGACCATGCAGCTGTGCTCACCCAACATTCTTAAGAGCTTACTATGAAGGCCTAGTTTTCACTGAGATGGCAAACCTGTCTGGGCTGTGCCACTACAGACCGCAGGTAGGAGCTCACATGACTGAATGTTTATCCATTTAAAAACATCCCTCTACACAAATATATATGGGAATAGGCATAAGGCTGCAATTCCATATATATATATATATATATATATATGGGAATAAATATCACTGAACTCAGAAGGACTTGCTGCACCTTATAATGCTATGCTAGTTTAAGCAATTTAGCTCAGAAACTATCCACTCATAACTGCATTTGGGGCCTAGAATTAATCACAGTGGGATACCACGCTGACTATTCAACCCACTTCAGTACCTGCGGTAAGGCGCTCCCGAGTATACCACAGAGCAAAACCATCTCCGTGCAGATTTTTCTTGCCTATTCCATGGATCTTGAAATGGACATGGAGCTCCCAATCCTTTAGGAAGCAGGGCTAGAAGACAGAATATAGCAGCCCTAAGCACTTTTGAGAATGATTCACACTTTGGGTATTGTTAAGTAGGCACGATCACTGCTAGTCTCATCCCACTACCACTTTTTCCATGCAGAAACACACTCACCACTCGGTTCCAGATTGAACCCTCCTTACTGCGCTCATCAGGGGTCAATCGAACATACTGGCTGGTCAGCATTGTACTCCCCTGGAAATCCCAGAGGGGCATTGAACTGGAGCCGACCCCTAAAACAAAGAAGATACCATGGAAACCAGAAGTTACAGACTAGGCACAAAACCACCACCTCACAAAAATGGTGGGAACTGTGTTCACTTGTTCTCCCCGTTCTTTGGCCATGAATAATCAGCAGAAACCGATTATTCATGGCAACTTGTTGGACATGACTCCATTAATTTATAATATATTATTTACCAGGCAACTGGGGCTTTCCTCTGGATCTGTAAGATCTGTGTATTACACAAACCACAGCCTCCAATCGACCCCCGCCCTGCCCCTCCTGGCCTTCAAACTGAAGGGGCTGTCCTGGGCCCAGAAAGGTCCCGCCTGGTTATTTATGAGGGTCCTTCGAGAATGTGTGCAAAAGGAATAGTACTGTCTCCGCGGCCCTTTGGTTTTCCTCTCTACTTCCAGAAGTGTCAAAACCAAGTCTTCCCCTTGGCCCAACGCGACCTGAACGTTAACCAGGGGCAGCCAGGATGGAGAAAGGCTCGAGAAAGGCGGGCGAGAAGGAAGGGGCAGAAGAGTCGGGGGGCAGCAGCCCCTGCCCACGCCACGCACCCTGGTAAGGCTTGATGAGCGAGTGCTCTCTTTTCAGGTGCTCGCTGTTGCCGTCTGTGAGCTCCGCAGCCCCTCGAGGCACCGACGCGGCCAGGAGGAGCTGGAGGAAGAGCAGGGGCGGCAGCGCCATGGCGGCCGCCGACCCCCGCAGGCACCGCGCGGATCCACCGCCTCCCCGACCCACAACCATCGTACTCCCTCCTGCCCTTCTTCCTGCTTCCGGTCGACCCTTCGCCCGGAGGTAAAAAGGAAAGGGAACCAAGGAAACCGAAACCATCGGCGTCGGAAACTCTCCGGTCTCTGTAGGCCGGAACTCCGCCCCCCCCCGAGGCTTTAGAGATAGGAAAAGTGAAGAGTGAAACGTATCCTCCTGCTACCGCCTTCCGGGGTTCTGAGAGCGCGACGTGTCTGCTTGCGAGTGGTTGGAGCGGGGCAGTTAGAAGTCGCGCCTCCTCCTCTGCTGCCTCCACCCCCGGGAATATCGGACGCTGCAAGGTTTTCGTGGACTGCTCGTTCTCAGCCTCAGCAGCACCTGCCCTCCAATTTGCAATATGGGGGTTGTTAGCAATGGAGTACCTAGCAAGGTTGTTGTGAGCTGTTTCTCGGCTGACTTCTTCTCTCCGCTTCCCTCCTGGTTGAGTAAGGGAATAACACTGAATTGAGGAGTGGGTGGTTCTAAAGCCTGCTTAGAGCTCCAGGGCAATCCTCAGGGATGCCCCCATCCGCAGCTTCATTTCCCAGCACAGCTCTTCACGAGCGCAACCAAAGCAACTTCCAGGCCCCCAGCCCAGTGAGAAGCCGTAAAGGTTCTTGGGAATCCCCACCACTCAGTAACTCGTGTCTTCTCTAACACCTTGTTCAACTTTAAACTGGACTCTATCTGTCTTTTGGGGGTTGTTTTTTTTAAGGAGAGACCCTTTTAAGGCAGGAGGGCTTGTCCCTCCCTCCCTTAAGGAAGCATTTAACATCTATCAGACAAGACAGCTCCCCTCTCAAAGATAGGTGTCAAAACCACAAGTGGTGGGGCTTGCATCTTGTCAGAATCCTAGATCTAGTCACAATCCTCTCCAAAGGAGCCAACTCTTAGAGGCCGTGGGGGCTTCGGCCCCCACAATAAAATACTTGCAGGCCCCCCAAAAGTTGATGGGCATTCCCTTTCAAATGGTGTGTTTGAACTGTGTCATATGATCGATTATGCAGGGCGGGGCTTACCTGGGCCCCCACAATCTTTTATTCAAGTTGGCACCCTGATCTTCTCAGTAACTGAATGTGGCATCCAGGTCCAAAGGAATATAAGTGACTTCATCCGCAAACTGGAGGACAAGCTGAGTCCTCCTAATTTGGTTTGCTCTTTTTTCACAACTTAGACTGGCTAACCATCCAAACAACATTACTTTGCATCTGGCACTGAGCTACATGTGACTGTGCCTCTTTTGTTGTTCCAATAGGATTCTAATGTATTGTTGCATGCCATCCAAATCGAGAGATGTGAGATTCCAGGGATTCCAGGCACTTACCCAGGGTTCGTGTTTCGTTTTGGGAATGAGGCAGAGTGGAGACTGTGGTGCCTTTAGGATATACAGTTTATTTACACATATATACAATCTTAGCCTACAAAGGAGGGGTTCACAGCATTAACATCCCAAAAGGCTCTTGTTTCTCCCATAGCCACAGCCTTGGAGTTTACAGACATCCAACATTGCTCTGCCTCTCTGTCTTCTCCCAGCTTGCTGCTTTACTCTCTAGCTCACATCACTACAACTCAACTCTAAACTCTGGCTTCATCCTTTTAACCAACCACAAGCTGGGGGGGGGCACTCATGTGCCATCTCACACAGAGCCCCTTTCCTTTGTTTCTCTTAATGGCCCATCACCCAGGCTATCACCTCAGCCAGGAAGCCAGCTTGGCTTATATTTTAACCCTTGCTGGATCCAAGGGATAGAAGGAACTCACATACAGTCTAGGTAAAGGTAAAGGTACCCCTGCCCGTACGGGCCAGTCTTGACAGACTCTGGGGTTGTGCGCCCATCTCACTTAAGAGGCCAGGGGCCAGCGCTGTCCGGAGACACTTCCGGGTCACGTGGCCAGCGTGACATCGCTGCTCTGGCCAGAGCCAGAGCCAGAGCCAGAGCCAGAGCCGCACACGGAAACGCCGTTTACCTTCCCGCTGGTAAGCGGTCCCTATTTATCTACTTGCACCCGGAGGTGCTTTCGAACTGCTAGGTTGGCAGGCGCTGGGACCGAGCAGCGGGAGCGCACCCCACCGCAGGGATTCGAACCGCCGACCTTTCGATCGGCAAGCCCTAGGCGCTGAGGCTTTAACCCACAGCGCCACCTGCGTCCCTCACATACAGTCTACTTTCTCCCAAACCAAACTCATAACAGTATGTATCTATATGCCTTTCCCTTGGGTATTCATTGTCTTTTCAGCTAGAAGTTAATTTGACACTAGTGCTACCACGGCATTACTTAACTACAGTCAGCTGGAAGCAGAAATAAAAATTATGGTTCCACACAGCACTTGACATAGTGCTATATTGTCCATAAAAAAAAAAAAAAATCTGGCAAGATCCTATTCTATCTTCACTTAGAGGGACGTTCCCCTGCAACTGTACCTTTAATGAATAGGTTTCTCCCTGCCCCTTTCTTTTAAAATAGCCAATTAGTTGCTTCTTGTTCTCTAGTAGCAGGGGCCCAGAGAACTGACCCTTAATTGGTTCCCGTTCCTTTAAATGGCTTTAATTGATTTCCTTTTTTGAAGCCACAGCAATTTCTTCTTCTTCTAGAGAGCCAGTGTGGTGTAGTGGTTAAGAGCGGTAGACACGTAATCTGGGGAACCGAGTTCGCATCTCCGCTCCTCCACATGCAGCTGCTGGGTGACCTTGGGCCAGTCACACTTCTCTGAAGTCTCTCAGCCCCACTCACCTCACAGAGTGTTTGTTGTGGGGGAGGAAGGGAAAGGAGAATGTTAGCCGCTTTGAGACTTCTGAAGGGGAGTGAAAGGCGGGATATCAAATCCAAACTCCTCCTCTTCTTCTTCTTCGTCTTCTTCTTCTTCTTCTTCTTCTTCTTCTTCTTCTTCTTCTTCTTCTAATTATTGGTACAATTACAATAGCAGAATAAAAAAGTAAAATGTAACGAGCTATTGCTTGGACAGCAATTAAAGCTCCTTTCCAGGAAACAAGAACTGACTAATTAAGGGCTAACAACACAATCATAATCACGTCTACAAAGAAATATGTCCTATTGAATTTAGTGTGGTTTACTTCCAGGAATTCCTTGGCCAGGAGTGAGCAAGAGCAACTAGCCATTTTCAAATGAGCAAGGAGTAATCTATTGACTAAATGCACGGTAGCCCTTAGAAGCCTCAGGGATATTGTAGTTCCATTAGTGCAGGAACTGCATTTTGAGACAAAAAAATATCACTACAAACCAGGAATGGAAAAAGATGGAACACAGAAAACCCTGATGTGCAATGGGTTGGCACTAGTGATAACACCATAAAAACAGAGTTTGCTTGATGTACAATCAAAGAAAATGGCTAGTGTGGAAACAACCAGAATCTCCCTCATTTGATCTGTGTATCCTGGTATTGAAGACAAACAACTCCAATATAGCAGTGATAAAGATGTCCCTGTTAACCCATCTTTTGAACCAAGAATTCAGAAATTGCCAGCCTAGAGGCTACAGGCCACTTCATTGAAACAAAATTGCCCCTGTTATGGCTCCACCTCTGGACAGGATCTGATGGGAGTTCCTAAATGAGCAGGAGCATATTCACGTTTAGGGTATGCAATCTTTCCCCCTGCTTTCCCCTACAAAGATCTTCATGGGTAGATAAAACTTTGGCAGGGTGGTGCTTTTGTTTTCCAGTCCAGAGAAGTGGACAGTCTAATTTTTCTCTGTCTTTTGTAGGAGGCTCAGGAATCGCACATAGTTCCACTCCACAATTTTCAGGGGTTCTTTTCTGCAGCAGCTCTTCCAGGTCAATTCTACAGGAAAGGGTATTAACACATGGAAAAATGTTTTCCCTAGAGATCTGTGTGCCTGGCTTGTTTCCTGTGGATTTTGTGGCCCAGTTAGGAATGAAGGAAATTGTAAAGCTATTTAGCCTTAGAGAACTTTTGCTGTCATCAGTAAATGCAAAAGGGAATGTAAATAGAAGTGCAAGGCTGGAAGCTGTAGAATTCATTCATGGAGTCCAGTGATGGCCAAGTGCAAACGTTTTGTATGCTTATTTGAAAGTAATGGATGTATCTAGTATATTAGTAAAGTGAGCTTATCATACCAGGTTGTTTGCAGAGTCAGTAGTCAGTATCTGTCCAGTGAGAATATGGATCTTTTGCTTTAAGTTCATTTTCGCCATTTTGTGACATGATCACAATTATAGTTCCAGGATGATTTTCAAAAATCTAGCGTTGCATTCCTTATTACGGTATGCTTGCAGGAGGAGATTTACTTAGGTCAGATATTTCAGAAAACTCAGGAAATCATTTCAGTTCAACATCCTTTCTCATCTTTGAATTTTGGGCCAGGTCCTGATGGTACCTTCTGCTATGAACTTTTGTGCACCACTAAGACTGAGGCTGTGGCCTCTGGGGATTCTGTAGATATGAAAATCCATTCCTGTGCTCAGCATTTTCATTTTTTCCGACTTGTGATCTCGCTGCAAATCCAGTTCATCCCATCCTAGGTAGATAAAAGAGAGACAGTGATTGGCAGCACTTTCTGGGCTCTGATTCCAGCCATGATCACCTCACTTTCCCATTCCCTACAGAACTTCACGATGTGCCACAACAGAGACACAACACACCCCTTCATACCTGAATGCCTTCACCAGATAGGGCTGAGCAAGCTTGGATTTGCCATGGCCGGTCTCGGTATGTGTGCAGGTTGAGCCCTTCAGCAATCTCTGCTGCGGGGGATGCTGTTGCTAGATCCTGCTTGTTAGCAAACACCAACAATGGGACACCCGTGAGATTCTCATCTTCCACTAGTTCGGACAACTCCTGCCAAAGATAAAGAGAATGCAGTGGATTCTGAACAGGCTCATCGTATGAAGTTACATAAAGACCCACCCAGAGGAGGTTATATTGCTAGCTGTGGCATTCAGGCACAAATTGTTATCACCTCTACCTAGAACTAGTACTTGTAATGTACTCTGTTTCACAAACTCCTTTTTTGAAAGGTAAACCCAGAGGGGTAGGGCCTTGTCCTTCTGTGTCATAGCAGTCCAGGGCGGCTGCCTGATGATGGTGGTGGTCATAATACAGTTGATTCTCCCATGATCCATACCTTCTGAACCCGCTAAGCTAAAGGGGGTAAGGAGAAGGAGATGTGAGGTTAAGACACCAAGCAAGCATTCTGAACACTGGGTTCTACTTCTAGACTCTGCTATTATTTGACAATATTTTCACCCCTCACAACACTCATTCCCAGTTGTTCAGTTCTCCACAGTCCAGATTACCAAATTCCTGCCATAGGTAGAATTATGGGATTGGAGGAGGTAAAGTGTCTATCCTACCTGCCCAGTCTCCTCAAAGCGTTTCTGGTCAGCACTGTCAATAACATAGATCTGAAATGAGGAAAAGAAGGGAATCATCTACAGCCCACCATTATTCCTTTGGTCCCAGTTCCTCTTACCAGCTCCTAAAGGCAGCCTTAAGGCAGCCCCAAGACATCTTGCTTTCCAAGGTATGAAATCCAAATGGTGCCCTGCCCACCCCCTCCACACATAAAATAACAGACAGTTAGTTGTCCTCTGATAATACCTTCTAAATTCTGGAATCTGAGGCTGGTCAGCTGGCATTGCCTAAGGCCTTCCAGATTGGTGGTTCCATTGCATGTGCAACATGTCATTGATACAATAATAGCACATGAGAGGTGGATTTATGCTTGAGCATCCACACATCATTCCACTTTTATTAGTTGTTCTGTAATGCTTGCTCAGTGCTACCACACTATTGCCATCTGGAGGCGAATGCTTGCATTACAACAGAACAAAAGTAGGACCAAAAAACCACCCCAAATCCGGAACATTTGTAGCATGATAAGTTAAAGGCTTTCAGCTATGGGACATGTATTGATTGGAAACAAAGCAGTATATCCACCCCAAAACTTTTGCAGATGTAACAGTATTGAACATGGGATCGTGTGCAGCCGTCCCCTGTCCCCAATGGTGAACATAAGCCTTCATGAATGTACAGTGAAAAGGCTGTCTGGAGGACCCTGGATATTAGGGCTAGCCTTGCCTTAATTTGGTAACTTGTGTGGTTCCAGCAGACAAATTTCTACAAAGGCAGTTTTAGGGGCGGAGCCCCACACTCACCAGAAGGTCTGTGCTGCCCAGGTACTTCTTCCAATAGGCCCGGATCGCCCGCTGTCCTCCTATGTCCCAGACATTGAGCTTGAAGCCATGAGAGTGGACACTCTTGATGTTGAATCCCTTCACAAGAAGAAGAAGAAGAAGAAGAAGAAGAAGAAGAAGAGTTTGGATTTGATATCCCACTTTATCACTACCCGTAGGAGTCTCAAAGCGGCTAACATTCTCCTATCCCTTCCTCCCCCACAACAAACACTCTGTGAGGTGAGTGGGGCTGAGAGACATCAGAGAAGTGTGACTGGCCCAAGGTCACTGTTATGTACTGAGTCAAATAGGATCCAAAAGGCAGCAGTCTGATTGGTCCTAGAACAATAGGATTCAGAATGCAGCAGTCTGATTGGTCCTAGAACAATGCAGCAGTATGATTGGTTGGCAGGAACCACCCAATCATGCTCCAGATTGAAGTGAATCCACAACCTGATTGGCTTACAGTAGAATTCCGGAATTAGCCAATCATGTGCAGCCCATTGTGTAAATAATGTATATAAAGCAGATACTTTGAGGGGACTTGCATTCATTCCTCCTCACCAGTATGAGCTGAATAAAGAGCATGAAATCACTTTGCGACTCTGAGTATATTTCAGTCACCCAGCAGCTGCATGTGGAGGAGCGGAGACACGAACCCGGTTCCCCAGATTACGAGTCTACCGCTCTTAACCAGTACACCATGCTGGAATCAGAAGAGGTGGGTAGGGGAGAGGCACAGCAGGGACCGCATGCTTCCTATGCCCAAGAACCCCCACCCCGTTGCTCTGCTGCAAACTACCCAGAATTTGCATGTGGCCCAGTTGGTGATGAGAACTCAGAAGATGGGCAACCTTTTCATCAAATATGCCAATATATTAGAAACATAAAAGCAACTCCTCCTCCCTCGTCCCAATGCAATGTCTTAGCTACAAGGCTTGCCTGAAAAGCACAGGGGATGGGTTGCTCTGAGAGAGCCAAGGTGCTATTGCTGGTGTGTCTGAGCTCCACACTGTGGGGATGAGAGGAGCATAACAGCAGGGGGTTGGTTAGGATCCTGACTGCCAATCTGCTCCATTGACTTTATGTAACTGGTTATCCAATTCCTTCTTGCCGCACACCCCATCCCAATCCCTCAGTGCTGATCTCCTTTGCCGCTGTGCTTACCTGTGTGGGGGTAATGGTGCTGACTTCTTCCGATGCTAGGCTCTTGAGCAAAGTAGTCTTTCCGGCATTGTCCAGCCCGAGGAGGACAATTCGCAACTCCTGCTCTTCAGAGCCTTTAAGCTTCTGGATGACGGAGAGAAGGCCCTAGGCGCAAAAGCAGCATTTACTGGCTGGGATCTTTATTCTAGCTGCTGCCTCCTATAGAGGGCCCATTATGTTTTTAGAGCCTTCATTCTTAGACAGTCACTTGATTTTACCCACCAGTCTTCAGAGCTGACAATGGGGCCATTTTACCAGCTTCAGAGAAACATCTCAGAGTTCAGCTCTCTCAATTTGTGATGATGATTATGTAATGTTTTATTATGTTTTTATATATGTTGCTCGAGAATGTGTGGGCAACCCAGTCAGATGGATGGGGTACAAATAAAATAACAACAAAAACAACAACAATTTACATACCATTCACAACAACAACAATTTATATACCATCCCTTATCAAGGCTATGTAGAACATTAAAAATACTTTATAGAACATCAGTGATAAAAACATAATAAAAAGCATACTGACAGCCCAATAATAAAATAGTCATCATAATAAGTCAGCTCCCCCACACTTTCACAGGCCTTAGATTATTTAATAGCCATGTTTTGACCACCCTCATTTTCCCTGCTCCTCTCACACATGAAGGGTCCCACCAGCCTCCACCATGGTCACCAGGGTTGCATCCTGCAGCTTCTGGTTACCATTCCATTTGCTTTGTGTTGAGAGGTTGAGTGCTGTTGCTCATGTAGCCAAAATGGTGCCATCCATGAACAAGAGGGAGATTATTGGCAGGAACCTCAAGGTTTACAGAAGTACCAGAAATATTTCGGTGGTGGCGATGGAGATCCCCAAAACAGCCCAGTGAGGACAGATGGTGCAGCAGGCACAGAATTCTGGCTGACTTTCAGTAGGGGGGGGGAAGGGAAAAACAGGCAACGGAGGAACAGAAGGGAATATTGCCGTGGCAGGCATGGCTGACTGAAACAGTGAACAGCCACAACACATTGTTGCAGCCCCCATGTTGCAGATATTAAGTGAAGATAGTAATCATGGTGGGTCTGTAGAACCAGTTCTGGGGAGCAGACTGATAGCAAGTCCTGCGAGAGAGTAGATGCTGAAAGAGTCATTCTGTGAATGCTACCCCCCCCCCCCCCAGTATTTGTTACAGGATCAGAATTCACTCACCTTTTGCACTTCACCCATGTTCAGGCTCTCTACATCCTCTGCAGAGCCAACCGTGGAAGCGCTCTAGGCTGGTAGCTGGGTCCCCACTGCGTGACTGACATGCCTCACTCCAGCTGGGGGAAGGAAGAGGATTAGGACTCCAGAATTAGCTTGTGTTTCTCAATTTACCCAGGGTGTTTAGTAATACCCTAGGTAAATCCCCCTACTGCCAGCTGTCGCCCTGGCTTGACCCAGTCCACTCCTGAAGCTCCAGGCAAAAGATGCCTGCCTGCCCAACCAGATTTGAACATGTAACAAGGTGCTTGAGTATTTTTGGTTAGCATCTTAGCTTACGCAGTTCAGGGTGGAAATTTTCTCTATCTGGGTGACTTGATGGTCTGACGAAGTTGCTCAGGTCCTCCCCGCTCCATCCCAAAGGAATGGTAGGCCCAGCAGTGGAAGAAAACTTGGTGTGGAATCTAAGGCTGCAGACTCCACCACACATGATTTAATGCATATTTAAAGCACATGGCATGCCCTAAAGTATATTGGGAACTGTAGTTTGATAAGGGTGTTGGGAATTGAAGCTCTGTGAGGAATAAACTACAGTTCCCACGATTCTTTGGAGGAAGCTGTGTGCTTTAAATGTATCGTGTATATGCACCCTTGGTTCAATTACTATACAGTATAGGATTTTCTGCAGCCATTTCCTCATCTTGCTTGAAAAAAAACATTCTTGCTGCGGCCTGTATTTTGTTAGCTCAAAAATGGAAAACGAGCGAGGTCCCAACTAAAGAAGAATGGCAACTTAAGCTGACAGAATATGCACAGCTTGCAGACTTAACAAATAGAATGAGAAAACAAGAACATATGTATAGAGAAGATTGGAAAACGTTTATTGAATACATAAGGGGAAATTGTGTACACTTGAAAACGTTGGCAGCATTAAGATAAATTCAACAGTATAAATAAGTTTTGATGGATGTAATAATGGAATACTTAATGGTTTAGTTTTTGTAAATGCAGGGGTTTATGATATGCACAATGAACCATGGAAAGAGAAGGAAAGTCATTGATATTTTAAGGATGTTTAAATGAGTATTTTAAATTGTAAAACAGAAAATTCACACACACACACACACACGGGGGGGGGGGAACCACTCTTCTTTACATTTTTTAATGCTAACCAGAGCCATTTTAATGTTTTGTGGGGCTGCTTTTCTTGGAAGGCGTGCTCCTCATAGATATATTGTAATACTAATTATTGTGAGACCACTGGACATAGTAAAAAACCAAGGAGCAAGATTCCCACAAGACCCACCAGAAGAATATGTAAGGCATTCCACTTTTTCCTCAAAATAATTTTTTTTGTCACACGTACTTTATGTTCCTGCCTTCCACAGCCAACCACCCTCCATGCATCTCTGAATTCATGTAATTGCACAAAAGACAATTTGACCCAGCTTTCATTTGAATAGATTTACTGGGCTCTCTGAACTTGTAGGAGCATTCTAACTGACAGGGAGTCTGAAATCCCATTGCTTAATGGGATGCAATGGCTACTTGGCATTGTTCTTTAAGAAAAAGTTTCAAGACAGACCTGGTGCCAACTGATTTTCTGGATCTACTTCAGTCACCCTGATGACTTATGCCAGGAGAAAGGAGGAGTGCTGCCTTGTTTATTCTTCTTGACCTCTCAGTCTGGACAGACTGTCTGGACTGAGAATTAGAGGCACAATTTTACAATAGTTCCACTGCTACCTGGATAGCTTATGCCAGAATGTAGTGCTTGAGCATTTGTGCTACATTTGTGGGTTTCAGTCTTGTTCCTTGTGCTTTTCAACGTCTACATGAAATGACTGAGCGACGTCATCCAGAGATTTGCCACCAGGAGTCATCAATAAGCAGATAACCCTCAGCTCCACTTCTCTTTGACAGGTGAGGCAGGAAGCCCAATTCATCTAATTCCATCTGCTTTGAGGAAGTGCTGAACAAGTGCTTCTTCAGCATAGTCATGGACTGGATGTGGGCCAAGAAATTGAGGTTCAATGCAGATAAGACCCAAGTCAATCCTGGTGAGTGGCTTGTCTGCTAAGGGGAGTGGTATTCACCCCACTTTTGATGGGGTTGCATTCCCTCTGGAGGATCAGGTTTATGGTTTCAGGGTGCTTCTTGAACCGTATTTTGTCACCAGTGGCACAAGTTTCCTCTGTGGCACAGAGCACTTTTTTTTACCGGCTTAGGCTGGTTAAGCAGCCTTGGCAGATATAGAGTGGCCTCAGCGATGCATGCTTCCATAGCCTCCAGGCTAGGGCTAATCTAGATAGTACATTTGGACTTGTGTGGCTGATTTTTTAAAAGAAGGAAATAAGTGCAAAGGGGGGTGTTGTCTCAGGAAGATGAGCTAACACCCTTTGCTCATACTATGATCCTGATCTGAATTCCCCCTTCCCCAGCACCAGCCACGCATATTGAGAGGAAAGCTCTCATCAGTGCCCATAAGAGATTTCCTTCCATTGTAAAAAAAGCAGGGATGGATTTACAGGATGCTGACCAGAGTGATGGATGGTGAGGGCTGAGGATTAAAGCCCCTCTCCATACTCCTTAGCTGCTCCACCCACTATGTGCCAGCAATGATACCCCAAGAGCCACACAAGGTCAAACCCTGTGACAAATATCTTGTCTAAACTGGTACTGTCAGAAGGTTAGAGTACTGCGGGGCTGCCTCTGGTGAGAAACCTTTGCTCAACATATGTGAGAATGGGTGGCAGATGCTTAGTGAAGAAAAGGCATGCCCTGCAACAGGGCTGAGGACCTGTGTTTGGACCCAACCCTCATCAGCCCCAGCCAGAGATGATGGGAGTTGTAGTCCAATAGCATTTGGAAGGTAACATGTTCCCCATCCCTGATCTACTTACTCAAAGGATATTTACTACTAGAGAAGTTAAAAGAGGCTGGGGGGCAAGAAATAGTATTAAATTGGCAGGGCAAAGGGATCAGGCTACATAGCCAACAGCACAAGCTTTTGGAGTGGAGTACCCCTTCTGCACAGCAACAGGAGCCCCTAAAGTTTGCAAGTCACTTGGTGGTCTCAGTTACCTGCTTTCCAAACCCCAGAAGTTTGGATCCATCGCAGCAACAAGAGAGTGTACAATTCATGAGTAGCGAAAAGAGAAGAGTAAGTTTATTGTACAGCTGTAGCACTGTCCAGGTAGAGTCGCACGTAGAACAACTGGGCAAGAAATACAGAATCCCCTTTTTCATGAATCTTTGAGGGGCAATACAAGGGAATTTAGCACTAACACAGTTAACAGAGATTGCATCCATTAGCAGTGTAGATGGATACTCTCATTGCAAGCACCATCCTGAGACTGGTGGTCAGCATTGCTTGACCAGCTGGTTACCATGGGCACGTGATGTTTCTTGGTTACTCTGCAATCAGCTCTGTTCTCAAAATAGTAAAAATGGAAAAATCCCTGATAAGGAAATAGCACCGAAAGCCACAACGTAGCTCTCAAAAGTGGCATGTGGTTCCCAAAACAAGTATATGCTGATATTAATACAACTGGACAGCAGAGCTGATGTCAGGGGGAAAGCACTTGCTGTTTTGGCCTGTGTGCCTCTGAATGCCAGCTTGGCATACCCAGGCGCACACAGGATGGCATTCTGGCACAATAGATTGTTTTTCTTCTTACACCACTGCCTAGCAACCAAGAGGGAACAAAAATAGGCTTCACAGAGAGAATTTGACTCCATTGTCCTAGAGCTTTTAGCTCTGGTTATCAAACTTTATATGCAGCCTAACTGGTGCGTTCAGTTCCTCATAACAAGCATCAATAGCAGCACCTGTGTCACTCAAAGTGGGATGTGGCTGTAGCTCCATGGTAAGGCATCTTCTCTGCATGCAGAGGGTCCCAGGTTGAATCCCTTGCATCTCCACATATGGCTGGGAAAGGTCCCAATATGAGACCCTGGAAAGCCATTGTTTGTGTGCAGTGCTAGATGGGTAAATGGTCTGACACAGCATGAAGCAGATTTCTGTGTTCTACATCAGGCTTCCTCAACCTCGGCCCTCCAGATGTTTTGAGACTACAATTCCCATCATCCCTGACCACTGGTCCTGCTAGCTAGGGATCATGGGAGTTGTAGGCCAAAAAACATCTGGAGGGCTGAGTTTGAGGAAGCCTGTTCTACATGCTAGGCAAATGTTTGCAAATAGATACGTAACAAAATTAAGAGGAAAGCCACACAATTGAACAGACAGAAGCAGTGTGGGAGTTATAATTGCTCATCACCATTCTCATTGCCAGTAAGTAGGTGCCCCTAACACTTATATAATCACATTTCAGCAATAATCGCAATAGTGGTGCATGTGCTATCTGGGAGACAAAATTAATTTTCTCAGATACAAAGTATGGCATGTACAGAACGGGGAATGTGGTGTTGCTGCAACTGAAGCACATCCTGGAGTGAAGTTGTCTGGGCTCTGCCTAGCCCAGGGGTCAGCAAAATTTTTCAGCCATGGGCCAGTCCACCCTCCCTCAGACCATGTGGTGGGCTGGACTATATTTTGAAGAAAAAAATGAACGAATTCCTATGCCCCACAAATAACCCAGAGATGCATTTTAAAATAAAAGCACACATTCTACCAGGTAAAAACACCAGGCAGGCCCCACAAGTAACCCAGGGATGCATTTTTTTAAAAAGGATACATTCTACTCATGTAAAAACACGCTGATTCCCGGACCGTCCGCGGGCCGGATTTAGTAGGCGATTGGGCCGCATCCGGCCCCCAGGCCTTAGGTTGCCTACCCCTGGCCTAGCCAGTGGCTAACAGCTGCATGTTTACTGCGCTAACAACTTTGATCATGTGTCCGGAAAAGAATTTCAATCAATATGCATCAGCATTTACTGCTGTTTTTAATTTTTAACCTTTCCTGGCTAGGCTGCATTATTTCTTAGAATATGAGTGTAAATTGCTTATACAGAGATGACTCATTGACATGAAAGCTTCCTGCCACATTTCAGGCTGGCTGGGGGCACCTAATCACTGGCTGTGCCTGGCCTTTTGAAGTTCTTGCATTCTGCCTTGAATGTGTAAGCTCAAATCTAATTTAAGTACAGCAGGACATGGGCACGGGCAGAAGACAGCACCAAAGAAAAGATCACAGTTAATTATCCACATTAGCTTGTATGTTCTTGGTCGGCACAAGTTATTCTCATTGCAAATGTCATTTCACAGAATATGCTTGCAGGGACTGTGACGGCAGTAAAAGGGGAGGAAAGAGAGACACAGAAGCAAGGACTATGGGGAGGGGACAGGAAGCAGCAGAGCACAGAAGCCTCACCCTTGACCACTGGAAGCCCCACCTAGCTGTTTCACTAGCTTCTGAGCATGCTGAACACACGACTGATGTCTTTTGAAGCTTTCCTGCACAACCGCAAACGATGGAAATGTGCTCTTTGTTAAAATGGAAGCTGAGAGTCTCAGAGTCTAGGTCCTGGGTAGCACCCAGCAGGAGAATGAAGTCACCACCTGACCTGGGCCTCGAGCTGCTCCCCTGGGCGATAGGCCTTCCACATGCACACTGTGCCATCTAGAGAGACCGACACATACTGCAGGGAAGCAGAGAGGAGAACACGTCAGGGTGCAACAGCGTCAGAACCCTCTATGGGGCTGGATTCAGTGTCTCCATGCAGTGCATCGGTCACCGATGGTCCTCACTCATGTGGATCTTCAAACTGCATTGGTCTCCCATCCAACTGCATAGCAGACTAGAGTGGGCGGCACCAGCCTGGGATCCACGATCAGTGCAAGCCAAGCTAGGATATCAGAACAGGATTTCCTCCTGCCACATTGCACCTTCCTGATACGCATGTGGGTGTGTGGGTGTACTTCTCCACAACTGACAAATCTGCATTAAAGCAACCAGTAAGGAAGCTGCTTTTTTTAAAAAGAGTATGCTAAAAAAAAAGTTAGTTGGCCAAAGACCAAGTGACATTTGGTCAGACACCCAGCACGATTCAAGGAACAATGCTATAAGCCACATATGTATTCTGCTTCTGGCATGGCTGGCTGTGCACAAATCAAGTCTGTGCCCCAGAATCCTCAGCAATATCCTCAGGACTCTGAGAGGCACACTCATGGCTTAAGCAGTGAGCCAACTCACTGTGTTAGCATCTGACTTTCCATGTTCAGCTTAAGAACTTAAGAAGAGGGCCTGCTGGACCAGACCAAAGGCCCATCCCATCCGGCATTCTGTTCTCACAGCTGTCAAGCAGGTGCCCATGGGAAATCCACAAGCAGGATCTGAGTGCTTCCCATGTGAACAGAGAATACACTACAGAATCCTGTAGCAACTTCTGAGGCATATTCTTAGCTTGTAGAGGTCGCCCTTGCCTGCCCCACAAAGGATGGCTATTGCTGGCCTAGATACAAGCTAGAGGGGGGCAGCCATGTTTGCTCCCTCAGTAGGATTCAGCTTATTGTCAGCCGCTGTTAGTGAAGCCAGACAGAAGCAGAAAACAGGTAATTATTTGTTCAGTCCACCCCTTAGCTGTGCTATGATAGGTAAACGTCTTGTAAACTGCTTTGAATTCTAAAAGAAAAAAGGATACAATTCCCCCTCTCCATTAAGTACTAGTTTATGCACCATCACAGTATATGCATTGCTTTGTGCTGGTCCATTCATGACTTGGACCTAAGAGTGGGGAAACTCCCAGCCCCCAGCTTTCTTGACCTTTTCCCCTAGTGGGTGGTCCCTGTCTCTCCTACCTGCTCCATTTCTGGGACATGAATGAGTCCCTTGACGGAATCTTGGTGCCCTGTGTAACTTTGCACCTGCACTCCAGAATTTGGATCATAAACCCTGCAGGGAGAAAAAGACAGAGCCATCAGCCTGTTCAAAGATGTGCTGCCTCTTATCCCTTTCCTTTCCACCATCAGCCTCCTTATGCAGGCGCTACCTGATGGTATCATGGACCCCTGCAAGAATGCAGCCATTGACCTGGTCGATGCAGAGGCAAGTGATCCCTCTGGAGGCTCTCAGGTTCTGCACACAGCATCCACCATCTTCGCTCTATGTGAATCATTAAAAATAAAAATCCCATCATCTCTGCTGCTGGAGGAAGACTTTCTGGTCATTCCCCGGAAAATCCGTATAACTCCCCAAAAAACTTATTGGTCCAGAAATTCCACCAAGTTCTTCAGCAACTAGCCCAAAGTTTTCCTACCTCCCTGCTAGTGAATATACCCAACATATGAAAGTCACCACCTGATTAAGGGCTTACCCAGAGCCGAATGGAGCCATCTTCAGCACCGCTAACCCACTTGTCCTCTAGTGGGTGCCAGACCAAGGCTACGACAGCGGCTTTGTGCCCACAGAGCTCAGCCAAGAGCACCAGATCAGTACAGTGAGGATTGAAAGCGCAGATAAAAACTCTGCCAGTGCTAGAAGAGAAAGCAAATTGCCTCCTGCCCGGTCCAGGAGGGTGTGGGCTGTGGATGTGGGGATGGCAAAAGACATGGCAAAATCGAATTAGCGGCCCTGAACCCAAAGATTAGGTTCCTGCAGGAGTGCCTTCATCCTTTCTATTACTGTTGTCCCCCACCCCCACTTTTCAGCAATACATCTCTCCTCCTTGGGAGGCCTCAAAGTGCTGTTTGAGAATATTCTGTGGCTTCCCCACCTTTCAAATGAGCAGGCAGACAGAATCACCCACCTCTTTGGGGAGTAGGCCATATCCAGGATGGGCCCGTTGTCCTCAGGTAGACTGGAAAAGGCATTTTGCAAAGAGTGGTTGTGCAGGTCCCAAAGACACAGCTTTCCATCCCATCCTCCACTGAGCTACAGTGAAATACAGCAAGGTGAAGTCTTGCTTTGCAATACTGCCTCCCCTCCTTGCAGTGTGTGTTCTCTCTCTGGCACTGGCACTCACCCACATCCCCTCTCCTCCCTATATGTGCCATGCAGGCTCTTCTTACAGCATCCCACTCTCTCCCTGCTGCCCATCAACAGAGACTGGGCTGTCTCATACAATGCCATCCAAGTCCATTCTATGGTTCACTCACCAGGTAGGGGGAGTACAGTCCAGCATCGCCAGCTGCCACGGCAAGTGCCGTCACCATGCCCGTGTGCCCGCACAGCACCGTTCTGCAGGTGAAACCTATTTAAGGCAGTACTGGCATGAGAGAGGCAGTAGCAGGATGGAGAAGAGGAAAAAACAGGGACTGGAATCTCTTACACACTCAGGAGGTGACTTCCCAAAAAAAACGAGCCTGTGGTGCTTTTAATCCCCATCTTGACCCTACTCCAAGAGGAAGAAAGGTGGGGAGGCACCAGTACCAAATGAAAACTAGAGAAACTAGATGAAATAAACTAGAGAAACATTCAGTGCCCCAGCATGGTTTGAAGGGAGATTTCATCAGGGACACTGAGGTGTACAACAAGTGGACTCAGTGACTTTTTCGTTTGTTCTGTTTCCGGAAAGCACAGGTCTCAGTGGTTTTCTACTTGTTCAGTGAATTCTAGGCATGAGTCCAAATGATTTTGCCTGTACCCTGTTGCTTTACCCTGGAAAACCCCTGGAAAATTGGAACAAATGACAATCCACAAAAAACCTGATTGCCTTGTTCTGTTTCAGCACTAAACCATGGGTTTTCTGCGGGGGGGGGGGGGGGAGGGAGGGGGGAGTGGCAGAGCAAGTGGAAGTGAGGATGACCCCAGTGTCCTATACAGTGCTCTGGTTCATTTGGTCCCGGACAATGGTATAGGCCTGCCAGGACAGCTGCCTTGTGTGGTGACTCCAGGTGGTAGCTTCTCAGGGAAAGACTCCGCCCACTCAGGCTGACTATTGGAGCCTCCTAGACAGCAAAGAGTGTAAGGGGGCTTCCTGGTCCAGTTGAGGCTTGCTTGAGCAACAAAGTCTTCCTGAGCTCTGGTGGGTTCCTGCAGCCTTGGCTGGTCTTTGGCCCTGACTCGCTTGCCACTCCTGATCTGCCTTCTAGACTCTGACTCACAAGTTTTCATTTGGTTCTGGCTTACTCTTCAGTCCTAACTACTGGCTTGTCTCAGACTACCCTTGATCCAGCCCTGCCACACGATGTTTTCCATCTAAGCTTGCAATCCTCACCCCACTTACTTGGGAATAAGCCCCACTGAATTTAGGATTGGGCTGTGAAGTGCACTTATGGAAGGATACATTCAAACTGCATTGAGCCATTCAATGTTTACTTTTGTGCACCTTTGAAGCATCATCTCTTTTTCTTTCCCCTCTGAGTTTACTCCAAACCACTTTCTTCACCTGCTACACAACTGCTTGAAGTGCCCTGGGTCTTCTCATCTTGAACACAGCTTGATGCCAATGTTTCAGAATTTTGATCCAACACAGGTGGGCATTGCTACAGCATGGGATGAAAATAGCAAACCATTAAGGGAACCTTTCTCTAGGAGAAATGTCACCCACTTCTCTTTTGTTTGTAATCCAAGGGAATTTTCTGATCCAAAACCTGTGCTGCCATGCGGCTCCTAGTTGGCTCGGTTAAATAAATGTGGTTGGCTGGTTTATCTTTCTTATCTTGGAGGACAGGGGCCATTCACTTCCTGTGGCTTACCTGCAAGCACATGTCTTCTGTCTTCCATCCAAGAAGCAGAGGGTAGGACAGCGGTTTGCACTCACCTGGGCAGAAGGTTCCGGGATGAAGCTCTCAAACTCCCAGAGATAAATGTTCCCGTCAGCTGCTGACACCACCAGGATATTCAACTCTTCAGCAAAGAGAGCCCTGGCAAAGGCCCAGGGCTTCGTTAGCAAGGCAGCAACTACGGTACCTTTCATCTGTCATTTCATAGCCAACATTACAGAAGCCAACTCTCTCTCCAAAATTAAATCATGCCCTGTTCTGGCCAGTTTGGTCACCATAACCCCTGACCATTAGTCATACTAGCAAGGGATGATGGCAGCATGGCTCCAACAATCTCTGGAGCATCACAGGTTGTCCAGCCCTGCTGCAAAGCAAATGGTGAAGGTCTGCCTGATCCCCAAGGAAGAAAGGGCAGTCCCTCGGTCTCTTCAAGACAAATTATGCTGTTGCCTCTCTGCTACAGTAGCACATACTCTTGGGCAGAGCACAATGACAGTTACCTAGTGAAGCCTATGCTTCCTTTTCGCATGTCTTTCGCTGCACTTTGGAACCTGGTGTAGCCACTCTGCTGCCCAACGGAGGCCTTTCCTGGCTTTCGAGGGGAATCTGGACAAGGCTGTGGCTTCTCCTTGCCATCCTCCTCCCTCTGCTGTGCCAAGGGGCCTCTTCTTTCCAGTTGGGCTTCACTTAGGTGGAAGGACTCCCTGCTGAAAGAAACAGAGACACACAGGATGTGTGTGTGGGGGGGGTGTAGACCTGTGGCTGTGGACAGGGTGTGGTTGAGGATGGGTGAGAAGGCTGGGAGCTCACAACGGCATGAGGGGCAGATGGCTGCATGACTGGAGCAGGCGGAGAATGGGCAGCTGCAGAGGGCAGGGAGCACGAGGGACTAGGATGGGCAGGTGTCTGCTTGTCTGCAAGCATCTCATCTTTGTACAGCACTACTAACCATGACACGGTTAGAGCCAGATGCTGGAGAAGAACAACTTTTTGAAACTCCACTACAGAGATGGGAAATTTGTGACCCTCCTGATGTTGCTGGAATTTTAAGTCCCATCAGTCCCAGCCAGGGTGGCTGATTGACAGGGATGATGGGAGTTGTAGTCCAACACCCCCCTGACTTAGTGAGAGATGACAAGGGAGATTCCTCTCAGATCACAGCATTCCTCCAACCACATCTATTCCAGGGGCTTGTGTTCTAGGCCAATGGCAGCTAATGACCAAGGGTAACACATTTAGTAGTTAAGCTCCTCTATTATTCTGGACACTAGTAGATAGCTTCTATCTGGACACCAAATAGCACAGACCTGCTACACTACAGAGTCTCCTCTGGCAGAAGCTGTGCTTCTTCTTCTTACCAAAAGAAATCTGCAGCTCTTAGGCCAGCCTCTGCTCACTGCTGTACCTTGCAATAGGAGCTTCCCCAACCCATGTCACACACCAGGGACTGGCATCTCTTCTTGGTCTGTGGGGATGAAACCTTACCTGTAGATGAAGGGAGAGATGTAGCTCTTCTCCCACTTCTGTAGCATCCCACTGCTGTCCCCACTGAAGAGCAAAACGGGCTCCTTTTTGGCTGGTGGAGATACATTCAGAAGGTCAAGCAGGGGTAGCAGGGGCTTCGGAAAACCAGACAAAAGTTTTATTGCTGGACACATAGAACTCAACCCCAGCCCTTGTCCCAGCCAGATAAGGCTCTTCTAGCTTTGAACCTCACCTAACGGAGCTTGTGCATCTGGGGCTGGAGCTGTTGCAGAGTTAGAGATATATATGGCTGCTTACCATAAGCTAGGCACTCTAGGGGGTGTTTGCAAGGCAGCACTGTCAGGCATCCCAACTCACTGTAGCGCCAGACGAGTATTTGCTGCGGCTTTGCTGTGCCTGGAAGAAGGAAAAGTTCTGCGTTTCTTAAAATTACTTGGGTTATTCTAAAAAGCTCTTGTCATCCACTGAGCCTCATAATATCTCTGAAGAAGCTGAGTGGGAAATCGCCTTGTGTTAAATTAGAAAAGCATGCATAGATTCTTACAACACCTGTTTGCATGAAACTGGAATCTCTGGATATAAATCTGGGATCTGTGGTGGGAACCAACAGGAACATAAGAAGAGCCTGCTGGATCAGGCAAAAAACCTGTTCCCACAACAATTAACCAGATGCCCATGGGAACATTTAGTCTCTCCCAAGTGCTATACCCACACTGGGTCTGAATGCAATAAGCACACGAGCCTACCAAGGTCACCACCTGGTTCTGTGATGAAAGCCCTTTTTTTTGTACTAATTAATCAATTTTTTACTACTTTTATATCATGCCTTTCCTCCAAGGGGTTCAGGGCAAAAGACCTAGTTTACTCACCCCATGTTTTCCTCACAACAATCCAGTGGCATAAGCTAAACTGGGAGAGGGTGATTGGCCAAGGAGGCCCAGCAAGCTTTGTGGCTGAGTGGTGGAATGAACCTGGATATCTCCAATGCCAATTCAATGCTCTCACCACTGGGTGCCATACTGTTCTAGTATCTTCCACTAAAGCTATTTTCTCCTAACTGCATGAAAGGACATGGCCTACAGATAAGAAGAGATGCTGAATCTAACATTGACGGCTGAGAGACCAGGTGAGGCCTTGTATTGCAGATATTGGGGGGGGGGCATCTGTACTCTACTGGAGAACTCACCTATCACATGCCTTGAGTCTGGCAGGCTGAGAAGCTGCTGAAGAGCAGGCCCATCTTTCTGTTGGCCTTGGAATGTGGATATGAACTGTGAAACCTGAAAGCAGATCAGCACAAAGAATTCAGAACAGGTTGGCCATTTAATACCTGTTTCTCCTTATTCTTCCTATAAATGTGGAATGGTACACAAGAGCCATCTTTACTTAGGGGTCAAAGACCTATCAAAAAGAGCTGTGCTAGGGGCACTTGTTCAGTGGACTTTTTAGCTTTGGTGAGCACATGACAGTACTTGGGATGGAATTGTGAAATGCAGTTGGATCTGGTATTGAAAGCTACAAATAAATGTTATTTTTGAGTATGTTTTGGGGTGAGTTTGCAGATCCAGGAATACAGTGTTAGAGGCGCTAATGGCTTTTGAAGCATCTACCCAATGGAAATAGCAATTGAAAAACATGTTCAGGAAGAGGCCCTGAGAATGGGAGGATACAACAGCTAAGGAAATGAGAAGAGACAGGATTTAATCTTCAGTATATCTGCCATCTGACATTTGGAAGAGGATCAGAGTAATTTTTCAATATAAAACGGCTGTGTATAGTTTTTATGTCATCTGTATCGTGTCATTAATCAGGCAAAATGGGTCTGATCTGTCAAGGTAAGGCAGCTTGTTAAAAGAAACGTGCTCCATCAAAGAGTGTTCTTTTTGACATGGGTAATTTTTCATATGATAAAAATTAATCAATATGAGGAGCTGAGGACAACTAAGGACAGGCAATTCTTCAAGGAAAAATCATCCCATAGAACAGCTCCCATAGGAACAGGGGACGTTACGTATGTTGTTCCAGGTCAGGCTATTTATCTATCTATCCAGCCCAGTATTTAATACTCTGAGTGGCAGCAGCTCCTTCAGGTCTCAGGAACTGATTGCTCCCATTACTTAGGTCATTTTAAGTGGAGATGCCAGGAACTGAACCAGAGGCCTTTTTTTGACACGCAAAGCTTATTATTGTGCCCTCTCCTCACAAGGCACTGGTCCCCAGGCATCTTTTGCTGGTTACCACCAATAAGCCAAATAATGTCATGCATGGAGGACTAGGCTGTATGGCAGGCTTTAAATTGACTTCCAAGTCTGGAAATCTGTCCCAGACAAAATGGCACCTTAGCACATTCTGCAGAACCAAGTGATAAAGCTTTTGTGAGCCGCCCTGCTTCAGGCTGCTATGGGTTGAGGATGGCACACTTAAATATGCCCCATGCAACTTTCACTCCTGCAGTCTGAAGTAACAGCCCATGAAAAGGCACCCTACAAAATCCTGCTTCATGTGTAACATGGGTGAGCAACAGGATCCTGGGTGAGCAACAGGATCCCATTTGCACAGCATGGCCAAACCCTTGGCAGCAATTGTTTTCCGCTAGGACTGTGGCCTTGCTGGAAGAAAACAAAAAACTGGACAATGCTAGCTTATATAGTCTTAATGCACATGCCTAATATACTAAGACTGCGGGCAAGTGTGGGAGTTGATTGGCGCAGCCTGGCAGCGCATGTGGAGAGAGTCAGCTGGCTTATCCTCTTGGCCACAATTCACAAAGACAGAAAGGGAAAGAAAACACACCGGGGGCCTTTTGCCCTCCCTCCCTATGCTAGTTGAGGCGGACGCAATGCTAATCCATCACCAGTAGAGGGCTCCTTATAATAACAAGTTCATTGATCTTTAGGCGGAGGTGTACATGGAAATGCCACACTTAAGTCGCTCACTATTTCCCCAGACTGAGGCTCATAGAGGGTGGGCTGGGTTGTGCCACTGGTGATCCAGACGATGCCAACAGATGCCACGTAGCAGAGTCCAGTAATGTTCCCGGTGAAGGGACCAAGGCGCTGGATGAGCTTCCCATCCTGGGACCAGATGCCAACTGTCTGGTCAAAAGAACCTGAGAGCACCCTGCAGAGGAGATCACAGACCAGAGGGAGGGTCAGGGAAGCAGGACTTTGGCAGTGCAGTGGAGGAGCAGGGCAGCGCTTACATTTCCAAAGCAAAGACTTCACACCCTCTATATAAACCCAAGGCTCCCTTTCAAGTGAATCATTGAAAGCAGGAGAAAATATAACATTTCTTTTTTCTTTAAGCAAAGTGTTCTTATTTTACACTTCCCCAAGCGGAACACACTCAAAGCCTCTCCCTCCTGGCCAGAGGTTCGAGTAACATCCTGCGGCTTCCAGTTCCTCTTTGTGGTAAATGTCATCCTTCCAGAGCCCTCTGGCTCTAGATCTGCCACTTAGAGCCCCAGCCTCTGCAACAGAAATCCATTCAGAGAAGGAGGCATCTCCTCCTGCTTCTCCTTTCCCCATCTCCATGCTAACTTCTCAGGAAAGGAAGGAAGCTGCAAAGGGAGGGGGAGGGAATGGAGGAGGGAGCAAAACCCAAATAGTATTTTTTTATTTAAAAAATGGAGAAGAAATATAACCTAGGAAACGTGAATCAGAGGGGGTGGAAGCAGGAATTAAGGACTGTAAGGGAAGAGAATTTATGCAGAGTACATTATAAAAGGTGGTAGGTGTGCATTCAGCGCACAGTGATTCTCGCTTTCTATATGTGAGAGTGAATTTAGCTCATCCTTGTCCTCCAATTGTATGCTTCCATCCACACCACAGCAGATCTCTTTGGGAAGCAGGATTTGCCCTTTTGAAGTGACTAAAGAGGGAATCCTGCTTTGTCTCGTTTCCCTGTCCTTATGCCAAAATGAGGAACTTTTTTCAGCCCGAGTGAGAGGCCACATTCTCTTCCTGGGGCCTCATGCCAGCAGTGGGCAGAGTCAGAGGCAAAAATGGGCAGAGTCATTGGTATGACTCCTACCTTTCCTACAGTAAAAGCCAGAGGTTTCTACGCATGCCCACATCCAGGCAAACAAGAGGCATTGTCGCAACTCAACAGCATATTCTTGCCATGCAAAAGCACTTGAGGGGGATGCAGAGAAGGATCAGTCAAGGGCACAGCTTCTGGATGGAGGTGCGTGGCCTGGGACAAGTCCCAGGAGTCATTCAAAGAGGCCTGGAGGTCTACCCCTGGCCCCGGGTCTGAGGTTTCCCACCCCTGTTGTACATAAGAATTGTGGCACCAGGAAGCTGCCATGCAAGTACAACATAAGACTATCCTTCAGCACAAAAGTCTCCCCTCAGTCCACTGCTGCTAGTACCTAACTGGCTACTCTTGCCTAGTACCTTCCTGTTCGGGGGCAAGGAGAGTCAATTAGATGCTGACCGGTCATGGGTCACGTAGCAGGAGAGCACCTCTTGACAAATGCCTTCACACACACAACCCATTATCCAGATCCCACGGCCTAGGTGGCCTGCCCTTTGCACTGAGCTTGTACCTTGTGGTTTCTTGCTGCCGCACCAGCAGCAGGTGAGTGATGGCTGCACGATGGGCACGTGGGATGCAGTGCTTGGTTGTCAGGCCCTTCCTGCCTGGAGTCTGATAGGTGTCAAAGATCAGCAGCTTCTTGTCATACCTGGGAAGGGAAGGGACTGTTGGATCTACTGAAGCTGGATTCTGAGGCTGGTGTGGCTTAAACCTCCCCATGGTGGGAGAGAGGGAGCTTTGGTTTCAAAGCAGAGCTGCAGATTCCCTCCTTGGGAAAATGTGTATGACTCGCTGCTTTGTCCTTCACAGTCATCCAGAAACCACATTATTACTGTCACCTTGCAGGAGACCATCTCACTCCCTTCCAGCAGGGCCTGTTTGATAAGGTTCTGCATGACATGAGTAGCATATGATAGAAGCATTTCACAAAGCTGTAAGTATCACAGGGGGTCTGTACTTTGAACCCATCTGCAGACGGAGCCCATTCTTCACTCCCACAACTCCCAACTTACCCTGCTGTGTATATTTGGTTGTCCAGGCAGGCGATGCAGGACACGATGTCTGTGTGTGTGTGCTCAGAAAAGCCCTGGGCCATGTGGACCACGTGGCCAGATTCTCTCCTTTCATCCAAGGGGAAAGCCATCAAGCGTCCCTTGCTGCCACAGAGCAGGAGATGCCGAGCCAGGCTGATGGACAAGGTGAAGATAGGGTAGCCTAGCTGGAGGGAGGGAAAGCGGGGACTGGCTTGAGCGCAGGAAGACTGTGCACAAAATAATAGGCTCTAGGGACTCAGGGAGGCAATACTGCCTAGTTCTCACCCTGCAAGACTCTCTGGAAGGGCCTGGTCTTACATAGATTTTATTGGAGTTAGACCAGCAGGGCACTTGAGGCCCAGAAGACAGCAAAATCTATTCCTGTTTTCAGTGCTTTTTTTTAAGAAATAAAAGGTGCCGGTACTCACCATGAAGTTGTTGCAGTAAGTGCCACACTTTTAACATTTGGTGTTGGGGGGGAAGGTGTGGGCACCGAAAACCCTTGAGTAGCCCCCAGAAGAAAGCACTGCCTGTCTTGCAGAATGAACATGACACTTCAAGGCTCAAATATTTTATTTATTCATTACATTTCTATATGGCCCTTCATCTGAAGACTGCAGGGTGGTTTACAAAATAAAAACACAAAAATGTACAGCATACTAACAAAAACAATACCCCTCCCCCAGCTGAAAAGGTGATAGATTGTTTAGTTAGCCAAACAATATTTAGGAAGCTGCCTTCTACCCCAGGGACAGGGAACCTGCAGCTTTTCATATGTTGTTGGACTACAACTCCCATCATCCCTGAGGCTTGGCTGGGGCTGATGGGAGCTCTGTAAGGCCACAGCTTAGGCACACCAGGTCTGCACTGACTGGCAGCAGCTTTCCAGGGTGTCAGACAGATGTCCTTTCCAGCGCTACCTGGAGAAGCTGGGAACTGAGCCTGGGGCTTCCTGTATGCAAGGCATGTGCTCTGCTCCTGAGTTGCAGCCCTTCATGGGAATACTGGTTGGGGCAAGTTCTCCTTTATCCTCAGAAGCCTCAGTTAGTAGGTGCAGAAAGTGAGATCTCTACCTATATTGCAGCTGTAGCATTCCAGGAATCCCCAGAATTGAGCAAGAGCTTAGCACAATCACTCTCTGACAGAGTTTCCCATACTTGGGGCTCCAGCTGTTTTTGAACTACAATTCCCATCATCCCTAGCTAGCAGGACCAGTGTTCAGGGGTGATGGGAATGGTAGTCCAAAAACAGCTGGAGCCCCAAGTATGGGAAACCCTGTTCTATGATATCTGATCAATTCCATGCAATGACTTACAAACTTCAGAAAAGCAACTGTGTCATTACTCTTGGCCTGCACTGACCCCAGGATGTAATACGGTGTGGTTCTTACCAGGATGCGGTCAAGCACAGTGCCGCCTACAGCCCACACGAGCACGGTGCCATCATTGGAAGAAGAGAAGAGGAGTCGTGCCTGCACCCAGGACTGGAAGTGGGTGACTCGGCCAGCATGCTCCTTGGCGCAGAGGGACATGCGCCCATTCTCCACGTCCCACCATTTGATAACTCCATCTATCAGGGCAAGAAGGGTGACAATACAGCTTGTTTAGCTAGGGACTCATTTCGGAAGGAACGTCTCCAGCTCATTTGGAGAGAGATGCCTTAAGGAAAAATCTGACGGGTTTTGAATGAGGGCACTGTGCTAGCATGGCATTCCCTGATGAGAACTCAAGCATAAATTCAGAGGTCATATGAGGACATGAGCTGAAAGCATGTAGATGAGACAGAAAGCAGACTCTTGGTTCAGGTGATAGATATACTGTGTTTTGGGCTGTACTCTTGTTGTGGGGATGGAAATGGTGGTCTATTATGTGATGTAACTGTCCAAGATTTGGGCATGTTGTACAAAGCAGGCATGGAAGTTGGGTAGAATTTAATGCTGTAATGCTCACAAAGAACTGGAAAAATGTACCTCCCTAGCTAGGACTCACCTTCAAAGCCGGTGAGGCACTCCCGTCGGGCTGAATGGTAGCCAAGAGCTGTTATGGGGCGGCGATGACGTTCTTTCACCTTCAGATGCTCTTGCATAGCCATGGCTGAGATTAGGGCCAGAGAATGTCAGGAAGCACAGGGTCACCCCTCTGGCCAGCTTTCCAAGGTCTTTGGGGGAAGTCGGCTTGTTTGGCGAGGACCACCCAATCAACAGAAATTGTGTTGCTGCTAAGTAGCAGGCTGGAAGCAGCCTCAGTATAATGAGCCGGCTTGCTAATAGTTTCCCTAGGGAATCTTCTCTGGACCCATTAAAAAACAAGCAAACCCAAGACTTGCCCTATGAACTTTTACCTGCAGAAAGCTTTTATTGACTGGGTGAGAAGAGTTGTACCACCTCAGCTTTTCTCCTCTAACCTGCTGATAAAGGGACCCTTGCCCTCCTAGGGGCTTCGTGTCATCCTATAAGAGCAAAGAGGGTCTGTTGAGTCCTGCACACGCCTCCAACTCTTCCTCTGCGCGCGCCCTCTCTCCGCTCCCTTCCTGCGCCCATCTGAGGAGGAAGAGGCGACGGTTCCCTCCGCAGCTTCCCACCCTTTCTCAGGCTGCTTCCTTCGCAGTCTCTGGGGAAGAAGAGCACCAAGCGGCAACGCAGCACCCTCCGCCTCCTTCCCGAGACTTGCCCGAATACGCAGCGCGCGCACCAAGGTGCCCGGGGACGTTTCTTCGAAGGCTCCGGCTGTGGCGCCTGTGGAGAGAGAGATGAAGTCGGATTTCTCGTTTATACTTCCTGCTCCTGTCTCCATGGAAATGCAGAGAGGGCGGGAAGGAGCCAATGACAGGGCTCCCGCCTTGCTGCGGCTTTTGGGCGTCGTGAGAGTCCAAAGCTGAGCCGCCGAGTCTCCCAGGCGCTAGGGTCGGCCTTCGCCTGCAGAATCGGAGAACCGCGCGCCACGTGGGTACCGTCCCGAAAGGCTGGCCCCTTCAAGGGCTCGGCCGGGTCACCTTTCCCTAACACCCGGCGAGGTGCAGGGAGGGCAGATGCCCCCCCGCCAAGTAAATAAATAAAAATACTTAACTAACTAACTGAGCAATTGCGTCGCATATAGCTCGGTTCTGCCCCCCTAACAAAAGTCCTGCACCCCGCCTTAACATAAATCCTGGCTATGCCCATGACTTGCATTTTAATTTTCTTTCTTTAACGAGAGTAATATACTGCTTAATCGACAAAAACCTCTAACAAAGCAGCGTTGTTGTTATTTACTTCATTTATGAATGATATAAATGGACTTAACGCAGCACAGAGGATGGAGCTCGCTCTTCCTAGGAGGCAGTGATGGCCACCAACTTGGATGGCTTTGAAAGAGGATTAGACAAATTCATGGGAGGAGAAGGCTATCGATGGCCACTAGCCGTGACTGGCTATGCTCTACGTCCACAGTTGGAGGCAGCAATGATTCCCAATAACAATTGCATCTCTCTCTCTCTCTCTCTCTCTCTCTTTTGAAGAACAGGTTCCCTGGGTCTTTTCTCTCTGTAAATGTGGACAATCAGCTTCATAGTCCTTAGAACACAGTCCCTTTTTGTTGCAATAGACTAAGCCCTCTCTGGAAATTGCATAGGCCTTGTATCACAGCACAACTGATAACATTGTGCATAACAGTAACTGCACAAATCTCCCATTATGAGGAAAGACCCCATCTGGTGTATTGTACCTTTGGAGGCAACAACCAGCATGAAGTTCACTGGGAATGTGGATATAATGTGGATATAATTTGAAGCGCCATGGAAGATACAGGTCAAATGAACAGTAAGAGAATGAAAGAGTAAGAAAATAAAATATGAAAAATTTGGCTGCTGCGGTACTAAAAACGAATGCAATTTGCAACCTAAACATTTGCTGGAATATCAGGCATGAATATGAAGTTCTTGCTGAAGTACTATATATAGATACAAAACATAGCCAAGTAGGAGAGAACCACCCACAATCATTGTCCAAAGCCTGAAAAATTCAGACAAGTAGCAGATCCATTCTTCCTGCCTCTTGCATGACATGATCTAGAAAAGTGACAAGATGATTGCAGCACATATGACAGGAAGGAGGGGGACGTGGGCTCAGAGTTTTAGCCTTCATGCCACAGAGTCCAACAAAGCTGGAATCGAAAGCACTCGTATGCATTAATACACTTTCCAGGTGGGTCAGAGTCTTTCTCAAGGAACAGAGGCACTGGTACCTTTCTGACTGTAAGTGTGGAGGGTGAACAACCCTATTCTTCTTTGGGACAACCTTCCAGGGCACAATGCAAATAAGTGGGGGGCAGGTGGAGCAATTAATACAAATTTTTCCCTTGTACACTTGGCTGGCTTCCATATACCCTCACACACTCCTCTCCAGGGATGGAAAAACGCGTCAACTTTGGCTTTCCCAATTTTTCATTTTCCCACTCCCACCAGCATCCAGATTCCTCTGCCGAGGAACCAAGAGAGGTGCATTTTTTGTACTCCCCCATCTGTGTTACAGGAAGGAGACAACCCCCTGACCCCACCATCCACCAGCCTATCTCGGATGGCAGCATTTTTGTTGTCTGTTGAGAACTACCTGTTATAAATTACCACCAGAAGCATATTTGCCATAAATAAGAGTGTTTTCTTCATGACTGATGCAGTCCATATAGAACCTGGGAACTTTTACCTGACAAATTGATAGATGTCACAGGTAATAGTCTGTACATAAATGATGGGTGCATGTGGTCAATTTTACTTTAGACTTTGAGCATTTTTTTTAACCCACTCCTCACTGCAAGCACTAATTACACATCTTCACAGGCAATCTTGAGAATGTTTACAATACAGCAACCTCCCTTGTGAATTCTCTACTACAATATTATTTGCAGTGCCTCCCATGCTATACCCATGGGGAGTACCATTGATTGTGCTGTGTTTGTATGACATGCTAGAATTTGCAGCACATTCAGGTAAGCTCATTAATGTTCCCAGCCTTGCACCAGATCAGAGATGTCCAACTGTTACACTTTGGGAGGTCAGTGTATTCTCCTCATACTAGGCCAATGCCCAGGACAATATGTTTAGGTACTATAATGCAAGTGGCATTACTTAGAAGGAGAAGCTTCACTGCTCTGGAGCAAATGTCATGTTTAAAGAATGAATGGGTATTCTGAAATATATCCTCAGGTTGTCAGTGATCCTTTACTTTCTCAGAATATGCATAACAACACAATAACATTACTGTACACAATTACACATTACAAGTGAAACTGGACAACATTTTTTTTAAAAAATCACACCTTGCTTTGAATTTGAAAGAATTATCAGAAGCTAGTTAAAGTTTTCATTGGAAGGGTCAAATCTATCTCAAAGGCTGCCAGCTTTCCCAGTGAGAGCCAGTATAGTGTATGTGTTGGTCCATGTCCTAGAATCTAGGACAAGGGTGGCCATATATCCTACTTTACAGAGGGCAGTCCTCTATTTGAAGGGCAGTTCAATCCAGGCATAGGAGGTAACTCCTAAGAACTGAGGCCCTTTGCCCCCCAATAAAATATTTCAGGGGGCTGCCCCCACTCCCCAAGCTGATGGGCATTGCCATTCAAATAGTGTGTGTGCACTGCATCTTGTGATTGACTATGTGGGGTGGGGCTTACCTGCCTCCCGAATTTCATTCAATCCAGGTTCAGTTTAAAGAGAAAGGGAAAGCAGGAGGGCTTTTGGAATTGCCAATCAACAGTGTGCATCGCAAGAGTAAACTGAGCAGGCACACAGGTCACCTGGCTGCAGTCCTCCCTGTGGTGAGAAGTATTGTATTTCTATTTAAATTTTAGTATTTAAAATTGGTATCTCTATATAAAAATTAGCAGATGCAATTCTGTGTTCTCTGTTTCTGGCAATGTGTGTTGAAAGTGGCCACCCTAACTAGAACCATGAAGTTTGCTGGGTAATCTTTGGCCAATTGCTCCATGACCTTCCCCACAGGGTAGTTGTGATGATAAAATAGGGGAGGAAGGAATGTATGCCACCCAGAGCTCATTGGAGGAGGGCTGGGATAAAAATGTAAGAAATAAGTGAATAAATCCCAATATCACGCTTAACAATGTTGGACTGGGCGTCATATCCGTTGCTGCCTGGATTAGAGGCCTAGAGGCACCGTATATGTAGTCACAAGGCTCCTGACTTCATGCCAGCAAGCTTGTTTATTAGCTGGAACCTCTTTTGCCATATTGCTACAGCAGAGATTATGAAACAAAGTCCTCCCGTTCCTGATGGAGTCTCATGATTTCCAAGGACAGTTTTCTGTGCTGCGTTCGCCTCAGATTGTTGTCTTCATTCTCTCTGCTCCTTCTGCTGCATTTCTGCTGAAGCAACGCCTTGTTACCTTGCTTCCATCTGTTCAGTTCCTTCCCCTGAGGGGTTTCTTGTGGTGGATGACAGTAAATTTCTTTGCCTTTAGCTCCTAACGCTCCGGTTCCTTATCAGGATGCAGAATCCTTTGGGGAAATTTATGCTCTAGCCTTGGACAGTTCACAGAGAGCCCTGGGCTGTTGTGGGTGTCTGTGGGACTGTGCTCTTCGAAGGAGGGAGTCTCTCTTCCAAACCCCATTTTGAGCTGTGGTTTTGGTTTCCATAGTGACACTTCCTGTGGTAGAGAAAAGAGGTAGTGAGTGCAGCACTGTGAGCGTGGCAGGCAGCTGCACTCCTTCTTTCTCTCCCTGCCGGGGATGCTCAGAAGGCCGTGCTGCAGCCTCAGGGAGGGGCTTCTCCTAGGCTGATGGTCCTGGCTTAGACGGACTACCTGTGACAGCAGCACGAGGCATGCTGGGAAAATCCAAATACCTGGGCGTCCAAAATGGCCGAATGGTGAGTGAGTACACTTCAGTTGCTCCTGGGGGATGATGGCAAGGCCAAAGGCTTGCAGCTCACAAACCTGCAAGGAAATGTGGTCTCTGTTTTGTTTTTTTCTGTCCCCAGCAAAGGATGCTTCAGGGAAGCAGCCTTTTAAGGATCTGGGTTGTGTGTTTATGCATTTTGGGGTTGTTATTTGTCCAGGAAGATCAGCATTCATTGTATTTCTCCTTGCAGGGGCTCTCTGGGCCAACTGGGGTGCCTTTACTTTTCATGGATCTCTGACATCCAGGAAGATAAGTGGGAGGCTGTGACACCGATATTGAGGAGAGGATGGGATTTGACTATTAGAGAAAGGCTAATTCACACTTCATTTCCTTTGAGCCTGGTGACAAGGAGCCTGTTTGCCCCACCTCGTTCTTTGTAACTTGTGGGAGGGTACATGGAGAGCACTCTCTGCGTGGCTGGTCTGTGTCAAGGGTCTGTGACTCTTGCCTTGCTAACCCCTCGCCCTCCACACCCGGCCAGATTGGGGTTTTTTTTGTCTCACACTGAGCTCGAGGGTTTCTGTGGCCTGTGAAATCACAGTACTTTTCAGAGGCTGCAGCTTGCACTGAGAGATGATCTGCCGCGGTGAGCCCAGAAGACCGAGGGCTGGCGTGAGAGTCTCTGAGATCATGTTGCACAACTCAGCATGACTGGCAGCCACAAAAGGCAAGGAAGGGCTGTAATCAGATTAGATGGGCTGACAAAACTGGATGCCAGAGACTCATGTCGTGAGCAAGGCAAAAACAAAGCAAAAAAAAAGAAGAAGCAAGGAGTTGCAGGTTAGATAAATTGGTGGTGCTGAAACCTGGCAGCTATTTGTTTAGGGAATAGCAGGGTTTGGTAGGAATATAAGATGGGAGATAATTGCTAGCCAGCCACAGAAACCCAGTTGGTTGCCTGGAAAGTGGCTTTAGCCTTTGTTTGCCCTGGATGGGGGATCCTATGTGGAATTTCTGTGTGGGGTCAGCTTGTAGGAGCCTTTGGAGAGAAGTCCATGGTGTGGTTCATGAAAAGATTCCCTTTGACTATGGTGACAACATAGAGTCTTATCCTATTGTGCAGAGTTGGGGAATCTGTGGCCTGTCAAACACTGTTAGACTTCAACACCCATCAGCCTCAGCCAGTATAACAAATGGTCAGGGATGATGGGAGCTGTAGTCCAGCAGAGATTTCCCATCCTTTCTATAATGTGGATTCAAATAGAAATATCAGATACTGACCCCAGAGACGGTACCCACATTACTGTTTACTGTGGCCCACCACTGGTGCTTGAAGCTACATACACAAGGCATTTGTTACAATCCACATCTATATCCTGTCGCTTTTTCTTGAGAAATACTGCTCCTTGGTGCATTTCCCTTCAAACCAGTGCCATCCAACTGGAAAACATAAGCTACATTCATTTCACGGTTAAGCTGAGGTGTGTACAGCTGTTGCACATGTGCAGATGACAGCTTCATGAGTTCAGGGTGGTGGTGGTTTGCAGGCATGGGGAAACCAAACAGGCAATGGATATCGAGGGAAGACATCCCTGCCCCTTCTCGGCTGTGCACAGCAGAATGCAGTATTGGGGTGTGTGTGTGCTAATGTGTGCATTATGTGTCCTGGAAGTTTCCCACTGCCATGTAATATTAGGTTGAATTCAACCCTGTTTCTGTAGAAACTGTTGTGGGTTTTCAAGAAGGAATGGCTGCTCACGTTCTCATATGGGGAGTTGTTTTGTCTTGCCTGACATGAGAAGGACCAAGCTGTCAGGCGTATCCCATCAGCATCCTCCTTCCATTAGTCCTTTTCAGATTTGTGTGATCTGAAAGACCTAGACTGAAGTTCCAGTATGAGGAACCTTGTATGTGCCACAAAGCAATGGCGTAGGCAAAGGACACCACAACATCTGTATGCGGTTGGCTTGACTAGACTGTGGCACTGTGGCAAGGCTGGTCTCTGTGCCACATCTGGATGGTCCTTGGGATGGGAGTCTCGAGTTGAGGGGTGGGGAACCTGTGCCAGCCTGACAGCCGTATTTCCTTCTGGGGGCCACATGCCAGTGGGGGGTGGTGCCAGAGGCAAAGGCAGGCAGAGCAGCGATTGGCTAGTGTTTACATATACTCAGACAAGCCAAAGAGGTGTTATCAGAGTTCAAATGACACATTCTGGTCAGGCAAAAATAGGGAGGGTGCAATGCAGGGCAGGTGAGGGGTGAGGCTCAAGAGCGTATTGTGGCAGCAGAGAGTCTTAGAGGCCAAACAGAAAGGCCTGAATGGCCACACTTGACCCCTGGGCCTGAAGCACTCCACCCCTGCTCTAGGTCTTGTGTGTGGCCCTTTGGTGCCATTATACAAGTAATGTTGCACGTTGAACACCATTTCTAGTTGAACCTGGAATGTCCTACTTTTCCATTTTCTTCCCCTCCATGTCTCAGAGAGCAATTAAAGTGGTGCGTGTATATGTGTAAAAACAGAGTGCTGCTTATACCGAAAATAAATTACCTACATCAAATTAAGGAAATGGTGGAGCGCATACAAAGCCCCTTCCTATAATTCTGAAGGAAAAGGTCACCAGTCCACTTTAAATCGTTTAATTAAAATGCTTCAGCAGCCAGCTATTTTTTAGGAAACACGAGGCATTTATTCCTTTATTGTAAATGGAGCCTTACACTGCAAGCCTTTACATGTCTACTCAGAAGTAAGTCCCACTGTATTCAAAGGAGCTTACTCCCAGGTAACTGGGTAAAGACTGGGCAACCCTAAGCATTTTTAATCAGAATTAAATCCCACTGAGTTCAATAGGATTTACTCTCTGGTATGTTCCTGATCATTCTCACAGTTTTTACTCCTCTTCCTCCTCCTCTTCTTTCCCATCTTTTCCCTGACAGGGACTCAAAGCAGCATACTGCTGAAATGTTATTTCAGTTCCATTTATCAGTTGAAGATGTACACAATCCCCTCTCTCACATATTTTTTTGTTTTACAACAATCCTGTGAGGTAGGTTAGGCTGAGAGGTTGTAATTGGCTCAAGGTGACAGATGTATATGTGTATAAGACATCTATGTGTGCTGGAGATCAAATGCGGGAGAAGCTTCCTGATGTAGAATAGAATGTCCCTATTTTCATCTGAGAAAATGTTGGACGGTATGGAATAGTACTGGCCCTGGGTCATTCCTCCTGGGGTGCATCTGGGAATAAGGTGGGCCTACAGCTTACTTTCTCCCAAAGGCAGCTGGGTCCAGGGGTGGTAGTGGTGGGATCCTGCTCTCGTGTAGGTCAGCACCTCCTTCCCACGTATCTTACATTGCTTACAGCGAGTTCTGACCACGGCAGACTTCCACAACAGCAAAGGAGATTGGATGCGGCAGTTTGGCACTTGTCCTGAAGTCGGAAGCTTTCTGGTAGCAGACGGCTATCTTGCATCTGCTGTGTGCAGCAGAATGTATTGGGAGGCTGTGTGATGCTTGAGCAGAGGCTGCCTCCGTCCCCGGGGGTACGCTGCATTCTGCCATATCCCTAAGAACTCTTTTGACCACTCTCATCCTTCTCTTGCAGGGCCTGGCTGTGTCAGATGGGGGTAAGTAGGTCGTCTGTCTTTGGGAAGGGTGCAGGGCATGTGGGAAGGTTAAAGACCTGACCATGACAGCAGGGCTCACTAGCTAGTAGGGGTGGAGCAGTGCAAAGGTTGGTAAACTCTACAAGCAACAGGAAGACCTGCTCACACTCACTCACATTGGCATTTTGAATGACATAAAACAGCTCCAGGCAACTAGATGGTGAAACAAACATTGCCCAAAATACCTCTCAGGATATTTTTCCAGGACACAGACTGGCCACTTCCAGCTCTAAGATTTATCAGCTGGTATACAGAGGCCAGAGATTTGTTGCTGGGGCAACCCCTTCATTATGTGGAGTTAGGTGTCTACCTCAGAAGGATGCTGGAGGTAGAGGGACAGATGAGGAAGTATTGGATGACAGGACTGCCTATGCCACATCATGGCCTGCACCTCCTACACTAGCCTGCTGCCCTCAGGCGCAGTGGAGGATGCCATCTTGTTGAAATAAGATTCAGTTGCCACTCCAGTTGGTTTCTGTATGTCTGGAGTGGTAAACCATTGGCCCTCCAGATGCTGCCAAACTACAAGTCCCATCAGCCCCAGCAATCATGTCCAGTTGCCTGGGATGGTGGAAGTTGTAGTTCAGCCACATCTGGAGAGCCAAAGGTTCCCCACACCTGCAGTATGTGAAATGAGGTTGTCATCTAGACCTCTCCCTCAGGTAGCCAAGTTGGGCAGACCCCCAACTCAGTGTTACTCTAGGGCTTGGGAAGGACCTGAAATCTCTCTCTCTGTTCACAGAGTTAAACAGCTCGGGGGCTCGGGGCAGTAATAACAGTGTGGACAGTCTGCCAAGCACCCAGAACGCCTCTCCTTCTTCAGGGCAATCTGTAGCACGGTGGGCAGAGTCCTTTGAGACACTACTGCAGGACCGACTTGGTGTGGCCTACTTTACTGTGAGTAAGACACAGCACTTCTGTTTATCATGATCTCCCTCCAACCCAGGGCAGGACATGGTCAGTCTGTGGGGCTTATCTAGCCTCAGGGGTGTTGCTAGCTGGGGGTGCCACAGCGATCCACCCAGGGGGGTGCCACGGCGAGCTGCCATGGAGTCCACCTGGCGGACGCAACCCCATGCTGCTGTTTGGGGCAGCGCAGGGCCCCGAGCCACCACGTCACTCCCAGAAGAGAGCTGCAGGCCAGGCACTGCAAGCTAGGCCCCGCGGTGTGTGCCGCCCCCCTGCAGTTTGCCATTTTGTCACCCCCTCAGGGATGACACCTGGGTCAGACCTCACCCCTCGCACCCTCCTTCCTATGTCCCTTTCTGGCCTGCTAAGCCTTCTCTAGTGGCCTGCCAGCCTCTGACCCAATTTTCAGCTGGCTGCCACTGGGGAAAAAGCATGCAGGATCAAGCAAGGGTGGTGCATTTCCCCTCCCCACCATGGTGTGGTGCTATGTAGAGAGGTGGAAGCCTCTCCACCCAGCCCAGTGCCACAAAGGGAACAAAATGGCTCCTTCTCTGCTAATTAGACTGACCACCTGAAGAGTGGAGAGAGGGGGGGGTATTTTCATACTCATTGCAAAGTAGGGGCAGGGTGGGGAGGCTCCACCCAGTCCAGCACCACAATGGAGAAGGAAATGGCTCACCCTTCTGTGAGAAGCAGAGGTACGCCCCCCGCCCCCCGTGTGTATGTGTGAGCCTGCAATAGTATGTGCCTGTCGTAGAGTTTACATAATATTTTGCTTTGTGTTGTATTGCATTTGTTGTACCTGGCTGAATGGTGCCTAGATGAACTCTTTGATCTACACAGGACACTAAATTGTGAGAGTCCTGGTGTAGCACCCTGCTTGTGGTTAACGCTTAGCTGGAATGAAATATTCAACGCAGCAATAGAGAAATTAAAATAATAATTTATTTGTCAGACAAATAAATGAGAGGCACAGTGGTATATGGTTACCAAGCTCTGGCCTGCCCTCCTGCCATTCTGGCCAACACTTATATTTCCTTAATCCAGCCCCCTTGCTCCTCCTGTGGCTGCCTCTGTCCAATCAGCCTGGTTGAAATTCCTATTGGCTGTTTGCTAGAACCAATCACAAAAGATACACCCATTTCCTTTTGCCCTTTTATGGGAAACAAAAAGCTATATATTCTTCTATCTATAAATGACAAATAAGTAGTAATATATCTTACATGTGTCTCAACAAGGAACCTTAATTACCAGCTCACCTCTTGCCCTCCTTGCCCTATTGCCCTCCAAAACAAATGGTTAATCTTAAATTTTTATCTTAAACAGATGTCAAGGATCTTGAGTTCACATCATCATTGAAAGATCTCCTTCTCTTGGAGGTCTTTAAACAAAGGCCTGACAACCATATGTGTGCTCTAATGATGTTTCCTGCTTGGCAGGGGGGCTGGGCTGATGGCTGATGGCCCCTGTGATCTCTTCCAACTATATGAAATAAGAATCTAGCATAAGGATTTAACATTTCTTTCTTTCTAAATCCTTTGCATAATTACATTTAAGCCAATATATTTAATACATAACATAGATAGCTTTTTAGAAGAATAAACCTTCTCAAAGTAAAAAAGGAAGGAACAGTTTCCAGCCTCAAAATAAGATAGGAAGAAACCTATCTTCTCCAGCCAAGCCAGTTGCCTTTTTCACTGCTCTTGACCTTTCAACCTTAGGAAAATATGGCTCAAGTTTAATGGGAGGCACATGGTTTTATTTTACTATTTACCCACTCTTAATTATGTTTATCTCTTTTTTATCTTCTGTAATATGTAGGGTCAGTGTAACCTTGGCTGTCAGCCTGTAATTCCCTTTTTACGACTTTGAGAATTGTTTTCTGCTATAAATCAGGGGGCCCCCTTGTCCAGGAGAATAAACATCTTGCCAAGGTTCTTAGGCAGCTGGTCTTCTGCCTGGCATAAACATTTGAAAATCTTTAAGCTCTTTTTAAGATACAGGCCTTAATCAAAAATATAAGCTTTGATAAAAATGCAGGCTTATGATTAGATGCCTCACTGGGACAGAGGGAGGGTCGTCTTCATCTCTACCCCACCTCTTTTTAGGAGTTCCTGAAGAAGGAGTTTAGTGCTGAGAATGTATATTTCTGGCAAGCCTGTGAACAGTTTCAGCAGATCCCAGCTGGCAGCACCCAACAGGTAAGAGCACCACCAAGGCCAGACAACGCAGGTGAAACCCCAAACCAGCACAAAGCAGACTCTTTCTCTGCCTGGGGGGCTGAAAGGGAGTGGATATAAGCAAGTGTAGCTCAGTTTGTTCCTAATTTTCCCTAAATGGGATATTCATATTTATTTTTTAACCACAAGGTTTAGAAACTGCAGTTTATAAAATGAAGATTTTTGTTTTGAGGAAGCTCAGTTCTGCACAAGATGCAGGCAGCACGTTTATCATTGCTCAGAAAACACACTGCCTGATTTGGAAGAGGGGTTATGCTAAGAAATGTCAGGATGACTCCTTGCCTCTCAGTTACACTACATGAACTGTGCTTAAAAATAAAACACTAAAGAAATTCCTGAGGGAGCCAAATTCTTGGCTGAAAAAGCTGGATTCTGCTACCTAGACACATTGTGGAAATTGGCTTTTTGTATACTTCCCTGCTTTTGTCACTAGTCATAGGGAAGGGCAAGGAGCTATGCAGCACATTAAAATACTTCATTTTGATTGCTCAGAAGCATTTTGAGTCTCCCCCTGGCTTTGGAGATTTTACCAGGCATGCAAAGGAATGATTCTCATAATGTTGAATTTTGCAACCAAATGAATAGCAATTTCATACTTTTCTAGTATTTGCATACAAGCATTGGTTGCATGCAACCCTATGACTAGAGGAACCCTGACGCTCTTCTATAGCCTACACTAAAGGAGACAAGAAGAGTGGCACAGAGAGCAGCTGTTGCCTGTAGTAATGTCATAACTCGTCTCAACCTACATTGCTTTCTCCATAGCTGGCCCAGGAGGCTAGGAGGATCTATGATGAGTTCCTGTCAAGACATTCGGTCAGCCCGGTCAATATTGACAGACAGGCCTGGATTGGTGAGGAGATGCTGGCCACCCCCACCCCTGACATGTTTCATGTCCAACAACTCCAGGTGAGAACAGTCTGCCTTAGCTAGTCTATGAGATGTGGGCTTGTGTGGGAATCTAGGAACACCACCTGCCGCTTCTCCAATCAGTAATGCGAAGCATTGTTGCTGAAGTCTTCTGAGGTAGCAGAAGGGATGCAGCTCAGTAGCAGAACAGCTGCTTTGCATGTGAGAGGTCCCAGGCCCAATCCAGGTACATCTGAAACCCTGGAGAGTTGCTGCCAGTCAGTGTTGACAATACTGAGTTAGATGAACCAGTGGTCTGACTCAGTATAAGGCAGCTTCCTATGTCCCTCTGAGGCGATCTAAGTCCTGGAGGGCATCCTGCTTCAGGCACAGTGATGGGCACATGACTAACCCAAGGCTTCTTGCTCCAGATCTTCAACCTGATGAAGTTTGACAGCTATGCACGCTTCGTCAAGTCTCCACTGTATCAGGCATGTGCGAAGGCCGAAAGCCAAGGGCAGCCCTTGCCAGAGCTGAGGCCTCACTCTCGAAGCGGCAGCCCCCCAAGCGACCGTGGCAAGGTACGGGGCCTCCTCTTGAACAGGACTGCATGGGGAAGTTAGGGGGTGGCTTTTCCCCACTTTGTCCCCCTAACCTGGTCCAGCATGCCATGAGCTGATGCGCTCTCTGGCTTCCCCCTAGAAAACGAAACTAAAAGCAGGGAAATCGCTGCCGCTAGGGATGGAGGAAGGTAGCAACTTAGGCAGCAGGAGCCCTCGGAGATCCTTTCGGAGAGGGGACCGGAGGGAGCGTCACTGGGGAGGTGAGTCCAAAGCCGATAGTTGGGACACCACAATTGTTCAGGTGACTGGGTGGCATCAGGGTGGGCAATAAAGTGCTCGATCGCCATGGATCACCTATCCTCCAAAAACCTGCTGATTCTCTGTCCTAGAGGAAAGAAATGGCAGTGAAGGGCCGTCCCACTGGCGTGAGTCTCAAGGCTCTTTGAATTCCTCGGCTAGCCTGGATCTGGGCTTCCTCTCATCTTACACCACCAACAGTTCCCAGACTGAGGCAAGTGCTTCTGGGACTTATTTAGCCTGGGGGTTTGGGGGGCCAGGGCAGTGAAAACCGACCTGTGCTGCTGTTGCCTACCCCATCCCGCTCGGGTCACGTTCCCTTCCTTGCGCTAGTAGGCGTTTTGCTGTTGCTTGATGTTCTGCCACGGCTGCTGCACGCTCTGTCCCGCCCAGCCTCCACGCAATCTGTAATGGGCTATATGACTGTGCAGTGTGGAGGAGTTCTCAACAATGTGCAGTTCAGCTCTGCGAATGCTCCTGGAAAGAGCCGCTGAGGCAGCTCCCAGTATTTTCCGCAGCTGCAGAACCCTGGAACTGTTGAAAAGATGTTGCTTAAAGCCATAGGGAGTCCCAGCTGGTGGGGAGGCAATCCTCCCCTCCTGAATACAACAACCAGTGAAAGGAGAACAGGGAGTGACATTATCCTTAGGGAGAAGCATTGCTAGAAAACCCTGCAGGGACAGCAGGGTGCTGAATATTGGCTGATCTTCATAACATGAATGTAAACTACAGAGTACAGACCTGTTCCGATGGGACCAGCTTCTGGGGAGCAAAATAATGATTTTTATTTACTTATTTTTTATTATATGCACATGCATGTACAGCGTACTTGTTTCTTGGACAGTGGATTAGATCAGATTTTTCTTTGGCTTTGATAGATACTACACATAAATGCCAACAGACCAGGCATGATTCAGCACAGTTCACCAGGTTCAGTGGTGCTTATTCACAGGCAAATGTGGTTAGAGCTACAGGCTTAGTTTGCAAGAGCGACATGTATGTAAAGGTCTGCACACTGCATTCATAGCACCAGTGCCAGATCCGCAGAAAGGGGGAGCTGTTGGAAACAAAAGCAAGAGTTGCTGACTTTAGGCTGCCAAACTGACACATCTTAGAACCAGAATTTTTTTACACTTTTCTATACAGTACCCAGAATGAGAAATGTAGATTGCAAGAGTAGAATTCTAAAATGTATTACTTCAAACTGTAGGTAGTAGGGAAGGATCATATATTTAAATTGCTCCCCTGTTGTAGTCCCTGCATGCAGCAAAACTAGCATATCAATAGGGAGACTAAGAAATGGGTCCTCAAATGCATGTTTGGGTTAAAAGTTGTTCATGAGTCTGAAAAGGTTGAAGATACCTACTATATAGAACCTCCATGTTCAGGAGTAGTAGATCTGACAATACTTTTTGCTGGGAAGCAACAATGCATTGCTGCTTGCATGTTTCCCATGGGCATCTGGTTGGTCACTGTGAGAACAGGATGCTGGACTAGATGTTCCCCTGGCCTGATCCAGCAAGACTCTTCTTGTGTTTGTATGTTATGAGCTTGTCTGAGCAATTGGATTGACCGTGGTGGGAAACAGGATACCAGTCAGACTTTGGGTCTTATCTAGCAAAGTTCTTCTTCTGCTAAACATTTTCACAAGATGCAAAATAGGGTTTACTAAATAGAGGAAAGTTTAAAAATAAAATAAAAATGGCACCCATCAGAAAAGCACAAGGAGGGCATTATACCCCATCACCACCTGCCACTTGTGTACATTCTAGTATTCTATCTCCTCATTCTCTATAATGCATGGAACAGCAAATATATTATGTTTTGCACACAGGTGAGGGGTAAATGATGTACAGTTATGTATGAAAATTCTGTGTATGGCTGTTATCATTGGTACATTTGTCCAGAAGCCTCAAAACACCCACAGACAATATTATATATCAGACCTTAGGAAATCATCTGGTGTCCACTCTGAGCTTTTATCCTAGTAGTTGAGCCAGGCAAAGAGCGATGCTGAATGTGTTGATTTCTCCTTCCTCCAGAACAACAGGCAGAGCCTGACTGGCTCAGAACCTGACAGTCAGAACCAGCCTGTCAAGTACTGTTGTATTTACCTTCCCGATGGGACGGCCTCTCTGGCCCCTGTGCGCTCTGGACTCTCCATCCAGGATATGCTGGCTGGGATTTGCCAGCGCCGGGGCCTCCACCTGCCTGATGTCAAGATCTATCTTGTGGGGAATGAAAAGGTAGGCCCAGCCTATGGGAGGAAAAGGAAAATAACTTCTGGGGGAATGCCACGGCAGAAATTTTAAGAGGAAGGGATGCTGTGTGTGCTGTATTTCCAGGTCAAATATAGACAGAGACAGCAGCTGTGACCTCTTTCAAGGGGCAAAAACTGTCCAGTTGGTGGACAATGCAGTAGCTTCCCTTGTGAGCTGTGAGTTCAGAAGTCCTTGACTGAAATTTCACTGCAGGTACAAACCCACCTGAGGCAAACCAACATTTTCTCAGTCTCAAAAGCCATGCACAACAATTGGTCATTTTATAGGGTTGTAGTAAGAATTACTGAGATAATGAAAAACAAAATAAAAAAATTCCTTCCAGTAGCACCTTAAAGACCAACTAAGTTAGTCCTAGGTATGAGCTTTCGTGTGCATGCACACTTCTTCAGATACACTGAAACAGAAGTCACCAGACCCTTCTAAATAGTGGGAAGGTGGGGAGGGGTATTACTCAGAAGGGTGGTGGGAATGGGTGATTGGCAGATAGCTGTGATGAGCCTGTTGACGACTCTTAACGACTGCAATAGGTCTTACAGGAAAAAGCAAGGGGTAAGAAGGTGAAAAATGGCTTTGTCATGTATAATGAGATAAGAATCCAATGTCTTTGTTAAGACCAGATCTCTCCCCACCTTCCCACTATTTAGAAGGGTCTGGTGACTTCTGTTTCAGTGTATCTGAAGAAGTGTGCATGCACACGAAAGCTCATACCTAGAACTAACTTAGTTGGTCTTTAAGGTGCTACTGGAAGGAATTTTTTTATTTTGTTTTGACTATGGCAGACCAACACGGCTACCTATCTGTAACTGAGATAATGAATGTACAGTATTGGCTAGTTGAAGGCTCAGAATACTAATGATGGATAAGACACCAAAGATGGATTGCTAGAGGCACTAATATGAGTTACACACTACCATCATCACTTTTCAAGGGACACCCACTATTCTTCAAGTATCTCCTTGAGCCAGCTAATTTTACCCCACATAGCTGACAAGGAAAGAACTCAAAATGAAATTACTTTAGGTTCACTTCAGGGCAAATCTTTCTTTTGCCCAGGGGTTGGGCCTCTGCATAGTTTCAATTCCTCTGAAATTCAAATACCTTCAATGTTGTTCTTTACAAAGTGCTGCCAGAGACAAATATTTACCTACCTATCCACAGGTAAGCCCCAGAGATCCACCCTGATTGTATATCAAGTATTTCAGAAGGCATATTTGCATTAGGCAAATAATATCCAGCTTATAGCTGATTACAGCGTGTGTACATATACTTATAGATCATTCCTAATGAAATAATCTCAGAAAGCTTCCTGGTACAAAAAAAGGGAAAAAAGCATCCCATGCATGTCTACTCAGATGTAAGTTCCACTGAGGTTCAAGGGACTTTCTCCCAGGTAACTGTGTACTATATAGGATTTCAGAAGGCTGCAATCCTAAACACACTTATTAGGTTATACATCTCTCTGAATTCAGGAGAACCTACTTCTGAGTAAACATGCTTAGAACTACAGTGGTACCTCAGGTTTAGTACTTAATTCGTTCCGGAGGTCTGTTCTTAACTTGAAACTGTTCTTAACCTGAAGCACCACTTTAGCTAATGGGGCCTCCCGCTGCTGCTGCGCCGCCGGAGCATGATTTCTGTTCTTATCCTGAAGCAGAGTTCTTAACCTGAAACACTATTTCTGGGTTAGCGGAGTGTGTAACCTGAAGCGTATGTAACCCGAGGTACCACTGTATATTTAATACAGTAGTCAGCATTTAAATAGCATTTCTTGAGCATTTGAAGTGCTGCACATGGGCTATCTCGGTAACCTTTGCAATAACCTTATAAGTCACACAGACAAAGGACCAAGGCTGACAAATTGTCAGTACTGGTAGGGGCAAGATTTGAACAAAGGACCCCCTCTGTCCTCAAGCCAGAACACTACACTAGTAACCTCTCTGCTTGCAGAGAGTTGTCACTACCACGCGAGTGCACAAATAATCAAATAAAAAATATGATTCCAAAATACTCAAAACAATGGAAAAATAAACTTGATCAAGAGAAAGGCATCTTGAAAGATTAGTAGGCATTGTTGAGGCATCATGAGGAATGTTAGAAAGCACTGATGTTGCAACAACACATGTGTTGCAACAAACGGAAAATAACGGTGGTGTTCATGAGCTCATGCTAAGAGGCGATTCATACCTGATGATAAGAAATGCTAACAAGCAAACAAATGTAAACTAGGAAAAAAGCCCTTAAACACTAGGATTGTTTTGTCTCATAATACGTATCGTGCAGGATTATTAAAGCTATTTTCCCAGACTTGCATCCTTGGTCTCATTAGCTTTTAAACTCATGCACACCTGTGGCCTTATTTTCTAGTTTTACTTCAAATACGTAGTGCTTTTCTTCTGGGGGGATGCAAGCTCCTAAACACTTTGTGAATCTAAATTTGGCCTCATTGAGGGGCAGTATTTCAATATGAGTAGGAAAATGAGAGTACCCCTAAACATTTTTTTAGAAAAAAGCACTGTGTATACCCATATATATACAACAATACATCCGTGTTTTAATTTTTGCTGTATTAATATGTCTCCCTTTGCTTGGCTTTTCACAGAAGCCGCTGGCACTGAACCAGGAGAGCTTAGTCCTGGTGGATCAGGAGGTGAAGCTGGAGACCAGGGTCAGCTTTGAGTGAGTGTAATCTCTGTAGACCCCTCCTGCTCTGCGTTGGCCATGGTATTCTGTAGCCAACAGGCAGAAACTTTGCTAAATCCCTCTTGACATGGGGCCAGGGCTGTCTGCCCCAGGGATGGGGCCCGTCTTTATTTGTGAAACATAAGCAAACCCAACACCTCTCTGTCTACTGCTGTTCATGCCACTTTTATCTCTATGCTGCTTTTACACACACCCACACCCACACCCACACTGCTCAGAGCAGCTTACAACAAGGAGAACAGCAATACATCACAAAATCAACAACTGCAAGAACAATGTCATAGTTGTTGTTGTTGTTTAGTCGTTCAGTCGTGTCAGACTCTTTGTGGCCCCATGGACCAGAGCACGCCAGGCACTCCTGTCTTCCACTGCCTCCCACAGTTTGGTCAAACTCATACTGGTAGCTTCGAGAACACTGTCCAACTTGTCCTCTGTCATTCCCTTCTCCTTGTGCCCTCCATCTTTCCCAACATCAGGGTCTTTTCCAGGGAGTCTTCTCTTCTCATGAGGTGGCCAAAGTATTGGAGCCTCAGCTTCAGGATCTGTCCTTCCAGTGAGCATTCAGGGCTTATTTCCTTAAGAATGGATAGGTTTGATCTTCTTGCAGTCCATGGGTCTCTCAAGAGTCTCCTCCAGCACCATAATTCAAAAGCATCAATTCTTCGGTGATCAGCCTTCTTTATGGTCCAGCTCTCACTTCCATACATCACTACTGGGAAAATCATGGCTTTAACTATACGGACCTTTGTTGGCAAGGTGATGTCTCTGCGTAGTAGCAATAATAAAACAGCATGCAAAATGCAACTTTTCAGTACAATGAATGTAGGAACATGACACCTCCTGGCAGGGGCAAGAACAACAAAGGAGTTTGCACAGTTTTATCTTAGTCCTGGATGCTCTGGCTACTGCGGCCAAGTCCACTACAAAATAGCTAGGAATCAGCTTATGCCAACCAAATGTCAAGGCTTCAGCTTCCCCAATGGGTGTGCTGCCCCTTTGGTATCCCCAATTCAGGCAGCATTAAGGCTTTCAAAGGCAGAGGGGGTGGGTTAGGTGGAAGCACCTCCCCCCATTATCTTCTTCACACTCCCTTGAGTCTCCCATATAGGTACTGGTGGCCAAGTGAGTAGGCCATACGTGTTGCAAGCCCCAGTCTGCAAATCTCTTGGGAGATAGCACCCTCCCCCAATCTGCGTGAACCTTGCTGTATCACCATGAACATAGGTCAGGGCTCACAGCTCCAGAACAGACTCTGCCTCTCAGACCCTAAATCACAAGGGGTTCACAACATTAGGATTTCATTCAAGACAACCTGCTTGAATATTCTCCCTGCCCACTTTGCTGCGATTCATATATGGGCACAGTATTAGGAAACCACCATCCTTCCTGCACTGCTTTCCTATGTGCTCAGTTTCTGTGACTTTGCCCATGGGCTTCGAATGGGGGAATCAGAACTGTACTCTTTGGTTTCCTACCATTAGGCATCAGGAAGTGAGGGTTATCCTTCACCTGGGGTAGATTACTGGGGTGCACAAGTTATGCAAAGTGGCAGTGCCAGATGCAGTATACTGTGCCCATTGGGTATATTTCTGATGTTTCTTCTCCTTATAGGCTAGAAATCATGCCCCTGAATAAGACAGTGTGCATTCTGGCAAAATCTACTAAGCAGCTGCGGGAGGCTTTGCAGCCCATCGTGGAGAAGTACGGCCTGGATCTCACACGAGTCCTGCTTCGACGGGTGAGAACGGTCTTTGAGGAAGTGAAACAGGACACAGAAATGAAGTCTGGGTGACTCCAGTCCAGTGGTGGGGGACCTGTGGCCTTCCAGATGTTGTTGGATTCAAAGACCCATAAACCCCAGCCAGTATGGTAAATGGTTAAGGAGTATGAAACTTGGAGTTTCCTCCCTGCAGTTTTCCTCTCTGTGGGGTTCTGCTGGGGTCTGTAGGGATAGAATTTCTAGTTATATTTGGATCTTAAGCTTTCCCCCAGTTTTTTTTTAGCACCCCTTGCTCAGCACATAGTGAAACTATGGAAATTGCTACCATAAGTTGTAGTGATGGCCACCAACTTGGATGGCTCTAAAAGAGCAGACAAGACAAGAGCTTCCTGTGTCTACTAGTCGTTGAATACCAATTGCCTCTGAATACCATTACTAGGAATTCCTCATTGTTGTCTTGTTGCACTCATGTTCCACTTACGGGTGCAACCTGATTGGCAACTGGGAGAATAGGAAGCTGGGCTAGATGGGCTTATGGTCTGATCCAGCAGGGCTCTTTTACATTCTTATTAGGGACAATGCTTTCCCCTTCTAGTTAAGCAGGAGCAAGTGAAGTGACAGGCCAGGAGAGACTGGTACCCAGACCAGAGTCCATGGTAATGTTCTGTTCCAGCTAAATGCAGGCCATTCATAGGTCCAGCAGCTCTCCAGGCTAGAGAGAGATCCCCCGTGTCTCAGACACCATTAATTATTTTTGTGGGTTGGTGGGCTACGGAACGTGGCTATTTCTGTTCAGCTTCTTTTTGGAAAGCTGCCCACTCTAGCAGCATGTATACAGTGTTGTTCTGGTTGTTCATCCACCCTGACATGAAGTCCTTGCCTTGCTGTGTCTCTAACTCTGCTCTCCTGCTGCAGCCTGGTGAGCCCCAAGCTCTTAATATGGAAGAGAAAGTTACCACCGTGGCTTCTCAGAAGCTTGTGCTGGAGTCAGATACAGGTAGGTGAAGCTCAAAGGCACATGTGGTTGCTGGTCTAGTATCTTGACCTCCTCTTGACCTTGTTCATTTTTCTAGGGATAGTTGGTAGATGGCTTGGCACTGTGCAGTATTAGACAGGGACACCTTCCTAGGGAGGGAAGAATGAATACCATGTGGATCTCTGGGAGGGAGGGAGGCCAATGCACAGGATTGCCTTGTTTCCTGCCAATGTTGATGAGCAGACCACTAATTTTTGCATCTTCCACTCAATGAGCCTGTTCAGTGTTGGTTGCAGAATGGTGGTGAGGAAATCAGCTCTCACTCACGGTGAACAGGCTAGATGAAGAGCCATTTGTCATAAGCAGGGAGGCCACAGGCCCAACCACATGTCCCATGGCCTTTACCGTATTTTTTGCTCCATAGGGCGCACAGGACCATAAGGCGCACCTAGTTTTTAGGGGGGGGGACAAGAAGAAATCTTATCCCCCCCCCCAGCCCCAAAGAGCAGCAGACAGGCTTCTGGAGCTGTCGGGGGAAGCCCGGTTTCGCTGTCTTGGCTTCGTTTTTAGCCATGCACAATCTCTCCAGCCGAGAGAGGCTACGCGCAGCTTGGGCAGAAGCCTTGACTTTGCTTTTAGTTGCGCACAACCTCTCCCGGTTGGAGAGGTTGCACGCGGCTTTGGCTTTGGATGGATCCCACTAGCTGCCTTGTCTTTGTTTTTAGCCGCGGGGCTGGGGCAGGTGAAGCCTGAGCTTCCCCCGACCCCAGCCCCCAGAACAGGTTAGGGAGCACGGCAAGGTTGCGTGCAGTCTTGCCTCCGCTCCCTGAGCTTGCGGGGCTGGTGGGGGAAGCCCGGGTCCCCCCCCCCAGCCCCAGGGATCACACATTCACTCCATAAGACGCACAGACATTTCCCCTTAGTTTTTAAGAGGAAAAAAGTGCATCTTATGGAGCAAAAAATATGGTATGTGCTGTAGCACGGTGATATTTGTCAGGGGTGGGGAATCATACCAGATTTCATGCAGTATTGCATCCTGCTCCACATTCACTCTGATCAACCACCTCTGTCTCATAACCTTATAGGTGGCCCACTAAAGTTGACACTTTTTTCTGTGGCAGGGCTCCTTTAGCAGCTGTGTGATAAGTGAAGATTTTCTCCAGCAGGAAACAGCAGGAAAGGGGAGAGTCACCTGTCATACAGCTGCTGAAAACATAGGAGTCGTGTCAGAAAAGGAGAAGGCAACATTGCTACTTCCTCTCATCTTGTACTCCAAACCCACAACTTCCCTAGTCCATGACACATTTGTAAACACAGCATTTCCTTCTTTTTGCCAGTATTCTTGCTAGCACATGGATCAACACTTGAATCATTTCAAGGACAGTCTATTCATGTTCTCTCAGCTCCCAGTTTATAGGCTTCCAGCCTCTTCCATGTTGTCTTCTCCAGGAAATCCTGATCCATTCTCCATCAAGTCTTATTCTCAGCCTCCCATTGTTGTCAGAGCTTAAGGTCTGACTCTTTGTTCTGCTGTCCCTCCAGGATATTTAATATCCATGTGCTTTATTGCAGAAGGGAAACCTCCTGGTGTGAGAAATTCTGCAATAAGCCCTTCTCGTGAGCTGAGTGAGGTGAGTCTTGGCCATGGGTTGTATTACCTTAGCTGGGGCAATTACATGACAGAATGCTGCTCCATTTTTATTTCTAGAAACAAAGCCTTCCTGCATGTAGATCTCAGTGAGAAAAGTTTTGGCCTAGCAGTATTCCTGATAATACTAGTTTTGTATGTCTAGAGATGTCTTTCTGCCCCCCACCCCACCAGCCATGCATATCACCTGGTTTTGGGTTTGCTAGGCTTATGTCATGGTGCTTAGGTAGGTTGGCAATTTTGGCTCTGGTTATAATCATGCCTTCTCTCACTGTGGTTCCAGGATGACAGCTCTGTAGAGACAGAATCTGAATCTGATTCATTCAGTGAGGGGTCCTGTTCCTTCACTAAGCCTCCTAGGAGCAAACAGAATAGACGCACGTATGACTTGGAAGGTAAATCTTCTCTGATGTTACTTGTCAGATAGGGGAGGTAAATAAGATGCTTATTACTGACTAGGAAGCAAGCAGTGCAGTCCCAGGGAATTAAAGGGTGCTATGTCCGTCTGCATACATGCTGACATGTTTATTTCTGTAAATGCATGCAATTTTCAGCCTCACTACTTTGTTCTTCTTCTTGTTGTTGTTGTTAATAATAATAATAATAATGTATTACTTATACTCCACCCATTAGGCCGAGCTTCCCCAGCCACTCTGGGCAGCTTCCAACAGGATATTAAAAACAACAAAAAATCAAACATTAAAAACTTCACTAAACAGGGTTGCCTTCAGGTGTCTTCTAAAAGTCAGATGGTTGTTTATTTCCTTAACATCTGGTGGGAGGGCATTCCAAAGGGCGGGTGCCACTGCTGAGAAGGCCCTCTGCCTGGATTATTGGCCACTTTTAAAAGAAAGGTTTAAATGTGAAGAAGGCTGTTGAATAGAAAGGTGACAGCTAGTATAATAAATTATTTTTAATACCTAGGGGTAAACATAACAGCGAAGAACAGGAACTTATTTAAAGACAATTATGAAAAATGTTGGTCTGAAATTAAAAGGGATCTAGATGTTTGGTCAAGATTGAAACTTTCCTTGACAGGACGTATTGCTGCTATTAAGATGAATGTATTGCCAAAAATGTTGTTTTTGTTTCAAACTTTGCAGATTGTGGACAAAATGGAGTGTTTTGGGAGGTGGCAGAGAGATATTTCAAGATTTGTCTGGCAGGGCAAAAAGCCCAGAATTAAGTTTAAGATATTAACTGATGCTAAAGAAAGAGGGGGCTTTGCCCTGCCAGACCTAAAGTTGTATTATGAATCAGCAGCTTTCTGCTGGTTGAAAGACTGGCTACTTCTTGAGAACACTGATGTTTTAGATTTGGAAGGATTCAACAATGCATTTGGGTGGCATGCATATCTGTGGTATGACAAGGCTAAAATACATAAGAATTTCAAGAACCATGTTGTCAGAAAAGCAGTATTTAATGTCTGGTTGAAATATAAAGACTTATTGGAAAACAAGACCCCAAGGTGGTTATCACCAATGGAGGCTAAGGCCCTGAAAAAACTCAATATGGAGGCCAAATGGCCGAAATATTGGGAAATAATAGAAAAAGATGGAGATAACTGGAGGTTGCAGAGTATGGAGAAAATAAAAGATAAAGTGCGAGATTGGCTACATTATGCTCAGATTAAAGAAGTTTTTAAGTTGGATAAAAATATAGGATTCCAGGTGGAAAAATCAAAGTTAGAAACAGAACTGTTAGAACCCAGCTCTAAGATACTTTCAAGAATGTATAACTTGCTGTTGAAATGGAATACACAGGATGAAACGGTCAAATCAGCCATGATAAAATGGGCACAGGACATAGGGTACAACATCATGTTTGCTGACTGGGAAAAGTTATGGACCACAGGTTTGAGATTTACGGCATGTAATGCCTTGAAAGAAAACATTATGAAAATGATATACAGGTGGTACATGACTCCAGTCAAGCTTGCAAAGATATACCATGTGTCTGATAATAAATGTTGGAAGTGTAAAGAAGCTGAAGGAACATTCTTTCACCTCTGGTGGACTTGCCCTAGAGTGAAGGTTTTCTGGGAAATGATTTATAATGAACTGAAAAAGGTATTTAAGTATACCTTCCTTAAGAAACCAGAGGCCTTCCTCTTGGGCATTGTTGGTCAGAGCGTGCAAAAGAAGGATCGAACCTTTTTTATGTATGCTACAACAGCAGCAACGATACTCATCGCTAAAAGCTGGAAAACTCAAGAAATACCCACACTGGAAGAATGGCAGATGCAACTGATAGACTATATGGAACTGGCGGAGATGACTGGCAGAATCCGAGACCTGGGAGAAGAACTGGTGGAGGAAGACTGGAAGAAATTTAAGGACTATCTACAAAAATATTGCAAATTGTATGAATGTTAAGAAAGATGTAAGATTAGCAAAAACATGGCTTCAACAAACTAGTTATAAAGAATATAAATTTAAATTTAATTGGAAGACGAAAAGATAAATTTTGGATAAGTAACATTTTATGATTAAGCTTCAATAAGAGTATGTTAAATCCCAAAATTTGAGATATTAATATTGGAAAATTATATTATATGAATTAAACCAAGTTAATAATTTGCTGGTAAAATTTATGAGTTTAGAAAGCAGGAACAAGGGTTGTGAGGAAGTCCAAAGATGAATATGAAATGTGGATATTGGAAAAGATTGTGTTATTATCTATGTATTTTATTGTTAAACTAAAATTTAATAAATATTATAAAAAAAAATAAAAAAATATTTTTAGGCCGCCAGAACTACAGCAGATTCCTTCTCCTTCTCCCCCCCAGGGCTCGTGGATCTGCTGAACCGGGCCCAGAGCTGCAGAGTCAACGACCAGCGTGGCCTCCTGTCCAAAGAGGATCTAGAACTACCTGACTTCCTTCAGCTGCCTGAACAAGATGGTGTCTCCAGCAAGACCAGCTCCTCATCCAGCCCAGCCCCTGAGAAAAAGTCCACATCTGAGGCCCCCAGTGCTGAGGCAGCCACCGTCTCTCAGTGCCAGGCCCAGAAGAAGCAGTTAGTATCTCAGGCTTCCCTTTCAAAGCCGCCTACGGGAACTCCCTCATCAGCAGGTCCTGCTGGGAAACCTTCAGCCATGTGACCTCCTCCATGACTCCATCCACCAGCCATACTAGTCCCTTCCAGGAGGCCTAGTCAACCTCATGTTCCTTGCAGTGAGGTCAGGTCCCTCCTGTTCAGTATATGTTGTGGTACCATGTTCTGCCTCACAGAGACTCCTCCCCTCTCATAGGAATATGGTCCGAGGCCTGGCTACAGCCTGCAGCCACCTCTAGGGACCCCCAGCCTGTCTTCCAGGAATAGAAACGTGTCCTCCTAATGTTCTGGCTGACTCTCCTCCCTTGGAACTGCCCGTGCTGGCTGGGCAGGAAGATGCCAGTCTTGCCCACTTGCTGTACCAGACCGTCGTACGGTGTTGCTCTGTGTTGTGAAACAGCTGCCCATGGCTGCCCCAGCAGCAACCGCATCTCTGTGGCAGGTGGTGATGACGCCTGTATATAGTTTGTAATTTTCAGTCTTTGTAAAATGTAAGATAACACCGTTGCTTAAGTCGTCCTGAGTCTCTGCGAGTTTGTGCACGGCATCACATGCCTCTCTGGGCAGCGTGGCAGCAGTGGGTTGTGAATGCAGCCCTCAAGGCAGACACACTCGGGTGCAGGAATTGTGGAGACAGGACTGTTTTGGGGTCTGTGCTGCCCCTGAGAGGTTCCCACATCCTTCACATGAAACGGCATGGCTTAGAGCAAAGAGGACCCCCAACCCAATTCCCAGTTGCCCTGGGTTGAGCATTTGATGTGCAGATCCGACAAGCCCACACCAACTGTACCACAGAATCGCCTTCGCCAGAGCTGTGTATGTCTCTGTTAGGAGCTGGGTCCCCCATCCCTCTCCAAAAACGGTGGTGGTGTGCTCTGTGGGCAAGCAATGTGTGTGTGTGTGTGTGTGTGAGAGAGAGAGAGAGAGAGAGAGAGATATGAATGGAAATGTGGGTTGGAAACACTCCACTTGTGGGGTTGCCGCGCTCTCCCCACGCACACAGAACACGCACATTCCTAGGCCCCTGGAAACCTCCGCAAGCCTTTGCTCAGCAAACGTGTTCTGCTTGTGTGCATATGCTGGGGAGACCAGCCAGCAAGCGGCGTGTGGGTGAGGTCGCGCGGGGCGGGGTCGCCGTCTCCCGATGCGCCCCATCCCCTCGCCCAGCTCAGTCCCCGAGGTGCTTACCGAGCCTCGCCTCGCATGCTAAGCGCGGCGGAGGAGGCAGCTGCTTCCCCATTGGCTGCCCCTGACCGCATGTGCCGGCCCCTCACCGTCTGAATGAGAGTGGGGAGGGGAGCAGCCAGTGCAGGCGGAGATCCCGGACGGGAAGAGCCACCGGCAGCCCCAGCGACAGCCAGGTAAGCCCGGGCGAGCTGCGTCTTGCGGGCGGCGGCCATTCCTAGAGCAGGGGTCATTCCGAAGCAGGGGTCTTTCTCCTGAGTTGCTGGTCGGCTAGGGGGCGCTCCGCTCGCGAGGAGCAAAGTAGAAGGGGCGCACCTTCTCTCTTCAGCGTCAGGGCTCCCTCCGTTTCTTCAAGTCAACGCTAGGGGACGCTGTGGCACAACGTTTCTGGGATGGGTGGGTGGGTGACATCTCCCTTTGGGGATCTACTTTAATGCTGGGCGCGGGGTGTCAGCGTTGTTTCCAGTGTCCAAATTTTGTGTTCCTTGCCATGCTCCCGTAGTTGGCTGCTTGAACCCCGATCCTAACCCTGTAGGCAGCATGATGAGGTCTGAAGGGAGTTGTAGCCCAAAACATCTGGAAGGCAGCAGGTTGGTGAATGCTGCTGCAGTCTGATAGGAAGGGGAACCAGCGCTGCCACTTACTTATTTAATTTATTGAATTTATATACCACTCTTCATTCGAAAATCACAGGGCAGTTTACAACTTGCCCAGTCTGCGCTCTCTCTGCAGGAGACCTGGGGATTCCAGGCTGGAGGCAGCTGTGGAGGTGCGTGAGATATCCTTAGCATGGAGATGCCTGTCCAAATGAACAATGTTTTCGAACTGCAGAGTGCATGGGATTTGAAGCATATCTCCAGCCTTCTCGGAGCAAGAAGCACTTGGGCAAGGGAAATTCCAAAATCCATATCCAGGTGCTTCCAGATAGGGGTTTAATTCGCAAATGGGTGACTGAGATATTGCAAACAGGTCACTGGCAACAAGATAAGGCTTTCCTTGGAAAGGGTAGTTAAACGGAGGGAAAACACAGGCTGGTGTTTTTATGCTCATGACGGGTCTATATGGACTCTGCAAAATAAAAATGAAAGAAATTGTATGCATGATGAGCATTGACCCTACAGTGAGCATCTACCTGGAAACATCAAAGGGCACAACATTTACAAAATCCATATTTGGCCAATGCTCCATAAGGCTAAGAACAGGTAAGCAGAGACAAGGTCATAGGCAAAGAAGACTGTTCAGCTTCCTCCTCCTCGCCCTTGAGCACTCTGAAAATGGGGACAGGGCAGGTAATGGTTCTGTTGTTGTTGCTGCTGCTTTTTTAAACAAGGGGAAGGAGTGGTTTCTGCTGGCTGCTTGGTCTTGGGCTTTCCGTGACTTTTCCTTTGAGGACTTGGTATCAGGTGTGCTCCCCACTCTGAACTGACAAACAGCCTTATTCGTTGGGTGAAGGGGGTAGAGAAGGCTGTGGTTTTTGCTGTGAGGCTGATGGGCAGAGTACAGAGTGGAAGACCATCCAAACAGCAGCATGTGCTTTGCACTTCCATTCAAGTCGGGTCTCCCAACACCAACATGCTCAGTGGGGAAGGGAGTGGAAGAAGGGAAGCAAAGTATCGGGACTGTTGCCTGGTATTTTACCCACCGTACAACCCGTTGGCCATAGTCCAGCCCAAATTAAGTTCTCTTTCCCTCCCCCCACATTCACTTCACTGGAAGATCTTTATGTGCTTAGCTTTGCCATCAGAATCAGTCTAGTCAATAAAAGTATTTTTAAAAAACCAGTGGGACATATATTAGCCTGGTCATTTTGGTTGCCCCTTTCTGCACCTCTTTCAGCTCTACATTTTTCTTTGGGAGGTAGGGTGACCAGAATTGCACAGGATATTTCCAAGCGCAGGCACATCATAGATTTGTATAATGGCATTATGATGTCAGTAAGTGTTGCTTTTTATTCCTTTCCTTGATGATCAACATGGAATTTGCCTTATCCACAGCTGCTGCAATTTGACCGGTGCTTTTTGTTGAGCTGTCTATCTCAGCCCAGTGGTCTCTTTCCTGCTCAGTCACTGTCAAGTAGTTCCCATGGCATAAAACAAATGTGAAGTTCGTATTCCCCCCCCCCTTATGCCCCAGTGTGCACCACTAGGCACTTATTAGCATTGAACCACTTTTGCCATTTTAATGCCCATTCAACTATTTGAAGAGATACCCTTGGAGTCCTTTGCTATCCCCCCCTTTTTGGTTGTTGTTCTTACCACCCTTTGTAATTTATTGCCATCAACAAACTAGGCCACCACTTTGGTCACCTCTAACTCCAGGTCATTTATGAACAAGTTTAGAAGGGCTGGCCCCAATACAGATCCTGGAGGGAGGGGGGAGCCCTGTTTACACCCCTCCTTTGTAAGGCCTGTCCATTTTATTGTCACTAGGAAACAGGGGATTTAGCCCTTATTTCCCTTGAGGTTAGTAGTACTATTAGCCATGACTACCCTCCTCATGTGTATCGCAGCCACAAGGAGCGGGAGGAGACTGGTGGTTTCTCAGATGATGTGCATCTTCCTTGCAGAAACTTCTGTCTGGCCAGAGAAGGATTTAAGAATTACCCACCAGGAAATAGCCATGGAGCTGAACTCAAAGGTACTGCATGGAAATGCTTTACACTAAGGAGGCCAAAAAAGGGGAACCTTCCCACAACTGCCACTCTCTTATTCCTGAAGACACTATAAATAAGCACCAGGGATCCTGTAACTCTCCAGATGTTGTTGACTATAATTCCCATTCTCCTCGGCTAGGGCTGGTGGATGTCAATGGCCCCTGAAGGGCCAGTTTCCCCATTCCTGCTGCCGATGCTCGGCACCTCTGAGGAAGTGTCACAGGGTGTCACTCAGTGATGGCAACGGTGCACAGAGTTCTTCCAAGCACGAAGGAGGTTGAGTGCCACCAAGTGTGTCGCACATCTCTCTAATCCAGCAGAGACTCACAGTGCTGCACAGAATGGCATAGTTGCATTAATGCAGTTTGGATGGGGCTACAGCTCAGGGGAAGAGCCTCTTCTTCACAGATCCCAGGTTTTAGTCTCAAGAGTCTGCAGTATCTCAGATGTGGGGGCTGGGAAGGACCACTGCCTGGGACTTTTGTGAACCACTCTATAGTCAGTTTATAAACAATATGGGCTGCACCAGGAATAGCCAACATGGTGCCTGCAAGATGCTTTAGGACTACAATGCCCATCATCCCTCACCATTGGTTATGCTTCTTGGGGCAGATAGGAACTGTAGTTCAACCACCCCTGGAGGGCACCACTAAGACAGACCAAGGAGGCAAATGTGTGCATTCTCTCTGTGTACAGCCAGCCTCAAACAGAGTTGATCAGTGGAGATCCTAGACCGTTTTTCTCAGCTTGCACTTAGCACCCATCAGTGAAAACATCATGCACGCTGAGAGCTGAGGATGTTCTGTAGTGTCAGGTGCGATCATGCCACTTCCCTTGCAGGTCGCATCTTCTTCCTGCATCCACATTGTACTGAGAGGCCAGTGCCAGGAGTCACCTTGCAATAGGTGGGCTGTATACAGTGGTGTGACAGCTATGCAGCTTCCACTTGGAATGGGACAGCCCTGCTAGCCCCATTCACACTCAGGGGTGTCTTGCCCATAGAGGCAAGTGGCATGGGGCACCAGGGTGCCAAGTTCTGGAGGGCGCCAGGGAAAAGGCGGAGGCTGGATGTGGCACCTCCTGGCATCAGCTCGCCGCCCTCGTCCGCCTTGCTGAAGCAGCGCCGCGTCCTGAGCCTCCGCCTCTTCCCCACCAGAGGAGCCGCCCTCCAACCCTGCAAAGCTGCCAGCAGTGCCCTAAAAAGGTCAGCAACTCTGGGGAAAGGGGGGGCGGAGGGATCTTTGCACCACGGCGCCGGATATACTTAAGACGGCCCTGTTCACACCTGCTGGTGGTGGCATGGGAGATGCTTCTCTGTGCCTAGACCTTATGCCACTGTGGTTATGCATCTGCATGCAGCCAGTTGCATGGATCCATCCCAGCTCCCAGCCCAGTGATGAAGAGAGCTGATACCGCTGTAGACTGCAGTGCCCTGGGGTTGCATCTTGCAACCCAGAAGTGGTTCCTACACCACTTGCAGTGTATATGAATGGGGTATCAATCATGAGCTTCCCTTTCTGAAGTGTCTGCAGGAAAAGAGAGGTTATGAAAGATTCCAAGGGAGAGCAATGGCTTAATGAAGGGCACATTTCCCCAACTGATGTGTACTTCCTGTGCTGCAGGAGCAATCCAGCTCCCCTCAGAAGCAGGGAGTGAAAGCTCGGTCCAAATCCACAGAGGAGATCCAGCCTGCCAAGAAGGTAACTGCTCCACCCCAGCTCCACTTGGGCGAAGAGTCCCCAATGTATGGTCACATTCACAGATGGTCTGTTGGATGGCTTTGCTCTCTTATGTATTTGGTGGGAAAGGGTTCCCAGTGTTCTGTGTAATGTCAATAGATTGCAAACTACACTCTGGGCTTTGGAACAACCCAGGCCACTTGATTAAACTCCGTCCTGGCTCTCATTGCAGGCTTTCCACACTCCCCAGAAGTCCTTGCCCAACCAGATGGATGGAGATGAGTCCAAGGTATGTTCACTGACATGTCAGGATCAGCTTGTCTCAACCAGACCAGAAGTCCATCGACAAAGAACAACTTATTTGCCTCTTCCAGAGGTCCCAAGCCATTATATCCTCCTGCTGCATTTTGGAATATGACCCTGATGCAGATGAGGACATGTGTTTTAGCTTAGCTCCCATGAGGGATTCCCCTTCCCCTCAAGATGAGGATCTTTTGAGCACTCAGTGTGTTTCTTAAGAGGATGGGTACCCCAGGAGTGTGACTGGGAGAGGATGGGAGGAAGAGGTCTAGGCACTTGTGTGGGAAATTGTGTTGCAGGTTCCCATGTTAGCAGAGGTTCCATGGAACCAAGGTGCCATACACAGGAAGAAAACAGCCCATTTGCCTGGATGAACTTCACTGAAGGTGTGATCATAGAGATTCCTGGGTTTCTCTCCCTGCCTCTGAATGTGTTCCATTCTGCTGCGCTCCTCAGGGTTCCTGTCCTGTCTCGGCACCCAATACTATTCAGCAGCAGCAGCAGCAGACCTGAGGAACAGGAGCTGCTAGACTGCTGGTTGCAAGGAGTGGAGTCGTGACCATTCCTTGTTCTGCTCCATGGCTTGGCCCTGTTGCTCAGTCTTCATGCCCTCGTGGATGTCGCTGTGGTCCTGTCTGTCCAGCTGTTGCTGTCTGACTGTCTGTCCTCTCTGTGGAATGAGATCTGGGTAAATAAAGTTAGTTGGAACATCTTTTACTCTCCTCTGTCACGTTTATACAGGTGCCGTTTGTATCACCAGAGCCCTGAAGGGCGCAAGAGCAGAACTGGAGACCAAACTTGCTGAAAGACCTTGCTTCCCATGTGTTCTGTGCATACGGATATCATGACATTGTCTCTGCAGAGAAACCTGCACAACTCTCTCTTAAGAAGACTAAGTTGAGGTGTTACTGGGCAGGTCATACAGAGATGCCCTTAGATTCTATCAGCACGCCAGATTTCTGGCCTGAGGACCTTCTTATGTGGCTCAGTTCTTGCCAAAGAATCTACCACCTCCATGAGAATAAGCTCTGGTTGATCTTTCTGTTGGTTTACTTGCTGGCAACTCCACTTCATGGGCAGTCAGGGCTCCTCGTTTCATGTCTTTGTTATCTGCTAAAATTGATTGAAAATCCAGAAGTCTTGTTCTCTTGTTGCAAGAGGCTCATGTTCAGTCAATGCATGTGGGGCACCTACCTCCACTTGAAAGCCTCTTTGTATGCAGAAAGACTACACATACCTTTCCATGTGTTGGGTGACTTCAGCAGATGTTCAAGGTGATACTATCCCATGAAAAGGCAGTGTCGCATGCCCTACCTTTACATATGAATCAGCCTTCAAACATCCTCTGTATGGCAAATACAAATGGAGAAACTGTCTCTGCGTAGGGTGTCAGGTGTCTGTGGGACAAAAGGCTCTTGCTGGAGAGAAAAATACCAAAATGTTTTCAGGTAATTGAAAGTCACAGACCACAAAAGAGAGATGATTCACCCTGCGCCAAAAGAAATGTGTCTCTTTGTGTGTGTGTTTGTGTGTGTGTGTTTATGCAGCAAGTTCTGGCATAGTCCCCATCTCCCCTTGCAGAACCCCTTCACTTGGCATGCTGGGGAGGTGGGAGGCAATGCCTATTGGGCTGCAGCGTCAATGGAACATCACATTGCATGCTGGGCAAGGACTTTGGCCTAGCACGGTCAATGAGTGATAGACCAGGGCAGAGGAAATTAATGACTGCGAGTCATTCTGAAGAGAGGATTGTTGAAGAGTTGGTGCATTTCAGACGCAGTTCTTTTGGCCATCCTCATTCCGCTGTTCTATAAGTGCTCCATCCCATGCCAGATTCCTGACAACTCTGCAAACATAAATTACATTTAAATATTAGTGTGATGATCACTGTACTCCTTGGAAGTCAGACACGACTTACATAATTTTGGTTTGTGGTTATTCTATGGATGGTACATTGACTGTTGAAAACTCACAACATAAAACGGACTGGGCTTGGAAGGATGCCACAAACCAATTATTCCTAACCAACACTTGTCTGGGCAGCCTGTCCTACCCATTGGGCACAGTTCCTTGCAAGGCATGCCTAGACTAACACCTGAGAGGGACGAGGGCACCATGGATACGGACCATACCAATCAGTGCCTACAAAGGGTTTTAAGTTTTCTTCTTAATCTAGTCATATGTAGTGCTGGCCCAAGAAATCTTGCTGCCTGAGACACAGGACATGATCCCAGGCAGTTAAGTCTTGCTTTAACATGGATGATGGGACAGCATCCTCCACCAGCCCTGAGGCAGCAGAAGGCTTCCAGGTCAGACGAGGCTAGCTTAGGAGACACAGGGAGAGGTGAATGAGGCAGCTGCATTAACCGCAGTCTGGCTAATAGGAGGAAGGGCTGTATGTATGTCATCGCTGTCTATCTTTTTACCAGTCTTTGCTAGAGACGACTTTCTGAAACTGCTTTGTTTTGTTTCTGATTTTGAATACAGCTGCATAGTTTGTAGATCCTGAAAAATAGGACTTTTCAAGGTTATTTTCCTGCTCTTTTTCAGATGCTGCCTAGCACAATAAAGAAAGCAGAGAACCAAGATACGGTACCTTGCTAGGCACATCTGTATTGCATTTTAAAACAAACTAAACAGCTAAAACTGTATTTTATATTCACACAGTCGCTTAGTTATCCTAGAGGTAGGAAGAAAGTATGTTGTAGATTGTGTATGAAGGTCACAAAGCCATGCTACATATGAATTAGAGGAACCAAGAAATAATGTGTAAAAGCAAAATAAATAAAAGCCAAAGCGCAGCACAGTAAACCCACAATTTATGCAGGGATTACATTCCAGGAATCATGCCAAAAGACAAAATTGTGTATAGGCAAAGCTCATTGAATTTGGATTGCCAAAGTCTTTCTTCCCCCAGAGGCCCGTCCCTTTAATTTTTAAAATATTTTTTATTTTTGCCAAGCGCGTAAAGCTGAATGAACACAAGTTAAATGTGCATAAGTTGCTAGCTTTACTGAATCACTAACAGTATATCAAGTGGCAATTTGTTCATTGATTGAGATTTCTAAGGCTCTGTTTCATCCAATGGACCCTTCAAAGTGTCTTATATTAAAATCATAATAAATTGCCATTGATAAAAGATAATAAAATATTTGTCAAAATATTGAAATATTGAGTATCATATGCCCATGTGATCAGTGTTCCTTTTCTAGTTTGCTTTGTAAAAAAAAAAGGCATTGTTTCTTCCCACCCTTTATTTTAGCTGGAATATTGACAATATTTCACCCAAACCTCTACAGGAAAACTATATGGAGAGATGGAGCTGTTTCTGTCCCTTGCTATATGCCAGAAACATGCATCTGCACACAAGACAACTATATACACGGGGAAGAGTCAGGCCTGGACTTTAGTTTAATTTGAAACTTGGTTAGTCAGAAACTCCTCCCCTGCCCCCTGCACCGCCCAACTGTATCCTCTTGGCTGGTCAAGACTCTAGATCCTTTCAGGTGGGTGGGAAATTGGCCGTGAAGAACAGATAATGATAAATAGCAGGAAGATTGGGGTGAAGGAACTGTGGTTGAGGTGACTTGGGTTTAACCTCTTGGTGGCTATGCTGAGAGAGTATCCTAGGCAGGAGACGCTAGGGTTGCCAGACGACCAGGAGGGAAAACACAGAACTAGAGCTCAGCGCTGCCCTGTTTGTGGACCGAGAAATTCTCCAACAGTTTCTCAGGGGTGAGGACTCACCATTCGCAGTGGCAGGATCACAGCTGTGGACTGTCTTTCTAACAGTGGCGTAGCGTGGGTTGTCAGCACCCGGGGCAAGGCAAGTAATTTGCGCCCCCTAACCCGTGGATTTGCGCCCCCTAACCCTAACCCCCAGATGTTGCGCCCGGTGCGGCCGGCCCCCCCTGCACCCCCCACGCTACGCCACTGCTTTCTAACCATTTTCGTCACCCACTGCCATTGTAAATGGCAGCAGCAGTAATGGTGTGGGCAGCCTGCCCACAATTTTGCATCTTCCACAATGCCCCAGAGTTAGTGGAGTGTTTTTGCGGCGGGTGCATAATATCCAGAGAAAAATCTGCAAAGTAGCTTTTTTCTAGGATGAAACACCCCCCCCAAAAAAAACCCACCCTCAGAATTTTTTTCAGAAACGTCTCAGAAATTTCAAGTCAGCCTTATGACATAATAGCCCGGGTAGGTCTGTATGCATATTCTTGTTTTTTGCTTTCTGGCCAGCTGTCTGGAAAACAAAGGGAAAGGTCATTTTCTTCCCACTTCAGCATTTTCTTTTTCAAGCTGTACACCATAAGTGAATAGCCTGTGTCCCAGGGCCTGGCATAAGCTCCACCAGGATCTGCTCCTAGGTCTGACAGACAGACAGACAGACAGACAGACAGACAGACAGACAGACAGACAGACAAACTACTGTGCTCCAGTCTTAGATCTCCAAAAATGGTGAGCTACACCACCCTGGGCATGCCAGAAAGCAGTATCCAAATCCTACCCAGGCCTCAGAGATTTATTTATTTTAATTTCAAGAGTTGGCAGTTCTAAGACAAATGTACACAATGATGCTGTTGGATTAGAAGATACAAAAGATCCCTCCTGCGGTTAAGAGTTGCCACCAGCCCATTTTTTAACTGGCCCCTCCACCCGTGCTGCAACAGCAGCCAAGTATGCAAAACTTAATTAGGTGAAGCTTTTCATTCTCACCATTCACCTCCTTGTCAGAAAAGGCTTCCCCTACTACCTTTCTGGGTATTCCCAAGTGCTTTTGAGGACTCAGGAATAATATACTGGTTCTCCATTCATTGGGCAAAACATCTACACGACATCGTACTCTACGTCAGGGGTAGCCAATGTGGTGCCTCCAGATGTGATCAGACGCCATCTCACCTCAGCCCCAGCCAACGTGGTTACTCGTCAAGGAGAATGGGAGCTGAAGTCCAGTGTCATCTGGAGGGCATTTGGAGGGCATCTGTAGCTGCTCTACAGCTTCTCTGGTCTAACCATTAATCTAGTTTAGTCAGATAGAAGTCCTGGGATCTAAGAATTTACCAAGCCTTGGTAAATACAGCGAGTAAATAAGAGGGTGGACAAGAAAGAGGCTGGATACCACAAAAATAACTCTGCTGGATCAGACCAACAGCCTGTCTAGTTCAGTATCCTGTTTTTTGCAGCGGCCAGTCAATTGCCACCAGGAAATCCACAAGCAGGGTGTGGAGCTAACTACTCTCCTTTCTTCTTTTGTTTCCAGTATGTGGTATTCAAGAGATACACTGCCTCTGGACAGGGAAGTTCCATTTAGCCCTCATGGTTAAAACCTATTCTCCATTGGTTTGTCCAAGACCCTTTAAAGCCACTTAAGCCAGCGGAAATTGCCATATCTTCAAGGGTAGTCCCATGTAGAATACACTATAGCAATCTAACCAGGAAGTTACCAAAGCATGAATTACTGTGGCTAAGCTACCTGGTTCGGGAATTGATGTAGCTGCCTGTAGCTGGAAATAGGTATCGGTATTCCATGCTGCTGATGCCACTTAGACCTCAGTTGACAATGCTGGATCAAGGAGCACTCCCAGCTACAAACCTGCTCCTTCAAGGGGAATGCAGTCCCATCTAGAACAGGCCATCTACTCAGTTCCTAGACACAGGAACCACCAACCCACAAAGTGCCATCTTATCAGGATTCAGCTCATTACTCTGTATAGAAAACTGGTCCAGCACTTGCACAGCCTCACCTGCTTCAGGTGACAAGGAGCAGCAGAGTTGGGCGTCACCTGCACATTGATGCCAATGCGCCTCCAGTCCCCTTATGATCACTCCCAGTGGCTTCATATAGAAATGAATGAGGATGGAAACTTGTGGGATCCCAGAGCCCAACCGAGGCAATGAATTTCATGAATTAATTACGCATTGTGTGAAGAAGACCTTCTTTTGCCTTTTCTGAATCTATTAAAGAAGGAAAGGAGGGAGGGCATAAGATAAGTGATGAAGAAACAATGACAACATCGACTGCCAATCAACATATCTAATTAGATTATGGGAAAGGGATAGCACTCCAACTCCATCATTTAGCTGTCCCTTTCTGCCCTTTCCTAGCTCTGTGATAGCCATTTACATCCTGGGGGAGGGATATGATGCTTTTTGACCCAGTACGAGATAAACAAGACCCAGCACTGAATCAGTCTCTCTCCCCCCCCCCCCCCCATGACCACCATTGGTTGGTGCTTTCGTTGAGTTGTCCATCACCACGTCAGGATCTTTTTCCTGCTTAGTCGTTGCCAGTTCAGACCCACCAGGCTATCACATAGCATTAGGGTGGCCAAATGCAGAAGAGCAGAGGGCTCCTGCGCTTTCAACAACTGTGTAGCAGGGGGGATTTCAATAGCAAGGACAGCAACTTCTGTAGGCTACACCTGCCCAAATTCCCCCTTCTACACAACTATTGAAAGTGCAGGAGGGCCTCCTCCATTGCACCCTACTTAGTTCAAGCTTGTTGGCTGACTGCTGCTCCATTCATGTGACAATGGCAGCGTCCCTCCTTTAAAAGCAGGTGAGGGACAAAATCTGGACAGGAGGGTGGATCCAGAGGCCACTTCTGCAGGTAGGTGGGGCCACTTATATTCCTGGTTTGATTTCAAACCACACAGGCAAAGGTAGCAGGGCTGGCAGATTAAAATCAAACCATGAAGGCTAATGATACATTTCACAGTGGGGCTTAGCTGATTATCATCCACAGCAAGCCCCACTTTGGGCAGGGATTGGTTGCACTACAGAATTCCCAGAAACTCGGTAGTGTACCTGGTCCCTACTGGGCTGCCTGTCAGCACTCACCTGCCAAATTAGCACTCCTCCTGAGCCTCCTGAGGCTACTTGTTCCTGACCTCCACCCTAAAGTCCTTACAGCAGTGGCAGGGAACATGTGGCACTCCAGATGCTGCAAGATTGCAGCTTCCATCAGTCCCAGCCAACATGGCCAGTGGTCTGGGATTATGGGAGCTATAGACCAAGGATACACAGTCCCCATCCCTATCTTATATGGTGGCCTCGCTTATGTCTGAAAACTTTCACAGATGTAGGTAGCCAGGAAACCGGAAGGTTAGGAAATGGATTACTGTTGCCTTTGCCTTGTGGATAGATGACGTCTCTCTTCTCCTTGCCCAATGAGGTGGAACTAATGTTGCAGCCCTTATACTTGTTGTTCAGGAAAGCCTGTGCTGTGCAAACAAGGCAAGTGTTACTCCTATCAGCACAAACTAATTTTGCATGGCCCAGAGATTAAAAGATAAACATCCTTCCCCACCCTATGTTGGTTTACCTTTCAAGGGCTGCAGGCAGGTGTTACCTGCCACCTTGATACATTGGTTACCTGGGTAAGTTCCCAGCCAGGATTAGACTGGAATGTTCCGCTTTATTCTTTCCACTCCCATAGGCAAGGGGTTAGTATAAATATGATTCTGCCTTTACTATAATAGTCCATCTATTACAGTCCTGTGACTTTCGGCTCTTTCGTAAACAGAATTTTGGCTTGAGAATTTCGTAGCTGTTCCCATGTCCATGCACATTCAACCCATCTATAGTTGCAGTGCTACACAAAACACATATGACCCTTAGTGAACACCCCTCCCTCTCTCATTTCCATATGTAAACACACACACAAACACGATCCCCATCATCATACTGTTATTTTCTTCCATTGACATCATTGTTTTAATGCTATAAACAAGCCTTTCAGGTCTGCAAGGATGTTTGTGACATATTTTGATGGTATCAGGGTGCCTCCCTTAAATGGTTGGTCAGATACAGGTGCTAGCTTGGCTGTACTATGGTCACCTTTTCTGTCCAGTCTGAGCCGCCATTTTTTCCTGGCCCAGTAGATGGTCCATAGCAGGGGTGGGGGGCTTTTTTCAGCCTGAGGGCTCCATTTCCTTCTGGGCAAAACCTTCTGGGGGCCACATGCCAGTCATAGAAGGGGCAGATGCAGAGGTGGGCAGAGCAACAAATGCAGTTTTTATCTTTGTCCAATAGGATAGTTTCTGATCACATTCAGTCAAGCAAGAGGCACAGTCAAGAGTCCAAGAACATATTCCTGTCAGACAAAAACACTCAGGGTGCAATGCAAGGTCAGCGAGGGGTTTGGCCTCGGAAGAGAGGTGGTGGCCTGGGGAGAGTGTTATGTACTGAAGTTCTCACCCTGGGCAAGCAGGGCGATACTGTAGATAGTTATGCAAATGAAGGATCGAAAGTGACGTTCAGTGATTGGATAGTTTTAGAAAGCTGCAACAGTTACATTGTTCTGGAGCTCTATATAAGCAGGCTGACTGAGCTCTTCAGTTCAATTCTATTCTGGCCTCTGAATAAACAAGAGCTGTTGAAGAATTGCTGTGTCGTCTGATAAGTTCGCCCACAACTTAACAGAGAATTCAGAGGGCAAATAGCAAGGCCAGTCATGAGGTTCCCCAGCCCTGGTTCCCTGTATACCTCGTGGCCCATTTATGAAGCCCCAATAAAAGGGTCTGTGTTTTATTTTCATTTTATGTGCAGCACCTAGTTTTTGCATCATCGGTATTATTGAGGATGATCAGTCTGATGCTGCAGGGCATATTGTTCCTTGGCTGGCTACTGATGCTGGGAGTGAGGTCTATGTGCAGTTCAGCTAAACTTAATAACACCATGAGATTGAGGCTGTGTCAGAATTGTCATTGAGATCTACCACGTCCTCCCTTCATTGAGTGTAGGGGAGCAACGTGTTGGGCCCGGAAACTTTTATGTGAAAAGAAAAGCTCCAATAAGTAAACCAATAAAAATTGGTAGTGACTCAGCCTAATTATGATCTTGCTAGGAGCAGCAGATCATATGTTGCATACACATCATACTTTTAAAGCACATTCTCTCCTCCCCCCGAAAATTCTGGGAACTATAGCTCAGTCAGAGATAAACTGAAATTCTCCCAGGATTATTTGGGGGGGGGGTGAGAAAAGATGCATTAAATGTATGGTTTGCATGCAGCCTCAGTCAGAGTTTGCTAGCAAATATGATGCCAAGCAGACAATTCCTCTCTTTTTTATTCTCCCCCCCCCCCGAAAACAATACAAAAATATAACAAAACTCTCACATAGTTTCGTGTAGAAAATATAAATGAAACTCCAGTCCAAGAACAAATCTTTACAAAGAAAGAACAGTTGTTACTATGCAACCCACAGATCTGAAAATACTTTTTGGACTGTTCTGTTATATTCAGTTCTATTTGTAAAAGCAGTAAATCTTAACCAGTCAGCAGCAAATATGTATTTCCATTTCTTCCCTTTGGCCATGCATAACTTTTGTGTAAGTTTCTCAATAAGGGCAATTTCCCAGACCTCGTTACGCCACCTAGCCAAGCTAATACCCTTTAGATCCTTCCAGAACCTGATAATAATAGCTCTTGCCACTACAAGTAAATATCCAATTAAATTCTTATTTTGTCATTCCAGATTTTCTCCCATGAACAAATTTAGTAATGCTAGCTCTAGGGTTTCCTTGAGTTGTTGCCCTGTTATGTTCAGAATTTCTTATGTGTGTGGTGGGCAGGACGGTCCCAAAATTTAATAACTTTACCACAATTCCATCAGGCCATTCCTTTGTAATGGTGTAGGGGTATGGGTAATAAGATTGCCAGTTCCTGATCCAAACAGAGCTCCTTGTGGTTATGATGTTCTTTTCCTGTCTTCTCTGGGCTGGGTTGGGCTAGAGAGTATTTCAGTGGGTGAGGTAACTGTGGCATAACCAGCCATATAGAACCAACATGCTTAAATCTAATTGATGCATGAATGGGTTAACACCATAGAGTAAGCTGTCCTGCCAGGCTTAGCTAAGTAACTCCCCCTCACCTTGGGAGGAAGGTTATCAATCCTATTGTTCACCTTCAGTCTACCTGAGAAGCTCAGCATGTAGAGAGGCTAAGCTTGTTCTTGCTTAGTTGCATGGCTCTCACAAGCCATTCTTAAGTTTCTATACCAATAATGTAGGAACTTTCACTACTTTGTAACTGCTAAGTTTTACTGCCTGTGCAACCTATTCTGAAGCACATGAATCTGACCTTTGGAGAGTTTGTAAGTCAACCCTTGTTTTAAACCTTTTTTAAGGCTTCTACATTAACCCTTGTTTTAATTTACCTCATGTGTGGTATTTTTCTATGCTGAGGGAGAGGGAAGCTCTGGAAGGAACTTTACCTTGATGCATATTTTGTGATTTTAAATCTCTGCTGGGGTTCACTCACCAATGAGTACTTACCCCAATCCTGGATCTTGGATCTCCAGGGAATTTTCCTTTCTATATCATTTTTCTTTTGAACCAACAGTAACTCGGATCACAGCACTGCAATGATGAAAAGTTCTGTAGTTCCCTATCACACCACTTAAAGACAAAGGAGCTTCATTCCAAAGTGGAATCCCAGCCATGATAAAAAATATAGGGGGGGGGGGGGAGTTCCATATTGGCTATGGTGAGAAATATGCTTGAATTGTATTTTCTTAGCCAACTCTCACTCTGTCTTAGCTGAACACATCCATTTTTCTCATGATTTATGTGGAATTAGTTAAATTTGGTTGTGAAATTTTTGATATGTTATTGTTTATGGCTACTTATAATTATGTAATTTTTTTGTATGTTGCAAGCCACCTTGACCATGGTTCTAACTTTGGAAAGGCGGCTTGCAAATGAATGGATGGATGATTTTTTCTGTAGATCTGGATGATGTTTTAGTAGATTCCACATCTGCTTGTTTTCTGCAGCTACGCCAGACACTCTGTATGCTAAATCAGCTGTTCCTATTTATGATTATATATGCCTGATGCTCCATTTTTTCATCTGAAATATAATTGAAATGCTGGTGTTGGTTTCTAGATCCCAACTGAATATGAAGCTACTAGTGCTACCTGCCCTGGGAACATTGTCCAATATAAAAGGATGATGTGATTTTTCTTGAGAAGCTGTGACTGAATGTCACTTTGAGATCCCAGCATGGGAGGCGTGCCATCATCATGTGTCCATAATGGGGCCAGGAGCAGGTTAGCATCTAGGGCAGCCCTAGAGTCTGCTTGTATCTTAAACACAGCACAAGTTGTCTTGTTCCACAACACAGGCTGATGCAGAAGTTAGCAATTAACTAAAGGAATTTCTGAGGAGGAGGGGAGTGCGGGATGGTTCTGAGGGGCAGCACAAGACTCTTTAGACTTTGCTCCTATCCCGTGTATAAAGGACACCTTGTGTTTCACCAGCCACTTTGCCTTCGAGAGAAGCGTGGATGTAGGGAGTGACCTTGAGCCCTGGGTGGCCTACCTGAAGCAGGTAAGGGAACAAGTAGGGACAAGAGTCTAGGGAAGCACTAAGGGACCAAGGCTGAGGCAACCTGGGACAACCAGCCAACCAAGAAGGGCACCTTCACCAGGCATGGATTTGGCAGCTGAATCCAAGCCACTCTAAAACAGGCTCTTGGCCCTCTGATACACTGAAACCCAGAATGTCTCATAGGATGACCAGCACAATGCCAGGCAGGACTTCACTAGTTATATCCATACCAGGCTGAACCCATCTGACCTTTTGGATAGTGTGGTTTCTCTCTCAAACTGCTGAAACCTCAGGTAGGGACTCTTTTCTGTTAGCCTTGAAAGTAATATGGAACTAGCCTGAAGCAAATGCTATGCAAATGATTGCAAGAGTATTCTGGGCCCCTGGGGGGGGGGACCTATTTGAACAAGAGCCATGCCTTCTTGCTGCATGTGGGTGAAGCAGCTGGCACTTACTTGCAAGCAAGACCCTTGTTTATGACCTATGTCTGTTCAGATTGGCAGGCAATGATGTTACCTTATGGAAGAGAGAGTCCAGTCCAATGCCGCCGACCTACAGGAGGAGGAAGGGTCTTGCGGGCACCACCGTATTCCTACTGCCCCAGCCCCCAAGGTACTTAGCACGGATGCCTACTCCTGCACCTGACTGTTCATCGTACAGCACACTTGATGAGCCTGACCTCTTATTCATCCTCTTATTCACTCTGCCTTCTTCTTGTCTTCCCTCTCTCTTCTGGAAGTACTGGGGGTTTGCTTGTTTTCTGTACAGTTAGCTCTCAAATAGAGCTGTGCCTAGTCTACTTATTGCTAAAACAAAAGGACTCCAGGCAGAAGCCACAGCAGGTGCAAGGACGACAGCAGCTCACCTGTGGGAAGGGATAAATATGGTACTTCCACAACCTTGTGTCCTCCAGATATTTGTTAGACTCCAACTCCCAACCACCCCGGTCAACATGGCCAGTGGTCAGGGGTAATGAGAGTTACAATCCTACAAAATCTGGAGGACACTAGGATAGTCTGTTACTTTGGGTATTACATTTTCCTGGGGAGGTACTGGGGCGCTTAAATATGGCACTGAAGATGGCCTTTTTGGGGGGAGAGATGCTGGCCTATCATGGGATGGTGCAGCAGGATTTCTTTCTGCTGGATCCTTTTTTGTTGATTAGTTCCAAGGATAGTCTCCAGAGATGCTACTAGTTTCTCTGTGAACTGCTTTACTCACAACAGGATATCCTGACTTGGGACACAAGTTAGTAATCCACATCTTTCTCCATAGCTCTACAGAGGATCCCTGACCCTAGAGCATATCTGTTCCCCACAGTCAGTACTGTGAGTCATCTGGACCATGAGTACCTTTGCCCAGGTTCTCCTGGGAAGTTGTCTGAAACCATGGAGAAGTATGAACTGGACACTCATTCCTCCAAGCCATGGAAGGGCCCCCACGCAGGCTTGGATGAAGGGCAGAAACCAGGTAAGAGAAATATGCACAGGGCCCTGCTAGACATAAGCAGCTGTACTGGAGCTCCCTCCATTATTCAGTCTGTTTATTTATTATGGTAAGTAGGGAACATGGGGCCCTCCAGATGTTGTAAAACTACAACTCCCTATATTTGCAAAAATAATTGTAAAATTCCCAAAACATCTCACATCACCCGTGATTGTTGGCCATCTTATTTATTTTTTATATTTTTAAAATTGAATTTAGATACAGTACAGCCATATACCTGGAGGTCTCAGGGTGGTTCATCTTGGCTGAGGCTGTTGGGATTCAGAGTACAACACCAGCTGGAGGGCCAAGGGTTCCCCACCCTTGTTTTAAATATGTATGCCCAATTTTAAAAACAACCTTTTTTCCAAAGCAGTTTACAAGGAGTAAAACTGATTAAATACAAAATGTATTCTGTATAACATTACATCCTGTTAACATTCAAACCAAAGAAGACAGCATAAAGGGGGTAGAAATTAAGAGGAAGCATGGCAGACCTCCCCAGGCAGTGTATTCCGCAACTACGATTCCACCATTACTAAGGCCCTGTGAGTATCTGCATATCTCATAACCTGGGTGAGTTCACATAGGCAGAGGCGGTCCAAAAGCTATCCCTGCCCTTTTATCTACCTGGAGGGCATGCTCCAGCAGAGCACATCTGAGAAATAGTACAAAAGAGGAGAGCTAGCCAAGTTGCCAAAGGGCACTGAGATACAAAGTCAGGATTGCGAAAGTCACAACTTCTCCATGTACAGTGGTACCTCGGGTTACAGACACTTCAGGTTACAGACTCTGCTAACCCAGAAATAGTACCTCGGGTTAAGAACTTTGCTTCAGGATGAGAACAGAAATCATGCAGCAGCGCAGCAGCAGTAGGAAGCCCCATTAGCTAAAGTGGTGCTTCAGGTTAAGAACAGTTTCAGGTTAAGAATGGACCTCCAGAACAAATTAAGTTCTTAACCCGTGGTACCACTGTATCTTTCCAAGAAGGTATCAACTAGATCAGGGGTAGCAAACATAGCACCCTCCAGATATTGTTGGACTCCAGCTCTCATCAGCCCCGGCCATCAGAGGTGATGGGAACTGAAGTCCAGCAACATCCAGAGGTCACCATGTTAACTTCTGAACTAGCTCAAGGGTAGCTATCAAATTCCATCATGGGGAACCTCTCTAAATCCAGTATGTGGTAGTGAAGGTGGGGTGGAGGGGAGAGGTTTGTTTTCCTAGGGAGAAATTAAGGGCCTCGTCAAACAATGTTCTGTTATTCAGCGAATGTATTCTGATTTATTGGGCGGGATCCAGATCTCTTCCTTCAAGCTAGTATTATTGCAGTGTGATATGACGTTATCCTGAGATTCAAGCAGAATTGTTTCACGTAGAGGGTCCCCTGTCCCCACAGCTACAGTCTCCGTACGCTAGGGTTGCCATATCTTGAAGAGCAAAAAAGAGCTGCTGCCAGCCCAAGCCGTGGAAAGAGGTGCACAGGGCTGCTGCTGCACCCACACACCTCTTTCTCTGGCTCAGGCTGGCAGCGGCCACAGATTGCAGAGCAGCCCAAGCCCAAGCTGCTGCCAGCCCAAGTGGAGGCAGGACCCCAGCTCTGAGCTTATCTTTGCTGCTATGCCCTTGCTCCACTGTGGCACTTTGACTTCCAGGCACAGTGCCTTCCTGGGCATGCACATGCCCCCCCCAACCCCCAAATACCCTCCCAAACCCAGACATTTCCTTTAAAATGTAAAAATCTGCCCAGATGGGCATGTTGCCCCCCGCCAAAAGAGGACATGTCCTGGTTTTCCTGGACAACCCTACGGTAGGCTAATGGCACTGCTGTATATAAAGTGTTTGTAGCTGTTGCACAAATAACATGGGTTCCTGTTGAATCATTGGCAACAGCTCTTTCCGCCCATGCCTCTGCCATTCCATAACCTTAAAAGTGCTTTAGATGCTGCGTCCTCCTCCACAATGCAAATCCAGCATGAGAGTACTTATGTAGAACACACATTATAGACAATCACCAGCATGGCTTCCCTACGGCAATGCCTTGCTTTTTTGTCATTGATTGAATTTTAATTATTCCTTTTGCTACAAATGTTCAAAATGTTCAAAGGCACTCTTTTTTGCTGCACGTATGCAGTGTAAGTGAACCCATCTTACAAGCACAGATAATTGCCCAGCTGCCTTTGCAAAGTCCATTGTTGCTAAACCCACAATGTTTAAGAAGTCTGTGAAAAGGGAATGAGGGCTGTTGCGTGCGTTCAAGTAAGGGCGCTGGCAAAACTGAATGTCCCTGCTTAAATGCTTGTGTGCAGGATCGAGGGGGGATGAGTTCCATGTGCTTTGATCCTGTGAGCTACTGCTGCAGCTCCCTTGCCCTGCTCAAGATACCAGAAATTGACCTCGGGGCAAGGGCAGTGACTGCTGCTCCCTAGGCTTCACTAGAAGTTCACAAAAAGTTTGACCTGTTGCAAACATTTGCTTTCAGGGTGAGCTGCAGGATGCTTGTGCATTCACAAAGGGAACTTTGTGAACCCCTCCCGATAAGCCACAGCCACATTCTTCCTTGCGTTTCCATGATCTTTCACTTAGTCTTCACTGCCTGGTCAGAAAATAGAAATATGGGAATCTTCCTTATACCAGATCAGACTGTTTCTCTGTTTAGCCTAGTATTCCAGGTATCTTCATCCAGGACCCACTTTTAACCCAAACAAGAATTTACATGGTGCTAGTGCTCCTGTTGTGACCCATGTTGTACTAGTGGGTCCTGACCACCACTTGAATTCCAGTGGACTCTACTCTTACCTGCGATAGCTTTCAAAGAGTCTCAGGCAGATGTTTCACACAGCACCTGCCTCACTTGAGGTCACCACCTTACTGATGCTAAGCAGATCTAGGTCTGGTTGGTACCTAGAGATGTGGCTGCTTGGGAGCCACCTTGGGTGGCCATGATGCCATGATGGAAGATAGGTGGGATATAAATGTTGGACATGAAGAAGACAACAATGAAGAAGACGATGCACCGTGTACAGCAGGGACGGATAAGTTGTGTTCTTTCCCATGCTTTGGACTACAACACCCATCATCCCTGACCACTGGCCATGCTGACTGATGAAAACTGGAGTCCTATAATACCTGCAGGTCTCTCCATCTCTGGCGTGCACTATTGCTGTTTTGCAGAAGATTACTGGTTTGGTTGCTTCCACACTAGCTTTTTCCAGCATTGCTGTCCAGTCACTCAGTTTTTATGAAGTATCCAGATGGTGAAATTGTCAGCTCATTGCATTCCAGTGTTTCTCACTTGATTTGTTTTTGCTGCTATTATTATTATTATTATTATTATTATTATTATTATTAAGCATCAGCCTGTCTAGAGCTTTTTAGGGATAAATTTAACTGAACACTTCCTGTTGACAGGCTCAGCATGAATTATTAATTCCAGGTGTACCCAGTAAAGCTCTCAGCAATGAATATCCTTTCCCCCCCCCTTGCTTATCTTAATTGCCCCAATACTACCCTACATTCCTGAGGTGGAGGGTAGAAAGAAGGCTTAAATTATTAATACCTTTTTCAATTTAAATTTTCTGTTGTGAAACAGTGCTATTTCTCTAAAGAAATAATGGAGAAATCAGTAATCAAAGCCTCCCTCACTAGTCCCCAGGTACAGAAACTGATATTGAGGCAATTAAGAGAAACTATTCAAGGGGCAATAAACAAAGTATTTGTTGCTAATCCACACCTCTAGCAATAAAACGGGCTGACTCTACACAAGCAGCAAACTTTTAATTAACAGTAGTGGCAATCTCTGCTGAACAGGAATTAGCTGTGAGTAAACATTATAAGAAGGTCTCTTGGCCATAAGATACGACACCAATGAGTAATATAGAGCTGTAATAAGTGCTTGTGCGCACCTCCCTTTTAATTTCCCTTGTAGTGAAGTGCAGAAAAGCAATGCCCCAACAGCACTCAAGAGCCCAAGTGTGGTAGCCACCATTATGCTTTGAGTTTCAAACAACAGGCAGAAAAAAAGAAGTATTGTTCACATCCTTTTTCAGTAAATGGGTTGCATCTTGGATTCTGTGTGTTCACCCTGACCACAGGCCCCTGTCCTTAACAGACAAAGCTTCAAAGAGGAGGCCCTCCCATTGATGTATAACCAGAACGGACTGCAGCCATCACCTCAGTGGTACCAGGGCAAGGTGCAATGGGAGGGAGGCGTGGCAAGTTGCTATGGAGACCGTGCCACGTCTTCCTGTCAGAGAGAGGGCCCGGGTGTCATGTGACATGGAAGCAGCACTCCTGCCATGTCTGCCAGGGGCCTTTCTGAGGAGAGGACGGGGAGGAGACCGCCAAGGAGCCCTCCCTGGTGGCTCCTGACATGGGAACTAACGTGCAGACCAGCAGCGCAGGAGGAGGGTGCTGTAAACAGGTTCTGTTCTGGAGCTGAGGCCTTGGGCCAGGGGGAGAGCCACATCCATGGGCAGACGCAGGGAACCTGTGGCCGTCCAGAGACAGTTGGACTACAGTTCCACCTATTCCCTGACTATGGGTCTTGTTGGCTGGGGCTGATGGGAGGTTCCCAATATCAGGAGGGCCTCCGGTTCCCCAGCCCTACCCTTGGGCAAGAGGGCAGTGACCACTTCTGGTGGGCTAGGCATACTATGCTACTTGGGCAAAATTGTTACCTGTAATAATAATTTTATTATTTGTAATCCACCCATCTGGCTGGGTTGCCCCAGCCACGCTGTACCAGGTTTTGCAGGATTAGGGTGACCATAAACCATAGCCCAAAGATACAACTGTGTTCACAGGGGCTTAATTTTCTTCGAGGAACAGCCTAAGGCTACCACCCCAAATAAGCCCCTTCCCCCAGAAAGTTGTGATACCAAGGGACCAGTGACTCACCCATCCTTGATTTCTGGCCCTTCTACCATCAGTTCCAGGACTGCAGGAGCAGAAATAATGATAAGCCCAGAGCTCATTTGGAAGCCTAAGGCCTCGCTTCCCTCAAGGCTTGGGTAGAGGAGGAGACAAAGACTAGTCACTAGCACATGCTCTGGATCATGGTGGTGGAAGAAGGTGGGGCAGCTGGGGTCTCAGTCTCTGCCTATGAATTGCTGGTGCAACAGCTTCTTGCCCAGCTTTGCTGACCCAGCCCTGCATTTGCTGTCCCTTCTAGCTTCTTCCCAGCTTTAGCCATCAAATATTTTAGAACATAAGTGGAGGAGTGCCATCCCCCCCCCATCCTCCCATTTTGTATCTAGCTCAGCCATCTTGTGCCTTGGTATACTGGTACTGGCTGAATACCTGGCATAAGCTTCATCCACAGCTGCTGGTGAAATTATCATTACTTACATGGCCAGTTTAAAGCATGATTCTAGGGCAGGGATGGAGAACTTGTGGTCCTCTAAGATGTTGTTGGATTTCAATTCCCACCAGTCCCAGTGTAGCACCCTGCTTGTGGCTGGCATTGTCAATAGTCAGGGATGATGGGAGCAATCTTTGAAGAGCCACAGGTTCCCCAACCCTGTTTCTAGGAACTAGTCCAGTTCCCTCCTTTCCCCCAATACTTCAGCTTCCCTTATAATAGCATGTCATTTATCTTGCTGTTGCAGTTTGCCTCGTAGCTCATTGCCTATTTAGCATTTAATCACTATATAATTAGAAATGTGGACACAACTTGATTTTTTGTCTTCTAGTATCAGGAGAAGTGAGACTGAGGTATGCTTGTGCAAGAACAAAAAATAGCACAAAATATCTGAGAAACTCCCTAGATACAAACAAAGCAGTGGGGGACATTTTCACAATCACATACTGTTCCTCCATGTACTGTATGTTAAGTCTTAAGCTTTTTTCCCCAGCCAGTATGACCAAACTGCCAACTGCCTATGTGTGTGAACTTTCATTTGAAATTATAAAATCTGTGGGTCGTTCCAACCTACTAGATAACACAGTGTGTGCAATGAGTCAATACTTTAATGTTGACTATTACTTCTTTTAAGACAGTGATGGGATTCTGTGGCCTTCTAAATGCTGTTGGACTCTCAACTCCCATCAGTCCCAAACAGCACGGCTAATAGTCACAGGGATTATGGGAGTTGTAGTCAAACAACATCTAGATAGCCACAACTTCTCCATCCCTGTTTCAAGAAAGCAATTTTAATTCGGAGCATGTCCCACTGAAGTCAGTGAGTCACTTCTGAGTAAACTGGCGTACAATAGGGTTGCATATTATAGGATGCAGCTGAGGAAATAAATAAGTTCAACTAGCTACCGTTATGTCTGTTATCTTAATCAAACTGATAAGGACTTTCACCATCACCCTTAACTCTGGCCTAACGAATATCCTAACATTCACCATTAAACTCAAAATAAACAGAAGATGTGAGCATTTGTAAAAGTCAAAACCAGGGTCAGAATGCCTGAAGGGTATTGTGTGCAAAGCCGTAGATACAACTTCATCATGAATCAGTAATGATTCCCTGCTTGTTAGACTTGATGTGAGACATCAAGGCTGTGTAACAGTGACGACGACACACAATCTGTTTCCAGCTGATAAATATTGAGAGAGAACATTTCCCACAGAGAAGTCTCCCTTGAGAGAAACAGCTGAGGCATAGGATTGTGCAAACTAGCTCAAACGTTTGCTGACCCCCATCTCTCTCACACTGCCCTTCGGTCAGAGTTAAGGTGCTCATGTTGTGTTAGGACGCACTTCCTTTGCATTGTTCTCAGTTGCCCATGCTGGCTGCGTGGGTGCCTGAAGGATTGCAGTTCCCACTTCTGTCCATTTCCCTGCTGCGAAGCACTCAGCATTTATAGAAAGATGATTGGCAGGTTCCTTACTGTTACTAAGCAACCCACACTGGAGTTGAAATGAAATGGGTTTGTTTTTAGAACTGGAATGCCAGTCTGACTAAATGATGCCTCTCCTCCACCTCCCACTTAGTGCAGATTGGGGCACAAGCTGACCTGGTGGTCATTTTGTGCTTTTGCTTTGTACCTTTCCTCGTTTTTTTTTTGTTTTTTTTTTTTGTTTTTTTTTGTATTCTGGTTGCAGGGACTGAAAAAAATCTCCCTGCAGAGATTCAGGGCTCATCCAGACTTCCTGTTGCACCATGTTTTCCAGGCTCAGGTCCGGAATTTAAATCTCCATGTCCACGTGTTTGGCTTTTCTTTCCCCCTCGACACTTTCCCTGGGAAAACTCACATTTTACCGGTGAATCGGAGCAATTGGCAATCCTCAGTGGAAGCTCAAGTCTCACCCACACTTCTGTTTATCTTGTGCCTAGAAAGCATGTGTCCGAGCGGGTTTCCTGTGCTCTTCTCCTTTCCAAGAAAAAACTCACTCTTTAGCAATATATCAGAACAAATGGCAATCCGGGGAATACCTGAATTGCCCTTTGCTCTGATGGAGTGTTAAAGAGTGGTTTCCCCCAGGCGAAAGGAGCTGGACAAGAGGAAGTATGGAGAAGCCCTAAGTGTGGGGAAACAAGGGAATAATTGGTGGGTGCAGCGGACTTGAGAGGCTTCAATTGACCAAGATAATCTCTAACCTAATGTCTATTGTTCCATTGCAGCGCTTGGAAGATGGGCAAGGACCAAATCCATCCTCATCTCCATTCTCAAGGTGCCTCTGATGTTTGGCTTTTTGTACCTGTTTGTGTGCTCCCTTGATCTGCTGAGCTCTGCTTTCCAGTTGGCAGGAGGTGAGGGTCACAATATATGCCTGTCTCCCCTTCCTCCCTTCCTTTCTCTGTAGGGTCCATGGGAATGAAGCTGCTTGATCCCCTTCCCTTTGGTCTTATTGCTTCCACTTCCTGCCTTTCTCTGGAACTGGAGTAGGTCCTGCTGAATCCAGGCTATTGCAAAAGAGCCTGAGGTCAACAGCATGGAGAGGGAGAACTGTTTTCTCATTGCTCCCATGGCTAAAGATTGCCAATTCTGGACCCCTTCATCCAGATGTGCTTTTCTTGATGGGGAGTGCAGAATCCTCAGAATCTCTTTCAAAAACAAGCCATTTTGCTTGGAACATTTATTTAGTTTTCTAGCGCAACTAGAAAATGACTCATCCAACTAGGAAGCATTTCTGGTTTGCTTTGTCTTGCTGCTTTACAAGCTGCATTTAAATTGTGGTAGGTACATCTGCTACATTTTGGAAGTGGCTCAAGGAAAATTCTGTCTTGCTTTGTAGGCCCTACTTGTCAATGTTAGTATTTCATGCCTCCAGTGCTGCAGATGTGATTGGTGTAATTCACATGCCTGTCTGGGAAGAGTGTGGGAACGGAAGACAGTCTTATTTCTTCTGCTATGTGTACTGTTACACTGTACTTTTGCTTTTGTTCTGTCTGTTCCCTCTGAGCTGGAAAGCATGCAATGATTCTTTTGTTGGTATGTAGTGTGTAAATAAATACATAGATTAGCTCTACAATGTCTCGTTCTTCTTGCTGTGTTACGCCAGAAGATTAGTGTGCATATATCAGTTGATGTATGTCGCTGAAGCGCACTGGAGAAGAAGGGGAATGCCTTTTCCAGAGCTGCGCATACTGTAGGAACGCTCAGAGTTTGGGGGCTGCAGAGGCACCCCAGGGTTTTTTTCCAACAGTCAACCCCACCTCTTAGTCCTGAAATGTATTATCATACCACTTTGTGTTCTCAGTTCAGCGTCTATCAGGGGCAGCGCACTATCTCATTATCCTTGTACTGCATTCTCTTCTTCTTTGGCGATCACTCGTAGCCAAGTAAGATTGTCTTCCATGAATATGCTCTTAACAGTGTGTCCATAGGTGACTGAGGAGGCTAATTCTGAATCTGCACATCCTTCCACAGTGGGGACATAGGTTTTCAGGCAGGAGTTGATCAAAGTGAGAGTTTGCCAAATGTGCCTTCCTCTTAGCTTGTTTCTCTATTTCAGCCTGAGTAAGTGCTTCTTCAAAGTCCATGACACCTTGGTAAAGGCTATTCTCCAATTGGAGCGCTCGCAGGCCAGTGTTTCCCAGTTGTCAGTGTTTATACTACATTTTTTAGATTTGCCTTGAGAGCGTCTTTAAACCTCTTGTGTTGTTCACCGGCATTACACTTTGCATTCCTAAGTTGGGAATACAGTAGCTGCTTTGGAGAACGATAATCAGGCAACCAAACAACGTGACCAGTCCAACGAATGTTGAAGAATCATTGCTTTGACACTGGTGATCTTTGCTTCTTCTGATACACTGACATTAATTCGCTTCTCTTTCCAAGTGATAGTAATTTTTTTTTGAGACACCTGAATCCCAAAATGGTTTTAGACCTTCTATATTGCATTATACCACATTTCATGGTTATGGAGTTAGTGATATTTCAAAATGTGCTCGCAGCAGAATGCTAGAGACTCAGATCCCCAAAAACATATTGCAAGAGGCCTCCAATGACCAAGCATGGCTTTTGTTCTCTGCACAGCTCCTGCTTGTGCCTCCCATATCTCTACTTCTTCCTGATTTTTGGGTCCTGTTATCCCTTGTTCTTGATCAATTTGCATTTCACAGGAGAGGCCCTCTGTCTCTTGAGAAGGGTTATCTTGCTTGGCCTTCTAATAAAGCCACTTAGGTTTCCTTCTATATCAGGGACCTGCTACCAAATACTACTGGATAGCATCATATTCTCCTTTCCACTACCTCATTTCACTGGCTGTCTATAGTTGGCTCCTTTGTGCTTGCCTTCTAATCTATGCTGTTGGCAGGGCTGGGCATGGGGGAGTAGAAATCTAGTTTTGAATCAGGTTACATTTGTATCCCATTCAGTTGCAGGGAGGGGGACCCATGTGGACTCATAGGGTGGAAGGCTGGGTGGCCAACGGTAGGTGGAGCCTAAGCCAACGACTGGTGGAGCAAATAATTCTATTTTTGCCTCCTCCTCCTCCTCCCTGCTGAATTATGCAAGGGCAACACTGGGACAAAGGAGGAGGCAGCTGACAGCCAAGGGTACCCCCTGGCTGGATGTAATCAAGAAGGCAGGCAGGCGGGGGCTGGCTGAGGGGCAGACTTAAGTTGGTGAGGCACTGCTTGCCTGGGTGGAGAATGGAGAAAGATGTGTGGAGCAGGCAGAAAGCTCTTACTTTTGCATGGCTGCTATGTAACCTACTGTACAAAGTCAAGAGTCACATCCACTGCTCTACCCACTTTGGCCTCTGGCCCCACCAACCTCTGGCCTCTGGAAGATCCCCCACAAGGGAATGTGGCCCTTGGTCTGCAAAAGGTTCCCATTCATGGTCAATCTAGAGAAGCATAAACAACCTTCCACTTACATGTTTCCTTCCTTAGTGAAAAGCAGCTAAAGTTGGGAGTGGAAGAATGCTGGGGAGGAGGAACTTGCTTAAGGATTTCAATTCCAGCCAGCTTGTTGCTGCTAGAAATCCCTTCCCCAATTTGTGAGCAAATGTGGAAACATTTGGGTCTTACCAAGTGCTCACACAGAGACTTCTGTCTTCTGCCCCATAGGTAAAGTAGTCGGGGACATTATCAATGACAACGCCATCCTCTCCAACCCAGTGGCAGGGCTTGTGGTGGGAATCCTGGTCACCGTCCTGGTTCAGAGCTCCAGCACCTCCAGCTCCATCATTGTCAGCATGGTCTCCTCGGGGCGTGAGTCATTCTGGCAAACATCAATGTAGAAGGGAGGGGATGTTTCTGGAGGTGTGGCTTCATGTGGGTGCAGGAGAAATTAGGTTGCATGCTCCCCGCTACTCCGTTCCCTCATTTGATTCTTGTATGTCTACTGGCATCACTGTAGCCATCAATTTGCCTTGGCAGCATTTTCATACTTTGCTGTTATCACAAGGTAACTTTGAATTTGGCTGGGAGTGGGAGACGGATGAAATCTGAATGGGATGTGTGCAGGGCTGAGGAGGAAGGGAGAAAAAGACAGCACATGTTGGGGCACCATAGAGAGGTTGCTTGAAACCTCACTCTGTTTCTAGTGCCCCAGATGGGGTACGGAGTCAGAGTACCCAGAAGGCACTGCCCTTGCCCTTTCCTTCCTAGTGCTGGAGGTACGTTCCGCCATCCCCATCATCATGGGTTCCAACATTGGCACTTCAGTCACCAACACCATTGTGGCACTGATGCAGTCCGGTGACAGAGATGAATTTAAGAGGTGAGTGTTGTGGTGGGCATGCGATGGGAGCAACCAGTGGGGCTGTTGAAAAGTGAGATTGGTGTGGGTTGCATCTATGGGGTATTTTAGAGAGAAAGCCAGTTGTCGTGCAGCTGACAGAGATGGGTGAAGACCAGGAATTAGGAGGGGATCAGAGGTGCTTGGAAACTTTACGGTGACTGAAGCTCCTGAGGCCCATAGGAACTGACAGGGGCAGTGAGGAACAAGACCATCTTAACAAGGGAGTAACCGTACCTTCGACTGACTGGGTAGGCCAAGTAGACAGACAAAGAGATGGAGTGGATGGATGGATTGGAGAGAGATCTGGCCATGCAGAGGGAAATTGTTTGGCAACACAATGGTAACATGAAGTATCTGATATTTGGACCATTGCCCAGTTGAGACCATCCCCATCATTCTCATCCCCGCACTGCTACAGTTCACATCAATGATGGCTTCTCTACTGCCTTTCAGAGCCTTTGCAGGGGCCACCTTACATGACTGCTTCAACTGGTTGTCAGTGCTGGTTTTGCTGCCTCTTGAAGTGGCCAGTGGCTATCTGCACTACCTCACCACGGTGACTGTGGCAACTCTCAACTTCCCCAGTGGACAGGACGCTCCAGAGCTTCTGAAAGTAATCACAAAGCCCTTCACTAGCCTTATTATCCAGGTGTGTGTTGTTGGCAAGTCGTGCATGGTCTCTTTGGGCTTTGTCACAAGAGAAATAGCCACCTCCCCATGCTTGGGACCCTGGCCATGTCCTTATCCTCCATTCTACCTTCCAGTTCTTTCTCTAGGTGTTGAGTGTCAGGAGCCTAGCCTTTGTCTACATCTAAGGACTGTGGATCCGTTGGTCTCTGTGAAGTTCATACATTCAATAAATTGTGGGGCTACTGAAAGATAATTATTTGGCTGCTGGTAAAGGGTCTATGTCCAAGATGCTGTAAAGCAAAGTAGGAAAAGGGATTTGGTAGCCAATAGTTGAGGGGGGAAATGGGGAGCCAAGCAAGTCCTGCTTTACTCACTTCAGGTCACAACTCATGCAATGGGAGAAATGTTATTCTCTTATGGTGCAAGATATTGTGATGGGGACAGCCTTGGCAGGGGAAAGCCCAGGCAGGTGTTGCAGTCAGTTCCCTAAGAACCCAGCTCAATTCCATAGCTTCAAGCTGATATAAAAATTGCTAGCCTGTTTGTCCAGGATTTCTAAAGAGAACATAAATTTCCAGACACTCTATGCCAGGGGTCTGCTTCTCCTTCTCTTCCTTTTACGGGAAACTTTGGGCTCTCTGTCTCCCATCCCTGACAGCATATCCATTATCTTTCCCCCTGTTCCCACAGCTGGATAAGTCAGTGATCACCGGCATTGCTACAGGTGACGAGAGTTTGCAAAACAAGAGTCTGATCAAGGTGTGGTGTAAAGCATCAGCTCCACAGGTGAGAGTTCAGGGTGTGTGTGGCCGGGGTGATGCGATGGGAGGGCTAGAAGCAGTAGGGGCTGAGTATCAGAATGTGCTGATGGTCCTGGCAGAAGACTTCAAGTCAGAGACTCAACATTTAACTACACAGTCCAGAAATTGATCAATGAGACACCTTTGGGCATTTTGGAGAACGGAGTGTGAACAATTTCCATTTCTGTGCAGGGTTGGAAAGCAAGGTTGCACAGATCCTAGGGCACAATTGTGCTTTTTGGAGACAACAAAGCAGGAATGTTGGGGTGTGAGAGATGACATTGACCCGTTTCGCAGATCCTATTAAACCACCGTTAAAATTAAGCCATGGTTTAATGTGCTGGTTCACAGTGCTGAAATCACAGGAGCTTCACTTCTCCCCTGCTCCTGCTGCTACTGTCCCCAGGAAACAAACCATGATTTGACTTGTCATGTTGTCTTAAGCCAGTGGTGTCCAAACTTTATTCAAAGAGGGCCAACCAAGTTGTTGAGCTTTTTTAAGATTGAAGTTGTAGAGGGTTTTTTAAGGATTTTACCCCAGGAAATAAAATAAAATGCCACAGGGGCTGGATTAAACCGACCAGCGGGCCAGATTAGGCTTCAACCCAAGGACTATGGTCACAGTGCTTAGCCAAAAAGACTGGACTTATGTGAGATGTTAACGCAAGCACACAGAATCATTATGGACAGGCATGGGAGACAATGCATTAAAATGAGCATTATGCGTTGCTATCCATTAAGAGCCATGAACAATTAAGTGCCATTTTAAGGATTAATTGATCACTGATGCAAGGCTGACAGCATTTAGAGGTTTTACTAGTGGGTTATCTAGAGACTCTTTGAAATAAGGCAAGTACTGTGGTGGAAACCTGACAAAAGAAGGATGATTGGTGTTGGAATTAGCATTTTAGTATTCTTTTGCCTGCTTGAAATAAGTCGGAATGCACAAAGGAAGTAATTTAGGATGGCTAACTGAAATGGCTAAACAGAGACACCAAATATTAACTATAGAACAACAAGGCCCTTTCTGTCTCAGCATGGGTGACTCTTTCCCAAGGTCCACAAAGCGCCTGCATGTGGCTGATGCCTCCCTCGCTTTTTCTACAGATTTCTTCCTTGAGCTCGAGAGGAAGCTTCCTGAACTGCAGCTCCCGTGCCCTATGCAGCTTGGACAGTGCTGGGAACCTCAGCAGGGCTGTGAAAGAGAAATGTAAGAACTGCCAACCCCAGGCAGCAGGACCCTGTTAGAAATGGCAGCTGTACCTGTGCCGTTCCTGTGAAGGCGGCAAGGGAGAATCATGACTTAGGGCAAGAGGAATTGGATTGTTCCTAATGCACTCTCTGCACCTTGCTCCTTCACCTAGGCCATCACCTATTTGTGGACACCACTCTGCCAGACTTGGCTGTGGGCCTCCTGCTGCTTGCTGCCTCACTGATTATGCTGTGCACCTGCCTGATCATGCTGGTCAAGATGCTCAACTCTGTGCTCAAAGGCCATGTGGCCAAAGCAATCCAGAAGGTCATCAACACAGGTAGGCTGGCTGAAACCAGGCCCAGAGAGAACTCCTGGCTCCCTCAGTGGATACCCAGCCGTGAGCCAAAGGGTGTGGATTCTAGTGGAGACTCTCTGGGTTCCAGGCCACCAGAAGTTCACTAACTGGGTTCTCATGGCTGAAGCAATCTGTGGATCTCAGTCTTTCCTCCTTGTTCCTGGGCAGATCTGCCATCCCCTTTTGGCTGGGTTGCTGGCTACTTCGCCATGCTTGTTGGTGCTGGAATGACCTTTATTGTACAGAGCAGCTCAGTCTTCACTTCAGCAATCACGCCACTTATCGGTAAGTCAGCACTTACTCTGGTTCCATGGGCAAGATAGAAGGGATGTGTGTGTTTACACAAAAGGAAACTAAAATGGCCAGACTGACAATAAAGCCTATAAGTCCCGTCTCTCCCACTCGGCCTCTTATGAGGAAGTGGGTCTTCGGATTCCTGAATATCACTAACGCAATATAAGCATTTAGAAAGACCAAGGTGTTGCTGTAGCTTCAGCTAAACAGTAAGTGATGGTGCTGTGAAGCATAGCTAGCTCTGGAATCCCTCAGGAAGAAGATGTCATGAGTAATAGCAGAATATGTCTCGAGGCGCTCTTGCAGTGGCATAAAGGCCAGGTCTTTAAAAAGGAATGTTCCCCATTGCCTGTTATTTTGAGTGACTGTTGAGGGGAAAGAAAGTGCTGTTTTCCTGATGGTTTTCTCTTTTTTCTTCTTCTTCTGTGGGACAGGCCTTGAGCTGATTAGCTTGGAACGTGCTTATCCACTCACCCTTGGTTCCAACATTGGAACAACCACCACAGCTATCCTAGCTGCCCTGGCAAGTCCAGGAGACAAGATGGCCAGTGCCTTCCAGGTGAGCAGATGCCCTCTCCCTACTTGGTTAGGGTGGAATTACTTTAGAAGAGCATACCTTCCAAGCCAAAGGGTGTGTGTGTGTGTTATGTATACATACACACACACATATGCATTATATACACAAATGCTGCCAAACAGAATCCACCTTGCACAGTTTGCGCATCCCAGGTCAAATATGGCTGATTTCAGCAATACCCATCTGGTCTTTTATGTATTTCTGTTTACTGCAAATGCAAATGCAATGAATCTCTGTTTGGGAAAAAGGCAGTATAGAGAAGCAAGCAAGCAAGCAAGCAAGCAAACAGTTTGTCATGACCGCATTGATCTTGGAAGGTCAAGGGTTATTATTTTGTATTACATTTACTGTATTTTTCGCTCTATAAGATGCACCAGACCACAAGACGCACCTAGTTTTTGGAGGAGGAAAACAAGAAAAAAAATATTCTGAATCTCAGAAGCCAGAACAGCAAGAGGGATCGCTGCGCAGTGAAAGCAGCAATCCCGCTTGCTGTTCTGGCTTCTGGGATAGCTGCGCAGCCTGCGTTCGCTCCATAAGACGCACAAACATTTCCCCTTACTTTTTAGGAGGGAAAAAGTGAGTCTTATAGAGCAAAAAATACTGTATATCCCACCTTTCTTCCAAGGAGCTCAGGGTGGCATATGTAGTTCTCCCCCACCCCATTTACCCTCACAACAACCCTGTGAGGTCAGTTAGACTGAGAGACTGTGGCCAACCCAAGGTCAGCCATTGACCTTCATGGTTGAATGTGAATTTCTACTCTTGTCTGTCAGATATCAATCCAGCACTCTGGCCGCTGCACCACACAGGCTCTTAAAACATGAAGTGGCCCATGGGGAAAGTGGGATTATCTTCTTTACATGCCCTACCTGTTTCAGCCTGGCATGCCATCATTTCTCAGTCTTGCTCCAGGATGGTTGCTATATTTCTGTTTTCCCTTCCTCAGATTGCTCTTTGCCATTTCTTCTTCAACATCTCTGGAATCTTACTGTGGTATCCCTTGCCTTGCACCCGTTTGCCCATTCAGATGGCCAGAGCGCTAGGTGAGCAGACGGCCAAATACCGCTGGTTTGCCATCTTCTACCTACTCACCTGCTTCCTGCTGTTGCCATTGCTGGTTTTTGGACTCTCCATGGCAGGATGGCAGGTCCTGGTGGGCGTGGCAGCCCCTTTCCTATGCCTCCTGGCTTGTGTGGCCTTTGTCAACGTCATGCAGTCACGAAGTCCCGGCCGACTGCCCCGGTGGCTCCAGAGCTGGGACTTCCTGCCGTACTGGATGCACTCCTTGCAACCCATGGATGAGCTGATCACTAGGGCCACACTGTGTTGCGCTGGTCGTCGCTCAAGCAGCCAAGAGGAACAGAGTGATTTATCTCCTCAGATTAAAGCCAGTCTCTCAATCACTTCCTTAAAGGAATTGTCACTACCACCAAGGCCCTCTCCCCGACTAAATTTACCAGCAGTGCAAAATGCTACCCACCTGTAACCTGTGTTGGAACATAGCCCCATTGCCGCCTGCAGATAGTGGTGCTCAGCAGAAAAGGAATGGTAGACCTGACCTCTGAAAACAAAGTGTACCTGCCACTGTGTAGGGAAGGGTGTGTGTGTGTGTGTGTTGAGCTGCAGTGCTGGTGGCTTCATGTGTGACTCTAGCTGTATGACTGCCATGTGTGTACCTGTCTTCCAGCCATTGTGGATTCTTCTGCCACTGTGTATGACCCGGTATTGAGTGTGTGTGTGTGTGTGTCTATAAATGTGCATTCAACTGTTGCTTTAAACATCAGTGTGTGTGGCTTGCATCTATGAGTGCAAAATTCAGCCTTTGCAACTGTGTTTGTGTCTCTCAAGGTGAGGGTGTTTTATGTGCAATGCATTAGATGCCCTGCCATGAGTTGGTTTGGGAAGTTGAGCAAGGTCTAAGCTTGGGATGTTCTGCATGGAGACAACAGGGAAGTTCTTCCTGTAGCAGCACTGGGGATTATCCTGTGAAGTATTTTTCAGGATGTGCCACACATTTGCAATATATTAAACATAATTACCCTCCTTTCCTGACAATATGGTGCCAATAGCCTCTTTGTGACCTCTTGTCTCTCTATGACGGGGGTTCTAGACACTGCTTTAGTAAATATCATCTTTAATTTTTAAAAATTGTTTAGAAGTTTTAAGAAAAGTATTGCCACCTCCCCATTCACATTGCTTTTATATCTGCAGATGAGTTCCGAACAATTTTCTAGGTGGACTATCAAGGTTCAGTAGGATGGGAATGGGATGAGATAAGTGGCTTGAAGGGGCTTCTTTCCATGTATCTTTTGTTGTACGACTTCTTGCTTTCAGTCAAAGTGCAAACCAGAGTTTCGTGGTTCAAATAAAAATCCAGATTGGGAAGAGCTTAATGTTTATTATTTACAAAATTTGGTGCACTATTATCTTTGTCACACACACACACACACCCCAACTCACCCAATGTACAGCAAAGTTGTATAATGCAGATCAACAGCTAGCAGTCAGCAAAAAGAAATTGCACATAAAACAGAAGCCATTTCTTACATATTTTTGAAAAAAAAAAACCAAGTCCTGTGTTGTTAAAGAGAATATGAACACTTAAGAAAGTGCTGCCTTGGATGAGGAACCTGGCATGTGATGTGGGCAAATTCTCTGTTTGAGGCTGTCATCAAAATGCTTCTTTTGAGTTCTGAAGCCTGACCCATACTGCCTTAGGAAAATGTACACACAAGGATAAATTAGGAATGCCTGTGGTTTTTTTTTATGCTTCTAATTGTTCTATATCTCACTAAATAAATTTCTTTTCATTGAAGTTTCAGAACTGATTGTGTGGTTGAGTGTCTTTTAGACTAATTTGAGTTGTTCCAGGCACCTGCATTTTTTCTTCTTTAGATGTTCCCATGCTCCTTTTTCACACGTACCATGTGCTCTCCTCAACAGAATCAGTCTAAGCCACCTACCCACTTCATCACATACCCTTATATCACCACCAAATAGCCAAGGTTCCTTCTCTTTTTGCGGTCTCCGGCACTGGCAGCACCTTTGAACTGCAGTCCTATGATTCAGAAATGCATTTTCCTGTTGTTCCATTTGATTGTTCAGGTAGGGTTTCCAAAGGTAAATGTCAAAAATAAAGGATGCTTTGGAGGTGTAGCTTTTGTGTTTGTTCTTTATGACAGCTATGACTATGAGTGCCATAGTAAAAGGAACATCTATTATAATCTTATGTGTCCCTACTCTCCCAACTGATGGGATGTTCCAAGGGTGTCATTACTCGATTTGGTTTCCTTTGGAGGAGAGAGAGCACTTTGGGGGCTGGTTCAGGCAGAATGAGAAAATATGTGAATGAGCCACAGTATGTCTCACACTTTTGTGCTCTCTATCTCCTCTCATTCCCATAAGGAGATAAGGAAAGTCTGCTTCCAGTTTAAAACTAACCACAGTTTCCTGTCTGAACTTGGGAAACTGTAGTTTGTTTAAACTATGGTCAGTGAGAACAAGCCAAGATCATAATGCAGTTTGTGACAAATCGTAAATTTGCTTTTTTAATTTGGAAGTCATTCGGTATTGCAGTTAGTTTTAGAAAGTGGAAACTTCTGATCTCTTCAGTCACAGAAAAGGAGGAAAGGAAAGAGGAAAGTCTGCAGAAGCTCGCCTCCACTTGTTCATGTCCAAACTAGGCCATGATGCCTTTATAATATTTGCTTTATTTATAAATATGCAAGCAGATAATAAGTGGAGGTAAAGTGGTGCACCGTCAAAAACTAAGCTATGGTTTGACTTAGTATTATGTCTGAACCCAGGCTTGTTGTTTGTCTCACTTCAGACAAATGATGAGCTGTAACCAAGGTTTGTTCTTGGCTTACCACTTGGTTGCTTGTTTGTTTGCTTGACTTAAATCCCTAAAACAACCTAGGGAAGTTTACATAAGGAAAATTTCCCATCCCCTTCTCACCCTTGTAACCGCTTTTGAAGGGCAAGGGTCCCTCCTTGGTCAGTATGGGCTAAGACCAGGGCTTTTTGCAGCTGGAACTTGCCAGAACTCAGTTCTGGCACCTCTCAGGTAGACACCATTGCCATTATAAGAGAACAAGGGAGGTGTTCATGGTGAGTTTAGGCACAGCTTTTTCTAGAAAAATAGTGCTGGCTAAGGCATAGTGGTGGTGGGAAACTTTGCTTCTTTGAATTCCCTTGTTTAATTTATCATAGGATTTGAGTCTGAGCAGTGCCTCCATTTCTCAGCAGTTTCACCTGCACCCCAGCCCATAATGTTCAAGAGGTTCCCAGATTCTCCAAGCAGTTTTTCAGGAAGATGCAGAAAGAGGGCATGAAAGTTTCCTTCCATGAGCTTCCTTACCATAGGATCCATGCCAGTATTATTAATTGCTTGTGGAGCAGTTCTGGGAAAATCAATATTTAATGCAGAGTATGAATAATTCCACGGGATCTTCTGTCTTGCAGATACTCCATGGAACAGTTGCTATAAATTGCTCAGACTCTTGGCAGACAGCTATTTAAAATGCTTACCTGTGTGTTTATGTGTGTCATATTTTAAGTTTTAACTTAAAAATCCCTTATTTGGGGCTGATCGTGCATAGTTTACAATGCCCCAGACTGCATCTTTTGGGAACCTGGAACAGACATGGCCACTGGATGGCAATGCTGAGCTGAACAGAGCTTGGAACGGAGTTTTAGCTCCTCACTGAGCAGGCAAAAAGACTTGGGATTCATGCTGTGACTCCCAGAAGAGCCCAGGTGGCCGTTTCAGGTCCCTGTCCTTTCTTTATAAAGATGGAAGAGCATTGGCTCAGAAGAACAATGGCGTTTCAGCAGAATTTAGGAGAGAAAGATTTCCATGTCTACTTAACTTCAGCTAGTGGCTGATCATCAGGAACCTCTGCACCTGGAGCCTTTTAACGAACCATTTCATAGGTAAACATAGGAGTATGTGGTAGACTAATTAAAATGGTGCATCTGAGCATGTTTGGAGTTCCTTTTTCTCATTACTGAGTAACCGCAGCCACAAATGGAGAGACACACTAACTGCAGGTTCAGGGTTGGTTTCCAGTGCTGGATATAAGGGTTAGTTTGCATTCTATGGTGGTTCTAAAAGAAAAGACAGTGGTGTGTGAAGAGCTATTGACTGGGAATTCTTCTTCATTAAATCTCTGTGTACAATAATATATTCACCGTGTACAATAACATATCCACACTATACATTTTAAAAAAATAAGCCATTCATACACCTGTGATGGAGACATTATAAATAGTAAATTATTTTACTTTATCCTTTCTTACATTTGCTTAGGCTTTATTATAATGTCATCTGCTCCATTCCCAGCTATCCCAAATCCTCTTTTTCACAATTCACCATTGTTACACAACCACTACTTTCTTTGTAATTTCCATATTTCTTTCCATTCTTGCCTGCTTGTCACCTGCTCCCATAACTTACAGTTCCCAAGCCTCTGCAAACCTGGTCTTTGTTATCTTGTTAAAAATAGACATCTCCAGCTATCACCCCTGACCACTGGCTAAGCTGGCTGGGACTGATGGGAGTTGGAACTACAACTCCCTTCTTCCCTGACCATTGCCCATGCTGGCTGGGGTTGGTTGGGGAGTTGTCGTTCAACAGCAGCCAGAAGCCACCAAGATTGGGAAGGCTGTATTGGGACAGTAAAGAAGCAAGAGAAATGTCATCTGCCCTGGCACAGGTGAGAGCTTTACTGGATGGTTGTCCACTATCACTGGTGGAACCTCTACAAGGAACTTCCCCTCTGGTGGCTCATGGAAAAAGCTGGGCCCCTCAGTCAGTAGACTCAGAGGTAAGTCGCACCAGATCAGCTGGATATATGCCTGAGTTTAAAAAGTTTAGGATCTGGGTTGTAGGCAGCTAGGCACAGCCCTTCCCCAGCCCTTTCCTCCTTGTGTGTGTACACGCCTGCCAGGTGCTCTGAGCCTGGGTGAGGGAGGCAAGCTCCCCCTCCTGGGCTCTTAGTGTTGGCAGCAAGCAGCCTCTCCCACCAGCTGGAGCTGGCTGGGCGCCTGTAGGCCAGCCAGCCAGCACTGCCTGCCCCTCCCTTCCCTCCTCCCAAGGGATCTGCTCAGAGGCCGGATGCAAAGAGGCTCAGAGCTGGAGCAGCTCTGCCGGGCTTCACACCACTGCAGGGAGAGGGAAGAATCAGCAGGCAAGAAGAAAGGGGTGTACTCTGCACATACCCACCGCTTTGCCTTGGACATGCTTAGTATCAAGTGGAAGCCAAGGGATTGAGGCCATCTGTGGACTGTTCTCTGAGGGAACTGTGCATCTTCTAGTTCTGCTGCCTGGGGGCACTAGATTTACCTATCTGCCCCGAACTGCGCTGAAATCCACTATAGTGTTCCATGGGACATCACACTTTGAGATCTACCATGCCTCACTGGAACTTGTCGTTTTGCTTTAGTGTCTGATGTGCTGCGCCAGGATCTGTTGGGCCTTCCCACCGCTGTGCTGTTGAGCCCCACAAGGTAGGATGGTGCCAGGTGAGAGGAAGGCTGCTGGGCCCGTCCTTTTCTGGACCTGTGACCATGAAACAGAGCTTTGTGAGTAGGCCCGGGTGAGACTTGGGAGCCTGTGAACCTTGCACAGGTAGCTTTGGGCACCCCCATGGCCTGGTCTGGGGATGCATGGTATGGAGCCACAGCAAAATGGATCTGGCAATCAGAGTGACCAGGCACCCGCTGGGCTCCCGCACTCGCCTCTTGGCATGGCACTCATCCTGGTGGCCGTGCTGGTCATGGCACTTGTGACCCTACTGGGAAATGTGTTGGTAGTGCTGGCTGTGTACACCAGCCGGGCCCTTCGGGCCCCGCAGAACCTCTTCCTGGTGTCTCTGGCTGTGGCAGACATCCTGGTGGCCACCCTTGTCATCCCCTTTTCCTTGGCCAATGAGGTCATGGGCTACTGGTGCTTTGGCGGCTTTTGGTGCAGCCTCTACCTGTCGCTGGACGTTCTCTTCTGCACCGCCTCCATCATGCACCTCTGCGCCATCAGCCTGGATCGGTACTGGGCCGTCACCCGCGCTGCCCGGTACAACCTTAAAAGGAGTCCCCGGAGGGTCAAGTGCATGATTGGGGCTGTCTGGGCCATTTCTGCCTTGGTGTCCTTGCCACCACTTTTCAAGTCAACGCACCAGGACCAGCTGTGCTTGCTGCACGATGACACCTGGTACGTGCTGGCCTCTTGCACTGCCTCCTTCTATGCCCCCTGCCTCATCATGGTTGCTGTCTACTGCCGGATCTACCACGTGGCCAGGCACAGGAACTCGGTGGTCATTGCTGCGAGACGTGTCTCCTACCCCAACCTTATCACTGCAGCCAAGTGCGACGCCTGCAGAGTGAGCACTCAGCACCCTGGGGAAGCGCAGAATGCAGGCTCGGAGCACGGCCAGCTTCCCCACCCCCAGCCTAGCTTGCCCCGGCTCTCTCGGCAGTGGAGGGCAGAAGAGATTGGCAACAGTGCCCGGTCACAGAGGACCCCCAGGCTTTCCTGGTCAGTTCCCTCTAGCCGGCAGCAGCGCAGGAGCAGGGACATGTCCGTCTCCACCAACCGGCTGGTGCAGGCAAGAGAACGCCGGTTCACCTTTGTCCTGGCTTTCATCATTGGGGCTTTCGTGCTCTGCTGGTTCCCGTTCTTCTTCACGTACAGCCTCGAGTCTGTGCTCGGGGAAGGCTGCTGCATCTCCAAGCCTCTCTTCAAGTTCTTCTTCTGGATTGGCTACTGCAACAGCAGCTTCAACCCCATCATCTACACCGTCTTCAACCGGGATTTCCGGAGGGCCTTCCAGCAACTTCTCTCCCGTGCTGACCCACTTACATGCAGGAAGTGAGGACTCTTCTGCTAGAGGGCTGTTTGGGGAGGTGGAGAGAGGTGTTGGCGTGCAGGCTGGGGTTCTGGGGCCTGTGTACGAAACATCATCCTGAGGCAACAGGTTGAGGCTGATGAGCGGGATAATATCGCTGCTGGTTTTGTGCTGAAAAAGCTCCTGTTAAAGTGGTAAATCTGTGGCATGAGTGGCACAGGCAGCCAGACATTTGTGACATGAAGGGCTCGTGGGCCTGGTTATGGCACAGAGAGTCAGGCTTACACATGCCCTGCCTACCTCTCCTGTACTGTGCTGCTAGCCTGCTTACCAGTCCAATAGGCCAGAGGCCAAGCACTGGTGCATTGAGGGACAGGAGTATACTGCTTATGGGGCAGTGGAGTAGTGGTAACTTCTGAAGTGCAGGTGTGCTGTTCCTGGCAACCCCTCACAGCCATGCACAACACTGTATAACAGAAATTAATTTTTGGCCGAGGCAGACATTTTGGCCTCAGTACCTCGCCAGCTTCTTCAACCTCTCCATCTGCTCCTTCGTTTAAGATATCCAGTCTGATGAAGGGTTCTAGTGGACTCAAGAGCTTGCTTATCATCTTGTGACATTTGGTTGGTTATTTAAAAAAGGGACTTCGACTTTTTTCAAAAATAAAAGTGTTGGCTTAACTCTTAATCATGCATTTGAAATGAAATCTACCTCTTCCTCTGCTTGGTTTATTTAGTAGGTAGCTGCATTTTGTGAGAGGCAGGGGGAGTGTACACAGAAGATTGGCAAATGGCACCCCAGTGATGACATCATCATTCTGGCAATGGCATAAAGGGGCGTAGACTTCATATTTGCCCATCCCTGCTGCACTGCTCCGAAACAGTGGTACTACTACTTTCAACTTACCTTATGGCAGACCTGCTAAAACATTTGCCCATCATCACAGTAAATTAAGCAGATGTGAGCTCTGCATTCTGCTACCTTGGTTTAGGACTGCCAAGTTACAGATCCCGACAACCATAGAGTTGTTCATGAATCCCTGAAATACGCTCTCTATTCCCAAAAGCGTTCTAGCCCACAAAAGCTTTGCTTCGCGCCTTTCTCCCAGCTGCTCTGTGGAGAGGAAAAGGGTAAGGTCTGCCTTGGAGGAGATTCTGTGAGGTGGCTTGCTTCTGTATTGGGGATGGAGACATACAACGGATCCCTCTCAAATGCTTTTCCTGCCTCAGGTCAGTGACATTTTGAGGGAATCATGGGCATAAGTAATAACGTAAAAATGGCCTTTCTGAATCAGGCTAAATATCCATTTAGTGCAGGGGGTAGATAGCGTTTGTTCTGCCAGGGGCACGTTCCCTCAGGGGTAATCCGTTGGGGACTGCATGTCAGTGGTAGGCAGGACCAGAGTGAAATGTGGATGGGGCCATCTCTCTCTCTTTCACCTCCTTCCATCTCCTCCCAGCCTAATCAGGGGCCTGTTGAGGAAGGGATAGATAGCCCATGCAGGAGTTCACAATGGGTCATTTGCAGAGGGCTTTTGAAATTAGACTGAGCCCCGCCCCCCGCCATTTTCCTAGATCGCCCACCCTTGATTTAGTGGACCAGTCCTCTGTCTGTAAACCTTGGCCATCCAGATGCCCTTGAGAAGCTTGCAAACAGGCCATGATGGCGATAGCCCAGCCCATTTGGTCTCAGTATCTAGTAGCCAGAGGCATTACCACTGCCTCTGAATGTTTCTCTGTCACCTTTGGGCCTGAGAGCCTGGGGTTTGGGCCTACACCTTCCCCAGAGAGAGCAGCAATAAAGAGACGTCAGGCAAAGTCACTGGTGACCCGAGGGCACCATGTACTGGAGCTGAAGTACTTGAGCAAAGGATCAGCGTGTTCTAGTTCACTCTTCCCTCTCTGTGTCCCCCCCTCCAAGAGTGACTTTGCAGAAAAGAAGACTTTTCTCTCAGTTGTGCACAGTGCGGAGTTTCCTTCCAGCAAGGTCAAGGTTGTGCTGGTGGGACCCATGGAATTGCTGTGTCTCCTCTGCCTGCCCCCTTTGTTCAGCAATCACATGTTTTAGTTTTGGGATGTCTGCCTCTGCCTCCGTTAGTCTGTTTTGCTGATCCGAGGGGAGCTGGGCAAAGCCAAGAGGGAGGCCGGATGCTGAATCAGCCATCTGGCTCTGGGAAACAGATATTTACCCCTGATCCCACTGCTGGTCAGATGCCAGCCACTGAAAAGTGGGTTTCCGCTGGCCAGCCACAGGGAGCAAAGCTCTGGGGATATTTGGCTTTGAGGGGGTGAAATCCCTTGTTTCCTGCATGAAATGACAGTTATTGGGTGTTTGTGTTGCTCCCCCAGCTGTGTTTCCTCCACTATTTAGAGTTGTAGACAGGAGAGGATCCAGTATTTCAGGTTGGGGAAAACGTTGTTGGTGGGGGTTTTTGTGATTCCCCTTAACTGGGTGCCTGGTGTGTATTTGAAAGTTTTACATGTGTAAATTGCTTTCCTATCAATCTGCCTCTTCCATGTTTTCAAGTGATCTTATGATTGGCTAACGTAAGAACCAAGCCTCAAATTCCCAGCAGATATGAATTAACAATGATGAACACCATACTGTTACCACACATACATACAATCAATGCGGGAATGGGACTGCATTGTTAGTCCCCCTAACTTTACCTATTATCTAACTATACAGACAAACAAATTAATAGCTCACACAAAAACATCTTCCCAGAAAACAGCAACTCAAGGGTGGTGGCAAGGCAGGAAGGTTTCCATGGAGACAGGCCCTATTAATCCTGTTAGTAATCTACCCCAGTTCCAGCAGCTTAGAAGGGGGCAGCTGGTGCCTGGCTGTATCAGCTTGGCACTTTTCCCCCTGACAGAGCCTTGGTGGGTTCTGTTCTCATGTACTGACTGCCCACTTGGGTACCACGGTGCAGAAAGGCCTAATAATAAAATGTTTGTCTCTAAAACTGCAATGTACCTGGCACCATGGGTCATCAGTTTATCTGTCGCAAGCATCTTCCATGTGCACAGATCAAAATTTCCTGATGTTTCTAGTCAGGACACAGGAGTTGATTGGAAATATCTCCCAGTTTTCATCTTTCACTTCCACCTTCCAAGCGGTGCTGAAAGGTGCCAGTGGCTCATCTTCTGTGTATATGTTGGACATGCAACGTCCCCCAAGTGTCAAAGATCTGCCCTAGATATGGGCCAAACCCATGTAGCCATACCTGAAGGATCTTCTTTCCCAATTAACCCCCCGCCCTGATTCCACAGGGTTGGAAAATGGGGATTGTTCCTTGTACTGAACATCATGGGTGATCCTTTCGAGGCATCTTGGGCATCTTCACAAGCATGTCCTATGAAGCAGGTCACACCGCAACAGAAGGCAAATAAGGTAGAGTATGATGCTGGCATTCAAAAAATTGCTTTGACTTTTTACACTGATTTTAGATTACCACCAATAAAGCAGGCAATGCAGCAGCTAAAGCTTCCCTTGACTGTTCGTACTCTAAGCAACCATCCACCACAACCACCTGCGTAGTAAGCAAAGATTCCAGGTGTGCTGCACAGCAGGTTAGTTGATGTGGGGAGACTCCCCTCTCAGACTCACTGATGTGGTCCAAAGGAAAGCACAGCAATACATTTGGCACCTGCTTGGCTGCAGGAGTTTCTGGAAGGAGGCATACAAGGCTCCATCCAACCGCCTTAGGGACTCCACTCTGAATTTGTGTAGGGTTTACTCCTCAGCCTTTCCTTCTCTTGAAGATATTCCACAAGGCAGTGGAGGTTTAGGAATTTTCCGTTTCCTAGATGGGCTGTCTTCCCAGATTGATGAGCCCCATCTGCCTCTACAGCATGTGCAGAAACCGCCTTCTTGATTGTTGTTCCCACTATTGGTCTCGTTCACTCAATTTGCTAGAGGCTGTCTTCGTATGTAGCAACTTAACTCACCAAGGTTTTGAGACCCATCGGCTACCCTCACCTGTTTTAGCTAACCAGTCAAAGCTATTTCCCAGGGTGTGATCGCTGTCACATGCTGACTGCTTCTAGGAGCCACAGTGCAGGGTGGGGACCAAAGATGGACAAACTACCCCAGAAAGAGCACAACGTGCCTCCCACCAGCAATGGCTGCCTATTCTATTTTTCCCTCTCCGAGGATATTTATGTATCTTTCTGTTGCAGGAAGTTCTGTCACTGAAGAAAAAATAGATCCAGACCAACTGCTCTGAGGGTTTTGAGTGCCCCTCAAAAGCAGTGTTTGGCCAAGATCTGCTTCCTCTTTGAAGCCTGGTGTGTTGGGAATAAATGACCCTACATCCCAGGCAATAGGGGAGGGCCTCAATGGGGTTGCATTCAAATTCTTGTGTCAGTAAGCCCCTCCCACTCTGCATCTCTGAGCGGCAGCCAGCTGCCCTAGGGGACAATAGGACTGGAAATGGCTTTGATGTCTGAATGGAGGGATGGGCCCCCAGGGAGCTGTATAGTTAATGATTGTGCAAGGAGGTAGGGAGAGCAATATGTTCTCAGGATGTTTCTTGGATGCCCCTTGACCCTCTTGTTATTCTCACACCCCCTCCTTACTCTCTGCAATCTCCCTGTAGAGGTGTCAGTTTGGAGAAAAGGATGTCCTGAGCTGAGCCTTCCTGCTGTCTCAAAGCTGGAGACAGGAAAATTTCACTGCACTAACTGAGCTCTTCTTTGGACTTCATTCCCAGGCAGAGGTGGATTTAGGGGATCGCGACTGGTTGCACTGCACTGGGCACTGAGCCTAGGGGATGCTACAGGGTACCATAAATGTGACATAGTGAATTGAGCAGAACGGAAGGCGAGAGGCAAAGGGCGCTGAATTCTGGCCTGACACAGGGTGCCACTGAAATTCGAAAGACCCAAGTCTAGCCCAGTCCTATGTTTCCGAAAGTTCTGAAAGTTTAATGCCCCCATTTGGGATGGGGGAGAAACTGGATTCAGTTTGCACTTAAAGGTGAACCTATCAGATGTGCACTTTCTGAAGCAGTTCACACACCGGAAGAAAATTCACACCTCTCCAAATTTTGCAGTGCTCTTCTTTAGCCAAGTAGTGTGTAAAGAAATGCATGTACTAGGGTGATATGTGAACAAAAAATGCTTGCATTAATGAAAATAACTTATAAAAATGCACTGTAGTAGGCAGTGTTATTTTTCTAGAAAAAGAGGTGCCAGAACTCACCACAAACTCCTTCCTCATTCCCTTAGAATGGCAATGGCGCCCACCTGAGAGGAGCAGGTCAAGTCCAGAGCAAAACTCCTTTTCAGAAGGGAAATTGCAACATCAAAGGTGGATATAGGGGAGCGCAACCTGTTTGGTCGCACTGGGTGCAGGGCTTCATGGGCGCCACAACTATGAAGTCCAACGGAAGGCGGGGGGGAGGATTTTGGTGTTGCATTTTGCTGCTGGACGTGTAAAGGGACAGGGTGTAGTACAGAGGGGAAACTTTGCTCCCCCAGATGTTACTAATCATCCTTGGCCATTCACCATGCTTGCTGGGGCTGATGGGAATTGTTGTGCAGCAACATCCGGAAGGCCAAATGTTCCGTACACCTACTGTAGCAGCTTTGCCATGGATGCGGTATGTCCCTATTTGTACAGGGGTGACAAAAGGTAACCCAAAACTGAGGGCTCATCCACATTTCCACTTTCCCTGGGGAAACCTGGTGCTTGCTGCCAAGTCAGAGCAAACATCAATCAAGTTTTCTCTGCCCTGATTTAGAGCTAAAGAGCAGTTTATGGGGGGAAAGTGGCAGGGCAAATGCAAAACCGCTCACACTTATGCCTAGAAAGCACAGGAGAAGCTGAAAACTACTTGGACCCGTGCTTTCTAGGCACAGGACCAGCGGAAGTGTGGACTCTGAGGAAGCAGGAGCTGAGCTGATACGGAACCTGTTTGTGCAAAATTTCCATCCTGGCTCAGCAGATGAATGTAACCAAGCTGCAACTAAGGCCTTGGAGATGGGGGAAGGTGGGGGGAGCTGAGAGGATTAGGGGACAGAAGAGGTTGAGTCTGCCCATGAGCTAGGATGGGAATCTCAAGCCAGGCTGGCCGGGCTGCTTGACTCAGACACGCAGAGGCCAGAGGCTGACTAATTTCCCCAGCTTTGTGGCTCAAAATAGAAAAACTTGAAACATTGACCCTTCACCCATCTAAAAACAGCTGTTGGCGCCATGGGAGCTGGATTCCACAAGGCCCAGGGCCCAGCTCCAATCTTCTGCACTCCCTTTAGCTTCCAAGCCCAGTGATGCTGTGCGATAAGGAGCCAGGCCCAGAACCATCAGGCACCAGTTCTCAAGGAGACGTTGGGCCAAACATCCATCATAGCTGTGGTCTGGCACAGGCTCGTAGGGGGTGGGGGAGCGGGTTTGATGGTCTCCACTCTCTTCCTGTGGCTCTGAATAGAATCTGCAGCCAGCATTCCTCGGTAACATTTCCAGCGCTCAGGAACAGTGATCGAGGCTGGAGGCAGGCCGCGGTTTCCCGCCCCCACCCTGACCCAAGAGTTGGAAAAGTGGCTTGAAAAATGGGTTGCTGCTGCTGATTTGTTGCCCCTGAAAATAGGTTCTGAAGGGTCCCCCCCCCCCGCCCGTTTTTAAAGCCCGTTGTATTGGAGCAGCACAGGAGTGGGGCGGATCTATCCATGGAAAACGATGCGTCTTTCATGCTGCTTCCAAATCTTTGCAGGAGGACTACAGCTCAGTATGTAGTAAAGTATGTGCAAAATTGTAAGCCCTGGCTACTCATGGTCTCCTAGCTAGTCCACCTAGGGTACCTTGAGCCACACAGGATAATGCTGGCAGTACCAGGGATTCATGGGGCAAAACAGCCACAAAGTCATAGGTGGAGAGGTATTGTCAAAGCAGCTGAGTTGATTTTAATGCTAGACAGATCCCTGGAAGGTGTTGCAAACAGACTGTCCTATCATTGTGTCTGTAAAGAGACTTTAGACCTCCTCCACATGTTTAGACAAAAGACAGCAGACTTATGCCTTGATGGGATGGCTCTGTGTGAACTTTGCTTTCACAATATTGATCTGATTTGTTGGCAAGCCCAGCATAGCCTGTCTTGGCATAGAGTAGCACTGCCACATCTTTATAGAGTTTTCATAGAATCAGAATTGTAGAGTTTGTCTAGTCGAACTCCTTGTAATGCAGGGATTTAGGATGCCTTAGGCAGAACCTGAAGACTAGGCACCCCAAATTCTATGGCACATAGTCTGGCTTTCTGTTAAAAACGTTCAGGGATTGACAGACAGATATATTCAGAGCTGGTTACCAGAGGTCTGTCTTATCACAGGCTTGAACATGCAAGATTGTGCAGGCATATCTTGTACATATAGGTTAGCATTATTTGCTAGTCAGAAATGTAAGTTTTCAGTTACTGTTGTGTCAAAGAAATACACGAGCCTCAATTAATGGTGATTTGTACACAGAGTTATGTGTAAAACATGGGTCCCTTGGCAGCCTGGTTCCTTGTAACACACACATTTCTCAAGGAGACATGAAGTCAGGGATGAGGAACCTATGGCTGTCCAGATATTGATGGACTCCAACTCCCATCAGGCCCAGCTTGCATTGCCCATGATCAAGGATGAAGAGACTTGTAGTGCAGCAACATCTGAAGTGCTACATGTCTTAACATCCCTACGTTAAGGAGAATGAGCCAGCTCATCCTGGCTGTGAGTCCTGGAAGACCTGCCCCCTGCCTTGCAGGTCTTTTTCCACCTGGCCTGGGAGGGGAGGGCCCTGACTGACCCCAGCTACAAAAGCTGAGGCTGCCAAACAGACTGTTGCACTGGGGTTTTGTTTAGAGGGTTTTGTGAGGGGGAGGGAGGTTGTTGCTGTTATTGATCTTCATTTCTTACAGTTTTATTTTAGATACAGGAATGCCAACAACAATGAAATTTTTTAGATCTTATGATTTTTGTGGAAACTTTAATTTCATTAATGCACTTTTTATTGTTTACAACTACTTTTATTATGTTTGTAATTAGGTGGGTTTTTTCCATGTTGTGAGCTGTCTTGAGCATGGTTTTAACTATGGAAAGGCAGCATACAAATAAAATGATGAGATGAGATGAGCCCTGAGACACGTGCTTTGCCATGCCCTGTATAATGCTGTGGTTCTCTGCCAGGGTATGAACATGTAGTTGAAAAGGGCACAGTGCAGTGTACTATGTACTTTCTTCTGAGAATATACCGTAAGTTCTGTAACAAACTCTTTGGTCCTTCCGCATCGTGCACATAGCACTTGCAGGTTTCTTTTTCCAGCTGGTCTCTGTCACTGTGTCCCAATTTCTGTGCTGCTTGAATCCTGGTAGGCTGGGCATACCCTTGCTTGTCATCCCACCAATCTCTGGGCTTTCCTACCTAAAGGTAAAGGTAAAGGTACCTCTGCCCGTACGGGCCAGTCTTGACAGACTCTGGGGTTGTGCGCCCATCTCACTTAAGAGGCCAGGGGCCAGCGCTGTCCGGAGACACTTCCGGGTCACGTGGCCAGCGTGACAAAGCTGCATCTGGCGAGCCAGAGCCACACACGGAAACGCCGTTTACCTTCCCGCTGGTAAGCGGTCCCTATTTATCTACTTGCACCCGGAGGTGCTTTCGAACTGCTAGCTAGTATATGTCATAAAGTGGTGATAAAAATTATGTTCAATGAGTTTCCTAGTCTCAGTCAATGCAAATTTGCCCTCCATGCTCTGGAGTCTCTTACTGGAGATAGTGTGGACATGGGCTGCCCTCTGGTGTTCAGAAATTAATAAATCTTCTCTTCCGCGCCCCCTCCCCCCCCCCCCCCCGCTTCAACACGTTTTTGTATATTTTTTCCTCTTGGGGGAGCATGCACAAGATACTAACATGCTCAAATTAGGCCTGTGATCTTGGCACTCCTTTCCTACAAGCTCTTTTTCTGAGAGCCGGTTTTGAGCGGCCATGGGCTTGGCCACAGGACAACAGCTTCCATAGCTCTGTGAGCATTCAAGAATAATGCAGAGGGTGTTGCCTGGAGCTGAAGAAGATGGGCTGTAGGGCGGGGGTGGGAGAAACATGCCAGTGTTCTGTGAGGAAGATGGAAGTGAGGAGGAGAAATGTGAGGTGTTCAGGGGAGAAGGCAAGACAAAGAACATGAAAACAGTCTTAGGGGTAATCAGCTGGACCAATCAATGTCAGGTAGCACTAAAATCCCAGGTAGCATTTCCTCAGAAATGATAGTGCCCATATTGGACAATTGACAATTTCCCTTTGTTGGAAATTTGATTTATTTTATGGTGGGTAAATGACACAGACATATCTGACTTAAAAAAAAAAAATCTCTGAAATACTCACTGTCTAGTCTAGCAGAATTGCACACACACACACACACACACACACACACACACACACATGCTTACACACATACACAGAGCAGATCAATAGCTGCAGAGAAAGACACTGTACCCCCATCCATCCCCCCACCCCCGCAAAAGGCAGCTGCAAAGGTTTTGGCTTTGTGAAACTACCATCTCAGGCTTGCTAACACATGTGGTTTTGGATCCAGTCAAGATAGTGAGTGACTCTGGTATAGACCCCAGGCTTGTTCTCCAGCGCACAGCCTGTGCCCCAGCTGATGATGCCATATAGCGTGGCCTTGCCTTGCTCATCACACACCAGGGGTCCACCAGAATCTCCCTGCAACACAGAAAGCAGGGGTGTGAATACACAGGCAGAGTCCAGAATCAAACCCATCCCCTTCCCACTTCACGTTTTGTTATTGAGATCAACACTTAGAATAATAGAATCATAGAATTGTAGAGTTAGAAGGGACCACAAGGCTCATCCGCCCAACTGTTGCGATGCAGGAATCTCAGCTGAAACATCCGTGACAGATGACCATTCATTCTCTGCTTAAAAAACTCCAAGGAAGGAGAGTCCACTACCTTCCAAGGGAAACCGTTCTTGTTACAAATGCCTCTGGCACTTCATACAGGGAAGGTACAGAGATTAATAGCAGAGAATAGGAAGAGCATGGGGGTAGGAGGAACAGAACATAAATTCAAGGTTTTAGCCTTCACACTTGCTCCTAGCCTAATGGGCCAGTATCTGCCTTCTGATGTTTGCCACCTTGAACTCCTTGGAGAAAAAGGTGGGATCAGTGGTACATGCCCCACCCTGCATAATCAATCACAGGATGCTGCACACGCACACCTTTTGAATGGCAATGCCTCCTCAAATAAAGGGACCTTGGCCCCTAGGAGTTGGCTTCTATGGGTGGGATATAAATGCAATAAATGAATGAATTTGCAAACATGAATGCTTGTCTCCACCACAAAGCCTGCTCTGTTCTGTGTGCCAGAGATCTCCCTGTGCTGCCGGTAATTCAAAATAGTCTCACCTGACAAGCATCAGCTCTTCCATCCATGTACCCAGCACACAACATGTCTTCTGCAATGTGGGTCCCATGGACCTCTTCAGAACGACACTGCTCATGAGGAATGATAGGCATATCTGCCTCCTGCAGGTACACAGAGAGTTTGTTGGCTCCTGCAGGGAAAGAAGAGGAACCCAGTGAACCAATCCATCCAAACGCACAATCCAAGTTTGGCCTTGTGGCCATTGAAAAAACTGGGCATCCTGAGACCTCACGAGTCCGCTGACAATCCCAAACAATCCGCTGACAATCCCAAACAATCCCTCTTGTAAGGAAGAGTTTAGCTGTGGGCTGTCTTTGCTGATCAGTGAAAAAAACCCTGCTCAATATGGTAGATCAAGATGCAAAAGATGCTAAGGAATTGTAGGCACCATCTGGCACCTTGTTTATCCTCCTCCAGCATGAGTGGGGATTTCAAAAATGGCTGATAAGGGAGGGGCAGGGAAGAATATGAGACAGCATCATGCCCTCCCTCTCTGTGGGAACAGGTGGCCAGCCAGCAGGCGTGGATGTTTAAGGGAAGGATAATAAGGCCTGCTTAAACTTCATGTCTTCATCTGACCACTCCCTTCTCACCTTCGTACATATGTCCCCATCCTGCGATCTGGCATGGCTTGCTGGTGTCAAATGTCTCTGTTGAATTTGGTAGGCACACTGGCAAGATGGAGTGTGACAACTCAGCACAGTGTCCTGGCGTCTTCTCCTTCAATCGCACCAGTGCTGGGGAGAGTACAAGAGAGCAGGTTAGAATTGGGGCTCAGGGATGAGGTTTGCATGGGTGGGCGGGCAGACAGGTAGGAGTGGATGAAAGCCTTGTCTTCCTTGATCGACTTTGGACTGGGGCTGGGAAAAGAAACTTAGAATGAAGACTCCCACCAGCAGGGCAGGTGAGCAGACTTCTGGCCCACCATAATCCAATACAGTATCACATTTTCCACTCCCTCCTGGGGCAGCATGGCATGGATCATGGCAGAAATGGTCAACCTGTGGCCTTTCAAATATTGCTGGGCTCCCAACTCCCACCAGCTTCAGCCAATGGTCAGGGATGATGGGAGATGGAGTCTAACAACATTTGGAGGGCCTCAGATCCCCCAGCACCAGATTAGGGCCTTGCAGTTCATGTCCTTGAGAGATACACACAAGTCTGGAAAGACTAACTAGGGGCTCTTCTGGGTTGGTCTTGGTGAGGTTGAATGCCGTATAGAGCCCCCAAAATGTTTCATGAGCCACTTGGGCTAAGGAGATTGGACTGGTTGTTGTAGCCAATGAGGGCTCAGGCAAATCCGGCTACCTTGTGGTGGTGAGGGGGTGCAGGACATAAAAAAGAGGCTCTCACCAATGTCATGGCGTTTGGTGATCTCAGAATAATGCTCATGCAGTAGATAATTCTGTACTTGGAACTTCACGGAGCCATCTGTGCTTCTGTTGTATTGGGTCTGGCCCAGCACCACTGAAATCTTGGAAACATCTGGCCTATGGTAAAAGATCTGTGGTCAGCATAGTCTTTCATGGCTCAGAACAGGATTCTCCAGATTTTGGTGTAGCCAACATGGTTTTCTCCAGATGTTGTTGGACTCCCAATTCCTATCAGCTCCAGCCAGCATGTCCAACGGCCAGGGAGGATGAAAGTGGTGGTCAAACAACATGTGGAGGGACGCAGGTTTCCCAACAATCCTATGCACATTAACTTGGTAGTATATCTCACTGAACTTAGTGAGGCATGTCTCATTGAACAGGCATAGGATTGGGCCACATAACATGGGATGCAGTGGGGGGAGAGAGCTTTAACGAGTGACCATCAATAAATTAACACGTCTGTCATCTCCATCAAGCTGATAAGGATTTCTACCATCATTCCAAACTCTGGCCTAATGTACCTCAGTGGGGCAAGCTAGCCACAACCTAACTTTCACTGATTTCATTGCGCACTATGTTCAAGTAGCCTGGATGCAGCCCAGTGTCAGTGGACTTTGGGATGGATGGTAAGACTTACCTGAACTCTAGGCAGTGTGCAGCTGTCAGCACCCAGCAGGAAGCAATGAGGCTTCCTCCACAGAATTGATCCCCTATGTAGATGGCAGCCATGTAGGGGTGGGAGCCACGAAGTGCCACCATGCCTCTCACTACACGACTGCGTGAGGAGGTGGTGGTCTTGGGAAAGCGCAGCCCACACACTGGAGCTGGGATGGGGACACTTTGGCTTGGTCCAGCTGTTGGCCTGACGCTCTCGGGCTTCTTCGGAGCCATTGACTCTCTTTCCAAAGATGCCAGAGGTACTGCTGCCGTTGGTGCCATGGTTTCTGGGGAGAAAACAGTTTAGCTCTCATTCATGTCAGGTTCAGCCACACACGCCATTTCTTCCAGAGCAAATGGTATGCCTCACCTGTATATTGGGGATGGCAGCTGGTGATATTGCAGAATTCCCAGCTGAGCTGCATATTGCGCAGCACATAACACCATGGGCGGCTGTCACCATCTGGGTTTCTGCACAAAGAAAAGGCCCAGTCCTCTCTTAAGCAAGGGCAATGCTCAGCAATCTTGCTTTAATAATAATAATAATAATAATAATAATAATAATAATAATTTTATTGCATGTATCTCCCATCTGTCCCCTGTCCATGTGCCAGCTGCATTCCTTTACCTCACCTCACCCCATAGCATTTCAATTTCCTTTCATCTGCTCTACTCCTTGGATGTTAGTTGTGGCCCTTTCCATACCTGGACACTTTCCCCCAGATGCCCTCTGAACCAGTGCCAGACCAAGGCATTTTGCTGCCTGAGGCAAAAGCCAATATGGTGCTCCTCTCCCACTTCCAAAAGCCATCTGGAATCACAGCTGCTGAATTATACTTCAGCGCTTACAACAGGACAGTATCTGCTGCTGCACCTAAGGGGTTCAGCATAGTGTAGGAGGCACAGGGCAGACTGTATGTGGCACAGACTACTCTGTCCTTCAATCCCATGCCACCACTCCCTGACTCCCACCCCCAACATCTGCTGCCTGAGGCAGCTGCCTTACTTTGTCAATTGATAGAGCCGGTGCTGCCTCTCACTAACATTTCCTGTGTTCTGTCACAAGCATCCCCATTTCCCATGCTAAAATATATCTCACCTGCAAAAGGCGTGTGGCCCCAGGCCAAAGATGGATGAGTTGTTCATACTGCTGGAGAACTCATTTAACAGGAGTGGGGAGTCCCAGGGGAGGCACGGTGCCCCTGAGACAGTGTAGTGGGCCATGCCTCGGTATAGCCGCCCATTCTCTCTGTAGCAGGTCTGAGTGTGCTCTAGGGAATAAAAAGACCAGGGACCCTCAGGTGCTTTGGAAAAAGGGTTAGGCCTTGAATAAGGTAATATTTTTATGCCCCTGTCTACCCTCTCCAAAGAGAACAGCCCCTTCTCACTATTGCATCAGGGGTGAGGAATCTATGCTTCAGTTCAGGGGCCACATACAATGTTCAGAATTGAAGAATAGGACATTAACTATGTGACTGAAGTAACTTTAACTGGTGTACATCTTTTTATTATTTTTTTGCCAACAGCAGCAGTTCCCATTTTCCATTTCATTAGTCAACACTGGTTTTCAAAGCTGGGCAGTTTTAAACATGCATACATGCAAACTGATATATTTTCCTACTTTACTATTTTTAATATGGTATTCATGGTGCATTTTATTCTGTTGTAAACCACTTACAACTGTAAGATTTGTAAGTGTAATTCTTAAATATTTTAAAAATAGAAACATACCTATATCGCACAGTGGGCCAGAAAACCCTTCAGGGCAGCTACACACCGAGCCGTGCTTCACTTCTAGACAGCGGCCTCCATTCATACAAGTGTTTGTTTTGCATGCTGTGGGTCAGAGAAAGTGATATAGATCACAGGAAGTTGCCTTGTATGAGGTCAGACTGTTTTGCCCCATGTAGCCCAATATTGCCTTACTCTGCTCTGACTGGCAGCAGCACCAGTCTAGGCTCTTTAAGCAGGGATCTTTTATATCAGACAGGAGTGCCTGGTGTGCTCTGGTCCATGGGGTCACAAAGAGTCGGACCAAACTAAACGACTGAACAACAACAACGCCAGGGACTGAACCTGGAACCCTCTGCATACAATGCATCTGCTCTGCCAATGAGCTATTGACCCTCAGAGACAACTGAGAGCAAGGTCTGGCTCAAAAATTTACAGTGCAGTTGAGACTCCATCAATCTAGTATCTGCTTAACAGCCTACTCCTTCCCTTCCCTGCTATGATGTTTTTGACCTGCTGACCCATCAACTAAGGAATAATCCTATCTCTCCTCGTTCCATATACAGTGTGACAGCTGCATTCCTTGTGCTCTGTCATGACAAGATTACCTCTCTATGCCCATCTTTCATCTTTGCCTTGTGCATTATGAGACAAGTCCACCACCTATAATGCAGGCACCAGCATTGCTGGGTCCCCAGAAGACATTCTTCCTAATTCCAGGTGCATGGGAGTTGGCTTTGGTTTGGGCCACTCATACGGCACATTTGTTTTAGTTTTAACGTTCCAGGTCTAATGACTGGCCTCTGCTTCTGTCAATGCCTTTAAAAGTTGTTTCATCTGCAGATGTTAGCATGAGACACTGCTTATTTCCAAGCTGTGAAAGGATTCAGTGGTAGAGATATGAATATCAAGCAGCTTTTATAGTCACAGAGGCAGGAGGGAACATGTTTTTCTAAAGAGTGGAATTTTGGGGGGAGGGAAGTAGCAGGACAAGAGGAAGCATGGATGAGCCCTCAGACTCAAGTCTCGCATTGAAAACAGTCTCTGGTGTAAATTCCCTGTGAGCCATGGCTCTAATGTGTTATGATTTCTTTAAAATTGTGTTTTGATTAAAATAATACATATTGTGTTGGGCTTAAAATGCAGGACTATGATCTTTATGGGCTGGAGCCAGAACATGTTAGTTGAACTTAGTTCCCATTGAAATCCATTGGCAAATAGTCAACCGTCATTCATTCTATTGATTTCAATGGAACCTAAGTTCAACCAAGGTTGCAGTCCTGTACCAACTTTCCTGGGAAGTAAGCCTCACTGGAAATCAATGAAAATTACAACTGTGTAGGCATATATAGGAATGCACTCTTAACATAGACTGGATCCATCTCATGTACCATTACTATATTACAGGCTCTAGGGATGATGAGGATATTGGAGTAAGAACCTTCATTACAACAGTACAAAGATACCTGCTTGGAGGAGTTTATATTTTGTTTTGATGAGGTTCAAAAGATTATAGGAGTTCTAATCATTTTAGAATTACAGTGGCTGCAGCCAAGGATGGGCATGAAAAGACTTCTTCTCAAGCCTTTTAGATGCAGCATCACTGGAATACAAAGGACCTAACTAAACATTACATACAGATGCATGTAACAAAATGCTAGCAGCCTTTTTTTTTATTTTTCTAAAGAAAAAGGTGCTCCCGGAGCCCCTGGGACAGAAAAATAACAGGCAGGCAAAGAAAGGTTTATGCATCTCCCTGCAACACCCCCCCCCCACTCCAAATCAAAGTTTCCACAAGCAGCTTTTCTGGTTTCATTTGGTTTTTAATTATTGAAGATTTGTTACATGCACTTGTGTGCAATGCTTAATTTTATCCAGTGAAAAATCAGAAATCTAGATATGATATAATGAGCGATACTCAGTGATTACACTTTGTGTTGTCTTTGTCAGGGAAGTGAATTAGAAACTATTACCTTTGTTAATAGTTATTTCAAATGAAGCCCAGGCAATGTAGTGACCACACAGGGTAGTCTTATCCCACCTGTCTGCCTTGTTTTGCCCCACCCACCCATCCCCACTTTATGTCAACTTCTGCTCAGCTCTGACCCTTTGCATGCATGGGCTTGCAGACAAGCTTCTTCCTTGCGCAATGGCACTCCTCTGGTCCAGTAGGCCGGTGCCGCACCCAGGTGTCCTTCCTGCCAATGTGCAGCAGTCCTTTAGTTCCAAAGCAGTTTTCTGAAAAATAAAGTGATGGGATGTTATGGACCAGAGCACAGTTGACTGGGACTGATAGGAGCTGTGGTTCAAAACATCTGAAGGGCATCAAGTTGGCAAAGGTTGATTCATGGGGTGTGAAAACAGCCAGGTCACCATATGTGCCAATATGATGTCATGGTCCTTAATAATCTCCATACTGAGTTTTTATGTACCAGGAATAAAAAGAGCTACCCAACCTAACACTGTGAGGTTCTGGAGGTCCACCAGCCCCTTTCGTAATGGAGGCATGGCTATCAGCCATGTTGATTGATGTGCTGCCGGTTCTCAGTCTCAGGCAGGAGACATAAGATCAGGTTTGCCCCATAGTAAAGACCTTTTTAAGTTGACCAGGGTGCCTGGCAGATATCCAAGGCCAGGTCTCCATGTGCTATAGTTCCAGGAACCAGCCTCAGATACCTTTCTCACAGTGTTTCCCATGGAAGCCAGCTGCACAGATACAATGGAATCCCGTTCGCCTAGCTTCACAGTCCCCACCGTTCTGGCATGGGTTAGGGTCACAGTGTCCTGCCAAAAAATAAATAAATCCAATAGTCAGTAATGGCTGGAAGTCTCAGGCTTTGGGCTATGTCGGGGATAGATAATTTTTTTCAGTCCAAGAGTTATGTTCTCTTCAGAGGGTTGAACTAGATGATCCTCAGGGTCCCTGCCAATTCTATAATTCTGTGAAGGTCACATGCCAATGGTGAGTGGGAAAAGTGGCTGGAACAAATGAATTTTGCCCTTAGTATAGTAGGTTGGTTTCTACACACATTCACACACCGCTCGCTATCCTCCATCCAGACAAGCAAGAGGCGTTCTTGGAGTTCAAGGGCACATTTAAGCCAGGCAAAAACACAAGAGTGTGAAGGCGGGATCGTGAGGGGTTTGACTTCGGGAGAGCAGGTGTGGCTTAGCCCAGGAAGAGCCCTGAGGCCTGAGGATAATTCTGTGTTTGGCCAGTGGGCCTGAGCTTTTCAACCTGTGAGCTACATGGATACCGGAGTAAGGCCTGGGTGCTGCATGCTGCTGGTCGTAAAGACTGGCAGCGCTGGAGGCTGTACAAATTTATTTCTTGCTTTCTTGATGACCAGCATCACTTTAGGCTAAACAACCGGGGGTGGGGGCGCTTGCACACCCTGGTGAAGCTTCTCCCCTCACTGCCTGCTGTGGTTCAAACGGATTCTTTCATTCCCACTTCCCCCTACCGACTCACCTCTTGGCCTCTCCCCTTTCCCACAGTACCTCCATTTCCCATCTCGGTCGTAGTTCTCTGTGGTGGCACACCTGATGGAGAAGCGTTTTGAGTCATGGAAGGAAAACCTAGAAGCTGGGCCTAATCCAAAGCGGGAAGCTGCAGGCCATCATGCCTTTCCCCACATACCACCTCAAAGTCCGCCGTCCCCATTTCCCTAGCGTGTTCTACTGTTTGTACTCCCCATATGACTCTTTCTCGTGAAGAAGAGAAGCTTACCAGTGCTTATGAAATATGGAATGACTCGTGATGCAAGAATGGTGCATTTCACGTTGGAAGCGGAAAGGGAAATGGCAGGGCTCGTGCTCACTGAGTTCTGTCTCTGCAAGGCAAAAAATAAATGGGCTGCTTCCACTGAGGATACAGGCTCAGAAATATTGTTATGAAATCTTTGTCTTGATCAAGGCCCCAGAATTCTTCAAATTCCTGTGTCATAACAGGAACCAGCAATTGTTAAATTATAAGTCAGGCTGACTTCCTGTGTTGAGGTGATTACCTGGGTGGACCATTAAGAGAACAAAGGAAAAGCGTGTCTGTGTAAGATGGCAAGGTGGCCAAAGGCTGAGTTTTGCAGCGATGTGACTGAGAGGTAAAGCATAAGTTGGAGAGAAAGTCAGAGGAATGCTTCAGAGCCATGTTTACTTTCTGTTTGAATCCAAGGCTGCGGCTATGGGAGAAACAAGACCCTTTTGGGCGTTGATGTTATGAACCCCTCCATTGTAGGCTCAGGTTGTATATATGTGTAAATAAACCATGTATCATAAAGGCGGCACTGTCCCTGCTGTGCCTCACTCCCCAAAGGAAACACAAACCCTGGGATCCCTGAGCTCTTGCACCGCTTGGAGAATGAGGTGGTGTGCAATAATATAAATGCTGGCAAATCACACTTCTGTCCTGCCTGGCCACCTGGCGGGAGTTGCCCCTGCTTCTGGTCACATCCATGTGCCTTCTAAGCTGATAGAAGACACCTACGCTTTTCATGCAATTGTGCCATGGACATAGGCTTCTTTCCTCAAATGAGCACTTCTGTTGCAGGGAAATAACCAATTCTCTTCCATCCTAGGCATGGTTATTAATCCTGAAACCAGCCTCCCATTCCTTCACTTCTATTGCGAGGTGAAAGACTATTGAACTACTTTGCACTTAAGTAGTGCAATAGTCTTTCACCTCGCAATAGAAGGCAGGGAGAGAGGGGGTGATGCCTCCTTTCTTTGGTGATCTGGGTAGGACCGTAGGATCCCAATCTTGGAATCCTAGGCTGTGTACACAGCATACTTTTACAGCACATTCAAAACACATAAAAACAGTGCTTTTTCTGGGGGGATGCAGGGGGGACACATATCCCTAAACATTTTGTGAATCTTTGTACTTTTGTCCATTTACTGTATTTATTTCCCCCAATTTGAACTATAAAATGGTGATTTTCTTGAGTCAAAATGAGAGTACCCCTAAACATTTTTAAAGAAAAAAAACCACATAAAATTAATCCTGGGATCTCACAGAGCTACAACCAAGTGTCCTTAACATACTAAAGTTCCCACTATTCTTGGGGGCAGGGAATGCTTTGAATGTGCTTGGAAGGTATAGCTCATGTTGTGGCTACTGTTCCTTTCACTGGCACAAGCACAAAGTTGAAACTCACCTTCATGCATCTTCCTAAATGGCCGGCCATGCAGATCCTACCCGGAAAAGAAAACAGATGTGTTGCAGCATAGTTTAAACATACCATTTTCTGTTCTGGGACATAAACACCTCAAAGGCCCTTTTGGGGCTTGCATTCAACTGGCCCCAGAAGGCTCAAGTGAGCCTCTCTATTCTACATATACATATATTCTGTATAGCATATGCATCCTTGAAAGCTTTTAGACCATTTTTGAAAGTAATATAAATAATTTATAAATTATCTGTCCTTTTCCATTCTACAACACCTCTAAAATGTAAAGGGATAGTGTGAGAGGCAGGCTACCCTTTTAATGAATTTTATTTGTGATTTGTAATTTTTGTAATTTTCGGTCCCAGCTCCTGCCCACCTAGCAGTTCGAAAGCACTCTTAAGTGCAAGTAGATAAATAGGTACCGCTTTATAGTGGGAAGGTAAACGGCGTTTCCGTGTGCTGCGCTGGTGCTGGCTCGCCAGCTGCAGCTTCGTCACGGTGGCCACGTGACCCGGAAGTGTCTTCGGACGGCGCTGGCTCACGGCCTCTAGAGTGAGATGAGCACGCAACCCTAGAGTCGGACACGACTGGCCCGTACGGGCAGGGGTACCTTTACCTTTAATTTTTGTTTGTTTAATCAGAGCAGTCATCTGATTAAAGAAATCTCTGTTTATTCATCATAATTTTGGGTTAGTTGATTAATCAATTAACAGTGAGGTGCTTGATAGGTCTATTCAGAAGTAAGCCCCAGAGGTCAGTGCAACTTAATCCCAGCTAAGGGTTTATAGCCTAAATTTATATATGAATCATGGCTCTGAAGCCAAAAGCTTCCGCTTTTTTGTTTTTAGATTATATTCATGTGTTTTGTACGAAGCATCGTCTTAGGAAAGGTACCGTATTTTTCACTCCATTGGATGCACCCGATCATAGGGCGCATCTAGTTTTTAGAGGAGGAAAACAAGGAAAAAATATTCTGAATCAAATGTTGTATAAACTACTGTATTTAATAAACAACCGGTATATCAGTATCACATTACAGCCATGTAAAGTGAACAGCAGTCAACAATGGCATTAAGAACCATCATCACTGTCATTAACAAATGAAGAGAGACTTTAAGATTTGAGTACTCATCTAGTCTTCTGGAACCCCAAGAACTCATCACTGCTAAAGTCAGAATTTATGAAGCTCAGTTGCTCACAGTCACTGATATCACTTTCTTCGCTATCTTCATGTAAAATACCATCTTCGTATCCATCCAAAGCATTGCTAATGCCACATTTTTCCTCTCAATCCTCTTCCTCCCCTCTCTCAGCGAACAGCCTGCCAGCTGCTCGCAAACATTCCCTTTACTTGAATTACAGTCAAGAAACAGCCAAGCAGAGCTTCTCAGCGGCAGGCTTGGGAGGCTTTCATTTTCCCCACTTTTTTCTCCCCCCCCCCAAGCAGAACAGTCCCCTTTTCCAGCCTCCTCCTCTCCATCCCTTTCACCCAAACTCCTCAAGTGACGTCTACAATTTCTCCCCTTCACTGCTCCCTCTCCTTTGCCCTCTACCATGACTCTCCACTCACGGCAACATATGGTACCTCATCTCCCTTCATCCAGCTTCTTGGTCCCCCTCCTCTCCGTCCTCTTCCTCCCCTCTCTCAGTGAACAGCCTGCCTGCTGCTCCAAACCTTGAGGGGAAGGGCAGGCTGCTGGCAGAGCAGCACCCCCCAACCCCATTCAGCAGCCCTGGAGCGTGGGGCATGGGTGCACAGCCTTACCGTTGCTCCAAAGCTTCCCGCCACCTCCCCCATTCAACAGCCCAGAAGCGTGGGGGATGGGCGCACAGCCCTCCCATTGCTCCAAAGCTTCCCGGGGCTGCAGGGGGAAGCCAAGGCTGCCGGTAGATGAGCGCGGCTCCACCACCACTACCAAAGACCAGTCCATGAGTGTGCCGCACTCCGGCAATTTGGCTCCAGGGACCACACATTCGCTTCATAGGACGCATAGACATTTCCCCTTACTTTTTAAGAGTAAAAAAGTGTGTCCAACGGTGCGAAAAATACGGGTATCTTCTCCTGTGTATGAAAGGTGGGGTGCTTGCCATATGCAGCTTTTATAAGTACTTGTGCTTAGAAAATAATTTGTTTTATTTTTAAAAAGTTATTTAATCAGTTAATCAATTCAAATGAAGCCCTAGTTTTCATACTTATTCTGCATTTTTTTATTTTCAGTGTGTTTTTTGACTGATTGTGTCATTGTTTTGGAAGCCGTCATGCCTTAGCAAATAAGTAAAATCTGTCTTAAAATCCTTAGGGATGCCTGTAAACTGTAGGTATAAAAGTTGAGTGTGAGAGAGAGGGTCGGGGAGGGAATTTAAAACTCGTGCACAACCAATTGTAATATTACAAGGTGGTAGGAAATTTCCTCTTCCTTCCAGCTGAGGGCCGAGACCCATGATGAAATGGTAACTTGAAGGTGGAATAGGAATGAAGGCAAAAGGAATAGCTTCTATTCTTACATAATGTATGCATCTGGGTTGCCAGCATGTTGCTTGCAGGTACAATTCCCAGCATCCCTAACCATTTGCCTCGCTTGCTAGGAATGCTGGGAGGTGGAATCAGCATTGGTTACCCTGATGTATTGATACACACACAGCCCACAGGAGGGATGACAGGAGTGAGTGGGAGCCCTCTCACTCTTATGAGTATGCACCATAAAGCATGTGTGAGATGGGGGGTTGTAGCAACCCTGAAGGACGGCTTGTCAGCTGCTTTCTGTTTTAAATGGCACAATAGACATGTTTCCTGTGTAGAAGGAAACACATACCCTATGTATACATTTTTGGGGGAGGAGGTAGTGCAAAAATGGCTGAGGCAGTTCCAGTGGAGTAGCGTGGGTTGTCAGCACCCGGGGCAAGGCAAGTAATTTGCACCCCCTAACCCGTGGATTTGCGCCCCCTAACCCTAACCCCCAGATGTTGCGCCCGGTGCGGCCGGCCCCCCCTGCACCCCCCACGCTATGCCACTGGGCAGTTCTTTGAGGGAGGAAGCAGCCTTGCACAAGTTTCCCAGATTTTAGGGGTTGGGGTTGGGGGGGCGCATAGGGGAGATTTCCCTCTCCCCCTGAAGGAGCATATTACAATATAATTGTTCTATTATTGAAGGGCATGCTTAAATGTTACATTGCAAATGGGCCCCTCGTTAGAATGTCTAGCCTGGGCAGATAGAGATAAAGAACAAGGATTTATTGTCACACCAGGATGAGGGAGGTTGCAGGAAGCAGGGAGAGAAGACCAAGACCTTATATGGTAATATAGGAACTTATTATAAGTTTCGATTTCCCAGAAATCAGGTGACTTACAAGAAATCAGGTGACTTACAAGAGATCAGGTGGTATTCTATTTTGCAAATCTATATAAAGGGGCGCACCCTGACTACTGTGTACAGGTTGCGTACTGATCACCCTGTGCCTTTGTTCTGCATATGCACTTCAAATAAAGATCCTGTTAATAACCTGCAAGAGCGTTTTGCCGCTTTGTGTGACTCTGTGCTTCAGGGACCCAAATAGCAGATATGTGTGGTCCTTCACCCCCATGGCTACACTGGGACTCCCTTGGGAGCAGTAAAGGGGGACTGCTCGTCCTCTAAAGCCAGAAAAATAAACATGAAGCTCTTAAAATCTTTCACATCATTTTGCGCAGGCATTGGGAAGGGAATGGAATATGTTGCTTGCCGCTAACCCACAGAGCTCCCATGGTTTCGCAAATTGACTTCAAGCGGTGGGTGGGTGAACCACATATCCCACTCAACAAAATACAATGGTCTGAGTGCTGAGGAAGCAGAGTTCCTACCCGGTGGGCATTTGGGGTTCCCTGGAACAATTGAGAAGCAGCTATGCACTCGTTGTGTAATAAAGCAATACACCAGAAAAGCCACTGAAATGAATCAGGCATCACAGTTCCTTCCCCACACCGTGCTTGAGTTGCCTAGGCCTTTGCATCTTAGTCCAGACAGTGGCAACTCACAAGCCCCACAAATGCAGAGGGTTAGGCCCAAACTATTAGGATGGGTCTGAGGTGGTGGTGGGGTGCTAGCACTGCACATTGGCCTCCATGACTCTGGGACCTTCCTGAAGCCTATCTCACCCTGAATAGTTTACCAACCAAGCCTACCTCCTGCTTCGCTTCCTTGCTGGAGGCCCTCACATACCCTCCAACATTTCTCTGATGAAAATTGGGACGTCCTATTCCATCATCATTTTACTATTTATACCCCCATCCCTCTGACTGAATTACCCCAGCCATTCTGTGTGGCTTCCAACATATATAAAAACATAATGCAACATTAGATTTTTAAAAACTTCCCTATACAGGACTGCCTTCTGATGGCTCTGGTGTTGGATAACTCCATACCCTCCAACATTTTGCTAATGAAAAAAGAGACACCCTACCATACCCTCCAGAATTTTTCTGATGAAAATAAGGACATCCTAAGGAAAAGTGGGACATTATGAGATCAAATCAGAAACCGGGGTGGCCTCTGTAAATCCGGGACTGTCCCTGGAAAATAGGGACACAGGGACAAATGTATTATCACTCTTATTGGGCAAGCTGTAGAAATGATAAAATGGGAATGAGATTTTGGGGATAAATTATCATGGGCCTAGGAGGGAGACCTAAGCAAAAAGCCAGGGGGTGGGGAGGAAAGAGAAATCAAATGGGTGTTAAATGGATGCCCCAGGAGTCTCACCCAGAATGGTTGCCCTGGAATAAGAACCACAAAGATCAGCAGCAGCAACAGGAGCAGCAGGGATGTCATGGCGGCATCTAGGGAAGGACAAAATTGTGATCTTTGTTCCTTTGCTTCAGGCAAAGCAAACAGCCCCAGATCGATGCAGCTCAAAGCAAAGGTCTTTGGGTGGGATTTAGTCAGCAGCGTAGGGATTGTAGCATGGAAACAAACACTAGACTAGACTAGACTAGACTAAAATAGAAGGATAGGGCTGGGAGCCACAAAATTAAAAAATGGTTTGACTCCCCCCAACGGACCCATGTGTCTGTTTTCTGTGTCCACATCTCTTCAGCCAGCACAAAAACCAGATGTCAAGTATGGTGAGAATATTAATTGATTGCCTTTTTTTCTAGGGGTGGGGTGGAGAAAAACATACTATTGCAAAGGAAAGCTTGCAAGTGGGTCTGCTGAAATTTCAGTTACTGAAGGGGACATCACTGTGGAAGTTACATTGGCCAAAGATTTTATCTGGCTCACTCTCTCCTTGGCCTTTACCCCATCTAGCCATATCATGCCTGAATGTGTTTCCTCCTCTGTGGCTAATTAGTTTAGTAGATTTATATATCACTTCACAGAACCAGAAGGAATCCCAAAGCGGTTTACAAGAACAATTAAATACAAAAGTACCATATATAATAGAATATCTATTAAAAGAAGAGCAGTACCAGTTGGTGGTGTTGCATCAGGAAGGCAAAGAGGAATGGCCCTGAACCCATTAAAAGAGCATTTGGGGACATTCTTCAGTTCTTATTAAACCCCCACTTGAACAGCAAGAGCCTCTCTCTCTTGCAATCTTTGCACCTCTACAGATCTCTCCAAAGTAACACATGCAGGGCTTGTTGGTGAGAACTGAGCATTATTGAGGATACTAGAGGTTGATTGGCCTTTTCATATAAAAGATGCTCAATAGCTACTTGTTTGTTGTGGTGATCTTTCATTCACATCATGCTTTTGTAGGGACAGTGAGCATTTTGTGGGGAGTGGGGCACATTTGGGGGGAAAGAACAGGAACTCGCCATACTTCCCCATCTTCCAAGCATAATGGGCTTTTAGCTACCTTTCAGACTTGATGGGCCTTTAATACAAAATAAGCAGTGCAATGAGAACAGGTCTGACAGGTTCACTCTGGCTGCAGCTGTTTTGGATACAAACAGTGGTGCTGCAATCAGTTAGCAAGGGCTCCAGCCTCTGAGCTCTTTCCACTAAACATCACAGATGCCTTGTTTGCAGCAGCAACATCTTCCCACTGGGGTCTTGCTCTCAGCTGATCGCCTGGTTTTGTAACTTAGCAAAACAGCCAGCTTCATCCAGCATATTTCAAGGGTATATAGTCAGGAACATGTGATCCTTTGATCCTTCCTTTTGCCCTGCTCATGCAAAATCTGTAGTGACTCGAAAGCTGTGAGCTTTCTGTGGGTGATTCTTCATTATTTACTCAATCTGGCTGGAGCTGCATATTTGTTTTGAAAGTACCCAGTCCCTGGGGATGAGGGGATGCTTAGCGATAACCTTATAAAAGCATACAGAACTATCCATTAAACTCACTGAGGTTTACTTCTAAGTAGACATACATAGGGACACCACCATCTATTGTATAGCCGTCTATCATGGAGCGTGCAAGGGTGCAGGAACCTCCTTAGAGCATCACAGCTACTAAACATGGGATGAATCACCCTCATGGACTGCACAGAATGGGATGCAAGCTTTTTTTTTTAAAAAAAAAGTTTAAATTATATGGCATGTTTCCATTGCTGTGTAGGAGTTTATTGTCTTTAATTTTTCTTGTTCAGTGGTTCCCATACTTTTCTCTTCCTCCAATGGGCCACTTAGAAATTGCTGAGGTTCTGGGCAGTCCACTTAATTATTTTTCTGCCTACTGAAGCAATTGTAATTCTGTATTTATCTAACAGTGGAATTTACTTCTCAGTAATTGCACACAGGATCTTAATTGCACATAGGATTTGCAGGTATACCTGTTCAGAACTGTAGCCTTTGAGATGTTATGTATGGAAAGGTGAGAATGAATGAATGAATGAAAGACAGACTATTTTGTGTGCAAAACAAGAAGAGGGCACATGCAAAAGTGGAAGTGGTAGTATGCAGGTTCAAAGTAAGGGTGTGTCTTTGGGGCTCCTGTTGGTATCATTATCATCTCCCCACTTTCCGAAGTAGTGAGAAGCCCCCAGAACCACGCAGAAAGCACTGGAATCTTTTATTGTCGTTGTAATATTTGCTTTATTTACTAATACAAAAGTGGCGCATATGTGGAGACAAACAGGCACTCACATAAGGAAGAAGTTTCCCTATCCACATCAGAGAGTTTCTGGTGTTTGCCAGGCCACCACTCCCTCTGTCTCCCCAGCTTCAAATCTGCTGTTTCTCATACTTACACAAAATCTGCCAACCCCTCCTCATAACAGACCTGCAGGTGAACTGTTGATTCAAGAAACATCCAGTCATCAGGTTCATTTGCTCAAAGCCCAATTCCTACCCCGATGGTACAATCTTAAAACCGTCTACCAAAAACTAAGTCTATTAATTTCAATGGGGCTTACTCTTCAGTGAATACAGGATCACAGCCTAAGTAACTTTTGGCAAAACAAAGTGCTGTAGATCCATTCACAGTAATCACAGAGAAAACTTAGAAGTTTTCTAACTTAACACAGTCAGGACAAACCCTATAGGTTGCAGAGGTGGACAATTCCATTTGGGCCAGGTATACCACAGTGGTTTCTGAGAGCCAAGCTGTTGCTACTTGTTTACAGCGTTTCAAGGAAAGCTGGGAACCATGGGGTGAGTGACTTCCTATGGCTCCCAGCTTCTTTGAATGTACCACATATGTACAGCAGTGCCCAGGGATTAAGGTTTGCACTAAGGTTCTTCATGTCCCAGTGGACAATCCAGCAAATTGTACCTCAATATAATTTCCAGACCAGCCTCGGAAGGGCTTACCTATTTCTACCTCAGGTCCTCCTGATTTTGAGCAGGAATTTATTCCGCTTAGCCAAACAAATATTGCAAGGACCTGATGAACTCCATTACATGCTGTTTCATCTGAAGGCAGCCCTGTTTAGGGAAGTTATTGATGTCTGATGTTTTATCATGTTTTTAATATTCTGTTAGGAGCCGCCCAGAGTGGGCAGGGTATAAGTAATAAATATTATTATTATTACATTATTATTATTATTATTATTATTATTATTATTATTATTATTTCCCTTGATTTCGGATTCCTGCCTGCCAAACACCTCTTTTACCCTTTATCTCTTCAACAAGCACACTTCTGCGTTGCTTCCCAAATCACACCGCAGTCTGGGCTCCCAGTCTGCTTGCACTTCTTTCTAGAGCTGTTCCTGCTTCCATTGCCTTTGGATTGTCTCTCTGGCTACAAACCTGATTCAGTCTTTGAACTATGCTAATATTCTAACTCATTCCCCCATAACTTGGCTTGGAACAGCCACATCCAAATTACAGGCATACCATCTGCCACTGAACCCCCCCCCCCAAAAAAAAAAACCCAACCAGCTTAGGGTGTCTTGTCATTAAGATTATTCTATCCTTTTGCCTTATTCAAACCAGGAGGCCATTCTATTAGTTGATGTTCTTCAAAAGGCAATGGGCAATATCATCCGATGGTGCTGGTGTTGAGCACTCCACAAGAAATTGGACAATGCTGTGGATCCTAGGTAGGACCTCCAGCTAGCTCATGCTCCTGAGGCCCTCTACCGCAAGATTGCCTGAATCCACGAGGTTCTGTCTGCTTGCGCCACAGCAGGGCAGCCTCCAGTTGACAGGCTTCATGTTGAAGTAGTAAACGAGAGGGTCAAGAGCACTGTTGATGCTAGCCAGGGCCATGGCAGCCCGCTGGGCTGAACAAGTGAAGCGCAGCAGCTGCGGAGCAGGCAGAACCCCAATCCGGCCCAGTGTGTGCAGAATGTGGATGATATGGAAGGGCAGGAAGCAGACGGTGAGCAGGGCGGTCACCATCAGGAGGGTATGCAGCGGGTTCCTCCGCAGCAAAGAACCTTGGGCTGAGCCACGTCTCAGGTTCACGATGCGCCGGGCAATCACGACGGAGCAGATGACGATGGTGAGGAAAGGCAGGAAGAAGCCCAGCACTGAGGAGGCCAAAACCATGGCGGCCAGGCCTCCGCTCCAGACACGAGCTGGGAAGTGCTCCATGCAGGCTGTATTCCCGTTGGGGAAGCGACGGGTCACGGTGCTCTTGGAGAAGAGGGTCAGCAGCCCAATCCCTACCACGGACCAGATAGCCATAGAGATCAGCACACGGTAGAGGGGCCACCGCAGGCGCAGGTAGAGGATGGGGTGGATGACGGCCAGGTAGCGCTCCAGGCAAATGCAGGCCAGGAAAAGCGTACAGCTGAACATGTTGGCCAGAAAGAGGGCGTTGGTGGCCTTGCACAGGCCTTCGCCAAAGGGCCAGTCGTTGCGCCTGGCGTGGTACACAGCCTGTAATGGCAGCGACAGGGCAAACAGCAGGTCGATGACAATGAGGTTGTAGGTGAAAATCATGATCGGGGGTGCCTGGGCCCGGGTGGCCCAGCTGCTCCACAAGGCTACACCGTTGGAGGCCAAGCTCAGGGCGCAAACCAGGCTGTACGTGATGGGCAGGAGCAGGTGCTGGAACTGGGCTTCGGCAGCACACTGCAAAGAGGCTGAATGGTTAGGGAAGGCCTCACCTAGGGGGTTTGTGCCATTTGCCCACATCTGCAAAGTGAAGAGAAGATCCACGGGTCAGATTAATCCTGCATGTCTCAGCTATTCTTGGAACCCTTTCAGGAAGCCCCTAGGTTTACATCTTGGAGAACACTCAGACATGTGGCAGTGCTGTCCCAAGGGAAAGGTGATGGGATCAGCTATTTGATAAGGGCACCATTTGCCCCTGTGTGCAGCACTACACCCTCAATGACTGACATTCTAAGGAATCTGCACAGCCCAAGGATTCAAAAGGGAATCACCTGATCCATTGGGGGACTTAGATGTCCTCCTCAAGGATATCTTCTGGCTGCTCTCATCCTTAGCCTTCCATCTCATCCAGCAAACTATATTCCAGCCCTCCTTCCTACACAACCCATTGACATCCTACTTCTGGGTAGGTACTTTAGGCCTTTGCAGAGTTCAGTATCCCTTTGTGCTGAGTGCTAGGGAATCTTTTTTGCTGGTGCTATTGCTCCCATGCTGCTCATCAGCCCCAGGAACTCTGGCTCAATATATTTTGCTGCCTGGAGCAAAGGCCAAGAATATACACCCAATATTCCATGTTTGGAAGTCAGCTGGGCTAGTGATTAAGTCTTATTTCAGTACGGGCAATGGGTTAGTATCCTGCACTGTACTTGAGGGCAACAGGCTAGTTCTGGGGGCTCAGGACAGACCAAATGGCAAACACAGCTCCAACAGAAGGGTATGATCAGGAGGCTGAGGAGAAACAAATGTAGGGTGCCCCCCACTCCCTCCCAGTATTTGCCACCCAAAACACTTACCTCACTCCTCCTAATGGTAGGGCCGGTCCTGTTATTTGCTGTTCAGAACACCAAAAATCCAAATATGGCTAGCCCCAGAAATCCATGTCATTCATACCTTCTGTGTGTCAGACATCCAGAGACATGCTTGCTCCTCTGGTGGTTCTGTGGAACTTGAGAGAGATGCAGTTGAAATTGCTCAGGAAGGAAAGTGTGGGTGCCCCTATCAGCCTGTCCTTTTTTCCTGTTCTTGGCCTAGACTTGCACAGTTTAAGAATTAATTTTTATTTTGGGTGCCCATGGTTATGAGGCTCATGACGTCAGGGGTGGCAGTATGCTCCTGGTCTAGCCCTTGAATACTGTTGCCTCTGCTGTCTTAAGACTCAGCTTGGAGCCTTGGACCTTCATTTTTTAGAGTTCATTCTAATGTTCACACTCAGCTTCACCCATATTTACACAGAGTAAGGCCTCTGATCTTCTGGATTCAGCAAATTAGATCAGAAAGAATATCCACAAGACTGAGCAGTGTGCAAGATACTAGTGCAATGTTTGCATTTTGTTTGTTTTATTTATAAATTAAATTTATTGGTTGCTTTTTTATCAAAGTGACAGTATATGCATGGGTTCCTGTGCTGGCCAGTTGTGGGTGGGCTTTTTGAGGAAAGAATTGTGTAGTTAACAGGGCTGGCCCAAGACATTTTGGCACCTGAAGCAGAACCCAAAATGGCTCCCCTTCTCCCTGCCAGGGAAGAAGGGGTGTGGGAAGATCTACATCAGGAACAAGGGGGGAAGAAATATCAACATTGGGATTTGCTGCCCCAGTGAATCCTGCCGCCCAAAACAATCACCTCACATCACCTCATGGGTGGGCCTGCCCTGGTGGTTAGCTGTTCTGTTGAATTCTGTTCTTATAAAACCATGCTTGTACACATGACTTGGGTGTGTGACTTCTGGCTATGTTGAAGCCAAGTGACAAGTCCTGCTAGGCAAGTCCCTGGAAAAGCACCACTTCCCAGAGTGCTCTGCCCAGACCCTAGCATGCTATCAGTGTGACAAGCACTTCCGTAAGCAAGAGCATGGCCTCTTCACCCCTTTCCTGGCTGGCCCACATTTCCTCCAGCCCTCAGATCAGATACCAGAATGTATAATCAACGTGAGAATCTCTCAAGGAGGAGGGGAATGTGAGTCCAAGGCAAAAAGTCCCTTTTTGCTTCCTGCTCCACCCATGCTAACACCCATGCTAGAGAGAAATATAGTTTGGGTTCAGCACTGTAACATCGTTTTGGTTTCCCTAGTAGTATAATATACTTCATCATATTGCCTTGCCTCACCCTGTACTCCTGTTCAGTGATGCCTTTTGTTTAAGAATTAAAATAATCACATATCATCTTCCTTTTTGCCAGCACCTCTGTAAAAAAAGTTTTTATCTCTCAAGAGAAACCTTTGTCTGAAAAGGAAATACTTCCTGTTCCTGCCACATCAGCCCTTCTGCAAGGCCTCTGATAAGCCATGACCAATAATGCTGAGCATATAGTTAGCAAACAGCTGATCCCAGCTGCATACATGGGAACTAAACATAGAGAAGGCAGGAGGCTCTGGAGTTCCAAGAAAAGAATACGCCAAACACTTGGAGCAGCCTTTTTTGTTTTCCTGCAGTGCCACCTGCTGCTCTGGCTATGCCAGAGCATGAAACAACACCATAGTTCATTGACTTTTATCCCTGGGAAGTCTCATTCTCTGAAGCTCATGACTCTACATGGCGTGACCATGCAGATACTTGGATGCATCTCAGTCTTTAAAATAAGGTTACCAGATTATTTTTTTCAATTAATCCGGGGACACTTTTCAACTTCAGTAGATTTTGTATGGGGACTGATTTGTAAATCCGGGGACTGTCCCCGGGAAACAGGGATGTCTGTTAACCTTACTTTAAAAACATTGTGCAAGTAGCAGCTGTGGTTGAGAGAACCCATATTACAACAGTGGTGGTGGTATGCTTAGCCCTTTCCCATTGCACTATTGTGCTCCCTGCCCCCAAAGATAAATTTTCCTCCTAAAGTTGCTGTTTACTCAAGCAGGAAAAACATATTTGTACACCCCCCCTCCCTAAACTGGGGGTAAATAGCAGACCTAGAGGTCTGATTTTCATTGAAAAAAAGGGTTAACCCCACACCTCTGTCCTGAATCCAGATCCAACATATTCAGTTTTAAAATATGGAGAGTCGTTCACACATCTCCATTATCACATCTAGATTCATCTGGAGATATGAGACCAAGCCTACTGTTAAGGCTTTATGCAATTATAAGTGGGAATATAGGTATGTGCACCGATTCACCCAGTATAAAGCAGATGCGGGTAGCAAAACCACTTCCCACGTGTGGCCTGTTAACAACAGCCATGTCCCATATTTATACTTATGGCTTATCAACGTATACTTTTTGCCCTGTGCTTTCTAGGCACAGGTCTGCACTTTCCCAGTGTGTGTCCACACACTTTTTTCTCTTTTTTTGCCCTGGAAAACCCAATCTTTACCATTGTATTGGAGCAAATGGCAATTTGAGTTTTCTGCAGATTGCCATTTGTTCTGATTCAGTGGTAAAGAGCAGGTTTTCATGGGATGGGGAAAAGGGAGAAAAGGTGATACTGACCCGGAAAGCCTGGATATGTGCCTAGAAATGCTGAGCAAGGTAAGTGTGGATAAGCCCTAAGTTGCATCTCATGGCCAGGGCTCAGACGTGGAGTTCAGTGCTTTGCTTAACTGTCCAGTGAATTTACTGGACAGGTTTTTGCAGAGAATTATGGCCAAATGAGAGGAAACAAATGTGTGGTCCAATCCTAGTAGTGATGGATCAATTCAAATGACAATTGACTCATCCATTTCTTGCACTGCACGGGGTTGGACAACATGATCCTCAGGATCTCTTCCAACTCTACCATCCTAGAATTCTATGATTCTAATTACAAGTGTAGCCTGAGAATGCTTAGGAAAATCTCTCTTTCTCCAAGAGCTCACAATCAGTCTGCATATTGGTTTGTGTGTATTCGTGTGCTGATGCTCAAGTGTTGCAGTGAGGGCAGGGAAAGAAACATGTTTCCTAGGCAATTGTGCAAAGCCCCCTTCCATTCCACTTGCACTGTCACTTGTGCCATGATTGGCTGCTGGTACTTGCTACATGTCCATAGGCATGAGGATGCAGTGGATCCACAGGTGGCAGAGACGTGATTGGCAGCAGTGTCACCAGCCTTATGGGTAGTGGGTGCCACTGAGAAGTGGTTGCTGTGACACCATTCCTTTGCTGCACTTCTCCACGAGTTCTCTTCCCAACCAGAAGTGGAGCCAGAACTTATAGGCAAGGCGGGTTTCCAGAAGCACAGGAGTTATATGGGTGGGATACCTGATTTGAAATCCCTTGAGATCTGTACTGTGGGTGGGCTGTGACTAGAATAAATTGATGGCTATGGTGCACAGCTGTTGCAAGGAACTCCTGGCACACTCCAATTGCAATATGGCAATAACAAAAATACCGGACCGTACTGCAGATTGATGATATGGTAAGCCCCACCTTTCAGCCCCACCTTCACCTGCAAGGTGCACTTAAGTCAGAAAATCCAAGGACCGAGAATGAGCACACACAGCTTTGGCACTGTGTAAATTCCCCCCCCCCCAAAAAAAAACAACAACAGTGGAATACAAGTGTGCAATTGTGGCAATGATCTCGGAGCTGCAGTCAATCACTAACTGAACACAAGTCAGCAGAGGGATGCAGCTGCAAAAATGGCTAATGTGCTTTTAGGCTGAATTGTTAGATCCATGGTTCCAAGTCATGGAGTGTAATAATTGCTCTTTAATCCTACACAGTTCAGATCTCATGAATCCAGTTGTAAATACACTTGAAGAAGGATACTGTAGACAAATTGGAACAGGTTCAGAGGAGGGTAATGGAGATGGTGAGGAATATGGAAAACAAGTCCTTTGAGAGGAGAAATGATTTGGTATGGCAAGCATAGGGAGGACATGCTGGCACTCTTCAAATACCCAAAGGGCTGCCGCATACAGGAGGGCAAAGTCTTGTTCTCTCCTGTTCCAGAAGGAATGACTAGATCTAATAGGCTTAAGTTACAAGAAGGTAGATTTCAGCTGAACATTAGGAGACACATATTGATGCTAATAACGGGTTTAATAACAGGCTCAATTACCTAGAGGGGTGAGGGCTCTTCTTCACTTGGAGGTCTTTAAGCAGGAGCTGGACAAAGATGCTCTAGCATGATTTTCTACCTCAATCAGAGATAGAGACTAAATGTCTACTTTACAAAGCCCCTTCCAACTCTTTATCATTCTATGATGCAAGATTTTGAAATTTGTCAGCTTGCTCTATGTATATTTAGCCTGGTAGAGAGGCCACTAAGAGGTCATATGATAGCCATCCTCAAACATCTCAAGGGCTGTCCTGTTTATTCCTGCTCCGGAGGCTAGGACCTGAACCAATGGATTCAAGTTACAAGAAAGGAGATTACACTAAACATCAGAAATAACTTTCTGATAGTAAGAGCTGTGGAACAGACTCCCAACTACAGGCGGTGGACTCTCCTTCCTTGGAGGTTCTAAAGCAGAGATTGGATGGCCATCTGTCATGTATGATCTAGTTGAGATTCCTGCATTGCAGGGGATTGGACTAGATGACTCTCTGGGATTCCTTCCAACTCCACAGTTTGATTGTATGATCCCGCACTTGGTTGCATGTCACCTATACCAATTGGAATGCAAACCTTTTTATCTGTTTGTCTTGCTTTAAAAAAAACACGTTGGTAGATTTATTGTTAATTAGGCAAGTTTCCCCTCTCATCCAAATGGTAAGACTCAGAGGTCTGTTTCCACAACAATTGGACTTGTGATTTGCTTTTGTAAATGTAACATTTACATGATGCATGCCCTGCCCTTTGGGGCATAACAATTGCTCAAGTCCAGAACTCAGAAGCCAAAGTATTGTTTTGCAAATTACATACGCATTTTAAAGAAGTTCACGTCGGTTTCAGTCATCAAGGAACCTGTGCCAATCACCAGCACAGCAACTGCCTTATTGAGCAACTAGTCCTGGCAATACAGATTGCGCAGGCACATAAAACTCGTCACATGCTGATAAAATTATGATCAGAACACCCTTTTCAGGGACAAAGGAGCTTGCCTAGTAACATATTTCTGCATTATGCATTGGGTAAATTCACATTGTGATGGGAGCCCATTATTTCCCAAAACGTCTGTGGCAACTGCCTACTTAAAATATGTCCCACTGAATTCAGTTGAATACAACAGAGAAGTTAATGATGTGGGATTAGAATGGACTTGCCTGCTCTTGATGTGGGGCAGTGGTTTTTGTGTGTGTTACATTTTCCCTTTTTATCTTGAGGGTACTTCTCGTTCTGAGTTTGCTCCTGGATACCCAGGTGGAGACCCAGTTTCCTACTTATGTACTTGTATTTCTTGTACACACACATTACATTTTTGCATATGTAAAATGTTTTTCATCTGTCAAAATCAATGTATGAATCAGCCCTCATGCTGAAAGGTCTGTTCAATGCAAGGTCAATGGAATCCCAGAACTCCTTATGTCTCTATCCACATCATTCAACCATCTGTGATCATTCTTCCTTTCCTTCACCTTTTCATCATGCCCTGATTCTTCCTTTTTGTTGTTGTTTAGTCGTTTAGTTGTGTCCAACTCTTCATGACCCCATGGACTTGAGCATGCCAGGCACTTCTGTCTTCCACTGCCTCCCACAGTTCGGTCAAACTCATGCTGGTAGCTTCTAGAACACTGTCCAACCATCTCGTCCTCTGTCGTCTCCTTCGTCTTGTGCCCTCAATCTTTCCCAACATCAAGGTCTTTTCCAGGGAGTCTTCTCTTCTCATGAGGTGGCCAAAGTATTGGAGCCTCAGCTTCACAATCTGTCCTTCCACTGAGCACTCAGGGCTGATTTCAGGGGACTCTCATTTAGTGAAAGCTTCTCCAATTCCTGAATTTTTACCCACAGGATTTCTGGCATCCTCATCTCTTGCCATTATATATGTCAAGTCAGAAAGTGTTCACCTGTAGGTGATTTATGTATTAGCATTCCACACTAACACTTTCTTCATCCACATGCCAACTGTTAGCTGTCCCTACAATTCACAGACAACTCAGAACGAAAGCTCACTAAATTCAATAGGGTTTACTCCCAGGTAAGCAGGTGTAGGACTGCAGCCTCCATAAGTCAACTGAACCCCAGAATGTGTCCTAGCCCTCACTGCTGGATGAAGAGTTCCCATATTGGTTTCTGCCAAAGGTTTTAATGCATAATTCAGAACTGTTCATGGGCAAGGTTACACAGTGCAGCAAGTATATAAGAGGCATAAATACATGGCTAAGCACAAAATAAGAAGTTGATCCAACAAAAGCTATGCCCTCTGGGCCTCCTTTTTGAAGAGTGGAGTGGGCACAGCATTAGTGTGGCAATTGGCTGGAGTTCTGGGACTGGGCAAAAAATAATGGGCAGTCCTTCAGGAGGGTTGTGAGGTCTGTTCACAAAAACTCTGAGAGGTAGGTTGAGAGGCAGCCACTGGCCCAACTTCACCCAAGTTCATGGCTGCGTAGGGATTTGAACACTGATCTCCCAGGTTCTTGTTTGACACTTTACCCACTACACCACACTGGATCTCGTTTACTTTACTTTTTATTTTTTGTTAATGTATTCTGTTTTACTATGATGGCATGGTGAAGTATTATCTAAATAATTAAATTAAATAGCCTGCCCTGTGAGAATGCTAATGCCTAGCTATAATGAGGACTAGTTAATGAAGATTGGTTTAGAGTTCAAGGAGGTGTGAGAGATAGTTTTTCCATTCCTTCTCTTTGGAAGACTTAAATACACATCCATTCTGGTTTAAGTAATTCTCACTGGATTCAATGAGGCTTTTACTTCCAAGGAACGTATAAAGCATCGGGCCGTTCCTGGCCTACCTATACGTTTCACCTGCAACCTTATTCCTAACGGCAACCCAAAGGAGCCCATCCTTGTTCCTCTGCACTCTGCACGCTCACCACATGTAGGACTTCACGCCCTCCGAAAGCGCCCGTGGCACCTCCCACCATAACTGACGAACAGCTTCTCGCCCAATCACACATTTGCACGGGCAACGCTTCCAGCCGAGGGAGGGCGGGCGAGCGCGTGGAGCCGAGCGCCCCACACGAGCCCGTCCAATTCCTCCCTGCAAGCGACCCGATTGGCCGCTCCTTTTTTCAAGACTCCCCCCGCCCCCGCGCCACACCCCACCTCCAAAAAGGCCGTTGGAGCCAATCGCCCCGCGAGGGAGGGTCTCCGCGCTCCCGGCCCGCCCCTCCTGCCCCTCCAATGAAAAAGAAGGGCAGAGAGGAGGCGGAGGGGGGCCCGCCCGGCCAACCGGGAGCCGATGCGGGCCGTGCTGGAGCGGGGATTGGCCGGGGCCTGCAGGCAGTGGGCGGAGCTATGCTGGAGGTAGGCGTTGGAGGTTGCTGAGGTGCCGGACCCAGCGGGCGGAGCGAGGGGTGGGAACGGGGGGGATCCGAGCCTGAGTGGTAAGAGGTGACGGCGGCGGCGGCGGCAGCAGCAGGAGCGGCTGAGGCGCCGCGGGCGGGCCCCGATGGAGCTCGAGAATATCGTGGCCAATACGGTGCTGCTCAAGGCGCGAGAGGGTGAGGCGCCGGCCTGGGGTCGCAGGGGGCGAGCGCGTGAGGGAAACTGAGGGAAGAAGGAACCCAGGAAGCCCCCCGGTGCCATTGGGCGAGCGAGGGCATGGCGGCGCCCTCCCGGCCCGGGCATCTCCCCTCCTGCTTGGGGTCACCCCTTTCGCACGAGCAGCCGAGCTGCGGCGCCTGAGGCAGCGAGAGAGGTTCGCGGGCTGGGCGAGGCGAGAAGCGCGCTGCCCTTGCTGAAAGAGAGCCCTTCGGAGCCCGGCGCTGAGTGCCCGCCCGGCAGCGGTGGGGTGGGGATGGGTGGCCGCTGTCAAAGGCGCGGGAGGGAGGCGGAGAGGCGGCGTTGCGTGTTCTGACCCGGCCCGCCGGCTCTTTCTCCTTCTTCTTCCTCCCCCCGCCACCCCACCCCTCTTTCCTCCCTCCCTGTGTGCTGGTGGGGGGGGTGTATATCCGAAAGTAGAAAAACTGCGGAGCTTTGGAGTTAAGGACCAGCCAGCACATGCTTATAGAGGCCTCACAAAAGACCGAGGAACGTAGTGACGTGGGTTGTGGCCGAACGATGCTTTCTGCAGACACGGTTCGTTGCTTTTATCTGGCAGCTTCCTCTTGATAAAGGCTTTGAACTGTTCTTGTTCTCCGGAACCGATGTAGAGATCAGTGAAAGTTTGCACTCTTCTCCAAAAACGCTCATAAGAAGCACTCGCCCAAATATAGGGCTGCCATCTCACCTCCCTAGACTGAGAGGAGCTGATAAATTGACAAGATTTGGAAGTCTTCAGGATTCTGGATGCTAGTAGAGTCAGAGGCATGCTACGCATGGTACTACTTAACTCTAGGTGGAGCATCAGAAGTTGTTGGGTTTTTAAAAAATATTGTAGTAGTAGTGCGTCTCTTGAATGGATTGTTCTCACAGGAACAATGTTCTCTTGCCATAGAGCAGCAGAGATGTTCTAGAATTGGCTTCTGACTTGGCATATGTGCATGAGATTCCATAAGGGACTGCTGCATTAAAAAAACACAGGTCTGAGTGCTGGAATCTTCCCCCGCTTTCTTTAGCAGACTTTGGCAATGCTTTTTATTGGGATACTCTGCTACCAGATATTTTCCTCTGTGTCAAAATTGTAAGCCTTAAATTTAAGGGAACAATTTGGCTTTGTAGTAGTGAGTCATTTTTGTGTATAACCAGACACAGGCTTATATTTAAGAGTCTGAAAAACAGAGGGTTCACAGCTCACTAATGAGGTAATGTAAAATGTGAAAGCAACTTTTATCAGGGTCTTTCTTTTGATCATCTGCACATGGAGAAGAAAATGAATGAGGAAGAAGATGAAGCAACCTTTTCCCTTACTGCAGAATACATTCTTTCCACAGCCTTAGATACCATCCTGGAGCAGAAGTGTCAGTTTAGTTTGCTCCTCAACTCTGATTTCTTTACTCTTGTTTCCACTATTTTATTTAGAAAAGTTGCAGATCTTAGCAAGTAGAACCACACTTGACAATTTCCAGAGGGACAACCACCTGTTGCAACAAAAAAATAAAGTATTGTAGCACCTTAAAAACCACGTGTTATGGCATAAGCTTCTGTGGACTATATTCTAGTCCCCAAAAGCTTGTTCCATAGTAAAAATGATAGTCTTTAAGGCAGCTTTCCCAACTTTGGGTCTTCAGATGTTGTTGGACTACAGCTTTCATAATCTGTGACTATTGGCTATACTGGCTGAGGGTGAAGGGAGCTGTAGATCAACAGGATCTGGGGACTCACAGGGGTGGCGCTGTGGTCTAATCCACTGAGCCACTTGGGCTAAACAGCGTTTCTGTGCGCTGCTCTGGTTTTGGTGTTCTGTTGCGCCAGAAGCGGCTTAGTCATGCTGGCCACACGACCCAGAAAAACTGCAGACAAATGCCAGCTCCCATGGCCCGTAAAGCGAGATGAGCGCCTCAACCCCAGAGTCGCCTGCGACTGGACTTAACTGTCAGGGGTCCTTTACCTTTACAGCAGGACTTGGTAGAACTGTCTTTGTAGCTGCATATGAATCTCTATAGAGCCACTTATTTTGAATTACAGTGGTACCTCGGGTTAAGAATTAATTCGTTTTGGAGGTCCATTCTTAACCTGAAACTGTTCTTAACCTGAGGTACCACTTTGGCTAATGGGGCCTCCCACTGCCGCCGCACGATTTCTGTTCTCATCCTGAAGCAAAGTTCTTAACCTGAGGTACTATTTCTGGGTTAGCGGAGTCTAACCTGAAGCGTCTGTAACCCGAGGTACCATTGTATATGTCCTCTTTTTGCTAGTCAGTAAGAAGGGGCGTGAGAATACTGAAGTCACACCACCTGAATGTGGAAGTCCTATCCCCCTCTGGTTTAGTTCTTGAGACTTCCAAGCACTTATGTCTTGTAAATGAAAACTGGGTGCCTTCAGTTGCTCAGTTCTCAACTCAGAACCAAATTCTGTGTAATGTTATGGCAGCACAGTAGATTATACCTACCCCATAGTTTTCAATTAGCCTACTTCACAGTATGCTATAAACACACTGCCTAATTAATATCTTCATTCCAGCCAGACGATACTCAGCCTTAATGCAAAATTATTGCTAGCTGAGGTTGTGTTGCTGAAGGTTTTGGCTGCCTAAGTTGTCCTGGCATTTATTTCACTCTAAAGACAGTGAATATTAAAACCATCACCGTCCATTCTTAGCTTGCCACCCTAGCTTTTTCAGCCATACATGCCATTCTCCTAAAAGCTTTTTCATTATACAGGTATATACCGTACATCCCCACACCAGACATCTAAATGCATACAGTGGTACCTCACAAGACGAATGCGTCGCAAGACGAAAGAGTTTTCCATTTTTTGAGTTGTTCTGCAAGACGAATTTCCCTATGGGTTTTGTCTTGCGAGGCACCACTGTAATTTGTGTGAAATGAAAGTAAATCGACCAAACTGTCGTGCGAGTCTTAAATGTAGAACGTTTTATAGTGGAAGTGGCCCAAGCATGAAAGAGCTACAACATAATGCTAATCAAAAGAGATTTTAAGAGCTTTGTACTCTCTGGCAATGAATCTGGGTTCCTTTCATCCAGAGAAACAGGTGTTTCTTGATCATTTGGTAACTTCAACAGACAGAAGCTCTATAAACTTAGAATTTCTAAAAACTGGTCTTGTTAAAGGCCTTGTTAAAAAAAGAAACAAACCCTAAACCTTAGAATTACAGCAAATGTACGTTCCATCGGTAGGCAAACTAAGGCCCAGGGGCTGGATCCGGCCCAGTCGCCTTCTAAATCTGGCCCATGAACGGTCCGTGAATCAGCGTGTTTTTACATGAGTAGAATGTGTGCTTTTATTTAAAATGCATCTCTGAGTTAATTTTGGGGCATAGGAATTCATTCATTTTTGCCCCAAAATATAGTCTGCCCCCCTAAGGTCTGAGGGACAGTGGACTGGCACCCTACTGAAAAAGTTTGCTGATCCCTGGTATATTCAAAGTAGTTAATTCACAGGGTTTTGCACTGCCATGGATTAAAGCATTCATATACTGAATCATGGGAAGCCAAGAGTAAGAATATGGTGAAAGATTAAAATTGGAGTTCTTGATTTATACGAAGTTTTATGAAGTAGGTTGTGAAGCAAAAATAACATTGGCAGCTTCTTTCTCTCATCAGATTGGGATGAGAGAATTAAGGAATTTTTTTTATGAGAAATAAAAATTGAGTTCAGCATTGATAAACGTAAGGCTGTATGAAATCTGTATATGATACTGAGGCCTAAGTATTCCTTGCCATGAATTACTGACCTTTGTTTTTAAGAGAAGCTGCCAGGCCATTAGGCCTGAAAGGCTTTCTGGCAAGAGTTTAGGGTTCCCCATCGCTTCTTCTATTCAGTTTTTGTCCAAATGGAATTGAGTCCAATTTAAATATCCATTAAATGTTTCACATTTGGCTGGGCAATAGAAGATGACCAGACATTTCTGTATTGTACATGGGCTCTAAGGTCCTGAAGACATCTGCTTTAACTCTTAAAAGTAAGTTTCTATATACCTTGAAAATTTAATGGCATTAGGTCTTCAGTGTGCGAACAATAAGATATACAATTTTAGATCTTGTGAATTGGGTCTCTCTGAATCCATATAATAAGTGATGGGTTTGCTCATAATTGTGAACATATGAAGCTAAGCAGGCTGGAGTTCTTGATCGTGCTAGGTGGCTGAAAAGCTTAGCTTGTGTAAAACTTCAATTCTCTCCCTCCCCCTGACCTTTTAGCTTGTCAGGAATTATTTCTTGGGTATACAGCCTCAAGGAAGGTGAGCCTGTGAAGACTAAAATCAATAAGAAAAGTCATTTGATTTTAAGTAGGCATATAAAAGTTTGCCATGTATAGATTGTTGTTCTATCTCATCGAAGGAAATGTAACTACTCAGAAATGGCTATGGTAGCATTTGAGAAGTTGCTTTATATACAATAGCCATAAGAACTACCATTTCCATGAATTTTTAATGCACTGTTTTGTAATTGAGTTTAAGTTATGTAAATTAGATGAAGCCGTTGAGCTCATTGTACATTTCCAACATGCCCTCTTAAAGCCAAATGTGACAATTTTTCTATATAGAAAACACTTCTGTTCAGGAAAACAGAAAGGAAAGTGCCTGTACACATTCAAGATGATGATGATGATTAACCTAGCACCATATGAACACTTCACAAAAAATAGATAACAGGTCCCTAGTTGGGCTTACAATCTAAAATAAACATAGGGAAGCAATGGAGGAAGGGAAATGGAGGCATGGGTAGATGAGATCTGCTACAGAAGATGTGCTACACATGCATTTATTAGCACGCAAATATTTCAGTACATGCACTGAAACCCACTTAGCAGCTTGTGTACAAAAAGATATACACTTGGTTGTTTGCGTGGTCTTACATAGGAGTACTGTGACTAGGAACTATTCATTTGAAATAGCCTTTGATGCTGAACAAGTTGCCCAATCTTCCTTTGTTCAGAGCTACTTACAGGAGAAGCAGCACCTCACACCACAGTATATTGCCTCTTCATGTACTTCTAGCCTTGGCTTATTCCAAACTGAAATGTTCTGCAACTCAAATGTTGTGAACTGCCCTGAAATCCACGGGTATAGCAGAATACAAATTTAATAAATAACAATAATAATTATTACTGCTTGCTAAAACAACTATATTCTGGTTCAGGCTGCAGGCTCACTGCTGACTTATGGGGCTGTGACTTATGCCTCACTAACAGATTCTCATACTTTTTAGGGCAACCCTCTTATGGTAATAACAGCAGAATTAGGAGGGAACTGAATATATTATTCACTTAAATTGTACAGATCCCTATGAGATGGTAAGCTTAAGTGCAGGGCTGTATGTACTGTCATGTAAATGAACATACTGTTCTAAGCTAGCCAAAAAACTATACCAAGAAAATTCTGACTTCAACAACCTATGTCAGTAATGTATGTTTACTGATGCTACATCATTTTGCTTCTGCTAGTCAAAGGAAGAAGCAACCAGATATGACACCGAGGCAGCCCCCATGAGCAACTGGAAATCCTGCTAAGCCGCTTCTGGTTTAAAAATGACATAAAACCTTGGAAGCCAGTCTTAAACCATAAGGAATAATTCAGCATCTAACCATTTCTTTTATTTATATTTGAAATGCTGAAATTCTTAGGAGGATGAATTGTATACATAGTGGATCCCATGTTCAAATACTTGTGAAAGGGGCTGGCTATATTTACTGGTGATAAAGGAGAAGAGAAGATTCAGGAGAAGATATTGTACTCCCTCTGCCTTTTCTCTTTAAAAATGCTTTTGCTGCAGTAGCGCTGACCAGCAGAGATAAAATTGCATGGAGTGGTGGTTGAGATACTGTTTTATTTCTTTCCCTTTGTACTGAGTTGTAATTGGGGGGGGGGGGGGTGGACTTTCAGCTCTGGCCTTGTTGAGAGGTGAAGCTGGGGACTTTTTTTTTGCAGCAGAGATCTCTCAATGCCCCACCTACCTTCCTTCAGTGAGAAAGTATTGTGCAGCCCACTGCCTTGATTCACTTCCTTCCTAGATTTGTACAGTCAATAATATGGCACAACTCTTAGCTTCTTTTAGGCAATGCATCTTTTCTTATGGGGAGTAGGGGGCATAGACAAGAATTGCTATGGACCATGCATGTGTGTTCTTTCTGCCCCTATCTTCCCCACAGCAGAATGCCAATGTAAAATATTTTAGAGTAGAACTTGTCTCAAAGCCACTGTCCCTTCTGTCTTAAATGATATGCCTAATGGACAGCACTCAGGCAATTATTTCCATATAATAATGTTATGTTGGAGCCATGTTTCTTAGAAGTGCTTATCACCTCCCATTCAGCCAGTTTCTGTTGATTATAATGGAGCTGTAGTGAATATAGCCTTTATTTAATAAGTTGACTGAGGGTGGGTAACCTCAGACCCAGGTGCCAAAAGTTGCCCTCAGACCTCTATCTAGCCTTCAGGTCTGGGCCAATGCAGTGCCTCCTCCCCAGGTCACACCCCTCACTGGCCTTGCACTTCATCTTCCTATAGTGGTTTTGTGTCCTTGAACTGCAACAATACCTCTTGCTTGCTTGCTTGCTTGCTTGCTTGGATGGAGAGGGTTGTTTGTCTGACCATAGTTGCCATTCGCCACACAGGTAGGTGTCCCTTGCATTGAAAAACACCCCCTCCCCCAGTCTAGGCTATCAAGAATTCCATTCAGACGAATACAGGTCCCCCCCCCCTTACATAGGGGTTACGTAGGGGTTACGCACATAAGCATGAAAATACAGATTACTGACCCTTTAGCAGGCTAGTAACCCCTGTGGGCTGGTACAGTACCAAGATGTAGTAGGCACTATATTATATGCAGCTGGCTACTTCCCCTACCCTTATTTGAATAGTCTGTTGTAGTGGCAGTAAGTAGACACAATAAACCAGGCTGGCAACTTGTAGTTTAACCATGTTGCTGAGGGCTGGCTTGTTTTAGTTGTACTGCTGACAGGTATGTATAGATTGAACAGCTTAGCAAACTTCAGTCCTGCTCATATATGAGCAGTAATTGTAGTAAGAAGTGTGAGTCAATGCTGGAATTGTATGTGGCAAATGCAGATTTAAATCTTTCTTCAGTTAGGAAGTTAATGGGTAGTCTGGCATGTCACTATTTCTAGTCCTCTAGACCCTTTGCTCTGCAGATTTTAGAACTATGCTTGTCCAATTCAGTTTTGTTAGTGTGGGAAAGAGACCTAAGTAGTCTCATGCAGTCTGGAAGTCTTTGCTCAGGGCTGTTAAAAAGGCCTAATTATGCGACCTTGCTGGGTGGGAAGGAGGTGGCTTCCTCGTAGGCTCTCTTATTCTTCTGATGGTATGTGGTGTGTATAGAAGTAGGTGGTATGTATAGAACAAGCAGTATTTTCAATCCTTAAATCTTATCATGCACAATAGTGCCTGAAGGCAAGCTAGAAGGCCTGGGCAATTAGCCCTAATACCTCCTATTAGCATGGTAAAATCTGCAGTGCCAGTTAGCCTCCTTTGTTCAAAATGCTAATTAATTATCCCTTTATTCATTGGAAGAAAGAACTAAAGCGATAGATATCCTTATGCACTGTTTCAGACTGAAGTGGTTAACTTATGGCTAACCTTTGAATCAGTTTCAGCACTTAAGTTGAAATTTAGGAATGGCTGTGTCAATAAATTCTTCCTTCTTGGCAATTAGGTATATTTTAATTTAGTCAATTATGTAATAGGCTTATGTTACAAAATGAATATGGATTTTGAATTTGATGTTTATAATTTTGTAATTTTTTTCAGTTTTGGAATAAAGTTTTTTTTAAAAATTCTTCCTTCTTGGCATTTGGTTACTTGACTGTAATGCATACCTTTAACTGTGGTATGGAAGACACTCTGAACTATCATATTTCAGTGCATTGTATATCCAGCCAACTGAAGGTTAGTTACAGGGAGACAATCTGTGACCTTAACCAAGTTCTTAACCTGAATATTTGAACTTTTCTGAAATGGTGATGTGGACAGTGCTCAGAAAAGTCTTGGAGCAAATTTGGCCAATTATTTCCTGGCCACCTATAAAAGGAATTCTGATATGACTGAAATGTTAATTACAGAACATCAGAGGGTGAACATACCGATCAGCTTCTGTTCTTGGTTTTCCTGCTGATTCCCCCCCCCCCCCCCCAATTCTGTGTCATGCAGGTGGAGGAGGAAACCGAAAAGGCAAGAGTAAAAAATGGCGCCAAATGCTACAGTTCCCACACATCAGCCAATGTGAAGATCTTCGGCAGACTTTGGGTAAGGAGCATGCTTGCATTGGAGAGATGCTGTCTTCCCTGCTTTCCTGTGTGTGGAGTGGAAGTGGCTGGGTTACAAAGAAGCCTTGAGTGCTTGGCATAAGATCTTGTACATTCACCCTATGGTAAGCTATGCTTGTTCATATGATTGCCTGATGATGCAGGATTTTGTGGTGGTAGCATTGTCATTACCAAACACTCCTGTGCAATTATTTTGCCTTAGTATTGCATCACCATGACCCTCTGGCAGCATTGTCAGAGGTTCTAGTTCAGTAATAGAGCATCTACTTTATATGCATTAAGTCCCAGTCTTGGGTATCTGAACTGGGAACTGCCTCTGCTTGAGATGTTGTAGAGCAGCTGCTACTCAAGAGTAGGCAGTATTGGGCTAGATGGACCAGTGATCAGACTTGGTACAAGGCATCTTCATAAGTTCTCCCCGCGCTCGGCGCAACCTCTTGTAAAGTTTACCTGATCTCATTTTAAGCAGCTACTTTACTGCTCTCCTTAATTCCACTTGCTTTCCCCTGGGAACCAGTGATTTTATTCTAGCTGTGTCAAAATCCAAGCAGTCTCCTCTCCCACTTCTACTGGCTTAATCATTCCTGGGGCACTCCAGCCATGTCTTCCCTGATCCTTTTAAAGTGCTTATGAATTATTGGGGAAAACTGCATGTTAGTTTAGAACAGGGGTCAGCAACCTTTTTCAGCCATGTGCCGGTCCACCGTCCCTCAGACCATGTGGGGCGTACTATTTTTTTTGGGGGGGGGGGGGAAATGAACAAATTCCTATTCCCCACAAATAACCCAGAGATGCATTTTAAATAAAAGGGCACATTCTACTCATGTAAAAACACGCTGATTCCCGGACCATCCGTGGGCCGGATTGAGAAGGCGATTGGGCCACATCCAGCTCCCGGGCCTTAGGTTGCCTACCCCGGCTTTAGAGTCTGAATTCCTGCTCCAAGTTGGCCTGCTTGCTTCTTTTCTTCCACCTATTAACTGTACAGCTCTTCATCTCTAATTATAGTGAACAAAAAATGCGCATTGAGAAGGCTGTGAGCAGTTAGATGTGGTATAGGAAAACTTGAACTGTTGCCTGGCAAGTTGAAATCATGCAGCCTTCTAGCTTAAGCTTGGTTTCTGAATTGCAATTAAAGCAATTTCTTCTTAAATGCTAGCTGGGACCTCTTTCACTATCAGGATGCCAGCCCACAGACCTATCCAAGGGGAAAGTTGTTGACTTTCTCTGTAGAGCATCCCTTCAAATCAAGCCTGGGGCGCTTGCAACTCTCCAGATGTTTCTGCTCTTTAACTGTTGACCATGCTGACCAGGGCTAATGGAAGTTGGAGAGGCACATGTTCTCCAGACAGGCTTCAAATTATTGGTGACAAAGAAATTCTTGGGAGTGACAAAATTGTGAAAATAGCCCAAGGTGCAGAAAAGAATGCTGCACAGAGTTTCTTGTTACTGACAGGACTTGCTCAGCCTGGCTGCATTAGAAGCTCTTTGCTATCGGGTGTATGGTAGCTGTACAGATTTCCTTGCAGTTGACAACAGTGGTTCTTGTTCCCAAGATCATGTGCCTTGATACAGCAGTATCATTACTTATTTAAAAAGAGGCCTTTTATAGATGACTTGAATGCTACTCTAAATCAAGATTTATCTGTTAGATTTGGATTTCTTTTGGTGGTGATTATTTCTGGAAGCCCAGCCAGATGGGTGGGCTATAAATAAATTACAGTGGTGCCTCACAAGACGAAAAGAATCCGTTCCGCGAGTCTCTTCGTCTAGCGGTTTTTTCGTCTTGCGAAGCAAGCCCATTAGCGCTATTAGCGGCTTAGCGGCTTTTAGCGACTTAGTGGATAAGCGGCTTAGAAAAAGGGGGGGGGAGGGGGAAAAAGTTGGAAAAACTCGCAAGACATTTTCGTCTTGCGAAGCAAGCCCATAGGGAAATTCGTCTTGCGAAGCACCTCCAAAACGGAAAACCCTTTTGTCTAGCACTGTATTATTATTATTAATAATACCACTGTATTATTATTATTTTATTATGGACTAATGGTGTAAATTATTTTCTAGCACTATAGATTCTTTAAAGAAGAACTGGCAATTTGAATAGGTCTTACGTGGTACTGTTTTTTGTGGGGGTTTTTTGTAGAAGGATGTTCCTTAATTCTAATAAACATTGAATAGTAACATTGTTACTTTTCAAATTTATAACATCAGGTTATGGGTTTACCATAAAAGGTTACTGAGATGAGTGAGAGAAACTCATTCCATTAAAAACTCAATGATTTGCTTACACCCTGGTCATGCTGATTTCTGGGCTACTATTCATAAGACGCTGAATACTGATTTCTGGATCTTATTCAGACTATTGGCCCATCACACTCAGCATTGTCTAGACTACACAGACTTAGCAGCTCTTTGGGGTTTCACTTTCCCAACTCTGCCTGGAGATATCAGGGATTGAACCTGGAACCCCCTGCATGAAAAACATGTGCTTTACCGCTTCACTATGGTCCTTTCCCTGAAAGAGCTTAATGTGTCCCTTCAGATCAATGTCCTTTTCAGTTTCTCTCCCTGTATACTTCCCCTCCCCCTTGTTGATTCAAGCTGGACCATGTCAGGTTTTCCTTGTGTTGTCCACAATAATGCCCAGTTGTGAAGTGGTTTCACTTTAATATTCCATTTCCTTACAATGTTCATTATCTTGTGTTCGATTGAAGATAAAAATCACTGCTGGTTTTCTGCCAGTATTCTAGTGCTGACTCTTGAAACTTGCATTCTTCCTTTATAGCCTAGCCATTTGTCCACTTTGAACTCAGTTGGCCTGGCTTTGTTTGGATAACATTTTTCTCTTTCACTATCTTTGCTCTGGGAAAAGTCTGTTATTTCCCTGTCCTCCTTCTATCTCCTTATAGTGTCTAGTTTGCAGCTTGCCAGAACGTTCTTCTGTCATAGTTTGAACAAAATAACTTTGGACATGGTACATTGACTAGGGAGCTGCTGGTTGTCTGGTGTATTTTGTGTGTCTGTAGAAACTGGCTGTTCTTAGTAACTGTATGAAGAAGTCCTATTCCAGGGGAGTCTATGGCCCTCTAGATGCTATTAAACGATGGTTTCCATCAACCCTGGCCATTTGTGTTGCTGACTTGTGCTTCTGGGAGTTAAAGTACAATATTAAGGGACGCAGGTGGCGCTGTGGGTTAAAGCCTCAGCGCCTAGGACTTGCCGATCGAAGGGTCGGCGGTTCGAATCCCTGCGGCGGGGTGCGCTCCCGCTGCTCGGTCCCAGCGCCTGCCAACCTAGCAGTTCGAAAGCACCTCCAGGTGCAAGTAGATAAATAGGGACCGCTTACCAGCGGGAAGGTAAACGGCGTTTCCGTGTGCGGCTCTGGCTCGCCAGAGCAGCGATGTCACGCTGGCCACGTGACCCGGAAGTGTCTCCGGACAGCGCTGGCCCCTGGCCTCTTAAGTGAGATGGGAGCACAACCCCAGAGTCTGTCAAGACTGGCCCGTACGGGCAGGGGTACCTTTACCTTTATTAATTGGATGGTAGATTCTCCATCCCTGCCTATGGACTTTCTTTCCCTTTGAAAGAATGGGGGAAACTTGAGATTCCCTACTCTTTTATACTTCTTGTGTGTTAATTTCCTTTCCTCCCTCCCATTATGGAAACATTGGACCAGGTTGGTTTAACACAGAGCTGCCTGCCTAGAGCAAAGCTCTTGCCTCTATGTGGCCTGGGTAGAAAATATTTTTTCTGCAAAAAGTGTCCATTATCCAACAGAGCTATGAAGAATCCTCTAATCCTGCCAGGCTCTGACCCCTTCACCTTCCTTCATTCAATACACTCATTTCCTGCAAGAGAAGGAAATGGTGCAGTTTGCATATGGCCCCTTCCCCCCCTCTCCACACTTTCTGCATTGGCTTTGTTTTCTTCGACTGTATTCTTACATCAGGAAACCACAGCTTCCTTAGAGCAACTGCTGCACAGAAGAGAACACTTACAACATGCTCCGTAAGAGAGTTGGGGTGGGGTGATTTACAGAAGAACGGCTTCCTGGGAAGTGATGATTAAACTAATTCCACCACAGTGAGTGGGGCCGTGGGCATAGCCGGGGGGGGGCAGTGAGGGGCAGTTGCCCCCCATCAATAAAAATCAATAAAAATACATAGCTGAGGTTCTGCCCCCCTAACAAAAGGCCTGCCCCCCCGAAATCCTGGCTACACCTATGGGTGGAGCTACTAAGTACTGCCAGGTTCATTCAAAATATTGCCAGCTGTGGAAGATAAACAAACCCATAAACTGCAAGAAGCATCATCACAGTTCAGAGACATCAATCAGCCAGGCAAAAGCACTCCAGGACGGTGTGGAGCAGCGATGGGGAAGGGGCATGACACGGGGAGAATCTTGAGGGCAGGGTAGACGCTTGGTAGGCTGTATTGGCACCTGGGCTTGAGGTTCCTCACCTCCAACATAGGGATGGAAGCATAGCTGGCCTGTTTCTTTCTTGCAAAGTTACAAGTTCCTGGATTTCTGCACACGCCTCTTGATCTGAGCATGAATCTTGATTGGAAGGCGAATTGGGGGCCCTGGAAAGGGATCATTAGCTACACTAGTCAGCCTGTACCCCACAGCCATAACCTACCTCTCCATAACTATTGTGGTTTTTCTGTGTGCTTCAAGAAATTAATAATTAAAGGATTCTGCGAACCCAAAGCACTTGCCTACAGATGGAGACTGCCTACTGCTTCTCCGCATGATATTGCTGTTCTGGCCTCGCTGCCTTCTATTAGCCTCTGCTCATTAATTCTGCCATAGCTCTGCATCTTGTGTGAACTAATCATTCAGTTATACCTAATACAGCTGAATTAAGTTACCCTGAGGAGGCTGACCTGTTGCTTTGCTGTTGACGTCACTTCTCTAGCTTTGTCCCCTTCAGATTAGAAGACATGCCCAGATCAGGGGAAGAGGGCGGAATCCTTTTAACATGATTTAATAATGTTGTTCCTCCTGTGGTGAGAAAGAGAGAGTAAAATTGTTGATCATTGTCTTTCTGTATGAATAATTGAAAGCAATAAAATGTAAATTTCAAAAATAATGTCACTCCTCTTCTCCCTACTCCCTCCAATTATGTCAGCAATGTGAAGGAGAGGGAACAACACCTCTGGTATATAGACTTCAGGTTGAGAGCATAAAATCAAGCCATGAAAAATTAACCTAAATTTGGGGACTTGATATGTCTGACTTGTGGTTGTGCCAAGTAACTCCTCTGGTGGACAAGTTGACCTGTCTTTATTGTTATAGCCAAAATGGGGGGACACACACACCCTCATCCACTCAAACAAACCTATGATGCCCCAAAACGCAAAAACATGAAAAGAAGCAAGCCTTAAGCTGGCGCCTGATAAGATCTCCCCTCCTCTTCTGAACAAGTGTTAAATAGTCTGTACTTTGATTTAAAATACCAGCAGCACTTTCCTAGGGAGCAATGAGTTGTGGTGATTCTGTCACATAGAAAAAGAAAAAAAAGGTTTATTGATATCCTGCTAGAGAAGATATGCGTCCGTGGATGTTTCCATCCTGCTTCAAAGAGATTTAATATTCCCTTGTATAGTTGTGGGGAACCTGTGGCTCTCCAGATGTTGCTGGGCCACAACTTCCATAATTTCTGGTACTGGCCATGCTGGCTGTGGCGGATAGGGGTTTGGCGTCCGACATCATCAGGAGGGCGACAAGTTCCCCATTCCTGCCATACGAGTTACCAGATATATTGCTTGGAAATTCACTCTCTGCTCCATGATTCAGCTGTGGCCATGTAGGTTCCTAAACTTTCAGATAAACAGCTGAGTGACTTTGCAAAAATATTTCTGTGCAGTGGCCAGAAGGAAATGTCAGTTACTCAAGAGAGCACTTAAATTCTTGAAGATAAAGATTTAACATGAAGATCTTATGGCTGGGAATTAAAATGAGTCAGACACACAGGTTATCTGCTCCATTGAATAGCTTTCAGGACTTGGAATGGACCCTTCTCCTAATCTTGTTAGCCGCTCTGAGCCCGGCTTCGGCTGGGGAGGGCGGGATATAAATAAAATTTTTTATTATTATTATTATTATTATTATTATTATTATTATTATTATTATTATTATCTTTGATTGCTAAAGGGGTTGCTTCAGATCAAGTAAATTCTTTTGAAAATGGATTTAGTGTCCTCCTCTCTTAAGTGTTCCCTGATTGTGGTATGGGTTAGTAGCCGTTGACTAATGCTTCTTTTCTTTTCTTTCCAGAGCGGGACTACCACAGTTTGTGTGAGAAGCAGCCCATTGGCCGTTTGCTTTTCAGACTGTTTTGTGAAACACGGCTTGAGCTTATGCGCTGCGTCAAGTTCCTGGATGCTGTGGTAAGCACACCTATGTGAGAACCCCTTCCTGGGGGTTAAGCATGGGAGCTGATTAACTGTAAGTTTTGAAGGAAGGGATCCTGGCACGTGGCCTGTTGCAAATCCGAGTGTATGGAGGTGGTTTTATTCTTATCTCATTACTTTCACAGTACTCATATTCTGCTCATAGTGGAGTGTGGAATAGGTGGTGGTGGTTCTTGGACTATACAAGAATATGTGGTTGGTTTGCATCATTTCTGCATTTTTATTCTTGGGAGAGGTATGTAGAATAATTGAATACTGCTTTCTTATCATTCTTACATAGGCAGAGTATGAAGTAACCCCTGATGAAAAACTAAAAGAGTGTGGTCAGCTCCTGATTGAGACGTATTTGACCCCTAAGGTGAGATTTGCATTAGCTAAAAAGAGGGAAAGTTGCCTTAATGAGAGCTGCACTTGCCCTAGACTAAGCTGGGTCAAGGATATGCCTAAATATTACCAACAGGGAGTAAACATTGGTACCTAGGTCTGGCATTAGCTCCCAGCAGGTGTGGGGGGCCGAGGACCTCCTAGGACTTACACCAGGTTTAATTTTAAGTGCCTGGCACTCCAAGAGCTAATACCAAGAAGAAGAAGCATCCACCATGCCCCACAGGCTCTCCCCATAATAAAGCAATACTATGTCTGGAGCCAGAGGCATTTGGGAGGAAAAGTAGTAGTGGCAGCATCTGTCCAGCACTTGTCTTTTCACTGCCAGGTACTCGGAAGAAACAAATTACTTGTGCCAGCACTGCTGCCTCCCCAAAGTGCTAACCTGACCCCCAAGGAAGCTTGGCAATATTACAATCTTTTTAAATGTTAAGGGCCTGGTGATGAAGGAGAAGCACAAGGCCGGGCAGCTGCCATAGCCACACCATGCCACTTTCCCCTGGTGCTGTCCACCCCCGCCACTCTGTAAGCTCACGGGGGGTCACCCCAGGATGGTGCTTTGGAGGGGCCCAGAGGCACCTTGCCCAGGACCTCCTTCAAACCTGGTGCTGAATTTGACTCTACCAGTCCATTAGTAGTACCTTCTCCATGGTGATGCCCCCAATTTGGAACAGCTTCTTTCATGAGGGGCACTTGGTGCTAACTTCATTGACATTCCAGGGTCAGACTCTGGCCTTCCTGGTTTCTCCAGACATTTATGAATACTTAGTTGCTGCAATAATGAATATGTAATTATTGTGGTTGGATCTGATTATCTGTTCTCACTATTCATTGTTTTCTTGTATTGTTGGTTGGCTTAATAATGTTGTTACCTGCTCTGGGATTTATGGGAAGGGCAGGATATAAATTCATAGGTATTGAAAACAACAGAACTCTGATTTTCCTGTCTGATCCTGTCTATCCTCAGGGTGTGGATCATGTGCCTGAAGTGCCCTCAGAGCTAGTAAATCTGTGTTCTAAGCGACTGGAGCAGGAACCGGGTAAAGAGCTCTTTAAGGAATCTACCAAGTGAGTGGGGGGATTGGGAGGAATTTGTTTCATGATGTGCACATTTCCCAGGACAGTAGTCACTGATTATCTAGTAGGGGCTAACTTTGCATACAACCTGTTGCATCTGTAAGTGGGTTGTCACCAGCAAGCCTTGGAATTCATTGCTTGGAATTCATGTACTGTTTATTTCCCTGCTGTAGGAGAGCCAGTGGGTGCCATGTTGTGTATAGGTGGCTTATAAGGCTTAATAAATATTAATATTTGAGTTGCTAGATGGCTTACGCTGCTCTTGATGGTGAACGGAAAAGGAGTCACCCCAGCCTGTGATGCTCCTTTTGGCTTGTATTCTATCTCCCTTGGGAACAATGTACTTTCATTAGAAGTCCCAGGGCATAGCCTGAAGGCACATGATGCAGTAGCCTTTGCTGAAGCCAAGCAGATATTATCTGGTCAATACTTAGATGGAAGACTGGCTGCCTGAGAGCCATATGTATACCATCTTGATTCCAGTGGAAGAAAGGCAGGGTTTAAATAAGTAAGACCTACCTTGAAAACATCTCTCACTAGCTTGGCAGCAAATATCAGACCAGGCTTGGATGATTGCAGATAACATTGTGGTGGCACTTTGTACTAATGGCAGTGGTGGTGCTTGGAAGCTGTGGCAGTATCAAAAGGAATTTTCTTAAAAGTGAGCCTTGCCTAGAGTTCCCTGCCTTTGTGCTCTTCATCTTGCTGCACTTGCCCATATAATTCAGATTTCTGGCCCCAGGTCTTGCTGCTGCAGCTGTGCAAAAAGCTCTGGCAGTGACCTACGTGGCTGTGGTGTATGAACAAAGAGCCTCTGATCTGGAGCCCTGCTTTCTCTGGCAGCCATCATATTCCTTCCTGTTGCTCTCCAGATTGGATAGTATGTTGCCTGAGCCTTCTCAATGTCTGCTGTCTCTGGCAGTCTCCTCGCCTTATGATCCAAGAGCTTGTCAAATCCCTTGAAGCGTCTCAAGCTTTAAAACTTGATGTTCATTTCAGCTTTTTTCTCTCCCAGAGGTGCCTCAGGTTCTGTTCTCTTTATTTGGTGGCATAGGGAAACCTCACTGTTTCTGATGGGTTCTGCTTCCTTCCTCTAGGCTCATCCATGACTACCTTAGTGTGGCGCCTTTTGCTGACTACCTTGACAGCATCTACTTCAACCGTTTCCTGCAATGGAAATATCTGGAAAGGTAAACCTCCACTTTGCTATGGGGTCAGAGATAGGTGTAGCTTTGCTGTTCAACCTAATACCCTTTTGCACATTGTAAAGAACACATTTCATGCCCTTGATACTTTGATAAGTTTCATGCCCTTGATAAGTGAAAGAGAAAATGCTAGCCGGTGACTCCTGGTCATATAGTGAGAACAAGTCCTCTTCAAGATCAGTTTTTGCTTTTCATTTTGTCAGCCTTGAAACTTACTGACCATGTAGTCTTAATCCATGCTGTACTCTAGTTTGTCAAGCTTGTGTGTATGCTATGCCTTGCATAAACTGCAGAAAAACGGGCTGAATCCAGCACTTTCCATGTGTGAGCGAAACATGTATGCTTGTGTACTGAGAATTCACTTTCCTCTGCTCTTTCTTGACTCCTCTCCTTTGCAGGCCCCCAGAATCTGCTCCAGAGGGTTGACAGAAGTCTGCTCAACATTGGATTCTGCCCAAAAGCAGTTTTACACTGAGTGCATGGGGGAACAGGATAACCATTTTACTGTTTTTAGTGGACTACTTTCAGTTCATTCTCGTTTCCTCTGTTCCCTTCTTAGGCGGCATGTGACCAAGAACACTTTCCGCCAGTATCGCGTACTAGGAAAGGGCGGCTTTGGAGAGGTATGTAGTCTGAGCAATGCGAAGAAGGTAGCCCCACGTCTGCTTTCAAGAATCTATAGAGCATGGCATATTTTTCTCTCACAGAATGAGTCCTATAAGAAGGGACTCTTGGTCACCTAAGATGCTGATATCTAGAAATATTAGCTGAATGTTGGGTGGCATATTGCTCACTGCTGTGTTAAGTATGTTTTATGCTCCTAAGTTTTACATGCAGCGCTTCACAAGCAGGAGAATACTAGGTGTGACTTGGGAGTGATTCAACAGGACTGAGTCCTTCAACCATTCATTTTGGATTTGATTCTGAGCTCTGAGTTTGTCACCTTCTTGTTACAGCAACATGACTGTGAACCAATTTTTCCAGTGAAAGTTGGGCCTTTCATGGTGTGCCGCAATAAACCATTTACTTAATCTCTATGGTACCACATCACTTTTGCTTTCAGTATCTCAAAGTGAGAGTAATGATTTCGGGATCCAATAACCCCCTTATCAGAACTTATATACTCCAAAAGTTACCTGCCCTATTGTCATTTATTTGTTTTTTTTTCCTTCCCTCAAGGTTTGTGCTTGCCAGGTGCGGGCCACTGGGAAGATGTACGCCTGCAAGAAGCTTGAGAAAAAGCGGATAAAAAAGCGGAAGGGGGAAGCCATGGCCTTGAATGAGAAGCAAATACTGGAGAAAGTGAACAGTAGGTTTGTAGTAAGTACATAGGAACTGCTTTACTTCTGCACTGAGGCTGAGACAGAACGTGGCCATGTCTTTGACTCTCTCACCCTGGTGAAGCAATCTTGACTAATTCAGGAGAGGACTGCAGTATGTGGAATCTTACCCAGATGGCAAGAAAAGCATAAAGCTGTTGGACTTAAATTTCTGGACCCTAAGTCTGCATTAATAATAATAAATAATAATAAATTTTATTTATATCCCGCCCTCCCCAGCCGAAGCCGGGCTCAGGGCGGCTAACAACACTAAAACAGTATGACATTATAAAACATTATAAAAATGAATTAAAATCAAAATTGATGGCAACCATAAACTAAAGTTTTGTAAAGATTGCCAGAGGAGGGGGTCAGGCTGCGCCCTGACCAAATGCCAGGTGGAACAGCTCTGTCTTGCAGGCCCTGCGGAAAGATGTCAAGTCCTGCAGGGCCCTTGTCTCTTGTGACAGAGCGTTCCACCAGGTTGGAGCCGCAGCCGAAAAAGCCCTGGCTCTAGTTGAGGCCAGCCTAACCTCTCTGAGGCCTGGGACCCTCAAGGTGTTTTTATTTGAAGATCGTAAGTTCCTCTGTGGGGCATACCAGGAGAGGCGGTCCCGTAGGTACGAGGGCCCTAGGCCGTATAGGGCTTTGAAGGTTAAAACCAGCACCTTAAACCTGATCCTGTACTCCACCGGGAGCCAGTGCAGCTGGTATAGCACCGGATGAATGTGATCTCTAAGCGAAGACCCCGTAAGGAGTCTTGCTGCGGCATTCTGCACCCGCTGGAGTTTCTGGGTCAGTCTCAAGGGCAGCCTCACGTAGAGCGAGTTACAATAATCCAATCTGGAGGTGACCGTCGCATGGATCACAGTGGCTAGGTCAGGGCGAGAGAGGTAAGGAGCCAACTGCTTAGCTTGGCGGAGATGAAAAAATGCCGCCTTTGTTATAGCTGCAATCTGCGCCTCCATGGAGAGGGAGGTATCGAAGATTACACCCAAACTCTTAACGGACGGTGCTGGCACTAATTGCACCCCTGCAAGAGATGGAAGTTGCCCCCTCAGTCCCATGTCGTCCTGTCCCAGCCAGAGGACCTCTGTCTTCGAAGGATTTAACTTCAACCGGCTCCCACGTAACCATCCAGCCACAGCCTCCAAGCATCTGATCAGTGTGTCTGGGGCCGAGTCCGGGTGGCCGTCCATCAACAAATAGAGTTGGGTGTCATCAGCATACTGATGGCAGCCCAGCCCAAAACTCTGGACAAGCTGGGCGAGGGGGCGCATAAAGATGCATTTGCAGACTAGGATCTGGCTGTATGGAGATCCCTTTAGTAATAACCAGCTCATGCAGGTTCTTCACTTACCAGGGATGTTGTGGGGAAGATCCAGGGAATCTTTCTTTTTCATACAATATTATGCAGAAAACTTTCTCTCCCTTTTAAGCTTTGATGCATGACCACAAATATGCCATAGCTGCTTTTCCATGGCTTTGTCTCACACTGCCCCTGCAACACTTGAAGATTATGGTCATATGAGCAGGGTCAGTTTTGTGGACCTTTCCCACTCAGTTGTCTGCCTCTTCTAGCCAGGCAGCTATCAGGAGGGAGGAACCTACACAGTTGGCTTTGCTCACATAATGCTGGGCTGTCAAAATACAGTGGTGCCTTGCAAGACGAAAAGAATCCGTTCCGCGAGTCTCTTCGTCTAGCGGTTTTTTCGTCTTGCGAAGCAAGCCCATTGACGGCTTAGCGGATTAGCGCTATTAGCGGTTTAGCGGCTTTTAGCGGCTTAGCGGATAAGCGACTTAGCGGCTTAGAAAGGGGGGGGGAGGGAAAAAAACCCGCAGGAACTCGCAATACATTTTCGTCTTGCGAAGCAAGGCCATAGGAAATTCGTTTTGCGAAGCACCTCCAAAACAGAAAACTCTTTCGTCTAGCAAGTTTTCAGTCTTGCGAGGCATTCGTCTTGCGGGGCACCACTGTATTCCTATTGTATGGCATGAAACAATGGGAAACCCGTCTATGAAAGGATTGAGATGATATAATAAAAGTACATTACTCTGGGGTCTGGCTGGATTTGTCTGTCTCACTGAAGGGGACGAGAGTAATAAGGGAATAGTGCTTCATTTAGTGCATATCCCCCCAGCCTGGTGGCCTCCATATTTTTTCAGCTACAACTCCCATCAGCCCTTTGCTAATCAGGAATGCTGGGAATTGTAGCCCAAAATATTTGACGGTTACTGAGTCGGGGAAGGCTGCTCCAATGGCTGAAAAGTGCCCTGGCAGCAGTTGTAGCTCTGCCATTCTTTGTTCTCTCCATCTGCAACTCACTATCATGTCGAGTCCCATCGCTATTAACCCTACTCCCTCCATACTTTTCAGCTCCTCCTCACCTCTTACCCAAAAAGCTTCATGCAAAGTTAACTCTTCCTGTACAGGATACAGAAATTATCCTGCATCTTGCTTTGAACATCTATTTTGTTGTGTATAGCTGGTGCAGAATTGTGCCAGGTGTGTGTAGGTGCTGCACTGTGCGAGGCTGTTCTGCTTTTCTAGTGGTTGACTTGGCTTGCTTGTGTTGTAGGTGAGTCTGGCCTATGCATATGAAACAAAAGACGCCTTGTGCTTGGTCCTGACTCTCATGAATGGAGGGGACCTGAAGTTCCACATTTACCACATGGGAGAAGCCGGTTTTGAGGAGCCACGGGCTGTTTTCTACGCTGCTGAAATCTGCTGTGGCTTGGAAGACCTCCACCATGAGAGGATAGTGTACAGGTGAGAACAGTCTTTTCTCCCAGGTGTAGCTGGGGTTCACACTGGGGTTTTATATTAACAAGGATTTGTGTAGTATCTTAAGCACTGCTACTATATTGTAAAAGCAGTTGTTCAGAATTTAGCAAGGAAACCTGAGGCAGGACTAGTTTCCAAGAACTCTCCAGCACAGGTTTTCATTCTCCTTCCAAGCTGAGAATCCAAAACATATCAGATTCTCATTAATGCCCAAGTGGAAGAAAGAAGGGGAAAAATTGGTACTGGGAAAGTGGCCCTGTCTCACAAATTTCCCATATGCGAAAGGTATGGCTATATAGTTCATATTTTCCTGTGATATTGGCATCACTAATTCTTGCTTATATGTTTTATGGTGCTTCTCCTCTGCTAGTCCTGGAGAAGCAACCCATTGAGGTTTATGTCTTACACAATCTATTTTCCTCCATCAGGGACCTGAAGCCAGAAAATATATTGTTGGATGACCATGGTGAGTAGATGTCTGTTCTAAACACTCTGGCTTCACTGCTATCTGCAGTTTTTATATCAGATTTTGTTCTGGGTTGAGGGAAATCTGCAAACTGCACACTTGCATGACTCACTTTCCTTTGATAAGGTCACATCCGCATTTCTGACCTGGGCCTCGCAGTTTATGTTCCGGAGGGACAGACGATAAAAGGTCGGGTGGGAACAGTTGGCTACATGGGTGAGTATGCAAGAAATGTCCTGTTGAATTGACTGGGTTCAACATGGAGACCATGAAACGCAGCAGCCAAGGACACTGGGTAAAAGCAATATCTTGTCAAAGTTTGCAGTTCAGAACAATGGTGGGTGCTATTGTAGTATGTTGGAAATCCAGTGAAACTTAAACCCTAAGTTTGACATTCTGGTAAGATATTAGTCTCCTAAGAAGTTAAATTATCAGTTAAATCTTTAAGTTTGACTCAGAAAGTGCATTTGTCTTCATTGCTATGTAATCCATTTCACTACTTCTATTTTGGCAATACCTTACTTGATCCTAAGCTTTCCTTCTCTTCAATTACATTTGGGCCCTAAGTTTTGTAGGAAATTAGATGGAGGTGAATTTACAGTGCTTATAAAACAAACAAGCTCCTATTGTTTCTGCAAAGCTGTAATTTTGTACTCTTTGGGACTAACATTTTCCTGGTGTCCAAAGAGCAGCAGTCTAGATAACAAAATTGTGCAAGAATTGGCACCCCTTTCAAGGTGTCAGAACAAGGATGCTTTAGATTGGGTAGAACTGGCAAAGCAAGCAGAGTTCAGTGTTGCTGTTGACTTGTGGTGCCATGTTCTGTTCAAATTATTTCCTGTTACTGCAAGCCAAAAACCTGGTGGTGGTTAAAGTACAGTATTGGTATGGTGCCAGTTAGCCTACGTTCACTTAATTAGTATATCTTGGTAGATGTTCTACAGACATTGACTCTTCCTTGCATTGTTTGGGGGGGGAAAGGATGGTATTTGAGACATTGTTGGGCAGTGTGGAAGGATGAAGGGAGGAATTAAACATCATGCTCTGTTGAACTTTCCATCTGCACAACCTTTTAAGTTTGCCAGATGGAACAACCTCCTCTGTTCTGGGGGTTCTCCCATCTCCTCCTCCCACCAAGTTTGAAGAGTGCCTGGGCAGGGATAAAACTAGGCTTTATTTCACCCAGGTCAAAGACCCAGTTTGGCACACCTACATGCATTTGCGCGCGTGCGTGAACACACACACACACACACACACACACACACACAAAACACAACACTGGAAGCCTCAGTGGCGCCTCTCTGGAGGCTTCACCTGGGGCAAAAACCTGGCTAGCCACCGCCGCCACGCCATAGCTACGACTCTTGATTCTTTTTTTTTGGGGGGGGAGCACTTTTACCCAGTGGAAGACCTTGCACAGGGCTTCTGCTTATGGGGAATCATTAGGTGAATCCTGCCAAAGACTAAAGTATATTACAAAGGTGTACATGATGAGATGGCTCCTCTTTGTGGCACATCACTGAACCCTAGCTTGGGTACTGTTAAGCATTCCCTTTCCTGCCTGCTGCTTCTTCTTAAAGCAGTTGCAAGTACTGTACTTTACACTGCCACTATATTAAACATTAGATTTGGAATTGCACTTGGCAACACAAGCATAAGTCTGACCAGTTCTATTGAGCTCATAGCTAGCTGCCTGAACGTTGGTCCACCTAGCTCAATATTATCTATGTTGACGGGCAGTGGCTCACTAGAGTTAGATTTTTCCAGCTGTACTTGGAGATACTAGGATCTGAATCTGGGACCTGTTGTTGCAAATTGTGTTCGCCTTCACTGAGCTACAAACTTTCCCTTAACACTCAGCACCATGCATTTGAAGAATATCCACAGGCCTGTTCAAATGGTTCTTACTTTTGCAGCTCCTGAAGTTGTGAAGAATGAGCGGTACACATTCAGCCCTGACTGGTGGGCCTTAGGATGCTTGCTATATGAGATGATTGAGGGCCAGTCTCCATTTCAGCAGCGCAGGAAGAAGATAAAGCGCGAAGAAGTAGAACGCCTGGTGAAGGATGTGCAGGAAGAGTACTCTGAGAAGTTCTCACCTGCTTCCCGTTCTCTCTGTTCTATGGTACATATATTGTCTCATCCTTAAGCTAGTTACCCTCCTTTTAGCATTTAAAAGGGGTGCCTGCTCACTTCTAAGTGGGCTCTGTGTACGTTGAGAAAGCTGTACCTGCTCACTGGAAACTAACTTCAGAGTAGTGCAGTACACCATAACTTTTGTTTTGCTACTAGATCTCATTTTGTGTGTATGACTTCTCCAGAGCCAGGTGCAGCCAGGAAATCAAGGCAGTGTACCTTTGTGAAATGAATGAAAATTGTAAAAAATACTTCTCTTCAGGGCAGTTGTAGCTTGGTAGCAGTTTAGTGTCAGACTCAGAAAACATCGTCTCATCTGTACTCACTAGTTCTTCATTCCTCTTCAACCTGGCTCCTGGAACATTTGTATTTGCAATAAGAGTAGGGTATGGTGCAGTATGGCCTAGCTGCAACTGTGACATGATCCTAGATCCCTTCCTAGATTTTACCTACCTGGCATCAAGCAGTTTAATATTTTAAGCTTTTCCTTGTCCTATCCTGCTAATTTATTCTCTCAGTTAGCTTATTGAAGCTTAAGCAACTGAAGGAAACCTCAATCATAACCAGTGCAGAGGGTTTCATTCAAGCAGGAGGTCTCTGAAGGTCTCATTAAATACACATCAATAGTTTCAAAAACCCCTTCTTGTTTTTGAGTAAATGTAAAGAGATTGGTAGAAGAACTAAGGGTGGGGTATGAAATCATGTGAGTGCTGTGTCCCAGTCATCAATCTTGTTGCATACATAACAGTCTCAGATGTTTGGAAGAATTAGCAAGCCTTATTTACTTCTTTCCTCCACACTATAACTCACTTTACATAGCTAAGAGTTTTTGCATCTTGCAAGAGGCTTGAATAAGCAATGGTTGGGAGGGAGGTTGCTTGCTCATTTAAGAAACTTTTATGTTCTTCAATATGCAGATTGATGTTTAAAATAATCCATGCTTCCTGTGATTATCCAGGATACCCTAGAATGCAGCTGTTGGACTAGACCCTTCCCCTCCAGCGGCCTTCTTTTGTCTATCAGTGTACAAGATACATTATTTCTGTATTGTAATTTCTGTGGATTGTTGTCTTAAAGCCATGGGATTTCTGACAGGCTAGTGGAAAACGGGGTATTAGTCTCAGAAATAAAGCAACAGGGATCCTTCTTGCTGTTTACTGCCTTTGAAAGGGCTGAGAAACCTGAGCATAATATTAAAACAAATCCTCCCAGATTATTTTGATGTCTTTTTACTTTAGAGTTGTCATATGTGGGGATTTAGAAGGCCATAGTGCAGTCAAGAGCTGATGTCCTATCAGCTTTTATTCAGTTATTCATAACCAGTAACTTAAGCTGTGTTTCGGGTTCAGTTGAAAAGAACCCCATTCTACCAATAACGGTTCAAGTTCTGCTCCAGAATATTGTTCAAAAGTAACATTTTAAGCAATTTTCAGCTTAGGTTTTGTTTCATCTTCCTGGAGGCTGGGTCTGTTGCCCTTTGTAGCTTAAGCCTTCTGGCAGTACAGAGGCTTTGGTGTGACACCCTGTGCTATGTTACAGCTCCTGTGTAAAGACCCACTGGAACGGCTGGGATGTCGAGGTGCTGGTGCTCAGGAAGTGAAAGAGCACCCTCTCTTTAAACACTTGAATTTCAAGCGGTTGGAAGCAGGGATGCTCGACCCACCATTCAAACCCGATGTGAGTTCAGAATGCACGTGTGTAGCAGAGTCTTCCTCGTACCATCTGTTGGTTGTGTTCAGGTGTAGGAGAATAGCCCTTTCATTGCTCTCCTTTTTCTGCATTCTTAGCCCCAGGCTATTTATTGCAAGGATGTATTGGACATTGAACAATTCTCTACAGTCAAGGGGGTAGAGCTGGAGCCCACCGACCATGACTTCTACCATAAGTTTGCAACAGGAAGCGTCCCTATTCCCTGGCAGAATGAGGTAGGTGCTCTTCTACTCTTCAGGAGAATTTCTGCTTCTGATGGGAAGACACGCTGAGTCATCTGCACTTGCTGGGGGTGGGTTGCAAAGCTGTTCCATAACTGACTGGCTGAGGTATTGTATAAGTAGCTAATTTGGGACAAGTGTCATGGAGACACCCTGTCAATGAGGACCTGAGCAGGGAAGACCAATAGTGAGCTCGTCATCTTTTTATTCTCCCCTAGATGATAGACACAGAGTGTTTCAAAGAGCTGAATGTTTTTGGTTCAGATGGAGCCATACCGCCTGATCTGGACTGGAAGGGACAGCAACCCATCCAGCCCAAAAAGGGTCTCCTCCAACGTCTCTTCAGCAGACAGGTAACTTGCCTGAAATGTGGGAAGCAGGTTTGTCTTGACATGGGGATCGGAAACCAGTTCTGGGATGCTCTCTGCCCTCTCTTTGCACTGCACAGGGCTGGCCCATCCATGGGGCAAAATGAAGGAATTTTCTCGGGAAGCATTGTCTGATGATGGGGCAGTAAATGAGTGCCTCCTGCTTGCTTCACCTGCCCTTCTTTCTCTGCCCCCACTTCCCAGGCTTTCCATGTTTTGCTGTTCCTTACATGGTGGCAGCATGCTCAGCATCTCCCTCCTCTCTGCTTTGCATTTAGGAAGGGTAGGGGAGTCCTTCCTCTGAGCAACCCAGGAGAGTGCCTGCACCACTGCCACTTTCCTGGGGTGGTCTTTTAACATTATTTAAAAGTTTAAGCACCGCAGTGGTACAGGCACTTTCCTATGCCACCTCTCTCAGTATGTCTTGCTCTGAGGAAGGGCCTCCTTGTTTTCCTGAGGCAGAGAGGAGGTGGAGGCATGCTGCTGCTGCTGCTGTATTACCACCAGCAAAACATTAAAAGAGAGAGAAGAGGAGAAGAGGTGGTGGAGGAGGAGGGGTGAAGGTGTGAGAGGAGAGGGTAGCAGCTTTCCTCAGGTGGTACCATGTCTTATGCCAGTCCTAGCACCACAGATCTTTCTGTACCTCTACACCTCAGACCCATTAGCAGGCCAGCTCCTGTAGTGGCACTCGAGCTCAGCTAGTTCGGTTTACTAACATAAGCTCCATAAACTATCCAGATGTAACTTCCCACTTCCAGGGCAACTTTCTTTCTGAATAACCAGAAGGACGTCTTGGGGTTTGGTACCCAAGAGTCCCTAGCTTTGTATGTGTGATACTTGACATGGATTTGTGGGTGGCTGGAAGCAAAGTCTAATAATTCTTGGCTTTAGACAGCCTTGCTGCTTTTGGCTCTGGACAAATAGTTGGAAAGCAATGTAGTCCCCCATGTACCCAAATGCCTCTTGTCATGGCCAGTCCGGCCTGGCTGTTTCCCATCCCAAAACTTCTAAGACAGCTGTGGGAGAGAAAGACTTGATAAAGTGTCATTTGTTCTTCTCAGAAACTAGTCCCTGAACCCCCTTATGTCTTCATGATTTAGAAATATAGCTTCTTGCACAGCACATGTGTTTGCGGTGCTTTTTGCTTAGAAAAAAGTGTTCACTCCCAGTGCTAGGAGCTTGACCTTATTGTGGTGTGGTGTGTGAATGAGAGCCCATTTGAATTGGCATCTTCCCTCCTTTCTGTGGGCTCATCATTTTTCAGTATCCCTCACCTTGGCAGTTCCTCTGGGTCTTGCTCTGGCTTCTGTGTTTGGTGGTAGTTATCCCTGTAGGCCGGGAGAGGCCTTAGGAGAGGGCATGGCTATTTCTGGCCGGGCTCTCACAGCATGTTTTCTCTTTCCAGAGGTGAGCAACCTCTTCTCTGCTGCTCTGCTCAGGAAAATGACTACCTGGTGCCCCAAACTCCCTTGGCGGACATGACAAGACAAGGAGATGAGGACTCTACCTCTTCAGTGCCTCCCTCTCCTTACCCCTCTCCCCCCTCTCCAAAATATGCTGTTTGTTCATTAATAGTTCTTCAAGCCACTAATCCTGCTTCCTGCAAAGCATCATGAATGTCTTGCCTTGTTCCCTTGCCATGGAAGCAGCTGGATTATTATTTAAACATCCCTTTTCTCCACCTCCCATGCCTTCTTTATGTGGCCTTGCTATTAAGAATTGAAGTTTTCTCTCTCTCCCTCACGTACCCAAGAATCCTGCACACTTTTTGAGAGCTTGCTGATGTTCTAGACATGTCCTGCTTTCTACAGTTAGGCCATGCTCCTATCTTATTGCAGTTGTTCCATTGAAGTAATGGTTCATCTTTCTGTGTTTATCTGTTTCCTGCTGTGGTTTTACTAGGCCTACGTAAGACCCCACTGTTGTCCTGGGCTCACTAACATAGAATAATTTCCGTTCCTGCTTCTGTGCTTGGCCATGGCCAAGTACAATTAGATTCCTCACAGCCCATAAATAGGCATGGAAAGGGTATGGAAAAGGCACAGTCTGGTTGTGAATAAGGGAGTGTGGTAGGAGGTCCAGCATGATATTCTCTCTCTCCCTCTCTAGTCCTGCAGGTTGGCTGCCAGAGAGCACTGACTGCAAGCAGCTCCACCAGCAGATTTGGTTTGGGTGCTGAGCCCCAAAGTTCTTTTCTAAGCGATGGTTTCTTTTTCTGTGGGGACTGGGAATAGAATCCTGTGGCATGTCTGCGTGTTGAATAATAACTGTACTCACTCTGTGCTTGCTGTGTGCTCTCCCTTTTCCCCTTGCTTTCCCCCACCCTTCCCCCCCTCCTCCTGCCGCCTCCTCCTTCCTTTATTCTCCAGGACTGTTGTGGGAACTGCAGTGAAAGTGAAGAGGAACCCACTCGCCTATAGGTCCCGCCAGCCTATTATTTCTATGAGCCTGGCCAAGCAGCGAGCTGACTCAACAAAAGAGATGGTACTGGCTTAGCACTGGCTTGACTTACAACCCAGCGCACATGCTAGCTGTATGAGTGTGGGAATCATGGTTTCAGGGTGGCAGCAGACTCCACCCTACAGAGGAAATGCTCCAGGACGGGGAAAAGAAGACACCTCTGCAAAGGTCTTCAGTGTACTGCCGAGGGATCATCCTGCCACACCTTTTCCATAGCGGAGAGATGATGGCAGGAACTAGTGAAACATTCCAGGGCTGGCCCTGATCCTGGTCTTTGGCCTCCCATCTGCTCACCTGCTGGAGTTTGTTTTATATATTTATATTGATATATCTATGAATGTATGTATATAGCATATGTACATTTTTAATTGTTGGGGATGGAGGTCCTTCTGTATCTCTCTCTCTTCCTTACCCCAGCGTCCTTGCTTCACCCTCGTGAACACTGTGCACCAGTAACTTCTAAGAAACAAGTAAGCAGCTCTGTTCCCCAAGCAATGGATCCTTTTAATGTTCCCTGTGGAATATCCACCAATCTGTTCTGCTGGTGGAAATGGGTAGTAGGAGAAGCTCAGGAATGGCAGCTGCAATGCAAGAGCAGCCTCCACTGGCATATCTAGTCTGCAGGGACACAATTGGGATAACCTGTGTGTGTCCAGACTTCCCCCAGATGCCTTGCTTTGTTCCCATAATGCACAATGAGAGTGATGGAGAGTTGCTAAGGCTTGTAGACATCTCAAGATAATACCTGCAGGTTTTTCTGAGATGACAGGCTGTGGGTTTTTGGTTGGTTTGTTTTTAACATGGCTTAATTGAAGTAAGGAAGTTTTCAAACACTAGAGTAGCATTACAGTTGACTCTCAACTTACACAGGGGTTTCATTCTGGGGATATTGCATAAAGCCAAAATAATGTATAATCAAAACAACCCTTTAAAAACAGTAAAAGGCATGTCCCAGCACTCTCCAACCACCTCTACATTCTATCTAAAGCCTGCACACACTCTCCCAAGGTTGCTATAGACTCTCCCTGCACCTCCAAACAATCTCCCAGGGTGGGTGCAATGGTTGGTAGGATTGCCAGTGTTTCCTCTCCACCACCTTCTGACATTTATCCCTGCTGCCCCCTTTTCTTTGGCCAAGCACATAAAGCTGTGATCACACAAGTTAAATGGAAGCTGGTGGCAGCATACTGGTTTCTAGCTTTAATTTCTTTCTTGAAACTCCAATAAGGCCAGTATGAGTTGACAAGGAAAGCTGGGGAGGGTTTGTCATTTACCTTGGGAACCTATAAAAGTTGAGTCTGTATTATTATTTATTTTATTTTCTGGACCACTGTGCCCTATTTCTCTCCCCCAAGAAATGATGTGATTCTGTTGTTTGTCCTAGTAATGTTTTCTAAAGAGTTCACCTGCCAACTGTGCCAATGTGGGAGCATGCATGGATTCGAGCCTAGAATCTTGAGCCCTCTGCACTTTTTTCAAAGGGTTAAACTTCATGAAAAGTGAGAGGTCTCTAATAAAACCTCCTGGTGTCTTCATTTTTAATGTAAAGCAGGTGCTAGTTCTCTGATTTTGGAACAGCAGCATTGAAAGTGTAGGGTTCACCTTTTTCCCTTGCACAATTTTCCTAATCACATCGTACCTCAAAGCTGCTTGTTAGCCTTAGAGTAGAAAAAAAGCAGCTTTGTCCAGGTAAAGCTTGGCTCTTTTGGTGAAGAGCTCAGAAAACATTAGGAGATTCAAGTATAGATGTTTTCTGTCTGGTGTAACTGGGCTGAAAGTCCTAGTCATCTTTCTCCATAGGAATCTCTTCCACAGTCTTCCATGGCTGGGAGCCCAAGGCACCCACAGAGCTGCATTTGTGCCTTCATGAAGCTCTGATAAGTAGACCTATTTATTGCCTGGACTAAAGATTTCCAATCTCAAATAATTCCCCTTATTCTATATCTAGTGTGCACTTCTTCAGTCTCCCAGCAGTTATTTCTAACCTGGAGATTGTGGGTGAGTGGTGTGTGTGTGTGTGTGTGTGTGTGTGTGTGTGTGTGATCTGCCTTGCTCCTGGGCAGTTAACCTCATCTGCCAGTTTATATTGGAACTATTTTGAACTTGTTTGCTAACTGTATGTCCTGATGATTCACTGCTGTGGTACAGAAGTGGATGCAGTGAACACATTGCCAGGTGCTGGGCAGTTTCATGCTGATGCTCCTGAATGTGGAGCATTAGTCAGCATGTCCCTGAATTAGAAAAGAGCAGCTTCTCTTCATTGTTTTCTGTGTGGCAAATAGATCTTTTGTTACTGCCTTCCATCCTTGTCTGCTCTACACACTCTCACGTGCCTCTTGCAGCCTGTCAGTTAACATCCAGCTAGCAATTCAGTGAGCCTTTCTCATTCCTTTCCTTAGAAACTCCAGTTGAACGTAATATTTTATTTACAGACTTCTTCATTGTGTCTTTCTCCTGTCTTCCCTATCTTTTGATTGTATTCTGCCTCTTTCAAATACTTTTGAAAAATATTTCTGATCATCTGAAAATTTGTCTGAGAATATCATTAGTCACTTCATCCCACATAATATCTTAGAGCTGATGTACATTTGTAGACGCAACCTGAAAGGCAGAGTTTAAAAATGGAAAGTGGACTGCAACTGTAAATAGAACATGGGCAGGTTTCAGTGCAATAAATATGGATGTCAGTCCCAGTTCCAGATGTTACTGCAGGGAGTCCATGTTTTTTAAACTCCTGTGCGCTGTTCACAATTGACAGGGAAACCTGTAGTTCTGTCATTTAAACTTGAGTCCTTTTTGTAATGTTTAAGCATGACATCCCTAAGACTTGTTATAGGTACATAATGCAAAAGACTAATAAAAAGGACAGTTTCCCTTAGGTGTAAGATTATATGATTTAATAAAATCTGCTACTTATTGCCAGTAGAAAATGTCATCTTAAATATAGAATATTCTCTCCTTAACAAAAAAACAAAAACCCCACCCTTTTAAAAAGAAGAAGTAAAAGTTCATGGTCCATCAGTGTTATAAATATATATTTAAGTGTAGTTATTGTTAAAACACAGTGGCAAATTTTGTGTTCTGGTTTTTGAATTGAAGTAGTGGAGAGAAAGAAATGTAAGTTTCAAGTATCTTTTCTTCATCAAATCTGGAAGAAGGAGTTAATTGTCTCCAGTTATCTGTATGGTGGTAGGTGCCTGTTAGGAAGTTACCTTGCATCAGGTCAGATTATGGTCCATCTAGACCAGTATTGTCTACTCTGATTGGCTAGTGACTTTCTTAGGTTCTCAGGCAGAGAAAGGTGTCCCTGAACTTCCCAGCACCTGCTACTCAGTTGTTTTTAATAAGACCTGCTAGATAATGGGCCTGGGACTTCCAGCATACCAATTAGAAACAGATCTTCCCTTGTTGGCAACTAATCTAATTAAGAATCACTCTCCCCCCCCCCCCCGTATTTTAAAAGCTTGCTTGATTAGCAGTGCAATTCTAATCATGTCTACTCAGAAGTAAGTCCTATTTCATGGAGCTTATTCCCAGGTAAGTAGGGTGAAGATTGCAGCCTAAATCAAGGCCTAGGGTAGAATTCAGGGTTGCACTATGGTGAATGTCTCATCAGTGCAAGTATTGTAGCTTGTGAGACAGAACAATTCCACCTCTTGTCCCACACACCAGTGCTGCTGTGGGGGTTCTCCCAACTCCCAAGCCAATTTTGAGGAGCATGGGAGGAAGGCAGAGGGGAAAGCCCTGTTATGCAAACCAGAACCCTCATGCAGGACTTATGCTTATGGGACTCATTAGGTGACTTTCATCCCTAGTTTTATGTGTAAGAACTGAGTGTTCCTCCTTTTATTCTGGCTTCAAATTCAAAACTATGGCTGTAGCAATATACTTCTAAGGTCAGGAGCATCTGGGCTCAGTTCTATGAGCACTTCAGAATTGTCCTTTGTGTCTGCCAAAACCCTGGTCTGACTTGTTGGCCTGGGTCTGTTCTCCATTCTCCCTGCCTCTTGAGGATAGGCTTCTGCCTTGACTCTTTCTTCCACCCCATCCCTGTTAAATTGTAAGTTTGTGCCTTTGCTTGTTTCTCTTCTGTCTTAACAGGTCTGTGCTACAGTCTGTTAGCAATTCTTCTCTAGCCTAATTCCTGTCTGATTTGTTTTTCCATAGCGGCAGTGAACTTATGTATGAAAGATATAAAATTGTGATATTATAAAATGTATATGCTGGAGATGCGCCCACTAAAAGAGTTGAAAATTGGACATGCTACTATGTACTGTCGTTGCCTAGGCAAGAGTGTTTCTGGAATTGTTTTTTTAGGGGGGTGTCTCTGTCTCCCCTTACCCTATGGAAATCCAGGAATAAAAGGACCTCCTTCAAAATTACTGCTGTGTGCCTCATTCATAACTGCAATAGCACTCAGAAACATGATTTGTGAATATGGCTCAAAATGTACTATTGCAACTTTCATCCCACAGTATTTGTGGTAGAAATGCATCACCTCCAGGGTCTTCTAGTGTACATGCCATCTTAACTGAGATGTAGCTGTATCAGGGGGTCTGATATCTTTCCTTCATCTGTAAGATATAACTTCACAGATATGTATGTGTGAAATGCACAAGAGTTCAACTGCCACATTTTATGCGACCTCACATATTTTAGAAGCTGTAGATTAAAGATAGCACTGAATGTGCTTGGCATTGCTGAAGCCTATAGAACACATTAGAACAGTTTTACACAGTGTTGTGATTCCAGTGCAAGTTGGCATCTGCACTACCCCCTGCCCCCCCCTCAAATATTTAGCCTTGTAGGACTTCATGAGCCCTGGGCCTCTTCAGTAAGCACACTATTGCATTTCCTATGAAAAATGGCAGGGTGGAAGTAGTTTTGCTAATGGCAGTGGACCAGGAAGAGAAGTCATAGTGCTTGTGGAGGAATAACTTATTGCTGGCCTTCCCTCATCTTTTAAACAACAGATGTGCTGGAGAAGAGCAGTGTATACTATTCAGAAAATTGTGGCGGGGAGGGGGGAAATGACAGGCTATTATTGAGGGGATAGCCTAGTAATTTATTTATTTTTAACCTTCCCCTCTTTTTAAGGCACTGAATGGAGTAAATTTGATAGAGTGTCAATTTATTGTGTATTAAAATTAGGGCTGGCTTAACTTTCCTTAAAACCCTAATGCCTTAAAATTCAATAAATAGTATGGATAGAAGAAAGCATCCCTGCTGTTCGTGAAGCACTTAACCCAGAGGCTTCTGAATGTCTCAGATTCACATAAAATACTTAAACAGTAAAAATATAAAAGGATATACTCTAGAATATGTAAATTAGAAAACCCAAATCAAGCTGGTTTAAAAAGAGTGTGCCATTTGTTTCTACGATTCAAAGGCCTTCCTAAGAAAGACGGTATCTCTGGAGATTTGAATAGTTAAAGAGACAAGAGGGATGCATATTTAAGATCAGGGATTCCTTCAATTACTATGGGACCCAGACCCTTTGATTTGGGACTTGAACCAGAAGACACAGACACCCAGGGCAAATATTACAAAATATATGCAGCCTTCTCTCTGCTGACAACAGCTATTGGGAACAGTCACAGTTTGCACTAGTGAAAACTTTTCAGATGCAGCCCTATGTAGAACACATTTCAGTAACCTAATCCAGAGATTATTATGGCATGTAACACGGTGGCTAAATTGTAACTGCCCTGATTGTGCCAGTACCAAAGTACAGGAGAAAGCAAGCTTACTCTTGGAAGCCTGAGCTGACCTTGAATAGGGTAAGCATCTAATCAATGTCAGATCAATTACTCACAACCAGTCTGTCTTTGAGCTGAGCTTTGATTTCTTAGCCCTACCATCAGGGATGTGTGGGAATCTGTTGCTCAACCACAAGGGGAATCCCCATAGCTGACCCAATATATTTTAGCACCTGAGGCGAACCACAAAGTGGTGCCCCTCCTCACCAGGCAAGAAGCATGACATCAGGAACAGAGGGAATAAAGAACAACGTTGGGATTCGCTGCCCTTGTGGTCGCTTCTTTGAGCCTCTGGTGGGCTGGCCCCGAGCAGCCCCTGAATCCTTTGTAATGCACTGCAGGCAGGCCCACTTGCTGTAGCCAAGGACTTGCATGTGCTTTGTGGCCCTCATCCAGCCCGTCACTACTTGGAGCAGGGGTAGGCAACCTAAGGCCCAGGGGCTGGATGCAGCCCATTCGCCTTCTCAATCCGGCCCGTGGACAGTCCGGGAATCGGCATGTTTTTACACGAGTAGAATGTGTCCTTTTATTTAAAATGCAGTTCTGTGTTATTTGTGGGGCATAGGAATTTGTTCATCCCGCCCCAAAAAATATAGTCCAGCCCACCACATGGTCTGAGGGACGGTGGACCGGCCCACAGCTGAAAAAGGTTGCTGACCCCTGACTTGGAGGCACCTATTAAAGCATCTTACTTGGGTCAGCATAGAAGGTGTGAAATAACTGAAAGGAGCCGAAGCTGCTCAAAACCAGTTCTTGCCTAACAGGAGAACTGGTGTTTTGCACTTAACAGCACTAATCCAGGGTGGGAATTCAGCATTGCACTCTTCACTAGCAGGATTCCTTGTGCAGACACTGGGTTAACTGAATTGGGGCCCGTGTGATTTATGGTGTGTTGTCACTCTTCTTGGTAAGAGTGAGCCACTGAACTTATAAGGTTCTCTGAAATTAAAATTGGATAAATCGTACATGTTGATTCAGCTTTCTTTGTTTAGCTAGCAAAAAGAATCCATTGGAAATACCTCCAGGCTGCAACTGAAGGAGTAGCAAGCTGTTGAGAAAGCAGCAGCTTTGGAGCTGAAAGACACCCACAATAGATAGGTTTTTAATACCCAGGCCCTTTCTGCCCAAGATAGTTTATTCACTCACTACAGCTGCAGGAGCATAACTTCTAATTAGGGCTGCAATGTGTGGCCAATTGATCAGAAGGAAACCATTTTGATGGCTTAAAATGAGATCCCCATTTAATCAGTTGACAGATGTTATCTCTCTTCTTTTTTTAAAAGAAATGTCTAACAGTGTTAATTGAAACTGCATATGGCAAGCAACACTTTAGAAGAGGTATTGCCTCCTAGGTGAGAGAAAATGAACTGCCTCTTTTAAGATGATGCCTCCTGCGACACATCTAAAAACAAGCTAATCTTTTCTGCAGAACTATTTTTTCTCAGAACCAATCTTTTGCAGACTTAACTGCTAAAATTGTGATTTGTATGACTGAGTCTGCGGTTCCTTTAATCAATAGTACCCTAAGTTTGAATGTTCTTGAATTCAGCCTGGGTAGCCTGTGCTCTTTTTTTTTTTTAATAATATTTATTGAACATTTTCAAATATAACAGAAAAAAGAAATGAAATAAAACATCCATTTTGTAACCTTATATTCATTGACATCTTTCCAGGACTTCCCCACCCCACCCCCTCTTGTATTCCAATTCCTTCAAATAGATTCAACAAATTCTTATCCCAAATTTTAAACTTATTATAATTGACCCAATGTTAAAAGTATTTTTCCCTCCCCTAAAATCGACCCCGCTCCCTTCCACGAATTCCCCTCTTTAATATACAGAATAGATTAAAATAAAAGAAAATAGAAAAAAGAATAAGATATAGTTTAACACCCTTTGGATTCCAAACTTCCCTCCCCCCTTTCCCGGTTGCGTTCCCCAATGTCCATCAATGCCTGTTGTCATCCTGAAGATCCCACGTCTAGGCCAAAATCCTTCACAAGTCCACTTTGCCGTCTTTTTAATAGTCTTTGCCATCTTTTTGATCATCTTTAATTTCAAACGTCCAATCTTGGAAAAACTCTGTCTCAAAAAGGTCCATTTTTTCCATCCAGATCTCTATATTTAAGAGTAAAAACTCCAATTTTGTTTCTTTAAGCCTTTCAAATCTGGATGTCCCAAATGTTCCCACTTCCAGCTTTATCCAGTTCTTGTTGTTCATGTTGTTCTTATTATTCTCTCTCCTCACTTTCCTCTGGTTTCTTTCCCTGCTCCACTGCAAAAATGTTCCAATTCCAAAAGCTTCTAAATCCCCTACAGAGGCTTTGTTATTCAGGAACAAAACTTTACGTCAAGTAGCCTGTGCTCTTGATGAACATAACCTGCACCCTTTTGCAATCACTGCATAATTTGTCTACATTTATTGTGTTTAAAGTCTGGGTTCACTTTACATTTTCTAATCCTCTCCAGAGCTTAGCATCTAATGCCATTGGGTGTCTGTACAGCTATGCTGCAACAGATGCTTGTTCTCATACCTCATACCTTCATACCTGGATTAGCAGGTAAAACATCTTACACTGTATTTCCCCGACAGTCCTAGCTTTTGACATTTCAGCTTCAGAAGAGAGGTTGATGATGGGCGTGTAAGCCTGCTGCCATATATAACATAATCGCTTAACAGGGTAACATTTAGTTTATGTTAAAACAAGTCATTGTGAGGGTGTGTAATAGTGCTCTCTGTTGCGCTGACTGTAGCTAAAAATAAGAAGAGAAAAATCAACGTTCTGTGCCAGGGAAACTTGCATTTTGTGCTTAAAACAAATTACGTCAATCCTGAAACTAATTAATTTGCATAATGTCAGTATTGCACTATTTTTGGTATATGCAAGGTTCAGATTAATTTGACAAAAGTGGGATTGGCAGGGGTGGGGTGGGCAATGGAGCACAGATAATGAGATAGGAGGAGGAGGTTTATGCAGCTGCCTAATTATGAACCCCACCCCAAAAAAAGTATTTCCAGGGCATGTATGCCAGTCAACTATTAGTTGAGGGCTCTGGTCTTGACAGTTCTTGGAGGTGGGAGCTCTTCCCAGAAGAGACCAAGGATGGCCCAAGGTTTTGATTAAATAGCTGTTATCAAGAATCCTCACTGTAAGCGGCTGGGAGCGGCGGGAGAGAGAGATCTCTTCCCTGTTCTTTCACCCTGCCAAGAAGGAGCGAGACACGATCTCCGTGCTGCTGTTTCTCCCCGACGACGTTTCCAAGGCGATGAGAATGGCGGAGCAAGGGGTGAGCTGAGCAAGCAGAAGCAGTCGGCGCTCTCGCTAGGGGGCGCGTGATTCTTTCCCGCTCGAGCCTCCTGTTGCTTGCAAGGGTTGCGCCGCGGATGGAGGCAGATGGGGGTTGAGCGGAAACCGCGGCTGAGGGATATTTTGAGGGGGGAAGGAGGTCGGTGGTGCGCAGCACGCGAGGTAGTCTGATAGCTGCACATGGGATTCCTGAGGGCTTCGGCAGCGCGCGTCGTATTCTACGTCGCTATGCAGGAAACACGCTTAGGTTTCCTTTGTGGCTGGGATCGAATGGAACAAAAAGGGGTTGCTTTATTTTTTGGCCACACACCTCAGTCTTTTAAGAGTTTTGCTACATTGTTGCGGATTATAAATAAAACTTTTAAAGAGTCATGTAAGATCAACTATCAGTAGATTTGCCTCATTTGAAGGTGTTTTTCAAGCAGCAGGTTGGCCTATGTTTCAGTAGATCTGTTGAGGTTTTAGCAGACGTGGCAATAAAGTTATATCCTTCGTTTTGGGGGCTCTCTGTGCCTCGGCCTAGCTAGTTCAGCCTGTTGGGCCTAGTGGCTGTCAGTATGGGGGTTTCTCTGAGCTGGTGATGCAGGTACTGTAAATTGAGAGAAGGAGGGAGGAGGAATCTGCAGGCCTGAAGAAAGAGTTGGGCCCTGTAAAGAGTTTATATATATATATATATATATTTAAAACTGAGAGAACTAGCAGTTAATGATCTCTGTTAGAACTTAGCAGAGCTGGGGCTGAAGAGCTGAGCAAGAAAGCTCTCAAGGGCAGAGGGGAACTGTAGCTGCTGGAGATAGGTTTTGGAGTTCCTTGCTGGCTAGGATATGCTCAAACCAAGATCTCTGTTTGAAACTGTAAGGGGACATATTTAGCAGGGGGATATATCCTGCTCCCCGCCCCCCATATATATGCCCCTCATCCATAGCTGTCAACTTACAGATTTGAAAATAAGGGACCAGCAGCCTCGAAAATAAGGGATCAGCAGCCAAAATAAGGGATTTTGCTTAGCTTATGCACGTTGGGGCTGCCGTCGTCCTGGCGCGAGGAGTTCCATCGGCCCTTCCCCACCCGAGAGAGACTCTCACCCGCAAGCCCGGCATGAGGCGGTTGCGGCGCTGCTGCGGCCGCTGAAGCGCCGCCCTTCTGCGTCCCTCCCCCCCCTCTTCCTCCTCCCTCAGGCCGCCTCCTCAGCCGCCACCGCCACTGCCTCCGGCTTCCCATGGCAACGCAGCAGAAGTCTTGCAAGAGAGGGGCTGCCTGCCCACCCGCCGCCACCCATCTCCTCACGACGCGCCCCTGAGGGGGAAAAGGGAGAGATGAAGATACGGCAGCTCGTGCGCACGCTTTCTCGAGGTGGAGGACCCCGAGCCGCTGCTTCCCTCCTGAGCAGGGTGAGCATGAAACCCGGGAAATTTAAGGGACATCATCAATCCGGGACAGCAGTGGGAAACGGCATTGGGATAAAGGAGTTTCCCACCAAATAAGGGACGGTTGACAGCTATGCCCTCATTCCTGAGACTACAAACACTCAAACAATAATAGCATGTGGTGTCCTGCTTCTTCCCTGAGCTAACTGCAGTCCATACTGAAAGTCTGCACTGCAGGCACTACTGACCACAGTGTAAAATGGACCACAAGCTGAGTTGTGCTTAGCAGGCAGTGTTGCTGAAGAAGCCCAGTGTTTGAGAGGTATCAGTTCTGGCAGCACAAGTTTGATGAGGGGGCAGGAATGGATAACTTTCAGGATGATGCAAGGGCCCTTAGATTTGTCTTTGTATTCCTTTTTTGTTGCTTTGATTGTGCGGTGCCGGTGGGAGGGGGGAATTGGTGCCTTTGGAAAATCTGCTTTAACACGCACAACCACCCAGTCTTTTCACCTCAAATCCTTGCAAGCGGCACTTCCAGCACGTGCGCAGCGCTGGCTCTGTCTGCTCTTTCGGAGGCTCATCTTGTTTACACGAGATTCGTCGTCTCGACATGACAGGTCCCTTAACTCGGGTTTTGCTTGCACAACGGGAAGGGTGGGAAGTAAACACGTGGGAGGCTGAAATGCGTTAAAAAGGAGGGGAGGAAGCAGCCTCGGATGCGGAGGAGTGCTTTCCTCCTTGCCGATTGGCGCGCCACTGCCGGAGCTGGGGCGGGGGGCTCCTTCCCCTTTCTTGCCCCGCCCCCTGCCTTGGCGACGGGACGTCCTGTACCTCCGACGGACGTGGCTCCACACGGTCGACGCCCGCCCAGCCTTGTCTTGGAAATCTCCAAAGAAGGGCATTTCGCAAGCTCACAAAGGCCGTTGTTGTTCCATTGTTGAAATGCCCTTGTCCTGACGAAGTTCTTCCTAATCTTGACTCAGAATCTAGCTTCCTGTCTTTTGGAAACGGTGATAAAAACCATTGTGTTTCTCCCCCCCCGCCCCCCCCCGATCTATCCAACCAGGATGGAACAGGAAGAGCCTTTTATTTTTCCTTTTTGCTTCTTTGTAGAGTGTCTCGTGGTGTTGCTTGTCTTTTCCTTAACTGTACCTTTATACGTGGTGATTGTGGGTTGCCCCTGCTGTAAGGGAAAGTGGAGGGTGAAGTGAGGTTAGGAAGAGGAGGAGGAAGAGGCTGGCGCTGGCTGGATCATTTGAACACATCTCTCTACCTCGGCGCTTAGCAACTCCGCTTCCTTCCCAGTGACAGCTCCGCCTCTCCGATCGGGAACAGTATGTGGGGTGGAAGGCTGTCTGCCTAATTCTGGAATCATTTACACTGACTTCAGATCTGCCAACTGCGGCTGCAAAAGGACGGGGAGGGGGGGGCGCTGTGGGAGAGAAGAGAAAAAGATGAAGGCCCCTTTGCCATTCTTGCTTTACACAAAGGCAAAACAAAAACCAGCTCCCTTTTATAGCTGATTGAAGAGTACCGTACGAGAACCTCTAAGGTAGTGGCTGACCAGGCTATGACTCTCCTGTGCTTGTTTGACTCCAACTCCCAACAGCACCCAGCCAGCATGGTCAGTGGTCAGGGATGAGGGGAGCTGTAGTTGCCTACAGTACTTCTGCTCTAGAGGAGTGCTGCGGGGGGGGGGAGAGGAGAAATAGCATGGTGCTTTCAATCACAAATGTTTCTGAACGAAACAGAAGCTCACTGTCACCTCCCCTTTCATTGAGCATTGTTAAGTGGGAATTTTGGTTTCAGATTGTCATTTTTAAAGGGTGTTCCAAAATTTGATGAGCTTCAAAAAGGCACAGGTGTAGGGACACTTGAAGGCTGTAGGTCCAATTATTTAGGCTGTCAGTGTTCATGGAGCTACCTCATTCACTGCAAGTACAGGTAAAGAAGCTCTAAGACATCTTCTGCATTCCAAAGCAGCTTCAGGAGGAGATGCTGTGCAATGTGAATGGCAGGGAGTGTTTAATCCTTCTGCTGTCCACTGTCTTCCCCCCTGCCCCTCAAGTAAATCCCAACAGCTTCTCACCTAGCTGATTTTACTTCTGCCAGAGTTCTTACCTGGTATCTACCTCACATGAGTACACATGTTTCAAATTGCAACTAAACAAAAATACCCCAGTTTGCAAGGATGGCACCCCAAAAAACACACTTTGCTCAAGGAACAGAGCAGGTCAAGCTATTAGTTCCACTGTAGTTAATGGGAGAGAAACAGCTGAGTTCAACACAATTGGGTTTAGATGAGCTGAACTTTTGCTGGCGTGTGCCTTATGAGCTGACACCTAAACTGGGCTTCCTTTTGAGGATGGGGCCATTGAAGTTCTGAAACTCCTTGCAAACAATTGTCTGAGATTGGGCGAGGGGGGGGATTGATCCCAATTCTAAGAACCATGTCCCAGCTACATTTTCTGCAGTGCTTTGCATGAAACTGGTGAGTGCAGTTTGTTATCTTGGGAACAGTTGCCATAGAAACAGGCGGAGGTGGATGGATTTTTTTCCCCAGCCAGCAGGAAAAGGGGGCATTTTAGGGTAAAATCCCTTCGAATATTTTAACTGCGGAGACTCAGCAGAACCACACTCTCAGTCCTAGAGAGGAGGTCCAACACTGGATGTTTGGTCTCCTGGAGAAGCACAATGCATCCACAGCAGGAGCAAAGATAGGGAAGGGAGTTGCCTGCAAATGGGGTCACGGCAATCTTTGTGTTCCTTCAGTCATTGTTATTCATTCCCTATAGACTTATTCGCACTCCCTGGACAGCCATAATATCACACCTGCACTAGCCTTAATACTTGATGGGGTAAAATATATGAAGCTGCTTTGTACTGATGCAGACCAGTAGGACTGATATTGTCTACCTTGACTGGCAGTTCTCTATGGCCTTAGACAGGGACATGTCCCCCCTCCTCCCCAAGCCTTGTTCTTCTCTTTTTGATCCCAGTTCTACAAATTATGTCAAGTATGCATTGAACTGGTCATTTTTTCCAACAAATGTTGCTACTCAGGCAAAAGGCTCTTGTGTCAGCTAATAGACACCAAGTTAAAACACATAAAAAATTCAACGTAAATAACACACAAGAATCACAAAACCTTGACGGCAATAAAAGGAAATCACAGAAGTAGCAATGGACCATTTATCCAATGGGCGATTCATCCAAATGTCATCCTCTTAAATGGTTTAAATTGGCTCAGTCAACTGACCAAGTAAGTTTCTCTAGGCAAATCATTCCCCAATGAGGTTTCTACTTTCAGGGAATGGGCCCTGCTCCTCATTGCCCTAAGCCTTCTTTTCGAAGGGAACAGTACCTCCTCAGAAGGTCTCAAAATAATGGTGAGAAATGCTGGAGATCATGGTTAGCCTATGAATTCATGAGATGAAAAGAGGGCAGCATCTAGCAGTGAATCCTGAAAAGAATAGCCAAGTGTGATATTGCATTAACTACTTGCTCCTAATTCTAGAGGAAACTATCCTTCAGCTCTCGTACATGAACCTAACCAGGACCAGTCTGACAGAGGTGAAAGCTAGAGCTAAAATAAAATTGTCCTAATAAACTGTCCCAAGAAGCAACTTGGTGTGCTTTGATATCCGCTAGATTTTTGATATCTACACTGGATGTCAGGATTTGACAGTATAGTTGATTCCAATTATTGGACACATTGCAGAAGACTGCTTAATATTTCACTTTCACTAAAATAGTCTATGAGACATTATCAGTGGTATCTGATATATATAAATCTATATCTATATATGATATAGATCTGTATATGATATCTATATAAAAATTTTGTATAATTTTCTCCACTATTAATATATCTATATGTTCATCATTTGATAGCTGATAGTCAACATCAGTTGACAATTATCTACATACGTTCATATTTAAAATCTACATTCCAAAGGAGTTCAGTTAATTCTTTGCAATATTGCAATCATTTTTTTTTAATCTGTTCTTGACATGAATTGTTTACTAAGATACATTTTCTACAAGGTTCATGAATTCATAAAGGCAAACGACTGATCAACAAAACAAAGAGAGGAATAAAAGTAAATTTGTCCTACTTAGCAGGTGCTAGAAAGTTCCAATATGATATAATTGCCCCTTAAGTTGCTATTCTCCCAGGCAGTTCCATGCAGATCGCATACTTTTTCTGTTCAAAATATATAGTTCACTATGGAGAAAAAAATTCTCTGAACTTCTTTGGTAGGAAGGGTGGGATATAAATTTAATAAACAAATAGATATTTTAATGACCTGGGTTGGAGTGCTGCAAGAGCTTTCTCTTTAACAAGACACCTGGAGATAGCAACATGTGCAAAAATGAGACAAGCTCTTGATACAGTACACTTAGAAAACTAAAACTGCCTGAAAATGGAATAAGTACAAGTCTCACTCAAAAGCCCTAGGACACAAGACACATTCCCTCAGAGATAATTTGTGGATAGGGACAGAGCCACAACTGAGCAGCCCCTTTTATTTCTGTCACCCCTTTGTCATGTGCCTGAGGTCTGAAGTGTTCACTTGCAAAGAGCATTTGAAATTAGGCTGTGGGCCACAGGTTGCCCATCCCTGCCCTATGAAGAACAATGTGCTGTCAACATATCGGTGGTAATTGTGAAAGAGGGCCAGCCCAAGACATTTTTGTACCTGAGGTGAACCACAAAATGGCACCCTGCTCCCCACCAGGGTAGAAACTGGGAGTGAAGATCGACATCAGGAACAAAGGGGGAATAAAGATCTACATCAGGATTCTCTGCCCCTGTGGATCCTGCTGCCTGATGCGGTCCCCTCACCTTGCCTCATGGGTCGGTCGGTCCTGTTTGGAAACAAGCTACTTCTTATCTGAATGCACCAAATGTGGAGAAGCCTATCTTTTTATTGTTGCAGCCATAGGTGTAAACTTGATGGCAAAGCATAGAAAAGGCTACACCTCTCTTTACCACAGACGGGGTGATACATGCAAACTCTTCCACATCCATAGCCAGAGGGTTTACCATTTATTGATTAGATTGCCACTTACAAAATAGCCTATTAAATGTCTGACAACAACTATTTAAAGAGACTGCTCAACAGTTGAAAGCTCTTACAATCTGCCATGCTTTAAATGTTGAGGCAGAATACTGCAGTTAGAATCCCAATGCTAAAACTGGAAATCTGGAGAGTTCAAAATGTCCCCCAGATCCCAAATCTGCTTTATTCCAAGCCCAGCCAATGGACTCCCCCCTCAAACTGTTCACTGCTGGCCTGGCAATATGGCTCCCATAAAGGTATTTTAAAACCAAGCTCCCCTTCCCTTGACTCTCAATTAAACTGGGCCTATGCTACCCTCTTATCCCTGCAGCAACCTGATGTCCTGCTTCTTTTCCTGGGATGAACTGTGGGAGGCTTCTTTTCAGGGTGAGCAGCGCTCTTAGCTGTTGCTAGGAAACAGCTCCTCACTCGGCACAACACGCAGCTGATGGCAGCAGCTTTTTTGGATACTCCCTCCTTTCTCTCAATTCTAGCCATGACCTGTTCAGTTAAGAATCTAGCAGCAAACCTGATTTTTTAACTGGGTTGTGGTGGAGTTGCAGTTGCAAGTGTTGTGTGCCAAAGTCCAGAGCATTATGAGACTGTGCTACCCTACAGTATGGCACATCTGCAGGCTCCCAAAGTCTTGGGGCTTGTGCACACTTTGAGGAAGCTGGGGTCCATCCAAGCAGTTTTCTGTTTGCATTGCCACTTTCCCCATTAAAATCCACTCTTTGGTGCTGAATTGGAGCAAATGTCATTCCACAGAAAACCTGATTGACATTTGCTCCGACTGAGTGGTAAAAATCGAGTTTCCCTGCGGGAAAATGTTGGGACACGTAGGAGTCTGGATAAGCCCTTAGTGTGATCTTCTCTCAGTGTCAGTGTTTCTCAGACAGTAGGCCAGGGCCAAGTGGAGATCTGCCCACTTCCAGGTAGGCCTCAGTGCCACCATCTACTCGGTGCCTCCCTCACTTGCCCATACCGCCCCTTCCTTGTGGTGTAATATTTTGGCTGAAGACCCGGAGCAATATCAGCACCAGCAGTTCCCCACATACTGTGTAGAGGTGAGGTGAGGAAGGGAGGGCCCCTCTTTTAAGGGGTGAAGGCCAGAGATGATGTTGAACAAAATTAGAGAGATAAAAGGTTAATTTTTGTTTAAGAATAATACGAAATGGGGGGGGGTAGAAAGAATGGGGACATAAAAAACTGCTATGAGGGAAAAAGTGAATGTAAAAGGACAGGGAATGAAAGAGTGGCAGATATAGTACGAGTGTGACAGGGAAGAAATTGCAGGTGAATAAAAATATTTTGAGAGGCATGGTGGGGAGCATCCCATTCCCAACTGTGGGAAACCTGCAAGCAAAACTTGAAGACAAGAGCAGTCTCCCTTCCAGTGGCTTTCAGCAACTGGTATTTAGTTGCATTACTGCCTCTGACCGAGGAGCAGCCATTGATAGCTCTTCCATGAACTTGTCCAGTCCTCTTTTTAAACCATCCAAGTTGGTGGCCTGTGATATGTGAAGAAATAATTTATTTTATCTCTCCTGAATTGTCAAACATCTAGCTTTACTGGATTTGCATGAGTTTTAGTGTTGTGAGAGAGGGAGAAAAAGTTTTTTCTCTATCCGCTTTCTCTAAGCCATGCATAATTTTATAAACTTCTGTCATGTCGCCTCTCTTACTCGCTTTTTCACTCAACTAAAAAGTTCCAAATGCTGCAACCTTTGCCATGCCCCCCCCCCATTTCATTCCTTTGGTCATTTGGGTTGCCCTTTTTTCAACTGTTTCCAGTTCTACAATATCCTTTTTGAGGTGAGGCAACCAGAACTGTACACATTATTCCAAATATGGTCACACCATAGATTTGTATAACGGCATTAGGATACTGGCAATTTTATTTTTGATTCCGATATGATGCAGGGTCTAACATAACTAAAGTATGCTAGTAAAACCAGGGAAATATGCTAGAAGGCTCCGGTGTTCAGTAGATTTTTGCTGAAGAATGGGCATCCGCAAGTGGCCTGTTCCAGTAGGAATACAATGTTCCATGCACAACGCTGAGTAAGTCCCAGTTCCTACCCACACACAGGAAGTGCCATTCTGGGTCACATTCCACAGGGGGCAACAGCCACAGCACAACAGAGCTGACTCACGACATGTAACTGTTTGCTCTCTCGGAGTCTATCCCATGATGCAACTGAAGATTGCTGGACAACTCAGTGATGGCAAGGAGTGTTCATTCTTCTGTAGCAAAGGGAGCAGTCAAGTAGGTACATCAGGACCCTTAGCAACTGAGAACACTTGACATCTATTTCTTGCATCACACAGCTTCCCATGCTCAACATGGCTGCTGACTTTGCCCGGTATGCTGCACTTGGTAAGCTGCTTGCCAATGCTGTCTTGCTAGGTGGCAAGGGATTATTTTTTTTTGTCACACCCATGTTGTCCAGACACCTTGGGCAGCAGGGAGGTGGTAACATTCTCAGCACCAGAAAGCAGGACATTAGAGAGATTTCAGATTGGTGCCCAAGGTGCCCTGGGGTGAGCTCTCTCAGACTGGGACAATGTGGCCACCTGGGTGATGTGACAGCATGCTTGCCTAGGCACATCCTGTGGGTCTGTCAAGTGGCCATGCCACTTTGAGGATGCAGCTCAGTGGAAGAGCATCTGCTGTGCATGCAGAAGGCCCCAGGTTCAATTCCTCGCATCCTGAGGGACTGTCCCTCATCTAAAAGCCTGGAGAGCCACTGCCAGTCAACACTGAGCAACAATGGCCTGACTCAAGTTTGAAGCCAGCTTCCTATGTGTGTCCACTGTCTCCCTTCCTCGCCATTTCCTTTAGGGTGATCCATCCCCAAGTCCCAATACCCTTGCTTTGCCCCTGCCCTGTGGTGAGGTGACAAGGTTATCTGTCCACTTACATTTCCCTGACAGGACTCCTCACAGCTCCCCTTCCCCAGGCTTCGCCAGGCTGGCACGACACTTTTCATTAACTACTACTGAGTGGCAGCTTCGTGTTTCTCCCGGCTCTGTCACCATGACAGCAGCACAGAGAGGCCTGCAGGCTGCATTATTGCTGCCATGGTGTGTGTGCGCCCCCCGCACCCCACCCTGCTTGCTTCTCTGCAGTCAGGAATGACAACTGTCAGCTCTGCAGAGAGCACATGGCTGAGGGGAGGAGGCATTGCTGACCAGCCCCAGGCTCTTCCGCAGGGCTCCTTGCAAATTCTCCAGTAACAATGACCCAGGCAGCCCTTCCAGGCACTATTGCCAGCCCTCTCTGGTCCATGAGGTGAAAGCGCCTAGCACAAAACACAGCCGGCATCATAAATGAGGAACAGAGCACCCAGGGAGTGTGGTGCAGTGATCCTTCCAAACAGCTAATTGGGTCTTTACAAACATTAAAAAAAACCTCTGTGCTTGATGGTGTGCAAGTGGTTAAAGACCAGAATCTGCCGTGCTGGTAGGTTGGGTGTTTGTAAGGGGTGATGAGAGACTTTACAACCCCTAGTTAGTAAATATCCCTCACACCTCCCAGACAATCTGCAGGGAGGTTAGACAATGGGCAGAAATGGTGGCTGAAAACCACAAAGCAAGGGTTATTGAAATTCCTGACTTGTTCTTTATAGCAATAAGTCACCAGCTTTGCGGGGAGTGGATCTGTTGTACAAGACCTCCATGTATGACCTGGGATTTGTGCCAGTACAGTGTGTGATTATCCCACCGCAAAAGCCGTCGGCAGTTGGGAAGCACCCTCTCTTGAACAAGGTGTCAGATTGCTGGCCAAGCCATGCCACATTCCACTTGGCTACACCCACCCCTCCTTTCAGACCCACCCTTCACATTTGGGTTAAGGAGGGGGCCAGGTAGGGTAAGGGCAAATTTGGGCATTGGCTTTCCATTGTTAACCCTTATCTTGCACCATTTTAAGGAGAGCCTTTCCACATATGCTTCACTTAACTGGGTCCCCTGGGGGGACACCTGCACTGGGCATTCCAGAAGAGGAAGGAAAGGCCATGCCACATTAAGAAGGCATCTGCCTATCCACAGGGGGCCTCCAGAACCCAGATCTGAGAATAGCAGGGGATCTGCAGCATGTGTGTCTTCCCAGCACACACCTCAGCGCGGTAACCGGGGGGTCTCCCCCGACCCAAGCCTTTTCTGCTTTATTGAGGCTTTGCTGTGTTGCTGCTCACCAAGACAAGAGCCTAGGAATAGATTTCCTCTTGCGTCTGTGTGCGTTAGGGTGGCGGAGGTGGGGGGAAGGAGGCTATGAATCAAGGCCTCGGTTCCAGGGACTATTCTTGGCTCGGGAGGCGAGGAGGGAGAGATCACGGATTTCTCTTGGGGGGGGGGCTGGGAGGGCCTCGGAGGTGCTTTTGCCGGACTTTCCCTGCTGCCTGGCGTTCTCCCCACCTCTGCGCCCCCCGCTTTGGCCCTGACGTGCCGAGGCTACAGTCGTGACGTCGGGAGGAGAGGGAGAAGCCCGCCCGGATCGGAAAGGACAGCGAGGGAGCCAAGCGAATCCCGGCAGGAAATTCCAACGAGGAGCAAAAAAAAAAAAAAAAAAAAAAAAGCAAGCAAGCAAAGGAGCCCCCAAGATCAGCGAGCCCCAGGCGCTGCTGCCACTGCTGTTTGCCGCTAGCTAGGTCGCCCTCCCGGCGACCCCCACTGCACCCCACTCCGGACGGCCTTGGAGTCCCGGGGTTTCTCCTAGGAAAGACCCGCGCGCCGTCCCCACGAGGCTGCAGGCCCCCCGAAGTGGGCAGGAAGAGGCCGCCGCCGGAGGGAGGAGCCAGAGGGCGGGGCCGGCAGAGCAAGCGAGCGAGCGAGCGAGCGAGGCAGGAGCTGGAGAGAGAAGAAAGAAGAAAGGAAGAGACGCGCGAGCGCTTGCGGCGGCGGAGGAGACAAAGGGAGAGCCCGGCACCGCCCGCGTGGAGCTGCCGCGTCGGGTAATGGGCAAGGCGAGAGGCAGCCCACACGCCTGACGCCGCGCTCTCCTGGCCGCGCCTGCCCCAGCCCCAGCCCCAGCCCCGCTCCACGCCACACCGAAGCCGAAGGGATGGCTGTGCCGGCTTCCCGAGATGGGGCTCCTGCGGGCGATCCCTGATCTCGGCGCTGGAAGTGACGGTGAGGACAAAAGAGACGAGAGACCCTGTGGGAGTCACCGGGGGCCCATCGAGGCGAGGAGGCGGCGGCAGCACCAGCCACCTGCCAACCGAGGCTCCTCTGCGCTTAGCTGCCTGTCTCCTCCTCTCTTCTCCCCACCCCTCAGCTGCCCACAACTGGTGGAAGGGGCCCGGCCGGCCGCCCCTCTCCCCACGTGCAGTTGCCCCTTAAGGTGCCAGCAGACAGGACTGATGGTCTGCTCGCCCCCAAGCGAGCGGGGCGACCCCAGGGAAGACCCTCCGGGGTTGCAGCTTCGACGCCGCCTGTTGCTTGGGCACCTGGGGACTTGGCATAGCTGGGGAACGTGGCGGCGTCACCCGGCGCTGGCAATGGACTTGCTAGGAGGCGGTTGGCAGGTTGGGGAAGGAAGGCGGGGGGGGGGGGGCAGGAGAGAAGTCCTGCGCGCTCTCGCCTGCCTGGGTTGAGCGCGCACCCATCTCTGCGTTGTGGGGTGTGCGTGTGTGCGCGCGCGCGCAAAAGCCGCCTCTTCGCAACGCCAGCTTGGTAGGTGCATTCAGCTCAGGATCGGTGCCTCTCCTGTTGGCTGGAGTCGCTGTGTTTGCGGGGTAGGGAGGATGATAATGGGCACTGCCACGGTAGAGACGCTATTCCGAGAGGTGGGAAGCATCTTAAGCTAGCTGTAAGCACCGGAGATCATCATGCACCAGGACGGGGGAGAGTGGGAGGGCCTTGCATAGGCCCACTGGGTTTTCCCAAATGCAAGCAGCGTCAGAAGGTTGCTTAAGTGTTTTCAGTGGACAGGGTTAATCGGCCTTTTAGAAAAAAAACCCCAGATAAATGGCTCCCCTCCCCATCCTTCAAGAGAAGGAGGCACCATAGCTCAGTTGAGAGATCAGGCCATGGTCCTTGTTCCCCAGTTATTCTTGCTTTGATACTATTTCTGTGCCCCACCAAAACACTTGGCCAAGGAACTTTAGCTACTGTCAGTCTGCGAAGGCAACACTAAGCCAGAGCAGTGGTCTGATTTTAGTATAAGGCAGCTTCCTTTGGGTGACAGGCAGTGGCTAAAGAGATGTCAGTGTGTTAAACCTGACCTCCAGGGTTTAATTTATGCCTGGGCTCAGCCCTGGAATTTGCTTTCTAGGCTGCATCTTGATCCTGGACCATAAGATGGAAAAGCAGGACACTATTAACCTTTGCAGGCTGCCTCACGTGGTCACTATCAGGAGTCAGGTCTTTTAGGGCAACAGGTAAAGCTTATCAGGCAGGAGAGAGCAGAAATTAAGTGCCCCTGGAAGCCATAGTGGTTCCTGGACTCCCACTTTAGGAGTGGATGCGTGCATGGCTGTGGATTGCCAGAGGGTCAGATGGACATGCTCAGTGGTCTGTTTGACTTCATGTGTATCAGCTTTAATTTAAATTAAGCTTAGGAGCTTCTGTAGTGGTGGCTAGGTAGGAAAATGTCTTTGTAAGAAGTGCTTGCCTTGAATTTGAGGTGCCCTCTGTGCTATCAGAGAAAAGAATTGAGAGCTTGTTCAGTTTCCCATTCAGTGTGGACACACACACACACACACACACACACACACACACACACTGCTGCCCAGGAATGTATGTAGCCTACTTGTGCACAAGGGCTGTTGGTGTCATCTGCATGGATGCGCAAAGCTGGTGTGCAAGAAGAAGCCACAGCCTGTAACAGTCCTGGTAGGGACATATTGCCTGTAAAGGCACCCTATCTTCAGAAGCCAACATGTGTCCTGAGCATATGTCTGAAGATGAATGGGGAAGGGAAGGCCTCAAGCCCACAAATGGTGGATCTGACATTGGAGAGGCAAGGAAGCCCAGTGCTCCAGAATCACCAGAGGTTCCAGCTGCAGGCCAGAGCAGTCCCTGTTCCGGATGGATTGGCTGCCTGTGCTTTTAAGGTGGACTAGTCCTTTTGATGCAGTGCTCCTCCATCCCTCCCTCCCTCCCTCCCAACCCCCAACCCTCCAGCAGCCGTAGCCAACACAGCACACCAGTCATCTCAGTGTCCCGTAGATGCCAGCCTTGCACGAGGCCAGATTCATGCTGTGGAGGAGCCCTTGCCAAGGTGCTGCTAAGTCTTTACTTTGACATTTATTGTCGTGATTTGAGGCTGGGATCTGCATTGCCCAGCACAGGCGTAGCTGTTCTCTCCTATTTGAGGAGGAGGGGAGGCACTGGAGTCTCGGGGAGCCGTGCACAGGCCCTGTTGCAATTCCCTCCCGCATCACCAGTTGCAATGCTTTCTATGCAGAAACCCTCCATCACATACTGAAGTGCATGTCTCCATACCCATCCTCATCTTATTAGGGACTTCTAAAAACACACACAGAAAGGATATTTATAGGTAAAGATGAGCTACATTTGCAAGAACCATCCTGGCCTTCTCTGCTGGAATGGACGATTTTTATTAAGTATCTTAAACAGGATGTTAAGGCTGCTGGTGGAGGCATTGCCTTGAGAAGACAATGGTACTGAGGACCGTGGGATCAGTAAGACAGGGTCATATAGTAGGTTCACTTGGAACACAAGTAGATCCCTGCTGGATCAGACCAGAGGCCTAGCTACTCTAGCTTCCTGTTCTCACAGTAGCCACCCAGTTGTTTTTGGGAAGCTCACAACATCAGGGCAAGACCCCTCTCCCGCTGTTGCCTCCCAGCAGAGGCATATATTGGTCACTGGTTTATGGCCACCTGTATCTGGAGCTTTTTGTCCTGCAGGTGTATGAATATTGCACTGGTCTCTGCTGGGATTATACTGTTCTCATGTACAGCAGAATATTCAGGGAGATCGAGGCAGCTCTGTGACCTCTTCCTTCTGGCCAGCAGCCAGCAGTCTCACCGAGTACCAAGGTTGTCCCAGGTGGAGGTCTGGCACTGTGACCTTGTCTTTGTTACAGAGTTCTCTGTGCTCTGCATTTAGAAAGTGTCTGCAATTCTATACTTCTTCGGACGCAGGTTGTGTGTGTGTGTATGTGTTTTTGCACTCAGTTAATTCTAGGAAAGCTGAAGCTTTGTACAATTAGGCAAATTAAAGCAAGCACCCAGGTGAGCCAAAATTGGATAAGATGAGGTAGGCTCTCTCAGACGGCATATTTTGAGGTACCATCAAGGGGAACCAAATTGTCAGTGGTTTTCTTATTACCATTTTTCTTTTTTTAGCTCTCCTGGGAGATTTTTTGGGTCATTTTGCATTATACTTTCTTCTAACCAATGGGAAGGTACATAGAGCTATGCACAACCCTGTAAATCTTCTCCCTGGCAACTGAATATCCTGTTCATCTCCCACTGTGGCTTTTGAAATTTCACGGTTCCCCCCCCCCCCGTCTATTCATTACATTTATTTCCCTGCTTTCCTCCGCGTTACTCAGAACCACATACCTTGCCCCTCTGCTATTTTTCCTTCACAACAACCCAGTGGGCTGGGCTAGGCTATAGGATAGTAACTGAACCAAGATCACTCAGCGAGTTTCATGACTGAGTGTGGATTTGAACCCTGGTTTCCCTGATCCTATCCGAGTACTCTAACCACTTAACCAGTCTGTCATGACACATTGCTTAACCTTACAAGCCTGCCTTCATGGCAATAAAGGTTAGAAACATATTTTAAACATAAAATCTGGTCTTCCCGGAAAGCTGAATTCAGTGCCTATTAACAAATTTCAGCCTTGTACAACGTGATCATTTGCAGCCTTTTTTGTGGGCATTTAGTTAATGTCAGCTTGCTGTTGACCTAATCACGCAGAAATTTTGTAGTTCCTTAGAAAATCCTGTTTTTAATTAGCAGATTTTGGGGGAGAGTAAACTGGGAGGAAGGGGGGGAGCTTGACTTCATCTTGGCAATCTCCCCTGTTGCTGCCATATTGGCAGCTGCAAAGTTGTTCTTCCTGGGCTTGTTTTAGCTCAGTCACACTTCCTTGATGGATCCACCAACTGGGACACGTGCATTCAAAGAAGGGACAAAGGACATTCCCACTCAACCCATGTTTCACGGGCTGCTTCATTTCCTGTGTGGATTCAGCCACCCACCTGCTTACCCAGTTACACTTCCTTTTCTAACTTGTGGCCACCACTTCTGAATGTAAACTTGACAGTCGTAATGCAACTTGTGTTTTTAATAATGGGCCTGCACATCTATGTAGAAAGGCTTATTTATGTGCCTTGTCAAAGATTCAGAAGGCCTATAGCTCAAGGTAATATATAGTTCAGTTGGCTGAGTCCCAGATGGAATATTTTGGGACTATATGGATAATAACAAAGGAAAGGATCCAGACAAGCACCACACAGGTGGCATTCAAACCCAAAACTTTAGTATAGGGCCATTATGAGGAAGACGTTAAGCAGTGGTCAACTGTATTGAGGCTAGAAGACTGACATTTCAGGCATTTTCTGTGATTGGCTGGCCTGTGGTGTCTCTTCTAACTAAATAGTTTAATGCTTACTGGTATTGATTTGCACCTGCCTTATGATGTATGGCAGGCAGGTGGAAGGTAAACAGCAGCCTACTCAGACCAGGGTCCCTGTTTCTGACAGAGCACTCAGTGCTTGTTGACTGATGGGCTTCTTACAAAGAACGCTTGGCTTTGATCTGACCTGATGTGAAGCAAGAGAACAGATCCAGGAACACAGCTTAGTTGCTAGCTGTTAACCTTAACTGTTAATGGCTGCTGATCATGCACTCTGGCTCTGTACATTTAAAACACACCAACAGGGTTGGCAGCTGACAGGGGCTCTCGGTAACGTGAAGGAGATCCACACGAGGCTGAAGCTCAGCCCACTTCTTAAGTTTTAGCGGCTGGTTTGGGCTCTGATAAGAAGGCTGGCTTAGTGTAAGCAATAATAAAAGCTTGCAGGCTTATCTCTTAATGCCTTGATATGGTGGGGGATACCCTCTCAGCTGTGTTTGAGGTGACAGTGAGATACTTTTAAAGGAGCAATGGAGTTGTTCCTCAGTACAGAGTTACTCAGAAAGGTCTAATCCCAAATAGGTCCTGTTAACATTTGGGGAAGTTCTGGTGACACTTTGAAAGGCCATTCTATGAATGGTGCTTACAGAGATTCCCAAGTTAGATAGGGTGCACACTAGCTAAAAGTGGGCAACAACAGGCCTCTCTACCTGGCCCTTGGTTGCACCCTCCCTGCCTAGGCCACGCCCCCTGCTGCCCTGTTCTGCAGCCTCCTTAAGTGTGTTTGCCTGGGTGGAATGTGGAATACCTCTTGCTGCATGTGTGCCTGTCCAGAATGCAGCCTAAGTGTACAAAGGCAAGATTCAGATCACCTCATCCCCATAGCTTGTGATCCGCTGCAGTATACATGCAGGAGGAATTCTCCCTCTCGAGTGATTGTGATTTCCTGAAATGGGGTTCTAGGATGAGTCCATTTATGAAATATCCTGGGAATAACGTACTTACTTGCCTTGGTTTATGGTGGCCTAGCTACTGGCAGACCTCAGAACTAACAAGCAATGAACTAAGGAGGAGGGTGGAGGTGTAGCTGATGGTGGGGCCTTTACCTGATACAAGTGTCAAAGTTCAGTTTTAGCTCAGGGCGACCTGCTTCACGCTCAGTGGTCCCTAAGCTGCATTGGAAACAGCTTTGCTATGAATGGGAGGTTGTTGGTTGGCATCCATTACCTGGGGGTAGGGGGTAAGCGAAGGCAGAGAAGGAGGAATCAGCACACATCTTGGCAGTGGTGTGTGATGTGCCATGTGGAGAGCAGTCCCTTGAGGGGTGAAGCTGTGACATGTGTGGGCAGGAGGCTTCTGTGATGGTTTGTGGATGAGCAGAGGAGTGCTGTTGGGCTAGCAGTGCCATCAGGAGGAGAAGTGAGGTAGTGCTCTGGTACTTGTCTTCTCTTGGCCTCTCCTGGTGCTTTTGTGCCCTTCTGTTTTGTGAGTTCTCCCTTTCACTGCCACAGCAGCAGCAGCAGCAGGTCTGGAATTTGGGTTCTCTCCATCCCTGGCAGTTTATTGCCTCTGTCGGAAATGGCCAGGGCGATGGCGGTCCACAGCTTTGGTTGCAACCTGTTCAAGGAGCATGCCTGAATGCCATAAGCCCAGCCTGATCTGTGAGTGTTCAGTGCATGAATGAGAGTGGACGCATGTGATGGTGAGTGTGTGGGCGGTACTGTGGCCGCATGAAAGAGGGCACATGCCCACTTGGTAGTCACAGGCTTAGATTGCTGGACAGGGGTCGGAGGCTGTACAATACACCCAATTTAACCAAAAGCTTTCCTCCCCTCTACTTTGCAGTTGTAACTGGTGGGAAGCCAAGCCAAGCCACAGGCTTTTGTGTTCAAGGGGAGGGGCAGTGTTTGCAGTCAGGGTCTAAGCTCTATACCCCTTCATTGGACCACCAGTGGCTTGTGCTCGTTAGCTGGGGAGGGGCTTAGAGCAGGCAGGGTGGGTTCTGCAAAATAGCACTTGTCTGTCCCCTCCTCCAATCAATGGCATTGTCTGTCTGTTTGCAGGGAGCGAGCTCCTGTCGGAAGTGCTGTTGGCCCTGCAAAGCCCCGAGCCAGCAATGGGAAGAAGTTGGGCTGGGTGCTGGTGTTACTGGTCGTGTTACCCCAAGTATCCAAGAACTCAGGCGTTTGAAGAAGAGAGCACAGGCCGTGCCCATGAGCCTTCCCAGCACTCTCCTTTCCTCCCTTGGGCTCCTTTAGGAGCCAGAACTCCCCTCTCTCCGTGAAAGGCCCAAGCCTGCGCCCCAGTCTCCGGCCAACCTCTTCCATGGCTGCAGTTGTGGAGCACCTCCAGGAGGCCGCGTAACTCACAAGGGGCTGAGCTGCTGCAGACCCTGCTTCCACTGCCTTGACTGAAGCAGGGCCTTGTTGGTGGTGGCCCCTGGATTGTACTGTGGCTGAAAGAGAGCACCCTACACAATCTTTGGGGAAAAGGCGAAACTGGACGTACAAGGAGAGCCGAGGGGAAGCTTGTGATCCCATCAATATGACTGGGCAGCAAGGGAGGAAGCAGAGCAGGCAAAGGTACCCGCAGAACTAAGCCTAGTCCCTGCCTTTTTGCAGAAGACCCAAAAGTGGGGGAAAGAGAGAAAAAGTCTCCTGCCCACCCCCCACCCCCAAAGCTGGAACTGAATAAACTCCTTGGCTTCAAAGCTCGTAGGGCGAAACCTCTGCCAGTCCTCCGGAGCGAAGATGGTGATGTCCCACGGCACCTACACCTTCCTCACCTGCTTTGCCGGCTTCTGGCTGATCTGGGGGCTCATTGTGTTGCTATGTTGCTTCTGCAGCTACCTGCGGCGGCGCATGAAGCGACGGCAGGAGGAGCGGCTGCGAGAGCAGCACCTGCGCACCCTGGAGATGGAGCCCCTCCACTACGAGGGCTATGGGGGCCCTGCCTATGGGGGCTCCGGCTACGGGGGCGGGTACATCAGGAACCCGCCGGGCATCGCGGTACCTCACCGACTCCGGATCGAGCCCCATCGCCCCCACCTCCCACCCCCGAGGCCGTGGAGCTGCAGGCATGGTAAGGGCACCCGAAGGGGACTGAGCCCACTCCTGGTGCAGAATACGGTCGCGTTTGGGAGGAGCGCTGCTTCTGCAGGTGGGTAGCTGGCTGGCGAGAACAGGAAGTCAGGCCGTTGTTTCATCTAGCATAGGACGGGCAGCACTGGCTGGCAGGGGCTCCCCAGGGTTTCACGCAGGAGTCTCCCCGCCCTCTCTGGGGATGCTGGGGATTGAACCTGCAACCTTCTGCATGCAAGGCAGATGCCCCGCCACTGAGCTACAGCTAAGGGAGCCAAAGCTGCCTCCAGCAGGCTTAAGGGTTCAGCCTTCAGACCAAACTGCTATTCACCCAGAGCTTGCAAAGTTTCAGCTTAATGGCAGCTTCGAACAAAATATGAAGGAATGAAAGAAAACATTGCTTTGGGCTGCCTTCAGAAGTCTTCTAAAAGTCAGATAGTTGTTTATTTCCTTGACATCTGACACGAGAGTGTTCCACAGGGTGGGTGCCACTGCAGAAATGGCCCTCTGCCTGGTTCCCTGTAAATTCACATCTCGCAGTGAGGGAACTGCCAGAAGGCCCTTAGAGCTGGACCTGTGTCTGGGCTGAATGATGGGGGTGGAGAAGCTCTTTCCGGTATGCAGGGCTGAAGTGGGCAGGATCTCAGGAGGCTTATTTAAGAGGAAGGTGGGGTCAGAATGCCCATTCTGTGTATCCAAAGTCTTGCACCATCCCTGATCCCATTTGCTTGCCTGTGAAGTGTAGGTCTGTGGTTGTAGCCAGCTCTTGGGTTGTGATAATAATAGAGCTTAGGGTGTTTGGGTCTCTGTCTCTCCCCAAACCTTGCTTGGGACAGATGAGCCTGTATTTTCTATGCCTGGGGAGAAGAGAGCAGGCAATGGTGGGATGGCACGCTTAACTGCACTCGGTCACTGTGATTGCTTTGCTTGCAGAACCAGATCCATCCAAGCCACCTTGCTACGAGGAAGCAGTGCTGATGGCCGAGCCGCCACCGCCTTACAGCGAAGTGCTGACAGACACGCGCGGCTTGTACCGCAAGATCACCACCCCCTTCCTGAGCCACGAGCAGCCGGAGAAGCAGGAGCAGCCGCCCAGCTACAAGCCCCTCTTCCTGGACCGGGGCTACAGCTCAGCGCTCCACCTGCCCAGCACAGCCAGCCGGGGCCCCACCTGCACCAACCTCTACTTGGAGGCTGAGCATTCGCAGCGCATCTTCCCCAGCTGGACAGACTCAGAATTCAGCGCCAGAGACAGCTATGAGCCGGGGCCCTGGCACCTGCCGGTCTCAATGCCTTTGTTTGGCAGGACTACTGCAGTTTAGCACGCCATGCCGCGCCCTGGGTGGGACTGTGGCTGCTGCTGCTGCTGCTGCTGCACACAAGCTGGAGGATCCCGGCAGCCTGTTTGTTCCCTTGGTCTGCGGGAGCCACCAAGCCTCTCAGTCCGAGCCTTCCAGCCATGTCTGGGGCCATGAGCCCTCGCAGTGCAAAGATCTCCCCCCCGCCCCCCGTTGCTCTTTGACCTCCTGGCCAGGGTGAGATTGGGGCTGGTCTCCCCATCTCGCCCACTTCCCTTTTTCTGGGCCCGCTACAGGCTCTGTTGGTGCTGACTGCAAGGGGGCCTTTGGGTTCATTTCCTATTTTTCGTTTGTTACATTTTGAAAATAATAAAAGTTTGTGGAACCTGATTTATTACAAACCTGGTGCTGGGTGGTCGATGAGTCGGTGCTGCGAAAATGGTGGGTGTGCTGTGCTTTTAAAGATTCCCATGTGCACTGTGGCAGGAAGTGAAGCAAGCCCATTCCTAAATAATCCCACAGAATTAGGAGGATGGAGGCCTAGGCATGTTCCAGAAACACATTCCTTTGTTGGCAGCGACATCTAGTGGTGAGTTCTCCTGCTCAGGCTATGACTTCATGCAGGGCCCACTACAGACCACACAATGCCACGTTCAAAGTGTTCCAATTGCTTAAAATAATAATTCCCCTCAGCTTTCATACCCCTACCCCATCAAAGTACATTTTTGGCCCTTAAAAGCAGCTACTGAAAAAACTCTGAATAAGAGATCAGCCGTTTTGTGCCTGTGGAATATGCCCACCCGACCACCCGGTGGTCTTGCGTTGCCTCATTAATCCTGCCCCACCTTTGAAAGCAAAAAAAGGCACCCTGTACTACAAAGCCAGCTGCCCTGCTTGGAATCAATTTATTTATTAACATACATAAGCACATTGCTGTTACAGAATTTGTGCTTTCAAAAAAACAATTACTGTACGTGAGAGAAAGGAAACCAAGCATGGAATGAAAGAGGAAAGAGGGTAGGGAAAGAGGAAAAGGTTTTTTTGGAGGGGGGAAGAGCCCACCCAGAGTCTCCCCTTGTCCCAGGCTCTCAGGGCAAATAAAGGCCTAAGGAGAAGGGTCTGAAATGGGCTTATTTCTGAAACAAGAGGGGCATTTGGGCACAGAACTCTGGAGGGGGGAAAGTTCCTTGCTGCTAGAGCCCAGAGATGGACGGGGCTCTCCTTTGCTTCCCTGGGTGCCTCAGGTGTGTGTTGGGGGGGACCAAACAGAGAAGTGGGGGGATGGGAGCCAGAGCCTTGCCCAGACAAGGGCCATTTTATTGCCATATTTTATTTTAAATTCGTGCAAAATACTCAAAACTCTGGGCAGAGTCTGAGAGGAGGAAGCGACCCTCCCCACCCACCCCCAAGAGCAGCACTCACAGGAGATCAACCCAGATGGTATACATGGCATTTGGGGGAGTGTCAGAAAAAACCCAATGGGCTAAGAGGCAATTGGAAGGGGGAAGGATCTGCAGGGAAGCTACCAACAAAGAGGGGGACCAGGCAGATTTACACGTTTCCTATTTGACAACATTAGAAAAACAGGGAGAAGAGAGAGAGAGAAAGAGAAAGAGAGCTGGAAAAAGTTACCCCGGAGTACCATGGAGAATATCCTGTCTGGCTGGGGCACAATCTTAGGCCCTGGACCGCAGGGCTACAATACGGAGCAAGCAGGCACCAGGCCCTCACTGCGGCTGCTCCAGGCTTGCACTCGCTGGGCTCGCTGGGTGCAGGATACAGGAGTCGGGCAGGGGAGCTGGCCTTAAACGCTGCCCCCAAAGTTCTCCTCGTCTTCTGGCACTGGGTCCGCATCCCAACAGGTGATATCAATCTCTGAGGGGGGAATCAAATGCATGACCTGTGAGGGAGGGTGGCTGGCTCTTTTCCCCCCTTTGAAAAGGGGTGGTCCCCAAAGCCCGCTCATCTAGGGGTCCCCAGAAGAGGAAGCGCAAAGGTGGATCTTCCCATCCTCCCTCCCACCTGCCCATCCATCCCTGATCCTCACCTGGGGGCTTATTGTAGAACACTGGAGGAGGAGCTTTAGCAGATGGTTCTTCTGATTGGTTAAAGTCTTCATCTTGTGATTGGCTGAAATAACCCTCGCTGGTCTGGAAGAGAAAAGCAAAACGTGGCATGTGCTGTGCTTTGGAAGGTGTCCCTATTCTTTCCCTTCCCAGTTAACCCAGAGCAACAATCACTTTCTGGTTTTGTACTCTCAGACAACGAAGGCCTGAGGAGTAAAATGCTCAAGCTACCCATGAGCTAGCACGTTCCAAAAGTTTGTGGAACATGCATGGTCTAAAGACTGCAGCAAGGTGCACATATTAAGTTGTTCATCATCATTCTTCAACATTAATACATAAAGGAATATTTTGTGTGTGTATAAATAAGACATGAAAGAACATGTGTCCTGCATAGGGAAATTTTTAATGTTTGATGTTTTACTGTGCTTGGTGTTTTAATTTGTTGCAAGCCACCCAGGGTGGCTGGGGCAACCCAGTCAGTTGGGCAGCACATAAATAACAAAATTATTATTATTATTACTTCTCCAGTGGCAGGGCCCAGAGGAGACACACTTTAAATGAACACGAAGCAGCAAGCTGTGGTACCTCATGATCCTGTTTTGATCTGCAAGGCAGGGCCAGGAGCTTTCAGTAGTGCTCCCCAGGCCCTGCTGCCAGCCTGAGCGCCCCCCTCCTCACCTGCGTGCTTTCCTTTTGGGCAGTCTCCCCGTTGGTGAGCAGCTGGGGCTCTTGGTGCACCCCGGAAGCTTCCTGCAGGGCGTGCTGGTAGCTGAGGGTCATCTGGTGCAGCCCCTCAATGGCAATGATGCTGGCTGGCTCTTCATCCTGCTCAGCATCGCAGAAGGTGGCCGGGGGCTCGGGCAGGTCGTTGAAGTTCAACAGGTTGTCTTCCAGGAGGCTGGCGGAGGGTGGGGGCTCCACTGCCCCTGGGGGGGCATCCACCTCGACCAGCATGGGGGCGGCGGCGGGTGGCCCATCGTGAAGGTCCCACGGGGCTGGGGTGGGGGGCCCGCCCTGGAGCTCCCAGGCGTCAGGAGGGGTGGGCTCGGCAGCGGCGCTGTCGTTCTGCCACAGGTCAAGGATGTTCTCTGACGGCGGGGCGGGGGGCTGGGAGAACCCAAAGGCCTCGCCCAGATCCAGGGCGCCTTCGCTCTGCATGGGCAGAGGGGCTGCTGGGAACAGAGGCTCTTCTTTGGGAGGCGGGGCATCTGGGAACAGAGGCTCGTCTTTGGGCTCTGGAAACACCAGGTCTTCCGTGGGGCCAGCCCCGCCTTGCTGCGGCTCTGCCCAGTCCGCTGCCTGCCAGGCTGTGGCCCCCACAGGGGGCTCCTCGGCCTTCTCCATTGGAGGCTCCACGCTGGCAGGGGCCCAGCTCATTGCGGATGCCACCGCTGTCTCGTCGCTGCTGGGGCTGGAGGAGTCTGCAGAGGGGAGGAAGCGAGAGAGGAGGTTCCTCAGCAGACCTGGAGGGAGGGAGCCCGCAGCCCGAGGACCCGGGAGAGGGGCAAGCCATAGGGGCGAGGGGGCTGCACGTACCTTTCAATGCACCCTGCTGCGTTACCTCATCCAGGGCCCGCTCAATCTGCTCCCCAACAGGCGTCGAGGCTGTGCTGGAGTCGCAGGGGCTACTGGCGGAGGCAGAGACCTTTCTGTGTGTTTCCGACTGGCTGCCTGTGAAGGAGCCACATGGGCACTCAGGTGGGGAGCCCACAAGTCAAAGGCCACGACACCCCCCTAGCCACAGGGCCCGCCAGTTGCGCTCCCATGCACGCAGGGCAGCTTCGTTTGAACAACAGCAACAGCAACAAGGCACCAAGATCCGACTCCTCCTGAAATGTGCCATTTCCCCAACTTACCCAGTCGACAAAATTAACCGGCTGCCCTTAAGCGACCCTAACCCTACAGCAAGTTATATGGCATAAAGGTTTCGCTTTGCTTTTTGCGGACAAATGTGTTGGAAACTGAAGGAGTGAAGAAGGGAAAAAAGCCCTCTTTTGTGGTGGGTGGAGGCAGAACTCTTGTGTCATGTACAACCATGGGGGCCCTGAAGTTCTCTATGTCAAATGGCACTTAAAATTAGGAATGAGGAAACCGTGGCTCTCCCAGCTTCCATTGTCCACAGCCATCATGGCCAATGGTCAGGGATGATGGGAGTTGTAATCCAGCAACACTGGGAGGCCGGTTTCACCACCCCCTCCTTTATAGAGTAAGACATATCCTCCCCTTTTTACTATCTTTGGAAGCAGAGTCTACAGGAAAACATAACACCCCTGCAAACATCAGGTGAAGGGACAACTTTAGAAGGTCGTCTCTGTCCCAGACTTAGTACTCCCATCACAAACCCAGTTCGCTCAGTATATCCACCCTACACCCTGGTTCAGGGACATCCCCTGTTCTGTAGTGCAACTGCCCCCTGCAGCATGGTGTGTGTGCCTGTGTGCATACTGTTTGTCTCTCTCTGTGTGTGTATATGTGTGTGTGGTTCATCTTCTGTTTGCATAGATTTTGGCTCCCCCTTTTCTAATCTGGCGAAACAGATGCTCTGTTCTACAGTCACAATCAGCCTAACTGGTTTTCATTTGAGGCTCTCTGTTCACTGCCTCCACCCTGCCTGTAGGGCATCAATACACCGGCCTGCAAATCCATGCTTGGATTTACGGTGTAGCTACTGATGTTGAGAAGTCCCTGTTGCGGCCTACCTAACCGAAGCTGTTTTTTAAAAGGTGAACCAGACGGGGGCATAGATGTGGGGTGCCAAAGGGGAAGTTTCCGTCTTATATAAAAGCCAGCCCTCCCGAGGGTGGTAGCTGCCGAAGCGTAACACTAGGCCCCTCTCCGCTCTTCTGGGGCTACACTCCTGCCATGCAGGGAACAGGAGAGAGAGCAGGCCGTGCCCTGAGTCTTCCCTGGTCCAGTCTGCGGGGCCAGTGTTTCTCGGACACTCATGGACTCTCAGTCCTTCCTTTCAGAGATGCCTGCGGAGTGAGATTGGGCGTGGCCAAAGATACAAGGTGCGGGGCGGGTGGGCAAGGCCCCCGAAGCAGCTGCCTCCCCAACCGACTCCCCAAAGCCCGGCCGGGGCCTGGCTACCTACATGGGAAGAAGGAGGAGAGGTTTGGTGTGCGGTGGCAAGAGATATAGGGGAAGGGAGTCCGTGGAGGGGAGGAGGAGGAGGAGGAGAAGGAAGGCGGCCCACTGTCAGGTGTCTTTATGAAAGGACAGTGCAGACGACCTGCTGAGAGAAAGACAAGACAGACGGACGGAGACAGAGAAAGCAGAAGAGAATGATCAGTCTCCCCTCCAGCTGCCCACTCCATCTCCCGCCCGCCCCCCTGCTCATGCCACTGGGCAAGCAAGGCCCACGTGAGGGGCTGGGGAGGCAGGGGAAGACTGTGAGGGAGGCGGGTCTCTGCAAAGGCAAGGAGGAGGGTGGGAGGAGGCTCCTGGGGGCAGCAGTGCAGGGTGGGGGGCTGGGGAAAAGCAAAGGCAGCGGCTGGGGGGCATGAGGGCCAGGCTGGAGCAGTGTGGAGGGGGCAGGATGGCATCAGGAAGGCTGGGCAGTGCAAGAAAGTGAAGCGGGAGAGAAAGAGGAAGCTCGGAGGCAGGATACGCAAGTGGTGCCGGGGAAGACGAGTTCATGCCAAGGTCCCTACGTCAACTGGCAACCTGGTCCCCAATAGAGAGTCGACCCAAACTATCACATAGAAGTGTGAACCCAAAGCCGTAATGCAGAGGGCTCCAGAGAGCAGAGTTCATTCCTTAGCCCTGAGGCAGGGATAGTCGCAGCTGCGCCATCCTCTGCGGTGGGCAGCCCAAGGAGCCAGAAAAAGCCACAGCAGAGGTGCAAAGGAGTACTCTAGCATGAACCACCCATGGAGGCTGCTGCAAATAAAGCGCTGAGTCTCTGCGCCTCTTTGCCAAAACAATGCCTGGAGGTTCTGCAGCCTACTCAGGTCTGGTGGGCTGTACAAAACTCACACGCAGCCAAGAAGTGTGTCCTAAGCAGCAGTCAGGAATTGAGGTGGGAGAGAGCACAAGAGAAAATCTCATCCGCTGCTGCCCCTGCTTTCTTTTGTCCAGTTCCTTCCATAGGGAAACCTGTGGCCTCCCAGACAATATCAGGCTACACATCCCATCTCCTCTGATCATCAGCCATGCTGGATGAGGCTGAAGGAGCCCAACACCTCCTGGAGGGCCGTAGGTTCTCCCTGCTAGCTACAGAGACACAGTCTCGCTTGATGCAATAAAAACTGCAGCAGGATTTCTGTCTTGTTTACATTGGCTTATTCCTAGTGTCCCTTTGCTCACCTGCCCACCCCAGCAGTACCATTCTTCAGACAGCACTGTCAAGGGCAGAAACAGGCTGCTAGGCCGGAGCATCCCCCCAAGGCTGGCCAATTCGATACATAACAACTGAGAGCTCCTGCTGCCTAGCTAACATCAGACCCATTCGCATACTGGGATGATGCAACTGAGGTGATGGAGGACCCCTTTGCTGCATGCACACCACTTGGAAACTTCCCATCAGGGAAGCCAATTGTCTGCAGGATCCAGACACCATGAAAGCAGGGTGTGGTGATGACAGGCTGCCAATTCAGATTTAGCCCAGAATGGAACGTTTTCTACATCAATGACTACATGATAAATGATCTTTTGCTTCCACGTTAATTTCTCAAAGGGTGAGAGGTTCACTATAGTGTCCTCAAAGACAGATGATCTCCCAGACCCTGTCTTGAAAATCAAGCTATGCTAGATTTGATCCACAGCCCAGAAACACACGCCTTGTGTGGCGTTGGCATCAGCAGCAACCTCTGATCCAGGAGTGATATTGTGAGCCTTGAGCAAGAGAAAGGCAGGACAACCTGGGCCACAGATGTCTCACTCTAAGCCCCATGTGCTGGATAATGACGTAGTATAACCCTGAAGATCTCATTTCTACTGTTCTCCAAAACTGACGAAACTGTTGCCGTTTTGGACAATGAAATAAATATGAACTAGAACACAGTGGTATCCTGGGTTAAGTACTTAATTTGTTCTGGAGCTCCGTTCTTAACCTGAAGCACCACTTTAGCTAATGGGGCCTCCTGCTGCCGCCGCGCCGCCGGAGCATGATTTCTGTTCTCATCCTGAAGCAAAGTTGTTAACCTGAAGCACTATTTCTGGGTTAGCGGAGTCTGTAACCTGAAGCGTATGTAACCTGAAGCATATGTAACCTGAAGTACCACTGTATATATACCCAACAACAACACCTAATCAAATTACTGGACGCAAAACTTGGTTATATGTGATAAGAAAGGACATAAGTCTTTTGTTATAGTTAGGTATTTGCCACTTTTCAGGCTTTCATAGGATGCTGGCTGTTTTCCTTATGGTGAGACTCAGCAGCAGGGAATGTCTCTTCTCTGCACCTCATTCTGTGTTCAACTGACCTCTGGTCATGTTTTTGAGTTTTGCCTTTGCTTCCTTAAACAACCCCCCCATCTGCTCATATCATCCGTAGCAGACATTTCCAAGTGTCTGGATGCCCACTGCCTTGCCCTGAGATTTATACTTCCCCACCTTCCATTCAGAAACAAAAACAAAACAAAAACCAGGTTGCTGAAATCTTCCTGACCGCTTCCCCACCAACCCTCATTCCCCCATTTTCTGTACTCCCTGCCTGAAGCAGCGCCGGCGAGGGCTCTCTACCTGTTCTGTTGATGGGCGGGGCTGTCTCTGAACTGGCCGAAGCCACTCGCTCTTGCTGCCTGAAGAACTCGCGGGGGTTCTCGGGCCTCTGAGCAATGATGGCAGCCGCCTCCTGTCAGGATGCGAGGGGAAGAGGCAAGAGAGGACGGTCAAGGGCAGCCCAGTCCACAGGCCCACACAGACCCCGTCATAAACCCAGCCCGAACCCCCTCACACCCAGTGCTGCCCCTCCCCATGCAGTTGCCAGGGCAACAGTGACAAAACATGATACGTGCCACACACAAACAGTGTCCCTCACCCCATGCCCCAACCCCACCCCCAGCAGCAGCAATGGCACACAGTGGCAGGGGGGGGAGGGAAGAAAAGTGACAGCACCACAATCTGTCTTCCTCTTCTGACAAAATGGAACATGTATGTAAGCAAAGGAGAGACGAGGACAGCCGGGATCCCGCCTTGCTCCCCAGAGAGAGAACTGATGCCCAGCCTTGCTTAAGCACAGACTTCCGCTCATCAACAGCACACTCCAGCTTCTCCACAGGACAACAGTCGCCAGAATTGAAGGCCCCCCTCCCCGCCAAAACTCTCCACACACAAACGCGACAACCCTCATGCAGCAAGAGCCCTGTAGGGTGCATGGAGGTCCTGCTGCCTACACAACGCATGCTGTGCCCCGGGGCCGCACTCACCTCCACCTCTGACTCAGACTTTTTGGGCTGCTGCCTGTCTTCGTCGTCCTCCTGCTCCCCCTAGGGAGAGAGGTCAGCGTCAGCCCCAGGGCACCTCAACCACACCAGAAGACCCTACATTTGTCTGTCTGTCTGTTTGCTTTACTGTTATTCTCCTGGCCTAGCACAAAGCTGGAGAGAGGAAGAGCTCTTGGGCAGCAAGGCGTCCTCACCCTGGCTGCAGAGTGGGTCCCCAATGTCACCAGCCAGCCTTGGTGCTGAATCCCTACCTCTGCCAACCTCCTTGGGGGAGCCAGTGGCACAACTGGACAATCCTCCCCCAAGCTCTTGAAGCATCACTTACAAAGATGGACTGCTCCTTCAACCGCTGCTTGGCCTCCTCCGCCTCCAGGGTCTGCTGCTTTCGCCTGGTGGGAAGGGAAAGGAGGAGAAGGAGGAGGAAAAGAAGGCTTGAGAGATCCTGGTACTGGAATGCTAGGACCTGGGTAGGATAGGCCGCAGGCTGACTTGGCTTTCTAACATTTAACATTAATAATAATAATAATAATAATAATAATAATAATAATAATAATACCCCACCCTTCCTTGCAAAGCAGCAGGAAGTAGCCAATCAGTCAAAAGATAGCCTTCTCCATTCAGGAACCATGGAGAACCGTCTGACCTCCAACTTTATTCCAAAGTTGTGTATATTTGAAATTTTCTGTTGCACCCTCACTTAATCCTTATTATGCACCACTTCCCCATTAGCTCTTATTTCAAGGCCTCTTAAATCATTTTCACTGGTCTCTAGAGCCCACTCTAAAGCTTGCTCTGTGCCTATTTTGCCAGCAAGCAGGAAAATCTCTTGGGCACCTCCAGATAGCATGGCCTTTTTTTGTTTCCTGCGGGTATTTTCTGCAATGTGTCTTTGATGCAATAATAACGCATTAGCCGTGGATTTACACTGGACAGCCCACACATCATTCCGCTTTCTTAGTTGTTTGGCAATGCTACTGCATGTGCTGCTGCACTATTGCCATTGGGAGGGAGGGGCACCCTTTTGCTATAGCACAACCAAAGCAGGACAACCCACCCATCCCACAAGTTGCAGGATTTCAGCAGGAAGCGATGGGGCATGCACCAGCTGGAAATGAAGCAGCATATCCACCTCTGAACCTTTGCAGGCCCAAACAACATTGAAAGCGGAATCACGTATAGCTGCCCTGATACCATCTTGAGCACAGATCATCATGCTTGTGTGATAAAAAGAACATTTGGAGGGGTTATTATGCCTTGTGTTCTGGGAGCCCCTCTGCTAAATGCCTCCTGTCGCTCCGTGTTTTGCAAGTGTGTCCCATTCCAAATCCCATCCTGTTTCTGCCTCCCACCTTTAAACGGTTACCTTCTGAGCTTCCTTTCTTAGGTGTTACACTTTACATGTTAGCCTATTGCATTTCATACCTTGTCAGCTCACCAAGGTGTTCCAAGTTATTATTCTATCACTTGGCATTCTGTCTGCTGCATGTTCACCTACCTAGGAACCACTGTTGTGTATGAAAACGACGATGTGTTTGTACTCTTAATCCAGCCTACCATAGCTGTTTGGATATAAACCACAACACGAGAAAGTATGCCCAAATATGTCCTGCCCAGGCTGGGTCCAATCTATCTCTCTATTAAAATTTCATCACTGCCACTCATGCAAATGCAAAATGATTTAAGTGCTTCACTTCAGAGACCGTAATTGTTCAGCGGTTATGAAACAGCACTGCCATCCGACACACACAGCCCTCCAAAGAGCTGCACAAGTCCTGATAAACCTGGGAAATCACAGAACAGGGACTGTTTATTGCACATATGGAATATGAAACCATTAAAGGCACATTGGCTACTGTTGCATGGTTCCCTCTGCTCCCAAATGAATATGCAGGAGGTGGCAAAGACCTATAATTTCAGATGTTTCTTCAATCTATTCTGGTAAGACACAGGGCAAGTGGTATGGCTTTGACCAAAGCAGCCAATCCTTCTGCCATCAGAAGAAGTAAACATCGTTCAGCCCGGACACTGAGGTCCAGTGCTGAGGGCCTTCTGGCAGTTCCCTTGCTGCGAGAAGCCAAGTTACAGGGAATCAGGCAGAGGGCCTTCTCGGTAGTGGCACTTGCCCTGTGGAACGCCTTCCCACCAGATGTCAAAGAGAAAAACAACTACCAGACTTTTAGAAGACATCTGAAGGTAGCCCTGTTTAGGGAAGCTTTTAATGTTTAACAGACTATTGTATTTTAATATTTTGTTGGAAGCTGCCCAGAGTGGCTGGGGAAACCCAGCCAGATGGGTGGGGTATAAATAAATTGTAGTTGTTGTTGCTGTTGTAAATTGAAAGCTTTGGATTATCCTACAACAACAAGGGAGAACAAACAACTGGGAAAGGGCACTGTTCCAGGGTGCTGCTGTGCAGTGGCTTTCTACTGCACATGACTGCAGGAAAGAGCTCTTTCCAAACTCAAGTGCTTAGCCACCCCCCCACCCCCCCCAAATCTGCCATGAAATCTTTCCGAAGAACACACTCAGGTTTCTGCCAGAACTTTGGGGTCTCATCTCTATTCAGTGTGAAGTGCCAGACTGTGCTCCAACATAACATGGCAGAGAACAATCAGCAGTGGTGGGCAAGCCATTTTTCAGGGAGAATTGCCTGCCATTAATGGTCTTCACTGGCTTTCAAAGAGCCCCAAGATGCCATGGAACACAGCTTGAAAACCACTGGTATTATAGAGAGGAAGTAGAATGTGGATTGGGGAGGTTCCAATTCCCACTCACCCATGAAGCGCTCTGAATGACTTTAGGTCAGCCGCTACCACCCAGCTGAACCTACCTCCTAGGAATGTTTTGGAGGAAACAGCTATTACCAGCGCAATACATTCAATAAACATGTACAGTGGATGCTTGGGTTGCGAACGTGATTCGGGTGGGATGCACGTTCGCAATCTGCAGCGTTTGCAACCCACAGTGGCGTGTCTGCGCATGCGCGGGTTGTGATTTGGCGCGTCTGCGCATGCGCGACCGCCAAAACCCAGAAGCAACCCATTCTGGTACTTCCGGGTTTCGGCGATCCGTAACCCAAAAAAAAACGCAACCTGAAGCGTCTGTAGCCCGAGGTATGACTGTATATGACTCTGTGAGCAATTAAATTGAAAACAGCAAGAGGTGAGGCTGATATATACCTCCATCCGCACTAAATAATCATGCTGAGTTCAAGCAGACTCTCACCACCATCAGTACTGGCAGCATAACATTCAGGAAGGACCAAGAGGCACTTAGGCCTATGCAAACAGAGGGAGGAGCAACAGGGCAGCCAATGAAACAGGGCCACTTTTGCTTCCCACAAGGAAGCAACGTGGAAGAGGCATCCTTGACTGCAAGCAGGATTAGAGCACAAGAGCCCTCTCCCTCCTGTTGGACGAACCGATATTTGCCCATCTTGGCTTGCTAAGGAACCACCCGTGTTGCCTCCTTGGCTCCCTTTGCACACAGACAACACCACGGCCAGACCCTCCCGGCTGCCCCTTGCCTGTGTTCCTCAATCTGCTCCTCGCGCTCCCGGTAGCGCTTCTCTCGCTCCTCCTGCTCCTGCCTCTCCTGCTCCATGCGCTCTTGCTCAAAACGCAGCCGCTCGTCCAGGGCCTTCTTCCGCTCCTCCTCCTTGCGCAGCTCCTCCTCTTTCTGCAAGGGACAGAAAAGAGGGAGAGGGTAGGTGCTGCACCTCACACAGAAAGGCTGGAACAGGGATGAAGGTAAGGAAAGACATACGTGTGTGTGTGAGAGAGCGAGAGAGAGAGAGAGAGAGAGAGAGAGATATGATGGATTAGATAGATAGATGATATAGATAGATAGATAGATAGATAGATAGATAGATAGATAGATAGATAGATGATATAGATAGATAGATAGATAGATAGATAGATAGATGATAGATAGATAGATAGATAGATAGATAGATAGATAGATAGATAGATATAGATAGATAGAGATGATAGATAGATAGATAGATAGATAGATAGATAGATAGATAGATAGATAGTCATAGCTAATCACAGACTTGACCTGCCCAGGGACAGGGCTTCCTTGGTAAAACTTTTCTACCTTGGCCTGCTCCCAGAACTGCTCCCGGTTGAGTCGCTTCATCTCCACAGCAGCATCAGTCTTCTGGTAGGTGGTGCCCTGAAACAAAGAAATCAAATCAGGAGAGAGACGTGTATGTGTGTGAATGAGCACACACAGATAACAAGACAACTTGCCAGGTTCTCACTGCCCTGGTGTGTTTCACAATGGTTTGTAACAGCATGGGGGTAACTGACCAGAATATTCTTCAAGGCAGTTCATAACGTATGCTGGAGGATTTGCAGTGCACCCATCGCAGCCAGTGAGGTTAATCTGAGGTTATTGCTAACTGAAACGTCCACTCCACTGTAACCATCTTTCTTACCCTGCGTCAACAGCCTTCCAAAACCTGGTGCCTGCAGATGGTGTTGGACTACAGCTCCCATCTCCCCCTAGTCCCAGGCCATGCTGGCAGGGGCTGATGGGAGCTGTAGTCCAAATCTGGGGAAGGCTGCCCTAAGTAGAATTTACTTTCAGCAGACCAGCCACACCCAAGCCCAGAAGAGGTTGGTGCTGCTTCTCCCCAGCAAGGGGAAAGGGGGGCATGGCAAAGAAGGAGCATTACCACGGGCTGCGCATTCTCATCCTCACGCAGGCGGAGACGGTGCAGCACGGGGCTGGCAATGCGGGCGAGGCCGTTGGAGAGCCGCTGCCCAATGGCTCCTGGGTCGATGTCTTCCACACTGCTAGCGTTGACAATGACATCCACACCCTGTTGAGACATTCAAACCACATTGAAAAATGAAGGTCCGGCCACCAAGCTGGAGAAGATGACATAGACCTGTCTGTCCTCTGAGGCTCCAGGGAGCAGGACTAGGACCAGGAAAAGAGATTTCAGCTCAGCACCAGAGGACACTTCCTATTTATTGGGAAGAGAGCTGCTAGACAGTAGACAAAGACTGTGTTGGGAGGTGGTGGGCTCTCCTCCAATGGAGCTATTTAAGCGGAGTCTGGATGAGCATATTTATCAGGGATACTGTAGCTTCAAAGGTGGGAAACCCCTTTCAGAGAGACCCTGCATTCCCTCTTGGGTAGTTTTGTGGGGGGCTGCTTGCCAGTGATGGGCAGGGCCAGAGGCAAAAGCAAGCAAGGCAAAGGATGTGTGACATTTACCTTTGTAGAGCAGGCTCTACTCCAGCCACACAAAAGCCAGAGGCTTACACCCACCTGTGCACCTGCTACCTGCCTACCTAAACTGGGCAAGCAGGAGGCATGATCATGGCTCAAGAACATATACCAGCCAGGCAAAAGCACTTTAGAAAGCCGCAAACTAGGCTGATGAGGGGCAAGGACTAAGAAGAGTCCCAAGGGCTGGGTGGAGAGGCCTGGAGGGCCACATCTGGCCCCCTGACCTCAGGTTCGCCACCCCACTTGAAGCTGCATTTTGCATTGAGCAGGAAGTCAGATGAGGATTTAAGGCAGCTACCCTGGAGGACAACAGCGGAGACCCAGCAGCTGGCACAGGTCTCCTGCCAACAGCTCACAATCAAAACTCCTTGCCCATCCCAGATGTGGAGCCTGTGTCCTTCCAGATGTTATTGGGCTACACTCTCTGTCCACAACTGGAGGGCCACAGGTCTTTCCACCCCTGCATTGCAGGAGAACCACGTTCCCTCTTCCACAAAGTCCAAATCCCTTTTCCACAAGATGAGAACGGACTGTTGCATAGGCACTCCCACCTGCACACCCTTCCCCAAACAGTTTGCCACTGACCTGGAAGAATTCCGCGACTTTGGCCACATGGCTGGCGCAGGCACACTTGCGGGCATCAGCAACATCCTCTCCCACCTGCCAGGCATAAAGGTGCACAGGGACGGGGAAGGTTAGTGCTGGAAGATGCCACTCTCGTGAGACAGCAGCAGGCAGCATCTTATTCTACATGCACATAGAGACACAGGCTACTTGGGAGAGCATCTGGAGAGCTCAGAAGGAGGAGGACAAGGGCGGCACCAGCACGCAAGAAAACGGGATATTCCTCTGGATTTTTGAATGGAATGCAAGAGCAGCAAGGATTTTCTCTGCAGAAAGGTCTTCCTTGATAATTTTGGATGAGATGTAGACCAGACATATCACTGTGCCAACAAGGTAGGGAAGAAACACTGCCCCACATGCCTAAATCTGCAGCTTCTTCTAAGTCCTGGAGCATCAATGCTTGGCAGGAGGTTTTTTTGCTGTCTTTTTGTTAAGGACTGGGAAATGACACAGAGAGTACATCTTATATTCCTTCACAGTAGATCTCACCCTTGCGAAGGGGGTCTTGCTAGGGCTAGCAGCGATATTCAGTGGTTTCCAAATGGCTGGATATTTGTTGTTCATTTCTGCCCCATGGCAGCATTTTGTAATGTGTTTCTTCTTTTAAGTCACCCTTCCCCAACCTGGTTCTCTCCAGATGCTTTTGGACTACAAGTCCCATCAGCCTTAGCCACCATGGCCAATACACAGGGATGCTGGAAATTGTAGTTCTGCCCGGACACTGAGGTCCAGCTCCGAGGGCCTTCTGGAGGTTCCCTTACTGCGAGAAGTGAGGTTACAGGGAAGCAGGCAGAGGGCCTTCACGGTAGTGGCACCCACTCTGTGGAACGCCCTCCCATCAGATGTCATGGAAATATACAACTATCTGACTTTTAGGAGAATTCTGAATTTTTATCGTGTATTTAATATTCTGTCGGTAGCCGCCCAGAGTGGCTGGGGAAACCCAGCCAGATGGATGGGGTATGTATGTATGTATGTATGTATGTATGTATGTATGAATGAATGAATAAATAAATAAATAAATATTGTTAATAATATTATTATTCAAAATGTCTGGAGGGCATCAGGCCAAAGGCGGCTGGTTCAGACTGTTAAAGCCATATTTCTACAAAGACATTTTTAAAAAGGCCTAGTGAAAGGAACTGTCCACAAAAGCAGTATTTAAAGATTGTCACAAGCTGGGATATGTCAGGTAGGATAGGAAGCAAGTCTGGACAGAAAGTGGGAAGGAGAAGGAGCCAGCCCAATGTGTCAGAGTGGTCTACCCTTTCAGATTCATTAAGGAAATGGAATTTGTTCCACTAGAGGGCAGTGCAGACAAATCAATGGAAACCCAGCAGTCAGCAAGGGTTCTGCTAGAAAGATCAACCTCCACATTACAGGCCTCTTCAGAGCCAGCCAGCTTTATGTGCCCCTGTATTCACAGCCCAAACAGCACTCATGCCAGCCTTCACAAATGATGGGCTGGTGCTTTTTCCTACACAGAGATTATCTTTAGGTAGAAAAAGACTGTGCACAATTAGGCCTACGGTTGAAACACCAGGGACCTACCATCAGCCTTCGCCATTCAGTTTCTCAAACCTGGGTCTCCAGCTGTTGTTGAACTGCAGCTCCCATCATCCCTGACCACTGGCCCTGCTAGCTAGCAATGATGGGAGTTGTAGCCCAACAACAGCTGGAGACCCAGGTTTGAGAAACACTTGGCTGTTTCTGAATTCTCCACCCTAGTTTGAACAGGGCTGCCAGCTCCAGATGCCGAGAAGATTCCTGTGCATAAAGAAGGCTGAATTTCTCCTTGTCTCACCATAGTGGGAGGAAAAGCTGAACTGGTGGAACTTTCCCTTCCCATGCAGTACCAAGGTCCTTTTTTTGTGTGGCCCCGTCAACTTTAATATTGCTCCCCTTCAGCACAGAGCAAGCTACCTCCCAGACTCTTCTTGGACTTACCCAGTTAATGAGGACATATTTAGGGAGGGTGGCCTGAGGGTCTTTGACACTGCAGAATCCGTACATCACTTTCTGGTTCTCAAAATGGCTGGAGAGTTCTTGTAGGCCGCCAGCTGAAGAAGCAAAGAGACAGATTTTATGGGTCACAGACCACACTGTTTTTTCCCTTAGGGACCTGATGGGGCACTGCCTTTCACAGAGCCAGCGCACTGGTTCATCTATCTCAGTACGGTCTGTGCAGATTGGAGCAGGCTCTCTGGGTTTCAAGCAGGGAATCTTGGTATCTGGAGATGCCAGGGACTGGACCAAAAACCTCTGCATGCAGAGCAGATGACACAGCACTGAACTTCAGCCCTTCAGGTGGGTAGACAGAGGAACACATGATAAAAGGGACTAATCTCTCAACTTACGGGGTGTGCCCTTGCCACTGCTCATGGCCATTTACCTCCCCACCCCATGCCACTTCAATTCTAATCCTGTTGAAAAAAATGGGATTTTTAGTTGTCGTCTATTCATGTATGCGACGACAGCAGCGAGGATACTACTGGCCCAGAGATGAAAAGAAGACGAAGTTCCAACCAGAGAGGAATGGCTGATGAAGATGATGAACTATGGCGAAATGGCGAAACTGACTGGGAAAATCAGAAACCAGGAAGAGAAGAATTTTAAGAAGGAATGGGGAAAATTTACAATGTACTTAAGAGAACACTGTAAACAACTAAAAACTTTGGTGGGATTTGAGTAATGCTTGTAATGTACAAAAAACTATGGAAAAATGAATTGCTATTTTTTTTAACAAATTAAAGAAAATAAGATAAGCAGAAGGGGGAAAAAAGACTGATAATGGTAACCATGGAAGGGTGGAGGGGATTCAGAGAATCCTAATTGAAGAGGTGAATGATGTGTTTGAATTTAAATTTGTTATGTAAAACTTAATAAAAAATATACTTTAAAAAGAAAAAAGGGGATTTTTGGTTTTTTTGTTTTAGGAGAGGGAAGTTTGGTGGAGCACCGAGAACTGCCAGGACTGGATCGGCTAAGCAACATAAGGTTGCCCAGCAAGGAGGCAAGGGCAGGGACAGGAATACTCACTTCCCGAAGCAGCCAGTTTCAGGTTATCGGAGTCATCTTCGTAAGTGTACAAAGCCCTGCAAGTCAGAGAATCACACAAACAGGTTCAGAGAAGCATGTACAGATAAGGGCAGGACTGCGCAAATCCTTCACTATCTAACTCTTGCACTGAGGAAATGCAGATATAGTGCTAGGTAAAATTGGAGGCTAGGGCTTGGATTAAGCAGATTTGTACATGTTGGCTTATTTTTTGCCAAACTGGTTCTGCTCCTGTAGCCCTCGAGTAGCAGGGAGACAAACAGAACTTGGTGGCCTTCATACACACTCTTCTTAGCCCCTAAGGTCTACAAACTTGATTTTTAAAATAAAACGTAAGTTTCCTGGTATGGTCTATGGACCAACACAATAAATACTATTTTAATAAAATGAAAGTTGACCCTCAGGATGCTGAATTCGGTATTTGTGTGGTGCTTGCACATGATGCACAATAAACACAGTTCTGAGTAAAGGACAACAATGCCATGTCCAGAGAATGCCCCTCATTCCAGAGAAAGCCTTGCATTACAACATAATATATTTCAACCCCTCTGAAAGCCGTGCCCCAGGAAACAGAAAGAAAGCAACAGATATTTCCAAACTTGCTTCCTTCCAAATCACATTTGGAGTCTAGGGGAAGAAATGATGGGCACACAAATCCAAAGATGATGTTCACTGTCATAGGGTGATACATCTACCAGTGTCTTGGTTAGTGAGGAAAGATCCACAGCATGCTCTGGAATCCTATTCTATCACCCCTGAAACTTTGCTCTTCCTTCCACTTGTCCCCCAAAGATGCACATTCCACAAATTTGAGAATTATTTATAGAAAGCACCATGTATATTGGGCAGCAGGCACCCTCAGAGGACCAGGCCTCCTGGAGCATGCCTGGAGCAGAGAAATTAAAAATGCCCTTGAGCAACAGCAAACTGCCTGTCTCATGTGTGATTCCCAGATGGGCTATATTTGGTTTGTGTGCATGCACAGACATAGAGTCATTTGAATTAAACTATTTTCAGTAGATTTCCTAAGAAAAGCTCTGCTGAATCAGACCTTTTGTCTGTTCTGAACTTTCTGCCACTAAAGAGCTAAAGAGCCCCAGACCCAAATGTTGTAATCTTTCCTTATTTGGGAGTTACTCCAGCCTCTTGGTCACTTTGGTTGCCTGTTTCTAAACACTCATCCCAGACTAGCAAGAGGCATTCTCAGGCTTCAAGGACTCATTCCAGCCAGGCAAAAGCACTTGGGTGGGAAGGAGGGCCTGTGAGGGCGCAGGGAGAGCTATGAGGGCCACATAGAGAAGCCTAGAAGAGTTGCATTTAGCCATGGGGCCTAAAGTTCCTCACCCAAACAGATGCAACCCAGGACTGGCCTGTGCATGCAGGATCCGACTGGGCTCTCCGTTCCTCCTGTCAACTTGTGTAGGTAAAGCAAGCAGGCTGCCATATTTGATATCATCAGTGTAGGCAAGTTCCCTACACTGGTAGGCTCAGTCTCCACAGACAAGCGGCCCCTAGTGGGTTATTGCAGCATGTGCTGCAATGTCCAGTCCCCCGCAACATGATGTAGACTGCAGGGGTCAGCAAACTTTTTCAGCAGGGGGCCGGTCCATTGTCCCTCAGACCTTGTGGGGGGCCGGACTATATTTTGAAATAAAAAAATGAACAAATTCCTATGCCTCACAAATAACCTAGAGATGAATTTTAAATAAAAGCACACATTCTACTCATGTAAAAACACGCTGATTCCTGGACTGTCTGTGGGCCAGGTTTAGAAGGCGATTGGGTCTGGGCTGGATCCGGCCCCTGGCCCTTTAGTTTGCCTACCCATGATGTAGAGCAAGCATTTCTAGAACATGGCTGCTCCTCCAGCCCGCCATCCAACCCTGCCCGCCCTTTTGGTTTTACATTCTGTCTGGCAATGCTGTGATAAGGAGAGGCGCTCCCCAAGATTTCAGCTAGTACATCTACCCCAACTTCACTTCCAGAGGAGGAACAGCAGGGAAGAGCGATGAAGAGAGGGTGTACAACATCTCCTACATTACGGGGGACAGTCTTCTGTTTGAGGGGATCCTCTGCTGGAAAGGTCATTAGGTCTAGGCCTGGTTGAAAGACGAAAGAACCCCAAGATGGTATGTGGGTGGGTGTGGTGCCTGCAGGATGGGATGGGGCAGGGTGCGCCAGAATCCCAGAGCCCAATTCATGTTCTGCTCCTGTGCCCAGCAGACCCGTGTTACTTTTTTGGGCAGCGCGGAGCCTGCAGGTGCCTGAGCCACCGCGTCACTTCCAGGAGAGATGTGTAGCTCGGGCGCGCTGCAGGCTCCATGGTAAGTGCTACTCCCCGCGGTGTGGTGCCCAGTGTGCCCCACCCCCTGCGCTATGCCTCTGGGCAGGCACAATCACCGCAAACACAGAAGTGGCACAAAAGGGGCAAAAATAGCCTTAAAGAAGCACAAAAATGGCACAAAACAGTGCTTAGCAACCCCACAAGCCTTTGCATCAAGGCCTGTGGGGAGCTTGAGCAAGGTTTGGAGGGAGCGATTGTGGTGTTCATTTGCAGGCTTTTTCAATTGTGTTCTCATTACACAATTGCACTTAAATGAGTGGTGCCTCGGAACGTAACCCCAGCGTAAATGGGGAGTCGCCTGTATTGTATTTCTATTCAAATTATACTGAATTACTTCTAAATTTGCTTCCCTACAAAACTATTAGAACACGGTTTTTAAAAATGCCAATCAGCACCTGCCTTTGTCCTCTCTCTCGTTGATGCGCAAGAAAGATGCTTGGCTGGTATCAGTTCCAGGTGCTTTGTGCTCAAGTGAGAGAGATCCCCTCCGCCCATATCCCCTTGTCTCCTCAATGCTGCATGTGCCCGCAGGCCACATGCAAAAGGATGAGGGAGGAGCTTCTGCTAAATGGGGAGAAATGAATGCGCTGCTGCAGCAGAGGCCTCACCCCTCCAGGATGGTATAATTGTTGCCCACCTGGGGAGTAAGACCCACTCACGCTTCTGGCAGTGAACTGCCTGCTGCCCAATAAGAATGTGAGGGGTGGAGTGGGGTGGGGTGTTAAGAGGCGGAGAGGGAGAAATAGTGAAATTAAAGCAGCAGTAGCAGCATATCAATGAGCCATCAGGGCTTATGTGAAGGGGCCTCCATGGAAACCGTCTCCAAGATACCACCCTCTCTTCCATCTCTGGCGGGGTATAGCCATTCCCTCCATCCTTTGCCAATCAGCCAGCAGAAATCAGAACCAAAGGCTTTCACACCCTAGCCGAGAGCACATGGGGGTTCTGTTCTCTTCGCAACCTCATTTCGAGACCTCATGCGAAGGAGCACGGAGAATTGGTCCAGGTTGTGTGGGCGAAGAGACCGAAAAGGGGGGGGGGGGAGACTCCCTCAGCTTATCAAAGCAACCAGCATCTCTGTGTCACCATGGCAACCACACTGCCATCCAGCTGGGACACAGTTCATATGAGGAAGGAGGTGATTTACAGGGAGGCTGGGTGGTGGGGGGGGGGAGGGAGGGAGGGAGGGGGGAGGTGTTCACTGGCAGCTGGCCCCAAATGCTGCACCTACCGCCATCCTCTCATGGCAAATTGGGAGGTGCCTTCCCTGCCCGGCCTTTCCACAGCTTACAGTGGGAGTTTGCTGAGTTGTGTCTCTTCCTGGGCATCATGCGCTCCATTTGCTGACCTGCCAAATTCTTTGGCTGTTTGCATTCCAGTAAAGGCCGGGGTGCCATATGACCTCGGTTCCTTGGGCCAGAATCCTGCTAGAGTCAGAAGGGGAACTCCGTTGGCAGGAGGAAGGATGCTGGTTGCCGGGAATCGCAGGTGGGCAGAGGGCTCCCGCTCGCAGGCATGCAAGGACAGGGTGCTGGACTAGATGGGCCTGTTGGCCTCATCCAGCAGGCCTGACACATGTTCTCAACTCCCAACATGAACTGGTTGTCTTTACTCCCTGGCCCAAAACCTTCCACAGCCACATCTCATCACAATATTGGCTTTAGCAGAAGTTGCTTACACCATTGGTTTATCTCTTTGTTTCTCTGTGATAAGTCTAGTCCTTTGATATGGAAGAGGGAGCAAGGCTGGCATCAGCACTTGGCATCCTGCCAGGGTCTAGCAGCCTGGTAAGGCCTCTTCCTGATTACTGCTTATGAGCCCTCGCCTTAAAGATTATCAGGCTCAGCACCAAGCACCTGAATACAGTCACCTTTTTAGTTTTCCACAACACCCTCAACCTATTAGGAGGTGTGAGGAACTTCAGGCCTGTGGGCCTAATGCAGCCCTCTAGGCCTCTCCTTCTGGTCCTTCTGCATCCTCAGTGTGTTTTTTGCCTGGCAGAGATGTGTCTTTGTGTGCTGATAACACCTCCTGCTTGCCTGGATGGAGAATAAAGTCAGATGTGTTTACTTTTGTAGTTTCCACACAGTAAACTGCCTACTGCTGGCATATAGGCCTTGGAAGGGTCCACAGAAAATAATGCAGCTCTTGGGCTGCCCACTGCAACCAGGCAAGGCCCCCACCTCCAACCCACTGACAGAAGAGACACCCCACCAGATGACACTTTGTTCACAGCATATGACTGTCTTCGACTGAAGGGAGTGAACAGTTGCCAAGGGAGGCTGGAGCTCTGCCCAAACCTCCCCATCTCACGTTCACACACATTTTAGCTAGATCAAGGCAGTAAGCAGAGGGTGGGTGTGTAACAGGATGAAGGGGCATACAACCATGCATGCTGTGGAGAAAGAGCTTCTCCATCTCTCGTAATATTAGAACTCGGGGCCACCCAATGAAGCAGAAGAGTAGGCGGCTCAAGTAGACAAAAGCGAAGTTCTGATTCACACAGCGCATAGGTAAACTGTGGGATTCACAGTATGTGGTGACAACCACCAACTTTGAAGGGGGATTAGACAAATTCATGGGTGATAAGGCTACCAATGGGATCCCATATTAGAGGCAGTATGACTCTCAGGGTTCGAAATTAGCAGGAAGCCAGGCGCATTTTGCACCTAAAGATTCTCCATTTGCAAGCACCTCAAAAAGTCTGGGTGCCATTTTTTTGTGCCTGGCTGACACTCAAGGATTACTGAAATGTATGTGCTTTGAAGCTTTGAAGTATATGTTAAGGATAGACAATATAAGGAGTGTAACAATAAAGAATAGAATATTTTGAAAACTGAAGTATGGTACCAATATTTTTATTTAAACACCAAATTAGAAACGTATTAACAATTTATGTTAGACATATGATATTAACAAGGTGTCACTTATGTGACTTGCGCATTACTTCATGCTTATCACAATAATAAATAAAAGGTGTTGCTGCCCCCCCAAAGGTGACTAGACATTCTGTTTTGGCGCCCACAACCCAGGTTCTAGGAGCCATCCTAGCTTTTCTATCCCAATTTCTAATGCTAAATTGACTCTAAAGTTGCTGAGGAAAATGGGTGGGCTGCTAAGGGCTTCCCAGAGGCATCTGGTTGGCCATTGTGGGGAATAGGCTGCTGGTCCAGATAGGCCTGTAGCCTGATTCAGTAATGTTGAAACTACAAGCCTGCCTTCTTACTCCTTTTCCCCAATCACTGTGCACGATGCTGCCATGTTCCTTGGAGTAAGCTTTGCCCCTCCTTGGGGCTTTTCCCACTGATTACATCTGGTCTTGTACCTGGGCTGAGGTTGCTGATTGGTAGGTCTTTATTTTGCCATAGTAAGAATAGAGGATGCTCAGCATTTTCATGACTTGGGGAGGGTTACTGTGATGCAGGTGGCGCTGTGGTCTAAACCACTGAGCCTCTTGGGCTTGCCGATCAGAAGGTCGGCTAGTTCAAATCCCTGCAATGAGGTGTACTCCCATTGCTCTGTCCCAACTCCTGCCAACCTATCAGTTCGAAAGCACACCAGTACAAGTAGATAAATATTTATCGTTGCAGCAGGAGAGTAAACGGCGTTTCCGTTTGCTCTGGCTTCCATCACGGTGTTCCATTGTGCCAGAAGCGGTTTAGTCATGCTGGCCACATGACCTGGAAAGCTGTCTGTGGACAAACATTAGCTCCCTCGATCTGAAAGCGAGATGAGCGCCGCAACCCCAGAGTCACCTTTGACTGGACTTATCCATCCAAGGGTCCTTTACTTTTTACTGTGACCAAACTGGAAAAAACATGACATCTGTTGTTTGACTGTACCTTCAGCCAAATTGATTGGGGGCGGGGGGAGAGGAAGAATACTATTCTTAAGCTAATACTACATGTATATTAAGGGGGTGTTGGAAAAGAAACCTACAGAAAAAGAAACCCAATTCTTAAGCTTTTTCTACACATCTATGGAGCTGGATGAAAGAGGGCACCTATGGATTTCATAAAACTGGGAGGGAATATTTGCCTATGGGTCTTTTTAGCCTTCCAAAGCCATCAGCATTTCATAGCATTATAAGCAGATTTTTATTACTGGCTATTGCTGCCTTTCAAACAGCAAATGGTTAGACAGTTCATCTGTGTGCTGAAAGCACCCACGTCAGCTAAAAGTAAGCTGCCTGTTGGTTCTTAGAATAGCATATTTTTACCCAAACAACCTGAAGGGACACTCAAATGTTTGGATGAGATTAAATGAGAATGATGTTATAAACAGTATTGCAATTGATTTGCCAAAGGATTTTTTTTAAGAGGCAAGAGAAGAGACTTGGGGACTGTCGTGCCAATGCTATGCTGTTCAATACAGCTATGAAGCTCTGATATAAAGGTCATCTCTTGAAACAAAGGACGTCTGGTAACTATGGCTTATGCAGACATGGAGTCACATGAAGCATACACTGAATTTATTTATCTATCTGTCTGTCTCATTCCGACAGGCAGGGGCCATGGCTTTCTGATATAGAGCAGTGTTCTTCAACCTTGGGTGCCTATTTGTTGTTGGACTCCAACTCCCATCATCCCCAGATAGCTGAGCCAATGGCCAGGGACGATGGGAGTTGTAGTCCAACAACATCTGGGCACCTAAGGTTGAAGGACACTCCTGTAGAGTACGTGCTTTGCACACAGATGATCCCAGGTTGAACTCTGCTCTAAGGCAGAGCTGGATAACGTTTTTGGCTCTATGCGGCTGCCCACCTGTCAATTGTATGTCATTGGGTGATTTGGTGCTTTGAAGTACCCAAGTCAGGATTTCACCTTGGAAGCAGCAATATGTAACTAATTCTCTACCCCTCTTTTTGTTTTAGCAGGGATTTAAAGGCAAACCCCTTCACACAGCCATGCAGGGGCAACTGCTCAGCCATTGCAGAATTAAACCCTATGCTTCTGCTTATCAGTTAGTGTCAATGAGTGGTATCTGAAGATTGACTTGGCATCAAAATGGAACCCTTGGTGCATCAAGAATGGTCAGATTCCACAACTCTTCTCTAAGGAGCTCATGCAGCCTATATGTGAGCTATCTGGTGTTATCCTCATTAACGAATTTGTAGAGACACTGCAGGCCAAGTAAGGATGATTGGCTAAAGCCCATCCAATGAGCTGCTTGGCTGGATATGGATCTGAACCCAGGTCTCCTTTATCCAAGCCCAGCACTCAACCCCCAATGCTACCAACACTGGTTTTCACTTTATACCTTCAGATAACAAGAATTTCAGAAACAGAAGAGACTATACAAGCCTTGCCAACCCTGGCACCCTCCAGATGTTTTGGACTAAAACGCCCATCAGTCACTGTGGCTTGAGCTGATGTGAATTGTAGTCTACAACATCTGGAGGGCGCCAGGGTTGGCAAGGCTGAACTACACTGTTCTGTTATTTATCACCATATTATCCTAAGCAAATTGGGGTTGGCCACTGTTCATACACCTCAGGGGATTAAATTAAATAGGATAACCTTCCATATATCACACTGACAATGGAGGCTGATGCCCATTGAGATGGGTAGGGCAAAGGACAGGTGGTCAACAGTAGATCGAACCAGAGCTTTGGGTCTGGTTGAGACCAGACTGAGATTAGTGGGGCAAAGCCCTATTCACTCTTATGGACCAGCCTCTGCTGTACACGAAGTTCCTTGGAGGAAAAGTGGGACACAAAAACTTGATAAATTATACAACTGTCAGCATTTTTTTTTTAAAAAACAAACAAACCCTTTTTGTTTTCTAAACAGAAAGTGCTCTAAATTTGCATGTCTCTTTGACTAGATCCTGTGCCAGAATGTCAATAGTCTGCCTTCTGGAAACTTTACCAGCTTCCTGCGTAGTACAAACAGTGTGGAACATCTGCAATGGGGACATGGAGAGCAGAGACCCAATATGATTTGCCTGCCCAGTGCATTACTTTAAATCAGAGGTGGGGAACCTTCTTCTGATGACGGTTCATTGGGTCACATGAAAAGTCAAACAGGGGCCACAGCCAGTGGTAGGCAGAGCCATCATCAAGAGTGGGTGGGGTCTGCAGGAAGGCATAGCACTCTTTTTGTACCACCCCAATCCCACTCTACCTTTTCCAAAGTGGAAGCAATGCCAGGGTTTTTATGCCATGGGGGCGGACAGATGGACAGTGTGCTGGAGAACAGAAGAGGGGCTTCAGGAGGCAGAAGGGCTGGAGGATGCTGAATGCTGCCTGAAATCAGGGCAAGGACCACACACCATCCCCAGGAGTCTGGTTCCCTAACCCAGCTTTAAATGGTTTTGTCAGTTTCTCTCCTGCTTGGGATTATTGTTGCAAGTAAGTTCAGATTTGTCGGGGAAAAACAGGAAATGCACCAGGAGCTATATAGCACTCTGGTTTGCCCTTCAACATTCCTGCATCTATGTACCCAAGGCAAACCCTGCTATGCAGAAGGGTGATCAGCTTCTGCCATGGTGGTGGTGGCTGATGAAAGCAGGAACTGATGAATGGTTCATCAGTAGGACATTTTAAGATGTTAGACCCAAAACAAAGAAGGCATATGTGTGCGCACAGCACTTGGCTCTGCTTCATCTAGCAGAACCACCCCATCACTGGGATACTGGGTTTTGTAAACTCTGGGTACGAGAGCATAATGTGCGTTCTGCACATATGCAGAATTTGCCAGCAAGCTGCTTTATAAGAATAACAAAAGTTTCTAGCTCTCATGATTGTAGACACACGTTTGGAATGACGTCGGCAGAGTCTGATATTCATAGTCAGGCTGCACTTCTGCTGATTAGTGGTGTGTGCAGGATATCAAAATGGCGCCAGCTACCTCCTTGCGCTCCGCCCACCTGCTCCAAGCCCCCTGTTCCCCCTTCTCTCAGATCCCTTCCCACTTCTGTTTTCTGCCACCCGAGCTCTTGCCCGAGGACTCTAAATCCTTTTCAGAACTTGCTCATTGAAGAAGGGGAACTATGCAAAATAGAAGAATGTAAATAGTTTGATTTGCATAATTTATTTTCCACGCAATATAATTTATACATCTTTGGTATCAAGTGCACATAGCACCATCCATCGTGAGACGCTGCGAAGCAATTTAGAGCGAAACTACCCACTGCAAGGCAAACACTGGGGTCTCTGCCCTGTAACATTCATTTTCAGGAGGTAGGGGCATTTTCAGGGAAGAATTGGTAGGGGCCAACATCACTGCTCCATTGCAAACTGGTGTTTCAGTGCCAACGCGACGCGAGCCAGTTCTGCCCCTGCCCCCAACAGTTTCCCCCCCTGCTTTTTCCTCCACATCAGAGGCTAGAAAATCAGCTGGAAGAGAAACAACTCATCCTGCACTCCGGGGTATATATAGGGAGAAATTAGCATCTTCAGTTAGCGTTCGGCACCCCCACCCCCAGCTGTTTCTCCCTTACAAATACAGTGGTACCTCGGGTTAAGTACTTAATTCGTTCCGGAGGTCCGTTCTTAACCTGAAACTGTTCTTAACCTGAAGCACCACTTTAGCTAATGGGGCCTCCTGCTGCCGCCGTGCCACCGGAGCACGATTTCTGTTCTCATCCTGAAGCAAAGTTCTTAACCCGAGGTACTATTTCTGGGTTAGCACAGTCTGTAGTAACCTGAAGCGTATGTAACCCGAGGTACTACTGTAGCTCCCTCTGCATTACCTTTGCAAATGCACATCTGAGAAACAGGTTTTTGTTGAAGTAATGTGTGGCGTCCGTAAGCTCCACCTTTGACCAGATTCACAGGGAAATCTCCAGGTGCAACCTATATAGAGAGGGGGCTATAGAAGACCTAACCCCAAACTGTAGCAACTGAACCATGGGGTGGCACCCTGTGGCTGCCTAGAAGTTCCTGGACTCCAACTCTCATCAACCATGACCATTGGTGATTCTGGCTGAGGTTGATGGGAGTTGGAGTCCTGGAACATTTGGAAGGCCCTCATGTTCCCCATCCATGATCCAAAGCCTTCAGAGTTGGTGGGTCCTTCCTCCCATCCAGGAACAAGCATGTGCTAGTGCTGTTGGAAAAGGTGCAACGCCCCATTGCTCTTCTCCCCACTGTCAGTGAATGCACCAGAAGAGCTGCAGCAGCACCAACTAGCGCACTGGAAGGAGAATGTGCTGGCTAAGCATTTCTTTGTTAGGTAGGCACTGCACCCAGCCCAAGCCAGGATTGAAGGGAAACAAGCTATGGACAATCCCTTCTCAGCCCCTCATGTATGAAGACAAGAAAATCTAATGAGTTAACCACTGGCAAGAGAACCTAACACACTCATGGTCATACTCTTCAGCCTCTGCAAAACTCATGCCTCCCTGGAAGAACTCTGGGGAGAGAACTGTGGGTGGCACAGCTGGGGCAGGGATTGGCATGGAAAAGGAGCAACAAAGCTGCCCAAGTGGGAATAGCAGAGGACTGAAGAAGAGGTGTCAACATATAAAGCAGCTTAATAGTGGGATGCTAAGCTTCTGGCTCACACCAAACCCAATTTATCCTGCAAGGGTCGTACAGCCATCATCCCCATAGTGGGAAGGCATGGTGCCATGCAGCACCCTTCCCATGGCTGGCGAGGCAAGGCAACAGCCACACTGCAGGGAGCCGGACACAGATAATGGCACAAATGAGATTGATCTAATCCAAAAAGCCAAATCCGCTAATTGGCAGCTCAGAACCAGGCTCTTTCCGGGAATATAGCCGCAGCTGCTTTCGGAGAAGACCTTGTGATCAGGCACACCTCTGGGCCCAGCAAGCGACAAAGGCAGGATGTGAACTCGAGTCCCCTTGGTGGGCACACGTCTTACTGGCCCAGGCCACGCAGGCGCTGAGGCAGCGCCAGCAAACATGCCAGGATACTCAAAGCCAGCTCCAGAAGGTGGCAAGATGGGAAAGATGCCAGGGACTGGAGGCCAACAAGGGCTGAGGAAGCTAGGAAAAGGCAACGAGGATGTCCTTGATTTCCTGTATAATATCTGTCTTGTGTAGTTATCTCTCACTGGTTAAGGAACTATCGGGGTATTCTGATGCTCAGGAACCTGTAGCATCCTAATGGGGGTCCTGCGGATATTCACCAGGGTCAATAGCAAGTGGGAAAATGGCTGTGGGGTTCTTACCTAAATTTATACGGCTTAGGAGATGGGGACCACATCAATCTGTGCTCAGGGCTTATCAGCATGAATTATTCTGTCCCTGGAGAATTCATTAGCTCGCATGCACATTGCTGATTCCTCTTGGAATCTGGACACACGCCCTGTGAAAGCAGGTTCCTTAGGGACATTACGTGATTGAGGTTCCAGGGTCCAGCACTGTGAAAGACAGTCCACGGCAACCTGGGGGGGGGGGCAACTCACCTTCCTTAGAGTGTCCTCACAGCCCATCGAGAAGAGGAAAGAACACCTTCAACCTCAGCCTGGGCCGTATTATTTCATGTTGGCCTCCAGCTTACAAATGAGATCTATATAGCCCGCAAATTATACTATATATTACACACACAAACATGGAATCAAAAGCCAGAGATTAGTTGGGCGGAATGTCCTCGCAGCCGTGAAGTCGCTGCCGTTTTGAGGGGAACAATGAGGCTGAACCAACATAGGCAGCTAAACACCGACAAAGAGCACGTCGACGCATGTGGCATTGCAGAACGAAGAAACAACGGACAGGGGCTGGCAGGGCAGCTCGGGGTGGGAGCGCATCAGAAAGCAAGAGGATTTAGGGGCTTTCCAGACAATGTGGTTTTCAGAAGGGTAACGAGTTCTGCTTACTAATTTACTGGGCTCCTGCCAGATGATGTCGCCCCAGCGAGAGTATCTCTTACTGAAGGTAGGGAAGAATTGTAGTTCCCCAGAACTCAACCCACTCAGTTCAACTGCTACAAATCTGAGATTCTTTTCCCGGGGAAGCACACCAACTGCACTGGAAAGTACTGTGCGTTTGGTGGCTGCTGCAGGAGTAGCGGGGGAAGTGATTAGTTACCGCCCATGACATGATCTATTGCACTCCTCATTATATGCTGGACTCCACATTGTGTACTTGTGTCATCCTCCAAAACACAAACGAGAAAACCCAACCCTGTTATCCAGGCAGTAACCCAGTTTGGAAAGTGGATTAAATGAGTTATTTCCTTATCCAGGAAATCTCAGTGCCAACAAAGACATCTAGGGGCAGAAGGGCTGGGCTAACAACCCACTTGCTTTACCTTGGCTGAAATGTGTATTGGAGGAGAAGCAGGAGGAAGATTAGCACACAGTGAGGCAAACAGTTTAGAAACTAAAATTTGGTAGAACCATCAAAACTTCAGAAGACTGGACAAAGCAGAAGGGTTGCGCTGGAACAAAGAGAAAGGCAGATTCTGGTCTCCTTCATCTTGAATTAGCTTGAGGATGAGGACACAGAGAAGGCATTAGCTTTTTAGTAGAGAGCCTAGTGTTTGAACTGGGCTGACTTTCTAAAAATGGCATTACCTACCCAGTTCTGCTGTCTAGAAATGGTCTCACCCAGCTGGTATCTGGCCTAGTGTTCTGTCTAGCAGAGAAACAGTAAACATTCGTTTTTGAAACTTGGGGGGGGGGGAGACTGACACGGGCTTATCAATTTTGAATGGCCTTACTACTTACAGAACTGGTGTCCCTTGTTTGCCCCTCTAAGTAGCTGGGAAAGGGGGTTTTCTTGACACAGGAGGCAGGGAAGTAGAAACCAGCTCACAGGAATTTGAGGACAAGCTGCCAAAGGACCGTGAGACATCCTCAGAGCCCATGCAAGAACACTTGGTATTCTATTTTTTAAAAACAAATTATTTGTTTTGTAATTTCTTTTTTCTTTTTACTTCTACAGATGCAAAACGCCCTGTGCCAATGCAGCAGGGAGTGCTTGCTATAGTTTTACAGTCTGGGAGGAAGGAAACAGGAAACCTGTATCCCTTCTCTCCTCTCCATTGCAGACATTACCCACCATTTCCAACTGAATGGTTTTGTCCCCCCACCCCTTCTCACTTTAAGATATGACTACTGCACACTGCCTCTGCTTAGGGCTGAAATGCATGTGCATCCGTGTGTGTGTGTGTGTGTGTGTGTGTTTTATAAAAAAAAGCAAATAAAAATAGAAAGAGCCACAAATAGACTTTCTGGAATCTAACAAAGTGTCTATATCCTCGGCAGCGGGGTTTGTCATGCTATAGCAGCAGCAGCAGCAGCATCAAGGATGGCCAAAATGCTTCCACTAAGGAGATGGGGGCAGGGGAAGCAGTTAAAAAACAAAACAGTGAGAAAAATGGCCCAAATCAGAAAAGCAAGTGGAGGGGAGGGGGAGAAGGAAGGATGCTTTGATCTCTACATCATGGCATCCAACAAAAAGTGAGTGGAAGTTTAGCTAATGTGTTTTTACGCATCCCTTCCTTTAACAAGGAGCTTGGGGAATGTGCCCCTTCCTTCCCACTTTGGGCTGCTGGCTAGAAGACGGCCCAAGGTCACCTGGAAAGTGTTAGAAACTCAGATAAGCTAGGCGCCACATTGCACCTTCAATCTAGGCTATGGTTGCCACAATGGAATGCCTGTTCGCAAGGGGGCTGGACTAGGTGACCCTTGGGATCCCTTCCAACACTGATACTAGGATCTCGACTACATCCGCTTGACAGTGGCTTCTGCTCTTACAAGAATCTGCTCTTCCCGCTATGCAAGGAGGAGAAACACAGACAGTGGAAATGGAATTGACTGTGGACTAAGGCAGAGGATTTTAAACTGGCGCCCAGAAATCTCCACGTACTGTAGTTGCAACTGGACCCGCACCAGTAGCAAAATGTGCTTGGCGAATTTCGAACACGGCCTGGAAAGTATCGCAGTCAAGCGAAGATCTGGGTCTCCCAGGCCTCAGTGCAACACTCTAACCTTCCCACCACACTGCAAAATGTTGTGTTCCTGCCTGAGCTGTCCAGCTATGGCCTCTGGTGGGGAAGGGGGGCTGCCTTGCATTGGGCAGAGAAATCGCATAACACAATTGGTACCTTTGGAATGAATGGAGCGGATAACTGGTTAGCTATCTGTGTGAATCCAGAGTGGCTCTGTGTCCCCTTTTCCCAGGTGACCTTGTGGAGCAGCCAAGCCTAGCACTAAAAGCAGAGTCACCCACACTCACCTCCGTTCGAACAATGGGTAGCTAATTTTAGTAGTCTTTAGCCACTGCTAGTTTGGCCCCCCCACCCCACCCCGCAGCATGCCCCAAGCTAGCAGCTGGAGTCAAACATTTCCAAGGGCACCTGCAGGCATCTGAACTTGAGCGGACAGGAAGAGATAGAGCCTTTCACAAATGACAGGGATGTCTGGCAGCCCTATCATGCGAATGGGGCAGAGAAGCTCTGAATTCCCCGTCTCCAAACCGAGCAATTAGGCTGCTAGCAGGGGCTGCATACAACTTCTCCCCGGAATATAATTGCTCCCCACGGGTGGGAATGGAAGGAGATCAGCAGCAGCTGTTTTCCTTTCACTAAACAGAGCCCCACTGAGGTCCTCCCAGCGGCACAACCCACCATTGCCACCAGCAAGCAGCAGGTGAGCCCAGGCTTCCCTTCCTGCTATTTTTTATTGTGTTTATAGCCCACCTTTGCAAGGAGCCTAAGGTGATGTACATGGCTCTCCCCTTATCATCCTTCACAACAACCCTCTGAGGTAGGTTAGGCTTAAGAGTTGGTGGTTGGCCCTCCTAAGGCCACCCAGTGAGCATCGTGGCCAAGTGGGGGATTCGAACCCTCGTCTCCCAGGTCCTAGCCTGACATTCTAACCACTACACCGCCCTGGCTGCCTTTTTTCTTGCACTCCCAGCCAGCTCTGTAGTTTGTAGTGCCATGATCTTGTCCAATGATCCGTGTGTTGGTCCTCACTCCTCCTGCAGAGCTGGTGGGTTGCAGCATGCTTCTTCGTACGAGTGAAGCTGCAAGGCCGGCCCTAACCCTCTGCTCTGGATCATCCCACCATGGGCTAGTCAAAAGGAGAGGAGTGTGGGGCAATGAGGAGCTGCCCAAGCCAGATGTTCTGAAATGAGAGGTGGCAGCACCTGGATCCTTACTGACTCCAGAGTTTCCTAATGCCTGCAATGTGAAAGGGGGCATGAAATTCTCCTAAAAGGAGATAAGTTACACACACCCACACCCACTTTGGAGGGGGAGCTCACCTATTCCACGGCAGTCATCAATTTTACTTTTCTGTCTCTGAGTAAAAATAAATCATGCATGCACACAATACTCAAAACATGACCAGCTTGTGTTTAAAGAGACACCCTCGCTACACCTTCTCCCACCAGGCCACAATTCCAAAAGGAAGCCTTCTGTACTTATGGCTTCTGGCTTATCCCAAGTGCCTGCAGTTACGGGAGGGCTGAATGCATCAGGCAACAAAAATGTTTGAACCACCAACCAAGCATCCGTCCGAGGCTGGGGCCACTGCAAGCATCTGCTGCATAGCCCACCAATAGCACCAGGTTTCTGCAGACAGAGCAGGAACAAGACACCAATCCCTGCTGCCTGCCCCCCACCCCCTACCCCTAGAGTGGAAAGGGAGAGGAGCAGACCCCCACCCCCAGCGCCACCCCCCTTGTGCAGCCCCTGGCCCATGCACATGTGTTTCTAATGCACCGCAAGCCCCAGGGAACCCGTGTGCAGAAAAACGGCACCAAATTCCTTTCTGATCGAGTAATGGGCCCCAGCAGCCTCCGCATGGGGGAGGGGCAGCTTGGACCACCAGACCCTCCGCAAAGGGGAGGGGGAGGGAGGAAAGCAGCACATGAAACCTCCTCCTTTTGTGGAAGGGGCAAGGCCGGAAAACAAAGCTTGGCCTGAAGATGGGGAGAGCATTTAGGGATTCTCCGAGAAAGCAAGGACTAAGTGTCATCAGGTGGATCGCAGCTCTGGATCTGCACCCCGCCTCCTGCGCAACTTGCTCTGGATTCCCCAGTATTAGGCCGCAGCCTCTGCAGGCCTGCGCTCCAATGCAATCCACACCTGCGCAACAGGGAGCATGCCTTACAAAGAGCACATGGGCTAATGTAATCCCAAGGCAATGGAAAACCAAAATGTGGGCAGCTGCCTCTCATCCAAGGTCCACATCTAAGCACTCTCCCCCCACACACACACTTCCCCCATGGTAGCCCAGCACCTCCCCCCTCCCTGCTAGCTCTCTGGGCGCCAGCTTCCAAACAGGCCCACATGTGCCATCCCTACAGCTGGCGATTCCAGAAAGCACAATTCAGATGGGGTTGCTTCCTCAAGGGCTGGCTATTTTGCCACCGCCCTGGTGGGCCAGTCCTGTAGAAGGTCACAGGTGGATGGGAGACAGCAGCAGCAGCAGCAGTGCCAGAGCCGAGCCAGCACTTTCCACCCCACCCACCCAGCGCAGAGAGAGGGAGAGAGGCCTTTGTCCTTCCTCCACCAGCTGTTTTTTTTTTTCCTGCCATGTTCAGCACTTTTGGTGGTTCTCAATCAGGAGTCGCTCCTGCCAGGTGATTGAATGGATGCCCCACAGCCCAGTAAGCAAGTGCTGCCTGTCTGGGGATTTACTGCTCCCCACAAAGGTAGGCAGGCTGTCTCACCCCAATGACCTTGAGCTACAGGAGCTGGCCAGGTGCCCCCCCTCCTCCGCCCCCCCTGGATTTCTCTGGAGCCTGGATTTCTCAGACCACATGCACTGGTGCATTGACAGCTGCTGGTCCACCAGGGTGGGGCTCCCCACATAAAGAAGTTATTGTTCAGCCCCACCCCACCCCCTCACCCCCAGCTGCCTCTCACAGCTCCTGCCAGGGAACATGACCCAGAAGAAGGGATAAGCAGGCTCCTTCACCCCATTTCCTAGAAGCCCGGGCAGGGTTTCCTTTGTGCTAAAGTTCAAGCCCAGATTTCATTTTTAAGTGCCAGGGCTGAATCCTGGAACATGCCTCTGTGTGTATGCCATGTGTCGTCCCTATGCCTTATTCGGCCCAACAACACATTTAGAGTGAAGCAGCATGGTTTTGAATTGTTAGAAATTACATACAGGGCAAACACAGGGCGGGGCTTTTTCATGCTATGTCTCTGCACAGTCTGATCTTAGTTAGCCACTTTGATGGTCTGGAGATTTTTTATTCTCCAAAGCAGCAGAGCTCCCCGCCCCCATACACTGCACCCTAGACCTACAGAGACCACCCACGTGCCACAGCCTCTTGCGAGCTCAAGCCACGCTGGAGCTGGGGGAAACTCTCTCAGAAATGAAGAAGCGACTCAGAGGGAGCCAGAAAAGAGAGTCAAAGGGAGCCAGAAATCTCCACTTGCAAGACGGTTTTAAGGACAAGGTACTGAGGGTTCAACTGCAATGCTTTAGAGAGCAGGAGTGGGACCCTGGCAACTGCACAAGGTTTGCCTTTGATATTTGTTCCCTTCAAATCCTGTTCTCCCAACTCTAGGCTCAAATCCCAGTGGTCCCCTCTACACATTTCCTCAGCTGCATGGCTTCCCAAACCTCACCCAGTGACTTGGCCTGCTCCAAAGGGCAGCCCAACCTTCCCTCTTCCATAGTTCACATCTCTCGGTCCCACTGAATACCCTTTCCAACCCTCTCCTGCTGAGAGTTCAGCCTTCTTCTGCTCTGGCCCTCACTGATGCAGTTGCCCTTTCTCTTTGCCATCAATTATTTTCACACGGAGAGATCTGGGCACAGCTAATGGATCAGAGGCCTGCCCTGGGCCCCCAAAGTGGGGACAACCTCTAACCACAACAAGAGAGAAAACACCTTGGAAGAGCCCATTGCATGGGAGGGGAGCGAGCGGGAAGCCCCTTCAACCCCACACCAGACGGAAGGGACTTCCTTTCTCTCCCAAGGCCAGCTTGATGCAAGCACTTCTGCTGCTCAGGAAGCAGGAGCAGACACAGCAAGGCCAGCCAGCAGAGACGGGATCCCGGTGGCAGGGTAGCTGAGTTGCAAAAATACACACACACAAGGTGCCAGGAATCTAGATTCAGGTAGGTAGCCGTGTTGGTCTGACACAGTCAAAATAAAGAGACCAACTAAGTTTGTTCTGGATATAAGTTTTCGAGTGCATGCACACAATTTTTAAATTTATTTCAAGGTGCCAGGAAGGCAGAGAGAGACTCCAGTAGGAGGTAAGAACCAATTTGGTGTAGCGGTCAGAGGAGGGGAAGCAGACGTGATCCTCCCCAGATATTGCTCCAACTCTTGTCAGACTCGGCCAGCACAATCAATGGGCAGGAATGATGGCAGCAGAAGTCCAGCAACATCGGGGGGGGGGGCACCACACTGACTCCCTGGGTCAGGACAGGACCAGGGAGCTCAGGACTGGAATCCCTGTCTAGGCACAGAGCTAGGCCATTGGGCCAGTCTCTCTTTCTCCTTCTCCCCACCTTCTGTCTAACCCACTTTATAGGGTTGTGTCATGAGGATAAAATGGAGAAGGAAAACCAAGGATGCCACAGAAAGCTTTTTGGAGGAAGCATGGGATAAAATAGCCTAAATATGATAAAATAGAGATAGGTCGCACAACAGTGGAGCAGGGGGAAAGTCACAAAAAGGAATGATAATTATAGGAAGGGGGGAATCTGGGATCCATAGTAGGAGAGATTTTAGTAATATTTTCACAAGGGAGGTGTAAAGTTAGCGGGTGCAGTGAGTCTGAACAGTCAAAGCTGGTTAGAGGGCTAGATTCTCTATCTAGTCTCTGGCCAGCTTGCAGGATAGTAATTTATATCCTGCATCTGTGGAGGCGGTGGGGGTGGTTTAGCTTCTTCCTCTTCAGACTGACACAGGGCAGAGCACTAAAATCAGAGTACTGCTATAGAGCTCCCTGGCAGGAATATTTTTTGACTCGGATCCAAGATATGCTGAACCTCTAAACCTTTCTCTGCTCACTCGGAAGATCTCTTTTGCAAGCCGCTCAGAAACTGGGGCTAGAGACTAAATAAGACATAAAAGGCTAGTAGACCAACTGCTAAACCGCTGGGGACATTTACTCCGCAGAATCTTATTGGCTGCAAGGCTAGATTCTCATCCTGGCAATTGCCAGACAGGCACCATGTTTTCAGAAAGGATCAGATTCAGGTGAGTTGAGGGCAGCCCTCTGGTGAGCAGTTCACCAAGGGGGCACTAGGTTCCACTCAGGCTGGATTCCCTTTGTGCTCTCTTCTCCTTAAGTCAAGAAAACATTGCCCAGGAGACAAATCCATTAGCACACCCAGAGCACTCAGCCCACTCAGAGCACTAGACACCACTGCAGAAGCGACCCCATTTTCCATTCAAAAGATCCCCCCTCCCCCGTTTGAGGCCCTGCCAGCAGTACTGATTATATTTCCCATCACCTGTGGCCGACATCTGCCGCTCACTGTCTATCATCCCACAATGACAGTCCATTGTCCTGGAGATTCGGGTGCCTCAGCATGGGTGCTACTAATTTTGCTTGTCTCTTCCTTCTCAATCTTCCCCAATAATCTCCTATGCACCATCATTGATAACCAAACCATTATTGTACTCCTATGGCCCTCCATACATTTTTGGACTCCAGATCCCATCTGCCTCAACCAGCATTGCCATTATAGCCAGGGGTGATGGGAGTTGTAGTCCAACAACATCTGGAGGGCCAAAAATATATCCCTGACATACTGACAATTTTACAGTGGGGAGGGGGGCAGGAAGGAAAGACAGACCCCTGCTTCTAGGCATTTTCAAGTCTGAAAGTGGGGAGATTACTTCCTCTTCACTCTCTGCCTTCCTTAGTTTGCCTTTGTCTTTGAGGGTGACCTGTCCTCCCACCTCTCAAATTCATGCCTTTCTGAGCACACAACTGCACCCCTCCACCCACACTGTCATCTCATGTGTGTGCGTCCCACTTTCTACAACAAACACCAAACATACTATGTGCCCACTAACCAGCCACACTCCTTTCTGTTTGCGTGTGTGTGTGTGTATATATATCATCTGTGGGATACGTCTCCAGCTGAACAGACCAAGAGGCCTGGCTTGCAAGCTGGAAACAAGAGAGGGGTGTCTGAAGTGCCTGGGCTTTGAAAGAGAAGGAAGCAAGCAAAGAGGAGCAGCTGGAGACCTTCTGGTCTAGAAGGAAGAGGAGGAACCGGGTGGGGAAGAGCAAACTACAAAGAAGCAACTGCAAAATAAAGCACTGGGGAGGAAAACTGATAGCAGTGCAGAGTTTACTCCATTTGCACTAGCAAAGTTATAAATTGTCAGGCTGCAGCAGGTAAGAGTACTGATGAAGCTTTATCTAAAGAGAGCAACCGAGCTCTACGACTCCCCACAAGCTGACATGGAGCTAGTAAGTGGCATACCAGGACCACTGCCTCCTTCCTCTGTCCCCCTGTAATCTATGTGCTGCTGATGTGGGCAGCTCCAGCACCATTGTGAAAGGAGAGGCTGAAAGGAAAGCAGTTGTGATGGGTTTCAGCTTCTGAACCAGGAGGTTTATGCCGCCCAAAGGCCACTAGCGTTTGAAAAGACCTTGCCTCGGAAGGATGCCACACACCTGCACACCCCAGGTTAGCAAAGAAGGGGGTCAGAAACGGCCCTTGGCGGTGAAAGTGGTGGCCCACAGGGAGAAGAGCACTTTCACATCCACAGGACGCTTTTTCATTTTTTTCATTTTGGCCTTCCGGAGACAAATGAGCTTTCAGCAACCTGAGTGGGAAGAGAAAAACCACAACAGCCGACACAGAGAGCAGAGCTCCTGGCAGACAGAAAGGGCAGGGTGTGGTAGGGATAGTATGAAGTGGACCCAGGAGATGTAAGAAACTATTTGCAGAGAGAGAAAACACTGCATGTCAGTGCAGACTGAGAAATTGAGGATCAGGGCAGAAGAAATCTCACAGGATTTCAAATTCTGGGTTAGCAACTCTGGAAGGAGAAGGGAAAAACAACAATTCTCCAAGCACACTATGGACTTGGTTTCTTTAAGGAGCATAAAGTACTTGTCAGTTAGGTTTTTAAAAAGCAAAAGCATTTTCTAAGAGCTGCTCTGGAACAGACCAGGAAGCCTATAGTGGCTCCAATTATTATCAGTCACACACAAGCACATGTACAGGACAAAGTGATTTCCATTATTCTTTAACCAACTCATCTGCATAACAAGGTATGGGCGGTCTCCCATTCCCATTTTACACATGGGGAACGGATGCTGAAAGAAAGTGACTTGTTCAAAAGCATCCCACAGAGGCTATAGGTGGCCACTGTTTTGAACCTAGGTCTGAGCACTTGTAAATAATTAGTCCCCCTTGTGGTGCATATTAAGGACCAGATTAAGTGCCCCATAATTGCAGGGTGAATTAATCTTACAGGAGACTACGTGGCAAGTGCTTCCTGGCAACTGAGTCCTGCTATCTTATGTTTAGGGAGCATCACTCGAGCCCTCTGTGCAATTCTGCTTCAAACAGAAAAAAAGGTCCAGAAACTAAACTACCGGGGAGAAACCTTCAGTTGTCTGGGCCATTGCTGCAGACATGGGTGGACTGCTTCATCGCCTGCAGGGAAGTCTCAAGGCATGAGGAAGGCAAAGGAACCTCGCATGAAGTCTCTCAAGAACCTTCTGCCTCTCACAAAGTATGAACGTTCATTGGCTGGGAACGCCAAGTATGCAGGCCTCATTAACAATAACCCCCAACACCCCCACACACAATTGGGTGACTGCAGAAATGGAGCACATGTCTATTGTTTGGGGCTTTGTAGGAGATGGCTCCCATTTCATCTTGGGAGGCAGCCTTCAAATCAAGGCTTCCCCATAGCAGCAGGCCCAGAAAATTGGAAATAAAGGGTTGTGCTGAAAACGTTCCCCAAGTCTATTCTGGGAAGAGCCCCTGAGAGCAGGGATGGGCCTTCGCTGCCACCACCACCTCCAAAGAGAAAGGAGAGCCCCTTTGCCAAAGAGACAGGCGGCCTGTGGACAGCCAGGCCTCGGCAGCCCAAAAGAAAAGGATGCGGCACTTGGGGGCCCTCGACGCCTCCTCCTTGCGCGGGGATGGCTGCCTGCGGAGGGCCCCCTTGGCTCCTCTCTGCCTCTCTCCTTCTCCTCCCCTCCAACCCCACCTCCTCTTCTCCTCCTCACAGCCCACCAGCCCCTCCCCTCCAGTCTCCAGACCCCCTCCTCCCCTCCCCCTCGCCAGCCCCACCTTCCTTTGTGTAGCGCGTCTCTATCAGATAACTTTCACCCCAAAACTGAAGGGGAAGAGAGGCTGGTACCCGGAGGCGCGGGATAAGCGCAGATGGGCACCGGGCGCGGAGCTGGACGGCGCGGGGTGGCTCGGGAGGGCGCCGCGGACGGACGAGCAGGTGGAAGAGGCACCGCGCGGACCCGCCCCCGCCGCATCCGAAGCGATGCGCCCGGGGATGGGGTGCGGGGAAGGATACTGCGGGAGGGTAGGGGGAAGAAAGGGGGCGCGTCCTGGAACCAAGGTGGCACCCGCAGGGCTGGGGCGCGCCTCCGACCCCCCAATTTTAGGGGTGGAAAACGCCTTCGGGACTTCTCTGAACTGCTCCCCTCCTCAAAAGAGCTCCGTGGGGCTCCAGGGCGGGACGCCGCTCAATATCCCCCCTCCGCCCCGGACTCTGAAAAGGCTGCTGGAGCATCCTCGGGCTGTGCCCTCCTTGCGCCCCACAGAAAAAGGCCTCGCCCCAGATCCCGGGCCTGGCCGCGCGTTGCCAATGCACCATTTTGGGTTGCTAATGGCTTCTCTCCCCCCCCCCGCCCCCCAGCCATGTCCCAGGTCCGGGAGGCGAGGAATCTCCTGGATCGCCTCTATGGGGAGCGGGAGGGTGGCGGGGGGGGGAGCGCTGTTGGTGACTCCCCGTAGAAAAGCGGGCGGGCAGACGCCGCCCACGCCCCCCTGCACAAAGCAGAGACGGCAGCCAGCGCCCCCCTCCCCACCGCGGGGACAAAGAGCCCGCTCCCCCGGGGGGGCTTACCAGTCGGTGGGGCTGTCCTCGCCGATCACCTCCTGGTACGAGGCCAGCAGCTCCAGGCGGTTGGCGCCGAAGCTCACGCCAGCCATGCCGGCGGCGGAGAGAGAGGGATGCTGCTTTCCGGGACGTCGGCGGAGGGGCAGCGAGGGAGCCGCGCTCGGATGGAGACAGGCCGCCTGCCTGCTTGCCTCGGAGACACTGCAGCAGTAGCAGCCGAGGGAGGGAGCCGGGCGGCGCGGAGAGGCGAGGAGGCTCCGCCTGCTGGCGCACCCGGTCCTAGCGCCGGCCGCGGCTCAGCATCCCCCTCCCGCCCCTCGGCCGCCTCTCCAGCGCCGCCGCCGCCCACCTCCTCTCGATTTGTCCACATGTGGGTTGCCTGGGATCAGCCATCTTGAGCTGGATCATTTCAGGCACCACCACGTATGTGCAACGGCGGCTCCCGCTTACATTCGGCCCGAGGGGACGGGGAGAGCCGAAAGTTAGAACTTGAGGCACCTGCGCCGTCGGGCCCAAGTTTTTGCAACAAAAACCTGAGCTCCACAGAGGAGAAGTTCCCTCACACTTTTTAAAGCTCAGAGTTGCTCCGGCAGCGCAGAGAGATCCAGAGAAAGGGGCACTCTGCGCACGCTCAGAGGCACTCACGTTCATTGCAACTTTACACGGTTGGCAGCTGAGCTGGCAGTTCAAATGACTAAGGTGCCGGCTGAGCTGGGATGCAGCCTCAGGCTCAGCATCAGTGATCTACACCAAACCTCCAGTTGCATCGATATTGCAGCATCAGTCAGAACTGACTCATCCTCATCTCATGCACTTCAATAGAAAGCGAAGTCTCGCTGCCTACTGCAGTTCAGATCACATTCTTGTGATCTCGGGGGGGGGGGGGGGGGGGACACTTGGTGGCACCTTGTGGAAAATCCCATTTTGTTGCTAGCACACTGTTTGCTATATAGCAATCATGACTAAACTTTGAGTGATTGACAATACCCAGCCAAACAGAACCTCATGGTTTTGTAGTAGTAATCTCAGCACATCTCTCATTCTACCCAGGATGCCTCCACACAAGCCAGTCTGGAACCGTCATATACACTTAGCATCCTCTCAGCAAGCCCACCACCACCACTTGTTTTATAGCCCTACTCAAATGGCTCTTTGGGGAATCAGGAGGAGCTCTTTAAGGATTTCTGGATCCCACTTTGCCTCTTGACTTCAAGGTCTTCTCTGAAAATGGCCTGGAAAAGCAATCTCGCTCCCATACAGTGTGGGCAGCATCTGGGCCACCATGGCACCTTATGAAGTAGGTGCCAACATTCTTCAAGTGTGAGGTGTTTTTTTCCTCTTAGCGCTGCATTTCTTTCCTCAGTCACCTGGCACTTCAAAGCAAAGCCCACGTGGTTTCTAGCAGAAATGCAATTCAGACTTGAGCTACTGTGGAGGTGACCTAGTCTAGGTGATAGAGAAGCCTTTCTATAACAACAACAGAATAAACCCTGTTGCTTTTGTCACTGTCTACCAGTACTTTTGTACTGTCTACCAGTACACTGTCTACCAGTAGTGGGACGCAGGTGGCGCTGTGGGTTAAAGCCTCAGCGCCTAGGACTTGCCGATCGAAAGGTCGGCGGTTCGAATCCCTGCGGCGGGGTGCGCTCCCGCTGCTCGGTCCCAGCACCTGCCAACCTAGCAGTTCGAAAGCACCTCCGGGTGCAAGTAGATAAATAGGGACCGCTTACCAGCGGGAAGGTAAACGGCGTTTCCGTGTGCGGCTCTGGCTCTGGCTCTGGCCAGAGCAGCGATGTCACGCTGGCCACGTGACCCGGAAGTGTCTCCGGACAGCGCTGGCCCCTGGCCTCTTAAGTGAGATGGGCGCACAACCCCAGAGTCTGTCAAGACTGGCCCGTACGGGCAGGGGTACCTTTACCTTTTTACCAGTACTTGCCTGGCACTCCCAAAATTCAATGGGAAAGGCTTAAGCCTAGCAACCTCTCCCCAAAACAGAAATCCTGGTCGTGACATGCCATAAGGCCTCCCTATTTTCAAGAAGCAATTTATGAATGGAGTCAAGCTGGGGTTTCCATCTGTCCTAAAGCTCTGCTTATAGATTATCAGCTAATTACGTTCCTTGTGATTATGGCCTTTAAGAATTCATCCAGCCTGTGGCTTTGATGATGCTCTGCCTCTCTGGAAAAATCTGTTCCATTCAAGAAAAAAAGGGAAAACACCCACATCCCCGTAAGAAGAAAAAACATTCTCCCTGCATAAAGCAAAGCAAACAACCCCAAAGACAGTGTGAAAGGACAACAGCTCCGCTCGCCCTAACATACGCCCCCTTGCAAGACACAAGTCAAAGCTAGCAGGAAGCACAAACCAAGTAGTTCCCTACAACAAGAACTGCAAGCAGCAAGGAAGTTTCTCGCCAAATATAGGATCAGTAACCACTAAAGCAGAAGCTGGAACGAAAGCACAAATGCTACAAGCTGCACGGGGGAATAGCCGGCCAAACAGAAACAGCCACACAGCAGACATAAGCTGCATCAAGGCTGCAAATAAGGAAGTGCATGAAATACTTCTCCAAGTTGCCAACTGTGTTTATTTCTGAAAATGAGTCCTTGAATTCAAGCCATTCTCAGTCACCAACAGGTCTCTGGGCAATCTTTATGCTATCCTAAGCAGGTGCCGTGTTCTTTGGGACCAGTCATTAGCTTAGACCAATGAAGCTTCATATATATGGTTTTGCCGATGCAGATGCCTTCCTCTGTTTAGGCCCACTGTGACCATACTCTCCTTCGCTCACATTAACCTGCAAACAGCCACTGCCGCAAAAGGGCTTTGCTTATTTATGCTGGAGGCAACCTCGCACACCACACCGCCCAATCTGCTCCCGGACTGCCTGATTTTCCATTAAAACATTTACAGTAGCAATACAGGTATGAAATCAAACTCCCGGCCAACAGGATATCACAGGCAGTTCCTGCTAAGTTGGGCAGTGCTAAGCTTTCCCTGCACCACTGTTGCTAGCATTTTCTGAAATGAAAAGTTACCACTCGGCTGAAAGTTGTTCTGCAGCTGTCACTTTTCAACAGAGAGACCGTATTCAGTTTCAGCAGTGCTGAGTTCCTTAGTCGCGTGCACAGTATTTCCATGAAACTATTCCCTTTTGCTTTTCCTCTCTGAGCGTAAGAGGGAGGGCTCAGGTTGCTTCTTCCCAAGTAGGACTAATATTAGTTTCTAGTCTGTCACACCATATAACACCTGTATTTTTCACCCCCCTTCCAGTAGAACCACACACTGCTCTTTTAAAGACAAAGAAATCAGCACAGCTCACATATGCGACAAAAGAATTAAAGACATATTTTATTAGGCATTCAAAGCACCACCAAGGTGGCAAAGAATTGAAGACTCCCAGCCGGACAGCATGGTTCTGGGAAACACACTTAGAGCAAATCAGAAATAATAACTCTTTGGTAGGGATGCTCTGGGGCCACATCCAGCCCAGGGCTGTGCGCTACAAGCAAACGCAGCATTGTATGGCTGGGGAGTGAATCACACGTTCATCTCATGGTGCGAGGAGAAGCAGCTTCTGCTGGTGTGGAGAAGAGGGCTGGATCCTATGACAACTCTGTTCTCCATGGCATTTTAAAATTACTTTGCTTGAGGTCTGTTGCAACTTTATAGCACAAGGCTCTACACACCTTGGAGGTAGTCTGTTTCCAGCGCTAGGAAAGGAGTGGTTAAGTCTTGGGAGGGGAAAGAAAGCTCTTTCTTTTTCTTTTTTCTTTTTTCTTTTTGACTTGGTTCTTCCCAATTTCACTAGGGCCACATGTCTACGTGGAGGTGAATTTCCATCACTGAAAGTGGAAATACATACTAACAGGCAGGACAGAGCCAGGCCTGGATCACAGAAATCACTTGTGATGCCTTTTCAAGGAAGGAAAGGCAGACAGGAGCCAAAGTTGGTAGTTACAACACAAAGGAGGCAAGAAGTCACGAGAACGAGCCCTACCCTGGCATTGGGAAAAGCTATCGCCCCAAGAGGGCGAGGCAGCAAGCGTTCACATACACCTGAGGCAGATAATGGACCTCCTAGGTAAGACCAAGTGTCAACTCTGCCTGCTTTGCAACAGCCACTAATGTATGGGATCCTTCAGCTAGGAAGTAACATTTCTGGGGCTCCCCCTCTTTGGCTGCAGCTGGCACAAAAATGACAAGAGGCACGGGCAAATCCTTTGGACATATGGCGACACTATGGCTTCACAGCATGGAGAAGGGGGGTGGTGATTCTGCCCCTGTCACTCAGTGCTGGTGCAGAATGGGATTCTATTTGAAAAAGAGCAGCAGCCTAAAGCTCAGACTCTAAATCCAGGTACCTGAATCCTTGCAGAGTACTGAAGGGAAATCTGAGCACTGCAGCTCCCCCATTGGGAATGATTGTCAAGTGAAGGGTTTGGGGTGGTGTGTGGGGGCAGCTCTCTCAGGACAGGACAGGACAGGCAGGGCAAAATGTGGGGGAAAGAGGAATGCAGGGCTTGGGCGAGCAGCAGCTTGGGCAGTCAGATCTCCTCTTCCCCACCCGCTTCCTCCTCCTCCTCACACATGCGAGAAAGCATGGCTCTTGCACAGGGGCTTATCCTTTTTAGAGTAGAATGTCTTTCCTTCCAAGTTGATCTGGCAGATCTGTGGGGGGAAGGAAGGGAGGAAGGACTCAGTGAGGCAAGCATCAGTTCCACACTCACAGGCCCACCACCCACTTCAGCTCATCCACAGGGACAAAAGAGGAAGGGCAAAGCCACAGGAATCACCCAATGCACCGCTGCCCAGCTTCACCCCCAACAGTCATTGCCCTGCTAGACCCAAGGCATTGCCAGTCAGCAGGAGGCACCCGAGAGTGCTTGCCACAAAGGCAAGCAAGGACGGAAGGTTAAACCAGACAGCTCCACCCCCAGGGAAAGAGCCAAGCTCAGAAGCTACATCTGACAAGCTTCATGCTAGCAAATTGCTGCCCCTGCCTGCCAGCAATGTCCCTCTATCATGGAATGCTCCTGGAGCAAAGGCTGGAAAGGGTTAGTTAGACCAGTGGAAGGTGGTGGGTGGTGGAAAGAGGTGCTCACCGCACAGACGAAGCAAGTGTCATGCCAGCTGAAGCCCAGCGCCTCCAGGAATCGATCGCCAGCGTCTATCTTGAAGTCACAGCCACGGCATTTGGTTCCAAACATCTTCTCATAGTCTTGAGGCAGGGAGAGAAGGTGAAGGAGAGATTAGGCCAAGGTGTTCAGAATCTGGAGGCCGAGCTAGGAAGAAGAGTGCCGCTGCTTACATGAGCCATTGCCACAGCACCACCCGTCCCACTCACCCGCTTGGCAAAGGGAGGCTGCTTTGATTGCAGAACCATGTTCAAAGAGCAACTAGGATCAAAGGCACTTGCCTTAACACCAAGCCTGTCTGTATATCAACTGGCAAGGAGTCCTGTCCTCCCCAGCCCTACCTGGAGATGCCAGGAATTGAACCAGGGACCTTTTGCATTTAAAGCACGCACTCTACCACAGAGCTACAGACTGGATTGCTAGTGTCTGGATCACTGCCCCAGTGATCTCAGCTACCAGTGCCTTCCCCCCTCTGCTCCACAGTTCTCTGCTCCTGCTCTAGGTTCCCTTCTGTTTCTGTAGCTTTGCTTCTGCTCCACAATCCTGTCCTCTCCCCAGTATTTGCTTTTCTCTGACCAGAGCCCTTCCTGAGCTAAGCAACAGATGCTCTGATGCTGCCCTGGAGCCTGTTGGGCTGGCTGGAAGACCAAAGACTCTGTGAAGAGATGGCAGACAACCGTCCCAGCCATGTCAAGCAAAGCTGCACATGCTGTTAAGAGCCCTGCACACCCCACCCGGCTTATGATGAAAGGCAGCTGTTCATTCATCTGGGAGAATTCCAGATTCTTTCACAGCATCAGATAATGTGGGGGTGGAGAGGGAAGCCACTCCATTTGTTAAGCCTTTCTCCCCCTAGAAACCTCCTCCCAATGGAATATTCCAAGAGAAGGCTGTGTTTATCAGGACTGGAATGAAAGGAAAAGAACAACACTTCCCAGCATGCTTTGCTGCATGCTTACGTGATGCAGGTACTACTCTACTGATCTCCATAGCAACCTGGCAGAACGGGCGCTGCCCGGCAACCATTACCAAGGGGCAGCCAGACCAGGGTCAGAGGAGGACGCCATTGCAAGTGTTTTGTTGCCCAAGCTCTCCCTGCCACTGAAGGTCAGTACTAGGAACTGTTTCTGTGGGGTATCCCCCCACCTCTTCCAAGGAAGGCTGCTTTGGTGCTGGCTGCTGCTCCCATTCCAGGGGGAGCTTAGGACATCCCATATGCTTCCAATTTTATAAATCCAGAATGTTAATTAAAGGCTACCTAAAAGACTTTTAAGAAAGACCCACTACTTTGTGGGTACCACAGCCAAGTATTATTCATACCTCTCTCACAGTAGGGCTGCCCTTCTTCCATGTAGAAGGCACGATTGCGAATGGGCGTTTTGCAGGCAGCACAGATAAAGCAATGTACATGCCAGGTCATCTTGAGGGCATGCATAATTTCCTAAAGAAACACAAGAACGCGAGTCACTCCACTGTAGGGCTGCCCTTTGCCAACAATGCAGGGTATTTAGACAGCACACTACATAGGCAATACTGAACTTTCCACATGCCAGCCATACATTATTTCAACCATCCCAACAACCCTGTAGGGGAGGCCAGGATTTAGCCTCCACAGATTTGGGGAGGGTGAAGATGGCCGGAATACAGAGCAGGTTGCTCTAGCCTGCCAAGTGAGTTCATGACTAATATGAGATTTGAAACAGAGTTCCAGCTCGTGCTCGTTGCTGTGCTATGTTTGCTCTCTGTAGCAGGCCAGAGTCTGGGAGTCCCCAGCCTCAAATATAGTAGCAAGACAAGTCTATCAGGCTTTTTTGGCTCAGTTGTCCGGATCCTTATCTGTCCACACCTCCAAGGGTCAGCTGTGACAGGTGAGTAGGACAACACACCTGTCAAAGTCCCTTGAGCAGCATTTCCCAAGCACCTAATAGCTAGCTGGTTGTCTGCCACTTCAGAGTCGCAGTTCAGGAACCCACAGGGCTGGTAAAACTGCTTTGTGCAGAGACCAGCCCCACACATGGGGGACCCACAAGCATGGTTGGGGAGAAATGGCCCCACAGGCCAGCCAGAGGTCCCCCAACCCTGCTTTATTATTATTTTTTAAATAATTTTTATTCATTTTCCAAACACATAATAAAAACCAACAAAAGACGTAACAAAAACATACAAAACATTTACACAAGTAAAACTTCATAATCGTATTTTCATACACCTTCTTTCCTTCGACCTCCCCATACCTCCCTATCCCTGCATCCTTGTTTTATGATTCTTCAGCAACCCTTTGGTCAATTTATCTTAAGCCCCCCCCCCCCCGACTCTCAGCATGCTTGAGTAGGCCTGATTCCCCGAAGGCTGCGCTCCAACCAAACTCACCCCTGTGATCTTCTTCTTGCACTTGGCACAGTTGGGGGCGTAGCGTATGTCGTAGCACTTGGGGCAGAAGATGGAGCCCTTCTCCTCAAAAAACCCGCCCTCGTCCAGCACCTTCCTGCACTGCGAGCAAGTGAACTCCTCAGGGTGATAGTAGCGTCCAAGGGCCACCAGGTAGCGCCCTCTGGTGGAAAAACAAAAAGAGGAAGGGTTAGCTTTGAGGTGGGTGATGAGCCTGGCCTCTTGCCTATTGGGGGAAAGGACAGGTGACCAGGGTCTTTCCCCTTCCATTGCCAGAAGACAATTCTACCTGTTGTTATGAAGCATGAGTCTACAGTACATGGAAGGGAACACTTCCAAGGGCTGGTTTGCACAGCGGCGTACCATGGGGGACGGTTGCCCAGGGTGCAAAATTTCAGCACCCAGTGCTGCCTCAATACAACTTCGCACATCTGTTGCTGGCACTCTGTTGAAAACAGACTTTCCATGCAAACCAGGAAGTGACCTCTCCAGACAACGGAACAACTCTTTTCTTATTTCTGCGGCTGCAAACTCCTGGGTGATGCAGATGCCATTAGGCAGTTGAATGTCCGTGTGTCCTCCGTCCATTTCCCTTCCTCCACACAGCCCTGGGCACTGGCAACTCACGCTATGCCACTGGGTCCGCACATTATGATTGCAGCATGCCAACATCAAGCAAGGGACTCGCATTCGCGAACAAGCCACTGCAAGTATAGGCACCGAACTTCCAGGTCACCTCTGCACACAATATCCATCGGTGGAATCGGTGCACCCACCCAGAAGCCAGTATTCCAGGCTGCAACAGACTAAGTGAGGTGCAGGTGTACGTGTGTACAAACCACTTCCTATAATTTGGGGTGGGGGGGGTAGGAGGAGAACGATCCCTCTGCACTGCTGCAACTCTCACCTGATTATCTTGTTGCACTGGTAGCAGATGGGTGTTTTATCGGCACTCTCAGGGGCTTGCTGCGCAGCCTGCACAATGGAGTTGCGGTTCTGCATCGGCGTTGGCGTAGCCGGCTGGCTGTGCTTGCTCAGGACCGTGCTGGTTTTATCTGGGGCATACCGCTCAGCAAAGGAAGGATCCACAGCCCAGGGTGGGCGGCTGGCCGAGCTGGAGACAGGTGCAGGCTTCGGAGCAGCAGAGCCTGGAACAGTCACACACAAGGCAATGGCACTTTATCTCTAAACAGCAACCCACTTAAGATCTGAAGCTTGCATAACATATGCATTGGCACTGTATCTAGGGTCTGAGCAATTCACTGGGCACAATCTCTGCCCTTGGACTTGGGTGGACAGACCCTCCTTCCCAAAGGAAGGCCACTGGCCACTGCTCATTTTCATGCACACATGCATTCAAAAATTTAAAGCTAACACAGCTTCACAGCGAGAAGCTACAACAGGTTTTGCTGTAGACACTGTGGAAGATACCAGGTGCCAGTATGCAAAGCTTTCCCCAGCAAGCATCCCTGCCCAGAGGTTTCATCGCATGCACAGCGCTCCCAGCTTACCATATCCAGGCTCCACTTTCAAGGCTGGCGCAGAAGACAGATCCGGTATGGAGACCTGGCTACAGAATAACCAATTAGTTCCAGGCAACCTGGGCCCATTACCCACCCACTCCAGCAGAGGCTGCTACCATGGCCCAGGTATGGCAAGTCAATGTACTGGGGATACCTGTTTTTAATATTTTCACAGACCTCAAGGGGCTCACTGGAGGAATGAAGTTGGGGGACACACAAGAGCATCACTGGAGCAGATTGTGTGCAGTCAAAATATGCCCATACCCACAGTGTAGCAGTGACCCCTATTGGCTGGTGGTTTTGCTGCCCAGAGTGACCAGCATTAAGAAGAAACAGGTCCTATTATGCTAAGCCCAGGCTACAAAGCCTGTTGCCGAGGATGCGAGGACAAGCCAACACAAAAGACATTCCCTCGTTTATGTGCAGAGGGAGCATTCATCTTCCCTTCTCTAAAGGAGGAGTTCAAACAAGTCCTGGAGGAGGAGAGGACATGCATCATGCTGTCCTCTCAAGCACAATGACCGCAGCCACCACCTGCATGGATGGAGGATAAAGAACAAAGACTCCTGGGCCTGGGCCTGGTTTGCTCTCCTAAAAAAAAAGTAGGACACCAGAGCAGGTTCTGCACAGGAGCACCAAAAGCATTCCTGTTAACTGTACAGCATAGCCAGGTCAGAGGCAGATGGAAAACGGAAGGCAGGATTCATTTAAGGAAGTGTTCTTTTCCTTGTGCACAGCAAGTGCCTGCTTTCCTGGCATAGCTGGGGCAGTTCCTATGATCCCAAACTGGGCAATGGTGTGAGGACAAGCACTGTGATAATATCAGCATGAAGGAACAGCACAGCCTTTCAAAGCGTCCCAGCTGCAGGCTGCAGGGCAGGTCTGCATTAGAGGAACAGGCCTTAGCTCAGGGGTACAATATCTGCTTTGCAGGCAGCAAGGTCCCAGGCTCAGTTGACCAGCATCTGCAGGCAAGGGGCAGAAAAGATTCCCTGTCTGAAACTCCTGGAGAGTTGCTGCCAGTCGGCAAAGATAATACTGAGCTCAATAGACCAAGAGTTAGACCTCAGTATAAGGCAGCTGAGATAGCTAAGTCGGTACAGCATAAGACTCTTAAGCTTGGGGTCATGGGTTGGAGCCCCACGTTGGGCAGAAGAATCTCAGGGTTGTGGACATTGGGCAAAATATCCCTGCATTGCAGGGGTTGGACTAGGTGAGCCTCGTGGTCCCTTCCACCTCTACAATTCTATGATCAGCTTCCTGTGGCGAGACAGGTGATGCCGCAGAAAAAGGACACGAGGCGTTATCAACCACGAAATGCACTTGTGGCCAGGGAGTAACAGTGAGAGCAATTTGCCTGTTTTGCAATCGGACACACAGCTCAGCACTAGTAGCTGGCATCCGCAGAAACTTGAGGGGCTGTGTGCTCATCTCTTGGCATAAGATTCACACAAGACAGCAAACTAGAAAGACATGCTGTTCTCTCTCTCACATACACCAAATTCCACCACCTGTTCCAATGGGAGTCCAGAGTTTTGTGCTGTCAGAGGCCTGCCCCAACTTTGCTGGAAAGCACGGAAAGGCCAAAGTGCCCCAATCAGCTCCTTAGCCGTCTTGTGCTGCCTGCTAAATCACTTCCTTAAAGCTTCAGGTAGAAGTTTTTCCATATGTTTAACCCCAACCCTACCTTCTTGCAGCAAACATTTTGTTTCCCATTCTTTCCTCTGAAGGTTACCATGAAGGTCCTCTTCTCTACAAGACCCTTTTAAATATTTCAAAGGGTTTATGTGGTGTGTCGAGGGGTGCGGTGTAGACAACGTCATATTAGGGGCATGAAGCACACCCACAGACAGGTCGCCTCACATAGGGCTCCAACAAATGACACCTCAACTTGGTCCCAGGGAGAGAGCCTATTGCCCCAAGCCATCTAGCTCAGGGCAACAGGACCATGCTACTCGCCCCACATATTCAAGGCTTTTCACTTGGGAGAGAGCCCTTTGGCTTCAAGATGAACCATCAAAAGAAGTGTGGGCTTCAGAATAACTTCCAAGGTCACATGACCCAAGAATGAGATCCACGGCAGGGGAAGAGTGTGAAGATCAGAGGGGGAACCTGGTGATATGGCAGGAACAGCAGCCCAGCTGTGTAGGCAGTCAGTTGAGGAGACTCAAACACTCCTAGCCCAGAGCAAGAAACTACAGTCTGTTCAGGAGTAGAAGCTTATGTACAAGGAAGGAGGTGGGGAGGAGAATGGGAGATGTGTGGGGTTTGGGGAGCTGCAAATGAAGGAGAAGGGTGTCTTGAGCTGTTCCAAGTGCAAGCTTGAAAATGGAAGAGAAATAAAGCCTGCCCTTGTTGAACCCCTTCCTTCCCCCTTCTGAGGTCCCCTTGGACAACCAGTTGAGAGGCTGGAAGAAGAGACCAAGCAGGGGCACAGGGTACACATATTCCCCCACACCACCTCCTTCCTGTACAGAGGAAGCAGCAATCTTGTCGGGAAAGGGTAGACTAGGCTCTCTCTTCTCATGGTGCTCATTTTCTAAGTGTCTGGCACAAGGGTAGCAGGGAGAATATTCTAACCTGAGATTCTCCACCTGCAATGAGAAAGGATACAGCTCATCAAGAGCTGCACTATGTGATTATCCCAGACAGGAGCAAACGGATTCTGCACACAAGGCTTGTTGCAGACTAAAGGAGTGTGTGTGTGTTCATTAATTAATTCCATTGTGCATGTTACATCTCATCCAACCTATCCAAGAACTCTTCCTAAGGTGCAATCAACAGAAGAAAAAGAGTATAGTAAATTACTATAACAGCTGTTTCAGTGCATCACGCAGGCAGAGGTGGTGAGATCCAGGCAGTCTCCTGTCTCACCACCCTGGTCCTTGCCTGCTATCCTGTGATGTGGGCCTAGGATGAGAAGTTCACAATCCCCCATATTTATCCCAAGGAATTAAGAGTTTTAAGAAAAGGAGAGAGAACTCAGTGCTGGCCTGCCAGTCAGGCTCCTGCTCCCAGAGGAAAACCAGGGCACAAAAGCACCCCAAAGTCATTGGTGGGCAAAGGCATTGCATCTTTGCTCAGCTTCCCAAACAACCTTACAGAGGACAGCTGGGTTTATGCTCAGCTGGAAAACAAGTCGTCCCTCTAAGAAAGAACACAGCCTCCCTACATCAGGTGTGCATAGATTAAAAAAAGAAAGGAAAGAAAGACAGGAGCCAGTTACGAGAATAGGAGCATTTATTTTACTACAAAATGAAAGGTAGTAAAGCCAGCCTCCAACTAGATTGCAAACCCCTGCCTGGGCATCGGCTCCAGGCAGCTCAGGGGGTGGGTGGATTACAGCACCATACAGATATAGCAGCTGAATTAGTGTCATGCCTGCAGTCAAAACAATGATTACACACTCTTTCTAGAGAAAGGGGCACACAGCATTTCCTCCACTGAGCAACAGGACTTGCCTGCTGTGGAAGCAGGTTACCTGAAGAGCCAGAAGTCCCATCCCCTAGGGTTTTTTTTCCAAGCCCAACACAAGCAGCCATATTAAGTGTTGTCCAAATCAGAGAGCCTTTGGAAAAACTGAGGTATAATGGAGTTAATCAAGTGCAAGGAGGACAAGTCTAATAACCATTGAGGGGTTGGGGAAGAGAAGGAATCCCTCTATCACAGCGTTGTGGGTGGGCAAGTTCTGCAAGCCTTCATGACCTTATCAGGCATCTAGAAGAGGAATGCTTGTCATTTCCTCAAAGTGGTAGCCACAACCAGCCACTCATAGAATAATGATGGGGAAAGGACCAGGGGCTAAGGGCATGTGCATTCACCATTCACTGGCAAAATAAAATGGAGAGGCCTGTTAGGAGAAGAAGTTTTATGGGTTGAGAAACAGCACTCAACAGTGGACAAAGGAGGGAAGGGGAAGATCAGCCACTACCAAGAACAGTGTTTTTAAAAAATCCCATGCAGCCAAGGAGGGTTGAAAAGGAGCCCTTCCAGATATGAATGTCAGGAAACGACTTCCCTCTCTCTGAAATGCTCGGCCAGGAAGAAGAGCACTGGCAGCTCATTCAACGCGGCAGGTCCCAAAGGAAAGAGGTCTCCGTGCAATGCCATCTTGCATTGGGTAGAACCTTCCCCCCGCCTCCTTGGTTCAGTATGAAGGCTAGAAAGGAGCATACAGAGGTCTCCACAGCCAACGTCTCTTCAGTCAGGGAAGAGAAAACACAGTTCAGAAACAGCTTCCAGGTAGTACCACAGCATCTTGCTTAGAGTTGGGAGAGTCAAGCCTCCTGCCCAACAACAAGAACCCTCTTCCATCCCCTCCACAGCTGGAGGTGTGAAGCTCAAAGAGAAGCAGCCACCAATGCGGAAGACTCCTGACTATTCTCAGGTTCCACCCTGCTCAAGTCGTTCCCCAACACAGTTCAGTTGCTACGTTTCCAGGAGTTGCTGTGGATTTCTAGTGGGGGGTTTTTTTGGGGGGGAGGGGGGTTGTTTTGCTTTTTAAAAGTTTTGTTCAACCAGTTAGAAGGAGACAGACAGAAACACGCCCTTCCCATTCACATCGGCATGCAATAGAGAAGAGCGGAGTCGAGAAGAGAAAGGCCGGCCCATCGCAGGCAGCCTAGGAGAGCACGTTCAGAGAGGTAGCCGATCGCTGGTGGTGCCAGTCACGCAGGCGAGTGTAACGGGGGCTCTGAAGCTCCGAGACAAACTTTTCTCTGGGAGGCGAGAGAGAAAGAGAAAGAGACACAAGGAAGAGATGGGAGGAGAAAGCAGAGACCGAGAAGGAGAAAACCAGAAGGGCATACCAGGCATGCAAGGTCAAGGGAACCAGAACAAGGTGGGAAGAAGGCTTTCATCCCCTCCGCCCCAGACAGATAGGAATGGGACAGTGGCCCTGGGCATCTGCCAAAGCTTAGGAGCGAGTCTGGACTCTGCACTTTCAGCTCCCAGCCCCTGGCACTTTGGGAGTGGGGAGAAGTCAGGTGGAAACCCACTGACTCTCCTGGCCCTATCAAAGGGACCTTCTTACCTGGCTTTCCTAACATGCTCATCATCCGGGTCTTGCACTGGCAGCGGGAAAAGGAGAAAGAGAATATCATGGTCTGAGCCAGTCAAGCTGTTTTAGTTTTCTGAGAAGAGAAGTGGATTTTTTTTTTTTTTTTTTTTTTGGAGGGGGGTGGGTGGGCAGGGAGAGACTAGGCACAAAATAAGAACATTCCCTGGAGGATACAGGGCCTGGGCATCAACAATAATGAGCGGGAAGCAGAATGAGGTGCCTGCAGAGCTCTTTGCAGAGCAGAGATAGACTGAATGAGGTCAGCAGAGCATCACAAGTGGAAGAGCGAGAGAGAGGATCCTCCTGGGACTTGCTGTAGGACAATCTGCCAGCAGAGCCCTCCCAAACTGGCCCAGGTCCAGAATGCTTGTGGAAGGTGACCAGAGCTGTCCCAGAACAAGCTCAGGTGCCTCTGCAACCTTTGCCTTGTCGCCAGTGGCACCAAATGCCTCGTGACTCCCTGCCACTTCCCAGGCTGGAGCCAGCCAGCCAGCCAGCTCTCAACAACACCCCCAACCTGGAGTGGCTCCCCCTGGGAGGGAGGCACTTACTGAATTCCGTGCCTGTCAGATGGGCCAGGATACGGAAAGAACGGGACTGGGTTGTGCCTGTCCGCGGTCGCCAGTCCTCTGTGTCCTCAATGAGCCTCTTTTTGCTGGAGTCATTGGGGACGAAGGCCGGCAGGCTTGCCAGCCGCAGAGAATGCCTACCAATAGACAAGGGCACTCAGCCAGGGCTGCACTGAGATGAGCATCTGCCAGGCATGCATGACACACACAAACACAAGAAACTGCATCAAGCGGGCGGGGGTGGGGGTGGGGATAAACCACCATGAGGCACAAATAAGGACATGGCCATAGTTTCATAATTCTGAAGATCGCAAGTAACCTGCCCTGCAGACACACCGAACGGATCCTGAAGCCCCTTCTGTTCCCTCTCCCCCATCTAGGCCAATTATCCAGGCCTGAGGTAGCTCTGCCGGTAGAGCATGAGACTCTTAATCTCAAGGTCGTGGGTTCAAGCCCCACATTGGGGCGATGAACTAGATGACCCTCGTAGTCCCTTATAACTCTACAATTCTATGATTTGAATTGTCTGGATAATTAAAACCACACACGAGACAGCATTTGGATGAGGACGATGTATGCATGCTGCAAAAAGCCTGTGCATTTATGAGCAGCACCAAGTCCACAATAAATAGCTGCATGGAAGTGTTCCCTTCCAGAAGGGGCCTTGACTCTGTGTGAGATCCTTAAACCTGAAGCCTCCCATATCAGGCTGCAGCAAGGCCCCCAGTTCCTCAGCACTGCTCTGGTGAACATCTCAAAGGAGATTTTTCACTGATGAAAAATTTGAATCCTTGTTGAGGGAAGCCCTGTTACTACTTCTAGCGCTACTCCAACTTCACCAAAGGGATATTCACACGCTATAACGGGACGACAGCAGCAGCAGCACACAACATACGAGGGACATAACAACATCTGTCCGAGAGTTTCTACCCTCCCCTCCCCTCCCCCACCTCTCCCACGTCTTACTGGTCCTCCAGGTAGTAATCTCCATAATCAGGTGGGTGGTTGCTCTGGGGTGGAGCCTTCACCTCAGGGGGGTGAGCGCTAACCCTGAAGCCACGAAAAGTGAGAGAATAAGAGAAAAGATTGGACAGGTCAGGTGAGACATGCCACCCTAGTACATAACCACACAAATAAAAGGCCACATCTCCTGAGGGAACAGCCAGCGCCACTGGAGGTAACAGCAGCTTGACTGTGCAGTGGAAAACACACACACACACACACACACACACACACACACACACACACACTACTCCCTGCCAGTTTTAGCACCACTTCCTTTCCCTTATCTGGGTCAGGCAGTTACTGCTACAGTTGTCAGCACAGCCTGAAGAGTCGCAGCAGGCCATCCCACTCCCTTGGAAGCATCAGGAAGTTTCCCTGAAGCCAAACTGCCAACATTTAAAGCCTCAGGGCAGCCACCATGCCCCCAACTGGCCGTTTCACTTCAGATTAGCCCCCAGGCCTGGTTCACATGACACGCTTAGCCAAACCATGGTTTAGTGCGTATGTGAGGCCTCCTGGAAAGAATACCTTAGACTTTTTGGTTTTTTGCTGCTGCGTCATACTGAGCTAAGCCATCATTTGGTTTAGCATATTGTCTGAAGCTAGCGGTCTCCAGACTAATCACAAGCTGTAACCAAGGTTTATCATGTGGGTTACGCTTCATGGTTTGTCCAAGAGAGAGCTGAACTATGAGCATAGGCTTAGTTAACACACTATGCCAAAGTGTGGTTTGGCTCAGCAGAAAAACAACCAGGAAGGACCAAAGAGGTTGTGATGTCCTCTCCCAGAGTCCACACATTCAGGCTAAGCCATGATTTAGCTTAGCATGACATGGGATCCAGGCCACCGAGTCCTTCAGACAGGCTCCAACACAAACCCAAGAAGTCAAGAGGACACAAATAATGTTGCCCCACATATTGTAAGAAAGGGGACCTCCACGTCCCAATTCCTACACTAAAGTCGTCTGTTCTGCCCCTTCCCCGACTCGCAAACATGTCCCTCAAGCATCTCTTTTTATGAGGGGATATAACCCACCATAACCACACACTCCTGTGGGAGAGTAGGATAGGGGGTAGAAAAGTCAGTGAAGCAAAAAAACAAAAACAAAAACAAAAAAATCCAAACTAAAAAACTGGCAAGGAATGAGGAGGGTTTTAGGTGTTGAAAAGGAATTATGTTTAGGTCATGCATGTTAGCAATAATACACATTAAAGTTACAGAACAGGCAAAGGCTTACTGACTTGTCAGTGTTCTGCACCTGCAAGAGAGAGAAAGAGAGAAAGAGAGAAAGAGAGAGAGAGAGAGAGAGAGAGAAGGGAAGAGAGCAAAAAGACAGTCAGGAAAGTGAAGGACATGTTAGAACCATTAGACGAAGTTTTTTAAAAAACATGGTTCCCTTCCTGCCTACTGTGGGTGAATATAGCCAAGATTCCATGCACAGCTAACCTAACTGGGTCATGGATCCTCAACCTTTTGGACCCACTTTGAACACCCAAACACACATTTGGGGACCCATTTAATATTTCACCATATATTTGTATGGTGGTAGTGCTCCTGTTATGACCCACCTTGGATCAGGTCGCGGCCCCCTAGCAGGTCCTGGCCCACCAGTTGAAGTCCAGTGCTCTAGGTCATAGGATAAGGAATGCAGGAGTATGAAAGAAATGAGCAGCAGCACCATTTCTGCCAGCATGTAGACTACGCTCACCATGGTCCCACAACTGGTCCCATCTAAGGCACCTGACTGGCAGGGGACCCCGCACAGGCCAATGAGAGAGACAGGAGTGGTCAGAGGTGTACAGGACCGCATCTAGCACAGATAGAAGCTTTTCTGTCCCCACCAACAAAGGTGTCAGGGACACATCAATGCACCAAACGAGAAAGGAATCACCTCAAAAGAAGCAGCATCCAAAGCCTAGAGTGTCAGGACACAATTTGCATGCAGCCAGGCACTGTTAAAATCATTTCGGGATGTTTCATGGGAGGTGATTAATAAACTAAATAAACAGAATTAATTTAGGGCTGCATTTCTAGACACGGGAAGATAGCAGTCAGAAGATGGCAGTTTCGGGCTTGAAAAAATGAAGTAGTCACGACACAAGTATAGATTAATCGGTGTACAATTTCACCCAAGTCATTTCCTTAATAAACTAGAAATCTGGATTTACCATAGTGCTGCTCCCTTCCAAAGGATGCCTGAGAACAGCTACACTAGTACGGGAATTTTATGCTGGGATGAGCAGAATTGGAAACTCAGCCAAAAGGCTTGATGTCAGCTACTCAGTATTTTTTCTGGGGTGGACAGCTTTATGCATAATTTCTTTTAGTAATTTTAAGTTTGCATATCATATTATTGTGCCCAGTGATGAGACCTTATGGTACAGGGCAGGTAAGAAATCTTATAAATGAAGATACTGGATCTGAGACCTAGTAAATGATGAACAGTCTGTAGACTAACTGTAGCTTAGATTGCTAGGGAGGCGGTGAGGATGGAAAGTTACATTGGGATCCATAAGCGACATTCATTCCTGCCATAGTGAGTCAGCCACAGAAGAAACCACAAGCAGATAGCACCGTACCTATAGATACAGATCACTTGCCATAGCACAATGCTGCTCAGACCAAAGAATCTAGCGATTCCTTTGTGTGGGTGAGTCAAGAGAACTACTGGCTGGGGTTCCTGGGATGCAGCCCCATGCTCCTGACTGCCACCTACGATAGCATTATTATTATTCTTTGCCCAGGAGAGAAGATTGCAGGACTCAAAAGAAGTGAAAGATGATGAAATGCAGGCCGCTAAATGGTCTGGCTTTTTCAATTAGGCATTCCGGAATGAAGAATACACAAGAGACCTGCCAGATCTAGGCATCGTAATATGAGCTCCAGCCACCAGGGGTCACTGCAACACTAGATGTCTTAAATTCTAGCACAGATTCTGGTACGGGGGGGGGGGGGGCCGCCCACACCCAGCCATTGCCCACCCATAAAAAGGCCACACAGGCAGAGCCCAACATGCACAGTGCGGGCAGACAGGCGAGTGTGTGGGCAGAACAGCACAGGGCAGAACTCCACAGTGAGGCCACTAAACTCCCCCCCAACTCCCCAGGGTGTCTAAATAACACAGCGACATACCCATTGTGCTGTGTGGTGCAGATGGATGCAGAGGGAGTGTATGGCACCGATTTCGTCACCAGCCCAGGCTGGGAGTTTGGAGCAGAGCTGACTCCAAAGGGCCGGGCCGTTTTGTTGAGGGCAGAGCTGGGAGTGAAGTTATATTTCGGGCGCTCAGAGGAAGGGAGCGCATCCTGAGCAGAAGACAAAACACACAGATGCCCAAGCTGGCACAGCAGGCAGCATGCAAGTGCACCCCCCCCCCCCCGCTGCCAGGCAACGCCAGAGGCCACCATGCCCCAGGTGGAAGCCAGGCCAGATTCTGGCCACAAGGGCATTCCTCAAGTCCCAGGGCAATAACCACAGCCAGCCAGCCGAATTCCTGGCTAACAGTTGCCAAGACACAAGCAAACACACCCTGTATGTGCCCAGTTGCCTACTGCCAGCCAACTTTGTTGAGCACCCTATGTGGGCAAATGTGGTCGCTCTAGAACTGACCCCGGGATGAGCCTTGGAGAGCAGGTGAGGCGGTTCAGCGTGGGCACGTGTTGTAGCAAAACTGAACCATGCATATCCATTTCTACACCCTCCATCTCGTTCCCAGCCTCCTCCAACCACAAGGGAAACAGAGGAGGGATACGCCCAAGCAGAGAGGGAAACTAGAAGACAGCCCTGGCCACAATCTTGGAGAAGCTGTTTCCCTCCACAGCCTGACTGCCTGGAAGTCCCCTCATCCCCGCCCAGCACTTCTTTTGTGAGGCAAGGCCTCAGACTCCAGGATAAACATTCATACAGGGTTAGACTATACAGGGAACATAGAGGCAAGGGCAGCAAATGGCTCTATTTGCTGCTCCAGCCCAGCTAAGGCAGGCAGCTCCCGGTTCATCCTCCACCTGACCTCTGATGATCACAAACAAATTCAATACTGTGGTGGCCATTTCGAGTTTCTAGCTTCTGAAGGTTTATGGGTGCAATCAAGAGGAGTTCCACTGAACAGCAAGAAAATAAACTGCCATAGATTTGGAGGGCTGGGGAAAAGGCAGCAGTGAGCTCCTTTAGTGCCAGCACACCAAGGTTCAGGCTACGGTGCCTGGTTAGCTCCAAGAGTGAGCTGCCGAGGGGGGAAGAATCCACCAAAACCAGGTGTAAAAAGGAAGAAGATAGCAATGGATGTATACAAAAGTTGCTTGCTTGGAAACTTCAAATAATCAAAATGCCAAGGAGTTGCAAGCTGCACATCACTTATTTGAGGGCATGGTGAATGCAGTAGGAATGTCTGACTTAGAAAAGAGCTCTCTGAAAGCCTTATAAGCACATGGCAGACATAGCCATAGAGTTTGGCCCACAGATGTAGCACAATCGGTGTAGCTCAAACAGCCCCCTGGAGAAGGGCTGTGCAGCCTAAAACACATTGGTATTTGTTATTATCCTGAGTTTCAGAATGGATTCTTCACACCCCACTACAGTCTCATTTATTTATTTTGGCTTTTACATCGAGCACCTAACTCAAGGAGTGTCAAACAAGCTAAGGCACTTGTGTTTCCTCAACTATCCCACAGCTCCCCTAGACCAGCGGCAGAACTGGTGCCCAGCGAGGTCTGTGAGAGAGCAGACCCACCACGGAGGAAGCGGAGGAAGACGTACCTTCTGAGGCTTGCCGAGGAGATTCTGGACTCTGCAAGAGAAAAGCTGCCGTTAACAAGAAGAAAGGCACTACCTGGCAGGGGCTCTCCTGGGGCAGCAATAACAGGCAAGTGGTGGCAGCTGGTGCTTTTGACTTGCAGCGACAGAGCTGCACTTCCCAGCAGAGATTATGCTCAGAGAGCAGGGCCACAGCAACATGAGGAAAGCAGCCTGCTCCCTTTCACACCATGAGGGAAGATAGTGGTGACAGCTCAGCCATGGAAGATCCAGTGACTGGATTGGTCCTGCCTAGGTTGCCTGGGAGAAAACTCTTCTGGGGCATGGCTAAAAGCCCTGTGTCCTAAGAGCACACCCTTGGCCTCTCTCAGGGTTAATATCCACTCATTCACACACTCACTTAAGCATCACTCTGGCTGGCTGAATAAGGACCCCTGGAGAGTTAGAGAGGCTTTCTTCCACTCTCCAGTGATTCAGATGCAGCCAAGATCACTGTGGGTATAAATATGCTATGAAGCGGTGGCAGTTCACCAAAGTGAAAAGCTAGTTAGCCTACTGCTATGTTTATGAGTTAAGACAGTGCTTCTCAAAGGGTGTGGGACGCCACATTGGTGCGGCAGGAGAGGATGGAAAGCGTGGCACCAAGATTCAAGGACAAAGAAACTTTTAAATATTTCAGTGTAGTGTAGTATCTATCTATATTGCAGAATATGGATAGGTATATTTTCAAAAAGAGCAAGAGCATCAAGTGATATTGAGCATCAAGTTGTGATCCAGGATTGCCATTTGAACAGTGTGCTGGAGAGCAGCATTGGCTATTCTGCAGTCCCACGACACATTGTAGTGAATAGGGATATTCAACTCTGACAAATGCAAAAGATCAGAAAAGAGAAAGGCTTCTTTGTGTTGATGAGAGTTTGTTTGACTCAAGTTAGACCTAATATAAATGAAGCTACCAGCAAAAGCAAGCTCACACCTCTCATTCAGTTTGTATACATGCTTAAAGTACATACGTAAGAGGCTCATTGATCATTATATTTTGGGAATGATACATGTTATTATGTAGCTGCATTGTTCTATACTTTCTGGATCAAGCACTGCTAGTTGGTTCTCTTTTTGCTTTCCAATGTATTTCTTATCAATAAAAAAATGGCGTGGCGTGAGCAAGTTTTTATTCTGGAAGTGTGACCCAGAGGAAAAAGTTTGAGAACCAGTGAGTTGTTATTTTGAGGACTGGGCTTGAGTGCAAGGAGTATGTCAACTTTAACCACTTCTCGATCCTATAATGCATGCCATGCTCCTAGTATCTTAACTCACACCAAGAGCCTCTTACCTGCTCAAGCTGAGCGAGAGCTTGTCCCCGCATGCACGGATCTTGTTCTGTGCTTCAATGTGGGTCAAGGTGCTCGTGTTCTCTCCATCAATGCTTAGCACCCAGTCACCTACTCCCACACCTGCTTGGGCTGCCTTGCCCCCGGGGGTGAGCTGCAAGGAGAGGAAGAAGAGGACTCGGTGACACAGAATAGTTACCCACATGAAGAGACAAAGGCAGGAAGCAAGCAGTGTGGTTCTCAGCATTACACCATATCTAGTGGAGCAGGATCTGGAGTAGTGGAATCAGATCCAATCCTGTCTTCCTCTGTTTCCACCATAACTTCCGCTAAACAAAGTGTGTAATTGTTGCATGCTCCAAAGGTGATAGCACTGTAGAGAACAATGCTCAAAGTGGCTGGAACTGATTTACCGATGGGCCTGAAAGTTGGAAACCAAGATTCAAACCCAGCAGGTAGGGCAACTACAAGGCCACTCAGCTATCTTCCAGTCTAACCTGCCTCCCAGGGATGATGCAAAACGCATAGAGGAAGAGACAGGTACAAATTTATGAATGAGACATATTTCACTGCATAAGACTTTGCTGTCCCATCTCTCCTCCAGCCATTAAAAGGAGATCCCGACTTGCACCAACACCACACATGCTGGCCTCCAAAGAGGCTCCTCTTGCCTAACTCATGGTCTTTGGCTTTGATCAGCAATGATCAGTGTTAGAAACTTAGATATATAAGCTAGGTGCCAAATTGCTCCTTAAACCAGGGTTACAGTTGTCAAAACGAAATGTCTAGTTGCCATGTAGCGGCCAGACGGCTCGAAAGCTGTATTTTTCAATACGACCTTTTGGTTCCTGAAATTCATTCTGATTGCACAAATAAAATATCACGGATACAATTCTACAGGATGGTTGTTAGTGTGTGAAAACAGTCAAGATCCAAGGATCCCCAGGCATGCATTTCCAGATGGTGGAGACATCATGTTTGCTTGGTCGCAAGTGGCCTGGAGAATTTCGAACACTGATCAGCATATCATTTTCTGGTAATATAAAGAGGCCTCTGAAACATGCCTTGGCTGCTCTCCACAAAACCATATAGTTGCACATTTAAATTGCCAACAATCGTATGCATGATCGGTTTGGATTCACACTGTCCCATAGCATTCAACACCCCCCCCAAAAAAAAAAAAAAAAACAACCACCCCACAAGCAAACACAGCCATCCAGGGCGCTGGAGAGGAGGAAAAACAACAACCCCACAAGCAAACACAGCCATCCAGGGCGCTGGAGAGGATGAAGCTTGATCCCTGATAAAATTCCTCTCGTAGGCCCTGCAGCCATCCTTAACAAAGCTGGATTAGCTTAAATTTGCCGAGCATCATGACACACCCAAAACCTTTCCAAACCCCAGTTCTTAGTTTTAGTGCTGCATTACTGCCATCACTCACTGAGCTCCAGTGGCACATTGCCCATGTTTTGCATTGGTTATGTCCACAGATTGGGGCATGGATGAGTTTGTAGATGAATGGTGCCAGGCGTGTGTCTGTCTGCTCACATCCAAGTGCTTTCAATGTTATGTCTCCAAAACCTATGCTGATGTTTCCTACCCGCATAAGTGGGTGGTGCTTGATGGAATCTATTTCTGCTGTGTGTTGTTGTTCCCTCCCCCCTACCTGTGTCTGTCAGTAACCCTGAGTCATTGTCGTGAGCAAAGCAATTCAGAGACATAAATATAAATAATAATCCCCCAACCCTCTGTGAGGTCTGGCATCCATTCTGGGCATGCATGCAATGGCAAACGGGCACCTTTTAAAAAAGAAAAGAAAAGAAAAATTAATTATCTGTGGAATGGTGTTACAACAAACTTCTGCCAAAGCCAATGCTTCAAGCATGCTTTATAGAAGGAGAGATCTGCCAGATTTGCACAAATAGTAAGCGAAAATATTTTTTATTAAATGATATGTCATGGCCAGAACCACCAGTAGGTCACTGAAGAGCACCGTACAAGGATAAAGAACGGCCTGGCAGGTAGGTGTACAGGAACCTCCAATCTGTTTCCATTGAGAAAGTGTGCGTGTTTGCAAAGAAAGCAGGGGCCCTGCTTCATCTTTAGATAACAATTTTATTATTCATTCCTGTGCCCATCTGGCTGGGTTTCCCCAGCCACTCTCACCAATCAAGTAATTGGAAATTGGTCACATCTCTGCAACCTGCATAATCATTGCCAGGAAGATGGCTCATCGCCCATCACCATGGGCACTCATTTTCAGGCGCAAAGCAAATTTCATTTTTACATTTGATATAGCTGCTCTGCAAAATTTTTTAGCAGTTTTATTATTATTATTATTTTAATGCCCCTTCATTTGAGCTGACAGAAGTAAAATGGGAGTAGACAGCACGGATGGTGACAGGCAGCAATGAGTGAGATGTAATGACACATGTAAAAATACGCCCCCACACAATGCGCTTCAGTATATCCAGATGTAATTTCATATTGGATATACTTTCATTATCAGATTATCCCCAAGGCTGGAGATATATAATAATTTTATGGTGGAAGGAGCATAATAATAGTAACAGCAGTAGTTTTATTATTTGTACCCTGCCCATCTGGCTTGTCACTTGAGTGAGGAGGCCATTATGTGGGCAATACCCAAAAAAAAATTGAGGCACACGAAGTTGCAAAACTCCCATGTAGATGAGCCCACACCTGTGGGCAAAAGGAAGCAAAGCTGGAAGAATAATATGTGCTCCCAGAAAAAGAAAAAAGCAATTCCCAGGTTAGCTTTACAAATACATTATGGGGGGAAATTGATACCTGCAATACAAAAGCTAGCTCCTAAACAGCATAAAACTAATTCAGTAAGAGGTTAAGAATGAATTTTATGTGCCACGTGGGTGAGGGGAAGAAAAAGCACAGAATGACCAGGCTCCTGTAGCTTTAAGACTTGTAGAGAAGTGGGAATTTCAGGGAGGTGCAGCTTTTCTCACCCATGCATGGCAAGCCACATCTTGCAGAAATTCCTTCCCTCCTGGCTTGGCGATAGAGGAGCCCTGTCCCGCTTTGCGTCCGGTCACCGTATTTGGATCCACTGCAGAGAAGTTGAGCAACGACTGCACATTTATTGTGCAATAAAAACAAATTATCTGGAAGAGCCCAGGGCCTACGGGAGAGTTTAGACTTGCTGATGAATGCAGCAGACCAGACAGAACAGCCCAAACATAACTTTGCAGTTGCCTGGCTGCTGACCCAAAGTGCACTCCTTGGCCCTTTGAGTTGGAATATGCCAATTCCCACCACGATGCTGTAGCAGCCAGTGAAGCTGCACCTGCCGATACTCTTGTCGTTCAGCTTTTAAAAGCAGGTGGTGAAAAGCCCTGTCTAGTGACACACATTCTCTCCACCATCCCCTCCACCCTCCAGTGTTTTGGCTTTGTACTTCCCTCCTACTGCTTGTATTGGCGTTCCTCTCATGTTTGCTGCGTTTGTGGACAAAGAAGCGCACAGTGCTCCCTGGGCAGGCAAGATTAGAAGTCTGATTGAATGAACTCTGCGCCCAGGTTCTCACCATTAGATTATGGTGGTGAATTAACTTCTTCAAAAGGGCACAAAACTATCAGTCTTAACCGGACTGTTGTCTTCTTGTGATACCTGTAATATACAGTACACACACAACACAGGATGAGGGGGGTTCAGGGATCCCCAAATGAGTAGGTGGGGGTGTTGAAATTCACTCCTGATGATCAGGCAAAAGGAAAAAGAAAAGAAACTACCTTAGTCAAGGCTAAATGAAGTAAGAGAGAGGCACAGCATTGCAACTGATTGCACCATCTTGCCTGCTGAGCCTTGGGAGAAGAGCATTGCAGTACAAGGAGCCCGTTTTTATTTATTTGAATTATACCACGCCCTTCAGCAGTTTCCCAGGGCTGCTTTGCACTAATATGTGGAACAAGAAAGGAAGGGGAGGCTGAGTGGTAGTTAGGAACCGAGGAAGCTGCCTTGCTTGCACTGCCTCAGACTTAACTGGTCTGTCTGGCTCAGTCACTGACTGGTAGCAGTTCACCAGAGGTTCAGAGAGGGGGCAATGCCCAGCCCTACTTAGAGATGCTGGGGATTAAACCTAGGACAGCATGCACCCTACCAGACAACTACCAGACTTTCAGAAGACATCTGAGGCAGCCCTGTTTAGGGAAGCTTTTAATGTTTAATAGGTTATTGTATTTTAGTGTTCTGTTGGAAGCCGCCCAGAGTGGCTGGGGAAACCCAGCCAGATGGGGGGGTATAAATAAATTATTATTATTATTATTATTATTATTATTATTATTATTATTATTATTACTACTACTACTACTACTACTACTACCACCACCACCACCACTAAGCTAAGCTACAGCCCTCCACAAGGTTGAGAGTGAAGAGGGGGAATCTGGGACAGTGTGCTCCTAGAACTCCTTTCACACATTGCCCATGCAATTACTGCTGGGCAGGCTCCTGGCATATTAGTTCCCTCTCAGGCATTGCTGAGGGGACTGAGGCCATGCTTTGGGTCCTGCCCCTGGCATGCGCATGCTGGTTGCCCTCACCCACCCCACCCCAGGTTGGTGTGGTTATCTGCAGGGAAGAAGCTTCAGAAGCAGGCATGGCAGCTGCTTAATGCCACATGCTGTCTACAAATGCCCAGGCGCTAACGGGCTTTGAGCAAACACCCACCCACCCCGACCGCCTGCAGGGAATGGCTTCTCTGTTGCACACAAACCCACTTCTGTCTCTGCCCTATTTGGATATGTTTAGTACTGGTTGGAATCTTCTCAGAAACGCTCAGGACTGCCGGACAGTCATAATCTTCCACAAAGCGAACAGCACACCCACCCACAAAGCCACACCACTTCAAAACTACCGGTATTTGGGAGCATCTCAGAAAAGGGGAAAGTTCTGAACGATGCTTTGAAGAACAATGTTGCTTGCAGCAACGGCAGGCAGTCATAGGCTGAAAACTTGACAGTGAGGAAAAAAGGTACTCCCTTTCCCCAGGGTTGAGAAGCCTCTATGAAAAACTGGAAGTACGGGAGAGGGCCACATTTATTTGTTCAGAAGTAGAGTGTTGCCAATGGGTGGTGTGTGTGTGTGTGTGTGTGTGTGTGTGTGTGTGTGTGTGTTCCCCCTCCACCCGTTGGACTGTGCCTTTAAACAACTGCCAGGCAAACCAAAAAGAAATAAGACAACATTAATTCAAATGTGAACTTCTAGAAATCTGCAGCACCCAACAAGGCAGTCTTACTGAAGCCACCCACTCTCACACCCATGTTATAGTCCAGTGTTTCCCAAACTTAAGTCTCCCATCACCCTTAGCTAGCAGGACCAGTGGTCAGGGATGATGGGAACTGCAGTCCAAAAACAGCTGGAGGGCCAAGTTTTAGAAACACTGGTATAGTCCATATGCAATGAGCAATCCCACTTGGAAATGGCACACCTCTTCTCCCCCTACCCCAATCACTGATAAGCAAAGGACACCCAATATACATAGCCTCAGCGTAGATGCAAATGCTTCAAAGTGGTAGGACCACAGGAGGCTGCCTTATACAGACCATGGTCCACCTACCTCAGTATTACCTACACCAAGGGTAGCCAATGTAGTGCCTTGCAGACACTGTCGGGACTCCAACTCCCATCAGCCCCCACCAGCATCTGCAATGGTCAGGGGTGATAGGAGTTACAGTCCAGCAAGATCCAGATAGCATCATATTGGCTACGCCCAGCTTAGGCTGACTGGCAGTGGCTCTCCAGGGTGTCAGGCAGGGGTCTCTCCCAGCCCTGAAGAAACCAGGGATTGATCCTGATATGCAGTGGGCTGGAAGAGGGCCATGCGATCAAGGCTGTTGTGGGAACAAGCTTTTAGGATCAGCCAAGTGGCTTTTAAAACAGAGGTAGGAATAGGTAGGTGTAACAATCCACACCGTGGGAAGTGCATGGAGAAGGCAGACATGATCCTGCAGCTTGGCCCTTGACCCCTTAGCCCTGTGTAACAGCAAGTCTGCGCTGGGCCACATGTTTTGCGAAGGTGATGATGCAAGCTCCAACTTACTAATAATCATTCTGCTATTAGATAGCATTTTAGATGCCACAGGGCAATTTGTCATCTTAATGAAACAGCCTGTGAAACTTAATAGAAAATAGCACTATTCTTTACTTGGAAAGAAAGGAGAAGGGGGTTGGGGAGAGGAAATGACAAATATGAAACTACCTATGATGAAAGCAGCTAAGACCCAGCCAACCCTTTATCTGAGTAACCTCCACACTGCATTAATGCAAATGTTGTTTGGATAATCAACTCAAGAGCTGGTACATTCAGGAACCTGGGGGGGGGGGCGGAGGGAAGAGGTATGTATTGGATGGTCAAATATTTACAAGTTTAAACACAAAGGAGTCTGTAGATAACACAGAAGTCTTTCTAGCCTGCTTTACACAGTACAGAAGAGTGCGAGACTGTATAGGGAAATCCAATTATTCATAAACTTATCATCAGGCAACTCTGAGCAAAATCGTTCATCACGCTGAGATTTCCAAAGTTCAGCCCAAGGGGCACAATTCTGGTCTGCAACTGAACACAGTTTTAGGGGATTTTCTGCAGATTCATCTTCTGACACAATGCACAAAAGTCTTGCGGCTTGTAGGTTTTGTTTCTGCCACTCAGTTACGGCTGAGAACCAAACTACATGTTACACTCAATGTGCAGCATGCAGCTACATCTTTTTTTTTAATGTACACCTATCTATTCCCTCTCCTGCCAACCTAGCAGTTCGAAAGCATGTCAAAGTGCAAGTAGATAAATAGCTCCTGCGGGAAGGTAAACGGCGTTTCCGTGCGCTGCTCTGGTTCGCCAGAAGCGGCTTAGTCATGCTGGCCACATGACCTGCAAGTTGTACGCCGGCTCCCTCGGCCAGTAAAGCAAGATGAGCGCCGCAACCCCAGAGTCGGCCACAACTGGACCTAATGGTCAGGGGTCCCTTTACCTTTATCTATCCCCTCACCCCGAAGAAACAAACAGCAGTATCGCCACCTTCCATATAAGTTCCCTTATCAGTGGACTGGATATTTTGTGATCACGCTGGATGGCTACTTGTGAGTTGCTGCATGCACTCCCTGATCCTCTGGATATGTCCACCAGATGCAAAGCATGTTGCCTTCATGCCTACCACTCACGGAGACAATGTCCCCCACAAATAACTTTGATTTCCTAGGCTCTTTCTCAACTCAGCACGATTCAAAAAGGCATTTTCCGGGTCAAACAACCAAAGGAGGATCCACACTACCAAAGCTTTTCCTCTCCTCATACAGCTGAATATCTCCACACATCTATGCGCATGCAGCTTTCACGACATCACTCTCCTGCACGTGCTGGATCATCCGATCCCCATTTTAACAAGTTTGCGCTGGAGCTGACTGTAGAATAACTACCCATACACACCCACCATCCAGTCATCCTGTTGTGCTTCTGCAAAAGCCCCATGGCACAGGGCCAGCCCGTTCCCAGCGTTACAAAAGCACCGTTCAGCCTCCCATTCCTTTTCTCTATTCGTAAGCCAACTGAGACACTCAGCAAAGAGGGGAAGAGCCACCATGTGCCCCGCACCCCTGCACTGGGCACCAACCTCATGCAGAGCCCCCAAAGGCAAGAGAAACCTGTCCCGCTTCTGGTGAAAGGACCTAGCATTGAGCTTTGCTGGAGAGAAGCAGGCAGGTTTTGAGGAATCCAAGGAGCCTGTGCTCTTTTCTCCACCGCTCATCCCAAGCCCATCTCTGGACTGGGGGGACGAGGGAGGGAAGGAGGGAGGAGGTGACTGGCTCTAGCATCCCCAAGGGTTTCTCCAGACTTTACTAGAGAGCAGGGCTCTGAAGGAGGGAGCCTGGAGTGAATCAATGCCTTTCCCATAACACAATCCATGTGTCACACTCACGGCCCCGTCGGAGCTACAAAGCCACAGAAATTCCTCAAGCCTGTATGTCTGCTTAGAGAATAGATGGGGGCAGGCAAGCAGCCCACCTCTCTCGGCAGGATCACCTCTCCCAGCCATCTCATTCATCTCCCTCTGTCAGCAGACAGAGACATTAGCTCATCAGCAGCAACGCAATACCCACCCTGGGGGCAGTGAGGCATTAATTAACCCAGAGTCTTCCTGTTCCACAAGTCCCAAGCAGAAAGAAGCAGAGGGGGAACGCGGAGCATGATTGCACCGTTTGGCCAAAAGGGAGCTAGCTGTGTCCAAGAAACTCAAGCCGCAATCATGGCTGCCTGTGGGAGGGGTCAGCAGAAGGCTATGCTAGAAGTTTTGGCTACAGCAATCCATGCTGGCAACTGGAAGGCTACCATGTGGCTTCCTTAGGGCAGGGTTGATTTTTAAAACAGAAAAAGCACTTGAGCCTGTTGAGAGCACGGAGAATTCAACTAATTTTCCAGACCAGGCCTGGATCACGGGCGTAGCCAGGGGTTTTGTGGGGGGGGGGAGGACTTTTGTTAGGAGGGGCCAGAACCAACGTGATTGGTCAGTTGGTTAAGCATTTCTATTGTTTACTTGATGGGGGGCAGCTGCCCCTCCCCACTCTGCCTTGGCCTGGTGTCAGCGCCATCAGGTGCATGCTGAAGCCCATGGATGGGCCGAGGGGAAACCACCAGAGGGGCCAAGGATAAGCCTTGGCTAGCATGCAAAAGGCAGTGGTGCTCTTTCCTCCTCTGCTGCTGTGGGAGGCCCTCCCCACTGGGAAATGGAAGACTGTCCCAGGTACAGTGGTACCTCGGGTTACATATGCTTCAGGTTACATACGCCTCAGGTTAGACTCCGCTAACCCAGAAATAGTACCTCAGGTTAAGAACTTTGCTTCAGGATGAGAACAGAAATCGTGCCCTGGCAGCGCGGCGGCCCCATTAGCTAAAGTGGTGCTTCAGGTTAAGAACAGTTTCAGGTTAAGAATGGACCTCCAGAACAAATTAAGTATGTAATTTGCAGGACCCCTCAGGGCAATTCTTGAGTGGGAAGGGGGCCTCCAGAGGAAGCAGAGCATGGCTTACATGACCCTTTCAGCCCCACCATCATCATCTTCTCACCCCAAGGATGGTCACTGCTGTACAAGCTCAAGCAGGGGAAGTCAGCCTTTCTGCCCCAAGGAATGCATGGGACGGTGGATGGTGGGTCAGGGGCCAGCATGCAGCTGGTGAGAAAGGAAAGGGCCCCCCCCAACACTCTTCCATTGCCTCTGCTAAGAAACCAGGAGCCTCTGGCCCTCCCTCAGCTACTACCTAATGGCAACCCTTCCATCAGGTGACCTGGACAGCTTCCATCTCAGCTGGTCATTATAAGAGCAATAACTGTATGAGAACTGGTTCTGGAGCTTGCTCCCCACACAGTAACGCTTCCTTCCCATTCCACTCTCTTTTAAATTGTACGTCTAAGGGTAGGGACCCTCTTCTTACAGTGCTTTGGGAGCTGGAAACTGCCTTGGCTGTCCAGTATGGTCAACAGAGAGAGAGAGACAGGGGAAGTGCAACCCTCTTGAGTCCCTTTGATCTAGCAGCTCTTGATACCATCTGGCTCTCTTCTAGAGTGGCTGTCCTAAGCTGGGAATGGGTGGTACTCTAGTGGATGCGCTAGACCAGTGCCTGGCCTCAGGGATGGTCTGGATGACTGTGGTGGCTCCCTGACTGTGCAATGCTCTCTCCAGAGAGATGTGTCTGGTGCCATCACCATCAGCCTTTAGGCGTGAGGTGAAGATATTCTTGTTCACCTAATAATTTTGTGCTGAACTGATGGCCATCTTTTAGTTGAGTGGAGCAGGATGTGTCCTTTTAGTTTTGCTGTAAGATGAGCACTTTTAGTGGATGATTTTTAAAACAAATCATTTTTTAATTTGGTATTCTAAGCTTTTTTAAAAAAATTGTAAGCCTCTTCGAGATACATTTTTGGAGCAAATGACAAATGAATAAACAATGTTTTAAAACAATCACTGGACAATTGAACACCATGACCAAATGTGTAGGGAGAAGCTGCACTAAGGGCTTGCCTGCCTGCCTGTCTGCCTGCCTAACCCCCTAAAGGCTAAAATTGACTTTGTCCAGAACCAAAAAGAAGCCGCTTGGAATAGAAGCACTATGTGCTCCCACTTCTGATTTATTGGTTTAATACCAACTTTCTCAGGGACATGGGTGGCACTGTGGTCTAAACCACTGAGCCTAGGGCTTGCCGATCGAAAGGTCGGCGGTTCGAATTCCTGCGATGGGGTGAGCTCCTGTTGTTCAGTTCCTGCTCCTGCCAACCTAGCAGTTCGAAAGCACGTCAAAGTGCAAGTAGATAAATAGGTACCGCTCCGGTGAGAAGGTAAACAGCGTTTCCGTGTGCTGCTCTGGTTTCGCCAGAAGCGGCTTAGTCATGCTGGCCACATGACCCAGAAGCTGTCTGAGGACAAATGCCGGCTCCCTCAGCCAGTAAAGCAAGATGAGCACTACAACCCCAGAGTCAGCCACGACTGGACTTAACTGTTAGGGGTCCTTTACCTTTTTACCAGCTTTCTCTGGGGCAGGACCAGTTACTCCTGAGGACAGTGCAACCATTTCTCTGGGCAACATCCTCTAGCTATTCCCCCCCCCCCGAACCATCTGCCTCCTGACTTGAGGATGGTGGCAAATAAACAGTCATAGGTTTAGGTTAAGTCGCTGCACCATAAGGACCAGCCACTTAGGCACATCACTAAAATGTCTCAAGTATCACTCCAGCCAACCTCTCCCCTCTTCTTGCCAACTCAGCTAATACATCCTCTTAGTTGTATGAAAGGGCAGAAAACTACTGCATCCGGGGTTAAGAGCATCCAGGGGTGATACAGCTTTCAACCATCCCTGCTCCCTTGGGATGAAGATCTGCTGGCACTTGGAGGAAGCCCAAGTTTTCTTCCAAGTCCAGCTCAACATGAACATAAAAGGAGAATCTGGGTCTGCTGCTAGATCTCCAGGCAGCTCAGAGGGCTGGCAAACGCTCCTGCAAAGCCCAGCAGCAACTTCTCACTTCCTTGACACAGGGCTCCGGATGAAAAATCCGGGCTTTGTACCAACACCATGACAGCCCATCGCAAGAGACCTGTGTGAAATACTGAGGACATAATGCTCTAGGAGAGCTGGAAAAGAAGCACCCTAAATGGCTGGAACTTGAAAGGAGCTCTGCCAAAGTGTTACCCCTGGTGAAGCAGGAATAGAGCGAATCGTATGCCCCTAGCAGTACAAATTCGCTGTCGGCAACAAAAGATAAATTACTAACAAAACCACATGCTGCTATATATGGCTCCCATGTTATAAGGGACATTTATGTAGGAACTTGCTGTGGCTTATGGTGCTATTACTCCAGGCAGCTCCCGTGTTTTCATTTTTATATGGAAAGAATCCCAGGGACAGAGCCATACACAGGGGGAGAAGCGCAGGAATGTGTGCAACTTTAGGTGGAATGCACAAGTCCCCCGAGGGATGGAGCAGGCAGATCATAAATTTGTCTGATCTTTCAAATGGGGGGAAATGACAGCTGGAGTCAATGTGCACCAAGATATACCTTCTCCCAACCTGTTCAGTTCACCCCACCAGGCAATTCTGACAGGCCTTGCCCAGTGGGCACAATGCCACCAACTTTATATATAGTGCCAATGTATCCTTTTCCCTGGGAGTCTGAGGAAAATGCTTCCCAGGCATAAGGTAGTGGGAAGTCTAGAAATCAGGCCATTTCACTGTTCAGGGTGAAGGAGGTGTCTGGCCCGGCATGCGAATGGCTCCCCCTAAGGAGGATGAGAAGCCCAGTCCCCAACCTGCGGCCCTCTGGACATTTTGGACTACAGCTCCCATCATCCCCAGATTGGGACTGATAGGAGTTGTAGTCCAACAACATCCAGGGGCACCAGGTTGGAGAAGGCTGAACAATGCAAGGCCAGGGAAAGGCAAACTGATTTATTCAAATAGAAGGAGGATTTCCTCGTTTCCACACGTACACCGAAACTATTATTGTTTTAAATCTGGTTCACCAATGTAACACTTCATTCCTTTTCTTTCTTTCTTTCTTTCTTTCTTTCTTTCTTTCTTTCTTTCTTTGCAAAATCCTGCATCTTTAATTTGCTTTTTAACATGGTAGTGTCATGACACAAAGAGCACATCCAGAGATTAGGACAAGTTTCAACAACCCCACAATCCCAAAATCTGAAATCGCAGGGGATAAAAAGACAGAGGTCATTCCACAGCAGTTATATGGTCAGAAAGAGAGAACACAACACGTCAGGCTGGGCAGTACAGCTAATCCAGAAATGCTCTAGATTTCCATCTTCTGGCACAGTCAAATCCACTCCCTCCTTCCTTCCTGCCTTATTACACATGAGCAAGTCTAAAAACGACCACCCCTTTGGCACTGTGTGTGCATTTATCCAGGCTGGGCAGGAAGTTTGGGGCTCTGCAGTTCCCTGGCCCCAGAGGACAGCCAGTCTATTCCCAGCCAGCAAGCTTAGCTGGCCTCCTCCACCCCCATTGCCCACCCCACCAGCACAGAAAAAAATGAGGGTGGCTGGTCACTGTGGGAACAGGCATGTCTTCCCCACTTCCTGCCTGTGGCGGGGTTTCAATCCTGGAGCCAACTTGCATCAAAAAGGGTCTGGTTTTCACCAAAGGGGGGAAGCAGTTTCCTTCCTTCAATCTCCACCCCTCTGGCCTTTCCTCTTCCCTTGATTTCAATGACCTTCACATTGGGGCGGCCCACACCTGCTTGCTGCTGCTCAGTTTTAGAAACCTGAGCCAACTCACTCCCAGCAAACATAACCAGCTCTGTTGCTGGGAACAAGAAACCACAGACTCCCCCGCTCAGCAATCACAGAGCCACCAGCTCTCAAGCACAGAGAGCTGACAACTTACTTTTGCAAAACAGTTTCGTTGCTTTAAAGTAGTTTGTGTTCTGCAGTCAACATTGCACAAGCTGCCTTATTCCGAGTCAGGCCATTGGTCCATCTGGCTCAGTATTGTCTACACTGACTGGCAGCAGCTTTCAAGGGTTCCAAGCCAGGCAGGAGTCTTTCCAAACCCAAACTGGAGGTGCTGGGGACTGAAGCAGGTCCTGCCACCTTCTGAATGCAAAGGAGGAGCTCTACCATGGAGCTGCAGAGTGGTCAGGAAGGACTTCTTCATCCCCCATCATGACTAACCAAAGCAGCAAAGTTAATGCAATATTGCACAATTTGCATGATTTTAGACCTGTGGCCTTCCGAACTCCCATCAGCCACAGCCAACATGGCCAGCGGTCAGGGATGATGGGAGCTGTAGACCAACAACATCTGGGCAGCTAGAGTCTCACCATCACCGATTTAGAATTCTGCTTTTTAAGTGAAGGATTTTGCTCTGTTTGAGTACAGAATACACACAGCCCTGCTTTGCAGCAGCTATTATGGAAACCTGCATTTTCTTCTTCTTCATACAGCTGTACTGAAATGAAATGCGAGTGTTCAGAATCTATCCTAGCAAACCAGGGCCTTTGGGAAAACGTCAAAATCCCAAGGAAATTACAGCCTTGTACTCAGTTCCCTGGCAAGTTAGCACAAGTGCCTCTGAAGGTACAGTCAAGCTGCAGTACATGGGGGAAGACACCCCTCTGGGCCCAGCCAATGGGCTTCCTTGGACAATGCTCACCTTGCTCCATCCCTCTTTTAACAGCAAGGAGTGTATTTTTATCCTGTTCTCCATCTGACCTCAGCAGCTCTGCTTGGTTTTCAGAACTCAGCCTTGGGACAGCTGAACCAGCCAGGCATCAATCACTGCACCTGCTCTTTTCTATCACCCATCATGGCCTCATCCTTCCACCACGGCAGGCACCTGAAATGTGTGCCCACTGCAATACCCTCCTCCCTGTCACTCCTCTCTAGGTGGCTCTTCAAAGGATCTTCCAAAAGTTAAAGACACAGGCGCTCGGTACAGAAGGAGCAGGTCATTTCTGGCTGTAATGGACACAGCTAGGAACCTGAGCAAAGGACTGTCATTCTCCCCATCAGTCCTCAGCCACCCCACACTGCTCTAGGCCTGACAGCTTGTCCTGTCCCAACTATGCAGGAATAAAACCAAAATAATGTGGGTTCCTAAGGCTGTACATGAGCTGGAAGACCACTCTGACACATCGGTTTCCCAATTGCATCACCACCCCAGATATTTCACCTACTTGCCAGTGTGTGACTCACAGAACATCTTTCTTGTATGCAGAAGTCACAAGTTCACAATGAGCTCAAGGAAGCCTGGGAGCACAGAGCGGTCACACAGCCCATGAACCGTTAATTCGGAGGCATTGAGCTAATGAGCCAGTAGCTTCCTTCCTAACGCAACTAGCCAACGTTTATTTAATACCCACCCTGAGGCGCTAAAGCTGGACAAGTGTTAAGCTCTCTATTCCTGTTCCACAGCTTCCTCCATTGCTTCGATCCAAGGGGGCTGTTCCAGACCAGCCTTCCTGATTATCAGACCACAGCTCCCATCAGCCCCAGACAGCAAGGCCAAGTCAGGAATGATGGGAGCTGTGGTCCAGCAACTTCTGGAGGGGCACAGTTTCCCCACCCCAGCTCTGGGTGACCCATCCATGCAAATATGTTCCACATCCTGTTTATTAAGAGGTGCACTGTATGGTATGGGGAAGCCACTCCTGCAGATTATGCCACCAATTCGTTTAACATAGAACCCTGGACAGCAACTAGTTTTGCCAGAGGCCTGGATTGAGCAAGGGGTGCAGTGGGTCAAATGCCCAACCCAAACTCCCTACAGTGGCTTTCTGGCAAGTCTCACTGCTGCAGCTGTGCCTCCTCTTCTACATCCCTCCTTTGCTTCTGGGTTCACAACTGCGGGAGCCAAGTATCGTCCCTCACGGGAACAGATTTGGCACAGAAGCCAAGTGTTGACAATCCTCGTCACACAGCCCAGGCAGTCTTCAGACAACTCTGGAGGAACAGTGAAGCCATTTTATCCCCTGCACCTTCTGAGATTACCAAGTTGCAAGGAATCTAATGTTTTAACAGGAACGAGCATAAAGGAGCTATGAGGTCACATAAGCTCACATTCTTCTAGGTATTCTGCTGTAAACATTCGATCTTCCATTTTTAGGAGATGAAATCAACTATTCTCTAGATTGTATTAAGTGTTTCCAAAACGCTTATTTAGGTACTACCTTTTATTTTATTTAGGTCCTTCTAAGAGTCAACCCTGCTGGCAGTTTTGAAGATGGCAGTCAGTTTCAAGGTGTATTCAGCTCTACAAGTCTGTTACTAATATTTGCACTGGGGGAGGCTCAGTCCCAATAAATGCAGGGTCTGTTTTCGCCCTACTTCCTGTTTATTTTCCATGCAAGACCTTTCATCTCATGAGAATGAAGCATTTGTATCAGACACCCAGACAGACATTTCACACTGCTGTGCTTCCTACCTAATACTCAACAGCCTCCCCTCCACCACCAGAGCTTTTCTCCTTGCCTCCCCCCCCCCCCTTATATATCTCATATAGATTGCAACCATATGCTTCACTAGTTTTTATTTTTGGCCTAGCAAATTATTTTAGCAGAAGAGAAACCTTTCTACCCAATTCTCACTACTTTTACAAGCCCCTGCCTTCTTCTCTCACACCTGTCTGCTGACATCTGGCATGCAGCATCAAATCAGGAAGCACTTTTGCAAAAGTTTAGCATTTTTTATTAATGGGAATGCTAAATCCCACATCTCTCAACCAGGAAGAGAAAAGTGCATTGCACGGTAAAAAAATACAGCCGCTCCCCCCAAGGTCTGGGACAGTGGAGGACAAAAGCAGTGTTTGAAATTAGCCAGGTTATCAGGTGCATTTTGCACCTGGCTATTAGCGACTTGCAACCAAGTGAAGATGCCTGGGTGCCAGGATGATGTCTGACATCTCCACCACCTGGAGGTGCATACCTGCAGATCACTGGATCTGTACTGTTTTCACATGCTAATACCACATCCTGTAGAATTCTATCAGTTATATTTTATTTGTACAATCAGAATGAATTGCACGAACCAAAATGCTTTTTCTGTGCCACCTGAGCAGGAGCAGTGACCAGTGTTATAGCTAATTGTTGTAGCTTATCTTCACTTACCCTACTGCCCTGCTCACAGTTGTGAAGAATATTCTTACGTTATGAATGGTCTGTGTCCCCATTAAGAAAAAAAGGTGGGAATAGGCCAGTATATATGTGGACTGTCCCTGGATAAAGGGACTTTTCTTCCTTAAGTTCTTAAAGTTCTTAACCTAGCTGAAGGTTGTCATCTGATCTAGCAAAGACGTTTAACTGAGAAAATAAGACTTTAGCCACCTTGCCCCCAAAATGGCAAGAAGACATTCCATTTTGGCGACTGCAACCTTGGTTTAAGAAGCCATTTGGCACCTGGGCAAAAGAAAAATGAGGTTAAATATGACAGCCAGTGGTGGCTGGAACCTAGAATGCCATCACAACAGCCCAGAACAGCTAAGCTCCAGTTCACTTAGTGGGACAGGGAACATTGCACAACACTCCCTCTGAAGCTGCTACAGATGCCAGGAGCCTTGCCAAGGGAGGGCCTACAGCCAAACCACAGGAGTACCGGCTGACTGTAGCCACCTGTAGCTGCCTGAGCAGAAGCACAATGACCTAACAAGTGAGACCTTGGCCATCCTTGGCTGTGACAGCCACAGCCAAACGCAGCAAGCCACCCTCCCCAAAGAGCACAGGAAGGAAAGTTTCTCAAGGCCTGGCCACAAAGGAGCTCTCATACTTCTTGCAAGAGGGATGGGCTGTGGCATGCTAGCACAGGGGAAAGGAGGGGAAGGGTGCTGCTGCTGCTGCTGCTGCTCTAGCCTCTGGTATGTTTGCGGGAGGCACTAGCTGGGGTCTCTCTGCAGAGAGGCTCTCCCCTGTCTAGGCAGGGGCTTTGCTAAGGATTGGCCACGAGCCAGGAGAAACTCTTTATTTTTAAAAAAAGGGAGAGAGTGAGGGAACAAAAACAGCGGAGGCTGCCTCAGCACAAAGCCCTCCAAGCAGGAAAGCAGAGCGTCCCCAGAGATGGGCTGGGAAGAATAGCTAGGAACAGAGCAGCAGAGAAAGTACAAACAAAACCTCCAGCACACAACTGATGGGGAAACCAATAAGGGGGGGGCGGGGGGGAGAGATGGTGCTGCAAAAGATGTGGACGACTATAATTGCATGTGCGTGGGGAAAGTGCCTGGCTGTGGAGCAATGGAGGGGGGGGGGGCTTTCTGGTGCCTTTCTCCAGCCCTCGGGGCTTCTCGTTTATAGAGAAACATTCCGCTTTGCCAAGCGGCTGCAAGCGTCAGCAACAGCAGCAGCGGCTGCACTCAGCATTCCAAGGCTTATAAGGCAAAAGGCAAGCGGAGCAGGAGTTGCCTGCAAGCCGTTCAACGTGTGAGCACCCAAGCCAGTCCAGAGGGGAACTTCCAGGTCCGGAGTGGCTCTCGTGGGCTGGCAGTCCAGGATGAGCAGGGGCTCCTTCAAGCCCAGAAGGAAAGCCTTGGGGTATACCAGTTCCAAGAAGAATGGGGAGCATCAAGAGAGTCCTTATTATTACTACTAAGCGGCAGGGTGTTGCCAATTTCAAACAACAGAAGTAGAATACTTAGTGCTTGCCTACGAGGTGCTCAAGTGCCGGAAGCAATCCACACACATCCTCAGTGCGACCCTGTGAGGTAGGCCCCTATACTACAGGTGGGAAGCCAAGACTCTAATCCAGCCGCAAGCCTTAAAACTGTTCTGTGTGTTTATGGATGTGACGAGATTCGAACCAGTGTCAACCAGAAAGTGGTCCAGTATGACCTTGAGCCTCATTGACAGCACAGGAAAAAGTAGGGCCTGCTTGGCCGTCCTCTGCCCTCCACTCTCCAGGGCTAAAGGTCAGCTCTTGACGTTCAGGCAGAAGGCATTTAGAAGATGAAACAAACACTGCTGTCATCCCCTGGTGCCTGGGCTAGGAGTGTGGGGTTGAATTTCATTTCTGCTCCAGCACAGAGTGGGTGGAGATCCCAAGAAGCCACCCAGAGGGGAGAGACTGTGCGCCTTATTTCTCATCCTAAAGAAGTCAGCCCCACTTCACCCAAACAGGAGATTCATGAATATGCAAAAAAAAAGAAGGGGGAGCCTAAAGAAACCATCATCTGGACAGAGAGGTTTGATTGATTAGGTACCAACAGAATCAGCTGCCAACTACAAGTCAAAGCCAGATTGCTGCCCCCTAGAAGCTGGCATTAAGATCGACTAAGTTACATGCCTTGGCATCACTCTTGGAACAGCCGGAATATCATATTCACATTACCACAAACCCCAAGTTAGCTCCACCCAGCCACAGGCAAGAGCCATTGCCACAGATCCAAAAATAGAGTGCAGGAGCCCCAAGGAGCCCAAGATCAAGTAACAGGCTGAATGCTGAGGACCTTCTCATTACATCATGAGTGCAAAGAAGGCTGGCAGCTCTGGGTGTGGGGAGACCTTTTGCCTTTCCTTTCCTTTGTGATAAAGAGACCAGCACACAACAGAGATGTGAGAGTGCTTGAGCCTAGGAAATGAATGGAAGCAACGGAAGAAAACAACCATGGCTGACCAGCAAGGACTAGCATAGTTCCCTGAGAAAGAGCTTCTTCATGACTTACCCTGGAGATGGAGAGTGGCATGTTGAAGTCCTTGCCACCCTGCAGCCTGAAGCCCCATGGCGCCGGCCCATCCAGCAGCACCTTGTATGAGTCCATGTCACTCATTTCTGGGGAGGAGAAGAGATTATTAGCTTTAAAAGTGATGCAGCAAGGGACAGGAGAGCTGGGAGAGGACAACTGAAGAACAGGAAACATCCGCCTCACACAGTAGAGCCTTGGCTGCCCCAAGTGAGGGCAAAGGGAAGGGCAAGCTCCTTCCCTGGAAGTTGGCACCAAGGCCTAAGCACTGCCCTTCATCCTACCCCAGCCCATCCCTGTCTCCTCCCCACAGCAATGCTCTTCAGCTTTTCCTTTAGGGACAAAGGAAGCAGCCTTATACCAACTTAGACTATTGGGTCCATCTAGCTCAGGATTGTTTACACCAGGTGTGGGGAACCTTTGGCCTTCCACACATTGCTGAATAGCAACTCCTCTCAGCCCCAGCAAGGGATGATGGGAGTTGTAATTCAGCAACATCCAGAGGGCCACATCTAGTCTACACTGACTGGAATCAGGTCTCCACTGGGTTTCAGGTTCCCAGACCTACCTAGAGATGTCAGAGAATACGTTTCACTGTCTTTAGTCTAAACTCCCAAAAGTTATCCTAGTGCATCAGGCAATAAATGGAAGAGGCAGAAGCAGCACACAAAGATACTGAGGAAGCATTTCCTTTCCAAGGACTCGGCCTACCAATACCACAGAAAAGTTTGTTTTCCTCGTTTTGACAATATATGTGAAACCGAGAACCTCTGTATGCAGGAATCACATATGAAATGCATATTCCGGGCAAATCCCACCTCGTCTTTGGGTGGGCTCGTTTTGAGCTTGATTAGCTCGAATCAATATAAGCATTTGAAGTAGTTGTGTAAATGGACTTCCCACGTCCAGCCACTAGAATGGCCATGTGAAACCTATTCACACAACCAGAGTCTAAATGGCTTCCCCACAGGCCAACCCAAATTAAGCCCTCACTCAAAAAACAGATATGAATTAGTTATCATCCCCCCATCCTCAAACAGAGGCCATTAGCACAATTTTAATCTGGACAAGACAGAGTCTGACCCCGCTCATATCAATCAGTAACAACTCATGAAGTGCTCGTAGGGTCTGCAAGTGCCATTTTTAAAAATAAATGCACCCCCTACAGCTGACATAGGAGATTCGAACTTGATAATATGAACATTCAAGAATGGAGGGGGGGGAGGGAATCCAGGGATTAGGATGGAAAGACAGAATAATTGCTCTGTTCCTATGCCTTGTGTTTTAGGCAGCTGCTGGCTGATCAAGGCACCAAAAGAAAAGCCTTCAATTTGTTCCTAATTACTTAAGAGATGGCTTTTGTTAGGTGCAGCTATGGCACTTCACTGCTTTTGGCGTTTCCCAGTCAACGCACCCCTACTATATAGCAAAAGCAATCAAAAATTGCCTTCTGGACATAAAATACTCCCTTCACCCTCCCCTCCCATTCTCCCCAGGCAGTTTGTTGTCTATATAAGGCATGCAAGACAGCACTGCCATATTCCAGTGGTTGCTCATCAGGACTGGGAGAGATGCAAATGAGTGCTGAAAACATAACTTCCTGGCTGGGTCTAAACAGAGGAAATCAGGACAATTCAGGAGGGGAAAGGAGAAAGGGAAGGGAGAGAGAAAAACAGAAACACAACCCAGGAAGACAGTGTTATTTTGGGCTGGGATCTAGGACACCCCTTCCCATCCAGTACAGAGGAAAGAGCTGCAGCAGGGCCTTCTCAGAGAGCTCCCTCTGCCAGACCGGCAAAGGTGGAGTCCCTCACAGGCAGAGTACCAGCTTGTACCATCCCTCCCTGCCAGGCTGGGACACTTCAGCTTGGAGGGATTTCAGCAGCAGCTTAATACCTTCTTCTCCATGGGAATGGCAAAGGAATGCGCTCGGCTAGGAAGAGGCAGGGAGCGTTGATTTCTCCCTCCTCCTCCTCCTCCTCCTCCTCCTCCTCCTCCCAAGGCTGAGTCGGCAAAACATGCCTGGACGGAGCCTTGTGCCACAGGGCTGCAGGAACAGCCCCTCGGGCCTCTGCTCTCACAGTGAGAGCTCGCTCAGGAGTTGCTCTGCCTGCTTTGAAGTTTCCACACAGCATCTACAAACCCGTGGCAACCTCAGCCAAGCAGTTCCAGGGAGGACACAACAAACAAGGCTTAGCCGACATGCTGTGTGGCCTGTAAGCCTGAGTCCCAGGGTCCCAATGCAATCCTGCATGGCTCTCTATCCAGCCCTTGGGACTTTCTCCATCCCATGCCTCCCCCCCCCATTGAAACCACACACCCCATTGGTCCTGCTCCACACCGTCCTTGAGCTGCAACACCTCTTGGCTGCCCAGGAGCAGGACGAAGAGATGGTGTGGGTGGGACTGCAGAAACCGCTCTGTCTTTCGCACGGCTGGAACAGAGCCCAGTGTAGAGAAACATCCATTGGGCTCTGCCCACTTTTGCCCACAGCCCTGCCCATCACTGGCATGTCCCCCTCCTCAGAAGGTGGCCCACAAGAGATTCCCGTTGGGCTGAAAAACAGTGAAATGAATGGGGCATCAAGAGCTAGCTGCTCTCAGGATAAGTAAATGAAGTTTCACCAAGGCATGGTGAAAAAGAAACAGAAATCAAACTGAATTCAGAAGATCACTAGTGAGCAGAATCAGGTTGTGTGCCACACTGCTGCCTAGTTAATGCCCCCTACCCAGCTCAGGTCTAAGGGACCAGACTAGACTGCAAGGAGCCCATCTGGCAGGATAAGAAGTCTATATGCACTGATAAAGCACTTCCTGGAAGTGCCTGACAGAAGGCAAGAATAACAGGGAAAGGGCAGGGCTGAGGTGCATTAAGTTGAAGAACCAAGAAAAGGAGATAGCCCATTACAGGACAACTGAACAGCCAGGGCGGCAAGAATAAATAAATGCATTCTTGAAATGAAGACTACCCTGCAAAATAAAACGGCACAGCAAGAATATCTGCTGCGGTTCTTGTCGTTTTACATTTCTACACATTTGCCAGCACTAAATTAAAGTTTGCCAAATTCTCATTTTTAACAAGCAGCTGCCAATTCTCTTGCAGAATTAAAATACTAAAAGAACACTTATCCACAAGGAAGCAAGTTTTAAAAGAAAAATACTGGTCCCAGGCACAAAAGGAATCAGAAGTACACTTCATCACACTGCTGAGAAACACTGAGCGGAAACTTTTTTCACTTTGCACAACAGCTCTTCCTGGACTTTGGGAAAGCAAATTCCACCCTAGGAGGCTGCCATATTAAAACCTCCAGCACCTGGCAAACCTCATGATATTTGTCCTCACCCTCTCTGGATAACGTCACATGGGAATGGAGGATGCACAAGGCTCCATTTCTCCCCTTTTGTCCCTTGTGCGCATATCTCCAGATGATGACCAAGTTTATTTTTTGTTTTTGTGGATTCAGCTGGCAGCCCTCAAGGAAGGAAAGAGCTGGATGAGCAATAAATAGACCAGCAGGAAAATGCTGCACTCACTCTCTCCCCAACTCCTGGAAAAGTTCTTTTCCCTCAATCCTCCTGCTCCCCCCCCCATCCCTCCTGCCACCACTTTTTTCTTTCACACAATGAAGAGGGTCATCAAATAAAAGCCTTGAGTGAAATAAAGTCAGGTGCCTGCCTCCTTTGCTTGTGTGAAGCATCCCTTCACATCAGTAACGGGTGCTGCTGGGTCTTTACTCCATGATCCAAAGCAGGCAAGGATTTGTGATAAATATGACAGGTTATGTCTGCCCCCTTCATTATTAAACACATTTGCTCAATATATATATGCACAAAAGAAGTCTGGAGGTTAATAGCAAACTCTCACAGAATTTCTAGGTGGTCCTGATAGCAGCCCTGCAGGATCAGACCAAGGCCAGCATCCTCTTTCTAACAGCAGCCAGCCAAATATACTTGGAAGCCCCAAAAGCATGAAAAATCTGCCCCTCCCAGTGAACATTTCTATTGTGGAATGTTTTCCACAAATCTTCACAAACAAGGCCACCAAGCTCAAGGGCCAACTGCACCTCATGTGGGCTTTTTGAAGTTGCGCTTGATAACACAGAAAAAAAAGTTTATCAGGAACACGACCCATAATTTTAAGAAAGCCTATGAAAGTCACTGAAGAAACAGCCATACTTGTGCCATCTCGACACTGACCGCCGCAGGCGCAATGCTTGTTCACAGCCCTTCTGGAATTCAGACCTCCTGGACATGCTGCAATATTAAGTTACAGCTCAGAGACACTTTTAGATGAACGACGAGAATAGACGTCCAGAAGAAGAGCGGGGAGCCGGGAGGGACGTGTGCCGGCGCATGCATGCCCAGGGTCAGACCCTTGACGGCGAGGAGCCCCGGGAGAGACTCACCCCCGCGACGGGAGCCTCCAGCATTAGCCCCTTCCCTCGGCTCAAGAGGGGATCCCTACCAGCCATCACACCCACGAAACGGGACGTCCCTGCTCCGAGCCGCCGCAGGAAACCGAGGGTGACGGTTACATCCTGGTGCCATGAGCAACACGCTAGTCTCGCTGAGACACCGCTAACGCACGGCTAGGGGGCACGCCCCAGCCCCACGGCAAGAGGACGTCCCTATGGAAAAAAGAACGGGGGGGGGCACCCAGGAGACTTCCTAAAGTACACACTCCTGCGCCACGGGGAGCCGGGGAGAGAGAGAGAAGCGCGTGGGAAAACACAGAAAGAGAAAGTACGAGGGGGGGGCGAGTGACGAGAGGCACAAACTCTCGTTCACATCTGACCTAAAGCATGACTGGGATGGAGAAGGGGGTGGGGATATGAGGGGAAAGAGGCACTCATGTCACCCCGACGCCCTTCTCTGCCCACACGAGTCCCCAGAAAAGCCACATCACTTTCCCTTTCCTCACCCACCGCCAACTCCAGCCAGGGACGGGATGCAATACCTGCAAGGTCCCCGCGTGCGACCTCCTCAGAGAAGGGCGGAGCCACTGAGCAGCCTCCGCCGCCCCGTCTCAGCCGCAGCGCCGCCGGCACCCACGGAGCCCTTATATATCTCTCTCCGGCGGGGCTCCGCCTGCTCAGCAGTTCAAGCGCAAGCCCCGCCTCCTGCTGCGCCCCCCCCCGCCTCACCATTCAACAAGCGCGCCGCCTGCTAGGTAGAAGCGCATGCGCGCCGTCGGGGGCGCTTGCTCGGCGTAAGAGCGCCCCCTATTGGAGGTGTGCGGCGCCCGCGTCCCCTGGCTGGAGGAGAAAGGGCGGAGCGCGGCGCCGAAATCGCCGCGCCCTCCGCGGATGTTGCGCCCAGGAGGGCGGTGTCTCCTTGCGCAGCTGCCGCCCAAGCCCCGCCAAATAGGATTGGTACAGCCCCGTCCTTCCTTCTGGAAATCCTAGTTTCGCCTCTGAAAGATCTCCTCGCTGTTGCTTGTGAGGTGGGAGGTGCTTGTGGGTCACTCGCAGCATTCTGCACATGCTCAGGAACTGAAGAGGCACTTTATTAATCGGGTGAGGGCATTCCCTGCGGCAGCCCTTAAGCTGTGGAATTCCCAGCCCCCACCTTCACCATCGTCATGGTTATTATTTTTACTGCGGCTGCTTCACACAGCCAAGATGCTTGAAAGCTAGTGGCAGGGCCAGCACCAGGCATAGGTGAACTCGACCCTCCATATGTTTTGGGAGTACAATTCCCATCATCCCTAGCTAACAGGACCAGTGGCCAGGGATGATGGGAATTGTACTCCCAAAACATATGGAGGGTCGAGTTTGCCTATGCATGGTGTACACACAACTTCTCTTTGGAAAAAAGAGAAATGAGTTTTTGTACCTAGTGCAAGTGGATAAATAGGTACCGCTCCAGAGGGAAGGTAAATGGCGTTTCCGTGCGCTGCTCTGGTTCGCCAGAAGCAGCTTAGTCATGCTGGCCACATGACCCGGAAGCTGTACGCCGGCTCCCTCGGCCAGTAAAGCGAGATGAGCGCCACAATCCCAGAGTCGGTCACAACTGGACCTAATGGTCAGGGGTCCCTTTACCTTTACTTTTAGGGGAAGAACAGAGAAAAGCTCCTGTCCAAAACATGGCGAAGGAATCTGAAATGCTTTTTTGCAGGGTGCCCAAACTTTTCCATGGTACAGTATGCAGGAATGTGTTTTGTGCAGCTGCAACACAACACAGGTATTAACAGACGCTGCCAATGTCTCACTACAGTAACACCTCATTTTACGTTTGCTTCAGGTTGCACATTTTCAGGTTGCATCCCATGGCGACCCGAAAGTACCGGAAAGGGTTACTTCTGGGTTTTGCCGCTTGTGCATGTGCAGACACGCAAAATGATGTCACACGCATGCGCAGAAGCGGCAAATCGCGACCAGTGCGTGCGCAGACACAGGTTGCATTCTTTTCAGGTTGCGAATGGGCCTCCAGAACAGATCCCATTCGCAACCAGAGGTACCACTGTAGTTCAATATAGCAGGCCAAGCACAACTATGGAGGCAGGATGAACAACAGAACCTGCAAAGGATGCATAAATTCCCCTTTTAACATTGGTACCATGGGGGAGAAGAGCAATCCTCTCCCCACTGAAAATAAGGCTTCTAGCCATCAAGCAGACATGAAGCTCCTTTTAGTGAGCTAGAAAGGTCAGTGGGCTCAGTCCACGTGTGACTCTCCAAGATGGGACTCTCATGGGGAGCCTTTCCCATTTCTGCCACCCAAGGCCCTCTTAACGTAGAGAGATCTCACATTTGAACCTGCATGCAAATGCAGTACATACAGAGTGCCATTGAGTTATGGCCCCTCTCTGGAGCTCAGCTTTCTTCAGTGACCGTAGTTCTTCATGGGTGACCACTGTGTTCCTATGCCAAAAGCCGGATGTCACACGCTGACCACAAGCCGGATGTCACACGCTGACCACAGCTAGTCCAAAGTCTACTGGACCATAAATCCACGGTCAATAGCTCTGATGACAGCAAGTCCTTTCGTTTTACTTTCAAATTTGCAGAGCTTTCCCCAGGTGAAGCCAGCCCCTGAAAGCACTCTGTAAAAACAAAGGACCAGAAGCACAGGAAGTTCCTGTTCCAGAATGTGCACAGGCAACAGAACTGACATCATGCTATGTATGTATAGGCAGTGGCATCCAGAATGGGCAACAAGAAGACAAAAAAAGTACAATATTGGAGCTAAGGAAAGTGGCAGGAAAGTATGGGATAAAAAGTGCTTGGCATAAGGCCATGTAGCCTATTTGGAAAAAACAAAACTAAAGATGGAGATGGGGGAAGCATTCTGATCATGCAAAATTGCTGCCACGTGTTTTGAATATTGTTGTTTGTTGGCACACAAGGCTGTAAATAAAACATCACTATACAGAATGCAGGGAGCCACAGTTCTGTGTGGGGAATGAGTACGCAAGCTCACAGCATCTGAAATCTCTCAGAGGACATCTCACAAGCGTTGTGTGACTTGCCTCTCTAGGATGCCTATTAAAACCCAGCACAGAGCCAGGGGAAGCCGCTGAACCAAAGCAAAATAGCAGCTGAATAAGGCAACTTCTCAGCCCCCTCTCCCTCTCTGGAAATCTCCCGTCACTTTCTCTTCTATTTAAGGCAGAATTCAGTGATTCATACTCAGCGCATGTTAGAAGCGGGCTGACAAATCTCAAAACGGCAGATTCTGTAAGTCATGAAACGTAACGTTTTAACCTGGAAAGAAGCCAGTTCTTTCCCAGTGAGGTCTCCAAAGTACTCATTACTTAGCACTGTCACTGTTAAAAGGTGCTGGGATCAGGAGTGCTCCCTGGTCTTTATGCATCAGCTATGATTTCTACACACAGGATAAAGGATCAAGGCGGAGGAGGTTGAAAGCAATGTTTAGCTTTGCTGCTTCAGCCAGAGGCTGCCAAGTTTCTCTCTGCGGGAGGTAAACAAATAGATTTATTTCATTTTTATCCCACTCCTCTTCCAAGGATCTCAGTGGTTCTTCGTTCCCTGTTTGTCATCGCAACAGCTCTGTGGGGGTAGGAAGGGGCGGAGAGAGCGGATCAAGGTTAACCAGTGAGAATAATGGCCAACTGGGGATTTGATCCCACGTCTCCTTGCTCTTGATCTGCTGCTCTGACCACTGACCACAGTGCTCTTTCAATAAAACACCTAGTAGTTTCCTTTAAGCCACTTTAATCCCACATACTCTTAAGTTATTGTGCCATCAAAAGCAGAAACATGGTGGGAGTGGGGGAGGAACAAACTGGTGGATGAGGGCAGAGCAAAACAAAACAGGAAGGGTGAAGCTGTGTTCATTTTTAACCTGGTCTTGGTCTTTTTCCTTTAAAGAACAAAGATTTAGGGATGTAATCTGAAATGAATGCAAATAGTTCAGTACCTAGATTTATTTGCTTTTCTTTCAACATAGGTCGGGGGTCAGCCAGCAGGGGCAGAGCATGTATGGGCTTTTTCAGGTAGGAGTGGAATTTAGAGCTCCCTCTTTTGAAGTTTCAATTGCTGGCAATTATGCACATGGAGGATTTGTCAAGAAGTTATTGGTTTTGCAGTAGCAGGAAAACTGGGCCAATGGTCAACTGACAACTGTACCAAGTACAGTTCCTACAGATACCCCTACAATTGCAGTCCTGGTCATGGTAACCACACATGTCCCCCCAAGTGATATGTAAAATTTTTCATTTTTTTTTTTAATAATAATTTTTATTAATTTTTCAAACAGATAATAAAAACAGTATAGAACAGTATAACTTCAAGCTCATCAGTTCATACCCTTATTTCTTTGACTTCCCCATACCTCCCCATCCCTGCATCCTTGTTTAATAATTCTTTAGCAACCCTTAGGTCCATTATCTTAATTCCCTTTCATAAAAATTTCTTAAGTTTTTTTTGTTTACTGCTGCAATTCTTTACCTCTTACCCCCTGACATCTTAACATTCCTCAATTTTACAATTATTTTTAAGATATATTTTAAATTTCTTCCAGTCCTCTTCCACTGTCTCTTTCCCCTGGTCCCGGATTCTGCCCGTCATCTCGGCCAGTCCCATAAAGTCAATCACCTTTGTTTGCCATTCTTCCAGAGTAGGTAGTTCTTGCGTCTTCCAATACTTTGCCAGTAGAATTCTTGCTGCTGTAGTGGCGTACATAAAGAAAATCCTATCCTTCCTTGACACCACTTGGCCCACCATGCCCAAGAGGAAAGCCTCTGGTTTCTTAGGAAAAGTCCACTTAAGGACCTTCTTAATTTCATTATAGATCATTTCCCAGAAAGCTTTAACCTTTGGGCAGGTCCACCAAAGGTGGTAGAAAGTGCCTTCAGTCTCATTACATTTCCAACACTTATTATTAGGCAAATGATAAATTTTTGCAAGCTTGACTGGGGTCATGTACCACCGATAGATCATTTTCATAATATTTTCTTTTAAGGCATTGCATGCAGTAAATTTAATACCGGTGGTCCATAACTGTTCCCAGTCAGCAAACATAATATCATGACCGATATCTTGTGCCCATTTAATCATAGCTGATTTCACCGTTTCATCCTGTGTATTCCATTTTAACAGCAAGTTATACATTTTTGATAAGTTCTTAGTATTGGTTTCCAACAGTTCTGTTTCTAGTTTTGACTTCTCTTTCTGAAATCCTATTTTCCTGTCCTGTTTAAATGTCTCATTTATCTGATGGTAATGCAACCAATCTCGAACCTTAGGCTTTAGTTTCTCATAACTCTGAAGTTTCACCCTTTCGCCATCATATTCTAAAATCTCATGATATTTTGGCCATTTAGAGTCCATATTAAGCTTTTTTACTTCCCTAGCTTCCATTGGTGACACCCACCTAGGGGTTTTACTTTCCAACAAATCTTTGTATCTAATCCAAACGTTATACAATGCTTTCCTTACAATATGTTTTTTAAAGCTTTTATACACCTTTGCCTTGTCGTACCATAAGTATGCATGCCAACCAAAACTATTGTCGTACCCTTCCAGATCCAAAATGTCAGTGTTCTCAAGAAGTAGCCAGTGTTTCAACCAGCAGAAAGCTGCCGATTCATAATAAGGGCAAACCCCCCTCTATCCTTTGCATCAGTTAAAATCTTAAATTTAATTCTGGGCTTTTTGCCCTGCCAGACAAATTTTGATATGTCTTTCTGCCACTTCTTGAAACAGTCCATCTTGTCCACAATCTGCAACGTCTGGAATAAAAACAGCATTCTAGGCAATACATTCATCTTAATAGTAGCAATTCGGCCTAACAAGGAAAGTTTCAACCTTGACCATATTTCCAGATCCTTTTTAACTTCTGACCAACTTTTTTCATAATTATCCTTAAATAAGTTCACATTCTTGGATGTTAAGTTTACCCCCAGGTATTTTACCCTTTTTGTTATTTCCAAGTCTGTTTCATTCTGAAAACTCTCTCTTTCTTCCATTGTTAAATTTTTTTCCAACACTTTCGTTTTTTGTTTATTCAATTTAAAACCTGCTACTCGACCAAATATTTCAATTAGTTCTAATACTCTTTTAGTACTAGTGTCTGGCTGTTGCAAGGTCAATACTAGGTCATCTGCAAATGCTCTTAATTTGTAATGTCTAACTCCGACCTGAACTCCTTTAACCAACTGGTCCTTTCTAATCATGTTTAACAAAACCTCCAGGACTGATATAAAAAGCAAAGGGGATATTGGGCATCCCTGCCGTGTACCTTTTTCTATGGGTATTTCTTCTGTTACCACATTGTTTACAATTAACTTGGCCTTTTGTTGGGAATATATTGCACCTATACCGTTTTCAAAACCTTGGCCTACCCCCATCCCTTGGAGATTCTTTTTCATAAAAGTCCAGCAGATATTGTCAAAGGCTTTCTCCGCGTCCACAAAAATCAAAACTGCTTTCCTATTAATGTCAACATCTAGCAACTCCAAAATGTCTATAATGTTCCTCACATTGTCTGACATATGTCTACCTGGGAGAAAGCCTGTTTGGTCCTTATGAATCTCTTCTATCAACACTCTTTTCAATCTTTTTGCCAAAATGTCTGCAAAAATTTTATAATCCACATTGAGTAAAGATATAGGGCGGTAGTTTCTAACCTGGTTCTTCTCAGTCTCTGTTTTCAGTATAAGTGAGATGAAAGCCTCTTTCCACGATTCAGGTGCCTTTTTCCCCTTCAAAATTTCATTGCAAACTTCCTTCAATGGTTGTATCAGCCATTCTTTCAGCATTTTGTAGTATTTGGCCGTCAGGCCGTCTGGTCCTGGTGATTTTCCCAATTTCATATTTTGGATGGCACCCTCTATTTCTTGTTCTGTTATTTCCTCATTTAAGATCCTTTTACTTTGTTCTGGAATTTTTGGTAGGCCGTATTTTCTGATGAATTCTTCTATTTCTTGTTCGTTAATTGGCCCTTGTGCATACAATTTCTTAAAAAAACTTTGAAAACAATTGTTTATCTCATTGGGTTTGTGGATAATTTTTCCATCCATTTCTAGACTTGTTACAGTGTTCATTTTCTGCCTTTTTTTCAGTTGCCATGACAGAAGTTTCCCACATTTATCCGCTGATTCAAAAGTTCTTTGTCTCATTTGCTTTATCTTCCATTCTATTTGTTGGTTCATGAGCTCCATGTACTGCATCTGATAAAACTTTATTTCTCTCAAAATCTCATGGGACTTTGGTTTGGACCTCAGTTTCTTCTCTCCTTCTTTTATTTTTTCTAAAATTTTTTCCTTCTTCTCATTTTGTTACTCTTCTACAAGCGATTGCCAAAGACGACGGTGACATGTTTCCCCAGAACACCATGCATTACCTGATCAAGGCAGCTCGCCTGGCCTCTGCTCATATGTCCAAGTCAGGAGCAGTTGCTTTGATTAATGAAACCACCCTAGACCTTTATTTCCATACTTTATTTCTATGATTACGAGAAAGTGATTACGAGAAAGTGACCTAAACACAGAGCAGAAGAAACCCTCTTTCTGCCCTCTACAGCACCCACTTAGGTGCTGGTCAGCAAACCCATTTTTTAAAAAGATGCTACTGGAAACCTGGATTTATTTACATCCTTGAAAAATGCTACCCCAAAATGCAAACAGTTAATGGATGCCGCCTACTTTCCTTCTGCTTAAAGTCCAATTAAGTACCAGCAGAGGAATCTGATAATCTGACTCCCTCTGCTGGACATAAACTGGCACTGCAACAGCCATATGGCCCTGCCTTCATTTTACGCTTCAGAGCTACCCAAATGAAAACCATCCTGCTAATAAAACTTTCTCTCTCCCCGCCCTCCCTCCTCGCACCACCAGTCTTGGATTGAACTGCTGGATCTGAGTTCAGAGAGCCTAAAGCAAATGGGATCCATTGCTACCTGCCCCAAAATCACACCAAAGTAATAGATATTTATCATAGAATCATAGAATCATAGAGTTGGAAGAGACCACAAGGGCCATCGAGTCCAACCCCCTGCCAAGCAGGAAACACCATCAGAGCACTCCTGACATATGGTTGTCAAGCCTCTGCTTAAAGACCTCCAAAGAAGGAGACTCCACCACACTCCTTGGCAGCAAATTCCACTGTCGAACAGCTCTTACTGTCAGGAAGTTCTTCCTAATGTTTAGGTGGAATCTTTTTTCTTGTAGTTTGGAACCATTGCTCCGTGTCCGCTTCTCTGGAGCAGCAGAAAACAACCTTTCTCCCTCCTCTATGTGACATCCTTTTATATATTTGAACATGGCTATCATATCACCCCTTAACCTCCTCTTCTCCAGGCTAAACATGCCCAGCTCCCTTAGCCGTTCTTCATAAGGCATCGTTTCCAGGCCTTTGACCATTTTGGTTGCCCTCCTCTGGACACGTTCCAGTTTGTCAGTGTCCTTCTTGAACTGTGGTGCCCAGAACTGGACACAGTACTCCAGGTGAGGTCTGACCAGAGGAGAATACAGTGGCACTATTACTTCCCTTGATCTAGATGCAATACTCCTATTGATGCAGCCCAGAATTGCATTGGCTTTTTTAGCTGCCGCGTCACACTGTTGGCTCATGTCAAGTTTGTGGTCAACCAAGACTCCTAGATCCTTTTCACATGTACTGCTCTCAAGCCAGGTGTCACCCATCTTGTATTTGTGCCTCTCATTTTTTTTTGCCCAAGTGCAATACTTTACATTTCTCCCTATTAAAATTCATCTTGTTTGTTTTGGCCCAGTTCTCTAATCTGTCAAGGTCATTTTGAAGTGTGATCCTGTCCTCTGGGGTGTTAGCCACCCCTCCCAGTTTGGTGTCATCTGCAAATTTGATCAGGATGCCCTTGAGTCCATCATCCAAGTCGTTGATAAAGATGTTGAATAAGACTGGGCCCAAGACAGAACCCTGTGGCACCCCACTAGTCACTTTTCTCCAGGATGAAGAGGAACCATTGATGAGCACCCTTTGGGTTCGGTCAGTCAGCCAGTTACAAATCCACTGAGTGGTAGCATAGTCAAGACCGCATTTTACCAGCTTCTTTACAAGAATATCATGGGGCACCTTGTCAAATGCCTTGCTGAAATCAAGGTAGGCTACATCCACTGCGTTCACTGTGACCCTCACCCTCCTGCCTCACACAAATGCATTCATAAGGAGCTTGGCATTGTCTGATCTGTCCTTGTGGTGGGTTCTTCAGGCAGAGCTTCCTCTTGAACCACAGGGTTAGGCTACTGCGCTGGCAGAGCAGCAGCTGCCGCCATCCTTTTGATTGAGGCCTGGAGTTGTTTACAGCAAGCTGCCTGCTGCTTCTATTCAGAAGGCCCACATCTGGATTTGCTTAGCAAAGCAGAGCAGGAAGTGGCTCCGTTATTATCCTCAGATGGCGCCAAAGGGAAATCCCTCTTCCACTCTCTGCGTGTGCAACGCAGCCTCTTAACAACAGAGCTGCCTCGCTGTGAAAGAGACACACACACTTCCCTCATCTCCTTATTGGAAAGCTGCTCTGCCATGGCTTGCATTTTAAGATTTGGCCCATGTTTCAGAATGCCACAGTCCCCTCTCTTATTTTACATGAACTTTCCTTCAGATATTACTCACAAGCACGGTGCTGTACCAGCTCCTCCTCATATGTATTTGGGGCTGCACTCCACACAGAATGTGGTGACAGACCTAATGCTACCTTTTCCGGGTTGTGACTTTTGGAGCCCACTGATGACAACTGTTGCTCTTCTCAGGGCTGGCTCTACCATTAGGTAGAGTGAGACAACTGCCTCAGGCGGCGGGTGCGGAGGGCCCGCGGAGCAGACAGAAAGGGGTGTGCCACCATCTGATCTGCACCACAGCCTCTAAGCTCACCTGCTGCCCTCTGGTGTGTTAAAGAAATTGGAGTTCTTGTTGAAAGTACACTAAACAGGATATACCAAGAGCTCTGGCCAAAAGTTTCAATACAAGGAATAATTCCTACTCGAGAGTAGAGAAGAAAAACGTGTATATTCTGCTAAGAATACCAGTGTTAAACTAATAGTAAATTTAAACACGACGTATAAGTGTGATAGTTTTAAAATAATATATAATTTAAACACAACGTTTAAGTACAGAAATAGTGTAGTTTCAAATATGTAATGATATAGTATAAAGGTACATAAAATACCAGTACACAACAATAGTTTTATACAAGTCTCAATGGCAGTCAAAAAGAGTCCATATTATATAAAGTCAGAATGAAGAATCAAATAGGGCCAAAAAGAAGTATCCGGAGTATGAATCAGATGTACGACTCAGTAGTGGTGACCAGGACAGGGCCCTGTTTCGGAGTAAATGCCTTCTTCAGCTCAGTTTTTTAAGGAATATAAATCTGTTGGAAGTTTGTATCATTCAATTCTTTTGTGTTTCTTATTCCAACATGCGTCTCAGTTGAATGAATCAAAATTTTCTTGCGTTTCTCTGTGCGTTTTCTGTACTTAAACGTTGTGTTTAAATTATATATTATTTTAAAACTATCACACTTATACGTCGTGTTTAAATTTACTATTAGTTTAACACTGGTATTCTTAGCAGAATATACACGTTTTTCTTCTCTACTCTCGAGTAGGAATTATTCCTTGTATTGAAACTTTTGGCCAGAGCTCTTGGTATATCCTGTTTAGTGCCCTCTGGTGTGTAGCTGGCTGCATACACACCATTTTAAGCACTCACACACACAAGAGAATCCTGGGAACTGCAGTTTACTCCTCGCAGAGCTGCAATTCCCAGCACCTTTAACCAACTACAGTTCCCAGAATCTCTTTTAGGGTGGGATGAGGCAATGTGCTTTACATGTGTGGCATATACATAGTGAAAGAAAATGCCAGAACAGTTGTCTTCTGTACTGTTACATGCAATTGGGACTGGTGGGCCAGGGTGTGTGTGTGGGGGGGGGGTTCTTGTTCCAGACTGTTATGTAGTGAAGTTTCACCCTGGGCCAGCAGGGGGATACTGTATATAGTTTTCACTCAGGTCTGTAGATAGTTTTCACTCAGGTCCACGTCAGTTATTTTAGGCGGGAAACGCTGGGCTGTTGTTGCTACAATGTTGACAGCCGGCTGCCTATAAAAGCAGGCCGGCTGAGCTGTTTGCAGTCAGTTCTATTCCAGCTTACAAAATAAAGAGCTACTTGGAGAAATCGCTGTGTCGTCTGCTATGTCAACCCACAACTTAACACTGGCGACGAAGGTGGGATCGATGGACATCAGAGCACAGCCAGATGCGGCCAGCCTCTGAACTGAGCTGAATCACTGAGCTGAATCACAGAGCGAAATCACTGAGCGAAATCACTGGACAGAACCAATTCAGAGCTGACTGTTCTGGCTAAGAGCACTGTGTTCCATCCATCGCCCTTCACACCGGCATCGGAATCATGGCTTCACTTGTGCCTCTACCGCCGTTTGCGCCAGCCTCAGAATCATGGGACTCCTACCTCGCTCGGTTCGACTGCTACCTCCAAGCCAACGAGCTGACAGCAGTATCAAAGGATCGGAAGCGGGGCCTATTCCTCAGCCTCTGTGGGCCTGAGGTGTTTGAGACGGCCCGAGCATTGGTTGCGCCTGAAGCAGTCCAGGCAACACCATGGGACACGATCCAAGAGAAGCTCCGCAACCACTACGCACCAAAGCCGTCCAAGATTGCTGCCCGCCATGCGTTCTACCACCGGAACCAGGCAGAGGGGGAGTCAATCAACAACTACACCACCGCCCTGCGACAGGCTGCAATGCACTGTGAGTTCCGAGACTTAGACGATGCCCTGATGGATCGAATCATCTGCGGGGTCCGGGACATCCATCTGCAACGGCGTCACCTCGCCAAGCCAGACCTCACGCTACAGAAAGCCATTGAGGAGGCTGTGGCCTCAGAAGCTGCTGAACGCTCCGCCCAGGAGATCCGCAAGTCCAGCAGCCCGCGTCTTGCTAGGGAGCCAGTTCCGGTGCATCATGAAAGGGGCCAGCCAGATCGATGTGCACCCTCGACCAGGGTGTCTTTGGCGTCTCCCAGGTGTGTCCCTTAGCTGCCGGTGGTGCAGGCCTCGACTCTTGGCACGCTTGACAGGCGGACACCCAGGCAGTGATGGCATCGTCCATATTAGGCCACCAGACGTAACACCGAGCCAACGCCTTCATTTTGACAATTCCCGGGTGGCCAACGTGCAGAGCCTCCAGGACGCGCTGACGGAGTCCCTGGGAAATCACGATGCGGTCTCCCCACAGCAGACAGCCGCGATGAGCTGAGAGTTCCAGCAGACGACACAGCGATTTCTCCAAGTAGCTCTTTATTTTGTAAGCTGGAATAGAACTGACTGCAAACAGCTCAGCCGGCCTGCTTTTATAGGCAGCCGGCTGTCAACATTGTAGCAACAACAGCCCAGCGTTTCCCGCCTAAAATAACTGACGTGGACCTGAGTGAAAACTATCTACAGACCTGAGTGAAAACTATATACAGTATCCCCCTGCTGGCCCAGGGTGAAACTTCACTACATAACACCCCTCCCCACCGAGATAAGGCGTTAGTTACAATTGTAATGGTTTCCTTATATACAGCACTACGCGTAATGGTTCAATTGGGCACAAAAGCATATCGGTTACATTTCCCATACTTAGACCAACAGTGATACATGTCCAACAACATAGTCCTTTAAATAAGTTGGGCGCTTGGAAACTCTGCCAGATCGCCGGGGACTGGTAGCCAAGTCCAGAGGGCCACACAGTTCTTGCTGAGGCTGTGGTGCGACCCTAGGTGGCGTTGGAACCAACTCCCCTGGATCCGCTGCTGTGGGTGGAGCCTCCGCAAGTGGAGTGGTCTGAGTCTGTGGTAAGTCTGGCAGACCCTCTGAAGCGGCATGGTTCGGCTCCACGCTGGCAGTTTGCGAGGGAGGTGTAGGTGGGGCCTCGCCATCTGTACGTGTCTCTTCTTGAGCCGCAAGCGCAGTTGGGGGCACCACGGTAGTGTCCAAGTCCCCAACCCTGCGCCTAAGCTGGTCTATGTGCCGTCGCCACAAGTGTCCGTCTTCGAGTGCCACCTGGTACGAGCGAGGTCCAGTGACTCCCACTACTGTGGCTGGCACCCAAGGAATGTCCCCCACATAACACAGACAGCAAAACCTCTTGGTACTCTTAAGTACTGCCGAATTCATACTCCGGGCAACTTAATGCCCAGAAACACCAGAGAAATAAATGAAGAAGAGATTAGAAGGAAAAGGGAGGTTGGAATCTAGAGGTCTGTTGAGGGTCACCCCAATATTCCAACTCAGGAATTTACTCTTTACAATAGGAAATGGCCACTCCAAGACATAATTTAAAAGAAAACTCTCCTCACAATAGCACACGTTCCATTCACAACTGACTGGTCAGCAGAACATGAAAGCCATGCAGGGTCCACCTTTGTCTCCATGGGGCTGACATGGAGCAAGCTGGAGCTCAGTTACATGCAAAGGGCATATTGCCCTCTAGTGCAAGAATAGAGCAATTACTTGAAGCTCATCATACTATAGCATGCAAAAAAAAAAAAAAGGTGAAAAGAGGAACCTATGGCCTTTGATATGTTGTTGGACTACAACAACTTGTCATTGGCTATGCTTGGTGGGACTGATGGAGTCCAAGAGGGCTAAAGATTCCCCATCACTTCAATAAAAGGATGGTGCTAGGATACTAAATGGATAAGAACAGAGGAAGGTGCCTTAGGTCAGGCCATGGGCTATCTAGGGAGTCTGATACCATACCCTCCAACGCGTCATGACGAAAATCTAGGACACCATCCTCTGGGGCTGCACTACTGCATGAGTCATGTGACTCGTGCAAGATCACGGCCCCAAAAAAGCACTTTTTTCAGGGTGAGATTGTGACGCCCAAAATGGCTGCCATGCTCCTAGGTGGTGGGATGTCCCTGTTTTTTCAGGACAGTTGAGGGCTATGTGATACTGTGCTGACTGGCATGGGTTCTCCAAGATGTCACATGGATGCTTTTCCCAGCCCTGCATCCAGAGATCCCAGGGATTTAGCACTTGCCAAGCAAGAATGCCCTTCACCACCGAGTGAGGCTGGCCCTCATAACATCAACAAGTTCCCAGGGGGTTTCCATGAGAAGATCCCTCCATGGGAAGTGCAGCAGTGACAGGTGGTCTCAAAAGCAAAAGAGCAAAGAGACAAAGAGCCAAGCAGAATCCGCATCAACAGAGGGACTTGATAACCCAAGAAACGTTGTTTTATTTATTTATTGAGACACAAAGGAAAAAAGAAAACCCAAAATGTACACCTCACCCACCTGGTCCCTCAGATCCCCTTGTTCCCAAGCTAGACATGCTTCACCTGAGGAACCAAGGCTGACACAATGGAGCTGAGGGCATCTAACCAGCCTTGCCTCCACCGTGTCACTATCTAACGATTTGAGAAGCTGCGTCTTGAGGTCACATAGATCCCGCCTGCCAACGTCTTGATAAGGAGGAGGCAGAGGAGGAATAGGAGATTAAATTGGCAGAAGGGGCTCCCCAAACCCCAGGCAGCTGGAGGGATCCATCATGCTTTGTCCACTGAGCCTGTGTTCTTGCCGGCTGCTTTGCTGGCTCCTCCTTCCCGGCTCAACATAGTGACCAGCTTGTGCTTGAAGGCCCCAGCCCCTCTGGCCTTAGCCCTGGCCCGGCCCTCACCTCCGCTTTCGGGCCCCTGGCAATCCAGCAAGGGAGGAGGGCACTGGCTGTCTGGGGCAGGGTCAGCCCCCACAGCGCTGGGATTGAAGCCAGGGTTACTGTTGGAGCGCCTTGCCACTACGGGGCTGTTGTCGTAGATCGGCGACCCCCCGTTGCTGCCGCTGCCCTCAGGGGAGTCTCTGTAGCCGAGGCTCAGAGGCTCGGCGCAGAGGGCCTGCTGCTCCAGACTGCGCAGATTCTCATAGAGGTGGTCCGAGCCCTGCTCTCTGCCCGCTTTGGGTTCTGCCTCTGCCTTGCCCAAGGGCTGGAACGGGAGAGGGAAGCTCTTGCCAATGGAAGCGTAGATGATGGGTGAGTCGGAAGCCTTGAACTCTGGGGAAATGGAGCGGCTGCCGCCAGGAGGCGCTGCCGAGTACCCCATGTCCACACTTCCCTTTGGCGTTCTTTCGTACAGCGGCTGCACTCCCTCCGGGCTCTCCGGGCTGGTGGGCCAGGACCAGCCCCCTGCTTTCTGCACACAGTCCTGGGCTGGGGAGATGCTGGCTTTCTTGTCTCTCTCCAGAAGAGTGGCTTTCTGGCGGTCTATGGAGGCCGAGACAGCTCGGCAGATCTCCGCAGCCCGTACGGTGTTAAAGATAAAGAGGCCCTCTCCGGAGTCACAGCGGCGCCCGGCCTCAAAGGAGAACACCGTCTGGGAAGAGAGTGGGGGAACACAAAGGTGCTTTCTTAAGGTGATTCTCATACTTGGCCATCATTGAGATCTCTGCTCAACTTTCCCCTGCAGCATCTAAGGCAAAGCAAATCAGAGCAGCACCAAACATTTAAAGCACACCCAACAAACATTTAAGGAACTCCAAAGAACCCTGGGAACTGTAGTTCTATGGTGCCCAGCAGCCTCAACAAACTACCGTTTCCCAGGGTTCCTTTTTGGGGAAAGCCATGCGCTTTGAACACACACTGGATGCGCTTTTCATGTATGGTGTGGATCAGCCCGTAGTTGTCTACTGATGCTGAGCCTCATTGGAGACAGATCCAAGAAAAACAGACTAGATAGAAGTTGCTGATTTAAGTCAATGGGACCTTTTAGCCCAGGATTATGATGGGCAGTGGCTCTGCGGCATCTCATCCAGACATTTCCTCTTGCTATGCCACCCAAAATCCTTTTAGCTGGACATGGCAGAGATTTACCCTGGAAGAGGCCTTATATTGGGCCAGACTCAAGGGCAGCCCTCCCATTAGGGCCAAGCAGGGGGGCAGATGCTGGGGGAGGGCAGGCAACACAGGCTGGTCCATTCAGGGCAAAGGGAGCCCTGTCCCACCAAACTCAGCCTGCCCTCAGCCAACCCCAACCTGCCTTCTTTCTTACAACCTGTCACAGGCGGCTCTGCCTGGTCTTTGGCTCTGGTGCCACCTGATGCTGGTCTCTCTGCCTTCCTCCCAACCAGTCGCAAAGGGGCACCATTCACCACTGGGGGCAGGGCAGCAATCCACCATCATTCCTCCAAGTCCCTTAAGCTAGGCTGCCCTGCACTCGACCCCCTCCTGCCTGCCAGGATAGCCTGCTGCCCCCAGGAGTGGTAGAGGGTGCTGTGCCATTGCCAATGCCAAGACTCGGCTGTCAGCCCAGGTAGCTTCTGTGCATGGAATGGAAGGCCGTCATCTCGTCTTTGGCATCCAGTAGCAAAAGGTCCATCTGTTTGGACTATATTTTCTCCATCTAGCCCAGGATTGCCCAGTTTAGCTTGCCACAGCTCTCAGGCAGAGACTCTTCCCCATTGCCTTCTACCTGTTTCTTTTAACTGGAGATGCCAGGGATAGAATCTGGGGCCTTCGGCATGCAAAGGATGTGCAGCATGCTTTCAGCAGCTGATCTATGGTCCCTGCATATGAAATAGCTCTAACTGAGTCTAATCTGGATGGGTTTAAAAAGTCCCAGGAGCAGGCAGCAAACTAAGAAAGTGGGTGGGGCAGCGGGAGGAAATATACCAGCCTCCAGGATTGTCAAATCAGAAGAGTGGATGGACAATTTTTTTACGTGTTCAAGTGAATGGTGAAATAATGGGAGGGTGAGCATTTCAACTCATAGCCCAATGCACCAAGGCAGAAAAGGGTGGGTGTGAATTTACTAAAGATACTACTATTCCCAGAACAGCAGCAACACACTACAAGAAGCATCACCTGAAGTGTGAGGTAGACTTATTTGCTATCCCTGTAAAGGTAAAGGTAAAGGGACCCCTGACCATTAGGTCCAGTTGTGACCGACTCTGGGATTGTGATGCTCATCTCGCTTTATTGGTCGAGAGAGCTGGCGTACAGCTTCCAGGTCATGTGGCCAGCAGGACTAAGCTGCTTCTGGCGAACCAGAGAAGGCACAGAAACACTGTTTACCTTCCCGCCGGAGCGGTACCTATTTATCTACTTGCACTTTGATGTGCTTTCAAACTGCTAGGTTGGCAGGAGCAGGGACCGAGCAACGGGAGCTCACCCCGTCGCGGGGATTTGAACCGCCGAACTTCTGATTGGCAAGTCCTAGGCTCTGTGGTTTAACCCAAAACGCCACCCACGTCCCAGGTTCGCTTATTTTGAAATCATCCTGTGGGCTGAAGGTGTGACCAGGGCCTGCTAACACAGCCCACTGGGAATGACGGTACTCCCTGTCCTCAAGCTGCAGGACAAGACAGGATGTTCCCTGCCTTTGATGCTATTCCTGAGGGTAGTCAGTAGAGGATGGGTGTTTTCTGGGCCACTGGAGGAGGAAACAGACACAACATACCTTTTCCTGTCCAAATCTTCGGAGGAAGGCATAAGGCCAGGTATAGAGGGCTTGCCCGGAGTGCATGTCCTTCAGCACCAGGTGCTCAGGTAGAGTCGTCATCAGGTAGTTCCCTTTCAAGTGACATCTTGCAGATGCCTCTGTCGGGAAAACTGACACGGGGAACTCGCAGGCTGTTGAGAAGGCATTGCAAAAAGTTAACAAATCCCTCAAAAGCCATGCGTGTTCTTAGTTTTAATTCCTCCCAACCCCGCCATGGCTCTGACTACACTCTGCGAGCACACTTTTTTTAAAAAATAAGCAAACAAAAACTTATCAAAACTGCACACCACCAGAGTACATTCATACCTTGGAAGTCGAACCCCCTTGCGAGTCGAACATTTTGGCTCCCGGACGCCGCAAACCCAGAAGTGAGTGTTCAGGTTTGCAAACGTTCTTTGGAACCCAAATGTCTGACGGGTTCCATGGCTTCCGACTGGCTGCAGGAGTTTCCTGCAGCCAATCAGAAGCCATGGCTTCATTACCGAACATTTTGGAAGTTGAATGGACTTCCGGAACAGATTCCGTTCGACTTCCAAGGTACGACTGTAACCAAAACTGCACAAAATTAGTGGAGGTTGCAAAAATAAGATTAAGTAGCTGGGCACATGTGTTAGCTTACTTTGAAAACTGTATTCTGCTCAAGGGGGAGGAGCAAACTGATAGGGGAGGAGCAAGTGGAACTCTGGTGGGAAAGGGATTCAGAAATCTGAAGAGGACCCTATGTTTTTGTTGTGCTTCTATCTAAAGAGCCTGACTCATTTTTTTTTTATGGTTGAAGACATTTTGGGACTGCTTTGCTTCCCCTCCTCCTCCCATGCTATCCTAACTGCCTTGTGGAGTGCACAATGGTTGGAGCAGGTACTTTGTTTCAGAACTGCTCTGTTCCCTTCAGACATATATTCCCCCATCATAATATCCACTGGTGTTTGTGAATTTACATCCTTCCAAAATGAGACTCCTTTTTAGCTTGCCCATCTGCCTCAGTAAATATAGAGTCACTGGGGCACAGAACAGTGTGGGAACAGCTAAGGAGAAACTCCTATCTAATAATAGGAGCACACAAAGCTGTTTGTTTTACGCTTCTTGTCAAGAACACTTTGCCTCTAATTGTCCCTGTTTTAGAGGGTCCTTTGTTTCTAATGCCGATATCATTGAAAGGGACACATGACACTCCATTATTATTATTATTATTATTATTATTATTATTATGGAACACTTCACGAATTTGTGTGTCATCCTTGTGAAGGGCCATGCTAATCTTCTCTGTATCATTCCAATTTTTTAGTATATGTGCTGCCAAAGCGAGCACTGCACATGACACTCTTGAAGAACAGTGGGGTAAAGCTGTCAGCTCAAAAGAGCTGGGTGACTCCAGTTATTAGAGTGTTGAACTTTGGACCCCTGGTTTCAAATCTTTTCAGCTCAGCTATGGATTCACTTTCCGGGTGGGGCTTGGCAGCCATACCTCAGTTGGCAGATTTTTTGGGGGGGGAGGTACCAGTAAAGGGAGGCACGTTATCAATGATTCAGCTCTACAGTGGAGAACCTTCAGCTTGTGGGTCTATTCTACCCCACCAGGCCTGTCCCAACAAGCCCCTCTCATCTCCCGTTCATCTCACGTCATTTCATCATTTTCTGGCTTTTACTATTAGTCAACTTAGCGTGACTACTGGCTCAGTCAGCACATCTATCACGTTCTAAGGATCAGAATCTAATCATTATGTTTTGTAAGTCACTTCGGGGTATATAGAGTTTATTAAATAAAATAGATGAACTGAATAGATTGGTGACAAGCGCTTGAAGAGCAGGCAGAGGGATCTCTTTATCTCCAGTGTTAGTGCTGAACGCCACCGCACTTAGATGAGAGATAAGAGCAAAAGGCAGCGTTTCCACCTGCCGTGCTGGAGGGGGTGGGTGGGAAGAAATGCTGCCTTATACTCTCATTCTCCCATCCTAGCGCTAAGGAGCTAAGGTCAAGATTGAGAGATCCTATCTAAAGAGCAGGCAGGTGGATCTTTCCAGCCACCCTAGTGCTGAGGTAGAGAGCAGTGGCTGGAAAAATGCTGAGTGTGTGCGCACATGTAAACACATGCCTGTGTGCCAGTATGTCTGATGTATGAAAGTGCATGTATATGTGACCACATGCATGCACGTATGTATGCATGTGTGGGTGCTGTTGCCTGTGTGTCAGGTGACAAGGTGGGGGCGGGCAGGGGGAGGTGCTAACAGAGGAATTTTTCTTGTGTTGTTTTGCTCCATCCACTTTTCCCCCCATCCACCATTGGAATACGGCCTCCGGATAGTTGATTAAGTTCAAATCTGGCCTTCAGGCTGAAATAGGTTCCTCGCCTCCAATTTACCTTATCCCATTTTTGCCAGCATGGGGGTTGGCTGTTTGGGTTTTCACAAATGTCCTAGCCTTTCTCAAACTTAGGTTCCCGGATGTTGTTGGACTACAACTCCCATCGCCCCTGACCACTTTTCCTGGTAGCTAGGGATGATGGGAGTTGTAGTCCAACAACATCCAGGAACCCAAGTTTGAGAAAGGCTGTAGGCCAACTTTGAGCAGAGGACTGGGGCCTGTGCAGCAGAGATGGGAAATCTGTGGTCCTCCATGCTGAATGGGGTTGATGGGAGTTGGGAGCAAGAAGAGGGTTGCATGTTCCCCACTGCCACCACCTTATAGCACCTGCAGCTGCACCAAAGCTCCTTACAAGCCTGAATTCCCCAGAAGGCCTCTCCTTCCATCAGCTGCCACTTGGTAGTACAAGAAACTGGTGTTTTGTTCCAGGTCCTTCACCCCCCCACCCTGCCCCTTAGGCACATACTCTCTTGCCAGGATGAGTAGATGGTGTTCTCCTCCATGAGGGGCTGTGGGCTGGGTGTGTTTCCAACTGAGCCGGGCGAGGGGGCAGGCATCCTCTGTGTGCAGCACAGCAAAGGGGAAAGAAGCAAGGAGAGCATTTCTCAGATGAAAACCATCACAGAAACAGAGAAAGGCAGGGTGACTTGTTCCAACATTTGGATTATTCCCTTTGAACCTCAACCTGAACACAAAGACAATTTCAACCACGTGCCCATCAACCCTTGGTCCATTCTTACGGGCCAGAAACATCCCTTTAGCTGTTCCACACCTTACTGTTCTTATGAGCAACTAAAAACATCGATCCTCCCATTCAACTCTAATACTTTCCCTTTTTCTTCTCCTTGTGTCTCACCAAGGATCTGTTTACTTTGCAAAGAGCTTAGTTGCCAGCTCTGCATAAATACTATTTCCCCGTGAGCCATTCTTTTTCTCGCTCAGTCTCAGTTTCACCATTACTAAAGCCCCACCATCATTAACAGAGCACTCTGCCTGCATAAAGAACATCACAAACTTATTATCTTCCTCATCTAACATCCTTGGAAACTAGGCTGCTATTTTCTTCTTTTTAAGTGGCAACAAACAGGAATGACCAAGAATTTATTGAAAACAGAGATTGCGCAAATTATTTGCACATTAAGGCAGCAATTCTGTGTATACCTATGTGGGAGTGAGCCTCACTGAACACTGTATATTCAAGTAAATATAGATAGGAGTGTCCTAGAAGGTTAAATTCTTATGCATTCTTTCTTGAATGTATGCCCCATTAAAATCACCGAGACAATGTTCTGAATAACATGGGTTGAGAATAGGCTGCAATACATCACGTCAAGGGAGATTTCAGACCCAGAGCCCATGCCCAGAATTTCCAGAGCTTCATCCCCATCTACATTCCCAGAATAAACCTAAATATTTTTTTTTTGCAAGAATATATAAACCCTTGTATTCAGAACCTAACCAAAAAAAAGACACAATTAAAAGCACTTATCATTAAAGCAACTGGGCAGGGAACATCGGCCACCATAGCAGTCAAATTTAGGACCTCTTCAGTCAATGGAATGCAGGTCAAAAAGGACTTGGGAGGTCATAAAGTCCAACCCTCGCTGAGGGCCAGAAACTTGCAACTGCAAGCCACCTCTAGAGGAAGCAGCTTGGCTCCCCTCTGAGATTCCACTCATCTGACTTGTGGCCAGGAGGAATCTCCCTGTGGTTCAGCGAGACACAGGGACTTCCCATTGAAGATATGAAGAGGTCAATACCTGAAAAGCCAGCTGGCAGATACATTCGATCCACTCATCTGCTTGATCTGCTGCCAGCAAGCAGTTGCGCTCCATCATGCTCAGGAAGAAGGCTGTGGTGTCCTTGGGAGAGCTGTGCTCGCCTGCCCGCTCCACCGAGACACAGTCTGAGAGGCGGATCACCTTCCGCTCGCCCTTCCTCAGGGTGGCCTTCTCTGCTGCGGCCCCTTCACGCCCTTCGAAGTACTCGAGCCGTGCGATGCCAGAAGGGCTGTCGGCGAAGAGCTGGGCCCACACTTTCCGCCAGACCTTCTGTGAGCAGGGGGCAAGGGGTGACAGCACACAATCAGGGACAGGCACCGGTTAACAACAGTCTGCACTAGGAAATCCACATGAAGAGGAAAAGGCCTCTTTAACAGGCGCGCTACCCAAGCAGAAATGTGATCCTCTCTGGGGATTTATTGCCCTGTAGAGTCCTTGCCAAGAACAGGTGGAAGTACAGTATACGGAATCAGAGGTTACGAAGAATTCTTTGGCGATTACCTCTCTTAGGCAATTGAATGCATAGAGCCACAAATCTGCATGCACTGCAAGAATTAGTGGGACTGCTGTGTAAATACCGTAAGCCCTCAATTTACACAGGGGATTGTGCCGAAAGCCAAAGTTGTGTATAGTCAAAACACATTGGTACAATGGGAGGTGAGACTGCCAAAGTCATTTTTCCCTGGGTGCCCCAACCATTTTTATTTATTTTTGCCAAGTGCGTAAAGCTGAACGCATACAAGTTAAATGTGTGTAGGTTGTGGGCTTACTGTGCAGGAATTTAGCATCTCCTCCTCCTGCAGCCAGGTGGGGGACGCAGGTGGTGCTGTGGGTTAAAGCCTCAGCGCCTAGGACTTGCCGATCGAAAGGTCGGCGGTTCGAATCCCTGCGGCGGGGTGCGCTCCCGCTGCTCGGTCCCAGCGCCTGCCAACCTAGCAGTTCGAAAGCACCTCCGGGTGCAAGTAGATAAATAGGGACCGCTTACCAGCAGGAAGGTAAACGGCGTTTCCGTGTGCGACTCTGGCTCGCCAGAGCAGCGATGTCACGCTGGCCACGTGACCCGGAAGTGTCTCCGGACAGCGCTGGCCCCTGGCCTCTTAAGTGAGATGGGCGCACAACCCCAGAGTCTGTCAAGACTGGCAAGTATGGGCAGGGGTACCTTTACCTTTACCTTTACCTCCTGCAGCCAGCTGCTGAAATCATACTTTTTTTTTTAAGGAAGTTTCTAAACCTCATGGAAATAAAAGAAAGCCTGGAAATGTGTGTGAAGTGTCTGGCGGAAGCCTCAGAAGCCCAAAAGACATGTGTAAAGCTGACAGCCAGTAGTGGTTTCAGGGCTGTGGTCCATAATATTTATTTTTATATTATTTCCTAAAATGTATACACTGCTTTGATTGTAAAAACAACAACACCCTCAACGGAGTTTACAAAAGATAAAAGAGTTAAATCGGGAAAATTCACAATCCTACTTTAAAACATAAAGAAGTGAAAACACTAAAACAAATGATGTCCACTTTCTAAGCATCTGGGCAGGCTTGTCTAATCAATGTTTTTAACAGATACTGAAAAGAGTAGTGAAGGCGGCAGGGCGATCTAAAGTGTAGGTGCTCCCACCTGAAATGATCAAATTCTTACAAATGTGGAACAGGCATTATGTGGCACCTGCAATAGTGCCGATGCTGCCAATTAAAGCGGTCAAGTGGGCACATGTGGGGTAAGGTGATACTGTAGGTAAACAGTAACACTTTGAACCTGGCCCAGCAGCAAATCAGCAACCACAGCAGATCTCTGAGCACAGGTGTTATATGGTGCTGCAGCTTCTGGATCAAACGCGAGGGAAGAACCACATAGAGCACAATCCAGTCTAGAAGTAACTAGTGCATGAACCACTGTGGCAAGGCTTTCCCAGTCCAGGAATAGCTGTAGCTGTCAAATCAGTCACAGTTGGTATAGTGGCCCTTTTCTCTTCCAGTTCACCTAACACCAGGCTCCGCCTTCCCCACCCCCCTTTCTCTTCCTTTTCAAAACAGTCCAATTTCTTTCATGATTGGGACTCCGCAGCAGGACAAGTGGAAGCACCAAATCTTCCCAGTGCACAAATGGCATGCCAGCTTGAGGTCTACCAATGTAGCCACCAAGTTGCTGGTGGAGAACAGATATGTCAACCTGGCTGGCCCATGAGAAAAAAACTCCACTTTGGTCTAACAATAAATAAATAAATAAATCTAAGCAGTGGAGATGTGCCAAAACATCCGATTGGAGGTGTTATTGCAAGCAGCCAAGCATGGGTGCACACATGCACAGCACTCCTCCTCTGTTAAACCCCCTTACTGGGTAGCAGGTACACTTTGTCTCTGTGGAGCAAGTAGTAAGAAAGTCAATCTGGCAGTGGCTAGAAACAATGGTTGGCTTGGCTCCCAAGCTCAGCCAAAGTTTATGTGCCTCTGGTGATGACATTGCAGGGTTTGGATGGTGGTAGGTTGGGCTTGTTTGTTATTTAAAGTGGTTGGTTAGTACAGAGTCTTAATTGCCAGGAGAAGGGAGTTTTCACCCGTACACTAGAATACAAGGCAGGCCTGGTATTATCAGCGGGTGAAGCTCTATCTCCCAATCTAATCTTGTGACAAAGAGGATTAAGAAGGACGTAAGCACCAAATATGGAAGACACCCACAGGGCTGTTTCTCTCTTTCCTCTACCCTAGAGTGTTCATTTTAGACAAGGGGAAGGAGGATACCTTCCCAGTGCCCATGGGGAGTAACTATGGCTACTTCCGTAAAGTCAAGTTTGCTGAGTAATAAGAACAAGATAGCAGGTCAGCAATGCTGCCTGAACCCTTTAGACCTTAGCATATATCAGCTGCAGACATTTTCAGTCTCGCTTTGCTAGTAGCCATTTGTCACAAAGCAATATAGCCACTTTTGCAATACAGGTTTCCTAACAATGTGCGATGGATGTAAAAGTGTGATTAAGAGCATAAGCCGAGAGTCAAAAAGGCCTCATTTCAAACCTTAGCTTGTTGTGTGGCCTCAGGAGTTATTGGGGGGGGGAGAATATTGACCTACTTACAGAGGAAATGTTAAGAAATACTTTTTGAACACCTCCAAGGAATGCAAAAATATCTAATTGTGACTGCCGTTCGGTGTGGGTGGTGTCATTTGCGAGCCCTGGACGTTAAAAAGGCAGGTGACTGAAAATGAGAGAACCACTGAGCCATTTCTTTTCAGCCACCTTGCCATATCCGCTGCACATGGGCAGGCACCAAGGGGGCTCTGGCACCACAGCCAATTCCACCATAGGGGAGCTTGAGGCTTCAGCTGAGTTCACTAACACCTGCAACATGATACTTGATAAGAAAGAAAGAAAGAAAGAAAGAAAGAAAGAAAGAAAGAGAGAGAGAGAGAGAAAGAAATAGATAGATCCAGGTCAATCCCCAACCCCAAGAGATAGGACACAGCAACATGGCTGCCTTGGTCAAGCAAGTCCCTTGACAACAAACTATAAATGGGCCAAAGTACAAATGCGCCCAGTTCTCTAGAAACCTCCTGCAGCAAGAGAAAAACCAGGCACTGGGGGCCCCACTTTTAAAAGGCAGAACCCCATAGGACCACCCCTGCACACTCACGCTCAGTGGCGGTTTCAGGCCAATCCTACTTATTTTATGTGCTCTCTCTGTGTGTCTCTCCCTGCCTCTCTCTCCCACACACCATGCTTCAGGTACACCCCTTATTTCATATAGCATTTTAATTTGTTATTGAGTTTATTTACATTCAGTTTGGCTGTAAATTCACAATACAGTCACATGACAAAGCAGAAGGTGGGAAAGACGCCAAGCAATGACAGCTCCTGCAGGCACGCTCTTGCACTACAGAGGGTGTAATCTCAGGCCCTAAAGAAGGAAAAGCTAGGAAAAATGCTCCCCTGCATTTGACGAGACCCAAAATTCCCACTGAACCTACCCACCCATACAGCAAAGGCTCCCTGGGGCCAGACACCCCACCCACCAAATCAGACACACACACGCATTTACCTTCCCAAATTTGGGGTGCTGGATATATAGGATCCCATCTTTCACGGGACACTCCATGGGGCAGGCTCCGAAGGGGCAGCCCAGTGAGGAGCGAGGCAGTCTGCAGGCTCCACAAGCCGTTGTGGCTGCCACAGGGATGAGTCAGTATGTACGATAGCGCTGGCAACTTCCTCTGCCTGCTAACTTCCTCTTTGGGGCCTACATGCACATAGGGAGCTGAAACAGGCAGAGCCGTCCCAGGAGACACAGGCTCTCCCAGGGGACTTCTGCCTTGATGAGCGTTGGTGGGTTAACAGCTTTCTCTTCCGGCAGCTGCAGGGTAACTGCAGAGTGGGCCAGCCAGAGGCACATGACGGGGCTGGGGACAGACAGGCGGGGTCACACAGAGAAGGCTGAACGTCCCTCTCTGAGAGGGGCCGCAGAATGTTTCAGGAACCACTACCGGAGCTGGGGAATGCAGCAGCACAGGACTTGCCAAGTACAACAGCGCTTGCCCAACACAGCCTAACCGTAGTTACTGACACAGTGGCCTATTGCATCACTGCCCTGCTGCTTTCAAGAAAAAAAGTGTCGAGCCTGCTTAAAACAGAGATGACATGCCTCCTATCTATTCCCATCCTGCAGTGCCAAAACCAAACTCCTGCACCAAACAAGCACGAGTCATCCTATTATATGCATCTCCCATTCCATCCCATGGCAGGATCAGCAACTGCCACAGTGACAAAGAAGCACTAGGCTTCTCAAATGCACAAAGTCCACTGTGATGCCCTTTTCCCACCAGCTGGCAACAGTATGCTAGAGCGGGATTTGAGCAGAGCTGCTCTTCCAAAGCAGCAGCAAAGTCCATTTCTTTGCTGGGCCCAATGGCAGCATCTCTAGAAGTCCATGGAGCTGTGTGCCAGGTAGTCCTTGCGCCCAATGTTGCTGACTTGCTTGGTCTGCATGGCTTCCAGCTTGGGGCAGTCCGTGATGCGGTGGCCCAAGCCCCCACAGAAAGCACAGCCCCTCTCTCCTGGAAGAGAAAAAAGGACAGCGTCAGTCAGAGCTCAGGCTCAAAAGGGGGGGGGGGAGACAGAAAGACCTAAGCAACACTCTCAGGTTCAGTTGCAGCCAGGGCCAGGGAACCTGTGGTTCTTCAGGTGCTGTTGGACTCCAACACCCATAAGCCCCAGCCAGCATGGCCAATGGTCAGAGGTAATGGGACCAGGAGTGCAGCACCACCTGCAGAATCACAGGTTGCCTGGAACTTGATTTCGAACCTTTTGCTTTTCGTTACAAACAACGGATAGGCCTGTCCATGGTCTGGTTCTATTGTTTGGTACTTTGATCTTCTCCTTTTTGAGGCTAATGACCAGATAAGGACTTCTTTTGAAGAACCATGACCTGATTTATTTTCAGGAGACCATTGCTCCAATCTGGCTATAGCTGAGCTGTTTCTCCGGTGAAGTCAACCCCGCCGACTCTACAGCCTCCGACAGAATGGTTGCCTCTTGTCCCATTTGCTTACCTCCGATATCCAGCATGGATTCGTCACCGCAATGCAACACCTGCAGCACAGGTGGCACCTTCTGCTTAGCCTCCAGCAGCAGCGCCTTCAGGTCCATGAGCACAGACTCGTCTGGGGACAGAGAAGCAAGTTAGAATGGACACAGGCCGGCTTCTCTGGGAAAGCGCAACAGATTTCAATTCCAGGAAGCCAAAGGAGATTGCCCACGCAGAAGTGACTAGCTGTCTCCATAAGGCAGGCACTCGCAATAGACCCAAACCACCCACCCGTGATGTCTTGGCTCCCTGGAGGATTCTATTTTCAGCAGTGACTCACAAGGAAGCATGGCTCTGGCTGGCTCTTCAGTAAGTCCTTATGTTACTAGGACTCAGGCCTGCTGACCCAGCTCCTCAGCTCCACCTCCTTTACACCCCCATGCAGTCCACCTCCCACCCCTACCCGCCTCAGCAGCCCCTCTCAATTCCTCACCGCAGGCTTTGTTGATGAAGGTGGTGGCAATGCCAGTATTCCCCGAGCGACCTGTACGTCCAATTCGATGAACTGGAAAAATACATACATATATATTAACGTGTAAGTCAGCTAAGAGAGAAGCTTTTAGCTCTTTTTGATTTCTGTTCTCTATGGGGCATCAATCTTGATTTATCCAAGCACATTCAAGGACTCACGCACAGCCTATGTACAGAACAGTCAGCCAAATCTAACCTGTTTATGTTTTATTCACCTACAAGGGTTTCCCCACATCCCTGAGCTCCTTCTCAGGAGAAGCTCTTCACTAGGATATGAACAGATGCAACCAGGTAGCCAAAGCCATCCCAAGCCTGTCTCCTCATACCATAGTTTTCTATCTCCTCGGGCATGTCATAGTTGATGACATGCTGGATGGCTGGGAAGTCCAAGCCTTTGGACGCAACGTCAGTGGCGACAAGGACATCTTTCTTGCCATCCCGGAAGGCCTCAATGGCCTTTGTCCGTTCCTCTTGGTCTGCAAGATGAAACGGAGGGTGTTAGAGGCAGCAATAGTGAGATTTCCATTCACCCATAACCCAAAGACAACAACAGTTTCCATTCAAATACTCTACCAAGAATTATTCACAGTCCCATGACAAAAGGACCATTGTCCCCACAGACACATCTATGAAGTGCCAGAGTGAACAGCTCCACAAGCCACTCATCTCTCGGAGTGACAGCTGTAATGTGCAAGAAAGGGACAGGGCGGGAACTCGTGAAGCTGGCTGATATGGGGGGGGGGGGCTGTTTCCCCAGGAAGGCTTCTCCTTAGTGGGTTTAAAAATAAAACAAAAGAAGGGGTTTGTCCCAAATTTAACAGTGTTAATATATGCTTCTGTACCAAGGATGTAGGGCTAAATTCTCCACTGGAAGGGAGAGATGTTCAGCGGCAATGCCCACAGGTTTTCACCAATACATTCAATTCTGTATCTGTTCTCATATTACTCATCCAACGCTGCACTGTCTAGAAGCATCAGCTTCCTAGCTCCAAATGTTGTTTAATGATGTCTGTGAGTACAGAGGACCTTTAAAGGGCTAATAAGTATCTCTGGCCTTGTTCTGAGTGCCTGTTCTAGATCTTTTGACACTTCACACCCAATGGAAGCAAATTCCACAGACTTTTGGTCTGTTTTAAATTGGGCACATTTCCACTCAACTGACCAGTTCCATATATTAATGAAAGGGGAAGGCAGACGTAAAAAAGCGTAACCACGGCAAGCCAATAGTTCTGTTATATTCTCAATTCCTTCTACTGTCTTAGCAGATGACTACAAATCTGCGGCCTGGACGTGCTGCCCTTGGATAAAGAGCGGATTTGAATCAAGACACTTACTGACCTTTCCCACCATGTATGGCCACAGCCTCTACACCTTTGAGTAGCAAGTATTCGTGGATTGCATCTACATCTGCTTTCTTCTCAGCAAAAATAAGAACCTGCACAGACACAAAAGAGCAAAAGTGCCAAGCTATAAGGGGGGCTCTCAAAGAACATGATTCACTCCCTCCACCTAAGCAAGGCTCCCACCCTTGGTTCCAGAACCAGGATGCCCCACAAAATTCTGGAACGGCACTTGGTTGCTTCTCTAGAATTTCCTGCTTCAGAATAAAATCAGATGCTGCCTTTAATGCAACTAGCACTGAGACTCAGACTCAGGACTGAGCATAAGTACTCACAGGTGGTGGTGTCTTCTGTAGACACTCAAGCAGATAGACCATCTTGGCTTCCTCCTTTACATACTCTACTTCCTAGATACAAGAGAAAAATGGCAAAGGTCACACGGTGCCAGTATTTTTAGTGTGAGAAAAAGCAGAAGCTACAGACCAACTGATCAGGGCTCAGATGAACTAGTGTCGTGTTGTGTTTGGACACAGAAAACACACAGGTTAAAATTCATAGGCAGCTGTAAAGCTCAGTGCGTTATTTCGGCCAGGTTATCACCTCTCAGGCTAACCTGCTGAATAACATTGCAAGAAATACACACAAATTAGGTGAGAATGTTAAACACTTCTCTTAAAAGAGCTGTAGTAAAATCATCATTTGTACTCCCTTTACGGTGGGACAGAAAGAGTGATGTGACAGGCTCTCTGAGCCACACTGCACCTGAATAACATCCAAGCTGGCAGCTCCTGCACGTCCCACGTTGATAGTGATGGGCTTCACAAGGGCACTCTTGGCAAAGTTCTGGATCTTCTTGGGCATGGTGGCGCTGAAGAGAAGGGTCTGTCGCTGGCCCTAAGGCAGGAAAAAGTCATATGATAGGGAAATGGGCAACTAGGGACACCCCATTTTATTATGCTACACCTCCCAGAATCCCACTTCCAAGCAATCTCTGTGATCACTAAAATGGGTCAATGAAATTGTATGCATAAGGTAAGATGGCGGGACTATCTTATTCACATATGTAATTCTCAATATGGACCTCGCTTTGTACTGAGCAAAAAAATTAGCTAAGAATCTCAGCTTTCATTTCTAAAGGCAAGTTTCTAGCCCTTAAGGGCTGCAGAGGCAGACATGAAAGGCAAAAGCAATGGTTGGCAAAGTCTCAGAAGCTAGAGGGCAAGAGTAGGAGGGGAAGGACAGGACAGGAGAATTTCTAGTGGTCAAAAGAGGGGCTTTAGTGTCTTGCATAGCTTCTTGCCCCTTCCCATAATCAGCAGAAGTATAATAAATTATGCAAAAATAATATATGCAAACTATGCTCCATTTATGTTATGTATAGTGATCACAGGATCCAGCTTTCCTTGACATAGAAGGGGTGTGCCACTTTGCAGCAGAGTATACACAGTCCTGAATATAATCAGTCCAACCAATTGCACTGCAACAAGTAACAGGCTGAATTTGGATGAGAAAAGAGGGATTCATAAGATAACTTACTGTGAACTCCTACGTGTTTATTTGCGCATATGCTGCTCTCTGCACAGCAGGTTATTTCTACAAAGGAGAAACTTGCCAGGCCTCAAACCTGACTAGAAATCACAAATCTAACCTCAAAGTGTTCCATCCCACCCTCAATTCCAGGTACAAGGCCAAATTGCGGCTAATTTGCATCAAGGAAGAGGCAAAGGCATGCTCTTCTTTGTTATTCTTTCCAAGCCACCCAGCTCAGTTAAGTCTTGTCCCCAGCAACAGTCTGCGTGTTTTCATCTAGACAGGGAGAACACTGCTGTTGCCAGAAGCAGCAGTGCCCAAAGCAAGGAGGAAAATTCAAGTAAACTAGTGGAGTGCTACCTGAGAGCACACCAACCATGCCTCTGGCACCAGAAAACACACGAGTCCAGGAGGAGGGTAATACACAACTGCCCAATTCAATTAGATAAAGGCAGAAGCACAGTCTGTCTTGCCCGGTACCTTGAAGTAGGAAAAGATGGTGCGGATGTCTCCCTCGAAGCCCATGTCAATCATCCTGTCTGCTTCATCCAGTGCCAAGTAGCGGCAGACGTCCAAGCTAACCATCTTCTTCTGCAAGAGATCCATCAGCCGGCCTGGAGTTGCCACCATCATGTGCACACCACTATGGGAAGAGAAGGAGTCAGAGCTGCAGAAGGCCCTCTTCTGGTAGCATCGGCATGAACTTGGAGTTCAGGAGTAGGAGTATGGCTATTCCCCTTTCAAGGACCAATGTCCCGTTGCCTCCACACTTTTGAACTCTTCCCTCTGCAAGCCCAGCACTTCAAAATGCCTTAAGGACTGGTTAGACTGAGCAGGGCCTGAATGCCGGACTCACTGCTTTACCAGGAGAAACAGGAAGGCAGCAAAGCAGAGCAAGTCAGATATGTGTGTTTGTTGTGCATTCATAGTCAGTTTGGTTGTCAGAGCAATTTTGTTTTTTAAAAGGGTTTTTTTTTAAAGTGTTAGTGACTAAAATAAAGATGGAACAACAAAGTCCTGAAATTAGCAGCAGCGAATACCAAACGGATTGGAATAAACCTGCCTTCCTCAACCTTTTTGCCTCCAGATGTTTTGGACTACAACTCCCATCACCCCCAGCTAATGGTCAGGGATGCTGGAAGTTGTGGTCCAAAACATCTATAGGATACCTGGCTGGAGAAGGCTGGGATAAAATATAGGTGACTGACAAGAGCGGGGAGGCCCTGCTTTGTTTTTTTTACAGACACATGCATTAGCTGCAATTCTAGTGCTCCTTTATTTGGCCCCAATGTTGGCCTTACTGTTTGATGGTCTCCATTTGCTCCTTGACAGACATGCCTCCAATGCAAAGGGCACAGCGCAGGGCAGGCATCCCATCCTCATGCAGCAGGCGGCAGTAGTACTCAAGGATACCATGGGTTTGGCGAGCCAATTCCCTCTGCAGAAACAAAAGTCCTATTAGCCAGCAGCTAACAGTCCCCGGGTGCTTCCTATTTGCACCTCTCGCTCTCTTGCTACAACCATTACACACTTCTGCTCCCCTCTGCCCCCAATATCCAAGCAAGTGAACAAGGCCAGTTAAGTGGGTGACAGGAGACTTACTGAGGGGCAGATGATAAGCCCGTATGGCCCTTCTCTCTTGGAAAAGGGCAGCCTCTTCTCCTGCTCCAGGCAGAACATGATAACAGGGAGAGTGAACACAAGGGTCTTGCCAGAGCCGGTGAACGCAATGCCAATCATGTCTCTGCCGGAAAGGCTATGGGGGCAGAAAGGAGCAAGTTAATGGGACCTGTTTGGGCTGGAAGGAGTTAGGGCTACAGTAGGAAGGAAATGGGATGGGTGTGGAGGAGACTCTCCATCACTGCAGGCTACAAACTGCTGCTTTTTAGGTGCCTAAATAGTGCATCCATCCAGAAGGGAACTCAGTGGCTATGAACTATGACAACACGCAAAGACGTACAGCCTTTGTTTGAGAGAAAGCATATTTCTAGCCTTCATGGTAAGAAAGAAAAGGCTGGAAATGTATGAACAACTATGGTCCTCGGTACCAGCTTTTACTCAGGACGTACATTCCTCAGTATCAGTAGATTGTCTATTAGGGCAAACGGGGCATTGCCCCACCAACCCCACTTGCCTACCTTTTTACATATAAGCTGCCCAGAGAGGGGCACCAGCACTCAGCTCCCTCCCTCCTTAGTGACTGGCAGGCTGCTGACAAGTGTGCACCAGAGCAGAGGGGCTGGAGTCTGACTTGGGAGAGGGGAGCAGTGGTTTGTGGGGACTTGTACCAGCCAGAAGGCAAGGATCAGAAACAGGGAAAGCTTCAGAGCTGGAGGGTGGAGCACAGGGTGGGTCTGGAGATGAGGAGGAAGAGGCAGGTTAGGCAAGTGAGGGACCAGGTGCTTCCCCACCCTCCCCTGCACCACTGTCTCCCAGAACCAGGAGGGGATTGAAAAGGGATGAGCAGGGGAAATTTCCATCCAAGCACAGTCTCAGGCTGTGTATGCAGCCTCTGTCAGGGGAAGTTGCATAAACTGGTAGAGGGTGAGTGGCCCCCCGTTGCTGCAACTACGTGGACCAGGGAATAGTTGCCTAGCTATTAGACTGGTGTGTGTAGATATCCAGAGCTGTAGAAGCGACTGTAAGTGCTATCTTTGACAATAAGGAGTTAATTATCTGCTGTGTGGATTCCTTGGCTGGGCAGTGCCTTTGACAGTCTCAGTGTTGCCCTTATATATCTGAGAACGGAAACCGGGGGCAGAATTAGAAATGTGTTGGCTCTGCCTGTCATTGGCTCTGGTGACACGGACTTCCTTTCCTTCTGCCCTGCCAGTCCCAATGGGTACCAGTCACTACTGCTCAGTACATAGTGAATTCCCATAAAACTGAAAATATGCACCCAAAATACTGTGCAAATCTAGAATCAAAGAGTTGGTAGGGACCTTGAAGGTCAGCCAATCCAACCGCTGCACCATGAAAGATCTCAACACAGCAGGAGCCAACAAGAGAACCTCTGATGGATGCAAATCGAGCTTCTGTTTAAACACCTCCAACAACACTCACATGGTGGGAATACCCTGTATCTGGATGGGGGTTGGTTGCTGGATCCCCTTCTTCTTCAGACCTCGCAGGATTCCTGTAGAAGGAATTGGACACATGTTAAGATAAAGAAACATAGAATTGTAGAGTTGGGAGGGACCCTGAGGATCATCTCGTCTAACCCTTTGAAATGCAGGAATATGCAGCCATCCCATAAAGGGAGAGAACCTGCAACCTTGGCATTATCAGCACCACATTCTAACCAAATGAGCTATCTAGGATGACAAGAGAACAGAGATATATCTCCTATCATACCTGTAGGACAGGTGATGCTTATTTTTATTACCTATGTATCTCAGAACAACATACATTCAACAGATAGCGTCAAATGTAAATTACGTGCACGTATTAGTAGATCCTTCTGGCCAAATGCAAGTATATGCATGCCTTTACCATGAATTTTTGAAACGATGTGAGCATATTTTGGATTCTGCTTTGTGCATCCAAGAATAAAAGGTAGCATGAGAAGCGGCCCTTAAGAGTAGGGATGGGGAACCTGTGGTACTACAGAAGTCTAAAACTCCCAGCATCCCTCACTACAGACCAAGATAAGTGTTGCTGGTGGGAAACATCAAAAGGGTAACAGGCTCCCCATCCTTGCCTTAGAATATCGCAGCTGGGTAAAGAGATCAGCGGGACAGCTCAGAGCTCTGACCACTAAATTCAAAGGACAGTCAATCCTTTTAACTCCCCCATGTGAAACTATGCTCCTCAGAAACGGTTTCCTTGTTTTTTCAATCACCACCTTAGTCACTTACCTGGTGGGAACTTCATCTCTTTGAAGCTTTTGATAGGTGGTGGAATGCCTTCCCCCTCCACGAGGATATGATACTTCTTACGCACACGGTCATGTCGGGCCTCTGACATAGTGAGGATGTACCGAGGAGCCTTCCAGCTGGCGAAAGAACACACTGAAATTTCAGCAGGGAACAAGAATACAAGATGCAGGGCACTCATACAGAAATGGAATAATAAATAAAATACAGCCAGAGATAACTATGTCTGTGCTGAACCCTCAACAGGACTTTCCAAAAAGTGATTGTGATTCTGACAACAGTACTGAGACTGTATGGGCTTTTCACAAAGGAGGAAATTAGTAAGTCCATTAGCACAGCTCAGCTCCAGAGTGAATCTGTCTTCCTGCTTGGCAGTTACAAAATAAAGTACAAGACGTGCTATGCAGAGAAGCAGTGGCATTATTTATTGATTTTTACATTGACAAAAGCATCCCATTTTACTCGAGGCTGGACACTGTTTGAATTCTTATCCACATCAATGTAACAAAATATAGATCAGCTGCTCAAGCAATATGAAAGACTCAAAGCCTTTTAAAAGTAATGATTCTTGTACCTTGTAACTTTCTAATATAAATGCAGATGCTAAGCCCCTTTCCCTTCAGAAAATCTTAGCCACTTCATATTCCCCTTGTAATGGGAAGGACTGTACACAGTGCAAATTCATCCCTTTTACAAACAAACAGTCTAGAGCTACTCCCAGTTTAACAAAGTTTAAAAAATTGCACACCAACACCAATATCTGCAATGTAGATAGTGCAACAACTTATGGAGGGCAGCACATTGGACTACAATTGCCATCTGTCTCAGCCACCATGGCCAGTGGTCAAGGATGGTAGTTGTCATCCAACATCTGGAGGATATTAACGTTGTACACTGATCTGAAGTCTTTCAATAAAGGGCGGTATATAAATCAAATAAAAAAATAATTAAGAAATACCCTTGATAGCGCTTCTCAGCAAACAAGTTACTCCACATCTTGATAACTTTTCTCGAGGATCCTAGCAAGATCACATGTTTCTGGAAGGGTCTAATATTACCCACAGCATCATTTAAATTGTACAAATGGCCTGCAAAACCTACCTGGTTTTAATGGGATCATCATATGTAATGCCCTTTGCCATTTCCTTCACAGACATCAGAGCTGCATGAGAGAAAGAAAACAATGAGTAAGCCCAAAGTCAAGGACCAGGTGGTCTCATCATCAGAGCAAAATGGAGAGTAAAGCAAAGGATCTATAGGGGATTGCTCTGTCACATTGGCTTTATTTATGATTGCAGAAACTGATGGGAGGCAATGGCATTAACTGTAGATTCCTAGGTGAAACACTCCTCCAAATCACCATCACTTCTGTCCAGTATCAATGAACTGTAAAGATCACTGGGAAAATATTCCCTGGCACTCACCTCGTCCTTCTGCCACACTCTCCAGGATCTTCTCTTCCTCCTTCAGTTGCTTCTCTTTAGCCGACTCTTTACGTGCTGGGAAGAAAAACAAAGTTGTCAGCTATATCCCTTTAGTCTAGCATCCCCTCCCTAACTACAGATCCATCAGAACATGCCGACTCTACCTTCTGCTTTCTCTTTGAGGTGCTGGTGCTGATCAAGGAGGCTGACGTTGGACTGTGGACCCAGAGGAATGTCATCTTCATCGCCATGATATTCACTGCCACTGTCCCTTTGTTCCTCCTCCAACGCCCCCTTGCGGCGCATCTGAAGCAACTTTTGCAGCTGAATATATAGAAAAGAGGTAGAGTTAGGAGCTTAGAATGACCCATTGAATCCAAGGCCTTAGCTACAAGTCCTCAGATATAATCCTCTTACATCCTCTTCAGAACTCTCCTCAAGACTTACAATCCTCAGTAAAGAAAGAAATTTAAAAGTGGACCACCCCACCCCACCCCACCTTCTTCATGTACCTAGACACCTCCCACTCATAACCCATTTCCATGCTAATTTTGAGATCCCTGACTTGTGAATGTGGATTTTAAGACTACTGGCCAAATAAATAAGTAAAAGTATTAACAGTAAGATTCCAGCCTTTGCATAGCAAAGAGGGTTCCGACCCGTGGTATCCCTCCTTTCTTTCTGGAAACCAGCTGTTAAGAGACCAGGCCGAAGACGGGGGTCAGCCAAAATAGAAAACGGGACACAGGGAGGAGCTGCTCAGCCTGCGATCCTTAAAAGTTACCCGAACAAACTCAAGTGAGACTTTCTTCTCCAGTAAACCGCGCGCATGACCTGGCTGCAGGCCGGGTGGGCAGAGGAGCGCAGCGGGCGGGCAATGGGTAATGGGGGTGGAGGGTAACACCCTCTCTCTCTTCCTCCCTCCCTCCCTCCCCCAACCCCGTCCCTCTTTACCATCTGCTGCTTGCGCTGCTTGACGGGCACATAGGGCACATAGTCGTCGTCTTCGGCGTCCTCCTCTCCTCCGCTGGACTGGCCCGACGCCTCCGACTCCGCTTCGCGCTGCCTCTGCGGGAATCAAGAGATCCGACTCAGAAGGGCAGAAGCTCCCGTCCCACCGCGGGGGGGGGTGTGGGGTCCTCCCCCCCTTTGGTGTCTCGGGGGTGGGGAACGGGGTGGGGGGGGAGGCACCTGCCGCAAGTCTTTCTTTCGTTACCTTCCTGCCGCTTCCGGCCTCCATGTTCTCAGCTCAGTCCCCTCTCGCCGACTCTTCCCGCACGACAACACGCACAGAGCCAATGGGAACCGGCGCTAGGGACACGTGCGCGCAAAGGCCTGCGTCGCTAAGCAACCGCGCCCCCGCACGGCCTTGGAAAGGACATGCGCAAGACGGGAGGCGCCGAGGGACAAACTAGGCAGGGGAAAGCGCTCTAGACGCCCGCGCCTCGCAGGCCGGTGCGACGACGGTGTCCCTAATGAAACAAAACTGACTCGGGCTTCCTTGCTTTGTTTGGTGGGAGAAATGAGCGGGGCAGTTTTTCTGCGTTCCCAAAGCCACCGCGCCAGCAGCGGACAAGCTCCGACCGGGGCAGCGGGGAGGCTTCCTTCGGAGGAAGCGTGCAGAGCATCGCTAGGGATGCTCACGAGCTTTACATGCTCCGTACATAACGGGAGGAGGAGGAGGAGGAAGGCGCCGCTGATGCTGATGCTTCTCCTCATTTCGTTTCCGTTTCCTACGGATGCTGAGCGAAGTGTCGCCCGCCTTTCCTAGAATTGGCCGGGGGCGAGCGAGAGGGAGGGACCAGAGTCGAAGCAGCTGGGAAGGGGGTCAAGGAGGGGTTGACTTGGGTGGGAGTCGCCTTACGAGATCGTTTAATTCTCATCGCATTCATTTCGGGTTACGGGGATCTCCCCCCGCCCCCCCCCCATACAATCGCCCCTCAAATAAATGGATTATTCTGTGTGATTATCGGTGAAATTCCTGCTAAAACGACTTGGACTTTTACCCTACAGGTTCGCAGTGCTGTTAGTACACCAAGACCGCGACAGCGTTTTAGGGGAGCCGTTGTTGGGGATTACTAGATTGTAGTTTTTGAGACGCAGCTGCCCGTTTTCAGGTGCTGGTATTGCCTGACGCTGGACCGGGCAACGCGTCTTTTCTGTAAATGTCATTTGCTCTTAAGCGTGTGCAGAGTGCCTTCTCTTTCCATTGAGTATGTACCATCGTATTTATCGCTGTTACTGTGAAGGTGTTCTCGCCGCTGACTTAGTACCACTTCCTTATCTCCGTGGTGTTTATGTCACATATTTTTACCATTGATTTTTGTAAGCTACTCTGGTGTCCCTTTTAAGCTTAACAGCAGCATAAAAATGCTTTAATTTTAAAAAAATGGCATTCCAGTGCCGGTATCATATCTCCTGATGGTGATTTTTTCAAGCACAGATGGAACCATTAGTAGTGCAGTAACAGTGCAAAATGGAATGGAGTTTCTAATCTACAACATTAAAATATCAGAAAATACGTTCAAAAGGATAAGAAGTAAAATAAAGAAATGGTCCAATTCTGTGTAACTGAGGACTGAATAAATTATCGCTGTAGATTTAAACAGGGCAGCAAATAGATCAGTTTCCCATCTCTGGTGTTCAACACCTGATTTTATGAGATTGAAACAAGTGCTTGTATGATATGTTAGCATACAAATAAAAAAATATTGAGTTGTCTTTCTTGTGACTCCTGAATCTCAGGTTGATTTTATCAGTCTGTATTTGTACATGAAATACCTTATTCAGCAATGTTGTATCTTACATAGATTGACTAGAGACAAAAATAGATTCAAGTAGGTGCATGTATTGATATGTCAGCAAAAATCAAAGGCGTGCAAAATTGGCATGGGTTTTCTGAATTACGGTACTTTGAGGGGAAATAATTGTGGATGACACATGGTAAATTACATTAGCCAGTAATGTAAAAGATTGGGAATGCAGCTCAGTTCCATTATTTAACTCATTCTGGCATTGTGCCTTTAAAAAAAATACACAGCAGATGGTTGTTTGGGGTGTGGGGAGAACCACATCTTAGCAGTAGAAAACATCGTTTGCACACAGAAGGTCCTGTGTTTAAACTCTGGCACCTACAGTTATGAGGTAGCAGGTAATATGAAGCACTTCTGCCTGAGATACTGGGGAGCCACTGCCATTCCAAATACGACAATACTGAACTAGAAGCACAGATAGCCTGACCTGGTATATATCAACTCCTTCTGTACCATCCTGTTTCAGGCTTGTGCCATCAAGTCCAGAAATATGCTTGTGACCAGCAAGGAAGTTTTGGAGACCTTGATCTAGGATTTGCAGCTGCCATTCTAAACAGATTTGCTAGTGAGTGAGCCCCACTTGGTACAAGAGAACCTATTAGTAAATGTGCATAGGACTGCACTGTAAGTTATTCAGAGTGGTATACTCCCTCGGAGACTGTGACTAGCTCACCAAACTCGCTGAATAGACAACAAAATGGCAGGTGACACTTGATGGGTGGAATTCAATGTCATGCTAACATGGTTCTTCTGTCAGCTCAAGCATTTCCGCTTACAAGATAGAACACTTTCTCCTTCCCTTGTTTTGGGGATTCTCCTGATCCCCCAGAGCCAATTTGTGGGCAAAAGTAGGAAAGCCCTATTGCACTAGCTCCTGCTAGCACTAGTTGAATATAGCTCCTTGTACAACTGATACAAAAAGTGTTGGAGCACCTTAACAATGTGGGAATGCAAGGTGACTGGATATTTTTTTAGTTCAGAAAAAAGAACTGGGGTGTGACAATAGAAGCTTAGAAGACTGTGAGTGGCACTGAAAGAGTAGCGATAATTCTCTACCTTCTCCTACAAAACTAGTTGCAGAGGTCACACAGTGAAACTGACTATTCAGGAAATATGAAAGGAAGTTTCACATCATGTAGAATTAAAATAGGATTCTCTTCACCTTGGTTTAGATAGCCTAAAAAAAGATTAGACAAATTAAGAGATAATAGACTACTGATCTTCAGGGGCAATAAACTTTCAGAAGACAAACGATGTACAGCTGTTGTTTTCATGCCCCTCTTGTTGCTTCCCAGAGGCATCTGACTGGCTGCTGTTGGACAAATAATGCTGTTGAACTGATGCATGTTTGGCTTAAACTAGCAAGTTAATTCTTCTGCCAATTTATCTCTCATTGCTCCAGCTGTGTTTCCTTAACTCACTTTTTCCCTCCAGTCCTCACATCACTGGTGTGTGTATGTGTGTGGGAATCCAAGCACGATAAGCATTTAGATGAAAGGGTTAGACTAAAAGAATGCAAAATATATCAGTACATACTTTCCTCAGAGTAAAGAAGAGCCAGCTGAATCAGGCAAATGGCCCATTAGCATCCTGTTCTCACAGTGGCCAACCAGATACCCTTGAGAAACTCCCAGGTGGACCCAAGCACAACAGCACTCTTCTCCCTTGTGATTTCTCACAACTGGTATTCAGAAGCATTCTTGCCTCCATCCATAGAGGCAGAGCATAGTCACCATGGCTAGTAGCCATTAGCTACTGATAATTTCCCCTGTTCAACGCTATGGCATGGTGAACTACTATCACTCAAGCCTAGGCAACCTGAGGTAAATATCAGTTTGCTTAACTACCAATACCAGATCTTATAATAGGGAAGGAGCTAGTAGAGATCATTTACGGCTTGGAAACCGGTAGCCCTCCAAATTATGTTGGGCCACAACTCCCATCAGCCTTAGTCAACATGATCAGTAATCAGGGATGATGGGAGTTGAAAGCAACACTATCTGCAGGGCCAGTGTCTCCCAATCACTGATATCTTCCATATGGTAGAGAAGGTAATCCAAGGGGATTCTGGCTTCTGTTGTCATCCTGCATGGTTTAAGGCAGTCAGTGTGCTGAGGAATGTGACTATTTCGTTCCACCCATCACTTCCCACTCAACAGTGTTAACACAGTCTTAGTAACATTGTACTGGGAGACCTGCCCTCCAGCTCAAGCTAGCAATGTACCTAGTAGGTGGCCTTAGACAAGTTAAATCAGTTTGTTCAGTTCTTTAGTAGGACTGATGGGCAGAATGACTTGCATTAAGCCTGCCTTCCTGAAAAACGCTACAAATAATTTCCTGTTATACAGCTGGCTGAAGTAAACAAGAATCACAAATGAAAGAGGCCCCTCTATGCCATGCCTAGAAACCAACAGGATTTAATCCTGATGTGCATTTAGGGTTGGAGTACAGGCTATAAGGTGCCCACCATGTTTCAGCAGCGCAGATACATGTTCCTGACAAAACGAAGACGGGGTGGAAATTTATGGAGGTGGGCAATTTGGATCAAGTACCCAGGGGGATTGCAAGGGTTGTGGCCCATGTTGACTTTTGGTACCAGCAGCTACTCTGGATTCAAATAAGTTTCAAGCCAGAGGTGAAACCCCAGTGCTAGCCATAGGCAGCAATTACACAGCACACATAGCCACTCTGTGTCTAAATGTCAGTTTATCTTTCAGCACGAAAGATTTCACAGTATCAAAAAGTAAATAATTTAATAAAACCCCCAAAAAGCTGATCTGCCTGTGGTCTGCGGCATGGTATGGCCCAATCCCTCTGAGATGTCGGTTGGGCACCACCCTCAAAAGTAGGGAGAGCCTGGGTAGCACCAGAAATTGGGATCAGAGACCCACCAGGGCTCAGTCGCTGCTGCAGTTAGGTTTGTTGTGCATGTGACAAATGAACAAGGATGTGTGCAGACAAGATTTAGCTGAGGCAACATGAAGCAAAGTGCAAACACTGGTTGGCCTGGCAGGATGGTCAGCATCACTTGAGGGAAGATAATCATCCCAACTGGGCTACTGGGGAGATCAGAATCAATGGCTGACAGAGTAAAATTCAAGAGCACAGCTAAGGCCAGTAGAATTCAAGCAGCATTCTGATGTTTGCCTTGGTTGTCAGGGGAAAGGTGCAAGTCAGACTCAAGGGGCTCAATGGCAATGGGGCAGTTTCTCTTTTAGCGAGGACAGCCAGCCACTGATTAGGGCCATAGCTCTGCTCATCCTGAAATGGAATGATGGTTTTCCACAGACAATTTCTTCAGATGGGTTGTGATTATTACGGTCCTTGCACCAGCACCAGAACAATCCTAGGGCTTTGTTGAGCAACTGTGGGATCATAAGAGTGCACCTCTACTAGCACAACCAACTTGCTATGAAGTCACAGATATTTAGAAATGACGGGGCTGTCACTCCCCACTATCATCAGGGCTGATGGGGCGCAGCACTCTAGTGGGGGAAATAAACAGGGCCTTATGGGCAGGGCTTAAGTCTGCTGAGAGGTAATCAGAAACGGGAGCAGTCCAAAGGAGCAGGCTTTTGGTGGTGGAGGAGGAATGGAGTCATGCTCCCCACCTGATGCGAGAGCCAACGTGCAGCATTATTTGCAACAACGGCTGTTTTGCGCAAGAGGACTTTCCCATGTGGATATCACTTCCCTGTAGGAAATAACACATCCGTGGCCATGTGTGAGGAGCACAAACATGTTTATTTTGTTGCAGGAGCCTGCAGCCAAACTGGGGGTGTCCTGCTGGGAGCAATCATGGTGAAACAGACAGGAGTGCGCTCGTCATACATGGTCGGTGTTGATGGAGCCACCTACATGGAAGTGATATCTGCACAGGAAAGCTGAAGGGCCATAGGCTCCCACAGAGCACATCTACCATTCTTGGACTTGAACTCAACTGTTATGAAAGCAAAGGAAAACGCTGGCTGTCCCTGTGACAGAGGCTGCCTGCTTGAGAAGGCATGGCGGCGTTTCCGCTGACAGCAGGCTCCTTAAGACAATGTTGCCGCAGGATGGCATTTCGGACGAGAGAACATTCCCTGAGAAGTGGGGTAGCACAGCCAAGGATTGAATGACCCGTGCAGTTTCCAGGAGACTGAAGAGAGCTGCATCTTCCACCAATAAGCTCTGCCACTGTAAACTGTGCAAGGAGATGGCAGGGTTCTCAGACTGGAGAACACAATGTGCGCCGGGTGCCCTGATGCGAACCAGCCGTGAGTGCAATTTGAGCGCTCGAGGGAAGAGGTTCTATGCCGAGTGTAGCTGGGTTGCTGCGGTCGCCCACCACCACCAAGGGAACCCTGCCCACCACCCCTAGGGACCAGAAAAGCCAGAACAAACAACAGAACAGTTGGGTTTTTTAAATAAAATAAAAAATTAAAAAGTCCTTTATTGGGTGCAGCCTGGTCCCTGTGCCACGCTGGGCCTTGGCCGATCAAGACTGCCCCTGGGCTTGGGGCGGCTCAGTCAGCATCTCCCCGAACGTCGAACACTTACGAGGTGAGGGACGCAAGGGCTGTCCAGGCCTTGCCTATAGGCTAGGAATAGGAGCCCCAGGGGGAGGGGAGAGGGGGGAAGAGCAAGGGTTGGTGAGGCCAAGTGTCTGTCTATGGGTTTGGGGGAGGGAAGGCGAGGTGTGGGGCCCTGCACATATACCAGGGGTGCACCGCACACCTCACTGAGCTGCACTCGAAGTGGTTTTCTTCAGGGTGAAATTGGTCCAGTTCACAGCCACTTTCTGCCGGGTCTGCTTGGCTGAGTCCAGGCAAAACCTGCAAGTACGGGGAAAAAAACAACTAGTGAGAGGAAATGACGGGGCTGCGGGACCCTTGTTTTATTCACACATATAATATAGCTGCCTGTCTCCTGTGAACTTCCCTTTACTCCCTCATGGAGTTGCTCAGATTTTTCAACAAGGAATGTCCACAAACATCCTAATGATTTTAAGGGGCAAAGGGTTAACAGCACAATGGCACCAGGCGGACCACTTCTGTGATGAAAATACTTTGGAAAATATGTTGCAGGACAACACAAAGATGGGCTAGGTCCTACTGGCAGAGACAGGCAACATAGGCAGGGATGCTGGACAAAGCTGAGGAAGAAGATACAAAGTGTGTGCTGTTTGCAGCACAGAAGCCAAGATTTTTAGGGACTATAGGGCAGGTAGATCAACAAAAAGGGTATGTGTGAATTTGGTGATTCCTTTTAGCCAAAGAGGAATGAACAACTTGATATAGGAAGCTCAGAGAAGATGTGACACTGGTCTCTTTGAAGAAAGGAAATGGGAGACCACTCCTGAAGAAATCCTCTCTGGACCTAAGATGCCTTTCCCAGGCAGCAACCAGTTTTCAATCTCCTCCTTCTGGGCTTGAGCTGGTGGGCACATCTTCAGATTTTCCTGGACTATCATGCTTTGATGGCTCTCTCTGACAGAAGGTGGTGCTTGAAGACTACTGCTACATGACACTTGTACTCTGGGGTGCTGAAGGGAACTTGTCCCACATGTGTTAAACCACAGGCGTAGCTTGGAGTGAGGTGACTTCAGCTCTCCTTCTGTTTTTCATCTAATCCAGATGCACTGGATATCCAGAACAGGTTTCTGGAGGCAGCAAGGAGTCAACTGAGGGCCAACAAACTGAAGTTCAATCCAAAAAAACCGAACTGCTGTTAGCAAAGGATATGCTAGCTCATGGACATGGTCTTCAATTTCTCTGGGATTGGGCTGAAATTCCCCCTGAAGAATTAACTTTGCAGCTTATGGGTGCTTTTAGATCCAGCTTTACCCATGGACACCCAAATGGCTCGAAATGCCTTTTACCACCATCAGTTGATATGCATGGAATTTCAATTTAATGGAAATATTAAGCAACAGCTTGACTTATAAAGGTCTCTAGCCCTGCCTAAATAGTAGGTTAAAATGCTGAGGTGGCACATCTCTCAAGACTCTGAAAGAGTGTAGTGGAAATGATGATCCCATTCTCTCACATAGATAAACTTGGCCTTGATCACTGCCATGAGAACAGCCTGCCCAATACACTCCTCCCCATAATACACTGAGTCAGGACTCCTCCTCTCTAACATGTTGATGGATGGCACCTCTTCTCACTACAATGTGGCACTGCAGGGCCCATGTTGTATTTACATCAAGACACCTCTGGAAATTTGTGAATGAAATAGAAAGACTGCCTGAGCTAATCTCATCCATATGTGGTTGAAATGGGGAACCATCTTCAGCTCAAGGGCCTCATTCCCTTCCGGGCAACCTTCTGGGCATCACGTACCAAATGTGGGTGGTGCCAGAGGCAAAAGTGGAGAAAGCAACAGAGGTGAAATTTGCCCCTGTACGATTTCTACACACATGCACACACCTCTCTCCTTCCTCCATGCAGGCAAGCAAGAGGCACTATCAATGTTCAAGGCACATTCCAGCAAGGCAAAAACACTCAGGGAGGGAGCAGGGAGGGATGTTGCCCCGGCAGAGGGTGTGTGTGGTGTGGCGAGTACCCCAAGGGAGTATCTGCATTTAGTTCCCAGACCTGAGTTTCACATCCCTGATGTATGGCATTGATTTATTTCTCGTCTGCAAGGCCCTGATCCCAGCACTCCACAGTTTATCGGGACCAAGTCTTACCTCTTGAAGTATTCCACTTCTCTGTCAGTCTCATCCATTTCCACGCCATCTAAGTCTTTGGGCAGGAACACATCATCTAACAAATCACAGCAGTGAAAAAGAAGAAGAAAGAGTTAGCTGAGCCCGAGAGCTGCTCACAGACAGCGACAGGCATCTCCTCCTTCCGTTCCAAACCAGGCACATGCCTCACACCACTGAAACATCACTAGCTGCCCAAGCCAGGAGACTCCCCTGCAGTGATGCTCAAGGTGCCCAAGTCCGCAACCACTGGCCCAAAGCAGAGAAAGCGAGATGTGTGACAAGAGTGTGACTACTCTACCCCAAGTTTGTGATGTACAGCAAGCACTGGTGGGGTAAAAATAAATTTCAGTGGGAACATAGGAAAGTGCAGTTAAAGGGTTTGCAAAATTCCACACTTCTGAGCTTGAGCTTGGCTCTATGAGAATCTCAGTTTTAATCAATGCCAACATGCTCTCATAATTGCAGGGAGAAGTCTGAAAATACATAGAGTTTTGAGCTGGGCCTTAGGGAGCTGAGCAGTCCACAAAAGCTGTCTCACCTTACCCACATTAAACCTTAGCCCTACATACCGCTGTTTTAACAGCCATGTCTCTCCTGCACCTTCACAACAGCTCACACTCAGGATACAGTATGGGGCCCCATCTGCACTATTCATTTAAAGCAGTATCATACCAGTTTAAATAGCCCTGGCTTCCCTGCAAAAATCCTGAGAACTGTAGCTTGTTATGGGTGTTGAGAGTTGTTAGGAGACCTCTATTCCCTGCACAGACCTACAATCTCCAGAGTTCCCTGGGAAGAGGCATTGATTGTTCAGCCTCTCTGGGAAGTGTAATTCTATGAGGAGAATTCTCCTAACAACTGTCAGAACCCTTAAACTACACTTCCCAGAATTCTTTGACTGTTTAAAGTGGTGTGATACTACTTTGAATGTATAATGCAAATGGGGTAGTCTCCCTGGTACTTTTGCAGTTTTTTAAAGTGTTCATCCAAAACATACCCAGATTCTAGGCTGTTATGCATGCCCTCAGGATGTACGCCAGTACCTGCCCTCTCACTAGCCTTCGTAACAGGACTGGCAGCTGTCATGCACTTGGTGGGCCTCACCAGTGTATAATGGGCCTCAGAAGCGCCAACGTCCTGAGTGCATAAGGAGCCCACCCCAATCTTAATGAGAAGCTGGGATAGCTCAGTCAGTAGAGCAGGAGACTCTTAATCTCAGGGTTATGGGTTCGAGCCCCACGTTGGGCAAAAGATCCCTGCATTGCAACAGATGGACCCTCATGGTCCCTTCCAACTCTCTATTTTTGTGAAAAAGCCAGAGAGCAGAAATAACAGCCCAAATACAGGAAAAGCCTTCCGCATACTCACCAATGGAAGGGCTCGCTTTCTCCATTTTGTTCCTACTCTTCTTGCCTTTGCCCTTTGGCTGGGGCAAGTCATCTGGCACAGTTGTATGGGGCAGATGCCGCTCGCCAGTCCCCAAGGAAACAGGCTCCTGCTCGGCCTGGTCGGTTCTGCCTTCCCCTCTCCGGCTCCTGCCCTCCGCGCTCTTCTCTTTGTCCACCTTAGAGCCGCCACAACCCCAGCCCTGCCCCTGCCGCAGCCCTCTGGCCCCATCGCCGTGCTCCACGCTGCTTCCTCTCGGGGCTTCAGGAGCCGTACCCTTCAGGGGGTTCTTCTGCCCCACCCCCTTGGAGCCGGAAGCCTCACTGCTCAAAGCGAGAGCCTCCCCTTTCTTGGCCGGGCAGCTCTGCCGCTTGCCCTTCCTCTGCTTCCCGGTGGCGGGTGCTTGCTCCTGCGGCTCCACTCCCCTGCCCGGGGTCGCCTCCTTGGACTCGTGGCCGGCCCCACTCTCCAGGGGAGAGTCTGTTGGCTTGGGGGACTGGACCCAGATCATGCGCGAGAGGTTGGGGACGGCGTTGAGTCGCTTCACCACACCGTTCTCACAAGCCGGGGGCGGTGGGGGCGGCACCTCGCCTGGGCTCTCCACCCATCGGGAGGCCACCTCGCTCCGCAGCAACGTGTGGTTGTGTGGCGTGCCCAGGCTAAGCGGAGACAGGTCGAGGTCGATCTCCTGCAGCTCCGAGGAGCCGTTGAGGTGGGAGAGCAGGTTCTTCTGCTCCAGCACGGCTGCCTTCTTTGGGAAGTCGTTGACGTCCAGGTTGAGGTCGTAGACATTGAAGCTGGCACGGATGGAGTCCTTGATGGTGTTCTTGATCTCCTGCAGTCGGCTGCTCAGGAAATTGTTCACTCGTTCCAGTTCTAGCTGGGGCCACTCCAGAAGCTTCTCTTCAGCCAGCTCCTGGTCCTGACCCGTAGGCGGGGTCCGGTCCACTCGCTTCTGGGCCTCCGCCTCCAGCTGGGCCTTCTCTTTCTCCTGAAAGTCCAGAAGTTAGCAACATGAACTCGAGTCATTCTAGTATTCCTACTGGCAACCGAGAAGAGGGACTGTGGTGAGGATGGCAGCCAAACTCCAGCTGGCTGGCTGAAGAGGCCCCTGCTTCTCAGCTGCCGACAGTAACTACTTCTATGCAGCTGCACGGGGACTACGGCAAACCACCGTGCACTTGGGAATTGGCACTGGGAACTGGCATACACAAAGCCTGTGCTATGGTAACAAACCTTAAGGAACAGATGCGCTGCCAGCAATTTCCCACAGCCATTTCCCTGTGTGTAAAAGCTCCAGAAAGGTTGCTACACCTCAGGCCCTAAACTTAGTTCATGTGGCGCTGGAGCATTTGGGGCGGGTGTGGGGCCGGAAGGTTGCAAGCAGAGAAACACAGTTACATTTTCACACTGCCTGCCCCAGCTCAGCAGCAACTGAAGAAGGCAAGAGAGAAAGACTGAAGGGGCCCATTTCACTGACCAGGCATCCTCAGTCAATAACTCAGCATGAGAGAGCCAGTGTGGCATGATGGTTAGGATCTGGGAGAGACCAGGGTTCAAATCCCCACTCGGCCATGAAGCTCTCGCTGGGTGGTGACCTTGGGCCAGTCATTGCCTTCTCTCAGCCTAACCTACCTCACAGGGTTGTTGTGGGGGTTAAATGAGGATGTGGGAGGACCATGTACATGCCACCTTGAGCTCCTTGGAGAATAAGGTGGAATATAATGTGATATAACAACAACAATTGTAGAAGCAACCATAATTCACTTCAACTTCTGACTAGTTTACACTGTGTGTGTGTGTGTGTGTGTGTGTGTGAATCAGGCGTGATAAAAAGTGCATGAGAATCTGAGGAGAGAGAGCTTAAATTCACCTCTTTCATCTCTCTGTGAAAGAGATCACATCTCCTGTTTGCAAAGGTAGTAGGGAAACTGAGTTCCTTGCAGATACATAGCAACTTGTGAATAACATGAAATGCCAGGCAAAACAGCATTACTGAAACATACTAAGTAGTCAAGGAGTGTTCGTACAGGTTAACAGCCAAGTCGGCACCCTTCAAGTAAACATCAATGAAGTGTTCTTGTAGCATACACAGCACAGGCTGTGCATGCAGAATGTTCCTGAAATGTCTATTTAAAAAGGTAACAAAGATGGGAAAGACATCAGCATAAGACTTTAGAAAACCACTGCAAGTCAGAGCAGTGACTGCAGGGCTAGGTGGACTAGTGGTCTGATTCTGCATAACACAGTTTCATATCTTCAGGAATTCCCCTATAGCATAGGCAAGCTCCAGAATGAATCCCTTCACAAAAGAACCCAAGCTAGCTGCTTGGCATGTTCACGTGTGAATATACTGGAGGGAGAGCCCTGTTTCATATGGCTCAGATCAGGCCCAGAGGTACTCACAACACTCATTAGCAATACTTAGATGAGGGTGAAACTGCAGTATCTATTTGCAAGAAAGAAAGAAAGAAAACAGCTTGTGATCTTATTATGCCACTATGCATTTTGGAGTCTGTAGCAATTATGAAAATATGTCAAAGGTCGACATGGGGAAGCGACAGATATTTGTCAAATAGTTCATCCTCCTTTCTGTTTAACTCTTTTATCTACAGTCATCTGCTCACCCAAATGCATACACAACTGGGGACTGAGGCATAACTGCCCCACTTCTATGAAGAAAGGACATGCTATAAAAATTCAGATTAGTTTCTAAGCAAGTTCTATCCCATTTCTATCCCTAGCTAGGGCCAAGATTTAAACCGTTCCCCCTAATCTATGGATTCATTCTATCAGGATTCTGAAATGATCCTTACCCTCTTCCCCTTCACATTCAATCTCCAAGAAGCTGTGGGCCAGCGTACGCTCTCTTTTGCACACTCATCCACGCACGCACACCCAGCCCACCTTCTTCTTCTGCTTGTGACGTGCACGCTTGGCAGCCTTGGCACTGTTCAGGGGCTTCGGCTCTGTGCTGTTGATGTAGTCCAGGAGCTCATCCACGTCCCGGTGATCGACCGCCGGCTCTCCCGAGCTGCTGCTGTGTCCCAGCTTTTGAGGGAGCTCCTCTTTTCTCTTGGTCAGCCGGGAGCGCAGCTTCTCCCGGATCTCGGCATAGTTCCGGCTCGTGGGGGCGGCCGGAGGCTGCGGATAGAGTTGGGCTATTGGTCTGCTGCGGGTGCAGGAGATGGTTACTGCTCTACAACTGCCACTGACAGAAACCATGTGCTTTCCTGCTCTCTCTCCCCTCTGCTAGGCCCACAGCTAGTTCCATCCATGTAACCACTGACACTACAGAGGCCCCAAAGCTGGAACAGCTGAGTGCAAGATGCAACAGCAGGGCTTTACTTCAGCAGCTCAGGACAGGAACGAGAGGAAATGACAGGGTTGAGAGAAGTGTGTGGAAGTCCAAGGCTAGAATACTGGGGTTTGGGGGTGGAGAGAGAAGCTAATCTCAAGGCTACCAAGGCCAAGAGAGATGAGCAATGATGCATGCCATGCGTGTGTTGTCAACATGGTGTTTTTCCAAGCCGCCCACATAGAAACAAGTCTGTGAGTGAAGGTCATGGATGCTGCTGACTCTGATTCTACTTACCGCGTTGTGGCCGAAGAACTCACAGTAGCAGCAGTCGCAGAACTTCCCATCTTTCTGGGTTGTGGAGGACGAGGTGCAGGAGCTGCGCTCAGAGCTGCTGTCCTCGTCCTCGCCAAGCCCCTCATCTGCCTCACAGGACTGTGGTGCATGGCAGCTTGTACCGTTGGGGAACTTGTGACCTTTGCAGGAAGGGTCCCTGCAAGAGGAAGGAAGAGCAGGCAGGTGAGAGGCAGGCCAGGCAGATGGGCTGAACTGGCCTCTAAGCTCGATTCAAATCACTGGTTTTGATCTACAAAGCCCTAGGTGGTCTGTGAGCAAAATGCCTGACCAGGTTCATCTGTACAGACCCTGTTCTATATGTCACTGCCTTCAAGAGGACCAGGCAGGTAGACTGTTAGAGAAAGGGGGTTTTCTGTTGTTGGAACACCCCATCTTTGGAGCTCACTCTCCAAAGGGGCTTTCACCTGGCACTGGAATGAAAGCAATCTTCTCTTCCCTGGGCATCCACTGACAGATGATGAATGTTTATGCAGTTTGCCTTTGGGGGAGGGAAGGTTTTAAAGCTGTTTACTGAGTCTATACTTATGTAGATTGTGTATCATACATATATAGCATATGTAAAATTACTCAGCCCTCAGTAATAAGCAGGTTTCATTATTACATCAAAAACAAACAAACAACAAAACCAATAACACAAAAAAAACCCCAGAACTATCACTGGGTATATTCTCCTGAAAATGTATAGTTTGGAATTCCAGTTATGGAATTCCAAATTTATTGTATTAAGCAACTGTTTTTGTCCTTCTTGGGATTATACTAGGTTAGTCCATTTAACCATGTACAATGTGTTCTAAAACTTATTCAGCCAATCTTTTATCTGTGGGCCTCATGTTTGCTTCCATTTATAAGTAACTTCTATTTTTTGAGGGGGTTTTTTCTTACAATCAAGTGAATTACATTCTGTGAAATAAAAAAAAAATCTGGTTGCAATAATGAAATATTTGACACCAGTTCTTGTTTCCGTTTAGGTACCAGACTAGGGGTTGTTGTTTTTTACTGTTTGCTTATTTTTTGGCTTGATGAGGGCTTATATATTTATTGTTGTGAGCCATCTTGGACACTTGCATGAAAACATGCAACACAAATGATTTAAGCAAACAAAACAAAATGCTTCATCCTCTCCTCAACCCTGCAGAGGCCTGAAGATTGAACTCGGGGGGGGGGGGGGTGCGCTGCGAGTGAAGGGGGGTTAAGCCTGAGAAAGCAGAAGGCTTTGAAAGTGCAGCATCAACACAGAAATTTGACCATTCTGATGCTGAAGTGCTGCACGGCTAAGAATTAAAAAGAGGCTGTAATATGGCTAAAAAATGGCAAATACAATGGAAAATAGGGATCAAACCCCACAGCGCTCCAGCACCCCCGTCTTCAGAGAAGGCCAATAATATTACTTTGCAACACTTAACAACAGGTTCTGAAATAACTTTTTCCTTCATGGCAAAATATTCATGAAAAAAGTTTCAACGGAATACAAAAGGCTTGTGGACTCTGTAGGATAGATCCATGAGTGGGAGAGATTCCCACCCACTCTCATTCACAACTCTTTCGTTCCAAAACTACATGGAGTTTGCATTCTAGTGTAACTTTTTTCATTTATATTTTTTTACGGAAAGAAAAATGTTATGCCAGCACTGACTCGTAACAGAGCAAGTGAAGCTCCAACAATGGCGGGATAGCTATGCCCAAAATAACATTATCCAGAGCTGGCACTTCTAAGAGCTTAAATAAAACCCTGCTTCATGTACTGGTCCCAGCAGGTTGGACAGGCCCTCTCTCCAAATGGTTCGTGGTAAGCATCACTAAAGCTAGACGAGCAAATGCTCAAGCCATCCCTACTGTAACAGCAATCCCCTCAGGCGCAGAAGTCACAGACTGCCTCTGGTTTCAATTTTTTAGGACAGGATTGAACACAAGCCTCCTTTGGGAGCTGGAGAGAACAGAGCAGGGAAAGAAGACCAAGTTGCCCATTCAGCTGCCTAGACAACACAGGTGAAAAGAGGGCTTCTCCAGAAGTCCTGTTAATTCAGCATTCACCTTCATTTGCTTGCACATAATATACAGGGCAATTAGGATCATCCTTATTTGTTTGCAGAGCAGTTACATGACAACGAGCAATTGTCCTGCATTCATCCTGAATTTGTTTGCAGGATGCCTACACATCCTCCCAATAATCACTCCTCCATCTCATACTTTTGACATTTTCCTGTCATTTCCAAGGCGCAAAACACCCACTTTTTTGAAGGTGGATCTACTACACTAACTAGTCCAGGATTTCCCAAACTTGGGTCCCCAGCTGTTGTTGGACTACAGCTCCCATGATCCCTGGCCAATGGTCCTGCTAGCTAGTGATGATGGGAGTTGTAGTCCAACAACAGCCAGGGACCCAAGTTTGAGAAACCTTGAACTAGACCAACAGAAAGCTTTAATCAACTTTAATTGTGCCATCCTGCAGTTCTGGTATGCACTTAAATCCCCCCCCCCAAAATAGTGACACTGTAGAGGTACCCCTAGTCTATCCACCTGCCTGGAGTTTCAAATGGTTCACTCACACTGAGCAGAGATAATGGTCCTTAGGCTGCTATCCTAAAATGCACGCCACATGTTCTACAGCCAATGGCAGCAAGGATGACTTCTGCCAAGTGGCAAATTACCCCAGGAAGGTGCTGGGCACATTCCTATCAGCAACCCTATGCCCAGGACTCCACTCACCTGTTGGTGCTGGGCAGTTGATGCGAGGCAGTCGGAGGACCCAAGGAGCCGCTGCAATGGCCGTTGCATGGATGAGTGCAGCCTACGGGAGGCGGTATCTTCAGCAGTGGCACATTGGCAGTTGGCAGGTGTGGGCTCTTGCAAGATCCAGTGGGAGGGGAGTCTGCTCCTGGCTTGGGCACTGGTGTGTGTGGGCTGAGGGCTGGCGCAGGGAAGGGGGCCGCCTGCGGTGAGGAGCTCAGGTGGACGTGAGGAGGGGAGCTGAAGGGCCCAGGGTGGGCAGGCATCTGCTTTGTCGGGAGGAGTGCCGGCGGCTGCGAGGGGAGGCCTGTGGGGCTGTTGGGTGGAGCAGTGAGGTCCACATGCCGGTGGTGCTCCGAGGAGTGGAAGGCCTCTCCTGCAGCCAGATGGAAAAGGGAGAGCTATTAGGTCCAATCCTGAACAGCAGACTTTTCACACACTACTACAAGGGGCAAAACATTCCACGGGTGCTAAGCTTCCCCACCATGGAGACCTCTGCACCACAAGGTTCTTGCCCAGAAGTATTGCCCCTCCCATAATACTTCCAAGGCTCTATGGCCATACACCCAGGCATGCCGCTCAAGCCAACCCAACCTGGTGATCATATTCTCAGCTAGAAGCTTCCCTGCAGCTGTGGTACTTTCCAAAGCACTTTCCAACATACCAGGGCTTGCAACATAACATGTTTCCTCAAAACATGCTAGGGTGTTTGGCCACACGTATGACATGTTTAATATTTTAAACCCACAGCTCTCAGAAGGGGAAAGGGGGCAAACCCTTGCCCTTTGGGGTTGTGCTAAGGTCTCACTCAGCCCAAGGATGGGCCCTAAGGGGCTGCCCCCAAGAGGAGGCAAGATTCCACAGTAGTGAGCCCAGCAATGTGGTGCCACTTTTTGCCCTGCGGATGTGGTCAGCTGGCCTTCCCCAGGCCCCGCCCATACAGACCTGGCGGGGTGGGTCTCCGGCACATGCTCTTGAACTGCTTGGGAAGAGTTTTGCAGAAGTCGAGTGAGGTAGGCAGAGGCGAGCCTGGGGTGCCGCTGGGAGCTGGGGAGAGCGCGTGGCTGTAAGGGCAGGCTTTGAGCCCACCTCCCACAGCAGGGGCCTGGCTGGCACACTCCGGAGGGAGGCCGGGGTGCTTGTCACCTGAAATGGAGTCAGAGATGGAGCTGGCTGCTCTCCAAGCCCCTCACTCACCTCCCCACTTGTGGCACCTCATCTGGGCCATGGAGATTGCAAAAGGCCTCTGGTGGTAAGCAGGGACCTTCATATAAAAAATTGCTCTCCCTCAGGAGAAGAGCAAGACAGGCTTGTGTATGGTCATCCCTTCTCTGACAAAATGTATTGATATAGGTTGCCAGATGCTAGCACTTCCTAACACAGTTAAGCAATTGCCACGCCCCCTCCCAACGACTACTGGCACAGCCTCCATAAAGAAGCTGTAGGGAGAACCCCGCATCTAGAAGGGAGAAGACCATCACTGGCCCAGGGGCAACATGAACTTACCTGGTACAACAGGTGTTCCCCCCAGGGAGCTCCCTTGAGCTGCCCCATTGGCATGCTGGGAGTTCCAGAGCCCCGAGAGCTTGTGTGCAGACAGGAAGGAGCTGGGGTCCCAGTCTCCTGAGTTCCCGTGGCACGAGGATGAAGATGACGAAGACGAAGAGGAGTGGGAGCCTGCCCCGCAGGACTGTGACTTGCAGGCCGTATGCGACAGCGAGACCTGGGAAGAGAACAGGCGGCTCAGACCACAAATCCAATGCAACACGTCTGCTTGGAAGGGTAAGCTCATGGCTGATCTGTGAGGAATAGTAACATTGGACTAACCTTTGCTCCAACCAATTCTTGTCCTGGACCCACCATGGCACTTGCCCAGGAGGACGCAGACTCTCGGTGAGGAGACAGGCTTGTCTAGTCTTACCTCTACTCTCATTCCCTTTCCCACCACCGCAAATGATGACAGTGACAAGAAAGAAAAGAGTCAAGGCCCTGTTGTTGTAGGCAATGCATTCACTCAAGCCAAAGCTGGCAAGTTCCACAGCCTAGAGCTGGGAGCAGTTAGGGTCCCAGAACATAATACAGCCATCCGAGAGTGGTCAAGGGTGTGCAGCTTGACCAATCCAGGAAGGCCTTTTATGTAGACTGCTTCACAGCAGTTAACCCTCCTTGACCCAAGAACATTTGTCCCGGAGTGAGTGATGACGTGCGTTCTGGTGGGGTTAAATGCTTACCGCCAGCGCCTGCTCCTGGACTGCCCTCCTTTCTTCCTCTTCCACGCTCTGCCTGCAGCTCTGGCAGATCCACAGAGGCATCTCTCCCAGCAGGTTCTGCACCAGCGTCGGTACAAAATCCGGAGGCAGCCGCTCGCCTGGAGATATCAGCCCATTGTGGGATGGTCCTCCCCAATCTTTACGCTCCCGGTGGCACAGCAAGCAGCACGTCTGCACCGACTGGTTGGAGGTGGGCAGCACCTGCAGCAGGGCAGACACACAGAAAGCGAGGGTTGCTCACGGGGAACACGAGCTTGGGGAGCACTGGGCCATGTGCTATGACGACAGGATATGCTTAGGAAAATCCCCAAATCCGGATTAGGGCAATACCTTTTGTCATGTCATGGCTTTCCCACAGAGCTCTTGCAAACCTGTGGGCAAACAGGCCATCCAGACAGCCGGCAGCTGGATGCTCCCAGAAAAGATTTTCTAGTGCTTCCTGCCTAACTCTGCTATTAGTACAATACTGTTCACACTAAGCGACCTCAGAACTAAGCACACCAGCAGAGTGGCAGATCCAGGGCAGGAGGAGAGGGAATGAACAGTCTGTGATGGCAGAAGGGTGTGTGTTTCTGTGTGAGAGCCACAAAGGTGCCTGATTTGTATCCCAGTCCTCTCTGTCCCTTTTATTCTCCCACCCGCAGTTGTCCCCCAGCTCACAACTCCTGCCTCAGCACAGGACGCTGCTTCCCCCACCCAATGCTTCCAGCACTATCCCAAAGCCCTCTGGGCCCAGAAGACAGGCAGCCTGCTCCCCCTTGCTCCTGTGCAGCTGAAGACGGAGGAACAGCTGCAACACGTAAGGCAGAAACCTTCTCCTGGCTGCTCCTTTCATTCTTCCCACACAAGGCCTTCAGCTTCCTGTCTGGCTCCGGGGCGGAAGCCAGGCGACAAATTGGCCTCGGCACTGCTTAGAGATGGTGACAGGCATGAAGGGTTAGGGGCAGGGTCGCATTGTTTCCCCACCGACTGAGGAGCCCGGGACAATGGGCCGTGCATCTGACTGCTGCTGCAAAGCAGATGGTCGTTCTCAGACTCAAGGTGAGACAAAGCCCAAAGGGGCAAAGGGTGCAGCACGAGGAGGAGACAGAAGGAGAACCGGCCTTCCCTTCTCACAATCACCGCAGGAACAGGTGTGCTCGGGGGCAGGGGTGACGGAGGAAAGTGACAAAGGAGTAGTTCCACAGCAGGATGTGGGCTGGCAGCCTCAGAGCATGCCCAGAAAATCAGACACACCCCTGAGGGGGAGAGTCCAATCAGCAACAACTTGTCAGCGTATGTGAGAGAATATTAATTACCAATCCCATGGCTCTACTTTTTCTGCATTCTTTCATCATAAAACCAGAAAATGCTATTCATCAGAATGAAGACAAATTATCTTATCAGGAGGAAATCTGGCACTGGAAATCTAAGAATGCCAATGTGTGATAGCAGTTTAATTGTGTCCTGTTTTTGCACACCCCTTTTCTCAAAACATACCTAGAAATTTCCCCTTTCACGTAAGCGAGAAAACCAAATTGCTGTTTTGGTGAAAGTCTGTTAAGTATTCCTAAAGTTATGACAGTTCAAAGTTCCCGTTTTAAATAAACAATTTAACTAAGGGCAAGTATGACAAAATAGATCTGTTGGGCAGACTGAAGTTCCTCCGGTTGAACCTGCTTCCCCAAAGGAAAAGGGTTGCTGCCAGAGGGAACAGGTTGGAGCAGTGTGCATTTCTAGCTGCTCTGCGTGTGACATTGTGCTGCTGTGCATGTTCAAAAGTGGTGTGCTGCTTGTGCAATGGGCTACTGCATCTGTTTGTTTGTTTGTGCATGCCTGCATATGGCATACCCTTGCACATGCCTACCCATGGCATGCTCCTGCTTATTCCTGTGAGTGGTGTGTTGCTATGAAAGTTTCATTATTACGTGCTCCAGCAGATATGTGCATGTGTGTGTGTATATCAAGAGAAAAGGTGCCCCAACTCCATTAGACTGCACGCCTGGAGCTTAGATCACAGCCCCCACCCCTTCCATTCTGCTGGTAGAAGCCCAGTGGTTCCTTCACCTTTGATCTTCTCTCTCCCACTCACTTTGGATTGCTTTGTAAGTCTTTAGAATTCAGAAGAGCAAAGCAAAAGTGCAAGTCTGATATCCTGATCAGTTTTGATAGCTACTCTGCAGGTTTTGCTTTCAGTTCAACATGTACAGTTTGTACTTTACAGCAGTGTTTCCCAACCTTGGGCCTCCAGCTGTTTTTGGACTACAACTCCCATCATCCCTAGCTAGCAAGACCAGTGGTCAGGGATGATGGGAATTGTAGTTCAAAAAACAGCTGGAGGCCCAAGGTTGGGAAACACTGCTTTACAGCTTAAGGTAAGCAAATCAAAAGTTTAGGGTTATATCCAACTAAATCATTACATGCATGGAATGACTTCTGCAAGTGAACTGGAACTTCTCCTCTACTCTCCTCCAAATCTGCGCTGGAAAGTTGGAGGGAAGAACCAGAACCGATTTAGGGACTGACAGTCGGGGGTGGGAAGAAGGGGGGGGGATTTCATTGTCTTTACCAAATCTGTTCTGCTTGCACATTGATTTTGTTGGATACAAACCTTAGAATGTAAAAGTATATATCTAACTAAAGACCAGCTTCCCAGCTTCAGAGTTCTCCCAACCGATATAAATAGAGGATTTGGGATGAAAAACCAAGGTAAAATTTGTGTGCACAGACACTAAGTTGTAAATGGGCACAGCGTATAGATCAGACTGTGCTTACCTATGTTTTAGACTGCAGCTCCCATCAACTTCAGCCAGTCACTGTCCAAAACATCTGGAAGGCATTGGGTTGGCAAAGGCTAAGGCAATACATAGGTTTTTACCACTTCCATGGCAGAGAAGCTAAGGCTGTTGCCTTAACTTACTGTTTCCATGCTTTTTGGTGCCTGAGTGAATTCATAAATGCTTTAACTCTTCTCTCAAATGAGTGTTGTTGTTTTTAATCCTAGAATATGCACCTATCACTGGCAATCATCAGATGTTGATTTCACCTCCTAAATTAAACACTGCAAGGCAGACAAACATCTCCTTAAAACACACTCATCTTTGTTCCCTAGGCAAGCCTCTTCTCACCACACCTTTGTTCCCTGGAAATCCCTATCAAGGAGTGAGGTTCTCAAAAGGAGGACTGACACAGCAAGAGACAGATTCAGAACACAGGACTCCAATCCTTGTTATGCCTGTTTGGAAATTCCAAACTTTCTGGAACAAATTTCAATATTGTTGATGGAAGTAGTAACTCCTTGGGTATAAGAAGCAGCACTCGTTATTTCCACAACTCCTGATGTCACTTAGAGCAAATGCAAACAAAGGTCTTTACTTTCAGCTATCCAACCCACACCGTAATGAAAAATATATCTACTGCTTAAGCAGTATCTATTACCAGGATCCCTGAAATGTATCCATTTCGCCTGTTGCTGCTGCTCCTGGACTTAGCAAACACGTCCCCAAGTTTGTCATAAGCTCCCTACCACCACATCTACTTCACACACCTACAGCAACCCTCACCAGGGCCAGCCCTGCAATGAGGCAGAGAGAGGCAACTGCCTCAGGCAGCAGATACTGAGGTACAGGGAGTGGGCAGAGCTGTGTGTGCCATGTGGCCCATCCTGCTAGCCTGCTGCCCTCAAGTTCAGTGGAAGATCCTGTTCATCAGCATTGGAGTAAATTTCAAATGCCAGTCCAATTGGCTTCTGTATGTTCCTTGGAGCTGGGGCATAGTTTAGGGGGTTTTGTTGGTTGTTCTTTTCTGCTGTTGTTGTTACCTTCTTGTATCTTATATTTTGTATCTTATGATTTATGTGTAAATTGTTCAAATTGGTTGTGAACTTCTTGACATTTTGTTTATTATTTAGGATTACTTGTATTACATTTGTAGTTATGTCATTTTTAAAATAAATTGTAAGCCACCTTGAGCATGGTTTTAACCTTGGAAAGGTGGAATATGAATAAAATGACTGACTGACTGACTGACTGGTTGGTTGGGGGAGGGCACCAGCTGGTCCTCCGTCTCAGGCAGCAAAATGTCTTGAGCCAGCCCTGACCCTCACCTATCCCTGCTTCAGCTTCCAGCCACAAGTGCCACAACCATGATAGTTCTACAAACTTAAGTAGGCCTTCCTAAAGAAGCAAGAGCTTCTCTCTCATCCTATCCAGCCTTCATTTTGAGTGCTGAGGTTGAGTTAGGAGGTATTGCCCTCTCATTCCTTGCTTCCTTCTGATCAGTAGTCTACAGGCAAGCGTGTGAGTGCCCTTCCTTTTTTTCCTCTTTTGCCCACTGGCAATACTTTACACCCATCCAGCAGTGTCCTCCACCCACTGGCGGAGGAAGGGGAGTGCGAGGGGAGCACCCCGCCCCAGCAGTGCAATCCCGGCAGCCCCGCCCCGTCTGCTCTCTGCCCCGCTCCCCGGTGCCAGAGCATGAAGCTCCGCCACTGCCTCCACCCTCATTTTAGTGAACATGCTGCTCTGTCAAAACACGCTGGGAGCCTACGTGGCCCTGCCCCATCATGTCAATTTAACTCAGGGATGGGGAACATGTGGACCTCCAAATAATGTTGCACTCCAACTCTAGAGAGCGACAGATTCCTCACTCCTGAATTCTAAACATTATGCCTCTTCTGAGGTTTCGGATGAGAACATTACCAGCCAAACATTTATCTCTTTGTTTTGTCTTGCGTCTGATCCAGATATGAACTGTCTGGTGCAGATTAATTCTCCTGCAGGGCTATTCCACATAGGAAGTCACTTGTTTAAAAAGAGTCCCCGCATGAAAATTGCACCCTATGTCAAAAATGCATCACCTTGAGCAAATACTGACTCCTGAGTTTCCTCATCGTGGTGGCAGAGGTCGCGTGAAATATATGTAGGTAGAAAGTTCTCTTAAGTATGGGAAACCCATGCTGTGTGCAGACATACTTCAAAATCAGGGCAAGCTGCTCGTTTCCACATGGCTTGAACCACCCCTTTGCAACCCTTTCGACATGCATTTACCAGTGAATTCAGTTCTGATTGACTACTCCATTTTGACCTCTTCCCATTTCGGGCAGGCAGCCTGCCTTTTAATTTTTTTTTTTAAAAAAACTATAGCTTAACTATGTCCGGTCACTTGAATGCTTACTCAGAGCCCAATCTGAATAAAAACAATCAATTCCTTATTTATTTATTTATTTATTCTATTCATTTTGGGGTTTTTTTAAAAAAAGAAAACTGGAGGGTGAATGAAAGAAATGGCAGTGCTATCATAGGAATCAGTCAATCAATCTCCGTGGCCAGCTTCTGCAGAAACAGGTTAAGCTGGTCTCCCAGAGATGGATCTTGAAGAGAAGTCTGTATGTAAGGCACAATACATTAAGAGTCATTCAAAAGTAAAACTCTCAAGCTCTGAGGAAGAAAGCAGGGTCCTGTCCACCAGCCTGCAGCCATCACTGGCTGGACAAATGGCAGGCATTTAAAGAGTCACTACACATAGTATGTACAGAGGTAGAACTACCTCAGATGACCGGGAATTCTGAGTCACTCTCTTTTCACATGTATAGAAGACTTGAGTAGTGGGGCAGGCCACCTTTTGGACACACCAGCAGGGGAGGTGTAACCCACATAGCCCTGTGACCCCCCTCATGCATTCTTTGTATGAATGAGTTGTTTGACCCCCTCCACAGTGAGTGCTCTTTCCCTGCAAGCTCGCCACAAAGGTCACATACATCTGGACACAACCCCAGAATCAAATCATAGAATCATAGAGTTGGAAGAGACCACAAGGGCCATCGAGTCCAACCCCCTGCCAAGCAGCAAACACCATCAGAGCACTCCTGACATATGGTTGTCAAGCCTCTGCTTAAAGACCTCCAAAGAAGGAGACTCCACCACACTCCTTGGCAGCAAATTCCACTGTCGAACAGCTCTTACTGTCAGGAAGTTCTTCCTAATGTTTAGGTGGAATCTTCTTTCTTGTAGTTTGGAGGCACTGCTCCGTGTCCGCTTCTCTGGAGCAGCAGAAAACAACCTTTCTCCCTCCTCTATGTGACATCCTTTTATATATTTGAACATGGCTATCATATCACCCCTTAACCTCCTCTTCTCCAAGCTAAACATGCCCAGCTCCCTTAGCCGTTCCTCATAAGGCATCGTTTCCAGGCCTTTGACCATTTTGGTTGCCCTCCTCTGGACATGTTGCAGTTTGTCAGTGTCCTTCTTGAACTGTGGTGCCCAGAACTGGACACAGTACTCCAGGTGAGGTCTGACCAGAGCAGAATACAGTGCTCATCTGACTGGACATATTCTCCAACAGCCTTGTGCACCTTAGAGATTTGCTGAGGGCAGAAAGGGATAGTGGCATGTTTAAGAACTATGGTCTATGGATCAGACTTCAGATATTTAATCCATATTTCTTAAGGCATGTGGGAAATGCCACAGTGGTAGATCTTCTTTATTGCTAATAGGAGGTTTGAAAGCTGACCTCGCTGTGACTGACACCACACTCCAGGATATGAATCACTAACAAAAGCCCACTAAGGTCATGCTCATCCTGCAGATTGTAGGCTAAGCAGCATGTGCCCTGCATTGTCAGAGAAGACAAGTTTCTTGTTCTGTTAAGCAGTCATCTCTGCTCCTATTCCCCTGAAAAGCTGACTTGTCAGTGCCAATGGCTTGGCTACTTGCTTCCACACTAGACCAGTTCAACCTGTCTAAATGAAGTGATACCGTATATTTAACTACCATGCACAATTTGCTGTTGGAGGGGCAAATTGGTGGAGGGGACCCTATCACTGAAACCCTGGAAAGCTACTGCAAGTCTCTGTAGACAATACTGAGAGATGAACCAATAGGCCAAGTCAGAAAAAGGCAGTTTCATATGTTACTAATCACATCAAAGAGTAGGGAAGACAAGATTTACTCATGCTGAAAACAATCACAAACAATTTTATTTATTTTTTACTAATTAGGTTGATCTACAAGTGTCTCTCTTTCAGGCCATGCATTAAATGCTATCGCAGCATGCTACTGTTTCAGTTTGATAATGGTATTACCAGGAATACGAGAGGCTAAAGGTGGGGTTCAACTGAGTCTTGCTAGTGGAAGCCTGTGCAAGGACTTCCACTAGCACAATGCCTTTCTCACTTTCCCAAGCCCCAAAATTGGATGGGGGGGTTCTGGAGAACCCCCAGTACAGCACACAAGGGGAGCAGAGGAAGAAATCCAGAGAAGGAACCCAGGAATCTTTCCTGTTCCTGCTCCAGACATTTTTAGTCAACAACTACCATGCTGCTGTCCAATATCATATGCAGTACTATATACAAGTATTTAGAAGACCCACTGAGTTCAATGGAGCTTACTCCCATGTACGTGTGCATAAGATTGCAAGCTCACTAATACTAATCTAGGTTTAAAATTTCATCTACAACGTATTAACCTCTAGACCAGCCTTTCTCAACCTTGGGTCGCCATATGTTGTTGGACTACAACTCCCATCATCCCTGACCACTGGTCCTGCTAGCTAGGGGTGATGGGAGCTGTAGTCCTACAACATATGGTGACCCAAGGTTGTGAAAGGCTGCTCTAGACCAGTAGTGGAGAACCTCTGGTCTGCAAGCACTAATTAGGCCTGACAGGGTTTCTAGTTTGGCTTGTGAGGCAGTTTTCCCCAAACCACACCCACCTAACATCATATATGACATCAGTTGTGGGCCAGGTAAAACCTCAACAGCTAATGAACAATCTGGAACTTAAAGGGTGCTCCCAATTGTGCCTTGGTAAGCAAGGCTTGCTGACAGTACTGACCCACGAATGCCATTGAATTTTTCCATTCGCAGGCATCACTTTGATTCAAACCACACATGGAAACAGACTTCAAAGAGGCTTGCTGTAACCACTGAGCAGCTAATCCGGGCAATGGGGTGAGCTCCCGTTGCTCTGTCCCAGCTCCTGCCTACCTAGCAGTTTGAAAGCACAAGAGTGCAAGTAGCTAAATAGATACTGCTGCAGCGGGAAGGTAAACGGTGTTTCCATGCGCTCTGGTTTCCGTCACGGTGTTCCGTTGCGCCAGAAGCGGTTTAGTCATGCTGGCCACATGACCCGGAAAGCTGTCTGTGGACAAACACCGGCTCCCACAGCCTGAAAGCGAGATGAGCGCTGCAACCCCAGTCACCTTTGACTGGACTTAACTGTCCAGGGGTCCTTTACCTTTACCTTGACATTTGGCAGCCATATTCACCTGTCAAAGCTGGGTCACGGGGTGAGGGAGGTAAAGATCAGGCCTGTCAGCCAGATCTAATTCCCTGCCCCTGCTCCAGATGTTTGAAGCATAATTCCCATCACACCCCAACCAGAATGACTAATCATCAGGGATGATAGGAGTTGCAGTCCAAAAATCTGGGGGCCACCAGTCTGAGTGAGGCTGCACTAACAAGATCTTTGACTTAAAGTCCACACACATTACCTCAAACTTTCTGGCAAGAGCTTCTGCAAAGGATTCCAACCCTACCTGCACCATGTGGCACATTAAGGGTTGAGCAATATGATATAGCTACCTTGGAATGACCTGGCCTACTCTGAGGCAGGCCTCCAATTTACAATGTGACAGCTAGAAAAATAACCAGAGTGTAAAGCTACCCACAAACATTTTTAACAGGGAATCAAGGCAACCCTAAGGGAAGCGCTTTTATGAAAACATCACACACCTACAACAACTACAGTATCGTGATACCACTATAGAAACACTATAAAACTTGTTTGGTTTGGGACTGCTAAGTTTTACCTGAACAACGTATGAAAAGGAGATGCCCTCCGCGATAAGGAGAACCACATTTGTAAAGACACACCTTGACTTATTTTTACCAGCTTTAAAGTTAAAACAGAAAAGAAGTATTTCCAAAAATGTTAGGGGAGGGGGAGAAGCACTTTCAGAAAACTACAGCAAGGAAAAGTGTTTAAGAGAAAATAATCCACGCAATCATTAGTTAACACATTTCCCCATAACATACCAAACTAATTGGACCATATAAAAACCCCAACCCCAACCAGGAAGTGTTGTATTTATAGTTTCAATTCCACCCACTCCTTGGTCATGCATCCAACCAGCAAACAATTACACTACTGAGCATGCGTAGTAGATCCTCAGGTGCTTTATAAGGGAAACAGACAGACATCTTTTAGGATAATACTGAAGGGAAAAACAGAGGGTGGGTGCTTTCTGATTGGCTGAATGGTAACACCACTACCACCCTCCCCATAGTTTCAAATTTTGGATGTTTCTGTGATTCCCCTCTGTCTACTATGAGGCTTCTTAACTAGAAAATGGCTCAAACAAATGTAGTTCTAAGCGTACCCAGACTATAGCATGTTCCAGCCTATGCTGTTCTTCCTGCTAACATTCAGGACTATATTAAGCAGGCGAGTCCCTAGAGAATCCTCTTCAGGTAATTGGAGAGTGAAAGTGTGCTGAATAACACAGGTAGTTCTGACTTCTGTTTTTAGATATACATTTCCTATAGGCTTCAAAATTAAATTTTCCTTGTGTGCTCACAGCTAGTAACTGAAATCTTCTTGTACTGTGGTCATCTTGGTTAGTATATTTTTATATTCAGATGTGCTACCCCAGGGAGCCTTGGTTGACTAGGAAGGGACTCGTTTTCCCAGAGAGGAGGGACTTTCTTGTTGGAAGAGTCACTTGTTCAAGATGAGATACATAAGCTGCATCTCATCTTCCCATTTCTTAAAGCCGGAACTAACTGTGATTCCCCTCCTCACCTGCAGATATCCTATTAGAAGCTCTCTTTTAAAGTCACTTCTGTGAGTCCAGCGCTGCCCTCTAAGACATATAGATGATTTATTTGCTCTTTGAAAAATGAGGAACTGAAAAGAGGGGTGAGGGCTTATGGTAAACTCCATGATAGAAAACTATCTGTTTGAATTAGGGCAACAACTTTTAAATCTATAAATCAATTGCCCAAACCTTTAGCCACTTTAATGAAGGGAAAGTTTTAATTGGTAGGGCTATGATTTAAAAGCAAGTTTGGCATTTGGGTTCCAATGTATAGTGAGGAAATAAATGGTAGGATATTTTGCATGGCAAGGTCTCAAAAAAGCAGTTCTGTTGCAGTTTTAGTAATATGCAAATTGGTGTAAATGTAAGTTGTTAAACAGCAGACACACCAAATTCATTTTGGTTTAGCTGACAGCTCTAAACAGAACAGTGAAAGTAACTGTAGAAACAGAAGTTGATACAGCAGATAACCTCCCTACACAATTAATTATTTGATTTTTAAAAAATGTTGTAGCTTTTATTGTGATGTCTTGAAGAGCTCTTGCCTGGAAGCAGAGTATACGTTTTCAAAAAACAGGAGCAAAGCCTACCTTCTTATACCACGGAACAATATCTATCTGTTTGGGTCAGAGCAATAGGCACACAGGCAACTGCTGTTATATAATGTCTAAATATTGGGATGGTGATGGTTGTGTGTTTTTAAAAATCTGACCAACTGACTCTCAAGCTGGTGGGTGGCTTGCTGCTGAAGTAGGTAAGTTTTTTGCCTTTATTTGAGCATAGTGTATGGAATGCCTAAACAGAGGATAAGAGTTAGATGCAGGAAGAAATCCAGCTTGTATTTAACAAATAATATGTCCCAGTCCTGCTGTGTAATATCCAAGCAGTCCAAACATAGATAACAAATCAGCACTCACTGGTTTGTTCCCAATGCCACTATTCAAGTCTCTCCCTTTTTGGCTCTCTGTCCCTAAACTGCTCTCTTGGTACCCTCTCAAAGCAAGGACTAACTTGGGAGTAGGGAGGAAGGAACATCCTATAAAAGCTCCCTTTTGGGAGAATGCTTGTAACCTTGCCTTGCCGCTGAAATGATAACTAATGAAGCTTACTAGTATCTTGCTGCACACCTTTTTGCAAAAGGACCTCTGAAACAAGTGAGCAATCAACAGATTTTTTTTTAAAGAGAAATGAATGGGAGTAATGTAAAGACCAAAAGGCTAAGAGGCATGGCCAAACTTGGCCCTCCAGCTGTTTTGGGACTACAACTCCCATCATCCCTAGCTAACAGGACCAGTGGTCAGGGATGATGGGAACTGTAGTCCCAAAACAGCTGGAGGACCAAGTTTGGCCATGCCTGGGCTAAGACCTTGCTATGGAATGTTTAGTGTAGACAGAGAAGAGATATTTGTACTGATTCTGAAGGCTGGGTCATTTCTTCCAACCTAGGCTTCAGTCCAGAAGTGTGAGAGGCTCCCTTTCAGCTGGTATATCAACTGAGGACCTGAGCTGTGCCTTTCAAAACACTCCCACAGCTTTCAGAAGCATCTTGGTATCTGAGCTGCTGATACTTGTACATGCATATCTGAGCTAGTCCCCCTTCTAGGAATTCTTGCACCTGACCTGCTCTTTGAAACTGAATTTAGAAAGTAGTTTAGAAGTTTGGCTCTGCCCCAACTCCCTTCCGGTGCATTAAAAGGCTACTGCCTGTGGCCGTTTAATCTGAGAAGAGAAAATGTTGGGCACAGTCTCTCAATGCTAAAGAGCAAGTGTGTTCTGGCAACTGGGCAGAAGGAGAGACGCATCCATGTACAGTATCTTACTCTGCAACTTTGCTACTCAGCTCCTAAGTACACATGGCCTACTGATGTAAGGGAGTTGACCACATGCATATGGGAAGGGAAAGCAGAGGTGTCTACTCTTCTTAACCCTCAGCCTCCTCACCTCAAACTACAACTTCTGGATACAGCAGTTTATTGATGTTGTCTGCATGCAGCACTGGGAGCACTAACTTTTTCCAGTAGTCAGGAGTGTCAGTAAAGATGGTAGTAAGGATTTTGACTTATCCCTGTCACCGCCTCTCAGCTGCTCAGCAGCTAAGTCAGCAGCATGCCATCATCTCATTGCAGCCTAGACAAGCAGAGGTGGCAGCAGAATGGCCTGATCCTTCCTCACACACGCTCCCGAGGTGAGCATGCATCAAAACCCTTTCTTGTCCTTGCCAAGGAAATCTACTAGTACAGAGGTTTGCAAAAAAATTTCTCTGGGCCACAATGAATTTTTTACTGATAAGAAATACATTAGAAAACAAAAAGAAACAACTCCTAGAAATGCTTGATTTATAACACAGAACACAACTACTTTATAATATGAAAAGAAGAAATCTGGAAAGTATATAAAACAATGCAGCTACATATTCCACGGTTTAAAAATCGGGGGGGGGGGTATGCTATACTACACTGAAATGTTTGAACGTTTCTTTGATTGTCCTTGAATCTTCCCACCACACTTGCCATCCTCTCCTGCCACACCCTTTGAGAACCACCGCACTAGTACCAAAGTACCAACTATTTTACTAGAAAAAGAGGTGCCTAAACTCACCACAAATGCCTCCCTCATTCTCTTATAATGGCAACAGCACTGTGAGGTGCTGAAACTGAGTTCCGGTGAGTTCCAGATGAAAAAAAGCCCTGTAAACTACCAAGATATCCTTTTCTACTGAGTGGCAGGAAAGGCAGCTAACTATCCTCTTCCCTGAGCTGCAAACGGGGGACCTGGTGAGGGGATATTTTTCCACAGTCACATAAGTGGGTGGCTACACAAAGGTGACTGCTATGGGCAGGGCTTTTTTTCAGCCGGAACTCACCAGAACCAAATTCTGGCACTTCTTTGGTGCGTTCTGGCAACCTGTCACTGGAGGCTGAGTGCCAGAGGCTGTGGGCGGCACGGCACTCAGTGTTGAGTGATGGAGGCTGCAGGCAGCAAGGCGATTGGTGTGAGAAGTTCAACAACTTTTGATGGTATCTCCCTTTAAAAAAGCTCAACAAATTCTGGCACCTCTTTTTCCAGAAAAGAAAAAGCAGCCCTGGGGTCTTTCACTGTTTGCTCTGGCTTCCTGTGTCTTCTGCTACTTATGGAGAATAATAATAATAATAATAATAACATTTTTTTGTTATTTATACCCCACCCATCTGGCTGTGTTTCCCCAGCCACTCTGGGAAGTATCACAGTGGTTCCCAACAGAATATTAAAAACACAATAAAACTTCAAACATTAAAAACTTCCCTAAACAGGGCTGCCTTCAGATGCCTTCTAACAGTCAGATAGTTGTTGATTTCCTTGACATCTGATGGGAGGGCACTCCACAGAACAGGCACCACTACTGAGAAGGCGCTCTGCCTGGTTCCCTGTAACCTCACTTCTCGCAGTGAGGGAACTGTCAGAAGGCCCTCGGAGTCCAAGCTGAACGATGGGGGTGGAGACTCTCCTTCAGATATACTGGGCCAAGGCCATTTAGGGCTTTAAAGGTCAGCACCAACACTTTGAGAAGGATTGTATCTCAGTTGTAGAGCTTCTGTTTACATGCAGAAGGTCCCTGATTCAATCATTGACATTTCCAGGTGGGACTGGAAGTGTCTGCTGTCTGCAACCCTGAAGAACTGAGCCACTCAGTATGGACAATGGGACAATGGGCTGGGTGGGACAATGGTCTACTTCTGTATACAGCAGCTTCCTGAGCTCCTAGATATCCAATTGCAAGATCACCTAGAATCCTGTCAAAGCAGAACTGGAGCACCGGCAGCTTCCTAACACTAGGAAGGGAAGAGTAAGTGTGTTGCCTTCATGGCGTAACTTCTGCAAAACAAAATGTCACAATGTGAAGCCTTTGAACATTATGTGTACTTGCTCTTCTAGTGTTGGAGCCACTGGGTCTGTAATGCTAGAGAGCAGAAGGACACATCCAGCTCCCAGCATGTGACTTTGTGGTAGGCACAGCACTGTGGCGATCTTATGCAGTATGCTATGGCTAGCAAGCAGTTGGCCATTTGGGTGTTCACCAAGAGGCAGTTCATAGAATCACAGAATCATAGAGTTGGAAGAGACCACAAGGGCCATCGAGTCCAACCCCCTGCCAAGCAGGAAACACCATCAGAGCACTCCTGACATATGGTTGTCAAGCCTCTGCTTAAAGGCCTCCAAAGAAGGAGACTCCCTGTGCATCAGTTGCTAACTGCAAGACTGAATTAGTGTGACAGCTGCTGAAAAGAAACATACAAAAATAACTCCAGTTAATGCAACCCCGGATCATGGCCCTGGGTAACAAGACTGCACCTGGTACTTGAATCTGGGGAAAAGGAGGTTTGTTAAGTAGTTTTGTTAGTTCGCATTCTCAGACTCTGTCTGGCTACCCCAACCTCAAGATGGGCTGGACAGGATCTGGTTTGGTACAATGGGAAATGAAGCCAGGAGATGGATAAAGACAACTCCATAGTTTTCCAGAAATTGCCGTGAGCCTCTAGGTAGTCAACTGCTAATAAAAACCCGCAGCAAAAAGACAACATTAAACAATAGGTAAAGGTAAAGGTACCCCTGCCCGTACGGGCCAGTCTTGACAGACTCTGGGGTTGTGCGCCCATCTCACATAAGAGGCCAGGGGCCAGCGCTGTCCGGAGACACTTCCGGGTCACGTGGCCAGCGTGACATCGCTGCTCTGCACTTGGATTATTGTGGCAATCTTTCGTGGCATCATAGAATCTAACCGCTGACAGTTGTGGCTGAGAAGTGCAAAAAGTCAACATCAAAGGCAGGGAAGATCTTAATGCACTCTGTATAGTCAAGCTAAAGAAATCTGGCTGCTGTGCTAAGCAACACCAACTTATGGACAAGTATGTCAGCATGCCTGCCCACCCTTAAGTGTTTGTGGCAAGTCTAAATCTCACTTTGTGAACCCGAGGCGTTACTACTAGCAGTCTGCCTCGCAAACCTTGTACAATACTAGCTCTGGTGTGCTGCCTGGCAGCATCCCTGTCGCTTTTGCTTGGAGGACTAACTTTCTTTTTAATTACTTTAATTAGACTATTGTAAGTTAGCCTCCATGCAGCTCCCGAACAAGTGCTGTGAAGGTCAGCTCCACTAGTACATTCCTAATTGCTTAGAAATGAGTGGACAAGAGAAACTTGCCTCATTGTATTGAAGTGCGGCTGTTGGTTTAACTGCAGGCTCCAGGCTCTGGTGCCTTGAAAAGCTATATAAAAGGGAGATGATCACTAGGTACTGTTTTTCTTAGTGTGGTAGTGGAAGCAGATACACCTGTGGATTCTTCTTGCCACACTGCTTATTAAGGCATAGCAGATCTGTCCCATTTGGTGTATATGGCAACCATTGCCTTCCAGTTTGCTGCTGGCCAGTTTCCAGCTTGCTGCAGAAGCCTGCAAACTGTAAAGGAGAGTGTGTGCACGTGTACAGCTGCATACGCCCAATTCATATGCACATACTTGGAAGTTTTAGCTGAGCTGCAGGGACCAACAGAGAGAACAGAAAAGCTATCCTAAAATCTCCCTAGAGCTATCCTGAAAAGTTTACATGTAGCTAGTCGCACTGTCCCTTTTGCAGAACACTTGTAGCATCCTAAAGTAACAGGCTGCCTACGGTTTGTCTTCTCCAATTCCCCACATTTCTGCTTTGCTCCAAGCATTAGACTCTGATTAGATGAATAAGCACTTGTTAGAGTAAATGAAACAATGTAAAGTCGTTTAAACACCTGAAAGCACAAAATAAAAGCTAGATGATATTCCTAACAAAACCTGCAAGGATAATATCCAATTGGAACTATTTATTTAATGCTAGGAACAAAGGCTCTGTGATTCAGGCAGGGCAAGGACAGCATAGGCACAAATCTATGCTAATGCGCTCAGCACCTCAGCCTGCTCTTTCTGCAGCTTAGGTTAACCTGCAGTAGAGCTACACATACCAGAAAGCTCTTCTGGAGTTTCCATCAAGGTTTCCCATATCAGCTGATTGAAACTTCGTGGCTGGATATGTGAGATATAGTTAAGAAGCAGGAAATATGGAACTTTTGATTCAATGATCCTCTTCTCCCCAACCCATGTCTTAACTAGAGGCAAGTGGCTTTGTGGAACAGTAACTCCTCTCAGAATTCAGGTGTTGCTGCTTTTTGTTCATTTATCAACAATGCTTTCTGATTTATTTGCAATACATAGGTACTTCAGACACCAAATGCAACTAAAAGTGTCTTTTGGTCTTTGTTCGCAGACTACCTCTCCAAACTGGATTTGGAAGCCTGCTCTGTGCTTAAGTTTCCACTGCAGGTTTGCATCACACTTCATTACACTGGGACAGTAAGAGTAACAGCTCTGTCCAAGCCACTGTAGCAATTGCTCTTAAGCCAGCAACAAGCTGGTCTTTCCAGTTACTATTTTGTGTCCCAAATACCGGGAACATAGAAATCACATAATTAGGAAACTGATTACAGTGCATCATAATGGGTTTTAACTAATAGTTTTGTATTAACCTATACCTGGCTGTTCCAACACTAAGTCTTTTCCACTGGCTTCTACTTCTGTACTTATCTCCTGAAGATGCTCAAATATCCTCTGCGTGAAACGGTTGATCGTGGAAACCTTTTCTGCCTTGAAAGTCATAGCTAGCATTAGACCCTTGGAAGTATAGATAGCAGGGCTGCTTCGAGGTGCATCTTCCACAACTATGGAAGATGAGCAACTACACAGATGAGCAAGTTACTGAGTGTGGGGGAAGGGGTGGATTCAAGGGGTGGAGTGGCTGAGATGCTCAAGGACCAGATCCCAGTCCCCAGTCATGAACTTATTGTCCCTTACCCCAGCATCTTGGCCAGGGGAGCTGTTCTTCTATCTACAAAGTGAAAAGTGAGGCTAGGAAAGTCATGTTCTTTGTTTCAGTGTGACAGGTCCGTCTACCAAAGGAAACCAAGAAGCCGAGAGTGACTCCCTAGCATATTAGCACACCGTATCTTAGAGTTGTGTTTCCCAAACTTGGGTCCCTAGCTGATGTTGGACTATACCTCCAATCAGCCCTGACCACTGGTCCTGTTAGCTAGGGATGTTGGGAGTTGTAGTCCGACAACAGCTGGAGACCAAAGTTTGAGAAACACTGTCTCAAAGGCATGTGAGAGGAGTGCCATGAGGCAAGAAGTTATGCCCTGTGCATCTCATATGGCATGGATGTTGGCCATCCTTGGTATAGACAAGACAGACAAACAGCACTCCTCTCCCCACCCGGCAACTCTCAAAGCTGCTGTGCTGCACCCTGACTTGACCTATCTGTTGCACACTTATGTGCTAGTCTCTTAAACCCAGTTCTCCGTAGAGAATACGTGCTCTAATAAGAAGCAAGGGAAGCACTCCCAACCAATTCCCAACCCTGCTATAGCACATCATAGGCTACTGTGGTCTCATTTATGTGACATTTGTAATCCTCTCATCTCTGAATAATGAAGTTGGCATATTTGCGGGGAGGGGGCAGATCAATGCTTGAATTACAGGCAGTCTAGAGGGGCTCCAGTTCTCTTTATTTGATGCTAACCCCCTCAGCCAGTTTTTACAAAACTAAAAAGGGATTCAAAGTATGATGTAACAGACGAATTGGATGAATTTTGTTAAAACTGTAATGATATAATTTTATCAATTTAAGTTTAAAAACTGAGAGGGGGGAAAGGCTACACAGAGGCGTGGTGTTTAAAAGCAGGGAAAGTTGGGGGTGCGGGCTTATGACTTTCACTAGGGACCCTGTACCTTTTTGTCCAAAACTTGAGCACCGGGGCAGATGAGACACAAACTTTCATGGAGAGAAACTACCTCTTAATCATTCCCACTGCATGCAAAAGTCTAGGAGACACAATCGGACGAAAAACGTTGACTGCTCTCCTGCGACTGGTAACTTGCTTGCTTACTTGCTAGCAACTCTGTATGATGATAGTTTGGGATTCTTTTATCCTGGGCCAGACACATGCCAGTCTAGGTGCACTGTATCCTATTCAGGGACAAATTTGCCACTGTGCCCGCTTCACCCACCAAATGGCTCGTTAGCCAGGCTAAAAAACAGGTGTGCAAACAAGAAGAGCGCTCTCTCCCTGCCCCGCCCCCTGAAAAAGGCTGAAAATGCCTTGCCGACTGGCACAGTCTGTAGACAAGCCCCCACTTCCACATACTCTGTGTAACTCTGGCTGAGTCTCCTGCAGGTCTGCTGTCTGCCAACAGCAGCCTGGCTTCCCAGAAGGCTAATTCTACAATCCTTAGTTAACACAAAGCTGTCCTGAGGATTTGCCACCTCAGCGTACATGGCTAACAGTACAGAGATAGGAGCAGTATCCCCAGTGCCCATAAGGGTAGATGTTACCTATGCAGACTCAGGACCAAGAGACACACTGGAATGGATTTTGAACATCCTCCTCTGTCCATGCCAGGTTCTAGCTCTTTCCTTGGCTCAAACTGCATTCTGCTTGCAGCACAGCTCCTGTCCAATTGTCCCACAGTAACTCAGCAAAGCTCTGCAAATTCACCCAAATACCAACATCCAGCTGGAGAAACTCATTTCCTCTTGCAGGGCAGAGCATCACTTATGCAGTGACCTTCTGTGGTGTACACTGGTCAGTGCTGTCTGCCATTAGTCTCATGTGTTCTCTGTCCACACATCTGCCCTTACCCTTCCAAGGCAGCCTTCTTGCAAGAAACATTGGATGGTGGCCATTTGTTGATTCCTGCCTTGCAGGGGGTTGGACTAGATGACCCTCATGGTCCCTTTCAACTCTACAATTCTATGGTGCTAGTTCATCTGAGCAAGCAACAATAATTTCCTACTCTGATTTCTTATTTAGTAAAAATATAGACTGCACAAAGATTCAGTTGGCTGCCACCCCCTACCTACTGGGAAGGGATGCGTGCATATATCTGAAAACAGGCCCAGGCACAATCTGAAGGACAAGATACAGCATGGTCGCAGGCCCCACTCAATTTTCAGCCCCACAAGAGAAGCAAATGAAATGGAAATGCTCAAAATGCAAACAGAAGATAAAGGTGCATATGCTAAGTACTAGTTAGTATTTGGGGGAAGGCCTGTCTTTCTATATCTGAGGAAGATGCAACAAGAAGCCTGAAAAGATGCAGCAAGCACAGAATGTATGGGTGCTCCAGCACCAAAAGCTATAGAATTGGTGGTGCGTCCAACATATGGAATGGGGTAAAGGAGATGGGGACCTGGTCTAGCAGCCTTCTGCAGGCTAGGGTGGACTATAAATGCTCAACGACTGTTGCATGCAAGCAAAAAGGTGGCCACTGCACACCGAAGGGGTATCGGTAAGTAGTGCACATAAGGATTGTGGATGTGGGACTATTTGTGGTTGGACTAGAGTAGATTTGAGTGCTGAAGCAAGGGGGTGGGCAGAGGAAGAGAGGGCTTGACATGAACAGAGGTGGGGATCTGGGCCTGACGGGCGCTGGATGTGGGGGAAGCAGGTGGCTTCAGTGTAAGGGGGGGATAGGGAGAGAGCGAGTCGCACACACACCACACACACCCTAGGGTCATGATCTAGACAGCTTGGATTCAAGGTGGATCTTGAGGTGACTGCACGGCGCACACTGGGTGCCGCTGCTGGATGTCTGGTGGCACTCGTGCAATGTGCTGCGGGAGTCGCATCCAGGAGGGCGATCCCAGTCGGCGGGGGCGGGGAGTGGGGGGAGGCGAACGGGGGGCACCTCGGGAGGATGGATCGGGGCGATCCGCGTGCAGGCGGACGTGTGCGGTCGGGGTTTCTGGGTGAAGGGTGGATCGCGCGCCGCAAATGGATGCGGGGCGAGCGGTCTAAGGGCAGCAGAGGGGTGTGGATGCAGGGCGGGATATGGGCGCGCGCTCCCGGTACCTGTGAGGCTCTGCCCTGCTCCGCACTGCTCGCCGCCGCCGCCTCGGGAGTCTCTGGAAGGCCGGGCCCGGCGGGGGGCGCGGGCGGCTCTGGGGGGGCTGCTCCCCCCGCCCGCTCCCGCCGCGCCCCGGCCGCGCCCACCGCCTTGTTCCGCCTGCGAGTCATGCCCGTCCCGCGCCCCACGCTGCCGCGCTCTCGCCGCCGCCGCTAACGCCGCTGTTGCTCCCGCCGCCGCCGCTAACGCCGCCGCCGCCGCCGCTGCTGCTGCTTTCAGACAGGACAACAGCCAATATGGCGGCGCGGCCCGTCCGGCCCCTGCCCGCGGGGGGAAGCCTCCGCCGCCATCGCCGGAGCGGGCAGCGCCTGGGCAGCGCGCCCCCCAGCGGCTGGAGGAGGCGCCGTCCCTGGCAGAGAGCGCGTGTTCCCGGCTAGAGGCGCGGAGCTGGCGGAGGGGCCGAAGCGGGCCCGGTCTCTCCGGAGGCGGGAGCGGGTGGGTGGCGCGGGGCGGAGCCGGAGTCTGCAGCTCCGACGGGAGGCTAAGGTGGTCATTTGGGGTCACCGAGACCCATTTAAAGGGAATCATCAGGAACCCCTCCGTCGGAGCCCTCGGCGTTGTTCCACAGCATCTCCGACGAGCGCGGCGGTGCTGAAAACTTGAGCAATTCGCCTTTCTGCTCGCTGCAAGCCCTGTGCCGCCACCTATGTAGGCCCGTCTCTGCTTCTCGCGGCATTGCAGGGAGGGCACAAGGTGCAGATGTACCCCACTGCCCCGGGTGTGTCTGAGCCTTAGCAGGTAACCTTAACTGAATACGTCTACGCGGGGATGTTCAACAACTGACACCGGAGTGTTGTGGTGCTCCAACATAGAATGGGGAAATCTCTATATAATATATAAGTATCTTGTAAATTAACTTTTCATGCATCTGAAAATACCTATTGCCAATAATACAGTAGAATGGGTTTTTTTGGGGGGGGGGAATCATATACCTACTGCAGTATAAAATTAATGAGGGGCATCGTTATAGATCTAAAAGGTGTGTGAAGTTTCATTTTAACAGGAAATAAAAGAATATCTGGAAACGATCAAATTATATATTTAGAAATAACTCATTTTGCTAATTTTTCAAAAAAAATTAATGTTAGTTATCTAGCAGATTAGTTGGAATAATTATTCTTAACCCCAAAATTTGAAATTTGTATGCTGTGTGTTCTAAATGTGGTTACAACTGCAGTCCAAACTTGGGACTTCTGAATAAGCGGCAAAGCACTGGCCAATCGCAAGAGGAGTCTGTCACTTGCAGCCATGATCTGGTCCTGACATGCGGCATGGTAGCGTTAACCCCTTCAGGAAGCACCTAGGAGGGAGGGGTGTGTGGAATTGAGATTAAGGCTGGAATGGAGTTTTGAAAGTGTACAGTACTGGTAGCCCTAGTGGTGTGGAGTGGAAGTGCCGTTTGGGTAGCAAGTATCTACCCAATTGTATTTAAAACATGTACAGTTAAAAAACATAGGTGCCACTGATAACTCTGTTGCATAGCACTTGCTACGTAACTGAACCCTGGGCTATGTGATATCTCGACACCTGAAATTTACTAAGGGTTTGGCTGCCAGAGCTGACACTGGAAGGAACTGCATGCATCAGAGCAATAAAGGAGAATTGTAAATCATGCCTACAACATGTGAAGCAGCCCCAAGTGAACTCAAACTAGCGGCAGATGTTTACTAGGAAGAACAACAGCTCCATGTCACACTGATCTTTACAAAATAAAATCATTCTCCCAAAGCAGTGCTTCAGGTAACAGAGGTACAATTTAGAAGTATCATGAAACAGCAAAAGAGCAATGTTGTCTATTGGGTCTTACAAGATATATTGAGTGAAAGCAGAAAAGTGCTCACTAATGAGAAAATAGTTGCCTATAATGAAGTAGCAATCACCATCCTGAACAGCAGCTCAAAAAAAGAGAGTAAAAGCTAAAGTAATTTTTCCAGTGTAATAATAATAATGCAATATATATTAACAAGCTGAAAGAAAAGCAAGAGTCTGCCCAGAAAGAACTGCTGTATATTGTACTCTTGGAATTATGAACGGACTGGGAGGGCCATGTTTTCATGGGTGTGCTAGCCTTTTGGTATACAGCCGAGGGCACTGTCCCTTCACTTCTGGCAACATTAATACAACTTGCCTTACTAGCGTATCTTTCAGCCTTCATTAATTTTATGGACATTGGCCAAATGCAGACTGAAGTATTAGAGTCCTGTCCCTTCCATTTTGGGAAGCAGCTGGCTATTTTGAAATGTACTATTTCGTACAAAATGAGCAGAAATTAGCTATTTTGTACGAAAGGTATTTCAAAAGACATTTTTGGATCTACACATGCCTCCTAATGCCCAATTGATTTTATTTCAATATCTGCTTTTTGCCAGTGCCTTCAAATTCTTTCAGGCTATGTGATCATCACCAGCTTCTCTCTTCAGTGCTTCCTGCTAGCCCATCCATCCACCATCTCCTGAAAGAGCAACTCTAGGGGCTCATCCGCATGGGAATTTAATGTGGATTTGAAACTACATGTGCCTTGGTTTTGGGGTGTTGTCCACATGATGTTCTCCCCATTCAACTGACAGCCTGTGGTTCTTCAACACTAAACTTGGATTTTTATGATCAAGATGAAATCCAAAATGGGAGAGTAATTTCAATATAAAATTGTTTGTTTCCTGATTGTGAATGCACCTGGAGCACATTGGGTGGGTGGGCCTTTGACATGTTTCTCTGGTGCCATCTATTGCCACCATCCCCCCACGTCCATTTTGCTTCCATCAGCTGATAGGGAAGGATGCATGCTCCCAGTATCATTGTTTTCGAAATTTTAAAACAGCTGTTTTGCACAGAAGAGATCTTGCACAAAACAGCTGTATTAACAGCTGTATTAAAAATAAAATTTGCCCTTGCAGGTAGAGGAGGCGGTGAAGGAATAGGAGAGGAAAGGAAGCAGCAGCCTTTCATGTGAGTGACTCCTTGCTGGGTTTGGAGCAACAGAGGTCTTTAAAAAATATTTTTACAGTTTTGTGCAAACCTGGAATATTAGGAAACTTGTATTTCAAAAATACATCCCAGGAAGCACCAATATAGATTTTGAAAGTACTCCTGTGTGAACAAAGGCACACAAACCTGCACACAGAAACAGTGACCCAAATATGCAGGCATGTGTGGACATAGTCTGCTTCTTTTTGTTCTGAATATGATAACCAATTTGATAGAACAAGAGTTTTTCAGAGGCCCTAGTTTGAAAAATGTTTGTGCAGTGACTTGTCTCCAACTTCTCTGTAGCAATGCTTCCCAATAGACATCTGGACTTTCATAGCTTCTTTCCTCCAAACAAAAACAAAGCTTTTATTTTTTCATCCCTAAGTGTTTATCTGAAACTGTCCCATAATGATTACACCCCAGTCATATTACCAATTGGCTATATACCTATCACATTTCTCTGTAGTAACAACTACATGAAGACATCTTTAATGCTTCAGTAAAACAAATACATCCAACAGGCTGCCTTTAAACTCTTAGTTGCCATCACCTTGTGACAAGCTGTATCCTACCCAACTGTAGGATTCTTCCCGCACTCACAATTAGCTTAGGAGGGTACAGTAAGTGTCATTGACAATAGGAGTGACCACCAAGCAGATAAAGGCATAGAATCTTAGAGTTGGAAGAGACCCAAGGGTCATCTAGTCCAACCCCCTGCAGTGCAGGAATCTCAGCTAAAGCATCCGTGACAGATGATCATCCAATCTCTGCTTTAAAACTTCTAAGGAAGGAGAGTCCACCACCTCTCGTGTGAGTCTGTTCTACTGTCAAACAGCTCTTACTGTCAGAAAGTTTTTTCGAATGTTTAGTCAGAATCTCCTTTCTTGTAACTTGAAGCCGTTGCCTCAAGTTCTACCCTCCAAAGCACGAGAAAACAAGCATGCTCCCGCTTCCATATGACAGAACTTCAGATATTTGAAGATGGCTATCATATCTCCTCTAGGCTAAACATACCCAGCTACTTCAAGCGTTCCTCGTAAGACTTGGTTTCTAGATACTTGATCATCTTGGTTGCCCTCTTCTGCACACATTCCAGCTTGTTAACAGCCTTCTTAAATTGTGGTGCCCAGAACTGGACACAGTACTCCAGGTGTGGTTTGACCAAGGCAGAGTAGAGTAGTACTATTACTTCCCTTGATCTGACTAGACTTCTGTTGAGGCAGCCTAGAATAACATTATCTTTTTTTGATGCTGCATCACACTATTGTCATGTCTTAAGAGCTGCTTCAGGCTCCCTCTGCTGAATGAACAAAGCAAATATTTGTTGTTTTTAAAAGTGGTTGGTAGCTATTTTGAAAGGGGGGGATGTCAGTAAGCAAGGACAGGCCTACCCCTCTAGACATGTGAGGATAGTATCGCTGACCAGGATGACTGTAGATAATTGAAGATGCATCACAGCAGTTTCAGCTGGATGTCAAAGGTGGCAATAAGCAGAAATGTTGCAGGCATATTTTAACCACCAGAGGGCTTACCTTGCAGGAAATGGGAGAAGAGAGAGTGGCAGAACACCATAAGAACATAATAAAGTCATACCTCATGTTACATCTGCTTCATGTTGAGTTCTTTCAGGTTACGTCCCGCAGTGACCCGGAAGTACCGGAAAGGGTTACTTCCGGGTTCCGCTGCTCGCGCGTGCATAGATGCGCAGAAGCGGCGAATCACAACCCGCGCGTGCGCAGACGCGCCACTGCAGGTTGCATTCCTTTCATGTTGCGAATGGGCCTCTGGAATGGATCCCATTCGCAATCAGGGGTACCACTGTAGCCCTTCTGAATCAGACCAAAGGCCCATCTAGTCCATCTCAACCAGATGCCTCCGGGAAGCTTGTAAGCAGGACATGAGCACAACAGTCCTCTCCCACTTGTTCTCTCCAGCAGCTGGCATTCAGAGACCTGCTGCCTCTGACAATGGAGGTAGAACATAGCCCTCATGCCTAGTAGCAATGAGAGATTGAAGTCTGTTGTGTTACCTTGCTGTAGCGCATGTCGTTTATCCACAAGCAGGGATGTGGATCTTCTAGAAAACGTTGCATCAGTAAAATTTTCGTGAAAGTTCTCTGCTGCCTTAAATTGATAAGGGATCTGAACTACTATATATTTATTTCACACTTTAAAATAATGATAATAATTGTATGCCACATTTGTACACTGTATGGATTGGATTTTTTTTCCAGTACCCAAGTTTTTACTGAAATAATTGAATAGGAAATAAAATCAATAAAGCACACTACATGTTGTTTCAATGATATATTCAAACGGATTTAAAGTGTTGGTTGGATTTTCATTGGAGCACTTGGAAAATCATTAGATTTTTTTTCTTTATTGAAAAATAAAAAGTACAAAATTACAAGTGCACAGAGCACAGGTAAGACACAAAAAAGAAGAAATAAGCAATAGTACCCATGAAGAAAACAACAACAAAGATATTGTGTTCATTACAAAAAAAGGGGGGACTTGTTATTGTAGTTAAGCAGATCATTGTAAGAATCGCTAACGTCATATATTTCCTTTATATTATTTAGATTTTGAGGGGGGAAATGAAGGCACTGAAAACTCTGCAGCCAGCTTTGAAAACTTTGATTAGTACTACAGTGGTACCCCAAGTTACAAACGCCTCAGGTTACAAACTCCACTAACCTGGAAGAGTTACCTCGAGTTGAGAACTTTGCCCCAGGATGAGAACGGAAATCGTGTGCCAGTTGCGCAGCGGCAACAGGGGCTCCATTAGCAAAAGCACATCTCTAGTTAAGAACAGTTTCAGGTTAAGAACGGACCTCCAGAACTAACTAAGTTCATAACTAGAGTTACCACTGTATATACATTGCAGTTGTTTACTCATCGTGAGATCAATCCAAGGGAGGTTGTGGTTGAGTCCAAGGGAGAGCAATAGCCACATCCGGAACCCTTCTTGCTGGCCAGCTGTGGCCAGAGCGGGAGGGTGATCCTTTTCCTTCTCCTCCCTGGCCTTATGTTGAATCCAGTGGGAGAGAAATTACTGTGCCAGCCTCAGGGCTTCTGTTGTTTCTGGCCCTCCCTGGAGGTGTGAGACAATGGTGGCTGGTGCCCACTGAGACTGGTAGGGCAGAAGGCCAACAGCAGGTGGAGCCCGAGTCAATGTCAGGCAGAGCCAACTAATTCCGGTTTTGTCCCCCTTCTTCCCCTCAGATGAGATCTACAAGGGAAACACTGAGACTAAGGAGGAGGAAGCTGATAAGGCAGTGCTACACCCTGTATTGGTTATAAGTAACAAAGGCAGGTGGGTGGAGGCTGATTGAAGGGAGGCCGAGGTTGGTGGGACTGTCTGAATGGAGCAGCCTCCACTGGGGTGGGAGCAACAAGGATGCTGGAGATCTTCCAGATCCATAGCCAGATCCACACACACATCACGGGTGGAACATCAACAGCAGGATGTCACTGCCTACAGCTTAAATGGACAACCTTGAAATTATTTACTTGTGAAAATATTTGTTTGTTTTTAAAAAATTCAAAAAGCTTTGTATGGTTTTGTTAATATTCTATTGGGTGGCTGGGGAAACCCAGCCAGATGGATGGGGTATAAATAAGTTGCTGTTTACCTCCACCTTTTGAAGGAAGGAATGGGTGAAAAATCTAAATAAAAACAACAACAAAATTATGAGTGCTGCCCCACAGGCAGCCGCCTTCTTCAACAGGGGAGCAGCACATGGTAACATTGAATAGCCTTTAACCTGCCTGGGGAGTGCTTGGCCCATTACTAATGAATTTTATGAAAATTCATTTCTAAAAATGGAAAACTTTCCAAACCTCCATCACCATGCACAAATGATTAAAGAATTCCTGCCCTGAGTAGCTGTTTCTTATGGATGGTTCATAACCATGTGATAAGCTTCTGGAGATGATTCTTTGCTCATCTTAGATGCATCTAGAGACACAGGCTGATTTAAATACTATGCTTTTTATAAAACTGCAATAAGAGAAATACAGGTAATCATGCTCAAAGCATATATATGTGTGTGTACTCATATTTTTTAGTTAACAATATTGAAACTGAAAACAAAAGTACTATCCAGTCTAGTAATGTTTACATAAACCTCTAAAATGGTGAATTGCAACCTCCTTATCAATAATATTTTACCAGTTACAGCAGCTGCTCACCTCCTGACACCATTCCTTGGGTTATTTTAAATTGGTAGTGAGAAACCTCTGGTCCACCAGGCCTCCCACTTTGGCCTACAGCATAGTTTAGGCTAAACCACACACACCTGTGCATCATCTAACCTCACTAAACCTGCAGAGCAAATCTGAAAAGGAAGGACCAGCAGTGCACTCTTAAATGTGCTCCCAAATCTTCCTTTCCAGCTGCTGTTACAATTGCAGAGAAAGAGAAATGTGCCAAATTACGGTACTGCACACTTCCTATTCTTCTTTCAAAGGTGTGGTTTGTTCAAAGGAAGATTCTGCTTTTGCAGTCAAACTTAAATTCAAACTGGGCTGGCTAGGAAGGATCGGGAGCATGCTTCAGAATGCGCTCCCATTCTTCCTTTGAAACCACATCGCCTGTTTTAAATTGAGCCAGGATTTTGATAACTGACACCTGCAATTAAGGGGTGGGGCAAGTCAACCCAGACTCCTGTCACGTTTCAATGGTGTTCAAAGTTGATCAATTAACCACATTCCTTTAAAAGAATAGCTGCAGCCCAATGGAATGATGTGCACTGATAGAACATAATGGGACTTAAAAGCCGTTGGAGGGTGGGATTAGTAGAGAAAAGATACTTCCAAGATCCTATCAGGAAGCTGAAACCAGCTACTAGAGAACTAATTCCTGCTTCCCTGCACAGCTATTGAGTTGTATTTCTGGACAAGTACAAGTACCTGTGTCACCATTTCCCATAAACCACGCTGACTTCCTGTCAAGCACACCCTCAGGATATGAGAAGCAGAGACAAGTATTGCTTTCCTTGGAATTCAGCTTCTAGCCAAAAGAACCACACACATCCACAGTGTGCTGGACACGTGCTGGTATTTTATTGTTATTTATATCCCACTCCCCCCCCCCCCGGAAAAACGCAGCGATGTTGGGGGTGGGGGTTACTGTAGCTCTGCCCCACCACCAGCTTTTCCTGCAGGAATCTAAATGAGCATGAATTGAAACTAGTTTCGGTAGACTTCTCATTTTCACAGCAGAGATGATACCCAATATATTAATTTTCTCCATTTTAAACCCACTCCCCCTTGATGTGCCCAATAGAGGGGACAAACAATGTTTATGGCCAGCTTTTATCTCACAGGCCTTTTCCTCCAGCTGGTGCTCAATGAGCTGGGGTTTTTGCTTGTAGCACCTTACCATCTTAGATACCATGGCAAGCAAGCAGGATCATCTTAATACCAAACTACTCTGGATATACTTAATGGAATTGTGGTATTCAAATATCTTACATAAAAATATCAAGTGACATCTTCAGTAACATTCATACTTGCGCTGTGCCATCAATGCATTGTAGATCCAGCCTCTGGTCATGGAGGGCAGGAACCCCTCAAGAGCAGCTGTCTGGCAATTTATATAGGAAGTGAAAGTGGTGAGGTTTATAACACCACACAGTAGTGGCAGCAGCTCTTCCTTCCACCTGTCTTATCTGCAAAACATCCAATTGGTCAATAAACTCCCATTGCCAGCAAAGCCCCCAGAGCAGAACTTGCGTAACTACTTCAGGAAATGCTACATAATTACCTATGGGACAGTGAATACAGGTAAAGAGAAAAATCTGTTTTAGTGTTTAATAGCAGCAGGTAGTTTGAAACCACGTAACCCTAACTGGCATTGTTCAAATACGTATTTTATAGCTGCTTTCCACACCAAAAGCCATAATTCCATGTATAATTTTCTCTCTCTCTCTGTATATGTATATATCTTCCTATATGGTATACATAAAAATGTAATGCTGTCATCACTATCAGCCCTCTTTGGAAGATTTGTTGTGCCACATCACAATCCTGGAATTGCATGAAGTCAGGGGAGGGGAGGGAGAAAAGAGAAGACAGGTTTAAAAACAGGTTTTAAACATCAACAGAGGCTTGAATAAAGGAAACAGATAAAATGTGATAATAAACGATGGCTGAGGCATCAGGAGAGTATATTCATCTTAAAGATACAGTAACGACTCACTGAATTGGGGTGGGGAATCTTCTGCAATGTGTGTTTGTTAAATTGGTCTCTACTCTAGAGTCTGTTTTAAAGGCCGAGGCACAGCATGTGGATTAATAATACAGTGTTTTAGAAGATGCCTCACTCAGCACCCACCTGAATATCCACAGCTGGTCCCCATAGAGCTAGCATTAGGAGGCAAGCATTTACAGGGAAACATAAGCCCTGGCAAACCTGTAGGCTCTCCCTCCCGCCTGCATATCTTCCTCTGATGCTGGTATAAAGAGCCAACAAGGTATCAGATATCTAACCTCATCTGTTTCTGCCTTTTCACTAGCAGTCCTCTGTAAGAGAAGCTGAAATCCAACTGGGGCAGCTTTTCCTGTTGCTGCATCTCCAGTTAAGAAAGAAGGTACCGGTAACTGGGTGCAGTGGCGTAGCGTGGGTTGTCAGCACCCGGGGCAAGGCAAGTAATTTGTGCCCCCTAACCCATGGATTTGCGCCCCCTAACCCGTGGATTTGCGCCCCCTAACCCTAACCCCCAGATGTTGCGCCCGGTGCGGCCGGCCCCCCCTGCACCCCCCACGCTACGCCACTGAGTGGGTGTACTGTTCTTATATCAGGTTCCTATACATACAGTATTAAGAAACACACTTGTTTCTAGCTGGTTCCCTCTCATTTATATGGCAAATATTGGCAAAATGAAATGAAATGGTGACTTGTGTGTGTGCTCACATTCTCCTCTCTGTGTGTGTTTGAATGCCTGGTTGTTTATTCTGTGTTGATAAGGTTGTTGTAGCCATCATAAAGGATAATAAAGAAAGAACGAACAAAGGATCAGAAAGCTAGGAAATAACAAATCCTGTTTTTAAAACATACAACTGAAGTTTGAAGCTGGAATCAGACCTCAGGGCATGTTCTGAAGGGACAAGACGCAGTAAAGTGAAAACTCAGCAGGTCTAGATTGAGTCTGTCGGTGCCTGGATGGGAGCCCGCTTGGGAAAGCCCTCTGGAGTGGAGGAAAAAGCAGGACACAGAAAGATAGCAAACGAAATAATATATCGTGCCCCCCTTCCGAAATGGCGCCCCTAAGCCGGGCACATCGGCGCGCCCTCTCATATCTACCTACCCCAGGTGCCCCGCACCCGGCTGGAGTACCAGCCCTGCGAAACAGCACCCCTGAAAAGGCAGCCCCCCCACCCCGTGAGGGCGGACAGACAGAAAGCATTTTGGAGCTCGATCATCATCACAATATGCTCTCTTTTTCCAAACTCTTAGGGCCCTCTCCAGGGGTGCCAACTTGAATAAAATAGAGGGGGGCAAGCACACTATTTGAATGGCAATGCCCATAAACTTTGGGGTGGTCCGGCCCCCTCAAATATTTTATGGGGGGGTTGGCTCCTATGGCCCCCTCGGAAGGCGGAAAGTTATTCCCGGTAGAACCGACCCCCCTCCCCGCTCGCTCGCCCCCCACCCCTCGGAGACTAGTGCTGTTCCGCACGGAGCCGCTGGTGTCCTCCCGCTCTGCGAGGTGGGCGGAGACCCCACGCCGCCCCTTCGAGGCCGCCAATTCGCTCTCTCTCTCGCGCGCGCTAGGGGGCGTCGGCCTCGTCCGCCAAGCGAGCGCCGGAGCAGGGCGGGGATAAAAGCGTGCGGGTGCTCCCATGTCCCGCTCCGGGAGCCCGAAGCCCCGCCTCGACCCGCCCCGGGGAGGCGCCAAAGGGCAGCCCCAGGCGCAGGCGGCGGAGCGCAGACGGCTCAGGTGTGTCTGCTGGAGCCAGAGCGCTTTCTCCCACCGACGCCGCCGCCGCCGACGCGCACCGAGCTGGAGCCATGCTGCCCGCCGCAGTCCGCAGATGGCTGCATAGACCCAAGGTGAGGAGGGGGGCTCCGAGAAGGGGCTCTTTCCAGCCCGGGACGGGCTTCCCGACGGGCTCGCGCTCGGTTTCTTTCTCGCTGTCTCTGGGCTAGGCCCGGTGAGGGCTCCTTTTTCTCTTCTCGGCATGTTTCGGGGGGGGGGGGGAGCTTTTCGCGCCTCGGTCTTCGCTCCCCGCGTCCCGTCCGCGACCCACCTCGCTTTTCGCTCTAAGGCTCTGAAGGGAACCCTCCGTTTTAATTCGGACTTCTCGGGAGCTGCTTCTCTTTCGCGGCAGCGATCCTGATCACGCGGAGGCTGCCAAATCAGGGTCGAGGATTACAGCTGAGTTAGCCTCCCAACTTCTTAAAACGCCCCTCTCCCAGCTGCCTTCACAATCCGGGTGGTAAAAGGGTGTCAAGAATGAGCCCCCCCCCTTTCCATTGCGCGCTTGGGAGTGAAATGAGAGTTTCAATGCGTGGTAGTGATTTGCTGAGTATAGGAGCCTTTGATGTTGTAGCTCTTCGGGAATGACATAAGTGTACACAGGTGTGTCTTTGTGTACGCCTTTGTATTTGTTTCTTCATTCGTCTACCGCCACTTTGTCCTCTCGCCTGTTGGTAAACCTGGAGCCTTAAGACCTTAGAGGTGTGGAGACCTTGCTCCCTTCAGTGGTTGTTGCCTCTGGCAGTCAAGAGCTCTGTGGTGCGGGGTGGCTTCTTTCTCAACTTTCCTAGAATCCCAGTCTTGCAAGAGGGGATCCCCGATATCATCTAGTCCAACCCCTTCCCAAACAGGAAATCCAGTTCAATAGCATCCTTCATTCAGCCTCTGCTTAAACACCTCATTAGGAAAGCCCACCACCTTTTAAAGCAGCCTGTTCTGCTAGAGAACTGCTCATACCATCAAACACTTCTTCCTAATGTTTAGTTGAGAAATCCCCTTCCTTGTAACTTGAACCCATTGCTTTGGGTCTTCCCCGAACCAAGCAACAAATCAAATTTGCTCCACCTGTGTGTCAGCCCTTCAAATAATTCACCTTCTTCTGTACCGTAGATGGCATGCTGTTTCTAAGCTCCAGGGTAAGCATGTGGGTTTGTGATGTTCTACTTTTTTCCTGTCTGTCACCTTCTGTCAGTAGTGGCACTAGAAGATCCCCCACAGCAAAAAGCGTCGCTGTACTGGTTAGGTATGCTGTAAGGATTTCTTCTAGAGTTTTCATCCAGGTCCGTGACTACCATAATGGAGACATACATTTCATATGGGTAAAGAAAAGGGTTTGTGTGACAGATCAAGGTATGTATTGCTGAAAACACTCATCTCCTGCCTTTCTAACACGTTAAAAAGCTGCTCAAAACAGCCAGCAACAGGAGAGATTAAAGCCAAAACAGACCAATAAGCACAGTGGAAAACCAGCAGGTTTTAGGAGTCAGCCAAACCGTATGCTAAAATGAAAGTATTTTAGTCTCACTTTATTTTAGTCCATGGGGGAGGGGGCTTGTAGGCCAGACCTTGTGGCCAAACACAGCAGTCCCATACCACTTGTTTAGGAGAGGGAGATCTGGGCCAGTTGTGGATGGAACTGAGAGCCTGAAGTTTGTGTGTAAATAGTTGTTGTGCCATCACTTCTTTGCAAGGGTGAAACTGAAGTTTGTGGGTGGATGCAACTGGCTCTACAGGGATCGGTGTCATCTATTGGCTGGCAGGGGGTTGACTTCCTGCTGACTTGTTTATGACTCATATTTCACTCAGCCAAGCATATACCAAGGTGTAATTAGTAAACAGAACCGGGGTTGCTAGCTCTACTCTAGAGAATAAACCTAGGTTTATGTTGTGTGCTAGATAGCTCAGCTGGTTGACACTAAACTTACTGTGCTGGATGAGTTTTAATTTTCTAAGCCACCTTGTATTCTAGGAAGGAAAAAGTCACTGTTTCTCCATCAATGTTTTAGGGGCAGAGCTAAAAAACCCACTTTATGATTGAGAGAGTTATTATTTTATATAAGCAAAACAATAATTGGCAATAGGAGCAAAGAGGTATGGATTACAGCCTACAATTTGCTGATAAAAGTAAAAATGTCTTGTGGAATTCTCTGCCTCAGAACTTGTTTGAGGCCTAAAGTAGAGCAGCATTCAAATGGATTTTGACAGTTACGGTATGTGTGAGACTAGATTACTTGGAGCAGGAATAATAAAATGCCAGCAGATTTGGGGAATAGGTGTGAAGGCTACTTTGGGAATTAATCCACCCTCTAATGTGGGGGTCAAGTGACTGGCATGTTTCAGGGAGAAAGGAAGAGACTATTTCATATAGTTGATTTATATTTTTTTATTTTTTTGACACTTAAAGTCAGAGAATGCATAGGTGAAATGACTATCTGATCCATTCGTCATACTCTATGAACAGTACAGTGTGTTGTAAATCGCTTTGAGGTTTTATTACAGTCAAGTGGGATATAAATATTGTGAAATAAATAAATGTTGCAACAATGGTGACGTACAAAGAATATAGTGCATATGGGTTCAAATCTAAGCATTGAGAAGAGAAAACCTGTAGGTCTTGCTTTTAGTACAAGGTGCTTAGTTTCCTCTTATGCTACTACAGTGGTATCTCGGGTTACAGACACTTCAGGTTACAGACTCCGCTGACCCAGAAATACAGTGGTACCTCGGGTTACATACGCTTCAGGTTACATGTGCTTCAGGTTACAGACTCCGCTAACCCAGAAATATTACCTCGGGTTAAGAACTTTTCTTCAGGATGAGAACAGAAATCGTGCTCCAGCGGTGCGGCGGCAGCAGGAGGCCCCATTAGCTAAAGTGGTGCTTCAAGTAAAGAACAGTTTCAGGTTAAGAATGGACCTCCAGAACGAATTAAGTTCTTAACCTGAGATACCACTGTAATATGAAGCTGATTTTAAGGCCTTGCTGTTCAATTGCTGGGGCTGAGATTGAAGGGCATATTTATTTTTTAAAAGCCATTTTGCCCATACTATATTCCTGTGTACACCCTTACCTGGGAGTAAGTCCCATTGAATTCAGTGAGACTTACTTCTGAGTAGATATGCATAGAATTATGCTGTGAATGCTCCTCAACTTGGGGAAAAAACCACACACATTTCACATAGAAAACTAGCCATCACGCTGAATTCTTAGTTTTCTACATGCAGGGATTTTTTATTTTTGATGAGGAACATTCAAACATGATGTGTTCCAGTGCAGATGCATGTTAACACATTGGTAAGAACTAAGCCATAGTTAAAAGAAAAACAAACAAACAAACATACAAACATTTTTGTGACCCAACTGCTCATGATTGTTTGGAAAATTTTTTTGAAAGAGAACATTCCTGTGGCTGGCAAGACTCATACATCCAGTAGCTATGAACTCTTGAAAATCCAGTTCTTGTTTTTTTTATTGTTGGCTGTTTATCCAGAAGGAACCAAAAATAGCAGTTAGCTGCTTACCAGTGACAATAGTTGCTCATGAATCCTATTACTGCTTTTCTGTTCCTTTTCAGATATTTCATAATCACATTAGGTAACTTTTTATTATTGGCCAACTTTTTTTTTTCTAAACAGCAATGAATCACCCCCTCTTGTTTGCCCTTATCCACATTCTCAAGAGTGAATGAAAAATGTATCATAAAGAATTGATGAAAAGGCAAATTGGTATAAAGACTTTGTGTGTGTGTGGTCATTTGTTGACTTCGTTGTAGCATTACAGAGAAGCTTCAGTTCACCTGCTTGTCAGCTGTGGGAGAGCCAAGAGAACTCTGATTCTCTCATGGTGGGCTCATATTTATTTGTTCAACTCTGCGGACAGTGAATGTGAAGGCCACAGGCCAGTTTATTCAACATCTGTTACGTATGTCTATCCTTGACCAATCTGTCTTAATAGAATTTAGGGAATAGCGTATTGCTGGCATTTTGAAAAGGAGCGTGTTTCCTTGCATTAATTTGTCACATTGCAAAACGGGGTGTGTGAGGGGGAATAACAAGTGGGGCATAATTGTCGCTTGTGAGTGACAGTTGAACTCCCCTGGTTCGAAAGATAAAGCTTGCATCTTGTTGATCTTTGCGCAGCTCTGTAGTTCAGGGATAGGCAACATTTTTTGTCCTGAACAGCCACATACAGTTGGGGGGGGGGGAAGGCTGAATGCCAGTGGGGGTGACTAGAGCCAGCCATGCCCACTCTAATTCACACAGGAGCCATGGGCTGCGCTCCTGTGCTTTAAGAGAGCAGTTCCAATAGCCTACCTGGGTATGCCACGATAGCTAGCCAAGTACACAACTGCAGAACTGTTGTTGAAAACTAACTCTGCATTTAAGCATCCCTGGAGAGAGAGCCCAGGTGGCTCACCATGGCCCATTGCATGCTAACGCAAAATGTACTTTTAGTATAGGAGCCCCAGAAGGAGCAGATGATTCAAACATGCTATCAGCAATGTAAATAAATATCACAACTTTATTTTAGGGTGGCCTAAAAAGCAGCGTCTCCTTTTGTAGCCACTTGGATTTGGTTGTTGATAGCAGATAGCTCAGTCCATAGAACACGAAATTCTTAGTCTTAGGGTCCTTTTCAACTCCACAATTCTATGATTCTATGTGTTGGATTTCTTGCCCTTATATTGTAGAAGAAGCCCAGTCAGTTACATACTCAGAATATTCATTATTTGCTAAGGTTTCCTTGCATTAACTTGCCACATTGCTGCAAATCTGTAACGCTATACTCACTCACCTGGGAGCAAGTCCTGTTGAACATAAAGAGACTTCTGAATCTGCATACAATCAGTCTGTAATTACTTTTTAAAAATAAGGATTTATTAAAGCTTTTCTTGGGAAAAGAATGGAAAAAGTATGGAGGGAATTTATTTGAAAAAAATAGGACAGAAAATCGCTGCAAATACAACAGGAAATGGGATCGGAAGATATGGAGCTGGGTGTGAATTAATGAATACATAATAAGTAAACAACTATGGAATATTATTTTAACATATGATCACAGCAGAGAGAATCAGGCTGTAATTAGTGTAGTCTAAAGACTTCCTCACTAATGATTTTTATGCTGCATTTGGTATGTCTTTTAAAATTAACAGGAAGCTGGACCCTGAACTGATGATTTTTCTAGGAACACTATCTTTTGATAGTGATTTCCTCCTTAAAGCTGTCAGCCACCTTTATTGGTTAGCCACAAATTATTTCTTGCCCCATAAAACTCTTTGCTTCTCCTCGATTTGCACACAGAAGGTCCCGGGTTCAATCCCTGGTGTTTCCATGTTGGGCTGCAAATGCCTCCCGCCTGAAACCTTGGAGAACCACTGCCAATCAGTGTAGACAACACTGAGCTACATGGACAGATGGTCTGACTTAATACAAGGCAACTTCCTATGTACTTTTAAGTCAAATGTCTTAAGCATACATCTCTCTCTCTCTCTCTCTCTCTCTCTCTCTCTCTCTCTCTCTCTCTTTAATAGTGGATCAACACCACTTTCTGCTATCCTGACTACATACTCTGTGGGTTGCACAGATCTTGTGGATCCGATTGCCTGTCTGTTATTAGTCAGTATGACGGTGCATCACAATGTCCTGTTTACAGGGTCCCACAAGTATTTGCTTTGCTCATTAGCCAGACGTTACTTGTGGTCACTGCAAAGCCTTCTCTAAATCTTGTGCTCATACAAAACGCTTTAAGGAGAGGTATAAGGGGGTGTTATCTCATAGCAAGTTGGTTTCCAGAGCAGGTTGAAGTAGTGTTACGATTCGTGTGGCTTCGGCCTACTCCAAAGCCAAACATGAAACAAGAGAACCACCTCCAGCCCTCTCAAGTTTTCTGCCCATACCAGAGGACTTGAGGGCGGAGAGTAGAGGAAAGGTTTTGTGTTGAAACCACCAACGAGTGTGTTGATCTTGTGATTGTGATGAGCTGCAGCTAGACAGATCAGTGGTCAGAGAAGGTTCTCTCTGTTCCAAAGCTCAGTGCAACACAAGAGATGGCATCAGAGTCCAATGCTATTTACAGAGAACTTGGGGGAGGGAGTTTGGGTGTTGCGGAGCATCATTACCCAGAAGCTTGCAGCTTCACTTCTAGGTTGGAGCTATAAGTCCATTCCAAAGAGAGACAGCATTTCATTAGTTTGGGCTTCAGTAAAAACCTCGGGAGCCAATATCTTCCAGATGTTCCAGCAAGGCCATTTAACTTGGCATCATTTTACAATTAAACCTGTAATATCAGCAAAAGGTTAAAATAGGGTTTGTTTAACAAGAACCCTTTCGCTGCAAAACATTGATCTGATCTTTTTGCTCTTTGAAATTATTTGGCTCCCTTGATTGCTTTTTCATTGGATTGGCACTGGGCTAAATAATTACGTTATAGTAATCCTTGCCCTTTCTCTTGTCCTCTTCAAACATTGGCACGAGTGTCTCTTGGCTTTTCTCCAGTATTTCAAGATTTGGTAATAATTATCTGTAGGTGTTGTCCGAACAGACTACTTGGATACAACTTATTTTGAATAAAACAAGCCTGTATATTTATGTCTAGTATAAATCCATCAGGAAGAGAAAGCAGGTTGTCATTGTGATGTTTGCATGGAAGCAAGATTACTCACATATTGCTAAGCACGTCTGCCTTCACACTGGTTTTTAAGTCTTCCGCCATGTCTTCCAGTAATGTGCTTGGTGTTTGCAAACACAATATGGTCCAGTTGCTACAGTGGAATAAACATGTAATTTATAATGCAATCCTAACCAAGTCTATTTAGAAGTGAGTCCTATTGAATTTGGGGTGTGTGTTGGATTTTCACCCTAATTACTCTGCTAATGAATTGCACATGGTACTGCTGTTATCCATATGAGTCTTGCTGATCTATAGGTATCTAGGAACTGCTTTACGCTGTGACTCAGACCATTGGTTCTCTCCTCAGCCCTGGTGTAGACAATCCTGGGCCAAAGTGTGGCCCTCCAGATGTTGTTGGGTCTACTTGCCATCAGCTCCAGCCATCATGGCCAATGGTTAGGGGTAATAAGAGTTGTAGACCAACAATGTTGGGAGGGCCATAGGATTAGCCCCACCCTGCACATGGCCTACGTACTGACTTCCCAAGGTTTCAAGCACAGGCCTTTCTCAACCCTGGCTGGAGATGCCAGAGATTGGAATCTGGGACTTTTTGTATGCACAGTATGTGCTATACCATTGAGCCATGTTGGCATGTGATACAATTTTCAGCATTTTGCATATTACATAAGGTTTGATTCATTATCTCCTTCCCATAGTTTTCCTTTGTTGTTGAACTTAAGTAATTCTTGTTACTCGGAACCTGCTGATCACGCGTTTGAATTCTCTCTCTTGGTGGTTCAGTATTGGAGGTGGCGAGAGAAAGAGATGATTAATGCTGCTGGGTTTTCTCCAAGTTTTCATAGCCAGGACAACCAACTTTCCTTGTGTCATGCCTTCACTCATTTCTGTGACTGGCACAGGAAGTAGGACGATGTATGAAGAAGAAGAAATTCTGTGGGTAACTGGGAAGAGACTGTGTTGGCTAAAATTGATGGTCTGGTTGTACAGGTCACTGCAAGTCCAGTGCTTGGCGTAACAGGCTATGGGTGTGTCTGTCCTGCGGTTGAGATGAGCTCCAACTAGAGGGATTGGTGGTCAAAGACAGAAGCAGAGCTGACCACCAGACAGTAGTAATCTCTGGAGAAGTCCTAAACTGCTGCATTATTCTGTGGCTTATATTTTGATGGTAAGAAGGCAGTGGATTTGGAGTAAGTGTTGGCCAAGAGAGATCCAGAAAGATCAGGGGAGGCGAAGAAATCCTCTTTATTTGCCTTTCTTATTTATTTATTTATTTATTTATTTATTTATTTATTTATACATACATACATACATACACTTTAAATATGCTCTCCAACTTCCCACAGTTTCATGGAGGAACTCACAGTAAAAGTAATAGTTTTAACATATTACGTTTAAAATGAGCAAACAACAAATAGTTATTAAATCAAGATACATCCATAACTGAGCTGGGAAGAAACAGGCTATTAATACAAGGTCATCTCTGCATGCATGCATGCATGCATGCATGTTCAAGCAAGCAGTCCTTGAAGAACACTGCTGTATAGCAGGGGTGAGGATTTGCTTTCAGCCTAGGGGCCACTTTACCTCCGGGGTGACTTCTGGCTGCAGTGAATGAGGCCAAACCTGCATGACATTCCCCATTCACATGCACAAGGGCTCACCTCTCTCAGTATGAAAACCCAGCAAGCTGTCAGCAGTAGGATCCTGCAGCCATGCCTCCTCTTCTCTGCTCCTCAGCTGTTTTCCACAGACCAGATCAGCAGCTGGGGAGAGAGTTCACAAGGAGCAGAGGTTGAAACCTAGCGCACGCATCGCCCTCAGTCCCCCCTGTGCTGCTCATCCATGCAGCCAGAAGCAGCGGAGGTGGTGGGGAAAACAGGCCTATAGGGAGCAAGGTCTCTTCCTGTCCTCCTGGTCACCCATCAGGGTCACCAAAGCACTTTCCTTTCCAAAACCAGACTGGAAACCAAACAGTAATTAAACTGGAAAATAGAGGTCATCTGAGAGTGTTTGGGGTTGCATAACAACCACCTACTCGTGTGTATGTGACCAGCTTAATCGTCAAGAGTTCAGAGAGACCTTTTCAGAAGCAACCGCCACCTCACACAAAGAGGCACTTCCCCTATACCCAGCCAGTCAGCCCACTTCTGCCTGATGTAATGAGGTAGACGAAGGGCAAGAATTGAACAAACGGCAGGTAGAGCAAGACCTGCCAAGCACCTGAATTGACAGTGCTCTGAACATAGTCCTGGGCACTGTGGTCAACGCAGCATCTAAGTTGATGCCAATCAGAGGTATTTTAATAATGCTTTGCAAACAGGTTTTTGCAGGCCTCCACAGGTTTTCAACATATGCATTGCTGGCCTGGCTGGATGCCACACACCACCCAGAGAAGCTCTGCTGGGCAGTATTGTGAAGGTGTCATTCCTCTTGGGGCATGGCAGCTGCTTCTGCCTTCCGTTGTTCCTCAACTGGAGGATTTGGCCCAGAAAATTATTCCTTCCAATGACAGAAACAGTGGTTTTTGGAGCTCAGTTTCTGATCACCAAAACCTTGCAACTTTTGAGGAACTGAGGCACCAAGTGAGCTAATGACAGGCCTAGCTAGGGTCTCAGGAAGAAAAAATTGTGTAAGAATCCTAATGGGAGCCCAGTCAGAGCTGGCTCATGTCTCCCCCACCCGCTTCAGAACGTGCTGTTTCTTTGGTTCTTGGTGTAAACTGCTATGCCTTAGCTGCTTCACCAGCAAATTATGGCTTGACTTGGGTGGAGGCAGCTGACGGTGTGATTGGTGGAGGTGCAGCATAGCGATGTTTGTGCTCCCGAGATTAACGTCTTCTTTGTGAGAGCTTCCTGCCCTCCCAGCATACCTGAGAGAGGTGTGTGTATATGACTTCATGCCGCAAGGCTGTGCACATCCTGAGATGGCTGCATGATTTCATCTGGTGTTAACTCTGCACAAAAGCCACTGCACAGAGTCAGCTGTTTGGGAGCGTTTCCACGTCACACCTGTTTATGAGAATCTCTGACCCAGCTTGAAATTGGTTTCTTATGGCCTTTCCCATCTGGCCGTGCAGTATTTGTTTGTGTCGAATGCCAACCACCACCACCACCACAACAACAACAGATTGGAGACAGAAAAGGAGATTCGTGGTGAGCAAGTCTGCTAATATACCTGCGTGGCAACCTCTGAAGGCCTTTCCAGAGAAAAAAGAACTTTTAGAAAATCCAGTGGTTTTAATGTTATCTCTAGAACAGCCTTTCCCCACTAGAGTCCCTCCAAGATGTTTGGGGCGACAACTCCTATTAGCCCTAGCTGGCATGCTGAATGGTAAGGAATGGTGGCAATTCTGAAGGATACCATAATGAGGAATGCCTTCATCCTTTGCCAGTTGTACAGCATTGCACTGTGGGGCAGAAGATAGCCTTTCTGTGGTGGGTGTGCAACAGCTAGTGTTTCACTATTGGTTTTGCACAGGAGGGCGGGGCTGGAGGAAAGTGGCATACAACTTGTAAGAAAGGTTCCCCACACCTGAATTTTTTTTTTAAATTACACTATCACCCTCCAGCTGTTGCTGAACTGCAACTCCCATCATCCCTGGCTATCAAGCATACTTGACAAGGCTGATGGGAGCAACTTCTGGAGGTCCAAAGGTCTTCCCCACCCCCTGATTTGCAGGATTTTTATACCACCCATCAACACTAAGTTCTCTTTGTGGTTTACAATATTCCAAACCCATAAAATATAACAATGTAATATGAACATAAAATCAGAAATAGCATCCAAATAAAACCAGCAACAAGGTCTAGAAAGTGCTCAACCTTGTTTTAAAAACTGAAAAGCCAGGGTGGGGGGAGAAGGTCCTTACTTGGTGTTTAAAAGACCACATGTTAGGCACTAGGCAAAATTCTCTAGCCGAGGAGTTACTGCAGGAAAGGTTCTGTTGTTAAATGCCACTGAACTGGCCTTGTTGTACTCTGAGGATGTGAGCTTTATTCTTTTAACCATTGCTGGGCAAGACCCTCTCTCCAAGTGTCCACATAACTCTTTCATGAGCAGAGGAGTTGGTTGGCTGGCCTCTTGGCTGTGATTGCCTGGTTCTGGTGATATGCTTGCACCAAGTGGGAAACAGCCTGTCCGCTAGAGATTCTGACAGATAATCTACACCTACAGTCCTTTGCCCCCCCCCCCCATCCTAGCTTTTGTGTCCTGGCATGCCTTTTGTTCCCACTGGGGGTGAAGATCCTTACAGAGAATTCCGTCACTTGGTAATCCGTGAGCCCAGCTCTGTATATGCATAGGTGTGTGCGCTGCCTCATTTACAGAGCAGAAAATCTAACCACAGCGTCATGCCAGTTTCTGACTGGCAATAAACGGTCTGCCCTTGGCATTCTGTCTGCCCCTTGATCAGTCTGAAGGCCTGAGCTGGGTTCAGTTCATGAACTAGTTTCTGTACATGCTTAAAGGGTGGCAGTTCCAGAGTAGTTGGTTTAGTCAAAAGTAGCCACGTGGCAGTGCTGTGGCACTTCTCTAAATCAGTGGTTCCCAATTGATAACCCGCAAATCCCAGGGGATCTGCACAACCCACCCAGGGGATCCATGGCACCATTCACATAACAAAAACTACCATAGAGATATCAACATTTTCAAAAGTAGGGGGTTCACGGCTCGATTTTTGAAAAACGGGGGGTTTGCAGTACTTGGCTAATTGGGAACCACTGCTCTAGATGACTTATCTATTTTTTTTATATTTATGTATCATATTTATAGGCCTGAGAATCCCAAGACAGAAGTGCATAAACTGAAAGCCAGCATTAGAAAATAATCTTAGAACAGGCCAATGTATTTTCTATAGGAATATAACAGCAGCAGCAATAAGCAATTGATCCATCATACCTCACCCTTCCCCGAAGGTTCATTTGTGACATGGACTTGCTCAGGCAAGAGCCTCTGTCATTATATGCCAGAAGTAGAGAAAGATGCTTGCTCGTGACTTGAGGGGCTTTGGGAAACCTTTCCAAACTGTCATTATCCGGTTTGTCACAAAGGTGTCATGAGCCTTTGAATGTGACCCGTTAGTAATCCTCCCACTCAGTGGAGCCAGGGGTGGACAGTTAGGGCAGCCTGCACAGTGATTCAGTCACAGAAGGAGGATTTTTTATTTCAGAAAAGGGCAACCATAATGATCAGGGAGGTGGTAAAGGTAAAGGTAAAGGTACCCCTGCCCGTACGGGCCAGTCTTGACAGACTCTGGGGTTGTGCGCCCATCTCACTTAAGAGGCCAGGGGCCAGCGCTGTCCGGAGACACTTCCGGGTCACGTGGCCAACGTGACATCGCTGCTCTGGCCAGAGCCAGAGCCAGAGCCAGAGCCGCACACGGAAACGCCGTTTACCTTCCCGCTGGTAAGCGGTCCCTATTTATCTACTTGCACCCGGAGGTGCTTTCGAACTGCTAGGTTGGCAGGCGCTGGGACCGAGCAGCGGGAGCGCACCCCGCCGCAGGGATTCGAACCACCGACCTTTCGATCGGCAAGCCCTAGGCGCTGAGGCTTTAACCCACAGCGCCACCTGCGCTGTGGAGGTGGAGCAACTCCTTAAAAGGAAAGGTTGCCATGTTTGGGTTAGAGAAAAGGTGAGAGAGAGTTAACATAATAAAAGCTTATAAATTTGCACATGGGAATAGCAGAGAACCTGCACAAGTGACGCTGACACAAAACCCCACATATATTAAGTAAAATAGAAACCTCGCCACCCACCCCCACTCATCTCTCCCCCCACCACCTCTTTCCCCCTTTTCTTCCTAATGTCTCAACAACTGAAACTGTTCTGTAAAAAATGTTACTTGGGGAAAAGAGAGAGAGAGAGAGAAAGAGAGAGAGAGAGAGACAGTGCATATACTTTTGTAAACCAAGAAAAACTTTAATAAAAATACATAAATAAATAAATAAATAAATAAATAAATAAATAAATAAATTTGCACTTGGCATGGAGCTAGAACAGCATAAAAGTACTTATACATACAATGCATAATTAAAAAATGGCATTTACTCTGGCAGGAGGTGTTGATGGCCACCAACTTGGATGGCTTTAAAGGAAGATTGGACAAATTCATGGAGGACAAGGCTATCAAGGGCTACTAGCCATGATGGCTATACTCTGCCTCCCTAGTCAGAATCAGCAATGCTTCTGAAGACCAGTTGCTGGAAACTGCAGGAGGGAAGAGTGTTCTTGTACTTGGATCCTGATTGCATCTTTCCCACAGACATCTGGCTGGCCAGTGTGGGAACAGGATGCTGGACTAGATGGGCCACTGGCTGATCCAGCCGGCTCTTCTGATGTTCTTATGAGTTGAAAGGGAGCTTTGAAGTCAAGTAATCCAGCTCCCTGCTCAATGCAGGGTGCAGTTGAAGCATCCCTGTCCAGCCTCTGCTGAAAGGCCTTTACCCAAAGCCTCTCTCTCCCTTTCTAAATTGTCAAAAAGGGGGAGGCAAATGCAGAGACACTTCTGTTTAGCACAAGTTGCTTGTCTCTAGCAGCTTCAAAGCAATAGCTTGAGACTTCTGGCTTGGTCCCAAGGTTAATTTACTCAAATGTGCTGACTAGGCTGCATTTGAGTGGGGATAATCTTGGGCATTTTACTGTTGCCTTTGCCGGTTTCTGTTTGGCAGAGTATGCAATTGCATGGCATTGATCTGAAGGACAGTCCTGCAAATAAGTTTCCTGGACTTCAGTAATTAGCCTACACAGATTTCCACTCTGCCTAGCTTAGCCTTTCACATGCCATCCGAAAGAACATAAGGGATTGAGAAGCTTCAGCACCCCCTTTAGAATCACATTCATCAGAAGAAGCCAAGATGGGTGATCCCATTTAAAATTTGTTTGGGTTTCTAATACAGACATCCCTTGTTTGTTCCAAGGTCATTTGGTGCTTTCTTCACACTGAAAGAGGCAGGTCTATGCCATGTTACTGTCAGAGTCCCATGGCATGCTTGAGGGGTTAAAAACAGTTTGAGAGGAGGATACAGAGAGTCCCATTGCAAAGGACCTGTGGACCATGTTGTGGACTTAGGGCTCATCCACACTTACCGCATTTTTCCGTGTATAGCACGCCCCCCTGTATAAGACCTCTATTTTTTGGGACTCCAAATTAAGGAAATGGGGGGAGATTGCCCAGAGTTGTTAAGCTTTGGGGGTGGGGGATTGTCCACAGTTGTTGGGCTTTTTTTGGGGTATGATTGCCGACAATCGCTCACCCAATTGACCGCCGCTCACAATATCCTGGTTGCGGCTGCGACCAAATCACTCATCCCCCCTCTGCACTATCCGTGTATAAGAAGACCCCCAATTTTTATCATTTTTAAATAATAATAAAAATTGTCTTATACACGGAAAACTACAGTACCTTTTGCCCCACTCTTTCCAGACACAGATCCATGTCTGAGCGTGGTGGTGGTGATTGTTGCCCCATAGCTTTCCCCGCACTTTAGTGCCCAATCAGAACAGCTGTCAGTTTGGGTTTTCTGCGGATTGCCATTTGCTCAAATATAGCTTTAAAGAGCAGGTTTCTGTAGATAAAGATCCAGAGGGGGTGGGGGGAAACGGTGCTCATACAGAGTTTTAAAGCGTGGACCATGCCTGGAAACAGCAGAGGAAAGGTTAGTGTGGATAAGTTCTAAGGCTGCAATCCTAACCTGGGAGTAAACCATATTGAATTCAGTAGGACTTACTTATGAATAGACAAAGTTACAATTGTGGGAACCCTGTGAACTCTCCTTGATTTTTCTTGTCTTGCCCCCACCCTCCCATCTTTTAGATACCATTTTTCTCATTTGTTATATGCCACAATTAAGCTTAGAGGAGAGTGCAAAATATGGTCTGAAGCTCAACATCAAAAAAACGAAGATCATGGCTACTGGTCCCATCACCTCCTGGCAAATAGAAGGGGAAGAAATGGAGGCAGTGAGAGATTTTACTTTCTTGGGCTCCATGATCACTGCAGATGGTGACAGCAGCCACGAAATTAAAAGACGCCTGCTTCTTGGGAGAAGGGCAATGACAGGCCTAGACAGCATCTTGAGAAGTAGAGACATCACCTTGCCAACAAAGGTCCGTATAGTTAAAGCTATGGTTTTCCCAGTAGTGATGTATGGAAGTGAGAGCTGGACCATAAAGAAGGCTGATCGCCGAAGAATTGATGCTTTTGAATTATGGTGCTGGAGGAGACTCTTGAGAGTCCCATGGACTGCAAGAAGATCAAACCTCTCCATTCTGAAGGAAATCAGCCCTGAGTGCTCACTGGAAGGACAGATCCTGAAGCTGAGGCTCCAATACTTTGGCCACCTCATGAGAAGAGAAGACTCCCTGGAAAAGACCCTGATGTTAGGAAAGATGGAGGGCACAAGGAGAAGGGGACGACAGAGGATGAGATGGTTGGACAGTGTTTTCGAGGTTACCAGCATGAGTCTGACCAAACTGCGGGAGGCAGTGGAGGACAGGAGTGCCTGGCGTTCTCTGGTCCATGGGGTCACGAAGAGTCGGACACGACTAAACGACTAAACAACAACAACAAAGCTTAGAATCCACCTGTCAGGAATTGGCATCTTAAGCCTAGAGGGTCGTTTCTCTTTCATAAGATTTATCATTGTTCCCAAAAACAAATAGCATAGATCAGGCCTGGGGTGTGTGCCTGAGCACTTTGGTGAACTGGAAGGCCCTCTGTTTGTTTGTTTGTTTGTTTGTTTGTTTGTTTGTTTTATTCTTGACCTAAATCCTTGCAATCTGGCTGGATACAACAATTCAAGTACTGCCTTTTGTGCCCAAACTCTGCAAAAAATGTTACTTAATGGCGTATGGTTGTATGTATGTAATGACTGGATGCAAAGTTGCTTTCCCCCAGGTGCCTGAAATGTGATTCTGGTGGTGTCTAGGAACTTGAAATAGATGGCTTCACGTAACACAACATATAATTAACTTATGGAACATGCTGCCACAAGGTGTGGTGATGGCTGCAGGGTTAGATGGCTTTAAAGCGGATTAGGTAAATGTGTGGAGGACGAGTTTATAAATGGGTGTTAACTACGACTGGTAAGTTAAACCAGAGGCGTTATGCCTGGGCTTCTCAGAAGCGTCTGTTGAAAACTGGCAGGCTACTGGGTGATGGGCCCTTGGTCTGATCTAGCACCGCTCTTTTTAGTTCATATCTTTCCACTGATCTAAATCTTGTAGAGAATAGGGACTTAATCCTTACCATGTCTTCTGCTAATATACTCATCTTCAAAATCTTTATGTATTTATGTTCTTAGAGCTATTCAAAGCAGTTTCTGAAAGGGATCACAGGAAGTTGCATCAAAGCCGAGGCCTAATTTTCAAACACAGAAGATGTAGCAGTAAACCTGTTTCTGGACTGTACCATTTCGGAATGCAAGTAGCACCTCACTTGACTGAACGTTCCTCCATTGCAAAGATAATCTTGCATTTACTGTTTATTTAAAACATACATCAGGGAAAAAGCTAGACTAAACCCAGAGTGGTTTTAGCAACCCAGTCAGATGGTAGGGGTCATCATCATCAACATCATCTAGTTTTCTTCCCAGAGGGAACTCTCCCCCCCCTCGCAGTGAAGCACATTCAGTCATGTAATTTCCCCCACCTGCAATCTGAAATGGTATCGTTCAGAAACCAGTTTACTACCTCAACTTCTGTTCATGAGTACCAGCATTGCCTCATAGGGATGAGCTGTGAATAAACCATGCTTTCTTATCTCTATTCAGCGCTCCGATCCGAGGTTACTGTCACAGTTTTTCTATGCCGATGAGCGAGTGACCCAAGTGGTGACAGAGATCAACTGTCTGGATGTAGAGACAGATCCTCAGCAATACCTGGTTCTATTAAATCAGCTGCACCTTAGTCAGGTAAGGCATTCTCTTTTAGGGCCAAACTAGACATGATGATCAAAAGGGGAGGGAGGGTGGCACTTCAAAGCACAGTATTGATAGGTGGCAGTAGCTGACACACAGACAGACAGACAGACACATTTCTAGCTGTTTGCTTGGGGAAACTCCATGACCAAAAGCAACCTTGGCTGGGGGGGAAGCCCAGCACACAACTCAAAATAAGAGATTTCCAATGGGGAAGTGTGGTGAGGGATTTTGCTTCCCCTTCCTACTCATCATCTCACTTTAAATGCACATATACTCCAATTAGGAGATGGCAAGACGCACATTGGTCTCATTACACCCTCCTTTGGAGATTCTTTCCAAAGTACATGGTCTACAGTCCCTGGCTGCTTCAGTGGAGCAGTACACACGGCATGCCTCTGACTGGCAAGGATCAAGATGGAGATTATACACAGCAATCTTCCAGAGTGTAGTGCTCCCTCTGTGCTTGTGTGCATTTGGGGTTGGCTATTGTTGTTGTTTTTAAAAGGAAAATGATTTCCTCCTCCTATTTTAAGAGTAAATTTCCTGTGGCAGGAAAAAAAATGTGGGACACTCTTGGAATATGGAGCAGCTGCAGTCTGAGGTCCCCCTCTCCCCCAATTTTCACCTCTTCCGATCAACACAGAATACAGAACAGTATGTTTTCTCTTGCTAAATCCTCACCGCTGAGTTCCATTTCTGGCTGAGATGTTTGGCAATGGAAATGCCAAAATCTACCCTGGCCCATCAGTAATTTTCTGGGAAGCCCTGGCTTCCTGCCTTATCAACTCATCTGGTGTCTCCAGAATGTCCTTGTGTTGATGGTAACAACCACTCTACCCATTCTCCTAGACCGAACTGCTGTCCATCATAGAGCGAATTATGGATGAGTGTATCCCCAAGGAGCGTCATGGCCGCGACTATGTCATCAAATTCCCCGAAGACCTCCTCGTGGACAATCTCCGGAACCACATGCTGTTTGCTGCTGAGGTGAGCCATGCGGGAGGGATTTCATTCAATCATTGAGCTGTAGAGTTGGACGGCGTCATGGGGGCCATCTAGTCCAGCCCTGTGCAATGCAGGAATCCAGCCCCTAGCCATCCTTGGGTGGGCTCAAACCACCAAACCTCTGGTTAACAGCTGCACCCACTGTGCCACCTGATTTGGTGGACTAGAACATTCAACCTCTCTTTGTATGTTCTGTTCTTGAGTACAGCTCCATTTTAGGCTACAAACATGAACAGCTGGAATAGGGGAAATTCCTAACACCTGGTGCATCTAGTGTCATCATATTCTCCTTTTCCTCTTTCATTGCTCACAGCCTGGATTCCTTTAGCTGTGATTTCTCTGGCTGTAGATGATTGCTTTGCGCTCGGGAATTTTGCTTGCTTCATTGGGATGTAATATGGTTCCATTCCTGGAGTTAGGTTTTGGCAGTTGCTGGGGGGCTCATCCCAGCCCTGAAATAGCTTGTGTGATATGGCGGAAGAGGCAGTCAAAGGACACAGAGTGTTCCTGAGCTGTCACTATTCCTTCCAGTGTGGTGTAGTGGTTAAGAGTGGTAGACTCGTAATCTGGGGAACCGGGTTCGCATCTCCACTACTCCACCTGCAGCTGCTGGGTGACCTTGGGCCAGTCACACTTCTCTGAAGTCTCTCAGCCTCACTCACCTCACAGAGTGTTTGTTGTGGGGGAGGAAGGGAAAGGAGAATGTTAGCCGCTTTGAGACTCCTACGGGTAGCGATAAAGCAGGATATCAAATCCAAATTCAAACTCTTCTTCCCTCCAGTGTTTGATGGCACGCACCTACATTGATGTGGACGAGGCAGATGGGATACGGCTGCGACCTCTGGCCAAGGATCTGCTGTGCAGCTTGGAGTTGGTGCGGACGGTACTCCGGGAACAAAGCCTGAACCAACCTGGACCCTATTCAGAGCCTATCCGCAGGGCATTGATTCGTTTTGATATGCTCTTTGCTGAGTTTGAGCTGAGGTGGGTTCTGAGCAGACCTGCTTCTCAGAGGCATCTGATTGGCAGCTGTATAACTAGATAGGTCTCCAGGCTGATCCAGTAGGGTTCTTACATTCTGACTATTTTTCTCTTTATAACTAATATTTATATACCACTCTATCATGCAAAGGTTCAAGGCAGTGTACAATAATATTGATACATAAGAAAAACTCATTAAAAAATTAAAATCGGAGAGCATCAACTGACTGTCATGGAAATATGTATTCTGAATTGTCTGCATAAGCCTGGTGGAATAAAAGAGTTTTCAGCAGGCATTTAAAGGTTGAAACAGAAGGTGCTGGCAGATCATTCCACAGGAATTGGCAGATCGCACTAAAGTCTCTCTTTTGTGTTGATGTCAAATGTGTGTCACCAACGTGGGGGAACAACCAGCAATACTCCTGCAGGTGATCTCAGTGATCAAGTTGGGATATAAGGTTTTAGGTGGTCCCAAATGTGCCCTGGACCTAAGTTGTTTGGGGCTTTGTGAGTTATCAAAAGGACCTTAAGCTTGTTTCAATAGTAGATGGGCAGCCATTGCAGATATTTCAACAGTGGTGTTCATGTTCTGTGTACATGTTTCGCTTTAAGGAATTGGGCATGTCCATAGGCTGACCTTTTTAGGCAATGCAGTGGATTAAGCTAAGGAGCAGAAAGTGGTTCAATGTGGACAGAAGAGGAGGGAACTTCTAACAGCTGCTTTTTAAATATGAAAATGAAAAGATGCTAAAAAACAACCTGGCCAGAACCAATAAAAGTAGTGACTGGCCAGCAAGGAGAATCTCTGGAAAGGACCACTGCTGCCTTCTGAAGTTTATGCTGCCAAAGTGTGAGTTTCAAAGGGAGACCAGAAAATTAGGGCTATGTCTTGGTCTTGTATGCAAGGTAGGTGCTGAGAGTGGTGGCTAAGCTGGGTTTCAAAGCTTGTTTCTCTTTTCCAGTTACGTGTCATCTTTAGTCTCAGTGAAGTCGCCCGAAGAAATCTATAGGCAGCAGGAGATTGTTGTGCTCTTCTGTGAAACTGTGGCTAGGTGAGGATTTTGCGCTCTGTGGCTTGGAAAGATCCTTGGGCAAGCACTATCTACCTCTCCAATAGAATGAACATTCATCTTATTTTATTGTTTTTATTTTATTTGTTTAGATGTATTTATAAACGGCTTTATGTTTTTTATATTTCTTGGAAACATACAACATAAAATATAAACAGTATCATTTTTTAAAAATACAATCATTTTCCAGAACCAACAAAGCAGTAGAATAAAAACATGTTTTTAAAAAAATCAAGAGATTAAAGCATAATAAGCAGGGTCTTGTTTTATGGATCAGAGAAAACCTGGGCACAAAGATGGGTCTTTACAAAACCTTATGACGCAGACCAGCCAATGCTCCTTTTTGATGTGGGAAGCTTGGCTCAAGTGAGGTCTAGGATAATTATCTATTTGGACTAGGGATTTTGACTTTCTGCCCACGCCTTCCTTCCTCATTTCCTTCCCCTTCTCTCCCTCGCTCATCTAGAGCTCTGAAACTTGGCTACTTGACTCAGGAGACGATTGATGGGTATGAACCGCAGCTGATGTTCACCATTCCCCGCCTGGCCATTATCAGGTATGTGGTTTTACCTGTCATCTTTTGGTTGAGTATGGAGCCCGGTAGCTCGATAAACTCGAGACATGTGGAATGTTCAATCTGGCAATTATAGCTGTCAAAGCTGGCAAGACAGGTGTGCATTTTTAAGAGAAGAAACTGGGGCAAGTCACATTTGTCTAAACGGAGGTCTTTCATTTTACTTCTTCCTTCACGGTACATAAATCAGCTACACATCTATAAGTTCCTCGGCGCTTGCCAATCTTCTGGGCAGCAGGAAGGTGTGCAATGGCATCTTGGCAATCTAAACATGTTCCTCTCCCCATCTCTCATGTGTATCTGCGTGGTGGTGGGGAGGATGTGACGTATCACCAAATGAGTCCCAGAGGCCCCCAAAAGTTTCCCACCACTGCTCTGGCTCATGCAGTTGGGAAGATTTAAAACTTTCGGACTGTCCCTCTCTCCAAATGGCCATCCTCCCTGCCTATTCTCGGTGTGTGTGACTACTTTATAGGTGGGATGACTTTCCCAAAGCCAGCTGTTGCTCCTTTAGATCCTGATTGGGGCAGCTACTGCCTGAGGTACCATCACACAGTTATTTGCAAGTGGCCCATCCGTTAACTAACCAAAGAAGTAATTTAAAGTTAAGGAAATTTTGCACTCTTGGAAAAGAAATTTAAAAAGGAAACTTGGACAAGGTTTACTACAGTGTCACAGCTTTCATTTTGAGAATTCTCTGCCCAAACGATATGACGAAAGAGCAATTCCCATTAATCTTTACCCATTATTATTTTGAAAGTTCTCGCATTTTGGGGAAAACCCCCCACCTCCAATAATAATTAATGTATTAGGAAAAACATACATAGCAGCAGTAGAACAGGAAATCCAATCCTCCCTGTGTGTTTTGCTTTATTTCTTTGCCCCGTACACAGTGGTCTTCTGATCTACCCAGATGGACCCCTCAATTTGGAGCGGAGGCCTGAGGAGATATCCAGAGTCTTTAGCCCCTTTTACGTCTTGCTTCGAAAAATCAGGTGAGTGTCTATAAAAGCAGCTGTTGCACAGGAACTCAACTGGAACTTCACCAGGTTAAGAAGAGTCTGGGTCTTTGTGGAGGGGTTTGTGTTAACAACCCAAGCTACATGTTCAGCAAAATCACCTGACTGTGGTGCTTTAGTGCAGTCACGGGAAGGGCTAATATAGCTCATTTGAAAAATGCAATCCCTGCCTCCCTGCAGTCTGAAGCTGCACAATCCAATAAATATTCTACCCCATAACTTTGCTGATGTTTGATCTACCCTCAGTTAAATGGAAATTATTGCATAAATGTTAGTGGTGTCGTTCTCCTGTAATCAAACATACAGTTAACAGAGGATGAAGCAAGATGTTCTGGATACATGATCAGAGTTTGTGTGCGTGCTGGGGGAGAGATGCAGCAGCAGGTTGCCTCATCAGGGGATACAAATTATATGCATTTGCACATGGTGTGTGGGGCATGAGCTCCTTTTTGCGAGCTTGGTTTCCACATTGCACTGAAGCCCTACCATAACGAGAGTAGATCTGACCTTCCTTCCAGGGTACTACGTGAGAGCTGGGTTATCCAGTCTGTTCTTTTAGGGCAATTTCAGTGTCTTGTTTTCCTAGATGCCTCCTTTATGAGCCTTCTCCCTTATAGGGATTTGCTGCGTGTGTTGTCCAAGGAAGAACTTTACATGTTGGAGAAGCGTGTACTGAATGAGAGCACTACAGATTCACAGCCCTTCAAGGATATAGATTCTCCTGACTTCCGAGGCGCTGCGACACCACGGGTCTCGGCTGTCCCAAGGTATGACCAAGAACCACTTCTCTTCACCCACCCGCCCTCAGCCCAAAATGTTGGAATCTGAGATTGTATGCTGATTTCATTGGGCCCATTGTCCGTGTGGAAAAGATTAATTGCTCTGTTCCGCTTTACTGCACACCAGATCACGATTGTGCACCACCACCCTGGATCACAATTTAGGTGTGGTGTGGGGAGACTGATATAATGACAATATATCAGAGCCAGTGTGGTGTAGTGGTTAAGAGCGGTAGTCTCGTAATCTGGGGAACCGGGTTCGCTTCCCCGCTCCTCCACCTGCAGCTGCTGGGTGACCTTGGGCCAGTCACACTTCTTTGAAGTCTCTCAGCCCCACTCACCTCACAGAGTGTTTGTTGTGGGGGAGGAAGGGAAAGGAGAATGTTAGCCGCTTTGAGACTCCTTAAAGGGAGTGTAAGGCGGGATATCAAATCCAAACTCTTCTTCCTCTTCTTCTATTGTAGCTTTTCTGCCGAGTAAAAATAAAGTTGGATTTCTGGGGGGTTTTTTTAAGTTCTGGGGGACATAAAGCTAAACAGGGAAAGCATAAGAAGGGTTTGTTTTGTTGACAGTGTCATGTAGGTGCTCTGTAAAAGTGAGCAAACAAGGCCATGGCTCTTCCACAGTAAATCCTTAATGTGAAAGCCACTAAAAGTGTTATCCATGACAGCATCAAGACCATGGAAAAGGTTCATCAGTACTTCTGCAGGAATCAGGAGCACTTGTAGCTTTTGAGCAGTGTGGACTACATGAGAGGTAAAGGAGTAATCGAAACTTTGCAGCTAGGTGGCAGTACAGTCGTACCTTGGTTCTCGAATGCCTTATGACTCGATTATTTTGGCTACCGAAGGCTGCAAACCTGGAAATAAGTGTTTGAGAACGTTTTTTGGAAGCCGAACATCTGACGCAGCTTCTGATTGAGTGCAGGAAGCTCCTGCAGCCAATCAGAAGCTGTGCCTTGGTTTTCAAATGTTTTTGGAGAGAACCAAGGTAGTTGACAAACCCTGTCAGAGCACTACCTCTTTCAGCGTTTGAGGAGTCAGTGGCTCTTGTCTCTTGGAAATGGAAAGAAGAGGTGCATAAATCTTAGCTGACCCAAAGCTCATGTGGGAACATTTACTGTATATATTGCTTACCCTTTCCTTGGCATTTGCTTGCCTGGCATTCATATATTTAGGGCAGATGATGCCTTTGGGTTGTTGCTGTTTTTTGGGGGGTGGAGAAGGGAGAACTTTGAAAGAACTGGAGTGCAGAAGGTGAGAGAGTAACCCCTTAATACCCATTCTAATGCTGCTTGTTTAACAGGCAACGTGGTCAGGGGTCTAGTAGCACCAAGGCAGGAGTGAACACACAAGCTCCGCAGACGGCTCGTTGGGCAGAACTGCGAGCCCGTTATACCACTACAGAGGACATGATCCATACACTGTTTGTCTGCATCTCTGGTGAGTACCCTGTTTTTGCTGGATAAGGGAGGTCTTCATCATCCAATATCCCATAATGCAACTGGGGCATTGGCTGGCAGGTGTATGGTTGGCAGCAGAAAGGAAGTTTTTAAAAATAAATAAATAAGCAGACGAACCTCTGTAGATTCCCTGATTTGGACAAACTGGACAAGTGAACAGGTGTTCCTTATGTTTGGAATGTATTCCTACCACTCCTGACCATTCCTGCTGGTCAAGATTTTGGAAAGGAACAGATATGTCCAAGTGGAAGGATGGCGTACCTGATCATACCTCCAAACAAGCTTCTTGTTGCCCTGTTGGGGAAGAGATCCTGGCAGGAAGCAATTGGTTTTCTAGAATTAAATAAGCTTTTAGGGGAGCAGGGCTAGAGATAAAATTCCCCACCAATACTGCTTATGCTACATGCAAAAGTCTCATTAAAGCATCCATTCAAAAATCCACAACTGACAAGAGACTGTTTGCTTTCCCTGCACAGCTTCTCTTCAACACTCCCCCTTTAACATGCCCACATTGCCTTGGAAGCCAACAGTGGAGGCTCATACTCCCATCTGTTCTGAACAGAGGAGAGGTGCAAAGATCTTCTCTGCCCGAGCAGTAGCTCATGTTAAGTGCCTTCCTCCTGTGACACTGATAGGATGGCTGATGGAGGGGCTTGCCCACACCACTTTGAACTCCCGCCTCTCCTTATCTTTTAGCTGTGACAGCTATTTTGCGGCATACCCCTCCGCTCACAACAGCCATTTTGTGACCACTGCTCATGGCAGAATTCTCAAAATTCCAAATGTACTGCCTAGCACACAAAAGGTTGGCGACTCCTTAGTTAAGCATCACAGTGACTACAAGCTGTAATATCCCGATCTGGATATGATGGCAAGTTAAAACAAGTTGTTCCACATGCCATTAAAAATAGCTCAGATGATGGCAGCTATTGTCTTATTACATGATTAGGGAATAGGATCCATTTTAATAAAATATATATTCATTGGGGCAAGTACTTAAATTTTGCATGACTCAGCTGAAAGTGCTTCACACACATTAGCTAAGAAGCACAAGAATTTGCCTGTAAAGCAGGCAAGTATTGCCCCCATGTTGCCTAAGGATTTTGAACTGTAGGTTTTGGTTCAGCTCAGATACTGTATGAACTCTCTTGCCTAGCCTTAATCCTGAAGGTTTAGCACCTAAATTGAGAATTAGTCTCTTCAGCAGGAAAGAGTAGTGAAAAAATAGTATCCTGTTGGTTCAGAATTGAGGTGGAAAGAATTGCTTGGTTAGAAGCTGTTGACTACTGTTTCCCACTATGGAAGGACTTTTGTGTTAGTTGGCTAAAATCTACATGTTTATCTCTTGCCCTTGTGTCATTGTGCAATGGATATTACTCAAATTGCTGTGTTGTGTTTGGGTAGGAGTGGCAGACCAGCTCCAAACCAACTTTGCAAGTGATCTGCGTGCCATCCTGAAGACTGTATTTAAAATTGTGACATCCCGGGCAGAGGAACAGGAGGTGACAGACACTGGCCGTGAGTGACACTCCTTGACTCGTGCATGGTTTCATAGCATTTCCTTAGTGCTTGCATGTGCAGAAGCTAGATATGGCATGCACATATAATGCTGCTCCACTAAAAGTGCTGGGCAGTCATGTTAGTGACACATACTGAGTCATTTATACTGTCATGCAGCCTTCCCCAACCTAAGGTCTTCCAAATTAGTATGACTAATGGTCACAGATGGGAATTGTATTCCAAAACTTATTGGACCAGCAGGCACCAGATTGGGGCTGTCTGTTTGTAATACTTAAATCAATCCTACTTAAATTTCAAGGACTCTGGGCTGTTTCATTGTTTTCTATTTATTTATCTCAACATATATATCTTATCTCTCTCTGCTAAAATCAGACTTGATGTGGCTTACAAAAAAAAAATCACAGAATTCACAAACAAAATAAAAGCAAAATAATAACAGCAGCAAAAACTGCGTAGTGGAAACCATATCAGCAACCACAAAGAAAAAACTTCATCAGAGGCCGCACTGGGGGGAAAGCCTACCATAAGCAATTTGTTGCTGTTTAGTCATTTGTTGTTTAGTCATTTAGTCGTTGTTTAGTAGTTAGTCCAACTCTTTGTGACCCCATGGACCAGAGCACGGCAGGCACTCCTGTCTTCCACTGCCTCCTGCAGTTTGGTCAGACTCATGTTTGTGGCTTCGAGAACACTGTCCAACCATCTCGTCCCAGTGGCGTAGCGTGGGGGGTGCAGGGGGGGCCAGCCGCACCGGGCGCAACATTTGGGGGGGCGCGCTCGCACTTGCAGCTCTCTGCCCCTACCTGGCTCACTCACTCTCTCTCACTGCAGTGCTGGCTGTGCGAATCTGATCCGAGCTGCCGGGTCGCCGCCCACTGTGGAGGGGGAGGGTGCCAGGCGTGCATTGCGTTGCGGAGCGGAGAGAGAGCAAGGGAGGGACTATCTGGGGGAGGGACAGTGCAGCGGCCGCCCAGCGCAGCGCTGAGCGCAGGAGAGAACCGCATCCGACCAGCCCAGGCAGCAGCAAGAAGAAGCTGGCAGCGGCAGCAGGTTAGGGGTTAGGGGCGCAAATTACTTGCCTTGCCCCGGGCGCTGACAACCCACGCTACGCCGCTGTCTCATCCTCTGTCGTCCCCTTCTCCTTGTGCCCTCAATCTTTCCCAACATCAGGGTCTTTTCCAGGGAGTCTTCTCTTCTCATGAGGTGGCCAAAGTATTGGAGCCTCAGCTTCACGATCTGTCCTTCCAGTGAGCACTCAGGGCTGATTTCCTTAAGAATGGATGTGTTTCATCTTCTTGCAGTCCATGGGACTCTCAAGTCTCCTCCAGCACCATAATTCAAAAGCATCAATTCTTCGGCGATCAGCCTTCTTTATGGTCCAGCTCTCACTTCCATACATCACTACTGGGAGAACCATGGCTTTAACTATACGGACCTTTGTTGGCAAGGTGATGTCTCTGCTTTTTAAGATGCTGTCTAGGTTTGCCATCGCCTTTCTCCCAAGGAGCAGGTGTCTTTTAATTTCGTGACTGCTGTCACCATCTGCAGTGATCATGGAGCCCAAGAAAGTAAAATCTCTCACTGCCTCCATTTCTTCCCCTTCTATTTGCCAGGAGGTGATGGGCCCAGTGGCCATGATCTTCGTTTTTTTGATGTTGAGCTTCAGACCATATTTTGTGCTCTCCTCTTTCACCCTCATTAAAAGGTTCTTTAATTCCTCTTCACTTTCTGCCATCAAGGTTGTATCATCTACATATCTGAGGTTGTTAATATTTCTTCCGGCGATCTTAATTCCGGCTTGGGATTCATCCAGCCCAGCCTTTTGCATGATGAATTCTGCATATAAGTTAAATATGCAGGGTTTGTGGGCAAAGAGGCGACCAAATGAATGTCTGTTGAGAAGTAATTTCATTTTCGGCACCACAACTGAAAACAATATCTTATCTTGTGCTAATTACTTCAGTTGGCTAATGGACCTCAGAATGAGAGCAGGGCTCCTTTAGCTACATGTTGGTACTGTGTGATAGTCCCTGGAACTGAGTTTGTTAATGACACCCTTGCTCTAAGCCCAATAAAACATTCTCTTTGCTCAAAGGATTGCTGCTAATTGCAGCGTGACTTTGCTCAATCCAGGTTCCTGCCCCTTCGTCTTTCAGTTGTGCATTAGACCAGCGAGCATGGGGATGCATATTGAGGTGAAGAACATGGAGTACTTTTTAGTTCTTCATATAAGCATAGAAAACACACACTCCAAGCACCACATTGTGGCTGGTGCTTAGGCATCATCATCCCTCTTTCTCCCTCCCCACTTTAAAACAAAGTTGGGTATGTCTGATTATGTGTAACATGTAGTTGGACCCCTTTTTTAAAGATAATGAATGGAACATTTATGGGAACATACAGCTGAGGTGTCTATGCCAGTTGTATCTTTGCCCTGGCATAGATGCCTTTTCCCTTGAGCAGTAGCAACTTGCATGCTTATAGCTTTTCTTTTTTTCCTTTTCAGAGGTGGAGGTCCATGTGCTACCAACAGCTTCTCACCTGGCAGACTGTGCTCTCTGCTCCAGAAGCCGGGGAGGCACTGGGAGAGAAGGTGAGAGCCCAAAATGTGAAATAGGCCTCTTCCTGAGCATCTCTATTGTCCCGGGGAATTTGGTCTGAGCTTCTCTCTCTCACTCTGCCAAGCCTTCAAGAAAGGTTGATCCCATGTTGAAGGATCTCCTATGCACAGGCAGGGACCCTGGGCTGGCCTTGCTGACAAAAGGAATTTTGCTCTTTGGTTTGCAGTAAGCAAAAGATCCTGTACAGTCCCCCTCTTGCCTTACATTTTAGGGGCTGTGTTGTCCAAACTGTGCCCCACTCTAGAGCCCCATGGCTTTTCCTGAGGCTTTGTGCCTGGGCAGATGACTTGCGACTCCTCGTGAACTACTTTCTGCTTTGTCACTGAATAAACATATATCTCTCTGTAATCGGAGTTCTCTTAACACATTTTAGCTGGGGGAAGTTTTATGGCTCTGGCGGACTTTAGAAGACATGTGGCCATGTCCCCAACTGCCCTTCTGTTCTTTTCCAGATGCCTTAGCACCACCAGACTGGGTGCCAGACAGCACTTGCAGCCACTGCATGGCTTGCCGTGTGCCTTTCACCTTTCTTCGCAGACGGCACCACTGCCGAAGTTGTGGCAAGGTAGGCGATGGGGCTAAATAAGGACCTCCTAGGACTTTCATTCTAGTGGAAGCAGCAGCAGCTGCAAAAGCACCAGGCAGACCATGCCTGTGAACACTTTAACTATAGCATATCTTGTCACGGGCCAGGGCTTGGGCTTGATGTCCATATCTTTTGGGCTGCAACCTCATAAGCCCCAGCCAGCATGGCCCAGTGGTCAGGAATGAGGGAAGTTGTAGTTCAAAGCATATAGGGGGTCCCTGGTTGGGCAAGACTGGCTTACATGCTCCCCTGGAAAGATGTCTTTAAAAAAATATTGTGAGTATGAGTAAAGGTTGTGCCTGAAAGGATGGCCTCTCCAGATGGGAGGGATGGGGAGAGGTTGCAATAATTGAACTAGCTTGCAATCTAATTCCCTGTTGGGACCTCTACTGGGTCAGTCATGTTTTTTATTGTTTCTTGGCCAAAGGATTAGGGCAACCGCATCTCTTTCATGTGAAGTGGGGCTTGCAGTACCACATGGCCCTCGGCTCTATTTGATGCACAATCTTATTTCCTCCCCAGATCTTCTGCTCTCACTGCTCGTCACACTTGGCACCTCTGCCCCACTTCAAGCAGCTGAAGCCAGTCCGCATTTGTACACACTGCTACACCACCCATTTGCCTTCCACTAGCAAAAATACCAGTTGATTGGAGCTGCCTCAAACACCTTCTGTGCCTGTGGAAACACCAAAGACTTTGGAAGTGGCAACAGCCTGTACTGTCAGCAAAGGACTGTGGGAACAACCACACTTGTCTTATTAGGATGCTCCTGGGAACTTTCCAAAGGCCTTGGTGGTCAGGGCAAGAGATGGGAATGCCAGGCTTTAATAGCTGGGGATTGAATCTTTGCTGTTTAATATAAATAACTCCCAGTGGGATTCCTTGGGCTGGAGCTAGAGCTTGCTGTAGAAGATGTTTCAGCAAGCTCTTGTAAATGACAGTAAAAGCATCTCCCCCCCCCCCATTACTCTTTCCTTAGAGTAAATTGTGGCCTATGGAGGGATTGCCTGGTGCTGGTTGCCTGGCTTTTGGGACAGCCCCATGATAGTCATCAGTCCTGTGGATTTATTTTTGACAAATCTCTGAGGTTGCATTACTAGATTTGGGTGTATGTGCAATAAGGGCTTTATGGAGCCTTTCACTGGAACTGAAAGGCAGGATCTCTAGTCCAGCAGCAACCTTGTGGAGGATAGCCATGACATTTTGCCCACCAGCTTCTGATACAGCTAAGGGCTTCAACAATCTTCATATGCAATGTATTTTCTTGTAAAACTCTCCTGCCACACTGTTGTGTGGACGACGCTTTTGAAGCTTCTCCAGGAGATTTATAGCTCCTTTTTGAAACCAGGCAGAGCTGGTTCTTCTCCTGAATACTTGAATAAATGCTATCTGTTACTGTTGCCAATTTGTCTTCTCTGGGCTAAAAAATAAACACTTTTGCTGAATTTAGCTGCTGGATATTGAGAGGCAGAATCTGCTGCTACACTTCTTCCCCCAGGAAAATGCAAATACAAACTCTAAACCTTCCTGCTGTGTGTGTGTGTGTGTAGTTTTCCCCCCTCCTTCAGCTCACACTCCGGCCATCCCCACTCCTCTCTGTGCACGTTTGATGAGCTACATCACCTGCCTTCCAGCATCAGATAACCTTTTTGATATACAGTCATACATTGGGTTAAATATGCTTCAGGTTGAGCATTTTCAGGTTATGCTCCGCAGCGACCCGGAAGTAACGGAACACGTTACTTCCAGGTTTCGCTGCTCGCGCATGTGCAGACGCTCAAAATAATGTCACACACATGCGCAGACGCAGTGACCCGCGCACGCGCAGACACAGGTTGCATTCGCTTCAGGATGCAATTGGGGCTCTGAACGGATCCCGTTCGCATCCAGAGGTACCACCGTAAATGGAATGGTAGGTTACATTGACAGTGTGTACAGGGATTCATTTGTTCATTCAACCTTTCACATGGGTGTTCACCTTGAGCAATTAATGCTGCCAACACTTTGGTTGTAATTCCGCCTCTACCAAACACCTTGATTTTCATCCCAGAAACCCACTGCAGTGCTTTTAGCTGGTACCAATGATAGGCCCCGAATGAGTGCAAGAAGGAATTTAAAAGTTCTGATTAATGGCGGGGGGAGGAGGGAGGTCTGAAAAGCAGCCATGTACGTATGTGGGTGGAGGGTGATTTGTACATTTAGGAACTTAGCAAGTTTTCCTAGTTTACCTTTAAAGGACGAACTTGTGAAATCTGCTATGATAAAATGGGCACAAGATGTGGGACACAACATTATTCTGGCTGACTGGGAACAGTTATGGACCACAGGTATGAAGTTTACGGCATGTAATGCCTTAAGAGAGAATATTATGAAAATGATATACAGGTGATACATGACACCAGTCAAGCTTGCAAAAATATATCATTTGCCTGATAATATATGTTGGAAATGTAAAGAAACTGAAGGTACATTCTTTCACCTTTGGTGGACGTGCCCAAGGATTAAGGCTTTCTGGGAGATGATCTATAATGAAATGAAAAAGGTATTTAAATATACCTTCCTGAAGAAACCAGAGGCCTTTCTCCTGGGCATGGTCGGCCAATTGGTGTTAAAGAAGGATAGAACTTTTTTTATGTATGCCACAACAGCAGCAAGAATACTCATCGCAAAGTATTGGAAGACACAAGATCTACCCACCCGGGAAGAATGGCAGATGAAGGTGATGTACATGGAGCTGGCGGAAATGACTGGAAGAATCCGAGACCAGGGAGAAGAGTCGGTAGAAGAAGATTGGAAGAAATTTAAAGACTATTTACAAAAATATTGTAAAATTAAGGAATCTTAGAAGGATGTTGGAATGAAGTTATGTGGTTTTAGCAGTAATGTTATAAAAGAGTATTTAAAGATGGATTGTTAACAGGTGAGAATGTAAAGTTATATTAAGATAAATTATTAAGATAAAAGCAAAAATGGAAAGGATTTGCTGAAATAACTAATTGAACTAGAATACAAAAAAGGGAGATGCGAGGAGGTCAGGGAAACAAGTAAATGAAAGTCAAGGCATGGAAAGGTTGATTTGTTTTTAATTGTTTTTACTTTTTGTATTTTTTGCTTCTTTTTTGTTTTGTTTTTCTTCTTTTATTCTTGTAACTTTTTTGAAACTTTAATAAATATTATTCAAAAAAATAAAGAGACACTGACCCCCTTCACTCTCACCATCTTGGTTGTCAGGATAAACTTAAGATGCCAGTGCTTCCCTCTATCCTTCATATGACCATCTCCCCAGCTGCATTTGGAGTGGTGACTATTCTAAAAGCATAACCAGCTCCACTTGTAAGATTTATTATGAATTTTCATTATAATACAACTGCCAGCTTCCTCTCACATTTGCTTTAGAAGCTAGTGTAGGAACAGGGCTGACAACAGCATCCATCAATGAGGGTGAGGGCAGCAGGGGATATTAGGCCTTGGCATAACTTAAGGTATATGGTAGGCCTACAGTTCTGTACACATCTGCCTAGGAATAAGCCCTTTTGAACTTGGCAGGGCTTACTTGCGGCCGGCACCAATAGGATTACAGGCCTCCTGTTTTACTCTGCAAAATAGCAGAGGATATAATTGTGTTTCCATTTCTGCTTTTCCATTACTTCCGTGTTTCCCTGCAGCTACCCATGAATCAACCCCACCATGTCAGTTGTGTTAATATTTTTGCAGCAAAGACCTGGGAGGCTGCCAGAATATATTGGCCCCCTCTTCCATAGAAAAACCTTAAAATAGCGTTGGTAGATCTTTGGGCATTTGCAATAGTATTATTAACCTGATAATGTCACGAGCCCTTTTCCTGGAAGGTTATACCCAGGTATTTAAAAGATGATACCTGTTCAATATGTCGATTGTCAATTCTCCATTTGTGTCTCATTCTTTTTTTAGAGAACACCATAACTTTGGATTTGCTATAGTTAATTGTTCGGCATTACAATAAACTGAGAGATCTTAGAAGTTTTCTTAGGCCTACACAGGAGAAGGAAATTAGAACTGTGTCATCTGCATATAAGAGAACCGGTAGGGTGTAGTAGCCAATTTATGGGGGTGGGCATTTTCTTTCTCCATGTTTCCTACTAAGGAGTTAATATAGAAGTTGAATAAAGTAGGCGCAAGGACGCAGCCTTGTTTAACACCATGGTAAGGTTTGGATTTCCTTGGATAAATGGCCCTGTCGGTCACACCTAACCCAGACCCGAGTGTTTTCGTATAAACTGTGGATGAGACACAGTAGATGTCTGTTTATGTTTGAGGCGCTTCCCCACAGTGTTTGTTAAAATTATAACTGTGTGGATGTGGTGAAGTGTATACATTCACATGCCCAACTCTATAAGGAAAATATGAGTACCTTATGTGACTGGAAATCAGTCAGGGTATGCATGTTACACACACACACACACACACACACACACTTACTTTAAATTATGCATGTTCATGTAAACTATTGTATTAAATAACAGCAGTATGTGACAGATTAACTTTGTTTTCCCTATGAGAAATTATCTTGTTGCACTATAATAGTGAGCCCAGGTTACTTCTTTCACAGGGCACTCTTCTTACCCTCCCCAACCACATGAGTTGTGGTGACAAGAGGAGGCCTTAAATTCTCTTGCACCTTTCCCATGCATACATATAGGAAGCTGCCCCAAGGTAGGGCACTGGATGGGCCATCTGCCTCAGTGTTGCCCACTGACTGGCAGCTACTCCATAGCTGTCAACCTTCCCTTTTTTTTGAGGGAAATTCCCTTATTTCAGCGCCGTTTCTCGCTGCTATCCCGGATTGTTAGATATCCCGTAGACTGTCTCCGGGACAGGTGAGGCTGCTGATCCCTTATTTTCAAATCCGAAAGTTGACAGCTATGACCTACTCTCTGCAACGGGTCAGACAAGGGGTCTTTGCTAGTTCTACCTGGAGATTGCGCCTGAGACCTTCTGCATGCAAAGCACCTGCTCTACTACTGAGCGACACGTGAAGCGAGGGGTTCTAGTCTAAATTGTCGACAGTACCTACGAACGAAGGAACTACTCTGAATTCTGAGGTGTTAGAAGCCTGACCTCCTCCTAGAAACCTTATTTTAAAAAATCCCTCACGTCAATATACAGTACTCTCGCTGGCGAGCGCTGGCCCCGCCTCCAATTCAAATTTGAAGCCCCGTCCTTTTCCCGCCCGAATTTGTTTTGAAACTGCAATGACGTAGCCACGCCTGGTCAAGCCTTTCAGCCAATGAGAGCGCTAGTTCCCCAGGCCACGTCTGCGCAGGGTGAGATTCAAAACAAGTCAGCTGGGTGGGCTCGCGGAGCTTCAGAGGGTCACGGGTGTTGGGAGTTCCGGGCAGTTCAAAAAGCAGCTCTCGGCTGTTGGAGCGAAGCTTTCGGCCCACCCCAAAACTGGAGCCGGTTCCGAGGCCTGCCGCGGCTGCCGCCAGGGTTCGAAGAGGCGGGGTTAGAACCTCGGAGCGTTCGAAGGGGCGGAGCCGGAGCCGAAGGCAGTGGGTCGGTTACGGCGTAACAAAGTCTTCGCTCGGTCCGAGTCTGTTGTCATGGAGCTCATGGCCAGCAACATTCAGGTGCTGCTGCAAGCGGCGGAGTACCTGGAGCGCAGGGAGAGAGGTACCGCCTGCCTATCTCAGGGTCGGGGGCGGTGGCTTGGCTGTGCGGGGTATGAGGGCAATACTGTGGCTGCCTCGATCGGAGGCAGGCAGGACCGGCTGTCCTCCGTGGGAGTGGGGCGGAGGAATGGGGTGGTGGGTTTCTTCCTTAGAAAAGAAGTGGGCTGGGGGTTATTAAATGGTGCGGAGGCGAAATCGTTCCGAGCCTCGGATTTTGTCTCGCAGAAGCCGAACATGGCTACGCTTCGCTGTCCCCTTACTCCGGGAAAGACTCGTTGCAGCCCCGGAAGAGGTCCAAGCCTCGGAATGCCCTGCAAAACCTCAGGTAAGAGTCCGGGTTTTGTTCTACTATTGCCATTGGAACTGCAGTGGAATATCTGGTGATGGACTAACTGAAAACAGAAGTCTATATAGCGAAATAAAAATAAAGAAGATGGGGGTGTGAAATCTCAGCGAGGCTGGCAAAGCGCTTCTTCAAAGTGATGGGGTCGCCACCAGAAACAAAATGCTTGTATATGACATGAGGCAACCAGTTTTGAATGCAGCATTAGTTGTATGGACAGTAGACCTGAAGTTACTGGGTTTGATTAATACTGATCCATGAATTTCAGTGTGTCTACTCTGAATTAAATTAGTTGGATACAAGCCGTAGCCACCAGTGGAGTTGTTTCTCTCTCCTGGACATCAGTTTTTGGCTTTGTGGTTTAAGAAAATCAAAACCTCCTCTTTCATTGGTTTTACCTTGCTCAGGAATTGGACTAGGTATTTTGTTTTGCTTTTACATTTTCCACTGGAGCAAGGCTCACATTTCAATACATGGACCCCAAGGTTCCTATACTCTACTGTGTTACTATCCAATAGGAGACAGAAGTCCTAATTGCAGGAAACAAAATGCTTTAATTGATGGTTGCATATTTCCTGTGACATTGTGCAAGCTCCGAGGAGCTGCATTCCTGGCATAGAGGTTAGCAGTTATGACTGTTCCTGACATCTGGTTCTTTAAAACCAGTTGTGCCACTGTCACGCAACCACAAGCATGAGAACATAGGAAACGGCCTTATCTTGAGTCAGAGCATTAGTCCACCTAGCTCTATTGCTGTCTATATGCCAGGCGTAGCCAATTTGATGTCGGACTGCATCTCTCATCATCCTTGCAAATTAGCCATGCAGCTGTGTTGCCATCCAACAACATTTTGAGAGCACAACATTGCCTGCCTGGTCTATACTGGCTGGCAGTGGTCTTTTGTAGCCCTACCTAGAGATATTAAGGATTGAAACTGGAACCTTCTACATGCAAACCATATGCTCCATCCCTGAGCTATGTACCACCTCTCGGCTTTCTTACTGCAGAAATAGTTACACCCACCTCTTGCAGTGTGCTGTTGCACTTGTCATTTTCTCTGTGAAATCTGACTCTTCTCAAATAGGCATTTAGTTTTACATTACCTCAAGCTTGTACCTGCCACCCCAGACTTAGGGATTTGTGCTATTTATTACATGTTTCCTGGGCCCTTGGATGTGTGGGTTTCTGATGATGTAGCAAACAGGACCTTGACTGGTCCAGTCCAGTGCCAGTTACTGGGCTTCTTCATAAACTACTTTAGAGAATGAAATGGATCTTCTTCCTCTCCTGTCCTGCATATTCACTATGTGGATAGTAGACACTGAGCTTTGGGAAGGTAGGATTTTGCTGGGATTGAATGAGAACTTTCTGTCTCAGTGGACAATGTTGAACAAAACCAACTATCATTTTTCTATAAATCTAAATGTGATGCATTAATCTTATTCCCTATTCTTCTTTCGTTTCAGAACTGTGCACAATGAGCTGGAGAAGCACAGGTAAATTTTCATATAGGAAGGGCTGGGGTTGCGGGGAGAAGAGGGGTAGTTTCTCATTTATCATGTTCAGTAGGAAGTGGGAGTTGACAGCACTGAACATACCAGCTGCTCTTTATGAGAGCCTTCCTGTCTTAAGTAGAGAGATGAAGTTCATGAAGTAGCAAAAGCATTCTACAGCTGAGTAAGAAGGCTGCCCCAGGCCACTTCTACCTTGCCAAACTTAGGAGATGTGCACCGAATTTTTGTATAAGGAGTTAGCATGCTGTTGACCACTAGTTTTGAATAGGATTTTATTTTTAAATGGAGATGCACATAGGCAAATGTCAATGGAGGGTGATGGAAGGGAAGAAGTATGTGAAATATTTGGAGGACTATACATACTTTCCAATCAAATTGTGATAAAGTTAACATGTACTTACCACAGCTAAGTAAATAAAGTGTATTGACCATGGGTAGGCAAATTAAGGCCCGCGGGCCGGATCCAGCCCAATCGCCTTCTAAATCTGGCCCACAGACAGTCCGGGAGTCAGTGTGTTTTTACATGGGTAGAATGTGTGCTTTTATTTAAAATGCATCTCTGGATTATTTGTGGGGCATAGGAATTCGTTCATTTTTTTTTAAAAAAAAAAGTCCGGCCCCCAACGAGGTCTGAGGGACATTGGATCGGCCCCCTGCTGAAAAAGTTTGCTGACCCCTGGTCTTGACTCTTCAGCATTGAGGTCTCGGCACCTTCTGCAATGAAGGCGCCACGTGATAAATTTGTCACTCCTGATTAACCTTGCATAATTGTCAATCCCTGTACATCATATCTTGCCAAAATGCCTTTTTTGAGTTCCTGGTTTAATTTAAAATGCTCACATGTTGTTTCCATTGGGGTAGAGGATCACAAGATGTTCAACTTAGACCATAAAACTCAATACCTACAGTAAATAGATGAGATGTCAGGAAAGCCATGATTGGAACTCCTGTTTTTTTTTTAAGAAGTTAAAAGACGTCTGAAGGAGTTAACCGCCTCCACACACAAATCACTTCGATCTGATACACACCCACACCCACACCCACACCTCTGATAACTAGACAAAGACCGTGTTATGGATCTTCTGAGACCACTCGTTTGGGCCAGTTTTTAGTTCTGTGTTTTTATGGTAGGGCTTTCCCACTGTTAAGATCCTGCATGCAGTAGCCATGGATCACTCTACCAGGATTTCTATACAATGAGAGATGGGAAGAAAGCCATGTTGGTTAGATCTGGGTGTCTGTAATTCTGCTCATGCTACTTACTATAACCATCCCAATTTGTATACATCTTCTACCTTTATCCATCTACCCATATCAGCTTGCTTGGATTCAGGAAGACAGGCATGTAAGAGTTGCAGGCAGATGATGAGATCTGGTTCTGTTTCCCCCTCCGTACATAAAGTTAATTAATTACAATGAAGTCTGAGACCTGGACTACATGGAGGACTATAGCTCTCTAGCTAGAGGAGACTTAGGCACACATTTTCCAATTTTGTAAGGGCCTGGAAGTTGCCTCAAGGCCTTACCCAGAGACATGGTGAGCTCCCGTGTCATCTCATGCATCAAACCCACATTGTGATCTCTTTTTCTCTGGCAGGAGGGCTCAGCTGCGTCATTGTTTGGATCAGCTTAAGCAACAGGTCCCCATGAACATGGAGTGCTCTCGTTACACAACCCTTAGTCTTTTGCACAGAGCCAGGCTGCATATTAAGGTAAGCGGCACACTTCCCTGCTTACTGGCTGTTTTTCAATGTTGCCTTGCCAGCCTTGTACTTTAAACTTGGAACACAGGAGACAGACGGTGTATGAGCAGGATCCAACAGATTTACTGAGTAGGGCTGGAAATGGATCAAACAGCTTCCAACCTCCAGAGGGGTGAAAAATCACATGAGTGTGACTAAACCTCTTATTTTACCAGTGTGTTGCATTGCTAAGGGGTATACCTTTTTATTTTACCGCATATGAACTAATTCACATTGGGTGCTTCATTTGGCCCTGCTGGATCATACCCCTGTGATCTCTCATCTTGCCAGCAGCTGTGGCCACCCAAATGTTTCCAGGAATTTATAAGCCAGACATCAAAGTCCTCCTGGACAGCTGCGGTGGAAGTGCAATGTTGCTTCCCAAAAAGTCACAAAAGCTGGTGAACCCGGAAGGGGCCGAAGCATTTGCTATAGTTATTGGATATTGTCCTTGACCCCTTTTCCCCTTCCAGAAGCTGGAAGAGCAGGAGCAGAGAGCACAGCAACTGAAGGAGAGGCTACGCTGTGAGCAGCAGAACCTGCACCAGCGTCTGGAAGAGTTGCTGGCTCATTCCAGCGTGGAGAGGCTGCGAACCGATAGCCTGGACTCTTCTCGGTTCTCCTCCGAACGCTCCGATTCAGGTGGGTGTTGCCGTACAATTGGATGGCCTGTGCTGCGGTCCCCATAGCTGGATGCGTTCTATTGAAGGCATAAGTGTAAGAGCAGGGTACACTGGACATTTCCTACTACAACCTTCCTCAACCTGGTGCCTTCCAGACGTTTTGGACTATAAGTCCCATCAGTCACAGCCAGCACAACTGTGCTGGCTCAGGTTGATGGGAGCCAAAGTCCAAAACATGGAGAGTACCAGGTTGTGGAAGGCAGGGGTGGGGAATTTGTGACAGCTCCAAATGTTGCCAGACTACAACTCCTATCAGCCCTCTGCAAGTATGACCAAGAATGACAGGTGTTGCAGTTCAGCAGCATTTGGAGGTGTCCCAGCTCCCTTGCCTCTAGTGACCTTCTGGAGTGTCTGTAAAAGATACTAGATCCGGTATGGGTAAAGAACTCTGATGTATTTTTTTTTCTGCTACAGAAGATGCAGAGGTGGACGTGGAAGGTCTGGCGTTCAGCAGCGTTGAAGAGGATGTTGTGGCTGCCTTCAGCACTGGGCAGGAACACAGTTATTCCAGTGCCAGCAGCTTTTGGTTATGATGGACAGAAGCCTAGTTATAAGGGCAGCTCTCACCCAGATGGATTTCCAGCAGCAAAGCCAGGATTTCATGAATGGAATTTGGCTCTGAACAAAACTCTGCATGGTGCAAAGGACAGTGCTACCCACGTTGTACCTCTACCTTTCTGCTAGACCAAGCCGGAACATTTTCTAGAGACTTGGATAAAAGACTTGGATTACTCAATTATGGGACAGGGCTGAAAGAAGGGTGAGATCCCCACAGCACTTAAAGTGTACCAGACAGATTACGCTGTGCGTGGGGTAGCTATATGGTTTTCTGTGCCCCACCCGCTGTGAAAGCTTGTGTGTCTCATCTAGTCAGAAAGTGGAGGTAGGCTTGGCCTGTTAAGGACTGGAAGCAAGTCTCAACAAGGGCAACAGTAGACCATGACATACTGAATCATTCCAACTTTATAGCAGAGATGCACTTAGTTCCAGGAATGCAGGATGAACAAGCTAGCAAAACCAGGTTGCTCTTATCTTCAGTTCCTCAACATGGAATGGGTTGCGTCAAGGGGGAGCTGGGAAGAGCTAGGACAATGGCTAGTGGGCTCTCATTCCATGGCACATTCCACCCAACTGAAGTATCTGATTTTCCCCGAAACAAACATTGCTTCCGTTTTGTGACCCATCCGCTTATGTACTCAGCAGTATTCTAGTAAAGGTTTTTAATTTCTTGCATTCTATTCATCTGGTTTTCTCCTAAGAATGCAAAACATGGGTGAGGCTGTTTATAGCATACTTGCTAACCAGCAGCCACTCACACCCACATCTTAATGTACAGAGACCTCCAAGTTGCATAGAAGGTAAAGTAAACAGGAAGACTTCTATTGGCTTAGTCACAGCTTTGAAAATTGGTGCCCACCTGAGGAACAGGCCCTGGCACTGGATTAACTTGAAGTCTATTCTTTTAATGATAATTACACCTTTTAGAAAGAAGATGATTGTCAGATTTGTATAGTTTCAATTTTAAAAAAACACAAAAGCTAGAGACATGCTTCCCAAGAGAAGAGACGCTTAGTTACAGACAGGTAAGCCTTCCAGTATTATTTTGTTGCATTCTATTCCCCACAGCAGGAAAACTGAGTGTTTTTTCAAACATATTGCTGCTTCTTTTTAGTAGCTGCCTTGCTAGCCAAGTCCTTTGCTTTCTCAGTTGCTGCCAAGGCAGTCTCCTTGGCCTTCTCGGTTGCCTCCTTTGCAGTTTCCACCAAGGTTTTGGATGGTGCTTCACCTGTAATAAAGCCAAAAGCTCTTAAGTATGTCCACTGAACTGCCTGAAGGTCTGAACAAAAAATCAATGTAAGCGTTTTAGTTTGCTGCTGCTGTTTGTTTAGGTATCACTCTCTACAGTGGGCATCTCCTTCCACATAGTTAAGGAAGTGTTATTTTATCTAGCCTTAATGTTCACGAGAAACACCAACTGGAAAAAGAGAAACAGGGAGCCAAAGAGAAACTTACTACCAGCTCCATACCTATCAGTTTTACCATCTCAGTTTCTGAACAACAGACTGGAGTTTTATGTATTTCCCATCTGTTTGTCATGGCTCTTAACAACTCTCCTTCTGTTTTCTCAATAGTCCATATTGCTACTAGCTAAAAATCGGAAGTCTACAGGTTTACCTAGAACAAGCACAGAAGACGCCTGCCCCCCAAAAGGTAGTTCCAGACATTCTAAAGCTGCATTTTCTGTCTTCACCTCATTCCTTGGTTTAGAATGCTAAAACTACTCTGGAGCAGGACTGGTGAAATTAGCAACCCAAAACTCTCTTGGAACTTCCTGCAGAAAAGGGAACAAGCTCTACCCTACTCGGTGCTAGCCTCCGGTGATGCAGCAAATTTGCTGCTCTCCCAATAAAATTTACATGCTTTCATGGGTGCAGTAAACTAAGGGGGGAAATATTGACACTGGTGAAAGGGATCTGTGTGCTTTTTAGAACCTGAATATGCTAACAATGCTGGAGGCTTAGGAACAGTACTCACCTTGCATTTTGGCCAGCACGTACTCAAACCCTTTGGTGCTCTTGGTCACATTGCTTTTGAACCTGGCCAAGCCAAACTCCTAAAACAAGAATACAGGGGGAGTGAGCAGAGAAAAGAATAATGAATGCCGCCAGAATCCACTCATTTACACAACCTGAACTCAGAGGAATCAGCCTGGCCCATCAGCTATGTTCCTAGTAGACCTGGGTGATATATTAATATATCGGCCAGCAGCTGTATGAGGAGCAGACCGTGATGTCAGTTTCACTCAGCAGTATATCGCTGGTGAAACTGCCACCACTCCTGAATTCCTCCCTGCAGCAAGCAGTCAAAGGAGCCCCAATGCTGCGCTTGAGGCGAGAGCTGGGGCAGTTTCACCTGGTGTCTCGTGGGCAGAGGACAATGCATCTTGTTTTTTCAATACTGGGGTATATCACCAAACTGTGATGTTTGGCTGGTGATACACAGCAGTGTTGAAAAGCTGATATCGCCCAGCCCTAGTTCCCAGTTACAAAACTATCCAGAGGTACCCGTCATGTTGAGCTCTTCTAAGACTGCCTCTTTGCAGCTGAAGTATATCAAGAGACACGGGTCACTGACCACTCACCTGGACAGCACGCGAGACACCAAACAGAGTGGAGGAAACCCAAGCTTCCCGCTGGACTTCTGTCCAGCCGCTGTTTTCAGGGTTCTCTCTGTAAACACACCGCTCCTCCACCACCTGCAAGGCACAAGAGATGGCACAACAAAATGACCATCAACTCTCCCCATAGGACGAAACACAGCAAGTTTATGCTGCTAGCCCTGCTCAAAGCCTGCTCACCATAAGACGCGCGTGATTAATGTTCCAGGTGAATGTGGTCATGGTTCGGTTCATTGGGTCCACAATGGAATCTTCAAGGATGTAGACAGAGTGGGCGACATTGGATGGAAAGAAGCGCTCTGCCCAGCGAGGCATCCTGTTGGTCTTGGTGAGGAGCCGCCTGGAAAGCAGCTTCTGGTCTTCTGTCACCTCTCGGTGTATAATGTCTTCTGTCAGGACATGTTTGCTGGGGAGGAGAGAAGAGAATCTGGCCAATTCATTTAAAGCTGTGCTTCCTCAACTGGTTCCCTCCAGTTGTCTTTTTGGAGTACAACTCTGATCATCCCTGGCTGTTGTCCATGTTGGTTGGGGCAGATAGGAGTTGGTAGTCCCAGAGGGCACCAGATTAGGGGAAGGCTGTTCTAAGCTTTCCTAAGTGTGACAAGAGTACATTGCCTCCTATCCAGTCACTCAGCAGAGCAGAATGCCATTCCTAGCTGGACTGCTTCCCTCTGTCCCACTTAGACCCCGGCTTGGCTCTTTTTCCCAAACCACCTCCACTAGATGGCATGTACGATGTTAACATGTGGCTTAGGGAGCTGCAGAGCTCCCAAGTGTAGCTGACCCTAGCCAAAATTGAGGCTTAATGACAGTGCCACTCAGCTAATCAGTGCTGACTTCAAGCCCTGCTTAGATTGGCTGGGATCTTTCTTTGTAGCTCAGCTTGAGTTCAAGTCACTCTGCAAAGGAAAAAAGGATTATGGTACCTGAGGTCCCGGTGAGGTCAGGTGATTTACAGGTGAGTCAATCGTCAGCAGAAGCTAGTAGTTGGTTTTAATCAACTGATCCCTAATGAAAACAAATCTGTGCATGTGCACTTTTACAGCAGTGTTAAGAGCTCTAACTAGGCCCTCCAGATGTTTTGAGACTACAATTCCCATCATCCCTGACCACTGGTCCTGCTAGCTAGGGATCATGGAAGTTGTAGGCCAAAAACATCTGGAGGGCCGAGTTTGAGGAAGCCTGATTAAGAGGATGGTTTCCTCAAGAGTCAAGGCAACAGGCAAAAATAAAAGGTTGCCTGTGGCATTTGAAAATGGCTCTTCCAGAGCAAACTTTTTACACACACCACACCCGTACCTCCAGCATATCTGCCTGTGTTAATCTATCATCTAGCAAATCTTTTTGATCTTAATTACTCCTGTTTATAGAAATCCCTGCCCTGCCCCACCTCCCAAAATCCAAATGATCGGTAAACAGCAAGCTCCGACGGCTTAGCCTCAAAGAAGAGGCTATCAAAGATTACACCCAGATGGCCACAAAGCCTCTCCCGGCGCACTAGGTGAAAGGTTCATGCAGCGGCCTTGGCCAAGGCAGAGAAGAAAGGCAACTGCTTCACCAGCACGTACGTCTCCCGCCAGACCTTTCCCCACTGCATTACCCCGCCTTGAGACCGCCGCTGGGGGCAGCACAGATCGCCAGGTTGAGCCCACCAAGTCGGGGCTGTGAGCACCCCGACGCACGCTCCCCTAGCGGCAAGCCTCAGCCAACCGAGCAGCCTGTATGTACGTGAGCAGGCTCGGGCTGGGAATGCCGCATCTGCCCCCAGCGCGGGGCCACGCGAAATGTATGGGGCTTGCTCCGGAGCCAATGACGGGAGCAGGGATCGCGGGAGGGAGAAAGGATCGCTCTGTCAGGCTGTCGCCCGGCATCTTCCACGAGGAAAACACTGTTTCCCCCCCCCCAGCCCAGCCCTTTTCACTTCCTCTAGTGAGGGAGAGGAGACCCCACGGCCCGCGCTCACCTGTAGGGGTTCGGATAGCGCTGCCAGAAGGCGGCGAAGACTTGGTCCCAGGGCCCCTTGAGGACGCTCAGGGTCAGGAAGTATTTCCCCATCACCGCCGCGATCACCGATCCTGCAGGAGACGGAGAGGAAACGGCGGCGGTCGCCCGGCGGCCTGGCCCGCCTTACCCCTCCCGGGCCTCTCGCTGGCGGAGGCCTCTCTCCGGCGTCACGGCCAGTCCCGAAGATCGCGGCCAGCGGTGCCCAGCGGCCGCCATGCGAGGGCAGGGCAGCGGCAGCGACTTCCGCGACGAGCAGCCCTGGCGCTTCCGCCGCCTCCTTCTTCCTCCCTCCTCGTGCACTGGGGGACGCAAGCCCCGCCCCGCCGCGGCCGCGCGCTTCCGGCCCCGCCGCGAAGCCCCGCCCCCTTCCCCGGGCTGCTCCGCCGCAGCAGCAGCGCTGGCTGGGAACTGGTCCGTCGGCGGCTCGTTCCCCCGCCGCCGCCGCGTCCCGACTCCCTCCCGCCTCCGCCAGCGGCGACCGGCTCCAGCGCCATGAGGCCGGGGTGAGTGCCGCCGCCCTCTTCCTCCCCAGCCCGGCCCTGCAGAAGCCGCCAGCCCCTGCCGCCCGGGCAACCGGGGCTGGGCGCTGAGCGCTGTCCCGAAGCCTCCGGGGAGCCTCCTGTTCGGATCACCCTTGCCGCGTCATCGGATCCAGGGTCCTGCCAGACCTGGGGCCAGTCCCTCAGCCACTGGTGCGCCCACATGGGTGGAGTTCGTGGAGGCCAAGGGAAACCCATGCGCCCCTCCCCTGGGGACAGAGCAGCGTAGAATCGCGGAATGGTAGAGTCGGAGGGGACCCTGAGGATCATCTAGTCCAGCCCCTTAGAGCGGACGGCAGCACCCCGGTGGACAGCTGCCGCAGAAATGGGTAGTGCTGGAGAAATACGTTTCTTGTTGTCGTTGCGAATAGTATTGCCCTTTTTTGCCTCCCTCTCCGCATTTTTTTGAAGTGCTGCTACTGCGTGCCAGTACAGTGGTACCTCGGGTTAAGTACTTAATTCGTTCTGGAGGTCTGTTCTTAACCTGAAGCACTATTTCTGGGTTAGTGGAGTGTGTAACCTGAAGCATATGTAACCCGAGGTACCACTGTAGCTTCGTGCAACTGCTGTGGAGGATGCAGGGCACACCTGCATTCTGGGCAGTGCCAGGCCTTCTGGCTTATGCCTACTGGAGCCCTCTTAGCTTTCGAGGTGACGTGGGAACGGGGAGGTGCTGCTCCTGAGTCACTTGCTGTACTTCCTCCTCTGCTTACTGCAGGTGAGCCTCTCCACCTGAGCTGCATCTCTCTTAGGCTGCGCCAGCGACTCAGGTGGGGGCGTTGGGGATCCCTCTGGACCACCTGGAGGGGAACACGCGGCTGCCAGGGCAAGAGGATGAGCGGGCAGCGTGTGGATGCCAAAGTTGTGATGCTGGGCAAAGAGTACGTGGGCAAGACCAGCTTGGTGGAGCGATACGTTCACAACCGCTTCCTTGTGGGACCTTACCAGAACGTGAGTGTGTCCTTCCGGGGGTGGGGGGCAGATGTGGAGAGCCTTTCAAGTGGCAACTGGGTTGAGCAATCTGTAGTCCTCTTCCGCTCCCACCCCTCCACTTCTTAAATCTTTATCAGTGAATCTTGTATGTTGTGAAATGGACATTTGGTGAGCGGTTTGTAACCACAAAGGAACTTTGAAGCCTAAAAGAAAGTGAAACTAAGAAGGCCCCGTAAGACAACGTGCCATATCAGAAGGGGCCATGTTGGCTAGGGAAAAGAAAGAAACTGCTAATATCTGCTATCTGTTAAAGGTAGCCTCTATTAAAGGTAGCCTTGCAAAGAGATTCACTGATGTCACTAATCCACAGAAATATTTACTAGCTTACCTGTCAGTATGTACTTGTGTTAGTCATTTGTTTGTAATGTTCTGACAGCCTAAAAGGAGAGGGGGGGTGCAGCAATTCTTTTCCTATTTGTAAAAACTTCCTGGTTTGGCTGTCTGGAAGAAATACTTGTTTGCCACTAGTGGCTACTTTTAAAGAGCTGATGAGGTGGTGCAGCTGCATTCATATGTATTCTTCTTATTTTAGACAATAGGTGCTGCGTTTGTAGCCAAAGTGATGCCAGTGGGAGGTCGGACCGTAACCTTGGGAATCTGGGTAAGTCTTAAGATGGGAATGACACTGGCTGTGTGTGGCAAACATAAAGTACCAGAGAACTAATGGGACATGCTTTGGCGTGCAGGGGAGGGGGGGACAAGTGTGAGGAGGCTTCTAGAACAGTGTTTCCCAAACGTTTCCCCCATGAACAACTTGAAATTTGCTAAGGGTCTTGGTGCACTACTTAACTATTTTTCTTTTTGTTGTAATGCACTATGCTAGATGCTGCATGGTTTTCATAATACACTATCAATTCCAATTGTAATACAAATGGTAATACAATAAAAGACAATATGTTTCTGGCTCCTGGTCTTCACTCCTTTCAAGTCGCTTCCTCCTACCTGTCACTTCTGGTCTGTCCCAGAGCTGCCACTGCTCCTGTTCACAGACATGCTGCAGACCACCTGAGTTAGGTTTGTGGGGCACCGTTTGGGAACTTTAGAGCTTTCTCGGTGGTGGCACCCCGACTGTGGAACGGCCTTCCCAGAGATGCTTGCTTGGAACCTTTCTGGCACCACGTAAAGACCTCTCTATTTAGTCTGGCCTTTGAAACAATTTGTGGTCTTCAAATCCCGGCTCTTAATGTCAGGTGTTTACTGTTGTACACTGGTTTTCTCTCTGTGTGTTTAATGCTGCTATTTAATTATTTCGCACTTGTAGCTGAATCACTGTGTTTTTTCTTTTATTTCTTTTGAGCTGCCCAGCAAACATTCTATTTACTCCACAACGCTGACAGTTTTTCTTTTCGTTCCTTCACTTTGATCAGCCTGTTTTGCGTTTAATTGAAAAAGGGCTCTATGCCAAGCTCTAGGGGCTGGATTCCACTGCCCAGTTCTGTTAGCAGACGCCAGCACAAGGCCTCCCACTACTGTGGTTGGGCTTTCCCCATTGCTGTATGTTTCCCCTAAAGCTGCTCTGGAGAGTTGGGTGAATCCCCAGAACAATATACAGTGGTACCTCAGTTTTCAAACGTAATCTGCTCCAGAAGACTGTTTGAGTTCTGAAACTTTTGAAAACTGAAAACTCAATAGCCGACAGCCAGGCCTCAGGATCCTGCACTCAGCAGAGGCCACATGGCATGTTTGACTTCCGAGGCGTGTTCGAAAACCGAAGCATTTACTTCCGGGTTTACAGCATTCGAAAACTGAAATGCTCGTCAGTGGAGACGTTCAAAAACCGAGGTACCGCTGTACAGGGAAGTGAAATCATTTTGACAGACAAGCAGACTGGCTCCTTAGTGCTATGTTGAATTCCACCAGGATTCTAAGCTGCTGGGTACAAAATCTTACTGTTTCTCCCTTTTCTAGGATACAGCTGGCTCAGAGCGTTATGAGGCCATGAGCCGGATATACTACCGTGGGGCAAAAGCTGCCATTGTATGTTATGGTAAGAGTTCACTTGCATGCCAACTCAGGTACCCATGTAGCTCTGGACTACCAATGCTAGGAGAACATTCTTACAAACTTGGAAAGGGCTGTGCTAGCCAATCCATTGTTCTGAAGGAGATTTGTGTGCAAATATTTGGGAACAGTATCAAACAAATACAGAGGGAGTATAATTGGGATGTTGTTTGGGGATTATTGCTTGCTACATACTCAGGCCCTCCTTCCATCAGTATGTTAGTTGAGGGTCCCTTGATCTCTCCATTGTCATCGCTTTCTTACAGTGACAGACTGCCCTCTAGTTGCACAGACTTGGTTCCTCTGCAGATGTGCAGGTGTCCAGTTAAAAACACCATAGAAATACCAATTCCTCAGGATGTGGTCACTTAGCTGCTGCTTTTCTTGCCAGCTTTACTGCCTCTTTTCTTGTTTCCTAAGCTGTGTCTATTAGCAGTTTCACTTCCACAATAGAGAGGGCAGTTTGCTCTGCCTCAGAACTAGCAGCAGTGAGAGATTCTCATGCATTGCTTTGGGGGTTGTATCATTGTGCTTGTGTTTGTGAAAAGAGCTAGCCCCTGCCAAATACATTTTATATCCTCAAATAGAGCCCACATGGCAGCCTGCTTCTTCTGTTGGGGCAACACTAACCATGCACCATTCAGACACCAATTCCTGTCTTCATTTGTCCATCCCCCTTCCCTCTCCATGGCGCCACTTTAAGAGTGCCCTGTAAAGGCCAGAAGCTGCCTCTATAGTGCTCCTGTCTTTAAGAGGACAGCTCTGTGAAAGCTGCACATGTAGTTCTATCTCCTCCCCAATAGCTATTATGATGGCAGCAGAGTTGCTGATAAATAAATAAATCCCACTCCGGCGGGAAGGTAAACGGCGTTTCCGTGCACTGCTCTACTTCGCCAGAAGTGGCTTAGTCGTGCTGGCCACATGACCCAGAAGCTGTACGCCAGCTCCCTCGGCCTATAGAGTGAGATGAGCGCCGCAACCCCAGAGTCGTCTGCGACTGGACCTAATGGTCAGGGGTCCCTTTACCTTGACCTTATCTTATTATACACATTTCAGTTGTGTGCCACAAAAGAACTCAAGATGTGTGGACAGAGGCTCTATTATGAGCTGTTCAGGGAAAGAGAGCAATTCTTTCCTAGCCAGCCTATTCATTTCAGTACCTCAGTTACTCTGCCTATATATACAGGGGTCAGTGAATCTGCTTTATGAACTTTTTGGGTGGGATCTAGTCTTGACACCTCCCCACTTCCACAGATCTTACTGATAGCAGCAGTTTCCAGAGAGCAAAATTCTGGGTGAATGAGCTGCAGAACTTTGAGGAGGTAAGTAGATCTCCATTTCCAGGCAGGGAGAAAAGAAATATTCACCTCACTGGGAGAGCCACAGGGAATGTCGGTCTTACAGAGGAGCAGCATTCTATAATTTGTATACTGGGACACTGGAGGGCAGTTCCTCAGGGGGAGGGAGGAAGGGAGGCTGGCCAGTTGTTGATAGGTTACATGGTTGCTTGACTTGTATCTCATGTTTTTGGGAAGGTTAAAAGTATGAGGCTTCCAGACTGTCTCCCAGGTGGATTTAGCAGCACAACAGCATTGTGTGTAACCATTCCCTGAGCTCTGTTAATTGTGTGCACCTTAGGATTGCATTTTGGGCGTGTCAAATTATTACTGTTACTACTACTACTACATTTTAATTTATTACCTGCCCTTCACCCTAAGGTTCCAGGGCAGGTTACAACAATTTAAAATACAGTATGAAACAGTTTTAAAACTTACAATTTAAAAAACCACAGTCACGCAAAAATAGGGTGGGTCCTGTTGGTTTGGCTACATGGATTCTTGGCAATACCTGCTTGCTAAACTGACCTTGTATGGAAGTACTTGCCTTGTTCTCTTTCTCTGCAGAACTGCAGGATCTATTTGTGTGGCACCAAGTGTGATTTGTTGGACGAGGACAGGAGAAGGCGAGGAATTGACTTCCATGATGTGCAGGACTATGCGGATGGTTAGGCTTTTCTTCTTCACTTGTTGGGAGGAGAGAAAGGGAATCACAGTGCACCAGGAGCTCTTAACATTGGTGCATCTACAATGGCGGCCCCCATTGTAGAGGAAAACGACTAAAACTTTCCGTCTGACATACTGTCATTTCAGAGATCAAAGCCGAGCTGTTTGAAACCTCCAGTAAGACTGGACAGAATGTGGGTGAGTATTGCTTCCAGGGTGCATTGCAAGGCTTTATGGTGCTTAAGTGTGGCTAATGCCTCTGGGCAGTCACGCCCAGAGTGAGAAGACTGCTGTTCTCCTTTTGGTTGGGGACAGTTTGCATATGGCGTCACTGTGGCTCCTGATAAATAAGGGTGATGCTGAGTACCTTGCCCATGCTTTCTCGCCAGGTGGAACTGCACCACAATTCCAAATTCCACTAAGATCAAGATTATGGCTGCAATCTGATGAGAGTGGACAAGTGGGGCAGGGCAGTAGATCTCAGGGTATCACTGTGTTTACCAAAGGATATCCAGGATGCTTATTTCTGAGTTTTGTTCCCTTTTATCATTCAGTCATAATTTTGTAGCCAGTGGCCATTTGCTGCCTCCCAAGTTCAGGTCAGTTCAGGTGTTCCTACTGAAGCCAGCTGTGGGCGAGACACCAATCCTGTGTTGCTGTGTTTTGTTTACAGATGAGCTCTTCATGAAGGTGGCTGAGGATTATGCGCAGCTTACTGCCTTTCAGGAGATGACAGGTGAGTTTCTGAACAAGATACTTCCACTCTGTGTGTGTGCTCACATGTTCATCTGAACATGCATAGAACCTCTGGTGCAAATATATTTCCTGGACATGAAAGTGGGACTTGGGGACACGCTGAATAAGAAAAAAAAAACGTGTTTTAAGAATGCCCATGATTGTTTACGTGTGTAGAAAGCAGAGACTCCATGAACTGCATTTCCAAATGAACTCTATTGCCTCTGGGAAGAGAGGAGCTGGGGAAAGCTGGGGAGGGGGACCTAATTGCAGTGGCTCAGGGTAGGGGGAGGTATAGTGTGGAAGGTGGGGTAGACTGTAAGGGGCACACAGCACAGGCAGTTAGCGACTGTGCAGTGTGCCAGCCCCTCCTCCACCTGGGGAATTGCAGTTGTCCTGTCAGCCAGCTCTTGGACTTGCTGCTGCTGCTGTTGCTGAATGCCAGGTTTGCTCTTGAGTAAGACCTCCCTCATCCATGATCTGATTGTGGATGAGGAGGCTGTTGTGGTATGTATCATTGAGAGAGACCTGGCTGGGTGAGCAGGGTGGAGTTGGTCTGTACCCACCTGGGTACTTGGTGTGGCATCAGGACAGACTTGAGGGTCAGGGAGGGGGAGTTGTGGTAGTCTGTAGACTCTCCCCATATGAACCAGCCTGGGCCCTGTGATCATCTGAAGCCCTTATTTGTGTGCCTCCTCCGTGAGAGGTCTAGAGGGTGGCAACACAAGAATGAGCCTTTTCTGTGGTGACTCCGTCTGGGGAACGTTCTCCCCAGGAAGGCACACCTGGCACCTTCGTTGCACATCTTTAGGCAAAAGGTGAAAACCAGGCATTTCAACCAGGCATTTGGCTGGTTAACAGTCCATGGCTTTTTAGATGTGTTTGTGGGAGGGGGAGGTTATTGGTTTGCTTTTATTATATATTTTGTATTTTTCTGTTGTAAACCACACTAGGCTCTTTAGATGAAGGACTGTATGCAAACTTTATCTGGACAGGGCAGGACTTTTCCCTGGGAGAAAGAAATCCTCTTAACAGAGCCATTGAATATTCTGCTGCTACAAATCTGCCCCACTTGCCTAACCCTTGTATATGTTCTGCTTTCAGAGGAGAAAGGAGTTGATCTGAGCCAAAAGAACACTACCACCTACTTTTATAGCTGTTGCCATCACTGAGTTCTTTCCTTGTTTTGCCAAAGCAGCAGTGCTCCCCTCCTGGGATAGCAGTTCATGCTGTCTTTGGATAGTTCACACTGTTTCCCTGCTGTATGGAATGTCTTGCCCTTTCGGACCTGTGGAGCATCACTTGCTGGCACTTCTCCTTGGAATGGTGGGAGGGGGAGAACACGGCACACGCTGCAAGATTTTCTGCTGCCTTGTTGACCAGAGACCTTGACTGCCTTGTGCTCCCATCCCTTCCAGAGGCTGACTTAAAATTCTTGATGCGCTTCAGGAATTGCTTTTTCACAACTGGCTCTCCAGAGCTGAAGACACCTTGTTTTGGCAGTGGTTGGTTCTGCTGTTTTGATGGTGTTGCACCTGATTTTTTGCTTTATTATTTAAATGGCTTCTAATAAGCTATGTATATGTAAATAAAAGTGCATTGTGGTCCTGTGTTGTTGAGAAACACAGCTAGGTTTGTGTTCTTATTGAAGTTGCTCAAACTTGTTTCCAGGCTAAACTCCTAGAGGGAATGGAAAGAAACACGGGTGCCTCTCCTACTACATGGACTGACCACCAGTGTCAAATGGTTGACGTTTCTCTGATGTTCCAGCAGTTGAAACATGTATTGGTACAGGGAACAAAAAAAAGCATCTGAGGAGGCTTAGGAATTTGCTGTGGTTTTTTTAATCAGCCAATTTGATAGATGTGCACGTGTGTGATAAGCAGGCCCAGTTGCTCCAATACTGTAAAAGCATCAATAAGCATCACAGAACAGTTGTAGATACAAGCAGCGATGGGCTTTGCAGCAGTTATAAGGTGGCTGGAAAATGAAGGGGAACCTGGGCTAGGCTCTAGTTGGCTGGAGCACCAGGGGTGCTGATCTACACAAGCAGGCCGCCCTCTTTCCAGAGAAAGCAGAAAGGCAGATGCAGCTGGGGATCCCTGTGCCAAGGACGGTGCTGGCCTGTACTGTTGGAAGCATGGCACAGCAGCTGAATGGAAAAGGTTACAGAGCTGCACAATACTCTGCCATTTGACGGAGTAGGCTATTTCTATCAGTTTTCCTTTACATGATCATCCCTGTGGAATGGAATATACCGATGGTTTTTCTCCAACATATGCTCTCTTCCCTTAGATGTTTTGGAGTGTGTTTTATGGCTTTAAATATATATGCCTGGATGTCTTTTTACTATATTGTTACAGGTAACTGCCATAGTGCAACTCTGGTCTTGGCTAACCTAGTGGCTTGTGGCTGGGGGAGAAGCAATTGGTAGGCACAAGGTAGGGCCCCTCACTCAGTGCACTAAAATTTGGGTGCAAAAGTATTGAAAGTGATCTTCGGGCTGTAGTTCCATTGACATCTACCTCTGTGTCAAGTTTCAAAGGCTTTATACAAGCAGCAAGAGCCCAAAAGCTTCCTAAGAGTTATTTGTTACATTGGTAATAAAGGTCCATTCTCAGGTTGATTTACCAAACCTTTAAGTCTCTATGGAAGCTGAGTTTTCAGAATTAGTTGCTAAATGGTTAGATGCACCTCACAAGTTATAATTGAGAGCAATATCTCAGACTTCGTATCATTCTGAAAAACCACTTCTCTCTAAGCTATAAACTACTGTTTTGATCTGGTACAAGCTGAGCAGCCCCCTCTCCATTCCCCCAGCTGTGACCCACAGAAGACCACAAATTCAAGGTCCCTACTATTCCTGGCAGCCATATCTCTATACAAACTTACAGAGATTTCAATTTGTTTTTTAGATTAAAAAGCAGATTAGAATCTGCCATATCTAGGCTCAATAAAATAGCACACACAGTCAAGAGCAAAGTTAAACTTTACTTTACAGTAATTGCTTTCTTTTATATACAAAGAATTACAGTACATATTTTGGGAACATTTGGGTAGGACACCTTTGTTTTTCATTGTCATAGTTTTTACACACACACAGTTAAATGAGTCAGGGGAGGAAAAATAAGAATCCACGAGCCAAAACTCTTCCTCTTCTTCTAATGTAGATACTGTAAAGCATTTCCCTTGCCGGCCATTTGTAGAGAACGTAGATGAGAATAGGATAGTTCTGTAAAAAGACATTATGCTTGACTGTTGGTAACCACAACAGATGCACTGAAAAGAATTCCTTCCCCATTATTCATGCAGAAATACTGCAATTATGCACTGGAGTGTCATTGCAGAACAGGACTTTTCCCAGAGGCCTTCTCCTGCAATTGCTCTGTTCAGTCACAACTCCCAGCAGAGAGTCTGGGAGAGTCAGCATGCAGCATACTGCCTGAGGGCAAAGCAATACAGCTTGGAGAAATGCAATATTTCATCTCCGTTAGCACTACACGCTACTCCATTTCTGTACCAGCAGCTAAATGAGTGGGGAGAGCTCTCCAGTATTATCGCTGCCCAAACCCCTTTGGAACAAAATGGGGGGGGGGGATGGGACTGTCAAGCGATTAGAGAAGAGTTTCTCTCTCCCAACATATTACAGACCTGGACAATTCAAAAGCACCACACCATACATTACTGAAATAAGCTGCTACAGCAAAGGAATATGCCCTGTGATGCTGCTGAGGAGAAATGGAAGGAATGGCACTTAGCTGCCCCTTGCCACATCTGCTCAGCACCCACTCAAGTTAGTGAAATTCCAGATGTTTCCAAGATGATGCTCTGTGTAGGCTGAGAAGTGGTTTCCTATGCACAAATACCCTTGTAAGCATTCACTTTCAAGAGACCACACTGCCTCAGTAGGGAGAATAGGAACTAAGTGTCGTTTGTACACTGATCCCATCTTCCAGAAAATCAGAGTCTGGGAGCATGGGGGGCAAAAATGTGGCCATTTAAAATATAACTTCTATTCCTGCCTTCTGTCAGTACTTGAGAAATGTGCTCTGACATCTCTTGCTTTCAGACATGAAATCCAATACTTGTTAAAATCATCACATTCCCAGCATCCCTAGCCCTCTGACTCCCACGGAAGGGAATCCATCAATACTGCAAAATGTCACCACACTCAATGCATTTGTTAACAAATTCTTGTATGTTACCAGTCATGCAGATTTGGTGGAAAGGGGAAAGGCTTTATTCCGTTTCAGCACAATTACGTAGGCTGCAGAATGTTTAAAATCTATTCCAAATGTTGTCACCATTATTATTATTATTATTATTATTATTATTATTATTATTATTATTACAAAAGCCTACAGCTCAGCTCCTCCATTCCAAAGTATTCATCCTAAACCAGGAGTGGGGATCCTGTGTCCCCTCTAAACAATTCCTATCAGCCCGAGCTAGTAAGGTCAGGGTGAGGGGGTTGGAGTTCAACATCTGCTCTTCACCCCTGCCCTAAACCAATCAAATAACCACCTTAGTAGCCACAGCATAATGCAAAAGGTGATGCATTCTAGGAAAGTCCCATCACAGGTGCTCTTAGCAGCATGTTAGTCAATTGCACAGACGAGGAGTTTCCAAATATTTTAACATAAAGAACACTCTTCAGGCCACGACCCTGGGGTCGGAAAAGGGAAGTAATTCTTGCAACGTTAAAGTGAGAGGGGCAGAGGGAAGCACTGAATAGAGGTATACCCTGTTGAGCTGCTATAAATACCCCAATTGCTCAAAAATAAACATGAACATCTTTTTAACAGACCTAGGCACTTGCAGTTGATCTAATCCCAGTCCCGTTGGCACTCTAACTTTTGGAGAAACATCCAATAGGGAAAAGCACAGAGACAGAACACCTGATTTCTGGACAATGATCTGCTCCATTCTGTACAGCAACTACGTATTTTTCATGTGGCAAAATTTTAATTACCTGTGAATATTTTATAAATGGGGTGGAAATTGTATTTTGTTAGCTTCATTGTAAACAATGCCAGTCAAGGGTGCAAGTACAACTACCTCACTCCACTATAGTCTATTATTCCATGAAACTATGGAGCTAGTGTAGAATCAGCCGCTTGAGACGCTCAGGATGCTGCTGAATCATCTTTCAATTGTTTTGTGTATAAAAAAAGGTGGGGTGGGGGATTCCTGGTTTAATTTCAGATACTCATGGGTGGAGGAGAGTTGCTGGGCAAAATTTGTTGTCATACCTAGTTCTTTGCCCCTTCCCATGATTAACAGAAACAGAGTAAGTTATGAAATAAGCAAACATACACAAATCTGTTTTTTCTGCATGATTCAAATGTCACAGTATTCAATTAAGCTTTTCTTGCCACAGATCTGGCCTCTTGGCACAGATTTTCAAGCACAAAATGTGCAAAGCTCTATGTCCCACTAGACCCCAGCATTATAGCACCTTATTTTCTGCATGAAATATAGAAACATGATGGGGAGTAAGATTTGCACACCAGAAGCCGCTTGCCATGCTCACACCCCTAGCAAAGTACCACATAAGCAACAGCAGAATAGAACATGCCTGGACCATTTTAAGAAGCAGGATCAAATTTTGTTTCTGGCAGCCCAGCTCTTGGAAAGGTAGCTGATTCACACTAGGTAAAAGGGTACACAACAGGGGAAGCATTCAGGTCCAATATCTCTCCCAGCACTCTCCTAGCCTGTGTCTGTTTGCATTCTGGATCCCTCAGAATCAAACAGCACTTGGCTTCTGCTTGGCTAGTGTCCCTTCCTAATTGAATGTTGTGTCTTATGGGAGTGACTGGCTCTTCCCATTTCACATAGGAAACCACCCCTGCTTTGGGTTGAAGGTGCCGATTGGGTGAGGTTCCTGCGTAGCGTTTCTCTTAATCTGCACCTTGGGATTTTCTCCTTACTTACCATAACAAACCAGACACCAGCCTCCAGACTTGGAGAGATGCTATCAGTATAAAGTTGTGCTACAGGCATGCAGGTACACACACTCCGTGACACTTTCTACTTCAGATGCCCAGTTTAATTGATCAGCTTCTTGTTTCTACAAAACAAGTCCTTCAGGGAGGGAGGCGGCGGCAAAACTGAATCTGTACAGAGAGGCTCTTGGGGGAAAAGGAGAAAGCAGGGCGGCAGCAGACAACAGGGGCTGAAATGCCATGCAAAAATCCAACTGACTTTAAGCAGGAGTTCCTAGATAAAGATTCTGAATGTGCTGCTGCACAGATCCCCTACCGTGTCACGCATTCTTGACCCCTAGCACCTACTCAGGAGAATTAATGCAAAATGGACTTTTCTCTGTTTTAAAGATTTAAAACAGCCTCCACCAAAAATATTCACAGTTTATTGTTGTTGTTTTTCCATGAAACAAATAGCTAGTTAAAAACACATGACATTGCAAGAACAGAGTTGGACAAAGCAGTGCAGGCATCTTTCTTGTTACAGGTACAGCTGGCTTGGGGTGGGGTCTGGCACAAAGGAAGCCCTAAACACACAATCTACACGACAAAGTCCAGCTCACGGGAAGGCCTAAATATGTAAAATTTAGAGCTTTATTATTATTATTTTCCACACATGAGAAATATTTAACATACTGAACCTCGTGATTGGTTTGGCTTGCTTGTTTAAAAAAGTGATCTTTTTGTTTTAAAAAAGGTTTAATAAAATGCCCTTGGCTTCTTGTTTCTGCCTCGTTCAGAAGAGTTGTCCTGTTTCCCTTTGTGCAGGAGTCACGCAGAAACCAAAATGTACTTGCATTTCCCCATTTTCAGCAATAAGCAACCGCTGAGCCTGCAGGTCTTCGAGGAAAACCAATGTTAAGAACTAAGATTCCGTTAGCTATAATGCTTTGCAAAGTCACTAGCTTTGGAGAGAGAGGGAAATGATTCAGGGGAGAGGATGAGATGCACAGTGGTGGTGGTGGTGGGGGAATGTTTTGTAGTGCCCAGCAGGTACCATCATTGTGGAAAGCCAGCATTGAAAAAAGTATTAGGTCAGAATTTGAACTGCCACTGTATAGGATCAACTGTAGTACTATTGCAATTCTACAGAGGATCTGAATACCCCAATGATATATGCTTCAAAGTAAAAGGATCAGAAACCAGAACTTCTGCTTTGTGCAAAAAAACAACAACACCTGGAAATCTAAAAAGGGCAAATTAGGAGCTAGCCAAATTTGCTGCTTGGAGCTGAAGCATGACAGACTGTGCGACTTCAGCTATCCAGGCCAACAGAACATGAAAAGGAGGCAAAAGTTAGCAGAAAAGGGGTGTGTGTGTGTGTGAGAGAGAGAGAGAGGGGGGGGGGGGGAGAGAGAGAGAGATTGTTAAGCTGCCTCCAGACATCAGTGTGTCTAACTGAAACCACCATGTGAAATATTGGCATGGTATGCTTGCTTGTCTCTCCTACAGCCAAGATATGAAGGGCCAAGTAAGCAGTAACTTCTCTGATCCTCAATATAGTTCATCAACAATATCTAACCAGCACCATAGCAAGCTGCATTTATGTCTGGTTGGGTAACAATAACCACTTCCACCAGAGTTATGCATAATACCAGCCTGGCTACGCACCAGGCATAAAGCACTGCACTGACTGGGAAAGAGAGATGAAGAAAGGAAGAGAGATCTAAGCCAGCTGCTGCAGCCCTTAGTGTTCCAGTGTGAGAACTATGACCTCAGCTACCTCTGTTTCTGACATGCAGATATTCTTCAGTGTAGCCCAGTTAAATTCAAGTTTTTGTTTCAGTATTTTTTGGTAAGATGGGAAATACTTTAAGCTGGAGACTAATCAAGGTAAAATTAATAAAACACGCTTTCTATCCTGGAAACATTTATTCTCAAATGGGTTATTAGTTCTGTTCCGCCTTCTGAGGTGACATACTTTAGCCAGAGGAATGCACCCCAAATAGTTAGGACTACTGTAAACAATGCAAACATGATTCCTAAGCAACTGCTTGTAGTGGAGGGGGGGGGAATTAGTTTCATTCATCCAAAAACACTAATAATTCTTGTTGCAAAGACTGAAAAAAGTTAGGTAACAGCAATGATGCACCACAAAAATCCAGAAGAGAGATTAGACTCATTTGTCTAACCTGCTGTTGCCTTTAGTGGTCAAAATTCTGTCTATGTGGGGGCTCTGACTTTACTGTGCTAGAGATCTGTCTCAGGATAAGAATGCTAGCAGATGGTATCTCTGAATTTCTTTTCCCCCACCTCCAATTATAAAGTCCGTGAAGGATCTTCAGCTGTTCACAAAGGAGCAGACAGTTCCACCTAGTGGAACTGGGCTTCTCAGCTAACTTCAAGTAACGTTTCTTCAAAAAGCACCTGTATTTGTTGTGCCCTGGCAGCATATTCTCAAGCAAAACACTTTCCTAAAACAGAACTCTGAGAAATGAAAACTAGGGAGGAAACTGTCAGGTCCCTTCGCTTCGCTTCTCCAATGACAGGATTCCATCAGTTGAATTGTTTTGGAGATGCAAGGTGCCAGTACAGAATGGCTGGCTTGCAACTAGTGGGATGGAATGAAGCTACTTCTTTGGAACAGTGTAGGAGGAAATCTAGGAGACACACCATTAATGCACGCCTGTCACTCAGACATGCAAGGTTAGTAATTTTGATTATTTCAATGGAATTAGAGATTATTATCCACAGTGGATTCCTTTATTTCAGCTTTATTGTTTCCAAAATGAAGACGGAACAGGCCATCTACATTCTTGCTGCTTGGCTGGGCATCGTTCGGATTTAGGTAAATGTAGGTGGGTAGTTTGGGTGGGATGTTGGAAGGTCAAGGATCTGGGGAAGTGATTTTTTTTAAAAAAAACAACAACCCAAGAAACAAAATACCCTTCCCCATACAATAAAAAAACAAACAAAACAAAAATAGTGACCCGTCTGGCCTCGAACTGGCTTCACTAAGGTTTAGACTCAGTAGGTTCATGGCCAGGGGAATCCTGGTTCAGTACTAGCACCACGTTTTGTTCAGACAAAGGCAAAATGTCCTGCCCCACAGGCGTTTGTGCTTTCCCAGAGAGCCACGAGATCTGCTCCAATGTTTGAATGTTTCTGGGCAGCCACGATGCCTGTCCAGAAGGCAGTGGAGCTTCTCTTGCAGGCCAAAGGGGTTGTTCAAATGCACACAATCTATCTGTGGGCCAAAATGGCTGCTCCGTGGAAGGTGCAGATGCGGCTTCTTGGCCTGAGCAAAGACTGTGCTCAGGAGACTGCAGTTTCTCAGCTGTCCAAAGCGATTGCTCCACCGATTGCAGTCCTTTCGCACTATGCCAAGGGGTCTGTTCGTGTATTTGAAAATTCTCTAGAGGGTGGGCTGCTTGCCCAACATAGCCCGAAAATTTCCCTGTAGGCCTGCAAGGCTGCTCCTCGGATACAGATGTCCGCTCTTTCTGCTGAGGAGTCTGCTCCACAGTCACAGAGCCTCTTTCTTTTGGCTGAGCATTCTGGTCAACAGGCCTCAGTGCTTTCTCTGAAAGCAAAGGCCTCAGGCTTAGTGGGGAAGGAAGCTGAGGCCTCAGACCTGTGGTAGTGGAAGGCTTGTCTGATGGCATGGGCCGAGCATCTGCTGGGGTAGAAACCCTGTTGGGCGGCTGTGGCTGTGGGACTACAGGCGTGGCCGGCTTTTCTGATGGTTTAGACCTCAGGGCTATGGGGGTGACTGGTCTGACCACTGGCTGAGATCGTAGGCTCAGTGGAGCAACAGACTTGCCCGAGGGCTTGGGTGTTGGGCCAAGAGAAATGGGCCTGTCCAGTGGCTGAGGCCTTGGAGATTCAGGATCAGCAGGCTTGTCCAACACCTGGAGCTTTGGTATCTCTGCAACAGGAGGTTCCTCCGAATTCTGAGACCTGGGTATGCCTGCAGTAGGTGACAGTTCTGACTTCTTGGATCCTGGTGGTTTCACTGTGGAGCTTTTGTCTGTTGTCTGAGGTCCCAATGCCTCCGGAGCAGGTGGCTTGTCCTGAGGTCCTGGTGCCACTCCAGTGACTGGCTTGTCTGATAGCTGTGACTCATGAGCTACTGTGGAGGATAGCTTTTCTGACGATTGTGACTTCTGGGCAACAGCAGAAGCCTGTTTTTCAGAGGGCTGTAACCTCAGGGCCACCGTGGAGGGCGATTTTTCTGAGGGATGTAGCCTGAGCGCCACGGCAGAGAGCGGCTTATCTGACGACTGCAACCTAAGGGCAAGGGCTGAGGATAATTTGTCTGAGGGCTTTAACCTCAGGGACAGGGTGGAGGGCAATTTGTCTGAGGGTTTTAAACTCAGGGACAGGGTGGAGGGCAGCTTGTCTGATGGTTGTAGCCTCAGTGCCACGGTGGAGGGCGCTTTATCTGAGGACTGCAGCTTCAGTGCGACAGAGGAAGGCTGCTTGTCTGAGGACTTTAGCCTCAGAGCCATTGAAGAGGAAGGTGGCTTATCTGAGGGTTGCAGCCTCAGGGCCACAGTCAGAGGTAGCCTCTCTGACGGCTGAGATTTCGGGCCTGTAGCCGCAGGCTGCTCGTCTGATGGCTGAGTGTTTTGGCAGCCAGCTGCCGATTCTGTGGAAGGCGCATACTCACGAATCTCTCCTGGCTCTAGAGGGTTAGGTCCGCATGGATCATGTTCTGTGCAGGACAGGCGTCCGTCCAGTTTAGAGATGAAGAGCATGCCCTCTCGGTGCTGCTTGCAAAAGGACCTGGGGCACATCTCGCAGAAGGAAGCTGCCTCTTTGCTGCACACGTCACACTGGTGCCAAGGGCATTCCCATTTCCCTGCAGCACAGAAAAAAAAAGGCGCAGCTTAAGAGGAGGTGAGAAAGTCAGATCGGCGAATGGCTGAAATCAACAAGAAAGAAAGCCTGGACTAACTCTGGAGGTTGCTAGTTTACCAGGCATCCATTTGCCATTATAAACTACTTTGAAGTTATGTAAAATGCGCTGCTTTGTTCATTCAGTTCTAACCACTGTGTTTCAAGTTAGTTTTGGTTCAAGCAACAACAACAACAAAAGTAATGATTTAAACCAAGTTTTCAAACTTAGCAAACTGAGCTGGTGGAACTTCCTTTTATTTGGTCTTTTGTCCACACCAAACAAGCACTCCTGAATGCTTCTGAATGCCAGTTGCTGGGGGACATGAATGAGGAGAGTGTTGTTGCACTCAGGTGCTGCTTCTGGGCTTCCACTGTGAGAACAAGATGCTGGACTAGACAGGCCTTTGTTCTGATGCAGCTGGGCTCTCCTCCTGTTTTTATTATATGAATTGTCACCAGCTGCTAAGTTTGGGAGGCATCATTTCTTGCTCGAGGCTAGTGCTATCAATGCAGCTGTAATACTTAAGTTTCTATGAATAATAGTGAGAATACGTGACTGACCTGCAGGACGCCTGGTCAGATTGAGGCAGTCAGCATGGTACACCTTTGGGCAGCCTGGCCTCTTACAGGAAACCAGCTGCCCTCCATCCCCGCAGCTGAAACATTCATCCTCACGCTCCTTCATAATCTCTGCTTGGGATTTACGCTTCCCATGCCGCCTCTTGAACTTCTTGGACTTCTCTTCGGAGGCAGGTGGCTGGTTCTGGAGACAAAACAATGCCACTGAGTAAATGCTCAAAGGGAACAAATCCCAGTCCTCATACCTCTTTCTGTTTAACTTCTTTAGCTGACTTGATGAAAGACCACAAGGAAAACAGCTGCAATCACAATTCTTGAGGGGTAAGTAAACAGTTCAATTCTGAATAGGCCATATGATAAGATTATGTTTTACTAGTATGAATAAACCCAGAGTTTCCCCAGCTATGAAAGTTCCTAACAAACATATATTCATTTTGGACACATTGGAAGTTTTACATTCATCCTGACCACTGTGTCAGGAAAAGAACAACAACAACAACAACAATGTATTATTCATATGCTGCCCATCTAACAGGGTTGCCTCAGTCACTCTGGGTGGCTTCCAACAAATTAAAACATCCAACAAAGTAAAACATCCAACATTAAAAACTTCCCTATACAGTGATTAATGTTATTAGCACAGATCTCTCCTGGCGTTGGCTTGTTTCCAGTCCCCCCCCCCCCCAATTTTCATCTGATTTAAGCAATGCAGAGTGGGCCTTAAAGGGGTGTCATTTTTATCAACAGCAATAGCAATCACACAGTAACTTGGAGAGGAGTATACTGAAGAGAAAAAGATTCCTTTAAATTAAGTAAAAAATGAACCCCAAGCAATTCAAAGGGCAGCTGAAGGAAGAAATCTAAATAAGGGTTTGAAATACCTTTGGTCTTACTCCAAGGAAACCACTGCAATTTGGAGCACCACATTTGCAAACTGTCTTCCCATTCCCCAAACACTCCAGGTTGTAGTTGAAAGTCAGCTCAGTCCCTGGTAATAAGAGATATCAATGAGACCCATTTGGATTGTAATAGGCTTTGCTAAACCTGAAGTTCTAGAACTGGAATAAAAGATTAAAAACAAACAAGAAAAACCAACCCCCCCCAAAAAAAGATGTACAAATGCTGAGGAGAATCTTCTGCTTCTACTTTTCCTTGTATGTGCTGAAATTCCAGTGCCAGGTAGCAACAAAGGTCTATGACTTAGTAGAATTGCATTACCTTACCTCCTGAGGACCATGCAAGATGAAATTTCAACAAGCAGGATGAAATTTCCTACATTGTGAATATAGTACAAATACACAGATAGAAGAACATACCTTCCACCAAATAGCCACCTGTCAGGGATGCTGTATTGTATCTTGCACTGAGCAGGGGGTTGGGAAATGACTTCAAAATACTACTCCCAACTCTTTGATTCTATGACAGCCGCTACCTATTAAAGCTTTCTGTTATATGTAATGGATGGTAAACGCAGAGATATGTGTCACTTACTGTGAAGAAGTATCTCAACTTCTTACATGCAAACACTCAGGGAGGAATCCAACATTGTGCTATGGCAATCGTTCCATCAGCTCAAGCTTTTCAGATTGTGAGACAAAATGACCCCCCTCTGCTCCCCCCACATGCAGTTCTGGAGGTTTTATTGACCCCCCACCACAAAGCCAATTTCAGGGAGAGGATGGGAAAAGAAGGGAAGTGCCACTGAATCAGCAGAAGTCCTTGAACAGAGTTCCATTAGCGGGACTCATTAGTTAAACCTGCCCTCAGGCTGCAGACTTTCATTTCTTGATACATACGCCAAAATATCAGAAACAAGGCTACTAATCATTAGGGCTCCTTACCAGCTTTGATATTTATGAGCGCAAAAAGGCCAACCCGAGTATCTCCATTCACGGACCACTTCTGTGTCTCACAATTTGGCTGGCAGCAATGGTTCATAAATCGAGCATAATTGCCTTTTGGTCCAGCATCAATTATTCGATCCTAAAAAGCACAGGGAAGAACTCAAGCCTTTCAAAACGCAGAACTTTATTCTTAGCTATAAGCAGTGCAATACAGATATGGAATGCTCTAAGAAATTTGAGGGTTGGGGGAGATGTCTTTCCAAGAAAGCACACACACAAATCAGGTGCTCTTGCAATCTAAAACCAATGCCAACAGAAGGCACAGTATCTTAATTTATTGTTTCAAACGTACATGAACTAGCAGTATTTTACTTCAGATATAGAAAACAGGAATGTTTTCACACACCTTGTCCAAAGTTAGCATATAAAAGTTGGTGATATCGTGCTCTTGGGCATAGCGGATTCTGGCCCGGCATTCCTCCTCATCTATCAGCTCTCCCACATATTCGTTGACAAACTCACCCTGAAAGTGTGGAAGTGGGAAGAGATGAGAAAACAACAAATAGTACTCTGAATAGAAAGCCAAGACCAATCAAACTCAGGGGGTTTGGGGATGGGAAGAGATACGCATAGGAAACAAATGAACAAAACACACACCCATTAAAACAAAAGTTACTAATTCATAGCTTTTCATGGAAACCAAAATCTTTAGTGCTTTTTGGAAGGTGAGCCTGAGGAGGCACCATCTCTATTTTAGGTACCGAACTGCATTCCTTAATAAAACATACTAGAGCATCATAACCATCAGTTTTATTACAAACTGGTTTCTTTTGACCTAGACCACTGCTCTTTGTAGTCTGGTACGCCTGTCACACTATGCCAACCCATGGCCTCCAAAAAAGAAAACTGTGAGTGCTTAGTGCCTCCCTAACCCTCCTACTGCTGTGCTGAGCTAAATCATAATTAACCACGAGAAGTAGCCAAGATTTAGGGCTCATGGTTTGCCTAGGAGAGCTGAAATTCAGCAATTCAAGCGTTTACAGTAGTTACTTTTTACAACAGTAAAAACTGCAAATGCAGACATCGCCTTGATAGAATTTTTTTTGGTAATCCACTCAGTTTAAATATGGGGTTTAAGATCCCTTTACTTAGATGGGTATTAATTAAGGATGGTTTTGGTGTAAGAAAATGTGGGGGTTAGAAACAGACTAACGAGCAGTCCTTTCCATCTGTTTCGTAAAACACAGAAGCGTGATGAAAAGCTGGGCACTCAAGAATTTGCGGTGTAGGATGAAAAGAAGAGAGGTAAGCAATACTACTCATCTGGGGAAATCCTGACATATATTGATTTCTGCTAAATCTAGTTCAGATTGTTTCAAGGTTCCATTAGCACAGAACCCAACTTATATATGGGAAGGCAAAGACTGACTATATATTTAGGTAACCATGGGAAACAAACTCCTACCACATGTGTATGTATGTCTCAGACAGGAATAATGACTCATTTCTTGTCTTTGTAAATTTTACGCTTTAAGAAAGGAAAACTAAATTCAATTATAGAAAGTGTGGGATGCTGAAACTAAACTTGGGGAAGAATTAAGACAGCAAAAAACAAACATACCTTTTTAATGTCTCTTTTGGCTTGCAAACCCCAGCCTCTTGCCAGTGTGCGGAATATTTCCACTTCAGGATACTGCCTTTTGGTAAAACACTGGTTTTGGCAACGTTCCCCAGCAGGGCAGACAGCAGGGTGACACTCATAGAGCAGCATGCGATTAATACACTCGGAGTCTAGGCCACAGGGGTTTTCATCAGCTGGCTTGCAATTGCAACGTGGGATCTCAGACAAGTCTGCAGTGAAGATCTGCACTTTGCCTACAGGCCGGTTCACCTTTAAATACAGATATAAGCCACTAAGTAAATCGGCTGGCCTAGCTAAATCACTGGAATGCAGAAATGTAGACTACATACATGGAAATCAGAAACAACTTTTGCTACAGTGATACTTGTTGAAATGGGTCAATACTGCACTTTCATGTATATTGTTAATCTTTATTATTGTTTCAGCTGCAACTCTTCTACCAGCATAGAAAATGCACCTTCCACTTTAATCAGCTATTGTAATGGTGTTCAATAGTGTGAGGTGATCCTTTCTCAGGGTGGGACAGAAAGGAGACTCCCTTCCTTTCAACAGGATTTTATACACCAAAGATTTACTGCAGGTCAGCAAAGAGTTGAAGTTCATGTGGCCAATAGCTGACCTCATAGTTTACACTGGGATTAAAACATAGGTAAAACTCAATGTTGCACTACAGTGAACACCCCATCAACACAAGAATTGCACCTTGCCAGACAGAATGATCCCCCCAGCACTTCTGGGGGTTCTCCCAACCCCCTTAGACCCAATTTAGCGGGTGTGGAGGGGGAGGAGAGGAGGGAAAAGTCCCCTTGTGCAAGTGGAAATCCTCACACAGGCTTGCACTGACGTGACTTGTTAGGTGAATCTTGCCATGTGAATCTGTGGTACCACCAAAAACAGCTTGTGTGCTTCCTTTGAAGTCTAAAGGAAATGTTTCACAGTGTACAGATTGTACAGGTTTCAGCTTTTGTGGTGTAGTGGCAGGTGGCAAGATATGAAGAAAAGATTGGCAAGAAGAGTGTATAGTTAGGAGCACGTCCTGGTCAGCATTAACAATGGTTAAGACTTGTGCCTTCATTATGTTTAAGGATGGAGCACACAGTCCCATAGCCCAACCACCTTCAAGGGATAGGGGGCAACACATGTGCACAAGGCCCGCCATCTGCTATCATGTCCTGCATCCTCACCTTGATATGTTTGTAAGGAGGGGGCTTCTTATCATTCTTTTTGTCTTCCTGTAGCTGCCTCAGTTCCTTCTGTGTTTTCAGCTCTTCAAACCTCACAGCAGCTTCCTGCAGAGCTAAATTAAGAAAACTTCCTTATTATATATGAACAGACATTCAGCCACTTTTATATATGCACTTGCATGAAAATATGCTGAAGTGAGGCACCAGTAACAGACGGGACAGGAAACAGCAGCCACAAAGAGGATTCTCTAGGATTCCCAGTCTGTAGCAAAACTGAGAACAGTACTGAGATTTCCATACTCCCAGGCAGTAGCCAGAAAACTTTAGCATGCCTTTGTTTCAGGATTGCAAAAAGTAAAGACATTGTTTTGTGTAACTCAAGCTTTTTGAAATAATTTGTTTTATCCCTACATCTTAAAGCTATATAGACACCAATCCCCATCTACTCCATGCTGAGTTCTTACATCAAGAAATGTCACTTCAGGAAAGGTTAAAAACAACAACAAAAGAGACTCAGTTCCGACCTCTCAACACACTTTAGCTGAATTTGTATGTCACAGTAAACCACAGTTAATAGTTCACCAGGAATATGGAAATCACTCCCACTTTATTCCATCCAGTAGCAAGTGGAACAACAAACTATAATCCCTGATTTAGTGTTATGTTTCAACCATGTACACCAAGAGTTGTGGTTTGTTGCTCCTGCTCACTAGCAGAAGGGGGAAAATGGGGAGCAAGCTGCACACTCATGGTAAAGAATTAACCATTGTTTACCATGGCATGCAAATGCACCCACAGTTTGAGGTTCTGGATGGACAAAGTATAGTTTAGAACTACTTGTCTGCTTAGTGCTTCTGTGTCTAGGCCCAGTGGCCTTTGGAGGCAAAGCAATAGTTATAACTATAGTTAGTTTACTTAGCAGAAACTATGGTTTGCAAACCTATTTCAAACCACAGCTTCCAATTCTGGTGTGCCGACCACTCACAAACCACTGCTCATCAGTTCAGACATCATGACAAACCAAAGTTGCTCAATCTATAATTCTAGCTAGGGCTATTTCTGAAGTATAATGATGCCAGAATCTATTCTTTTTTTCCTAAAGCAGCATCTTATTTCCCTGAGAACAAAGAAAAAGATGGGATTCATTGCTAACTTTCATGGTTACATTAGAGTAAAAGAAAATGGGTTACCCTTCTTGTAAATGCCATCAACTCCCTTTGCCATCTTGTCCTTGCTGCTCACATCTCCTTCCATATAGGGAAATACTCGAGCTTGGTGGGTCCAAAGATAATCATTTGATCCAAAAAAAAGCACAGGAAATTCACCGATGACATGCTTCATTTTCTGGATGTTGACAGGGATGGTCCTAGGGTGGCAAATCTCAGCTGGCCACCACCTGGAAATGAACAAAGGCAAGAAAAACAGATGAACCCATGGATAAATTTCTGGAATGTCTGTTTCCTAGATCCACTCCTTTGGAGATGCATCGTGTGTATGTGTGTGTGTGTGTGTGTGTGTGTGTGTGTGTGTGTTTGCTAACCTAACCATGGCATAACAGGAACCCACATTAGTAGAAGACTTTACGTATTCTATTAACATTGTGGAAATAACTGTAAGGGCAGCAACAGCCATGCTGGTAAGAATACACATAAAGCTGAGGGGAGGTCCCCTCTTCACATTGTGAATACAGTAGTACCTTGGGTTACAGACACTTCAGGTTACAGACCCTTCAGGTTACAGATTCCGCTAACCCAGAAATAGTACCTCAGGTTCAGGATGAGAACAGAAATCACACGGTGTCAGGGGGAGACCCCATTAGCTAAAATGGTACCTCAGGTTAAGAACAGTTTCAGGTTAAGAACAGACCTCCAGAACGAATTAAGTTCTTAACCCGAGGTACCACTGTACAGTATTAATAACATTAGCAAAGCAAAAATGAGCAGTAGCAACAAGCTTTCACAAGAGACAACTGAAATCTTTTAAATATAACAGAAATTTGCCTTCATTCACTCTCACCTGTAACGTCCCACTTTAACCCAGACCACCTCCTTGTAGTGTGGCTTCTTGCCAGCTTTGCAGTCGTTACAGTACCAGCTCCCCTCTGGCATGTCAATGTTCAGACACTCCCTGTGGAATGCAGCAGGGCAGGATTCACAGCACAAAAGGCTTCCACCTGTGAGAAAGAAAGGCAGGTATGTCAGGGCCAGAACCACAGGAACACCTATGCACAGCATCACATTAAAAGGGGAGTCCATCCTATCCAGACCTCAAATCCCACTTCAGTTCTTTAAATGGAAAATGGGTCAAAAGAGGGTCGTGCTGGTCTCCAGAATAAAGTTAACTTCACCCCCCAGGTATCCGTTTTATTGTAAAGGTCTCAACTGTGTCAAAGCCAATACAATATGCCAGTGCTAAACCCAATCATATCTATTTGCATAGCGAAGCACCTGCGAGCCACAACATTTACTTTTTTCCACTACTTCGTCTTCTGAGGTGTTATATATGACAAGGAGGCAGTTAGGCCAATCTTCGCTCACAGAAAGGGGGATGGTGAAAAGGGGGAAGTCAACCATGTATACTGCCCTAAGCTCTATGGAAGAAGAGCTTAAGTTCCATATTCCATGTCTCATTTGCTGTGCCTGCTATGTCAGCAAGCTTAGCAAACATATATATTACATTTTGTTTTAGTGGCTTTATCACTGTGGCCCATCCCACTAACATGACCACTGCCTTTAGATACAGTGGTACCTCGGGTTACAGACACTTCAGATTGCAGACTCCGCTAACCCAGAAATAGTACCTTGGGTTAAGAACCTTGCCTCAGGATGAGAACAGAAATCACGTGGTGGCAGTGCGGCAGCAGCAGGAGGCCCCATTAGCTAAAGTGGTACCTCAGGTTAAGAACAGTTTCAGGTTAAGAATGGACCTCCAGAACGAATTAAGTACTTAACCCGAGGTACCACTGTATTGCATTCTATGGAAGGCCCATTGCCTTCTTTTGGCTGCTTCCCTCTCCCTTAGGCCCAAAGTAGGGACCCCCAGAGATGATCCTGACTGTATACCTCAGTCCGGCAATATGTTTCACTTACACAAAGGACAGCATCGTGGCCATTTGTATCATTTTGTGGTAAAGAGCTGATAGATTAGGCTGCCCCCTCACTTCCTCAACAACATCCTCCTATGCTTGTACTCATTCAAAACATGGCAACACTCATAACGTACCAGGCCCAGCACAAAGCGCCTTACCTTCTGAACAAACAAAGCACCAGCTGACATTTACATGCTCATGGTTTCTGCAGCCCCTTCGAGGGCTAAAATGATTTGGGCAAATCATGCTGTTGGAAGCAAGGATCACAGTCCCAGCAGCGAGGCAGAAATCATTCGAGTGGTATGCAACAGGACATCGGACACAGCGCATCAAGCGACCTAGCAGAGAAATATATTGGAATTACATTTTCTTAATAATAATAAAAGCTGAAAAAATCGTTTATTAAGATTGAAGTTTTAGACACCAACCCCACCTTTAAAATATCCAAGAAGGGGGGGGGGACACCAATGAATTAAAATGAATGTAGAAATGCACTTCCATTCTGGACACAAGAAAAGGTTACTGTACCTTTAGATGCGGAGACATTTGCTGGGTTGGCTGCATGGCAAGTCATGCAGATGTGCAGTGAGCAGCGAAAGCCCTTGTTCTGCATGACTGTGGGAGGGTACTTCTGTATGCACTCTTCATGATAGTACTTCCCACACAAGGGAAGCAAGCACCGCTTGACGTTTTCTCCACTGTTCTTGCATACAAAACACGTGTGGACTCCTAATAGGAGAGGGCAGCAAAGTAGAAGAAACACAATCAAAGAACAGAAGGTGCAAGAGTCCTGAACAGCAGCAGAGCAGAAAAAAAGTTACAGGCAGTCACCACGGCTGGAGGCAACAACATACAAGATCAGGATTGCTCCAGCCTGGTAGACAGCAGAGCCGTTCTGCTCCATGCTGCAAAGCCATTTGTTTTCAACAAGCTCCAACATTTGAAAGCAACCCGAGAGCTCGCCACACCATCAGCGAGTACAGTTTCGTACCTGTGGAACACTCAGTGCAAATAAACTTGCCCTTCGGCATTTCTGAGAGCCCGAGGCACTGCAGGTGGAAAGCTCCACAGCACTGGGCTTCACAGAGCAACAATTCACCTGGCTTTTCACAGATCTGCAAAGGAATTATAAACAATGTGTGGTCAAGGACTGAAATTAAAGAGGTGGGTGTTATGTACTGAAGTTCTCACCCTGGGCCAGCAGGGGGATATTGTAGATAGTTATGCAAATAAGGGATCGAAAGTGACGTTCAGTGATTGGATAGTTTTAGAAAATTGTTACAGTTACGTTGTACTGGAGCTCTATATAAGCAGGCTGACTGAACCCTTCAGTTCAGTTCTGTTCTGGCCTGTGAATAAACAAGAGCTGTTTGAAGAATCGCTATGTCGTCTGATATGTTCACCCACAACTTAACAGTGGGAGTAGGGAATCCTAGCTTATGCATACCTACTAAACCACAGCTAACACATTTTCAGAAGTACTTTTCAGCAACAGCCGCTGTGGTCCAATTGTTTGGCTCAAACATTAGAACTTTGAGTGATTTACACTACTTCAGAAGCTCCTTACAAGGCACACGTTAAACACACTTTTGCAATCCTGTACCCCCCCACACTTCCTGTCTACCCAAAATGGTTCTGGGACTGCACACAAAATAAGGATTGTAGACAGAAAGCCCTCATGTCAAAATTAATAAAAATACCTTAAGAGTTTTGTTTGCAGAAGCTTTTAAAAAAGCATTGGATGCAAGCTCTGCAAAGATCTGGTTCCTGCTAACATGGCCTGTCCCCAAGTAGTCTGGCTGCTTCAAGTCATCTTCACAATTACCAGCATCCAAGCAAAGCACTTCAGACTTTTACCTGACACACATTCTCCTTGAGAGCAGCTCCTCCTCCTCGCTCCCCCTGCATCCGTTTGGATGAAGGCACTCCATGGTCGTTTTCAGACCCTTCCTCAATAGTCTCCTTGGGGCTTCCAGCTGTTCCATGATTCGTCCTATCTCCCTTTTGAGAAAAAGAAAGACTGTGATCAGTCAGATTCTCTCTTTCATTTACCCCCTCCTCTGGGCTGCTCTTATAGTTTGGGTACAATACATAGGGGTGTTCTGCCAACCTGCTTGCTGAGCTGCATGCAACGCCTCTAGCCCTAATCACTCTGCCTGCAGAAGATGCCTCATGCTGTGGCGCTAACTCTCCTCACACTTCTCCACTTTTAAGGTTTCACTGAGGGAAAGAAACATTCTGAACTTTAACAAAACACATACTTCCTAAACACCTATGTTGGGAATCTCTACAACCATTATTTATTCATTACATTTATATCCTGCCTTTCCTCCAAGTTGCTCAAGAGGTGGCATACATGGTTTTCCCCATCTCCATTTTATCCTCACAACAACCCTGAGAGGTTGGGCAGATTTGAGAGAGAGCGACTTGCCCAAAGTCACCCAGTGAGCTTCATGGGTGGGGACTAGAACCCCCGTCTCCCAGGTCTTGCTCCAACACACTAACCACTACACCACACTGTCTCCAGGGCGCAACCTCAGTATCTGACACACAATGCTATTGATTTATTAGATTTCATACCCCCCCCTTTCACAAGATCCCATGACGGGTTGCAAGCATAAAATCATACAATATCAAAATCAAATAAAGCAACTCAAAACAAACCAAAGAATAATAGGGGTGGTCTCACAAATATCACACAAATGTTCAGCTGTCAAAGGGCAGGGTACAGAAGTGTGTCTTCAGCAAACAGTGTAGACTATATAATGAGATGCAAATGGACAATTGCAAATGACTGTGTTAAGAGAAGCAGGTGCAACTCTTCCACTCATATGAACACGTTGGTCACTGTGAGAAAAGGATGGGTTATAAACGTAACCACTAAATAAATATATAAAACCCTAATGTACAGAAACCCTCCTGTCATTGCTAAACCAAGAAAAAGTTGTGGGCGTATACTTTCAAACAACTGGTGGATGTTCAAGAAGACTGTAGTATACTGGTTTCAGAGAAAAAGAACATATATTTCTATTCCATGAAAGTGTCACAGAGCAGAAAAGCAATTTCATACTAGATCTTGTGGAAAGAACACAGTATGTGAAATACAAAACGTGCAGCTTTCATTTCCACATCCTGTATGTGAATGGAAATATAGTTTTGTAAAATTGGAAGCCTATGACAGAAACATGCTTTAGAATATACTGTTTTAAATGTTAAAGCCAACTGTCCAGTGAATTTCAGTATACTGTAATCTAAAATGGACTCCCAACCATCTAAGTATCACAACAATATCCCTAAAACCTGGTTTTATGTGCTTCTGAACTTTGCCTTTTTATGTTTTTACTTTTGATTTTATATACACCACTCTCTGAATAGGGGAGGTTTTTTTTGAAGGGTTTCAGGGCAGTTGGTGTGACATTCAGCTTGTAGCTGTGGCGAGTTTTTCCAGGCCTTATACACATTGTGAGAACAAGTTCCTGTAATTGTTGTTTGTATGTATAATTCAAAATGAATACATTTTTCTTGGTTTAGCGGCACAGAAATGTATGCGTGTATGAATACTTAGGTTAACGCAAATCTTTTAAACATGAGCCACTAGTTTATACACAATACTCTTGTGCAGTCCTGCCTTTGTTTGCTGCTAAGTCTTTTATACCTTCTTTTACAACACAGTCAATAGTTTTATGCATTTTTAAAAATATAATGCTACTTCAAAAAGACGTCATACATGTATCCTTTTACAGAATCCAAAGCCCAGAAGTACCTCAGAGTTTGCATTTTCTCCCAGTACATCTTCACCCTTTTCCTTCTTGTATGGCGCTGAGGCAAAAGTACGTCGTTGCCGCTTCCGCCTTCTCTGTTTGCCTGGAACCTTTTCAGGAGCTGCAGCAAGGAAGATGTTTCAAGACTGTAATCAAATAACTGCACCCTAAGGTAATTCTGACAACTATGGCCCTCAAATTTTAAACCCCCAAATCCAGCACTGATGAGTAGGACACACCATACCCATTCTTAACCCGTAATTCAATTTCAGATAAATGTCTGCAAACCTCTGAGGACTACACAGTTTAAAATGAAAATTCATATTGTGTTGTTGAGTATATTTTCACAAAAATAAGACAAAGTCACCCTTGTTCCACATTACCCAAATACCACAAGTTGGAAGAAAGTACCAGTGAGTTGATAAACAGGGTGGTTCCAGGTATCCCTTTGAACACCATACAGCAGAGTTACTGGCGTCTAAGAAGCCACCTTGGTTAACAGCTAGTTTCTCATCCTCATGATCATGAAGAAAAATGTGGTTGGTGAGCACTGAAAATTCAGAAATGCAAGCCGAAGGACACCTTTGAGTCTCACGTTGTTTCTTATCACTCTGCTGTTATCTGAACAGATTTCTGGCCAGATCCACCCCACACACCTTTTTCATCTTTGGAGTGCTCCTGAGTCCATCACTACACTCACTGCTGCCACAAATTCTAGTATGTTTTCATTTTTAAACTGACTCTGACTAATAAAGCCCTAAGCGGCCTCGGTCCTGTATACCTGTGTCTCCACCCCCACCATCCAGCCCAGACACTGAGGTCCAGCACCGATGGCCTTCCTGTGGTTCCCTCACTGCGAGAAGTGAGGTTACAGGGAAGCAGGCAGAGGGCCTTCTTGGTAGTGGCACCTGCCCTGTGGAATGCCCTCCCAGCAGATGTCAAGACAATAAGCAACTATTTTACTTTTAAAAGACAACTGAAGGCGGCCCTGTTTAGGGAAGTTTTTAATGTTTGATGCTGTTTTGTTTTTAATATTCGGCTGGAAGCCACCCAGAGTGGCTGGGGAAACCCAGCCAGATGGGCAGGGTATTATTATTATTATTATTATTAGGCAAAGATGCAATTCCTTCTTTTTGATCTGGACCCAGTTCATTTGTGACTTGGTCTCTATGTGAAACTATCTGCTTACACTGCAGTGGGCTGATGATTATGTAACGTGACAGAAGAATCTTGCTTAGCTTATTATTAATGTTCACTCACAGGAAACTGCCAGCTTCATGCTACAGAACAGGAGCACCACCTACCTTCACCAGCGTCCAGAAGCTGAGATGTGGAGTACAACTCAGACATTTCAGTATCCAAAGGACCAGCCTCAGAACACTGCGAACAAGCAACAGGGACAATTTACCAAGCAAATTCGCACACCTACAACGAGATGTGATTCCCTGGCCACATCTCAATGGCAATTCTACCTTCAACATATTGACAAACAACAAAAAGAAGAAGCATCACAAATTTCCATAATCAGAAGGATGGGGAGGTGATTGCCCAGTGTCTGAACCCCTGGGTGGCAAGAAGTGGGAAGAATCATATTTACTTAGTTATAATTGTTGAAGAATCTTTCTGCACAGCTGAAGCAGAAGAAAAATAATAACTTTCACAAAAACAGTAAGATACTAACAAATCTAGAGGTGCCTCCACTAAATGCAGCATATTATACCATTTTCACAGTTCAAAATATTTAGACCCTTCCTTTTCATTTTTACAATTCACAAGGCAGCTTACAGCAATATAATCGTATATTTAATGAATTATCATGAAGGCAGCAGCAAAAGAAAATAAAGTGCCTGTGGCTTCACTTTATTATTTATTTATTTAGATTTATTTATTTAGTTTTGTCTACTACCCTTCATCCGTAGATCTCAGGGCAGTTCCCAAAAATAGATTTAACTAAATGGTTTGGAACCGGAATATACCAAGGACCACCTACTTTAGTATCAGCCTTTTCAAGAGTTTTTCTCAACACCTGAGGCCCCACAGATTGCTGGGTACATCATTCTTTGCTTCATGCATGCAGACAAGCATTGGAGGATTTTAAAATAAAGGTTGAATGGCCATCTGTCAGGGATTCTTTAGCCATGATTCCTGTGTTGCAGGGGTTTGGACTAGGCAACTGTTGGAGTTTCTTCCAAATCAACAATTCTGTGATTTTTTGCAGTCAAAATTTGGCTTTTTCCTTTAACGAACGGGTTTTACTCTTAATGTCTGCTTTGCTGCAAAATTCTTCTTTTGTGTGTCTGTGGCTGGTTTTATTGTTTAATTGTTACTGTTTAATTTTTATCAACAGATGGATTAACTTTTGTTATTGTGAGCTGCCCTGACAGAAAGATAGGACATAAATGCTTCGGTACATAAACAAATGATTATTGCATTTTCATATTGGATGTGGTTGCTTTAACAGTTTTTCAAAAAGAAAAGCAAGTTGAATTCATTTTTCATAAAATGTAGAATAAACATTCTATGGTTGTCCCTATCACAATAGGTGTTACAGAACAAACTGAAATTGAGTCCTGAATTAGCAATGCCGCAAACCCAGAAGTGATTGTTCCTGTTTGCAAATGTTTTTTTTGGGAATGCGAACATCCAATGGGGCTTCTGATTGGCTGCAAGAGCTTCCTACAGCCAATCAAAAGCTGTGGTTTGGTTTTTGAATGTTTTGGAAGTCGAACGGACTTCCGGAATGAATTCTGTTTGACTTCCAAGGTATGGAAAAAATGAAAATGAAAAAAATCTTCAAAGGACTCTGTTTGGATACATTTTAGGAAAGGGGACCATAACCATAATTTCCTATAGAAAAGACCTGATCTCTAGCACAGGAAAAGTCTTTAGAGAGGAGTCCTGGTTTGGAGTTCCAGCCGGTGCTTACGTTACTTTAAAACACATGCGTGCTCACACAGAGAGATATTTTGTACATCAGAGGCTTTCTTCTCTTCACAGCCAGCCAATCCACTATCAATTTGTTGAAAGAGTGCACTCTCTAGTAAAAGAACTCCTACAGACTCCCAAGTGAAAATAATGAGATATGTGCATATGTTTGACAGCATGACTCTGGTCATTGTAAAAGAGCCATAGATTCAAAGGCTTACGGGCCTAATGTTCGCTCAGTTTGGACAATGACACCTTTTTGAAAAGAAAGTGCAACAAGAACTTTATAGGCTGAGCTCTGATTATCACTACAGTGGTACCTCGGGTTACATACACTTCAGGTTGCATACGCTTCAGGTTACAGACTCCGCTAACCCAGAAATATTAACCCAGAAATAGGGACGCGGGTGGCGCTATGGGTAAAACCTCAGCGCCTAGGGCTTGCCGATCGCATGGTCGGCGGTTCGAATCCCCACAGCGGGGTGAGCTCCCGTCTTTCGGTCCCAGCTCCTGCCCACCTAGCAGTTCGAAAGCACCCCTAAGTGCAAGTACATAAATAGGTACCACTTTATAGCAGGAAGGTAAACGGTGTTTCCGTGTGCTGTGCTGGTGCTGGCTCGCCAGAGCAGCTTAGTCATGCTGGCCACGTGACCCGGAAGTGTCTCCGGACAGCGCTGGCCCCTGGCCTCTTAAGTGAGATGGGCGCACAACCCTAGAGTCGGACACGACTGGCCCGTACGGGCAGGGGTACCTTTACCTTTTAAGAACTTTGCTTCAGGATGAGAACAGAAATCGGAACTCCGGAACGAATTAAGTACTTAACCTGAGGTACCACTGTATTATTTTTTACTGAGTGCTTCTATTAGGTACCCTTAACCAAATGAAAGCCGATCAAAACTCTGTGCAGATGAAATAATTTTACATTCAGGAGCATAGCAGATCTTTGGTAACATTTGAAGCAGAAGGAAGGAACTTACCTTCTTTATGGAAGTCCACTCTCTCTTTGGTATGAATGCAGTATCCAAATCATTGGATTCCAACAGCTTTTTTGTTGGTTTCCTCTGGCGCTTACTCTCAAAACTCCCTAAAATAAAAATGAATTTTCCTCACTAGAAACAAACTAGTTTTATCAGCACCAAGTAAGAATCAGTATAACACCAGTACTGTTTGTTGTACCTAATCTGCCCTAAACCAAGAAATAAGAAAATTGGGAGGGGTAGCTAATGCCACAGAAGACAGAATCAGAATTCAAAATTACCTTAATAGATCAGAGAACTGTTCGCAAGCTAACAAAATGATTTTCAGTAGGGACAAATGTAAGGTTTTGCAAGAAGAACCAGATACAAGATGGGTGACACCTGGCTTGAGAGCAGTACATGTGAAAAGGATCTAGGAGTCTTGGTTGACCACAAACTTGACATGAGCCAACAGTGTGACGTGGCAGCTAAAAAAGCCAATGCAATTCTGGGCTGCATCAATAGGAGTATAGCATCTAGATCAAGGGAAGTAATAGTGCCACTGTATTTTGCTCTGGTCAGACCTCACCTGGAGTACTGTGTCCAGTTCTGGGCACCACAGTTCAAGAAGGACACTGACACACTGCAACATGTCCAGAGGAGGGCAACCAAAATGGTCAAAGGCCTGGAAACGATGCCTTATGAGGAACGGCTAAGGGAGCTGGGCATGTTTAGCCTGGAGAAGAGGAGGTTAAGGGGTGATATGATAGCCATGTTCAAATATATAAAAGGATGTCACATAGAGGAGGGAGAAAGGTTGTTTTCTGCTGCTCCAGAGAAGAGGACACGGAGCAATGGTTCCAAACTACAAGAAAGAAGATTCCACCTAAACATTAGGAAGAACTTCCTGACAGTAAGAGCTGTTCGACAGTGGAATTTGCTGCCAAGGAGTGTGGTGGAGTCTCCTTCTTTGGAGGTCTTTAAGCAGAGGCTTGACAACCATATGTCAGGAGTGCTCTGATGGTGTTTCCTGCTTGGCAGGGGGTTGGACTCGATGGCCCTTGTGGTCTCTTCCAACTCTATGATTCTATGATTCTATGAGATACACAAATATAGGATGGGGGACACCTGGCTTACTAGAAGTACATGCGAAAAGAATCTAGGGGTCTTGGTGGATTACAAGCTTTACATGAGTCAACAGTGTGATACAGCAGCAAATAAACCCCTAATGCTCTTCTAGGCTGCATCAACAGAAGTATAGTGTCCAGGTCAAGGGAAGTAATAGTACCACTCTATTCTGTCTTGGTCAGACCACACCTGGAATACTGTGTCCAATTCTGGGCACCACAATTTAAGAAGGATGTAGAACCCAGCAAGCCCCAACTATAGGTAACTCGTTTTAATTTTCTGAGGTTGAAAATTCTTGTGGCTTTAAAATTTTGAGGTTTCGTCTTGGCTTTGTATATTTTTAGTGTAATAAGCCACTTTGAGATCTAAGACATCAGGAGCTTGGAAGTCTAAAGACCTGTAGTTTATTTATTTCATAAAAAATATCCTCCTTTTTGCTATTGAGATCTCACAAGGAACAAAAACTTATCATTTATTATTCCCCCACCCCCATCCTTGCGAGAGAGAGCGCCCAAAGCTTCAGGTCCAGACCAAAGAGCAATGACATATTGTGTGTGGTTCTCAAAGTGTGTGGCCGGAGAGGATAGCAAGTGTGGTGGCAAGATTCAAGGACAATCAAAGAAACATTTAAACATTTCAGTATAGTATAGTATAGTATAGTACAGTATAGTATAAAGTTAATTGAGACTAGAATCAGGAAATAGGAATCAAGGGCCAAGGAACAAGACACCTGTTTTGTTTCCAATAACTAGAGCTTATTTCTGGTGAAGATGCTAATGATACACATGTCTTACCTGACTTCATTAACTGTCTCTCTCCCTGCAAAGGAGAAGCAGCAGCAGCAGCACCTTCCAAAACATTTGTTGATGACAATGTCAAAACTGGCATTTCTGATCTTGGTTCCATGGCATGGGAGTCGGGCTCATCTGACAAAGACCGCTCAGCTTCAAGAACGGGAGGAGACTCTTTAGACGAAGAAGCAGACGAAACTGAATCCAAAGGCTTCTTTTCTAGATGTTTGTTACGAGCTTGCTTGCCAGTGCTGCAATCCTGTTTGATTTCAGACTTCTCTAGAGAACTTGCCTATTAGCAGCCAGACATAAACAGAAAATACTCAAGATCCTGGTCCAACCAATACATGAAGAAAAGGCTAATGGGGAACATACAGCTACTCGGAAATATGGCTACATTTCAGCAGCAGGTGAAAAACAAGGAAAAGAAAACTGGTCATCTTTGGCTGTGCCAGGAAATCATTTTACGCAAGCACACACAACCAAGTTTTTATTTTACAAAATACACAGTGTAAGTGATGGCGCTGCTGCTGAAAATGGCTTGCCTTTGTCTAGCTTCCCTACCCCCAAGTAACACCAGCCCATGCCATCAGATGCAGTGTTTGCCCAACAGACCGTCATTGGGTATACAGTTTGACAAGGTTGGGAAAATGAATAGTCTGATGACTTCATGCTACTGAGTGAGAATTACTAGACATCACTGGGGAGTGAGGGACAACTAGCCTATGGAGATGTTGTTTTCATTGGCAGCTGTATAACCCATAGTTAAGTTATGTATGTGCATTGATGAAATACAATGTTTCTAATGTTGAAAATACGCTATAGTTATTTATTTATTGAGTATTCATTTAAAAAAGAAACCTATTCAGGGTATAGCCCTTCTCACAATTGAAGTAGGAAACATTGATGAATTGAAATCATAAAGCAAAACCTGCTTATTTCAGTCCTGACCAGGAATATAGATATCTTTTTTAATTATATGCTTTGTAATTTCAAGTACTACAGGAATCTGTAGCATAAAGGTTAAGCATGATGTTCTTGAGGCAGATAACCAAGGTCCACTACAACACTTGCAACAACATCCTGGCTGGTGTGTGTGCTTCAAAGCCAACCCATCTGGAGCAAAAAAGAAAGTCAAAGAAAAACAAGAGCCAAAGCCCAGCCAGGCACTTCTATTTGTCCTTCAATCACTTTGCTCATTCCGAGACAACATGAAGGTATATAAAAGTGGGGTGGAATTGTTGAAATGTCTGTACTTTTTGTTTCAAAAAACTTGGCTCATAATGGCTAGGATCCTTGGGAAGGAACATAGGAAGCTGCTTTGTATGGAGCTGGACAATAGGTTCATCTAGCGCAATTTGGTCTACACTGACAGGCAGTGGCTCTCCAGGGTTTCAGACAGGCGACATTCTCAGATGCCAGGGACTGAACATGGGACCTTCTGCATGGAAAGCAAGAGTCTCTAACACTAAGCTTCTGCCCTGCCTTAGAGTCACCTGCAGCATTCCAAACAAGCACCAGAGTTCTTTGGGGTTCCTTTGTTTAATCACCCACCTGCCCTCTGATAAGCTACTCCTAAAGTTTGAGGCAATTTCTCAGGTGGCAGTTGCATCTGATGGAAGGGGCCTCAGCCAGAAGTGGAATTCCACTACCCTGCCCCAAAGCATACACACATGTTGGATCCCAGTTCTAGTTTTAAAAACCCTATTTAAAAAAAGGAAAACTATGTAGATGACAGTTTCCCAATTTCTCGCAGGTGCCTATACCTGTTTCTTTGTTTCATACCCACCTTCCGAAATGGCTCCTGGCTCCTCTTCTTTTTCTTAGGTGCAAATATGTGATCATATTCTTCTGCATATTCCAGAAGCCGCTTACTTGGCTTCCTAAGGCGTTTCTTCTCTGAATGAGCTACTGAGAAGATAAAAAAGGAGAAAGAGCCTCAGGATTAGTCTTCTGAGAAGATCAGAAGGGCTGGGATAGAACCCTTCATTGTGGCCAGGGTCTGCTGAAGCTCCTGTGCCATTTTCCAGTGCCCTCAACAAAGTGATGATCACATGAATCTGAGGTGCATAGCTCAGATGCTTGAGACTCCTTGACTATGTCATTTAAGTTTTTAAGCAATCCTCTCCTGCCATAATAGTTCAAAAGCAGCCCTTTCCTTCAGGTTTTCATACCCTGACCATCGTGCCACCTCTCGTTATTCAGTAGGAATCCACACAGTGATCCTAATCCATGCAAACCCCACAACCGTCACCCCACAAAGGGAAAGGACCTGGTTCCTGCCCAATTATGGAAAGCAAGTGAGCTGCAACGACTGCCATCAACATCTTGTCCCCAGTGTCAGCAGGCTATTCTTGCCTGGGTCTCAGTGCAGTAAATTATGCCCAGTCTGGCCTAGCAGTGCCATGTGCAAGTCAAGCAAGGAAAACTGCATTACCCCTTTTGAGGGTAAGAAGCTAGGACTGAAATATTGTGGTTGAAGCAGGAATTAAGTCATATCTGTAAAACTGTAGTATGACTTTCTTCTAGGATACTCTCCTAAACCTCTGAATTTTGTCTTTTTTATATTAAAAAAATCAACATATTTTTTAACCTACTCTCAAACTGGATTGTACAAATGAGTCCATTATAAGTGTCTTAGGAAATCTTTTTCTCTCTCCTCTTTTAAAAGTTTTTGCTTGTTGCTTAAAAAAACAACAACACAAGGGAATCCTGTGTTGAAAAACAATAAACATCAATATTGCGAACAAGCAAAACAGGTGGCTCCTCCTAACACAGTATGGAAGCAGTTCTGAAATAAAGCTGGTCCTGAAACAAGAGTGGCTACATATCCAGAGAAAAAACTCAGAAGTCCCTTTTCCTGTTCAGCAAATGTGAATTACAATATTTACAACGTACATTTCTATTATTATTATTGTTGTTGTTGTTGTTGTTGTTGTTGTTGTTGTTATTAATTTATTATTTCTACAACATGCTGAATCCAGTGTGTCCTTTCCATTAATAGATAAGCTTTTCCATTTGTGGAGGGACTACCGAGATCCTGCAAAGGCTCCCTGGAAGAAGTTGGGTAAATGATATTTCCTGATTTCCCCTTCCCCTTGCAGTCCCCATACTGTCCCAGAGGTTCAGCTTTTCAGGGTGTTAAGGAAGGAAGGTGGAACTGGGGAAAAATGGGCTCCTCCTCTAGCAGTAGCATTCCATGAATGGAGTTCTGCTCATGAGAATGCTGGATCTAAATCAGTATGTGGAACACAGTATTATACTCTATGTCTTTGAAGACACTCAAACTCAGGATGCAAGGGAGAAACATGCTAAAAGGAAGGCATGCTTGGCAAACCCTCAATGTGATCAACTCCTGCCCAGAAACCAATGTCCCCACTGTGGAAGGACATGTGGATCCAGAATTGGCCTCCACAGTCACTTATGGATTCATTGTTAAAACTGTGTTTATCGAAGAGAATCTTACTCAGCTATGAGTGACCTCCAAAGAAGACTCTATGTCTACTCTGATATATCATCTTCACAGTGAAGCACTGCAGCTAGTGCTTTTAAGTGGAACTCAGAAAAGCAGAGTTCCCTGCTTAGCCATAGACACTGGGTAGGATTAAAGCAGCACTGGGAAAAAATAGGAATCCTGTAGGGACAGACAAATTTATAAGAATGAATCTGAACCCAGCTATAGTTTAAGCAGGGGGTAACAAAAGAGCTAACTTTAGCTCCAACTCCCATAAGGGTAACTAATTTTTATAGAGGCGAACTGTAAAGTGCCTGAAATATTTGCAGATTGAGGTGTATGAATTCATTCTAACAAATTTGTCTGCTACACCTGTTGACTTTCCACTTTTTCCTTTTTTAACTGAATAGCATTGTGCAAAGTTCTCATTTTAAGCTTTGATTACTCTGTTGTAAACAAAGAGTAAATATCTCTGAGCTGGGCAACTGGTAGTCCATAAGCAACAGAATGGTGTCTGGTTCTCTCGATCCCTTACAATAGCAGTACTCTCCCCTCTGTAGAAGGAAAGATGATGTAAGGGCTAAAATGCCTCTGCTGCTTCTTCCAAACTGCCTTCTGTCTTTACCATAAACATGCATGGGAGTCATCAGGCTAAAACTAGAGGAAAGGAGGACCTGTAGAGGCACCTGCCGAACCCTGATGAAGTCATTGAGCAGCTATGGACATTTCCTCTAGCATCAACCTCCTCCGGCTACAACAAGAACAGAGAGCATCAATCTCTTGGGTGAAGGAAGCTGGCTATCCCTTATCTATCTCTGTAAGGTTCACAGCATAACACAAATAGTACCCATCCTCATTCTGGCTGCAGCTATTGAGTAAAAATTATTTTGATACCAATGTGAGAGACTGTAACTTGGATTACTGAATTTGTACAGTAACATCTCATGGTTTTTGTGGTGGAGTGCCACATCGTGAATCATCGTGAATCAAAGCATTTCCTAACACTGGAGTTACTGTGGTTGCTTACAATAATACGTAAAGATGATTAAGAAAAAAAGGAGGAGGTGCATAGGGAAAAACAGAAGCAATGTCAGTAAGAAAGTCTGGATTACTGCAATGTGCTCTATTGGGGGGGGGGTTCCCTTGCACTTGATCGGGAAGCTGCAGTTAGTGCAGAATGCTGCAATACAATTACTGACAGAAGTGAGACTCCGTCAACATATAACACCTGTTCTCAGAGGCCTGCAGGTTTGCTACTGGGCCACGTTCAATGTGCTACTATTAGTATATAGAACCCTTAACAACTCAGAACCACAGTTTACTTGTGAAATCGCTTTCCTCCATATGCGCCAACTCAGCTGCTTCAATCTGTGGAACGGACACCGTTACAAGTGCCAAACAATACTCATCCTGCATTTCTAAGAATTTTTTTTAGTGCAGCAGCACCCACAATTTGGAACTCCCTGCCTACTGAAATCAGGCCAGGGACATTCGCTGTACTCCTTTTGGCATCGGCTAAAAAACATGTTTGTTTGGACATGCTTACTCAGATACGTAGAATGTTTACAGGTGTTGTAATCTGTTTTTAACTTTTTAAATAAGCTAATCACAGACTATTTCCCCCCTCTTTATTCTTTTTATAAACTGCTTTGAGTTTTTTTAGTGTCAGATTGGCTGTCTCTGGCTTTATGGGTGGGTTGGAATGCAGCTATCAGATTGCCCACTTACCGATGCAGTTTTGGTTTTCAAAAAGTGCATGCAGAAATGCATGTTTCATGGGGAAAATGTTTACAAAAATGCATATTGTGGGGGGGGGGATACATTGTAAATCATATAGAAATTTGTTTTATAGGAAAGATGCATAGAAAATGCATATCACAGGGAAGTGCTTATTATTAAAATGCAATCAATTCCCCCTCCTAAAAACAGAACAGAATGGACCTGTGAGTGAGTACATAGAAACTGAAACAGAATGATCTTACCTATTTTTACCCTAAAGTGCTGCCACCGCCCAACCCCTGGAAATCTTTGGGAATAGCTGCCCTTGGAAGGGGGAAATGCTCTCAACAGGTGTATGCAGAAGCTAAAATGTATGCAGCGTATTTGGCCCTTGGCCAGAATAAAAATCATTATAATTGTGTATTTGCCAAATTAACCTTTTGTCTTCTGCAGAAGGCAAGTTCTGGATACTTTCCTCATAAAAGTTAGTTAAGAATACTTTATTGCTCATCTTGCAACATTCCCTGTGTTTTACTGCAATCCACAAACATTACTGAAATCCTTTATCAAAAATACCTATTCTTCACAGCATGTTGCAAAATCTGTTTTCAAAATGTGGTGGGGCCATTACCATTCAAGAGTATGTGTCTCGGATCTAGCAGAAAGTTAAATAGGAGTGCAGTTAATTTTTGCAATGTAAGTGTACACAGAGATAAGTCATGAACTAGGACTGCCATCCTCGGCTCACACCTTTTGCTTTATCTTCTATTTCACATAGCATGCAATTTGCATTTCGCAAACAGGGTAGGCCAGCCCTCTACATTTTGAAATTTAGTTCATGTTGCCACCCAGTGCACAATCACTGATCAAAAACTACTAATAGGGAACAGCAAAACAAGATTGAAAAGTTTATAGAATGTAAGATTCAAGTTTAAATTGCTGCAGTTTATGGTGGTGACTTCTTGAGTCCTAACCCAACATGCAGCACTACCGTAGACATGCTTACTTGCAAGTTAGTCCTACTGGGCTTAGTCTCAGGTAAACTTGTGTTAGACTGCAATTCTGCACCTATTTAGCTATGAGTAAGCCAACAGACTTACTTCTGAGGATTGTGTTGTTGGCAATACACTCAGTTTAGCAGACCACTTGCTTTCCACAGGGAGAAATAAACACACATTATTCGGTACTACTAAACTTTTATCTACCTTTTGGGCTGCAATTTTTCCTTCTCATGAGTCTCCTGTAATACTGAGCAGTAAATATTATACTTTCATGCTAGAATTGGGTCCATCATGTTTTAATTTATAAATAAAGCTTCTGCACAAGGTAAGAGAAACCATATATATATATTTATTTCCAAATCACACTATGCCTTCTTAAGCACTGTTTCTAGTTTTAAAAGATTAAAGTGAACCTGTATTAAAATTTGAGGAAGAGAAAAGCTAAAGTAACAACCAGCATTTCAATTGGATAACCTTAAGATTTTTATGCACTGCAACTTGTGGCACAAAACCTCTTAAGAGCTAGTTCTCACAACCGGCAGATGCAGACAGCTGAAGAGTTTATGAGCTGTACCACCTACAGACTTCAGGTAGGACCTTGCATATTACTGAGTAATATTCCATATATATTTATCTATTTATTTATTTATAGGGTGGAAGATTTCACCATGTGGTTCCAGCTCCCCCAATCTGCAGTGGTGCAGCACAAGGAATCCTTACCTTGTACAGAGAACTCAAACTAGGATCTCAAAACTGTAAAACTCTCAATTCTGTAAGAACTGTATTTTTGTTTCATCCCTCTTATTCTGCAAAATGTTGCCCAGCTAACTAAGTGCTTCTCACAGTTCTTGCCTATAATGCATGCTCCCTTTTTAAAGAGTGAGGAGAAGCCTACAGTCTGAAGCTTGCTTTTATTCTGTAGAGGCCAAAGGCACATAACTGTTCTGCTTCCCTAGATCTACTGATGTGCTTACCAGCTTTAGCACTGCTTTGGTTAAAACGCTGCCATCGCTTTTTGGGCGCTACGTGGCATACATCTCTAGGCTCATCACCCAAGGAGCCTTCTCTATTCAGTCCTGAATCCAACTCCCCATTTTCAAAGGAGTTGCAGCTCTCTCTCTTTTTATCATATTTTGACTTCATTCTTATACGAACTAAACTGTCATCAGAGGAACTTGCAGAGTCTTCGTCAGGGGAGTGTCCCATCAACTCCCAAGACACTTTCCTTGCAACATCTTCCTTTGCATTGTCTAGAGCACTAGTAACTGAGCCTTGGGCAGCTCTATCCTGGCGGGGCACACTCTCAGCTGAATTAGACAACCGCTTTAGTGTTTTGCTCTTTGATGCTGCATTAGCTACTAGTTTAGATAGCTGCTTAGATTTTGGACAGCTGCGCCTTGCGGTGCAGTTTGTACCAGAAACAGAAGCGTTTGTGAGTTCCCTTTTGTTAGCACCCGGATCGATCAACTTGGTTGCGATACCATGTGAAAAAGAGGACTGACCTTCTTTGGGTTTCTGACACTCTGGTTCTCGAACACTATCTTGGCTTTTTTCTAATTTATGAGTGGTTCCCATTGTAGGCAAAGATGTCAAATCACTTGGAGTGTTACTTCCAGAACTATCATCGCTGTGAGAACTCCTATAAGAGACTATGTTCTGAGTAGTCATGATCTGCTTCTCTTTCGTCTTACTATCATGCATATCTTTCAACAACATTAATAAGGTGCTGAATTTATAATCGGGCTCAATAGGCAAATGGTTCTGCCCAGAGACAGATGAAAAGAGTAAGGGCACTGTGGTCTTAGGCGGCCCACAGTCTTTCGCTTCAACATTCATGGACCTATATGACAGCTCCTTCAGTTCTGAAAGCACGTGTTTCACAACTGCCGTTTCTATTTCAGCAGAATCACCGGGTTTCTCATTGGTGCTGTTCAGCAGTTTGGGGCCATCAGCCTTCCCACTTTTGTTAGGCATATCTAACTGAGACCCGGGAGAACCTTTGGTAGCAGAAAAGCAGCAGTCGGGGCTACATTCATCTTCCTTAAGAGAGGAGTCTGTCCCAGCAGCAGCTTCTTTATGCTTGCATTTTATACTTCTGAACTGAGGCTGTTTTGCATCCATTTGACTTACAAACCCCTTACTTTGGAGTGTAGTGTGCTTATCTACATTGATAAGATTGTCATTCCTGTAAACTGAAGCCACCTCAGCTGCAAGGGATGGCTCACGGAATTCCTCACCTCCTGTTTCAACACTGATATTCCTGTCTAGAGAACCTTCTGGAGGTTTGCGGCTTCGATTGCTGCTTTTTGAGACAGGTGCAGAATGTTTACTATCTCTTTGCCCGGAACACACTTCTTTTCCACTTTTATTTACAGAGTCACTATTCTTCAAGACACTATAAGCTGCTGCTGCTGCTAAACTTTGGTCAAGGGAGTCTAGATCACAGGTACCGTTATCCGATGAATCAGAGTCTATTTGTTTCCTCTCTGCTCCAGCATCAGTTCTGGAATAGTGCTGCTGTAGCTTTGAACTGCACATGAAGCCTGCTGGATTTCTCTTTTTCTTCACGTCCGCTTTGGATGTTTCCTGCTGGCAGCTGCTATTAGAGATATCAAACCCTGGTTTCTTATATTTGTTTTCGAATTGTCTTTCTCCAAAAGAAGAGAGCAAGTAGTTTTCCATGCTGCCTTTGGATCCCATTAGGCTCTTTGCTATTCTGCAAAGTTCATGAGAAGCCTGCTTCTCTGGCATATCTGCAGCAACCATATTTTTAGCTTTGCTTACTGGCCCTTTCCCCCCACTTTCTCTCTTGGATGCCTCCAGTTTGGTGCTACTTTTTCTTACTCTAGTTCTCCTCCGGGTGTCGGAGCTCTTCTTGTTTCGGGATTTAGTGAACACTTTCCCCTTATCATGGGTCAAATGTTTGGAGTCCAATGTTAGTGATTTCAAACATCCATTCAGTTGTCTGCTCTGTTCATTTAAGGAGTCCTTTGTACAAGATCCCATTAAATGCACATCCTTCTCACTGTCCGGTTTGCTGGAAGTCGGGATGTATTTTTGAGCACTGTTCTGCTTTAGATAATCATTTGTAAGGCCAACACTGATCTCCCATTTTGCCAGAAACCTCTTAGGAACCTGGAAAGTATAGGAAGGGACAAAAACAAGTTACAAAAAAATTATAATACACAAAAAGATGAAATTACACACAGATATGAACATTATCTTCTTTCACAAAATGTAACTGCAGCACATAACTAATTAAAGTATGCAGATCAAAGCTAGATTCGTGGAGTACATGAATGTGACTTGTCATTTTTTATTTTGTCAACAAGGCCTAGAACATCATCTCTTGTCACAATGGACCCAGTTCCTCAGACTCCCTTCCTGTGAAAGTTAGATCAGGCACAGAGATCTGCTATATATAATCCCCTGTCATCTGAAGGTACAAGTGCCTAAATGATGTTCTGCTACTTCAATTGCTTTATAGCATCCCCTATTGCCTGCTTACATTTCTTTTGCCAAAATTTGTGCTCCTTTTTGTTTTCCTCATTGGACAAGACTTTCATTTGCTAAGCAGGCAATAAGGGATGCTATAAAACAATCGAACAGCACATTGCTTAAACATAAATACTAACAATAGAATATTATTTAAATACATTAGTAGCAGAACATCATTTAGGCGCTTGTACCTTCAGGTGACGGGATTCAAAGGTATGCTAAAGAAGGATTAAGAGATTGCAGAGAAGCTGAATAAATTATTTGCATCTGTTTCCTTGGTGGATTATATATAGCAGATCTCGGTGCCTGATCTAACTTTCACAGGAAGGGAGTCTGAGGAACTGAGTCAGTTGTGACAAGAGATGATGTTCTAGGCCTTGCTGATAAAATAAAAAATGACAAAAGAAACCTTTTTGGCTCTAATAGCTCTTTGCCTCTGCTCATTAACCACTCTGGTATCCTCCTGGCCCTGGTGGCACCTTTCCTGACCTGGAGAGATCTGGCTCTCTTGATTATGCCTTTCAACTTCCTTTTCCTTTTCCCCAATCCCTTCATTTCACGAAAGTTTCATCTTTTGAAGTCAAATGTGACTGTGCTGGATTTTCTTGGCAACTGTCCATTTACAAATGTATGTAATTAGATAACACTATGGTCACTGCTCCCGGTAGGTACTATAACATTTACATCTCACACCAGGTCTTGCATGCCACTTAAGTCCAGGAAGAGTCTGCTCCTTTGGGGATTTCTAACTTGTCGGACTCTATGTTTTCTTTCACACACAGTGGCATTGCCTCCAATATGCCCTTCTTGGTCCTTCTTATAGAGTTTGTACCCAGAGGTAACTGTGCTCTATTGGTTCTCTCCATTATAGCAGGCTTCCATTATGTCCACTATATCAATGCTCTCATCTAAGGCCAAGCACTCCAGCTCACTCATCTTGACACAGAGGCTACACACACACACACACACACACACACACACACACACACACACACACACCTTCCAAAGGAGTCTAAAGTGGCAAACAACAAGGAATAAAACACTCCACATTTTAAAAACAATTCAAATGCATATGCACAGTGGGAAATATATCAACTCAAAAGGCTTTTTACTCCATCTCCATAGATCTCTGACACCTGCTTGCCTCTCAGTTGCTATCATGTGCCCCTGCACTCTCAGTGACACATTCTACCCTCTCCCCAATTTAAATTATAATAATAATTCCCCCCCCTTCCTCTCAGGGCCACGATTTGTTCTGAACAGGACTCTGCAGCTGCTTTCAGCTTCCCCCACACATTCAATTTAAAAGCTGCTCTGTCACCTTTTTTTATTTTAAGCGCCAACAGTCTGGTTCCATTCTGGCTCTCCGAGAGCTTAACAAGTTCCAAAACTGGAATATAGCTGAATCCTTCTGATCCTAGTCTCAAGAAAATGGTTGCCTGGATGTTTTATGCCAGAATCTCAGTTTTGGAAATATTAACACAGAGCTGGCTCCAGAAGGAATTCAAGCTGTAGACTAAGATTTTGAAATACAGCAGGTTTTCCTTCCTGCCCATATTACTCCACATTTGCCCTTCAGATACAATGTTTTCTCTATTAATAACATTGAAACGTGTGGTCAAAAGTTCTCTTTATATACCTGTATCTAACATAATGGCCCGATTTACACGATTATATTTCCAGTCTATTCTCAGGTAGCTATATGGACAAGTCAACGCAAAAGACATTCCTTTATCAGCAGCCTCCAAGTCTCAAATCATATCAGTCATTTTTAAAGCAGCTTCAAAGTCTAAGAAAGGCAATCCCAAAGAATGGAGCAACTTTGTAAGCTGATGGAGTTCAATGAGAGAGTTGAGCATGAGTTAAAATTTTTCCAACTGTGATCCATGGTCTTTAAGAAGTACTTCACTTCCACTAGATCACACACCTAGGTTTTGCACTCAGGTGAGAACACTCAAAACAAACCAAATGAGAACATGAGATTTACCTTGTGCTTGTAACCTTTCTCTTTTTGCTTCCCTCTTCTCCGAAGGACAGGCAGTTCTTCAAACTGATGTCTTCCTTCAAAGACTACAATAGCTTTCCCCACAACCCAAGCTCTTTCAGATGGGTCTCCCAAGGCTTCCACATAGTATTCTCGATGTGGTCTGCGATTGGACACTATTAAGACAAAATTGGCAAGATTAGCATTTTGTGTCAAGGTGTAGGGATGCCCCCAAAATATTTTCTAAAAGATATCTAACAAATGGGACCTGGAATAAATGATGCAACATGGGGGGGGGGAGTTGCACCCTTGTTTTGTATTTCACTCAGGATTCCCCAGAGCACACTGGTTCCTGCCCTCTTGTTTGTCATATGCATTAATTTGGCTCTATTTCTATTGGCACTCACCACCTGAGTTCACCATTAGAGGGTGATAGTCAAGTCCCTTTTGGACTTATTTTCTGGGTTCCAGGGTGCCGTACGGAAGGAGCAGATCCACATATTGTATGCACCAAATTTTGGTTTCAGGAAGCCATGACGATCGCTATGCCTAGGTCGATGGCTGCAGGAACAGAAAAGATGCTGGCTAAGCATCCTTGAATAAAGGGAGCATTCTTCCTACGACAAAAGCTTTGTGATAAATACGGCAATGGAACCTATGAAGATGGGTTAACCTCTCTCTGACAGCAACACCAAAGGTGCCCCTAGATGACCGAATTCTGGTTACTGGCTATTCTAATTAAAAGCAAGGAGGAGGGCAAAATGTATTCCTGTAATCTATTCAAGCTTGAGCTTGAAGAACACAGCACTTTTGTTGAGTTAAGAAAGACATATCTTATTACTTCAATACACTAATAACTCTAGGTATCTTTTGATGTGAAATGTGGTTTTTTTTGTTCAGGTTTTACAGTTATGTCTCTGTATGATTAGACTGGGAAGCAGCTGTTCAATGGAAAATACCCCAATTATAAACCATGGGGTGGAAGAGGGAGAGGAGTGTAGGATAAGAAGTGGGCATTTTAATGAGAGTGAAGTTTCCCCCTGTTATCTGGTAATTGTCTGCATATGTGCCTTTATTCTATATGTGTGTCACATTAGAAGATAATTCTTTTTTCAACCAACATTTTATTTCCTTTTCAAAGACTGAAGTCTTTGTTTTGGACAATTAGCTTAAGAAAGCAGGGCAGAACCAAGTACTTTCAAGGTTCTTCTTCCTGGGTTGGCAGAAATGACTTCTAGTTTTGATAAAGAAAGCTGAGAGATTCAGGGTTGCAATTAAGGAAGAGTAATGAAGAAGTCTGAGAATTTTGGTGTAAGTCATGATTTAATGGACTGATTTTTAATGGGTAAACTTATTTAAGGGGGTTACCAGAGAAAACCAGAGTGTGGCTACGGATTTGAAATGGGAGGTGATTAAAATTAGGAAAACGGAGAAGTAAGACTGGGGTGGTGCTCTTCTCTTTTTCTCTCAGTGTTTCCTTACAGCTTTTAGTTTGTATTGTTTTTTCTCCCTCCCCCAACAGCACATTCCCTGAAATGCACGCTGGCTTGGTGGTGTTGGGAGATATAGAACAGGTCTGTGAATTTTGCATTTCTTGGGGGCAAGCTTGTATGTTTGCCGAGATTTGTACTTCCATTTTTTGCTCAGGAATCTTCCATCTGGAACCAACAGACCTCACCACACCAAGTCTGGTAGATATGGAGTTTTTGGTAAAATCATTTATGTACTCATTATTCCTCCCAAGTTCTCAAGTCTTTTAGAATATCCCTACATCTCACTTAGGTAAAGGTAAAGGTACCCCTGCCCGTACGGGCCAGTCTTGCCAGACTCTAGGGTTGTGCGCTCATCTCACTCTATAGGCCGGGGGCCAGCGCTGTCTGAAGACACTTCCGGGTCACGTGGTCAGCGTGACAAGCTGCATCTGGTGAGCCAGCGCAGCACACGGAACGCCATTTACCTTCCCGCTGGTAAGCGGTCCCTATTTATCTACTTGCACCCGGGGGTGCTTTCGAACTGCTAGGTTGGCAGGCGCTGGGACCGAACGACAGGAGCGCACCCCGCCATGGGGATTCGAACCGCCGACCATGCGATCGGCAAGTCCTAGGCGCTGAGGTTTTACCCACAGCGCCACCCGCGTCCCCATCTCACTTACTCCACATCTCACTTACTCTCTTTCAAATCTTGAGTAATTTTCATATATTGCTTAAGAAGACCTTTGTAATATAGTGAAACATTCTTACTGCATTTGCTTTTAAGTTAGCTGGACTTAAAGGGAGGGTGTTAGAAGGATAACTGGTATTTTACCTATAATAACTAATGTACAGTGGTGCTCCGCAAGACGAACGCCTCGCAAGACGGAAAACCCGCTAGACGAAAGGGTTTTCCGTTTTGGAGGCGCTTCGCAAAACGAATTTCCCTATGGGCTTGCTTCGCAAGACGAAATGTCTTGCGAGTTCCTGCGGGTTTCCCCCCTTTTTTCCCCTTTTCCTAAGCCGCTAAGCCGCTTATCAGCTGATCCGCTGATAAGCCGCTTAACAGCTGATCGCTAAAAGCCGCTAAACCGCTAATAGCGCTAATCCGCTAAGCTGTCAATGGGCTTGCTTCGCAAGACGAGAAAACCGCTATACGAAGAGCCTCACGGAACGGATTAATTTCGTCTTGCGAGGCACCACTGTACTATATAAGCAGTCAGTGCAAGTTGTTTCATATTCCCATATAGTGCATGTAGTTTTCCCATTATAATCATTTCATCTGTAGTGTAATTATTTTTTATATATAATTTACTGTTCATTTTGTATTATGCTTTCACTGTCTTAAATAAATATACACAATTTTTCATGATGTGTCGGTTATTTTTTACTATTTCTTTTGGTGTGGCTCTTGCTTTCGGTCCTATCCACTTGCTCACTGAAGCAAACTAATAGAGATTTAATTTAGAACCCATTTTTCAGAGAGAATTATATTAAATCAGTCTTTTCTTTGAAATCCTGGAGGAAACTCCAAAGTTCCAAATTTTGCTAGAGGTTGTTGGCCCTCTGCATTCACTGCTCCCTGTGTTTTACTTTTTGAATGAGTCAGGGGTTAAAAGGAGTTGAAAAGCTGTCATCATTGGATAGATAAGCAACTGTTTCCCCAAAGAGAAACATCTTATGAATGAGTAAACAGCACGAATTTTAATTTCTTTTTCTTCCCTACTTCAGCACACATATTTCAGATACTGTTGGGGCGCTATCTGGACACTATGAGGACAAGAGTCTGGGAGAGGAGGTCAATGTGTCTTTGGGGACCATTCTCTCAACCGCTGCCTATTCTACTTCAAATTTTCAATTTTAGAAGAACAGTTTTACTCTTCAAATTGGTTCCTGGGTGAAGTTCTCAGGGATGCAAACACAGTGTTTTGGGGGGGGGGATATGGGGTTCAGAAGGACAGTGGATTTAATTTAAAATACCAGAGACTTTGCAATGGTGGCACACACGTTTTAAATTTCAATAAGAGGCAATAATTTACCTGTTGTGAAGAAATGAACATAAATTTCCGCCCTTGATCCCAGCAATTCCTAACACCTCCACTTGCTCACTCCTTGCACTTGGTCCACCCTCCCTACTCCTGTCTTCTTGGTTGATTTCTAACATTTTCACATTTTTCTCTCACCACTGAATAATTCACTTCATGACATACTCCTTCAGCAAACCCACCCACTGAACTATATTCTCTTTCCACCAAAGCCTTCCTCTTGCACCGCCTAAACTCCAGAACATTCAGAACTCCCTTCTTTACAATCTCCCAGTATTGAATACTTGAACAGTATTATGCACGTCTACTTAAAAATAAGCACTTTGAGTTTAACTGGACTTACTCCGAGGAAAGTGGGCACAGGATGAGACCAAGTGCAATTCTATATACCTTTACCTAGCAGTAAGTCCAACTTAACTCAATGGGCTTGCTTCTAAGTGGAGAGCCATAGGCTTCCACTACCTACCTGTAATCCTAAACAAACCACTAAGCAAACAAGTTCCACTGATTGCCATGAAACATTCTAATTATCCCAGATTAGGGCTGGGCCTTATTATCATCATTAGCATTCATGTAATGCCATCAATGCACATGGTTATGTATGCAATTAAAATAAGAAATGAAGGGCTTGCAATCTAAAACAGTGATGCCTATTACTACCCTTTCACTTTTTCATGGCAGGGTGACCAAGCCAAATATACATATATAGAAAGAGAGAGAGTGTGTACAGGACTCCAGAACTTTTGACAGAGGAAGCTGCAGCAGGTGCAGCTTGCCTGACAAGCTATACAAACATTAAAGATACACAGCCCATCCCCCTCAACATCATCATCTTCACCCAGGCAGCTTATTTGACAGCCACCCTGGTCAATACACACTTATGGAGGCTAATCTGCAAAGTGAGCTGTGTATGGATAATACAAATCACTAAAACTCTGATCATGTAATGCAAATAATTATTACCTTTCATTTTTGAATGCGTGTCAAGCACTGGATCATGGGAAATTTTACAGGGCCACCATGGACGTCTGTTGAACTTTGCCCATACTAGATCTCCAGTTTCATACTTCACCGGAGCAGGTTTCTTCTTATTTCGACCCTATGGAGAAAAAACAATAAACTGCATTGATATATAATTCACTCTAGTGGAAGCTGCTTGAGCCACCAGGACTGTAAACTGCAGTTGGCTTGAATCAGTTGATTAATTGCAAGAGGGTAAGAGTGGAAGGGCACACTTGTTTATTTTTGGTTTTGAGGTATTGCTGAAATAAGGATTGAGAAAGAAAATATCACAAATCTTCTCTTATTCTACCAAGGCCCTTGTGTACTGAACTGTAAATAGCAACGTTATAATGTGAAGATTTATAAACAAGTTATTTTACACTTCCTTTGGAAATGCAACAAAGGCAACAATATTGAGATTACAGTAGCTTGTATCTAAACAAAAAAAGTTAAATCAACTGGTTAAAAGACAGATCAACTTAACATTCTTCCAATCAGTTAACAGATCTACAACCTACACCTTGTGCAGGCCCAGCAGCCAACCCTGACTCTTTTCCTCATCAAACCAAACATTTGACAAGGGCAAACTTATATCACTAATAAATAAGCTGCTTTTAGAACTCTAAATGTGGATGAGTTGAACACAATAGTCACCTCTCCTAATGGAAAAACAGAATCGCTGCCCTTTCCTGTCAAGGAAACAGCTAAAGCTCTAAACTGGTACTAGGCAAAAAAAAAAAAAAGGGTAGGGAGGAGAAGGGAGGAAATGAGATGTTATTGCTAAAATTGAGGATTTGGATACCCTTGCTGTTAGGAGGAACGTTTTCAGTTCTAATGTTTCTTAGTGATTGCAAAATGTGATCAAAGAATCAAGCTCCAGCCTTGCTTTTAAGGTGGAACACATGGGCCTAACTTCTCCTTCCACTCTCTGAAAGGCCACCTCCATCTCAAAGGCTGGTGGACCTTCCAGAGCAGCATTTTGTGAAGGGATCCTTCCAAACAGAAATATCAACACCCAAAAATGTGTGTTCCTCTTTGCATTCTAGCCATGATTCTACATGTAAAATTATGGAAGGAGGAAATTTATAATTTTAAAACTAAGTGCTACACAAGTTATTAAGTGTTAGAAGCCAATATTGAAAATTAGTTCCTCAGACTAAATAAAGCTTTATTAAAACAGCATCAACTTTTCTAGGTTAGACACAGAGATAGTTGCAAACTATATATCCAGACACACCCACTTTCTTTGATGGATTAAAAATCTCCCCATATCAACATTAAATTGATTCATTTCAGCTTGCTCCAAAATCAAAGACAGAATGAATGGGTGAGCCTTTATTGCATCTTGCAGTCCCCAGAAGAACAGTGCAAAGATGTAGGTATGAGAAAGCAATAGAAAATGGGAAACTGAATTTGTAAACATATTAAAAACAATGCTTGTTGTGATGTACGGATTGCCAAGCCATGATTTGCAATCAACCAGGAATGCAGAATTGGAAACCATGGTTTGAAAACAATGGTGGTGCAGCATGATGCCTGCATCAAGAAACCATAATTACAGACTACATTTGTGCATCTTAAATGTCCAATTAAAAATGCTGGATGCTGATTTTAACTAAATTTTAATATGTGAGGATGAACAGCTGAAAAGCAAGAAGGAAGAGGCAGTGATTTGATGGAGATGCGGAAGGTACTGTAGGGTGCTTAATTCTTAACCTGTTTCTCTATCATACAGGAAAACCACATACCTGGAAACCCAAGGTGGGGAAAAAATAAACTGGGGAAAGCAGGTTCAGAAGAAAAGCATCTCCTTCTCCCCTTCCAAATTGTGTGTCATCCGTCCCCCCATAGCAAGGTGGTAGAACACATATTTAGAACAATTGCTTTGCATACTAAATGTCCCCCGTTCAATCCATGGCCTTTCCAGGTAGGCCTTAGAAGGACAACTATGGACCTCTGATGCTAGTCAGAGTAGCAAAACACTGAACTGGGTGGACCTATAGGGTATAAAGCTGCTTCCTACGTTGCTTTCAACTCTTTAGTAGAAACCCAAGTCCTCAGATAAAGATCTGTGACAGAAATTTAGCTCTCGTGTAATTTATCATCAGTTCTGAAGTGAAGTTCAACATTAAATTATTGGAGCCAGAGCACAATTGTACTAGTCATCTACTTCAATTTTCCACTACATAGAATACAGAGAAAGAGGAAGTGCCAAGGGCACATATCTGCAGTTAGGAAGACTTCGTGCTCGCGAATTTAATTAAGAATTAAAGTGTTATTCAAAATGAAAGATACGCCTTGTTTTTTAAACAGACCAATGTTTTTAAAATTGTTATAAAACCATAATCTAAGTCCCCCAAATGTTGACCTTTTCTAGTCCAACAAGCAATATTTAACTCTTTTATTTAAAAAAACAACAACTATGATGCATTATGATTCACAGTTTTAGACTAATACAACATTAGGAAAGACACTACACATAGGAGAACACTCTTATGCTTGAGTTATGCTGGATGAGGGGCTATGTGGAACTCTGTGGAAGGAGAGATACTGGTGCCATACAGATATGGCAGCACAGCACCATGGAATTGCAGCTGTTCCACTGGCACAGAAATGGCAGAGGGACGAAGCACTTCCCCACAGACCACTACCACATCCTCAGTGACAACGTAGCTTTACAACAGCCCCAGACCACATGCAAGAAATTTCCTCCCATTTACAGCAGTGGGAGGGAAACAAATGAAAAAATAGCCGCCGCGCCACCTCAGTGAGCACCTCTCTCACATAGGCTATGGTGTAGTCTCAACGCCCAAATGCAGCTTACCACCACAAATATATAAACCACATACAGGGAGGTCATAACTCAAGATGACAAGTCATGCAGCGGGGGGCTTTTATTTCTCTTGTCTCTGGCGACACAGGGCTCACAAGAAGGGACTCCAGCAATACAAAAGAGGAAGAAGCGGTGCTCTGCACACAAAGGGAGCTCTTTGCACAAACAACTTGTGTCCCCAGAACCCTGCCAGGAACTGGAGCACAGTGTGGACATTTGTTTTCCTTGAACCCTCACAGGAACCTTGCAGCAACTCCCTTACAGCACTCTTAACAGTTGGGGGTGCCAGAACAAAACACCCCACACAAACAAGTAAGGGGACAGGGCAAGCGTGCTACAAAATACATCCATTTTTCACTGTCTCCCACATCTCACCACCTCATCGCCACATACTATCCAAACTGTATTACTCTAACGCTATGCTTCAGCAAAGCAAATTATTGTGCTGGAGGAGACTCTTGAGAGTCCCATGGACTGCAAGAAGATCAAACCTATCTTAAGGAAATCAGCCCTGAGTGCTCACTGGAAGAACAGATCCTGAAGCTGAGGCTCCAATACTTTGGCCACCTCATGAGAAAAGACTCCCTGGAAAAGACCCTGATGTTGGGAAAGATTGAGGGCACAAGGAGAAGGGGACGACAGAGGATGAGATGGTTGGACAGTGTTCTCGAAGCTGCTGAAGCATTGTTGTTGTTTAGTCATTTAATGGTGTCCGACTCTTCGTGACCCCATGGACCAGAGATGCCAGGCACTCCTGTCTTCCACTACCTCCTGCAGTTTGGGCAAACTCATGTTAGTAGCTTCGAGAACACTGTCCAACCATCTTGCCCTCTGTCATCCCCTTCTCCTTGTGCCCTCAATCTTTCCCAACACCAGGGTCTTTTCCAGGGAGTCTTCTCTTCTCATGAGGTGGCCAAAGTATTGGAGCCTCAGCTTCATGATCTGTCCTTCCAGTGAGCATTCAGGGCTCATTTCCTTAAGAATGGATAGGTTTGATCTTCTTGCAGTCCATGGGACTCTCAAGAAAAGTTAAGAGTTAAGAAAAATTTAAAAATGAAATATTTTTTTAAAAAGAATTTAAACCCCCACCGGTCACTGCGTCTTATTGAGTGACCTGTTTCTTTGGAACACACATTCACTTCCTACATTTCTAAACCCAATACATAAACACAGATGCCATTCTAATTTTCAGTTCTCCTTGTAAGGTAGCTTATAGAGATGATCACACTAAGTGAAGAAATTGCTAAACAAATTATATTAAATTCACAAGCGCTCAGTCATGGCAGAGACATATCAAGCTCAGCCAAAAGCTCCCTTTTGAAACAGTCGTACTATTAATAGTCTTAATTATTGCACATATCCAATAACTATCTTTTTCATAAAGCCACTTTAAAGCGGTTTTCAGCTCCACCGGTCTCATTGGAAGCAGCAGAATAAATCACATGCTTGCACAAATTAACACTAGGGTTCTGTCTCCAGCGAATATCATTTCTGTAGCTTTTCTCCATCTCATTAACAACTGTGATGCTCCTTGCTCATTAAGAAAGTGATGGGAAGATTACAGGCGCTTTCTAGTTCCCTAGCAATCCAAAGAATGGCTTTAAGCGGCCTTAGCACCTCCCCACCCCCTTCTGTGAGAGTTTTGCTTTGGTGTTTTTGTCTGAGGAGGAGATTAGTTCTACTGTAGTTGAAACAGAACTGTAGCTATGATTCAGGTGTTCTCCAGGTCTCTCAATAACAACAACATTTGCACAGTGCCTTAATTGTTAAAGTGCTTAATCCACATTATCTCATCAATCTTCACTACTACCTTATAAAAATAGTTAAGCCCAGTCCTATTTCCCCCTGCATATTTCAGGCGGAGGGGCTGAACCATGGCTGTGCTAGGTCAAGAGGACTGCATCCTGCCCTTCAAAACAAATTTTGGTATTACAGAACCAAGAAGCGATAGTGAATACAACACTACCACTTGAGTTACTCAGCAGGGAAGGTCTCCTAGGCACAAACAGCCCTGACTTGTGATTTTAAAATAAAAAAATTAAAGGGGGAGGGCAAATGCCAAGAGCTCTCTGTGAGCTACTGAAAATGTCTGGGGCAGGGGTATATATGGCCTGCAGGTTTGCCAGCCCTGCTTCAGAGGGCATGCAACTCTGTTCTGTTCACACCTAGTAGTGTGTTTGTGAAATACCGTACAGTCGTAACCTCGTTGTCGAACTCAATCCATTCCGTGAATCCATTTGACTCCCGTAACAGTTTGAAAACCAAGGCGCAGCTTCAGACTGGCTGCAGGAGCTTCCTGCACTTATTCGGAAGCCGCAGAAGTCACATCAGACGTTCGGCTTCCAAAAAACATTCGCAAACTCACTACTGGGTTTGCGGCATTTGGGAGCCAAAACGTCAGAGTACTGAGGTTTTCGACCACCAAGGTATGACTGTAGTTGCATTTAATTAATGTTGTGGCCATATAAAATAAATTAAAAGTATTTATTTTAGCTCATTATGGCTCTGAACCATAAGGATGTTTCACAGGCAATGGTGAGATACCAAGTGCTCAGGGTATGGAGACAGCAGAAGGGAAAAACCAGAGTGCAAACCACACATTGCAAACAGGGCACTCAGTTTAGGCAGAAAGGCCGACTGTGTAAACTGGAATGTTTCACATGGGATGTTCCAGAAAAAGGGCTGCTTGCATTTCACAAGTCCACTTATTAATTTAGTTCCCCCAGAACTAACATGCCTGTTTCCTTACAGCAAATGGAAGTCAATATGGAAAATGCTGATGGGGTGAAGGCAGGAAGAAAGTGGGAAACGGAGGACACAACAAAAGGGTGGGGAAATAGGCAAAGTCAATAAAACCCATAGCAAAGGTAAAGGAATAAGCCTGGGAGATGAAGGATGGGAATAAGATTTATTGACTGCAACCTTCACACATATGCTTGGGTGTAAGGTCCATTCGACACAGTGAGACTTGTTTTTAGGTCACCTACCGGTAGGGAATAGTTTCCAGCTCAAGTGATGAACTGTATTCCCTTGTCAGCAACATTATGGAAGTCATGTGCCAACACAAGGCGATACCAAACTGAAAGTGGGTGGAGCCAATGCCACACACACATCTCTGTGTCTGCATTTCCTTGCCATGTGCTGCTGAAGGGGCTCCCTTTTCTCAGCACACAGTGAAAAATCCAAGGGAATGCAGGAAGAATGTTCCTTTCCTGCATCACCACCTGAGCCCTGCCACATCCAGAAACTCTTCCCCCCCCTCCACCTGCTTTTCAGCTGGTTCATGCAGAAACCACTGATAAGCAGAAGATACAGTATATAAAACATTACAAGGTATAATACAGCATATGAAACATCAATAACCATAAAATATGGTCCCGTTTACTCAAATACCCACACAAATTCCACATCAACTAACAGAGCCCTATCTTCCCAATCACCCCACACCTGCACACATTTAACCAAACTCTCACACACAAAAAAATGCTAACACAATCTTCAACACTTACCTATTCCAACAAGTCCTCGGGAAAATATACCAAAAAAAAAAAAAAACCCCACAACAATACTGGCAGCCTGATACTGTACCAATACCAAATTTAGTCCAGGACTCCATCAGAGTTAGCATCTACACAGCTCTCCCCCTAGTCAAAAATTTCCAGCTCCCATCCAAGAGGATGTCAGACTCTAACCCCTCCCACCCACTCTAACCCCTCCCACTATGGGACAATATTATGCATCATTCTACTAAAATACAAAAGCACAGTTGTAAGAGGGGTGAGGCCCTGACTCTCACAGCACTCTAAAGCCATGGTGGTTCTTTGCTGCCTTTACAGGCAGATGTGATTTCATTAACAGCCCTGTGGGGAAAGTACTGGAATTATGTGTACAATCCAACTCTTTCAATTACAGAACATTCTCAGAAGCAAAACGAAAGATAAGATTTTGATCATTTTGTAATGAATCTAGGTAATATTGTATGTTCGGGTGGAGGGTGGGTTGTAATGGCAAAAGTATGAACAAGTGATTTAATTTACTGTTAAATCTTAACAGCATTCATGTAATTAGAGGATTTCACCTAGCCTACTTAACACAGAACGAAATGCAGTTTGCTGTACTGCATATAAAGCTATCTGCTATACCTGCACAGCATTCAATATCCCTCTTTATAAAGGGTAGAGACAATGAACAACACACCTTCTGTTGTCCCACATTCCCAAAAATACATACCCTAATTGCAGCAAAATGGTTACTCCTTACAAAGTCATTTGGTGTTGAACACAGTCCAAGCATTTGAATACTCACACATACCAATGTGTAAAATATCCTCCCATTTCTTTATCATGAAGAAAACAAGACCCACACCTATGACAGAATTCCTTTCTTTCATTTGTAAGCAACAGGATTCTAGAGCATCCTTTGCCAACCTGTTGCCCCACAGGTGTTTTGGACTACAACTCCCATTGGGCCCACTCAGAAGGGCTGTGCTGATGGTCCAAAACAGGCATAGGCAAACTCGGCCCTCCAGATGTTTTGAGACTACAGTTCCCATCATCCCTGACCACTGGTCCTGTTAGCTAGGGATGATGGGAGTTGTAGTCCCAAAACATCTGGAGGGCCAAGTTTGCCTATGCCTGGTCCACAACATCTGGAAGGTAGCAGGGCCCTGGAGTGCTGCTGGCGGTCATAGACAGTGCTCTGGAACAGATGGAATAAGTAGTCTAACATTGTATAAGGCAACTTCCTATGTTCCTATGAATAGTAACACATTAACAAGACACAGAAATATCCCCATCAAACTCAGTTCAGTCTTTGGCAGGACTAGAAGGCTAATATCTGATTATAGCTCATTAGCTGGATATAAAGATAAAGCAAAATGATATAAAACAGATTTTTTAAAAGTAAGAAAATAATTTGCATAAAGCTATAAATAAAAATCTGTATGATATCTGCGTAGTAAGGACACTAATGAATTATAAGAATTCTACATAAATTATTATGATTTTCTATATTAGGAATTAGAAGATCTGACAAATCTGGAAGAATTTTCATGGTGAGAATTGTGTTATGTTGTTATCTAGCAGTAGTTTGTCCCCACAAATAACCCAGTCACCATGTTCTCTACCAACTAAAGCCTTGACATCAACCTCAAGGGTAGCCCAACACAGCAATTGCAGCAATCCAACCCTGAAATTATCCAGGGGATTTGGCACGGTTCAATGTTTTTCCAAAAAAAGATGTTGTTTCGAAACCTTTTTTTAAAAAAATAATTATTTGAACTATGTTGTTTTGAAATTTGGAAGTTAAAGAATTTAACAAAACTTGAGACTTTTTATAAAGTTAAAGATCATTTATCCAAAATTTATCCTTTGTTATTGAATAATAATTATGAATCGGAACAGGTTAACAACTGTATGAGTAAACAGGCACAAGATGTAATATCTAAAACATTACTCTATGAATACTATTGGATTCCCTATTACTGTTGTTAAATTATACATCTCAATAAACAGAGAACACAGAAAATTAACTTCTTCCATGATAGTCACAGCAAGCATGTTGTCTGCTCAAAATATTGGATAAATAAACTTTGAGAATAAGCCATGATGTCAAAATGGGGGCATTATTTAACATAAAAAGAAACAGGATATGAACAAAATAGATTTCTAGAAGCACTGTCTCCATTTACATTGTACTGATAAAGAAATTACTGCTTCCCTGAAGTTCAGTATGGTGTTAATGTTTTAAGTAAATAACCTCCTCCTATCCTTTGTTATATAGAATATCATTGTTTCATTTAAAAACATCTCAAAAGAAGGTTGTGTTAATTTAGAAAGACTGTTCAGGCTATTATGATTGCTGTTAAATCTCTTTTTAAACTTTCCCCGTAATGTTGTACGGTACCTTCCTCATAGCGCACCCCCGCTCCAGACAAAGAGGCCATGCTTATTGTAAGTAAATGCAACAAAATGTAATAAGAAATTTGGTTAGATAAAAATTAAAAAAATAATTTCCAAAACATTCTCATCATAGAAGTTAGGAAACGGGGCTGTTTCTCCCCAGTATCAATCAATGTGTACTATTAATTATTTAAAATATTTACATGTTTGGTTAACAAATAAGTTTATTCAGCATCTGGTATCTTTATTTTTATGGCACTTTCTATGACACACTTCCTATATTTTCAATGCAGCAAAGTTCTCCTGTTTATTTATTTTCAAATGACATTTTACTGTTTTCCAAACATGAAAAACAACTAGTCCCTGAATAGTTGCCTCCTTACTTTCCACAACAATATCCAATTAACAAGTGATATCAGAATGACAGTTTCCAAGATGTAGAGCTTTGTGTTAGCCCATCATTAATTCTATCCAGAACACAAGAGAAACCAGGAAATGCAAAACTTGTTTGTATGACAAGCATGGCTTTGAGGTGATTTTATTACATGGAGTGTATAGTATATGCTCCAGTACCTAAATAGCAGTACATAATGTAGTTTTAATAATTTTCAGTTTTGTGTCTCAAATATGGAACCCTTATTTCTCAAATAAGCTGAAATTCTCAACTCACACAACTACTAATATTTACAGATTCAAGCTAGCTGACAATATTCCTTATCAAAGTATATATTAAACAGAGTAGCCCGATCTTATAGCTATGGCACAATCTGGTCTTCTCTCACTGCAACTGAAGCCTTAACCAATGCTATCAAAATGGAATAAAAGGCATCCAGCTATGACCAGGTTACTAATACACTAGGCCAATACTTTCCTCTATAACCAGGCCTTTGGCCTTACACTATCTTTGGCCTTTAAAAAGTGGGTGAGAAGTTTTTGTTGTATTTCTCTTTCCTCTTGGTGTTAATGTATCTATGTGTGATTTACTGTCAGTTTGTTGGGTTGTAAGACACTTTGGGTTGTCCTGGGCCAGATGAAGCAACTGACAAATTTAATAAACAAAAAAGAAATAATAATAATCCCTATGGGTGGTAGTCAACTACGATGTCCCATCAGTACAAGGATTTCCTTGTATACTACAGGGATTTTCCCCTTTCCTCTCCAAATCTGCTCTGTGTAACACATACAATGACTCTTACACCTTTACTCAATAGGCTACATTCCAGTCAAGCAAGAATTGTGGATTTCTACACATCCACAACCACCTCGCCATCCAACCGAGCGAGCAAATTACATTATCTATAACATATTCCAGTAAGGCAATTGTGGGGCAGGGCCAGTGACAGGTGGGGCCTCAAGTATGGGGCATGGCCTGGGAAGAGTCTCAAAGGCCAGACAGAGATCAGGAAGACTGTATTGAGTCCCTGGGCCTGAGGTTCCTCACTCCTGGTTTTGCAAGATGTTTCCTTTCTCTTCAAAGGTATAGATTCCTGCTACCTAACTGTACTATGAAATCAATCACATTTCTGAACAGTGAGGCACACAGACACTCAAGAGCCAATTTAAAGGATGCAGCAACTCACTGATAATATCCCCCTTTACACAACTGCAAGATAAGAGCATTGTGAAGAAACTTAAAACACTAATGAATACTGTGTGGTAGTGTTAGTAATAACTAATCTATTAGAAAAGGAGCCTCCTCTGAATAACCTATGAAAGCTAGCATAGGCATGATGCGATACTTCACTACTGCTTGTTTACTTCTTATAATTACCACTTACAAAAGTTCTGTCATAAGGCAAGTTATTTTTTTAAAACAACATGGTCATCCTTAGAAGTGTTTATCCCGATTGAGTATGATGTACCCTATTGCTTCTTAACAAGCAAGGGATCTTCCCATGCAGACACCGGCACCACCTCCAAGAGCCAAGCTTATTTCTCCCTGAAAAGAAATATCCCTAAAAGGAAAGTAATTGGCCTCTAGCAAGGACTGCATCTGTCAAGTACATCCCAGGACTTGTTCACAAATTATGCTACAGTTCATGGTTATATGTGACATAGAAGTTTAATGCAAAACTCACCCATCCGCAGCAGCAGGGATTGCCTGTTGTAAATAATTTCAAATAGTCCCCCCCCCCCCAATTAATGGCTTTAACACCACCATTTTTAAAATCCTAATCAGCAACTAGCCATTGTTTGGTCAGGGCACTGAAACTGCCCTGGCTGATGTCATTTGTCGGGAGAGAGATTGGGAGAATGCAACCCTGCTCATTCTTTTTGACCGTCTGGTGACTTTTGATACCATTGACCATAGCATCCTTCTGGAATAGCTCAAGGAAGTGGTCATTGGGGCACTATACGTCTTGTTACCCATGCAATTTAACATCTATATGAAGCCACTAGGACCAGTCATCAGCTGTTTGGGAGTGATGTGGCACCAATATATGAATGACACCCAGCGCTCTCTCTCCCTCTCCTTCTCCTATCTGTATCAGGAGAGCTGACTGAGGCATCAAGACAGGTATTTGGAGGCAGTGATGAGCTGCATGTGGGTTAACAAAGCGAAACTAAACTGTGAAACAAAGTGCTATGTATTCTCAAGTTCAGGAGGTGGAAAGCCCACCTTTTCTGATGGGTTTGCACTTCCTTAGAAGGAACAGATTTGTAGCTTGGGTTTACTCCTGGATCCAGCACTGTCACTTGACATGCTGAAAACCCATCTCTTTATCCTGGCCTTTGACACCTGAGGAATATCTTTTCAGGACTCATCCTACTCTTCTGACCATAGTTCATGTTACAACCTTCCCTGGGACCTTCTGGTATAAAGGGAGGGTAATAAATTTTGTAATAATGATATAGTTTGGGTGTAGTGACAGAGGCCCTCAGAGCCACAACTGCAATTTTCTCCATACATCTTCTATAGCTTCTAAGTTGGCAACTTGAGTGTGGGGTCAAGGCTGGGATCAGAGAATATTCCATAGGGGGGTGGATTTGGCTCTGGGAGTATTTGTTGCTGATCTGGGATTCTAAAGGGTATGAACTAAGATTATCCACTGACTGAATTTCAGTCAGTTAAAATTCTGTAGCTGTTTACATCTGAGTGTAAGCAAAACCTCGAGATAGATACCATTTGAGCTTTCAAAGGAAGTGTGAGGCAACTAATGTTAGCAGAAGCTACTATTCATTGTTAGAAAGAAACAAAGAATCAAATATAGTATTTTCTATGAACAGTAACACATTGGAACCTCCAGAAAATAAAGATAAACTCTCTGATCTACTGATCATCATTTGTCTACATAAATTAAAATTGCCTCCCACCAATAAATCAACTGCTATCCTAGATGCAGCTAGACGGCCTAAGCCCATTGAAATAAATGGAATTAAGGCTGCAATGCTAAAATCAATTACCAGGAAGTAAATCCCACTGAACTTAAATGATATTTCTGAGGAAACATGCCTGGGACTGTACTACAAAATGTCCTTCTGCATGTGGCAGACTATTTTGGTTAAAGCTTTTGGGTTAAATTAGGACCATTAATTCTGCTACAAATGAACACTACTGAGAAGACTGCCAGTTTCACTGGCGGGGGGGAATAAGGTAATATATAGCACCCTTGATAGAGATTAGCAAATCTCTAAAAAGTAAGATGGGCTTACCAGAACTTCCATATGTCACTACAGACTAAATGCTGCAGTATATATCTTACATGTGCATGTTGCCTATGCATGTGGCTGAGGGATCTCAGAGAAAGAAAAGTTAAAATTAAATCTCTTGCTTCATGCACAAAACTTAAATTTATGATTTTGGGTTTTAAACATTTAAAAGTACAAGCAGTGTTCACGCAAGCCAATGAGGCTTCTGAATGCACCTGAGTGGCTGATTTGACTGGAAGGAGATCTAAGGGAGCAATTTAATGCATCAACCTGTACTGCAACCAGAGAGGTATAGGGGACTTTTGACTGGGAATCCAAACAAGCTTCAGCTTCACTTCTGACCTTCAATATTAACAGCAGGCTACATTGCAGAGCTGCTGTAAGCTTTTCTCTCTCAGCATAGCATTCCAACTTGCAACCAGTGTTAGAAACTCAGATATATAATCTAATCGCCAAATGGCACCTTAAACCTAGGGGACGGTCACCACAATGGAATGTCTAGGTGCCTTTTTTCTTCTTCTTTTTTGCAATGCCGTTTATCATCACCATTATTATTATTATTATTCACTTCATTTATATATCACTTTATAGTTTAAAAAACAAATCTCAAAGTGGTTTACAACATATTAAAACGTAAAATAAAACAATCCAGAATAAAACAAATTCAAGCTTCAAGGAAAATATTTCAGATCTTTCTCTAAGTGACGTTTTGTTTTCCCCAGCCTGGCATCCAGAGATCTCCAAGTGGTCGCAATTGGACCCACATCAGTTGCAAAACGTGTTTGACGCCTGGCCAATTTCTATCACTGCTTGCAACAGAGGTATACCTTACTGCATGGTTGTTGTAAGCTACTCTTTCAGATTTTGCTGAGGTGTTAGGGGTCTAATACCTCAGGGACACGGGTGGCGCTGTGGGTTAAACCACAGAGCGTAGGACTTGCCGATCAGAAGGTTGACGGTTCAAATCTCACCGACGGGGTGAGCTCCTGTTGCTCGGTCCCTGCTCCTGCCAACAGAACAGTTCGAAAGCAAGGCAAAGTGCAAGTAGATAAATAGGTACCGCTCTGGCGGAAAGGTAAACGGCGTTTTTGTGCGCTGCTCTGGTTCGCCAGAAGCAGCTTAGTCATGCTGGCCACATGACCTGGAAGCTGTATGCTGGCTCCCTCAGCCAATAAAGTGAGATGAGCGCCACAACCCCAGAGTCGGCCACGGCTGGACCTAATGGTCAGGGGGCCCTTTACCTTTACCTCAGGACTGCAAGTTGATGTAAATGGCTCAGAGCCTAGCTTTTAGTATTCAGTGCGTAGTACACTACAGGGCTGTCATAAACTACTCTCTCGCAGCCCTTCCAATTAATTGCACTTGCTTTGGAACTTCCATTAGCAGGGCAATTTTTTAAAAAAGTGTTTCACACTAAAAAATAACAGTAAGAAAGAACAAGAACTCTTCCGTTGCTGCTACCTTTTGTGGTTTTAGTTCAGTTGGGGTTGATACACTGGTGCCCAATCTGGCCTATATTCCAGCTATTTCATTACATGAAGGGTGGACTAATTTAAATAAATGTGATTTAAACCACAAAAAGGCCAGTTTAAATTTCTAATTGAAGATTCTTATTAGTGCTTCATATATTTTTAAAAATAATGTATAATAATTTGTCCATGTTGGCTTACAACTAGAATCAAGACTCTAATTATATACTTTGTATAATTATATATACACTCGATATTTTTCATAATTTTATAAAATGATACATGGTGCACCGCTTATTTGATTCCCCCCCCCCCCAATTTCATATGTCAAAAGTGCTGGTACTTATGGGAAGAGCAGTTCATTTTCATAAGATGAAAAGGAAATGTCCTTGTTTATAGATATTCATAATTTGGTATGGGGGAAAATATAGATATCAGATAATTACAGAATACAGAAGTATCTTAGCCATATACAGGATGGCATCTTCAGATGTCAAAGGTTGGCAATCATCACCTGTGATGACCTGCTAGTTCTTTGCCCCTAGCATCAAGGCCATTAACAGCAGTATTCCATGTAATTCTTTATTTGCATTTGTGTTGCTTTCCTAACTCAATGTCTTTCATAAAGCCTCATCAAGGCAGTTTTGAGACAGTTTTGCATTCAGACCCCCTTGGATACTAAGATTAACAGAGGAGGCCCTCTTGGTAGTTCTGTCACCCTCCCAAGTTTGGAGATTGACAGCTCAGAAGGGCATTCTCTGTGGGAACACCTAAACTGTGGAAGGCTCTCCCCACAGAAGTGCATCTGGAACCTTAATTCTGTGGTTATCATCATATGCTGAAGATGCCTTTGACACCTGAGAAATTTTACAATATACTCCACTGACTGTAATTTGTTTTAAATTATTTCAATATTGTATTTTTTAAATTGTTGTAATGCACCATGGGACCTCATGGTGAAAAACAGGGAAGAAATCTAATAAATAATAATAACCGCAACAAACCAGAGTTTTTGGAAAGGCAGACGCACCATTTCAAGCCTCCCTTTCCTCATGTGTCTAATGGAAGCTTTCTTGCTTTTTGAAGCAAGCTGTATTTTCCCAGTTTTTGAAGCACATGGGCGAGTGTGGTTTGCACAAATCATAGCAAACCGGAGTTCGATTGTGTGATATTATACAAACCTATTTTCCATATTCAGATGAAATGAGAAGCTAAAGTTTGTTTCAAAATGCAATGGAAGCCTTAATCCTCCATACACCCCAAAGGAAGGAAGGAAGAAGAGAAATGTATGAGAGTGGCCATAGGATGCCCATGTCACAACAAACTATGGTATGATCTGATAGCTGGATGCAGGCAATAATAATAGGATTAACATACTTTTTTTAGTCTGATTATACTAGGCTACTTCTAAAAAGAGGGAGCAATTCAAAATCCCACACTTCTGATCATTCCATCAGCACAAGTATCTTTACTTGTCAGATGAAATAATACCCCTCTTCTCCCATGTGGTGTTCTGAGGGTTCTCCTGACTCTCTAGAACAGATCTGGGGGAGGTGGAGAGGGAGTGTTGGGGGAGGAGAGGGAAAGCCCAACTGTGCTAGCGGGAGCCCTTGCAACAATATTTAATTATTACTATTCTTAGCTCATTAATTTTTATCCATTTTAACTGCATCACATGCAAGCAGCAGCACCAAGTGATGGGCACAGAAGCTCATACATAACTCTTATCTTGCAATAATCACACCATGAATTGTCATGTGCTCTCACCCCTAGAAGAAGAGTGCTTGAGAACACAAGAGATACTGATTCATGCTGATGGGACTTGAAGATCTATTCAACTGTGGTGGGAGAGAAACCTAACCCCCAAAATGCATACAGGTTTTAGCAGCTTGCAAAGATGCAATGGCCATCTATTAGAACTTCACATGAATGTTATGGCTACAATAACGAAATAATGTGCGATAATAGGATCACTGGATTACCTGAGCTAACTTCAAAGAACAATAATTTCAAAGGTAACCAAAATTAGTCATAGAATTATTGCTTAAGGTATTTCTGTAATAATAGCTCCCTTGGCTTAAACCATCCCTGACACAGGAGCCTCAGACACCAGAGTAGCCAACAACATTTTCTTGCTTGTTTTTAAACCTTGAGTGGACTCATTGCTCAGAGACAGTTGTAAGACCAGAATTATGAGATAACCACAAACAAAATTATTTTCTGAGATTTTCTGATGTCATTCTTTCGGTAAGCTCTCTTCCATCTTTACACGCCTTGCAAAAAATGGTCTGATTTCCAAATACCCCCTTTCAAGAAAGGCATTTCTCATCAATATTTATGCACCAGCATTCTATTTTTTTAATATTTGCATTAAAAAGCCATTATACGATGAGACAATTAAAAGAATTATGCACAACTAAAAACAACAACAACAAAAACTCCTAACAGAAGCTAGATGCCATACACTTCGAAAACATTTTATAATGGTTGTCCATTTCAACTGTAACTCAATGTAATAATGAATTTTGGAAGTAAAACTGATTCTGTTATTAAGTAGAACTATCTGCAAAGTGCTGTGATATCACTTATGGCCTCACTGGGGCCCCAATCAATCATGCAGATTATTATTTTTTATAGCACCACTTAAGAGGTATTCTCACTTTAGTGCCACAGAGAAGGGGATGCTTCTTCTGAGATGATGCTTGCTACTACACATGCATGCAATATCCAAAACCAAAAGGGGATATCCAACATTACTCATACTTAGACCAGTCCATTGATTTCCATGAGACTACTCATCGAATATGACTTAGTTGGATATCACCCAATGCCTACATTGCTAGCTTCAGAACCATTCGTTTTACATATATGCAAATTTAATTGCTAGAGTAATAGGCTTAAACTCAGATCATATTAAGATTTCTTTAATGGGGCAATATCCTTAATAAAAAAAACATTGGGTTGCATTTAGCTAAATCACTACACATGCAGAATGACTCCTGTGAGTGCAACATACCCGTAATTTTCCCTCCATCTCCTCCCCCTGCACCACTCCCAAATCTACTCCAGAGTGTTGGGGGAAACTCCATAGGATTGAGGATGCAGTAAGGGAAGAGAAAGAAGTAAGAGTTCTGTTGCACTTCTGGAAGCTGTTCCATGCATTCAGATATTAAGTTGGATACAACCCATTTCTTCTCTGTACAGTATTCAGGTGCACATATGTGTGTTAACACCTGCACAATGCTATCTACTCCACAAACATTTAGGCAATACTTTACGCAATACTCTGGAATTGGTAACTATCAGTAGAAATAATATCAGGTGTGAGCCATTTGGCAGTGACATTATTTTGGCAAGAGGTCTCTCAGTAACTGAAATACCAAAGCCAGGTAAATTCTAATGTAACTGAACAAAACACTTAAAGTTCTACAGTACCATATATTTTTGCCATGGTACAAAATATTCTAGTAGACTTTCCCAACATGTTGTTTCACAAATGTTGTGAAAATAATTTCACAACACTATCCTATGCACGTTTACTTAGAAGTCAGTTCCACTGTGTGCATTCCCAGGTAGATGTACACAGGACTGCAACTGTATGCACTATTTGCAAAGTTACACCTGAATGTAAGTCTTTTGACTTGAGGTATTCTCAGACTGCAGTAGGCCCAGTTCGCATGTAACTCTAAGCCAAATCATTGCTAAGTGTGAATGTGCAAGCACTCACAATAATAATTATGGCCTGGTCTTCTTACAGCCACACTACCTGGAGATTAAGGTACAGATTAATTTACCATTATTTCCAAATTCAGACTCACAGTTTTTCTTCCTCAGACAAACCACAAGCCCAGATTAAGACGTAATGGTAAGCTAAACCATGGCTTAATTTCAGTAGCACACCATCAGGAAGATCAAGGGAGAACCAGCCACATATTTTTTTTACTGTGAGTACTCACACACTAACATACTGAAATTTCACCATGGCTTTGTTTAGCATTATGTACAAACCAGGCCATTATCACCACCATTACAGGTCAACAAACACACCTCAGTTCTCCTCTTAAAAGAATTCAGAACCATAAAAAATTACTCTGCAAGCACCAGTTCATTCTGCAAAACAGAAAACAATGCAAGTCTTCACACTTTTCACTTAAACTATTAAATAAAATCTCATTTTAGTAATGGAGTGTTTTGTTTTAACTGAGGCCACTTCACACATGCTATCTTAACTGCAAATGTATACCAGGACATAAGATGTAAACACTTGCATTATCATATGCATTCCACACCACATGTAAAATGCAATGCATGGGCATTTTAAGGGCTGCTATCTCTCATATATATATATATATATATGGGTGGGTGTAATACTAATGCACTGAAAAGCCACAACTGATAGCAAGTTTCTTAAGAGTGCACATGCATCAAGAAAAATATATGCACAAAAGTATACACATTTTCTTACTATTACCTTGTGGGAAACAGCCCTATTAACCTTACAAAGACAGCCAGAAATCAAAGACTAAACCTTTTTAGCATATGCAACTATAATATATTTTTTTTTAAAAGAAAACCACTGAGAATCTGCTGAAAAGGAAAACTGAACAGCAGGTTTTCTGTCTGAATAATGTTTTGGCTTTCCAGCTATCATAGTTGTTGGTGTTTTTTAATACAGTACCTCATTTCAGCTAACAGTGCAAAAATTAAGTATAAGGAGCAGGAGTTTGTGAGGGTTGCATGTTTTCAAACACTTTTATAAAGTTACCAAATCTTAATTCTTGTTACAACCAGCAGAGAAAGATGACAAGTCATGTGTTTAGGGGAATTATATTCAAATGTGTGGAGGGGAATTATATTCAATTCAGCTTCTGTGATAAGGAATTTTTTTCACTGTGTCAACTTCTAGGATTGTATGCCAGGCAGAAGGACCACAAAACATTTTGTTTTCAAAGCTCTTGTTCAAACTACCTTCCTTTAATTATCTGCACTTTGCTTTGCAAATGAAACAAAACACATGGAAACTCTACAACCTGTTAACTCCACCCACCTCCAACTCTCGCTCTCTCTGTAACAGCAACAGACCAGAGGAACACCATGTAGAACATTTCCCCATAAATAAATTTGCAGAGAACTTAACGGGTACCCCAAGACTGCTTACAGGTGGCAATGCTGCTGCTGCTGCTGTTGAGGATGATGATTTTGCAGTAATTGAAGTTTCAAGCCTTTCTATCAAGTTTCCTAGTGTGATGGGACCCTGGGCTGGATTCTCTTTTTCAGATACCTTCTTCGTAATGCTGCACTGTTTTTCTGTTTTTAAATCTGTATCTCCAGGAAAATAAGACACTGGGTGCAGGTCTAGTTTTTCAGTTCTATTTCCTACTGCAGCCTCTTTGCAAGTGTTACTTTGTATTTGCTCTCGAGGAAAGCCAATTGGGAACAAGGTAGACATTGTCTCATTGTGTCTAATTTCTATGGAGCGCCCTCCTTGGATCTCCTCAATCAGTTCCATCCCATCCTCAGGCTCTCCCTCCTCACTGTAGGTGCCGGTGTCTCTGTCCTCCATCATAAACTCAGTTTCCTCTTGTGGGCTTTCATCTGCCTTTAGGAATGATGTTTCGGAATCCACCTCCGGGTCGTCCTCCAAGCAAGGGGAGATGGAATCAAAATCCAGGAGTCTTGCCGAGTCATGCCGGGTGAAGTCTTCTGAGTCGCTTAACACTGAAGAATCGCAGAGCTCGGCGCTGGAGTCGCTCCTTTCAACTTCCTGCAAACAATCAGAGCCATCTTTTGAGCCATTTAAATATTCGGCACTGAACATGGAGGCCAAATCCTGCAGCCTGCGCAGCGGGATGTAGCAGGGGGAAGGGTTTGGGCCATAGGCAGCAGCAGCAGCAGCAGCCTTTGACTGCATGGTGCACCCATTAGATGGCTCGGGGCTTCGGCTCTGACCCTCCCCCCCGTAAGGGCCGTCCCCGTTCTCCGGCACATCTAACGCCAAGGGGCTGGCGAAGGGGGGCAGGTAGCCCCTCCTGCTCACTTCGCAGGCCTGATCCATCCTGTGCGGCGGGCATCAACCTGTGAAGCAAACACAGCAACAATGGGGTCAGGCAAACCCTCCAGGGCCTTGTTCTCCAAAATGGCAGCCACTTCTACTGCTGCTGCTGCTGCTGCTGCTGGTGGTGCTCCTCCTCCTCCTCCGCGGCGGCGGCGGCGGCGGCGGCAGAGGCCCAGCAAACGCCTCCCGCTCCTGGTTCTGGGGCCGCAGAGAGCCTGCACCGAGCCGGCTGCATGCCTCTTCCACCGACCCACAGCTACCCAGGCAACATTGCCCCCTGATCGGCGTAGCCTAATGTCGCCTTTCACAATAGCGCAGCATCCATCCTGCCGCTGCTGGTTGCAGGGAGCGCAGCAGAGCAGGCCTGGCCTGGCCTGGCTCCTCGCACTCGCCCCCGCCTCTCAGAGATCTGCAGCTGCTGAGCAGGGATCGCTTCAGCAAAGGCTTCTGGATCTTTCATCCTCTTCCGCCCCCGCCCCCGCCCCGGCCGCCTTTTGCCACCACCCGGCTTCTGCACTAGGCCCGAGTCACCGGCTGGCGTGCCTTGCCCCACCCCCACCCCGTTTCCAGAGGCCCTCCGGGTGAGGGTTGCGGCGCCCTTGCAATGTCCGGGTGGAATCTGCCCGCAGACACCAGTTTCCGCCTTGGGGGAGAACAGGAAAGTCTTTCCTGCAGTTTACCTGTCGGACTCTGTTTCCCCCACCCTTGCACAGGGCCAAAGGGAAGAGCCGACTTGGCTCCTCCGGTCCCTACCAGCTCCGTCTCCAGCCCAGCTGCCTGCCAGCTTCTTTTCGCTTGCTAGCTCCTTTCCTCGCCCGCGCGCGCCCGCGCGACGCTGCTGCACGCGCGCACCCGCGGCTGTCCCCTGTGCGCGCTCGCGCGCGCCCCCTCACTGACTCTTGGGGTTCAGCAGCAGCAGCAGCCCCAGCGAAGGCTGCGCTGTCCAATCAGCGCGCGCGTGCGCGTCTGCCCGTCGCTGCGCATGGCCTCCCCCCTTCCTTGGGGCACTTACGCGGCCCCTGCGCCTTCGGACGCCCCCTAGCGCTCAGGGCGGCCGCCCCTCCCTTGCCCCACCTACTGCTCCTTGTCCTGGGCTCCTCAGCCTGTTCCAAAGGGCTGGCGTCGCTTTGCCGTCCTGCCCGGCCTGGCCTCGGCCTCCCTCCCTTCCCACTGCACATGGCGCCGCAGCTCCCTTCTCTGCCCGCGCTGGACAAGCCCTGCCTCTCCCGCTGCCAGCGCCCAGCACCATCCTTCCCCTCAGCCTTGCTTCGTACCAAGCCACCCCGGCAGGGCGCCGCCTGCGAGGCCAGGCCTCTGCTAGCTCCCCCGCCAAGCGCTGCAAGCAGAGAGCAGGAGCGAGCAAAGATGGTGGATGTGGAGCTCGCCCACCCACCCGCTGGGCAGCCGCCGCCGCCGCTCTCTTTGCCAGCCCAAAGGAGGGGAGGGGGAGCCCCTCGGACGCCCCGTGACCAGCAGCCAACCGGGCTTAGTCCTGCCTCGGTGTCCTCTCCCAGGCGCATGGTGCGCCTGGGGCTAAGCTGCTTTTCACCTCAGGCACGGTGGGCTCCTGGGAGCCTAAGCGACCTCGCAAACCTTGTCCCCCTCTCCAACGGGGGAGAGGGAAACGGGGAGGGTTTCTCGGCCACTGAAGTTGGGAGCCCGAAGGACGAAGCCAGGCCATCCCCATATTCCCGCCCAAACAACAGGGGAGACTGGACGGGTCAGCTTGTTCCCTTATCTCCAGCCAACAATGGGGGTGACGAAGGAAGAAAAGCTCCGTCCGCTCTTTCTTCCGCCGCCACCCCCACCCCCGCTCCCACCGCCGATTAAGGGGAGGGGGGCCGAACTCCTAAAACAAACGGCAGGACTGGGAAGGGAGAAATGGCTGCTGTGTGGCCCCCGCAGTGAAAGGGGGCCAAACTCGTGTGTGTGTGTGTGTGTGTCAGCGCGTGAGGGGCCACGGCAGGGCCGACCCGTGTCCCGGGCACAACCGGGGAGGCCGATTCCCCTCGACGCCGAGGGAAACCAGGCCGCTCCCCCAGATCCTCCAAGAGCGGGGAAGGCTGGGGTGCAGCCCCTGGCCACGGACTAGCCCAGCAGCGAGCTTGGAAGGGAGCCTCCCACACGCTCCTCTTCCTCCCGCGTCGGGTTGGGTGCAGCTGCTCTCGCCCCGGGAGGGAAGAAGCCCACTGTTCCCTTTTCCCCCGGCACTGCGAGGCCGGCCCTCCACACGCCCCCACCTCCTGGCTCCCTTAGCCGGTCTTCAGGGCCAGCTAGAACGCGGCGTCCGCGCTCTTCCCTAGAGCAAGCTGCTTTGGGCTGCTGCTGCTGCTGCTGCTGCTGCCGCCGCACCGTCTTTTGCGTGGCAACGCGGCCGGGAGCGTAACAAGATCAACTATAGAAGGCTAGCCGATCCCCGATCCCGGGGGGCCCGAGCTCGGAAAGAGCGCCCTAGCTTCCCCCGTGGGCGCCCCGTTGCCAGCTCCTTCACAGGAGGCTCGGTGCCTTGACATCGGTCAGGAGCGGCGGGCCTCAGCCGTGCGGCGCACCCTCCCGCTTCCTGCTGCAGCCCCTGCTCGGCTTGTGAGAGCAGACTGCAGTTGTGTCACCGCCCCCCCACCCGCCCCCCCACCCCCCCCCGCGCGCTTCCCCTCCCTCCGTGCAACCTGCCTCGCCAAGCGGCCATTAGACCCGCCAGGCAAACCGAACCTTTTGCGGGGCAAGCCCCCGCCACGCACCCACCCTCCCCGGTGCACGAGAGCCCCCGCCAGAAGGGATGAAGACGGGAGTGGTTGATTGGTTCATTCATTCTACCTTGCAATCCTCGCCACAGATCTGTCCTCAAGGAGCCTGTGCTGAGGGAACCGAGATCGCCAGTTTATTATTATTTTCTTTTTCTTTCCTTTTTCTAGAAAAAAAAAACACGTCCTCGGCTTCAGTAAAACTCTCCTCCGTCAGAATCTAGTCAGGCAGAGGTGGGGGGGGGGAGAGAGAAAGGGGGCTGTGGGGCCCAAGGCCATCGCCGTCTTCCGTTTGTTTAGGATAGCGCTACTAATGTGTAGGATGTTTTGCAGGGAGAAAACTGTCCTGATGAGTCTCGTGTGTTTGTGTGTGTGTGTGTGTGTTGAGAAGTTCGCCATCCAGGAACAGGCAGGCACAGTGGAAATGAGGGGAGGGGTGTACAGGAAACTGGCCAACTTGCTGCATAGCAACGTCTTGGACCAAGCAGGCTAAAATATTAACAGCAAATCTGCAACTAGGAAAAGGTGCACTTGCAGGCTTCCTTCACCACAGTCTTTTCCAACAAGCCTGGGCAGGTCACTTAAACATCACTTCTGAAACTACTTTGGGATAGTGCAGTCCAAATCAGAGACAGAAAGGGCTGCATTGAGCCCTTACACAATTAGGTGCTCAAATTTGATCATCACTGAGTGCCCCTAAGTTAAGGGAAACAGCTGCTGGAGTTTCTGGGTCATAGTATTTTTTATCTATTTACTGAATTTCTATCTTGCCCTTCCGAAAGTGTTCAGGGTGGCAATACTGGGCTATAAATGGACCAGTGGTCTGGTGCAGTTAGGTAGCTTCTTATAAGCACAAGCAATTGCAACGATTTGCTGGGCAGCATTCCCTGGTGACCTTAGGCAGGGTTCAAATGTGGCTAACCAAAAAAGGAGAAATGGGAGGTGTTGGAAAACTCGGGACAGACAAAAGAAAGCACTTTTTCACATAGCACATAGTTAAACTATGGAATCCACTCCTAGGGGATTTGGTGATGGCCAACAATTTGGACTATGTTCTACCTTCACAGAGATGGCATGCCTCCCAATGCCAGGTGTCAGGAATCACAGGTGGGCAGAATGGATTTGTGCTGATGTCCAGCTGGCAGGCTACCCACAGTCAACTACTGAGAACAGGATATTGGACTAGATGGGTGATGATCCAGTAGGGCTCTTCTTATGTTCTCAAGAGCTATATGGATCTTATGCCAGTCCTCCTCACCCCTCAACTTTTTTTTTGCAGGAAATGAAAATCTGCTCCATTGTTTTCAGGGACAGATAGCAGGCACAACAGGAATAAAGAGGAACACTCCTTGTTTTTGAACTGCTGGATGTGTGTGTTTTCACACTGCTTCCTGACACACTGGATAATGATAATCATACATAATATTTTTAGAGCGCTTTTACATGCTCATACTGCTTCACATCACTACCTCAGTAACGCACATACGCTTCCATTGGAAGGAGAAGGGGAGATAGCAGCTCTCCAGCAACAGCCCATTCATCCCTAAAGAAGTATCTTTGAGAACTTTTGCTGTAAAGCAGAGCAACTCTGCACGGGACCACTCTGCCCACTTGAGTTCATATTAAGTGCTCATGAAAAACACAACCAATAATGAAGCTGGTTATTTCTAATCAAGGAGCCTGATCAGGCCAAGCGGTGTTGTCTTGCGGCTTCACAAAAAGGAGTTGGGCCTGCTCAGGCTCCCTTGGCCATGGGCCATAGTTTCATAACCACCTCTGAAGCTAATTGGCATTTGTCCTTGTCCAGATGCATACCCACTTCTCTCGTTCTTCATGGAGGATGTCAGGAACATGGCCAATACTTTCCTCCAATTCAGTGTCCCTGCCTCACTTTCAGATTTATCCACCTCGGCTCTATGCTAGGAATTTGCACTGCCTTTTTCTCCTTTTGTTGACCTTTTCTTCCCTCAGCTCCATCCTGACTTAATCCCTTTTTCTTTCTCCCTCATTTACCCATTCTTCCCTCAGGTCTCTACTCCCTCCTTCAGCCAGCCTGCCTCCTGTCCTCTACTGCCTGGGCCCCACATACATTAGGGTTGCCATATTTCAAAAAGTAAACCAATACATGTATGGTAGCCCTAACATAAGGTACATTAATTCTTCCAGTTGGGCCCACTTTTACCTCAGCTTCTCCGCCTGCAGCAACTTTTGTCTCTACATGCTCTTTCCCTATTTAGGCCACATCCAGGCCTCCTGTTTCTGAGCCCTGTGAGGTCTTCCCTTCAGCCCAAAATGCCTTTTCACTTTCCTCACAGAAACTTCCCCTGAATAAGTTTGAATATTTGTGGACATCCATCCCATGAATATCAGGCTCTACTGAGAGCTGGGAACTGGCAAACACACTGCGATAAATTAGACGGGGAACATAAAACACCTTGTAATTGAGAAACAGTACAGAAATTATTGTTTCTAAAACCCTCAGTAATCCTTAGATAATGAAGTGAGGCAACTGTGCTCAGTAGCAGCTCCCCTGTCTCTGACCTCATTTCCTCTTTGTTTCAGTTTTCTATCTGTAAGATGAGTAAACTAGTTGTGCCTTATTTTGTACAGAGCTTTGGTAACCGTCAAGGATCCAGGAACTGATCCAGCTGAGCCATCATGCTTCTTGTGCTCTGGTCCAGCCCAGGGCTTATTTTAAAATGCCAGGAGAAGAGCAGGGTAAAACCAGCTTTCACCCATGCACCTCTCTCAAGAGCCAGGGCTTCTGAATGATTCAAAACAAGCACTTGATGTGAGTCTGTCACATGTTCCAGTTCCCAGCTCCCACTAGTTTCTGATGCAGTACTTCAGAGGGATCTATGCACAGCAAAAGCCTGTCATGATTAAAAGAAGGAAGGCTACTATGCCAGAATCTGCTACTGCCACCATCCAAAGCAAGGCCATAAAGTCTCCATCTCTCTTTGTGCCAGCCTTGTCTCCCAGGCTGCACTGGGGCCAGAGATAGGCCAGGTTGCAGTGTGAGAAGGAGGCTGCTGCAAGAGCTCCCATGGTGCCACCAACATGAGCCTTGTGGCCTGGACTTGTGTCTTCTCAGGGAAGATGAGAGTGCCCAGAGTGAAGAATATAGCTTTGCCAAAATGGCAGGTTCTTCTTTAGGAATTGAAGGAAACATTAACATGTGTCCCAACTTAGCTGCAGTGAGTTGGGGAAATTCCCAAATCAAAACTGATGTTGAAGTTAGAAGAAATCAGAATATCACCTGCCCATGTTTGTGTCATAGTACTACTCCTACAGGCTCTATGCAAAAAAAAAAAAAAAAAAGGTCTGTTGATCTTTAAGTGTTGATATTTAGAACAACATCACAAGCCCATCAAGCTGGCCCAAGTCACCAAAGTGCTGAGCCGGACAGGCTTGCAGGGGCAGTTCACCCAGGTCCGTGTGGAATTCATGGATGACACCAGCCGTTCGATTATCCACAACGTGAAAGGCCCAGTCCGGGAAGGGGATGTGCTCAAGCTGTTGGAGTCTGAACGTGAGGCCCAGCAGTTGCACTGAGCTGTAGCCAAGTTGGGTCAAAACTCTCCCGTATGATGTGTTTTAATGAGCTTGGTCAAAGAGTGATGAGTTACCCTCAGTCCTTCCAATAAACTTCCTTTGTCCTCCACCACTTAAAAAACAACAACAACAACTCGGCCCTCCAGATGTTTTGGGACTACAACTCCCATCATCCCTAGCTAACAGGCTCAGGGATGGTGGGAGTTGTAGTCCCAAAACATCTGGATGGCCAAGTTTGCCTGTGCCTGTATTACATGATTTCTGTTCTCACCCTGAAGCAAAGTTCTTAACCCGAGGTACTATTTCTGGGTTAGCAGAGTCTGTAACCTGAAGCGTCTAACCTGAAGCGTCTGTAACCCGAGGTACCACTGTACAGTATTTGGATGGGACCTTTCTTTTAGGGCTATAGATGCTTTGTTTCCCTAGATGAGGAGAACAAACCTTTAAGAAGTAGAATTTATATTTCAGTGTATCCCACAAGAATATGCAAGGAGTATGGCCTTTTATGTTTCTAGTGCAAACAGTGCAGGCCTAACACACTCTGCTGCCCAAAGTAGCTGCATTATTGTGCCTTCTGGGAGATGTGCCTCTGGGTGTCTCTGCAATCCCAAATTATGTGATTTTACCCTCTGCAGTACTGCAATAAATGCTAGGGAATGCCTCCACATAAGCACCCTGCTTCATTGAAATCCCAAAAAAAGCACTGCTGGGTCTAGCAACCAATGGGGTTGCTTGTGCGGTCTGATCTCTATTTATTTGTTTATGATGGCAAGTGCATAGTGTTTTATAGCAGGGGTGACTGACCTTTGGGCTCTGGATATTGTTGGACTCCTTGCAGCATGACCAGTGGTCAGGGTTGATGGGAGTTGTAGGCCAGAAACGTCTTGGATGGTCACGGAATATTCACCCTTGATTTATAGAGTGCCAGCAAAAAGACAGGTTCCTGCCCTCAAGAGTGTGCAATCTGAAATTGGACATTGGCAACAGCAGAAGGGAGAAATGTGGAAATGAGGGTAAATGAGGGAACAATGTGAGCCTTAGTTTTAGTAGGTGATGAATAATAAGTGTATTATATTATTGCATTCTCATCGACCAAGATGCCACTGAAAAATAGTTTAATATCTAAGTCCTTCTTGGGTTCTGAGGCTTATTAGTCTTTCACAACATAATAGAATACAGAATAGGGAATTTGTGAGCCCCCGTGCAAATGAAGTTCTCAGTGTTCAAATCTCTTCTTTACAAAATAAAGAACCTGAGAGTTATACTAACTTATATTGCAGATTCATTATTGAAGGACACAAACCTAGTGTATGCCCAGGACACACATGCCTTCATGATTTAGGGCAGCTTTCTCCAACCTGGTGTGTTCCAAATGTTTTGGACTATAACTTGCTGACCATTACCCATGCTAGCTGTGGCTGATGGGAATTGTAGTCCAAAACGCCTGGAACAAACTAGGTTGAGGAAGGCTGTCTTAGAAGCAAAGTGATATATTTTGTCTGATAACTCTGGTGATTGAATTAGGCAGGTCCCTAACTATCCTTGGAAATATTGCTGCAAAACATGCTCTTGAGCAAGTTGGAAATCTACTAAAAATGGACAAATGGTTCCAGTCTGTGTATGGGTGTGTTCTTTTCATCTCTTCTCATAGCAGGGTACCATCATAAATCAGAGCCTGCAAGGAGCTAAAGGAAGCCTGCATTGCCTCTGAACTGTGTTACATTTAAATGGCCCCAGCTGATTAATAAGAGGTGTATATATTTAACCTTGTGCTGATCAAGTTCATATCAGTCATTGGGATAGCGAAGCATGTCATTGTAAAGATGTGGCATTACAAATTTCTGTAAGATAGAGATGATTAAATTATAGCCTCATACCCTGGCCAGGAGTATTGTGGCAAAGGCCATCCCAGACTTGACCAGAATGCCATCTTTAAGCAACAAGAACAAGCTATGCAGCAATAGGTCAAAGCTGAGGAATGCGAGGAAGGTGTTGAGACCAAACTGCAAGCCTGTATTACAAGGCCACATATCTGTAATCTGAAATGTTTTATGACACTGGCCTAGAAACCAACTAAAGGGGGGGTGTTTTGTGAACAATCATTCAGCTTTGAGCTACTTATTAACAATATGTGACACTTTTTGGGTTATGTAACTATGAAACAATAGTGTACATGCTACACAGACACCACCTCCCAACCAATTTATGCAATTAATGTTTTTCAAAGGACACCCTGTCTCCCCAGTGCACTTTATTTAAAACATTTACATACTGCCATCCATCCTCTTTGGATATTAGGATTGTGTGCAAAAAAATAAATAAATAAAAACAAAACGTTAATAAGGCAACACATAAAAGCAGAACTGGAAATTACAGCAGATTAGAGTGTCCGGGTAAATGAAAATGCTTTTGTATGGTACTAGAAAAATTATATAATTGGGAGTCATTGATGATAACTCTCTCTCCCTTGAAATTGAATAGCATGCTTTTGATACAGGAGACTTTTGGAGAGGGACCTCCACATAAAATTGTGAAGCATGTGACAAACTTGGATAACTAGGTCAGAACCGCAGGATTTTAGGACTCAGTAAGAGTTGGGCACATCTAGTACCACTAGGAATGGAGTCCTCAGAGACAAAAACAGGAAGACCCCATCAGCAGACCTGGAACACATGATGCTAGGATGGAAAATTAAATTTCCCTTGGAAATGGCTACTTGTGTGATAAATTATATCTGCAAAACCATAAGGGGTCCCATTGTGTTGTGAATCTTTGTTGCAGACAATGTTATCTGTGCAATAGCGTTATTTTTCACACATTATACTTCAGTCTGTGACCACTGCATTACATCCAGCAGTAATGAACATGAGAAGCAGTAGAAGTATGAGATGATCAGATCCCCTCCGACCTCAGAGCATGGTGAAGTCTCCCCAAAAAATTTATAATTTGGCATAATATTTGGATTGTTTAATTACTGAATAATTTGTATAATTCGGAATATAGAGTATGATGTGATTTGATTGGAATGTTAAAATGAAAAGAAAAATAAAAAGAAGGTACTTTGTATCATATGTGGTGGGAATGTAGAGAAGTTTTAAAAAATTGGGAGATGATATATAATGAATTGAAGAAAATGTTCAAAATGACATTTGTAAAAAAACCAGAAGCATTTTTGTTAGGGATTTTAAGACAAGTCCTGCCAAGAAAAACAAAGAATTTATTTATGTACACTACAACAGTGGCAAGAGTCTTGTTAGCACAACGATGGAAGAATGAGGAAGTCCCAACGAAAGAACAATGGCAAGAAAAACTGATGAGTTATGCAGAGCTGGCAAAGTTGACATATAAAATACGTGTGAAGGACAACCATGACTTTAAGGAAGAATGGGAACTTTTTACAAACTACCTAAAAAGACAACAAAATGATTTGGACTCCTTGGCAGGTTTTGAATAAACATTCACAAATTTATTAGTAGAACATATGATAGATAAGGCAATGATATGTACAATGTTATAACATGCAGAGAATAATATGTATAAACAAATCAGAGAAGGGAGCTGAGGGAAGTCTTTGAAGGGTGGGAGAGGGAGGGATGGGAGGGAATAAAAAGCGGGAAATGTAATTGGTTATATGGATTGATAATTTATTTTGTTAAAATTGTTCAATAAAAATATATTTTTAAAAAAGGGGGAAGGGAACGTTAAAATGGAAAATTATATATATATATATATATATATATATATATATAGAATACATCCAGCAATAACTGAAATCATTTATTGTATTTTTTTTAAAGGCATTTATCACCAGCAATTTTGCAGTAATGTCAAAAGATACTACTAATAGCTTATTTCAAGTGTCTACATTACTGGATCCTCTGAGCAGCTTCATTCTTTCGTTTGTTATTGGGGTGGAGGGGAAACCAGTTTTGGAAATGCTAGGAACTTTATCACTCTGAAGATAGGCAGTAGACAAAGAGGTAAGCCAGGACCCTGTGATAGCTCTGGGAGCACCAGTCCTAAAGCAGTGGCCCTGCTGAAGACCCCACGTGACTTCAATCTCTCTGCAACTTACTATTGTTTGCTTTAAAGCAGCGAGGGGAGGGGAGGAGAAGGGATTGGGCCTGCGGTGTAGGAGTGAAGTTTTATTTTTTTTACTCTTATTCCCTGCACAGTTCTAGCAGTTTCTTATTTTTATCTGAAAGCCACCTTGAGCCCCTGTTGGACCAAAAGGTGGGGTATAAATAAATAGAATAATAATACAGTGGTAGCTCGGGTTACATATGCTTCAGGTTACATACGCTTCAGGCTACACACTCTGCTAACCCAGAAATAGTGCTTCAGGTTAGGAACTTTGCTTCAGGATAACATTTCACTAGCCTCTTGCAAATCCCTTAATTAAGTGTCTCCCCAGTGGCGTAGTGTGGAGGGTGCAGGGGGGCCGGCCGCACCGGGCGCAACATCTGGGGGGGCGCTCGCACTCGCAGCTCTCTGCCCCTACTAAAATCCACGGGTTAGGGAGCGCAAATTACCGGTACTTGCCTTGCCCCGGGTGCTGACAACCCACGCTACGCCACTGTGTCTCCCTAGTGGGTGGGGTGGAAGAAGTGATTTTTGTGGATAATTTTGAGTGGGGAAACAGAACGCAGAGAAAGGTTAAGGCAGGCTTCCTCATCCTCGGCTCTCCAGATGTTTTGAGACTACAATTCCCATCATCCCTTACAACTGGTCCTGCTAGCTAGGGATCATGGGAGTTGTAGGCCAAAAACGTCTGGAGGGCGGAGGTTGAGAGAGCCTGGGTTAAGGGCTCCCATCTCACACATGCATCTCCACTCCCAATTGCCCCTCTGGTAGTGGCCTGTCCAGTTTAAAAGAGAACTGTTGCTGTATCCACAGCAGTGACCAGAGCAGGAATGACCGCTAGGAGGAGAGTAGAGAGAAGAAACACCATGGTATACCTGCATCAGCACAACCAGACACCTTCATCTGCCCCAGCTGCAACAGAACATGTCTCTCCTATAATGGTTTCTACAGCCACAGCAGGTACTGTAACTCTCAAGTGGTTTGACTTCACCCCCAAAGAACTGTTGGGATAGTGCCTTGTTTGGCCATAAACTGCTCAGATGATACCAACAAGAGGAGAAATAGATAACTCCTATAAACAGAGCACTTTAACTAATTTTGTGGGATTGATTGTTATTTTTCTCTCCTGGGGTTGTAGCCAATTGGTATCCCTCTGCTGAGGGAAGGCTCTTTGATCTGGTGGAGCCTTCGGTAACAGGGATCAAGGTGGGGGGCTGTGGTGAGGTGCAGGGGCAATGGGGAATCCCTAAAGATCCCACTAACAGAAGTTTCCAGTGGATCAAAGAGCCTTCCATCTGTGGAGGGAAAGCTACTGGATACAACTCAATATATTTTATTCTGTATAGATTTAATTAATTCAGATTGTCTGTGTCAGCTGCTGATTTTCCTCAAGTAACCCAAATTACTATTTTATTTAGCTAAGCCGTGCTTTTGCGAATTCATGGAAACCTGGAATGATCCCAGAAGAGAGCAAAAAGACATAAGTAATATACCCGGCTTTGAAAAATGACACATCCAGGAAAATACAGGCTAGTTACTTTGACTTCTCTACTTGGGGATGTGGTTGAGTAGACAGGAAGCAGATAATACTGAAACGGCCTAGTAAGATGTGACAGCAGGGCAGCCATGGGTATTCTTTATGCATATGTCTGTCTTGTTTGTGTATAAAACAGGATATTTTCCCCTCCTTCCTCCCCCCCTTTTTATAGTAGTGCATGGGTGAGAGAAAGTAATCCCTTTATGCTGTAAACTGCCCTGTGATCTTCAGATGATGGGCGGTATATAAATTTAATAAATTTTAGTAATACTGTAATAACAACCCTCTGTGTTCCCTGGGTTTACCTTACTGTATACCATTACCCCAAGTACTTTTCTCCTGGTCCATGCCAGAAGTGAATTGGGCTGTGGAGAAAAAGTATTTGAAGCAAGGGAGAGTGCTCTGAGTATAAGTAGTTGTAGTTCAACAAAAGGGACGCGGGTGGCGCTGTGGGTTAAACCACAGAGCCTAGGACTTGCCGATCAGAAGGTCGGCGGTTGGGAGGGTAAATGGCGTTTCTGTGCACTGCTCTGGTTCTCCAGAAGCAGCTTAGTCATGCTGGCTGTACGCCGGCTCCCTCGGCCAAAAAAGCGAGATGAGCGCCACAACCCCAGCGTCAGCCACGACTGGACCTAATGGTCAGGGGGCCGTTTACCTTTTAGTTCAACAAAATATGAAGGGACCCAGGTTGGAATAAGTCTGCTGTATAGTAGCTTGTCTAAGGGCACAAATGGAGTTGATGCTAAGAGGAGAGAGAACCTTCCGGTTCACAGCTTACTCTTGTACAGTCCAGTGATATCCACAAATACCCAAAAGTAGATTTCAGTACTGTTGAATCCTAGCAAGCATGTTGTGGCTGAGAGATTAGCAATGAATAGACTCTCTTAATTGCCTTTTTTTTTTTACTGGGTGGGGGAGATCATTTACTGATTTCCTCTCAATTGTTAGCAATTATTATTATTAAAAACAATATTAAAAATGCAAGGAAAGCAGCCATTTTCCTTGCATTTTTAAACATAATTTATTTTTTTATTTCTGCTGTGGAAATAGTGTGTGACATTGGGCCATTAATAGAGGCTATTAACTCATCTCTCAACCTTGATCAAGAGGAAGCAGTAAAATGAACAGGATTTGTAATTTAATTAACTGCTGATTTCCCAATTAACATTGGAAAGGAATTTCCAGTGGGCTAGCCATGTTTATCTGTTGAAACACATACACATAACCAATTGCTTTTTACTGAAAAGGAAAGGAGCTTCAGTGAGGGAGACATATTAAAAATACAGTGGTACCTCGGGTTAAGTACTTAATTTGTTCTGGAGGTCCGTTCTTAACCTGAAACTGTTCTAAACCTGAAGCACCACTTTAACTAATGGGGCCTCCTGCTGCCGCCGCGCCGCCAGAGCACGATCCTGAAGCAAAGTTCTTAACCAGAGGTACTATTTCTGGGTTAGTGGAGTCTGTAACCTGAAGCATATGTAACCTGAGGTACCACTGTATACAGATAACTACAATAAAGATAGCACAGCACAAACCTTTTCATTAAAAGCAGTCCGTTCCCAAAAGCCTGTGGAAACAAAAAAGTTTTCACTTAGCAGGGGAAGGACAACAAGGAGGGAGCCAGTTTATCTGCTTGGGAGGGGTGCAATTCTAGAGTTTGGGAGCAGCCACCAAGAAGGCCCTCTCCTGCATCCCTACCAAGCATGCCTGTGAGGGTGGCAGGACCGAGAGAAGGGCAGCACCCAAAGATCTCAGAACAAGGGCAGGTTCGTATGAGGAATATGCTTTTTCAAATAGTGTGGACCTAAGCCTCCAAGTGTCCCTCTTTGCAAGGGGCAGTCCTGGATTTACAGTAGCCATTTTAGTTTCTGATTTGATCCTGGAATGTCCCACTTCTCCTTAGTACATCCCTATTTTCGCTGGAGAAATATTGAAGGGTATGGAGTTATCTAACCTCTAAACATTTTGAAGGCAGCCCTGTATAGGGAAGCTTTTTTGATGTTTAATTTGTTTTATTGTTTTATATGTTGGAAGCCGCCCAGAGGAGCTGGAGCAATGGGGTATGATGGTGATGATGATGGAATAGGATGTCCCTATTTTCATTGGAGAAATGTTGGAAGGTATGCTAAAAGTGCTATATGAAACCTTCATTTTAATTCTGATACAGCAGCAGGAAATGGAGTGCTGCTTTTGCAGCACTAAAGGGCTCTAATGGATAAGCAACCAAAGACCCAGTTTATATATGCAGCATGTTCAAGTGTGTGATAACAATTTTTCCTGGGTATACCCAGTGCTTTTTTTCTGAGGGGGATGCAGGGGGATGCATACCCCTAAACATTTTGTGAATCTTTGTACTTTTGTCCATTTACTTTATTTATTTCCCCCAATTTGAGCTATAAAATGGTGATTTTATTGAGTCAAAATGAGAGTACCGCTAAACATTTTTTTAGGGAAAAAAGCACTGGGTATACCGACACGTGTACCCATATTTCAATACTTGCCCCTCCCCACTCCAATCCTCCTTTACATGTGGAAAGTAGTATACTCTACTGAGTATCTAAAATGTAAGCAACAGCCCTTTCTCACACATAAAGTATAGGTAAAGGGACCCCTGACTGTTAAGTCCAGTTGCGGACGACTCTGGGGTTGCAGCGCTCATCTTGCTCTATAGGCCGAGGGAGCCGGCGTTTGTCCGCAGACAGTCATGTGGCCAGCATGACTAAGCCGCTTCTGGAGAACCAGAGCAGCACAAGGAAACACCATTTACCTTTCCGCTGGAGCGGTACCTATTTATCTACTTGCACTTTGACGTGCTAGGTTGGCAGGAGCAGGGACCAAGCAGTGGGAGCTCACCCCGTCACGGGGATTCAAACTGCTGACCTTCTGATCGGCAAGCCCTAGGCTCTGTGGTTTAGACCACAGTGCCACTCGTGTCCCTTTTTCACACATACCTAATTATGATAATTTCCAGAAGTCCTTCTGAAAGTCCCCATGCTCAGAAATCGGGTAAGTAGCTACCAGGGAAATCTTCTTTTCCGTGATGGCACCCAAATTACAGAATGCTTTCCTTAAACCTGCTCATCTTCTGGATGCCAGGCCAACCCCAACCTGTTATCATGCTTTTGAGAACTTCCAATGGTTCTTGAGAATATTTTAAATGACCTAAAATCTCTCTTTTACCTCTGTTGCCTAGGAACTCAGCTGATTTAATCCTGATGTCTGATTTGATTAGTTCTTTTATTCATTTCCTCCTACTCAAATCTCATCCTATATACCGGAATATATCGTTGAAACATCACATCAGATCCAAATATGAAACAGAATAAAGCATGAAAAGTAAAATCTGCATTGTTATTATTTACTTAAATTCCAAAGGCCTGGACAAATAAAAAACTGTTTATCTTGCACCTAAATGTGGTCGGGTGGGGTGGGGTGAGGAACACAATTACACTGCATATATAAATTGGGACTTGCAGCCATGTAAACATGCATAGGATGAGGCTGCACACTTTGTGCCTTGAAAACAAAAAACAAATTGTGCCTTCTCTAGGCACTTTCTGCATGTGCTGGAAGCTCAGGATCATAGGTGCCTGCTGGCTTCTTTCAAAAGGAAGTACAGTCCCGGTAACTTACAAAAACACACCACTACATTGAAGACCCCATTTCATTTAAAGGCAAGTCAAGCCACAAGTTACACTCTTACAGATTGTTGTGACCTGACAGCAGTGTGTTCTCTTGGGTAATCTGGCCCAGCATAATTTTGGTATCCTCACAGAATTCAGAGTGTTGAAGATGTCAGCATTTGTTCTTTCAAAAGAAAGTTTCTAGCCCATGAGGTTATAGAGTTAGGCTGTGTACACATTACCATTTACAGTGGTACGTCGAGTTACAAATGCTTCAGGTTACAAACACTTCGGGTTACAAATGCTTCAGGTTACAAACTCTGCTAACCCGGAAGTAGTACCTTGGGTTGTGAACTTTGCCCCAGGATGAGAACGGAAATTGTGCAGTGGCGGTGCAGCGGCAGCAGGAGGCCCCATTAGCAAAAGTGGTACCTCAGGTTAAGAACGGTTTCGGGTTAAGAACGTACCTCCGGAACGAAGTAAGTTCATAACCTGAGGTACCACTCTACTCTGGCTTCATCATGTTCCCACAGTTAGTGTTTGAAGCTGAGGACACATGATGTTCATCACAGTCCATTTGTACCTTGTAGTTTCTTGAGAAATACTCTTGCATTGGTATGCTTTCCCTCAAACTGCCTTCCATTCAAATAGGAGATGGAAGCCGTGGTGAAGCTGAGGTGTGTACATTTCAGACAGCCATTGCACTTGCCCAGATGGCACTGCTTGCACAGAGGACAGCTTTGCTGAATTGGAGTTCAGCAGGGGAGAGGGCGGGAACAAATCTGGTATTGGGCACTGGGTAAAAACATCCCTTCCCTCTTTCTGGTGTGTACAGCAATGGGGGGGGGGGAGTGACTTGAAATGCAACTGGGGTGGTGGCAAGGAGTAACCTTGCTGTGCTTCAAGCCGCTAATAGTATACACAGCCTTAGACTCAAGCTTGTCTGGGTCGTAAACAAGCTAAAAAATATTGTGAGAGAGTTGGCTGAAGAATGTAAGAGAACACAATAAGTTATGTACCCAGCACAGTTCATAGAGTCATAGAATCATAGAATCAGAGAGTTGGAAGAGACCACAAAGGCCATTGAGTCCAACTCCCTGCCAAGCAGGAAACACCATTAGAGCACTCCTGACATATGGTTGTCAAGCCTCTGCTTAAAGACCTCCAAAGAAGGAGACTCCACCACACTCCTTGGCAGCAAATTCTACTGTCGAACAGCTCTTACTGTCAGGAAGTTCTTCCTAATGTTTAGGTGGAATCTTCTTTCTTGTAGTTTGGAACCATTGCTCCGTGTCCTCTTCTCTGGAGCAGCAGAAAACAACCTTTCTCCCTCCTCTATGTGACATCCTTTTATATATTTGAACATGGCTATCATATCACCCCTTAACCTCCTCTTCTCCAGGCTAAACATGCCTAGCTCCCTTAGCTGTTCCTCATAAGGCATCGTTTCCAGGCCTTTGACCATTTTGGTTGCCCTCCTCTAGACACGTTCCAGTTTGTCAGTGTCCTTCTTGAACTGTGGTGCCCAGAACTGGACACAGTACTCCAGGTGAGGTCTGACCAGAGCAGAATACTGTGGCACTATTACTTCCCTTGATCTAGATGTTATACTCCTATTGATGCAGCCCAGAATTGCATTGGCTTTTTTAGCTGCCGCGTCACACTGTTGGCTCATGTCAAGTTTGTGGTCAACCAAGACTCCTAGATCCTTTTCACATGTACTGCTCTCAAGCCAGGTGTCACCCATCTTGTATTTGTGCCTCTCATTTTTTTTGCCCAAGTGCAATACTTTACATTTCTCCCTGTTAAGATTCATCTTGTCTGTTTTGGCCCAGTTCTCTAATCTGTCAAGGTCGTTTTGAAGTGTGATCCTGTCCTCTGGGGTGTTAGCCACCCCTCCCAGTTTGGTGTCATCTGCAAATTTGATCAGGATGCCCTTGAGTCCATCATCCAAGTCGTTGATAAAGATGTTGAATAAGACCGGGCCCAAGACAGAACCCTGTGGCACCCCACTAGTCACTCTTCTCCAGCATGAAGAGGAACCATTGATGAGCACCCTTGGGGTTCGGTCAGTCAGCCAGTTACAAATCCACTGAGTGGTAGCATAGTCAAGACCGCATTTTACCAGCTTCTTTACAATAATATCATGGGGCACCTTGTCAAATGCCTTGTTGAAATCAAGGTAGGCTACATCCACTGCATTCCCTTCATCTACCAGACTTGTAATTCTGTCAAAAAACGAGATCAGGTTAGTCTGACATGACTTATTTTTCAGAAATCCATGCTGACTATTGGTGATCACAGCATTCCTTTCTAGGTGCTCACAGACTGTTTGCTTAATGATCTGCTCCAGAATCTTCCCTGGTATTGATGTCAGACTGACTGGGCGGTAATTATTTGGGTCCCCTTTTCCCCTTTTTGAAAATAGGGTCAACATTTGCCCTCCTCCAGTCTGCCGGGACTTCGCCTGTTCTCCAGGAATTCTCAAAGATGACTGCCAGTGGTTCTGAGATCACATCTGCCAGTTCTTTTAATACTCTTGGATGCAGTTCATCTGGCCCTGGAGACTTGAATACATCTAAACTAGCCAAGTATTCTTGTACTATCTCCTTAGTTATTCTGGGCTGTGTTTCCTCTGCTGAATCATTTGCTCCAAATTCTTCAGGTCGGGCATTGTCTTCTTTATCGGAGAAGACTGAGGCAAAGAAGGCATCGAGGAGTTCAGCCCTTTCTGTGTCCCCTGTTTGCATTTCGCATCTTCTCCTCTGAGTGACCCCACTGTTTCTTTGTTCTTCCTTTTGCTACGAACATACCCATAAAAGCCTTTTTTGTTGCTTTTAACCTCTCTAGCGAGCCTGAGTTCATTCTGTGCTTTAGCTTTTCTGACTTTGTGTCTACACGTGCTGGCTATTTGTTTGAATTCCTCTTTGGTGGTTTCCCCCCTTTTCCATTTTTTGTACACATCCTTTTTTAATCTTAACTCAGTTAAAAGTTATTTAGATACAGAACGCTGCAAAGAAAAGAGTTCAAAATGAGAAAAAAAGATAAGATTTTGGAGAAAATTAAAGACTGTGAGAAGAAGCTAAGAGTGAAACCGAAGTCAAAGGAGATCTTGAAAGAAATTAAATTTCACCAGGCACAATACTCCAAATTGATAAATCAGGAAGTGGAGTGGAAAGTTAAGTTGATGAAACAAAGATCATTTGATTCGGCAAATAAATGTGGAAAACTGCTAGCATGGCAGTTGAAAAAGAGACAAAAATTAAATACGATCACTAACCTAGAGATTGAAGGAAGAAATATTCAGAACCCTGTGGACATTAGGAAGTGCTTCCAGAGATACTTTAAACAATTATATACCCAAGGGCCGCAAGATGAGGCGGAGATAGAACAATTTTTGATAAAGAATGGATTACCAAGGTTGTCTCAAGAAAACAGATCCATCCTGAACGGTAAAATAACACTACAAGAGATTGAAGTTGCCATTCAGAATATGCAACTGGGCAAATCCCCAGGGCCTGACGGGCTTACCTCCAAATATTATAAGACATTGAAAGACCATTTGATATACCCACTAATGGAGGTTTGCAATGAGATTATGGAGGGGAAGAAAGCACCGGAAACGTGGAAAGAAGCTTTCATCACATTGATACCTAAATCAGAATTGGAAAAGACACAACTTAAGAACTACCGCCCCATTTCCCTTCTCAATGTGGATTACAAAATTTTTGCAGACATTCTAGCAAACAGATTTTAAAAGGTTTTAAGTGATGTGATCCATAAAGATCAGACAGGCTTTCTCCCAGGAAGACATTTGTTTGCTAACACAAGGAATATTATTGACATTTTGGAACTTCTGCAAACAAATATTAATACAAGAGCAGTGCTAATATTTATAGATGCGGAGAAGGCCTTTGACAACATTTCTTGGAAGTTTATGAAGAAAAACTTGGAAGGGATGGGAGTGGGACGGGGTTTTGAAAATGGGATAGATGCAATTTATTCAGAACAAAAGGCTAAATTGATAGTTAACAATGTGGTGACAGAAGAGTTTAAAATTGAAAAAGGAACACAACAAGGTTGCCCTATTTCCCCTCTGTTATTTATTTCGGTCCTGGAGGTGCTCCTGAATATGATTAGAGGGGACCGGTTGGTGGAAGGAATTCAGGTCGGAGCGAAACAGTACAAACTTAAAGCCTTTGCAGATGACCTAGTTTTGACTTTACAGGAGCCAGAATCTAGTACGAAAAGGGCATTACAACTGATTCAAGAGTTTGGTCGGGTGGCGGGATTTAAATTAAATAAATAAAAAACTAAGGTACTGGAAAAAAATTTGACAACTTCAGAGTCAGAAAGGTTTCAGAAAGAGACAGAGTTAAATGTGGTGAAAAAAGTAAAATATCTAGGGGTGAACATAACAGCAAAAAATCTGAGTCTATTTAAGGATAATTATGAAAAGTGTTGGTTAGAAATCAAGAGGGACTTAGAAAGTTGGTCAAGATTGAAACTTTCCTTGTTGGGCCGAATTGCTGCTATAAAAATGAATGTATTGCCAAGGATGCTGTTTCTTTTTCAGACTTTACAGATTGTGGACAAAATGGAGTGTTTCGGGAGGTGGCAAAGAGATATTTCTAAATTTGTCTGGCAGGGCAAAAAGCCCAGAATTAAGTTTAAAATATTAACTGATGCTAAAGAAAGAGGGGGGTTTGCCCTGCCAGACTTAAGGTTGTACTATGAATCAGCAGCTTTCTGCTGGCTGAAAGATTGGCTGCTTCTTGAAAACGCTGATGTCTTAGACTTGGAAGGATTTAACAATGCTTTTGGTTGGCATGCATATTTGTGGTATGACAAGGTTAAGATTCATAAGAATTTCAAGAACCATATTGTCAGGAAAGCAGTGTTTAATGTCTGGACAAAATATAAAGACTTATTAGAAAACAAGACCCCGAGGTGGTTATCACCTATGGAAGCTAAAGCAGTGAAAAGACCCAATATGGAGGTCAAATGGCCAAAGTATTGGGAAATATTAGAAAGAGATGGAGACAATTGGAGATTGCAGAGTATGGAGAAATTAAAAGATAAAGTGCGAGATTGGTTACATTACGCTCAGATTAAAGAGGCTTTTAAATTGGATAAAAAGTTAGGATTCCAGGTGGAAAAATCAAAATTGGAAACAGAAGTGTTAGAACCTAAGACCAAATTACTTTCAAGAATGTATAACTTGCTGCTGAGGTGGAATACACAGGATGAAACGGTCAAATCAGCTATGATAAAGTGGGCACAGGACATTGGGTATAATATCATGTTTGCTGACTGGGAAAAGTTATGGACCACCGGTATGAAGTTTACAGCATGTAATGCCTTGAAAGAAAATATTATGAAAATGATATATAGGTGGTACATGACCCCAGTCAAGCTGGCAAAAATATATCATTTGTCCGATAATAAGTGTTGGAAATGTAAGGAAACTGAAGGAACGTTCTTTCACCTCTGGTGGACTTGCCCTAGGGTGAAGGCCTTCTGGGAAATGATATATAATGAGTTGAAAAAGGTATTTAAGTATACCTTTCCCAAGAAACCAGAGGCCTTCCTTCTGGGCATTGTGGGCCAGAGGGTGTTAAAGAATGATCGAACATTATTTATGTATGCAACAACAGCAGCAAGGATACTCGTCGCTAAATATTGGAAAACTCAAGATTTGCCCACGCTGGAAGAATGGCAGATGCAACTGATGGACTATATGGAGCTTGCAGAAATGACCGGCAGAATCCGAGACCTGGGAGAGGAAGCCGTGGAAGAGGATTGGAATAAATTTAAGGATTATCTACAAAAACATTGTAAACTATATGAGTGCTAGGAAGGATGACAGATTTGATTAACAGGGCCCATTAAGTTAGTTGATAGTATTATGAGAATGAGTGAATTTCATGAGAAAAATAAATTTTGAATAAACATTGTGTTTAAAATTAGATATTTAAGACTTAGATAAAAATCCTCAAAATTAGGGATAAAATATTGGAAATGTGTTCAATAAGAATTGAAATAAGGGGATAAGTTGCTGGCTAAAGCATTATAAACTTGGAACGCAGGAGCGTGAGATGTGAGGAAGTCCAAAGGATGAAGAAAAGATGGGTACTGCAAGATGTTAAACTTTATGCTTGTTTTTTCTTATGTTTACTTTCTGTTTATTCTGTCTTTTCTCTATTGTATCAACAAAACTTCTAATAAAAATTATTATAAAAAAAATAAAAATAAAAGTTCTTTAGATAGCCACCCTGGCTTCTTTTGGCACCTTCCATGTTTCCGTCTCATTGGTATTGCCTGAAGTTGTGCTTTTACTATCTCCCTCTTAACAAACTCCCAGCCATCATGAACTCCCTTTCCTTTTAGTATTACTGTCCATGGGATCTCACCCAGCACTTCCCTAAGTTTTATGAAGTCGGCTTTCTTAAAGTCAAGAAATTGAGTCCTAGTATGCTTGGCTGCTCCTTTCCGCTGTATAGTAAACTTCAGAAGAGCATGATCACTCGCGCCTAATGAATCTTCCACTTCTACCCCACTAACCAGGTCATCAACATTGGTTAGGACCAGATCTAAAATGGCTGTTCCTCTTGTTGCTTCTCCCACTTTCTGGACAATGAAGTTGTCTGCAAGGCCAGTGAGGAATCTGTTTGACCTCATGCTCTTGGCTGAGTTTGACATCCAACAAATATCCGGGTAATTGAAGTCCCCCATTACTACTATCTCCCTTCCTTTTGCATGCTTGGCCATCTGTTCCAGGAAGGCATCATCTATGTCCTCCGTTTGGCTTGGGGATCTATAGTAAACTCCCACAATGAGGTCACTGTTAGTAAACTCCCACAATGAGTTCACTAGGCAAAGGTTATGATGGGGTAGGCCGTGTAGTTTGCAGCAGAACAAATGATTTTACAACCTCCTCAAGGGGTTACAGCTTCTAGTCTTGAGTCTGTACACACACTCGCTTAGCACCTGCTGATCTTTATCAACAGTGTGGGGATGATGTGTAGTGCTTAATTTTAAACAGAGGGAGAAATATTTGTACCGCCACAGTTCAGCAACCCTGTTGCCATCTGTCTGCATGCATGCACACCCACTGGAATAGTACCTGTGCCTTTAGAAACTACCTGACTTCAGGGTTGGCCTTACAATGAGGCAGAGTGAGGCCAGCGTCTCAGGCAGCAGAGAGCAGACTTAGCTGGGAGTGCCATGTGGCTTGCCCTGTGCCCCCTATGCTAGCCTTCAAGTGCAGTGGAAGATGCTGTCCTTTCACTGGTCCTGGAGTAAGATTCTGCTCCCAGTGCAATCGGTTTCTGTATGTGCCTTGTGAGGGAGTGTGGCATCTTGTCTCTTCGGCGTGCGCTTCATTGCTTTTTGTAGCTCCCACTGTATTTCCTTGGAATACATCTAGCACTGCTGTCCAGAACAGAAACCATTCCCATATATTATGCTGCTCATATGATGGGGGAATAATCAATGTTTTGGTCATAGGCAGGAGCTGAGGAAACGGCACATCCTGGATTTTGTGACAGCTTCTTCTTACTGTGCAGTTCTTTCTGTTTTTGCTGCATTTGCTGTCAGAAGCTGCTGCCCTCTGGTGTCTCAAAGCAGAAGGGCAGCATCTCTGAGGATATGGGTTTGTGTGTGTGTACAGTGGTACCTTGGTTTATAAACTTCATCCGTTCTGGAAGTCTGTTCTTAAACCAAAGTGTTATTAAACCAAGGTGTGCTTTCCCATAGCAGTGGGGGACTCAATTTATAAATGGAACACACTCAACATGTTCTGCTTCCAAGGCAAAGCTCACAAACCAAAACACCTACTTCGGGGTTTGCAGTGTTCTTAATCCAAGTTGTTCATAAACTAAGCTGTTCTTAAACCAAGGTACCACTGCATTTGTGTGTACGCATGTGCAAACTTTTGAAAATGTTTGATTCCACCTGTGGCATGATGCTACTTTCCTGACCTTATAAGCAAAAGTATCTTCCTTTTGTGATGGCCACAAATTTCCTCTGTATTACACTCCTGGGGTGACAGGCAACCATGTAATCAGAAGAAATCATCAAATCGGGACTTCCGGGTTAGCGCGATCAGCTAATGGCGGATTCCCTCCGAGCTCCGGAGGGAATCGGCTCTACTGGAGACGGGTCCTACCGCGATGGCGATGCGGGGACCCTCAGAAACCGCAGGCGCGGAAGCCTGCGGACTTGGTGACTCGGTGGGCACCTTAAGCGCCCCCCCGACCCACGAAGAGCCTTTTTAAAGGCTACGGAGAGGGTACGGAGAGTGGCGTGGTGCTGTGAGTAGACCGCTACTGCAGTGGAGCGAAGCCGCGAGCCATGGCCGGAGAGCGCTGACTTTTTTCCCTGAAATTCGGACTTGAAATAACCTGTGAGTAGAATGGAATTTGGACTTTAAAACTTTTATCCTTGAATTTGGTACGACCGGGGGATGTGCTAAACGGAAGTCCGCAATGTGCCAAAGAGATCTCTGACAAAGCACTCTGGCAATTTCTCTGACATAATGAGATTGACATCACTCACCCCCATATCCTAGGAAACTCTTGAAAACTGGGGTATGCCAGGATATGCAGACCTCCGGAACGGATTAAGTACGTGACATGAGGTACCACTGTATATAAGATGGAGGGGGTTCATAGCATCAACACCACATCATCTTGCTTCTCCCTTAAAGGTAAAGGGTAAAGGTACCCCTGCCCGTACGGGCCAGTCTTGACAGACTCTGGGGTTGTGCGCCCATCTCACTTAAGAGGCCAGGGGCCAGCGCTGTCCGGAGACACTTCCGGGTCATGTGGCCAGCGTGACATCGCTGCTCTGGCCAGAGCCAGAGCTGCACACGGAAACGCCGTTTACCTTCCCGCTGGTAAGCGGTCCCTATTTATCTACTTGCACCCGGAGGTGCTTTCGAACTGCTAGGTTGGCAGGCGCTGGGACCGAGCAGCGGGAGCGCACCCCACCGCAGGGATTCGAACCGCCGACCTTTCGATCGGCAAGCCCTAGGCGCTGAGGCTTTAACCCACAGCGCCACCTGCGTCCCGCTTCTCCCTTAGTCCAGCACAAATCAAGCACACACACTCATTTATGCGTGTGTGTGTGTGTATGCACACACATGGGCTGGGAGCCTCAATGGTGCCCCTCTGGAGGCTTCACCCAGGACAAAAAACCCTGCTAGCTATGGCACTGTCTTATGAACCCACACTTGGGCAAGCCCAGCCTAGCCATGAGGTGACATGAAGCAGCCACCTTGGGGAGCAAAACAAGACCCGCTGGCCCTGCGCTTGAGTTAAGTTTCCATTGGACACAGTGGGACTTAATTTCTAAGTAAATACGCACAATATTCAGTTGTGCCTGTAATGTGCAGTGAAAACTAGCAAGATCAGAGAAAAAAGAGATGTGAGGAAATATGTTTTAGGAGCCTCAGCTACTAGGGTGTCAGGAACGTTCATCTCAATATGTCAGCCCAGAACCACCTTCCACAGAAAGTCATGTAGAGGAGTCAATATCTCCATAATGGTTTGTCCATTGTTATTTTTATACTGCAACAACTCTGTAATAAAAATGCTGCAAGGAGGGCTCTGGGTTGCTGCGGCTGGCAAACTCGAATGTAGTCATAATGGGGGCATAGTCAGAAATTGCTATAGAGCCTGTTTTGTAAGGCTTTAAATGGGGAGCCCAAGAAGGAGCTCTGACGTATAAGTGCTAGACTTAGTGAGGGGGATTTACTGCTTGCCACACATCTGCTATACCAAATGTTCAAAACATATTTTAAGTCCCATATTTCCCAACTTACTTGCATTCTCTGCTTTCACCCCCATAAATCTTAAATTACTTCATCTTTAAGATGAATCTCCTTTAATATTGTAAGTCTTCTGTAGGGGTTTTTCAAAACCACATTCTCTTCAAATTTCAAATGATCTTATGTATACCCCTTTGATTTAGGGATTGTTGTTGTTGTTTAGTCGTTTAGTCGTGTCCGACTCTTCGTGACCCCATGGACCAGAGCACGCCAGGCACTCCTGTCTTCCACTGCCTCCCGCAGTTTGGTCAGACTCATGTTTGTAGCTTCGAGAACACTGTCCAACCATCTTGTCCTCTGTCGTCCCCTTCTCCTTGTGCCCTCCATCTTTCCCAACATCAGGGTCTTTTCCAGGGAGTCTTCTCTTCTCATGAGGTGGCCAAAGTATTGAAGCCTCAGCTTCACGATCTGTCCTTCCAGTGAGCACTCAGGGCTGATTTCCTTAAGAATGGATACGTTTGATCTTCTTGCGGTCCATGGGACTCTCAAGAGTCTCCTCCAGCACCATAATTCAAAAGCATCAATTCTTCGGCGATCAGCCTTCTTGATGGTCCAGCTCTCACTTCCATACATCACTACTGGGAAAACCATGGCTTTAACTATACGGACCTTTGTTGGCAAGGTGATGTCTCTGCTTTTTAAGACGCTGTCTAGGTTTGCCATCGCCTTTCTCCCAAGGAGCAGGCGTCTTTTAATTTCGTGACTGCTGTCACCATCTGCAGTGATCATGGAGCCCAAGAAAGTAAAATCTCTCACTGCCTCCATTTCTTCCCCTTCTATTTGCCAGGAGGTGATGGGACCAGTGGCCATGATCTTCGTTTTTTTGATGTTGAGCTTCAGACCATATTTTGCGCTCTCCTCTTTCACCCTCATTAAAAGGTTCTTTAATTCCTCCTCACTTTCTGCCATCAAGGTTGTGTCATCTGCATATCTGAGGTTGTTGATATTTCTTCCGGCAATCTTAATTCCGGCTTGGGATTCATCCAGCCCTGCCTTTCGCATGATGAATTCTGCATATAAGTTAAATAAGCAGGGAGACAATATGCAGCCTTGCCGTACTCCTTTCCCAATTTTGAACCAATCAGTTGTTCCATATCCAGTTCTAACTGTAGCTTCTTGTCCCACATAGAGATTTCTCAGGAGACAGATGAGGTGATCAGGCACTCCCATTTCTTTAAGAACTTGCCATAGTTTGCTGTGGTCGACACAGTCAAAGGCTTTTGCATAGTCAATGAAGCAGAAGTAGATGTGTTTCTGGAACTCTCTAGCTTTCTCCATAATCCAGCGCATGTTTGCAATTTGGTCTCTGGTTCCTCTGCCCCTTCGAAATCCAGCTTGCACTTCTGGGAGTTCTTGGTCCACATACTGCTTAAGCCTGCCTTGTAGAATTTTAAGCATAACCTTGCTAGCGTGTGAAATGAGTGCAATTGTGCGGTAGTTGGAGCATTCTTTGGCACTGCCCTTCTTTGGGATTGGGATGTAGACTGATCTTCTCCAATCCTCTGGCCACTGCTGAGTTTTCCAAATTTGCTGGCATATTGAGTGTAGCACCTTAACAGCATCATCTTTTAAAATTTTAAATAGTTCAGCTGGAATATCATCACTTCCACTGGCCTTGTTATTTGCAGTGCTTTCTAAGGCCCATTTGACTTCACTCTCCAGGATGTCTGGCTCAAGGTCAGCAACCACACTACCTGGGGTGTACGAGCCATCCATATCTTTCTGGTATAATTCCTCTGTGTATTCTTGCCACCTCTTCTTGATGTCTTCTGCTTCTGTTAGGTCCTTACCACTTTTGTCCTTTATTATGGTAATCTTTGTACGAAATGTTCCTTTCATATCTCCAATTTTCTTGAACAGATCTCTGGTTCTTCCCATTCTGTTGTTTTCCTCAGAATGGGAAGAACCAGAGAAAGACAGAAAGATTATCCCTGATTTAGGGATAGGCTGCCATTTTTCCCTTCCACATAGAACAGTGGCCTGACCTCTTTTTCTTTTGGAGTGGGTGGGATGCATTTCCTGCTGGAAAATTTGGTCATATTGTTTTGTTTAAGGTGAATCCCAGGCTTTCTGTCTTTTAATTGGTGTTCCTTATCCCCTTACATTCCAATAACATATTCACAATCCATCCATTACTATTTTAAACCGTCATTTTGAGAAATAGTTCCATATTAAAAGTGTAGAGTTACAACATTGTGTGTATGTGTTTGTTGCCCCTACTTCAGATGCAATATTGTTGCACGACACCCCAATCTCCGAGCAGCACGAGATTCCAGGGCTTCCAAGCACTTACCCAGAGTTTGTGTTTCATTTTGGAATGAGCCATCGCGGAGACTGTGGTGCCATTATGATATATGGTTTATATATACAACCTGAGCCTACAATGGAGGGTCTCACAGCATCAACACCCCATGAAAGTCCTCCTTCTCCCATAGCTGCAGCTTTGGATTCAAGCAGAAATCAGCCATGGCTCTCTCCCCGCTTTTCCAGCCTACAGATCCCCCCCCCCCCCGGGTCACATCACAACAAACTCTTCCCGCTAACTAAGGCTTTGTCCTTCTAACCAGCTGGAGGAGGGGCCATATCCATTTGTCATCTGGCACAGAGCCCCCTTTTCTTTGTTCTCTTAATGACCCATCACCCAAGAGATTACCTCATCAGGAAGCTAGCCTGGTTTGATTAGCTTTTAACACTTGTTAGGATTATAGGGGTCTGGCACACAAAAACACTATGTTATGTAAAAGGCCCATCTCTCAAAGTGAGTCTTATCTCCATTCCAGCCCCCCACGACTGTTTCAGTGAAGGAGCCAAACATGAAACAAGAAAGCAGAAACAATAGCCCTTCACCCGCAGGTTAGAGAATTCAGGGTATGGGTGATAGTCAAACTGAGTATTGCATGGTGGTAGTTTTTTAAAAAGTATTGCATGGTTGTTAGCTCTGTGTTCTTTGCTGCTAAAATACACCAGATCTCAGCAATCATGAGAGAGCCAGTGTGGTTTGGAGAGACCATGTGATGTGTAGGGGGGGGGAATGGAGTGTCAGACTAGAATCTGGGAGTCCAGGGTTCAAATTTGCCATGAAAATCACAGAGTAACCAGGGCAGCCAGTCACTCACTCTGAGCCTAACCTGCCTCACAGGGTTGATGAGTGGATGAAGTATGGGAGAAAGGAATAAGAATGACTTGCGTCGCTCAGAGCTCTTTGGGCGGGAAGGTGAGGTATAAATGCCAGAAAGAAAGAAAGAAAGAAAGAAAGAAAGAAAGAAAGAAAGAAAGCATGTTGCCGATAGCTATTTTCTTATGCTTTGGTAGCATCAGCATCATATGGAAAGCACTGTTGAATTGAACCGTCTCCAGCAGAGGGCAGCGTTCCATTGCTATCCCCAGGAACAAAGAAAGCTGCCTTATGCTGAGCCGCTCCATCTAGCTCAGTATTGGCACTGATTGGCAGTGGCTCTTCAGGGTCTCAGGCCAAGGAGGGTTTTCTACAGAGCCTACTTGGAGATGCCAGGCTTCAGACCTGGGATCTTTTGCATGTTCGCTGTTACTGAACTATGGCCCTTCTCCTTTGGGGCTGGGTATCATCCCCCGCCAGTTCGTCACACACACACATGCTAAAGACACTAAGAATGCCACTCATTTCCTAGCTTGGAATTTGCTTTGAATGTTGTCTCCTTCCTCCTTAGCATATTTGAGGCTCCAGGAGCTCTGTTTTTTCTTCCTTGTCCATTTTTTTGGTGGAGTTTTGTTTTTTGCAAGAAGGCTAAAGCGATTCTTTGTAGAAATGCACCCTAGAGTGCATTGTTTTCAGAAGCGCACTCTTAGCATGGAGAAAGTGGGTAGAGAAAAGCTTTTCTCATGGACATCCAATTAATCTTTCAGTTCTAATCTAATTACACACACACACACACACATTTCCCTCCTTATCATGATAAGCTAAACCCTGATCTAATGCCAACAGCTCAGCTTCAACAATGGACACTTTTTCAGTAAAGAATTTAAATATTTATCCTGTGCACCCCCAGGTAAAATGGTCTGGGGACTGAGAACAACAAACTGGGATGCTGATCACTATCTAACCGGCATCAGTGATACAATCCCTTTCCACACACAACTCATTATTGCGAACTATATTCACTGGAGAGAAGAGCATGTCTCAAGTGGTTGGGGAAACAAGTCAACAGTAAGCGTCCCTGACTTAAGATTGGGAATAGCTACAACTTAGTGGTAGTGCTCATTTTTTACATACAAAAGGTCCCAGTGCGGGGGGCGGGATTCTGGTATTTCAAATTTCAGTGGTAAAAGGCCAAAATTCGGTGTCCCTGCCCTGCCTCTCACCTTCCGTCTTGCTCAATTCACTACCGTCATAACTGTGATGCCTTGCGGTGCCCCCTAGGCTCAGCTCCCAGTGCGAGGAAACTGCTTGTGCTGCCCTAAATCTGCCTCTGGTCCCCGGTTCAAATCTGGTTCCCTGTTCAAATCATGGTGTCTCCTGCTGAAATCTTGAAAAAAGCTTCTGCCACAGAACACTGATCTAAAAGGCCTATTTCATTTGCCTGGGGGGAAGTGAGTTTCCTATGTTATTGGGTGTGGAGAAACAAAATATTTTTCATGCATCCAATGGTGGAAAGGTTTGGTGTTCCACCAGACAGGCAATGGCAATGCCTAGGAGAGAGATATGAGACTTATTCCCAGAGTCTATGGCACTAATATTTGCAGCAGGAGGGACAAAGGCAGATGTCATTGGTCATTAATCTGTTGGCGAGCACTTTCTCTGACCATGCGCTGGGTGCAGGAAGTTATTATTTGTAGCCCTGACCCCATTGACCCCACGCACCAAGTTCAGTCCTTGTTTTTATTTCTGTTTCCGTTCAGGATGTTACTAGGTGTTGACTTTTGACCCTTTAAATCAACAGATGGAAAAGCCATTGAGGGCTATCACCCTCTCAACAACACCGACACCCCTCCACCTCTGACACTGGGGGGCAGGGGGACAGGAAATGTTTCCAGTTCTATCATGTCAAGCAGGGTGCAAGTTTGGTGGTGAAATAAGGGGACTAAATTCAGCAGGAAGCAACTCTCTCCTTCAACGGAATGAACTGGGATGGTCCTGGTAGTATTGGGACCACATTTCTGTTTGTTCTCAGTTTCCCTTAAGATGACAGATCAAATAAGAATGCCATGATACCTACAGCCCTACCTTCTGTGTTGTAATAAGCAATAGGAGCTGAGACTCAGCACACAGGTTAAGGAGAAATGTCAGGGATTAGTAGCCTGTGTGCGCTTTATTATCACTGAAATTTAGTAGTGAAGAATCATACATAAGGATGTGGTGGATGGAGGAAGAAGTGGAGACCAACATTTTGCAGATCTACCTTCCTTGCTTCATTTGCTACACCTTAGGCTGGTAGGTAGGACATGCCCTTGCTTGAAACTTCAGTCAGGTTTACTGAAGACTGAGCAGGAGAAGGGAGACAACCCAGAAGCCGGATGAAATAATGATAATGAAAGAAACGACATCAGTGTTGATAAGCACCATCTGGGAAGAATGGAGAATGAGGGCTTTGTCCCTCTTGACTTTTATGTTCTTCAGTTCAGACTATTTGCCAGCAGATGGCATCATTTCCCAACCATACAAGTAGCATGAAGGTACGTGGAATTTTGCCACTATGAAACTTGTACAATAGCTGCTTCCATTGCTTAAGGCAGAGGTTCCCAACTTTGTTGGTGTGGTAACCCAGAAGCCCAAATTTTCTTGGTACGATGATCTGTTGCTTTATTGTCACATGAATTTTGGATCATAGGTCTTCTCTGCCCCCAGACAACAGTTCCCCAGGGTCAGAATGTAAGACTCGAGTCTTCTTGACATTCAGTTACAAGTGTAAATGGAATATTACACTATGCTAACGAATCAGAAAGTCGTAAGAGGTATAGCTCATACCAGTTATGGATTACAAGCAATTATTATTTGGAGTTTACTTATATTATTTGGAGTTTCCTCGGCCCCGCCTGAGGAAAGCTGCAACAGAACATTGTGTTCCTGACAGATGAACTTGGCATCTGCTTACCTGAAATCCAGGCTCAAATGAGTTTGTCATGGGCTGCTTGTGTCAGTAGCGATACCGCCACAAACTGTTCAGATATACCCACTCTGTGCACAGTGTGTGAGCTCCTGAAAGCAAGTGGAGCACCTGGAGTCCTCTGCATCAACTCTCTGTTGCCCGTGTTGTGAGGATTTGCCTTCACAGTACATTGATCAAGCATGCAGTTGATTTATAATCTGGCTTTACGTATGCAGCCTCTGTAACAGAACACTTAAAAAAGCAATTATGGTAGGTGAGACTGTGTAGGCTGAGATAGATGTTATCGCAGCAAAGGCCTCCATTTGCCAGGATAATTGGAATGTGGTGCTGGGGAGCATTTACAACGGGAGCTGGGAAGTTGTGGCGCTTCAGATCCTGCTGCACTACAATTCCTATCTTCCCTGACCGTCAGCCATGCTGCCTGAGGTTGGTAGGAATAGGAATCCAACAAGATTTTGAGTGCCACACCTTGGCCACCCTTGATTTCCATAGGAACACAGGAAGCTGCCTTATACTAAGTCAGACCATTGGTCCGTCAAGCTCAGTACTGTCTAAAAGGCTTCGGCCTTGTATACCTGAAGAAGCATCACCACCCCCATTGTTCAGCCTGGACACTGAGATCTAGCTCTGAGGGCCTTCTGGTGGTTCCCTCACTGAAAGAAGTGAGGTTACACAGGGAACCAGGCAGAGGACCTTCTCATTAGTGGCACCCGCCCTGTGCAACGCCCTCCCATCAGATGTCAACGAAATAAACAACTATCTGACTTTTAGAAGTCATCTGAAGGAAGCCCTGTATGGGGAGGTTTTTTAATGTCTGAAGTTTTACAGTGGTTTTCTAATTTGTTGGAAGCCACCCTGAGTGGCTGGGGCAACCTAGGCAGATTGACGGTGTATAAATAATAAATAATCATCACCACCAACGCTGACTGGCAGCAGCCTTCCAGGGTTTCAGAGAGAGGACATTCCCAGCCCTACCTGGAAATGCTGGGACTTGAAACTTCTGCATGCCAGGCAGATGCCCTGCCACTGAGCTGCTTATTTCCCTGTTTTCTATGGATCTCCCTGATTTAGAGAAGCTGCGTCTATTAAACCAGTTTTAGTCTGTCCTAAGCACCCATGACGGGACGCAGGTGGCGCTGTGGGTTAAAGCCTCAGCACCTAGGACTTGCCGATCGAAAGGTCAGTGGTTCAAATCCCTGCGGCGGGGTGCGCTCCCGCTGCTCGGTCCCAGCACCTGCCAACCTAGCAGTTCGAAAGCACCTCCAGGTGCAAGTAGATAAATAGGGACCACTTACCAGCGGGAAGGTAAACGGCGTTTCCGTGTGCGGCTCTGGCTCTGGCTCTGGCTCTCGCCAGAGCAGCAATGTCACGCTGGCCACGTGACCCGGAAGTGTCTCCGGACAGCGCTGGCCCCTGGCCTCTTAAGTGAGATGGGCGCACAACCCCAGAGTCTGTCAAGACTGGCCCGTACGGGCAGGGGTACCTTTACCTTTACCTTTTTAAGCACCCATGAATGTCAATAGCTCCGTACTTGTATTCCAGTTTTCAACTGCTGTAATCCCCTTTGTAAGCACATAGAGAAGCCACTGGTTTCCTTGTTGGCAGGACCAGCAGTCATGCCATCTCAGGAGCAAACCACTTCTAGGGGACAACCAAACTAGCGTCACATTCTTCCTATGTTACAACAAAACAGGTCTCCCTTGAAGGAGGTTTTTCCCCAGGAACCATTGTGACTGATGGATGAGGTTTTTGCTTTAAAGAATTACTTGGTCCGTTCAGCCTGAGTCTAGCGCCCCCTGGTGCAAACTATTAGAAGAACAACAAGGTTGAAATAACCCTTAAAAATGTTTGAATGAGCTATTGAGGAGGTGTGTGCAATAAAACCAGGAACGTGCTCAGAGCATGGGCTACCACCGGATGCTGCTTCCACAGCAATCCCCCCTCCTTCTTCTTATGGTTTCTTTACTGAAGCAGTAGCTCTCAAACCTGGTCCAGCCTGCTTCTTCAGCAGCTCCAGCAAGGCATAAGATTTTTTTTATTTTTTATTTTTTTAAAGTAAGAGTTGAAATGAAAACTCAGAAGAGAATATTGGCTCCGTAAAACAGAACTGGGGAAACTGAAGTTCTCTAATAACAATGCACTACTTGTGTTCCTTTGATTTATTATTGCCACTTCATGATTTCAAATGGTATTTATTTGTGTGTGTTCAGATTTAGGGGTCATAATTCATTTGCGTTGTGATTCCTCAGAAGCAAGCCCCACTTTTTCCAAGGGGTCTTGCTCCCAGAAAGGTACAAACAAGGTTGCTTCAGTAGACTGGGCTTTCTCCTCTCAGCAGATTAATTATTTGCTCAAGGAAGTGCTTCCCTTCCCCCCTGAAAATTGCATGGCTGCCTCTAGATGAGAGATGCTTTATTAAGTGCTAATTGCTATTGGGATGCAATAATCAGTGTGTCATGTTGCTGGCTTGTCAGAGTGTGTGTTAATTTCATTTAAGTTGCGTTAATGTGGCTCCTTCTGGCAATTTCACTTTAACCACCTCTGCTACTGCCAATGTGGCAATGAAGTTTCTGTTGAAAGTACACGTGGTGAAAGAAGAGATCGGAAGGAAGTTTTTTGTGGCCTGGGCCCAAACAGTCCTGCTCTTTCACACACATGTCCATTGACTACAATCGTTAACATGCTGGATATTGGAGGATTAATTACACAAGTGTAACTGGAAGAAACAACCACCACCAAGTATGTGAAGTTAGTTGTTGTTATTATTTATTTCCAGGGCTTTTGATTCAGCTGGAACTCAGTTCCAGCACCTCTCAGGTGGGCGCTGTTGCCATTATTATTATTATTATTATTATTATTATTATTATTAAATTTTATTTTATTAAAGATTTTGTTGATTTACAAAAGTGTGTGCAATGTCTCTCTCTCGTATTTTCCCCCCCATATAACATTTTTACAAATCAGTTTCATTTGTTGAGACATTAGGAAGAAAAGGGGGAAAGAGATAGAGGGGGTGAAAGATGGGTGGGGGTGGAGTCAGGTGGCGACGTTTCTATTTTACTTACTATATGTAGGGGCACCGTTGCCATTATAAGAGTGCAAGGGTGAATTCCAATACCTCTTTTTCTAGAAAAATATCACTGTTTATTCCTCATACTTCTTATACTCCTACCTGAAGAGCTGAGAGCGGCACGTTTCCCATACAGGAGGTAACTTTCAGGGCAAGACCTGCCTTAGTTTCAGCAGGTGACAATGGGAGCTCCACACGACAATGCAATTGCTCAGTTATTATTGGCTGCCAATGACACGGGAGCAGGAGCTGAACAGCAGGCCACACATTTGTGCTCCCTTCTCCTCAAGAAACAGACAGCCTCTTGCTCAAGAGGCTGTGTGTGGAGGATCAACATTGAGTCAAAGACAAAGCTGTGATGCTCCCCACATCCTGTGGCTTAGGAAGTGGGTGCTTGAAGAACCCAGCCTGGGAAGTCATCAGTATTTGTAGACATTCCGGTTCTCTTGCCGTATCTTGTTGCTAAAGGGCTGGCCCCACACCCTCCCATCGCAGAGCTCTTACTGGGGTGTGAGGGGATGCTGTGATCACAGTGCTGAGTGCTTGCTGAGGATCACAGCTCTGGTGACAGCCTGCATTTGATGGGGTCTGGGTGCTGGCATGAAGCAAACCAGCTGGCCAGGCTTCTGAGGCCACAGCAGGTCTCCTGCTAATGCCTCCCCCCTCCTGGCCTGCCCAGTTCTGACCTGGAGGGCTCCAGCAGTTGGTCTGGAAAGGAAGGAGACAGAGCTTAAGACCTGTAGATTCCCAGAACTTTGCCCATCAGCAGCCACGGGGAAGCTGGACGTGGCTGCAAAGTGAGCCTGTCCAAAGAGTGGAGCAAAAATACAGGAAAGTATTGAGGAGGGCAGGTTCTCTATGTTAAGAGGAGGCATTGCCCTGCCTCTCAAAAAACACACGCACCTTTAATTGATTAGTCGGCTCAATTAATCCGCTGAAACACTCTCTGGCTGACTAAAAAGACATTCCCAAATAGTGCAAATTAATTTAATATAAGTATCGATCATTAAATGCTAATAACAGCAGGTGCCAATTACCATTGTAGAAGAGGCAGCCCACTTTTGTTCTAATTTCGGAGGCTTCCTCTAGAATGGCATCCGCCATTTCAGAACACACACAAAAGCCTGGGCTCTGTCCCCCCCCCTTGTTGAAATATATTGTTTTATAGTCTTGTGCATATTGATTTGATTAATCAGTTCAAGGGGCTTTAGGTGAAAGACCACCCTATAGAAACCTGTGTTGTTAAAGTCAGGTAAAAGAGTGTGTCTTCAATCCAGGGCCCCACTCTAACCTGAATCTGTGTTTGATATCTGTGGACAGCGTAGCCATAAATGACAGAAAGATGACTGCCCCCTTTTTCTTTCTTGTAGTCTGCCATCCCCTTGCTAATGAGAGAATCATGGAACTGCTGAGTTGGAAGGGAGCACGAGGGTCATCTAATCCAATCCCCTGCAATGCAGAAACCCTTTTGCCCAACGTGGGACTCAAGCCAGTGACCCTGAGATTAAGTGTTTCATGCTCTGCCGATTGACCTATTGCAGGATAAGTTTAAAATATTTATTCTGAGCTGCTGTTTCAAATGGTAGCTTTAGTGGCTGCCATGTACAAAAGGGAGGGAAGTCCTCCCCTCCCCCAACATGTAACTTGGTAGTTTCACCCAAAGTGGTCTTGGTTCACAGAGAAAGCAAAATTGGACTCGGTTGTTGTTGTTGTCATTTTGCATTTGTGCTCCCACCTCCCCGTGTCTCTAACCAAATATTATATATTAGTCCCCACAGTGCAAAAGTCATGTGGGCTGCGGAATCACCGCTTTTGAAATATGTTGCAGACCAACAAGTGTTCATTGTTATAGCAACAAATTAGTATGCATGTTTGCTCAGTGCACTGAAATGGGAAACCTTGGTTGAAATCAATTATTGAAATTGGTCTCATTTAATTTAATGGTGAGTTAGACCAGTGATTTAAAATTGCCTTGACTTAAATGAAGCCATCTTTACAGCCCAACCTTTGGCAAACTTATATAAGAGTTAGTTGCCTTTTTGGGAGGCAGCATTTTTATTGGTTTTTGGAAACATGTAATGCAAGTAAATAGCATGGAAATGTAAATAATAATAAAAAGGAACTGAGAAAACAATTTTCCCCATCAGTGTTTTAATCAATTTGGTTGATTTAAATTCAAACATAAATTATTATCTTCACTTGAACCCCGACTCCCATGTTCATCATTATACCAACACTTTATGTTGTTTCATTGGTAACATAAGAGGAAAAATGACTATTACTCATATTTCATCTAAGCACAACCACAAGGACTCCTGATTAGGCGTTTGGCTATGTGATGTTGAATGCCATCCGTTAACTGTTCTATCCTGTTTCCCCTTTGTTATTATTTTTGTTTAAATCAATTCATGAACCAAGAACTTATACATTGGCCACCAAGAATGTACTGAAGGTATTACTGCAAATTTACTGTGCTATTTTTGTGATCAGCACATGACACGGCACTTGGTCTATTTATTTGTATCATTTAGTATTCCTATTATCTTTGTTTATAAAACCCAATAAAAAGTTATTTTTCAAAAAGGAACTGAGAAAAGTAGAGAAAAATTTCCAGTATATGGCTATCACAAATCAGATAAGAGTCAGGCAAAATGGGATGCAATGAGGGGTGAAACTTAGAAATCACTTTGCTGATGAGAAATAGGACCCGTGTGCCTAGGAAAATATCCTGTTTCTTTAGGCTTCTTGTGGTCTACTGTTAGTTTCTCCACTGATGTATTTGCCAGGTTCTCTTAAATAAGCTCTAACCTGTGCATTCCAGGGGGTTCTTCCAGTGTTTAGCCATTTCCACTCTTGCTGCTATGAGCAGGAATAACATAGGAACATAGGAAGCTGTTAGTATAAGTATCAGACCCATCTGTCCATCTAGCTCAGTATCGTCTACACTGACTGGCAGCGGCTTCCCAGGGTTTCATGCAGGGTTCTCTCCCCGCCCTCCCTGGAGATCCTGGGGATTGAACATGGGACCTTCTGCATGCAACACAGCTGCTCTGCCCTTGAGCTACAGCCTTTCCTTATAGCTTCCTCATATGGGAATTGATCGTGAAGGTTTCAAAAGACTGATAACAGTGCCAACACTGGGTCTAGGTGTATCAGTTGCTGCACCGTATCTGAGATAACGCCAAAAATCTATTCCCATAAGATTTCTATCATGGAACATTTGAAAGAGAGAGAAAGAGATACACACACACATGTGCTCATTGCACCAACTACAACATATAAGGGAGAAATATTTGCTTACATGATGAGTTTTACTGGAGTAAGGTGCCATCTGTGTACGGCTTTTAGGGATGGTTTACAAGGGGCTGCTGCTGACGTGTTTCTTATAGGCTGGTAAAACAAATGGGGTCCCATTCCAGGTCTGGTTTAGAAACCTGTTCAACTTTCCACCTGGATTCCAGTCCCTCTGTCTGACTGAGGCTAAGCCTTTCATTCAAGGAGTAGGAGTAAGGCTCATTGAATTCAATGAAGCCTACTTCCAAGCAAGTACATGAGCTGTTATGCTTTTCTGCGCCCTTCAAAGACCCATCATATCCAGATCAAGGGAAGTAATAGCTCAGTACTAGACTAGATGGAACGCCCTCTCTTCAGATGTCAAGGAGACAAAAAATTACACAACTTTTAGAAGACATCTGAAAGCAGCCCTGGGAGGTTTTTAACACTTGATGTTTTATGTTTTTAGATATTATGCAAGCTGCCCAGAGTGGCTGGGGAAACTCAGCCAGATGGGTGAGGTATTATTATTATTATTAGGACCAAGGGAATCAATAATTTAGAAGGGTTTTTCTTAAAGATTTCTGCCTTTATTCTGAGTGTCAATATTTGTGAGACCCCTGATCTCTGAGGGATGGGCACCATGTACAACAGGGCTGGTACAATACATTTGGCTGCCTGAAGCAAAGGACAAGGTGGCACCTCCCTAGATGAATCAACTGGCAGCTGACTCTAAAGGGACAATGTCCTCCGACCTGAGGGCAGCTTAGACAGCTCAAGGCGCACACAGCTTTGCCTTTGCCTCACAGCATCTGCTGCTTGAGGCAGCCTCCTCACTTTGGCCAATGGAAGGACTGGCCCTGATGAGCAAGAAGGAGAGAGAGATCTGCCTGCCTGACCTCCTGCTAGCAAAAAGTAATGTGAATCTGCCGCATAGTCCACAAGGGGTGCTATTTTCCAGATTCCAACCTCAGCCCCATGATCAGTGTGTCATTTAAAACATGAGAAGGAGAGGGGAGTCATTTCCACTTTTCACTCCAGATGAGGAAATGCCTAGGGCTGATGCCTGAAAGAGTATTTCTGAGCATTTATAAGGTGATCTACTCACTCGAGTCCAAATCGGAGGTGGAAATGGAAAAGGACATACAATAAACTGTTGTAGGGAGTATAAGCTGCCCCTGGGCTTTATAGCAACAGCAGACCTTGCAAAAATTGACCATCAGCAATGGTCCTTGAGGAAAGGACGCCTTATTATGCTCCCTGATCAGGGCTGATTGATGGGCCATTCTGGCAGGCTCATTATGTTGTGGGGGTGGGAGGGGAGGTTTATTCATATGCCAAAACCACAGCTCTGAGGCCCCCAGGGCAACATGAAGCACCAAGCTCGGTGAAAGGAAGGGCCCCTTTGCTATGCTGCCCTGGATGACAAAGGGCAGCTCTAAACATCTCCCTTATCAAGGCACAGTGAGGAATTGTCACTGAAGCAGACCTGGCAGCTGTGATCCCAGAATTGTGAACCTGGATTCACCTCCAGAAGCCATCACTTCTTTTTCAATGGCAGCTGCAGTGCCTGGAGACGGGCAGTCAGGTTGTGCATCCACAGCATGACCAGAGGAGGAATGACCGCTGGGAGGAGCACAGAGAATTGCAGCAGCACAACTGGATGCCCTCATCTGCTCCAGCTGCAACAAAACATGTCCCTCCCATATTGGACTCTACAGCCACAGCTGGCACTGTAACTCTTCAACAGTTGGACTTCACCCGCAAAGGAATACTTCTTCCATTGTCTCCTGAGACAGATAGATGCCAACTTTATTTAAAAATGGTATCTAATTATTTGCAGAGGATCCACTGATCCCTCCTCAGCAAGGCTTCTTTTTTATTTCTTTCTATAGGGTGGGGTAGGGACGCAGGTGGCGCTGTGGGTTAAAGCCTCAGCGCCTAGGACTTGCCGATCGAAAGGTCGGCGGTTCGAATCCCTGCGGCGGGGTGCGCTCCCGCTGCTCGGTCCCAGCGCCTGCCAACCTAGCAGTTCGAAAGCACCTCCGGGTGCAAGTAGATAAATAGGGACCGCTTACCAGCGGGAAGGTAAACGGCGTTTCCGTGTGCGGCTCTGGCTCGCCAGAGCAGCGATGTCACGCTGGCCACGTGACCCGGAAGTGTCTCCGGACAGCGCTGGCCCTTGGCCTCTTAAGTGAGATGGGCGCACAACCCCAGAGTCTGTCAAGACTGGCCCGTACGGGCAGGGGTACCTTTACCTTTACCTTTATAGGGTGGGGTGCAGCCTCAAACCACTCAGCTGGAAGGAAGCCAGTCCTTTTGCCACCCTACTTCCTTCTCTTCTGAGAATCCAAGCTCCTTCTCTAGCCATGGGATGGGATGAGGTGAGTGACTAAGTCCAGGCCTCTCTCTGCCTTTTTTGTCCGATTTCCCCAGCCACATTTTGCCTCACTTTGGGGGAAGCCTATATACATCTATTGCTACCATGACTCAAAAGGAGAACTTTGCTCCAATTGGTTGGCTGCTGTGGGAACAGGATGCAGGTCTCGATGGGCCTTTGACCTGACCCTGCTGGGCTCTTCTGATGTTCTTAATTGCTTTGTGCCACCAGAGAGACCCTTTCTCCCTTTCTCCTGGGGTGGCCAAACAGGGTTGGGGAGGAACTGTCTCCCTGTCCCCCAATTCCATGGTTCCTGCTTTCCTGCTAACTCCTCATTCAGCTTGACCCTCCTTGTTTTTCCTACCATTCTGTGGTGGGCTTCGCTCTTGCCTGTGTTGTGGGGTAGGCCACATCATAGTAGTGTTGCCCACATGTACCTGGACATTAAAACTTCAGCCATTTTAACCAACTGATCTGAGAAGTTAGGTCTGTGGTCTCATAATCATTTTTTTATGTTTATAAGCACGCACGCACGTGCGCACGCACGCACGCACACACACACGCGCACACACACACAGATGTGAACTTTGAGGAACGCTTTGGGTCAATGTCACCACCTGTCAGAGCTGCCCAAGGTCCCAGCTCGCAAAGGACCAATGCCAGTTCTTGCTATATACAAAAGTCTTTATTAAGGTTCAGTTTCCATTTCAAAGCCGCGGCGTGCAGCTCTACGTCTCAACCCTAGACCGCTGAAGCTCCATCTGAATCTCCTCCCCCTCGACACCAGTTCAAGACCCTAGCCTTGCTCCACCTCCTCCTCTGCTCCTTTCTCCTCTGGGTCCTTCTGCCCTCTGGGGTGTCGCCCTTTCTGGACTCTTCTGATGCTGATTCCCCGGATTCTTCCCCCTGCTTCCGGCGTGCTTTAGGACCTGGCTCCCAATCCGACCTCCCTGCTGTCCCGCGCTCCTGTACATTTGAACTTGGCGCGCGCGCCCAGCCGGCAACCTTCCTCCTGACCGTTACACTGCTCCTGTCACTGCTTCCCCCTTCGGGGGGGCTAGCTGGATCTGACTTCCCCTCCGTTCCCTCACTCAGTGATAGGGGCGTGGTCAGCCCTGCCTCATCTTCTCTCCCCACTGGAGGGGAAGCCGGCCCTGACACATGGGACTCTTCCCCCCCACTACGCCCTGGTGGGGAAGCTGGTCCCGATCTCCAGCTGCTGCTTTGGGAGTCGCCGCTGGCCCCTTGCCTCTGGTGCGTCCCTCCCGGGACCCCCCTTGCCCTGGCCATCGGTGCCCCCTTCTGGGAATCTTCCGAATCGCTGGAGAAGCTCATGGAATCTCTCGGCCCACTGTCATACTCTCCTACGCTGCCCTCGGATTGTTCCCCTTCGCTCTCCGCTTCCTCTCTCCCCTGTGCCTCTGCTCCTGAACCCCTGACACCACCCAACCCTGGCAATTTGTTACTTTTAAACTTGTCGGTGAGGCAAAGTGAGCAGATTCAGTCAGCTACTTAAGCTGCATGCCTTATTCTCCTACACTATTCGTTACGGTTAAAAGGGGCTGGATCTGATTGGACAATGGACCTGGTTTGGGATAGTCCGGACTCAGTTGATGTATATTTTTATGCTGGCACTTATGTATGCCTCCCTACCCTCTCAACTCCCCACTGTCTCCCCGGGGTTTTCCCTACAGTTCATTGTGTTTTATCTATATTATTTTGGCAAATAAAATGTCTTTGAAATTACAGATGCTTCAGGTTACAGACACTTCAGGTTACAGACTCCACTAACTCAGAAATAGTACCTCGGGTTAAGAACTTTGCTTCAGGATGAGAACAGAAATTGTGCGGCAGCAGCGGGAGGCCCCATTAGCTGAAGTGGTACCTCAGGTTAATGAATTAAGTTCTTAACCCGAGGTATCACTGTATTATTTTTTGTGATTTAAAAAAGGGAGTGGTACTGGAAGGGAAATTTTGGACAACTATTAAAACCAGGAGCCATTTGGGCACTATTTTCAGGTGGGATTCAACAAAATACTGGCAAAGCCAGCTTGTTTAATTAATGGAGTTGATGGCGTCCCTCTAGCATAGGGGCAGCCAGATGTTGGTGGACTACAACTCCCATAATCCCTGACCATTGGCCATGTTGACTAAGGCTGATGGGAGTTGGAGTTCCCCAACAGCTGAAGAGTCGCATATTGGCTACCTAGCTGATGTTCTTCTTAAGTTCTTGGTTTTCTGTGGTCATAAATCCTCTACAGGCCACTTTAGCTGCTGCCCACTGAAAGAGCCTTGAGAACCTATTGAAAGGAGGAGAGAGAGAGAGAGAGAGAGAGAGAGAGAGAGAGAGAGAGAAGGAAAGAAAGAAAGGTCCTTCTGCTTGGTGTAGGCACAGTCGCCCCTCCAGCTATGAAAACAAAAGTGTCAGAAATTGCTGTGTTTTGACTGGGGGGTGAGTCCTGGGAATTGGGCTGGGGTTACCTGCCCAAGAGAGGTCAGCAAGCCCTCACTCGGGTTTCAGGATTTAATTATTTAATAGCCACTCTCTCTCCTCCCTGTTGGGCACTGGAGCAGGATTAACTAACGGCTCTTTTTGCCAAAAAGGAGGGGGGGTGCCAGAGGCATAGCTGAAGCAATCAACAGCCTGTTGTCCCAGGTGCTGCCCGAGTTCAAATTTCTGCACTTGGAAAATAAAGAAATATTTCCTCAGATTAATGGCCCTGTTTCACCCTCCCCCGCCCCATTCCCAAAGAGAGCAACACAACTGCATCCTCCTCCCCCCACTACTCCCAATGCTTCCTTGCAACACAGATTCCTTGGGATTCAGCTTAATTCCCCTCCAACAGATGCAGACGTTCCTTTCGGTTTACTGCCTGAGTATCCAGCACAAGGCACCTACTGAAGCTGTGCCAAGAGGTGAAGGATGTAGGCATGGCAGGTGGAGGCCAGAGGCTTTAGGAGAAAGTGCGCAAGGTTTTTGGTTTTTTGCACGAGCGCAAGGTGTGGGAGAAGGTGGCTGCCTGGTGTTTGCTGCCTGTCATTCACAGCCGCATTGTGGCTCCCAAAGTCTGATTGGGCATCTTCTCGACTTAACTCTTGGCTCCCATCTGCTCAAGAAGAGCTGTGTGCTTTCTTCAGAGGCCAGCAGCTGTGGTTGTGCCTGAGGCACCGCTGGCACCTTATAAAAGGAGGAATCAAATGGTGAGCGGGGTCGTACTGAAACTTTGTACAAACAGGCTAATTGCAAGAAAGCCATCTGAGATGACGGCAGGGATATATTTCGACAACGAGACATGTGAAAACACTGCCGGAGCAAAGCAAGGGTAATAGTGCCGGCTGGCAGGCTCACAGGAACATCACTTGCACTGCGGAGAAATGGGGTGTTGATGAAGGAGATGCTATAGATCCAGAGAAGGCAAAGGAAGCCCAGGATGCCACTGGGGCAGGAGCTCCCTTTTCATGTCCTCTCCATCACAGCGGGGTAGAGCATGAAAAGCACAAGCAAAAGACAGGCTGCCTGCTACCTTAGAATCAAACTGGACCAGATCAGCCTCCACCAACATGGTGCCCTCTAGGTGAATCCACCTTCCATCGTTCCTCACCATTGGCTATTTGGCTGAGACTGATGGGAGTCGGAGACCACATTGGTGAAACCTGAACTAGACCAGGGGTCTAGCCAACATAGCGGTTTGACTCTGACTCCCATCAGCCCCAGCCAGCATGCCCAATGCTGAGGGATGATGGGAGCAGGAGTCCAGCAACATCTGGAAAACATTATGTTGGCTACCTGTGGACTAGACAGGTAAAGGTTGGTTTTTGTCAGAGATCTTTGGTGAATCCTTGTCTGCAGTCAGGTTGGAGACAGGCCACTTATTGTTAGTCCAGTATGCAAACTATATTAACCAATGAGGAAAGCTGCCCCAGCTAGAGAGGCCATAATGGCACCTGCCCTCAAAGAAGCTGGTTCAAAGCAAGGGTTGCCAGAGAGTTTCATGGACAGGACAGAAATGGTCAATTTCAGGGGAGGGCACCATATCCAAAGATGGGTCTGGAGCCAGGGCGACTGGTCTGCGTCTTTAAAAGACTGGCCTGGCCTATAGGCACAACCAGATTTTGCAAGCAGAATTCAATTTTATTACTATATTGACATTAGTAACATTTTCCTGGTGACCAATGCACCAGTCAAGTCGTAGAAGAGAGGCTTGTAAGGGAAAGAGCTGCTAATGTGGACGCAAAGCCTAATGTCATGCCACAAAACCCCAATGCATTTCTCACCTTCCCCAGTTTTATTTTCCTAGCTTCCAGGCCTCCAGAAATAGCCAAAGCGAAGACCTACTAAATAAATGGTCAACATTGGTGGCATTTTTCTGTGTTGAGGAATAATTTTGTACCTCCTCTAAAATGGCTCCTGATCACTCAGTATGGTGTCAGAACTGGCTGCACATCCTCAATTTAAAAAGACCGTCAGAATGAATAGGGTCAATTTAAAATCAGGAAAGAGACATTACAGTAGGAAGAAGCTAATCGGACTGGAAAGGGTTAAGCCAGAAAGGTGCCAGATGAGTATGTGCGTATGTGTGATGTGTATATGTGGAGAGCAGTTGGGACAATGGGCTCATTCACTAGCCGTGAGGGGCTGCTGAATTGTATTTGTATAGCTAGGTAACTGCAAATAGCCCTTCACTGATATGAGCACCTTTGCCCCAACCTCTGCCCCATTCTGGGGCCAAGCATCTATTCTGAGGCAGCCCCTTCACATTGCAGCCTGACATATGTACAGAGCAGGTGCTCGGAACCTCACTTTTTAAATTTTTACCTCAGAAAGTTTCACACCTGGATTGCAGAGAGGAACAGTCTTGTCTGAGAGTTTGTCTTTCTCAGTGTGGTTGATGCCTGTCTACAGGTAAGAGGTTTTTCGGGCTGATTGCACTGCATGGCATTGTTTGGTTGCTGACTGAGTGGACACAGCTGGAGTGTGGGTGTGGCCCACAGCCTGCCTTGGTGTAAGGGCAGGTGTAGTCCCTGAAGGGGCTGACACCAAAGGGTCTTTTCTCTTTGGACTGCCACCATTTTGTGGAATTGTGGACCAGATGTTCTGGGTGACAGGCCTATGAACCTTACTGGGGAAGAGGGGAAGTTTGGTTTGGGGCTGTTCCCTCTGAGTGGAGAGGCCTACCACAATCATGGTGGAGGCTTAGATATTTGTTTGGTTGCTGGCCACCCCCTGTTTCAGCCCTCCCATTCCTATGCTTATGAAAGACAGGTCAGTCCACAATAACACCATGTCCATCCATGTCTTGATTGCAGTTGAAGGGGCTGACTTGGCATGCATTACTGACACCTGGATGGGTGAGCTGGGTGGGCCTGACTTAACTCTGAGTACTTGGTTACTAAGCTAGACTTGGGCAGGCGGGCAAGGGGTGTGTGCTGCTATTGTCCCCCTTTACCAGACGGCCTAGAGCTTAGGATAGATCATGGACTTGAAAGGAGACAGATTGGGGATGCTACTGGTCTATCAACCACCCTGAGTGAGCTGGCTGAGGTGATCTCATGGGTGGACCATTACTTGCTGTGGTTTTAGAGGGCCCCCAGAAGACAACATCCACACAGAGGCAGCTGTTGTGTTGGCACAGGATTTCATCGGTTCCGTGAGAACCATGGGGTTGTCTTAAGTGGTCATTAGTTCAACACAATGGACAGGGCACCTTCTATTATTATTTATCAATGTATGGATCTGTATTCATCAGTGTAAGTTGTCCTACAAGAAAAATGCTATGTATGAAGCAGCCGTTTCCTGTTTTCTGAGTACCGTGTTTCTGCCTCCTTTGCTGACTTTGCAGTGATTTGGATGGGTGCCTGGGCCCAGCCTCCTGCCAAAAAGCTTGGAAAAGAGCTTCCTGCTGCCCAGGGGGTAACCCTGATTGATCGCCCAAAGAGCAGAGCGACCTAGTCTGTGTCAATGCAACCTATTTCTCAGAGAGCCCAAAGTACTTTCCTCCCACCCGCTTTCGCTACCCCACCGGGTCATCCTTTGGTGAGAGCTTTGAAATCGCAGCTCTGCTGTTTGCATAGGCTGTGCGTTATACGGATTGAAAATGGCTGCCCTGCCCACTGGCAGCCATTCTCTAGGGAAGCACAGCGTAAAAAAGCACACCAGTTGCTTCTTGAAAGAACAGATGTGGGAAGAGTCAACTGACACGTTGGCGGGCGTGATGGTGAAGGAAAGAGAGGGAAGCACACATAACAAAGCACTCTGTAGATTAAAGGTAAAGGTACCCCTGCCCGTACGGGCCAGTCTTGACAGACTCTGGGGTTGTGCGCCCATCTCACTTAAGAGGCCAGGGGCCAGCGCTGTCCGGAGACACTTCCGGGTCACGTGGCCAGCGTGACATCGCTGCTCTGGCGAGAGCCAGAGCCAGAGCCAGAGCCGCACACGGAAATGCCGTTTACCTTCCCGCTGGTAAGCGGTCCCTATTTATCTACTTGCACCCGGAGGTGCTTTCGAACTGCTAGGTTGGCAGGCGCTGGGACCGAGCAGCGGGAGCGCACCCCGCCGCAGGGATTCGAACCGCCGACCTTTCGATCGGCAAGTCCTAGGCGCTGAGGCTTTAACCCACAGCGCCACCTGCGTCCCACTCTGTAGATTACTGTGTGACAAAGAGATATATAATAAGGCCCAACCTCTCCCACTCCAAGAGCATCTTCTGAGAAGGAAGAATGCCTGTGGCCCTTGCTCTGTGGGGCTAGTGGGCATCGCTCTTCCCTTTGTGGTGGGCAGGACCTGGCAGCTGGGAGAGTGTGTGTGTGGGAACCCCAACTCAGGAAACTAGCTGGATTTACTGGGCTACGCTCTAAATCCCCCCTCACAAAAGATGCCTGTTCAGTGAGAACAGGATGCCGAGGATTCAGCTGCATTTGTTTGGCCAGTAGAGCCTGGTGGATTACGGACAATTGGTTCAGCCCTGACAGAAAATATCAGGAATGTTAAACAATAAAACGGCCTCCAGTTGTTGTGGGCTCGGAGGGGCCTCCCCCCCCCCCGCTGTCCTGGGCAGGCCCCACATGTGCCTCTTGCTTCTGCTTAATCTGTAGCCTTTCCACTAGGAAAGCATGGCAGCTTTTGCTCTTTTTGGTTTATTGATTATTTTGCTGAGTAGCAGCATGGGCTACCCTGGTGACACGGTTGTTGTCAGCCTCCAGCTAATCGGTGTGTAGCCCCTCTACCGAAGGGTTTGGGAGAGCAAAGGATTGTGAAAGGTATTGCTCAGACACTGGAGCCTTTCTTGCAAAAGTGGGACCTATGGAAGTGTTATATTGCGCTGAGAGAAAGAGAAGTGATTTTTATCTCCTCTCTTCTTCTTTTTGCTTTTAGAGGAGGAATGTGCACACCATTTCCAAGTGAACCCACACAAGAGGAGGGGTGAAATATGTCCCAGTATTTGGCAGGGGAATATAGGTACATTTATTTTATGGCAGGGTTCATTAAGTGGTAATAAGCAAGTCAAATAATGGGGTCAGGTTGCTCTGCTAGTTAATTTAGTTAGTTTATAGGTTTTCTTGACAACCCTGAAAGCAAGTATTTGTATTTGGGTGCCATAAATGTGTATATTCTGTAACAAAAGCTATAAAAGAGTCCTATGGCACATTAAAGGCCAACCAATTTATTATGGCATGGATACATGCCCACTTCACTAGATGTATGAAGTGCAATATTTGCTGGCAGGTTTATAAAGGAGACAGTTGTAAAGTGGGAGTTAAGCGGCAATGAGGTATAAAAATTAGTCGGTGATAACTAGAGCTTGAGTATATGTTAAATAGCCACACCTTTCACCCTTTACTGAGCAGCAGTTTGGTGATAATTGCTGAGATTAGTGTATTAAAAGCTGTAGTGGGGCAGGGAACCATTTGCAAAACAGTCATAGATAGCACCACTATCTTGTCATTGGTGTTAGCATGATAAAACAAAACTGAACTTCCTCATAACCTAGAATATGCAAATGTTCAAAGTTTTAAGATGCAGTACATGAGATTCCATTAGTGCTACTCTTTTTTTTTTTTAAAAAAAAAAGATTTAGTGTAACATTGTGAGAGAAATTCCCAGATAAAGCCGATAGTCAATTGTTAGCCAATTGTTTCTTGAATCTTGGTCATAATAATTAAACTGTGACTTTTGAGGCTAATTGTATAAAGCATATTAGTATGTGGGCTTCCAGATACAGATATAGCACAGTTTGTGAAGGTACCATTTGGTTGACCATTGGGTTTTTTTTAATACTAACAGCTTCCTCATAGGAACTGAAACAAAAAACAAAGTTCTCTTATGTCAGAGCTTTCTGAAAGACTAATATTCAAAACAAAGGCAGATCAAGAAGATAAGACACCCCTCCCAAGTTGCGAGCAACACGGGCAAATGGCTGGGAGAAGGTTGTGTGCTCACTAGTAAATTATTTGTAGTAGACTGTAACAAGCCAGGTCTGTTTGGAATCACTCAGTGGTTTCATGGGAAGAAATTCCAGCTGAGGCTAAAGTTTTTTGGGAGTTACTCACACCAACTAGTCATTAATTATCCACAGATTCTGTCTGGTGTCCTATGGCATCACTTTATTTCTGCTCCTTGCTTGCCTAAGGAATTTAGGAATAGCAGAATGGAAGTCAGAGCTATTTCAAGAAGGAGCTGAATAGTCTGGCAAACTTTTCTGCAGTCTTAGATTAACATAGACAACCACAAGCCTTTCACTTTCTGAAAACAAAATTAGGTCAGAGAAATGGTGGCCAAATGGAAGAGGCAGAAGTCACATCTTGGCGTTCTCATTTTCACGCCATTGGCCAGATTAGTAAACAGGAGGTGTCTTGGTTGCCTATGGCAAGTAGGATTTCTTCTCAGAAAATATTTGCCTTGGGTGGTGTATAAACTCTGATAATAAAATTAATACATTGTAAAGCACCTGTAGGCCTTGATATGCCTTCAGTCAGAAATGGGCTTTACTCTAAATCAGTGGAATTTAGATAGTAGGTTCTCTACTGGCTGATGTGGAGTTGCAGGCCCTTCAGTCATTACGGCATTAAGGCTCCATTTTGAGCTGCCTCAGAAGCGGCCCAGGATTTGATGAAACAGAAGCCCAGTCATCTGTTGTCTGTTAAACCTTGACTCAACACAGGTGTTGGTAACTTAACTGATTTATTTACAAGGTTATTGTTACATGAACCCCAGCCTCAGTGTGGTGAGAGATTTCAGAGGTGTTGGTGTATAACATGGGTTTGGTTTTCTCAAAAGGACGGACGCTGGAGAAAGTGGTGTGATATGTGGTGTATATATACAGTATACAGTATACATGCATACAGGCTGAGGCTGCATCCAAGATGGAAGGACTTGCAGCAATAACACCACAAAAGATACTAGCCCTTTGCTAGGTTTCTAGTCATCTGGATTCTGACAGAGAGCAAAATCAGGCCTCTGTGTTTTCCCAGTTCCAGCTGGAATGAGATTGGCTATTCTCCTTTCACTCATCCTGATGGGAAATTAAGCTCGGCCCTGATTCCCAAGTGGCCCTCTCCTTTCAGAATAAGTTTCCCATCTATTGAGAGGCATCTCCTTAACAAAGGAGGGGCGAGGACACACAGGAAGCTGCCTACCAGTGGTGCATCTAGCTCAGTACAGCTCACACTGGCTGGCAGTTGTTCTTCACGGGTTCCAGATGGATGCTGTGCCCCTGAGCTACACACTACTTTCCCAGGGCCATGGGGTAACCTCCAGCAGCTCTGCTTGTTCCATTCACTCTTTCCTGTCTTACAACCAAGAATCACAGTACTGTGAGCAATGCCTCAGATAACATCTAGACTAATATTCCCTATGCATCATATAACTATAGGTAAGGTAAAGGTAAAGAACCCCTGGACAATTAAGTCAAGTTGAATTCGACTATGGGGTGTGGCACTCATCTTGCTTCAGGCCGAGGGAGCCGGTGTTTGTCTGCAGACAGCTTTCTGGGTCATGTGGCCAGCATGACTAAACTGCTGCTGGTGCAACGGAACACCGTGACGAGTGTCAGAGCGCACGGAAACGCCATTTAACTTCCCACTGCAGCAGTAATTATAACTATAAGATATCAATGATAGGGCTGCTTCCACAGCCCTCTGCCCTCCAGCAAAGTTTCCTCTAGTCTAAGGGCAAGAGAGATGGGGTCCCCAAGAGCATATTCAGAGGCTGCAATCAGAGCTGTTGTGTGGGCGTCAGCATGGGAGGCCAAGAGATGGGTCCGTTTTTTTAGCGGCTCTGGCTTGGTTCTGGAATGCCCTTCCAACTAAGTTGTGTTTGGCCCCCTCTCCGAGCCCTTTTAGACGGAAGATGAAACCCATTTGTTTTGGCAAGGTTTTAAAGGTTGATTGATCATGTTGCTGCTACGGCCTCGGTTTCTAAGTTTTCCCCCCTTTAACATAACTTCAATGATTGTTTCGTTGTATTAAAAAAACACACCACAAATTAGTATTTTTCTGTTTGTTTTGGTATGCCACTCTTGGTGTGAATGCAGAAAGTGGGATGAAAATAAATAAACATTATAATGGCTACTGTGGGGCTGTACTTATGGATCAGTGTACCGTTTCCAGTGTGCCTGACTGCAAGCCACATGCCTTGGAACCATCTACTAGCACTGATATACAAAGGGCAGCATTTGTACACACACAACTTCCCTCACTCACTGACGAAAGTGGAGCATTTTCCCCACCCACCCCTTCCTGGAACTCCTGTGATGTTTTTTCTGGTATTCTAAGTTCTGTGATTCATTTTGGGTAAAATATTTGTCTGAAACTTCAGAATGCTTTTCTGATAGTCTGCACCTACCTAATCCTTCCTGCCTACTTTCATCAGGTTCTGCAGGCCAAAGTAGACAACACAAGAAATGTGTGATTGCATTTCACATGTCTTGCAATAAAGGAAGAAAGAAAACAGCAGGTACATAGGTAATCAGGATTTGGATCATGGCAGGCGGGCAGGTTTTGGTGGGGTTTTTTTGTTTTTAACACCCCTCTCTGCAATGCTGCAATTTTGATTAAAATCACCTCCCTCTGAATCTTGCCCAGGAAGAATGCTGCCATTAGCTACCCACATCCCAAACAGAGTATGGTCTAACTGCTGGGCATTTGGGCTTGCTATTTGGGCATGTTGGTGTCACATAAAGCTGCATTTAAGTCAGGCCTATGCAAATTATTATAAACTGGGTACCATTCATGAATGAAGGATGGGGATCATGCCTGCTGGCTTTGCTACTGACCTCCATGGATTGATTAGCTTTTCTGCAAACATGGAAGCTGCACATGCATAGCCTGTCTATGTGCGATTTGTACTCTGTGTATATAAACTAATCTATCTGCCAAACTCTGGAAATGAATAAAATATCTCCTGGTCTTTCTGTAGACAGGTCTTCTAGTCCCAGGCCCCTTTGCCCAACTCTGCTCTTATTCCACACAAATTACTCTTCACACCTCATTAATATTCTACAAAGAAGTAATCAGTGCCTCAGAGCAGAAACAAAGGAGAAAGTGCTTTGAACAAGGAAGCTAATTTGATGTCCAGCTTGGAGCAGCTGGGATTGCCTCCCTCCTGCCCTAACTGTGGCCCAGGGTCAGAGGGATTCAGGGAAAGAACATCTGCTCTCCTTTCTAGGAGCACCGGACCTGCTCTCCTGAGCTCCTATCTCAGAGCTCTGCCAACCACAATCCTGTGCACTCTCCCAGCTGTACTTGCTTCTTTAGAACAGCGCAGGCTTCTGGAATTTCTACCCAATTCTGGAGCTTAGTTGCTCCAAGCTGTAATATTTAGAGAGGCACCCAATACCACCTGCCTACCTTGGGAGCTAGATTGGATAATTCTGATGCTGATTCAGAAGCATTTACATACCCTCCAACATATCTCTGATGAAAATAGGGACGTCCCATCCCATAAGAATAATTTTCCTATTTATACCCCACACATCTTACTGGGTTGCCCCAGACACTCTGGGCATCTTCCAACATATATAAAAACATAATAAAGCATTAAACATTTTAAAAAACCTTCCCTATACAGGATTGCCTTCAGACGGCTGGGGGGTTGGATAACTCCATACTCTCCAACATTTCTCCAATGAAAACAGGGACACCCTAAGGAAAAGTGGGATATTCCAGGATCAAATCTGAAACTGGGACGGCTTCTCTAAATCAGGAGCGCCCCTGGAAAACAGGGACATTTGGAGGGTCTGCATTTAGGATTTTGCAACTGAACATTTTTGGGGGCGAGGCGAGGGGATGTAAAAAAAAATAATGAGCTGATTTGTAACATTGAAACATGAACACATGCTTTCTAAAACGGAGGGAGGCCCGAAAGTTTAAAATTAGCATTTCAAAATGGTTTTTAATGACCACGGCATTTGACTTTCTCTCTCTTCTAGTATGGAACCCTCTCTTAACATAGACTATTTGTATTTCTGTCTTTTGCATGTAAAATGCTGGCATATTTCTTTTTTTACTCCATAGGCTTTGTCACAAGGAAATCTATAAACTGGTCCTTCTGTTCCGCTTTGCTCTTTACAATCGGGACAAGGCAGAGGACCTGTGTTGCCAAAGTCAATACTTCACATCTGTGCCCATGGGGCAAGTTTCATGGCGCCAGCGGGGGCTTCGATAGCATTTCTATTCCTGGGCTGGTGGCAAACTGCCTTCTATTCTGAGTCATGGAGGCACACGGGTCCCATTTCAGTCCTGGCTGCCTCTGGCTTGGGTGGGCAGAGGATGCTGAGCAGCTCCCCAGTCAGTGGCGTCCTTTCTCCAGCATCACTCCTGAAAGGCGAGGTCTGTGTGTGCTTAAAATGGCAGGGACAGGATGGGTCTGAATGGGGAGTGTGTGAGCACAAGCCCCACACTCTTTGGTGGCCTGCAAGCTTCTCACACACACAATCTCCTCCTTGTCTCCCTCCACCTGGCTCGGAGCTTGCCTTCAATATTAATGAACTCTCCTCCTTGCCTCTGTAATTGACCATGGCGCTGTTTTCCAAGGGGTTTTGGCAAGGTGGAGAAAAAGGGAATAAGGGAAAGAAAATGTAAAAAGAGGGAAAAGAAAGCAATAACACAAACCAACAGGGTGAGCGGAGTGAGCTTCGAAAACCACATCCTTCCCCTGAAATAGAGATCATTTATTCACCTGGGCCCACGCAAAGCTGGGACAAGACACCATTGTTGGGTGCTGCAAAGGGGGCCAAAGATCCAGGCGGGGCTGGAAGAGGTGTGGCAACGAGAAGCTTAGGGACAAGGGCGCGATTCTGCAAAGACGATGCTGAATAAGATGCTATGCTGAACCATCTCCTTCCCCAATACCTTCCTCTTCACCTCCACCCTTCAGGGTTTAGTTTATTTATACAGAAATTTATAAAATGGCACAGAAAGCTTTAAGCAAACACCCTCGAGCCCCTCACCCCGCTCCCCTCAATCCGGAGTGCCTGAGGTTGGAGCAAGCTGTTCAGGGCTGGGCAAGAAAGCCCCTACTGGCAGCAATTTCGCCAGCTTTGCTCAATGGACTCATTCACTGGCTGTGATGAATGCATTGGTTCTGGCACATTAGCAGGCAGCTGGGCTTTTTCACTGAGCCACTAAGGCTGCTGGGGCATGGCAGGAGTCACACCTGCTGGTGGTCTGTCTGCTTTACAAGGGGCAGTGGGCGGGGGAGAGAGAAGGGGCCTATGGGTCTCCAGGCGAAACAGTTTCCAGTCCCCCAAGGTCCCATAGTATGGGGCCACTCCTAGGCAGAACAGGGCTGCAGATACCAAATACTTGTCTGATCACTAATGATGCTAAGCTGTTGCAAGTAGTTGCTCCCTTCACGCCTCTTCTTCTGCTTCTTGTTGAGTTTCTGCTCTTTTAAGAAGAATCTGCACTATAAACGAGCAGCAAAATTTGCAAGACTTGTTTACATGAAGCATGCAAAAAACACCCCCAAATGCTAAATGAGAATGGCAATTTTAAAATGCCTAGCTTCTGCATCACCTGTCAAAATTACCAAAAGGAAAAGCCTTGAATTTGTTAGTGGATTTGCAGTTCTATAGGTCAAGGAATTAATACGAATTGGGTAGTTTAATCACAGAGCATCGCCATGTTGCAGATTCTACAGGCTTCCCCACATACATGCCATAACCTCTTGTAGCAATGTGGCACAGCAATACTTTGCATCTAGGCAGAACCTGTCAGGATCTTAAGATGTTTATTGTGGAAAGTGGGCTTATAGAATCTGAAATGGATTTCTGTGTCTGTGTGTGTGTGTAATGTAAGGCTCTGGAGTAAAATCAATCAATCAATCAATCAATCAATCAATCAATCAATCAATTAATCAAGGTTCTTGCAGAAGCTAGAGAGTCCACCATTATCAGTTCTGCCAAAAGGTATCATAAAGCACATGGTGAAGGATCCAACTCTGCCTGTTTCACTCACTTGCCAGGAAAATTCAGAGGAGGGTAATAACGTGCTTTAGGCACATATAACCCCCTCACAGCTGGATGAGGACCTATGATTGATTGCACAAATATTCAAGTGGACCATTTGTTCAGGGGGCCCATGCCCTCAGCATTTGCACACCTCTGGTGAGAACTATCCAACCAGAAAGGGAAAGGTGTGCCATGTGTCTGACCACATGGCACAAATAGCTAACGCTCCATCTTGTGGGGAGCTGAAACTTGCTGACAAATGCCAAGTCTGGAATACCACCCAGGTGCACAGGTTCAAAGTTTTTGGTGGGTGGCATAAGCGTGTGAGTTCTAGGAAATCAGCTCTGTTCTGCCCTCAACCCTGGAGTTTTTGGCATCCTGTGCCACTCTATTCCAGCGTTTCAAATAACAATTTCTGATTCCCAGTGCCAGTGCTTCCCTTGCTTTTAACTGGGGAAACCCACCAATATATTGTGGTCCTCCTTTGGGACCCAGCTGTCAGTTCAAACAGGAGCAAAAGCCCCATTAATTCTTTGTGCTGAGCTATCCCAAACACACACTGCTTCCTGGTGGGTTGGCAGCTGGTTGGTTCCAATCGGCCTTTCTAGTGGCTTCCGTGGTTAAGAGGATTGGCATCGACCAGGGGCTACATACTCAACCGACTCCTCTGAATAGGTTAACATGTCTCTTCTACTACCGAGGGCAAAGAGGACGTCTGCCTTTCAGAAGCCCTGTCAGTTCCATTTCAGATTAGTTACATTGTTTTGGCAGAAAAAGCCATGTAAGAGCTGTCAACATCTCAGGGAAAAGGGCCTCCAAGGACTTGTTAGGAGCTGGTATGATCTGCGCTGGATGAGATGTGAAAAGTCACAGGAAGAGCAACCTTGCCAGTTGGATCATTTGCAGATCCCAGCAGCGAGTCGCCTGTTGCTGGCCCCAGCCTCTCAGCAAAGTGCCAAATCCCCTCCACACTGTAACCAGGCAGATGTTTGATAATTTGCCCCTATTATAGCTTCATTTTAACTACTTGTAGGTGCCTGGAAACAAGAGTGTGAACATCCTCTGGCATTTGCTGTACCAGTTCTGGTCGCCATTCATCCCCAAACATCTCTGACTCTTGCTGGTTTTCGTCTTGGACATCATTGAGACACACTTTGAGCTCAGCAAACTACTCGCCTACTGCAGCGGACTAGGCATCCAACCGTTTTCGAACCTGCCAGTTTCACAGCATACCTCCTCCTCCAAGGAGCAGCCTTTGACCTACTTTTCTGTCCCATTCAAGGCCAGTCTGTTCACGGGGGTAACCCATACATTTGCCCTGGATGGTGGCAGACAGCAGTGGTTTGAATAGGAAATAGCAGCCATGGGATAGGAAACCAGGAAAACACATGGGGGAGACTAGGCAGGATAGAGGACTATTTGGGCTGCATCCAAGTCAGGATTCAACTTAATTAAACCATTTGGTCATCATAAGTATGGGATGGAAACAACAATTTGCAAGTGTGACCACTTGGACGTGTTATTACTGCACTGGATATGCCAAACTCCACAATCAGGAAGTTCAGCAGTATAAAAATTAGAATTTAATAGAAAAAGCAACTTTTTGCACCAATGAAATTTGCTTCTCCAATTGTTTGCACCTGCAAAAATTGGCTCAAATGTAACTTAACTCTGATGCTGTACATTCCTCACAGGATCCGTTATCTGCTAAAGGGGATCCAAACATATATTATAATGGAAGTGTTGACTCTTTAAGAGCCCCACGAGTACTAGCTTTTTTGCACTGGAGTGTGTAGGATGAAGCACAGTTGCATCTGCACGTATTTCCAGACTCTCTCCCTCCTCCCTGCAGCTTGTCACCAATTAAGCTCAGCCTCCAATGTCATCCATGTGTCTTGCTTGGAAGATGGCACGGGACAAGCTGAAACATCCATCATGCTGGCTTACAAGAGTGAGCAAAGAAGCAACTGGATTAACATGCCTCTGGAAGCTGTTAGTAGAAGCTCAGGGTTAGATTTCCCCAAGTGCTGCAGTGGCCCATACTGGTGTACGTGCAGGACTGAGTCTGAAGACGGTAACAGAGGATGCTGACGGGATTAGCAAGGACTCATGTCTTTGCACCTGTCACAGCATCTCCTGTGCCCTTGGGCAAAAGCCTTTGTGCTGCCCTTTGGAGTCTGTGCCCCGAGGCCCATATACATGATCCAGCTGCCTGCACACAATCATGGCAGCAGCATACAGATGCATGCTCCACCTCATTCCAGCACACCCCCTTTGATGGGAACCAAGCGTAGGACGACAGGCAGCTTCTGGCGCTGTGTTTCTCATCCCTTCTCATCCCAGCTGGAGGGGGAACGATGGGCTACAGCTGGGAGAGAGGAAGCAGCGCAGGGGGAAATGGCCCATTGAAACCCTATCCCCACTGGGACAGCAGGGGTTGCAATTCCTTCACAAGGTCTCTTGTGAAACTTTAAACCAAGTGGATGGGGCAGGGTGGGGGAGACGGACAGCTGCAGCTACCTCCTGGGGCTGAGCCCATGCTTTGTGCATAGCTCAGGGGCGGGAGGAAGAGCGGGCAGGCACCGGGGCATCGCGCATGCAAAGGGGGCTGGAGTCGGAAGCAATAAATGGTCAAATGCTTCCCTTAAATATCCTTCTCCAGCTTCCTGGCATGCCAGATCCTCTGCAACTACGATGAGGCAGAAAAGGAGGATTCTGAGGGCTCCCTTTGAGATCATTGTGCTCAGACCAATAGCTTGGGAGGGGGAGGAATATTCCCACTGGGCTCTGCTGTATCCAGAGATAGATTCCCAGGCTCTGAAAGAGTGGCCAGTTGCTGGATCAATTTCAGGGAGATGCTGGTAGCAGAGTTCACGGTGGCTTAAACGGAACAGCGGTTAATGCAGAACAGATGGGGGAGTGCTTTGTGCATGAGCAAGCTGAGCAGGAATGGAAGTGATGCCCCTGCCTCCCCCCCCCCTTCTTTGGCCTGCTCCACGCTACGGGAGAAGTACACAGGTGCACACTCTGCATGCAAGCAGACAGTACAGGTGCCTGCTTGGGCTCAAATCCACCCAACCTTTGATGACGGACATAGAAGCTGAAGCAACATAGGCTGAATGTGTCGTAGGTTGTGCCAGCGCTCACTGCTAGGAAGAGCCAGCCACCAGCAAAACAGGCTTGCAAGGACTCTTCCAAGGGTCAAAGGCTTCATTCACCACCACCCCTAGACAGATGTGCTTATATTCCCTCCTCCTTAGTCTTTGGGGTGTTGCAAGCACTGTACTTCCTTGGTTTACAGCTGGCCCAAGATCTGAAGGCTTCGATGGGGCACTGAGAGAAGGATCCAACTGGCCAATCAACTTCTCTCTGGCAGTTATCACAGAAAAGGATAAGAACCACAGACTGTCCATCAGAGAGCACTTCCACAGCATCCACCTAGACAAAAGCCCAGTTAAGTTGCAGTAGTCCCACTTGGCCTTGACATACGATTGATGCAGCCAGGCAAGTCAAGACCCAAGTGGTCTGAGCTGTCTTCCCAGCCCTATGGGAGAGATGGTGGTACTTCAAGATCCACTTCCCTAGCATAGAATCATAGAATCATAGAGTTGGAAGAGACCACAAGGGCCATCGAGTCCAACCCCCTGCCAAGCAGGAAACACCAGCAGATGGGTCCCAGCAGAGGCTAACACTTCCTTGGAAGCAGGTCATACCTTTCCCTGGAGAAAATAAATGCCCTAGGCAGAAGGCTCTATTCCAAAAAAATAATTTATGGGTGTGGATAATTCATGTGCATTAGAAATGATATGTACATAAATATTTATCTCTAGGGTTATGTACAGGGGACAGCAGGAGCCAGGAGGGAAGGGCCACACCCCGCTCAAAACGTCTGTCCTTGTGGTCGTGTGTCCAGGTGCGGGTGGGGTGGGCCTGAGAAAGCTGGCTGGCTCCTGCCAAATAATGAGATTTCATAAAAATATTATTAAATTGGGAATAGTATCAAACAAACAAGCAGGGCGCCCCATGGCTGGGGGGAATGGTCCCATGGGTTGGGTGAAGGGGGAGCCCAGGCATGTCGAGAGTGCTGCTCTCCCTGGGATTAGGTTCCTCCCTGCTTATCTGGTCCTACTTCTCCTCAGACAGCTGGCAGCATCCAAGGCTCAGCTAGAGCAACGGCTTTGGGGGAACCTGAGATTATAGGGCAAGAAGGCACCAGCATGAGTGCTGGGAGCACCTGCAGCAGTTTACAAGGAAGGCATCCAGTCCTCGCCAGGGAACCTTTAAGTTGCGGGTGTCCAGCAGGCTCCAGGACCCTGAGATGCACCCTCAGCCCCTGCTGATATGGCTCCCAGCATTTTCTTCCACCAGGGACAATGTAAGAACTTCTGCTCCCAAGCTGCGTAATCCTCTAGGAATAGAGAGAGAGGAAATCCTGCCCTGGGGGGGTCCACTGCCTACTACTCTCCTCATGTCCGCACATTGTGGTAGGGGAAGAGGCAGGGGGTGATGGGCAGAGGGTCATGGGTGAAGACAGAGTCGTCGGAGGAGCAGGTGCTGGTCGTGTCCTCACAGGATGGAGAATACTGTTCAAAGGGCATTGACAGGTCCAGATACTGGAGGGAAAGAGAGAAAGGACACCCTGTCAGCATTCACAAGGGACAAAGGCTTGGCTCCCTCTACTTCTGATTCCGGGAACTTAAAAGGGTTTCTGAAACAGCTGCCTTCGTGCCTCTTCTTGGTGGTCTGAACCTACCTCTTCAGAGACAGCAACCAAGACCTTATCCAGTCCCTCTACCAGCTGCTTGAAGGTGGGCCGCTGGGAAGGCACAGCATGCCAGCACTCGCGCATCATCATGTACCTGTTTGGGAAAAGGGGAGGGGACATCTCAGGCTAGAGCATCCCATAATATGGATGCAGGTGCTGTGGTTAAGATCAAGCCCACAAGAGGCACACACATGACGGCACTTACAGTTCGTGGGTACAGTTGGAGGGCTTGTCCATCCGGTGACCTTCTCTCAGGAGCTTGAAGAGTTCTTCCACCGGGATGCCCGGATATGGAGAACCACCCAATGTAAAGATCTCCCACATCAGAATGCCAAAGGACCACCTGGAAGCACAGTTGAGGGTCAGGGAAAATAAAGGGGCAAGAAAGCCATAAAGAAATTCGAGGTGGATATGTCCAGATTAGCCCTACACTACCACCAAGCATCAGAAGGTGGACCTTGCCTCTGTGGAATGTGCACTACTTCAGCAAAATCTCACAAAGATGGATTTGTGACCACAGAGGTGGCATGTATTGAAGTTACATATGCTGGAGACAGGTTACAATGATGGACCACTTTACAGGGAGCAAGCAATTCTATGCTTCTTGTCATCTTTATGCAGGCAGGTAGGGCCATTGCACCCTGGCTTTTCCATGCCACTTATGGTTCATCTAGTAGGACTGACAAATAGGCCCATTTATTCTCCATACAGCCAGGATGGTTGGGAAAGGGCTGTAGCTTGCATGCAAAACACCCCAAGTTCAATTCTTTGCATCTTTAAATAAAAGTAGGAAAGACCCCAGAGAGCTAGTGTATGTCAGTGTTTCTCAAATGTGGGTCTCCAGATGCTGTTGGAGTACAACCTCCATCATCCCTGACTACTGCCCCTGCTAACTAGGGATGATGGGACTCGTGGTCCAACAACAGTCGGGGACCCAAGTTAGAGCAACACTGGTAGGCAGTACTGAGCAAGATGGATCAATGCTCTGCTTTAGTATAAGGCAGCTTCTCCCTTTTAAAAACACAGTAGCTCAGCTGCTCTGCCAGATATAGCTGTGTAGGCTGATGTGGCTGCGAGAGCCTTGCAGAGTCATACTTACACATCACTCTGGTGGGTGTACACCCTGTCAAAAAGAGCCTCTGGTGCCATCCATTTTACAGGTAGACGACCCTGGGGGGAGAAAAAAGAAAAGCTCTCAGTTCATTGACACTTTCCCTGGGCAATGTCTCCTCTTCTGAGTTCTACCCTCTAGCATCCACTGAGCAATAGCCACATATCCACTCCCATAGATGTGCTCATTCTAGTTTCCTACAAGACCCTGGATTCATTGAAAGTAAAAAAAAATATCTCTCTTCACTAACAGGGTAGTGTAAGAATGTGTGTATGCACACACAAAGGGCTATGAAGGTTTCTCTACTACTTTATACTACATAATTATTTAAAAGGTTGATATGCCACCTGTCAGTGTAGCTACCCTCCCAAGTTGGCTTCCATACATTGTTAACCATTTATTGTTAAGAAATACAGAGCACAGTAATTGCTCTCCCCCAGTGCCCACCCTTCTCTCTTTTTCCCAACTGCATTGCGTATTTCCAAAGCCTGTTGCCAATTCTGAGTCTTCCCCTCCTGTGCCTCTCAAATACCATCTCACTCACATTGCTGGTTTTCTTGTAGTAGTCAATGTCATGAACACCCCGGGCCAAGCCAAAATCAGCAATTTTCATGACGTTTTCTTCGGTGACAAGGACGTTGCGAGCAGCCAGGTCCCGGTGAATGCACTGCAGAGAGAGAGAGAAGAGATGAATCCTCTCTGAGGATCCGGAGAGCCCACTGCAGCCCAGACTGCAGTCCAGAGTCAGACACATCTGGGCTAGTGGGTTGTTGCTGCATCTACCATGAGAATCAGGAGGAGCTTCGCTGCCTCTCTGCCTTGCCATTCACTCATTCATCACATGATGGCTGCCCAGGCCTGGTACATACATACCCCTCTCCTTTGGTAGACCTAACCCTCATGTAGCTGACCCTCATGGGCCAGTTAAGAGCCCAGCAAAAGCTTTAGAGTGCCAGTGCCTGGCTTAGAGCCTTCACAGTTTTAGGGAAGCTTTTAACTATTGTATTTTAATATTTTGTTGGAAGCCGCCCAGAGTGGCTGGGGAAACCCAGCCAGATGGGCGGGGTATGAATACTAAATTATTATTATTATTATTATTATTATTATTATTATTATTATTATTTTCACTGTTGGCACTCCAACAGGACCTGCCAATGCTTCAGATGACACTTGCCCATTGGGCAAGTCATTTCTGCTTAAGTATGGATCCTGCTAGGGTTGGTGAGCCGTTTGGGCCAGGCTGCTCTTACCCGCTTGGACTCCAGGTACTCCATGCCACGTGCCACCTGGTAGACACAGGAGACCAAGTCTTTGAAGGACAGCTGCTCCTCAGGCATCTTGGTGATATCAAAGGTGTAGTCTGGTGTGGGAGGGCGACGGGCGCGCAGGTACTCCCGCAAGTTCCCCTTGGCAGCAAACTCCACAATCACATAGAGAGGCCCTGCAGTCAGGAGTTATATGTGAGCCTGTGCTCTCAGGTGCAGCCTTCATAAATCCCGCACAATGTCTGCTCCTATCCTAGAACATCAGAGCCTAGAACCATTGTTCAGTTGCAGCATCCTCCTATTGGCCCCACAAAGGTTCTAGTCTCTCCTGACTTCCCAAACGTCCCTGCCTCTTTCCTCACAGCACCTGGTATCCTCTGCTTCCCAGCCCAAAGAGGCAGTCACTTACCATCCTGCGTACAGACTCCTAACAGGTTGATTATATTCTTGTGTTGGTCCATCAGTTTCATCATTTCCATTTCTGAGATGAGGTCAGCCAAGTCTTTGTCAGTGGCATTATCTGGCAAGGCAACAGAAGGAGGTCAGACTGGGGCGTCCCATGATCTAGACTAGAATCCAACAGTGGAAGGACTGAAGCCCAATGATTCAGCTCTCTTAACCCTGTATATTGTGTTTACCTTTGAGCATCTTGACAGCCACAGTGATGGGTCGCTCTGGCCGTTCTTGATCGATGCCATAGGCTTCTGCTCTCACCACTTGCCCAAAGCAGCCCTCACCCAGTGGCTTGCCCAGCACAAGCCTGAGGAAAAAGAAGGGTAGAAAGCCTCCTTAAAAGGACAATCTCATGTCGTCATGGGTACAGATGCATTTGGGTGGGTGGGACCTAAACTCATGGCTGTATCCAAAAGCTGGCAGGTCCCCTGCAGTGGGGCAGAATCAGATGTTAGCACCAGGTGCATTTGCAGGGCCTCAACCACAACATAGAAATCTGACCCAATGTTCTCTCCCAGGCCCATGCATCAGCTATCCCAAGTTGTGAGGTGAGGTGATATGTACAAGCATCATTGGGGGGCGTTCATCAATGTCTACACAGTGCATTGACTAACAAATTCCTTTCATTTCCAAGAATTTGCTAACAAGTTCATTTCCAAGAGACTGTAGCAGCTGGAGTGGGAAACCTTTTCCAGCACAAGGGCAGCATTCCCTTCTAGGCAATCTTCTGAGGGCCATATGCCAGAGACAAAGGTCCATCTTGTCTGTGAGTCCTGGAAGACCCGCTCCCTGCTGTGTCTGCCCTTTCCACCTGGCCTGGGAAGGTGGGGCCCTGACTGACTCCAGCTACAAAAGCTGAGGCTGCTGAACAGACTCTTGGCCTGGAGTATTGTTTGGGAGGATGGTTGCTGCCATTAGTTTTTTTGTATTTTATTTTAGATTTTGTTGCATTTTATGTGGAAATTGTTCAGTTTGGTTTTGTGGTTTTTTATTGTTTAATTTATTGTTTGTGACTACTTTTGTTGTGTTGTAGTTATGTATTTTGTTCCATGTTGTAAGCTGCCTTGAGCATGGTTTGAAGTATGGAAAGGCAGCATACAATAAAATTATGTGTGTGTGTAAAAGTGAGTGAGGCAATGGATGTAAATTTTGCCATTGTATAGTAGCTGACGTACACACACACCTGGCCCCTCAGTCTGAGGTTCCTTACCTTTGTTCTACAGGCAGCAATTCAAGAGACAAACTGCACGGCTTTTGATACCAGACAATTTTTATAGCTAGCCCCTTAGTCACAGAGCTAAGCAGGGTTACAATGGTTTTGTAACCATTTGTTCTTTGAAGAAAGCAGTACTCTCATTCACTCTACTGCCTTCCCTCTTTGTGGTACTTGGCCACTCTACTTGCTGTGCTTGCCCTCACTTGTGAGGGGGACATAACATGTGAAACTGAAGCACGTGCGTACCAGGTGGTATGTGACGGCTGTGATGCCATTTTTGGAGCCACTGTGCTGGTGGGAACAAGAGTCCTGTGCAGCCAGGCACACGTGAACTTCCAGCTCACCTGGTGCTTCCTCTCTGTGAACACAGGCAAGCATGGCCACTGACAATTGGGCAGCTGTACCACATGTGGAAAGTAGCCCTTTGTGTTAATAAACACACATTTTGATACAAGTTTGGTGAGAAGGTGGTTTTGCCATTCTGACACTGGGCTTGTGTGAGTCATGTGAGAGCCTGGCCAGCATCCTCAGTGGCACATGCAGAAGAAAGCTACGCTGCACTTCACAAGACTTACCTGTCTCGTGGGAATTCCCACTTGGAGTCCAGAGGCAGCTCCACTTCCATGACCCCAGCCAGCATGGGTGTGCAGCTTGAGGAGAGGCGGGTGACACGCATCAGTGATGTGGTGGACTTCCCTGAGGAGCTGGATTCCAAGGAGAACTGTGGAGAAAGACCCAACATTCAAATAGATTGCCCCACAGACACTGCTTTACTCCAGAGCAAGAACGGACTAGACAAGGGCACAAAGGACACAATGAAACAAGGGACAGGGCAGAACATGCACACCTAACAGCAATAAGAGCCATCTACAATGCAAACAAGGTCCATCTAGCCAACCAGATGCTGCCCTGACAGTTTAGCTGAACTTGGGAGAGCTGTTTTCGGATATCTGCATGGTCTGACTGGGATTTTACTACCCTGAATAATTTGTTGTACTCCAAGGATCTGAGTACCTCACTTTGTCCATTGCTGACTCTTGGTCTGAGCCAGCAGAGAACATTGTGGGCCCTTGAAAACCACTGCAGTGGCACAATGGATCCTTCTTTAAGGTTACTGGGTACTTTAAGGTTAGTTCTGGGTCTTTCAGTACCTACCTGCCGAATGAGCGGGAATTTGGAGAGTTTGTGTACGGCCATGGGCTCCAAGGGCTGCTTGCTCGGCTGGGTTTGCATCCGGCACAAGACAACAATGACAATAGCCATCGCGATGGCTAAAGACCCCGAAGTGTAGATAATTATATCGGTATACTTGATTTCAGAGGCATTTGCCTCTTGCACTTCTTCTTCTTCTGCAATAGCAAATAAATCCACAGTTAGCGTGCTTCAGGGGGGTTAAACCTGCTTTGACCACAGCAGGTAGCCAGCTGGGCTGGAGGGAACATGGCTGTGCTGCACGGTGTGTACATTGGCCTGCAAAAACAGCCTGTCTGTACCTGGCTGCAGAGCCTATCAGTACCATAAACAAAATGCATCCCACTGATTTCAATGAGAGAGCCTAACATATGTTTAGATATGAGCCATCACATAGCCATTTTAAGGCAGTTGCCTTTCAGTGAAAACCTAGAGCTTTTGCTAAACAGAAATTTCCTAGCTCTTCCACATTTTAATTACATATACAGTGTGCTGTTTTCAAGCTCTAGCCATTCAAAGCCTAGGCAGAATTCATTTCATTACAATTCCCCACCCCACCCCACCCCTTAAGATGTACTTAGGCCTTTTTGTTTTTAATCAGTGGAATAATAGCTATGTAGGAGTGTTGGTCTACACAACTATTCAAGCTGCAAGGGCCCTGTCTGATTTTTCACCTGCCTGTCCTAATTCTCCATTCAAATCAAGGGACTTAAAAGTGGCTGGATTCTTCCTTGTACAAAGTGGGTCCAAAATCCAGTCTGTCTTTTCAGGATTTATACACTGAGAAGTGCAGCATCTCTTTTGATGGACTGAAGCTGTCATATTGTGATTGATATATTGACAAAAGACAACAGTAGATTGTTCTGTATAATTCTACAGTGAATAGATCTGTCATGTTGACTGATTGATTGGCAACTTAATGCTCAAGTGGGGCAGTGTGTCTTGCAATTTGTTTTCAGCCATTTATCTCTCTGTCTCTCTCTTTAGCACATTCATCTCATTGGATATTCTACAGGGGTACGACATGCACAGTATAGTCCCCACCCCCAAGCGTCTCCATTAGGAAAGGTAATCTCTGCTTCTAGCTCTGCAAAGGAATACCCTACTACCATTATCCATCTTTCCCCCCATCCAATCATCCACCGTCCTTTCTCACCTGGAAGCACAGTGAGCCAAGCTGACTGGTATGACAGGCCAATGGAATTCCCTGCCAGGCAGGTATATTCCCCAGCATCTTCCATGGAGACATTGCGCAGGTACAGCACTTCCACCTCCGAGCTGTTAATATCTGCAGTCTGCCAAAATAAGTTGCCAGTGGGAGGCAGGGAGAAAAACATTAGTTCTTGTTGACACAAAAAGGTTATTCAAGCTTCTCATTGGAAGGGGAACATCTTGCTTGCTGCCAATATATCTTTCAAGGGTGCATCTTTATCTCATAAATGCCTGATTAATGGTCATGTACCCCAATCTCTGGTGAGGATGCCCTAAATAAGTGCACCACAGCCATTGCTAAGTTTTATTGCTTCCAAGCGACTCTTCTACAGAAAATCATGTATGAAGCCTCTGGGCTTGAGACACAACAACTCTGCTGTGAGAATAAACAACCCAACTGGGACAGTGCTAGACTGATGATGCAGCTCTTTGTGTTTGCTTGTTTTCTGGACATATACTCTAAGCCACATCTTTCCAAACTGTGTGTCACGACACTCGACTGCAGTGTGTAGGTGTGATGTGCAAACACTCCCCATGTTCCTTCTGGGGCTGGAAAGGGGTTAGTTTAATTTCTGGTTTGCTTGTAAAACTGAATTACTTTGTCACATAATGATGCATGTCTAAAAAGTGTGTCACTAACATGAAAGGTTTGGAAAGCTATGCTCCAAGCTTACAGAGTTAGTGCTATTGAAAGTAGCATCTCAGCCAGTCTTGGACCTCCTCTCTTTCTTTGCAAATAAACACAGCAATCACTCTTGTAAAAGCCTTCTTTTAAGATAAACATTTGGTTTGAAAATGTTAGCTTAGGCGCATATTGCAACATGTGCAATTCTTAATATGGGTAATAGGCTATATATGCCCTTGGCTCCACAGACGAGGGGTCAGCAACTAGGGGCCCCTGGTCTAAATCTAGTCCACTGAAAGGTGCCACTTCCTATCCAGCCCCTGCTCCCCCCCACTCCGTAACCTCTGTTGTTTGCCTAACAGTGTGGGGAAAAGCGACCTTTCTGGCAATGAAAATCTCTGCAAAAAATAAAGGGGGGGGGCCTCTGGTTACCTTAAGCACTTGCACATAGGGGACTCCATCTGGGCCGTAGCTGCTGCCATTCACTTCAATGTGCTTGAGCCACTGTATGTGGGGCTGGGCGTCGCTGTAAACCTTGCAGAAGAACTCAACGTCGCTGCCCACCACTGCGGTGGTGTTGGCCGGCAGCCCGGCTTGCAAGATAGGCCTGTGCGGAGATCTCTCTGCCAGGAAGAGAGCAGGGAAAGTTGTTGTCCAGCACAGCTGAAGACTGCCAGGTCCCCCCCAGAGGAGCTAAGGTCATGCTCTACAGCACATAAATCACTGCACACGGAGCTGATAGTGCTATCACAGCCATCCGGGAGTGCAGAGGCGCAGCCAACTGTCAGGGAGTTACCCCATCTATCAAAGCGCAGCACTTTCTTCTCAAAGCTCCCTAGTACAGCAGTATATGCAGTCCCGCCTAAAGGCCTGGTGGGATCTGAATGTCTCTCTCCCACCCCCCCACCCCCCCACTGCCCGCCATCTCCTTCCAGCCCAGCAGATCTGATATTACTTAATGCCATGGGCTGAACTCCCACCCATGACTGGCTCCAGAGCCTCTTTCCGGTGATTACAAGTAAGCCCAGAGAAGACAGATAATGAGGGGCTGAGAGATAAGGGAGCAAAAGGCTTAGAGCTAGTCCTATAGATCTAGGCAGGGCTAATTAATTTCATCTGACTTTATGGCCTGGGAGATCTCCAACTCCCTTTGAAGTCAAAAGCGGGTTCGGGGCATTTTCCTTCTCTTTGGGGGTGCCTGAGGTCAGGGTGGCGAGCCTTGTTCCTTCCCACAGGAACCTGGCAGGCTGCCAGGGAACTGGGGTCTGGCATCCCACACAGACTCAGAAGCACTCATCGGCAAAGGAGTAAGGAGCTTTTCAGGCTGAAGGTGGGGGAGTGGGGGGGGGGCAGCCCACTTTCCTTGTCTTTTTTTCACATGTTGCTGCAGAGGGGGGTCCACATATCTAGATTTGGAGCAGTATGGCAGGGAGAAGGCCACCTCACCTAGCACATCCAGGAAGTAGCTGTAGCGGATGCTGCCAAACTTGTTCTCCACCAGGCAAGTGTAGTTGCCTCGGTCCGAAGGCACCACACTCTCCATGACCAAGCTCCAGTGTTGATGCCTTAGCTGGGTGGAAAGAGGAAAAGGCAGAAGCCAATATTATCACCTTCTTTTAAAAGGGCTGTCCATCAGGGCCATAGCTGTCAACGTTTCCCTTTTTTAAAGGGTAATTCCCTTATTCCGAATAGGATTCCTCGCAAGAAAAGGGAACAAAAGACACAAATCCTTTGAGCTATATACTAAGGCCAGCAAATATTTCTTCATTTACAAAACTATTTATATACTGGTGTATCATAGTAACATATCAAAGCTGTTTAGTATCTATATATTAAAAAACATGTAACAATTTAAAAAACAGAGACCATCAGCTAACTGTTGTGAAAAGATGTACAGTCATACCTTGGATTCTGAACGCCTTGGTACTCAGACATTTTGGCTCCCAAATGAATGTTCCGGTTTGTGAACGTTCTTTGAAACCCAAATGTCCGACAGGGCTTCTGATCGGCTGCAGGAACTTTCTGCAGCCAATTAGAAGCTGCGCTTTGGTTTCTGGACATTTTGGAAGTCAAACGGACTTTTGGAACAGATTCCGTTTGACTTCTAAGGTACGACTGTATTCTGAATTGCCTGCATAATCATGGCAGAATAAAAAAGTTTCCCACAGGTGTTTAAAGGTCGAGGCAGAAGCTGCCTGCTGAATCTGTTGGCAGAACACTCCACAGGCCTGGGCTGTTGACACTAAAGGCTCTTTTTCATGTTGGTGTCAAATGAGCCTTGCCAGTGCAAGGGACAACTAACAAAACTCCTGCAGCTTATCTCAGTGATTGTGCTGGCATACAAGGGTTCCAGCAGCCCCTAAGGTGCCCTGGACCTACGTTCTTCAGGGCTTTGTAGATTAATACCAATCAACCTTGAACCTGGCTCAGTAGCAAATGGGCAGCCGGTGTAGATATTTTAACAATGGTGTTTGCATTATGTGTTCATGCTCCATTGTTAAGGAATGGGGCACGTCCATAGGCTGACCTTTTTTAACAATGCACTGAATTGAGCTAGGGAGCAGAAAGAGGAGAAATGCAGGCAAAAGAGGTGGAAATGTCTAGCAGCTGCTCTTTTGATGGAAGCAAACTTTTGCAAATTAATATATTGATCTGGCAAGGCTAGGGCAGCCAGAGCAAAAGGGGATCAGGGGCACAGCAAGTCCTGAAGAGGGTCCTGGAGTCTTTGGACAGCAGGCTGAATTCCCCAAACTCACAGAGGTGACCCTTGGTTCTCTGCTGAGTGGCTTGTGCAATATTGTGGATTCCTTATAGCATATTCCCTTGTGCCCCTCTCTCTCTCTCTCTCTCTCTCTCTCTCTCACACACACACACACACACCCCTCAAATCCTAACTCATAAAAACCTGGTGGGCAAGGCAGCTGCGGTCCCAGCCAGGTGGATGAAAAGGGAAAGGAGGGCAAGGGGAGAGATGGCAAATCTCTAAGGGGCTGGGCACTTACCCTGATCCCTCCAATCCGGTGCTCCCCTCGGAATTCCCTCCCATTCTTCAGCCAGCGGATTGTCGGGTTGGGGCTCCCAGAGGCTGGGCAGCGGAACTTGACTGTGTTCCCTGCTGGGACTGCATACAGCTTCTTGTCCATTCGGTGAGGGTGCGTCCAGTAAGGTGCTGAAAAAGGCATCACACTATTAGCTCCAGCTTTTAATTCAGGCTCAGGGGAGGCTCACACCTGATGGTGGCAGCAAACCCTGGATTGCTCTCAGAGAAAGGATATGCCAATGGGATATGGGAGAGTTCAAGGGGAGAGCAGGTGTCTCATAGGGACCTAGGGATGTGCCAAAATGCACAACAGCAATCCTTCCACTGAGGAACCGCAACGTTCCACAAGAAATGAGTGTGCTTTGGGATATGCGCCAAGCTCAAGCAGAGCTCCCTAGTTTGCAGGCAACAATTTGGGGACACATCGACAGCAGAGGAGGCTTGGGAAGTAAGAAAGGAAGATGTCTGGCCACCGTGAGTCCATGTACTTACTAAGCACCCCTTCTTCACCCAGTTCCCTCTCCCAGCATGCAGCAGCACCCAGAACTGAGTGAAGCACAGCCAAGGAGGCATACTGACCTCGCCGGGTATGTATGGGCTCCTCAAGGGAATCGGCATGGGCACTCTCCACACCGCTGTCTTCATCGTCATCACCAGATGCCAATGAATCTGAAAACAAAATGGTAATTCTTTGTAGTCTTGCTTCTTAAATAACCATAGGGCACTGAACAAGTGGCAGTTATCAAGGGAGCACCTGACTACAGTGGACCAGCATTTTCTTAGCAGGAGTGTAGAGTAGCAGGCAAAATGCTAACTGGAGTGTGTTCAAAGGTGACTGGGGGGAGAGGAGGACAAACACTGTTGGCTGCTACAGTTCTAGCTCATTTGTTTGCTTATTCTTTATTTAGTACATTTAATTACGCGCCCTTCACCAAAGGTCCCTGGGCAGGTGGACAACGCAATACAAACAGTAAAATGCAATCAATAGCAAAAAATTAAACCACCACCAAACAATAAAAGCCTATACAGAAAGTAATCACCGTGCACATTTCCAAAAGCCTGCATAAAACCCCAGCGTTGATATCAGGAGTACATCAGGAGGCAGAGAGTTTGGGGGCCACCACAAAAAAGGCCTTCTCATGTGACACTGTCCCCTGGACCTCTGAGGGTGTCAGCAGACCACCACTGGGGCCTCTCCTGCTGATCTTAAATCCCAGGGCAGAGTACAAAGGAGGAGGCAATCTATCAGGGTTTTGTTTTGTTTTTTTAAACCAAAGTCATTTGGGGCTTTACATGTTGAAGACAAAACCTTGAACAGGCCCGGAAGTGATTAAGCAGCTCGCGCAACCTTCACAGAAGGGGTGTAATCTGAGATCTACCAGCTGTTCCAGGCAACCGTCTAGTTTCATTGTGAAAACCAAGGCTCATATTGTAGTGTCCTTTAGGAGGAGCGCCAAGTTAAATAAATTCTTGTTCCTTTGACCAGGGGACATGCGAGGCACGTGTGGCAAAGTCTGTGTTGACTAGGAGCTGTAGCAGAGCAGATGCTTTGAATGCCAAAGGTCCCTGGTTCTCTGGCATCTCCAAGTTAGGCGAGGATGGACTCTGGAGACCCACTGCCAGTCACTATGAACCAAGGGTGGCTGACCTGCGAGTTGTGGATCATGTCAAGCCCCAGAAATGTTTCCAAGTGGTCCCCTAAGACTTTTTGCCCTTTTTATTTTATTTTTTAAAACCCACCTCTGTTTGCTGCTTACTTCTCTTACGCACTAGTCTTTGCTAGCCGTTTGGGTTGTTTCTGGGTGTCCCTAACACTTCCGTCCCCTTCTTACTCTTAAAAAGGGACCTCTTCTCCCCTTGGGGTGCTGACATGGCAAGAATGTCATAGAGCTGTTTCCTCAGCTCTTAAGACCTTCCTCCACTGACACCGCTTCTCATTTTTCCATTCCACATTGGACTAGGAGGAGAGATCTTTGCCCTGAGGAGCAGAAACATTACTGAGCAAACATGTGCCATACAGCCTTCCCTCAAACAAAAAGAAAAGGGTTGCCACCGTTCTGAAGAGAGGCCGGAACATCTCTTACCCACAACAGAGATGGTGAAGTTGCGCAGGCTTTCCCCGGTGCTCTGCGCTCGGCAGGTGTACAGGCCCGAATCTTCATAGGTGGCTTCCACAATCTCCAGCATGCTCTGCCGCATGTGGATGCGCCCGCTTGGGAAAAGCTGCTTGGCTTCCTTATACCATATGATCGCAAGGCTGTGGTTGGTGCTGCAGTAGAGCTTCAGCAGACTCCCCGGGTCCAGTAGCAGGTGCTCCTCCTCCGTCTCCAGCATGTGGCTGTCAAGCATCTCTGTCCAACGCAAAAAGAGGGTCAGTGCAAATGACAGTGTGAGCTCACTTTAGAAACAGCACATGTTTAACACCCGTAACTCAAATGCTCTGGAATATGGGATAAGTAGGGACTCCCTTTACCCCAGACAGATGCTAGAAGACACCAACATATAACCCCCATTTCCTCCCTCGACCACCAGAAGGCATGCTTGAAAGTGTTGGAGCATGAGAAGAGTGACCCTCTAGGAGATGGTTGAATGGGTTGGTCTCACAGGCTTCTGGTTGTCCTGTGCACAAGAACAACCAGCCACCAACTGTGCCACCCCAAGGGCAAATGCCAGAGCTCAAGGCTGCCTGAATTCTCCATCCTCTGACCTGGAAGCTTCATCAAGCTTTCCCACATGGAACAGGATTGGTTTTTTCATTTGGGAGAGGAAAGTACTCTGCATATACATGGCAGCAACCATTTTACGTGCGTCCGATTGATGTGTGACCGTGCGCACACTCATCGCCGCAGACCCGGAAGTGGCCTGGAAATGGGGCACAATGGGGCACAACAGAGTGGGGCAGGCTTATGCTCGCTCTGCCTATGTACGCAGGCACCAGGAATTCAACCCCCCCGTGGAAACAGAGAGTTGCCAGTATGCCCATAACTTTTGCTGTCTCACTTGTTCTCAGAACACAAGTCGGTCAAGCCCCTTACAGGCGGATCTTCAGTGTTCCCATAGTGGGCTAGCACTTGGAAGCTGATCCAATTTGGGAGTGTCTGTGCACTAAGCAGACCTGATCAACAGGAGAGCAGCTTGCTCTGGAGCAGAAATGGGAAGGTCTGGAGTAAGGGGGGGAGGGGAAATTGGACTTTGCCTCAACTAGAAATATTAGTGATTTGGGCAGGGGAGCTCTATGTGGAATATTTTCACCTTCAACATGCAAAGTGAAACACTTCTCAAACCTGTGTTTTAAAATTGTTACACAGGCAGAATTATTAGATCCAAGATTTTAAAGGAGTGGTGCCACTTTCGACTGAATTACTAAAGAAGCAACACTGTAAGTTCAAACTCTCAAATGCTTCACAAAACAGAACGTGATCAGGTATTTGATGCAGGAGGGCAATCTGGGAACCTATGGAGCCCATCGCTTCTGCAACATGGTGGCGAGGCATTTGCACAACAAAGTATCTGATGTTTCCTGCTTCAGATTTCTGTATCTTCTACATTGGGAAATAAACTGCTGTTTGTATGTGGAAATACACACAGAACTAGCAGCAAAACTGTGTCGAGCTTTTCGCTTCAATTCCTGCAATTTTTCTGTTTTCTGAATATGACACTCAAATTAATTGAGAGAGTGGTTCCTGAACAGCTTGGTAGGTTTCTGGAGGAAACATTGGCTTTAGATCCATTTCAGTCCAGTTTCCGTCCTGGTTTTGGGACCGAGACGGCTCTGGTTGCCCTAACAGACGATCTCCGTAGACAGCTGGATCGAGGCGGGTCAGGACTGCTGATCCTTTTAGATTTGTCAGCAGCCTTTGACATGGTCGATCATGATCTTCTGGACCACCGCCTCGCAGACGTGGGGATACAGGGCATAGCCCATAACTGGTTGTGCTCTTTTATCTCTGGTCGGGGACAGAGGGTGGCACTAGGGAGGGAAATGTCGTCGTGCCACTCCTTGGTGTGTGGAGTGCCGCAGGGCGCAATTCTCTCCCCGATGCTTTTTATCATCTTTATGCGCCCCCTTGCCCAGATTATCCGGAGCTTTGGGCTGGGCTGTCACCAATATGCTGATGACACTCAGCTCTATCTGCTGATGGATGGCCACACAGACTCGGCCCCGAACACACTGACCAGATGCTTGGAAGCTGTGGCTGGATGGTTTCATGGGAGCCGATTGAAACTAAATCCTTCGAAGACAGAGGTCGTATGGCTGGGTCGGGATGGCATGGGGATGAGGGACCAACTCCCTTCTCTTGCGGGGGCCCAATTAGTGCCATTGCCTTCCGTTAAGAGTTTGGGTGTAATCCTTGACGCCTCCCTTTCCATGGAGGCGCAAGTTACAGCAACAGCCAAGGCGACATTTTTCCACCTTCGCCGCATCAAGCAGTTGGTCCCTTACCTTTCCCGCCCCGGCCTGGCCACAGTGATCCATGCGACGGTCATCTCCAGGCTTGACTACTGTAATTCGCTCTATGCGGGGCTGCCCTTGAAGCTGTCCCAGAAACTCCAGCGGGTGCAGAATGCTGCAGCGAGACTCCTCACGGGGTCCCTGCCATGGGAGCATATTCACCCAGTGCTTTTCAAGCTGCACTGGCTCCCGGTGGAGTACAGGATCAGATTTAAGGTGCTGCTTTTGACCTTTAAAGCCCTTCACGGCCTAGGACCCTCGTACCTACGGGACCGCCTCTCCCGGTATGCCCCACGGAGAGCCTCAAGGTCCATAAATAGCAACACCCTTGTGGTCCCGGGCCCTAAGGAAGTTAGATTAGCTTCAACCAGAGCCAGGGCCTTCTCAACTCTGGCTCCGGTCTGGTGGAACGCTCTGCCTCACGAGACCAGGGCCCTGCAGCATCTGATTTCTTTCCGCAGGGCCTGTAAGACAGAGTTGTTCCGCCTGTGGTCCCGGGCCCTTTGGCTTGGAGCCAATTTGATTCCCTCCCTCTCTTTCTTTTTTCTTTTCCTTCTCCTTCTGCGATGAGGCTACATTTTAATATTTTAATGTTTCAGTATTTTAATGTTGTATTTTTTAATTTTGTTTTTAAGTTGTAATCATTTAACTTGTTTTTATTATTGCTTGTAAGCCGCTCTGAGCCCAGCCTTGGCTGGGGAGGGTGGGGTATAAATAAAAATTATTATTATATTATTATTATTAAAGTAAGATCAGAATATGGATCGTTCAGACATTGATTCTGCTTAGAGAGATGAAGTTAAGTTGTCATCAATGATATGTTATGAACTGGGATGGAAACTAATAAATAAGGACAACTTTTTATCTACAGTGACTATGACTCTTTTAACACAGCCCTGTACATATTTATTCAGTCACAAGTAAGTTCAAAGGGACTTACTCCCAGGTAAATGTGCAAACAATTGTGTATGATAATGAAATAACATTAACTTCTTCAGTATTCTGGAAATTGCAGAATGTGTCTATCCAAATATATTGCTAGTCCTCAAACTGCATGTTACGGGTGTTTGTGTTCTCTAGAAATATGAGTTAGTTCCGTTTCTGCATGATAACGTCTAGATATTGCTCGAAAGTCCAGATAATAAAATCTATTTTTCATTTGCTCAAATGTTGATGTCATCCATTAACAACTTTTCCTATTTTCCCAACTGACAAAAAGATATAATGTACTTGGGGTGCAACAACTGCCAATGAGAGCTGTAACCTATAAATAATACTGTTATTGCCAAGGCATTTCATATATGTACCAAACAGCAGTATTTTTCATAGCAAGGTATATACAATATATTTTACATCCTTACACCACAGTCCTATTCATGTCTACTCAGAAGTAAGTCCCAATGAGTTCAATGGGATTTACTCCCAGGTAAGTGTGTACTGTATTGCACCCTTGATCCTTGGTGGTTAGGCTCAATATTAAAGTATCACATACCCTTCAATTTCCCCCTAAATTTCAGTTCCTCCCAAAGAAAGATCCAACTCTCCCTCCCCCACAATATGCACACGGCTTCAAGATTTCTGAAAAACTTGCAATTTTATTCGGGAACCTCTAGAACACCAAATTTACCAAAAACCATTAAAAGTGGGGCAGGGGCGCAGAGGAAGATTCTCCTGTTTCATCCCTGACCACTACTGACTCTGTGGGGAAACACTCCAATTTTAGGGGGATTTTAGCTTGTGCTAGAAATATTTTGTGACTGGTTGAACATAGGATGCCAGGTGTACAAAAGCCAGTGATTGTATGCAGATTCTATAAATGTTGATTTGGGCAGAGGAAGCGATATATTTGGGGCTGGTGCTCACAGGGTGTTGGCGGCAAGCGACTGCTTAAGACCGAGACAGAGAAAGAATGAGTGGGATTTCTAAGGACTAAGTAGAAATCGCTAAAAGTATGGACTACAGTTTGAGGGGAAATGCAGTCACAATGTGTGCTCCCCCCCCCCACCTGCCACCTTCCTGGGGATCCTCTGAGCCCAGCTCACAAGCCCCTTTGTCCAGCGCCCCCTCCTTTGCCTCTTGTTCTGTGGAGCAATGATGTCATCAAAGCCCCTCTCCTGCCAGTCCTGGACAGGAGAAAGGATCCTGGCGGACACTGACGCATGACTTCTCTGCTTAGCTCTCCCTCTCTCCCCCGGCACCACATGCCACCCCGCCCCTTCTCTCTCTGTGGGGGCCCTCGATTGAGTGGTCACTCTCAGCGCCCAGAGTGACTGTTTTGACAGATTCCAAAATGAACATGTCAGGAAGCCCGCGACCGCTGCCCCTCCCCCCCCCAGAGCCCCTCTCCCCCAATCACCATTGTCCCAGCCATACTGCTCCTTTCCCGTGCTCTCTCTGCCCCGACTTACAATAGGGGCCAGTCCCCCTTTCAGCAGACGGGGCTCTGCCTTTGCAGGATTGGGCGAACGGTCATGTGAGGGGGGGGAGCCGGAAGGATGGGAATGAGATAAGCAGCCTCCCCTCCACCCTCTTCGCCAACAGGAGACTCATTTCCCCTCTCCCCTTTTCATTTAGCTCCATTCCTCCTGCTCGCTTCTCTCATGCTCAACACAAAAGGCCTTCCCTCCCCATGGCATGAGTGGGAGTGAGAGGTTTCACACTCAGCTGACTCCACAACTTCCCACCTCCCTGTTTGTCTAACCTGGATTTGAACTATAATTGCTTTGGTGACCCATCCTCCTTCTCCAAAGTTAGCCTGGGTTGCGTGGGAGCCCTGCCAGCTCCCCCTTCTCCCCACCCCTCCCCACAATGCCTCGAACCAGCTCAGTCACAAACCAGACCCATTCTCCCAAGTTTGACTGATGCTAGGTCTTCCCAGCTGATGAATGCTGGCCTCCCTTCATGATGCTCTGGGACAGAACTCTGGCTGGGAGGTGGGTGGGGTACCCTGATAGGAAAATGCTGCCAACCAGCAGAGACAGCCATGAGAATGCTGTTATCATAGAACTGGCTCTTTCTTACTTTACATCCACCATCACTGTCCCTCCAGCAGCATCAGAGGCCTAGGTAACCCTGCAAATCGTGGACAGCAAAGATTCTTCTTTCCATCCTGAACCTTGGAGCTTCTTCATTTTAAAACAAACAAACAGCCATACCGGGCAGCTTCAGATGGCAGCTGGGTTAGATGCTACTTGGAAACTTCTAAGAAAAAAATGGTATGTGCAGGGGGACTCCATAGACACATCTATCTCCAATTTAGGGAAACTCTTGCACAACCAGGACTGGGAGGCTTTGAATCAGCAACTAATGCAACCTTGTGAATGTTACTACCTGGAGTGGACATCTCGCTTGCTTGCCTTCATCACTGACCCTGAGAATATGCTCCTGTGCAGAGACGGGGGGGGGGGATATGTTCCCCACAGCTGTTCTTTACTACCGAAGCACTTAATGTAATTGCCAAGGGTAATTTAAGAGTTTTCTACGAATATGGCTTCAGACCGAGAAAACCATTCTGATTGGAAGGGAAGCAAGCCCCCACCTTTAGGAGAGCTTTAAATAGATACAGAGCCCATTTGATTAGGAGTCTTTTAAGAGACCCATAGAGCAAACAGAGGCTGTTTCCAGAGTAGCATTTCAGAGGGCGAAGAGTGTTCAAACAACAAAGTTTGCATCCTGAACAAATCTGGAAAAGATTTCCAACTGGAGGACCCGATGGCGAAGATACCATCGTTTCTCTACCCTTTGTCAAAATCGCACTTGAGAATAGCTCACTTTAATTCACTGAAGGGTCTGCATCCTTCTAAACAGTTTGGTGGGCCTCTTGCCCCCATGAGAAAAATCACGAACAAATATGGAGCCTCCCAGTTCCGCAGGTATAACTTGCACAAAGGGTGAAGATATGCTAAATGTGTCTTCTAAAGGTTGTATGTTTAGCCCTGCCTCCTGTGTGACACAGCTCCTCCTATCCCAGGGGATAAACATCAGAAGTGGGGGGAGCCTGCCCTTGGACCATGGGGTTCTAGGTCACATGGGAAGCCTCACATGCCAAACAGGCTCCCCACTTCAGAAGTTTACGGCTCAGCATGGCAAGAGAAACCACAAAACTTTAGGGATGGGGCTAAACATGCAACCCTGTAGCCACTTTCACAATGCTTCCTTCCTTCACAGAGTAGTATCTGAAGAGCGCTTAAGGGAATCTAAATACTAACACCTGGGAAAAACACCCGGCCAAATTGACTTCAAGGAATTTCAAGTGCTAATACATAGGATAGGCATTTGAAGCCCCTGTCCAGAACATCACCCCCACTTTTCATCACCCACCTTTTTCTCTTGAGTATATATGGTGCCTTCTGAAAACAGAATACAGAGAATAGCCTATATGCCAACTGCTACAATAAGCTTAAGCCCAGGTAGCCAGGTAGGTGATGGTAGAGCATTACAGTGCTCAGGGTGACAGCAGGAGCAGGGGCACATAGGCACAAATAACAATATCCCCATCTGTTTGGTGGCAGGGCCAATAGCAGGATAAATGCCTTTTCTCAGGCATGAGGGATGGTGCCAAGTCCCTGGCTTGGCATTTTACCCTCACTCTGCCAGAGGATGCTGAAAGTACAAAGCTAGACCGAAGGATCAGCAGTCCTAGCAAATTTGATTACTCGGAAGGGGCCAGTCATCAAAAACGCAGACCACATTGGCCAAATAACAAAACCAAACTACACAAATTCCAAATGTTGCCTTTATTGCAGGGTTTATCTGACAAGTGGAATGCCTGCATTGTGTGTCTGGCTCCCTTGCAAGGGCTCCACAAAGCAGAACTGTAGTTATTTTGACAAAACACCAGATCAGACAACTTGTACAAGCGACATCAACCCTGCTATATATGTCTAACAACGTATTTGTACTATACTCCTATCATACACAAATCCATACACAGCTGTTTGGCTGCGCTTAGTTCCGTCTACTTAAAGGACTAGACAATCAGGAGGGGGAAAATTAAACTAGACCCAAGGGAGAACTTTGGTCCTGGTTTGTAAAGCAGGAAAGCACATGACAGAGACACCCAGGGCAGCCAAGGGGAAATTAGGCCCTATCAAGACCTTGCTCTCACAGGCTGGTTACTATGGAAAAATCTTCCCCTTCCCTGGCACAAAGTGTTCCCAGGGAATTCGGGCTAATCTGGAGGAAATTGGTATTTAGATTGTGCCTTAATGTACAAGTAGTATCTGTTTGAGGCTGGGATCTCTTATACGCTGGAGCACAAAGCAAACACCTATGTGAGCGCTCTTTGTGCCCCCTCCACCAGCACAAGGACAGCCTTTCAAACTGTACTTTCGACTCTGCAGCCATCACCGCTGCCTGCGCTCTGTGTAAGCTCAAGGAAGGGGTGGAGGGAAGGAAGAAGCTGGGAACTCAAAAGCACCGTGAGCCATTCCGATTGATTCCAAGCCGATGCTGCCGCCTACACACACCACTCCAGAATAGGGTGGACGTGCTGAACACACAGAGAAGTTAAGGCTAGCAGGTTAGAGGAGAGCAGGCTTGCAAGACATGGAGGCACTACACGTATAACATGAATTAGGCCAGTGTAGATGGTGCATTAGATGTGGGAGGGCTGGTTTCCATCTCTGCCATGGATCTCTCTCTCTCTCTCTCTGTATTCCCATGTCACGGCAAACACAGGAGAAAACCATACAAGCCTCAGAAAATGAAAAGTGTCCTATAAACACCAAACAGTCATAGCCCCTGAATAGATGGCCACCCTGACTCTTGCACCCAAACACACCCTAATCTTTCTGCTCACCTGGTTTCATCATTCCTTCAGCAGAAGCAGCTGCCCAAGCACATGTTGTTGCCACTGCCAGGAACCTGAGAAGGCCACACAGCAGGGCTGTCATCCTGTTGTCTCTTCTTGTCCCGCGGCTCCCACTTGGATCCTCCAAGCCTAGATTGAGAAGGGAAAGGGGTTGTCACTCCATCGAGTTTTCCATTGCAGTGCAGAACGATTGTGTATCCTATGTCCACAACCATCTAGAACTCCCAATAATACATTGGGGAAGAGGTAGTTATTAAGACAGCAGTACCTGTAGCCATTCTAGGCTGCTGGACATTTTCTTTGGAAGGAGGGAGTTGATTTGCCAATCAGCACAGAAGAATCTGTTTGCAACAATCCCAGAATATGCCCAGTTCTGCTCGTGAGTGAGCCATTGTACCTCAGTGGTAAAGCCCAGCAGCACCAAGTAGGGCTAGGAGAGGTTTCTGTCTGAAACCCTGAAGAGATGCTGCCAGTCAGTGTAAACAATACTGAGCTAGAGGAACCAGTGGGTCTGACTTTGTAAAAGGCAGCTTCCTATGAGATGCTGATGTGAAACAAATTCATTTCCTGGATAGAACACTGCCTACAGCATTGCACTAGAATTCTACAACCCTCATCTTGAGCATGAGGTGGCCTCCCAGGGAGATGCACTACAGAGGCTGGGTGTCACCTAGCCAGCTCTTCATGGCCAAAGTCCACCAGTTTATCTTAAGATAGTTCCTGCCTGGAAAAGACAGCCCCTTGCTGGCCAACTCCTGCTCCTATGCCTTTCTTCCCCCCAAATCTCAATGGTACAACCTTCTCATGCACTTTGATAATGACCCAAGGAGCAGAACAAACCATGGGGTGGGGAGGAGAAGAAGAAATACAAAGTGGGGCAGCGAAAGGAATTCTCGTGCAGGACGAAAGCGAGTTTAAGTTTGAACACGTGGTGCTTATTGGTAATAAACTCACGGCCGGAGCGTGCGTGCGTAAAGGCACTTCCACTGCCCAGCTGCACACAGCCCAAAGCAAAGTTAAGAAGCCGGTTTAAAAGTGCCGCCGAAAGCCACGAGGTTCGAGAGCACGGTTAGGAGCACAAGCCCCGTTCAATTAACGCAAGATTTCCAATTGCGTTTGCGGCCGTGGATTGGCGCGGATGGGCAGGCGCGTCCAGGGCGCGCGTGTCGGTGTGAACGGTGTGAGTGCGCCGCGCCTAGGGACGCGTGTCTTGCGTGCAACCTGCATATCTGGGTGCCTGTTCCCTGGGAAAGGAGCGTACGTGGTGCGAGTGCAGAGAGCAGCGCCCGAGGACAGGCTCTCGGGGGCAGCTTAATCTTTAATCCGAGCGACAAAAGAACCTCTGCGCGCCCGGACAGTTTGGTAACAGATTTACAGACCCTCCCGGTCAAAGTCCACCGCCTCCCAGGGCGCGGGGAGAACAGCCCTTCGCCCCGCCACACCCCGGGGAGCCTCCTGGGTCGCGGCGGACAAGAGACCCGGATCTCTCTCCCCGGGGGCCATTCCTAGCCCCGCAGCGGACAACGTAGACGGAGTCCACCTCACCTCTTGCCGCCGCCGCCGCCGCTTCAGCGCTGTCCCGCGGCTCCGTGCTGCGGCGCGCTTCGCCCGGGCTCCATCCCTCGCCGGGCAAGCCGGCTGGGAAAGGGAGCGAGGCTCCTCCACTCCCTCGCTCGCTCGCTCCCCGGTGCCGGCGAGTCGCGCGGAAAGTGGCCGAAGAATAAATCCGACGGCCGAGCGCGGCGGGCTCCACAAAGGTTCTTCGCCGGCTTGGTGGGAGCGATCAGCCCGGCCGCGCTTGGCTCTCCCCGCCTGCAGCCCTCGCGCCTTCTGTCGGCTCCAGCAACAGGCGCGGGGACTTTGTAGCGAAAGCTCTCGGGTTACACCCCCGCGCCGCGCGCCGCCGGCCCGCTCGGAGCCAACAATGGGCCGCGAAAAGAGCCAGGGCCGAGGGGGAGGGTCGCAGGGGCCCCGCCCCGCCCCTTGTCCCCTCCCCTCCCCCTGCGCCCTCCCCCGCCCGCGCCAGGGCCTTTTCACACTCACATTAGCTAAATTCTCTCCCCCAAAGCTCCGGCAAAGGGGATTAAGCGGAGTTCATTCTCTGCCGGGGCTTTGCTTCCTCTCTGCTGGCAGCGGTAACTGGAGACACCACTCATTAAACTCCTGCTCACAAGGAGCGCGTCGTGGAGAGCGTGGGGGGGCCCTTTCGGAAGACAGAAACGCTGCGCGGGGATGTGTGTGAAAATAATTAAAACCCCATGGAACCCGACGGGGCGAGGAGAGGCAAAAAAAAAAAAAAAAAAGGATTGTGCACTGGTGTACATTCAATAAAGCGTTTCTTAACTGCCCGCCAAAAAAGCAAGAGCTTGCATTTGTAGGCAGAATGGAGTTCTACCTGTGGAACTCACGGCTGCATGATTTTTATTAAGCAACGGAGATAAATTCGATTCTTCTGTCTTTCTTTAAGGGTCCTGGGAATATCCAGATTCCACCTACCAACTCCATAAAGTTTCTAGGTCTGATGGTAACCAGGATCTGTTATCTGCTGCTTGTGAGAGACATGAGTGTTATCCCATATGGAGAGATAGAGGCAACACAGAAAAGAAGCTCCTCAGCTTGATGCCAGGAGGCCAGCATGTCTCTGAACACTGCATAAAGTTTGGACCCAATTAACTACATCACTTAGCTTAGTGGGAGGATGTGTCAGAGATGACTTGTCGCATGTTAAGCCAAAAATCATTATGGGAACTTGGAAGCAGCTGCAGTTACCGGGAAGCAAATGGTTAATATGTATGCAGACAGCTGCACATGGACACAGCTAACTGATTCTTTCTGCAAGACCCTCTGTAACCCAACCAGGAATTCTAGGCTTTGGCAAGGAAGGGCTGGGAGAGTAAGTTCTGGTGGGGAAAAGATGCATAGAAGTTGTTTTAGTGCAGAGCTCAACACACACAAGAGCATTGTGTGTCAGAGTGTGTGAAGAATGCTTCCCCATTATTACAGCTACAATATAAGCGACTGTGTCTAGCTTAGTTGGAGTAGAAAGTGTGGTTTTTACTTTCAAGCTTTGGGCCTTCTTTCTTAAAGTGGTGTTGTGAGATATACCTCTAACCTACACCAAGGCTCTCATCATCCCTTGCCATTTGGCCATGCTAGCTGGGGCTAAAGGAATTTGGAGTCCAACATCAACCAGAGGGCCACAGGCACCCCACCCCTGATCTACAGGATCACAAATTGAGTTGGAAGGGACCTTAAGAGCCATCTAGTCCAGCCCCCTGCAATGCAGGAAACTCAGCTAAGGCATCCATGACAGATGGCCATCCAACCTCTGCTTAAAACCTCCAAGGAAGGAGAGTCCAGAACCTCCCGAGGGAGTCGGCTGAATAATACTTCCCTTGATCTGGACACTATACATCTGCTGACACAGCCTAGAATAGCACTAGCTTTCTTTGCTGCTGTATCACATTGTTATTTAAAATTCATCTATTGATAAGTGCATCACATTTCCTTACAGCAGCATTACCAATATCTTTGTTTCTGGCAGCACACATTATCCCCTCATTCAAAAATCTGGATTGGGCAAAATTTGTTTTGATTCTGATGGGCATGATGCTTTAAAACAGGGGTTGGCAAGGTTTACCGGCAATGGGCCGGATCACTCCCATGGAGATCGTCCGTGGGCTGGACTGGTGCAGCACAATGCCGGAAATCGCGTCTGCACATGTCTGCGGCGCCAAAAATTGCTTCTGCACATGCCCAGATGCCAGAAATCGCACCTGCGCAGAAGTGATTTTTGGCATCTGGACATGCGCAGATGCCATTTCCGGCGCCACTCAGCGAGTCCCCGCGCCGTGCTGGTTTAGCACAGCACACAGGGGACTTGCCGAGCGGGTGGCTCGGTTTGGGGGCAGCTCGTGGGCCGGTAAAACGGTTCTTCATGGGCCGCACGTTGCCGACCCCTGTTTTAAAAAGAACGTAAGAGCCTACTGGATCAGGTCAATGACCCATCCAGTTTAGCATCCTCTTTTTGCAGTGGCCAACTAGATGCCTATGGGAAACCCAAAAGCAGCCCCTGAGCACAACTGCCCTCTTCTCACTTGTGATTTCCAGCACCTGGCATTCAGAAACATACAACATTCGACAGTGGAGGCTGAACAGTGCCTTCATGGTTAGCTGCCACCAAAAGCCTTCTTTTTAATGGTTTCCTACCCCACCTTTTGGAGAATATACCCTTCCAAGGCAGATTCAAACAAATCAGTTTAAAAAACATTACTATTCCTGTTATACAAAATAATGGGGGGGGGGATTACAATGTTAAAGCAGCAATGGAAAATAGTTCTTTAGACACAACCACCATAAAATCATCCATGTGTAGACTGCATTTTTTTATATATAAAAAGCATTATGTGTGGTCCTAAAGAACAATGGAGAGGTGTGCATATGAATTTTCCTAGAAAGAGAGTTGCAGAGAAACTGAGACTACTACCAGAAAGAAGTCCCTGTCCTTGGCACTTCTGGAATAGCTCAGTCAGTAAAGCATGAGACTCGGGGCATGGGTTCAAGCCCCAAGTTGGACAAAATATTCAGGACCCTCATGGTCCCTTTCAACTCTACAATTCTATGATTCTCTAGACTCACCAACCTAACCACTTTCAGCAGTGGACCAGAGAGATACCTGCATTAGATGATCCTTATGGTCCCTTCCAACTATGGGATTCTATGTTACTCACCAAACTAACCACTTTCCGTGGTGGGCCAGAAAGATGGTCTCAGATGCTGAGCTGTAAGAACCATCCTACACTTGGGGTCTATGGCCAGGTGCTAATAATCTGGGATTCAGATGCATGTTTGGAAAGGGAAACAATGGGATGACAGTGAATTATCAGACCCCACCCTCCCCCCACCACACACAATCTTTTCAAAAGAAAAAGAAAAACACCAGCAGAGGCTTTCTCTGATGCTCTATCACACCAGGAAGCCTCCAGAGGAGCCACATTGTCTGTGCTTGTTATCACAATGTGGGGACGGTTATCCACATGAAGGAATTTGCCTCATTGCTCTTCCCAAACAGTTAAGCAATGAACCATCCATATTTCTCACCCCACATCTTCCTTGTGTTATAAAAAAACTAGGGTGCAGACATATAGCAGACACACACTCCACAGAAAACCAGTCCTTCACCCGTCAAAATTTAGGGAATACTCCCTGAGAGAAATTACACTTTATTTTAGCACACAGAACAATCCCCAAAAAAGACATATTGGCTCTCCTAGTGACTCTAAATATTTCTTCTGCAGAAGGAAATACCTTGGAGAAACCTTTCCCAATAGTTCTTTCACCCAACCTTTCCCAATAGTTCTTTCATTCAAATCCTGTCTTAAAAGCATATTTTGTGTATGAATAGGGTGGGCCTGTGACTTGGATTCAAGAACTAAAGTATTTATCATCTCAAAACAATAGCCAGACTGCCCAGGTAATGCAATCATTATCAGGTATCTTGGCAGGCAGGAGAGAAGCCTAACTCTCAATTTTTTGTGGTTGACTGCCTCTTTCTGTGATGCATGCATGATGCTTTAAGGGTGGTTCTTGGCAAAAGAGTTGGGCAATGTCTAAAGCCTTTAAAGGTTCCTGCACACTTTGTTCTTGTTCTCTCGCCTCCTTGCAAGGAAGGGGGGAACTCTATTGCAACAGAAAAATAAAAATCTGCTTTGCTTTCACTGGATCCTGCCTCCATCCATTCTTCTCTGACCAATCATGGACTTGGGGGACTCAGAGTCCCTTGATGGGAAGTTGGGCTGTAAAAGCCAACCCCCATTTTTCCTACAACACTCGCACTGCATTGTTTGGCAAGCACAACTTGGATGGATCCACCCAGTTTTGGGATATATATAATCTATCCAACAGCAGCTCCGAAGCTTCCAGGTTGGCTGTAGGAAACACCCTTTGGAGCAACTTGCCAATATGCTCTCTGCTGCTGCCTTTGCCCATTAGCCATTGTCTTTTGGTGGCAAACTGCAGATGGAAGCACTGGTGGGGACAGAGGGAACAGTAAGGCTGGTTAATATAATGAGCCAGGGGCAAGCTGCCCCTCCCCTCCGCTGTTTTGTCATGGAAAAGCTATCACAAGATAGCTAATTAATCAACAGCAGTGGCAGCCTCCCAACTCAGTTTTCCATGCTGAACAGGGGCTATTGAAACTGCTGATTAAATCTCTCCCTTAAAGTGAAGTTGCATCCAAACAAACTCACATTCCAAACCAACTACTCCCCCCTCCCTCACCAGCTATTCTTCCTGGGCAGATCTTCATCTGTGGAGCATCCTCCTTTCAGGCAAAGCTTTCCATATCAATAGGCTCCCAGAATGGGGGGATTAGCTATGGCTCCCCAGTCCCCAGGTAACTGTGGCCTTTGAGCTTAGTGGATGAGCTTGCTTGCCGCACAGCCTTCCTTGGGTTTTCTTCCTTCCTTTCTTAAAGGGTAAGAGCAACTGGCGCAATAGTTTTACCTGGGGTATAATATGGGGAAGATGTCCTCTACCCCTTTACACCCTCTTGAGATCAGGGAAGGGTTGTATTCAGGCAGAGATAGCTCAGTTGGTTAGAGTGTGGTGCTGATAACCACTAAGGTTGCAGGTTTGATCCCCATATGGGACAGCTGCATATTTCTGCTTTCAGGTGGTTGAACTAGATGAATCTCAGGGTTCCTTCCAACTCTATAGTCCCATGATTCTATGAAAGAGGGCAAGTGCAAACGCCTCCATCACATTATGGGTTACAATTTTTAGGTGTGTCTGTCTGTGAATTAGCATGAAACGTTAATACTGAGTCTCAACTGCATGGGTAGGTTATTGCTGTTGTTTTGCTGCAGGGTTATATACACCCTAGGAATGTGAGGTCATTTGTGGCTTTCTGTCACATGCACAGCTTCATCACCATAAACAATGACATCTTGCGTACTTTTCCAAGGGAATTCAAGGTGGCTAACAATCAGAAACTACAGCCACAAAATATAAAGCAATTCACAATAAAACATGAGCAGAAAACCCAAAACCCAATAATAATTACAAAACAGCCATCTGAACGGAAAAATCCAAATACTGTACCCTAAGGAGGAAATATTCAACCAAAGGCCTTTTTAAACAAACACATCTTCACCAGCCATCTAAAGGTGGAGCTCACTTGGCAAAGGCTTTCTACAGGGTGGGGAAAGGACAGAAAAGGCCCTAGCCAAGTAGGCCTCATAGTTGTGAGGGGTGCAGAGCTGGGGCAGGGTATCCCAAACTTGGGTCTCCAGCTGTTTTTGGACTACAGTTTCCATTATCCCTGACCACTGGTCCTGCTAGCTATAGATGATGGAAGCTGTAGTCCAAAAACAGCTGGAGACCCAAGTTTTGGAAACCCTGAGCTGGGGGATGATTGGAGCAGGTGGAAGAAGGCTGTCATTCAGTGAAACAGGTCCCAAGTGACAGAGGGCTTTGAAGACTAACAGCAGCACCTTGAAATGAGTGCAGAAACAACTCACCAGGCAATGCAGGTCACAGAAAACTGGTACAATAGACTCAGTGCCTAACACCTGTCAACATCCCACCCGCAGCATTTTTCACTAGTTGCAGTTCCCAAAGGGCAGCCCTATGGAAAGTGTATTGCAGGTCACTAGGGGATGAATGACTCTAGCAAGGTCTGACATTGTCAGGAAAGGTCACAGCAAACTGGCTAAAGCTTGGAAAAGGCACCCCTTACTACTAACACTACTGGCATGCCTAACAAGAGCGCCAGGCCATGGAGTATCCCCCAAGCTATGAACCTGATCTTTCAGAGGCAGCAGAACCCCTTTCGAGAGTGTAAACGCAAACCTATGGCAGATGGTTCTACTGCCAACAGCATTTCAGCTTTGTCTGGATTAAGTTTCAGCTTGCTCAGTCCCATCCAGTCCTTCCTAGCTACCAAGCAGCCATTTGGCTTTTGACTGACTCCCTCAGATCAAATGAAAATGAGAGATAAGAGCTGAATGGCATCAAGTCACATGCACTGAAGACCCTGCAGGTTCAGCCCTGACATGTTGTGCAATCCATGTGTGGGTTTTAACCTCCTTTCTAAGGAGAATTGCTTTCCATGGTGGAATTATGGAACACATGAAGTGATTTTATCTGAGAGGAAGCCTGTTGGGGGAGAGGAGAGAAGGAAAATAACCCCCCTTCTTCTAGACCGTCCAGCCTAAATGTGTGATATTGGCCTCCCTGAAGGGGCCAGAGGGCTTAGCCCTGGAATCTGCGGCCAGGGCTTAACTCTGGAACATGCGTAAAAATCGTAATAATGCCTCTGAGTGCCCAATGTTGTAGTGTGTTTCTTTCACCATTGAGTAAATAAGAGCAGTCATCTGGGATTAAGAGGGAAAACACTTCCAGGTGAGACCAAATTGACTTGCAACCTCCAGCACTTTAAAACTTTTTTTTTTAACCCCTCTGTCTGGAGAGTTATCTGTTCCTCATAATCTTTTTGCTAGTAAAAATATGCTGCTAAACATGGGCTATGGAGTCAGTGGCAAAACTGCATGGCATCTTGTGCTGTCCCCCATCAACTGCTTCTAACAGGTCTAAGCCCTTGCTGCTGCTGCTGCTGTTTTTTAAAGAGCAAAACATTTCTGGGTCTTCTGGAAGTTAAGAGCTTTCTTGATGCGAGTCCTGAACCGCAGCAGCTGCCTGATGGACATGGATAGGAGGCAGAGGGGATTGTGTAATTAGGCAGAGAAATAACAGAGGCAGAGAAGCGTATAATGTGCTCATATTCATCTCCAGGGCTTGTGTTTGCCGCTGGAACTTCCATCGCGTCCGGACAGCAAAGCTTGCAGGCCTTGTTCTGAGGCTGCCTTCTACATTCCAGCGTAGCCCTGTTGCTCGCATGCTTTGTCCACTAGCTCTGAGAGCAACCTGGATTTACAATGCAAATTACCCCACGGGTTATGCAAATCACGTTCTTCATAAAAGCCACATACATTGCCCTGGGGCAATCCGAGCCCATGCTTGGTTTTGCTCTGATCCCACAGGAAGTGCTGCACTGCCAGTAGGGGTCTGACACACAGAAAGCAATTCAACACAAGCGGCCCTTTATTATTATTAACAAACATTATGGCAGCTCCGAGGGGCCTCCGCTGAGATTGGCACTCAAGTGGCAGGGCACTGCATGCTACAAAGAAAGCCAAACACAATCCCTACCTCAAGGATCACGCCAGCAAAGGACAGAAAGGGGGAAGGGCAAGGGCAAGGGCTGAGCATAAACTGCGGCTCAGGGAGGGGACACACATGGGTCAGCGGACACAGGAGGTTGGGGATGGGATCCAGAAGCAAATGACAGTGGAAAAGGTGGAGAGAACACCAGCTTGCAGTGTTACTCCTCGGCTTAAGCAACCCGGGTGGAAAAGCTCAAGCTATATAAACTGTTTGACACTGGCGCGGCACAATCTCTCAGCAAATGCATGTTCCAAAACAAAAAGTTTATACAGTGCTAAGTGCTATAATTACTTTGAAATTCAGGAACTCTTACTCGCACGCAGACATCGGGTGCGCACATGCTCTGCCGCGCTCTCCAGAATAGAAGCACTATTTACGGAAATGTCCCAGACTCTGGGTGTTAGATAGGAGAGTGATCTGTGCAATCTCTCCGCTGGGTAGATGGTGCGTGGTGGGTTGTCCCTCCCCCCCCCCCCCGTGATCTTTAAAGTGCTGTGGCCTGACACACCAAAAGCACTGCAGTAAACAGCCCTGCTTTGTTATTATTATCAGACATTATGACAGCACACAGGGCGCCATCTGGGCTTGATACACTGCATGGGCCTCCAGTGAACTACTCTGAGGCTAAGCACAGAAAGGGCAGGAGCACAGTCAGTCAGTGCCAGATGCAGGAACGGAGATATATATCTCCATATATATATATATATATATATATATATATATATATATATATATCCCTGCATATATATATGCGCACATGCATGCCTTTTGGGGCCATAGCTTCAGCATTCCAGCATACTTTTATCCCTGCAGCACACTGCCCGCTTGCAATTACTGTATCAGTTACAAAACCATTATTAACTACGTTTGTATGTTATCGTACATCACATATTATTGTCATTTCATGCATTTTATTATATGTTATTGTACTAGCATCATGGTCACTAGCTTCCACTGGGTGGAAAGGTAGGATACAAATTTAGCAAGCAAATACTCAAATGCATGGCTTCAACCATAGCTCCTGTCCCTGAACAATACCCAGCAGCATCCTGCGAGTGCCGCCCTTTTGGTACCTATCGCAATCCTAATCTCAGACTCAAGACTATATATTTCCAACCCCTGGTCTGCTCATGATCATATAGTTCTGCAAGATTGATGTGTGTAATGCATGCTGAGTGCCCTAAGCATATCAGTCCATGGATTGGGATCTTAGTTAAACTATGGAACTCGCTCCCACAAGGAGGCAGTGATGGCTGCCAACTTAGATGGTTTTAAAAGAAAACTAGAACTGTGTATGCTGCCTTCAGCTCATTGGAGTAAAAGCTGGGACATAGATGCTGTCAACCAACCAACCAACCAACCAACCAACCACTCCAAGCGCCATCAGGTAAAGCAGAACAAACCCTGCTCTTTGTCCCCTGAACATCTAGGAGAAAGGCTGGGAACACAGGAGGTTGCTCTCCACCAGATCAGCCTGCCTGTCCAGCTAGGCCAGTATCATCTCCTCCACTCTGACAGGCAGGGTCTTAGGCTGAAGAAGTCTTTCCCCTCACCACCTGATGCCAAGTGCTGAACCCTGGGACCTTTTACATGCAAAACATGGGCTCTGCCAGTGAGCTATTTATTACTTGCAAGGAAATCTCCGTGCCCCAGTTTTGTTATATAGGAGCATTCAGAGTGTGATTCTCCCACTTGCATTCCGAAGTGGTACAGTCTACTGCTACATGACCATGTAGTGTGTAGACCAGGGGATGTCTCCTCCTTTATCTTTCCTTGCTTTCCCTTTTCCAGTGGTGGACTTTGGGGTCTCAAATTTTAGCAGTGCCCTGTGTGACGCCAAAATTCAGCACCCATCCCGCCTCGTGCCTCCCAATCTTCGTCATAGTTGTGGTGCTCCCAAGGCTCTGCGCCCAGTGCAAGCAAACCAGTCACACTCCCCTAAATCCGCCTCTGCCTTTTCACTTTCTTTGCTCTGCTCTTGGTGTTCTGTTTTGTCCTCTATTGGGCAGGGCAGAGAACCCTATTTGCCTTATTCTCAGTGTAGAACCCATCTGATTCAGCAGCACTAAGGAGTTCATGGAATAAATCCATTTTTTCCAGATTCTCCCAGGACAGCTATCCCTGGATGGAGGGTGGATGGGCTATGGACAGTCCATGCTGATGAGATGAACTCTGCACATGCCCAGGGGCCCTCTCTCCACATATTTCAGGGCTAAGGCCTAGCTTTGAAATTACATTGTGTGTTAGCTGAACCGCAGGTCACCTTTAGCTCTGCTCTAACACATGAGCATTTTGCTCCACAGCCAATACAGTTTTCTCCAGCCTGGGAAAGAAGCTGCTACTAGCAGAATAGCAAGAAAGGTGATCTGGGAGGGAAAGAGCACACTGTTCACATTATATCTGTCTCTTTGCCTTTGCTCTGATTCAAGGTCTTGCGCATCAGGTCTACCTATCCTTCCTGTCCTTTATGGCGTGCCCTGTGGTGGAGGCAGCTTGTTTGCAAATTGCTGTTGTAAGTAGCTGGGTGTTATCACTGCCAGCAACACCATAAAGTGGCTGTGACCCTCATTAGAGGGTCTTTAAAGACTGCCATAAAAAACTAGGCAAATGTGGGAGCCTGGGGTTAAACAGCTTTAATCCCCCCACAGTAAACACATTGAGGCTGATTTCCTGTCATTGCAGTTAAAGCTCGGAGCTCTCTGCTTGGGCTAATTGGACGCAGCAACCCCCTGGACACCACCTAGTACCATCAGGCTCGTGCCTCTAGTCCCGCCACCCAGACCAGGTTTCCCTTCCATCCTGCAGCATCTCAGCTGCTGTCGTGTAAAGCAGGGAGAAGAGCTTGCTACTTATTCTAGCACACATGCAAGGTGGCAAGAAATTTCTGTTTGGGGGTTGCTGGGATTCACATAAGCCGATCCTACGCATATTTCCTCGGGGGGGGGGGGAACCTCTCTGGTTTTGTTCAAGCTAGCACAGTCTTGGAAGACACCATCAAAGTGATTGCTTTCTACCGGTCCCTTTTCAGACGCTCAAGACTGGAGATCTCAACACCATCCGTCTCCTCTCAATCTCCTCTTTTCCACTATACCTTATGAGCTGCTCAAGTTCAGGTCTTTGACATCAGCAGCACTGCAGCCTGCAAGCAAACTTCACTCAGACTTTTCTAGCTCCATCCCCTTGGTGGTGGTGGTGGTGGTGGGGCAGTGGCACAGGAGTGTCTGCCCTGAACCAAGAGCCCCGTAAGATGCCTAAGTATTTCTGCCTCCATAGAGTCTGAATTTCTACAGCTGACCAGTTTCCATCTGTACCAGGTAGCAACACAACAGTCTGTGTTGAATTTGTGTCAGTCCAGGAAGTACAGTCAGGATATGAAAGACCAGCTGGACAGAATAAGAGGAACATGGAATTGCTGCAAAGGAACAGCTCCCAGGTGGAGGATCTGGACATGCACATGTTACACCTGATTCCAGCCACTTTCTGCACACCATGCATAGTCTTATACACCTTTACCACTGTCCCCTGTAAACTAAAAAGTCCCACGTGTCCTCATAGGGGAGTTAGTTCCTCCAGTTTGGATATGTAAGGGCATCTCAATCAATCAGTCAATTTATTGTGCATAGCCAAAGGCCTTTACAATGTACTGCAGAGGGCAAGACAAGGTTTTCCTCTGAAATTGCATGACATACTCTATAAAAAAATTACAGCTTAAAAAGTTTACAGTATGAAATTTTAAAATTAGAGAGCATTAACATATTCAGAAAGGAGCTTCTTAGCTGACAGAGCAAATTTGGCTTCCAGGTGTGTAATCTGTAGATCTTTATCAGCTATATCAGCTAGGTGCTTGACTGTCACCTCCTGGGGGGAATCGGCCTGAGAGGCAGTCAAGAACAAGTGATAATTTTTTCCCCTCTGGGCATTGAATATAAGGGGCAAAGGAGCAGGTAATGTAGGACATCCTCAACCTTTCTGCATCCATAAATGCACCCGTATGGGGAATTCCCAGGTATCTCCCCTCTAAATATGCTGAGGGCATCTGTTGGAACCTTAGTTCAACAAACACCCTACGCACCTGTGGGAAAGTCTGTGTCTCAGGGTAATGTTGCCTTAAGTGGTTGATCTTGATCTGGGGGTACCAAATAGAATACTGGGCAGCCATAATGGATGCTCTATCTTGGTTGGTTGGCGTCCTGATCAAAGATCCAATTTCTTAAGTCATGGGGACTGAGGGAAGGGCATCTCAGAAAGGATCCTTTCCTGGAGGTGTGGCTGTTTAAACTGAGAGTGGGCCAAAGCCCTGCCATTTTTTTTTTACTGTTCCCTTAGCCACTGTTTTGAGAAGGCTGGGTGGGGACGGGGACATGATTTAGCTAAAATTGTCGGAGTCAGGTGAGGCTTTCAGATTTCACAGAAGATGCCTTTGCACAATCTCTGTCTCCTTTAGTGACCTGATGTCCACACTCATCTTATGACGGCATGCATGGTGTGGGTTGCCAAATTAAAGGGAAGCAGTAGCCTTGTTTTTCTCCCTGAGAATCCTATGCATTTTGAATATCTGAAGTCATTGGCTCATGGACTTCTTGGGAATCAAAGAGGGGCCTTTCTAGCAGCATAGCTAGCCGCTTGGTCGTGATGCACGCCATGTAGCCTCCAAGGAGTCTGTCCACCGCTTCCCCCTTAGCTGTAGGATGGCTGAGGTGGAGACGGTGGGCTGATGCAAGCCTCAAACTATCTTGGGCAGTGCGGAGCCTGCAGGCACCGAAGCCACCACGTCACTCCCAGGAGAGATGTGTGGCTTGGGTGCACTGCATGACCCATGGTAAGTGCCACCCCCTAGTGTACCCCCCCCAACCCCTAGCTACGCATCTGGGTCTTTCAGCCTCCTAGCAGAGGATGGTTGCCACAGGAGAAAAGTGCTGCGTGAATGCACCCTAGAGACATCCAGCTCCTTCATTCTTTCCTTCCTTGGTAAATTCTTTATCATTATACTCATTCTTTGTGGTGAAGTCTCAAGTAATCAAAACGTTCAAAATCTGAACAGAGTACTGCAGCTGTGGTCTAACCAGTGCTGAGCAGAACGGAACAATCTTATAGGAGGATTATATCCGTGGGGCCAGACGCAATAATAATAATAATAAAAACAGCCTCAGAGTGGAGAGCACAAGGAATTATAGCAAGGATCTAATGGGATCAAGCTAGGGTTCAAGAAGTTTTAGTCCTGGCTAGTGCCTGTGATGTTTGTACAAAGGGGAAATGGGCACATCTTTTTTGCACGTCTGGATATTTCAACTTGAGTTAGTCTCTCTCTGTGTAATGTTCACCTTGAATCATCACCACACTAGTTGTAATTGCATTTATATCCCACTTTTCCTCCAAGGAGCTCAAGATAGCATGCAAGTTTCTCCTCCTCTCCATTTCTGTATGTTGTAGGTTTCACAGCGGCTCCATTCATACTTGCGGGGCTGTGTTCCCAGACTAGCTCTGTCAGTTATGTTGTGGGGTGCCTCAGGCCACTATTTTGACTCCAATGCTATTTAACATATATAAGAAGCTGTTGGGATCAGTCATTAGGAGATCTGGGGTGTAATGTCACCTATGACACTCAGCTCTATTTCTCAGAGTCAGTAGAGGTTGTGCATGACATGAGCTGTTTTCTGGGTATAGCGGTGAGATGGATGTGGTGAAGGGAAGCTGAATCCTGGTAAGGCTAAATGCTTGTGGCTGGGTGGTTCATAGATCTGGAATTTGGGAAGACTGTTCAGGATGCGGTTACGCTCCCTCTGAAAGCGGGTGTCTGGGGGTGCTTCTGAAACTATCACTGTCACTAGAGGAGCAAGTAATCTCGGTAGCTGCAAGGGCCTATTACCAGCTTCAGTTGGTGTCAAAACTCTGCTCTTACCTGGACAGGAATAGCCTAGCTGCTGTGGTTTGTGCACTGGGAACTTCCCATGTGGGTTACTATCACATGCTGTACATGGAATTGCCCTTAAGACTGGTTCTGAAACTGCAGCTAGTGCAGAATGCAGCAGCAACGGTCCTGTGTGTTGTACCTGGCTGTACTTGCATGTTACACTGTGGTGGCTGCCTGTCAGCTCCTGAGCCAATATTCAGAGGAGGCCCTGTTAGCGGTACTGCATTTTACAATATGTTGCTTGGCGACGACACAGAAACAGGCCTTCCTGTGGTGGTGCCCACTCTCTGGAACACTCTCCTCACCCCCACTTTACAGCAGGCACCCACAGAGAACACACTTGTTTACTCAGGCTTTCCCAGACTAGGTTATTGGCCCATTTTAGATATTGGCTTGTATCCAACGCCGGTCCTACTCAGAGTAGACGTGCTGAAGTTATCATACATGAGAAATTTAATGTCATTAATTTCAGTAGGTCTACTTGGATCAGACAAGCATAGAAGGCGATTCATTGTGCATCTCCCTGATGCTGTTTATTGTTTGCTGTTGATTTTATGTATATTTCAATACTTGTTTGATTTGATATGCTTTTAACATGTTAATGCTGGAATTTTATTTTGTAAACCATTTCAGGATACTTGGATAGGAAGTGGTCTGCCATCGAGCTTAATAAGCAAATATATATATGAAAGTTGCAGGAGCCCCACCCCCCACCGCTTTAAGTCTCTGAACTGGCTTCTGTTTCATCCTTGATATACAAAGTGGGCATACTTTCAAACTACAGTGGTACCTTGGGTTAAGAACTTAATTCGTTCCGGAGGTCTGTTCTTAACCAGAAACTGTTCTTAACCTGAGGTACCACTTAAGCTAATGGGGCCTCACGCTGCTGCCACACGATTTCTGTTCTCATCCTGAAGCAAAGTTCTTAACCCAAGGTACTATTTCTGGGTTAGCGGAGTCTGTAACCTGAAGCATATGTAACCCGAAGCGTATGTACCACTGAGGTACCACTGTATGCGTATGTACCACTGAGGTACCACTGTAGTTAACTGGTACAAATGTCCATATGGCATTTCCCCTATTCTACGATAGTTCAGTTGTTAGAGCAAGAAACTCTCAACCTCAGGGTTGTGAGTTCCAACCCCACGTTGGGCAAAAAGATTCATGTACTGCAGGGGTTGGACAAGATGGTCCTTGTGGTCCCTTCCAACTCTATGGTTCTATGATTTGAGATGGCAGAGAAGGCTGTGGAGAGTGGATGTGTTTCCATGCTCCATTTCAAGTTTCAACTGCAACATTACGAGGATGTTATGTGGGATGGCTGCAGGAGCAAACATGGACCACTTAGATATTTGTAGAAAATGGAGAGGTATATACACGCTTTTCAATAAATAAAATAAACAAGAATTACATGACTGGGGGTTGGCTCGTATTCTCTAACAACAGAAGAAGAACTGAATATCAGACCAACTGCTTGCTGGTGAGACATCGTAAGACAGGGCTGCCTAAGGGAAACCTGCAAGTGGGACATGAGCACAAGAGCCTTCTCCCTACTTGCTCTTTCCAGCAACTGGGATTCAGAGACATGCAGTCTTTGACAGTGGAGATAGAACATAGCTATCCTGGCTAGTAGCCATTGACAAACTTATGCTCCATGGATTTGTCTAATTCTCTTTTAAAGCCATCCACGTTGGTGGTCGTCACTATGTCTTGTGGCGGCAAATCCTATAGCTTAATGCACCCAAGAAGAGGCCATCACTTTTGTTGGGATACTACAAGAAGAGTTGGAGAAGTGAGCACCACACAGACATAGGGACCCACCTCTAAGTTCTTCACTGTCAAGTCCTGTCCACTTTTCAAAGCTTGACCTTGGCAAGCATTTTTCATGGTCCAAATTCATCTTAACAATCCAGTAGGTCCTTCACAGGACCTATTTTCTAAAACCTGTTCGGTGAAGTCCTGGGAAACTGGGCCCTTCCAGGCATTCACAAAGGCCACGCAAAGCTTGCAGGAGGCCTCCCTCCTGAGTGTTTAACAGGCATGGAATTTGTTTGATTCGGACAGCTCAGTGTAAACAACCAGGGAGGGGGACAGTGGGGGGGATGGGTAGGGAAAGCACACTCCTTTAACATCTCTCTCCCTGATCTGTATTTATCTACACCCCATTGGGATGAACACAAGGGGACAGAGTGTGTGAGGGAATGCAGGGCCTAGTGGATAATCCCGGGGTTCAGCTGGCTTTCCTTCTACAGCAAAAAATAAATAAATCAATGGACCTCCCAAATATCTATGTGGGGCGGGGAAGATAGATAAGATAAAAGGCTTATAGTGAGTCAGACCATTGGTCCACCAACTCTGTACTGTCTTATCTCTCTGAGGTTTCAGGCAGGAATCCTTCACAACTTTACCAAGGTTGGATCGGGGGGCCTTTTGCACACAAGGCATCAGCTCCGCCACTGAATCAGTCATTCCCAGCAAAGTTGAGCCAGTTTAGGAAGCTAGCAGGCCACTCCCAAATGGGAACAGAAGCCTTCCTAGGTATCTGGGATGAGCCACATACATGTTAGATGTATGTGGGATATTTTTTTTAAAGCAGCCTCAAGAGATGGAGGAGTACAGGGGAAAGCTACTTATAGAATCATAGAACTAAAGAGCTGGAAGGGACTCTGGGGGTCGTATAGTCTAACCCCTGCAATGCAGGAATCCCAACTAAAGCATCTGTGTCAGGTGGCCGTTCAACCTCCGCTTAACCTGATTCTGCTCCGAATGCTGTCTCTGGATCTCTTTCCCCCACCCCTCCCTCCATGAGTTACTGGAAACAGTTTTAGGAATATAGAAAGCCGCCTCTCACAAAGTCAGTGGTCCAACTAGCTCAGCAATGTCCACACTGACTGGCAGTGGCTCTCTAGGGTTTCAGACCCGGCGCATTCCCAGCCCTACCTGGAGATGTCAGGGATTAAACCTGGGACATGCTGTGCATGCAGAAGGTCCCAGGTTTAATCTGCCACTGAGATGCAGCCATTCCCCAGACAATGAACACCCTTCAGAATGTAAGAAAAAAAGCCCTGCTGGATCAAGTCAAATGCCTGCTTCACCCAGCATCCTGTTCTCACAGCAGCCAACCAGATGCCCATGAGAAGTCTGCAAGCAGGACTTGAGCGCCACGGCACTCGCCCCACTTGTGATCCCAGCAGCTGGTATTCAGAGGCAACCTGCCACCAACAGTGGAGGTGGAACAAAGACATCGTGGCCAGTTGCCATTGATAGCTTTTATTCTCCATGAATTTGTCTACTCCTCTTTTTAAGTCAAGTTGGTGGCCACCACTACTTCTTATGGGAGCAAGATTACGTGCAGCTGTTAAGCAGCCTTCCCTTTCATCCCCGCTCTCAAAATGGCAAGTTTCTGAAGCTGCTTTTCAATTAATACTGTATATAATTTGCCCCTCTTGCTCTCCCCTTTGCATTATAGTCTGGTGTGAGTCCCTTCATCAGCCCATTCTTTGCAATGCAGCAAATTGGTCCATCATGGCTCCCCCAAAAGTATAAAGCAGGACAGTATGCACTAAGAAGAAAGAGTTAGTGAGCCAGATCCCCACATCATGGGTGTGTTTTAAAACCCAGATTTTTCCTTTTTTTCTGAGGATAAAGATGTGGTTTCTCTTAACACTCCTTTCCTCCACTGTTCCAAATGTGGGTATCAGTTACAGTATTATTAAATCTTCCTGATTTAATGTGAGGGAGGTGTTGCTCTTTAGTTCAGCACTTACTACAATAAACATGTTTTCTTTTCTTTTAAAAATTCAGCTTAACAGAGCGAGGCTTCTGCTCTGACTTTTTTCCAGCACTCGCTTGATGGGACAGTAGCACTCAGTCCCAGAGAGACTCTGCTACTGTTTTCCTGTTGGCAAAGGTTGGGAAACAGTCAGAAAGTGGTAAGAAGCAGGTTCCCCTCTGTTCGTCCAAAGTTTCCCATCTGCTGATCCTTGTTGAACATAAGTGTTTAACGAGCACTTTGTTCCTGTTGCCAAGCAGCAGATTGAAATACGATGTTATTTTCATGCACCATGATGTCATCATGGTGCAATACTGGCGTTGCAAACTCTTGTGATATTAGCACACGTCTAGAGTAATTTAATGTTTCTGTCTTTCCTGGTTAGACAAGCTGAGCACAAATCAAAGGAGCAGAAGCTCAAAGCCAAAAGCATCAGCACCCTAGTCATTAATTCCCAGTTCTGAATGTGAAAGGTTTTCAACCACAGTTCCCCAAAAGGTTGGGATTGTTCCTGCCATGTACATTTTCTGGGGCTGGAACTCTTTTCTGTCCCACAGATGCTGCTGGGCTGCAAAGAGACCTGGGTGCAGTCCAGCTGCAGGACAACAAATACCATTCTCGGTTGCTTCTCCCCCGCTCCTTTTTAAAATGAAAAATAAAATCATTGCTTCACTTTCTTTCGGGCCACGCAGAGAGCAGCAGATGTGGCCATCATCGCCCTAAGCCAGCACTCTGACCTCAGCAGAGCAAAGGGCAGGCAGCTGCTGTGACAAGTGGATGGGATGGGGGTGGAGGGGGGGGATAGTGGGAGGCACTTCAAAGCCCTAAGTTGTTGGCGATCTTCAGAGGCGAGTAGGGCTAAGAGGAGGACAGGCTGCTCAGGGAGGGTCTGGCTCAGCATCGTCTTCTGGGGTTTGTGCTCTCAAGCTGAGGCATAAGGGGAAAGGGTTTAGAAAGAGCCTGGCCTGTACTCTGCCCTTATCCCTGCCAGCCAGCATCCATTCAGAGGAACCCAGATCCCTTTGCAACACAACAGCAGCAGCCTCCATGTGCTCAAGAGCTTCCCAATGCACCTTTGTCCACCAGGGATCCCTGAGAGAGGTCCCTCCTTTCCACAAAAATCTTATGGCAAAAGGCAGCCCATACATCAAGCCATGTGAACAGAGAATGAAACGCCACAGAATAAGAGCCTGGGGGGTGGGGGTGGGGGGAGAGGGAGACAAAGTCAGTCCTGACCAGGTCAAACCACAATGCCTTTGGAACTGAAACTACACTAGGCTACACCCCTCGGCAAGAGATAATCCAAGGAGCTTTGTTAAACATTAATCAAGACCTGCACATCTAAGCACAACTCCGTTCATTGAATCTAATGGGTGCACTGGCAGCTCTCAGTCTCTTAGCTCTGGAGCAGGCTTTTAGAAAACAGTAGGCCTGCTCTGGAAGGGTTGGTTTGATGATCACAGCTGGACTGAGGCTCTGCATTTAAAAGGATGTCATGGGGAAGGAGGGGACACTGTTTATCAGGCCAGGAAAGAAAATAATAGGTTTAAACAGCAGGAATGTAGATTTAGCGAGGGGAGACCTCGCTAAATAAGGCAGGTTTAACTGCAAAAAAAGCTACCTAAATGGCGGTTGTGGGATGTCTTTTCTCAGGTCTCGAGAAAATGCTGGACTCGCACTGACATTGGCATTTTACTTAAGAAACAGAGCCAAGCGAGATGACCACTGTAATTGGGCTTGACATCATTAAAGACATCACATGGAGGCTTTCAACTACACCATCCTGAGGCATCAGTTTTCAGAATTAAAATAAAATAGATGCAGCCTGTGTCCTGGTCTCTTGAATGAATGTGTGGCTCTGGATCAAATGACTTACAGGGATAGTTCCCAACTTTTCACAATTGATCCTAAAGTCACCTTTTAGTCGAAAGTCACATTTTACCAATGCTGTCATTGTGTGATGGAAAGTTGATTTTTACATGCACATATGTACATCATAGTCAGAAGAGCTGGTGCATTCAAATTACAGAAGCAGGAAAAGATGCTTGAAGACTACAATCCTTTGGGAACACTTAAGTGGGAGCAAGTAAGGCCTGCTTTGGAGTAAATGTTCACTGGATCAAGTGGTGCATGCCACTTGTGAAAATGACTTCAGAGTACTAGGTGGCAAATTTGGCTCTCTGGTTCCAAGAGCAGTGCTACTCGTACCTTGAATATGCTGGAGACTTCCACCTGACTCCTACAAAATGCCATCCTGGTTGACACCAGCGGAAGGAAATTTAAACCAGCGGCAAATCTAGCACTTTGCCAGCTATCCGAGCAATGGCAATTTGGCTAGGCATTTCAGCTTATTGAATTCGTGGGCAAAGCTGCTTTGCACCAGGTGTGATTACAGCCCAACTGGCATGAGCTGAAGGTGACAAGCCTTTCTTTTAGGTAAGCAATGACCCCCTATTCATTACAGAAAGAACACTCCCTGGCACCAGGGGGTGGTTTAGCCTGCCTGCGGATGTAGCCATGCACTTCTGGATTACAGCAGCTGCTGGGTATGAATGTTATCTGTGCCCCTGGAGACAGCATTGCATCCTGTGATTTGCAAACTGCACAGTTCGCAGAGGGGCACCCGCAGCCAAGCCGTTGTGTTCAAACAGATAATTGGGGCCTTTACACGAAGGCTCCCAGTGCAACCGCCAACTCAGGAGAGGAAATTAAGGGAGCACAGCTATTTGGTGGGGAAAGCCAAAACACAAGCCAGCATCTTTTCCATTGCAATTGCCGGCTCAGTCACCCTGTGGCTGGCTCCGTCTCTGCCTAGAGGAGGATCAGAGAGTCTTCCTTCTCTTTCGGGAAGCTGCCAGCAGCTCTTGTCTCTCTCCCATCCTGGATCCAAGTGGCTCTCAGCAGGCGAGCCCCTCCTCCTTCCCCCTATCCAATTATAACCAGCTTTCTAATCATTTGTTTGGAGCTGAAGCCAGGCGCCTGTGGCTGAGCTCAGGGGTGGGAGAGAAAGGGGGGCGCGCGAGGAGGGGAGTGGGGGGGTGCTTTCCCCCATCTCTTCTTTTTCCTGGATTGCTGCTGCCCACAGAGTGGCTGAGTTTTCTCTTGCCTGTTCCTGCATGGCCTATGCCTGCCCCTGGATGGGTACTGCCACTCTGGCTGGGGAGGAGCAAAGGGTCTGCTCTTTGGGAATGGGAGACGAAGGCTGCTTGTGGCTCTGGAGTCTTTCCTTGGACCAGCCAGCTCTGGCTACTGCTCACTACCCTTAGGGCCTCACCCCAGTGGGACATGTGGGCTCCCAGCCCAGCTGCTACCATCCTTACTAATTTTTCACTCTGTGATGGAGAGCCTGCTCTAAGCATTGCTGCTGGCCTCTCACCCTGGCTTTACAGCCAGCTAATGGGCCATAGTCAGAAGCAGTGGGTGATTTTAAGGTAAAGGTAAAGGTACCCCTGCCCGTACGGGCCAGTCTTGACAGACTCTGGGGTTGTGCGCCCATCTCACTCAAGAGGCCAGGGGCCAGCGCTGTCCGGAGACACTTCCGGGTCACGTGGCCAGCGTGACATCGCTGCTCTGGCCAGAGCCAGAGCCAGAGCCGCACACGGAAACGCCGTTTACCTTCCCGCTGGTAAGCGGTCCCTATTTATCTACTTGCACCTGGAGGTGCTTTCGAACTGCTAGGTTGGCAGGCGCTGGGACCAAGCAGCGGGAGCGCACCCCGCCACAGGGATTCGAACCGCCGACCTTTCGATCGGCAAGCCCTAGGCGCTGAGGCTTTAACCCACAGCGCCACCTGCGTCCCTGTGGGTGATTTTAGACTCCTTTAAATGAAAAAAATTGCCTCCAATTTAATAAACACCCATGCTGGTGGGGGGTGGCATAAAGTAGGAGCGGAAGTCCATATTCCCCAAACTGTTTGTCCATGTGACTGTTAGGGCTTGTTATTCCCCTTCCTGAGCTGCATAGCCCATCATGGAGGATATAGTCGCTGTAAAAAGCAGACTTAAAAAGAACATCATGACTTTGCTGAATGTAGGGTTGCCAGCTTTTTTATTGGCCTCTGCTCCTTGCCCTGCAACAGCAGCTTGCCCTGCAAACAATAGCAGGAGGTCATGCTTAGCTCTTCACATTTCTGCAGATCAAACTGCTGCTAGAGTACAGGAGCTGTCTAGGCAAATTATGCATCTGATCAGTTGGCAACCTTAACTGCAAGAAATCTTTTGGGGATGGAAACCAGTCTTCTATATATTGTTAGTTGTAATGGATCCATAAAGAAGTAAAGCAAACTTTCCAGGTGGGGCAAGACTCTTCAAAAGGGTGTGAGACACCATTGGCTTTAGTATGTGTGAACGAAGACTTGCTGTGCCTAATAATGTGGGTGGGTGGAACAAGCTCATAATGTGACTGATACTGCTGTGAGCTACTGTATGAATGCCATGGGAAAGAGTGTGCAGATCCCCTTCCCTGCAGTTCCTGAACTGCCACTTGACTTGCCAACCCCTGGCATATAAGGTTGCCAATTTTTTTGACTGGTCCCTGATCTTGTGACATTAACGGCTGCTTGATCTGCAGACATTAGCAGATTATCATCTTCAGCTTTGTCTGCTAGTTTTTGGCAACCCCACCAGCATACTCCCTTTTGGTATAGTGCCAACAGAGTCCCTCCTAATGCCATTTCCTCAGCTCTGCAATGGGTTCTCCCTCAGCTTAGGCATCCCATCTGTCGACAGCACACTGCGTTGCCGAGAACCTCTGCCTCCAGGCCACCCAGCGAGGGTCTAGCAAAGCAAAGGGCCTAGCTCTAGATGCTGCAGGCTCAGGGCTTGGATGTGGTCTCTTCCTCTCTCCTCCCCTGCAAGAGGGGCCAGGGCTGGGGCATTGCTCCTGATTTATAGTACATAACTGCAGTCAAACAAAAAGCCCTTCATGGCAGCGCGGCAAGCTTGCTGCCTCCCTGGTTTCAGCACATACCAGCGTCACCACATCCCTCTGACCACAACCCCCTTCCCGTGCACCCCCCTGCCGTGTCCCACAGCTCAGCACAACAGGGAATTGTGCACTGAGACCCTCCATCTACTCTCCGCTCTCCCCAGATGCAAACAGCTAACCCCACCTCGCAAACAAAATACTCACTGCCGCTACACAAGCTCCATATCCCATCCAAACATCAGCCCTCAAATACCAAACACTCTCCTCTGACTATCCAAACACTTTCTAGGTTGTCAGACCTGCTACTTCCCAAGATGCAGCCAATCCTGCACTATAGCCTCACATTTCCTCCTTGAAATACAAACACAAATCTCATATCCCGATCTATCATTCCCTCTCCCCCCCCCCGCCCACCTAAATAACGTTATGGTCCAGCACAAATTCTATGCACCTCTGTCCCCAAACATCTCATAAGTACCTCTGCTCACACACATATTCTTTTCAGTGAGAACTCTCTCACTGCCAGAAAAAACAAACAAATATAAACAAATAAATGTTTTCAGATCTGAAAATGCAGAGCCAGGGGGATCATAACTTTATTGGGACTAAGGCTGCAGTTCTATTCCCACTTGTCCTGGTAACTCAATGGAACTTTCTTCTGAGTAGACAAGTACAGAGTTGCCATAAATAATGTTGACAATACAAGTAAACTTTAAAATAACACATAATCCTTTGTTTAGAAGGATTTCAAGGAAAAGAAAAAGCTACAAATGAATTTTCATGTGAAAGGGTTGCGCTTGGCTCTGCAGTCCAAGGTGAGATACCTTGTGGGTTCCATAGACCTTAAGTGTCCTGAAATCCAGTATGTGATCAATATTTTATTTCCAAAATGAAAGTTGCTAGGGCTGAAACCTACCTTGACACCGCTCCTTTGACCTTGGATGTATGGAGGGCAAAGTACTCTGCATAGGCTCAAAGACACTCCTCATAACTACTTCACAGGCTCAAGGACTGATAGGTTCTTCCTTTTCTCTACAAGTTAAGGGTACACCCAATCAGAAATGAGCCCACAAACTGCTTTAGTTACCCTGTTGTTTTACTGGGAAAAGTCCAGGGCAAGTGTGACCACATACTCTTTGACAATAGCTTGTGAAACCATCAGGCATGCTATTTTTCTGCATAGGTTGTTTGGACTGGACACACAGTCCTACCTGCAAGCCAAATTCTAGAACGTGATGCTAGGTGGTTGCTGTTTGGCTCTGTAGCATCCCACAGGGTTCTATCTCGTCTCCCATGTTTTACAACATCTACATGACAATGCTGAATGAGGTCATCTGGAAATTTGGAATCAGGTACCACGGAGTACGTAGCAGATACCTATTTCTCCTTTACATCTGATTTAAGTGAGGCAGTGGAAGTGCTAAATCAGCATCAAGCATCAGTAATGGGACTGGATGTGGCCTAATAAACTGGCAGAGAGAGCATTATGGGTCATTGTCTCAGAGAAGATGCATTCTAGACAGTGTTTGACACATGAGTGTTTGATCAGTGTTTGACAAATCCAGCTGTGTCACTGGAAGCTCATGTGCCTTTCATGGGATGGAATGCCTTCCACCATCTAAAGCTGGTACAGTCCATCCCAGATAGAGAAAACTTAGCCAAGTTAAGCCATGTGCTACAAACCTCCAGATCAGACTACTGTAATGTGTTGCAAATGCATTCTTTCCCCCCTAGCTAGAGTTCAAGGTGTAATAATACATAGTTCTCCATCTTCTTAATTTGTATCTGCAACAACCCTGTGAGGTAGGTTAGGTTGAGATCCTGCAACTGGCCTAAGGTCACCCAGTGAACTTCATGACTAGTTGGGGATTTGAACCTTGTCTCCCAGGTCCTACTGTGACACCAGGGGTGCCAACCTGAATAAAATATTGGGGGCGGGGAAGCAAGCCCTGCTCCACGTAAGTGTTCACATGCCACGCTGCATACACACCATTTGAAAGGCAATGCCCATAAACTGGGGGGGCAGCCCCCCAAATATTTTATTGGGGGATGCGAAGGGACCTCGACTGCTAGGAGTTGGCTCCTATGTGTGACTCTCTTAATTACTACTCCTTTTAAGCCTCTTGAAGACGGTATGTTTATTTCTCTCTTTCCCCCGCAAATGCTGCTGTTGTACCTGCTGTTTTCACTTCCGACATCGTTTCTTTCTCGGCTTTATTGATTTCATTTGCGATTGCTGCCTGTGGGCCGCCGCTCTGGAAATGCTTGCATTGACTGGAGGCCGACGGGGAGGAAATAAATCTGCAAAATAAATACCTCAGTCAACGAACCATGCCGGCGCGCCTGCCTGCCTGCTCGCTCGCACATCCCGCCCACGCCTCCTCCTTCCCCCTCCAGGCGCCCGGTCCCCGCGCGAAGGACGAGCCCTTGCTTCCCCTCCGTCCCCTCCTCGAAGGCCTCGGCCGGCAGCCGCGCGGGATTCCCCGCGCTAGGGACGCGCTTGGGCCGCGCAGGCGGGAGGCGGGCGGGCTGGCAGCGTCTGGCCGAGGCCTAGCTGAGGATGCTGAAACGCTTGTGTCACTAACCGCGAGAGACACGGCGTCTCCAGCACCGGAGGAGTCGCAGCCAGGCGCCTTGTCGTGCGGGATGGGGGTCGCTCGGAGGGGACTGGCTTCGCCTGCCACCCATATGGGGAGGAGGAGGAAGGCCCAGTGCGGGAAAAGGGGGGCGCCAAAGCGGAGAGATTTGGCGTGGGGGCTCTTGATGAAACCCAGACCGACGGTTCTGAAGGACAAAGTTGGGGGTGTTGCGGATAGGTGGGTAAGGCAGAGAGAAGCTCCATTCCGCGTTTTCTTTGCGCCAAATCGGGGCCCTTGCCCACCTCCACTCTGCTAGGGCTCCTCCGTGTGCATCGCACAGCGGGATCCTGTGCTCAGTGAGGCTTTTCTTTCTAGGAAGGGTGCTTAGGGTTGCAGCCTCTGCAATGATTGCTCTTCTTGAGGGCAGAAGTGGGAGGGCATTAGGACTTCCACTCGCTCAGCATTTCCCTCCCGCTCCAATCCCCAGAAAACAGCTGCAGGCAGAAGTTCAACACATGGTGCAACTCCAGCCTGGGACAACTACACATGACCAATTCCCCCCTGCTTTAGTTTTCGGATGGGGGTGGGTCAGGGAAACAGCCTGAAGGCTGAGTGAGAGGTATGTGACACTTCATGCTTGCAGGGTGAATTGTCACCCCAAAGTAATACAGGGTTCTGGATCTCATCCTCCTCAAATTAAGCAGTGTTTTTTCTGTGGCAAAGACATTCCAACTCCAAGGGTGTAACTGCAGCTAGGGATTCCTGCAGGCTTCACCTGCAACCACTTTCTGGTACCTTTCCTGTGAAGCTATTCCGAAAGGGGTGCCTTTGAACATGTGATGAGTGCTTTCCTACCACCACTGCTTAAACACAGCCAGCCAGTCCCACATCTGAGATGAAACACTCTCAAGGATGACTTTCTCAGCCTTACCAAGTTACGCCTGTATTGGCTGCCTGCCCATGGTGTTCTGGTTGGGTGCTGGCATAAGAGAGCACAGGGTTTAGCTTTGCATGCCAAAGAGAGCTTGGCAGTGGTGTGTTAAAAGCGCCAGTGTATGGTGGCAGTTACAGACCTGGCTTAACCACATTAGAATTCTCTTTAAACAAAAAACAAAAGAAACCCCATAGAATTGTTAAAGTAATGAATTTAACTGGATTTTTTCTTTTTAAAAAATCAGTACAGAATAAGGATGTGGTCATTATTCCACTTTAACTAAAACATAATTATAAGAACATGACCATGTACATATATGAGTATCATAAGTTAGATGTGGCTTTATGCTGGTGTTTCTGTATGTATGTGTATATCTGTATATAAATGCTCCTGTGTATCATCATGAAAAGGAATAGTGTTTTGTGTGCAGTTGCGTGTGTGTGTGTGTACATCTCTGTTCAAGTGTACACATACGGGGGAGGTAAGCACAGCACCCTCTGTGGGGGTGTATAGATGTGTGGTGGTGGCCTAAGTTAGCTTGTATTTGATGGAACAGCAGAGGTGTGTGTGTGTGTGTGTGTGTGTGTGTGTGTTTTATTCAGATCAGTATGCAAGGGGAAGGCAGCCTGGAACAGAGTACTGTGGGGGGGGGGGGAGGGGGCTAACCACTCAGCCCTGCCCCTGTACAGTAGGGCCTGCCCCCAGCTATGAAAGCCCCCGTGTCTGGCTGCCAAAGTAGCGAGCCTGCCTGGTGCCAACAATATTTCTCTTGGCCAGTGGCCGGGCTTCAGGGAACACAGAGCCCTTGTAGTAGACTCACTCCGGCTGCCTGTGTCCCTGAATCCCACCGGGGTTGCACCTGTAGGTGGAACAGCGGCACTAGAGGGCTCTTTCCTTCTGGAAGTTTCTCTTGGCGTCTTCTGAAACCCATTGTTTTTAGGCACAGGCTCTCTTTTTTGGTACCCAAGTCAGCCTCCTCATCCCCCATCACCTCATGCCTTTTCATGCAGCATGACACAGGGCAGCCACAGTCCTCTGCATCCCAGAGAAGAGACAGCTAGCTCTCAAAGTAGGGCTCAAACCCCCTGTTGGAGTCGCCAGCACTTTTTCCTGGCAGAACTCCTGCCTCTAGGCCCAGGGGGGACCACCTTGGTGTGCCCTCCAGGTGATTTGGAGTACAACTCCCACCATCCTTAGCTATTGACCATACTGGCTGGGGCTGATGGAGGTGCAGTCCACAACAGAAGAGGAAAGGGTGCAGGGAGGGAGGAGGAAATGGCTATCCCTGCTCTAGCTGTATTTGGAAGTTGTTTGCTCCTGTATTGAATGATGGGGGTGGAGAGGAGGAATGTATTTATTAATTTATTACATTTGTATACTACCCTTTATTCACAGATCTCAGGGCAGTTCGCAACATAAAAATACAATAAAAGCACAAAATCCTTTACAAAAACAAGAACAAAGCACACACACAAACCAGTGACCCACTTCCCCTCCAACAAACACATTTAAAAGGGGCATAAGATGCTAATCAATCAAAGGCCTTGTTGAAGAGGAATGTTTTCACCCAGCACCCAGAGATAAATCATGAAGGCACCAGGCGAACCTCTCTGGGGAGAGCATTCTACAAATGGGGAGCCACTACAGAAAAGGCCTGTTCTTGTGTTGCCGTCCTCTGGACCTCTTGTGAAGGGGTCACATGAAAAAGGCTCTCAGGTGACAATCTCAGGGTCCGGGTAGGTTCATATGGAGAGGCAGTCCTTGCGGTATTGCTGTCCTGAGCCAAATGGGGCCATGCTGAGTAGCCCCTGCTGTGCATGCCTTCCCAAAGTCTGCATGTCTGATGTAAATGGAGGAGGCTCTTGTGCATATAATTGTATGCAAGAAGGCTTCATATTCCAGGGAGGATTTTGAGTGTGCACCTATACATGTGAAGGGTCCCTGCTTTAGTAGACATTCTTCTTTGGTGATCACTCATAGCCAAGTAAGATTGTCTTCCATGAATATGGTCTTAGCAGTGTGTCCATAAAGGACTGTGGAGGCCAGTTCTGGATCCGCACATCCTTCCACAGTGGGGAGACATTAGCACAGTACACACAGGTGTTGGAGACAGGACCACTTGGTGTGGCCGCACTCCTTGCTCCTGTGTTGTTCAGAATGAGAACGCCCCAGTAGGGCTTTTATAGCAGCTGCATGACAAGCTGAAACCCAGCAGGTGATGCTTTGCATCTCCCAACTGAATTTCTGTTTACAAAAGAGTCCTACTAGGAAATAAACAAAAAACAGTTGGCAACCATATATGCCGTTCTTCTGGGAACCCAAAATGTTTCTCCACATCCTGTCCTTGAACATTTCCATACTTTCTGTCACTTTGTTCCTTCGGGTTGCTGTAAAAAGTCAAGCCGTTCCTAGAAGCGGCTGTATTTCCATGCATGGTGGTCAACAGGGCTGCCAACTCCCCCCACCCCCGTGGCAGGCTTCTTGCGCCATGACGGAAACCCCTGGATATTTTTAATACTGACAGTACTCCCGATGACTCCACCTGCACAATTTGAAAGGCTGAAGCTCAGGGGTAGGACATCTGGTTAGTAGGCTGAAAGTCCCAGGTTCAATCTCCAGGTTGGATTGGGAATGTTCCCTTGTCTGAAACCCTGGAGAGCGCCTGCCAGTCAGTGTCAACAGTACTGAGCAAGATGGACCATGGTCTGACCTGGAACAAAGCAGCTTCCTAGGTAGGCCCTGCTCTGGATCCCACCGCTGACTGAGATACCATGGCTGGACATGCAAAAGAAGGACCTTCTTGGTGACTGCACCTGTCTTTGTGAACTCTTCACCTCCAAGTATCCATTTGGTTCCTTTCTTATCGGCCAGTTTGGAAGATACATTACTATTTGAACATTCTTTTGACATGTATGGAAGTTGATTGTTGGATTAATTTTATTCTGATTATTTTTACCCCAGCTGTCAGGGCCAAGATCTTGGGTTCCCTGCCTAGGTGGTTATGCTTGATTTTGCTCCTCCTGCTGTAGAATTGTGATTTCTTAATTTTTTTTTTTCTGATTGGTATTTTTTATATGTAAGTGTCTTGAAAATGTTTTTGTGAGAGGGAAAGAAATATATAGAACATGTTTGATTCATTGTTAGTAGTCTTGAGAATTCATAGACAAGGTGAAAGTCCAATATGGTGGAGTGGTTAGAGTGTCAGCCCAGGAATGTACTCAGCCATAAATCTAATTGGGTGACCCTGGACCACTCACTCAGCCTAAACTACCTCACAGGGTTGTTGTAAGGGTAAGAGTGGAGGGCAGTGGGGGAAGAATCATGCACAGTGCTTTGAGATCCATGCGATAGACATGTAAGTAAATAAGCAAGCAAGCAAGCAAGCTGCTCCATCAAAAACTGTGTGACAGATATTCAATAGCTGAATCTCTTCCTGGTTTGGAGATGCAATGATGGGGTGAGCTTCACCTGTTGAAATCTACAACCATGTGATTGTTCGCTTCATCCTGAGTCTTTTTCACCCAAAAGCAGTTGAATGTGGGTGTAGGCTGAGTTGCAAACTATGATGCAGCCATCCCACTCATTCAGATCTGTTCAAATCATTTCCCCATCAAGCTGGTCTGCACACGTGAACCGGATCTATTCCTTCCAGTCTTCGTGTTGACATTTCCAAGCTGAGGAGGAAGACAAGGTGAACAAAAATTTAGCTACAAATCTGGATCCAGAGTTTGCACCCACTGTTTGAACTGTTCTGCCACAGGGACTGAGGCCAATAAAATTTGGAGTCTGGTCATGCGTCATGAAAAAGGAAAATGAGGGAAATAGATCTGGCATATCCCAGATCCCCTACAGAGATTAGCTGTCCCTACCCACTCGAGCAATCAGGAATGACGCAAAGGACAACTTAATAGAATCAGGACTACAATCTTTTCTTGGGTCTGCACCCGCTAGAGAGATGCCCCTTTGTCTGCTGAGGGCTGTGTGCCTTTGGCTGCCCATCTGTGGGACCCCTGTCCCATCTGTTATGGTTGAGGAGACACAGGCTTCCCATTTGCTCCTGGGATGGCCTGGTCCCCCTGGTGGATCCTTCATGGACCCAGCTCCTTACGATCCAGGCAGGGCCCAGCTCGGGCTGCACGGGTGCCTGTAATTAAAGGCTCTAATCACAACCAGGCGCCCTCCCCTGCACACACATCTGCACGCAATTTAATGCTGGCGACGATGAAGCCACAAGGGACAGGAGTGTTTCTGGCACACTGTCCCGTCTGCAGCCCCCGCCTCTCTTTGGGCCCCAGCTTTGTCTGCCAAGAGGGGATAGTGTGGTGGGAGGGCCTGCTGCCATCTCACAGGAGCAGCAGCGGTTGTCAGACAATGAGCCAGAGAGCCCACTGTCCCTGCTGGGGAAGCTTCATAAGGCCGCCTAGGTCCTGGGTGCAGCATGTTTTCCTTCCTTTCTTGTTCCTCAGGAAATTGGCAATAATTCTTGCAGGCCTGAGGAAGGGGAAGGAAGCCAGGATGGGGACCTGGACCAGATTTTATCTGCAGGGAATTTATTGGTTGGCTCAGATTGTTGACTTTGCGAGCCTGGGTTTGTCATTTGTAAAGGCGAAGATCCGATTGCTTAGCAAACTAAGCTAACGAGCAGCTTGCCCCTCCCATCTCTTGATTTGTAATACTTTTCATTTTTATGGAGCATTTAATGCAAAATACTCTACAAGGTTCACTCTCATGACTCCGCCTCTGGCAAAGGTCATCAATATTCCCATTGTGCAGATGAGATGGGAGAAACAAAGGCAGAGAGACAATGACTTGCTCAGATTTGCCTAATGAATTGTGAAATGAGGGAAGAATTGAACCCAGCACTTCTTCTGCCTGGTCCAGGTTCCTACCCATCAGAGTACACTTGTGCGCTGAAATCTACCTGGCTGTAGACTCCTGGCTAATGCAACCTGCCTTCCTGCTGCGCCTCACAAACCCAGGCCAAAGTAGTGTGGGGTTTTTGCCCCCCACACAGAGCAAGGCTAGGCATGTTTACTCGGCAGTAAATCCAGCTGTGTTCAGGGACGTACCTATGATTACAGCTATAGTCAGTTTTGATATCATATTCAGAGGGTGAGTGAGAGAGAGAGAGAGAGAGAGAGAGTGTTGCATTGTCCTCCACAAAGGAAGCCGTATTTCACCACTGGTCCTAGAGATAATCCTAGGGTCAGTGTCATCAGAAACGGCCCTCCTCTCTTTGATGGATTTAGCTGTCAATAGTCAAAGAGAGTAATTTTCCAGAAGCCACTTCTTCCAAGACGCTTCCCGTACAATATCAGGATCAGCCCCGACCCATCTCCCCCCACACTTTCCCCTCTATTCTTTCCCCACCCACCCCAACCTCCTGACCCATCTCACCCATCTCCAGGTCCAGTCCGCATTAAGCACAAAGGCGCCTCTCCCTATCCAGGCCTGACAAGTGTGTGAATTCCCTGCCCAGACGACCAGCTGAGGGAGTGGGGAGGGGGCTCTAATCCATGACGAATGGCTGCCCCAAGGTACTGAAAAGCTCCGGGGATGGAGGTTGCTGTCTGCTCCCCAAACAAAGCTGGGCGCGGGGAGAGTTGAGGGGGCGGGAGGGGCTCTCTCTCCATCTCCTGCTCATTGAGATGTCAAGCTGAAAAGCCCCCATTGTTCACCCGTCGCTCTCACCGGAGATGGGACCAACATGCCTTGCAACTCAATTTAGCACTGGGGTGAGAGGGGGTGAGAGTGGGAGAACCTATCTCCCCCCCCCCCCACTCCGCAACCATATATACACGAAGCAAATAGTCTCCCATGGGTCCCAGGCCTGACTTAGGTATTTCTGCATTGCTGAAAGGAGCTTAGCTCCCACAGAAGTGTTAATCCTGCATTTGTGGGATACCCACAAATTGGAGCACGGAATCTGCTATCACAGTGTGCAAGCCTAGTTGCTTGCTGGAAACCAGTTAGCACAGAAGGCTGCGAGCCTTTCAACTTGGGCAACTCACGGGGCATGTATCTCTCATGCAAGTGTTAAAAGGATATTCGTTGGCTGGTAGTTCATATCTGAGCAGGTACTTTGAGGCTGTCAAGCATCTGGTACCAAAAAGAATTGGAACCCTGACTCCCATATAAACCAGCTAATGTTTTCACAAGATTACAAATACACACTACAAACACATATGTATTTCGAATACAGTTACATATTTGACTTCCCTCTGACCTCCTTCTGTGGTTACTTTTCTACTTTAGATTTTTAACACTGCATATTCCACTTTATTCCAAGTTATTCTTCCTTTTGTCTTAGTAATATTTTTAACTGCTTGTTTTAAATTAATCCTACTAATGAACTTATTTGTATGCCAGAACATTTCAGATATTCTACGATTTCCACCCATTCTTTCATATCCCCCCCCCCTTTCTTGGTTTTTTGTTACACCTGTTAGTTTTGCCATTTTGGCATAATTCATCAATTTAATCAGCTGCTCTTTCTTGGTTGGTATAGCATCTTCTTTCCACCTCTGGGCAAACACGATTATGGCTGTTGTTGTGGCATACAATAACAAATTTTTAAGGTCCTTCGGAATCTCTATGTTCACAATCCCTAAAAGAAGAACTTCTGGTTGTTGTTGTTGTTTTTTTTACTAAAGTTTATCTTAAACATTTTCTTTAATTCATTATAAATCATTTCCCATAAGGTTTTTGTTCTTTTACAGGACCACCACATATGAGAGAAAGTGCCTTCCTTTTCTTTACACTTCCAGCATAAGTTGTTTTTTATTTGTACATTTTTGCAAGTCTCCTAGGAAGTAGATACCATCTACACATCATTTTCATATAGTTTTCTTTCAGTGTGCAACATGCTGTGAATTTTAAATTGATATTCCACAACTTCTCCCACGCAACCATTTCAATATTATAACCAAAGCTGATGTTCTCCTTCAGTTATACCCTCCATCTAAGGAGTAGTGCAGGTGGTGATTAAGGAGGGGGCATTTCCAGCTAGAGGGCCCCATGAGGACTTGCCTGCTGGCCACCTTGATATCCTTTTTGAGTCAGGCATTTTTATTTATTTCCCCAAGCTGCTCAGGCTGCTGTCTTACTGCTTTCATGGTAATTTTATTTCACTCAAATTCATTCTGTAAATAGCCCTGCACGAACATTATAAACAGTCCTGCAGATGTTATTTTCCTTCAATTTAAATGCATCCTCTTAACACAGGGAGCCTGTGGTGCTCCCAATATCCCTCCCTGATGGTTAGCCATGAGAGCTGGGGCTGGTAGGTGCTGGAATCCAACATCTGGAGGGCCACACATTCCACATCCCTGCTCAAACACTTCCTGCAACAAGAATGCTGATTGAAATCAGGCAGCTTATAGCCAATCTTAAAAGAGAGGAGAGTTTGAACTCTGAGACGCTCCCTGTCCCAGTGTAGTAAATGCAGGAAATAAAAAGGAATGCAGTGTCAACTGATCAGAGTCTGCACATCATTTTTCTTTTAGAAAGTGGTGAGGAGAAACTATGCTCAGGATTTGAAGTTCTGTTGCTCATGTGTGCAAAAAAACCACACAAGCAAGTGATTGTCCGTATGTCCTCCTGGGATGGGGTAGCACATCACCTCCCCCAGGTATGTATATGCATGGAGATGTGCAAACACACCCCTTTGATAAATCCCTTTTCACAAATAATACACAACAGTGTATGCAGCGGTGTAGCTAACAATGGCGACTATTTTTTTAAACATTACTGTGTCCCAGCAGGTGAGAGATGGTAGAGAGTTTGGGTTCCTTTACATAGACTAATATACACACTCCACACTTCTTTCATGCTATTCCCAGTGGAATGATACCAGATTTAGGTATTCACAGATGACCTTTCTCCCATAGCCCTCTAAGTTTTTCTTCATTATTTTCTTATGTTGCCCAGGTCCACTGCCTTGAGCGTTCCTTGATTGCTGCTGCTGTTCCCAATTTCTCCCTCTTCTTTCAAGGCTGGCTGAAATAGCACCAAGGTTCTGTGTGACCGTCTTCCCAATCTTCTTCAACGGAGTCATAAGAGTTGGAAGCAGGTGTGCCAAGTGCTGAGGGCTGAGGAGTCTTCAGCCCCTCCAAATTTATCAAGGAAGGGGCTAGGCTCCCCCACAATCCTGTGGCCCTACTCCACTTCCTCCTCCCGGATGATGTCATGCAGGGAGGAGGGGCCTAGTTCCACGCTCCCCATTCCCCACCTGGGGCGCGAGTGCTGGCATTGCGGCAGCAGGACGCCCACGTGTCCCAACCCGGCGCATGAGCACTCGTGCACTAGCTGGAGGCAGGACACGTCACGTGACATGCACATTGAAGTGTCATGTGATGTTCCACCACAATGTGGGGAGCAAGTTGGCTCCCTTGGTTGGAAGGGACCTGTGGGTTATCGAGTCCAACTCCCTGCGATGCAGGAATCTCCACACACAGTCCCCCATCCAATCTGAAACCACACCAAACCCTGCTTAGCTCTGCAAATGTGCACAGAAAGGGAGCACAGGGTCCAGACCGACGACTTCCCAGAGGGGAATAATACTTAGTGGAAGGACTGTAGTTCAGTGGTAGAGTGAAAGCAAAAGGCCCCACCTTCAGTCTACGGTTTCTCCAAGTAAGGCTGAAAAAGACTCCTGTCTGAAAACCTGGTGAGCTAGATAAACCAACAGTTTTGTTTCCACCTGAGAGTTCTATGAGAGTTATCTAGCAATAACCCTGGTTCTTGTAACACTGAAGGCTGTCAGTAAGGTAGCAAGTAATTTATTGATATTGCTGTACGACACATTGCACCTGAATGCCTGAAGAATAGAAAAAGCTGTTTAAATTTTAGTCAGAATGTCTATTGCTGTGCTGACTAGCATACTGGGTAACTGCCTCCCCACCAAAACCCAGCAGCTAGTAAATAACTGCATTTCACTTGCTGAGGCAGCCACCATAGTTCAGCTTTATTCTAGGGTAGCAGGGTTTGAGCAATCAGCAATTCCACCATATCAGAAATGCTTGCTGAGCTGATCATCTGGCTGATTTAGTGACAGTTACACAATCCTCAGAAGCATAAGCCACAGAATCTGGAAAGGCCCAGTTTCATATGGTGTCTGGCACATTGTAAACACGACCTATTTGTCAAATAGCAGTAACTGTTATCAGAAGGAAGAGCAAGGGGAAGAGCATCAGAGGGAGAAGCAATGTGCAGCACAGTTATAAACGGAGATAGCCGGAAGGCAAGGACATAACCAGACATTTGGGGAAGATTGTTTGCTTCAGACTGATGTCCATTCCAGTCTACAGTGGGGGTGTACTGAACCAACAGGGGACATTTCTTAGCTGTTTCACCTACCTTGCGTGAGGTAGAGAAGTGGAACAGCTGCCATTTTGTTTCCCCAGAAATCCCCGTTCTGTAGGGTGTGTTTTATTTTTTATTTTTAGGAAAGTCAAAATGGCCGCACCACAAAAAATGGTTGCCTCTTTTAGGCATATCTCCTAGGCTTGATAGGGAAAGATATACCACAAGTGGGAAAAAAGAATTTTTCTATATGCAACTACGGCAGCCAGGGTAGTGATTGCTTCTAAATGGAAATCTCAAATCTTGCCCTCAAAAGAGGAGTGGATTTGCAAATTAAATGAATATTTAGAACTGGCAAAGCTAACCTCAATCATAAGATATCGGTCAAATCAAAAATTTAAAAAGGATGGGAAATGTTTCGAAGATTATATGTTAAAATATTGTTCTAAGAAAGATATGCCAATATGCCTAGAATAAAAATGTAAAGTATATCTATGAATTGGAAAAGAGAAGAGATAACAGAAATACAAAGAATAATACATTTGGAGAATGCAAAGATAAAGGTGGAAATAGAGATTCAAAGAAGTCGAATTGTGGCGGAGGGAAGCTGCAGGTGGGGGGGGGGAGAGTATTATATGATAAGTATGTAATATTTGCTTTCAATGTTTTTGGATTGTCTTTTATCTATTTTTCTTTTTTTTCTTTTTTTTCTGTACTACTTGCTTAAACAAAATAAATAAATAAAATTTGAAAAATAAATAATGGTTGTCTCTTTACCACCCCCCTAGAGTCCATCCTTATAAAGATCAGCTGCTGATACAGAAAACCATTTTTACAGAGTGGGTAGATCATTCCTCTAGCTAGCACTTACCATTTTGATTGAGTGGTGCAGTGTTAAATACCTCTCCAAAAGAAAGAGAAGTGAATGAAGCAGGCTATTTTTCAGCTAAATCACTGTGTGCATGGAATTACACCCATGAGTGCAATGCAATGTCCCCTTTCTCTCACCCCCCCCCCCGACCCCCTACGACTGCTCTGGAGGATATAGGACACCCTCTGATTAAATTTGGGGGACACAGGGAAGGAGACAGAGGTGAAATCCTGCTGCGTTCATGGAAGTTATTCAGCATGCACAATGTTAGTTGGATACAATCCATAGTCACAGTATGCTGCTCCACGCCACACTATTTTTGAAACCTGAAATTGTACGGGGTGGGACGGGACTTGTATTGCCTTTGGATTTTGAAAATAAAAGAACGCCTTGCAAAGCCCCAAAGATAACCTTATCTAAAAGCAGATTCCAAGCTTTAAAAGGAGTTCATTCCCACTTTTGGGATGTGTGTGAGAAGGCACCAGCTGCATATCGAATCAGCAGTAAGGCCCATTGCATTCAATGAACTTGGTTCCAAATAAATGTGAGTTGGTGAAATGCTTTAGTGAAACAAAGTTGGGATGATTTCATGAAACAATTGCTCCTCAAATTAAAGGGTCACTGTCGTATTTTGGGGGACAGATCACTCTTTCACGCCAGCTCTACTCTACTGTGTAAAAAAAACCCCACAATAACATAATCAGCACCATCAGTGCCTGGAATGCTAGAGAATTAAGCTTAGGCAAGTACAAAAAGTTGATGTCTATACAATAGATAGCCTACCACGAGCCTCAGATACAGCCCTCAAACGTCCCTCATTGCAAGGTACTCTTCCCTAAAGCTCTTTCATTACAGTTTAATAGTCTTTCCCTGTGTGTGTTCCTGTATTGCTGGCTTTACAGAGCTACAGTTAATGGTAATGAAGGCCACTTTGGGGCCTGAACCATCAACAAAGTGGCTGATGTCCAGCAGCTTCATTGCTATTTAGAGCAGAAAGCTCAAAGGAAACAGGAGGGATATATTTATTCTATGTGCCTCAAGTTATCCCAGAGGTTTTGGTGTTCCACTTACTCAGCCATAGTTCCCAACTGCTGTCAGGTGCAAGACTCCCCTTTAAGTAGGGAGAAGGAATGCTGAATGCATACTCTCCAACATTTCTCCGATTAAAATAGGGACGTCCCATTCCATAATGGTAATTTTTCTATTTATACATCCCACATCTTACTGGGTTGCCCCAGTCACACTGGGCAGCTTCCAACACATATATAAACATAATAAATCATTAAACATTAAAAAAACTTCTCTATACAGGATTGCCTTCAGATGGCTTGGGAGTCAGATAACTCCATATCCTCCAACATTTTTCCAGTGAAAATAGGGACATCCTAAGGAAACATTCCGGGATCAAATCTGAAACTAGGACGGCTTCTCTAAATCATGGATGTCTTTGGAAACTAGGGAAACTTGGAGGGTCTGTGACATAGCTGTCAACTTACAGATTTGAAAATAAGGGACCAGCAGCCTTGAAAATAAGGGACCAGCAGCCAAAATAAGGGACCTGCAGCCTCATCTGTTCCAGGCACTCCAGTCTTCCTGTCCTCCTGCAGTCTGGTCAAACGCATGCTGGTAGCTTTGAGAACACTGTCCAACCAACTTTGTAACCAGAGGTTCAACTGAATAGAATCACATGCACCACAAGGCCTATGCAGCTTCAACTTAAGATGGTGTAGCCTGAACCTTGTCCTCGCCAGGGAATCGTTTGCCCGCGTCCCCAGTACCGAAGAGAGAGCAAAAAGCACCAGGAAAGATTCTTCTTTGGAGAAAATAGTTTATTGTAATCTGTGCACAGAGACAACCAGCAGAATAGGTTCTGAAAAACTGGTTGTGAAGCAAGACACTTCAGCAAACTTTCTTATACTTTTCTGAACATTCTCCCCCCTCCCATTCCTTCCCCAAACTTCTCCAATCAGCTGGCAAATGTTCAACTTATTCCCTTATATGGCACATCTATATTGCTTGCTAAACACTTTACCTTCCCTCATACATGTCTTTCTGCTGGCTAAGCACTCCCCCTCCCCTTTTGCTTATACGTGTCTTTTCTTATCTTTGCATTACTAAGGCAGGAAGCGCAAGGCAAGAAACGGCCTCCTTAACAGGCCTGGTTAAATTTGCAAACAGCTGCAGTTTCTTGCTAGCTGACAAGGCAGGAAATGGACTCTTGACCTGCCAGACAGATTTAGCAAGGCTGTGTGCTAACTGTCTGACCACAATTGCAGAAATAAGATTAGCACAGGATTAGCACAGAAATTTACTGCAGATAATATTTGAGAGCAACCCTTCTTAGGTACAAGGTACAAATATTTGAGAGAAATCCTTCCCATCTCCCTTCACTCCCTCCTCTTCTTATGAACAACCTAATACCTAGGTTCGTTCTGGGGTAGGGGTCTATAATCTCTCATTACAGCAATCACGCGAGGTCCCATCGTGCGGGATATCATCTTTTCCATCATATGTTGCATACATTGCATCAAGCAGGGGATACAAAAGCAGAGCAATAATAAAAGCATTAGAGGCCCTATCAATATCATAACAATACGCCCCATCCATCCCCCAGGAAAGATACCATCCAGCCAGGACATGTCCCACCCACTCCAAGTCTGCACGGGGACATGTGCTACCTTTTCGATGCTGGCTGCTAAATTGCGGATGGCTTCTCCATGATCTGAAATGTTAAAACAGCAGGCTCCTCCAGTTAGATTGAGGGCTGCACAAAAGCCACCTTGCTTTGCCAGAAGAAAATCCATTCCCAGACGCAATTGGAGGACGGCCATTCGGGTTTCATCTAATTGTTTGGCTACCAACCTGAGCGCGGTGGCCGTGGCATTGGCCACAATTTCCACTACCACCTGGAGTCGGATGATTCGGTTAAGATTATAAATGGGCTCCCTGGCGCCAGTTACCAACTCACCAGGGTTCCAGGAGGCCGGATCATAATGGGTAATTATTCGTTCAGGTGGCCACTCGTCCTTTCCCCAGGTTTGCTTACTGCCTGAGGCGATCCCTGATATGTCCACAGAGCGGCGTTGCCGCCAGGGCTTTTGAGAAGGGGACAAAATCCACATGGGGGGTAAAAGAAAGGCAGGGAAGCAAGTCCCATGCCAGGGGTAGGGCAAATCATGATAAGCAGTGGTTCCACAAACCCAATAAAGACCCAATTTTCTCTGGCTTACACCCTTCTGCGTGATCAGGATTCGATTAAGGATTTCTATCAAAGCCTGGCACCTTCCATCACACCCTAGATAGGTGACCCTACTGTTTCGTGATGTCACATTGCCTGGGTCACAAGAGCAGGTACAGTGGGACATTCCAACAAAAATAGGTGAGGACTGACTCCTTTGCTGCGTCACACACAACTGTCCACGAACCCTATGGACTCTTAAAGGGGATGGGTGGTCCCATTGTGGCCAGAGCTCAGAATCTGGGAGCTTGGAGAAATTCCGGATGGTGGAATAATTGAATGGCAATGGGAGGAAAGGTAAGCCTCCCAGAGCATCCGTTGGGGCAAGGGTGCATACCAGACATTTCGTCTTATTAACTGAATGGGCCATCATTTCGGCCATCTGTAACCACCTATTGTGGGGGCTTCTGGCTCCCCAATCATATATTTGTTTGGTGACATTGGCATAGGAGATCTTGACTCCCTGTCCTGGGGTGATGGTGCCATCAGATCCTTCTGATAAAAAGAGGATGAGTATCATTAGGGGTATGGCTGGATTACGCTTTCTCCCACAAATTCGGCCACGCTCATGCCAACAGAAATAAGCAAGCATCCAAAAGATCAGAGCTGTACAAATCACCGCCAGCCACCAACCCCAATAATTCCATGGTTCCTCCCACCACAGATCAGTCATGGTATGGGTCTGGAAGGGGGTTGGGGCTCCCCGGACGCTCGAGTTGGTTAGGGAAACAAGGTCGGGGATACCTCCAAGCGTCGAACCCTATGGTGTGGAGATAAAACCCCTCAATCCCCGGGGGATGGTGGTACCCCTGATGGGTGGAGGACAACTTCGCCCCCCAAGGAGAGGATACCCATGGTGGATGGGCCACTACACACCCACACGAATAGGTAGCCGCCTGTAAACGGCAAATGCTTGGTGTCAAAATCCCCACTGCTTCCTCCTCACACCATATAATGCACACTAAAGTTCGTTCAGGGTTCTGAACGTTATCAGGGGACAAAGGCTGCAAGGCTGGAACGTTGGAGGCACTCCCGGTGGGCGCCCCTCCCATCCAATTCTTCAGCTGTGCGTAGAGATATCAGCTTCCGGTGTGATATCAGCAGAGCGGTCGTCTGCCAGGCGTCTGGAGATAGTCAGCCGAAGGGAGTTCTCTGGATCTGGTGTAACTGTCCAGTCAGAAATGGCTTTCTTCACTCGAGTATGGTGGACCCACGGGGTGATGCCAGCAACCTTCACAGCAGGAGGTGTAGAAAGTAGCACAGTGTATGGTCCCCTCCAGCAAGGCTGTAGGGGGGCTCGCTGCCAGTCTTTCACCCACACTTCATCACCTGGCTCGAACTGATGGAATGGTTCAGTTAGCACACATGGGGTGCGAGCCTGGGTCCACCTGTTGAGACAGGAGAGAACTTGGGAGAGTGACTGTACATAGTTATTCAATTGTACATCGTGGCTAGCATATGGAGTTAGCATTCTAACGTATGGGACTGGTCTCCCAAACAAAACTTCAAATGGTGACAAGTGGGTCCGCTTTGACGGGAGACTGCGGACCCTGAGCAATGCCAAAGGTAACATTGCCACCCAATTAGACCCGGTCTCCTGCGTCAGCTTGGACAGCTGATTCTTTAGAGTTCTGTTCATTCTTTCTACCTTTCCAGAACTCTGGGGTCTATAAGCAGTATGCAGCTTCCAGTTGATCTGGAGCGCTTTTGCCAGTCTCTGTAGGACTGCATGAACAAATGCTGGTCCATTATCAGATCCTATGGACCTTGGCAATCCATAGCGAGGGATGATTTCCCTAAGCAGGCACCTGGTTACTTCAAGTGCCTTTTCAGTCTTGGTGGGCCATGCTTCGACCCACCCGGTGTAGGTGCACACTGCTACCAGCAGGTAGCGGTACAGTCCACAACGGGGTAATTCAGTAAAGTCCACGACAAGATCTTCCATAGGTGCAGCTCCAATGTGCTGAATCCCTGGGGGAGCCAGTGGTCCGGCTCTGGGATTATTCTTTTGACATAGCAGGCATTTCCTGGAGATCTGGGCTGCCAGTTGGTAGAGGTGGGCTATATAGAAGCACTTCCCCAGCTGCTTGGTTGTAGCATCTGGTCCTATATGGGTTGAATCATGGTATCTCTGAGTTATCTGCCGAGAAAGAGACTCTGGAACCCATATCCTGTCATCAGGGGTAAGGTACCATCCTTCTTTGGACAATGTCAGTTCCTGGGCGTCTGCAGTGTCTCTTTCCTGCTTTGTGTAAGCTGGCTTATCCGCGGTGCTTAAAATCTCTTCTGGGACCAGTGCTCCGATAACTGAGGTGGGGGCCAGTTCCCGGGCTGCTTCCTTGGCCACTCTGTCTGCCAATCGATTTCCTCTGGCCACTTCCCCTGGTCCAGTCTTGTGGCCATAGCAATGGATAACTGCCACTGCCTCGGGCTCCCATACAGCATCCAGAAGGTTCAATAGAGCTTGCGGGTGGGCCACCTGGTTTCCCCTGGAGGTAAGCAAACCTCTTTCTTTCCATAAGGCTCCATGGGCATGTAAAGTCAGGAATGCATACTTAGAATCTGTATAAATGTTTATTTTCTGTCCCTTTGCCAGGCTCAGGGCTCTGGTAAGCGCAGTTAGTTCTGCCAGCTGCGCCGATGTTCCAGGCGGGAGTGACTTTGCTTCGATCACCTGGTCTTCCAGGGCCACCACTGCATAGCCCGCCTTCCGCTGCCCAGCCTCAACAAAACTGCTTCCATCTACAAACCGTGAAGGCCAATGGGGGTTTGCCTCATCTTTGAGATCAGGTCTGCTGGAATATACCTCGTCCATTACTTCGATGCAATCATGCGTCTGCTCCTCACCTTCTCCTACTGGCAACAGGGTAGCTGGGTTGAGGGCGGTGGTAACCTGGAACTTCAAATGTGGGTGCAACAACAGCATCTGGCACTTTCTCATCCTTGCTTGGGAGAGGAAATAGGTACCCTTCATGTCGAGCAGAGCTGGGACTGCATGCGGGGTCACACAAACAGTGTCTTGGCCAAAAGTAAATTTGTCTGCCTTGTTCAGTAGGGTAGCTACTGCCACAACTGCTCTCATGCATGGCGGTAAACCTTGTTCTGTAGGTGTCAGGCGTTCAGATAGGTATGCCACAGGCTGTTGCCAGCTTCCCAATTTCTGGCATAACACTCCCTTTGCTGTTCCCTGGTCTTCATCCACAAACAGGGAGAAAGGCTTTTCTGGATTTGGGATACCCAGCGCTGGTGCTTGCTGCAATGCCATTTTCAAATCCTGGAAGGCATGTTGCTGCTCTTCTCCCCACACAAAGGGGTCCTTTTCCGTCCCTCTGGTTGATTCATGCAGAGGCTTGGCAATTGTGCTGTAGTCTGGTATCCATATTCAAACAGAATCCTGCCAATCCCAGAAAGCCACGAAGTTCTCTGCGATTCTTTGGTTCTGGAATCTGGATAATGGCTTGCTTCCTTTCTTCCCTTAGGGTCCGTCGCTGATAGGATATATCAAATCCAAGATATTTCACAGTGGGTTGGCATATTTGGGCTTTTTTCTTAGATACTCGGTATCCTGCTTCACCCAGATGGTTCAGCAAGTCCTTAGTGGCTTCCATACACGTGTCTTTGTCTGAACAAGCCAAAAGAAGATCATCCACGTACTGCAACAAGACTCTGCATGGGCTGGTGGGGAAGCTAGACAGGTCCGATGCCAATGCAACCCCAAAAAGGGTTGGAGAATTCTTGAAGCCTTGTGGAAGCCTCGTCCACGTGCATTGCACCCTGGTGCCTGTTCCTGGATCTGTCCATTGAAATGCAAACAGGGGCTGACTTTCCTCTGCCAGGCAGCAGCAGAAGAATGCATCCTTCAAGTCCAATACTGTGAAACAACATGCAGTAGGAGGTATTAGACTCAGCAGCGTGTAAGGATTGGGCACATTGGGGTGGAGGGTTTCCACGGCCTGGTTGACCAATCGAAGGTCTTGGACCGGACGGTACGCGCCATCTTCCTTCTTCACCGGCAAGAGTGGGGTGTTCCACTGAGATTGGCACTGTCTCAGGATGCCATGGTGAAGTAACCATTCCAAATGTACCCATACTCCCTCCGCAGCTCTTCGGGGGATAAGATATTGGTTTACAGCCACAGGGTTGGCGAATGGTTTGGGCTTGACTATTATAGGTGGGATGTTCTTTGCCATTCCGGGCGGGTTGCTTTCTGCCCACACACCAGGGTTAACTTCTTGCAGGAGGTCCTCTGGAATAATCCCCTCCTCTTCTTTTACCATCATTAAGCGCCAGTGTTCCCTTAAGGGTACCTCTAAGGAGAATTCCCCTGCTGGCCCTGTGGTCATTGTTACTTCTCCTGTTGGTTGGAAAGAAATCTGGGCTTGTAATTTTGATAGCAGGTCTCGGCCCAATAATGGGATGGGACACTCCGGTATATACAAAAACTTGTGTTGGACCACTTGGCCGCCCAAGCGACAGGCAACAGATTGCAGGAATGGGGCTCTTTGTGATTTGCCTGTAGCTCCTATTATATTAATCGTTTGCTTGGTGGGCTTGGACACTGGTACTGGCAAAACAGAGTGGGCCGCTCCTGTGTCAACCATGAAGGGGATGGTTCGGTTCCCTGTTTGTATTTTGACCATGGGCTCACGGGAACCTAAATCAGCTGGGCCCGGTCTGTCCTAATATACTTCTTCTTCCTCTCTCAGGCTCATTGCGCCGGGCTGTCTTTGGGCTGGGGGGTGCCAGGGGGGTCCCTGTCCACGTCCTCTACCCCTGCCGACATTCGCCGATGTCCAGGGTCTCAGTTCCTGTCCAGGTCCCACGGGGATTGGCCCTGGGACTCGTTCTCCTCGTCCTCTTCCACCTGAGTGAGCCTGTGGGCATTCTCTTTTCCAGTGCCCTTCCTGCAGGCAGATGGCGCACTGGTTCTTCCCCAGACGGCCTTGCCCTCCTCCCCGGGCGCTTCCCTTTTCATGAGGGGTGGGTGTGGTAGCCTGCAACGCCATCAACTTCTTTGCTTGATATTTCTCCTTCTTCTTTTGTGCCTCTTCCTCCCTCTGATTATAAGTGGTTTGAGCCAATTCTAACATCCACTCAAGGGTGTGGCCCATGAAAGCCTCGTGTTTCTGGATTTTTCGGCGGACATCGGGTGCTGCCTGAGCTGCAAAAGCAGTTTTTATGATAGGGGCATTGGCAGCCTCATCTGGGTCCACAGGGGTATACTGGCGGTAGGCTTCCTTCAGCCTTTCCAGATAGGCTCTTGGGGGCTCCTCACTCCCTTGCATTATCTCCCTGACCTTAGTAAAATTGGTAGGCTTCCTGGCTGCCCTCCTCATGCCATTCAATACATTCTGGCGATAGGTAGTGAGGGAGTTCTGACCATTGGTAGTTTGGTAATCCCAATCTGGGGTTTCTGCCGGGTATAAAGTGACAATGTTGGCCTCCTGAACTTGTTGCTGTCTCAGATGAGTTCTAGCTTCAGTATGTATCCTCCTTGTTTCTTCTGTTGTTAACAAGGCGTCCATCAAATATTGGACATCATCAAAAGTGGGATTATAAGTTTTAAATATTCCCTCGAACAGCTTAATGATTTTGGCAGGGTTTTCTTCAAATGAAGGGTTTTGGTTCCTCCAATTACAAACATCTGCACTAGAGAAGGGGACATGTTGAACTGTATAAGTTCTATTGGGCACCACTCCGCCAGGTCCCGCGGGGGCCGGAGGGTCATACACTCTGCGGAGAGGCATCACTCTGGCCGTGCCCTTCTCCCGTGCTTTATGTGCCCTACGGAGGGTCACTCTTTTCGCTGCCCTTCCCCACTCTCTCTGCCACTTCCTTTTCTGTTGCCCTGTACATTCCGCTGCCTTTAACAAATGGGGGCTAACATCCACTTCTTTTGCATAAGGTTCCACATACTTCCTCAAACGTTCTGCCTGTTCCTCTGTCCATGTCTTATTATTATCTGTCAACTTAACTAATCTTTTTACAAATTCTTCATCCTCATCATCCTCTTCTTCTTCTGATTCATCAGTCTTGGGTTCGGGCTGGGGGCCAGCTCCTCCCAGTGCCTGGGGACCTGGGCCTGGTGGATTTGCCTGAGGGGCAGTTGGTGGAGCATAGGGTGGAGGTGGTTTAATGATTCCTCCCTCCTCATCTTCTGGGTCTGGTATCACTGGGGGCCTTTCTGACTTCCCTGCCGGTCGAACTGCACAAACAGTACTTCGTGGGGCGTTGCCTCGGCAGGCTTTCAACCACGGTGGGTTCTTTTCTACATTGGTTTTCCAAGTAGAAATATAAGGGATCTGGTCTGGGTGGACATTCAAGATATTCTGGTATAATGGGCTGATTAGTTGCAAATCAAAGCTCCCTTCCGAGGGCCAATTAACTTCTTGCAGGGGCCAATCAACTTCACACAATGTCCTCATCCTCTGTCTTCTCAATTTAAATCCCCAATCATCATGTTTTGTAGCTGCTTTCCAGTTGTTTAAAAAGCATTCCAGGGGACTACATTGGCTTGCCCCAGACCCCATTTTTCAGATACTCCGCTCCTAACCGGGTTGTAAATTCTTTCACACTCCGCACAATACAGATTGTGGCCTGCACGAGGTCGCCCTGGCAGAAAACGCACAACCCTGCAATCGCACTAATACCCCGGCCCACACTTGACAATTCAATCACTGGAGTATCTGACATGCAACACACAACATACAAATCACATCAATATAACTTCCCCTCTGTTTCCCTTTTATTTAACCTTACTGGCGGCACCTTATTGTCACGGCCAGTCCCTTCCTGGCGGCACCTTATTGCCACGGCCAGGGGAGGTTGATCAAGCCTCCTGCCCTTTCCGTCGGGCTGCCCTTTCCGTCGGGCTTACCTTTTTCCGCTGCGGACCTGTCCCCTCGGCGCCATCCTCTTTTTCTCCCTCAACCAGGTGTCTCCACTCCGGGACAGTGTGGCCGGTTTCCCCCACGAATCTGATGGGGTGTGCGCTGAAGCCTGCAAACGCTGCCGAGCTGTTCACCGTGGTTGAGCCTGGCCCTCCCCGGTCCTCTGGGGCGGGGCAGAATTCCCGGCCAATGCACCAAGCTGTAGCCTGAACCTTGTCCTCGCCAGGGAATCGTTTGCCCGCGTCCCCAGTACCGAAGAGAGAGCAAAAAGCACCAGGAAAGATTCTTCTTTGGAGAAAAGAGTTTATTGTAATCTGTGCACAGAGACAACCAGCAGAATAGGTTCTGAAAAACTGGTTGTGAAGCAAGACACTTCAGCAAACTTTCTTATACTTTTCTGAACATTCTCCCCCCTCCCATTCCTTCCCCAAACTTCTCCAATCAGCTGGTAAATGTTCAACTTATTCCCTTATATGGCACATCTATATTGCTTGCTAAACACTTTACCTTCCCTCATACATGTCTTTCTGCTGGCTATATATTTGAGAGAAACCCTTCCCATCTCCCTTCAATGGCTCCCCGGCCTGGCTTTGCACTGCAAAGTTTGCAGCAGCACGTGCAACAAAATGGCGTCCAGCATTCAAAAACCTCCTCAGCTTGCATTAACTAGCCACACACAAGGCATGCAAGCTCCACCCCCCAGTCGTTCTTAGACTTCTTATTGGGTGAGCAACACAGCCAAACAACACAGTTGGAGCCTCCCTCCTCCCTGGCCAACAGGGAGGGAGGGAGAGGAGCTGCTTCCTTTGAAATTTAAGGGACATCATTTAAGGGACATTTAAGGGACATCCATCAATAAGGGACAGCAGCGGGACCTGACGCTGGAATAAGGGACTGTCCCTTCAAATAAGGGACACTTGACAGCTATGGTCTGTGAATGTAGGGCTCTAACCGAGAGTTCCCCCCTCCAAAAAACCCCTCCACTTACTCTGCCAAAGGCCATTTTACATTTGTCTTCCAGTGTGATATGCCTTGCCTGGCCACAGGATACATACACTCTTGAAGGCCCACTGTCTGCCTTCCTACACTTTCATCAGACATTAGCAGCACAGCCATTAATCTCAAACAAATGTCATACACACCCCAAATGATATGTTTTTAAATCCCTCCCTCTCCCTCCCTCCCTCTCCCCCCCCACATTATTGTTCTAACATGTGTGTGGGTTGCCCTGGGCTCTTTTGAGAGGAATGGTGGGACAGAAATGTAATTAATTAATTGTGGTGATGCAAGTATGCATCGTTGTGCTTTGTATTTCTGTTATTAACTGGAAGAGCGTTTCAGCCTTTTTGATGTATTGTTTTTGAAGAGATTTCTAGTCTGCTTTGTGGGGTGGAGTGAGGAACCTAAGGCCAGGGCTGAACCTGACCCCTCCAACCCCTCCATGTGGCCCTTTGGACTTTCTGCAGCCTCACCCCTCAGCTGTCCTTCTTTGCACCCTCCTTGCATGTTTTTAGCTGGAAGGCACCCTGTTTGCCTGAATGGAAGACAGAGGTGTTGTGTGTGTATAAACTAGCCTATTGCAGAGAGAAAATTAGCATTTGTTGCTCCACCCACTTTTGGCTATGGTCCCACCCACCAGTGGCATGTGGCCCTTGGAAGGTTGACAATGTGGCCCTCGGGGATGAAAAGCGTTCCATTTCCCTTGTGTGTACCCTCCCCAAGCCAGGCTGCACATTCCTCTATGTCCAGCAAACTGCTTTATGCAACCCTTCACGCCAAGACACAGAAGGGAGCTTTATGTTCCACCTTACACCGTACACAACACCATCCTGCGAAAGCCAAAGACTGGCTCCATCTCTCCAGTCACTGCAGCCACAGTCCTGGGCCTCCGTAAAGAGGAACGTTTGAGGCGGAGAAGCCTGGAGTTGGCAGCTGGCAGAGTGACCTGACCTCTCCCCGTTTCTAATGGACTGAGTGACTCAGAGTGACCAGCAGCCAGCGGCACCTCTTGGGCTCCTTATTCCACATGCCTGCGCTGATCTGTGCCTACCCGGGAAATGCTGTAGGTGATTATGCTAATCCCTCTTCCCTCTCCCACTGCAGAAATGGCCAGAAATTAAGAGCTTGTTCCATTCCTTCCAGGAGTAGCTGTCAGGCCTCCCCATTCCTAGTACTGCAAACCCCAGCCCATCCCCCTCCCAGCCAAGCCGAAGGAATGTTTAATCCAGGCGGCCTATTCTAGTCACGGACAGGAGCAGGGGTTGTCTGATCCGTCTCTGGGAAGAGGTCAGGCAGGCATGGGATGTGGGGGTGGGGGGGCTTGTGCTCCGGGATGCTTTAGGGTGCTGAAAGGAGGCAACAGGAAGGGTGCACAAAGTTCCAGAACCAAGACAAAAGCATTATGTGGGCTCAGTAGGCACTTGAAGGGCTAGGGCTTGGGGCAAGCAAAAGACTAAGGAGATAGAAAGAGGCCGAAGCAATTTAAGACTCCATTGCAATAGCACAATGTGAGAGGAACACTAGTGTGGAAAATGGGAATAATGAGGACCATGACCACGATGGGACTCAGCTTGCGGCACAATAAACGTGCATTTACTGTTTATTGTCTGCCCAGGGTTTTACTGATCTTGCCTTGAGGTTTCTACTATTGTGGTGGGAATACTGACTTTTCAGAGCGAAGTGCAGCAATTCATACCTGGAAGCTCCACCTTGCCCATCTGTTGCCATTAGCTCTTATCAGTGACATGTGGCTGTGTGAATTATCAGTAGGACATAACACTAGCGAGGAATCGTTAGTGAACCATGACTGCAAATTCCACAGTGGGCAAAATGGCAAAAACCTATCACAGGCCAAAGTGAGCAAGTGCTTCATTGCTATTTTGGCTAATATATATGGCCCTCCTGCAGTACATCTGGCCCAGTGGAAGTTTTAAAGCTTCCTATTCACTAGCTAGGTCATGCCCTTGTGAATACAGTGGTACCTCAGTTGAAGAACGGTCCGGTTTAAGAACGATTTGGTTTACAAACTCCGCAAAACAGGAAATAGTGTCTTGGTTTGAGGATTCGCTTCAGGTTGCAGACTCCGCTAACCCAGAAATAGTATCTCGGGTTAAGAAATTTGCTTCAGGATGAGAACAGAAATCGTGCTCCGGCGGTGCAGCGGCAGCAAGAGACCCCATTAGCTAAAGTGGTGCTTCAGGTTAAGAACAGTTTCAGGTTAAGAACAGACCTCCGGAACAAATTAAGTACTTAACCCGAGGTACCACTGTACTCATAAAAATCTAAGAACCCTGTGGGATCGGACCAAAAATCTATCCAGTCCAGCATTCTGTTCTCAGAGGCAGCTATCAGATGCCTCCAGGAATCCTACAAGCAGGGCAGGAAAATGCAACAGCATTCTCCCCATTCATGATCCTAGGTATTTAGGGAAATTTAGAGTACTGTCTGCCCAACCTGCTAAGAGGTGCTCAGCATACATAAACCTGACAGTCCAAAGCTTTAGTCAACACCACTTGGGATTTGACACAGGCTGAGCTAGAGAGTTCAGCTCACTCCCACTCAGTTTTTGAGGTTAGAGTATTAAGCAGCTGCATTTCTCACTGGCTCCTGGAAGTTTTCAGAGGCTGGAATTTTGTGAATGAAGCTCAGAAGGTAGGACAAAGAGTGGCATAGTAGTGGCTGAAAGTCACATTGCAGCTGCCTGGCTGAAAAACACAAACAAAAACAGGAAGCGGTCCCAGGCACCAGAAGTGGAAGCATTTAGGTGGAGTAAAATGCAATCTGGAGGGACTGCTTGAGTTAGACAGTTACGGACTCACACGCAAGTCTCTGTTATTGTTGTAAATATCCATTTAGAACAGTGTTAGAAACTGAGATATGAAAGCTAGGAGCTAAATGGCCCCTTAAACCTAGGTTATGTGCACAACAACAGAATTCTAGGCATGCTTTTTTATAACAAGAATACAAAGCTGGAAATAAACTGCAGCTAAATATTATGTTCATTTTTCACATGGTCTAGTCCTTCCCCTGCCCACCCCCCTAATATTCTTAAGAGGGTCTCTTCTCCAGCCTTCAGAGAGTAGCTGGAAGAGTGGAGGCAGAAAAAGGTCCTCCTTTCCTTCCACCCTGCAGTTTTAATCTGAAATCTTTGGTGCAGTACTTCGCCCAGAGCTCAGAAACTGCTCACACTAATGAAATTCCCTGTCACAAAATGCGCCTAGAAAAATTGGAGTTTCAAACACTGATTTAGAACCAACAGTATGCTAGGTATTGCATTACCTTTACCAAGTTTACTAACATGGACACAACCAAAATGACGATGGCAGATGTGAAAATGTTAAGGCAGCAAGAATATGAGATCCTTACTAGATCAGAACTAGGGCCCACCTAGTACAGAGCAGTGGGTGCAGGTAGCAGCCCACTAATGTTCTTCAAGCTCTTGTTTTTAGATATATACTGTCTCTGGATGTGAAGATTCTCTTTAGCTATGATGGCTAAGAGCCACTGATCGATCTATTAATTTAATAGTTTTTCTATATACAATTAATTTATATTGTTAAAAGCCATTTAAGCTAGTGACCCCCCCTCCTTTTGGAGTGGGTGTCATTAGCTATAGCTATGCTATTATGTGAAATAGGGTTTCATTTTATCTGTTCTGAGCTGGTTGATTTAACTGGGTGATCCTAAGTTCTAGTATTGAGGGAGAAGGATCTTTAACCACTTTTTCAAAAACATTCCTAATTTTGTAAGCCTCTACTATCATTGATGCTATTTTCTAAACCGGAAGGATGCAAAATACTTTCTTTCTTCAGAGAGTGCTGCGTTGCGCTGAAGAGTGTTATTAACTGCTCTTTTCTGTAACTTTCCAGTACAAGATTATTTTTTAGAGGTGGAGTTATCAGAATTGAACACAGTATTCCAAATGTGGCTCCGCCATAGATTTATAAAGGCATTATGATATCAACTAGCAGATTTAAACCCCTTTCCTAATAATTTCCACACTGAGTTTGACTATTTGACTGCTCTGCACAGCACTGGTTTTTTTGTGTGTGTGTGAACTGTTTATCGTAACTCCAAGATCAGAGAGCTCTTTTTGGAGATCCTGGCAGTCTGTTGGAATTTTCACCATCCTGATAACTTGGGTATCATCTGCAAACTTGGCTACTTGAGTGATCACCCTGGCTCCACAACATTTATGTGTAATCTAAATAGCACTGGTCTGAAGACAGGTCTTTAGGGGAACCCCACTGCTTACTTCCTTGTGCTCTGAAAACTATTTAATGACTGCCCATGTAATAACAGGGGAGGTAAAGGCTTAAGTGAGAGCAAACATTGTAGCTAAGTTGAAAGTGAAGGAGGAAAGGCTTTGTGGAGAGGTGGATGCCAAGAAGCAATTCAGAAGCAGAGAGGGAATTAGTTTCATGGAGAAGAAGAGGAAAGCAGCTCCAGGAAAAGGGAGGGGCACTTGTGACAAAGGCTCAAAAAGAGTGGATGCAGCCCTCAGTCCATGTTGCCTTATAGAAAAAAGTACTCATTCTAGACACATGGTCAGGTGACTTCCTTATTTGATGCAGGAGAACATTGCCAACCAAAGACATTTTGCTGCCTGACCTGGAGCCCAATTTCCCCATCCCCAGATTTAAAAAAAATGCTGTCCTAGACACAAATCCTTTTCATATATTCCGCCCACCACTTTTTCAGGTGGCATCTAAAAAGCAAGTTCTTTCACCCTGCTTTATGGAAAACCTTTATGGTAGCACTATGTTTTCACATAACAGCAGTGTGGTTCCCTCTCTGCTGGGGTGTAGGGCATTTGTTTAGCCATTCTTGGTTCATCAGACTTTTTGGAAATATGTTTCACTACCTGTTTGCGTTTATTTTATAACTCTTGAGTTGCTGTTGTTTTTAGGATGCTAGACCAATATGATATTTTGAATGTAACAACTTCAGATCACATTTTGTGGTAATAAACTGCCTTGTGTGTCCACTGATTGGGAAAGTGTGGAGGAATAAATTAAATAAACCTTTTGTGAAATCTAGCAGAGGAAAGGTAGGTTCATTCAGAGCCAGAATGTATGGTAGGGTGGCACTTTTGTCACAGTATGTGGCTCCAACCACATATGCAACAAAACTGCCCTAGGAAAGTCTTACTAATGTTTGACACAAAAGCATTGTTATCTACCAACCCTGCATTTCTGCAAAAGAGACTCCATCCACATGCCTGCTGAGCCAACAAGCACGTCCACCAGATATGCATGGATCTAACTATTTACCTGCAGTGTCCACAATCTTTAGTGTGTATGTCACTAACAACAGGAAACACAGCTGGAGCTGCAGCAACAGTAGTTAGGTATGTGCCAAAGCTAGCAAAAAGCAAGAGGATGGGGCAAGAGCACAGCAGAGGAAGTTGCCTTGTGAGCAGCTCAGACTGTTTGCCCATTTAGTGCAGCGTAGTCTGACTGGCAGTAGCTCTCTAGCCATTATAACTAGAGATGTCAGGGACTGAACCTGGGATCTTTGGTATGCTTTGCCACTGAGCTGTTGTCCCTCCAATGACATTTAAGTCACAATGTCAGATATTTCTAGAATAAGGTTACCAGATTTTTTTCAAAGAATCTGGGGACACTTTTTTTTTTTAAGAGAAAAAAAGTTATTATTTCTTTTTTTTAAAAAAGAAGTAGTATCTTCTCTTCTGTGGTCTCCTCTGTTGCATGGCCTTCATCTGGGCCCTGGCCTGGTTTCTTGTAGCACTAGCCACCATGGAGTAGGCTTGGTTCGGGCCTGGGCTCGGCCACATGTCCTTGCCCACCCGGTGCTCTCCTACCTCTCTTCCTCAGCGGTGGCAGTGGTGCTGCAAGGTCAGGGCTCCCCTCTTTTTTCTCCTTCCTCTTTCTTCCTTCTCCTTCTCCTCTGCTCCTTCTCCCTGCGTTGGCTCTGGGGTTTTCCTGACCCCGGAGTGCTGCTGGGCAGTCGGTCAGGTGGCTGGGTGCTCTCACACCTGGCTCGATTTGGGTCGTGGGATGTGTGTGTGCGAGTGGTTCCCCCAGTTGATGCGCCGGGCGTCCCCGGTTCCCCCTAGGAAGTGACGGCAGCAGCAGCAGTCTCAGTAGCTCGGAGCCAGCCTGGTAGCGCAGTTGGCTCTGGCTAGCTTCAGGAGCTGCTCGCTGCCATGGCGCCCGCCATTTTACCTCACCGGAAGTCCCCATATGATGTGTCTTGTGCCGTTGAACCAATCACGCAACATTAATTCCCTACTAATAAATCTACAACACTTAAACTATAAATGCGGGGACATAAAATGAAATTCTGGGGATGGATTTTGTCCGGGGACAGATTTGTAAATCTGGGGACTGTCCCCAGGAAACGGGGATGTCTGGTAACCATATTCTAGAAACAAATCCAGAGACAGCACAGAGGACCAAGCAGCTTTGTAAAATGGAGAACACATAACAAATGCCTAACCTGCAGCACCTTCCCCCTTTCCAGTCCCAGCTTACTCACTTCATTCCAAGAAAGAAAACTGCAGCAATGAAAAGCACAACTACATTTTATGAATCATTGAGCTAGTCAGTGAGGAGAGTGCTCCATGCAACAAAGCCAAGGAAAACAGCCCACATCAGATTAGGAAGCTAGCACAGCAGCAAGTTTGTTTACTCCACAGAAGTACATTGAAATCAATGGTGCTCATTTTCAAGCATGTTTTGGATTGCAGTTTTAAAGCTGTGGGCGACTGAATGCTCCTTCATCACCCCCGTGTGGCCAGAGATGTTAAAAACCCAGAATTCGGTATTTATTCTTCTGTTCAGGCAGACGGAAAGCAGTTTAACACATGGTATTCTGAACTCAAAACATGGTTTGGGACTAGTGCTTGCCAAGAGATGAGGAGGTGGTAAGCCTATGAAGAGACTCATCGGCAAGAAATGGAACTGATTTCAGATCACAAACATAGCCGTATGGCAGAATGCTCTCTCTCTATACACAGAAACATTCTTTTCTATATGTAGAGTAGTCAATTCTGTAAGCCCCCCAGCTGCTGCATGAAGTGGAACAATGTAGACAGAGGCATCCTACCTCATTTGCTTTTTGTGAGTAGGTCCTAGTTGGAAACCATAGTTCTGTTTTCCGAGTTTGTAATAAGGCACAGAAGGACAGAGACACCAAAGGCATTCCCTGCCCCTTAAAACAGAGAGGAGGAAACTGTTGTTCTTTCAGATCCCATCATCTGAAGTGAGCATAGCCAACAGCCAGCAACATCTGGAAGACCCGATTCTCCCACCCCTGCTTTAAAAACACCGTAGTAGACCAGATATTTCTCTCCTACCTCCCCTTTTCCCTATGTGGTTCTTCGTCTGATAAAATAGCTCTTATGTATCACCAAGCTGATGTTCTGATGTGTTTGTTGCTTGAAGCTTTGGAGGGCCTGAAATAAGTCAATTTCTGGTCTGCCTTATTCACCAGGGAGGCGCATGGAAACCCAGGCATGTCAAGGAAGCAACACTCAGCTTTCAAGGGCTGAAAGATCACAGGAAATAACTTTCAAACTATATTCAGTAAGTGACCCTTACACAGAGCTTATTTCACATATTACACAACAGCAAGACTGTGTTTGCCACCGTATCTACATATTAGAGGGGGCCACAGCCAAACTGGGCTGCCACCAGTGCATGTAGGATAAACACCTTGTGTTTGCTTTTAGGTGTAAGCTGCCCCCCCCCTTCATGTGCTCCTAAAAACTGTAACAGATGAACAGGAATGACTCCAGCTTTTTATCAAGCTCCAGCAATGGGGATTTTCCCTTGAGAAACCATGTTTGTCCAGTTGAATATAGACTTTATACACACACACCTCTGTCTCTCCAGGAGCCCTTTACAAGAGGCCCAAAGACAAGTTGCAAAAATTTTTTTAAAGCCTGAAGACCTGTTCATAAGTATCTCATGACTCAGACCCTATTGCATGATCGCTGAAAACACATTAGCTTTTCTTTTTTAATTTTGAATTTGCAAATGCTAAGGAAGACCACATTTTCCTAAGTTAACTCACACATTTTACGATCTAGGCCCTAGATTCTAGGCGTAGTCACAGAAGAGGTGTGATTTGAACAGGACAAAATTGAGTTTCACAAGTTTGGAAAGCAATGAAGTTCAACTTTGTTCAGCTAAATTAATAAAAATCTAGTGCTAGCAATAAGTATTCCAGATGTGTACAAGACTTGAATTCAGTGAGCAAGTCTGGTAAATTTAGTGTTTGACATAGGAAGGAACCAGTGTTCCAGTCTTAAGAGGACGTCAGGTAGGCAAACATTATTTCCTCCAGGGAAAGATGTCCAGGTCCTTTGCAATGAGGACCTCTTCCTCCACAGAAAAAGCTGTCACACTGAACTCCTAAGCACAAGGAATGTTGGATGAGAAAACATGGAGGCTCCCTACCAGGATGTAGGTACCATCCTGTTTGCACTCAGATGTACAGGAATAATTGTTATTCCATGCCTAACTGGTATCTGTTTATATGCAATAAAACCACAGTCAACTTGTTTTTTGAGGGGCATCCAGCTGTCTTTCCTCAAAGTATGCTTCCGCAGCAGGACCGTCATATTTTCTCAGCACTCACAATTACAGAATTGTGTCATTCTGAAAATGTATTTTATCTACACATCTTGCATCCATGTGGAAACCCTCTGGGAATGCCGTGCTACAGCAGGTTCTACAACATGGATGAAGTGCTATACAAAGGGCCATGCTGTGCTTCCAAATCATCCTTACACTTCAGTAAGCTTCTGTCATTCCTGCTGTTTCTCAGACAGAAGGGCTGTGTCCTTGAAATAGAATGATGATATGGCTACTCCACTCTGTGCAACAGCAGCCTTGAAGATAGGAGTATTCATAGCAGACCCACAGGAGTACTCATAGTAGACCCATTGACATCAGTGGATGACTTAGGTTCATTAATTTTAATGTGTCTACTCTGTGTATCACTTAGCGAAATACAACCAAATGTATCTGTTCAAGCAGACAGTCAAGTTATGCTATGGGCAGAAAGCTTTTTTCTTGAGTTTAACAGCAACAGAAGCCAGACAGACCATGGTTTTTAGCTTACAGGTACCCCAATAGAGACGGATGCAAAATCCTCCCTGATCGCCCCCTGCTCTGACTCTTTCCCCTGTAATCCATCTGGTCTAATTCCTGGGATGCACGTGATCTTTGCTTGTCAATTTCTCTCTAAATTGGGAAGTATTTATGGTTACTTGGGGAGATTCAGCAAAGATCCAAAGATTCCTTCTCCGCGATTAAATATGACACAGAGAACCATGCATTAGCAAGGCTTTGTGCTGCCACCTGATGGTAAAGCTCCATTCATAATGAGGAAAACCTGCCCCAGGACATAATATATGCAGACACTTTCCTCTAATTTGCAGGCACATGAAATATTCAGGGATCTCAGAATATATATATTTCCACAGCAGTTTCAACGACGAGTGTCTATTGCAGGCAGAGGAAACACCACACTGAGGAACAGCTAGGTTCTTTGGTACAACGGAACAGCGAGTTTAGTAAGCGACAATATAACTGGGTCCTTGAATCTAGTGCTTGCTTTTACCAAACTCTTAACCATTTCAGAACATATGCCTTTGCTGTAAAATATGCTGCTTCTCACAAACTTTGTTTTTTCTTCCTTCCCCCCATTATCCTGAATCTTTACACTTCTATCATAGCAAGAGCATATATTATCTGATAGGTTTTTTTTTTTGGGGGGGGAGTTTATTTTTAAAAAAGGACAAATGATTAGGACAAGTGATTCAATTATTTCTAAATCATATTAATAATAAAAACCAGAGAGGGAGAGAGGAAGCAAGCAAGTACTAGACTAACCTCAGGCCCCTACATTCTTACAAAGTTCATTTACTTGTGTATCACTGGAAAAGTTAGGAAAGGCACAGCGAACCCTGCAGGAGTTTTACCTGCCATAAGACAAGCTTTTTCACATTTAAGGAACTATTCTGCTAATAATCATAAACTTCTTTGATTTGAATTTGACAACTTGTATCTTTGGTTCTTGTTGAAGATACTCCTTGAGTCTCTATGCATCAAAATATGAATTTGCACTGTAGTGGCTAGTCTTCTGCTACAGAAGCAACCAAGAAGCAGGACAATGTTCAGGTAGCTCACTGAAGTTTCTTGAAAGCCAGAACTTTAGCAGTGTTTGTAGAGGACATTGTAGTATCCAGACAGATGAGAAGTTTCTTGGCATCCTTCAAATATGCCACAAACATATCAACAGGCCTTGCACTGCCACTTCTATACTGTCAGTAGTTAATATTGTCAGCAATTCTGTTTCAGTTCAACTCTATTGCACCTCATCCCAAGCCCTCAAAACAAAAACCCAATAGGTATCTACTGTTACTAGATCATGGTAACCTCTTTGCATATTGTGCTGAGAAGTGGATCTTCATGGGCTATAGCACACACTGCCATAGTTTCACTTCTATGCATGCTTTAAAGCAAGATTCAGCTCCAGTGGCTGTGGCTAAAAGTAGTCTCTCTCCCTTCTCCCTGTAATCCACAATGCAGCCCCAAGCAAGCTGTTCAAGCACACACAGTGCAATTATGGTATTTATGCTAAGTTCTCATTTTACATAATTTGTTTCAAGTGCAGAATTTGGGTTTTCCTGGAATCATGTTAAGACCAGCCCTGTATGTTGATACCCAGCTCCTAGGGTAAAAACTTGACACAAACCGAAACAGAACATCTACTGTTAATATGAATAGAAAAACAAAACTTTAATCTCTAGAATAAGGCGGAGTGTACCTGGCTATTTTTATATACCCAACCCAAATAAAAGGCAAGAGACAAATGACGCTTCCATATCAGGCTGAGCCAGCATAGTCATCATGTTCATGATGTAACAGAGTACTTACTGAGCTTTGGACTTGCCAAAAATATCTGTTCTAAGCAACTGTAACAGAATGCAATATACAACAGAAATCAAATTATAAGGTTAGATCTTCATGGAGGCAATCATCTTGCTCAAATCTCTACTCTAGGCTGCGAAAGTTCATTGGGCAGGTCAAAGACTAAAATCCAAGTACAGCACAAGACACTGGAGAACGCCAAAACAGAAAAGTCAAATGCAGGAAAAATATGAAGTTTAAAATAAAGGGTTAGGCACACATAGCTACTGTTTAAGTCAGAAGATACATTATTTGCCCCATCAATTATTTACAGAAAAGCTGCATAGCATGTGCATGTATGCAGATAGAGCTTTTCACCACATGTTGTAAGAGCAGAGCCTTATGCACAAGGTTACTTCAATATCTCCCCCTTAGTCATGGTGTTTGATTGAGGCTAGATAAAGAAATAAAGCAATTTTAGGGACTTACAGGACAAACACTGCTCAGTCTGTTGGAAATGGGAGATGTATATCCAGGAGACCTAGCCTCATCACTCCACCCCAGTACATAGTGGCTATATATATATATATATATATATATATATAAAATCATCTATGCTTGTCCTGTGTTCTACATGCTGAGAATATCTCATACACAAAAACCTGTCATTGGTGAAAGGAGAAAGATAAGCTTTTTATTGTAAGAAAGACTGCTTACTTGGAATGTGGTAATGAATCGTCACTGTAGGGAAGATAAGAGGGAATGCAAGAAGATGCACCGCTGGTGTGGTCTGACGTGAACCTTACCCTGACTAACAATACTGCTGGGAAAGCACAGACGAAGACTCTCTTAAGTGTTCTAGGGTGGTACAGACTGAGTACACAGACATATCTAAGAGGAGTTGCATGTTAAGTGTAAATACCAGTAGCAATATTCACTCATTTCCATTGGAGCAATACTGCAGATGGAGGCACAGAGGCTATCAGAAAGGAGAGAAAGTGTGTGTCTCCAGTCAATACCCTGCCCCACTCCTGTAGTCAGAATGGAAAGGGGAGCAAAATCACAATGAAAGCCACCAGATAAGGTAGAGGACAGGACAGTCCATCTCCCATACCTAGGTTCCAAAAATAACTGCCACCCAGAAGATGAGGTCAGGAATGTAATGAAGAATGAGAGGCCCTATGAGACACAGAATTGAAATGTCTACACAGAATACTGGTTTGCTGCTAATGATGGGGACTCATGGGCTAAACAAACTTATAAGCAGGGACGACTCCAAAGCTGTAGTCAGTCAAGACTCAAGAGTACAAGCTGTCCAATTTTAATGAATGTCCATTTTGATCAATAACACTGAAGCAATTAGGTAGGAAGGGAGAAGCACTAAGGAAAAAAGAGCCACATCCTGTTTTGAACACAAGTAGAAAAGCAGTTTAACGATGGGCTAGGCAAGAGAGGAGTATCTCACATCTCTTGCCTTTATGCTTATGTGAGTGGTTTTTTTTACAAATAAGATTAGCATTTCAACTGATTGTTTTGGAAACAGGCCATCTGGCAGACTTGAAACAAACTCAGATGTTAGGAGACTTCAAGCTTACCATCTTATATCCATACAAGGGAAAAGGAAATGACCAAAACGCAAACTAATTTTACCTCTGTCCAAACAAAGCATAGTCAGTTTGCCTCGAGCAGCATTCCCAGCTGCTACCTATGTTGTTTTCCGAGTCTGAGGAAGCAATAGGAAAGAATGTCTTGTCTCTGATAAATGGTTTCACATGGATGAAAACTAGTTCTTGGACTTGCAAAGTTCACAAGTGGAAGGCCCACAATGCTATGCAAAGCACTATTTTTCAGCTTAGAATTGCCTCAAAGTCAGACCATAGCTGCTTGTTCTTTCACCCTTGCTAAACCTTTGTACAAATTAATTAAAAAGCTTTAAGGTTCTGAAAAAGGACATTTTTTGAAACCTTCCATCATACCAAAAAAACATTTCTGATGAACATTTAACACAACAGAAAGCTGTACATAGTGAGGCTCAAAAGCACAAGTTTCCACAAGTATGCCAGGAACCGAGGGAGAAGTGCAGTTTTTTTGGAGGCCCTCCTTCTGCTTGCCTTTCTGAAGCAGATTATGCATACTACTAACAGAAACAGCTTTTTATTAAACAGATTACCAGATGTTCCAGAACCAACATCTGCAGAACTACAAAAAGGATGCAAATGGCATATTGGTGACCTAAGAAACTCTGCACACAAACCCAGTTAATTCAGAAAGGGGCACGACAAACACAGCGATGTAACACCCCATTTCTAGGCAAGGAGGAGATCATCAGTCTGTCCATTATGCCCATTCCACACCTCACATTTAACAAGCACCCCATAACCAAGAATTATGAACTTTCTTCCAAAAGTTGCTCTTCTCTGGCTGGTAGTGGGTGTTTGAACTCCCGTCTGCTTCTTCTGGGCAGAGGGAAAGGATGGGCTTGAGATAGAACACTGGTAGGTGCCAAGTCTTACTTGTGCCAGACACAACTCCTATTACTCCTTCCCACCTCACCCATCAGCCGTTACAGCAAGAGATTACACAATGAAAACTATTCTAAAGGTCTTTGCAAATGCCAACTAGTATATCTGTCCCTTCTAGATCCTTTAGCCAATAGTTAGTTCTGAATCAGCTAAACTTGTACACTGCAGGATAGGAGGGTTTCATTCAGCCAGAGGAACAATAAAACCGTAGTGGGTTGAGAAGCGATGTTCACTTTTGGGCCACCGGCAATCCAAAAAGAGCGCAGGAGCTTCCTCTCTAGAGGTCTTGGCTAAAATAGCTGTAGCCATCAGGGCCCGTTGTCTCCTCTCGTGTGTACAGCTGCTTCTGGTACCGTGCTGTAACAGGTATTCCTCCTGGTATACTGTGGATTGAGACAGAGATGGGACAGATTATTGAAACTGCTTCAAAAATTATCACTGCAAAGTGTACAGGAAATGAACATCTGCTTATTGTGGAATCTCAAGCTGGACCAATACTGTGCAAAATCCAGTTGTCTTGAAAAATCCCACTTCCCATTCACCACAATAAAACACCCTGCAAGTGAGTGATGGGTGGGGATAGCAATCCGATAAGATCTGCAGTTTTAGCATACAAAAATGGCCTCACCTGTAGATTTAACTTCATACCAACGGAAAAGAATTATAAATCTTCAGATGATTTCTGCTAAAAGTTAACAGGATTATATGCAACAAGGCAGTACTGTCCACTTTTGGCAGAATGCCTAAGCTGCAGCACAGACAGAGCCACAGCCCTAAAACTTATTTGTCACGTAAAATGCCATGCAAATCCCATGTTCAGCACATTTGGCAAACAGAGTTTCTCCAGCAAGTTGAGTGCACCCACGTGCTTGCACAGACTTGGAAAGACCAATGCCACCACCAGGATATAACATCACCCGAGTGCTTAACGTATGCCATACAGAAAAGGTCATAAGATTTCTTTGATGCCATACCCTGTGAGTCTTCATGTTTTGTGGCGATTCCATGGTGCTTTGACTGGTCCCACAAAAACAAAATTAATATAATAGAACAATCTGCAGATCTCTGTGTTAAAATGATACAATAGAAAATATTTTTCCTTGCTAACACCCCACCCCCATGGTCCCAAAGACAGGCAACACACTACTTGACATGTTCTATGAAAAATATTTTGCTTTATGGAGTTCTCCAAGAAAACCTGTACCCATTTGACAGCGACATATACTGGAAGTTTTTTTTTTCAAAATTTCTCTGCAAACTATCAAAATTAAAAATGCTTAGGTGAAACAAAAACAAACAAACAAACAAAACAACAACAACAAAAAACAGAACTTTGAGTAGTAGATGCTGGGTATGGTACCTAGGAACTTGATGCTAATGACCAGAATAGGAAGAGAAGTCAAGAGGGCTGCTGACCCCTACATGTCTGAAGCACATCTATGGAAAGGCTGCTAGGACAAGGCCCAAATCAAGTAAGAGGTTACAGTTGCCAAAATGGCTTCATCGATTTGGTTCTGACCAAGTGAAGGAGATCCACACCAGGCAACATCATTTGGAGAATCTGCAATGTGTCATTTGACTCATAAACCTCTCTTTCCCCAAAATGCTTATTACCTTTAGTACATAAGTAGCAACATAGACCTTTTAAACATTAGAGCTGCCTGCAGATGAATCTGAAGTTTTTTTGGTAAAAATCCAGACTATAAGCCAAATGCGAGACAATGCTTCCTATTCAGTGGCAGATTATACAATGTAGCTACTACAGACAGAAGAATATTTAAACACTTACTGGTTCTTGTGTTTGAAGCCGCTGATGTGAGCTTGGTACTGCTCTATGGAGTTCAGTACTATGTTACAGCTTTCGCATGGATATCCCTTCCCAGCTGAAAGACAGGGTTAAACAAGTGTGAGACCAAATTCACTGAAGCAAACACTCCAATGTCAATTACCAATTGTGAAGTGTTGTTCACAGTGACTAAGCCAAAGATGATGCTAGGAGTTCTAAGCCAGGGGAGAGCAAGAGGATCCAGCCAAACAGCTGGATCGTGAGTTCCCCCATGTGTCACTTGACAGGTGGAAAGGGCCATCCTATGGCAGGTCATCATGACAGCAGGTGACAAAAATTCAAAGGAAAAATTTGAGGGACTCATGATTTCCCCTGCTAGCCTAGCTTGAACTCAAACTGGGCTGCAAGGGAAGATTCCTGCCAAAGTAGAGTTTGCAGAGATAGGCTCCACTCAGGAGCTGAGTGGTATCAGCCACAGCATGGCTTGCATTGGGCACCAAATATAAAAGGTGTCAAATACAAGCTCCGCTTATCAACCAGGAGTGCACATCTGTACCTACCCCACAACCGATGCCATATATGATGTCAAGTGTGGGGCAGATGGGCTTGATTTGGGGGAACCTTGCTGGGCCTAATTAGGCCCATATTAGGCTCATGGTTCCAGAGCTTCTCCACAACTGCTCTAAGCATTGCTATCCAGCTCCAAGCTGCCACTTTAAAGTTGCATGGTAAAATGATCTCTCAGCACACAGTGAGCTTAATCAACAACGTTTCCAAGAACATTCCTCTGACTCAGGGTCAATTACAGAAGATGTGGGAGATCCATGATTAGATCTCCAAATATATCTATTTTTGCTGACAACTACTGAAGGGAGTTTCAAAATCTGAGTAGAGCACTGGTGCTGGGTAATTCTCCCTCACACCATTTTTATTATCTAAATGTTTCTACCCCAACTGCTGTTTGCCCCACTGGGGAAAAATACACAGGTATCTTTCACCTGCTGCAATACATGGGGGTGTGTTAGATAAAGAAAATGACATGGAAGGTATTAGGCCTGGACCTCTTCTGAAGGCCAGCGGGGGGCGAAAGTCTTTGCTCCCGCCCGCCTGCCTTCAAAAGCCGTCCGGGATAGCGGAGAAAGCGCTGCATTTCTCCGCTCTCCCGGGAAGGCAGGCAGGGGGGAGCAAAGACTTTTGCCCCCCCGCCGGCCTTCAGTAGAGGTCCAGGACCTCTTCTGAAGGCTGGCGGGGGGCGAAAGTCTTTGCTCCCCCCCGCCTGCCTTCCCGGGGGCTTTAAAATCGCCCCGGGACAGCGGAGAAGTCCGCTGTCCGGGGCGATCTTAAAATGCTGGTGGGCGGCAGCGCTGCCACCCGCCAGAATTTTAAAAAACCCCGGGACAGCGGAGAAGTCCTCTGCTGTCCCGGGGTTTTTTAAAATGCTGGGGGTGGGAAGAAAAGCCCTTGTCCCCCCCCCAGCCTTCAGAAGAGGTCGGGGGACAGACTGTCCCCGGACCTGGACTGAAGGCGGTTTCCTTAAGAACGCATTGATTGATTTTCAATGCATTCCTATGGGAAACCGTGCTTCGCAAGACGAAAAACTCGCAAGATGAAAAAACTTGCGGAACGAATTAATTTCGTCTTGCGAGGCACCACTGTATAACTAAAAATTACTTATCCATGCAAATTGAGAAAGGCAAAAATGGGTCTTTTCTGGTTCATCAAACTGCAAAAATTGATGATCTTGTTGAAATGCTATGTTTTGAAAATGCAAATGGGAAGGAAACACCTATGGTGTGTGGTTTCACCTTTACAGGTGAAGATAAGCCATTTCCTAACAAAACTTTGTATCTTTCTGCTATAGGCAAGCTAAATTTCATTCAAAGAATCTCAAGACCAGATATAACTTATGCTTTTCACTTTCTGGCAAAATTTGTGGAAAAGCCCACTACGTAATGTTTCTCTGCTCTTAAGAGAGTGGTAATGTACCTTAAACATACCAAACATTATAGGTTGCAGTTTACAACATGTATTGACAAAGGTTTTGAAATTTTCTGTGATGCATCTCATGCAGTGGAACAAAATATTTGCAGGGGTGTGTCTGGTATGGTGTTTTGTTATAACGCTTGTCCATTTGAATGGAAGTCCCAGACACAAACCATTATTTGTCTCTCCACAACAGAGTGTGAATTATGTGCATGCGTTCAGGCCACTCGTGATGTAGAATGGTATCTGCAAGTTTTTGCATACCTACAGATGCAAGTAACACTATCAGTAAAAGTTTACCTTGATTCCCAGAGCGGACTTGCTATCGTGTGTTCAGAGACCAATACGCAGCGCACTAGAGTCTTAAGGTTACGTTTACAATTTGTAAAGAAACTAATTGCTGACGAAATGATTGTATTTGAGTATGTTCCAGGTGACAATCAAATTGCGGACATTTTTACAAAAGCACTTCCAAAGGTTACACATGAAAAACATGTACAAAATATGCTTTATGTTTTTGTTCCACAATGATGAACCGCAGGGGAAATGTTGAATTGTTTCTTTAAATGTAAAGGTTCATCATTGTTCCACTCGATGTGTATGTCTTTAAGGGGCCAGAGCAAGGGCCAGAGCAAACTAACGAGACCCAGCTTTACAGCTGTGAAACATAGCAGGTGCTGCTGAATTGTATTGGTTAAACTGTGTCAGCAATTGGGTAGAGTACATAAGGAGCAGCACCTAGCTCTCCCATTACCCTGGGGGATGGGTTGGTGGTTGGGTCTGGTTTGTTGTTGATGTATTTAGTGTATAAGGAGTTTTTGTTTTTTTTATTAAAACCTTGTTTAAGTTATTTTTGAGTCCCTTTTTAATGCATGGTCTCCCCAGCAAGCTCTCTGCAGCGCTACCATACTGCAAATAGCCAACACAGGGTGTGGTGGGAGGGAAGGAGGGAGGGAGAGAGAGGAGGTTATTCCATTTGGCAAGAAATGCTTGCACTGACAAAATGACCGGCACAGTGTGATGCTGAATTCCATTTCAAGTGTCTTGGGGCACCTTAAAGAATAACAAATTTAATATGGCACAAGCACTCTAGTTCTCAAAAGCTTATGTACTAATAAATGTTACCCTTTAAGGTGTAACAATACATTTTGTTGGTTTTGCTGCAACAGTTTCAAGTACGTGCCCTTCTAGAAAAAGTAAAAACAGAAATACAGGAAGATGTGATCACCGATCTCCTGTTCTTCACAGGACTCCCACTGCAATTTTATTTTCTATATTTGTCCCTTTTGCTCTGATGCTTAAATTGTACCAGAAGAAAAGTAGAATATTTTAAAGCAAAGAAACAGAATGAGACACAATGTGTTTCATAATGCAGTAGTATTCCATTTTGTGATTCATCTGCTTCAGGTCATCTATAGTTACTGGGGCTGCAATCCTAAACCAATTTGCATGGGACTAAGTCCCAAAGAACACACTGACATCCAGTTCTGAGTAGATATGCATAGGATTGTACTGTTGAACCACCTTTTGTAAGTATGGTATATAATGTATTCAAGCTATGTTGGTGGATTTTCTTCAGTATAGTTCTCCAGTAAAGACACGTATGTCTGTTTTATCATCTAGGGGATTGGTATCAGTGAGAGGAGAATTTAAGAGGCAAGGAATACACCAGTGTCTTCATGCTAATACTGCACAAGTATGGATGCCACATTGCAGGAAAGAATGAAGAATGGGTATATTATAATGGCAACTGTGCACTATGGAGAATTCCAAGGCTCAAAACATCTGCTTAGATGAGAAAAATGGTGTTAAGGCTACATTCCAGAACGGTTCCTAACTGTGAAACTGGATCAGCCACTTGTAGAATCAATTTGGTTGGAAATGCAGATTGTAACCATCTGATGCCTCAGAATTCTCACTTGGGAAGCATATTAAAGTGTTCTTGCCTGTAACTACCATTTCCTTTGCTGCAACAGCCCCAACATTCTCTCTTAGTGGGTTTTAATTATAGGAAATGCAGTTATGTAAGTAACTTGAACACTGTTGGAATATCTGTTCCCCAATGGTTAGGAAAAGCAACTTTTTACACGGCGGTTGTAGGAATTTTTTTGAGTTTGTCTAGGCAAGGGTGGCCAATGTGGTGTCCTCCAGATGGTTCTTGGACTACAGCTCTCCTCAACCCTAACCATTGACCATGCTGGCTGAGGCTAATGGATGGAAGGCATTCACTGGCAAAAGCCTAATCCCCTGCTGTAAACCCACCTCCATAGTACTAGTCTACCATGCTACCCTGTGTGGAATATAGGAGCCAAAATGGGCATCCACATGAAAGGAGGTGCAGCACACACAGAGGCATAGTCGACAAGCGTGTGATGTGGCTACTTAATGCTGTATGGCTATGAAACAGCAGACATCAGTCTTAGGCATCCTTCCACTTCCCCCAACTTATCGTAGCTGGAAATAATTTTTAAGCAATTTCTGTGAACAATTTTCTCAGTTCTAATTTGCAAGTGTTGACAGTTCCAGATCTTAATAAAACTAACATTTTTGGGGCCTCTAACTTAACTCCCACCTGTTCCCATTTCAATGAATCAAATAAATCCAAACCAAGAAAATGAATTTTCTGTCTTCTCACTCAAGGATCATGAGAAATGTAAAAAAAAGTTCTCTAGTCAGCTAGAGGGGGAGTCAATTTATCATAAACACAACAACTAAAGGCTTAATCAGGGCCTATTTACCCAAACATTGTAAACAGCCTGATGAAAACTCTTCTCAAAAGGATTGAACATACTATGGTGAATTCATGACACTGCTTCTCTACACTGGCTCACCAATCACACTGCTAAAGACTCAAGAGGAGCATTCTCAGCAAGGAGGAACAAAATACATTAAAGGTTTCAACAAAAAACAACACACATAAAACTTGAAATATCTCCCACCATTCAACGTTAGATGACCCTGGGAGAAAACGTGTTCCTATCCACTTTCTCTATACCATGCATAAATTATACACCTCGGTTATGCTCATGGGTCTCACACCACCGTTTTTTTCCAAGCTAAGAAACCTCAAATGTGATCCTTCCTAATAGGGGATTTTCATCATTCAGGATGCCTCTTTCTGCACCTTTTCCAGATCTACAACATTTTTCCTGACGTGCAGTGACTACTACTGTACACAGTGTTTCAAGTGTGATCACACCATAGACTTATATAAAGGCACTATGATACTTACATTTTTTACTTTTCAATTCCTCTCCTAATGATCCCCCATCACTGAATTATCCCCCCCCCCAAGCAGCCAAACATCAAGAACAAAGGATCCATTCTGTATGTACTGGAAGAGAAGGTGAACTATTAGCCTATGAAAAAAATCTACTGATTTCTAAATGAACAAAAAACGGGCATGGGTACAACAATACTGTTGCAGAACTGTGAAACTTCACTGTCTTTCGATGGAGGAAGATTTGGGGTTTTAGTTGAATTTACTGAAATGACACACAATTCTTATTCCTGCTACGTTGTGCCACAGAAGTGAAGGTAATCAGATGATGATGATTGGTTTTATTTTGAAATGCCAAACCCCATTGAGGAGTACTATGCCTTTCTGCGTACCCTAAATTAAAAACTCATTCACACTATTTGTCTGTGGTTATTGTACGGCGATTTTCATCAACAGCCTTCTAGGCCTCCTGAAAACCTACACAAATGGGTTGGGGGACACTCTGAATGCAGTGGGGGAAAGGGGCACTGCCTCTACCCACCCTTTCCTCCTTCAGCTCACCACACCACAGCCTACTGCATTTCAGGAGTGCCTACCAGCAACTGACAGTGGCTTTTCAGGGGGCTTAAAAGGCTGTCAGAGAGGGAAAGGGCAAGATGATTACCTTGCAACTACACCATTCTGCTGCAATTTCCCTGTAACCAAGCAACTGATACCAAGGTCTGCTTCATTAACACTGAATAGTATTTTCACAGCCTTTATATACAGGATATCTGTTTGCAAGAGGGCAGCAGATTTCCCACTTGAACAACAGGACTTCCTCTTTCTTTCTTCTTCCTGCCTTCTCCCCCAAAACTGCTCCAAAGGGTTGGGGGACCCCTCCAGAGCAGCTCTGAATGGTGCATGGGGCTTCTGAGGAAGGAAATAAGGGGGAAGCCTGTTTGTATGATCCTGCATTGTAGTCATATTTGTATAACATATATAGTCATGTAGTCCAGCACTGGCTGGTTTGCTGGCTACAGCTCCTTTCAGACAGAGATGAGCTGGCTACTGTACTCCATGCTTCCTAAATTCAAGATGGGATTATTGCAAAGCACTCTACATGGGGCTGCCCTTGAAGATGACTTGGAGACTTCAAGTGGGGGTGGCGGCCTGGGAGAGGACCTTCTCTGTGGTGGCCCATATGTTGTGGAGCTCCTGGGGCACAGAGGGTACCATCATTATACAGCTTTCAGCAAATGCTGAAGACACACCTCTTTACCCTGGCTTTTGAAAATTTAGGTGTATATTTTTAGGACCCACGTTGTTTAAATATTGTGGTTAAATGTTGTAACCTGCACTGGGATGTTAGGGTGATGGGTTGGTAATTAATATCATTCATATCCTCTGCTATTTTTTCTTCTTCAGTAAGGACGTTTTTTGTACTTTTTGTACTTTACCAATATACCAACTGTATACATCTAATACAGCCACATCATACAAATGTTTGTTTCTTCTTGAATTCAGCATTTTTTTTCATTTGTATGTTTCACATTTATGCCAAGCAAGAGGCCCCTACATCAGCTAACAAGAGAAAATTGCAATGTAAGATATAATCACAAACAAGTTTCCCTAACATTATCAATAGTGCTAGCAGTAGTAAGAAGAACAACAGCCCAGAGCACTTTCCTCAAAGGACTTTTCCAGGGAAGATCAGTCTTGGGACCTTTGGAAGGGGAGGGCATACCATTTATGCCTCCTTGGAAAGGGGGTTCTAAGGAAGGAGCTCAACTGGAAAAATCCCTGCCTATAGTAGCCATCCATCTGAAGGTGGAGGCATCTAGAACAGGACCTCTAATGAGCTCAGCTTGAGAAGTTTTGAGGTGGTCTTTAAGATAGCTTGATCTAAGTCCTTTTAAAACCCTGAAGGTCAAAACCAGGACTCTTAATTCGGGTAGAATCCAGTGGATTTATTTATTTATCATTACTATTCAACTCTTCTAGTGCTTCTGCTTGTTTCCAAACAAAGCAATTTTGAATTGGAGATCATATATCATTTGCTTTTTATAACGTATTTATTTCTTTTCTCCACTGTCCCTAGGAATTCTCTTTTCTCTTTCACCACTTCTTCCATGCCCTATAACATTGCTGCTATTGTATTATCATTTTAGCTATTTGTTGAAAATAGTATAGCCTGTATCAATGTTCTTGTATATCTATTCCCCCCCTTTGATTCTTACCAAGAGTATTTTTGTGCTCTCCTTCCATAGATAAGTTCCCTGGTCCTTGGTAAGATTTTGGTTCTGGGTTTCCCCCTGGGTTTGATCTATATTAAATAAAGGTTATTATTACTTTTCTATTTTTTTAAAAAAATATTTAGATCTGCAACTTACCCTCTATGCATACATTGTTTGCGTATTATTTGTTCTACATACTCTGCTGACCATGTTTCCCTCTCTCTCTTAAATATGCATTGCTTTATTTCCCCCCTTTTTCAGGATGTGTTTGAGGAGCATGTTAGTTTGCCTGGATTTTGTAACAGGACATGGGGGATAGTCAACCCTGTGTCTTCTTCTCCCTCCCACAGTCCCCTGTACTCCCCAATCTCCTCCAGAGGTCCCCCTCACTCTGGAAGAGATTCCCGGGATGTGCAGCGGCTGGAGAGGTAGAAGAAGTCCCATTTGCACAATTGGAAATCTGTTCTGACGCAGCCAGATGTCACCCAATTTTTTTTTGCTTTTCTTAACTTTTTTTTTTAAACACCCTCAAAAAGTATCTGAGGATAGTGCACAATAAAAACATCAGCACAAATGTAGAACTACCAAATCTCTCCACGGTTCCAAATACCTCGATAAAGTTATATTATTATAAGTTATATATTATATTTTAAGACAAAAGTTCTTATCTAACACTGCCCCCAAATTACAGGCATCAAGGAGCTAAAGGGGGGCAGGACTGGTGGGGGGGGGGGGGCTGTGATGAGCAAAGTTCAAGCTAGGTGGCAAAACTCAGAAATGCTCATCCTGGTAATGCTAGCTACCTTTCAAAATCCCCAGAGCTGCTAGAATGAAAATATGCAATGATGAAACATCTTTTTACAGGGGCATCCAAGGACTTGTCATAATTGACTTTTGCCCTCTATCTTCTGAAACATTACCCCACCCACACTTCTTCTTTATTCTGTGGTGATCATTTGTGGCACAGTAAGATTGCCTTCCATGAACATGGTCTTAACAGTGAGTCCGTATGGTAGCCTGCATATGGAGAGGCTATTTTAGTTCAGCCTTTTAGTTTTGACTCACATTAAATTTATTTAATCTGCTTGTGTTCATTTGGATACCAAATTCTCCTTCTGCATTTCAGTTCTCTCTCCCTGCTTCTACCCTTTGCTGAACTGCTCCTCTCTGCACCTGCTATCTGCCAGGCATGTGAAAAGCACATTGGCACATTAAATACCCCACTCCTAATCATTGTGTTCCTATTCAGTCCTACTCTGTGCAAAGTTGTGCATGCCAGTCTATTCTGTGGCATGGAACTTATTCACATCCAACTCTGTACAGAATCACACTACGCATTATTAAAGTTGAAAGGCAGAGGCTGTTTTTAATTGAGAATTACTTTTTACTTGGGAATTACTTTCCCAATTAAATGCACTTAAAAATAAATAAGGTTTCTGGCATATATATTCAGTATTCATCTTTAGGTGCTTATTCTGCAACCTTTAAGAGTGAACAATTTTTGTATATGTTCAAAACACACAGTTGAGAGCTCCAGTTATTATGCCACTTTGTGTTAATGAACCTTAATACCATCACAATATCTTTTTTTCAACAAAAGCTAATGCATAGCTAAGTCACTACTTTGAAAGAAATTTCTTGGATGCTTTGCACTGCGTATCATTGCTTGAGACAAGCTGTAATAAAGGTTCCATTTCCTAATCCAGAGAGATACTGCACAAACCTTAACGGGTTCTCATTGTTTTCTACAGATGTATATTTTGAATATTCAACTTTTTTTTCAAATCAACCAACTGTGGCTTGACTTAAGTGATGTAATAAAACTTCAGCTACTTCAAATGCTTGCACTGTCAGACTCATTTGAAGATGGTTCAAGCTTTGGGGTTGGATAGCCCAGACTCATTTGTTAAACCATATGTTTCCAAGATGTTACTTATTTAAATTCCATAGTCTTAACTACCTTGCTGAGGCAATTTTGAAAATACATTAATTCCCTCCCATACATCAGCTTCATTTGATGGCTGTCAAATCCACAATGTATGCAAACATTTGCCCTAATCAAAAAGGCACTTTGAAAGATACTGTTTCTTCAACACAGGTGACTATGTTGGAAATGATGGGTGTAATAGCACTGTTTACTGCCATGGTTGATGTCTTCTATATTCTTTGTACTGAATACAATCATGTTGTGAACGACTATGTCATGTTGGGAGCTGGATTTTTATCCAAAGCCAAGGAGAAATGTTCTCTGCTGGATATGCAGTACTGTACGTCTTCAGTATTTTGTTTGACCTACTGATTACAGTTTAACTATCACAGAGCCACAGTGAAGCTTTGTCTCTTTCTCCCACCTACCTCCCATGCTCATGTAATTCAGAAAGTTTCCTTTTCAAAGTGTGTAGACCAGGCATAGGCAAACTCGGCCCTCCAGATGTTTTGGGACTACAACTCCCATCATCCCTGACCACTGGTCCTGTTAGCAAAGGAAACATCTGGAGGGCAGTTTGCCTATGCCTGGTGTAGACAGACTAGTAAAAAAAAAGAGAGAGAGAATACACTGTCAATTCTCTGCTCTCCATTCAATCCAACACCTCCAAACTACCTGGTAATTCTCAATATAACCTGGACAACTTCTCGTACTTTTTCAGAAGCCCTTATTTCCCCATTCACATGCTTTTTCAACTGGCACTGTCACCACCCACAAGCATAAACCATTGCTTTTCTTTTCAACTTTTGCCCCCCAAAGTCGGTCCATTTCCAAGTCATCTCGCTTCTCCCTTTCCAACATTACAAAAATATGGGCCCTTCTCTTTGCCCCTTCAGCAAAAGCTCTTGCCCATAACTTGGTCATGCCTTGCTGTGACTTCCTACATTCTTGTCTAGTCTTCCACTGTCTCACCTTCACTCACATTCATCCAGCACTCTGCATTTTCCTCTCACCCTTCCAAGTTTCAACCACCTCCCTCCTTACAAGTACACATGTGTGGCTGGAGGTTCTTCCTCGTGTTCAGGATTTTGTGGGGAGCTGGGAGCCTTTCCCACCCCAAACCAAGATTTTCCTGACTACTTCTGCCTGTCCCCATCTGAAGTGATCAATTCAAGCCCATTCCCTCTACAACTGGTATACCTAATGTAGTGAATTATTTGAGAGCTTGTTTTTCATGCAGGGCATTTCCAACAGAAGGCAAGTTGTGGATTTGCAAACCTTTACAACTCTTCAAGCGCTTTATTCTGGAAAGTCTTGCTGTTAAAAACTCACCTGTTGAAGCTGCAGGTTCATCGGGGCTTCTCCCATAGTGTGCCATTAGCTTAAGTTTGGTCTCTTGCTTTTTGTGTTTCTTGCCCACGTAGTGTTGTTTTGCCATCAGGGGATTATTGAATGTGGCATGACAGAGACTGCAGAATTTGTCTGGGTCAGAAGTGTTTTGGTTCTCTTCATTAGAGGGCATAGTAGTGGGAGGCGGATTAGCTGGTTGTTTCTGAGCAGGTACAGCTCCTGTAAAATCAACCCCCCCCCAAAAACATATGAAGAAAATCCAATCAGAAAAGTCTAAGGCACAATTTCATGTAATCAGAACAAACACAATAATCTCAATTGTGCCAAAGCATCCCACTTAGAATAATTATTTTCTACATAAGATTTGGATGAGCTTACTGTGGGCATCTACATAAATATTAGCTACCAATACAGTGATCAAAAATAACAAAGAAAGATTTTGGTGTAATGTTTATTATGTCTATCTATCTTTGACCACCAGGATCATCAAGAAAATTAATCACACCAGAATGCAAAATTTCAACTGGAAAACATGTTTTCTTGAACTCCCTCAGTGTCTGCCTCATTATCATATATGTGAAGAAGAAGAAGAGTTTGGATTTGATATCCTGCCTTTCACTCCCCTTCAGGAGTCTCAAAGCGACTAACATTCTCCTTTCCCTTCCTCCCCCACAACAAACACTCTGTGAGGTGAGTGGGGCTGAGAGACTTCAGAGAAGTGTGACTGGCCCAAGGTCACCCAGCAGCTGCAGGTGGAGGAGCGGGGAAGCGAACCCGGTTCCCCAGATTACGAGACTACCACTCTTAACCACTACACCACACTGGCTCTTCTGGCAGGGTTCACTCTTCTGTGTTTGTACAATAGATACCCAGGAGCCTATTCTGACCTGGACTTTTCAGCACAGCACCAGGAGACAATTCCTCTGTACCTTCTGCTTTAGGAGGTTGCTGCTTCAGCTTCAGATTCTTGGCATGGGTCTTGCCTAGGTAATGGGAGTTAGCCACAACAGGCGACGAAAAGGTCATATTACAGATGGAGCAGCATTTGTTCCTGTCTTCTTCACTGCTGCCCTCCTGTTTGTAAGAAGGAATGAAAAAATTTACTGGGGCGGCAGAATGAAAGTTCATCAGCAAAGTGTTCCAAGTTCAGTAACTGGAATTTCTTTTGTTCAGCTTCATCCTATCCTTTACTGAACACACTGAAAGAAGCTAGAGAAGACTATTAAAGCTGTTCAAGACATGTTATGTAGCAAGATACAATTGCCATTCAGGTAGTAGTTTCTGTTACTACAAACAGAATTCTCAATAGTGCGCCATGGCTGAATTCTACTTTTCAAATAAATTTAGTATAAAAAGGGCTTATTATAAGTAGAGCATATAACCATTTTATTTCCAATGGTTTCTGAATGAGTTATCTCCTTGCACTCAGCTTCTTCTTTTTTTAGTGTACAGGTACATACAATTAGGTGGGCAAAGTTTAAATGTGCATTTGCCCAAGCAGAATAATGCATAGATTGTTCTTGCAAACAGTGTCTGATCTTCAAAATCCTCACTGGTGCATTATTCCACAATCCAAGAAACGCTATTTGCCAAACTTTCTAGCGCATTAAATTCTTTTACTTGTCCTTGGATTTCTGGCCTGACTGGCATTACCTGCTTTGTATCCAGCTTTATTTTCTTGCTTGAGCAGACCTCCTCTTCACCATGGATAGCCATGTATCGACGAACTTTGTTGGCATGTTTCTTACTCTGAAGGAAACAGCATAGAAGAGCAAGATAACCATCTCAGGAATCTCACACACTCAGGGCAAATTTCAGTAACTGCCTGTAGATTTAAGCATACCTGATAATGAGCGAGCTTCTGTGACTCGGAAATGAGCACTGCACTACACACTTTACAATGGGCATCTGTGAAGATGTGGCTGTTCTCTTTGATCATACGATCCACTGCAAAAAGCAATCACACCAATATTAAAAAAAAAGGAAACTTTGCCAAGGGCCCAGATATCGCCTCTTAGGGGTTTTGCCAGCATCACACAAATGTTCGCACCAACTTTGAACACTGGTTAACTAAAGGTCTTGTGGCAGATAATGACAATTCTAATTCCCCAATCGGGGAGACATAATTTAAAACATGTAAATACATTAAGGCAGGTTTTTTTTCTTATCCCACATTCAAAGAAGGGTGAAAATGCAGGGTGAAAAGAAGGTGGGAATCATCTAGTAATAACACAGCAAAGAATGAGATATCTACTGTTTCTTTGATATGCTGCATAGCATACTTTACATCAGGGATGAAGTATAGGATTGAGCAATTTCCACACTGCTACATAAAGGACAGGCTAACAATAAGGAATCATGCAAAGGCAGAAGTAACTCTACTGTTAAGTGACATGCCAGGAGTCTGCTGCAGAATAAAACCATTTCCAACAGCTGCAATTAATGATTTACCATGTAAATAATGTCGTTTAAGTCAGCACAGAACACTACACAGAAAGGCTCGATATTTCTTCCTACCATTGATCCATGCCCAATTTTAAGTACAATGCCAATGCTTTCATTAGTCTTCAACTAAACAGTCAATTGGCTAATGGGTCTTTCAGTTAGAGACGCACAGAATGTCTGGAATTGTTTTCCATTTCCAAAGTTGCAATGCTTAGTGCCTCAACAGTGTCAAGATGATAAGTATCACTTTGTGGTCAGCAGCTTGGTTAGTGTGGTGTGCATGTATGCAGGTCTCTTAGGCAATGATCTTACAAGCAAGACGTTGCTATTTACACACTGAGTAAGAGGCAGACTGGAAATATACAAAAGTGATGGTAGAAAACCTTCACAGCTGTGATTGATTTGTAATTGTCTTTAAAACACATCCCTTACATTCACTTTACAAACTCCTCAAAATCATTATATTGACATGACAAAGTGCATTTCAAATACTGCCATTAGGCACATCAGGGGAAGAAGATCTATTTTTGTTTAAATGACCCAGTACAGCTTAGTATCATCAGCAAACCTGGCCACCCCACTGCTCACTCTTAACTCTAGATTGTTTATTAACAAGTTAAAAAGCACAAGTCCCAATACTGAACCTTGTAGGACTCCACTTTCTACATCACTCCATTTGGAGAGCTGTCCATTTATTCCTACTCTTTGCTTCCTGCAACATAACCAATTCCTGATCCACTAGAGGAGCTATCCTCTTATTCTTTGACTTATGCAGGACTCTTTGATGGATTCGAAAATCCAAGTATACTATGTTAACTGGATCACCTCTATCCATATCCATATCCACCTCTATCCATATGCACTCTCAAATAACTCTAATAGATTTGTGAGACAGGCCCTTGCAGAAGCCATGCTGGCTCTGCTTCAGTAAGGCTTGCTCTTCTATATGCTTGGTTATTTTAGCAAGTTTCCCCAGTACAGACATTAAGCTAACTGCTCTGCAATTTCCGAGATTCTCCCCTCACGGGTTCCTTTTTCAAAACTGTTGTTACATTGGCTACTTTCCAGTCCTTGGGTGTGAAGGACAAGCTGCATATTTTTGTTAGATGATCAGCAACTTCACATATGAGTTCTTTGAGAACTCTCAGGTGGCTGCCATCTGGAGCTGGCAATTCGTCAGTTCTTACTTTGTCTATTAGGCCTCTCATCACCACTATCTGCCTCATCTATACATCCCAGATAAAAACTCTCAATCATATATCCTCAATGATTTCCAGCCCATTCTGCATAATCATAGAGGCAGCAGCAGAGGGAGAGAAGGGAAGCATAACTATTTTACCAACTTCACTGAGAGACCAGCTCCTTTCGTGTCTTTTAGATTGTAAGTCTGAAGGCAAAGACATTTTTTTAAAAAAAATACTAATTTAGAAGTCACTTTGGGACTCTGTTTGGCTGAAGTATGTGGTGAAAATGCTTTAAATCACTAAACAAAAAAATGAAAGGGAAAACTTGGTATCAAATAGGTTATCCTTAGGAAGGTTAGTGACAGAAGACTTGTGGCACCTTTGCTGAATCCATAAGTGCATTTAATCTCATTATCATTATTTGCATAGCATATACAGAACTTGAATAAGTTTATTCCACTACCACCCCATCTCACACAGAAGTATACTCTTACGTCTTGAGGAACCAAGTAAAAAAAATTACTACTAAATTAAGGTCATCTTCTAAAGTAACACTCAGTCTAAACTCATATATTTTATATAATCTAGGTTAATATCATTCCAACAAGCAGTTAGTGATGCTTTTATCTTGAATTTATGCTGTAAGAAATACCTTACTTGCAGAGGCAGTCAAAAGTTAGAGTTGATTTAATAAAACAGACAACTTGTAATAGTTGACTTTCAGCACACTATCTAGCATTACTTAAATATCCAATATTACTCTCGAAATAAAAATAAAAAAATTGTCCAGTAGCACCTTAGAGACCAACTAAGTTTGTTCTGGGTATAAGCTTTCATGTGCATGCACACTTCTTCAGATACACTGAAACAGAAGTCACCAGACCCTTATATATAGTGGGAGGGTGGGGTCGTGTTTTTCTCAGAAGGGTAGCTGGAGATGGGTGATTGACTCAATGGGTATGGTAAACCTGTTGATGACTAGTTACAGGTAGGTAGCCGTGTTGGTCTGCCAACTTAGAGACCAACTAAGTTTGTTATTGGTATGAGCTTTCATGTGCATGCACACTTCTTCAGATACACTGAAATAGAAGTTGGCAACTGTTAATGACTGCAATTAGTCCTACAGGAAAAAGCAAGGGGTAGTATGCAGATGACCAAAAATAGCTTTAGCATGTGTGATGAGACAAGAATCTCTATTCAGACTAGGTCTCTCCATAGTTTTCAGTTTAGTAATAAGTTGTAATTCAGTTTAGTAATGATTAAATATGACAATTGCTAACAGCACGAAGTATTTTCTGCAGCCTAGTGACATACGGTGGCTTAACAAGAAACATCAAACTTTAAACAGAACTGTACTCACTACACATTTCTACCAAAAGGTTAACAACCGGACATGGTAACAACAGAACAAAGTTAAGGGGGGGAAAGCTTTGAGCACATTATAAACAGTAGTTTTCCTGTAACAGCTGGGCAGAGACTCCTGTTTCACCTTTTCTACAGTAAACAAAATGCTTCTAAAAATTTTAGCAATTGTGAATGAGAGTAAGTCTGCTGTCCTAAGACCACCATATTGCATTAAATATATATTTGTACAGCTATTTAAAAAGAAGCTGACCGGGGGAATGCTCCAGTGAGACTTGCATTTAAGGAAATGGGTCTATAAAAATACAAAATCAGCATTGAAAGCAGGGATAGGGAACCTGTGGCCCTCCTGATGTTGTTGGATTCCAGCTCCCATCATACCTGACCATTGGTCAAGTTGACTGGGGCTGATGGAAGTTGGAAGTACAACAACATTTGGAAGGCCACAGATTTTTGAGTCCTGTCCAAGGCAGTACAGTATAATGTAACAGAAGAAAGTTTGCAAGCTGAGTATTTGCACTGTCCATAATCTGGGAAACCTACATGTCACTGAATGACAAAGATTCAGAAAGCACAGGGTTAGGATTTCAGTGATTAAGGGATGAGGAAGCACACCCAACCTCCATTCCATATCCTCCCCCCCCCCCATTCTCATGCCTTCCTGTTATTTCACCAACATTTTCAATTTCTTGCAAATTGTCTAACTTTACTGTGACCACAGAACACGTATTACACAGGTTGCAGACCAGCAGACAGTAATGCTGCAGTAAATCAAGAGTTCTCTGCAGTACTCTCGGTACTCACTCATCCTAGGTTCATCAACCCTCACCCACATCCCAACAAGAACATTTTGCTGCTGTTCATAAATTTTATTGTTCTGAACGGGAACTGCATGCACATCAATAACTGAAATGTATGGCACAGAACTTGGACACTGTAAAGTTTGTTATTTCTTTAAGACACCACTCTGGAAGTTTAAGGAAGAAAGGAGAGTATGTATTTCCAACCCATTAGAAGGATAGAAATCTAATCCCATTCGTAAAAAAACAAGCCAAGGGGATTTAGGAAATCACACAGCCACACATTCTCAAACCATACATACTAGGGGGAGAGGTGCATATGTACCATAATCTGTGAATCATACACTGTCCCATAAAGCAGACATGAAAGTTCACTTCCCTCACATCACACAGAAGAGCAAGGAACAAATGGCATGTGAGGGGACAGAGAAGCCAGATCTAAAGCCACTCTTTAACGAGGATTTCATTAGCAAGGGGAGGACGACACATTCTTCTACGCCCGCTCAATAAGCACGAAGATCATACACTGAAGCCTTGAAGCAGCTGAAGTGATGGCTAGACCTGAATATGTAAGATGCAAGCTTTTGTAGGACCTAGCCTAAAAAATCTTACATTTTGTGAGTGTGTGTATATTAAAAACCAGGATCGATGGGAATCGGAAGCTTCAGGCTGCGAAACGAGCAGCGGAGGACTTCTTGGAGGTGGCGGAAAGAACGCAGAGTTAAAGGGGCGCTCGCTCCGCCTCCGTGGGTCAAAAGAATCGGTAGCCACTGTCAGCCACACGCGGGTGTGTGGGGAGAAGAGAGGCCAACAGGCCCCACCCACCACGCTCCTGATGCAGCGCAGTAAAGCAGAGCCGGGCGGGGCAGAGTAAGGAGGAGGCAAACCCCCGCCTCCCTCAGAAGGAAGATGACAGAAGCGCCCCCGCCTCACCTGCCTCCTTCCCCACCGGTAAGGCTGAAGCGTCCCCGTTGCTATCCGCTTCGTCCGCCATCTTATCCCAGCGTCGCCGCCCCCGAGGTACCCGCCTTCCCCCGGACCTCTCGTGGATCCCGCGAGATGCTCCTCTCTCCAAGACACGTATCGCGAGACCTCCCCCCCCCCCCGCGCGCAGCCTGGGAACCGAAAAGACCGGGAAGCGCGAGAATCGAACGCCCTCGCGATATTTGGTTCACTCGTGATCGAAGCCGCCTCTCCCTGGGCGTCCATTTCTCTTGAGGGCACTGGAAGGGCCGAGAGGGGAGCAGTTGCTATGGGGATGGAGCCTGGCGGCATGGCCGCTGTCGTGAGGAGGCGCCGACCTGCACGCACACCTCCCCCCGCCTGCTCCAAAACGCCTCCAACTGCTGTGTGTGTATGTGCCCACTCATTTCTATGATGTCGCATTTACACACCTCATTTCTGTGCACAAGAGAGTAGCAGTTTTGTTAAAACCACACACGCCTCTCTTGGGGAACATGGCAGGCGGCTAATAATTACGCTACGGCCGAATTAGGCTGCAGGACATGCGTGTTCTTAAATGGAGAGCCCCCTCGCGGAAAACCCGATTTCAATCCGGTTGGCGGGAAACAAGGCAGAGGGTGACTGGAAAGGCCGCGCGTGCAGGAAATCACAGCTGAGAGTCGAGCGAAGTGACCCCTAGAAGAAGCCGAAAGGGCTTCTGTGTCGGCCGGCGGCGCTGATGCTATCCAGGCCCGGGGAGAAGTAGACAGGGCAGCCCGCCCGCCTGCTTGTCCAATGCTGAGCCGCCTTCACCCAGGATGACACCGAAGGACCGGGCTGTGGGACGGCGCGAAGAAGAACGGCTCCCGTGACCCCCGCAAGCCCCGCCCTTCCCCTCAAGCGAGGCCGCCGACTATTTCCATTTTAGCTCCGGGAAGTGAAGTTGCTGGCGCCAGCTTGAGTGCGGGCAAAATATCCGCTGCCGAGCCTCCGTCACTCCCAGCAAGGGGCAGCGGAGCCGCCGACTTGCCTCGCCGCTGAGCTGGTGGGAGGGGAAGGCGGGGTAGTGGCCCGGTTTGGGGAGGAGCCGGCCCCGGTGAGTAGCCTTGTCCGCCCGCCCGCCTGCCTCCCTCCATGGGGCCCGTAGGACCTTTTCCCATGCTTCCCTTGTGGGGGCTCTTCACTCCCTTTCCCCCCCCCCCATCGCAGGGTCTCCCCGTGGGTCTAGCAGCCTCTTCGCAGGGAGTCTTGGTGGTTGGGTGGCGCTTCGTTGCAACCTTGGTGGTCTAAACCCACCCCTTCCGTCTAAAGTAGGGGAGGATTCAGTAGGACCCGGGCTGGCCTGTCCTTTCACTTTTTTAACAGCCGTTTAATATGCAGAAATCGTCATGGGACGCTTTTCATGGCCTGGAGATACCTACCAAGCTGGCAGAGCTTCAGGAGCCCTTTCAAAAGTTTGCAACCTTAGAGTGAAATCTGACAAAAAGTTCGTTCTCTCCACAAAGGCCCTGCCTCTCCACAGGAGGCCTGCCTGCTCTGATTATCTTTTGCAGGTTTTTTAATGTGTCTGTTTTCAGTTCTCTTCTCCTCTGTTTAGTTTATGCACTCCTCTAGAAGTACCTTCTGCCTCAGGTTCTTGATCTTATAGGATGCAGAACTTTTAAAAAGATTGCTTATGTCCGCAGCTTTGTAGAGTAGTCATGTTTGTACTTGATAACTGAGCATTCCTCAGAACAGACTGTATAAAAAGAGCCCACAAACAGGCATAGGAGTGCTTACCAGGATTTTTTTTTTGCAATATTTTGGAAGTCACTGTTGATAGTTATCTTTATTCAAGCTACCATATATATTTCATAGAAATAGCATCTTAAGCTCTTGCTACCCCCATCCCTACTTTAGTGTCTCCTACAGTTTTGAGTGTTGTGTGGACACATGATCACAGGGCCATAATTCTCCCAGAATTGATTTGTGGCATTGCCTCTGTCCTTAGAAGATGAGTGCTCTCTCAAATGCAGTAAAGTTGAGACAATACTACTGGTACGCCAGCTGAAACCTGTCTATGCATTGTGTGGCCTGGGTAGTACATGCTTGGTTAACTCCCGCTTGGACTACAGTGGTACCTCAGGTTACATATGCTTCAGGTTACATATGCTTCAGGTTACAGACTCCGCTAACCCAGAAACAGTACCTCGGGTTAAGAACTTTGCTTCAGGATGAGAACAGAAATCGTGCTCCGGTGACAGCGGGAGGCCCCATTAGCTAAAGTGGTGCTTCAGGTTAAGAACGGACCTCTGGAACGAATTAAGTACTTAAACCGAGGTACCACTGTACTGCAATGCTCTCTATGTGACTTGGAAACAACAACTAATCCAGAATGGGTCAGGTAGACTGGTGACAGGGAGCGGCTGCCAGGACCATATAACCCCAGTCCTAAAAGAAGTGTGTTGGCTCCCAGTATGTTTCTGAGCACAATTCAAAGTGTTGATGCTGACCTTTAAATCCCTATATGGCTTTGGCCCTGTATGCTTGAAAGAGCATCTCCACCACCATCTTCTAGCCCGGACACTGAGATGCAGCTCTGAGGGCCTTCTGGTGGTTCTCTCATTGCAAGAGTTGAGGTTACAGGGAACCGGGCATCTGTGGAATGCCCTCCCAGCAGATGTCAAACAGCCATGTGATTTTTAAAAGACATCTGAAGGCAGCCCTGTTCAGGGAAATTTTTGTGTTTGATGTTGTATTGTGCTTTTACTATTTTTTGTTGGGAGCCACCCAGAGTGGGCAGCATATAAATAATAAATTATTATTATTAATAATAATATTCCCTTTAAAGAAACAATTTCTCAGTGACAAAATACCAATAAAGCTTTCTGCATTTCCTGCCATGCCCCTCCCCTGCAATTCTTTGGCCATAATTATATTCACATTTCCTTCTTAGTTTAGATTTGTTTCCATGCTTTATGTGTTATTAGTCTTCCCAGTTCTGGGTTATAAAGCTCTTATTTTATTTTTTTAAACAAAAGTCTTGTCTAGTTTGCTCATCTGCTTATGGTATCACATACGAGGTTAGTAAAGCATGTACCATATGTGCAGAAGGGGGAGACACAGAGCAGCATGGCTGTCTTCTAACAACAAGCAGTATTCTGTATCAAAGCACCCCACATCTATACAGGTACTTTTACAATGGGAACTGGAAATAGTGCAGAGGAAAAAATAATGGAGTTGGGGCAGCTTTTAGGTTTGCAACCTGTATTCAAACAAAAGAATGATTGGTTTTGAATGAATTTTAGCGTAATTTCCCCTCTTTAAACATGGAACATTCTTATTTTGGTCAGGATGAAATATAAGGGATTGGGTGTTCCATATGAAAAGTGTGTTCTAGAAAGCCGTGGATTTTTGGAAAACTGGAAATTGTCAAAATTCTGTTCTGTAGAGCTATGTATAATTGAATAGGGTAGCATAAGTGTGCCTTGGGGTGGGGCTCTTTTATGGACTCCTTTATGGCAATCATTAAACTTGGTCATAGGTTGATTTGTACAGGAATACAATGCAATAATTGATGACTTTCAAGTTGAACCTTATTTCTTGGCAAACAGGAAATATTTTATTGCTGCTGTATCTAGTCTTTGTCTGCATCAGAACTGTAATAGGGTCAGGTCTGATTTGAACATTATTTACTTGCTCATTATGGATGAAATGTTTCCATGTGGCATTCAAAGTTCATATTGTACATACCAAATTGGCAGAATCTCATAGAACATCATGCCAATATTAGATGCTCTGTAACACTGTGATAAATTGCTGGTAAAAGTTTATAATGATGTAAGTGGGAGTGGGAGACGTGAGGGAGTCCAAAGAAGCTTTGAAAATATGTTATGATACATGTTATATTGTTTATTATTTTTGTATTTTGTATTTAAAAAACCTTAATAAATATTAAAAAAAAAATAGATGCTCTGTAACACTGATATGGTGACATTGCATGCAATTGGAATGACTGAGGTGCTGAGCCTAATACAAACTTTACTTTCTCCTGTGCGGAGTGCTGTCACAGATATATTTTATTAGTCTCCGCTTGTGGCCTTAGTAGATCTGAATCAGCACAGAATAGTTGCAGCCCCCCTAGAGGCAGACTTGATTATTGGTGCATGTGTTTTCAAAGGTAACAGCCTCAAGCCAGAGATATATTTTTTTTGGTACAAGCAGCCCATCTTAAACCTAAACACATTTTCTCAGAAGCAAGTCCCTTTGATTTCAGTGGTACTTTCAAGGTATGCTTAGACTCTCAGTCGTTGCATAAAAATGACTTGTCTGATGCATAAGGTATGAATTTGCAACTCTGCTCTTCTGAATCCTTATTCCCACTTTGCTACTACTGTATTTCTTCTTTGAGCCTGTGCTTGCAACCACCAACGTGAACTCTACAGATCTGTTCCACATTTGGGAGACTAGGCTGAATTCATCTTTCCTTCTAACTGCTGAGTGCATCTAAAAATTGATCCATTCGATTTTACCAGATTTGGGTCAACCTTATGGTACACCCTCTGGTTCTTCCTCTTGCCTTTGATGCAGACAAAAGTCACACACACAAAAGGACCTGCAATTGGCTCTTGTAAGAGTCTTATTAATCTTGAGCCATCAGCAGAGATTCAGAGTGCAATAGTGTATATCCTTTCTGGAAAAAATTGTAACATTATGTATTCCTTTCATCTTGCTACCCAGGTCATAAATTCATAGAATTGTTGAGTTGGAAGGGACTCCAAGGGTGATTTAGTCCAGGCTCCTGCAGTGCAGGTCCCCTTTAGGAGTTTTCTGAACAGTGGGTACAATAAACCCAATCTGTTGGGGCTGTTGTAAATTTGTTAGTTTTCAGAAAACATGGTAAACTGTTGGGAACAGAATTTTTAAAGGAGAGCACTATGTATTGTGTTTAACCACAAATTTTGAGTCCATTGTGTTGATTCTCATTTTCCCCCCCCCATACCTAAATTTGGGATAGCAGCTTACAAACAGCCGTCTGTAGCTTGAACCTCTCTAACTCATTTGGGGATGAGAGTCATTCATTTTTGGCTTTATTTTTGAGCATTTTAAGCTGTCACAGCTTGGCAGGTCTAGTGGCTGCAATGTCAAGATTGTGAATTATCCTGCTGGTAATTGTTTTCTGATTCATCAAAGTGATAGATGATGATGAAAGAAAATGGCAAATAATCATAAATGGGGAATTTTCAAGGATGCCCCTGAAAAGTGCAAGTTCTGAATTGAAACACATGTGGGCTTGCTTATTAATGGGTCACCTTTACTGTCTGAGCTTAAAGAAAGAAATGTTCTTAAGCATCCAGAGATGGGGTTGGGAACCCAGATGATTGGAAAACCAGCCTGTGAGCTAACTTGCAGAATTAGTTAACGGCAGACTCCCAGGGAGAGAGTAAGATGGAGGCATGAAAGCAAAACAAAATTTTCAATGCTTCCTGACTTGAATTGGTTTCTTTAATTTATGTTTGCAGGGACATCAGCCCTGTTGGCTTCAGAGCACCAGTGACAGTTGTGTGGTTGAGTATGCAATCCTAAACCCTCTTACTCAGAAGTAAGCCACATTTAAGTCAATGGGACTTTTTCTGAGCAGACATGTATAGTGTTGCTTCTATTAAAATGTTAGGGATAAGTGTGTCATTCTACCTGTGTTTTGTGCTTCATAGCAATCCCATATTGAATGTGATCTGTCAGGCAGATGATATACTGCACAATCTGAGCAAGTTGAGTGCTGGTGTGAATGTTGTTTTTTTGGCAGGCTTGCAAATGCTCTTCCCCAATCTGCTTCCATGTATTTCACAGGCATACTAAGATACATGATCTGATTTATTGAATATGAAGTAATAACACAACCAAATCTTTCTGAATTGTCTTTTGTATTGCATTTGCCTATTGCTGCAAAGTGTGTATCTTGTAAATATTTGAGTGTTTTTGCTTCCCTTTCTGTAAGCAATGGAAATTTCAGAGTGGCAGTGGCTGTTTTCCCATCAAAGTGAGAGCATTGGAGTGGGTCTTTGTATTTACAAACAAACATAGAGGGCAGGATTAGAAGTCATGCTAACAGAAGCCTGCACAGAGACTTCTGCTAGTGCACCAGATCTTTCCCCTCCTTTCCTTTCTATGCAGAGCCTGGTACTGGCTGTGGGGCAGTCTATATCGCAATATGTATCTGCAGCACTTTTTAGTTCTTTGTTTACTTTGCTGCTGGATCTTTGATTGTCTAGCTTGCTCCTGGATTGTTAGCCCGCTCTGCATAAATAGCTGAGCTCTGAAAGTTTTTGGGGTGAGAGCAGAAAGTTCTGCTGAAAGAGGTGGGGTTTAAAGTTAGCTGCAGCGGAGAGCTTCTATCAGGGAGGGGAGGACAACAAAGCCACTTCTGGCCTGCCCAGGAGGTGGGGTTGCGGGCTTCATGCCCACCCCATGTGAGCAGGGCTGGTTTCAGCCCCCGCAAGAGCAGGGGAATCCCGGTCGGGTCTGCCCCCCCGACCAGCCAATCAGCTGGTTGGGGGCGTGGCCTGCCCTATTTAGGGCCGGCGCGGGGGGGCTCGCCTTTGACTTTGCTATGGACTTCGGTCTGTCGCCGCAAGGGGCATGGTAGGAATTTTTCCCAATTGGCAATTTCTGGCCTTTTGGTTTTTCGCCTACCTCGTAGCAACTTGTCACAACTTCTCGGCATTGGCAGTAGGCATTGGTAAGAAGGGGTTAAGAGGATGTGGGGGGGGAGGAACGCCATCACCTCCCACCAGTGAGCGAAGGGTGGTCCGTTAAAGGACTCCGGGGGGCGTGGCCCTGTCCGAAGCCTATGGAGGTGTGGGCCAAAGGCACGCCCCAGAGCGGTGACCCGGGGGAGCTCCTAGTCGATGTGCCTCGGCAGGAGACTCCCCCGATATAGTGTTAACCCTTCCCCGTGTCTCCAGCAAATGGGCTGGAGCCGGATAGTCGTTAGGACCAATGCCTAAGCCAATGCATCTCATTCCTGAATTCAATAAAGTTGTGGCCTAATTCGCCCAATTAACCTTAAATTATGGTGTCGTGTGTCTTTATTTATCCTGGTGGGGGGCGGGAACTCACCACGCAAAGCAGGGAGACAGGTGACTGTCTTCTTGCTGAGGAAAGTAGCAAGAAACATAAAGGTGAAGCTGAAAGAGTTTGCTGGTTTATGTGAGGGCTTATCCTCGACTTCCGGGTTGGCGCCATCGCCGAATGGCGGACTCCCTCCGAGCTCCGGAGGGAGCCTGCTCTGCAGGGGCTGGGTTATACCGCGCCGGCGACGCGGGGACCCTCAAAAACCATGGGCGCTGAAACCCATGGGCATGGTGACTCGGCGGGCACCGTTTGCGCCCCCCCGACCCGCGAAGGAGCCTTTTTAAAGGCTGCGGAGCGGGTGACGGGGGGTGGTGGTGCTGTGAGTCCTCCGCTTCCCCTGCCGAGCGAAGCCGCATGCCATTCGACGGAGAGTGCTGACTTCTTCCATTGAAAATTTGGTCTTTAAAAGAATAACCCGTGAGTAATTGGAACTTGGATTAAAAAAGGGGGAAAATTCTATTTAAATTCGGAGCGAGTGGGGGAGGTGCAAAAAGGAAGTCAGCCTCCCCCCTGTTGTAGAGGAGCTAAAGCAAAGGATTTGACAACTAAGATCGAGTGTAACCTTTTTTTTGATAAAGTTATTAACTTCGCGATGGAAAATTATAAGACTGGGCTGGAGGAGAAAAGTGGAATGTGAATTAAAATGCAACCCCCCCCCGGAAACCCCGGGAGCGATCTGAAAGTGCGCCGGGAGAGGAGAAATAGAGGTTTTGACAGCTGTCAAAGGAGCTGTCAAAGCGGAAGAACAAAAAGAGAACTTTGTTACGAGGACTTTGCTGGTCACATTTGTTACAAATTGGATATAAATTGTTTAAAACAAGGAATAATAAGTTACTTTGACTGTTGGGTGTGATCGGGAAGGAAACTGAGTTACTATAATCCCTCTAGAGGAGCTGTGGGACACTACAAGTATTGCTGGCATCGAATTTGAATAGGACTTTTTATCGCCTGGGAAACTGCAGAAATGGAACACTATTTTGTCTACAGAGGTCTACACACTAAAGGAGACAATAGATTTATCTATTGAAGAATGGAAGGGACTTGACGTAATGTTTTGTTCCTGAATAACAAAGCCTCTGCAGAGGAATTAGAAGTTTTTGGGAATTAGAACATTTGTGCAGGAGAGCAGGGGAAAAAAAAAAAGAGGAGGAGAGAGAACAACAAGAACAATAAGAATAACAAGAACTGGACAAAGTTGGAAGATAGACTCCTTCCAAGATTGGACATGTGAAACCAAAGATGACCAAAAGATGGCAAAGACTAATAAAAAGACGGCAAAGCGGACTGGTGAAGGACTGTGGTTTAGATGTGGGAGCTCCAGGATGACAGTAGACATTGATGGACATTGGGAACGCAACCGGGAAAGGGGGGAGGGAAATTTGGAATCCAAAGGGTGTTAAATTACATTTTATTCTTTTTTTATGTTTCTGTTTATCTTAATCTGTATTGCATATTAAAGACGGGAACTCGTGGAAGGGAACAGGTCGATTTTAGGGGATGGGAAAATATTTTTTTTAAATTGGGCCAATGATAATAATTTTAAAATTTGGGGTAAGAATTTGTTGAATCTATTTGAAAGAATTGGAATACAAGAGGGGGAGGGGAGGGGAAGTCCTGGAAAGATGCCAATGAAAATAAGGTTTTAAATTTGGATGTTTTTCTTTTTCTGTTATATTTGAAAATCTTTAATAAATATTATTAAAAAAAAAAATATGTGAGGGCTTATCCTCATTTCTTATCAGTTAAGAGGGAGGAGGGAGAGAGCAGACAAAGCCAGCACACTATCTGCAAAGTATCTGTAAAGTATTGGTTCAGCTGAGCTATCCCCTGGGAAGCTGTCAAGTTTCAGCCTTTTGTTCACCAGTGTATTGCCTTGTTGAAACACTTATCACAATGTTATTTCAATACTGGTATTTAGCTGCACAGCCCTAGTCTGGAGCCTGTGGGAGAAGGAGACAAGGAATTGTTTCATCTGGTAAACTGAAAGGCTCTGCTAAATTCCTCTCACAATTTCAGAGAAAAGGATAGAGAGCTGCATCACCCAGTGCAGACAGCACTGGTTCTGAACCCAGTAGAGTACATGAGTCTGCTCCATTAATCCTCTTTTCCTAATGTCAAATCTCTATCCTATTTCTTTCTGTTAATAACCTGATTGCTAAAGCAATAGCTCAGACAGAACTAGTACAGCTATTCCTTTTTTTCCACTGCTGCCTGAAGGTATCTTGTTCTCTCAAATAACTCTGTGTTTCTCCTTGCTGTCCCTTGTTCATGGATTCCCTGCCCCCCAGAACAATCTTCTGGTTCTACCTCTCTCTTCTTCCAAATCCTTCCTCCATATAGTTCTTGATTATCTGTCCAGTCATCCTTAAATGTGTGTTACTGCCCTTGCTCAGCTTCAGCTCTTATTGCCCTTGCCCCTCCTATCCATTCTCTTCCATTGTTCAGCTTTAGTTCAGAGGTGGTAGTCACAGAGGTCTATGGACTACAGCTCCCATAATCCTTAACCATTGACCATGCTGGTTGAGACTGATGAGAGGCGGGAGTCCAACAACATCTAGAGGACCACAGGTTAACCACCCCTGTTTTAGAGTGTAGGCTCCTGCCCTGGCTGCTTTCATTTCTACTTATGCGGTAAAGCACCATTTGCATTATTGCTACATTCTCTCATATAAAAGCAATTTCCAACATTTCACTGCATTGTAGCATAATCAGGAATTGAAAAGCAGAGCTATGCAGTTTGGAATTGGTTTAATTCTTAGTGGTTCTCATTGCATTTTATGATGTAGAGTTATAGGGATACATCCAGGAAGATGGTTGAGAAAAGACCAACACCTGTACTGGGGTAGCTGTTTTTATGGGAGGAGACTGTCATGGTAACATCTGCATTAGATATATGGTGAGGTGCACAAAGCCCCCCTCGGCCAGTGCAGTAGGGTGTGTCATTTTAGGAGGTGAAACTTAACTTTCGCAAATTTCTTCAGTGAGGGGTCTTTAAAATATGTTTTTAATGAATTCAATGTTGAATGGTTTCTTTAAATGTAAAGGTTCATCATTGTTCCACCTGATGTGTATGTCTTTAAGGGGCCAGAGCAAGGGCCAGAGCAAAATAACGAGACCCAGCTTTACAGCTGTGAAACATAGCAGGTGCTGCTGAGTTGTATTGATTAAGCTCTGTCAGCAATTGGGTGTAGTATATAAGGAGTAAGGGACGCAGGTGGCGCTGTGGGTTAAAGCCTCAGCGCCTAGGACTTGCCAATCGAAAGGTCGGCGGTTCTAATCCCTGCGGCGGGGTGCGCTCCCGCTGCTCGGTCCCAGCGCCTGCCAACCTAGCAGTTCGAAAGCACCTCCGGGTGCAAGTAGATAAATAGGGACCGCTTACCAGCGGGAAGGTAAACGGCGTTTCCGTGTGCGGCTCTGGCTCGCCAGAGCAGCGATGTCACGCTGGCCACGTGACCCGGAAGTGTCTCCGGACAGCGCTGGCCCCTGGCCTCTTAAGTGAGATGGGCGCACAACCCCAGAGTCTGTCAAGACTGGCCCGTACGGGCAGGGGTACTTTTACCTTTACCTTTATATAAGGAGCAGCACCTAGCTCTCCCATTACCCTGGGGGATGGGTTGGTGGTTGGGTCTGGTTTGTTGTTGATGTATTTAGTGTATAAGGAGTTTTTGTTTTTGTAATTAAAACCTTGTTTAAGTTATTTTTGAGTCCCTTTTTAATGCATGGTCTCCCCAGCAAGCTCTCTGCGCTACTAAACTGCAAAAAGCCAACATTCAATTCTTCTTATTTTTTGATTGAGTAACATTTAGCTTGGTAAATTATGTTTGATTAGAAAGCACATAAACTGCTCTTGGAAAGCCAAAGAACTTTAATTTTGCCTTCCGAAAATGTCAGGAAGTGCTATAAAATTTTTTGTTTCTCTGCATAAAACATATCCTTTTAAGCATACAACATTACCTTGTAATCATAAGACAATGTTAGAAAGTAATCAGACATCAGACACTCCCGTTTATTCCGCATCCAATACACTCCCACCATTGATTTTGGAAGTGGTATACACAAGGTTTGATCTGAACCAGCTTTGATCCGAATTCAGAAAAAGCCCAGGCTGGCCTCCACCGCTGCCAGCAGCGACGCCAGAGGGAAACCGCGGTGTCTGGCGCACCTACCGAGGGAGCCACAGCCTCCCTTCCCACCCAACAACCCCATGGAGCTCCGAGGCTGGAGGGACCTCAGAGCCAGAGCAACAAAAACTTGAAAGCACACAAAGCCCCAGGCCCAGAAGGCTTCACAGCAGAATTCTATAGGAAATTCAAAGAACCCCTGATGACCTACATGACCCGCCTATTCAATGACATCATGAAAGGGGGGCCCATCCCCAAAACCTGGACCCACTCCAAAATAATCACCATCCCAAAACCGCTGAAAGACATCCTCAAAGTAGAATCATATCGCCCAATCTCATTAATAAACCAAGACTACAAGATATTCACAACAATCTTGGCCAACCGCCTAAAAATCTTATGCAAGTTAATAGCCCCAGACCAGACTGGCTTTGTCCCTGGTCACAATATTACTGAACCTGATCAAACACAGCAAGGCAACTAAACTCCCACTGACAATTATGTCCCTAGACATCCTCAAAGCTTTTGATTGCTTAGAATGGAAATACCTATTAGCAGTACTAGCTAGCATGAAATTTGACCCCAACTTCCTACAAATCCTCAAACAAATATACCGTATTTTTCGCACCATAGGGTGCACCGGACCATAGGGCGCACCCAGTTTTTAGGGGGGGAAATTAAGGAAAAAAATCTCCCCCCCCCCAGCCCCAAAGAGCAGTGTACAGGCTGCGCACAACTTCTCCCTGCCGGAGGGGTTGCGTGCGGCTATGGCACAAGCCAAGGCTATGGCACAAGCCTCCTGCCGGGAGAGGCTGCGTGGAGCTAAAGAAGCCATAGCCCTGTGCAGCCTCTCCATGCTGGAGGGGTTGTGCGCGGCTATGTCACAAGCCAAGGCAGCGAGCAGGATGGATCCCGCTCGCTGTTTTGGCTTCCTCTTTAGCCCCATGCAACCTCTCCCTGCCGGGAGAGGCTGCGCAGGGCTAAAGAAGCCATAGCCCTGTTCAGCCTCTCCCTGCCAGAAGGGTTGCACACGGCTATGGCACAAGCCTGCATTTGCTCCATAGGACGCACACACATTTCCCCTCAATTTTTGGAGGGGAAAAACTGTGTCCAATAGAGCGAAAAATACGGTACTCCCAAGCCTCAGCAAAATGCAGAACTAACAATATGTAACACCCTAGCAATCCAAAGAGGCACAAAACAAGGATGCCCACTATCTCCCTTCTTATTTATCCTGGCTCTGGAACCCTTAGCAATCCGAATCCGAGCAGCCTCAGACATCAAGGGAGTGGAAATAAAAGTCAGAACCTATAAATTAGGGCTCTTTGCAGATGACCTAATGGTCACAACACCAGACCCCATAAACACAGCAACCTACCTAAACAGAGAACTCAACACATTTGCAGTGGTGTTGGGCCTACAAGTAAACTTTGCAGAGTCAGAAGCTATGTGCTTCAACACCCCTCCTCCCACCCAAAAAGAACTCACTAATATCACCAATATAAAACTTTTCCACACCAAGTTCAGATACCTAGGGGTACAAATAACCAGAAACCTCAATAAATTATACCTCCACAACTACAAGCCCCTGTGGCGCCAAATAAACAAAGACCTAAAGAGATGGAACAACAAGAATTTCACTCTCTCAGACAAAATAGCCATGATCAAAATGATCACCCTCCCAAAACCTACCTATTCCAAACCCTCCCAATCTGGATTCCCCTAACACAACTCCGCATGGTTACATGGAAAAAATGTTACAGGGGAAAAATATGAGAGAGAGATATTGCACATACTTTTGTAAATCAAGAAAATCTTTAATAACAATACATTTAAAAAAGAAAAGAAAGTAATGACATCATCAGTTAATAAGAAATGTAAACAGGAAGTTTAATCAAGTCTTACTTTGATTCATTCTTGGACATCAGCCGCTAATTTGCTTCTTCACCACTGATGTATCCCTCACACTTTTCTTGTGTATACACCCTGCTTACTGGCTCTGTGACTTGTTTCACACACCTCTGTATAGACTGAACATGGCAGGGCCACTATGGAACTTGCATGGGCTTGTCAGTGGACTTCTATACTTTGGCTGCAGTAAGTTTATATGTCAAAGGAGGTTCATATACCCAGTCAGCTATCAGCTCCAACAGGAACAAAGCACAGGGGTTGATGCAATATGTCTTCCTTGGACGTACAGAAATGCCTCCCAATATGTCATCATCTCCGCCCCTTAAGTCAACAATCTTTTGGACACCAGCTCTCCTCTCTTCACTGTCATCTGAGCACAAGAGTGTCTGGATTATCGTTTCGCTGAATGCATACCATGCTGAGCACTAAGTGGTTGGCAAAACAGCATCCACTACAGCCGCCTTTTGTAGCTGAAACAAGATGCAGCGTGCGCCTTCCACCCAATAGTGTTTTACTGTGATGTTGAACCAGCAGGGGTAGTATACACAAACAATGTATTCCACTCTCAGTCTTAAATTGTTGAGGGTTTTGCCTTTAAGTCTTTTTTGAAACACATATGCAACGAAGCCTGTTTGCTGCTGTTACCACCTTGAATAGTTCACTGGACCAATGTCTAGAAGAGCCAGATCTGTGGGATGTTTTTCTGTCCTTATGGCCTGTGTGATCTGATACTCGTACACTTAATCAGTAGACAGATCCTTAACAACATTGTCACTCAGTGAAATAAGAGGCTCTCCAATTGAGAGTTGGGTGAATGAAGGATCAAATTCAAGTTCTGCAGCAGTGTCTAGCATCTTGCCACTGCTACCTGTCCACTTGCTGTTAGATAAGGTCTTCCCATCAAATGCTGTGATCAAGTGTCACAGGGGTGTGGACACAAACCAACCAGAGCAGCTTACAACCTGGTTTGACCTCTACCCAGTGCATGGTACCACCCACCCAGCCAGTGGTAGCATTTGTAGAATCACCTCCAATGGCCTGCAGGCTCTTATCAATGCCCTTCTTCATGAAATCTACAGTATAATTAGCAATAATGTCAGCTGGTTTCGCCCTATTTGAACCTTTCTCTGGAGTGAAGTGGTAGAGATACCTTCCACCTGGCTCACTGCACACAGAATAATGCTGTTCTGTGATGATGCTGAGGAACTGCTGATCTGAATTGTCTTCTTTCAGCATATCTTTAGTTGTATCTTCGCGGACGTCTAAACAGATGTAGTCAGTTTCATCCTTCTGACACAGATAATCAAATTCCTGATCCAGGGATATTGTTACTTTTTCTTGGTCCCTCTTGACTTTATTGTGATCAATTACAAGTCCTTTGTGTTCTTCAGTGATCAAGCCAGCATCCACAAAGGCAGCAGTGGTGATGGCAGCTGTTGCATGTGGGCCAGCACCCTATCTAATGCTATGCATAGCAACATTATATATTTCAAATGTGTTGTATATACTTTTCTAATTAAAATGTTATTTTTTGAAGTATTAGAAGTGGATGGTATACTTGGTTTTCCTAATGTCAATTAATAACTTTCATCATTTTCATCTTGGGCATCAGCTATTTGTTCTTCATTTTAATCAGCAGAGAAAATAATTTCATTTGATGGTATTGAAGCATCCTGCTTACTTCTCTGCTTATATTCAGCAAGACTTATTCTCTCATCTTCTTGCCACTTGCTTTTTGACTTGTCTCTTATACCCAGGCAGATCTGACAAGCCAGACTAATGTGATCCAATCATTTTTAATGATTTTAATGCAGTTTTTTAAAAGATTCCCATTTGTTTTTTAATATGACAATTTAAAAATTATTGGAAATTCCACAAAAATGTTAAAGGTCATTATTTTCTATGGAGCTATATACCAAGCAAAACTAAATTACATTAATTTAACCAAAATATCATTTAAATTCCCAAGTGATGCTACAACTTTTTAGCACCCCTCATTTTTGGAATTTGAAAGTTGAAAAATTCAACACGCCCTACCAGGGCAGTCCTTTGCGAACCAAACCTAACCAGTATGGCTCTTGACCATCATCATGCAAATATCTCTGCTGGCTGTAAGATAACCCAGAAAGTTATTCCTACCATGATAGCTTTCATGCAGTGGGACCTTGGTTTTTTCTCTACGCATTCTTTTGGTTTCCTGTTTGTGTTGTTATCACTTAGGATGCTGAGCTGATAGCCAGAAAAGCTTTGGAGAACATAGTGCGGGGGTGGGGGTGGGGAGGATTTGCGGTGTTGCTGCATCTCTCAGTTGGCCAAGAGCCCTAATCAGCTTTTCTGGCTGTGCTTTCACTGTTAAAGCTTGTTATGTAGCTCTCTACTACTACTACTTATCAAACCTTTATTAGGCATTATGTTGGTAAAACCATAAAAGGAAAATAACATATAAAAGCCTTGAGATATATATAAAAAGGCAGGAGTTGGCTACATACAAATATAAATATATACATATAGAATCAGTGGTTTTCCTTGTTAACCTGCTCCTTGGAGGACTGCTGCCAAAAACTCGGCTACCCCCGCCGTTACCCTTTGGTCAGCGTCGGATAGGTAGAGTCTCACACATTCAGCTTGCTGGGGTTCCAGACCACCCGAAAGGGGGGACAGCACGCGTTGACGGAGCGTACTGTACAATGGGCAATGAAAGAGGATATGCTCTACAGTGTCCGGGACATTCATAGAACATCTGCAGAATCTCTTGCTTCTGGGAATGTTTTGATATCTTCCCCAGACAAATGCTGAGGGAAAAACATTCAAACGGGCCAGCATAAAAGCCCTACGTTGGGCTGGGATTGTTAATTTAGAGACGTAATTGGCTCTGCAATCTAAGATATTTAAATCGTAGAATCTGGGGGAGCAAATTTTGTTTACAGCTGCCATAATATTTTGTCTCTCGACATCCTTTAGTCTAGTTAGGATATTATGGAGAATATATTGCTCATTAGAATTGTACAGGAGCTCCAGCTCGATGCCTAAAGATTCAATTTTTTTTTTCAAGGTGCTGATACCATCTTGATTTATAAGGGTCTTTGAGCAAATCAGCGAGCAGACTTGATGGAGGGCAGCGAAAATGGCAGCGTAACCAATACTTTATTGAGGTGGACCATGCCCAGTATTCCATTGTGTGTATGCCTATTTCTGCACACATTGTTTCATATTTGATCATAAGAGGGAGTCCAAGAATACGTCTCAAAAAGCTGGAGTGAATCTTTTTTATATCACTGTTATATGCTTGGACCCATAGCGGGATACCATAGAATATCTGGGATTGCACTTTTGCTTGAAATATCTGATTGGCCGCAGGAATAAATTGATTACCTTTCTGATAATAAAAACGGGCAACTGCTGATGAGATGCACTTTGCCTGTTTTATGGCATTTGTGCGATGGGTTGCCCACCCTAAGTTGCTCTGGAATAAGATTCCCAGATATCTATGGATTTTCACTTGTTGGATTTCTTGCCCTCTTATTTTCCATTTCTCTAATTTCCAACCATTCGAGAAGACCAAAATTTTTGTCTTCTCATAATTTATAGAGAGTTTGTTACATTCGCAGTAAAGGATCAGTGAAGATATAAGACGTTTCAGACCCAAGCTCGTTAGTGATAGTAAGACAGCATCGTCTGCGTATAATAAGAGAGGAACTGGTTTCTGATTGAGTTTAGGGGCATGTGATTCTATTTTTTGAAGGTAATCTGGCAAGTCTGATAAAAATAAATTAAATAGAAAGGGGGCAAGAATACACCCTGTAGCTCTCTTGCTATGTATAGGGTGGCAATGAAGGACTTTGCCGGAAGCGCCAGCTCTAATTGCACTTGCACCTGCCCTCCCCTCTGTTTCTCATAACTCTTAGCATTTCTGGCTTTTCAGCAGTTTTTCCCCTCTAGCTGCAGAATGCCCTTTCTGGAACAGGTAGCCATGGTTTGTCCCAGCAGAGGGCACTATGAGCATGCTGTTCAGTGGGTGACTTAGGCTATAAAAGGAGAGCCAAGTGTCCTTGACTTTTCTCTCTCGTTTTCATTTAGTCTTTTTGCCGTTCTTCTGACCTTTGTCTTATTCCTACAGTACACTTCCAAGCTGTTGCTCTGTGAGCATATTACTTGAAAAATGCAGCTCCTTTCCTGTGCCTAATTGAATGTGAAAGCTGGCAACTGCTTCTGATGCTTTGGTTTCCCCCTTCTGTAGTGCTGATTCTAGCACGATCCGCTGTCCCTTTCTCAGTTTTTCCTGCATCAGCAGTGGAGCCAGGTTTAGGCTAATAGGGGTTTGGGATGGCAGGCTGATGTTTTCTGATGTTGCATGAATAACTTTGGGCAAGTTGGAAATGTGTTTTTGTAGCTGCTATTCATTGCTTTGGAACCTGCTGTTAGTCGGTGTTTTCTTGCTTCTTCCTGATTTAATCAGCTATATAAGGTAGTCTTAATTGGGTGAGTGGGGATTTATGAATGTGCCTCTGAATAAGTCTCAGGTCTCCACACCTATGAGACAAGAATGGATTGCCTAGGGTGCTCTACCTCCAAGTAATCAATTAGGAGGGAAAACTGAACCAGGATCAGTCGGACAAATAAATATTTCTGTTTGTTCCAGTGGAAAGGATGCCAAAGAAAAAGCGGAAAACTTCAGATGGGCCTGATTCCCAGAGCCAGGATCAGGGAGAAAAGTCAAGGGAATTGTCAAATGCCATGGTTGTGGATGCATGCATTGTCATATCTGACAGTGATGGAGAGGTGAGTAGTCAAGAACAAACAATGCAATTTCTGACTTGAATTCTATTTGTATACCAGTGCATTTTCTTTCCCCTCCCCCATAAAATTTTATTTTGAAATAAAGTTGGAAATACAGGCAACAAAATGAAAGAACACTACAGAATATTATATCATGATCACTAATTAAGAGGAAACGGAAAAAGGAACTCACTGATTACTGGCCTTGGTATATCAGGCATGGGCTGCTGGGACAATTAGAGTATAACAGCCTGGGGAGAGGGTCACTAACTACTGGATGAGTTTGGATGTCCAAACTACAGTTAGAAAAGAAATATGCATCTGTATTTGATTAGAATGCAGTCAGGTGTTTGATGGGCTTTCACAGGAGATAAGATAAACAAAAACCATGGTGTCAGAACGCCCTGTCCCCCCCCCCAATACAATTGCTTCCTTATTGAGCAACTTCATACATAATCATGGTCCCTCAGATTTAATCAATCTGCTAATTTATTTTTATGGGAGAGTTTATTCTACCTCTCTATCTGGAGTTAGGTAGCTGGACTTTGACACAATAGTCTATTCTGCTTAATGTATTTTTAGGAGAGCTTTGATTTATTTTTCTCTAAGTAATCATATAGTCATACTTGGAAAGAATAGGCATTTGGCATTGGAAATAAACTCTCCACACCCCCAGTTTCCTCTCACTACTGTATTGGCCTGAATATAAGCTGCATCCGCAAATAAGCTGCACCTTTAAAATTAGGTGGCTTGGGGGAGACTTGGAAGACACGGAAGGGATGGGCACCATTGCCCTGTGCTCCCAGGCTGCTCACGGGGTGGGGGGAGCCACACCACTTTGCCGGTGGCGTAAGGTCACAAATATAAGCCACACTTTTAATGATCGGAATTTGGAAAAAAAATGCGCGGCTTATATTTGGGCCAATATGGTATATCCTTTTTTTGGTTTGTATTTTTTTTTATTATCACACACACACACACACACACACACACACACACACGGCTCTTTGCAGTATATTTTAAACACTAAACAAAACACAACACTTTAAACTAAAATAGCTGCATGCTCATAGGGGGAAGAAATCTGTGTCTCATGTAATTTGACAGGACAAATCCTAGTTCGTATAGCTCAAAATTGCCACTTTGAATTTTGTGCAGAAAGTAGCTGAAAGCTGACTTGAAACACCTCTGTCAGGAGGGTGAATGTGTTCTGCATCAGCTGCAGTCACCCAGCAGTCCTCAGTTCTCTGTATACAGTTAATTACAGGAGCCTGCTTTGAATCTAAGAATAGCTTGCTGGAGAAGGCCAGTGGCCCATCTAGTGCAGCATCATATTCTCACAGTCTAACCAGATGCCTGTGGAAGCTTAGGAAGGGATGAACAAAGGCCAGTAGATATAAATAGGTAAAAAAAAGGTTGTGGCCAGAGGTGGAGAAAAGCTTCCCCATATACCCTGTTCTCCAAGTACAACATTTTATATTTATTTATTTAGAATATTTTAGATGCCACCCTTTAAGGAAACTTCCAGGGTGATTTAGAAAAACAGAAGTGCACATGACCCCTAAAAATGTTCCCATGTTATGAGAACTTGCCCTGTAAGCTGCTGAAGGAGGATGGTAGGTGTCTGAGGTGTTGGGGATGACACTCCAAAGTTATTCCAGTTGTGGTATCTATTTAAAATATGCTGTAGTGATGGCTAAGTGTTGTTCAGCTGAACTTTAAGAAGATTAACAAATGACCCTGTTCAGACAGGAGTCTCATTCTGTCCAGTGTGACATAATTATGTTTAATAGAAACCAAATGTTAAGCTTGGGGGCATTCCACAGAATTCCCTAATGACAACCTTTTACTATTAAATAAGTGCTGATAGCAGCATTATTCACACAGCTTACTGATTCTAGAGAAGGTCCAAATCCCTGTAAGCTAAAGCCAAGTCCAGCAAAACAACCACCAGAGGAACTCCTTTGCCATTGTATAGTTGCAGTTTTTACGGTACATCCTCACCCAGTACTTTTAAAATTTCAGGATAGCATTTTACACAATACCAAGGGATCTTGACTTCCCTACTGATTATAGATCTTGTGCCTAGTTCCTTTAGTGGCCAGTATTGATAAGCAGATAGTTATTATGTCTATTATGTCTATTATGTTATTATGTCTATTATGTTATTATGACTAAAAACAAAGCAAAAACCACAAAAACAAAACACAAATACAAAAAATCCCACATAAGCTAAACAGAGGTTGGGGGGGGGGGACCTTTACATCAGATGATATTGAAAGTTACATCTGCATCCTTATTAGAGATCTTCCCTGCTGGGAAAATTCTTTAAAGAAATACATCATACAGCAGTGATTATTCCTTTTTGTTAAACCCCGATCTCGGCAAATATGTGGGTGTGGGTGTGGCTGGAATGTGGTTTGTTTGGTTGTTGTTGTTGTTTTGCTTTTGTTGTTTTTAAGGGATGGCATCCAATTTCGTTGCACTTGTGCAATACAAGTTGCACTTGTGTAATGACAATAAAGAATCTATCTATCTATCTATCTATCTATTTGTGCTGTGTTGCGATCTTCATATTGAAATCTGCAAGGAAAGACAAAACCAATAATGACAAGAGAGTCTACAATGCATGCAAGATCAAGACCTATTGTTGGCCACAATCTTTTATCTCAGTGTGCATATATTTGAAAATAGAGAAACAAAATAACTCTTAAAATGAATCTGTAAAAATAATAGGCACTTTCACTTGACTGTACGTTCAGACCTATAAACAATAAATTCTGGTGGCATAATCTCTCATATTACAGTACAGGATATGCTCAGGGAGGCCATTAAAGAGCCAATTAGGTTCTGTTTAAGTGAAAACAGTTCACAGCCAGTTGAGTAAATGGATTTATTCTGTTTGCTCTGTTTTCAGATCTGAGGCTATAACCCTGCCTTCTCATTTTCTCTCCTGCAAAAAATACCTTTCCTGGGAATTGTGAAAAATGTGTCTGACTCCTGAAACATTTCCTCAGATTTGCCAGGCATGCAATACAAAATTCAAGTCCTGAATTCCATTGTTGCATTAAAGTAAAAGGCATGTAATAGTCTGGATAAACGACAGTTTTAGAGAGGAGTAGATTCTCAATTCTTCTGGCAGCTGCTCACATGTGGTTCCCTATGATACATAGATTTATAAGGAAACCAGAAGTTCATTGGGCTCTTTCTTTGGCAACCTCCTGACAGGTATCTTTAGAACAAGTCTCCCATCCTCCTCTTGAGCCAGGATGCTTTGTAGCAGTTGCAGCTGGAAAGTCTCCAGCAACTCGCTTTTGATGATCTCTGGCAGGCTGAGTCTCCCTGGTGTTTCTCAGTCATGCTTTGTTGTCAAACTCCTCTGTGCTATTTTGCAAACTTCTTCTTGCAGTGGGCTTTGCCATAGCATCTGTTAAGGCTAATCTGAAGCAACTTTTCTGCCCAGTGGCCTGTCTAATCAATACTGATTGCCTCATAGGCTCAAGTTGCTTTTGTCTTCAACTTGTGCTATCTGTGCATATGTGATTAGACCCTTTATCAGCCTTTTACTGATATCGACAAAAAATGGTTTCTTTTCTCAGTAGAGTGTATGTAGATTGTGAAGCGATGTTAAGCTGAATTCACTCTAACATATTCGTTATATATTTATCACACCCTCCTTTAGAGAACTCAAGAGTGCTACCCTGTAAAGTAAATTCGACTGAGAGGGAAAGGAAGTTCTGTTTCACGGGCAGAAGTCTCTGTGTTAATGGGATGATTTTGTTGGATACAACCCTTTATACTGACTTTCTTCTGTAGTTTTACATACCGTATTTTTCGCTCTATAACACGCACCTGACCATAACACGCACATCATTTTTAGAGGAGGAAAACAAGGGAAAAAACATTCTGAATGAAACAGTGGATGTATCATTTTTGTGCTTCATGCTGTGGCCACAGACATGTGATCTGATGGTGAATTTGGGGTGACCCAATGCAAAAATCCTGAGAATCCCTGTGGATCCATGCTTTGTAACCATGTTTTTGCACCATTGCAGCCCCAGGCAACAGTGGGTGCGTGATTTTTTTGGGGGGCAGGCTGTAGCCATGGACATGCTATGTGCTCTGATGGTGAATTTGGGCTGACCCAATGCGAAGATCCTGTGGGTCCATGTTTTGTAACCACGTTTTTGCACCATTGCAGCCCCAGGCAACAGTGGGTGTGTGATTTGGGGGGGGGCAGGCTGTAACCATGGACATGCTATGTGATCTGATGGTGAATTTGGGGTGACTGAATGCAAAGATCCTGAGGATCCATGTAGATCCATGCTTTTTAACCACGTTTTTGCACCACTGCAGCCCCAGGCAACAGTGGGTGTGTGGTTTTTTGGGGGCAGGCTGTAACCATGGACATGCTATGTGATCTGATGGTGAATTTGGGCTGACCCAGTGCAAAGATCCTGAGGATCCATGTAGATCCATGCTTTTTAACCACATTTTTGCACCATTGCAGCCCCAGGCAACAGTGGGTGCGTGATTTTTGGGGGCAGGCTGTAGCCATGGACATGCTATGTGATCTGATGGTGAATTTGGGCTGACCCAATGCAAAGATCCTGAGGATCCATGTGGATCCATGCTTTTTAACCACATTTTAAGTGGGGAGGGAAGGAAAAACACAGAAGGGACAAGGAGCAGGAGAGGGGTGTGCAGAGAAGCAGCTGGCTAAGAATGCAGGAGAGGGGTAGGGAGGAAAGGAAGGCAAAAGTTTTCCCTCACTTACCCACCCAAGCCAGCCAGCTTGCGCGCTCTCTCTCTCTCTCTCTCTCCCTCCTGCATGTTTTCAGCTTTCCCCTCTGCTTGCCTGGAGGGGAGGGGCTTTCCCTGCTCTTTGTTCCGTTTGAGCAAACACAGCAAGGAAACAGAGGTGGGTGGGCAGTAAGACCCTGAGGCAGAATGCCGGAAAGCAGCCGCTTCCTCTTTTCAAGTTTCCCTTCTAGGAGACACTCGATTTGATTTTTGCCTGCTTTTTTTTGCCTCCCCTCACACCAATTGGCTCCAGGGACCACACATTCGCTCAATAACACGCACAGACATTTCCCCTTCCTTTTTAGGAGAAAAAATCTGCGTGTTATAGAAGGAAAAATACGGTATTTCTTTAGGACAACTTGTTGAGCTGAATCTGTACAGCTTTCAAAGTATAAGAAAGAAGATGTGGAAGCTGACATTGGGTCAGCCTTTTGGTCCATGTAGCTCAGGACAATCTCCTTCAACTTGCAGTGACATCCTACTCTGTCGCTGTCATCCTTTCAATTGGAGATGATAGGAATTGTACCTCAACCATTCCACATGGCGACTTTCTATTTATTTTATATATATACCCCACTTACATTATAGAATATCAAAGCAGCGCAGAGAAAGCCAGAAATAAGTATAAAGTACACATCAGAAATAATACAATTAAAATATCAGTATAACTCCAGGAGATGATCAGCGGACAATAATTAAAATTCACATTCAGAAACTAGGTAAATAAAAAGGTCTGCATAGGAAACAGCAGATTGTTGGAGCCACAAGAGGTCTGGAGGGTGGCAACACAATAACAAGCCTTTTCTATGGTGGCTCCCCCTTTGTGGAATGCTCTCCCCAGGGAGTCTTGCCTGGGGCCTTCATCTTTAGGTGCCAGGTGAAAACTGTTTCTCTGTAATCAGGCCTTTGGCTGATTAACATTCTATAGTATTTTAAATGTGTTGAGGGCAGAGGGGTTATTGGCTTGTTTTTGTTTTATTATGTATTTTGTGCTCTTGTTTTGTATTTTGTATTTTGAACTGGCCTGTGATCTTCAGATGAAGGGTGGTATACAACTGTAATAAATAAATAAACAATAAATCAATAAAATTAATACATTGAACATGGCCTAGATTGAAGCATATGCTCAGCCAGCGCAGCTGCTTCAACAAAGGTGTCATATATTGATGGCAGTTAACTCCAGACAGCATACTCACAGCAGCATTTTGCACTAACTGCAACTTCTGAACCAGCCTCAGGGACAGTCCCAATGAAGTGCATTGCAGTAATCAAGTGAGCTGTGTATGTGGCACAGTCGTGAGATTATCCCTGTCCAGGACTGTCAATAGCTGGCATACCAAGCTAAGCTGGTAGGAAGCAGCCCTCACTACTGAAGCCACTTGAGCCTCTAGTGACACATGAATCAGTGAGTACCCCCAGACTATGAACATGCTATTTTTAAGGGAGTGTCCAGAACAGGCAAATGGCCAGTTTCCTGGATGCCCAAACCACCTACCAGCAGTGCCTTCATCTTGCCAGGATACGATTTCAGTATATTGGCCATATACAGTAGGCTTCTGAATACCAGTTGCTAGGAATCGCAAACAGGGAGATTATAGTTGCACTTAGGCCCTGCTGGTGGGCTACCCATAGGCATCTGGTTGGCCACTGTAGGAATAGGATACTGGACTAGGTAGGCCTTTGGCCAGAACCAGCAGGGCTCTTCTTATCTTACATATTATTTGCAAGCCCAAGTGGAGCGCAGGTTTTTGTGACAGAGGAGAGACTATTGAAATCTCTCAGCTACATCCGTGAACTACATGTACTTATTTTACTCTTCTTCGGTATAGAAGCTATGAACTTCAAAAGTCAAAGTTCTTGAATGAAATATATTGGATGAATCTTGAACAGGTCAAGACTACTGGTCATTCCAGAATATTATTTCATAGAATAAAACACTTTTCACTTTTCTTCCACTAGCATTGGTCCAGCATGTTTACTGCTTGTGGGCTTCTCATAGGCATTTAGTTTTATTTATTTTATTTTTTATTTATATAATTTATATCCTGCACCCATCATATGTGATCTTGGGCCCACAACAATAAACAGCCAAGTATCTTTGGGTTATATAACGGCTCATTCAGAAGGCCTGACAGCAGGGGAGAGTCCTCAGCTGGTGCAAAAATAATAATAACTAAAGTTGGTACCTGGCAATGCTTGGAGGGTGGGATGCTGGTCAGTGTGAGGACAGGTTGCTGGGCTAGATGGTCTGTGCTGGCAGGACTCCTATGCATTGGAAGGAGGCGTGCAATTCATAGCTGGAGGGAAAGGGCTTGGCTTACTGGTATTTGCCACTTCTGAAAAAGGGCTACATGAAGATTCCAGTGACCAGGAGAGTTTTTTGGAGGAAATATCAATTTCTCAATGAGAATATATAGTTCTTTGGGTGTTGGGAAAGATACAATACTGGAAAGACATTTAAATCCCTTGAAATGTGCAAAACAAGTGAGCGAAATAGTGATAGCCTCAACAGACCCTATGTATGATTTGCTCTATTGGATAGCTGCAGTCTAGAGAGCTTCTGCAGTGAATCCAATTAATCCTTGTGGCCTAAACACACACGCGCGGTTTTCAGTGACTCAGATTTTTAAAAGCATACTTATTTAATAAAACCAGAAAATGAAAAACACTATTTAATTAGGTCTTAGATCTGCTCATGGGAAGATTTTGTTTCTAGTGGGAGCAAACCCCTTAATCCTGAAGTACTCTATATCTGTGCTGGCGAGAATGGCCTTGAGATACCTTCATTGAATGCAGAGAAGGAAAGAAATCAACAAAGGCAGTGGGGCTGCTCTAATCTGACCCAGCCTTTTAATAATGCTCATCCGCCTACGAGAATATCAACTACTCAAGGGACCATTCAACCAACTGCCTTTTTAATAAGACCGCTAGTCCAAAAATAATCTTAATCAATTAAGTATCTCCAGCACTGCTACAAGGTCATTCCTAATGCAAAACTTACAAGGAAAACTAATAGTTATGCTTGATTTGATCTCTGTGCTGTATTCCTCTGTTCACAGGAAGAATTCTGGATAGAGTTTCCCTTTCTTTGGGTTAAAAAGCTTTCAGAATATCATCATCTGTGTTGCTTTTTTCAAATAGGGATGTGCAGTTTAATTTATGCTTACAAGCAACTGCAGCGTCAGTTTTGTCCAAAGACTGCAGAAAGAGATTTGTTCTTTAAAACTCCATATATTTTCATTCAAAAGGAACTGATTAATTTACCACTGTTTCAAGCTAGATGATTTGAAAACTGTTAATGAATTCTTACAAAACAACCTTATGTGCAGTGACTAGAAAATAAGGACCATTGAAATCATCTTAAATAGCCTACATAACTCAGTTATCTAAAATCTAGATGTGCATAATATTAATACATCCAGTACTGCTGTATAGGACAGAATCTTGGGTAACAATGAAAAAATGAGAAACACACATTGATGATATCTGAAAACAAAATTATCAGGAAAATCTTTGGTCATATCAGGGAAAATGAAACCTGCAGGTGAAGGATTAAAGAAGAAATAAGAAGTCTCTATGACAAGCCAAGCATAGTGGGGGAGATTAAGGCAAATTTATTTCAGTAGCTCAGGTGCATCCGAGATACGGATAAGCAGAGAGCAGTGACAAAACAACTTTTGTAGTAACACCATGCCTTATTATTTTTATTTATTAAATTTGTATACTGCCCTTCATCTGAAGATGACAGGGTGGTCCACAACATAAAAATACAAAATGAGAACGCAAAATACAGAATAAAACAAAAACAAACCACTAACCTCTTTCCCACAAACACAGAGAAAAGCCAAAGGCCTGGTTATAGATGTTTTTGCCTGTTGCTTAAAGATATGTAATGAAGGTGCCAGGTGAGTCTCCCTGGGGAGAGCATTCCACAAGTTGGGAGCCACCACAGAAAAGGCCCATTCTCGTGTTGTCACCCCCCAGACCTTATGAAGCAGTTCATATGGGAAGAGGCAATCCTTGAGGTACTGTGGTCCTGAGTCATTTAAGCCTTTATAGGTCAAAACTGACACTTTGAATTGGGCCCAAAAACTAATGGGCAGCTAGTGCAGTCAGGCCAGGATTGATGTAATATGCTCAGACTGTCTTGCTCTGGTGACCTTACTTCATTTTAACTTTTCCAGGATATTCCTGAAAATTCCAATTTAGGAGCAATATGAGGGGGGCGGGGTAATGTTTCAGCAGGGAGGTAGCTTTGTTGCTGTGTGGGAAGTCAGCCATGCTGCTTCCTTCTCACCACCTACAGTGGTACCTTGGGTTACAAACGCTTCAGGTTACAAACTCCGCTAACCAGGAAGTGGTTGCTCCAGGTTAAGAACTTTGCCCCAGGATAAGAACGGAAATTGTGTGCCAGCGGCGCTAGCTGGAGGCCCCATTAGTGAAAGCACGCCTCAGGTTAAGAACCGTTTCAGGTTAAGAATGGACCTCTGGAATGAAATAAGTTCTTAACTCGAGGTTCCACTGTACAGTGGTACCTCTGGATAGGAACGGGATCCATTCCGGATCCCCGTTCGCATCCAGAAGCGAACGCAACCCGCGTCTGCGGGTTGCCGCTTCCGCACTTGCGTGTGACATCATTTTGAGCGTCTGTGCATGCGCGAGCGTCGAAATCTGGAAATGACGCATTACTTCTGGGTTGCCGTGGAGCGCAACCCAAAAGCGCTCAACCTGAAGCAACTTCAACCTGAGGTATGACTGTATTTTTCTTAAGACAGGCCTGTACTCCAGTGCATCACAAAAGAATAGGATTGGCATACGTTCCTGTCTGGGCAGAAATCACTAAAATGTATGGGAAAATCCAGATGTATGGCAGCCGATATTGGCAGTGCCGTTTTTGCCTACTCTCTCTAAAAACTACTCAAAAACAGCTTTTGTGATTTCGGGCAGAACTAAAAAGGCTAACAACTTTTCTGTCCGGATTTTCACTGTTTGAAATATGGCAACCCTAGAAAAGAAGCCCCAGCAAGGACTCATCAGTGAGCTGAAACGGACTTGTTTCACAGGGAGTCTGAAGAAGCCTTTTGTTAATGTCACCTTGACAGAGAGTTGAGCTAAAGTATCAAGGCAAAATCAGGAGTCTGGCTGCCAGGAGTAAAAGTGTCAAGGGGTTTCTCTGAACTTTGTTGCGAGAAGAATAGGTGCAAGCTTAGAGTCCATGCTGGGTAATTGCCTATCCGACTGTAGTTTGTTAAAGAGGACCAGCTTTCCAGTGACAAATATAGGGCACTGACAGGGGCTAGCTCTTCCTTTTTACGCAACTGCAAAATGACGAAGCTTGTAAAAAGAATATTAAAGTGTAAACAGGCGAAACGAGAGGGGAGAGCACAGCAAGGGGGATAAAACAGGATGGCTGTGTAGCTGTCCAAACCCACCCACACAGCATCAAGCAGCTGCAGCAGCAGCAGCAGCAGCAGCAGCAGCAGCAGCTTTGCTCTGTTTTAGGCATGCTGTAAGAACCATCCGGGAGTCTCTGGAATGGTTAACACCTGTCATGTTACTACAGCCAATAACAAAGCAGTCCGTTTGTGAGCGCCTTGATAAAAATGGATCATCAAAAAGAAAGCAAGATGGATTTGTCTGGAGAGAAAACACACACATATCATGGCGAGCTAATGCTGTTTGTTTTTAACACAGTGGTGGTTTTTCTAGCCAGTGCAATTACTATGCCATGATCATGTTAAGATATTTGGTATATTGCCCACCATATCTTCTCTTAAGCAATCAGGAAAATATGGATTGTAAGTGTCTGCTAGGGAGGTAGTTCCCTCCTCCAGATCCATATCCCCTGGATTCCCAAGGGCTCTCCACTGCTATTTCACCAGATCTACCAGAAATAGTAGACCATTTCTCTGGTGCTATTCATTTATTTGGAATATTTACTTTGCCCCTCACCTGGAAAAAAAATCATACAGATGCTCATGGTCACACATCTGATCATGGCTTGGAGGAAATGCAGAATTGCAGAATTCTAAAGGGGCAGGCTGTTAGATGAAGTAGAGCAGAGGTGGCTACCCTGTGGCCCTCCCATTGTGCTGGCTTGGAGTGATGGGAGCTGGACTTCAACAATATCTGGAAGCCCAAAATTTAGATAATATAGTCACTCTTGAAGTCTTTTCAGATAATGCAAAGCCAGAATAAATTCCACATGACTATTCACCACCCTGCTTTCTAGTAGAAGTCACCATTGACAGAATCCCCCCGTCAAAGTTAAGATTCTACCACTACTTCGACATGCCTTATTTCTTGACAGTCCTCCCTAGCACTCCTCCTGTCATTCTGCATAGCATACTGCCCCTGTTGATCTTCTCTTTGACTCACTTCTTGCATCAGTTCTGTGTCGTTGCTGCCCTTTTTCTCAAAACACCACACTTTCAACTTTCTCAAGTCTATTCCCTATACTCTGTATCCTTCCTTCAGTTTCCTTGCCTCTGGGCTCCCTTTGTCTTTGTCCTGGGTCCTCAGCCTAGCCAAGTAATGTTTTGATTCCAGCAAAACTGACAGCTTTACTTTCCCTCACAGAAGTTAGACTATAGCTGGCTTAGCGTCCTTGTTACTATACTAGCTCAGCCAACCACAAGCCCAAAACAGTATCCTGCCCCTAAATGTTCTTAACACATTGGGAAATGGAAGAGCAGAAGTCAAAATTCGCCTAAGACAAGCATTATTATATGAACAAGAGAAAAATCAATGTCGTATTAACAAAATTGGTTAGATAATTGCTCCACTTAGAAAAATCTGCATGGTTCCAGGGAACTACTGTATAGCCTAAATAAGTATGTTGCGATGCTGATATGCCCAAAAGGCAACTTGAACTAGCAGAATTTTAAACATTGCTTCCATATGACAGAAAATCATTGTTTCATTCTCTTCCATACTAGTCAGACCTTAGTACGGACTTGGGAGAAAAATCAAGAGCAGAAAAAGGGTAAAGCTTTTGAAAATAAGACTTAGTAGAAAAGGCTGGTGGTGGAGTCTGGAGATGACAACCACTTTCTAATAGATGTACATTTTTTTCTATAGCTGTTCAAGCAGAAATGCAACTGACAGGAAGTAATGGACTTTTGTTGAAGGAGGAAAGATTTTTGACATCATGTTCAAAACTGAGAAAAGTTAAGAACTCAATAAGAGAGGTTTGGGAATACCTCGTCTGTTGGATGTTTTTCAGCAGAGACAAAAATCAGTTAGGGGCAGTTAAAGTAGAAATGATCATACTTAAGGTAGGCATGGGTCTAAATCAGGGATGGGTAACTAAAACCAACTCATCTGCTATCTACTGAGCGGTGCTCATTTATTGGTCTACTAGAGTCAAGGATCAGTCAACAACAATGAAATGACGGATAATTTCCCTGTATATATCCCAGGTAAGTAGGTATATTTTAGGTGTGTCCAATTGACATGCAATTGCCAACTCATGGGTCGTCTTGGGGCAGAGCAGAGCAGAATGGAATGGAAGGTGGGGCAGAGGTTGGGAGCAGAATTCCTGTGCGAAATGGTCACTGCCTGTTTATAAATTGCTGCTTAGGTGGTGGGTCAAAAGCAAAGAAGTATGCAATTTACAGATTATATGTTGTTGTTATTCCATCACTCAAATAGGTTACATATTCATTTTCTGCTCCAAAATTATCTGATTCTAGGAAAACATATTATTTTTCTTTCTAGTTCTATGTCATAAAAATATATTTCCCCTTAAATAGAAGCAAGGCCCTTAGGCTGCCTGTCCTCTTTAACGCATTAAGCTAAACATGGAAAGCAAACATACCTCCAGGCACTCTCTTAATCCTTTTAGCAGGTAGACTCTGAGTGGTCTGCAAGCAAATTTTTTAAAGGGATCAGATGTGCACTAGGTGTACATCCAGTCGTTGCATTACATACTTACCGAATTCCAAGTTGCAGGATCAGCAGTCACTACCTGTTCAGTATGCATGGATTTTCAAATCTACTTGGTTTTTCAGAGAATCCTTTACCTACTTCCAAACAGGGGTCAATTCAAATATGCAGAAATAGCAAGTAATACAGTCCTTCCTTGACTGTTGCACATTAGGACTGCAGGTGGAAGGTGGGGGGGGCATATATTTAGATAAGCCCCTATGTAACTGCCTGGATCACTGCAGTGCTCTCTATATGGGGCAGGCTTTAGAAATGGCCTGGGAAGCCAGAACTGTTTCAGAACACACCTGCCAGGATGTGGTAGCAGCAAGGCAGTTGGGACTTATTACACTGATTCTATACCAACTACATGTGTTGCCAGTTTTTCTGGGCTCCGTTTTAAGAGCTGGTGTTGATCTTGTTCTAGGTCAGTGGTTCCCAATTGGTGGTCTGCATAACCCACTCAGGGGGTCCATGGCACATATCCGTCAACTGTCTGGGACATCCTGTTTTGGAAAGCCATGCTCTTGTTTGAGAGCATGGAACGCCAAAACATGCAGGTCACGTGACTCATGTGGCCGTGCAGCCCAGAAGACGGGCTTCCCAGTTTTGCACTGGGACATGTTGGAGGGTATAGTGGCACCATTCACATAACAAAAACTACCACAGATATAACACTTTCAAAGGTAGGGGTTCCATGGCTTGGCTTTTGAAAAACTGGGTTCCGCAGTACTTAGCTAGTTGGGAACCACTGTTTAGGCCATTTAAGTATTGAAGGTGCAATACTGCTTGTACCAATATTAGTTTGCCTGAGCTCAGTATCAGGGACTATTCTCTCTTGCCCTTCATTAGCAAAATCTGAGTGGCAGATACCAGAGATGGAGCCTTTCTGGTGGTAACAGAGCATCTGAGGAATTCCTTCCCTGAAGAGCTCTGAAAAGCCCCTTCTACTGGATTTTATGCTGATGTGTTTTTACCTCTCCCGTTGTCCCCCCTTGTTTTTAACTGTTACGACTTTTCTAAGCTGCTTTGGAAGAAATATTTTAAAGAGTAGAATATAAACAATGAAACAAATAAAATAAAGCAGCAGAAGAAAGTAGTCCCAAAGGCAAGCTTTCTGTGGTTTTATTCAGGTCAAAGCAAATGAATGGCTGGGGAAATATTTCTAGAAACTATAGGAAGAGGAGAGCCAATGGGGGACTAGAGCTTGTGAGTGTGCAGCCTACAAGCAGGTGAAAGCAGGGTGGTGTCACCAGGTCTGGTAGGAGAGATTAAGCAGCTCAGCTCAGAGGACAAGGGATGCCGGGTTGAAGACTCTTGGACTAAGTGGGGCATGGAGTGTAAACTGTGTTGGGAGAAGAACCTGTTTTTCAGAGTGAATGAACCATATTTTGAATTTGTATATGACAGGGAATAAGGCCTTTTTAAAAGGCATTAGTATTAAAGCTGGAAGGTACTGTGAGAAATAAATGGAAGTGCTATCTCTTAAGTGAGTGGAAAGGGAGTGGTGAATAACTATTCTGTACTAAATGGCTTGCTTGTTTGATTATTTTAAAAGCAATGAAAGAAAATGCGTATTGGGACTTGGAGAATCATATAATACTATGCCTTGCACTTAGTTTGTGAGGCATGCTCCTGGGATGAAATTTTTTAAAAGCTCAAGACAAAGGGTAGCACAGAACAGCAGTGAATTCAGTTCTGAGTAACAGCACAGAGAGGAAGGGACTGGTGTTGGGTTTGCTTGTGTTTAACGTCTAAATTAATTATCAAAATCTACGCACTAATGAAATCCATAGATGAGATTAAATAGTGAGAAGCTGCAAGCACACACCATAGCAGGATCACATTCCAAAGGGGCCAGGAGGACTTAGAAAACATGAACAGAACACCACAAAATTAAGCACAATCTGCAAAAATATAGCTTATAGATGTGACCAATGCATTATGCACCAGCAATACGTTAAGCACCATTCCCTTCTCTTTGAATATTTCTGACCATAGGATCTCACCCAGTAGTTCAAGCTTTTTGAAATCAGCCTTCTTAAATTCCAGAGTGCATGTCTGACTACACTCAGCTTTTCCTTGTCTCTGTGTAATGAAACCCAAGAGAACAGGATCACTTTCTCAGTACTGGATGTTTGGTAATCTGATCTAGGAAGGTATCCTCCAAGCCTTCAGTCTGGCTTCGCAGGCTATAGCAGACACCCACAGTGTACACGAAAGCTCATACCAAGAACAAACTTAGTTGGTCTCTAAGGTGCTGCTGGACAATATATTTCTACCTACAGTCACCAAGTGTATCTTTTTTTAAATAAATAAATAAATTAAAGTTTTCTTGGTTTACAAAGGTATGCACAATGTCTCTTTTTTCAAGTTACATTTTCCATAGGTCAGTTTCATTTGTTGAGACATTAGGAAGAAAAAGGGGGGAAGAGGCGGAGGGGGCCGTGGGGGTGGGGGGTGATATTTCTATTTTGCTTAATGTATGTGTGGGTTTTTGTGTCAGCGTCGTTTGTGCAGGTTCTCTTTGCTATTTGCTTGTGTTCCTTTGGTGGTGAGAGAAATTGGGGTTGGCCTAGGGTGCTGTTACTTGTTTGTGAGTGGCTGTGGTAAACTTTGTTTTCATGTGAGTGGGGTGTGGGTGTGTTTTTGAATCAGGTTAGCCATATTGATTCATATGCTGTTGGTGGATTCTTGTTGTTATCTTGTTGAGCTGATAAAGGGGAGCCATACTGGGGTGAAGGTATCTTCACCTTCTTATAGGTGAAGAACATCTTATAGGACACTTATGAAAGCCTATGAGATGGCTATGAAAGCTGCTAAGAAATCTTACTTTGCAGCTCCCATTGCATCCGCTAGCTCTCGCCTGGCACAACTTTTTAGAATAATTAGGTCAATAACGTCCTTAGGAGGACAACCAAATTTAAGCACTAATTCGACCCACAGCTGTGAGGCATTCACGAGCTTTTTTGCGGAGAAAGTCCTGTTGCTCCGCCGTGGCCTCCCTGCCAATTTAGATACAATGACTGAACTGGAGGCCCCTCGACTGACTTCAGGTCCAGTGTTGGACCATTTCGATCGGATACTCCCTATTGATGTGGATAGATTCCTCCAAGTTGGTAGGCCCACCACCTGCCTCCTTGATCCGTGCCCGTCTTGGCTGATTAGGGAGTGTCCAGATGTTGCACGGACCCCCCCCCCGGTTGAAATTATCAATTTGTCCCTTGACACGGGGACATTGCCAGGGAAACTGAAGGAAGCAGTGGTGTGTCCACTCTTAAAGAAAACTTCATTAGATCCCTTAGACCTATCCAATTACCGCCCAGTTTCAAATCTTCCATACCTGGTAAGGTAATTGAGAGAGTGGTTGCTGATCAGCTTGGTAGGTTTCTGGAGGAAACATCGGCGTTAGATCCATTTCAGTCCGGTTTCCGTCCTGGTTTTGGGACGGAGACGGCTCTGGTTGCCCTAACAGATGATCTCCGTAGACAACTGAATTGAGGTGGGTCAGGACTGCTGATCCTTTTAGATTTGTCAGCAGCCTTTGACATGGTCGATCATGATCTTCTGGACCACCGCCTTGCAGACGTGGGGATACCGGGCATAGCCCATAACTGGTTGTGCTCTTTTATCTCTGGTCGGGGACAGAGGGTGGCACTAGGGAGGGAAATGTCGTCGCGCTACTCCTTGGTGTGTGGAGTGCCGCAGGGCGCAATTCTCTCCCCAATGCTTTTTAACATCTTTATGCGCCTCCTTGCCCAGATTATTCGGAGCTTTGGGCTGGGCTGTCACCAATATGCTGATGACACTCAGCTCTATCTGCTGATGGATGGCCACACTGACTCGGCCCCGAACACACTGACCAGATGCTTGGAAGCTGTGGCTGGATGGTTTCATGGGAGCTGATTGAAACTAAAGCCTTCGAAGACAGAGGTCCTATGGCTCGGTTGGGATGGCATGGGGATGAGGGACCAACTCCCTTCTCTTGCGGCCCAATTAGTGCCATTGCCTTCCGTTAAGAGTTTGGGTGTAATCCTTGACGCCTCCCTTTCCATGGAGGCGCAAGTTACAGCAACAGCCAAGGCGACATTTTTCCACCTTCGCCGCATCAAGCAGTTGGTCCCTTACCTTTCCCGCCCCGGCCTGGCCACAGTGATCCATGCGACGGTCATCTCCAGGACCCTCATACCTACGGGACCGCCTCTCCCGGTATGCCCCACGGAGAGCCTCAAGGTCCATAAATAACAACATCCTAGTGGTCCCAGGCCCTAAGGAAGTTAGATTGGCTTCAACCAGAGCCAGGGCCTTTTCAACTCTGGCTCCGGCCTGGTGGAACGCTCTGCCTCATGAGACCAGGGCCCTGCAGGATCTGATTTCTTTCCACAGGGCCTGTAAGACACAGTTGTTCCGCCTGGCCTTTGGCTTGGAGCCAATTTGATTCCCTCCCTCCCTCTCTTTCTTTTTTCTTTTCCTTCTCCTTCTGCGATGAGGCTACATTTTAATATTTTAATGTTCCATTATTTTAATGTTGTATTTTATTTTTGTTTTTAAGTTGTAATCATTTAACTTGTTTTTATTATTGCTTGTAAGCCACTCTGAGCCCGGCCTTGGCTGGGGAGGGCGGGGTATAAATAAAAAAATTATTATTATTATTATTATTTGTCCCTGTGTCAGTTTCAATTTATTGGTTAATTTTTCTAGTAAGGCTGTTTCCCATACTATTTGGTACCATTGATCCATTCTTACTCCTGACAGGTCTCTCCAGTGTCTGGCTATGATGTTTTTGGTTGCTGAGAGTAGGTGGGTTATGAGTTCTTTGTGATGTGAGTGGGCATTCGTGTCTTGGAATATGTTTAGTAGGGCCAGTTCTGGGGTAATTTCCAATACTTGCCTAGTTATTTTACATAATTCTCGTATGTCTGTTGTCCAGAATAGTTTGATTTTGGGGCACTCCCACCACATGTGGAGGTATGTGCCTATGGAGGTGCACCCTCTCCAGCATTTTGGTGAGGTTCCTGAGTGTATTAGCGCTAGTTTCCTTGGTGTTAGGTACCACCTTTAGGTGAGTTTCAGAGTGAGTTCTTTTCTTTTTGTTGATATGGATTTAAAGGGGGGTTTAGACCACATTTTGGTCCACTGAGTGGGGTTAACCTCATAGCCTATTTGTTCTTCCCATTGTTTTTTTATTACGTCTAGCGTGTTCGTGGGATTTTGGAGTAGTATTTTGTATGTTGCGGATACCATCCCTTTGCCGTGTCCCTTTGTTGTTAGGAACCCACAGTGTATCTGAAGAAGTGTGGATGTACAGGAAAGCTCCTATCAAGAACAACTTAGTTGGTCTCTAAGGTGCTACTGGACATTTTATTTTATTTTTTATATTTCTACCCACAGTCAAGTCACTGTTGTTTCCCTCACCTACAATTTTTACTCATACACTCTCAGTCTGCATTCTATCATTCAAGTCATGGATCTCTTGATAAGTGTGCACATTCTTTACATATAATTTTGCTACCTCTCCTTTCCTGTATGGGCTATTCCTTTTGAATAGGCTATACCTCTCAGTTTCTACATTCCAGTCATGAGTTTCATCCCACCAGATTTCACTAATGCCTAAAAGATCATATTAGCCAACCTGTATTAAGAGTGAAAATTCTTCTTGCTTGTTCCCTGTACTCTGTGCATTAGTGTAGAGACAAGTGAAACAATGAGTCTTTCCTCTGCACACTGCTGCCTCTGTCACCCTCAGTAGGAAGTCATCTGCTGCCACCACATATCACTTTCTTCTATGGAGATCAGCAGGAATTGTTTTGTTCACTGTACCTTTCACTGCCACCTCAGTGTGTTTTGGGTTTTCCACTTCTATTCTTGCTGCTCTGGCTGAGAATTGGTGTCCAGGGTGAGGGCATGGAATTGATTTTGCCACTCCAGAGACAAAACATGGCTCCTGACAGTCCTGCTTTCTTTGTGTTATGTTCCTTCAGGGGTTTGCCTCCTGTATTGGGTGATCTTGCTCCTCCCTAGGGTTCCCTGCCTGCATCTCTGCTCCAAGATAGTCCACTCTGGTCTAGTGAGAATTTCCTCATCTTGCCTGATAGCTCAGAGTGTGGTTGGCAGGCCTCAAGTTGCTGTACCTTCTCTTCCAGCAAGGTAATCAGCTTGCACTTGCTACATGTGTAGTTTTGCCTGTTCTTAGGCAGGAAGACAAACGTGGCACAGATGTTGCTGGTAACTGCAGCAGCTTCATTACTCTCCAGGTCTCTTGGTTTCCCACACACTATGAGACAGCTCCAGACTTCCCCTTCAAACTAAACAACCTTGCAAATGCCCCTGTTTACAAGTCCTGGTCGTGAGAGCTTCACCTGTTGGATTTCCTCCTGTAGTGCTTGTATTAAAAATATAGCAGCCCTGTCTTGTTGCAGGTGGCGCTGTTGCCATGTTTGAAACTGCCTGTGTTTGAAGCATCTGCTGCGCCAAGATGGTGAGGCCCGCGAGGCCCAGTGCTTGAAGAGGGGGTGGGCAGGGAAGCCACAGAGATGAGTTTTGCCAGATGCTGAGAGGGGAACACGACTGCCTGAGGAGTTCCAGGCAATTTTCATCCCCCCACCTCCCCACTTTTTCTTGCTTATATTCTTACTTGCCTTAGGACTGCCTTCTCAGCAATGCCACTGCCTCAACCTTTTCAGACAGATAGCCATGTTAGTCTTTTGCATCAAAAGCAACAAAAGAGTCTAGTAGTGCTTTCAAAGACTAACGAAGATATTATGGCATCATCTTTCATAGACCAAGTGGACTGTAGTCCATGAAAGCTTAAGCCATAATAAATGTGTTAAGGTGCTACAAGACTCTTCGTTGATTTTCACTGCAACAGATGAATACTACTGCTCCTCTGGAAACTCTTCCCTGACATTATTTATGAAGCTAAACAGCCCAGGCCCCAGAACTCACTGCAGACCTCCACTTGCCACCTCTTTTCTCTTTTATGTCAATTCATTATTATCCACTGAGTGCAGTTATTTTTAGACACTTGCATACCCACTTTATGGTTGTTTCATTTAGTTCACATAATTCATCCTTGCTCAAGAGGATGCGATTTGGGGCTGGATCAATATCCTTGTTGATATCTGGGGCTGTGAGGCTGCTTAGTGAACACTAACAGGACTTTCCAATTCCTGGCTGAAGAGTGGGAGGAAACTCCTTGTACGTGTGGTGCTGGCGTTGTGTATTTATGGGCTGTAGATTGCAGCCTAGATAATTTCCACCTGTATACTTAACTGACAAGAGAAGAGAACTAACAGGGCATTTCTAATCCCCAGGTCTGCTGGCTAGAGATGGTTTAGGATGAGACAGAGGTACCTCTCAGCCAGTGGAGGACCATGCTCAGTGCAGTGGTCCTGCCGTGCTCGTGGTTGTAGATCTGCCAGTGGTGTTTTGGCTGGTGGAAGCCATTATTAGCCCCCAATATTTGGTTTCATGGGGACAGATGGAAGTGGGACACAGTCAGCCTGGGATCCACTGGATCTAAAGCCCCAGTGCTCCCCTAAGAAGCACAGGATCAGTCCCATTACTTAGGCCAGCCAGCTGAGTCATTTCCCTTGCCATTAATTTCAATGGGAAGTTGTTGGTTTTAAAACAAAACAGGAAATACATTGTACAAACACACACACACACACACACACACACACACACACACACACGTCCTGTCCTGTCCTGACCAGTGCAATCATGCAGGGCTTTGGAAGTGGTGGATCATCCACTACTTCATCACCCGCCCCCAGCTTTGCCCATCAGTTTGCCATAATTTCTTCTGTAACATCACTACACTTGCTATGAGGAGTTGGCTTTGTTTTTCTCTAAACAATTCTACCAGTATTTGCCTCATTTTGAATCCCTAGCTCTATCTTCTTTAGCCCTTTTAAAAAACCAACCCTGTACACCGGAACCTCGGCTGACGAACTTAATCCATTCTGGAAGACCATTTGACTTCCAAAATGTTCAACAACCGAGGTGCAATTGCCGGTTGGCAAATTCCATGGAGAAAAATGCCTCAGAAGAGGTTCGACTTCCGAGGTGTGTTCAAAAATGGAAGCATTCACTTCTGGGTTGTCAGCATTCGATAGCCAAAACGTTCGACTTCTGAAGTGTTCAGCAACTGAGGTTCCACTGTAGTAGGCTTTGTGAATCATATCAATTCTCTGAATTCAAATTTGTATAGAATGTCCCTTTCATATTGCCCAAATATTATTTTACATGCTCTTTTCTGCTACTAACTTCATGTTTCTCTTCAATTTTTGTTTCTATTAATATCATTAGTTGTTTCAGTACTTCACCTTTTTTAAAATAGATGTTGCACTCTATTGTATACTCTGTTGGTATCTTTTTCTGAGGTAAACAGCACACTTGAGATGCCTTTCTTTGTTTGCAACATAAAAATATCTGTCTCTGGCTGGTTGCAACTCATTGTGTACCTTTCTTTTTCTGACTTTTGTCCAGCCTTACACTCCTGTGCTAGATCAGTATTCTTGACCTTAGCAATCTGTCTCTCCTTCTCCTTTTGGTCAGTTTCCATTTTAGACTCTCCAGTCATTAAAAAGATTCCTGCGTCGCCGTTATGTGTCATGTTCAATTTCTCCTGTTCTTTCCCTGCTTGGATATGGCTTGCAATTCTGCTTCCATTGTTGCATCCTTTAAATCTTAACTGTCCCTGACAAATGCTCATACTGTTGACTTTTAAGAATGTACTTCGTTGTCAGTTCAGGGAGGCCATAGCATGATAGCCATTTTGATGGAGGTGCCCCCCCTTCCTTCAGAGGGAAATAAAAGAAGTTATCAGTCTAAAGTATGATACATAGGAGGGTGACGTCTCGTAGTGAACAGCATTAGATTGTGGAGTTCTTTTTTCCCCCTTATTAACTAAGTGCCCCTTGCCTTTGGGGAATCAACTTTGCTGGATGATACCTTTCCAGCTGTACTAAGAAAGCACCTTGCCATGTTAGATGTCCCTGCTGGAAGATCTAATCAAGTTTTTCTTTTGCATTTTCACCCTGTATAACTTCCTGAATGTAAAAGCAAACAACTTCTTGTTAAAATCCTATGCAGCTGGTACTCTGCATGGCAGTGACTGACATGAGGTCTATTGTCCTTTGCTGCTAATCTGTTTACACGTTTGCCTGCATCCCTCGTTGCTCATTATACTTACCACACAGCTCCTTTAATAGCTACAGAATACTCTTTTATTTGTGTCTGAAAGTCACATTTCTCACCAGTCGAGGAGTCTGCCTTTGTGCCAGCTTTTCCTTTTCTCTCTCCCCCCCCCCCCCGGGCTTGGAGATTTGCATGAAGGTTGAGGCAGGAGGGATGGGGGAAGGGTGGCAAATGGTAGCATCTTCTGTAGTTTATATATTTACCATATTTCTTCTCTTGCAGCAGGAGTCCAAGGAGGAACATGGTCTGCAGAAGAAAAGAACAAAGCAGCAGCTGGATAGACTGAAGTTTGCCGCAAAAAGGAAAATAGCACGTAGGTCTCATCTGTGCAGGGGAATGTGGGAGCTGGAGAATCAGCAGTACACTGTTTTTTTTGGTATGGAGTTTCTTACATATGCCTTTGCACGACACGTATGCCAGGGCCTACCAACTCAAAAGTAGCCGCTTTGTATGAGGTCTGACATTGTATGCGGATAAACAATATCACCACAGATACATATAGATATGATACAGCTAAGTGTCATTGTGCATATCTATTGGCATAAAGGAGAAGAGCCTTGTAAGTTGCCAAGGTTGTCACTGTTTATGCAAAGTACAACATTACTATCTATTTCCTCTATGAAGACAATGGAACAATGGCTATGTTATATGGCAGGTGTGAGATGAGAAAAAGGATAAGAAGACCTTGAATCTAAGCTCTATCCAGAGACAACTGTAGTTGGTGTGTAGAGTTACAGTGAGCGTCTCACGGACAGAATATTCTTGCTTGTAGCTTGATTGGTTATTAGGGCAAGAGTACATGCGGTTTATTCAGTAATTAGCCTTCTGGGTGACTCTGTAAGAAGAGTTTGGATTTGATATCCTGCTTTATCACTACCCTAAGGGACGCGGGTGGCGCTGTGGGTAAAAGCCTCAGCGCCTAGGGCTTGCCGATCGAAAGGTTGGCGGTTCGAATCCCCGCAGCGGGGTGCGCTCCCGCTGCTCGGTCCCAGCGCCTGCCAACCTAGCAGTTCGAAAGCACCCCCGGGTGCAAGTAGATAAATAGGGACCGCTTACTAGCGGGAAGGTAAACGGCGTTTCCGTGTGCTGCGCTGGTTTGCCAGATGCAGCTTTGTCACGCTGGCCACGTGACCCGGAAGTGTCTCCGGACAGCGCTGGCCCCCGGCCTCTTAAGTGAGATGGGCGCACAACCCCAGAGTCTGTCAAGACTGGCCCGTACGGGCAGGGGTACCTTTACCTTTAAGGAGTCTCAAAGTGGCTAACATTGTCCTTTCCCTTCTTCCCCCACAACAAACACTCTGTGAGGTGAGTGGAGCTGAGAGACTTCAGAGAAGTGTGACTGGCCCAAGGTCACCCACCAGCTGCATGTGGAGGAGCGGAGACGCGAACCCGGTTCACCAGATTACAAGACTACCACTCTTAACCACTACACCACACTGGCTACACTACACGCTCTTAACCACTACACCACACTGGCTACACTACACGCTCTTAACCACTACACCACACTGGCTGTAACTTACTTTATTGGTGAAATGAAATTCTTTGCTGTGATTCCAGGATCTTGTTCTTCTAGAAACATGCTGTTTCACAGAGGTAGTCTTGGTTAGATCTCCTCAGCTGAGCCCATTGCTGTAAGTTTGCAGCAGCAGTTTATAAGTATGCTCCAACTCACAAGATTTATTGTGAGCAGTGCTGGTTTTACAAAGAGCATCTGATTTGGAAATATAATGGAATACATTTCTGAATGGAACCCAAGCAGTGGTTGTAACCTGATAAACTCCAAATGGAGGAGATGGCAAGTAGGTTGCAAATAGCCCTCTTTGCAAATCCCTTTGTAGGAAGAAAGAAGTGCATATTCAGTACTCCAAACAAGCTAAAGGCCCACAGATGTGAGCAAGAAGGCATGAAATCCTCTGTGTGTACAGAATACCTAGGAGAGAGATTAACATGAAGCCATCCATGTTTCGTGTTGAAACTGTAATGTGTAGAATCCATTTGCCGCTGGCAGTGCAAGACTAGATCCTCAGTCCAGCATCCAGCAGAATGTGGTCTTAGAACTGCATTTGATAATTGGCATGAGCAAAGGTAGTGAGTCTCCTCATCAGTTCGCTCCTTTGGATGCAGGTCTCATACCTACTACATTAGAGCAGTCAATTAGCAATAATTAATTAGGCACATCCACTTACATGTCTGCTCTTTTATTTATTAGAACTATAATTAGCCTTTTAGTGTTTATTTTTAGGCAAATTAAGGTTCATTTCTTTGAAATATAAACCACTGTCAGTGTTTTAAAGGGTTGCTTGGGTTTTATGACAAATTGGCCTCTTGGAGATGAGGCTGCCTAGGGAGGGTTGGATTGTTTGGCCCCTCCTATCTAGGCCAATTGAGACTTATTCAAGCAATTAATAACTGTGTGGAGTGGTAGTGATGTTTTTATTCAAGAAAAGGCTGTTTTCCTCCCAATGCAAACAGCAATCACTGGGGGCAGGGGATGGAACTGGGGTATGGGCAAAGGGTTAAAGTCCCCCTCCCTGCAGTTGGCATTTCCCCATGGCCACTATTTACTTAAAACAAACATTCACCCAACTACTAATCCGTGAATAATGTCAGGTCTGGTTTCATCATGTGTGGAGAAATAAGGACCGCATGTGCTGCCAATTTCCAAAGCTGGAACATTTCTCATATTGTTAGTGTTTAAGGCACATTGTTCCTTTCTGACTTTGTAATTTTTAATCATTTTTAACGTTGAGCTATAATTCAAATACACCCGTGACGTTATATTCTCAACAAGCTACGATTAAAACATACAAACCTACATAAATCCTTTTCTTTGGAATGTTTCTGATGTGTGTTTTCTAGAACAGTAAATCTCTTTTCACTGTACAGTAATTTCACTATGATTGTGAGTGTAATACAGCCAACATGGGGGGGCAAATCTGTTAGCAAGAGAACTCAGAACTGGTGGCACTTTGCATCTAATTTATTTTCAAACGTCCAACTAAAACATGAATTGCGTAGTAAATTGGCATATTAGCATGTAAAAAGACTCAGAACTAGTTTAATTTGTTTAAGGCTGTAATGTCTTTAAAAACAGTGTACACCCCCTCCTCATGTTTTCTTGGTGGGATTGATCATATGACACCAACATTTCTACCTATCACTAGAACTAGGAGTGTAGTGGGAGCCTAGCTTTGGAACAATGAAACTATGCTGATTTTAGCACACAAACAAAAACCCCCTCAAGTTTTATAATGGAGCTATTCGGAATTCGTGGGCACATATGTGCAAGCACATAATTTGTGTCCGAAAGGGCAGGCAAATGGTTTTCTGTCTGTTAGACGTTGGTTGTATAGACTACCTGCCAAACCATTCGGATAGTGCTTGCTTCTGAGAGCTCAGCTTCTATTTTTGTGTCTTGGAGCTCTTAAATAGTCTGTTTGCCCACACCAGTAGGAGGCTAACGCAATACTTAGAATTTCTAATCATCATAAATTATGACCAATGTAATCAACATCAAGCGCACACAAATTGTGAGCGTTTGCAGACAGCGTTTAGAAATGATCAGATGTTAAGCAGAATAATACATGATAGCCAGAGATACGCAGCATGGCTTTGACAGAACAGATGCCCTGCTTCTCTCAGGGAGATGGCTTGCTCCTTTCACTGTCGTGCAAGTTGGATGTATTTCATGATGGGTGGGGAGCAAAGATTTATCCTTTTCAATGCACCCGTGAATTTGGAAAGTGGAATAAATGTTGTTTATTTTCTCTCTCTGATATGCCAGAAGGATTCTTGTCTAGAGTTTTTCCGTGTTCCATTTTACTATGCCCCTTTTTTCACTCCCTGGCAGCGTCTTACACCATATTGCTTCATAGATGGAATTTCATTTGCATTGTGTTGTATAGTTGTCGACAGTCTGGTTATGCAGTCATGGTTGTTGTTTTTTTAAGTGAGAGATTGAGAACAGGTAACTGATGATTGTGATCCTATGTCCATTAATTTCTGCTTAGGTCCCTTGTAATCAGATAATGCAGTTTTGCTGCCAGTATCTTAATTATATGAATTCCAGTTATTATAAAATATTCTGCTGGTTCTTGAGGATGTCCAGGCCCCTGTACTGTATATGTACAAGAATACACATTCCGGTGGTAAAGCTATAATATGGCTGCTCAAAGCACTGTTGCTTTTAAGAAGGGGTGGGGGGTGGGATAACTCAGCAGCTTATTTCTGCATACAGCTATTAAAGGCACAAGAACCCTGTTTCCTTAGTGCCAAACTTAAACCAAAGCCTACGCTGTCATCCTGTAGACACATACCTGGGAATAAGACCCATTAATCCCAAAGAGACTTACTTTTCAGTAGACATGTATAGCATTGTACTGAAAGTTAACATAATGAGTTTCTGGCTTTAGGCCCTGCACAGCAGGAGACACACCTAAGCATACTGTATTTGAAAAAATTACACGTTTTGCATTTGCTATTCAGGAAAGGGATTCTTTAACAACCAGTTGCACTTACTGTGTAGTAGTATTTGCAGATCATCACCTCTAAGGAATACCTGATCTCATATGAACCCACCACAGGTGCATCCTGGTTACCAGGAAAAAGGGAAGGGCCAACTCTGGAAATCTCAAGGACTACTATAGAGTAAGACAGAAGCAGGAAAGTGCACTAAAGAACCCCAGGGATTCCTCCTGCCTGGTGTCCAGACAACTTGCATATCAATCGCAGCTCTGACATCACTCATTGGCTAAACCCACAGACAGCTGGGAGCAGCCAGGCTGGCTCACTTCACAGAAATTGCTTAGAAGGATACCTGCATATTTTGCTTCATAGGTTTCTTTCTAGGAGGGCTAGAGATTTTCTTAAGAAAATAATAATAAATAAACTTAGGCTATTGTGCCCTGATACTGTACCCATGGGTGGGGCATTGCCCCCACCCCCCTGTCTTAAACTCAGCTGCAGGAAAGCTAATGCCCATTAAGCAGGGCAAAATGAAACTGCATTGTGTCACATAGTTGCTTATTCATAGTTGTGATCATATCCAAGGGGTGTTGCAAAGTCCATGTTTCAGTTTAGACCTGCTGCTTTTCTCTTGGGAAGGGGGAGTGATGAGGTTCAGTAATCCACAAATGAGGTTTCCTCTGGAGGCATTTCTCATGTGTTGAGAAGATGCTCCTGAGGAGGCTGTGATGGTGTCCTAATTGCTATGGTGTCCAAACACTTTACAGTAAAGGAATCTGAGGTATTCACTGTGTCTGGAAGGTGATCTGTTTTTTCAAAGCTCTTCTCTTTAGTTTCTTCTATGGTGTTTTGTGCTCAGGTGCACTTGTTGGGTTAAGAGTTGTTATGTGTGAGAGAGGATTTCTCAGAAAGTGCTGCTCAGAATCAACCTACAATGGTTTGACTGAAGAGCATTTCAATGTGCTCTTCAAATTCTCAGAAAGCAGGGGAGTTTCTGGAGTTTCTTTTTCATTCTGGTTTTCAGGCTTGGATATTTTTAGCTAAGTGAAAGTGGTGGGTCAGAAATCTAAAAAAACACACACCCTGGTGTTTTCCAGAACAGCTTTGTTTTTTTGTTTTTGCAACACTTGTGATTTTTAGTATGTCCCAGAAAATCATTTAGGGAACAACTTTGTATAGGTAGGGAGAGAGTGGTCTCATCCCGGGTAGGAAAGCATGCAGATCTGAAGATCATTCTCTGCCTTTTCCAGGTTGTTCTTCTAATTTTATTTTTTTTATTTTTTGCACCAGTTCAGGCAATTGTGGCTCATGACCTTTGCCCGTTTACATTTCAGGAGGCTTGGCAGTATACACCACAGAGCACTATGACTTTTAAAGTTAATAATAATGTTGAGTGGAAAGGAACTAACTTCATTGTGCTCTACCAGCAGACTGTGCCTTTTAGAAAAAGTCTGTTCATGCACAGTTCAGTGTTCAAAGTCTACCGCTTTTCCTTTGTGCCCTTTGATAGTATTGCATGTGGAAGTACAAGACAGGGTCGCTGCCAGATGATTATGTGATAAAATATTTCATTGTGATGAATTCACCAAAGAGTCAAAGCTGAGATCACTATGGGAACCTTAACTAAATGCCCTGACTTGGTTCAGTGATTTGATATTGCACAAAATGCATTACTCTGCATTTAGCACTGTCTGTTCCAGTTTTGAAGGCACACGGCAAGGTAAGCTGAGATGTAACAGCTTTGATCCAATTTAGTTGGCCTTTTTCCCCTGTGAAGGTGAAAGTCCCCAGGCATCTTCTTCAGGGCATAAGGAATGAGAGCCTGCTGCATTGTATTGTGTTACGCTTTTCTTTTTCACTTTTTTCAGAGATGACGGAGGATGAACAGTTTGCCTTGGCTCTGAAAATGAGCGAGCAAGAAGCCAGGCAGTTGAACTCGCAAGAGGAGGAGGAGGAAGAGCTTCTGAGAAAGGCCATTGCTGAGAGCCTTGGTGTAAGTGAAGCAGAAATACTTGGGCTACAGAATTGCCTGTTCACATCTTTCCCTGCCCTGTACTCCCCCTCTGCAGTTCAAATGAGGTGTTTGTTATGGGACAGGCTTCCATCTGGAATTCTAGCCAGTCTTCTGTAAGGCATAAATGCATCTGACAAGGTGAGCTCACAATACATTTGTTAAGCTTCACCATGTTAACAGCCCCAAACACGGCTAATGAATGATTTCACCTTTAGCTATCATTTTGTAGATTAACATGGAAGTGTCCATTTATATATTTTACTCAGTGGAGCAGCAGTCAGTTTGATTTAATAATTAGGAACGTACATTTTCAAAGGCAAATCACTTGTGTGCATTTTTCACCCTCCTTTCTAGAGCTGCCAGCCTTCTGAGTCTTCTGCTGCAGCTGCTGTGCCCCATCCTTCCAAGGCACAAGTGTCTTCAGCACGAAGCTGCCCAGCTGGGCAAGAGGATCCTGAGCTCCTTGCAGCTCTACTGCCTTGCCCTGAGTCTCCTTGCTCCGAGTACAGCTCCCTCTCACACAGTGACAAAACTGATAAGAATGGACAGACAGATGTCGCCAAGAGGCCCCTAGTAGTACTGACGAGGTTAAGCCAGGCAACAGTTGAGAGCTCACTAGTCTCTAGCATAATTGTATCTCCAGGGAAGAGCCAACCTTCTGCAGGGTCAAATGAAAACCCTTCCCCATCAGCAAGGAGCAGTTCCAGCGATACACCACCCAGTCTAGAAGAAGGGACATCAGTTGCCTTAAGCCCCACCTTTCCCCAGAGGCCTCGGGGCACTTTGTCACTGGCACCTCAGAGACTTTTTGCAGGAAGGTTTAGCCCTCCAAAGCCAACAGGCAAGGAAACTGAAAAGCATTCCCAAAATTACACGGAAGGAGATTCCCGTCCTGGTTGCTCAGAAGCTCCAGAGAAAGTGGCCCTGGAGCACAGCATGTTGGACTACTCCAGCAGACCAGGGTCTGAGCTTGGACATTGGTTGGAGCCCATCAAGAAGGCATGTCTTTCTCCTGGGCTGGTAGAAAGGACTGAATTGCCCAGAAACGCTCCTCCACTGTGCGCACTTCATAGGGGTGATGAGGAGTGCCAAGAAGGCGAAGAGAGAGACATGGTGCACTATTACTGGGGTGTTCCCTTCTGCCCTAAAGGTGTGGATCCCAACAAATATACCCAAGTCATCCTGTGTCAGCTTGAGGTTTACCAGAAAAGCCTGAAACAGGCTCAGCGACAGCTTCTACACAAGAAACCATTTGGGGAGCCCATTGTCCCCAATTTGTGTCCCTTGAGGCGAAGTGACCGTGGCAAAGCAGCAAAGGAAGCATCTAAGAGAGATGAAGGTACAGATGAGCAGGAAGGAGAAGAAATGGATGAGAAAAAGGAGCCTGAGAGCATAGCCTGGCTTCTGTCCCCAATAAATAGAGAGCAGAACATGGCAGGGGGAAGAAACCCTGAGCGTGACGATGAGCCAGCAAGCAGCTCACTTCAGGTAAATTTGCTGCGCTGTCTTTGTCGGTCTGGTGAATTCTGAATGAAGGAGGGGGAGTGGCTAGTTATCTTTGCTTGATGTTGTGATCTATACAACAGACTAGACCCCAAAGAATGTTGGTGCGTATTTAGGGGTACATTGGTTCACTACGACTTACCACACTTCTAAGGTCAAAGAGATTTGGTGAACTTTGCAGCTTTTTAAAAGAATAGTGGACAACTCAGAAATTTATAGGATCTAGCATTATAGTGAATTGAATCTCTAGTAGGTGGCTGCTCAAGCAAGGGTGGAGAAACTTCTCAGCCCCGAGCTAACCTTGTGGCTTAACTTTCTGGGGGCCACATGCCAGCTGTGTGCAGGGCCAAAGCAAAAAGTGGGTATACACACACTCCTTTACATGAACACAAACACTTCCAGACGCTCTCCCTAGCGTCAGTCTCCAGGAACTTGCCCTCTCCTCCCAGAGTGGCAATCAGACTTGAAAAAAAAGCATTGGAGCTAATGGAAGTCATTTTTTCAAGCCTAATTGTCACTTGGGGAATATTGGGGACATGGGGCATGTTGCAGTCAGATGAGGAGGACTCATGGGCTGCGTTTGAGCCGGTGGGCTTGAGGTTCCCCATCACTGCGATAACTTGTTTCTGCCAAGAGATTAAATAATAGACTTGAAACCCAGTTTGGGCTCTCTGGTTTCTAAATTGTAACAAATGTGACTTTCCTTTGCAAGATCAATCTTAGAAAGCATATACCAGTGTATCTAACCGCCAAAATTTTCAGCTCTTGATGGTTATGCTAATAGCTATGAAGGCAACTGTATTGTGGCTTATACACAAAGAGTTCTAGTATAGCAGGTCATCTCCTATTGCTGGCATGAGCATTGCTGTATTTTTAAAAAAAATTGTTTGTTTTGCTTGGCCTGTTCTCTGCCTTACTAGGTAAATCCATATGCTACCATAGATAGTAAAATGCCATGTGACCTAGTTCTAAAATACATTTTCAGCAGAAAAACATTTGCTATTTTGCACTGTATTTTTTACATTATTTTGCTCTTTGGGAGATGTACCATTCATAAGACTATGCAGTCTCTTAGGATTTCTCTGTGTTTCTTAGCCAGTTGCACAACTTAGGTTTTAAGGGCGCCTAAGCAGCAGTGGGGGACGCAGGTGGCGCTGTGGGTTAAAGCCTCAGCGCCTAGGGCTTGCCGATCGAAAGGTCGGCGGTTCGAATCCCTGCGGCGGGGTGCGCTCCCGCTGCTCGGTCCCAGCGCCTGCCAACCTAGCAGTTTGAAAGCACCTCCGGGTGCAAGTAGATAAATAGGGACCGCTTACCAGCGGGAAGGTAAACGGCGTTTCTGTGTGCGGCTCTGGCTCTGGCTCTGGCTCTGGCCAGAGCAGCGATGTCACGCTGGCCACGTGACCCGGAAGTGTCTCCGGACAGCGCTGGCCCCTGGCCTCTTAAGTGAGATGGGCGCACAACCCCAGAGTCTGTCAAGACTGGCCCGTACGGGCAGGGGTACCTTTACCTTTACCTTTAAGCAGCAGTGATTGATTTTAATGGGCAAGCTTTCCTATGTGTTTATCATGTCACTGAACAGAGGATGAGATGTGACAGGGAGAATGTTATAATCCTTCCTCATTGGTGTGGCATGCGCAGCCAAGCCACACATTAACCTGTTCCTCTTGCTTTAATTGTTGTCTCTGTGTGCCATTTTTTCAAGCTGCCGGACAGCCACTAGGTGTCAGTGTTTGTTTCATTTCAGGAGCTGGAAGCAGCTTTCGGTCATTGCTGCTGTTTAAACAGATTGCTAGTCAGATGAAGTATTTATTGCTGCTGTATTTTAGGTTTGTGTCAGCCTTTTCCAACCCTCATTTTTCATAATGACTTCGCTGCTAGATCATTGTATAACTTTATCTTCGCTCTGACTGAAGCTCAACCTTGTTGTTACTATTTTCAAGTGTATTTGATTGTTTACCCTAGTGATGGAAAGATACTTAACTTGTTTTGTGATATTTATATTCTGTCTTGTAATATTGAACGCGCTGAGGAAAAACTGTCATGTCTGCATTTTCTTTCAGAAGCAAAAGTGCAGTGCAGCCTTGCTTCTGGTTTCACAGTTTTGGATCCAGAGAGGCTATATTTAAACACACCTTAAAGGTGACCTGCGAAGGAGAAAATGTTGGACTTGTGCCCTATTTTTGCTCGTTTATGATAGATGGAGATGACCGAGATGACCGAGTGTTTTTGTGTCAAAGCTGTTTTTATCTCTCTGCCTCAGTTGTTGGAAATCCAGGCCTTACTTAGCCTGGATTTTTGTGTGCGTGTGGCATGTGAAGTTCTGATGAAAATCTAGGAAAACCCCAAAGGCCTGATAGCACTGGTAGCCAAGAAAGGGAATTAATAATATAGGAAGCTGTCAAATGGGAGACTGTGATGAGCTGATACATCTAAGCACAGAAGTTAGATATACCCCAGCTTCTTCAAAGCCATTCTTAGGAACACGGGGAGACTCTTTATACAGAGTCAGACCATTGGTCCGTCTAGCTCAGCATTTTCTACATCAGATGTGGGGAACCTTTGACCCTCTAGGGGTTGCTGAACTACAACTCCCAACCTTGTGCTTGCGACAGCTGGTGGGAATTGTAGTTCAACTATATCTGGAGGACCAACGTTCCTCATTGCTGCTCTACACTGTGAAGTAGCAACTTCCCAGAGTTTCTGATAAGGGTCTTTCTGAGCGCTGTCTGGAGATGCCAAGAACTGAACCCAGGGCCTTCTGTACACAAAGCAGCTGGGGAAGAGTCACCACCCAGTGGTAGAGCATCTGCTCTGCTTTCAAAAAATCCCAGGTTCAGTAGAGCTGGGAGAGAACATTGTCTGAAATCTTGGAAATCTATTGCCAGTCAGTGTGGACGATGCTGAGCTACATGGACCGCGGAGCCACAGCCCTAAACGAGTTCCTGGAAGAAGGCGCACCATAACGCAAGATTCAGTGTCCCTTTCGACTACATCCTCAAGGAATGCAGGCGTTGAGTGCACAAGTCTTAAGCAGTCTTCCAGCAAAAACGGAGAGTAATAGATTTGACATTTAAAATGGCTCTAGGGCTGTGAGAAACAAATGGGGTTGTTGGGGCAACCTGAAAACACAATTAAAATGTGAAAAGCTCAAGTTCCAACTCATAAATATACACTAAAGCACCTTAAGGTATAGCAGAGAAGCCAAGGCAGGGCTTCAGCCGAGTATGACAGTATGCTTTGCGGCAGGTGATTCTTAACACCCATTTTCTTTCTTCCGCCATGTAATGGAACATGGAGCTGATGGCAGGTAATTCAAAGACCACTTTTCCATGTTTTAAGCCTCATTTGAGCACTACATTTTTCTCCGCCATAATTACCCACCGGCGTTCTTTGTCACTGTTTCAGCACCCTTTGTGTTGACAGTAGTGTAAGTCCTAATGTATTTAAGGTGCCAAAGTGTCTCCTTAGCTGTTGAGTCCAGGCGGCTGCTACCTCTCCCCTCCCCCTCCCCGCTTCTGACTTGTTGCTATTCCAGTACAGCTGAATCCGTTCTAGCCTGGGATGTTAAATCTGCATCGTGCTTTTCCTGGCGGTTTGAGCTGCTGGCAAGCCTGTTTGACTATGCCCCCTGCATCTGCCGAATTGCAAAGCTGTTAATCAAGACAGTAACTACCGTTTCCTTCAAGTCTTCCCTAGTGGTTCCTCGCTCCATCCTGCTATGGTGAAATGCTGCTAAAATGGACAGTGTGCTTGAGCTACCCCTTCAGACTCTGCTTCCCGCTGTTCTTTGGGAAACGATATATACCTCTGTTGTCTCTTTAGATGAACGGCTTTCATGATTCATTGCCTAGAATAGATTGAAACTAGATGTTATGGCAGATGTGGGCCTCTACTGAAAACAACAACCCCATGTCTCTGTCTCTTCCTTTCTTGTTGTTCGTAAATTCTAGGGATACTGCACGCCTGATGTAACATCATTACCTTACAAGTTCCCACCACCACCACTTCACTGACCGCTTCTTGTTCTTCCCGTAAATAACAAACAATGTTCAGTACAATTTTGGGTAAAGTCAACACCCCAAAAGTTGGAAACAAGTGGGAGATTTATAGCAATCATATAGCTTTGTGTATGATCACAATTTATATACATCTTATCTAGAGCAAGCCCTGCCATGCAGCAAGGCAAGACTATTTGCCAGGGTGGAATACAAAACCCATAGTTCTTTGTGTGATTACCCACACCTCCTGTGCAGTGTCTTTATGGTTGCCACAGCATCACTTCCAGCTTCCAGTGCTTCATTTGGGTCTAGCACGGTGCTCCAATAATATCTGGTGTATGTAGAAAGAATAAAAATATTGTAATGTGCACCACACAATAAACTCTGGACCCAACCCAAATCATACACCCCATATACCATACACTGGATGGGAGGGTCTTCCCATAGACCGTTACAGGTTTCTCGTGAGATTGCTGTAAATGCAGTCAACATATGCTTGTGTGGATGGTAGCTGGGATGTTTAGAACAATTATTTAAAGCAATGCATAGAACATTGCATTCTTGTCTTAATTCATATTTGATCTATAGGTCAATATTTCCTACAGGTGACTATTGAAGAACAATATGCACCTACTTTTTAACAGATGAAGAGTAGGAGTAATAAGATTTCATAAATTCTTATATATAATTCTTATATATGTATATACACAGTGCCTTTGCTCAGGGGAACCTTTTTTCTATACAGTAGTACCTCGGGTTACATACGCTTCAGGTTACATACGCTTCAGGTTACATACGCTTCAGGTTACAGACTCCGCTGACCCAGAAATCAGGTTAAGAACTGAGCTTCAGGATAAGAACAGAAATCGTGCTCCGGTGGCGCGGCAGCAGCAGGAGGCCCCATTGGCTAAAGTGGTGCTTCAGGTTAAGAATAGTTTCAGGTTAAGTATGGACCTCCGGAACGAATTAAGTACTTAACCCGAGGTACCACTGTAAATGACTATTGACTCATGGGGAAAATCTATTGGGGTCCAGAGCCAAAAGTGGGAGAGCCATCAATAAGATAGAAACATCTATAGAAGAAAGCTGTAGAAGATCAGGTATTTTCAACCTTTCACACCCAGGCCCAATTTTAACCCAAGCATGCATTTGGGGACCCATTTCTTAATCTTGTACTATATAAGCCCACAAGGTGGCTTGATAGCTTAGACAGACATGAGACTCCTAATGTCAGTGTTGTGATTTTGAGCCCCACGTTGGGCAAGAGATTACTACATTGCAGGGGGTTGGACTAGATGACCCTTGTGGTCCCTTTCCAGTCTATGGTTCTGTGATTCTATTTGCATGGTGGTAGTACTGCTGTTGCGACCCACCTTCAATCAAGCCATGACCAACTAGTGGGTCCTGACCCACCTGTTGAAGACCAGTGAGGCTAGATGCTCTTGATGTGTGTGAAAATATTTATTTGTGCATGATGTATGAGAGATGAAGTTAGTTTAATATGGAATGAGCAGGGGTAGAATGCAAAACCCCATGACAACTGCATTTGGAGTCTAACACAGGAAATAGGAAGTTCAGTGATGGATGGCTCAGTGATGGATGGCTTGATATAAGAATAGGGCAAAATATAAGAATGAAAAAATTAGAGGAGTCTACCAGCATCCCCATTCTTTCATTTCTTGACCCCCTTACTTTTTTTAAAAAAATATTTTATTAAGTTTTACAAAAAAGAAGAAATTAACATACCAGCAAAAAATCCAGAAATATCACAAAAAAGAAAAAAAAGAAAAAAAAGAAAAACACACACATATAAAAACAAATTTAACATAAAAAACTCTCTTTCAAGTTTGCACCCTTCAAAACCTTGTTTCACTTACTTCCACCCACCTCCCTTTCTTGTATTCCACTTAACAATTAATTCAGCAAGACCATTCGTTATTCATTTTCGTCCTTTATCCCTCCCTTTGTACTCTTATTTGTCTTAATCACTAGAACCCCTTCGTTTCATTTTCAATGTCCTCAACATTCATATATTTTACAATATTTTACAATGTTTTTGTAGATAGACTTTAAACTTAAATGTTTTTGTAGATAGACTTTAAACTTCTTCCAATCCTCTTCCACCTGTTCTTCTCCTTGATCTCGGATTCTGCCAGTCATTTATGCCAGTTCCATGTAGTCTATTACTTGCATCTGCCAATCTTCCAGGGTGGGTAGATCTTGCGTCTTCCAGTGCTTTGCGATAAGTATTCTTGCTGCTGCTGTAGCATACATAAAAAAAGTTCTATCCTCCTTTCCTGTGGCAACTTATCTGAGTTCTTATTTGGGGAAGGACTGTAGAGCATCTGCTTTTAAGGCAGAAGCTCCTTGGTTTAATCTCCAGCATCTCCAGACAGGGCTGGCAGGGATTCTGTCTGAAACCCTGAAGAGCTGCTGCCTGTCAAAGTAGACCAGGCATAGGCAAACTCGGCCCTCCAGATGTTTTGGGACTACAACTCCCATCATCCCTGACCATTGGTCCTGTTAGCTAGGGATGATGGGAGTTGTAGTCCTGAACATCTGGAGGGCTGAGTTTGCCTATGCCTGATGTAGACCATACTGAGCTAACTAGCAGTGGTATAAGTATAAGGCAACTTACTCAGTATAAGGCAACTTCCTGCACTCCTACAATGCTGCTGGCCATTTAAAAACCTTGGTGCATATTGGGAAGGAGACCAAGTGGTAGCAAAAGCATTAAACTTCAGTTGTGGCTTGTGCCTGATCCAAGAGTAGGCAAGAGAATAGCAAAAAGTTGGGATGTAGAGAAAGTGAGAGGAAGAGCGAAAGAGAAAAGTGGAAAGAAAAGAGGCAAAACTACAGTACAGTCAAAAATTAAAAGTTGGTTTTGTATTGCCGGATGAGGTTAAAGATGGTCTGAAAGGTTGAACATTACTATGTCGCAGAACCTTTCAGATTCCACCTACAGATTCCCCCCCCTTTCCCCTTTATATCAAGAAAGTGGCATGTTAGAGAGCATGGACAGGTGTGATTCAATTTTTTATTTACCTAAGGAAGATACAACACCTGGATCTCTTTGCAGGAAGATGGGTAGGATTCTGAAATTCAAAGAGCCATTTAATGTACAGCTTTTTAGAGTAAAATACATTTGCACACGGTTTATACAGTTAGAGTGCTACTTAATTAATTGTTTCAGTGGCTTCCATTGACATGTAATGGTAATGCATTTCCCAGTAATGTAATTACTTGGCTAATTCTGGCATAGGACTAGTTTACAGTTAGTTCTGAGCTACGAGTTCTCAGAACATCTTGCGAGATAGTTCTTTCTGTTTATGTTCCAGCTAAGGACAATGTTGCAACCAACATCTTTGCTTTTCAGTGTGTTCCTGACAGCTTCTGTCTCAGCTGTGAATTTTGCAAGTGTTTTGCTTCTGAAGTTAACCCTTTGAGCTTAATGCTTTCCTTGAGACAGCAAGCCATGTTCCGGGAGAACAACCAATTCAAGTATGAGCAAGTAGCATGTGCGGTTGGGGAGGGTCCAAACCTGTCTTTGCCTTTGTCTCCTGGTTCATGCAGCATAATGTGCCTTTTTTGATGCAACTCTTTGCTTGTGGCACAGTGTCTGGATATGGGTTGGTATGTGGATCCTACCTTACAGTGACAGGTTGGTCATGGTAACTATCTGGTTTCTTCCAAGTTTTATGATTCTATGACCAAATGACCTTCAAACCCTTTTAAATGCACGTTTACACGGTTAGCTGATTCTTATTGCACAGATATATTTCCGGTCTCTGAAGGACTTTATGTTGCTCCTGCCCTACTTTTTTCTTACAGTGGACGTGCTAGCTTAGAAGTATTGAGCTGCCATTGAAAGATTGGTTGGTTTGATTATTTTCTTTGTCCTTAGGCCACCCAAGTGCTGTTTGCAGAAGATGTGCTTGAAGAAAGGGAGCCCATGCAGATTACCCAAAGGTAAGTAGGTGTATATCAAAGTAGTTCATTATGGGAGATAATAAGCCTGCTGGAATGACCTGGTCTTACTGGGATCTTCTTCAGAAGCTGTTGCACAGAAATTTAGTTTTTTGATGCCTGTGGCTGTTGTATATTTCAGTTGTAACTATACTGTGCTGGAATGTGATAAGCGGGCAAAGGAACCTAATTTCTGTTTGTATAGTGTCAAATGTGTGCGACTCAGAGCCTTGAATGGATATTCTGCCTGAAATCTCAGCATGCGTTATCATTCTTGCAGTATATTTGTGTCTAATGTCAAACAGAGAAGTATGACCCTCAACAGTACCTGTGTCTTAAAAATGTAAAGCAAGAAGTAGCCATTGCAGTAAAGATAATAAAGTTCAATCCTTGGCCTAAGGAGCTAATTTAATTTGATTTGACACCACAAAGCAATAAATTGTGGCTGGTTGAAAGATGAGTTTCAGCAAGAGTCTCAGCGGGTATGCAAACAGCATGGCGGAGCAGTATTTAAATATATATAATATGTAATATATATATGCAGTTCTTTGAAGAGGCAAGAACAGAAGACAAGACCAAGAAAGCATATCGTAATAGTGGCAGCACATTTATCTCCTTGAAACAGCAAGCCATGTTCCGGGAGAACAACCAATTCAAGTATGAGCAAGTAGCATGTGTGGTTGGGGAGGGTCCAAACCCTGTTTGCTTCAGATGATTAAATAACAAGTTGGGGAGGCTGCTGCCTGTGTCTTGCATTTGGGCCCCTGCTGCTGCTGCTGCTTTTTCTGGCAGGGCACAGCATGGCCATTTCTGGAAGACCTCCTGGGAGGACTGCCGCCTTAAAGGTTCCCAGAGCCCAGGAGTAAAGCATACTGGCTGGGATGGCTTGCAGTAGAGATCAGGAAATGAAGGAAACGGTAGGAGATGGTGCAGATAGGGGAAGATTCGTGAAGTAATTCGCCAGGAAGATTTCAATATTTGCTGCTCAGCCACAAGTCTAGCTGTGAGAAGTTCCTTGATTCTTGGGTTAGTTTTCCCAGGTTTTATAATTAAAATGCTCTTGGCATGAGGCCACTGGTTTTTCTCTGCCTGATATCCTCTCTTCTCATTGATCCAACAGCATTTTGGCTGAATGCTCAATGAGGGGAGCAGACTGACTAATGTGATAGCTCTTCCCACCCTGCAGTGGGGTAAGCTCTCCTATGTACATAGTCTAATAAGGAGGATGGCAGTTTCACCCTTATGGTGATCATACTTTGGAGGAGAGATTCAAGTGTGGATGCCTTTCTTTGCCATCACAGCTGTCAGGAGGTTCTGGGACTGCGTGGGGAAAGAGAGAGAGAGATATAATGCCCCTGTTTCCTCACTAGGGCATAATATTTCAAGTACTCATTAGCCAGAGCTTGATTGGAAAAAATCCCCCTAGCTCCATCCAGGGACAGCACTCATATAAACAACAAGTGGCACTGGTGTGAGGCTTCTACCCTTAAGGCTTGTTCCATTTCCCCCTCAGACTGTAGGTAATGGGATTAGTCTCCTCTGTTTACATTGGGTGCCTTGCACATTTTTCAAGCCGCAAGCAGGGATCTCAAAGTACATCCCACTTGCCACGCTGTGACCCCGGGAACTTTGCAATGCAGCCGGCGGCTGCCCTCATCAGGCTGCTGGGATCAAGATTGACCATTACGTGCTGCGACATCTAATTTGATCAGACGGCACATCTGCATTAAGATGACAGTGGCTGCAGTATTCTCAGTTTTGTGCACATTAAGTGTGGCCATCTGGCACCTGGCAGTTTGCCAGCAGAGCCCTGCGCTGGGCAGAGCACAGGCAACCTGGTCAGCGGGCTTCAGATGCTCTTTGGTTCTTATGCTGCTGGAGTAATTTTGAAAGCAGCTTTAGCCAACGGCATCTTCCTCCCCCATTTTCCATTGGCCACTCAGCTTTGTTGTTTCCTGTGTTGTGCAAAGTATGCTAGATTGAGATTTTAATAAATGATTATATGCTTTGTTACTGGGAGATAGTTGGTGTAGCAAGCAATGTGGGTTGACTTCAAATTGATTAGCCCATTTTATAAATGTCATAGCAAATTGTTTAGTGTGAGGCCTTTTGAAGTGAGTCTTGATGGTTTACACAGCATAAGCTGTCCTCAGCTTGGGCTCATAACAAATGCTTTGAGATGGTTTATTTAGCGAGAGAGCGAGAGAAGTCACTTGTGGTTTCCCATCAGGATTTTCTTATTTATCATAAATCAGTGGTGGCTGTTCCCTACTCTCTGAGGCTCATAGCTGAGTTTAATAAATCTTTCCTTTTGTCAGTGTGGAGATTCGTGTTTTTCAAGTGTGCACTTGCATACTTGATCAATCCAATAGGAAAGCCACATAGAACTCGTAAGGTTGACAGGGTGGCAATGTCACAGTGGCTCAGCCTGTGTCTTCCCATGACGTGGAGCGACTGTGCTTTGCAGAGAAAATGGCGGCACTGGAAGGTCAAAATGAGAGGAGCCAGGCACAGTTAAATGCTGCATAAAAGAGCTGCTTGGTTCGTGTTGGCAGAACTTTGCTGTAGGGAAGCTTTGAGTTGTGTCAGATTCCTGCTGCTTTAGAGAGCTGTGTGCAGTGATGAAATGGGGGGGGGGGGGAGAGAGAATAGCAGTAAAGGATGGGAGAGAGAAGAGTTCAGTGTCAAACAGATCTCCACCTCTTCCCACTCCTTGCTAAGGATTAGGCTGCTCTGCTACCTGCAGTACTCCTGTGACCAAAAGCAGAAAGCATCAAAGAAGCCTTTGCAGTTCTGAGTAGATATTCTTACGTCTCTTGCATGACACAACGACCCTTTCTTTTGCTTTAGAAAGTGCCTCTAGGGAAGAAGGGCTTCTCCACGGTCGTCTTGTTTGGGATGCTTCTTTCAAGCCTGTAACTTTCTGCATTCTCTCCTGCTGCCTTTCTTGGATAATCAGAGCTCCCAAGGCTGCAGCTGACTTTCACAGGCCTGCATGTTGTGACACTGGTTTATTCTGTGTTTGCATTTCAATAGCATTTCTGCCTTGACCCCGTTGGACACTAGGAGAAGCCCAGACATGGCCGCAGAGAATCAAGCTGAGGAAGAAATCACTCTTTGCCCTGGTATGAGCCCTCTAACAATTCATTTGTGGTTTTGAGCCAAGAAAATCAACATCCTTTAGTTGCAGACAAAGCTGTGCTGCTTAGCAGGTTGTAAATCATGAGGTCAAACTGGTAGGTTTGGTAGGTGGATCCCTTGAAAAAGGCCTGATCAGTTCCTTAGGAAAACGCAAAATCCTTCTGGTCCCTTGCCATTCCAGCCCTAGTGTGTCCAGGTGCAGGCAGGAGGAAGGGGGCTGACTCAACTCCCTTTCTGCTCTTTCATTTGGGTGGTTGCATCAATGGTACCCTGGAGAGGGGCTTCATGCTGTTTCCTGTGGACTTCTTGCTTCACTGGAATGCCTCCCTTGGAGCACCATGAAGGATGCTGCTAGTATGCTGGCACTGTCATCATTTATTTGCTTGGCCGCAGAACAAGGGTGACACTGAGCACCACCTGCTGAGCCTCTTAGTTTTGTCCTAGAACCACTTATGTAAGTGTTTATGTTAGTTTATATTCCTTGGTTAAACATACTGGGAGAAGGACTCCTGAGCTTATCTTTTAGAAACTGAATGAAATATGTCTTCCTCTCAGGATGAGCAAATGAACTTCCTCCTCTGCCTTTTGCAGTCCTGTGTTTAATGAAGCTGCAATTGTTAATCGTTGTTTGGACACTCAAAGCCAGGGGTGTCAACTACTACGGCTTTAACAGGAGGGTTACCTCCTGTTAGAAGAGCCAGCGGTCCCCACCTGCTGGGTTTGTCAGTGACATCCTGAATGATGTATTTCCCCCGCCCCCTCCTCCAGTTCAGAGCAAATCAGTCATACAGCAATGCTTACAAATCCATCTGCCCTGAGCATACATTTTCAAAATCATGCTAGGGGAAAGGAATTTTCTTATATTCAGTAAGCAAGAAAATTGTTCAAGGTTAAATTGTTCTCTTCAAGACCCAATCTGATTTCGAAATTATTTTTCTAAAGCAAACCTTTTTTCAGTGTCACATCTCATACAGGAACAGGTTTAATTGTGAGGTTCCCTGCAGGAGACTGGATGAGGTTTTCATTGTTGGTAATAACTGAGGGGTGGTGTTCTAACAAAGAGGCAGAGCGGGTACAAAGGAAAGGCAAGCTGTACAGCAAAGCAATAGGTGTGTTGCCTTTCTCCCGAGTTGAAGCGTTTGCTCCTGCATTGTGCTGCTCGCCAGCAAAACCTACCCTGGCGCACAACCTACATGCCCTATTGATTCCTGCTCCCTGTTAAGCTGCAGCGTGGCAGTAGCCTTATCCACACACTGCTGCACTATAGCTTTAAACTTCTACTCCAGTTATGTTGTTGCACGTTGTCTGCTAACATTTGTGACAAGTCTAAAAAATGTTTAGAAACTGTGAAGACACTGTAAAGCAAATGGGATAAGTTTTATCAGCTAGTGTGGAATGTGCTGGGGGGTTGGGGGGGGGCTTGTGGAGAATAATAGGGAGGGGCTGAGCTGCTGCTAACATGGGAGGCTTCTGTTACAGAGACCCAGCCGAGTCCATTGCAAGCTATTGAGCCTGAGAGCGGAGAAATCCATTCATCCAGCAAAGATGTCTCTCTGCAGGTAAGCAAATCCCTAAGGGATAACAGCCAGTGAAGCATCTGGAATGCAGAGTCTCGTTTCCTGCCTGTCTCCCAAAATGAGCTGCTTTGCAAACTATGCAACCTGCTAGGAAATGTTTGTGTGTGTGGGGGGGGGGGCTCCTGTTGTTCTCCCTCCCTTTGTCAGCAACTCCTCCCTTTCGTTTCTTTTCCTCCATCTATGCGGCCATGGACTACAAGCCTAGCACCTTTGTTAGCGGAAGGGATTGCTGTTGGCTTTCTCACGTTTGTCATCTTGCGGGCGACACCTATTCAATGTGCTACATGGGTTGCGATGTGCCAAAGGACACTACTGGGCCCAACGAGGGAAAGGGAGCTAGTTGCTTGTCCCCGAGCTGCACGTGTCTGACTGAACAAAGAGGTTGCAAGCATGTTGGCAAAACTGTGACTCTGCAGTGTGATTAAGCTGTTGCTATTGGCTATTTTATATTTTATATTTTTTATTTTAATAGCTGTTGCTATTGTTGCTATTTGATGGGACGCAGGTGGCGCTGTGGGTTAAAGCCTCAGCGCCTAGGGCTTGCCGATCGAAAGGTCGGCGGTTCGAATCCCTGCGGCGGGGTGCGCTCCCGCTGCTCGGTCCCAGCGCCTGCCAACCTAGCAGTTCGAAAGCACCTCCGGGTGCAAGTAGATAAATAGGGACCGCTTACCAGCGGGAAGGTAAACGGCGTTTCCATGTGCGGCTCTGGCTCGCCAGAGCAGCGATGTCACGCTGGCCACGTGACCCGGAAGTGTCTCCGGACAGCGCTGGCCCCTGGCCTCTTAAGTGAGATGGGCGCACAACCCCAGAGTCTGTCAAGACTGGCCCGTACGGGCAGGGGTACCTTTACCTTTACCTTTATTGGCTCTTTACAGCTTTGAGGCTTTGACAGTAGAGCATGTGTACACAAGAGGGGAGTGGGCAGAGGGCTTTAAGATTTGGCACTGGTCTGAATGCTGCTGCTGCTTAATTTTGGGGTGCTCACTGTGCCCGTGCGGGCCTTCTGACTATTACCTTAAAAGAAGTCTTCGCAGTCATGGTTTATCTTGGATGTGCCTCTAGATTAATCCAGAGAAAGGCCTTTCTTGCTTGTCTCATTGCCAAATGAATGCTGTTGTCTTTGCTCTGCTTTCCTGAATCACCACACCTGTGCTGCAGTCACCATGCCGCTGTCACAACAGTGACATCTGACTTCAATGGCTGTTTCTGGTAATATAAAAATAATGCCTATTTAGGTTGCTGCTGGTGGGAATATAAAAGGGATTTTCAAGTACTATTCTGGCAGGATACATAAATCTAGGTGAATTGGAGAGCACTTGACAAGATGATTCATATGTAAAAGGCTAATTCTTGGAGTCTTCAGCCTGTACAGGGTTGTCTGTCTCCATGATGATGACTGTTAACATGTAGAAGCAGCATCACATTGTAACAGGTACCTTAATGAACTTCATAATAGCTCAGGTTTTTTACGTTGTGTGCCATTCATCAGTTAGGCAGTGTCACTGAGTGGGATAGTGCACCCAGTGAGTATCTGAACTCTTACAGCCTATGCTATGTTTGCATAGTGATTATGAATCTTAGGGACCTCTAGGGAAACCATAACTAGTGAGTTGTCTCTTGTGTTATGGGACTAGTTCCTGGGTGGGATTTGTGCCTTAAAAAACCTATCCAGGCAGAAAGACAGCAAGTGCTCAGAAAGGCCCTAAGAATAGGTCAGAGCCCATTTTAGGCCTCCCGGTGTTAACTTGGGTGATCAGAAGGACTTGAACGCTGTGGCAGGATTTGAACCTTGTATTATATGGCTCAGTGGATAATGGGAGCTGAGCCATACACCAGCCAGCCTGATCTCCTGCCTCTGCTGCTGGCCCATAGGCACGAGCCCTGTTTGAACGGAGGCGGCCTCAGTCGCTCAGGGCATCTCTTCTTGTAAGCGCCGGCGTGGGATGGTTCTGCTTTCCCCTTTGCTGGGTGGGCAGCCAGTCAGGCGGTTAAGGCTTCTCTCAGCCGTCCTCCCAGGGCTTGTCAAAAGTCATTCTCAGGGAGGGGGGTGGGGAGAGGGGGCTGATGTATTGCTACACAATGCCACATTTACATTTACAATTGAGTTATTTACTGTGGGAGTGTAAGCAGTTTATTTGGACACCTGGTATTTGCAAAGGATGTGATCTGCAAGGCTGTGTAAAGTGGAAATGGGAAGGAGCGGAGAGCTCTTCACATCTGTAGATGTGTCATCTTATTAGATTAACACCGATTTGATCAGAACTCCTTATCGTTGGCATGTCTTGTTTTGTGTTTGGCATGTCTTCACAACACACCACAGCCTCAAATCACTTAGCAAGATGTAGCAATGCCGAGATGCAAAATACTAGGAATGTATGGTGTAGCAGTAGTAGCTGTAGTGTAGCTTAATAACTGCAGAATGCACAGAGCAATTTTTTCCACTTTGGAGTCAGGTCTCTTTAGAAAAGGATTTTTTAAAAATGACTTTTGCCTGAAACAATTGTTGACGGTCCCTGCAGTTTGGTACTGATCACCTGTCAGCAGGGAATTTGGCACATATGAGATTGGGCTTTAAGAAAACACCAGCCAATCACACACACCCCCACATATACAAAGCAGTCTTCAATAAGTCAATGAAATTCCTCACATAGAATTAGGCTCCTGCTTGACAATGTAGATTCTGCAATGAAGCTGCTAAGCAACAGGCCTACATAATGGGGACCACTCATAAAACAAAACATGAAGCATGCCTAAGCAGTCAGTCAGGCTCACGTCTAGTGATGGTTTCCTTGGAACTGTGCAGTTATAAGGACACAGATGACAGTTTCTGTGTATGTGTAAGAGAGAGAGTGTGTCTGCTTGTCTCACCCCAATAAAAATCACCAATCCTAGAATATTTCCCACAGGTTCCATCTAGCTGGTTTAATATTTAAACAGACGTTTTAATGGTTCTGGCAAATCTTCTTTGCTTTTGAATGTTTAGGAACCTTTGAGATAGGCTGACATTATGTAGAAGTCTTCCAGTATTAAGAAATAAGATGGCAGTAGTCAGCCTTCTGCCTCTTTCAGACATGAATAGTTCAAGGCAGAGGCTGTGCGTTTCAGAGGGAGAAATGCACTGTGGCTCTGAGACTCTGTTGGGGATATTAAAAAAATGGGTGTATTTAATGACATGCAGATAATAGTACTTAACTTTATCCTACAAAAAAGCCAAGAAAGAACTTCCATGTGTTTTCTTGCTCCCATCCTGTATCCCTGCCACAAAACTAGGGGCTGATCTGGTTGGACCAGCATGCTTCTCACTCACAAACCCAAGGCCCAGTGAGGATTTGGGAGTTAATTCAAAGTAACTGCTGTAACTCTTCCACATATTTGTCACTAGAAAGTCGTGGGGTGGATAGAGTGCAGGACCTGGACTAGGGAGAGTTGAGTCAAATCTGCCGCAGAGCTCACAGCATAGCCTTGGGCAAGCTTATCCTCTGCTCCATGTACCCAGCCCTGAATTGCCTGGGATAAAGGTTGGGATGCAAAGGTGAAAAGTATACACCCAGATAGGCTAACAGGTGTACCTGGAACAGTCATGAAAACTATGCTTCCCTTACTTACTGACCTCAGGATTGTTTCAAACATTTGCAACTCCAGTTAGACACAATTGTAGATGATATTCAGAGCCAGTTCATTATGACCACCAGCTGTTAAGAGCAAGCAGCAGTGGCTATCTCAGTCTTGTCTGGTTTGGCTTTAACAGAGACCATCCGGATGCCCATGGGAAGCTCAGGCTGCTGAGCTATTTGGACAGTTACTAAGAATGTGAGAGAAGCTTTGCTGATCAGACCAAGTGCCCATCTAATCCAGCCTTCTACTTTCAGCAGTGACTTTCCAGATGTTTCTAGGAAACCCACCAACAGGGCAGGAGGCAGCAGCAGCACCTGGCCTGATCCTGCATGACAATTTTTACATTTTTGTGCTCCAAGCCCTCATAGTTCCCTGCCTTGAGAATATCCAAGTAGCACAGTCCCAAGATGATACCTAGCTCTCTCTCTCTAGTGGCAGCTATGTTTTATTGAAAAGCAACAAAAAGATCATATTAAAACAGGGTTTATTGAGAGAAAATCCTCGAACGTAAAATGTAACAAAATAAGTGTAAAAATAGCACACACAATTCTTAGGTACCAGAGTTCTTTAAATTATCAGTCCCTTGGTAGTGATCTCCATCAGAGGGCCAAATGAGCCACTTGTTCACCACATTCGGTAAGCTGCATTTCAAGCCCAGGTGTTGTTTTCCCAGGGACAAAGCCACACTCTCCTTTTGTGGGCTGGTTGAGGGATCTCCCATATTCAGATACAGCTTGATTTTCTGGGTCAAGCTGCTTTGAAAAAGCATTTTAGCAACATTTCAAAAATTGTACATATAATTTGAACCTAGCTGGGAGTCAGTAAAGGGAAAATTTACAGGTGGAAGCCACAAGATACCTAGAGTCTCTTTTCCTCCAAGAAACATAATTGAATGGAATTGTGATCAAAGGACTAGCTAGTAATTTCAAGTGTATGTCCCATTGCAACACTCAGTCTTGTAGCTTAACCTTTGGATTTGGAAAACCTGACATCATATAAGATGGCTGTACTTTGGTAAAAATAAATAAAATGCCCAAGCTTGTGTATAGAACAGCAACACGCCTCCACCTCACGAATACACATGCAACTTGCTGCTATGCAGACCATGATCTAACTCGGTGAACATTTCTCACTGACTCAAGCTAGCCATGAGTGTGAAGTTGGCAGTTTCTTTTCATCCTGGACGGGTCCACACTCTGAAGGCAGTACTGCCAACAAGGGACTGACTGACTCTGAATTGGGTGCTTTAATTTTCTGTCAGTTGTGTGTTTTTTTCTCGCTGGCACTCAGACTTTCTCAATTTAAGAGTGTTTTACGCTTTCCCAAGAGAGCCACAGTGGCGATGCAGGTGATCTATGCTTTAAATAGAACATGCGGCTCTCCAGAGGGAGCGTCATAGTGATTTGGGAGGGCACGGTAACTTTTGAAGTAAGCATAAGATATTAGGTCTGTTGAGTGTGCTCATCACTGCAGGGTTCTTAGATCTGACCTGTTCAGTAGGAATGAAAACTGGTGATGGAAGACCAGAATCTGGAGAGATTCAGAAACTGCAGATCAAGGGAACTAGGATGATTGTTGAAACTGCAACTAGATCAACTTGCCCCTTCTCTTCCTCTCTTTCTCAGGCTGATGCAGCTGAAGATGCTGGGGAAACAGTGTCTGCGGGAAGCTTTCTTAGTGACGAACCTATTCCGTGTCCACTGTGTGATCGCACATTCCCAGTTTCAGAAATTGAGGTGCACGCCATGTATTGTAATGGCACCAGAGAGGACCCAACTGAAGATGCTCCAGGTTTGCTAAGCACCTGTTCTTATGTGCCGCTTGTTCATGCTGGTCATTTGGATATCTTGCCCCACACGTCTGTATTTGTTTGTCAGTTGTGGAATTAGCTAGAGTAGTCCATTTGGGACTAGTCTTGGGCAAATTCTTAAAATCAGAGAGTCAAAAGGGACCTAGTGTGTCACCCAGTCTGATGGCTTGTCCTAGCGCAGCATATTCTATACTTAAAAAAACCACAAATCCTGACAAATCATGAGTGTGTGTGTGTCATGTGTTCAGTTCTGAAAGGTATGCAAGTACCCCAGAGGTAGGCAGGATGGAGACAAGGGCCATAGTCTGGGCGTGCAGAGGAAGGACTGAGCAGCCTCCCTCAAATACAAGCTGTGCACACAGAGGGAAGTGAGAATCTTTCATAAACGCCAGTGGCAGCAGATTGGCTGTCCAGTGCTGCCTGGCTTCCTGTGCAGTGAACCTCTCAGCCTGCAGTTCCCTCCTCTGACCAGGAGCCCTGGTGGTGTAGGGAGCCAGTGCCCTGTGGCACTGTTTGCATGCCCACATCCATGCATCCTGCTCTGGGCCTCCGAGGCCCAGCATCTCAGTCAACCCTTCAGGCCCTGTGATTTGTTCAACACATCTCTATCACATCCTCTCCTATCATTTCTGCTGTGCCTGTTAGTGAGCCCTGACGCTTCATTCTTGGCTGGCTGTTGTTTCTCATTCACAGCTCACGTCTGGCTCCAGGCCCACTGAACCTCCTGCCAGTCACTTGCTCCTGTCATGAGAAATGTTGCCCGTGGTTCTGGCAGAAATCCCCAGTGTCTGCTGGTGGGGTAAAAGAGCTACCCCCTGTGAAAAGTTTCTCTAGGCAGCGGCTAGTAGTACGGCACACAGCTTCTGCCTCTTACAAAGAGCACCCTCAATACTTCCAGTGCCATCCTGGGCATATCTATTCAGAACCTCTTACTCCTTTGCAAGTGTGCTTAGGATTGCAACTTTAGACTCCTTCACTTCCTTTGTGCCCTTTGGAAACAGACAACATCCTTTATGGCTATTGTAATCTTTCAGCTTGTAGAGTGCTGGGAAATGCTTTCGGATACCCCAGCAAATATAGCTTTGAGCAGATTGAATGCGAATGCGTACACAGAAAGACTGTTTACTATTAATTATCTACCTCAAATGGGGTAACACTTTTTGTGTTTTAATTAACGAGGATATCAATCCCGTTTTCCCACAGACATGGCGATTTTATGTTGAGCTATTAGTCACTATATGAAATCTGCTAATGCAGTGCCTGGCTTTCCTTTCGTTAAGGTAGGGGAAACCTGAGGACCACATTAGAAATACATCATAAGCCAAAGGCCTGTTGCCAGTTTGCATGTTTAATAGCAAGTGATTAACATAATTGACAAAGCTTTTTTTTTGTTTGTTAAATTTGTCGAGCCAAGCTGAAATAAATTATTAGTAGGCATGATTCCTATTCCAAAATTGTTGACCTCAAATGTGAAAAACTTGACTTCACCTTTAAACACCTTGGTGTGCAAAATTAGATATCGCGAATGTTAAATGCAGTGAATTGGGGCTGCTTTTTATACTTTGCTTTCTGCCATTAAACTCATTTGCCATTAATTATTCAGATATCTCTCTGCGGCAATAAGGAGTAGGAATTTTCTAATAAAAGTAATATTATATTTTTTTAAAAAAAGGAACCCTAACAAGTGTTTGTGGGCTCTAAGGAGGTGGCTTTGGGTCACAATGCCTCCCTGTTGCCTTCCTACTGTTGAGGCATCTGTGTAATTTTGTATACCTTTATGCCCTGCATACAACACAGGCTCACTGATATTCATGCCACCCTGGGATCTTTGGGTAAAGGACAGTATATAAATTGATTAATAATACAGGGAAAACAATTCTTAGTTATGTAGCATTATCATTTCTAAGACCTTAAGCACAGATTGAGATGCAGGCAGAGATCCCAACTGCAACAAAAAGGAAGTCTTCACTTTCACCATGCCTGGGGAAGCTATGCAGCATCTAAGCAGGTCTTCATTGGAACCATTAATACAACATTTATTTATTCAGAGATTTCTGTACCACTCTTCACCAGAAATGGTCACAGGGCGGTTCGCAACAAAATAAGACAATATGCTACATAATAAGCAAGAATATTAAATATAATTCTTATAAAATATATAAGGAACATAATTAGCAGTATCATAATTACAAAATGGCCTAATGTATCAGCCTCTAAAAGGCTGCAAAAAAGGTGAGTTTTGCCTGGTGTATAAAGTTGGGGAGATCATTCCACAGATGCGGAGCTGCCACCAAAAAGGCTTTCCCATGGACCCCCCCAACAGACTTAATTTAAGGCAAGGACCACAAGGAAAGCCTCACTCACTGATCTTAATGCAGAAGCAGCTTGATCCAGGGCAGGGTATTCTTTCAAATAGTTGGGGATCAGGTCATTCAGGGCTTAAATGTCAACAGAAAAACCTTGAAATAGGCCTGGCAGACAAGTGGCAACCAGTGCAGCTGTTTGGGAATATGAGCTATATGCAGCTACTCTTGCCGATCGAAAGGTCGGCGGTTCGAATCCCTGCGGCGGGGTGCGCTCCCGCTGCTCGGTCCCAGTGCCTGCCAACCTAGCAGTTCGAAAGCACCTCCGGGTGCAAGTAGATAAATAGGGACCGCTTACCAGCGGGAAGGTAAACGGCGTTTCCGTGTGCGGCTCTGGCTCTGGCTCTGGCCAGAGCAGCGATGTCACGCTGGCCACGTGACCCGGAAGTGTCTGCGGACAGCGCTGGCCCCTGGCCTCTTAAGTGAGATGGGCGCACAACCCCAGAGTCTGTCAAGACTGGCCCGTACGGGCAGGGGTACCTTTACCTTTACCTTACTCTCACCCTGGCTACTGCATTCTGCATTAGTGGCAACTTCTAGGTCATCTTCCAGGGCAGCTCAACTTAAAGCACATTACAGTAGTTCACCCTGGAGGTTACCAGAGCATAGAAAACTATAGCTAGGCTATCATTGCCCAGACAAGGTTGTAGTTGATGTACCAACAAAAGCAGGTTGTAGGCAGTCGTAGTCACTAAGGTCACCTAGGAATGATCATTCTAGCATAGCCCCCACCCACAGTGAGCTTGCTCCTTGGAGGACAGTGCAACCTCACCCACAATAGGCTGTCACACAAAACCCCACCCATAAGACCTTCATCTCCTCTGGGTTCACTTTCAATGTGCTTGTCCACATCCTACCCACTACCACCTCCAGGCACCAGCTCAGCACCTTCACTCCCTCTCCTGATACTGATAGACTTGAGAGAGGGAGAGCTGGGTGTCATCAGCATATTGATGGTTCCTAAAACAATGTGCTATAATAGTAATGATAACGAGTCACATGCAGAGAATGAAATTTAATGCATGGGTTTGGGATCTTGGAAATCGGAGAAATTAGGCAAATGCAATATTAAGAAATTATCTCCCAAACCAAAATAGAATCCAATCTACTTCTCACTCCTTTTCATACAAACCCTGTTCCCCATTTCCTCTTCCCTCCTGGAGCTTTTGCCTTCTCTCCACCTAATACCACCCCTTTCCCTTCTTTGAAGAGGCTAAAGCTACTGTGCCTCTTAACCCTTCCCATGACCTCCCTAGTTCCTGACTACTTATTCCCTTAAGGCTGAAAGCAAAGATATCCTCCTGGTCCTCCACACAATACCGGCATGTTCACACATACTTGTGCGCAACTGTGTCTATGCACAGTGCCTGGAAATAATTAAATAATTCAATTCATACCAGAAAGTAGAGGGAGAGAGCTGGGGAGTTCTTGTGGCTCATGAGGAGAACCTCCCTGGAGCTCAGAGAGGACATCGGTGAGGGTGGAGGAAGCCTCTAAGAGACCAGAGGCACAGTGGGGCTTTGTTTAGGTTGCTCAGCCTCCCCGCCTAACTGCTGATGTGCGTGGTAGTACACCAGCAGCAGCTGCTTTCCTGTGCATCCTCCAGCCAGCCCCAGAGCTTCCAATTCCTGTTGTAGGTATTTTTGGTACAGTATTTTTGATCTGGTTTAAGAGAAAGTGGCAGAGAAGGCATCAAAAGGGTGTTTAGGGGGTGCTTCCTCACTTATGCCATTTCCACTTATGCATGTGGGGCACGGGGACATAACCCACGCGTAAGTGTATCTGTAACCTGGTAAATCGGAATCTTCATGGAATAGCTGAGGATGCGGGGGGCTGGGATTCCTCCATCCCAGTAAGCTTTTATATCTGTGAAGTTACTTGGGGCGCCTTCATAGAGCCATAGCTCAGTGGTAGAGCATCTGCCTTGCAAGCAAAAGGTACCAAGTTCAATCCCCTGCATCTCCAAGTCGAGGGGCTCCCTGAACCCCTGGAGAGCAGCTGCCTGTCAGGGTAGACAATATTGATCAAGATGGACCAATGATCTGACTCTGTACAAGGCAGCTTCCTATGTTCCCTGAAAAGCTGGCACAGCCTTGCCTGAAGCTTGCTGAACTGAGCTTGCCTGGTATTCTTTGTTTTGCATCCCCACCACTTGATTAGTTCCTTCAGAATTACATGCTCATATTTGGCTGCCCTGTGATCAGGCCAGTAGCACAGTGCGGGAGAAAATCAAAGCTCTGTGCACCATCCTCCCTCTTGATTTGCTTCAAGAGGGCTGCTGCACTTCTTCCGTTCTGTTGGCTTAAGGGTCAGTGATCCACTTTCAGGACCTCTTAATTGGATTTACTCCAGAGATCTCTGGTACTATATAAACTCTTATCATCTTTCAGTGTTTTCTATTATAAAGGAACCTCTGTGGCTATCCGTCTACAGTTCTGTTACTTCTTAGGGTAAATTTGCTGGCTCTTGTTTAAAGCTTGTAACCTAAAGAAGCTGTTTCAGCTTGGATGATACTTAGAGCCATTTGTTCACTAGTTGCAGCTGTATGTCTTTTGTCTGCACACTGTTGCTGTGGCTCAGAGCACAGGCACGGTTGCCCATTTAAGTTGTTTGGAGATGTTGCCCTGAGCTGACCCATTTATTCTATGGCAAGTCTATCTGGAATCTATATTTAGGAAACATGCAGAGCACCTTCATAGGTACTATTGCAATTCATCAAGCCTGCAGGCAAGCTGGGAAGCATACAGCAAAGCAGGTGTAGCAGAATAAGCCACCTGACAGCATAGTCTGTGCTTGGGAAAAAGAATTGCTCAGACTGAGCAGCCAGGCTGGAGTCAGCAGCCTTACAGGACCAGGTGGGGCTCAGTTAGCCCCTTGTGCCCCTTGGCCTCTGCTGATCAGGTAGCTGCAGTTCCACCCTTGGACATGAATGGCCCTTCCATTTAGCAGGTCGAAGCACCTATCGTGGAAATAGATGAGGGCAGGCAGGAACTAATGTTCCGGATCCAACTCTGTCACTTAGGAAGCCTCAGTGGCTAGAAGCATTATTTCCTAACTGTAACTTGTTTGATATCTATGGCTGATCCTGGACTAGGAAAGCCTTGCCACACTAGTTCATGCATTGGTTACTTCTAGACTGGATTACTGCAGTGCATTCTATGCGGGGCTTCCCTCATGCTTGATTCAGAAGCTTCAGTTAGTGCAGAATGCTGCAGCACAATTGCTGACTGGAGTGAGGCCTTGTCAACATACAACACCTGTGCTCAGAGATTGGCACTGGTTGCCAATTTGCTACCGAACTACCATATTTTTCGCTCTATAGGACGCACCGGACCATAGGATGCACCGGACCATAGGAGGGGGAGAACAGGGGAATTTTTTAATATATATATATTTTAAAATTTTTCAATTTAATACAAAAGAAAAAGCAACAGACAAAAAAAGCAAAAATACACAATTAAAACAAAGATCCCCGAAGCCTTTGGAGCGCAGCGCCCCGCTGCCCTGCAGAGGCTTTGTGTGTAGGCATCCCTAAGCTAGAAGAGCGAGACGGAGCCCTCCGTCTCGCTGTTCTGGCTTGGGAACAGCCTTGCTAGCCTCTGCAGGACAGCGGGGTAAAGGCACCCTGCTGCCCTGGAGAGGCTCTGCGCGCAGCCATCCCCAAGCTAGAACAGCTCCGCAGCGCTCCGTCTCCCTGTTCTGCCTTTGGGCTTAGCAGCGCAGCCTGCATTCGCTCTATAGGACGCACACACATTTCCCCTTAATTTTTGGAGGGGGAAAAGTGCGTCCTATGGAGCGAAAAATATGGTAAGTTCAAGGTGTTACTATTAGTATATAAAACCCTGAACAACTTGGGACCAGTTTACTTACACGATTGCCTTACCTTATATGTGCCCACTTGACTGCTTCAATTGGTGGAACATACAGGTGCCACTTAATATCTGTTCTACATTTGTAAGAACTCAGTCATTTAGTGTGCACTTTGGAACTCCCTGCCTATTGACATCAAACAAGTTTCTTCACTGTGTTTTCTTTGACACCTACTAAAAACATTCTTGTTTAGTCAAGCCTGTTGTAGATTCCTTCCCCATGTCTGCAGTCATGGGATTGTTGTCTATCACATGACGGTGTATGTTTTCATTCAACAATGTGGGAAGTGACGGACACAGGATGTTTTGGTATTACTCTCTTCTGTGAAGTGGGACTATTGTCTTTTGTTCTTTCTCTCTTTGCTGATGAGAAAGAGGAAGGAGCTAAGTCAGAATGCTCCGAGTGTATTATATGTAAATAAAGTAGGTTAGCCAAAATGCTGCTTCCTTGGACTGGACACTGTTTCCTTGGGCAAGGAAGCTGGACCACGTCCAAAGGCCATGTGTGCCAGCACCGATTCCTCAGAGAGGAACGAGGCTAGGGTTTGAGTCCCAACAAAGCCAGGTGTGAAACTTCTTGATAGTCAGGAGAGCTATGATGCCAAGACTAGTCAGAAGTATGACATGGTATTGCCCAAGGCCAATCCAGTTGCAGGTAGTTCCAAAGGTGGAACAGATGATACAGGTGTATACTGTGTGCAACACAGTTCATGAATCGGGGGAGGATGTTGGAGATTCATTCTCCATGTCTGCAGTCATGGGATTGTTGTCTATCACATGACAGTGTATGTTTTCATTCCACAGTGTGGGAAGTGACGGAGACAGGATGTTTTGGTATTACTGTGTTCCGTGAAGTGGGACTATTGTCTTTTGTTCTTTCTCTCTTTGCTGTCTGATGAGAAAGAGGAAGGAGCTAAGTCAGAATGCTCCATATTTACAATATGTAAATAAAGTAGATTGGCCAAAATGCTGTGCTATTGGTTCTGTTACGCAAACTGTGAAGACTCTGCGGATCCCTAAGTGTGCTGATGTCTCCAAGGCATCAGTTGCTGTGATGTTCGGGTTGGAGAAAGCTCTTGAAGCTCCTGGCCGACCAGAAGGGAGAGAACATGCCAGTCAGACATGTGTGTCTGCCAGGGTTCTACACGAGAGTAGGGCACTCCTAACAAAGCCTACCCAGGTACTTGGCAAAGTTGTGGTAATTTTTACCTATTTTAGTATTACAACTTTTGCATATTTTAAATTAGGATTGTAATTTTTTTCTTGATTTTCTTGCTTTATCGTTCTGTAAATGGCTTTGAAGGTTTTTTTTTATAAAAAAACAATCCTATGTATACATTTTATGAAATAAAATACAGTGGAACCTTGGTTCTCAAACGTCTTAGTTGATGAACAAATTGGCTCCTGAACGTCAAAAACCCAAAAGTAAGTGTTCCGGTTTTTGAACGTTTTTCAGAAGCTGAACATCCGATGCAGCTGTCGGCTATTGATTCCGGGGCGCCTGCGCCAATCGAAAGCTGCACCTTGGTTTTTTAACCTTTCAGAAGTCGAACAGACTTCCAAAACGGATTAAGTTTGAGACCCAAGGTACCACTGTAAATATCTGAACGGTGCAGTCAGTCCTCTTAAAGTGTTTGCCTGGTAAGGTGTGGATGGGCACCATTTGTTTCTCCACTTGGGGCAGCAAGTGTGTTAGTCTTGCTCTTCTCTCTGAGCATTTGTAGTGATGCTGAAGTGCAGCAAAGTGCAGGCCAGCAGCTCCCCCTTGAGCAAGCTCCCCCTTGGGGCAGAGAGCAAGATACTTAGGTCTCACAGTTGCAGTTTTCCCTTTCAAACCCCCTGATGCCTTGCCCCAGCCTCGGTATAAAACAGAAAGAAGCCTTTCATTTCCCTTCCAAACTGCAAATATTTCCAAGGACTGTTCAGACAAGAACATTGCAACAGACTGGCTGTTACCTTCCCCAAGCCTTTTTGTTCTCAACATGCCCTCCAGCTTTATTCCTCCGCCGCAGCGACCACAAAGCTAAAGCTGTCCAGCTCCATCATAGGTCAAGGCAGGGTACCATTCTTTTCCTTCCTGCAGCCACGTCTCAGGTGCACAGAATGACACAGTCTTCAGTTTTCTGAGCTGCAGCCATGCTGGTGCTGGTGCTGTTTTTTTTAATAAAGCTTCAACACCGAGAGAAGTGGCACTGATGCAGCATAAAAAAGTAACAGAACTGGCGCAGGGAAAAGCTTCATCACTTCTTGGAAGGGCCAACGTACAATAAATTATTTCCATTAATAGGATCCTTCACACAAAAAATAGCATGGCTGGTAAACGAGAATAGATATTTAGCGGGGTGGGGAGGAAGCCCTAGATAAAGGCAATAGGAAGTCTGCTGCAAAATGTAAGCAGTATACCTAGACACTTGATATAATCTGTTTCGTTTATGGTTCCCCAATAGTTGTAAAGGATGTGAGCTATACTCGGTTTTGATGCTAGGAAAATATGCTGAACCAAAAGGATCCACTTCTCGGCCAAAGGGTATCTTCTGAGGGATTTCTTGCACTCTTGGTTGTAGTGCTTTATCATAGAAATAGTCGTGCAGAGAGGAATCTCAGAGAAAGTATTATTTATAGATTATTATATAACATTTATACACTAGTGGATTGTTAAAAAAAACCCAAAAACTCAAAAGATAAAACGGTAAGAAAAATTTACAACCCTGCTTTAAAACATACAGAAGTCACAATACTAAAGCAGATTAAAATTACCTCAACTTTCTAAGCACCTGGTGGGCTTGTCTAGAGAGGAATATTTTAAGCAACTGCCCAAAAATGGAGTATGTGAAGGCGCCTGCTTGATCTCAATAGGCAGGGAGTTTCAGAATGCAGGCGATGGCACACTTAACAATTGAGTTCTTACCAATGTTTTATGTGGCGCCTGTAGTAGTGCCAATTCCTCTGGCCGAAGTGGATGAGTGGAAACATGTAGGCCATCTCATGTGTAAACTGGTCCCAAGTTGTTAAGAAAGTAGGAATGGAAAGTTGCTCTGCATCTCTTGGGTGGTGTGGGTTGCATCACTTAAGTTAGCTCCCTGACCATTCTCCCTGCACTGTGGATAGGCAGGTGACTAGCACAGACTGCATGCAGCTGCAGTGTGGATTACAGGAGTCCTGTTGTCTGTTTGCTGTGCCCCTGACTGCTGCTTCCCTCAAAATCGCCATGCAGACCCTGAGACAATATTTAGTTCTCTGCTTGTGGTTTCTTGTTTCCTCAAATCTGAAGGTGATTTCCAAGAGATCACCTGTAACTCTTAAGTAATAAGATGATGTACTTTCAAGGAGGTAAGGTCATGGGAAATCATTGCAGTTATAAGATTTGCCCAAGGCCATATTGGAAGATCTATCTTTTTCTATAACTCAGCAAGCAGTTTGAGCTGTCAAGTTTCATAGCAACCAAAAGAGCTCAAAATGTACACAATTTTTTTAAAGAAAAGAATGCTGGAATCCTCAGAAACCCATCAAGTTATGCAAATCGCTGCAGGGGAGCTGCGTATCGACTCCTCAAGGTGTATTCTTACTGTGATGTGCTGCCTTGAGCTCCTGGACCATCTCAGTATGGACAGAAAAGCCTAGGCAATGTGGAATGCACAAAAAAAAAATGGTTTAGATGATATCTAGAGAAGTCAGGAGGATGCCAAGGTTCTTTTGTACTGACAAGAAGAAATCTGAAGCTGATAAAGTTTTAATTTGACTAGAATGAGCATTGTGAGCATGTCTGACTTAGCTCAGCATGTTTTGAGGGGAGATGCTGTGCTCATTTTGTATAGATGGCTGAGAGGCATGCTTGCCCACTCCTTTTCTTGCTCTAAGAGGAGATTTATCTTGTAGCTTCTGTTAAAATTTTCCCCCACTAAGCTTCCTCCTTGGGAACCTTGTTCTAGGCTTGCTATCTCTGCTGGAGTTGAGCTCTGCTGGCGCAATCCGGCAATAGCACTCTTGGGTTGAGCGTTTGGAATGGGAGCAGGCCAGCTCACCTGTGACGGGCTGAGCCAACCAGTGATGCCACCCCTGCACTTTCTCTTGCTGCTCTTGGCAGCACAGCTGTCACACCAGGTCTTTTCTGGTGTTTCTGTAGCGTCAGTCCCAAAGGTTTCTAGCAGGATTGCTGTGCCAGATGTGTTCATTTCTCTTGGAAAAAAATAGCACTGATTAACACCTGAGCTGTGCACAAGGCACTCTGAGAAAGACTGTTACAGGAATATTAACAACTGTGCACTGGCCTAGAGATCTTCTCTGCTTTTGCTGCAAACGAGCTTGTGAAAAAGCCTTTGGGAGCGTCAGGTGACTCGGGGATTAACAGCAGGACGTGGAAGCCTCTTGCACCCAGGTCACTGATTCATATCCAGGCCAGGCTGGTGGAAACAAGTTTGATAACTGACTGGTCAGCATTTCAAAAAGAGAGAGAGAGAGTGCAGATCCACTCTGTCTTAAGAAGAGTTTGGATTTGATATCCCGCCTTTCACTCCCTTTAAGGAGTCTCAAAGCGGCTAACATTCTCCTTTCCCTTCCTCCCCCACAACAAACACTCTGTGAGGTGAGTGGGGCTGAGAGACTTCAAAGAAGTGTGACTGGCCCAAGGTCACCCAGCAGCTGCATGTGGAGGAGCGGAGACGCGAACCCAGTTCCCCAGATTACGAATCTACCACTCTTAACCACTACACCACACTGGCTCTCACACAGTGGGCACCCCAGAATCCTCTGCAAGCACAAGCTTCAACCCAGAGAGCGCACAGACTACACACTGGTCATTGTAGTATATATATTGGGGCAAATCCACTCATGAAAAGTAGCAGATGAACCAGTCAATTATAGCAACCAGCAAGGGAACAGGGACAAAAGAACTGTGGAGCAAAAATGTATGTTTCAAGGCCCCAGACTGCTCTGGCACCAATAAGGCATCTTTCTAGTCTGAACTCTGTGGGCACCCACTTTACAGCAGATGTTGAGCAAACAGTAACAGTTTTATAGTGCCTATAACACTGATTCAGACCTTTCTCCTAATGAGAATATTGAGCACAGGAAGATCTGATACAAGGCTGTAAAAGTGTTCTAATACACTGTCCCCTCCACTAAATTGCCCAAGAGTGCTTAAAGCAACATCTGTTTCTGCATTAGAAACTCCAGCACCCTGGTGGAAATGGCTGAGGATATCTGATATGTTCCCCAAGTAGCATAGCTGGTGGTCTGTCAACAGGAATATGTTGAAAGGAATTCAACTGTATGGAACAGCACTTTTAAGTTTCTCCTTATATATATTTGGTAAGAAAAGCTGGAGCATTTGGCTGGGCTTGCTGACAAATACATAGCACTGATTATTATTTTTTATTTTTTGGGTCACCCTCATCACCGGTTCTGATTGAAAAAAAGAAGTCAACCATTGTTTGAGGGGGTGTATGTATGTGTACTTAAGTGCAGTGTAAAATTTGGCTTAATTGTTGTTGTTTAGTCGTTTAGTCATGTCCAACTCTTTGTGGCCCCATGGACCAGAGCACGCCAGGCACTCCTGTCTTCCACTGGCTCCTGCAGTATGGTCAAACTCATGTTCGTAGCTTCAAGAACACTGTCCAACCATCTCATCTTCTGTCGTCCCCTTCTCTTTGTGCCATCAATCTTTCCCAACATCAGGGTCTTTTCCAGGGAGTCTTGTCTTCTCATGAGGTGGCAAAGTATTGGAGCCTCAGCTTCACAATCTGTCCTTCCAGTGAGCACTCAGTGAGCACATCCATTTTCTTAAGAATGGATAGGTTTGATCTTCTTGCAGTCCATGGGACTCTCAAGAGTCTCCTCCAGCACCATAATTCAAAAGCATCAATGTTGGCTTAATTAGCACTTGCTTTTTGTTTTGTTGTTGTTAAAAGTGTGCTCCTGGTCCTCGTGGGTGCTAAGAACATAAGAATTGCCAGCTGGATCAGACCAATGGCCTATCTAGTCCAGCATCCTGTTCTCATAGTGGCCAATCAGTTGCCTGTGGGAAACCAGGGAGCATAAACTGGAAACCATGGTTTCAGCAACTGGTGTTCAGAAGCATTGCTGTCTCCAGCTGTAGAGGTATAGCATAGCCATCATGACTACTAGCCATCAATAGTCCTCTGCTCCATGAATTTGTCTAAGTTCTCTTTTAAAGCCATCCAAGTTGGTGGCCATCCTGGGGGAGCGAGCTCCATACTTTAACTATGTACTGCAAGAAGGAGTACTTTATTTTATCCATCCTGAATTCTACAGGTTTAAAGTACATGGTTAGTTCAGCTGAAAGTGTGGAATCTACATGGAACAGAGCAAAATGAGCAGAATGTCTAGTGTCCAGTAATAGGCAAAGGATTTATGCCATTTGTTAATGCCTACTTGTCGTCCCGTCTGCCCCCATGGATCTTCATCCTTATTCTCAATCTTCTTCCGCTACTGAATCTTTGCCAAAGGATCCCAAAGTCTGCCAAAAACAACAATGAGGATCTCAATCAAAATAGACGATACACCTTAAGTCAGTGCAAGTAAATGTGCCTGGCTTTTTCTGAATATAGAAATAGGATATTTTTGGATTACACACTGAATAAACAAATCCTGCCCACAGTTCAAGCCTTCTTCCTTTCCTACCAGACTTTTAATGCTTAGCTATGCAGTGTATAGAAAGCCTCTGTAATAGTGTTCACCTTTACTCACTGAGGTTATCCAGCCAAGCCTTGACTGAGCCCAAGGGTCTTGCACTTCCTCGGATTGAATCACAGTTCTGGAAGAGATGGAGAGCCTGAAGCCTACATACAGGAATCCTGTGTTTTGTGGTTTTCCATATAGGTTCTGGCCTATGTAGTGCAGCCAAGTAAGCAAACCTAATCTTTATTTCAGGCATTGAAACAGCTCTTTAGCTTAATTTTTTAGGCTGCCAACAGAGGCCATGTGAATGTTGAAACTGAGCTATACATTATTTGCTCAAAAAAGTGTTTATGTCAGCTGAGGCAAGTAACATCTAAACACTGCTGTCATTATCTTTTTATGTTATATTATGTCAGGAGGACAAAGAAGTTAGCAAATATTCTTTCTGGGTGGAAGCTTTACAGCTGCAGCTTTCACAGCAGGAAAGACTAGGCCATTAAAAAAAGAGTCCGCTTTTTTACTTTTCCCACTGTGATGTCCCCAAACGAACTGGTACTGCCTGGGTAGGAGAGCTTTGAAAATGCTTTCCAAATGCACACTGTGTATTTTGTTGGGACTCTTGACAAGCCTCCTCAGGTTCTTAAGAAGTGAGGTGGAACAACTGTTCTGTTCTTGTTTTGAAGTGTTAACCCGACGACAGAGAGCAGCCAAGACTAAAGTCACCAGTTGCAAAGAGTCGTCAGAACCTGCTGACACTGACAGGTAAGTAGGCATGCTGCCATGTTACAGCACTTTTTCCTCTTTCCTTTGAAGAACCTCTTTGGGGCCATTTGTGGGTCCCTTTGCTGCCCCAGTCCATGGAGCTTTGGCACTGTCTCTCTCTGCTTGAAGGTGATTGCATTACTGCCTGCCTCCACCATCCTTCACTCTGGCATCTGAGAGACTCCTGTGAAAGGAAAGCCCAGCTGATTCTTACCTGTTTTTGCCTTTGGCTTCCCTTTCACTTGTTTTTGACTGGCTCTGTGTTCTGTTTGTATTCTGTCAAGTTTTGCTGAGGCGCTTTTGATATGCTACTCTCTGTTTTAGCGCTTTTCTCTCCCCAGCTCTCCCACCCTTCCATTCATCTCCAAAGCCATTGCCACACATGGAAAAATACTTCCCCCCATAAAACTCAGTGGGTGATATGAAGGTTGGTTCTGAACTTTGAAATCCCTGCCCTTGGTTCTTTGTCCTTGTCACATTTGATCTCTTGGGCAGGGAGGAAGAGGAGAGAGGAAAGGGGGTAACTGACAATCTGATTTGGTGTCTTCAGCTCTGCACACAAACACCCACCTACCCACCACACACACATATTACTCCTGAGAGAGTGCAGCCCTATACAGAAAAAAGGTTCCTTATTTCAGCACTACAGGGATCATGAAATGCTAGAATTGGCATCTTAAGTTTTATAAATGTTTGGCAGATCATGGCTGAGTTCATTTTGATTGAACCAGCTGGTGATCTGCAGTACACTATATAGTGAAATAATCTGGAAATCAGACAGTGCCACTGGGGATTGCATTTGCATGGTTCAAGTCAAACCATTATGAATGAGTCAAAATTTCTAGCCATTTTCATTATGCAAAAAGCCACATAGAGCTGCTACTCAAGTGCTAACACTGTACTTGCCTGTTGTGGCTGCCATGTTTCATCTGAGCTTGCATTTCCTTGCACCCTGCTTTGCCTCTCCCTCCATTCCATGTCTCAAAGAAAGATCATACAACAAGTATGCCCATTTTCTACCAAGGTGTTGGAGGGGATTGCTTGTACAACTGCACAAATCTGTAATGATGGTGTTTCATTGTGGTGGAAATGAGCAGGTTCCAATTGCTCTGAGGTTTGCTTTTGTGTGTTGTTGTTGTTTACAAAGTAATCTATAACAGTGGCTGACAAGCAAAATCCTATAGTGGTAGAAAATTGCCCCCACAAAGCTTGAGCAGCATTTTGTTTGTTTGTTTGTTTGCCCTGGGACAAAACATGCAATTTAGTTATAATTCATTGGCTACAGTTGCTAAAGTGAACATATATCAAATCCCTGCAAGCAGCAGAACCTTGGGCTGTTGACAAGCTCTAAGAGTAGGTAGCTGTTGAAAGAGTGAGTGAGCTTTGAGTGGCAGATCTGCATGTCAGAGAGATGCTTGATGAAGAAGGCTGGCAAGGATGGTACCTGCAGTGATATCCCTAATGAAATTAGACTTTGTTCAGATGGAGATGGTTTTGTTTAATCTTTCTTGCTGCCTCCCCCTCCCACCCACACAGCATCATAAGAAAGGATCTGACAGTAAAAATCCCTGCCATGGAAGTAATTTTGCTGTTACAAACACTGGATGGCAACATCACTAATGGAATTAGGCTAATTATAGAGAGGACAGCTTCTGTTTAGACACATTATCTTGGTAATCAGCAACGACTGGAAAGAAAATATGGAAAAGTACTGCAGAATTTAGCATGGAGGGGGCTCTTCAGAGGCTTGTTGAGCTGTTTCAGTTCAGGACCCCACAGTTTAGCAGCTGCACCCTGTTCAAGTTCTGCACTTGCATTCATGTTGTTCTTGTGATCTAGCTGTCCTTCCTGCTTGGTGGGCACAGTCAGTTTCACAGCACGGAAACATGTGCACACAGTTTAGGAGGTTGGAGTGAAAGGAGTTGGGAGAGGATGACATTTCTGCCAAATTTTCTGGAAATTGGCCGACGCTCAGTTCTCCCTTCTAAATCTTGCGAGGTGTAAAATGGAGTCGGTGCCCTGGAAGACTTGATGTGCAAGTTTAGATGAGTTCATTCAAACTCAGGAAAACATATCTCTGATTTAATGCACATAGTATGCTTCATAGACAAAATGTAACTCCCTTTTCCAAAAGCATAACACTTTATTTCAGCTGTGTTGACAGGGTGTTTTATGTCTGAAGGGAAACGGGTATTGTTTGAGATAGTTAGAGGAGCTGATTTCATTACCATCCCACTGCTGCAGCAGCAGGACACAGAAAAGCAGTTGGGGGAAAACCACTAATCACTCCATCCTTTTGATTGGCATCAGGCCAGTTTTATTGGTCATCCTGCTGTGCACATTGACAAGCCTTCGCCACAGAATGGCTTGGAGAAGCAAAAAGCACTCAAGGCAGAGTGAATCCTAATGTGATTCTTTCTCTTCTGGCCTGGTAGGTATGAGAAGTGTTACCTCTGTAAGACTCTGGTGCCATGGAAAGAGTATCACAGGCATGTGGACGACTGTCTTTGGAGTCGGACTGCTAATGGAACCCAGGGTGACAGTAGGCCAAGGCACACAAAGGTGAGAATAGACTCTTTTGTGAAGCAGTTTTATTTTCTCATGCTTGCATCTGTTCCAGCAGGTCTATGCATTATTGCATATCTGTCCCATTATTGCATACATTATTGCATATCTGTTCCAGCAGGTCATATGCATTAGTGCATATGATTTTCTAAAGGGAGGCTGTGCATTAAAGTAAGACTTACCCCAGCTGCTTAAAAGCTGCTCTTAGGAACCTAAGAGACTGCCTTATACCAAGTCAGACTGTTAGTTTATCTAGCTCAGCATTGACCACAACGACTGACAGTGTCTGTCCTGGATTCCAGAGAGGGGTCTCTCCTAGCCCTATCTGAAGATACCAGAAATTGAATCTGGGCTCTTCTGCATGCAGAGTAGTCTTCCTTGAGTTTACCCCACACAGCGAAGAAGAAGAAGAAGAAGAAGAAGAAGAAGAAGAAGAAGAAGAAGAAGAAGAAGAAGAAGAAGGGATTAAATTTATATACTGCCCTTCATCTCAGGGCATTTCACAGGAGAAAAATATAGGATAGAAGCACAAAATAAATAGTTAAAACAAAAACAGTAACCGCCCCACTCCCACAAACACATTTTAGAGTCTGTAGAATATTAATTGGCCAAAGACATGGTGTAAGAGGAACATTTCACCTGGCACATGAAGATTTATAGTGAAAGTGCTAGGTAAGCCTTCCTGGGGAGAGCATTCCACAAATGGGGAGCCAATGTAGAAAAGGCCCATTCTTGTATTGCCACCCTCTGGACTTCCAGTGGAGGAGGCACATCAAAAAGGGCCTCAGATGATGATGGCAGTGTCTGGGACAGTTTATATGGGGAGAGTTGGTCCTTGAGATATTGCCATTCTGAGCCATTTAAGGCTTTATAGGTCAAATCCAGCACTTTGAATTGGGTTTTATTATTTGTTAATTACCCGCCCTTCGTCCTAAAGTCCCAACCTTAAAACACAATTGATGTAACTGTGCAGATGTCGTGCTCTCATGGGCCTTTTGCATGGAACCTGGCATCCCAGGAGGGTGGATATTCTAGAGGTTTGACCCAAACCTCGCCTCAATCAGATGCAGCACATATCTACTATACCTAGCATGGCTTACTACAGTGCTCCAAAAAAAATGAAGCACTGTGCTCAGCGTCATAGTGTAACTGTGGGGAGCAGCGGGTGAGGATTAAATGGTCAGCAGGGAGAGGAAGTAACTTTCTGTGGGGCAGCTGAATGTGATATCTCTAACAACAAAAGTAAGCTTGGCTATGATGCTATTCAGACTTACTACCTGCTGCTTGAGAGCTGCTCTTCCACGACATGATCCCATGTAGAGAGGTTCAAATCCCTGCTCAGCCACGATCCTCTGTGAATGCCCTTTAGCAGGTTATCTCTTCAGCCTAATCTTTCTTGCAGGATTGTGCACCTGAGATTAGACTGTGTTATAATTCACCCTGAATTATTGGAATGGGATGAGAAGTCTCGATTCTCCTGGCCCCCTCCTGTTTTTGACTTGGCACTGCATGCTAAGTATCTTTCTAGTCCTTGTGGATGTGGAAAATGGGTAAAATCTGTGACTCTCAGATCACTACTTTCCCCTGAGATGATGATGATTTGCTTACAAAGTATATACATTGTTCTGTGTAGTACAGGGGCTCTGAAACTTTCTCCTTCCCCCGAGCCCACTTGAGAAGGTTAACATTTACTGACACCCGCCAGTCACAAAGTGGCAGTGCGTGGGCAAAGCCAGTGATGAAATGACAGTGGTGATTGGCATAATCAGCCAACAGTAAACTGGCACAATTTTCTATTGACGTCCCCTCTTCTGTAAATCATTGGATTCATTATCACAGCAATTTCCTTGTGCAAGGAGTTCCATAGGTCAGGTTTCCTCAAGGTAAATACAGGGATGGCTCTGGAGGCGTCTGGACTCAGCCACCCAGTTTTAGAAAAAAATTCTTCCTACAGTTCCATAAGTGTATTTTTATTTCATAGTTCCCTTTTCCCCCACCTCCACCTCCCCAAGTCTCTCCAAATATTTTTTATTAATCTCTGTCATGTCTTCTACGCTTCTCCTTCCACAGTTAGCTTGTACCCTGTTCCCACCCCCATACTGCCAGCTTTCAGCAATCCTCTTTCTCCACCACCTGTAACAGCTTCCCTCTCTTTAGTCACATATTATTACTTGAAAAACATTTTATATCTTTCTAGTTTCCTTCCTGCTCTTGCCCTTTCCCTTCTGAGGAGGGAGGAGAGGCTTCCTGGCTCAGCTGGTGACTAGTTGGGAAGGGAGATTGGAGCTTGCCTGTGAAGTAGATGAAGGGCCACCCCTTTCCCAGTCCGTTGGCCCATCTCTCCCTGTCCTCTCCCTCCTTTCCATTCTTTCTCTTCCTTCCCTCATGCTCAGCCAGCCATGTGGTCCATTTCTCCTCTTTCCATTCTTCCCTTCCAGTTCTCCATGTTCCAGCCTTGTTCTCTGACCAGTTCCTATGCACCACACATATGTGGAGCTGCTGCTGCTGCTGCTGTCCTGCCAACCAAAAGGTCACTGCATGACCAAGGGGCAAGCTGAAGGGCTGAGGCCCAATATTGGTCCCCAGCCCACAACCCTTCTCTAGTAGTTTTGCAGAAGTTGATAAGGGAGGGCCTCAATGACACCTGCTTGTCTCTCAGGAGCAGGAAGTCTTTATCTCCTTTTCTAGAACCAAAATTCTTCCATTTCTCAGTGGTGCGTGCTTGGATTTGCACTGCTAAGCTAGAACAAAACAATGTCTGTTTCAGGAATAAATTTCCATCTCCGCCTTTGCATCTCCCACAACCCATGTACTTGCTTCTGCTTCTGAAGTTGTATGCCACACCAGCAAGTTGAATGCTGGAGCAGCATATTTGTCTCATCCCAAAAGAAGTGTTACATTCACAGGGATGTGTTTTGCTAAGTCAAAATTGATTCCAAATCCCTGAATATCCATAAGAGGCATGCCTTGATGTCCTTCAGTCCCCAAATATAGAGCTCTCTCTTTTTGAGTTCTTGTTATATGTTTCTCTACCTGCATGTTCCTCTGCAATTTTGTTGTTTCAGCTGCACCATAGCTACATTGTGAAAATGCATACTGTTATCATTTCTGTGCTCATCTCATAATATTATTTGTCTGTTATGAACATTTATGGCCTGTCCTTTTGTAGACAGCACAATAGAAGAATACATTGTTTCCTGCAGTGCCACAGACAGCAAATGCAAATATGTTTTGATCTAGCCCAAAGTTGAGGGGGAAAGGACAGGCTTTTCCCCAGATTGCAGAACCTATCAATGAGAATTGGGGTAGCATCTTTCACATATGATCCAGGAACTCATAATGCTTCCATATCATGCCATGCCATACACACCAAAGGCCATGAAGGGGGCAGTTGCAAAAATAGTTTATCATCATCATTACCACCATCGTTTATTAAATTTGTTACACTTACTTGTCTCACTTTGTCTTGCCCAGGGCAAACCAAAGTGACTTACAAATTTGCTTTCAGGAACATTTGTACATTTTAAAGTACTACATTGCGGTATTCAGACATGACACATTTAAAACCAAATTCACAGGCGAAAACATAGAATAAAGGTATTGACATTGGCAAGCTCTCGTTCACATTATTCCTGTTCATTCACATTATGCCTCATTCACATTAAGTCTGCAGGCATAATGAAAGAGTCTGAGTTGACACTCTTTAGAAGAGTGTGCATTAGAGTGCCATATTCTTTTAAAGAGAGGGAGAGAGAGAGAGAGAGAGAGAGAGAGAGAGATGCAAATACATGGTTCTAAACTCTTTATACTTCTCCCTTGGCAAAAAGAGACACTGGTCTATACTACACACCTGTACCTCTTAGAGCTTGTTTCTCAGGAGTGTCCTGTTCTTTCAAAAGGTAACTGTGCCGCCCCCTGAGCGCAGAGTATGTGTTACAGAGAACCCCTTTGCCACGAAGCCTACGCTACATTGGTGCAAACCATAGTTAACTAAAATTTATGGGTGTTCCCAGTATTAACTGGAATGCAGACATTCAGATATTTTTGACAGGCCACTTTTCCTGAATCATTCACTGGGCCCCAGTTTGCTGCAGCCTTTAGTTTTCAATTATACTATCATCTTTAAGTAATGACAAACTGGGTATATAATTATTTTGTCAAAACACTATTAATCCTGGTCTGTTTACCATGTGATAACTTAGCTGACCCTCTCCCTTCGCATTGGTCACTGATGTTCCTCCAGCCTTGTGGGCATTTAACCTCCGGCATATGAAATGCGGATCAGCATCCTGGTGCCCTTGCGCCCTCTGATGCACTTGCCTGCTACCTTGTGCGCACTGCCCATCTTGTTTGCGGTAGAGGTCTGCGTGCAGCCTCCTTGCTGATTTATTTCTGACAGGGAGGTTGTAATCCATGGCAGCAGCACGAGTGCTAAGGCAATGTGATTTCTCAGCAGGAAGATGCAACATGATGTCTCAGTTTTGTCTAATCCCTTAAATCCATCACATACCCCAGGCCCTCGGGGATTCGCATGCAAATGACGAGATTGTTTGTTGATGAGTTTGGCTGGGACACAGCCAAGCGTTATGCAGTTTCCAGCACTGTGGGAGGCCTCTGTTAATGCCACTGACTTCAAATCTCCCCCCCCCCCACCATGTGGACAGAGCCTGTCTTATACTAAAACAGGGGGCATTACACACCTTTTTGGCGTTCCGGGTCTAGGTCCTCTCCCTTGTTCCTCAGTACCTGCACAAAGGAGCTTCCACATGCTCTCACGTGACCTGGGCATTGCATGTGCCTCTCTCTCTCTCTCTCTCTCTCTCTCTCTCTCTCTCTCTCTCTCCACCCCACCCTGTCTGTATTCCTTGGGGAGCTGGAGGAAAGCCTGCCCAGAATTTTTTTTTTTTTTTTATAATAATTTTTATTAATTTCCACACATATAATAAAGAACAATGTAAAACAGTATCACATCATACTCATCGATTCTTACCCTTCTTTCTTTGACTTCCCCATACCTCCCTATCCCTGCATCCTTGTTTAATAATTCTTTAGCAACCCTTGAGTCCATTATCTTAGTTCCCTTTCATAAAAATTTCTTAAGTTTTTTTGTTTACTGCTGCAATTCTTTACTTCTTACCCCCTGACATCCTAACATTCCTCAATTTTGCAATTATTTTTAAGATATATTTTGAAGTTCTTCCAGTCCTCTTCCACTGTCTCTTTCCCCTGGTCCCGGATTCTGCCCGTCATCTCGGCGAGTCCCATAAAGTCAATCACCTTTGTTTGCCATTCTTCCAGAGTAGGTAGTTCTTGCGTCTTCCAATACTTTGCCAGTAGAATTCTTGCTGCTGTAGTGGCATACATAAAGAAAGTCCTATCCTTCCTTGACACCACTTGGCCCACCATGCCCAAAAGGAAAGCCTCTGGTTTCTTAGGAAAAGTCCACTTAAGGACCTTCTTAATTTCATTATAGATCATTTCCCAGAAAGCTTTAACCTTTGGGCAGGTCCACCAAAGGTGGTAGAAAGTGCCTTCAGTCTCATTACATTTCCAACACTTATTATTAGGCAAATGATAAATTTTTGCAAGCTTGACTGGGGTCATGTACCATCGGTAGATCATTTTCATAATATTTTCTCTTAATGCATTACATGCAGTAAATTTAATACCGGTGGTCCATAACTGTTCCCAGTCAGCAAACATAATATCATGACCAATATCTTGTGCCCATTTAATCATAGCTGATTTCACCGTTTCATCCTGTGTATTCCATTTTAGCAGCAAGTTATACATTTTTGATAAGTTCTTAGTATTGGATTCCAACAGTTCTGTTTCTAATTTTGACTTCTCTTTCTGAAATCCTATTTTCCTGTCCTGTTTAAATGTCTCATTTATCTGATGGTAATGCAACCAATCTCGAACCTTAGGCTTTAGTTTCTCATAACTCTGAAGTTTCACCCTTTCGCCATCATATTCTAAAATCTCATGATATTTTGGCCATTTAGAATCCATATTAAGCTTTTTTACTTCCCTAGCTTCCATTGGTGACACCCACCTAGGGGTTTTACTTTCCAGCAAATCTTTGTATCTAATCCAAACGTTATACAATGCTTTCCTTACAATATGGTTTTTAAAACTTTTATACACCTTTACCTTGTCGTACCATAAGTATGCATGCCAACCAAAACTATTGTCATACCCTTCCAGGTCCAAAATGTCAGTGTTCTCAAGAAGTAGCCAGTGTTTCAACCAGCAGAAAGCTGCTGATTCATAATAAAGTCTTAAGTCCGGCAGGGCAAACCCCCCTCTATCTTTTGCATCAGTTAAAATCTTAAATTTAATTCTGGGCTTTTTGCCCTGCCAGACAAATTTTGATATATCTTTCTGCCACTTCTTGAAACATTCCATCTTGTCCACTATCTGCAGCGTCTGGAATAAAAACAACATTCTAGGCAATACATTCATCTTAATGGTAGCGATTCGGCCTAACAAGGAAAGTTTCAACCTTGACCATATTTCCAAATCCTTTTTAACTTCTGACCAACATTTTTCATAATTGTCCTTAAATAAGTTCACGTTCTTGGATGTTAAGTTTACCCCCAGGTATTTTACCCTTTTTGTTATTTCCAAGCCTGTTTCATTCTGAAAACTCTCTCTTTCTTCCATTGTTAAATTTTTTTGCAACACTTTCGTTTTTTGTCTATTCAATTTAAAACCTGCTACTCGACCAAATATATCAATTAATTCTAATACTCTTTTGGTACTGGTGTCTGGCTGTTGCAAAGTCAATACTAGATCATCTGCGAATGCTCTTAATTTATAATGTCTAACTCCGACCTGAACTCCTTTAACCAACTGGTCCTTTCTGATCATGTTTAACAATACCTCCAGGACTGATATAAAAAGCAAAGGGGATATTGGGCAACCCTGTCGTGTACCTTTTTCTATAGGTATTTCTTCTGTTACCACATTATTTACAATTAATTTGGCCTTTTGTTGAGAATATATTGCACCTATACCGTTTTCAAAACCTTGGCCTACCCCCATCCCTTGGAGATTCTTTTTCATAAAGGTCCAACAAATATTGTCAAAGGCTTTCTCTGCATCCACAAAAATCAAAACTGCTTTCCTATTAATGTCAACGTCCAACAGCTCCAAAATATCTATAATATTTCTCACATTGTCTGACATATGTCTACCTGGGAGAAAGCCTGTTTGGTCCTTATGAATCTCTTCTGCTAAAACTCTTTTCAATCTTTTTGCCAAAATGTCTGCAAAAATTTTGTAATCCACATTGAGTAAGGATATAGGGCGGTAGTTTTTAACCTGGTTCTTCTCAGTCTCTGTTTTCGGTATAAGTGAGATGAAAGCCTCTTTCCACGATTCAGGTGCCTTTTTCCCCTTCAAAATTTCATTGCAAACTTCCTTCAATGGTTGTGTCAACCATTCTTTCAACATTTTGTAGTATTTGGCCGTCAGGCCATCTGGTCCTGGTGATTTTCCCAATTTCATATTTTGAATGGCACCCTCTATTTCTTGTTCTGTTATTTCCTCATTTAAGATCCTTTTACTTTGTTCTGAGATTTTTGGTAAACCGTATTTTCTGATGAATTCTTCTATTTCTTGCTCGTTAATTGACCCTTGTGCATACAATTTCTTAAAGAAGCTTTGAAAACAATTGTTGATCTCATTGGGTTTATGGATAATTTTTCCATCCATTTCTAAACTTGTTACAGTATTCATTTTCTGCCTTTTTTTCAATTGCCATGACAGAAGTTTCCCACATTTATCCGCTGATTCAAAAGTTCTTTGTCTCATTTGCCTTATCTTCCATTCTATTTGTTGGTTCATAAGCTCCATGTACTGCATCTGATAGAACTTTATTTCTCTCAAGATCTCATGGGATTTTGGTTTAGACCTCAACTTCTTCTCTCCTTCTTTTATTTTTTCTAAAATTTTTTCCTTCTTCTCATTTTGTTGCTTCCTCTTAATAGAATTTTGTTGAATCAGGAAACCTCGCATCACGGCTTTGCTTGCGTCCCAAATTATTCTTTTTTCCACATCTGTTTTCCTATTGATCTCAAAGTAATCTTTTAATGTTTTAAGGGCCTTCTTGTGGATCTCTTCATCCTTAAATAGGGTGTCATTCATTCTCCATCTAAAGGATCCAGTTGTTGTTAGTTTCATCTCCATCTTCACCGCATTATGGTCGGAGCACGTTTTTGGGCATATTTCTACTTTTTTTGTTCTTGACGCCAGACTGCTAGAAATCCAGATTTGGTCTATTCTTGTCCATGTCATTTTTGCTTCAGAGAAGAAAGTTCCCTCTCTCTCTAGAGGGTTCTTTATTCTCCAAATATCAATCAAGTCCATTGTTTCAGTCATTTCGAAAAAGATCTTTGGTAGTCTCCCTTCTTTTGAAATCACTTGTCTCTGTGCTTTGTCCATGTTTGTTGAGACAACTCCATTCATGTCTCCCATCATTAGGATTTTATAATCTAAAAAGTCAACTAATGTCTCATGCAACTTCCTAAAGAATTCGACCTTCCCTTCATTTGGGGCATAAATTCCCACAATTAATATCTTTTCTCCTTGAATTTGTATTTCAATTGCCAGGTATCTTCCTTGATCATCTTTAAATATCAATTTTGGAGCCCACTTTTCCTTTGCATAGATCACCACACCTCTTTTCTTTACTTTGTCTGATGAGATAAATTCTTGACCAAGTCTCTTATTTATCAGTAATTTCCTATGTATCCTGGCAATATGGGTTTCTTGCAAACATATTATGTCTAATTGTTCTTTCTTCAAAATGTGAAAAACCTGTCTTCTTTTCCGAGGAAGGTTCAAACCGTTACAGTTCCAACTAAGGAGTTGCAGAGACATTTTGTATTTAAGTAGCTGTTCCTCCAACTGCTCCAAGCTTCTGCTCTTCCTCCGATGGTGGTAGTGAAAGTCCAAATGACAAATTTGCTATATCAGGTGGTTCCCTCTCCTCCACAGTTCCTTTCTGCAGATCCTCCAGGTACCTCTCCAAAAATTGTTCTTTGTCCTGAATTGTTTTTATTTTAATCTTCCTTCCTTTGAAGTTAAAGGACAATCCTTGTGGAAACTCCCATCTGAATGGTATAGTGTTTTTCTTCAGCAGGTCTGCTAGGCTTTTGTAATATGTTCTCACCTCTAAAATGTATTTAGGAATGTCCTTAAAAATCTGTATCTGACAATTTTGGATCACCAATGCCTTTTGATAATGCAGATTCAATATTCTATCTCTTTCTTCTTTTGATCTCAGTGTAATTAGACAGTCCCTTGGTTTTTTATCCTGCTTTCTACCCAGTCGAAAGGCTGATATTATCTCAAGTTCCTCGTCTTCCTCCCATTCCTCCTGCCAAAAAGTTATGATGTTCTCTGTAAGAAATTTCACAAGGTTGTCCCCTTCCCCTTCAGGCACCAATCTAAATTTTAAGTTCTTCTCTTTACGTTGAAGTTCCAGTAAGGAGAGGGCTGCATCATGCTCATTCACTTTTTTAATAATAGACCCAAACTTTTCCCTTGTCTCTTCAGCCGTTGTTTTTGCACTTTCTGCAATCTTTCGTGTTTCTGAATTTTCCTGAATTAATCTATTTATAGAATCTGTATTAGATTTAACACTAGCTGTATTCACATCCAACCTTGTTGTCAACTCTGTTAATTTTTTAGAATTCTCTGTCGATAGCTTTGTCAATGCTTCCAGGGATTGATTTATTTTAAGTAGTGCCTGAGTCATAGGATCCATAGAAGCTGGTGTTTTTTCCTGCACAGCTGCAGTTCCTGATATAGAGCCCCTTTTCTTCTGAGATTGTTTTGCTTTCTGCCTTGTTACTATCTCTTCTGTAGGGGCACTCATATCCTCAAGGTCGTTTTCACAGAGTTGATTCCCAAGTGGAAAATCCCACTGTTACTTTTCCAAGTGCAACAGTTTCACATAGAACCCTCTAGAGGGAGCATTCAATTGTATCCAAATGGCAAAGATAGAAAAAAAACAAAGAGGCAAGGAAGTATAACAGTAGCCAGAAGTTTCCAATATCCAAATTGTAATGTCTCTATTTTCTATGTGGCCAAAATGCAACAGGGTACGTCTAAGGTCCGGTAACTTTGTTGCAAACAAACCCCCACTTCTCAAAGTTTGACAGTCCACGTCCCGGTGTCTTATTTGGGCAGCCCGACCCCGGGGGATTTGGCAATGGAAGATCTTAATTTTCCATTAATTTTCCAGCAGGTTAACAACGTTCCAATCCCTTCCCCCCTTCTCCTGCCAATCTGGGGGGAGGTTTTAAGTCCGATGTCAGTTTGACAGCTTAAAAAAATTAGAAAAATTCCCTTTAAATGCAGCTTGATTTTCGTTGCTTTATCTCTTCTGCAGTTCCGGGGAGGCAGACTTCCTTAATTTTTGCCTTTCCCGTTTTCAGCCAAATTTCTTTTTTAATGTCCCGTTACTTTTTCAATCTTACTCACGGGTGCTGTAGTCAAATTCCAATTGCAGGAAGGAATCGGCGCTCTCCGCTCATGGCGACGCGGCTTCACTCCGCTAGCTGGGTGACGACTCTCAGCACCGCGCTTACCCCGATGCCGCTCCGAAGCCTTTAAAAAGGCTCCTTCACAGTACCGGGGGGCGCAAAAGGTGCCCACCGAATCTCCTTTGTTCACAGGCTCCGCGCCTGTGATTTTAGGGGTCCCCCGCTTGCCGTAGCGGGTAAGACCCGAACTAACGGAGCAGTCCTGCCTCGGAGCTCGAGGCTCGGACCGCCATTAAGCGCTGGCGCCGACCGGAAGTCATTTTTTTTTTTTTTTTTTTTTTTACTTCCAAAGAATACAGAGAATCCAAACCAACTCCCCTGATTTTTGTCTTCACATACTGGAGTTGTTCTAGATCAGAATTTGTTGTTCAGAATTTTTTGATGTACATAAGATTTTTCTGAGGTTTTTTTTTAAAAGAAAGAATCATAATCTCTAAAGAATCTGGAACCTTCAAAGTTGACAAATTTACTTTAGTATTCTACCTGATTACTACATAGAACTTGATGAGCAATTAAAATAAACTGAAAGAGTTTGATTAATGGTGGATTGTATTTAGTTAGCCAACAGATGCACAGCATAACAGAATCAGAATGCAGTTTCTGGTCTCCATTTGATTCCTAGACTGAAACTAGATGTCCTACAGCTACCACCAAAAGCAGCAGTCCTACAACCCCTCTGCCTTCTTACTCCCTCAGCACAGCTAATAACCTAAAATGTAGGATTCAACATCACTACACTTAGCATTTCTTTACCATCATTTCCTCTGCTGGGTCTTGGGATTTTTATTTTTGTGACAGCCAGGGACCTCTCATAACATCTCATCCCAGTTCTAACATAACAACACAGTTCTTGTTTGTTACTTCCTGGCATACCATCATGGGATGTGTGTGTATGTCTGTTTCATGTTAATTATGTTTGCCATAGCATGTAATCCAAATGATAAATCCCCAAATTCTCTCTAATCTTTAGTGACTTTTTTGTGAACCTCTCACCAAATCTGTTTTACTAAGCCCTTCTTTTGTTACAGCCAAATATACATTTTTGGCCACTGCTAGATGCTCCCATCCATCTTTGGCTTTTGATTTGTATGCTGCTGCTGGGATGGGCAGACAGGGGATTTCGTGGGTAGAGAGGAAGAGGGACAGATAAACTGGGATGACTTCCATGGCAATTAACATTTTGATGTGACAGAGACATTTAGGGAAGTTTCATCTGCATAGCAAAGGGTGTCACAGGAGGCCAGTGGGTCCAAAACAGATTGCAGCTCCTTTCAGCAACCTGATCATGTTCTCTTCCATCCCTTTAGAATTAGTAATGTCTAAGGTTGGTGCAGGGATTTTGCATAGAGGTCTCACCTTGATTGTGGAGTCCTGCCTCTCTACCTAGCCCTGCTAAACTTAATAAGTAGTTTGCAGCTAGAGTGTTAAAGCCCACAAGGTGTTAAAAACTTGGAAGATCTGGGCAAATAATCATTTCTCTGTTTTTCCTTTCATCTCGGCTCATGGAACTTCTTTACCTGGCTTGATTTGTGCATATTTTAGACATCTTCAGTGAGAATATGTCAAAATGGTGCTTCATTCAGACAAGAGGTTGAGGTTATCCTCAGTCTACAGAATGAAATACAAAAGTTGATAAAACAAGGGACAAGATTATTTGCAAAGGCTAGACTTGGAGCCTTTGCCTGTCGATCCTTATGGCACACCTCCAGTAGAGCATTCTCTGCTTATCCAATTTAGTAACCTACAAACAGGATGTCTTAAAAACAACAACACATGTTCTTGAACATTAGGGTTGCAAAGAAGTGCCTGAAAACACTGTGCCAATATCTACTAAAGAAAATAGAAGATAAAATGGGAAAGGTAGTGATCAAAGGGATGGCCTTCTTTGCTCAGCTCGCTTGCAAATTGTTCATTGCTCCTCTCCCCCCCCCCCCACTTTCACACACCAGCTTTCTATGAGACCCAACCCCTTTTTCCCATGCTCTGGCAAAGCCAGACCATGGATCCTGAGCCACAGGAGATGTGCAAGTTTTGAAATAAGGCACAGTTTCCAAAATGTTTTGTGTTCCAGAATGTCATAATTTTGAAACCAGTGTTACATTGCCAAGTGCCTTCTACTCAGAGAGCCTTCTTCTCTGTGACATTCTCCCAATGCCTTTTTGCCTCTGTCCAGAATACATAGCAGGAAATGTTCTGCCTTAGGAGCTCTGTTCGTTCAGGACCTAATGAGGATGTTTTCTTACTTTGCCACAGGAGAAGGGAAGAATGGAAGGCCACCTCTTGAGCATGCTGGAGCAATCCGAACACAAGGCTTCAGGTAGGAGAGGCAACACACTTCATTGCATGGGTGGGAGACCTTGTTCAGCTGGAGGGCTACATGCCTTCATGGGTCACATGCTAGTGGTGGGCAGGACTAGAGGCAAAAATGGGTAGAGCATTAGATTCTTTGTACAGTAGACTACATCACCAGAGGTTTCTAACCTGCCACCCATGCACTTCTCTTCATCTATCATTCAAGCAAAGAAGAGCAGCCATTGCAGTTCATTCCTGGGCACATTCCAGCCAGGCAAAAGCACTTAAGGAGGGCATGGAGCAGGGCTGGCGAGAGATATGGGCCAAATAGATATGTCTCGAGGTCTGCATTTGGCCCCCAGGCCTGAGATTCACCAGATCTTTGCCTTATTGCTGATATATTGATTCTACCGTTGCTCTCTAACATAGCATAAGCACATGATTGCCTTCTATCTATAGAGCATAGCTCAGCCTTGGTTGCTGCTATTCTCCCCCACATGCATGTTTTTTCTGAAGAAAGACCCAGGCCTTTGCGCACCACAATTTTGTTGCTCTTAGCAGAGCTGTTTGGCCATAATGAGGGCAAAGGTTATTACTGGGTGTCTTGATTCTTGAAGGAACATTCCCAGAAGCTTTGTGAGAGGCCTCTTTTGAAACAAGGCAGCAGAAACGCATCTGCCTCCTTTCCCCTGCATAGTAATTATTCAGCTATATTTTAAAAAATCTTTTCATTACCAGTTTTTCTGCTAACATTTGGTTTTAGTTTGTCTCTGTAAAAGGCGTAGGTTCAGGTGATAGAAGTCTAAAACAAAATCATTTTTAAAGCTCCATCTGTTGCCATGGGGCTCCTTCCAAGATTGCAACACCAGAAAAGGTATAGTTCCCCCTCCTCTGCCAAATCCAGTTTGGCTGAGCAGTGTTTTCCAAGGGATGCAGCTTCTCATTGGAATGAATGTTGTCTTGAAAGAGTGGCCAGCCATGATCACAGAGCTATAGGTTTTGAGGGGTTTTCTACGCCTTCCAGTCCACCCCCCTGCTCAGTGCACATGATACAGAACTGGAGCATCATCAATAGGTGGACATTTTAGATCTCTGCTTGAAGACCTCTAGCAAGGGGAAGAGCCCACCATCCCTCTAAGTAATCTGAGGCTTCCCCAAACATTCAAATGAGTTCTACCCTCCTTAATCTTAAACCTATTAGATCTTGTCTTGCCCAATGGGGAAACAGCGAACAAGGCTTTGCCCTCTTCTGTGTGACAACCCTTTGGGTATTTGAAGGGTGCTATTGCGTCTCTCCTCAACCTTCTCCAGGCTAAATATACCCGTTTCCTTTTAAGCTCATGTCTGTATATTTGCCCCTTTTTAATTTGACCAGTTGTCTTTGAGGAGGGGTAGAAAGGCCTCCAGGGAACACACAATGATTGTTTAAGCAAGAACACACACACACTCACACCAGTCACCTTGTAACATTATGAGCCCTTAAGGCACCCTTCCTCAAAATTGTGCCCACTACCATTCCCATCATCCCTGACTATTGTCTGTGCTGGCTGGGGCCAAGGGTCAAGGACGATGGGAATACTAGTCCAAAACATGTGGAGGATACCAGATTGAGGAAGGCTACTTCATGATAAAAGACAACCCCCCCCCCAACAAAACTGAAGTTCTTCTCCCCTCCTTCACAGAAAAATGACTACTTCTTTCACAGTGGGGTTCTAAACAGGAGTACAGGGGTCAGGACAGCATTCGTTTCTTCAGCATTTCCTCAAAGGCCTTGTTTCCACACCACTGACCATCTTTATTGATCTCCTCTGAACCTGTTCTCACTTGTCTCCAAAATCCTTCTCAAAGAGTGATGCTCAGACTGGACAACTAATACTCCAGATGAGGTTTTATGTATTTCTGTATTTAAGCTTCATACTTGCCATAATGGCTTCTAAGCAGTCACTAGTGCAAAATAAAATGGAACTTGCACTTCCTATGACTTGGAATTTTGTACCACTGCTGGTGGGATTAAGATCCTGTGATGCACTCTCATTTCAGATGCAGAGGAGGCTGCCACACTATCTGGAGAAGACGACTCAAGGTGAGCCAGTGCCACAGGGTCTTTCACCTGCCGTAGCAAAAGTATGACCACCTTAGTGCAGGTTTTGAGCACCGTGCTATCAGCAAAGCGAAAGGAAAGGCTTTAGTAAGGTGGAAAGTTGACTGTATGTAACATTAGTTTCTGCCGTTGATGGACAAGGAACTCAGCCACTTCTGAATAAGAAGGAAATACCTTTGAGTGCAGGCGGGAAGGAAATAACTCTGAGTTCAACACTAGGAGGTGTTGACTACATTAGACAGCAGAGTTCTCATTTTATATCTTCTTCATTGGTTGCCTGTATGTATAGGGGCACAGGTTATGGTGCTACTGATTGCCTTAAAAGCCCTAAACGGTACTAGAATATTTGAAGAATCACCTTCTCTTACATGACCTGGCCTGCCTTGCTGCATTAATAATGGGAAGCTTGTTCTGCACCCTGTTGTCATTGCAGGTCTAATTGACAGAGACAGGGCCTTCTCTGCATTGGTGCCCAGAGTCTGAGGCTTCCTCCTCCAGGGTGTCCCAGTGGGCTTTCATTATTGGTGATTAGACAAGTTGCTGAGACTTTTTTGTTCAACTGTGCCTTTAGTACAATTCCTCTTCCTCCCCATTGTTTTATATGTTTGCTCTATTTTGTGCAATATTCTTTCTTTTCTCTTTTTATCTTTATTACTGCATGTGTTTTGTAGGACATTTTAACTTAGGTTGTGAGCCACCTTGAAGGGGACCAAAAGGCAGGGTAAAATGCATTAAATAAATAAAGAGGAGGCAGTTGGAAGAGTTGCATTTTGTAAGACTATGGCTTACAGACTCATGTTGTAAGACTAGCTGTCTGGTTTTACATTTTGTTTTCTTTTGTATTTCCCTCCTATCAGGTGCAGCTTGGCAGAGGCGGGCAAGAAAGCAGAGTGCAGCCACAACGTCCAGAGCACCTATCCCCAAGCAGGTTGTAGTGACTCTCCAATTAAATCTTTCACCTCCATTTCTGAAGCCAAAGACTGCCTAGTGGACTTCAAAAAACAGCTCGCCATTGGCTCTGGCAGTCAGAAACAAGCCAAAGCCAGCCTCAGGAGCAGGAAGAAATACTGAGCATTGCACAAGAGAAAAGGGGCCTGGAAACGGAATAGGAAGCAAGCTCTTCCATTCCACTGACTTTGTCTGGCAGGAAGAGTGCAACTTCTCTACCAGCTTCAGACATCCCTCTTCTGTACATATTGTATGAACCATGCAGGATTTGTCATGTATTGAATTGGTTGTGTACTTTATAGATGCCTCTTCAACCTTGCTTTTCAATTATAAAAGAAAATGAAATATATTTATTATGTTTTTATAATCTGCAATCCTCTGCTGTTTGGGAATCCTTTTTATTACTGTTTTATTTTATTACTTCAAACCTATGTGTCCATAAAAAAGCCCACTGGTCAGTATGAGGCATCTTATTGCATATGTCAAAAACTTGGTGAGTGGTTTAGCCAAAGCTGAGCATTTTTAAGACCTGTTATATGAGTGAGAGAGACATAAAGGTGTGCTTCTGCCATTAAAAACAATGGTTCTTTAGAGGTGTGTATAGCTTTGGTTATAGCCTGCCCTGTTTTGCACTAACTTCACACTGCTGACGGAATATGAGTGTGATGGACAAGATTAGCCAGTCTTCGGCTTACGTTATACACGGGCAGGCATCATGACTTGAGGACAGATCAATAAATACAAAAGAGGAGAGAAAAAGAGGACAAAAATTGGGTTTTCGTCCTAATATATTAGATTAAATTAAATCAGAAATGGCCAACTTCCTAAATCTGGCAGGCTGGATTATCCCTGGCCAAGGTGCTTTGGGGTAGATTTCCAATCTGGCACAGGAAAGGAAAAATCAAGGCAGGTATCAAATGGGGTCTCTAGTCTGCCAATTGCTACCCTGAGTTACACGGACACATAGCAGGTCTGTGAGGCTGTGGTATCAATGGTGTGGCTCCCCTGCTTGTCCTATGATCAATCCCCTCTCGGCTGCTGTTTTAATTTTAATTGAAGGCCACATTTAGCCTGAGCTCTGTTGTGCTGGGTACTGTACCGTAATATAATTCATTCAGTCCCTGCCTGAAAGAGCTTCGAATCTAAAAATTAGGCCCAAGGGGTATCTAACATGGCCTGTGGCACAGCAAAAGCGAGCAGCCCACACCTTGATGTTCTGTTATTACCTAATTGTTCCATGTTTCTACAAAATACTGTACATTCTTGGGACTTTATTTTGTTTTGATGCAGAGCCTGCGCTATTGCAAGAGCTCAAGGGCAGGTTACAGGTAACAGCAATTACACATAAAACAAAGAAATCCCTGTCTCTAAATTGCTTACAGAGGCCAGGGAGAACTAAAGGAAGGATGACATGCTATCTTAATGGGACATTGTTTTATCTACTGTGAAAAGGCTGGTGTCAACTCCTGCTAAAGACAGAAGGATTTTAGTGGCCTAGAGGTGTCCTGCAAAGGCGTATGTGCATTCTGCGTGTGAGGAAGAGAAAGGAAGGGGTAGAAGGGGTTTCCTTTTCAGGAAAAAAAACCATGATACAGGATAGATTTTCCTTTATCTGGGCTTCAGGCATCTTGAGTTCCAACCCTAGCTGGCTGGAAGAATGGGAGGGAGGGGGCTTTATTTAGAGCTTGCTGGCTTTGTCCATTCCATGGCCAAAACAGTGGTAGTGTTGCCCTTCACCTTCACCCAGTACCATAGGGAGCCTTGTTGCTCCCCGAGTCCCGTGGACTCCTCAAAGTTTTGTTTGAACCCATTTCATATATTCAGTGAGAAAGCTTTGCTTGAACTGGGCACTTCTGGCTCTCTATGGAAAAGTGAGGAGGTTGCATGTCCAAAGCAGTTCTTTCCTCTGTAAAAAAGAGATGTTTTGTTTTTGTGAGGAACCACCTCTCTTTACGGAGGAAAAAATGCATTGTGGGGCAGAAAGGCTCAATAAACCCTTCTTGACATTATTGTTTCCTACAATCGATTAGATGTGTAGGATTCAGATATGACTCGCCACCTGTTGTCTGAGGTGGGGCGGTATAGGAAAAGCTTCACCTCTTGATTCTGTGCAGTGCATAAATGGGCCCTGAGCCAGCGGCTGTAATCCAAGCAGCCTCAGCTAGGGAGTGATGCCCATTAAATTCTGCGGAACTTAACTGCTTAGAATCACTCTGCTTGCTTGACGCTGATGGCAAGGCAAGGTAAAAAATGAATAAAAAAGCAATAGGCTGTATTTGGTGCTGCCATGTCTTCAGCTGCCATGTCCTCCACTGCCTTGGCACGCACTCCTTCCCTTGTTACCTCACCAAATTTCAGTGCATCTGAGATCTTTCTCCAATTTCACTGCATAAAAGATGTCTGCATAAAAGAAACCCTCCTGGTTTCTTCCTCGTTAACTGTCAATCCACTGCAGGCCTGCCGCTGGAAGCAAAACCCCTTGTTTATCTTTTCAATTGGTGATAAGGAAAAAGCAGAATGACTTTCCCAAGCTCAGCTGTCACCAATGCTCAGGGTCGGCTCAAGGAGACACCAACGAAAGCAGCCACGGCAGGCTGGGGATCCCACCAGCAGCCGCTCCCACGAGCCTCCTTCCAGGCAAAGCTGACACAGTCCCAGGGCGTGCGGCGGACGGTGTCACCTTGGGACAGAGCCACTCGTCTCTCTGCACAGTGTCTAGCGGACGTCTCACGGAAATTGTCAGCCTGTACCGCCGCTCGATTGGAGCACTTTCACTCAGGGTACTTGATAGCAGTGAGCAAACAAAGGAAAGCTTGGCTCGGTAGCCTGGGCAGCAATAATCTCTGCTTTGCAAGCCTGGCTGCACCTTTTTCTGCTGCCGTGTCTGTCTCCTTTTGTGTGGCAGACTGGCTTCAAAGAAGCTAAGAGGGAGAGGATGTTCTGAGCATCCTGATCCCAGGTGTCGCAGAACTAGGGTGACCACACTCTGGCATGGTACTGGGCACATTATACAAAACCAGCATTGGGCGAAGTTCTCCGGTGCCAACACTGGGATCTCCACACCGGAGCTACTAAGGTGCACCCAGCCATCAGTTCTATTTTATTTTCCAAGCCAATAGAGAAATCACCAAGTAGTAGTAGTATAGGGCTTATGTGGTGGTTTACGCATCACTTTTATTTCTTAGCTGGGTACTTTTCTGGACTCATCAGACACAAATTCCTTAAGGAATATTTTAGAGTATGATAGTGTTAGGCGAAATCAGGGAATATGTGGCAATAGCGGTAGAGAAACTGGGATCTGAGAGCAGATCACCGACACGTAGTATGTCATTTAAGCAATCAAATGAAGAAAATGCAGACCACCTAAAGGATCACCTCCCATGTATACTTAGACCTCAAGATTATTCCCAGAGACCATTCCCCAAATCACTCCCAGGTCCGTCCTCCCAGTGCAATTGGGGAAGTGCAGTTTTGGTGGTAACAATATGGCTGTGGAAAGCCCAGACATTCCACGTTCCAGATACTGCTTTGCTTTTGTGAAGGTGTAAAACACTGGAGTGAGCAATTTAACATTGCCTTAAGGTTCTTGTGAACCACCCTGGGATCTTTGGATGCAGGGCAGTATATAAATAGTTATAGTAGTAGTAATAAAATAACGGTAATAGTAACAATGGTTTCATTTGTTAAACTTTAAATGTTAACTTCCTGAATGAAACTGGTGTTTTGAAATCCCCAAAGTTCAAATTAACATTCTCAGTTGTTTGGTCACTTTTCTCAACACTTGCTGTCAATCCCATGTTGGACTGCCAACCCTGTCCAGCCTGGTGTCATGAACTGGCAGGACAATGGGCTGGAGGAAGAGGAAGAGGAAGAAGAGGATGCTGACAAAGGGTGTCTAGCTACACCAGAGCAAGCTGTCTCCCTGAACATGGAGGGCTCTGAAGCACAGGGAGCAGGGGAGGGGGGGGCTGAGGCAGGCAAGGGCCCACAACCCAGCTCCCTAGCTGGCCAGGTGCAGCTCGCTAGCTCAGGGAGGAGAAGTGATTCCTCAGCTGGAGTAGGCTCAGGACAGGTGAGGGTCACATGCCTCATCAAGCCAGATCCTCCAATAAGCATGCAAAGGACAAAGGGGAAGCAGAGCTGAGGGGCTGTGTCTGCTCAACTGCCCATGTTGAGGGACCTTGACTTGGAGGCTCCTGGACCTCCATGGTTCAGGTTTGACTCTGGACTGTATCCTGACTGCTGGTCTTTGGACTTGGCTGCTTGGATTGACCCTGAATCGTTTCCTGACCTTTGGACTTCACTTGTATGGATCGACCCTCAGACTTTGAACTTTGGACTTGGCACACTGACTTGCTGCCAGGTAAGCCAGGGGTTCAAGACAACTGGAAGTAGTGGGGGGGGGCACTCTGCTGCAGGTGGGAGGAGGACAGGGCTAGATCCAATGGTGGCCAGGGCTGTGGGGTGTGAGATATAAAAACACCAGTCCTAAGACTCTGGGTCCCGAGACCCTTGAAATAAAGTCTGAGCAAAATTGGTGAAGCAGCAAAGAGTTTTCTTGATTACATGTTTCTTGCAAGAAGGGGGTGTTCCAAAAGCACGCACACCCAAGTTCAGAAAAACACAAGCATATACAGTCAAACCTTAGTTGTTGAACATAATCAGTTCTGGAAGATGGTTTGACTTCCGAACCGTTCAACAACCAAGGCGCGGCTTCTGATTGGTTGCAAGAGCTTCTTGCACTCAAGCAGAAACCACACCAGACATTCAGGTTCCCAAAACCGTTCGAAAACCGGAGCATTTACTTCTGGGTTTTGGCGTTCGGGAGCCAAAACGTTCAAAAACGGAGCCGTTTGAGAACCGAGGTTTGACTGTATTCCCTTCAACTGAGTGCAAATTCCCTCCCCACTTCCCCATTGGTTGGGGTGTGTATGCCTAATTAAAATACTAAATTCTCCGCCTCTGTTGACATCTCCCATTCCTCTGAATTCAGAGACCATCACCCTTAATGACATTCGACTTTAAAAGGAAGCATGTTCCTATGGTCTTGCACATTTACTCAAGCGATGAAGCCATGTCCTGACCACCCCTTAGGCATACACAAGTTTCACCCCTGCTGAAGCGTGCTGAAGCGTCTAGATAAACCACATTCTAGCAGCAAGCTGCCCTGTTTTGGGGCATTGTAGCCACAAGCCAGAAAAGATAAGTCCCAAAGCGAGTCTGTGGTTCCTTAGCTGTGCAACCTTCTGCTCAGGTGGTGCAACTTTCTGAGGCCTTCGGCCTTTTATGAAAAAGCGACATTCTCCATTTCTTACAGGGGCAAGGGCCCAAAGTGTCTGGAACCAGAGCCAAAAGTAAGCAGGACTCCCCTCTTTTTCTGCCACCCCCTTCCCCCCCCCCAGCTTCCACCCCCAACTCCTTACCCACCTGCATGACATCAGACCAAAGACTATGCCGGCCTCAGGTCTGCCCACCCTTGGCTGCTGAACCTGCAAAGAGCTGACAGGGTAGGAGAAAGTGTGTTTCCTGGGGCTGACGGGACAGGGAGGGAGATGGCAGAGCCTCAACCTTTCACTCACCAGCTCTGTTCGAAACAGAGGCTGAAAGCAAGTGCGTTTTCCAGAAAAGCTGCTGTCAGGTCCTGTGCTCGCCCTTGTTGGTCACGGAGAGGCTGCTGCCCAAAGACAGCTTGTGGCGGTCTCTGCTGTTGAACCTCTGCCCAGCTGTCACGGAGGCCTCAAATATGTTTTATTATTCATTAAACTATCTCCCTTTCCCCATTCTCCAGCACACAGCACATTTGCACAGACAGGCTGTCCTCCCCCACCCCTCAGCCCGCTGGCAGGGTTGTCCTTCGCAGAAAGGGAGCTCGCAATAAGCGAAGGCATCCGTATGAGGGAGCAGCGATGAGGCTGACCTCTCCTCAGCCTGCTCATGTGCGAAAAATCCCCTTTCTCAGCAAAGGATGTACCTAGGTCCTCCCCTGATCTGAATAGGGAGGGGAACCTGGTCAAAATAGGAATCTGGGAGCTGCCTGATTCCCATCTGTTGCTGCACAGGAAGCCATAGGCATTTCCTACTAGGCGCTCTCTCCCCATCGGCAGGAATAACTGCTTAGCATAGCCATCTTCCCTTGCCTGGGTGCTCTCTGCAGTAGCAGGGTGGTAATGAGAGAAACCGATCTCGCGAACTGGTCGCTGCTGATCCCCAGAAGACGAAAGCAGAGAAGTACATGCTAATCTGAAATGCATTGACTTCAGTCTCAGCCGAGAGGCTCTTATCAAATGTTTCTGCTGACAGGAACAGCGCCCAGTAGGAAATGGCTGCAGATTTCTTGGGCAGCAACAGATGAGCATCAGGCAGTTATTAGTTATCTCCCTTTCTTTGCCTTACTTGCTACAGGTCAACCGGGGACCAAGCTGCATCCTCCCACAGCCTCTCCTTCCAAGAGGGAGAGAAAAATATCTGTTCCCATGGAGGCTGCACATGCACCATCCATTTCAACTGCACTCCCCACACAAAAAAATCTGGGAATTGTAGTTTATCCCTTGCAGAGCTACAATTCCCAGCATGGTTAACAAGTTACACTTCCCAGAATTCCTCTTTTTAAAGGGGGGGTTTGCATTAAACTGTGTACTCTTCATAGAGTTACTGGGATAGTTCAGTCGGTAGAGCATGACTCTTAATCCCAGGGTCATGTGTTCGAGTCTTGCGTTGGGCAAAATAATTCTGCATTGCAGGGGGTTGAAATGGATAACTCTTGTGGTCCCTTCCAACTCTGATTCCCAGTCCCCGCTGTCGCCACAACATTCCTCCCCTGTTGCCCATTAGAATCCATTAAGTCTGTTGAGGGAAACCCTCTTAATATTACTATCTTAGCGTTATGGCACAAGGAGAAAGGGCCGTGGCTCAGTGGAAGAGCAGATGTTTGCATGCAGAAGGCCCCAAGTTCAGTCCCTGGCATCCATTTCGGTTCTCTCCATTTCTCCTCCCCCCCCCCCCCCAGTCTTTCGGTTTGCAAGTCGTTTTTGGAAAGGGTGGCTTGGATAGATGTGCCTTTAAAATGCAAAGTGAATCAAGTTTCTCTGCTGCCTGAAACCCTAGGCGGCAGCTGGCAGGCAATGTGGACAATGGTGAGCTACAGGGGACATTGGTCCAACTCAATATTAGACGATTTCCTATGTTCCACTGCGTCCAGAAAGAAGCGAACCTTTTGGAGATTCACTGACGTACAAACCTGAGCGTCTTGTAAGGACAGTCATTATAAGGTACTTTGTCATCTCTGTGTTGTACTCTCAAAGCCCACTTCTTTAGCAAAGCCCTTCTCTGAACATCTTCATTTTTCCTACTCCAACTTATGCCTACTGCTCCATGTGTGTGCACCTGTGAGTGCACTGCTATATAGATCCACTTCCCCTTCTCCCTCCTGCCTCTTTGCCCCGTTTTCGCTTGTAAGCGCTTTTCAACAGGGGAGCCCCTCTTACTTTGTTCCGTAAAGCACATTGATGGCGCTGTATAAAAGATAAATAGTAGTTGTTTTACTAGAGTGTGATTTCCAGGGGGATGAATGTGGAGTGGCTGAGCTGTGCTCTGTTTTGCAAAGGCACACATGCCTCCCATCTACCACAGTACATGCAGCAGAGAGAGATGTCGTCTGGGGCTGAGTGCAAGTGCATTTAATTATCTGCAGAGTGAGAAGAAGGTAGTGTTGTCTCAGGTGTTGTTCAGTAAAATTCTGCTAAATTCTTTACAAGTAGCCTTTAGGGGAAAATGCACAGGACAGGGGGAAAGAGAAGCACCAGGAAAAACAAAACCTGGGATGTCCAATGATTCCAAAAGCAACCATATAGATGTGGTACCATATAGATTCATAGAATTGTAGAGTTGGAAGGGACCACAAGGATAATCTAGTTAACCCCCTGCAATGCAGGTCTCTTGTCCAATGTGGAAATCAAATTCACAACCCTGAGATTAAGAAGCTCATGCTCTACCAAGTGAGCCTAAAGACTTACACTTTTGTTTAATGGCACAAGCTTTTGTGGACTGCAGGCTACTTCATCAGATGTGGAAAATGTTTGGATAGCTTTGCAAATCTGTGTAAGGAAAAACAACAGTCTTGTGGAACCTTAAGACGCCGGCACCCTTTCTCTTGCTTAATCGTGATCTTATCGGGGCAGTCCTATGCGATCCCATCTTCAATAATATTTGTGGCTGCAAAAGTTTTGGGGTGGTCATACTGCTTCATTTCGAATCAGTGCATATCCTATACCTGCTGAAATCCAGTCACTTTTCATACCACAATATTAGGAGGGGGGTGTTGTCCAGCTTTTGTTGCGCCATAGCCCCTCTGGACAGCAATAATGTGGTAGCATTGGGGAAGCATCACAGAGCAACTAATAAAGCAAAATGAACCTACCGTTGATGTGCTACTGTTGTGGCAAAAAACATGTTGCAGGATATACCCACAATAAAACATCAGTCTGGAAGGGCCCTGCTGTTTCTTACTGCATAAAGATTGCATGATCCCAGTTATTTGATTAAGTGTGGGGTTTGAAAACTGTGGCTTCCCATCTCGTTTGTGGGTAGAGATGCCTCTTGTCCTAACCCTTACGACAAGCGTGGATCTCTTGCTCTCTAGGAAGGGAAGCCAACGACAGTGGTTTTCCTCTCCCTTGGACAGCTGCTTGTTGGCAGGTGGCCCGAAAGAGGGTGGAGCGCAGGGAAGCCTTACATTATAACTTGACTGTGAGCTGCTTTCATTTTTAGTATCCCATCTGTGTGGGCTCCCCAACAGCCTTCTCTCCAGCAACCAGTGAAGTCAGGAGAACAGGACACACCTGCCCAGCTCAGCCAGGAGCATCCGCACCTTAGTGCCCACCTGGTCCCTGGTAAGTGGCATTTCCCTGGTTGTATCAGCTTCTGTGCTGTCAGATAAGCCTCTCTGCCAGATTGCAACTATGCCAGGGAGTATGGAACTGTGGCCAAGACACTGCTTATACTGCTAACACTCAGCCCAACCCACAGCACCTGTTCAGGGCAATGTGTGCGGCTGGTTGTGGCAACAGCATCTAGTGCAACTCAGGCAGCTGATGTCAAGAGAGAAAGCCTCCTTCTCTGCATCTCCCAGGGTCTGGTGGGTGGATGAGGCATGGAACAACGGTAGTCCAGTGGTAGAGCTGCTTCTTCGTATGCAGAAGATCCTGGGTTCAGTTCCCAGCATCTCAAGGTAGGGCCAGGAGATAAGCCTGCCTGAATCCCTGGAGTTCCCTGTCAGTTCTGAGCTACGTGGACCAGACTCGGTATGGGGCAGCTTCCTATGTTTCGGTGGGGGCAACAGAGCCCTTCCGTCATTGAACGATAAGCTGAAGCAGAGGAGGGAGGCAAGGCAGAGTTGGCCTATGAATCTTGTCTCCTGTCATGGGACATTTCTGACTTTTTCCAGTGATGCAGGGGGCGGAGGAGAGTGAGGAGGAAGGGAAGATTCCTTGGACTGAAAGCAATAAGCACATGCGTGATTTCTTTCTTTTAAAAAAATTATATTAAGTTTCAACATTTTAAACACATGCAGTCATAACATAGTTTTGTCTTTTATTTTTTACTTCCCATCCCCTTTTTGATGGAGTTTTTTAACCCCTTCTGCTCCATCTTCTATCAAATCACAACCACTAATTACTTCTGTTGCTCATAGCTCAAATCCATACTATAATATATTTTAAAATAGTTCAAAAAAGGCATTCCCTCTTCCATAAAACAAGAAAATGTGCTATTTCATGGAAGAGTACAGACAAGGAGTTGGGTCAGAGTGTTTTCAGAGAGCTGAAAACTGACCTTGTGTATCTCTGGGCATAAGTCCTCCAGACTTTCAGCCATCTGAAGTGCGTTTAGTCTTGCTGGCAAAAATTGTTAGAAGTGGAACAGGGATGTGATAAATGGGAAAACTCTTGTGCCCAAATCCTAGATTTGTAAAGCCCCCTGCTCCAAATGTTGAGATAATCCAAGTGCCTTGTCCAGTTGAATAATGGAACCACCACCATTAGGAACATAGGAAGCTGCCTTATACCAAGTCAGACCATTGGTCAATCTAGCTCAGTGTTGTCTACACTGACTGGCAGCAGCTCTCTGGGATTTCAGACAGGAATCTCCTACCTGGAGATGCCAAGGATGGAACCTGGGACCTTCTGCACTCGAAGCAGATGCTCTACCACAGAGCCACAGCCCTTCTGCTCATTGTGGATTAGGGGTTTGGCTGGACAATGCCCAGAGATGCTAGATGCCTTTAAGGTAACGGTAAAGGGACCCCTGACCATTAGGTCCAGTCGTGACCGACTCTGGGGTTGCGGCGCTCATCTTCCTTTACTGGCCGAGAGAACCGGCGTTTGTCCGCAGACAGCTTCCGGGTCATGTGGCCAGCATGACTAAGCCGCTTCTGGCGAACCAGAGCAGCGCACAGAAACGCCGTTTACCTTCCCGCCGGAGCGGTACCTATTTATCTACTTGCGCTTTGACATGCTTTCGAACTGCTAGGTTGGCAGGAGCAGGGACTGAACAACGGGAGCTCACCCCGTCACTGAGATTAGAACCTCTAACCTTCTGATTGGTAAGTCCTAGGCTCTGTGGTTTAACCCACAGTGCCACTCGTGTCCCCTTTAGGTAAAGGTAAAGGTACCCCTGCCTGTATGGGCCAGTCGTGTCCGACTCTGGGGTTGCGCGCCCATCTCACTTAAGAGGCCGGGGGCCAGCGCTGTCCGAAGACACTTCTGGGTCACATGGCCAGCGTGACAAAGCTGCTCTGGCAAGCCAGCACCAGCGCAGCACACGGAAACACCGTTTACCTTCCCACTAGTAAGCGGTCCCTATTTATCTACTTGCACCCGGGGGTGCTTTTGAACTGCTAGGTTGGCAGGCGCTGGGACCGAGCAACGGGAGCGCACCCTGCCGCGGGGATTCGAACCGCCGACCTGACGATCGGCAAGTCCTAGGCTCTGTGGTTTAACCCACAGCGCCACCCATGTCTCTAGATGCCTTTAGGTTTCTTTCTTTTCTTTTTTTTAATGAAACTAATAAGGCCAGGGAGAAGTGGTGGTAGATGGGGGAAGCTAAAACTCTCCTCCTTTCCCCACCCTGAAGCTGGGGGAGGGGGTCAGTATGGGGCTTCTATGGGCCCTCTTTTCATAATTTAGCTTGCTGTTCTGCACCTTAGAGAAGCATTGGATCAGCTGCCGGAATGCATTCCTGCGCACAGTGGCGTAGCGTGGGGGGTGCAGGGGGGGGGGCCGGCCGCACCGGGCTCAACATCTGTTAGGGTTAGGGGCGCAAATCCACGGGTTAGGGGGCGCAAATTACTTGCCTTGCCCCGGGTGCTGACAACCCACGCTACGCCACTGCCTGCGCAGTGGTTGCACAGCACTTGTAACATTTTTCTCTCCAGTCCCAAACACGGACACAGAGCAACACATTCAAGTGCTGGACTTCAGTTTATTTGACCTCATGGAAACCAGTACAAACCCAGAGACATCAGGGCACATTCCAGGGGATGTCCCATGTGGGCTATTGTGTTTGACGGATTCATTTTTCCTAGGGACTCCCTGCAGTCTTTTGATGTCCATTATACAACAAGCGAGTATCAATCACCACAGAGGGCTTGCTGTCAGCTATAAAAAAGCAGAGCAAAAGCAAGAGCCAGGGCTTGGTGAGACTCTGGGAAGCAGTAAATATGCTGGAGAGGGGAGGGTGAGCTCCACCCTACTCTACCTCCTTGGATATGCCAGCTCTCTGCTGGATGAGAGAAGGGTGCAGTCATGGGGCTCACAAGAGAATTAATCTTGAATAGTTGGCCTCATGTTCCTGCAGTTCTTTATAGAAATAACTTCATTTCCATTGGAATGTTCCTTCCTTGCACTGAAGCTATGGGCCACATTTCAAATGTTCTCCAGCAAACCACCAGCCGCAAGGAACTGCTATGAGCCAATTCACACATTAGATGATGGTTGTTGAGTATAGCTGTATCCGAAAGCGTTATTATTATTATTACTACAGCTGATTTATTAATTGCCTTCTAAACCACCACCTCCAGTCAATTTACACATATAGTAACCTATTTTTTCATAGTTGCACATTTAATTCTTTGGTATTCCCTTATCACATCTTCGGTATATACCTAACATGTAAAATACAATGGAACAGAGATTTGGATATGAGACGAGGTAGCACACATCAGATCCAGGTTTTATGGGACTTTGGGACAAATGCCTTGAGCATTCACCTTCTTGCCACTGTCACCAACGCCCATTTGCTTGCAGCAATGCCCAAGAAGAAAAGCAGGGTCAGCGATTTCTGGGAGTCAGTCCTGGGGGCCCCATGGGTTTTTTGTTGCTGGCAAGTGTCTCATGATGTTGACCCCAAAACAGACCCCAAGCAGCAAGCAAAGAACATGGCTGGTTTGGAGAGAAACAAGCCATGAACCTGGGGTGGGGAGGGCAGACAACACAAACCAAACTCTGGCTTATGTCACCCATGGTACAGTGGCGGCGGCAGCACCTTTGAAACTTTTAAGCAGCATTTGCCAGCCCGTTAAACCATAGGGTTTAATCCTCCCCAGTGGCCCAGGTTATCAGCTAACCTTCTGTTAAACAGAAGGTTGGTGGTTCATTGCAGAGGGTTGAACTAGATGGCCCTTGGGGTTCCTTCCAACACTATAATTCTATGTGACATGCGAACTGAGCCAGGATGTTGCCATATTCTGAAGAGGGCAAACTTCTTCTTTTTTACTGTTTCAAAAGAAGATTTTATTACATGGGTTATTGGAAGATGACAATGTTCATTTATTCTTTATAGAGAAAAATATTTGCATGCCACTATTCATAAAAAAGGAAAATTAAACTGTTTGGAAAAACCATGCATGTAACAGAGGGGTATATCAGTCCGGCTCTAATAGAATGGTACTCAATACAGAAGCCAGTCTAGAGAAAAAGAGCTCCTAACACAGCAGCTTTGTAGACAAAGTTGTAGGTACAGTTTTCCCGACTGTTGATCCAAAGGCTTTCTTCATGCCTTCATACATTTTGTGAGTGTTGCAGGTGTCAACAGTGAGCTGAATGTTCTGACACAGCTTTCGTTAGTAGTCATTGGCCATCTGCTGAACATCGCTCCTTGCCTTTCTCAGTGTAGCAAGAGTCTTTTTGTAAGGCGCATGCTTGTAGTTCGCAAGAGCCTTGTGCTTTGCAGCAATAAAAGGCTCTATGTCCTTTATGCCAGTCTCAAACCAGACGGGGATCTGTTACTCTCTTTTGCCAAAGGAGGACATAGCTGTGTTGCAGGTTGCCTCTTTGATGTAGTTTCCTGCTTGCTTTGTTGCTATCCCTGGGGCAGTTCAGTTGAGATTGTTTGACAGTGTTCAGACTCTGCCTGTCTTGGAAGAGCTGGATGTCCCTCCCTCTCTTGACGAGCTGGTGAACATCAACTCTCAGGCATGTGGTAAAGCCCCAGGACAGGACAGAATCCCTCACGACACAACTCTACGGCCTTCTCTTGCAGTGTTGGGAACAAGGGTCTGTGCCACAAGACATGCGTAACTCCAGCATTGCAACCCTCTACAAGAACAAAGGTGACTGCAATGACTGTAAGAATTTCCATGCAATCTCCCTACTGAATACTGTGGGGCAAGCCTTTGTAATCAACAGATTACAGTGACTCGCTGACAGGGTCTATCCTGCGTAACAGTGCAGCTTTAGAACTCAGGGGTCAACAGTTGACATGATTTTTCTCATTGCCTCAGCTGCAGGGGAAACGCTGAGCGCAGAGATACTGTACTGCCTTCATAGACCAGATGAAGGCCTTTTTGCTTGTCAAGTGAAAAGGCCTCTTTACCCTGCTCAGCTAGATAGGATGCCCACCTACCATAAGTTTCCTAAGATGATTATGTCCTTCCAAGAGAACATGCACAGCACCTCCCAGTATGACGCCTTATCTTCGGATGTCTTGCCCATAAAGAGTGGTGCAAAACAGTGCTGTGTTCTCGCCCCAACACTCCTAGGCACATTCTTCTTCCTGGTTCTCTCATATGCCTTCAGCTTGATTGAAGACAATGTGTACCGTACTTTCATTCAAGGAGCAACAGGGGTCTGTTCAACCTAGCACATCTCCATGCCAAGGCAGAAGTGTGTTGTTTGCAGAAGATGCAGCCTTAACAAAGCACACCAAGGAAGCTCTGCAGAGACAAATGTGATGCCAACAATCGATACCCAGATGAAGGTCTGCCAGGTTTGCGTGATGAGCATGCTGCTTTGTGGTAGTGAGATGTGTGCAGCTTGCACCCACAAGGAGCGATGCCTCGATGCCTTCCACATGTGCTGGGTGTCACGTTGCAGGACAGAGTCTCACGCAAAAGTTGTGCTGCCCCAAGCCCACATTCTCAGCATGTCTGCTCTCCTGTCTCAGTGACACCTGTGCCGGCTTGGTCATTTCCACTGAATGGAAGATGGCAGGATCCCCAAGGATGTGCTCTAAGGGGAGCTGACTTAGGCCTGTTGGCAGACTAACTCTTTGTTACAAAGATGCCTGCAAATGAGACTTGAAGGCTGGCAGCATCAACCCCGCTGTGTGGGAATCCCTTGCAAATGACCACAGTGCCTGGAGACAGACAGACAGGTCATGTATCCACAGCAATGACCAGAGGAGGAATGACCACTGGGAGGAACGCAGAGAGAAGAAATGGCATGGTGAATCTGCAGCAGCGCAACCGACGCCTTCATCTGTCCCAGCTGCAACAAACATGTCTCTCCCATATCAGTCTCTACAGCCACAGCAGGTGCTGTAACTCTCCAATGATTTGACTCCACCCCCAAAGGTGCACTCTTCCATTGTCTCCCAACAACAACACATAATTATTTGTTTTCTTGTTTAGCCCTAGTGCTAGACAGAAGTTACAAGCAAATTAGCACTTAATTAGCACTTAACCGCTGAAAGAGGCGGTCATTAAACCGCTTCTTAAAAAAACATCTTTAGACCCGGCCAATTTGGCCAACTATCGCCCAGTCTCAAATCTGCCATTCTTGGGCAAGGTGATTGAGCGGGTGGTTGCTGAACAACTCTAAGCACGCCTGGAGGAAACGGACCATTTGGATCCCTTCCAATCGGGATTCAGGCCTCACCATGGGACTGAAACTGCCTTAGTCGCGCTGGTTGATGATCTCCGGCGGGCTAGGGACAAAGGTGAGAGCTGTTTCCTAGTTCTGCTGGATCTCTCAGCGGCCTTTGACACCATCGACCATAACATCCTTCTGGACCGTCTAGAGGGGCTGGGAGCTGGGGGCACTGTTATACAGTGGTTTCGCTCCTTCCTCCTGGGCCGTGTTCAGAAAGTGGTGGTGGGGGATGAGTGTTCAGACCCTTGGGCCCTCACTTGTGGGGTACCTCAGGGTTCCGTCCTCTCCCCCATGCTTTTTAACATCTATATGAAGCCGCTGGGAGAGATCATCAGGGGGTTTGGACTGGGTGTTCATCAGTATGCAGATGACACCCAGCTCTACCTCTCCTTTAAATCAGAACCAGTGAAGGCGGTGAAGGACCTGTGTGAGTGCCTGGAGGCGGTTGGAGGTTGGATGGCGGCTAACAGATTGAGGTTGAATCCTGACAAGACAGAAGTACTGTTTTTGGGGGACAGGAGGCGGGCAGGTGTGGAGGATTCCCTGGTCCTGAATGGGGTAACTGTGCCCCTGAAGGACCAGGTGCGCAGCCTGGGAGTCATTTTGGACTCACAGCTGTCCATGGAGGCGCAGGTTAACTCTGTGTCCAGGGCAGCTGTCTACCAGCTCCACCTGGTACGCAGGCTAAGACCCTACCTCCCCGCGGACTGTCTCGCCAGAGTGGTGCATGCTCTGGTTATCTCACGCTTGGACTACTGCAACGCGCTCTACGTGGGGCTACCTTTGAAGGTGACCCGGAAACTGCAATTAATCCAGAATGCGGCAGCTAGACTGGTGACTGGGAGTGGCCGCCGGGACCACATAACACCGGTTCTGAGAGATCTGCACTGGCTCCCAGTACGTTTCCGAGCACGATTCAAAGTGTTGGTGCTGACCTTTAAAGGCCTAAACGGCCTTGGTCCTGTATACCTGAAGGAGCGTCTCCACCCCCATCGTTCAGCCCGGACACTGAGATCCAGCACCGAGGGCCTTCTGGCGGTTCCCTCATTGCGAGAAGTGAGGCTACAGGGAACCAGGCAGAGGGCCTTCTCGGTAGTGGCGCCCGCCCTGTGGAACGCCCTCCCATCAGATGTCAAAGAGATAAAGAATTACCTGACATTCAGAAGACATCTTAAGGCAGCCCTGTTCAGGGAAGTTTTTAATATGTAATGCTGTACTGTTTTTAACACTGATTGGGAGCCGCCCAGAGTGGCTGGGGAAACTCAGCCAGATGGGCGGGGTATAAATAATAAATAATAATAATAATAATAATAATAATAATAATTATTATTATTATTATTATTATTTATCATGTATGCTATGTTTTGTTGTACTTTGCTCTATGTAAGTAAGAAAAGCTTTGAATTTTCACTTTTGAGTCTGTGTTCTTAAATCATGAGGAATTTTTATCCTCAGGCTGGTAAGAGAGCCGTAGAGTGGCTAGAGGAAAAAGCATCCTTGGGCAAGTTTCACTCACAATGTGTGAGACAGACAGCTAACTTAGGAAGAGTAACAGCTTCTCTCTCACACACAAGGGCTCTATTCTCATCCCTGTGCTAAGCCCTCTCTGACTATAGTTCTGGGTCTTCCTTAGCACCAAACCTGCCCATGTGACCTCAGTGACTCTGAGCTGTATCATGTGACTGAGGTCAGCTCAGAGAATCCGTACCTTCCCTCCTCGCTATAGCAACATTCAGGGGAGCATCAGCCCCACTATCTCTGTGGTGCCAAAACTCCTCCTAAGGAGGTAGAAGGGCTTATTAATGCGGGTGCCTAATTAATGGCACATGCTGTCTCTGAACTAATTAAAACCTACATGTGCTAATTGGGAGAGAGAAAGATAAATGCAAATTGGTCGGAGAGAGTGCTGGATCTGGGATGCGCCCATCTGGCTTAGCCAGATCCTCTCATGCAAGAGCTGAAGGATTTGCTGGCATTTCACACAAGCGCATCAGGCTCAATTTTTCAAAAGGGAGGGGGGCAGGGAAAAGAGATTTTGGGTCTGCACAAAAAACTTACCTATGCTGTGTTTCCACAAGCCTGGCTTCATATTTAACCCGGGCCCTCAGTCAGTTTGTTTATGTTAGCAAGTCCGCAGGGTGCCCACTACTGCCACAGATTTCTGGCACGCAAGAATGGTATATGCAGGTGAGGCAGTCTCGTTAAATGTGACACTGGGAGCATGGAACGCCATATGGGCATAGTATTTTTTCACATTCAGCTACATGTTTGTTTTTATTTTTAAGCGCTTATAGAAGTTAATCTCATCAAGACAGGGAAACATACAACTATAAATGACAGAATATGAGCTGAAGAGTACTTTACAATTCACTTATTGTCTGTCTAACTTATTGCAACAAAAGAAATGTGTGGCTGCTGTTTTAGAGCCCTGCTTGTTCTGTTGCCAGTAAGCAATTAAATTATTCCAGTTTTGAGCAAAGTAATTCCTGAGCTGCCTCCCTTCCTTCACCCAAATATAATTTGTACATTTTGACGTGAGGGCATATCAGTGTAACTCGTTTTTCTAATTGTACCAGAGAGGTCATATTCTCCAGTGCTTTGCATTGCATATCCTACCTGCAACTTACTTTATAGTATAAAAATATGTTTACAGAAATGAACTGGTATCTTTGGTAAAAATTGGTGATCTAATGGTAGCCTTATGTCTTTATTTGTCTCATTCAAAAATTTCCTAGCCACCAAACATGTCCACCATTAATGGAAACAGTTTTCCTCTTTCTTTTTAAGATTTTCAACAAATTAATGCCTATTATCATAGAGAGGGTTGTGGGGTTGTTGTTGTTGTTTAGATAATATATTGTATGTTGTGCCAGAGCCAGATTTAAAACCATCTCCTCTCATGTTGGCACATAACAAGAAGTTATTTCCATATTTACAAGTATAACCCTATATACCAAACTGTATAGACTTTCCAAAACCCTTTTCCTAATTGCTTATATAGTTTACCCACTTTGCAGCAGTAGTCTAAAAGGACTTCTTACGTTTGGGAAATACAATTATTTTTATCATTATCTTCAGATGCTGCAGCACTTTCAAATGTAGTTAGATGTCTTACATGCTAGCCTCCTCATTTAATTTCTTAATACATTCCCTATGTTGTAAATATTGAAACCATGGAAGTGATTGATTATTTATGTGATGCTTGATATCATCCTATCTCTGTAACTGAATTTGGCTGAATGAATTATATTTCCTCTGCAGATTAAAAGAGGCCCAGATTTCCATTTCTGTTAAAATAAATATAGTATGGTAGGCTGTATGTGAGATCCTTCTAACCCTTGGATCCAGCATGTGTTAAAACATAAGCCGAGCTGTGCTGAGGTGATTCCTGTGCTGAGGTGATTGCCTGGGTGATGGGCCATTAAGGGAAACAAAGGAAAGGGGCTCTGTGTGAGATGGCAAATGGGTGCCCCACCCCAGCTTGTTGTTAGAAGGATGAAGTCAGAGTTTAGAGCTGAGTTGCAGTGATGTGAGCTAGAGAGTAAAGCAGCATGCTGGGGAAAGACAGAGACAGAGCAATGTTGGATGTTTGTTGGACTCCAAGGCTGTGGCTCCAGGAGAAACAAGACCCTTGTTTCTCCTGTAGCCACAGGGGTATTAATGCTGTGAACCCCTCCTTTGTAGGCTCAGGTTGTAAATAAACTGTATAGCATAAAGACTCCACAGTTTCCACTGTGCTTCATTCCCCAAAGGAAACATGAACCCTGGATAAGTGCCTGGAACCCCTGGAATCTCGCAGCTCTCGGAGATTGGGGTGGCGTGCAACAATATATAATGGTGGCTACGGGAAGCCTAGCTGAACTAATTATCTAATTGAATATGTCCTAGTTTCTTAACAAATTAGGAATTGTATGAGTCTGTTAACAGCATTTTATCATTATCTATTATTAGTCTGTTTCGCAACTTGCAAATTGACAGAGCAATGTGTTTGCTCCACTCTGCCTTCAGCTTTCCGTGGTTCATACAACCTTTCTGAATATCACGGTAAACCATGTGCATGATGGTGTAATTCAGGTCCAAGTACCCCCAAGCTTCCTTTCCTTTTATCAACCTTTTACCCGTATTTTTCGCTCTATAAGACGCACCAGACCACAAGACGCACCTAGTTTTTGGAGGAGGAAAACAAGAAAAAAAATATTCTGAATCTCAGAAGCCAGAACAGCAAGAGGGATCGCTGCGCAGTGAAAGCAGCAATCCCTCTTGCTGTTATGGCTTCTGGGATAGCTGTGCAGCCTGCATTTGCTCCATAAGACGCACACACAATTCCCCTTACTTTTTAGAAGGGAAAAAGTGAGTCTTATAGAGCAAAAAATACGGTATTTTATTTTATAAAAATTCAATCTCTTTTTTTGTTCATAGAAAATATTATAGTAACTGCTGTGAAGCTCTTAAATTGACTTTTCTAACCTAATTTGTTAAACATTTGCAGCAGGAGGTTTAGGGCGCAAACCTAAAATCACCCAAAGGGTGGCTGAGGGACCCTTCAGTGTGGCATGTGTACCACTCTGCCAGGATGGAGGGAAGCCTGCTTGGTTTAGGCAGCACTTAGGATGCTGGAAGTCCCTTAGAACACCCATGGAAAACCTTCTGGGTGTGAATGTCCCACCAACAGTGTTCCACCAGAGGTGAGGAGGGAAACAGGATGATGATGGTGATGATGATAAAAAATTTATACCCCGCCCATCTGGCTAGGTTTCCCCAGTTACTCTGAGTGGCTCCCAACAGAATATTAAAAACATGGTAAAACATCAAACATTAAAAACTTCCCTAAACAGGGTTGCCTTCAGATGTCTTCTAAAAGTCAGATAGTTGTTTATTTCCTTGACATCTGATGGGAGGGTGTTCCACAGGGCGGGTGCCACTACCGAGAAGGCTTCTTCCTGATTCACATCTTGCAGGGAGGGAACTGCCAGAATGCCCTAGGAGCTGGACCTCAGTGTCCAGACTGAACAATGGGGATGGAGACGCTCCTTCAGGTATACTGGGCCGAGGCCATTTAGGGTTTTAAAGGTCAGCACCAACACTTGGAATTGTGCGTGGAAATGTACTGGGAGCCAATATTGTGTGGCAGGGTGTGGGGGCTGAGGAGTCACAGGATCCTGGAGTGCCTGGAGGCGGTTGGAGGATGGATGGCAGCTAATGGATTGAAGTTGAATCCCGACAAGACAGAAGTACTGTTTTTGGGGGACAGGGGGCGGGCTGGTGTGGAGGACTCCCTGGTCCTGAATAGGGTAACTGTGCCCCTGAAGGACCAGGTGCGCAGCCTGGGAGTCATTTTGGACTCACAGCTGTCCATGGAGGCGCAGGTCAATTCTGTATCCAGGGCAGCTGTGTACCAACTCCACCTGGTACACAGGCTGAGACCCTACCTGCCCGCGGACTGTCTTGCCAGAGTGGTGCATGCTCTAGTTATCTCCCGCTTGGACTACTGCAATGCGCTCCACGTGGGGCTACCTTTGAAGGTGACTCGGAAACTACAACTAATCCAGAATGCGGCAGCTAGACTGGTGACTGGGGTCGGCCGCCGAGACCACATAACACTGGTCTTGAAAGATTTACATTGGCTCCCAGTATGTTTCCGAGCACAATTCAAAGTGCTGGTGTTGACCTTTAAAGCCCTAAACGGCCTCGGCCCAGTATACCTGAAGGAGCGTCTCCACCCCCATCGTTCTGCCCGGACGCTGAGGTCCAGCGCTGAGGGCCTTCTGGTGGTTCCCTCATTGCGAGAAGCAAAGCTACAGGGAACCAGGCAGAGGGCCTTCTCGGTAGTGGCGCCCGCCCTGTGGAATGCCCTCTCATCAGATGTCAAAGCGATAAACAACTACCTGACATTCAGAAGACATCTTAAGGCAGCCCTGTTCAGGGAAGTTTTTAATGTGTGATATTTTAGTGAATTTTTGGTTTCTATGGAAGCTGCCCAGAGTGGCTGGGGAAACCCAGCCAGATGGGCGGGGTACAAATAAATTGTTGTTGTTGTTGTTGTTGTTATCGTTATTATTACTATACTCCTTTGTCCTCACCTCCCAACACTAAAGAAGCCTTCAACTGTGACAGCCCTGGAGAAGGGGTCAAAAATGTTCAAAGAAGTTAGGAAACAACTTCCCCCTTATCTTACCCTGGAAAGGCTTAGGAAATGAGTTTCGCTGTCCCTCAGTAGGATTGTTCTGCTTGTGGTGGCAGCAGCAGAATTCTAACCATCAAAGCCATATATTAAAAGCTATATTTTCTTATTAATATTTTAATGTTATTTTATATAAACCGCTTACAGATTTGTTTTAAAGCGGTTTATACATCTAGCCAAATAAATACTAGTTGAAAATTAAAACCTTCGGCCAAAATCAAAAGCTACTGAAAGTCTCAAAAAAAGCCATCGAGACATTCTCAAAGGTCTTTTTTCACTACCTAAAGGCATTACTAATGAAACTGGATTGCATTCTTTTGCAAAATTAATGATAGAATCCTTCTTTAATTTTTCTTTTACTATTTTTTCAGGTAGTCCTCTGAAAATCAGATTCAGATAATGTTGTCCATTCTTTCATATTGATCACAATCTCTGTTTTTTCCTGCACACAAGTTGTGAACGTCAACATGTTTGATTAACAGTTTAATTAAATCTAAATCATGTTCGCATTGTATAATCTTCTGTAATTTTCTCCCCCCTCCCCCCATCCTTGCCTAAATGCATGGACATTTCATTCTTGAAAATCACTTACTGTTTTTACAAATAGATTTATTCAGGAGTACCGGTAATCTTTTTGCTATGTTTTCGTTGCTTTGTTTCCTGGAAGTTCTTGCTTTCATTCTAAAACACTAGACCTTCTTGCTCACTACTCATTGTGTGCAATATATTAGGTTAGCCCCAAATAACTAGACTTTCTCATCAAACACGTGCCTAAATCCAATCATACAGTCATTCCAATTGATACAAAAAGTATTAATTAGTATACTTGTTGTGCTCCTAAATTCACTGAAATTATCTATTATATAAATTATAACTTGAACTGCGTATGAAGTGCAATTTTTAGAAATTCTACCACAGATCATATGCTGAATTTCATTCAGGATGTCATCTAAAATTGCTGATTACTCAATGATTATTTTTTTCATAAAGTGAAGTCTGTGCACATAAATTAATTCAAATTGACTTGAATAATAAATCCCATGAAACTCAACACTCAAGTTAATTTCAGTAGTTCCATAAATTGTGAATGACTTAAAAGGCTTTGCAAATTATGCTACTGTATATAGTTAATAATAGTGTATAATTATATAACTAATATAGTTAATAATTAATTTGAAATCTACCATAAGCCATGTACTTATCCTCACAGTTCATAAACATAGATGTGTTTTACAAGTCATAGGATTATATCCAACTAAGTTAAATTCTGAGCATGACTAACTGGATATCGCCCACAAGAACTATTTTATTCACTCTGGGTTGTATCCAGAGTAGCACCAACACCGTTTTTCTGGCACAGCAGCACTTCTGTTTTCTCTCCTCTTTGTGCACACGACCAAGAATCTTCTCCAGAGGCTCCCCCAACCCTCCAGGATTTGATTTTGAGGGGGCACAGGGGGCTGCAGAGGAGACAAGGGGAAAGCTCCATTCTGATAGTGCCACATCCCTTGCGCTAGTTGGATGGGCATGTTGTGTACCACACACTGTGTAATTGTTCCTTTTCTGAACCAACCACTTTACTCATGTCACTGACTGCCTCAGAAATACGAAGAAAAGGTCTTACTTCTAATGTTGCATTCAATGATAGTTGACTGGCATTCTGTGGCCTTGCCTCTGTTCTCTTCAAATAGTTGTGTTGATCTAGCAAAGTGGCATTTGTGATGTACTTGTGAGGCATCTAATCATAAGCCTGCATTTTTATTGAGGCTTGATCAGGGCCTGTATTTTAAAATGAGCTTAAAGATCTTCAAATGTTTCATGCCAGGCAGAAGAGCAGCTGCCTAAGAACCTTGGCAAGATGTTTATTCTCCTGGATAAGGGGGCCCCCTGATTTATAGCAGAAAACAATTCTCAAAGTCAAAGGGAATTACAGGCTGACAGCCAAGGTTACACTGACCCTACATATTACAGAAGATAAAAAAGCAGAGAAAAACATAATTAAGAGTGGGTAAATAGTAAAATAAAACCATGTGCCTCCCATTAAACTTGAGCCATATTTTCCTAAGGTTCAAAGGTCAAGAGCAATGGAAAAGCATCTAGCTGGCAGAAAGGAAGAGAGTATTTTGGGAAGTCTTTTCTAAAGTTGTTTCTTTCTTAAACTGAGATCCTTTTAAGATTTCTTTTCCTTTTAAAAAGCTATCTATGTTATGTATTAAATATATTGGCTTAAATGTAATTATGCAAAGGAATTAGAAGCTAAGAAATGTTAAATCCTTATGCATATAGTTGGAAGAGATCACAGGGGCCATCAGCCACCAGCCTAGCCCCCCCTGCCAAGCAGGAAACATCATTAGAGCACTGGTTGTCAGGCCTTTGTTTAAAAGACCTTCAAGAGAAGGAGATCTTTCAATGATGATGTAAATTCAAGATCCTTGACATTTGTTTAAGATAAAAATTTAAGATTAACCATCTGTTTTGGAGGGCAATAGGGCGAGGTGAGCTGGTAATTACGGTTCCTTGTTGAGACACATGTAAGATATATTACTACTTATTTGTCATTTATAGATAGAAGAATATATAGCTTTTTGTTTCCCATAAAAGGACAAGAGGAAATGGGTGTATCTTTTGTGATTGGTTCTAGCAAACAGCCAATAGGAATTTCAACCAGGCTGATTGGACAGAGGCAGCCACAGGAGGAGCAAGGGGGCTGGATTAAGGAAATATAAGTGCTGGCCAGAATGGCAGGAGGGCAGGCCAGAGCTTGGTAACCATATACCACTGTGCCTCATATTTATTTGTCTGACAAATAAATTATTATTTTAATTTCTCTATTGCTGCGTTGAATATTTCATTCCAGCTAAGCGTTAACCACAAGCAGGGTGCTACACTTGCCCAGTGCAGCTGAGCCATTTTCCCAAAATACCTGTGTGGATAACGTCATTGCAGTTTAGTCATTAGGCGGGACTGGACTTGTTTTTTAAAATGTTTTTATTAAATATTTTCTTGGGTTGCAAAAGTACATACAGCGTCTCTACTTTCGGTTCATAGAGTCCTTTCTACGGATCAGTTATATTTGATGTGAGACACTAATGTTATAGGCAGTATAAGGTTGGGGAAGAAGAGAGGGGAGAGAAAGCAGGGGAGAGTAGTATACTTTTATCCCTTTACATATTTCAAGAAATATTTCAAGAAATAGACTTGAAAGAGAAGTTGCTGAATTACAACTTATTACTAAACTGAAAAATATGGAGATATCTAGTCTGAATAGAGATACTGGATTCTTATCTCATTACACATGCTAAAGCTATTTTTGGTCATCTGCATACCATCCCTTGCTTTTTCCTGTAGGACTAATTGCAGTCGTTAACAGTCGTCAACAGGTTTACCATACCCATTGAGTCAATCACCCATCTACTACTACCCTTCTGAGAAATACCCCACCCCACCCTCCCACTATATATAAGGGTCTGGTGACTTCTGTTTCAGTGTATCTGAAGAAGTGTGCATGCACACGAAAGCTTATACTCAGAACAAACTTAGTTGGTCTCTAAGGTGCTACTGGACAGTTTTACATTATTTTACATAGTATATGTGTGGGGTTTTCATGTCAGCATCACGTGGGTAGATTTTTTTTCTATTCATTTATTAGTTTTCATTGGACTTACCGTATTTTTTGCTCTATAAGACTCACTTTTTCCCTCCTAAAAAGTAAGGGGAAATGTGTGTGCGTCTTATGGAGTGAATGCAGGCTGTGCAGCTATCACAGTAGCCAGAACAACAAGAGGGATTGCTGGTTTCACTGTGCAGTGATCCCTCTTGCTGTTCTGGCTTCTGAGATTCAGAATATTTTTGTTCTTGTTTTCCTCCTCCAAAAACTAGGTGCGTCTTGTGGTCTGGTGCGTCTTATAGAGCGAAAAATATGGTAATTGTACCTGGGTGGAACCAGGAACTCTTCATTGCTATTCTGTACTTTTAAAAGAGAGACAATAAAGTCCTTGTCCAACTTTCTGACCAACATGGCCACTAAGGAGTAAAGAATCTGTGGGCCTTCGCATGTGGTTGGTCTCTATAACCAAGGTCAGGAATAATGGGGGGTCAGGAGCAACTGGTGCAGTGGGTTGGCAGCATGGACTGGGCCACCCAGTTGTGGCATTGCTTCCGGGATGGTGGGGGGGGGGGCAGAGCAGGACGGTGGAGTCAATCTGGTGATCCTGGTAGTGTCCCTATGCGCTGCCAGGAGGCTGGTTCTGTGGTGGTGCCGCTCCACGTGGGTCACTCTTGAAGGGAGTTGGAAGCCAATAACTTCTGGAGGGCTACAGGGTCCCTATCCCGGAGCTTCCATCAAAATGCCAGTGGTCCTCCCCTGAACTTGACTAGAGGGGATATACGTTTGCAAGGCTCCCTGTTTCCCAAGGCCAGGCTATGCCACATTACTGCATGGGGAGGGGGGAAATAGGACAGCCACAGAAGGGTCTGCGAAGGTATTAGTAAGCAGAACCAGCATGACATTTCAATCTCTTGGGAAGGCAAGAAAAGAGGAAATCCACTACACTTGAATTACATTTAATTGGCATGATAAGTATATAGCTCTTGCTAAAGAATACAGGTAGCTTTGAAGCTACCAACATGAGTTTGATCAAACTGTAGGAGGCAGTGGAAGACAGAGTGCCTGGTGAGCTCTGGTCCATGGGGTCACGAAGAGTCGGACACAACTAAATGACTAAACAACAACAACAACAAAGAATACAGGAAGGATGGGTAATTAAAGTATCTGTGAGGCCATGGAAACTCGGGGAGCAGGGAGTGGCAGTCCTGAGTGGCTTGGATCACATGTTTGCGATGAGACTTTTCTTTACATGATTCATCACGGTTCATTTATAACCCAGGGGCAGGTGGTGGCTCTGTAGGAGAATGACTCTTGCTGTGTTCTTTTTCAGCATCACTGATGGGGAATCACGTGTGGTCACAAATACGTTGCACTCCTTGATATTGGGAACACTGGAACAGATGATGCTTTTTAAACTCAACATGTAGCTTATCTTCTGATACACCCTTGAGCTTGGGGCATTCCACTTTCAGCACCAAGAATGTCATGACGGAGTCCGTTTGAATTTTGCACATTTCATTCTTTTCAGGTGATCAGCTTGCTATAGTAGGATTGCCTGTAGCAATTCTTCTCGCTTTTGACTTTGATCTTCCTGTCCAGGGTATTCTGGGCTGGGTGAACTTTTTTTGGCTTTCTTCACTGTTGGTCATGGGGGAATTTAGCCCGCCACAACCCTGCCAACTTTGACTGGTCTACCTTGGTTTTTACTGCACAGGCTCTGCTTGCGTAGGTATTTTAGAGGATCATACTGGCAAGGCTTCTTGCAACTCTGGTACTCCAGTGGCAAGGACTGGACATCAAAGTAGGCAGGTAGGTTCAGTAGCCCCTAGAAAACGACTTTGTTCTGAGTATGTGGGGTCTCAGATGAGCTGTTCCAATCTAAAGTTAAAAGAGGGTACTAGAGTATATTTGCAGATGTGGAGAAAAGGTTGTTTACATCTGCAGTCCTTGAATGTTGACTTTGATCTCAGGTTCAAATCCCAGCCCAGCCTTGAACTCACTGTTGTCTCAATCTCTTGTCAGTATAGTAGAACAGCGCTGTCTTGGCCTACCTTGCAGGATGGTTGTGGGGGCAAACAAGATGAAAGCTGTAAAGAAAATAAAAGCATGTTTGAAATGCTTTTGTTTCTAAAGAACTTTAATTAAAAAGAAGGATGCTATGACATTTCTGTTATAATTTCTGTTGTAATGAAAGGGATGTGTAGGCAGGGCCTATGCCCACCTTCTTTGTGTCTGTATAAATGCTAGTTGTGTGTGTGTGTGAATGTTTAATTGTATAGTACCCCTGCTAGGAGCTTCCCCTCTTTGAGAGAGATGCTCTGTGCAGTCGCTTCCAAGAGCTGTTGCTTAGTTATTTTTAGGCACAGAATGAACTCTAATGGGAGAAATTATTTGGATTTCACACACACTCGCACATACACCCTAATAAATTTCTCTCTTTTTGAACAAATGATTTCAGCTAAAAAGGAGCTTAATAACACAGCAGAAGCCTACATTTCAGCTTCGGCTTGGCCAGGCCACAAAACATGAAAACTAACTATGTGGTCATCAAGACTGGTTAGGAGTACAGGTCCCACCTACTAGCTAGAGCGGGGCTGAAAGCAGTCTTCTGCCTGGGAAGTTGTGCCAAGAGAAGGGGAAATTGAATTTGGGCAGTCCAGTCTGGACCAGATCCAGAGAAGATCCATCAGAAGTCTGGTCATGCAATGGGGGATTTTCTGGCTCCTGCTTCCCTTGCCCCAAGTTCAGCCCTCTGTGCTTTCCCCAAGCTGCTCCTCAGGGTTGGCGACCCACCAGGCCTCCGCATTTTGCCCACAAAGTGGATTTGGCCAAGCCACGCCCACCTGCTCTTGCCTGACATCAGGTGAGGGGGAGGTGAAGGCAGAGCTTGAGCGAAAAGGGCTTTTGCAGGCACCACTGATCAGCAATAGCCAATCTCCCTGCACAATGCTTCTCAAGTGCCCTGCCATCGGTGGACTCTAACCCCTTAAAAAGCCACCTGGCCCAGCACCATATCTCATTGGAGTGGGCTGAATAAGTTAGTGTGGAACACTCCTTTCTTGACAGCTGATTTCAAAGGCTTGGATCCGGCAGAGCAGCCCTACCAGCTTCCTTTGCTTTCCCTATATTGCTGCCACCATCTTGATTCAAAATAGCGCATGGCATCCCAATGTGTATGAAGACCACTATCCCCGCCTTGGAAAGCCTTGTGCCATTTGGTGGCGATATAGAGAATGAATGGACAAAGCACTTTCCTAAATACAGAGCAGATTCACTATGCCATTATGATTAATGTATATATTATGAAAACTGATCCTGGAAAATCTTTCGAAAAGCTGTTTGTAATCATACAGACTTTGTTTTATTTGATGATGATAATAGCAAATGGCTCAGAGATTTCTTTGAAATACGGAGAAGTACGGTATATAAATTATGCGAACCAACTAACTAGCTAGCTAGCTAGCTAACTAACTAACTAACACAATGTCCCCTTAAAGACACAATCACACACTTAACTAAATCCAATTCTTGTAATGTAGCTTATCACCTTCTTCCATTTCCAGCGCTCAAATCCAATCTTGACATAACTGAGGGACATGCAGAATATTTCCTTATTTCCCAGCAGCCTGTTGAATATAAAAAACCCGAGTCAAGAAGCTGCGGCAACTGAGCATCAGCTACAGAAACAACACTGCTTGGCTACAAAGGAAGTGGAAACCATTTCTGAAAGCTTCACTGCAACCATTTTTATCTGGCTCTGTCCCATACCCAGGAAAATTTTCTTCTGAGAGCCAGGTGAAAATCTAAAGCCTCATGATGAGTCGAGGATGCCCAAGTTGTTTCCCAAAGCTGTTTGCCTGTTAGAAAAGATCCCACAGAAAGGATGGGAAGCGAGTGGGATGGATGGGTGGAGGGGGTAGTCCTAAGGCATAGGTCATTAATTAGTGGTTCATTCAGCAATGATGCCCAGGACAAACAGTGGGGAAGAGCCGTTGCCTTCATGTCCTCCTGAGCTTCCTGGAGGTATGTGGCTGGTCACAGCTGGAAACTGGTTTATGGGCTATGTAGCTGGACTACAACTCCCATCATCCCTGACCTGCTGGCTAGGGCTGATAAGAATTGTAGTCCAAGAAGATCCAGGGGGCATCAAGCTCCTATCTTTCCTGAGGTAGGAAAGTATATGCAGAAGTGTCTTGCTGTTTGAGGGTTAATCTTATAGGAGAGCCACCTGCTGCCTAGCGATGTCTGCGAAATAGAATCAGCTACAGCCCTTCTAAAATGGCTGCCTATGGTCTGGGCCCTCTGTATTTAAATATCCACAATAACAGCAATTCCAGTTCTACATGCCTGGCTAATATAATTATGTTTCCAACTTCCCAGTATACTATAGCCAGGCATGAAGAACTGGAATTGCTGTTGTTGTGGATTTGATGATGATGATGATGATGGGAGCATCCCTAAAAGGATAATATAGCACTTGCGTTCTTAATGGACCAACAATGATATCATTATTGTGCTTGGTGATTTTTAGCAGAGTGAACATTGTGATTGTCAGATGAATCCTTCATATAAGGAGATATTTTCTTGGCAAACACTCACTTGATGAGAAGTGTTGAAGTGGATTGTGAAGGACAATCATGATGAATCTGATGTAGTAGGCCCTTACCTATGAAAGCTCACACAGCAATGGTTAGAATAATTTCTGTACAATAAAAGAAAGTGGTTTACTAAGGCCTGACCTCTTTGGAAGTGAAAGAAAAGTCTTCCGCAGAGGCACTGAAATCAGTGCTATTTTTCTAGAAAAAGAGGTGCCAGAACTGACCACAAACTTCTCCCTTGTTCTCTTAGAATGGCAATGGCGCCCACCCAAGAGGTGCTGGAACTGACCTCTGGCTAATAAATAAAATAAAATAAAATAAAATAAAATAAAATAAAATAAAATAAAATAAAATAAAATAAAATAAAATAAAATAAAATAAAATAAAATAAAATAACCTGGAACTTGCTCCCCCTGGAGGCAGTGATGGTCACCGTCTTGGATGGCTTTAAAAGAGGACTGGACAAATTCATGAAGGAGAAGGCTATTGATGGCTATGTTCTACCTCCACAGTTGGAGGCAGCAATGCTTTCGAATGCCAGTTGCTGGAAGCCACAGGAGGGGAAAGTGCTGTTGCACTCAAGTCCTCCAGGATGCCATACTAGATGGGCCATTGGCCTGATCCAGCAGGCTTTTCTTATGTTCTTAGGCATGCATAGGCTTGCATAGTAAGTGCTCAAGTGAGAGGTACAAGGGTTCTCAAATGCACTCTTCCACTGAAAAGACATTAAGGGTTTCTAGGCTGATTTTGCCAATGGGAAAGGCATGTTTATGACTTCTGATATCTATGTGAGGAAAAGAAGAATTGGCTCTGAGATGAAGCTAATTAAGATAAGAGTCTAAATCAAATTATGGTAGCATATGATTGCTGTAGGAAGATATCAAAAGTCTAAGGAAGAAACATGTAAGATGTTTTTCTGTGTTTATCATCTTCATTTTCTGTAACATCAAGTCAGTAGGTTGTGCTGTCCATCTCTGCAAACTGGACTTTATGAAGTGGAGTCATAATTTGTTTCTACAACCTATGCAACTGTAGGGCCAGCCCTAAATTTTAGACTCTGCCTTGAATTTTACACACTGGATTTACTGGGTGGGGTGGGGCTTTAAAGATGGAAATGTGTATTAGTCTTATGGGTTATCCCCTCTTTCATTTTATAGGGGATCCCCTTTTGATGGTAATGTGCATCACTTACTCGTCTTGGAGGCTGTATACACACCATATATTTCAAGCACACTTAAAGCACGTAATGTAGAATCATAGAATTGTAGCGTTGGAAGGGACCCTGAGGTTCATCTAGTCCAGCCCCCTGCAAGGCAGGAATGTGCAGCTGCCCCATATGGGGATTGGCCCTAACAAACTGAGCCAAAGAATCCTGGGAACTATAACTTACCACTCACAGAGTTACGATTTCCAGCATACTTAACAAGTATGCTGTTTTTTGGAGACACTCATGTGCTTTAAATGTATATGTGCACAGCTAAAATGTAACAAGCCCGCTCTTCTGTGTTTGGGAGCCCTGTGGCTCATTCTGTGGAGTGATGCCTTGGACCTCTACCCCAACATCCTGCCCTCATGACACCAAGGTATTATGGCATTGCCTCCTTTTACGGAGGAAGGGGGACCGTTGCTTCACCTGTGCTTCTGACTAGTGATATCTGGAGCAACTATATCAGTAGTTATTATGAGATATAAAAAGTAGCCAAACAAATGTTCTCTAAATACATTGCTTTTCTTGCACTTTAATCTTAAAGGTAAAGGGACCCCTGACCATTAGGTCCAGTCGCGGACGACTCTGGGGTTGCGGTGCTCATCTCACTCTATAGGCCGAGGGAGCCAGTGTTTGTCCGCAGACAGCTTCTGGGTCATGTGGCCAGCATGACTAAGTCGCTTCTGGCAAAACCAGAGCAGTGCACGGAAATGCCGTTTGCCTTCCCGCCGGAGCGGTACCTATTTATTTACTTGCACTTTGACATGCTTTTGAACTGCTAGGTTGGCAGGAGCAGGGACCGAGCAACAGGAGCTCAACCCGTCGTGGGGATTCAAATGCCGACCTTCTGATCAGCAAGCCCTAAGCTCTGTGGTTTAACCCACAGCGGCACCCACGTCTTTAATCTTACATCTATTCAAAAGCAGGCATGACACCTACATCATAATTCTTTCTTATAACTGGGAACTGGATCACTTCTCAGCCTTTTGGCTAAGAACATGTGTTGTTTAGTCGTTTAGTCGTGTCCGACTCTTCGTGACCCCATGGACCAGAGCACGCCAGGCACTCCTGTCTTCCACTGCCTCCCACAGTTTGGTCAAAAAGAACGTGTGTAGTATCTTATAAATGGGATCTGGCCCTAAATTCTCATGGTTCCCACACTCTGGGTAGTAACAGGGAGGTTTTTTTGTATTCTGCCCTCCAGAGCCAAATCTATGCAAACGGAGATGCAGCAGCTGTCTCCCACCTTGCCTTCTGTGTGTCAGAAAGGAAATTAGGTTGTCTAGAATGCAAAGTTCTTCCTGAAAGAACAACCTGTGCTATCTGCAATCTCCAACGGTGTGAAGCAGCATGAGAGGTAACTTACCTGACCCCAGAAGTACTGTGACATTTTCTCATCCCTCTGTATTACCAGTGGGTTGCTGGTAAGTTAGCCTAGTACACTGTGGGTGCTAAGCAAATTGTTAAAAACCGCAGTGTGTAGCAGAGCCTGGGAAAGTTATGTACATGTCCAGAGGCAGGTGTGCCAACAGCAAGGGGCAGCAAGGACAGAGCTGGCCCATTCCAGTTAACTGCTGTTCTGAGTTTTGCATGAGGTTGGATTAAGTGCCTGTGACATGAGGAATAGCGGCATTAAGAAGCAGTTTGGTCTCCTGAAGCAGAAAGACCAAATAAACAAGAGAAGGCTCCTGTGTTCCTAAATTCTGGATCACGTTTCCTAGAAAGTTAAACAACCTACCGTAAGTCAACTGGGCAGGCAATGCTGAAGGTGGAAGTCAGAAGCAGCGTCTCAGTTTGCAACTTCTTTGAAAAGAACAGGAGACTGTCTGTGGTTGGGCTCCCACAATTGTTTTTAAGAGAGCTGGAAACAGTACAACAGAGGCTGGTGCCCCTACATGGTGGGTAGGATGGAAGGCAGGAGGCCAACAGTAGGTGGAGCCAGAGTAAGTGAAAGCCAACTAATTATAGTTTTGTCTCCCTCCTCCTCCCTGCTGAGTTCTAGAAGTGCAGCACTGAGGCTAAGAGAAGGGAAATGACAGGCTGTGCCGCCACCTGGACTGTTTGTAAGTAAGGAGGCAAGCAAGTAGGGGCTGGCTGAGAGCAGAATGAGGTCAGTGGGGCAGTGCTTCATTCACCCTAATAGACCACCTTCCACTGGATAGAGGTGGATATCATTGTGCGTGCTAAAAACAGGAGAGTGTTTGAGGATGAATGTGCACAGGTGTGTGTGTGTGTGTGTTTAAAAGACAGCTGAAAAATAGTATTATAGAGAGGTACATTTTTCTCCTACATGCTTTTGTCTTGTGTGGGGTGTGTGGCTGAAACCTAAACCAGTTCCCACAAGCTTCAAGGAACAGTTGGGGTTTTTTTAGCAACCTCTCATATGAAGTCTTTAGCAATGGTGCAGCAAAGAGCCATGCCTGACCTGCTTATGTGCCATATAAATCAGTGAACCTTAAGTCCACATAACTCTGCAACAATCTGAGGTCTTTGCCTTTCTACAATTGTCCTGTCCAGATAAACCAAGAATTGCTGGTTTACCACCCGTGACCATGAGCCTGGATATGGCCGTAATGCTAAGCCAACCTATTATTGCCTTAATCTAAGTAGCATGGCAAAGGCAGGACCATTCTCACAGTGTTATGAAATCTCCAATTTTGATTTGACATTGTGGCATCATATGCGCCTACCTATTTTACCATATCTTCACTCCCTTTGCCAGGTCAGGAATGAATATGTTGGAAGGAGTAGAGCCCAATACATATGACTAGAACACCCAGCTGTTTACCTGTCTCCCCAGAGAGAAATCATCAACACCTTATTTCAGCCATACACCTTAATCCCTTTTGATTTGGCACATTTATTCATATTTATATTGGTGCCTCTGATCCAGTGTTTTTAAATAGCACCAGAGCGTTCTTTGCGTTATTAAAGGCTCTAATTCCTGCTTAGTTCCCCGTTCTTTCATTTTGCAGAGGCATTTCTCCCCCCCCCACCAAGTTGTTGAATTTGACAATGTTATGATTGCTGTTTCCTAGCAGCTCAGCTATATTTATTTATTGATCCAATCTCTGTGCTTCACATAAGACTAAATCAAGAACTAATGTTCCTTGCATGTGTCCCAGAACTAGGACTTCTGGGAATCTTTTTTTTCCATGAGTTCGAGAAGTTTTCTCTCTCTAGCATGACCTGCCTAATCCATACGAGGACAATTGAACTCATCATTATGGTTGTGTTGGGGGAGAATTGTGTTTTAGCTTTTACTACCTTGGGACTTAAGGGACGCGGGTGGCACTGTGGGTTAAACCACAGAGCCTAGGACTTGCCAATCAGAAGGTCGGCAGTTCGAATCCCCGCGATGGGGTGAGCTCCTGTTGCTCAGTCCCTGCTCCTGCCAACCTAGCAGTTCGAAAGCACATCAAAGTGCAAGTAGATAAATAGGTAAATGGTGTTTCTGTGCACTGCTCTGGTTCACCAGAAGCAGCTTAATCATGCTGGCCACATGACCCAGAAGCTGTACGCCGGCTCCCTCGGCCAATAAAGCGAGATGAGCACCGCAACCCCAGAGTCGGTCACGACTGGACCTAATGGTCAGGGATCCCTTTACCTTACCTTGGGACATTTGCAATATGATTACAACCCTACTGTGGATCTTTGCTGATTTAAAGTCACTCTGAAGCCACCTTATAAAGTGATTCAGACCACTGGTCCACTGAGCCTCTCAAGTTCTGGAGCAGGGGTTTTGTGACTTAAGGAGGACCTCAGCATAGGACAAACTTTTAACATGCACCCCTTCCTACACTACACGCATGTCATGATACCATAAATATAGTCTCATAAATAATGAAAGAAAAATTTCTATTTTAATTCTGAAATTACTTTCTTTACATTTCTGAAATGACATCCAAGCCAATACTGGGTCTTGTCTACCAAGCCTCTACCCACTTTGGGTGAGACTATTTTTGTTTAACATTTTGATTGTTCCTAAGATATATATCCCATCAATATTTTTATTTTATATGTTTAATAGACCAATATGGCTGCAAACATTTTATAAACAGACTAATTCCCTTTAAAACATTATGTTTTTTCTGGCCTTTTCCATTGCACAAGCATCAATTATCTCCCCAAAGTCCATTTCTCTTGCAAGCTCATCATTTGATAAGATACCTAGCAGCTTAAGCGTCCTTGCCCCCACCACCTGCAGCTTTTTATGAGCCTTAATGCAGCTTTTAATCCTGCCCACAGCAATGGCTTCCTTTGTTGCTGCAGTCATGGTGTGCGAAGTAGAGTGCCATCATTGCCCTGCCCTCCTGGGCACAGCTACTTCTTTGGACCAGGATGGTTGGCTGCTGTGGCAGCAAGCTGCACAAGCACTGGGTGAGCAGCAGCAGTGGGCAGTACTTTTCTTCTGTCGCCACCACCCTGCCCCAGCACATCCCATTCCTAGTCAGCACCAGTGCTGCTGCCACTGGGACAGTGGTGCAGCAGCAGCAGCAGCACACTCCCTCATGCACCACTACTGGTCGCTCTCTCCCACCAGATGTCCCTTGTTCCTGCCAATGCACAAAGAATTCTATCACTTGCAGCTCTTTTTTCTATTTAATCCCCCTCCCCAATCTTATTTCAGAAAACAAGTACATTTCAAGGCAAAACACACTTCATTCCTGAGAGTGTGTGTCACTCAGGGAACATTCTGTTACAGAGAGGGACCTGCGCCATCAAGACATTGTGAAGAACGCTGCTTCTTCTGTTCCAGCCCTGCTTCAGCTTGGCTCCAGCAAATCTCATAAGATATGGACTATAGGTACACAGGAAAATAAAGTTTCCATGAATATCCTCAAGTATGAGCTTAAGCTTGTAGGGTAGCCTCAGTTGTTTTACTCCTGGTAATAGGGTTGTAGCCTGGGCTGGGATCCCTTAGATCATCAGGCTTTGGTGAAGTTTACCCTTAAGAACATAAGAAAAGTCCTGCTGTATCTGTCCGAAGGTCCATTTAGTGCAGCATCCTCTTCTCACAGTGGCCAACCAGATGCCTAAGGAAAACCTTCAAGCGGGACCCAAACTATGCAGCACCTCCCCGACTTGGAATTCTCAGCAACTGGCGTACAGAGGCTTATTTCCTCTGACAGTTGAGGTAGAACATTGTGACTATCAATAGCCTTATTAGAACCTAATAGAGGTCAGACAAGCTTCTTTGTAAGACAATGGCTTCAGCTGGCCGCTTAAGTGCCCTCATCAACATCCCAAAAGATTTGAGTTAGGTTGCAAGAGCTACAACTAAGTGATTGTGCCCTGCCGGCTGCTGGGTGGGCCTTTCCTCCATCCCCTTCAGCTAGTTGCTTGGGTAGGACAACAATAGTCAGTGTGAGAGCTAAGCTGGAAGCAGGCTGGAAGCTGGAGGCACAGAGACATGTTTGCTCTGTGCTGGATTCAAAGCTGTGACTAATGGAGAAGCAATATCTGTTGGGGTATTAATGATGTGACCCCCTCCGCCTTATGCTCAGGTTGTAAATATGGGTAAATAAAAACATATATCCTAAAGCATGGGAAGGCAAACTTAGGTCCATGGGCCAGATGTAGCCCAATCGCCTTCTAAATCTGGCCTGAGGATGGTCCAGGAATTAGCGTGTTTTTACATGAGTAGAATGTGTCCTTTTATTTAAAATGCATCTCTGGATTATTTGTGGGGCATATGAATTTGTTCATTTTTCCCTTCAAAATATAGTCTGGCCCCCCACAACGTCTGAGGGACAGTGGACCGGCCCCCTGCTGAAAAAGTTTGCTGACCCCTGTCCTAAAGACACCATAGTTTCTCCATCATTCCAAGGAAACAGACCCCTGGGAAAGTGCCTGGAACTCCTGGATTTTCTCACCACTCAGAGATTGGGGTGGCATGTAACAGTTCAAAATACACTTTGGCAAAAGGGCAAATGCCATGTTAAAAGTTATTGTTCTTTCCAAGGTACAAAAGTGTGTGGAAGTGGACTCCATGGTACTTGACCATCAATCAAGCTTTTCATGTGTTGTCAGTCTTCCCTTCTTTTTCTCTTCTGCTGTCTTTGTTTATTCCACCAAGCATTCCAGACAAGACTTGTTTCCATCTGGTGGGTGTTTTCATTGTTCGCTTGGGTTTTTCAGCAGAAGGTGATTTCTGCAATTGCATGTCAGATTTATCCATGTTTTTATTTTGTTTTGGTTTTTTGTAAGTGCGCGCTTCTCCATTAGATTATTTTTTTTAAAAAACGTAAAAGTGATGCTCTACAGAGGTGACAACAAGTCAAACCATTGCCGACTGGATGAAGGAAGAAAATTACCCTGCCAAAGCTGGGAACAGCTCTCTTGACGCAGGATAGTCTAATGCTGTCTAAACAGGGTTCAGTTGTAATCCAGATGCAGTTAAAAGAATAGTCAGATATAAAGGTAGCATTCATAAAGTCCTCATCTAATTGTTACGTTGCTTGCTATTTTCTGGTCAAGCACTTTCAATGACCTGACAATAGACTACAACAGGAGGCCTCACTGTGGCAAACATGGGCACCACCCTTTCCTCAAATACCACCTTGGCACCCATCAGGACCCTCTGCTCCTGATTGAATCATAGGAGGGGAAGGGACCCCTCTGGAGTCTCTTCCAGGAATTGAACCTGGAAGAGGGCAAAGCATAGGCTCTGTTACTGAGGTGCAGCCCCTCCTCTGATCTTCACTTTGTCCTTTACCGCAAAGATATAATTTCAGTTGTAAACTAAGATTTCTGAACCTTGCAATCAGAGCTTTTTTGTGATAGTACTCACTGGTGCAGAGTGCTGTCACCTCTCTTTTTGCTTCCCATGGCAACTATTTTGTGCTGGCTCCCACTGCACTTTTATCAAGATTTGAGTACTGACACTTCTTTTAAAAAACCACACAAAATAGCACTGGTTCCAGTACTTTAGAACAAATAAAGCAAATGCTTAATGATGCCAATACCCAGTTTGAAAAACATGACTAAATCAAATATCGTTCATTATAGCCTATTCTCAGTTTTTGGAAAAACATAGAGCTGCAAAATTTGTTTACCAGAGGCAAAGATAGGATGAGTATACACAATCTCTCTTATAAATTACCTCCCATCCTCTGAAAAAAGTATCCTATCTCCAGCTGGAGGTGCCCACCCTGTATCTTGTCCCCGTCTCAGTCTCTCATTTCCTCCGTCTGGATGCCTTTTGCTAATGTCTCTCTTAAGATCACCTTCCTTTCTTATAGATTTCAGAGGCCTTCATTTTTGGTCATTCATTGCTGGCTGGTTCTTTCCTTTTCTTCACGGAGAGAATATAAAATAAACTTTAAAGTGTAACATGACTACAACAATATATTTCAACGTTGATAGTATGTCACATACAGTATCTTGGTAATCATTGCAACAGCATATAAAGGAGGCCAAATGTTATTTCCCCCCATAATGCAGCTGTTTGCCTAGTGAGGATGTAGCTCATCTGAGGATTAAACAAACCATTAACTTCCCAACTCAGGGTTCACTCTGTCACTAGCCTAAATTGTGGGACATTATTACAGTCAAATCATCAATTCATGCTTTGCTAGATAGGCACATGAAGGGGCTGAGGCTTACAGACCTTTCCTTTAAATTTTGATAGAGAGAACTCTGTGAGATCACTTCCTTTGTCTGCCTTGTCAAGGAGCTGTAACACTACATACTTCCTGTCTGGGCAGCCTTCACTTTCTTCATTATGCTTCCAAGCTGACCACAGGTGCATGTCTGACCTGTGCATCTCAGACACTATTTTTGAATTTACATTGTGTACTTTTGTAACTTAGACAGTAGTTATAAACCTGCTTTCATTTCGCTACTGTTGTTGCTGCTTCAAGACTTAGATTATGTAAGTAAATAATACTTTTATTTATTCACAAAACAATGTATGTTTGATTGTTGTTTCTTAAGAGGGAGAAAAGGTGTAACATCAGGGAAAATCCAGTCTGCCTTAAAACAGCTGGGATTATTGTTTCTAGAAGGTTAAATCAACCTTGCCTTAGCTTCCAAGTTTAAAGCTGCGAAGGATGGTACTCTCAGTCATGAGCAAGGAAGGATAATAACTAAACAATATACAGTGGTACCTCGGGTTACAGATGCTTTAGGTTACAGACGCTTCAGGTTACAGACTCTGCTAACCCAGAAATAGTACCTCGGGTTAAGAACTTTGCTTCAGGATGAGAACAGAAATCGCGTGGCGGCAGCGGGAGGCCCCATTAGCTAAAGTAGTACCTCAGATTAAGAACAGTTTCAGGTTAAGAACGGACCTCCAGAACGAGAAGTTCTTAACCCAAGTTACCACTGTATCCTTTCCTAGTGTCCATTCCCATATAATTGAGCTCTCACATTTCTGGTTGGTATGCAACTGTTGGTTGTACAAATCAATGGTGCAACCGCATTTGGAGTATTGTATACAGTTCTGGTTGCTTCATCTCAAAAAGAATATTGTAGTATTGGAAAATGCACCCAAAAGGGTTACCAAAATGACCAAGGGGATGGAACAACTCCCCTATAAAGTTTGCAGCATTTGGGACCTTCTAGTTTAGAGAAAATTTAAGTAAGAGGTGACACGATGAAAGTTTATAAAATTATGCATGGCAGAGGAAAAGTGGATAGAGATAAGTTTTCTCCCTCTTCCATAACACTAGAACTCATGGACATCCAAGGAAGCGGAATGTTGGAAGATTCAGGACAGATTTTTTTTTTAAGCACTTCTTCTTGCAGTGTGTAGTTGAATTATGGAACTCCCTCCCACAGGAGGCAGTAATGGGCACCAACTTGGATGGCTTTAAACGAGGACCGGACAAATTTGTGGAGGGTGAGGCTACTAGCCACGATGGCTATGCTCTCCCTCCATGTTAGGAGGCACTAAGGCTTCTGAATACCAGTTGCTGTAAACTGCAGGAGGGGAGGGTGCTCTTGTATGTGGCTCTTGCTTTTGGGTTTCTGATTGGCTGAGATTAGGATGTTTGACTAGATGGGCCATTGGCCTGACCCAGCAAGCTATTCTTATGTTATTAAGCTGGCACAGTGACCTTTAGCTACAGAATGGAACTTCCCTACTTTCTCCAAAAATATGCTCCTGAGGGTTGGGGGACTCCCCAGAAAAGATTTAGGGTTTGAGTGGGGAGAAGAGAGGGTGAGAAAGTTCAATTATACACCTGGAAGTCCTTGCACTCATGAAACGGTTTAGTTGGATACTGGCCACTGTTCGTGAGTTTCTCAGTCTTCACGATAGCCGCACTGGCAACCAATGATACGCTCAGCTTTCTGGATTGTTGTGGTTCATCAGGAAAGAACAGTGTTGCCTGATGGGTCCCACTTCAGCTATCTTTGATTGGGAAACGTTTGTGCATTCATGCTTAGCCATGGTTTCGCTTAACATTATGTGTGAACTGGGTCACAGAGAGACTCACGTCCTTGCAGCTCGGTTTACATCTCATCCCTTCTAATAATTGGCTGGTTATGGTAGAAAGCCACCTCATAACTGTCTTTAATGAGCCAGATCACCCAGCAATAGTGTGGCCAGATAATTCTGCCTCACTGTGCATTATCTATATCCTAAGGTATGCATAGCAGCGTGACTCTGTCTAGCTGTGTTTTGCATTTGCTTCTAATTGCAGTGTGTTGGTGGAGCAGCGGATAATTGCAACTACCATGTGCTTCATTCAGGTGCGAAGTTTTGCACTCCTGCTGAGTGCAAGTCATAGGGATGAGATCTTGGCTGACACCAGTGGCCATCCTTGAAAATGATCTCAGCTAGGGTACTATTGGCTACCATCAGGCATCCTATACGGGTAAGGGTGAACATATATCAAAATGGCACAGCTCCACACAGACCTGCCATGGCTCTTTTGTGACCAGAACTTGGACAATTAGCCTTAACTTGCATCTCTAAAAATTAAAAATGTTATTATTGCAACAGGCCCTTGACTCAAGCAACTGGAATAACTTCCAGATGTAGTCATGCTATTATGCAATTGCAGCAAAACCAACACAATCACTCGTTTACAAGGCTCTTGTCGAGCTGTTCGAAATGGATACCAGCATCTAGAATTGGTAGGATGACTAGGAAGCACAGAAGAATCTGCCATCTGCTGGGTTAATCAGACATTAGTCCATCTAGCAGTATTGTCTACTACACTGGCAATAAAGTGGTCTGCGCACAACATTAAACCGTGGTTTCTTTAAAGCACATTTTACTCATCCCCCATGGGAGAGGAAACAAACTTGAAAAAAATCAGAGTCTGGCTGGTCATGACAGGCGAACCTGGACTCATAGACAGATGAACCACAAGCAGGAAGCCAAGAACAGTTCTAGACCACGCAAGGCTTCAACCTTTCCCATTCCTACTTGGAGATTGAATCTGAGATTGTCTGCATGCAAAGCATATGCAGAATTCAACCCAGTCCATTGTCTCCTTACAGTGTATCTTGCCAGGTGCTCAGTTCTAATGAACTCTGAGCGGGAAAAGCTCCTGGAAGCAGCTCTTATGCGAAGCCAGTGCAATGAGTCTAAGGTAAGAGCACGTCTCTCTAGCTGCCAATCAATTGGTAATAAAAGCATGGACCTGTTTGGTTAGCTGTTCTGTCATTGTTCTCAAAGCTGCCATAAATTTGGGCTTGTTGCTTTGGGCAGCGTTCAACTAAGTTGTTGCATGCTCTGGTACAAGGTCTTCTTGTGCAACACGACCTCCCCCCATTCCTCCTCCCTATGCCTCCTAAATCTGTTCTGGTGGATTTGAAGAACACCCCAGGGCAGGTTTAGGCATAGCTGTCAACATTTTCCCTTTTTTAAGGGCATTTCCCTTATTCCAAATAGGATTCCTCGCAAGAAAAGGGAAAAGTTGACAGCTATGAGTTTAGGGCGTGTGCAGAGAGAGGAGAGGAGGTGAAAATCTTGTTGCACAATCAGACCTCATTCAGTAAGCACATTCCCCACTTGATGCTAAGTCGCATTTCACCTGAGGGATGGGAAACTCTGCTTATAGGCCTCCAGTGGTGAAAAGCCCACCTCCTGCCTCCTGAAGCAGACTGTTTCACGCTCAGTAAGGTCTGCACTTAGGATGTTGCTACTGTAATGGTAGAGCGGGCTGCACTAAGGGGAAACAGGGATTGTTAAAAGTGGTCTGTGACAGAACTATTTAATCTGCTTTAATACTGCAAGCCTAAAGTTTTGGAATGCACTGGAACAAAATGGTGACAGTCTGGAAGCAGGCTTAGTCTCAATCTTGATCCTCAACCTGTGATATCCAAAGTGAACCTCAGTGAAAGGCTGACATAGTTTGGAATGGAAGAATCTGTCAATTTTGGTTCTCTCTGTTTCTTGTTTTTCAAATCATAAACTCCAATCTCCACATTTCAGCATCAGTTTGTGAAGTTTTTTGTTGTTGTTGTTTTAAAGGGAAAACCCCCACGAAAATTCTTCAGCATTCTAGTGCGAATTTCTCCTAACAAATACATTTCTATATGCATTTTTGACTGGTGTACACATTTTAACAAGCATTTTCCCCTAATGGAATCTATTTTTGTATGTTATTTTTGTATATAAATTCCTTTTTATGCACCCTTTCCCCTAACATATGCATTTTTGTGAACGTTTTTGACTGGAGAACTGCATCACAAACTTCAGATGAGTGTGAAGCTTGAAGGATAGCTATGTTTCAGTCCTCATATTGCTTTGGAAAGCGCAACTTTGATAAACCTGGCTTTAAATGCAAACTGAAAATTGCTCCCCTGTCCCTAGTCTCTGCCCCACCAACCAATTGGGACAAAAGTCTGCACTCGCATTGGAATTTCCATTGGCAAGGCTATTTTTTCAATGGTGGAGAAAACGAATGAAAGAAAGAAACGTCTTCCTACAAGATAGAAAGTGTAGAAAGTGTGTGAATTCCACAGCTGTCTTTTATTTGGAGGTGGGCACTGCTGGGGGTCTAGTCACAGCAAGGTTAAAATCCCCTCAGGGGACTCTCCTCCCCAGCCCTCAGCTCCAGAGGCTATTTAAAAAAACGGCTTTTCAGTATGAACCATGAAACGGCCTATGCAGACAATTATATGGTCTCCTCTGCCCTTTTTATAACTCTGTGGCCCCACATTCTACTCCCCCCCCCCCCCGCTTCCATTCCACTCTCTCGCTTGAGGAATCTTCCAACTGCCTCCTGCTCCAAGCCCTCCTCTCCTTTCTCTCTCTCCTTTCCTCCTCTGCCACCCTCCCTCCCTCCCACTCTGCTTTCTTTCTACTTCACCTCTCCCTCCTGCACCCTGCCTCGTGTGTCTGTTCATGCCTCGCTTGCGCAGCTTCAAAACTGGCCCGCTCACATTCGGCCTCACTCTGCGCCCCACCCTGAGCCGGACTCAACTCCCAGCCCCACATGCTGGCCTGCCTCGCCCCCGCTCCCCCCTCACGCTTTCCGCCCTTTGCTGACTTGACAGACGAGGGCTTTTTGTCACCGATGACACCATGTCTGACCGGGGCCGAGCCAGTCGGAGAGACAGTGATGACGATCTGTGTTCTAAAGTTTCGTTTCTGCTAAATTCCATGTCAGGTCCCAATCCAGCTTCCGAGGACCGTCATAGGTTTTCCTTAGTGGTAAATTCCTCGCTGGATTCCAGCTCAGCCTCCAACACATTTTTCGCTCTTAATTCAGGACCTAGTTCCTTCAACTCCAGACATAATTCAGGCTTTCCCCCTCTTCCCAAGCAGCGGGACTCTGATGCCAGCGAGTCCTCTTTTTTAGCTGTCACCTTTTCACAATCACGTACACCTGCACCTACAGCTTCACCTTCACCACAAAGCTCCAGGGAGATGAATTTTGTTCCCAGGTTAAAGAGAAGTTCGTTTGTGGGCACGTCCAGTACTGAGGGCAGGGAAGATCACAAACTGCTTCCCCACCGTGCTCCCTCTAAAAACGCTCCTGTTTCTGACCAGATCCAGAAACATATACAGGCCTTTCATCTACCCAAGGAGCAGCTTCAACATGTGAGGGATTCTGTGTATTCAGCCATGCAGAGTGGCCTCAAGGAGAAGGTTAAAGATGGCCTCCCTTTACCCATGCTGCCTTCTTACGTTTGTACCTTGACTGATGGCACTGGTAAGTGTGCTTTCTTTTTGGCAGTTTGCCTGAACTGTTGTCTAGACCAGTGTTTCCCAACCTTGGGCCTCCAGCTGTTTTTGGACTACAACTCCCATCATCCCTAGCTAGCAGGACCAGTGGTCAGGAATGATGGGAATTGTAGTTCAAAAACAGCTGGAGGCCCAAGGTTGGGAAACACTGGTCTAGACCAGTGTTTCCCAAACTCGGGTCTCCAGTTGTTTTAGGAATACAATTCCCACCATCCAGCTAGCTAGGGATGATGGGATTTGGAGTCCAAAAACAGCTGGAGACCTAGTCTAGACCCATAGTCTTCAACCTTTTCAGACCTAGGACTTACTTTTAACCCAAGCATGCATTTGAGGAGCCCATTTCTTAATTTCCGCCCAATATATCACCCACTGGTGATAGTGCTGCTGTTGTGGTCCACCTTGGATTAGGGGTTCTGAGTGGGTCCTGAGTTGACCTACCAGTTGAAAACCAGTGGCTGACTCCAGACTCCTTTACACCTTGCACTGGGTTGCCAATTTTTTAAACAGCCCATGTAGCTGTACTTTGAATACCATTCCTTTCCACACTTTTGTTCCTGCTCCACATTATTTTCCACAACATCCTGGCTTCCTGATTGCCACATTTGGCTTCAAAACTTCCAAGTACTGGCTTGTGAATCTCTGAGAGTACACAGGGATGCACATATTTGGGAGGGGGGACAAAGAGAAAGATGAAATGCTATTATATCATGCACAGAGCCTTGCGAAGGAGCGATTTCCTGGTTTGTCTAGCATGTGCAAGAATGACCCAGAATCTAGTAATCTGCATCTGTCCACAGTTTGCCTGTCTAGCTTGGTGGTAACAATGCTGGTGTTGGCTGAGAGGTGGCCTGCAGAATGATACAGCAGGCAGTCATCTGAGTGAGGATGAAGGCCTTGGGTTCTGCTTAGGGTTGTGAGGCTTGGTAGGCTAACACATACAACTGCGGTCTTGTTGAGCACAGATTGCCAAGCAACACCTGCCACCTTTGTACATTTCTTGGACCATTGAGTCAGACCCATTGGTCCATCTAGCTCAGTATTGTCTACATTTTCTGGCAGCAGCTGTCCAGGGCTTCAGACAAGGAACCTACTCTCCCAACCCTACCTGCAAATACCGGGAACTGAACCTGAGACCCCCTGCATGCAACACAGGTGCTTTCCCACTAAGCTATGACCCTTCTTGTTCAGGGGCAGAACTGTGTTGTAGTAGAAACTCAGTAGAATCCTTAAAAACACATAGATACCCTCTAAAGTACAGTGCTACTACCAGCTCTTTGGGAGGAAAGGTGAGATATAAATAGTAATAATAATCGTAATAATAATGTGTTATGCAGTGACAGCTCCTGCCTTTGCATCAACAGCAGAAACAGCTAGGTTGAAATCACTTCCACAGACTAGCTAAGAATTATAAAATCATAATTTAACAGAATTATAGAATCATAGAACTGCAGAGTTGGAAGGGACCCTGAGATTCATCTAGTCCAATCCCCTGCAAAGCAGGAATGTGCAGCTGTCCCATACAGGGATCGAACCTGCAACCTTGATGTTATTAGCACCAGTAACACCGCACTCTAACCAACTGAGCTGGTTTTAGTTTCTAAACCTATGCATGGAGCCTGGTGACTCTGAATTACTATCACCGTTCAGCACCTAGTCACATATGATGATCATGAACCTAAGTGATGATTGGCCTACTGCATTTTGTATTTGTTATTGTGTGCCACTGAAACCCTGGACAGTTGCTTCCTCTCCCTCATGGAAAATAATCTATCAGTGTTTATTGACTATATAATAATTCACATTCTAATTTAAGATTGTCCATTGATTAGCAGCAAACTGAGCTAAACAAACAAACAAACAAACAGTCCTGGTGATAGACACCCCCCACCTCAGTTCCAGCTCTCCCCCCCTCATAGCAATTTAAAAAGAATTTATATGGCAACCATATGAATGAGACATGGGCAGTCTTGATCACTATATATCCTAATGTTCACATCTATTTTTCAGAGACGGGGGATTTTTTGGGTTTAGAAATGAAGAAGGATCAAGTGAAGATCATGCTCTTGCAACTATCAGATCGCAAGGATGAGCCTGTGGTGATGAAGAAAAAGGACTTTCCCATTACTGAGAATATTGCCAACGGCAGTGGGGAGCAGGTATCATTCCTCTGTCTTGAGTTCTTCAGCTTACTTAATTCATTTTGCTTGTTATTATGGGTTGGGTTGGGTTGCTGATGTCTTCTGCAGTATGTCTTTGATGGAATAGCAATGCATTAGTGCTGGATTGAAACTGGACAGTCTGCACACCATACCCCTTTGCTAGTTGCTCTGCACTGTTACTGCACTGTTACTGCATTGTTGCCACCTGGGAGGGCACTTTCTTGAGCTATAACATAACAAAAGCAAGACAAACCAAAACTGAAACATTTGTTATATGACGAATTACAGGATGACAATGGAAAGCTATGGGACATGCACTGACTGGAAATGAAGCAGTATATCCAACCAGTTACCATCATGAGCACAAATAATCATGAATGCACCTTCTGCTCTCTTCACCAGCTTCTTCGTTTGTCTTGAATTTAAAATTATTGTATTGATTTTCAGATGTTTTCTTTCTCATTCTCCCACTTAGCTGCTCTTTCATCTCACCCTGCCCCTCCTTGATCATTTTACTCTTCTGGCACTCTTCTCTGCCCAATGCCCTGAGAGCGCCTTTCCTCCCTGTAGCCTATCAGCTGTTTGGCTCCTTAAAATTGGCTTATTCATCCTGGGGCCCTTCAGCTACCATCTTACACACACACAGGAATCAGCCCCACTGAATACAGTGAGGGGCTAACATGTATTCTGATTCCTCTCCTCTATTTTTCCTCCTGCTCTTTCTTATTCTTCCTGCTCTAGATCCTTTACCTTATTAATTTCCCCTACAATTTCCCTAACCTTGGCAGTTAACAGTATCTCCTGCATTTAAATACGGAAAGTAGCTACAAGCCGCCGCCCCATCATATTGTGGCTGTGATACTGGTTAATGGGCAGATTAACCCTTCTCCCCGCAAATATATTTTTTCTGAATTAAATTCCCTACCCAAAACAGATATTTGTCCCCATAGGAAAAAGACAGATTTTGCCACGTACATTGGAACCTGCATTATACTGAGTCAGATTCTGGGTGTATCTAGCAGAACCTGTCTTGATGCTGGTTTCAGTTATACTGCTTAAGCATCGTCAGAGCCATTCCCTTTTAAAAATATTTGTTTCTATCTTGTGTACATTTGTTTTTTAATAATAATAATAATAATAATAATAATAATAATAATAATAATAATATATTGGTAAGAGGTTGATAAAAAAACCCTACTGGGTGATTTGGTGAGATCACACTACTGGTGAAATTTCAGGTTCTACACTGCTAGCAAATATTTGCTGTCATCATTTGTTGGCATCGTGCCCTGAGGTGAGTGGAATGTACCGTACTCATAATACTGTGCTTTCTTTTCCAGCTTTTTGAATTCCTTGCAAAATGTGTGGCCACGTTTTTGGATGGACTTAGCCTCAACACCAAAAATTTGCTGCTGTGCTTCTGTTTTCCCTTTGCTTGTGAACATATTGCACTGAACCAGGTGAATACTTTGTTGGCCCAGCAGCAGACAGTACGGGAGACTGGAGATAGGAAGGAAATCCAAACGGAACTTTAAAGCTATGATCTTGTACCCACTTTCCTGACCCACTTCACTCGGCTGGCCGGCATTGAGAACAAGCTTTGTTTGCCAAGGAATGGTCAGGAATGCACTTTAAGACTCCCCATTTCCCCTTTGCAGTCATGTCTTTATGTGCCCCACACCTGACATAACATGATGTCAAGGGTGCAGCATATGGGCGTGGTTTGGGCAGGGCCGGATTTAGGTTTGATGTGGCCCTATGCTACTGAAGGTAATGGGGCCCTTTATATGTGATATTTTAGGGAGCAGGCTAGCAGGCGGGGTCCATTACTTACATGATAGGAGCCAAAATACTGTTGCTGTATGTAGCTTTTATTTTATTTGTTTTTTATCTCATATTTTGGAAATGTATATATTTTTTCCCCTTTAATTTTTTGGGGGGCCCTAAGCTATAGCTTATTTAATTTATACTTAATTCCGGCACTGGGTTTGGGGAAAACTGACTCATGGGCCAGATTGAGTTCCTCACTGCTGTTGTACAGTATCTGGGCAATATGCTCCTCTGAAGGGTGCACATTCTTAAAGCCTAGGGGCTGCCACTGGAAAGGTCCTTCTGCTCACCACTTATTCTCAAACCACATTCCATAACAGCAGCATGACTAGAGTCTCCCCTGCAAATATTAATGCTCATGCAGACTGACATTGGAAGAAGCACTCCATCAGATATCTGGGACCCAAGTAATTTAGGGTTTTCTGTGTTAACAGAAGCACATTGAATTGAGCCTGGAAGCAAACTGGCTATCACTGCAGATCTTTCAAAACTGATAAAATGTGCATCTGGCCAGTGATACCTGTCAGTAGCAAGGCCGCCACATTCTCCAGCAGTTTCAGCTTCTGGGCCACCTTCAGGGGAAGCCGCATGCACAGTACATCGCAGTAGTCCACCTGGGTGGGTGGAAATTACCGGAACACACGTAACTGTGGCCACATTTTCCTTGTCCAGGAAGGACTAGCTGGCAAACAAGCCAGAGCTGAAAATAGGTGCTTCTTGCCACTGAAGCCACCTGGTCCTCCTTTGGTGGTGCTGAGTCCAGGAGCACCTCCAGGCAAAGTACCAGCTCCTTTAGGGAGAGTGCATCCCCATCCAGAACAGGCTGTGTTCCCACATCCAGATCTCAATAACCTGGAAGAAACAGCACCTTGGTCTTGTCTGGATTCATTTTCAATTTATTGGCCCACATCCAGTTCGCTGCCAACTCCAAACTGGCCCAGCACCTGTCCTGCCTCTCCAAATTCAAATGGAACAGAGAGATAGAGCTGGGTGTCATCAGCATACTGATTTTGCACTATTTGTTTTATTCATTTATTTCAGAACTTGCACGCTGCCTCGGAGGGAAAATCCTCCCAAGGCAGCCCACATAAAAAGAATAAAACATAACACAGCTCTTTAGAAAATACACAAACCCATTATCCAAATACAAAACTGGTGGCAGCTGATTAAACCAATATAGAGCTTGTTACTGAATGAATATATAGAGTAAATGAATTGTCAAAGTCATTCTCAGATTTGGATTCTTCTACTTTTCAAAGATCACAGGACATGTTTTCATGAATAACCCCGTTGGTCCTCTTGCTTGAATACTTTGCTTGTAGGAAGCAAGGCTGGGTTTCTCAGTGGTTTGTTGAAGTTTCTCAGTGGCCTTCCTGCTTGGTTTTCCCTTAGTGTAAGCTGATCAGATGGAGCAAGGATTGCCGGTGGCCAGGTGTGGAGGGGCATGATGTGGCACAACTGCTCCAAACAGCTCTTAACCAGACTTGCAAGGTGAGGACAGCGGCTGCGTCAGCTGTGACTGAAGCATGCATGGGGGGGGGGTGTGCTTCTGGTGAGAAAATGAGAGAGTCGCTTTAATCTTTTTCTCTCCAGAACTACCAGATTGAGGTCATTGCTGTAATAAACGACTCTGTGGGAACCTTGTTGAGCTGCCATTCTGAGAAAGAGCCATGTGAGGTTGGGCTGGTGATAGGTAAGCAAAACCTTGCATGGTGCTGGCGACTTGCTAGCAAGCTGTTGAGCTGGAAGGCTTGCGTATGCCTTATAGTAGATGTGGGGGGCAGGGGTGCCAAGAAACTGGCTATTCTTCCTAGATTGGAAGAATCTCAGCATAGTATGTAGCCACATCACAGGGCTAGAAACCAATTCCCTGGTGATTAAGAATTAGGGAGCTGGATTCTAAGCACACATTCTAGGAAGATGTTGCATTTCATCAAAATGGCAGGCCCTAACTATTGTGAGAGTTAGGATACTGGCATATAGATGGACAGTTGCAGGACAGTTGCACTTTCTCATTGCCGTGCGGCCGGAGGCTTTATTAAAATGCTGTTTCTCCTGTTTTGAGCTTCTCTCCCTGTGTCCTGCCTTCCTGCATATGGTAGATGCTGGCACTAACTGCGGTTATGTGGAGGAGTTGCAGCATATAGCAGGCTTGGAGCATGGTGCTGGATGCATGTGTATCAACACCGAATGGAGCTCTTTTGGGAAGCTGGGCGAGTTGAATGACATAACGACAGAGTTTGACCTGCAAATGGATAAGCAGTCCATGGACCGAGGCAAAAACAAGTGAGTCACAGTAAAGGAAGTAACAATCTGTTTAAAAAATGAGTCATTGGTTACTGATGCCCGGGATTCACTGGAATAATCAAGGTTAGTCGTGCTCCGTGTCCAAAAACACATTTTCTGCATAATCAAACTCCAAATTTGTGTTTGCAGTTGTTCAGTACCCATCTTTGTTCAGTCACCTGATGGATGACCTTCACGAAGAGCAGGACAAGGGGAGGGTCACCTCGCTCCTGCATCTCAATCTGACTGTGGCTTTCGATACCATTGACCACCGACTCCATGGAATGGGAATTGGGAGCCCTGTGCTACCTTGGTTCCAGTTCTATTTACAGTACTGGGTCCAGAGAGGAGCACTGGGAGAGTGCTTTTCAGCCCCCTAGTGGTTACACCATGGGGTGCTTCAGGACACAGTTATATCCCCAATGCTATTTAACATTGTCATACATTTGTGGGGTGCCTAGACTCCCCTTCTAATTCCTGGGTGTCAGGTGCTGAATTTAGCATGTTAAAATATAAGGCAGGCTGGCTTCCTGATGAAGTAATCGTCTGGAGCAGGCATGTCCAAAGTCCATTTCGGGGGCCTAATCTGGCCTGCTGTGGCAGTTTATACCTTTAAAAGGTCAACAACTTTGGTCGGCCCTTTGGTCGGCACCCATGGCCCTTCACTTCATCAAATCTGGCCCTCTTTGAAAAAGTTTGGACACCACTGGAGAGATGGGCCATTGAAAGAGCAAAAAGTGAAGGGTGACCCATTAAGAAATCAATCAGCAAAGCTAAGACTGTGCCAGCTGGGAAATGGGTGAAGCCCCCTTGCTCTCAACTCAGAATTAGTTAGAAATACAAAGTCAAGGAAGGCAAGCAGTTGTTGGAGGATTGCAGTTTGCGTGGTGTAGGCTGGAGGAAAAATGGTTGTGTTTGCAAGCTGGAGAAGGTGGGGAGTCAGAGCAATGTGGGTTGACAGATTGAATCTAAGGTGGCAGCCATGGAGGAAATGGAACCCGCTTGGAGAGTAATGCTTGAAGCCCTTCCATCCCAGGTTCAGGTTACATATATGTGTAAGCAAGCCATATATCATAAAGAAAACACCATCTCTGCTGTGCCTTGTTGTCTGAAAGGAAACACAGACCCTGATCAGCAAACTTGGTACCTTTGGAATCGTGCTCTGCTCAGAGATTAGGGTGACATGAAGCCACTGGGAATGGTCATTCCTGTATAAGTCCTGAATGAATGCTGACATTGTGTAACCTTATGTGAACTTTGGGCTGTCAGCATGAATACCCTATAGAACAGGTGGTCTACAAACAAGCAACCTATGATATTGTCTGTCTTAGCAGCAAATGTTGTAAGAAATGGCCAAGACTTCTCCTATAGACAGGGTGACTTGACCAGTAATCTGCCAACCACCCTTTCACTTCAATTCCTTCTCTTTCTGCACTGATTTTCTTCTTTCTTCTCACTGGCAGGTTTGAGAAGATGGTCAGTAGCATATATCTGTGTGATACTATCCGTGTTACTTTGGCTACTTTGGCTGAGAAAGGTGATATCTTCAGCGGTGTCCTGACTCCCACCCTGCTTACCAAGGGAAAAATGGAGCTCCAAGATGTTGTGGACATCATAGAGTAAGTGAGTTCCTCAAACGCGTCTTGGGAGACCTGGTCAACCTGATATCCTCAGTAGCAGCAGGGTGTGTCTTGGCATGCCTTGTTAGCCTAGCCCTAGAAAAACAGCCAAGAGGAATGGACCCACATCAATAATTACATCTGTAGCCCATAAAAAACAACAACACTGAAGCAGGTGAATGAATGAATGACTGAATCAACTTGCACATTTAAATACACCGTAGGATGACCCAGAGGTACACTGCCAGAGATATTTGTTCAAGTAAGATGTCTTAAAAGAAGAAGGCTTTAAAGAAAAGTGTCTATAGTGGGCCATTCATTAAGTATATCTCTCATCAGGTAGGAAGAGGGAATAGCAAAGGTGTCACAAGGCTAAGAATCAGAACTGGTAAATGTGACATGTCACTGTTTGTTCCCCCAGTACAATCATTTAATACTCTGCGTTATTCAGCACCAACAGATGCATTCCCATGCTGCCTGCCCCCTTCTGCATACAAAACAAGGGCTATACTACTGAGCTATGGCCCTTGTGGTATTATTTTATTTGTAAACAATTTTTATAATGCTTTTCGGCTGTAAGAAGGGCCTGTACAGCAGTGCAGATAAAAGAAGAAAATAAAACAAAGCATAAACAAGTAACAGACATTAAAAACAAAACCTTAAATATCAACGAGATGTTAACAACGTCCACTTTCTGAAATATTTATCTTGTTACAGTTCTTGTGTCCGTCTCTAAAAAGTCAGCATGGGTAGAAACAAAACTAAACACACACACACACACACACACACACACACACACACACACACATGTGCTAGTTCATTATAGATGGAGAGTTCAGTGATTTCAATTTGGAATCAATATTATTCTTTGCTGAGATCAATTAACAGTTAACCAGAGTCTCCCTCATGCCTCTTGCTGCTGCCACCCTGCTTTAACTCATGTATGCTTTAACTGCAGTGAAAAAGTTGGCCTGGCCAATACCAAGAACTTCCTTGTCCGCCTGGGAATGGTGGCAAGCAACCAAGACTGTTTCAACGTGCAGCAAATATGCCAAGCGGTCTATGTCCGTTCTGCCAAGCTCTGTGCTGCTGGACTGGCTGCCGTTCTTACTCATATCCGGATCAGTCAAGGGCTGCCACACCTGAAAATCATTGTGGCTGTGGAAGGGGACATGTACAAGAGCCGACCACAGTAAGGAGTTGTACCAGGCATATAAATATTTGTTCGTGTCGTGAGTAGCCAGTGCGATGACCTCCAGATATTGTTGGACTATAATGGCCATATGCATGCTCGATGATCAAGGATGATGGGAACTGTAGCCCAGCTACATCTGTAGAGTATCATATTGGCTGCCCCTCATCTAAATCAAAACCAAGAAACCCACCAATCCCACTTTCCTATGGACCACTGGACTAACCATCATATTTTCCCTGACTTCCTTTCATGAGCAGGTTATTGGAGCAAGCTTTCTCCTGGACTGAAATCACTGGCCAAGAAAGCATTTCTTCCAGTGTCTTCTTCCAGATATACAAATATTTTCCTTCAACCCAGAGAACCATTAAGTCAGCTTAGCTATTCATTGTTGCCAGAAACTCAGTAGGCAGCATATTTTATCCTCTCTCTTGCCACAACAGCTCCTTCCAGGACAGTAACCCATCTATACTACTCAGATAAATGGATCCATCCATCCATCTGAATCTCTCAAATTGGTTACTGGGGTTTCCCAGGCTAGGGGGTCTGTTACATGTCCAAAGTTAGGAGGCTGTTAACTTCAGGGAGTTCAGCCATTTTAGAAAATGTGGATAATGTAAACAGACCCAAAGACTCATTTATCCAGCAAATTTTCACATTCCTTTTGGAGCAAAGGCATAGTAAGCTAGGGGAGAGGTGCAGAAAGGCCAGAAAGGTTACTTCCAGTCACCCTGCTTCAAGGTCTCTGACATTTCCTCTCCCTCCAGGTATGGTCAGATATTGCAAGAAACATTGAAATCACTGGCTCCTGATTGCACTGTCACCTTTGCCACATCAGAACATGGCTGTGTTTTTGGGGCTGCCAGAGTAGCAGCTGCGACAATGAGGCTCAAACACCAACAGGAAGGAGTAGCCCAGGTCCTGGCGCCTTTCCGACTTTCTATGTCCGACATGGACACACTGCGGACCATGATGAGACAGGAAATGGAGAAGGGTCTGTCAAAGGAGACACACAGTACAGCCACCGTCCGCATGTTGCCCACTTACGTCCGCCATTTGCCTGACGGCAGCGGTGAGAGCCAGAGAACAACCTCTTGGGAATGGCCTTTATCTTGGGAGGGAAGAGCTTTGAAGAGCTCAAGGGGGCTTTTAAAAAAGTCTCAGGGAAGTTGTGTTTGGTCCAGAGAAAACCTTCCGAGTTTTGGGGGGCCCAAGTCTTTCAATTGATATGGGGCTGTTGTTATTGTTACTTATGTTCACCTCACTGAGAAGGGTGCAGCATAACCACTGCTAGTAACAACAGGAGTCTCCAACCTTTTCAGATCCTGCACCCACCTATAGCACAAATATGCATTTTATTTTATTAGCAAATATTGGTATGGTGCCAGTGGGTCTCGACCCCTCAGTTGACAACCAATATTCTAGAGGGCTGGTGAGATGCTTTCCCAAGGCTTTATAGTTTAAGTTGCCAGCACTGGTGGGAATGATGTTGGCCTCAGGCAAAGAAGCCAAAGAAGGAGACCCTTGCAGTGACTGTGTTGGGTTGTAGTTGAGAGTCTATGTCACTCAAGCTCTTGTCCCTTATACATTTTGTAGAGAGAGGGGAGTTCCTTGCATTGGATCTGGGCGGAACCAATTTCCGAGTGCTTATGGTGCAGGTGAAAAGCAAAGAAGAGGGTGGTGTACACATGGTCTCTGAGTCTTACACAATTCCACCCGAAGTGGCCCAGAGTAATGCAATACAGGTAGGTGCAAGAAAGGGGAAGACATGGCTGGGTTGAACTGGCCTCTATTACAGACTGGCTGTGACACTGGCAACTGTGGGGATGGGCGATACTGTTATTGATGGCGTTTCCTCTCCAAAGTTGTCTTTACCTCATAAGGCCTCATGCTTTCTCCCATTTTCCTGCAGCTCTTTGATCACATTGTTCAATGCATTAATGATTTCCATAGCAAGCATAGCATTGTGGGACGAACACTGCCACTGGGCTTCACTTTTTCGTTTCCCTGCAGTCAGACGAACCTGGACAAGGTATGAAGCACCTATGGAAGTGATCTGCTGCTCATGTGGTGATGCTGGGAATTAGGACTTTGCTGCCTCCCTTACCTGGGTTAGCCAGTGGAGCCCCCTGCTGGGAATGTATTTTTGTGGTAGATGGGAAGGGAGAAAAATTGGGTTGAACTACCTTGTGTTCCCCAAGATAGAAAGAGAAAAATTTCCAAACGCTATGAGAACAACATAGCTTTCAAACCATTTACAAATAACTTGAAATGAAAGCTCAGCTTGTAGGATTTCTAAATTATGAAATTCAGCTGTCCATTGCGAAAAACCCCTGTTGAACCCCCTGCCCCCACTAGTTAGGCATCTCTCTCTAATAGATCCAGTCTCTGTCCTAGTGTGTATGCTACAATTCTGTGGAAGCGCAGAAAAGCTGCACAATTCGGCACTGGCAAGTTTCTAGCCCATATTGTTGCAAGGATAAACTTGAGATTGGGTGAGCAATGCCTAAAGAAAACTCAGAAACTAGAGGACCTGCAGAACTTTTGCAGAGGCAGGTCCCTGCATTATCTGCATGTCTCCTACTGCCATCTCTCTGTTGCAGCTTAGCTACAGTAGAATCATCCATGAACATGTGAAGGGCATGCAGCTCAGAGAAAGCAGTCCAGTTACACCTACATGTTTATCACAATTCCTTCTTTCTCTTGGTTTCACAGGGCATCTTGCTGAGATGGACCAAGGGGTTCAGTGCCACAGGCTGTGTGGGAGAAGATGTCGTGCAGTTGCTAAGAGAGGCTGTAAAGCGTCAAACGGTATGTGTGGGATATGGGGCACGAGCTCTGGATAGATTTGCCAGGGATTATAGTTTGGGCTGGACTATTCAGACTTAATCTGATTTATCAAAATGAAAGGCTTTTAAATTATCACAAAACCCGCTGGTTTAAAATCAGAGTTAAGGCTATCTCATGTTGGCTCAAGCTCCACAAAGCCAGAAAACTGGAAGCTGAGGCTAATGCTTTAACAGATGTGCCCCATAATCAGCAAAGTTGTTGTTCAAGGACACAAGTTGCACTTGTGTACAACTCACCCCTAAGTACCCACACTTCTCCTTGGTCTTTCAAGCCCAAATCCTGATGGGGAGGAGGGTTTTTAAAATTCTATTTAAAAATCATTTATCAAAAATTATATACCAGTTCAAAGTAGTAAAATCTCTAAGCAATTTACAAGAAAATTGTCACTACAATAAGGGCATATCCACACTTACCGTTACTCTGCTCTTTCTAGGCATGGCCCACACTTTAATGCTCTGTGTTCAAGCATCCTCCCCCCCCCTTCTTCTTTTTTTTCTCCAGTGCCTTCCCCATGAAAACCCATCTTTTAGAGTTCAATAAGAGCACACAGCAATCTACAGGAAACCCAAACTGACATTTGCTCTGATTGAGTGCTATAGAGCGGGTTTTCGTTGGGAAATCTCCAGGGCAAACAACAACAATGCTCAGACACAGAGCTTTTATGCCTGGACCAGTGCCTGGAAAGGGTTAAGCACCATCTTCCAACACGCCACTTTGCTTCAGATTGCACCCTCCCAACACCAGTTTGTAATAGAAAAGATGTGTGGGCTAAGATTTGTAAGCTCAATTGTCTAATGATGTTCTATATAAGTCCCTGTTGGAGGCTCTTTTATTTTTTTGTGTGAAAGAGGCACTGCCCTACAAATTCACTGAAATAACATGAAATGAATGAAAACAATTCATTCCTACTCAGAATCAGTGCATTCACCTCCTCCACACTGCCAAAATGCAGCTTTTAGTGTTGCCTCTTTAAAATCTATGAAACAGGTGGATTATTTTCAAAACTACTTCAGAGAGACTTTGGTTCAGCAGTTGCAGTCCTTCCAACTCAAGTGTCCAATGCTGTCTTTTATTTAATACAACTGATAATATGAATAAGATGTGTGCAGCAATATGCTTGATCATGTGCCCCCTTGATCCCTGTTCCTCTTGGTTTATTAAATCTACTATCAGGGACTCTAGGCGGCTTACAGATAAAATAAGAACAGCTTAAAACATAGAAAATAACTGCCTCCATCATTAAAAAAAACCCCCAAACCCCAATTAATTAAAAGCAGTCAGTTCCTTAAAGCCTGTTGGAATAGGATCTTCACTTGCTAGTAGGACAGCAAGGAGAGAGCTAGTCTAACTTCTCTAGTGAGGGAGCTCCAAAGTCTGGGAGCAGCCACCAAGAAGGCCTTCTCCTGCATCCCCATCACGCATGCCTGTGAGGGTGGTGGGACCAAGAAAAGGGCCTCCCCCAAAGCTCTCATAACCTGGGCAGGTTCATCTGAGGGAATATAGTCTTTCAGATAGCTTGGGCCTAAGTTGTATGCCATAATACTTCATTGCACAGTGGGGGGGGGGGTCGTTGCTATCTTGAACTGCCAGTAGTACTGTCACTCCTAAAAACGCCAGCTCTAGTTCTGTTCCACTGATCTGAAGGGATGAGCCCACAGGGAAAAATAACCTATGACCTAATCACAATGACATTTAGGCAATTTACTGGCTAATTCACACTCACAAAAACATCCCCAGATCTCTAACATCTGTCTCCTGGCCCCTAGACCTTGGCAAAAACTAGCCGTTCTGGACCCATGGGAACATCTGGACATCTGAAAAGCTCATAGACAACAGCACAAAATGGCTGCCAGAGCCGGACTTGTCCAGTCACAAAACAAGGGACACCCTCTAATCAGTTCCAGCTTAATTAACTCTCGATGCATTCATTTTCCCTCTGCCAGCACTCTGACCACTTCCACCTGCATATAGACAAGTATACCCTTTCTGTCCCAGAGATAGTGGCTGTGATGATATATCCCTGTGAAATGCATTCTTTGTTTTCACCCAGTCCAATAGCCCAACCGCCACCCCACATCTCCGTTTTGGACAGGAGCCTTCTTAAACACATGGCCACTGTTGCTATCTCGAGACATAATCTATCTCCCTGGGTTACTGTGAGGTTAAGTAATGGAAGAGAACCACTGCCGTCTTCTTCTTCGTAATCCTCCTGGGCGGGTTCACTGTGGGGCAGGGTGTGTGGGAGCGGGTTCGGTATAGGGTGGGTTTCAGTGTGAGGTGGTGTGTATGTGACCAGGAGGGGGGGTTGAGGGGGGTTCAGTGCAAGGGGTGAGGTGTGTCTTGGGTTTTTGTGTTGGGTGGAGTGTGTGGCAAGCTTAGGGCAGAATGTGTACAAGGGGCCTTGGGTGTGGTTCATTTGGGCATTTGGCGGCTTGCAGCATGGGGTGGGGGCAGAGGTTTTCAGCACAGGGTATATGTGTGGTTATGGGGTGTAGTCTCTTCTAGTAGTTTGGTTAAACACAAGGCATGCATCTCACTGGTATGCATTGCTAATCCACTCCTCCCCCCCATGACCTACTTTATAGGGTCATTGTGGTATTAAATACTGGAAGAGAATAACCACTCTCAGTAGTTTTTGTGAAAATTAGGAAGAATATATATTATATGCTTTCTTAACTGGGGGAAAGCGGGCCAAAGTGTCAGTTTCCAATGCTTTAAACTTGCTGTATGCTGGCAATTTTTATCAGATTGATGTGGAAGCTGGCACTTTTGTATACCTCATCAGGCAAATCAGGTAGGCCAGCTTTGAAGTTATTAGTCAAACAGATACCATTTTTATTAAGCTATAGAATTTTGAAGCTTATAATGATAGAACCTCTTTTTTTTATTCACCTTAGCTCTAGGTACCAACCATGCATATACTATACATATACTGTAGGTACTAACGATGCATATCCAAGCAAGGCAGGCCTGGCACCTGTTTTTCTTAGGGAAATCCATCTTCAAAAGGGTGTAATTTTGGAGAGGAGGAATGAGTGCTTAATCGCATTCTTGCTTCTTAATTCTCTGCTCCAAATGCCTCCCTCACCAAATCTGGGTTTGCCTTATGTGGAACCCTGGGAAGGAATGACTTTGCAGGCAACGATTTGAAGCAGAGAAGCCGCAGGCAAATGGTCAAGCATGCCTCCAGACATTTGCTTTCCCCAGTCCCAAGGAAAAGCAGCCATCGCATGTCTATTTCCCTTGCATACGTGTGATGCGTGCCTCTAGTCTAACAACAGCTCTCCCATGTTTATCGGTGAGCGAGTGAGAGCATGCTTCAGGTAGAAAAGGGCCTCGCCTCTATTCTTTGTCAGACCTGGGAAATGGGGCATGTGTCTGGCAGAGTTCACTCAGTTTGGATATGGCGTAAGGAGCCCCTCACGACTCTGAGGCGAACCAACTTGTATGTCAAGCAGGCCCAAGAAGTTTGTGTTGCGTGTTCAAAGCATTACGGTGCTCCATATTCTCAGTCCTCACCCCTAGGTCTACTCTGTGATGATGGGTCACTTGCTATGTAGCCCATTGAGAAAGTGGAAGGTGTAACAGCAACCATTCGGTAAGCCAGCCCGATGACAGTGACAGAGCTTGAGAGCTCCCTTCAGGTTGATGCCCCCAGGGGCCTTCAGAAGGGGGGGGGCAGGGAGAGGGGGCCTATTTCCCAAGCGACAGGGCCTATGGGTCTCTGCTGGTTACTGTGGTGATAGGGAATCGTGTTGCCTGGTAACACATCTTGCTGCTCTCTGTCTCTCCCTCCCTTTCTCTTCCCAGGACATTGATATAGATGTGGTTGCCATAGTGAATGACACTGTAGGAACCATGATGGCATGTGCCTATGTGGACCCCAACTGTGAGATTGGCCTCATCGTCGGTAAGATGGTTGCGGCAGCATTATTTTAATTATTATTTTCTAGAAATGTATACTGCTCTGCCCTTTGATAAAATTCCCAGGGTGGTTGGGAATAGGTGAGCGGGATCTGTCTTTTAGGGGCAAGGGGATTATACATGTGGTGCTTTCCAAGGGAATATATTTCCAACAGCGGATGCCCTCCTGCACTCTTCTTCTTGAAACTATTACCTTCTTTGGGGGATCTATAACCAGAATCTGGGCTGCTCCCTGACAGGTAAGCCTTTCTCTGTAATTTTGAAATTTAGAATGGACCGCCAAGTGGGCTGAAGATTCTTCCTCCAGGCTTGATCCCAATACTTTCCTTGCTCTGAGCAGGGGGAAATATGACAGTCCATTTTCATCAGTGATTCATTTCCATCCCTTTCTCTCAGGTACGGGTACCAATGCCTGTTACATGGAGGAGATGAGGAATGTGGGCACTGTGGAGGGGGACGAGGGCAGAATGTGTATCAATATGGAATGGGGGGCCTTTGGAGACAATGGCTGCCTCGAGCACTACATAACACAGTTTGATGAGAAAGTGGATGCAGAATCCATCAATGCTGGCCAGCAAAGGTGAGTCCGGGTACCTGGGAGTGATCTGGGGTGATGGCTGCCTCCAGGGTCTCCTTGTGTGACACTCATTTGCATTTCCCCTAAAGGTATGAAAAGCTCATCAGTGGCATGTACTTGGGCGAGATTGTGCGCTATATTCTGCTGGAGCTAACAATGCGCAAGGTCATCTTCAGGGGTCGCCCATCAGAAGTACTCAAGACCAAAAACATCTTCCCCACCAAATTCCTAACAAATGTTGAGGAGTAAGTGTGTATCCGTAACATTCTCTTTTCATGTAGAATTTAGGTTTGGTGCAGAAATCAAAATTCCTGAGGCTTCTTTTGGTCTTTACCTGTAAAAGACCTGTTCAAGGTGTCTCTAAGTCCTACTTGGTCATCTGTCCACCCCTCATTCTTAACTTCACCTTACCTAGGCTTGGATCACCTTCTGACAAGCAAGTACCCCTTGTCCCAGATTATATTGCAAGCATGCAAACTTAAATGATTTTATGGAAAGCAAGCCAATTTTTAGATATTGTATTTATTTCAATAATACATTCTGAGCACCAAGCTTTAGTCTTGCTGATGCAGAATTCTCAGTAATTTGGCATTGCCTGGATCCCCCTCCCCCCCCCCCCCTTTGGAATGTAAAAACCTTCATGATCTGCCGCATGAACCCTTTGGGGAACAATGGGTTCTTTCAGGATGAATGTGCTTGCTTCCAGACCACCTGTTTATACAGCATCCATAATGATTTGTTTGCACAAAGTTTGTGGGGAGGTTAAATCCGTTTTTATTCGTGGGGAAGTTATACAACATTGCACCAGACAATCTCCCACTTTCCATATTGCAAAAACAAAACTGATTTGGGATTGAAGCTGGTTTGTTGTGCAAGAATGCCAAATCAAGTTAAATTGTGCAGCCTGAATTTGCCCATTTGTGATTGAATCCCATCTGCAAAACTGAGAGACTAGAAATGCTTAGCTTCTAAGAGGGCAACAGCTCTTGTTGAATATAATAGGTGCCTCAAGCAGTTCCACCGCTGATTATAATGTTCTGTAAGCAGCACTCCTGGTCACCATTACGTGTGTAACATTCTGGAAGAATATGGGTTGAGTGTATCTACGGAGGATGCCTTGGTGGTAAAGGATGTGTGCCGTGCCGTGTCGTCACGTGCCGCTAAGATGTGTGCAGTGGGAATATCTGCAGTTGTGGAGAAGATCCGAGAGAACCGTCGTGCGTCAAAGCTGGATATAACAGTTGGCGTGGATGGGACACTCTACAAGATGCATCCTTAGTGAGTCAGTTTTGCTTCATTAAACTGCGGGGCAAGCAAGGCCTCAACCCAACAGAGTGCCAATAGGGGAACGGAAACTTCAGTTGCCCAATGGATGGCAAGACCAGGTTGGGCAGAGATGACAACAACTGTGTTTTGATGCACGGGGAGAAACTCAGCCATTACTGATCCATGCTAGGCTGGAGGACCTTAGTACTTATTGGGAGACACAGTGCATGGTAAAGGATGGTTCTTCCTAAGCTGCAGTAAGGCTGTATGGGCAGTACCTGGTTTTCTTTGGAGTATGGGGTTCTGCAGCATCTGCCTAGAAAAGTTGAATGCTGCCCCTGTTTTGGGTAAGGGAAAGAGGGGAAAGCTGCAATAACGTATGTCCAAGAACCATGTAACCAGGGGAGGGTGTGATACTGGCTGAACATTGCTTTCTCTTCCTCACGGACATGCTCCCTTTCTGTTCTCAGCTTTGCAACAAAGCTTCATAAGACGACGGCTCTGATAGCTCCAAACTGCAACGTCAAGTTCTTGCTGTCAGAGGATGGTTCAGGGAAGGGGGCTGCACTGATTGCTGCTGTGGCCCATAAATAACCAAACCATCCACTTGACTTGAATAAAGATGTCCCAGTAACCAGGACACCAAACCATTCTCTACAATGCCCAGACCTTGACCCACAGCAATGTGTTTCACCCTCCTCTGTGGCCAAACTGCAGGAAAGGCAAGTTGTGTCAGCAGCGGTGTTCCATCTTTATAGCTCTCTTTACCATCTCTGATTCATGTTCAAGCGAGGAAAACAATAAAACAAATTCCTGCTGCCACTTGGTTTTCCAAGTTATATATATTTTCCCCCAACAATCCAAGCCCAAAGATAACACAGACTGAGAGTGCTAAAATGGAGGTGCCTTCTTAATAACCTGGGACATTTCTACACCTACTAAGCTGTCAAGGAAGCTCTGCTCAGACTTTGAACTCTCTCTGCTTTTTTCCTGATCTGGCAATGCTTCCATTGGCCTAGTGTTGAGTACAGACACAAGAAGTCCCATGTAGCAATATATATATATAATTTATTTACATTCATGCCCGCTAAAACCCTGTGCGGGACGCTTATATGTACATAAGGCCAAGTGTAAATACTTGAATGCACTTGAATACAGAATAAAAAACGATCTTTACACAATACGGCATGGGCCCGCCTGGCCCAGCACACGTTCACTGCACGGATTGGACTGCCACGCACACGCACAATTCCCTTTGCATATACACTGGGCAAGGACTAAGGAGGCACAGATCCTGTCATCCAGCACAGCATGGCCCACCTCCCTGGGCTGCCCTTGACCATCTCCTCTCCTTGTCCCCTCGGGGTCCCCAGTGTCAGCACCAACCCCAGGGCAGCCCACTATGACCAAGTCACGGGTATCTCTTGGGCTGGAGCAAAAATATACAGAGATGGCTCTGGAAACAACCTGTCGGATCCCCCCTCCCGGCTCTGCTTCATCACAGCATGGGACGCTCTGGGGGCTGCAGTGGGAGAGGCACGGGCTTCTCAGCTCCAGGACCAAGCTTACCTTTTTGTCCTGGGTCACTCCCCACAAGCACCAAGCCAGCCATCTCCCTTCCCCTTTCTTCCCATGCTGGGGAAGAAGAGGGCCCTGGGTATATGACTAAGCCCAACAGAAGTACATCAGAATCCATTGCCAGCCTACTGCAAAATATGGGGCAAGCCTCCCTCGGCCAGTCCCAGAGCTTCCATGGCAGTGGCAGGGCAGGCATTCAGTAGTTTCCCCCACCACCCCATGGCTACTAGAGACTGAGCCCGGTGTGCTTGCCTTCTAGTTGTATTTGGCACAAGGAACAGAGGGCGTGAGGCTAGGATGCCTCCGACGGAGCACGCAGGCGTATTCAAAGCAGGACAAGTGTGGGAACACTGCCTCCTTCAAGCGGAGATGCCCTCTGCCATCCCCCAGCAAAGGCCTGTGCTGCTCCTACCAAGTGCCTTAGCACTCAGCCTCCGACACCATGAAGAGGGAGCTGTCCTGCTTGCCCACCTCTGCCACAGCAGCCGCCAGCTGGTTGAGGTTCCCGTTGGGGAAGTGACGGGCTTCCCATAAGTTCAACATCATTGCCGTTGGGCTGGGTTTCGAAGCAAAGAAGCTTAGATGGCTGTGGAAAGAGGAGAGGCCATTATTACCCAGGAGAAAGAGCCCCCAAGGCAGCACTTATTCACACATACCTTTTGCCCCATGCTTTCTAGGCACAGGCCTGCTCTATAAAACTCTGTTTGAGCGTTTTTGTTTTGCCCTAGCAAAAACCCCGTTCTTTAATGCTGAATTGGAACAAATGGCAATTTTGGATTTCTGCAGATTGCTGTTTGCTCCAATTCAGCAGTAAAGAGCGGGTTTTCACAGCACAAAAAGAAGTCCAGATGAGCCCCCAGTTTTCCTCTCCTTCCTTGCCCCCACTATGTCACAGGAAAAAACAATGTGACTGCATCTGTTCCTGCTAAAGCAAGATTCATCCACCTGGTAGGGTCTGTGTCAGCTGCAGCTTGTTTCTCCTGGTATGGTGTTTTACCTGTCGAGGTGCAGTTTCTGGGCTAATGCTCTCCAGTCAGCCCCACGGGCCCCTGGTGCATCCAGGCTGCTTATGATCTTCTGGCGGATGAGGAAGGGGATCTTGAAGGCACTGGGGCCCACGAGGGCAGGGGAGCCAGCCTCATTGTCTGGGGGCAGCCAGTCTGAGAACCGTGCATCCTGGGAAAAGGAGAGCAGCTATTAGGACCTATAAGGCGAACAAAGTCTTCATGGTGAGAAGAGGCAATGGAGGAGAGAGTGCCTGTGAAGACAAGGCTGTTTCTGCTTTATATTCTTTCTCAGTTTGATGCTGCTTTAAGTAAGGTGGAGAGGCCTCCCTGACACAATATGATTTTCTCCCAGATATTCCCCAGAAGGGTAATTCTGTCTACTTGACAGGTTTAGCGAAGGAGGATACCTAAAGATCACAAAGAATATCTCCCGCTTGACTGGGAAAGGAGGAGTGAAGGGGAACGAAAAGTTAAAGGGTAGGCTCACTGCTGCAGGGGAAAGGAGGCTTTTGTTGACATAAAGAGCAGCGATGCGCAGGGCCGGCTGTATTTTGCACCGAGAAAAAATGGGATCCGGTGACTTCTACAGATTATGGAAATCGAGCATAATTGATAGTTAGCCACACCTCTGGCTTCTGAGATTCCAGTAATCACTGGCCACACTTTCACAGCCCTAAAGTAACTAAAAAAACCTGCTTTTATGAAAGAAGTTCTTAAGATGTTAAATTTCACACCTCACGCTTCACATGTAGTCTCATAAGCCATGGCAGAGCAATGGGCCCACATGCTTCTTCCTTTCCACTCTCCTCCTCCCATTGCATGTTGGTGTTGATGCACAGATCTTGGAACTGAAGAGTTCCTAATAACGTCTCAAATGGGGAGGTGGACCAGTGTTGGTTTGTTAACCAGGATAATTAAAGCAAGCTCTGACCCTGGTTAATATTCTAGTTAGTATTTATTTATTATGAATACCTGTTACCTGCCCTTCAAAAAAAGTCCCAGGACAGGGTGCAATAAGAATAAAAATGACAACTGTAAACCCCAATTTCAAATGCAGTTCCAGAATCCCCATGCCAAAGCTTGTGTGCAAGGGAAGGAAGGGCGAGAGGGATGGGGACATGCAGAGCCAACACTCCACCTGGCTTCATAAACTATCGTTTGTTGCAAAGCCATGTCCGAACTGGCCCATTCTATGCTTTTTCTGAACATGCACACAATTCCAGCCTGCAATAGTTTTCTATGCTCATGTTAGGATGGAAAGACCTATTGACCCCGCCCTGCCTTGCATTTCCACTTTTGACTCTGTTCCATGGGAATTCTATGAGACAGTCCTCGACACAATAACCGCAAGTGCGCATAACGTATTTAAAACCCGTTCAAAAGCTAGATAGGTTCCCACCCAGAAGGGTACCGCAGAAGTCATTTGGCCAGCCCTCCCATGGCCATGTCCTTGCCCTCACCTTGGCAATGTTGAAGTCAATATTGAAGCTCTGCCCATCACCCTCTACCTGCCAGATCCAGATTTTGCAAGCCAACTGGCAAGTGCTGGTGCTAAGTCGCTCCAACGTGAAGGTGCAGTGCAGGTAAGGCTGCAGACCACTCCAAAGGTGATAGAAGGGAATCTCCTGGAGAGAGAGAGAAGGCTTGGGTTGGGGGTGTATGGATTTCCTCAGTGGTAAGGAATGAGGCTCCTAGGAGCATGATGATCACGCCCATGATGTCAGCAACTGCCAGTAGAATTAGGAACTAGACAAACTATAGAAGCAGACTGATAAATACCTGCCCCCCTCCCACAACTACAGCTAGGGGATGGAGCTTCATAAGAGCTTAGCATCTTTCACATGGGGCATTCCTGGTCTTGAGGATATGGGGCTTTGCACTGAATCCCAGTAAATAAGAGACGAAAAAGGGAGGTGACATAGCACAATGACAGCAGGCTGGAGAAGAGGGCGCCTACTCTGGATACAGAACACGCCTAGCGCCCATGGGCACACTTGCCTGATAGCTGACAAGAAGCTTGCTCTTCCACAGGGAGCTGGGCACATCATGGATGGAGAGGCGCAGGTTGTGGTAACTGTCCTTGAAGTGCAGGATCCGTGGCACGCCAATCAGCTGCCCCCCCATCTGCTTCTCTACTTGTACCACTTCCTGGAATTGCATGGACAAAGCAGGGGCTGAGTGACTAGAACCATCAACACCCATTTCCTGGAGGCGCAGTGTGGAGTTGCAAGGGACTGATCTGGGTTGTTGTGAAAAAATCACTGGTTGGTGGGGAAGGGGAGAGGCCTAGGTGAGGCCAGACACCCTGCAATTATAGAGCAACATACTGGGCATGTGGTCAGTGTCGTTGAAGCGAAACATAGGCTGTACTACTACAGCATTAAGGCTGTTCAACTGTGATTCTTGAGCAAATAATGGGCTATTATGTCTGGAGCAGGTGGGAAATTTGTGGGAAAGAAGCTCAAGGTGTATATGTTTGGGGCATTTCCAGGGCAGCATTTTGGCCTTGTGGGGTAATACCTTGAGTGCATCACGGGTGTCACTGAGGCAATACACGCGGACATCATATTCCAGCCCAGTACAGGTAGTGGGTGCGAAAAGGACCAATTTGAGGCGCTTTGAAGCCGCCATGCTGAGCGATTCCCCCACCAAAGCAAAGCGGCCTAGTTGTTCTGTGAATATGTAGCAAGCCTGGGGTTCCAGCTGGCAGTGGAAGAGTTCCGAGGGCACGGGCTCACCCAGGTGCAGCACATCCTGAGGAAATGGGAAAGGTGGAGGGGTGGGCAGAGAGATAAAAACCACCCTGATCAACAGTTATTGGCACAATGAGCGCAGAAGCAGCACAAGGGAGCCAGTGCAGATTATGGCTTATTTTTAGAAGCATTTCTGTACCGTACAAGGTGGTGTACACTGCAAAAGCATCAATTAAAAAAATTAAATTGCATTTTAAAAGAACAAATAATCATTAAGGTGACCGGCTAATCAAAAATTAAGCAGCTGCAAAGGTCTGTTGGCAAACAAACAGGTGTCAGAAGAAGAAGGCTGACTAATACGCTAGAAGTACAGTGCTTGGGTAGTTCCTTGAATCCAGAGCAGTTTATGAATTCTGAAAAAAAAATAAAGCAAGAATGGCTGGCCAACACACAAGGAGAATGAATCTGTATTGGTGGGGTATCAGCAGGAAACAGCTGGTATACAGGACCAAGGATGCAGTACTGAGCTTGAGAGGGTAGGAGGATTGTTGCTCTTTGGGCACATATAGGAACATTTGCACTACATTCAAGCTGGAATCATAGAATGGTAGAGTTGGAAGGAACCACAAGGGTCATCTAGTCCAACCCCCTGCAATGCAGGAATTGTTTGCCCAAGGTGGGGTTCAAACCCACAACCCTGAGATTGAGAATCTTATGCTCTACTGACTGAGCTATTTTCAGCTAGTCTGAGGGATCCATCACAGCCTCTATTGTAGAACACAAATCAGAATCAAATGTGCCAGGGCTGGGCAGTAAACACTCCATCAGATTCTGCTAATATTGAAAATAGGGCAATGTATATTCTACAATTCTGGGGGGAAATGTAAGATTGTAATACTGGAGGCAGAATCCAGCTTTCATATATATATTACAAAGCATGTTTCTATAACATTTGGATGCAAAGATATGCTTGAGAGTGTATGGCGAAGCCCTGAGAAAGCTACAGGGATAGCTGAATAAGACTTCTGTTGTTTCCCAAGGATGAGACTTCAGCATCACGCATAGTTCCTCCTCTTTCTCAGAAGTAGCAGAAACAGTATAGAGTTTGCAAAGCAAGCAAAAAAAAAACCCTATGAACAATATGACTGATTTGCATAATTTAAACAGGTTTCAGAATTTAGGTTACTTTGGCCCGGAAGGTTGTTTGTTTTGTAAAGCAAAAAGTACAATACAGCCTTGTTTAAAGCCTTTGGGTTGGTTTGCGACTGCCTGAGGCCAAGCACTCACCTCCCACGTGCCCTCACACGACTGCTTCTTGAGGCGGAGACTCCAGGTCTCCGGGTTTGGCTCCACACAGTGGTCCATAGCTAGGATGACAGGTCTGGTGAGCAGCACCCCGGGGGGCCCACAGCTGACAATGGGACTCAGCAGGGTCTGACAGCCAGCCAGGGGCAGCCTCAAAAAAGAGAGAAAACCATGAGTTGGAAAGAGAAGGGGCATACAAAGCCAAGCACAGACGCTTCTGACTATTGCCAGTTTCCCTTGGTTATCATTCCAATGGGCACAGAAAGCAAACAGGATCTGCATTCTCACCACTGGGCGGTGGAAGCAGAGTGGAGAAATTGGGTGGGGTTATAGTCAGCACGTACTACTGGCAATCCAAGCAGAGAATTGGAGCTGGCAGTCTTCAGTAAGTGCATCGGAAATGGATGCTGACATAAGGGAATGGGGAAGGATCATGGCTCAGTAGCACAGCGTCTGTTTGCAGAAAGTCCCAGGTTCAATCCCCGGCATCTCTGGGTAATCCAGGAAGATCCTGGAGAACTGCTGCCCATCAATGTAGTCAGTGCTGAGCTAGATGGGACTCTGAGTGCTGAGCTAGATGTGTGAATTGGCATAAGGCTCGTGGGAAAAGTGGAAATGCCTCAGTTATGGCAGACAGCTGTTATTGGAGCTATCTGCAAAGTGGGAACTCCAAAAATGTTTCTGAGAATATATCCACGATGAATAAGTTGCATTAGGTATCCTTCTTTGGAAGGGAGCAGGGACAGGGCGGGGGCAGGAATTGTACAAGTGTGCAGCAGTCAAGTTCCTTAGAGGATGACTAGCCAGAGGGTGATGCTCCATTGAACAGCCTGGCAAGGTCCTTTCTGGCTGGCAGATCTCACCCGCTTAGCTAACATGACTTATCCTTCATACTCCAGGCCAGGTTGCTTTAGATGTCCTAATCAAATTTCCCACCTCAATCCTCAACCAGCACCAAAGGGATTCTTGACACTAAATGTGCCATGACAGAAGCATGCTTTCTCCATTTGCTGTTGATGCAGCTGTGAGCAGAGGGATGCGGGCAAGAGTGGGCTGTCAAGGGCCAGCACAAAAACATTAAATCAGAAACATGCTCGGTAGCATTTTAGGATGTAGTTAAGATTGCGACAGAGAAATCTGCCTAGAAATGGTGGGTGATCTCTGTTGATTATATAGTTCAATCTTACGAGCATGACGTGGGAAGCGCTAGACTGGTATTACTAGAGCTTTGATGTAAAATGCCCATGGTTGGGGTGCTGCTGGCCCTGTAGCCTCTGTACATGTAGAACAAGTAGACGAGTCCTATTGCCTATTTCCAATCAGTTTTGTTTCCTTCAGGCAAGTGTGTGGTAAGTCTTCTGGTAAGAGATTGAAATGCCGAATGGGATAATCTGGAGTTGTGGATCTTGAAGGGATAGAATTTTCCACTGAGAATTTTCCAGCAAGAGGAGTAATGTGTATGTCAAGACTTTGTTTCCTTCCTGGATGCTGTAGCTGACCTTCCACAGTGACATTCAATTCATGCTGCTCCCTCCACCTCATGAGTGGAGGCAAATTTCTGCAGCCCATCTGCATGACAAGGTCTACAGGGATGCAGTTGTCCAAGAATTCCCTGTGGATTCTACAGGTACCTGTAGGAGAGCCCTTATGTGCCACAGGTGATGGGTGGGCATACGGGGCAGGCATACAGTGGACTGGAGTCAAATTGGTATATGAGAAATTAGGGGTCCCACTGACCACTAATGGGGTAGTTGAAGGATTTCAAGGGTAAGAGGGATACCTCACATCTTCCTGCTTGTGCAGCGTCAGGTAGATTTCATAGATCTTTCCTCGCGGGATGGCATCAGGTGGGATAAGCAAGCTGACACCTAAAGGACACAGACATTATTGCTCAAGGGGATGCAATATACAGTGTCCATGGATGGCCCAAGACATTTCTGCACCTTGGACAAACCCCAAAATGATGTCCCGCTCCCCAACAGAGAAGAAGATGTGAGGGAAGAGCCAGCTCCAGGAACAAGGGGGGAAGATCAACATCAAGATCTGCTGCCCCTGTGAATCCTGACACCAGGGGCAGTCGCCTCGTGGGTGGACTAGCCCTTGTCAGACCTTCCTATGGGTCCAGGCTTGAAAGAAACATTCCATGTTCTCTTGGGCAAGCTGACCCTTGGGCATCAATAAGGGGCCGCTCAGTATCGGGACAATTTCCCCGTAAAGTGGGGAAATGGTATATGCAGTTTCTATCTGGAATTTATCCACAAAATAATCACTTATCGTATTCCTATACAGGCCAAACAGGAAGCCTCTGTCTCTTGCATGTGTGTGCTTGAATGCTGGTCCAGAAGGGAACTACGAGCATCATAAAGCATCTACACTTTTCCCTACCTAGCTCAGCCTCCCAAATCCCCAGCCTTCCTTCTCTTCCCATCTCACCTGTGTTGGGGATCATTAAACGTCCACCCAGGAAGTTGAAGGTTCCATAAGCCATGTTGGCACCACCCCTGGGCAAGGAGCGGAAGAAGCTCTGGGTGGAGAACCGAGAGACAAAGTCCACAGGGTCCGCACTGGGTGAGCTGTGGTGCAGGGTGTGGCGCCCACTGCCCAGGGGGCTCAGCAGGTGCCCATTGCCAATCTGGAACTTGCTGGGTCCATCCTGGCGTGGACATAGTGAGCCCTGGTAGGTCATGGTGGTGGTGCTCAGGTCAGGCTGGATAGTAAGCAAGTGGGAGTTATCTGCAAAGAAGGAGAGACATTTATGTTAATAACCCAACAAACTGGGTCGGTCAAAATACATGTGCTGTTTGAACGTATTGAAAGCTCTTCTCTATGCAGAATGGAAAAGAGAGTTCATTCTTAGCACAATATACAGACCTATATTGCTTACAGATGCAAATGCAGATATTTTCAGTCACCTCAGGTAGATAGCAGCCTAATCACATAACATCATCTCATCAGACAATGTTGCACAAAATACATTAAGCAGCAGGGGTAACAGACTGCTGCAATGACCCGAGAAACAAAGATCCCTGTTCAAACCATCACTTTTTGTATTAATAAGGTTATGCATTTTATTTCCCAGAGACAGCTTCCTAAAGATGCAGTACAGTCTCCCTTGCAGAGCCCAGGAGTCTGGGCTAATTCACACAACCCATCCGGGCAGGATATCCAAATGCAGAATGACTAAGGGAGCTGGCCGCATGACACAGTTGTCATTTTAACACCCCACCACTTGTCAGGGTGCAAAGAGGTGAGCCTCAAAGGCCAAAGGTCGCATCATGAGGTGATGAGAAAGTTAAGTGGCTGATGGAATGATGGTAGGAAACTTATTCCGCCCACACCTAGATGCTCATAAATGACCCAGTCCACAAGTATGTGAAGCTATTGTTTAAAACAGACCAGTCCTTGCTCTTTGTGCCTGCCTCTCTCCTCCCTAGGCTGCCTTGCAGTAGAAATAAACCAGAGCACTGGCTTAGTCTTACATGCAAATTAACAGTTGTGGTTTGTTTCCCTCCCAGCAAACCACAAACAGTAAGCTAAGAAAAAACATTGGTTACTGCTCATGGTTTGTTTGGAGAAAAACAAAACCACAAGTGCTGGTTTGCATGCAATATGAGGCCAGGGATCTGGTTTCTTTCAGCTCCTAAGCAGCACATGAAAGGAAGGGGGCAAGCAGGAAGAGCAGCACACTCTAGCACTCTGCTCATTCATGATCAGCCATTTTAGACCATGGCTCTGTGTTCAAAATAAACCATGGTCTGTTTTAGGGCCTAAAACCTTTGGGCCATGGCTTTGCCAACCAGGCTAGTGGGTCTTTGTAAACTGGTTCCAAAATGACAGAAATTGAGTGGTTAGGATGAAAGATGTGCTTATCCACAAGTGTGATTTTACTATACAACTACCTATGATGGCCATTAGATTTTACTGACTTCCTCTACATTACATAATAGGTTCCCTACATGTTTAACTTCCTGGGGGTGTGACAGTCACTGTGACAAGATGTGCCAGCAAGGTCTTGCATCTTCCATTCCAGCAACTACTTTTCCTCTAGAAGTTCATGTTTCTTGATTAGTGGGGAACCAACTTTAATTAACTAGTTCAGAAATACTTGAAGAATGCCTGGCAGATGAGCTGGGGGTGGGATGATTAGAAAACCCTTCTTGTACAGGCTCCTGTTCTGACCAGTGCTAGGCTGCCCTTACTGGTTGGTGTCCTGTAGCCCAGTGAGGGCTGGCAGGAAGCATTAAGGCCTTGTAACTGGAAAGGGTAATTTAGCAGGTTCTCACAAAATATGCAGATGGCCTGTTTCTAACCCTCTGGTGTTGCATCTTTCTTTGGCAAAGGCAATGCTTAGTAGTGTTGAGATGCGTGGCTAGAGGTGAGTTTCTGGCTATAATTACGGTATTTTGTAAGAGATTTTTGGTGTGTTTATTGGGTCTGTGGTTTTTCCTACGTAGTCCTCTGCAGATATCCTCTGCTTACGCTGCCTACTGTAGGAAGCCTTCAGGTGTTTAAACAGTTTTAGTCTTCTGTTATCAGAAATTTTCCCATTTGCTCACTTGACTTGAATTGAATCATAGAGTTGGGATGGACCCTGAGGATCATATATAGTCGAACCCCCTGCAATGAAGGAATATGCAGTTGTCTCTTATGGGGACAGAACCTGCAGTCTTGGTGTTATTAACACCATGCTCTAACCAGCTGAGCATATTCTGAGCTTATTCCAGAAAGCCATTTTTTAAACAACGAAACTCTTTAAACCACTGTTTTTAGTTGTCACCAGGTTCCATTGTGCTTTTAAGATCTGTGGTTTTTGTTCAACGTAGCACTACAATGAATGTTCTCTCAGTCAAATTATTTTGTGTGTGTGCGTGCGACGAAACATTCTCCCCCTCCCTCTAAATCTGGGGTTTCCCCCAACCCTCTGGAATAAATTTGAGAATGGTGCAGATGGAATAGAGGGATGGGAAATCCCCTTGAGCTAGTATGTGAAGTTTGTTGAATACTACCATTTCGTATTTATTTTTTTGCAGTACTTGTAACAGCAGGAAGGAGAAACAGAGTAGGGGAGGAAACCCAAAGAGCACATTAAGAGTTGGCACAGTAGTCACGGGACTCTTAAAATGGCGGGCACCATCCTATTTTGCTACAAGACACACTGCGGCTGTATCTTACCTAACCGTTCTGCAGTCGTAGAAGAGACAAACACCGTATCCACATCGAGACCTGGCAGCTGACTGTGGCTCCAGGAAGGCTGCTTGCACTCAATGCAAAGGACTCCAAAAATCCCCGGGATGCCCCATAATTGGTGTGATGCTCACCTGCTTTGGTTGGCTTGATGCTGACCGGCTGGAAGCCAGCAGTGAGAATAGAAGAATCAGCCACGTCAGAATCCAGCCCTTCCTTCTTGCGGCAGTAGACAAGGGTTACCACTAGGAGCAGCAGCACCAGGCAGACTGCGACAGCAATCAGGCCCACATACAGAGCCACATCCTCAGAGCCATTCGTTCCTAAAAGGAGAAGCAGAAGAACAGAGAGGTGTGCAATTCTGAGCCAGCTGTTGCCCTGTATAAAATAATGCCATCTCCTTCTGGAGAAGGAGCACACTGCTCATCTGCATGGTGTGCAATTATCTATGGAAGTCCGCCAATGTCTCTAGGGAAGGAAGAGACACTGGATGAAATGTCATTGGCCTTCTTGCAATGAGGGTCATCAAGGAATTAATAACCAAAACCTGTGATCCCTTAAAAAAAACACCCCAACCCCTGCCCTTTCCCTGTCCTTCAGTGCAAAGGCACATTTCCAACCTCCTCCTTTTTGCACTGGGTATTGAACTCACAGCCTTCTTTGAGTCCCCGTCTAACAAATGATGCAAAATCCATATTGGAGAGGAATGGGTGGAAAGCATGAGAGATTCCTTTGGGAATCAGGGTCTGAATTAGGCGGGGTAGTGGTGGCAGGATAAGATTCTCAACCCAATTTTAGATAAATGCAAGATGACATTCAAAACAAGCAGCGTATTTTATGAGCATCTGTTGTGGTTCCCTTTTATAATAACTACAGCCATGTTATCAGCATGCTATCAAAGAAAAGGGCTGCTTTGGGGAACAGTGGGTGCTGAGGCACAGGCAAAGCTGGCTGAATGGTGAACCCAGGACTGAAACAGAAAAGGGGTCTCGTAAGTGTGAGATTGTGCCTGGGACACAAGCCCATTTAATTGTTCATAAGAACAATAACCCTGTCTGTCGAACCAGTGTGTTATCTAAAAATCTTTATGTTTATAGAAATAATAATTCAGAAGGGGATCTGAAATGTGGTGTACGGGAGGACTAGACGCAGCCTTCCACAAAGGGTGCTTCTGCAGGAAAAGTTTTGTGGCAGAGGTTGGTTTGGGCAAGGTTAGTAAGGCTGCAGCCTGGGTTGAAAGGAGCCCTTCTGCTCCTGTCTCATAATTTCTAAGTAAAGGCAGACAGTCTTTAATTGGGAGAATTGGGATCTTGCTTATGATCTCTGAAGGTTGAGTAAGTAGAAACCTTCAAAGCTCCATGGCCAAAATCCCAGCTGTGCAAGAGAGTGTGAGTGTGTGTTGTCCTTTGTATGAAGCCTCTGTACAGAAGAAGGCAGGTTGGTGGGGGTTGAAGGGGGAAGGGGGAATGCAGGCCGGGTGTGGGTGTGTGAGGGAGAACAAACAAGGCTTCTGTGTTAATGGAAGCAAGCATTAGTCTGGTTTATGAGGCAACATATGTACAGGGAATTGTATGTAAGGGAGGAAGAATGAACAAATGAACCAGGTTTGTGTGTGTGTGTGTGTGTGTGTGTGTGTGTGTGTGTGTTGTGAACCAGCACTTTGCCCTGCTGTCCCTCTGAATCCCTCACGCACCTCCTCCCCACCCCCACTGCCAGCTGGGTCAAACCGTCAGCCTGAGTCCCCCTGGGGAGGGCAGGGGGCCATTGCTTCATTTCAGCTGTGAGAATGCTTAATTTGATGTAAAAGGAAGAAAAAACCCCTAGGAGGCCTAACAAGCTAGAACAGTTAATGAGCCAGGATGGGGCCTGTCACTCACTCTTCCACCCTGGCAGGGCCAGCGCAGAGCTCTCCTGCCTTGGGGTGGGGGTGGCACACAGCCTGCTTGCTGGGCCAGTGCGCACCAGTTGTGATCTTTCAGGAGAGAGCTCTGGGGCCTCCTCATTAAGGGACGGAGCCTGTGGTGGGACGCATGGGCCAGGGGGTGCCGCTGACAAGGTGGGTTTCTGCCTTCTAGCCTGTGGCTATGAGGCAACGCTAAACCAGGCAGCAGAGATTCCATCTGTGCTGGGCAGACGGCTGCTAGTTCCTACGTGGACAGATAGGCAGACCAGAACTGACAGGCCTCAATGCCCTTACATCTCAATCAGCCTGCAACGGAAGGTCGCTCAAAAAAAGCTATGCAACAGGAGGCAGCACCAGTTGCCTATGTCCACAGCCACCCTGGAGAGGCACACCTGTGCCAGAAGATGCTCATCAAATTCATGCCACCACCTGCACCTCTCCCCTCCATCTCCACCCACAGCATGAGTCTTATATTTCCCCAAAAGCAGCAGGAACTCACCATGAGTGCATAACTCGCTGGTGCAGTTGCGGGTCTCCAGTTCAGGCCCCTGGCACTCGTCCCCACCATTCCGGGGCGCCGGATCCGAGCATTCACGGCTTCGCCAGTGTGTACAGTCTGCACCACACACTGACCACATGCTCCAGGTTGACCAACCGCCAGGCACTGCCAGACAGGAGGAGGCAGTACAGCGGCTTAGGGACCAAAATCCCAAATCTCAAATGGTTTCTCATTCTCAGCATAAATTCTACCTCCCCACCCCTCCAAGCCCAAGCAGATATCTCACTAGCCAGATGCTTGCAGCAGCTTGGTGGGTCGAGAGGACGCTGTTGGGCGATGTCAGCTACAGAGAGGAGGGACCAGGCTGAAGTAGCTCAGGGCTGACCCATTACTGGCCACCGCAGAAGCCACTCCTAATGGGACAAGGGGGCCCCTCCCATACTTGTAACATGCCTTGGAAGGGGCTCAGAGATGGGAAGGGACAAACACAGACACATGGATGGGTTGGGGAAGACAGGTAGAGCAAAGAGGGGAAGGCGAGGCAAAGGCCAGCTGCTCTCTTGGGACCAGTAGCTTAAACAGAGCTGAAGGCACTGAAAAAACAAGTACCAGGAACATGCAGCACCATTCTGGGCTTGAGGTCACTTTGGGGAAAGGAAGTGGCAACCAAACAGTGGTGGGATAGTGCATAGGCAAAGCTGTGTGAGCAGCGAACTCTGGGCTGAAACAGAAAAAGGGGCGCTTGGAGTGGACTGAGAGTGGGAGATGTGTGTGGCTCAGCCTGCTCTGGGCTTCATATGTGTTAGATTTTGAGTCTTTCCCCGCTGCTGTGGGTGGTGGGGCGGGGGCCAAGGGTGCAAGTGAGTACAGCAAAACAGAGCCGCTGGAGCAGGTGCGCAGCAGTGACAGGGCAGTACCTGGGCACAGGGTGGCGCAAGAACTTTTCTGCACATTCTGGCCCTCACAGAAGGCCCCCCCGTTGAGTGGTGTTGGGTTGGTGCAGCTCCGGCTCCGCTTCTGCCAGCCCCGTCCACAGCTGGTGCTGCAGGCTGACCAGTCCGTCCACGTCGACCAGCCGCCATTCACTGGGGGGAAGGGACAGCATCAGCTAGAGCTCCCAACGACAGTGCGCCCTGGGAGGGCCAGTCGTTGGCAGCAGGGAGGGAGGTGGGGTTCTCTGTCTGGGCCCAGAGAAGGAGCCAAGCGCTTCCAGGGTTCTCCTGGGGCAAAACGGCCGGCTCTGGGGTGCCAGCTTCCCTCTTGCTTTTGGTATGTGTGTACAGCTTGGGGAGAATACACAGGAAAACATGGGGGGATGCAGGAGGAGTCACAAGCAGAGGGGCGGACACTTGGAGGAGGGGGTGGGGTGGGGGGTCATGCCGCTTTCTCCTGTGAGATTCTGCAGGAGCATCGCTTTCTCGACATCGCGTTGACACAGCCTGGCTCCCCCGTCCACCCCCTCTCTCCCTCCAGGATGGGTTTTTCCTCCATTTTGAGGTGCATGTACTTAGCAAAGTCCCCTCTTCATCACACCCCAAAACAGTTGGGCCAGCCCAAGAAACAGTGCTGCCCAAAGGGAAGGACAAGCTGACCTCCACACAATTCTTCCCGTTTCCTTTTACGAAAGCTGGCTGGCTCCGGCAGTTCAAATCTCCCTTCAGTGCTGGCAGTGGGCTAGCATCTCCCACCCCGTCTGAGGGCAGCAAGTGATCTTACAGGCACACCCAGCTTTGTTCCCTAACACCAGGCTGCCACTCCCCACCTCTGCACCAGCATCTGCCACCTGAGATGGCTCCCTCACTCTGCCTAATGGTAGAGCCGGCCCTGTCACTGCTTCATCTTCCCCTTTGAGCTACAACCAAGCCTCCAAAGAAACCAGATTCCTGCCCTTGCCCCCAACCCTGAAGACTTATGGAGAGACCTGCTGGTCGCCCATTGGTCCCCTTTTCCTGAGGACCACCCATCCCATCGCCTGGTGGGGCCCTACCATAGACAGTGACAGCAGCAGGGGAACTGCGGCGACGGGCCACAATGTTTTTGGCCACGCAGGTATAGTTGCCTGTGTCCGCCAGGCGGGCCTGTTTCACCACCAGGCTGTGCTCCAGCGTGATGTAGAAGTTGGGGTCCAGTGCTGGGTCCACGAGGTCTTCGTTGTGCAGCCACTCAACCTTGGGGGACACAAGCCACACATAGGGCAGGAGGATTGGGTCAGGCCGCATAGCCTTTAAGGACACTGCGACTGCAACGTGTCTCAGAAGAAAACACATTCTGGCACTGACCTAGTGAGGGACAGAGATTGACAGGCCACTCAGCACCAGGGCAGCCCAGGGAGGCTCCGAAATGTGCGTTAATGAGCTCTGCAGAGAGACAGGCCGACGTCAATCAAGTGGCTGCAATGAGGGTGAGGGCGAATGGGCTACAACGAACCCAACCTAGATCGTCTGCAGGAACTGCAGGGTGGCAAAGCCAACGCTGGGGAGATGCGGGTTCCAACGTTGGGTGGTCCCCATGAAGTGGTTTGGTTTGGTTTTGTGCTACTGGTGGGCTTCCTCAACCGTTCTCCCCAATGGCCCCCTCAGTACTGCCCAGGATTAAGCATGCAGGGCCAGTACTCACTTCAGCTGGTGGGATCCCCTCTGGAGGGCGGCAAGGCAGCACAATTCCCTGCTCAATGGAGACCTCTTTGGCCAGGGGCTCCTGCTCAAAATTCTTTCGCAGATCTAGAAAGAAGAGAGGCTTAGAGCAGTGTCAAGATGACATCGAAGACCCCCCAGGTCATACTAGGCCACAGCCTTGTCTGCTCCCTGCCAACATGAGCAGCCAATTGATCGTAGTCGATTCAGACATGAAAGAACAGGCTCTGATTTTCAGCTGTAGGTGGGGGGAATGACAATGAGGCACTAGGAGAGGGAAGATGGGTGGTTTGAAGTCCTAGAGGGGTCCCCTGAGCAGACAGGAGGGTAAGCAGGGCGCCACTCACAAGCAATGCGCACATAGGCCTTTTGACTCTTGGTGGTGCCAGACGTGCTCCAGGCGACACACTGGCACCAGTACTCTTCCAAGCCAAAGATCTTCTCCACCTGTTGCCGCGAGATGTCAATCCGCACTTCCATGAGGGGCAGGCCTGCCAAAACACCAGGGGGCAAAGAGGCAAGGGTGGAAAGCAGGGAAGGGGAGAGAGATCAGTGGGTGGAAGAGCGCTACATGAATGGGTGTCACAATTCTGTGGAAGTGCAGTAAGTGTGCAGAATGCTGCTGTGTTCAGTTTCCAGAGAACCTCAAGTATCATGAGAAAAATGGGGGGGGGGACCCCAAACATGTCTCTGGCTCTGATTGTTGCAAATATATGCTCAGAAGCATGTGAGAAATCTCTAAAAAACTTCAAAATGTAATAGTGAAATCTCAGGAGAACACAGCAGCCAAAGAAGCACAAAAGCTATGCTAACAGTATAAATATGAGACCTCCTAACTCCAGGTCAGCAGTGGGACAGGAGCTGAGCGTCGGCCCTGCAGCCATCAAAACAAGACTCCTCTGCTGCCCTTTGATGCCCCACCCCTCCAGCACTCACCCGTGGTTTTGTTCATGCTGCGCTGTATGATGTGGTCGCCCTGATGCACCCACTCGCCATTGCACTTGAAGTAGATCTGAGTGGCAGGCGTGGCCTTGCAGGCCAGTGTCACTGGTTTGTTCTTGACAATGTAAACATCCTCCGGTTCCAGCAGGAAGTGAGGGAGCAGGTCTGAGGAAGAGCCAGGCACAGGGATGGGCACTGTGGCACTCTGCTGGGCACCTGGGCAGAGAGGAGAGGGGCTAGAAACTGGCACACTAGCAACCACAACATTCACAGAGGCCATGAAGAGTCAGGTTTCCACCATGGGCCTTGCGTAGGTGGATTTCATGCCAAACCTCAAGAGTACATGCAAAACGCCTTTGCTCTGCTGGCCACCAAACCCCGCAGTCCTCTAAGATCAAACTTCTTCAGTTAAAGGGCACGGCTTCAACTCTCCTTCACTGTAATCAGAGCAGCAGCAGCTCTTTGGGGATCTCGGCTAATTACACAGTTAATTGGTCTGTAACATTAATGAAAGCAACTGCAGCAAGAGCTCTCAGCCATGCTGCTGTCCCCACAGCCAACTCAGATGGCCATGTTCTCAGTCCTGCTGCATCCAACCAAACACCACTGGGGGTAAGGGCCAACAGAAAGCCCCCCGAGGTACTTCCTCTTTATTAAGTATGCTCCGGCAAGTGTCAAAAACTCACCATAATTTGACATTTACCAGTAACTCTTTTAAGATTTTAGGAGGCTGGTGGGAGATGTCAGAAAATTTCAGAGGAGTAAGTTAAGAGCATTACAATGCCACATGATACATCATCCCATGCTTGTGTATTAACAGGGATAATCAGAGGCGATAGTTCTAGATACTGCCTTCAACAGGAATGCACACTTACAGATGGTGCGGTAGTCGGCAGCTGCCTTATACGGAGTCTGACCACTGGGTCATCTAGTTCAAAACTGCCTGCACTCTCCCACCCCTAGGTAGAGATGCCCGCGACTGAACCCACAGCCTTCTGCCTGTGAAGCAGATGCTCATTGAATGTGTGTAGGTTTGTTTTACTTCCTGACTGTTCACAATATGGAATAACTTTTGGTTATGCCTGATGCTACTAACAATTGTGATACTTGCCTGTGTGTACTTTCCCAAGCAAAATACTGGCAATGCCCTTTGGCTTTAACCTACAATCACACACCCCCATCCCATCTCATTGCTTTGTTAATAATGTTCCTGGATGAACTTGGGGTTCCTTCTTCAAACTTAAGTCTAAAGATACCCTTTTAGCTTCTTACTGGGACAAGTGGGCAGCCTGCGATGTATGGATAGGAACAGTGCTCAGGTTTAAATTCCCTCCTTTATGCCTTAAATTCAGCTTCCTACACCTGAGGAACAGGAAGCCCAATCAGATGATCGGCTCAGATAAAACCAGCTATTAGATGTAACTCACATTGCTCCAGATATGGAGAGCTAGAACCCTCCGCCTTCTGTCTCACTAGAGTCAACCCACATATCCTCCAATATGTGTTAGGTAAAAATCTTCGCAATGTTTGCACTGCTTCCCATTTGTCACTGGCCTGTGTTGAGCTGGGATAGCACAAATGAGGTTAAAGCGATGCAATTTTGCAGTAAAATAGCACGTTGCTGGCTGTCCTGGGAATGGGGTGGGCTAGATGCTGATAACACTTTTTTTATAAAAAAAGAATACATAAATGCTAACATAGAGATTACAATCCACTTCAGTGTGGGGGTCAGCACACAGTTTGTCTGACACTTAAGGATTCTGGAATCTTTCACTTCAAAATGTCAATTGCCCTATCATCTAAAATGTATATGCAAATGCTTAAAGCGCCACATTTTCTTCTGCTTCGCCCACGTGCCTGGACGCTACAATTCCAGAATTTCTGAAGCACAAGTGTATGCTGAGGACGGTTTCAGACTCATTCACAAAACAAAAAAGCCAGTAGTGCTCACCAGCAAAACACATACATGGGGAGAATGTGCTGGCAACTAGCAGACACAAGGAGGAAATGCCAATAGATACACTTGCCTATGATATACACAACCAACTTACTCCCCGCCCAGCCTGCCCCACCTCATCCGCCACTGTGCCCTCATCCCTGGACCCTAATGCGAGGCCCTGGTTCTTCTCCCTGTCCTTCCTATTTGCTGAGACGTGTGTCACGGTGTCCCCCCCCCAACCTCCCCCCATGACAGGCGTCTACAGCTGGGGCTGCTGACAGCAGGCTTTCCCCCCTCCCGCCCTCGTCCCCGCCGCCTCCACCGGGGCTAATCCATCACGGCCGGAAATGCCGCACGGCGCGCGCCCAGTGAACCTGCGCCGATCCCTCATGTCTGCATTTAACTGCTAATGAAAAAGAAATGTAGTGTGACCAATAAGGGACATAGCTCACTTCTCCGGGGGCCTCGTCTCGTCATGCCACGCTGAGCTGATCCCGCTCCCTCCCCTCCGCCTCCCAGCCGCGCTTTCGCCGGGCCTCCAGGCGCCTCTCTCCGCAAGGGCAGCGCCACCGCAGGCAACCCCGAGGCCTCCAGCTCCGACCCCGCGGCCCGTGCGGGGAGGCCGGCAAAGGCCTGCTCGCCGAGGCAAACCGGCCGCGGCAAAAGGGAGGCCCCGCGCTGCTCCTTTGGCGGGAGCAGGATTGCGGCGAGCCTGAGCAAAACACGCGGGGACTTCGCGTGGCCGCTTCTCTAGCCGCAACACGCGCGCCCCTTTCGGACAGGCCTCCTTCCTCGCAGCGGGCGCTTCTGCTCGCCTGCCCCGCCGCTCCCTTCTGCATCCCTTTTCAGCAGCCCCCTCGGAAGCTCTGCCATTGTTGCTGCTGCTGCTGCTCCCTTCCTCCTCAGCAGGAAGGGCCGGTTTAGCGCAGCGCAGGCTCCTGCACCTCTCAGGGTTGCGCGCAACAAGAGGGGATTTTCACTCCTGCAGCATTACAATGATGAGATAAGCTGCAGCCGCCCAAGTGCCGTCTTGTACTGTACAACACCACCACCGAAGACGGGCACTGGAGTGTCCTGTCCTCCTCGGCACCTGACTGCTCCCCTTACTCATCTTCCCGGCCCACCTGTTGCTGTACATTTAAAGCACACCCAGTGCACATTTACAGCACCTGACTTCCCCCAAAGAAGCCTAAGGACGGTAGTTTCCCTCCTCACCGAGCTACCGTGCTAAGCCACCTTAACAAACTATGATTCAAGATCGTCTTTACTTGGACTTCGTGATTTTAACCCAGGTGCAACTGGTCACCTTCTACTTGCCTCTTTTATAGGTTTGTCTTTCATCTTTTAATTTCCGTCTGTTGTTATAACTGCTCTCTCTTGTTTTATATACATTATAAAATGAAATAATTATTTTAAAACGTTGCAAACAAGCAAACTATGGTTCCCAGGATTCTCATGGGGGACTTTAAATGTACATTGAATGTATCTGATCAACAACTACCGCCACCACCACCACCTCCTCCTAAGCTTCCTAGTGTCTCTATGCTAGAGATTATTTGTAATATGCAGGTAGTTCCCAAGCCTGAATGGACCTACCCTTTGCTACCTATCATCCACACACCACATGGGATAGGAGCAGTTTCAGTGCATTGTGCTCCCACACTGCTCTTTTCGCAGGCATGTGATGTGCCAGTTCCTGTGCTGTAATTATTTCAAATCTGAGCTGTTGGTTTTGGGGTGGGGTGGGTGAAATGTTATAATGTTGCTTTATCTTTGTTGTTCTAAAATTTTGCAAGCTTTAGAATTGTTGTGAGTCACCTAAAGACCATTTGGCATTAGTCAACTAGCAAACAAAATAATAAAGCAATAATATTCCCAATTCTGTGCACATACACCTGATCACCATATGTTACTTTTGTATGTTTTGCCCCATAAGGAGAGTAGTAATTCCAAGAGACGATCATCTTTTCAGAATCAGTCCCCCTTAAAGGGGGGGTGGGACCGCTAGAAATCTGATCAAAGTCTTTCTGCTATCACATCTTCTTTGACCTTTAGACCAGAGAAGTCCAGGTTCAAATCCCTATGTAGACACTAAGCTTACTGGCTGACCTGGACAAGTTGTTATCTCTCGGCCTAACGTACCTCACAGGGTTGTTGTGAGAACCTGCATATGACACCCTGAATTCCTGGTTGAAAAGGGTGGGATAAATCCATAATAAGCAAAACTAACAAGAATCTTTTTGGTCATTATGCATCCAAGAACCTTGTGAGGTAGTCATTTTTTAAATTTCCATTGGACAGATCATGAACTGAGGCAAACGAGAGAATCTGCAGCTGAGAGGGACCCTAACACACCTCAGGCCTCTCCGTCCAATACACTATCTAGTTCTGCAAGCTTAAATCAATATGATCAATTGATCAATAAACAAAAGCTTTAATTGAAGATTAACATTAATTGGTGGGGCTGAGAGATGCAGCCTCCTTTCCTATTGACATGGAAGCAGGAATCTTTCTGCCTCCCCCCCCCCCCCGCACCACCACCAAGCAGAAGAGAGGGAGGTGCAAAGGGAGAAGTGGAACAGGAACGATGCTGGCTCAATTGCTGCACCCCCTCTTGGGGTGTGGATAGTTTCACAGTCTTCATCTCTGAATGAAAACCTGCAAAGTGCACATGCACTACACAGCCACATCAGCATACTAACTCCTTTCTCCCTGCAGCAAAGCTGATTAAAAAGAACCTTCAATATGTTTTTTTCTGAAGGACCAACCTCCTTCCATATGGTTCTCCCTGCATGCTCTGGTCATCACCTGACACACTGCTCCAGATTCATTGACTCTGTGAAGCAAACAGCTTAGCTGCCGCACATGGGGCTTTTTCTTCAGTGACACTCACCCTGCAGAACGCCCTGCCAGCTGAGATCAGTCAGGCCCTGGCACTCTTATTTGTTTGTTTTTTTGCAATTATTTACTACCTCTCTGCCAAGGCCCCCAAGGTGCTGTAATAATGTTTTCAGCAGTTGGTGAAACTTGGATCTTCATAAATACTATGCGATTTAATTGATATTGCTACTTGCAGTTTGACTGCTGTTCCCAGAATATTTTTTTTATTCTATGTTATTCATCGGTCACATAATGACAGTCATTATTTTTGGCTCATTATATTAACACGGGGTTTATTATTCTTGCTGTTTTGAATGAGGGTGTATATGATATTTGTTTGCTTGATTTCATTATCTGACTTGATTTCCTATGGTGGGGTATAAGTTTTATAAATAAATTCTTCCAGTCTGTATCCAAAACTAGCATTTCAGGGTAAAACCTCCATAGCTATGCCTTTCCATCTAGTGCAGGCATGTCCATTTCAGGGGCCTAATTTGGCCCGCCGGTCGATTTAATCTGGCCCCTGTGGCAGTATATGTATATGTCTTGGGGTAAAATCCCAAAAAACTCAACAACTTTGGGGTAAAATTGTAAAAGCAGCTCAGCAACTTTGGGGTTAAATCTAAAAAAAGCTCAACAACTTCAGTCGGCCCTCATGCATGTTCACTTCATCAAATCTGGCTCCCTTTGAAAAAAGTTTGGGCACCCCTGACCTAGTGCTAATAGTACAGTGGTACCTTGGTTTTCAAATGGTTTAGTTGTCGAAAAAATTGGCTCCCGAACACTGCAAACTTGGAAGTAAGTGTTTCGGTTTGTGAACACTTTTCAGAAACTGAACATCTGTCGCGGCTTCTGCTTGAGTGTAGGAAGCTCCTGCAGCCAATCAGAAGCCGTGCCTTGGTTTTCAAACAGTTTCAGGAGTCGAACGGACTCCCAGAATGGATTAAGTTCGAGAACCAAGGTACCACTGTAATCACAAAAAATGGTAGTGCACAGCTAATATCAGTGCCAATGCATTCCTACATTTTGGGTCTTTAGCATGGATGAGACTTGAATTCCCCCTCCAAAGCCACGTTGGCTGTAGGGTGTTGCTGTCTTAGGGATTATTATTTGGTAGACAAGCCAAAAGTGAAGAGAAATACATTTCCCCCTCTAATTATACATAGCAGTAGTTTTGTTTATTGAACTGAAATTTCCTGCATGTTTAAAAGAAGTGACATCTTTCCTACATTTTGGGTCTTTAGCATGGATGAGACTTGAATTCCCCCTCCAAAGCCACGTTGGCTGTAGGGTGTTGCTGTCTTAGGGATTATTATTTGGTAGACAAGCCAAAAGTGAAGAGAAATACATTTCCCCCTCTAATTATACATAGCAGTAGTTTTGTTTATTGAACTGAAATTTCCTGCATGTTTAAAAGAAGTGACATCCTTCCTTCACTTGCCCTTAAGAGGCCCTACATTGACATTTTGTTCATGTGAGAGTCTATTTAATCACTCTGATCACACGGGCACACACACACGTTTCAGTGCTGACCTGGAACAGACGTACCATCAAATCATGCACTCAATTTCTACATCACAGGACGATCTCTTTGCACATTTCGCCCATCTCTCTGTTCATATCTGGAATGGTTCTTTTCATGCCCAGATGCATAAAACATGTACCGTTATTGCAAAAAGGGAGCCAATTAGTTGCCAGTAGCTGCCTATCTCATCCTCCTGCCTCTTGACTGGGGACAATCTCCTTGTCCCTGATTGGCTGTGGCTACCTGGATGTGGCTGAAATGAGGCAGCGCCCTTCCCCAAGGCAATGCAGCTACAGCACTCAAAGTGAATGTTCAATAACGCCATTGGCTAGACTGGGGGCAGGGGTTGTTGTTTTCTCTCAGGATATCCCTGAGGCCCTTTCTTCCGGCTGTATAAAGCAGAGTTTCACATGTGCGTTACTCCAGATCATAGGAAACTGAATTATACCAGGTCAGACTCTTTGTTCATTGACTGGCATCAGCTTTCCAAGGAATGGCTTTCCCCATCACCTGCTACCGGATCTTCACCACTCGACCAAGACTTTAGCTGAAGCAGATGCCAAAGGATGCCCTAGCCATCACTTTTTTAAAGTCGTGCTACGCAGACATTAAATTCCTGCCGCATTTATTCCTCCCACTCCCTGCTTGGCCTCCAGAATCAGCTTGCTTCAGTCTGCTGCATGGCAGATTCTTCCACCTGGATTGAAACTGGGATCTTCTATGTACAAAACATGGGCTCTGCCACTGAGTCACGGTCCCCAGTGATGGGTGCATGAACACTTCATTCCCAATGTCCTGAACCGATGCCTTCATGGAGAGGCACCAAATGGTGGCTGCTGCTTTGGTTTCTACACACTCTGGATGATTGGCCTGCCTATCTGGCACATCTCAGGAGAAGAGGCATTTGAAACCCAAAGGGAGAGAAGGCGCATCATGGAAGGCAAGAGAATGTGGGGAGGGGGGAACCCTGAAGCTCCCTTCCTCCAGCCTCAGGGACTGGGCTCTCCTTCCAACAACAGCTAATAAAGCGGACTCCTAAATAAGCATTTGATTAACAAATGCTAAAGCGGCGATTGTGTCACTGCGCGGAGCTGTAATTGCTGCTGATAATTGGCTGCTTAGAATTTAATAAGCAATTAAACAGAATGGAATGCAGGGGAATTAACGCCGAGCCTGCTCCCCGCCTGCTCCCCGCCCACCTGCACACTTTCCACCTGCTCCCCACATATACCCCTTCCCCACATGCTCCACACCCACCCGTTTGCCTCCCACAAAGCCCCCCACATATCCAGTCCTCGTCTGTGGGCTTCCCACATGCACCCCTCATGCCAGAATGCCCACTTGTGCCGGAAGGGATTGGAAGCCTGACAGTAGAGTGATTTCCCTCACACTCCTGTCAGGCTTCCAAGATTTTCGATCCACCTACATGCTTCCTACAGGTTCTCCTTGCCAGACATTTCACATGTGCAATGCAAATATCCCTGGACTCACTTGCCTGTCTCACGACTTCCTGAGCTCCCTTCATGCTCCACCCCAAGCACCTCTCAGACTCAGCACATGAGGCGAGCACCTTGCTGCAGCTAAGCAGTTCTGGCTTTGATCAGGGCCTGGAAGCGAGACTCCTCTTGGGAACCCAAAGTATGCCACCTTGGTTTCCATCATGGAATGGAAGGAAGGTGGGCCATAAATGAAAAATAAACCAGTGCATCCTTCACAGACACAACTATTGTGCTTTCATTTCTTTTATGTCCTGTTTTCACCTGCAAATTTCAGAATGTGCACACATTCACTATATGCCTTCATATGACATCCCCCATGCCCCCCAAGACACCTACAGCTCTTGCATACCTTGCAGGCATTACTTCTGGCATTTGTTGGATCCCCTTAATGATCATGTGGCTATTCCTTGGGGCTGCCACACCAAAATATGTGCTAGACTAGATTGACTTCTCAGTTCTTCAGAAGTCCGTTTCAAAGTGCCCGTCCCTTCAAAAGCAGCTTCTGGAGACTCAACAATCAGCTGGTTGTCAGATGTCCTGAAGCTCTTTCAAAGTGCAGCTTGAGAGAGTGCTTTGATGGGGACTTCTGAAGACCCCTGTAGGCAAAAAAGGTTACCTGCCATCACTGATGGGTGATTCTTCCTGTCTGTCCAACTTGGCGAGAGAGGGGTTGGGGAGATACCGATATCTCCTCCCAGTACCCCTGGGCTAAAAGGTTGGGCTAGGACTGGGAAGAACCTGGCTCACATCCTCATTTGCCAGGAAGCTCGCAGGGTAATCTTAGGCCAGACACTCTTGCTCAGCTTAGCCTCAGGGGAAGGCCGTGGAAGGGAAGAGAACCAAATATGTCACTTGAAGCTCTTTGGAGGAAAGGTAGGATATAAAAAAATTAATAGGCAGCTAAACTGTTGCTAGAAGGAACTAACTAGATGTAAATGGGAATCTACCCCAAGCATAATGATGAGACTGAAGAGAGCTATAAACAATCTGAAGACAGCTATAAAGAGGGAAGCCGCCACAAAAATATAATATTTGTACTTGTCCTCAGGTTCTTAACCAGCTTGCCATATCAGACTGAGGTCTATCTAGTTCAGCATTCTTTGTCTAAAAATGCTCAGGGCAGCTTTTACATAGGCAGCTTCTTTTGAAGAAAAGAGCCCTAGAGACTTGTGGTGTTGTAATCATTATTTTTTATTTACTAATCCGTAAAGGCTGAATGGGTATTACAGGGCCGCAGTAGCAAGTCCATGGTGCAAGTAGTACCAGTCCCAAAGTGAAAGCAATGTCAGTATTAAAACACAAGATGACCCCACCAGGTCTTCCTTCATTCACACACTGCCAGGTAAAAACTAGTTTCTGCTGAAGATCTAACTCCAGGTACATTTCAGGTGCTTGGAACAAAGGGCTTTGAGAGAAACTGATGGTTACTTCCCATTTGTCCACCATCAGTGACCAGGCCACACTAAAGCCCCCCAAAGATGGGCCCCATCTCCATTTTGCATGATAGAACAGCATGGCCCAGATGAACATGATTCATTAGCCCTTGCCTTTCCCACCATTTTGTCTCCATCACCATGGACTTCCCCCATTCCATTCCATTCCATTGCTTTCAAAACCAAACCTCTATGTAGACTTCAAAAATCCATATCTAAATGGCAGAATGATGTCAAAATTAGCAGATCCACTGACATATGCTAACAGTTCTTCTGGCTGAAAAAGAAGAAGGAGAAGAAGGAGGAGGAGGAGGAGGAGAAAAGATGGCTTTGTGAGACTGAATCCAGAGGATGGTGATTTTGGAAGTAGCACAGAGTTATAAATGTGGCCCCCAGCAAACAGTTATTCCCTTGGAGGGAAAGATAGAAGCTCATTGTCTAGAAATAAGCTCCTACAGCACAGCTGAGCCCCATGGATCCCACTGAGCTGTCACCTCAAGCTCACCCTCACCTGGGCTCTGCAAAGGTAAGAGATTTTCCAGAATCTTCTGGCAACCCCTAGAATTCCAGCTAGAGGGAATGAGAGAAAGTCTTGCAACCCCCTAGTCTAGCGTGGGCTAGAAAGAAGACAGAGAACCCCGTCCATTGGAGGAAGAGCTAAACGTTAGAGCGTTGGAGGGGGAGGGTCTGACTCACAATGGAAATATAACAACAAAACCTTCTGTCAAATGTGCAGATAAGAAGCTCTGGCTTACTTGAGTGATGCATGCCAAGAGGGTAAGAATTGTTTATTAAACCTTTTGACAGCAGAAAAAAAAACATCATGGCTAAGGCAAGGAAGTCTCTTTCGCTGCCACCGAAAGACTGGCTGACTAAACAGTGAGAAATTGCAGAGATGTAGAAACTGGCATTTTATGTTCATCCGAGAGAGGAGAGATTAAATATAGAATCATCATCTGTGAGTAAGTGGAAATTATTTCTGAATTGCTGGAATAATATACAAGGGGCAAATTCCATCTCAAATCAAGCGCTGGCTTTGTTTTCCATGGCAGGGAGCTGCATGCAGCCCCACCACCGCAGCCCCCTGCTGCCACCAGCGCTTCATCAAGCCCAGAACACAATGGAGGACAAGGCGAGGGGCCGGGACACAGGCAGGGCAGGGCCCAGGCCTTCCCCTTCTGACCAGCTCCCACAAGTGCAGACTGCCTCAACTTCCACCCCTGTGGTGCCCTCACACTCTGTTGTAAATAATGCTTTTACAACAGGGGTGAAGAATCATTTTCCATCTGGGAGCCACATTCCTCATTGAGCAACCTTCTGGGGGCCACATGCTAACAGTGGATAGGGCCTGCCTGTCCTCCATCCAGTCAGACAGGAGGCATTAGCAGAACAAAACCAGATAGGCAAAAACAGCCCGAGGGGGTGGAAAGTAGGGCTACTGTACAGGGCATGTCTTGGGGAAAGGCTGTTGGCTTCAGAGAGACCCCAGGGTCAGATAAAGAGGCCTGAGGGCCACATTTAACCTGAGATTTCTCATCTGTGTATCAGAACTGCTACACCCAAAATGGAGGGCAAGGCAATGAGGAAACCCTCTTGCCCACAGGGAAGGCAGTCAGAGTAGCAGCTCTGCACTTTCCCCATCAACCTCCCTTGTGGAATTTGAGGCTAGAGGTGACTTGGCAGTTGGGAATGATCCAGCCTCTGAGATCTGGGGGCAGCAAGCTAGCAAGTTTCAGTAGCAACAGTTTTCTATGGCAAAAAAAAGGTGCCCAACATTACTTTCTTCCTCCTACCTGGAAGGGTTGGACGCTGGTGGGCAAGGGGGAACCTGTGTGTGAGAGGCAGGGTGGAGAGAGGATGGATGGATGGAGAATGAATGAGTGAATGAATGAATGAATGAATGGGTGAGAGGCTGGGAGCGAGTGAAAGCTGAGGGTTCCAGAAGGAAGCAGCCAAGCTTGCAGGGTGAGGGGAGCCTGTGTCTATCCATGTAAAAATGGGTGCAAGTTAACAGTGTGAGTACGAGAGAGAGAGAGAGAGAGAGAGAGAGAGAGAGAGAGAGAGAGAGAGAGAGAATACATAAGATGATACATAAATGGAGGAGACAGACAGATAAGGAAAGACAGAAAAGAGCTGTCCCTGCATGTTTTTGGATTTGGCTCTGCCCACTGCTGGTATGCAGCCCTAGATTACTCCCCACCCAAGGGAATGCAGCTACCGGCCCTGAAAATGATGGTGTACCACCATATTTTTTACCAAGTCCAGTCTTAGGCTAATTGGCAGCCTCATTCATGCCCCCTGGATCTTGGCTCCCTGCCTTTGGGGTCCCTGGCCTCCTGTCCTGCCTGCAACACTGAGGAGACCTCTTTCCTCCCTTGCCCCTCAGTTGTTTCTGAGCAAAGTGTCCCAAGGCCCTTTCCACCTGCTCCTGCACCAAGCCCTACAAGCCCCATCCCAGGCATAGCAGCCACTGAACAGGCGCTGTCTAAACAGCATTCCTTTCACCCACTTCTCCCATCGGTCAGGCTGGCACAGAGAGCCTGAAGGATGCTCTGTGCCCTGCAGCCTCCCAGCAAGCCAGAAGAGGGCAGTATGGACTGGTGCGGAGAGAATGCCTTTGCTGAGTCAAACATGCACCCCCCCCGCCACAACTGGCCCCATGTCAGCCAGATGTGCGATGGCACAGACCACTTACTGCAGCTGGGAAAGAGAAGCCTGGGGCAAGATAACTCCCCCTCCCTGCCCTTGGCAGCTCCCAGAGACTCAACCTGCCAGGCATTGCACCCTGCTCACGTCTGGCTGCCGAGAGTAGTTAGGTGCAGCAGCTAATTTACGTGGGGAAGATAAACGGCGCCATAACGCTCCGGTTATTACCCCTCAGCACTTTTACAGCGTTGCTGGCAATTAATTTAATTAAAACCCCTGTCCTGGATATAAAGGCATTTCATAACTCACTGATTTAACAACTCTCAACCCCCCACCCCACTCCCTAGCCTAGCTGCCTGCAGCTCAAGCAGGGGGGCATCTGGGTCCAACAAACACTAGCACAGGTATGTCTGCACGTGCAAGGAACTGTGCACACGTAAGCCTGTCAGGCAGATGTGCCATAAAATGTACATATGCAGCAAGCATGGCGCTGTACCTGCAGGCAAATGCACTTGTGGAGGCACACACTCAGAAAATACATCAAGTACACATTGCATCCTTCCTTCATACCCATTTAGCTGCAGCAAACTCAAAAAATGGTACCCAGAATCTATGCACCGACAAACACAGCACTGTGTATACATGCCAGTGAGAGGCTTGTGAAATAAAATGCAATTGCCATGCAACTGCTCTGCAAGATGCACATGAGATGCTCAAAAATGTGTCTTAAAATATACACATCAGTTTGCCAGACAGCCACTCCACTCACATATCAAATACTCTGGTTGTAATCCTGGATTATGCAGCCTCCTATGGTCTTACACAAACATATCCTGTGCATCTGCCCAATTCATCTATTGCCAGGCAAGCCACCTACGGCCAGAAACATCATCTTATTGGAAACCACTTTATTTATTCCATTTACTCCTCATTAAGCCACATTATGGCAATAAAGTGCAATGTGCCCTTTTCTTCTCCTCTCCGTCCCCAGCCAAAGGCCTCTTGGGCCTGGCACAGGGAAAGAGCACCTGGCAATGCAAGAGGGCTGCTGCTGCTGCTGCAGAGCCCTGCACTTTTAATCCCACCAGGTGAAGTGAATTTAGCAGCCTCTAAAATTGGGCATTCAGCTTTGTCACAAAAACTAATGCACACAATCTAGCACAGTAGCGCAAGCAACGGTCCCTGTTGAGAGGGAGCTCTAAATGGGAGGTTTAGAGGTGTGGAGGTAGAAGATTGAGGGTGCTAGCAGAAGCTGACGGTGGAAGGGGGGAGAGTGCAGAAGGAGGGAAGCAGGTGAGGCAGAATAAGAGGGAGCCCAGATACAAGCCACCAGTTTGCTGCTGGCTGGTAGTAGGTGCATTGGCAGCACTGAACATTGCCCATATATCCTTATTTGGAAGGACTGCGAGATGGGGGTGAAGGTGGGGAACATCTGCAGTGCTGTGCATATGGGAACACAGACCTGGGATTAGGAAGAGGTGCAGAAAGATCAGGAATGGGTCTGGTGTTAGCAGAGGTGAAGGCGGCAGGGAGAGGAAGTCGGGGTAACAATGCACCGCACAAGTTAGGAATGGCGGCGCTCCAGAAAACAGAATTGCTCTAGCCAAACTGCGGAGCATGCATTTTGCCTGTAGGAAAATGGCATTTCCCCTTCAACTAACACATTGATACTGAATTGCACTTGTGATGGAGAAGCACCTGGCGCTCATTGGTTGAGCGGGTGAGATTATTCAGAATGTTTGCTTACCTGCTCGGGGAACTAAACAATTTGAAATCCATTTTCTACGAAGGAAAGGAAAGCCATCACTTTGGCTGGGAATCAAGAGGTACAAGAAAAGATATCGGAAAGCTAAGGTGCAGGGAGCCCCTAAGCAGTGAAAGCAGAACCAAGGGGCTGACTAGGCCCTTGAAGAGACAAGGAAGACAAGAAACATTGTAAAATTAATAACTGTTAGAAGGATGTTGGAATAATATTATATTATTTTAGCAGGAATGATATAAAGGATTTGGGAATAACTGACTGTTAACTGGTGAAAGGAGGAAAAGTAAAGTTACATTATATTAAGATAATCTACAGGACTAAAATTTTAAAAGAGGGAAAGGATTTGCTGAAATGGATAATTGATCTAGAATACAAAAAAGGGAGGTGTGAGGAGGTCAAGGAAATAAGCTAATGAAAGATAAGTAATGAGAAGATTTGCTGTATTTTTCTTTGCGTTTTGGTTTCTGTTTAATGGATTTTATTTTTCTGTTTTTTCATATTGTGATGTGTTGTTTTGCTTTTGTTTAATGTGGTATTTTTCTTTTTTCTTTTTGTAACCTTTAAAATTTTAATAAATATTATTTTTAAAAAAGAGAAGAGACAAGGAAGGCAAACACAGACATTGGGTGCCACAGGGTGCTGAAGACAAGCAAGTAGAAGAAAGGAGAAAGCAGGACTGGGACTGAACACTGTTTGTGTTAAGGAAACAGGTGGGAGATATGGGGACTCTGGACCAAGGAGGCCAAGAGAAGGCAACAGATGTGTGGGACTTTTGGCCCTCCAGATCAGCCCCATCAGCCCCAGAAAGCATGGCTGGTGGCCAAAGATTATGAGAGCTATAGTTCAGCAGCATCTGGAGGTCCACAGGTTCCTCACACCTGAGCTTCAGGGTACTAGATGTGGATTCTAAATCCTAACAGGGTACTCTCACAGTCATGGCTTCAATGGTCTCTGCAGCATTGTGACCTCCCAAGCAATCCTGAGCAGCCAATGAGGAACGAACAGTAGGGGGCTGAGCCCACATACAACTATGGGCTTCTCCATTTGAACTTGAAAAGAATAGTCTGCACCCACATGAATTTGTATATTGCATATATTTGATTTGTCTTTGCTGTTCATACCAGTAGGCATTCCGTTTTGTGTGTGTCGCTGCCTTCTAATTTCTTGATTCTGTTATGCCAATTAAGTACCAGTAGGGCATGAGTGCAGATAGCTACATGCACCCTGCTTTAAAACAACAACCTCCACCACCAAGAAGTGTGCAAAAACACACAGCCAGGAAATTGTAAAGTTGGTTGTGTATTTTCTGGGTTTGTGCAAATCTGGAGGCTCGAAATAAAATATGCGTTGATAAGGCTAGTACCAATTGTCTGTGCCGTTTTCTGGTTTTGTGTGAGTATTATGTTCTGAAGTGTGTAAATTATTGCCACATCCATTTTGGCCTTCACCACAGGCAGCCAGGTGAGTGGCTACTTACAAACCTGCCTTCTGTCATCCTGTCTCTGCCAGTGCCAGTGCTGAACAATAAATGCCCTACTCCTCTGCCTCGTGACTGGATCCTTCCACCAACTTCTATTTTAGGCACTTCTTATTTTAAAAGATAATAATTTATCTTGCTGATGGCTACGTGTTTCCCTGATGCACAAAGTAAGCCCTGATGTAACAGCTCATCCAGCACTCGCTTGGTTGTTTTTAAAATCCCAAAAGCTGACATCTGCCCCTACGGCTCCCTCCTTTCACTGCCATTTCAGGAACCTTTGCGTGGAAGCTATTTTTTCCCCGTTTTCTTGCTGCCTGTGTGCTCCCCTGCTGTGCAAAGCCAGCCCTGGAGTGATCGCCCAGCCTTCTACTTAGCAAAAACAAATGGCAAACAGCCGCAAAACGACTGCCCTCCTCTATTATGTGGGGGTGAATGATTGTGCAACTGGCACCGGATCAGGACTACTGCAAAGAGAGCGCCACAGGTAAACCTCCATATTTTTATGATCTGAAAAGGCTCTGAGATTCTTAAGCATAATAGAAGTGTTCCCACCCCATTCCTTTTCATTAACAAGATGATAATATCCTAGATCCAACCTCCTGAGCTGTTACAGAAACAGAGTATCAAATGTTTTCAAACATATTAGTCAATTTCTAGGATGAGTACTTCGGTGACTAATTCGCTAACCATTCCCACATACGACGGGCTACGTCAGGTGTGGCAAACCTTTTCCCAGCCCAAGGGAAGCATCCTCTTGTGGTGGACTTCCCAGGCACCCATAGGAGCCAACTCCTAGGGGCCAAGGTCCCTTCGGTCCCCTCAATAAAATATTTGAGGGAGCCGGGGCCCCAAAGGTTAATGGGCGTTGCCATTCAAATGCGGTGTGCGTGTGCTGCATCTTGTGATTAATTATGTGGGGTCTGGATTACCTGCCCCCTCAAAATATTTTATTCAAGTTGGCACCCCTGCAGGTGCCACATGCCAATGACAAGCAGGGCAAGAGACCAAAGAGGGCATAGCAAGGGAGGTGATTCTTACAATTATATAGTCTGCACTTAAGTCACACAGTCAACGGTTTGTACACCCACACCCCCTACACCCCTCTGCACATCCAGGCTAGTAAGAGTCAGGGGAAAGTTCTTAAGGAGGGTGGGGGGCATGGCCTGGAGAGGGACGTGCCCCCCCCAAGACAGATGTTTCATTGCAGGTGTCCTCTGCAACATGTTATAGACACAATAAGTGCTTTTTTTCTTTAAAATGTTTAGGGGTACTCTCATTTTGACTCAAGAAAATCACTGGGAAAGGAAATGAAGCCGCCATCAGTAACAACGAAACTGATGATTCAACAGAACTGAAGATTCACCGTGCTAGAGAAGAAACTTAGTTTCTTCTCCCGTTAGATTCACAAAGTGTTTAGGGGCATGTGTACCGCTGTGTAAAAAAGCACTGGACACAATAATAATGCATAGTACTAGATTTATTCCACTTGGGTTGGTCCTGCAGTGCTTCCCCAACACAACCATGTTATTGCTGTCCAGAGGGGCTATAGCGCACCAAAAGCTGGACAAAAATAAACCAGAACATTTGTGGTATAAAAAGTTATGGGATTTCTGCAAGAAGCTACAGGAAATGCACTGACTGGAAATGAAGCAATGTGGTCACTCCCAAAACTTTGCAGGTGCAAATAGTATTGAAAGGGAGACTGTGTGTGACCACCCTGAGTGAGTGAGTGCTGGACTGGGAGATGGGGTGACCTTGGGCCAGACACTGTTTCTCTGCCTAACCTACCTCACAGAGTCGTTGTGAAGATAAAATGGGGAAAGGCAGAACCATATAGCTCCTTGGGGGAAAGGTGGGGTATAAATGTAACAAGACAGCAGCAACAGTAATGTTTTAATGTAGGAGGTACGGAGCAGCAAAACAGTGCAGATGGACTTTGAGACCGGGAAATCTTTTCACAGAAACCCTTGGCCAGCTAAACAGATCTTATGGCATACTTCTGCTTGGGTGGAGAGGATGATGTACACTGCATAGCCATAGTTTGTTTGTTTTTAGAGTAGCTCAATGACTAACAGCACAATACTATGCCTGCTCAAAAGTAAGTCCTATTGCATTCAATAGGGCTTACTCCCAGGTAAGTGGGATTAGGACAGCAGCCTAAGATCAGATATGCACACGCATATGCATAAACGGATCTGGATTGACAGATTTCATTTCAATTCTGCAAATTCAGGATTTCAGTACAGAAATTAGGGACAGCCTCCTACAAGTCACAATGCTACCGTACATTGGTTGTTCATAACCCTTCGTTTTAGCAGACTTGGACCTTAACCACCAGAACTTTTGCACCTGATACTGCAGTATAAACACCTGTTGGATTCCTGATTTCAGTGACATGCCCCCAAACTATTAATGAACAGAGACTTCCGGGTTGGCGCCATCGCCGAATGGCGGACTCCCTCCGAGCTCCGGAGGGAGCCTGCTCGGCAGGGGCTGGGTTCTACCGCGCCGGCGACGCGGGGACCCTCAAAAACCATGGGCGCTGAAACCCATGGGCATGGTGACTTGGCGGGCACCGTTTGCGTCCCCCCCCCGACCCGCGAAGGAGCCTTTTTAAAGGCTGCGGAGCGGGTGACGGGGGGGTGCTGTGAGTCCTCCACTTCCCCTGCCGAGCGAAGCCGCATGCCATTCGACGGAGAGCACTGACTTCTTCCATTGAAAATTTGGACTTTAAAAGAATAACCCGTGAGTAATTGGAACTTGGATTAAAAAAGGGGGAAAATTCTTTTTAAATTCGGAGCGAGCGGGGGAGGTGCAAAAAGGAAGTCAGCCTCCCCCCTGTTGTAGAGGAGCTAAAGCAAAGGATTTGACAACTAAGATCGAGTGCAACCTTTTTTTGATAAAATTATTAACTTCACGATGGAAAATTATAAGACTGGGCTGGAGGAGAAAAGTGGAATGTGAATTAAAAGGCAACCCCCCCCCCCCGGAAACCCCGGGAGCGATCCGTAAGAGCGCCGGGAGAGGAGAAATAGAGGTTTTGACAGCTGTCAAAGGAGCTGTCAAAGTGGAAGAACAAAAAGAGAACTTTGTTACGAGGACTTTGCTGGTCACATTTGTTACAAATTGGATATAAATTGTTTAAAACAAGGAATAATAAGTTACTTTGACTGTTGGGTGTGATCGGGAAGGAAACTGAGTTACTATAATCCCTCTAGAGGAGCTGTGGGACACTACAAGTATTGTTGGCATCGAATTTGAATAGGACTTTTTATCTCCTGGGAAACTGCAGAAATGGAACACTATTTTGTCTACAGAGGTTTACACACTAAAGGAGACAATAGATTTATCTATTGAAGAATGGAAGGGACTTGACGTAATGTTTTGTTCCTGAATAACAAAGCCTCTGCAGAGGAATTAGAAGCTTTTTGGAATTAGAGAGCGGGGAAAAAAAAAAAGAGGAGGAGAGAGAACAACAAGAACAACAAGAATAACAAGAACTGGACAAAGTCGGAAGATAGACTCCTTCCAAGATTGGACATGTGAAATCAAAGATGACCAAAAGACGGCAAAGACTAATAAAAAGACGGCAAAGCGGACTGGTGAAGGACTGTGGTTTAGATGTGGGAGCTCCAGGATGACAGTAGATATTGACGGACATTGGGAACGCAACCGGGAAAGAGGGGAGGGAAATTTGGAATCCAAAGGGTGTTAAATTACATTTTATTCTTTTTTCTATTTTTCTGTTTATTTTAATCTGTATTGCATATTAAAGAGGGGAACTCGTGGAAGGGAACAGGTCGATTTTAGGGGATGGGAAAATATTTTTTAAATTGGGCCAGTGATAATAATTTTAAAATTTGGGGTAAGAATTTGTTGAATCTATTTGAAAGAATTGGAATACAAGAGGGGGAGGGGAGGGGAAGTCCTGGAAGGATGCCAATGAAAATAAGGTTTTAAATTTGGATTTTTTTTTCTGTTATATTTGAAAATCTTTAATAAATATTATTTTAAAAAAAAAACTATTAATGAACAGAACGGCAGGTTTCCACAAGCACCCTTCACACCTCCTCATGTTAACTGTGAGGATCTTCTTTTGCTCCTCAATCATTCCCTGGTAGGAATCCATGCCAAACCCACAATTCCAACACAGATATAAGACTGGGATGTTGGCTTGGAACAAGTTGTGTCCTTCTGGACCCATTCCCAATGCTCTTTAGGCAGGAATCAGGACAATGCTAGGCTACCTGCAGTGTACTAGTCTGAGCGGCCGATTAAGAATGGGGAGGTCTGGGTTCAGATCATTGATAGTCAATGCAGCAGAGTGTGAGCGCCAGGCTAGGACCAGGGAGACCCAGGTTTAAATCTCCACTGAGCCACGAAGCTTACTGGATGGATTTGGGCAGGTCACAGCATTCAATCTGATCTATCCTGCATGGTTGTTGTGAGGATAAAATGGGAAGTGGCGTTGTTGCTGCTGCACTGATGTCTTTAGGGGGAAGGAGGCAGAATTCATATGTAGTAACTTTACATTCATCCTAAAGGTTTGAATTCATAAAGGTTGTGCCTCAAATGTCAATGAATAGCTTGTCCCCAGCATGGAAACAGAATTGTCATTGACAACAAATGTGGATCTATTGCATATACACACAGAGAGAGACCTAGGGTACACCTGCATAAAGGTAAAGGACCCCTGACCATTAGGTCCAGTTGTGACCAACTCTGGGGTTGCGGCGCTCATCTCGCTTTACTGGCCGAGGGAGCCGGCGTACAGCTTCCGGGTCATGTGGCCAGCCTGACTAAGCCACTTCTGGCGAACCAGAGCAGCGCATGGAAACGCCGTTTACCTTCCCGCCAGAGCGGTACCTATTGCTCTACTTGCACTTTGACGTGCTTTCAAACTGCTAGGTGGGCAGGAGCAGGGACCGAGCAACGGGAGCTCACCCCGTTGCCCGTTGCAGGGATTCAAACCGCCAACCTTCTGATCAGCAAGTCCGAGGCTCTGTGGTTTAACCCACAGCGCCACCCGCGTCCCGTCACCCACGTAGGGTACACCTGCATATAGGAGCTCTAATGACTGGATCCATACCTACACCCTGATATTAACTTGGCAAAAGATTTACATGACTCAGTTGGTAGAGCATGAGACTCTTAATCCTGGGGTCATGGGTCCAAGCCCCACGTAGGGCAAAATATTCCTGGCATGCAAAGGGTTGGACTACATGACCCTTGTGGCCCTATACAACTCTACAAATTCAAAGATTCTATGACCTTGGCTTATTCTTGCAGCAATAGGGCTGGGATAGGGACCTCTCTGGGGCTGGCTCTTGAGCGCAAGCCGGAATGCAGCCCCCTGCCTCCCCTCCTGCCCCTAGTAAACTGCCCCGATCACTGCTATCCCTGCAGAGCTGGTGGGGAAAGTCCCTTGTGGCAGGCCTCCACCTAATGGTACTAATTAGCCCTCAACCCACTTAATTGCCCGCTGTCCCTGTAATTACAATCTTGTTTCTTTCTATGAGCACAACGGGAGCTTGGGGGCTGCCTTGATTTTGTGTTTCCCTGTCAGCTCATTATCTTCCCGGCCCCTTTAATAGCTGGGGATGTGGCCATGTGGCTGTGTGTATGTGTGTGTGTTGTTGGGGGCACAGACTGTGGAGGCAGAGAGTGGGAGCTCAGCGAATCCCTTCCTTATGCCAGACTGCTGCAACATCAAGGGGCTGCCACCTTTCATTACACTAATGGTTGTAAAAGTGAACTCCTCCTTTTGTACCACTTGACACAGCGACGAACACATGGCAGGGAAACATGCAAAATCCAAGCCCTTCTGCTGCAGAGGAGCCTGCCATTTTGGGTGAGCAGGCATTTGCTGGGGCAGCAGGAAAGACTCGTTGCCATGAGGGGAAAGGGCCCCTGAATTAGCTCTGTGGGACAACATGCTGCGAGGACCTGGGTGGCAGGTATACAGTAGCTGTCATCGCTGGGTAGCATCCAGCCAAGTTCTCCTAAAAACAGACCAGTTGAAATGAATAGGCCCAAGCTAGTCATGCCCATTCATTTCAATGGGTCTACTCTGAGTAGGACTGGCATTGGATAGAACCAACTATCCTTAGCCCTGCGATCCCCAAACAATGTACCATGGGAAATACAGTCACTTATGAGCCCAAAGCCTTCATTCATTCGTTACCTGCTGAATCCTGCAACAATTTACTGCTCCAGTCATACCTCCTTTTGATCATTCTCCACTGGCAGGCCAGGGTATAGTTTGGCATCGCATGTGACTGGTTCATCCAATCGCTCCTGATGCAGGGACTGAGCAGAGTTACCTGCTCTCAGAAGAGGCTGTCTGCGTGACTGTCCTCAGCTCCTGTGCTTTCATCCCACCAGGAGTCGCTCTCATCCTAGTGACTCATGCAGAAACAGAGAGGAAGGGGACCACCGTTCCATAGCACATCCCACATTTGTGTGCTGGAGGTCCTGGGTTCTTCTCTTGACATTTTCAGTTGGAAAACAACAATCAGGAGCATGCAATGGGGCAAAAGCCTCTGCCCCAAGACTCTGCAGATTGGCTGCGTATCGGAGGAGACAATACTGAGCTAGATAAGCAAATAGCCAGACCTGGTTGAAGGTAGTTTCCTACATGAGATGTAGGCTTCAGCAGGTGAGCAATGCTTACACTTCCACACTTAATAAATATTTTTGGCTGTACAATTGAAGGGTACCTCCAGTTTTAATTCTGGGCAGGGAATGTTTCAGCAATGAGAATTTCATGCCCTTGCTTTTGTGTAGCATTTCCTGTGGTGTTTAAGAAAACCTTTGTATTTGTTTATTAGATCCTTCAAGGGGGGATCAGTGCAATTATTCCCATTATACAGATGGGGTTGAGACTGTGCCAGTGGTGTTCAGGGGGGGGGGCCTTAAACAGGGAGGGAACCCTGCAACATAAAAGTAGCATTATAACTGACTTTCTCCAGCACTGCAGCCTCTGCCAAGTTGAGACAGTGCCCCAGACTTCCCAGGACAGAGGTTTGGCACCATCAAGGGAGGCCTGCACCCCTGGGAGCAGTGGGAGGCAGGCTCAGATTGCCCTCTTGCCTTTGCTGCCCTGCTCACCTGCATCAGGATTGTCATGGAAACAGGCTCAATGCTTTTGAAGTCACCTAGGTGATGGATCTGAGCTACATTTCCCAGACAAGGAGCAGCAAAGGGAGGTGAGGCCTTGGGGGAGGACAAGGGCTGAGCCAGGTGGAAGGGAGGCAAGACTCTGCAGAATGGATGCCAGCAGCTCCTACCATGACCCTGCAAGGAGGTGCCTCCAGCTGTGCTTGGACAGTATTTATGAGCATCGAGCTGCAGTATATAACCATGGGGATGGGGCTGATTGAGCAGCCTGTTATCTCAGCAGCTAAATGGGTAATTGGGAGCAGGAGACGCTATCGGCAGCGATAAATCCCCCAGCAAAGCCAGTGCATTAACTAGGGCTTTAGTATCAATTATCCCTCCCAGCAGTGTTGAATAGAGAAAGTGATGCCTTTAAGTGTTGCAGGGTGGGGTGTGGGGGAAAGAGTTCTGGCTGTTCTTGCCCCAAGCCTCAGGTGGAAAGAGGCAGGGAGCAGCCCAAGGGCAAGAACTTTCCCCAGGAACAGGGATATTGCCAGTGAGGCAGGCATTCAAGGGCAGGGGTGATGGTAAAAGCTGGGGGAGCAGCCTCCGTGGCAGACCAGCAACTTGATCGGGCTGTGAGGAGTGGAAGGAGGTGAAAATACACTGGGTTGCTTATTTTAGTAGTCCAATATACTGCTTGCTTCTAGAGCCAGGAAGATGGAAATGAGAGAGTGCACTTTTGAGCATGTACAGAGAGCCTTCCTCTCACCACTGAACAAGCCCATAATCAGCCCCCGCACAGAGATGGAGAGGTTTCAAGGTCAGCTGGTGTAACTTCCAGCTGGGCTTCAGCCCTTCCATTTTGATATCAGGCTCTGCTCTGCATGCCATAAATGGATAGCATCCAGTCCTCACAGAGGCTGCATATATTGTGCAGATGAGACACTATATGAATGAGGTTACGTTTGCTGGGTTTCTCTGCACTAGGACCAAGCTTATCCCCAGTAGTCACCAGACACTAATCCATAAAGCAACACCAATTGTTCTTCCTCCTCACCTTCACGGATATTGATGTCCACTGCACTCATTCTGACTCTCTTCCCAGATGGGAGGAAGTTGTTAGCAAAATCCATGCCCTGCTGTCTTGCTTTGCGTTAGGGCATCACCCCCATGTCCTCTTGGACTTTCCAATTAATTGTTTTAATCACCATGATGCATGCAAACTATTTTCATTTTACATGTGTATCTGTCCTTTCCTCCAAGGAGTTCAGGGCAGGCAATTCTCACCCCACTCCCCATTTTATCCTCAAATCCAATCCTGCATGATTGGATAGGCTGAGGTTCAGTCAATGACCCATGAAGCACCTAACCGAGCTTCATGATTGTGTGGGGATTTGAACCCTGGTCTCTCAAGTCCTACTCTACCACTTTACACCACGACACACCGATTCTCAAACATTTCATTTTTGCTTTTGTAGTTCTGAGAGAGACCTATGTTCCAGGGTGAGGGAGGGGGGGAGGCAGACACAGGACTGATTATCTGAATTGCGCTAGTTTGGACTACAACTCCCATCAGCCCAGCAAGCTGGGAATTCTAAAAGTTAACCCTTCTTATACAAGGAGTCTGTGTAGACCAGGCATGGCCAAACTTGGCCCTCCAGCTGTTTTGGGACTATAATTCCCATCATCCTTGACCACTGGTCCTGTTAGCTAGGGATGATGGGAGTTGTAGTCCCAAAACAGCTTGAGGGCCAAGTTTGGCCATGCCTGGTGTAGACTATTACTCTCCTAGGATATTGACTGTGTAACTCACATATATGACTCCACTCTTCCAGATGGTTATTTATTGCCACCTGCCAGACATTGGCTTCCATGACCTCCCAGGATGCTCCAGCATTTGCAACTTGTACATCCTTGTCTGGTGAATGAAGGGAGAAGAGGGGCTGTGCACAACTAGAATCAGTTGTGTGGAGAAATGCTGTCCGACAACCTCGCTATCACAACTGGTCATGAAGGCCTTGGTGATAAAACTGGTGGTTCCAGAGGACATCTTCCTTAACAAAAACAATAGTAAGGTATAGATGTTCTCTCATTTGCTGTTGTTTCTACAGCCATGTTCTGGTAGAAGACCAGCTCTGGAATGGGTATCACAATCAGGAAGAGATATTGGGTTGGATCGAGACTAAGTTAGTTAGAGCTCACTGAAGTCCATTGGGCATAATGAGTCATTATTAACTTTCCAAACAGATTTAAACTGGGCCTCAATTTGGCTACCTACCTGAGTCTGAATCCAACTAATTATCTCCAAAGATAGCAAGCGCACAGATATATTGATATGGAAGACAGGTGTGTTATAATTCAGAAATTATCAGTGAGCAAATCTGTACAAAAGAGAGAAAGATTAAAATCTTTTCAACCCACAGGGAAATTTAAGTCCTGGACTAGACAATAGGCTTGGCATGTGATCATTTATTCCAGGCTTGTTTTTCTTTCAGAAATAGCCATGGGCAGGAGGGGGGTGGAATGGATTGGAGCTGCAGTAAATGCAGCCCCCCCCCCAAATAATCCCCCTGAAACTATAATTTGACTCAAAGGTGCTATTGAAGGAAATGTCACCTTCAGGGGTAAATCCCTTCTCCTGAGGTACTATTTTAGTGATCTGGATCAAGCCCTCACAGCTATTTCTAAAAGAAAAGGAAAAACCCAAGACACACAATCACCTGGGAAATGTATCATTTCGCTTCAACTTACTAGGCTGCAGAGGAGGCAGGATTCTTACCCATCGCACTCTGGTCCATACCAATGTAAGAACCTGAATAGGGTCCTCTTAGATAAAAAGTCAAGCACCCCACAAATGAGCTCACTCACCTGCCACTGCTGGTGAGCACATTTTTCCTTGCCCCTTCTCTCAAGCCTGGAGAAAGATAAAGAGCCTCATGTACCTAGTGCTGGTTTGAGAATAGACAGGAAAGAAGCGAGGGGTCTCAGCCCTTTCTGGGCCTTCCCAAAGCCAGCATGGGCTTCAATAAACTCTGCTGCCCTCCTCCGGGCTCAGGAGGAGAATGGGGAAGTCTCCCTCATCTGACACAGTGAGCCACCCAGAAAGGCATTTTACTGCTCAGTGCACCCTGATGCTCTTACCCAGCTTGGATTTGTGGGGTAGGGAGAATGAGACCTTGCCCTTGCAATTGCACTAGACGAGCAGTTCTCAACCTGTGGGTCCCCAGATGTTGTTGGACTACAACTCCCATTATCCCTGAGCTCTGGCCATGCTAGCTAGGGGTGATGGGAGTTGTAGTTCAACAACATCTGGGGACCCACCGGTTGAGAAAGGCTGCACTAGACCAACCTTTTCTCTTTTTTCTGTCAGTGGCCCCATTCCCTTGGGGGTACCCCGTTGGTAGCTACATACCGACTGCTCAGGTCCAAAGCCAGCCACCCCTTCCCTCTCTCTCCCTGCCCTTTCTCTTCCTGACACCTCCTTCCCTTCTTTCTCTCCCCCTCACTTTTCCTCTTCCTCTGGAGCAGGTGTGTGTGGGGAGAACCTTTCTGACCTTCTGGATTTTATGGAACCAAAACTCCCATCGGACTGAGCAAGCATGGCCAGTGGCTAGGAGTGATGGGAGTTGTAGCTCAGCAACATCTGGGGGCCAGAGGTTTTCCCCCCATGGCTGCTTAGTGGGCTGCCAAGGAAGGAAGAGAATGCTCTTGCAGAAGATTGAAACTGGTGGTTTGCAAAGGGATTTTGAAAGTAGGCCATAAAAGTTGCATAACATCGGGCAAAGGGCCAAAGCTTTGTTGGATCAAGGCAAAGTTCCATCTAGTCCTGCATCCCGTTCGCTCAGTGGCTAACCAGATGTCTATGGGAAACACCCCTGCTCTAGGGCCTGGAGGTGCTCAGAAATTATGCCACAAGGGTCAGGATCAGTGGTGAGAAAGACTGTGCGCTTACCAGCCTCAAATAACCAGTACACCTAAGTCTAATTGATACATGAAGGGGTTAATACAGGCATAGGCAAACTCGGCTCTCCAGATGTTTTGGGACTACAACTCCCATCATCCCTAGCTAACAGGACAAGTGGTCAGGGATGATGGGAGTTGCCAAGCTTGCCTATGTCTGGGTTAATACTATAGACTCTATAGTAAGCTATCCTGCCAGGCTTAGCTCACTTTGGGAGTGAGGTCATCAAGCCATTATTCTCCTCCAGAAGCAGGCTAAAGCTGGTTGCTTTGGCTTAGCCACATGGTTCTCACAAACCACTCAAATTCCTATACCAATAATTTAGGAACTTTTGCCATTCTGGAACCAAACTTTTACTGACCTGTGCAACCTTTCTGTGCAGATATATGGAAAAGCACATGAACCAGACCTTTGAAGAGTTTGTAAGTAAACCAATTTTTAATTTACCAAATGTGTGGTCTTTTCCTGTGCTGAGGGAAGAGGGAAACTTTCGAAGAAACTCAGAAGGGCATATTTTAAAGGTCTAACAGGCTATATTTCCACATACTACTTTACTGCATGTTTTGTGATTTTAAATCTCTGCTTGGGTTCTCTCACCAAAGATTACTTGCTCCAAACCTGGATTTTGGTACCCAGGAATTCCTAATTTCATACCTATTCTTCCTTGAACCAACCAAAAAATTATGGGCAGCTAACATTTGAGGCCCAGTGTCAAAGCTTCATCTAGTCCAGCATTCTGTTTCCCACAGTGGCAAAATCAGGCATGCCATTGTAGAATGCATGGGGTGGGACATTTCCTTCATACAGTGGTGCCTCGCAAGACGAAAAGAATCCGTTCCGCGAGTCTCTTCATCTAGCGGTTTTTTCGTCTTGCGAAGCAAGCCCATTAGCGGATTAGCGGCTTTTAGCGGCTTAGCAGATAAGCAGCTTTGCGGCTTAGAAAAAGGGGGGGGGGAGGGGGAAAAAGTCGGAAAAACTCGCAAGACATTTTCGTCTTGCGAAGCAAGCCCATAGGGAAATTCGTCTTGCGAAGCACCTCCAAAACGGAAAACCCTTTCGTCTAGCTGGTTTTTCGTCTTGCGAGGCATTTGTCTTGCGGGGCACCACTGTACTGTATTGTCAGATTGGCATTTTAGGAATTTTGTATTGTACATCATTTTTTTTCTTACTTTTTCATTGATTTTACCTGTTTTGTATTTCTTCTTTTTCTTAAGTTGCTTCAAAGTGGCAAACAAATGCAAATCATAATAATTATAAATAATAAATATTATTGTTGCATCATAATTTTGATTAACGCTTATGGTACAACAGTTTTTATTATTATTACAAATACATTGGTTGGTAAGAGACCTGTAAAAGAGAACCGGGTGATGTGGGCATATCAAGAGAAGCTCATCTTAGAATTGTAGAGTTGGAAGGGACCCCAAGGGCCATCTAGTCCAGCCTCCTGCAGTGCAAGAATCTCAACATACCATTCCCCATCCAATTTGCTTAGCTTTGCAAATGTGCTAGCAGTTTTATTGCTGCACCACTAGCCATAGCCACCAGGGGGTTTGGAGCTTCCTGCCTATCGCAGAAGCCAGCAATTAAATGAGATTTCAGAGAAGGTCAAAATGTTTGAATTTTTCCAGATGCAGGCACAATAGAGAGCAGTTCGCTTATATACTAGGATGAGAAGAAAACAAGCCAACAAACAAAATATATCTACTGATGATGAAACATACCCTAGCTAGATTTGGGCTGCTATGCCAAGCGCAGCAGACGTGCTTAGTTGTGTTAGGAACAGGATTAGACAAATACTGTATATAGGTCGAAGATCACTGACAAACTCATACTACAATATTATGAAAACCATTTCTTTTTAAAGGCAGTGCATGCACAGCTTATGGCGGTGGCTCCATAAACTGTGCTTCTCAGTAGTAGAATATGTGTTCTGCATGCAGAAGGGCCCAGGTTCACTCTCCAGAATCTCCAGGTGGGGCTGGGGGGACTCCAGAGAGCTGCTGTCAGCCAGTGGGGACAATTCTGAGCTAGAGGGACCAATTGCCCAACTCAGTATAAGGAGTCTTCCTTCGTGAGCTAATCTTGGCACAGGGTCAGGTGGATATTAAAACTAATTACCTCAAGAACCACAACTCAAATTAATATGCAGATTTTACGTAAGCACATCTGCTAACGCGCTGCTTCTTTTGTATAAGTAGATATTAGAGGCAGGGTGTTGAGGAGGGGGCAGGAAGGGTGGAGAGGGGCTAACTTTCCCATTAAGGGTCCTCTCAGACAGCCTTTTGAGTGTAAAGATCCCTCATTAGGGCTTGGAGCACTTGATAGCTCCTTCTTCCATAATTGATGACACTGGTTCTTACAAATCTTGCTGAAGTAAGTCTCAATTAACATGCAAATTTTGGGTAAGCACATGTCCCCATCTCTACTTCCTTGGTACAAGTTCATCACCTCTTGAAGTTGCTCTGGTTACCAGAGAACAGTGTGGTTTGGGAGCAGCTATACAAATATACGGTTCTTTTAGGCAGGGGGGGGAAACAACAGCCAAAAGATGAGAATAAAACACAGAAACGCTTACATAGGCCAAACCATCATTATGCTACCTTATCTTCAGGAGGTCCTTCTGCCAAGAGAGGGGCCACCTTTATTCCCGTCAAAGTCCACACCATCTCAAAGCGTCCTCGTAGGGGGCCTTTGTTTTACAGCCAAACCACTAATATATTTTGCAATCTCTCCAAATAGCAAAGTTCAGAACATCTTACCACAATCTAACCACAACTAACTGGGCAAAATTCCCAGCTTAAGCAGGTGTCTGTCCTTCTTTTATGTCTCTCTTGCTTGCGTCACCCTTCAGCATTGCCTCTGATCGGAGTTTCTCTCTCACAGAGCTCCCACAATCAGCCATTTTGAGCAATCTTCCATTTTGACATCTGCTTTGGCCAACTTAGTTTAATCTGCATCATCTCAAAAGCAAGCCACGGGGCCTACAATGCAAGCTGGGACGCAATAGCAGGGCCTACCTTCAGCAAGCAGCCAACACAACAGATCCAATACAGCACAAGCCCCTACACCTTTGGCAATAATCTGAGGCACCATAAAGGATTGTGAATTATGAGCTACAGAAAGGTTGGGTCCTTTGAAAGTGCCAAAAATGCTTGGAATGGCCATAAAAAACATAGTTTAACTTAAATGCATTTATAAACCACTTAATATTTCAAATAATTCTAAGCAATAATTCTAAGCAATATGAAAACAATGAACAGAGCATGCAGATATGCATCTATTTTGCACTCAGGTATTTGTTCCTTAGTACAAAAACACCTTGCAAATGGCTACCAGTTTCCCTAATTCAGAGGCAGCCTATACGGTCCCACCACCACTGGTTTCTGGACTACAACACCTTTGATGATTTGCTGCTGGCAGTGGCTGATAGGAACTGGAGTTCAATAACATCTCAAGGGCACCTTGTTGACTATCCCTGCTCTGAAAGAACTCATTTCCCCCAAACAAACCTTCCCTAGGAAAGCACATGATTCCACTTATAGCACTTTGATGAGCACCAGGAGTACAGCGTCAACACTGCTGTTTGCTCTGTATTCAGCCCATTTCATTTATGCGTTTTGTAGCGGTGAGCAAGGGGAACAGCATGGCCCAAATGCATTTGCTGCTGATGGTTCCAGGGTGCTGAGCCCAGTGAAGTGGGTGGGTGTCTGAGTCTCACAGCTGCCTCTTCTGGCAACTTCATGGAGATGCTGACTGGCATTTGTTATTTGTAGGATGCCAGCTCTTGGCATCCCCTGAATGTGCTCATCACTTCCAGCAGAAAAGAGGTTTCTGGCCCTCACTGTTTGGGACAAAACCGGGGGGGGGGGGGGGGTGTGGATCGCTTAATCATATGCCTCCCCACCAGACTTCAAGTCCAAGGAAACATTAATTTTCATGTTGTTGTTTTTAAATCATGAGTGAAGAGAGCGCTCACTGCAGCTCTGCATCCTCAAAGAGTGCTCTCTGCTGCCCACCCTCCTGGTACATTGTTTGCCTTGGTACTTGGTACCCTGATTCCCCTCACAGAGCTGCAAATATGGTTTAATAGACAATCCCTCTTTATGGGGAGCTCTACCTATGAGGGGGAAAGGCATCTCCTAAGAACTCTCAGCACCCTTAACATAGTTCCCAGCATTCTTGGGGGGAGGCCATGACTATTTAAAGTGGTATGATACTTTAAATGCATAGTGCAGATAGAAAGCTTTGTGGTGGTGGTGGGGACTCTTTCTTATATGCAGGTGCTCTGGTGGTAGAGATACAGTGGTACCTTGGTTTAAGAACAGCTTAGTTTATGAACAAATTGGATGAAGAACGCTGCAAACCCGGAAGTAGGTGTATTGGATTGTGAACTCTGCCTTGTTGAGTGTGTTCCATTTATAAACTGAGTCCCCCGCTGCTATGGGAAAGCACTCCTTGGTTTAAGAACACTTTGGTTTAAGAACAGACTTCCGGAATGGATTAAGTTCATAAACCAAGGTACCACTGTATTTAGAGACCAATTGACCTGGTGCCTATTCCTAGGCTAGTAGTTTGGTGACCCACTGATTAGCTCCAGAACAAAATCTGGATTGATGGTGGCAGGATCCAAGCAGGCATGCACCATCGTCTGCCGTCCTACTTGCATCATCCATCACCCCCTCCCCTTTGCACACCATTGCACAATGGGAAAGACAAGGCGTCTGCGCCAGCCTCTCAGATACTTTGGAAAGTAGGCGGCTGCATTTCAGGGGCATGGAAAGAACCGACTTGTTTGCCACTCTCATGCTACAGTTAAGACCCAGCTCAGATCTGAACCAGATCATCTCAAGTTTGACAGCCTAATGTCATCGTGCCAATAAAGCTGCTCCAACACACACAAACACCAATTCTAGGAGGAAAAGAACAAGCCACGGGCATTGTGGCCCTACGCTGAGGCTATGACCCATCCTTTCAGTTCTGTCCCACATGATGTCAGAATCAAGCCTTTAGTGTGTCCTTCCCATTATAAATCAGACAGGTACCTTCTCAACTGCTAAGGACGTTCCTCTTTCAACCAGCCTTCTGAATGGAGATCTTTATCCCAATTGGTATCTGTTTCGGATTTGAATTGATTTTATGTATACGTTGTTATATATATCTTTTTAAATTGTATTTATATATGCAGTTGCTTTAACAGATATATCAAATTGCTTCAGGTTGTCTCATGGGAAATGATTCATGAGTGAAAATAATAATAATAGGGTGGTAGTAGTAGTAGTAATGGTCATCTAAGATGCAATTTCACTCTCAGAATCAGGAGAGACACTGTCCAAGCACATCTGGGTTCAACAGGCCTCTGCTATGCCCTCCTGATGGCTCAGGAATTGAACCCCCAGAGACTGCTAGAGATCCTGCCACTTCAGGGGCTGCTTAACATGGCTATTTCTGGCTCTGGTAATGTATGTATCTGAGCAAGGGAGACAAGCATCAAAAAGCTCACCTCTTCCCAGCCCAGTTAGTTATTATTACAGCCCTGACAGGGGGAGAGAACTGCCATCCAGAGTGTGAGCTCATTTAGGGAAATGGATGCATTGTGAGAGAGGCACAAATATTATCTGCAGCTACACACTGCGGGAGGGTCCTGCCAGGCGCACACACACTTAAGCAAACATTTACGCACACATGTGCGCGCACACACACACACACATTCTTAATCTGATAGAAGCGTAGAGGCTTTGGCTAGCAAAGCAAAAGAACTGCAGCTATCATGGCAGAAAGAGACTGAGACCCTCTGGAACTAACCCCACCTTCAGGTGAGAGGCCGCTGCTTTTGTAGGCATGTGTATGTCTCCCCCTGCAGTGGGGCAAATGAAAGACAGGAGAGGCCAATCGCTTGCTGTCAGTCACAATAATGAGGGATCTGACAGAATCAAGGTAGCGCATAGCAACAGTTCTGACAAGAGGCACAATGCCACAGATCCTCAGAAACATCCCGCTTGCAGCCAGTGCAGCAGCCAATTTTCAAAGAGCTGCTGAGCATTTGGAAGAGACCAGGGGTTGGGGGGGAGGATGGATAAGGGTGATGAATGTGTGCGCTCCAGACCCAGCGGCTGCTTTGGCTTATTACTCTACACCAGCTGGATCCCACCAAGCTGTACTCATGAGATTTAACAAACCAGAAGCACATTAACCTGACACAGTAGTCACTACAGCCCAGAACAATGTCCTCTGCCCCTTAAAAAAGATGCGCAGCCCATTGATCCCTGGAGAAGGCAAGCCTTTTCAACATAGGACCTTCTGCTATCAGCATAGGGCAGAATAGAACCATCTACAACTCACTCTTCATATACCCATTTGTGTCACAGCTGCCCCTGTGTGGGTGGACCTTTCCAATAGTGGCACCACAAAGTTCCTCTGCACCAACCAGCTTGTGCTTGGGAGAGTCCAAAGCATTTCAGATATATTTGCCTTAGCAACCCTTACATCAACAGAGCCCCATACTTGAGCAAGATCTCACATGGTAGACTTTCACAACCATGGGCAACACTGACCAAGGGAGGGCTAAAAGCACAAATCCGCTCTAGAGTAATCGTGGTAATGCCCCTACCTGCAAGTAATGCATGAAAAGGGCTAGAGTGGTTTGCCATAGGTGAGATTTCCTGGTTCACAGCTCAGGCTCTTAACCACGATACTACAACCACTCTATCCCCTTCTCCAGATCCCATGGATTAGACAAATTCATGGTGGATAAGGCTGCTACCCATGATGGCTATACTCTGCTCCTACAGTCAGAGGAAGGATACTTCTGAATACCAATGGATGAAAACTGCAAGAGGGCAGGATATGCGCTTGGGTCCTGCTGGTGCATCCGGTTGGCCACTGAGAAAAGGATGCTGGACTGGATAGATCACTGACCTCATCCAGCAGTGTGCTCATCCAACATGTGCTCCAGAACTGAAAATAATCTTTAGCAACAAGGGTTGAAATACTGCACACATACCGTTACTCCAGAGGCACATCTGAGTGCCTAAGAAGTGGAATTCTGGGAGGGTTTCGTCCCTTACTACTATAAACCCACCATCCATCATCCAGTGTTGTCAACAGATCTCTCCTGATAAAAGTCTGCACTGAAAATCTAGCTGTTGTTCTCTTTATGTTCCAAAGACCACTACGGTAGGCACAGCAAGCACGATGATTTGCCCCAAAAGGTATGTCCCACCTGCATAATGCTCATGGACTACAGGACACTATTTGGCATGGGGCGCAGCACCACCAAGAGAAAGAAAACAGCCATGAGGAGTCAAGGCAGCAACTCTCCGACTGATCTGAGAAAGAGTAGGAGAGTGCACTGCCCTGTCCTCTCATCTAAGGGGGAGTAGTAGTAGAGAATGAAAAGACTGTCCCAGTTCACCTGCAAGGAACTTGTAACAAGCAGAATGTGTCCCTCACTCCTTCCCTCTCCCCATGAGCCCAGAACTCAGGTAGTGTTCATCCAGGGAGAAGCCAGAAATGAAACTCCAAAGAGTTATAAATGCAGCAAAATGTGAACAAACTTGTTACCTCTGGTCTGAGAACACAAAAGGGGTTTTAGTATGTGTGGCCAGAGCTCACCAAAAACAAGCTTCCTGGGATTTCACTTAAGCAATGGTCTAACAAGCTTCCTACTTCTCCAGCAGGGAGGGAGGATCTTGCCATGTGAGGCTTCTGGGAGCAGACAGGCCTTGACACCATGTTGGGCTTTACTCTGATGGGTTAGATCAGCATACGAGCCCAATGTGTCCACTCCAGTGACAATGTTAGCGCACAGAGCTGAGCGACTCTGACACAGACCATTTATCAAGCCCTTTCTGCTGCAAGCAAGACCCTGGTAATATTGCTCAGTATGGGACTATGATGTGGCCGAGACAGCAGAGTGGTGTTTTGTTTCTTCTGCCAGTGCTGTGGAGCTACTGGCGTGCATGTGTGTGGGGAGGGGGACGGGACCTGAACATGTGATGCATCCTTTTATAGCATCATCGGCAGAAGAGATTTATGAAGCCAATCCTACCCACTTCCCAAGTCAGTTTGCAGTTACCATGCTTGCTAAGGACTATTTCTCTGTGTGTGTCCATTGAGGAGGAGTTAGAGACATTAAAAGAAAGGCAAAATTACAAATCTGGCGCTTTACCTGTTCCCAAAGCAAATTGCCTCTCTAGCCCCTCCAAAGCCTGTCCCTGATGTAGACAGCAGTTGCAGCATCTCTCAATTCCGCTGTCTGAAGGCATGTGGCCATCATTCACTCCACAGTTACTGTCCCCTCAGACTTTGTTAACAAAAGATCAGGCCTGGAACACACTGCTCGCCTCGGCTGCTGAGCCTAATTAAGCACTGCGGGAATGTTCCATTTATGAATGGACAGACAGCTCCTCTTACGCCACTTTTGATGTGCTGGGTAAAAGGAGATGCTAGGAAGCCCTGCCTTGGGAGCCTGTTTTGGGATGGGTTGGAGGAGCTGAATGGAGGGGGTGGAGAAAAGCTTCAACCCTCAAATGGAACCTATTATTCTCTTGTGCCCAAGCTGACATCACTCAAGCCCAGGAAGAAAGGACATTGCCCATGTCACAAGGCCATCTAAGCAAAGCAGTAGCTATTCTTAATTTCCCAGGAGGTTTTCCAAGTAGTAACACACTGCAGCCAAAACGGAGAAAAGGTTCATCACTCTACCATATAGTTCATAGGTAAGGTTGTGTATATTAGAAGGGTTCAACATTCAGTGCCAAATTGCCCCCAATTCTGTGTCAAGTAAAGCTGACTTTTGCATCCTATATCAGTTTTGCAAGCTGAGCAAATCTGCACCAATTTGCTTACTTTGCATAATTTATTTGTTTCTATCCATCCCAAGGAGCTATGGAAAGGCCTTGCATTCTGATGACTGGGAATTATACAAAGCCCTTCTTTGATTTCTGATGGTTCTGAAATAACTCCCACACTTGCAAATCTCGTCTGTTAAGGACTAGAAACATGCTTTTAAAATATAAACAGAGATTCTCTGGATGCTGTTTAGTGTACCAAACACCAAATTTCTGTCCATGTAAAGTGGGGTCATGCAGATGCAGAACAGAAGAGTCCTGGGCCACTGGCTTCTCTTCCAAAAAACATTTCCAGAATCCTTGCTTGAAGCAGCTCACTCTCACACTTCATTCATGACACATCCTGCAACACTTGGTTCTCTCTCTCAAAAACACCCTTGACTGCTTAAGATTATGATTTCCCCAGTCAGGGGAAAGGGCTTTTGGCACTCTCTTGCCATGGGCAGTGGAGTGTGAAAGTGTTCACAGAGTACAGTTCCTTTCGAAGAGCTCAATAAGGTTTCTAGGGTGCCTTACTGCCAGCCCTCTAGTTTTCAGTGAATTTCAGGCTAGCTACACCGGCTTTGAACTCTGACTGCACTCAGCACTGAGTCCTTGTATTTTCCTAGGAAGCCACTATTCCGCCTAGAAAAATGGAAGATCTATTTTGCTGTGTTCTAGAAACTCAAGATCCACCAACCAGAGATATATTCACTTAGAAAAAAATCAAATCTGAGCCGAAGTGATTGGTTTTGAATACCAGAATTGAACTGAGTTCATGGTCCTTTCACACACACAAATTCCACTCCTGGCAAACCCCTTCCCAAGCTTCCTTAATTTAAGCAGTGTAATAAACTGGGAGTTTGAAAGCCTTGCCAATCTACTTCAGACCATCCAGAGTTTTACCAGTCAGTTTCTATCTACCTTCTGCCTTCCCCTGGCCTAGGGATTTCGCATGCCCAGACTCTTGTTCATAGAAAGCTGCTTTAAACTAGGAATTGCATACTGACCTGTCCATGGTGCTGATATGGCTCTCATTACTCTAGCTATGGGTCGCTGGCTCATGGTGCATTTAACTGGGGCTCTTTTGGCCTCTGCCCACACAAGTGAAGCCAGCTGCCACATTCCAAGTGTGCTCTCTTTGGTGCAATCTTTATTTTAGACTCCAGCCCTTTCAGTTATGCTCTGAATTTGTTGATAAAGGGAGAGGAAACATTTTCTCTGAAAGGAGAGGCCCGTCTGGCAGGGATATTAACTGGAGGGCTATTGTCCCCAACAGGCACATACGGTCTGGCAGTGTTCAGGCTCCACACTGTATCTATGTGATTGGGCCATTGTCCTCTAAGTGGCTTGCTGAGACCTCTAGATCCCCAGTACATGACAGCTCCAGTGACAAAGGAAGCAGCCAACTGGACATACACAGTAAGCCCAGCCAAGAACACACAGAGGGGATGTCCCTCTAGGTTATGGCTCAGGCATGCTGGCTGAGCACCAGAAAAAGAGGCTTCCAAGCCATGCCTCTATGGAGCTTGGTTCAAGCTGTTTGCAGTTCATCACTAAAACACAGAACCAAGCAAACACCAGTTACTAACAGCCAACAGTGGATGGATGAAGTGAGCTGTCCACAGGTGAGGTTCACCATCTGTGTTGATCTTCCTGAAATGGGTTCCCCTGGTGGACTGCACATTGCCTGGCCAAACCAGAGAGGAGGTGAGGTGGAAGGAAGCAAGACCGTGAACCAATGATGTATGGCATCTAAACTGTCTGAAAAACTCTGAAAATTTTTGATGAAACGAGCTTGCTGTTGACAAAACAGCCATAGCTCAGTGGCAGAACATTTGATTTGTATGGTGAAGGTACCAGAATAAATCCCCAACATCTCCAGGTAGATATTCTCAGCTTGATACCGTGGGGAGCTGCTGCCATTCCGTGTAGGCAATACTGAGCTAGATGGACAATGGTCTGATTCAGCATAACCACTTGCTACGTTCTTGTGTAACCACTCCAATCCAAAGCTGTGCTTCTGTAACAAGAAGGAAACTAATAAATGGGCTATAGAGTATTCTGTTACAGAGATCTTGATTAGAGTCCCCTCAATACTAGTACACCTAATGTTTGAGAGGGAGAATTGGGAAAGCCACAAGAGAACAGCATAAAAGACCACCAAGTCAGATATTAATAGGGGAACAGCGAGGACACAAGGAGAGCTAGAGGAAACCAAGAATATATGGGTGTGTGATAAAAAGATTCTGGGAGACAGGGAACAGGTAAACAAATTCCAGCTAACTGCCAAGTGAAGCATGAATTACACACATGGCTGTCGTAACACAAAACATTATCAAGTAGGCAAGTGCATTAGCCACTTAAGTCTTACATAGAGTGGTGGTTACAATCATATTCTTTGTCCTATAGGCACCTCAGGCAAGATAAATCTTGACTCCTGCTCTGTATTTGGAAAGTACTAAAGCATGTACTAGCGTGCCTGAACAAACAAAAACTCTTACTTTTATTCTGTGGAATACAGACAGGATCTTAGCACTAGAGGAAACTTAGCGTGGTTATGCAAGGTTTGAGGTTGGCACCAGTCTTAAGTTTCACCAAGCTGAAATGTTAAAATCTATTCTGTATACTACTTCCTAGAACCACTGGACTCCTTGGGTCACCTCACCAGGCTCTGTGAGCCTTGATGATGTTCCCACAGCCATACCCAGACAGTTGTTTCCTGCAAGAGACTACAGTGGTACCTCAGGTTAAGTACTTAATTCGTTCCGGAGGTCTGAAACTGTTCTTAACCTGAAGCACCACTTTAGCTAATGGGGCCTCCTGCTGCTGCCGGAGCACAATTTCTGTTCTCATCCTGAAGCAAAGTTCTTAACCTGAAGCATGATTTCTGGGTTAGTGGAGTCTGTAACCTGAAGTGTATGTAACCTGAGGTAGCACTGTAGTTTGCTCCTGTTCCCATGTCTTAGTGAGAGGTGCTTGAGGTTTCACTCCCAGATTACTGAATTCCTCCCATCTCCTTCTCCTGTCACTGACTTGCCTCTACAGCATTGACCTTTCTTTTTATACTGGGGGGAAATGGGATGGATGTATATAATTTGTTATTAAGTCTACTACCTATTTCCTTACCAAAATTACATTCAGTATTTTCCATCTCATATGGTAAGAATTTGTCATTTTGGTGATGTGGCTCAGGGACTATATATTATAAAATTGTAGCGAGGATAAAATGGGGATATAAATGATATCTAATCCTTGGTGCCCCTACTCCCCCAAATTTGATTGTTTTCCTGACACATCATCCCTTTCTGTTCCTGTCTGCCAATGTTTCCTCAGCTCCATCTCCCATCAGGCTCTTTCTCAGATTCTTTGTTCCATACTAGTGGACTGGCAAAGCTCTTTGCACTTGCTGCCCCGCAGTGAAAAAGCTGCCCTAGACTTCTACCTAGTCCCCCACAGCCACCAGCGCTGGATTTAAAGCAGTGCAAAATACTAAAATAAAAAAAAAAATTGTGAAAATAATACATATTTTTGGGAAGGCGTCAATTTTTGTCCTCGCTCAGGGCTCCCTATTCCCAAAGTCCTCCCCGTGGGTCACAAATTTCTGGTTGGAGGGCTCAAGTATGCTGCTTGGCCCTTTCCTGTTCACTCAGCTCTGCCTGGGCCCAACATTCAGCACAGCTTAATTGGGTAACTAAGGTGAGCATATTGACAAAGCCGAAGATAAGTTATTTTCTCCCCTCTGAAGTGGAAGCAATTGCCTGGGTACGTCTTCCTGAGGCTCGCCCTGTCTGGCGTCCTTGAATCGCCCCGCTTCCCCTCTCAAGCTCGTCTTGCGTTTAAACGGAGAGTCGTCCTTCACTGGAGGATGAGCCCGAATCTAGTTCAAATGATTTCCACCAGGCGCACTTTCCTAACTCGCTCTTCCTCCCCCTGTACCACCGATAACAAATGGCCCACCGTCTAGACGCGCACGTGGCCGCTCAGCGCCATGTTGGCACGTGGCTTTCTCCGGCGAGAGCCACGAGGGAGGCCCCGGAGCCGCCGCGCGCTGCAGCTGCCTTCCTCTTCCCCAGCCCCTGCACTTCGTAGACTTTAAGCTCCGCCGCCGCTTCGGAGAGAAAAGCCTGCTGCTCAGGAGATGAGGCGCTTCTGCCCGCCTGACGTTCAACCCTCTTTCCCCTTTGCTTTTCTCTCGCCTCCTGCCCAGGCGGGTCCGTTCGGTTCCTCGGGTGCCGCTCGCATGCATCCTGACACCCGGGTCACCCCTAAGACGACCCCTCCCCATGCAGGCCGTGGCCGCTGAACGGGGGGGGGGGGCGCGCCACGAACTGAGGAGAAACTTGCTCCGAAGACGCTTCTGGGGCTTCTCTGCCGGCTGCCCCTTCTGCTGAATTACTGAGAGGGTGGCCCCTGCTGGCCAGGTCCATTCCCAAAACATTCGCGAGCCGGAGTCACGCCGGGAACTGGAGGCTCAGCAAGATCCCGATGCCACCTGCAGGAAGCGAGGGGAGGGGGAGAAAAGAAAAGCAGCCGCTCCTCCCCTCCCCACCCCTGTGACCTGGGGAGACGGGCTGATGCGATGCGCACAGACAGGTAGAAGGAAGCGGAGACATTGGAGCTGGGAAGCCCATTAGCGCAGCCGCAGCCTCCCGCGGGACCAGAAGCGGGGAGCTGACACGCAGCGCCGACCCCCCCCCCTCCTCCCGCCCTTCCCCGGTCGCTTTCTTCCTCTCCCGCCAGCGCCCTCGCGGGGACAGCCCCGCGGGCCAGACGCTTTTAATTAATTGCCCCCTAACAAGCGCGCGGGAATCTCTTAGCGCGCCGGAGTGTCGAGCTGCGGAAGAGTGATAGAGTGGCAGGAAAACGCAGCCCTGCTCCGAGCGGGAAGCGAGCGAGGGCGGGGCCTGCCGGGCCGGGCCTGCTTCCTACCGCGCTTCTATACGTGGAAACTGGAGCTGGGTTTTGGAAGGCCGTGTGAACGCTTTCAAGTGTACTTCGAGTCATTATGTCCATTGGTGTGGTCTGGTTTTGGAGGCCAGTGCCTCTCTGAATGCCAGGAAGTGTCTCTACACCGAAGCAAAATGTATGAAGAGGATAATGTCCTCCCCATCCCAGTGTCTTCCAGGCCTTCCCTCGCTTTAAATGTGGGTTTATTTTAAAATTATCCTGGGATCTGATTATGCGAGTGCTTGCTTTTTGGAAAGAAAGCCCCCACCTTGGTCCTCAAGCCTAAGAATGTGAGGACAGATTAGGGTTTGGCGCACTGCGCCTGCTCAGAATCAGACTGCTTTCTAATTGTTTTGTGTATTCTTGGATCCTAGGGTTAGAAATAGATTCTGGCCTTGGCACAAATTAAGCCTTGAGGCCAATCTATTATTAGAGTAAGGCATTGTACAGTCATAACCTGCTGCTACCTTTTTAATTTAAAAAAACTACAACAACCAGGTATGTGGACTTCTCTATCCATTTCTCCAGCTAGTAGCTTTTCCCACTCTCATCTGGACATAGAGAATGGGGGAAAGTGGGCATGAGATTTTGTAATGTTCAAGCAGTTAAATGTCAAACTGACATAGAACTAGCAAATCTTACAAAACCTGCTACTCCTGTTTTAGTTGAGAGGCTGGTTTTGTTTTGTTTTGTTTTTAAAAGACAAGCAGCATCTGGCAGGAATTCAAATAATCAAGTAGCTGCTTATTGCTGTGGATCAGAAAATTGTTTATTGAGTGGCATTTGCTGCTGCACCTAAAGCAAAGGCACAGTATGTGGATGCCTTTCAGTTTAAATGTTGTTGACAGTATTTGTGGTTATCATTTTTATTGTTTCAGCATTATGATGTATAATAGCTTTAAGGAAGGAAGTGCTGTTTTAGTTATTACACATTATGATTGTTTCCTGGAGATTAACTTGTTGCTTTAGATATAATCTGTGGTTCAAACAAATGACCTATGCCACTGCTCCTATTTAAGGACTTCTAATTTGCACAAGCAGTATACTGTCTTTATCCTGCTTGCTTCCACAACAACACTGTAAGGTAGGTCTACAAACAGAAGCATCCCAGATCTGGCTTGCAGCTTAATTGATTTGATTTATTTACTGTATGTATAAGAGACCACCCAATAACATTGTTCCCTGGGTATCTCACAAACATAAAGTGAGAAAATACAATTAAAATACAATGTCATAAAATATCAATATAATAAAAGAACAACTTGCAATAAAAAATTCCAGCAGAGAGAATAAATTCATGTGACTAAAAAACAAAAAGAAAACCTGCACATCGCATAAACATCCGTTTTTTCAGATGCGTGCCTTACTACTCTGACATTATGAAGACTTATGTTCTCAGCATCCACCTCCTCCACCTCCATCACAAAGTCCTTTTCTGCTGGCAAAAAATAAGGCTTGAAACAGCCCTGAGGGGTTCAGCTCGTTATTAATTAAAATCTAAAGGTAGACAAATAACATTGCCTCTGACTTTGAAGTACAGTCCAAGATTTCTCAGTAAGTGGAGTTTACAGCTAGAAAGATCTGTGGACACCTGTTTATAAAGAATGGATAAGATAAGATGCCATTGTTCTTTGACAATAGTGATTCACAAGCAATAAATCAATAGTGCCTCCAATGGAATGCACCAAAGAATCCAAGATCCATGGCCGAGATTCCAGATAGATACTGGGCTAGCCTCCAAATGTGGTGGCAGGAGAGAGAACATAGAGCCTGAACTGTGCAACTCACAACCTGACAGTATGATGCAAAGTGGTTGTTTATGCTACTGGTGACATAATACTATGACTGGTATTGTTGCTGGTTGCTCTGTTAGTATCAGAGAAGAAGATGCAGAATAGATGCCACATAAAATACTCTACAGTATGTTGATGTGGCAATATGCAAGCTGCTGAGTATACAGTACCTTTCTTCCAGTAGATCCAGTTCATATCAAGTTTCATTAGTGTAAATATTCAGCCACAAAACTCAGATGGGAAAGGAAAGGAGCTGCTTGAGGAAGAATTATGTGTCCTTCAAAAAGGATGTAGTGGACTAGATGTTGGACTACTAATATGTGTCATTTTATCTGTTTCATGACTTTGGTTCAAGAAAGCATAGAATAAAAGAGTACCCTGTAGTTGGACACATAGTTTAAACAATGCATTTCAGCTGTTCTCATTTCCAGATTTGTAAAGGTCATTTTCACATGTCCAGCAATGGCCTGAAACCCCCCTTCGTTTATTCTAGGAAAGGCCATAGGTAGGAAAAAAAATGGTTATCTGTTTTTGTAGTGCAATTTACCTAGTGATCTTAGGAAGCTATGCCCAATGGCTGACTGTCTTGTGCATTAATATAAAATGAGACCGATCCACTTGAGTGACAAAACACTGACTTCCCTTGCAGCACACCAAGGCCTTAAGTGGTGTGCAGGCTTATTCACCACCCCTCCAACCTCACATCGCTCAGTAACCAGATAGGAAACCCTATGGGTGTGGGGAGACTCTCTGGGGATGGAAACATGGGCGTAGCCGGGAAGGCAGGTGCCCCCTCTAAATCAATAGATATCCATATAAATCCATAGCTAACTGAGGTTCTGCCCCCCCTAAGAAAAGGCCTGGCTATGGCCAAGGATGGAAAGCAGGGAATGTAACAGGTTTCCTTGTTGGGGTGACCCCATGTCCTACTCCACTCACACCCCCAGTTACTACCACCTCCTAGGAGGAACAAGGGCCTCCTTTTTTGCGTTTCCCAGCACAGAAATAGTAGCTCAGAGAGTGCCTCTTGAGCCTTCAGTGAGGTATAAACTACATTAGGAGTATAGGTTCTGCCTTTAATGAATAGTTTCTGTGCACCCTTGTTCCCAGTGTAGTTCGTTCATCCTTGATGGGAAGGTCCACCTCCTCACCTCACAGCAACACTTACTTATGGGGCCTGTGCTCCTCTTCCTGGCCAAATACCCCAAACGTCCTTCTCTCTGGCACCCCTCCTGCTTTGAAGGAGGGGGTATGACCTTGAGCAGTTCCCTTCCTTTCCATTTCTGGGCAGCAGAAGCTCCCTGCCGGCTGGCTTCTAGAAATCTCTGCCTTTTCCACACACTCTTGAATGTGAACATTTTGGGGCCTGCACCTCACCTTCCTACTTTTGATAGCTGGCTGCGCTTGGCATGTTTGGGTGGAGAAGCAGGACTGACGATGGGGCATAACGGAGGCCAAGATTCACAAGCGTTTATAACCCTTTATTTGGATGGATACCGGCGAAAGAATAAATCAGGGGAATCAACTCTGAAAACTTGCGGTGCATTTATTTACCTTACCAAGAAATAAACAGGCTGCAGGCTTTTATTAGGGGTTGCGGAGAAAGGCTTTGAAGCAGCCGTCCTCTAGGTTAGGAAGTTAAAGCATTGGTCAGCGTAATGCAACGGGATTCCCTCCCGCTTTCCCCTCCCCTCCCCACCCCCAGCTCCAGCCTAGCTCTTCTTACTCCCGTGCCGCTAAATCCAGCGTCGTAGGTAGCCGCGTCGGCGCGCACAGGGCGTGGGGCAAGGTGCCCGTGGCATGGGACGGGGCAGGGCGCGCCAGAATCCCAGAACCCGAGCCGTGCTCCGCTCCGGAGCCCTGCCTTCAGGCCCTCGTTGCTTTTTAGGGCAGCATGGAGCCTACAGGCGCCCGAGCCACCGCGTCACTCCCAAGAGAGACGCGTGGCTGGTGCGCGCTGCAGGCCCCGCGGTAAGCGCCATCCCCTGCGGAGTGGCGCCCAGCGCCCCCTGCCTTTACCCCCCGCCCCGCCCTGAGCTACGCCTCTGGCTAACTCTGCCGGACCCGCCACCTTCCCTCCCTCCTCGCCCCCCGGATCGGGCCCGCCCACTCCCGGGGGCCCCTTTAAGAATCGGCGGGTTTTCACGGCGGAGTTAAAGATACCATCTGGAGCCTTATAAATCGAGTTCCCGCCGCGGGGCTGGCACTCCATTACAATGAAAGATTTTAGCGCACTTTACAACCTCCCCGGCCCGCGCCGACAGCAGGTAATTAAAGCAATAATTGCTTCTGATGGCGCTTCCTAAACGAGGAAACTTTGGTGTTAACCCTGCAGAGCGAAAAGGCTGTGGGTGGGGGGAGGGGTTGGCCAAGTCACCCGGGAGGGGAGGAGGTTGGAAATGCGAGGGCTCCGCCCCCACGGTGGCCCCGCGGGATCCTAACCTGGCGCGCGAGTCTCTAGGATTATATTTTTAAAAAGTGCAATGTGTGTGTGTTCTTCCATCTACGCGAAAACCGTTCTATTTTGAATGACAGTGATGTCTGGGCAACGTATGTGTTACAGCATACGTTTTATTTTATATGTGAGACAAACTGCATATCACACCCCCGCCGCCCAAAGCTTGCCTTTGTAAACATTGCGTTTAAAATGAATGTGTAAGATGTGTGCAAGTGACTTTATATTTAAAAAATACAGTAAGTGCCTAATTTTGACTATCACATGAAAGCCCTGCTGCCCCCACTCCTGATGGGTAATTTAGCTTAACTAAAGTTTCCCCAGTAGTGATGTATAGAAGTGAGAGCTGGACCATCAAGAAGGCTGATCGTGGAAGAATTGATGCTTTTGGTGCTGGAGGAGACTCTTGAGAGTCCCATGGACTGCAAGAAGATCAAACCTATCCATTCTTAAGGAAATCAGCCCTGAGTGCTCAGTGGAAGGACAGATCGTGAAGCTGAAGCTCCAATACTTTGGCCACCTCATGAGAAGACTCCCTGGAAAAGACCCTGAAGTTGGGAAAGATGGTTGGACAGTGTTCTCGAAGCTACCAGCATGAGTTTGACCAAACTGCGGGAGGCAGTGGAAGACAGGAGTGCCTGGCGTGCTCTGGTCCATGGGGTCACGGAGAGTCGGACATGACTAAACAACAAAAAAGTTGCTCTATTGTTCTATTTCCTTATGTATTCCATTTTGAGCCATCTCTTCCTTCAAGGTGGCCTGGTGGTTTCTCTCTTTGTATCTACATAACAACCTTGTGAGGTAGGCTGGGCTGATAAGGAATACAGATTGGCCCAAGGAGACCCCGTAAGCTTCAGTCACTCAGTGGCTTCACCTAGCAAGCTCATATGCTCTACCTTTTTTCCTGTCATCCCTCAGCACTGAAGCCCCAACCGGATGCTTAGGAAATCTTACTTTCCTAAAGCAAAAACATAGTTGGACATGAGGTTTGTTCAGAAGGGCTTCTTCTGCTCTTGCATCCAACCACTGACTCGTTTAACTGCTGCCAAATTAAAGATGCATCCAGTGTTTACGCTGCAGCAGGTTATCCCCTGCCAAAAAAGGCAGCTCTGTGTTTTGCACTTTTCTTCCCCGTCCCCAATTGTCTTCTTAGATGTGATTAAAATGCTATATTGAGGCACCATATCTGCACATATTGCAGATTTACATATTTCTGCAGGGATCAAGAAACAAAGCAAACTTACAAGGCTGGGAAATAGTCTTGTCTGAGATGTGCTCACCTGCTGTGGCAGGTAGAATAGCCATAGGCAATGGTGGGGGAATAAGGTTATCAACTTTTTTTACCATCCTGTGCTCCTCTGCCTTTAACATCAGCTTCATCTACAGGCACTAGAGTGATGGTGCTGATTTCTGTACCATCAAAAAGCACCTCCTCGCTTCTCCTGGTTTCTACAGATCAAACTGCTCCTGAAGGTACAAGAGCAAACATTTTTCTAATCAGCTGGTAACCTAGAGGGATTCAAGTATAAGCACCTTGGGAGATGTTTTAGAAAAGATGATGAATATTGGGGCATATGAGGCAGCCTTATTTTGAGGCAGGCCTTGCACAGTCTGTTACAAATAGCACCAGCTTTTTGAGGTCTCAGGCAATGCACATGGACCAACCTTCTTTTCCTCTTGAATACACAAATTACCTCTTACCAGGTACCCTCTGATGTGACCTATGAAGCTGGAGAAGGGGAGGTCTAGCATTTGGTATATGCTAAACTGCAGCACCACCTTCAATACCAGATGGAAAGTGTTATGCTTCCCCTTCCCTACAACTGATCTGACAAGGAAAGAAGGCCTTGGAGATTCCCTTCTCCCCACCAGCTTCACAAACACTTTTGGGGAGAAGTGGGGCTCCTAAATACAGCTTCACAGACTCAATGGGCTGCAAAGAACCTCAAGGATCAGCCTACTGTTTGGCTCAGTCTACGCTCCACCTGTCACAACGAAGGAGAGCGTATTTTACACTTGCCAGATGCGAGTCTAAAAAAGGAGGAGGCATGTGGAGTTCTGGGTTTCTTTCCTAAGAGATGCATAGAGGTGTTCTGGAATAACTTAAGGCACATCCATTAAGCTTAATGGAGCTGTGATCTTTCAGAATAAGGGTGTTAGTTGTTATTCTTGGGGGGGGGGGGGGAAATCAGCCACATTTGGCAATCTAAATCCAATATATCATATTTGATTGGTGTTTATCTAGCCACTTTCTATAAATCACAAATGAAAGCAGTTCCATGACTTCCCTACATAGGGACTTAATGTTCTGTTATTTCCTCGGGAGTACTCAGTTGCCCAACTTAGACATTTCCCCTACTATTTGACTCAAATCTTCCTCCCTGCATCTTAAAGCCATTTTCTGCTGTCCTGCTCTGTCGTGAGGGAAAACAACTGTTTCCCATTTTCTTTGTAGCAGGCTTTTAAATATTTGAAGACTGTTATCATGTTCTTAATCTTCTTTTCTCTAAGCTGAACATCCCCAATTCCTTCAACCTTTCCCCATATGTCTCGCATTCCAAACCATTTATCATCTTAGCTACCCTCCTTTGAACTCCCTCTAGTTTCTTTGCAGCATTCTTAAAATCTGGTGACTGAAACTGGACATACCACCCTCCAGCTGCAACCTATCTGGTGCCAAGTGAAGTGATATTATCTAAGGCTTGGTGCTCTAGTAGTCAGTGCAATCGCACATGACACTTTCTGGCACATGCAGTTTGTGATCCACTATAAATATGGCTCCATCATCATCATCATCATTAGTTATGTATGGACAGAAGTATGTATGGCATCAGGTGCAGAATTTAGCTTTTTTTCTAAAACATGTGTCTAGTTTTCATAGAGAATATCCAAAAATACCCATCCAGACCACAAGAAGCTGCCTTAGACCTAGTCAAACTATTGTCAGTCTAGCTCAGTATTGCTTACACTGATTGGCAGTGGCTCTTCTGCAGGATTTCAGGTGGGAAGTCTCTCCCAGTTATACCTGGAGATCCTGGGGATTGAACCTGGGACCTTCTGCATGCAAAGCAGATGCTTTGCCACTGAGCCACAGCCTGGAGATGTGATGCACACAGAGAACTCGAATAAGCACAGGTTGCCCCACTAATTTCAGTAGAGAGAAAAGATCAATGTGCTCAAGAGAACATGCCAACCCATGGGAGTGCCAGGTTTCCTGCACCCATAATAAATTTATGTGTCGGAGCACTTATCTCCAGAAGGCTACACTTCTTAGGGGAGCAAGTTTGGGTGGCTCTTCCTAGCCTCCTGGTCCACCTTTGTGCCCTTCATCTTTGTTCTCCTATTGCCACCCATGCATGCATTTCATCCAGCCATTCCACCACTCTCTGCCAAAAGAACTGTAAATTCTCCTAATACTCAAATATTTGGTTAAGAAGAAAAGATGCCAATTGAGCAAGTTATGTTAATTAAAGGTATTTGCATACATATTATTGCATACATATTACTGCTTTGCATAATTTATATTAAGCATAGCATTCTAGGACTGGAAGAGGCAAGAAATATACCCATTTTCTACCTTTAATAGAGGTAGAAATCCACACTTGATTTCCCACCTCCCAAAGGCTTACCCACAAAATCTAGAGTATAGTATGTAAGAAACAGAGAACAGCACACAAGGATACCTTGAGCTTTCTTGTGAACAATCTATAAACCTAGAGAATTAAAAGTTTTGCATTTTGAGTGGACGTTTGTGGCTTTTTCCGATTCAGAATCAACCACATCATATCCCTTTCTAACATAATCAGGGAGATGGCGGGGGACGGGACCTTACTAAAGAACAAATAACCAAATCACTGGAGTGCAGAAAGAAAGAGTAGTACCATCTGGATCATAAGAACAGTCCTGCTGAATCTAGAAAAGGACCCACCTAGTAGAGCAGCATTCTGTTCCCACAGTGCCCAACCAGGTGCCTATGGGAAGCTCACAAGCAGCACCCGAGTGCAGCAGGGTTCTCTGCACTAGTGATTCTCAACAATTAGTACTCAGAGACATGCTGCCTCTGACAGTGGAGGTGGAACAGAGCCATTGTGGCTAGTCATTTTTGATGTCCTCCATGAATTTGTCTAATCCTCTTGCTCTCTTGTGGGTCATAGTACTCTGCGAAGTTGTACTTTCTTTTGTCTGTCCTGAATCTTCCACCACTGAGTTTCATTGGATGGCCCCAAGTCATAGTATTGGGAGCAATGGCGGAAAACTTCTCCTTTCTCCCTGTCCACTTTGTCCACACCACGCATGATTCTACATACCTCTATCATGTCGCCTCTTACTCTAAAGTAAAAAGATCCAAATCTACCTTTCTACAAAGGGGAGTTGCTCCATCCCTTTGATCATTTTGGTTGCTCTCTTCTGAACCTTTTCCAGTTCTACAATATCCCTTTTGAGGTTAGGCAAACAAAACTGTTCACAGTATTGCAAGTGCAGTAACACCAGAGATTTGTATACAGTAAAGGCATTATGATATTGGCAGATTTTGTGTGTGTGTGTGTGTGTGTGTGTTTGCAAGCCCTTTCCTAATTATCCTTTAGCACAGAATTCACTTTTTCCACAGCTGATGCACACTGGGTCAATATTGCCATTGAGCTATTCACTACAACCTGGTTCTCCTTCCTGTTCAGTCATCACCAGTTCAGACTCTGTGAATGTATATGTGGAATTAGGTTGTTGCTGTTTTTTGCCATGCTGGTCTTTGCCACTTCACAGGCCCAGAGTGAGGGCTTTTCACTGTTACTATACAATTGTAAGTATCCCTTCTCTAAAGGGTGTGTTTAAATGTACTTACAACTAATGTATGGCATGAGGAATGGAGTGGTGTTGCTAATCATTAATGATGACATGGTCACTAGCCAATATATGCCTTTCCACGTTCATGCAGCCAATTCCACACTGCCCCACAATAATACCAACCCCAAGATGGATCATTTGTAGAGCACCTGGAGTGAAATCTGCACGACAGTTGAGAAGATATATCCTGAGATACATACTGTCAGGAAGGAAGACCGATTCATTATTGCTAATGACACTGGAATGCAATATTGATGGCTATCCAGCTGGGCAAATACTAGAAAATTGGGATATGCCAGCTGGAGTTGTCAAGCACCAATTCTACCTGGGCTGAGCTCCAGTGAGTTAGCAGCCAAAGACAGGCTAGGCCTGGCAAGCTGTGGCTGGTGTCTCTAGACCACCGGGAAGGGAGGTTAGGAAAGGCTAGCTGGGCCAGCCAACAAGGACTGGCAATTTTCATTGCCGAGACATGTTGGCTCTGGACGAATTTATTTGAAATGAGGTACTTTGTGGGATCACCTGTGCTCCTTTGGAGAAGGAAACTCAAGTTGGGGAGGGAGGTTGAGATGAAAGTAGGTGCCTGCTCATGGGAAGGGGCAGTACCAGAGGACACCAGTTGGCCAGGAGCCACAGGACCTAAAACTAATGTCTAAATCTCAGCATTTTGTGGCTTAACTGATGAAAATAATGTTAACCTCCCTGTTGACTGAGACAAATCTTAGCCAATCATTGGGCAAGTGATTTTTAGTTGGATACATCAGGGAAATTAAGTGCCCCAAAGCAAGAAGTTCAGCTTTATAAAACTCCAGAAACATGTATGCTCTCCCCACAATGAGTCAGAAGCCACACACAAAATCACACACAGATCCAGTGCACAACCCGTTCCCAACCTAAGCAAAGAAAGTAAGCCATATAACAGAAAATGGCCAAAGGTAAGAAAGAGACCTTCCCCTCTTTATTTTCATCCATCCATGTCCAGAGAAAGAACCCAGGAGTCCTGACATCTAGTCCCCACTGTGCTGACCTCTAGACTGATTTCTTGTTTGTACATCAATGAGAAAGGCATTAGATGGTTTACGAAGCAAACAAAAGCCAGGTTACTGATCTCTGCAGAACAAACACTCCCAGAACTAGGAGAGAACCCAGGAGGGGACCTGACTCTGCACTGGGCATGATCCCCATGCAAAAGGAGAGAAGCAGTCCACGGGCAACATTTCTGCTATCTCCAAGGCTTTCATTTCACAGATGATATTGATGGTAGGTCCTTGGTTCCTTATGTACTGGAGCTGAAGAGACTACACCTGATGACACTATTGGGATATATCAGGGCAGTATTAGGGCAAGCTGGTTTCTGGATATTCCAGTCCCATAAACTGGAAGTGGGATGAGCTTGTACTGGTTGGTAACTGGTAGCCTCTGGGACAGTTGGTTTCTCTAATGCTATTTGCAAAAGCTATTATATGCCTTTGCAAAAAGAAAATAACTTGATAACTCATTTCCTAATTATTTGTAAACAGTGTTGCAGTCATGCTCTTTGCAAAAGTGGCTCTTCTCTACATAAGATTTCATCAACCTGATGCCCCCACCCCAATGAGTAGAGGTAGGTTGGGAAGTCATAACTGGGTGAGATTGAAAAACAATATCTGGACCATTACTATTTTTTTAAAAGACTTGCTTAGGTGATGAACACTGTGCAAAATTGGACAGAAAAACAGAACAGAGAGGTGCAAGACATTCCTTACAGGCTTAGCCAGCTGCCCACGTGAGTACCTCCCAACAAGTTCCTTGCTTCTGTTACACACACACACACACACACACACACACACAGGTCTTCCATTGAAAAAATTGGGAAAGATCTAAAATCTTTCTACTTCTGGGGCCTCTTCCTGGTCCTTTGGGTTCCCCCAAGTCCTTTTACGCACTGAGCACTGGGCAGGCTGAACCTCATTCTGCAAGATCCATGCACTGCTTATGTCACTGGCTCTGCATGAGCAGCAAGCTACATCCACCACACCTGGGCCAAGCTGATCTGGCAGGAGGTCCTGGCTGGTGGACCTGGAACTGTGCCCACCGGCCAGACTGAAGCCAGGAGCATCAAAGGGGTGGGAGGACATGTCAGCCATGAAGAGGTTTACAGAAAGCTGCTCTCTCCCTCACCCACCTCCACCTCTTTCCTGCCTGGAGGAATCCCTGAGAATCCCAGTGCCAAACAACTCCAAAACTGACAGTGTCTGAGTTACCCAAGACCCACTGCTGCTGTCACTGTCATCAGGAAGTTCCTGTGAGGTATGATTGCCACCACAAAGCAGCTTCCTTGTGGCTGGTCCTTGCAATCTTTTAGAAACATGTAAAAGTCCTAGGCACCTGCATCCCCGATCAGGGGGTCATCCATGGCGTGCGTGGTGCCTATGGGGCCTGGGCCAGTCCAACTGAGTGGCACTTTGACATGTGACCCATGCTTTGTAAGAAGCAGCCACAGAGAAGGGGCTTTGCAGCAGCCATACAGCAGAGGTCGGATGCAAAACAGGCCAGAGTTCCCACTCTTATCAAAATCAAGCCAGAAATATCACTGACAGGATAAGATGTGCCATTTCCAAAATATAGCTTCCCATGAGGGGCTTGTCAAGAGTGAGCATGGCCCACCCAGGATGGAAGCAGGCAAGAGCAGGTGCATCATTTCTGGAAACAGAGGTCAGGGCTGAAGCAGCTCCTTATCTTTTACACCTTGGGGTGGGTGAGAGAGAGATTGGGAGGAGGGACTCTGCACATGCTCAAGAAATGCTTATTATTCTACCATGGTGCTGAACATTTATGGAGAGGGAGGGCTGGGTCCTGACATAAATTAACCCCGGCTAGAGCCTATATTTGGGAGTCATATCATAAATCAGCAACGGAGGCTAGTTTGCCCCAGCAATCTCAATCTGCCCTAAGCAGCCTCCACGTGCCTGCCTTTTAAATAATTATTGTCGCTGTTGCTGCTGTTGTTACTGATTTTATGTCCTTAGCTTCCTCCTAAAGCAGGCGTGGCCAAACTTGGCCCGCCAGCTGTTTTGGGACTACAATTCCCATCATCCCTGACCTCTGGTCCTGTTAGCTAGGGATGATGGGAGTTGTAGTCCCAGAACAGCTAGCGGGCCAAGTTTGGCCATGCCTGTTCTAAAGGAACCCAGATTGGGAAAGTCTTATGCGTTTCTTGCATCCAATCCAGGGGGCAGCCTTGGCTGTCAGCTTCCTCCTTAGTCTCAGGACTTATCCATACAGTGGTACCTCAGGTTAATAACTTAATTCGTTCTGGAGGTCTGTTCTTAACCTGAAACTGTTCTTAACCTGAAGAACCACTTTAGCTAATGGGGCCTCCTGCCGCGCAATTTCTGTTCTCATCCTGAAGCAAAGTTCTTAACCTGAGGTACTATTTCTGGGTTAGCAGAGTCTGTAACCTGAAGCGTCTGTAACCTGAGGTACCACTGCACTTGCCTTTCCTCTGCTCTTTCCAGATATAGTCCATGGTTCAAAGCTCTGTGTTAAAGCACCCTTTTGTTTGCTCCACAGCATTCCTTGCCAAAAACCTGCTCTTTAAAGCTCAATCAGAGGAAATATCAATCCATGGAAAACCTGAACTGACTTTTGCTCCGATTCAGCTTTAAGAGTATGGTTTTGCAGGGAAAGTTTGGGGCAAAAAAGAAAATGCTTCAATGCATGTAGCATTAAAGAGTGGCCCTGTGTCTGGAAAGAGTAGGGCAAGTGTGGGTAAACCATTAGTGTTGCTATTATAGAATTCAGCAGGGAAGAGAAAGTTACTGGAATTACCGTATTTTTTGCTCTTTAAAACTCACTTTTTCCCTCCTAAAAAGTAAGGGGAAATGTGTGTGCGTCTTAAGGAGCGAATACAGACTGCGCAGCTATCCCAGAAGCCAGAACAGCAAGAGGGATGCTGCTTTCACTGCACAGCGATCCCTCTTGCTGTTCTGGCTTGTGAGATTCAGAATTTTTTTTCTTGTTTTCCTCCTTCAAAAACTAGGTGCGCCTTATGGTCTGGTGCGTCTTATAGAGCGAAAAATACGGTAGTTGGCTCTGCCTCTCATTGACTCTAGCGCCACCTGCTGTTGGCCTCCCTGCCTTTCACAATACCAGTCTCAGTGGGCACCAGGTGCCCATTTAAATCTACCTCCCCATGCCTAGCGTCCTCCAGATGTTATTAAACACTAGCTTCTATCACACCTATCTATACTAACTGAGGTTGATGCGAGTTAGGAGTCGAAATACATCTGGAGGGCACCAGGCTGGGGGAAACTGCCCTAAAACCATAGTTAAAAACCCAGCAGTTCATGGCTTACCCAGCATCATAGAACTGTGTATCTGATTCTGTCTTACCACCACCCTTTTATTATTATTTTTCAGACCCAACTGTCATAATTTTGGATGCTGCAACTTTGGCTCTGCACATTCTATGCCTCTTGAAGCACATTCAAAGGATGTTCTTTCCCTCAAAGGATTCTGGGCACTGGAGTTTGTTAAGGTTGCCAGGAATTGTGGTTCTGTGCAGGGTAAACTACAGTGCCCAGAATTCTCTGAGGGAAAGGATATATTTCAAAGGTATAATGTTTGCCATGCCACCTGAGGAGGTTAGGAGCTCCTTCCTCAGCCAGTGCCTCTCTCTCACACACAGCTTCTAGCACACTCCCTGCCGCCAGGCTCTCGGCTGGAAAGCCAAACGGAGTTGCGCTCATGAGACTGAAGTTGGTTCCCAGTTCCCAGCCTCATGTTGTACTCGCAATAAACGGTAGGGCCAAGTGCTGATTAAGTCAGTGATTGTTATAAATGAATTTGTCAGTGGCGGTTTTGCATCACAATGGAATTTAGCTAATTAAGTATTTCAGCTGATAACACTTCTCCCATTACATGCAATTAGCAAAGCACTAGAGGCTGCAAAGATCTCTGCTGCCGCCCCTCCAGCCAACAAGCACATCCCCAGAGCTAGGGCTGGGCTACAAAGACCACCCAGAATCCCAAAATGGAGGGTGTATTGCTCAGAAATCCTTGACGCTTGTGTTGTAGCATAATCAGACCCCACCCCATTCCCCAATACCAGGGCAAAATAAGAGAACATGCATTGCTGGGGGTATGTATGGCGTAAGAGTAGCAAACCTGTGGCCCTCCAAATGTTTTAAATTTTTTTTAAAATTAAATTTGCTATCTTGACCAAGACAACAACTTCCATCATCCCCAAGCACTGGATATGCTGGTTGATACTAACAAGAGTTAGGGCCCAACAACTTGGGGTGGGCACAGTTTCTTCATCCCTGATACAGGAAAATGCATCTGCATCATTATGAAATGTGATGGTGACAATTACTGAGCTCCTGTCTTATAGGAATTACTGAGTTAGTTCTGCATCTTGGGAAGCCAAGTCCCATATGATCATCCCAAGTGGTGTGGGTCTAGTAACTGGATCCTAGAAAAGCTATCAAAGGAAAAAACCAATCACACAGCTGGGGCCAGCCAGCTTGCCAGAGGCAACAGGTCTACTAAGGACAGGAATCTCCCTTACATACTACCATTTTATACACAGGGAGTTTCTGTTTGTGTGGAATAGCATTTCATTGTGGGAGCCCTGGTCTACGCTTTGAAGCGACACAGCTGTGATAGTAGAGGCTGTCATTTCCCATTTTTAACCCATCGTTCCTTCCTATGCTTGTGCCCAAGGAACAGCCATACTCCATTTTCTGTTGCTTTTTTCCTACTAACCTTTCTTAGGACTAATTCTCACCAAGATGGTGAACATGTGCCTAGACTATACCACTTCAAATTGCAGGGGGGAACTTAAATTGTGGAGTGTTTTCCTAACATTGCCTGCACATTAGAGTGGGGGGGGGGGCTGGAAGCCAGGCAGAAAAGTCTAGGCTAGAACACTTCTCTACTTGACAGCTTGTTTTCTATGTGCAGGGAGTATTTTGTACGGAATAGTGACACTCAGTTGCTCAAGTTCCCGCCTGCGGTTTGAAGTAGACCAGGCTTCCTGAACCTTGGCCCTCCAGATGTTTTTGGCTTACAACTCCAATGATCCGTAGCTAGCAGGACCAGTGATCAGGGATGATGGGAACTGTAGTCTCAAAACATCTGGAGGGCCGAGGTTGAGGAAGCCTGAAGTAAACACAAATTTATCACCTGACTGAGGAAGAGAATCAGGCCCAAGAATTAACACATGTCATGTTAAATTAGGATCAGAAACCTGGCAGTATTTCGGACGTGGACAGCACTTCAATAGTCTGACCAACTCATTGTTGAATCCTGGGGCAGAGCATACATTGGAGGGAGTGTGCATCAAGAATAGCAGCAGAAAGCAGTGGAGCCTGGACATAAGGAAGGATGAACAGATAAGAGCATCTATAAGCCTGCCAGCCTCGCTCACACACCAGCTCACCTCTCTGCTATTTTGCCAGGGGTGCAAGACAGTGTCTAGGTCAACAAAGATCCAGAGCTTGCGTTCCTGCTCTGACAGCAATATCTTAACACAGCTCCCCAGTTGTCACTGAATACATTAAAGCGGCTTCTTTCAAAGGCCAGACTACAAACCCGACATTGGTAACATCGACTTATAGCGGAAAGGGCACTGGGCTAATTGGGGCAGAGGCAGCTGGGCTCCAACAAGCTCAGCACAGAAGCTGCTAACAGCTCCCTTGCAGCACAGAGGCATTTCATGGGGTGGTGGAGGGGAGGGAAAGGGGCTGCCGGGTACTCTCCTCCTGCTGCCTCTCTCCTGCCTCTCCCCACCCACCCCCTTGTTACCACAATTGCTCATTACAGGGAGGCTGCCCTTGCTAATTGCTGATCTGCACCAAGCATCCTGCCTTGAGAGACCCACTTATTGCCCTGATTAATGGCAGATGCTTCCCCGGTCGTCAGGCATCAGTCGTGCTGCCGTAGCAACCACTCACCTCAGCAACCGCTTGCCACAGCCACTTCCACCTGTCCCAGATTTAGGGGCCGCTGCAGAGTTGGAGATGAGGAGGGGGATGGAGCTCGGAGTCGGAATCACCGTGGTGGCGGAGCAGGAGAGGGCCAGTTTCAGACAGAAGGATGAAAGCAAGACCAGGTGGAAGAAGAGAAGCTATAGGGGTGTGCCTGCTGGGATCTGTGGGGCATTTGTTGGGCTGGGGGAGGAGAAGAAACTGAGGTTCTGGGTAGGAAGGGACCACACTACTGAAAATTCCTGTGAACCCCTTCTCTCCCTTCCTCTCAACCCTCCGGGGCAAGACTACATACAGCAGCTGCTCCAGCAGGGAGTGTCACGGTGGCTCCAGGAGGCCAAGCAAATTCTTTGCCTCTCCTTTAATTGCAACTGAGGATCAAACGCTTGGATTCAATAACGTTCCTGCTGGAGCCTCAAGGTCACCCTGAGCCCTGGTCCCTCCAGCTGCAGAGTGGAGGAGGAGACAGAGGCCTTGAGGAGGAAGGGGGGATGCAGCAGGCAGAGGCAGCCACTGCATACTCCCCACATACGCACAGCCAGTGCCCAGCAATGGGATCCCAAGCTTGCCCCACATTAGAAGGAACATGCAATGAGGGAAGAGGGCTTTTGGCTCTGCCTATTCCTCCCTGGAGGCAAATTGTGTTTGGTGAAATGCAACTTGCCCTGCCTGGAAGGAGGGATGTAATTTTGAGAGGTGGTGGTGCCCCCACACCAGCACCACAAACCCATCCCCCCTGCAATCCCTCTCCCAGTTCAGCCTCTGGTGTGTCCCACAAGATAGGGAGATTTCTAGCTCCTCACACATTTCCTGTCTCCTGGCCTCCTTCACAAAATGCATCCATGTGGAGATGGGGCAATTATTTAGCAAGCAGACTTGTGAAGTAGGGAAATGTTGGCAGGTAAGGCCTTGCACAATTAGCACCTTCCTCAGCTGTTCTGTCTCTGTGGTCTGCTCCAGCCCTGCCGCTTCTGTGAGCCATAGTGATTGTCACAGTAACAAAAACGCAAAACCGTATAGATCTATTATGTGTGGCTGGGGCTTGTCAAGCTCTGATAGATCTCTGACACGGGCATGACCAGCCACGGACCTAACAGACAATTCCTTTCCCATTCCAGGGCAAAAGCCAGCCAGCCTCTTCTGTGGCCCTTTTCACACATCTGATGTGTGCATATTTATCTCTTCTGCAGTTCAAATGCAATTTCTACTTAGTTGTTCTTGGGGGGTGTTAATGCTTCTTTTTCGCTTTCAAGCCTGCATAAACAGTGCCCGCATGTGCACACAAATAGCAGCGTAATGGCTTTGAGTGACATTTGGGGGAAACTCCTAAAGGTTGAGTGGAGAGAGCTCCAGGCCAGTTAGCCTAGAGTTGCCCAGTAGAGGGTCTCCTTGCTTCGTTCCACGAAATGGCTGGGTTGGCTCCAGCGCTTGTCTGATGACCCAAGCACATAATTACAGCCGCAGGAAACTTTCTCAAACGTCACTGATCCTTCCTCCCTGGCCCTTGCTTCCACCATGCGTGCACACATAGCAGGGATGGGGGGGGGGCGAGCCACCCTGCTGTCAGATGACAGTGCTCATCACCCCTGACCGTTGGCCCTGTTGGCTGACGCAAGCTGGAGTTCAAAAACATGCGCGCACAACCAACCACCTTGCCCGGAGAACAGCTATGGATGTGGGACTCTTTCACGGCTGCTTAGGTTTACTCTAGAGGCTGTGGGGCATCTAGGTTGCTACCATGTGGGTCAGCTACTGAGGGAGGTGTATCTTCTGGAAATTATAGAGCCCCCCTTCTGGAGCAGTATCCATTTCTCAGTCCCTGCTCCTGGGCTGACGTTCAGCACCGCAAGCTAATCCATAGCCCAGTTCAGAGATATAAGCACAAGCTGCTACAGACCCCCAGGCACCATACCAACACACACACACACACACACACACACCTTACTCTGATGCACATCAAAACACACCAACTTGCCTTGTTCAATGCATTTGGGCCTGCACGCACATCTGTGGTTTCTCATACGGAAGCCAGAAATCAGAGGGCAAGCTGCCTAGGAGATCCCTCCTGGGAGCCCAGTCTGTCCTGGGGCTGGGCTTGCCATGTCTATATGAGGATCGATGGTCAGGTTGTCTGAGAAGTAAGCTCTGCTGCTCCCAGGGCATCCCTAGGAAGCTTTAGATAACCGTTTACCACCTTGCAACCCTGCCTGAAACCCTGGAGATCTGCTGCCAGTCAGCAGAGACAATGCTGAGTGAGGTGGACCAATGGTCTGACTTCCTATATTCTCCTATAGAGAACCCCCATAGCCGCCTATTATGCAAAGCCCCACAACCCATGGGACTAGTTTTGTAATACAGGGACAAATGAAGGAAAATCCAAGACTCAGACAGGATTAGCACTTGAAAGGGCCCTCAGGCAATAAGATCGATCCAGCCTAAGAAAGACCGGGAAAGAGTTCCAAGCTGAACTACACCTCCAGAAATAGCACATGGTGCTGCTGTCCTAGGAGTGTACCACTTTGGAATGCAGGTGAGGGGCTCATAGGAGGGAAATCTCCACATCATCAAAACAAAACAAAACAAAACAAAACACACCAAGCATCTCTTGCCTGTGGGGGGGGGGGAGGGATGCCAGAGAGGATTCTCGCAAGCTTTCCCCTCAATTTCTGAATGGTACAGATCAGAAGCCCCCGAATACTCCTTGTGGGGGATACAAAATGGGCTGCTGCTTTTACACTCTGCTTGTGTCTTTCCCAAAGGTTAGAACACCATTTAAATTAGCAGGGCTCTTCTGTATGTGCTTATGTTCCTCATTTTCTATGTGCAAGAAGAGATTGTATGTTGGGGGGGGGGCACTGAAACACAATATTGTCCTGCATTCTGAAGTGGTGGTTCAGTCCCAAGCGATCAGTACCATTTGTATTTGTGGAATGATTTGCCTCTGTTCCAAAACTTGAGTAGAGAGCAAGTAAGTGAGGGGAGGCATAATAGAGGCACACAAAATTATGCAAGGTGTGGAAGAAGCAGATAGAGAGCAGCTTTTCACCTTTTCTCATAATAGTAGAACCCTGGCTATCAGTGAAGCTGAATGTTTAGGTTATGGCCCTTGCTCCACCACGGAGAATCTGCATTGCATACAGAAGGTTGTCATGGTCTTGTTACAAGAAGAGTCTCTGAGGTGCACTTGCCTGGAGGCAGAGGCAGCATCCAAAGTCAGGTCCAGTCCTACAGCTGGATGAACAGTGATCCATGGGGTCAGAGAACCTATTGATCATGGGGTCCAGGGTCACAACAAGCAGGAAACAGCAAGGTAGGGCCAGGAGCTACTAGCATTGCTACCAGCATCCACCTGCTGCTTGAAGCTCTGCTTAAGAAGGCTGAAGCCAGCTTGTTCTCATCAGTACCTTCTCCTCTTAAGTCCTTGAAGGTTGATCAGATGCAGGTGGAGTCACTCCCCTTTCTCCCCCTTCAGGCTGCTGTTCAGCAGGCAAAGCTGACTCCTGGCCCATGGCAAAGGCTCCAGATTCGGTCCTGGACATCTTCAGGTAGGGCTGGGACAGTAGGACAAAGTCTCATCTGAAACCCTAGAGAACTGTGGCCAACCTGTGTGGACAACACTGAGCTAATTGCCTGACTCAGTATAAGGCAACCTGTCCCTAATGGAGAACCAGTGTGGTGTAGTGGTTAAGAGGGGTCAGACTAGAATCTTGGAGACCAGAGTTCAATTCCCCACCTGGCCCTAAAGGTCACTGGGTGACCTTGGGCCAGTCACTGCCTCTCATCCTAACCTACCTCACATGCATGCCGCTTAGATCTCCTTGGAGAAAAAGGTGGGATATAAATGCAATAAACAAATACAAACAATTATGTTAGAAGGTTCAGGACAGGTACTTCTTCATACAGCACAGAGGCAAGCTTGGAAATTTTCTCCCACAAGAGGCAGTGACAGCCACCAACCTGGATGGCTTTAAAAGAGGCTTAGACAAATTCATGGAGGATGAGGCTATCAGTAGGTACAAGGTCTTGGTTGTGGGCTTCCCATAGACATCAGGTCAGCAACTGTGAAGATAGGATGCTGGACCAGATGGCCCTTTGGTTTGATCCAGTAGAGCTGCTCTTATGAGGGAGTATGAGGTAGAATTAACTTTGCATAAAGAGCCTTTCCCCCATTTGAATACATTGTGTGTCTGTGTATAACATGGTTTCCCAAACTAGGGTCTCTAGCTATTTTTGGACTTTTATTCCCATCATCCCTAGCTAGCAGTGCCAGGGGTCAGGAATGATGGTAACTGTAGTCCAAAAACAGATGGAGACCCAAGTTTGGGAAACCCCGGTGTACCTGAACATACATGTACTGTTGAGTCATGAGTGAAAAAAGTCCTTAATCAATATTTGCTTACAAGGGGGGGGGGACATGCCCTAATTTCTGACAGCCTACTTGGTCTAAATAGGGAGGACTTGATGAGGGACATCCTCAGCACAGCTGGAGGAGACGCAGCAAAAGTAAACTGAACAAATCAGGAAGTTGGAGAATCTTCCCTAAAAGGAAATGCTAAAAAGAGAGATGCTTCTTAGTTTAGGAAAAATGATGACTTAGAAAGAACATAATAGAGGTTTATAAATTTTTGAATGGCGTGAATAGGATGAATAGAGAGATTTCTCTCTCAAAATACTGGACCTCTGGATCATCCAAATAAAAATTGATTGGCAGCAGACTCAGGATACTTAAGAATATAGCCATGCAGTACATCATTAGCATGTGGAATTTATTGCCACAAGATGTGGTGGAGGCCATGAGGATCAGTCAAATTAATGGTGGATAGTTTGATCAATGTGTCTTAGCCATGAGAATGAATAAAGGAATTCTATATTCAGGAACAGTTTACTTCTAATTAACACATGCTGGGGACAAACAAATCTTCATCATGACCTGCTCATGATCATCCAAAGGTCATTTGAGTTTCCAGCGTTAGGGACAGTGGGTCTTTGCTTATGCTCTTGTGGTCACATTTGAAGCTCAGTTCGAGTACAGCGGAAGTGGGGGAGCTACAACTATGGATAATTAATTAGTAGGCTATTGGAGGGGTGCAGAATCAGAACAACCCTGGGTGGGGGTCAGACCTGGGGTGGCAGTACAAGAAAGGCCTGAATAGGAGGAATCTTTAATGGAGATACTAGCAGATGCTGTCAGGGACTGAGGGTCACACCACTGGCAAAATTCTCATATCTGGATGCACTTCAGAATCTCTGTTATTCTTATATTGGTGTGATTATATTAACACGAGTGTCTGCAGTTGTTGCAGGGATTGTTCATTCAATGTTGTTTTCCTCTATCTACTTGGACAAGGAAAACCTGGTGTGCAAAAACAAAGCCCTTGCATAAGTTCAGTTTGCAGTCTCTCCAGATATAGCTGCCTGAAACACTGAAGATCTCCTGCCAGTCAGGGTAGACCAAGGGTGGAGACTATAACGCTCCAGATATTTTTGGATTCCCAACTCCCATAAGCCCCAGCCAGCATGACCAATACTTGAAGATTATAAGAGTAGTCCAACAACAATTTTGGGAAAGCCAATGTGGCCATCCTTGGTATGGACAATAGTGGTCTGATCTATTGGGGTTCCAGTGTTCCTACTGTCATGGGTCAATCAATCAACATGCATTCCTTGGAGGCTGGATCTCCTGCCCCTGTGGATCCTGCCATCTGGGGCAGTTGTCTCATTTTGCCTCGTGGGTGGACCAGCCATGCCAACAGCAAGAAAAAGCATGCAGGTAGAGCTGATTGTTTGGGTCTTTTCCCATTGCTTATGACTCCAGTAGCAGGCCAATTTCAGTATCATGGGAAAGAGATGCATGACTGGTCCTGTCCATGTAGTTGTGATGTTGTTTCTCTCTCTCTCATACACACACGGACACATACAGTGGCCCCCTACCATACCATGGAGAACTAATTCCTGCATTTCTCTCTCTCCTTTCACCAGGAGCTGAGAACTACATAACAGGCAAAAAAGACTTGAAGCTCCTCCTCTGAGCATTCTCAAGGAACTGCAGGTAGGATGAAAGTCGTTCGATCTCAAACCCAGGAACTGTAGAAGAGAAAACTGTAGGGACATAGGTATAAGCTTAGAAGCTGCCTTATTCCAAGCCACACAATTGCTCCAGCTATCTCAGTATTGTGAAAACCCTGAATGGAAGTGGCTTTCCAGAGTCTTTCCTAGTCCTACATGAAGACACCGGGGATTGAACCCAGGGCTTTTTGTATGCAAAGCTTTATCACTGAGCTCTGACCCCAATATCAGAACACTGGAAGTGTCCGTTGTGAGTTTCTGCACCTGCTGGGCCAGAGATTCTTACCCAAACATTCAAAGGGACTTTGGCATATAGCTCCTGGAAAGGTTGGGTGGCATTTAGCCTCACTTCACACGAACGCCTCTCTGGTTCAAGAAAAGAAGAAAGTGCCCCTCACATCTCCTTCTCCTGCAGTATTGAAGGAAGGAGCTGAACGCACCTGACCCCAGCGTGAGCTGGCAAGAAACAAAATGGGACAGCTGAGTGCAAGTTGCCCAGCTGATGTCATCCCAAAGTCACCAGGAAGCGTTTGGTGTTCACATTGCTTGGAACGCAGAGATAATGAAAGATCTTGCACATACCTCGTTCTGCCGTAAGGGGCTATTGTGAAGGAGGGCGCCCCCCCCCCCAAAAAAAGCAGTAGCAGCAAGGCGAGTCTGGCAATTCCCTAGCTAGATTGTTCCAGTGGTTACTTTCTTTCTTCCCCATGCTAAGAGGGTGCAGCTTATCTGCACCTAATTTCTTGTCTGAATTTGTCTGCCTTCAGCTTTCAGCCGGGGGCTCTCATTCTGCCTTTGTCTGCTGCATTAAAGAGCCGCCTGCCGTCAGAAATCTCCTTCCGTACCATGTAGGTACTTAGAGATTGTGATCAAGTCACCCTTTCCCTTCTCTTGGAGAGACTAAACAGATCGAACTGCTTTGGTAAGGCAGGGCTCCCTGCCCTCCAGTTATTCTTACAGCTTCTCCCTACTTCTTCTGATTTATGAACACATTTTTACTGACACGTTTTTTTTAAAAAATTAAAAACTGCAATATAAGCAGGGCTCAGGATGCAGGTTTTAGCAATGTTCGTCTTCACGATTCACACAAAGGTAACGTCACCATCTTCCCATTCCTGCTGCAATGACCCCTGCTTATTTAAGGGGTTGTTTACAAGATAATATAAGGCTAACCTTCCACACACTTTAAAACGCATGAAAAACCACTCTATAACCAGAATGCTTGAAGACTAGCAAAAAGGTGGACCACCCCTCTTTTCTCTTCCAAAGAGTGTTCCAAGAATGGAAAGGTGATTGTACTACCTGTTGAGGATTATAAAGGAACACTCTGTGTTAATTAACCCAGAATAAAAAACACAGATTAGCACAGAATTGGGAGTACCCTCCCCAGAAGATGCACTGAATGAGTAGGAGGTGGGAGTCCATCAACTTACTATGCTTTAGCTTCTGCAATTACGCAAGCAAAAGGATGACTAAATACACATTAAGTAATCTTGAGAACACACAATAAAACAGAGGTGGGCAACCCCAGGCCCTTCAAACCCCTCTATATGGCCCTCAGGATTCTCCCCTGCTCCACACCCTCCTTGAATGTTTTTGCCTGGCTGGAATGTGTCCTTGAGCTTTGATCATGCCTCTTGGGTGCCTGGGTGTGTGAGTGTATTTAGAAATTGTCCAGGTCTGCAAAGGCAAAATTTACATCCCTTGCTCCTCCCACTTTTGCCCCTGGCCCTGCCCATCACCGGCATGTGGCCCTTTGGAAGGAATGTGGCCATTGGACAGAGGTCGTTTCCTCACGTCTGCATTAAAAGCTAGAGTGGTGATGCTAATCCACACTGGTGAAAGTGATTAATTGGGAATAAAAATGTGTTACTTTATGACAGCTCCCCTAAATTATCTTTATATGTATTTCTCAGAGAGACTCATATAGAACTCTCAACCAAGTTCCATCTCTGGGAAAGGTGACATTCAGCTGTCAGTCTGAGTAGGCTGGCTGGTTTTGATTTGGAGCTGTGGGGGCAGAAAGGTTATATGCTGGTGATCCACCAAGACTGCTGGAAGAAGGGGTGGAGGTGACAAAAACCCATAGAGGTTCATCTAGACAATTAGAGGGAGTCAGCCTAGGAAAGGCTTCTCAAAGCCCACCCTGGTTTTGGACTGCTACCGACCTCCTGCTCCAGAAAGGTGCAAATTTGACAATTCTCACGTTGCAATAGCTGCCCCATCCTACCTAAGCCATACTGACATTATCAAAACCAAGGCTTCCAAAACTGTGGAAACCACCATAGTGGTTAGAAATGGCTCTTGGCTGCAATCAGCCCTTCTGGAGCTTGCCTCTGTTTCTGTGGCATGGAGAAAATGAATATACTGTGCCACACCTGAAGCCCCTGCCTTCCACATAAGAAGAGAGCCCTGCTGGATCAAGCCAAAGGGGCCAACTAGTCCAAAATCCTGTTCTCACAATGGCCAACCAGATGGTGAAGCCTGAAAGCTGAACTTGAGCACAACAGCACTCTGCCCACCTGCAGTTGCCAGCAACTGGTATTCATGGGCACAACAGCTCTGGCATCCACAATCTGGTTCCCTCCAAATGTTTGAGTATCAACTCCCATAATTCTTTGCTGGCTCAACCAATGGTCAAGGATAGCAAGAGCCATGGTCCAACCCAGACCTCCTTGGAGGGCACCAGGTTGGGAAATCCTGCAAACTACTGCAGTTCAGATGTGCTTATATAAAGCATGTGAAAGACTGTGGAGGGACATCTGGTGCACTGAGACCAGTCCATAGATCAGGAATCTTATTGGGCTCCCCCTTTCTTTCTACAAAGCATGCCTCTGAGGTTTTCTGGCTGGGCTGGGGTAGCATCTGATTGCTGAGGACTTGTACAGCAGGGCCCTTGGTCCATGACCCAGCTTCTAAGTATGACCACCCTATGTCCATAAGAATGACCACATGGAGATATTGACAATAAAATATTGCAGCATGGAGTGCACCTTATGAAGACAGCATCTTCTAGTGATTGAATGAGAGAACACACCTTCTCACGCCAGACCCGGTAGCGTATGAATTTGCCATGGGATTCTCCCAGAGTTGTCTTTTGTCACTAGCTCACTTGTTCCAAATCTCAGGCTTTATAGAGAGTTGCACCTCACATCCAAGCAAATCAAGAACACCAAGCAGACAGGTCACCCCTTTTATCTAAGAACATTTCACCTCCACATAACTCTGTGGAGCAAAAGGCACATCTCCAGGGTGTCCTTTGTTTTTATTTTGATCTGACAACCCTGTCCTTTCCTTTTGCTTATCAAAAGGAAGTGGGGTTGTATGCTTCCTTAACTTGTAGCTTAACTTAGGCAAGGAGCACTCTGGGGGCACCATGAAGTTGTGAAAATAAACAGATGATGCCTTGTCTTATCTCACCACTGGCATATAGGCAGGGCAAATCACAGACCTGGCTGCCTAATGGACAGGCAGTCCAGTAATACACCAACTGAAATGCAGGCTTCAGATCCCTCCCACTTACATGCACTGGCCCCTTATGTCCCACCCCAGGCACAGCTCAGAGGCATCCTTCATCCACAGCTGTTGATTTCTGACATCTTAGTCCACTGTGAGTTTTCCAATCAACCCTCCATTGGAGCACATGCTGGGGTCACAAGATCAGTTTCAATAGAGATCAGTTACCCCATACTACTTTTTATTTTAACCAAACCATCAAGCTATCAGGGCAGCCCAAGAGAGTCAATGGGTGGACCCCTTCCATGTTCTGGAGGAAATGAAATGGAGGAAAAGATTTTAATCCACTTCGGTGCTGTGCAGGGAATGCACCCAACCATAGGCTAGCAGTATAAGATGGGGTGATATTGTATTACGTGTTGATAGTGATTGGATCACCTCTCCCCATATGATCTCCTTGCTCACTCCCCACAAACAGAACTGTGGAGGGAAATTGGCATCAAGGCAGTGGAGGATCATAGAGCTGAACTGAGGGCCATTCGTCTTAAGAAGCCAGTGAGGAAAACCAAGAGACATGACTTTGGGGGAAATGCATGGGAGCAAAAAGAGAGCTAAGGGACAAAGACAATCTGAGATGAAAAGGTAGTTGTGTGATCCTAAGGGAGCAGGCTGAGAAAGTCAGGATTATGGAGCATTGGTAGGGAGGAGAGGCAATTAGTCCAGCAGTTTTTCAATGCTTGTTTCAGCTCTGACACTGTGCCTGGCTACAGCTGATACCGCCGTGGCTCCCTGAGTCCTCAGAACAGCACAATAACTTGGGGCATGTGGGGTGATGCATTTGGCTTGGGCTCTTGTAGATTTGGAAGAGCACAGAACAAACTGACTGCATTCTGGAATTGCCTGCCCGCTCTGTGCAAAGGGGTCAAATTGCCCTCATCCATAGGCAAAAGGCTTCCTATGCTGCCAGGATGAGCCACAGCCTCCAGGCAGGTGGAACGCCCACCATCTTCAGCAGGGAAGAGGACCCCCTCTATGTGGGCCCCTTTTGTGACTGTGCCTCTAGACGGGAAGACTTACCCCCTGCTTGGCTTGAAAGTTGGCTGTCTCCCTACAGGCTGGCAATGAGATCAGTGGGAAGAGCGGAGTGAAAAGACAAAACAGTATCCACTCATGCTCCTCTCTGCTGCCAGGTCCAGGTCCTCATCCTTCAAAGCAGCCTGTGGCATGTGTGGGTTTTCAAAGAATCACTGTGCAGCTCTACAATAGGCAGCTTGTTTGTGCAGTTGGTAGTGGCTGCTCTGTAGAGGGCATGTATTTCTCATTGCCAGGTGTTCTGGCTAGGTGCGTAACTGAAGGGCTCTGTGACATACAAGTGTGCGGCCAGGAGGCGTGTTGCCTAGAGAGGAGTTGTTATGATCAAAGGCAGCATAACATGTGTGCAGTTGTGTGACTGTGTGGTTGTTTGCTGACAATGCAATCACCCTCTGTGTGTGTGTGTGTGTGTGTGTGTGTGTGTATGTGCACATTATCTTTTGCATTTGTGAATGTGTCTGTGTCTGTGCTTGTCGTGCGTGCACATGAGTGCCTAGCATATGTTCAAAGCTCTTGCTGTATGGGGTCGGTGGGAGCTGCAAACAATTTGCAAAGGACCCTTCTAATCCTCAAGAGATCCTGAAAAGCGTGCGTCCATGAGTGCATGTGTGTGTATCTTTGGTGCATTATGACGGAGTGGCTGGGGTTGTAGCTTGGAAATCCTTCTGCTGATGAGACACCAGAAGCAATTCCAGAGACACACCTGTGCATGCCAGGTTAGCTTCCCCGAGACCCTGCTTAGAGAAGGAGGGTGGTAGGAATGAGAATGGCTGTTCCATGCTCTGCTACTGACCTGCTGGCTGACCTTGGCAATGTCCCTAAGGCTCTGGGCCTCAGTTCGCCACAGTTTAGTTTGAGAATCAAAGCCCTGCCAGGCCTCATGCACTGTTGTTGTTTTTTGTTCAAGCCTTGGTTGCTGCTCTGATCAGGAAACTAACTGCCTCTGAGCCCAGCCGGACAGTGAACTCTGGGTGAGCAGGTGGGTGTCTTTGTTGGAGAGGAATGTGAAACAATTAGCCAACCCTCTGAAGACATCCTCTGTCATCCTAATAACACACACACACACACACCCCTTCCCACATCAATATTCCTCTCTTTGGCACAGGGCAAACTGAACGCAGATGCACCACTAGGCCCCATGCCTTTTGTCAAATCCTCAGCTTGGGGTTCCCATCACAGACCCAGGGCTTTTCAGGTTAAATATATGTACTATAATCTTCTCCCCTTACCCCAACCACAAACTTCCCCTGCCAACCTCTAGGCACAACTGCCCCCGTAGTTGTTGGAAGTCCCACTTCCAGCATTCCTCCTGTACAGAGAGGTCCCAGTTATCCTGCTGAGGCCAGAGCAGTCAAGCAGTCTCTGTTTCAAATCCTTCTGATAAAACCCTTTCGGTCACCTTGTAAAAAAAAGAGCTGCGTGCCAGATCTGAGAAGCAAGACAAATAAGACTGTGAGCTCCACTGAAGCCAAGAGGATTGGCAAGAGGTGGGTGGGGAGGGGGCAGAGATGCAGCCAGACACCCCCACGCTCCCCAGCTCTTGTTTTAACTCAATCAAAGGGCAGGAGCAATGGGCAGAAATGCAAGCATTGAGAGATCAGGACAGAGCCCCGGAAAAGAGGGTCCTTCTGCTGCAGACACAAGACACACTTTGGCAGTGCCAGGGCAGCGGGTGGCGGAGGCAGCGTTGCACATGGCACCAAGCCCAATGGCTGCATTAGACAGAGCAGGGGGTGCAGTCGGCCTGGAAAGTTTGTGATTACACTTGGTGATGCCGAGTGGCTCCCTGTCGAGTCCAGGGTTCCCGCGCACCTCGACGACCCGCGCCCACTCCCGCTTGCCGAGCCCCTGGCTCCCATAACACACACCTCGTGCCCACTCCTACGACGATGCCACCTGGCGGCTCCAGTGCCCCCTTGGCTGAAGCCACGGCGCCGCATCCACCGCCAGTGCCCACCGTACTCCCCGTCGAACCGAACTCAGATGCATCTTCCGCTCCAGCCGCCCCCTCACGCCGCCGCCACCCCACCCCCCCCCCGCCGTCCCCGAGGCTGCCACCCGTCAAGGAAGGCACCCGAGCAGAGCGCGAGAGCCGCTCACGCTGCTCCAACCAGACCAACGCCACCGCGCGTAAAGAGCGCTCTGACTCACCGTTGGGATGAATGTGGCTAGTGAGGATCGTGCCAGCCAGCAGGACATGCCATAGCCTTGTGCCCAGGCGGGCACCGGCTCCCAGCTGCTGCCATAAAGCCATCCTTCGGCAGGAGAGAGGATCGTCGTGTGAGGACGGGGCAGGATCCGGCCCAGGGAGAGAGGAGGAGGAGGAGAGGATGGGGACGGCCCAGGGAGCACTGGAGGGGGGGGGGTCCCAGCTGGAGTCTGCTCCGCGCCGCCGCCGCCGCCGCCGCCGCAACAACTCCTCAAGGTACCTCGGGGGCACTTAGCACCCCAGCCTGCCGCGGGCTCCCTGCGCGCTCCATCTGCTGCTCATGGCCGGACGGACCCGCCGCCAGGGCTTCGAGGGGCAGCTGGCAGGGGGCGGCGGCAGGAGAAGGGGGCTCGATCCGGCAGCCAGCACTGGAGCTCCGTGCCGGGCAGCCGCAGAGACCCCCTCGCCGGCCGGTCGCGGCGGCGCGACGGTGCGTCTTGCGTGTGTGTGTGTGTGTGTATGTGTGCGCGCCTCTCTCTCTCTCTCTCTCTGCGCGTATGCCAATCTCTCTCTGCCTCTCTCTCTCTCTGCCTGTCTCACCCTCGTTGCCACTCACTGCCAGGCAGCGCCGGGCTGGCTGCAAGCACCTTGTCCGCGGCAATGCAGAAGAGAAAGAAGAAAGAGCCAGCGAGGGGCTGCAAAACCCGGACTGGATTCCGCCACGGGAAGGGACGGAGCAACAGCTGGTTCCAGACTGACAAGCTCCGGAGACGCAAACAAGCCCTCCTCTGGGAGGGAGAGGGAGCCGCAGCCGCCAGGCGGAGCCCAGCACACCTACCTCCCGCGCCGGGCTCGCTCGGCAACGCCGGCGAGGGAGGGAAGGAGGGAGGGAGGGAAAGCCCGCCGCCGGCTCGGAGAGGGAGGTGGGCTCGGGGGCCAACGGAGCCCGGCGCTTGCTAGTCTATTCTTTTGATATGGCGTGGTAGGGACGGCGGGGGGGGGGGGCAGGAGGCTGAATCCTCTCGACTGGCCGGCCTCACAGCACTTTCCCTCCCCGCGGGCCCGAGGCTTCCCTCCCCGCCCCCGGAGGAGCAACAGGCGGCAGCAGCAGCAGCAGCGCGAGGCGAGCAGGCTTCCTCGAAGGAAGCCCCCAGCCGACGGCCAGCCTGCCCCCCAGCCCCCTCTTCACACAGGTCGGGGCCAAAGGTCTCTCAGCCCCCCCCCCTCGCAGCGATCCCGCTGCCGCCGCCGCCGCCGCCGCCCCCTTAGCCATCTCTGCTGTTTCTGGGAGACATCATCACACCTCCCCAGCACTCCTGAGAGGCGAGCGAGCAGCATTCACACATCGCAGAAGAAGGGAAAGAGCGGGAGAAGGGCTGAGGGAGGAGGGAGGGAGGAAGAAGCTCTCCCCCCCCCCCCAGCTCCAGGAGAGTGGACCCTTCCCCTCATAAAGGGCTCCAGTCCCCCGCTCCCCCCCCCCGCGGCCCCAGCGTCTCTGAGGGCGCAAGGCGTCATTCCCAAGGGGTCCAGAGAGTCCCGTCCGGCTGCCGCCTGGTCCGGACTCCAGTCCTGGGCTTGTCTGGAGCAGGGACTGCCAATCACCGGCATTTATGTTCTGGACAAACGTCCCCTGAGGAGCTGCCTGGGACCCCCGCGCTCTCCCGGTGCCGTCTCTGCCGCAGCAGGGCGGGGAGCAGAGGCGGGCGGGCGGGCGGAAGAAGGCAGGGCGCAGGGTGTGAAGGAGCCCGCGGGGCAACCCTGCCCGGCGAGGGGGCGGGGAAGGAGGGCGCCAGGGTCGGGCGAGGGGGCTGGCGAGGAAGAAGCCCGCGCCTCTTGCAACACTAGGAGAGGCCCAGGGAGACGCCGCTCTCGCAGGAAGAGACACAAAAGACGGGACAAAACAGGCTCGGAGCAATACGGGCAGACTCCGGCGGCGGGCACATGGCATCGCGGGGAGAGTTGCACCGCAAGCCACATGCATGCATGCACATCGCATGTCAACACAACGCAGGATATGAACACGGCGGACGGAGACGCGCCGAAGGAGGAGGGGAGCGGGAGGGAGGGAAGGAGGGAGGGAGGCGGAGAGACAAAGCAACACAAAGAACAACAGACAATTCGCACAGAAAGACCAAACGGAACAGGAGCAGACCCCGGGCACTCTCTCGCGCGCGCGATGCAAGGGCGACAACCCTCACAGGCAGCGCTGCCTCTTTGTATAGAGAGGGGCTCGTAGCTCAACACACCAGGTCCCACGCTCGCCACATGGTACTAGGAGGGCAGGACGCGGGAGCCTCCCCCTTACGCTTTGTTTATTTAGGGTGGCCTCTGCAACTAAGTTTTACTCAGAGTAGTCTCACTGGAATGAATTGGACCGAACTCGCATAGATTCATTATGGGTCTACTCTGAGTAGGGCGGAGCTGAATACCACCCTTTGGTTATGTTCCACACTTTCTCCAAGCTCAAAGTGTTTTGCATGGTTCTCCCCGTCCCCATTCCGTCCTCACAACAACCCCGCGAGGTAGGGCAGACTGAGGGGCAAGGACTGGCCCAAGGTCACGAGTGAGCTTTGTGCCTGAGTCTCCCATCCCTCATCTGCAAGACACGCACTGCTGTGTGTCTTGTGGGCGCTGGGAAGTGGGGCCAAATCCAGCCTCCGGGAATTTCTTTGGCAGCTGCATAAGGGCTTCCATCTTTTACCCTGACTTTGTGGAGAGGGAAACTGCTGGCCACAGTTAGCTTCTCTGCAGCACCAAGTGCCAGCCAGGCATTGCTGCCAGTATTACAGTCATCCCATCACTCCAAGGAATAAGCAAAACACATGGCTGAGGGTAACCCCTTCCCCACCCCAATTTCTCACCCTTCGACTGCTCCTCAAGCAGGGTGGGCTGCCTAAGAGCAATTTGGAAGTAGGTGCAGGAGCAGATCTAGCCAAAGTTAAGAAGTTCACAACCTTTAAATACACACACACACACACACACACACACACACAACCTTCTTCTGGTTATTTAAAGCTTGCATTTTCATAACACACACAACTCCCCTGTGGCCCAGAATGCATTGGGCTTTTTGAATGGAATTGTCTGTTATAGAACTTTGAATAAATCTGCTCCTGCTGCAGCCTCCTACAGAATGCTCTTGTGCTGTGTGTGTGTGTGTGTGTGTGTGTGTGTGTGTGTTTATCTTGATAGCTTTTTTGCCAGGCCCATGCCCTACCCCCAGAGTCTTGCTGGGGGGTGCTTTCCCCACCGCAGATCTCAGCCTGAGCCTGCTCTGCTTTGTCAGTACTGCCTGACCTCTGCCACCACAGGTCTCAGCATCCTACAAAGAGCATGCAGCAACACAGGCACACTTTAAATGTCAGAGGGGAAAAGGGGGTGATGCTCTCTGAGGGGATGCCCATCCTGGCAGCCACAGCCCCCCCCCTTGCATGAGGCACTGCCTTGGTAGTGACATCACTGCCCAGCACTGGGGTTTCCATAGAAACACCCCCCTCTTTTCAACACAGATTGACCAGAGCTGATGGGAGGCTGAGGGGAAGATCTGGCCATGAGCCAGCAGGTGTTCATCATCCCCTGAATGGTTTTGACGGGGAGAGGAATTTCAGGTACTGAGCAGTATCAAGTAAATGTGAATGCACAACTGATCCCTGCTTGTGGTCATGTTCTGGTTACTTGGCTGCTCTTCTGATGTCAGTGAAAGGTGACAGCAAATGGCCCCAAGAGTGACAGATAACACCCCCCCCCCCAAACACATTCTGATAATGTTAGAGGCAGTTTAGGAAATATAGGATGAGACACACACACGAGAAAGAGAGAGAGAGAGAGAGAGAGAGAGAGAGAGAGAGAGAGAGAGAGAGAGACTTGGGGAGCAGGCATTTACTGTTGTGCTGAGCTGGCAACTGGGCAGAACAGGCCTGGTGTCATGTGAGAGTGGCCAGGGTTAAGGGAAACACATCTTTTAGCTTAGGCTGGGGGTTGCTTATAAGAACTGTTTAACGGCTAAAAGGAAGTCAGGGCCTCTGAAACTATTCTGCCAGGATAGAGAGTGTGGGCTCAACCCAGGGGTCAGCAAACTTTTTCAGCAGGGGGCTGGTCCACTGTCCCTCAGACCTTGGGGGGGGGACTATATTTTGAGGGGAGGAAATGAATGAATTCCTATGCCCCACAAATAACCTAGAGATGCATTTTAAATAAAAGCACACATTATACTCATGTAAAAACACTAGGCAGCCCCCACAAGTAACTCAGAGATGCATTTTAAATAAAAGGACACATTCTACTCATGTAAAAACATGCTGATTCCTGATCTGTCCATGGGCTAGATTTCAAAGCCAATTGGGCCAGATCCAGCCCCCCGGGCCCTAGTTTGCCTACCCATGGCGCAACCATTATGGACTGCAACACTTTCTCCCACATCACGTATATGTGCACACACCACACTGAGTAGCACAGATATATTATGGAATTTGACTTCTTCCAGAGAACCTTGGTGTGTGTGTCTGAAGGGAGTGTGATGGGGGTGGTAGAGCAAGCCTCCAGCTTTCCTTGGTCCCAAGGGGTGAAAACTGATGTGACTGTGCCTGCTTCAAAGCTCTGCCTTAAATATATATATACGAAACCTTGGCCAGGGCTCCCACCGGTCAGAATGAAATGGGGATTCTGTGCTCTCAAAAACTAGTTGTGTTGCCCCATCAAACCCTACTCCCTTATCCTTAAGCCCGGTTTACTCTCTCTGGTTTACCCTTCCTCTAGCTTTGTCCTTTCTGCTGTCCCACTCTTTGCCAAAATATTCCAAATTTTGCAAATCCCTACTGTTGGAATAAGTACAGATGTCACCAGTTAAAAAGTGGAACTGTGTGCTGCAAGGGCACAATTGATCAAGAGTGGCTTTCATGAGGTCCGCTGGCAGAGAACGTGGTTGCAGAGATAGGCGTCTCCTGTGCTACTTTGTCTCCATGTAATCCTGGGCACTGAGATGACACCTTTACACACCATCAGATGGATCCACAGTCCCTCTTCTTCCCCAGAAGGGTTTCCCTAGCCAACAACTCCTGCAGAGTCTTCCCTCTGGGTGTCCGTTCGCCATGCCCAGAACCCCCTTCCTCTGCCCATTCACTCCTGTCCTCCAACATTATGTGCAATTGCCAAGCCTTTCTCAAGGACCTTGCCATATACCTGCCAGGAATCAACTCCTGCAAATAATGTGGCAGGCCCCAGCCATGGCACAGTCCCTGCTGTTCTGGAACACTCTGGTGGCTGGCAAGAGAGCGAGAGAATGAGACAAAGCCATACTTGCTCCCACTTACTAGTCCCGTCCCTTGGATATTTATTTACATCCACTTGGCAGCGTGAAGTTGGAGACTCATTAGCCTCTTCTATTTGCATGAAGCCGATAAATAGTCCTAAAGGAGATGCTCGTGCCACATCTGGGCTTGTCTTTCCCAGCAGCACTTGCTCCTTCTTGGCTCGGCTTATTATCAGTCATGCAGCTGCCTAGGCAAGCTCTTTCCCGGGAGTACAGAGTGGTCCCAGCCAGTTGCTGGACACAGTTAACATTGCAGTCAAGGTGCCCTATTAGCAATGACACTATCCTCTCCCCTACTTGCTGTGTTTTAGGCCTTGGCTGCCAGAACAGAGAGGGAACCAGAAGAACAGATGACCCAGTAGAAATGCTTCTGCAGATGTAAGGGGCACTTCCATGTTGCCTCCCATTCTCAGCTCTGTTAAGAGGACTTATTCAGTGCAGAATACCGTCACAACAACTTGACAGTCAAAATAATAGAATTGTAGAGTTGGAAGGGACCATGAGGGTTATCTAGTCCAACCCCCTGTGAGGCAGGAAGCTTTTTGCCAAGTGTGGTACCCAAACCCATGACCTTGAGATTAACCTTGAGTCTTGTACCAATTGAGCTATCCCAAGATGTCATATGCAAGTTAGTGCTTATTAATCACCCCCATTAACTTATAGCCTCATTCTCTCTCTCTCCCTCTCTCTCCCTCTTTCTCCCCTTCTTCTTTCAAAATATATTTTCTTTTAAAATAGTTATATGCCACTTTTCCAGGCAAGCCCATCCAAAGTAGTTTATAACAATGAAAGCTACAAGTATATCACCCCTCCATCACCATATACAGTAGAGTCAATAATGAAACAGAATCACAAAAATAAAAACAGACTCAAAACTCTGATAACAACATAATATTCCAGGGTGGTATAGGTGCAGGCAATTCAACTGACAGCTCACAGTCAAAAACTTTAACGGGTTTTCACAATGCACCGCAGGGGAGGTGTATCAGCCTGGCTCTTTGGAAACTGGAGTTTTTACGTTTTTCTTTATAGAATCATAGAATAGGATCATAGAATCATAGAGTTGGAAGAGACCACAAGGGCCATCGAGTCCAACCCCCTGCCAAGCAGGAAACACCATCAGAGCACTCCTGACATGTGGTTGTCAAGCCTCTGCTTAAAGACCTCCAAAGAAGGAGACTCCACCACACTCCTTGGCAGCAAATTCCACTGTCGAACAGCTCTTACTGTCAGGAAGTTCTTCCTAATGTTTAGGTGGAATGTTCTTTCTTGTAGTTTGGATCCATTGCTCCGTGTCCGCTTCTCTGGAGCAGCAGAAAACAACCTTTCTCCCTCCTCTATGTGACATCCTTTTATATATTTGAACATGGCTATCATATCACCCCTTAACCTCCTCTTCTCCAGGCTAAACATGCCCAGCTCCCTTAGCCGTTCCTCATAAGGCATCGTTTCCAGGCCTTTGACCATTTTGGTTGCCCTCCTCTGGACACGTTCCAGTTTGTCAGTGTCCTTCTTGAACTGTGGTGCCCAGAACTGGACACAGTACTCCAGGTGAGGTCTGACCAGAGCAGAATAAAGGTAAAGGTAAAGGTACCCCTGCCTGTATGGGCCAGTCTTGACAGACTCTGGGGTTGTGCGCCCATCTCACTTAAGAGGCCAGGGGCCAGCGCTGTCCTGAGACACTTCCGGGTCACGTGGCCAGCGTGACATCGCTGCTCTGGCGAGCCAGAGCCGCACACGGAAACGCCGTTTACCTTCCCGCTGGTAAGCGGTCCCTATTTATCTACTTGCACCTGGAGGTGCTTTCAAACTGCTAGGTTGGCAGGCGCTGGGACCGAGCAGCAGGAGCGCACCCCGCCGCAGGGATTCAAACCGCCGACCTTTCGATCGGCAAGTCCTAGGCGCTGAGGCTTTAACCCACAGCGCCACCTGCGTCCCTGTTAGCAGAATACAGTGGCACTATTACTTCCCTTGATCTAGATGCTATACTCCATTTGATGCAGCCCAGAATTGCATTGGCTTTTTTAGCTGCCGCGTCACACTGTTGGCTCATGTCAAGTTTGTGGTCAACCAAGACTCCTAGATCCTTTTCACATGTACTGCTCTCAAGCCAGGTGTCCCCCATCTTGTATTTGTGCCTCTCATTTTTTTTGCCCAAGTGCAATACTTTACATTTCTCCCTGTTAAAATTCATCTTGTTTGTTTTGGCCCAGTTCTCTAATCTGTCAAGGTCGTTTTGAAGTGTGATCCTCTCCTCTGGGGTGTTAGCCACCCCTCCCAGTTTGGTGTCATCTGCAAATTTGATCAGGATGCCCTTGAGTCCATCATCCAAGTAGTTGATAAAGATGTTGAATAAGACAGAACCCTGTGGCACCCCACTAGTCACTCTTCTCCAGGATGAAGAGGAACCATTGATGAGCACCCTTTGGGTTCAGTCAGTCAGCCAGTTACAAATCCACTGAGTGGTAGCATAGTCAAGACCGCATTTTACCAGCTTCTTTACAAGAATATCATGGGGCACCTTGTCAAATGCCTTGCTGAAATCAAGGTAGGCTACATCCACTGCGTTCCCTTCATCTACCAGGCTTGTAATTCTGTCAAAAAACGAGATCAGGTTAGTCTGGCATGACTTATTTTTCAGAAATCCATGCTGACTATTGGTGATCACAGCATTCCTTTCTAGGTGCTCACAGACTGTTTGCTTAATGATCTGCTCCAGAATCTTCCCTGGTATTGATGTCAGACTGACTGGGCAGTAATTATTTGGGTCCTCTCTTTTCCCCTTTTTGAAAATAGGGACAACATTTGCCCTCCTCCAGTCTGCCGGGACTTCGCCTGTTCTCCAGGAATTCTCAAAGATGACTGCCAGTGGTTCTGAGATCACATCTGCCAGTTCTTTTAATACTCTTGGATGCAGTTCATCTGGCCCTGGAGACTTGAATACATCTAAACTAGCCAAGTATTCTTGTACTATCTCCTTAGTTATTCTGGGCTGTGTTTCCTCTGCTGAATCATTTGCTCCAAATTCTTCAGGTCGGGCATTGTTTTCTTTATCAGAGAAGACTGAGGCAAAGAAGGCACTGAGGAGTTCAGCCCTTTCTGTGTTCCCTGTTTGCATTTCACCATCTTCTCCTCTGAGTGACCCCACTGTTTCGTTGTTCTTTCTTTTGCTACAAACATACCCATAAAAGCCTTTTTTTGTTGCAGATTAACAAAATTGATCTTGCTATAGTAGCTCATTTAGTGCCCATGAAAGAAGCTCTGTTATGTTCCTCTTATTATTGAGATTTCCATATGTTTAAATCCCACTTATATTCCACCATAGAACCCAGGGCAGTGTACAGTCTTCCCATCCAGGCACTGACCAGGCTCAGACCTGCTTAGCTTCAGGAAGGGGGGCAATGGTTTGGTTTAATATGCCATCAGACTAGGCTCTGATTGTCAATTTCTTGTGGGGGGGAAAGAGGAAGGATTTTGATAGAGGGTCTAAGGTAGGAATCAGCAACAAGTGGCTTTGTGGGCCAACAGTGGCCCCTAAGGGCTTCCATCAGTCGGCAAATGGGAGTGTGTGGATGCAGCTGCTGTGACCATGGGACTTGCTCGTGGTCCCGTGCAGTGAGCATCTCCTCTTCTCAAAGAGCTTCCAAGGTACAACCAGTTTCTCACCACATCTGGCTGATGTGGTTGACCATGGAATGAAGACGTAGCCCCTTTGGGGGATTTCCTATCAAATTTTAGCAAAGAACAAAGAATTTTATGGAGCATCCTCAAAGGACCAAAAACAAGCTCTGAACTGCATGCAGTATGAGTTGATCTTTCAGCAGCCAACTCAAGAAGGCGCCCAAGGAAATCTTAGAGCATCTCTGAGAAATTAATATTAATTAGGAATCTCTATCTTAAATTAGAAATTGTTTGGCACTTTATTTCTGCACAGCCATTTTGTTTCGCACAAACCTCATTTCCACCTCAGATTACCTCATGTCTTCCCTTAATAAACGTATTGATGTTGCACTATAAATTCTATTTGAAGTGCAGTGTGGCAGACCAGCCGACTCTGGGTGCAGTGACTCCATGATAGCATTAAGTCTCAAACCTCAAGCAAGAGAACTGAGCCCTAAGAAGCTGAATCCAAAAGGACTCAATATGTAACAGCTTCTCTGATTCCTGGGGAAACAGAACTAAGACTGAGGTAGCGCAAGAGAATCTGCTTGCCGTCTAGAATTGCTGGTGTGTTGGAGGGCAAGTGAAGCTCTCTCTTGCTCATTTGGGGCAGCAAGTGTCTACTTAGGACCACAAGTGCTGGAGAGCAACTCATACTGTGGGTTAGTAGGAGAAAGAGCCACTGTGGCACAGCGGTTAAAGTGTTGGGGCTAGACCAGGGTTTCCCAAACTTGGGTCTCCAGCTATTTTTGGACTACAACTCCCATCATCCCTAGCAAGCAAGACCAGTGGTGATACTGTTGGTTCAGTATGGGCCAGGTGGAAGCCAAGAAGCCAGCAAAAGGGGGAAACAGTGAATCGAGAGGGTTAAGGAGAAGCAGGTGACAGCGGAGGAGAAAAGGCAGGCCTTGCAGTCTGTGATGGGAGGTGATCTCCTCCTTGCCATGTGCTAGCATGCTCTGCAGAGCTAATTTCATTTGTAGCTCCAGGAAATGAACAATTAACAAGATGCTCCGATGCCTTTAAAAGCTGAAGTGGGCGAGAAAAGGCCTGGGCCAGCTGCTGCCTTCCTTCACCCTATCATAACACATGCTCCATACAGGTCCCCTCCATCGCCAGCAGAGGACCTTAGACCTTCCCACTGAGGATCTGGTGCCATCACAGGTCTGTCTAGTACTCCATCTCCAGGTCAGACTAGCTGCTGCTCATCCAAAACCAGCTTGAAAAAGCCTCTGCGCATCCTCTCCTTTGAGTTTCAGCATCCTGACCCCAGTTGTTTCAAGCTTCATGCTGGAAACTCTTTTTAAAACTTCAACCTAGACTTAGCTTGAAGCCACAGACAATTGGGTGTTAAAGCTTTAGCACACAGCGAAAATGGCAAAACTAAGGGCCAGGCTAGAGAGGATGTAAATCATGTTGCTGGCCCATCATGCCTGTTTTTGTTCTCTGAAATAGCAGCTGCAAGGGACTGGAGCTGTAGCATGTGGGGAGGAGAGGACCTCCATCCAGATTGGGTATGTGCATAGGTATGTTGCTGCAATTTGCCTTGAGAGGAAAAGCTCCCACTGATGCCGATGGGAAACACAGACTGCCTGATTCCAGAACAGTCTTACTGTGGAGTTATTGACAAAGTGTTTTTGCTTCTTTGCATATTGAAATTGTTAGTATCTTCAATAGACACTTCTCTGAAAATTTGTTTTCCCCCTCATCTGATCTTCGTGAATCAGAGAACTGTAGAGCTGGAAGGGATTCTGAGGGTCATATAGCTCCACCCCCTGTGATGCAGGAATCTTAATTAAATCATACATGACAGATGACCATCCAACCTCTGCTTTAAAACCTCCAAGGAAGAAGAGTTCACCGCGTCTCATGGGAGTCTGTCGAACAGGTCTTACCATCATAAAGTTCTTCCTGGTGTTTAGTCGGAATCTCCTTTCTTGTAACTTGGAGCCATTGCTTCAGGTCCTACCCTTAAGAACAGGAGAAAGCAAGCTTGCTCCACCTCCATGTGACAGTCCTTGAGATGTTTGAAGGTGGCTATCATATCTCCTGTCTGTCTGTCTGTCTGTCTGTCTGTCTGTCTGTCCGCCTGTCTGCCTGTAAGTCCAGAGCCCTTCAGGGGGCTTAAGAAGAATTAGAAAACGACTGATATGTCTCCTTAAAGTCAACTTCTCCTGCATTTACTGGTGTACCTCAGTTCCCACTCAGCATTTCACATCCAATGACGGTAAGCCAAATGGACAGCTAAACATGCTCGATGTGGTCCAGGGAGGTTCAAATTCCTGCTCAGTTGTAAAGCACTCTGATTGACTAGTCAGCACTTCTCAGCTTAACCTACCTCACAGGCTTGTTGTGAGGATAAAGCTCCATATTCACCAGCCAGAGCTCCTTGTAAAAAAGGAAAAAAGGCAGAGTGCAAGTTGCAATAATAAAAAATTAAATCAATAGGGGAAACAGTTGAATAAGGGAGGAAGGGAATGGCAATGTTGTAGAGGAAATGAATGCGAACGCCATTTCAGCCAGCACATGATTTTTCCAGGCTCGACAAAGAATATAGTAGTTACCTGAGGGGAGGAGATGGGATTCTTCTTTCATGACAAAGGTGGCAGCCCAGCGACTATTCCAGATGAAAAGACCACACTTCTCTGACTTGCTTTGAAGACCAAACTCCCAAGCTACTCCCCACTGGCTTTGTTCGTGCAGTTATTCCCTCTGCCTGCTTCTTGGAGGGGGAGAAAGCCACTGTCAGCTCTTCCTTCTCCAAAGCGGTTTGTCCCAGAGGCAGCTCCTCTCAAAACACTGCAGGGCAAAACCAGCTGGTTTTGTTGAGGATTAGCAAATGCAGCTGGGGCGGGAAGCTTTTTCAGGCTAAGGGCCAGATTCCACACACACACACACACACACACACACACACACAACCCCAGTGGAAAGTTGCCAGAGGCATCATGCCAGAATTGGGCCATACTGGTAGGGGCTGGACCTGCCCCGCCCCCGACACTCACACCCCCTTTGCACACACACAGCTATTTCCCATGAAAACAGAAGGGTATATTTAAATCAGGGTGTATGGGGTGCTAGCTCAGGGGTAGTACCTCTGGTGGGGGACATGTCATGCTCCTTCTGAAGTAGCTTGTCCACCTTTGGTACCCACCTGTGGCTTCTTGAAACTGTCAGCATGCGACAGCAGCCACACCCCCTGGGAACAACTTCGACTGGCTGGCAAGGGTAGCCGATGGGTCTCAAACCCTTTCCCTGCATGCGAAGGCAGGCTCCAGTGGATTGAGAGGACAAGACCAATAGTGGGTCCAATGGTCAAGAAGGCCGTTTCTGCAGATGGGGCTCATCCACCTAGGAAGGGAGCTCATCTAGAAGGAAAACTCTGGCCCTGAACCTTCACCGCCTGCAGGACATCTTTGGGAGAAGAAAAAGTGAAGGAGTGGAGTCCATAAGATAGTGGGAGGCGCCTTGTATGCCTCCTTCCAGCAACTCCTGCAGCCAAGTGGTGCCAAATGTATTGCTCTGCTTTCCTTTGGACCACATCAGCAACGCATCTGGGCAGCCCAGGACCTCCCTCCATACAGGCTGCCCAGGCTGTGGTGCCACTGCAGTGGTTTGCCTTCGCCCCCAGGCACACTCCATTGTCTCTTGAGACAGACAGAGGCCAACAATTTAAATATTAGTGATTCCATTCAAGTTTCACCTTCTGTTTTCTCCACAGACATTGTTTTAAAAAGTTTTTTTTTAATGAAAAAAACCCCCTGTCCAGCTGGCTTAGGAGGAAGGCCAATTTAGTCCAGACACTGTGAGGTCCGGGAGTGAATGGGCAGCCCCTTCATGTTTTGGGAAGAAGCAAGGAAATATTTAGGAGCCTGGGGGACTGCAAAAGCCATCAGCACTTGACCGTCCTGAGCCTGATTCAGCAGACTGAGGATATGGTGAAAAGAAACGCCCATGACATTGCCTCTACAGGCTCCCCCACCAGTAAGAACACTGTGGCTGAGAAAAAAATTCCTGCATGCTATTCACCAGAAAAGGAAGGCAGAAACTCTGTAGTGTCTAGCCTTAGCAAGGCCAATGAGTACAATTTGTCTCTCCCTACTGCTTGAGTTCAGTGGTAGTGGAGGGCAGAGCTGAAATAAATCCACTTGGGATAGAGGGGGTGTTCATTCACATTCCCAAATGTTGAGATTGTAATGATTATCTGTAGCTCACACTTCAAGGCCAAAATCTGACATTTCTTAAAGGATTTATGTACGTGTGTGTGTGTGTAGTGGTATCAGCAGTAGGGGTATTCACTTACTCTGCCATTAAGTACCAAATGTTCCCAGAAAGCCCATCTTTATCATAGTTCTGACCTTCTTTGAGGGTGTCTCTTTTTGCTTGTGATCTGCTTGGCACTTCCATATATGCAGATCAGAGTTGAAACAAAGGAGCTCCAAAGTCTCTCTTAATTTCCATACAGAAATTACCACTTCAAAATCTCCAGGCCCACCTCTGCAAACTGACACTTCGCAGTTGCACAAAGTTCCATTTCCGCTCTAGACAAGGGCACTACAGTCACAGTGATCCATGCGACAGCTGGGGAGTGGGGGGCTCTCCTCACGCTCTCTGGCCTCACAGGGGGAATCCATCAATCCACAGTTCATCTCCAGCCTCTGCTCACTTGGCCTTTACTAGTAAAGCAACCAGCTTCTCTTGCCATTCTCACAGCTATGTGGAAACACGCAGCGGCTGGCTCACAGACATGCTCTCAAAACTATTACCAAGATCCCAGCAACAAGCATCCCGCTTTGAACAAAATGGGGAAGAACCACTAGAAAACCAGGCAAGGTGTTAGCAATTAGGTGAGCACAGCCAGAAAGCAATGCAGTCTCTGAGAGGACGGGATAGCATCTCTGACACCAGGTCAGCTGCAACAGATTTTGTGTCTGATTTTAATAACCAGGCGTTTCTCCTAAAATTATCTGATCACTAACAACCTATCAGGATGGAATGTCAATGAAGCCTGTGCCATGCTCAAGGAGAAGATGTGTTGTGGGGGTGGGGGGAGTAGGGCAGACAGAAACTCATGTGCCTCTCCCTCCCCCAAGAAAGGATATAATGAAGTGCTCCTAGATTCCAAGGCAAATCTGATTAGCAGGTCACAGTTGTGCCATCTTTCTGCAAGGGAAGGCATGCTAGTCACCACCCGGATGGACTGCCCAGAGATCACCTTATGAAAAAGAGGAGGAGGAGCAATAAGATGCCCCTATGCAGCTTCAGCACCGGCCCACTGGTAACAGGTGCATAGTCACAATACTGCTGGAGGAAGCTGGAATAAGAGATGGCCAACGATGCCAAATCCCCTCTTAGAAGGTGGGAAGTGGGATGGATGTGACTGCCAGAGAATGATGTAGAGCAAGAAGGGTGCTGATCTGGGTAAGTGATAGGCAGAGAGCATCATGATATGGATGCTGAGATCCAACTACATGGAAGATTTCAAGTATCTGCCTGTGCAGTTTTGGGAATCTGTGACAGGCAGCGTTCTTTTATTCTGCACATGCGTGTGTGCAAGCGTGCATCTACACAGATGCCATGCATACAGGGAAAAACAGCCTCTCTTGGCACATTCCATTCCTCGCTCCATTTTGGAAAAAAAATTACTAACAGCATTTGCATAAAAACAGGATGTTTTGCAGCTCTCTGCTCCATCTGCTCCTGCTGAAGTCATAGCCCCTGCGCATGAGCTCACGGCAGGTTGCCATGGTGACAATTGTGATCTCACATGTGCAGGAGTGAAGCTTTCAACCAGGAAGGGGGAGTTAGTAGACACATCTGGCCAGAGCCAACTGAGCCAACTGAGAACACCAATGCTCATGTAGACTGGAACATGACAAAATGGCACCCACCAAACCTATGCAGGCTGCTGTATTTCGCCACTCTCTGCCCTTCATTATAAATTATAGTTCAAAGCTCAAAAAATGTCAACATTGTGGTGATGAGGCACAGGGCCTTCTCAGTGGTAGCACTAGAGTCATGGAACACTCTCCCCAGTAAAGCTCGCAGTGACCTTTCTCTTATGTTATTATTATATATATATATATATATATATATATCACAAAAAAGCAAGCACAGGGGGAGTGCAATCTGCTATGCGGGCAGCTTTTAAGTTTCTGTTCAGGCCTCACTGCACACCAGGTCATTCCTTTGCACTTGACCAGAGCAAGAGTGAAAGAGGTGACTGTAGGAGCTGTTCCTGCTCCTGGGACTGCCTGGGTCCAACGGGAGTTGTAGTGGAGGGCAAAGGCGGTAGTTACAACAGGCAAGCTCCATCCCCATCTTTTTCTTTTAAAAAATCCTCCCTTGCTCTCCTTGCCGAGTGCCATTTCCCTTCCAGCTCATCATGCATGTGAGTCAGAACCCTCAAAATATACTTTGCCCTTTCTTTGTCCATTGCTCACTCTCTTCACCTTCCTCTTTCCCACCTGCAAGCCAGCGTCAGAGCTCTCTCCTTCACGGTTGCAGACTGCCACAGTTCCCTGCCATTACTCTTCGTTGCCGGGTGGGCACCACCTTCCTCCCCGCTTCACCAGCACCCTGGCTTGCCTATCTCACCAGTCCTAGCGCCAAGCTCTTGCAGCACTAGGGAAGATGGGAGCCGCCTTCGAAGACGCTGCGTAGCACGAAGACTGAGCCCCTCGCTATCTTCGAGCACAGAAGGTGCACAGGGGGAGGCAGCTGGCCTCCGGGCTTGGTCCTGCTGAGCGCAGCTGAGCCTGGCCTTTGAAAAAGCACCATCAAAGGCGACGGAGCTGAGGAAGGGCGGGAGGGAGGCAGGCAGCTGTTCAGCATTCCAGCTCCTGCACTCAGCCAACAGGTGGCTGCAGGGACAGAGTCGGGTTGGCCTGCGCTAGGTGCTTTTTAGGGTGCAGCCAGCCCAGAGCCAGTGGGCCACCTCTTCCGTGGGAACCCCACGTGTCCTGCGACAGCAATCCGAGCTACACCCACCCACCCACCCACCCCGGACGCCCTTGGAAGAGGGCAAGCGGAATCCCATTGCTTTCTTTCGCCCGCTAGGGGGCACCAGGGAACACGGCTAGGGATAGATTTCCCCGCAAATGCATACACATCAAATGCAGACATAAAAGGATAAACAGAAACAGGCTTTGCATGTAGATACACTCATCAAAGCTTTTTCACACACACGTGCCCAAAGTCCACACTTTGCATGCAAACATCGGGCACCCAAGCCGACATGCATAACACCCTGCTCCTCACCCCAACACAGACACGCAAACTGCAGAATGGGGCTATCTTGGGGCAAAGCGCTGTGGTATGTTTCTTCTTTGCCAAAGCGGCCAGCGCTCAAGCACTCCATCTGTTTCCCCCTCTGTTATTATTCTCTCTCTCCCCGCCGCCCCCCCCCCGCACGCCGCCGCCCCCCGTTCAGGATGATCTCCAGCTCTGGCTTCTGGTGCTGCCAATCCGATGCCAAGAAAAACACACCCAGCAAAGTGTAGAGCTGGCCAACCGCCCCCACGCGGGGATGAAGGGAGGGGCGCCGGGAGCAGCGTCTTGCCTACAACTGATAAAGTGTGTGGCTTTTTATATTGGTGCTTGAACAAAACATCGCAAGGAAGGGAAATTGAGCGAATTCCCCTCATTTGCAAGCATATAATTCAATTTTAAGCGCTTGCAAATGATCACAACTTTCACAGAATCCTGGGTCTGGGGTGCAAACCGTTGCTTTCTAGGCAATGAAAGTTGAGTTTTCAGACAAGAAATCTGTCTTTGGGCTGAAAAAAACACCGGGACTTTGAGAGGAAACTCTCGATTCTGTGCAGACGGTTTCTGTAGATCGAGTTCGGAACTTACAAAGAGAGAGATTTTCATGTGGGAACTGGAACTCATGTCTGGTTTGTTTGTTTTTTCTTTAAAAACAAACCAACCATGCTCTATTTCTGCTTTTTAATTTTTTATATATATATTTTTTTACCTTGGAGAGAAGCAACACTCACAGAGCTAATCTCTCTTTCTTTGAATCAAGAATGGCAGGGGTAGAAAAAGCCCAGCCAGCCAAGAAACTAGTCAATTCCGCATAGCCTTTCTTGATTCTGGTCTGACCCCATCCTTGTTACCCTGGCAACTCTGAAAGCGAAGGCTTTCTGTCCCCAACACTGTTGGGCACAGGGCTGGCAATTGAAGCTTGCTCTCTGAAAGGTGCACACTGCACCACCACCGCCCTCCACTGTGTCCCTCTGGCTTGAGACTTCTCACATGCCAAGTCGGAATGCCCCTCTGATATGCCTCTGAATACCCAGCCTCATTCCCCACATACTGAACGGGCAACCCGGGAGACAAGGGGCCAGCATTTTAAGCATTGAAAATGGTGGGCGGGGCGGGGGGGGGAGAGAGAGAGAAAGAGTGAAAGGAGGACAGAGTGCATGGGCAGCAAAGCAGGCCTTTGTGCTGACAGCACAGTGTCTGATCGAGAAAATTGAACACTTATGCTCCCCTCGTTACCATAATTACCACCGCCTTTAATGGGGCCGCATGCCTGCTCTCCTTCACTACCACACACAACACTGGAGGCTGACAGCTCCATTACCAAACCTTTGTTCTCGGTCTGCTGGAAAGCAGCACAATCTCGCTGGCCATGAACACTTGGGATAAGGAGACGTTCCCCCCAAAACGTCCTGACTGGCTCAAGGGGCGGAGGGTAGAGAGAAAGGGAGCTGGCGTTTAAATAGGTGCAAGCTTCATGCAGCACACAATTAACTTGCAGAATCCATTTCTGCAAGATAGGGTATCGCAACTTGATATCACGGTTTCAAGGGGGCTAGACAAATCCATGGGCCCCAGCCATGGCTTTTAGCTATGAGCAATAAAAACAGAACTCCAGGGTTAAGATGCAGTGCGCCTGGTGACCAGTGCTTGGCACTAAATGTGTCCTTCACACCCTCCTTGTAATTTTGCCAGGGCCATCTTGCTATCCCCAGGGCCTAGTGGCAGCACTAGTGGCCTAGGTGGTCCTTTGGTCTAAATCAGCATGGCAGCTATGATGTTCTCACTCCCAGTTTCTGTGGACATGCACACGCAAGCTTCTCGAGTGGCACAGAATTGTTCCTTAGCGCATGACACCAAAGCTGTAGGAGGATCTGAGCTGAAGACTCACCTCTCCCATTAGAAAATAGTCTAATAAATGAGATCAGCTGACTGACTGCTTTGTTACCCAATTTTTGAGCAGGTTGGTTCTGTTTTAGGTGGCAGGCTTGCATTTGTGGCTTCCCAAATGACTTCCTGCTCTCCTTACCACCAGGGCCAGCCCAAGAATTAATTTGCCTGAAGCAGAGGAGCAAATTAGTAAGGCTGCACTGTAAGCAAGGCCAGCAGTTGAGCTTAAGGACCCTGAAACAGAAAATCTCCCAAACGCCTTACCCCTTGCCAGTAAAAATACAGCAATAATAAATTAAATAACTAAGAATTTGCTGCCCTTTTGCAACACCCAAAAGCAGCATCCTGAGGGGCAGCTATCTTACTCTATTCAATGTGAGGTTTAGCCCTGCTGGCTTATTATTGCCTGGAGGTTACCTGTGGGCAGACTGAATCCCTAACTGCTCTTCCCTAGGCACCACAGAACCTGTACGGAGCCTGAACCAGGCCTACAGGGAGGCTTCTCCTTTTTTGCCAGCTCCTTGTGAGCAGCTCTCAAGGGCCATCGTGCCTGGAGGAGGAAGGAGGGCCTGAACTGCTCGGAAGGCCTTGCATTTTGTACTTTCTGTGAGGCGCTCACTCTATGGGGAAGGACTCCAAGGAAATTGGAGGATGGATAACTCTGGCTGTGTGTCAGTTCCTGAAATCCTTCATTTAAAAAATCCAAGGGCTACATAAAACTGGACATGGGCTCTGAATAGCAGTAGCTGGGAATCACAGCTGGGAGAGGGTTGCTGTTTTGCTCAAGCCCAGCTTACAGGCTTCCCACAGGCATCTTGTTGGCCACTGTGACATTAGGATGCTGGACTAGATGGGCCATTGGCATGACCCAGCAGGTCTCTACATATGTGCTTACTTGGGAACATGCTCGGTGGATTTACACCATAATCTTCTCAAGGCCACTCACAATCTAGAGCCCCTCCCCCCCGCCCCCAGCTACCTGCCTCATTCTTTTGTACAAGGCATTTCCATTGCATCCACTCCTCCAGGGCCAAATGTGTCCTAGTCCTACCATGTTCTCTCATGCCTCAGGTATTGCCCTCATCTGGGCAAAACTAGGTGGCATTTGGAGGACCAGCACCCTCCACCCTACTATTGTCATTGTCATTGTCATTGAGGTCATTCCCACCCTACTATTCTTCTGCACATCTCTTTCCTTTTCTCCTCTCTGTGTTTCTCCCTCAAACACACACTATGCACACACAGATTGCTTTCATCATTCATTTCCCCCACCAGCCAAATGGCAGGAGGTGGGCAGCAATAGGGCAATGAAACCTGTCAGGCTCCTCTCCACCCCACTGCAGTCCACCTAGGGGCTTTATGTCCAGGTTGCCTCTAGCTGAGAGCAAGGCCCTGTCCTGAACATGACCACGAGCGCTCTCCTTCCAGCTCAGCTCCCCCCTCTGCCAATAGATGGTGGTGGCAGCTCCCTTCATGGGAGTAGCGGCCCGTGCAGCCGCCTGTGTGCGCTCTGATGAGTTAATAGACTCTAATTAATACAGATTGGGGAGATCACTTTCAATTTCCCCAGCTCTCCCTCTTACTGAAGAGCCGCAGAGGATGCTGGCTGGAGTGTCTGCAGAGGCTTCAATGCATAACTAGGCCGCCCTCTTCACGCAGCCTAGTCTTGCATTCTTGGCTTTCACAAGGGCCACAGAAGAGGTCTGTCTGCCCAAGGTTGTGTGAGAAGGTCAGATGTCCTGCACATCACTGGCATCCGTGTCACTTGCTCTTGCCAGGAGATTGGACATCAAGTGCATGGAAGGAAGTCTGGTTTATGAAACTGTCAGGTAGAATGCCAGGCTATGGGGAAAGAGCAGCATGGAGCCTCTTCTGCATCCAAGACAGGAAGGGGAAAGATTTTCCCTCCAGAACCAGGCTAGGGAGCCTGCAGACCTCCTGATGCTGCAGGACTTCAGCTCCCAGCAGCCGTAGCCAGCATGACCAATGGTCAGGGATGATAGGAGCCGTAATTCAAAAATGTTTGGGGGGCCACAGGTTCCCTAGTCATTCTAAAACGAGGCCCTTAGATGTGGAGCATCTCTTCATTCTGTCCTTACTAAGTTGGAGCTTCTCCCCTCTTTTAGAGCAGTCATCTAGAATCAGACGCAAACAGAAATTAAGCAAATATTGGAAATGTAGCTCTCATTGATCCAGCAGCTGATCCAGCCCAAGGGTGACTTTTAAAACAATAGGAGTATGGAGTTTTTACATTGGCACCTCATTCTGCGTCGCTCAATGAACTTTCACTTCCAGGCCAGGAGCGGTAAACAAATATTAACTAAACTGTAACCTGGCTTTAATGGCTTTTAGCTGGAGAAGCAGAATAAAAGCATTTAAATCAGGGGACAGGGACTTCATAGAATCATAGAAGGGACTCTGAGGATCATCTAGTCCAACCCCCTGCAGTGCAGGAACATGCAACTGTCCCATATGGAGATTCAACCTGCAACCTTGGTGTTATCAGCACCACACTTCAACCAACTGAGCTATCCAGGCCCTCCAGACCTTTCTGAATGCTAACTTCCATCAGCCCCAGTCAGCATGGCCAGTGGTGAGGGAGGATGGGCACTGGAGTACAATTTGTGGGGTTTGCAGCCAAATCACAAGTGCATGTTTTGCTAGACAAGCACAGGGCTAGTACACAGAGTTCTTAAACTTCCTAGAGAGGACCCTCTGTGCATGGTAACTTCCTTTGCTTCCTCTGGGTGGGCCTCCAGCTGTTTTAGGACTACAGTTCCCCTCATCCCTGACCACTGGTCCTGTTAGCTAGGGATGATGGGAGTTGCAGTAGAACAACAGCTGCAGGGCCAAGTTTGGCCATCACTGATGTAACAAGTAAGACAATCCTTTATATTTCCTTCCATCTGTGAGGAGACTCTCTCTTTCCACCATGCTTCCAAGCTGACCAGATGGGCATGGCTAAAGTATGTGCTTTTAGCCATGTTAGCTAAGACTACCAACTTCTATTTTACCGTAACTTAGAAGCATTTTTCTGCACACTATTTTGTTGTATTTGCTGCCTGCACTGAAATGCAAGTAAACCTTTTTGTTTATCTTACTAAAATGTGTGGTTTATTCTGTGCAACGGGGGATGAAGAGGGGAAGGTCAGCAGACCACAAATAAAAGGGGAAAGTATAACTGCCTAATTCCTTAGCTCTTGTAAGCCGCAAAATGCATAAGTGTTTTTACTCTGCTAGAAAGGCTTCACAGCCTGCTTACTTTTGTATTTCTCCCACACACATGGGATGGGAGGTTTAAATTTTCCCACACAATTGACATCTGAAGGGCCAAAGCTTCCCCATCCCTGGTCTAAGTAAATAGGGCCATTGGTCCATATAGATCAGTATTTACACTGTCTGGCAGTGGCACTCCAGAAATTCACTGAGTCTTCCCTAGACCTATTTAGAAATGCTGGAGACTGAATCTGGGACTTAATGCATGCAAAGCAAATGCTCCACCACTGATTTGCTGAATTTAATAAATAACACAGCCCTTCCCTGTAAAAACTGGAGCCGAATTGATCTGATGTCTAAGTATTTCATTCTCCCTTAACCTAGAGGGATCTCTGTTGCACCACCCACCCTTTCAAACACTGTTACTGAAGTTAGGGGAAACCAAAGAGTTTACAGCTTATGTGGATTTAGGACAGAGTTTGTGAATTTCCCAGGGGCAAAGTGGATAATCGTGCATGACAAAAGAGGTTTATTTACTGAAAACAGGACACAAGTTCAGGAGTGAAAGGAAACAAATATGCATTCTCACTAATAATCTGTCATAGTTAAAATGTTGAAGGCTAAACAATAGGCAGGCATACACAGAGCTATGAAGATTAGAATATTACCATGATGCAGTTCCTGAAGAATCCCTCCTTCTCCAAAGCTTTCCCTTTGAGGGTTTTTCTAGCTCAGTGGTAGATTATCTACTTTGCATGCAGAAGGTCTGAGGTCCAAATCCTGGTCTCAAATTGTGGAGAGTCACTGCCACCCAGGGTAGACAATACAGAGCCAGATGAACCAATTGTCTGATTCAGTATAAGGCAGCTTCCACACTTCCTTTATGCTTATTTTTCATCTATTACAAAAATATTCCAAACGCCTTACATGAATAAATTATGCAAACTAAAAGTCTGAGAATTTCTTTTTAACATTTTTTACTTCTTCATGAGAATATCACAGTGAGAGGCAAATTTCACCAAATAAGTCAGTGACAGTTCTTCATAGCTGATCTAGCACTAAGCATGTTTAGGATGTTTTGAGTGTAAAAATTTTGATGCACAAACCTTTAAAACCTACTTTGTGTGCTGGTACAGAAGCCCATTCCTCCAAAAGAGTAAATTCATTTAGAAATTAAAACTCCTGAGATTTTGGGAATGCACAAATTTATTGCACATTTCAGTGAAAATCCCTTCAACTTGAGTTCAGAGGGCACATTTTACCACAAACGTGGAGATCCCTCTGGTTTTGCACTTCCTCTGGCATGCCAAGAACAAATGTCAACTTCACATTGTGGTTTATTTGGAGGAGCTCAGCAAAAAAAAAAAAAAAACAAAAAAAACAAAAACAAAAAAAAACAGTCTCTGCACAATAAATACCCTCTTTCCCCACTGCACCCCATTTCTGTAAACCACTTTGAGGTTTTTCTTTTTCTTTGGTTTTTACAATCACGTAGCATATAAATTTTATGAAACCAACAAACAGATGAATAGTGCTGTCTCCCTAGCCTTCGGTCTCTCTGCACCGCATTATCTCAGCCTTTTTTTGGCCCTATTTCTTACCTCTGCCCCTTATCTCTCCTTTTCCTCCTCACTTTCACTTCACTGGCAGCAACAGCCCACAAGATTTCCATTCCCCCAATACACATACAGACACACACACTGCCATAGGTTGGATAAACTGGTGCCAATTCTCCATGTGCCTTTGAATCAATGCAGACATAGTGGTGCAGCCACTTTCCCCCTCGGAGAAGCTTCTATTTTTCCAGCCAAGAGCTGTAGGAAAGGGCCACAAACAATGAATTCCCATAGTGAGGTGCAATTAGGCAAGAAGGGAGCTATAATTAACCCATGGGACTGTGTTAGGTTGTGGGGGGAAACCCTTTAGTGAAAAGGCTGCTTAAATTCTTCTGTTTTCCCACAGTTCCTAGAAGGCACTTTGATGACGAAGAAGGTCTTCATTAAACTCCAATTTGTTTCCTTTCTCTGCTCCTGTTCTTAACAACAACATCCTTGTATAAGATTCGCAGATTGCAGTTGCCTCCCCTGTAGTGAGCAGAAGAAAGGGGGGGGGAGTGGGGAACCATGGAGAGACTCTTCTTTGCATCTAGTGTGCCAGGAACCAGATGGACCTTGCTAGATGGCAGAGCTCCATTGCAGCCATCCATTTTGATCAGATATTGCGCATGACCATGGAAACTGCAGAGTGGCTGATCTACGCAAACGTTTAGCATTAACTACTACTCAGCTATCAACACCACCCCCTCCTCACATAGCTCAGAAGCAATCAGGGCTGGAGCGTTTCATCCAGCGTCCCAGCATGCAATGTGGGAAAAGTCCTGAGTGGCCACTTCTGGCAGCTCCCTCTGGGTCCACCAATTCAACTCAGACTGATCCACCGAGGCAGAAGGCTTTTATCTTTTCCATTGCAGCTGACTCCCCCAGCCCCACTGCAGCCGTAAACTGTAATTGGTGGCTTCTTTGGGAATCCTACCCGAACTCTCGCCATGGTTATTTTATTCTCTTTATTAGCATTATGGCAGTCAATGCACAGGACTCTTGTCACTTGTTGATCTGTGCATTGTGCCAAGCACAGAGAAGCCTCTCTCTCCTCCTCTGGCTTCTTACAAGAGGCAGGCAGGTTTCAGGCTTGTGGGATCTGTTTAGAACGAGAAGCCCTAAGTACACCTACCACAGCCAGGTGCAAAACAGGGGTGGGTGGGACAACATAGTCTTAGAATTAAGGAAAAGAGTGCCTCCGCAACATGTGCTCAGACTGGGGTCTCCTGACCAGGCCAGATGAGTCACAGCTGGCTTCCCCCGCATCCCATCTCTCCTTTGGAAGACACAGACACAAGCAAAAAGGACGGATTAGACAAACTAGAGGATTAGACAAATTCATAGAGGATAAGACTATGGTGGCTCCTAGCCACAATGACTATATTCTGCCTCTGAATACCTGGGAATCACAGGTAGAGGGAGCGTTATTGTGCTCAGGTTCTGCTTGGGCACTTCCTAGAGGCATCTAGTTGGCCACTGAAATGAGTGTGGGGAATAGATGGACCTTTGCCTGAACCAGCAAGGCTCTTCTGATGTTCTTATAAGAGGGGAGGACAATAATGCTTAATCTTCTTTCTTCGGACTCCTGGTGCCAGCCTTACTGCACTCTGAGGGTCTATGGCAGCCTGGCTCAAATATAGTTCAGAGGAGATGGGTGCTCCTTGGCAGCCCTAAACAACTTTAGGAACTTTCAGTCTGGGGCCAAAAGCCCTATATCCTGAGGCAGAAAGTGGCACACGGTGGCTGTATATTCTTGGGGGTTGGTCTTCTTATTTTATTGCTCATTCTGAGCCTCCCTTTGCTGCTTCCCAGCTTCCTTCCCCCTTGGTAGAAAGGCCTGCCTGTTTACAGAGAGCATTCAGAGGGCTTATCAGTGGGATGCATGGGAAATCCAGGTAGTTGTTTTGTGCAGCAGCCTGGAGTGGGGATGAAGGGAAGGACATGCTTGCAGTGCCACCCAAGGTGACAGCTTCCTGGCCTTATCAGCTCTGCTCCTGCATGCACATACCCATAGCAAGTGCAGAGCACGTTTTAATTCAATAGGAAAAAGTGCTTCCAGCCATAGACCAGTTCCTGGGATTAGTGTTGTTGTGGGCTCTGGGTGTCCATCCTTTGTTAACCTGATTGCTTAATGTTTCCTCAATGAGAGCTAATGATTGGACATGTTTTCCTTAATGGGCAATTTATCTGCATGGCAAGGAGGTCTGAAATCAGTGCTCAGGCATGGATAGAAAGGAAAGAAGAAGACATATGAGAGATGCAGAGAGCAAAGCTGCAGAGCTGCTTGGTCTATTAGAAAATCCAAAATCAACCTACTAGGACAGTACTCTTTTTAAACAACAACAACAACAACAACCAGAACCTCACAATATAATGAGCAAGCTCCTGAGTTCTATGAAAGTCTCAGTCAGGTAGGAGAGAGAGTTGTGGGTTTAGCTGGCCTGGAATCGGACTGGTGGGAGTGCAGAGATCCACTCTGTTGTTTAGATCAACTGGTGCAGGTACAGCTGTAGCTCTGGTGCTGTAGGAGGCTACTTGTTTCCACAATGTGTGCAGCTTGTGTTCCTGTAAATAACAGAAATATTACAAAGACACCACTACTCTCCAGGGCTCTGTCTCTCATCCAAAGGAAAGTAAACCCTGTAACACTGCCGCTGAACTTCTCACCCCTGGGAGAAATGGAGAATGCTGTACTGCGTACTTTCCTGATCTAATTCGCCACATTCGGCTATTGGTTATGTTTGCCCCAGTGAGGAAAGTAGCTTTAGGGGAAATTTTGAAACTGGAAAGCTGCGTGGAGAAAGGGTTAAATCTCCTCCCACCACCACAGCCCTGAACTAACCCCCCCCCCCCAGCTTGCTCCGAAGGGAGGGGTGTTGTTGGAAATACTAGTCACAGATGATAGTGATGATTCAATTGATTACCCACCCTTCACTATTATGTCATAGGGCACATCGGAGGAATTTAAAATTCAGCATTTAAAACTTTGAAAATAAATTGCAGTCACAGGAATAGATTTGTGTCCGCCTCTCATCTTTTACCCTCTGTGGGTCTGCTTTTTATCTTTGGCTCTAAGGACTATACCCAAGAGTGTCAAACAGGGCAATGGAGCAGGCAAGGCCAGGTAGGGGAGCAGTGAACAAGCCCCCTTCCTCATTTAACAAGATACCCTTCACTGTTATTGTCAGCATGCATGGGGATGTGGGATCAAGGCACCAACACATTTTGTATGTGATTTATCTCCCTTGGCAAACAGCCAGATGGAATCAGGAAAGCATGGGGCAAGACTAATTGAAGAACAGGGTCAGAAGAACTAAACCAACCCCTTGTATTGGGGTTGGAGACTTCCAGTCTGCACTGATTGGATCACAGCTGAGATGCCTGCAGCAGCCTTGGCAGAAAGTAAAAATGGGCAAACCTACATCTTCCATGCTGGTTGCTGCACTGACACCTTCTGCATTTCCATCTATATTTTAAAAGCACCACGGCTGATTGTTTGGGATGCAGATATGGTTGTCAGAACCTGGCCCACCAACAATTAATTTAGGTAAGGGCTGCCTGCCAGAGCGAAGGCCTGTCGGTGTGAACTATAGCAACAAGGTCCAGCTCAGTTTAGACCAGAGCTTTCCAAACTGTGTGTTGTGACACGTTAGTGTGTCGGCTGCAGTGTGTAGGTGTGTCACGTGAATGCTCCCCATGCTCCTCCCAGGGCTGGAAGGGGGTTGGTTTGGTTTGCTAGTAAACTGAATCACTGTGTCACGAAATGCTGCATGTCTAAAAAGTGTGTCACTAACATGAAAAGTTTGGAAAGTTCTGGTTTAGACCCTAATCATCAGCCTGCATCACATTCACAGCTACCAGCCTGCCTGTGAGCAGAGAACTGGAGGAACCAAAATACGGCATGTCAAAGAAGCAAGAGAGCAGAATGAGAGGAAACCTGGGAGAACATTCACAGAGGTGGTCAGTTGGAGGATCCAAAAACAGAATGGCAAAGGCTGGTGGTCAAGTTTAAAGAGCAATGTAGAGAGATGTGATAGATGAGGAGAGAAATAGTATTGTCCCAATCCTGGTTCCTATTAAAGGGAGGTGGTTTATTTGTCCAAAGCTAAGGCTTGGGTCATCACAGCAAAGGCAGTTTCACAGGGCTGCTTAGTGCCAAAATAATTACTAATTAAATGTGAGCAATGGGGAAGAGGCAGCCACACAATCCGAAGGGACTAATCGAAGGCTCCAGACTCTCTCAGGGCACCTGGCATAATAATCGCCTCTGATTGATTAGTTCAGCTGGTCAGCTGACAAGGGCATTAGTCACATGACTCCAGCCCTCCGAAGCGATGGAATGCATGTGGCTGACCGTGCTGGTCTGTGTAAATGGATTATTACTCCGAGTAATTAAGATGGAATTAAAAATTAATTCTTTTCTACAGAGCGATTGCATTTCAAGGGATAAGCTGGATGTTACAGCCTTTGTGTGATTTTTCTCTAAATTAAATTGGATTGTGTCGGGTGGGGGAGATTGGACGGGGATTAACCGCCTGTTAAACGACTTGCATGAGAAATGAGCATGGACTGAGATGTCTTGGTCTGATGAGATACTCAGCGGGGCCTCTCTTTGTTTGGCTGGCAACCATCCTTTCCTTGTCTGGGCTTTGTGGTGTAGTCATGCCTTCTTGGCCCAAGTGGGACGTTATCTACTATAACACATCCTATCAGCCTTTATGAGGCAAAACTAGGGCATCAGGGATCCAAGGTCTTCCTGAGAGCAGCAATCAATGGCCAAAGAAACACTTATTCATTCTAACGATTTACAGACCATCCTATAACCAAAGTTCTCTGGGAGGCTTACAGGGATTGAAACAAACAAAACTACATCAAAATACAGCTAATACAATATCGCTATTTAAAAATTCTTCAAAACTTAGAGCAACACTAAGAGAGAATTTGCAAAATTCAATTAAAACAAGGGTGAAGCACTAAAACTGCTAGCATATTTGCAAAGCTAAACTGAGTCCGGTATGGTTTCAAATTGGGTGGGGAACCATGTATTGAGATTCCTGCACTGCAGGGGATTGGACTAGATGACCCTCAGGATCCCTTCCAAGTCCATGATTCTATGCTTCTAAGGAGAAGAAAAATAAAAATCCAGAGATTTAAAGTAGTCTGAAACTATAAACATAATTTACAAAGCCCAAGAAAATTAAAAGGTCTTTGCATGGCACTTTGAAGGACATTAATAAGGTGTCAGATGGGAGAGCGTTCCACAACTGAGGGGCCACTTAGAGTGGATTGTCGGATGACAGTCTCAAGGAGCTACACGAGAGAAGAGGTGTTCCTTCAGATACATCAGTGGTCCCAAGATGTGAAGGGCTTTGAAGGCCAAAATCAACACTTTGATCTGGGAATAATAATAATAATAATAATAATAATAATAATAATAATAATTTATACCCCACCCATCTCCGGGCGGCTCCCAACCGAATATTAAAAACATGATACAGCATTAAACATTAAAAACTTCCCTGAAGACAGCCTTCAGATGTCTTCTAAAAGTAAGATTGTTGCTTATTTCCTTGACATCTGATAGGAGGGTGTTCCACAGGGCAGGCGCCACTACCGAGAAGGCCCTCTGCTTGGTTCCCTGTAACCTCACTTCTTGCAGTGAGGGAACCACCAGAAGGCCCTCAGCACTGGACCTCAGTGTCCCGGCTGAACGGTGGGGGTGGAGAGGCTCCTTCAGGTATACAGGGATGTTAGCAATTTCACTCCTCCAATGCTGCAGATGAGATTGTTGTAAATCACATGCCTGTCTGGGACGACTCTGGGAAAGGAATACACTTATCTCTTCCACCGCTGAGGGTACTATTACACTGTACTTTTGCTTTTGTTTGTTTGTTTGTTTGTTCTCTCGGAGCTGGAGAGAACGGACGCCATTATGCTTTTGTCTGTACATAGTGTGTAAATAAGTAGATTAGCTCTACAATGTCTCACTCTTCTTGCTGTGATATGCCAGAAGATTAGTGTACATGTATCAATATGATGTATGTTGCTAGAAGTGCACTGGAAGAGAAGGGAGCTGCCTTTTCCAGAGCTGCGTGTACCAGAGGACACTCAGAGATCCAGGGGCTTGCAGGCACCCCCAGAGCGTTTTTCCAACAGGGCCGAGGCCATTTAGGGATTTAAAGGTCAGCACCAACACTTTGAATTGTGCTCAGAAATGTACTGGGAGCCAATGTAGGTTTTTCAGGACCGGGGTTATATGGTCTTGGCGGCCACTCCCAGTCACCAGTCTAGCTGCCGCATTCTGGATTAATTGCAATTTCCGAGTCACCTTCAAAGGTAGCCCCAAGTAGAGCGCATTGCAGTAGTCCAAGCGAGCGATAACTAGAGCATGCACCACTCTGGTGAGACAGTCCGTGGGTAGGTAGGGTCTCAGCCTGCGTACCAGATGGAGCTGGTAGACAGCTGCCCTGGACACAGAATTGACCTGCACCTCCATGGACAGCTGTGAGTCCAAAATGACTCCCAGGCTGCACACCTGGTCCTTCAGGGGAACAGTTACCCAGTTCAGGACCAGGGAGACCTCCACACCAGCCTTCCCCCTGTCCCCCAAGAACAGTACTTCTGTCTTGTCAGGATTCAACCTCAATCTCTTAGCTGCCATCCATCCTCCCACCACCTCCAGACACTCACACAGGACCTTCACTGCCCTCACTGATTCTGATTTAAAGGAGAGGTACAGCTGGGTATCATTCGCATATTGATGAATACCCAGCCCAAAGTCCCTGATGATCTCTCCTAGTGGCTTCATATAAATGTTAAAAAGCACGGGGGAAAGGACGGAACCCAGAGGCACCCCACAAGTGAGAGCCCGGGGGTATGAACACTCATCCCCCAACACCACTTTCTGGATATGGCCCAGGAGAAAATGGACTGGGAGCCAGCAAAGATAGCAAACTACTGGCACAATATGTTTATAACACGCAGCCCCAGTCAGACCTATTGATACCGACTGAAACTTACCAATCATTTTTAAAAACAGCCTTGTGAACAATGCCTGGTAACTGAAGCTAGAGGTGACCAGGCCATAGATCACTCTCTCTGTTCAGGTAGGGTAGCAGCTAATAGAAGGCGCTGATAGAAGGAGCCTTGAGTGACAAAGATGGATCAACGAGCACCTCCAAACTTGGTTGTCCACGATGAGCGCAACCTCCTCCAGAACATGACTTGCCTGAGCAGATGAATCACCTCCTAACAGTTACAACATGTGTCCTGCTGGATCAGGCCATTGGCACTTCTAGTCCAGCATCCTGTTCTCAGTGGCCAACTCAGTGTCCCCAGGAAGCCCACAAGCAGGACCTAGGGAAAACAGCCCTCTTCCCACTTACAATTGCCAGCAGCTGATATTCAGCATACTGCCTCCAAGGGTGAAGGCAGAGCACAGCCATCATGGCTAGTAGCTACGAATATACTTATCCTCCATGAATTTGAAGAATCCTCTTTTAAAGCCATCCAAGTTGGCAACCACCAATCTACTTTCTTTTGTCTATCCGGAAGAGAAGTGCTTTCTTTTGTACGCCCTCAGCTTCATTGCGAAACCCAGAATTGCACCCAAATGCCTTCATCTGTTTTCTGGATTGAGCCTTAGTATGCTTACCCAAGTCCAGCCCATTATTGCAGCCAGGCACTGACTCAGTGCCGAAGCCAGGCACTGTGTGTAGAAAAGAAGCCCTGCGTGATCGTTTCAGCAATCATCTGACAAAATCTGAATAGGATTTTCAGTCATCAGCGAGCACATCTTCAGTGCCCCACATAGCTCTTTTACTCTCTCTATGATGAACAGAAGCCAAATAAATCTTGCCCAAAAGCAAATCCTTTTTAAAAAAATAATATTTATTACTTTTAAACCTTACAAACAAGAAAAAGAAAAGGAGAAAAGAAAGAAAAGAAAGAAAAAACAATACAATACAATACAATACATAAACAATACACCACACAATATTAACGCATTAAACTAAACAAAACAGAACAAAAACAATTTAAAAACATGCATCATACCATTTCAATGCCTTATCTTTCATTCCCTTGTTTCGACTTCCTCTCACCTCCCTTTCTGTATTCCACTTCTATTAATTGTTTCAGCAAATCCTTTCCATCTTTCACTATTTTCTGTCATATAAATATCTTAACTTATTTTAACCTTATTTTCCATTAATACTATAATACTTATTTATGCTTAACTCCTTATAAGGCCATATAATTTCATTCCAACATTTTTCTAACACTCATTAATTTTACCATATTTCTATAAATAAACTTTAAACTTTTTCCAATCTTCTTCCACCGTCTCTTCTCCCTGGTCTCGGATTCTGCCAGTCATTTCCGTCAATTCCATATAGTCCATCAACCTGGTGCTCTTCTGTCCGAGGCTCTTAACTCTTTTCCAGGTCCCTTCTGCAAGTCTTCTTCGCATTTATACATACACTTTACTTTGTCTTCTGCTGATCTTGTTCTTAATTTCCTTTCTTTGATGCTGAAGAGTAGGTCTCGGGGGAGCTCCAACCTAACAATGTTTTTATCCCTTCTCAACATGTCATCCACATCTCCGTGGTTAAAACTAAAATCCAAAAGATATTTCAGGACGTGTTTCAAAGTCCCTCCAAATCTGCAGGTCCCCACAACTCCAATTTCCTCCTGACCCAGGTCCAGATCCCAAAGGACAGTAAATCCCTGCATGAGGTGATCTATCCAACTTTCCTTCTCCAGTCCAAGCAGGGTTCCAATCTGACTTTCTCTGAATTCAGTCATAGAGGGCAACAACTTGTAATCATCAAGTTGCCTCTGTAAGGCTGGGGCTCTCTCCCTCTCCACTTGTATTACTTTAGGTTCAATAACCACAACTTTTTCCCTCGCTTTCTCCACCATTTGGCATGTCAAGGTAGATTCCTGTATCGGTTCCTGAATAGTTTCTGTGTAGATGTTCACTTTTTGTCCCAAATTAGTCGCTTTTTGTCCCAAAATATCAATTTTAATATTCGTCACGTCCATCTTTTTATGGAGCTGTTCCAATGACTCACTTATCTTGCATAGTGCAATCACTAAGGTTTCTTCTGTCGACATTCTCAAGCAATCCAAGGTCAATCTCACGGTTTTCTCTTGCAGCTGGAGATTCCACCAGCCCAACTCTTGTAACAATTTCAAAGGCTCCCTCTAGAGGGAAACAATTTCTGTTTGTATCAATCCTTTTAAGCACAGTTCTAGCAGTAAAATTAGTTTCAATTTTCAGCTACTTTTACTCCTTTTTAAACGCAGAAGGAGACAATGAAAACAATGTATTTCTCTTATTTAACTAACTGTCACAGTCAATGAACTTTCCCAAAAACGTCAGTCTTACTAGCAGTCCATTTCCAGGTTCAGAGCGGTGGTGATCCAACTTTCTTCACTCTCTCCTGCAGTGTTACGCGATCCAAAATTTCCCCCCTCTTCTCCCGCCTCCAAGGGGGGTTTAATGATTTTAGCCGTTGGAAGTTTAATCCTTTACATAGGACTTTCCAAGACTTTAGCTTGCAAATTCTTTGCTTCAATCTATATACAAAAGGGGAAGGCGGACTTCCTGTTTGAAACCTCCCCGTTTCGGTGCCAAATTAAGACGTTTAAAAATCCAATTTTCCATTCTACTCACGGGTAGTTGTTTAGAATCAAATTGTCCACAGGAAAAAGTCAGCGCTCTCCGGCAACAGCAATGCGGCTTCACTCTGTGAAAGAAGCAGTCAATTCGAAGCACCACGCCACTCACCCCACATCGCTCCGGATACCCGAAACCAGGTCTCCCCGCGAGTAGGGGAGGCGCAAAAGGTGCCAGCCAAATCCCACGTTCACAGGCTTCTCCCGCCTGCGATTTTTAGTGGGTCTCCACCTTCGCTGTAGCAGCCAGACCCTGAATTCCATGGAGCAAGTTCCTCCCGATCAGAGGAACTCCGCCATTGCCAGAGGCGCTAACCCGGAAGTCCCCAAAAGCAAATCCTTGCAATTGTGCTGGATTTGCATAATACATACAGGTTGCAGGATGCAGCTTTCTTGGCCCAGAATTTTGATGGTTTTTAAAAATATATGCTGCAGTGATTATTCATCTATATAAGAGATGAGCGCCACCACTTGTAGCTCTGCTCTAAAAAGCATTGCTGGAGTTGGGAATGGATTCATTCTCTGGAGTGGGATGCAATATGGAATCTAGAATGCAATCAGCAATCCACTCCAGCCAGGGACGTGCAGTAGCATCAGGTACCTGGGTGACATTTCTCAGTTTGCACAAGCCCTCTCAGCTCACACTCTGAGACCATGAAGATTACAAGGAGTTATCGACATTATAAAGCCACCTGGCTTGCAAAGCAAGACCTAGCAAGCATGACCAAAGGCCATCCTTTCCTCCCATGCTCCTCCTTAAACGGCCTCGGTCCAGTATACCTGAAGGAGCGTCTCCACCCCCATTGTGTGGCCCAGACACAGGTCCAGCGCCAAGGGCCTTCTGGTGGTTTCCTCACTGTGAGAAGCGAAGTTAGAGGGAACCAGGCAGAGGGCCTTCTCGGGAGTGGCACCCGCCTTGCGGAACACCCTCCCACCAGATGTCAAAGAGAGAAACAACTATCAGACTTTTAGAAGACATCTGAAGGCAGCCCTGTTTAGGGAAGCTTTTAATATTTGATGAATTATTGTATTTTAATATTTTGCGGGAAGTCACCAAGAGTGGTTGGGGAAATCCAACCAGATAGGTGGGGTATAAATAATTTATTTTTATTATTTTTATATTTTTTTATTATTATTATTATTATTATTATTATTATTATTATTATTGAAACAAAGTTTGCCAAAATGTTGTAGGTTCTGAGTTGGTTCCAGAAACCACTGTGCTCCAACTGGAACCTGGATTTCCAGGCTGAATTCACCTCCTAGGTCTGCATATGTCTACAGGCATTTCTTCACAGAGAATGACTTGATCAGATGCAACCAGCAACTCAAATATAGCTCCACATGTGATGCTGGGATGCCAGTTGGATAGAGTGTGGTGCAGATTAGAGTGGCAGATATTTGGGTTGATTTTGTAGCTTTAATAGAGTAGCCAGGCAGCATTAAATGTAAATGTCACACTTATTAATGGGACCAAATTAATGAACATAGGAGGGGGGGCTCAGGTAAATCATATTCTGGGGACATAATATGCAGACATAACGGAAGATAGGCAACAACCACTAATGAAGCCCCCAACCACTAATAGCTCAGTTTGATAGAGTGTGGTGCTGATAACACCAAGGTTGCTAGTTCAATCCCCCTATGGGACAAGTTTCACATTCCAGCATTGCAGGGGGTTGGACTAGATGATCCTCAGGGTTCCTTCCAACTCTAGAATTCTATTATTCTAATGGCCGGTGGGGCACTCCCGGCATCTCAACACAGTGGGTTGCTAGTGCTTACCAGGAGGGGGAGGAGAGGGGCACGAGGAGCTTGACCCGGTGCAGCATTTGGTTCTGAGACCATCAGAGTGATGCCAACATCACAGACCACACTATGCCAAGCTCCCTAGGCCTTTCCCCTCTCTTCTTGGTAAGCACTAGCAACCTGCTGTGTTGAGAAACTGGGACAGGATCTTGTTCCGCACCCAGTCTGACATCTACACGAAACCACTGAAGAGAGTGAGTGGCTCATGTTCATCTAGCAAGCTTTACTGCCAAGCTGGGATTTGAACTGAGCCCATCCCAGTCAAAATCCAACACTCTAACCACTACAGCATGCTGCTTCTCCTAGTGGCTGCTCCCTTCTCACAAGTCAAAGAAGCAGTGGCCAGTTTCCCAGGTGACAGTCTCAGGAAATAAGTGTGAGGACATGTAACTCTACCAGCTTGCTAAACTAAGCAGATGTGGGTCTGGTTAGCATCTGGATGGGAGACCACCTGGAACCCCATGTAGCACTAAGTAGATCTCTTTGGGGTGAGAGAGAAAGATCTAATAAATAAATGCAATAAGAGTGAGGAACAGAATACAGTATTGACTGTCTTGCAATGTCTGGATGCTGGACTGGACTTGGTGGAGAAGAGGACAATTACACACTCACAGACACGCACAGCCAAACAGGTTGCGAGGATGAAAAGTGGGGGGTAGAGAGCAATGTACACCTGTCAGCCTGAACTCCTTGGAGGAAGGGTAGATTAAAAATATATATCCACAAATATGTGCTGGGATTTTTAAATGAGGATGAATGCCTACCTCATACTGGAGACTCCCAGGCACCCCCACGGCCCTCCCTCCAATTGATCGGGAGCCTTGAGTATATTGGTGAAATGCCCACTTACCCCCCAGAACATAACATCTCCGCTGAACCGCTGAGCCGGTCCCACTGAACCGCCACTTCCCGCAGAACACCTCTGGGCCTTTTGATTTCGAAACGGCGGCCGAGTATTTACATATGCCTCCGTTTGGGTCTATAGACTACGGGCGAGATTTAAGTCTAGAGCAATATTTGCCTTTGATTCCTTAACCTGGAAGGTCGCCCCTTCATTAGCGCGTCTTGCGCGGCCCCTTCCTCCTGGCCTTTCCTTTGACTAGTTTAGCCTCTATTAATCATGCATGTGGAACTCCTCATTTGCAAAGTGTGGCGCTCATCCCTGAAGAAGGAGGCCATTATCATTCCCACAGCAGCACGCAAGCAGAGAGAGCGGAAAGAAGGAGTAGCCAGCCCCAGAGACCCCAGAACTGTGTGGGGCGCAGCCTGTGGGGCGGACGGGGACCCGGGTCCCAAGGCCCAGTCATTGCCCCTTTCGCTTAACTGGAAATGCTGCGACATCCACGACGCCCAGATGGCGCGAAGTCTCCTCTCCCGCTTCCTCCTCAGCAAAGCTCCGGATTCAAGGGAAGGAGGTTGGCTCTGCAGCGCGCCGCTCGGCGGCCAGCGACAGCCAGGAGAAGTCCCAGGCGCATGTCGGCCTTCAGGGCTTCGCCGGGGCTCAAACTTCAGCATCTTGTGCGCGCATAAAAAGTCCTCAGCCCCCCTGACTTCTCTCCGTTACCTTCCCTCGGGCGGCGGCGGTCAGAAAGGGGCCGCGGAGCGCCGAGGGTTTTCTAAACTCCTATCAAATATTTAACTAGGTATCTGCGCTCATGTATAATGAATAGCTCAGCCCCGCGCCTGCCGGCCGGCCGGCCTGCCTGCTCGCTCACTCACTCACTCACTTGTGGTGTTTAAGGAAGTGGAATATTGTTATTAAACGCCATTGTATTAGCCGTGCTGCTGCAGGCGGCCCGACGGAGTTACAGGCGGAGAAGGGCGCGCGGGCTAATAAACAACGCATTATGCGGGCAGGCGGGCCGCCGGCTCCTGCTGCCGCTTTGCGAGCGGGCAGGCGAGGCGAGGAAGAATCTCCTTGATCAAGGAAAGGCAAGGAATGACTATGGCTACCTGCTGAAACGTCTTCCCAATTACGCTCAGGCTCATCCGGCCAGGCCAGCATGGCAATAGGGGAGAGTTTCTATTTGCAAATCAAAGCAGTGCTGGAACCAGACACCGTCCATTGCAGGGAGTTACCCGTTGGGTCCTCCCTGTTCTACCATTCAGTGATTCTATTCCTGGGCCTGGTTGTGGAGGGCGGTCTGCAAACTATCAAGTGCATCTTGCGTTCCTAACAGGGGAAAAAGGCAGGATATGAATAAATACTGTTATAATAATGATCTTCCTGGAGTTTCTGAGGTGGGTTTATTCAGCCAAAGAAGGTTAGTGCTTTAGGTAAAGGTAAAGGTAAAGGTACCTCTGCCCGTACGGGCCAGTCTTGACAGACTCTGGGGTTGTGCGCCCATCTCACTTAAGAGGCCAGGGGCCAGCGCTGTCCGGAGACACTTCCGGGTCACGTGGCCAGCGTGACAAAGCTGCATCTGGCGAGCCAGAGCCGCACACGGAAACGCCGTTTACCTTCCCGCTGGTAAGCGGTCCCTATTTATCTACTTGCACCCGGAGGTGCTTTCGAACTGCTAGGTTGGCAGGCGCTGGGACCGAGCAGCGGGAGCGCACCCCGCCGCAGGGATTCGAACCACCGACCTTTCGATCGGCAAGTCCTAGGCGCTGAGGCTTTAACCCACAGCGCCACCTGCGTCCCTGTTAGTGCTTTAGCAGTATGTAAAATGTCCTGTACTGCAAAGGGCTTAAAAGTAAAGGTAAAGGTACCCCTGCCCGTACGGGCCAGTCTTGACAGACTCTGGGGTTGTGCGCCCATCTCACTCAAGAGGCCAGGGGCCAGCGCTGTCCGGAGACACTTCCGGGTCACGTGGCCAGCGTGACAAAGCTGCATCTGGCGAGCCAGAGCCGCACACGGAAACGCCGTTTACCTTCCCGCTGGTAAGCGGTCCCTATTTATCTACTTGCACCCGGAGGTGCTTTCGAACTGCTAGGTTGGCAGGCGCTGGGACCGAGCAGCGGGAGCGCACCCCGCCGCAGGGATTCGAACCGCCGACCTTTCGATCGGCAAGCCCTAGGCACTGAGGCTTTAACCCACAGCGCCACCTGCGTCCCTAAAGGAGGCAAAAGCCTACAGCACTCGGTATTCCCAGGCGGTCTCCCATCCAAGTACTAACCAGGCCTGACCCTGCTTAGCTTCCGAGATCAGACGAGATCGGGCGTGTTCAGGGTAGTATGGCCGTAGACTTAAAGGTAAAGGTACCCCTGCCCGTGCGGGCCAGTCTTGACAGACTCTGGGGTTGTGCGCCCATCTCACTTAAGAGGCCAGGGGCCAGCGCTGTCCGGAGACACTTCCGGGTCACGTGGCCAGCGTGACATCGCTGCTCTGGCGAGCCAGAGCCGCACACGGAAACGCCGTTTACCTTCCCGCTGGTAAGCGGTCCCTATTTATCTACTTGCACCTGGAGGTGCTTTCGAACTGCTAGGTTGGCAGGCGCTGGGACCGAGCAGCGGGAGCGCACCCCGCCGCAGGGATTCGAACCGCCGACCTTTCAATCGGCAAGCCCTAGGTGCTGAGGCTTTAACCCACAGCGCCACCTGCGTCCCGCAAAGGGCTTAGGTTATGAAAAATGGAATATTGTTAGAGAGAATGAGTTTTAGAAGTTTGAGCAAGTTTTTGAATTCCACAGAGCTTTTTCTTCGACTGGACATTAAGCTGAGGAAGAGTTCTGTGAATCTTAAAACCTCTTTCACTGAGTTATGTATTGATGAGAACCAAAGGTAAATACAAGAAGCTGTCTTACACTATCATATCACTGGTCCACATAGCCCAGTGTTGTTTTATCAGACAGGCAGAATTCGCTGCAGAAGAGATCCTTCCCAGCCCTGCTAGTTGTGAAGCCTTTCTCATTTTGTGATGGTAAGGATTGAACCCAGTGGTCTAGCAGACCACACACTCTAGCACTGAGCGATGATGATGCTTCACAAATAAAGGTATGCTCTCACTTTTCATTGGAGCAGGAACTTATCAGGAAATTGAAGCCAGAAGAAAAATGGGGGGCACAGCAATGGTACAGCACTATGTTAATGAGCTCTGCTGGGGGGTATATCTGTGTTCATGGTGAAGGTGATTACCCCAGAAGGTATGGAATGGAATGGAACAGAATAAAACTTTGGTCTAGAGACTCTGGTTCATGATGAAAATAGGTCTGAATGCCTGTCGTGAGGGTGGAACTTTTTTCTGTCTGCAGTGTGTGAAAAGCAGAAATGTGCACAAGGCCTTAGTCAAGCTAAGGCAATGCACCAGTGTGAAGAAGGTACAAGATGTGTTACTCCATGTGACTTGCAGTGCTGGGTGACCTTCATGAATCTCCTTGAACCTCAAAAAGGCTTGGGGTCATGTTAACCCCTAAAACAATGGAAGACTGCTTCTGCCAATGTTTGTCCTGTGACCTGTCATTTACCAGTACAAAACCAATTTTAGTTGCAAACAACGGGGGAATTAAAAGGAACCAATCAGCTCACAAGAAAATGTTTTATGTAAAGCTGGGAAACAGAAGGAACGAGTCTCCTCAATGGGCTTCATCTCTTTTCTATACAAGAAGCTTTTTCTGATCTTTTTTGTGTTGAAACTTTTCTCTGGAACACACACACACGGAAAATTTTGCTTTTAGATTCCATTCTTGCTGCTTGTAATAATCTTACACAGGGTTAAGTGTTTTCTGATAACTTTCCCAAATACTTTTTGTACAGCTGTGATAATTCCCACCAGCCCCCCACCCCCCCGGTGCAGCTCAGACTTCACTATTTTATTTTTCTTTCATTTTTACCTGGACACATTTTCTCTTTTGATTTTGCTGGATCCCATATCCTAAACTCCACTGACATCTAGTAACATGCATCCATGGGAGCCTGTTATCTATAATTTCATTCTGGATTGACAGCTATGTTCTTCTGTTTCTTATTTCTCTCTTCCCCAAGAGTCACTCATGTATACTGTGCTGTTGATTTCTCCTCGATACTATTATGCTTATATCTTTCATAAACTGAACTTCCTTCACTGGTCTTCTGCTATAATGTATTTAAAATAAAAGTTTCTAAACAGCTTTTAGCCTCTCAAATTCTGTCTGGTCACCACCCACTTGCCCGTTAGAGCAATTTAAGAACCTTGTTTTCATTGCTACATTTCAGCTGCAAAAAAATCCCCGAGAGGTTTCTGCACTCCCAGCCACCTGCATCTGTCTGTCTTCCCTCCAGGTAAGCAAGAGTCATTATCGCAACTCAAGGACACATTCCAACCAGGCGAAAGCACTCAAGGAGAGCAGCGAGCTGGACTGGCAAGAGATGTGGCATTGAGAGAGAGAGTGGTCTTGGAAAGTTTTGAGGGCCAAATATAAAGGCTTGGAGGGCCTGAGGTCCTGTCCCCCCACTAAAGATCAATAACACTTTGACATAGATAATATGAGGGTATTATATGAAAATTCTTTAAAAGATGAGTCATCTAAAATTGTGTTGCAATTGAAGGAAGTCATGTGCGACACAGTAAAAAGTAGAGTAAGAAGTTTTTGTCCTCCAGCATAGGGCAGCCAAATCACTTCAACTCAGGTACTCTACTCTAGGCAAGCTGTGGAGCAATACTTTTCCCCTGCCTTAAGCCCTGATAAATTTATTTTGGATCTACCCTTTCCATTCACTTGGGTTTTCCACCTTGAGTTTTCCTAGCTCGCATTCTTACTTTCTGTTACGTTCTAAACAGGGCTGGATCTGCCCTAGCTATAAAGCTGAAATGAGTCTGCGGCAAACTCTGGAAGTGAAGCCACACTGCAGATTATTTAAACTGTAACAAAACACTCGTGTTTCATAAAAAGGCAGAGGCTGAATTTCTATGCACATTTCACAGGGAGGAAATTCCACTGAATTCAGTTGGACGCCGTGGGCAGGATCAGGCCTGCAGATATCTTATATCACTTGCTGGTGGGATGACAACATGTTTTGACTTGTTGTGGCTGCCAGCATGCGTGACTCGGGGGAAACTGGATTCCAGTTCACTTGGCTGAGTAAGCTCTGTATGAGTTGACCATTTGGATGAGACATACCTTATTAGTCAGGAAAGAATCTTGTTAATAAGCAGGGGCTCTGAAGTGCATTTTATGGTGCTTTTCCTCCCTTTTCCTTTCTCTGTAACCATCTGTTTCCAATCATTCTGCTTACTGCTATTTGAATCTTTATCAAAGACCTTGTTAAATAAGCCTCTACGTGGCTTTATTATAGACACATCTAAGAGCTGTTTGTTTTTGTAAGAGAATTGATGGTAGCTGCAAAGAAGGAACACAGCTTTTTTTGTTTTGTTTTTTTAGAAGCAATAATATGTTTTGTGCTGAAGGCACCAGGAAGGTGAAGAAACAGTCATTCTATTATGTGAGGTTGTTAAAACCCATGTGTAATAATGAAAGACAATACTTTTGAATTGCTTCTGTTTGTTTGTCTGTCTGTGCATTTTGTCAATAACAAAAGTTTACATAGGACCTGAAGTGGAAATCCAAATGGCAGCCCCACCCACAAAACACATACACACAAATCAACAATAGTCACAGTACATGGGGAGAGACCCATTGCACCCTGGTTCTGCTTATGGGTTTCCCAGATTGGCCTCTGTGAGGACAGGATGCTGACTTTCGGCCTGATCCAACAGGTGGTTCTTATATTCTTATGGAAGTTCTCCTGCACAAGCCTAACTGAAACAAATAGCAACTGCACTATGACTATGTATGTAGCATGTGCAGGAGAAAACCCTTTTATATTGTGCCTTTTGGGTCAGATCTGACTCCCAGTCTGCTACTTTTAATGCGACTCCAGATCCACCTCCAGAAGCTCCTGGCCTCATTGTTAGGCCCACAGCTGAAATACAAAAAATTATAGCATGGATGGGGGCAGAAAATGTGAGTTAATATTCTGCATTGGAATAATCATCTGTGCTCCTTCCTAAACCACTTGCCTAGCCGGAGTGTTTCTCACACCATTGCTCATTACCAATGGCTTAGCTAGGGAGCTTTGGTAAGGCTTGTGCCTTCTGATCCCTGTTCTCATCATCCTGGCTCCCAAAGCAGGCAGTAGCAGCATTTGTTCATTGACTGAAATGCATATTTTAGGATAGGGATCATGCAAGCAAAAGATAAGGGACAAGGAATGTTTTAGAAGTGTCTCTCTCCCCACCCAACCCCCAGATTCTTGGCTGTTGTCGCTTTGCCTGGTGGTGACTTGACTGACCACTTTGTGATCTGCCTTTGACCGGATTATGTGTTAATATTTCAGAATCCACTCTGCCGCTCAGGGAACTGGCTGATTCTTTCAAGCTGACTGAGAATAGAGCAGGAAATGCAAGGTGTACCTTCTCCCTTTTTTTAACCCAAGGCAGGAGTGGAGAGGAAGCCACGTGGGGTGAGAGTTAATAAATAATGGGTGCTGCCATTCATTTGAATTCCACAGACAGAATAGCAGGGCTCCAGCAAGACAGCGGGGAGAAGAGCCAGGCCTACGATAGACTCTTGCCTCTTACTAAGTATACCTGCCACTTACCAGTCGAAGAGGCTGTGCGTAGTTTTCTTCTCCTTCTTTGAGCAGGAACAATTGAATAGGGGCTCAACTTCAGCAAGCCAGGTTACTTACCCAGGAAGGAAATACAAGGACTGGAGCAGGTTGCATATGGGTGAATACCTTGTTATAATCACTCAGAACCCAAGACTCAACCAGCATGGACTGAACTGGCTGGGACAGAGACACAGGAAACATTCAGAAGACCCCTTTGGGCTGCAGTCTTGTTTGTCAGGTGGTGCAGTGGGTCAGTGTGTCTGGCTGTTAACCAGAAGGCAGGTGGTTCGTGCCCACCCAGGGATGGCTGTGGGCAGGATTCCTATATATTGCAGGGGGTTAGACTCGATGACCCTCGGGGTCCCTTCCAACTCTGATTATAGGACTTCTGTGACACATACAGGGGAGTAAATTCAATTCAGTACAGTGGGACTTGCTTCTGCCTAAACATGCATAGGATTGTGCCATACTTGTCTACTGCCCCCAACGACAATCAGTATCTTTATTCACGCAGTGGTTAAAGGTAAAGGTGTGGGAATGTTCAGGGGTGCAGGAAAGGATATATTGTGAGATTATATCCTAATCCAACTTGTGCTAACAAGTCCCCAATATATCAGCAGAGTTTATAACATTCCCCTTTAAGTTCGCAACGGTAACGTCTGCAGAGGTTCGCTAGAACCCCTATAATAATTACTCTGGTAATTTCCCCTTTTGTTCCCTCTTAAAATACAAGACACGACACAGTCTTTATAAAAGTATAAAAGAGTTTACTCACGTTCTGTTCACAATATGATCCCAGAAGGCAGACAGGCTTAAAAAGGTAAAATACACTTCAGAATCTATCTTATAGGAAGATAGTTTTCTCCTCTCTTGGCTGAGAGCCAAGAGGGCATCCTGCCTCTTTGAAAGATGAAGATGAGAGAGAGAGATGGCTGCCTGCCCTGTGCTTTTATCATTACCTGCACAGGTGAGGCCACACTCACCTCTGGTCACATGCGGAGGAAGTCTGTTCCAGGAAGTTTACCTGCTTGCTGGACAGACATCCCTCCCCATGTTCTAACATGTACACTCTAGGAATGTTGTCATTGACTGCTCCTGTGTTTACATCCCACAAAAGGGACCCCTGACCATTAAGTCCAGTCGCAAACAACTCTGGGGTTGCTGCGCTCATCTCGCTTTACTGGCCGAGAGAGCCGGCGTACAGCTTCCGGGTCATGTGGCCAGCATGACTAAGCCGCTTCTGGCAACCCAGAGCAGCACATGGAAACACTGTTTACCTTCCTGCCAGAGCAGTACCTATTTATCTACTTGCACTTTGACGTGCTTTCGAACTGCTAGGTTGGCAGGAACTGGGACCGAGCAACGAGAGCTCACCCTGTCGCGAGCATTCAAACCACCAACCTTCTGATTGGCAAGTCCTAGGCTCTGTGGTTTAGACCACAGCGCCACCCGCATCCTGGTTAAAGTGGTTAAAGAATGGCAAAATGAAGAGTGTTGTTGTGTGATTTAGGTTGACTTGCCTATTGTATTCCATGAAAGCAGCCTTTAGGACTCTCCTCATGAAGTGAACCAAAGTCTGAGAACGGCATGCTTTGTGAGAGTGCTCCCAGAAACATGTGAGGAAACAGCAGTGCTGTACCTTCAAACACCCCAGTTGTCAAAGGATGGTTTAAAAATGGTACTACAGCAAACTTGGTAGCAATCTTTGGTCCAGATTAGCTCATTCAAAATAAAGGAACGATTGGGGGTTTTTTAAGCCAGAAGGAAAGAATGTCATTGCTGTGGAGAACTGGTTGAAGGCATTCCAGTTTTCTTCCATTGAAGCCATACACTGAAACCCCACTGCTGGAAGAAATGTATAGACTGAAGGCCAGTATGCTTGTCCTTGAATTACATTATATTTCTATAGGAGAAAACTCACAGGGCAGGAGAGTTTAGAATGAATGCACTTGTTCATGAAGAACAACATGTTGCATTTCCACCCTTCCATTTACATAATGCACATTCGTGAGCAGCAACCCAAGTGCATTCAAGGTTGCCATTATGCATTGTATTTCTTGCTTGATCCAGCACAAAAGAAGCCGGTCTCTTCTTTTATGTCCATTGTCCTCTTTTTCTCTGCGTCTCTGGGATGACATCACAGTCCATGACGATGCCTTCCCCCGCCAGCCCGTCTTCCTCTCCCACCTCTCTCCTCCACCAGGATTCTCCGAAATGGAGCCAGCCATTTGAGTAGAGAACTCAGTCATACAAACGTAGAGGGGAGTGGGGGGGGGGGAGATTATGAAAATGAACAGTAAATAAATACCAGTGCTGAGGAGCTAATGCTGATAAGAGGATTTTCAAAATTAGCCATTTGCAAGAGCAGATTAAATACGTTTAATGTTGGGGGTGGAAAGCAGCTATTAAAATATGCAGCAAATGCCGCTGCAGCCCTTCCATGCAGCCCAGTCGTTTTGCCCTCTGCACACACTGTTGGCTCGGTGTTCAATGCTGGTTGAGGACACTAATTTACTGTTGTCTTGCTGGTAAACAAGCCAGCTGCTGGCAAGGGTCCAGAATTGCCCTCAGTTCACCATGTGAGATAGGATGCCAAAGGACTTCCTTAAAGGATGATGAAGCGTAGGGCAGCAACTGATCTTTCAGAAACACAGAGCGAGGAAGCTATAGTGCGGGGTTGGGCTTTGGTAGCTAAGGGGAATGGGAGGCCCCAGTTACAGCCTGCAGGGTTGAAGGACCTGCCCTTTCAGGGATACCAGTCATCTTTGGAAGCTCCTCATCCAGACTGTGTTCAGAACACCAAGGAGCTTTGCATGAAAGTGGCCCCTTCTCCCGCCACAGCCCCTTCTGCTCCAGGCAGCTTAAAGCAGCATAGCAGGGCACATCTTGCAGAAGGGAGGCAGCATAAAGGGAAACGCATGCATTGGTGTCCATGCAGCCCACAAGCAAAAGCTGCAGGCAGGGGAGACTGGCCCATTTGGGCAAATGGGGGCACTGCTGTCCCACCCCACCTTATAAGCAGCTCAGGTGGTACACTGCCTGTCAGCTTCCTCCACTTAAGCCTCTTGTAGGGGCTCAGCAGGGAGGAGGGTGGGGACAAAACTAGAATGGCTCTGCCTTTTGTTGACCTCCCTGCCTTCTGCCCAGGCAGCCCCAATGGACACCAGCCCCCACTGGCTGCCAATATGGGGGTTGGCAATGCTTGAGGAATTTATGGAAGCCCTGAGGAAAGGCCCAGTCTACATGTGGAGGTACATTAAATGTTACATGACTTCCATCATGCCAGAAAAAAGTGTGTGTGTGTGCACACGTGCGCATGCACATCTGTCAGGAAGTTTTGGGTGGGGCTCAAGCTAAGAACTTTTGGATCTGTATGCAGCTGTTCCATGTGGTGAGCCACTGAACTATAGTACTTCCTTTCGCAGCTTTGTATCCTCAGGTCCTGGCCTGATTCCACACACCCATGCTGGTCATAGGACACACCCACCCCTGGACACGAAGGAAGTTTTCTCTCCCAATAAAGCCTTGTTTGAGCAACAAGAGCCTCCTACAGGTGTTCTCTACTCCGCTGTATTCACAGTGGGGGAGTTCAGGCCCGTCCCTGGCCGCCTACTTATTTTTTAAAAGGCGGAACCAGCCTATCTAGATGACTGCAATGTGTTATATGCAGGGCTGCCTCTAAAGACAGTTCGGAAACTTCAGCTGGTGCAGAATTCAGGTCTCATTGTTTATCTTTTTACTTGGGTTAACAGAAAACAACAGCGATATTTAGGAACGTAAACTTTCGGATTTTTTACTTTTATTTATCAAAAAATTATATACACACACCATTAAACAGACTTTAACAGACTTTGTTGTGCATTTGCTGGGCTCAGCTCTTGACCTGGGTGCTTCACATTGACTGGTGACCTGTGAGGTAATACACAGATGACCTTATTTCATGCATGTGGGGTGTGTGTGTGTTTCTCAGTCCTTAGAGGTTTCCTCCTCCAGACATTCCCCCAGCATGCGGATGATCCTGTCATCCCTCAGCATGGGGAGATCCAGCATGGACACAGGGTGGTGATCCAGTGGGTCCTCCAACTCTTTTCTCCACACACAATTAGAGAATGCCTGAAAGGGATTTAGGTTCCTGTATCCTGTGGTTGGCCTTTGGTTTGTTCTTGGCTGTACCCTGTATTTGACCTTCAGCAGGGGAAAATTTGGTTTTATTTCCCCCGGGTCAAAGACCAAGTTTGGCACCCACCCCCCACTCCGCTATAGCTCTGCCTTCAGTTGTGACCTACTCTTCACCCCATAGCTCCTGGTTCATCTGAGACTGTGGCCTCAGACTCTGATTCCATTCTCTGCCCCAGCATCTCTCTGCACTTTTCTCCCAGCCATTCCAGGACCTGGCATTTGGGTGAGAAAAACATATATGGAGAAAAGTTTCCACAGTCCAATTCTCACCTGCACACCCCTCTTGTTTTGTTTTTAATTGGAAATATCACTCCTCCTTCTTCCTAAGCATTTGGGACAGTTCTGGGTCGAAGCACACAGAACTGCCCCTGTCATGTCATGCCAAGCTTTGCTTATCTTCAGGTAACACCAGTGTGCTTCCTTCTCTGCTGTGGTTTGTTCCCTTAGCAGCATCCTTCAAGAGGAGAAGGAGGCCTCCTTCTGTCCTCTCTCTCCCCCCACCACTACCCAGAGTAGGCAGGCAGCTTGGTGATTGATGGCCACTTTCCCTCCATTGCGATCGATGCTGTGTCACTGGGTGAACATGGTAGGGATTTTTTCCTTATTTAAATCAATCAGGCCTGAAATTTCTTGCTGGCTCTGACAGCTGTGGAGCCCATGTGGCCAGTCCAGGCTTTCCAAGAGCTGGGGAGCCATGAAAGGGTAAAAGGGTGGGGGAAGCAGTCTATGAGAAAACTAATGGGCAAGTCAATCTGTGCAAGTGAGGTCCAGGGACTTCCTAAAGACAGGAAGCCGTTTTCGAGCACAGCCTGGACGGCTGAATTAACCTCCGGTGATAACTGGGTCTCCAAAACCAACTCTTGCAGGAAATCTCGCTTGGGTACTCCTCTGGCTCCTAGGGGAGGGGAGGAAAAGTGGATTCTTCCTTCCTAGGGCCCCTTGGAAGCTTATCAGGGAATGTGTCATGGACTGGCCGGATGCAGAGGAGTGGTGGGAGGGAACCCCCAGGGAGGAAAGACTCAGAGAAAAGGGATTGGTGGTGGGACGAAGATGAGTGGTCAGAGGGCAAAGTAGGAGCAGAATTGGAGGTGTCAGAAGCTGAAAAGGCAACAGGGTTTAGTGAGGAGGAAGAGGCTGTGGCAGAGAGAGGTTCAGAAGCAGAGGCAGAAGCAGAGACTGGAGAGGAAGGGGAGGCAAGAGGTAGAGTAGAGGCAGGCTGCTGAAGAAACCAGGGAGTCTCCTGCTCCTGCTGTAACCAGCTCCTCTCCCTTCTGGTCTCCTAGAAATCAGGGGAAATGAAGAAGGCAGAGCAAAGAGAAACAAGATGAAGGAGCCTCAGGTTGCTGGGGAAGGACCTGGGGGAGGAGGAAACTCGAGAGCTGTAGGAAGGCAGGGTCCTCCAGTCCTTGCAACTGCCTCATTGGGGCAAGACCTACTGGGAAGAGTTGCTATGATCACTAGGCCTGAACTGTTTTGATTTCTTTGAATAAAGAGTTAACTTCATGGACACTGAGTTGCTGACCAGCTCCTGGCTCTGGACTTAACATTCAGCGACAAAAGACAAGCTTCTGGAAAGCTAGTCTTCTGTAACTCATCCTTCCCTGCAATGTGTGTGAGGCAGGTTAGGTGGGCACATTCCAGGGCAAACTCTTGATTCATGAAGGGAAACTGACTCAGCCAACCAATGTGGGGAAAAGTTCCCAAAGGGAGGAGTGGAAACTCTTCTCATTTTCCTTTGGGTTTCACAGAGTCACAGAATTGTAGAGTTGGGACCATAAGAGTCATCTAGTCCAATCCCTGCAATGCAGGAATCTTTTGCCCAATTTGGGGCTCAAACCCATGACCCTGAGCTCAAGAGTCTCATGCTCTTTTGACTGATCTCTCTCTCTCTCCCTTCAGGTGAAAGGAGCTTCCTGTTTTGTGAAGCATTATCCAGAGAGCGATGCTGACTTGTGTGTGGTGGCGTTCTATGGCACAAACTCCCAGGTAAGTGTGTGCTTACAGGTTTTCAGCCGCAGTCTCATTCCCTTCCTTACGCCCAGATAGGCAACCGATCATCCTGTTCCTGCCTGCACCTGCCACACAGCGAGGCTCCATTAAGGACGCCTCCTTGGCTTCCAGCAACATGGTCACAGCAGTCTGCCGTGCAACACATCGCTTTGAAGCGCGTGGGTTTTGTACGAGGGCCAAGCAGCTGCAGCAGCATTTTCCTCGCGAGCACGCCAAGATGCCCCCAATCCACTGTCTACTCGCACACCTCGCACAAGAAAGTGTGTGTGTGTGTGTGTGTGTGTGCGCACATGTACGCGCGCTCCCTCGCCCATCCGGCCGCGATTTCCCCCCGAGTCTCGAAATACGCCGAGTTGGGAGAAAAGCGGCGGAAGAGGGCTTGCATCAGGAAAAGACTTGCCAGGGGTGAAACTGCCCCTCTCTCGCCTCCCTTTACAGCTCTTCGACTGGGGCAACAGGTAGGCCACCCCGTCTCCCATCCAGGCGCCGGCGCCGATCCAGCGTTTCGAGATGGGGGGAGGGGGAGGAATCCATGGGTTCCAGCCACAAACCCTCGCGATTTCTCCATCCATTTCTTCTCCGCTTCCCGCCAAGACACCGTCTAAATCACACAGGCCGCACTGATGCCCAGCGACGCCGTCACAGGAGTAAGAAAGTGCCAGGAACGGGAAGAGCTTTTTGGAGGCTTGGTGACACTGTTGGGGGGTGCAAGGCAAGCTGTGTGTGCTTGGTGGGAAACTGGGTGACGAGAAAGCCACCCCCTCCCCTCGCTGCCTGCGGCGACTGATGGTTTGATGAGCATATAATCTGGCCCAGTTTCCACGAGGTATTCAAAAGGAGGTCACCTAGGAGCGCGCGGAGGGCCGGCGCTGGCAGCGGGATGCGCTCCCCCTGCTCTCTTCCTCTTCTACACTCCAGGCCCTAATGAAGCACGTGGCGCTCGCAGGGGCGCGAGGGAGCCTCTAGTCTAACGCGAAACGCCTGTTCTTGTAGGCCGCAAATAAAAAAGGCAATTTATAGAACCCACAAATAAGAGCGTTGTTCATTTAACTGACATGGTGGTTTGCTGGGGTTCCCCCACCGCCTGCTTTATTCGAAACGGCTGGGGAAAAGACCCCCTGATAAACTCTTCCCTTTTAAAATCATAAAATTGTAGAGTTGGAAGGGACTCTGAGGATCATCTAGCTCTACCCTCTGCAAAGCAGGAATATGCGAGGATCGAGCAAGCGGGGTTGGGTTTTAATTTGCATTCGCTCTATTGCTGTCGGCCGCCCTGGGGCGTTCGGGTGCAAGGCGGGTTAATAGAAACAATCGTAAAAACGGAAATACGGCGCCGCCGATTGCGTGACGCCGCCTTGCCGGCGGCCGGGCGTTTCTTCTTCCGCGTTGCCGCCTCTCTTCTTCGGGGAGCGCCCGCTAATTAAAGCGCTCGGCTCGGCTTTGCCCGAGGCGGCTTTGCCCGGCGGCTGCTCCTCCTCCTCCTCCCTCCTGCCTGCCTGCCTGCCTGCGTCCCTCGCTGCCTCTTTCCCCGACGCGCGAAGAAGGGGACGCGGGCGCAGCTCCAGGTGGCTTCCGAGACGCCGCGGCGAAGCGGGAGCGGAGAGCGAGAGAGACTTCGAGTGCTGAGGTAAACATATTCAAAGCCAATTATCCCGAGCAGCCTCCCCGCGATGGGGGAAGGAAACGCCGCCAATGACAAGCTCGCACGCTGGCAGGGACTGGCGGGCCGGGGCACGTGAAATCACAGGGATGGAAAAGCCCGCCCCTCTCGCAGAGTTCACTTGGGCTAACTAGGGAGAGCGTCAGCGCAAGACTTTGGGGCCACAAGTCCGCAGCAGTGTCGGATTTACCTATAAGCTAAACAAGCTATAGCTTACGGCCCCACTCTCTTGGGGGCCCCCAAAAAATTTAAAGCAAAAAAAACCCCTGGATGTAAATTTCCAAAATATAAATAAAAAACAAATAAAATAAAACCTACATACAGCAACAGTGTTTTGTGTTGCGTAGGCTCCTATTTGTTATGTGCAAAATGGCTTTAGATACCTATTAGGTCTATAAATTACTATATAGCATATATTCAACACAAAAAACAGCGACAATTTGTTGTTGACAAAGGACAGCTGGACATATAAAGGGCCCCATTACCTTCAGTAGCTTAGGGCCTCATCGAACCTAAATCCGGCCCTGGTCCGCAGCCTCACTCCTGAGGGACCCAAAACGTTGTAGGTCACGTTCTGAAGCGACTTGAAGGAACACATTAATGTCTGGAAAAGCCCAGTTGCGTTCAGAGTTTAAAAGTACCTAACTGCGCCACTGCTGGTACTTCTGTAGAGGATTGGTATACTTTGCTTGGTATGTGTGATGCTGGGGTTGGCATCATAGAATGTCCAGCCCAACCCTCTTGCAATGCAGGAATCTTTTTGCCCAACCCCCACAACCCTGAGATTAAACGTCTCATGCTTTGCTGGCTGAGGCAGTCGCGCAGTGTCCTTGGCTTTGCACAGGGGTGGTACTGGAGGGATAACCTGAGTTCAGATCCCAGCACTTCTGTAAAATCTGCTGGTGACCTTGAACCCATCACTCTCTGACTCTCTCCCAGAGTTGTGAGGATGAAGGAGGTGGAGTGGGGACCTTGAAAACTATTTTGACCTCTTTGGAGGAAATCCTACATTGGACCTGCCTCAGTTGCATCCGAAATGTGAGCGAGCAGTGGAAGGCTGTCCACTGAGGTCAGAGATTGTGTATAGAGAAATCCAGAGAGCAGTGTAAAGAGCAGCTAAAAGCAACACCCTTTTATCTGTTATTAGGGGCTCCTTGCAAAGATAGCAGGAAGGTGAATATTGGATGAATGAAGCCATAAAATGCAAACTAAGGGCCAGTTCACATAGATATGGTTATTCTTCATTACTGCAGCATCAAATGAGGACTTGCTCATGTGAATGAGCCACATAGAATTTTCACATCAGTTGCTCTGCTTTTTTATGGAGTTGGTTTTCACTTTCAGCTGCAAATCATCCTGGTGAGTAATCAAAGGATGTTCATGAATGCTTGAACCACTGACTCAATGCCTGCAGTTCTTTTTGGGTGGGTTGGGATGTGGAGGCATTTCCAGGTGAAGGCTTTTGCTGACACCCAGCCGGCTGGATGTGGGTGTCCAAGCACACAAGTCAACCCCGGTGCTACTGACATTTTTTTGTGTCTTTTCTCTAGGCCCTGTTTCACCACTTCAGATTTTGCACTCAAGTCTGCAGCCAGCACTGCACTCCTATTATTAAGAGTGCTTCCTTCACTTCATTTTAGTTTTGTATCCCTCTACTGAATATACGTCGGGACGCAGGTGGCGCTGTGGGTTAAAGCCTCAGCGCCTAGGACTTGCCGATCGAAAGGTCGGTGGTTCGAATCCCTGCGGCGGGGTGCGCTCCCGCTGCTCGGTCCCAGCGCCTGCCAACCTAGCAGTTCGAAAGCACCTCCGGGTGCAAGTAGATAAATAGGGACCGCTTACCGGCGGGAAGGTAAATGGCGTTTCCGTGTGCGGCTCTGGCTCGCCAGAGCAGCGATGTCACGCTGGCCACGTGACCCGGAAGTGTCTCCGGACAGCGCTGGCCCCTGGCCTCTTAAGTGAGATGGGCGCACAACCCCAGAGTCTGTCAAGACTGGCCCGTACGGGCAGGGGTACCTTTACCTTTACCTTTACTGAATATACAGAGGTAATGCAGAAATAAGGTAAAATTCACCAAGGATGCCAGTTTAGTTATAAAGAGTGCAATCTATTCCTATGATCTGCCTCCTTCCTGAATCAAAGATGTTGGATCTTCTCTTTATACTTTGGACTTTAAGGAGGCTGGTTTCAAATAGCTTAAGGAACTACTGGATGAGATCCTATACTCAGAAATACTCAAAAGAGAAGGGAGTCCAAGATGGATGGGAGTTTCTTAAAGGTGAACTATTGAAGGCTCAAATGCAGACAATTCCAACAAGAAACGGAAGTGGATGGCATCTATAGAAAGTGGTGTGGCTGCTTAAGGAGCTTGCAGATGAGCTCAGATGTAAGAGGGGCAGGTAGAAGAAATGGGAGAAAGGGAAAATCACGAAGGAAGAGTATACACAAGTAGCCAACAGTTTCAGGAAGGTCAGGTGGGCCACAGCTCAGAATGAGTTCAGGCTTGCAAGAGAGGTTAAGAATAAAGTTAAAAGGATTCTTTGGCTATGTTCAAAAGCAAGAACAAGCGGTCCTCTGCATGGAGAAGATGGAGAAATGCTGTTGGGGGACAAAGGGAACTGCTCAACACCTACTTTGCCTCTGTTTTTACCCAAAAGGAAAGCAGTGACCAACCTGGTGATAACAGAATAATGCAAAGAGGGAGCTGCAGCCAAAGTCAGGAAAAGAGGTGGTAAGTGAACACCTAGCTACTTTCAATGAATTCAGACCTCCAGGGCCTGATGAGCTGCATCCAAGGGTACTAAAGGAGCTTGCAGGTGTAATCTCAAAGCCTCTATCTATATTCTTTGAGAATTCTTGGAGAACAGGTGAGGTCCCTGGTGACAGGAGGTGGGCAAAAAGGGGGGGGGGGAGACCCACTACCGGCAGGTCAGTACCATTCTATGATTCTATAAATTTATGCAAATGTACCTGTTCACTCCTATGTCTCCTGCCCAACCCCAAAAGAAGAAGGAAGCAGCTGGGGGGGATCATGCAGTAGATGGACTGACAGTTCATAAATAATCCGGTTTAGCTTCTATTGAAGGGAAATTAGTGAAAGGGTGAAAATGATAAATGTGCGCACAAGTACACAAACACATCCGAGCAGATCCCTAAATTGAAATCGCATGCATGCTCACACACAGTGATGATTACAATCTCTTCCTTGGTATCTGCAAAAATCCATCCTCTTTGCTATTTTTTTTTAAAAAACAGATGCTGTTCACTTCACTTAGTTTAAGCACCCGTAACATAAAGCGTACAATGGCTAGAACGTACGTTCCTTTTTAAAATGGTTCTCTCCCCCCGTATTCCACATTAATAACATTCACAAATGACATATTCCAGACTGGAAGCCATTTTTAGCATCAGTTGTGAGAACACCCAAAGCCTATTGGGCAGGCATGCAGATGGAAGGGCCTCCCTGGGGGCTGTCAGAAAAGAAATTATATTGTGACAGAGGGAATCCATGTTGCTTATCGCTGTACAAAATTCAGCAGAGCACTGTGCATGGAGAAACAATCTTTACACATATTTGCTCAAGTCTTTGGGGGCTTGTTTTGCAAATTGTGCAGACCACCTTCCCTGCCATCCCAATCCTGCATAAGCTGAATGAATGTGCTTGTGGCAAACTGGTCATGTGCATTGGCCTGGCACAAGCACAAATCGCTGGCGTGCTCACAATGAGCTATGTGGATTTTCTCCCACAGCTTATCGATGGCATGCTGTCAGTTTGTGCTTATGGAGGTCTGATGCACATGACCAGTTTGCCATGCGCATGTTCCATTCGTGCTAGGAGAAAACAGTGGCTGCACAGATTGAATTAAGCCATAACCATGGCCATATAAATTGCCCTTTAGTTTAACAAGCACTGAGTCACAGCAGAATCAAAGCATTGTGAGGCTGCAAGTGATCCCAGGTCATCTGTCCAATCCACTACATGGAGGTGAGATATACTGCTGTCTGTCACATTGACTTAATATATCCCTGACCATTGCTGTCCCTGCTCAGCCTCCAGTGAAGGGCAAACTGTGCCAGTGTGGATAGTGTTAAACTTTGAACAGGAAGATCAGAGTTCAGATCCCGATTCTGCCATTAAGTTTGCTGAGTAGTCATAGTAGTCTGCATGTCATGCTTGATTACAGGCAGGAGTTCACCAGGACCTCCACCTCACCCCCATTCTTGCAGCTACATCCGAGCAATGGGAATTTGTGTGTGCATTGCAACATGAGGGCCTGACAGAGCATACTGTCAAAATTTGATTAAGGAAGAGCTTTTTCGCATAATGCATAGTTAAATCATGGAATTTGCCACCACAAGTTATACTGATGGCATCTATCACTACATCTTTTGGTAATGAATTTCATAGTTTAAAAGGGAATTACACACATTCACAGAGGATAAGGTTGTCAACGGCTGCTAGTCACAAAGGCTGGCTAGATATATATTGCCTCCAGTATCAGCGGCAATATGATTCTGAATGCTGGTTCCTGTGAAGAAATCAGAGGCAAGTTCTTCCATTTTCAACTAACCACATTGGGTGGAATTCAGGGTCATGCTCAGTGGGATATGGGTGCACAGAATCAAGTCCACTCACAAAGTGAGATTTGCTCCCCTTGTGCACTTCCTAAATCTGTTCTTGGTGTTTCCCCAACCCCTCCCCCCGAACAGATTTAGGGGGTGAGGGAGGGGAGGAGGGGAAGCACCATTGCATGACTAGACTTCAGTCTGTGCACACAGTAATTGTCATGGACTGGTTGGACACAGAGGAATGGTGAGAGGAGTCAGCTGGGGAACACCCAAGGGAAGAAGGTTCAGAGCCCTGGGAGTGGTGGTGGGACAGCGATGAATGGTCAGAAGGAGAAAAGGGAGAAGACTGGGAAGAGGAGGGTTCAGAAGCTGAAGAGGTAGCATGGCTTGGGAGAGTGAGTTGGGAGAGTCGGTGGCAGAGATAAGTCCAGAATCAGAGGCAGATGCTGAAGCAAGAGAGTGGAAGGAGGGAGGCCAAGAGGCAAGAGGAAGAGATGAGTCAGGCTAGTGTCACAGATGTCTCCCCCTCCTGCTGTAAGAAGCTCCCTTCCCCCCTGTCTCCCAGAACAAGAAGAGGGCTGAAAAGAGCAGAACAATGATAGGCTGCATGAAGGTGTGGTCTCTGACTGCTTGGAAAAAGCCCTGGAGAGGAGGAGACACAAGCTGTGGGAAGGCAGGGACTTTGAGCCTCGGCAACTGATTTCATGGAGTAAGACCCACAGGGAATGAGCTGTTGTGTTCATTAGGCGTGATTCTCCGCCAAGTCTGCCAAGATCATGGTTTTACTAATAAAGAGTTAACTCCAACTTTGAACTTTGTGTGATTTACTGACCAGCATGCGCTCTGACAGTAACTTAGATGAATCCCACCCATTGTGGGGTTTGGTGTGAACCAGGACAAGCTAGTTAGTTTTCACTGTGATTGGTTCAAACAAGCCACCTTCAAATGTTGGTTTATGGTCCTGGTTTGTTCAATAAACCAGTTTAAACTTAAGGCAGTTTGCAGTGTGGATGCAACAAGAACCTGTGGTTAGTGAAAAATGGAAATGGATGATTCCCCCTCGTGCCTGTGCCGTGCGAGGAAGGAGCAGGTTCATGCAGGTAATGGTAAACTATGGTGTAGCATCACGTCTGAAACATGTTAGTGTTTCTGATAGGTTTTTAGGGTAGCCAGCCTCATGGTGCTTGCTCCTGACCCCAATTGACATCAGTATCAGGAAGGATGGTTTTTCATCTCACAGAAGCTGGGCCAGTGCTTGTGAGGGAGAGTTACAATGGGCAGGCTTGCAGCATGGCTTGGGGAGACAGTGCAAGACGTCTGCTTTGGATCGTCTCTCCACTCAGCCAAGCAGAAATCTCATTACAGTTCAACACAAAGACTCCATCCCTGAAGCAAGTGCACCTGATCTTGCAGGAGGTGGCAGGGAAGAGGTGGAGGGAAACATACAGATACAGAGCAGCAGAAGGGAAGGATTTCAGGAGTGCAAATGAGGCTAGCGAAAGGGTTGTTCCAGCCCAAACCATACCACCCTCCCCACTTTGTGCTTTCAGCTGGATGCTAGTACCCCTTTGTGCTCCACTCCTCCTCCCTTCTCTTTCTTCCCTTCCATTTAACAGAGTCCAAAGCTGGCCTGTTTCCATCCAGCTTAACCCCAGTCCCTGTCCCTCACTGCCGACCACAAACACACACTCTTCCCTCCCTCCCAGGCTTTTGTCTCTGGCTGGGATAAGAAGCAGGTCATGCTTGGGATAAAGACCAACTGCAGCTTGTTTCCCAGGGGGACAACTGGCTATGCAACACCTACCCCATAAAGTGCTGCTGTCTGCTCTTGTAACACGATTAAATGCCTGCCTGTGGCTCTATGATAAATACTCATACCTCCTTGCCCCACTTCAAGCAGTAAGCTCTCCTGGCCCAGGAAAAAAAAAATCCCAACTTATCTTACAAAAGCCCTTCAGATGACCCAGAGAAGGCAAACCCTGACTCTTGGTGGTAGGAAGAAGGCGGGGGGACAGGACACTCCTACCCCTAAAACTGGCATCTTTAATCCCTTTGGGCCCATGGGTGGATCTGCAACCTCGAGGAACTGTTGTGGGCACCACAAATGAGTCACAGCTTTCCCCTCCCCACCTGCACCCCATTGCTCCCTGCACCACAATTAGGCTCATGAAAAGCATTCTTTTGGCTAATGAAGTCTTTAAAATTTAATTTCCACACTGGGAAGGCTAGAACTCCAGAGAAAGCCTCTGTAAGCAGATGTTCATCCATGGGGCAGCCACACTGGTGTCCCACATTCAAAGGCATGACAGAACACATCACACTCAGCTGTCACCCCTGGAAGTGCCCTGCCTACTAGAAGACCTCCGATCCTACAGGATGCCTTCCTCTACTCACTCAGAGGCTGGGGATTCTTTCAATGGCATTGCTTTGGCATTAAGTAGCACAATTAACTACTGGCTGTCATGGTGGGGCTTTGCTACTAGCTCATTACCATTTAACAATGCTAAATAGTCAAGAGTTAGCCAGGTGGTCTCCTAGCATGTGTTGGACCCTTGCTCAGATGTAGCTATCCACATGGAACCTCTGATGGGCTATGGGGCCAGAAAAAGAGAGATGGTGTGCAAAAAGCAGCCTGCATGGTGTCCATGCCAGCATGCGGTGTGCCCAGTAGAAGCTTTCCCAAGACTGGCTCCTCTCCAGCAGCATTTTGGCCTTTGCGTGCCTTGATGGCTCCAGCTCTCACATGCAGCTCCCTCTCCCTCTCTCTGTATGCGCTGCTGGGCTTTGGCTCCCAGCCATTGCAGGCGCTGTGCAGTGCACAGCTTCTCACCTGTCAGGAGCTACATGCACTCTGGGAGAGCTGGGCTGGTGATAATGGAGTCCCCCCGCCCCCAGCTGTTCAGATAGATCTACATCAAGGAAGGTAATCAGGTTGATTTTCTGCAGCAGGTACAATCAGACAAAATAATTCTGACAGGCTTGGAAAGAAGTCCCTGCCAGGGAAAAGGGGGTGCAGAGGAAACGCCTAGCCTCGGAGCAGGGAAAAACAGGGACCTCTGTCTCAGTGTAACAGCACTCAGTTGGTGGCCCTGTGTCTAGGAGCCTCCACCCGGAAGACCCCACCAAAGAGCTCTGCACTGGGTTTGGGACTTTGCCGCTTGATATTTCTGAGGCCACACAGCCTCATTTCCATTGCACACCTAGAAGAATACCCCATGTTCAAGCAAAGAGGTCTGTGCATATGGGCTTTGTGATCCTGGAACAAGTCACCCCCTCTGCCCCAGCCCCACTTTGTACCATTGCAGCCATTTGCATCGAGTGCTCACATAGCGTTGTCATTGTTTATTATTTATAAAATGCCTAATATATACTAAGAACTGTACCTGAGCAGAGCTCCTTCCCTGAGGCTCACAATTTAAAATACATGAGACCAAAGGAGAGGGGAGTTGTAAGGAGGGGAAGAAAGAACTTTGCTGGATGAAAGCAAAAGGAAGCAAGACAGAGTTAAAAACTATTCAATTAATAATCGTAACAATAAGAAAAGAAGAAAACACACAGAAATGCAAGAGAGAGCACGGCGAGTGTTTTAATAATATCCTAAAGCAAGGCAAAGAGGCCAGCTGAGTATCTGAAGTGAGAGAATTCAGTGCAGAAGGGGCCAAGAAAAACCCAAGCCACAAAAGTGGGGACGCTTAAAGGAGGGTTAGTAAGATGCATATTTGATAGACTGAGCAGCTAAGAAGGAGGAGAGGCAGAAAGCAATGAAGATAGATAAAGAAGAAGGAGCAAGACCGCAAGGAGGCTTAAAGGTCAAAAGTTTAAATTTAAAATGGAACAATAGAGGAAGTCAGCGAAGGGAAACAGAGACACGTAACATGTTTAAAGTGCAGGGAATAAAAGATGCACAAGCAAAAATGTTGAGGATAAAGATAATAGGCTGAAACTGTGAGACAGGACAGGAAGAGAAGTACTGTAAGTAAAACATGACATCTGGGATGGGGAACCTGTGACCCTCCATAGGACTCTATCTCCTACCTTCCCTGGCCACTAGTCGTGCTGGCTAGGACTGATAGGGAGTTGGAGTCCAATATACACTTTTTCGCCAGCCCAGGTGCTGATCTGAGCCTGGGAAAGGCACATTCAGATGAAAGAGGAAGTGTTGCTCTTCTGACTTCCTTCTTCAGCTCTGTGTAGTTTTGGGGCCAGGGCTGGTGGTAATCACCCTTGCCATCTCATGACAAAGGGGGCAGTGTATGTGTGGGGAGCAGGAGAGGGGCTCATAGGCTTCATGCACTGGTGACACATTAGCAACTCCAACGATAGGGAACAGTCCAAGGGAGAACATAGAATTACACAACCTTGTGGGTTCCCTAGTCCAGCTCCTTGCAAGGCAGGATCTCAACTAAAGCATTCGTGACAGATGGCCATCCAACCTCTGCCCAAAAACCTCCAATGAAGGAGACCCTACCATCTTGTGAGGGAGTCTGTTCCACTTACGTCCAGCAAGACCTGAAACTCCTCTTTGTTTATTCTACAAATGGGTCCTAAGTAGCAAAAAAATGGTTAGCTGTTTCTGAAGCAGAATTTACTTAGTGATCTTAGGAAGCTATGCTCCATGCCTGACTGTCTTGTTCATTAATATAAAGTGAAAATGACACACCTGAATAACAAACTGCTGACTTAGTAACCAGATAAGAAATCCTTTGGGTGTGAGGAGACTCCTGATTGCTGTCTTTTTTCCTTCAAAAGAAGTTAATAGCAACTAGCTCAGCTGGTAAAGCGTGAGACTCTTAATCTCAAGGTTGTGGGTTTGAGCCCCTGTTGGGCAAAAGGAGTTCTGCCTTGCAGGGGGTTAGACTAAATGATCCTCATGGTCCCTTCCAACTCTACAATTCTATGATTCTTTTGACCCCGACTTCATATGACTGGGAGAATAGTGCTGGGGGAGGAGGTGTTAGCCATATTCCCCATTCGAAATGGTTCAGGGCCAGTTCTACAATGGAGCAGGATGAAATGACCTGCTTCAGGTGGTACAAAGGTTTGTGTCATAGATAAAGGCTGGGATTGGTGTCTGAATGGTACAGCATATCTGTCTGAAGAGATAACCCTTGTGTGGGCACAGCACCATCTGTGCTCCACTTCAGACACCAACATATCTAGGATTAGTCCTCATCCACACCCCCATGACTTGCTATTTACCCCCATGAGAAGGAGGAAACATATCTATTCATTTGGTACCTGTACATTCCCCCTCCAGGCATCTAGCAGGTTAAGAGGCTGGTTTAAATTGAGACAATGATTGGGGAGGAAAGGGCTAAATCTTCCTTTATCCCAGCACCACACCAGAGTCCTGATCCAATTTTCCCCAATTCTCTAGATGCTGTTTAAAAATACACAATCTTTGGTGTCTTGTCTCATTTGGTCCAGACAGTGAACGTTTATCATTGAGTATATATGGAAAGAAATAGAGAGGAGCAGTTCAGCAGAAAAACCAGCGCATGTTCATACTGTCCACATGTAGACTATGTCCATGCAATCTCAGATCAATGAATTGGCGGGGTCATAATTGTGCTGGTGAAGAGATGCATGTTTTATCACAACAGTGTGACGCGGCAGCTAAAAAAGCCAATGCAGTTCTGGGCTGCATCAATAGGAGTATAGCATCTAAATCAAGGGAAGTAATAGTGCCACTGTATTCTGCTCTGGTCAGACCTCACCTGGAGTACTATGTCCAGTTCTGGGCACCACAGTTCAAGAAGGACACTGACAAACTGGAACGTGTCCAGAGGAGGGCAACCAAAATGGTCAAAGGCCTGGAAGCGATGCCTTATGAGGAACGGCTAAGGGAGCTGGGCATGTTTAGCCTGGAGAAGAGGAGGTTAAGGGGTGATATGATAGCCATGTTCAAATATATAAAAGGATGTCACATAGAGGAGGGAGAAAGGTTGTTTTCTGCTGCTCCAGAGAAGCGGACACGGAGCAATGGTTCCAAACTACAAGAAAGAAAATTCCACCTAAACATTAGGAAGAACTTCCTGACAGTAAGAGCTGTTCGACAGTGGAATTTGCTGCCAAGGAGTGTGGTGGAGTCTCCTTCTTTGGAGGTCTTTAAGCAGAGGCTTGACAACCATATGTCAGGAGTGCTCTGATGTTGTTTCCTGCTTGGCAGGGGGTTGGACTCGATGGCCCTTGTGGTCTCTTCCAACTCTATGATTCTATGATTCTATGATTCTAATCTCTGTTTGCCTCACCACTTAACCCTGGGAAAATCCACAGTTTGCTGCTGAATCGGACCAAACAGCAGTCAGGTTTTCCATGGATAGCTGTTTGTTCCAATTCAGCAGAAAAGAGTATGCTTTCCATGGGAAAGCAGTGGGGGAAATGCAGAACTACTCGGACCCATGCTTTCTAGGCAGGGGACAAGCAGAAGCGTGGACAAACCCTCACTTGGTCCAGCTTGTGCACATGTCACTGAGTATTTGTAGACAGAAATAGAGAGGACCAGTTTGTTGCTTTGGTTAATGTTTGTAGAAATATCTCTGCACCTCATATTGTTGTGTGGGGTTGCTTTCATTAATTTGGGGGAGGTTTCTCCTTGCACACTGTGTGCATGTGTAAAAATAGCTGTTCTGGTCTAGGAACCAGGGTCAAATCTCTGGCCTGATGAGATGACATGATCTGGAGAAGAGCCCGCTCAGAACTGAATTCTCTTGGGCATGAGCTGCTCCCAGAATGGGTACAGGAATACAGAGATTACACATGATAGGGCATGGCTGTTTGTGTGTGTTTGTGGAGTGTGGGCAGAGAGACATTTGCACACACAGCCACTTGTCACAGGCTCATCTCAGACCATGACAGGCATATGGAATGGGGAAGGAGGACAGGTGCCAGCTGTGCGACATAACCAGGGAGCCAGCAGGAATATGCACAGCTCCAGCACTGAGTGCAGCCAGGCAGAGACACAGCAGGGGACTCGGTTTGGGAGGCAGACGGCTGTGCAGGATGCTGATCAGGCTGGTTCTATGCATCCAGGAAGAACTCTAAAAAGTGAGCAGGCTGTGGTGATGAAGACAGGAGAGGGATGCCAATCAGACTCCTCACTACTGGCCAGAGAAAACCAGCAACGCTGCCCCTAACAAAAAGTCACTGTGACAACATCAGTGCAGAGCAAGTCAGCAGAATAAGCAGCTTATTTGTGAAGCAGAAAAGATGCAAGCCCTGTTTAGGCATTCCTCTTTGCCCACTAATCCAGTGCCCCCTTTCTCATGTTCAGCAGAGATCCTACACATGAGCATTCTGCCTGTGCAGTCTCAGATCCTTGAATAGCCAGGGTCAGGATTGTACTGGCAAAGACCAGGGAGGCTTTTTCAAGGCACAGTCACATAAGGGAGAGGCCAGCAACTGAGACCCTACCTCGCCTCCCTTCCAGATGAATATCTGAACAGGGCTGTGGTATATGCCCAAAGAAAACCTTTCAGCCTCTAACTGGACGCAAGGCTAAGTGGGAAAGTCAGAGAGAACATATTACACCTATTTTGAAACATCTGCACTGGCTGCCAGTTCATTTTGAGGCGCAATGTAACATTCTGCTTTTGTCCTTTAGACCCCTGCATAGTCTGATCCTATGCAGCCTTCTCTCAAATGACACTGCAGAGCTCTTAGATTGTCCAAGGAGACCCTCCAACAGATTCTATTCTCTTGGGAGAGGAGATTGTTATCTACAAAGGCAGGGCCTATATCTATTTTACTTACAATCTTTATATGCTGCACAACAACTAGGTACTCTGGGCAGCTTACAATAAAAATAGCCGGTGGCTCTAGTGCCAGTGCTGGATCAATGAGCACCCCTGAACTGTGAATTTAGGGAGAGTGCAACCACCATCAAAACCGCCTGGCCAGACTGACAATCCCTCACCCTCTGCACAGTAGCCCATCTTGTCCAGTGTATTGGTCCTGTTCAGTCGATTGCCGCTGATCTAGCACATCCACTGCCTCTCCTGAGTTTGATGAAATTGAGAAATGACGCAGTTAGGTACTATCTGTGTCATTCCCGTGGGGCATTCTGCTCCTGCTTGGTGGAGAGAGATGGATAGATAGATGACTATTTCAGAGCAGCCACATCATCCCACTGGAGCAGGGAGCAGGTTTAATTTAGCAAGATTTCTGCCATGTTGTTGCTCATTGTTGGTGCAGGGTCCCCAGGATGACTGATTATTATGTGGTGATATTATTGGTCGGAGGACCTTACGTAGAGATACAGGACCAGCTTCTGGCTGTAGGAACTGTGTCCTGGAGCTGGGCTGGGCTATGCTCTGGAACAGAGGGCAGTCTTATAAGTCGCTAACAGAGTGTTCCTCACCCCCCACACAGAAAGGGGAATTCCACCGACACATGAGACTGAATGCTGGTGCAGTGAGGGAATGTCCAGAGACAAAACTCTGCTTGGAAGGGATGGGATGAGATAAATTCATGAGAGATGCAAGAGGGTCTTATTTTGGGGTAGGGATGCCCAAGAGCATTACCGTATCCTAGATACTCCCAAAGAGGAAGATGGGAGCAGGGTACTGAACGCCAAGGAGTTTGAGCACATGAGCGATGACAAGGATGGATGACCAAATGTCAAGAGAAATCCCAGTGGGATTATGAATTGTTGGCATGGTGGAGAGTTCCACTTAGCTTCCTTGCAAGCAGGAATGTGGACACAAAAAGCCCTCTTTGGCACACGCTGGAGTGCCACTCAGGACTGTCATTAGGGAAGCGTCAGAGGGCAATGGCTGTTTCCAGAGTGATACCAATTACTCGTTTGTGTTTTCACACCACAGAAGCCGGAGGAGCAGCCAGGCGGGTTGGGTCAGAGCCATGCCAGTGCATTTCCCAGTGCATGGTGTGTGCAATGTTGTGGGGTGGAAAGGGATGGAGATGCAGCAGGACCCAGTGCAGAGCTCTCAGTGGAGATTACGGCCTGCTGCTCTGCCAAGTGTGGCCTGGTTGTTCAATTGGATGGCTACACATGTTGAGCAGACGCTGCGTGTGTGGCCACTTTAAATCACTGCGTTGCAATCCATTCTTTCCAAGTGATCCACAAAGGTATGCATACAGGTGGATTGGGGGTGGGGCGGTGGCAACTGTGGGTGTTTCTGGGAGGTGGACTGTACCAGAAGAAAGGCTCCCCACCACAAGGCAGCTGCTATATTGTACAGTCTTACACAACAGAGTTTAGCACTTGCACTACAGGGCAGCTGTTTGTGTGTAATTGCCCATAGTCAAACTATAAAATGCAAGAAGAGAGACACCTGTGACATCATTAAACAGGAAATGAGGCTGTGGACATTGCTGTAATGATAGGAGTTGATTCTTACTCAGAATCACATGGGGGGGGGATAAGTGTTTTTCTTTTTATGGAAAGCTTCCCAAACTGCTCAACCAGTTTCCTTTGAAAGTCCATGGTGGCCAAGCAAAGATTATACAGTTAAATTTAGCAAAAGTTACTCATAAGTCTAGGAATTCTCCCAAGTCCTCCTACGCACCAAGCTGACTGGTATTTGACTGTGCAGATACAATAAAATACATTTGGATTAGGGAATTTAGAGAGAAACTACATGCAAATGCAAATAAAAAAGCCCTGTTTTTTATTTTAATGAAAAGCAACACCAGAAGGCTTTAATTTTAAGGTTAGTAGCAATAGGGGAAAGGGGCACTTAACCCTTTCCCCACCACCTGTTTTTCTGCTCAAGTCTCCCTCCCCAAGCTGCTTTTTTTCTGCCATAGGAAGAAAAGCTGTTTAGTGGGGCAATTTGGAAGGAAAAATGGCTAACGGGAAATGGTTAAGCACCCCTCCCTGCTGCTGCTCTTCCACTCAAAATTGTGGCTTCCCAAGAATGCTTTTCATTTTGAAAAATGTCAGGGCTTTATTAACAATCATCTGAATATAACAGAGAGTATGCCCATTTAAAAAGAATGATTTTGGGCTGTTCTTCCATCTCCTTTTGTGGGACCAACAGAGCATTAACTACTCAGCCTAAAAATACAAAGAAGAATCAATGCTGAGTCCCCAGCTTGGGAAGAACAATGCGACTGCAAGTGACAAAGCAAGAGAGAGGAAATCCATAAGGCTCCTCTCTGTGAATGTGCTACGGGTTGGAGAAAGTAACCTGCAAAGGTGTTTGATTAGCACCAGGGAGGACATGAGCTATTGTGAGGAATCTGAATGCTGATCGATGGTAAGGGAATCTCCAAGGGTTATGCAGATTTGATTTACAAAGCGACTGTGTAACCAATACATTTCCCCTGTCTTTCTGTTCCTTATACTGAGAACCAGGATGGCATAGTGCTTGGAGTATAGGGCTAGGGCCTGGGAGACCAGGGTTCAAATCTCCACCTGGCCATGAAGCTCACTGGGTGGCCTTGGGCTAGTCACTGCCTGGGTGGCCTTGGGCTAGTCACTGCCATGTTTTCTCAGAAGTGCATGTGACTTAGCTTGACGAGGTGTGTTTAGGACTGCAGCCTTGGTGACCTAAGTCTAAGCAAGGAATGGGTGTATTGCATTCTGGAAGCAGTATTTGGCAACCATTTGAACGGGAAGAACTATAGCTCAATGACAGAAGACGCTTGAGGAACACACTGGTGATCACGAGCGAGGGAATGCCATTGCACTTGTGTCCTGCTTGTGGGAGAAGGGTCCACTCTAACTTCAAACAAGTGTGTGCTTGGAAACACCTCTTTGGTTTTGCAGGCATCTTATTATGGGCTTCAGAGGCAGCTGGCTTAGCTCCCCCTTGTTCTCTTTACCTGAGTCTGGGTGACAGAAAAATGGGCTCCCTGCTCAGATCAGGCAACACTTGGTGCCAAAAGCAATAGGGAAAACATACAAGGCCAACAAATACACTGTGGCCTTGCTCGCACAGCCACCTTTTCCCCTCCTTTCCTCAAAGTGGCTTCCCACTTGCGACAAGCAGCTTGCGGTTGTGGCAGCATGACAGCAAACCTCAGCATGAGCACCTGATCTGTGCAGTGCAACATCACAACTTCTGCTCATGGCAGGTGAGTCACAGAGCTTGTTTGCCAAGAGTAGGCCATTGCTGTTGGCCAAAACTGTGGGATGCAGCCACTCTGGGGAGGGACTGTGCCCTTAGCATAATTCAATTCAAGCTGCCCAGAGTGGCTAGGACAACCCAGTAAGATGGGCAGGGTAAAAATAATAAATTATTATTATAATAAGGACATACCTGTATTCCAGACAGGCAAGAGTGCTTCCAGGGTGTGTGGAGAGCGGGACTAAGAAGCGATATGCCCCGAAGGCCAGAGAAACCTGAAAATTGTGAGTTTCCCCCCATACTTTTGTTTTCTGTAAAAGCTGACAAATTCTTTATGTTGTTTTAAAGTTTTTCTTCAAATTGCAGTCCGCCAAGGCCTGGCTTATGCATGCAGTGGGGCTTATGTGGATGCAAGAAGCATGCAACAGGAAAAATAATGGAGAGAACCCAAAGAGGCGTTTATCCAAATTCAGATGTGAGATGCTGCAGAAGAAAAAGAATGAACTGGATCATCATAGACGAAAGGTGAGTGGCCCCATTTTTCCAGTCTTCCCTTGAAACAGAAACCAGCACAACAGGCTTGAGCCTTGACTAGCAACTTCCTCCTTTACATGCTAGTTTCCTACTTGCAGCAAAGGCTGTTTTCAAATTGGGGAGCATTCAGATTGGCATTCTGCCCCCTGCAATCTGAAGCAGTACTTAGCATTCCAATGGCATCCTTCCTACGTCATCCCCTGCATGTGTAGTGCTAGCCTCCACAGAAAACTCTACCCTTTGCAACCAAACCTGTGATATTCATTCTTTGTAGGGAGCATATTGGTTTCAGCTCTCTGCTACAATTGAGGCAGCTGCCTCTAGAAGGTCAGGTAGCTCTGTAAATTGGAGGTTTTAAAAGACACCCCAGTTGTCACCAGAACTGGGTATCTCTATACAGGAAAGCCTGTGCAGGGACCACGGAAACACTGGGCTAGCAAGCCACACTTGGCTCCCATCGGGGACAAACTCATCCTTTGAAGCAGACACACTCTGCTGTGGTGTGGATGAGTGCCCCCCATGGCGCTTTCTGCTGGGGAAAACAACAGAGGCTGGACACTCTTGCCGCAGTATGGAGTGCCATTAAACACACTTGTCTGCAGCGAGAGCCTTACAAGCCAAGGGAAAGCAGGCACTTGTTTTGCTCTGCAAACAAAAGCAATGGTTGTCATGCACCCCACATGTTTGAGCTCCCCCACCTTGTCTTAGCAGAAAAGAACAGCAGCAATCTCCAGCCCGGAGCCGGGATTAATGGCAGCATTTAATTATGCCACTCTGCAGCAGCAGCTGCTTTCGTTCCACAAGGAGTTGGGGATGGAGTGTGCACAGGGGAAGCGATCGTTAGGAGCCAGACAGAACCATCAGAGTCATGTTTACTCAGGGCTAAGCCCCATGGCGTTTAATGGGACTTCCCTGCTAGTACGTGGGATGAGGATTTCAGCTTAAGATTTCTCCAGACAGCTGTTCCACGTGCAGTTTTCGGATACGCCCCTTGACCCTTCAGTTCCATTGCCCACTTCTTCAGATCCATACCAAGAGACCAGGCTTGCTCAAAGAAAGTCTCTTTTGTTAGGGTTAGATTACACTGAAGAGCCACTGCTTGTTGAGGTAGACAATACTGAGCAAAATAGACCAACGTACAAGGCAGCTTCCTGTGTTCCTTGTACATAAGCCCCAGAGGTCCATAAAATCATTCTCTGTGCTTGGAACAGAAGCCTGGGTGAGTCAAAGGTCCATAGCAGCCAGGTAATTTCAGATGATAGCTCCATTTCAGCAGGGGCAGATCTACTATGAAACTAATGAAGCTAAAACTTCTTGGCCCCTAATCCTGGAGGGACCCCAGAAGCAACTTAAGTCCACATTATTTAAAAATGTTGGGTCTAGTAGACCCAATTTGAGTCACACGGCTCAAATTGATTAATTTTTTGTTGTATATATTTCAACAATCCCAAAGTTTGAGAGTCAGTAGCACAGATGTTGTAAAGGTGTGGTGTTCTGTCATGGAACAACCCCATTGAAGAAGATAACAGCGGTTACCCAGACCGCATTGCAAAGGGACCCCCATAAGAGTTCAAGTTTCAGGGCCCAAAATGTAGGTCCACCAGTGCTTTTGAGTCAATTCTAGTCCTGCTTTCATCACACAGTTTCCTTCCCAGTTGGCACCTGGGTCTAAGGCCCACCAGCTGGAGGTATTTAAAGTCTGCATCTCATACTCCTCTTTGGGATTCGGGGAGGTGAGGCTGGTTTTCCCCTATCTGTGAGTGATGGCGCCTGGGTGTCCCTTTCCACCTCAGCCAGAGGCAGGGCAACACTGATCCCAAGGTTTCCTCAGGGAGAGATCCAGCACCGCCTCTCGTTGTTCCCTGGCAGTCCAGGTGTGGCCATGGGAGCACTGGAGGGAATAGACCAGATAGGGATAGGGAGGGTGCCTGCCTTCAGTCTTCCCTGGGGAGGTCTATGAGGTGAGGGCTAGTCTTGAAGGGCGGCTTTCTCTCCTGGAGGGAGTTCAGCCACTAGTTGTAGGCTATGTTAGACTCGGCTCTCTCCCTTCCTGATTAACCCAGGGCTGCTTAAACCAGCTTCCTCCCCCTTCATCAAGCCCATAATCACCAGCTGAGACTGTACTTGCCCAGCAGGCAGGCATGTGAGAAAGCACCCTACTGCCTGGTGTTTGATTGTGGGTGATGTCTCTTGGTGACACCCCAATGTGGCCAACCCCATTGGATCTGGCAGGAGCAATGGATGCTGTCTTAAAGGTACAGGCAGCACTGATGCTGCTTGGGAGGGAGGGAGCCCTTGTAGCTCACCAAAACAGTCATTACGTGTTGGTGAGGGGTGCAGCAAGATCAAGTAATCTTTGAGCCACCACATTCAGGATAGGAGAAACAGCAGACTTGCACCTGCAGTTTGAAGTGGTTCAGAATAGCAATGGGTAAATCACATCTGTCTCCTGATAGGTGTTGTTTGGTTTTTAGTGTATTATTCCATACTATTTGGTCTTACCTGCATGGGACCAAGATACGAGCTGGCCAAAGGAACAAAAAGTCCAATACAATACACACTTATTTTGCACCACCCAACCTGTGCTGTGCATATTTGGTGGAGCAACTCCATCCCTGAACAAGCCTATTCACTTTCAGGCTTGTTGTTTTTTTCCTCCACTGTGGTCATTGGCACTATCCACACCCAGACCCCTCCCTTCATCTATAAAGGTCTTGCTATATCATTGCACTTGCTTTAGGCTGCACCATGCAGACTTGCTGAGGAGTCAGCCCTGCTGACCTCAGTAGGACTTCCTTCTAAATAAAACTGCATAGAGCCAAGCTGTTAATAAAGGAGAGGGCCAGTTGTCTAATAAAATGGAGATTTAATTAAGAATGCCAAGCACTGGATCTTACAGAGGAAATTGTTCCAGGTTCTGGAAGTGTACTCCTGTGAAATGTGAAACCCAAGCTGTTTTGCTAAGAAGGGAATACAGTAGGAAATATTATTCACACACAATTCACAGAAGAGTTGGGGAACGCTGTGAGTGTGCCACATACCTGAACGTCCTTTAGACAGACATCCTGGAAACACAGGATAAATGATTAACAGACTCGGAATGCAATCCATTGACAGAAGCCAGACGAGCGCAGACACAGAGCATACCCAGAGAGAAGAGGCTGTGCAATCAGCGTGACTGAGAGGAGATTGAAACACAGAGGCATTGTCTGCCACAATGTCCCATGTATGAGGAAGCCAGGAGATGCTATCGGTGATTGTACAAGATTTCACATTGAAAGGGAAGGGGGGAAGGATTGTGTCTGATCCTGAGGGAAGGAAGAGAAACATTGGAGGCAGTTAAAGGCTACACCACATCGTGCAGCTGGATTTGAAGAGTGGATAAAAAGAATGGGACCGCAAAGGTGGGGTCTTGACTTTACTGGACAGGAAGATATCTCTCTCTCTCTCTCTCTCTCTCTCTCCCTCCCTCCCTCCCTCCCTCCCTCCCTCTCTCCTTGAATTCAGGGTAATTCAATGAAATTGACTGGCAGCCATCAATTCAGACATTAGACAAAATAACTTCTTCACACAACACATAACCTATGGAATTCACTGATGCAGGATTTATTGGTGACCATGTGATTTTGAAGAAGCATCAAAAAAACAGGGGAGATGGAAGTTGTCAATGGCAACTCTCCACGTCAAGAGTTAGGAATTTAAATTTGCTTCCCTTGGGCTGCATTCATATAACTGTCAGGGCAATGAAACTTGGGGGGGGGGGTTGTATTTTTGTTTGTTACTACGGTATGCATGTATTTTTATGTTTTTACATTGTAAACCACCCTGTGATCCTTGGGTGAAGAGTGGTATAGAAATTTTAATTAATAAATCATCATCATCATCATCATAGCAGCTCAGTATTGTCTACAGTGACTGAGAGTGGCTCTCCAGGATGTAGATAAGTGCCTCTCCCAAGCTTCGGTAAATATCTCTTCCTTTCTCTCAAGTAAGAGCCTCTGTTGTCATGATCTGAATGGGAGCCAGGAAAGGCAGTTGGGTGGAACAGTCAGACTCCCTGGTTTCCACACTGCCCAAGGTTTTGCCCCTTCTGCAGGGCAGAGGTAAGACACCTGTGTAGTGCATGAGGTGTCCAACTCTAGGCCTGCACTGTTCTTCCTGCTAAAAACAAACAAACAAACAAACACCTCACTTGGGTTTGTGTCAAAGGAAATGGTTTCAGACTCAGCATTCCAAAGGGCTGGTGGCCCCTAGACATGGGGTATTTGACCATGTTCCTTATAGGGCTGGGAAAAAGGGGTTGGAGCCTCCCCACTGAGATTTGGGACAGGTGGGTAGAATCTGTGGAGAGGGCTAAATGAGGAAGGCCCCAGTTCCATATTTAATCCAGGTCAACCCACCTGCTGTGATTCTGCCCATGGAAAAGTATGTTGTGGGTGCAGTACATTTCCTCAATGCATAAAAACAACTAGCCACACACAGAGAGATCCCTGTAAATCCCACTTATCATCCTCTTATTTCATCCTTTATCCACCTGTCATGCCATGTCCTTAACTGGGAGTTATGAAAGATTGAGTGGGCCAGCGAAGGCAGCTGATGGATTCACGGTCGCAAGCTGGGAAATGTCCTTTGGATAAATCTCCTACCTTCTTAAGGGAAATGGCGATTTGCCATACCTAATGCTGAGCCAAGGATTGGAGACTTGGGGCCTGCATACAAGGAAGAAAAGTGGAAAAGGAAGACGGGGATATCATGTATGGATGATGCAGCAATTTGAGAGTTCCACACAGGTGGGATGCTATGGCAGGAGGGCTGCCCCTTGGCTTTTGAATGCCAGGCAAGCTGAAGCTGGCATGGAAAAGTGAGCAGAGACCCATCCTCTTGAGAATAGGGAGCATATGCAACTAGTTTTGTGGAAACTGCACTGGCTGCTGGTTAGTTTCCAGGCCCAAATCTGCATGCTATGGTTTTGGTGTCAAAATTCTGCATAGCCCAGAGTTAATTTCTCCCCCTATTTATCCACTCACCACCAATGAAGTTCTAGTTTGGGTGCCCTGTTTTGAGTTACCCCCATTGTTTGAGGTTAGATTGGCCACAGCAAGAGCACAACATGGATGTCTTTTTAGGAAGGCGTTTAGGAACTGAACAGGGTTCTAACAGGAGGTAAATGTTTCTACATTATAATTAAAACAAAAACAATATATGTCTGAAATATTGTGTGTGAGTTGTCTGGCATGTAGATGTGGGAAGGTTAGAAATAAATATGCACATACACACAAAGAGATCCCAGTAATTCAGCTTGATAATATATCCATGCTAGGGGTACTGTCTATGATCCCTGTGGAATTGTTCTCTCTCCCTCTCCCTCTGTGTGTGTGTGTGCACGCGCGCGCACACACACACACACACAATTGCTTTCATGAGGGCTTGCAAAGAGAAAGAATTGACTTGGGAGGGGCTTGTTTACTCTACAAAGATATAGAGCTTGCTATCTTAGATTTACTCTCCCAGGGTTGTTAGCCTTGGATAACAAACCCTGTCAATAGAAAGAAGGAATTTCAGGGGTTCAACCCATAACTCTTGCTAACGCTTTCTGGTCACTCACAAGCCATTGTGTTTCTCCATGGAACTGAACACTGTACTCTCATCAACTGGAGAAAGCAATCTTGCCTCTCTTTTTTTCCCATGGGTGAAAATGAAGAGAGCCAGGAAGGGTCTTTGACCACAGGCTTGACTCCCCGAGCTCATTCCAACTTCAGTATCATTGCTCTGCTTAAGTATTTCAGGGAGGGCATCCTTCAAACCTACCACCTCTGCATGGCAAATTGCTTTGAATTTTTCATCTGCCTGCAAACACTGCCCCTAAAACTCACAGCCCTATAAACTGGCTGAAATCATTCAGTGGAGAGGAGAAACAAGCTAAGGAAGGCATGTTTGACAAACCCTCACCGTGATCAACTCCTGCCTGGAAACCTATGTCCCCACTGTGGAAGGACATGAGGGTCCAGAATTAGCTTCCACAGTCACTTAAAACCATGTTCATGGAAGACATTCTTACTCAGCCAGGAGTGGTCACCAAAGACTCTTCTCTCTGGGTCACACAATGCACTGTCCATGGTCCTGATATGGGACCCGCATGTTCTCCTCTGTTACCTACTTTGCCCAGTACTCCACTCCTGTTTCAGATTGCAGGCTCTTTCCTCCCTCCCTCTCCGTGTAGATGCCAGATGTGAACAGAAGAAACTGAAGTTCCTGCACATTCTGTTCCCAACCTTTGTACAGAGTGTTATGCTTCTGTCCTGGCCCTCCCTACACTCTCCCTAGACTTCCTTGTTGCAGGCTTGGCATAATTCTCTCTCACACACTCTCTGCAAAACCACTCAGCTCCTCATCTCTCATATGGCTTGGGGAGGTTGCCATGGGAACATGGCATACTACCCCACTTAAACTTGAATGCAAAGTGATTAACAAAGCTGGCTTGAATCACTCAGGAAATCTGAGGAGGACCCAGAGGCTCTGAGTTCAAATGAACATCAGGAAAAGTACACATCCCGGGGCAGAGTGCAGCTTGCTTCACTCCCCTAACAGTGAGGCAAGGCAAGTGCCCATCAAGGGTGATGATCTCGATTTTGAAGTGGTGGGCTGTGCGTACGAAAGAGGGGATGGGCTTAGCAGGGAAACTGCTGTTGCCATGACAGACAGCTCCCAGGCACAGTAAGTGGCTCAGTGCCTACTAGGAGAACTTGTTGGGTCTGCTGCCCTCCATCTCTCCCCACCTGGATCTATTCACTTTGGCTTTCTTGATACGTAGCGCTCACCTGGCACATTTCAGTCCTGCTGGCTTTCCCCTTCCGACATTCTCTCTAATCTTGCTCTTGAGAGAGACTACAAAGTCCAGTCTCACTCTGCTGGCTGCTGCGGGAGATCCACTATTATAGCATCCCTGATGATAGGTGGCCACCCAGCCCCACTGCTTGAAAACCTAGCAAAAGAGAATCCATCTTCCAAAGCAGGTCTGCTCTGATGTTGAATAGCTTGTACTGTCAGGAAGTTTAGGGCAGCTGCCTACCATCTCCATTTGGTACTCTGGCTGAGACTCTGCCTGCCCACACACCATCTCACCAGAGTGGTACATGCTCTGGCTATCTGCACTCTCTGTGGGCCTACCTTTGAAGGTGACTACAATTAATCCAGAATGTGGCTGGTGACTGGGAGTGGCTGCCAGGACCATATAACACAGATCCTAAGAGATTTTCGCTGGCTCCCAGTACGTTTCCAAGCACAATTCAAAGTATTGGTGCTGACCTTTAAAGCCCTAAATGGCCTCAGCCCAGTATACCTGAAGGAGCGTCTCCATCCCCATCATTCAGCCCAGACACAGGTCTAGCTCTGAGAACCTTCTGGCGGTTCCCTTACTGTGAGTTTCTCATACAAGAGAAAGGAATGAGGCTGGCTGGTTTGTGATTGCCAATGCATTTCCTGACTGGTTCAAAGTGCTGTAAGGCCAATTTACTTAAAGGGTCACCTTCACATGTATGAACCTACCTGTGCTTGAAGATCAAGTTCAGAGGTCCTGCTTGTAAGCCTGCCCATCAGATCAATAAGCTTGGCAAGCTCTAGAGACAGGTGCTTTTCAGTGGTGGCCCAGCATTTGTGGAGCCCTCCCTCTCAATCAATGTACATATGGCCTTATCGATACAGACTTTTTAAAAAGTTTTAAAAACCTGTTTCTTTCAAGTTGCTTTCTCTTAAATGTTTCAGAACGCTGCTGCTTTGAAATGGTTTTTAAGCATTTTTAGCTGATCTACAGCAGTATTTTGCAAGCTTGTTGTTGGTTTTTACTGTTGTTTGAAGTGGTTGCTTTACTGTAATGCAATATAGCATTTTGTGATTATTTATATTGTAGCACGCATTTTATGTAAACTGCCTTGTGATGGCTCTCCCTTTAAAGGCACCCTTTAAAGAGGCCTAAATAACTTGGTGAGTGCATGGGCAGCATGCTTTGAGGAAGGATTCAGGAGTCACTGGCTCAGTCAGTTTTGAGATCGATGGAGGGCAGTATCCTCTACAGCAGGGACAAGGGACCCTTCCACAGGTGTCACGGGACTACGACTCCCATCATCCTCAGCAACTGGCCATGCTGCCTGGCACTACTGGGAGTTGTAGTCCAACAACACCTAGAGCATTTGGTGCCTCCTTCATCAGAAGTAGCTACCTCAACTATCCCCCTCCTGGCTCTCCAGAAGCCTTAACTGCTTTCCTCTGAGCTGTGCAGAAGCTTTATTTTTTGACAAACACAAAGTGGCACTCGCTGCCTGGCGCCTTCTGAGGGCAACCCTATCGATAACAGGGTGGTATGCAAAAGAGAAAGGCTAGGAGTGGGGAAGAGATGGAGAAAGATGCCGCTTTTGAGAAGGCCCCCATCTCCAAGCAAAAGTGGCCAGGAGGGCAGGAGGCTGAACATTCCTGAGGGCAGGACCCTGGCAGCTGCAGCCCACACACGGCTCCATCTGCGCCATGACCTGCTGCTACACCTTGTCACACTCCAGCCCCTCCCTAAAGCAGCTTTGCCAATGCACTTCTCAATGCAGCACTTTTTACTATTCCAGTCTTGCCATCTCCAAACATACAGAAACGGCTCTGCTTCAGCACATCAATCCCGGCTTGCTGTGCCTCTTCCAGCACCCCTGCTAGGATCACACGCTTGCACCCCCAGTGACCACCCCCAGCCCTTTCCTGCCCTCTTCTCTTCAGCTGCCCCAGACGTGGCTTCCCCCAGGTGCTCATTTCAGCCAGTGACCAACAGGCAGATTCTGGTGCTATGCTCAATATTCACCCCATTGGGTCATTTTTCTTCTCCTTTCTGATTCCCTCACTCCTGGGCTTTGCATATTTTGAACTTTAAAAAAAAAAGGTGCAGGGGAAAAAAATGTGAGTTCTGGGACTTCAATAAATGACGCAAGTTAAGCCAATCTGCAGGCGTTTTGTAACATTGATTCTGCTTCTGCCCATCACGGGGGAAGGACAAGGGGCTGTAGAGAGACTGAGACTGACTGTTCTCTGGTTTCTGGAAATGTTCCTCTCCCCCTTCTGAAATGTCATTAGGCTTTCCAGCCTAATTTCACAGCCTTCAGTACCAGAAACTGGCTTTTTTAAAAAATAAAAAGCTGAGCTTCTTTGGGTCCTGACTTCTGTGCTCAGTACCAATGGTGTATTTTTCAAATGCAGATGGCAGCCCTGCTCATAATTTTTTATCTCTTCTAGTGTGAGAGCACCTAGAGCTAAGCTGCTTCATCTTGAGCTCAGTGCCAACACCCCCCCCCTTTACCCTCAGGCTCTCTCCCCTTGCAGGGCTGCACTGCTGACACCTTCCACTAGTGGCTCAGCACCTATGGGCCATGGCTGTCCTAGTTCTGATGTTCCTCTTGCCACATCAAGGGCTGCCCTTGCTTCTTGAACCCAGTGTGTGTGTGTGCGTTTGTGTACGTACACACCTTTTCTGTGCTTATTCTGGTGCCAGCGAAGAGCCTACCACTGACTATGATCTTGCATCAGGATGCCTTGTGATGTTAAATTCTAGGGCAAAACCCTCTAACAGCCACATTTGAAAACGAAAAAGCAGCAGAGGCCACCAAACTCATCTCACGCGTGACCTAAATCCCAGCTCTTCACCTGTATCTCTGGAGACGAAGAACTGGCTCCGAAGTTAATTAACGTCGCAGACAATTGTGCAGTTTGCAGGGATGTGCCTCTTTTATTGACAGCTCCAGCAGCATCATCTGCAGTGACCGAACAGAGTGCTATCCTGGAGGGAACTGAAAAAATGTGTGTTTGTGGAGTTGGGGGGAGATGTTGTATTTGCATTGTGGGTGGGATGGGGGGGGGGGAGCAGAGGAAGCGCCTGCAGCAGAGCCACAGGTACACACTCATCCTGGTTCCCAGATCCCCATTTTATAGTGTGTCGTTGTTGCTTTTTTTAAAAAAGACTTGTGGTTAATTTGAGGATTGAGTCACTCGACTCCACAGCAATTTAGATGCTACTGTTCTGGCCACACTCCAGTGCTATGCCTTTGTGGCTGTGGGAACCATTTCTGTTTACGGGGCCTGAGGATATGGACTAGGTGCTCGCAGGGACATGTCCAACTAAATGCCCTCTTGATCCCTGCCCATTATGACAGGTGAAATTGAGCCGGGAGGGGGGTTGATCAGGTGGGTCCAGGGAGCAGTAAATATGTCTTGCATTAGTGGGGTGGGAGGACTTGCCACTTTAAAGGAGACAGTTGTGCAACCACTACAGGAGAAAACTAGCCCTGGACCCAATGAATTGGTGCAGCTATTGGCCAGTTGAAACACTGTCCAGTTTCTGGGGAAGGTGATTGAGAGGGTTGTGGTGGAACAAACACAGACATTCCTGGATGAGACTGTCTATCTGGATCCATTCCAGTCTTGGTTCGGGACTGAATTAGCCTTGGTTGCCCTGATGGATGACCTTTATAGATAGAAGGATGGAGGGTGCAACCCTGCTTGTTCTGTCACTGACTTTTGATACCTTCTGGATTGACTCTGCAGGATGGGTGTTGATGGCCCCATGCTGCATGGCTCCAGTCCTACCTGCAGGGTTGTGTCCAGAGACTGTCTCAAGGCACCATTTTGTCCCCAGTGGTATTCAACATCTATATGAAGCCCTTGGGAGAGGTCATTAGGAGTTTTGGAGCAAGGTGTCATCTATTTCCTCAGGGCTTGTTTCTTGCAACATGTTTTATGTGGGGCTGCTCTTCAAGCTTCATGTTGCAGCAGCCAGACCACTCATAGGAGCAGATTACTGGCAACATGTTACCTCATTGCTGAAAGAGCTGCATTGGTTGCCAGTTTGCTACCAGGTCAGGTTCAATGTAAAAAGGTAAAGGGACCCCTGACCATTAGGTCTAGTCGTGGCTGACTCTGGGGTTGCGGCGCTCATCTCGCTTTATTGGCCGAGGGAGCCGGCATTTGTCCTCAGACAGCTTCCCGGTCATGTGGCCAGCATGACTAAGCCGCTTCTGGCAAACCAGAGCAGCGCATGGAAACACCGTTTACCTTCCCGCCAGAGCGGTACCTATTTATCTACTTGCACTTTGGTGTGCTTTCGAACTGCTAGGTTGGCAGGAGCAGGGACCGAGCAACGGGAGCTAACCTTGTTGCGGGGATTTGAACCGCCGATCTTCTGATCAGCAAGTCCTAGGCTCTGTGGTTTAACCCACAGCGCCACCTGCGTCCCTAGGTTCAAGGTACAAAGCCCTAAACTACTCAGGCTCAAAATTCTTTATGTTCCACCTTGATCACTGAGATGCTCTGATGGGGCACTTCTGGTGGTTCCCAATGCCCCTGAGGTCTGGTTGGCAGGCTCTGCCCTATGGAACTCCCTGCCAGTAGAACTTCAGCAGGAACCATCCCTCCCATCGTTCAGATTCTTATTTGGACAGGCCTTTGCAACATGAATTTTCTTTTTAGTCTGGCCAGTATCTATTGATGTTTTTAATGACTTTTTTATGGATAGAGCTGTTGATTTTGTGTTTATATGTTGTACTCTGCCTTGCTGCTGTGATATATTTATTTATGAAAGTGCAGCTTATAAGTTCATAAATAAATATATTTAGCAGAAGGGAATCAACTACCAAGTTTTGCATATGGTGTACTTAGGATATCCCCCAGAACTGTCATTTCCCTCTATGGTGAAAATGAAAAACCTTTCCAGTGCCACATTAAAACTGTTCTGTCTGGGGTTTATTCTTTGCAGCTGGGTTCAGGGAAGGAATTCCTTTTTAAAGGGGGTTGGGGGCGGGGAACAACTTTAAAGATCAATAAGTCAGCCAGTGAAGTGTGAGAATGCACAGCATGATGACATCACTGCATGGGTACATGTGGCCAAATGTTTCAGGAAGAGGGCCAAGAACTTGGCACAGGGATGCCATTTCGGGTGGGAGCCTTGTGTTGCAACATGCACAGTTCTGCCTGGCTAGGCAATGAGCAATTTAAAAATTCAGCACATTAAACCGAATCAGCAATATTGCTCCCTCCCTACATGTAACTGGCATTACTAAAGGATTTGAGAGAAACCTGGGCAGAAGGGAAAGCTCATAAATCCTACAGACAGGAACAGGGGAAGCTGCCTTATACCGAGTCAGACCATTTCTCCACCCGGCTGAGCATTGTCTGCTCTGACTAGCAGCAGGCAACCCCTCAAGTTGCTGGGGATTGAACTGGGAGCATGTAAAGCCATGCTCTGTCCTTCTCGCCTACATGGAACCTGCTGGCAAGGGCCAGAGAGCCCTCTGAGACTCCAACTCAACATGCAAGTGTGCGGTAGCTCTGGCGATGCCGATAATGCCACCAAAAGGAATCCCTTCAGCTGAAGGCTTTCAGTGGAGCACACAGATAAGCCCAGTCTCCTTATTTCCTTAGAAGCAAATGCAGGAAACAAGAAGCAGGAGGGTAATAAGAGGTTTCAACTCATTGTTCTGCATAGTGGAAAGCCACAGGAGAAGGGGGGGAGAGAGGTGGCTGTGAACTTTGCTCAGCTCCCCGCTCTCCCCGTTCTCATGGCTGCTTCTCTGTTGCAGCTGCCGTGCTGGGCCAGGTAGCACATGTGGAGTTATATTGCCTATAAATAGCTTGGCTGATGAATGGGTACCACTGCACAGTCGTCAGCGCTGCAGCCCCGTTCCCCTCCCCTCCCCTGCTCTGTGTGTGCCTTGCCACCTGTTCTGTCCCAGATGGGGTGGAGGGGGGAGGGAGGCAGCCTGCTTGCCAGGCAGCCAGCATCATCCATCCAGAGCTATTAAGTACCCAACAAAGTACAATGTTTGCAGAGCAGCCTTCAGCCCCTTCCTTGCTTCCGTTGGCTCTGCCCATCAGTTTGGCAGGGGCGGCAGCTCGTGGCTCGTCATGGGATGATGAGGAAGGATCCAAACTCAGGGGCAGAGCTAGTGCTTTGCGTGCAAGAGGTCTTGGGTTCAATTCCCTGGCATCTCCAGGAAGGACTGGGGAAGGGCTGCTGCTCAAAATACTGGCGGTGCTGCTGTTAACAATATTGGGCTATATGGGCTTGTGCAAGGCAGCACTACTGGAACCTAGGAAGCTGTCTTATTCTGTGGACATCCAGCTGAGTATTGCTAGGCCTGGACAGTAGGAGCTCTCCAAGGTAGTGCTTTAAGCTACCTTTTTTTAGCACAATTCCAGGTGTCGGTGCTGACCTTTAAGGCCCTAAACAGCTTCAGCCCTGTATACCTGAAGGAGCATCTCCACCTCCATCATCTAACCTGCACACTGAGGTCAAGCTCCAAGGGCCTTGTGGCAGTTCCTTCACAGCAAGAAGTGAAGTTACAGGGGACCAGACAGAGGGCCTTCTTAGTAGTAGCACCCACTTTGTGGAATGCCCTCCCATCAGATGTCAAGGAGATAAACCACTATCTTTTAGAAGACATCTGAAGGCATGCCTGTTCAGCAGAGTTTTTAATGGTTGAAGATTTATTGTGTTTTTATATAAGTTGGAAGCTGCCCAGAATGGCTGGGGCATCCCAGTCAGATGGGCAGTGTGCAAATAATAGAATGAGGAGGAGGAGGAGGAGGAGGAGGGAGACATTCCCAGCCCCACCTGGAGATGCCAGGGATTGGACATGGGACTTTCTGCATGCCAAGCAGATGCACTGCCACTGAGCTATGGCCCTTCCCCGTGCAGTGTTCTATGTTCCTATGCCAGGGCAAGTCCTGCATTTCTGTAAGAGGCTGCAGGGTGGCAGGTGTTTGTTGCTGGAGGAAAGAGCTCCAGAGACTTGGATGATGTTTTGCAATATCAGCCTATGTGCAAAGACGCAGGTCAAGCAGGCAGGGAGCAGGAAGGCAAAGCAGCATACAAATATGGGAAGTGGCCTTATTCTGAGTCAGACCATTGGCCCATCTAGTATTGATGAGTTACAAACTGGCAGTCTGGTTGGGAAGGTGCTATGGCAGCCGCAGCGGCTCCCAGTCACTTCCTGTCCAGACTTCTCCTTGCCCCACTTCAAGGCTGACCACTCTCTCCATTCCAACTATCACTCCAGCTCTATTTTCCCATCCTCTTCCTCCTACACCCTGTTCCTTCCGTCCACTCCACACAAATACATACATTTGCCCACTTAGAAGTAGCAAAGCTGGTCATAGTGCTGCCCATCCGAAAAGCTATTGTATGATAGCAGAGCATGCAAGCCCTCCACTCCTCCATCTCCTCCAGTAGCTGTCGCCGGAGCAGACTGCAAAGAGAAGGCATTGCCAGGCACTACCCCTCCCTGATCGTGCGTATAATTACAGATTATCACCCCCACCCGCCCCTTCACCTGCAGCACAAACAATAATGGAGCCCTGCCTACTCCAGCACTTTGGAGCAAGCCCTATTGAAAGAGGGCAACATCCATTTCCCTGAAGAGACCTAGAGTAATATAGCAGCTGCTATCCCCAAAGCAGCCATACAATAACAGAGCAGTGTCTTTCTCTACTCCAGCATGCTAGAATAAACCCTGTAATTACAAGGCAATGCCTGCCTACTTCAGTGGGTCTTAAAGGACATCTTTCAATAACATACCAGAGACGGTGTGTAACATGGCATTCACAAGCAAATCTTAACATTTCAAAATGCCAGAGCAGGTGCCTAGGGCTTAGTGCTATCTCTGTCCCTTTTCCTTTCCGCGGCCAAAGAGGGGTGGGTGGGGAGGGGGGTCTGGGAACAACACAGGAGGCAAAAAGGCACCTGAAGCCAATGCACTCAGCCAGCCCTTGGCAGCTTCAGCGCATCTCTTGATCATAGAAGTCAGATTATTTATATGCCGCATGGTCTGCAAATAGCATTTGTGTGCGCATGGGCTCACGGAAAATGAACAGCCAAATACAATAACCATAGTACACAAATAACTATCATAATATCAGTACCATGAAAGGGAGGCAGTGGAATAAGGAACAGTTCAGTTAATATATAAAAGAAAATGTAAGCAAGCATCAAGCTTACCCATGGCCAGTTTAGAAGAGCCACATTCCAAAGCAGAACCAAAGCTGGTGGCAACCTCCGCCCAACTTTTAGACGCAAGAGGTCAGGAAGCCCCCTCACAGTTCCTCCAGCAGCAGCTCCCTTATGAAGGTGGGGCAAGGGGCAGGTGGAAACAGCCAACCCCTGAAGGCATACACAGAGTCTTTCCCCCCACCCCGACCATTCACATCCCCAAACCCAGAGCTTCAGTAATGACTATGAACTTTTGTGTTTCTTGGCCTGACAAGAGATGGTCCTTCAAAGGGGCATCCACCACCCTTTTTTTCAATTCAGAAGTTCGAGAAACCATTACTGCACCAGGTGGTGTGTGTGAACACACACACACACACACACACACACACACACACTAGCTTTTTAGAAGCCTCTGGGTTAACTTTATTTATAGAAGGTGTCATTCATTAATGCTAGTCTTGCATCACGCATCACAGCAGCAATCAAGTCGTTCAGGTGGCCAGAAACAAAAAGAGGGAGCACATTGAGATTCACACTGGGTGCTGCATCTTGTTTGTTTAAGAACATGTTTACTAAGGGAAATGAGCAACATTGCCTCTATGCTCCAGCAGCTGTCAAACAGGCAGAAGTTTCTGGTTGCCTCTGCTTTGGGAGGTGGGGTGGGGGTTTCTTCTTTGCTAGAGGTAATTAAGCAGAGGCCGGGCAGCTCTCTCTCAGGGATGCTGGATGTGCAAGATTCTTGCATTGAGCAGGGGGCTGGACTAGATGACTTCCAAAGAGCTTGCTGGCACACCCAAATCCTGCAGCAAGCAGGACCAAACTTCCCACACATCAGCTGCTGCATGGCGAGCTCAGTCCTGCGTTATGGCTATCTCCCTCCACTCCCTCAGGCCAACTTTGATCGGTGGGTGGGGCAACCCACCTGTCAGTCACATGGTGTCATTATGATGTCAAACGATTGACAGGTGGGTGATCCTGCCCACCCGTCAAAGTTGTTGTTGTTGTTTAAATTGATATACTTCCCTATACCCGCAGATCGCAGGGTGGCTAGCAAGATAAGAACACAAAATACAGAACCTAAATGTAAACAAAAATAGCCAAATAACACCCCCCAAAAAAAAACATAAAAACATTTAAAAACAATTACTTTTTAAAAAAATGAAAAACACAATAAAAAACAGTTTAAAAGAATGTAAACAATACTCTCAGCTGGGCAGCAGCAGTCCTTTTGTTGGCTGTCATGCCTTGCCCTAGGTGGAGAGAGGCAGGAGCAGGACCCTCAACCAGTCAGCATGGCCCATGCAGTGGGAGGAAGTAAAGATCTGATCCATTGGGCCAACAAAGTTCCTCAGCCCTGCCATACTCAATGACACTGACTTACCTTACAACTGTAAGGATTGCAGTGACACTATAAATTAAGCCCTCTGAAGAGACTAGATATTATTTTTCATAAATATTCCAAGTACCAGACTGCCCTCCTGGAAGCCCCCAAATGGGCTGCCACACCTAGGAAGCTGGGTCAGGTCTGCCCAAGGCATGCAGATGGAGAAAAGAGATTAGGTATTTCATTAATTAAAAGAGGCTCTTTCTGCTTGATAACAACAGCTAACGACTACAAATAACCAGTTGATGAGGAGGGGAGGGCAGCAGAGGGGGCAGCGAGGAGGCAGAGTTCCTTTGCCAGACATGTCTATTTGATAAACATCAACTAATTGCAACAACTAATTATACAGAACTCTTCAATTTGGAACAGAGTCTCCTTCCCACAACATGACAATAACATCGGTGTAAATCTTTCAACTAGACAATAGGTAACACTAGTTATAGATGGCTTCACAGGTTCTGAAGATTTTATAGAATTTCTCTCCTAGTTCTAGAAAGTATGGGGAAGTTGGGTCATTACAGTCACCAAGCCAGGATTAGCATGATAATGGCAGTCTCTTTCTCACAGGCACAGCACCTGGGTCAGAAGTAGTCCAAGCATGGTGGCCTACAAACCGAGGTGGAGCTTTAATTGAACTTTACTGCCCCCATGCACCTTTGATTAGGGCTGTTATGTCCACATGGAGTGCCTCTTTGGAGCACAGGTGTGGGGTGCGCATGCATGCATGCACTCTGATGTATCCATGTGTACAACTACACAGGTTTTATACGCAGGTTTTGGTAGTCACATTTCATGCCTCTGGATAAACCGGCCTGCGAGAGGGTTCCTGCTGGCATGTGGCCTTCTTTAGGCCAGTACCAGCTCCCTCACTGAGTGTGTTGATTGGAGCCATCAGGGGCTACAGCAAAACTGGGCTTAGCTGTAATGAGGCAGCCTGCAAACGGCAGGATTGATTGTGTCACTCCAGCTTTGGGGAGAAGGGAGGGGAGAATCAAATTATCAGGTGGGCGCTTGTTACAGAGACGCTGCTTTAATGGGTTTGCTCATATTTTGTCAATAGATGTTTGTAAACGATTGCCACAGCTTAGCCATCGATTTGGCACAGGCAAAATCAACCAGCTGCTCATGCATGCCAGCCTAGGTTGGGGAAAGCTGCATGGCCAGAGGCAGGGGCAAGACAAGCGGGGAGATGTCAGTAACTGGGCAGGCAGGAGAGGCTGGTACTGCCCCCTCCCTCTGGAGGGGGAGCAGATATCCAGAGCGCTTAACTGTACCAAAGCTTTCTACACCATTGCAGCTGCCAAAGGGTTTAGCATGAAGCCTAGCCACAGCAGCCCTGCACGGCCCTCCCAGACCAGGTGCGTACGCCTCATGCTGCTGAGACCAGGGACTAGGACTGGAGGAGCAGCAGACCTAGCACAGACCTCAGCTCAGAAATATTAAGCTACATCCAAATGTTTGTCTTTCATCTTTTCACACTAAGCTGGCTGCTTCTCCAGATCATCTCCAGGATCACAGCACACCCGACTGACAATGCCCATGCTGGCTCCACAAGGAGGACAACTTCTGCAGCGCTCTTCCCTCCTGCAGTATTAAAAGCTGCACCTGCCGCTCCTCTTTCGTACCTGGCAGGGAACAAGGAATTTATTTGGCCTGTCTCGGCCAACACCACCTATAGCAACCTTCTTCAAACTGGTGCCCTCCGGATGCTGTTGGACTGCAACTCTTTTCACCCCAGGCCACTGGCAATGCTGGGCTGGGGCTGATGGGCCTTGTAGTCCTAGACTTCTTGAAGGCACCAGTTTGGGGAAGGGACTGGCAGCAGCTTTCCAAGGTGTCTGACAGAGGGCTTCTCCAGCCCAGTCTTTTGACTGGACGTGCCAGATTCTGAACCTGAGGCATATTATGTACGCTGTGTTCATTCACTGTGCTACTGAGCCATGGCACACCAACCTCTTGTTCTAGCTTTGCAAAGTAATATGTCTCACGCAAGAAGTGCTCCACAAGAAGGGCAGGGTCAATCTGAAACCTGGAGCGCAGCACCCTTCCATTTATGTCTGCATGTATGCAGTGCTTTTTTTCTGAGGGGACACAGGGGTACGCATACCCCTAAACATATTGTGAATCTTTGTACTTTTGTCCATTTACTGTATTTATTTTCCTCGATTTGAACTATAAAATGGTGATTTTCTTGAGTCAAAATGAGAGTACCCCCAAACATATTTTTTTTTTTAGAAAAAAAGCACTTCACATATGTATTGTTGGCACCCATTTGTCTCAAGAGACAATGGAGTGTGCCTCTGGGGTGAAGCCAAGCCCAGGCATGTACATAAGCAGCACAGATATCAGACAGTCCCAATACTATTCAAATAACAAAGGGCCACACTCCTTTCCACCCTGGTCCTGTGCAGAGGCACTGCTGTTAGTAGTCACCAGTTGCTATGGTTTTGCTGCTAAACCCGTTGCTGTGTTCCATATGCCCTTTCCCAACACCCCTGCTATAACCTCATGCTCAGCCACCACTGCACCATAAAATCCCCAGCCTGGTCCCATGCACAGAGCATACCATGCCATCAGCTGCATGACCCGGAATGATGCCAGGGTGAAGCCCAGTCCGCAAAGAGTGTGCCTTTCCTCACTGTGTGTGTGATTCTCATGGAGCTATGCGGGGTGGGGGGGTGGGGGGGTCCTTTCTGCAGCTCTTCCACCCATCAATCACAGGCAGCAAGAAAGAGCATGCAGCCAGGGATAAGGCTGTGGGAGGGTGCACTGGCAGTGTTCCTAATGAACAGGCAAGCAAGAAGGCAGCAACGGAGGGTGGGGGGAGGCCAGAGAAGCATTCCCAGTCTTGGCCATGAGCCAGCTTCTCACTGGCTTCCGGCAACCAACCAAGGTGACCCCCATCAGGGCGGGGGCGAGGAGGAGAAGGAAAGGCAATGGCTGGAGCGGTCAGCCAAGGCTACAGACCACCTGGCTACAGACCACCTGGTCGGGATTACTGAGAAAAGACCCTTCAAATTCTTGTCAATCTCACCTGTGCAGTCCTACACCTTAGCTTAATGCTGACGACTGACCAGTCCTTTCAGCATGGATGCTGACAGCAGCCGCTTGACAGGGCTGGCAAAATGGCCCTGCGCTGACTGCTGCTGTGAGATATCGATAGGCATGCATGCACATTATTGCCAGCCCATATTTGCATTCAGGTGGGAATCCGCTGAACCCCCAACTCATTGCAGAGGGTGCTCCGTCCTTAAGGAATAATGTACCAAAAAGAGCCTGGATGACAACATCACTTCCCTTCCCTCCCCTTTTCTCTTTTCCTTCAAATTCCTCTCGCAAGGCACTTCACTCCCACCCTGTGAACACTGTAGAGCTGGAGTGTGTGTTGGTGTTGTGTGCAGGTACAGCGCACAGCAATAAACATAAATACATATAACTGCACTTCATGACGTCAATTTCTTGTTATCTTTGCCTCCCCACGTTCTCTGATTTCTCTGCTGCAGCCAAACTATCAATTTGTAAGCTTCTTGGGGCAGAGTCTGTCACTTCAGCACCACGGACAGTGGCAGGGCTCTATTCATTATAACCACAATCCCAGTCTTACCATTTTGACAGGCTAGCTCTGCCCACACCCCTCAAAGGGCTGCTGTGAGAGGCTGATCAGCCTTTGTGATGGACAGCTCCAAGAGAAGTGTGATCTGGCTCCTGCTATAGCCATGTCTCTAGCTGCTGAGACTTATTGCTCACTTGCACTGGGGGCTCCTGTTGCTCGGCCCCCTGCACTGCCCAGCTTCTGTTCAGTGGTACCCATTTCCCATTCACTTTTGCTTGTGGATAGGGCTGTTGTGCCCACAGAATCCTCATTGGAAGAACTCTGCAAAGCCCGACCACGTTTGTGTCCTCCGGTGCCAGAACAGGGAAGGACAACTCCAGCAAGGGGGGGGAATGCCCCCCTCCCCACCATTTGCTGCCTGTTCTTCTTCTTCAAGATGCCAATAACTCCCTTCCCAGTAGGTGCATGCAGCGTGGTCTGGTCTCGGCACATTGCCCGCCGCACAAAGCGCCCACCTGCACCACTGACTTCCTGTGCCAGGGTAGCCACACGCGACACCATCTGCTTCGCTCTTTCATTAGGAGAAGATCTTCATTATTATTGTTATTGACAAGACTGAATCTCTGCAGCTTGTGCAGCAGCAGGACTTGACCAACTCCATGGTAACGATGCAGGGCCCCATACCATCTGAGCCTGCAGGGTGGCGTGGGGGGGGTGGGTCCTGCATGCTGCATGGAAGTCTCAAGGAGTAAATGGTCCTGGCTGCAGCAGAAGCCATTGCAGAACTTAATAGTCAATGGTCTATAAATGGCACTAGCATCCCACTTCTAGTAGCGTTCGGTGCCCAATGGGATGGGTAGGGTCTAAAGCAAGGAGACAGACAAGAGGTGGAGCCAGAGCCAATGAAGGAGAGCCAACCCATTCCAGATTTCTCCCCAGCTGAGTTCTACAATGGCAACACTGAGACAAACAAGAGGATAGAGCTGGCTACCCCCTAGACTGGTATGTAAGAATGCAGGCAGGTGGCGGCTGGCTGAGGGAAGGCTGAGGCTGGTGGGACAGTGCCTCATTTGCTTATTTGACCTGCCTTCACTGTGCCTACCAGCCCTTTAGTCCAAGGACCAAAGAGGTAAGAGTGCCATGTTCATCCCTTGACTCTCCTTTCTTCAAGGCCTCCTTTGTGCAGGGTCTCTATGCTCAACATGCGTAGCCACCCACACCCACACCCACAGCAGACTGCAGTCTCCCTGAGACAAGCTGCAGGGTGAGGAACTCACAGTGTAAAAAGGGGTGGTTGTGTCCAGTGCCTCAAACTCAAATGACGTTGCATGCAAATTTTCACACAGAAACGAAAATGGAGAAACATGTTTTGCTGGAGTTTTGTAGCATCCTGTTGCCCTTGCTTTGTGGGCTTCTATTCCGTAAAGAGCTCTGCAGGGGGCCCAATGTCCAGGCCTTGGCATAAACCTGAATGTGGATGCCTTTCCTTGCTCTGCCTTGCTCCCTTCCCTTCATCTCCCTCCCTACAACCCACTTCCCTGTGCCATGCTAGGCAAGGAGTTGGCTCTGAGATGGATGGGCTGCTGCATTCATGCTCAGCACTTTCTATTCCCCAGAAACAGGCTGGGAAATTTATGGGGACGAGCAAGTCAGAAACATTAGTTCGGAGTCTCCCCACCCACCCAAGCGCAGGCCAGCCAGAGACTGTGGCAGATGATGTTCAGTGGCCTGTGGGACCCTGCCTGGCAGCTGCATTTTGATGAACTGCACTGTAATGGGACCATCTAACCCACTGCATCCTGCAGTTCATGGTGGAGCATGTGGGGGAACAGGCTGGCATAAGACACCCTGGCTCTGTTGGCTGAGAACAGGTTGGGGGGGTTGGGGGGAGAGACTAGAAGAAGCACCATAGCACTGCAGTGGCCGAAACAGATTGAGCCTGGAACTGCAGCTGGATAATCTTGCCTGTTCAGCAACAGCTTTCATGCCCAGGTCTGGAATGCTTCCACGGAGCAGAGCTCATGCATCTCAAATGAATGCCACTGAGCGCCCAGGGCAGGCAAAATAGGACATCTTGCCCTGACCTACTCAGTAGCATCCAGCATCCCTTGGCCCTTCTACGTAAGCAGAGTCCAGCAATATCACTGCAGTTATTGGGGTCCTAAACAGCTCCATTTCCACGGAGAGAGGTGTGCTGCAAAGGTCACATTTACACCCCTAGGACCGTGGCACCACTTTAGCCGGTGGTGCCTCAGTGCCAGTAAGTGTTCCCACTTAGTGATTCTATAAAGCACAGATGTAAAAACCATTTACAACGTACTAAAGTCAAATGCTCAATGTGTGGTGGGAATGGCTGAAACGCTTGAAAGCGACTCGCTTGCTGTGCACCCGCGTGCCTTGGGGACAGGCAGGCAAAGATATCGCAACACAATGGGAATAGGCTTGATTTGTATGGGCCTCCTGGTGTGTGGATTGGAGGGTGTGCATGTACATACTCTACAGAACAAATGTTGTCCCCCTCGGGAGGAGCTGATGCCTTACAATGCGCACGAGGCCACTGCCTTGCTGAAGCTAAGCAGCCCTGGGTTTGGTCAGTGCCTGAATGGGAGACCACCTGGAACCGCATACATGCTGCTCTGGGTTCCATAATGGAAGAAAGGTTTATAGTTTTAGGTACATTAACTTGAGGTCTTGTGTGGATGCTCTTGACTGGTGTAATATACTGGAAGTGCAGCAGCTTTGGAGAAGGTGAAGGAATTCAATATTCAAAGGCTGTGCTTCCTAAGGATATCATGGAGGGTTGGGACCACCACAGGTTTTCTCCCTCCCCGCCCCCTGTTGCCCCAGTTCTCACTCATTCCTGCATCAAGGGGCATTACAGACCCCAATTCCGTAATGGAAAGGGTCTTAGCTCAATGGGCTAGCATGCAGAAGGTCTCAAGTTCAACCCTTGGGATCTCCAGGCAGAATTGACTAGTAGCCATGAGATAGTAAGCCTCTGAATGTCAGTTGCTGGGAACTACAAGTGAGGGGGGTGCTGTTGTGTTCAGGTTCTGTTTCTGTGAGCTTTCTGCAAGCATCCAGTTGGCCACTGTGAGAACAGGATGCTATGCTGGATGGGCTACTGGCCTGATCCAGAGGGCTCTTCTTATGTTCTTATGACTTTGGTGGAGTTGCTCTGACAGCCACAGCCTGAAACTCTAAAATCTGCTGCCACACAGTGTCAACAATACTGAGCTCTCTATATTAACCAATCAATGTTCTGTTGTGGTGTAAGACAGCTTCCTTTGCTCCTATTCTTCCTAATGCAAGAAGTTTAATGGAATTATGGAAGTGCCCTCAAATTACAGGGGATATCTCTGCTAGCCAAACTCACGTTTTTCAACCCCAGGATGTGTGTGGTGGAACTTAATCGGAGTGTCTACTCACCTACACTAGCCTCTTCAAGAAAAATAAAAGTTGGGCTCTCTGTAGCCACGTGGTCTTCCCTCAAAAACATGGCTATGAAACTGGTGGAGCAGGTAGTGGCTGTTATGTTCCCACTCACTTGAAATCCCTGCCTATGACTTTATATGAATGATAATAAGACAAAACAAACAAACACTTAGTGCTCGTGTCAGCACTGGTCCGTGCCTGCATACCAAGGTAACCTTGAGCTGCAGAGCTCATTGCTTTCCCACCGTCTCTGAGTCCCAGCTCAAGAACGCTTCTAACCCCTTGAAGTGCCAAGTCAGCAGTTCATCCTCCAGCCTCCCCTGTCCCAGTATAATGCAGGCTTGACTGGAACTTACCTTTCCAAGTTTGGTTTCTGTTTCAGACCTGTGCCTATGATGAGTGGTAGGTAGGACATGTGGCAGAATGCCCAAAACCACAAGGCAAATCAGAAAAGGAGGTCTGACTGCTCTGAGTAGGGCACAACCTCTATCTGATTTCTCTGGACTGGGGGAAAGTCACTCAATTGGGGCCTTGGGACAACAGGGTGAAAAAGCTACCAGAAGCTCTAAGTTTTATGAACTCTCCCCATCCTCAAAGATACTGCAGACTCTTAAGCAATGCAGTTAAGTACAATGACTTAATATCTAACTCAACTTAGCCTTTAATTGAAACATGGTTGGAATAGGCAATGAAAGAGCACCCTGGCCATGCCATCCATTTCTGGTGTTAAACAAGGTGAGGATAGCATCCCATTATGTTGGAATGTATGTTACTGTTAGGAGTAGAGCACAATGAAAGAAACCATTCCTTGGGATCTGGTGTGTGGGGAGGGGAATGCCACATTTATATACACACAGATCTCACAAACATTCTTAAGCAAGCACTGTTCCATGCCACCCCAAATCACATACCTAGTCATGCTTGCTTTCTATCTCTCTCTCTTATATGACCCACACATGGTCTTTCAATCACAACTGTGCACATTATGCTAACTTGCACACTATGCGCTCTCATCGCCACCCATGCCACACCTTTGCATATTCCGTAAATCAAGACAAGTTTTGAAACTGCGAGAGCCACAGCTCATGGGCAGAGCATGTGCAGAAGGCCCCTGGGTCCACCCCCAGCATCCGTAGGTAGTGCTGGAAAAGGCCGCTGTCTGAAGCCCTAGAGAGACACTGCCAGACCAAGCAGACAATTCTGAGCTAGATAGGCCAGTACAGACTTGCTATAAGGCAGCCTCTTATATTCCTCAGTATTCTTAGATGTCGTAAAGGTAGAACCAGAGGGCATTTGGCTATGCCAACATGCCACAGATTTTAAGTCAGTAATGTATTTTGTGCTCATGGACCTTTGCCTCTAGAAGTAGGAATTGTTGAAAAATAACAGTATTTTTAAAAATAAAAAATAGACACGTTTATGGAATATAGGGATATCAGTAACTATAGGAGAGGGTGCTAGGGTGCCCGTACTAAGTACGAGAACATCCGCCGTTAGGCCCATATGGCACAATGGAGCAATGCCTCAGCCTCTCCTCCTCTCCTCTGCTATTTCTCTACAACTTTAGAAGGAAAAAGTGCCAGCATTGCTTTTCTTTAACCAACAAATTCCTTACAGCAGAGTGAACTAAAAAGCAGCAGCTGCACCTGCTGACAGTTAAAAAAAAGTAACCAGACAATGTACTTCAAATTTGTTCAATAAACTCTAATGCACTTTGAAGGAAGCCACAGAAACGGGTGGTGTTAATGAAGTATTAATGGCTTTGGAGGAGGTGTAAATGGTTGCTGCCTTAATGGCTGTTGCACAAGCATTCTAGCACAAAGGGTAAGTGAGAGAAGCCACAGTGGAGTTCCTTGAGCTACATTCTCTTAGTCTCTGATAAAAGAAGAGGAAGGAGCACATGGATGTGCATGTTGCCATGTCTTCTGTGACCGCAGGCCTTCAGGCAGCTGCTAGGGATGTCAGTGTCCCAGTAGGGCCCAACAGCACTGACACCTATCCTGGGGTTGTTCCCACCATTTTAAAAAGTTACCCAAATGCCCTGGAGTGTTATGGGAAATTTGCAATTGCAGCTTCCCAGACATCCATTAATTGCTGCCACCAAGTAAGCTTGCAGCTGGTGTGACAGCCCAACAGAGGAAGCAATCCACTAGACTGCACTTAGCCAAGGCCACCCAACCCTGTAAAGACTTCTGCTCGAAACTTTGCTGAATGGCTGACAGTCAGCGTTGATGATACTAGATAGAATAGGTAGAAGGCAGATTTCCTATGTTACTGGAGTCAGCCCTGAGTGGTCCTAGTGCCCTTCCCATAAGCCCTAAATTGCCCCATTTCCCACAATACCTTCAGTTATTAATTTCCCAGACCATGCAGGGTTGAGCACTACTGGGCTGTACAAACAGCATCGCTACTGGGAGGACACTGCCCACAATGCCACACGACACAACATGCCTTACATGGTCATACTTGAGCGCTGTTCCCCACATCAGATTTCCCTGGAATATCTCCTGTTGCACACTCCTTGCGCAGGAATGAATATTCTCCATGCAATGACTGGAGTTTTTCACATGGAAGGATTTCTAGAGGCCAACAAGGCCGATGGCTCTAGCATTGGAACTGGCCTGAAAAATGCGTTTCTTCAAGTTACTTTTGTCAAAATGCATTCTTAAGAATGCGTGCAATGAAGGCCTTGAAGATGTTCCTTTGTCACTTGCAAATAGTCAGATGGTGCACACAGCTGAAACACATGTTCATCAAATTTCCTGGAAGTTGCTGTGCCAAACACGTATCTGAAAGCGCTCGCCCGACTATTCCCTTCTCTACAGCAATATGCTACTTTTGGCATATTCCACACACACACACACACACACACACATTTTGGGAAATGTGGATAGAGAAAAGTTTTTCTCCCTCTCTCTTAAAGCTAAATGTTGAAAAATTCAGGACAGCTAAAAGAAAAGAATAGCAACATTAGTTAAAATCAGGTCTACTTTTGGGTACTTTATTTGACACATTAATTCTTTTCTTTTTTAAAAAAAGCATTATTCCTCTCATTACTATCTCACTCCTGGATAAAATAGTCAATTAATTTAAAGGGGAAACCCCATGGATAATTAATATTGTTTCTGTTGCCGAGCTCACTTGATTTTGCTTTTTTAGCATTTGGGAAATTAATTAAGGATTGACCAACCATCAAGTCAGGTCCCTGCCATATAAGAAATTTGATTAAATTATTCCAGTCATTGTCAAACAAAAGCGTCAGAAGAATGTTTCTGGAATATTTACTGGGACCAGTATAATTGGATTGCAGTCTGAACACTGGCTCCATCGTAAGAACGTAAGACTAGCCTGCTGGATCAGGCCATCAGTCCATCTCACAGCTGTCAACTTTTCCCTTTTCTTGCGAGGAATCCTATACGGAATAAGGGGATTTCCTTTAGAAAAAGGGAACCGTTGACAGCTATGGCCCCTCTAGTCCAGCATCCTGTTCTCACAGTGGCCAGCCAGATGCCTTTGGGAAGCCTGAAAGCAGGACCTTAATGCGATATCACTTTTCGCCACTTTGAATTCCCAGCAGCTGGAATCTAGAGGGACACTGCCTCCAGCAATGGAAGCAGAACACAGCCATTATGAACAGCACCCATTGATAGCCTTAGGATCCTTGAATTTGTCCAATCACCTTTTGAAAGCCATCTACGTTGATGGCCATTGCTACTTCTTATGGTAGCAAATTCTATAATTTAACTAGGGGATGATGATTATGATTATTATTATTATTATTATTATTATTATTATTATTAAGTTTAATAAATCCTTCCTTCCTTCTAACAGTGCTCTGCCTATTGTTATAGCTGGATCCACCTATTTTTAACTAGCCTGCCTGCTGCCCCAGCAGCCACAAGGAGCACCAACCACCACATGCAAATTGTCTCCTTAAACAAAACAAGCTAATCCAGGTCACAATACAATTAGTCCACCTTTCAACATTTGAGTTATTATTCAACCCACACAATGCAAAAAAATAATAAAAAAACAAATACCCCTCGGTAATCACACATAACAAAACCATGTGAGTTCCAATACACCTATGAGGACATTCCAAGCAATTTCCAAATGCACACATAAGCCAAGGACAATATAGATAATCAAAGACTTGGTTTCTCCAGGCACAAACAAGAGAGCCCAAATGCCTCCAGATGGGCCACAGCAGGCAGTGCTTCAGCACACGGCCTCCACCTGTAGTAATGGAAACAGGTGAAGGTGTTGCCCCAGTAACAATCCAATCAGTCTCACTCACTATAGTTACGGGCAGGGCGGGTGGGGGAAGGCTTGCCAGCCAAGGACAAAGGCTGTCCCCTCACAAACTGCCAGAGGCAGCAAAACAAATTATGGGGCCTATGAATCAGGGGTGGCCAGGTGAGGAGGAGGGCAGGGAAAGGGAATTTCATCTGGTTTATTTGCTTACCTGACAACAGCTGAAATCCCCTCTTCTCTGCAACTATTAAAAGTACCTGTAGTTCAACAGTAGTCCTGCTATTCCCCCAGCTGCCCACCCCCCCCCACTTCAAATGGAGACATAATTCCTCCCAGTAGAAGTTCATTCAGCCACTATCAGCACACACCATTTTTTAATTATTATTACTACAAAGGCTATAAAAAGCCCATTCACAAAAGAAAATATGCTTTGTTTTAGGTTAGCAACAGTGAACTGTGGACCTCCAGGTGTTGCTGGACTACAACTCCCATCAGGCACAGCCAATAGTGAGGGATGATGGCAGCAGCTGGAGGGTCACAGCCCTCCCCCACCTGATTTTAGGCCGAGAGAGAGAGAGAGCGCACGCATGCGCTCCACTGCCATCATGTTGGGTCAGTCTACTTAGTTTTTTAAGCTATGATTTGAGTCTATTTTGCATACATTATAACATGAGTCTATTTCATAAGCGGTTTTATGTGCTTTTGTTGTCATATATTGCATTCCCTCCAATATGCTGAGGTGAAAAACCAGGCCACACATCTTCCGGGGCTGCACTCCTGCATGAGTTGCATGATCTGTGCAGGATTGTGGCTCCCCAAAAGCAATTTTTGGGTGCCGAGATGGCAGGCCCCAAAAACACACAGCCCAATTTTATTGGGACAGTTGAGGAGAAGGGTCTATTGCACTGTTCTTTCTATCAGTTATCTTGATTCCCTCTTGTACTGCCTAAGGGTCCCATTGACTTTGTGCAATTTGTGGGGAGGGGGCGGCTTTTATTTGCATTTCTGCATCCTATTCATGCAGTCGCGTTGGGCAGGAACTGCTGCTTGGACTGGTGTGAGGTGGGGTCTGTGAGGCAAGAGTGGCAGTAACTTGAGATGGATGGCGTAGGAAGAACTGTGGGAAGCCTCTCAGCAGATGAATATGTTCTTAGTTTGCTCCAAAGGAGGCCCAGGCATCCTGTGTTTTGAATGTCGTGTTTCAGCCAGCGAGCTTTGCTTTGTGCCTGACAGAACTTCTTATTATTACTTACCCTCACCCTTTTGTCTCCTGTTTTGGCGTGGAGCAGTTGTCCTCCTTCAGGGAACCGATTCCTTTGGCCTCTGCCCTTTCTCCCATGGGAATTCCATCAACAGTCCTTCCCTCTCTGGCCTCCCAAGAGACAGACTGGTTACGGCCAAAGAATTCCTCATGCACAGGCGTTCGCCGAAACAGCCTGAAATGGAGGCTGAGCCTTAAAAGCCTCACTGCTGGGACACAGAAATGACAAGCAAAGCGAAAAGGGCTGGGAGGGAGAGGGGGGGGGACTCCTTAGCACATCTGAGAGGGGCCAGCAGCAAATTAACTCTGACAGCGCCAGCCTCACTCATCGGGGTCAGTGTGAAGGAGCTGGCATAGCGAATGGGCTGAGGGTGTGTGTGGGAGAAGCCATGGATGACAGAAGACAATCCTGTTTGCCAACATTTAGCCTGCCGCCTTCAACTCAGCAAGGCTCCCTCCTCGCTTTGCTCTGTGGACCCGGGCAAAGGTTTTGTAGGCCGTGCGCAGAAAAGGACTGCGCGACTGCTCTCTCATTAGGGCAAACCCCTCAGAGCGTACTACTCTGATTCTCCCTCTCCACAGATGGCAGACATTTCCCCTCAGGCTCCTCTGCGCTGTCTCTGCTTGGGTCCTTCAGCTTACACCACCTCTGACTCATGGCTGTGCTGGCTGGACCACAGGCTCACTGCCCCTGCCCTGTACAGTGTAACACAGGAAGCTGCCTTATCATGAGTCAGCCCACTGGTCCATCTGGCTCAATATCGTCTACACTGACTGGCAGCTGCTGTCCAGGATTTCAGGCAGCATTCTCTTCCAGCCTGGGATTGAATCAGGGACCATATGCATGTAAGACTGATGCTCTACCATTGAGCTACGACGCTTCCCTGTGGGCACCTAGGGGCCTTCCGCAGTGTGTAGTAGGGAGATGGAGTCCGGAAGGCAATGTGTTAATTTTGTTGTTGTTGTTCTTATTAATTTATTAGTCGCTTGCTATATGAAGAGTCTCTGAGCGACTTACAAAACTTGTAAAGCACAATATAAAATCAGAAAAGCATTAAAAACTGTAGAAAATCAATATGTTTTGCTGCTGTTTTGCTGGGTCTATTCTATTGATTTTCTATGGTTTTTATTGTCCATGTTCACTCCTAGGAGGGGAGCTGCACCTGTTGAATTTCTACCCTGCCATGCTGCTGTTATGAGGACAGGAGCATTGCAAGGGAGGAAAGAAAGGGGGTACTGTGGGCTGATGTTAGTCTAGGGACATTTTGCTGGGGGGGGGGGAGGAAATAATATCTCTTGTCTGCCTGAAGGTCTTTACCTTGCCTTGGAGAACCTCTTTGTTTGCCAGCAATCTGGTTTCCAGTGTTCACTTTGTGGGGAGCACTTAATTCCTGACCTCCTGACTCCCTGGTCCCTACTGAAGAGAGGGAGGGTTGTGTGTGTGTTGAGGATAAAGAGTAGGTTTTAACTTGTGTAATCAGGAATCAGTTCTAAAACCTATTTTCAGTGCCTGGTGCATGTAAAGAAATAATAATAATAAAGGACAGTGCCTGTGAGTAGGCCCCAAGTGCATTTCCCTAGCAACCAGAGAGCAGAGCTCACAATTTGATATCTCTGCAATTGAGGACTCAGGCTTCCAAGACAGACAGTGCAGCTTCCAGCCAGCCCTAAGCCTCAACACCTCTCTTTTTTGAAATTAACTAGTGACTGTCCTGCTTAGGCTTGACTGCACGGACCACATTTAAGGCAGACATATTGCTGGAGATTGGGGGCATGCCCGGGTCAGCTCGTGCAGAATTTGGCAACCAGGTTGCTCACCAGGGCAAGATGGAATGAGCATATAACACCAATCCAAGTCCGACTGCACTGGTTGCCAATTAGTTTATGAGCCCGCTTCAAAGTGCTGGTTTTGACCTATAGAGCTGTAAGCAGCTCAGAACCACAATACGTCATGGACCACTTCTCCCCATATAAACTGACCCAGACCCTGCGATCATCATCTGATGCCCTTCCTTGTGTCGAGAGTGGCAACATGGGAATGGGCCTTTGCTGTGGTCCCCCCCCCCCCCCCGTTTGTGGAATGCTCTCTCCAAGTAGGCTTGCTTGGCACCTTCATTACATCTCTTTAGGCGTCAGGCAAAAACTTTCCTTTATAACCAAACCTTCGGCATTTAACTACCTGTGACCTTTTAGATGTGGGTGGAATGTTTCTAATATAATTCTTTTTCCTCTTGGCTTTAATGTATCTTGGGGGGACGGGGCACTGCGGGGTTATCTGTTATCTGTTTGGTTGTAAGCTGTTTTGGTTGCCCAGGGCAAGATAAAGCAATTAACAAATTTGAATAATAATAATAATAACAATGCCAAGTTGAGGCAGTTTGTCCTGCAGGGGCCCACGGAAAACACCAACTCTATAGGCCAGAGGTAGCCATTGGGGTGCCCTCTCAATGTTTGTTTGTTTACCATATTTATACTTCACCTTTCATCCAAGGTATGACACAAATTTCTCCCCTCTCCATTTTATCCTCACAACAACCCTGTGAGGTAGGTTAGGCAGAGAGAAAGAGACCCAAGGCAGGGCTGTAGCTACAGCAGGGCTAGCCAGGGGTTTATTTTCCTCCCAGGGCTAGCCAGGGGTTTATTTTTCTCCCAGGTGAAGCATCCAGAGGGGTGCCATTGAGGCTCCCAGCCTGAGTCTGAGTCTTTAACCTGGGTGAAATAATACCTAGTTTCGTCCCTGCCCAAGGGTCTCCCAGGTCCCAGTCCAGCACTCTAACCCAGGCATAGGCAAACTCAGCCCTCCAGATGTTTTGGGACTACAACTCCCATCATCCCTGACCACTGGTCCTGTTAGCTAGGGATGTTGGGAGTTGTAGTCCCAAACCATCTGGAGGGCCGAGTTTGCCCGTGCCTGCTCTAACCACTATGCCACACTGACTCTCAAGTTATTGGATGACTCCCCTCATCCATGCTGGCCCAGGGGCTGATGGGAGCTGTAGTCTAGCAGCATCTGGAAGGCAGCAGCTTGGCTGCCCCTGCTGACAGCCATTAATATCCCACATTCTTTCTGGTAATGCTCCTCGGTAATGTCATGTTTTCAGGTGAGACAATAACTCTGAGTTGTGTGACACATCGCAGTAATAATGAGAGAAAGCAGAGTTCATTGATAACGGTGAGAGGGAGAGAGGGAGAGAGAGAAAGCACACAGGCATTTATTTGGGGACAGTGCCAAAAAGGATATTTGCAGGCAAGATGCAAGCGAGGCGCCACATACACATATAATGAAAGGGGGTCCTGGCCCTCATGTTTGGTGTGTCTGAGTTCTCTAGCAAATGAACCCTTGTGCCAGAGAACAGGACTTCTCCCAGCATGGGCCCTACTGATGCTGGGGGAGCGGCGGTGGGGGGTGGGGAGGAGATGGGACACTCAAGGTTAGAGCATGTTTGCCCCCTAGTGGTCACTTTTTCCTTCCATGGAATGAGGCGTTTGCGGGAAGAACCAGGCGCTAGGCTTCTCCATGCATGAATCTGAGGCAGCGGCACAAGCTGGGCTTCCTCACTGACAGCAGCATCCACACATTAAATAGTTAAGCAACAGTAACATAAATCATGGGCAGGTGACCAGCACTGGAGCAAGCAAGGGAGAACGCTTTTGAAACAAGCTGGTTGTCTCTCTGTTGAGTCTTTGTTGCGCATACATTACATAATTTCAAGAATCCCATACTGTTGTGTGGTCTGCTACCGATCGCCCTTATGGTGAGGGTCTGGCTTAGTTTTCCGCATGTCACTATGACGAGTGAGCTCTAAATATAATAGTTGCTGAGGAACCTTTAGCTTTCTTGCTTGATTTGCTTTTCTCAGCAGCTCAAACTTTTCTCTCTCTCTCTCTCTTTTTTAGGTCCATTCACTGGAACATCTTTTATATTTGATTGCTTATTTTCCATTGCTGTTGCTGGTGGGAGGAGGGCGCTTAGCCAGACAGTGATAGTACATGATGTAGGAGGGAATTTATATTAGTTTTTCTCTCTCCCAAAGTTATTATTATGTTTAGTGTCTAAAGTTTAACTAAGCTTTGTGCTTATGTAGCTACATTTAAGTGTGGTAAGAGCATTAGCAGCTGAAATGTTACTGAAATAACCTGAGTTGCTGGGATGTGGCGAGAGGAGAAAAGAAGTCAGAGTTCCTGTGCTTTTATTAGTTTTGTAGGAGAAGGGATCCTGACAGGGGCAGCTTGGTTTTTGTGTGTGTGTTTTGGGGTTGGATTGGGTTGGGATCATGTATAAGAGGCTGCAGATCCTGGCATCTCAACCCTTGACATCTCCAGTTAATTGCTCAGGAAGCAGGTGGTGAAAAGGTTTCCCTGATTGAGGCCCAGGACATTCACAGCCACTCAGAGCAGACAATTCAGGCCTAAAAGGACAAATACTAGGGCCTCCCTGTGTTTCTGCATCAATGGTACTATCAGGGCAGGATCTGATGTCCATGGCCCACTCAGGACAATGAGCAGGAGGGTTGCCAAACACATCAGGGCTGGCAGAGCACTTTAGAATTAATACACAATTACCCAGTAAGACGCATTACTTTGCTTTTCACAAGAAACTTCCAACCAGAGCCAGGTACAAAAGATGTGCAGTTATAGACCAGGTTGCCTCTGAGCTTAGATACTTGTTTTCAGTGTCTGAACCGAACTGAGCTCACAATCCTTTTACACAAAAGTTCAATCCTTCTTAGCTCTCTTCACCTCACCAGGTGCGAAAAGTGTCTGTATTGTTGTTGTTGTTGTTGTTGCTGCTGCTGTTAAACAACCCTTCCTGACCTGCTCCAGATCTCCCAGAGGTCTGCTAGTAGATCCTGAGCTACACTCCTGATCTAAAGAGCCCCCACTCCTGGAAGACCATTAAGTCCAGAATCTAAAATGTCCTAAGCACACCACTGTTCTGCATAACTATTAAAGGTAACAGTGAGTAGTTCTGGCCTCGTTTGCCACTGGCTGTGTGCCCTAGTTCTCCATGCCAGCAACACGATCACTGGAGTGCCCTGTATGCCCTTTCCATTGCTTGGAAAATCACAGAGGTAACCATTCTTCTGATTCCAGCTAATGAAGGCCAGGTTTCTGTTCTAAAGGAGATTTTTCCCATTTCAGGTAGTCCAGCACTTGGCAGGGCAAATCAGCGATCAGGAATCTGGAAGTGATTGGCAATTATCCCTCTGCAAAGATTTCTAGCTTTTGGAAGAGACAGAGCAAGATCTTCCAGCAGCCAGAAATGCAGATTGACAGCCCAGTTGAATACATAAGAAGAGCCCTGCTGGATGGGTTCAAAGCCTCACCTAATCCTTCACCCTGGCCTCTCAGTGGCCAACCGGATGCCTATCCTGCAAGCAGTAATCATAAGAAGCCCATAAGCAGGACTGTGCTTGCTTAGAAGTAAATTGCACTAAATTCAGCAGGCCATTTCCTGCATAAGCATGCACGGCACTGTAGCCAAAGTTTAGCTTCTCAAAATAGGTTTTGCTCTGTGTATGCTGGCTAGAGAGAAAACAAGAGTCACAGGATACCTCTGTGCCTTTTAATAGCTGCATAGAAGAAGGAAGTTTTGTAAATATTTGGCAAATACCTTCTTCTGTCCAACTGTTAAAGGTACAGGAGGAGGGCGGGCTGGTCTCCAAGGGATAGGATGAATTCCTTTGGGAAAAGAAGCCCTGCTTTATTCTTCCTAGTTTAAATAAACCCTTTGCCCATTTGTTTGCATGCTGCCTTCCATGATCTCTCTGTAGGTGTTCACAGCAATTGCTCTAAGTTGCAGCAATTTAGCATTCAAACCTGGGCATCAGGTGGAAACCAAAAGGCTTTCCCTTTCCTTTTTTTGACAGCGGAACAAGCAGATATGTTTCCCTTCTTTGTTGTTTATTTACTTACATGTTTGCTAATGAGCATGTGTAGTGTGAAGACATGGCTGGTAGTTGGCTTGCCAAAGAGGAAACCAATTTGGCAGTCACAAATTATAACAGCAACAGTTCCTCAGGTGCTGGATTATTATTCTGTGGAGGAAGCTGTAGGGCTGGCTGCTGCGTCCACCGATAACACAGTGTGGCTCTGCAGTTACTTGGCTGCAGGGCGCAGGTAGATTGCTGAGTTTGGGATTATCATCCTATTCAGCCCAGCCAGTCTCTTTTTATAAAAAATAATAATATTTATTACTTTTAAAAAGAAAAAAAAACAGAAGAGAAAAAACAAAAGAGAAAAGAAGAAAAAAAAGACAATACAACACAATATATAAACAATACAAAACACAACCTAAACCCATTAAACTAAACACATTAAACTAAATTAAACCAAACCCACTCCCTAACCCTAACCCTAAATAAAACAAAACAAAAACTATTAAAAAAAAATACACCCCCCTTTTCAATACTCTTTCTTTCATTCCCTTGTTTCCTCGACCTCCTCCCACCTCTCTTTTTGTATTCCACTTCTACTAGTTATTTCAGCAAATCCTTTCCATCTTTCTCTATTCTCTATCATATTATAAATAACATATTTTTTAACCTTATTTTAACATTAAAACTAAAATACTTATATATGCTTAACTCCTTATTTCTGCTAAATCCATAAAATATCAATCCACCATTTTTCTATCACTCATTAATTTTGCGATATTTCTATATATAAACTTTACATTTTCCAATCTTCTTCCATCAACTCCTCTCCCTGGTTTCGGATTCTGCCAGTCCTTTCCGTCAATTCCATATAGTCCATCAACCTGGAGATCTTATGTCCGAGGCTCTTAACTCTTTTCCAGGTCCCTTCTGCAGATCTTCTTCATATTCTTTAATGCTAGAGAGCAAATCTCAAGAGAACTCCATCCTAACAATACTTTTATTCCTTCTGGACAGTTCAGCCAAATTTCCAGAAGGAAATGCAGGGAAAAGCTAGGGTCTATACAGTGTTTCAGGACGTATTTCAAGATTCCTCCAAATCCAAAGGCCCCCAAAACTTCAATTTCCTCCAAATCCAAGTCCATGTCCCAAAAGTCAATTAATCCCTGGATAGAGGGATCTTTCCAACTTTCCTTCTTCAATCCAAGCTGGGATCCAATCCTCAAAATCTGGCTTTTTCTAGATTCAATCATAAAAGGCCTCAATTTATAGTCCTCAATTTGCTTCTGTAGAACTAAGGATCCCGCTTGTGTTATTTTAGGTTCAAAAACAACGACTTTCTCCTTTTCCTCCACCATTTGTTCTGCCAAAGTAGGTTCCTGTGCCAGGTCCTGAATTATTTCTGTGTTGGTGCTCGCTTTTTGTCTCAAATTAGTCACTTTCTGTTCCAAATTATCAATTTTAAAAGTCATGTCATCCGTCTTTTTATGAAGCTCTTCCAGCAAATAGTTTATCTTACATAATGCAGTCACAATAACTTCTCCTATCAACATTTTGAATGGTCCAAGGTCAATCTCTGGTTCTCAGAATCCTTATCTTGCAGCTGGAGACCTCCCAGTTACACTCCTATAACAATTTCAAAGGCTCCCTCTAGAGGGAAACAGTCTCCACTTGTATCAGTTCTTTCAAGCACAACTCAAGCAATAAACATAGTTTCAATTTTCAGTTACTTTTTCCTCCATTTTAAATGCAGAAGAGGACAATGGAAACAGTATCTTACTCTTATTTTAGCTAGCTGTCAAATCCATTCTGTCAATAAACTTTCCCCAAACGTCATCTGGCAGCCCGTTCCCAGGTTCAGAGCTGTGGTAATTTGATTTTCCCCTCACTCCTGCAGGCTTACTAAGTTCAAAATTTCCCCCCTCTTCACCTGTTTCCAAGGGGTTTTTTGTATTTTTAACTGATGGAGATTTAATCCTTTGTCAAAAGCTTTCAAAGACTTTAGCTTGTAATGTCTTTGCTTCAGTCTATTTACAAAAGCGGAAGGCGGACTTCCTGTTTATGGTACTTAAAGATCCAATTTTCCGTTCTACTCACAGGTAGTTGTTTAAAATCCAATTGTCCACAGGAAAAAGTCAGCGCTCTCCAGCAACAGCAATGCGGCTTCACTCCGTGAAAGAAGCAGTCAATTCAGCTGGAGATTTCCCAGCTCCACTCTTGTAACAGTTTCAAAAGCTCCCTCTAGAGGGAAACAGTCTCCACTTGTATCAATCCTTTCAAAGAAAGTTCAAAAAGTAAAGTTTGTTTCAATTTTCAGTTACTTTTCCTCCCTTTTAAACACAGAAGCGGACAAACTGTTACAAGAGTGGAGCTGGGAAACCTCCAGCTGCTTGATAAGAAGTGTGGGAACCAGAGACTGACCTTGGACATTCGAGAACGATGACAGGAGAAGCCTTAGTAACTGCATTTTACAAAATAAACTGGTTAATGGAAGTTAATGGAAGTGGAATACAAAGAGGGAGGTGAGAGGAGGTCGATGATATAAGGGAATGAAAGTTAGAATATGGAAAAGGTATGACATATGTTTTTTTTAAAAAAAAATGTTTTTGTTTTGTTTTGTTCAAGTTCATTGTGTTGGGTGATGTGTTGGGGTTGTGTATTGTATTGTTTTATTTTTCTTGTTCTTGTTCTTGTTCTTTTTTTTCCTTTTCCCCCTTTTCTCTCTTTTTCCTTTTTAAAAAGTAATAAATATTATTTTTTTAAAAAAGAAAGAAGCAGTCGATTCAAAGCACTGCGCCACTCACCCCATGTCGCTCCGGATCCCCAAAACAGGGTTTCCCCGCGAGTAGGGGAGGCGCAAAAGGTGCCAGCCAAATCCCAGGTTCACAAGCTTCTCCCGCTTGTGATTTCAATGGGTCTCCGCCTTCGCCGTGGTGATCAGACCCTGTTTTTCACGGAGTAAGTTCCTCCCGATCGGAGGAGCTCAGCCATTGCCAGAGGCGCCAACCCGGAAGTCCCAGCCCAGCCAGTCTCAAGGAAGCATCCTTTGAGTGGTTAGGCAACAGAGTCTTATTAGAGGCACATAGGAAGTTACATTCAGTCAGACTGTTGGTCCATCTAGCTGAGTGTTGTTTACTCTGGTTGGCAGCAGCTGTTCTCTGCCCTAACTGGAGACAAAAGGGATTGGACCTGGGACTTACACAAGGTCAATACTATACCACTGCATTATCAGTGGGAACATTCAAATATTTGGAGTGGGGTGTAGCTTGTGATTTAAGCTGTTTTCTTCCCTTTTATTGGAGCCACCGTGAGCTTCTATGAGGTTTCAGTACTTTTAAACCCCCCACTTTTCAAGTTTAAATCATTTTGCACTCTTGAACGAAATGTCTACTGTAGAGCCATTCTATTCTGCAGTATTTATTTTGGTTTTAAATGGAGTGTCAGGATATTTTAGGAGTGGTGCAAAATTGACCCACACAATTCCCAACATTCCCCTTTGTGGATTTTGATGGCAAATATTCTCAGAACATTCTTTTGGCTGTGAATTCAGTTGTGAATATTAGATAGGCCAAAAGCAGTAGCAAGGGTTCAAACTTGTGATGTACCATGAGGTTCAGGACTGAAGCATCCCTAAGGCTGCAGCCCTATACATACTTACTTGGGAGTAACTCTCTTTGAACTCTATGGGTTGCATCCAATGTTAGAGATACACAGAGTAGACACACTGAAATCAACGGATATTGCAGGGGGTTGAACCAGATGACCCTTGTGGTCCCTTCCAGCTCTATAGTTCTATGATTCAATGACTAACTTAGGTCCTTTAATTTCAGTGGGTCTCCTCTGAATAAGGCTTACTTCAGAGCAGACACGTATAGAATTGCACTGTAAATGTAGAGTGCTCTACCTCCATTACCTTTTAACTATATGCGCATGTAAATTGTGTCTATATTAAACAGAGATGCCCCAGTCCAGTTTTTGTCATGCTTTATTGCATATTTCTTACTGGGCAATTTCTCCATCTGATTCTGATAGAGCTAGGAAGTTCAGTCCAGATGAATCTCTGCCTAAGCAACACATAAATATATCCCTAGGATGATATTGCCTTTAAAAAAAACAAAAAAGCATGGGCGTGGCTGATAGTCCCTGCCTTTCAATATACTTTCTGTGGACATTTAAAGCCAGAGAAGTGAAGAGACTTGTTAGACAGAGAATATAAAACATTTCAGAATTGCTGCAGGATTCAGGATCCCAGTTCTGAAACCCCTCACTTTTCAGGTTCCAAGACAACAAATGCCGTGTGGCAAACAGAACAGAGATTATGAAAATAATTGCAGTCTTTGAAATGGTAAGGAACGTTAAGTGAAGGTTCAGATCTATAAAAAGGGTGGTTAAAAGCTGTTGCCATGAGACACAGTCACATTGCACGGATCACACTTTAGATTTAACAGGACACCATAAGCCCAGTCATGGCACGAAGTAAAGAGTTCCCCTTCCAAATACACTTGTGGGAATGAACTGTACGGACCAGGACTGGGACTCCAGTTCACCACCTGACCTCTGTAACTCTATGGGGTCACCAGTCCCTGGAGTCTCTGATCCGAGGGCTAACGCCAAAGCTCTCTGCTCAACCACCTGCAGAAGAAGAACCTCAATGGGCAGCTGGAAACCTCAAAGCAGTCTCTTCACAACAGGGTTGACCTACTGCTAGGCAGGGCAAGGAGGCCTGAGGATAGACCATTGGGAATACAATGAAGGAGAGCAAAGTGCCAGTTATATAGTTTGTTTTATTTTTGACTGGGAGGGGGGAACCTCAGGTCCAGGGCGTGAATTTGGACCCTCATGTCTTTCTTCCCAGCCCTCGGGACCAGTGGTGGACTTTGGGCTCTCAAACTATAGCGGCTTGCTGTGTGACACTAAAATCTGGCGTGCCCCCCGCCTCTCACGCATTGTTCTACAGTGTTGTTGTGCTGCCTCCTGCAGCATGGTGCCCAGGGCAGCTGAGTCTGTTGCAGTGCCCTAAAGCCACTTCTGCTGGGACTCTTCCCAGGGTGGCCCTGTTCTGCATCCTCCTTAAGCACATTTCCATGTGTTCTTGATCTGTGAGGATGCCTCTTGCCTGGATGGAGGACAGAGAGATGGGTGTGGAGTAAGGGGGTGTGTAGGGACATTTCACTTACGTGATTCAAAAGTAAGAGTCACACTTCTTTCTCTGCTCACTTTTGCCTCTGGTCTCACTCACACCTGGCCTTTGGACCCTGGAAGGTTTCCCATGAAGGAATACCGTTTGCCATTTCTTTTATTTTAGATTTACTGGACGCCATTTTGAATGTTCAGCTCTGGGCACCAAGACACCTGAGCCTATCTCTGCCTCACAGCCCCTTTAGCGCACGCCACACAATTGCATTCGAACAGCTAGCGGCACCATGCAGCTTCTGCTCCCATCCATCCATCTTGTGGGAGGGGGAGAATGGGCTGCTCCTTATCTTAAAAATTCAGTGCTCCAGGTGACACCCAGTTAGTCCCTCCCACGCTGAAAAGATGGGACAGGCAAAGCAGCGTGCTGTTGGAAACACAGAATAACAATAATCATGGTTATTGTTTCTTAACATCCAAACGATCTAGGCATAGTACCAGAGCTGTAGTCTATAGACCTTGCCTGGAGGCTTACGATCACGGGATTGGGAGGGACCTTGGAGGTCATCCAGTTCAACCCCTGCTCAGTAAAGGATCTGCGGTGCTGACTCCAGCATCCAGTCTCTGCTTAACTGACTTGAGCAAAGGAGAGCCCACTGTTGCGCAGCCCTTTCCATTAGAGGACATTTCTCCTAGCATTTGTCAAAGTCTGCCCCCTTACCATTTCTGCCCTTTAGTTCTATTCCTGCCACCCTTGAGTTACAGAGACCAGGGCTGCTCCACCTTCCGTGAGATAGCCCATCATCTCACCACCATACAAGGAGACCCGTGAAGTATTATGCTTCAGAAACAGCAGGGCTGGATATATTGATGTTTTTCTATGTTTTATTTATTAATTATTTATTAAAGATTTTGCAGAAGCATTGTCTTTTTCTTCAGGTTGTGTTTTCTACAGATCAATTATATTTGTTGTGAGACGTTGGTGTTATATGCAATATAGGTTGGGAAGAAAGGGGGGCCAGAGGAGGGGCAAAGCTTATATTCTTTTACTTAGTGTATGCATAGGGTTTTTGTGTCAGCGTCACTGGGGTAGGTTCTCTTTCTATTCACTTATTACCATATGTTTCCTTGGTGGTGAGAGAGGTTGGGGTGGCCTAGGGTGTGGCTGATTCTTTAGTTGGCTGCATTGGGCTTTGTTGTGCATGTGTGAGGTGGGGTGGGTGGGTGTTGTTGGGTAAAGTTAGCCATATTGAATTGTATGCTATGTGTGATAAAGGGGAGCCATACCAGAGTGAAGTCGTCAGTTTCAGTCTATTGGTTAACTTTTCTAGTTGTTCTAGGCTGTTTCTTTTTCTTTTCTATACTTATATATGCTGTAAGCCGCCCAGAGTGAGTGGAAACCCAGCCAGATGGACAGGATATTAATATTAATAATTTCCTCCAGCATTTCAAATATGAAAATGGGGTACCCACAACACACTGCCTTCTTGATCTCATCCCATTGAGTACTGTAGGGTTGGGGGGGCCTGCGGTCCTCAATGTGCTGTTGGACTCCCATCAGCCCATTCCATGACCAAAGGTCAGGAATGATGGGAGATGCAGACCAGCATCTGGAGAGCAATGCTTATATTGCATTCTTTTGTTTTGCAAACAGCCCATCTTGATTTAAACAAACAGTTCTTCTTTTAGTTAAAGGTATATGCAGGGGTCCCCTTCATGGATCACTGCCTTGCCGTGGCGAAGGGGCTTGAAGAACTCAGAGAAGCTATGAACTATGCCGAGCAGGGCACCCAAGATGAACAGGTCATAGTGGAGAGTTTTGACCAAACGTGATCCACCTGGAGGAGGAACCGGCAAGCCACTCCAGTATCCCTGCCAAGAAAACTCCATGGACAAAGACAACAGGCATATAAAAGTTATGACGCTGGAAGATGAGCCCCTCAGGTCGGAAGGCGTCCAACATGCTACTGGGGAAGAGCGGAGGGCAAGTACAAGTAGATCCAGAGCTGATGAAGCGGCTGGGCCAAAGCCGAAAGGACGCTCAGTTGCGGATATGCCTGGAAGCGAAAGGAAAGTCCAATGCTGTAAAGAAAAATATTGCATAGGAACCTGGAATGTAAGAACCATGAACATGGGTAAGTTGGAGGTGGTCAAAAATGAGATGGCAAGAATAAATATTGACATCCTGGGCATCAGTGAACTAAAATGGACGGGAATGGGTGAATTCAGTTCGGATGACCATCATATCTACTACTGTGGGCAAGAAACCCGTAAAAGAAATGGAGTGGCCCTCATAGTCAACAAAAGAGTGGCAAAAGCTGTACTGGGATGCAATCTCAAAAATGATAGAATGATCTCGATACGAATCCAAGGCAGACCTTTTAACATCACAGTAATCCACGTTTATGCACCAACTACTGGTGCTGAAGAAACTGAAATTGACCAATTCTATGAAGACTTACAACACCTTATAGAAGTGACACCAAAGAAGGATGTTCTTCTCATTATAGGGGATTGGAATGCTAAAGTAGGGAGTCAAGAGATAAAAGGAACAACTGGCAAGTTTGGCCTTGGAGATCAAAACGAAGCAGGGCAAAGGCTAATAGAGTTCTGTCAAGAGAACAAGCTGGTCATCACAAACACGCTTTTCCAACAACACAAGAGACGACTCTACACATGGACATCACCAGATGGGCAGCATCGAAATCAGATTGATTATATTCTCTGCAGTCAAAGATGGAGAAGCTCTATACAGTCAGCAAAAACAAGACCTGGAGCTGACTGTGGCTCAGATCATCAGCTTCTTATAGCAAAATTCAAGCTTAAACCGAAGAAAGTAGGAAAAACCACTGGGCCGGTAAGATACAATCTAAGTCAAATCCCTTATGAATACACAGTGGAAGTGAGGAACAGGTTTAAGGATTTAGATTTGGTGGACAGAGTGCCTGAAGAACTATGGATGGAGGCTCGTAACATTATACAGGAGGCAGCAACGAAAACCATCCCAATGAAAAGGAAATGCAAGAAAGCAAAGTGGCTGTCCAATGAGGCCTTACAAATAGCGGGGGAGAGAAGGCAAGCAAAATGCAAGGGAGATCGTGAAACATACAGGAAATTGAATGCAGATTTCCAAAGAATAGCAAGGAGAGACAAGAAGACCTTCTTAAACAAGCAATGCAAAGAAATAGAGGAAAGCAATAGAATGGGAAGAACCAGAGATCTGTTCAAGAAAATTGGAGATATGAAAGGAACATTTCGTACAAAGATTTCCATAATAAAGGACAAAAGTGGAAAGGACCTAACAGAAGCAGAAGACATCAAGAAGAGGTGGCAAGAATACACAGAGGAATTATACCAGAAAGAAACGGATGTCCCAGGTAGTGTGGTTGCTGACCTTGAGCCAGACATCCTGGAGAGTGAAGTCAAATGGGCCTTAGAAAGCACTGCAAATAACAAGGCCAGTGGAAGTGATGGTATTCCAGCTGAACTATTTAAAATTTTAAAAGATGATGCTGTTAAGGTGCTACACTCAATATGCCAGCAAGTTTGGAAAACTCAGCAGTGGCCAGAAGATTGGAGAAGATCAGTCTACATCCCAATCCCAAAGAAGGGCAGTGCCAAAGAATGCTCCAACTATCGCACAATTGCACTAATTTCTCACGCTAGCAAGGTTATGCTTAAAATTCTACAAGGAAGGCTCAAGCAGTATGTGGACCGAGAACTCCCAGAAGTGCAAGCTGGATTTAGAAGAGGCAGAGGAACCAGAGACCAAATTGCAAACATGCGCTGGATTATGGAGAAAGCTAGAGAGTTCCAGAAAGACATTTACTTCTGCTTCATTGACTATGCAAAAGCCTTTGACTGTGTCGACCATGGCAAACTATGGCAAGTTCTTAAAGAAATGGGAGTGCCTGATCACCTCATCTGTCTCCTGAGAAATCTCTATGTGGGACAAGAAGCTACAGTTAGAACTGGATATGGAACAACTGACTGGTTCAAAATTGGGAAAGGAGTACGACAAGGCTGCATTTTGTCTCCCTGCTTATTTAACTTATATGCAGAATTCATCATGCGAAAGGCTGGGCTGGATGAATCCCTAGCTGGAATTAAGATTGCCGGAAGAAATATCAACAACCTCAGATATGCAGATGACACAACCTTGATGGCAGATAGTGAGGAGGAATTAAAGAACCTTTTATTGAGGGTGAAAGAGGAGAGTGCAAAATATGGTCTGAAGCTCAACATCAAAAAAACGAAGATCATGGCTACTGGTCCCATCACCTCCTGGCAAATAGAAGGGGAAGAAATGGAGGCAGTGAGAGATTTTACTTTCTTGGGCTCCATGATCACTGCAGATGGTGACAGCAGCCACGAAATTAAAAGACGCCTGCTTCTTGGGAGAAGGGCAATGACAGGCCTAGACAGCATCTTGAGAAGTAGAGACATCACCTTGCCAACAAAGGTCCGTATAGTTAAAGCTATGGTTTTCCCAGTAGTGATGTATGGAAGTGAGAGCTGGACCATAAAGAAGGCTGATCGCCGAAGAATTGATGCTTTTGAATTATGGTGCTGGAGGAGACTCTTGAGAGCCCCATGGACTGCAAGAAGATCAAACCTCTCCATTCTGAAGGAAATCAGCCCTGAGTACTCCCTGGAAGGACAGATTGTGAAGCTGAGGCTCCAGTACTTTGGCCACCTCATGAGAAGAGAAGACTCCCTGGAGAAGACCCTGATGTTGGGAAAGATGGAGGGCACAAGGAGAAGGGGGCGACAGAGGACAAGATGGTTGGATAGTGTTTTCGAGGTTACCAGCATGAGTCTGACCAAGCTGCGGGGGGCAGTGGAGGACAGGAGTGCCTGGCGTTCTCTGGTCCATGGGGTCACGAAGAGTCGGACACGACTAAACGACTAAACAACAACATATGCAGGGGTAACCTGTCCCATCATGTTATCAGCAGTTCAAAATAAAAGTTACCTCCTGCTAAGTGCGAAGTGAATATGTGTGTGCATTTGCTTGCATGTGCACTAGAGACAAGATTCATCTGCCCTTCAGATTTTCTGGCAAGCAGGAATCTGGAAAAAAAGCATACCTATTAGCAAGAAGCCCTCCCCACCCACCACCCACCCCATAGCTCACCACCATCTTCGCACAGGCAGAACAAGGATTTGCCAGAAACACAAAATCTGGATTTTCCTTGGTAAAAGGGAGTTCCTGGAGCCTAGGAGCTTACGGTTCGGGAGTCAGTCACATGCATTACTTCTTTTAATAAAACACTGCACATCTTTTGAGACATATGAGTGACTCATGGGAGTCCCCAGGCTCTTAAATTGCAGCAGCCCTAAGTTCAGAAGTACCGGCCATGTGAGAAGAGGAAGAAAACAGCTCAGAGCAGTAGCTGAGCAGCAGGAGCCAACATCATTTGCCTCATCACAGAGAGAGCAAAATCATTTGGTGCAGATGAAATCACCTTCATATATATATATATATATATATCCACAAAACCCAGCTGATCTTCTCTTCTAAATCTGTCTTTAGTAAAATCAGCTTAGACTAAGCAGATGTGTTTGTTTTCAATGCTTTGGTTCTAAACGCTTGGACTTTTGACTCAAGAGATGTGTGGGCCAGAGGACCAGGGGTTACCAGGAGCTGCCATGGGCTCAGGCCCAAAACAGTCAACCACAACTGGCTGCAGCTTTCTGGAGGCACAGGTTCAGTTCTTCTGACTTTCAGCTTAAGATCCATGGAGTTGCCAGGGAATGAACCTGGCACTTCTACAAGGGGTGCATGTGTGCAGTGGACCCCCACTTCCAAAAGTGCTCCCATCCTCCTTTTGCTGCATCACAAGAGACTTTTATACTCTGCAAGTACCATTTACAATGCAGCAAAAGGAAGGGGAATTACAAAGGCTTGTTTGTTGCAGTGGGCATTTTAAAGTGGTTTTTGGTTTGATAATGACTTTTTATTGTTTTATTCTCCGTATGGTTTATTTTTACATACACCGCTTTGAAATGCTAATGATTAGTGAATATACACACACACACATGCATATGGCTGGGAAATCAGGGAGAAAGTATGTGTGTAAAAGAATTCTGTCTTACAGCCATGGTGTAGAATGAGTCCGCTTGGATTTATTGGAACACAATTATATTGCTTTCATCACACTATCTGAAAAGCACTGTCTTCCAGAAATGGAAAGGGGCCACCAGTATGCATGATTCTTTCATGGACACACATAGCAACTACAGTGGTGCCTTGGGTTACATACGCTTCAGGTTACATACGCTTCAGGTTACAGACTCCGCTAACCCAGAAAGGTTAAGGACTTTGCTTCAGGATGAGAACAGAATTCATGCTCTGGCGGCATAGCAGCAGCGGGAGGCCCCATTAGCTAAAGTGGTACCTCAGGTTAAGAACAGTTTCAGGTTAAGAATGGACCTCCAGAACGAATTAAGTACTTAACCCGAGGTACCACTGTACCACACAGTGTTATCCCAAGTTGCAGGTATGCAACAGCTAAGGTTCCTTGCCAGAAGCCATGAAACTTCAGGCTGGTACAAAACTAAGAGACATTTATAGTGTAGATGGGCCCCAGAATCCTAAAATTGGGAATGAAGTAACCCAAGGTAACCTGCTACATTATTCCAACATCCCAGTTTTGTATCTCACAATCCTGCCTGTATTTCCTCAGCATGTACGTGTCATCATTTAAGCAGATGGGATTAATTAAGCCTTGTCTAAAACAGTGTTCATCTGAAAGCATGTTTACTTGGCGTGATATATTAGTTTAACTCGTCATAGTTTATTCTTCCTACATGTGGTTAGGAATACAAGGAGCTGCCTTATACTGAGTCAGACCATTGATTCATCCATCCCAGTATTGTTAATACAGAGGCAGTGGATTTCAGGCAGGAGTCTCTCCCGGCCCTACCAAGAAATGTTGGGGCTTGAACCCGGGAGCTTCTGCATGAAAAGCAGAGCTAAGGCCCTTCCCAAGATGGACCAGAAACAGTCCGGATGATTGCTGCCTATGACAGATTGTTACCAACATATAACCAGCTGTACGCACTCCACTATATTGCATTAGTGGAGTGCGTTAAACTTTTATTGAATTCCATTCATTCAACTGGATTAACACAAATATTTATTTAAAAAACCATTCCCTCCCCACCTCCCCCAAATCTATCAACAGTTCTGGAGACGCTGAATGAGCTTGAGCTCAGTTTAAATTGTTTGTGGATTTATTCCTGGTTGATTCTTCCTTTGTTTCAGGGGACTTCTTCCAAACACCAACTTTCACCTAATGTGCTTATCTTCTTTCTTTCCTGGTACAGGATAGAGTCGTGAAGATGCCGCATTTCACTGTGGACAATGACTGTATCAGATTTATAAATGAGAGATGCTTCCTTAGTGTATGTCATGTGTGGTCTTTATCAAACCATTTTTCATCCTCCCTGCTTTTTTCTCTGCTCCATTTATATTTTGCAACTTGGGTGGCTTCAGATTTTTGGAGGGGTGGGGGAGGTGAAGGCTGATGGGAGATGTAGTCCAAACAGAGCCGTCTTTCCTATTGGGTTTACTGGCGCGTTGCACCAGGGCGCTGGCCTCTCAGGGGCGCCCCAGAGAGTGGGGGAGCTGCGGGCATTGCCGGCGGCCTCCCCTTTCCCTGCATGCCCGCCAGCTGTGTCCTGTCAACTATATGGCTGGCGGGCTGCAGCTTCCTTCCCAAACCTCCACGGGAAGAGAGCGATCCCCGTAGAGGCTTGGGAAAACGCCGACAAGTCGACAACTCTGGGAAACGGTGGGGCAGGGGCACCGGAGGGATTTTTGCACCATGGCATCGGATATGCTTAAGATGGCCCTGAGTCCAAAACATCTGAAAGACACCAGATTAAGGAAGGTTGCCTTAAAATATGCTTGCAGCCTGCTGGGGTTTGTAATATTTTATGTAGATAAAATAATAGGCCATTTGACAACTAAAAAGATCTCTGCGTGGCTTACAACATTGACTGTAAAAGCAGGAGCATGCAATTGTCATCTGCTATTACTTGGCAGCCCAAATGAGAATATATTTTTCCTCTCTCTCTCTATACAGTACACACACACACGTACGTACGTATATATAATTATTTATACTTCTCTCATGTCTATGGACAAATATACAAGTTGTCACTGCACACTATTCTCCTTTAAGCAGAATGAGATAGGGCAGCAGCAGATAGGACAGAGGACAACCAAACCAATCTACAGTTTAAAACTTTTCAGATATAAAGAACAACTGCAGATGCCACAGTATAAAGTGAGTGCTGCACAATGTAAGCTACTACAGAAGGCTTTTTAAAAAAAATGGGTGGGTGGTTGATAAAGACATGCATATAGAAAAACATTACTGAGAAGGAAGAGTCTGTACCAAACAAAGATGCACCCCCAAAGCAGTTCATCAGCAGAAGTGGGTTTATTAATTTATTTTAATCCCCTGCCTATTTGGGCCACCAAATAACTGCAGATGACAATCCCACATTGCAAAACCGAGTACAACTGGCAGCAGGGCTGAAGGAGATAAGGGAATGAGTAAGAGTTCACCTGAAAAGAGCATAAATAACCAAGTGCAGAAAGAATAAACTGGAAAAAGCAGCAAGATGCAAATGAATGGAGTGAGAAATCCTAAGTAGAAAGAGCAGTTGGATGTGATCTGACATGGCAGCCTGTAGTTTGACTAGAAGCATATTTGTATTACTATGCCTTAGAAGTGTTGAAACAGTCAAGCATGCCGTAGACTTTCTGAGTTGAAAGTAAATCTGCTTAGCAAGTTATCGTTTCCCCCTAGATTAAGATGGATAGGTTGTAGCTTTTGCATATGCAGTAGTTAGTTTTCCTTTTCATAAACGCCGATAGCTTCATAATAGCTTTCCCCCCTTTTTCAGAGGGCTGGGTGCGGGGGCGGGGGGGGGGGGCAGAATGCTACTGAGAAGTACATAATCATGCATAGACTCTCAGAACTGTAGAGTCGGAAGGGACCGTGAGGGTCATCTAGCCCAACCCCCTGCAATGCAGCAATCTCAACATGTGGTCCCCCATCCAATTTGAAACCACTTTAGCTTTGCAAATGTGCTAGCAGTTTTAGTGCTTCACCCTTGTTTTAATTGAGTTCTGCAAATTCTCTCTTAGCGTTGCTAACCTTCCGTTCCACTGTCACTGCCAAAGGTGACAGTAACCAGGAAACCCCTAGCAGGCAGCAACCGCCTGAGCATCAGGCTTCTACCAGCACCTCCCTCTCCCCCCCCCCCCAACTTTTGCATAAAGCATACATTTGCCTATGCCGCAAGCAATAAGCACAAGAGCTATGTGGTGTTTGTAACTGTTGGGGGAAAGCTAGCCAGGAGCACCCCCACGTGGAGAGAAGCTGACACTGCAACTGAAAAAGCACCAGGTCTTCTGTAGAGAGGAAGACAAGGAGACACTGCCACCCACTTCACACAGGAGGGAAACCTTGCCAAGAGCACGACAAACAGAAAATGGCCACAACTCAGTGGTAGGGCACTTGCTTTTGCAGGTTTGATCCCCAGCATCTCCAAATAGGGCTGGGAGTGGATCAAGCCTGAAACTCTGGGGAGCCACTGCCAGTCAATGTAGACCAGTTTCCCAAACTTGGGCCTCGGGCTGTTTTGGAACTACAACTCCCATCATCCCTAGGTAGCAGGACTCAGTGGTCAGGTATGTTGGGAAATGTAGTCCAAATACAGCCAGAGACCCAAGTTTGGGAAACTGATGTAGACTATATTGAGCTAGATGGACCAAAGTTCTGGTTCAGTATAAGGCAGCTTTGTATGCTCCTAAAAACAGCAGAGAAATCACTGCTTAAACACAAAGACCAACCTGTTTTTGGGGGGTGGGGGTTAGAATAAAAAGAGCGTAACAATCATTTGGTAGGGGTTGCTTTATTATTGGGTACAGCAAAATCCCAGACGGTCGGATCAGTCCTGTTAGCAGCAGAGTCCAGGGGGATTAGGGAAGAATGCCAACCGAAAGAGAGCGAAAAAATGACAGTAAATCCAAGCGCAGAACAAAATGCAACTTCCCGACCATGTGCCCTCTCAGAAGTGCCATCAGCCGGCCCCCAAAGAAGCACTGGGGGTGGGGTGGGGGTCCTGAGGGCTTGTGGGGTGGACAGAGCACGAGGTGCAGGCAAGGCCAAAACTTTGTTCAGCTTAGCCAGGAGTGCTCCCTGTGGGTCCCACAGACAAATACATGAAAGGAGGTGGAATTGCATACAAAGGTTTGCATATTTCTTACACAAGTGAATCCAGCTAAGCCTGGAGATAAAGAAACATGTAGTTTCTCTCTCTCTCTGATACACAAGGGAGTCTTACTCTTTGTGCCAGAGCAGGTGTTAGTCGTGTTCCAGTCTTTTAAACCCAACACAGCTTTTGTACAGATTGGCTCTCTCTCTTGGGGGAAGCAGCTGAACCCATGTCCAGCTTTGACTGTGTGTGCTTAGCTGTCGAAACGGGGCCTCTGAAGACCCTTTGGAAAACAAAGCAGGTAGGGCTGAGTTGTGATGGGAAAGGGGATGTGGCAGTGGGTCTTGTCCTATGCTTAATACTTTGGGCTGGATTCTGATCCTAAGAGGGGGGGGCAGAGACCAACAGTGTGACCCACATAAGCCAACAGTCATATTGGTTTCCAATGGGGGGGGGGAGAGCAGGGTACATAACCTCGTGTCCTCCTAATCCAATCCCCCGACAGAGAGGAGACCTGAGCAGATGGAGAGAGAGGGGAGCACAGAAAATTCAAGTACAGCAGGGATGAGGATCCCATGGCACTCCTGCTGTTGCAGGACTACAACTCCCATCATTCCTTGCCCACCACCTAGGGCCGATGGGAGCTGGAGTCCAACAATGTCAGATGAGCCACAGACTTCCCCTCCCAGAAGTAGAGGCTTAAGGGAGGGTACAAATGTCAGGGCTGCACCAGGCAGCAGAAACAAGATGGTGGTTCCAACCAGCTTCCCAACGAGAAGCCGCAGGGGCTGAGCCTTATCCGCCTGGGGTCCCTGTGGCACCAATCAGCTCCAGAGCTCCCTGTGTCATTTGGCCTTCAGAGTCTCTGGCCTGCAGGTGCAACAGGCTGCCTGGCTCCACAAATATTGCAGTGAGGTTAGCGGTGGAAGGAGTCCTGTCCAGAATGTCCTATAATAAATACTATTTACATTGGCCACCCGCAGCTCATACGCCATGTGCACCCCAACCAGGAAGAGGACGATATGGAAGGGCGCCGGGGAGCCATTAATACTGGTAGCGCTGGCTACCCACACAAAAACAGCTGGTTAATGGCACAGCGGCATCCTGTGGCTAGGATTGTGGCTTCAGTCCTGCAAAGGGCGCTGTGGGCCTGGGGAAGGCGGCACAGGCCTTGCTCTGGTGTCACCAGTTGGCTTTCACGGCATTGATGTCACTCACGAGGTTCTGTGCCATGCAGATACCAAAGATCTGAAATACAAAGTTGAGGATGATGCACATTAAAAATAATGAGAAGCACTTATGTACATGCACACAAGCACTATACAAAGCTGGGACCATCAGGAAGGATATTGATTCCATCTTTTCACAGCTCTCAACTCAGTATTATTACTGCCACTCACAGGGGCGAGGGGGAAGTCTTGGGCAGTTTTGCCTTTGAAGTACAATGGTAAATAGAATGAGAGGCAGGCACAGAGGAGAGAAAAGGCAGTTCGAGGTGGAGTGAGTGCAGGATCCCCACTGCAGATGTCTGCCTTCCAATGTGTGGAAGACGAAGGGGCTAGCGATGGGGATGCGACAGAGGGGGCAAGGCTAACAAGCGCATGCCTGCCTGCCCTGCCCCTTTGCACAATAGAGAACATGTGAATTTAAGTATCTGAACAAGGCTTGGATGGGCTTGAGTTTGGGATGCCTTTTTTGCAGGTTATTGGTTTACAATATGGAGTTCAGAGGCACTTTATCCTGCAAAAACAACCACCACCTCAGCTTCACAGCAGCAGCAGCTTACATACCTGGAGCAGTGCAACACCCACAAAAGTCCCGGCTACCACAATGAGATTGTCCTGGAGCCATTTCTCAAACTGGCCAGCACATCCTTTGGTATGGATGAAGCTCTGCTGCTCCAGCTCCTGCAGAGAAGGCAAAGGTAAGCAGGTGAACAGCTCTGGAAGGAGGGATGCATAGAACCATCTTCTGCCCAGAGACGAGGGAACCACTTCAGCCAAAATGCTACAATCCTCTGTGCCCAGTGGCAAAAATAATATTTGCTCTGTGGCCACTAGTCCCAGCCCACCCCAACCTAGCCATTTGGTCTCACTTCTACAATCCCCCATTTAGAACATGCACCCCTTGCTTTATTATTTCTGCCCTTAACCCAGAATGCTAACTTGTTCCGTTGCCAGTTGTGCCTGGTCCCATGATGTGCCTTCAAGGAAGCACATCTGCCTGGCTCCTCCCACCCAGGGCCCAGACATACCAACCCAGCTCTCACCAGTTTAAGGCGGACATCATAGCCACACTGCGTGTTGAGAACATCCTCCTGCGGAAACAACAGACCCAAAGCTAATCAAACCATACTGGGAAGCTCTCTAACCACTTCCCCGAGAAAGGTCTCACTACTTTGCCCCCTAAATCTCTCCAACACGTGGCTTTGCATGACACACCTTCCCAAATACCTCAGCTACAGCCCTTGGTTCCACCATCTACCCCCCCCCCAACCCAACCCAATATAGCTCATGAAACAGAAAGTTGTGCCCGTCCATATCACTGTATTTTTAACCTGGCCTCCTATGTACACTAGGTGCAAATGTTCTTGGACTCCAGCTCCCATCAGCCCCAGCCAGAATGGCCAAAAGTGGGGGCTGATGGGAGTCCAACAACATCTCGAAGGTCACATGTTCCTCATCTCTGCCATTAGGCAATGATTCATACACTTGAGCAATTGCTCTATTAATGTCTCAGCTTAAGCGTGCTCTCCATAGGTCTTGAGCGAATGAGCAGCAAAGAATTCACCCTATCCTGTAGCCCCTTGTTCCTGAGGTTTAAGGCCTATTCACCACCCCTCTCCTATTAGCTCCTTACCGCAGGGTCCTTGACACAGCAGGAGAAGGGCACCCCGCAGCGCTCCCTGCTGGGGTTGGAGTCAGTGCAGTTGAAATAAATGTTGAGGTTCCAGTCATTAGGGCCATGAGCCCCACAGCAAGACCACTGTACAGGGAGACAGTTTTAACCAGCGTAAGTGTCCAGCAACCAATTACCCACAAAAACACCAATGCTGCCTTCCTCAAATGGGTGCCCTCCATATGTTTTGGACTACAGTGGTGCCCCGCAAGACGAACGCCTCGCAAGATGGAAAACCCGCTAGACGAAAGGGTTTTCCGTTTTGGAGGCGCTTCGCAAAACGAATTTCCCTATGGGCTTGCTTCGCAAGACGAAAATGTCTTGCGAGTTCCTGCGGGGGTTTCCCCCCTTTTTTCCCCCTTTTCCTAAGCCCTAAGCCGCTTATCAGCTGATCCGCTAAAAGCCGCTAAACCGCTAATAGCGCTAATCCGCTAAGCTGTCAATGGGCTTGCTTCGCAGGACGAAAAAACCGCTATACGAAGAGCCTCACGGAACGGATTAATTTCGTCTTGCGAGGCACCACTGTACAGCTACAGCCATTCTTGACTACTAGGCCATGCTGGCTGGGGTCAATGGGAGTTGGAGTCCATCAACATCTAGAGAGCATCAGATGGGTAAGGAACAAAAATGGACAAAAGGGACAGATATGGTCAAAAGGAAGGACCTGTTGTGGGCAAAATATTACACAGCAGGAGTGGGGAAATGGATCTGACCCATGGGCTGAATCCTTATCTTCTGCATCCCAGCACTCCAAATTTGAAAGGTGGGTAGGACTGTCCACCTGCCAATCACCTGATATCCCAATGGTGTCATGTGACCTGCTTTTGCCCATGTTTACGATCAGCTGATCGGCAGGGCTTGCACAGGTCTGTGCACTGCACTTTATAAGTCTAAACGTAGCATTGTGCACAGGGCTTTGCAGCGCTTGCAAACCTCCTTGGGCCCAGCTGCATCTTTACATGCTCTGTACACGAGGTCAGGTGTAGGGAACCTAGGTTTGGCTTGGGCAAAATGGTGTAGCAGGCCAAATTGGGAGACCCAGCTGATCTCATTAGGCCCACGGGCAGGACGTTTCCAACCCCGGCTATATAGGATGAGGCCTTTCACAGAAGACAGCACAGAGTCCCTGTCACTTTCAGATACATGCTGCAGGAAGCATTTCTGCAACCCTGCAGCTTCATCAACTGCCACCAGATGGCAGAGTCAGCTCTGGTGTGTGCTTGGTAACCATTACCACTCTAATCCCACGGGATGCAGAGGATGCTTTTACACTGGGTACCTATTAATCTGGAAACACCATGCATTGCTCACTTGCTTGTCATAGGTATCTATGTTAACACTGTCATCACATCACAGTTCTCCTTCATTTTCCCTATGTTTCTTCCATCTCTTTTCTGACTGCAGAAAATACAACTTTGGGGAGAAAGAACAGGCCAACCAGCAGCACTGGAATCTCCAGAAGTGGCCAGAATGGCTTCACAAACTATCATGTGCACAAGCAGGGTCTTTCTATACCACGGAGCCTCACACTCCACCAGCCCTAGAACAAACAGATTGCTCAGGGTGATCGTACGACTCACATATTCCTGAGCAAAGTCTATGAGGTTCTGCAGGTCGATGTCATCGCGGTAGGCCTTGACGTTATTGTTGATGAAGAAATTGAGCTGATCTTTGATCCAGTCCTTGAAGATGAAGGCCAGGACACCAGCCGTCAGCTCCAGGAAAAAAATGAGCCCCAGGAACACAGAGAACTGAGGGCAAAGCAGAGACAGGTCAGAGAGTAAGGCAGGGGAATCCTGGGGATGTCCAGGCAGCGCATGGCTGCAGAATAAGGATCGCCCTCACATTTATCAGATATTCACATCTCACAGGGGAAGTAAGCTGCCCCGAGAACTTGTTTGTTAAGGCAGATGATAAATACAGAAGAGTAAGAAAGACAGTAAGTGTCTCTTAAATCACACTAAGATATCAAAAGGGACGCGGGTGGTGCTGTGGGTTAAACCACAGAGCCTAGGACTTGCCGATCAGGAGGTTGGCGGTTCAAATCCCTGCGACGGGGTGAGCTCCCGTTGCTCGGTCTCTGCTCCTGCCCACCTAGCAGTTCAAAAGCACGTCAAAGTGCAAGTAGATAAATAGGTACCTCTCCAGCGGGAAGGTAAATGGTGTTTCCGTGCACTGCTCTGGTTCGCCAGAAGCAGCTTAGTCATGCTGGCCACATGACTCGGAAGCTGTACGCTGGCTCCCTCGGCCAAGAAAGCGAAAAGAGCGCCTCAACCCCAGAATCAGCCACTACTGGACCTAATGGTCAGGGGTCCCTTTACCTTGACCTTTAAGATATCAAAAACCTAAAAATGCTGTGCTAATACTCAATACTAGTGCTTCCCACTTCCTCTGAAACTTCTGAAGTAGAAGGAAATCAAGGTGTTATTACGATATTTCCTCCAAAGGAAGGTAACAGAGGTTAAAATGCAGCAGCAGCACTAAGAACAGAATGCATGTACTCCAGTTTCATTCCCAACCATACTTCTCATTCTAACCTCCACAGCCCACCCAAAAAATGTTGGCTCCCTGCTCAGTCCTTCCATTCCAAGTAGTAGATCCAGTGTTCCTTCCCCAGCTTGCCCTGGGATCTTCCTTGTACTATCTAGGGAAACCCTTGATTGCAGTTGGCCCTCCTTGTGCAGCAATGCCTGCACTCAGCCTCCCTCCAGGCTCCAGCATTAGTTCCTAAGGCCCAAGGAGGCTGAGACAGAAAGTAGCCCACTCCTAGGTATTGATGCGCTGCATTTTGCCAAGCTGAGATCTGAGCAAGAGGCGCCCAGCTCACATTATTCAGCTCCCACCACCCAGAATGGGAAAGCAGGAAGACCCAAAGACTTACAAATTTGAGCAGGAAAGTGTTTTCCCTCAAGGCTCCAATGCAGCCAGCAAACCCCAGGACGAACATCACCCCTCCGACCACAAGGAAGAGCCAGACAGGGTCAAAGCCACCCAGATCTGTGATGGACGACAGGTTGGAAAGCACGCCCTGGGGGGAGAAGGGATGGATGACTCCCAAGTTCACAGCATTGATGGTGTAACACTTTGAATGCTACGATCATGTAAATCACAACATTTATTACAGCAAATGACTCACTGGTTAACTACAAGCAGTAATAATCGTAACAGAGTGAAGGTCAAACTACCTGTTATGTTATTGAGGCTTTAAAAAAATACGAGCTGTGCGCAGTAAACTGCCCCTTTGGGGTCAAACAGTAGGAGTGGGGAGAGAGACTAATCTCAGGAAGGAACTGGCTGCTTTTTCTTCAAAGCGGAAGTGGCTGACACAGCCTTCCCCAATGCAGTGAGCTCAGGATGTTTTCAGACTCCAGCTCCCAGCACCCCCAGCCATCAAAGCTGCAGGGGGCACCAGGTTGAGAAAGGCAGGTGCGGTACCTGCTCTGAAGAGCTAAATACTCTCTGAGAAGATGGAGGAGTAGGTAGCAGAAAGGAGACCATCGCTTGTCTTGCCATGTTCCAAGAGCAGAGCAGGGGAAGACAGGAGTCTGTTTCCAAGGGAGCGCATCACCATGGACACACACAGAATAGGAGTTTTATTGCAATTTATAGTAATATTAGTGGTAATGCACCAACACTGCTACTCCTGTGGCTTATATGGAAGCGACCTTGCAGGCCAGGGACAGCAACAGGGTTAGGGTGTGTGGCAACGACTCGCTGAGACAGCATTAAAACGATTAGACAGATTCATGGGAGATAAGCGTAGTGTTGGATATTAGTTCTTATATACAATTGGAGCCTCCATGGACAGCAGCAGCATACCTCTGAACAGCAGGTGCTAAGGACAACAGCTGAAGGCTGGGGAGCTCCCAGAAGCACCTGGCTGGCCACTGCTGGAAGGAAATAGGATGCTACTGGGCTAGATGGACCCTTGGTTTGATGCATCAAAAGAATTCTTACATTCTCGTGTCCATTATTTAGATTCAGAGGAGCTGGCGCTTCCCAAAAGCCACTGGATACAAGAGTCCCTGCTTAGATGACACAACAAACCATGGTTTACTAATTATGTCTAAACTAGGCTCAAAGAGTGCTGGGTGATTCCAACCTCTTGATGCTTATGCTCTAACCTCATCCTACATCTTTGGGATACAGGAGAAGCAGCTAACCCCCAGTTCAGGGGCTGATTTGGCCAATTTGGGTGGCAGAAGTAAAAAACAGGGGGATTGAAGAGGACACAGTACAGGGCAGTAAACCCTCCTCTTCAGCTGCTCTGCCTGGATAAGCTAAGGAGGGACACTATGTGCCTCTCGGTCTCCCACATGTGAGTGTGCATGTGAAAGTGTGTGTGAGAGAGGGAGTGGCCAACCCTGTTCTGGTCACCTCCACCACTGGATTGGCCAAGGGTAAATGTGGCCATTGAACCAAAAAGAAAAAAAGGTCAGCCACCACTGGGATACAGAATCCGCTACCCACAACCCTTTCCCAGCACTGCAAGGAACAGCTGCATCCTTCTTTGGGCATTAGGACCTGAAATTCACAAGTCACAGGACTCAATATTTCTTCTTTATTGATAGGACACCACGCATTCTGTTTAGGATGATTTAGGATGGGGTTAGAAGGGGAGGTGGGAATAAAACGAGGCTCTCAGTATAAATGTGCAGTGACTCTAGGGAGAGGAAGGGATTTGCTGTAAATCCCAGGGGAGTTATCCTGCAGAGCCAAGTACAATAAAAGTGATGTTTCGGAGTGGGAGCTCTGCTGTACATGGGTAAAACAGCTTGTAACACAAGGGACCAGGGTTAAGAATGGAAGTAGGCATTACTGCAGCGTACCCTAAATCGATCCCCTTCACAAAGGACTAATAAACACATGCAGGCTATCCCTTGATTTTTCAACAGTGGGCAGCCTGAGCCTACTCAACTGAAAAGCACCGTATTTGAGGCGATGTCATGTCATATGAAAGGCCCATCTGTGGTCATAAACTCTGACAGACAGCTCATTTCAAACATGCAACCTGTCACCTGGTATTGAAGTCCTCAGTTTGCACATAGGCCTGCTGTATACCTGATAAGGACTTGAAACTTGGAAATTCAATTTAATGTATAAGCTGGCACCACAAAGATACTGGGCAGGATTCAACTAACAAGTCTCGTTAGTGGAAGCCAGCACAAGCGCTCCTTCTAGTGCTTTGGGGCTTTACCCCTACCCCCCCTATCCCCCCAAAAAAAGGCTCAAGGGGGTGTTGAGAGACCCTGCAGAATGACTGCCATAGCTCTATGGTGAATTCCTCCCACTGGATGGTATTCAACTAAGTTTTACTCCGTCAACCTCCTGAAATTTATAGGTGCAACTTAGTAATGTTCATTAATTTCAGTGGGCCTACTTTTAGTAAAACGTGGCTGAATACCACCCACTTTACCTGGAAAACAGTAACACTTATTTCAAAAGGATTCAAGCCCCATGTTAGGAGAAAGATTCCTGCATTGTAGGGAGTTGAACTAGATGATCCTAGAAATACCTTCCAACTCTACAGTTCTATTATCCTATGAAACTTACATCCAGAAGTGTGTTTTAAGATCATTGAATGAGTCTGTATTTTCAGTCCAACCCTGAAATAGAGGATCTGGGGCCTGGATCCAACTAGCCTAGCATGCTAGCAGAAGTCAGAGCAAGGGGTTACAAGAGTGCAGTGGGGTTTCTGCCCCCCCCGCCACCTTCACCTCCCCCAGATCCACTCTGGAGGGTCAGGGTCCCCAGAAAAATGCATGGAAGAGAGGGGAGATAATTTCACCCAGCAAGCAGAAATGCTTGTGCTGACAGAAGCATCAGAGAAGTTGCAATGTTGAATCCCTTCCTTGGTGTTTCTAACAAACGTCGCTCACTGGTGAACTAGAGTATCCTTGCCGGCTGGAAGAAAATGATTGGTTACCTCAGCTCACTTGTCAAGAGCTGGCAGCACAGCTATGTGCCACAAAGCGCTCAGAGGCAGAGGCCTGTCAATCACTTGTCCTTTTCACCTAGTCAGAGGGGATAAGCTACTTACTTGCAGAACCTGGGTTAGTTTACAGGCATGTTTGTTTCAGAAACCTAACGCCACGGCTAAGAGTACATACTTTGTTGTTGTTTAGTCGTTTAGTCGTGTCCGACTCTTCGTGACCCCATGGACCAGAGAACGCCAGGCACTCCTGTCCTCCACTGCCCCCCGCAGCTTGGTCAGACTCATGCTGGTAACCTCGAAAACACTATCCAACCATCTCGTCCTCTGCCGTCCCCTTCTCCTTGTGCCCTCCATCTTTCCCAACATCAGGGTCTTCTCCAGGGAGTCTTCTCTTCTCATGAGGTGGCCAAAGTACTGGAGCCTCAGCTTCACAATCTGTCCTTCCAGTGAGCACTCAGGGCTGATTTCCTTCAGAATGGAGAGGTTTGATCTTCTTGCAGTCCATGGGACTCTCAAGAGTCTCCTCCAGCACCATAATTCAAAAGCATCAATTCTTCGGCGATCAGCCTTCTTTATGGTCCAGCTCTCACTTCCATACATCACTACTGGGAAAACCATAGCTTTAACTATACGGACCTTTGTTGGCAAGGTGATGTCTCTACTTCTCAAGATGCTGTCTAGGCCTGTCATTGCCCTTCTCCCAAGAAGCAGGCGTCTTTTAATTTCGTGGCTGCTGTCACCATCTGCAGTGATCATGGAGCCCAAGAAAGTAAAATCTCTCACTGCCTCCATTTCTTCCCCTTCTATTTGCCAGGAGGTGATGGGACCAGTAGCCATGATCTTCGTTTTTTTGATGTTGAGCTTCAGACCATATTTTGCACTCTCCTCTTTCACCCTCAATAAAAGGTTCTTTAATTCCTCCTCACTTTCTGCCATCAAGGTTGTGTCATCTGCATATCTGAGGTTGTTGATATTTCTTCCGGCAATCTTAATTCCGGCTAGGGATTCATCCAGCCCAGCCTTTCGCATGATGAATTCTGCATATAAGTTAAATAAGCAGGGAGACAAAATGCAGCCTTGTCGTACTCCTTTCCCAATTTTGAACCAGTCAGTTGTTCCATATCCAGTTCTAACTGTAGCTTCTTGTCCCACATAGAGATTTCTCAGGAGACAGATGAGGTGATCAGGCACTCCCATTTCTTTAAGAACTTGCCATAGTTTGCCATGGTCGACACAGTCAAAGGCTTTTGCATAGTCAATGAAGCAGAAGTACATACTAGAGCCATCTATAATCCTGAACGCCAGTGAAAACATTAAAAAGCACCAGCCAGAAAATTCATCATTACTATGGTCCAAGGCAGCAGCCACACTTACCTTTTCTGCCCAGGCCCACAGACCAATGGCCAGGAAGGCAGCCCCCAGCAACTGAAAAAGAGGAAAGAGCACAGTGTTATGGAGAACACAGCAAGGAGGAGGAGCACACCCTACACACATTACAGGAATCTTTGCACCAAATCTGTTGCATTGTTGGCATCCATCTGTCTCGAGAGACAATGGAGTGCGCCTCTGGGGATGAAGATAAACCACTGGAGAATTACAGTGCCTGCTGCAGCTGCAGAGACCAGTAACTCGTAATGGCTGCTTCCTGCTGCATTAGCAGCACTGAAGTGGCCTCCCTTGGGCAGTGTGTATGGAGGGCCTGGACTGCCCAGATGACAAGACCCGCCTCTTGGCCTTGCTGATGCGGTCCAAAGAAAAGCAGAGCAATACATTTGGTACCAGCTTGGCTGCAGGAGTTGCCGGAAAGAAGTGTACAAGGAGCCATCCAATCACTTTAGGGACCCCATTCCGGATTTGTGTAAGGTTTACTCCTTAGCCTTTTCTTCTCCTAAGGGTGTCGCACAAGGCATAAGTCTACCAGGATCCACTTCACCATTTGCCTCCCATGCAAAACACACAGCAATCTCCCATGCACTGCACAAACTGCTGAGAAATAACATAAAGAAGTATTCATCTTCTATCATCTTCCACACGGCTTGAAGCTTTTAGAGTCAGTTAAGACCTGACAAGGTATGTTCAAGTTCCCCTAGATGCAGGGGATCAGTGAGGACCAGGCTAGGTGAAGATGTTGCCAAGGAACTGCACTCCATCCCACCAACGGGACCTCCAGTCTCTCCAGCACCTGCTCCCCAACGCATGCCCACTTCTAAGCACTGCAGCCACCTGCAACTCATTAGCAATGCATGGCATTTCCCAGGCATGGCAGCATGATTGAGACTGAGGGAAGAATTCAGCGTTGTGCTCTTCTAATTGTTCCATCAGCGCAAGCATCTCAGCTTGCCTGACAGAACGATTCCCCCTCTCCTCCTGCTTTGTGCTGTTCTGGTGGTTCTCCAGAGCCAATGGCGGGTGGGGTGGAAGTGCAAGGAGGAAGTCCCGTTGCACTAGCAGGACTCTGCTGTGCTGGCTCCTACGGGTGAATGAACTTAACTGAATCCATCCCTAGGAGTGATAGTGCCTTTCAGTGGACTTTGGTTAGAGGATCAGCAGGACCAAAACAGTGTGTATCCTCTTCTGATTTGAGTCCCAGAACCTAGCAATCAGATAGGCCTATATCCTGCCTGGAAAAAAAAATCTAAAAACCTAAATTTTGAAAGTGGAAACATTTCATATTCCCTCTCACACACACTCAGCATTTTTATTTCCATTGCATAATTGACAACACAACCCTATGCATCTTTATTCTAAAGTAGGCCTCACTTTGTCCAGAGGGATTTACTCCCTAGTGGGTGTTTAGGACAGCAGTTGATTTGTGGTTTTGGGTAAGGAATTAGTGTCATTTCATCTCACTGCCGCATCTTGAGACAGGGGAAGGGTGAGTCAGGAACAAAGGGGAAGAGGTATGGAGGTCATGACTAGCAGATTGGAACTTTGAGTGAAAGAAGCTCAACTCAAAACATGCTCTGTTTCTGTTTTGTTTTTTAACGATCCTTTTCGCAAAATGACTTTTTGATTTCCCAAACTTCAGAATGTAACAGAGGAAGACAGGGGCACCACATGCTTCCTTGAGTATTTCTGAAATTCAACTTCCAAACATGGAGCCCAGGATGTACAGTTTTACAAATCTAAACTGCGGCCACTGTTATATCCTTGGATCCGGATGTCTGATGGATATATTACAGCATTAGGTACCCATTCAGAACATGCAGCAAGAAAGCAATTGCTGTACCTATTAAGTAGGAGCAATTGGAGAGCACAAAACTCACACAATTAAGAACAGGCCTTCTGGATGAGACGAAAGGCCATCTGTCCATCATCTTTGTCCTCACATTCACCAATCAAATTCAGGAATCTCATAAGTAGGACATAAAGGCAACAGCCTTCTTCCCACTACTGTGGTCCAGCAAATGGTATTTAGAAGCCTCCTACCTCTGACAGAGGGGGCAGAATATAGCCCTTGTGGCTAGTAGCCATTGATAGCCTTCTCCTCCATGAATTTGTTATGGAGCAGCAGCTACTTCCTGTGTGCCTCAATCCCAAGACCGCCATCTCCCCAGCTAAGAGGGGGCCCACTCTGAATGAGACATCTAGGCCAGGGATGGGGAACCTCAGGGCTCAGGGTTGAATGTGGCCTTCTAGGTCTCGCTATCTGGCTTTCCCTCCCCTCAGCCCACACCCCTCAATGGGCCTACTTCACACCCTGAGGGTTTTTGCCTGGCTGGAATGTGTCCCTGAACTCTGATAAATCCTCTTGCTTGTCCAGATGGAGGATAGAGATGGGGCATGTAGAATGCCTGTAGAAACTAGTCTAGCCAAATAAAGGTAAAATGTACATGAGTTGCTCTGCCAATGTTTGCTTCTCGGACCTCCCACTGATGCTTTGTGCATGAGAGGATGAGAAGGGTTTCCCACCCCTGATCTAGAATATCTCCCAGCCCTGCACCCTTGGAGCCAACACCTAATTGAGACTCTTAATAAAGGGGATCAACTTCTCTTTCTGAGAGATATCTTACAAGGCCAACTTTACACCACTGCAGGATAGAACGCACTGAATTGCCACACTTTTCCAGTCCCACTGACACTAACAGGCCACCCCCCACCCCCACCCCCGGTATGGGTCCTGGCTTGTCAGTCTTGGAAAACAGAAGGCTGGAGACACAGCGTCTGGAGCAATTCAAAGCCTGGCACAGTGCAGACAATGGCTGCTCTGTTCCCATGGTAGGAGTTGGAACGTTCCTGAAACAGCAGCAGCATTGATCAGAGCTCTCCCCTTGCCCACAAATAAGGCCCTGCCCCTTTCCTAGGGCAATTGCTGCATGCTTACCCCACTGTCTGTGGGGAGCTGCATGTAGGTGCCACAAAGGAAATTTATGTGATGGGAGACAAGGGGCTCAGGAGCTCCGGGGATGCTCCAACATGGAGTTGATGATATGCAAAAGAAGCAACATCAGTACACAGAGTACTGTTTAACTTTGTGCCTATTCAGACGGAAAGATTCTGGCTTAATAAAACAAGGTGTATTAAGCCAAGAACAAGCATCATGCCTGAGCCCGCCAACCCTGCATGAGGACTTCAACCTTTTTATCATGGTTTGTTTAAACTGCAGTTTCCTGTTGCATGTGAACAGGGAAACTGTGGTTTAATCGCAACAACTAGGATCATATTCTGTGGCTCAATGTTTAACAAATCAGGACAGGATAAGTGTAGCCTGTGAACTAAAGGAGGAGGAAGCAGAGAACTCATTCTTGGCTTAATAAATCATGGTTTATTAAGCTGTGATCATTACATCCGAACCAGCCCTCTGCCTAAAGCCATCCTCACATGTGGTCTGCCAAAGTCTCTCAGTGATTTTGCATGCCTCAGACAAAGACAAGCAGAGTTTGGGCAAAGCTAGGGCTATTCAGATCCATCTCGGCTAAGGCCCAATTCCTGACACATTTTTGGCACAGTAAAAGCATTACAAAGTGACTTTCGAAAATCAAGTCACTGTTGTAAAAACTTTGCCCTGGTTTGGTAATGCTAATTTGTCACTACTTTGGGACTCATGCAAATACACTACTGACTACACAAAAGCCATTACAGTCATACCTTGGTTGTCAAATGCCTTGGAACACGGACATTTTGGCTCCCGAACACTGCAAACCCAGAAGCAAGTGTTCCGGTTTGTGAATGTTTATTGGAAGCCAAACGTTTGTTTTGGCTGTTGCCATTGTTTCTGGGGCCAATCAGCCAATCGGAAGCCGTGCTTTGGTTTGCGAACATTTTAGAAGTCGAATGGACTTCTGGAATGGATTCTGTTGGACAACCCAAGGTACGACTGTAATGATGACTTTAGCTTGTTAAAAAATAGCATCCTGGCCTGTAGCCACAAGGCCTTCCAGGGTGCTGCTTATGGTTCACCCTACAATCCTGGACAACCTTATCCCTCAATGTCAACCTGGACACTTCAATCTTGCTATTTCTACCACCTTCTGACCTAAGATGATGGATGCTATAGCTTAAAGATCTCCAAAGCAAAGATTGATGCCAGCAACAAATCCTGTTCAGAAGATCAATTTGCCACCCACTAGGATTAGGTAATAATACAATGAAGTACGGCTTCTTTCATCACCATTACATGAGCAAGGGAGGGCAACTCCATCAAGTCCTGCCCTCGATGCAGATTTCAGCTGCCACTGAGTTCCGACAGCTAAACCTGGGTGAACTGCGTGTTACCTGCTTAGCTGCCAGATTTGATGAGTGGTGGGGAAGGAAAAGAGTTTTTTCCAGAGAGCAGTTGCTCTCTTACACAGCTAAAATCTACACAAATAGAACTAAGTAACTGTGTTATAAGAACAATAACTTTAAGAACTGGTCCCAAGGCCTCCTCCCTCCCCATCCCTTTTTCTTTGTGTGTTTTGCCTTTTAGATTTAAAGTCTGAGGCAAGCAAATGTCTTACCACAGTTTTTTGTAAGCCACTTGGGGAGCCTCTTTGGCTAAAGAGGGGAGCAAAAATGTTTCAAATACACTAGGACTCTGAAAGGATAAGCATTCATCTTTAGTTATCTTTATCTCTCAATTTCCATCAGGCAAGCTAATGCAGACAAAAAGGTTTGAGGAAATATAATTTCCTCAAATCCTGCATTAACTGATGTATGGAGTGAATCTGATTCTCCCATGCCAACCTTCTCTATTGAACCATTTTTGCTGATGCAATACTCATACCCAGGTGATCCTCTTTGTGTCTCATTTATGGTGATTTCTCCTCCCTCTCTGGTTTTTTATGCTTTTTCTTCTGGAGAGAAGAAGGAAAAGGGGTGGGAGACAGATCAAACAAGGTATTGTGATAGACAAGTAAACCCTTCCTAGAGAAAAAGATCAAGGTTCTGGAAGCAACACAAATCAAACTTGCATAATACACAGCTGGGAGGCCCTGTCATGCCAATAAAAGCTCTCAGCCCCAACCCACACACCCGCTGCTTACGCACACCCCACCATATCCTAATGCAAAAATAAGCACTTCAACTGGGAACTCAAATTCCACTGAAGTATTTGGCTCTCTGTTTTGACCCAGCATGAGTACCCCTTGATCTGACTTCATGAAAAGCCAAGAAAAGTTTTCAGGACCAGGGGCTATTGCATTTGGAACTTTGCCAGCCATTTCGTTGTCTGCCCCCAAAATGCAGCAGCCAGCACCAAAATTCTATCAGTGTATAATGGAGATAGTTAAGACATCAGCCTACCTAGAGGGGACACTGATTAGGGTTGTGTACACACAGAAGGTAACGTAAAAGTACTGGTAACTCGCAGCTTATGTGCCTTTAGCATGTGTCCATTCAGCTTTACGTGCTTGGCAAAAATAAAAAATAGAAAGGGAGCGGGCATCCAGGAAAAAGTACTTTAGCAATCCCACCTGACATTGAACTCAGTTTTGGCTTTACACACTATTTCTGGAAGTAAGTTGAGAGTGTCCTATACTGCATTTTCCCCTTTTCAGCTAGTCTCTGTGGGTTTTGGAGGTCATTGTGTACCATGGACAATACAAGCTACCACACTGTCTCTGGAACAGAACTGTTTGTATACAACAGGGCTAGCCAACATGATGCCATCCAGATGCTTTTAAATTACAACTATCATTACTCCTGGCCATTGGTCATGCTGGCTGGGGCTGATGGAAGTTGCAGTCCAAAACATTTAAAAGCACTCTGTTGGCTAACCTTGTTGTATACAGGCAGTCATATTCCAGAAACATGGAAATGGCGTGAGAGAGCTGGAATTGGCCATGGTACACAATGACCTGTAAAACCCACAGTGCAAAATGGAAGGAGCCAAGAGCAGATAAGTCAATTAACTAAAAGAAATTGAATTAACTGACGTGGCTTCCAAATGGTTACTATTCTGTGAAAGGGATTCAGGTGCATACCAGAACTTTGGGTTTGTGCCATTAAAGCGGATTAAAAGGCTGCTGTCCCTTGCAGAGCAAATCCACTTTGGAAATTTAAAAAATGGACTTTGTGATTGGTTGGCAGGAAAATGCACCGAAACGTAGGGGACGAATGAAGCACGGGAAGACATGTAAACAACTCACAAGCAAATCAAGATGAACATTCCTTGTTGTATAACCGCCCCGTAAAAACAAGGTATGATCTAACCTCCGCATAAGCTTTGTGCAAGCAAATCAGGATGAATGCTCAATAAACAAGTCATCTGGAGGACACCTGGAAAGAAAGCATAACTCAGTGGCTGAGTGCATGCTTTGTAAACAGTAAGTCAATCCGTGGCTTCTCCAGGTGAAAGGATCTCAGGTACCAAGGCTGGGAAATATTTCACCCTTGGAGAGCCATTGCCAGTCACAGTAGATAGTACTGTACTGGGATGAAGTTTACGGCATGCAATGCCTTAAGAGAGAATATAATGAAAATGATATACAGGTGGTACATGACACCAGTCAAGCTTGCAAAAATTTATCATTTGCCCGATAATAAATGTTGGAAATGTAGAGATCGAAGGTACATTCTTTCACCTTTGGTGGACATGCCCAAGGATTAAGACTTTATGGGAGATGATCTATAATGAAATGAAAAAGGTATTTAAGTATACCTTTCAGAAGAAACCAGAGGCCTTTCTCCTGGGCATGGTCGGCCAATTGGTGCCAAAGAGGGATAGAACTTTCTTTATGTATGCAACAACAGCAGCAAGAATACTCATCGCGAAGTATTGGAAGACACAAGATTTACCCACCCGGGAAGAATGGCAGATGAAAGTGATGGACTATATGGAATTGGCGGAAATGACTGGCAGAATCCGAGACCAAGGTGAAGAGTCGGTGGAAGAAGATTGGAAAAAAATTAAAGTCTATCTACAGAAACATTGTAAAATTAAGGAATGTTAGAAGGTTGTTGGAATGAAGTAATGTGGTTTTAGCAGAAATGATATAAGGATTAGGTTAAAATTGACTTCTTAATTTGTGAAAGACGTGAATAACAGTATATCAAGATAAATTATTAGGATAAAAACAAAGTTGGAAAGGATTTGCTGAAACATCTAATTGAACTAGAATACAAAAAAGGGAGGTGTGAGGAGGTCAAGGAAATAAGCTGATGAAAAATAAGTTATGGGAAGGTTTGTTTTGTTTTTTGTTCGCATTTTTCTGTGTTGTTTTTTCTTTCTTTCTTTCTTCCCTCTATTTTTTGTCTGTTTGTATCTATTGTGATGTATTGCTTTGTTTTTTCATGCCTAATTTAGTGTTTTCTTTTTGTAACCTCTAAAACTGGAATAAATATTATTTTTTTAATAAAAAAAAAGATAGTACAGCCCAACTCAGTATCTGGCAAATGTACAGGTTTGTAAACACACCAAGATTTAAGTAAACTCTGGATAAGCAAAGCACTCACAAAACCCAAGGAAACTTATTTCTAAACAACAGCATCTGTACCTTTGCACAGCCCATTTCTGGATCACTCTGTCAGGTTGTCTGCCTTATCAAAATATCAGAGATGACTCACCCTCATCCTTCAACAGGTTGAAACAAGTCTGTTGCATGAACCAGATGTTCTTATCTGAAGGAATGCTTCCTACTACCTTGCACATATAGATCATCCAAGGAGAATCAGTTGTGAATGCCCCCAGCCACCTGAGCTAGATCTAGCCACCTGCAAGATCTAGGTCAGTAATGCGGAATTTGTGGCCATCCAAATGTTGCTGGACCACAACTTCCATCATCCCTGACCATTGGCTGTGCTTGCTGGGGCTTGCTGAGAACTGTAGTTCAGCAACACCTGGAGGCCGAAAGGATCCCCACCCCTGATCTAGATCTTCTCTGGTGGTACCCAAGTGTAGAACTCCCTGCCCCAAGAGGTTTATCTGTCATCCTTCTTACTGGTTTTCAGAAAATGTGTCAAGACCATTTTCCCTTCAGATAAGCTTGAAGGAATTTTTAATCTGGAGAAATCTTGGGTTCACTTCTTCCTCCACCCTATGATCTTGACTTAATAGTTGCTTTTGTGATTTTAGTATTTATGCAGGTTTTCATCTTTAATTGCATCGTGTGGCCTTGCCCAGAGAGTACTATTCCAGAGACATTTTTAAAATAAATAAATATTTCACAAACAGCAACATTCACTGTACAGGAAGTGCAGGATTCCAATGCCCATCAGGGCAGGCAATGTGATAAGGGAAGCAACTCTAGCTAATCCCAGCTTCCCTGGAAACTGTAGGCATACCTAATAACACTGTGTTTATTTTCACTCCCAAACGTGACTGGTAGAGGTTGGAACAATCACAGCGGGTCAAAACAAGCCAGCTTCAAATGTGACAACATGGAAAGCTGTCTTGTGGGCAAAACAGAAGGCAATGCAATCTATGGGTAGACCAGGGGTCAGCAAACATTTTCAGTAGGGGACTAGTCCACTGTCCCTCAGACCTTGTGGGGGGCCAGACTATATTTTTTTTTGGGGGGGGGTGATGAACGAATTCCTGTGCCCCACAAATAACCCAGAGATGCATTTTAAATAAAAGCACACATTCTACTAATGTAAAAACACACTGATTCCTGGACCGTCCGTGGGCCAGATTGAGAAGGTGATTGGGCCAGATTTTGCCTCCGGGCCTTAGTTTGCCTACCCATGGGGTAGACCGTCACATGTGAATGTGCACATATACAGCTCTTCAGTATAATGTATATGCAGTGTACGCATTCTGGGGATAGTTTCACAATGTCTCCTGTACGGAAGCATTTTCTGTGTAAGAGTTTTGTCACTTCTGAAGCATACCCAAGTCTCATTATAGATTATAGCTGGAAGCAAAGTTCTTTTGCATTTCCAAAGGAGTAGCGGGACGCAGGTGGCGCTGTGGGTTAAAGCCTCAGCGCCTAGGGCTTGCCGATCGAAAGGTTGGCGGTTCGAATCCCTGCAGCGGGGTGCGCTCCCGCTGCTCGGTCCCAGCGCCTGCCAACCTAGCAGTTTGAAAGCACCTCCGGGTGCAAGTAGATAAATAGGGACCGCTTATCAGCGGGAAGGTAAACGGCGTTTCCGTGTGCGGCTCTGGCTCTGGCTCTGGCCAGAGCAGCGATGTCACGCTGGCCACGTGACCCGGAAGTGTCTCCGGACAGCGCTGGCCCCTGGCCTCTTAAGTGAGATGGGCGCACAACCCCAGAGTCTGTCAAGACTGGCCCGTACGGGCAGGGGTACCTTTACCTTTACCTTTACCTTTAACTTGCTTGCGCCACCATAATATGTATTTGGGATTTGGGATAACTTCCCTGTAAAAACAACAGTCCTGCTGCAAAATGGCTTCCCCTCTGGGCCTATTCCCCCTGTTAAGAACAATTTTACAACAAGCATACATAGGTATTGTCATAATCAGACACACACTACCATAACTAAACCCACAACATCGGCTTATATAGAAAATGCACTTGTTAGCACAATATTGTGGTAAATGAGTCAGAGGGCAAGTCTGGTGTCTAGCATCGCGGGCCACTCCCATCTTTACCACAATGCCTTCTGGGGGTTATGTCAGTCAATGGCAAAAGCCACAAACAAACAGATGCAGGGAGTCTCAGTGCTGCGACTGGTAAACCACAAGCATATGATACAACCAAACAGGCAGATGGATGCACCTTCCCATAGCACAACTTCCTTTGCCGAGGGTGGTGAAGCAAGCAAGAACAGTGGAGGCTGAAAGCAGGGGTGGCTAAGTTCCCCTTGTCTCAAACAACCATGGTATTTACGAGATTTCTCAGAGAACGCTTAGGAAAAGCTCATCAGATTTGGAGCTCTGCTGGACCAGACCAATGGCCTATCAAGTCCAGCATCCTGTTCTTACAGTGGCTGTGCAAATCCTTGCGGGAAGCCCATCTGAGCACAACAAAACTCTTCCCGAACTGCGTTTCCGAGTAGTTACTATCGACAGTTCTTATTCTCTCTGAACTTGTCTGCTTCTGTTTCAAAGCCAACATGTTGGCCATCATGACATAAAGAGCCCTTCTTTGACTGGAAGATGCTTTTCCGCTCATGGAAGAGAACCAAGGCATTACATGCAAGTTCTTTCCTAGTCAAGCTCACAATGGCGGCACGTGTGACCTGATGGCACTGGGTGCACTCAGATCATCCTGTTGCTCCCTGGGAACTGTAGTTTTGTTGGATGGCAGCTTGCAAAGGCAACTACCCTTCCCAACAAACACACCTGAGAACAAGAAAGGGGGGGTTAAGTTGGATGAGGGGCAACCAACCAATGCAAGAAGCCCTCAGCAGGAGTTTCACCAACAGTAAGTAGTTAAAGAACATTGGCGCACGTGCCTTCAAAGCAGCTGATTTCGGGCACCTGGTTTGCTGCACACTGTTCACACATGCACAGAATTTCTTCTAACCTTCTGAGCCAGAGAATAACTTTTTTTGCGTGGGGGGCAAGGGAATGACACTCTATTGGCAATAAATACAGCTGAGCATTACCAGGAGGAAGAATCTGGGAAGAGCACATACTCTGCATACAAAAAGCTCAGGTAGTAAGCGGTGGGGGAAACCGCTGCTCTGCCCGAAGTGTATAATGCTGCCGGTCAGACAATACAGAGACAGAGGATTACAGGGATCACAGTCTAGCTTCGCACATTCATGTACCAAACCAGGTATAATGACCATCCCTAGCTGGAAGCGTCTTCGTCCCAGGGAAAGGGCGCTCCTAAGAAGGAACCTTTCCCACCCCACCACCACCCCCACACCAAGCTCAGTTTCCTGCAGATTCTCCACCGGAGCACCCTTAAAATGAGAGACGGCTCTCCATTATTTCCGCCGCAAGGAGGAAGAGGGGAGAGAGAGAGCCCCCTCTGCTTCCCAGCAGGCCAGCGACCCCCGAGCCAGGCCCGGACCTTGCAGCCGAAAATAAGGGGAGACCCGTCCGTCTCTCCCCCCACCCCACGCCCCACTCCTAGTTCGGCACCCCCGCGGGAAGCGGGCGGCGCAAGCCCCCTCCCCACTGCGCGCCCCACCGCGCCCCCGACGCCTCGAGGCGGGCCGCGTCCCGCGCGCGCGCGCCCGCTCGCTCACCCACCCAGAAGAGCACATTGGAGGCGAAGAGCAGGTACTTCGTGCAGCAGCTGACCTGGGGACCTTGGAAGTGCTGGGCTTTGCCTGGCATGGCGGGCGCGGGGCCTGGGCGCTGCCCGGCCGGCTCACAGCCCCATGCCGCCCGCCAGCCAGCGGCCCAGCAGCTCCGCCGCCGCCGTCGCCGCCGCTCCGCCCCGTCTAGCCCGCCCCCTAGAGGAAAGGAGAGGCCGCTGCCGCTTGCAGAGCCAGGCTCCGGGAGCGGCGGGTGGGCTGCTGCTTGTGCGCGCGCGCATGCAGAACTGGCAGACAGAGACAGAGAAAGAGACAGGCAGGCAGACATACACACACCTGACTTGGAGGGAACACGAACCTAGACTCGCGTGACCTGGGTTGTTGGGGTTTTTTTTGGTAATAAATACTTAACGTAGCGCGGTATAAGTACTCCACACTTTTCACACACATTACCTCAGTAACAAGGCTGGTCCTGCCCTTGGGCATAGAGAGGCGGCAGTCCCTCACGCAAGCTGATTTGGGGTGTCATGGAAGGAAGGGCAGCAAATTATGGGTTATTAAATTTATTGTTGCTGCACCTCTAGTGCCAGGGAGGAGAGAAAGGCGCTTGTGGGATTTCCCTCCTCAGGTAAAATAACTTGGCTGGCCTTAGATACTGTGTGCCATTTACTGTAAAAGGACGCTCGACACTGCTGCAGCACATGAGGTAAGAATACAGGCTTGCCCACCCCGGCTTTAAATTAAAGCCTTTAATGTAACTTTGAATCTATGTGTACGTCAGCTGATTTAGTGTCATCTATATGACATCTGTTGTCTTTGTCCATGGAGTTTTCTTGGCAGGGATACTGGAGTGGCTTGCCGATTTCTCCTCCAGGTGGATCACGTTTGGTCAAAACTCTCCACTATGACCTGTTCATCTTGGGTGCCCTGCTCGGCATAGTTCATAGCTTCTCTGAGTTCTTCAAGCCCCTTCGCCACGGCAAGGCAGTGATCCATGAAGGGGATCCATGAATTCATCATGCGATCTTCATGGATCCATGGATCTTCATGGATCCATGAAGGGGATCCATGAATTCATCATGCGAAAGGCTGGGCTGGATGAATCCCTAGCCGGAATTAAGATTGCCGGAAGAAATATCAACAACCTCAGATATGCAGATGACACAACCTTGATGGCAGAAAGTGAGGAGGAATTAAAGAACCTTTTATTGAGGGTGAAAGAGGAGAGTGCAAAATATGGTCTGAAGCTCAACATCAAAAAAACGAAGATCATGGCTACTGGTCCCATCACCTCCTGGCAAATAGAAGGGGAAGAAATGGAGGCAGTGAGAGATTTTACTTTCTTGGGCTCCATGATCACTGCAGATGGTGACAGCAGCCACGAAATTAAAAGACGCCTGCTTCTTGGGAGAAGGGCAATGACAGGCCTAGACAGCATCTTGAGAAGTAGAGACATAACCTTGCCAACAAAGGTCCGTATAGTTAAAGCTATGGTTTTCCCAGTAGTGATGTATGGAAGTGAGAGCTGGACCATAAAGAAGGCTGATCGCCGAAGAATTGATGCTTTTGAATTATGGTGCTGGAGGAGACTCTTGAGAGTCCCATGGACTGCAAGAAGATCAAACCTCTCCATTCTGAAGGAAATCAGCCCTGAGTGCTCACTGGAAGGACAGATTGTGAAGCTGAGGCTCCAATACTTTGGCCACCTCATGAGAAGAGAAGACTCCCTGGAGAAGACCCTGATGTTGGGAAAGATGGAGGGCACAAGGAGAAGGGGGCGACAGAGGATGAGATGGTTGGATAGTGTTTTCGAGGTTACCAGCATGAGTCTGACCAAGCTGCGGGGGGCAGTGGAGGACAGGAGTGCCTGGCGTTCTCTGGTCCATGGGGTCACGAAGAGTCGGACACGACTAAACGACTAAACAACAACAACAACAATATGACATCTACATGACATCTAAGTGGGACACGGGTGGCTTGCCGATTGGAAGGTCAGCGGTTCGAATCCTCACAACGGGGTGAGCTCCCGTTGCTCGGTCCCTGCTCCTGCCAACCTAGCAGTTCAAAAGCACGTCAAGTGCAAGTAGTTAAATAGGTACTGCTCCAGTGGGAAGGTAAACGGTGTTTCTGTGAGCTGCTCTGGTTTGCCATGCTGGCCACATGACCTGGAAAAACTGTCTGCGGACAAACACCAGCTCCCTCGGCCTATAGAGTGAGATGTGCGCCGCAACCCCAGAGTTGTTCGTGACTGAACCTAATGGTCGGGGGTACCTTTACCTTTATATGACATCTTCCTCGTCCAAGTGACATTCTGCTCGCTTGGTTAAGTAAAGTTGTTCTTTCACCAACCAGAAAATGCAAATAAAAAAACAAAACAAAACAAAACATTTTAAATCCACTGTACTATCAACTTCAAAATTGTCCAAACCAAGGTGGCAGGCGCAGTGCAGCACTGTGTTGTCAGTGGTTGGTATGTTCCTTTTCAGCAGCTCCCCTTTCCACATAACCTATTTCCTTTTTCTTCTTATTTACTTTCTGGTCACAATTGTGTTGTTGATAACACATGCATTGTCGCATTGGTAAGCCAATTAGCACAAAAAATGTGTTACGAATCCTTTGTCTCGGTTCAGTCCACAAGTGATAGCACTGAACAACTTGCTGTATTGCATTTCAGCAGCTTCATGTTTCATTCTCCTTTTGAAGTTTCTTTGCTCCAGGATGGCCATTCTAAGAGTCATTTACAGAGAGTGTCCTGGAATGCTGAAATGTTGGTCCACCATTTATTTATTTTTTAAATGTTGACATTTGTGATGTTAGATTTCTTCCCAGCTGTTCTTTCGCACAGAGACGGACGTGCTTGCCCTCTGTAGAATGCAGAAGAACATTGCTGGCAGTGGCAATTGTAACATAAGAACAGGAACAGGTAAATAAACCCCTGATTACATTATTACCTGCTCTAATGGTGTTGCCAGAGTAAACACATGGGGACAGAATTAGCATCTGGGTCTGCTACAAGAGTTGGTCCCTGTGTTCATATGTCACATGGCCTGTTGTTGCTGGCAAGTAGCTCTTTTAAATCAGGGGACCGGGGTGCCAACTTGAATAAAATATTGTGGAGGCTCAGCTAAGCCCCGCCCTGCAGTGGCATAGCATGGGGGGTGCAGGGGGGGCCGGCTGCACCGGGCACAACACCTGGGGGTTAGGGTTAGGGGGCGCAAATCCACGGGTTAGGGGGCGCAAATCCACGGGTTAGGGGGTCCAAATTACTTGCCTTGCCCCGGGTGCTGACCACCCACGCTACGCCACTGCCGCCCTGCATAATCAATCACATGATGCAGTGCGCACACACCATTTGAATGTAAATGTCCATCAACTTTGTGGGGGCCTGGTCCCCTCAAATATTTTATTGTGGGGTATGAAGCCCCCACAGCCCCTAAGACTTGGCTCCTCTGCAGGGGACTGTATATAAACAGTGTTCGAAATTCCCATTGTTCTCGGTGCATTTTGTGACAGGGAATTTCATTAGCACAAGCAGTTTCTGAGCTCTGGGCACAGTACTGAGCCTAAGATTTCAGATTAAAACTGCAGAATGGAAGGAAATAGGACCCTTTTCTACATCCTCACTTCCAGTACTCTCTTAAGAATGGATGAGACCTTCTTAAGACTACTCGGGGGTAGGCAGGGGAAGGACTAGACCATGTGAAAAATGAACATTTTAGCATTTAGCAACAGTTCATTCATTTTCAGCTTTGTAGTATTGTTATTTAAAAAAGTGCGTCTAGACATCCTGTTGTTGCACCCATAACCTAGGTTTAAGGTGCCATTTAGCTCCTAGCTTTCATATCTTAGTTTCTAACACTGCATATAAGCAAGTACAGGCTTCCCACCTCAGGCCTGTGAGAGGAGTGTCATTTTCTAGAATGGGCTGCAGATCATCAATTATACATTTGAGTGGTTTCAGCTAAGAACTGTCAGAGATAAGAACTGGTGTCCTGGCATTTTCTCTTCTGGGTTTTATATTAAGTTATTCCTATGTCTGCCCTTGTTGTTCTGATTTACCTCTTCATTGGTTGGGGATCATAGTTAGAGGGACGCCTGATTTAAAAAAAAAGAATCTTGTGCATCTGAACAGATACAATTGTATCATAGGCCTTGACTGTATATAGTGGATTTTGCTCTGGGTGAAAGCTGAAAGCATGTAGGTATGTATCGTGATCAATATAAGGTGGTGCTTATATGTCTACTAGGAAATTACACTGCAGCGTCCAAAAAGTCAACCTTTCGCATGGACTGATCAAGGCTCAGGTTGATGATAAAGTGAAAGCTATTGAAGTTCTGCTGGAATCACTCAGCATTCTCCTGTCTAGATGATAAAATATGCAATCAATCTTAATAAATGTTAGCTACTTGTTGCATGAAATTCAAACACCCTTAGTCTAGTTAGCACTTCTGTTCCAGTGATAGGATTTTTCAAGCATGCAAAAATGCATAATTTTGTAATGGGGGAGCAGAGGCATAAGGCTTTTCCCTGGGACACATATCCATTGCACATTTACCAATGTGGCCAGACACTATCTGAGATAGTAGTCGTTTTAAGTACTTCTCTGTATCCACATCCTAGGTTAAGTTTATTTTTTATTTACATTTGCTTCTCTTAAAAAAGGACTGGGAGTAGAAGCCCAGCCTCAGAACTTCACAACTGGACTCACCCAGATCCTTCTCTTCTGTCATTGAATAACACCTGGCACTTTGACATGAAACAAAGCTACCTCCATTTATGTTTTAACAGACATTGTTGAACCTTGTATTTAACTCACAACTGAGGCACGGGGTCTGAATGTGTGCATAGCTGTTCCATTGCCTGCAGTGTTAAAGATGTGCTGACTTTTTAAATAAAATATACTAGGGAACAGATGAAAAAGCCAAACATACAGAATCTCCAAGACCAGGCTCTGTCCTAAACACAAAGCGTTCTGGTATGGAGGCTGCTACCATTTTCACTCACACATTCTCCCATGGCAAATTGCAAGGCTGCTTGAGAAGCTCAAGGCCTCCGGTTCAGAAGCGCCTCATTTAGGGTTTTTGTCTTGGCCCTCAAAACCAACACCCTCCTGTTTAGTGATTCCCTTGGTTTTGATTTTCTTCTTTTGGTTAGTTATTTGAAGGACTCTCTGTGCTCTTTCCGCAGCTGTCCTTAAAGAGCATACAGTCATATTACAATGTCCTGTTTCAAAATCCAGAAAGTTACACCCTTGTCTTTGAACAAGGAGAGGGGTCAGCAGAAAAAGGATAAGATGCAAATACTGTATACAGACCCAGTTCCCTAGCTGAAGCTAAAAACCAGGGGCTGCTATTCCAATCTTTCTGTTTTGAGCACTCCCTTTTACATGTTTGTCATCTAACAGCTCTGGCCAGCTTCTTCCTCCTTAACTGAAAGGGTTTTTATTTTGTTACTTTATTACCACCAATTTGGTCTTCCAAATTCTACTTAGCTTGCCTGTTGGCAGATTTCTATTTGATTAGCCTAAGTGTTCAGGCTCTATTATGCTGTTGCTTTGCTGCCTAAAGAATGTGACACTAACTGTATCATTTCATCTCTTATTACATAATCCTCTTATTGGATAAATTCTCTCACAACACTAAATATAAGTGTGCTCTGTTTTCAGAAACAGAGCACAGCTTTTATTTTTCTCTCTCTTTGTGTGTGTTAGCACAAATCTTGTGTACCATGTTTTGCCCGCCACAATGTGCAAATCCTATCACACTTACCTGAGAGAGTAAGACCCATTGAACCAAATGGGGCCCATTTCTGAGTTGACATGCAGGAATCCATTGTTAGTTGAATCAAATTCCGTCTCCTTTTGCTGCTTCTATAATTAACTGTGACAAAGCACAATCTCCTTTTGAATCTAGAAATTGTATCCATGTCATGACCTGAATTGACATTTAAGCCTGCTGGTAACTGAAGTTGCCCATAATACATGCTTTTGCTGCCTCTGCCTTTCTTTATGTACTGTGCTAACATTCAGTTGTTGTCAACCTTAGCATGGGCCAACTTAGGGAAGCATTAGTTGATTGGTTGTGTAGGTTTTACTCAATTAAATTTGTGCATGAGCAAAGCAGTAATTTTGAAGCAAAAAACATGATTTGTTTGTAGATGCATCTTAGAGACATTCCTTTTTATGAGGAAGAATGCACCTGGAGCCATCACTGAACCTTTTAAGCAACTTCTTGTATTTTTTTATGGGTTGGTTTCAGACTTAGTCATTCTCTGAGTAAACCCATTGAAGTCAACAGGACACAAATAATTACCAACTCAACTTCCACTGGTTTCAGTAGATCCACTCAAAGCATGCCTGCCTAGATCCAACCTAATAAACCCAACAAACTCCTGCTGCCTATGGATCATGGGTGGTGGTGTTTTTTAATTGATCATTCGTACAGAATTTGGGTGGCCAACAATTAAGGCAAAAGCACTCAGTTAAAGTATATTTTATAACTTGCTATGATGCCTATTGAGCAATAATAGCTTTGTAACACAGAGTGGCCCTCTATGCACTGACTGCAAATAAGAATAAGGAAAAGGAGTTAGATAAAGGTTGGTGGGACATTGACCCATTCACCCAAATGCACCAGCCTCCACTGTCCTTACTCACACACCTCTATATTCAGAGGATTAACAAAGGCTGCCTCTGCAGAAGATAAAGCTGCTCTTGCATTGACTCATTGCTCAGTAACAACACCCATCAAGGGGCCTCCTATATCACAGTTACCCAGTGCCCCTCATCAAACACATATAGGCATCATAGTTTTGTTGAAGTACTTGGGCTCTTGGTATTTTCACTGAAGAGAACCATCCAGAGCTACCGTAGTTGTTATGACCAGACATCCTGCTGCTCACTTTGTCAGTTGCCATGAATGGGATAGTGCTGTGGTAGCCGCAGCTCTGAGTTGCAAGAGCAAGCCTGATATCATCTCTTATTACAGAGGCTAATCCCAGGAAGCAACCTCATTGACTTTCAAGTCAGCTCTGCTACCTCCTTAAGAGCCATACAAGCTGCTTCAGAACAGGAAGCAGGCCCTGCAATCCTTTTAATTCAGCAGCTCCTGCTTGCAGCAGAGGCCAGCCCGTTAGCACCAGGCTGCAGGGAGGTCTAAAGGACAGGTGGCTGAAGTCTGGCAGCAGCAGATTAGACTCCATCAAGATCAGTGGTGGCTGTTGCCCATTGGGTCAGGAGGGGAAAGCAACAGCAGGTGGAACCAGAGTCAGTGACAGACAGTCAGCTGATTTTGCCCCTATCTCCTTCCTGCTGAGTTTAATAAAGGACAGCACTGAGTCTAAGGAGGAAGGAATTGGCATGCACTGCTACCCCCTAGACTGGTTTTTGTAAGGAAGCAAGCAGAGAAGTGACTCGCTAAGGGCACACTGAGGTTGGAGGGTCAGTGCTGCATCTGCCTTAACAGACCAGCCTCTACTGCAGACCCTGGGCATAGCGGGGGGGGGGGGGGGCAGGGGGCAGTAAAACAATAGAAATACTTAACTAAATGACCAATCATGTCGGTCCTGCCCCCCCCCCCAAATCCTGGCTATGCCCATGCTGCGGACTATACCCACCTAAAAACTACCACAATACAAGTATTTATACTAGAACCGACCCTAAGTCTTCCTGCATTTAGCAAATACATAGTTGCTCATATGAAATAACTGAGCATGGGTAGGCCACTCTTTCTACATTTCTCCTTATGGGGGCAGCAGAAGTCAGCCTTCCTTCCATCAAAACCAGGGTGATCCAAGCAATCCATTTGTTTTATTCAGAAACCTGAAAGGCTAGGAAGGCTCCAACTACTGGGGGTGGGGGGAGAGAATTCGTGATTGGTATTTTTTGGCTCTAAAAATCTTCAGGTTTGCAGACATGCCTCTATCTCAGTGTCAAAAAAGATCCCAACCATATGTCAGGGGTGCATGTAAGAACAGCAGACTTGTGTGCAAATGGCACACTTAGTAACGAAGTTCAGTTCCAGGCAAATCCTCTCAGCGCAGAGGAAGGGAAACAAAACTTAGAAGATGGATGTTGACTCTCAAGAGTGGGTGGTTTCCTCCAAAGTTCCAACTCAGGACCAAAAGAATACAACCTGTTTAGCCTCAATTCTTTAATAATGTTGAGAGCCAACAAAAGCCATGGGAGTATTATGCCATGCTATACTCATCCATCCTGCTTCCCCAGAGATCCTGCCAACTTCAAGGGTCTATCATAGTGGCTTCACACCACAAACTTGTTCTTCATGAGGGAGCCACTCTTGGTGGCAGTGTCTGCATGAGCCTGATAACCAATCACAACTTTGGAAGACAGGCCCAGGCATTCCTTGTAAACACGCCTGAAAGAGAAAAAAATAATAATTAAGTTGTACTCAAGACAGCTGGCTATCTTAGCTCATCTCTCTTCTGTAGTGTGTACGCACATATCATCCATTTACACCAAAGAGTCCTTTCCCTAGGCTGCTATAAAAGGTAAAGGTAAAGGTACCCCTGCCAGTACGGGCCAGTCGTGTCCGACTCTAGGGTTGTGCTCCCATCTCACTTAAGAGACCGGGGGCCAGCGCTGTCCGGAGACACTTCCAGGTCACATGGCCAGCGTGACGAAGCTGCTGGCGAGCCAGCACCAGCGCAGCACACGGAAACACCGTTTACCTTCCCGCTATAAAGCGGTACCTACCAGTATTTATCTACTTGCACTTAGGGGTGCTTTTGAACTGCTAGGTGGGCAGGAGCTGGGACCGAAAGACGGGAGCTCACCCCACCGTGGGGATTTGAACCGCCGACCATACGATCGGCAAGTCCTAGGCACTGAAGTTTTACCCACAGCGCCACCCGTGTCCCTATTGGTTGCTATAGACACCTACAAACTCATTGTATGGTATAGCTGGCATTCCTCATGCATGAAGGCTTCAAACTCTTCAAACACACACACGCACAAGCACCTTAGTAATCCTGTTGGTGTTTAATTATACAAACACGCTCTGCCTTACATAAGGTGGCTGGCATTAGCCCTCCTGTGTGTTGCTCAGCATTTCACACACACATCTCAACAAAGGGAACTGTCTGTCAGCTACCCGATATGTGTTACACCATCCCGGTTCTCTGCCTCCTGGGTCCAGATTGCGATCTTGTCCCCCTTAGCACGGATGTTGATGACAGCCCCACAGACATCTTCACTGTAGTCATCAAACATCTCTCCAATCAGGCACAGCAGCTACACAGAAAAGGAAAACCCATGAAGCGAACAGGGTACCAGATGCAAGCTACTGCTTGATGTACCATGGTTAAATACAGTGGGGAATATTTCTTGCCTCATAAGGGTCTTTAAGCTGTTTTCCTGCCCAAACAAAAGAGCTACACTATTCAGGGAAGATCAGAATAGCTGGCTCAGCTCAGAAATCCAGCAGGCATCAGAGGGATTGGGGATGAGTGTGTGTGTGTGTATAGATAGGAAAGTCCATCTGAGCAGATAAACGCCAAGCATCCTTTCCTCTTCCCCTTCATCTCATGCTGCCATGTGGTGCAAGTTGCCTGAACACAGTAAGCCAGCCTTCACCAACCTGACATTCTCCATATGCTTTGGACTACCAATCAGTGTTTAAAACTCCCATTGTTCTAGGCACATTTTGCGACAGGGAATTTCATTAGCGCAAGCAGTTTCTGACCTCTGGCCGTAGTACTGTGCCTAAGATTTCAGATTAAAACTGAAGAATGGAAGAAAAGGAAGACCTTTTTCTGCCTGCCCACTTCCAGCTACTCTCTGCAGATTGGAGAAGAGACCCTCTTAAGAATATTAGAGGGGTGGGCAGGGAAAGGGATAGACCATGCGAAAAATGGCATAATATTTTAGCTGCAGTTCATTCATTTTCAGCTTTGTATTCTTGTTATTAAACAAAAAAAGGGCCTAGATATTCAGTTGTTGTGCCCATAACCTAGGTTTAAGGTGCCTTTTAGCTCCTAGATTTCATATCTCAGTTTCTAACACTGCTACCAATCCCATCAGCCGCAGCCAGCAGAACAGGTGATGGGAGTTGGTAGTCCAAAACACCTGGAGAGCAGCAGGCGGGCAAAGACCTTAGCTGAGAAGGGGAACTAACAAAGGAGGGTCACTTTGTGGAGCAGCTTCCACCTGCCCAAGAGAGAATGGGAAGTGCTGTATGCCCAGCACTGGCGGAGGAAGAGGAGTGTGGGGGGAGTGCACCGCCCCCAGCAGCATGATCCCCAGGGTGCCATCGTTGCTGCCGCCCGCGCTGGGCACCCCGCCCCCACAGGCGGCGTGCCCTGCCCCCAGAACATGCACCACGCCCCCAGGACAAGTGCCAGCCCCGCCCCACCTGCTCTCCGCCCCTGGTACTGGAGCATGAAGCTCCGCCACTGATGCCCAGCCCAGAAAATATGGCCAGAAAGCAGGGCAAATGCCACATTTCATAAAGGAGAAGCACCTACACAGCGTTCTGCCTACTTACAGTCTCCAGCCAGAAATGGTCAAGCTCTGCATGCCGCTGCTGCTTGGACAATGTGATAAGCCAACGCCCACCACGCTTATTCCTGTTATCTTCCCACATTGGTTCAATGCCATCCTGGAGGAAATGCAGGATCTCAGTATATACAGCTCTTACACACACACACACACACACACACACACACACACACACCCCTACATGAAGTTGCAAGGCTTTCTTAGTCCACCACAATGCACTTAGATCCACAGCAAGCTACGTGTAGCCCTATGGTGCGTGGGAAAGCCCATACAACAAGAGACCCCAAGACTACCACTTGAGAGCCTGTTTCCCTCCCTATAGGAGGCACGCAGCATTAACAGACCAGCAGGACTTACCTTGAAAAGGGAATAGTCGCATCCTGATGTCAACTTGCTGGCCAGTTGGATGTTGCTATACAGCCTGCAGTCTCAAGGAGAGAATACAGACATGTCAGGAGAACAGAATGGGTCGACTTGTGTAAGGAACCTACTGCTCCTGATGTTGATGCAAGGTATCTTGCGTGAACAGTCCCTAAGCAGGTGGCCCACCCTGGAAACTGCCTTGAGAGGAGTTTCCACTAAATCCAGGCAAATAACACAGGAAACACAGGAAACTTCATTCGGAGCTCCCTGTAGCACACATCTCTCTCAACCACCTTTAACTTTCAAGTGCTGCTTAGAATTTGTTTAGCCTGCAGATACAAGTACACGGTTTTCAAAAGTGAATGGATTGGAGAACCCAGCTCCCATCATCCCTGACCATGCCAGCTGGGTCTGATGCAAGTGAGGAGTCCAGCAACATCCAGAGGGCCACAATATTCCCCACTGTTGGTTCAATCCCACAATGGCCTGCCTTCTTCTGGCAAGGCTGTTCCAAGAATTCTAGCTGTCAGAGGAAGGACTGGAATGCACTCACGCCCAGAAGTCTTCCACGGTGTCAAATTTGGTGATAAGCCGCAAGTTATCCTGCCAGGTTTTACTCTTGTCATTTTTGAAGAACCAAAGGGCCCACCTATGGAGATGAATGGAAGGCAAAATTAAGCCACTAGCTACGAACTTCAACACTCCCCTGCGTGAGGTTCTGTGTACACACAAAACACCTAGCACATCTTGCCACATGTGTGAATGCTGCCTGTTTGGACTGGAAGGTGTTGTGTCACACTCTTCTCATTTCACATTTGATTAGACCCACTGTAATAAGGCAACCTTAAGGTGGGATGTGGGTTGTGCTGACAAAACATGTGGTTTTGTAAACCACTCTGATTTCTTTTTTTGTATGAACAGCAGTATATAAATATTTGTATAAATTAGTAAAACAAATATTTTCTTAAACTTCTCCAGAGACACAGATGCAGGTTCTCTCTCCTTCTCCCAGTGAAGGGGCAAGGGAATATAAAATAGGAGTAGTTTCAAGAGATGAATGGTAGGAAATTCAGGACAGAAGAATAACTTCTTTACACAAGACATAGGATTTGCTGCCATAAAAGGTGATGGCTACCAACTTGGACAGCTTTAAAAGGGGATTAGGCAGATCCATGGATGATAAGGTGATTGATGGTGACTACTCATGATGGCTACACATTACCTCCAGTATCAGAAGCAGTATGTGCCCCCTGAATATCATCTGCTAGGCAACAACAGAAGGAGGATGCTGTTGCCTCCATGCTCAACTTATGGGCTTCTCTATAGGCAGTTAACTAGTGTGGGAAACAAGATTCTAAGCTAGACAGGCCTTTCATCTGATCCAGGAGGACTCTTTAAGAGCATTCCCAACTCCTCCCTCCTTTGAAAAGGAGGAAGCAAGAACAGGGTGAAAGTAAATGATTTTTCATTTTTAACAGTGATTTATGGAAGCACACAGTAGCATCGGAAGTGTTCCTTGAAACCAAAAATAGCAAGGGTTTCTTGGCAATGAGTATCTGCTGTATCATAGCACAGCTCCCTTGACCACATTTGGATGCACCTTGCCAGGATCTTTTTGGTTAGCAGCCATCAACAAGCAGGGGGAAAGTGAGCATTAACATTATTGCACTGGAGGGGAGATCCGGGCACACTGGGAGATCCAGGCATTTTGGCGTTCTGCTAGCATTATGCCTCCGATTACCAATTGCTGGGAATTGCAGGTAGGTCGAGTGCTGTGGTGCTCATGCCCAGCTTGCAGGCTTCCTGCAGGCATCTGGTTGACCACCGTAAGAGCAAGATGCTGGACCAGATGGGCCATTGGCCCGATGTGCTTACCTGTTCTGCAGGGGGTGCTTGCTGAAGCATTCCACAGCCCCCTCTTCTCTCTTGGCCTTGTGCATCCACTGCTCCTCATGAGGACTTGCCTGACATTTGGAAAAGTGGACAATTCATTACAACAGGCACTACAAGCTCCTTGTATACATTCACCCCCAGACATGAGGTCCCCTGTACAGGCTACAACTGGCTGGACAAACAGCAAAGCCAGATAAGTTGGGGCAGCTATGTGTTTTGTTTGAGCTCTTGATCTCTCTCAGGACAGCAATAAAATCTGGGAAATTATTATTTTTTTCATCTGAAACACGCTTCTATAGAGGAAATTCATGTCTGTGTTTTGCCAAGAATTCAGAAAATGAGTATATTCTTACACAGCTTTCAGGAAAAAACGCTTCACAGGAGAAAGAGGAGCTGCTCCCAGCTTTATTCTGGCTTCAAGAAGAACATAGCCAGCTTCCCTAGGGCCCAGTAAATAGTTGACAGTACCTGGGGCAAAGGGATCAAAACCCTACACACAAAAGGACAGTCCACCAGCTGCCTCCTCCTCCTCCAGCCTGCTCTAGGGTACAGGACAGAGCATTCAAAAGGGCACTTGTTTGCTGCCTGATAAACGGGATCAGAGAGATCAAGTGCTGCTGATGTTATTTTCTGCCCTTTACCGCACTCTAGATGGCAGTGATGGTGAAATGGGCACCCCTGCCAGCTCCAAAGCTTCCTGTCCACATTGGTTTTGCACAGCCCTCTCTCAGGACAAACAAAGAATGCTATACAGCATTACATTTAGAAGAAGAACTTGAAGGAGGAAGACCTTGCCAAGCCAAGTAGAGCAACCAAAAGAAGCTTTTGGGTCCTTAAGAGAACTAGGCAAATTATTGCCTAGCTTTTTCACAGCCAAGTGCATTAAAGCACAGACACATTTAGGCTCTCCAGGGACTAGAGTCACCAAGATCAATACATGGCAGACCAAGGATTGACAACTCCCCACCTTTTTTTCTGGCAGGGACTATGTACCTTTAATAGCTGCATGACAAGCAGAAATTCTGTAGGAGACACTCCCTTTCCTCCCAAAATGCAATGCATTGTGGTAAGAGTATCTCAGACTACTGTTAAAGGTACAGGAGCCGTGGAAGAAGCAGCCCTGCAAGCCATAGCTGGGCCTCCTACAAGTTTTATAGCAGAGGCTCACCACAATAACAAAGTAAAGTGGTCACTCTACTGGGAATAGACACTCTGGAACACATCCCAGCATAAAGCTCAGTACTGTGCACACTTGCTCAGAGAAGTCAGGCTCATTGAATTCAATATAACTTGCTGACATAAGCATGTACAGAACTGTAGAATTTGCATCAGACAAGATGTTCAACATACAGAACAAACACTTGACTACATCCAGCCTAGCTTTTCCTACCCTTCAAGAGCAATAAGGTCCCTGAAAACTAAACAAGGAGCTTTGGAGGTAGAACTATATTTCAGGAACACAACAGCCTCACAGTTGCAGGGTTATACCCTAGGGAGAAAGAAGAAAAAGACCTCAGCAGAAAGAAAACTACTACTTACCATCATTAGTGCTACTGCCACCACCTTCCAAGAAAATAACTGAGCCCACCCCTCCAGGCTTCCTTTTTATATAGAAAGCACCTTTGAGCACCGCCTTTAACCTAGAAAATGGTTTTGTTAAAGAGCCAGGTCTTTCTTTTGTCATTCCTTCAAATGCTGCCATTGTAGAAACTGTAACCCTTCTCTCTTTTTCAGCTGGAACACAACAGGGACCCATGGCCCTCTGGATGTTGCTGGAGGCCAGTTCCCATCATCCCAAGTCAGCATGACCAAAGGTTGGGGATAGCGATAGCGGGAGTTTTAGTCCAGCAACACCTGGAGGACCACAACTTTCCCGTCCTTGATTTAGGCCAATGGGGTCACTTAAAAGTCACTGGGTTCAAGACACTAGATCAGAGGTGGTGAGCCTTTTGTCCTCCAGATGTTGCTAGACTATATCTTCATCATTCTTGTTCATTGGCCATGTTGGACAGGAGTTAGAGCACCACAACTGCTGGCCACAGGTTTCCCATCCCTGTACAAGATCACTGTGTTCACGTCAAAATTAAAAGGCAAACAATATAGGGCCATCAGAGAGATTGTCTCAATGGAACTAAGGTATCATGAAAAGCTCAACCTCCAGTAGGTAACCAAGAATGCTTTGAAATAGGTGGTTCCAAAGTCTGTGTAATGTAAGGGACAGCTGTTGCTGAAGATTGCAACCAGGTGCACTTGGCTTGGCTCCTTCTTACTAATCAGGCCTTAAAAATCTTAGCTTGTAAGAGGAGATAATTTTCCAAGTGTGCCATTCTAGGTTCCATTAGTGTTGTCCTCAGGGTTTTTTGGTGTGTGGGTGGAGGGGGGGAAAGAGGTATTTGGCAAATCTATAGTACAACTTAGTACGACATCTTAAGGCAGCCCTGTTCAGGGAAGTTTTTAATATGTAATGCTGTACTGTTTTTAACACTGATTGGGAGCCGCCCAGAGTGGTTGGGGAAACTCAGCCAGATGGGCGGGGTATAAATAATAAATTATTATTATTATTATTATTATTATTAGATCTGTGCAGTAACCTTGGAATTCTGTGTATAGCTCTGATACAACCACACCACAAAAAGGGTACTGTAGAGCTGGGAAAGTTGCAGAAAAGGACAACCAAAATCATCAAAGGGCTGGAGCAACTTCCCTTTGATGAAGGGTTGCAATGTTTGGGGCTTTTTTAGCTTAGCAGAAAGACAAGTGAGCAGGATATAAGCAATAATGCCTTAGAGAAATTAAATGCATATATACATTATACAGAGTAGCATCACAGAGTGGGAAGGGAGCCTATAAACACACATACATACACATAACGATAAGCATGTTAAAGCTTGCATGCACATAAAATTATTTACAATGACCGTTCATATATCAGTCTTGATGGTAACACAAAGATCCTGGGACTGGTAAACTAATGAACACTTGTAGTGGGATTAAAACACCTGTAGTGGGATTATAGTTCAATTCAGGCTAGAGGTTAAATAGAATTTAACTTCTTGGTAAACTGTTATTCAGTGACCTCCCTTTGAAGTTTTTTATTCAAGGATGACTACTTAGATTAGTACCAAGTGTCTAAAGAGACTGAAATCAGGGCAGTGTCCTTCCTGATGTCAGATTTGTGCCCCTTTAATTATTTGCATAGACCTGTTTGTCCTAGGTAGAGTCATTGGCAGGTGATGGCATAAGTCACATTAGATGAGCAGGTGAATGTGAGGCATCTAATCATAAGCCTGCATTTTTATCAAAGCTTATATTTTTGATCAGGGCCTGTATTTTAAAATGAGCTTAAAGATTTTCAAATGTTTATGCCAGGCAGAAGACCAGCTGCCTAAGAACCTTGGCAATGTTTATTCTCCTGGACAAGGGGCCCCCCTGATTTCTAGCAGAAAACAATTCTCAAAGTCGTAAAAAGGGAATTACAGGCTGAGAGTGAGGACACTGACCTTGCATGTTGCAAAGTACAATTAAGCTGTAAGAGTGGTTAAATTAAGAGTTGGTAAATAGTAAAATAAAACCATGTGCCTCCCATTAAACTTGAGCCATATTTTCCTAAGGTTGAAAGGTCAAGAGCAGTGAAAAAGGCAACTGGCTTGGCTGGAGAAGATAGGTTTCTTCCTATCTTATTTTGAGGCTGGAAACTGTTCCTTCCTTTTTTACTTTGAGAAGGTTTATTCTTTTAAAAGGTTATTTATGTTATGTATTAAATATATTGGCTTAAATGTAATTATGCAAAGGATTTAGAAACTAAGAAATGTTAAATCCTTATGCTAGCTTTTTATTTCATATAGTTGAAAGAGATCACAGGGGCCATCAGCCCAGCCCCCCTGCCAAGCAGGAAACATCATTAGAGCACACATATGGTTGTCAGGCCTTTGTTTAGAGACCTCCAAAAGAAGGAGATCTTTCAATGATGATGTGAACTCAAGATCCTTGACATCTGTTTAAGATAAAAATTTAAGATTAACCATCTGTTTTGGAGGGCAATAGGGCGAGGTGAGCTGGTAATTAAGGTTCCTTGTTGAGACACATGTAAGATATATTACTACTCATTTGTCATTTATAGATAGAAGAATATATAGCTTTTTGTTTCCCATAAAAGGGCAAAAGGAAATGGGTGTATCTTTTGTGATTGGTTCTAGCAAACAGCCAATAGGAATTTCAACCAGGCTGATTGGACAGAGGCAGCCACAGGAGGAGCAAGGGGGCTGGATTAAGGAAATATAAGTGCTGGCCAGATTGGCAGGAGGCCAGGCCAGAGCTTGGTAACCATATACCACTGTGCCTCTCATTTATTTGACTGACAAATAAATTATTTTAATTTCTCTATTGCTGCGTTGAATATTTCATTCCAGCTAAGCATTAACCACAAGCAGGGTGCTACAAATGAACCCCTGATGTTGTCATCTGAGAGAGGAAAGTGTCCTTATCCAGGATAGGCTGTAATTCATTGATAACTTGCAGTGGCTTTAGCTGGGAATTACAGGTGGTAACAGGTAGTGCCTTATCGCTTTCTCTTCTCAGTCTGTCCTATGTACTACATTGTTCCTGAGTCTTCAATCTTGCTTTGTTCTTTTGTTCTTTCACTTGATTGGGCGACTATTTTAGTCTTTAAGGAATAAATAAATAGATACATAACTAATATGTTTTGTCCAAACACTGCGGGGGGGGGGGGAACAGCCCTCCCACTACAGTTTTCTCCATCACGCTCCCTGTGAACTTGTGCCTACTGCTGCCCTTCCTCCATGTATCAAATCCCTTCCAAAAGCCACGATCTAAGCAAGGGCACATCGCATCTTGTGTGGCAACCCAGAAAAGTGGCATCATCCGTCGTCTTCGATTCTGCATCCTTCCGCCTTCTTAGCTGTGAGCCACTGACTACGTGCCTCTCTCTCGCTCTCTCTCCGTACGTGCCAGCCCTCGACTCCTCTCTGCTCCCCACCTCCCCAAATCACCGCCGCCATCAGCCACGCGGCAGGCTCCACAGCTCCTCCTATGCGTCGGGGCAGGAAGGCTCCTTTGGCGCCTTCTTATCGGATGCCCCGCCCCAGGTCAGCGGGCCGGCGGCCTCTGCGCGCCAGGGCTCCCGCCGCTGCATCCGGGCAGGGCCGAGGGGCGGGGAGCGCGAGTTGCGCGCTATGATGAAATCCCCTCGCCGAGCGGGTATAGGGCGCGCGGCGGCTCATTGCAATATTCAGCGGCAGCGGCAGCAGCAGCAGCAGCAGCAGCAGCAGCAGCAGGGCGAAGGCGCCGGCGTCTCCTCGGCTCTCCTCTTCTCCACCACCTCCTCCTCCTCCCCGCTGAGCTGCTCCATGGCAGAGCTGCCCTGACTGCCCCGCTGCACCTCGCCGCCTGCTCCACTGACCCTGCCCAGCCGGCTCGCTCGCTCTGGCCCGGAATGATCTGAACCCCCTCAGCGGAGACGCACCCGAGTCCAGCGCTATCGCCGATCGCAGGTGAGCAGCGCCTGGGCGCGCTCCTCTCCCTCGACTCGCTCGCCCCTTTGGAGAGCGCGGGATCGGAGGCATCCTCGGGAGATCGGATTGGGGGCGGCGGGCGGTGGCATAAGGTTTGGCCAGGAGGTGAATTCCCCCCTCCATCAGTGCGCAGGGCGACGGTGCCGCTATCTCTCTTTTCGGGAGGGGGGTGGGATATCTACCCACACACCATCTCCGCAAGCGTGGTTCCCCCCCCCCCCCACGGGAATTGGAATACTGATGGAGAAAAGAGATGGCTTATATTCCTGGATAGGAACACCACACCCCAGAAAATCCCCACCCCAAATAATTGGCAGAAAAGGAGAGCGCAGCAGCGTCTCCTGTCCTCACCCTCCCCTTCCCCTCCCCGGTTTCAAGGACACGGAGTCATCCCTGTTTTGACGGCTTTAATCCTGGCTAAATCCCAGCCTCTCTTCCCTCTTCCTGTCTCTCGGGGGATGCGGGAGCGGATGCTTTTGAGGAACGGGGCTGAAGAGGAGCGGCGCTTTCCACCCCCGCGTTAAAATGCCCAGGAAGGGAGCAGCTGCAGCCATTAGAACAGGCGAGGTAGGCCGGGAGGATGGGGATGGTCATGGCAGCAGCCTAGGAGGAGGATGGAGGGTGACGGCGGCCTTTGCAGCACTAACAGCTGTCAGCAGACTTGTTGAATCTGGGGCAGAAGGTTGCTTTTGCGATGGCACCGAGCTGGGCTCTGCACCTGCTCCCCCAGCCTTCCACCTTGGGAGAGCCCGCTGGGCAGTGGAAATCTCCCGCCTGTTTCAACAGCAAGCTAAGATGTTGTGGCTGCAGTAAGATACAGCCTGAGGCTGTTGAGTTAGGGAGCAGCCCTCATGCTTTGCTGTTGGGAACGCTGTGGCTCCAGCCTAGGGAGGTCCCTCCTTGGAACCATACCCGATTTCCTCCATCTCTCTCCAAAGCCCATATCCCTCCAGCTCCTTCTCCCCAGCAGTCCATGTAATCATTCCCCTTCCTTGGAAGCAGCAGAGCCCTGTGCTGAAGCCATCTTGCCTGGTCTCTTGTCTCCTCCACACAGAGCTCAGTGCCGGGATGGATGCGTTTATGAAGGGCTTGTCCAAGGCAAAGGAAGGGGTCGTTGCTGCAGCGGAGAAGACTAAGGAAGGGGTAGCGGTGGCAGCGGAGAAGACCAAGGAAGGCGTGCTCTATGTCGGTAAGGCTGCTGCAGGCACAGCTGCAGAGCTGCCCTGCTAGCTGTGCCCGCCTTTCGCAGGAGGAAACAAATCTGCTAGAGGGAGGGAGGGAAGGAGGAGAGATGGTTCCCATTGCTTGGGTTTTTGTATCATTCTGGCCAGGCCTTCAAAGCTGGCAAATTGGCATCCCTTCCCCAGTTTGATTTCTCCCTCTTCCCCTCAGTGGTGAAGGGACACAATTTACAGGGTGATGGCAACCTAGAAAACTGGAGTCTGATGCTGTGGGGCAGTATCTGCAAAGCAATGCTCTGCATCCTCCTTCCTGAGCACCACCACCCCCTGGGGTTCTGATGTCATAAGTCCCTCAACGTGCAAAAGGTATCACCTTCTTAGGCATACCTGTGGGGTTCTGTTTGTTTTTCAGATATGTGCACAGTCCTTGGGTGATCCAAGAATCTCACGTTTACTGTATTTAAAGCACTGCTAGCAGGTAGACCTGAACCATAATCCTCTTCTAACCAAGGCATACAGAATGAATGGCATGCCCATAGTGGCATATGGGGTCTATGACACAACTAGGAATACCCATAGGATGATGATGATAGTAATTAGTTTTATCCAGCTTTTCAGCCAAAAAGCGTCCCGGAGTGGTTTATAAATAGTGACAAAACAGTACCTGCCTGCAAGCTCACAATTTTAGAAGACATGACACAAAAGGAAAAGGAATGCGTAGGGAGAAGGGGGGGAACCACCTCAGGTACTAGATCTAAGTTTCAGAGTTTTTGTAGTGACTAGCTGGGATGGAAATATTTGGAGAAGAGAAGCCAATGGAGGAAACATTGCTTCCTCTCTTATAGCCTGATGGAACATCTGCTGATAAGATGACAGTTCAGGGAGTGACCTGTTGAAGCTGGTCTCTTAGAGCCAATGCAGAAGCCCTGTAGTCCCATCTCTCCCTCTCCTGTAGCCTGATGGACTGGCTGCTGATTGGAACTCTACAAGACCCAACACTGCGTGGTTATTCCTTAATTCTGTTTTCGTTCCTTCTCAAGTTCCTGGCCTTCTTGGTCTCATGTGAAAAAGCAGGCACAAGGTGCAAGCTGGATGTAAAATAAATGAAATAGTAGTTTTAAATGGGCGTGCAAGCTTTCTAGTTTCCCAGAATGCAAACATTATGAACATTATGAACATTATGATGTATGCATGGCCTAATGAAGATTGTGAGCTAGGAAGTCTTATCTTTTTTAACGGGTTGGTCCAATAAAATAAATAAATGTTAATTAATTTCTGCCTGCTCCTGCATGTAGAACGATGAGGCCCAAGCCTTTGGCTCAGTGTTGCCCTAGGAAATTTCTTTTAATACAAGAGCTGCTGCCCATAGATATAGACACCCCAATGCAGCGATCTGTATTTCGGGGAACAGAGGAGGACAATCTTCTTAGCTTCTCTCCTTCGGATGTAATAGAGGGACCATAATGTGGCTAAAGCAGAAGGACCTCAGAATAGTAAGATGCATTTATGGTCCTCCTTTCCTCTCCCTGCCCCCAATAATTTAAGGCTTGCTTAGGTTCTGGATGGGATGTGTGCAGATGCCAGCCCAACCTTGAGGCTGGTGTTTCCGGGGAACCTTCTGCCAGGGCACAAGTGGGGTATACCACTGCAGTTTATTGGGCAACATGGTAGGGAAAAGGCATGGGGATGGCTCTCTTGTCTGCTGCTTTTGTGTCTGGCTCTGCATGAGAGCCAGATGGATGAATATTCATAAATGCCTGCTCTGCATTCAGGACCTACCTTGCCTCTTACAGATTCATCAGCAAAATGGCCCCAATCAGCATGGGCAAGTCAGATCTTCTTCTGTCATACCACTCCCTCTAGCCAGGACAATGAGATGCATATCCAGAGTGCTTCTCCTTCTAGGACTTCATCTACCATCTTCTCACTGACACTTTTGTCAGCTGTCACTTTTATTTCACTTTGTCCCTCACTGGTCTTCATTGTTGGCGGTCCTCTTGTACATATGAGTTTCTTCCTCCTAGAATTGTAGGTTCAGTTAAAATAAAATGTGAATGTGTACAATTGCAGGCATCCACTGGAATTCATTTGATGCATTCCACCTCCCCCCCCCCAAAAAAAAATACAAGGTAGCAACAGAATTCCTGGGTGAGATCAGGAAGAGTAGATCAGGAAGGGTAGTCAAAAGAGAGGAAATGGGAAGAAGGAAATATTAAGCCATTGCTGAAAAATAGGCAAGAGATTTAAGTGCACAGGTGCAATGGCACAAATTTGCTTTTGGGAGAAAAAGAGAGAGATTCTGATAAGGGACAGAGCAAGAGTGAGAAAGTGAGAGGAGGGTAAGACTTCTGTCCACTAGTGAGGTCCAAACTTTTATGGGGGAAATTATATACATTGTGATGGCATTGTCCACATCACATCATGTTGTTTATATGTCAGTCTGGACAGGCTCTTCACAGCAGAAAACTTAGGAACCCACCCTTCCTTGAATATTGTTGTGGGCAGATATTACAGTACTGTATAGGCCCACCAGATGTCCTCAGACCAGGGCCGGATGGCGGGGCTGGAGGAAGTGGACAGCGGCTGGAGGGCGGCTCCTCCGGTGGGGAAGAGGAGGAGGCTGGACGTGGTCCCTCCCGGCTCAGCTGTATGCTTCATGCCACGGTGGCCATGGCAGATGGAGGCTCCGGGCGTGGCACTGCTTCGATGTGGCATGGCGGAGGCAGGCGAGGGTGGCGAGCTGATGCTGGGAGGTGCTGTGTCCAACCTCCGCCTCTTCCCCTCCAGAACTTGGCGCCCTGCACCACTAGCCTCTATGGGTAAGACGCCCCTGTCTCAGACTACAACTCCCATCAGCCTTAGATAGCATTTGTTACCTTGTGGTTAATGGGAGTTGTATTCCAAAAGATCTTCCTGCTTCAGACTTTACTGCCTGTATCACCCAGTCTTTCTTTGTCTCATTTTCTGTGTATCTCTGCTTATGTCTTTAAATAAAAATATTAGGGGCTGTGGAATGGCATGCTTAAAAAAAAGCACTCTTTTTTGCAACTACAAAATCAATTCTGCATCTGAAATAGATTATGCGGATTTTGACATGTGCATGCATAGGGTGGATTCAATCTAGCACTAAGTAGGGTGTGCATGCATGGAATGAGGTCTACTTGTGCAGCAAGGACCACCCCCCCCCATTTCATGCCCCTGCCTGCCCCTAAACTTGTTCTTCGGGTTCCCCTAATCCTCCAGACCAGATTAAAGTGGTTCACAGTGACGGGGGAAGGGAAGTCCCATTGCTTGAGCAGGCTTCATTGCATGCACATGGCAACTTGATTGAATCCCACCCATAGCTGCATGCATGGATATACACCAGTGTGGTGTAGTGGTTAAGAGTGGTAGTCTCGTAATCTGGGGACCCGGGTTCGCGTCTCCGCTCCTCCACATGCAGCTGCTGGGTGACCTTGGGCCAGTCACACTTCTTTGAAATCTCTCAGCCCCACTCCCCTCACAGAGTGTTTGTTGTGGGGGAGGAAGGGAAAGGAGAATGTTAGCCGCTTTGAGACTCCTGAAGGGGAGTGAAAGGCGGGATATCAAATCCAAACTCTTCTTCTTCTTCTATTTAGTATTTACAGATCTTTCCTTCCCCTTTTAGCAATAGAAGAAAGAACATATAGAAAAGGCCTGGGGAAGAGGATAGGAGTTGTAAGGATGGGGAGATGTTTATTGGAGGTTAAAGGTTGGGGCTGACATGTTAAGTGAACAATGGATGCCCAAACCACCTTCATTAGGGAGGGGCCGTGGCTCAGCGCTGGAGCATCTGCTTTGCATGCAAAAGGTCTCGAGTGGGATTCAATCTAATACCGCAAATACAGGATATGCCATTATAGCTGATTGGGAGGTGTTGTGCAAACAAACCCACGTAAAGAACCCCAGCAACAACTCCACAGCCTTTTTTGGTGAGAAGGAAAGTGACAGTAAAATGCACTGGAAGTGTGGGGGTAAGCCTTGCTTTGATGCAATGTCATCACACCTCCTCACAAGCAAGCAAGAATGAATGAATGTTCATTAAATAGCCACTGTCACTTAACTTCCCTGCAAACAAACCTGGATGAGTGCTCAACAAACAGGTTGTTTGGAAGTACCAAACGTTTTGGTGGTGCTAGGAGAGCACTGAATCTGTGGGTGGTATGCAACAGTTACTCAGAGTGGAGCTGTTGAAATGAATGGACCTAAATTCAGTCATGTTCATTAATTGTAATGGGTCTACTCTGAGTAAAACCCTTGTCAGAAGACTGCCGTGTAGTTTATAACATAGAACACAAATATTCATAGATAATATCTATACAGTGTAAAAATTCTATACAATATCAAAAGTGAAAGAGTTATATATAATAATAGTAATTAAAATATATAATAAAATACAGCAACACCATAAAAATAAGGGAAGAGAAAATTGGCAGGAGGGTATCTAAAATAGTGCACAAATATGGAATCTTATCTCTACTGAAGAACTACATAGAGAGTACCCAAGCAGTCTGCCTCTGCTACTACTGTTATAAACTTGTGGATCTTGGGTTCACAGTAGCCAGCTGTAATAATCCAGTTCAGGGATGAGGAACTTGTGCCCCCCCCCCATATGTTGTTTGACTTCAACCCACACCGACCCTAAGTATATATCCTACAGTTTCCTCACCCCATGTTATCAAATAGTGGGGCAGCCTAATGGTTGCATGGTGACATGGAGAAAAACCTGAAATTAATAGAATCATAGAATTGTAGAGTTGGAAGGGACCCCGAGGGTCATCTGGTCCAACCCACTGCAATGAAGAAATCTCAACTGGATCATACATGACAGATGGCCATCCAACCTCTGCTTAAAAACCTCCAAGGAAGGAGAGTCCACCACTTATTGTAGGAGTCGATTCCAGTGTTCAACAGCTCATACCATCAGAAAGTTCTTCCTGATGTTTAATCAGAATCTCCTTTTTTGTAACTTGTAGTCATTGGTTTGGGTTCTAGCCTATGGAGCTGGAGAAAACAAGCTTACTCCATTTTCCATGTGGCAGCCCTTGATATATTTGAAGATGGCTATCATCTCTCCTCTCAGTTTCCTCTTTACCTGGCTAAACATACTCAAGTCCCTCAACTGTTCCTCATAAGGCATGGTTTCCAGATCCTTGATCATCTTGGTCACCCTCTTCTGCACACGTTCCAGCTTGTCAGTATCCTTCTTAAATTGTGATGCCCAGAACTGGACACAGTAATCCAGGTGTGGTCTGACCAAGGCAGAGTAGAGCAGGACTATTACTTCCTTTGACCAGGACACTATACTTCTGCTGATGCAGCCTAGAAGAGCACCAGCTTTTTTTGCTGCTGCATCACACTGTTGACCCATGTTAAGTTTGTAGTCTACTGAGACACCTAGATCCTTTTCACATGTACTACTGGCAATCCAAGAGAGAGAAAATATTTGAGGCAGGTGAAACTCTCCCTCCCTTTGCAGCTAAGATGTGCTATTGTAGCCACAGCTGCCCTGAAGAAAAGAGGCAGGGCCTTTTGGTGTGAGGCCCCAAGGTGGCAGAAGAAGGCTACGGGTATAGAGAGGAAGAATAGGAGCTACTGCCATTGCTGCACACATGTAATGATGTGCACAGATCTCCGTGGAAAAGATGGCTGTGTGGGAAGGAATAAAATAGGGAAGGTCTGGGTCCAACTTTGCAACATTTATTACACTAATCTAAGGGTATTTTGCCCATTACCAACTGTTTTGTGCTAATGATTACTTTTTAAAGCCCAAAATGGTCTAGGATACCTTAGGCATCACCTCCCATCTCATTCCTGTCTGTCGCCCATAATCAGAAAGGGGAGGTCATTCTCTGTGTCCCCTGCCTAAGGTGGAGGCACAACTGAGCGGAATAAGGAATAAGCTTCTTAGTGGTTGCACCCATATCATAGAATCATAGAATTGTAAGGGACCATGAGGGTCATCTGGTCCAACTCCTTGCAATGCAGGAATCTTTTGCCCAACATGGGGCTCAAACCCACAACCCCGAGATTAAGAGTCTCATGCTCTACTGACTGAGCTATGAAGATATCTTGGCCACCTCCCCTACTGTTTTTCATCAGTTACTGAATATATTTTAATTTTGGCAGGCTTTTATGAAGCACATATATGTTGATCCTGTGTCTTTTTCAATAATTTATTTCATATTGCTTTATGAAATTGTGCTGAGAGATGTTGTAAACCACACTGACCGATATATTTACACTAGAAGACCAGGATGTCAATATTTTAATAATTCCTGAATGATTATATGAATGAACTTAGAATGAAGTGGGTCCATTTTTGATTGTGAGTGGGTCTGTGGGGCCATATTTCTGAATGCTCCCCCATATTTTAAAAAAACAAACAAACCTCCCTGCATGTACAGAATTATCACACCAGGTAAAATGGCCAGATATAACCTTCACACTGATATGCTAGTGTGCATATGGAAGAATGTTACCAAAAAATAATAGCCTTATGTAAAGATTGTGGCTATCAGAACTTAGGGCTGGAGTCAACTTAATAGTTGTGATCACAGGAGATGGCATGAGTCCTACTAGCACAATGAGGCTTTCCCCTTTTCTCCTTCCCATGCCCAACATGTCCCCAATCAGATCGGGGGACTGAGGAGAAGCCCCAGGTCTGCATGCAGGGGGAAGAGCAAAGAGGTCATTCCATCAGGAAAGCTGAAACTCTTTGCACAGACAGAGCAATCTCCATAGCGCTGCGCTGAATTCCACCCTTAGCCTGGATTCTCACAGGAGCAAGTAATGTGGCAATCCTGTGTTCACCTACCTGAGAGTAAGTCCTGTACAGTATAATGCACTAGTACTTATTTCCAGTAAGTGCCAATGAGTTTTTTTCCAGGGTGTTTGGTATGTTTAGCCTGGTGAAGAGGTGATAAATGTTTAATTTTTAGCCTGGAGAAGAGGTAATGTGATAGTCACCTTCAAATATTTGATGAGCAATGGGTTCAAATGACAAGAAAAAAGATTAGGAAGAAGGCAGTGGACTCTCCTTTGTTAGAGGTTTTTAAGCAGAGGCTGGGTACCAAGTGTGTTTCTTGGGAGGTGCTTGGACTAGATGAGTTTTGAGATCCTGTCCAATTTTCTGCATAGGATCAGGCTGTCCATTATACTGTTTTTGATATCAGGCTGTGATTTCTGTGGCTTATGTAGCCAAATAGTCACCTCCCACATGCAAAAGGGTCGTATCAGTACGTTGGGAGAACCTTAAGATTTGGAGAAGTAAAAAAACCCCAAACCCTTTATAGCACCTAAGCACACTCAGTGGCCACAGAATGCTGACTAATTGGGGGAACAGAATGGAGCAGCATAGGGAAGGACTTAACTAATGGAAGAGTGAACAAGAGCAGTCCATGCTGCAACATTTCGTTGCAGGTTCCACTCATTTCCTTTTATTATCACTGTCTCAAATGCACAGAATTCTATTTGGCTAAAGAATCTGGTTGACAGGAGAATCTAGCCTTGTTCCACGGCAGAAAACCCAACCAGTCCACAAGCCAGTAATTAATTATCTTCATTATTGCTGCATGCAAGCAGGGTAATGGAACAGAGAGGTAAAACACCATTTTGCAAACTTTTGATATTGAAGGTTGTCTGAAGAAAATGTTGGTTAGCAGGCTTAAGGTTTAACTAGTACAACTATTTGGGATAGGGCTGCAGCTCAGGGGCAGAGCATCCGACTTGCATGGTCAGTCTCTGACATCTCCAAACAAGGCTGGGGATGTCTCCTGCTTGAAACTCTGGAGATCAGCTACCGGGCAGTATTAAGACAGTCCTGACCAGGATGGGCCATTGGGTCTGACTCAGCATAAGGCAGCTTCTCGTAATCCTAACCAACCCATGTAAAGACTGGTGGGAGGGTAATTATCACAAGCAGGGAATGTCAGAGGGAAATGAGGGGCAGATGCCATGTACTGCAGGGTGTTTAATAGGGAGAGCTTCTGCTTTCCAGGCAGTCTCCCGTTCCCTAGGTATGCCCTGCATTCGTTGTTCCTAGAGGGATGACCTTGCATCTGGCTGCAGCAACATGTTTCTTGGAACAGGCCCAGCATAGCAAGCAATTCAGAGAGCTGGAAGCGCCCGGTCCTTCCCTTTAATTACCACTCTAGCCATTTTGTTTCTTGGGCATGCTTTATTGGCAGGGATTTTAAGACCTTTCTCCAGATTGCTGATTAAAAAAGCATATTGAAGACCGCTGGGCCTGCAGGCGATCCCTCTGGGATCTTAATGCAGACATCTCTGGTTTCGGCGCACTTAATCATTGGATTGTGCACTTTATCAATATGGCGTGGTGCTACTTTCTTAATTGGAATGTCCTAAGGAAGCAAGTCCAAGTCCCTTGAAGCTGTTTTTTTTGTAATGACTCGGTTACCCTTATGAACCAGTGCTTGTAAATAATAAAAAGAGCGATCCCAGAAGATGCTGGGCAGCAACACTGACCATGTGGTCTGGGAAGTGGAAGAAGGAGGGAGGGAGTGCTTGGAGGCCAGTTGGCTTCTCCAGTTGTGCCAGGAGGGCACAGTAGAAAAAGGCAGGAGTGGCATCTGCAGGGAATTCCCAAGTTACGCCCTTTCCACCCCCTGCTAGATGTGCTACAGAAATCAGAGCAAGAGCACAAAGGAGAAGCAGCTAGCCACCACTTCAGTCCCGGGCCCTAAGTAGAGGCAGAATCTGCTGTGAAACTAATGAATCTTAAGCTTCAGGGCCCCTATTCCCAAAGGGGCCCCAGAAGTGAATTTAGTACACATTGCTTAAAATTTTGGGGTCTAGTAATCCCAATTTGAGTTGCACAACTCAAATTTATTTATTTGTTTTTGGCTGTGTATAGTTCAACAGTCCCATAGTTTGAGAGTCAGTAGCACAGATGTTGTGAAGGTGTGGGGATCTATCATGGAACAACCCCATTGAAGAAGGTAACACTGGTTACCTAGACATTGTTGCTAGTTGCAAAGGGGTCCCCATAAGAGATCAAGCTTTAGGGCCCCAAAAATGTAGGTCCTCCACTGGCCCTAAGTGTGAGGAATGTATTTCTGTTTTTTAGGGTTCTATCCCGTGTTCATCGTATTCTGATAATGGAAATGACTAACTTAGGTCTATTAATTCCAGTGGGTTTCCTCTGCAGAGAGCTTAGTTGGATACAACCCTTAGTCTGCAAAGTGCTTCACTGTCTTTCCCCTACAGATGTGGAAACTGGCGAGTGTTTCAGTTGAACTGGGAGACCATGTCCTAAGAGGGAGGCTGCACCGTCAGGTCTTGCCTGCATGCTGCATTGGAAATGCCTCCCAAGGGTCTCATCTCACGGCTATGTGGATGCAGAGGTGCTCAGTGGCAGTGGTCATGCTTTGAAAGTGAAGACCCAAGGTTCAGTCTTTTGATGTGCATCAAGACCCTGTTATCAGTTGAGTAGAGGGTGTTGGGTTAGAAGATCCAATGTTCTGCATCGATATAGGCTGCTTTATATGTTCATAAGCCCCCTGCCTGAAGCTTTTTGTGAAACACTGTTATTCTTCACTGCCCTTGTCTCTTGTCTCAATGTTCTGGTGGTGGTGAGCTAGGTCATTAATATCCCCATTTTACAGTGTGAATGGTGATACAGTCTCTCACCCAAGGCTTGGCGAGCTTTGAGAGAAAATCCTATGCAAAGGGACCCCCAGATTTTGCAGTAAGAAGAGTAGAATTCTGCAACCTGTATAACTCACACAGATTAGCAGTTTCCCCCCTCCCTTAATTATGCACAATTTATTCAGCTGCCAGTGGTGTAGCGTGGGGGGTGCAGGGGGGGCCGGCTGCAACATCTGGGGGTTAGGGTTAGGGGGCGCAAATCCATGGGTTAGGGGGCGCAAATTACTTGCCTTGCCCCGGGTGCTGACAACCCACGCTACGCCACTGTCAGCTGCTCTGCCCACCATGGAGTAGTAAGGAGCTATTTAGGGCACTGAACTGAACGCTGAGCTTTTTATACAGTAACAACTCTGACTTCTGAGAATTACCCATACAAGTTCAAGCCTATCTTTACAACCATAAGGTCTAGAAACATGCTTACTTATTTAAAAGAAAGTCGGGAGAGAAAACAGAGATTCTTAGGATGCTGAATTTTGCTGTCAATACCTCATTCTGCAGATTACAGTATTAGCCATCCAATAAGTGCATGGTTGATGAGGGATTTTTAGGTCTTTTATGGGCATGCCTGGAGCCCAAATTACACTTGATGTTAAGTGTGTGTTTGCTACTTGCTAATGGGAAATCCCCCCACCATCAAATGCCACCTTTAGGGAGATGGGGGAAGAGATCTTCAGAACTGCAGCAGGAGCGGAAAAGAGTTACTTGCCCTTCACCCTACTCGGATCCCATTTTCTCCCTGACCCACAATCTGATACCACTTCCACATTTTTAAAAACCTGTATGTTAAATGCAAAGGAAGATTTAACTTCAGCTCCAATTTAGCCATCAGTTTCTCCTGGCCCACTCTTCCCAGGATCAAGGAGAACTGGACAAGAGGGGCTAGAATGCTGTGCTGGTGTTGATGCCTGATCCCTGCTGTTCTGAACTGTGCATCTCCCTTCAGGCAGATTTGTTTGCCGTAGGAAAAAAAATACTTGCTGAAATTGGTGAAGCTTTGGAGGTGTAAACTTGACCTCAAGGGACAGATGCCCACAAAGTATCCATTTTGGAATGGAGGTTGTTTACAAGAGCTCAGGTCACCTCAATTGCTAAGCAGGCAGGGTGTGAAATCTTTGGCTGTGGCCTAACCTCTTTCTTGGCCGTCAGCATGATAATGCTCTTTGCCAAGGAGGGATTTAGCATCTGCAGGACAATTGCTGGAAAGCTTCCAAGGGAGTAAAACAGCCCTTGTGCCAATTATACTGCTGGAAGGAGGTATTGGTAGTGGACGGGAGCCTCCGGCATGCTGGAGCCCTCCCTCCCCAACTGCCCAGGACTGTCTGGGATACTTTAGGTGCTATGCACACCTGACCCCAGCATGTCCCCATTGGACCCGTTAAGGGAGATCAGATCATAGCAGATTACGCTGCCTAAGAGATGACTTACAGTGACTGCTCTGACAGCGGCCTCCAGCCGTCACATACCACACTCTCCGATGCTGTGCACCCCTCTCCCCTGGCTGATTATGGGATTCCCTGCTGGGAGGGCTGGGTGCTGTGGTGTTAGCTACATTTCCAGGACCTGGAAGGCTATATTTGCCTGCACATATGGGCTTGCAAGGGCAAGGCACACATCTTTATTTTGAACAAAGCCCCCAGGCATGAGCAGGGCAGCTTGCAGAGGAGGAGGAGGAAGAGATGCAGTGGCCTCATATGTTTAAGCATGGATTCTGCTAGCACATGCTCCAGAGAGGCAGAGGAACCTCAGGGAGAAATGCTGGATGCAGCAGTGCTTGGAAAGGATTGCTGGCCAGACAAATATGGCCAATGAAAGCACTGCTGGAGGGAGGGGGGCATGATTAATGCCACCCTTCCCTGGAAGAAGGCAATGTGAAAAGCACAGTGTGTCGACCAAAGTCGTTTTTGCTCCCTGGTGGTTGAGCATTTTAAAACGTTTTATTGCACCACTCAGACACCTGTTCCTGCCTTCCTCCAGCTCCCCACTTGCCCATTTTGTTGCCTGAAGCAGATAGCTTCACCTGGTGCATGACAGGGCTGGCTCAGGGGGAGCAGAGTTAAGGGCTAGCAAGGTAAGTTGATCCCACCTGTTGCTGCTTCAGGATGCTCCACAAGGGGGTGGTGTAACCAGGAGCACTAAAACAATGTTGGGTGTAGAATTGTAGAGTTGGGAGAGCTTCTCTCTGCCCCTGCCTGAAGGTTTTGGGAGAATCCATGAAAAGCAGTGTAGTTGGAGTGGGGGAATATAAGCTCCATGGAGATGCAGTGATATACTTTTGGGGCTCAGCTTTCTTTTAGTACAAGGCCTCAGCCTTGGCATATGTGAAACATTAATAAAGCGGAGTGCCTTTGAATGTGTACAGATTGAATTAACTTGACTGCTTTTTCATTTTATTTTTATCTTGCCTTCTGTTATAGAACTCAACAGTTTGCCTCCATAAATCTAGGTTTTGGAGCAGGCAGAGCTTTCCAGACATGGCTCAAGCCACAAAACACCTCCTGCTACGGTTTCTGTAAATGATCATAGCACGTTCTTTGCATATTCAGGCAAGCCTTGAGAGTTACACTTAAAATGGCCTCCTGCATGAGTCACTGCAGATTCAGGTAGATGTTGATGTGATAGTTGTATTCCAAGAGCGGTTTCCCTTCACAGAGGAAGGCTCACCTACAAATACCACTGTTCCCGATACACAAGGCCTGTCCCCAGGGTTGTCATTGGAAGCCCCGCACAGCACTTAATGGTGAAACCTGTCTGTGTCAAATGGCACTGCAAGTCACATTGTTTCATAGGCATGCATCTTTGCATAAGCTCACCCTCATGACTGTACCGTGCATGCATATACACAGCACAGCCAGAAGATAGATGTGGAGTCCTTAGGATTTTGACAAGCTCAGCCACTCACCTCACATGTAGATTGTTTTTTAAAAAATATTTTATTAATTTAGCGTAGTTATTACAAAATCAAAACAAAATATTACAATTATATAACATATGTACAAAGTTCTCAATAATGTTATTAATAAAAAAGAAAACTATAGAAGAAAGAAAAAAGGAAAGAAAGAAGGAATAAATCTATAAAAAGGAAAAGAAAATTAGAAAAAGAAAAAAGAAGAAAATAGGAAGTTTCTTCCAAGTTTATTCTACATCTATTTCAATAAGTAAATAATAATAAAATGTCATTGATTGTCTTCCACCGCTTACACTGCACTTCCTATAAACATTTTAAACAAAGTTACAGTATATCTGTTATTCCATATTTTTCTCTCCCATAGAATCCCACATAGATGATCAATTCAATAAATTATCTAGATCTCTCACAAGTCTACTCTAAACACAACCAAAACCTTGTATTTGATCCTTGTCTGCATAAATTATCATTTAAACATTTCCATTGTTTCTGTATTATACTTTTCGGTTTTTGTCTTATTAAATCAGTTAACTTTGCTAATTCCAAATATTTGCATAGTTTGTTCAACCATTCCTCTTTGGTTGGAATGTGGGAATGAAGATTTATTATTTTGTAGCTTTTCTTTATCATCTCACAGCACAGAAACTGACGTAACTGGAGCTTTGATTTTGATAGTACCTCATGAATTGAAAACTTAGCAGAACCCTGTGATATCTGGACTTTCATCTGGCCTTTGTTAAGATCTGTTAGCTAGGAAGTTCAGGCTTATCTATGTATATGTGATAAACCAGGTTCCATTTTGCTCTTTTGGATACTTGGAATTTAAGAGGTGGCTCGCAACACTGAAGAGCTGAGCTAGTATAGTACAGTGGTACCTCGTGCTACATACGCTTCAGGTTACATACGCTTCAAGTTACAGACTCTGCTAACCCAGAAATATTGGTTCAGGTTAAGAACTTTGCTTCAGGATGAGAACAGAAATTGTGCTCCAGCGGCGTGGCAGCAGCAGGAGGCCTCATTAGCTAAAGTGGTGCTTCAGGTTAAGAACAGTTTCAGGTTAAGTACGGACCTCTGGAACAAATTAACTACTTAACCCGAGGTACCACTGTATAGTTGTTTCTACCTGTGGAATGCCCCACCACAAGAAGTCAGTGGAAGATCATCACCCTTCGCAAAAGATTTACTGTATACTCCAGAAAGTAATAGAGTATTCTCTTTCACATTCTCCTCAGCATCAAGCTGCAATTTACAGCTAAAGGCTTATCCAAAAAAAAAGCAGAAATGCTAGCATTGGCAAGGCACTATTCTGCCTTGAGGTGGGATACACAATCTTCCGGTAATAAGCTTCCATTTTTAAAAAGGCAGTGGAATCTTGTTGGGCTTGATGATGTTATTTTTTAAAAAATTAAATGGGTGCATGTGGACCCACACACTTCATTGGTAGAGACTCTGCCTCCAAGGAAGAATTTAAAATCCCATCCAGGCACTGACCAGACAAAGAACAGCTTGGTGTTTCAGCAGGTGGCTGCATCATGCATCCTCAGTTGATTCCTTAGAGTTTAAAAAAGATGTGGGGAGAAAGGGGAAGTTGCATCAATCATTCCTAGTGATGTCACAGGCATTAGCCAATGAATGCTTGTGATATTCTTGCACCTACATAGCACCCACATCGTTCACAACCATCATTGCTGCTTGCCTACCAGTCAGGCTATTTTCTCAGTGACAAAACGTCGTCTGTAGGTTGGAACTGGGCAATATACATTCAACACAAGTGCTGCCTTGAAGAAAGACACACCTGGGTTCTCTGCAACAATTGTGTAACATTTGTGCATTTATTGTGTACTGAAATACTAAAAAAAAAAAATCCAGAGGGGTAGCAATTTCAGTCATGAACTCCTGGGAATAAGCCAGATTTCACCACAAGGGGGCCTTTTGCATTATGTCAGATGAGTTTAAGGCCAATAAATTTGGTACACAGGGTTCCTTCTGTCAAGGGATAAGCAGCTCCACCTTTCAGTATTTGTTGCAGACCTCATAATGAGTATGACTCTTGCCAACAACAACTGCTTTATTCTGCCTGTCATATTTCCCTGCTATTGGCATCTTCCATGGTGAATGATAGGCAGCTGCCACCACCCATGTTCTTTGAGATAACCAGCCTCATTTTATTTGGATCTTGTCTTGGTGCCTCTGAGTCAGCGGTGATGTCAGATCTGTGCACTTGGCATGGGCAGTTCAACTTAAAACCCAATCTCCCCAGTTGTAGCTTCTTGCCTAGAACCTTGTGAGCGATGCAACATTTTGGGAGCTGATCATCTGTCTGCCTTGTGTTTTGTTAATGAGGTTTATCTTCTTTTATTAACACTACACCGTGTGTATGTGGTGTCAGGGTGTGCTAGACAGCTTTTTATAGCTCAGCAAGTTTAGAATCAGGGACCTTTCCCTCCCCACAGCTGCTGCCTACTGTTCTCTCACATCGCTCTACAGTAATTTCGCAGCCCCCTGCCTCCCTTCTGAGACACGGTCTCTTGGCTAGCTCTCAAGTTTGTCTGACTAGAGGACCAAGCGCTATGAACATCAGTCTAAAGGATGGGGGACTTGTGCCCCCCCGATGTTCAATGATGTGTGGTGTGTGGTGGCAGAGTGTCATCTGGAGGACCTAAGGAACAAATTGCTTGTTGTAACCATACATGTCCATTCAAACCCTGAGAGCTACTTGTGATTTGGAGTGAGGAAGGCTGGAAGGGAGTGCTTAACCTGGACACCACTTGCCTTGAAATATTCCCAACCCTTCACTTTGGGGTTCCAGAAATGTTTGGAAATGTAGGTGGGTTGGGAGCAGAAAAGCAAGTGCTGGGGAAAGAGTTCAAGTCACACATTCCACACAACGGCTACCCCTAGCCATGGTGTCTGCATTGCTTCCAGTCTTAGAGGCAGTATGTCTCTGATTGCTAGCTGCTGGTAATCACCAGTAAAAGTCATGTCTTGCTTGTAGGCATCTAGTTGGCCACCGCAGAGCTGTTCATATTACGGTAAGTCTCAGTCAATGGGTTCAGGATTGCAACCTGACTTTGTGGTCATAGGTGGTGCAGTAGTTAAGAGTGTTGGACTGAAAGATCCAGATTTCGATCATTGCTAGAGCCATGAACCTCATTCCATGACTAGGAACAACTGCCAGGGACTGCCCTGTTCCTTCCTTCTTGCATAGATGCAGGGTGGGGGCCCTGGTGGTCAGTAGGGCTTGCTGGTGGAGAGTGGCTGAGAGGCAAGCTGGCAGCTAGACAAGCCATGCCATTTTTCTGCCTTGCAGTGAGGTCTGATAAGGAACAGCTGGGAGAGACAGAGGTGTGGACAGCGAGGGTTCAGAGTTATTATTGTTGTTTATTGAATTTGTATACTGCCCTTCATCCGTAGATCTCAGGGCAGTTCCTTATAACTGAGGAGGAAGGTAAGGGGCGTGAGGGTCCAGCCAAGCCCAGCAGGAAGAAGGTGCTGGAGAAGAACTAGAGGAGGAGCAGGCCACAGGGAGAGGCCTCAGATGACAACTAACCAGTTCCCCAACAGGGAACTGCTGGATTGTATTCAGTGGGGAATCGGAGTGTGATGGCACACCTTGCTCCTAATAAATATGTGAATTAAACAATCCAGTGGTTGTGTCTATTTTGTGTGAAGGAAGAGAAGGACCAAGGGCATAGACACATGGGCTTTTGATGTACCCTTGCACATAGAAACCCAACTGTGATGTTGGGCCAGTCACTATTTCTCAGCCTTTCCTACCTCACATGTTTACCTTTCCAAACTAAAAGGCCATGGCAATAAGGGCATAATTGCACAGATACAATTTGATCACTCTTTCCTTTCTCTTCATTACATACCCCACAGAAGGCTGTGTTTCCTGCCACCATGTTGTGAACCAGCCCAAGAGCAGGAGAGGCAGTATAGAATTATTTTAAATATGGGCATTCACTTCTTTCAGTTTTTTTCCTACATTCTATTACTCTTGGTGCCATAACCCTTCTTCTTTGTGGCATGGAGTCATTTGGGTGACTGTCTGGTCTCAGTATGGTTGGTTGATCGAGTTCTGGGAGATGGGGAGGTGGCTGACTCTCCAAGAGGGCCAAAAGCAGGTGTGTAGTCTCCAAGAGGTGGGGATTAAGTTTCAGAACAATGAACAAGGATCAGAGGGATCCAAATCAAGTGAGCTCCTCTCCTTTTGAGAGTTGTGTTACTCTATCCTTCAAAAAGAATTTCAGTATGTGGAACATATTGTGTCCTTATATGGCAAGTTGTATCAGCCTCATTTTCCCCTCCTCAAATATTAAGGACCCAGGATCTGTGTTCTCCTTTGCTTTTGGTCAGCTGAAGTACTAGTGGGGCCTTCCTTTGAGTGAGCACTTAGGTCAGGAGCAGGGACCCGTGGCCCTCTAGATGTTGCTGGACTACAACTTCCATCAACCCCAGCCAGCATAGCCAATGGCCAGGCATGATGGGAGTTGTAGTCCCAACATATGGAGAGCACTATGTTGGCTACTCCTACCCTAACATAACACTGTAACACCACCAGGAAAAAAGAACAATGGGGGAGGGGAGGTCAGTATGGAGTAGTAATTCACATCAAATATGTGTGAGTAATATGTGCACACAGCTGGCTCTTCAGGATTTATCTCAGGTATTTTGACTGGGCAAACAAGCCTGCTGAGGTAAAATATACAGGAATGGAGAAACTGTGGCTCTCTAGATGTTCTTGCACCCCACTGCCATGAACCCCAGCCAGTTGCTTATGGATGATGGGAGTTGAAGACCCAAAATATGAAGGCCACATTTCTGGCACAGAACCTGAAGATTGGTCAGAAGTAGATGTTTCTGAGACATAGGCACAAAGTCTGAAATGCTGCCTGCTTCCTAAAGGGTTGATCTCCTAAATTTCCTCCCACGTTCTGAAGAAGGCAACTTGAATAGGATTGACCATATCCAATATATGGATGAAAGATTAACTATATTTGGAAGTGTTCCTTCTCACAAATTTTTTATTTTGCAGGAAGATTATTTCTCTGAGAAGAGTCTGCGGCTGGGATGCTGAGGAAATTTTGGGCTGGGTCTGAAGGGCATTGGCTAAGCTTTACTTGCTTCTCCTTATGCTGTGTGGCTATTTATTGCACTGCACATTTTCTCAGGTGACGTTGCTCTTCTCACACGTTTTTGAACTATGCATCCTTTCTCTTTCTCTTTTTAGGAAGCAAAACTCGGGAAGGTGTTGCAGGTGTGGCCTCAGGTATTGGCTGCTTGTGTTCTCCTTTCCCATGCTTTGCCTGGTCACTGAGTGGGCGGCTGTGCTAAAGCGATCACAGGCTAACAGGACAAGCGCTGTCATTAAAACCTCTTATGTAACTGGGCCCAGGACAAAGCCTTCCAGCTGCTTCTCATGCGTCTGCAGAGCCAGCTGTGGGGATTGGCTAAGATACCTGACCCCAGCTTTCCAGAGAAGCAGGCATACAAACCTGGAAGCCTTGGTGAACTTGAACTTGCAAAGTACTAGGGCGGGTAAAGGAATGAGCTTACGCACATTGGTGGAGAAGAAACTGTGATGCCGGGTGAGGGCCCAAACGGGGGGGGGGGGGGTCCTGTGATAGAAGAAGGATTATTGCTTGGCCTTGTGAAACATGTACATAGATAGCAGAGGAGATGGATACAATTCATACGTCTGCTACAGCAGCCTTCAGTTACCAGACCCCTGCTAGACTCCCTTCCAGATGATAAGATCCTTTGCCCCTCATTCAGGATGCGAAAGGCCACATGCTGTTAATCTAGAATAAGGAGCTAGCTGCGTGGCCTCAATATGTTGGTCGCTTTCTTCTGGCTTTCAGTTGCTGAGAAGACGAAGGAGCAGGCATCTCAGCTGGGTGGAGCCGTCTTCTCAGGGGCCGGCAATATTGCAGCTGCCACAGGCCTGGTCAAGAAGGAAGATTTCCCCACTGACCTGAAGGTGAGCATCCCACACTCTTCAGGTGACCTTGAGAAAAAGCACATAGCCCTTGGCCATATAAAAGTCTCCCATAGAAAGGCAGCTGATCCTTGGAGCCTACTGGGACTATCAGTAGATACGATGGGCATTTGGGATTGGTGCAAGATTCCACTTGCCTTGCTCTATCCCACAAAACAGAATCTTGGATATGGTATGGAGTTTTGCTGTATGTTGCTCTTGACAGAAGATAAGCACAATTGGTTGAGCAGCAGAAGATGGAAAGGCAACAAACTTGTGTGACAGTGACATGAACATGTTCAGGATGCCCATTGTCCTGGCACCTCTCAGACTGAGGTACATAAGCAGTGTGGACAGATACAGGCATGCATGGGCAGAAGAACAAATGCCCTTGCATGAGAATATGTGTACTGTGTGCTACATATCAACATGTGATGAATGCCCACATGGGCACATTGTAAGTCTCCAGGCCAGTGACAACTGCACATTCCAGAGGGATGTTTGCATACATTTATGTTGGCATCTCACTTCCGTGTGCATTCATGTTGTGTGCGAACATGTACGTTTGTGCCGGCATGTGCTTTGAAGCCTGCCTACGTGCACGTTTGAGAATGAGTGTGTTTCTCACAGTAGGTGGGTGGGCGGGCAGCCTGCACTGAAACGGTCTGGCAGCTGCAGGGCTGGTCGATCTGAGGAAGGGCTCTCGAATCTTGCAGCCGAGCTGCCACAACGAGCTGAGCCGTTTGCTTCCAGCTTAGCTTAAAATAGCAACAGCTGAAGAAGAAATGAGGCCAGCGCAGCCAGGCAGGAGCAGGCACTCTGTTCTACTCAGCATGGGGGAAGGGAGCTGTGCAGCGTCCCCCCTTCTCCCCACTGAACAGCTCCTGTCACTCGATGAGAAGCACTGTGCAGGGCCAATCACAGCTCAGCCCTTCCTCAAACGGAAGGTTGTAGATCTGCCAGCCACTTTTGCAACTGAACTGGGGAAACAGAATAATTAAGCGTATATTAAGGCTTCATCCAGACATCTAAACATGTGTAATACAGGCCACCTGACCTGCCATTTTTGGTCAGCCGGACTACATATTTGAAGTTAAGTTCTGGGCATGGAACAAAAATGGAAATTCTATATGTACCAGTGACAATTTCTGTTCTTCATATGTGTGGGGATTGCCGCCCCTCCAGGGTCAAGAAGGCAATTCTCCAATTTTAATATTTAGGGGAGACACTTCAAACCAAGGCAACATTTCTAATGACAACTCTAAATTAGAACAAGCAAGCCCACAGAGGCAGCAACAGATTGAATTTGGGCCTCTGAAGGGCAGACTACAGACTTAAGTAAAAATGAATTTATTGATAAAAATATGCAGTAATAACACACCTTTCCACTTATGTGTGGGGTGAACCTCCAAATCATTCCATAGGGCAGGAATGGCGATCCTGTGGCACTCCAGAGGTTGTAGACTGTAACTCCCTCTGTGCCTGATCATTGGCCGTGTTATATAGGGCTGATGGGAGTTGTAGTCCAAAAAACAGCTGGAGACCCAAGTTTGGGAAACCCTGAAGCTGTTAAATTAAGTTAGTTTGTGTTCATATATTTACTTTTTGTATTTACTTACGATTATTTCTAATTGCTTCTAATGTGTCATTTGAATCATTATACACTCAATACATCGTGAGCCACTTTTTGTGGGACAGTTTTGTGGGAAACCAGCATACAAATAAACAAGGATGCTGAATGAGAGCAGTAGCATCTCCTGGACCTACAGTGTCCCTTTTGTTGGAGTGTGAGGAAGTGAGATGTATTGTGACACCCGTGGCTGTGATAACCTCTGCAGCTGCTATGCATGGGATATCTCCCTCTAGCCCTGTGGGGAATGTATTGCTTGAGGCTCTGTTCTTTGCTCTGGGAATATTACAGCATGCTTGGGTGAGGCCGTGGCCAAAGGCGGCTTTAATCCAAAGAAATTTCAAAGTGAGGATGGATATTATCCCCCTTTACTGCAGTGGGGTAGGGGAGTGTTTTGACTCTTGATGCCCTCTGGTCTTCCTTGGAGAAGACGACACTGATTGCCTGAGTGCTCTCCCACCCTGTCCCATTGGGGCAACACTTGTGGGGGGGTTTCCCGCCAAGACGTCCCTGTGCAGATCTGCCATGACCATATTTCATGCAGCGAGGAGCTGTATGACATTTTGTTTGAAAGCCTAGGAGGGAAGTGAGCATAGACAGCGGTACTGAATCTCTTCCTCTTATTTGGCACTCTATGGAAGTGGTCCAGACTTCAAACTCCCACTGACGTTAGTCATGCAGGAAAGAGGCAAAGTGTGCTGTAAGGGGACAAATTATCCCTGCCAATGCAGCCAAGCTACGAATCGGAACAAGACAAGCTATGAGAGGTCTCTCTGTTCCACTCTCCCAATGCTTGACTTGCCATAATGGGTGGCAACTGCTGTTTGGCTCTCATAAAATGCTGGAGTCTGCCTGTGATGAAGACAGTAAGTCACCTGGGGGTTGAAAAGAGAGGACCTCCCTCCTCCCCAAATGAAAAGTGGAGATGGTCTTCCCAGCCCCAGAGGGACCTATTCCTCTACTACCTGTCCTCCTACAGTAGAGAGATTCTAATCCCCAAAATTCGAGGAGAGAGGAGCCTATAAGAATGGGACTACTTTAATACAGGGCATGAAGGCAGTTATTCTACCAAGGTGGTGGGTCTTGAAGGCAGCTGGCCAAACCTGCAAGAACAAGACCTGAGAATCCAGAGAGGCATTCCAAGAAAGCTCCTGAGTAATTAATTGTTAGAAAAAAAACATCTTAGGGACTGATGCCTATAAACCTGCCTGGGACTTTGCAGAAAATAAGGCCTGCCTCTCTGCAGCTGTAAAAACACTTGCAACAGAATCAGGATGAGGGTCAGCAAAGCTAAAGAGTAGGTAGCAACAACTGGCAGCCCTTGGGCTAAACCCTGTCCTCATCTGCACTCTCCCTCCATGTGCATATCCAAAAGCAAAAAGCTATGTGACCATAGGACTAGTTATTAGGGCCCTATCACTGCAGAGGTGGACTCCAGCCCTTGACTTCTCCTTTTCAACTAATATACCAATTATATTAGTATTCAACTGATTAATTAGGGTTGTTAGGGGCCGCTGGGCTTACTTACTTCTCCTTTCCATAGTGTCAGGAATGCTCAGTGCTATGAAGTACTTGCTCTTTTTTGTTCTTAGTAAAAGTTTTCTAAAATATTACTGTAAAAGGTGCTCACATCTTACAGTACACCTCCCACAGCATCTGCAGCTTGCTGATTTTGGCTCTGCTGGGCTTTCTAGAAGAGACACATGGGAAAGACACTGTCAGTGCTTAATAAGATGTTATTCTTTCCACAGCCTGAGGAGGTTGGTCAGGAAGCTGTGGAGGAGCCACTGATAGAGCCACTGTTGGAACCTGAGGGTGAGAACTACGAAGAACCCCCGCAGGTGAGTGGAAAAATTAAGGCAACCTGATGAACAAATGGGGGGGGGGTGCTGTGAAATAAAGTATCTTGGCCTCCCACCAGCTCCCTGTGAAACAGACCCACACACGTCCTAACAACTGATGCAGGATGGGTGTGGTCTCCATTAAGAGGTCACAAGCAAGCAGGTGGTGAGGAAAGGGGAAATACTATAGTATGCATGCAAAATGTTGTAAGTCCCAGGTTCAATCCTGGCATCTCTAGGTAGGTTGGGGAGAGACTCCTGCCTGCAACCTTGGAGAGACCTGAAACCCAATGTAGACAATATTGAGCTGTGATAGACTACTGGTCTTGTGTACTGGGAGGCTTCATTGGGAATTTGAGGAAGCAAACTGGTTGTATGGTCATGCAGGAGAGTAGAGTAGCTGCATTCACAGCAGCTCTTACTGGTCTAATCTGTGCAGATAAATGTAACTGAACAGAATGTGGGAAAGGCTGTATGTTTGAGTTGGTTAGGGCCCAGCTTGGGGACAGCTATAACGTATGGTGGTTAATGCAATTGGCACAGCCAACCTAACAGGAGCTTAGCAAGGGCAATATAGGAGTAAGCCCAGGGCCTGTATCTCAGGTAAGCTTATCCATGTGGGGTCTACCTGGTCACCTCCAGTGCTGGGTTCTGACTCACACCCTCGTTTCACTTCATGACATTTATTCTTTTCAGGAGGAATATCAGGAATATGAGCCGGAAGCATAATGGCTACCCCTGTTCCCGACACTTCCACCAGCAGCACAATAACAATAATGACCCTCCCCCTCCCATCCCTCCTCCACCTCTCCAAAGGAAGGCCTTGATGCAGATGGCGATGGAGAGGAGCCCCAACACCCCATCCTGTCATGAGTTCTTCCTCCAGTTCTGCTCCAAGGGACCTCATCGGGATCTGTGTTTTATGTATCGTGGTCTTTAGCATTAAGAGAAGAATTCTGAAGGCAAACCCTGGCTGCAGCGGTTTGTGTGCGCGCACATTTGCGAGCCCAGCCTTACTGCCCTGTCTCCCTCCCAGCGCAGTAAGGCCAGGCTTCCTTGTGTCAGTAAGAAGCATGTTGTATCTCCTCCGTTTTTAAGCAGAGCATTCCATCACCTCGGCCAGGACCCTGCATTGGGCCTGCTGTACATTTGCTTGCACGTGAATCACGCCAACTCCGCTTCATTACCATTGGTGGAACTTTTTTTTATATCTCTGAATGGATTGTTTACGCCTTTGTGATCTGTCCCTTTCCTGAGCCCCCGCCCCTGGCCTTGTAACAGAGACTCCCTGATTTTGACGGTTCAGAAGTTGTGTCTGTGTATCCCAAACAAAAGGAATACCCTCCCTCTCCTGCCCCCAGCGCTCTGTGTTGTGACTGTGGCATGGATATATACCTCCCACTGTCGCTGTGTGTGCAATCCTGGGGCAACTGCCAGTGACACAGCTGCCCCTGTGTCCATGAATAAAGCCAACTCTTGTCTGTACCTTCTTGTCTGCCTCCACATTGTTCACAAGTCAAGAGGAAAGCAGCTGCCTTGCTGTGTGCTGCAACCAGGGATGGCTTTTATAGACCAGGTCTCCTGTAGCCACTCTGAAACAGTGCAATGAATATATCCTAGGAGTAGGGAGAGGCATCGCTTCTAGCAAGGAAAAGTAAAAACAGATTCAACACCAGTGGAGGCTCAAGTATAGGTACCCAGATGCAAAGGACAACAAGGTTCCTTTTAATATTTAAAATGAAACAGGCATTTCAGCAAATACAACCTTGGAAAGAGATCAAAAATAAAACTGATAGTATTATAAAGGCTTTTATAGATATCCATGATGTGGCCACCCTTAGAAAACTGTGTACGGTTTAGGCCAACACATTTCAAAAAAAGATATTGTGAAGTGAGAAAACAGGCAGAAAAGCATAACAGAAATAACTGGGGCTGGAACTCCTATAAGGAAAGGCTACATTTGGAGCTTGGAGGGTTTTTTATTTTTAAAAAAGCAAGTAAGGGGAGATAAATGTTGATTTATCAAATTATGCAAAGTTTGGAGAAAATGGGCAAAACTTTCTCCCTCTCCTAACATTAGAACCCAGGATCACCCAACAAAGTTTTAGGATGGGAAAAGGATGTGCTTCTTCACACAGTGCATAGTTAATTTATGAAATATGCTACTACAGGATGAGATTGCTACTAGCATTATAGCTTTAAATGGGAATTTGTGGAGGACAAGTCTTATCAATGGCTATAAGCCATGGTCACTATATGCTACCTCCAGTTGCAGAAAGTGTACGCCTTTGAATTAGCAGTTGTTACGGAATAACTATAAAAAGGTTACGGGACCCCTGACCATTAGGTCTAGTCACAGACGACTCTGGGGTTGCGGTGCTCATCTCGCTTTACTGGCCGAGGGAGCCGGCATACAGCTTCTGGGTCATGTGGCCAGCATGACTAAGCTGCTTCTGGCAAACCAGAGCAGCGCATGGAAACACCGTTTACCTTCCCGCTGTACTTCCTACTTGCACTTTGACGTGCTTTTGAACTGCTAGGTTGGCAGGAGCAGGGACCAAACAACAGGAGCTCACCCCGTCGCGGGGATTCAAACCGTGACCTTCTGATCAGCAAGCCCTAGGCTCTGTGGTTTAACCCACAGCGCCACCCGCTATGGGAGAGGGTTATTGCCTTTGTGTACTGCTTGTAGGTTCCCACAAGGGGTCTACTTGTCCACTGAAGGTTGCAGGATGCTGGATAGATAAACCTTTAGTCTGATGGACCAGGCAGAGCTGTCTCAAGGCCAGGACAACCTCCCCAGGCCTGGTGCCAGCAGTTCTCCTGCCTAGACCAGGACTGCCACCTCCCAACAGCAACACTGGGAGGTAGGAGGTGGAAGAAGACTAACTCGCTGGCACAGCCACCGCTTCAGCAGCAGCAAAATGTTCATCTGGAGAGGTCACTGCACCATCACCATGAAGAGAAGGAGTGTCAGAGATACTGGGAAATGAAAGCAGAAGGGGAGCCTACACAGTGTGATTTGCCTCAGGCCCTGCACCTGCAAGGCGCTTAGGTTAAGCTGCACCTGCCAAAATTTGGTCTCTTACACATCAGTACTTAAAAAGATACAGGAACCTTTTCAATCTTTACATCTAGTGAACCTAACACTAAGGCAGCTGCTGAGAGTGTTTCAGGCACTAATTACTACATGTTCAAGTGCAGTGCTGTCCATGTAGCAGATGAGGGAAGACAGGATGTACAACTCTTGCTGAGTAAGGTATTCAATGTACCTCTCTGTACATTTGGGAAAAGTGAAATGCCCACTCAAAAGCTGTTGTTCAGGCAAGCTGCAACAGAGGGAATAAATTCTGTGCTTCTGAAAATTGAAAGATGTTTAATATAACACAGTTTTGTTGGATGCATCCTTTTCAAGTATGGGCTCTCTTCCGTGATGGTTAATCTCTGCTAAGCTGCCCAGCCAACACTGGTATCATTGCTACAATAAATGTTAGAAAAGGCTTCTGGAGGCAGACAATTTTTGCATTGTTTTGGTCTATTAGAGATTGCACAAATCTCTAGCCATATATATTAAAATCCTTTTAAATAAAACACACAAAGGTCTTCTGGATAAACATGTCTAAGTCTCTTCCACCATGGCCCATGTTCCAACCTCTTATTTTGATTTTACCAGTGCCTGCACATATAGCAGTCCACATTTTTTCAGAGCTTTCAAACACTCAAGTCGGCTAATGAGGCCTGGCTTTACTTAGTACATGCTATGTTGATTATTGGCTTAATGTGCTGTGTAACAGTTCACAGCTATTAACTGTGGTTTTCAGTAAAGCACCCACAAATTTGTCTGATGCACATACACCACGGTCATAGTGGTGGCACACATGCATACATAAAAGAAATTTAATATCAAGCTACCTGTGTGATGTCCCCAGTAAACATTTCCAAATGCGTAATTTCACACTTAGAACTACTGCATTTTATGCATTTTTTCAAATGAAGTCAGTTTATCTGCATAACTCAACCCCTAACCTAATGTCTTTCTCTAAGACCATCAGATAAAACACTGAATAAAATACTCCTAAGAGACCAGAAATATAATTTCCTTTATTCATTCAGTATCTGTGCTGATAATACCTACGGTATATTTTTCCATTTATTAGTGATTTGCTAACAATGGTCATAATATGTAGTATGGGAAGAGGAATGAAGCAAAAATACTACATTCTGAGAATTGGAAAAAATTGGCGCCCACAGTGAAGGCCATTGATGTAGATCACAGGGTAGGAAAACTCACAATGTGAAGGGTGGTGACTCATGCTGTGAGTTCTAATTTAAACGATAAGAGTGGGAAAGTTGCTGTGGGAATGCCAATCCTTGTAACAAGCACAGTGTCTAGACAAGCTTACAGCCATTCAGCAAAAAATGCACACTGCAAGTAGTGCCATAAATGAGCATGTTAACAAAATGTTACAGTCACTGCCAGATACATTGCTACAGAGGTAATACCTTCTTGTCTGCTCCCACTCCAAGTCCATTTACGCGATCTGGTTTTTTTTTTTCTGAGCCCTATAGGTGTTCAGAAAAAACACCCTTGGATAAAAAGCAGCGGAGAAGAGTACCTGTACAATTTCATTGTACCACAAAAGGAGGAAGAGCATTAGCAGAGTTCTCAACTAACGGGCAGTAAGTTTGTGGCCTTGATAGAGTATATTTGTAAATTGCTCTAAGATACAAATACATGTTAATACTGCACACTGCTAGCATGCCAATAGATGACTTCAAGCAGAGTGAAAATCCATAGTTATTAAGAACTTTTACAGAATGCACAAACTTACATATAAGTCTGGTTCCCTGTGCACTGAACGGCCAGCACACAGAATTGCAGAAATTCAGATACACATAATGCGCAGCCGAGAAGCTACCTCATATCTTGCCTATTCTGACACTAGCGGCTTCCCCTTTTCCATTCTACAGGCAACTGGGATGGGACACTGCTAGAAGGAAGTCTACTTGGAGGGAAGAAAGGGTTTGCTTTCTTCTTCAGCCCAAAGGAAGTTTAGGTTCAAGTGGCATTAACTAATTTGACATCTGCAACAACAGCCTGATCTATCAGACTGAAAGTGGCCTGATACTTTGCTTCTATTAGTAGAAAAGCAATCCCTGTTGGAGAGCAACCAGAGCCAAGCTGCCCAGATTGCAAAGCAAGGTCACAAGCAAAGGAGGAAAGTCTGAACTAATGGAGCCAGTATTAGTTTATTGTGGGAAGAGGGTTGAGTCTACCAAGTCTGCTTTCCTACTAAGCTTTTGGCTGGAAAGAAGGCACACTGTATGGTTATATGCAGAGTCCATCTCAAAAAGCAATTCTGGATTTTTAAGGCCAATGTGAAGGTGTTTGAACAAGGAACTATATTAGAGAGAATGCAAACATCCATAAAGAGCTAACCAATGTTTTTACAGGGACTAGGTGAATAAAGTGATGGTTTGCAAACATCCCTAAGATTAATAGATTGATTCATATTTCATTTGAAGACTTCAAACAATGGAAATTCTATACATTCATTTCTTGGAATATTATTTCCAGGTCTCTTGTGATCATTACTCTTAAAGCATCCTACTACTGATGCTGCTGTATAAATAAATATCACATCACTATGCATATCAATATCCAAAACGATTAATACAGCTGCCTGGTAGCTGAGAATAATCCTAGAAAGTATTGTTCCTAAGCAAGATGAAGAGACTCCAGTTCATGAAAGCTGTTCTTGGTGCAAATCATGCAAGGAACACCTCTGGATTCAGATTCCAGTTCTGGCACATTAGCCAAAAACTTCTTATCAGCCAGTGTGGTGCATTCCCAGCACACAAACCAGCAGCAGTGAGGCAGTCAACAGTGCCTCCTCCTGAACTAAGCCATTTGCCATGCTGACTGCAATGTCTTTCTGGGGTGATTTCTGCAGCATGACTGAGCAGTTAAGCTCAGGGCGACAGCAAACAACACTTCTTCCCAACACTCCAAGTAGTATGGAGGGTGCATGTCACCAGAAGCACTGGTTGTTTTCCAGTGATGTATTCACTGAATCTACTGGAAAGGATCCTTCCTCCAGCTTTACCATAAGAAACGCAGCAGACAAGCGCAAACCTTTTCAGCAAGCAGCAGAACCTGGCACACCTGCTACCAATTAAATAGGCCCCAAGCCGCTAAAACGTGACAAGGCTTGTGATCAGCCAGCCAAATCTGCTGAAATTCAGATTAGCACAGAATGCTTCATTTCAGTAAAATCATGAAGTAAACTGATACTAAGGTCTCCACTAGCCACTCAATCTTATGTTCACGTTCCAAAGAGATTGCAGATGTATTGGAAAGGGTGCAATAAAGAACTGAGGATAGATGTACAGAAGTAAGGATTCATATGCAAACATTTTCCTCCACAGTGAAGTGAATTCTTGTAGTTATCTCACAATGGATTTTTTTATGGGCATCCCAGTGTTTTCAGAATTATTCAATACATCCAATCACAGCCCAGTCCAACCTAAGTCCATATGGGGGAAAAATCAAGCCTGTCCAAATCATGCTAATCTGCAATCATAACATAGATGCTAAAACATTCACAAGACTAGCTCCATGGTTCAAAAATAACCTCCCCCGCTCTCTAGTGAGCATATGATATTGCTAATCTGCTCCAAACAACAGCTCTTCAATCCAGTGTGTAAGGCTGAAGCTGGATAACTGCAGGTGACAATGTACAGAAAAACTACGTGCCAGCTGGGAGAGAGGAGGAGCTGTCCAGCACAGTAAAGCTCAAAGCGATACGGCCCAAATTTGACATTACCTATGACATATTTGGCATTCCTATCAGCCACCATTTACAACTGTGATGATGAGAAGTGCCCATCCAGTATGAAACAAAGTTAAACTTGAACCAACAACATGGATGAATAGAAACACCATAAGTAATTAGCAAGTAGTGAGTTAAAATTCCAGCCAATAAATTTGTTAGAAAAGCAATACTGGGACGACAATCTTTCAGAGTAGGTTTTAAAGGCTGAACTGTTCCATAGGGCCAATAATCTTCACATCACTGGTAAACCAAAAGACAATATATCACAGTTACAATGTGAATCTTTTCCAAACGTCCAATCCCCATTGTCTAGGAGCAGCAGGTCTGTCATGAAGCAGAGGTTCCTCTTTCTTGTCATTCATCCTCCCTGAATCACAGTTACGGGGTGCCATAGCTGCCTCTGGCTTTTGCTGTGTCCTAAGCCTACTGCAATATGAGAAACAGCTTCAGCCAACAGGCAAACTGACTGGATATCATTGTACAAACAATAGTAACTTCAGCAGGCTGACTGGACTACACATGTGTGATGTTGTTTCTGGACAAACACTTCATTGGCACCTATTCACCCAGCCTTGCAAGCATACTTGCAACAAATTCAATCCTTTTGAGCAAGCAGCCTCACCAGTAAAGAATATGCCATTAAAGACCCCACAGCCACACAAGTATACTGATGCTCATAGAGCCAAGGCTAAGGTCTTCTTTTCTTATCCAGAGCTTTGGGCACCAATACATACAACCTGTACCAAGAGCTCTCCAACCCTTCAAATGTTGTTAAGACAAAAAATGCAGTAAGATGTCCTCTGGCCAGCTATCAGGATGGACATAGGCTAAAACCAAAGGTGTGACTGATTCTGGAGCTCTGCTGGAAGTGGGTGAGGAACAGTAACTTGATTGTTCTAACTGAGATTCTGACAACAGGAAGGTAGGCTTAGTATCTTGTATCAAGCAAGAGTATGTGGAGATTTACTAACATATTCTGAGAAAATGCTGTGACTCAGGCAACAGCAAGCCTTTAGTATAGCTGTGGAAAAAAGAGATTCAGGTACTAGGAATGCAAATGAAGGGTACACCACAACTAGGGTGCAACACAAGAGAGAACAGAAAACATTAGTGTGGATTTTCTATTGTGGCATTTAAATAGAGTATGTATATGGGGAGTATAGTGCAGATAATGCTTGCTAGGACAAGCCTGCAATAAAATATGTGCACAAACTCAGGATCTCTCCTTTATGGCAGGAAGAAATAAAGTAGATTCACTTGCAAAGATGGTTCTCATCTGCAGGAGAGGCAACTGAACAGACGGAAAAGCGCCATTACCACAGTCCAAGGAGCAATTAAAGGTTTAGGACCAAATATTGAGCTAGCTACAATATGGACATAACCCTGAAACGAGGAGATCAGGGCATTCCAAGCGTGTGGTAAAGGAAAGCCACATGAAATAAAAGGCTAAGAAAGACATTAAACTCTAACAGATGGTTAATTTGAACAGTTACAGTGTATAATTCAGTAAATCAACAGCTTCTCCAAACGGCTGGCACCATCTACAGGTCTAAAAAAGAACAGCTCTCCAAATAAATATCAAGGAAATTGGGAACAGGAAAGGGAGGAGTAAGATGTCAACAGAAGGGAAAGCTTCCAGAAATTCACAGCGACACCTCAGGTCTCCTCACTCACTGTGATGTTCTAACTCTCACAGGTAACACACACTTTTTCCTCTTCAGGCAACAGACAGAAGGTCAATAGGACGGTAGTCTCAAGAAGTGAAACTTGACTCACTGTAAACCTTAAAGACTTTTTCAATGGCGCAATAACAGGCAACAGTTCTTTGGTCCAAGTCTAGGTTACACCTTGTGGCTGCACCCATGATTTGCTAGAAGATAAAACATAAATAGAAATTAGCATGTCCCAGTACTCTTGTCCTAAGCCAAAACTTAGAAAATGGTGGGTTACAAGGAATTCATGCCAATGAGCACTATTCTGATGATATTATAATGAATGTTATAGAAGCATAGAGAAGGATATTAGAGAGGTATCTGTAGGATAGTGATGGCTTGTCCTGTGAAAATAGTGAAAAGAGAAAAATATTGAGTGAATAGACACCTACCTTGGCTGAACATTCCATGGTGAAAGCTAATCCTGAGTGTACAATTCCTTTCTCTGAGGCACCCTACAAGGAAAAAAACCACTGTATGGTTTTTAGTTGTATTTGTATTGCTTTTATTTCTTCAATTGTATTTTATTTTATTTTATTGTAATTGCAATACAATATCTAAGTAATAAAATCAGCAGTAAAAATAAAATTGAAAACCATACAGTGTCTAGCACGGCAAATTAAAAATGCTAAAAGAGGTAGAAAAATCATTAAGCCAAGATGCCCAGCAATTTGCAAATGGTTTGGGCGGGGGAGTTTGAGAACCACTGCTCTAAGGACTAGGTGAAATTTATATACAGAAGACTGCACTGAACTACATATTTTAAATGGAGGAATGTCATGGAGAATAGTATGCCCAACACACACATCCCCATCAAAATTCCAAGATTGTATCAAACAGGGGAGACCTTGTAGGGCCCACATACAGTATCTCCTATGATTATGGGGCCACATTTTCATTAGCTGTAATCTGCTGTCACATATGTTGTGCAGCACAGATAAGAACTCAAAGTATTTAGCAACCCATACGCGGATATTCAGACTCTGTAATTTCTCTCCACACATTGATTGGGCAGAGCCTAATCTTTTACTCACTGTTATTGTCATAATGTTGCAGACAATGCTGAGATGAGGAAGAAAGTAAGTAAAAAATAAAAGCTGTTCTATATGTTCCTGCTTGACTCAGTCCCAGAACTGAAGAGTCCCATCATGTTACTTAAAGGTAAAGGTACCCCTGCCCGTATGGGCCAGTCTTGACAGACTCTGGGGTTGTGCGCCCATCTCACTTAAGAAGCCAGGGGCCAGCGCTGTCCGGAGACACTTCCGGGTCACGTGGCCAGCGTGACATCGCTGCTCTGGCAAGCCAGAGCCGCACACGGAAACGCCGTTTACCTTCCCGCTGGTAAGCGGTCCCTATTTATCTACTTGCACCCGGAGGTGCTTTCGAACTGCTAGGTTGGCAGGCGCTGGGACCGAGCAGCGGGAGCGCACCCCGCCGCAGGGATTCGAACCGCCGACCTTTCGATCGGCAAGTCCTAGGCGCTGAGGCTTTAACCCACAGCGCCACCTGCGTCCCTGCGCCACCTGCGTCCCTGCGCCACCTGCATGTTACTTATTGCATCTCTAACAGAAAGATCCATGCATTTCCAGTTCTAGTTCTGGCAGCTCTTGATTAGATTGCTTCAAGAGCCTCCAGAATAAATCACTTGTGATCCGTTGCTAGGGATATTTTCGTACAGGGAAAACTGGTTGCTTGCAAACCTGAACACACTACAATTTTTCTCCTTTTGCCAGCTTTGTGCATTAGGGAACAGAATTGGCTTGCTTGGTAAACTAGCTTCCCAGCAGATCACTGTTGATCACAAGAGGGAAAGGGGAGAAATTGCAGAGCTGCATTGTGCAGACATACTAGCGGAGCCAATTCAGTGCTTCTGCTGGCGCATTTGCATCATGCCAACCTCTCTACTACCTCACCACCTCCTTCCAGGTGAGCAGCAAGGACCTATCTGACAGGAAGCTAGCACATCTGCTCTGCCCCATCCAACAGAAGCTGCTTCTGTTAGGAAGCTCACCCAATATAAAAAGAGTGGATTTCATCAGTCAGCTACTACCTAGTCAGAATATTGACATACACTTGCTGCATGCTTAATAAATGCATATAAGCATGCACATCAGTCTGGTCAAACGAGGAGCATTCTCCATTGTAAGTTGTTTCTCAATAGTAGCCGAGATGAGGATATTGCAAGGCACTTTGAAGATGCTGCTTTCAAGCTTCTAAGCTTTTCGAAATTCAACTATAGTGCCATGTTTGTGGAATGAGAAACACACTTCAGTTTGTCTAGCCTGACATCCAAGGCAGGAGTTTTAGGGATGCCTAACAGTAGGAAAAAAGCGATTAACCTTCCACTGAACCAATGTCTTAAAATGATAAGCTTTGAATTGCTCAGAAAGGCTTGTCCTTTGTCCCATAAGTGGACAGTGTTTCCTTTCTGCTATTAATGTTTACAGAAGGGCCCATATCTAAACCACTTGTATCATCTAACATTTTAACTTCCTCTTCACCAGCACTGGATTTAGGGCAGTGTGGATGGTTCCCCTCCACAGGCATTGAGCCCAAGGGGGTGTAAGTTTGAGAAAATTCATTTGGGGGCACTAAATTTTGGCCTCGCACAGGGCACCATATTGCAAAAGATTATCAAAGTCTGCCCCTGCCTTCATCAAAGTATCAGTTGCTTGAATGAACTTTTCCAAGGAAAAATCCACAGGAGCACCGAAAACCAAACATGACAACTCTGGTAAGAGTGTTCCCTTAGGATGAGAGCTACAGTCAAGACAACAGCCAAATTGACAGCACAACCCATTCCAGGTTAACTGCCAAGAATAAATAGGAGAAAGATTAATACAGAATGCATACACAGTAGCTGAGTTCTTCCCCTTGGAGCTCAGAGTTTAGCTCCTGCCTCAGCTGATTTCTTCGAGGAAAATTTAAACTTGATTTATTGGGCAAGGAAAAACAATTCACAAAGACAACATTCCCCGAGGACCAGAGGGCTTCCCCTCTTAGTTTAATTTTCTTGGCAAGTTAATTAGAGTAAGCAAAGTATTCCTTGGGGGATTGCTCAGCAAACTTAATTCAATAGAGGTGACTTAGACACGGTTCCTGGTACATGAACAGCTAGCCAAGTTTTTTAACCTGAGGGAAGGATTGCTTAGGGGACAAATGTATTTCTCCAGGATTGAAGGGAAACTGGCAGGCTGCCATCTCCTAAACCTGCACAAACAAATGTGTTAGCAGGATACACATTCTGATGAAAAGCTGGTATCCAAGACTCCACCACCCACCAAACAAAATGTTAGTATTATTCACTTAATGATGCCACAAACAACAACAACAAATAATTTTGTGGAGTCCAGAGGGATAGCTATGTTATTCTGTTGCAGCATAAACAAGAATGCTATAGCACCCAAGACATAGAACAGCAATCACGTATTGATCTAGGATTTCAGTGATCAGGTTCAAATCCCCTCTTCAGCCAGCTATAAAGCACACAGGCTGACTCTTGGTTACCTGCTGTATTTCAGCCTAACCTACCTCACTGAGTTGTTGCAAGCGTAACACGTGGGTGGGTGGGGGGAATAGTGAATCCCGCCCTGAGTTCCTTGGAAGAAAAACACAGTACAAATATAGTCTTTGGTTACAAAAGCTTTCATGGGCCACAACTCACTTTGTCAGAGGTCTAATGAAGTTACCAAACCAGGCACATGCCCTGAATAACTTTTATAGTATAGATTTTTTATAGATTATTGTAACTCGCTCTACATGGGGCTGCCCTTGAGACTGACCCAGAAACTCCAGCGGGTGCAGAATGCCGCAACGAGACTCCTTACGGGGTCTTCGCTACGAGATCACATTCATCCGGTGCTATACCAGCTGCACTGGCTCCCGGTGGAGTACAGGATCAGGTTTAAGGTGCTGGTGTTAACCTTCAAAGCCCTATATGGCCTAGGACCCTTGTACATACGGGACCGCCTCTCCTGGTATGCCCCACAGAGGAACTTACGGTCTTCAAATAAAAACATCTTGAAGGTCGCAGGCCACAGAGAGGTTAGGCTGGCCTCCACTAGAGCCAGGGCTTTTTCGGCTGCGGCTCCAACCTGGTGGAACGCTCTGTCACAAGAGACAAGGGCCCTGCAGGACTTGACATCTTTCCGCAGGGCCTGCAAGACAGAGCTGTTCCACCAGGCCTTTGGTCAGGGCGCAGCCTGACTCCCTCCTTTGGCAATCTTTACAAAACTTTAGTTTATGGTTGCCATCAATTTTGATTTTAATTAATTTTTATAATGTTTTTATAATGTTGCACTGTTTTAGTGTTGTTAGCCGCCCTGAGCCCGGCTTCGGCTGGGGAGGGCGGGATATAAATAAAATTTATTTATTTATTTATTATTATTATTATTATTATTATTATTATTATGATGATGATTCCCAGGATTTTGCTGACTTCACATTGGATACCAGTTACCATTCTTAACATTCAGTTTGTGTCCCTTTATCCTCTTGAGACAGACCTGTTCAACTTATGTAGATAGCAAAAAGGCATTGTTGGCAGATGCCAGTGTATATTATATTAGAACACATGCATGTGAATAAGTCATTGATTATATGGCTGATATTGTTGGCTCCAGGATAGTATTGCTCAGATAGATATGGGGACAAAGTTGACATGAGTATTTGTTCCTGGGACTTTATTTTCCTTGGGTACAGATGGGAAAGACCTCTGTTTGACACCTAGGGAGCTCTGCCAGTTAAGAGCAGATAGTACTCAGTGAGCTGAGAAAATAGTCTGACTTGGTATAAGGCAGCTTCTTATGCTCATGTGGGCTACAAACTTAATAAAATGTGTAACAGAGAAAAGCAAAAGATAGAAGCCAGAGGTAATTTCCTCCAACATTCCAATCTTCTCTCCATTTCATTCTGTCCTGTTTTCATCATCTCCACTCCATCAATTCAAGAAATGCCAACAAAGACACTTCTATTGTGTACTTTATTTTTTTTTAAGAATAATTTTTTATTAACCGACCAATCACATCAAATCAAACCAAATTACATATATTCCAAATTACACAGCCGAATTTTAAATTTTTGTTGGGGGTACCCATATTTCAAGTTCCGAAGGGGATCCAATCAACTTCTTGCTTCTTGCTGCTGTTTTAATGTCCACAAATCTAACCTTATGATGTTCACAGTACTATCCAGTCCTTTCTTATTGTTTTTCCACATCTCTTGTTGTTATTTTCATATATTTTTCCTTTCTCTTTGTGACCTCTGATAGTCTCCACAAGCTGGTTAGAACAGTTTGTAATCCTGCGTGGATATATATTTTTTTATCCAGTAGCCATATCCAGACGTTTTCCACATAACATCACTTCCATACATCAAAACAGTCTTAGCGTCATTAATCTTCACCAATCTGCCTCCTTTCTCAAAACCTCTGAGGAGATTCACCAGGAATGCAGTCTGAAAACAAGTCCGTTCCTCTTCCCGGCTATAAATCCTTTGGCAAGATGGCGACTCCGAATTAATTGCTGCGCCATTCCAAAAGCTCTTATTGCTTCTCGATCTCCATAAAGCATACTTTTGGTTAAAGTTAATCTCCACACAGACCTTAATCATCCTGCTTGGGTCAGTTCAACCGATGATTCTAATGAGGAGGGGTTCTTGTAAATCACATAGAAGGAAAGTAAAAAAGCCCCCCCCCCATTCAGTCCCGTTGTCAACATACCCAGCCTTTGGTGTATCTTCATCGTAAAATATTCCTGTTTCTTCAACCCGTCGTCTTCTTTCGCAGAGGTCACTTAAATTAGCAGACTTCACTCCCCTTCTTCACTTGAAATATGTGCATTTGCTTCTTTTGTAATTAATTATTCCAAATTGCTGCAGCTAGTGCGCGATCGGAGACAGCGTCCAGGAGAGCCGAGGTCCACACGGGGGCATTCTGCCTAGTGCCCTCACCCCCTTCTTTCGAATTAGGGGGTGATTTATGGGCACAGCAGGCAAGGGCAGTGTTCCCCATTTCCTTGGGGCAACAAGGGAGGCTGCCTACTCCCATAACAGCCTCTTAATTACCCCGTGTGGGTCGGAGAGATGGTATTGTCGGCCATCTTCCAATGCGCCCCTAGTGGCCCCCTTTTCTATTGTGTACTTTAAGTACATAATACAATGCTTCTAAAACTGTTGGTCCCAACATATTCCAGGGTGGGTCATACAAGAAATAACTTTCTTTCACTGGGCTGACAGCACACTATTACAGTTATATGAACCCTTTTGGAGATAGGCTTCCTCCCTTCCTCCAAAAATATATGTAAATTCTATTCAAATACACATTGCATATTTATACTGACATTAAATATGAAATATAAAATATATATGTTGTAGAGGGGTCCCAGTTCAAAGTGTCTGAGAAGCACTGCATACTGTTTTTCTGAGATATGCATTAACTCTTCTGAGTATCTCATCCATATGGTATTACAGTAGTGCCACCTCCTAGCCTGTTGAGCCCATTCTAGTATTTTTCACATTTGGTGCAAACTTACCCACTACAGCACATTTGTATGTCATCAAAGCAGCCAAGGCCTTTATTTCATCAACAGTAACAGCACAGACATTATTACATATATTACAATTTTATCCAAAATTTCTGTCTCCCCACCCCCGGGGTCCATTCCCATGGCTTCCCAAAATCAGAAGTGTTTTTAAAATGCTAGTTTCAAAGCAGATATCAGCTTCTGTCAAGCCCTCCTTTCTAAAACAACCCATCACTTTGTGATTGGATTTTAAAAGAGCAATTTCTAGGATTGATGGGTGTAAAAAACTAAGACAGTGCTAAGGACCACAGACTAGGAAGCACAGCCCAACTGATAGTAGTGCCTCTATAGTGAGCTAGATGGTAGTATTAACCAAGTAAGAGAAAAGAAGCAGGATGTACACCACAGTTCAAAGGAGTTCTACTCTTGGAACCATACTTATTCACATTCATTGCAGGATAGGAATCTTGTCGAGCTGTTGCCATAAGCGGCAAAAGCAAAGACAAATGCAGTTCACCAGTCCTGTGGCCTGCCAGGTGCTTGATCTCTCATGTTTTTGCAGTTCCACCCTTTTGTGGCTGGTTGGCTGTTTTACCTGACGGTAACATGTCTGTCAGACCTTTTCCTTTGCTTGTAACAAACGCAAGTCAGTTACTGCAAACACAAACACAAATAGTCTTGTGACTCCTTAACGACAAACACATTTGTTGCAGCATAAACTTTTGTGGTCTAAAGTCCTTTATCAGATACAGGATAACTGAAGGGAGCCACTTCACCTATCTGCTGACGTGTGGGGCTAGAACTCATTCCACAGTAACTGTGCAATCTTAGGCATCTGCGCTCCGAATTAAGTTGCATGGTGGTCAGTGAGGCTCACTCCTAATAATCGCGTTTAGGATTTCACAAGGATGTTTTCAAATGCCGCTAGCTTCGTTTGGGAAGGTTTGCTTCTGAAACCCTTGCCAACAAAGGAAACCCCCGGGTTGTTTCCCGCAGCAAGGCTCCCCCTCCCTTTGCAGGGCAAGCGGTTCTGGCTGTGCTGGGCCTGGCAGGCCTGGATCACTTCCCAGTTGCCGCAATCCCTGCGGAAAGGGAAGACCACCTCCAGGACGTGGCCGGAGTCCGCAGCTCCGGATGGCCGTGAGGATCCCATGAATCCGCTGCTCCCGCCAATTCTAGTCTTTGGGCCTGTGGAGCCGCTTCACCAGCAGAATATCTCGACCATGCCCAAGCAGGGCTCCCTGCCCCGCGCGCCTTAGCGGCGTTCTTCCTTCCACCTGCGCAGCACGAGCGCTTTCCCGCAAGCGGCGGCGGCTTCTCGCGGTCGCCATGGAAACGCGGCCTGGTGCCCCTGGAGCCTTGTCAGAAGCCTCTTGGGGCTGGTACCGCGAGTAGTCTACCCCACGGAGGCCGCTTCCCAAGGCAAAACCTTAACACCCCTTAACAACTACCGCATTCCGAGCAGGGGGAGTCAGAATCCGACGTGGTATCCGCCAGCCAGCACGAGGGACCAGCGCCCTAAACTGAGGGGAAAGGACAGGCGACCACGGCCTGCCCTAGCCATTAGAAAGAGGATTAAAAAGGGCGGGAGTCTAACATATTGGTTTCCCGTTGGATACGAATTTTGCCCAGTGGGGAAAGCAGGCGGGGAGAGGAAAGCGTGGCCATTGAAGAAGAAAACGAGGGAGCCGTGAAATGGGTGGGTCTTATGGACAGTTTGTGGAAGAAGGTGTTGAAACTGGTGGAGGGTGTAATTGAAGTGGGTGGGGAGGCGGTATCGATTAACTAGATTTAAATGCAATTCGGGGTGCAGTGGCAGAGATTGCATTCACCGAGCGGATGAAGGAGAGTAAGTATGCAAAGTCCTCCCATTTCCATGCTGTTTCCTATATAACCATGAGGGCTAGTAGCTCTACTTATGAAAACAGGCGTTGGGGTGTGAGGCTTCGAAAGATCTGGGACCCTCAACAGTTTCCTTTGCTTATTCCATTCTTAATTCAGCGTTGTACAGATTGGAAAGTGGGAGGGCAGTTTTTAGGATGAATGTTCCTGATTCACTCATGTTCCAGAAGCAGGATTGTTAACTATGTTGTTTATTTGCTTACTTGTTATTGAAGGTGCAGCATTCCGCACCCACAACTGACAGAAATCAATAAAAACATTTTCCATTACTTCCTCTGGATCAGCAGTGGAGAGCCTCAGGGCTTGGGGCCAAATGTGGCCCTCTTGGCTTTTTATATTTCCCCAGGCCACAACACTCCCTGGCTCTGGCGCCCTTCTTGAGTGTCTTTCCTTGGCTGGAATGCGTCCTTGAATTGTCATAATGTTCCTTGCTTACCTGGATGGAGGACTGAGCGGGGTGTGGGAGCTTGTAGAAATTAGCCTGCTTTACTAAGATGACCTTTGCACCTGCTGCTCTGCACAGTTTTGCCTTTGACCAAGGCCAAGCCTATTGTTTGCGTGTGGCTCCTGGATGATTGCCCCGAAGTGAATGCGGCCTTGAAATGGAAAGGGCTCCCTGCCCATGATCAAGATGCTAGATTAACCAAGATTCAGTAATATCCAACTGTCTATGCTAAACTCTCTTAATGAAATTATCCATGGGCATATTTGTTGGTTAAATTATGTTTGACAAGTCAGTCACTCACATAAATTTCTGAGACATCTATCTGATCTACTGAGAACAATTTGTACACAAAAACTGGTTTTCCAGTGTAGAGCCACTGAATCAGTTTCCTTGGGTTCAGAAGGTTGCTGAATGCAAAGTTTCTGTTGCTGGAAGCCTATCTGGAGCACCCAGAGTGTATATGTGGTTTCCTTCTCTTTAGGGAGGCAGGCACAATGCCTATACTGTATAAACATACATTCTGTAAAAGCCAGCCATTTTATGATAGGTTTTGGTTAAATGATGAACAGCATTTACTAGTTACAGTATTCTCTTTTATCGTTCTAGAAGACATGGATGGAGGGTCAATGGATATGAACTGATGCAACTGGCAGTTTCCTAGTCAAATATCTGCGAGAGAACACACTACACTCTCTGCTGAGATCAGCATATAGAGCTCCTTTGGGAAGGCATCGTGACATGTAAGTGCTTGCAGTAGCTTGCCCTACTCTGCAGTGATAGCATAATGTGATAATTGGGAAGCTTTCATTCTTCAGAACTGTCAGCTTGCACACCTCTCCTTGATGCTAAGTTGATCATAAAACATTTAAAAATAAATAAAATGGCTTCATTTTGTTTTTTTAAGATTTGTCAAAAATATTTAAGCTCACTAGTTGAGAGCATATCTTCCCAAAGCAGCTTAATGAGGCATTCACCTGACAAATCTCAAACACTGTAGGGTAGGTGATGCATATTTTATAGCCCTGAATATTAAACCCAAAGAAATTAATCACACTTGCTGGAGAGGTTTTTTATTTATTTAAATATTCCTATTCTCCTGTTAATACATACTAGCCTTTAGGAGCCTGGGGGGAAAAACCCTCCCTCTTCCTTGAATTTCCACTAGTACTGATTGTTGGGTTTTTTTTAGGTTATTGAGTTTAATATCTAAGCATTAGATCCTAAGGTTTTGATACTATGTACTCTTACATGGAGAGATAATTCTGTTGAATTAAACAGGATTTATGTCAAGATAAATATTCATAGGATTGGGTTGCACATCATTCTAATGTTTGCTTGGAAGAAAAGGGTGTGATTTGTAGAGAGGCAAATATTGAAAGGTTCTAAAGCAAGGATGTAGGAAAGACTTCTGGCCCTTGAGCTGGCTCCAGTCTACACCTTGCCACCCCCACCCACTGCAAATAGGATCTCCCTCTCCTCATAAACCTATGGGTACCATTAGAAGCTTTTATTCTAAGCTGGGGGGTGGGGGCTTGTCTGGGGAAAGAAGGGTTAACCCTCTAGACTCTAGTGTAAAAATAATTATTTCAGGCTGCTTGGTTTTATAATAATAAACAATGGATGTTAAGAGAAACAAGAAGATGATGTTGTGCATGTTAGACAAACAAACATGGTAAGGTGATATTGCATATTGGCATTAACTGTTCAAGCTTTTTAGTTGCACAAAATTATCCAAAAGTCATAATGGAATGTGTATTAATTCTAAGGTATGCAGGATACAATAATGAAATTTGAAATCCCTTTTCATTGAAGAAATAATTATGCAGCTTTCTGCTTGCATATGATGCAATATGTTAACCAGGTGTTAGTTAATATATTTTTCATTGAATAGAGAATGTGGATTTTAGAATTTTGATGTATTTTGATAGTCCACTTTGTAATGATATTTGCTAAAATATTTGTAAAACTTCTCTCTTTCTCTCTTTCTGTGAGATTGAGTAACTTTTGCATTGTGCCTGGTTAGATTTCTGTGAGATTGAACAACTTTTACATTGTGCCTGGTTAATTGTTCTGTGTAAATCAAAAGTTGGCATGACAACGGCTGTCTGTACTAAATCCCACGTTTGCTCATTTTCCTGGTTCTCACCATCAGTACTCCAAGGGCTTGTCTACATGGTGCTGTCTGCATAGTGCTTGTTGTAGGTCATGCTGATCCCCAGCTAGATGGAATTGTGGACTCTGAGCACAGTGTGCATAGTCCACATGACAAGAGCAATGATGTCAGAACAAGAAACTATATGCTTCCTTTCTCTTAGGAATACTAAGTGCTGAACATTGGGTTCAATGCAAAACAATAGGATTTCTTTCCTGGACAAAGGAAAAAAAGCACCATTCAGTTTTACCTATGGAAATTATTTCCCATTATTCACTTCATTAGCATATTTGTATTTCTCCAAGCCATTGAATCAATTAGTTCATCCTCACAACAACCCTTCAAGGGAGATTAGACTGGGAGATAATGCCTGGTTCAAATCCTCCTAGTTAATTTACTAGAATTTTAATTTACTGGAATTTTAATCCAGGCAGGTAAAGGTAGAGGTAAAGGGACCCCTGACCATTAGGTCCAGTCGTGACCGACTCTGGGGTTGTGGCACTCATCTTGCTTTATTGGTCGAGGGAGCCGGCGTACAGCTTCCAGGTCATGTGGCCAGCATGACTAAGCCACTTCTGGCGAACCAGAGCAGTGCACAGAAATGCCATTTACCTTCCCGATGGAGCGGTACCTATTTATCTACTTGCACTTTGACGTGCTTTCGAACTGCTAGGTGGGCAGGAGCAGGAACTGAGCAACGGGAGCTCATTCCGTCCTGGGGATTCGAACCACCGACCTTCTGATCGGCAAGTCCCAGGCTCTGTGGTTTAACCCACAGCGCCACCCGCGTCCCTAATCCAGGCAGGTGTTATTGTTGTTTAGTCATGTCCAACTCTTCGTGACCCCATGGACCAGAGCACGCCAGTCACTCCTGTCTTCCACTGCCTCCCGCAGTTTGGTCAAACTCATGCTGGTAGCTTCGAGAACACTGTCCAACCATCTTGTCCTCTGTCGTCCCCTTCTTGTGCCCTCCATCTTTTCCAACATCAGGGTCTTTTCCAGGGAGTCTTCTCTTCTCATGAGGTGGCCAAAGTATTGGAGCCTCAGCTTCAGGATCTGTCCTTCCAGTGAGCACTCAGGGCTGATTTCCTTAAGAATGGATAGGTTTGATCTTCTTGCAGTCCATGGGACTCTCAAGAGTCTCCTCCAGCACCATAATTCAAAAGCATCAATTCTTTGGCGATCAATTCTTTATGGTCCAGCTCTCACTTCCATACATCACTACTGGGAAAACTATAGCTTTAACTATACGGACCTTTGTTGGCAAGGTGATGTTTCTGCTTTTTGAGATGCTGTCTAGGGTACCCCACCCCAAATCCAGTGCCGTGTGTGTGTGTGTGTGTGTGTGTGTGTGTGTGTAACATACACACAGTCCAAACAGCACTTTAGAGTACTTAATATAATGTAGTACAATAAAATAATATTAGACCTGTTCTTAAATTGGGGGCTGCATTAAGGGGAAACCAAGAAGTGACAGGAAAAGACAAAACATGGAGATCAAGAGAAGTAAATTCAGATTGTGAACTGATTCTTTTTTTGCTGCTATACTATTTTTATTTTTATTTTACTGTCTTTATTTTTTCCTCTTCCCTCTTTTTCTTTTGTTTATTTTGTGAATAAAAATTACTTTTAATAAGAGAAATAAGCTCTACACCAACAAGTTTATCACTTTAAAGGCCTGATCACCTGCTGATCTAAGCTACAATGATGGAATCCCCAAACACCTGGTGGTATTGGAGCATGTGCTGAGATTCCTGGGGCAGATTTTGATGAAACTCAAAGGGGCTATTTTGTTCAGTTTCTCACCTTTCCCTCACCCTTCTACCTGTTGTTGTTGGTTTTACAGTATACAGGAAACAGAAGGTATTCACTCAGATCTATTCCCAAAGTTTAAGTCACTGGAAATCTTGAATCAGTCTGTGCCTTTGTCACAGTGAACATATTAATGTTCATCAACTCACCTTTTTTATTATGATGATTGCAGAGGAATGTGGAGGTTCTCATTTTGCAAGGTGTGAGAATCTTCAATTTTTATAATGTTTCTCACTCTGAAAAAAGCTAGATATTTTTCCCATCAGAAAACATTCTGGAGGAAAATCTAGAAGATACAGCTGCAGTTTCCTCTTTTGAAATTATGGTTTAATGTGAACATTCTTTTACATTCACATAATAGCTTAATTGGCTTAAATTCCATGTACATGATTTCAAAATCAGGCACTCAACCAGTTTCTCATTGTATTTATTCAGCATGCATGCACTATACCAGCTATTGGCAGAGTCTATGTTTTTGAATAGACTCACAAGAACATCTTTTTTTCGCATCTGAAAGTAGGGTTTATAGTGTGAGATAATGTCCACAGACTCCATGATGGATGAGCAGCTCTCAGCAGTATTAGTGCAAGCTTTGTCACTTAGACAATGCAGCCATGCTGCAAGGCATTCTATTCTTAACAATGACTTCATCATTCATAGCCTCTTGGTTGCCACCACTTGTCATTCTAGCAGTGTTTTGCAAGCAGCTGTAGCTTGCAATCTGTGGGATAAGGGAACTCAGGAAGTCAAAGAGCAACTGGCTACTATGCAACCCAAGTAGAAACTGAAAAGGCCATTATGAATGTATCCACATCAGATCTGTTGTTAAGGGGCAAGCCATTTTTAGGGCATTTAAATTTTTTAGATCCCCTTGGTAACTTTCAGATCGTTCAAAAATGCTTCACCATTCTCCTGATGAACCTCAAGCAGGTGATTCTCTTTTTTTATGCTGCAGCATTTCATTTTCTGTTGCAGTCACTCAACTGTATAGCAGGATTTGTTCAATAAATACTCATTTTTATATATTTTAAAAGGTAGTTATAGATATTTATTGTATTATAGTTCCCACATCTTATGAAAGAGGATAGCTAGTGGAGAGGGAGGGAGGGCGGGAGAGAGAGTTTTGATTGGGTTTATGCATGTTAGTGAATACAATTCTAGGAAGCTTACGAAAATATAGTAGTGGTAATAATAATGTAGTAGGAGTAGTAAAAGTCGGATACATTTGTTTGCCTGACTAATGCTAATGCAGAGCATATTAGTACTGGGTGACAACATAGGTCTCGGGTCAGATCTGTTGCCAACAAAGGGGGAAGTATTGCTTTTCTGACCTTTAGTTCCCAATTATCTAGATGGTCAAGCATGACCAACAACGTAGTCAGAATCTCCTAATTATAACAGTAGTACTTGTCAAACTAATGATCCATGTAGTCCAAGGTCTTGTATCTATCCATTGCTACTTTGGAGGAAGTTACATGACCATTTTATAGTGTGATCCAGCTTTAAATGTTTATGCACATTGTTAAATATTTGTACGATATGAAAAGATGGCACCAGGCCAAATTCCCCCAAATATGGGTTTAATAATTTTAAGGGAGTTACAGAGTTATGAAAATGGTTCTGCAAATTCCATGACCTTCATCTCTCTCAAAACTTGTTCCTTGCTGTTTTGTCCCAAACCTAATCCCACCCCCACCCCCCATGGCCAGATACAAGCATTTTGGAATGTGTCCTTAATGGGTATAAATTGTACCAACACATCACAGAGATTAACGTTTCCAGAGACTCTAGGTCTCCCTAGACCTAGTTTAGGGGGGAAACAGGAGAGTAGAACAGAGATGTGGCCTACATGGTACGGGAAAAGTGGATAGGGATATGCCCCCACCATAATACAAGAACTGTGGTCATCTATTGAAGCTCAACGCTGGAAGAGTCAAGAAAGACAAAAATAAGTACTTCTTTACACAGCACATGGAATTTGCTGCCATGTGATGCAGTGCTGACCACCAATTTAGATGGCTTTAAAAGAGGATTGACAAATTCATGGAGGATAAAGCTAACAATGACTACTAGCCAGAATGGTTAGGTATGCCTTTGAATACCAGCTGTGTTTGTGTTCTACTTTTGGGTTTCCCACAAACATCTGGATGGCTCCTGTGAGAACAGGATGCTGGACTAGATGGGCCTTGGATGTGATCTAGCAGGCCTCTTCTTAAGTGGAAATGTTTTCTGTTCAGCCTTCTGAGTAAATAAGTTTTAATTGAGGAAGAATGTGTTTAAAAAGTAAGTGTAAACTACTTCTCAATATATCTGCATGTTCCAGCCTTAAGATGTGCTGTTAATCCTTTGGGGCAGCTGTTCTCCAAGAAACTGAAGTGAGAGGTGTCTCAAAGGGGATCAGGAGAGAATTAATGATGTGGTCTGGCCGATGTGTTTGCTTACACGTTTCCAGAATATTTTGTATTCCATAGGGATGCAGGAGAGATCTCCAGGCGCTCTGTGTGGTGCTTGCTTTCTGAGAAATGTCACTTCAGGGACTTGGGGAGCTCCTTGTCAGAATGGCTTGAAAGCCGTCACAACTTCACGAGTAGAGAAAATACTTTTCAGAAGTACCTATACATCTGCTTATTATGTTGTATACAAAGCAACCACAACGAATGACCTTAAAATGTACTGCTACCTCTCTCCCCACCCCCCACCCCTAGCCATCTTGTGTGTGCATGCGTAATTTAATCTTGAATATATTCAAGAGCAGGCCCCTGTCAGGCCTGGGCCTAGCTCTGAGACAGCCACAGTTTGGGGTGTGTCTGTGTCCAGTTGTGCTCTAGCAACCAAGGTTCAAAAGGGCCTGAGGCAGAAGATGTCGTCAAAAACAGGCTTGTGCTCAGCTTCTGGCAGGGGTGGCCGCTGGAAGGAGTGGCTACTCCATGAGATGAGTTCTTCAGACTTGAGGAACTTGCCTTGGATGTGAGGGCTTTATCTGAGCCTGAGGTATGCCCTCCCCACCCCATCAGCTCTGAAGTCAGTTCACGCTGTGGTCTCGGCGAGTTTACTCAGGCTGCAACTGCAGCCTAGAGGGTGCACAGAGCTGAACCTAGCTTATTTGCTGAGGGAGCAAAATGCCAGTTCCCCACCCCCAGAAGGGCCTTTTTAGCCTATGGACCTTTCAGTGGATCACTTTTCCCAACCCCAGCAGCTCAAGGGTATTCCTAGCAGCACGTGACTTAGAGAGCAGATTTGTTAATAGTCAAATCAATGGAGATGGGGAGAGACTATGGGGTGCGAAATAGAGATAATTATACTCTCAGTAGCAGGGCTTCCTTAATCTTTGCCTCCCCATTTGCATTGGTGCACAAAAAAGATGTGCGGTATTTATGCAGCTGGAGTTGGGTACAGGTATGTGTCTGTGTGTAAAACCCTTCTTCCTTGGTCCAGCCCACCCCTTCTTCCTGAAGTCAAGACTTTGCTTTTCATCTGTCAGCACCACATCTGCTTTGGAGCTTGGCCTTTCTGCTCGGCTGCCTGCAGGAATTGGCAGAGCACTCTTGCAGATAAAGCAGGCAGCCATGTGTGAAAGAAGGGGTGGAGTGGGGGAGCATAGCTTCAGGCATCTCTGTTCCTTTGTACAGGAGAGAATGCTCAGTGCTAACACCATGCAACGCCAGCCAAGCAAATCAAGTTTTGGATGTGTGTCCCGCAGGTCACTCCAGGCTTGCCAAGTCTATTCTGTTTGCTTCTCACCTTTCCTTTTCAAGGGTTTCCCCCACATCTGTTGTAACTGCAGATTTCTACCTTGTGCCTTTGGTCTTTAAAGGAGGGAGGGGTAGAGCATTTTACTACAGATTTTGTAGCAAGGAAGTTTGACGTGACCAGTTACTTTCCTTTTGGCCAATCTGAATGAATGTTTGAAATTTGCATGGGTAATATATGCAGTTTTAAGCTTGTCCCCCCCCCCCCCAATTTGTTGAGAGCAGTGGGTGTTCCAGTGGGTAGTGTTGTTTTTGCTAACCCCGAGCAGAGAAAACAAGCACCAAGGCCTTGTGGAATACCCTCTTTTTGCCACGTTTCTGTGAGGGGGGGGCATGGTGGTTGAAAGGGTGGAGTGGGTGGTGTAGTAGGGGGCAGGGTTTGTGGGGACAGGAGGTAGCACATTCCCGTTCCGCCTCAGGAATTAAAATGGGACATGGATTTGGTAGAACCTCAGGTACACCACCACCGTGATAGATGTTGCTAGAGAACACTTCGGGTGCACTGCCAAAATAGCTGAAATGGGAGGGACATGGATAGCTGAGGGGGTGAACCACACTTCTGCTGTGTTTTAAACCCCTTAAATCTACAGCCACATGTCCTGTCAATAGCGCAATTTATACCTGGCACAGGAAATTTCCCACCCATTTATTCATTGGGGTGGGGTGGGGTATTCAAAAATAGCCCCCTCCAACATTGACACCTGCCCTGCTCACATTGCTAAAACAGGGCATTAGGTATGGGCCTTGGGTACTTTGAATGGTGTGTAAAAGATGGAAGTTATGTTGAATCCAGGCTGTTCTGTTTTTCTGTGGTATGGAAATTAAGCAGCCCATGTGCTCATGGGAGCTGAACTGCATTTGTGGATTTATGGTTTTGAAATATGCTTTTGAAGCCTCCCATTTTGAAATCCTAATAAGATATTTTTTTAAAAAAGAAACCTAGCAAATTTTGCACAGCATTCGCTGTAGACCCAGAACACGAACACACAAACCCCTCTCAGAAGATATCCTAATAGTTTTTTTATCATTCAATTATTTCAGCTTTTCGGCAGGGGGTCCCCACTCATATGTTTGAATAGTTAGGGTTGACAACCCAGCAGTTGTGGGTAAATTGGAGCAAGACATGTGTGCAAAATCTGTGTAACTGTTGCACTATGTGTGATCTCTGGCATATGTCTATAAATGAAGAATGTTGGCGTGTGGGGGGGGCCATATGTTTCCATGCTTCTTCCAGTACAAGGGAGAAGGGAGGCTAGGGGGTGGGGGATGAATACAATTCCTCTTGAGCTGCCAGCCTTCTCTGGCACAGGGAATGGGAGCATGCGTTTCCAAGGCAATCAGTAACATCTTACTCATCCCTTTCTCCTATTGTTATCCTGCCAATCTTACTTCTTTTAGCCGGGAAAGGAGGATGGACCAGCTGTTGGTACAAGGCCCCATGCTGCCTCAACCGGGGGGGGGGGGGCACCTTTAGTTAAAGCTGTTTTTCCTCGTGTAACTGAGGAATGAAGACCTATGTACAGAAACAACAAGATTATTAACAAGGCTGAAGGGGTTTGCTTCAGCCAAGGCCATTTTACAGTACTGTTTTAAAAATGCAAAGTGGGGGTGAATGCATCAAACTCAGTAATTCTTCATGCTGTGTTGTTGGCACCTGATGATACCAGACCAAAAGGAGTAACTAGGGGCATTTCATCATGAATCCTATAGCTGAACTCAACAACAACAACAAAAACCCCAAAACAGGTCATTAATGCAGGAAAGGACCTTTGCTAAGTGGGATTTTCTTGTGAATAAACATATTGATCACAAGGAAATGCTTTGCAGGATAATGTAATGACATAGTAAGTTCTGCGTGGAACCTCTGCTTTAATTTCACATCCAGCTAATTAACCATAAAGCAATGCCTCAGGGATACTAAAGCACTCTAATGTGGAAACCACCTTGGACTGTACCAGACTGCATGTGAGGGGTCATATATAAAACTACCTGTATGGAGGCAACAGGATATCATGGGAAAGTTATAACATAATTTCATATTTGCTAACTCTTTCACAAGGGATGTATATACCATAGTTTGGTATACACAGGGAACCATTTTCATGGGGAAGCATTCATATATGAAGTCCCTTCCCATGTAGTCGGAATTGTTAACGGTCCGGGACCAATTTTACCACTTCATCTGATATTGTGTGACTCAGCTGTCTTTCCTGACCCCAGTGGTCTAGGCAAAGTGACAGGTGCCATTGACATCTGTGTGCTCAGAGTGATTCTCTGCCACCATCTGCCAGGAACCATAAGACGTGGTTGCCATGTCAGGCTGCTAGCCCTTAAGGCAAAAGAGAAGTCAAGAGGATTACACAGGCAGCCTCAATTGGAGGCAGTCAATTTCGGCTTTCTTGCTTTTTTGAGTTTTGCCACTCAAGTGCTCAACCTGGGAGCTGTTTGCCACTTGTGAAAAAGCAAGCAGACAACTTTGTGCATGTCCTGTATGTGATTCTGTACAGAACTGAATATTTTATTTTATTTTTATTTAACAAAATTTATAGACTACTTGATTGTAGTAAAATTTTTGAGTAGTTTACAAGAAATACTAAAAGTACCAATAAAAACAAGTTAAAAACACATAATTAAAAACATTTAAAAGATAACTAAAATAAATAGTAGCCAAAAAAATATTAAAAGACATCAACATCTATGTGTCTGGATAGGCTTGGCTAAGCACAAACATTTTGAGCTGGTGCTGAAAAGAGTACAGTGAAGGCTCCCACCTGGTGTCAATAGGCAACAAGTTCCAAAGTGTAGCAGCTGCCACACTAACAGACCAATTTCTGTAAAGTGTGGAGCAAGTATTATGTGGCACCTATAACAGTGTCAGCTCCATAGATTGAAGCAGTTGAGTGGGTGCATATGGAGTAGAGATTTCCCGAGTAAACTGCCCCCAACTGTTAGGGGCTTTATATACCAATAGCCAATTGAACTTTGACTGGTAATAAATCAACAACCCGTACAGATCTCCAAGCAGAGGTGTTACATGCTGACAGTGTCTCACTCCAGTCAGTAGCTATGCTGCAACATTCTGCAATAGCTGCAATTTTTGCATCAAGCATAAGGGAAGCCCCACATAGAGTACAATGCTGTAATCCAGTCTTGAAGTCACCACTGCCTAGACTACTGTGGTCAAGCTCTTCTGGTCCAGGAACAGTTGCTGATGTACTAAGCCATGGGTAGGCAAACTAAGGCCTGGGGGTTGGATCCGGCCCAATCGCCTTCTAAATCCAGCATGCGGATGGTCCAGGAATCAGCGTGTTTTTACATGAGTAGAATATGTCCTTTTATTTAAAATTCATCTCTGGGTTACGTGTGTGGGGCCTGCCTGGTGTTTTTACATGAGTATAATGTGTGCTTTTATTTAAAATGCATCTCTGGCTTATTTGTGGGGCATAGGAATTCATTCATCCCCCCCAAAAAAAATATAGTCCGGCCCCCCACAAGGTCTGAGGGACAGTGGACCGGCCCCCTGCTGAAAGAGTTTGCTGACCCCTGTATAACTAAGCACAGCTGTTAGAAGGTGCTTTTAGCCAGTGTGGCTACCTGGGCCTCCAGTATCAAAGCAGGATCCAGAAGCACACCCAGGCTGCATACCTGCTCCTTCAGGGGGAGTGCAGTTCTGTATAAGGCAGGCAATTGACCTGTTTCTTGAACATGGGAACCACTCATATAGAAAAACATACACTTTGTGTGATTCAAGGCCAACTAATTCTCAAGAGATATATGTTTTTACAAATAAATCATGGCAGTTTGTTACCTGCTCCAAAAAGAGAGGAATAATGTTACATAGTTTAATTGAGGAGGTTCCCTCCAAATACCAATGTTCTCCTTCGCTACCACCACCGTATATGCATGCTTGCACATGTGCAAGGGATAGTTAAGGTCATGGACTGGGAGCCCTATCCAGAACCCAGTCTATCTATCTCCTGATGCTATTCGCAGCTCCAGGAGGTATATGGCACTTTATAATTTCACATCCTTCTTGTGTAACACACAGTTGTCATGGTGATTGTGGGCTCAAGGCACCTGTTGCTTTCTTTTGAAAGTATATATGAAGCTCTTTCAGAGCCATAGAGCTAGATTTAGACAAGGAGGAAAACAAGGGAAAAGGGAAGGGGGGTCAGGAGTGGTGGGAATGGCAGTCTGGGTTTGAGGCGGTTTACGATAGTAAGATACCATCACTGGTCTTGGCTGATAAAATGAGGTGAATGCTATGTGCTCTTCTGTTGCTCTCAACTAAAAAGCAAAATCCAGGGCCAACCCAGGATATTTTGCCACTATAGGCAAAACAGAAAGTGCCACCCCCACCTCTTCCTCTGTGCACTCACTACTCACCTGTCCGCTCACCTAAGAGTGCCCCTTCATACAGCAATAATATCGTAACATTGGGGAAGCATCCAGCTTGCATATAAATCCACCACTAATGTCAACAACATGCTACAGAATGCACCCACAAAAAAACACCACTTTGTAGGGGCGCTTAGTAGAACACCAGCCCATACATACTTCTCTACGTTAGTCATTTGTGATAAAAGTACCATAAGACATTATTCCAGTTTTTCACCAGTTTCTGTTGCCTGGTTGCTTGTGAGACAATGCTTATCACAGGCAACCAAGGTGATAGCTATTTGCAAGCCTGGGCTAGGAAACAGGAAGATGAGAGGTGGTTGAAATAAGGTGAGAGATAATTGGGGTTGGAGTGGGAATTCTCAGGGCAAGGGCTAAGCTGGGAGCAGGTTTGGCATGGTGGATTAGAAAATCTATGATGTGCCAGAGGAGAGGAAAGTACTTTGGCTAGTGGTGTCGACTGACACAGCCCAGTGGTTTGGAAGATGGATAGAAACTATTGGAAACTATTGTTTAGTGCAATAAACCACCCTCTTTAGTGAAATACCAATCCAAAGAATATAGCATGCCCACACCCAAAATCCAAACCTTTATGCACACAAATATATGATGAAATCAGCATGCTCATATACACAGAAATCCAGGGTGGTGGCTTCAATGTCATAGTGTGTTGGATAAAAAATGAAATAGAACACATCCAGTCCTGTGAAAGCTGTTGGGCTGCTTATTATGTTGAGAGATTGAGAGCCCAGCACATTAGTATTCACACACACATCGGTCCTGCAAACTAGGATTCTTTGTCTCCCCAGCCCACCTTATCCTGTAGATACCCCACTATCCTGGTGCTTTAATCAACTTTATTTTTATTCCTTCCCTATTTTTAGGTCTCTCTCTCTCCCCCTCCCCCTCCCTTGTTCCTACCTCACTGTTTACTGGAAGGAGCATTTTCTTTCTCTGCATCCTCTGTGTTGCCTAGCAACCAGGTGCACCGCAGATGCCAATTGGCTGAGGCCATTCAGCCAGCACTAGAAGCATTGTGCCTCCCCCCCCCCCTTCATATAGACCCACCATACAATTCTAGATAGAAAGGGGAATGTGGGTGGGGAAAGGGGATGATTGTGGAAGACAGGGTGACAGAACATCCAGTCAGGAGATGTTGGTACTTCTCTGGGCTCATGATTCACTCAAGCTAGGCATGTCCTTGGCAGCAATCACCAGCTCTCGGTGAAGTGCACTGTGGCCTGCTGCAGCCATGCTTTACATCTCCTATTCCTTCTTTTGCATCCTAGGGATAGCTTAATTTCTTCCTCCATGCTGAGAAAACATTACTCTCAACCTTAGTCTTCCCAGCCTGTTATTATTGCAGGATCCCAGACTCACTGGAAATGATGGTGATTGTTTTGCTTCCGTTTTTATCCCACCTTTCAACTCAGAGGGCCCTCGAGGCAACTTGCAAAATGATAAAATGCCAATAGAATATGGAGAGAGGGAGAGAGGGGGGAAAACAGCTGCAGAACAAGGAAACCAACAGCAGGCTATAATTCAGATGTCTGGTCACTTGCTCCCTTCTCGTTAAAGTAGTAATAAGGGTTTGCCTTTATTTACTTTTAAGACAGAGGGGAACTAGTTGCACAGGCTTCAAAAGGAAAGGATGTACCACTGCAGAGAAGGCTCTGCAGCCTGCCTAAGGTAGACCATCTGGAGCAAGATCCTACCCTGATTATATAGGGAGTTGTTTGTAAACTTACATCGTTTCTTACAAACCTGATACTGTACAGAAACCTAATGCTATAGATCTTTGGCATATTTTGTTTGTTTTGCTACCTTCTTCCAATACAATATTTGGTTACAAGCAACTCACTTCTCCCTGCTGGGTCCATAGGCCGCAAAAGGAAAAAGGAAGAAAAGTGCAGATATTTTAATATACTAAATATAGTTATATACGTCAATGAAATGATTGACATTGTACACTACAAGAGAAACCAAAGAAAAGAGATGTGTTTAACTCAGTTTTAAGCCTGTAATATAATGGTCATTCCCTTTCTCCCCAAAGAACATAGGAATTGTAGTTCTGTTATCAGGGCTAAGCACCTCTGAGAGAAGTCTCTGCACTTCAGCAAGGTACAAATCCTATGTGTAAGTCTTGTAGTGTGGATATACCATTAGGTGCCCTGGGGAATATTTCTTCCTGACTTGAATCATCTTATTTTTAATCAGCCACCTGTCTCACTTTTTGAACTGATTCAACACACCCATTGCTGAAATTAATGATGTTTGGGGTGGGGGTTGAAGTGTAGGTGGGTTCCCACGAGGCAAGACACAGTGATAGCAGCAAGAACCTTTATTGAACTACATAACTGGGAAACAGAGGCAAAGCAACTACTTATATACATTTCTGAAAGCCTGGGCCACTCCCACTCCCAACTTGATTGGCTGCTTACACTTCCAAACTGCAAATCACGGGCCAGTGGCAGAGGCCAAAATCCTGAAATGTTCTGTGATTGGACAACATGTATCCAATCAGAACAAAGGAGCTCAGAAACCTTAGTCCAGACTCAAGCTTGGGCAAACACAGACCACTGAATACATAACAGGGTTGGAGGGAGAAATACTTGTCTAGGGACAGAGCATGATGATACCATGGAATAGGAAGTTTGCTCTTCAAAACAAGCAAGCTCCTGAGAAATAGATAAGCTCTTCCTCCTGAGCAGGCGCATCACTTCCCCCTAGGAATCCTTTTTACCTTCAGTGAGTGAACCAGACTCGTCACTTTCCCCTAGGAATCCTCCTGTTTGCCTTCAGTGAGTGAACCAAACTGAGCTCATTGTGATCTTTTTTCCCTGTCTACAAGAGTCACTTGAAAACACAGTGATGTGATAGTGTCCAGCAGAGCTATGAATTTATTCATGCTTCATATTTATTTCTAGCAGCACTCACAGTGAACCAGGCATGGTACTGTACCCACTCCAGCAAAGGCAAGAATGTCCTCCAATTGGCTTTGAAAGTAGAAGACCATAAACAAGGCGATTTTTGAACATCATAGATGCTCATAGATCCAACTGGCCCCAGTGCTGACTTACAATAACAACAAAGAGTCCCATGGCACATTTAAGGCTAACAAATTTATGGCATAAGGTTTCTTGGACTGGAGTCAATTTCATCAATGGTTCTCCCAGGTTTCATGGAAAGTTTTTTCCTTTCTGAGGCCACATGTCAGTGGAGGGCAGGGCCAGAACCAAAATTGGATGGAGCAACAGCTGTGACTCTGTATAGTAGGCTTATAGTAGGTTGAACAGGACAAGACTTTTCAGATCTCTAAAATGTGGTCATAGAACACTTGAGTCTCGTGAAGCCAGTGCTTGTGCTTCTGGGTCTTGTGCAAAGAAAGAATGTGCGTATCTCCCCTGTACATGTGTCAGGCATGCAAGGCAGCTCTCCAAGGGTGGAATATACATGTCTCCTTAGAGGAGACTCTAAGATGTGCAACTCATGAACTCTCTATGGTGAAAATCAGAAAGGGTAGAGCAATTGGAGGTGGGGGGCTCCACAGGGTACAGCAATAGATTGTGGAATAATGCTTGTGGGGAGTTACAAGATATTATTCTCCGGACATCATTCTAGTGGATGTTAGTAATGTGAGCAAGCATTTTAGCTGATGTAGATTTTGTGTTTGCATTACAAACCCAACTGAAGGGACAAGAGCCATTTTTAAGCTTTAGCCTTGGCTTAAAGATAAACCCCAGTGTTGTCATTCTTCACAATAATAGAGGGACAGAAGAGTTCTTGGGCAAAGCAGTGCTGTGTGAAGAGAGGTGATGAATTGCCATCCCAGCGTTGTTTTAATTTGTCATAAGGACACAGTGCATGCATCCCTTTCGCTCCTCTTTCCCAGGGAAAGGGCATCCTGGTTAGGCCCCTTCCTACGCACCGTGGCCTCTTCTCTTCCACCCACCCAGCAGAAAGGAACAGTGATTTTGATGTGTGAATTAGCAACTGGAGAGTGATTCATGTGTGAGTCACAGCACAAAGCACAGGTGGCATCAGGCAAATTATAGGGCACCCACCCAACACTAGCCTCTTTCAAATGCCAGGATACAGCCACTAATTTGCTCCCTTTATGTACTGAGGGTCCTGTTCCCTTTCCTTGCATCCTTCCTTTGCTTTCCCTACCCAAAGAGAGTGATAGTAAGCAGAAGAATATGGCTGTAAGATCTAACATTCATGCTATTAGACTAGTGCACATTCCAGACTAGCCAAGATGACTCTATTTAGGAACATAGGATGCTGCCTTAAACTGAGTCAGGCTATTGGTCGGCAGTAGCTCTCCAAGGTTTCAAGCAGGAATCTCTCCCAACCCCTGCTGGAGAAGCTGGGAATTGAACTTGGGACCTTCTGCATTCTAGGGAGATGCTCTACCACTGAGCTACAGTCCTCCCCCTAAGGGCTTTTCTGCTATTGCTCATACTGGGCAAATGTAGTGAAGGGTTCCTTGGATTCTACAGGGTTTGCATGGGTTTCTATTCACACTGATTAATTGGGGTCCATGACATTCTTGTGGGATAACCAGTCTCATATAACCAACATGCTTAGGTCTAATTAATGCATGAAAGTGTAAAAACCATAGAGTAAGCTGTTCTGCCAAGCTTAGCTCACCTTGAGAGGGACTAGGTAATCAAGCCTTTGTTCTACTACTATCTACCTGTGAAGCTCAACATGTGAGGAAGTTTGATTTTTTTTTTTATAAAATTTTTATTGAGTTTTCACATTTTATAAACACAGACACACACACACAGACAAAGACAACACATATAAAGTTTCATATCCTTACTTTCCTAACCCCAGTTCTTGACCTCCCCCCACCCCCCCTTCATACATCCTAATTCAATTAAATTAGCTCAGCAAGTTCATATCTCTCATCCTTTACATATTATTATTATATATATATATTTTTAAAGAAATACTTAATTCTTATTACTTGGCCAAATTTTACTTATCCAGTTTTCTTATAAATATTAAATCCTTTTCTAAGGTCGACTCGAATTCCTTCCACGAATTTCCCTTTTATCTTAAAAATAGGTCATAATAATCAAACACAAAGGTCATAAACATTTTTAAAAAAATTCTTCCCCCCCCCCGCCCCGGTTTCTGTCCCTTCCCAATATCCCCATGTCCACAAAAACAGTTTTTAGCCTGGATTCCTCACATCTGAGGCCTTTAAATCTCTGTCAGTCTCTCTCTGCCGATTTTGTTGGTAGCCCTCTTTGTTGGTCCTCGGGTCTCGAAGGAGTTCTAGCTCAGTCTCATCAGATTTTCTTCCATCCAAAGTACTTGGTACCAGCTGCTGCGAAAGGTCAGCTAATCCATACTCAAAGAGGAAGCCCCAATCATATTTCTTATTTCTTTTAAATTCAAATATTCCAAGTGTTCCAGGGGCTTCCTCCCTCTTCTTTCGCATCTTTCGCAGATTTGTAATCCAAAGGTCTTCTTCTTTGTGTTCTGACAATGTAGACTTCTGGTTGGTACTCTCCATCTGTACTGGCCCTTGTTCCCTCTCCTCCTGTTCCGAAGTTATCTCTTCTAATTCAGCTGCAGATTTTTTCCCGGTCAAGTCCATTGTGCATTCAGCAGAGTCACTTATTTTAGAGTTCAAGGTTATAAGTTGTTTACTCATAGCCGTAGTCTGCTCCTGCAACTTTCCCACGAGAAAAAACATTCTTTCTATCTCTGCCTGTAATTTTCCATCTGCAGCCATTGTAGTGTTTCAATGTTTCCCCTAGGGGGATTCTGGTTACTTAATAGTCTTTTCCTAACAGTCCGTTACTTTGTTATTTCACTACTTTGTTCCCAACCACTTTAATTCAAATATAACAAATTTAGTCCAGAAAGGTGTTAAATAATAAGATTTTTAACTTTCACTGCCCGTTTGACAGCTCCTTTGACAGCTGTCAAACTCCTTGTTCCTTTTTCTCCAGCTCACATACAGGACACTCCTGGGTCTGGGGGGGGGGTTTAAACAAAAGCTTCTAAAATTCCACTCTTACTCTCCAGCACAAATCTTCTTCTGTCAAATTCATGAAAATATTATCTTTTAAAAAACACCAAAAAGAAAAAACTCTCCACCTTAGTTCTCCGATCCTTGCTTTAAATCTTCTGTAAGCAGGGGGGTGCGGACTTCCCTTTAGCACATCCCCCGATCGTACCGAATTCAAGGGTAGAAATTTTAAAGTCCAAATTCCATTCTACTCACGGATTAATTAAAGTCCGAATTTCAGGGAAGAAAGTCAGCGGTCTCCGGCCATGGCTCGCAGCTTCGCTCCACTGCAGTAGCGGTCCACTCACAGCACCACGCCGCTCCCCGTACCCTCTCCGCAGCCTTTAAAAAGGCTCTTCGTGGGTCGGGGGCGCTTTAGGTGCCCGCCGAGTCACCAAGTCCGCAGGCTTCAGCGCCTGCGGTTTCTGAGGGTCCCCGCGTCGCCGTCGCGGTAGAACCCTTCTCCAGCGGAGCCGATTCCCTCCGGAGCTCGGAGGGAATCCGCCATTAACCAGATCGCGCTAACCCGGAAGAACATGTGAGGAAGTTTGAGCTGGTTGCTGCAGCTCAGACCACATAGCTCTAACAAGACCCTCTTGGGTTCCTATACCAATAGTTATTTATTATTTATTAAATTTGTATACTTCCGTCCATCTGTAGATCTCAGGGCAGTTCACAACATAAAAATACAAGATAGAAACACAAAATACATAATAAAAACAAGAACAAAAAAAAAAACCCCAACCACAAAGCAAGAACCCCCCTTCCCCACCATAATTTAGGAACTTTCACCACTAACTAAGCAAAGTTTTACTGCCCACCAAACATTTTCTGAATGTTGTATGGAAAAACACATGAATCTGACCTTTGGAGAGTTTGTAAGCAAACAATTTTTAACTTACCAAATGTGTGGTCTTTTTCTATGCTAGAGGAAGAGGGAAACTTTAGAAGGAACTCACAAGGGCATATTCAAAAGATCTAACAGCCTATATTTCCACACTTTACTTTGCTGCATATTCTCTGATTTTAAATCTCTGCTGTTGCCCCCGACAGGGTATTCTCATTTTATACCTGTTTTTTCCTTGCCATCAACACTTTTGTAACACCACAAGTATTCTGTAGCCAATGGTAACAGCTGCTATGAAAATGAGAGAAGTGACCTGCCTCAGGCAGAAGTATTAGAGGCTGCAGATAGATGAAACCAGGACCGTAGCTGTGCCATACATTTAAAGCACTATGATGCCACTTTAAACAGCCATGGCTTCCCCCAAAGAATCCTGGGAACTGTAGTTAAGGGTACTGAGAGTTGGTAAAGGTAAAGGGACCCCTGACCATTAGGTCCAGTCGTGGCCAACTCTGGGGTTGCGGCACTTATCTCGCTTTATTGGCTGAGGGAGCCGGTGTACAGCTTCCGGGTCATGTGGCCAGCATGACTAAGCCACTTCTGCCGAACCAGAGCAGCGCACGGAAATGACATTTACCTTTCCGCCGGAGCAGTACCTATTTATCTACTTGCACTTTGACGTGCTTTCGAACTGCTAGGTTGGCAGGAGCAGGGACTGAGCAACAGGAGCTCACCCCGTCGTGGGGATTCGAACCGCCAACCTTCTGATTGGCAAGTCCTAGGCTCTGTGGTTTAACCCACAGCACCACCCGCATCCCCTGAGAGTTGTTAGGAGACCCATATTCCCACTACAGAACTTCAGTTCCCAGAGGGGTTTAACAGGCAATTCCTCTTCCCAGGGAACTCTGGGAATTGTAGCTCTGTGTGGAGAATAAGGATCTGAAGCAGTTTTAAACAGCGTTAAAAACTGTTAAGACGTATTATAATCATAGGAATAGGGTGGGATCTAAAGAATGCACATCACAGATGTCAAAAAACCAGGGCAAAGATGGTTACTGTATTTTTATAAATAACAGCCCAGTGATGACAAACATATCAGTAGTAGTTGCATGGAGGACTAGGAAGATCAAGGGGGAAAAGTTCTGGTATCGCCATTTACATTTCACCATTTACCAGCATAATATGGCTGCATTGACCGCTCTCCCAAAGTACAGTGCTCTGTACTTGATGCAAGTTACTCTGAAAAGCCTATAATTCATCTACCCTGTTTTGGCACCATCAACAGTCTGGGACATGCTGACTCAAACTCAGATGCTTGACCTGGGTTACTGCTACAGTATCTCAGAGAAATAGAGCACCCATGCCATGTCTGTATCACACATTATAATTTAAAAGCATAGTTTTATAAATAATGACACCAGCCCTGCAAATGGACACTCTAAAATGTAAGAATAGCCCTCCTTTTTTAAAAAAAATAATATTTTTTAAAGTTTTGAAAGTTACAGAAAAAAAAGAAAAAGAATTAAACATAACAAAACCATACAATACAATACAAAGACAAAAATACTACATATACATAACAAAATAAAACAAAAACAATAAAAAAGAAAAAAGAAAACACATCCAATACTTTCAATGTTATTAACTTTCTTTTACTTGTTTCAGCGATCTCCTCACACCTCCCTTTTTTTGTATTCCACTTCGATTAATTGTTTCAGCAAATCCTTTCCATCTTCCTCAATTTTCTGTCTAATCATTTAACTTAACAAATTCTAACATTATTTTTTCCTTTAATCCATTTACAATCTATTGTACTTAATTCTTTATAGCATTTCTGCTAAAGCCATGTAACTTCATTCCAACATCTTTCTAACATTCCTTAATTTTACAATATTTCTGTAGATAATCTTTAAATTTCTTCCAATCTTCTTCCACCATCTCTTCTCCCTGGTCTTGGATTCTGCCAGTCATTTCCGCCAATTCCATGTAGTCCATCAACTTCAACTGCCACTCTTCCCGGGTGGGTAAATCTTGAGTCTTCCAATACTTTGCGATGAATATTCTTGCTGCTGTTGTTGCATGCATAAAAAATGTTCTATCCTTCTTTGGCACCAATTGGCCAACCATGCCCAGGAGAAAGGCCTCTGGTTTCTTCAGGAAGGTATATTTAAATACCTTTTTCATTTCATTATAAATCATCTCCCAGAATGTCTTAATCCTTGGGCACGTCCACCAAAGGTGAAAGAATGTACCTTCAGTCTCATTACATTTCCAACAATTGTTTTCGGGCAAATGATAAATTTTTGCAAGCTTGACTGGTGTCATATACCACCTGTAAATCATTTTCATTAAATTCTCTCTTAGGGCATTACATGCCGTAAATTTCATACGTGTGGTCCATAACTGTTCCCAGTCAGCCATCATAATGTTATGTCCAACATCTTGTGCCCATTTAATCATAGCAGATTTCACCATTTCATCCTGAGTGTTCCATTTCAACAGCAAGTTATATATTCTTGACAAGTTCTTAGTTTTGGGATCTAACAGTTCTGTTTCTAATTTTGATTTTTCCACCTGGAAGCCCAGTTTTTTATCTGTGTTATATACCTCCATTATTTGGTAGTAATGGAGCCAATCTTGCACTCTGTTTTTTAATTTTTCAAAGCTCTGCAATTTTATTCTGTCTCCATCTTGTTCCAAAATTTCCCAATATTTCGGCCATTTGGCCTCCATATTGAGTTTTTTCTGAGCCTTCGCTTCCATTGGTGACAACCATCTTGGGGTTTTATTTTCTAACAGATCCTTGTATCTTATCCAAACATTAAACAGTGCTTTTCTAACAATATGGTTTTTAAACGCTTTGTGTGCTTTAACCTTGTCGTACCACAAATATGCATGCCAACCAAATACATTGTTAAAACCTTCCAGATCCAGCACACCAGTGTTTTCAAGAAGCAGCCATTCTTTCAGCCAGCAAAATGCAGCTGATTCATAATAAAGCTTAAGGTCTGGCAGGTCAAATCCACCTCTTTCTTTAGCATCAGTTAATATCTTAAATTTTATTTGAGGCTTCTTGCCCTGCCAGACAAATCTAGAAATATCTCTCTGCCACCTCTTGAAACAGTCCATTTTGTCTAGAATTTGCAATGTTTGGACTTCTGGGTTAGTGCCTCTGGCAATGGCGGAATTCCTCTGATCGGGAGGAATTTACTCCGTGTAAACAGGGTCTGACTGCCACGGCGAAGGCGGGGACCCACTAAAAATCACAGGCAGGAGAAGCCTGTGAACCTGGGATTTGGCTGGCACCTTTTGCGCCTCCCCTACTTGTGGGGAGACCTGGTTTCTGGGATCCGGAGCGACGTGGGGTGAGCGGCGCGGTGCTTCGAATTGATTGCTTCTTTCACGGAGTGAAGCCGCATTGCTGTTGCCGGAGAGCGCTGACTTTTTCCTGTGGACAATTCGATTTTAAACAACTACCCGTGAGTAGAACCGAAAATTGGATCTATAAATGTCTTAATTTGGCACCGAAACGGGAAGGTTTTAAACAGGAAGTCCGCCTTCCCCTTTTGTAAATAGATTGAAGCAAAGACGCTACAAGCTAAGGTCTTGGAAAGTCTTCTGTAAAGGATTAAACTTCCATCGATTAAAACTATTAAACCCCCCTTGGAAGCAGGAGAAGAGGGGGGAAATTTTGGATCGTGCAAGCCTGCAGGAGAGAGTGTTGAAAATTAAATCACCATTGCTCCGAACCTGGAAAGGGTTCTGCCAGTAAGATTGACGTTTTGAAGTTCATTGGCTGTGAATAGAACGTATCTTAACAGTTAGCTAAATAAGAGAAATATATTGTTTCCATTGTCCTCTTCTGTGTTTAAAAAGGAGGAAAAGTAACTGAAAATTGAAACTATATTTACTGTTTGAACTGTGCTTAAAAGGATTGACACAAATTGAAACTGTTTCCCTCTAGAGGGAGCTTTTGAAACTGTTATAAGAGCTGAGCTGGGGGAACCAGCTGCAAGATAAGAGACTGTGAGAATCAGGGATTGACCTTGGACTTGAGAATGTCGACAGAAGAAGTGATTGCATTATGCAAGATTGCATTATGCAAGATAAGTCACTCGTTGGAACAACTCCACAAGAAGACAGATGTCATGACTACTAAAATTGATAACTTGGGACAAAACATGACTAACTTGGGACAAAAAGTGGCTATCAGTACAGAAATTATTCAGGATCTGATACAGGAATCTACTTTGACAGGGCAAATTGTCGAGAAGGCGAAGGAGAAAGTTGCTGTTGTTGAACCTAAAGTAATACAAGTGGGAGTCCCAGCCTTACAGAGGCAAACTGAGGACTATGAGTTGAGGCCTTTTATGATTGATTTTGGAAAAAGTCAGATTTTGAGGATTGGAGCCCTGCCTGGACTGGAGAAGGAAAGTTGGACAGATCCCTTCATGCAGGGATTTGCTGACTTTTGGGATTTGGACTTGGGTCATGAGGAGATTGGAGCTGTGGGGGCCTTTGGATTTGGAGGAATTTTGAAACATGTCCTGATATACCTTAGGGATTTTTGATTTGACCATGGAGATTTGGTTGACCTGTCGGGAGGGAGTGAAGGCATTGCTGGGTTGGAGCTTCCCTGAGATCTGCTCTTCAGTATCAAGGGAAGGAAAATGAGAACAAGATCAGTAGAAGACAAAGTAAAGTGCATGTATAAATATGAAGAAGACCTACAGAAGGGACTTGGAAAAGAGTTAAGAGCCTCGGACAGAAGATCACCAGGTTGATGGACTATTTGGAATCGACGAATGACTGGCAGTATCCGAGACCAGGGAGAAGAAATGGTGGAAGAAGATTGGAAAAAGTTTTAAAGTTTATTTTCAGAAATAGAAATATTGTAAACTTACTGAGTGTTAGAAAAACGTTGGAATGAAATCTTATGGCTTTAGTTGAAATGTTATAAGCAGTTAAGCATAAATAAACATTATAGTATTAATGGAAAATAAGGGTAAAAATAAGTTAAGATATTTATATGACAGAAAATAGAGAAAGATGGAAAGGAATTGCTGAAACAATTAATAGAAGTGGAATACAAAAAGGGAGGTGAGAGGAGGTCGATGAAACAAGGGTATGAAAGATAGACTACTGAAATGGTACAATATATGTTTTTAATTTTTTTTTTTTGTTTTGTTTTGTTTAGGTTAATGTTGTGTTTTGTAATGTTTATATATTGTATTGTATTTTTTTCCTTTTCTTGTTGTTTTTTGTTTTTTTCCCTTTTTCCCTTTTTTCTCTTTTCTTTTTGTAAGTTTTAAAAGTAATAAATATTATTTTTTTAAAAAAGAATTTGCAATGTTTGAAACAAAAACAGCATCCTTGGCAATACATTCATTTTTATCACTGCAATTCGGCCTAACAATGATAACTTCAAATTTGACCATATTTCTAAATCCTTTTTCACTTCAGTCCAACATTTTTCATAGTTATCCTTAAATAGATTCACATTCTTCGGAGTCATGTTTACCCCTAAGTATTTCACTTTCTTAACCAATGTTAATCCTGTCTCCTTCTGAAACTTATCTCTCTCAATCACAGTTAGATTTTTCTCTAAAACCTTAGTTTTCGTCTTGTTCAACTTAAAACCTGCTACCTGACCAAATTCTTGAATCACTTCCAATACCCTTTTAGTACTAGATTCTGGCTCCTGTAAAGTCAATACCAAATCGTCAGCAAAAGCTTTCAGTTTGTACTGTTTAGCTCCCACTTGTATACCTTTAACCAATTGGTCCTTTCTAATCATATTTAGCAGAACCTCCAGGACCGATATAAAAAGTAATGGAGAGATTGGGCAACCTTGTCGTGTCCCTTTCTCAATCTTGAACTCTTCTGTCACTACATTGTTCACAATTAATTTTGCCTTTTGTTCTGAATAAATTGCACCTATACCATTTTCAAAACCTTGACCTACCCCCATCCCCTGTCATTTTGGCCTCAGAGAAGAAAGTTCCCTCTCTTCCCAGAGGGTTCTTCGTTCTCCAAATATCAGCTAAATCCATATTTTCAGTCATGTCAAAAAAGGTTTTTGGTAGTCTACCATCTTTGGTAACTACCTGGCTCTGAGCCTTGTCCATATTTGTGGACACCACTCCATTCATATCTCCCATCAAGATCATATTGTAATCCATATAGTCCAGCAGAGTCTCGCGTAGCTTCTTAAAAAATTCCAATTTTCCTTCATTTGGTGCGTAAATGCCTACTATCAAAAATTTCTCTCCTTGTGATTGGATTTCAATTGCGACAAATCTTCCTTGATCAACTTTAAATATAAATTTCGGTGATAGGCTCTCCTTTGCATAAAGTACTACTCCTCTTTTTTTAACTTTATCCGATGAGATAAATTCATGGCCCAATCTTTTATTACTCAGTATCTTCCTGTGTAGCCTTATCACATGTGTTTCTTGTAGACAAATCAAGTCCAATTGTAAATGAAAGACTCTCCGCCTTTTTTCCGGGGAGTTCAGTCCATTAACATTCCAACTTAATACTTGCAATGCCATGATGTGATTACTCTGATTTTCCTCCAACTGCACTCAATGCTTGCTCTTCTTCTGTTGGTAGTGTTGGTGTCACATTCACTGGGCAATCCAGTCCAAAAGATAGTGTTGCTATGTCCACTGTTCCTCTTTTTGGTGATCTTCTGTCCAATGCTTTTTGCTCTAATCCTCTGTCTGGTGATCTTCTGTCCAATGCTCTTGGCTCTTTTCCAAGTTCCTTCTGCAGATCTTCTTCGTAGTTATTCAAAAACTTTACTTTATCTTCTACTGATCTTATTTTTATTTTCCTTCCTTTGAAACTGAAGGATAGACCTTGGGGCAATTCCCACCTGAAAATGATTTTGTTCTTTCTCAGCAGGGCAATCAAATCACTATAATTAGACCTAAGGTCCAAAAGATATTTCGGGATGTCTTTAAATATTTCCACTCTTGACTGTAGTACTTCCAAAGACTTCAGGTAATGCCAGCCCAAAATTTTATCTCTCTCTTCTTTAGTTCGGAGGGTAATCAAACAGTCTCTTATTCTGTTCTTCTCTTTCTTCCCTCCTCTTCCAAGTCTGAAGGCCCTCACAATTCTAAAATCCTCTTGCTCCAAGTCCAAATCCCAAAAATCTGCAAACTCCTGCCTGAGAAAGTCTATCAAACTATCCTTCTCCAGTTCAGGTAAAGCTCTGATCCTCAAATTCATCTGTTTTTCCTTGAGCTCAATCATAGAAAGCGTCAACTTGTGGTCCTCAAGTTGCCTCTGTAGGGCTGGGACTCTCTCTTCTTCCAGTTGTATTATTTTACCTTCCACAGCTGCTACTTTTTCCTTGGCTTCCTCTGCGGTCTGCCATTTCAAAATAGATTCCTGTATCAGTTTCTCAATAGATTCTGTATTAGTGTTCACCTTTTGTCCCAATTTATTTAGACATTCTGTATTTAGATCAATTTTAGTAGTTGCAGCATCCACTTTCTTATTAAGCTGTTCCAATGAAGCATTTATCTTACTTAATGCAAGCGCTAAAGCCTCTTCTGATGACATTCCTCTTGGTTTGGGATGTGCTGGTACAGCCACAGAGGAAACAGAGGGACCAGATGCCGAAGCTCTCCTAGGTTGTTGCCAAGTCTTCCCAGACCTTGTTGTTTTTTCTGGTATTGACGAATCTATTTTTTCCTTTCCATCTGCCATAACACTTGAAAAATCCAAGGTCAGTCCCACAGTTTTTTATCTTTCCAGCTGGAAAGTCCCTAATCTAGCTCTTGTAGCAGTTTCAAAAAGTTTCCTCTAGAGGAAAACAGTTGCTTTTTGTCTTAATCCACAATGCCACTTTTTTAAAAAAACACAGTTAAAAGTTAGTTTCAGTTTTCGGTTACTTTTACTCCTTTTTAAAATCAGGCTGAGACAATTGCAACAATGTAACTTTCTTATTTTGCTAGCTGTCAGTGCACGTTCTATTCAATCAATGAACATTCCAATATACAACAGTCTTATTTAGCAGCCCGTTTCCAGGTTATGAGCGGTGGTATTATAACTTCCTTCACTCTCTCCCGCAGGTATATACAGTCCAAATCCTCCCCCCTTTTCTCCTGCTTCCAAGGTGGGTTTAAAATTTTTCTTTTTCTGATGGAAGTTCAATCATTTACAATAGGCTTTCCAAGACTCTAGCCTGCAACCTCTTTGCTTCAGTCTATTTACAAAAGGGGAAGGCGGACTTCCTGTTTTGAGCCTCCCCGTTTCGATACCAAATTAAAACTTTTAAAAGTCCAATTCTTCACTTTACTCACAGGTAGTTGCTTTTAGATCAAATTGTCCACAGGAAAAAGTCAGCGCTCTCCAGCAACGGCTGTGCGGCTTCGCTCCGTGAAAAAAGCAGTTGATTCGAAGCACCGCACCACTCACCCCACTTCGCTCCGGATCCCCAAAACCGGGTTTCCCCGCGAGTAGGGGAGGCGCAAAGGGTGCCCGCCGAATCCCACGTTCACAAGCTTCACCCGCCTGTGATTTTTGAAGGGTTTCCGCCTTCGCCGCAGCGGCCAGACCCGATTTCCACAGAGCAAATTCCTCCCGGTCAGAGGAATTCTGCCATTACCGATGGCGCTAACCCGAAGTCCCTCCTTACTTACATAGCCCTCCTTACTTACATGTACATGATGGACAATGACGTTTATTTGGGCAAGGGCCCTTTTGATAACTATTAACAAGAAATCAAGAAAATTAAGCGGAAGCAAACCAATCTCTGTGTGTATACAAATAGCGTATTTACTCAAATGTAGTGCATACCTTTTTTGGCCAAATTAAGTCGCGAAAATTAGGGTGCGCATTAGATTTGATGGTACATTTACATTCATCAGCAAATAGTTTTTTGGCATCAAGCTTTTGAAAATTGAGGTAAGGATTTGATTTGATGATGCATTACATTCGCATAAATACAGTATTAACAGACTAGATCGCATTCCTTGTCCTGCAGCAAAGTGTTATGTTTCAAGGCAGGGATAACACCACCAAAAATGTCGGGGTTTTTTATTCTTTGTTTTCTAGAAAGAATTGTAGAATAGGAAATAAGAGTAGTGGCTTGGGAACTGTGCTGGTAAAAGATTTTCAGTGATGGTATCATTAAGATCTGTACCTGTGTTAACTGTACTGCAAAGGTATTCTTGCATCTTAAATGACCAGGTTCAAAAAGGTTTCAGTCTTTTGTTTAGTTTCAGTCTTTTGTTCCCGTTGTCCATTTCAAGCACACTAGGATCTAAACTCAGTTCCTTTCTTTGAAGTATAATATCTCCATTGCATCAAAGGACCTTGTGATAAGAGGGTTTCCATATGCTGTAATAGCTATCCTTGACCAGTAAGTGGACTCTTAACATTCAGAATAACCCCTATTGACTTATTAATCACTCGAGCCCATCTCCAACAGAGAAGCTGCATAATCATCAAACTATATTGTCTCACTGCATGTTTAAATATGACTTTGAACTATGAGGAAATGGGTTGACCCAGACTGGCCCAAGGGATTTTGGGGCAGAAAATCCAAAAGACAAACCCTCCTTTCCTATAACTAACATGGAGCACAACCCATCTCGTTGAAACAAAACGGAAACAACATAGAGTGTTATCCTCCTCCTCAAAGATCTCTCCTGCCCCCAACACCTCTGCTGCCCCCTAAGACTCAAAGCAGGAGTTGCCATTTTGTTGCTCACAGAGGCCTTCCCAGATGCCCATGGGGTCCCAACCATCCCCCCACTCCCCCACTGAAGTTTGGCTTGAATGAAGCCTTCTGCAGCAAATGGAATGCTTTTTTCAAGCCTCATTGCTGGCAAGGGGCAGGGAGAATGAGCACATGAGGGGGGAGGCTGAGATGTGTGCATTGTTGCAATGCCTGCATGCTAGCCATCACAGTGTCTCTTTTGTCAGCAAATGTCCCCATGGGCTCAAAAAGATGGACAGCCCCTTGCTTAATGACTCCTGAAATCCATGGCAGCCACATCACCGGGCATCATGGTTGGATCACCTCTATGTGCAACAGAAATCTACATGTTTATATTAAATCCCTGTTTATATTTTAAAAGAACATGGATTAAAAATAACCCATCTAGCGTCTTTTGCTTGTCTGACAACTCACCTCACCATGGAAATCTGTGGTGTGATATTAGAAGCAGGCACAGATTTCCAGAATGAGACAAAATGGGCTGCTAGCTGGTATTTTCACTTTATTCAAGAATTTTGTTTTTGGCCTTTGAAAAATATTTATTACCTTCTTTAGACAATGTAGAGTATGTACAAGAATGTAGTAAATCCTTTAAGTGTATACCTGTACATTCTGTTTCCTTCTGGGGTAGTCTTAATCATTATGACCTTATTTTAATCATGATTCCTGTATTTTGTCCTGCAAATCCTAAAAGGAATTTGAAAAGACTCACCTCTGGTCTCCCAGGGGCTTGCCTACCTGTTAGTGGTGATCAGCTATAGATTATTACAGTTGAAATATTTCACTTTAATCTATTTTAAGGGAGCCTAGATTACATTCCAATAGTCTAATTTTGCTTCACAAGCCTCTAATCAGCCTATTTTCTTTAAATTGCTAAGTGAAACCCCTTTCTTTTAGAACCAATAGAAACTAGTGCTGTGTACACACTACCTCTTAGTCTGGCTCCAACACGCACCACTATTGTTTGAAGCTGAGTACACATGATGTTAGCCACAATACATCTGGGTCTTGTAGCTTCTCGTGAAATGCTCCTGTTTGATGTGCTTTCCCTCAAATGAGGTTCCATCTGATTAGAAAACAGAAGCAGTGGTTAAACTGAGGTGTGTATGGCTCAGGCAGCCATTACACATGTGCAGCTTACAGCACATGCACAGTGAAATGTGGTCCAGCATGAGGAAACAAATCAGATAATGGACACACACACACCCGGTCTGTACAGAGATGTAAGAGACAACTTGACCTGCAACAAAACGTTGCGATGTGGACTGCTCCTGCTGAAGCAACCTTCTGACACCAGCATCACTGCTGCTTATGTGGATGGGTCTAGGGTATGATGGCATACCCCATGGGTCTCTTGGGGCCATGCATGTACATCAGGTGGGACTGCCAATCTGGTGCTCCTGCCCAGTGCACGCGCATGGCCCCAACCTTAACCAATGACCTACCCTAGTCACAGTCAGGCAAACCGTGATGCTGGTGTCAGGAGGGCGACTGCAATTCTACACTGCCGTACACACCACTACTCTCAGCCATGCTGTCTGCCATCACCTACCCACCCCACCAGCCCTCTGTGTGTGTGTGTGTGTGTGTGTGTGTGCGCGCGCGCGCGCGTGTGCATGCATGCTCATGTGTGCTTGTGCGTGTGTGTGTGCATGTGTGCACTTTTTCTCTCATACACACTTACCTTTCTGTTCCAGATAAACATGCTCAGTCCTGACTAGCTGGGATTTGGGAGGGGGGTGTTGATTTTTCTTTCCTCTTTCTCAACTTCTATAAAACATAGTGTTACCCTAATCAAGCTGGTACCTCCTCATGTGTGTAAATGGTGCTGCTTTGGTTACATAACATTCCACATTCATCAGTTAACTGCTAGCTTTAGAATTATTCACAACGGCTATATGGAGCCACCAGTGTCAGAGGCAACATAACCCTGAATGCTAGTTGCTGAGCTGCAGCAAAGGGGGTGTGCTAGTGCCCTCTTGCTCTGCTGGTTTGCCCCAGTGGGGGAAGCAGGTTACTGGGCTAGATGGGTCTTTGGACTGATGTAGCAGAGATGTTCTTACGTTCACGTGTTTCCCTCAGCATCTGCCTCAGTCTGGTTAAGGAAATCCACATGCTCTAATATTAAGACAGGGAGCTTATACTAAGACACCATTGGTCCTTCTGGCTCAGTATTGTCTACGCTGACTGGTAGTAGCTCTCTAAGGTTTCACACTGAGGTCTTTCCCAGCCCTACCTTGAGGATACAGGAATTGAACCTGGGGCCTGCTCTGCCACTGGGCCATGGCCTCCCAAAACTAAAAAGCAACAGCCAAGAAGCATGATTGAGATTCCACCTCAATAGAAGGAGAAACAGACAGGGGAAAGGACAGCCTTAAAACTGTTCCACTATCAGTCCTACTCCAAAGCAAAGCTGAGCAGCATGAGCATTGACACCCTGGGTCAGTGACAGTCTCCCTGATTAATCTGAACCATTCCTGGAAATTGAATACCAAAATCCATATGTAGACCTTCAATTCCCATAGTATCCTGGTGCAAGGGGACAGGTGGTGGCCTCTTTTCAGTAGGAGGAAATGGCTATTTGCTTGGAATTGGCTTCAGTTCTTTGACAAGTATGTTTACACTACATGCTTTAAATGGTTTTTAAAAACAGGTTTAATGTTCACAGCTGCACTGCCTTTCCACCTCATGCTTTCGCCTCAGGCAAGAAGTCATCTATGAATTATCTGTGATTGCGTAACGGTAGACTCCATGGAGCCCTGTGCCCAAGCCGCTTAGGGATGGGAGTTATCTTTTAGTACAGTTCTGTACACATCAAGACAGTTTCTGCTTCTGGGTAGACCTTGGCTATTGCTTACAGAAGAGAAGGATTAGAACATTCTCCAATACGGCGAATGGAGAGTCAGGGCTTTAAAGAGAAACAGTGGGCAGGCAGACCCAAATGGGCAGTTTAGGAGAAAGTGGGCAGTTCAAAAAGAACATTTGGGCAGTTAAAAAAATTCAAGTCTTGCCAAATCTTTGAGTCTTTGGTGATTCAAAACAACTGATAACAATGTGAAAAGTAAACTGAGTAGTACAAGCTCCTCTAGAGCCCCAGGCCATAATCAAGAATATCCATTTCTCTTTCTCCTGCCAAAGACACCCCCTGCAGACGCCACTGCTGTTCCCCACAGAGTATTCACCAGTATTTCTAATATGAAGGAAACATAGCATTCTTCTGCATTAGTGTAGTCAGATTGCCAGTCCTGGGGATATTCTCCTGCTCTGTGTAAATTTGCTAAATGTCATGCTATTGAGCAAGAAAACACATAGGCACATGCAAGGCAAGTGCATGTGCACCAGTGTGTTGCAACAGAGCGTGCCATGTGTATTATAGTCAAATGCTGCTGGACCGTTCTAAACTTTCCTTTTTAAGACGTCCCAATAGGGAGCTGTAGTCCAAAACACCTGGAAGGCACTGGATTGGGTAAGGTGACTCTACACAGTAGATGGTCCTGAATCTGCTGTCTTGTTATTTTGAAGCTGAAGTGACCCTGCTACCAACCAAAGCACTGTGCAATGCTGAGCTGCTGAAGTCTGAGCTAGAACGAGGAGGTGGAGAGAGTCCTTCAGGACCTGGGGGGGAGGGTGTAGCAGGGTGGGAAGAGGAGAAGAACCTGCCGCTGATGAGTATAAGTGGTTTCCTCGTCACTGCCGAGAGTGAGTGCGTAGGATGCTGTTAGACAAAGCCTGAGCTGGGAAGCAGCGGCAACAGAGCTTCTGTGCTCTCTGTGTGGAGTGCTTTCCTTTCCAACCGCTCTGTCTCAGGTAGCATCAATATTCAGCCTTCCACACATTTCTCTTCCCCTCCCATCACCCCATCTACAAATCCTCCAGAAAGATGCCCTTTTCGTTTAGTGCAGAAAAGGGGGCATGAAGCAAATGGGAGGGGGCGAACATGCAGTGGGTGCTTCACCTTCCTCCCCCTCTCAGAGAATCTAGGCTCTTGTCTTTTTTTCTGGCTGCAGCACATGTTGGCTTCTCTGATGGAGTTGGCAGAGTGGGTGGCATCAATTGTAGATTCAGGGTGTGGGTGGATTTGCACTTTGTGGGTTTTCATTCTTTTCCCCTCCTTTCCCCAGACAATATTAGTAATCAAGGCAGGGCAGAGGATGGCAGTTTTGTTGCATATAGGGAGTAGAGAGAGGGAACGGGTCACTGTTGAAAGAGGAGAGTGATGATGATGATGAAGTTCATTTGTGCCTTTCTTGCAGATGTTGAAGGGTGCTTCTTGGCTTTTCATAATGCTCACTTTCCAGGAGAGGGGTGGGGAATTGAGAGGTCTTGTGGAGAGGATGCTGGAAGGAATGTGTGGTCCATAATCAACTTTACTGACTCCGATGCAAAATCAAACACCATTTCCCCTAGCCGTCTATGGTTGACCCAAAACTTTCCAGATGGTTTTTGTGCAATAATTGCACTGTTGTTTGACCCAAATGTTTCTACTGCAAAATATATCGTTGTCATATCACTCAAACTATGACTTTTGTCACTGCGGAAATGCAATCTTTTCCGCTTTCTCATCTAAATGGTGTATTTAGCACTGTATGGTACATGGTCACACAATGGACAAGTGATAGACTTTATGACCCCCATACTATTATATGATTTTTTTTACTAATACTGTTTTTAATCATGTTTAAAAACTTGTCTGCTCTCCTAGTATAACATTCCAGTGTGGAATTATTCCTCTTAACTCAGGGGGGACTCGCCAGTGTGATGCCCTCCAGATTTTCCTGGAACCCAGCTTCCGTTACTTCTAATGAAAGACCGTTTTGGCTAGAGCTGATGGGAGTTGGAGTCCAACAACATCTGGAGGGCACCATGTTGTGTGTCCCTGTTCTAATTCTTTAACAACAACAGTAAGAACACAAACAAGGTGTGTAGCTTTGACAAGGTTCTGTCCCTTTTAACAATGCCCCACAATTTCATTGACTTCTTCAGCTACTGATTTGGAAGGGTGGAAATTTTATTTTTTACACTTTGACTCATATGGTCATGCTAACCTGACTCTGTGGGATAATCAAGATTTGAAAATAGAAAGGCAGTCTTTTTGTGGCAGAATGGGGTTGATAGTGAGATTTATTTGTTAGATTAGTTAGCAGAAACAGGTAGAGATTTTTGTCGTTTTAAGTTTTATGGTTTAGATACCACTTACCCACTTGTACTGAATAGAAATATATTCTACTACAGCACCTTTTAGTGTCTGTTTATGGGCCGTCAGCAGATTAAAATAATAATATATTTAAAAGTGTGATCTGAGGAGAATTGGGAAGCTGGCACAACTACTCTTAAGTGACTTTGTACTAGCACACAAGTGACATTTAGCTGCTTCCGGTGTCAGCTGCATAAATATCTTATTGTTGTGAGGACCAGGCTTTCAGAAATGATTAAATTACAAACAGGAATAGAATTTCCTTGCTACCTGTAGCTGTTGGGTCATTTTTCACATAGTAACAGTCATTCCTGCCTTGCAGGGGTTGGACTAGATGACCCTCAGTGTCCCTTCCAACTTTACAATTCTATTATTCTAAGTGCTATGACACTAGATAGAACATAGAAGTGTAAGCTTGGAAGGGTAACAGGCTTAACAGCCAAGGCAAAGAGATATGGATGGAACAGAAGAATGGGGGAATTGCCAAATACGAACCGATTTACAGAAAACCCCCGAAAGAAACCGTGTTGGTATTAAAAGCAGAACAGTGAGCAAGCCTTGAGCTCAAGGAACATCAGACTGGATGGTAAGCAAAATAGAGAGTAGAGAAGAGAAAACGCTGTCTTGATGTTGGCAGCCACGTTTTTGGCAATCCTGTGCACATCTACTTGGAAGTAAGTGCTACTGCGCCCTGCCACTTGCACCATCTACTGTGTTGCAAAGCAGGGACGAGGAACCTGTTGCTCTCCAGATGTAGTTGAACTCCAACTGCCATCAGCCCCACCCATGGCCAGTGATTAAGGGCGACAAGAGTTGGGGTCCCACAGTATCTGGAGGGCCACAAGGACCCAATCTCTGCTAGAAACGCTTTCCTGGGGAGCAAGCTTCACTGGAAACTGGAACATTTTCGGGTGGACGTGTATCGGAGCTCAGCCGTAGCGTTCTCGAAGGTGCCCGGCTAGTAGACCCTTGTTATTGCAACAAACTAACGAGACTGCCCCTCTCTGTGTAGAAGAAGAGTCATTTTGTGTATTTTCGCGGCGGGACCAAGAGCAAGGGCAATCTGTGGCCAGTCTACCCGCCCTCCACGAGAATCGCAGCTCTGGCAAGAGATCCACTCTCTCCCACCCCCCGCTCCTGTGCAGGTTCCTGAAGAGCTGCATCCCTGACAGAGCCCAGACTCTCCTCCCCCGTTGCTGGGAGCGCTGCCTCTCTCTCTCTCTCGCTCTCTCTCTCGCTCGCTCGCTCTCTCCATCTCCAAGTGCCTGAGCAGGCAGGCAGGCAGCCTTCCTCCCGCTCCCTCCCTCCCCGACATCAGATGCCTGGCTGGCTCCCACACGCATGCTCCGAGCGGCACTTTCTCGTCGCCAGCAGCGCCCGGAGCAGCCGCGCAGGGCGAGCCGCGGCGCCTTTCCCGCACCCCGGGGCAGCGCATGACTCCAGCAGGTAACTGCACGCACCCCTCGCGGCTTGGGGAGTCTCTGGAGCGCGAGGCCGGAGCCCGGGCCCGAGCCAGACTCCAGGAGGAGGGGGAGATCCCCTCCGCTAGGGTCCCAGATGGGGGCGCCTTTCACCCTCGGGAGCGTCTGGCGGAGCACGTGCCCTGGCGAGCCGGAGCTGGCTTTGTTCGGAGGTTGCTCCGGCGCCACCTCAGCCTAACCGGGGGCAGGGGGCGGCGGGCAGACGTGAGTCGCCGCTCCATCCGCTCACTCCTACAGGTGATCAGAGGGTGGGCATCGCCTACTGATCATGGGGTGGAGATCCCGGGTGAAGTCGCCTTGCATTTGCGCGCGGCGCGGGAGTCGTGCGCGCTGGGTCCCCTCGTGCGCTGCAAGCGGGAGAGGAGGAGGTGCCCTGCGCGCTCGTGCGAATGCGCTCGCCGTCCCCGGGAAAGCTGCTCGAAGGCATCCTCCGAGCAGCCTGCCTTCTCCATGTGTCTGCCGTTATGAAAGATGAAATTTGACCCCAGTGTTTTGCGGGTCTTTCTCCCCCCCCCCCCACCTCGCTCTCCTCATTGTGTGCGACCACGCGTACTGGGTAAAGCGTGTTGTTGTCTCGGGTGGGTGCGCGCGCATTTGGCCATGGGGTGTGTGTGTGTTTTCCGCGCACGCCGCCGCGGTTAAGCAGGCGTGTGGGCAGGGAGCCGCGTTAGTGTTCTTTGCCTGTTTGTGTTCATGCATGCGCTCGCTCTGTTTATGTGTGTGCTTGTATATGTGCGCGCGGATGGAGCGTGTGCCCGTGCCCGCCCCCTGCTGGTGGGTTGTGAAGCTGTGCATTTTCCCGTGCGATCAGGGCCAGCGTAGTTTTGCCCACCTCCATGGCGCGGGATCCATTCATCAGTTTGCAGCCACAGCGCCAGTTCGGTTTCCGAGGCGACTGGTCTCCGCTGACAACCGCCTCCCACCCCCCGCCCGCTAGCCTTCCCCTTCCCCAGTGAATCATGGTTGCTTTCCTACCGCACACAAGCCATTATGGCAAGATCCGCTCTCTCCAGCCAGCTAGAAAGTCCCTGTCTGCCCTCCTGGGACTGCGATTATTAGGGATTCTCTCGCTTCTCAACTCTGAATCCAGCATTCTCTAGGCAGGGATTTCGTTGACTCTCAGCTCTTTCGCTTCACTGAACTCTTCCTTCCGTTTGCCTGACTTTGCTTTTACTGGCTGTGCATTTAAGTTGGAGGCCACAGACCTTTGGGTTTGTAGTGGGAGGGATGAGTTGCGTTGCATATTAAATGTGGATGCAAGGAATCCACTCCCACTCCCAGGCTCATAGTAAATCCTTCACAGCAAACCCTTCACATTTTAAAGCAGCACACATGGTTCACCCCTCCTCATTTAACCCCCACAACAACCCTGTGAGGTAGGTTAGGCTGAGAGGCAGTTACTGGCCCAAGTGAGCTTCATGGCAGAGTGGGGATTTGAACCCTGATATCCCAGGTTCTAGTCCTACACACTAACCACTACATCACATTGTGTTTCCCTTCATAGAGGTTGAGGTGAGGGTAAGAATGGGCCATAGCTCACTGGCAGAGCACATGTTTTGTCTGCAAAGGGTCCCACGTTCAATCCCACAATCTCTAGGTATGGCTAGAGAACTCCTTTCTGAAACTCCAGAGTGCTGCTGCCAGTAAGTATGTAGACCAGGCATGGGGAATTGCAATCCCTGGGTCTGAATGTGACCCTCTAGGCCTTTCTCTGGCCCTCGAGACTCTCATTAGATCATCCTTCATTGGCCCTGTTCCATGCCCTCCTTGAGTGCTCTTGGCTGACTGGAATGTGTCTTTGAACTGTGAAAATACCTCTTCCTTGCCTGGATGGACATATGTGTGCGTGTGTGTGTGTGTAGTAACATCTTACTTTTGTGTGATTGGAATACAGTGGTACCTCGGGTTAAGTACTTAATTCGTTCTGGAGGTCCATTCTTAACCTGAAGACCACTTTAGCTAATGGGGCTTCCTGCTGCTGCCGCTGTGCCACCGGAGCACAATTTCTGTTCTCATCCTGAAGCAAAGTTCTTAACCCGAGGTAATATTTCTGGGTTAGCGGAGTCTGTAACCTGAAGCATATGTAACCCGAGGTACCACTGTATAGCCTTTTATACAAAATTAAGTGTCGCATCCATAGACCTGCTCACTTTTGCCTGTGGTCCCGCCCACCACTGGCATGTGACCCTCAGATTGTTGGCCCCAAGGAAGTGTGCTCCTCAGGGTCTAAAAGGGTCCCCACCCTAGTATAGGCAATATTGAGCTAAGTGGACCAAATGGGCAACAAAGTATAGGATGGTTTCTTCATGGCTTGCCAAAGACTGCCTAGTAAGTTCATGGAAGGAAAAAGATTTGAACCAGGGGCTTCTAGAGCTTACCACTTAAATGTCCCTGCTTCTGGCTGATGTGATTTTCCTCAGACAGATGCTGCTCCATAACAGAGGTGTGAAGAAACTTTGGCCCCTTCATATGCTGCAACGTCTGAAGGCCAACGGTTCCCCACACCTATCATAAAGATTGCTGGCTTGACCACAGTACAGGCTGCTCCCAGGGGCAGCAGTACTTTCGAAGCAGCATTCAAGTTCTGCTGCTGATGTCAGTCCTGGCCTGGGTCCTCAGGCACGTTGACATGCCACGGATTTCCGGGGCCAGCTTTCAGGTTGCCCTTGCACTGCCCAGCTTAGTGCAGTAAGAAAGGCCTTTCTGCCAGCCCTGTTGAATGAGCTGCTTTTTCCTACCCACAGGCGAGAGGGAACTAACCTGGAGATTTTGTCGAGTCCTTGCATTGCTGCCTCTAGCTTGGTGGAGAAAGAAATGAAATGAGCCTTAATCATAGGAAATAAAGCCAAGGCAGACAAAAAGAGCTAGTTAAAAATGAGTTTTTGAATTCACTTCTGTTCCTGGTGCGATCCCAGCCTTACCATGGTGATGCTATGCAGCTCAGATCGCTGTAGGGAAGATATTGCAGATGTGCCATTTAACAGCTGGGATATGGATTGGGGAGTGACTGCAGCTAATGCCTGGAAACAGTTTTACAGACTCTGAACTCTGGAACTAAATAGGTGCTTAGGCAGGTAAGCTGAGCTGCCTTGCTAACTTTTGTACATTCAAAAGCAGCATCTGTTTAGAGGGGAACTCAGCCATAGCAGTGCTTGATTTCTCATATAAGAGACGGTGCAGCTCAAACCAGCCATAATGCCAGATCTTATACTAGGAGTCCATATGTGTTGGTTCTAGCTACTCACATGTATGTAAGGAAAATGTGCATGTGCTCAGAGACCCTTACTTTTTTATTATTTATTTACACAAGCAGGATTTGCAACAAAAGGTTTCAGCATGGACTATGCCTGTTCAGTGTAATCAGGTTACAGGATCTAAGCCCTGCACGTAGCTTCTGTGTTCATAGATAACACATTTTCCTTATTGAAACTTTTACCTGGGTGGATGATATCTGCTCACGCAGGTTTTGTGCAGGAAGTGTGTATTTACCTTGTGCATTGGTTAAATGACAGGAATGTTACTGCTTCCTCTTGCATACCTCTGAATGGGAATTCTTTGCATCTTTCTGTTTGACTGATGCTGAGAATAGTGGGTGAATATATCTGAGGATGGGGAAATGCTGCAAACTCTTTGGATTGGCTTATTATTTTTATTTATTGGACTGAGTTATAGTACTCCATGAGCAATTTAATTGTAGTTCAGCTTTCCAAACAAATTCACAATAGCTAAAAACTCACTTGCCCATGCATAGCCGGGCTAGGTAGTTGCCACCTAAAAGGAAAGAGAAACAGAAATCACTTTTGTAAAACTTTCTGGTCATCTGGGAGCAATTCTGCATTCATCATAGGTGACCAAGTTGTCCACAAGCCTGCTGTAGATCACTACTGTACATTGCATCTCTGAAAGAAGAAAGACATGTTCAAAACTTAAGTACTGTATCTAAAAGGTTATGGGGCCTAGAAGGCATTTTTGAGCATGTTTGTGAATTTTCTTGAAGGTTTTTAAAAGTGACATTTTTTACTATACTTTCTGGAAGCCATGTGATGATTCCCTTGTCTCCATTGTTAAGCGAAAGACTTTTACCACTGATATCATTGCTCAAATGTTTTGCAAGATGGAAGAAACTAATTTTCAGCCAACCATATCAAAGCCTTTTCTCTGCAAGCTGCCTCAGACATTTTATCCTGACAAAGCCAACTATACAAAGACATTGTGAGGCTTCGGCAATTGCTTTCCACAGGACCCGACCAGAATGGCATTCTGCTTAAGGAAGCAGAGACCACAATTGCAGCTCAGGGATGCACAGAGTAAAAATAAGTACTGGCACACAGCTGGGTAGCATTTAGGGCCTATTAAAAATGCAGCTTCCTTGTAAATGCTGCATTGAATGCTTTTCTGTTTGTGCTAAAATGCAAGCAGTAGCTTTGCTTGCCCAGTTGTAGCTTAGCTTGCCCAACACTCTTCGAGTGTGAAATGGTTCTCTTGCTCACAGGTTTGTCTGAACATGAATGTGAGCAACTTGTTTTTGCCCAAATACATCAGTAGAAACCTGGCAGTGGAACTCTGGGCAAATGATGATTCTTTGGCTCCAGAGATTAACTAGAATAAATATTGATTGAGACCCAGGCAGTCCTGTAGCTCTCCAGATTATGTGGGACTCCAAATCCCATCTGGCCCAGCCAGCATGGCCTATGATCAGGGATGATGGATGTTGTCGTTCAGCAACAACTGGAGGACTGTAGGTTCCCCATTCCTGATGTGGCAATTGCATGAAATGTGTATGTGTAGCAAACATGCCAAGTTAAGCAGGCAAAGCAGGTACATCTTGTCTCCTATTTGGTATGGCCTTTCCTTGCATCCCCCTCCATCAGCAACACACTTGAAAACCCTACACAGTTACAACAATAACTGTCTCTCTCCACACACTCTCCTATCTGGGAGAGGCAGCAGGCAGATATGGTGTAGGTATAAGTCCTAGAGGATAGGGCAGGAGCAAAACCTTTCTCCCCACCATGATGCACTTAATTATACCATAGTTCTAGAAAGGGGAGAATCTTCTGGACTACCTCTCCTGATATGAACCTACACAAATCCTCTTCTTCTGAGGCCTTTCTTCAAGCTTGGAGGCTGGTGACAAAGGAGAGGGCCTTTTCTGTTGTGGCTCCCCATCACTTCCTAGTGAGGTTCACCTTGCACCTTCATTGACATCTTTCCAGCACCAGGTAAAGACTTACATTTCCCACCCCCCAGGCATTTGGTAGACCGAGATGATCTTGTTTTGTTACTAGTGTACTGCCAAGTTTCTTGTAGCTATTATGGGGGTTGTTCATTCTGTTTATATAGTATTATGTTTTTAATGTGTAAGTTGCTTGGAGACCTTTGGTTAACAGGTCACTAGCAATGATGATAATAATAATAATAATAATAATAATAATAATAATAATAATAATTCATTTCCAGCCCGCATCCTAGAAATGCTTATGATATAAGGAACAGGGAAACGTGGTTGAGAACTAGAGGTCTGGGGCATGGAAAAGAAGGGTGCTTTTAGGTAGTTGAATTCATGTTCAAAGCAAAGGGGAGCCAGCAACTGTGCAGCACTGTCAGAAGCCAGGTTGATGTGTTACAGTGAGATTATGCAAAGTGGTGTGTGTGTGTGTCTTTCACACCGTGAAAGCGTGGGCCACATTTAGAAGCACTGCTGATCCCTTCTGTTCAGAGATAGCAGTGTGCCTCCTCACTTTTGTCTTTCGTCAGCACAGGCAGAGAAACCTTAAGAAACTCCTACGTGGTACCCTGGCCTTCTAATGCTGTTTGGTCTCTGGGATGTATAAGTTGTTGTTGTTGGCATCTATCTGTCTCAAGAGATAATGGAGTGCACTTCATTAACAGTACCAGGGCAACCTCTCCAGGGTACAAGCCTGGTCAGTGTGTATGGAGGGCCTGGGCTGCCCAGATGACAAGACCCCCTTCTTGGCCTCGCTGATGTGGTCCACAGGAAAGCAGAGCAATACGTTTGGCTCCAGCTTGGCTGCAGGAGTTGCCAGAAGGAGATGTACAAGGCACCATCCAACCATCTTAGGGACTCCACTCCGCATTTGTGTAGGGTTTCCTCCTTAGCCTTTTCTTCTCCCAAAGATATCCCTCAAGGCAATGGAGGTTTAGTGTCAGAGTTTTCCTTCTCCTAGATCGATGAGCCCCATCTACCCCTCACTTCCCTTTACAGCCCATGCAGAACTACCTTCTTGACCATTGAACCCACTATTGGTCTCTTCTGCACAATCTGCCAGAGCCTGTCTTTGCAGGCAGGGGAAGTCTCTAACCAAACTGGGAGATTGAGACCCATCAACTACCCTCACCTGGTTTAGCCAGCCAGTCAAAGCCATTCCCAGGGTGTGGCCGCTGTCACATTCTGACAGCTTCTAGGAGCCACAGGTGAGAGCTGAGTGCAGGGTAGGGACCAAAGGTGGACAAACTACCCCAGAAGGAGCACCACTTATCCCCTACCAGAGATGCTACCCCTCCTCTAACACCCCATAATCTACAGTCATCAGCCTCTCTTGCAGTAAAGGCTGAGAATCACTGATTAGGCATTCTGGAAGAGCTGAGGGATCTTTGTCATTGTTTTGTAAACACTGCCAAGTGATTAATGTGTTATACCCAAAGACACACATACATCCAGGTGTGCAAAAATAATGTACAACATGCACAATTGCTTATCCTTTTTGACATTTATACACAGTCTTTTTAAAGAAAATAACCATGGCTGTTATTTTCACCTATATGGGCATCAAACATTTTTCTCCATCACCACCTGGTTGGCATAGCTCATGGATCTAGACCCTGGAAGATAGCATTTTAGAGATAATGGATATGCCTGAAGACCTCCCCCTCACACATTCACACACACCGTATGATCTGAAGTCTTCCAATGGCATTTCCATGGATTCCTCAAGTAAATATCTTTGAATCACATTTTGGCTACATTGGAATAGTGTATAAAGTGCCCAGAGACAGTAGGAGAAAAGGACTATACCCAAAACTGGGCACAAAGGGTGTTAATGGTTTTGGCTGTTGCTGCTGTTTTAAAGTAAGTAGAAGGTTGAGGGCAATCCTTATTTTATTTTATTTTATTTTATTTTATTTTATTTTATTTTATTTTATTTTATTTTATTTTATTTTATTTTATTTTATTTTATTTTATTTTATTTTATTTTCCTGCCCTTCATCCAAAGATCACTGAGTGGTTCACAACATAAAAATACAAATATTAGGACTCAGGTGTGTGGAGATGTGTTAAATGTTTTAATGCTTTGCCTGATGACATCTTGATCCAGATAAACACTGCTGCACTTGCTGTTTACTTAAAATACATATGTGATTGCTTGCACATTTTGTTTGGCTCTAAAGCAGGGGTGGGAAATCCATGGCTATTCGGAGATTTTGTTGGACTACAAATCCCATCATCCTTGATAATTGGCCCTGTTGGCTGGGGCTGATGGGAGTTGGAGTCCAGCAACATCCAGCGGTGGCACAGCTTTACCATCCCACTCTAAGGGAATGTACCTGTGTCTTGCCAAGAAGTGCTAGTAGAATTTTGATGGAATGATTGGCAGCTAGAGTTAGAAGAGCAACACATTTAACAAGTTGTCTGGTAGACATAGGTCACCAGGAATTCTCTTTGGGGGCTGGTAGAAAAAAATCTGTGATCAAGTGTCCTTTATAGGCTAATTTACAAGGCTATGTTAAAGGCTGAGAGGCCAAAACAAAAGGGCTTGGATAACACTTTCAGTGAGCCTTTGGCAGGGCCAGCTCAAAACATTTAGCTGCTTGAGGCAAAGGAGAAAACAGTGCCCACTGATTCCATATGCAGAAGCCAACACTGGCAAGGGGATAGCAAGCCCAACCACAGCAAAGGGAAATAGACTAGTTTAGAGGGAAGCGAGACAGGCTGTGGGGCACACATAGCCCTGTCCTCCCAACAGAGGGGTATTGGTGGGCTCGGAAGGGGTGGGTGGGGAACGCTGCTCCCCAGAATCTGCTGCCTGAAGCAACTGTCTTCTTCTGGCTAATGATAGGGCCAGCCCTGGCATGTGGGATTCTACTTCCGCCCCTCTGCTTGACTTAGCAAGTTTTCTTCCCTCTTTCTTCATGTCTATTTTTTGAGACAGGTTTCCTTCCCATCAACCACATTTGCTTATGAGCACCAATGAGTTTCAGCCACCCCACCCCACTTCTATAAAGCTCAGCATTCACACAATTCCTCAGGGCATGCACACAAAAACCTTCCCATCAAATTTTGCATCAAATTAAGCAGCTTTGTGAGCAAGTGCTCATGAGGCATGCTTTATTCCTATCCCAGAATTGGGAGATTTGTTGCTGGGGGTGTTTTGAGGACAGAATTGCAGGCTCCTTGAAGATGCCAGCTTATTACTATTCAACTGAAAGCTGGCTTCTAAGATCAAGGCAGAGTTATGACTGCTAAGGTGCCAGCCGTTGATACATAACTTATGTAGCTGAGGGAGGCATAATTAAAAATAATTGAAAAGTGGTATAATTATTCTGGACTCCAGTTTATTGCCCACTTGCCTATATTGCTATCTGACCATGATATGAAGTTTTCACAGCTGCCTATTCCAGCTTTGCATTCAACTACTTGCCTGGTAGCCAAAGGAGCAACAAGGGAGAGGGACTTTTCAGTGGTGGCTCCACACTCATGCTCTCTCCAGTTAGGTCTGCCTGGCACCACCATCAACATTTATGCTTTTAAAATTTTGTAAATTGCTTGGAGATTCCTTATGTGGCAAGCGACTGATAAGTTGAATAAATAATAATAAAGTAGTAATAATAGAAGCATAGAATTGTAGGATTGGAAGGGATCCTGTGGGTCATCTATTCCAACCCCCTGCCCTAAGCAACAAGGAAATCCATGCAGGAGAGTAAACAGGCTGGTCTAGCATGAATGGATCTCTCTGCCTTCTCTTTGCCAATCTACTTGGTTTCCATGCAGTCTCTCAGGTCCATCCTTTCTCTTCCATTCTACTTGGTGGAAGACAAACTTTTACCAGCTTACTAAGAGGCCAGTACACTGCATTTCCATACTAGTAGGGAACAACCCCAACCCCACAGGCTAGCAACTTTTGTGGGCTTACTTACAAGGCTGCCCTATTGCAGTTCTCTTTAGTGCTTAGCAGTGGTAGGATTTGAATTTCATTGACACTGGGAAACCTGTAACCCCTGTGGTGTTGGAGCCAAAACAATGCAGAAGTTCAAGCAGAATTTGGTGCCATTGTGTGGAATGAGAGAAGGTGATTGAGATGGACAGGCAGCTGCCTGGTTCTTGGAAGAGACAGATTATTCAAACATGGATGGACACTGAGGGGGAACACATGGCAGAGCATGTCACTGCTCAGATGTAATAGAAGCTGGCCTGATTTGATGGGAGATCCTGCCCTGCCACAATGAGTTGCACTCATTTGTGTGAGAGATGTTAGAGCTTCTGCAATTCTGCACTAAGAATCCCATACTGCACTAGTTTTCAACTGGTAGGGTGAGACCCACTAGAGGGTTGTGACCTGATCCAGTGTGAGTGGCAACAGAAGCACTACCACCATGCAAATATTTGGTAAAAGATTAAGATATGGGTCCTCAAATGCATGTTTGCGTTAAAAGCAGATCCTGGGTCTGAAAAGGTTGAAGATCTTCCCCTCCCCCCTCCCAAAATAGATTCTGCCATCTGACTATATAATGCAAACTAGGAACATTCTGCACACACCTGGCATTTTATATATGTATACTTGGAACTAAGCTTGTTTTGCAAACCAGATAGCTTGCAATAGGTGCCTACAAATCCTAATTCCCATTCCTCACTCACCCCTTTGCCACCCAATCCAAACATCTAAATTAATAGAGGAAAGGGTTATTAGTACTTCAGAAAAACTGAAAGCACACCACCTGTGATTTCCCTCCACCTCTTTTTATGTACTATATTAATTTACATTCATGAATTTCAGTTCCAGTGTATTTTGTTACATTTGTTGACGCTGTTGCCTAAATGCACTGATCTTTCTCAGCCACAACCACTGCCAAGAAAAGCCCACAGAATGGACTTTACTTTTATTCCAAGGTGGTCCCAGAATGCATTGCCACGATGACTGTGGCACTGCTGCTGATTTTCCCATCCTCTTGTACGCCTTCCTGAGCTACAGCATCTTTCTCATCTAACAGCAAATCTTTTTTTGGTCTAGCAATCAGCACTATTCCTTTGGACAGCTCCCTTGCTGTCATCTGTGTCTTTGCCCTAGCGATCTCTCTAGATCTGAGGTGGGCAGAAGGCAGATTGGGATTTACTGGGTGATTTTCAGTAGAACCAAGGATTTGTGACTCTCATTTGTTTATCAATTAAAAGCCTAAATTAGGCTGCTGAAGTGAAGAAAGCTAATTAGGAGTGGACTTTGATGTCTTCTTCGGCTATCACTCGTAGCCGAGTAAGATTGTCTTCCATGACCACAGTCTTAACAGTGAGTCTGTAAGTGACTGTGGAGGCCAGTTCTGGATCCACACGTCCTTCAACAATGGGGACGTATGTTTCCGGGTGGATATAATTTATGATAATAATAATTTATTATTTATACCCCGCCCATCTGGCTGGGCCTCCCCAGGCTGATCAGGGTGGAAGCTGATCATGGTGAGGGTTTGCCAAATGTGCCTTCCCCATAGCCCGTTTCTCCTTTTCGCCCTGAGTTTGTGCTTCTTCAAAGTCCAGGACTTTGATGAGCTTCAGGGCAGCAGCTGAAGAAGGAGCAAAAAGGGTTTTCTTGTGTGTGTGTTTCTTTGTGGCTGATTAGCTGCTCTCCCTGTGCAAAGGTCAGAGGGGGCAGGGTTTCTGTTGAGGCAGGTGATTAGCTGTGGGAGGAGCTTATCAGAGCTTGCAGGGCAGCAGAGCGCGCCTAGCAGCGTGCGCAGTTTGATCCATCTTTTAGATTTAGGGGAGCTAGTCTCAAACATTTGTTGGGGGAGACCTAGGTTTTTTTGGGGGGGGAGTTATTTGTCCTGTCTTCACGCTTTTTATGATGGAGGACCGCTGTAGCCACCCCCAACGACACGTTCTCAAGATGGAGGGTGAGGGAACAGCTGCAGTCGCCTGCCTTTCCTGCGCAATGTTTGCCATCTTGCCAAAGGTTGCATGCAGCTTTACCTGCAGCAAATGCATGTTGATTGCCCTCTTAGAAGACAAAGTCCAGCAACTGGAGGAACGTGTAGCTACGCTCCAAAGAATTAGAGAGCTGGAGCTCTTCTTGGAAGCAACAGAGCACACCGTCTCCACCAAGGAGGAGACGGGACTCCCCTGAGAAGGAGGCTAGTTCACCAACACAAGAGCCAGATATATGGAGAAACGTGGCTCAAAGAAGTAGGAGGCCCAGGGTTCGCTCTGATTGTTTAGAAATACACAATCGCTTTGAGGTCCTCTCCCCGATCAGATATATGAAGACGAGCAGCAAAGTCAGTCCTCAGGGAATGTGCAGGCGACCTTGGAACGGACAGCTCACGGAAGAACCCCAACCACACCTAAGAGGAGGCATGTAGTGGTGATAGGGGATTCCCTACTGAGGGGAACAGAAGCAGTGATCTGTGGGCCTGACAAGATGTCTCGGGAAGTGTGCTGTCTCCCCGGGGCTAAGATCCAAGATGTAACTGAATGTCTGCAAGGAATCATAAAACCCACTGACAAATACCCCTTCCTCTTGGTTCATGTGGGAACCAATGACACTGCAAGCAATAGCCTTCAGAAGATCAAATGAGACTACGAGGCTCTGGGCAGGAAATTGAAGCAATTAAATGCACAAATTGTCATCTCATCTGTCCTCCCAGTTGAACGACGTGGCCCAGGGAGAGAGGGAAAAATAGTGGAAGTGAACAGCTGGCTTCGCAAATGGTGTAAACAGGAACGGTTTGGATTCTTAGATTACGGACTGCAGTTTCTTGAAGATGGACTTCTGGCAAGCGATGGGCTGCACCTCACAACGGTTGGGAGGAATGTTTTTGCCAAAAATCTCAGAAACCTCATCAGGAGGGCTTTAAACTGTATAATGTGGGGGAGGGAGTCAGTGCTCCTGAAGGTAGGAGTCTATCAGTTGATGAAGATGATCATCCAAATGTCATAGACCAAATGGAGCAAACAGCACGCAGACCTAGTGGTGGGAGGAAAAAATCCTTAAATAAGAGACACGGGGGAATGATTAATGGACTTCAATGTCTGTACACTAATGCACAAAGCATGGGAAATAAACAAGCTGAGCTTGAGCTCTTGGTACAGCAAACTAAATATGACATAATAGGCATCACTGAAACCTGGTGGGATAAGTCCCACGATTGGAATGTAATAATGGAGGGATACAATCTATTTCAGAGAAACAGACCAGACAAGAAAGGAGGAGGAGTGGCGTTATATGTCAGGGATGTGTATACCTGTGAAGAGATCCAAGATTTAGAACCTCAAAGCCAAAGTGAGAGCATTTGGGTTAAAATTAAGGGAGAGAAGAATAACAGTGACCTCATTGTGGGAGTTTACTATAGATCCCCAAGCCAAACGGAGGACATAGATGATGCCTTCCTGGAACAGATGGCCAAGCATGCAAAAGGAAGGGAGATAGTAGTAATGGGGGACTTCAATTACCCGGATATTTGTTGGATGTCAAACTCAGCCAAGAGCATAAGGTCAAACAGATTCCTCACTGGCCTTGCAGACAACTTCATTGTCCAGAAAGTGGGAGAAGCAACAAGAGGAACAGCCATTTTAGATCTGGTCCTAACCAATGTTGATGATCTGGTTAGTGGGGTAGAAGTGGAAGGATCATTAGGTGCGAGTGATCATGCTCTTCTGAAGTTTACTATACAGCGGAAAGGAGCAGCCAAGCATACTAGGACTCAATTTCTTGACTTTAAGAAAGCCGACTTCATAAAACTTAGGGAAGTGCTGGGTGAGATCACATGGACAGTAATACTAAAAGGAAAGGGAGTTCATGATGGCTGGGAGTTTGTTAAGAGGGAGATAGTAAAAGCACAACTTCAGGCAATACCAATGAAACGGAAACATAGAAGGTGCCTAAAGAAGCCAGGGTGGCTATCTAAAGAACTTTTAACTGAGTTAAGATTAAAAAAGGATGTGTACAAAAAATGAAAAAAAGGGGGGGGGGAAACCACTAAAGAGGAATTCAAACAAATAGCCAGCACGTGTAGACACAAAGTCAGAAAAGCTAAAGCATAGAATGAACTCTGGCTTGCTAGAGAGGTTAAAAGCAACAAAAAAGGCTTTTATGGGTATGTTCGTAGCAAAAGGAAGAACAAAGAAACAGTGGGGTCACTCAGAGGAGAAGATGGTGAAATGCAAACAGGGGACACAGAAAGGGCTGAACAACCTCAATGCCTTCTTTGCCTCAGTCTTCTCCGATAAAGAAAACAATGCCCGACCTGAAGAATTTGGAGCAAATGATTCAGCAGAGGAAACACAGCCCAGAATAACTAAGGAGAGAGTACAAGAATACTTGGCTAGTTTAGATGTATTCAAGTCTCCAGGGCCAGATGAACTGCATCCAAGAGCATCCAGAGCATCCAAGAGCAAAAGAACTGGCAGATGTGATCTCAGAACCACTGGCAGTCATCTTTGAGAATTCCTGGAGAACAGGCGAAGTCCCAGCAGACTGGAGGAGGGCAAATGTTGTCCCTATTTTCAAAAAGGGGAAAAGAGAGGACCCAAATAATTACCGCCCAGTCAGTCTGACATCAATACCAGGGAAGATTCTGGAGCAGATCATTGAGCAAACAGTCTGTGAGCACCTAGAAAGGAATGCTGTGATCACCAATAGTCAGCATGGATTTCTGAAAAATAAGTCATGTCAGACTAACCTGATCTCGTTTTTTGACAGAATTACAAGCCTGGCAGATGAAGGGAATGCAGTGGATGTAGCCTACCTTGATTTCAGCAAGGCATTTGACAAGGTGCCCCATGATATTCTTGTAAAGAAGCTGGTAAAATGCGGTCTTGACTATGCTACCACTCAGTGGATTTGTAACTGGCTGACTGACCGAACCCAAAGGGTGCTCATCAATGGTTCCTCTTCATCCTGGAGAAGAGTGACTAGTGGGGTGCCACAGGGTTCTGTCTTGGGCCCGGTCTTATTCAACATCTTTATCAACGACTTGGATGATGGACTCAAGGGCATCCTGATCAAATTTGCAGATGACACCAAACTGGGAGGGGTGGCTAACACCCCAGAGGACAGGATCACACTTCAAAATGACCTTGACAGATTAGAGAACTGGGCCAAAACAAACAAGATGAATTTTAACAGGGAGAAATGTAAAGTATTGCACTTGGGCAAAAAAAAATGAGAGGCACAAATACAAGATGGGTGACACCTGGCTTGAGAGCAGTACATGTGAAAAGGATCTAGGAGTCTTGGTTGACCACAAACTTGACATGAGCCAACAGTGTGACGCGGTAGCTAAAAAAGCCAATGCAATTCTGGGCTGCATCAATAGGAGTATAGCATCTAGATCAAGGGAAGTAATAGTGCCACTGTATTCTGCTCTGGTCAGACCTCACCTGGAGTACTGTGTCCAGTTCTGGGCACCACAGTTCAAGAAGGACACTGACAAAGTGGAACGTGTCCAGAGGAGGGCAACCAAAATGGTCAAAGGCCTGGAAACGATGCCTTATGAGGAACGGCTAAGGGAGCTGGGCATGTTTAGCCTGGAGAAGAGGAGGTTAAGGGGTGATATGATAGCCATGTTCAAATATATAAAAGGATGTCACATAGAGGAGGGAGAAAGGTTGTTTTCTGCTGCTCCAGAGAAGTGGACACGGAGCAATGGATCCAAACTACAAGAAAGAAGATTCCACCTAAACATTAGGAAGAACTTCCTGACAGTAAGAGCTGTTCGACAGTGGAATTTGCTGCCAAGGAGTGTGGTGGAGTCTCCTTCTTTGGAGGTCTTTAAGCAGAGGCTTGACAACCATATGTCAGGAGTGCTCTGATGGTGTTTCCTGCTTGGCAGGGGGTTGGACTCGATGGCCCTTGTGGTCTCTTCCAACTCTATGATTCTATGATTCTAAAATGCCTTGGATAGCTCAGTAGGTTAGAGCACAGTGCTGATAGTGCCAAGGTTGCAGGTTTGATCCCCGTATGGGACAGCTGCGTATTCCTGCGTTGCAGGGGGTTCGGTGATCCTCAGGGTGCCTTCCAATTCTATGATTCTTTGACTATGAGTTCTGTTCAGTTCTGGTTTTCAAAACAAATTCCTATGCTCAGAATGTGCTCAGAGGCATCCAGCTCTTTCATTTTATCTGTGTGCTTTTGGCTCTGGTTGGTAGATCTTGGGATTCTAGTAGATCCAACTAATCTGAAGTCTGCCCACCCCTGCTGCAGATGAGTTGGAGCCTCGGCCTGCTTTTGTAGAAACAGCCACATTGTCTTAGGCAAGGGCACCCGTGGGCCAGATTCTGACTCCCCAATCAAAGGCTTACCAAGCGGTGCTTGCAAAGCCAATGACCCTCCCTCGCCTGCCTGAGCATAGATTGCCTGATGGCTCTTCACGGGGGATTTGTGGCAGCATCTAGTTGCTGCAAGATTGCAGACCTGGGAAATATAATGAAATGCGATGAAAAGCTCCAGCTGAGTTCCTTAGCTACAACCCCCGAGGGTGAAGGCATACGCACTGCATGGATTCAGCTTCCACTTACCATGTGACTAGAGGGAGGAGGGGAAATAGTTCTTTTAAGAAGCTGAATGTTTACGTGCACTGGGTTTTGTTTTTTTAGATCCAGGACTGTCTGAACTCTCTTTACTCCACAATCCATTGGCAAGCCCAGCTTTTTGGGGCAGCCTACTTGCTTAGTGGTACCACTGGAGAACAGCATTCCTACAAAGCCATTGGCCAAAAGAGAGTGGGGTGTAATATCTTCAGCTTTCCCCATCCTCACCCCCACCTGCCATGGTGTTTTCTGTGTATTTCTGCTATCTTTAAGTTAACTGATTAATTGTTCCCCACCCCCAAATGTAGTTAAACTTGTGTGTGCGCGCACGCATGCACACACACATAGGCACCAACTTTTTTACTCTCCTTCATGAAGGCCTCTTATCTGTTCTGACTCCCAGATTGTAGCCCTGAAGGCAAAGCCGTTGACCCACACTTACTCACCCTGCGCATGGAAGATCACATTACAGTGAAGTAGTTGTTCTTTTGAGAAGCCACTTAACTGTTTGGGTGTAGCTTAGAAACAGGATTTGTTGTTATTATTCATAGAACTGTGGATTTTTAGAGTTGGAAGGGACCCCAAGGGTGATTTAGTCCAACCCCTGCAACGCAGGACAACTGCTGAAGAAGAGGCTTCTCTTTGTATGACAGGCCCCTTTTGGTCGAGTGGAGGCAGCCAGCAAGCGCAGCTGGCAAACCCCCTCCCCCAAATAAACACACCCATCCCACAGTGGCTAGTTTACATAGATAGCTACCTTTCCAAGATCCAATGAGAATGACTTCATTGTAAACTTCTACTATGGCTTGCTAACTGGAAGTGAGGCTGAAACCTTTTCCAAAAGTGACTTATTTCCAAACATCAAGCCTGAGGCACTGCAGATGATCTTTATGAGAGCCTTTGCAAACCATGTATGGAATCTTCCTGGAGCACTCTTATATGGTGCCAGTGTCCTTTGAAACTCCATATCCCCAGATTTTTGAAGGTTTATTGCCAATAGGGAATCTCCTTATTAACAGGGAATGATTTTTCCCACTCTGCCGTGTCAATGACTTCCAGATTGCTGACACACAAAATCCAAATCCATAAAATCACAAGATGTGTCCTTCCACACTTGAGAGACAAGCGGCAGCCAACAGATATAGAATTAATTACTGAGAAATAAGATGAGCACTGGCACCATCAAAACTGAATAAGAGATGTAGTTTAGCCTCCAAGGTGACCTGTTTGCTAATAATAATAATAATAATAATAATAATAATAATAATAATACCAGTCTCCATTACAATCTGATTCCAGAACTTGTGTACATAATTACTTCCCACCACATATGCTAGTATGTTCCTCATTCCTTGTACCTCACAGCCCTGCCAGCGTAAAATCCAAAGTTTTAATTATTTTTTCCTGGTGGATCTCTAGGACAGCCTCGTAAATATTGTGTTATTTGCTACTATGTTATGTTTGTGGTTTTATATTGTAAACTGCCCTGGAATCCTCAGATGAAGGGCGGTATAGAAATTTAATAAATGAAAAGTGTAAATGTAACAGCAGTTCAAATGCTATTTTTGTTGTCATCTTGCGATTCCTGCATTTTAGGGGGTTGGACTAGATGGCCCTTAGGGTTCCTTCCAACTCTACAACTCTATGAATCTATTATCATTTCCCATCTTCCAGAGTGGCAGTCCAGCTCCCCCCCCCAAAAAAAAATATTCATTTCTTCAATTAAAAAGGCATAATTCTTCCTATTAATTAATTAATTAATTTTAAAGGTGTTATCCGTTTTAATTAAAAAGCTGGAAAACTAGTCCAGGAAGGGGATAGAAGAGCTGGGTTTGTTCCGTGACAAGTGTCAGCCTTTTAGCCCTCTGCACAGCTGTCTCCTGCGGCAAACTCCTGGAACCTCTTTCCTCAGAGCTCAATTCAGCAGGGAGGATGGTTTAATTAAACAAAACACAGCAAGGTTGTACCTCAAATTATGCATGTTTGTACACAGCCTTTGTTTCCAAGTCTAGGATTGGTGCCTACATTTTGCTTTGTTTACATGGCAGAGAAATCCACTTATGCAAATTAAGCACATCTGCACATACCTGTGCCGTCACTGCTTGTGGAGAGGTGTGCTGTTAGAGAAAGTAAAAGACAACCAGAAGGTAACAAGCAGGTTCTCCTTTTTGCAAGGGGAAGCCAAACTACTGTGTCTCACTCTTGCCATGTCTGAAGGAAAATCTAAGTGTGTGCTAGAATGTTTTCACTCAGGCCACATTTACACCATACAGTACATTTAAAACACTATGATCCCACTTGTCTCTAAAATATCTTGGGAAGTGTGGCTTGTTAAAGGGGCTGAGCAGCAGGTGGCGCTGTGGGTTAAAGCCTCAGCGCCTAGGGCTTGCCGATCAAAAGGTCGGCGGTTCGAATCCCTGCGGCGGGGTGCGCTCCCGCTGCTCGGTCCCAGCGCCTGCCAACCTAGCAGTTCGAAAGCACCTCCCGGTGCAAGTAGATAAATAGGGACCGCTTACCAGCGGGAAGGTAAACGGCGTTTCCGTGTGCGGCTCTGGCTCGCCAGAGCAGCGATGTCACGCTGGCCACGTGACACGGAAGTGTCTCCGGACAGCGCTGGCCCCTGGCCTCTTAAGTGAGATGGGTGCACAACCCCAGAGTCTGTCAAGACTGGCCCGTACGGGCAGGGGTACCTTTACCTTTACCTTTACCTATTCCTCTCCCAGAGCTACAGTTCGCAGAGTTCCCTGTGAAGAGGGATTGTCCATTAAACCATTCTGAGAATTGTTACTCAGCGGAGAATAGGGGTCTCCTAATAACTCTCAGCACCCTTAAAAAACTACAGTTCCTAGAATTATTGAGAGGGGAGCCGTGGCTGCTTCAAATGGTATCTGTGGAGAAGCAGCACACAAATAAATGTATGTATATACCGTGGTTGTGTGTGTGTGTGTACCATAATGCTTTAAGTGTGTGGTGAAATGTGGCCTCAGTCTCACAATTTCCCTTCCAGTACTACTATATTCAGGGCTGCCGATCAGAAGGTCGGTGGTTTGAATCTGCACAATGGAGTGATCTCTCATTGTTCTATCCTAGCTTCTGCCAACCTAGCAGTTTGAAAACATACCAGTGCAAGTAGATAAATAGTTACTGCTGTGGCAGGAAGGTAAAAGGTGTTTCTGTGGGCTCTGGTTTCTGTCACGGTGTTCTGTTGCACCAGAAGTGGTTTAGTCATGCTGGCCACATGACCCAGAAAGCTGTCTGTGGACAAACACTGGCTCCCTCAGTCTGAAAGCGAGATGAGCGCTGCAACCCCATAGTCACCTTTGACTGGACTTAACCATCCAGGGGTCCTTTACCTTTAAAGGTAAAGGTAAAGGTACCCCTGCCCGTACGGGCCAGTCTTGACAGACTCTGGGGTTGTGCGCCCATCTCACTTAAGAGGCCAGGGGCCAGCGCTGTCCGGAGACACTTCCGGGTCACGTGGCCAGCGTGACATCGCTGCTCTGGCCAGAGCCAGAGCCAGAGCCAGAGCCGCACACGGAAACGCCGTTTACCTTCCCGCTGGTAAGCGGTCCCTATTTATCTACTTGCACCGGGAGGTGCTTTCGAACTGCTAGGTTGGCAGGCGCTGGGACCGAGCAGCGGGAGCGCACCCCGCCGCAGGGATTCGAACCGCCGACCTTTCGATCGGCAAGCCCTAGGCGCTGAGGCTTTAACCCACAGCGCCACCTGCGTCCCTTTGCCACCTGCGTCCCTTTCCTTTACCTTTACCCTTACCTTATTCCATGTGATTGGAATATGGTACTGGTTACAAAATTCCTGAAAATCAATCTTCCTTTCTTCCTTCCTAAAGTAAGTTTATAGTCCTCACTGCTGCAAAGATAGACTTGAAAGTGCATGGGCAACACCTGGTAAAATTGGAAAAGCCAGAAAGTGGATCATTGGTATTCGCAGTGGGTATTCCCAGCGGATCATTGGTATTCCCAGTGGGCTTTCATTATCCCACATAGCTCCTTGTCCTTATGATCAGCAGAAGACATTACTTGACTAAGCAAATATATGCAAGCATCTACAATTTGCAAATGAATATGCAGATGAAGCACACATTTATATTTTGGCAACTCCCCTCCCAACCGTATTTTCTAAGTGCAATTGAAAATGTAATTCTGTTCCAGTGTAGCAATATGCCTTTGGAGAGCTTCATTTATTGGCAGACCTTTGCTCTTACTCTGGCAGTCTCTGTAGATGGACTGGAGCCTCTGCCTCTATTTTTCTTAGGCAAGGATGTCCACTTGGGTTGCAATTGCATGTACTTGAGTTGTGTTTGCATGTATTTGGGTTATATCCAACTCTAGAGAGACTACTGGAGCCAAGAAGATAGGTCTGCCAGAAAAGGAGATGTCCAAAGGCTTAGTGCTTATTTCTAGAAAGTGGCACCAAATAATAATATTTTTTTGCAGAGTGCATGCCAGTCCTATCCTTTGCCCATAATAAATGTGGATGGAAGGGAAATAACTAATGCACAGAGAGATGAAGGGAGGGTTCATAACATGTCCACTAGCAGGAAAAGTTTTAGATTAAGTTTGGGGAACCTTTGGTCTTCCAGATGTGGCTGAACTACAACTCCCATCATCCTTGGCCATTGGCCACGATTGCCGGGACTGCTAGAAGTTGTAGCTCAGCAACATCTGGAGGATCAAGGGTTCCCCAAACCTGGTAAGTGGCAAGAGCAGGGCCCTCAGACACTCACACAGGGGAGAACTCCAGGGCAGCAGAGCAGTCCTTCTGAGGCTTCAGGCCCCGCCCCAGGCCAGATGGTAAGTGGCAAGAGCAGGTTGAACCTTCTGCTACAATTTTTATAATTTCTGTTTTCTTCCTTTCCGTTCTTTTTGGGGAGGTGTGGAATTGAAGTTATAATATGTCTTTGTTTATATTATATTTTCAGGCTGTTTTACTCCTGCAGTTGCCATGGCCAAGGCTCTAAGCAATCTCAAAAGTATTCCCATAGAGTTTGCAGCATCTTCTAATGGGCAGTTGATTATATGTGGTTACAATGGGATTTCTACTATTTGCTTGCTTTTAACACACCACCTCCAAACCAAATGTCTCTTCTCCGTTGTCACCATGGAATCTCTGCAGGCTTCGGTGCCAGAATATATGCGCACAAATCATGTGGCCAGCCTGTGTGTGCAAATGTTGCAGGAGATTATCATAGCAGCTGGCAGTTTAGTTAGAGGCATGCAATTTGCTTGTGTCACTGGAATGACTATAGACCTGATCTTGTTCATTCACTTATAAGGATATTTTTTTGGCAGGGATGTGGAATCAAGTTTCTTGAATTGTGACACGGCTGAGCAGCTTTCAAATCTCTTAACTTCCTCCACCAAATCTCCCACCCAATTAGCTGAATGAATCAGCTGCTACCCTTTGAATATATGATTGTCCATATGGGATGGATACTTCCTGTACCATTCAGGCAAAGGTGGCTACAGTCTAGGGACTAATGTTGTAATGTGGCTACAAGGCTGAGTTGTGAATGAGGAAACCACTAGTCAAAATCCTGCCTCTGCCATGTATTTAGTATATGACCTTAGGGGAACTAATGTTCTCTTAGCTTCAGCTTCCGACCTGTAAAATGAGGATAACAGTGCTGATCTACCTTAGTGGATGAAATAGTGTATGTTAGCTCAGTTGGTTAGGGCATGGTGCTGATAACACCAAGGACGCAGGTTCGATCCCCATATGGGTCACCTGCATATTCCTGCATTGCAGGGGGTTGGACTAAATAACCCATCGAGGGGCGGGGGCTTCCAACTATGAAGTTCTTAGGGTGGTATTGAACTACATTTTACTCAGAGCAGACTCATTGAAATAAATGAACATGACTACAAAACCCTGAGTTACCCAGGAAGAGGGACTGATTGTTAAACCATTCTGAAAACTGTAGTTTTGTGCGGGGAATGGGAGTCTCCTCTAACAACTCTCACCATACTTAACAAACTATAGTTCCCAGGATTCTTTGGGGGAAGCCACAACTGTTTAAGGTGAAATGACACTGCTTTAAACGTTCAGTGCTGATGAGGCCTTACATTCAAGAGGCGACACATTAGAGAACACAGGGCAAAAATGAGCCTTCTCTTTGTTATTTGATGCACCTCCACCCTAAAAATCTCAGAAGTTGTAGAAGTAGTTCAGCTATTATGCAAAGGAGTATATAATGAATTGACCAAGTAAACTGTGCACTACCTGGATTTAGCACAAAGGTGGCATGGAAGGGAGGAAGAGAAATAAGAAGGGATAGAGGGGTAAAAGGTTGTGGAGAATTGGAAGTCTGTGGACAAGGAGCAGTAGCCGTGGGAGATGGGCCCAGATTCACAATTCTAAGGGCGCTTCCAAGACTATTGTGCTCTCAGGTGGGATTAAATCACTCACCAAAAAAGTCAGGTTGCCCATTTCCAGTTGATTGGGAAGTCTGGCACAACAAATTTGCTTCCCTCAAAAGTTTTGGCAGTAAGAAAGGTGATGGGAATGTACTGGAATGTGTAGGATGGTGCTTGGTAACATCCCCACCAAAAATGGAGCGAATGCTCTTGAAATAGCATATCACCTCCCTGCAAACAAATCAGAATAGACGCTCAATAAATGGGTTTTCTGAAAGTGCCCTGTTGCTCCATATCCTAATCTGAGAAAAAAAAGCCACCTTCCTGGTTCCCAAACCCTCCCAAGGAAATGCCTGCCTGTTTTCCAAGCTCTTTCTCTGCAGATATGAAGACTAGAAACTTGCTTTTTAAAAACACCCCCAACATCCTTCTGAGAATCTTCAGGATTCCAAATTCTTTTTCAGCTACTAGATCCTGTGCTTGTGTCTTAAGCCCGCACATGTGCCAGATACACCTAGAGTATACCAGGGCACCTAAGACACAGAAGGCTCCAAACATGAATAGCTTGGAGTTGATGGTGTGTTTGAGTGAGTTTCCAGCATAGGCATAACTTTACTGTGTCCCCCCATCCCTTTTTATCTCCCCTTTTAGAGTCCTCCAAGAGAGGTGCATGGAATAGCATGGCAGAAGTTTCGTCTCGAGATGGGCAGTGCTAAGCAGCCAGAGGCGTTGCAGTTGCTGAAGCAAGATGCAGTTCCAGAAGATGCTCCCCAGCCCAGCAGCAGCTTACCTTGCAGTCAGGAGAAAGACAGCTGTCTCCAACACACCCGATGTGACGGAGGAGATCTCACCATGAGGAACTGCTGTGTGAATGACCTTGGCACCAAAGACGGCAGCCAAGAAGACACCATGGTGGACAACCCAGACCAGAAGGAGAAGGCGCCAGCTGTAGCCACAAAGCCTTCCATGGAACTAGTCACTGACACAGGTACCGTGGTTCTGAAAGATGCAACGGCTGGAGGAACCACCTTGGAAGAGGACGGGGAACGAGCAGCCCATCATGACTTGCGGCACAACAGTAAGCAGGGCTCAAGCTGCAGGGATCTTCCCAGTAGCTTATCCAATACCTGCAACCCTCTGGAAAGTAAAGCTGTTCCTGGAGATGTCGGTACGCATCTCCCGGCAGAGCCCTGCCTAAAGGCAACCAACAAGGACCCTTCCAGTGCACCAGCCTCCCTGAAACATGTGGCATTTATTGAACCAACCAAAAAAACCGCTGAGGCTGAGAGCATCCAAGCAGGAGCAGCACATTCCGAAGGGGGTCCTGCACTTCCCACGTGCCTGAAAAACACAAGCCAAGGACATCCAGGTGCCTCCAAGGGAGATATATCACACTTCAGCAGTGATGTCTGTGAAGCAGCGGACCACTTGAGTGAAGGACACAGAGGTCCCCCCACATCAGAAGCTCCCAAGGAGTTTACTCAAGACCCCTTGGCAGCTGAAGCCACATCAGGGAAGTCAGGCAGACCAGTGACAGAAACAGACCAGTTGGGGAACCATAGCAGGGAAGTGAGGTTCCCTGCTCCGGAGGCTAACACAGCTGGGAACTCCAGTAGAGTGCCAGGAAACCCTGTGGCTGCCGTTCCTCATGAAGCCAAGGGCACATCAGGTGAGTCACAAACAACCCCAGGTGAAGCCACCGAGGAGGCGGAAGGGCTCAGAGAAGTGACACCCTCTGAGTCCAAGGGTCAAAACCAAGCTCAGGAACAACAAACACCAGAAATGACCAGTGTGGCTGTGAGTGAGGAGCGCACAACAGACGTCGAGAAGAGGTCTGTGGAACTTCTCACCCAAACCTGCTCACTTGAGGTCACTCCCCCCCAGCACGACGCTGGGACTCAAGTTGACAATCGCGTGTCTTTGGTGTCGGTGGCCGTCAGCCCCATCAACCCGCCCGACGGCTCCTCAGCTTTCACTTTCCACACAAGGGGCTTGGGGGCCTCCTCTCTGAAGAGCCCTGGCCCGGAGCAGAAGCCAGCCAAGAGAGATGCAGAGATGCAGGTGTCCATCCCGGTGGAGACCAGGTCCGTGGCCACGGGGCCCATGACTCCCGTGACCAAATCTCCCCAAGCGTCCTACCCTGAGGTGCACGTGAAAGGGGCCCAGGAGGAGGTGCCCGAGCCGGTGCGGGAGGTCAGCTGGGACGAGAAGGGCATGACATGGGAAGTGTACGGTGCCTCCATGGAGGTGGAGGTGCTGGGCATGGCCATCCAGAAGCACCTGGAGAAGCAGATTGAAGAGCATGGCCGGCAAATGGTGATGACACCGCAGAGCACCCGTGCCAGCTCCATCAAGGGGGCTCCCCCCAAGGGGGAGGTCAAGAGGCAGCCCAGCGTCTTCAGGGCACTCCTGCAGAATGTGCGGCGGCCCCGCTGCTGCTCCCGAGGAGGACCCACTGTGGAGTGAAGGGGGGGGGCCGAGCCAACTCTAGGGTTTTCTTATAGCAGTTGGAACGTGCAAATGTTACGTAGTTTCTCAGGCAATGTGTGGGACGGTCCCTTTTGAATCTCTCGAGTCCCCAGGGTTACGGCGCTCAACACCCCTGATGTCTCCTGGAAATGCAGGCCAAGCCCTATATATTACAAGCAAATAGCACCTTGCCCAGTTCTGAAGCACTTGACATGTCTCAGCCAGCAGCGCTTACACTGCCATGCATGCTTGGCAGTGCCGCTTTGCAACCTGGGACATGTAGTCTTCACAATGCCAAGCTCAGATGATTATATGCAGGGCTCTCAGCAACTTGTCTGTTTGGTACACTGACTGGTGTAGTGTTTGTGGAGATCACTGTACTAGCAGTATCCTATCTTGGGTCTAGAATGGATTAGTAGTAGGGGCTGCCAGATCACAGCTTTTAGAGAACATATGCATAGTTTGGGATTCCCTCCTCCCAGTGCCAATAGGTTAAGAAACAGTCTGAAATCTTCACAATTATTTCTAGAAGTACAGTATATGTTTTAACTTAGGGGCAGCAGCATGGTAGAGCATTCTGAAGGTGATTTTGGCTGAATGATCATGTGTCAGGTCTTGAGAAAACCATCCAATTGAACAACTTTAAACAAAATAAGCAAGTTCGCCTAATAGTCAGTTGCATAATTTTATGGTGCCCACAGAACTTGAGTGTTCTTGATGTGGAGATTGATCGTTTACATTGCACAGAATATAACAAGTTTGGGGCATTTTAGAATCATAGAATTGTAGAGTTGGAAGGGACCCCTGAGGGGCATCTAGTCCAACCTCCCCCCAGTTGCAGGAATCAAAGCTAAATAATCCCTGACAGGAGAGAGTCCACTGCCTTTTGAGTCCAGCACCAGACTGCCTTCCCTATTGTAAAGGACCATTTCAAGAGAAAGCAGGGGCTGGGAGAAAAGTGCAATAAGAGTAACCAGGCTCATCCTAGTGCAGGAGAGAATCTGGATGAAATATTTAATCTCTTCTTAATTACACTCTCGACCTTTGCCTGCAGCCCTGCAAGTCTGTTCAAGGCAGGTCCCTCAGATCCCTCCAGTCCCTTTGCTAGAGGGCCCTGCTGAGTCCCAGTGGTGGCATCTTGCATTACAGGCTGATGCCGCCACCCAACCAACTTGCCTGAGAAACTAATAATTTGGAAGGTCCCACGTCTTGTGTGCGAGAGTGTGGCTCGATGCGTGCACTGGCTTGTGTGCATGTGAGCGTGCGTGTCATAGCCTCTTTTCCTGTCAATGCTATTCCCCTGCCCCCCGGGAGCAAAGAGGCCTGTTGCCATCAGAAACGTGGCTAATTTTTATGTTCCTGACTTTTTCAAGAGATCTGGGGTGGGGTGGGGTATTTTATTCATATGTGTTGGAATATGGGGGCTTTTACAAAACACTCTTTACTCTGTTGTGTTTACTCTAAATCAGGTTCTTGTTTCTCTGAAGGTGTCTTGAAGATGCTGATTTCCTTTTTCTGCCTCCCCCATTCCCCGCCCCCTCCCAACAATATTTTATGCATTGGGATTTGGGGGTTTTGTGGCTTTCACCCCTAAGAAATGAAATCTGTGAAGGTATAGATGAGAGATTATTTGACACTGTGTAAAAAGAGAGCAGGGGACACTTGCATGGTGGAAACCAAGACTTGTTTTTTGGAGGGGAGCTCCTTCCTCCAGAGTAGCTGCACTAGGTACACCTCCTTCAAGGATGTTTTCAGTTGTGAAATGTAGTGCCAAAAACTGACGCCCACACTCACTTTTGACAGAGTTGGAGAGCACCTCTGCTGTTTGTAGTACTACCCTGATTTTGCCAGAAGACTTCGTGTTGATTTCTGTTTACAAGTCTCCTCACCTCTCTGTGAATTATAGTTTCCAAAGTTTTTTTTATCTGGCTGGGCTTCTGTGTCTTTAACCATTGCCCAGAAGGAGGACATTTGGGTTCAGCTTTTCCCAGTGTGCATCTAAGGCAAGCAGGATGGGAGTTTTCAGCCAAATTTCATCCTCAAGGAACAACCCCACTTAAAAACAAAAAAACAAAAAGCAGTTCTACTATAAATGCAGGTGCTAGGAAGTTTGGGGCTTTCCCCCCACAGAGGGGCAGAATTTATGTCCTTTTAGTGGTGACAACATTCAGCATCCTAACTGCAACACTGTGAAGAGAGGATCTAGGCCCGAAGTATCTCACTGTTCCTCAGTGCTCTCTTAGATCTGGGGATGAGGGCCCTGCTTCCCGCCAGGTGTTGTTAGACTACGTCCCATCATCCTAGACCACTGGCTTTGATGGATGGGCCTGATGGGAGATGAGGTCCAAAGCCAGCTGGACGCACACAGGTTTAGCATTCTGCTCTTGCAATGCAGATTGGCCAACATGGTGAAGCTGACCAACATGCTAGAAAGTTCTGATGGAGCTGGTGGCTGTGGGGCTTTTCCTTCTAATGCCATCCCATTCAGCTGGGAAGGGCTTGCCTTAAATCTGGATTGCCCCTAGGCAGCACAGGCCAGCGGTATCGTGCAGATCTTGGGAGAGAGAACTTTTTTCCACAAACAAAGAACCATACTGTTGGCTCTTTAAAAGGACCTGTGTGTACCAATACAGATGGAGAAGAGACAGAGTGTGCTTGTCTGCTGTCTGCAAGAAGAGGTACGACTTCCAGCTGTTCTCTCTCGAGGGTGTACTGTACAATCTCCACCTCAACCAGGTTCCAGTGAGTGGTATCGATGTGCTGGCTCACTTGGCCAACACAAGCATTTGTGCCAAATTCAGTTCAAGGCACTTCCACAAATGGAACAGGGGAAAGAACTGGTTCAATACTGTCATTGTATTAGCAAGAGCTCTGCCTGCCCAAACCTAGCACTGAATCAGTCTATTGCAGTTCCCCTTTGGGAATAAGTAGACATGTACAGGAACTGACCATAGAGGGGTTTCTACAGTGCCCAGTGCTCACAAGTAGCCTTCCAGTTGCAAGACATGGGAGCCAAGCCCTGTAAGAGTTTAGGTGCCTTGTGGATCTGGCATGCTAGTAGGTCTACACACAGAGAAACTTGAGTTTCTGGCACCAGCATTCTTCTTAAGAGGGACTTGGCCAACTCTGCAGCGCTATGCTGCAAGAGGCACATCTAGAACCATGCAAGTGAGGAGCTGGGAAGAGGCATCCCATCTGAGAAATGTCAGGCCACAAAGTGCAGGCATCTGCACCCAAACCTGCATCCAACTGCTGGCAGCATCCCCGGGATGTAGGATGCTGAGCATGTAGACAGTACCACCCCCACCCCCACCCCAGGTTACTGGGGCCATTCACAGAACTGCCGAGGACCCTTCCCATTCCTATGCCCTGCCTTGTGTGCTGTTCTCAGTATGGTGTTCACGTGCCATATGGATCTATAGTACCAAGCAATGATGAGTTGTTGACAGTAACTTTGCCTTTTGGTTTCTCTCCCCCTCCCTTTCTTTATTTGTTTAGGGTACAAACTTGTAAAACTGGCTGTTGGATAATAAAATTTTTCTCCAAAAAAAAAAAGCAACCACCTCAGTATGCCCCCTGCCCAAGAGGGCTTTATTTGTGTTTGTCAAGGGCTTTGGAGGGGAGAAAGGTTGTTTTCTTCGCAGTCTGTTGCCAGCTCAGAACAGGTTTTCCTCTACTGTGGGGTGGGGGTGGGGGAACTACACTGCAGTGCTACATGGATGGGCTTTCACAAAGCTATATCTTGGCGGCTTGTAAAAGGGGCTGAGATCTGTGGTCCTCCCCATATCCAGGCTTGCTGGCTCTTTTATCAGGGACAGTTCAAGCCTTTTTGCTGCCTGAGGTGGAGCCCTCTTCCCATCAAGGTGCATAATGACCAAAGCCAGCCAAGTAATTTTGGCACCTGAGGCAGAAAACCCCACAAGCGTCTGACTGTCTATGGGAGTAAAAGTAAAGTCTTAATAAATAACATTTTGATGCTCTTTCATAGTAACTAAAATCAGTTCCCTGAATGGCTGCCTCAGAAGCATTGCCTTCAAGTAGGTGTAAGTCTGTTGGCACAGCTGAAGAAAATGCTTGTGTCCTGGCAGCTTAGATGGTGATAAAAGCTCAGAGACCATGGCTTTGTACACCTTTGCATATCTTAGAACGCATTCATTCATTCACCTGTTCATCTGGATGCTGTTTGTTTGTCTGAGCAGCTTCAGCATCTTACCACGGTTTCCCACTATAATAATTCCAGACTGTGAGGGAAACGCTCCCTCATTTGCTGAATATATATTGGGAAGGTACACATGCTTCACACAGCCATGCAAATGGTAAACCAATTCAAAGCCTACTTCAGAAAGCATTGACTATGGGCTGAAGGGTGGGGGAAAGGGTTTATCTGTTAACCAAACAGACTCACAATGCCCGTCAAGCAAAAAGCAGAGGAGAGGCACCCTTCTAGTTTTGCAATCATGAATATGTTTGCCATTTGACTGGGCAATATACTTTTCTCCTAACCCAGCATCTTCCTTACAGTCGTGAAGAGGTGATACCTTAGGCACATCCTGGATCTTGCTCCAAAGTTTCCCCCCATTTGCTTCTCCATGAACCCAACCACATGTCAAAAGCACTGCAAATAACCTGCAAAGCAGCTGCAAGTTAGTTGGTGATCAGGAAGGACCTTAGCTGTTACTACTAGGATTATATAGGTCCTATCCTTAGAACCTCACAATACACTTTTCCAGAGGAATACTCAAGCTTGGATTATTATTCCAGGAAAAGAAAAGGTGAGCCCAGGATACAAGGAGCTGAATCAGGACAGTGGCTTGTTCTTTTGTCACTAGTGATGCATGGGAAGCTGAATGTGCTACCTGGCCACCAGTCTATCATGATTTCTTGAAAAACAAGGTAAGATACATCACCTTAGCAGAGATAGTGGTAGCACTGCACAGCACAGGTTCTATGCCCAGAGATTAGTAGCTTTGGGTGATATTCAATAAATGCATCTCTACTTGTGCAACAAAACTTGTCCCCTTCTCCCATGCCCTGCACCCTTCTCAAACCTTATCCAGAGTGCTGAGTGAACATATTTAGGGGATGTACAGGGAGGGAGGACACCCCAGTGTGCAAGCAGAAATCCTTGTGCTGACAAACCGTCTCTTAGTGCTAGGTTCGGTTGGATACAACCTAATACTCTAAATCCCCATTCCCTCCCTGCCCTGTTTCCAGTGAGAGGTGGAATTTTTATTATTTATTTCATGAAATTTATACACTGCTTGATTGTTTTTTTAAAAAAAACAAACCCACAAGCCATTTTGCATCGTACCTTTTGAAAACATGAAAATACTGGTGTTGCCTAGCATGGTAGGCACTTACCACCTCTTCCACTTTCTTGCTGTTCAGTGTGATCTCTCTAGTTTGGGCCAGGCTCATTTCTGCCTAGGATGCAGGCTTGCAGACAATCATAAGTCATGGATTAAAAAGGATTCCCAGTGAGTTTCTTTACAGTTGCTGGCGCAATGTCTACGAGCCAATGTTGCTATACAAGTCCTGCTCATAAGTGTCTGTTCCTCTGCCAGGAGGAAGCAGGGTGTGATCAGAGATCACTGGTGTCCAAAGAGGTGTTGTCAAAGGCAAGATACTGTTTGGAGTGTCCCAGTTGCTCTGGCTTCTCTTTCTTGTGGCTTTCTAAGGCAGCTTTCAGTGGCTCATTCTGGCCATTTGCCTGGTTTCCAGCATCTGCTTTGTCCTGCTCGGATGAAAGAGAGTATGAGATTAGAATATGATCCATCTATGTTGTAAAGTCCTATTTGCCATTGTGTCCTTGGATTATTGGGTGGATTGTCACTTCAAGAACTGCAGCGTTGACCACATAAGCAGTCATTTCCTGTGGTGCAGGAACCTGAACCTCTGCATGTGAAAGCTGAATATCAGGTCTAAGAGAGCAGATCCACTTTGAAGAGGTAGCCTGGGGGGGGGGTGTCTGCTGACATACCTTTGATCTTAGCTCTGTTGCAGCTAGGCTACTACAGCATAGTAGTGGGTCTTTCCAGGCCTATCATTACACTTGAAGAGAGCCAAGCACATTGCAGCAAACCTTTGAAGTGTAGTGCAGAAGGCACTTTCCATGGCTGTACACGGAATAGCTGCGCAATACCTCTTGCTGCCAGTCCCAGTGGATTGAAAAGGCCCCTGTGAGGCCTGCTAACAGTGGTACTGCAAGATGAGACGCCCCATGAGAGCCTCGCTGAACTTGAAGATAGGTATGGCTGGTTCACCAGTAATAGGTTACCTGACTGGAATGTGCCTCATGACAAAGTCACACTGGGTCATCTACAGGGTGTGTGGCCTGATGGTGGTCATAAAGGGCCACTGCCTGGCATTTGGATTAACAGTCCAGGGCTCTTCAAAAGAAAAGGAAAAATGAAACAAGGGAGGCACTTTTTAGGGGCATGTGTCACATGACTTGCCCGGGAGCGTGCCCCGGAAGATGAGCATCCTGGTTTTGCATCATAAAAAGTTGAAAGGTATGTCATCGTCATCATCAAATGTCAGGAACATGCTTTGGCTGGGAGAATGTCCTGTGGGGCAGTGACAGGTCTGAGGGTCCTCACCCTTTTGTAAGCAGCTGGAGCAACCTCTGGAGCAACCTCTGGAGCATCAACCATGTTCTCATCCAGGGAGTTCAGGCTGTAAAGAGAAAGCAGCATGGGCTGATTAGGGAGCTCTTTGTCACCCCTAGCTCCAGTCTCCATGCCCCCACCAGCGGGAGCCAGGGATGTGAAGTGAGGGGAACAGAGGCTCGCAAAGTGGTGGCCCTGCCTTACATGGTTAGTCATTCTAAACACTACAATGGGTGTGTGGCCAACTCAGTTCTTTGACAGCAGCCCCATGGCAATGTGACCTTTGGGGCAATGCATGAAAGAGGGCCTTTGGAGGGTAAGTCAGTTTCATTCATTCATTCATGACCTGGTTCATACACAGGAGGTGAGACTGAAAGACAGGATTCATAGGCATACCTGGCCACATCAGAGCTGGCCTTTTCCTCCAGGTCCAGGGAGGGGTACAAGGAGAAACCAAGCACGGGGTTAGCCCTGAGGAAGAATAGTCCAGTGGTGAGTTTCTTAATCGCTACAGATTCAGCCCACCAGAATCTTATCATGCAGCTGACTAGACAGCACAGAATGCCAGACAGGGGAGGGAACCACAAGACCACTCAGTGCAACAAAATCACATGCAATGCATAATTGATAACAATTGTCAGTGTGATGCACACAGCGCAGCAACAGCCTTGTGGTGTTGCACAAAATGTGTATCACCTACAGTCAAGGCTACTAGCAACTTCCGCCTTAATTTTGCTTACCCATGTACAGCAGAGTTTGAGACTTCAAAGAAGGAAATTCACTAGTAACTGGCTAAAAATATGGATATCCCCCTGGGCATCAAATCCCATCCTTTTCACTGTACAGGATTCAGTACAGGACCAGTTCAGCACATGGAGTTTAACAACACAAATTTGAATAACTAAAGGGCATGGGGTCTACTAAGAGGCAGGCACACGCTTACGTTTCTTCCTGATTTTGCCCCTCCACGGGTCAATCCAGGATACTCCCCTTTTACTAGGGCAAGCCTTACCCCACCCCAAAAGCATACCCTTCTGTGTTGTATCTGTTGGTCCCAGGGATAGCAGGCCCCTGTACCACATCACCAGGTGAGAACTTTGAAGCCACCTTCAGGGCTTTTAAGGCCCTCAGCTTCCTCACATAACTGCAAAAAGAAATGAGAAAGAAGCGTGAACAACCTAAGAAGAGCCCTGCTGGAGAAGACCAAAGGCCTATTGAGCCCAGCATCCTGTTCCCGCAATTGGCAACCAGATGCCCATGGGAAGCCCTCAAGTAGGGCATGGCCAACACTCCCACCACACATGATCTCCAGCAGCTAGTAGCCAGAGGCACTCTCCCTCTGCAAGTAGTAATTAGCCATCATGGCTATTGGTCAGGCCAGGGAACTTGCTGCCCTACCCTGAGAATGCCCCAAAACCAAGCGTGTGGAATAGCAGAATGGTGGAACCATGTGAGGGATGCAAGCTACGCTGGCTTTTGGGAAGGTGCTGATGCAGTGCAGCATGTGTACATACATATAGAATTTCATTTGTATGCTGCCTTTCCACAGTTAAAACCATGCTCGAGTGGCTTACAACATGAAAAAATACATAATTACATAACAAACACATCAATCAAACAGCAAACCATTTCCACACAAATCATAACATGAAATAGACAAAAAAAACAGCAGTAACAGCAACAACCCTGTCTACCCCCCACAAAAAAGCCCTTAATAATACACCAGCCCCTTTTTTGTTGAGTGTGCAAAAACAAATAGAGGCAGCGTTGAACCAGCTGCAGCAAGCGCATTCGTATACCTGCCATAATAAGGGGAAGGGCACTTTTGTACCTTTTCCTCATGCCTATGATTATCAGGATCATGACGATGAGGATAAGAAGTGCAGCCACAGCCAGCCCTGCAATGACAGCGAACAGCTCATTCTCCTTGTTGGACTGCATCATCTCCACAGGGCCCTGGGATACACAAGAGTGTCACTATACTGGCTCAGCAAGCATCTACAACATGATGTTTCAGTTATGCCCTGGCTACAGCCTCAGTGCACACAGCCTCTCTCTATGCCAGTCCCAGCTGTGGTGCAAGATTGGTTTCCAGCATGCCATTCTTCCAAGGTTCCCTGTTTCTCCACCAGCATTGGCTCCAGCCACACAATCTCTCCCATAGCCATCTCACTTGCCCTGGCAAGGTAGAGCTTGCTGTCCTACCAGGAGCACACACCAAGCCTCTGATGCACCCATCCCGACAGAGCTCTCCTGTTGGAGCTTTGACAAACCCCACCGCCGCCACCTTACTTCAGAGAGACCCTAGAACTGCTCCTCAGTGTTTGGGGGTATGAGCAGGAAATGTGCACTCACAATGATGGATAGGCCAAGCTTGAGCAACCGCGAGAGTTCCCCAGGGTTTCTCTGGATGAGTCTGGAAAGAAGACAGAAAGGTGTCCATGAAGTGTTCCTTGGGATATAAGAAGCCCTGCTGGCTTAGGCCAAAGGCCCATTTAGTCCAGCATCCTGTTCTCACAGGGGTCAACCAGATACTCATAAGAAACCAACAAGCAGGAGAATGACAATGAGTTCAACAGGACTCTCCTGCCCACTTGGGATTCCTAGCAACTGGTATAAAGAGGTCTGTTGCATCTGACAGTGGAGATGGAACACAGCCATTGGGGTGGCTAGTAGCCACTGATAGCCTTAACCTCCAAGAATTTGGCTAGTGCTTCTTTATAGCCATCCAAATTGGTGGCCATCACTACATCTCAAGGGGAAACTTTCCCCACGAGGAGGGAGCCTGGCGTCTTAACTACTAGTTTTAGAAGACCTGGGGAGGGCTATGATTTCACTCAAACTGGGTTTAAGTCAGAGGGGATCAACCATCCTCATAATTCAAATACTTCCTTGCCATGCAAACTTCTGCCAGAGCAGATGCACATTTCCCCTTTCTGATGCTCCCCTCTTTCCTCCTACCCATGCTCTTAAGCTCAGCCTTCCCTAACCTGGCACTCTCCAGATATTTTGGACTTCAACTCCCATGAGCCCCAGCTAGTTTGGCCAATGGTCAGGGATGATGGGATTTGTTTTAGACTACAATGCTTTAATCTGGAGGGCACCAGGTTGGGGAAGGTCACACTGACCTTTGCCTGGGCTCCTCAACCCAGCCCAGCTCCACTGTGATGCATCACTTACGTGCGTACTTCTCCGGGCATCAGAGCTGTGCCATTGCTATAGACGAAATAGGCCTCCATTGCTGTCTTCGCCACAGCCCTAGAGGAGTTGAGATGGTGATGTGTAAGATGGACATGTATGGGGATGGGGAAGGGGGATTGCCAGAAGCCCCTAGACCTTTTACAGATCAAAGAGCCAACCCCCAGGGAATTATTGGGTAACCTGACTGGCTTTGCCAACACAGCCAACCCCTGATGAATCAGCACTACAGAGTCAACAACATCATCTGTCACACTGGCTACATGCAACCTCAATGCTTGGAACCTCAAGGAGGACATGAATCTGCAAATATTCTTTACCCCTCTCCATTTACTCTACAGACATTCAAACATACTTCCTACCAGCACCATACAGCCACACTAGCTGGTGCCTGTGGCCAGCCATAGATGCAAGCATCACAAGTACTTCCCCCTTCGTTCATGCTTCTCAGGCACTACTGTCTTCCCTTTAGCTTCACTCATTTCCTTTCATCTTGTTCTGTCCCAGTCACCTGTCAGATCTGGAGCTCCCGGAATCCTCGATGGACCTGATGTTTGCTACATAGACAGTTGCTTGGGTAGCTATACTCAGAGCCCTGGAAGAAGCACAGAAAATGAGTGTCTCTAAGTGTCTCTTTAACTTCATGTTCAGGGGTCGGCTCCTCTGTGCTGCATGGCTTGCCCTGCACCCTGGGGCATGAGATAGTAATGGTGCCAGTAAGTTTCAGAATCCGGCTTTAGATCTGAAAACATTAGCGGAATAGGAATTGTTAGCGCACACAAAGCCTTCAATTTTTAATTATATTTGCAGTGCTTCTTTCCTTATGTTGTATTTTCCATGGAATTCAAATTGCAATACAATGGATATGTCCCTGGATCAACCCACTCAAGGGAAGGGAAAGATGCCATACACATTGATTTCACCCGAATTAGACTGCACGTCCTGCAAGGAGGAATCAAACACCAGCCGGACGCGGTAGCTCTGGTCGACGGTGTAGATCTGGAGAAAGAGAGAGGCAAATGTTCTCAGAAGAAAGCCATGGTGAATGTCTGCATTGCGAAAGGAATCTGGGTAGATCAGAAAGCTGTCTTACGTCCAGTGATACTGAGGAATACAGTGGAGGGTTCCCGTGGTCCTTGGCTTCCACTGTCACCCGATACTGACCCTTCAATGAACTGTCAAGGCTGCTGGCAACTCTGTAGAAACAGAGGAATTGATATCAGAGGGACTGAGAGTTCCTGATCCCAGAGTCTGTACAGGGACAGACCAGCCCCTAGTTCCACAATGCCCTGTCTGTGCATATGGCCCTTAGGACACTGCTCCAAGCTTGGGGATAGATCACAGGGACACCAGATAAAACATGTGCTAAACTGGAATTTATACTGAAGTATTAGACCCCGAACAGGAGAAAGTGAGAGGCTAGTGTTAACATTTAAGCCACCTATTTTGCTATCACTGTCTGTGCTGAGAAGCAACACTCTCTTTCTAGATAGGATACCAGGAGTATAGCTGCATTGGTCATGCTCAAGCTATTATCAGAATTTCCCCAAGATCAAATGACTGGCAATGCTACACTTTCCTCTTGGCTTCCATTCTTCCTGGATTTCCTCTCCCTGTCAATACAGTGACAACCCTTGTGGTCTCCACAAAGCTCCCAGACAACAAAACTCCATCAATTACTGGATGCTCCCAATGTAGAGGTCCTTCTCTGCTGTTGTCTCCACTTTGAAAAGATTTTCACGGATCTGCTCAGGTCCATTGTCTGGGATGAAAAGTACCCTGGAGATGGCAAATGAAATCACTCTGTTCACACCCGAATCAGCATCTTTAGCCTGCAAGGAGGAGGAGGAGGAGGACACTATTGTTGCTGCTTCTTTGAACTACCCCACATCACGTAGCCTGTGGGAACTAGGAGTCAGTTCTCACCACAAGGAAGGAGCTGTGTGAAGTGTAGGTAGGTTCCCACGAGGCAAGACACAATGATAAGAGCATGAACTTTTATTGAACTACATAACTGGGAAACAGGGGCAAAGCAACTGCTTATATACATTCCTGAAACCCTGGGCCACTCCCACTCCCAACACGATTGGCTGTCTAAACTTTCAAGCTGTGAATCACGACTCAGAGTTCAAGGGCCAATGGCAGAGGCCCAAATCCTGAAATGTTCTGTGATTGGACATAATGTATTGAATCGGAACACAGGAGCTCAGAATCCTTAGTCCAGACTCAAGCTCAGGCAAACACGGACCACAGAATACACACCTATACACACATGTGCCCCAACATTGCATTCTCTCACCTTGACCACAGCCACCTGCAGGTTCACAGAAGAGACTTCTGGGATTATCACTGCAACAAAACACCAGATACAGATCAAAGAATGGGTGCCAAACAGCAGGGCATGCTGGACAGAGGTCTTTCCTAGGAGCTTGCTCTCACTTCTAGCTCCAGCTTCCTTTGTCCTGGCTAATGTTAGACAGGAAGGCAACCAGCTGCTCCTCCCTTAACAATTGATTGGGGAAGATCGGCTATTTGACACTACTGGAGGAGGAAAGGATACCCTTCTTATGGACGAAGGAGCTTTCTGAGAGCTATGATTGCTTTTAATTCATTAAGGGGGGGGGCTCCAATTATCTCAGCCTGAAAGATCAGGCAAGAAGAATTTCTATCAAAAGAGGACAAATATTTGATGAAGTCTCTCATACACCACCATCTACCCATTTATCCATTAGGGGGCAGTAGCGGCACATTTCTCTTGCATATATTGCTCTCACCAAAGGTGGTGGTGCTTTCTTCAAACACTGGTGGGTTGTCATTCACATCTGTGATTAAGATTCTCAGGGTCTCTGCAGGAAGAAGAAAAGGCACAACAGAGGAGGCACTAGTTACTGACTGAAGTGGCTCTGCAGACTCCACCCTGCTCCCAGGGAGGAACACAATACTGCATCACCTATCAAGGTTTGTCTCTCAAATCCTTCAACCAACAGCCCATTCACATAGCTTACTAAATTAGTTCACTGTTCTGTTGCCTCCATTCTACAGTGCTAAGGAACCTCCAGCTGTGAAGATGCTGGGACCAGATTAGCGATGACATTCCTCCCACAAAGTAGATCCAAAGTAGATGCAATAGCAGCAGAACCACAGAGATAAGAAAATAAGCTTATGGCAATTAAGTCGTTTCATTGACAGAACCTAGTGTTCAAACACTTTGTCACTAAATCCATCTAAAAGAATGGGGATCAGGGCAGATACTTAAAGAGATAGCTTGCGGGGACAGAAAATGTGAATGGGATCCTTTCAACCATGCATTCCCCTCTAAAACAGGTTCTCTATAGCCATATTTCTCCCAGTGGGCCTCCCAAACCACAAGTAACCCCTGCTGGGAGAAAAATGGCTGCAGATAATTTGGGGTTGGGAGGAGGAGAAGTGCAGGTGGTGGAAATTCAGCCCCTCCCCCTCCATAATCTCCCCAGTCTAGGACCCTGTGCTTTATTTAAAAACCCCCAGCAGAACACAGGTTGAGTTGTTGTGCCACCATCACACTTAGCTGCTTCATCATGCCATGACAACATGTTTTTTAAAGTCAACTGTACAACAAGGTAGATGAGACTCTGGAAAGTTTGCCCGGGTACTAACTTTCTATTCCCCTGACTCATTTCCTTCAGCAGCTTTTCTATATACAATGCACGCTGCCTCTGAGGGGAGGCTGGGACTGGAGCATATGGTATTTCCATTACCCAACAAGCATGGCTCCCTGAAGCATCTCCAGCTAGGACCTAATGCTACATCCTAGCCACAAAGAGAAAGTAGGACTGATGGAGAAAAGGAAGGAAGCTGTAAAGCTCAAGATTCGGAGGGGATGCAGAACCAAGTCTTCATCCTAAGGTCTTACCATTTCCACTGAAGGGGTCTCCCTTCTCAGTGAACTCATCCTTAACACGCAATGTGAGCTCCACCAGGTCACAGGCCTCATAGTCTATCTCCGAACTATTCACAAAAATTGAGCCATTGGGCTCCAGAAGGAACCACTCCTGGCACACATTGCCCACATTGACTGAATGATTGAAGCAGGCTACAGCTAACTCCTGGAATACCAGCGAGTGGTTGGTGTCCATGTCGGTGGCATTTAGCGTGACAACTAACTCATGCAGGGTAACGTTCTCCAAAACTTCAATGTCTCGTGGTGGAGATGGCTCAATGGTTGGGGACTCGTCGTTGACATCCAGCACGTTCACCCTCACCACAGCGGTGACAGCTTCCACGGTCCCCCCAAAGTCTGAATTTTCCGCCTGCACAGTCAGATTGAAGAACTTCTGCTGCAGCCGATCATAGTCAAGAGCTACATCGGAGTCCAGATTCAAGATCCCCTGGTACCAGCCAGAGCCAAGGCGATTTGAACGCACCATAAAGTTATTTGAACCTGCGCTGCTTACAATGTAGAATGAGATACGGTTGTTTATCACTGTTTGATCAGCATCAGTAGCCTCCACACTCCCCACAAAGACACCTGGAGATGGAAGGTTAGTTAGAAAGAATAACAACATTTTCACCACATTATTGCCACAGCCCCACAGATCTTAAAAAGCAATGCAACCTCTACACTTCTAATGCTCATGAAAAGCAACACCTAACTAGGAAAAGCCATTATATGCTTCCTGTTTAATGCCTTGCCACATCTTCCTGTTCCCCGCTGCTAATCAATGCAATAAATACTACAGATCACTGGTAAAACATCTGTTTTAGCAAGTAGGGGTTGGTTGATTTTTCAAATTTCTACAGATAAATGATAATTTATAATTTCCTAAGGAAATCCCACTCTGCCAAAGGAAGAAGAAGTTATAATTTATCTGTAAGAACTTGAAAAAGACTGCTTGCCAAAACAGATAATGTTTTCGTATATGGTCGAAAACCTATTAGTACAATGCAGGTATTATTTAGATATAAGTTGGGTTCCCCTATTTGTTGTGCATACTATTTTTGTCAACAGAGGCAGATTCAGGGGAGAGCGACAGGTTTGGGCGCACTGAGTGCAGAGCCTCAGAGTGCCTTAGGGGGCACCACAACTATGATGTAGAATGGAAGGGAGGGCACCAAATTTTGGCATTGCATTGGGGGCTACTGAAATTTGAGACCCCAAGGTCCGCCACTGTTGCCAGACTCTCTTGTTGCATCATGTTGTTGTCCCAGGTTAATCCTAGTTCCTTTTCACTCTGGACTAAAGATCACTGGCTCACCGTACCTTTCAAGCCCTCTGGAACGGAAAATTCATAAAAGGAGCTGTTGAATCTGGGTGCGTTGTCATTTATGTCCTAAAGAGAAAAGGGGGAAACTGGTAATGGGGCAATTCCACATCCAAGCATCCACTTAGGGGAAGGGCTATAGCTCAGTGGTAGATTATCTGCCTTGCATGCAGAAGGTCTCAGGTTCAATTCCCTGGCATCTCCAAGGAGCGTTGAGAGAAAGAACCCTGCCTGAACCCCCGGAGAGCTGCTGCCAGTCAGTGTAGACACACAGAGCTCAATGGACCAATAATTTGATTCAGTATCAGGCAGCTTCATCTGTACTCGAGATAATAGAGGGCATCCTCGCAGCAGTGACAGAGCAGGGATGACACAGTTTCTGAGACCCCAATACCATGGGTTAGCCATCTGCCACAAAACACACACTCTTAGGGTGCCTGTTTCCATCACCGACAGACACTCTGGAACCTGGCTCAGCTTACCTGAGCAGGGCCTAAGGTGCCTCTTTATGCATTAGTCTCCTTTTTCCAGAGCCCTGACAGGGTGCACCATTACCTCCACGATGAAGGTGACGTTCACTGTGTCGTTCAGCTGAGGGGTGCCCAAGTCATGCACAAGGACTGTCACCACCATCTTGCCCTCCAGCTCTGCAGGGATAGCTTCTCGGTCCAAGGGCCCTTCACTGCTCAGCACTCCTGTGTTCGGGTCGATAGTGAAGTTACTGCTGAATTCACCAGGCACAATCTCAAACTGCAAGCGGCTATTATTGGTCTCTGGATCGTCCTGGTCAGTGGCCTGGGAAGTGAGTTGAGGGAATTTTCAGCCAACAATGAGAAGAAGTAAGATCCTGCTTGCTTCAGCCAAATGGGAAGTGTGGGTGAGCCCTAAGTGTGAAGGTGTCTCCTGCCACATAAACTTTCAGGTGCATGTACTCGAGATATGAGTAAATCATGCCAGGGTTACTTCTTTAAAGTGCACAGCAGCCTAATTTGGAAAGAGGCCCAATGCCCAGGTCCAATAAAGGGGGAAATGTTGCCTTGAAATTACCTGGATCTGGACACGGGTTTCTTGGCCCTCCGTGACAAAGACATTGTAGGAGCCCATCACAACTGGAGGGTTGTTGTTGATGTCAACTACTGTGATCTCCAGCTGTGTGGATCCAGACAGACCGCCCCCATCCACTGCCTGCAAGGTGGCATAATAGACAGCACGCTTTCCCCAATCCAGATTAGAGCCATTCTCCACTAGCACTGCCCCGCTTGTTGCATTCACTGTAAATGTGGAATGGCTGCGTAACAGAGAAAAGACACATCCTTAGTTTTGAGATATTCTAATTCTCTCCCAGCAAAAGGAGGCCTACGCCACAATGCTCTCCTTGTTCCTCCCTCTGTTTCTCTAGCAATCACATGTACATACATGCTCTGAGGAAGCAGATAGTAGGTGATCTCTCCATATTTTCCACTGTCTGGATCAGTAGCCTGCAGAAAGCAGAAGGATCAAATTGACTGTTATTTTTGTTAATTGACTTCCCCATTGGGGATGTGGAGGAAGCCCAAGATGCATGCTTCTCAACATAGCCATGAAGCACCTGGCCACATCACAGAGAATAGGTCCTTCTGATCGCACAGACAGAGAGCTCTCTGCCCCCACCTCCTGGTCCCAAGGCAGCTGCGGAACTTGCTTACCGTGATGTTGGAGGAGACAATGGTGCCAGGTGGACTCTCCTCCAGTACGTAAAGTTTGTACTCGCTCTGGTTGAACTCAGGTCTGTGGTCATTGATATCCGTGAGATTGATGGTGACCATGGCAAAGGAGCAGCAATCGGTGTCCCTTCCAGTGTCATTTGCTACAATCTGCCAGGATTAGAAGGAGCCAAGTAAACCTCAGCCCAAGCATGATCATGGTCATGGGGGCAGAAGTGGCTTCAAAGTGACTCTTACTAAACTCCATGCTGCCGCCTTTTGTGGGAAGGAACTAAACAGGGTCTACTGGGCTTCAAAGGCTGTCTACATCGTGGGCCTATTTCCTTGGCAGCCAGCCAGGTATAATAGGATGCTCATACTTGATGAGAATCCAGAGCTGGTGTGGATGCTTTGATTCTACAAGAAGATGGTCAGTCACACAGTGCTAACCACACAGTTCCCACACAGCCTGACGGCTTCAGGCTCTGAGCAGACAGCAGAATGAAGTCCTTTTAAAGCTACCTTCTGGGGGGTCTGATCATAATCCTCACTTAGGTCTTCTACATTGAAATGGCCTAGAAGGAGATTCAGTTACTTTTAGTGAACAAATGGCTGAGTTAAGATCCCAGTTCTTGGCAGGAAGGGAATGGGACTCTCCCTGACCCTTGTTTCACTCACCTCCACAGTCATAGTAGGTGTCTTTTCGTAGTCCACAAGACTTGAATTGCTTACAAGGACCTGAACGGTGCCTTCATTCACGATTTTCCGGGGTGAGACTGAAAATGCAAACGCATCTGGGCCCCGCAGGGACAGCTGGAAGGTGCCATTGGAGCCCTGTTCAGGGAAGAAGTCAGGGAGCTCAGATAATCAAACAGGAATAGCCAGCCTCCCAGTGCTCGACATGGCCAAAGCAAAAGTAACCATCCATCATCCCCCCACTCCCATTCACACTCTCATGCACCCACACAGACCACGCACAAATGCACATACTGACTACACGTACGCTACACACATACACACACGGAGGCACATACAATGATATATTACAGTCTTTTGCTCTAGACTGGAAATAGGAGATAGCAGCTACAGAACTGTGTTAGGACCACCTACCCTTGAATTTTCCAGTAGCTAAAATACTACAGTTGTTGACATAGTATATTCTCCATATAAATTTCATATTGAAGAACATTACAAATGGTCTTGGACCGACTGTGGCACACTACTGAATATACATTTAACATCTTACAATATGGGATGAGACATTTTAGATTGACCTTTGGCTTATGTTTTGAGTTATACTCTGTCATCACCTGTTTTCCTTCTATAGCGATGCAGATGCTTGCCAAAAATCATAAGGAGCCACCTTCCCACTGCATGGTATGAATGGCCCAACGCTAACATGCTAGTTATAGGCGAAAAGGGGAGCGGCATCCCAGGATAGCACTGGCATCAATCATCCCTGGTATCTCCTTGTCCTTTGAGCTTTGCATCCCACCCACACCAAGCCTCACAGACTCTCCTCCCCTGCTCACCTTGTCAGGATCATAGGCCACAATGTTGAGGCCAGCCACAGGTGTTCTGGAAGAAGCGTGTTCCTCAATCTCACCGGAAAAGTCACCTTCTGGAGGGCCTGTGAAGTCACAGGTTGCGGAGTCCTCGCACAGATAGAACTGAGGCTTGTTGTCATTTATGTCAGTGACCTGGATGGTCACAGTGGTGTTCACTTGTGCCACCTGCTGGTAAATGTTGAGGTTTCGTTCCCGAGCCTGAGAAATGAAGCAAGAGAGAGAAAGAGAGAGAAACTGAGGCCTTGGACGGGTGGGGGGAGGGCAGAAAGATCTACCACTTCCCACAACTGCCTGCTACTCACCACAACCTGCAGCTGCACCTCTTCACCTGGAATGCCCTCTCGGTCCAGGTGGCCGCTCACAGTGATGATTCCTGTGGCATTGTTGATTGTGAACAAGCTAGTGGCAGCTAGGGCAGAGGGAAAAGAATGATGGGGTGGGAGTGGGGACACACGTCATCAACCACATGAGTGGAGCCCCAGTCATGCTGTTTTCTACATAGACACAACTTTAAACCACTATCACAACCTGATGAGTTGTGGTACCATGGATGTAGCTACCAGCCCATGGTAGCTTATTATGACTGCTTATGCTGTCAGTCTCAGTGGGAAGAGCTTGAGTGATCCACTGAAACAGAAAGAACATCTAAACTGATGTGCAGACCTTTCACCATTTGCTATGAGCTGTCAGCCCATTTGTTCTTTGGCCTTTCCCTCCCTCATTGTTGGTACCCTATCAATCACCTCCTCAGCACCACCCGCCATTACATAAACCACCTACACACAAAGAGAGATACAGGATCTCAGGAACTCTAAGTACCGTCTGCACACTTCATGGCCCATTGTGCCCTGATCCACCCTTCCATCACTCACTGATGATGCTGTAATCGATGATGTCATTCACATTCTTGTCCTGGTCAATGGCCTGCACCTTCACCACTGATGTGCCCTAGGATGAGGAAATGGCCAGTGAGTGCTGGGCCTGCTTTGTACCAGCCCCCAGTGAGTAGGAAAAGGACAGGCCTCCACCTAAGGGAGTGGGGGCTTGAGGTCCGTAGCTCAGTGGCAGAGCATCTGCCTTGCAAGCAGAAGGCCCCACATTCAGTCCTGCATCTCGAATCCTGGGGCGCATTGCACAGCGCGCCCCGGGCTTCAGTTCTCCAACCTGGTTTGGAGGCTGGCGGCGGGGAGAAGCGCGCACAAGCTCGGGGGACAGTGGGGAGGCGCTGTCCCCCAACATGGTTTGAAGGCTGGCGGCGGGGAGAAGCAGCGTTCCTTCCCGCTGTTCCCTGACCTGGTTTGGGCTTCAGGCAGATATCCACAAGCAGTGGGAGCCTGGCGGGAAGTCGCGACGGTCTCCCAAGGCTTGCGGAGAGCTGCCTGTTCTGTGGGCTGGGGTCAGGGGAAGCTTGGGCCCCGCGCCTGGGGGGGAAATAATTTTTTTTCCTTTATTTCCCCCCTCCCAAACTAGGTGTGTCCTATGGGACAGTGCGTCCTATAGGGCGAAAAATACGGTACATTCCCCATAATGGTCTATTGATGTTTGTTTCAAATTTATATTTGCTTTTAACTTGCTTTTAACTTTTTATTACTTTATTGCTTGATTTTATGTTTTTATATTGCTGTAAACTGCTGTGCTATATCTTTATATTACAGCAGCATATAAATAGAGTTTTAAAAATCTATCTATCTATCTATCTACAGTATCTGTCTATCTATCTATCTATCATCTATCTATCTATCTCTATCTCCAAGTAAGGCTGAGAGAGACTCATCTGTCTGAAAGCCTGGAGAGTTGCTGCCAGTCAGTGCAGACAATACTGAGCTAGATGGACCAGTATTGGGCAGCTTTCTGTGTTCCTAAGTTCCAGACTCCCCAAGTGTCCCTATTTTCCAGGGACATCTCTGATTTAGAGAAGCCGTTCCGGTTTCTGATTTGATCTCGGGATGTCCCGTATTTCCTTAGGATGTCCTTATTTTCATTGGAGAAATGTTGGAGGGTCTGGAGTTATCCAACCACCGAGTTGTCTGAAGGCAATCCCAGACAGTGAAGGTTTTTTTAAATGTTGAATGATTTATTATGTTTTTATATGTGTTGGAAGCTGCTCAGAGTGGCTGGGGTAACCCAGTAATATGTGTGGGGTATAAATAGTAAAATGATCATTATGGAATGGGACGCCCCTATTTTCATCGGAGACGCTAGATGGGTATGAAGTTCCTGCTTGCCAACTTCAAGTGCTTGGCAACTCACAACCCCAAAAGAACTCAAGGTCCCCTTAAAGGCATTTGCCTAAAGCAGGTATAGGCAAATTTGGCCCTCCAGATGTTTTGGGACTACAACTCCCATCATCCCTAGCTAACAGGACAGTGGTCAGGGATGATAGGAGTTGTAATCCCAAAACATCTGGAGGGCCGAGTTTGCCTATGCCTGGCTAAAGCAAAGGACAAGATGCCACCACCACAACTTTCACCCAGTTCTATGGACAGAAGCCAACTAGACTGGCATTTCAACTCAGCTTCAACACTGGTCAAGCAGCAGCATCCGCCATTGCACCTGAATGTAGCAGGCTGGCTTAAAAGGGTGCAGGGCAGCCTCTGGGACACACACACACGCACACACTGCTCTGCCCTCCAAAGGCTGGGAGAGGCACAGAAGGATCGGCCATTGGGGCTGCCCAGCTGCCTTAGTCTGGTCCCTGAGTGAGTTGCAAAAGTGACCTGTGTTCACTCCACACTTGATGCCATGTTCCTTTCATTCTTGCTCTGGCCAATTTTCAAAGCTGCTTTGTTGAGAACTGCTGCCATGAAGGGCACTGTTTCCCCTTGAAGTGCTAGGGTTAAGCCCACATATTTACCACACTCATATGCTTGTCCTGGACCGACACAGACAGACAGACAGATGCAACAAGGTACAATTTGATGGGAAACTCCAAAAGGCTCCAATTTTTTCATGTCAAAAGAGAGCCATGTCAGAAGCTGCAGGATTTTATCACTTGAGGGTCAGGAGGACACTAGAAAGCTGAAGAAATCCCTTACCAGAGGGCAGTTCTCTGGTACGGATCCTGAGTATGGTGCTCCCAGGAATACAGGGTCCAGGTCAGCCACATCAACAACTGTCACAGACAGATAGGCTGTGTTGTTCTGATAGATGAACTGGCCATGCAATAATCCCCCATTATCCTAGAGAAGGAGAGGGAGAGACACACAGATAGAATGATCACTTAAACTCTGTTCTCTCTACCTACCCAAAATGTATCCCTTCTCTGCAGCAATACATACTGTTTTGTCCCTAGTAAACCCTTCCTGCTCATTGCACAGTAAAGAAACAACACCCTTGTCTGGTAGACACTCTTATTTGCTTCCAACTTCTTTAAATGTAATTGTTTCTACTGCTACCAGTACTACAAATATCCAAGTCTTCTAATGCATCTTAAAAGGAGAGCAACCAAAGGAAGAGGATGGAAGATACTGAGGAAAGCACATGCTGATGCAGAAGTGTTTGTTCACAGCTTAGTAATCTTTCTTCATTGCTTGAAAATCTGGTTTTGGATCAACTGGTGCTTAGATTATGAAAGAAATAACAGAAAAGCACCTCCCAATTTTAGGCAAATCGTTGGGTAGGTTTCAATTAAGTTTTACTCAGAGTAGGACTGCTGGAGTTATGGAGTTATGACAAAGATAGACAATGTATATGCAAATATCACCATCTAAAAATATCAAAATACTGCACAATATTACCAAGCATTAACAAATGGGGAGTACCAGACCAAAAAGATAAGTTTTTCACATGCATCTGAAAAGCTGGAACTGCACTAACATACAAAAAATGCCTTGACTCACAGGTAAGCCTTTACTTGGCACTGGAATGACAAAAGAATTGGCTCCAAGTATGCTTTCAAAGGGGGAATCATATCCCCAAAGCCTTGAAAACCAGCAGCTAATGGGGCCTCCACAAATATAAATTGGCCAAGACTGGCCTGTCACTTTTTCTGCCTGAAGTGAAGGACAAGATTCCTGCCACCACCAGCATCCCACAACCTGCCCACTGGACTGCCAGCTGAACCTTCCTTACTTCAGCGCTGGTGATGGCTCTGTGTCCTCCACAAACCTCCAACACTTTGTTGCCACTCGTCACCTACTAGCATCTGCCACCTGAGGCAGCCACCTCATTCTGCCTAATGGTAGGGCCTGGCTGCTCTGCCCATGGTATCTAGCTGCCTTTCTCTTTTTCTGATAAATGCTCCACAGAGAGAAGGTGATGTTTGCCCTCCCCTCTCCTCCCTTTTTCTTCCCAACATGTCACAGTCTGAGCCTCACCCTGGCAAAGATCTTGATTCGGTAGAAAGTGCTCTTGTTATTGTAGCTCAATGAACCATTCAGGAACACCGTGCCATTGTAGTGGATGTAGAAGAGGTCGTGATTCTCTGCATCATTTGGGTTGACCTGTGTACGGCACATGCGGTATAAAAATGTGAGGTGTGAGAGAACAAAAAAGGGGGGAGCTTTTCCAAGAGCAAAACAGCAAACCCTCCCCCCCCCAGGACCCTCCCCCTCGTGGCAATTCCCTGGAAGTGATAAAGATCAGGTGGTGATGGTTTTGTTTATTTATTTGGTACATTTACACCCCACAACTTCAACACACACAAAAATCCTCAGAGTGGTTGGAAGAACACTCAGCAGAAGGCACAAGGAAGACCAGCCAAATGGTTCTCTCCAGGGATGGTAAAAATGTAGGAGGAACTTCAATAAATTTTAAACTTTATTCCTTCTAATGGCAGCCTAAATCTGCTGCCTGAGGTGGAATACCTCACCCTGCTTAGAAAGGAGGACTCCTTCCCTGGAATCGACATGTTTAGTTATCATTTAGCCATTACATAAGGAGAATCCTGCTGCATCAGATTATAGGCCTGTACAAATCCAGCATCCTGTTCCCCACAGTTGCCAACCAGATGCTTACTAGAGGACAACAAGCAGGACAGAGAAATGAGGTAAGTGTATCTGCATGTATAAAATCCCAGGTTTCAACTGATCTCAGGCAACTGGCTGCGAAAAATATTTCTGTCTGAGCCTCTGGGGAGATGTTGTTGTTAGGCTGACTAGAAAGCACTGGGGCAGCTCATTCTTTGTAAAGCAGTTCCTTTTACCTTACATCTGTATTTACAATGTGACACTCACTTCCTCAATTGAATAGGATACCCGTCCAGCGTTTCCACTGTCCATGTCCACAGCTAAGACTGTGTAGATTGAGGAGCCAATTGCTGTATTCTGAAAGAGAGAGCATCAGACCAATCTGTTTAGATAAATTGGTGCTTGTGTACTAGGATTGTGGCTCCTGTTTCCACATAGGCACAAATTGCAGTGGTTCCCCGATTCTTAGGTTGTCCTGACCAGAGAGGTGTCTCAGTTGGTCACACAATACTATTGACACTACTGGCAAGACTGGGTACCTTCAGTAGTTTGTTGGCTTGTAGTCTACTTGATGAAGGAACTAGTGAAAGTACCAAACATTATGCAGGAGCTAGAGCACTGTGGCTTTGATTCACAGAGGAATCTGATCAAGCCTAAATATTGGGGAAAGCAAACGCCTCTGCCTTATCCCTTAGTTTAACTCCTTTGCTGTGGACGTTTCCATCAGATGAGTTATTGGCACTTCAGTTCCTGGAAGTTCCTGGAACCCCACTTGCTTAAAACAGGGATAACCCAAACAAATACAGATCCCTTAGTTTGGTACATGCATGCTAGCCTAGGAAGCGGTAATAGTACGATTGTGGTCAGCTGAAATTAACCACACTGGGTGGGAAGTTGCTCCTCCCAAGTAGTTTCCCAAGTGCCACTAGGTGCATGCAGTTGCAGTGAGCCACTTTGTGAATTGTCCTTATGACCACAGAGAGGGCTGCCCTGCAAATCCACCCAGATAGGACAGGTTCCTTAAATTATAAAACGGATGGGATATTTGCATTGCTTCCACTGTCTTCCGCCAGCTGTGGAATGCCATGGACCACAAAGAAAAGAAGTCTGGGCATGAGCTCAGGTGGCCAAAGGTACCTCTGGGACATCAGTAAAATAGGGTTCATTCTGGAATATTGGCTTATTGTTGTTCCGGTCTTCTACAATGATTGTGATTCCCATTTCAACCTGTTGAAGGAAGAAAAAAGACAGTAATGTGAAGAGACAAGGTAGGGGGGCTTCAGCACCCAAGAACTCCACACAAGGATGGAGGAAACCTGAGCTTTAGGGAAAAGGTTACCAGATGCAAAGAAGGACAGGGACTCCTGAGCCTTCTATAGTAGGGTAGAAGAGGCAGCTTCATCAGGGACCGCTCATCATGGAGACAAGCTCATCTCTTCTACACAACTATTGAAGGTACAAGAGTCCTGTTCCCCTTTGCTTCTGGCCACCTGACACAGGGTTGTGCTGAGCTTTCCCTACATTTGTAAGTAGGCACATGAGACCTCAGCAGACATTGGTTTAGTGAAAGCTGCTTGGTGAGTCCCAGTTTAGTCCAGCGGTTGTTCCTCCTCACCACCACCACCACCTGAGAACTGGGACAGCAGCCACCTTCCATATCCCATTCCACAGGCAGTCTCCCCTGATGGATCTCTGCTCCTTGCTTAAAACCAGTGTTATCTTTCCCCGGCATGTTTCTTCACTTACCGGCACACTTTTCCCATCCGTCACTTGGGCATCCAGAAACATAACTGTTGTGTCCTGGAAGGGAAAATGCAAAGCAGAAGCAGATTGGAAAAGAGGCATGATGACGACACCACCTTTCCTATTAATATACTTTTCCCCAGAGTCAGAATGCCTCCTTTCTTACATGCCTGAAAGAGGCAGGGAATTCTTGAAGCAAGGGGTCCACCTGGGGAATAAAATCACTGCCATTAATTGCAAGCTTGACCTGCCCATCACAGTGGAGTGCTCCCTCTGCTCTCTCTCCATGCTGGAATTTGTTCACCCCATTTAGAGAAGGTCCCAACATGGTGCCCTTCAGATGTTTTGGACAACAGCTCCTATCATTCCTGGATGCTGGCCATGCTTGCTGGAGCTGATGGGAGTTCTGACCTGCAACATCTGGAGGGGAACCAAGTTGGCTGATGGTAAGCTTAGAGACACAGTTTCACTTTTAGCAAATATTGATCAGCTAAATCACCAAGGCATCACAGAGCACTTCAGGGGTCCCTGCTTTGACTTGTGCAACCTCGTACAGACTCCACTTTGCCCATGCAAGACCAAAATCCCTTTTGAAGTGCCTCATTTTACCCCATGGTTGATTCATAATTCATCCAAATCTGACACATACCCCTAATGCACAAATACTCACATAAACACACATATACTATATACTATATGGGTTTTGGCTAGTGTGTCTGAATATTCCATTACAAAATGGATAATGTTAAACCATGGGGAAAAGTTAGTCAGGGGAAGAAGAAGAGAAGATTTCGAAAGTTGTAGGTGAAGATTACTTAAGCAGATATTAAAATCACTGTTGTATTTTGACAAGATTCAATTGGTTCTCAGGGGTCAAAGAAATTATTAAGGCGTTTTGTTTAAAGGGAGCTGGAGAACAAACTACATATCTCTGCTCGCTGAAATCTAAAAGCAAGATAAAACCATAATGTCATTTGTAGGAAGGAAGGTAGCTTCTATTTTGAGATATAGCTGGTAAACTCATGCGCCAGGTGTTCTTGAGAATATCTCACCTTGGTTACATTTCAGATTACAGCAAATATTTAATTTAACATGTAGGTTTGAGCCCAGGTGGTAGTGAGTAAAAGCAAAATGGGTGACATCCACAAAATTCCTGCAGAGTCTAGTCTGCAAGGAAGTACCAAAATCAGAATATTTAAATAATTATAATAATTAGTTATATATGCATTGCTTATACCAGAGCAACAACTGCCTGGACTCAAAGTACAACACAAGCTTTTGTTCTTGTAGGTCTGCTCTTACAAAAAAAATGACTTGCATTCAGGAAACATGGCTGCTCTTTGGTCTTGGAAATATCAGTGTAAATGTACTGCATACATCCATTTATTCCACGTTCACTTGACACAATATCAGCATTCCTCAACAGGATTCTGCTAGCACCAGTCTTCCTGCTACCCTCACCATTTTCCCCATCTCTTTTTTTTAATATTAGCTTAGTGAACATCTTCAGCAGACAATGTTTAAGGCAATTTAGTTCCATGGACGATACAGGTGCTTTCCTTGACCTAATGGTGAAGCAGCTGAAGAAGCCTTGCCTTATACTCTGGGTATGGTCATATTAAAGACTCATGCATGCATGTCAGTATCTGTCTGTCTTATCCCCAAATCCATGCTTGATGGGATACCTTCCCTATTATCTCTTTTTCTGCCCAATCAGACCTGCTGGGAGGTTACAGAACGTGTCATAGCATTCGTACAGGAGGGGAGGGGAAACTGCTGGGACATATAAGTCAGGCATAGGCAAACTCAGCCCTCCAGATGTTTTGAGACTACAATTCCCATCATCCCTGACCACTGGTCCTGTTAGCTAGGGATGATGGGAGTTGTAGTCCCAAAGCATCTGGAGGACCAAGTTTGCCTATGCCTGATAAAAGTAGTAGAAAAACAAGCAGCAGTTGTTGTACAACAAACAGTTTCTGTGGTCTACAGGATGGTTAAGGTTTATTAAACTGATGAATCACTTCCCATTAAAAGAGTTCCCAATTTCCAACAAATAAACGAACAAACAAAATAAATTCATATAAAAAAAAAACAAATTTAACAATACAGTATCATAGCATTGGTGCTGCCCAAATGCCCATTAAAAAAAAAGTATTTGGCTGGTGTTGAAACAGTGTCAAGACAGTCATATGGGGAAAGGTGGTCTTTTAGGTATCGTGGTCCTCCTCAGCCTTATAAAGCTTTAGGGGTCAAAGCCAGCACTCCGAATTGTGCGTGGAAACAAAATCAGCATCCAGTTTGGTCAGGCCAGAACCAGTGATATATGTTCATGCCCTTCTTCCAGTAAACCATCAACTGACACCTATGCAACCTTTACAAGAGCTCATTTGCAAAATGTTCAGATGGGGGGAATTCACTGGCTTTCCCTGCTTGCTCTGTCTCTCCCTGTTGAATTTCTTCATTTGCTTGGCCCCATTCTTACCTCATAATTCACTCTTTGCTTCAACGTCACATTGCCTGATCTACTGTCAACATTGAAGTAGTGGGCGTCGCTGCCGCTTATGCTATAGGTCAAAACATCCCCTTCATCATCCACAGCCACCAGCCTTAAAACAAAGGCATCTGCAATGAGAAAGGAGTACCAGAAGTAGAGAGAGATAGGCAGGAGGATTTGCTAGGCCACCCAGGTTGGAATGACATCATTACAACAACCACCTCTTTTCTCTGAACCGTCATCCCTGTAGGGACACACCTTTCAAAGGAGAACCAGTAACAAATGTTTTCTAGCTTCCTTCACTCCTCTTCCCTTCCTATCCGTTGGCCTGGATATTTGAATTATTTGTTATTATTGAAATTTTGTGTCACCTAACGCAGGACACCTCTAGAAAATTTGCAATCGAAACAAAAACAGACAATGCCATGGGTAATAATAATAATAATAATAATAATAATAATTTATTTATTTATTTATTTATTTATTTATTTATTTCCCGCCCATCTGGCTTCATGTGATCAGCATCACGAAGCAGACACCAAGAATGAAGTCCCACTTTAGACAGACCAAATAACCACAGGATCCCCATTCAGAGGATAATAATCCCAATGAACCATCTTAAACTACCAGCAAAGAAAAGACAGCAAACACCTAGACCCTCCATAGAGGATCTTCAAGCCCAGGTAGATTCATATGGGAAGAAGTGTTCCTTCAGGTACTTAGGTCCCAAAGTCATGCTTTTATTAGTTGAAATCAGCACCTCTGAGTCAGGCTATATTAGCAACCTCACTACCATGTTCTGTACTAGCTGAGCTTTCCAGATCATTTCTAAGGGTATATACCGTGTAACACATTGCTTCAGTCCAAGAGGGAGAGCAGCAGAGCATAGATTGGTGATGGTGATGCCAGGTTATCTATATCCACCAAGGGGTGCAGCTAGGTTACCAACCTAAGCTGGTAAAAAGCACTCTTTGCTATGGAGGCCCCATGTGCCTCTAGTGACAGTAGTAGATCCAGGACTACTTCCAAGCGCCAAACCTGATAGCTTCCCCAGTAAAAAGGATCCAAGGATCCATCTCTCATCTTCCCATCCAAGCCAAGGAGCAGGTAAGGCAAAGGGAAACCCAAGGACTTCTCTTTCCACCATTCTCACAAGTGTTATCATTTCCCTTTACTTCCTGCATTCCAGATGAGGATTCTTCCCTTTACTCACCTATAGGTGTGTCCTCCGGCAAGTAGAAGGTTCTGTTCATGTCGAAGCGAGGTGCTGTGTTCCCTGATGCTGTAAGGAAAACAGTTGGCTGGACATTAACATTTTTCATAGAGCCAAAGACAGCCTCCGCAGTCTTCTCTTTCCTTGTTCCCATCCCAATCTCTGTGGAGTATCTCCTGCCATTGTTGTTGTTGTTGACTTTCCCCATTCTACATAAAATCTAACAGTTTGGATTTCCGATGAACTCAGTATCGGAAAATATTTCCTTTAATAGAGGAAGCCCAAGTAGCGATGCTCCAATCCGAACTAGGAAAACTTAGGAAAAGACTTAGGAAAATGTACCATCTAGCTGAATCTCCACCCCCAAATACTAATGAGCAGTAGACAAAACAGGTGCCGTTCTAGACCTCTACAACCCAGTCTTATGAATTTGTATGCAAATGCCACTGGTTTTAAGTTGCAGCACTGAGGATTGCAGCCCTAGCCTTCTGAGGCAGTCATCCCACCCACCACCAAGTTGGGAGGCCTGATGACTAGGCACAAGACCACACCGTTTCCAAACAGAGAGCAGGGAAGCCTTTGTAGCAAATGGATAACCCTCATCATGGAAAATCTTACCTACTGCCAGAAACATGGAGAGTATCGCCCATGATAGCCAAAGCATCCTGCTAGGGCAAACAGACCTGTAAACACAGCGTAGAGAAGGATCAATTGTTGGTAACGACATGCTTTCTTTCTCCCCATCACTGAACATAAGAAGAGCCTTCTTGGATCAGGGCAAAGGTCCATCTAGCCCAGATGCCTGTGGGAAGTCTGAAAGCAATGGTGCTCTCCTCACCTGTGATTCCCAGCAACTGGTCTTCAGAAACAGATACCCACTTTGAGTTGAGGTAGAACAGAGCCATGATGGCTAGTAACCACTGATGTCCTTACACTGCATGAATTTGTCTGACTCTCTTTTAAAGCCATCCAAGTTGGTGGTCATCACTACCTCTTGTGGCAGTGAGTTTCTTAACTGAACTATGCACAAGCAGTTCCTAGTGGCCTGCATGATCCCACAAGCCTGTTGAGCTTGGTTTCCCTTGGAAAACATGGTGCTGTGCATACTGCAAACACTCATCAGGGAGGAAAACATGCCTGGGAGGATACCAACAGAATACTGTTCATACTCTGGACTTCCTCACTGACCACATTTTATAGGCTTATTTAGGCTTCTTGGGTGCCATAAATGACTTGGTTCTGCAGGTGGCATTGATCGAGTACGTGCAACATATCCAGGAAGTGGCAACAGAAACCTGCTATCTCTTGTTATCTTAGTAATTCATAAACAAGTGAGGAGGTTTATGCTTATCCCAGGAACTCAGTTTCTCCTCTTATCAAATCGCATGGCATAACCAAGCCAAACTGATGACGGACACTGTGCGTCATGCAAGCTGAGGAGAGGGTCCATGTATTGCTGGACTAAGTACAGAGACCCCAGGGTGTGGTGAAGCATAGTGTGCCGGTGACTGTATTTGATACAATTAAATGTTAATAGAATGCTTAAATGTGCCAGATGGCTTTGTACTCACTGGACCAAACAGTGGAAGCTGGATGTTAAGGTATTTCTCAGTGACTGGGAACACTGTGAGCTGCACATCTCCTTATGATCCCATCTGCACTAGACATTTAAAGCAGTACCATACCACTTTTAAACAGTCATGGCTTCCCGCAAAGAACCCTGGGAAGTGTATAGAATCATAGAATCATAGAGTTGGAAGAGACCACAAGGGCCATCGAGTCCAACCCCCTGCCAAGCAGGAAACACCATCAGAGCACTCCTGAAGTTCCTTAAGGGTACGGAGTGTTGTTAGGAGACCCCTATTCCCCTCACAGAGCTTCAATTCCCAGAGGTCCCTGTGAAGAGGGATTGAGTGTTAAACATTCTGGGAACTGAGGGAAGCCATAACTATTTAAAGTGTTATGATGCTGCTTTACATGTATAGTGCAGGTGGGACTATATCTCCATTAAGAATAATGGGTTTATAGAGACCCATTAACTTTGATAGAATTAAATCTGTCTGTCAGTCTATCTATCATCTCTTCCCTTAAACCAGCCCCAGCAAGCATGGCCCATGGTCAAGGATGATGGGAATTGTAATCCGACAATATATAGATGGCCACAGGTTCCCCATTTTAGACCATACTTTGAGCCACAGTATTGCCCCACCTATAAGCTCTTTGGATTAGGGACTAGATAAAGGCACTATTTTTCTTTCCTAGCTAGGCTTGGACTCTGACCTACCATGAACCTATTACAGGAACTGTATTCATAAATTTGTATGGATGGCCCTTTGACTGTCAAATATTACATCCTTCCTCCACAGGGATGGGGCTGCCAACCTGTGAGCCTTGTGGGAATCTAGTTCCTTTACTGACTGTGCACTGGGAGATATGCTGAACTTGCTAGAGAGTGGAATTTCTACGCATCCCTGTAAATCTACTTCATCTTTCCAAAACCTCCCAAATATGCACCATATGTCACCAAAATGTTTGCACACAATAATTTATGGAGACACACACTGGTCTCACCATCTCCCATAAAGTTTTGGGCAGAGCTTGGAATGTCCATTTTAAAAAGTAACTAGTTCCACTTCAAGTTCGCCTTGTCAAAAAAGGAACTTGTTCCAGTTCACCCCTTTACAAAAACGAACCCACCTGGTTCACTTCACTTCAATGTTTAGCTCAAGTTCATCCAAATAATCCTCACAAAATAATAATAATAATAATAATAATAATAATAATTCCAGCATTCATCCACAAGCTGCTGTGCTGACATTTAAATGTGCTTAAGAAATTATGTTCTTTAAGTTTAAAGACCCCAAGGATCCCAAGTATTAAAAAAAAGTATGCAAGTGGACTAAGCAAACCTCAATGTACACAGATGGTAGGGTAGTGATGCCAAACTTTTGGGGCCTGCCGGTATATTTGGATTTTTGAAGGAGTACTCACACAATAACCACCACAGGTTGTGACCGGGCAGACTGTGTTAAAGTTGCATAAATGTATGCCATAGCTGTCACCCAAGGAGCTCAGATAGAGCTTTCCAAGGTGCTACATGGCTCCATCATGACACCAAAAGAAGAAGAAATCTCCTCAGTCTCTTCCAATTTACAAAATCTTCTCTGCCTGCTCAGCCGCAAGTTCTTCTTCTTGTTATTATTTATTAAATTTCTATACTGCCCATCATCCAAGGATTACAGGGCAGTTTACAATATAAAAACACAAAAATGCATAACCTAGTAACAAACAACAATACCGACACACACAGCTTGAAAGGCCATAAAGGTAAAGGTAAAGGGACCCCTGACCATTAGGTCCAGTCGTGGCTGACTCTGTGGTTGCGGCGCTCATCTCTATTGGCTGAGGGAGCCGGCGTACAGCTTCCGCGTCATGTGGCCAGCATAACTAAGCCGCTTCTGGCGAACCAGAGCAGCGCACGGAAATGCCGTTTACCTTCCCGCCAGAGTGGTACCTATTTATCTACTTGCACTTTGACGTGCTTTCGAACTGCTAGGTTGGCAGGAGCAGGGATGGAGCAATGGGAGCTCACCCTGTTGCAGGGATTCAAACTGTCAATCTTCTAATTGGCAAGCCCTAGGTTCAGTGATTTAACTCACAGCGCCACCCGTGTCCCTTGAAAGGCCATAGAAAGCCCTAATTCAGCACAACTGATGGAAACTGACAGCTTATGAATCTGCTTTAAACAGAAAATGCCATTACAAAATATAGGCTTAGGCAGCCATATACTGTTTGCCATCATTCTAGGGTGGCCTAAATGAACAGCCCGTCAGTCTACTGTGGTGCCTGCAGGAATCCATGATGCAGCCCTTTCACCCTCAGTTCTGGCTTTCATTGTTATCCCATCCTGTTAATGCGGAAGCCTTTCCCAGGCCCCACATCTGCTCGCAGGGCCTGGCACCTGCTGATCTATGCAGAGCACTCATTCTCCAGTGGACCAGGGATGTTTTCACACGGTGCTGCAGAATTCCCTAATGTCATTGTAATTCCCCTGGTCACAGCACTGATGGGCAACCAACGATACACGTAACAGCCCCCTCCCCTTACCTTGTTTCCTGAAGGACCATGAGAAAGCGGCTCAATTCTGCTGCAGGCGACAGAGATCTGAGTACTTCGCTCAGACTTTGGCTCCTGCTGCAAATTAGCTGATCAATCATTAACTGAAATTAGTGGATCAGGCGTTCAGCCCAACTTTCCGGTATCTCAACGTCACAAATCATCTATCTTGCTTGAGGCTTGGATGTCAGTCTCCCCCTCCCCCCCAAGAAGGTGTCCATGATGTCATTCTTCCTGGGTGTCCTGGAAAGGAAATATCCCAGCCACAGGCCACATCCAACATGACTGACAGCTTGTCACTCTGAGGGGTCTCATTCCCAACACCTTGCTCTAAGGCAGGCATGTCCAAAGTCCGTTTCGGGGGCCTAATCCTGTGGCAGTTTATTTCCTAGGGTAAAATCCCAAAAAACCCTCAATAACTTCAATCCTAAAAGAAGCTCAACAACTTCAAACCTAAAAGAAGGTTAACAACTTTGGTTGGCCCCTTTGGTCCCCACGGCCCTTCACTTCATCAAATCTGGCCCTCTTTGAAAAAAGTTTGGACACCACTGCTAAGGGGAGTGGAGAAGAAGTGCCTGCAGATTATTCTAAACAAACGAATTGTCTCTCAGTGCTTGTAATAACCTTTTATAAACTTACTTTGTGAGATCTGCCTGGAATACTGTTTATAAATACATAAAATTAGGGTGAGGACATCTGTGGCCCTGGGGTGCTGTTGGGACTACAGTTCTTGTAATTCTGGTCCCATTAGCCATGTTGGCTGGTGCTGTTGGGAGTTGGCATCCAACAACCTCTAGAGGACACCTTATTCCCCACCACTGCCTTAAATTAATAAACAAACACAAGCCTGCTTTTCCATTCTTGCCACTTCTGTATGAGGTTCTGGTCCAGACTACTTTATATGGCCCAGCCGCTGCCTATGCGTGATGATGACTCATTAGCAGTTGGAGTATCTGTTTCGTTGGCTGCTGTGTGACATCCAGGCCACACAGCAGAGTGGACGTAGAGAGATCTACTGGGCCGGGGGGGGGCGTCACTTGAGGGAGATGTATTAATCTATCGTGCTGCTGAAATGAAGGGCCAAGTGTGGAGTGAGGTTAGCTGCTTTTCTGAACACCACTTTTTACCATACGGCATCCCAGCAACCTTGCATTTATAGGTGACCTATGAAAGCACCAACCTGTGAGGTGGGACTTCCTGGAGAGACCCCTCTTTCCCCGAGTCACCAGCCCACCTTTGAGCCCCTCTCCTCCCCTTCACCACATAAGACCTTCCCATGCAGAGGATGTAAGAAAAAGTTGCAGGCTCTGTATGCTCTTTTAAATGTGCATCTGTGGTACTTCTGAAGGATGCGAGTGCTGCTGTCACCAGTGCTAGGACTACCATCTTGGTTGGGTTTGATTTCCTGGTTGGGCTCCTCTCCCTTTCCATAGCTGCCTAGCAGGCAGAAATTCAACAGCCCCAGCTTCCCTGATGATTGCTTTTGAATGTAGTGAAACAGCTGGATTTCTACCTGCTGTGGAGCTGTTCAAGGCAGATCAAGACAACAGCACTACCCATGGGACAGGCAGGGGAGAAAGCTACCATCTTACCCCAGGCTCCTGAGCTTGCTCCTGCCTCATGGTCCCTTCCACACTCGGGCTTTGCATTTGGGAGCCCTGCATAGGGCCAGGGATGCCTGCGCTCTGGCAGGGCAGATGAACCCCCTTTCCTGGTGCTGCTGGTCTATGCCTTTGACTTCAGCCTGAAAGAAACTGACAAGCAAGAGGATTCACCAGACAGGGTCCCGGCATCTGTGTGTTCATAGGCGGGAGAGAGTGGCTGCAGCCTCCCCCATGACCTACTTACAGGAACAAATGAGGATTGTGCGATCTCCATTCAAGCAGAAGATGGGTTAGGGTGGAGGAAGTGAAGAAAGCGTGTCAGCCTGATGATGTGTTATTTGGGCTAGTGAATGTACTGTCACTCCTGTTGCTGTGACCAGCAAGGACACAGCAGGGGCATCCTTAGCAGTGGTGGGGGAGGGCAATGAGAGAAGCGATGGGGCTCACTGCTGGTGCAAGTGGGCCTTTGGCCTCTCACAGCTTCCTGCTTTCTAGGTGCAGAGAGCATTCCCAGTTCTCAGTCTGCAGGATCCCAGCATATTACTTACTTTTTAAAAATGAAACAAAAAACCAGACCAATCAAGTCAAATTTAGATTTTAACAATGTTACTAGATTTATAAATTGTACTAAAATTCCAGGCATTAAATATAGTAACAAAAATAGGAATGCAAGATAGAATGATTTATTACAAAAACAAAGCCTGATTGATCTTAACTAACAATAAATAATAAACTGTTGTTGTTTCATTACCTTGAAAACAAATGCCTCAGAAAGCAGCAAATGTATGTTTCAATTACTTCTACCTCACTAGAATTTTTGTTTGTCTTTAGAAATATAATTTCTGGTTCTGGAGAATGCAGTGTTTTTTTAACTTAGAAGAGGCACCCCCAAACTCGGCCCTCCAGACGTTTTGGAACTACAACTCCCATCATCCCCAGCTAACAGGACCAGTGGTCAGGGATGATAGGAATTGTATTCCCAACACATCTGGAGAGCCGAGTTTGCCTATGCCTGACTTAGAAAGTCAGCTCATAATAGTAATTCCTGAGTACTGACCCAGAGACCTTTCATGTGCCAAAACTTACACATTTAAAATACAAAGCATTACATTGTCTGAATTCGCAGTGATTTTGTTCTGAATCCCCACACTCACCTTACTGCTGTCTCTAGTTCTCTCAAACAATGTACACCTGAAAAGTGAAAAGGTACTGACATTAGACTGATTACCTTCAATCTTCTATTTCTGGCTGACCCTGGGCATGACTTGTATCATGGAGGTCTCTGTTTTGGGTGGAGAAGTTCTAGAAGCCACATGGTGGAATTTTGTGACATCCGTCTTTGAGTGGTAGCAGCCCTGTGAGCACAACCAGTGGTGTGGGATGATGGAGTGCAGCCTTACAACATCTGCAGGACCAGGGGCTCCCCATCCCTGAACTAAGGTGACAAAGTCATTTATGTGCATGAAGGATCTTATTGGCAGTTTTCAGTTTTTTTCAGCAAAGCCAAATGCACCTATTCTAAGGTTGCAGTCCAAGGCATGCTTACCTAGGAATAATCCTCAACTCAATAAGGGGTGGTGTACTTTTGTTGGGTTGCACTGTCACCTAGAGATTCAGCACAGGATCTGCTGGCTGGAGAGAAGGGTCAGTGACTGATTCAGTGGTCTGATATAGGAGAATGGGCAAGTGAAAGCTGGAGCTTCCAGAGGATGCTCAAATATGCCAGAAGCAAAACTGCAGTCAGATAGATATGCAAGACATTTGGAGGCTTTGTCCTGCTGCGCCTTTGGATTACTTAATAAGCAAAAGATACCACTTTGCTTGTTTCAGGAACTATTCTCCACCCTCCTTAAAGCCATTATGTATCTGTGGACATCAGTTTTTGCGAGCAGCTTCCCCTACATTCCTTTCCTTATCAAAACTAGACAGGGCATGTACATCCTATGCACATCCCCTTTCCCCTCCTCCTCCTATCTCTTGTGCACAGCCTGAAGGAGCAACAACTTTAGGACGAGCAGAGCTGAGCATAAGTGGTTAGTGGTAAGGTAATCAGCAGCATATCACCCCTGTTTTGCCACCAACGTTTATGCATGTGCATGTGTGTGGCAGAGATACGTTTTATGCTGTTATGTACATCAGCATTGTTATATCTCGACTGTGATACAGCTATGCTTTATGTTCTCAATTGCAAAGGGAAATCTGTCATGGTCACAAGAAATTCTCCACCGGAACCTCAAGAGCTTCCTGTTGAACTCCTGCCATGTGGTCGTTTTAATACTTGCGGGATTTCTGCCCTTTAGTTGCAGAGTATTTTCACTCCCATCTAAAAGGACAAGTATCCTCTGTACATGTTGAAGCTGCTCTGCACTTTTGGACTCTGTGATTTACTAAGCAGCAGTAATCATGATCTCCAGCAGAGGTCTTTCTCAGTCTGTCACCTAAATAAAGTCCCTTTAATTGGAGATGGCAGGAAATGAACCCAATACCACCTGTATGCAAAGCTCTGCCACTCACCCATGTAGCCCTTCCCTGGTGTCTGATTTGAAATACCTGCCCATACATACATACATACCTTTGCTACATTTAGATACAAGCCTTCAGTCAGTTCCCAGAGCAATTTACAAAAAGAGTAAAATAACAATAAAATCAGTATTAAAATCACTCAGGATCAATCAATTCATGTCAAATGTTTGATTTGGCATGCCTCTCTGCAATTGCATCAAATTGTCTTTCAGCAATAAAGGAATGACAGACACGAACAGCAGGTGTGTCTTGGATAGTTAAGATGTTTGTGATTTTTGTGGGACCACTGCTGTTGTCTGATGTACATTATTTGGTTTGCTTTGAACTGTTTCATTGTATTTTAAGGTGATATGGTAGTAACACACCCTGTGATCTTATGCTGAAGGGTAGGTAAGAAATATTTAAAGTAGTTATTAAATAAATGTATTCTCAAAAGTAAATACCATCTATTTAAGTGGGGCTTGCTTCCACATTAATTAAAGTAGTACTGTTTAGGAATGTAACTCTTTAGGTATTTGTAACTGTTTAACTCAATGTAACTTTCCAGAACTAGCCTGTATTATTTTTACCTGGTGCTACTCTGTTGTGACACAAGATATCTGATATGACAGACCACACTGGCCCCGTTATTCACACCTTGACCAATGAGAGCCTCTGATCTCATCTTGTTCTGATCTTCCTAGTAGGCTCACGCCTGATCAAAGCAACCTCTGCTTGGGGATGGAAAACTGCTGCAATGTCCCCACATGGGCACATGGTGGCAGTGGATAGCATGTGCGCTGGGCAGCTCATTGTATTGGGCAAACCGCTCAGAGTTGCTTCTTTGAGGCATCCGCGGTATCTTTATCCTTGTCAGAAAGCACACGGCTTCTAGCTCAAAGGGGGAATATATAATATTAATATTAATAACCCCACAGTAAACAATCTCTCTATATTGTTGTATGAATTTATTCATATGACTTTTTAACACTCCGGGATAGTTGTGCCAGTAGAACATGAGACTCTTAATCTCAGGGTTGCGGGTTCAAGCCCCACTTGTGATCTCTTCCAGCTCTACAATTCTATGATCCTATGACAATCTCCCTCAACAAAGGTGGCCCAAACATGCAGCTGAAATGTTTAAAAAGGCTAGAGACAGCCACTAGGGCATGCAATCAGGGTTTCACCATGAGATACTTGCAAACATAGTTCTCCCCCTCCCCACCATTGCCCTAACTGAGGGGGACAAACATCTACCTCATGCTTAGTAGCAGGCCACTTAATCACATTGTATATAAACAGAGAAAATCCCTCTTCAGAAGGCCACCATGCTCAGACTCACAGACACTTACAACTTTAAGGGCCTAAAACCAAAGACTAATGAGGTGAAATCCTCATTGGGCAACTCCTTTCGAAAACAGGCAAAAGGGAATGTTGTGCACGCACATTCACACATCACATAGCCCTCTATGTATTGAAGAGAAAGGAATCTTATTCCATTCGCTTATTTGGAGGTTCCAATGTGGAAACGGGGGGAGGGAACAGAAGTCACCCCCACAGCTGAAGTCACCATGTCCCAAAGGCCTGGAATTGGGCGGGGGGATGCGTTCCCCTCAGAGGTTTTTCACCATTAGCCAGGAGGAACCCCTTGAATTCTGCCCCGTTGAGGGCAGCGCAGCCAACTTTTCAATGTACTTCTCTCCACCCCCACCCCCGGCTTTTTTGTGCCTTTAATACCTGGCGCACCAGCAAGCAGGCGGTGGTGTGTTTTTAATGGCTGCATTTAAGCCCGATAAATGGCTGCTGGGACCGCTTCCCTTAAACGCCTAGGCGGGACAGTCCGTCCTAGAAGAACCTAGAAGAACCCTAAACGGAGAGGCGAGGGCTGTGGCGCCTTTCTCAGGCCCATTTCTCCGAGAGCAATTGCACGAGCCTGCCCGCGAGAGAGCAGAGCGAAGCCGCCCGCCGGCGCTTTCGAGACTTCTCCTGCTCTCCACGGCCGTCTCCTTTTCCGGCGCGTTCCATAGCATTCCCGCCGGTGCCCAGCGAGCAATCCCTCCGCTCCCGCAGATCGAGAGGCGCGTGCTTTTGGCGCATTACGGGCGCAGCCGTCGGAAGCCCTCCGGAGGCGCCGAGGGACCGAGGCTTTTAGGAGCAATACGGTCTTCTACCCGAGCTTCTCTCTCTCCCTTGCCCGTAGGTGCAGATGGAGACCGCTGCGGACGAGCCCACTTCCTCGGGAGGGGGAGGCTGCTGCTGCTGCCCTTGCTGCCGCTTCTCCTCCTCCTCCTCCTCTTCGATGAGCTGAGCACAGCGGCCGGTTCCATCGGGGGAGCTGTCTGGGGGGAAGGGGCTGGGAAGCCGAGGCGCGCGGTGGCGAGCAGGAGGCGGATCCGAGAGGACGGGCCCGAGCCGGGACCTCCGAGGAGGAGGACTGAGCCCGCGGGGCTCCCAGCGCCCGGCTATGCGAGGTGGCTGAGTCGGCGGCGGCGGAGAGGAGGCTCGGGTGCCGTCAGGTAAGCGGGCGGTCAAGCGGGGCGGGCGCTCTGCACCTGCAAGGCCGGCGGTGATTCGCGGGCTCCTTTCGCAATCCTCGCCGGGAGAGGCAGGCGGCTGGCCGGGGATGAGGCAGCTGGGAGGCGGAGGCTGCGGGAGGAAGCGGAGGTAACTGCAGGAGCCGCTTGCACCGGGGAGCGGCGGAATGGACGGAGCCGGTGTGTGCGTGTGAACGCGCGCTCTCTCTCTCCTTGTAACCGGGGGTGTGGAAGCGGGAGAGCCGAGCCGTAGGCAGAACAGGATCGGGAGCCGCGGGCGCTCTTACCCCGGAGATCGGGGCCTGAAGGGCGGGTCCCGCTTGCAGGGGTGATGTAGGGAGCAGTGCCTTTCCGCGGGGGCTTGTTGGGAGGCGAGGAGAGGAGGGCGTTCTCCCATTCCCGGGGCGGCTTGCCTCTGGCGCTTGAGTATTGTGCAGCGTAGGCTGCTAGGGAGCCGGAGCGGCAGCAGGCTCCTTTGTTCTGGGGGGACGGATCGGGACATACGGCGAGAGAATTATGGGGCTGTGTCGTTGTCTTCCCTCTCCACCTCCACCCCCCTCCGAACGCATGCATTGGCCGATTACTTGAGATCCCTGGAGATGTCCTTTGCAGATTCCCTGGCTGCTGGAGAGGCTGTTGCTTGTTGCAGCGTCTAGGCCGGGGGAGCAGCGGGAACGTCGTGGCTGCCTAGCGGAAGGGCTGTTGTGTTTAGGGAGGGCGTAGGGACCGCCTGGAGTTGCGCTGGGGCCTGGAGTGGCGGCGGGGACCTGCCTTGGTCATTTGGGCGACGGAGGAGGGGCGATTAGTCGCGCCTGGATATGGTGTCGGGCGACCCAGTAATGTCAAGCGCACTCAAGGGGCCTCTTGTGTTGGGCGTGGCATGGACCGCCACTGTGAAATTCCCACCACCACCCACTTTACCGATTTAACGCAATGCATTGCTTGGCTCTTGGCTGCAGATCTCATTGGGATCACTTAGAAGGCTTTTCAGTAAGTGTGAACTCTTGGCGTGACTACTGGGGTTGGGTAGGGGGTGGGGATCGGTGCCAGTAAAGTTTTTGTACACCACCACCCTGTATGTGTGTGTAGTAGATTGTAAAACACCGCAGAAAAGGACTCCCTTACAGACACTTCTTTCATTTATTTATACGCTGTTAGAGTGACTTATGAGGTCAGGGCTGTGCGCATTTGGTACCTTTGTCTATGTTAACACTAATGAACTGATGCAATGAAGTCTCTTCTGGACTTTGAGAAACGTTTAGCTCTGCCTCCCCACCCCCTTTTCCTCTTGGATTTGCAAACGTGCAAATGCTTTTGCCTTCCTTCTGTACTGCATCATATAGACGTAGCTTTTCTTCTTAACGTGAAGGCACAAGTTAACAGAACCTCATATTCTACTCTTCTGGCAAAGAGTGAGAGCTGTTGCATGATGGGATTTGTAGTACGAGGTGGTTGCTGTTGTATTTTATAGATTCCTGGTTGGCAACTGTTGTTGTTTTTTAATAGGGGCCATATTTTCAACTGAGCAAGGGCTGAAGGGTCAGCAACATTGGCCTTGCTCACTGATTCACTAGCATACCAGGTGCTGGGCTCTTTAACCCTCTTTCTCCCAGTGAAAGCAGCAGTAATGGCTTTGGCAAAGTCCTATCCTTTAAGTATCTCAGCTCTTCACTCCTATACTGAAGCCAAGGTAACAGGAAAATGGTACAGAGCAGCTCAGGTGCATAATCAGGAAGCTGTACCAAAATCTCTCATTTGATGTTCTTGTTATTATTTTTCGAATATGTATAGCACTGCTCTCTGTGGGTTTTTTTTTTAAAAAAAACAACTGTGCATGCATGCCAAAAAAAAAAAAAGGAGCAGAATGTGGAATGTTGACTAGTAATTGCAGTTCCCCCCCACGAATACATCACCAAGGAGTTGCTTGGCACAGAATTATACGTTGCAATTACAAAGACGGTATCATTGCTGTGTTTAGGAAAGAGGATCCCCCTTGTGCTTACCCACTTCCAATTCTGTACTTTGTCCCCCCCCCCCACCTCGTATGGTGACCTGTGTCAGGCTTTGAGAAAATATGGAAGAGATAAAAATGGGAATAGTAGAACTGTGTAAGTTTTGATATGACATAAGAAGACTAGTGGCAAGATACTAATGGAGGACTGGGCATCTTAGAATTGGGTGGCTAATCTGTGCCCCTCCAGATTTTGTTGGATTACAGCTCCCACCAGTCCAGCCATCAGGGACCAATGATCAGGAAACTGTAGTCCAGCAACATCTGGAGGGCTGCAGGTTCCCCATCCCTGTACTAGATAGAAAGTTGAGCATGCTGAGGAAAAGCCAAAGGCATACTGGTTGAAATTCCCCTTGTGACAGTAAAGTGGTTTGTTCAATATTTCTCTGTTGTTCAGTTGTGCATCATTTGGCAGCAGTGAGGCCTTGCCATATTTTACGAGAATTTGCAGAGGAGTAGCTGGGTTAATCCATTGCAGCAAAATGAACAGAGACTCCCGAGGCATCATAAGACTAACAAACTTATTGTGACGCAAGTCTTTTGTGGGTCAGAGCTCACTTTGTCACTGAGATATATGAAGTGGAGTAGGACTAAGTGAGCACATTGGTAAACCTACAAAAGAGAAGTAAATTGGTTTTGATCTGTGCTTTCCCCCCAAAATATTAAGGACTGGCTTTTGCTGTGTGCATCTCCTCACATGCTTACCTTTAGTTTGGTAGTGTCTTAACCCATTGTGGCACCTTTGTTGGGCAATGTCTTCTGTAGGGATGGGGAATGTCTGGCTTATTAATGGCTGTGCTTTTGACATTAGTGAAAACCAGCCTTTTCTATCAAGACTTTTGGGGGGTTTGGCAAATTGGGTTTGTGGGCCATTGTGATGGTTGTTGAGTGCTTTCATTGTTTTATGTTTGCTAGCCATTCTGGTTGTTGCTGCGTGTTCGCTTTGTTTAGAAAAAGAGGCGGGATATATAAACTTTTAAATAAATAAAACAAGCTAAACAGCAAAATACTGCTATAAAGTTGGCATAGTACTATGCAAAACATGCTACCACAACAATAATATTTTTTCCAGAGAATGTTTGCCTGGCTGGGTCTCATCCTGAGTTAGTATCAGTTGTTGCACTTCTAAAGGGAAAAAATAATAATCATATCTCTTTTGTTAGATTTTACTCTTTAATGATTGTGGTTTGACATGGTAGCATGTTATCAACAGTTCTAAGAATTTTGGCTAGGAAGTGATCTGTAAATAAGATTCTTTTGATGCTTGAAAAAATATTATTTTGAAAAAAAAATCTTTTAAAAATAAGCAACTCTTAGATGAAATGACTGCATAGAGGGCAGCTCTGAATCACATGTATTAAAAAAATCCAGCCTCGAAAACTAGCTGTGTGATAGAGAGGTCTTGACATAATAATGACTTTTGTCTTACTTGCACATACAAAAGGCCAAGTCTATATTTTGGGGCTTGCTTGATTTTGTAAATTTCCTAAATGACCACACACAGTGCAGAAGGTAGGCCAGCAAACAGACTTTCCACACAAACAGTACCACACAAACTGTTCTAGATTTAGCTAAGTGCATTGCAAGAAGTTTTGTCAGCATCAAGCAAATGTCAAATGCCTACACTCAGTCCTTTCCTCCCCCTCTTATCCACCCTGTGATACTAAAGATACAGATAATAAGAAAGTGCTAAAAGGTTTCCTATCTTGAGCCTGTTGTTGTTTGTTTAGATCAAGAATGGGGCTTGTAACTCCCACCATCCCTGATTATATAGGTCATGCTGCCTGAGGCTGAGGCGAGTGGTAGTCTAACAATACCTGGTTTATTTTAGCAAGTCCTATATCATAACTCTTCAGGGATATACATGATGTAGAATCTGTTGTTTGAAGTACTAATTCTACATTTATTTCAGTGAAAATACATGAGCAGTTAAGTTATGGCCTGGAACGTGGACCAGGAGTTGCTTGGTGTATCTGTTGGCATCTGTTGATTGATGGCCTTTCCATCTCTACCATAGAGCAGCTCATATTTTGTACCTGTCTGTATGGCATTCTACCTCCCTCCCACAACAACCACCATGTTCTGAATTCTTTCCCACTCACAACATACCAGGCTAAGGTAACACCCACAAAGTATGGGGACGTTACCTGAGGAATTCATCCCCTGCTAAGGCTAGCCCTATTGCTCTATTGCATAACACAGTGGGAATCTGTTGCCCCATGGCAACTTGGCAATTGCCTTTGCTCAACAGAGATGCTGTTTTTTCCTGACTGGCAATCAAGTGACATGAGAGCAATGTGCTGCCACTGTTCATTGCCATGGGGTGATAAACCAGACGGTTACCCCCATGTCGTGGAGCAAATGATTGGCTATGGCCCTAGATCCATCCCAGAAAGTACTGACCGTTGGCAAGCAATACCTTCATGGCTCTCTAGGTGGAGATGAGGAATAGATTTGTGCTTTGCTCTCAAGTACCTTAGTGCAAATGTGCTTTACACTACTGTAACAGAGCACTTAGGAAGAAATGTTTTGTCATCTGACCCCACTGCCAGTCAAGCAAAATAGGGAAAGCAGCTGCAGTTCTGCACTTTTTGACAGCTGTACTCAGAGGGTGAGTGTTCTGGGTTCTGGTGACTTTGTAGTGCTATGTGGGTAATTAGGCACATCACAATTAAAATAATAAGCCTGGGTTCATAGGAGAAGCTAAAATACAAATAGCACCAACTGCCTGTCCCTGAGCTTTATTATATGTCATCTTTGGCCGCTTGATTTCAGGATGCCGCCCATCAAAGTCAGAATCTGGACCTTCTGTTATGGTTTGCTCCTGGTTTTTAGCTTAAAAAGTAATTCTTATTTTTCCTGTCTCCTTAAAAAGAAAACTTTATGCATTGAATGAAGTGGATTGCAGCCCACAAAGGTTTATACGACAATAAAGTTGTTGGTCTTTAAAAGTGTAACAGGCCTCTCTTTGTTTCTTGTGTGTATATGTGTCTACTGGTCTTCCGAAGTTGTGGAAAGCCTTAAGGAAGCCTTTGTTGGAAGAAACAGATATGAAGTTCAATTTTGCCGGAGAGGTTGTGGAATGGACAGGGGAAATCCAGACATGATTTATAACAACAGTGGGGCAACTGCTGGCACGGTAACTGAATGGGGAACGATTTGCTTCAGCCTGGTTCAAGATAGTAGGTTACTTAGTTCCCAGGAGACACCTGATAGAATTGCCTGCAATTCTCATCTCTGTTGCCAGTCCTGATGGGAGAGGCAGTGAATGGAAAGAGCTGTGAGAACTTTACTGCGCAGCTGTCAGGGGCTCAGGAGGAGAAGCACAGGGAAGAGGGGAGATGGAGAGCGAAGGGGAAGAATCTGAGGGCAGCGTAGGAGAAGATGACAGTGGCCCGAGAGATTCCATGAGCCTCTCCAGCGAATCGGAAGATTCACAGAAGGGGGCGCCGGTGGCCAGGGCAAGGGGGGTCCCAAGGGGGACACTCCAGAAGCAAGGGACCAGCGGGGACTCCCAGAGCAGCAGTTGGAGATCAGGACCAGCTTCCCCACCTGAGCATAGTGGGGGGGAAGAGTCCCAGGTATCGGGGGTAGCGTCTCCCCCAGCAGGGAGAGAAGAGGAGTCAGGGCTGACCACGCCTCCATCGGAGAGTCAGGCAACGGAGGGGAGGTCAGGTCCGGCTAGCATCCCGGAAGAGGGAAGCAGTGACAGAAGCAGTGCAACGGTCAGGAGGAAGGTCACTGGGTTGGCGCGAGAGCCAAGTTCAAAAGTACAGGCGCGCGGGGCAGCAGAGAACGAGGATTGGGAGCTGGGTCCTAAAGCCCGCCGGAGACAGGGGGAGGAGTCAGGGGACTCAGCGTCAGAAGAGTCCAGAAAGGGGAATGCCCCAGCGGACAGGAGGACCCAGAGGAGAAGAGAGCAGAGGAAGAGGTGGAGCAGGGCGAGAATCTTAAACTGGTGTCAGGGGGGAGGAGATTCAGACGGAACTTCGGCGGTCTAGGGTTTAAGACGTAGAGCTGCGCGCTACGGCTTTGGAATGGAAACTGAACTTCAATAAAGACTTTTGTATATAACCACGACCTGGCGTTGGTCCTCTGTGAGCTGGGACCTTGGGCAGCTCTGACAGCAGCCTAACAGGAGACCTCTTGGAGGAAATGCCAAACAGAGCTGAGCCTCCTGTTGCACCGGCTTGATAGGGATATTTCAGAAATGCTCCTTCTTAACAGCACAGCTGTGGCTTTTGTTGTTTTCATGATAGACTGCATCCTTTCAGTGTTGGCAGCCATATGGGCCCCATGTATCTCAGCCTCTACCCACAATGCGGGCTGTGGAGAGTGCTTAGTGGTTATTGCACAGGGATGGTCAACCTTTGATTCTCCTGAGGTTGTTGGACTCCAGTTCCATAATCCTTGACCACTGACCATTTGGGCTGAGGCTGATGGGAGTCTAACAATCTCTGGAGGGACCATAGCTTCTTCATCCTCTTCTGTCCCGAGAGAGACCACGTCTCTTCTGAACTTTGTCATGAACAACAAATGTGGCATAATGCTGATATGGAAAGAAGCTAGCACACTTGTCATGTCAGCGCTGTGCAAGGCATTCAATATTTCAGATAGTCTGTGCAAATGCACTCTGTATTTTCTCAGGGCCTGCCTGTCTAGAAGGCTGGTTTGAACTGGCAGGTGAGTGTGCATTTATCTTGAGTTTCTCCCCTTCCTTTGGCATGTGCCAGTACAGCATGTACACATCACATCCTGTACAGGATGTGCACCCAGTCCCCATGGGCCTAGCTCTCCTAAGCCTTATTTGCATGCCCACAGCAATGCTGTGTCAGTGAGTTTAAGTGCCAGGAAAACTGTCCCCTAGGCTGCACTCCCTTCTTCCCCTCCCATCCTCTCATCTAGTGCTAGTTGCTGTGTACCATGATGTCAACTTCATTGTCCCTTCTTTCCCAATAGTCAGGCACAGTTTGTTCCTTAGCTGCATTGGCTGTGCCCCTCCAGGTTTGGCTTTCCAGCAGTTTGGGAGCATGTGAAGGTAGCCAACAATAGCCTTTGTGCTCTGGCCTTATTTAAATTACCTGGGCGAAGGTGTGGTATATGCACTTGTCAAAGGAAAGTGCTTTCTCAACAGGATTGAGGGCTAATAATACAAGTGTTTGGAGAAGCCCCTTGCTGCTAGGTGTCTGACTACAAAGGATGCGGGAGGAAGAGCCTTAATATATTACACTATTAGGCAGATCAGTCTTTTCCCACCTGGTGCTCTTTAGTTTTGGACTACAAGTCTCATCAGCCTCAGTCACCTGTGGCCAGTGGTCCAGGATTATGGGAGTTGTAGTACAAAATATCTAAAGGGCACCAGGTCTGGGAAGGCTGGTTAAACTCAATTTATTTGCTACATTTGTATCCCACTGTTCCTATGAGAAGAGCAGAGTAGTATTGTAGCCTCTGAGCAACTGTATTGATAGTCCATGTTGGCGTTGGGTTGCAGATGGCCTGGCTATGCCATATTTTTTGCTCTATAAGACTCACTTTTTCCCTCCTAAAAAGTAAGGGGAAATGTGTGTGCGACTTATGGAGTGAATGCAGGCTGCACAGCTATCCCAGAAGCCAGAACAACAAGAGGGGACGCTGCTTCACTGCGCAGCGATCCCTCTTGTTGTTCTGGCTTCTGAGATTCAGAATATTTTTTTTCTTGTTTTCCTCCTCCAAAAACTAGGTGCGTCTTATGGTCTGATGTGTCTTATAGAGTGAAAAATACGGTAACTTATACATGGGATGGGGCTTGGAGGGGAGTGAGCCTTTGGCTCATATACCCACCCCACTGTGCACAAACCTTGCCATATGAACTTTAGTTCATGTGAGCAGACCATACTCATATGATCCCTCCGGCCACCTACAGAAAAGTGATGGGGTGTGGCATATTTAGAGTTCACATTTAAATATTCCAGATGCAATTGGAGGAAGTGTCTGGTTCACCCCCATGCACCATTCCATGTATAGCTTATGACCCCATTTGTCATTCATCAATTACAGCATTTGCCAACCTGGTGCTCTCCAAATGTTTTGTTTTGTTTTGTTTTTGTTTTTTAAATGATATTTATTAAGATTTTCCATAAAATCTTTTTCCCAATAACATCTTTTCAGGACTTCCCCTCCCCTCCCCCTCCTGTATTCCAATTCTTACAAATAAACAAAAAAATTTCAACAAATTCTTATCCCAAATTTAAACTTATTATCATTGACTCAATTTAAAAAAAATTTTTCCGATCCCCTAAAATCGACCTGTTCCCTTCCGCGAGTTCCCCCCTTTAATATGCAATACAGATTACAATAGAAGAAAAATAAAAAAAATAATTTTACGCCCTTTGGATTCCAAATTTCCCTCCCCCCTTTCCCGGTTGCGTTCCCAATGTTCCTCGACGTCTGATATCTTCCTGGAGTTCCCACATCTCTCTAAACCATAGTCCTTTCCCAGTCATCTTTAGTTTCGAATGTCCAATCTTGGAAGGAGTCTGTCTCAAAAAAGGCCCATTTCTTCCATCCAGATTTTTATATCTAGGGGTGAAAGCTCCATTTTTATTCCTTTAAACCTGTCAAATCTGGATGTCCCAAATGTTCCCACTTCCAACTTTGTCCAGTTCTTATTATTTTTGTTGTTCTTGTTGATCTCACTCCTCCTCTTTTTTTTTTTCTTTTTCCCTGCTCTCCTGCACAAATGTTCCAATTCCAAAAGCTTCTAATTCCTCTGCAGAGGCTTGTTATTCAAGAACAAAACATTACGTCAAGTCCTTTTCATTCTTCAATAGATAAATCTATTGTCTCCTTTAGTGCGTAGGCCTCTGTAGACAAAACAGTGTTCCATTTCTGCAGTTTCCCAGGAGATAGAAAGTTCTGGTCAAATTCCACGCCAACAATACTTGTAATGTCCCTCGGCTCCTCTAGGTGGATTGCAATAACTAAATTCCCTTCCAGATCACGTCCACCAGTCAAAATAACTTGTTATTCCTTGTTTGTAACAGTTTGTATCCAATTTATAACAAATGTAACTGGCAAAGTCCTCGTAACAAAGATCTCTATTTTATTCTTCCGCTTTGACAGCTCTTTGACAGCTGTCAAAACCTCTATTTCTCTTCTCCCGGCGCTCTCACAAATCGCTCCCAGGGTTCCGGGGGGGGGGGTTGCTTTTTAATTCAATTCCACCTTTCTCCTCCAGCTCAGTCTTATGATTTTCCCTCGCGAAATTAATAACTTTGTCAAAATAGGGTTGCGCTCGATCTTAGTTGTCAAATCCTTTGCTTTAACTCTTCTACAACGGGGGGGGGGCTGACTTCCTTTTTGCGCCTCCCCCGCTCGCTCCGAATTTTTTAAAAAAATTTATCCCCCTTTTTAGTCCAGGTTCCGATTACTCACAGGTTATTCTTTTAAGTCCAGATTTTCAATAGAAGAAGTCAGCGCTCTCCGTCGAATGGCATGCGGCTTCGCTCGGCAGGGGAAGCGAAGGACTCAAAGCACCACCACCACCCCTGTCACCCGCTCCGCAGCCTTTAAAAAGGCTCCTTTGCGGGTCGGGGGGGGCGCAAAAGGTGCCAGCCGAGTCACCATGTCCATGGGTTTCAGCGCCCATGGTTTTTAAGGGTCCCCGCGTCGCCGGTGCGGTAGGACCCAGCCCCTGCCGAGCAGGCTCCCTCCGGAGCTCGGAGGGAGTCCGCCATTCGGTGATGGCGCCAACCCGGAAGTGCTGCTCTCCAAATGTTTTGGAATCCCAACTTGCTTCAGCCCCAGCCAGCATGGATGTAGTCCATAACATCTGGCGGGCATTAGGCTGTCAGTGGCTGATCTGGGGAGGGGGTTACGTGTTCCCTACTTGTTAGAGCACAACTTGCTTTAGCCGAGGAGGAATGCTGGAGATGGTGGTGGTGGAGCTTGTTGCTTTGGTATTCCCCACCCCTTTAATGCTGATAAAATGCTGATAAGTCTGATAAAAAGATAAATGGCACAGTCTCCCCTTTCATTGGGCACTAAATCTGGCTTGTAAAAAACGGCGGTAGAAGTGACGCTCCCTTCAGCAGCTGCTGCTGAACGACATGGTTTATGGCTCCCATTTTCAGGCAACGTGTAATAACAAACAAGAGCAGGGGAGGGGGGGAGGAGGAGGAGGATCTGAGGCTTGTGCAAGGGCAATGCTTGCTCCTTGAGGCTGCCTTGTTCCCTTTGCCTGTGACAGATGCTGCCCCACTGCAGGGAATTGATTGGGCAGTAAAGCCCAAAGCCTTGCTAATGAGAGAGGGGGGTGCAGTGCAGGATGAGACGGTGGATTTCTTGGTATTAAGTGGAAGGGAGTTTTTAAGAGAGATTCGATTAGCCCCGTTTTATGAACCCATTGGAAGAGCGATGAGTGTGGGATGGTTAAAGAAGCCTAGAAACGTGGATGGTTGCTGTTGAGATATGCTGGCTACCGTGAGCCCATGTGCTTGGCAAATAACACCAGCAGATGCCACCCTGTTTGCACTGGGCCTTGACTAATGAAAGGCAGTTTTCTGATTTCCTTAGTTATTCTGACACATCCCACTGCTTTGCTGGAATAAGAACTACTTGGCATAGGCAGGATCCTCTATTAAACTAGTGAACTGCAAGAGTTCCAGGATAAATGTTTACACTTTTCTCCTTTTTAAATGTGAAGGCTGTGTGCACTTAAAAAAATAATAATTATGTGGCAAGGTTTCCCAGCTTTCATGTAGAAAAAGCCCAAACCCTGCAACCTGCATAAGGAAAATAATATTGAGCGCATTTACATTATATTTTGTTTAATTTGTCCCATTTCTCCTGTTCATGGGAAACTGAAGAGGCATGCAAAAATGTCAAGTTAGAACTTACCCAAACCTCCAGGAGAATGCTTTGAAGCTGCCCAATGCTTATGGGACCCCCTCCCCTCACTTCCTTATTTGTAATTGTCATCTGTAGTCATCACACAATTAATGCAAGTTGTGCAAGAACATTTTTGATTGGAGCAAATCACTGTCCGTCTTTAAGAGCTTAGTCTCCCAGTCATGGGGATACATGATAATAGGATTCAGGGGCATATAAACTTTCCTTGCTTGTTACATTTACTGATTAATATGTGTTTTGAACAGAGAACTAGCAATCAACTTCTCAGTTGTTCTTACGCTAGGTTTTCCCACCTCCTTTTCAAATCTATCCTTGCCGTCCCCAACGTTTGTCTTTTGACTTACCTATTTTTTAAAAAGCTGGAATTTTGTGCTCTGTATCACATAGGTTTCCCTGTGCCAGCACAGAATTTATGCAGCCCAACTTGGGGTACCTCTTCTGTATTCCTTTAAGGACTCTGCTTGCCACAAAGCATCTAGGTTATCTATTGGAAGGTCCTTCTGATGTAAAACCCGAGAATTGGCTGTCCTTTTATAGTCCCCACACTATGTAGTGACTTGCTAAGTCTTCAAGCATTTCCGAGCACAATTCAAAGACCTTTAAAGCCCTAAACGGCCTTGGTCCAGTATACCTGAAGGAGTGTCTCCACCCCCATTGTTCTACCCGGACACTGAGGTCCAGCGCAGAGGGCCTTCTGGCGGTTCCCTTACTGCCAGAAGCCAAGTTACAGGGAACCAGGCAGAGGGCCTTCTTGGTAGTGGAACGCCTTCCCACCAGATGTCAAAGAGAACAACAACTACCAGGCTTTTAGAAGACATCTGAAGGCAGCCCTGTTTAGGGAAGCTTTTAATGTTTGATGGATTACTGTCTTTTAATATTTTGTTGCAAGCTGCCCAGAGTGCCTGGGGAAGCCCAGCCAGATGGGTGGGGTATAAATAATAAATTATTATTATTATTATTATTATTATTATTATTATGTTTGTTTGTTTATTATCAAGCAATAAATGCATTGGATAAATTTTGACTTGCATGACACATAGGAACAGGAGGAGGAGACCTCCATGTTTGAGGGCAAAAACAAAGATAATTTCCCACCACCCTCATTTAATTAGGACCAATAACATATTTTTTACCATGGAGAGGTTCTGGTATAAATTGTTTTTTGCTGAAGTAAGGGAGAGATTGGGCTGAACATTTCCTCTGTCAACTCAGAGCTTAAATACAAACCATGTTAGATCAGAGAATTCTTAAGAAATGCTGATGGAATCCAAACAGTCTAATCCTTTTGCTGAACTGGCCTTATACCTGGGTCATGGGAAGTGGCAAATGTCTGCAGCAGCAGATGGTCTCCTAAGGAGGTTGTGTTCAGGGAAAGTAGGAACCGAGTGACTTCTGTTTCTAGCTTCTGAGGAAACTGAGATGCATATTCTTGCTTTACAGAGTGTTTGTATAATTGCTATGGGAAGAGGGGGGTCTGCTAAGTTCGTTAACAGTGGATTCCAGAAAACTGATATATATTAGGATACTGAATAGCTCAGTTGGTCAGAGAATGGTGCTAATAACTCCAAGGTTGTAGGTTCAATCCCTGTATGGGACAGTTGCATATTCCTGCATTGCAGGGGGTTGGACTAGATCAGGCATGGCCAAACTTGGCCCTCCCGATGTTCTGGGACTACAATTCTCATCATCCCTGACCACTGGTCCTGTTAGCTAGGGATGATGGGAGTTGTAGTCCCAAAATATCTGGAGGACCTTAGGGTCCCTTCCAACTCTACAATTCTCTGATTGGCATAGAAGATGGATCTGGTTTCCTTTGGTTGGATGATCAGCTAGTGCCCGATTGCCAGGATGCTCGCAAAGAATGCTAGTCTAGGTAGGCCTTGATTTGATCTAGCAAGGCACTTCTTATCCTCTTAAGAAAAATCTGCTTGTCTGGCACTGTGGGTTTGGTGGGTTTTTTGAGGGTGTATTGTGCAACAATAGTGCTTTAATTGTAGGTTTATACTAGACTGTCCATACATTGTTCAACTTTATTCTGTGATGGTTCCCTAATGTTACACATTATTGGCATCTGGAAGGGGAACACTTATTGAGCTATAGTGCAACAAATGTGGATAACCTCCCCCAACCCCCAAAAAACCACCCAACCCTGAAACATCTGTGGTATGAAAAATTATAGGAATTCAGCAGGAAGCTTTCCAATTGGAAACTAAGCAGTATGATCACCCCAAAACTTCTGCGGGCACAAATAGTACTGGATTTGGGACAAAGTTTAAACCACGCCAATACTGTGATGAGCCCAAAAAAACAAGAATGTGGCATAAAAGGACATAAGGAGAGTTCCCATTGCTGTGTGTAGACTAGTTGTGTTTTTTGTTAAGAGAGGCTGAGTATGTACTCCAGCTTTGTAAACTGATTTCTGGATGCAATTTTCTGGGGTTATTTTATTTATTTATGTTGTTATATCCCAACCATTCTCCCAAAGGAATCCAAACTATTCCAGTACAGATGGAAGACTGGGGAAGATCTCGGCTTAAAAGATTTGTTGCAAGAGAAAGGTATTCAGTAGGCACTAGAAAAAGACAACAGAGATTGTAATTGTATCATATTCCTCAAGGGGAGGGAAGTCCAAAGGGAAGGTGCCACAAAACGAAAGGCATAATAATTCTATATTATGCAGAATGGACCTCTTGATAAGATGGTATCTGCAGGAGGCTCCTGTTTGCAGAGCGCAGTGATCTATTGGGCACATAAGTGGTGAGATGATCTTTCAGGTATCCTGGTCCTAGGCTGTGTAGGGCTTTGTACATCAAAACCAACACCTTGAATTTGACCCAGAAGCTAATTGGCAGCCTGTGCAAATCTTTCAAGAGTTGGGTAATATGGTGATAACCTCTTGCCCAAGTGAACAGTCAAGCTGCTGCATTTTGCACTAGCTGCAGCTTCTGGACCAACCTCAAGGGCTGTCCTACACACAGTGCATTGCAGTAACCCAGCCAGGAGGTTATCAGTGCATGGATGACAGTGGTAGGCTGCCATGGTCCAGAAATGGCCATAGCTGTTTTATCAATCAAAGGTGATAAAAGGCACTCCTAGTTACTGAGGTCAGCTTGACCTCTAGAGGAAAAGGTGGATTTGGGAGCACCCAGAAACCTGATCTTTCAGGAAATAGCAAGACACCATCCAAAATGTGCATTTTGCCCAGTTATCACACCACCAGGATCCAGACTGTCTGAAGTTTGCTGTCTGTCTTTTGTTATTTAATGCCTTAGTAGTTAATAGCTGATTTTGTACTTTGGTGTTTTTCAGGCTTTTGTATTTAATCTAGATATATCATAGTCTTTGTTTTGTAAGCTACTTAGAATACACTTTTGTACAATAGCATGAATGAAATAATAAGTCTGTTTAACAGTCATGTTTAAGCATATTGGGGTTCAAAAGTGAGTTTGGTTCTTTTTTGTGATAGGTGAAAAGGTGTCTGCAAAACGAAGGTGTTACAGCTCCTTCACAGATGATAATGACTGAAAGCTTTTCCTATGAATAGCTTTGTGAGCTGGCTGTTGGTACTGAAGCGTTTTCTTATGTCCTTATGTACTGGCATTTACATATTTAGAAATACTGTAGTCTCAATGTTGTTACTTCTGTAGTTCATACACCTTGGTATCACCTCCATCTGTGGCAGGTACTGCCCCTAGCATTGCAATTCTTTCCATACTCTTGACTCGCGGTCTCAAACTGGCCAGGTGACAACCTTGCTTAGGTCTGACAGTAGTGAACGTCAAGTGGGTCACACCCTTTCTGTAGTTAAGCGCTAGCTTTTAGGGACAATCTTTTCCAAGTTGCTCAGAGGGAACAGGCCATATCTCTGTAATTATTGTTATTTAGGTAAAAATCAATGATACCCACATTTGCTGCGCGGTGTGCTGTTAACATTGCTGTCCCTAATATTTATTTATATTTTCAAATGTATTGATATACTGCCAACACATACAAAATATCATGGTGGTGTACAATAAAACACAGTGGAAAATGCTGTAAAATGGGCATTAAAATGACTGGCTACTGAAAAAAATGTAAACAGCTGCATGAGCCTGTTGGCATAAAAAGGTCTTCAGGAGAATCCTCAGCATGCGGTAACACTGAGCCTAGGCAAGCTTTGGACTTGCACACTCTTCCTTTTGCCATGAGGATAAGGTCAGAAACTTGTACTTCCCATTTAGATTCTCCAGAGCTTGCAGTGTCGTCTGAACATGGCAAAGTTGGTTAATCTTACCCGGGGGTCAGCAAACTTTTTCAGCAGGGGGCCGGTCCACTGTCCTTCAGACCATGTGGTGGGCCAGACTATATTTGGGGGGGGATGAACAAATTCCTATGCCCCACAAATAACCCAGAGATGCATTTTAAATAAAAGCACACATTCTACTCATGTAAAAACACCTGGCAGGCTCCACAAATAAACCAGAGATGCATTAAATAAAAGGACACATTCTGCTCATGTAAAAACACGCTGATTCCTGGACCGTCCACGGACCGGATTTAGAAGGCGATTGGGCTAGATCCGGCCCCCGAGCCTTAGTTTGCCTATCCATGATCTTACCTATTAAGTAAGCCAACGTCAATCCATAGTTTAAGAAGCAGGCTTTTTCCAACTAACAGCAGTTAAGATTGACCATAGTTCAAGATTTGGACAGAAATCCAAACTCTGGTTTGAAACCCTTCTGAACCCTTTGTGACCCTACTGAAGGAAGAGAGAGTTTTAATGTTACATCATGGTTTAGTGCCAAGCCTGAACTAGGCTATATTCATAGTTGAGCCCATTTTATGTGGAATGTGGCCACCTGTTCCCTTGTTATCAGTGTATGTTCTAGAAGAACATTTCTAAAAATAAAACAAAGCAAATCTGTGGGAACTCTCCTCACAAGCCATTCACTGTTGTGGTTATCAAAACATATCAAACAAATGGAAATACTTTTTACAAAACCAACAAACCACATGAGTGGTGTTGGAGATGAAATGCTCATGATATTAATTAGCTATTATAACCAGGAACTTACTGCATTAATTTTTTTGTTTAAGTATCTCCGTGCATCTTCTTATGTGTAGGATGCAAGCTACTTTCCTTAGCCAAGGCTTGCATTAGTAAGATATGGGCAGTAAGGCTGGCCTTTTTCACCCAGCTGCTCCCAAGTATTAATACAATGATGTGAAACAGTTTAAATTCTTATGAAAAGTGCTATATACATTTTAAGTAGTAGTGGTTGTCTTCTTCCAAAACTCACAAAGTAGAAGAGTGCATGCTGTCTACATGTTCTAGTGAAATTAGGTTTTTCTTAAGAGGCTGACAGAAGCTGACATCTAATATGTTCCTAAGTCTTCTTTCACTTCCTCTTCTCCAAATCATGCAAAGTAATACATTAATTGCCCTTTTTAAAATTATATCTTGCATTTTTAGTTATCTTTCCTGTTGGGAGACAACTACGGCTTCTATGTTTTTATGAATTTTTGAAGTCACTCAATTGCATAACATTTAAATAACTCCCTCCCCTAACAGATCTTGCCTATTCATCCAATAGGGAATGCAGCAAGGATAAAAATAGTGTTTGTGGGAGCTCTCTCTTTCTCTCCATATTTCTGAATGGTCATGGAGGGAAATTTGCTCGTATTGTATGGCAGTTTTAAGGGGGGGCAACACCCCTTTTGGAGATTCCTGGTTGACTTCAGTGCACACAATGGAAGTAGAGAATGCAGGATATATGCTTCAGATTCTGCTTCAACCCTGCTTGCAACACTGTTGTATTTCTCACAGAGGTGCTAGACCTGTCTGGTATGTACCATTTCAGACTTCTAGTTGTGAGCTGCCTAGATGAGAGAGACATCTTCCCGATACCAAATTTTCTATATGCAGGGAGCTTCCCAGCCCCTTATAGCCAATTTACCCATGTAAGCTCCAACCTGCTGTCTGAAGCTAACCACCTCTGTAACAACTAGGTGTAGGTTTCTTAGATTTGACTTCCCTTCTTGTTTTGCTAAGAAGAATCTTTTTTGGTTGAACAAAATGAACGTCTTAGTTGCTAAGACACCTCAACGCCACATTTGTTTTCTCAAAGGCAAAAAAAACCCCCTTTCCTCCTATTTTTACAGATTCTGATGAGCAGCATTGCTCCTGCAACAAAGAGAGAATTCATATGGATGTGTGTCTAGCTTATTCTAAAGGCAGGCATGGGGAAGCTCAGGTGCAGGGATTGAATGTGGCCCTCCAGGGATCTCTCTCTGCCCCCCACCCACCCCACCCCCTTCTCCAGCCCTGCTCTACATCCTTCTTGAATGCTTTTGCCTGGTTGGAATATGTCCTTGAACTCTTGATCCCTCTTGCTTGCCTGAATGAAAGACTGAAGCATGTGTAGAGACTTCTGGTTCTTGTGTGGCTGCAGTGTTGCCTACTGTACAAAGGCACTGCATCCACTGCTCTGTCTGCTGTTGTCCCTGGTCTTATCCATGCAAGAGAATACACCCCTTGAGCTGAATATGGTCCGCCAGCCCTGTTCAGAGTGGCAGCCTTTAACAACCAACACTGTCGCTGCCCTTTGGTAATTGTGACATAGACTTAGCCTTGCTTTGAAAAAATGAGGAGGCGGTGGCATAGACTCTGGCTCCTGGGCAGCAGAAGGGGATTAGTGAGGGCAAGCTTAAATTGTTCACAGCCTGCTGTTTGAATAGTGGGAGGTTGCTAGACCATCTGTACTAGAAGCAGCAGTACTGGTGGCTGCCTGACACAGCTGGAGTCAGCCCAAGACATTTTGATACCTGAGGCAGAAAATCCCAAACGGCATGCCTCATGGTGATAAAAATGCAGTAAATTAAGAGCTGTAGCCAACCAAGTTCCATTTGCAGGATGTCCTTGTGTGAATGGGAAAGTTTTGTTGGCTACGAACCAGAGGAATTGACAATTTGCTGCCCCCCCCCTTTTGTTATAACTCCCAAATATTCTGCCTGAGTTGGGCTGTCTCACCCTGGCTAATGGTGGCTATGGTCCTTACCACAGCCTTTCTTTTCACCCCTCTCCCCCACATTCCCCCAGTAAATTTGGGGATAAAAGTGGGGAGGGTTCCCAGACAGGCAAGAAACGATGTACACATGAATGGCCCAAGGCATATTTTACCAGATCATACTTGTTTATTTGAAAATGCTTAAAGAACACTGAAAACTCCTCTACGCTTATAAATCTTGCTGCATACCAGCATTCACATTTAATTAAGAGGAAATTAATGAGGGGGAAATTACCACAAACTCTGAAACACATCCATGACCTCTGGTCGCCTGGCTTCTTCCTTCTTGGGCCCCTTTGCACAGTTACATAAAAAGATGTGGTAGGGTTAGGAACTTTTCAAAAACGAGTTCAAACTGCCACTTGTTAAGTAAGTCAGAATGCTCTATTGCTGGGTGGAAAATTTTGAGGGCCAAGCTAGGCATTACACTAGATATGTGCCTGGATTTTGTCCTTTTAATATTAGGTAAGTGGCTCTGATCAGAGCTGGAAGACTGTGAGGTACAAGGAGGAGAGCTAAACACTTCCTCTCCCAGGGCTGAGACACTGAAGCTACTCTTGGCCCCAGGGTGTGAGCTTTTTCATGGGTAGCTTCCTCACTGTATAATGGGATGAGTTTCAGTGGCACCTGATGGGGGGAGAGTTAAAGACTTTCCCATCCTTGCATTGCAGTCCCAGTCCTGATGGACATCCCCACCCTGTGACCGCTCTACAAATAATTAAAAGCAGATCTACACACATTTAACATTGTGACTGGTTTGTCCGTGAGATGCACCATTATAAACAAGCCATAGAGGTAACTTGGCAGAAGTACTCAATGCTGACCAGTGTGACTTCCAAAATACATGCAGGGATTGTGTGTGTGTGTGTGTGTGTGTGTGTGTGTGTGTGAGAGAGAGAGAGAGAGAGAGAGAGGGGGGGGGAATGCAGGTCTATTGTGTGTCTAGTATAATATAATGGGTTTTTGTTCAGAGTACACCCATTAAAATGAATGAACATGAATAAGTTAAGTTCATTAATTTCAATAGCTCTACTCCAAGTAAAACGTAGTGGAATAGCACCCAATGTATCACAGTTACGTTTTATCCTGGCACTAACCATATTATACCAACATACAGCTTTTTAAAAGCCGTTTTACCCTGAGCACTTTATAATTTATTATGTTCTCATATTAACATCTTTGCTCAATGCAAAACATGGTTTTCCATCTTCTGACCATAGGAAAGTATAATACATAAAACACATCACTTATTTTTGTTCTTGATTTGGGGGACCCTTACAACAGCAACAAGCTTTCTGCTGTACAAAGTTTTTCAATATATAATTATGTAGGATTTCTCACTGCAGAAAATTTGCACCATTAGATTTGCTTGCAAAGTGAGATCATACCATATTGATTGATGTTTCGTAAGCTGTTCGGCTTGTTCTTAAAAGTAACCAGTAGGGACTAGGCTTGCAATGCTGTGCATAGTTTCTTAGTGTTCAGTCTCCTTGAACACCTTAGTAAATATTCAAGTTGTCCCAGATTGTGATGAATAATGCTAGTGTCAAGAATGCAAGCACCCTATCTTGGAGCTGCTTTGTACCATGTGGCAGCAAATGTGTATTTGCTACCCTGTACGTGCATGCCATGCAGATGCAGCGGTACCTCGGGTTACAAACACCTCGGGATACACACTTTGGGTTACAGACTCTGCTAACCCAGAAGTAGTACCTCGGCATAAGAACTTTGCCCCAGGATGAGAACAGAAATCGTGCAGCGGCGACAGTGGGAGGCCCCATTAGCTAAAGTGGTACCTCAGGTTAAGAACGGTTTCAGGTTAAGAACGGACCTCCAGAACGAATTAAGTATGTAACCAGAGGTACCACTGTATGTATATTGTCACATATTTGCATTACATTTCTAGAAGTTCCATTGGTTGCCCCCCCCCCCCGTTTAAAGTAATCTAATGCTGTTTTGCCACCCTTCACCAACCTTTTCAACTTTTCTCCTGCCTCATATATGCTAGTTTTACTGCCCTAGAGAAGTGGCTGTAATACTAAGAGCAAATGAAAAGGACTGTCAAGTCACCCTTGTAAATCTGATTTCTCAAATAAGAGGGCTTAAAAAACCACACCCTCTGCTCAAATTTTATTAAGCCAAATCCCATGTGTTTACTGAAAAATAAGCGAAGTTAGTGAGCTTACTCTCAAGTATGCAAATATGTGTGCTGCCTACCAAGTATACTTGCAAAGTGGTTGCTTTCCTTTCAGCAGCAAATAAAATCTGGGGTGCTCCTTTCTACTATTTCTCATGCAAAAGAGAAGCATCCTGCTGGGGTGCTTGTATGCAACAATCACTGAGTGATATCTAAGTAGTACTCATCAATCGGGGTACCTGCTCTTATGTGTAACAACTGCTGGATGTCACCCACTGTGTAGTGTACTCATGTAGTGTATCAGCACTGTCAAGGTGATTTTTTTCACCACATATCACATCTCTTTTAACAGCACTGTGCTTATTTTGTATCAACCCTTCTTCTGATTGAAGTACCACTATCAATATTTCTTGCATTTCATCTCCTCCTGACCCCGCTGCTTAATTCTTCTTTCCTTACAAGCATGTGGGCATATATCTGCAACTGAGGATCACACTTTATGCATAATATGTCAATTTCAGCTCACAAATCGTTATGCCATGATATTTTCTTAGAAGTCTTTATGGAGCCATAAAAATATTTGCTGCTTTTGCTGCAGCAAACTAACATGACTACCCCTCTGAGAATTGTTTCAACTCTAATGCTGGAGTGCACCCTCTTGTCTCCAGACATGTATTGTGTTGTTGTGTTTTGGGGCTGGCTCAGCCCATTAGGTATGAGCAATTGGGGGTTGGGGACAAAGCCCAAAGGGCACCAACCAAGCCTAGGTAACAAAAAAAGTACTTGGGAAATAATGCTTTCTGGCCTGCAAGGATAACTAGCATCTTTATTGCGCGGGAGGCTTACTACACTTGCTCAGAGGAACATTATATCAGAAAGCAATCTGATGGCTGCATGCACTGTTTGTGCAACTGATCCTTCCTGGTTATCGTCCTCTTTCTGAGACTACCCAAGTTTGTAACACCTTACCTTGTTGCTGCTGTTGCTTTTCTGCTTCAAGGAAGACGAGGTAGCAGAGTGCCAATGCAATGATTCCCTAGGAGTTGCGATCTTTAGAGCTTGCTGCTCTAGTGCGTGGTTGATAGTGAGCACTGTGCCTATTATGGAAGTACAACAGTCTTGTGGCATCTTTGAAGATTAGGAAATTTATCATGGGGTAAACTTTTGTGGGCCACAGTTCCTCGCCATATTACCAAAGTCCATCCTTTGTCCCACCACCTTTCCTTTCTTTATTATAAAGTTGCACCGTGAATTTCCTTGCTCTGCTCTCCCTGGCCCCCGCCCCCACCTTGGGCACACCGTATCCCAAACGTGTTCCAGGTTCCGTCCCCAGTTGCCATGGCTCCATCCTAACACCTCCTCTTCAAGCTGCAAGTCCCGCTGCTGCCGCGTGCAGCTGATTCCGGCGACAGCAGCGCGGCTGCGCAAAGACGGCCTGTGGCTTGGGAGGGAGGCGCGGCGGCGCGCCTGGTCACGTGTCCATAACCCGGGCCCGCGCTACCGCCCTCGGCTTGCTGGAGGCCGGCGCGCGTGCGCGCTCTTCTTCCCTCTCTCTTCTTTCCCAGCTCCGAATGTTGTGAATAAAATGCGCCGTTTGTTACACCCTGGCGGCGCGGGCGGTTCTTAAAGGGCCAGAGACCCTGGGGCCAGGGGCACCCTCTTTCTACCTCGCCCGGCTCAGCTGGGAGCTCAGGGAGGGTCGCAGCTCGCCCCGAGCGTAGAAGAAAACAAAAGAAGCGACCGGAAACAGCCGCGGCGGCGGGGGAGGGGGCGCGGGCCCAGAGCCCAGAGCAGGCGCCCACGAACAGACAAGAAAGAAGAAGAGGGGTGTGTGTGATTTAGGTGCATTTGCACCCCGAGCAGCTAACGGAGCAGGTAGGTCCCGGGGACGGAGGGGTGTGATTGCACGCGTTCAGCCGCAAGCTGGCGATGCATGGGGTGGGAGGAGAGAAAGAGAAGGGGGTGGTGGTCGTGCAGCTTGGACAGTTGAGCTGCAAAGCTTCGGGGGATCAAGTCCTCTTAAGCCACACTAAATAAATAAAAAGCCAGTCCGGGTGCTGCTCGGCAATTCCGTGGGGTGGGGAGGCACGGGTGGGCCCCTATTGCAAACTGCGGCTTCCCTCCAACACCAACACAGCCCGGGGCATATCCTCGCCTTCGATGGTGTGTTGCACCTGCAGCGACGGGTGTGTGTGTGTGTGTGTGTGCGCGCAACTAAGGTCGTCCTCTCCCCTTCCTTGCAGAAGGTGAGCGGCACCTTCCTTGTTCCTCATAGCGAAATAGCCCCTAACCCCGCTCACCCCCTCAAAGGCCCGGTTTCCTCTGTCTTTTTCCCTCCTGGCTAAGGAAGAGGCGATTGTGACTCCGAGGTAAGGGGTGCTGGCTTGCTGGGAGTTCAGCTGAGGCTGGGGGGAGGAGGAGGAGGGCAGCCTCTCCTGCTTCAGTGACACGTGCTGCTCCTTCCCGATGTTGTTGATGTCTTTGTCTGATAGCGGCGAGGAGGTTGATTTCTTTCTGCGGGACTTTCGTGTGGGGGGGGGGTCCTCCTTGGGATCTGCTACCAGGAGGTAGGATTGGGGCTTTGTGTGTGCTCATCTTGCTTGTCCTTCCCGTTGTTTTTCCGTTTTGGCTGGGGCAGGCCGGAGGACGAGGCTTCCTCCGCTCTCTTTGTTATTGCTTTTGTTTCGCACGGAGCACATGGCCTGTGATCTCGCTGCTCTTAAAGTTACAGATCCCCAACCTTGGCACAAACGGATCGATTCCCAATTGTTAGGTCCTCCAAGCGGGAGGGGAATTGTTCCCTTTGGGGTCTCCATACCAAGAATTACAAAGGCCAAAGCACATTAAAATGATTTTGGGTGGGTAAGTGGGTGCGTTTTTGCAAAAGGCACAGCAAAGCAAGGGGTGGAGGGTACAGAGGAAAGAGGAAAATGTACAATAGCCGCGGATTAAAATAAACTGCATTGCCTCGCCTGTCTGGAGTAATCCCAGTAATAGCAGTGCGGTAATTAAAGTGCTGAATGTGTTCTGAACAAGAGTTGGCAGCTGTCTGGGGAAATGACAATATTCCAAACGGAAAAGTGGCCCGTTTGTTCTGGGTCCCCATTGTGTCTGATAATGATGATCCGGTGTCTGTGTTCTAAGAACAAGTTCCTGAAGGTGAAGTGGAGAGTGAAAGTGAACAGTGGTGCAAAAGAAGCAGGAACTATTAATTCTAGGCTTGCCTGAATACGCTTCCTAGTACTTTGAGGGCAGTAGTTAAAACTCGAACTGGCTTTCTGATGTTGTTTCCGTATATCTCATGTGCATAGTAAAGGGTTGGGTTTTCTCCTTTTCTTGTATTTTTCTTTTTAAGGAGTCCTGTCCCATGGCTTCCTTACTTGTGAGTGTTTAAAGGAGTGTTGCTGCTACAGTCCCCACTGGTGGTGTGTGCAATGATAGGGCAGTTTTGTTAGGCCTTATTTCAGAGTGTATTTGTTTCTTTCACAATTTTGCTTCTTAGATAAGAAGGGAGTTTAGGGACCTCTCTCAACTCCCACTTAGAATAGTGCCCCCAAAGCTTGTTGTGTCTGCTGTTGACATGAGCACTGAAATGGCATTTCATGTTGTTCCCAAAGAGAGAATTGTATTTGTTATCACAGTTCTTTGCTTTGCTTGCAAGGAGCTCCTGGTGGGTCTCTGCCTCCTCATGATATCCTCTCAACCACCCTGTGAAGTAGGTTATGCGGAGAGAAAATGTCTGGCCCAAGGTCGCCCATGAGCTTCACTGCTAAGTGGGAATTCGAGACCACCTCTCCTAGACCCTGGTCAATACACTATAACCACCGTAGCTCTTTCCACCTCCATCTGTTCTACAAAGAAAAGGAGTGTGTTGAAAGCAGAAGTGGGCATAGAAAACATACTCAGGAAGCAAAGACATTTTTGGCTAACTTTTGGAAGTAGATCAGATTAAAGTGGGATGTTTCTGCAGGTGGCAGAAGCGAAGAGCCTTGGTTCATCATGGAATAATCTGTTTGCATTGTGATGTGAGACGGAAGGAGAGAGAGAGAGCTGAGAAGCCAAAGTTAGGACTTGGATTTTTTTTGGAGGGGGAGCCAAACTAAGGAGGCCCAAATTCTGCCCATTCCAAACCTGTTTGTTAGAAGATATGATATAAATGTACAGGATTTTGCATGCATCAACTTACATAATAACTATTTTAAATGCTTTTTTTTTTTTTTTTTTGCTACTTTGGATTTTTGTTTTGTTTAGGAGTAAGGTGTAGGCTGGTGAAGCACAAGTGACATGTGCCAGGGAGGCATTGAATTGTGCAAGGAATAGAGCGGCTGAATTCCTTTGATAAGTTGTTATTAACATCTGTTGAAAATTTATTGGCATATCTAGAAGTGTATCTGCAATCATGAGGTCCAGTAACATTTTTTTAAACGACATATCATACAAAGCAGATTCTCTGTTCTGGGCATGAATAGCCATACCCTTAGGCATAGGGATATTATAAGTGTTCACTATTGGTGATATAAAAGCATGTGAGGAATGTGCTACATTCAGAGAGGTTACAGTGAAGGGAACTGGTTGTATGGAGCCAGAGAACATCATTGCTAGATGAGTAGTAACATGGTGGAGAAAATGCACAATTAATGTGTTAGAAGAAAAGTATTTAAGTTAAGTTGGTCCGTTTGGAAGTGTAGAGAAAGCGAGGCAGAATCCTTAGTCATCTCGCTTCCAACTCAGGAAGCCTCCTGAAATTTCTGTGCTTCACTCAATATTGTATATAGTTGCCCCATGACATTATTGTGAAGAATCTCACTAGTTGACTTGGTGTTGACCATGCTTTTGTGGACAATGCTGATCAGTGCAAATCTTGTTCTTATTATGTCAGTTAACTCCATTTGAAATACTGGGAAGCTTTTATGGCAATGGCCAGCCAAGGAATGTTTAGATGAATTGGCAGATTGTTAGGCGGCAGAGAATCATTAAAGATGGCTTCTGATTTCCTATTGGGAGAAGCAGAAGAGTGGGTGGTTGTGGTGATAAAAGTGCTGCCTCCTGGCTTCTGGTTCTGTTGATCAGTCTCAAGCCAATGGGATTCTTCATGAGTAAGGCACAGAGGGACCACTGGATATGGTAGACAAGAGTGACCTTAAACTCTAGATGTGCCTTTGGGGGGGCAATACCAGAATTGCCATTTTTGCCCCCTTTTCTGCCCCTTCTCACAGCAAAGGGACAAAAAGCTGAACAGCAACCTCTGTTAGTGTGTCTCATTGCCACTCTTCACACCCTTGCTGCTCAGTGTGTCATTGAAAGAAGCCTTATGCTGGTAGTAGATTCCAATCCCCAAAGCAGCTACAGGCAGCAATGTCTATAGAATTCCTGTTGTCAACCCTCACTTGCAGCAAATAGAAAAACACTGGTTATCTGCTGCCATGAGACTGCAGGGCCTCACTACGTCTTTTTCTTGGGTTGTGTGTGTTTTTTTTTTTTTGTTTTTTTTTGCTAGAGGTGTGGCAGATATTCCCCAGCATTGAAACAGTTTTATTCCTTGCATTTACGGATGCATGTGGCACTGTGGTCTAAAGCACTGAGCCTTCTGGGCTTGCTGATCGTAAGGTTAGCAGTTCAAATCTGCATGACGGGGTGAGCTCCCGTTGCTTTGTCCCAGCTCCTGCCAGCCTAGCAGTTCGAAAACATACCAGTGCAAGTAGATAGTTACTGCTGCAGCAGGAAGGTAAATGGCATTTCTGTGCACTCTGGCACTCGTCACCCAGAAGTGGTTTAGTCAAAGCTGTCTGTGGATAAACACCGGCTCCCTCGGCCTGAAAAGCAGAGGTGAGCGCTGCGCCCCATAGTCAAATTCGAGTGGACTTAACTGTCCAGGGGTCCTTTACCTATTCCTTGTGAGTACTGAGAGATGTTTATAAAGCTGAAGACTGATATTTGTTGAAAGACTTTGAGTGTGTCTGGGAGATGCACTTGATGGACAGCTTTTTGGTGGAAATAAAAGTGGCATGTCATGGTGGGCAACTTTTCCACCCTACAGAGTTCTCTAAGAATCCCTGTCATAAATAGCCTTTTCTCCTGCTGTCTCCTCACCTGTACATTAGAACTGGAAGGAAGTTTCTCTTATTTCTCTGTTGTGCTATTTACAGTTAGGGTTGAGTATGACAATGTCTCATCCTGTTACCCTTTCCTCTGATACTAAATGGAGTTGCCGTTTGATGTATTAAACTGGATAATCCAATAACATTTGTGTGGAATGTATTATTTGGACAATTGATTCTATTTGTTTTGAAGGCAAGGAAATTTGGCTTTCCAGGCTCTAGAATTTTAGTTCTTGATTTCCATTAAACGAAGTCTTCATGTCATTCAAGCAAAAATGCAGGCAGCAGTTTCATCATGGGTTGATAATAGTATTTTTGTTAAAATGGGTGTTTAAACTTTTTTTTCTGAGCCACGATAGCCTGTTTTGGATAGCGGCCGATATAAACTAAGCTTGCAAATAGCCACTTGATTGCTTGCCTGTGGCAGGTAAGAGCCTCTTAGATAGGAAGGTTTTTGCAAAATCAAAGATAATTGGTTGTTTTTTGTTTCAGGATGTTGATAGATTGCAAATGCTGTCTGGACACTCAGACTATAAAAATAGTTGTGGACAAATAACCATTGTTGACTTATTTATAAGATTGCTGTACATGCAACCCCGCCTTTGCACATGGAATCAAATATGAACATGGAAGAAATGAATATTTTGATAACATGGAAGACAAACGTGTGTTTGGATGTGTGCAAACCGATATGTTGAGGCTGTAAATGCAATTTGTAGAGCCAGTGATATGGTGTAAAAACGTTCTAGAACATTTCCCAGTGCTTAATACAGTGGTACCTCGGGTTAAGTACTTAATTCGTTCCAGTGGTGCGTTCTTAACCTGAAGCACCACTTTAGCTAATGGGGCCTCCTGCTGCCACCGTGCTGCCAGAGCACAATTTCTGTTCTCATCCTGAAGCAAAGTTCTTAACCCGAGGTACTATTTCTGGGTTAGCGGAGTCTGTAACCTGAAGCGTAGGTAACCTGAAGCGTAGGTAACCCGAGGTACCACTGTATTTTTGCAGAAAATTTTCCATTTCATAAGTTCATTCATAAGCATAAATGGATGTGAGTTGCAAATAGATGTTAGACAAGCATGGCAATTCCAATTTGCTAAATGCGGGTATAATAAGCATGTTACCTTAGAACACAAACTGAAAACTACCCTGAGTAAATTGTCCTAATTTCCCAATTCAAAGTTTTCTGGAAAGAGCACACAGCACCGTAGAGCTGACCCCAGGTTATTGTATTGCACCACTGAAGCAAGTGGAACAGGAATCCTCAGAAGTGTAAGGCAGAAAATGCAGGGGGTGTGTGATATGTTTCACTTTCAAGAGAGATGCATGAAGCACATCAGATGCATTTTCAAAGGGCCTCCTTTTAAATTTTGAATGGTTTCAACTGGCTTCTCCCAAGCAACAGCAGAAGTTTCTCTTCTGTAAAAATTGCTTTCCGTTCTAGATGTCCAAGCCTGTAATTTAAGACAGAGTGAGAAATAGTGATTGAATCTGGAAAAACTGGAATGAGGAATAAAAGGTGCAAACAGTTACAAGCAAAGGCAAATAATAGACAGGGCAGTTAACAAAGAGATCCATTCTGCACCACTTTTGGTGTTCATGTTAGTCCTGAAATAATGTGATGATCAATCCTACCTCAGATGTACTGGGCCAAGCAAGTTGGTATTTGCTTTCTACTATGGCCTTTGCACTTAAAGGATTGTGGGAACAGTTGTTTCAATCAGCAAAAGAGCATTTTCAGGCCATTTTCTCCCCCACCATCCACCCCACAAAATGCAGAAATGTCTAAGACCATCTCTGAATTCTGTGAAATGACTCAGTTGTGGGTGTATCTGAGCTCAGAAGAGGAAAATAACTATCAAGCGGAGTTAACCAGCTATTAGAATTGAATGTCGCAGACCCTAGTGGGATATTTCACTTTACAGTACAGCACTTCATACCACAGATTGGCATTGTTGGGGCTGAAGAGACAGAGGCGGTGTTAGAAATTGGGATAGAAAATCTAGAATGACTCCTGGGACCTGGGTTGTGGGTGCCAAAACAGAATGTCTAGTCACCACTAGGGGTATGTGTCAGCAACACTTTTTATTTATTGTTTTGATAAGCTTGAGTAAATACGCAATACACATAAGTGGCACATTGTTAATATCACATTTTTAGCAGAAATTGTTAATACATGTTTAATTTGGTATTTACAATAAAAATATTGGTACCATACTTCTGTTTTAAAAACACTCTACTCTTTATTGTTAAACTCCTTAACATATTGTCTATCCTTAACATATACTTTGAGGCTTCAAAGCACATACATTTCAGTAATCAGTCAGGCGCAAAATGTACCTGGCTCCCTGCTAATTTTGAACCCTGCACAGAGGGGAAAGAATTCATTTCCCTGTTGCCACGAGCCTCATTGACCATAGTAGGGAGATGCAAATTTTCCGGGAATCAGCATGTTTTTACATGAGTAGAATATGTCCTTTTATTTAAAATGCATCTCTGGGTTGTTTGTGGGGCATAGGAATTCGTTCATTTTTATTTTATTTTTCAAAATATAGTCCAGCCCACCACATGGTCTCAGGGACGGTGGACCGGCCCACGGCTGAAAAAGGTTGCTGACCCCTGTCCTATAGCACTTATTTGGGAGTAAGTCCAATGTAACTCGGGTGGTCTTGATGCTGAATAGACGGGAGAAGGGTTGGAGCTCAGTGGTACAACATCTGCTTCCCATGCAGAAGGTAGAGAACCCTGCCTGAAACATTGGAAGACTGTTAAACCTTTTAGTCCAAGGGACGCACAATCTTCTGAGGGCCACATTCCAGTGTTGGATGGAGCTAGAGACAAAAGTGGGCAGAGTATTGGATGTAAATAATAATAATAATAATAATAATAATAATAATAAGGAAACTATTGTATTTTAATATTCTGTTGGAAGCCGCCCAGAGTGGCTAGGGAAACCCAGCCAGATGGGCAGGGTATTAATAATAATAATAATAATAATAATAATAATAATAATAATTAATTACCTGCCCTTCAGCCTAAGGTCCCAGGGCAGTTCACAGCATTAAAACACTATTAAAAAAATATTTTTAAACCATAAATAAGGTGGGCCCTAGAAATACACACCTGAAGTGTGGAAAGTCAGAGTAAAAAGCCTGCATCTCCAGCATTTGCAGGAAGCTGTATGATGAAGGTGCCAAATGCACCTTTGTACAGTAGGCTAGCTTCTGAAAACATTCACACTCCCTCCCTGTCTCCCATCTAGCCAAACAAGTGTCGTCATCAAAATTCCAGGGCTTCAACCAAGCAGAAACACGAAGTACGAAGTAGGTTCTGTGAGGCATGTGGCCCAGACCAGGTAGAGGGGCCTACGGAACTGCATTTGCCTGCCCTGTCCCCCAGGCCTGAGGTTCCTCATCCGTGGTGTGGACCATACTGAAATTGATGGACCAAAGCTCTGACTTGGTACAGGGTAGTCTCATATGTACAAGATTGTCCAGCACAAGCCAAGGAGTGGAAATGAGGCATTTTTGTTTACTTTATTTAAATAATTATGAAGAGTCCTTTACAACTTGTGTTCCCAAAGTGGTGTACCAATATACATTTAAGTATTTTCTCTGCAAATACATTACATGTATTGTATACAAATATAAGGTACAAAGATATATTGAATATAGATATGCCCTTACTGTTGTATTTTAGTAGACTGCCAAAAATTCCATTGTTTCAGTAAGCCTGCCCAGACATGTAACTTTATTATACATGCTTTTAAAAAACAACAATTCTGTGACTTTTACCTGCATTTTTAAATAAACATTTAATGTTATTTTATGTAAACCGCTTGGATATTTTTCTTTGATGAAGCATTCTGTAAATCTTACTTAAATGAATAAAACCAACTGATAAAACTATTAAATTGCCGATTGAAAAGAAATGCAGTGCAGCAAGAACAAGGTTAATTCTCTGAGGGAATTGTTTTTGGTTGGGTGTTGAATGCATTTCTAATTTGTAAGTCACCTTGAAATTAATTTTTATTAAGAGGAAGACAAAGAAGTATTAAATGCATAACAAAGTAGAACTGCTTGGACATTGTCAGAGAGGGAGGCATGGACATTGTGATGGAGAGTCCAGAAGAAGACCTTGTTTCCATACAAACTAGTGTTCGTGTATCTGACCCATTGGGTGATCCCAAATTTTGAGAAGGCAAAAAGTAAGAAGAGGCACTCCCTGTGGTAACCAGGACCCAAACCATTCTGTGCTTTGGAGGCAAAACCAGTGCCTTGAATTGCATCTAGAAACAAGGTAGTAGTGCGGTTGCTTCAAAAGAAGTGTAATTCTGACTACTTTTAGACAATAATTGGTCACTGGCGTTATTAGACTGTGGCATGAAAAGGTCTTTTGCTCAAGCATAAACCCTCTACAGGTAAACCAGGAAACCTCTATTTAAACAGAGAGTGACATTCAACTAAGCAGTGGGACTCTTCCCCCCCCCCCCCAAAAAAAAAATCAGATCTCAAAGACCGGGGAAATCACCATAACAGGTTTAGGGATCACAGGAAGGAAGAGAAGGGGGGAAAATCCCACTGTGTGAGTGGACTTCATTCCCCTTGTATATACCCCACTTAGCATTATGTTGAATTCCACTCACAGGTTTGTTTGTTTTTTGACCCAGACTGGTAAACTGGTTGCCAGCTTCAGAAGAAGCCAAGATATTAAGGCACCTTCAAACCATGTTTTAATATCCTGGCTTATTTCTTAGTGAACAACCATCATTTCCCAATTTGGAGGAAAGAAGAAAGCATGGTTGATTGAAGACTTCCACTTGGTTTGCTCATGTGGCAAAGTGTATGCCTGGGCAAAAGGCACAATTGTATCTTGGCTTATTATTTGAACATGGCCAACATGTGCCTCAGTTTCCATTCCAAAAAGCTGGTCTGGAAAGGTACCGTGGTTGATTGGATCCAAAGCTGGAAAATTCACAGGGTTGTATGAAAACTTTTAAGTTGATGCTCAAGTTTTCAAGGTAATGTGGAATTTGCCCTGGAAGGATGAATAGGACACATAACTGCTGCTGTTGCTACTCCCGTGCTCTTTCTACAACTGTTTGTGAGCTGAACATAACCATGCATGTTTCAGCTGCTGCACTTCCTATCTCTGCCCCAAAAATTGGAGCTGTGCGCCTTTGACGGTACAGTGTGATGACTAACTGTATTGTGGTGTTGCAAGGGCATTTATGTGTAGTTCTCTTCACTTTGCAGCTCCCTTGTTAAGAGCAGGATTGTGATCTCAGGTTTGTTTGTTTTTAGCAAATAAATATTTCTTTCTCTGATTGTTCAGCCCTGTGGTTGTTGACTGCTGTCCTGCTGTCCTAGAGACAGCACAGATCTGTGTAGGATGCACCCCCCCAAAGCATGTTCTTATTCAATAAGTCAAGAAGACAACAGGTGGCTGCAGACAGATGGCTAGGACAACGCTGATCAGCAAGACAGGCCATCATCTCCATATGCTGCTTGTCTTGTTTGTGTGTTCCAGCTGAACCAGAAGGTCTAGGTTGGATAACTGGGCGAACTTTTATAGCCTCTGTCTTTCAGACAAGTGGTCATTTTAAATCACTTTCCCCAAATCTATTATAACTGCATTGGCCTCCTTGAGTTTAGTGCGTTTTTACAGAGTATTCATGTGGGACCTTTAACATCACAAACTCTCAGCTATAAAACTGCAGTCTGTTCCAGGCAGGTACTGAAAAGGTTGGTACCTTTGTTTTTCCACTGGCATGTATGAGATGTTGGCCTGAGCTTGCTGCAACACTTGAGTATTGTCCTGTTTTTGTAATGCTGTGCAGACATAGCAATTGGTATGAGATAGCTGCCCTGAGCATTAGTGGGATGAAAAATATGATCCACAAGAAGAGGTGGGCATTAAGAGGGGCATTCCAAGCTTTCTGCTGCCTGTTAGAGACCCTGTCCCTGGCAGAATAATTATAGAAGAGCACCTTCAGCAGCAGCAGAATAATTATAGAAGAGCACCTTCCTCTGAATACTAGTTGCAAGTGGGGAGAGCACTGTTGCACAGTCTCTGCTTGAGGACTTCCATAGACATCTGGCTGGCCACTGGGAGAACAGAATGTTGGGCTAGATGGGTGTTTGACCTCACCCAAAAGGGATCGTCTTATGTTCTTAACCAACAGAGGTAAGATTGGGGTCTAATTGATCAGTAATAGAATAACAGATCCATAGTTTTATGAAATTGGGGCACCTGAGTCAGAGGTAGGGGTGTGTGTGTGTGTGTGTGTGTGTGTGTGTCGAAATAAAATAAAATAAAATAAATAAAATCCTTCCAGTAGCATCTTAGAGACCAGCTAAGTTAGTTATTGGTATGAGCTTTCGTGTGCATGCACACTTCTTCAGATATGTAGGATAAGTGGATTGTAGAGGGTTTTTAATTCTAAGACCGTTAGGTATAATGTCCAGGTTCTTGCATTTAGTCAGAAAGATGATGTCAGTCTGTACCTGTTCAAGTTTCTTGGTGAGGTTGATGGACTTCCATTTCATGCGGCTCAATGTGGTGCCTTCCATAGTTCTAGTTACAGGTAGGTAGCCGTGTTGGTCTGCTGTAGTCAAAACAAAACAAAATAAATTTTTTTAAAAAAAAATTAAAAAATCCTTCCAGTAGCACCTTAGACACCAACTAAGTTAGTTATTGGTATGAGCTTTTGTGTGCATGCACACTTCTTAAGAAGTGTGTGTGAAAGAATGCCTGCCCTGGTTGCCATTTCTCTCTGTGTGTGTTGTAGTGGGGGCTGCAATATAACTTGGCTTTGAGAGACCAGTAGTGTTATGAGGGGAGCTCCTTTAGAGAAATCTTCATATCCTGCAGAAGGTAGTGAGCAATGAACATGGATGTTTATATGTGGGAGAATTGGGGGAGAGAGGTGGAAATTCATGGATGTGTTTATGGTAGAGGTGGGGAGCCTCGGGCCGGGGGGGGGCAGGTGCAGCCTCCAAGCCTTTCTCTTTGGCCCTTGAGACTCTCCCAAGGCCTCACCTTCTCCTCTGCCCCATTCTGCACTCTCCTTGAGGGCTTTTGCCTGGCTGGAATGTGTTCCTGAGCAGCTGTGATGAGGCCACTTGCTTGCCTGGACGGAAGATGAAGAGGTGTGGTGTAGACTTTTGCGTGGCTGGATGTGCACAAAAGTTGCTCTGCTTGCTTTTGCCTTTGCTTCCCACGCCACAAACATTCTGGCCCCCCAGAAGGTCACAAACAAAGGAATGCAACCTTAGGTCTGAAAAAGGTTCCCAGCCCCTGTTCTCTGGTGAAATGTCATATATTTATTTTTCTGAATTTATACACCATGCTTCCTACACTGTAGTAACCCCATTTGCTTGTGGAAGGGTGTTGCTTGGCATGTTGTGACTGATTTCAGCAGCAGTCTAACTACAGTGGGCAGAGGACCTGTGGTGCCAGAAACCTTCAAAACTAATCATGCATGATCCAGGAAGCTATATTATTGTGTACAAGAGATATCCAGAAGGAGAGTTTAAAGAGCTGTTTGCTTGTGGGATGGGTTGAAGTGGGTGTCTCTGCTTTTAAGGTACTCCTTGGTTTTTTTTCCTGAGATGTGTGAGCCAACTGTCTCCTGCATTCCTGTTTTTTTCTTCAACAAATGTCAAGGATAGGTCCTTTTCTTTGAAGCTAGATGGGCAGTAGCACCTTCAGCTTATTCTATGTGTTCTTCTTAGAGACTTGCCATCCTCCTGACTGCTGGGTTAGCCAATATGCTACCCTCCATATGTTGTTGGATTTCAGCTCCCCTCATCCTTGACACAGCCATGTTGGTTGGAACTGGTGGGAGCTGCAGTCCAACAGCAACTGGTAGGCAATTGTTGACTACCTCTTTTTCCAGAGAGGATGATGGTGATTTCTGTTGCTATCTCTTGAAGGCTTTGAAAATCATTCTTGAGTGAGATCTGTGCGTGGCTCTGTCCCCTGTGGTGTGAGCCTCTGGGGGTGAATCATGCTTCTCATGTGGGCATTGTTGTTGGGGCAGATGGTGATGCTCACATAGCCTTGCATAATTAGTGGGATGTATGTATGATTAATATATAGGGATGCTATGCTAAAGGTTGTTGGCATGAGATTTTTGAACAAGATGCAGATGATCCTCATTATTTAAGATAGGTGGGGGCTGTCTTTTCCTTAAAATATGCGCAGATTGCTTTTTAAAAAATCTATAAACCAAGTGCTCTGTAACACATAGGAGGTTTATACCATTCCACCTTTTACAGATGTAAAATAAAGGAAGCAGAATTATTATTGTGATTATTATTTTTCTTATTTTGGGGCAGTGTCTTTGTCTTAATCCGTAAATTGCTAACATGGTGCCCTCCAAGGTTGTGCATCCATCACCCATGACCATTGGCTATGTTGGCTGGGGATGCTGGGAGTTTTAGTCCAGTAACATCTGGGTGGCACAACTTTGGCTACCCTTGCTTTATGCCAGTACTTATGCACTAGGACATACTTCCTCTTGTGCACTCTCAAATCCCTGTGATTGGGGGGGGGGGGAATCAACTAAGATATTTAACGTCCTCTTCTTCTTCTGGTGCAAACGTTCTGCTCGGCAGTTTACAACATTTGAAATTGCTGTTTAATAAAAGCAATATTAAAAAAGAATAAATCAAGGAGACGGGAACAGCCGTTGTATTATCTGCCACACACAACAAAGACCTGGCAGAGTAAAACTGTCTTACGTAACTGAGGAAAAACAGCAAGGGAACTAATGGGAACCAAGTTTGATTGGCTTAGCTGTGCAGAACATTTGTGTCTCTCAAATACACCAATACACATTCATCTGTCCTTCTGAAATGACTGCTTGGGATTACCCTCACGCAACTTGCATGCCATACTCAGGCTACTTTCAGTACTTCTGTTGCATTACATGTTATCTGCTCCTCATTATGGCTTTTTAAAATTCATCATTTCCTTTTTATATTAATAAATAGCAACATTAAGAGGTTATTTTAAGGGGGGGGGGAGCAAGGGAGTGGGCCACCCATGCTTCACAGGGCAAGGTGTTTGTTCCATAATCTTAAGTGCACCTACAAAAAGGGCCTTTCCTCTCATCCCCCTCTAACATGCTTCTAGCCTAGGTGGGACACAGAGAGGGGAATGGGCAGAATGATATGGAAAGAGGAGTTCCTAAGGTATCCCTAGACCTAAGCATTTAGAGCTTTAAAGGTAATCACCAACACTTTGAATTATGCCTAGAAGCGTATTGCTAAGGTGTGCAGCCGTGTAAATGATGCCATGGACATAGAACAGGATAGCTCATAGAATCATAGCATTGGAAGGGACCTCGACGATCATCTGGTCCAACCTCCGGCAATGCAGGAATATGCAGCTGTCCCTTATGGGGATCAAACCTGCAACCTTGGCATTGTCAGCAGCACACCCAAACCAACTGAGCTACCTGAGCACCCACTGACATCCTTGCAGGTGCATTTTGGACCAGCTGGAGTTTCCAGAGACTTCAAAGGTAGCCCCATGTAGGATGCGTTGCAGTAATCCAACCTGGATCTAATGAAGGCATGTGAAGACTTGTATCAAAATATGCAGACATTTTAAGTGAGTTTTCTCTTAACTTAGTTAAGTGTGTGATATATGATGTCTCCTGCTGCACACTGCTTAGATGCTACTGCATTAACTAGTATATATAAATTATTTTAATAAATAATCTCTTTCTGTGGCCAGGTCTTCCCTCAGCAATGGGCATGGCTGGCACACCAACCTCAGCTGGCTACAGGTACTCTTTGCCACCTGATCAGCTAGGCAGAAAGCAGAGCCCAGGAGTATGGGGCCATAGTTTGGTGGTAGAGCTCATGCTTTGCATGGAATATCCCTTGGGTTTTCGGTCCCTGGCACCTCTAGTTAAAACGATCAGGTAACTAGTGATGGGAGACACCTCCCTCTGCTTGCAGACCTTAGAAAACCGTGGCCAGTTAGAGTAGACCGTACTGGAGTCAATGGACAAATAGCCTGGACTTTTTGTAAGACAGTTCAGATTTTGCGTGTAGAAAGAAACTGGGGATTGGCATCATTGCCTTTTCAGTCACGGAAAGCCTGTTGGATAATGCGGTCAAGGCACTTTGCTGCCAACATATAATAGCGGCTGAACTGGAGGTCCACTCACAACCTCAAGTGTGTGACAGGTTTGTTATTCAGTCTACAGCATTGCACTGTAAATCCTGCCTATACGACCTCATTTATCTTTTATAAACACTTCCTGTGATGCTCCCTTCAGAATCATGGACTGAAGAGTGGCAATATTATGATGATGATGTTGTTGTTGTTGCTGCTGCTGCTTCTTCTGCTATTAGTTTGTTAAATTTCTTAAGATGTCCTTCGCAATAAGGTCCCAGCACAGGTTACAACACATAAAAATACAATACACTTCAATCAGAAATAAATAATAATAATAATAATAATAATAATTAATAAACCAAGCATAACCCCAAAACAATAATTCTGCAAAACACGTCTCAGAGAGGGACACCGCAGTCAATTCATTATAAAATCAATTCATCAGTTCATTAAAGAAGCAGGAAGATTCTAGCATCAACACTGGTAAGAGTTCCATAAGAAGAAAAGAAAGAAAATAGCTTTACCACGGCATGTGTTGTGGTCTGAAAAGCAATTTGCAGCTAACTGATTTAGATGGGTGGGGTGGGGAATCTATGACCTAAGGGCCACAGTTTTTTTCACCAGGGTTTTTAATAATATATAGCACAAATAGACAAACACAAATACAGAAATTTAAAACTAGTGGTACAAGTTAATGAATATTCATATATTTCTACTTCCCTTTGCCATCTAAACAAAACCAGAGCATTTGTATCTAGTGGTAGTCCATATGGTATCTTGAAAACAGGAACTAGTGCCCTAGGCCCTTTTTGTGGCATCGTGTGCCTTTCCCCTTGCCTAACTCAGTGTGACTGGCAAGGAGGGGGAAAGGGTGCCCCACTCACTTGAACCTTACCCACTAACAGCAGATGACCCCCTGAGAGAATAATGCCCTCAACAGGGAAAGATTTTCCACCAGTGGGCATATTCTGAAAGCTGCAAGACCAGGGTTGAAGAAGTTGGACCATAAACTTAGTCACTGCCAAGGTAAATAAAGGATTACAGTGTTTGGGAGACATTTTTGAACAAAAAGAGCCAGGGGGAAAATACAGATACACAATTCTCACAAATTCAAATGCACTTTGGGATCCTGCAGTGTGCTGCAGCCCAGCCAACACTCACTTAGCATTAGTTTATTAAACAATAAAACCAGGTGCTTAACAAGTTGTCCGTATTTATCACTGAACAGGGCTGGCTCTCTCTTCTGTCTCCCCCCACCCTCCATCCATGCAGTAGGCAGTAGGAGTTTTTCTGGCTAAGAAAGGGGGTTAATAGTGAAGAAATGTTAAGAAAATGATGAAGATTCCGCCCCCCTTTTAATTAGAAAATTTTATTTACAAACACACACATAGACACAAAACAAAATTCATATTACACTAGCACCGTAGGTTACAAACATTAAAACACCCTTGTGACTTCCCTCCACTGTCCCTCACCCTCCTATGAAGATTGTTTTTGCTAGGCAAATAAAAACTGTGGCCATGTGAAGCCATGACTAGGGACACTTGAGAAATGTTTTCATTTTCGTCTGACTCTTAGGTGTGTGTTTGCAAATAAAGTTGATTAGCAAGCATCATAGGGAGATGATCAGCAGGGGTTTTTGGGCTGCAGACCCATTGGAAGAGCTTGCTTTTTATAACATCCATATGCTTGGTAAACCTTGGGCGTGGAGGTTTCTATGGCGATCAGGACTGGAAGGAAAGTACAGTTCAGTGTGTGCATATATATGTATGTATATATTTAGCAAATGAGTGTGGTGACCCCCGGTATGGGCACGGAGCTCTGAATTTCGGGACCTGGCTGGGGCCATGCCTGCACTCATTAAGGAGATGATGAGGTTGCTGAGCTCAAATTGCCGAAGATTAGGGGACGCTGGAAGATTGAGGGCACTGACAGCAGCACTGAAAGATTGAGGGCACCGACTTGCTCCATATGCTGATCAGAAATGACTCTGAGGGATGCAGTGGCACTATGTTGCTCAGCTGGGAGAAGGTCTGTGAGGATGTGGCAGGCTTGTGGGGGTGGGGGGGACAAGGCTTTTACCTTTCATTCCCAGTGGAAGTATGGGATCAGAACAACTGCAACCAGGCTGTAGAGTTGAATCAAACTAGATTTTTTTTTTCTGATAAGACTAATATAACCTGCCTTCCTGGGTAATATGGTGGCTACATTCAGTGTTAGGGGAATAGTCCAGTCCACTGCATCCACAATGCTGGGAGCCGGTGTCTGCCATCTATCACTTTGCCTTACGTTTTTCTTCACCTTGCCTACCTTGTAGCTGGGTTTGAGTCTATATATGTGTGTGTATTTGGCAAAGGGACTTTCTCCTGAAGCTTAGACTAGGGTAACCCTGTTGCTGTTTTTCAAATTGCTGCCCTGTGTGACTTCCTAATCCTAGTGTTTTGTTGATGCTTAGCATATCTCTCCAAGGAGCTTAAGGCAGCATGTATGGTTCTTCCCTTTTATCTTTGCAAACAGCCTTGTGTGGTAGGTAAGGTTGAGAGATTGTGGCTGGCTTAAGGACACCCAGTGAGAGGAAGGGGCGGCGGACATGGACCTCCCCAGTCCTTGTCCAAAACTCTGTGACACTGTGCCACTTTGGCTCACTTCTCAGGCCTGTTTGCAGTTGTGTGGGTTCAGTCAGTGTCATCTGTGGGGGGGTTTCTGGCAAATTTCGTCCTCCCCATGCCTTTGGGGTACTGTTGACCCCTGCTACCATTTGTGGTATTGTTAAGGGAAGGGAGTGATTTGTCTATTACATGAAAATAAACAACATATTGAGCAATATCCAACTAAATTAGATCTGCTAGTGCAGGCATAGGCAAACCCGGCCCTCCAGATGCTTTGGGACTACAACTCCCATCATCCCTGACCACTGGTCCTGTTAGCTAGGGACGCTGGGAGTTGTAGTCCCAAAACATCTGGAGGGCCGAGTTTGCCTATGCCTGCACTCGTGCAAGGATTTCCACATGTGCAACAGAACTTCTCCCATCCCTGTGCCCTCTCCAAATCTATCGCAGGGTTAGTGGAAGCCCCGTAACATATTTAGGGGAATGTGTAGAGAAGAGAGGGAGAAGTTCCGTGGCACAAGTGGAAATACATGGGCTAGCAGATCTACTTACTTAGATGTTGCCCACAGTCTTTTCATCTGTTATTTCCCCCACAAAATGGACAGAATAGGTTCTGAGTTAAATATCAAAAACATTGAACATCAGGTTTTGAGTTTACTTTTATCCCGAGAGTGAGTGTTTTGGGGTTTTTGTTTTTTTGCCTTCTCAGTCATTCCAGTTAGGGGTAGAATTGATCCCCAAAGCCATAAAAATTAAAGCATAGATTGCTCCCTAAATTAAGGAGTGAGTGTCCTGCAACACCCACATTTAAGGAATACCTGGAATAAGGAGTTGTGGGAGACTAGCTGACTTCCACACGCCCCATACTTTTGGAGTGTGTTTGTCCCTACCTGATGGCACAGAACTAAACTGCACCAGGCTGTTGGCCTGTACTGCTGGTAGTAATGTGACCCTAAAACCTGATACTGCTCAAAATTCCTTCGGCAGCATTCTAGTAGAATTTTATTTTATTATTTTTAGTGGTCTTCAAAGGCAGCCCCATGTAAAAGTGTGTGACAGCAATCCAATATCAATGGGTACTACTAGTGTATGCTTGACTTTGGACTGCTGAAGCGGAGCAGAATCACTTATGGCCAGAGCCACTACATGGACCATCCAGGATCAAAACTGAGGCCTGGAGCACCCTCAAATATTGAAGCTGATTTTTAAAGGGGAGTTCAGCCCTGTCCTGATCAAGCCCCAGGACCACTAGGCTTCCTTGTCCTGGCTGTGTTTCACCTTGTTTGCCCACATCCAGCCTTCCAGTGGTTTCTGCAAAACAGGTTTGGTTCCCCGCTGTCCATAGTTCTGGCTGCTGTGTTCCATGGGAATGAATAAAATAACAAGGATACTGTAAGGGAACAGAACTCTGCCCATCGACATGTTCTTTTTCTGAAGAGGCTTGGGGCTGCTCACACAGCCCGTGGTGCTCAGTGCTCAAGACACCTTGGTATTACCCTGTCCACCCATGCCAAGGCCTGGACCCCCTAGAAAAGCACCACAGCTGTGTTTTAATTCCGGGGATTTGTTACAAAGTCATCTGTTCGCAGAAGCATTGCAGTTGGGGGCATCTCCTTGCTCTGTTTGGGTCATTTGCCAGCTGTGTGCTTAATAGGACGTGCAGCCTTTCCGCTAATGGTGATGAAATTGATGCCGTTGATGAGATGGGGGCAGGAAAGTACAAAGCTTGTGCCGAGGAGCAGTTCCCATGGGGGGGGGGGTTGGTCTTTTATCACAGCTACTTTATGCGCACACCGCTCTGTCATCAGAGCCTTTGAGCTCTGCTCTGTCTTGCCCCCTCTTCCCACCTTTGGGAACAGGCTTGGCTGCGAGCGGCTTCCGCCATTAGACAGGCATAGATTGGCACTTGGTTGGCAATAGTGGCCTGTGCTCATTGGGGGAGGGGGGGAAACAACACTTCTCCATATTAACCCTCCCCCCTCAAAATATGCCCTACATTTGCATGCCTCTCGGTCAGCGTCCGATTCACAAAACATTCTCTCCTGGAAGAGGCGTGTCCGCGTGTGGTGTAGTGGTGAGAGCGTTTGAACTTGGTGCTTCAAAGCCAAAAGGCAAATCCGCCACATGCCCACTCAGCCACAAAGCTCACTGGTCAGTGTGTCTCAGCCTAGCCTGCTTCACAGAGCTGTGGTGGGGATTAAGGGAGACCCTCTGCTGCCCTGGAGGCAGGGGTAGAATACGATACATGGAGAGATACTGGTAGAGGCTGGTGGAAGTGGTCTGAGCAGAGGAAGTAGACATTCGGAGAGAGCACCTCATGTGCATTGTGGGAGGAGATGTAATTAGGGAAGAGGCCTGGTCTGTGGCTGAATGCATGGAGCATTTTCCCCACCACTTGCCGATGTGCTGTAGCCTCCTAGCGTTGGCACAACTGATCCGGAGACTGTTGTCATGAACTGAAATTGCTTGACGCCTCTCCTTGCCTCCAAGCTCCGGCTCACTGGCTGTTTCTCCACTTTCTACAGATCCCAAAGAACTGGGGTGCTGTCGTGTTTGGCGTCTGAGATCCAGCACCCCCTCCTGCCTTGCCAACATCCCCAATGCGACCATGGGAACTGGCAGTGAATAGGCGGCCTCCTTCTGTCCCCTTTGACCAGCGACGATTCTCAGGGGGAAGCTGTGACAGCCCAGCACACCTCAGGAGAAGGTACGACTCTTCCTCTCTTTCACTGTGCAGATCACCTGGAGGTTTCTTAGGGCAAGCGCTGGAAAAGCCGGAGTCTCCCTGTATGTAAGCGGATAGCGAAAGTGGTCCCCTGTAATTTCCAAAAGGTTCCTTATGCAATTCTGAAAGCAAAAGTGCAACCCATATTAATGTAAGCCAACATTTTCTGGAGTATATTTGCTTTACCCGCCAGCTCCCATCTTCCTCTCATATGAAGTTAAATGAGAAGAAAACCTTGCACTGTCCATCTGGTGTTATCCCGTTAACACGCACAGCTTGTTTACATGCAAGGTGTTTGTGTAGGTATCTGAACAAAATTAATCCAGATACTGCCTGAGCAAACTTAAAGCTTTGCTCTCATCCAGAGTCCTGGTAGCCATTGTGTTGCAATGCACATCCAGGATGCAGGTGCAGAAGGAAAGACTTGGGGTGACCAGGATTACCAGCGGAAAGGTGTTGAAGCATCAGTTGAAAGGCCTCCATAGCAAACCTGTGTTTTAATGATTTTAGGATTCATTTACTTGCCTTATACTAAGCTAGCTTTGCTCCAGATGCTGGGAACCTGCCATGTTTGGGAGGCTCTTTGAAATGTGACACTTTAACCTATTCTCATCTCCCCCAATATTTCTGATCTCCAACTCCCATCAGGCTCAGCCACTCTGGACATTATCCAGAGGACCACAGGTTCCCCAGCCCTGCCTGAGACACTAGGAAGAACAGATTCACTTTGTATGCTGAAGGGTTTGGTTAAACCACAGTCCTGGAAAGAATTCAGCAATGATAATAAAATAAAATATATTTAGATTCTATCTTATCTCTTAGCTATCCGCTCAAAGGAACCCACTCAAAGTCTTTGTTCCGTGTTATGTCTCTGTATTCAGTGTTATGACTGAACTTGTGTCCTAGTTTTTTGCTGCACCAACGGTTGCTCCCTTGTGTTGCTGTTCTGGCCTAACCCTGCTATATAAAAAAAAAATACAATAAAATGGGTGAATTTGTAGCTGAGAGCTCAGCGCAGATAATTGGCTGGCCCCTGGGGTCACCCCTCTATATTTCTCTCCCCACAACTGGCTCCACAGCCCTTCTTCCCGGCACCACTGGGGCCGACGCGAGCGACCTCTGCAAACTCTCCTAGCCCAGGATGAGAACTACTTGCACCCGGCTTTTTTCCAGCAGCCACACACCCCTGTAGATGAGCACCCGGCGTACGTTCTGGCCAATACGCCACCACGAATGCTTCACCCGGCTGCACACTCACCCCACCAGCATCCATTCATGGTGGATCTCCATGAGCAGGTAAGGACCGTGCCTGGGGAGGGGTGGGGGGTAGATGGCTCAGAACTCTGCGGATTCCAAGGGCTGGAATCTTGTCCCACCAATGGAGAAACTGTGGCTGGGATTTGCCTAGATCCCAAGCTGACCAAGACCAGCAGACCTGGTCAGGGCAAGCACATCTGCTCCCTTCACTTTTCTGCCACTGAAGTGGAAGGCTGTTCTGTGTTGGATATGCTCCGTTTTTGTCAATGGAGATGGGCACAGCTGTATCCAGGCCAGTAGAGTGCCTGGCAGCGGGTGCCCACTCCCAACAGTATTCAGCAAAAAGCTGGCACCTTCCTTGCTAGCCTGAGCACAGAGAAACAGCATCTTTCTGCATCAGGGTACCTCACCTGTGTCCTCCCATCTGTTGGTGGCCTGCAGCTCCCATCAACCTTGGCCAATGCTGGCTGGGACTGCTGAGAGTTTGGAGGGCTACAGCTTAGCTACTCCTGCTCTCCATGTTGCTCTCCACCAGAACTTCCATTTCCTGACTGACAAAGCAACCAAACCCAAGGACATGAACGTTCTGTCATATTGAAGTTTGATTTTGTACCATGTGCTGCTTTTGGCTGTAAGATCCAAAATAGGTTGGACTGGTGTGTCTAGCAAATACGGAGTGCAAGTCCCTGCAATGGGATTCCTGCAGACCTCCCACAAAACAAAACTTCAGTGGCTGTGGAAGACTTTTTTACAGGCCATTTGCTGGGGGGGGGGGGGGATGACACAATAGCACTGTTCTCCCTTCCATTCTATCTATATCTAACATATATCTGAAAACCACCCATCACAAGCAAAATAGGTGGGCTAAGGATCGAACACCCCAACTTGGGACCCTTTTCAGCTGGTGGAACAATGTGATGACACATCTTCTAGTGAAAGAAGGAAGGACGCCTTCAGGTGCACAGACTGAACCCAATGCTTTTTCAAATAACAAATCCTTCTCCACATCGCACTGTGCAATATAAAAATAAAATAAAATTACATTGCTAACCATCTGCAAAATAAAATGAAAATAAAACTCAGGATATTGTTTTCATCAAAGGCAATAAACTAACTGTAGATCTGTCCCCTGGTGTGAGGGTTATGTCTCAGTTTGGGAGCTCGCCCAACCTTTTGGGAGACCAGAGGGTCAAAAATGCCAGTTTTCTGTGCATGTCGCATATCCCATAATGAGGGACTTGGAAACAGGAGAAGTAAACCACTTAGGATAAGTCGTAAACAGAATGTATATATTTCAGGGCACAAAATAGTAATTGATGAAATGCAATTGAAAGTATGTGGACGAGCATTCAAGATCTAACTATTTCTTAAAAGAAGCTCAGAAGGATTCCAGACGCTTGATGGGTAGTTGGGTCACTAGATTCACCTCAGGGAATTTTCACCGAGAGTCAGTTTGAATGCAGAGCTTTAGAAATTCATATATTGTGCAGAGTCCTGCAGCTTCCCGGTAGGAGATGAAATGAGCTAGTCATAGGTTCAAATATTAATTCTGTGACCTACAGAAAGTTTTGCCCTCACACCCCGAGAGCCATAATGGGAAAGCTTCTTCAAGGGAGAAGCTGCAAGTGTCTGTCAGCTGCAGTGCTGGTTCCTAGAGGAAGCTAAGTACTATATAACTCATCTTTGATCTCCAGAACTTACACATAGCAGCCTGGAAAGTGTTCTTTCAGAGAGCGTGTTATCCCAACTCTTAAATTCTTGGACTTCCTTGTACATTAAGCCCACAACTTCTGTGGGGGTTATGTTACAGCGATCACGCCTAAAATCAAAATTGCATATGGTCAAAATACATTGGGTTCAATGGCAGGTGGGATTGCCAAAGCCATTTTTCTCACAACTCTGCCTCCATTTCAATTTTTTTAATTATTTTTTTGCCACGTGTGTAGAATGTGCACAAGTTAAATGCACATAAGTTGTGGGTTTGCTGTAGATTTGGAATGCTAATCTTATGAATTGTATTTCATCAATTTCTACTTTGTGGTTATCTGAATCTTGTATCATTCTTTGGCATACTTTAGCCGTGGGTGGTGGTGGTGGCAGTGGCAGGCGAGGGGTTATCTAAGGCAGATTGAACATCCCCATGTGAGGAGGTGTGACTTTTGATTCTGCCGCTGCTGCTCTCTTTCCTCCAGGTGCATCAGGGAGCCATCCCTCTCTCCTACACGGTAACCACAGTAACCACACAAGGCTTCCCCATTCACACCGGCCAGCACATCCCAGGTTGCAGTGCGCAGCAGCTCCCAGCATGCTCAGTGATGTTCAGCGGACAGCACTACCCACTCTGCTGCCTCCCACCCCCCGTGAGTCTCTTGGTATGGGGAGAGAGCAGTGAAGGTTAAATGTATTGTTCTCTGATTTGCCATGAGCGGGGTATTGCACCACTTCTCTGTTTGGGTTTGATACCTGATCAGCCGGGCTGGTTTTGTTACCTATAAAAAGAGGCTAGGATATATTGACATTCTGCTTAAGGCCTGTAGGTTTCCTGCCAATCTTAGAGGAGAGGATATAGCCTGCTGCTCACGGGATTCTCCCCACCCTGTTCTGTAGCCAGACCGACGTCAGCTGCCTTTGAAGTTGGTTGTAGGGACGCGGGTGGCGCTGTGGGTAAAACCTCAGTGCCTAGGACTTGCTGATCGCAAGGTCGGCGGTTCGAATCCCCACGGCGGGGTGAGCTCCCGTCGTTTGGTCCCAGCTCCTGCCCACCTGGCAGTTCAAAAGCACCCCTAAGTGCAAGTAGATAAATAGGTACCGCTTTATAGCGGGAAAGTAAACGGCGTTTCCGTGTGCGGCGCTGGTGCTGGCTCACCAGCTGCAGCTTCGTCACACTGGCCACTTGACCCGGAAGTGTCTCTGGACAGCGCTGGCTCCCGGCCTCTTGAGCGAGATGAGTGCGCAACCCCAGAGTCGGACACGACTGGCCTGTACAGGCAGGGGTACCTTTACCTTTACCTAGCCTTCTCATGGTGACTCTTAATGGTGACTCTCTACCTTCCCTCCCTCCCTCTCTCCCTTCTTATAGCTGATCCAGGCCTGTGCCATGCAGCAGCTCCCTGTCTCCTACCAAACGTTCCCACCGCTCATTTCCAGCGACCATTACATCCTGCACCCTCCACCGCCTGTGCCGCCACACCAGCCTCCACACATGGCTCCCCTCAGCCAGTTTGTCCCACTCCAGCCCCAGCACCCTCGCATGGTAAGTTGTTTTGGGGTGGCAGGCGGGTGGGCTTGGTGGAGGGAAGGGAGGGATGTCTGGATCCTATCCCCACTCCATGCTCTCAGCTCTGTTCTTCTGAGGGATATCAAAGCTGGTGTGATCTCAGTTCTCCAGCGTAGCATACGGTTTGAAGACTTGGGTTTCAGTCTTCAAAGGAGGTCTCTTGCCGTTGTAACAAGAGAGAACTGTACCTGGTTTCCAATGGTCATCAGAGGTAGGTAGGCAATGCTAGAAACTCACATGTATAAGCTAGGTGCCAAATGGCTCCTTAAACCAAGGTTTCATTTGCCAAAACAGAACATCTGGTTGCCATTTTGGGGCAAGACTGCTCCAAAGTCTTCTTTCCCCCCACAAACAATGGGCTGACTGTAATTGATTAGCAGTTAAGCATCTGAGTAGTTCAGATGACAACCTTGAGTTAAGTTAAGAGCTTTGAGAACTTAAAGAAGAAAAGTCGCTTGATCCAGGGACAGTCCGTATACATATTGGCCTATGCCGACCTCCTTTTCTTAATGGTATCTGCTCCTGCTCAGGCTACACAGAACAAGCATTTTGGTTCCTGAAATTCATGTTGATTGTACTTGTTTGTAAGTGGCTGGAAGCCAGGTTCAAAATGTGCCTGGCTAATTTCGAACACTGAAGGTCGGTTGTCTGTGTGGTGGATGGGTCTCCTTTTCACTGTATCCAATGTACCACAGTCAGTTGACTAGAATCCTGTCTGGCTCAGGCTAGCTGCAAAGCCAAGCCTGGGCTGCACACATCAGCAGGCATGAAGTGACCTTGCTCAGTATGTACCATGTAGGACAGTGTGGAGTGACGGTACTTAGTGCCTCTGTGGCAGCAGTTCCATCCATAAGTCACATCTGTTGTGACTAGGTGGAACAAGGAAGGGGGTTCTGCATAAAGAGATTGGGGTAAGGAGCGGTCCCTCGCTGCCACTGATCACCTGGGGCAGATTGGACCCTGGCACTGCAACCAGATGGCTGGGTGGTCGCCTGCTCTTGATGCGGTTATGCTGCCCCTGAAGGAGCAGGTTCATAGCTTGGGCGTATTCCTGGATCCTTTGCTGTCGCTCGAGGCTCAGGTCACCTCAGTGGTCCAGAGTGCCTTCCATCAGCTTCGGCTGGTGCCTCAGCTATGCCCCTATCTGGACAGGGATAGCCTAACTACTGTTGCCTATGCTCTGGTAACCTCAAGGTTAGATTACTGCAATGTGTTATACATAAGGCTGCCTCTGAAGATGGTTTGGAAACTTCAGCTAGTGAAGAATTCAGCGGACATGTTGCTCACTGGAGCAAGATGGTTTGAGCATATTAAACTGATCTTGGTCCGACTGCACTGGCTACCAGTTAGTTTCCGGGTCCAATTCAAAGTGCCGGTTTTGACCTATAAAGCCTTAAATGGTTCAGAACTTCAGTATCTCAAGGGCCGCCTTTCTACCTGGACCCTGAGGTCATCTTCTGAGGCCCGCTTTTGTGTGCCTCCTCCTCGAGAGGTCCTGGCTCCCCATCTGTGGAATGCTCTCCCCAAGCAAGTTCACCTGGCGCCTTCATTACACACCTTTAGGCACCAAGCAAAATGGTTCCTTTTTAACCAGGCCTTTGATTGACATTCTCTGCCCTTTTTAAAGGTGAGGTTTTTTGTTTGTTTTTTGAGGGGGGGGTTATTGGGTTGCTGTTTTTATTTTGATTATGTATTTTGTGGTATTGATTATGATTTGTGGTATTGATTTATATTGATTACGTATTTTGTGGTATTTTGTGGTTTTTTATATTTTGATTTGATTCTGTGAACCGCCCTGAGACCTCCAGTTATAGGGAAGTATATGAATTCAATAAATAAGAATAAAAATATTAGCATGCACATTTTTCTTGAAGTATTTATGATTTGCATTTCCATTTTTAATAAGAATGCTCAAGGTGATGTATGTTTGAAATAATACATTGCTATAAACTGTTCAGTGTCCAGAATGCCTTACATCACAATTCTATCCTCCCAACATGCAATACAATGATCCTGTGAGGCTGGCTGTTAATCTTCCTATTTTTTAAGTGGGTAACTGAAGTTGAGGCAGCAACCCCCAGAACTAACCAGTGAGCCCTGAGCTGAGCGGGGCTGGCCAGAACTTCTTCAGGGCATTGGAAACTTGAGGTCTGTTACCTGTCTGGCCTTCTGATATGTTTGGCAGATTTAATGCCGATCAGATGAATCCATACAAACTTATATGAGCCCTACATGTGTTGGGATAGATTTTTACAGGCTACACTGTTACGCACACACTCCCGCCCTGGGTGACTTCTGTACCCTTCCTATATTTTCTGCCTGTATAATTTGGGTTCCATCCTTCAGCGTCTTCTCTTTGAAGAGGAAGCAAGGAAAGGAGGGTGACTAAATGAAATGGAGATGACAGATTTGGAGCAACAGTTCCCAGCGATGCTACTAGTTAGGAGGAGTATGGGACTCTGTGCACTACGCACTGTGCTTTTTCATGTACTGTAGTCAGCATTAGGAACTTGCTGCCAGAGGGAGCAGTGCCAAGGATTTAGTATTGGTCTAAAAGAGCAGGCATCGTTATGAAAGAGGGTCTGTGGCAGTAATAGTAGGGCTTAGTGGTTTGAGCGAGTCTGGTGTACACTACAAAAGTAGGGATTTGATTTAGGGTTTTGGATGGGGCAGTAGTCATCTTAAAATTACAATAGGATGCTGCCCTCAGTCCTTGTAGCCCAGTGTTGTCTACACGCTCACTGCCAGCAGCTTTCTCGGGTTCCAAAAGGGCCTCTTTTCCCCACACTCCCTGGAGATGCTAGGGGGCCACACTGGGCTCTTGAAAGCATAGCCTGTGTTCTGCCACTGAGCTGTGGACTTTCTCCCAGTGTCCAATCAATCAATCAATCAATCAGTCATTTTATTCGTATGCTACCTTTCCAAAGTTAAATCCATGCTTAAGGTGGCTTTCAACATACCAAAAATTACATAGCTACAGACATAGATAAATAGTAATAAACAATAAACATGACATCAAAAATACACAACCAAATTGGAACAATGGTCACATAAATCATAAGATCCAAAATGAAGTTACAGAACATTAACACCAGTGACTCCCTGTGCAACAAACCCTCTCAAACAACACCGCAGCCCAAGAGTGTTCTGCAGCCTCAGCTTTTTGTAGCTGGAGTCCATCAAGGCTCCACTTGCCTAGGCCTGGTAGGAAAAGGCCTGCAGGACAGGGAGCAGGTCTTCCAGGACTTGAATCAAGATACAGAATCCTGGACAAAATCTTGTTGCGTGGGGGAAAAAAGGCAAAAATAGGGTGCTTCTCCCCACCCTCACCCTTGCTCTGTCTTTGGGAAGGAGGTGTGGGGCTCTGGCAAGGTCCTAGAGCTCTCCCACCTCCTTCCCAAAGCTTAGCGCCTCACTTATCCAGCTTTGGGAAGGCAGTGCAAGGGCAGGGGAAGGGGGTTCCTATGTTGCTGAGGGCTGCCAGAAAGGCCTTGAGGGCTGCCCATTGGACTACCCTGTTCTGTACTATCCTGAGTAAGAATGGCAGCATTTCTAACTCTCTGGGAGTATTTGGGAGCTGTTGCTAGTTAGCCCTGTATGTTGTCTGCTTTCTCCTCAGCCACTGCAAAGGATAGACAATGAGGTGGAGCTCCGGGGTGAACAGCACTCTATCGGAGGCTTCTCCTATTCTCCTTCCCACCATACTCCTGCACTGTCTCCCTCCGTGCCGCTACATTACCTTCCACACACCCATGACCCACTGCACCAGGAACTGCCCTTTGGCGTGGTGAGTGTTCTGGGATCATAGTAATGAGGCCTCAAGCACTGGACCCCCTGAGGGGGAAAGGGCCTCTTAAAGAGGGTCCTTCGTTTGCTCAGGAATAATGGGACTCTGTGCTTTAGCAGGGTTGACCATCTGATGACCCTTTGTACACCGTGAGGTGCAAAATGAGTGACCAGGGGTCAGGGTCTTTCTCCAGAGTTGGCTAGCCCTTTTCAGTAGCCTCTGTAGGTGGGTAGATGCCCTTTCACGAAAGGATGACTCTTCACAGTTTGGGAGCTTTCCTTTTGCTTTTGCAGCTCTTAACTCCCCCACTCGTGTAGGAAATACTTGTGCATGTGTGTGCCGTTGTTCCGTGGGGATACAGACAACCTGTATAAGGTGGCTTTGAAGATCTGCAGTGATTGATAATGTTTCATGCTGCAGAATTCATCCTTTCTTGGTGCAGAATGTTTCTGTTTTCCTAGCTGCAGATTTTTATTTGTGTCCTGTTTGGTATGGGGAATATACTGCCTAGGGATTAGTCAGCACCATCTCAGTACGCATCAAACTGACTCACCTCCCGGTGTTTCCAACAGCCATATCCACACATGATGCCCCGGCGACTGAACACCCAGCGATACAGATTGCAGCAGCCACTGCCGCCTCCGCCCCCACCACCGCCTCCATACTACCCAAGCTTCCTGCCATACTTCCTGTGAGTATCCATGGATCAAACAGAGGGAGGAAGTGCTGCATGAGGAAGGAACCTCCCCTTTGCTGCTGGGGTCTAGGGCTGAGGGCCTTGCCTTTCTTTCAGCGTGGCCCCTCGGTGGGAATATGGACTTGCCTCCTTTTCCTACCCATGTACTCATTCGAAACGCAAGGTTGGTTTCTGCCTTGGTTTGTGTGCCTGTGCGATTTTCTGCTCCTGTTGACTACTCCCCTCTGCCTTTGAACTTCAGATCAATGCTTCCTGTGTCACCGACAGCTGTGGGGCCTACAATAAGTTTGGACTTGGATGTGGATGATGTGGAGATGGAAAACTATGAGGTGGGTTGGCCTCCCTCTCCCTAGGGGGCATTGGAATGGCGGGAAGGCTCTAGAGCAGCTGGTTAGTGGTGCCCTCAGTGCATGGTGGAACTTGGCTTAGCCAGCTCTCTCAGGAAGATGGTAGGGTTTGCTGTGTGATGGGGTCAAGTGGCAGCAGTGCTAGGAGAAGGAACCGTCCTGTGGTGAATGTACTGCTGAAAGAGCGGGTTTCGGGGGGTGTAGGAGGAAGCCTGATTGGAGCCCAGAAGGAAGCTGATCAGCTGTGTATGTATGTTCTTTTTTTTTATTTTCCACTAGGCATTACTGAACCTGGCCGAGAGGCTAGGAGAGGCCAAACCCCGGGGACTCACCAAAGCAGACATTGAACACCTTCCGTCCTACCGCTTCAACCCAGAAAGCCATCAGTCGGAGCAGACCTTGTAAGTGTTGGGAGAGAGGTCCTTCAGTGAAGTCCTGGATGGGGAATAAAAGGCAGCACAGCTGAATTTGGAAGGAATTGGGATAGCGGGCATGAGTGTTTCAGTTCTCGTGTGTGTGTGTGTGTGTGTGTGTAAAAGAGAGAGGGGGGATGATGGTGGTGTAACTAGTACTAGATACACAGGATTTAGAACACAGGTGGTCATTGCCACTTTATGTGAGTGGCAGCAGGGAGTTCTGGCTGTCTCCTGCTCTTATTGCAGGGACCCAATCTTTAGTTGTCCATTTCCTACCAGTTAGGGAGTTTCCTTCGGCATCATTTTGCAAACTGTTGTAAGTCTCTCTGAGCAATGCAACTGCAGTGAAAGGGTGGAACATAAACAAATCTAGGGTGATACCCGACTAAGTCATAGTATGAGTGGATCCACTGGAAGAAGTGGACTTCAGCCTATTGATTTCCGTTGGGCTGCTCTGAGTATGACTTAGTGGGATGTCACATTAATAAATAAAATAATTCATGTTGACTCTCCTATGGAACGAGAAATAAATAGCTTGAGTTGTAAGCCTGTTGTTGATCTACGCTTGCCCCTTTTTTTTATTATTATTTAACCTTAAAATGTGTTGTGGGGAGGGGGTTGCACTCACCCTTTTTTCTTTCTTTTCTTTCTGGATATATGTACAGACTTCCAAACCAAATCCAACTCATGAGCAACAGGTTCTTCCTGTTTCCAGGGCAAGCGAGCTGTGCAGAGGCTGATTGACTGGTCCTTGTGACCTTCCTGTCTATTCTTTTTATTTCATTATATCCCACCTTTCTCATAGTGCAGGACCCAGGGCAGCTCACAATATGCATTAAAAAAAGAATAACAGCTAATAAAACACCTCAGTCGGTTATAAATCATATTTAGAAAGTTCCCATATCAAAAACACCGAATCGAAACAACTTAAAACAATTTAAAAACACAAGAGGAGAAGAATATATACAATCCTGATTTGCAAGTATTGCTTTGACCTTCTGCTAATCAAAGGCCCCTTTCATTCAGAGTGGTCTTTGAAGTATGAAAAAATAATAGATTGGTGTGGTGGTGGTGGGGTTAATAAAAAAGGGGACCAATTAAATATTTAAATGAATAACCATGAGAAATGCCTGAGAGTAGGAAAGACTATTCAAAAACCCCAACCCCTGCTCAAAGCAGGGAGGTCTTGGCTAAAATCTGCACTGATTGTGGTTGCTCATTGGGGCAAGACACTTTGAGCATATTAGACCGATCCTGGCCCAACAGCACTGGCTGCCAATTAGTTTCCCAATTCAAAGTGTTGGTTCTGACCTATAAAGCCTTAAATGGCTCAGGACTGCAGTATTTCAAGGACCGGCTCTACCCATATGAACTGCTCCAGACTCTGCAATCATAATCTGAGGCTCTTTCTCATGTGCTTCCCCCACAAGAGGCCCAGAGGGTAGCAACACAAGAACAGGCCTTTTCTGCAGTGGCTCCCTGTTTGTGAAATTCTCTCCCCAGGGAGGCTCTCTTGGTGCCTTCATTACACATCTTTAGGTGCTGGGTGAACATGTTTCTCTTCAGCCAAGCGTTTGGCTGTTCTATGGCTTTCTACATGTGTTTGTAGAAGGAAGGTTATTGGTTTGTTTTTATTTTATTATACATTTTGTTTTTGTTTTTCTGTTGGGATATTTGGATGAAGGGCGGTATGTTGTTGTTGTTTAGTCGTGTCCAACTCTTTGTGACCCCATGGACCAGAGCACACCAGGCACTCCTGTCTTCCACTGCCTCCCGCAGTTTGGTCAAACTCATGCTGGTAGCTTCGAGAACACTGTCCAACCATCTTGTCCTCTGTCGTCCCCTTCTCCTTGTGCCCTCCATCTTTCCCAACATCAGGGTCCTTTCCAGGGATTCTTCTCTTCTCATGAGGTGGCCAAAGTATTGGAGCCTCAGCTGTCCTTCCAGTGAGCATTCAGGGCTGATTTCCTTAAGAATGGATAGGTTTGATCTTCTTGCAGTCCATGGGACTCTCAAGAGTCTCCTCCAGCACCATAACTCAAAAGCATCAATTCTTCGGCGATCAGCCTTCTTTATGGTCCAGCTCTCACTTCCATACATCACTACTGAGAAAACCATAGCTTTAACTATACGGACCTTTGTTGGCAGGGTGATGACTCTGCTTTTTAAGATGCTGTCTAGGTTTGTCATTGCTTTTCTCCCAAGAAGAAGGCGTCTTTTAATTTCGTGACCGCTGTCACCATCTGCAGTGATCATGGAACCCAAGAAAGTAAAATCTCTCACTGCCTCCATTTCTTCCCCTTCTATTTGCCAGGAGGTGATGGGACCAGTGGCCATGATCTTCGTTTTTTTGATGTTGAGCTTCAGACCATATTTTGCACTCTCCTCTTTCACCCTCATTAAAAGGTTCTTTAATTCCTCCTCAGTTTCTGCCATCAAGGTTGTTTCATCAGCATATCTGAGGTTGTTGATATTTCTTCCGGCAATCTTAATTCTGGTTTGGGATTCATCAAGTCCAGCCTTTCGCATGATGAATTCTGCATATAAGTTAAATAAGCAGGGAGACAATATACAGCCTTGTTGTACTCCTTTCCCAATTTTGAACCAATCAGTTGTTCCATATCCAGTTCTAACTGTAGCTTCTTGTCCCGCATAGAGATTTCTCAGGATGAGGTGATCAGGCACTCCCATTTCTTTCAGAACTTGCCATAGTTTGCTGTGGTCGACATAGTCAAATGCTTTTGTGTAGTCAATGAAGCAGAAGAAGATGTTTTTCTGGAACTTGAAGGGTGGTATACTACTACTCATAATAATATGCAGCTGAAGGTGAGGAGGAACTGAACTCTCACCCAGTCACTGGTGTTTTTTGCGTTTTTTTAAGTCTGCTTTTGAAGGGGCAGTACATCTGTCTACCTTTAGGATTAGAAGGGCTTCTTGAGGAGTGAGTTCAGATTGTACCCGAGCAGATCGGTGAATTGTCAGTGGAAGACAACAACCCTTACTGATATGTACAATCAAGTTGAGCGGTGAAATCCTTTTCCTAGCATGATCATGCAGTGTCACCTGGAAGTATGTATTGGGCACCTAAATAAGATTCTGCTGGAAACAGTGGGAGGCACTACTCCCAAAGAGTGGGAGGTCTGAAGCTCAGTGGCAGAGCCTCTACTTCCTAGACAGATGGTCATGGGTCCTCAGCATCTCCAGGTGGGTCTGAGAGAGAATCCTGCCTGAAACCCTGGACAGCATCTGCCCATCACTGTAGATCTGACTCAGCATGAGGCAACTTCCTATGGGCCTGCAGAGAATCTTGCCCCTGTGTGGGGAAACTGGACCATGTGGTGCTTGAAGACAGTGGATAGCTATTGGTGTGCTGCTCCTTTGTCGTTCTTCTGACACTTCACTGACTGGGTCCTTCTCCCTCCCTTCCCCAGGTGTGTTGTGTGCTTCAGCGACTTCGAAGTCAGGCAGCTGCTGCGAGTTCTGCCCTGCAACCACGAGTTCCACGCTAAGTGCATCGACAAATGGTTAAAGGTAACATCTGCTGCTCTTGCTTTATCACTGGGGAACCATTGCATTAAGAGATTATTCTGTCCGGGATGCTGCGGCTTAATCGGCAAGGAGCATATTCGGAAGCGCATAATCATCAAGTGGGGGGCGGGCATACAGGGGGGAACGGGCCTCTGTGCAAGCGATCTGAGAGATCCAGAGCTTTGGAATCAGCTTTGACAGCACTCTCTACTGGCTGTTGATTGCAACTGCACCGTGAAGGGGAAGGGGACTCGTGCGGGATGGATCTAGGGACTTTGCAGGAGCGGCAGGGCTCTTCCTGGCCATGGAAATCTCCCCTGCAGTTCTGGGGAAGTTTTGCACCCCTCTGGAGCAGTTTTTCCGGAGGACATGCAGAGGGAAGAGTGACTTGGAAAAAGTCACCTCCGCCCCCTTCTGTCAGCAGGAGTGAAATCTGGGATTCAACCACTGCTTCTAATCTCCATTCAACATTGTGGGTAAATTGCAGGCAAATCCTTTAAGTAGAGACTCTGACTTTTATTATGTGCAAATGCAATGACTGTTCAATGATTTTTGTGCACCTGTAAGGCGACTCAGAATCCTAATTTAAATACAGGAGTGGGGGAAATCCTTAATAATAATAATAATCACCCCACGCATCTGGCTGGGTTGCCCCAGCCACTCTGAGCGGCTTCGAAACTCATATAAAAACATAATAAAGCATCAAACACTTAAAACCTCCTGATACAGGGCTGCCTTCAGAAGTCTTCTGAAAGTTGTATAGTTATCTCCTTGACTTCTGACGGGAGGATGTTCCAGAGGGTGGGTGCCACTTCCGAGAAGTCCCTCTGCCTGGTTCTCTGTAACTTCACTTCTCATAGTGAGGGAACTGCCAGAAGGCCCTCAGAGCTGGACCTTGGTGTCCAGGCTGAATGATGGGGGTGAAGACGCTCCTTCAGGTATGCAGTGCCTTAAACTTAAGAAAAGGTCTAGTGGATCAGACAGTGGGTCCTTTGAGTTTAGCATTCTGTTTCCAGCAGTGGTCTGCCAGATACCCCTAGAAAGCCCTCAAATGGGGTGCAAAAGAAAGTGCCTTTTCCCCCCCTTTCCCTTAGTATTCAGAGGCATGCCTAGAGATTCTGTTGAACCATCACACGCAATTAGCCATTGATATACTTATTTTCCATTAATTTTGTCCCGTGCCCTTTTGAAGTCACCTAGGCCACAGCCACATCTTGTGACTCCGCAATTCTGTAAATTTCACTTGTTAACTTCTCACCTTTTGCAGCCTTATGAGACCCTTTTTGAGAAAGTGACCAAAATGGTGCATAGTATTCCAAATGTGGCCATACCACTGCCATTACTTGACTTGACTTATATTGAATCTCATTCATAATTTTATTGGGAGTTTGTGGGTTTCCACCATCTTAAATAATCTGTTGTCAACTACAAACTTGGCCATTTTATTTCTCAGCTGAGTCCAGATTATTCATGAACAAATTACCGTATTTTTCGCTCTATAACACGCACCTGACCATAACACGCACATCGTTTTTAGAGGAGGAAAACAAGGGAAAAAACATTCTGAATGAAACAGTGGATGTATCATTTTTGTGCTACATGCTGTGGCCACAGACATGTGATCTGATGGTGAATTTGGGGTGACCCAATGCAAAAATCCTGAGAATCCCTGTGGATCCATGCTTTGTAACCATGTTTTTGCACCATTGCAGCCCCAGGCAACAGTGGGTGCGTGATTTTTGGGGGGCAGACTGTAGCCATGGACATGCTATGTGCTCTGATGGTGAATTTGGGCTGACCCAATGCAAAGATCCTGAGGATCCATGTGGATCCATGTTTTGTAACCACGTTTTTGCACCATTGCAGCCCCAGGCAACAGTGGGTGCGTGATTTTTGGGGGGCAGGCTGTAGCCATGGACATGCTATGTGATCTGATGGTGAATTTGGGCTGACCCAATGCAAAGATCCTGAGGATCCATGTGGATCCATGCTTTTTAACCACATTTTAAGTGGGGAGGGAAGGAAAAACACAGAAGGGACAAGGAGCAGGAGAGGGGTGTGCAGAGAAGCAGCTGGCTAAGAATGCAGGAGAGGGGTAAGGAGGAAAGGAAGGCAAAAGTTTTCCCTCACCTACCCACCCAAGCCAGCCAGCTCACGCTCTCTCTCTCTCTCTCTCTCCCTCCTGCATGTTTTCAGCTTTCCCCTCTGCTTGCCCGGAGGGGAGGGGCTTTCCCTGCTCTTTGTTCCGTTTGAGCAAACACAGCAAGGAAACAGAGATAGGTGGGCAGTAAGACCCTGAGGCAGAATGCCGGAAAGCAGCCGCTTCCTCTTTTCAAGTTTCCCTTCTAGGAGACGCGCAATTTGATTTTTGTCTGCTTTTTTTTGCCTCCCCTCGCACCACTTGGCTCCAGGGACCACACATTCGCTCAATAACACACACAGACATTTCCCCTTCCTTTTTAGGAGAAAAAATCTGCGTGTTATAGAAGGAAAAATACGGTAAGTAACATTGGTCTCAGTGCAAATCCTAGGAGCACTCCATATCTTGTCTCTGTTTTGCAACCTTCTTGTTTATTCCTGCTGTCAGCCTCCTGCTTTTTACCTAGCTTCTGATCCAAAGGAAATTATGTTAGAAGGAAAGAATTGGACTGGAGGGCTTCTGGAAGAGGAGGTTCGCTCTTAACTACCTTGTTCCCCTAGAGCAGGGATGGAGAACCTCAGATTTGTGGGACCAAATTCAGCCAACCAGCCCTCATGATTCCCCCTTTGACCACGCCCTCTCCCCAAGCCATGCCTTTCGCCAGCTTTTTTTTCCAACCAGGTGCTTTTTGCCTGGTTGGAATGCATCCTTGCATTAGGATAATGCCTCTTGTCACCCTGGATGGAGAGATCTGTGTAGGAACACCTGAGTTTTGGAAGGCCAGAATGTAGCCTGCTGTACAAAGGTGAGAATTGCATCTGTTGCTCTGGCCACTTTTGCCTTTGGCTCGGCCCACGGCTGGCATGTGGCCCTTGGAAGGATGCTCATGAAGGCATGGGGTCCTTGGGGCCCAAAAAGGTTCTCCACCTGTGTCCGAGATAGAGCCCAGTTTCTTGTCCTTGCTGGTTGATACCTTGAGACGTCCATTCCTTCATTCATTAGATGTTCATCCTGTAGTTTAGGAGAGAGTGTCAAACCTACAACGAGCAACAGGTCTCAGATAAATGGATACAGGCTGCTGCTGCTGATTCTTAAGCGGAAACGTTTCCTAGTGGATGTGGTTGACCTTAAAGCCACGTCCCTCTTTCCTGATTCTGCCCTTGGTCATTGCAGGCAAACCGCACATGCCCAATCTGCCGGGCAGATGCCTCAGAAGTGCACCGGGAGGCTGAGTGAGGCTCGTCAACGCACTGCTGCACAAATTCACTCCAGGATACGGACCTTGGCCCAGGGGCTTGGCCCAGCCTGTACACTTAAGCCTCTGGGGACTCTCCTGGGATGTGGTGAGAATATAAGCAATGTATGACACCCCCCTACCCTTACCCCTCCGTGGCATGGACTGGGCCTGGTGGCAGAGCCAGCTCCGCGGTGTCACGCTTCGCTAGGGGGAGGCCTCCCCATGTGCTCCGCACTCCAAAGAGACTCCATCCTTGCGCCATTTTACTCTCCAGGTGATCTTGCATTCCTTTCGTTTTGGTTCTCCTTTCCTTGTTTGGGTTTTGTTGTGGCTGTCTGACCCAGGTATTTTTAGTCCCCCTCCCACCCCCACTTCTGGCGCCACCAGATCGGGGCCTTCAGAAGCAGAGCAGCTCAAAGATGGGGGAGGAAGTGCCTGCTTCAATCCCACCCCCCAACCACTTGCCCCCCAAAGCATAGTGTTGTCGCGTGGCAGGCAGTGGAAGTGGTTGGTTGCAGCACTGATGAGGGGGGGCCCAAAGCCTTCCTCGGAACCATTTGGGGTTGCCCACACACAAATCATGGCCCAGGGCTGCCTCTTCTGGCTTTTCCTTACACACACACACACCCCATCTTGCCCTTCCTACACGCCGGAGATGCTGGGCGGCATTCAGGGCTCCGTAGCAGGGTGGTGGTGGTGGAGCGAAACAGGCCTGCGCAAGGCCCAGCAATATCCCATCCCACTCAGCTCCCCTTCTCATTGCAGAGGGGCATGTGGAGACCCATTTCCCCCTCAAAAGACGTGGAGGAAAGCATGAGTTGAGTGAGTGAGAATCCTCGTGGTGAAGCAGCTGGCTCTGCTTCATACATTTGTAAGGTGGAGGCTCTCTTCGCGAGGCCTGTCTTCAGAATCATGTTCTCTAGCTAGAGCTGACAATTACTTCTCTTCCCTTCTGCACCTCAGTTGTTTTCCTTGGGGTCCCCTTTCTTTCTCAGCACCCATCTCCATGAAATCCACACACCCCTTCCAAAAAATAAAAATAAAAATCAGGTTCCTGCCACTGTTTCCCCCATATCTCAGGGGAGGGCATGTGTGTCTCTTTGCCTCCCTCTCTCCCTGTTTTCCTTCTTCAGGGAAGAGGGAGATGCTCAGCCGACTGAAGCAGAAGCCTTTAGTCCCACTGTAAATCCTGCCCGCTTTTCTGTGCTGACCCCAGGCTAAGCCCCTGAAAGCTGCCGGGGCCGCTGCGAAGCTCTCTGCAGTAGGATCCTGGGCAGCGAGCAGATGGGGAATTATTTATTCATCTTGTTGTTGTCTACCCTTGCACTAGCTATCATGGAGAAAAGCCCATCTGGCGAAAACCGCTCCTCCCTCCAAGATGCACTGCTGCATCAGCTTTCTTTCCTTTCTGCGTAGGACCAGGCAGACGTCTCCATTCCCTTTTCCACTCGCTCGACCATTTCTCCTCCTCCTTCCCCCTTCCTGGGGTCCCCAAGTGAAGTTTGGCCCTCCTACTGCCACCCCCAACGGAGTGCTGTTTTCCCCCCTGCATGGCCTGATGCTTGTGCTGTGGGTCAGGCACCGTGGGGTGGGGTGGGGTGGGCTGTTTCGCCATGACGAGCATACATGCGAGTTGTGTGCCTTCCTGTCTCTCTCTGCGCGTGCGTGTGTGCGTGTGTTGCGTGCGTGCGTGCACACACACTAATCCTACCTAAAAAAAAGCACCTGCTGGTTTGAAGCAAGAAAGCAACCGACCTGCCACCCTGTTACAGAAACCTGTGATCGTTTTAAAAAATATTATATTAAAAAAAAATAAAAGTTGTTTTGCATGATTATACCATGGAGCCGAGAGAGAGAGAAGCCCTCGCCATGTAGTTGGTTTGTGTTCGGAAGCCTGGCAAGAAGGACTCGGAGAGGACGATGAAACCTAATGTAAATGTTCACAAATTATGCATGCATGTTATGACCAGCTTGGAACTTGGTATTGGCTAACTCTCTAGCCAGCTGTGGGGGTGATGGGGTGGGGGGGTTAAAGAGGGAGTTCTTTGTGCTCAGCTGATTACTGCCATGCACTGTACTGCACATGTCCGCAACGCCTCACAAGGACCGTCAACGCTTTTCAGGGCATTTCTCCCTCCCCTTCCCCCCTACCCCACCCCCTCCAGATTAGAGATGGGTTTGAAACCTGGTTGGGCCAAGAGGAGTCAGCTGTGGGAGGGGGGGCACATACAGGACTGAACCTCGAGGTAGGCTTGCAAGGGTCAGTGTTGGCAGGCGGCGGGGGGAGCGGTTAGTAGCAGCCTCAGAAAGGAGGCTGTGGGCTGTGGGGTGTTTTGTTAGGTGCATCTTCTCTTTCACGGTGCTGCAGAGGTGGGTGAAGTTGCACCCACTGACATGCTCCTTGCTCTGCCATCGCCCCCTTTCCTCTCTGCATCTTTTCCCGGCACATGAACCTTGTCCCTGTGTCAGCTAGTGGGATGTGTCTGGCAAGTGTGGCTCCGTCAGAATTCAACTTCCTCCACCGTCCACAAGGTGGAGCTCTCTTTCCCCCCTGCATATTCTCCATCTTCTCCCTAGCTGGGTTCATTGATTCCTGCTGCCTTTAATTGTCAGCTTATACCAACCCCCTTTTGGAATGGATGGCAGCAGATGAGAGCGGGCCATGCTTTTCCTGCTCATCCAGCATCCCTGGGCCTACTGGAGCCTCTTCCCACAAAACTACCCCCCCCCCCCAAATTCCCATTCTCCCAGCCACACAAATGCCGGAGGGGCACTCATGAGCGGAGCGGGTGGAACAAACCATGGGCCCATTACTCAGATTGGTCTGGGCCAGCCTTGGAGCAGTGTTTGTGAAGGAAAGCTAGATTCTTCCAACCTGGCTCTTTTCTGTGGGGTGTTCCGAGCTCAGGTGGTGGTGGCCTCTCTTAAAACAGTGGGCAGGAGCAGTCTAGCTGTCTGCGTTGTTGTTTTCCTGAGCCCACTGGCTCTCAGCAATACTTACCTCTGAAGCAGGGGAAAGTTTTTTTAGGTGTAGCTGGGGCCACCAGGCCTTTTGCCATTGGTGCTTGCAGCTAATCTCTCCCCCCACCCCGACCCCAGATGCTGGGGTTCTTGAGCCACTTGAATTCAGGAAGTCCTCTGGGGAACTAGGAGGTTGGGGATCTGAGAACCTGCTTTTGTTTTGTCTCGTGGACCTTTTATTCCGTTACCAGTCCAGGGATGATCTTCAAAGTCCTGCAGAAAGACGCCAAGCCACACAGACAGGATGTAGCAAGGTGCATTTTCTGCTTAACTACAGCTGGGTAGCAATCTCTTGTTTTGGCAGGAGCAACTAGATCAGTCAGTTAGGAACCTGTTGAGCTCTGGGCAGGCCGGAGCTTTCTTTTTAATCACCCGAATTTGTGATGAATTGAATGTTTTTTTTAAGTCCCCACCTGGCTCAGCCCCTTCTTTGCACTTTGGCTGATAATGCAGGTTAAAACGGCAAAGTCATTTGGATCAGGTCAAATAATTTAAATCTCTTCCTTCTCAGCCCACTTTTCCAGAGGGTTAGAACAGCCACAGTCGGACATCTAAGCCAGGTCTTGGCCCATGCGCCTGCGTGCGCGCACACAAAGGAATGGGCCACTTGCCATATAAACTGCACAGACACCAGCAGCCCCTTTTGAGTACCTGTCCTTCTGTGACCACTCAGTTCTCCCCTCTCCCTCACATGTCAAGCCAGTGCCTTGTGTCAGACCCACCTCCTCCGCTCTCCGCCCCGGCCCCAGCCTTTCTCCTCGTTTCACAGCTTTTTTAAAGAAGGAAAAACAATAACAACTTATTTCACGCGACACAAATAACCAAAGGTCTTTACTGTATATAAAAACCACAGGTGTTTCTATATTTATAGCCAATCAGAATAGTGCCGGTGCCCATCTGTTTTAAAAACGCTCTCTTCTCCTCCCTGCCTGCTATCTCGGGGTTTTTTTTCCCCCATGCCCCCCAGAAAGATGACTTGGGGTTGGGGAGGGTAGAAAAGCCTTACGGTTCTTCTGGTGGCGACTCGAAAGCTCACAAGCTCGTGTGCTGCAGAATTTATTCCAATGAGCAGCTAAAAATTATCATTTTAAAACAAAAAACAACAAAAAAATTACTAAAACATTTATTTAGGATGTTTGTGATTGCTGATTGCGCTGTAGATGCCACTGTTTACCAATGATTTCCTGTGGTGGGATAGTGGACTGTTTACTGTTCTTTTTTACCAGTCCCGTGCCCTCCAGAGGGATAGCTCAGCTTCACCCTACAAGGAGAGGAGCCTCCCTGTAGGGCACCAGGGCATTTGTTCTGTGTTAGAAAGTTTATATATATATATATATTATATATATATTATAAATATATATATATAATTTTTTTTTGCTCTGTTACTTGCACATTTTACAGTTACCTCATTTTTCCCATGTATGTATTTGAAAAAAAGGCTAATATATAGAGAAGAAAAAAAGGTTCTTAAATCTCTAAAAAAGTGTTTGTTTTTTTTCCATTCCATTGGAATCATATTGGTTTTTAGCATTTAACATAACTAGTATGTTGTATTATATATATGTGTATTATACTGATTGAAATTTTTAACAGATTTGTACTTTTTTTAAAATGAAAGTTGCTAGTTCTGCTTGACCAAGTAGTGCAATCATTATTTTTTTTAATGTTGTGGCTGATTTTGAGAGGGATATTCACTAATAAATGTATGATGTATACCAACGAGGGCAGGCCAGTCTCTTCTCTTGGTGGAGGCAGTGCTCTCAGGAAGGTGGTGGTTGTCTGTCTTCTAAAACTAGTATTAGAGGTATCCTGACCCTCCTCCAAGGAGCGACGAATGGCATCCTCACCCCCCCACCCCCCAATTTTTGAACTGAGTTAGGATGGGATACTTCGTAAAATGGAGCAATGGTTTGAAATGCGGTTTCTCACATCCAAAAGAGCCATGGCCTAGACCCCAGCTCACATTCTTATCAAAAAGTAGTCACAAGGATAAAATGCTGTAAAGAAAATATGCATTAATTTGCTTTATGCTCTTATCAGTGCCACAGTAAAATATAAAAAAGTGAATGTGCTGTGAAGGCACATGAATTTTCCCTCGCCAGCTTCAGAGAAGTTACTGTGCCCCTGAAACATTAACTTCAGCATCCATCTTAACTTTGGTTATGGAACAATGACACAACCTTTTTAAGTTGCAGCATGTTTAGCATTCCCACCAGCTTCTCGGTGATTGATGTGGGAGTGTCACCCCTTGCTTTCAACTAATGCAGCATCTATGATGTGTGGGTTGTGGTTCCTATCTGCTGCAGCTCCGTGACACAAGGAACCAAGCACAAGCTAAGAAGTGGAATGTTAGCATTTTAAAAATATACTATCTACTCTGCCACCAGTGATACCTGGAGCAACTTGCTCTCGGCAAACAAAGTAAGTGTTTTCCAATGCCCATGGTAGTTTGCAGATTTGCTTTCAGTGTGTCAGTGGTTTGTTAAATATCATGGTTAGCACTTGTGTGTTTTTTTGTTTTAAAAAGCATGACTGATGTTTGGACAAATTCACAGAGAGGTCTACCAGTGGTTAAGTAGTGATTACTGCTTTTGGAGACCTCCAGATTCAAAGCATGAGACTCCTTGTAGACTTTCTGGAGACGTCTGCTTAGCCATTGTGGGAAACAGAGTGCAACAAGGTGAGCTACTATTCAGTTTGTTTTTAAAGCTAAAGATGCTACATTAAGGACTCTCCATGTTTCACTCAAACTCCAAATAACTGGAGGTGGTGGCTAGAGAAAATGTTTTTTCTCCATTGGTCATAACACTAGAACTTGTGGACATTCAATGAAGCTGAATATTGGAAAATTCAGGACGGATAAAAGAAGGGTTTCCTTATACTGCACATAGTTAAAACTGTGGAACTTACTCCCACAGGAGGCAGGAATGGCCAGCAACTTGGGATGGCTTTAAAGAAAGGTTTAGACAAATTATGGATTAAGCTATCAATGGCTGCTTGCAACAATGGCGATGTTCTGCCTCCATGGACAGAGGCATTAATGCTTTTGGCTGGAAACTGCAGGATGGGAGTGTGCTCTTGTCCTGCTCATGGTTTTCTCCACAGGCATCTGATTGGCCACTGTAAGAGCAGGATAGAAGGCTAGATGGGGCATTGGTCATCAGTGGCAGTTCTTGCATTTGCTGCCCACTGGATAAATTTTTGATTAAGCCATTCACTCTAACTCCCAAGATCTTTCTTGGTTGGCCACTGCCAGCTCAGTAGGATTTGCATCTCCTGCCCACCTACATTGTGTCACACTTGCTTACGTGATACGATGCTTGTTGGATCACCCATATCCGCACATTCAAAAAACTCTTGTATCGCAAGAGTCTTTATTGAACTGTGACTTGATTTTCTTCCTTTGCTTGGAGTGTGTATGGGCTGGAAGCTTTCTGTTAGAAAATAGCAAGTGGTCAAACCAAAATGAACCTACCTAACCTTTACATCCTGCGTTCACTCCAGCACTATTAACTCATTCCAGTTTGGAAAAAAGCAATACTAGTGTAAAAGCTGTAAATTTTCAGTGCAAATCACATCTTTTAACACTAGTGCCCACTAGAGCATCTGGCAGATGATTTGCCTTTTCCCCCAAATCATATTTGCTCATGCTCTAATTTTGCTAATAAGATAACTAATTAGTATTAAGTTATGCAATGCAGCATGTTTAAAATGAATTGAGCGACTGCAAGATTCACAAATAAAGTAGGGGTTGGGGTGAGTTATGCACATCATTCATTATGGGGTGTGAAAGTATTCTCACGTTTTTGCTTTCTACAGAAATGGCATCAATCTACACTCACTGCTGTGCTTTCTCTTTATGATAAAGGCCCAAAAGGCATTCAGATGCTCTAGAGAAGAGGGCCAGGGCTATGCTTCAGTCTGTTCTATCCAAGAATTTCACATGCTAACTACTTTAAGGCATAAAGCCAAAAGCTGAGAAATTATCTGAATTTTTGGGAGTAGCGAGAATTCTTTAGGCAGGGAATACCATCAGATGAATTAGTACCTATGAAAAAATATGTGTAAGAACAGAGCACACACAAGGTTCACCTTGAACCTGTATTCCCACAGAAAGACTGTTCTTTTCATCTCCCTTTTATAATCCTTACTTAGCTTTCTTGATTCATATAGTAAGGAGGACAGAAGAATTAGTATTCTTCTGCTTCTGATCCAATCAATCAAAAAAAGAGAAGGGAAGCTAAGTCTGGCAAATAAGAGTAATACTGTATTTCATGAGTCCAGCTCGGATTCGAAATGATGCTCATTCGCAGGAGGCAATATTTTCTGCAGTATATACAGTAGCAAGTGGAGGCTCCTCCATCACAAGGAAACAGAAAAGAGCCCAGCGAGTTCCATGAGCAAGTCTGTGCTCTCAACTTCCATACGCCTAAGAAAATTACACAACTGAGAGACTCCTTGTTAGCTGGAAAGACTTCAGAAGGCAGCTTTCCTGACCTCATGAACATCCCATTGCACTAAAGGGCAACAGGACTGAATCTGCCTTAATACAGGCAACAGCTGCAGTTATTAAGAGAGGCCTGCATCTGTAAAATCTGCAGGCTGCCTTTCAGAGCTCTGTGGGCTCTAGCTGCAACACACAGCTCATCGTTTAACACTTGCAGTGTCCTCAAGGCAGGCAGATACCATCCCCATTAACACTGACAAAATGACAACCTTGGCTCAACAAAAATGTCTGCAGTCCTTTAAGTTAGCTCAACTTTTGTGTCTGCCTTCCCATCACTGCTGCAGTTACCTCATGTGGCTACTGCAAGAGACATATCCCTCACTGGCACAGTCACAAACACTCCTCCAGAGTGAGCCAAGGCAAGCCTAAGATGCTGTGCGGAAGGCAGTATCGAGCCCCAATTGCTGCTGCAACATGACCCAAGGGAATTTCGCTACTAAAGCTGTGTGCGCACAGGTTAGGTCAGGCCATCATCTGGGCCAGTAAGACACTTGACAGTCAGAGGTGTTAGCACAGGCACACTAGAGGCAGAGTTTATTACACTACGCAGGCTAACAACCCTGGAGAAGAACCCCTGTGGTTAAGAATGTCAACCAGCTCCTTATAAAACAAAAAAATAAACCAAAACCCACTGTTACCCCCGTTCTCCTTTGGTCATTACAAAGCAAAAGAAATATTTAAGAGATTTATACAGAGTGAGAAGCTGGAAGGAAAGAAAAGACCCTCTGCCCGTCCCTCCCCTACCTGGGCAGAAGACAACCTGGCCCACAGGTACGGTGTCCTTTAGCTGTCACAAGCAGCAAAACGTCGGGTGTTCTAATGTCAGAATGTTGGGGTATATTATTTCCAATAAAAGCAATATTTACCGAGAGCTGCCGTTTCTCCCCCTCTCTCGGGAGGGCAAACCATGGCCCCTCCCATCGGCCCTCTGGATGTAAAAGGGGTTGCGTGTGCGTGAGTGTGCAGTTTCTCCCGCCAGTGCAGACATACGGCGTGGCTGGCCGAGGCCACAGAGTCTCTGATCCCTCATGTGTACGCAGCAGTCTTTTAAAAAAAATATTGTATTATAGTAGGAATTTCTCTTTCCATCTCTGTATTTTGGGGAAATGTCAATCGTCCGTGAGGTCCTGCACAAAGAGAACTTCCGTGTGGCTGAGTCCAGCTTCTTGCAGCGTGGGTGGGTTGGGCCACTCCTCTGTCGGAAGGCAGGGCAGGACACGGCGAGGGAAGTTGGCCTCAATCTGGAACTTCTCCGGGCTCTCTTTCAAAGAGAATAGGAAGTCATGGATCACCTGAGGAGGTAGTAGGCAGTTATTCACCAAATGACCAAATGCCTTGCAACGGAGAGCAGAAAGCAGATCCTCACACTGCAACACTCTTCTGTGTTTAGGGAAAGAATACCCAGTAAGATGGCCATTTTTTCATCTTAGATGAAGGCCTCCATGCAATCACAACATACCTAATTTATATAAAATGTTACTTGAGCAATAAGTTTCCTCATATATCCACTGTTACTGCAGAACTTTTCATGGAACACTCATGCTGAAGGAAATTTGGAGGAGATGGAACAGTGTGGGATAAGGTGCTGGAGCCTACAGGGGGAATGGGGAACTCGAACTATCTCCACCCTCTTTCCTCCAGCAGGAGCCTCCATTGGATCCCAGTGTCTTGCATGAATTGAAGGAGTCCTTATATTCATGGAAGGGACACTCGGGGTTCAACCCACTCCTTCCTAAGAGCCTGCATGATGCAACAGAGAGACATCCTAGTCTCCATGTGGGAGATCCAGGTTAGAGTCCCTAATAAGTTATAAAGCAAAGTGAGTAGCCCAGGGTTTATTTCTTTAAGGGTAGATCATTGGTTAGGTTAAGATAAGAGGCTTTGCAAAAATGGGAAGGATATTACTGCATTGCCCAGCTCCACCATTCCTTCAGTTCTGCATACTGGGTCTCCCCTTTATCTGTATGAATCGCCAGCTGCTAAAGCAGATTCAGAGCTCAATTTCTGCTTCTCAGATAATTCTCAGCCACAAAATTTTGCCCCATCCTTACTGCTAAAGACTGTGTAAAATGGAATCGCCTCTCCACCCTGGAGTCATTGGGCATTTTGAAGACGATCTTGACACTTTCTGGGTCATCAGGATGCGGCTCTGGTGGAAGGCATTCAGATTTCCGTTCCTTCTCCTCCTGCAGAGTCTTCAGGGATAAAATGGAAATGTGAAGAAATGGCAGCAGCTCCCAACAGTGTGACAAAATACAAATAAAGATGTAGCCACTAGATCAGCAGAGCAACAGTCAATGGAACTAAGCATATCAATAGTTACTGTCGCCTCATCTCAAATGGGCCTCAAATTTAGATTGCCAAGTCATATTCCAATATGCAGAATTCTGGCAAGAGCCTTTATAAGGTTTGCATGAATGTGTGGAGTGTTCATCAGTAGGAATAACCCAGCCAGTTACTGCATTCATTTGGAGTCAAAACGTTCACTCAAGAAATCACTCACTGGAACTCTTGCTAAGTGATGCTCTCTGTTGGCACTAACTAGGCTATACCCAAAGCTTTATCAGTCTTCCAGAGAATGTGTAGTATGTACACTTGTTTCTGGTGCCTTGGTCCAAAGGAAGGGAATTGTGAAGAACTGCATCCTGGGATGATGGAAAGTCGATTATGAAAATACGAATTTAGGGCATCCTCCCACCCAATGGTGCCTGTAATGAGCTTCAACTGATAATTCTACACAAAGTTTATTCCTATTAAAACATTTGTTTCTCCACGTATTCTAAAATAATTATCTTTCAAATAGAATAATATGTGTTAACTTCTAGAAACTTCTAGAAGAGGAAGACTTACTTGAAATCTCATACTCTAATGCAGGCACACAAAAAAGTGATCTGAATTATAACCATCAAGAGAATGGAAACTAGTAAATGGATCTGGCAACTAAACATTGTTGCTTTATTCTGCAAGTAACTGTGCTACTTTTAAATAAATACAGTGGTACTTCTAGTTACAAACTTAATTCGTTCCGAAGGTCCATTCTTAACCTGAAACTGTTCTTAACTAGAGGCGTGCTTTCGCTAATGGGGCCTCTTGCTGCCGCAGTGCCACTGGCACACGATTTCCGTTCTCATCCTGGAGCAAAGTTCTCAACTCAAGGTAACTCTTCCAGGTTAGCGGAGTTTGTAACCTGCAGCATTTGTAACTCGAGGTACCACTGTATAAATAAACTGTATTAATGGGGCAGGGGGAGAGAGAAACATTATGTGTGACATGATCTGAATTCTCTAAAATAAACTACTGTTCACTGATCAGAATTTTAATGGATTAATTTACAGGATCTGAATCCTGGCTCATACTGTACTATGAAATGCAGACTAACCGACTAGGAGTGGTCTTCCACAAACTAGTAACTGCTCCCATTTCCAAAGTGCCAGTACTAAATTTGCAGTAATATAAGGCCGTCTACAAGAGCCAGTCATTCCCACCTGCATTCATAGCTGAGGCATCTATTCTTATTATGAAAATTGCACCTGAGACCTGTGATTCACTGCTATTGACACATTCAATTCTCACCCGCCGCCGTCTCTCCTCTGCTAGCTTCTGCTGCTGCACCTCCTCCTCCTTCCTCTTCTTCTTTTCCCGCTCTTCCTTTTTCTTGCGGTCTTTCTCCTGATCAGCCCGTAATGAAGCCAGGTATGCCTCATCTTGTTGTTGTCTAAGGACCTGAGTTTGGTTTCTCTCTTCTCTAAGATAAAAGGGGAAATGTATTAGTGCCAACCTGACAAGAACTGCTACAACGCCTGAAGAAATTTCAAATTTTTACTAGGAGAAAGATGTATTTCTAACTAGGAGGGTTGTCCCAGTGGTTCTGCATTACGACTAGGCATAGCAGCATTTTCTTATTTGCATGTGGGAACAGCAGCTGCTGCTGCTCCTTTTCCTTCTTGATACTAAGTAGTAGCAGCAGCTTCTACCAGTTTCTTGCTTGCCCTCTCCCTCTGTTCCATTTGCTGGCTCAGTGGAGTAAGTAGGTGGGCAGCAGCAAAGAGCAGCAAGCGCCTCCACTTGTGGACCTCTACTGGGCCCTTGCCCATGCTGACCTATGATGCTTGAATCTTAAGGTGCTTTGAGACGCAAGCAAGAATCTGGAAAAAATACCCCACGGCTAGTATCTCTAAGAAGACAGCCTTCTCTCCCTGTGAACAGCATCAGCAGTCCACTTCTTCTTAGTGACAAAGCAACCTGGTGTGCCAACTAGAGTTAAGAACTAGAGGCAATCTCTTCCCATCCAACACTAAGACACTATTGTTGAAAGCCCGCAAACTCTCTCAATCTGTTATATCCTACATTAGCAATCTGCCAGCAACATATATGAACACGAGTCATATAATTAAACAGATAGCTGCAGTTTACGGGATATATATTTTTCTTGTCTTTTACTCTATGCTCAGATAATTAAGTCAGGTTGAGCAGTTGGTAGTTTTCCCACAGAAAAGGTAATCACAGATTTAATGAAGCACTGTAAGGTGGAGAGTGGAGATGGCATCTCTTGTTTTTGACCTAGTACCTTTCCAGGCGCTCAGATACCAAGTATGTCTGGTTGGCATCCATGATGAATGTCAGCTGGTTAATGAGGTCATCAGGTTGGATGAGTCCTTCTAACCTACCAACTACGGTCATTCTACGATCTTTCAGCATGATCATTGCCAGGAATGGGTAGGTGTTCTCACGCAAAGCCTGTGACACTAAGACAAATGCATACAATATGGTCAGCATTTGCAATCTTAGCATATAGGGCATTTACAAAGAGATGAAGCTGCATTAAACTCCATCATACAATTTATCTAGCCCACTATTGTCTACTCTGGAAGTGACATTCTATGGTTTTGTGAATTGTCTTTCTAAGCCCTGCTATCATAGATCTTTGTGTATCCAGGCATCAGGGATTCAACTTGGGACCTTCCAGAGGGAAGTCATGTGCTCTGCCACTGAGCTGTAGTCCTCTCCCTAATGCAACATGAAGACTATTCCAACTTTCAGCTTCTACAGTTCTTCTGCACTTTTAAGAGAAAGTGGCCTTCAGTTCTTGACATTTGGGGTTCTAGTCCAACAGCAAATTCACACTGGAGATCTGGTATCAAAGGCATATACACAGCCTTCCTAGAAAACCCATGTTTTTAATGATCAGCAGCATCAGACAAAAGGAAACCTTTTCAAAATTCAGGAAGGAGGCACTAGAGAAAATATTAGAGAAAGCGATCATAATTCAGGGCAGCCTTCAGAACCTTAAGGCAATGGTCTCAATAGTTCTGACTTTAGTAAATGAAAACGCATTCACAAGCAGGGAGGAGGGAGTCATCTCAAACAGACATTGGGGAAATCAGACTGAATAATTAGAATTCAACAGTTTTCTGCCCATGAACCTCCACACACCATGGCATGTTACCTGTCCAGTTTCTCATTAAACTAAGACACAAAGTTAATGTAACAGTGGCAGGGGACCTCCAGCTTACAGACCCAATTGGGGATAGTAGGGGTCCTAATTTGGCACATGAGGCCATTTTCTTCAAGGCATGCCCACCTGCCCCATACCTGATTACATATATACGGCACCGGGAAGCAGATGGGTGCAAAGGAAGAATCCTGAGGCTTAAAATGCATTTCTGGTTGCTTGGCATGTGGAGCTTGTATCTGCACCTTTTAAATTTGATGCCAAATGCAAGCCCCATGGTTTCAGTCACTTGCCTCAGTTAACACTATGCACTAAAGCATTCTGCTGTTGTTTCTGAGCACTCAGCAAAGGCAACTCCAAGGGTAGTATGCTGGAGTAATCCAAACTCCCTATGACTAAATCCTGTGTGTGAAGTAGCCAGATCAGCTTTCTCCAAAACAAGCATAGCTGCAACATCAGGCTAATCCATTTAAGCATTCCTGGCCACAACTGCCACCTGAGCATCCAGCACCACACCCCATGCCACAAATCCAATTCTTCAATGGGAGTGCCTCAGACGGGCTGTATTTCTATTCCATAATCAACACTCATTTCCTAATAAGCAACAGCACTTCCATCTTTTCTAACGCAAAGGCTCCTCTTCCACTCTCTGTACAGACACTGAAGATGTTGAGTGTCTAGGAATGCAACTTTGGGGGCAGATCCCACAATGTGGCCCTGCTCCTGTTTCAACATGTGAGTGACATGCAACTCACATGTGAGCACTTTAGAGTTGGGTGGCTCCAGCATATCAATGACTGGCACCCGCAAATCCCTCCTAGCTGTTTCATGTAATGGTTTGTTTCCCATATAGTAAAAGGGGGGAGAATAAAATACAAAACAGACACAACAGCTTATTTTGACAGCCTGATCCTAAACACATTTGCTTGACTATATCCCACCAGTTCAAAAGCACTTCTTTATATAAGATTACAGTTCAAGGCTGCAATCCAATGCATACTTACTCTAGAGGAAGCACCACTGATTAGAGTGGGCCGTAACTCTAAGTAAACATGCTTAGGACTGGGCTGCAAGTGTTTATAAAATGTTACATTAAGGCAGAGTTGTAATCAAAACACGTACCTCTATATCCTTCTGGTTTATTTGTGGAACAAGCCCAGAAAAGCATCCTTGTATTTATGAGGGCGATCACTTCAGGTGCACAAAGGGTGTTGCTGTTTGGAAAGGATAAAAGATTAACTCACGTGAAACCACACCCAGAACTCACACCACCATTTATAATAAAAAAAATATGAAGTAACCTACCGACAGAATTCATCAGTGTCTTGATGGTCATCACCATGAAGGTAAACAAGGAGGAAGCGTAGCTCCCTCTTTGCATCATTCAGTGCCTTGAGAGAAGAAACATAAGGATGTTTTAAAGAGATGAAATCTGGACAATTTGACACTGTGCTCAAGTGAAAAAAGTAGTGTCAGGTCATCAGATCATAGCATGTACACAAAGACTATAACAGTGCTAATTTTTTTGCCAAATCATGCACAGCAAACCTTCCTCACTGGATAAGGAGCACTGTGGCTGTGCTAGACCAAGTAGTGAGTCTTTGATATGGTCTTCACCCAAGGCAGACTGTTCTATTATTAGCACTACTAGAACCACGCATTGAAAAACTGAAGTTACTGTATTAGCAGAGTGATTCTTTTTCCAATACATTGTAACATAGGCAACAGTTAACAAAACATAACTTCCAATTAAATATCTCAGGTTACTATTTTATATTACCTACAATATATGTCTACAACATTTTGCCTCAAGGGATAACTCAAGATTATTCTTCCAAGAATCTCCACTTCGAGACAGGACAACACCACGTAACTCTTTGACATCTCTTGTACCAACCTGACTGTATGTTCCCTGGTAGAAAACAGGATGTATTCTTCCAAATTTTTCTTCAAACATATGAATAAATGAAACAATATCACCAACAGGGTCAGTGACCCGACTGCGAGGATCAGGGCGTATGAAACGCAAAGCAAACCTAGGAAAGAGTATAAAATTGAAATATCAGCTACTGGTTATTCTAGCACCTTCAGAATATGAGTGGGATGATTTCAGTTTTACATTTGTTTATTTATGTTTCTATCACCCGTATTTACAACACAAAAACCCATATTAAAGATTTCTTAACAAAAATCAACCATGCCACAATTGTTGTGATATTCCAAGTAAACACCTTTGTTTAGAATCATTGTTAGACCATACCAAGATTTCCAGAGCCCAGCAAGTTTGCAAGATTTCCAGTGCTAACTTGTCTTTATTTTATATTGCTAAACTTTGTTTTGCAATCATCTAATGACTAGAAACAAATAAATGACTTAATCAATGCCTGAGAACTACAAAGTGGGCCTTCAGAAACTGGCCACTAATCTACAAGTAAACCAGTATCTAGTCTCCTGCCCACATCTGCCATAGAATATTACCTTAACTAAGGAGTAGTGGCAAACTTCAGAATAAAGCAATAAACTCAACATGCAAACTCAATAAACTCAATAGGCAAACATAAACAGGTGTGCACTTACCTAAATATATCGAGTAATGTGTAATATGTAAATCGGAATGGAAGCATTATCAAATAGTAACCCCAACCTAACAAGCCCTGAAATGACAAAGAGAAAGTTAGGTCCTTATCACGGCATTCCTTTGAAGTACAGTGGTACCTTGGTTTACGAACAGCTCTGTTTATGAACTATTCGGTTTATGAACTCCACAAAACCAGAAGTAGTGTTCCGGTTTGCGAACTTTAGCTTGGTCTATGAACAAAAGCCGAACGGTGGAAGGGCACCGGCGGCAGGAGGCCTCATTAGGGAAAGCATGCCTTGATTTAAGAATGGATTTCAGGAACGGATTAAATTTGTAAACCGAGGTAACACTGTACCAGCTTAAATTTATTTTATCTTGAAGCAGCTATGTTAATGAAATATTTTAGCACACGTTTGGAAACTGATGTCTTGCTATTTAACCTCAGAGATACAATTCCTAGATGTTGGTTCTCATCAGCAACAAGTGTTTTTCTATTCCTTTCCCCCACCCCTCACCCCAGCTTGAGGCATATTGAAATAAATACCAAATGTTTGGCTTTTAAGTATCATTTTCCTTTGCTGTTCTGCTTTTTGTTTTTACAAAAGGACAACAAAAGTAACCACACAGCCTCTTATAGAAAAGAAGTCCCCATTCAAGGTAACATCTGTGCTCTCCATTACCAAGAAAACCTGCAGGTCATACCTCGGGTTAAAGATGCTTCAGGTTGAGCGTTTTCAGGTTGCGTCCTGCGCTGACCCGGAAGTAACGGAATGGGTTACTTCTGGGTTTTGCCGCTCGTGCATGCGCAGACGCTCAAAATGACGTCACGCTCATGCGCAGAAGCGGCGAATCGCAACCCGCAGATGTGCAGATGCAGGTTGTGTTCTGCTCTGGATGTGAACAAGGCTCTGGAACGGATCCCGTTTGCATCCAGAGGTACCACTGTAGGTGCTTTATTGTTTCATAGAACTGACCACAGAGAACAAATGCTTCCCTAGTTAAGCTAATCTCAGTTATAGAACTTGCCCTTGGTTGTGGCCTTGAAACAACATAGCTGTAGATCCTGTGGTCAGCAGTGTTGACCTGTAGCGGTCTAGAAGGTGGTGGATTGAAGACACTTGGGACACCCTCTTGCTCATTCAATCGGTCCTGAACAGCTGCCTATGGAGGGAGTAACAAGGACTGGTTAGCATATTTTACCTATCGCACAGAAAATTCTTTTAGAAAGTATATAGACAAAAAATAAAAGGATGACTAAGATATCTAATACTGTAGTCAGGAATACAGCTTTGCTGAGCTCTTTGCATCATCCCCTGGTCATAAGAATTCCACAGAGCAAAAAATAAAAATACGGATTTATTCAAATTAGGGAAAATGCTAATTTTATATAATCAATATCAGTAGAGGCTGCAGAATTTGATTTGTGTGTGTGCAGAATCTGGATCCCCATTGTTCATCCAAAGTCTTTGTATGCCCTCTGCAAGGGTGGTGCAGAGGATGGTAACAAAAGAAGGGGTCTTTTCAGGGGTGGCTCTGACTTTGGCCTGACTTCAGAGGCTCATAGTACTGGACCAGAGGCTTCCATTAGTTGAATGGGGAAGGAACTTTTGTATATCCACCTTCCCCAACCACCCACACCCCTGCTCCAGAGGGATAGTGGGAAGTGCCACAGAAGCATATTGGATCAAAGAGCCTTTTGTCAGAGGAGAAAAAGCACTGGATACCATCTACTGTTGGTAAGCAACAAGTGCAACAAGCAAGCAAGCCCCAAGTGAGACAGTACCTCTATGTTCCAGTTGTGTTGTTCCAGTGTATGACGGCACTGGTCCATGGACTCTATGCCAGTCAGGTCCTGGGGGCAAGAAATGGGGTGGAAGAACTTAAGTCAAAACAATAAACAATACAATCCTCGAATCAAATTTTATTTTGTTTCTCATTTAAGCCGCTTCCATTCGGAAATCAGAATCAACAAGGCATTTGTAAACAAACTGCCTCACAAAAGGAGCAAACATCAAACTTTGTGAGTCTTGAGATTCTCTTTCCACAAGACAATTGGTCACACTAGAACCTGAGAAACCAAGATTCAAATTCCAACTCGGCCACAAAGCTCACTGGGTGACCCTGAGCTAGTCACTGCCTCTCAGCATAAACAACCTCACCGGGTTGTTGCGGGGATTAAATAACGGAGGGGAGAGCCATGTAGGCCACCTCAAACTCATTGGAGATAAAGGTGGGATATAAGTGCAATCCATCAATAGAATAAAATTATTCTGATTTCTCCTTCACCTCTCTGAGCTCTCTTATTTCTAAAGAACAGTCCTACTAGAGTTACAGCACTGTGATTAAACACTTTACTGCTTTTCATTAGCACTTCTTTTTCCAGTTTATTTTGAGCTTTTAATTTATTAGCATTCTCTGTCCAAATTGTGATTCATCTCCAATCTGCTCTTTGCAGACGTGAGTTCCTACATTTATCATCAGAATAACAGTAGGTATGCTTTCAACCAAGGATATATTGCCACTATATGTAATGCCACACTGCACTAACAGAATGCATTCAGGCACACAGAAATAATTCAACAGAAGCCCTCAGGCTGTAGCATTCCACTCAGCTAGCTAGGCTGGTATTCCTGGTCTTGTTTCATCTTTGCTCAACCTTCAATTGTGCTGGACATGTGAGGTAACAAGCTTTGCTCTGCAAAGCAGTGAATTATTGTCCAATTAGTTCTTCAGAGATAATTTCTTATAACATTCCTAGTTAGCAGCATAATACTTAAGGTAAAGGTAAAGGTAAAGGTACCCCTGCCCGTACGGGCCAGTCTTGACAGACTCTGGGGTTGTGCGCCCATCTCACTTAAGAGGCCGGGGGCCAGCGCTGTCCGGAGACACTTCCGGGTCACGTGGCCAGCGTGACATCGCTGCTCTGGTTTACCTTCCCGCCGGTAAGTGGTCCCTATTTATCTACTTGCACCCGGAGGTGCTTTCGAACTGCTAGGTTGGCAGGCGCTGGGACCGAGCAGCGGGAGCGCACCCTGCCGCAGGGATTCGAACCGCCGACCTTTCGATCGGCAAGCCCTAGGCGCTGAGGCTTTAACCCACAGCGCCACCTGCGTCCCACAGCATAATACTTAGAAGAGCGTAATTCTTCCTCTCACAACACTGACAGAGCAAGTCTCACAAATAAGCTTCGGAACAGGATTTACAATGCTCATTCCCTAAAAATTCAACTAATTTAAATGCCTTTCTGAAACATATTCCTGAATGGGCATGTGCACTTACTGCTTCTTCACATTGCTAAACTGACAGTTGACCTTTTCAGTGTGCTTAAAATGGTACTGCTTACCAATCTACAAAGTTCAAAAGCTCATTTGCACTCTGATACAGCTAGAACTGCTGCAATATGCAGTAAAATTGGATGCCAGAATTTTCTCTGTTCAAAAGTATGTAAAGGACTGTAGCAGCTTTATGTGACAAAACAAACTCTACACAACAGTGTTTTCATACAGGTCTCAATAGGGGGGTTGGGCATTTCAAACTATACACAATTTAGCAAGAATCCCTCTTTAAAACCCTCTTTTCTTCCTATAGGTGTAACATAATGCAGTTGTCGTGTCTTGTAAGCTTTCTTCCTCAGAGCCACCATTACAACAGATGGGGACAACAGCCTACATGTTTCCATGTCTACTGGATTGCCATGCAAGTGTCAAACCTGGTATATCTTCTGCCAAATTTGGCATTCTGAGAATCTCAGCTTTTGTACTAATGTGTCTGTGTGTATAACATTTTTCACAGTTATCTGTAACTACTTTACTTAAGGTCAGAATGAAAAACAGGCACAAAACTAACTGCTAATGCTGTTCTCTTCAGTGTTTTTTTTAAAATACTATTTTTATTAGTTTTAAATTACAGTCCAATAATAGCCTCATTATAACAATATCAATTTATAATACAATTATTAATACCAATCATGCAAATACAGAATTATATAATTTATTTAAAGTGGCCCCCCTGCATACTAGATTTGATGATTTTCTTTAATTCTGCGTTCTAAAGTCTAACTAGTTTCAATTACATTCCGGTAATAATAATAATAATAATAATAATAATAATAATAATAATAATAATCCCTTATACAACAACTGCAATATTAGTAACTTCTATTCGTATTGACACATTAAATGATTTATAAAGCTTCAAGTGAGGAACTCAAACTATATCCTTGTTCTTCCCGTGTGTAGCAATTATTCTGTCTGTAGCATTTCTTCTTGTCCTTGTAAGATGTTATGTCTCCCCCCCACCCCACTTGTTGCTGTAATGCATCATGCCTAGGGTAGAGCTGATATGCCATTGTTGTTCCAGAAATTTCTCCATCGCTCTGTCCCATGCTTTATTGTTTTGCACTGAGAACTTTAACAACAGCTGCAAAAGTTGCTCTGTCCCAGTAAATAAACTGTTTTCACCATTTTTCTTCTCAGCCCGGGAAGAAGAGAGGTCTGACAAACTGCAGATGACTCAACATGGAACCTTATCAGCTCACAAACTCCTTTCATCCTTTCTTCCAGCAGAAAATATATGGCCAGTTATCCTTCCAATTAAATTAAATTCCAAGTCCTCTTAGCGTTATTCAGTTCACTTCGTAGTTAATAACGGATGGGGAAGAGTCAGCTCTAAGTTTCCATCGTAAACTTGTTGCAAAATAGAGCTTCCCTCCCTTTTTCCTTTTTTTTTACACACAGTTCCATTTGATGTTATATACCATATTTATAATCCAATTTCTTCCATCATCACTTGCACAAATATAATTTGAACCAACATTCAGGGGAAGGTTGCTGAATCGTAACTGTAGAGAAGAAAACTTTAAATAAAGAAACTGTAGGTTCCCCACCCACCGTCTTTTGCATCAGATGAAGTCTTATCTCAAATTCAAACCTTAAAGTCCTTGCAGTTGGTTTGTTCTGCAGTTTGTGATCTCATCTCTTCTAGCATGCACCTGTATTTTAGACCAATTAAGCTCTAATTAACAGAACCTCTGCTTCTTAATGGCAGCATTGGAGGGTTTTCAGCAGACAAAGTGCTTTTGCACCTCCCACATTCCATGCCAGAGTGAGAGCCAGGTACCCAGACAAATTCTGGGGGGAATTTGCAAGGATGATTTACCCTCAATCATCCTTGTTTTTCCTTTGCCTATGATCTCCCATTGTCATGGGGGCTGCCTCTATTAAGGCAGAGTGGAACCAGAAGCCCTCTTCAGTGTTATAACCATGGAACTGCACAACATTTATGAAGCACTGGAACATTTCCCACACTACTGTTTGTAAAGATGCAATCCGAAACAATTCTGTATCAGCTAACTCCTGCAAATATATTCCATGGCTTAAAGATGGCTATAAGATCAGATCACTAAATCTGATGGGTGCATTCTCATCTGAGATTCCAGTCATCAATTTCGCCTATCCACCGGTGACTTGAAGGGCCTCTTGCATACATACAGCAGGACCCCCTTCACAGAAGCCATGGAAAATAACTGGCATATCACCAGCTATTTTCAAAGGACAGAGAAAAAGGCATTTTAATTGCCTGAAATAATGCTTTTTGTTCATTTTAGCTTTGCAGTAAATGAAAATGTTTAACATCGCAGTAGAATATGCCCCTTCTGGTCAACTGTACCATTCATTCCGATGGGTTTTTCTGGTTAAATGTCCAACAAGTGATTTTACTAATAAAGATGATGAATAAATAAATACCTTTGTATGTATATTTCTAACACAAGAGTATTTACTGCTTTGAGGTGCAATTCAGAAGGTGCTTAGACAGACACACTGAGCCAAGCAGAAAGGAGAGTGGACCCACAATAGACAAAAAGCAGCTAGTGGCACTGAACTACCTGATCCAACGTGGTTCAGTGCAAAGCGAAGGTCAGTCAAGTTATTTTAGCATTAGAGACAGAAAATCCCACAAGTCCGTCTTCCCCTACCTTCCCCATATGCCATGGACCCAAACCTGACCAGGCTTGCAACTGGTATTTAGTAAAAACTTACACATGCTAAATGCATTCATACATTTAACATCACGTCTGGTTTTGCTCTATGTCATACAAGTGAAACATTTCCAAGAAGCCTGTAACTAGCTCTGCTGTTAACTCCCAAACTATTGCCAAATTCCAGAGAATTATGTTTCCAAGGTGAGGAGCACCTGACTCTAACAGAACAAAAGCCTTTGCCAGGCTAAGAATTTGTTCTTGTACAAGTGCAGCAATCAAAGACTGAACATGATATAGATGACAGATACAATTTGGTAAAGTTTCTCAGTTAATTTAAGGAAGTTGTTTTTCTGGATACCAGCTGCAGGTTCACTTTAAGTTACAGGTGGGATATACAATGGTATTATCAATAAAGTTCCAAGTTTTAATTCTCAGTTATTAGTAAGAGCACTTATTACCATGGGCACCAAATCCTTTAATTTTGTGGTGAACCTACAGACCATACATACATGGCTAGCTGTCAGCCAGTCCAATCAACACCTCCATAGGTAGGAGGCAATCCAGTGCTGGACAGTCTCTTGACTGACGGATACCTTTGAAGGTACAGATCAGACTAGCCAACAGCTGACCCAGTCTGTACTTTCACTTTGAAAGGCACAGATGTGGGCCTCATTCTCTCCACCCACATCGTGGGACACCGGACTTGACAGAAAATGTTGTCAGCCCTTTAATTCAAATAAAATTCAAGAAAAAATAAACCTCTCAGCGTTCTCCCCAAATTTCTACTTTAATAGTAGCTAATTAAGTATTGTTTTACATATTTTTCAAGTCACCATCCAACACTTGTTTGGTTCATAGCTGGCCACTTCCATTCTAAACAATGAGGGAAATACACAGAGACAAGAATAGCATCTACATAGGATGTACAAAGAAAATAAAATTCCATTTATCTGGAACACTGTACCTATGCATGAAACTGAGCCTTATAACAGTGATATGCAGACTCTGTAATACAGGGTGCAGAATCTTCTCAGCCCAAGGGCCACACTCCCTCAGGGGCAGCTTTCCAGAGGTTGCATGACAGTGATGGGCAGGGCCCAGAACAAACGTCTGCAGGGCAGCAGATGTGAATCTGATTTCACAAGTAAAAAACCTGAAGTTTCTACACACCTCCATCTGGGCAACCAAGAGACATTCTTAGGACACATTCTAGCCAGACAAAAGCACTTGAGGAGGGAGCAGAGCCAGTGTGGAGTAGGGCCTAGGCAGGCCTAGAAATCAGATAGGCCACATTTATCTCCTGGGCTCAAGGTTTACCACGCCTGTTGTGTTGTAAAATATTTTTGAAGGAAGGTCTGGAAATACATTACTTTAGACTAAATGCATATATGGTCACTCTCTTCTCCCCATTATAGCCAATTTATGTTTCTAAAAGAAGTCTTAACAAAACCATATATTTTCGAAATTCCCATCATTTCAAATGTATGTAGATAGTTTCAATATACACCAGATCAGCAGTACAGTCACCTGCTCAGCATTTGTTCTAGGTGAGCAGCTGAACAACAAACTGCACCTACTTGCCTATTATAAATTTCCTATTATAATGTCATAGTATCATTTTTTTTCTGGGCCGAGTGAGTGTTAATATAATAGCACTATTTTCAGTTCTCCGTCCATCTCTTTATTTCAGACAAGCAAGAACAGAGCCACAAGAGCCACTGGCCCAGTACTATATCCCTCCACCCCAAACTGCCTCACTTTTTTTGCTCAAAAAAGTGAAGTACAGTGGTGTCTGCCTCACATCAATGGTGAGGTAAAGATAAGGTGAGGTAAAGGACACCTTTAAGGGGTGATATGATAGCCATGTTCAAATATATAAAAGGATGTCACATAGAGGAGGGAGAAAGGTTGTTTTCTGCTGCTCCAGAGAAGCGGACACGGAGCAATGGTTCCAAACTACAAGAAAGAAGATTCCACCTAAACATTAGGAAGAACTTCCTGACAGTAAGAGCTGTTCGACAGTGGAATTTGCTGCCAAGGAGCGTGGTGGAGTCTCCTTCTTTGGAGGTCTTTAAGCAGAGGCTTGGGGACGCAGGTGGCGCTGTGGGTTAAAGCCTCAGCGCCTAGGGCTTGCCGATCAAAAGGTCGGCGGTTCGAATCCCTGCGGCAGGGTGCGCTCCCGCTGCTCGGTCCCAGCGCCTGCCAACCTAGCAGTTCGAAAGCACCTCCGGGTGCAAGTAGATAAATAGGGACCGCTTACCAGCGGGAAGGTAAACGGCGTTTCCGTGTGCGGCTCTGGCTCGCCAGAGCAGCGATGTCACGCTGGCCACGTGACCCGGAAGTGTCTCCGGACAGGGCTGGCCCCTGGCCTCTTAAGTGAGATAGGCGCACAACCCCAGAGTCTGTCAAGACTGGCCCGTACGGACAGGGGTACCTTTACCTTTTAAGCAGAGGCTTGACAACCATATGTCAGGAGTGCTGTGATGGTGTTTCCTGCTTGGCAGGCGGTTGGACTCGATGGCCCTTGTGGTCTCTTCCAACTCTATGATTCTATGACACCTGGACCATTAAGTCCAGTCAAAGGCAACTATGGCTCCAAGTGCCGCCACCTACCAATTGGCATTTCAAAATGCAACAAACACACACTGCAAAGTATGTGGCATTTATCAAATGCCCGAATATGGCTTAAACTGAATAATCTCTTCAAAGTAGTACAACTAAGGTAATTTAGCAGCTTTAGAAGCAAAGAGAAAAGAAGGATTGGAAACTTAGAAGAATGAGGGGTGTTTGAAGAGTACTGCTGTGTATGGGATAGGTACTTTAGACTTGCAGTTAGTACATTTAAGAAATAGTGAACATTACATTTTGATTTAATTGTTAATATATTGTGATTATTCAAAACAATAAAGGGAGTGCTTTCACCCCAATGTGCTCTCCCAAAAGGCAAAGACAAAAAAACCAACCCTCCTCCAGAAGACAAGAATTGACTAAGACCCCTGACAAAGAAATGTCAAATATAGGTACAACAAGAGAAAATTGGACCTTTGGGGGAAGGGGAGACAGAGTAGTTGCTGTTCTTCCTCAGCCCCATCTCCATCCAGCTCCCCTACAACAGTGTGTGGATTTTTTATGAAATGCTCAACTCACCGTCAATAATTCTTACTGGAACCTCCCACTTCTGTCAGCAGTGAGAGAAAGTTGCAACCATGCTAAAAATGTCAGAGCAGTACTAGCATTCTCCACTACAGTCATGTATGGAAGGTTATAATGTTAATAGAAACTGAAAGGTGCGGGAGGCAGTCTTGCCCATGACTTAAAAAGAGCAAAATGCCAATCAAAGCATTCAACCCTGGCTAAACAGAAGGCCACTTGTGTGAAGAAATACCACAGTTTAAGTTAGAAGCCATCATGGGAATGAATCCCCAACATAGTAGTAGTAGTAATAATAATAATAATAATAATAATAGTAGTAGTAGTAGTAGTAGTAATTTATTATTTGTACCCCGCCCATCTGGCTGGGTTTCCCAGCCACTCTGGGCAGCTTCCAACAAAGATGAAAAATACTTTTAGGAAATGCTTTCTACTTTTAGGAAAGTCCAAAATATACTCTCTCAATTGTTTATGCCAAGTGGTGCAAGACAGTTTAAGGCTCTCTATGGAATACTAAAGTGCAGGAAGAGGGAGGAAACAATCTCTTTTGAAAACAATTACAAAGAATTGCAAATGTTGCTCCGTGTTCTAAAGACAGGGCAGAATCTTATGCACTCATACTTGGCAGTGGAGACTACTGGACTTGGTGGAATTTACTTCCAAGAAAATATGCTCGACTGGGCGCTATAGGAGCTTGTAATTGGGATTCTCCTCGCCTCTTAGAGCAACCTTTAAAAATAAAAAAGCGGGGGGGGGGAGCTCCTTTTTAATAATCAGTTTAGCAACCGGGATGTCCCTCCCCCATACAGGTGTACTGACTCATTTCCTGTTTGTTGCTCTTAACCATCACAACGCATAATATCTGCGGGTGATTATTTATTTAAATGGTACGCTGCGGAAGAGCACAAAACAGCGAAGCAAGCTTAACTGCTCGCAGGCCGACCCCACGGACTATACGTTGCTGGTTCCCACCCCGCGGCCATACCCGCGTTGCACGGGGGTGGGAGGCAGGTCCAGGCGGCGGCCTCCCTAGGCTGGCAGCCATCAGGCCACCGATGGTTAGGCCGAGGCCGCTTCCGCCGAGCGCCCCCTCCGCCGCCCCCCACCCAGCAGAAACCTCAGGCCGGCCAGCCTGCTCTCCTCCGCCCCCCAACCCCCGGCGCCGCCCGCTCCACTTGGCCGCCCGGCGCGCCGGGAACCCACGCGAGGGCGGAGAGGGGGCCCAGCCTCCCGCCCAGGCGGCCGGCCTGGCTCAGCCCGCCGCGCCCCCCTCCGCCGGCCGCGCCCACGTCCAGCACCTGGAACTGGAGCAGCTTCTCGGTCTGTTCCGCCGACAGCTCCCGCTCCTCCGGAGCCGCCATTTTGCTGCTGCCTCTGACCTGCAGTTGCGTCACTCCGCGGAAGTGACGTGACAATTCGAAACTTCCGACCGCGTTCCGCGCGCGCCGCCGTCGCAAACAATAAAATAAACAGAGGGGTCTAGAGTAGCTAGTGGAAGCTCACAGGGATTGGGGGAGGGGAGTTATAATGCAGAATTTTCCGCTCCTTCTTGGTGCTGCGTGGTTCGTTGGCTTTTTTTGTTGTTGTTTCCTCTGAGAGGAAACTAGTAACAAAAGTTAATAGTTGCCAAACTTTGGAGAAATCTAACTTTCAGCAGCCTTCTCACCCAGCAATAAAGGCAACAGCGAGGACAGGAACTTATTCTCTTTACAATTTCGTCTGAAATGTGTGTGTGTGTTAGTTTCAAAGTATTTTAGAAGTATGCTCCCCGTTACCCTTCTGCGGCTTGGAGGGATGTGGTTGGGGAACAGCAGCTGGCAACACTCTTGCATTTTAGCACGCTGCTGGTACCGCAGTTTATAAAAGTGGGGCTACGAGGCTGGTTTGAAGCAGCAGCAGCAGCAAAAGGTCAATCTTCTTAAATTCCTCCCTCCCAGCCCAAATCATGCAATGTACGCACGAGCCTTGTGCGATACCGACACCTTACGCTTGGGCTTTAGAATCTTTACGCTAAAGGGGACGGGGAGAGTATTTAAATCACGTGCCAGGTGGAACACAGACACAAAAAAGGATTTCGGACTAAACTCGGAAGCTGGTTGTGCGCGCAAGCCAATTTCTACGAGTCTGTGATCACATCCATGTGTCACATTTGCACGCGCTCACATCTGGCTTCCGGTTTAATTTGGAATCTCCATTTTACACCCTGGATGCAGAAGAGCCACGTGGTTGTTTGCCAGTGAACGAAACGCAAGGGGTGTTTGCATTTAGTGCGGTGACAGCGCATTGCATCCGTATCAGATACGTTTTGCAAGGGAAATCATGCAGCACTGCCTGCTTTTAGCGGAACAGCGTGTTGATTTTGAATAATGTAGGCATGGAAGCAGATTTAAAGTTGAGCCAGAACCCATCCCTACAATCTGCAAGGAGGCTTACAATAATATAACAATTTGCATCCACAATAATGCAGCAATGCAGAGTAAAACAGAGATAAAATGGCACTAAAAAAAATTAAAGCAACTTACAAAAGGATAGAAATGCCATTATGGCATTAAGTCAGTGCTACTAAGAATAAAGTTGCTAGGAGAACTTCCCAAAGGAAGGAGTTTCCAAGCTAGGTGCCACAATAGAAAACACCTTATCTTGGATAGCTATTCACTTAGAAGCTATGTCGGGAAAGGGGAACATGTGGGTCTCCTGGTGTGGCTGGACTCACATGAACTTAAGGTATTATGGACAAAGGCCAAAGTCTCAAGGATGGGAGTTGTAGTCCTGCAACACCTGAAGAGCCACAGGTTCTTCATCTTTGAATGATTCAGATTGTACAAACTGCCAGACTTGGGTGCATGCAGTGGAGCTTCGCCTAACCTGTCTCCTTAGCCCCCCACTCCACCCTCAACATTAGCTCTGGAGGGTTGGAATGCCCTCTGGAACAGATTTTTGAAGTGGAGGGGGGGGGAGAGAAGAGGTAATGAAAGTTCTATTGTGCCTGGGGAACCCCACCGGTGCAGCACTGAGGGTGTATGAGCTGCTGTAGGGGGAGAAGATGAAGGGAAAATCCTGTTGTATGAGTGGAAGTCTTTTTCCACTGACACAGTGCCACTATTGGATACAGCACTATGCCTATGGTGCGCACACACACTCATCCATTTCTGCCACTCAGAATGAAAAGACTCACCTTTCAATGATTTGCCTTAGTTCCAAGTTCCTTAAACAAACTTGGACCTAAGTCTTTGCTATTGCAAGCATATGTTGTGATATGAGCAATATCATACCCTCCAACATTTCTCCAATGAAAATAGGGACGTCCCATCCCATAATAATAATTTTACTATTTATACCCTACACATCTTACTGGGTTGCCCCAGCCACTCTGGGCGACTTCCAACATATATAAAAAACATAATTAAACATTAAAAAACCCTTCCCTATACAGAATAGCCTTCAGATGGCTCAGGGGTTGGATAACTCCATACCCTCCAACATTTTCTCCAATGAAAATAGGGACGTCCTAAGGAGAAGCGGGACATTCCAGGATTAAATCAGAAACTGGGATGGCTTCTGTAAATCGGGGGCAGCCCTGGAGTGCCTGCAATATTTTACCTGTCTGTTTGGGGTAGCTTCTAAAGTTCTGGTTATGAAAGGTGAGCTCAGGAGTTTGAACTGTAGCCCCACCTCCCCGGGCAGAATTTCAAATGCCCTTTATTTGCAAGCGTTTATTGCTTCTTTGTGGGAATATTAAAGTTTGGCCAAGGGGCACAGATGGCTGCACCACTATATATCTGCATTATTCCTCCTCTCCCTGGACTCAGTGGCACATGTGGGTGAGTTGGCACCAGATTATCAGATGCCTCTTGCAGCCCACTGGCTCCCTTGCCTAGACCACCTGGCCCCCCTTGCTGTCAGTTTCTGAGAGAGTGAAAGCTTTGTGTTCTGTTGATGTTGAATTCAGCAGAAAGGGGAAAGCAGGCAGAAGCTGAACAGCAGCAGCAAACAGAACAACAACAAACTGAACAGAGAAAAGAGAGAGGAGAGAGAGAAGAGGTCATGCAGAGGAAAAAAGTTAGAAGGAAATACTAAATTTAAAATGTGACAAAGTACTTAACATGCATTGCATTTCATGTTTGTATTGCTTGCATTGCCTAAAAAATGATAGGGTTTTTGTAATAACTAAGATTTATGAACGTTGTACTGAATATATAATTTTTACAACCTTGATTGGGGCTGGCTCGTATTTTCTTTTTCTTCCAAATCACCATTTTCATATGATTAATGTAGCAGTGTGGTTCTCCTGAGTTAAAAAGAAATGTAAAAGTCAGATTAAGAAATCTTAAAGCTATGCACTCCTGGTCTATTAAGGTCAAATGACTTGTGATGTTAAATGCATCTTTGCAAGTAATGTGCACATTTTTTAAAAAGCAGTGGTGTGGGGTAGGGTGATAATGACCTGAATCACAGCAGATACCCATTCCTCCCCTGCCTTATTATTGACAAAACATGCTCCTCTGAAGCTACTATTTGAATTGGGAAGAAAGCTTCCATTGGCATCAGTACCCTTTATTTACCTGAAGCCAGACAGTCATCTTGATAAGCAAGTCAAGGTGATCTTGGAGTGGCTCATAAAATCATAGATCTGTAGAGCTGGAAGGGATCCTGGGAGTCATCTAGTGTAACCCCCTGCGATGCGAGAATCTAAACTAAATCATAGTTACTTCTGTTGTGACTGCCAACATTTGGCAGAGGAAAAATAAATAAGTTAATTCACCTATATTAGTGATAGGGGAATCAGAGGTTCATAGTGGGCAAACCAATTGAAAGTCATTTCCATGAAGCCTGGTGGCCAACTAATTTTGGAAATTGTAACTTCTATTTTCTTATAGCTTAGGAAGTATCCTTTCACATTCTAGTATTTTTAATTTAGATCATTATTATCATCTTTATCATCATGATGATGCAGTGATTTTTATGGTTTGTGAACTAATGAAAATTTGTCCAGATGTTGATTGCTTACATTTAAAGCACATCCCTCCCCCCCAAAAAAAAAGAATCATGGGAACTATAGTTTATTTTCACAGAGCTACAGTTCTCAGCACCTTAACAAACTACAGTTCCCTTGATTCTTGGGGTAGGGGAATTTTCTTTAAATGTATTATGTGTATATAACACATAACATATGGTACGTTGGCATCAAAGGGTGCCGTTCACCAGCTGTCCAGCACGTGAATTGATAATTACATGACTGACTGCATTTTTTGAAAAAAAACCAAGCTAATCTTTAGTGGTAATTAATTACTTAGAGAGTTCCTTGAAAGATGGCAGCAGATGAGGCCTGGTGATATTCCAGAGGCCCTGTTATAAACAAAATCCTACAATATATTGCCACCGATAATATTTATGTGTCACAAAATAGGCCACCACTAGAGGTCAGTAACATACAACTGTCATTTAATCTTGCCTGTAGCCAGCTATGCCTTTCAGAGCCATGATGTGGAATGCATACAAAGGCTTGTGAAAGCATATCGTTACTGAGCACCAGTGCCTGAGTTGCAATCCAACACTGCAGAGAAATAACACCATGCATGTGGGATTCTTATAGATGCAATTGTGGAGGGTTTCACTAACTAAGCATAAGGAAATCAATATATGTCCTGCACATCACAATTTATGTACACTGATAAGCTGATCTATATAATTCCAACATTTGCTTACAAAAATAATAAACAAGCTCAGAAAAAGGCCTTTTCAGTTCCCTACTTTGCAGAAAACATGACATTACATGCTAACACGCCAGGTGATTTGTGGAGAGGGATGGCAGGCAAATATCTGAGTTTTTCTGCCACTAAACTCTTGATGATAAGCAGCAGTGAAGTTCACTGGGCTGGGATGTCAATGAGGCATCTAATCATAAGCCTGCATTTTTATTAAAGCTTATATGTTTAATCAGGGCCTGTATCTTAAAAGACCAGTCTTAGAAGACCAGTTGCCTAAAAACCTTGACAAGATATTTTTACTCCTAGACAAGGGGCCCCCCTGATTTATAGCAGAAAACAATTCTCAAAGTCGTAAAAAGGGAATTACAGGCTGACAGCCAAGGTTACACTGACCCTACAAATTAAGGGTGGATAAATAGTAAAATGAGCCATATCTTCTTCCTAAGGTTAAAGAAGGTCAAGAGCAGTGAAAAAGCATCTAGCTGGTAGAAACAGAACATTTTCTGGGAAGACTTTTCAAAAGCTGTTTGTTTCTTAAACTAAGATCCTTTTAAGATTTCTTTTCCTTTTAAAAGGTTATTTATGTATTAAATATATTAGTTTAAATATAATTATGCAAAGGATTTAAGAAATGCTAGATTCTTATTTCATATAGTTGTAAGAGTTGTAACTATCCTGAAATTAAGTCAGGCACCAGCCCCCCCTTGCCAGACAGAAGACGCCAATCGAGCGCTCCTAATATATGGTTGTCAGGCCTTTTGTTTAGAAACCTTCAAATGAAGGAGATCTCAATGTTGATGTGAACTAAATCTTTGACATATGCATAAGATAAAAATTCAAGATTAATTATCTGTTTTGGAAGGCAATAGGGCAAGGAGGGCAAGAGGTGAGCTGGTAATTAAGATTCCTTGTTGAGACACATGTAAGATATATTACTACTTATTTGTCATTTATAGATAGAAGAATATATAGCTTTTTGATTTCCATAAAAGGGCAAGAAGGAAATGGGTGTATCTTTTGTGATTGGCTCTAGCAAACAGCCAATAGGAATTTCAACCAGGCTGATTGGACAGAGGCAGCCACAGGAGGAGCAAGGGGGCTGGATTAAGGAAATATAAGTGCTGGCCAGAATGGCAAGAGGCCAGGCCAGAGCTTGGTAACCATATACCACTGTGCCTCATATTTATTTGTCTGACAAATAAATTACTATTTTAATTTCTCTATTGCTGCGTTGAATATTTCATTCCAGCTAAGCGTTAACCACAGGCAGGGTGCTACATTTTATGGTGCCTCTGTGACTCGGATAAGTGGTCTGCTGGAACGCAGCCCCTTCGCCCTACTGGGCAGGGTACAAGAGAGAGGACCTCTAAACTGCTTACCCAGCGCGCACTGGGAAATTTTTTCCAGGGGAACGCAGAAGACTCGTCTGTCTGATACCCTGCTCACTGGCGGCGACGGACCGGGGGGAACCAGCCAAGGGTAAGTGCACAAAGGGGTTTTGGCCCTCCAATTAATTGGGAGGAAGAGAAGTCTTGATCAAACTTCTGCGTCTCAGTAAGGGGGAACTGAGTACGCTAGGTGGCTGGGTACATCAGATGGTGATCTGGTGTAGGGAAAGGTTGGGAGGTAGAGTGTGGTGAAGTATCCAGCGCATTGTATGTGTGAGAAAGTACAGAGCAATTTGTAGCTGACCTGAGTGTGGAGTGAGTAGTACTCCGGTTCCTAGTAAGGCGACTTCACTAGGCGAGAAACCTCACAAAGCGCATGTGTGTGTGACTGAGTGGATACTTCACAGGGCCATACAATGGGAATTGGGGGTTCAAAGGGGGGAAATACACCTCTTGAATGTATGTTAAATAATTTTAAGAAAGCCTTCTCAGGGGCATATGGAGTCAAAATGACGCCAGAGCGCTTGAGAACGTTATGTGAATTAGAATGGCCGAAATACAATACTGGATGGCCATCTCAGGGAACCTTTGATATAAATTTAGTAAGCAAACTTTGGTCTGATATCACCAAAGAAACTGGAGGGTGCCCAGAACAATTTTCATATATAGATTCTTGGCTGAGCACATTAAATAAAAATCCTCCATGGATAAGGGAATGCAAAGTCAAACGATGCAAATTATTGGCTGTAAAAGCCGAAGCTAGGAAAGGAATCTTGCCAAATAAACTCAAACCCATTTTTGAGGGACCAGAGGAAGAGGTGCTTCCACCTCCACCCTATGCTCCACATCGAAGGGAGCCTAATCCAAACACTTCACCAGTTGTAACCCCAAGGCAAGAAACTGGAATGAATAATGGGGGTGGAGTCACAGAGCTTGATTCCTTGATAGATTATGATAAATATCTTCAGGAGGCATTGGAGTCCTATAATAAAGCCCAAGCAGAAGTGGTTATTCCACCTGTGACTCCTAATAGACCTCCATCTACAGTCTCCTTTAGTGGAACAACTGATTGCCTACCCCAAACCCCTGTACATCCAAGTCCTAGAGAAATATTACAGAAGTTACAGGGAGACCTTGATCGGTCAGCAAGCAATACAGCCAGGCGTATAAAGCTGCTAAAAGAACGCCTTGGGACAAATACTATCCCCTATGATTTGAGGCCCCTAGAGCAAAGTGAAGAAAAAGGTCACGTAGTAGCCCCTCTTAGAAGAGTATTTGATGCACTTGAGGAGCCTGTGCTGGTTAACGGGCAACCCGGACCACGGCCACCTCGAACTTCGACCCTGCAATATATTCCATTCACGACTACGGATCTGATGAATTGGAAAACACACACCCCATCTTTCGCAGAAAAACCTCAGGCTATGATGGACTTGGTGACTTCAATAGTAAATACTCATAGTCCTACTTGGACAGATTGTCGCCAGCTCCTAAATACTCTTTTCACCACTGAGGAAAGGAGAGACATAATTGAAAAGGCACAGATATATTTGCGTGAGCAGGCCAGAGTGGGAAATATTTTTAATATTGATCGTCATCTTCAGGACAACTTTCCCTTGGAAGATCCTAATTGGGATCCAAACAATGCAATTCACCTGGCCAGACTTACCACCTACCGCCAGACACTTGTGCAAGGTATCCGCAGGGCATGCCAGAAGCCCACTAATATGTCTAAAGTCTCAGAAGTAGAACAGAAACCAAATGAGAGTCCGGGAGACTTTTTAGAGAGGCTGCAGGAAGCCTATCGTATATGGACTCCTTTTGACCCTGAAGCCCCTGAAAACAGCAGAATGATTACTGCTACATTTGTGGCCCAGTGCGCTTCTGACATTCGTAAGAAAATTCAGAAATCAGAAGGATGGGAAGGGATGCTGATGAGCCAAATTATGGCCATTGCACGCCGAGTTTATCGGAATAGGGATGAGGCTGAGAAACAAGAGAAGAAGAAGTGGCAGAAGGAAAAGATGGTAATGCTAGCCACAGCAGTGAAGCAAGATTACCGCCCCTTAAATGGAGGGAGAGGACGGGGAAAGAATCCACCACTGGGAAGGAATCAATGTGCAAATTGCAAGAAGGAGGGTCACTGGAAGCGGGAGTGTCCTGAACCCTTGAGGTTGGAAGAAGTACGCCCAGGTCCAGGCCCAGGCCCAGGCTCCGGCCCAAGAAACCAGGGACGGGGACGGGGAATGATCCGAGATGGAAGATATCAGAGACCTGGACAAGGACGGAGTAGAGACAATTTCATTGGACTGGCAGAAGAGGATTTTACCCAAGACTAGGAACGACCGGACTCCATAAAGTTAGGCTTCCAGGAGCCCACGGTCACGATTCAATTAGGGAGCCATTTAATAGACTTTATGATTGATACTGGGGCTGAATACTCAGTACTCCCAGAACTATTGCAGAAAAAGGCATCCAAAAGCGTAGTCATTAAAAGTGCCACTGGACAGTCAGCTAAGAGATCTTTCCTCCAACCTTTAGAATGCCAGATTGGGGGACATCGTTTAACCCATCAGTTTTTGTATATACCTGAGTGTCCAATACCTCTCTTAGGCAGAGATATGCTGTCCAAATTGCAGGCCCAAATCACCTTCACTCCTCGAGGTCCAGAAATGAAACTGCCATCAAAAGCAGCAGGAATAATTACCCTCTCAGTACCTAAGGAACAATCATGGCGCCTAATGTCAGCCTTGCAAGTCCAACCCACATTAGATACAGAATTAAACAAGCTCCTCCGAACTCTACAGGTGCCACCAGGAGTATGGGCCGAAAATAGCCCACCAGGAATGGCTAAGAATATAGCTCCAATTGTAGTAACCCTAAAACCTATGGCTACCCCTGTATCTGTAAAGCAATATCCCTTACCCCGGCGAGCAGCAGAGGGCATCCAGAAACATTTGGACCGCCTATTAAAATATGGTCTGCTTAAGCCCTGCCAATCAGAATGGAACACACCCCTTTTGCCTGTTCGAAAACCTGGGACAGATGAATACAGGCCAGTACAGGACTTGAGGCTCGTAAACCAGGCTATCGAGACCTTGCACCCAAATGTACCAAACCCATATACCTTGCTGAGTTTGATCCCACCAGAAGCAACATTTTTTACTGTATTGGACTTGAAAGATGCATTCTTCTGTTGCTGGCTGGCACCACAGAGCCAACCTATATTTGCCTTCCAGTGGGAAGACCCTTTGACAGGAACAAAAGGCCAGCTAACCTGGACAAGATTGCCCCAGGGATTCAAAAATTCCCCAACTTTATTTGGCACTGCCTTGGCGAAGGATCTAACAAGTTACCCCTCAATACCGGGAGAAAAGGTGGTTCTGCAATATGTGGATGATCTTATACTAGCGGCAAAGGATTTTGATACCTGTAAAGAAGGGACAGAGGAACTGCTCCACTTGCTCTGGGAAGCTGGCTACCGAGTTTCCCAGAAAAAGGCACAGTTATGTTTAGAAAAGGTCAAATATTTGGGCTTTGACATCTCACACCAACAACGAGCATTGAGACCAGAGAGGAAAGAAGCTATTTGCCTTATCAAAGAACCTACCACAAGAAAACAACTTAGAGGATTCCTGGGAACAGCAGGGTTTTGTAGACTATGGATACCTGATTTCAGCAGTCTGGCCAAGCCCTTACATGAAAGCACTCGAGGTGCAGAAAAGGACCCATTTGTATGGGGACCTGAGCAGAAACAAGCCTTTTTAGTTATCAAACAACGACTTATGGAGGCCCCAGCCCTTGGATTGCCTAATTCGGAAAAACCCTTTCAGCTGTATGTACATGAACAGAATGGGATTGCAGCGGCAGTCCTGACCCAGAGATTAGGAAGTTGGAACCGTCCAGTAGCTTATTTGTCTAAACAATTGGACTCAGTAGCAAAAGGATGGCCTCCATGCCTAAGGGCAGTAGCGGCCACTGCAAGCCTTGTCAAAGAAGCTGATAAATTTACCTTTGGCCAGACGATGTATGTGAATGTACCTCATGCTGTTCTGACACTCATGGAATATAAGGGTAGTTATTGGCTAACGAACCCAAGGATGGCTAGATACCAAGGCCTATTGTGTGAAAATCCCAGGATTCATCTACGAGTAGTGAATATGCTCAATCCAGCGACTTTGCTGCCCCTACCAGAGGTAGATGATGAAGAATCACATGATTGTCTCCAAATAATGGATGAAGTTTATTCCAGTAGACCCGATCTGAAAGATGAGCCATTGAAAAATCCAGATGTTGTATATTATACTGATGGTAGCAGTTACCTGCATGAAGGTGCCAGACGAGCAGGATATGCTGTGGTCACTAATGAGGAAGTTGTGGAAGCTGAAGCTTTGCCTGCTGGCACCTCAGCACAAAAAGCTGAACTTATAGGTTTAACTAGAGCTCTGCAATTGGCAGCTGGATGTAAGGCAAACATCTATACTGATTCTAAATATGCCTTCTTAACCCTGCATGCACATGGAGCTCTATGGAAAGAAAGAGGTCTAATCGGAGCCCACGGGAAGGCCTTGAAATATGGACCTGAAGTAGAAATCCTGTTGGAAGCAGTATGGGCTCCAGAACAGATTGCTGTAATGCACTGCAAAGGTCATGGACGAGGAAGGGATCCAATAACCAGAGGAAATCATGCTGCTGATAAAGCAGCCCGAGAGGCAGCCCAAAAGCCTGTGGGAGGATTTATAGCAGCCCTCATACCAGAGGTAGTTCCAGAAGAAGTTAAACCTCACTATACCCCAGAAGAGAGGAAGTGGGCTGAACAGGAAGGAGCGGTTGTGAAGGACGGTTGGATGATCCTGCCGGATAATAGGATTTATGTACCTCATCATCTAGCAGGCACAATTGTAAGAAATTATCATGAATCTACTCACCTTGGCGGTACTGCAACCAGAGAGAGTCTCAGTCGGAAGTTGTATATTATTAATCTATCACAATTAGCAACTTGCATTTCACAGAAATGTGTTCTTTGTGCTAAAAACAATCCCAGGCAGGGACCGGTACAACCTCCTGGAATTCAGCATGTGGGATACGTCCCCATGGAAAGCCTAATTGTGGACTTCACAGAGTTGGTCCCTTCTAAGGGATTCAAGTATCTCCTTGTGTTTGTAGATACTCTTACCGGATGGGTTGAAGCTTTTCCCACCCGAACTGAAAAGGCACGAGAGGTAACTAAGAGACTCCTCACTGAATTGATCCCGAGGTTTGGATTACCTAGATGCATTGGAAGTGATAATGGGCCAGCATTCATTGATCAAGTAGTACAAGAAGTATGTCGAGTCCTACAAGTGAAATGGAGACTGCATGCAGCATATAGGCCTCAGAGTTCAGGGAAAACTGAAAGAATGAATCGGACTCTGAAAACCCAATTGGCAAAATTAACCCAGGAAACGGGATTGGGATGGGTAGATGTGTTACCCATAACACTGTTTCGTGTTCGGTGTGCACCCACAAAAAGACTTAAGTTGTCACCTTTTGAGCTCCTGTATGGGAGGCCACCCCCCTTTGTTCAGGATATTCCAGCTGACCTTAAACAAATAGGAGACCATGTGACACAGGAACAAGTGCAATCTCTCTCCCGTGTTTTTGTTTCTCTTAACAGGTGGGCCCTCGAGCGCACGCCGTGCAGCATTGCCGAGCCGATTCATCAGTTCCAGGCTGGCGATAGCGTATGGGTGAAAGAGTGGAAACGCGATCCACTTGCACCTAAGTGGCGTGGACCTTACACCGTCTTGCTCTCTACTCCAACAGCGGTGAAGGTAGCTGAGGTGACCCCCTGGATTCATCACTCTCGTTTGAAGAAGTCTGAAGGCAGTTGGACGTGCAAAGGTGACCCCTCTAATCCTTTAAAACTGACTCTCTCCAAAAACCCCTGTATCTAGCCCTACCGGGAACGGGCTAGGTCACGGGCAACATTTAGACGACCGGCCTGCTGCAGCCACAACCTGGAAGCTGGCTGACCTGCGCACGCCTGAAGCTTGAGGAGCGTCTGAACCAGTGACTGTGAATGGAAAGATTCTCTTATACAATTGATTGACTGCCCCCTTGTGGAACAATTATAAGGGATATTACTCATTGGGGATCTTCGGGATATATGTTCTGGTCTTGGTGGTTCCCCATTTTTGTCACTGGGGGAATTATATTGGGACTAATATTTATTTGCTATCACAATAAGGTAATCTTTTGTGGAAGGAATGCATATACTAGACATCAACATGATTTTATTATTAATCCTGATCCCTTGGGAAGGGGAAGGGTCCTTGAATCTGACCAAATTTGCTAAATATGGATTCCGCCATGACCACAATATGTGGGTAGGCTTAGCTGAGATGGTAGCCAATGTTGCAAATAGGACTAATTGCCTTGTTTGCTCTCTTGGGCCAGATGATTCAGAGGGAGGTATGCCCTTATTACCGATACCATTAAATGCCATTGGTATGGTAAGCGAAATGCCACACCAAACAGAAGTACAGAATTTCCCCGGATGGAACTCAACTAAACCAATAAGAGTTATACCTGTGCAAGGGGAATTCTGTGTGCATAAATCATCAGATGCAGCTGATCCTACCATGATAGGTTCTTCTCATTGCCACTATACTTGGGATTATATTAAGAATAGTCAAACCTGGGCAAACGGTACTACGTATCGAACTCGGAATACCTTGCCCTGTGCACCTCCTTTTATTCATGCATGGAAAATGGTATGGAACATAACTGTGACAGAAGAAGGCAATCTAACATACTGCACTGTGAACTCTCTACCCCTTTTGATATTTCGCCTTCTGCACTCCACGTACCAAAAACCTCAGACCCGATGGTTGTGGTGGATATGTGGAGAATGGGCATACAAGAAACTCCCTTCCAAATGGAGTGGGACTTGTTTCTTGGGATGGGTATTACCACCAATGTGGATTATGCCCACTAGTTCGGCCAAGCGTACACGAAGAAACGCTGACATTTCTCATATAGCAGGAGGAAGTACCCAAAGTTGGAGCGGTACTGATGATTGGCCACCAGAGCGCATTATAGCCTATTATGATCCTGCCTCCTGGAATCCTGGTGAGCTCATACAAGGGGCACGGGATCCTATTTATAATCTAAACAGAATAATTCGATTGCAAGCAGTAGTGGAACTTGTAACCAATGCAACGGCCCAGAGTTTGAGACTTATTGCACAACAGTTGGATGAAAGTAGAGCCGCCATTTTGCAGCTGAAAATGGGAATGGATTATGTACTTGCCAGGCAGGGAGGCCTATGTGGAGTCTTGAACTTGACAGGGAATGCCTGTTGCTTTAACATTTCTGATAATGGTGAGGCAATCCGTGTGTTGGCCACAAAGATGGAGAATATAGCACATGTCCCAGTACAAACATGGGAAGGATGGGATATGGGATGGCTCACCAATTGGTTACCTAATGTCGCAGGACTCAAAGGGATACTATTGTCTTGCTTGTTTTTCTTGACAGTAGTAATAATGGTTTTATGTATGGTGCCATGTATCATTTCATGTTTTAGAAGTACAATTAGCAAGATGATTTCAAATGAAACTCTACCTCATATCATGGCCCTATACAGAGCTTTACCTCAGGAATATGATGAAGGTCAAGCTATCAAGGACACTTGGGATGAAGGTCCTTGAGCTTGAAAGGGGGGAATGAGGCATCTAATCATAAGCCTGCATTTTTATTAAAGCTTATATGTTTAATCAGGGCCTGTATCTTAAAAGACCAGTCTTAGAAGACCAGTTGCCTAAAAACCTTGACAAGATATTTTTACTCCTAGACAAGGGGCCCCCCTGATTTATAGCAGAAAACAATTCTCAAAGTCGTAAAAAGGGAATTACAGGCTGACAGCCAAGGTTACACTGACCCTACAAATTAAGGGTGGATAAATAGTAAAATGAGCCATATCTTCTTCCTAAGGTTAAAGAAGGTCAAGAGCAGTGAAAAAGCATCTAGCTGGTAGAAACAGAACATTTTCTGGGAAGACTTTTCAAAAGCTGTTTGTTTCTTAAACTAAGATCCTTTTAAGATTTCTTTTCCTTTTAAAAGGTTATTTATGTATTAAATATATTAGTTTAAATATAATTATGCAAAGGATTTAAGAAATGCTAGATTCTTATTTCATATAGTTGTAAGAGTTGTAACTATCCTGAAATTAAGTCAGGCACCAGCCCCCCCTTGCCAGACAGAAGACGCCAATCGAGCGCTCCTAATATATGGTTGTCAGGCCTTTTGTTTAGAAACCTTCAAATGAAGGAGATCTCAATGTTGATGTGAACTAAATCTTTGACATATGCATAAGATAAAAATTCAAGATTAATTATCTGTTTTGGAAGGCAATAGGGCAAGGAGGGCAAGAGGTGAGCTGGTAATTAAGATTCCTTGTTGAGACACATGTAAGATATATTACTACTTATTTGTCATTTATAGATAGAAGAATATATAGCTTTTTGATTTCCATAAAAGGGCAAGAAGGAAATGGGTGTATCTTTTGTGATTGGCTCTAGCAAACAGCCAATAGGAATTTCAACCAGGCTGATTGGACAGAGGCAGCCACAGGAGGAGCAAGGGGGCTGGATTAAGGAAATATAAGTGCTGGCCAGAATGGCAAGAGGCCAGGCCAGAGCTTGGTAACCATATACCACTGTGCCTCATATTTATTTGTCTGACAAATAAATTACTATTTTAATTTCTCTATTGCTGCGTTGAATATTTCATTCCAGCTAAGCGTTAACCACAGGCAGGGTGCTACATCCCCACATGGAAACAACTGGCTGAGCCAATTTTTATCCAGTGGCTCCATTCCTCTGCTCTCATCCTTAATGCAACAATCAGAGTGTCTACCGAACGGCTACCTGCCTTTGCTCTCCTCCTTGATTGAGCAGTGAAGTGCAAAGGCAAGGACAGTTTGGAAGAAAAGAGCACCAAGAATGTTTTAAATCAAATTACACCCATGTGGTGTAGTGGTTAGAGGGTTGGACTAGGACCTGGGTGACCAGGGTTCGAAACCCCATGAAGCTTGCTGGGTGACCTTGAGGTTCAAATGGAGAGGGAGAAGAAGAATGCGCACTACTTTGAGCTCCTTGGAAGAAAGGTGGGGTATAAATGCATAGGGATGCCCTTGTAGATGGTCTGGTAACTGCAGCTGGTGCAGAATCCAGTTGCTTGGGTTTTGAGTGGTGTTATGAAAGGGGATCCTATTTCACTGATCCTTATTGAGCTTCTGAACCCAATTTAGGAGTTCATACTGGTGAATGAAGCCCTAGACATCCTGGGAACCAATATCTCAATGGAACGCCTCTCCAAATATCTGCTGGACTGAGCTTTCAGATCACCAAGGGAAGTCCTGGTCGTGGTCCCACCTACAACAGTGGTTCATGATGTGAGGGCATGATTTTATGACCTTTTAATGTTTTATGGGGTGCATTTTTATTGGATTTTTGTGTACAATGCCCTGGTGGTATAGAAATGAAATGAACAAATAAGATAGACTAATGCAAAGTTCATTGAGTTGAAATAAGACTGAGATGGATTCTTTGAAAGATATTGTCTCTGCCTTATACATTGGCCTCTGCATGTACCGGTAAGTAAGAAATAGGCTGCTTCTCATCCAAATGGCCCAGAGACTGGGCTTTCTTTGCAGTGGCTCATCACCCTTGGAATGACCTCCCCCTGAGGTACGGCTTGCCATAAGACCAGTGTCGCTTCATCAGCAGATGAAGACACATCTATCTCTTTGCCTGGGCTTTCAGGGAGGAGTGGGGTGTATTGCATATTTGATTGTTGGTTGCTGCAGGTGGTATCTAAATTCTGCATTTTGTTTAATGCTGTTTAATTATTGGGTTTGGACCAAGTACATTTCTACCTTGAGACATTTAGGTGAAGGTGGATTAAAACTATTTTTAATTAAATTAATTTATACAGTGAAGCCCAATATGGCATTAAAAGCTCACGACTGGGGGGTTGGGTTTGTTTTTTCCTAGCACATCACTAGAATGAATCTCTGGCTTTGTTAATATTGTTGTGTGACACCCCAATATCTGAGCGGTGAGAGATTCCAGGGGTTTCAGGCACTTACCCAGAGTTTGTGTTTCCTTTTGCAAGTGAGGCACAGCAGACAGATGGTTTATATGTACAACCTGAGCCTACAATGGAGGGGCTCACAGTATCAACACCCCAAGAGGACCATGTTGTTCCCATAGCCGCAGTCTTAGATTCAAACAGAAAGCAAACACTGGTCTCTAACATTGCTCTCCTTCTCTCTCCAGATTGCTGCTTTCCTTCTAAGTCACATCTTTCCTAACCTCTCTAAACTCGGGCTTTGTCTGTTGAGTAATGGCGCCCTATCCATTTGCTGTCTAGCACAAGCCCTTTAATCCTTTATTTCCTCAGGGGCTCATCACCCAGGAGGTGAACCCAGCTTGATTAACTATTAACACTTGCTGAATCCAGCGATTAGAAGTGCCTCCTACTCATCTTAACACTCCAACCCTTAATTAAATTCCAACATTTACTGGATCTGGAGATTAGAGAGGTCTAGCACCTGCAAACTCATAACACTACACTGCCAAGTTTCTCTTTATTCCTGGTTTCACCTACCAAGGAATGTGCTTTTTCATTTAAGGACTTAGACAGGCCTGAGTGACAGCTGGACTTTATATTCCCATCAGCGTGTGTGTATGTGACTGTGTCAACTACTTTTTGTCTCTTCCTCCTCCTAACCAACCTTTGGTGCACACCAAAACCTGCAAGACACCCAACCGAGCTTCACTGCAATGTCTGCTACCTTCCCTAGCTAACATTCCAGCTTGAGCCTGCAGCCCAGCTGCAGATCCCTTGGCTTTCACCATCCGCAATCTTTTCCTTTTAGTTTCACTTCATAGCCCGATGAAGAGCTCTGGAGAATTTTGCAAGCCCAAAAGCTATTTTGTGCCATTTAGGCCTAATCAAATCAATTTTTGGCCTAGTTGCCCTTATTGTCTGGATTTTGGAATTTCCAGAAGGGCTGCAAAAAGTGACTAGCCAAAAATAAGTCCGGCGGCCTTAAGATGCCATCTTTTGCGGCCGTCACGATTGCTGGCAAAACTCTCCTTGGGCGGAACTGCTCTGATTTTCGACGGCGGCGGTTCCGCCGGGCCAACCCGATGGCAAGCAGGAGGCGCCGCAGTGCTTCCCCCTCGCGGCTCCTGGGCTCCTCGGCAGCCTGGCTGGTGAGGTCACCTCCCTTCGCCCGTCCTCTCGCGGCCAGGCTCCTCCCGCCGCCGCCCGACGCCGCCGCCGCCGCAGTGACAGCTGAGCCCGGGCTTCCTCGTCGCTCGGCGGTTCTCTGCGCCTACCTTTGCAGCCAAGGAGCGCCGTCGGCGCAGCTGGGGTCGCCTGCCCGTCGTCCTCGAGGAAGGAAAGGGTCGGGAGGCGCAGCTGGCGGGGTGGGGGAGGCAACATGGCTGATGATTTCGGTTTCTTCTCCTCGTCGGAGAGCGGAGCAGCCGAGGCCGCCGAAGAGGACCCGGCCGCCGCTTTCCTGGCTCAGCAAGAGAGCGAGATCGCGGGCATCGAGAACGACGAGGGCTTCAGCACCGCCGACGGGGCCGCGGGAGGCAGCCAGGAGGCAGCCGAGGCGCCGGGTGAGCCGGAGCGGCGAAGGGCAAAGAAGCGGCGCGCGGGCCTGCGCCGAGATGCGGCGGGCGAGCCGGGCTTCTCGGGGGTCGGGGCGGGGGAGGCGCCGCGGGACACCTGCTTGGCATGCAGAAGGTCAGGGGTTCGACCCTGCTGCCAGTACCGCCGCTAGATGGACCAGTTGCCGGACTCGGTGCTGGGGCAGCTCCCCGTGTGCATTTCTGTGCATTCCTCCTCGGCCTGGGTATGAAGATGAAGCGGTGGACAGAAGGCTGGCTTGGAGGGAGCCTCTGAGGTTCCCCTGCCGCTCCTTGGGGTGGGAGAAGAGGAAGTGGTACTCCCTGTCCGCCATCCCCGAGGCCTTGGCCGTCAGCATCCTGGCAGAGATCTCTTTGCCTCTGCTACAAATTATAACTTTGCCTGCTTTTGGTGCAGTCTTTGGTAGAGCACTGTCCTCCTTTTTTTTTCTAGCTCAGCCCTTTAGGTCAGGAAGCAGGTGTGCTTTGGATCTGGGACTCATAGGAAGCAGAGGCCTTTTACTCTTCAGGACAACATCTGCAGCCACAGGAAGGGAATCAGAGTTGGGAGAGGTCTCAAAGACCATCTGGGCCAACCCTCTGCTGATGCAGATGCCCCATTCTACACCTAAGATCTTTGAATGGTTAGCATCTTTTGGCCAGGTGTGAACAGTTGGCCCAAAGCAGAACAGCCCCAGCATGACCCACAGAGAGAGCTCTCACTAGTCTTCCTTGGCTGGGATGAGGCAGGCAAGTATTAGGCCCAAGTGCTAGGCTGGGGAGAGATGGTATAGAAGGTAGGGACCATTCTTAGGAGACAGGCCTCCTGAAGCTCAAGGCCGACTTTGGGAGGAGTCCTTACAAATGTTGCCAGACCAGATCCAGGCTTCCTGGGTGCAGCCGAATATTCAGGGTGTGTGCATGGTGCCAAGGAAAAGCAAGGGCATCTACAAGGAAGTGGTGTCAGGAAAGGAAGGAATAGGTTCTCTTACCATGGGAAAAGCACAAGGAATGCTGCCCCTTTGTCCTTTGACTTACTCTCCTCCTTTGCCTTAGCTCTGCTGAGGGTTGTCAACTTTTTCAGCTGGCCTGCTCCTGTGCTTTTGCCATCAGCCTGGGTTGTGGGGATTTTCCACTGCTGGATCTCATTGCCAAAAAAGCTTCTGGTAATTTCTGCATGTCATGCTGCTGTTGAAAACAGAACAAGTGAAAAAGACAAGTCCATTCTTGGCTCTGCTTAGTCAGGAGCCCTGAAACAATCTTCTTCCCAAGCAAGAAAGTTACACTCTTTAGCCAGAGTTACTGTTTTCAAAGGCCTTGTGAACTGAAAACACACTGTCCCCATTTGGCCTTTCCAAGCATGCTCCAAGTAAGCAGCCTAGAGTCTCAGAACCTGTTTAAACAGTTGACAAGGGATCTCCCGCTTCTTTACAGCCCATTAAATATCTGGAGTCAGCCCCCTTCTTCTTGTGGACTGGCTGATCTCAAGTACTGTATATATTCTGTTGACCTCTAAGTAAACATGTATGGGATCAAGCTGCTGATTTGTTAACTTAATTTTGTTTCTTCCATTGTACATCCGCCCACTCTTTCCTATATTCCCACTATTTCCCCACATCAGTTCATGCATCTGATGAATTAAATTCTAGCTTACGGAAATCCATGGACACAATTTGCACCCTCATCTAACCAGCTTTTCTTAGTAACATCCCACTGTTCCTTACCCTCAGTGCAAAAATTACAATGTCCCATTTAACTCAGTGGGGACTTATTTTGAAGTAAATTCCTATCATCTCCTGCTATCAGATTTGCTTGCAGTGCTGAGGAAAGGGGGCTTCTGGCTTCTAATAATTGCAGAACTTCTGATCTCAGCAGTTGCTCACAGGTGCCACAGTTACCAGGTCCTTATCCAAGGGCTTAGAGATTAATGAAAATGAGACACAAATTGATGGACTGGCTTTTACTGAGAAGGTTGCACCAAAGACTCTAACAGCAACCACAACCATTGGCTTGGCTACTTAGGACTTATTTTGGGGTGCTGGAATATAGGGGTGAGCATTCCAGATTCCTGCACTTTCTGTCCCCAGATTCTGAGACTCTGGATTTTCTCTCTGTCTTCCAGCTTCCACACATTACTGTGTTTACCCGTCGGTCACAGACCTCCCACTTTTGTAACCCAGTCAAACCGTGAGGCAGACAGCTGGTCCCATAATATAACCCATTCCACCAGCCTTTCCCCAACCTGCTGCCTTCCAGATGTTTTTGGCTACAGCTTCCATTAGCTTAAGTGGCACAAATGGCTACTAACATGTTTTTATTTTTTTTCTTCTGCAGCTGATTTTGACAGCAATGGGGCCACCGTGAACGGAGACCTCTATCAGGTGAGATCCTCTGAGAGAAACTTGTGGTCTATGGGGCCAGTGAATGTAGCCTGTGTAGTAGATGCCCAGCAGGAATTACTAGACCCCCAGAGTTCAGAGCAGGTTCTTTGAGGCATCTCATCTGATACTATCGGCTTCTTTGCAGTTTTCTCAAAGAAAAGGGGACAGGTTTGTGGGTGACCTGGAATACTAGCCACCAGCCCTTCTGTTTCCAGTTGAGATTGGCTATAACATTCTCTTCCCCTAGAATAATTCAACCCTTGCAGCTGCTTATGGGCATCACATATAGCAGGGATGTGGATCTAGATGGGGAAGAACCACAGCTCAGTGGTAGAGGACCTGGCTTTCTTTGCATGCTGAAGGCCCCTTTCTCAATGCACAGCTTCTCCAACTAGGGCTGGGAATGTCCCTGGTCCTGCTATCCTGGAGAATTGCTGCCAGTCAGTGTAGACAACACTGAGCCAAATGGACCAAAGTCCTAGAAGTCAGAGGCTTTCGTTGTCTGTCTGTGGGTTGGTTGGATTTTGTTTTGTTTTGTTTTAGTCTTGAAAACTGAATGGTTATCTGGCGGGCACACGTGGTTCCTATGTTGTGCTGCTGTGATTGCTACTGATACGACGGCTGAAAGAATTGTTTTGTGCTGTCTTTTGCGTTCTAGTCAGATGGTGCTCCGTAAGTGCACCTTCTCCCTCCACACGGGCCCTTTAGCCTCCCGTTTCTGCTGACATTAGCCTCCAGTTGCTTAGCGCTCTTACAATGCTGTGTGTGGGCAACTACTTACAAGCTGCCAAGGAGGAATTCAACACGCGCTGCCCTTTCGGATGCCATCCCACACCATGACGTAGGAACAAGCCCGGTCTGCTCGGGTAGACAGAGAAGCAGCGGCTGTTGTGGAGTGCTTCACTCCCTCCTTGTTGTGGTATCGACTTGCTTTATAGCAGCATAATCCCATTGGAGATGGGTAGACTTAATTAGATTAGCGGATTTGGGTGCGGGTGGAGGGTAATCCAATAGCCTTGCTCTACACAACAAGCAGCAATAGTTGTGAAGCTGAGAGAGCTTTGCGCTTAATTGCAGCCGCCTTTCGCTCTCCCTTGAACCCCCTTGGAGTCTGACTTTTGATTCTGGAAAAGCAACTCACCTATCTTTAGGAACATAGGACGTTGCCTTATACAGAGTCTGACCATTGGCTCACCTAGCTCAGTGTTGTCTACAAAGACTTGCCAGAAGCTATCCAGAGTTTCAGGCAAGGAATTCCCTCCTACCTAGAGAAGCTGGGAATTGAACCTGAGGTCTTTTGTATGTGGAGCAGATGCTCGACAGCTGAGCTATGGCATTACCTTCTCTTACTTGCTTCTAGACATAAGAAATCAAGATAACAGTTTGTGGACCCTAAGCTTTCATATAGCCAGAGAGCCAGCCAAAATAGCAAACTCAAGGTTGTAGAGAGAGTTTGAGGCATGCTGGGAAATACTTGTGGAATTATATTGGAGTGACAGTGCTAACATCTTAATAATGCTTGCATGCACATATGTCAAAGCATGTTTACTCTTTGGAAAATAGTCCAGCCAGACTTTTAAGGCAGTCTTAGCCAGTTTCTTCAGGCTGGAGGTGTGGATGTGTTCATTTGCACATTCCACGAGGGACACCAGTTTTAGGGCTGGAGTAATTTCCCTTAAAGAGCCTAGGATTTGAGGGGAAAGTGTGGAGTCCTCTTGTTGTTACGGGGGAAGTAAGAAGAAAGTGGTGCCCCCAATATAGAGCTGATTTAATGCAAACCAAAACTCTAGGCAACAACCTGTTGGCCAGGAGTGCCAACTTGAATAAAATATTGGGGGGCAGGTAATCCCTGCCCAGCACAATCCATCACATGACAAGGTGCACACACACCAGTTGAATTGACAATGCCCATCAACTTGGGTGGCGGCTCAAATATTTAATTGGGGGAGGCACAGACTCCTCAGCCTCTAGGAGTTGGTTTCTATGTTGTAGGCTGCCGGGTGGCAGATAAAAACTTCCTTGAGGACTAGATGCGAGTGCAGCCTTTTTGCCACACCCCACCTCATCTGACTTTAATGTTTCCCTTCCTGTGGCTGCTAGCCATGTATCACATTTCTCTCTAGTGACACATTCCTTGTCTTTACCTCACTGCCTCTCACAAGAGACCAGGTGTGGCCAATTCTACCCCATTATCAAATTATTCCTGCACTGCAGCTTTGTTGCAACTACAGATGTTGCAAGAAGGAATGGCAAACAAACCGGGAGAATTAGATAGGCTAATTCTGTAGTGCCCCATGAAACTTAAGGGGAAAGCCCCTTCTGTGGAAATTCAGGGGCAGCCCAGAGTAGGAAAGAGCACCCCATCCCACAAAATGGTAAGGCTGCACAAATTATTCTGGCACAAGTGCTAACAGTAAAAATGCAATCGTAATAAAATAGCCAACAGCTTGTTGCCTTTTCATGACACTCGAAATCAGGCAGCCACCTCACGTTGCCTAATGGTAAGGTCAGCCGTTCCCTCTTATAGTGGGATTTTTTCAGCTTTCAGCCAGTCCTGTCCCTGCTTGCATACCTTGACTACTGAATAGCTAACTGTCTTCAGGTATCTGTTCCAGAGAGCTAGCTGTGTTAGTCTGTTGGTGCAAAAATGAAGAAGAATCTTGTGGCATCTGTGGAAAAGCCTTCAGCATTTTCCTGAATTGGCTGTGAGTTCCTATCCCTTCACCCCCTAAGGATTTTTGAACTGATTTGGCCATGGTGGCTGGAGCTGAGGGGAGTTGGAGTCGAAGTACACCCATAAGGCCACAGGTCACCCACATCCCTGATGTAGTGGGGGGGGGGCTCTGCCTCGGCGTGAACTGCAGTCTCATGAGATTCAGCCTCCACCTGCCACCCCGTCCCATTTATCTTTTTATATCACATAAAAACTTTTCAGGGTACAGTTCCTGATTGTAGTAATACTGTTCCTGGACTGAACCATTTAGAGAGGTGAGGGGGATGCTAGACTTGAACCTTTCTCCCTGACCCACTAGCTTTTTGCATGGGGCAAGACTCTGTTGTTGCTTTGAAGGGAGGGAAATCTCATTCTCCTTCCTCCTCACCTTCAGTGGCCCGGTCCAGAAAAAAATTTATCACTTGATTTGTGTAAATTTGGTCATAGAAATTTGTTTTCTTTTTGAAATGGAATCTAAAATTCAAATAAACGCTTCAATTGATTCTGATGTTTGGAATGAGATGGAAAGGCTGGGTAGGAGAGCTGCTTCGCTGAGAGCCAGTAAATAATCAACTGCAAGGAGTCTGACTGTGGACCAATAAAATGTTGAATGTAAATGGGACCGATACTGTGGGCCTTCTCAAATGCTGCAGCTGGCTTATTTAATTACTATGATTACTAGCCTTTAAATAAAGGTGACCACTTCTAGCACTTCCCGCATGATTTCAGCTTGAGGCTGCAGTAATTGCCATGACAATGGCCCTGGGTGGTGTCAAAGTGGTTTTAGAGCTGATTGAAACAATTGCCCGGCTAGGATCAGAGAAAGATCTCCTCAAAAAGGCACTAACCTTCTCAAGACCTACTGTGACATCAGAGGGATGACATCACAGAGGAACAGCTTGCAGCCGTTCCTCCTTAGAACTGTAGGTGCTTGCCTGTTGCACAGACATGAAAATCACGTTGGCAGCGAATAGCACGTTGGATAAGGCTGGGCAGGTACATGGCTAATGAAGGGTTTCTATTGGGCAGCATAGGAGTGTAGCTTTCAGAAGGACCTGTTCCTATAAGCTTATACCAGACTAGCTTCAAGGTGTTGGTACGTACTGATGCAGAAAACCCTATGCAGCTTGGGTCTAGGATACCTAAAATGTTGTCTCACCCCCTACATACCCAATTGATCATTGCAAAAACCATCCTACCAGGCGGTTCATTCCACATGGTGTTGGAATTGGGCCTTTAGTGTGCAGCACCTACCCTTCAAAAGTCCCTCCCGTTGCATATCGGTCACCTTCTCTATTGTCTTTCAACAAGCCTTCTGAAATTTTTACCCCAGTTGGTATTTCTCTTGGAATTGAACTGATTTTAGGCCTGTGCTGTTGTTCTAAGCTCTTTTTATATGTATGATCACTTTTTAAGAATTGCTTTTAATATATATATATATATATATATATATATATATATATATATATATATATATATTTGTGTGGTCTAAACCACTGAGCCTAGGGCTTGCCGGTCAGAAGGTCGGCGGTTCAAATATCCACTACGGGGTGAGCTCCCGTTGTTCGGTCCCAGCTCCTGCCAAACCTACCAGTTCAAAAGCACTTGAAAGTGCAAGTAGATAAATAGGTACTGCTCTGGCTGGAAGGTAAGCGGCGTTTCTGTGCACTGCTCTGGTTTCACCAGAAGTGGCTTAGTCATGCTGGCCAACTGTCTGCGGACAAACATCTCCCTCGGCCAGTAAAGTGAGATGAGCGCCACAACCCCAGAGTCATTCGCGACTGGACTTAACTGTCAGCGGTCCTTTACCTTCTTTTTTTATGTTTTATATATGTGTAAATCACTTTGGGATACCTCATAGGAAGCAATTCGTAAATGAAATAAATGAATAAATAAATAGTACCATAATTTTCAGGCAGTTGTGCTAGGACTCTTGAACCTTCTTCACAGTTTCCATTCTTTTCCACCTTGTTCACAGAATGGACCTTGGGAAAAGGTTGTTTATATCTTCTGGAGAACTAGGATTAGGACTTCACCATAATTTGGTGCAAGACTTTTCATGCTGCTTCTTATTCCACATAGATTTGTGGTTGACTGAGACTATGGTGGGTATGGGAGAGGAGTTGACTTCCCACCACTGGGAAACTCCTCTCTCTTGGGGGCCTGCATCTGGTGTTGGGTCAAAGAGACAGGTTAGGTATGCCCACCCTACTGCTCCACAGCTTCCCCGACAGAGGTTGTCTTGGCTGTGGGTTGAAGGAACCTGGAACTGTGGTTTTGGGTGAGTTGCCAAAGTTCTCCTGAGTTGGCAAAGCTCATTTGATGTCAAATCCACATCAAAATAGAGCCTTTATCGTTGGTGGCCCGGTCCTGTGGAATACTCTGCCAATAGAGATTCAGTAGGCGCCTTTTGTTTCAACCTTTAAATGCTTACTGAAAACTTTTCTATTCTGCCTAGTTTATGCAGGCAATTCAGAATGCATATTTCCATAACAGTTAGTTGATGGACTCTTACGGCCCAGTATACCTGAAGGAGCGTCTCCACCCCCATCGTGCAGCCCGGACACTAAGGTCCAGTTCCGAGGGCCTTCTGGCGGTTCCCTCACTGTGGGAAGTGAGGTTACAGGGAACCAGGCAAAGGGCCTTCTTGGTAGTGGTGCCCACCCTGTGGAACGCCCTCCTATCACATGTCAAGAAAATAAACAACTATCTGACTTTTAGAAGACATCTGAAGGCAGCCCTATTTAGGGAAGTTTTTCATGTTTGATGCTTTGTATTGTTTTTAATATTCTGTTGGGAGCTGCCCAGTGTGGCTGTGGAAACCCAGCCAGATGGGCAGGGTATAAGTAAAAAATTATTTATTTATTTATTTATTTATTTATTTAGTATGTGTTTTCATTTTACATTGTATGTGTTTTCATTTTACATAGATATTATTGTAAACTGCTTTGATATATTTTATGATACAGTGATACATAAATGCTTTTATGAATAAAGAGAGCCTGGATCTCACAAATTGTTGCTTTTGCTTAAAGGAATCCAATGGGCCCACGGATGCCTATGCAGCCATTGCTAGAGCTGACCGGCTGACGCAGGAGCCTGAGAGCATCCGCAAATGGCGAGAGGAGCAGAAAAAGAGACTGCAGGAGTTGGGTAGGAATGAGAAGGAGCAAATATACACTGTACAAATGTCTGTTTTTTGAGGGGCAGACAGAGCTGGCCCAAGCTGTTATGACATACTTTGTCAATCCGGCTCCGTCCAGGTGCTGTGGACTACAACTCCCATCAGCCCCAGCCAGCAAAGATGTCTGAGGCAGTGCTGAGTACCCAAGGCCAGTCAAGTTATTTGGGCACCAGAGGCAGAAAATTGTCCCAAGTGTCTCTCTCTTCCATGGCTATAAAAATACAACAATTAAAATAAGTAACAGTTTGACACCCCAAATCAGCTTTCTCACTCTGGATAATGGGAGAGCCAGCTCCCAGGAGCAGAAACCAGTGAATAATGAAATGAGGGGTAGGAGGATTTCATCAGAGAAAAGGCTACAAGAAGGAACTTTAAAGGGTAAAATGAAAAAGTCATTGTAGGGCTGTACAGGGTTGCAGGGGATGAAAAGCCACTAGGATAACAGGGGCATAGATGTGGCTGGGGCTGAGGGAGTTGGGAAACATAGAATAATTAAGAAGATAGCAATGGAACCTAAAACATCCAAATATAGTGAGAAGGCAGTAGGGAAAGACATATACATTAGGGGTTCTAGACAGAATTTTAGCCACAAGCTTCACCTCAGGAGAGCTATTTTCATGGGGCTTCAGCTGGATATACAGAACTAGTAGGCCTCCTTCATAACACAGAGCCTGACTAGTTGGGTGTACACTGATTTGTCTCCTAGTGCTTAGGCTCCTCCCTCATTTCCACTTAGTCCACTGCCTGTGTGCCCACATCTTTGCCCTTGTTATCTGTGTTCTGAGACTGCTTAGAGCAGCACTTGGGCTATACCTTGTGAAGGGGCTCTTCCATATTGTTACAGCCAGCAGCTCCCTGCCTCAGCTTCCTTCCAAGGGCTGTGGCAAAAGGACAGCAGCTCACCGGTACAGCATCTGCTTAGCATGGAGAAGGTCCTAGGTTTTATTCTCAGCATCTCCTCAGGGCCAGCTTTGTGAGGTGCTGGGCTGCGGCTGAGACTTGTCTCTGTCGTCATCTTTCTGCCCAGCAGTTATGTGTCGTTCTCCTTTCAGATGTGACCTCCAAGGTGTTAGAGCAGGAATGGCGTGAAAAGGCCAAGAAGGACTTGGAAGAGTGGAACTTGCGGCAGAATGAGCAGATGGAGAGGAACAGGGCCAACAACAGGTATGACTGTGCTGGACAGCTTTTAGCCCCTGCCAATAATAGCTCACTTCACCCCCAGCACCTGCCAAAGTATCAGAGCTGCCCCTGGGAGCCATAGCGCAGCCTGAGAAAAGGGACCTCGCTCTTTTGGCTCCCACACATCCCTGGGGGCAGGCTGGGTAAGGGAGCTTGGAGATAAAAACCCTGAACCGTATTTTTACCAGGCCACACCATCACAGTTGTGCAATAAATTTATATGGGCCAAATACAGTGGTACCTTGGGTTAAGTACTTAATTCATTCCGGAGGTCTGTTCCTAACCTGAAACTGTTCTTAATCTGAAGCACCACTTTAGCTATTGGGGCCTCCTGCTGCCGCCGCGCCGCCGGAACACGATTTCTGTTCTCATCCTGAAGCAAAGTTCTTAACCTGAAGCACTATTTCTGGGTTAGCGAAGTCTGTAACCTGAAGCGTATGTAACCCGAGGTACCACTGTAATGGATTCTGGTGAGAGTGCCTCACCAGGCAGCAAGACTGGTCACTCTTGCATTCAGATCTGCAACACGCAGGCGAGCCTTTCCACATTATCTGCTGCATGACTTCAAGGCGTTGCCAGACTAGTTACTGCAAACATCCTGGGTGGGTTTCCTTTGACTCCCTTGCAGTCAATCTGAGATTTGGGTTCGCTGCTTCCCAGAAGCTGCTGTCTCTGTTTTTGTGGGGTTATGGACCATGCCAAATATTTCATCTCCATAAGGGGGCTGCCTTCTGTCACTCCTAAGCGTTTGACTAATGAATTTCTAACCAACCCATGGGAGCTTCCCCATGCCTCTTCTCCTGCTTTGTCTGATTCTGTTGCTCCTCCAAGGGCACTAACCCACCTTTCTCTCTTTAACTCTTTGCTGCCTCTCTGCTGTGCTGCTTTCTTCTGTCTCTGGGTCACACCGTAGGATTGCTGACAAAGCCTTTTACCAGCAGCCGGATGCCGATGTGATTGGCTACGTGTACGTCTCTCTATTGCTCTTTTCCCCTTTGGGTCCTTTCCTAAGTGGATCTCCTGTATGCGGCTGTTGGGCTCTATTCCCTAAGCTTAAGTTTGCTAGTTACACAAGAGCTCAGGTGTGCATTTGAGGGTCTCTTTGTTGCCAGACATTTTACAAGTGAAGAAAGGGCTTGTGCAAATGTTTCAGGATGGCTAATGCTGCATTGGTTCCTCCCTTTTATACAGAGAGTTTCCAGGCATATATTCAGAGCATGAGTGCAGCCATTTGACTGAATAGTTTCCCCCAGTTTCCTTTAGAAAGTCTAGTGCTTCTTTGATATTGTTGTACTCAGAGCCATTCCTATCCCAAGAGGGTTTTGGCTGATCTTTATGTGCTGTTTCTTTTCTTTTGAGAACTTTTTATTGCAGAAAAGGAAACAAATAATATTAATTTGTTTGAGTTCAGAAAGGTGAACTGAAAGCTACTTAGAAATACAAACATATTCCGAAATAACTTACACATAAAGCAACGAGACATTATAGCAGCTATAACAAACATGACACGTGAGGAAAGTGTTTCCATTACTAATTGTGCTTTGTGTTTCTCTGCCACTTAAGGCCATTCCTTTATTGTTGATTGTTCTTTCCTGATAAGTAAGTGGCAGTGCCCTTTAATCTTCTTTTGATGTGAAAGGCAATCTCCAGTTAACCAAGCAATTCCTCTTGGCTACCTGACTGGCATAGTACCATAGATAAGGAGGTGCTTGCCTGCTTCTTTTTCTGAGCCTGACCCTTTGCTCGCTTGCCTCCTTCTCCAGGGCCTCGGAGGAAGCCTTCATGAAGGAGTCCAAGGAAGAGATGCCCGGCACCGAATGGGAGAAAGTGGCCCAACTCTGTGACTTCAACCCCAAGAGCAGCAAGCAGTCCAAGGATGTGTCGCGCATGCGCTCTGTGCTGATCTCTCTCAAACAGACACCCCTGGCCCGCTAGCCAAGCTAGAAAGGGGCTGGGGGCTGGGCCGGGGTGAGGATGCCGAGTTGCTCTTTGGCCAGCGGATTTCGCTGCTGCACAACAACAGGCTTAGACGGCCACCAGTAGGGGACACCAAAAGCATCCCACCCCTGCCCCTTCCTCTCTCCTCCGTGCGTTTGCGTCACTCGGGCCGAGTGGTTGCCTGTACCCCTCCCCCTTGGTTTTACTTTGCTTAAAGGGTGCATTGGTATCTTTTTCCACATATTTATTAACTGCGTGGTTCCTTGGGCAGCTGCCCTCCTTGGTTCACACACCTGCTGCCTTCGAGAAAGGTCACTCCCTGTTTTAGCGTCTGGGGCATTAACAGGCTTCCCTGGCCCCTGCTTATCCCATGAGACTTGGCCGGTAGAGTAGGCAAAACACAGTTCACTTTCCCAATACTTTGTACCAGACCCAGGAGGCACCACTCAGTTGGAGCCCAAGGCTGCATGCAGGATTCCCCAAGTTAGGGGCTCCGCTCTTGTTGCTGCTTACCCCCAGTGAGAGTGAGCGGTGACCCTCAAGAGTAGGTAGAGCGTTGGAGCTTAGTCGTGCTTCCGAGCTGGTGCCTGACAGGCTTGGCAGAGAAAGAGGAGGGTGTCTGCAAGCCCTGGGGAGGGGGCGGTGGGGAGGGATGTACAAAAGGGAGAGGGCAATGAGGAAAACTGACCTAAAGACTTGGTGTGCTGAAATTGTAATGGAGGGGCTGAACTTAAGATCTGTTTGAAGTCATGAAAGAGCTGCAGGGGGAAACGACAACAAGCCATTGTGCTAAGACTTGCTTCCACTGAGTGGAATGCTGTTTCTCCCCACCACCAGTTAGTTATTCCTGAATCAAAAGCCTGTTTTGGCTTAGGTGATGTAGAAGGGGAAGAATACAAGAAAGAATCCTGAGCACTTCCTTCATATTCTCATTCCCCACCTCTCTCATTTACATGCACACATGTGCCCCTCAAGGCATATTATTCTGTATTTGCAAAGGCAACACTAAGCACAGGGACGTGATATGGGGTTAACTGGCTTTTTCTCGGAGAGATTGCTTCTTTTAGTTTGTGTGCTTCAAAGGGAAGGTAGATGAAAGCAGGGCAATTCTGTACTCATCTCCCACTAGGAGCTGTCTATGCCTTTTGGGCTTCTAAGCAAGCCAAGGTCCATTCTCTTACTGCCGCCACCCATAGTAAGTCAACACCCCCAAATCAAATACTGTACTTGAGAACGCATTCCTGTGCAGCTTGGAACAAAGTGCTACAGTATATCCAACAGGGCTTTCTTCCATATATATATATGCACACAGGATTGCAGTTTTAAAACACTTTACCAGCACAATCATGTCTGTTCAGAAGTAAGTTCCATGGAGTTCAATGAGGTTTACTGCTAAGTAAGTGGGTGTAGGATTTCAGCCTACACGTTTGATTTGAAGGCTGATTTCCCTCTATAAAGATTCAGAGATTTGCTGGACACCTTATGGTACAGCTGATGAACTTGCTGCCATTAGGTTTCCCCAGCCCAGGTAACAAACAAACGTGGAGCTGAAATTACACTGAGACCAGTCCACTCTCCCAGTGCTGTGTGAAGAGTAAGTGATGATTCTGTAGTATTTGTCCCTTTCCATACTGCTGGCCTGTATCTTAGGCTCCTGCCGTCTCTTCCTTTATACCAGGAGAGGAGCCGACAGATTGCTCATTTTCCCATTGGGTGTATGTTCTGCTGTGAGGGGCTGCTTGGCTCCTCTAATGAAGGTTCTTCACCTTGAGTGAATGTGAACCAAATAGCAGAAAAGCACAATGGCCACATGTGGCTGCAAGTGCGTATTTTGGAGTCTCAGGAATATATGGCCATTTGGGGGAGGGGGATCTGGGCTGGTTGTGCATTGCTGGCGAAGTTTTCAAGACCGCAGAAACAGCTGTAAGCACAGAATACGTAGATTATCAGGGTTCACCTCCTTACTTGGGTTGGCTTTGCAGGGAGCTGCTTTTGTGATTTGCTTATGTCCATGTATATTATTTAATGTGTTAAGGTCCTCGTGCGCTAAGCTCACCGTATCATTTTTGAACAGTGAAGCATGTGTATAAAAAAAAAGACCCACAGAGGAAACGGAACTTCCTATCCCAGGAAAGACAGTTTTTTCAAGGAGCTTTTGACAACATTTGAATTTTCCACATGTGGACTGTTGCATCAGCACCTTGCTCTTCAAAAATGATGTGATAAGCGTCGTGCAGGGGAAACGGTTTACAGTGTTAAAAAGTGGGTTGGTCTGGGCCTTGGCAGCTTCCAGAAAAAAGGATGTGTTCCTATGGGGAAAGGCAGCTCTTTTAGGTAAAATGTTTAATAAGGTTCATGCTTTTCTCTAATCAGGAGCCCAACAGCTTTGGAAACAAACCCTATGCAGTACAACAACCTTGCAGGATCGAGGGAGCCTTGCGGTATATGCAGCTCAAAAAGCCTGCCCAGTCTTTGTCCAACATGCCCCATTGGCCAAAGATGCTTTGATTTGCAATATAAAGTTTGTGACAACTGCATTACAACTCTCTGTTTGGGGGCTGTTGTTGCTAGCTAAGAGAAGCGCAGACAAAACTATATCTCTTCACAAGGGTTTGTTTTAGGGATGTTTCCTTTTGAACAATCCACATTCAAGTTTATCTGAAGAGCTAGAGACGAGTGAAAGATTCCAGACTGATGGCAGCTCCCTCTTCCACCATCAGCTACAGAGAACTTCACAGCATAGAGGAGACAGCTGGGAGCATTGGTGGTCTGACCACTCCTCACCGTATCCTCTGGAAACCAAGCTGTTTGCTTTGTACCCCGGGATGGATATCTGCACCGGAGTCCAGTAGCAAGAAACAGCCCCTGCTTGGAATCACCCAGTCAGCCCAGAATTTCACTACTACTATGTCTGGCACCCCAAGTGGCGGCAGCAGTAAGCTGGGGGGGGCACTTGGGGGAGGCGGGAGCTTTGCCTGCAGCTGCTCTGTCCCCCAACATTACAATCTGTGACTTTGTTAAACCACCTATTATCAATAAACTGCCACTACTCCATTCACAGTTTAAGGAGTCACAGAATCTTTCTTTCCATGCTTCTTTGAAATAATGGGGGAGAATATTTGGGGCAATTAATATCCTAGGCCAAAGTTGGGGAGCATGTGACCCTTTGAGTTGTTATTGAACTACAAGACCTACCAGACTACCAGAACACCAACCATGCTAGCTGGGGCTAATTATTGGCCAGTTTGAAGGCCACAGGTTCCCCAACTCGGCCCTAGGCTGAAGCCTTGCAATCCTCTGTTATAGGAGGGAGATGACCATTTTGAATACTTTTCTCTAAAGCAGCACTGGGAGTTTTTAGACACGTAGAGACTGATACTAGGCATGGTTAGTTGGAAGTTCCACTGTCTCCAGTGACAGTTACTCTTAGGTAAGCATTCATGGTGTTGCTTCCTTAGACAAGTTCCACATAAGAAGCTTATAAAAGAAATTATGTCAGCAATGTTTGGGAGGCACACTTAATAATAGATCTTTCTTACTCCGTATTATATTAAAAAGTTCTAGCCTTGGTTTATAAGGCATTTATGGGGCAAACTTTTCTTAAGCAGTAAATACAGAATGTTTTTAAATGAGCCATAGTTTTCCTATGTTCACAGACGCAGATTTGAATTCCTTTTTTCATTTTAAACGTTCTCTGAAACAAGAAGCTAAAATCCACTTCTTTAGCACACTCTAATTACCCCCAATCTTATGAAATAGAAGGTGGTTCAAGCTTATTAGCTTTTAACTCATCTTTTCAGGTAGGTAAATTCTGTTACCTTGATGAAAAGTTGCTTGCCTGTACATTTGTCTGAGACAGGTAGAATTATATCCATGCACTTCACTAGAAAGAATTGTAATGCACTTTAAGAAAGCAGCTAACTACAAGCAAGTTTGTTGTAGCTAGTCTTAAGTGTTCTTGGAAATGCCTCTTCTTTCCCCACTGGCAAATAAAACTAAACTTATGCACTCTGCATTGACAGTCAGCAAAGCAACAGACTGCATTTAATGTTTGCCTGTCAACATAAGCCAAGCATATTTTGGGCTTAGGCATAAATAAGTTATGTTCTACATTTCCTTCTGTAAGGCACTGAGCATCTCTCTCATAAAGTTGGAGTAATTCTCATTTTTAAACATCACTTAGTTTGTTAAAAAGACAAGAATGAATTACTGCTGGTGGGGCGGATGACAACTCTGCCCAGACATCTTGCTTCTGACCTTTGCACCCTGAAATTTTGTTGGAAAAGCTAACAGTTCTGATACCTCTGCCTTTCTGCTAATTCAGGAGAAGCCCAGTCTCCTGGAGAATCTAAAATTCTTAATGTCCAAGCAGCCATTGTGACGGAGGAGCTAGGAGGAACAGGGCTAAGGCTAAACATTAAAAGCTATCAACTAACACTGCCCCATTGTAGTTGCAATTGTTTATTGCAGAGTTCTTATTTTGTGGCTGCAAATAGTAAAGCCAAAATAAAGATCAGCTTCAGTGAAAGGATTTGGACTTATTAATATACAAACATAACTAGAAGGGTGAGAGGGGCATACAGCGTTGTTACTTGGTGGCAAATTCTTTGACTTTGTGCTGGTGGCTCATGCCTTTAGACTCAGGAACTGCTTTCGCTATGTCAGTATCTGCTTATTTATCTACACAAGACTAGAGTTTACAGCTGGCCATTAACACCTCACAATACAATCTTGTACACCATAACATACCAGTAGATACCATTAGATGTAAATATTAGATGAGGAACATGTGGCCCTTTAGATGTTGATGGACTACAATTCCCATCATTCCTGGCCATGTTGACTGGGGCTAAAGAAGTTGAAAGTCCAACAGCATCAGAGGGGCAACAAGTTCCCCATCTCTGTTGGTAGGGAATTGAAAGATACTCTGTGGACCTTCAGATATCTGCTCAACTATAACTCCCATCAACCCATCACGAGGTTGAATTGTAGTCCAATGGCGGGTGGATGACAGGTTCGCTATCCTTGCTGTAGGCCACTGTGTATTTAGCAGGACTTCTGAGGAAACACAGTGCTCTACTGAGAGTCTTAACTTCAATGGGTATTGATAGCTTTAAATTGAATTTTAAAAATTCAATCCAGTGTATAGGAAACAGCTGCCACAGAATCCAGGTCCAATTAAGACCAGTTCTCAAAACAGATTGAGCTGTAAAAGAATCATGCTGGCACTATTACTTTGGGTGATGACAAACTGAGAACAAGTAACAAAATATTGGGTGTAGTTGCAGAAAGAATAATGGAAAGCTTTTCTATGAAGGTCTCTTTGTTGAAAACTTATTTGCTTCCCTAGTATTTCCACAGCACCTATTCAATTTGCTGGGCTTATACAACACAAAATAGAGGTTGCAGCCAGTTACTCCCAAAAATCTGAGAATAGCATTCTGCATATTCTTCTCTGATGTCTCTTCATCCAGTATCAAACTTCCCATCTAATGAAGTGCATCTTCTACATGATTTGGGCCATATAGCTCTTGAATGCAAAGTGCCCCATTTCAATCTATTTTAGTGGCATCTGTTTTTCCTTAGCGACTGGCATGAAGAATTTGTTCATAGAATAATTTGTCCTCAGCAGATCTGGCAACTAGGCTAAACCTCTTCCTTCTGCGTACCAGATTTCCTCAATCTTACATTTAATTACCAGTCGGAAAATGTAAACAAACTTGATTCTACAGTGCAATAAGTGGACAATCAAAGAGGTTTTTCTGAAAAAAAAAGTTAATCCTGTAATAGCTTAATAATATATCAACAGCCTTATTCAGCAGAGCAAGCTGCCAAGAATCTGCCTAACATGGCTTGTCTTATAAGTCAGACTGTTCCAGTTTACTAATGGTTATATCAGAGCAAATGAAATGCATTCAGTGGACAGCCATCACTATACTTAACTCATTGTTATGAAATAATGCTTTGGAAATAAAGTTTTTCCACTCACTCCACTTCATGTGTCTTCAAAACTTCATGTGTCCCAAGATGCCCAATTGCTTTATTTACATAACCCATCTTCCAGCAATTTGCATCAGCCATGTTTACATCCTTTTCTTATTCACAAAGCGTGCAGCATAAACCATAATCAAGAGTTCTATACAGATCTACCCAAAAATAAGTCCCACTGAATTCAGTGGGGCTTACTCTAGGGTAAGGGGGTAGATGGTTGCAGCCCAAGTCATGTATCCATTTCCATACCCAGGCTTTTCAAGTCATCAGCCTGAATGTTGGGACTGAGTTTTGATTAGCAGGCCCTGATATAGGAGGAAGAAGAAACGGGGGTGGGTGGAAGCTCAGTGGTGGGAACCTGGGTTGGAAAACCTCACCTTTTCACCCCAATGCCAGTTACTTCAGAGCTCCCCCCCCCCCAGCTTCCTGCAGAGCAGATAACCTTAGTGGAGGCAGAATAGGGGGTGGCAGCAACTGAACAGGAAGGTGCAGTCTTGTCGCCTAGAAACAGGTGCCATCTTTGCAGATGGGAGCAGACTCCCCTCTCCTCAACAGAGTACACATTTGGAATCTGGACATGCATACAAGGCAAGCAAGTCTCACGAGTGAGTGTACCATGCCCTGTCTTTAAAAGCTTGGTGGCCAAGTCATGGAAACTTGTTGGGGGCATTTTCAGCACTTGTGTCCAGTTCTGAACGTCTTGCCTTGTTCCTGAATCATGACTCTTGAGCTCTATGTCTGCTGCTAAGCCTCTGCTATTACCTGGATAAAGATCTTTTTCTTACACATAAGTAAGAACTCCTGTGTGTGTGTGTGTGTGTGTGTGTGTGTTGGGTGGGAGCAGGACACTGAATGCATGAGGAACTGAGAGCAGTTGGCTAGAAGCTGGCACCAATAATAAAACAACCACCATGTGCAAGAGGAGCGCATGTAGATACCAACAGCTGGCAAGGAAAAGAGAACAAAGAATAAGCTTACAATTTTGTTTCAGTTCAAAGACGCAAAGAGGTGTAATCTACTCCACCTTCGAATGTGAATATTTCAGATAGAGTAACCACAACTAGAAGTAAATTTCCCTCTTATTCAAAGGTTCTGCTCATCCCTTCCAGCCCTCAGGCCTTGTGATAAATGTGAGCAATTTCCGAAGTGTTTTGAAGCTTCCTGACAGTAAGAGCTGTTCGACAGTGGAATTTGCTGCCAAGGTATGTGGTGGAGTCTCCTTCTTTGGAGGTCTTTAAGCAGAGGCTTGACAACCATATGTCAGGAGTGCTCTGATGGTGTTTCCTGCATGGCAGGGGGTTGGACTCGATGGCCCTTGTGGTCTCTTCCAACTCTATGATTCTATGATTCTATGAAGCACAAAAGTGCCCTTAAGGTAATAAAGACACTTGTCCCAATTAGCTTTACTAATAACTTTTACTCCAATATATTGATTGGCCTTGTCAGCCAAACCAGCTTTACGACAAGGCTATATAAGAGAGAACGGACACCTTGTTCTTGGGGGTAGCAGCAGCCAGACACCATCAATGGAGGAGGTGAGCTGTTTATCTGGCCCTCCTCCACAGCAGCTGGAATGCTGCCTCCTCTTGAAGCTGGCCTTTTTGCACCTTTAGCGGACAGAGGGAAGCTTGCAACACCCCACTCTCTGCTGGCTGACTGATTAAAAACCCACCTGGGCTCATTCTAGCAGGGGAGTAAGGGCTACATAAAGACGTAGGCAAATGGTGGCGCCGCTTTGTGGGGAGGCAAGAGCAAGGGCCACCCCCATAACATCTTCTTTGGGGGTGGCCTTGCCCTAATTGTTGGGAGAGAGACAGGGAAAATGTGCCCATGTTAATTCTCCTCAGCCTCTTGGTGGCTTTCAATACAATCAACGATGGTATCCTTCTGGAGCGGTTGTCTGACTTAAGGGTGGGTGGCACCACTTTGCAGTGGTTCTGGTCCTACTTGGATGGTCATTTCCAAGAGTGACGCTTGGGGAGTCAATTGAACATGTGCAAAACGCTCGCTGCCTGTCATAATAATATCAGTTCAGAAAAATCCTTATATACCAGTGTCAAGGTTTAATTACTTGAATAAGTGAACACTGCTTTATGTATGTGTGTGTGAGTATATATATATTTAATGGAACCATCTGGCACCTGATGGTCACTACAAAATATCACCACACAAGGTGTGGAAAGCACCCTCTCCATTGCAGAAAGATTCAGTATGATATTGGATAGCCACACGTGGCGGCACAACAGTAGCAGGTTCACTTATTTGGTTTCATTGCCGTAACCACCACACCCACCAATATGGCTGCGACGGTGAAGCCCTGGGCTAGAACACGTGCCCGCATCATCCTCTGGGACTGCAGGGTATTTCCCTTCTTGAAGCAGATGAGTCCATAGGCCAAAACTCCTGCTGTGCCAAGGCATCCTAAAGGGCAGGACAAGAGAAAGAAGGAAATGTGACCATGTTTCCCCGTGAACTGAAAGTCAGGTTTTCATCAAAGAGGTGTAAGTCTAAACATTTTCTTTCAATCTCACTTCCTCCTTGGTAAAATAGTGAATAACATCACAGGGGGAAACCCCGGTCTCAAGAAAAAGATAGTAAAGAATTCTACAAATGGACAATATTAGGAAGAGGAAGCCCTTCTTCTCTTGGAGACTGTTTCCCAAAGAGAAAATATCTGACCACATATCCCTGGGCAGGTGTGGGTGGGAATCAATGCTGCACGGAACTTCACTACTCTGCTCACCTGATTGAGGAATACACCTAACACAGTGGTTTTTAATACAATTTCAGTTTGAGAATCACTTGACTAAACACAATTCCTTCCTCTAGGTCAGTAGTTCTCAAAGGATATGGCGCACCACACTGGTGTGGCAGGAGAGGATGGCAAATGTGGTGGGAAGATTCAAGGACAATCAAAGAAACATTTAAACATTTCAGTGTAGTGTAGTGTAGTATAGTATAAAAATATATTTTTTATTTGTAGAACATGGATAGATATATTTTCAAAATGAGAGCAAAAGCATATGAAACTGCAGGCTCACACCTCTCATTGAGTTTGTATACATCCTTAAAGTACATATGTAAAAGGCTCATTTATAGTTATATTTTAGGAATGATTCATGTTCTTATGTAGCTGCATTGTTTGTTTTCTCCTCCAACAGCTCCCACCTCAACATAATCCACACAACCCAAAATCTAGATTACTGTTCATAGCTTTGTGACCTCTTAAATGTAACACAATTGTTTGTGTGCTACTGCGGTCTACTTCATCAGACACAGAGAGCAGAGCTTTCCAAACTGTGTGTTGCAACACATTAGTGTGTCAGCTGTAGTGTGTAGATGTGTCGCATGAATGCTCCCCTTGCTCCTCCTGGGGCAGGAAGGGTTAGTTTAATCTCTGGTTTGCTAGTAAAACTGAATTACTGTGTCACGAAATGAACCAAAACTTAATTACTGTGCTGCAAAATGACGCATGTCCATAAAGTGTGTCACCAACTTGAAAAGTTTGGAAAGCTCTGACAAAAAAGGTGATCCTCCATTGTCAGGTACAAGGATCACACGCCATGCATCTGATGAAGTGAGTTCTACTCCGTGAAAGCTTATAACACAATAAAATTGTGCCACAACTCTAATTCTTTTTTATTTGTTTATTTACTGCATTCATAGCCTACCTTTTTCCTCCAAGGAGTTCAAGGTGGCGTACAATGTTCTCCCCCTCCTCATTTAACCAAAACAACCCTGTGAGGTAGATTGGGCTGAGAGAAGACAGCGACTGGCCCAAGGTCATCCAAGGAGCTTCATGACCAAGCAAGAGATCCAAACCCTTTAATCAAGTTCACCATCTTTCCCTCTTCAACTCCCAATTGTCACCCTGTCTCTGGGCCTAGATGAATACCCCCAACACCAGGACATTTCGCTGGTGGAGATTACCCCACCCCTCTCCCTACCAAGGAAAGTTTCGCAGGAAACATTTCCGTGTGTCAAGTCTGGCTGGTGTCAAAGCCACACTGGGCTGGGGGAGAGAAGCATGGCAGCCTTACTCCTATCAGCTTCCTATCCTCAGGAACTCCTGCTCATCTTTTGCTTTCCCTCTTTCTGGATTTGACCCCTTTTTTTCTTTGACCGGTGCTGACTCAAGACATAATTGGCGGGGCCTGGGCTACAGCAGACGGCACCCCACCAACCCGTTTGACCTGCAAGGAAAAAGCTCTCCCTGTTGAACTAGGGTCTGCCCTAATTTGCCTCCCTCCCTCCGGGGTCCCTGGCCTCCCTCTCACCGATGGGCACGAGCGGATTCTCGCGGGTCTTGCGCCGGAACTTATCCCCGAACCCCTCCTCCGGGCGGTAGGCGGTTGGCGTGAAGCCCTCGATCAAGGGCGGGTTGTTGGGGTCGAAGGGCGGCGGCGCGCTCTGAGCCATGGTCGAACAGGCGCCGGAGGAGGCCACACCACGGGAAAGGCGGACAGGCTGCTTCGCGCTAAGTTATGCGTTGACCCACTTCGGCTACCGTACAAACGAGGCGGAGCGCGCGGCTCACCGTAGCCCAATAGCGCTCTTGGCTGGGCCGGAACTGCAATACGAGCACGTGTATTTCCCCGCCGCCGCCCGCCGTGTTGCTGGGAGTTGTAGTCCGCCTGACTCTCTCCTACAGGAACGCAACCGAGTCTGCCGAGTCCGCAGAACTACGTTTCCCATCGGGCATCGGGGCGACGCTCCCAGAGGCTCGGGCTTCTTCTACCTGTATTAGAAGCCGCGTGTGGCTGGATTGTTGCGACCGATATTCCGCCGAGTCGCCGCGATGCCGAAAGCCAAAGGGAAGAGCCGGCGGCAAAAGTACAACTATAATGTCGACCGCAAGAAGCAGAACAGGGCTTTCCGCAAGCGCGCGGCGCCCCGCATAAAATGGTGAGTGGCCGGGAATTGGGGTGAAGTGGAGGCTCCAGGTGGACTTGGTGGAGAGAGGGCGTCAGAGAGAGAGGAGCGGGGCTCCTCTGGCCTACCAGCCTTCGCGTCTTAGCCAGGTGGGGATGGGGCATGTTGGATCTCTGGAGGGCTCATTCACCCAGGACCGGCCCAAGGTATTTTGGCACCAGAGGTGAACCACAAAATGTTGTGCCCTCTCGGAGGCCCTGCAGAGCCGGATGCCAAAGGAAGAAAAATAGAATTGTAGAATTGAAAGGGACTCCAAGGGTTATCTGGTCCAACCCCTTCAGTGCAGGAACTGGCCATCTCTAGAAGCACAGCAGAACCTGCTGGCTTCTGCACTGCCACCTTTTTTTCCAGCTTTAGCCAGTCACCGAAGTTAAAGCTGATAAAAGTACAACCCTCCGTTTGTTTCATTTTTGCCGTTACTGTTCTGTAATCCCTTCTATGGTGCCATGTACCATTTTTTAGCCTAAGGGTACATGATGCAGCCGTTTGGCTGAAGCTAAGCAGGTCTCATCAGCATCAGGATGGGTGACCACCTGAGAATCCTGTGAATCTTGAACTCCAGGAGGGAAGAAAGGTGGAATATAAACCAACCAACCAACGAAATACAAATAAGTAAATGCTGTACGGTGTTTTCTACATATCCTGCCCATGGAAGACAGAATGCTTTTCTGTCATTTGTAATGCTTGGGAGCAATTCTGGAGGGTATTGATTACACCAGATCAAGTTCAGTACTGAATTGCCACTAGGCAAAGTTAATGGTACCGTAGTTCAAAGACCCTTCCCAAGCTAGACCTATCAGTAAATCAGATTTAAAAGTACTCCTGTGGAACCATGCGGTAGTAGACACCTCATATGTAGTAGCATTCTACCTACTTTCCATGTGTTGAAAGACTGCAGGCATTCAAGGAAACAAACAGGCTTCTAAAATTAATGAAATCAGGCATAACTGTCTAGAGTAGACAAATGTGGCTAATATTTTCTCTAAGTTAGTTGTGTGGCCATTCTTATTAGAGAGGGGAAGAACCCCTTCAAGAATGCTTAATATTAATGTATGATTCTTTCCTCCTCTCAACCCCCATCTCTGTTCAGTACCCAAATCCGACACGCCTGGGATAGGACCAAAACTGTAAAGCAGAACCTGGCAGAAATGGGCCTGGCTGTTGATCCAAACAAAGCTATACCTATTCCGAAAACAATGCAACAGGTGAGTAGTGATATGTAAGGTAAAGTTTCCAGGTTGGGAGTTCAGCCAAAACTTGGGTTATATACCAGTTTATGGGTGATGGATGCAGTCCCAGCAAGACAATATGTACAAAGTGGCAGCTGCAGAAATAGCTGGGGAAATTTCTGAGTAAGGAAATGCTATATCTAAGACATAAGGTCTCATGGTGTTTGGCTAGACACAAGGTATGCATGAAAGCAGTTGCTAAAATGTTATTTCAAACCTGTTTGTGAGAACATAAAAAGGTAGTATTTCAAACTCATTTACACTTTCCCACTTCACCCTTCATACTAGATACAATGGTCAAAATGATAAAAAACTTTATGAGTCAGGGAAACCACGGGCAAAAAATGCTTGCTTGCTTGCTGCATTTATATCTTGCCTTCTTCTCCAGTGAGCTCAAGGTGGCACGTATGGTTCTCCTCTACACAATAACCCTGTGAGGAAGTTAGGCAGTGATTGACCCAAGGTTACCCAGTGAGCTTTGTGGCCGGGTGGGGGTTTGAACCCTGGTCTCCCAGGTCCTAGTCCGATACTCTAACCACTACACCACAGAGGTTGTATCATTAGAAGTCCTTTGAAACCACCAATGGGTGCTGCATAGATATTTTATATCTATGTCATTTTAAATTGTTATTGATGTTAATGTTGTATTTTTAGTTTTAGATTTTATGATTTATGTGGAAATTGTTTTCCATTTGGTTTTGCATCTTTTGATGTGTTTTATTTATTGTTTATGACTTTTGTTATGTTGGTAATTATATAAATCTTGGCATGTTGTAAGCTGCCTTGAGCATAGTTTCAACTATGGAAAGGCGGCATACAAATAAAATGATGATGGTGATGATGATGGTCAGAAGCACAAATGGTCAGATGGAGAGTTTGGTGAATTCCAAACCTTGGGATGTTTCCATGGTATTTCTGCTGATCTAGTAAAAATCTCCATCTTTCTGTGGCGCCCTTGATGAGGGATATATTTGACACCCCACGAGAGGTGGTCGACTCTTCTTCCTTGGAGGTTTTTAAGCAGAAATTGGAGGGCCATCTGTCATGGATGCTTTAGCTGAGATTTCTGCATTGCAGGGGGTTGGACGAGATGATCCTCGGGTACCTTCCAACTCTGTGATTCTATGATCCCAACGTTCCTTGGAACATAAATTGTGTGGGTTTGTGAAAGTACCGCAGAATGACTTTCCTAATGATAACTTATTCTAGGGATGCTACCAAAATTTGAGTTACTTAGTAGTCTGAAATGACTGCATTGGTGAAGTACCATTGCATCATGTTTGCCTTAAGTGTTATCGCATTTGCCCTTTTGTGAAAGACAAATCTAGTGAAACTTTGTTATTCGGGTGCTTTTATCTTCTCCAATTAATATTAATGAGAATAATGAAATTAGAAAAACAAATGGGGTGGTTGGGAATCCTTTTAAGTCCTTAAGGAAAGATGAAAACATGCCAGCTAAGACATTTATAAAGTTAGGTAGCATTTTAGAGCATACAAAGCAATGCATAATAAATGTATTGGTATAAAGCATGATCTACCATGTCTTTTAAAATGCAGGTGCTGAAAATGGAAGTGGATGGACAAGAAGCAAATGTGAAAACTGTGCGGAAGCCATATGTACTAAATGGTTGGTAATAGCTTCATATTGGCAATGAATATGTTGGCCTGATGCCTCATACTGAAACCTTGTGCCTGAACTGTTGTAACTTTAAATCCTGAGAGCAACCATTTATCCTATTCAAATTAAGTGCAGTATTCTGGAGTGTATCAGCTCTCATTGTCAGGGAAACACTGGTGATATCATGCATAATCTTTTGTTGTTGTGTGCGGTTTTTATAACTTGGAGGCCACTTCTGTCTGAACCAACCCCCCCTCCCATCCTCTGTTAGACCCCAAAGGCTGGCCGGCCACAAAAGGATCACGCCGCATGGCGAACTGCTGGTTTGCAAGAGGAAATGTGGGTGACCTCAGTGATCCTACTAGTTGAATCTAGCTGTATTTATTCTGCTCGAAAAAGGCCACACAGGGTGCAAAAACGCTTCCCTCTTCTTTACTGCCTTTTCTTTTTAACACTTAAAGAGTTGGAATCTGAGGCCAGCCTCCCAGAGAAAAAGTCAGAGACGCTCTCCCGAGATCTTATTGACTATGTCCAGCACATGATCCGGAGCCATGGTGAAAACTACAAGGTAGGCACTCTTTGTTATAGAAGCTCCACAGTGAATGGTTGCAGCTGCTAACATTAGAATGTCCAATTTTCAGTATTTCCTGGTTTCTCTGTTTTTTAAAAAACAAAAACTGCTGATCTCACTCAATTCCCTGTTTGCTTCCTTTTTTTATCCATAGTGCTTTCCTGTACCCTGAGCTGAACTCAGTCTACATTTTCTGACTGCACTCCTGTGGTTGTAATTTTCCATTTGCTTTGTGCACAGCCACTTGTTGACTCTTGGTGTACAGTATACGGCTTGCTTTCTGGGTGTGGGAGGCCTCCTTAAGGCTGAGGTAGCTCATTACAACTTTACTCTTCGCCTCCTAGGCTATGGCACGTGATGAGAAGAACTATTACCAGGACACACCAAAGCAAATAAAGAGGAAAATCAATGTATATAAACGCTTCTACCCTGAGGAATACCAGACCTTTGTTGCCTCTCTGCAGCCAGAGAAGATGGAACAGCAATGATTTTACTCACCAAAGAAATGGGCAGAAGCAGCTGCACCTATATTATTTCAGATGCTAGTTTGCCCTCAAGTGACTTCTGGTCAGGGACTGAAATGTTGGATTATCTATAATTGTGCCCTTTGAAGAGAGAAGATGGGAAGGTGTTTATGTAGATGGGACTTTGTCTGACCTCTAATAGTTAGAGAGCCCTTGCTGCATTCTGCTTGCACCATCTTAGCTTTGGGATAGATCCTAGTTGAAATAAACTTCTTTCCCAAACCCCCAGTCAGTAACAAAGCACAGCCAAAGGATGTTTCCTGTTCTTGCTGTGTGAGTGACAAGCAGCTTTGCCAAACCATCTGGAGAACAGGTGGGGAAGACTGTCCTAAGGAAATTTTGGTACATCATCCAGCTATGGAAACAAGAAGTCGTGGTAAACCAATGTAATCAAAAGTCAGTATGTTTTCAAGCATTATTTTATGAAGAGTAAAATATTTCCCTTTCTTTTTTTAAAAAAGAAGTTTCTTTAAAAAATTGGTCTCTTACTATGGAAAGGTGTCTGTTTCTTGACTTTTTGCAGCTATAGTATTTTAAGTCCTATTTTTGTGTATCAGCAGGTCCACCCGTGAGATGACATTATACAAGTACAAAGGAAAGCTGACCTTGGGAAGGCTCCTATGAAAATACACATAGAGAGAGAGAGAGAGACCCCTTAACTGTAATTATGTACATGTATTGGCAGTGGCCTTAACACTCCTTGAGTTCTGCCTTTCTTAACAGCAATAACACATGACGCTGCTGGCCTAGTGATATCTCTAGTTGCATAGAAAACACAACCATATCCCTTACAGCTGAGACAAACAACTCAAGGTTTATTTGATACAGTGGGTAGGGGGGCATAGTGTAAACAGTTGGTCACCAATTATCCATTTCATACAGGCAAGAGGAACTTAGGGCTAGGAGCCACAGGTACAAACAAAGCTTCCCATAACCTTTGATGCTACAGGAGAGGTGATCAGGTTTTGCAAAAGGAGTGTAGCCCAAGCTCAGGCAGTACTGCTGTTTTCCCGCTGTGAGGAAAGGGAAAAGGAAGTTGGCATGTGTACCGTTTGAGAAAGAGCACACAAGGGTTGGGTTAACTCTGCTTGTAAACACAAGGTCCCTCTGCAGGACTGCCTGGCTGAACATGTAAAACTTTTCCTTTCTCTAGAGGTAAGATTGGCATTTTGTCTGAGACCAACTTCTTCCACATCACGGGCAGCCCAAACTCTGAGGCCGGCCCTTGGCATGTCCCAGCCACCACTATCTGACTGTATAGTTTCCAGTTCAGGAGGAATATGGATTATATAGGAATGAGTCCTGAGCCAGGTGACTTGAGATCAAACATAGCACCAAACTGAGAAAGGGATTTGCAGCTTCATTAGCCTGGGCACAGCAATTCATATTAGGTAACTCAAATTTCCCAGTTCCTTCTGCAGCTTTTCACTGAAATTCACAACTCTTGCTTTCTTCAGAAAGAGATTAAGGGTAGTAATTCACTGAGGGCTAACTTGGAGCAAGGAGCTAGTGCCTCAGAAGCACAATTGGTCCTACATGCTTAGGCTAAGGAAATGGCTGTAATTCAAGGGCATGTAGTATGTTGGAGAGGGATCAGCTAAGCCATCAAGTTGCTTATCAGGTATGATAGATTTTATTGCACTAGTAAGTAGCATTTAAAGCCCTAACAGCCATCAGGGACACCTCAACAGAATAGCTGCTTGCACATACTCTGCTGAGATGCTCCTTTAACACCCACTCTCAGACTAGCCCTCATGGCAGTTTGAGACGGTACATCCTGTTCCCCACTAATTGCAGTGAGGATTTAATAGTATTTCATAGGGGCACAGTCAATCCCCAGCTTCTCAAAAGGGCAGTGAGGGATGAGGTATTCCAGCCTGCACAGGGCAGACTTTTCCTATAGACCTGCTGTGTCGAGTCTTGAAGACAAAGTGATAGTTCTTAGTGCAAATATTGACAGTGCCATTCACTAGGACTTTCAGCAGCTGATGCCAGCAGCCACCCCCAAGACTACTGTATTATCCCCACGGTCAGTATATTTTGCCCCTGTTTTAGCCAAGGTCTCGATGGTTATATTGGTGGTAAGGTTTCTTTCCAGAAGGGGGTTTAGTAAACACCTAAAAAATTCTTTTGAGGGCCTGGAAAGCCTGTTTCTCTGAGGATAAGATCTCAAGAAGCTAAGAGGAAGCTAAGAGTTGGCTCCATGTGGCTTGAATATCCTGGAGATGTTGAAGAACCTTCAGACCTGAGCCAGGAGTTTGAGCAGCAGTTTCTTCAGGTGGAGAACACTGTTTGTGGTGGTCAGGCCAGCATCAGTAGCACTTGTGGGCAGAAGAAAGAATTCCCTTTGATGTTTCAGGGTGTTCAGTGCCAGCTCCTCGTGCAATTCTGCCACGCTCAGCGCATCACTCTTGTCCTAGAGTGGATATAGATCACAGGTTGAACAAATGACACCGCTCCCCCACCCGTCCTTAAGAGAACTGTATTTAAGCACACCTTTAAATCTACTTTCACTCGTTCTCAGACAAGAATCTGTGTGAAAAGGAGAGCTGGGAAGGAGACAGTTATACTTGACATTAAATGCTTATGACGACACCATAAGCTATCCTATACTTAGTCATGTCAGTACAAGCAAATGATATACAGAAGATGTCAAGCACACAGACAAGATCTACGTTGCAGGGGGTTGGACTAGATGGGTCTTGGGGATCCCTTCCATCTCTGCACGTTCAGGGTTCCATCTCCAGATCAGGGGTGGGGAACTAGACTGAATGTGGCCCTCCGGGCATCTCCATCTGGCCCTTGGAACTCTTCCCCAGGACACATCTCTCACCAGCCCTGCTCTGCACTTCCTTGTGTGCATTTGCCTGGCTAGAATGTTATCACTGAACTGTGATAACGCCTCTTGCTTGCCTGGCTGGAGGATGGAGAGATGTGTGTGTAAACACTGCTAACCTTTGTGTGGCCTACTATACAAAAGATAACTTCTGCATTGCTTACTGTATATCCGTTAACATGGCCAGTTTTGCCTCTGGCCCCACTCCACTCAAGCACACAGAGAGACACAAAGACCCAACTTTCCCTTGCAGCAGGCAGGTCTGGAGAGATGCAATGACTCCTCCCCTCTAGAGATGATGTTGCAAGTTGAGGATCCTGCTTGTCTCCAGCAGGAGGAGTCATCCCTATCAGGAATGGTGTCCTGCTTCATCTGGTAAAAGGTTCCTCTGCCTTGCTCTAGTCTAGACCCAGTCTTTATCAACTTTGGATCCCCATAAGTTGTTGGACTACAACTCCCATCATTCCTAGCCAGAATGTCCAGTGGTCAGGGATGATGGGAGTTGTAGTTAAAGAACATCTGTGGGCCCTAGGTTGAGAAAGGCTTTTGTAGATAGTCCCAGGTGAAAGAAGAGGCCCACCTGTTTGTTAGCGAGAACTATCAGAGGCAACTGGGGGTCCTCTGCTAGCAGGCCATGGAGCTCCTGTCGGGCAGTGTGGAGGCGCAGGCCATCTGCAGAGTCCACTACAAACACTAGGACATGGGCTTTGCTGAGGTAGTGGTTCCAGTACGAACGTAGATTCTGGCTGCCACCAACTGAGACACAAAAAGGACCAAAAATAAAAACCATACATGTTGAGTATATGGCATGTTTTCGGCACCCATCCACTGCCAAAGAAAAGAGGTGCATGGAACACTCAGTTCTGTTTTAGGCACATAGAACTTCTAGTAAAACCCTCCCCCCTCAAATATTTGTGATGCAATGACTTAGAGAGAATTCCTTGCACATTTCCCTCACAGCAATGATACAAGGCCACTTCCAAAGTTCTCCCACTGTCCCAGACTGCCTTGCTTCCAGGAGGCTGTGGTAGGACTTACCCTCCAGGAGGTCCATCTGGAGCCCATTGGCCTGCAGTTGTGCTGAGTTGAAACCCTGAGTGGGTGCTATGTGCATCTTGGCTTCTGTGCTGCAGATATAGTGGATAATGCTGCTTTTTCCAGCCCCATCCAAACCAAGGACCAAAATCTGATACTCACAGGAAGGTGGCTGAAAAGAGAAGAAAGGCTTCGAGGCACAGCAGTAGCATAGCTGCAGGAGGACCTTTCATGACTGGCAGCCTCACCTGTGGCTATTTGCCAAGTCTGCAAAACCAGACTTCATGTGTTTGGGTTGTGTGTAAAGCTGTTATTGTTAGGCTGTCGGGGAAGGTCACTTAGAGATGAGAGAGATGGATAGCCTTGCACTGTTAGATGCAGTTGCAACAAATGTTCTTAGATTAAGCATCCAAACAAAGAAGATACCAGCCAAACTGAAGATCTAGCTATTTTGTGTACTATACACAAACCTATGTAACCTATGGAGCAAAAGTTCTTAGATTAAGCATCCAAAAACAATATACTTGATCCTGATTCTGTCTTCTGAAGCACTAGCTACCTCTCCCAGTTTGATGTCAACTGCAAATTTGATGAGCATCCCCTCAATTCCTTCATCCAAGTTGTTTATAAAGACCATTGGCCCAGGACAGATCCCTGCAGTCGGCCCCCCATTTATCACTTTTTTCCAGGATGACAAAGAACCATTAACGAGTACTCTTTGAGTCAGCTAACCATCTACAAATCCACCCAACAATTACTCCATCTAGTCCACATTTTACCAGCTTCCTTGCAAGAATAGGGGGAGGGGGGCTTTGTCAAAAGTCTGAAGCACTATGTCCGCAGCATTCCCCTGATCCACCAAGCTTGTACCTCTATCCTCTATGAAAAATGAAATGAAATTCTTCTGGCATGACCTGTTTTTGAGAAACTCATGCGGGGTCTTAGGAATCACGGCATCCTTTTCCAAGTGCTCATGGACAGGACTGTTGAATTATCTGTTCTAGGACCTTTCCTGGAATCACGACCCCATCTGCCACATCTGACCAGTCCCCCTAAGGCAAAGGACTGATCTGGATGGATCCAAACATATTCCTTCCTTTTAGCAACTGAGCTGCAATTGTCCCAGGTGGAGGCTGACAGAGTAGCACTGGCCCTGAGTATAGGGCGCTCCCAGCCTCCACCCATCTTACCTCCTCGCCTCCGGGTGCGTTGCGCCCCAGCTCCGCTTCCAGCTGCTGCTCCCAGCGCCCCCTCCAGCCGATGCAGCTGTCGTTGACGTCTCGGAAGTAGATCTTCCAGGCGATGAAAAGGAGGGAGCCCAGGGCGGCCACCGCTGCGCCCAGCGCCAGGCTCAGGTGTCTGATGGCGCCAGCAGGAGCCATTGGCGAAGGAACCGGACTGAAACAACTTCCAATCAGGCGGAGAGGCAACTGCAACAACACCAGCAGCGCCTCACTCCGAATGAACCCGCACAGAAAAGTCCCCTGCAGCCTCCTGGGCTTGCCTTAAATCCGTGTGCTTCCTTATTTCGCAAGTTAGCAACCTGGGTTGAAGAGGCTTGTGTACTAGCAAGTGCAGCGATCCACAGCAGATGCGCCCAGCTGACCAACAACAGCCTCTGTGTGTGTGCGCGCGCTGCTGACTCAGTCTAACCAGAGAATTTCCCGGCCGGTGGCAGCATCAGCCCCAGCAAACTGCGGACGGAGTCCGGCTGACGTCACTCTCGGCCTTAAAGGGGACTTGCTCTGTCTCTCCACCTAGTAAGATTCCCCGGGAGCGGGCGGTGGGTGACAGAGAAAGAGAAAATGCATTGCTGAGCGTAATATTGCCTTACACCAAGGCGGAATTCTCACTATTGCTGGATTGAGACTGCCGTTATACCTGACCGCTGGTCATGCTGCCTGGGAATACAGTAATGGGAGCTGGGGTCCAATGACATCTGTAGGGCCACAAGTCCCCCTACCCATGTCCAGGGCTGGCCCACCCATGAGGCACGGTAAGGCAATTGCCTCTAGTGGCAGGATCCACAGGGGCAGCAGATCTGTAGATCTTTAATTCCACCTTGTTCTTGCGGTATAACTTCACTCACCTTTTCTTCCCTGGTGGGGAGGTGCCATTTTGTGGTTCACCCCAGAGGCCAAAATGTCTCAGACCAACCTTGCTCATGTCTCATACCAAGATGACAGGACATTTTGCATGCAGAATGTCCTGGGTTTCATCTTTGGCATCTCCAGGTAGAGCAAAGGGAGAAAAGAGCTGTTCGACAGTGGAATTTGCTGCCAAGGAGTGTGGTGGAGTCTCCTTCTTTGGAGGTCTTTAAGCAGAGGCTTGACAACCATATGTCAGGAGTGCTCTGATGGTGTTTCCTGCTTGGCAGGGGGTTGGACTCGATGGCCCTTGTGGTCTCTTCCAACTCTATGATTCTATGATTCTATGATTCTAAAAAGCTTGCCTGAAACCCTGAAGAGCTGCCTCTGGTCAGTGTAGACAGTATTAACCTAGATGGACCAAATGGTCTGAGGGTTTCTCCATGCCCAAGCAAAATGCAGATTGGAACTGGTCTGCCTCTGAGGCACTGCCATGAAAATCATGTTGGCGGCATCCTGTTCTCACAGTGGCCAAACAGTGAAAATCATGTTGGCGGCATCCTGTTCTCACAGTGGCCAAACAGATGCCTGACACACAGGACCTGAGTACAAGAGCATTCTTCCCTCCTGCGGTTTCCAGCAAGCAGTATTCAGAGGCAAGTTGGATAAAGCTGGGCAGGTGTGATTTTTTAACTGTATTTTTACAGACATGCCACAGTCTAGGACTCCTGCCTGAAATAAGTATCAATTCTCAGGGCAAGTGGATCATAGGAATGGGTAAAAGTAATATCACATAGGAGTCCAGGGAGCAGGTAGACTGATGATTCTTATCTGGAAGCCCCGCGTTCCTGCTATGTATATGAAGCTAGTTAACTTTTGTAAACCACCTTGGGAGGGCTTGATATTGAAAGACAGCACATAACTGGTATTGTAGATACATAAATATTGAAGGGGAGGGAAAACATCTGAAGGGGGGAACTTTCTTTTTTGTAAATGTTTTATATTATTATTTCATTTTAAAAGTACATAAAACAAAGAGAACAATGATAACAAAAGACAAAAATTAAAAGATGAAAAAGAATGGGGGGGGGATTTCTGAGGAACCATATTGTCTTGAGGGGAAGAGAGAATAAGAGAGAATAAAAGAGAAACAGCTCCTGCCCACAAGAGCCAGGATAGGGACTTGATCTCAGACCCCTCTCTTCATTCCATTGTAACACTGTATTATTATTAGGGTTTTTTATTAAACTCTGAGCAGCCTCTGAGAAGTGTGTCATGATTCCTAAAGGTATATTTAATAGAGGAGTCATGGTACTGAATCCAGCCCATTGCGGAAGAAAAGCACCATTTATGTGGGAGGAATAAATTGGCATTTTCAGAATTATTTCCATCTCTCTTCTCTGACATATTTGCATTAAAAAATAAAAGCAACAGCATTATTTGCTGGAACTGCAGTGTCAAGCAGATACCTTGCCTAACAACAATCCTTTGATGATTCAGGACACTCAGTAAATTCTGACTTTCCCAAAGGTCACAAAACAATACTGCAATATGTGTGCAGTTTCCTTTGTTTTCTGTATGGGGTTATTGGGATGCAACCCAACTCTGCTTTCAAGGGCTTCTCTGCAGCTATAAGTGCTAAAGCTCAATGGAAAGTGGCTGTTGCCCTCTCCCCTGGCCCATGTACTCTAGACTATGGACCTTCTGAGTTATTTTCTCTCTTTATCCTGAAACCCTTTAAAGAAAATCTAAATGAGAAAGAGTTAAGATTGTTAGTATGCATAGTTACTGAATTGTCTTAAACTTGTTATATTAGTACTCACCTTTTGCATCTGTTTTGTTTTACTTTTAATTTGTATTTTCAAAAAAGGTTTGATAGATAGATAGAGGCTACTAACCCTGAACCTGTTCTACCTCCACTGTCAAAGGCAGTATGCTTTGGGATACAGGTTGAATATTAGTACCTTCATATGAAATCCTAGTGAGCCCTACACAAATGTTTGCAAGGTTCCAGTTTCACTCTTCTTCTAAAAACAACATTACTTCTAAAGTTCCTACTTTTTTCTTTGTGCTGTACAGAGATTAAAAGAAAAACCGGCCCCTTGCCTTCAAGCTCACAAACTAACAGACATCATACAAAAGGAAAACGTAATGGGGAGGGAAGAGGAAAACAAGAAGAAAGGCATAACTTATTGAAGTTATATAATTGTTCTGGACAGTTCCCCCCCTCCCCTGCCTTTAAGTACACATGCATACCAGGGCTTGGCAAAAGTTGCCCCCTCCACATCTCACCAAACTTTCATCTGCTGCAAAGAGGTGTGTGGGTGTGCATGTGTCAGGGACTTTGGGGGGGGGGGGGGAAATTACAGCCTTGAAATGTGGCTTCAAGGTCTGTCATTTGATTTGTAACTAAATTGCTTCTGTATTACAGGAATACACTGGCAATTCAGCAACGTAAGCAAAACTATAGCACAAAATCACAATTCCCATCGTTTCATAACAGGCCTTCCAAGCATGACTAGCCTGGTGGAAAGGAGAGAACCAGCAGGACATGATTATATCTAGATATAAATACTATAGGAAGAACAGGGAAGACATACTGGAGTTGGTGTTGCTCTGGTTGTTAAAGAAAGCATCAAATTAGCAAGCCAGAAATCCCCAAAGGGGCAGATTCCTCAATAGCACTGTGGAAATTACAGGCTGGTTGGCTTAACGTCTGCCTTGGGGAAACTGGTGGGAGGTATTGTTCAAGATAAAACAACCAATCATATAGGTAAAAAAGGTAAAGGACCCCTGGATGGTTAAGTCTAGTCAAAGACGACTATGGGGTTGCGGCACTCATGTCGCTTTCAGGCCGAGGGAGTCGGCGTTTGTCCACAGACAGCTTTCTGGATCATGTGGCCAGCATGACTAAACCACGTTTAGTGCAACGGAACACTGTGACCAGTCATCTAGAACAAGCTGTGCTGAAGCAGAGCCAGCATGAGTTCTGCAAGAGTAAGGCCTGTTTTATTAACCTACAGTGGTACCTTGGGTTACATACGCTTCAGGTTACATACGCTTCAGGTTACAGACTCCGCTAACCCAGAAATAGTACTTCGGATTAAGAACTTTACTTCAGGATGAGAACAGAAATTGTGCTCTGGCAGCGCAGCAGCAGCAGGAGGCCCCATTAGCTAAAGTGGTGCTTCAGGTTAAGAACAGTTTCAGGTTAAGAACGGACATCCAGAACGAATTAAGTACTTAACCTGAGGTACCACTGTATTAGTTATTTGAGAGTGTCAACAACCATATAGACAGAGGTGATCCAGTTGACACAGTGTGCTTGGATATTCACAAAGCTTTTGACTGCTTAGTAAGCAGATACAGGACAAGAGGAATACATATTATTGATTAGGAATTGATTACATAACAGAATGCAGAAACTAGGAGTAAATAGATAGTTGTCTTGATGGAGGGATGTAGAAAGTGGAGTCCCCCAAGGATCAGTATTGGGACTTGTGCTTTTTAACTTCTTTTTTTAAAAGATCTAGAGTTAGGGGTGAGCAGTGAGGTGGACAAGTTTGTTGATGATACTCAGTTGTTCAGTCATTAAAACAAAGAAGGGTTGCAAAAAGCTTCCAAAGGACATCTTCAAACTGTGTGAATGGGTGGTAAAATGGCAAGGGCAATTCAATGCAAATAAGTGTGAACTCATGCATGCTGGGGCCCCAAATCCTATTTAACCTATACACTTATGGAGTCAGAACTGGTGATGACTAACCAGGAAAAAGAGTGAACAACTCAATGAAGAAGCTGACACAGTGTGTGGCAGCGGTGAAAAAAAAAGAAAAGAGAAAATATGCTAGGAATTATTAGGAAAGGAATTGAAAATAAAATTGCTGATACAAGTACAAATCTATGGTGCAACTGCCCCTGGAACACTGTGTACAGCTCTGATTGCCTCACCTCAAAAAGGTTATTTTCAAGCTGGAAAGGTTTCAGAAAGGTGGAACCACAATGATCCGAGGGATGGAGCAATACCCTTATGAGAAAAGGCTGCTGCATTTGGGGCTTTTTAGAGGTGACATGATAGAAAGATACAGTGCCTTTTTCTGGGGGGACACAGGGGTACACATACCCCAGACATTAAGTTTGGCCTCACTGAGGGGCAGTATTTCAATATGAGTAGGAAAATGAGAGTACCCCCTAAACATTTTCTTTTTAGAAAAAAGCACTAGAAAGATATAAAATTATGCATGGAGAAAACGAACCATTTTTCTCCATCTCTAGTAACACTAGAACTCGTGGACATACAATGTAGCTGAATGTTGGAAGATTCAGGACAAAAGAATGTACTTTTTCTTCACACAGCACAAACTATGGAACTCGCTCCCACAGGAGGCACTGATGACACCCGACGTGGACGTCTTTAAAAGAGGATTAGACAGATTCATAGAGAACAAGGCCACTGTATATCAATGCCTGCACCACCCCGGCGCTCTGCCCGTCTCCGTTGCCGGAGCCCGTACACTTCTGAATACCAACGGCTAAGTTCCCTCAGAATTAGTCTCTCAAACGCCGCGAGCTTGAACTCTCGCGAGATCGTTAAGCTTATATATTGCGCTCCCTCCGCCAGCGTCCTTTGAGTTGCACGTCGTCAGCTGCGTTGCTGCTGACCTGGTTTGGTCTGGCTTGAGCTCTTCCTCCCGGCTCGGGCTGCGCCATGGCGCCTCCGAATCTCGTTGACCGGCGTCTGCTCGCGGGCGGCCTCCTCCGCCTCCTGCTCTCGTCCGACTCGTGGGCGCAGCGGGCCTGTTAGTACCGGGGGAACCCAGTCCGGGGGCTGCGGGCGGCCCAGGAAGAGAAGGGAGGTAAGAGAAAGAGGCGGGCGGGAGGGCAGGCCGGCCTTGTTGTTTACGGCGCATAGTGGGCGGGATAGGCCGGTCGTGGAACCGCCGCAGACCATCAGGAGGAGGCTGGGCTCGGGGATGAAAGGCTCCGGCGGAATTTATTTTGCGCGACACCTTCCCAGACATCTGCTTGGAAGAGCCTGAAGCCTACAGTATTTGGAAAATACCTGAACTCCCCCCCGGGACAGGGCGGGACGTGGACGGAAGATGCTGCTTGTGGTGAAATCTGAGGCAACCGCCTCTTTTTCTTAGGGTGCCATCCTAAAAACACTTACTTGGGAGCAAGGCCTATTGCAGGCTCCGTGAGACTTGCTCTCGAGTAAACATGCAAAAATATATTAAACGCGTTTTTAATCTCACTGCATGCGTTTTGTAAACTAACGCCTCTCCTTTCCCTGTCGGCGTTCAGCCTAACTATGCATGTCTACTCGGAAGCAAGCCAAATACTAATACTAATTTACTGTTTATACCCCGCCCATCTGGCTGGGTTTCCCCAGCCACTTTGGGCGGCTCCCAACAGAATATTAAAAACACGATAAAACGTCAGACATTAAAAACTTTCCTAAACATTGAGTTCAAAGGGGCTTACTCTCTGGAAAGCCAGTATAGGGTTGTAGCCTAACCTATGAGACGGACCTGTTGCCTACACTTGTCGGTGGTGTGGCTCCCTCCCTTACACACTTGCTTAGGGAATGATTGTTAGTGGACTAAACCTTTTGAGCCTACAGCAAAACTTATTTTCTTTGCATGTTGATGGTTGTTCAAAGTGATTCATAATAATATGTAAAGTGCCTCAACAGTTAGATGTTGTATACAGTTAGTATGTTAAAAGCAGCCCATGCCACTAGCCCCTGCATCCTCTCTCATTATTGGAGGAGGGAGAGAATAGGCTCACTTGGATTTAAACCGCTTGCTTGGCTGCAAGAAGTAGCAATTGTTGGTCTCTAGTGAGAAATGCTGGACAAGACTTAAGTGGCCATTTGGACTCGGTGCCTCTTGAAGCTGCATTTACAGCATCTGTCTACTGTTAATTGCAACCATATGGGAGAATATGCTGGCATGAGCTAGTGGGTGTTTGTATAGCTGCTTTCCAGGTCAGCAGTTTCTGCAGTTGGAAGAAGAATAAAATGCTTAGAACTGGCCAACAGATGATGGTTAGAAAAATTAATGTAAATTACATTGTAGCATCTTATTTATATCTCACCCACTCTGATAACATTACTGCTATGGAGGCTATATCTATGGCAAGTCTGCATTTCCCTCATGGAAATACCTACCTCTCCTGAGTTATTTGATGCTTACCTTTGATTGTCTGGGTAAATCACCAGAATACCTTTTGAGACCATTGCATTTTATTAATTTAAAGGTAAACTACCACTGTTGATTGCTTTATATTGTGCTGGAAAACTTCCCATTGCCTTGAAACCAGGTGCCATTGTAGATTACTTAGATGTTGTTGTTTTTTTTTTAAATGATATTTTGTTAAATTTTTAACAAGAAAAAAGTTACAAGACAATAAACAAAATACACAAGAAAAATACAAAACCCAAAATTTAACATAGAAAGAAAAGGGGGAAAAAAATCCCTCTATAGATTACTTAGATGTTGATTGAGATGTGGAGTGTTCTTTGACCCTGTGTTGTTGCCACTGCAGTAGGAAGGTCCACAGTTTGAATTCCATTGTTTGAAAGCATGCTAGTGCAAGTAGATAAATGGGTACTACTTCAGTGGGAAGGTAAACAGCATTTCCATCAGGGTATTCTGTTGTTCCAGAAGCAGTTTAGTCATGCTGGTCGCATGACCCGGAAAGCTGTCTGTGGACAAATACCGTCTCCCTCAGCTTGAAATGAGATGAGTGCAGCACCCCATAGTCAACTTCGACTGGACTTAATTTATTTACTACTGCAGTCCAAGTATGCTAATTTATAACTTCATATTTATATTTTATATTTTTGCAAGTACTTGACAGTCCAACTGAGTGATGGTTTCTTTGGTGTGGTTGATGTACATAGTGTCTAGTTGAGACCACTTCAAATGTTAGAGAATTCCCACATAGAATTGTAGAGTTGGAAGGATCATCTAGTCCAGGAGTGGCCAACTCCCAAGAGACTGTGATCTACTCAGAGTTAAAAACTGGCAGTGATCTGCCCCCTTTTTGGGCATTCAGGTCAAAGTTGTTGAGGTTTTATAAGGAGGAGGAAGGCCCTTTTTTTAGAGATTCAGGTCAAAGTTGTTAAGCTTTTTTTTTTTTAGGGAGGAGGAAAGCACCGTTTTGTGGGGGTGCGGGGCTAAACTGTTGAGCTTTTTTAAGGGAAGCCAAAGTTGTTGAGCTTCTTTGGGGGAGCCAGTGATCTACCTCAAGACATTCAGTGATCTACCGGTAGATCATGGTCTACCTGTTGGACGTCCCTGATCTAGTTCAACTCCCTGCAATACAGAAATTCCGCTCACAGCTGTCTCTGGGTGGTCTCAAAACACCAACCTAATGGTTAACAGGTAGATGAGGCATTTGAGCGTTGTGCACTATTTTCTCCTTTATGAAGGTTGAAGTGGCTTTCTGTCAGTATTGAATTAGGTTATTATGAATACAATTTTACTGCAATTGTAGACTGTCTTACTTTAGTAAAGATTTATTGCTTCTGAATTTTTGTCAGTCTGTCTGCATGGAAGCTCGTGAGGATGGTTTGCTAGTTTCAGCATCAGCAACAGAATGGTCCTTTTTTGACATCTTTCTCTCATCATAAGTTGTGGTAAGCTCTATTAGTTTTTTTCCTTATAAAACTTTGATTACAATGATACGCAGGCTGATTAATTTAAAATTAGTTAGGTCATAATACCTTTTCATTGCTTCATTATTTAAAAATAAATGTTAGACATCTTACTAGTTTTATAAGCAAAGTAAAGTATGTGGAGCTTCATTGACATACTCTAGTTTTATTATAAACCAGGATCCTTTGCTATGGTGTAACTTTTGCAGATGAAAGTACCCTCTGTTTTTATTAGGTAACAGCAATACTGTTCTGGATTTCCATATAGTGAAACACCTGGACTTGCAATCATGGCTTCAAGACGAACAGATGCTCCTGGTAAAACTAATTATCTAAGTAAATGTGTCGGGTGTAAAAGTGTCTAGTGGTAATTGTAACAAATATCATCAGGCCCTTTATTCAAATCTCGCAAGTCTATTTGTGTTGTCTTTATGAAGGTCTAGCTGTACCACACTAAATGCAGACACACATAAAGATCTGACTCTGCTCTAGAGAGAATTGTAATTGCGCTTCAACAATACATCTGTTGGTGACCTAGCATCTTATGGTTGCAGTTGTCAGTTTTCTTGCCTGCTAATGACCAACAACTGCTAACTAGATAATGATGAATTAATTACTAAATTGATGGAGTTCTCTGAGATGAATTCTTCCATCTGTTCCTGGAAGTAGTTTTTCAGATTGCCTTCAGGATTATGTATTATGTATGCTACCATTACTTGACTTTTAATTTGCTTTTGAGTGAATTTATTGAAATCCGATGGTTAGTGTGCTTATTTACCTGATTATGAGTGAAAAGGCTGTTTGCCATTAGTTTGGGAAGTCATCTCGGCAGGGATGGAAAATTCTTCAGATCCCTATGAAATCGAATGACCATTCTAAGTACCTAAACATTTTCTAGCCTGGTTTTTTTTTTAGGTTGTGTTTTCTGGGGTTATTCTGTTTGAACATCTTTTAATGAAAAGTTGATTACCTTCCTGATCCTAGGTGTCTCATGTGGGAAAAGATTCTGAATAAATGTTTTAGTACCAGGGCTTGGGTTTTAGTAATTCTGGACTAGATAAGTGCCTAAATTAATAGGCAGTAGACTTTTTTGAGTAACAGTGTTTCTAGGAGCTTTGGCCTAAGAATTTCTAGCTCTAGTAGCACCTTTAGCTCTCTAATTATTAGTTGAAATGGATCAAGTGCATTGTTTTGATCAGTAGTGGTGAACCAGTGGCCAATGGGCTTCATCCAGTCCACTAAGTCTTCTCCAGTAGCCCCCAATTCCCTGACCCAGTGTGGTGCTGCCTTGAGATTGAGGGGGGCATAGTACACTAATGGAAATTCATCCTCATAGTACTGGGCAGAGAGGTTGAAACTACCCTCACAGCTATTGTCAATTTCATTTTTCACCTTGCTTGCTGTTTGTGTGCGTGTTCCCTGGTATGCATGTGGTGGCTTGTGCACAGGTGCTCTTGCTTGCCTGCTATAAGGTGGCCATGCCTACCTGTGGCATGTTGCCCTGACGGAGTTGGAATACAGTGATGTGGCCTTGGGCCTGAAAGAAAGTTAGTTACATCACAATGTTCTAAAATCCTGTGATACTGATGCTAGAAGATCATCTTAATGAAATAAGTTCTAATGTGATCTGTACTACTTGCTTGTATAAAGTTGACATTCTAAAAGTGCAGCCTACTGTGAAATTTTCATCTCTGTCCTTAGCTATTGAGCATGGCTCTGGAGGCTTTCTAGGAAAGATGTCCCAACCCATTGGAATGAACCGTCGGACATTCAGTTATGATGATGCCCTTGAGGATACAGCACCAATGACCCCTCCTCCTCCAAATATGTCCACCAATATCCTGTGGAAACAGCCAGTCGTCCCAGAACGCAAATATGAAAATATTTCCAAGGTATGCAGTCTCTAGAGTGACTATAGAGGTGGTATGAGGTGTCCAGTAAATACCACTTTTAATGTCCCACTGAAGACGTAAATCAACCACTGAAATTAACTGTGCTGAGGAGCATCAGATTTGCATTGCTTTGCTCTTCTGGGTGTATGGGGTGTTAGGGGAGGTGTAGTACCTCTGGTGGGAGATGTAGTGTGCTACTTCTGGGGTACTTTGTCCACCTTTGGTTCCCACGCTGCACTCAGCTCTCACCTGTGGCTCCTAGAAGTTATCAGCATGTGACAGCCACACCCCGGAAAACAGCTTTGACTGGCCGGCTAAACCAGGTGAGGGTAGCTGAGTGGTCTCAAACCCTTGGTGAGTTAGGGACTTCCCCTACATGTGAATACAGGCTCTGGCAGATTGAGCGGACAAGACCCATAGTGGGTCCAAGTGTCAAGAAGGCAGTTTCTGCACGTGCTGTAGAGGGAAGTGAGGGGCAGGTGGGGCTCATCCACCTAGGAGAAGGAAAACCCTGATCCTAAACCTCTGCTGCCTTGCAGGATATCTTCAGGGAAGAAAAGCTAAGGGGTAAACCCCACACAAAACCAGAACGTAGTCCCTAAGATGGTTGGTTGGCACCTTGTACGCCTCCTTCTGGCAACTCCTGAAGCCAGGCTGGTACCAAACGTATTGCCCTGCTTTCCTTTGGACCACTTCAGCAAGGCTGAGAGTAGGGTCTTGTTGACTGGGCAGCCAAGGACCTCCATACACATTGCCCAGGCTTGCACCCCTGAGAGGTCACTTCAGTGCTACTAACAGCAGCTTGGCTTCGCTCCAGAGGCACACTCCATTTCTCTTGAGTCAAGCAGATGCCAGTAATACAAATGCTCTTCTGATACTTTTTATAGCAACAATTATTGAGGGAGAAACACTCATTTTCATTACAATGGCTGTAACTGGTCAGAACTGGTGAAATGTCTGACAAAAAGAGTGTAAGTGTCACAACGAAAAGCTGGTATGATTTTTTTTAAAAAAAAACTATAGATTTTTACTAGGGTTAAATGGCTGTGGGTGGCTGGCAAGTAACAGATTGTGACCCTGGATTTACTTTTCAAAAGCAGGGAATAATCAGAAAGCCATAGTTGTTATCTTATGAGGAGAACCAGACTTGGGGGTTGGAGTTATCTTCCATGCAGGAGAGAATATTTTCACCTGTTTTCATAGACTACAGAGAATCTGGTTTTTGGTGAAAATAGGAGTGATCTCTAGCTTCATATAATGATATTTTGAGATTGATTACCTGCTGGATGCAAGACCAAAGATTTCTAAATACTATACAGAATTAAAATGTTATAGATGAGAGGGCGGAAAAATGGCAAGAGCACCATGTTCAATCTGTACAGTTCAAGTATGATTCCAGGACTCCTTCCCTTGAGGAGCAGGAGTAGTGTGTGGGATTCTCCTAAGGTAATTTTGCCCCTTTCTCCTCAAACTGTCGCTGGCTTCCTCTGCACAGGATGAGGAAGGGGAGACTAGCATGCATCCATCTGCCATTACCCCCTCATCTTCCACTGAGACTGTGAACAAGGTTCCTGTAGTGAAGGCCAAGGCCACCCACATCATCATGAATTCTCTCATCACAAGTAAGAGCTCTTGTGTTCCTCTAGTAGGCAAGTTACCCTGGAGATCAAATTTTGCAATATGGTTTATTTCCCATTACCATGTGGGTTATTTTAATTCTCTGTGATATAGTTGTCTGTTCAGAAAGGCCTTCAAAGAGATTGGATGCCCTAATGGAAAGGGTCAAACAAAATACTGTAAGAATGAATTTGATGCTCTACCTCCATATTCTGATCCTCTTTAGTACCTAAATACTAGCATGTAACCTAAGGGAAACAGCATGGAAATTTAGTTCTTCTTAAGTCCTGCAACACTTCATTATGTGTTTTGTGGTAGTGGGACTGTACTGCCAGCTCTTACTTGTTAGCTTGGCAAACTCATTCCATTTGTCCAGTCAATGTATTAAAATGAATGGCTGTGGAAGATAATTTGTTGGCACTTAACGTATGTTTAATTGTAGCTGTTACATATTTTGGGAAAACTAAATACACACTTCCATTGAATTTACAGTGAATTAAACAACTTCATTAGGTTGCTAATGGTACATTTCCTCCTACTAATGGGCAGATAACTGGCACATAGACAATATGTTTGAATCAGCATGCTTTGGATGTGGCATATGTATTTCACCATTTTGAGTCTCTTGTAGTTTTTCTGTTTTGGAAGTCTAGTGATCACAGCAGAATGGAAGTCTAGTTCAGGTATATTACTTTCTTACAGTAAAGCAATGAAGGAAACTTCCTTTTATGTTTAAGAAATAATTCCTGGAAACATATTTTATTAATATTTAAAGATAGCCGTTACTATTGCATAATTTTTCTTTAAAAAAGCTACTAAAGGACAGGGTTGAGGTTTCTGCTCTGAATAACAGTAGATTGGAGGAAGGCATTCTGAAGGTGTTCCTCTTAAACCCTGGTGGGTTCTTTTTTGGGCCCAGCTTCTGATTATGTATGAATTTATGCTGCATTCATGAGAACATAACAAAAGTTGTTGCAGTAAAGGTTTAGAACAGGGATGAGGAACCTACCTGTGACTCAAGATAATGTGCTACTGCCTCCATCAGCTATGGCCAATAGACAGTAACAATATCTAACAGCACCTGCAGGGCCACATGTCCCCCATCCCTGGTTTAGAAAGTCTGGTTCTGGAACCCAAAAAATACAGTGAGATCACTTGTAGGAAGAGCTCAGGGCAGAGGAAAACATTTCTGTATAACCAGACCTTTAGCTGATTAAACAATGTATGGCCTTTTAAATGTGTTTGTGGGAAGGGGACTATTTATATTCTCCACCTTGTGATCTTTGGGTGAAGGGCTGTATACAAATTTAATAAACAAACAAAGCAATCCTAGATTATTTTACTATACTGGTCTCTCTTTTTAACTTTAGTCCTGTCCTCCCCTTCCAATCTGCTGGAATGATGAAAGTTCCAGAATATTTTTTAACTCTGCTGTGTGTTGCTCTGGCGCTTTATAATAGATGGCTTAAAGAAATCTCTCCCTCCATGCTTTATCATTTCTAATAACTATAAAGGCTATAGGATATTGCCTTTTAGAAATTTGTTGCAGGCCGTAGTGTTTGTGGCTTGTATGAATGTGTCATGTTGTCCGTTCTAGAGCAAACTCAGGAGAGCATTCAACGCTTTGAGCAGCAGGCAGGGTTGAGAGATGCCGGATACACTCCCCACAAAGGCCTCACTGCAGAGGAGACTAAATACCATCGTGTGGCTGAGTCACTCCATGTAAGGTGTTGGGTCTCACTGTGCTTTAGTAGTGAATTCCTTAAATTGGTATTGGTTGTAAATAACTACTTTTCAGAACTAAGTGTGGAAAGTTTGCTAATAGGTGCCATTGGCACAATAGAATCAAGGATTTTTCCGGTTTGCATCCTGTTTCAGAGTTTGTGTTAAGAGAGCTTGAATCTAGTGCTAGTTAAATATAATGTATTGAGTTCTTGATCAGTACCAGTGAGGCATTGGCACTGAAAGTAATTTATGTAAATTATTTCCCTGCACTAAAAGCCTAACTTTCTGAGACTGAACATATAGAATTTACTATTACTGGGAAATGGGTGCTCTGCCTTTAAAGCGGAATACAAAGTTCAGTAATAGAGGGTGATGATTTGAAAGATGGTATGTATGAGAGGTAGCTGTAATCAAGGCAGAAATGTCTCCATACAATCTTGCATGCAAGTCTCATTAATATGCTGCATCATGCTTTTATTAAGCTTTACCAATGAAAGAAACAAAATTAAACTGTGGCTGCTCGCTGTTCACTTGCTAGAATTGGAAAGCTTCCAGCTGTGTACATCTTTACCCTTTCTAACAGAACCTAAAGATGCAAAGTGGAGAGATGGCAAAAGAAGATAAACAGGCCTCTTCCGCCCAGTCCACTCCAAGCAGCACTCCCCAATCCTCTCCCAAGCGCACATACAGGTACATTTCCCAAGAGGAAAACAAAGGGCACTTAACTATGTGACTAAATTAATAGGAATCCTAGCTTCCTTTTGGGTTTTGTGAACCCTGTTTGTGGAATCTGTCCAATGCTTTTTTGCTGCGTTTTTAAAGATACCCAGTCTTTCAGTTGTGGGTAGGTAATGTGGCTCACATAATTTTTTCCTGGATTTATCTTTTGGTGTAAACCTATGTGGAGTGAGAATTGTTCAGTTGGGATTAAATGTTTGTGGTAGTTAGATACTACCATGGTCTGCCTATCTGGTTTCAGTTCTTAATTGATTTGTTCTCTTCAGGGGTTGGTTTAGTCAGGGGTCCTCCGCATCCATCACGGGTCCTGAGCTTGCTGCCATGGATTCCGGTGGTGGGGATGGCGATAAAGTACCGTCTGAAAAATGGAGCTTCTTTGGACCTAGATCTCTTCAAAAACACACAGATTCAGGTACAGCAACATTTTAAGAAAACAGTCTTTATGTATTCAAAAATATGTGTTCTTCCAAAAATACAGTCTTCAAAAATATGTGTTCATTTTACAAAAGACTGGAGTAGCAAGCTTTGGCTTTAAAGACTACAGGAGAAATTAAACATCACACTGTGGTAATTGTTTTGTCAAGGCAAGCATTTTGGCTTGCCAGAAAGAACAACCCCCCCTCTCCTCCCCTTGCATACTATTCCAGGGCTTCTCCTGATGCCCCCAGAGCCAATTTTGGGGTGTATGGGGAGAGGAGGAGGGAAAGCCCCATAGCACAAGCGAAAGCCCTTGTGTAGGAATTCTGCTGATGGGAGTCAACTGATGTATTAGTTAAGCCCTGCTCTAACAAAGAGTTAAAATTATGAAGAGACTTAAAAGTAAATGGGAAGAATTCATTGTCAATTGGAATTGGGACTACAGAAGAGAATGCATCTATCAAGGTGTGGCATATAGTAAAATGTGTGTCCACAGCTTTCTGCAGTCTATGGCATAGAACTTGAATGCTGCATTCAAAGGTCGGAAAATCAAACTTTGGATTCAGTCTTGTACCCACCCCCCCAACCACATTATTGTGCTTTTGTAACAGCAGCGTTAATCCTAAATTTGTAGTTAATGTGGTTTTACTAAGTGTTAACTACTAGTGTTTTGTTTTGCCTTCAGTCATATTTGATAGAGGAATGTCTGTTCCATAGTTTCCCAGTAAGCAAAGATGCTCTGCCTACTTCTTTTAAGAAAAAATGTAGTGAATATTATTCTGACTCTTTAACCATCTGCATTGCTCCTTTAATGCTGATTTGCCAGAACTATTCCTGAATCTTCCAGTGACAATTAAATTCTGTTCAAGGCAAAGTGGCCATATATTATGTGCAAAAAGCTTATCACAAGGGATACTTGAGTTTCAGTTTTAGGTATAGCTTCCTCATATGACTGTCACTATAGGAATACACAAATATCTTTTGTTGACAAAGAGAACTGCCACATGCCACATGGTGGTTAGTGCTTGTTGTTTAGTCGTTTAGTCGTGTCCGACTCTTCGTGACCCCATGGACCAGAGCACGCCAGGTTAGTGCTTAGAATTTGATGAAATGGCAATTGCTTACACAAGTCTTGATTGTGCTGTACATCTGCACAGATGTGCGTAATGGTTTGCTGCTTTTGCCTTTCTCTTATCTCTTTTGTATCCTCTTCTTCTCTCAGGGGGCTTTACCGTCCAGGCCTATAAGGGTGCCCAGAAACCAACCCCAATGGAACTAATGCGTGCCCAGGCCACCAGGATGGCAGAGGACCCTGCAACTTTCAAGCCTCCCAAGATGGACATTCCAGCTATGGATGAAAAGAAGCGGTCCCCACGTTCTCATAACCTCAGACCCCGGGACATGAATGTGCTTACTCCTACTGGTTTCTAGAAACACCTCCACTTAAAAGGCAGGATGATCTTGAAATCTGATGGACCATATTGTCCTAGGGTGTCTTTCACATTCCACACATACAGTTGACATAGGAAGGTCTCTTCTAGGTCAGAGTTACAGACAGTGGTGAAACAAGATTTGGGCAACTTTCTGAATTTCTTGCTCTTTTTTTCCTTCCAAAGGTCTCTTATGCAGCACCAAAATAATAACTATCTTGCCAACAGAGTTCTGACATGCAGTTCTGTGCTTCTCTGAATACCTAAGTTTTATAAAGGGAATCAACCAACTTATTGGACCTTTTTGGCTTGAATATTTGGGCTGCTGTTTGTGTAGACATCTACTTATTCTTGCAAGATTACTGAAGGACAATGTATAACTTTCTAGTATCTTCTTTGAACCGTTTGAGGGAATCTAGCATCAACTGAAGTCTAATGTTCTGGTAAGAATATTGGAGAAATTTAGCCCATGCTTGAAAGTTGAAGACTCCCTGCTTGGCTATTTCTACATGTAAGAGATTCATGTCTTAGGGACCTAAATGTTTCAACATGAAAAAAATATCAGTACTAATTCTAGACTTGTACTATGAAATGATACTGTTTGTGAAGCCCTTTGCATCAAATGGGTTCTGCATACCATGAAGCTGGAGCCACAGTAGAATGGAAAAGTTTCTTCATTCCTAGAGGTAACAAAGGGATTTGTAGCTGTTTTCCTGGGGATTCATTTGGGAATTATTAGTAGCACTTTCAGGGGAAAGGATGTGAGATAATAACTATAAAGTTAAAGGGACAGTGGTTATGCTTATTTATATATTTCTTAGGGAGGAAGAGGAAAATAAGTCATTAGAGCATAGGGAAGATTTTAACCTAGCGTCTCTAGATGTGAACATAAGCATTTGCATAAATTGTTGCTAATTTCTATTTGAGCAATCAGACAGTGGAAGACTTGATGTGTTCTGTGATTGCTTGAAGACATAGGGGGCAGGTACTGTCCTTGGCCTAAACTCGTAAGTCACCGGTTGGCTTTATAGTGATAAGATGGCAATCTTGGAATATCCATTATGCAGATAAAAAGGTCTTTTGTTTAACAGCATGTTTACTGAGAAGTCCTCACTAATCTTTTTTTATGTCCTAAATGGGATCTGTCCCCTTTCTGAACTGTGTTGTTTCTAGATTGTTGGCAGTTCTGCAGCTGAGTGACTTGGTGGTGTCTCACTCAGCTTCATCTTATTTCTTTACTTACATTGACGACATTAGGACTTGTGCTTCAATACCACTGTAGCTTTTTCTGCCCTATTAGTCATCACCATTGCTGTGTGTAAACAGTGATCCAGCTTTTTGTTTAGTGTTAACTTATTTTGTGATATTTTGTGTTCATGTCTCTGTGCTTAACATCTCTGCACAATAATAAAAAAAACCTTAGAGAATGACTGTTGGGGATGTGGTCATCACTGCAATGGCAGAATCTGTCACACATCACTAAGACTGCAATCTACATATCGAGGAGTAAGCCCTTCGATACTTACTACTGAATAAACAATTTCCAGTGTTCTTGTCCCTATAAATGTAAAATTCTCACGCCTCTCACTTAATAAAATAATTTATTATAAAAACTATATGAAACTCAAAACAAAAAGAGACTAACAGATCTGCATGACAACAGAAATCGAAGATCAAGTTGTACAACCTCCTATTGTCCACCGATGAATACAAAATGGGGGGTTTAATGTTACTGTTAAAGATCGTTTCTGAAAATTCAGTGCTCAGCTGTTCATACTTGAAGTCTATATTTCAGCTCTCCAATATTTCCTGTGTTAGTTCATAGCAGCGAGAAGCAGCTCTTGGAGTAGCTCAGTCTTTTCCTTTATGGGTTGGGGAAGTGGCTGCCCCAGAGTCAGAGAGAGAATATTCTGGAAATCTTCAATGTCGCACTCTACAGAATCTCTTTCAACAAGATCACTGATCTGTAGTTTGGGTCTGGCAGCCTTGATAATCAAATTTACTCGTTCACACACAGAGCTTCTTAAGTGCCCTATAAAAAAGAAAAGTAGGAAACACTTGACCGTAAGGGTTGTGCTTAACAGTGGGATAGGGACCTGTTACATTTTTTACCTGATAAATGCATCTGCAGGCAAAACGAGTCTCCCCCTCCCCATCAAATTCTATCCATTGTGTTTGCAGGAAACACATTGAAAAATGCTAATATTTGGCAATTTTAAGGACCTACCATATATACTCTAATATAAGCCGAGGCACCTAATTTTACCACAAAAAACTGGGAAAACTTATTGACTCGAGTATAAGCTGGTTCACCACACCACAAACCTCCTGGTGGGCCAGAGTGAGTGCGTGCGTGTGCATGCGCACATGGCAGATGGGGCTTCTCTCCCCCCTCCCCCCCCCAGCCCCTGCCTACCTAGGGTGCTGCTGAGAGGCAGAGGCTGGTGGCGGCAGCACCTGAGGAAGAACAAGCAGCCCAAAAGGGCTGCTTTCATGCTGCTCATTCCGCTGCCACCAACGGACCCTCACTCGAGTATAAGCTGAGGGGAGCTTTTTCAGCATAAAAAATGTGCTGAAAAAGTCGGCATATACTCAAGTATATACAGTAATAGATTTCCACCAGACAATTCTATCAACTGAGGGTTGTTGTTTTTTTGGTTAGACATACCACCCCTCTATGCGTACATGACTTAATGAGTGAGCAAGACTGCGAAATGGCCCAAGTAGTTTGCTAGCTGACACTTACATAACCTGATCAAGATATAGTGCTACTATGGAGACAAGCTAATGAGCTGTAAACAAGCTGCTCACCTAGGACTACTCGGCGGTAGCTCAGCAACAATAAAGTCAGTTGGTGAAGCATCTCATCCCACCTCTGCCATGTTGCTTCATTGTCCTGTGAAGAGATAGATTTTAAGTTACTTTGGTTTTTAGAACGATTCTATACATTAATAACCATTCTGGATGCAAGAGGTAGATCCATGTCTCTTAAAGAGGTAAACCCAGTTTGGAATGAAACTGGACTAGTATTAAAGAATACATACATAAAGAATACATACAGGAGGGAATGATGAACACTAACTATTTAGTTCTCGGGATAAATGATGGAAAGGAACTCTGCCGTACCTGGTATGTCAGCTGCAGAGAACAGTGTTTCAGAAAATGCAGTATCTTTTTCAAGGACAAGGGGCGCAGATCAGGGGCTTCTCTGCAGCTGTGGTAGAAAACTAGCTCTAACACTTTGCAGCGCAAGAGGTGGCATTCCATACTGCTTAGGAAGGCTTCCCTGTGAGGAGACAACAATGGAACGATAACTTGTCCCTGTTTTACGAAATTTCCTATACCACCTGTTGCCCAATAAGAGGTTCCTGTTTTTACTAATTAAATAAAACCAAGGAAGAGCAAAATGAATCAACTGTGAAACAGTTGTACACCTGTCAAAAGCATACTGGAACAGAGGTATTGGAAGGGGACATACTAAATTTATCTCCCAGGGAAGTGCATGCCATAGCTCTGGAGCAGCACAGAGAAAGCCTGTGTGGGCCAACCTGACCACTAGATAAGATGGAACCTGAAATGGAATTTCCTCAGTTGCTCTAAAATTGCAGAGAGGCTCAAATGGGAGCAGACATTCCAAAGCTTATGTGTGATACAGATCATTTTGGGCTTCATATGTCAATGCCCTGAGCTAGCTCGAGAAACATACCTCCAAGCAGCATAGCTGATTCAACCTGAGTAATGAGGCCTCACTGACCTGGTACCAATTTAACAGGCCAAGCCACACTTGGGAAAATTGGGGGGGGGGATTGAGTCCAGAACTGTTCCCAAAGCACAATCCCATCTGGAACAGGCCCCGCTCTTTCAAAGTAGTAATGACAAGTAAGCTAAACCCATTCTTACAATTTGCGTTGGCAGGCTATAAGTAACCATGGCAGGCAAGGATGAAGAGGGCATTTGTGGCATAGCATCTTCTCTGCATTCTGAGGCTAACAAACATTCAAGAAAAATGGAAGTCCTGGGGCCCACAGTTTGCTATAGACACAGGAAACATGGTAGCTGTTTCCATGCACACTGAACCCTATCTGAATGTGTGCACTCAGTGGTCAGCAAGGCCTGCTATCCTGCTGAAGATGTTTACTGCATGAATAGTGGGTAATGAGAAGTGGGTAAATGCTGTAACTGAAGCTTATCTGCTTCATTTCACCCTGCTGTACTGAGTACAAATAGACTAATGATTGATACAGAACTAATTTGTTCAAAGATAAACCTAACCATGCTCTGCAGCAGGCTTCCCCAAAATGCTACAACCATGTTTTTGGACTACAAATTCCCACCAGCCCAAACCAGTATAGCCAAAGGTCTTTGATGGGTGCTGAAGTCTAGTTTGAAGTCTAGTTACATATGGAGGAAACCAGGTTGGGGAAGGATATTTCTATAAATACAGCTATGGAATTATTTTATAAGATGTTGCTTTAATTAGGCTGTTAATAGGTGATGATAAGCAATCAGCAGAGAGTGAATTCTCTGTTTTCTACACTAAAAGTAGAAAACCTAAAAAAAGCTTACTTTGAAGTAACACCCATTTCATTTTAGTGATAGCTAAGAAAACATGCAAAGCATAGCCTTTTTTAAAAAATTGCTACTTAGAATTTGGCATTAACAACCTTGGAATAACATTCACAAATTAAGTCTGCAATCCTAAACTTCCTTGCTTGGGTGAAGTTTATAGCTGACTGGGTGGGATGTCCCTGCTCACAGCTTCTCCCACCAGGTACACCTCTGGCAGTGGACGTACATTTCCTCTGATTCTGTCCTTTTTTGTTTTCTAAACTACACTTGGAGACTACTGAAGGCTTCATGTATTTTTATGAAGTTAAGCATGGAGTAGAAAAAAGTACATAGTGAAGTTCTTTTCCTGCTTATACTAGAACTTGGCATCTAATAAAGAAATAATTGATTGGCAATGGGTTCATGCCAGCCAAAAGAAAAGTATGCATTATATGAAAACTTAATTTCATACAGGCAGCCCTGTTTAGGGAAGCTTTTAATGTTTGATGCATTACTGTATTTTAATATTTTGTTGGAAGCTGCCCAGAGTTGCTGGGGAAGCCCAGCCAGATGGGCAGGGTATAAATAATAATTTATTATTATTATTAATTTATGGAATTCACTGTCAAAAGATGTAGTAATGAATGTTAACCAAGATTTATGTTGAAATGATTAAGGTAACTTAATGGAGCAGACAACTACCAGCAACTATCAGTCATAATGACTATATGGAGCTCCCAGATTCAAGAGGCAATATACTACTGTACCAACTGCAAGGGAGCAACAGTGGGAGAGGGCTAATGCCTTCAGGAAGGTTCTCAGAAGCATCTAGTTGGCTGCTGTTGGAAGAGGCATACTGGACTAGATGGGTCTTTGGTATGACTCTGCAGGCATATTTGGTGGCTGTGGTGGGGAATGTCCTGCCCACAGGCTAATTAGGCCCCCCAGGCCCCCACATCTTGTCTGTGATACTGCTTCACCCAAGCCAAATCCACTTGTCCATCATCTTGTATAAACCTTTTCAGGCCAGTGGGCATATTGGGAATCTTGCAGAAGTTCTGTGGATGCCAGTCACAAAATGCTGCCACATCTAAAGGAACTGAAAGGCAGACCACAAAATGCTGGTGGCATGCTCCCACTCGGCAACCCATCAACAGGAAAAAGGCACCTGCACCTACCACTGCTGCATTTGCTGATAGAAAGAAGCTCATTGCCTCTCTGTTCAGAACAGATGGGAAGGCTGGGTGAAACATATCAGCGAAATACTTTTGCTGGCTCTCTAGATCTGCATAGGACCTTTAGTCCTCCCAAGATTAGGCACAGTCTCACCAAATACTTGTTCTTTGCCCCGAAACAGTTGAACATCCAGGTATCTAATGAGTAGGTGCTTCTGGGGGCATGAGGGCAGTTGGGCAGTGATACAGGGAAGGACAAGGATTTTTTACACCCACACACCCCTTACCTGTGGCAGCGCTTGGGAATATTCAGCCATGAATAAAACACATTATCTACAATTTTACTGCTGCTGCAGTTTGGAGACTTGTCCACTTCTATTGCTATAGAAAGCATCCTCTGCAGGAATGCCACCTCCCTAAGTCAGAGAAACAGGAAACAAAAGTATTAATCACCTCAACACTACCCCACTGTAGTGTATCAAACGTCTTGCTCCCAAACCAACAGAGAACCATCAGAACATAGCTACCATATCAGGGAAGATGAAAATTCTGATGTACAGCCTCACATGAGATAGAGCTGAAACATTCAGAACTTGTTGATGATACTTAATGGGCATTTGAGTAGCAAGCTAATGAACTCCAGGCCTGTTTCAAGCCATTTTCTCAATGGTGCAGCTTCTGTCCAAATTGCTTCTGTTCTGCTGATAATCCACACACCCATAGAAATGCTTGAACCTGCTTCCTATGGGGGTTGGTTAAGTCACATGATGTGTCACAACATTTCTGGCCTCCATGAAGTATGTTCCCACAACTGCATGGAGTCCCAGCCAAATGAAAAATTCCACAGCAGGTGTGGGGAACCCTGTTGGGATATGAGTACAATGCAGCTGCAAACAAGTAGCTCGATATTTACATCACATGATGTGACTAGTCCTGGGAAAGGAAATTCTAGGCAGTTCACAGGATTCACAGGGCTTTGTTCTGTGTGTAATATGAGACCTTCCTGTTGCATTTGTGAAGGAAGTCTCAGTCACTTGCTCGGAGAGAAGTCAGAGTGAACGGACATGTTTTCTTGTACAGCTAAACAGTCAGAAATAAACGAGATGTAAATAGACTTTCTGACTATCTTCTTTCTCTTGCTGGTATGCAAGGAGGTGTGCATTTTCCACGCTGGGAGATGTCACCTATCAAAGACCTCTCTGGACTGCCGGGATGTCGACAGCCAGAGTAGATCACCGGTAAACAAGCCCCGGGAGCCTGGGAGATGGGGCCACCCTCTCCCGAGGGGGGTAATTTTCCAACAAACCCTTGGCCCTCCAGCAGTTGCTGAACTAGAACTCCCCAGACATCATGACCAATGGCCCAGAATGACAGAAGTTGTAGTTTAACTACAGCTGGAGGGCCAAAGGTTATGCACATCTTTTCTACAGTGTAGACATTAGTAATGGTAAAGAGGTCCAGTCCAAGAGCAGACTTGTATCTTTTTTCTGCTGATATCTACTGAAGTCAGGGAGAGGCTCATCAGGCTCAGATCCCAGGCTTACTGAGATAGACAGACACCCACCACTATCAGTGCATCATCATCATCATCATCATTGAAACCAAATGAACTCAACCTACAAGAAAATCTGTCCTTCCCTAGTTCACCAGGGCCAAGGATGGGGTACTTGTGGGCCTCCAAATATTGTTGAACTACATTTCCCATCCTCCTTGGTCACTGGCCAATTGGAGTTGGGAGTCCAACAACATGGAAAGCCACAGGTTCCCTGTTTCTGGGGTAGGTCATCCTAAATTGGGAAAGACATTTAGATAACAACCTGAATAGGTATGATTTTTGCTTTAAAGTATCTCTAGGAGGAAACCCCTCTCTACAATGTAAAGTGCAAAAGAGACAAAAATGTACATTCCCCTACTTACGTTTGGGACTGAAATTGTGGAATGACGTCATCGGTTTGTGCAGTCTGGTTTAAGTTCAATTCTGGTACAGAGCTGCTGCTCATAGCTCTGGAGGTTTCTAGTGAAGGAATGGTTTTCTGCACGTGTCTTCTGTACTGCGTAACCCGTATACCCATAACTGCAGCTACTAGCCATTCAATCACTTCCCTGCAACAGAAACAAGAGTATTAGTGAAGGATGTGCTTATGTGTCCTCTTGCCATGACCTCAGGTGCTTGTCTGTGGCAAGTGGTCTTGCATGTCACCCACATATATTTATGGGCTTTAGCCTAGTGAGGAGTCACTAGTATTTGTAGTGCTTTAGGTTGAGTCTCACACGTGCAGGCTCTTAAAATCAGCAGTGGCCAAAGGGCACATGTAGCAGATAACATGTGACAAGTGAAATTTCTCAAGCCTTAGTTGCTTGGCACACAGGAAGCCTCTCTAGATTAAAGTGATAATTACTTGACATTGTCGAAGCAATGGTCACAGGAAAGCACTGCTTTGGCAATGGATTTGTGCAGAGTGCCTGTTCTGGCCATCCTCTGGAAGTCATCCTCCAAGGTCTGGATCACATACTGCAAGAAGAGGAGTCGCCCAGGAAACTTTCCTTTCTAAGGGTACCAGAAAAAATTAAACACAGAATTATTTATAATAAGCCCTCGCTCCTCTGTATGATGAGCTTACAAACCTAAAAACCTGAGCTGAAACTGCCAGGCATATGCTATTATGCAAATTATAGGCAATGTTAACACATGAATAAGACAAGAAACATAGTCATAACCCCACCCTATGAGAGTCTCGTGACTGGATTGGCCCATGCAGCACTCCAGCCAAGTGTTTATGGTAGCTGGGGAAGTTCATTCCTCTCCAGGCTTAACCCTGTAGATCTCTTCTGTTAGTATCTGCTGTGACTTATATAAACTTTGAGGCCCACCCATTTCAAGCAACCGTCACCAGCATACAGGTAAGATGTTTTCATTTTAAAGGAGAAAAACAAAAGTGGAGATTTTCAGTATGTTGATTGTAGCTAGGCCAAAATGGATATATCCATGAGGGTCAGCTTACACATGATGCTGGTCCTGTGTTTGAACAAGCGTGCTTAAAACTTGGCTGCTTTTGGGAAAAAGCCAGCTGTGGGGTCCCGGTCTCAAAACACCTACTTGATCAAGATTTATGGGTCCATGTTGGTTTTCTAAAATCGCCCTCTTATCTGGAGGCCTCATAGCCTTTCTCTCCAAAAGAAAGCCACAAGATTAATCACACTTGTTTAAATATCAGAGTAACTGTTTGAATATGTGACTAACGTCATGTGGGGTTTGGCCTTGAAAGATGTAGATACAGCTAGATGTTGACAAGACTGAGGCACAAAGGAATTTGAAGAACTTGCCCTAAAGATATAAAGCAGATATACGTGTGAGTGGAGACAAAAATAATAGCATTAATGGGCCTTGCTCAGGAAAGGGGAATCTGCTGGAATTCCAGACGTTGCTGGAATTCAACTCCTATCATCTCTGATCATTGGCCATGCCAGGAATGGCAGATGGAGTTGGGAGTCCCACAACATCTGGAGGGCCACAGGTTCCCTGGCCCTGCTCTAAACATAAAGCACCTCATTCAGTAACAAGCATGTAGAGGAGTGGCCAGTTTTGTGTAAGCACTCGGGATGTAGCCAAAACAACAACAACAGTTCAGTAGTGATAAATCATACATGGCATTGACCATGGAATGCCAGGTTTTGGGAACAGTAAGAACATCAAAAAACAAACAAACAAACAAACAAACAAACAAACAAACAAACAAACAAACAAACCCAGCCTGGCAGGAAGAGCATATAATCAACAGTAGTTGCATAGCCTGTGGGCTCCCTCCTCCCTCTGTGCCCCCCCTCAGTTAGCTCTGGGGGTGGTTAGAAGAACCTAGCACAGAATGCAGGGGCAGAGAATCAAATCATTCTGCCTCTTCTGGCTGAAACGCATTGGGCATTTACATTTTTTTAAAAGTGCATTACAATTTCTTCGGCCACTTGAGGTTGGTTCTCTTTCCTGTCTTTCCGAAATCAAAGAGACCACAAAATGTCCTTTGGCAAGCCTTGATTTATTGACAGTGACTAAGATGTTCAGCCAAGGTAACTTTCCTTCCTCTTTTTCTGCAGCAAATGCAAAGCAGTCCCTGCCAATCAGGCTTACTTCAAGACCAGTTTGTTAGTACAGGGTCTGGCATGGGAACCCTTCTCTTAGTTGCAAAGCAAAGGCTGGCAGAATGATAGTTTCTTAAAAACCACCCATCCCACACAGTGAGATGTAATCAACATACCTGCTCTTCTATTACCACTCGCAGTAGCAGCCAGTCCCATACCACAGTGTCAGCCCTTGCTGGATGAAGTCTAAAATTAAGAAGTAGGCCTGTTATACCATCAAATCTTTATCACAAACATTCTTTGCAATAGCAAATCAAAGACACATTTCAAAGCATCCAGTCTATTGGTTCCTTGGCGGTATTTTGTGAAGAGTGGCAATTGTTAATATGACCAACTGATGATAGGACTCATTAGTTGTATCCTGCCCTGGAAGTGTCATAAACACCTGCAGGATATTGCTTGGACCATTACTAGTGATGGCTCCTGTTATTAAAGCTCATGCTATGGTCCAACTGTTTAAGTCACTAACGTTTACAAGCAGAAGAGGGCATTTAGGCTTTTTGAAATAACATTTTAAAAGTATCAGATCTTCCCTTGCAGCAGTACCCTGCTCTTTTGTGAACCTTCTGGTTAATTGTTTATTTTAAAAGGTGCAAACAGAGACACTGTATTTCACTAGAGCAAGGCGACCAGTCTCCCAGTTGTGCACATTCTTAATATTGTACTTACTGCCTTTGAATGGGGACTTGTAGCAATTATTTAACCAATGATAAAATGCCGTTGAGGTTAATGTTCTGACTGTATTAATAAGCTGCTATTACATACAGTTGTTCCATTGTAATATAAATTTGATCACTTAATCACTTAATTAAATAGCTTTTCCATGGCAGCTGCCTATGATCTTATTGTGAATTTTATTGACGTTGTTTTATTTTGTTTAGTCATTGCTCATTTTTTATTTAAATATTGATATATCTTCTGCCCTGGGACCACCTTTCAGTGAAGGGTGCATGATCAACGTTCATAATTAATAAAGAGTAGGCCTCACAGAAATGAAAAGATCAAACCATTAAAGAGCAGAGTATGTTCTGCAAGTGCAGCTATTTATCTGTTTCCTTAAGCAATCACTTACACACAAAACTATGGCAGACTTTACAACACAACCACAAAGCTTAGAAAGAAAGGATCATGGTCCTTTGCAAGGCAACACAAAATAAAAGAATAGTAATTCACGGGATACATACGACTGGATTTTCATCAACAACATATAAGCATCTTTCTGTGTCTCTTGTTGCACATCTTGTTGATCTGAGCTCAAGAGAATCTGCCTGATCACACACGATGTGATCTCCTTTGGCGGGTAGTGCTGGGAGGTTACATAATCCATAAGGAAGTCCAAGGTTCCCTGGAAGAATTTCTCCTCGATAGTGCTGAACACCATGCTTAGTTTCCGGGATGGGATAGGCTGCTTTTTCTGTGGATACGGTGAAACATAAACATTGCATAACGTTCCTAAGCACAAGTGAAGTGGGACTGAAAAAAATTCTGCAGAAAGTTTTTTATTGTTATTTTCTATTACAGAAAATTTTCCAAAATGCCCCATTTCATAAAATTGGTAACTTAACATATGAATGCAATGAAAGGCAAACTGAGCAGCTGAAATGGATACAATACTAGTCCAATCTTAGATCAAATTTATAATTAACTTTTCTCAGGTGACTACATAGGAAGCACATGCATGTATTTGTACAGGACTTCAGGCATCCTAAAATTAGTATGTGAAAATTGCTTACCGTATTTTTCGCTCTATAACATGAACCAGACCATAACACGCACATAGATTTTAGAGGAGGAAAACAAGAAAAAAAAATATTCTAAACGAAACAGTGGATGTATGATTTTTGTGGTTCATGCTGTGGCCACAGACATGTGATCTGACAGTGAGTTTGGAGTAGCCCAATGCAAAAATCCTGAGGATCCATGTGGATCCATGCTTTGTAACCATGTTTTTGCACCACTGCGGTCCCAGGCAACAGTGGGTGCGTGATTTTTTTGGTGCAAGATGTAGCCATGGACATGCTATTTGATCTGATGGTGAATTTGGGGTGACCCAGTGCAAAAATCCTGAGGATCCATGTGGATCCGTGCTTTGTAACCATGTTTTAAATGGGGGGGGGGGGAGGAAAAGCACTCAAGGGACAAGGAGCACGCGTGGGGTGTGTGGAGAAGGATGCTGCTAATAATGAAGAAGAGGGGTATAAGGGGAGAAGGCTCCTCTCCTCTCCCACTTTGCTCCTTTAACGCAAGCAGGCTCTGCTTTTCTCCCTCCTCCCCGCTCATCCCTGGCTTAGCGAGCTGAAAAACTTTGCTGCTATGTAGCGGCTCCTCTCCTCTCCCGCTTTGCTCCTTTAAAGAAGCAGGCTCTCTGTCCCTCTCTCCTCCCCACTCAGTGGCTCTTCTCCCACTTTGCTGTTTCAAAGCGAGCCACGGAGGAGGGAAGGAAGGGGAACCATGGATCCTCTGCTCACGACTGCAGCAGATCCCCCCCGCCACCCGTAGGCATTCCCTCCATAACACGCACAGACATTTCCCCTTACTTTCTAGAAGGAAAAAAGTTATGGTGCAAAAAATACGGTACTTACAATTTAAATAATATTTGGGAAAGTATGATGTTGAGTAGTTACAAATTAAAATACAAGTAAGTATTCCAATAAAAATAATTTCTGAATGAAGATTTGAATTTGTTTGAGCATAAACGCATAACAAGTTTTTTTTCCTAATAAGGTATTTCTGTTCAACTGTCTTTGCCAACTAAGAGGGAGAACCCTTCTCAGATATTTAAACATGTAAAATAAAAATGGCCTCCTTCTTTTACAGCAAATATCTACTTAAGTAGTAAGCCCCACTGAGTTCAGTGCAGCTTATTCCTGAGTAGGCATGCATAGGATTGTACTTTTAGGGAGTCTTTCTCTTTCACACATGCTTATTTGTGAAGCTGTCAAATCTGTGCAGTGCTGCGAGACCCACAATCAAGTTAAACATACTAGAGCCTTGGTTGATGTTGGACATTTCAGCCTGCATGACCTCATTCCTGCTCTTTCTTGTACAGCCTGGTTCTTTCCATCTCTTTTTATTCAGACTACTGAAGCACTGGTCTCTTCCATCAATTACCTGTTCAGCATCTTTTTCCTGCACCACATTTTGGAAAAAGGGGTAATGTACAGGAACTCCCTGGAAGTACTGCAATGTTTTCAACCAGACCTTGATGTCGATCTGCTTCGTTGGCGCCCAAACATCTGATTTTACAGCATTTGGTGCTGGGTTATTTGCCTCTAGAAAATGCTGATTAGCTTCTGCTAGAGATGGAGATGTGCTCATTGGCGAACAGGAGGGGATGGGGCTTGGGGAATGTCTCTGATGTAGTGGGGAATGCTGGGGGCTGGGCTCTTCCACAGACGGACCAGCACCAGGAACCTCATCCACACAGTCCAAGGGCGCCTGACATTCACTGCTGCTGGGGGTTGAAGAGAAGGAGAAAACATCAGACCCCACCTGGGGGCTTCCTAAGGAGCCCAGATCACTGTTGTAAGTGGTGTGGCTGCTGTTTTCAGAGTCCCCACCGTAGCTGGGGATGATGGGGCAGCTGCTACATTGAAATAAGGGCTGCTTCTTTATAGCATCTTCTTTGGGGGAAGGCAGCTCACAGTCTCTGTCCCACATGCTGACTGGCACATCAACTTTGTTCTCAGCGCTTTCAGTGGTGAGGATTTTCGGACAGCACACCGAGTGCATGCTGACTGGAGTAGAGTGCTTCAGGTCCTGAATGCCACTGCAACTATCATGAAGAGGGCTGATCATGTCATCCTCAGTCCCCGTCAGATCGATTACAGTGATGTCATCCCCAGTGAGATCAATGATCTCCTACAAGGAGGGAAGGGGTGAGAGAAAGAAAAAGATTTACATCACTGCATGACACAGCTTTGACTAAAATTATAAATCCTAAATGGTTTGGGGGCACACCCTGGAAATTGTAGAATCCTCCCCCAGACCAATCAATAGCATTTATCCTATGCCAATATTAGATGGTGGGGTAAATGGAGAAAAGTTATTGGCAACAGTGGCTGCACAGCTCCCACAATTATCATGGAGAATCATCCATGATAAAGCCTGAATATATAATTGTGGAACTGCAGCAAGATCTTCTGGTTTTGGATGGACTTTGCTGACTTAGTTGGTAGTACACAACTCTCTCTCCCACCCCACAGACATGGGTCTCAGCTGTTAGTATTTATTTATTTATTGTATTTGTTTCCCAAGGACCATGTACCTCAACTAACCCATGGCAAGAAGTTTAATTGCCTAGTTGCATAATTCATCCCATGACAGAAACAGCAGCAGTTAGCTCTCTGCAACCCCTCTTGGTCTGTGCTGGCCACCTTTTTCCAGTAATAAATCATACAAAGCTCATGCCTCAAATGCATGGGTTTTGTATTTTGATAGTATTAAAGTAAAAAACCTCAGAGGGAATTTACATAGGCAAAAAGAATGCTACTGGTGTGTAATCTCCTGCTTATCATGCTTCTGTCCTGTAAAGGAATCAAACCTGTGACCTTGGCATTACCAGCACCATGCTCTAGCCAACTGAACTACCCACAGGTGCTCAAAGCAAAACTTTTTCTCTAATTAATGCATCTAGACACCCATACATTTCCTTATCATGTGGCAAAATCAAATGTTCATATAAACGTGACAAACGAGAGTAAAGGGAGCCTTGTGTACTGGGATAGAGAGATGTACTGCTGTCCTGTTTGCCTAATGCTACCACTCTGGATTATGACTACTGTTGGTGATCACTTCAAAACTTAGTCAGCCTGATGATGCGAGAGTTATGACTCTGGTCAAGGAAGGATAGGACTTTTTTTATGTACGCCACTACAGCAGCAAGGATCCTTCTAGCAAAGTATTGGAAGACACAAGAACTCCCCACACTGGAAGAATGGCAGACGAAAGTGATTGACTTTATGGGATTGGCAGAAATGACTGGCAGAATCCGTGACCAAGAGAAAGAGACGGTGGAGGAAGACTGGAAGAAGTTTAAAGCTTACCTTAAGAACTGTTACAATATTGATCAGTGTTAAAATGTCAAGGGGAAGGAAGATGCAGAATTACAGCTGAAAATGTTTGATGATTTAAGGTGAAATTGAGAAATTTAATAAATTTAAATTTAATTGGCTAAAAGGGTTGCTGAAAAACTGTAAAATAAGGATGCAAAAAGGGTGAGGTATGGGGAAGTCCGAGAAAGGAGGCTTATGAAAAGGAGGTTAAGAATCTATATTTGTGTGTTTGTTTGTATTGGTTGATGCTTTTATGTTGTTGTTGTTGCTTTGTTTTAAAATTGGAAAATTAATAAAAATTATTATATATAAAAAAAAGAGAGAGTTATGACTCTGAATGGTGATGCACTCAATTGCTGGATGAAGCTATCCCAGGTGGGACACATTAAGCCAACAAGGACTGGGTAGTACATACCCACTTGAATCTGTTATGAGAAGTCAGGACAGCAGGCCCCAGGAGTGGGGGGTGGGAAGACAGTGGAGATTATGCATGCAATCCTCTGTGGCACAAGAAATATAAAGCAATAGCAACACAGAGCGGCAAAGGATATGAATTGTTGCAAGAAGGCTGTGAATTGTTGCAAGAAGGCTGTTGCAAGAAGGTTGCAAGAAGGCTGTGAAGGGTTGGCGCCTCCAGCAATGGCTGAATTCCTCTGATCGGGAGGAACTTGCTCTGTGCAATTCAGGGTCTGGCCGCCACGGCGAAGGCGGAGACCCACTAAAAATCACAGGCGGGAGAAGCCTGTGAACGTGGGATTCGGCTGGCACCTTTTGCGCCTCCCCTACTCGCGGGGAGACCTGGTTTCGGGGATCCGGAGCGATGTGGGGTGAATGGCGGGGTGCTTCGAATTGACTGCTTCTTTCACGGAGTGAAGCTGCATTGCTGTTGTCGGAGAGCGCTGACTTTTTCCTGTGGACAATTTGATTCTAAACAACTACCTGTGAGTAGAACGGAAAATTGGATTTCTAAACGTCTTAATTTGGCACCGAAACGGGGAGGTCTCAAACAGGAAGTTCACCTTCCCCTTTTGTAAATAGATTGAAGCAAAGAATTTGCAAGCTAAAGTCTTGGAAAGTCCTATGTAAAGGATTAAACTTCCATCAGCTAAAATCATTAAACCCCCTTGGAGGCAGGAGAAGAGGGGGGAAATCTTGGATCGTGTAAGCCTGCAGGAGAGAGTGAAGAAAGTTGGATCACCACCGATCTGAACCTGGAAACGGACTGCTAGTAAGATTTGACGTTTTTGGGAAAGTTCATTGACTGTGACAGTTAGTTAAATAAGAGAAATATACTGTTTCCATTGTCTCCTTCTGCGTTTAAAAAGGAGTAAAAGTAGCTGAAAATTGAAACTAATTTTACTGCTTGAACTGTGCTTAAAAGGATTGATACAAACAGAAATTGTTTCCCTCTAGAGGGAGCCTTTGAAATTGTTATTAGAGTTGGGCTGGTGGAATCCCCAGCTGCAAGAGAAAACCGTGAGATTGACCTTGGATTGCTTGAGAATGTCGACAGAAGAAGCTTTAGTGATTGCACTATGCAAGATAAGTCAGTCATTGGAACAGCTCCATAAGAAGACGGATGTGATGAATATTAAAATTGATATTTTGGGACAAAAAGTGACTAATTTGGGACAAAAAGTGAACATCTACACACAAACTATTCAGGAACCGATACAGGAATCTACTCTGACATGCCAAATGGTGGAGAAAGTGAGGGAGAAAGTTTTGGTTGTTGAACCTAAAGTATTACAAGTGGAGAGGGAGAGAGCCCCAGCCTTACAGAGACAATTTGATGACTATAAGTTGTTGCCCTCTATGATTGAATTCAGAGAAAGTCAGATTGGAACCCTGCTTGGACTGGAGAAGGAAAGTTGGATAGATTATCTCACGCAGGGATTTATTGACCTTTGGGATCTGGACCTGGGTCAGAAGGAAATAGGACATGGACTAGAATTGACCAAATATGGATAACTAGAGGACTGGCACCTAAGACAAAAAAGGTGGAAATCTGCCCAAAAACCTGCTCCGACCATAATGCTGTAAAGATGGAAATGAAACTGACACCCATCGGTTCCTTCAGATGGAAGATGAATGACACCTTATTAAGAGATCAAGAGATTGTCAAGAAGGCCCAAAAGACCTTGAGAGACTATTTTGAAGTAAATTTGAAAACTATGGTTGAAAAGAGAGTAATCTGGGACGCAAGCAAAGCGGTCATGAGAGGATTCTTGATACAACAGAATGCAATAAAAAAGAGATCTCAAAATGAGAAAAAAGATAAAATTTTGGAGAATTTTTTTTTTAATATTTATTAAGATTTTCCAAATACAAAAATGCAAAAGTAATAAACAATATAACATATATCATAAACGTATTATCAAAACTTCTTTGGACTCCCTCACGTCTCCCGCTCCCACTTGCATCATTACAAAACTTTTTCCAGCAATTTATCAACTTATTTACATTCTTAAGTCTTATTCATTTAATTTAGTCTGATAATTCTCCAGAAAATTTATATTTTCCTCAGTCTCATTTATCATCCAGATTACGTCTAATTTAGTGGTGCTCAATTGTTTATGATCTGGCATCCTTCTTAACATTCAAACCAAATTACAGTGTTTTTGTAAATAAATCCTGAATTTCTTCCAGTCTTCTTCAACCTTCTCCTCTCCCAGGTCTCGGATTCTGCCGGTCATCTCTGCCAATTCCATATAGTCTCTCAGTTGCATCTGCCATTCTTCCAGTGTGGGTAGATCTTGGGTTTTCCAATGCTTAGCGATGAGTATCCTTGCTGCCGTTGTTGCATACAGGAAAAAAGTTCTGTCCTTCTTTATCACCCTCTGGCCGACAATACCCAGGAGGAAGGCCTCTGGTTTCTTAGGGAAAGTATACTTAAATACCTTTTTCAACTCATTATATATCATTTCCCAGAAGGCCTTCACTCTAGGGCACGTCCACCAGAGGTGAAAGAATGTTCCTTCATTTCCTTTACACTTCCAGCATTTGTTATCAGACACATGATATATTTTGGCAAGTTTAACTGGGGTCATGTACCATCTATATATCATTTTCATTACATTTTCCTTCAAAGCATTACATGCAGTGAAGTTCAAACCAGTGGTCCACAAGCTTTCCCAGTCCTCAAACATAATGTTATACCCAATATCCTGTGCCCACTTTATCATAGCCGATTTAACCATTTCATCTTGTGTGTTCCATTTTAACAGCAAGTTATACATTCTTGAAAGTACCTTAGTCTTAGGTTCTAACAATTCTGTTTCCAATTTCGATTTCTCCACCTGGAACCCTAACTTTTTGTCATTTATAAAAACTTCTTTAATCTGAGCGTAGTGTAACCAGTCTCGCACTTTATCCTTCATTTTCTCCAAACTCTGCAATTTCCAATTGTCTCCATCTTTTTCTAGTATTTCCCCATATTTTGGCCAAAATTTTGGAGAAAATAAAAGAAGGAGAGAAGAAATTAAGGTCGAAACCAAAGTCACAAGAGATTCTGAGAGAAATTAAGCTATATCAAGTACAGTATATGAAACTGATAAATCAGGAAGTAGAGTGGAAAATAAAACAGATGAGGCAAAAGACATTTGAATCGGCAAATAAATGTGGAAAACTGCTAGCTTGGCAGTTGAAAAAAAGACAGAAGTTAAATACGATTACAAACCTTGAGATTGAAGGGAAAAATATTCAGAATCCGGCGGAGATTAGAAAGTGCTTCCAGAGATACTTCAAACAACTCTACACTCAAGGGCCTCAGAAAGAGACTGATATAGATCAATTTTTAAGATCTAATGGATTACAAAGAATATCTCAAGAAAATAAGATAATGCTGAACTATAAAATTACAGAACAGGAGATTGAAGGTGCCATTCAGAATATGCAATTGGGCAAATCTCCAGGGCCAGACGGGCTAACCTCCAAGTACTATAAAACTTTGAAAGACTATTTAATTCAACCATTAAAGGAGGTATGTAACGAAATTATGGAGGGGAAGAAGGCGCCGGAGACATGGAAAGAAGCTTTCATCACACTTATTCCGAAAACAGAATCTGAAAAGACACAACTCAAGAACTACCGTCCCATCTCACTTTTAAATGTGGATTACAAAATATTTGCAGATATTTTAGCCAATAGATTAAAAAGAGTGTTAATTGAAGTGATACATAAGGATCAGGCAGGCTTTCTACCAGGCAGACATTTGTCTGACAATACAAGGAACATAATTGATATTTTGGAGCTGTTGGAAACGAATATTAAATTGATGCGGAGAAGGCCTTTGATAATATTTCTTGGAATTTTATGAAGAAAAATCTTAAGGGAATGGGAGTGGGACAGGGGATTGAAAATGGTATAGATGCAATCTATTCAGAACAAAAAGCAAAATTGATTGTTAACAATGTGGTGACTGAAGAATTTAAGATAGGGCAGCCCTGACGTGTTCCTTTTTCTATCTCTCCATTATTATTTATTTCGGTCCTGGAGGTGCTGTTGAACATGATTAGAAGGGATTGATTGATCAAAGGAATTCAGGTCGGAGCCAAACAATATAAATTGAAGGCCTTTGCAGATGACCTGGTTTTGACATTACAGGAGCCAGAATCTAGTACGAAAAGGGTTTTAGAATTGATTCAAGAGTTTGTTCATGTGGCAGGATTTAAATTAAACAAGCTAAAGACTAAGGTTTTACAGAAAATTTTAACACAAATTGAAAAAGAAGGGTTTCAGAATGAGACAGGTTTAATTGTGGCTAAGAAAGTGAAATACCTAGGGATAAATATGACTGCAAAAAACTTAAATTTGTTTAAAGATAATTAAGAAAAATGTTGGTCAGAAGTTTAAAAAGATTTAGAAATTTGGTCAAAATTGAAGCTTTCCTTGTTGGGTCGAATTGCAGCTATAAAGATGAATGTATTGCCAAAAATGTTATTTTTGTTTCAAACTTTGCAGATTGTGGACAAGATGGATTGTTTCAAGAAGTGGCAGAGAGATATCTCTAAATTTGTCTGGCAGGGCAAAAAGCCCAGAATAAAATTTAAAATATTAACTGATGCGAAGGAAAGAGGTGGATTTGCCCTGCCAGACTTTAAACTTTACTATGAATCAGCAGCTTTCTGCTGGTTGAAATATTGGCTGCTTCTTGAGAACACTGACATTTTGGATTTGGAAGGTTTTAATAATGCTTTTGGATGGCATGCATATTTGTGGTACGACAAGGTTAAAGTGCACAGAAATTTCAAATTTCATATTGTTAGGAAAGCATTATTTAATGTCTGGATAAGGTACAAAGACTTATTGGAAAATAAGACCCCAAGGTGGTTGTCACCCATGGAGGCAAAGGCTCTGAAAAAACTCAATATGGAGGCCAAATGGCCAAAATATTGGGAGATATTAGAACAGGAAGGAGACAAAATGAAATTGCAGAGTTTTGAGAAACTAAAAGATAAAGTGCGAGATTGGCTTCATTATTATCAAATAAGAGAGGCCTACAATCTGGATAAAAAATTGGGCTTCCAGGTGGAAAAATTGAAACTAGAAACAGAACTGTTAGAACCTAAAACCAAGATTATTTCAAGAATGTATAACTTGCTGTTAAAATGGAATACTCAGGATGAAACAGTTAAATCAGCCATGATTAAATGGGCACAGGACATAGGTCATAACATTTTGTTTGCTGACTGGGAAAAGTTGTGGACCACCAGTATGAAATTTACGGCATCTAATGCCCTAAGAGAGAATATTATGAAAATGATTTATAGGTGGTACATGACCCCAGTCAAGCTTGCAAAAATTTATCACTTGCCTGATAACAAATGTTGGAAATGTAAAGAAACTGAGGGTACATTTTTTCACCTTTGGTGGACGTGCCCGAAGATTAAGGCGTTCTGGGAGATGATATATAATGAACTGAAAAAGGTATTTAAATATACCTTCCCTAAGAAACCAGAGGCCTTTCTCTTGGGCATAGTCGGCCAATTGGTGTTAAAGAAAGATAGAACGTTTTTTATGTATGTGACAACAGCAGCGAGAATACTCATCGCAAAGTACTGGAAGACACAAGATTTGCCCACCCTGGAAGAATGGCAGATGCAAGTAATAGACTACATGGAATTGGCAGAAATGACTGGCAGAATCCGAGACCTGGGAGAAGAAGAGGTGGAAGAGGATTGGAAGAAGTTTAAGAGCTATCTGCAGAAACACTGTAAAGTGTACGAATGCTAAAATGATGTTGGATATGAAATAGGTAATATGGCATCAGTGGTACAGTGTTAAAAAATATGTAAAAAATTGAATAGAAAAAGGGTGAAAAAACAAGGTTATATTATGTTAAAGCAAACAATATGTTAAAGGTGTTTAATTATAAGGAGGAAAGATTGGAGACATAATAGAAGTGATTACAATAACCAGAAATAAGTTTTGAAGAAGGGTAAGGACTTGCTGTACTTGATTGGACAAAGAGGAATACAAAAAAGGGAGGCGTGAGGAGGTCAAGAAACAAAGTTTTGTAAACATGAGTCTGAAAACAGGAGTTTTTGCTTTTAACTTTTTATTTTTTTTGTATTTTGTATCTGGTGTATTGTCTTTGTTGTTTTGTGTTGTTCTGATGTTTTTCTTTTGTTTCTGGAAAAATAAATAAACATTTTTTTAAAAAAAACATAAGGAAATAGGACTTGTGGAGACCTTCAGATTTGGAGGGATTTTGAAACACGTCCTGAAATATCTGTTGGATTTTAGTATTAACCATGGAAATGTGGATGACATGTCGAGAAGGAATAAAAACATTAGTTTTAGAATAAAAACATAGGTTGGAGCCCCCCCCCGAGACCTACTTTTCAGCATCAAAGAAAGGAAATTAAGAACAAGATCAGCAGAAGACAAAGTAAAGTGCATGTATAAATACGAAGAAGACTTGCAGAAGGGACCTGGAAAAGCCTCGGACAGAAGATCACCAGGTTGATGGACTATATGGAATTGATGGAAATGACTGGAAGAATCCGAGACCAGGGAGAAGAGACGGTGGAAGAAGATTGGAAAAAGTTTAAAGTTTATTTATAGAAATATGGTAAAATTAATGAGTGCTAGAAAAATGTTGGAATGAAATTATATGGCTTTAGTAGAAGTGTTATAAGGAGTTAAGCATAAATAAGTATTATAGTATTAATGGAAAATAAGGTTAAAATAAGTTAAGATATTAATATGATAGAAAATAGTGAAAGATGGAAAGGAATTGCTGAAACAATTAATAGAAATGGAATACAAAAAGGGAGGTGAGAGGAAGTCGATGAAACAAGGGAATGAAAGATAAGGCATTGAAATGGTATGATGTATGTTTTTTTAAACTGTTTTTGTTCTGTTTTGTTTAGTTTAATGCGTTAATGTTGTGTAGTATATTGTTTATATATTGTATTGTATTGTTTTTTCTTTCTTCTGTTTTTTATTCTTTTCTCTTTTTTCTTTTTCTTCTTGTTTGTAAGATTTAAAAGCAATAAATATTATTTTTTTTAAAAAAAAGAAGGCTGTGAAACAGGTTTTTAACAGGCATACCATACTTGTTCTTTTTAGCTCTGCTATAGCGATTGTTTGAGTTTACTTATATGCTACTTTTCCACAATCAGCTGTGCCCAAAGTGACTTACAGCAAACATTCAAAACAGCAAAATGCAAATATACAAAATACAGAGCACGTCATTAAATTCAAAAATGACAAAAATCAATAATCTAACAAACACAGAATAAATTCAATATTACAAAAAAACAAACAAAAAAACAACAACCTCCAGACCCAGTCTAGGTTTCAGTACATAAATACAAAACAAAACAAGAGTTAACTGACCATAAAGTTGTGGTCTTCCTGCATTCCAAGGAGCCTTACTTAAATGTAGTTCAGAGGGGAGAAGTCCTCTCACCAGCCTATGACATATAGATGGCTCCCATATCCTTGCTTGAGAGAAGGCTGGAAGCAGCAACGGGCAAATGCTGGGGAGAGGATTGATGGCTGGACTCTCCCAACCCTACCTGTAGATGACAAGGACTGGACCTGGCATCTTTCGCATGCAAAGGGTGCACTCTACCACTGAGCCACAGTCCTTCCTCTATGTTCCCGTTCAGGATATAGCAAGTAGATTTTAAATATTGAAAGCCTATTTGGAGCATTCTTTGACAAACATTCCAGAGGGGATGCAGAGAGGAGAAAAATAGTCCCAGGTAAGGCACCTCAAAAGAAAATTATGCTTAATACATACACACACACAAAGCCTGTACCAGGCAAATCAGTATAATGACTTGTTGTATGAAATTTATGATTCAGGAAGTGACAATGTGACTCTCATATTGGATCCCTAAATACTGTATGGCACTGAGGTTGAACGTTTAAAATTATGGCAGAAGTGAATAAGATATCGCTGCTAAGCATGAGCAAGAAACATCATTTGGAGAAGAAGCTGTTCTGAATAAAGGGACCTAGCTCAAATGACCTTCCTACAAACAAGTTTTGAAACCTAAAAGGAAGTGCCTAACTGCCATTCCTTTTACCATTTCAATTCTCCCTGCTGGAACCTCTGGATATTTGAAAGTAGCATCAGAATTAAATGGCCAACAGAATTCCAGTTTGGCTGGAGGCCTCCCTGCTTGCATAAAAACATAGGGTTGTAACCAATTCTGGTCCTGCTCAGAGAAGACCCATTGAAATTAATAAATCAAACTTATGTCCATTAGCTTCAATGCGTCTACTTTTAAGGAGGACTAGCACTGTTTACCACCCATATTCCTCAAGTCAGCTCAGAAGTATTCAATATTTATTTAAAAGTTACAAACGAGATGGCTAAAAGCTGCTCCTGCACCCTGCAAGATACCGTATTTTTTTACCAAAAAATCGGGTTTAAAATTGGGGCTTGTCTTATACACGGGTAGTGCCGAGGGGTGTTTTCTTAATTTGGAGTCCCCCAAAACAGAGAGCATCTTATACATGGAAAAATATGGCGCTTACCAGGCAGAAACAACAAGGGTTCAGGAGAGACTACTTACGGGGCAAGAGGGCCTAGCTTTTCTTTGATCAACTCCTTTATTATTTATTTGACAATATTTATACCCTGCATTAGAGTCCCTCACAGGGTGCAATTTTCTTACCTGGGTTGTCGCTGATACCTCTCAAAGCTTCTAGTAGCTTTTTGTAGGGGACACAAGAGGAAACATGTGGCAGAGGGAGATGTTCCAACTGCCGCTCACTCTTCTGCTTAACCACAACATGCTTGAGAGGAAATAACCTCTCCTTTTATAACCAACAAATTGCAAATTTGTGCAAATCTTATTATCTTTAGCAAGATTCAAACAGTCACAACACACAGCATTTTACATAGGCCTATTTATTTCCCTTTTTGCCAACACCCATTGCCACCCCCCTTAGTGAAGGTTTAAGGCCTCGGCCTACTAGGAGGAAGTGAAGCCCCGCACCAGTGAGCAGAGCGCAAGGAACCAATGTGGTCTGAGTGCAATTCTTTTGTTATTTCTGAGTCTGATTCCTGCTCTGATTTCGAAGTTCCCTCAACTCAACAACTTGCCCTTATTCATTTTCCCCATTTTCTAACTGCGCCAAAATTAGGGGCATAAAGCAATTCTCAAAGTGGCTCTGGCCTCGATATGCACCGTGTGTTCCAAGAAAAAGGCTGATGCAACTTTCACTGACTACTTTAAAAACAAATAAAAGTAGCATAGTGTCAAGCACAGGCTCTCAGGAACTGGGCTGAGACCACCTCCTGCCAGAGTTCATGAATACCATAAATAAGCCTTTACAGTATTTGTAAACTACACCCTTCCAGTCACTACCAGCCTCTGTCACTTGAAAATTGCTGAACTAGACATAAATGCTCCTACAGGCCATTATCCAGAGTTCATAATCCTTAAAAAAAAAATCAGTTGGCAGCTAATCATGGCAGCTACGTTCAATTTCCACTGCTAGAGGCCGTATGCTTCCAAATACCTGTTGCTGGGAATAACAACTTGAGAGAGAGCAACTGCTGTCACGCCTTGAATTTGTGTAGAATCAGCAAATGGAGCAATGAAAGGCAGCACAGAGGGAAAGAAGTAACAGTTGTCGAAGACAAGGAGTCACAGCAGAAAGCAGACAACTACAGTAGCCTGAAGTATGTCCTCCACATTGTGGGATGCAGTTATAAGGAACGGCCACAAAATTGTCCTGACCTGCAACCAGTGTGAGGTGAACTCAAACAACTCACGTTTTACATACCGGAGATCCTTAATTTGAATCCAGGATCAGGGGGGAATGTTGTCCACGGTCAGGCACACGGGGCAATCCACAGAAGCACTGCAGGGACCAACCAGTCCTTTTGCTCCACCTTATTTCCCAACCAACGCCTGTGACCAATACACACCTTCCATCTCACCAGATAGGTCGGTGCTGCCAGCTGGCATCCTAGCAGGACTCAGTGCACATGCCTGCACAATTATCTTGCACATCTTGGCAGCAGCACCCATCTCATTGGCATACCCTAAGAATAATGCTCCTTCACAGTTCCAGGGATTTAGCGAACAGGGCTGGAGGATGTGCTGCCCCGGAGTCATCAAGCTCCTTGAACCCTCCCTTGCCTTTGTAGTCCCTTCCTAAACTCACATAGCGCCAGATCCTAGTAGGGTGCGGTAAATGAGATCGCCATCAATAAACAACATATGTGACAAAGGTAAAGCCTTTATTCAGCAGCATTCAGAAAGGGAAGAGATCCTGAAAGGGAAAGGCATAAGCATCAGGTGGCCAGCCAGTCACCCCAACAAGGTCATGTGCAGGGTTATGACATGGTAGCTGGTTTGGCATATCCAGTGGCTTTAGCTCCATGCTAGGAACAGCGTCACAAGCTGCAAGAGGACTGAGGCGGTTTGCCAATTTGGGACATAAAGCAGGGCAATCCCAGGCTTCTCATAGCTGACACAGATCCAAGTGCCTTGATACCATATAGCAGCTGTGGGGAACGTTTGATACTCCAGATGTTGCTGAGCTACAAGTCCCAGCACACATCACCAATGGTCAGGGATCATGGGTTACTATAAATCAGGGGTGAGGATCCACTAGCCTGCAGGCCAACTTTGTGCAGCCAAGTTCGCCGACAACCAGCTAGTTGTCTAGCATTTGGGAAATGTTGCACAAAGCAATTTGATGCATTCCCTTCTAGGTAACCTTCCAAGGGCATATATCCCAGCGGTGGGCAAGATCAGAGGCTAAAGTGATCAACAAAGGTAAATTTTATACCTTGGGCTAGTTTCTACACCCACCCACATACTCTCTTATCCTTAATCCAAACTGCAAGAGGCACTACTGGAGTTCAAGGACACATTCCAATCAGACAAAACAAACCAAGTACAAACCGAGTACAGTACAAACCACGGCCAATGAGTGGCGGCTTAGGCAAAATTCCAAGAGTCAGACAGAGACTCCTGGAGGCCACTTTCAACACCTGGCCCTGAGTTTCCCCAACCCTGTCATAAGGTAAAGGTAAAGGTACCCCTGCCCGTACGGGCCAGTCTTGACAGACTCTGGGGTTGTGCGCCCATCTCACTTAAGAGGCCAGGGGCCAGCGCTGTCCGGAGACACTTCCGGGTCACGTGGTCAGCGTGACATCGCTGCTCTGGCAAGCCAGAGCCGCACACGAAAACGCCGTTTACCTTCCTGCTGGTAAGCGGTCCCTATTTATCTACTTGCACCCGGAGGTGCTTTCGAACTGCTAGGTTGGCAGGCGCTGGGACCGAGCAGCAGGAGCGCACCCCGCCACAGGGATTGTCATAGATGAACACAAACTGCATGCAGGTTAGTGAATGGAGTTCCATGCAGAGGAGAGAGTGAGTTGGCAAAGGAGATGGGAAGCTTGGTCCCTCCTCTGTGCCTAGCATAAAAAGCAAATGGGCTGCTAGAGGAGGGTTCCTCCCTTCTCCACAGAAATACAGCTTTTGCGTCTTCTTTGATAGCCCCCAATAAGCTAGTAAAGAATACTGCAAGACAGTAATGTAGGGTGAGGGAAATTATTCACAAGGCTGGATTAAAACATAAAAACCAGCAGATAAATTAAGTGGTTTAAGCTCTACTAAAACCACATGCACCCAGGGTGGATTTCACCCAGAACCTAAAACACACACCAAATAATGTAATGTGCCAGGCTAATAGGTCTGGAAAGGGAGTTTCACAATTTGGGAGCCACCAGCAAAAAGACCTTCTTGCTAGTAGCTATCCTCCTACACTGAGAAGGCAGGGGCTACTAGTTAAGGACCATCAAAGCAGAACTTGATTGGCAGGCAGGCTCATGTGGGAGAGAATAGCCCTTTCGATACCAAAGTTGTTTAGTACTTTGAAGGTCAACACCAGCACCTGAACTGAACCCAGAAGCAAACTGGCAACTAGCGAGAACCTTTTAGTAGTGCGGTGCTGTGAGAGCAGCCATCAGCCCCATTAATAACCCAGTTGCGGTACTCAAAACCAATGATGCTTCTTTAATGTTTTTCAAAAGTCACATGCAACACATAATAATAGTTTGGCCCAGAAGTTACTAGAACATGGACAACTGTCACTTGTAACTGACATTATGATGTCATACTATGTAGTCAGTTATTCAACAAGTGTGGAATTTCATTCTGTTTCACCTCTGCACATCCCATTATTGTTCACTCTGCACTGTGTTACAGGAGCTACTGTTCTACTCTGGGGGCTACCATTTCTTTGGACGTTCATCCCCTCCATTAGCCATAGCAAACTTCATTTGATTGCTCCACGTCTTCCCAGTTATCCCAGTTTCATTCTCCATTCTTTTACTATGCCACATATCTCTGCTTTACAGCACTGCCCATGTCAGGAGAGACCCATGGCCTTGTTTATAGCTTTCTGCAGTACAGGACCTTTTTCTTCCATTTAGCTGGCCACACACAGATTCCCTTTTTAGCATTCAACTTCCATTTCCATTGTTTTAAACTGCAACTGCTACTCAGTTGGAGTTTGGGAGGCACCACAGTTTAGTGGCAAAGCATTTGATCCCTGGAATCCCCAGTTCAAAGGATCCGGTTGTCAGAGCTGAGAACAGCTGATCTGCCCTGGTGCGAGGCAGATTCCTGCGCATCTGTTTTTCCTTATGGGTATCCTCCTGAAACAGATCGGCTCATGGCAAAGTGGGCAGAGCAAGGTCATACCAGCAACATCGTGATCAAGCTCCAGCACCACGGTGATGGGATTCAGGAGAAAGATAAGGAATTTCTGCAATAGGGAGCACTGCAGGATCGCAGTCAGGATCTGTCAGGATCCCACGGATAACAAAGCTGGCTTTACCAACTCCTGTTCTCCAAGCCTCACTAAAATGCATTCAGGCACACTTGTTTGCGTTACGTTAAAAGGAAGAGGCGCTCCTCCTTATGGGATAGTTTTTACCAAAAGCACATTTACCCGAAGGCTGCAGCTTCGGACGTCAGTCATGCCCTCTGGAAACGCCGACTTTATCTGCGCGCCCTACAAATTTAGTTCCCAGCCAGCACAATATTCTCCTGCGTTTGGCTACCCGGGCGCGTACGAACAAGCCTGCGTGTGCCCAGCCGACGGCGCCTGCCTGCCGGCACCCCGCCACTGCCTACGGGAGCGCGTGGGGAGAAGTGAATGGGCAAGGAGAGGAGAAATGACTCGGAGTCCCCAAGGCAGAAAGGAGGAGAGACGCCGGCAGCGGCCGCCAAGTCTAAGCCTCGGGACCAGAAAACAGCATCCCCCATGTTCGCGGCGCAACTCACCGGGGGCTCGGCGGGCGGCCGCCGCCGCCATCTCCGCTTCCTCTTTTCGCCCAGGCGCCGGCGGGGAGACCAGTCATAGCCGCTTTCCCCATCGGAGCTCGACTCAGGGACAAGAACCTCGGCCATCGAGCCCCTTCTGCTCAGTCCCGCCCGTCGGGGGCGTGGCAAAGCGGAAAGGGCGAGGCTGAGCCCAGCTCCGCTGCTTCATAGGGCCAAGCCGGGCTGGCCGCTTCCGTTGGGATCCGACCGACCCCGATATTATTATTTTCCTTTCCGCGACTCGCTGACGTTGAGAACTCCGGATCGGGAGGGCGGGGCTTAATGGAGCCCCAGGGAGTTCCTCGCCGCCGCTGTTTGCTTCACAAGTATACACCAGGGGGTTAACGACCTTGGTTGTATTTCTCAGCAGGTGGAAAGGGGGAAAGAAGAGTTTGTTGTGGCTGCGGTCCAGAGTCCCGGCCTGGATCACTCCCAAAGGAATCGGGCGCAGACAAAGCAGGCACAAAGCAGCTACGCGCTTGTAGCAAACACACAAACGCATGATCCTCTGTGTCACTCATGGCTAGGAAATGTGTGATCAAGGCATGCTTGAGTCAGGTTCTTGTATTTGGCTTCAGGACAGTTATTCACCGACGCTTCCCTCCAGTTCAGGCCAAGCTAGGAATAATTGGCCTTGCAGTTGCAACTGTAGATACATCTTGCGGCCTAAATAATCAAGGATACATCTTGCAGTTTAGCTACGGGATGGTGTTTCTGCAGACTCAGCACTTAGCAGGCTGAAGTCAGCTGTGTACGTGATGTGATCGATTCAGAATCGTGACGCCCCTGAATTAAAACACACAGGTATGGCACTCCTGAGTTATAGCTCTCGGGTATCTGAAAAGTGTTCTGTGTAAGCAGAGTGACAGATGATGTGAGCATAGGTGTGCTGTGCTGTGCCTTTCACCTTCCAGCTAGCTGGAAGAAACTTGGCAGCTTCTCTGCATTCCTAACCAGGCACAGGCTCTTCTTGCTGTCCTGCTAGGTACTGATAGTGGACTGTAGGTTATTGTTAAGCAGAAATGCTTCTTAGAAGCTGATACCAGGGAAGTGGCCATTGAGTGTATTAACCCCCCCCCCCATGCTATAAGCTGCTTAGAATGTAGGGGCTTACCCCTCCCTGCAATACCAGTCTGTCAAGTATCTGTTAAACTGAGCATACTGTCAATGGAGCATTCTCATGAGTAATAACAGGTGCAAATTTGTAAATAGCAGACTGAGGAACCAAGGTATATAACATGTCCAGACTCACCAAAATAAGGCAATCAGCCTTACATTAATCTTGGCAAACAGGATACAAGCCACATACTCTGTTGGAGACCACCTCTTTCTGTCATCATCATCATCACCATCATCATCATTTATTTATACCCACCCACTGGTTTCCCCAGGCACTCTGGACGGCTCCCAACAGAATATTAAAAACATAATAAGACATCAAACATTTAAAAACTTCCCTAAACAGGGACATATGTGACATATGATAGCTTTGGGTGGTCCTTGGCTAAAAGGCTGTGCAACTATTCAACAGTTTTGACAACTTGTTATGTATGCTTTTAGAATCCAACTTATTTCTGTGATTGCGAGTTGTTTCAAACATTGTTTAACAATGTGCTTTTATGTTGTAATCTGCCCTGAGATCTAAGGGTGAATACTGTGTTATAAGAATAAGGTTGTATATATATAAAATAGATGTTGATAAATGTACCAAGCAAAGACATACAAATACAGTATGTAAGCCACATGTCTGAAACCCACAGAAAAGTCCTGAAACCATTTTCTCTCTCCCAAAATGACCTCAAATATTTCTCTGCAAGGTCAAAGGAAATGGGAAATCTCCCCGTTATTATTTCTGACTTTTTAAATTACAAGTACAGAAACAAAGAAAACTTCAAAGAAAACAGAAACAAAAGACCTATGCAGCAACAGAGTATTTTCCAAATTTGTTTTCATATTCTGAAATAGATACAACTGATGAAGCCTTATTTCTAAAATTCAATTCAAATTTACTTTCTGACAGAGGGCAGCTATCAGACATACGCCCTAGATTGCAAACTTATGGATCTGTGCTTGAAAGCCAAGTCCAAAAGAACTGTACTATATTTCCCCAGTAAACACTCACAGAACCCAGCTGTATATAGTGGTTGTTAAGAGATAAGCTCAGCAAGCAAATCTTTTTCTTTATCTGGCCATGTACGGGCGTCTCTTTTTCCCAGATCCTTCCAACAACTAACCCAATTACGGTCTCACTCTCAGCGGAAATCATGCCATCTTGGGGGAGGGGCAGGGAAGCAATGTCTCCTATTCTACCAGTGGGGCTGCATCGCTTGGAGAAGACAAAACTCTTATTTAGAAAATTTAAAAATCAAACTTGCCATTTGAATTCTTGGCTTTTCCCTCTGCACACCCAGAAACTATTTTCTTTCTTCCTATCTATCCAGTGCTTTTTTTCTGGGGGGTACGTAGGGATACGCATATCCCTAAACATTTTGTGACTCATTGAAGGGCAGTATTTCAATGAGTGGGAAAATGAGAGTACCGCTAAACATTTATTGAAGAAAAAAAGCACTCTATCTAATCTTATCTATCTTCACCATCCTGTCCCAGCAGTCAGTGAGGGTCGAGTCTTGCCCCGAAAATATTTCCGTCAAAGCGACAGGGATTGTCTTCCATTTATGTCCGTTTCATTTATTTAAATTTCAGCCCCGCCGCGCCTGCGTACTGAATGCACGCCCCCCCCCCCCGCGGGCCGAGTTTCCTCCGTCCGCGTCTCTTGCAGAACAGGGCTCGTAACGCAACGGAAGCTCTACCTTTGTTACCCGGAAGGGCACTCCGCCGCCGCCGCCGCCGCCGCAAGCTCCGCCCGCTTCGGTTGGGCCCGGTTGCCATGGCGCTCTCCCCGTACGTTCAGTCCATGCAGGAGCTGTTCCGGGCCAACACGCGCATCCGCGAGTTCCCCGCGCACGTGGCCAAGGTCCACTCGGTGGCCTGGAGCTGCTGCGGCCGCCGCCTCGCTTCCGGCTCCTTCGACAAGACCGCCAGCGTCTTCGTGCTCGACAAGGACCGGCTGGTCAGTGCTGGCTGCGCCAGGCGGGGAAATCGGAGGAGCAGAGAGACCAGTTGCCGCAGCCGGGGGCTGGCGTGAATCCTGCTCACTTGGGCGCCTAGCAGTGGTGACTTCGCTCCCCGGCATATGGCTCTCTGGGATCCGTGAGGAAAAGTCGCCGCATTTAGGGCTTTTCGGTTTAGAGGTGTCAATGAAAGGAGTGTATAAAACACGGCGTGGTGTGGGGAAAGTCGGTACCATCTCTCATAACAACACTGGAAGTCGTGGGGATCCACCGAAACGGAATGGGAGAGGATTTAGGACAGAAGAAAGTGCTCCTTCACATCACATAGTTAAACCATGGAAACCCCAGTAACCGTGGTAGCTGCAAACATGGATGACTTTAAGAGAGGATTGGATAACTTAACATGCTTCTTCCATGTTTGGAGACAGTATGTTTCTGAATACTAGTTGCTGGAAACCACAAGGTCCTACTTTTGGGCTTCTAATATGGTTGGCCACTTTGAAAGCAGGATGCTGAACTAGATGGGCCATTGGTCTGATCCTGCAGGTCTTTCTGGAGTTCTTATTCCTAAAAGAGGTGTGACACGAAAACTGAGCACTTAGGCTTGGATGATAGTGTGCTTAGAATGATTACTAAGTCTAGTTAGGCTGCTTGTGAGATGCATGGTAATTCAAAGGATCATCATAACATTTCCCTTTTGAAGGATGTGTGTGTGTTGATTACTAGTGTGTGTTTTCCGTAGGTGAAAGAGAATAATTACCGTGGCCATGGAGACAGTGTGGATCAGTTGTGCTGGCACCCCAGTAACCCAGACTTATTTGTCACTGCGTCTGGAGACAAAACCATCCGTATATGGGATGTCCGCACTACTAAATGTATTGCCTCCGTGAATACCAAGGGTAGGTATCACTAATATTCACTGAAAACAAAGCTGTCCTATATGCTTTTGTTTTGTATTTTGCAATGGTTTACTGCGTTTATTGGGTTCAAGTACAAGAACCTGCGCAAGATGGTCCTAAGAGGCAGTCAATCTCCACTGGCAACGTAGCCCACATGAACGATTCTTCTTTTTCTATCTTTGTTGCTCAAGAAGGTGCTGAGATCGAAATTAACTTGTACTATGACTGTATTTCAAAAGCATTGATTGAAGGTATAACTTATAGATACCATTTTACCAGTACCACTAGAAACCATCTAGAGAGTTGAGCGGGGGATGAGATTCTTAATGGTGTTTATAGTGCAGCTATCTTGAGCTGCGAGGGACTGGCAGTTGGAGACCAACAGTAATTGGAGGGCCACAGGCACCATATCTCTGGTGAAGAGAGTATAGGTAGATAAGCTGCATTTTATAGGACTGGGTATACGTGATTATGTTAGAAGTTCTTGGCTTAAAAATGCAGGTGTTTGCGTGTTGACTGAACTGTTCCTGCCCAGCAAGGAATTCAGTAGGTTCAATTTCCCCTTCCTTACTTTTACAGGGGAGAATATTAACATTTGTTGGAGCCCCGACGGACAGACTATTGCAGTAGGGAACAAGGATGATGTGGTCACCTTCATTGATGCTAAAACATATCGGTCCAAAGCTGAGGAACAGTTCAAGTTTGAGGTGAATGAGATCTCTTGGAACAATGACAACAACATGTTTTTCCTCACCAATGGCAACGGTTGCATCAACATCCTCAGGTACCCTCACCATGGCCTTTACTGGGAAGGGCAGCAAGTGAGTTGGCTGTCTTGACTTTTGTATAGGTGGTGGGTGGGGAGAAATACTTGTGGCGTGTACACCCAGGTGGGTGTACAAGGGAAAACTGCCTTGTGGACCTAACTTAGGCCTAAGGACCAGAGGTTTCCCATCACAGAGGCACAATAAATATGAACTCTTCCCTGATCCCACCCTGTGTCCTAGCTCATACCCTTGTTTGGTTGGTACAGACCTACGGCTTTATCCCCACATTCCAGTCAATGTAACAGAAGTTGTTTTGTGCCTTCTGTCATTCCCTCTAAATTGGACATCTAAATCTGTCATTTGGATACGTCTTAAACGACCTCATATTCCTGCGGGGAACTCTGTAAGTGGAATACAAAAAAATTGTGTTATTCCTGTTGTTATAATGCAGTTACGTACAACTGCCACAAAGCCTCCCTAGACTGGGCAACTTTTGTTGCCTCTACTATATAAGCAGGTTTTAGCTTCCATTTTGTGACCAGTAAGAAGACATTTCTAGATATTACATAGCTAGTAAAAGGGCTGTTTTCTCCCCAACTCACTCCAACTTCATTTCTTTAACTTTCTACAGCTATCCAGAGCTGAAGCTCATCCAGTCAATTAATGCCCATCCTTCAAACTGCATCTGTATCAAATTTGACCCAACGGGCAAGTATTTTGCTACAGGAAGTGCTGATGCATTGGTTAGCCTCTGGGATGTGGATGAGCTTGTATGCGTGCGATGCTTTTCTAGGTGAGTTATCATGATCTGTGAACTTAATGACCTTTTTTGACCCTAGGGGTTGTCAAAATGTCTATACCATACCTTATTTTGCATTCCTGCAGCTAGGTATGTAGATTGAATAAATAATTCTTAACCACTTGCACACTGAAGTGCTCTGAATGGGTTGTTGCTCTTGGAAGAAATTGAGTGGGAGGAGGTCATGAATGATATATGAAAATGTCAATTCAGTTTACTGCCTTGGCAGGGTAGACTGATTTATATCAAGGAAATTTAAATCACTAAGAAAAAAAGACCAGTTTATAAAGCATTGGATTTAAATAAGTTGTTTTTATTTTAAAATTCACGTTTTTCCTGATCAAGCAGATATGCTATCCAGTTGTTGTAAAACACACTGCTCAGACTAAGCTGAGCTTTTATACAACCTATGAGCATAATCCAAAAATTTTGCTTCTGCAGTTCATAACATCTTTGTGGATATAAGAGACAGATTTTTGTTCAAATCTTTTTTTTGGGCACGGGTTCTAAGGAACCCACATGAATGCAGTCTACTGAAATTTATATAAGCAATGACTTGTAAAGATACTGTCTTTCTCTGTGTTTAGTAATGATAATTTAATAAATAATCTAATAATTTGAGTACTGAACTTACTACAAAGTTCTAGTAGTTGGGTGGGTACATGGATAGCATTGTCAGTGTGTGATTTCCAATGCTTAACTTTAAAAGTCAGAATTTCACCGTGGCTCATTTTTTTTAGTAAAGCAGCCTTTAACTCAGTCTTTTTATCTGTTGTACTTCTGGAAGTTGTTATGTGCATGTTGTAATTAAGTTGGATACAACCCATACAGTATTTTGATTTTTACAACATTGTGTGTAGAAATCAATTTTCCATGCTTTTAAAAATCATGATTTTCTATCCAACCTGAGTGACAGTAGGAAGAGCAAGCTTGGAGGATTATTAGGAAAGCAGTTGAATATTAAATGGCTCATATAACTGCTAGATGTGCAGCCATATATGGAATATGGTGAACAAAAAAGATTAAGGAGGACATGCTCAAGATCAAGAATATTTATTATTTTATATGTAACTTAAAGTAAGTGGTGTGGCCTGAGAAAAGAGGAGAAAATTTTATGCCTTTCCTAATACTTTAACTCTGGCTAGCACAATCTATTGGCAGAAAAGTCAGAGAAAATACAGACTGTGTGTAGCTACGTATATATGTATGTGTGTGAGTGTAATTAATGTACAACATTTGTTATCATAAGATATTATGGCCTCTGGTTTAGCATTAAAAGGGGATTAGATAAATTAATGGAGGATTGCTTTATCAACAGCATGAAGGTGACTAATTAGAACTGCCATACCCAATGGCAGTATTTTTCTCCCTGTTGCTAGGAAGAAATAAAGGGGGAGAGTTCTTGGCTTTGGGTGCTATTTTCATGCTTCCAAGAGGCATCTGACTGGTATCTGTCTTCTCGCCACAACCCTTATTCCATTTGCTCCTATATTTCAGGCTCGACTGGCCTGTGAGGACATTGAGTTTCAGCCATGATGGGAAGATGCTGGCTTCAGCCTCTGAAGATCACTTCATTGACATTGCTGAGGTAGAAACAGGTCAGTGCTCTTCTTCTCACCGTCTGCCAAGAAAGGCAAAGCAATTCTAAAAACATGTACTAGGGAATGAGCTCGGATGAAGATCATGTTGGTTTTGAATAAGCTTTCACTATCAATGTGTGTTACACTTTTCCTGTTATCTACTGGAGATTCCCTAAATTTCTTTTGGTCCATTCCTAGACCTAAAAACTTGGCAAAGCTACGCATATCTGGTGTGGGGGAATCCAGGCAGAACATGCAGGAGTAGGAGGATATTGTCCCAGCCAGAGGTGGGGAACTTGACAGCCCACGGGGCCTTCCTGTTTGTTCTCGCCTCCCGACATCCAGTCCCTGCAGCAATTAGGATTGAAAATAGTCTCTTATAGGCTCCAAAAATCTTCTTTCAAGTTTCCTTTCTGCACCGGGGCATTTGTGGGGGGAGGGTTGAAGGGATAAGCCTTTCCTTCCCGTATGCTGTGACGCTCACCCCCATCCAAAATTAACCCTGTTCTGCAATTTGGCTCGAAAGAAGCCGACCTTATGAGTCGTAATCACTTAGGCTGGAAAAAAGAATTGCTAGGGTGCTGGGAGAAGAGTGAGTGTGGAAACACGAGTGCTTCATTTTTGCTAACATAAAATTCATAAAATAAAAGTTCATAAAATTACAGGGACTATTGCTCTTGTTCTCAAAGCAATAGTCCCTGTAATTTATGAACCACCAGTATTTTACAAACCCCTCCTCTGTTCTTGCTGGCTGGTTGAGAGCTTTTGGCTTTGAATTGCACTTGTAATTTTATGTAAAAAGATTGCGGTGTGAAATTCTTCTTCGATGGAACTCATTAAACTGCATTCTTCTACAGAGGCGAGCCAAGAACAGGGTGTTCCAGCTGCATTTGTCTTGGTTCCTGGGTTAACTCTGTCTTTATATTTCAGGTGAGAAGCTGTGGGAAGTGCAGTGCGAGTCTTCAACGTTCACTGTGGCTTGGCATCCAAAGCGGCCCCTGTTGGCCTTCGCCTGCGATGACAAAGATGGCAAATATGATAGCAGCAGAGAAGCTGGAACCGTGAAGCTCTTTGGTCTTCCCAATGACTCATAAGAGAAGCCTCCTGGGGACTGTATTTGTAACCTAGTATTCCTAGTCAAGCCCACATATGCATTGCTTCTCTGTTTCCAATTTTTGAGCAGGAGCAGCACCATGGTTTGACATTCCCATGCCTAGAAAGCTTGCTTTTTGAAGTTTTTGTAAAATGCCCAACCATTCTAAAAGGCTGACTGGCTGACTAAATTCTCCAATTTCTAGGCCGTTAATTGTTTTTTATTGCAAAGAGGAAGCTACAGCTGCCAGTGGATTTGAGTGTCTTGTGTGCTGTGCGTTCAGTTAGGAAAACAATCCCTGCCCTCTAGTTTCTCAGGATGTAGCAGGCAGTCCCTCTAAATCCATGTGACTGTGCCATTGTCATGACTTGTGTCTCCCTTAAAAATGGAAAGACTGGGGAATACTGTATGCAGGTTTTCTGTTGTCACATTTCGAATCCTCCTTTTCCTTTGGAGGAGTGTGCGTCTTGCCTCCTTTGGAGGTTTTGTGTGTGTGTCTTTCATTCCTTTTGCACCTTAGGGTAATGAAAGGAGAAGGGATCGGGAATAGGGTTATTTTTTTGTTTGAACCTGTTCTTGTATTTTGGATAATTTGTTTCAGTAAATAAAAACATAAAACCTGTCTGTGTTGTAGTTTTTAAAAAGCCAATATATTGAACTACCAGGATGTACAAATAATGCAATTCCAAGAATACCCCTCTGTGCCACTGTTTTCTCTGAAGAACAGCATAATGAAACTGGAAGGCGCAAAGAAAGGCAAACTTAGGGATGTTTTTGTTTTCCATGGGGCTTCCTGGAAGCATTTGGCTGGCTGCTGTAAATTAGGATGCTGAAGTAGAATGATATTTGGTCTAATCCTTCAGGTTTCCTGCCACGGTCACCCTAGCTGCTGGTGCTTCAACACCATTCCTGGTTAAGGCTTTCTTCCACCCCTTTAATGACGTGCTTAGTGATGTTTTCGGGTCACTCCTGGGTTTGATGCTGTGCATGCATGCGCAGTGAACACTTCGTTTGGACTCTCATTAATTGGTTGTTGCCTGTACTTTTATTTTATATTGAACATTGCCCTCAAATTATTTTTGAAGAAGGGGAGCATATAAGTATTTTAAATAAATGAACATAAACATCCTATTAATGATGGTGAGAAGAGTAAGTGAGTATTTTCAGATTGAAACACTGGAACCTAGATCATAACATAACATATTAATTCCTTTTTAGTAGTACTGTACATTTTTTAATCAGCAAATTTGCAGTTCTTTCTGGAGCCAAGCTTCATGATGCCTGTGTTGGCATATTATTTCCACTGGAGGGCAGTTTGACCCTTTAGTAGTAGAAGAAGTGATTCTGGCAATCCCAGCGCTCAGCCAATTAAAGCCCATTCTCCATCTTGCACCAATTGTTCCCTGGCAGGTCAGCTGCTACATTAGTAAGATTTGTTTGGAGCCTCTTCAAAGCTGAGATCAAACGGCTGCAGTCCATGAATTATGTAGATGCTAATCCTGTAGCCTGCAGGAAGCTCCACTGGCACAGTCTGGTACCTAGCCATTTTTCTGAAAGGAAGACGGATCTCTGCAGGGAATGGGGGAATCCACCAGACACCCTCTTCATGGGGGCACTAAAATACTTAATTAGTTGATTTGCATGGAGTGTAGAGTTTCACACAAGTTAAGCTCTACTAGTGACTCTAAAACTGCCATGGATCAATATTAGTCTTGACAAACCAGGTTGCTAGGCACAGATTGGACAATTCAGAGAGATTCAGAGCTGTGTTGGGGAACCTGTTGTCCTCTTGATGTCATTAGACTCCACCTCCCATTATTCATAGCCAGCGTGGCAAGTGATTGGAGGTGATGGGACTTGTAGTTCAGCAACATTTGAAGGACCTCAAATTTTAACAGTGGACTAGAATCGCACTGATGATACCTATGAGACTGGCACATTTTAGGCAAAGGAAATCGAAAAATTTGGAGGCTAAACGCCAGGAGTGCCTGGTTGTGTAGATGCTAGGCATCTAGTATCATACATAAGCACATATAAAAATTATGAATAATGATAAACTTGCATGGGATGCACTTTGCAGTCAGTTACTGCAGACATATTTGATTAGACAAGGCTCTTGGCTATTGACTGTCAGTTCTTAGAATGAGCCCAGGGGAAAAGGAGAATTGAGGGTGAGCAGAGCTGCTGGTAATGGTTAATGGATGAACTTCCTCAATTGCTGGTTTCTCAAGGATTGCTGCAATCAGTGGGGATGTAGCAACAATAATATGAGAAGAGCCCTACTATACTAAAGGTAAAGGGATTCCTGAGCATTAGGTCCAGTTGTGACTGACTCTGGGGTTGCAGCGCTCATCTCGCTTTATTGGCCGAGGGAGCCGGCGTACAGCTTTTGGGTCATGTGGCCAGCATGACTAAGCCGCTTCTGGTGAACCAGAGCAGCGCGCGGAAATGCCGTTTACCTTCCCACCGGTAAGGTAAAGGTAAAGGTACCCCTGCCCATACGGGCCAGTCTTGACAGACTCTGGGGTTGTGCGCCCATCTCACTTAAGAGGCCAGGGGCCAGCGCTGTCCGGAGACACTTCCGGGTCACGTGGCCAGCGTGACATCACTGCTCTGGCGAGCCAGAGCCGCACACGGAAACGCCGTTTACCTTCCCGCTGGTAAGCGGTCCCTATTTATCTACTTGCACCCGGGGGTGCTTTCGAACTGCTAGGTTGGCAGGCGCTGGGACCGAGCAGCGGGAGCGCACCCCGCCGCAGGGATTCGAACCGCCGACCTTTCGATCGGCAAGTCCTAGGCGCTGAGGCTTTAACCCACAGCACCACCTGCGTCCCCTTCCCACCGGAGCAGTACCTATTTATCTACTTGCACTTTGGCATGCTTTCGAACTGCTAGGTTGGCAGGAGCAGGGACCGAGCAACGGGAACTCACCCGTGGCGGGGATTAGAAATGCCAACCTTCTGATCGGCAAGTCCTAGGTTCTGTGGTTTAACCCACAGCGCCACCCGCAAAAGGCTAAATCTAGTCCAGTACATTCTGTCCCCTACAGTGGTTAGCCAGATGCTTTGGGAAGTTTACAAGCTGAGAGGTACACTGCCCCTGACTCTGGAGGTTCAATTTTATTACTGTAGCTAATTGTTATTGATAAACTTCCCCTCTATGAATTCCTCTAGTCTTAAAAAAACCCCTGATCTATACCGATGACATTGTTATGGCACGGGAAAGGCAGCAGGGGGATGGCAAGCTGGAGAAAGACCGGGTGGCGATGAAGAGAGAGATGCCCTGGGCTGCTACAGTTCCAGCTCTGTCCAGAAGCCTGCCGGGATTCTCAGCAGGTGACCAGTCTTCCATTCCTCTCCATGGCACTAATCATAGCAATTACTTAATTCTATTCCAAGCAGGGCTGAGCCCTCCAGACCAAAGAGCTGCTATTATCCTCTCTGGTTCTGCTGCCTTAGTCCTGCAGCAATCAGCTCCCATTGTCTCCCCCCAGCCCATAGTGCTGCCCCTGGGGAACTTGCAAGTAAACAGAAGGCTAAGGGAGCTTCCTGCCAAGCTTAGGAGCCCAGTGTTTCTGCCTCCCCCTCCTTTTCTTCTGCTGTGTTCAGGTGGGTCAAGACAGATGGGACTCCTAGGCACTCCTGTAGGCATTATTCATGAGGGCAAACCTCTGCATTAGTCCCAGCCTTCTTAATGCACAAGAGCACCATATCACTCCGGGAAGAGATTCTGCATTCCCTTATTTGCTTTGTGCTCACCAACAGCAGCACTTTCTGCATGGAGGCCCCCTTAATGAACCTGTGCCATCCACAGATGTTGTTGGACTACAGCTCCCTGTTGATTTGTAGTGTCCCGTGCACAGCGGAATGATGAGGAATACGTGCCAACATGCTCTATATTGTTTTATTTACATTTCAAAGCTGGTAGATTACAGAAAAACATCTTGCCTCTGCCGGAGCAGAAAATGCATCCTCTCTCCTCTGAAGCACGGAGAGAATCACACTGAGTGAACAGTGAAAAACAGGAAACCAGTGTACGTCACATCCAGTCTCCTTTCCCGTGGGAAAACCCAACAGTACAGACTGTGGAATGTAAACACCTGTCTCGTGACAAGCACTTCGCTGCACAGTGAAGAGAGCAGAAACCAACACTCCCATCATCCTTGTCCATTGGCTTTGCTAGCTTGGGTTGATGGGAGTTGGGAGTTCAGCAGCATCTGGGGAGGAATTAGACTAAAACTGACCATATTGGTCAGGCCAGTTGGGGCTGCTTGGAGTTGGAATCAATATTTGGAGGGCCACAGGCTCCCCACTTTTGACTTACGAACATAGGAAGCACACCTTATGATGAGACCACAGGTCCATCTAGCCTAGTATTCTTTTCTCTGACTGGCAGCAGCTGTCCAACATTTCACACAGAGGTCTTTGCCAGCCCTTTAACTGGCAAAGATGCTTTACTTGGAGCCTGAAATCTTCTGCATGCAAGGAGTGTGCTGTTTGGTAGTGTTAATAGAAATAAATGGTTTAGGCCAGAGTAAGCATATTTTGTCCTCTTCAGACAGGAGACTTATACCCTTTTAAATCTTTCAACTGATGTAGGAATTCCAGCATGTTGAGTTTTTACTGAACTTAAGCAATTGTTGATATGAACATAGACCACATTGCCACAACATACTGTTCTGCATGTTGATAGGGATTTGGAGAATCCCCTGTAATTCACATGGGAACATACTTATAAATGGTTAAGAATAAATATTCTATAACAGATTTTTCAATAGGGAAAGAAGGTGGACTCTTAATTTCCAGGGGGTGGTGTGGAAAGTGCCTTGGTATATAGAAGAATGGTAGCTTGTTCACAAAAATCCAGCTTACCTGGACAGCTAGAACTCACAGGCCTTGTAAACTGCAAGGGCAGAGCCTGTTTCAATGTTAAAAAGGGAAAGGAACAGCCTTCAAAGCGGCCTGTGAGATGTTATGACAAGGCCTGTGCATGGTCCTGGAACTGTCATCCACATGCTGGATGAATTAGTCAGTGACCTCAGGTTGTTGTGGCAGTGCCTGATAGATACATATATCTGGGACCATGTCCTGATAAGAGTGAACACAAGCATGAAGGCTTGCAGCAGCACTTACATTTGGTAGGCTTCTGAGCTTGCTTTATGTTACTGCATGCACCAAATGATCAACTGTAAACCGACCTCACAAGACCCCAAGTCATCCTAGCCTTACTGTGTGTACTCGCTGGTGGCTGCGATAACTTTTACCCTGCTTTTCAGACGGAGAAGTGAAGTTTGCAGGGAGGCAGCAACTTGCCCAAGGTCACCCGGCAGCAAACAGCAAGCCTGTATCCAAGCCAGGCAGCTCCTGAGCTCCCCGGGTGTTGGCTCCTTCCCGAAGAAGGGTTGCACTTACTGCCAGTCATTACCGTATGGCAAGCACTGTAGTGCCCAGCAGGGATCTGGCCCAAAGAACGAGAGCAGCTTGTTCCTAGCTCTCTCTGTCTGGCACAAATATCCTGCAGTTGCCAGTAATGTTGGCTCTAAAAACTCTTTGCTTACTAGTACAGAGCGTGCATTGTCATTCTGATCCAAGTGCTGGGGGCAGGTCATAGTATTTAAAATAAGAGCATGGCTGCCACTCCCACCTGGCATGCGACCAATGAACAGCAATAACGTTGGGCTAGCTAGCTATAGCACCTGGTGGTCCTGTGAGATTATTCTCTCTAGCTCTGTCCCTTCCTAGGGGAAGAGAACAAGAGAGGGAGGCTGTGAATTGTTCTTCAGCACTGAGATTAATGTAAGGAAGGAAGTATCAACACTTTTAATTAACCATCTCTTGAACAGTTTTAGGTCAAACAGGTTCCTCACCACTCCAGAAGTGGGTTATCTCTGTCCTAATGAATGAGCAGAAGCTGGAGTGGGAGGAAGCATGTTAAGTACACTTTCCCAAAACCTGGGAGAGCATTCTGTCAGAGCAAGCATTTTTGCTTGCCAGAAAGAACCAGCCCCTCTCATCTCCCACTGTGCAGTGTTCTGGAGGTGTGTGCAGGGGAAAGGGAGGTAATTGTGAACCCTGCCCATGATTTATTTTTCTGCAGGGACCCTTATTTGAACCCCCAGCAGAGGTGGCTAACCTGCAGCTCTCCAGAGTGAGAGAGTCTCCAGTTGTGGGAGTCACCAGTTCGACAACCCTCAGCCAACATGCCGGCTCAATGGTTAAGACTGATGGGACTTGTAGTCTATCAACATTGTGTGTGTGTGTGTGTGCGCGTGTGTAGGGGGACGGGAACTGGCTCTCCAGCCCGGGCCGACAGCAAACTTAGCAAAGTGTTTCATTCTATCAAAATTCTTTCTCCTAGTCTCTCTGCAAAGAGTGGCAACACTTGAATTAATGGGGGAATGGGGAGGGAGGGATCCAATCCAATTCCCCAGACGCCCCCTCCCAGGTTTAGACAAAACACGCTCCCACTTTAGCTGTCTAAAAGCTGTAGGGAAGGGAGCTGGTGCAAAAGGGTCTCCAGGGTCTGCCTTGCAATCTGAACACCAGAGGTAGTCCCACAACTCCTGTGTCAACCTCAATTCTCTTCTCTATAACTGCCGCTACTGCTGCAATCCTTCCTTCCCAAACGTGCAGCCAGAGAGACGCTTGACACAGGGCAATGTACAAATTTCTTTATTTTATTATTTCTTCAAAGACTAGTAAGAGCAGGATGGTCACCATAGGGTGGCTGGATGGAGCCTCTTTGACTCTTTGCTGTCCCCTTCTACCTGCGTCCTCCACCCCACCCAGGCAGGGAAAGGGGTGTCACCAGCTCCCCGCTTGCTCCTCCAGGTTAAATGGAAAGGCTGGCAGGGTGCAAGGGCAATGGCTCAGAAGTGGTGCACTCCGTAGCCTAAGGTGTTCATCTCTCTGCGGGAGACGGACGTCCCCCAGCAGCTTTAACCTGAAGGGCCCACAGGGTGCTTGGCTTGCCCCATATCTTTCCATTGGGGAACCCCTTCAGCACACTTAACCCCATCGCTGTGTTCTATGTCCTTCCCAGGTGCAGATGGGACGAGGACTAGCCAGGTAGACACAATGACCCTAGAAAGCAGAGATGGCACAAGCAAGACAGGATGGTTTACACATTCCGGCAGGTTAGTGCACAAGGCAGTAGGGCTGCCTGCCGCCTCCCAATACAGAGCAGTGACAGGCAAGCAGACAAAGGGGAATGCATGCACGGCAGGGTGGGGAGGACGCAGGGCCCCTCCGGCAATGCTCTTGACTGGGTCCCGGAGGGACTGGGATCAGTTCTTCTGTGCCCATGCTGAGCCCCTGAGGGATATCCTGCTCTGGAAGCAATCTGTAAACAAATGGGTTGCACACTTGGAACACGTTGGCACTGACACACTGGAGACTCCAGCACGCCCCCTGGGTTTGTGCCAACGCACACACATCCGCCCTCGCGACAAGTACTGGCACATTCACATGTACACCACTAGCTTTGCTCACATTCTCATGCATCCATGCGCTCACAGAGATATGCACCACATCATAAATGAATAGTGAGCATTCCTTCCAACCAACCAACCAACCAACCAACCAACCAACCAACTCTCTCTCTCTCTCTCTTTCTCTCTCTCTCTCTCTCTCTCTCACACACACCACACACACACACACACACAGAGTCAGGCATGCACTAATGTAAACAGACACTCATATGTGTGATTCTGAGCCTTAAAACATGTAGGAGAAAAAGGGAGTTAAGGGATCTCGGAAGTGGACAGATTTATTTGCCTTATACATGGGATGGTGGAGGGAGGCTGGCTTAAACCTACTGGTGTATATGCTACAACTTTTATCCCCCTCCCCCCTTATGTGCATATACACACGGAAGTGTACATACACCATTAGATTAGAAGCAGCTTCTTCTCAATTTACTAAAAGTGGTAATGACAAAGCACTAGGCAAGGGGTTTCCTCCAGGCTACCTTGGTGGTGGCCTGGGAACTGCTGCAGTGCAGTGCCTTCCAGTGCTGCAAAGACAACATCAGAAGCCCAAGGTCATGATATAGGAAAAGCCCATACAATGGCTCCTCTCCCAACCAGTGTTGCCTCTGCTTGTTGTGGGGTGTTTGGGAAGGAGCTGAAGCATGAGCATGTCTCCTGTGGTTTCTGATGTTCCTTTGGTGGAGCAGGAAATAGCTGGTGTTCCCGCATTGCAAAGGTAACTGGAGAAGAGTCCCATCATGGCAGCACTGAGATTCCCACACGGCGAAGCCAGGTTTAATCCTTCTCTGTTGCTGTGGGTGCTGCCATCCCAGGTCTCTCTGATACCCCTTGACTCTTATCTTTTTTTACCTTTAGGTCTTGCCCAGAATAGGTCCACAGAGGCCAGCAGTAGCCTCGCGGTCAGTGGGACCCAGGGGGCTGTCAAAGCCCACTGTGTGGGATTGGGCCACCAACATGTGGCTGTAGCATTAAAAAAACAAAGTAAACCGAGAGCATCAGCAACACCACCCCAAAGGCAGGAAGCTGGCTTCAGCATCAGCCCTTTGCCCCATGTGAGAAGTGGACTTATTGCAGTTTTCAGCATTCAGCCAGCAGGGTCCAGCAGCAGACAGCGGATGTGTGAGAGCCCAGGACAAAGCAGTGCCACCTCGCCACAGAGCTCACCTGCCAGCAGCCAGCAGGGAGCATCCTGAATTTCCGCTGGCCAGTCCCTGCACACCACAGTCATGCTCTGTGTCTGGTAGGAGGTGATTGCACACACAATGGTTGGCCATGGCAAAAACGGCTTGTGAGCAAATAAGGTGCTGAATGGGCTGCTTCCCCTTTGCCACCCCCACCCTGACCCTCTCTACTCCGCCCTGCCCGAAGCTTCTCTGCCCCCCACCCCAAGTCCTGAGCTCCATGGAGCCGTACAGTGACCATCTCGTGAGTGACTAGCAGAGACAATAAGACAGATGGCAGGCGTTGGGGTGAATTACCCTGTTACAGAGACACCAATGCAAAAAAGACACGCATGGGCCACATGGTGGGTGGCCGGAGACACAGACAAACGGGCAAGGGGGGAGAGGTCCCCCCCCCAGGGACGCTCCTTTGTACAAGATGAGAGAGCGCGGCCCGCAGAGTTTTTAGTGTTGATAGTATTGCAGTCTAACTGATATGGCTTTAACTATTAGGGAAGGAAGGAAGGAAGGAAGGAAGGAAGGAAGGAAGGAAGGAAGGACACTCAATGGAGGGAGATTTCTTTCAGATTCAAACTCAACCCCAACCAAAAAGCAAAAGCCCCCCAGGGGTGGGGTGGGGGAACAATTGGGACCTTCCTTCCCAAACAAATATACAGAAGAATGAGAACCACAGGACTTCCCCAAGGAAGGCTGGGCCCTTGCCTTTGTTTTCAGCAGTGGCCAAGGTCTGGTGGCGTTTGGCAGGGTGCCAACCAACAGCAGGGCGACATCTCCCCCCACTCCCAAACCGCCCTTCCTTGTCTCCTAGTCACTGCTTTTTGCTTAATCTTGTGGCTCTGGAGAAAGGATGGGGTTAGCAGGCAGGGAGTGAATGCAACAATAGCACAGCAAAGGAGAGTCATTGGGTGTTTTTCTTTTGCGGGTTGGGGGATCTGGAGATCGCCACACCCATGGGCAGGATGGGGCTGCAGAGGTGGGAGAGCAGAAGATTCTCCCAGACCATACAGTACCTTGACCCCCGCCCAGAAATCAGTGTGTATATGGGGGTGGGGGTGGCGGTCCTTGGCATTTCTCAGTTAAGGAGAAAACTGGGGCAGGATGAGAAGGAAAGAGATGTTTAGGTCATGGAAGCAAGAGTAGTGCAGGCAAGATTTGTGTCTGTGCTGCTCTGTGCACCATTTTTGCATCTGCAGGGGCCTGTAGCAGGATCCTGGGGGACCAAGATAGCCACAGCAATGGGCTCCCAATCCTAGCCTAAGAAATGAATTGAGGCTCCTCATCCCAAGAGACCGATCTTCCAGCCAGGGGTGAGCCACACACGCTGGCAGTTCTATCCCAGGGTCCCTGCATCAGCCTCCTTCAAAGAAGGTGACGATGATGACCCTCAGGTTCTCCAGCAACACAAATGCAGCTGGCTATTCCCAGGCTGGAAAAAGGAGCTCTTATTCCATCCTCCATGTGCTGCTGGGTCCTATTCCCCTTTCTTTGAGTTTGGGTGCTCCGAAGTGGGTGTTTATTATGGAATGGGTGCTCCTCACGTAGGCAAATGCCTGTCTGTGTTCCCTCCCCTTTATTTATCCCAGATTTACCCTTTCTGGGGAAAACCCTGGTAAACCTCTTGCCACTGACCCGTTTACAACATCTAAACGACCCATTCACAACAATAATCCCCTGCCTGCAAGCACCCTTGATCCACTTCAGTCCCCTGCTCCCCAAATCAAGACTCAGTCTAAACCCTCCACTTTGGAGAGCAAAATGACAGAAAGAGGATGGCCCTGGTCTTCATACTCTGCAGCCTGTAGCTGCCCCAGTTCACCCCCTGCAGCTCAAATGACAAAAAGGATGAACTAGATCAGAAAAAGATGGGCGAGACAGCGAGGGTGACAGTGCCACCTCTCAACCTCTTGTCCGCCACACCCATGAGGAGCCAACAGGTCTTGGAACCCAAGACCAAAGGTCATCCTGCAAGGAAGAGCTGATGCTTAACCTTGGCCCTTGAACCCTTGGCCAGCTGTAGTGGGGCTGTGGAAGGTGTGTCTGAATGTGCGTGCTTGAAATGGAAGTAGTCGTCGTAGCAGGGACAGCTTTCTCCCCTGCCTCCCACACACGTAATTCTTGGTGCAGGTAAGTCTCTCCGCATTAGTGTTTTGGGGTGCGAGTTCGATTCCTTCCAGAAACAAGCTCCTCCTTTCCCCCAAGCATGTGAGAAACAACCCAGCAGCCCTTGGGTGCGAGGATGAGGGCAGGGGGTGCTCCTCTTGGTTGCTCTCTTAGTCAAGAGATGGAATGTGCAGGGGCTGGCTTTGCCCCAAGGTGTGAAGGGAAATGGGCACCCAGTCCCTCCCTGGCAGTCAACATGGGGTGGTGGTGTTAGGAATGTGCATGGGGGGGGGCAGAGCCCAAGCCCCTTCCCCAGGGCCCCCATGAGGTTGCATCAGTGAATTTGGTCCAAGTTCCTCACCCTGTGCCCAGTTTTTGTTTTTTTTTGGTGGGGTGGGGGAGAGGGGGGTTGTTTCCCCATGTAGCCAGCTGGCACTTTGGCACAACAGAACTCCAGCTCTGCCATGGGGCAGGGGGCAGGGATCGGAAAGGGGGAGGCAGGCTCCCGGCAGTGGCCCAGCCTGCAGCTCCAGGGAGCAGAGCAGGTGAGAGTGGTTTTTGGTCTGATGGGTAGCAAGAGGTGCAGTGAGGGGGGAGCATGCCCTGTGCCTGGTGTGCTTCTTCCTGGGGGGAAAGGGGTGGGGCAGGGCAGTGCGGTGGTTTGGCAGGGGCCCCGTGGCACAAGGAAACGTGTGGGGTCTTCCCTTGGAACGAAAGAAAAAAGAATCAAATGAAGTAAAAAAATAAATAAATGAAAATCCCCCCCGCCCCACTGGGACTGCCCTCCCTCAACCCAAGCTCTGAGTTGGCAGTGCCAGGGACGGTGGGCAGTGCAGGGCAGGGGGCTGGTGGGGCAGGGCTACTTCTTGAACATGTCCTGCAGTGGGCCCGGCAGGTACTTGAGCACCGTGTCGAGGATGCTCTCCTCGTCCTCGTCTTCATCATCCCCGCAGCCTGCTGGGATGGCTTTCTTGGGGCGCGTCAGGCTCCCCTCGCACGGCTGCTCCAGCGCTGCCTTCTCCTCCGCCTCTTTCTCCTCCTTCTTCTTCAAGCCGTACTGCATGGGAGACACCCACAAGAAGTCAGAGACAGGTACACAGGCGTTTGACACAGTTTGGGTTTACACCATGCAAAGTACAAAGTGTACCTTTAAAAACAATGATTTTGCCATTATTTTTGCAGGCTGATTTCTGAGTATGCTCAGTAGGGAGTTAAGTCCCTTTGACATCACTGGGACTTACTTCTGAGTGAACCTGCATGCAGCTGCATTGTGGGGTCCATTGCGGCACCCACAAATGTCCCGTGAGGCTTCCTATGCTGCATTTCAAGCCAGTCTCTTGTTGCTGCCTCGGCTCCATGAGGATATGGCTGAATGACAAGCTTTAGTATCCTCTTGGCAAGTATGCTGTTTTAACTGTGCATTTTATATTTGACTTCCATTAGTAATATGGTTTTTTTTTTCAATCTGTAAGGTAACATTTTAGTTTCCTGTTAATTCTGTTGCTTTGAATTTATACTTTATAGTTGACTTTCTTCAGCAATGTTTGATTCTGGGTTGCTTTATGTGATGTGTTAATGTGTTGCAAACCACTTTGAGATTTTTTGCTTTAAAATATGAAGTGGTATAGAAATTGACGACAACAACAACAACAGGAGAGGCAAGGATGCAGGTGGCAGCTCCTACCTAGAGCAAGAGACACTAGCAAGGAATTGGAAACACGTTATGGCAGAGCTGAAGAACCCTTTTCCAGCCCTGGGGCCACACTTCCTTTGAGGCAGCCTTCTGAGGGCCACTTGCTGTGGTGAAGACGGCCAGGTGCCAAATGGAAAAATAAGCTGCGGAAGAAGCCTTGCTCTGTGTGTTCATTTGCACAAGGCTGGGATCTTCTGTTCCCATCTGCCCCTGCTAGCAAGATATTATGGGCTGGGCAGAGGCAGCGCTGGCTGCTGTGCTATCTGCCTCGGCAGAAGGATATTGAAGATTGCAGATAGTGAGCGCCAGGCCCCTAATACATCCACTTACAATGTGGGCAATAAAGGGAGACCCACACCGCCCCCACTAATAATGTGAGGACAGTGAGAGCCAGGAACTGGGCAGTGATTGACAGAGAGAGATAAGGACTGGGGAGAGACATCTTTGGAAAGGTTCCTTTCTGCTCGACGTCCAGAATCCACCCACCTGGCTCCCAGCGCTGATGTTAATCTTGCAGCATGGATCATATGTCTAGAGCCTTTTAGCTCAGAGGAAAAGTGTGCAAAGGGGGCGGGGAAGAGGGCATAAGAAAGGTGCATAAAGTTATGCATGCTCTAGAGAAAGTGGAGAGAAGCTTGCCTCCTTTTCTCATAATACTGGTACCTGGGAAAATCCAATTAAACTGAATGCTGGGGGAGTCAGGATAAGAAAAGCCCTCCTGCGGCTGTGACGGGCTCAGTTGAGCCCTCCTATGGCTGAGAGTAGGCCCTGTCATGTCTTTTGGAGGGTGTGCTGGGCCCCATTGGGTCTCCTCCCACCATGTGACATCACATGCACCATGGATGTGACATCACACGCACATGCTGCCCCGCCCCCAATGCTGGGCGGAAGCTGGCGCACCTGGAAGACAACCACTTATTCCTGTTGGTTGTCTAGCCCTAGCAGCTGGTATGCAGAGGTACACTGCCACTGAACAAGGAGGCTCTGGAATGCTCTCCCTCCGTCCTTCCCTCCAACCTTGCACGAAATTCCTTCTCTGCCTACTGACTCTATTTTTTCACTCTCCCTCTGGCCTCCTGTCGCTTTGCATTCACAGCAATTTCACCACATACAATATTTCTGTCCTCTTGATGCCCCTGTTATCTTCCTTCCACCATTCACATCTCTTTAGCTGCTTTCTTAGGCCTGGCTGATTTGCTCTTGGCGGAATACTGTGTCTGTGCTGAAATTTGACACTTGCTTTCCCGGTGGAATTGCTCAGGGCTCAACAGGAACATTTAAAGCTTCTCAGCAGTGAGGTGCAGGATGCACCCTGGCTGATTAATCCTCCCAATGCTGGTTCTCTCTGAGTAGCACAGAGAGAGGATCTGCCCCAAGAGACTTTTGTTCTCAATGCTTTTGTTCGAAACAGAATTATGGTGGACCATTGCGTGCCTTTCCCCACAAATCAAAGTTCAGACTTTCTGCCAATGTAGATGATTACGTTCCCTTCCAGTTCAGCTTTCTAGTGATGCTCTTCCTGCTTGTGCAGCTCAGGAAAAGAAGGTGGACATACAGACAGACCAGACGTGGAGATAAAAGTTTTGCAGCAAATACATGCTCCTAGGGTCTACTTTACACATGTGTGTCTGTCCCTATGTGAGCATGCAATGCATCAAATAATAACTGGTATGTCAGCATGATCCAGCACAGGCATATATTTCTATCATCTCACACACAATGCTTTTAAATGGAGTCTGTTCACATATTCAGTTGTCCAGCTATCCAGTATATAGTAGTAATCAAATGCAGTGTGAGCTAGTCCCTAGAGGACAGGGCAAGGATTTGCCAGGCAGTGATGAGTCACAGACCTGTAGAGTAGGAAGGAACCACAAGGGTCATCCAGTCCAACCCCTTGCAATGCAGGAATCTTTCTCCCAATGTGGGGCTCAAACCTATGACCCTGAGATTAAGAGTATCATGCTCTACTTACTGAGGTATCCCTCTGCTCATCCTTCTGGTTTGGGGTCTGGGCTCACGACGAAATCAGGAGTTGAGTCCTTCCAACATGCCAATCATCAAGAACTCCTTTGATGACCTGAATCAGTCAGCTGACACAGTTGATGTGTCCTGGACATCTTCAGTCCATATGCCTAATACATATTGGTCACCAATCAAAGGATAGATGCTGGTCCTCCAATGGCCCTTTCTCTCTCCACATGTCAAATAAAAGGGATCCCAGCAACAGCTGATAGGAGGTGGGAAGAGAGGGATGGGCAGAAGGGGCAAAGCAGACATGCAGAGTATAGGGCAGGCCGCAGCGGCTCTTTGCTGAATGTGAAGGCTGCTCTTCCCCCTGGGACCACACGCCATAGACTCATGAATGATTCTCCTCTGCAGCACAAACAGCGAGAGCAGATGAGTGCATAATTATTCATCAGTGTGCAGGGGTGTGATGTCCTGGAGGGAATGGCAGTCTTTGAGGCCTGTGCCTGAGCTAAAGTGATCTTTGCTTAACAGGCTGTTACTTCTGCAGGCACAGGGTCTTGGGATCACCATAGGGATCAGAAGGAAGAAACCCAAAGCCTTTCTAGAAAATATCAGCAGCACTGTGAAGGCAAGAATGGATGCACACTGAGCTAGTGAGGCAGTGGGTGGGTAGCAGGAGAGGTTGAGGCAGTGCTTCAGCTGCTGGATGAGCACTTGCTGTCAGTCTTAAGGAACCTCTTTCCCCCAAAGCATCTGGGTAATAAATTTGGGGATCAGAGGTGACCAAAGGCCATTTCGCTGAAGGAAGAAGACGGCAGCACACCAAAGACTGCCTCTCCATCTCCAGTGACTGGCCCAGTAAGCAGGAAGGGGAGGCCTACTCGCGGGGAAACCCTGATTTGGGGATCCGGAGCGAAGTGGGGTGAGCGGCACGGTGCTTTGAATCGACTGCTTCTTTCACGGAGTGAAGCCGCATCGCTGTTGCCGGAGAGCGCTGACTTTTTCCTGTGGACAATTTGACTTTAAACAACTACCCGTGAGTAGAACGGAAAATTGGATCTTTAAATTCATTAATTTGGCATTGAAGCGGGAAGGTTTTAAACAGGAAGTCCGCCTTCCTCTTTTGTAAATAGATTGAAGCTAAGACGTTGCAAGTTAAAGCCTTGGAAAGTATTCTGTAAAGGATTAAATCTCCATTGGTTAAAACTGTTAAAAAACCCCCTTGGAAGCAGGAGAAGAGGGGGGAAATTTTGGACTTAGTGAGCCTGCAGGAGAGAGTGAAAAATTAAATTACCACTGCTCTGAACCTGGAAAAGGACTGCCAACAGAATTAACGTTTTGGGAGAGTTCATTGACTGTGAATGGACAGCATGTTGACAGATGGCTAAATAAGAGAAATATATTGTTTCCATTGTCCTCTTCTGCGTTCAAAAAGGAGGAAAAGTAATTGAAAATTGAAACTAACTTTATATTTTAAAATGCGCATGAAAGGATCGATACAAGTGGAGATTGTTTCCCTCTAGAGGGAGCTTTTGAAACTGTTACAAGAGTGGAGCTTGGTTTTTTCCAGCTGCAAGATAAGAGTTGTGAGAATCAGAGATTGACCTTGGACTTTAAGAATGTTGACAGAAGGAGCTTTAGTGACTGTTTTATGTAAGATAAGCTACTCGCTGGAACAGCTTCACAAAAAGATGGATGTTATGAATTCCAAACTTGAGAACTCGGAACAAAAAGTGATAAATTTGGGACAAAAAGTGACCATCAATACAGAAATTGTTCAGGATCTGATACAGGAAACTACTTTGACAGGACAAACTGGGGAGAAGAAGGAGAAAGTTGTGGTTGTTGAACCTAAAGTAATACAAGTGGAAGTCCCAGCCTTTCAGAGGCAAATCGAGGACTATAAGTGGAGGCCTCTTATGAATGAATATAGAAAAAGTCAGAATTCGAAGATTGGAGCCCTGCCTGGACTGGAGAAGGAAGGTTGGATAGACTCTTTCTTGCAGGGATTTATTGACCTTTGGGTTCTGAATCTGGGTCAGGAGGTGATTGGAGTTGTGGGGGTCTTTGGATCTGGAGCAGTGGCGTAGCGTGGGTTGTCAGCACCCGGGGCAAGGCAAGTAATTTGTGCCCCCTAACCCATGGATTTGCGCCCCCTAACCCGTGGATTTGTGCCCCCTAACCCTAACCCCCAGATGTTGTGCCCGGTGCGGCCGGCCCCCCCTGCACCCCCACGCTACGCCACTGATCTGGAGGAGTCTTGAAACATGATTTGAGATATTGTATGGACCTTGGTTCTAGCTGTGGAGAGTTGGCTGGCCTGTCGAGAGGGAATGGGGGCATGGCTGGGTTGGGGCCTCCCCGAGACTTGCTCCTCAGCATTTTCAGCATCAAAGAATATGAAGAAGAATTGCAGAAGGGACTTGGAAAAGATTTAAGAGCCTCGGACAGAAGATCTCCAGGTTGATGAACTATATGGAATGGACGGAAATGATTGGCAGAATCCGAGACCAGGGAGAAGAGATAGTGGTAGAAGATTGGGAAAGTTTAAAGTTTGTACATAGAAATATTATAAAATTAATGAGTGTTTGAAAATTGTTGGAATGAAACTTTATGGCTTTAGCAGAAATGCTATATGGAGTTAAGTATAAATAAGTACTTTAGTATTAATGGAAAATAAGGTTAAAAATATGTTAAGACATTCATAATGATAAAAATAGAGAAAGATGGAAAGAATTTGCTGAAACAAGTAACAGAAGTGGAATACAAAAAGGGAGGTGATAGGAAGTCGATGAAATAAGGGAATGAAAGATAGACTAATGAAATGGTATGCTATATGTTTTTTAAATTGTCGTTGCTTTGTTTTGTTTAATTTAGTGTTAAGGTTGTGTTTTGTATTGTTTATTGTATTGTTTTTTCTTTTGTTCTTTTCTCTTGTCTGCCGTAAGTTTGAAAAGTAATAAAGATTATTTTTTTTTAAAAAAAAAAGTAAGCAGGAAGGGGAGGATGCCACTAGGGCAAGATTCTTGGGGTTGCATAAATAACCCTTAGTCATGTTAACCCACTGGAAGCTAGTGTGGTAGTGAGTCACATGGTGAGCCACTTCTACCAGAAGTGTCATGGATATAGGCTGTAACTTGAAGCACTTGTGACTGCGCTTGCTCTTTACTCCTTCCTCCCATGTAATATCTTTTTTTAGATCGTTAGCGTTTGTAAGCTGCCCTGAGAATCTTTTTTTGGCTAAAGGGTGGGGTATAAATGCTGTAGATAAATGAATACATACATACGTAATATGGCCTTTCCCTTCTAGCCAGTGTGTGTGTGTGTGTGTGTTACGCACCTTATCACGGATTTGCTGTCGGACCTTTTCCCGTTCCGCCTCCATGCGGGCATGTTTTGCCTTGCGCTCTTCCTCTTGCTGCCGCAGGGCTTCTTGTCGTTCTTCTTCCTTCTTCTGGGCATCGGGGTCTTTCTCCTCTTCGCCTCCCAGCATTTTACCCATGTCCTTGGTGGCCCCTGCAAGTGATGTTAGGAAACCACAGTGACTCCTGAGCACAGCTTGTTCCTTTTCAGCTATTATTTCTCACACAACCATGCTCTCACGCAGTGTAGGCTCTTCCCCACTCACCCGAACCTCAAAAACTGAAGTTGGAATAATTTATTGCATACTCAGGGTCAGCATGAGTTCATAGGAACTGAGCTGGGTATGCCATCTCTGGGTGTGGCGTTAACAATTTCAGATCACCCCACTGTCCTCAATCTCAGATGATGTTCAGGATAGGGAGTGAGAGCCTATCATAGACAGAATGTACCTGGGAATCCAGACTTCGTTCCCTGGTGTCCAATGAGGATTACTGGACTCATTTTTCTGTAGGCACAGGGCTTGTTGTGATCAGCTGAGAACAGTTGGGAATAGCAGATCATATGGGAAACTCCTACATAATCACCACAGTTCTGGGGTGTCTAAAGCAGCTATGTAGAGACTTCCCCCGAGAGCCACCTCTTCTGCTCATCCAAATGTTACCAGCATGGTTCTGGGAGTCTGGTAAATACCATGCATTTGTTTCACTCCAGCAATGTAAGTACAGCTCAAGAGCCAATGCAGTGTGACCACTCAAGCATACCTTCGTCCTAAATCGCTTCCAACTTAACTCTTGATATACCATAGCCAGAGACACAGACACAGACCCCTCCCCAATTTCAGAGAAGGGGCCTGGTGACATGGAGAATGGGTAGACTAGGTTAAAGGACAGAGCCTCTGAAGCAATTGCCCTGTCAAAGACTGTTGTAGGATGGGAGTGAGGATACTTTTCATCAGGTTCATGACTGGGTGGGAAAGGGTTAAACCTCCCATCCCCACATGCTACAGTCCTGATGAAAATCCCTCTCACTAATTATTTTTTTTAAAACTCTCGTGTGCTTCCAGGTGATGTGCTTAGTATGCCTCATATGCAGCTTGGCCCTTAAGTTGAGAGTTGGCTCCAAACAATTGCAGGAACAAAGTGTCCAAGCTGTGGTGTGGTTTGGCTTGACTTGCTCCCATCACTGCCATCACCTGCAGCAGTGAGCTGTCCATGGTCCTACTTGCAGCCTCTCTTGGATCCTTGCTGTGCATGGCCAGGACAACCCTGCAGGCTCCAGCTTGGACCAGGACATGATATGCTGTGGTTTTAAAGCATCCCTTTGAACTCTTGATGGCCACAAATGTTGTTTGCCCCAATTCTCACCCTACCCTCTAATCATCAGAGAGAAGGTGTGCAGCCACATAACTTTCCAGTGGCTGCAGTCCACTTGTCGCTATGACCCTCCCTCCATGTCCAAGTTCAGTCATATATTTCATGGTCTGTTTTGTCTTTGATCCCTCTTTTTAGGAATAGAAGACTGGGAAGAGGCAAAAGGGTTAAGGAAAGATAAGCCATCTCTTCCTGGGAGTTCTGACTACACCTTTTGAAGGGAACGGGAGGATGGCTTGATGGATGGAGTTCCTTGGGCAATGCAAAGCAGCCACCAGCCTCTCCATCTGCTTTGCAAAGTAGCTAAATCTGTTAGATGATCTCAGGGCCAGAAATTTGACAGTTCTCTATCCCAGATGAAATGCCTCAGCATAGCAAGGGCTCCAGGCCCAGTATGATTCTCACTGGCTGACAGCAGAAGGTCAAAATTCTAGCTATTTGGGCATGGTGGCCCTACAGGACCAATGACCCACTCCATGCTGGGTCACAGCAAGATTTAGTCTGAATCAGGTGGCAAAGCCTGCAGGCAGCAAGTTCTAAACTGCTCTCCGCAGCTCCCAGTCAAGACCTTTGCTGATGTCTGATAGTAATGGGGAAGACAGAGTAGCATAGATACAGCAATTAATAGCTCCCTCTTGTTTAATTTTTGGCTGCTGCCTGTACTGTCTCTGGACAATGTGAAATCTGATGATTGAGTGGGAGCTGAAATAAGCTGGGCATTCCTTTAACGTAGTATTTAAAGGGCTTTTTTTTCAGGGGTGCAACAAGAATGTGGATATAAGACCAATGTTTACATTTATCTTAAGGAGGTGGACTTCTAAAAGAAAATGTCAGGAGGAGGCTTTCACTCTGCCAGAGACTTGTATGTTAGCTAACTGAACAGCTACTAGCATATTTCCTTGACAGATCTCTAGAGGGAGCTCAAATGTAACTAACTTGTACTAAGGGTCCTCTCAGACAGAGGATGAATCCCAGATCTTTGTTCTCCCTTAACTGTAGTGCTATGGAGGTGGAACACAGGAAGGGATCACCCTTGCTGCAGGAATGATTGTAGCAAAGGCCATTATGTGCACCCATTGGCAACTTTGTGTTTTAAAAACAGAAGCTATGAGCTCCAGTACTAGAAAGAGGGAGTGAAAATAGAGGGAGTACTAAATATTATGGGTCTGTTAGCTGCTATACAGAGAAGGATACCTTGTTTAATGTTTTACTTCTCTCCCTCTCACTCACTCTCTCTCCATCCTCCATCCCCAGTTTTCAAAAGCTACATAAACACTCCTCCTGAAATGACATAGTGGGGACACCCAGCTGCTAAGCACTGAATAAGCAATGAATTAACTTTCTGTAAAATTACAAAGTGGTACAGGCTAAAGTTTTGGGTGTCTCAGGGGCAGGGAAGTGCTCCCTCCCAATAAACCATGATCCCCAGATTCACAGGTTTCTCTTTTGTGGTATATTTACATATATGTTACGTAGTTTTGTAACTCTAATTACATTTTAATGTTATTTCATTATTGTTGTTATCCTCTGTTTTCTTTTGTTTCTTTCCCCCCCTCTTTTCCTTTCCTTTCCTTTTCTCTTTTTTTCTTTTTACTTTCATCTACTGTAAAAATTTCAATAAAAAGGTTTCTTTTCTTTTCTTTTTTGTAAGTACGTTTCTGGCATTTGCATAACCTGTGATATGAGGCAAAATGTACAGGCAATGTTTGTTTATTTGGAGTATTTGCAGCCCCCCACCCTCCCTGAAAAATTCCTCCCGACGCCCGAGGCTAGAGTGTGTCTCTTGTCACCAGTTATGCCATGGACACTAGCCAACCAATTCTTGTGGTGCATGTTGTGGAGCAGCAGTTCACATGGCATTCCCAATTATCAATTAACAAACTAGTGCTTTTCTCTGTGAGAAAAAGATACATACTGAGAAATGGTGCTGAAAATCCACCACCTAAGGTTGCCACCTTTCCCCCTCCTTAACGACAGAATCAGCTATATTTTGGCTCCTAAGGACAGAGCCAGAAAGCTTTTGATGCAGATCAAGCAGGGCATTTGGACAGCTTTGTGAACCAGTTGTTCCTGAATAGATGTTGGCTATGGATTTACCAGTCCCGGCTTTCCTTACAAGCCCTTCCTGAAGTAGCAGGTCCATAGCACGCGTCTTCTGAATCAGATGCTGTGAGCATTCTCTACCATGGGGTGGAGCTGCTCCCTCTTCCCCAAGCCTTTGCACATCTGTGCAATGGAGCTGTGAGGCTTGGCATGTGCTGTGCAACGCTGAGCAGCTCAGCTAAGAGCTAGACAGCAACATTTCCCATTGCTGTTTGTCAGCAATTTAGAGTTACAAACCAGCCTTGGCTCCCCAGGCCCCCAGGAGACTTCAGGGTCTTTCATCTTCCTGAGCTCCATCTCCCTCCTTCTTTACTTCTGTGACTCATTTCCACTTTGCCCAAACCAGCCAAGCCCTTCGCACAGCCAGAAGTAGTAGAGTGGCTGGTTGCTGCTTGGGGAAGGGAGGGAACCTGCACATGGCAATGGCCCTGTTTGAGTGCTCTGGGTAAAAGCAGGTTGTTGTGTCTTGGTCACTTGTAGCCAGGAGATGAAGGCATGATGTACAGCAGGCAGGCATTTTCCCTAGCCTTCTTTTAAAATACAAATGGGAAACCAATGGTGCTGGCACTGTGTCCTGTTGGCTGCAAAGGCACGGAGAAGAAAAATAAAAGCAGTTCTGTTATAGGATGTGCCTGGAGGAGTGTCAGGCTAGGCTCTCTACTAGATCCAGTTTGTCATTCAGCAGGGCTGGTGCCAGTCTTTCGTGGGCCATTGGCATAGCGCTGCTGATGGCTGCTGTCCCCAGTGGGTATTCCTTACCACTTGCTGCTGCAGCAGGTGCCGCCACTGCCATTTATTCCCTTCCTTCCCCCTGGGCCTGGATGTGGCAACCATGTGTGGTAGAGGAAGCAGGGGTTATCCTTGCTTGATCTGTGCCAGCTGCCCGATATCTTAGGTTGCTCGAGATGCAGTGCTTGATGTCAACAATGAGTGCTGCATTTTGAGCCATCAAGGATGGTTGTTGGCCATTGTGCACCAGAGCTGAGCACCAGTTTGACTCCCACTCCAAAGCATTGCTCTCACCAGCTGAGGATCTATCCAGCGGGGAGCTGAGTGGAAATGGCAAAGTGTAGCAGCAAAAAGTGGGGTTCCCAATGCAGTGGTGGGATCAGCAGGAATGCCACCCAGGAGCTTCAATGGGAGTAGCTCTGGTGGATATTGGTCCTTCTGAGTGCCAGTGCTTGACCATGCCAACCTCTGATGCTGGCTCTGTCATTCAGGACCCAGAATGGGAAGGGCCATAGCTAAGTGGCAGAGCATCTGCTTTGCATGCAGGGGGTCTCCAGGTTCAAGGCCCACCATCTCCAGGAAGGGCTGGGAATGTCCCCGGCCTGAAACCCCAAAGACCCAATGTCAGCCACTGTAGCTGGGTGGACCTTTGGTCTAACTCAGCAGAAGGCATCTCTCTACGTTCCTCAGAGGGAGCAAAGGATCACAGCAAAGATTCAAGCATAGCAAAGCTCCAGAGAGGGTGATAACTGAGATGACAAACTGCCAAAGTCAGCTGCCCACCCCAGGAAGGGCACTGATCCAGAGTTTTTCTAGGGTGTAGCTCTCATACCACTTTGTGTAAAACTGTCGGAACTGGTGAGAGTGCCTTTGAACAAGTGCAGAGTGCCTGTTACTTCTGAGGAGCTGCAACCAAGTTCCACACATTTAGAATGATGGAGAAGGAGATGAACTGGACACTGTCACTACTTATGGCCTGTGAGTGGAGTTAGCAATGCCGAGGTTTGCCATTTTTTAAAAAATGTTTACAATCCTTATGATTTGCAGAAATGACAGAAAAGGTGATGCTGCACTCCCTGGAGCTGCAGTGAAGCTGCTCTGGATAAAAAAAGGGGCTCCCAAAGATACACTCAGAATAATCATACACACACACATTTGTATCTATACAGTATCTATATGTATATAACATACTCTAAGTAGGGCTCTTTATGCAGCCAAAGCAGCACAATTCATGCACAAAAAGGAGGTGTCAGCAGACTTGGAGGTACTACAATATTTGCAGAAGTACAAAGAAAACAGATAGGGGAGTAATCAGAAAGAATTTCTAAGCCCAATGAGGACTGAGCATGCTCAGTGGGCACAGAATGCTGACGTACTGTTCGGGTTTGGGGTGAATGTGGAGGAAAACACTCTGTGTGTGTGTGTGTGTGTGTGTGTGTGTGTGTGTGTGTGGAATGGGACAGTGTGGCCAGAAACCAGAGCAGAAGCATTCCATGCTGCAATATTTTGTTGCAGTTTCTACCTTTTAAGGATCTGGTTGCATTTCCCTCTAGTCAGGATATACTGGAGAAGAGAGCTTTGCTGGTCTACCCGTGAGTTTCTGGTTTGCACCTCCTGGGAGTCAGAACCTGGTCTAATGAGCTAGGCGATTGTGGAAGACAGAGGAAACAGCCCCAACGAGAAAGTCAGTGAGTGAAAGGTGACAGGTATTTGGGTTGTGAGCTGAGAGAATGTTTTCCTTCCCTGGTGGGACACCTGTCACTCTTCTTTCTCTTTCTCTTTCTTTCTCTCTCTCTCTCTTTTGCAGAAAGGAATACAGTGGAGGTGGAGTGAGATTTGATGTGCTCTGACAGCAGAGGTAAGCAATGAGAGGACAGGTTGCAGCAAAGGGAGTAGCAAGCAGAGAAACGCTGTGCACAGCTGCCTGCCTGGTTGACTGTCCAGGAGGGAATGGCTCCCTGTGCTTGACAGGGAGGAAGTGAGCATTGGGTAACAAGATTTTTAGCCTGCATGCTCAGCCGGCCTATCTCCCCACAAGTGCCTTGTTTTAATAAGCACTGCTTGAAGCTTCTGAACTTCCAGGCAGTAGACTCCTTAGCAAAGTTTCTTGGTAAGAAGAGCTCAGTAAATATTTGGGAATGCACAAAATGGGAACATTTGCTGCTCCTTCTATATAAAGCTCTGATTGATCGCTACACAAACAGAACAATCTGTACACAAACAGATTCTGGTGTCTACACAGCAAGGATTGTGGGGCTAAAGGGGGCCTTTAGAGTCATCCATGCACTCTCAGCACACCTAAACTGTTTAGCATAACTTAGCAACCAGAGTTGAGCATTGCTTATCAGCACAGGATACAGAATCATAGACAGAATGCTAGAATCGGAAGGGACCTTGAAAGGTCCTATTCCCTTCTGAGCAGAGACCTGAAAAACCCTGTTTACCAGAGGCAAAACTGGTTTGAGTATATGTAAACACATTGAGAAGTGAGCTCTCCTGTAAACCACATTCACCCCTCCCAAATAATCTGCCTCAAACTAGAGGTCCACTAGCAAGAGCATAATGGAATGGGGCTTAGAATGGATGCTGAGAGTAGGAAGGGAAGACTTACCCCCTAGGGCCTGCTTCATCACGAAATCCATATTGCCAACTGAATTAGTGAGCTCTAGGCAATGGTGGAATTCTCATTCAGTGTTGCTAGTGGGAATCTTTGGGTCAGGTGCTACCTGGAAAGGAAAGGGGGGAAATCAGGTGAGTATGACTGAGTAAAACAATCCCAGCCAGGCAATGGACTTATCTGTCTCTCCACTTTGCGTATGGAGGAACAGTTAGCCCAATGCAGAACACAAAACATACATTAATTATTTGTGTGTGTGTGAAATACACATCAGTCCAGAGAGACAAATTCCATGCCAGGTTTTAGCCTTGTTTTTATGACATATTAAAGTATTTTTTTAAAAATTCTGCTTTTCTCTCTCTCTCTCTCTCTCTCTCTCTCTCTCTCTCTCTAACACTGAAGGCAGCCATAAAAAAGAAAAAGAAAACACCACCAAGACAACCATTAGCTTGATTTGTGTATTAAAAGTGAAACATTAAGAACATCACTTAGGCCAAAGGTCCATCTAGTCCAGCCTTCTGTCACCAACAGTGACCAGCCAGAAACTCCAGGAAAGCTTGCAAGCAGAGCCTGATTGAGATAGCTTGATCGGATGCAAGTTCTCCAAATTCAACAATCAGAGATACATCTAAACAGAATCAGAGGTCAATAAACATGGGATTGCATAGACCTTTAGCAATTTCAATGTATACTTTTGATAATATTGTCCTCTGTTTCCCGTTATTGTTGGTTGTAAGCGGCTTTGAAGTGCTGTCTGTGTAGAGGGAAAATGGCATCAGAATACACAAGAAAAGCACTTCGTGGTAAGACCAAGCATCCATCTAGCCAAGCAACCCCTTTTCCCACAGTGGTAATCAAGCAGGGCGTGACAGCAATCACATTCGTCACACTTGCCCCCGAATTCCAAACCTGCCATTCAGCTACATACTGCCATTTATCTGTTAGGGTTAAAAGCCACTGATAGATCTACTCTAATGAATCCCATTTTAGAGCTCTATCAGTCATGTGCTGTCACTATATCTAGTGGTAGTGAATGCCAATTGTGTGTTGTGTGAGTTAAATTAATCAATTAATTGCCCAGACTGTGCATTGTGTGAAGAAGTACTTTTCTTTGATCTCACCTGACTCTGATGTCCTGAATCTACTAGCATCTGAATTGACAGTGTAAAATTAGCAAGTCCAATTCTTAGATATCGGACTACTGCAGCCACTGAGCAGCGCTGTCCTCTGTGGATTCATTTAATCCTATGCAAAGGCAACTAAGCCAGTGGCCACCACTCTATCACAGAACCATATAACTGAGTTAAGGTGGGAAGGGACCTGGGAGACCACCTGGTTCAGCCCCCTGCAATGCAGGAAACTCAACTAAAGCGTTCATGACAGGTGGCCATCCAACCTCTGCTTAAAAATGTCCAAGGAAGGAGAGTCCATCATGTCTTGTGGGAGTCTGTTCCACTGCCTGGCAGCTCTTGCTGTCAGAAAGTTCTTCCTGGTGTTTAGTCGGAATCTCCTTTCTTGTAACTTGAAGCCATTGGTTCAGGTCCTACCCCCAGGAACAGGAGAAAGCAAGCTTGCTCCATCTTCCTCCATCATTCCTCAGAAGACTTGGTTTAAGTCAGTGGCTTCATGCTTATAGAACGCAGATATTTCATAACCCAATCTTAAGATACCGCCCCCTCCCCTGCTTTGGAGCACACTTTTTCCAGTGCACTGCACCTAATTTATTTAATGGGCACAGTTGTGCAAAGTTTTAGGAAAAATAAAAACTGGTGCTTATAGTTCCAGGAGAAGAAACAGAAAATGCACAAAATTTGAAACAGGCAAGCAAAGTATATAAAATGCAGGGGGTAGGGAGCAATATGTACCTTGCCCAAGAGAGCAGGTCTATGCTCACTTTCCTAGGAGTAAGCCCAACTCAGTTCAGTGGGATGCACTTCTAAACAGAACTGTACAGGAATGTGCTGTAACTGGCTTTTGTTTGGACCAGTGCCATAGCTGCAAACAAAAATATAATGAGTATGCCCTTCTCTCTAATAGGAAGCATCATAGCTGCATTTCAGCATGGTAAATGGTAAAGTCCAGTCAAAGGCCACTGTGGGGTGCAGCACTCATCTCGCTTCAGGTCGAGGAAGCCAGCGTTTGTCCACAGACAGCTTTCTGGGTCATGTGGCCAGAATGACTAAACTGCTTCTGGCACAATGGGACAGCGTGACGGAAGCCAGAGCGTACAGAAATGCCGTTTACCTTCCCACCACAGTGGTACCTATTTATTTCCTTGCACTGGTATGCTTTCGAACTGCTAGGCTGGCAGAAGCTGGGGCAGAGCAAAGGGAGCTCACCCCATCGCATGGATTTGAACCACCAACCTTCCGATCAGCAAGCCCAAGAGTGGTTTAGACCATAGACAGAAGTAAAGCAGGTGCACCTTCCCATGCTTCTGCTTCTGGGGCAGAACAAATCTAAGGGCTGGTTTGTGCCTGTGTGCCTTTCACTCAGCAGCTGCAGCATCAAGTGACAACATGCAGGTTTGTAGAAATCAGTCATCGTAAACCTAACACCACAGGCAAAGATTTCCTGCCACCTCTTAGTGGCACGTTTTCAGTGGAAGCAGTTCATGTCATTAGTCATCTAGTATTGAGGACTCAAAGGATGTTCTGACTGAGCCAAAACTCAGGTCGAGTTAATTAACTGTGCATTAGTAGTTCTGAGTTGATACAGATGTCTTTTAAATCCAAAACCTCCACACAGAAGCTTATATTTGGGGCTTAATCCAAGGGTCAGAAGCTTGTGACCCTTGCTGGACTACACCTCCCCTCCCCACAACTATAGGCTATGCTGGCTAGAGCTGATGGGTACTGGAGTCCAATAGCATCTGGAGGGCCGTAGGTCCCCCATCCCTGTCTTAATGGGAAACAAAATTCATCTCCAGATCTGTCTTCAGTTCCAGAATCTCACATAGGAAAATGCCTGCAAGACTCTGCATTTAAACATGTGCAGAGTGTGTGTCTCTTTTTCACCACTGAGCAACCTCAATAAACCCACACGCATCTGGAATCAAGGGAAAGGACTCCTGGTCAATTGATGTGGCACTCAGATACATGTGGGCTCTGAAATCTTCTGTTTTAGAAGTTAGCCTCTGGCGGAGTTGAATATTGACTGTCTCTAGAGCTGGAAAGAATCCACTTCCCACTTGAGTCAATGTCCAAATTCTAATTTGCTTTAATAGGCCTGAATGGGATGGGGAATTTTGGGATTTACCCTTAGGTCAGCTAGCTCACCTAGCAGGATATCCTAAACCTAAAGCATCTTGTGTAGATACCTGTCCACCCTTCTACTGAAAACAGACAAGAATTACAACCTGGGTTAAACTGCTAAAACACTTTATATTGCTAAATGGCTTAGTCTCATGTGGTTCCTAATATAGTTGCACATGCCATTGGAAATATCCCGCCTACATAGTAGTCTTTTAAAATAGCTGCAGATGTAAATTTACTAGCTGAAGGGAGGCAATTTTAAATGTATTTTTACTACAGACGCAGGCAGATGACAATACACTAACCTCTTTGTTCCTTTGCACATTTCCCTTTACTTTCACTTAAAAGCCAGATTCCTTAAAAACAAAACCCCAAAAGGTTGAACAGCAACACCAGCGAGCTGCTCACTGTACTTCTGTAGCCAAGTTTAAGATGCTTCACAGTTTGCAGAAGACTCCTGCTGCATGCATAATCTGAGGATTCTACTTGATGCAAGAGGAACTGCAGGATGCAGGTTAGCAGGGAGTGCAGCCTGGAAAGGCAGTAACTGAGCTTGTGTCACAGATCAGGAGCCTCCAGTTTCTGCTTCCCCCTCTTTACTAACTGATTTATGAGATCAAAGGTGAGGTTAAACAATGCCCCATACTCATATACGAGGACGTGTGCATGTTGTAATGTGAAAAAGTCTTCTATACCAGTGTGTTTTGTAACACCCCCCCCCGCCCCCAGCCTGATGCGTACAACTGGAAGTGGCTGCAGCAGGAGTCGGCTTCCAGATAAGTGTACTGGCCAAAGACTAATCCTAAATCATATGTATGCTTACTTGGAAATAAGTACCATGAAATTACTCCAAAGTAATAATAGCATAGGATTACAGCTCTTGGCATATTCATTCTCGCCAGTGCTGTAAGTACAAAGGAACACAGGCAGTTGCCTTATACTGAGTCAGACCGCTGGCCTATCTAGCTCAGTATTATTGACATCAATTGGCACTGGCCAACAAAATATGCCCAACCTGGGCACAGCATGGATTCGACCACTGAGCTTTAGCCTTTCCCACCCTTGCTGGGCCTGCTAAACATCGAGGTAGGGCCAATAGCACATGCTCTGCATGCAGAAGGTCCCAGGTTCAATTCATGAAATTACTAGGAAGGGTTGGGAAACACTCCAGTCTGGAACACTGGGTGGACACTGCCAGTCAGGGAAGGTGATGCTGAGCTGGAGGGATGAGAGCTCTGACTCTATATCAGACAACTTACATTCGACTTACTTAAGTGGACCCATTTAATACTACCAGCACAAACCTGAGGCTGTGCCTCTTCTTTAAAGGAAAAGGCACAAGTAGTATTATACATGCAAGGAAATGTATCTCTGAACATGTACAAAGTGTTTCCCTCTCACCACTGAGTCACTGCAGCCTGTCCACACACATAGAGAATCAAGGCACAGGCCTCTCTTAAGAGACAGATAGTGGGGCTCCCATGCAAATCTCAGATGTAGTGCCTCTGCCTTAAAAAAACTTTTTTTTAGAAACCTGAAAACTAATAGCAATATTCCTGCACCACTGCCAAATCTTAATACTACATCTAATTTCTTTTTTAAAAAAATCTTTTTTTATTAAAGATTTTCTTGGGTTACAGAAGTAGATAAATCGTCTCTCTTTTCAGATAAAAGAGTCATTCTTGCAGATCAGTTATATTTGATGTGAGACTTTAAAGTTGTATACAGTGTCATTGTCTTTCTTTCTCTCAGGATAAGGATCTGTATCAACATTTGATACAAAGTCCTGCTTAATTCTCCAATCGTTTGAAGGTTTCTTCTGCCACCAGTCACTGGTCACCACTCTGAGCTACAAAATCATCTCCATTGGGCGGCCTTGTCTTTGTGGGAGATGCAGAGGAAAGAGAGGAATTTGAGACTTAGGTTGGTCCCTGAAAGTGAAGGGGACAACCTAGTGGACTTTCTCACAAAAGAATTATCAGAATTTTGGCAGGTAAATTCAGAGGAAGACGACTTTAAGATAACAACCGCCTTCAGACTGGGCAGAAGGCAAGGCAGGAAGATCCCAAGGGATTGTCTGATAACTCTGAGATCTAAAGAGGAAAGAGATAAAATTCTAAATTTACATTACCAGAGAACCCTTCAGATTGGAAATGCTTCTGTTCAAATTTACAAGGGCATCCCAAAATACATTCTGGAGGTAAGAACTTATTTCAAGAATCTGGTTGACCTGCTGAAGAAGAATAACATACCTTTCAGGTGGGAATTTCCACAAGGCTTGTCTTTTAACTTCAAAGGAAAAAAAGTCAAAATAAGAACAGTGCAAGATAAAGAACAATTCCTAGACAGAAACGAGGAGGACCTTGTGAAAGGAGTGCTTGACTCGACCTCTGATACAGACCTTGGAAATTTGACATTTGGACTGAAATCACCTACGGAAGGAGAACAGCTGCAGAGAGCAGCTGGAGGCAACTAACTAATAATGTCTCTGCAATTTTTAACCTGGAACTGTAATGGGCTCAACCTTCCCAGAAAAAGACGCGAGGTCTTTCATATTTTGAAAAGAGAACAATTGGATTTGATATGTCTACAAGAAACCCACATAACAAGAGCACACAGAAGACTACTTATAAATAAAAGATTAGGACAGGAATTTATCTCATCAGATAAAGTTAAGAAAAGAGGAGTGGTGATCTATGCAAAGGAAAAATTGGCCCCAAAATTGATTTTTAAAGATGAACATGGAAGAACTTTGGCAATTGAGATACAAATCCAAGGAGAAAGACTCTTGATAGTTGGCATCTATGCACCAAATGAAGGGAAGGCAGAATTTTATAAGAAATTGCATGAGACATTAACGGACTATTTGGACCATAAGGTGATTCTACTAGGAGATATGAACGGCGTGGTCTCTACAAACATGGATAAAGCACAAAGACAGGTGGTCTCTAAGGACGGGAGACTACCTAAGACCTTCTTTGAAATGACTGAAAATATAGATTTGATTGATATCTGGAGAACAAGAAACCCTCTTGAGAGAGAGGGAACATTCTTTTCAGAGGCACAAATGACATGGACAAGAATAGATCAAATATGGATTACTAGTGGAATGGCTCCAAGGATAAAAAAGGTGGAAATCTGCCCAAAGACATGCTCCGACCATAACGCAGTGAAGATGGAAATGAAACTAACAACAGCCGGATCCTTCAGATGGAGAATGAATGACACCCTATTCAGAGAGGTGGAGATTTACAAAAAGGCCCAAAAAACCTTGAAGGATTACTTTGAGATAAATCTGAGGACAGAGGTCGAGAAAAGAGTGATTTGGGACGCAAGTAAGGCTGTGATGCGAGGTTTTCTGATACAACAGAACTCTTTAAAGAGAAAGAAACAAAATGAAAGGAAGGATAAGATTCTGGAAAAAATAAAAGAAGGAGAAAAGAAACTGAGGTCTAAACCAAAGTCTCATGAAATCCTGAGAGAAATTAAGTTCTACCAAATGCAATATATGGAACTGATGAACCAGGAGATAGAATGGAAAATTAAGCAAGTGAGACAGAGGACATTTGAATCAGCGGATAAATGTGGGAAACTTCTAGCATGGCAATTGAAGAAGAGACAGAAATTAAATACAGTCACAAGCTTGGAGGTGGATGGAAAGAACATTTTTAAACCAAATGAGATTAGTAACTGCTTTCAGAGTTATTTCAGGAGATTATATGCACAAGGGCCGGAAAATGAAGGAGACATGGAAGATTTTCTAAAGAAATATGGATTACAAAAAAATTCGCAACAAAGTATGTTGATTTTAAATGAGAAAATAACAGACCAAGAAGTGGAGGGTGCCATTCAAAATATGCAACTAGGGAAATCTCCAGGACCAGATGGATTAACCTCCAGATATTATAAAGCATTGAAAGAATGGTTAATACAGCCGCTTAAGGAGGTTTGTAATGAAATACTAGAGGGGAAAAAGGCACCTGAATCGTGGAAAGAAGCTTTTATCACACTTATACCAAAGACTGAAACTGAAAAAAACCAGATTAAGAACTACCGCCCTATATCACTACTTAATGTGGATTACAAAATATTTGCTGACATTTTAGCAAAAAGACTGAAGAGGGTGTTAATGGAGGAGATTCATAAGGACCAGGCAGGCTTTCTCCCAGGAAGGCATTTATCAGATAATGTAAGGAACATAATTGATATTATGGAACTGCTAACTGTAAATATTAACACGAAGGCAGTCCTGATTTTTGTGGACGCGGAGAAAGCCTTTGATAATATCTCTTGGAAGTTCATGAAGAAGAATCTCCATGGGATGGGGGTAGGTCAAAGGTTTGAAAATGGTATAAGTGCAATATATTCTGAACAAAAGGCTAAGTTAATTGTAAATAATGTGGTTACTGATGAACTTTCCATAGAAAAAGGGACACAGCAGGGGTGCCCGATATCCCCATTACTTTTTATATCAGTCCTGGAGGTTTTATTGAACATGATCAGGGGGGACCAGCTGGTAAAAGGAGTTCAGGTCGGAGCTAAACAATATAAATTGAAGGCATTTGCAGATGACCTAGTATTGACTTTACAAGAGCCAGACACTAGTACAAAAAGAGTTTTAGAGTTAATTCAATTCTTTGGTCAGGTGGCAGGATTTAAGTTTAATAAACAAAAAACTAAAGTTCTGGAAAAAAACTTAACAAATGTTGAAAGAGAGAGATTCCAAAATGAAACTGGGTTAATGGTGGCAAAGAAAGTAAAATATTTGGGGATTAACATGACATCTAAAAATGTGAATTTATTTAAAGACAATTATGATAAATGTTGGACAGAGGTAAAGAAAGATCTAGAAATATGGTCGAATTTGAAGCTTTCCTTGTTAGGCCGAATTGCAGTGATCAAAATGAATGTATTGCCTAGAATGTTATTTTTGTTTCAGACATTACAAATTGTGGATAAACTGGATTGTTTCAAGAAGTGGCAGAAAGATATATCTAAATTTATCTGGCAGGGCAAAAAGCCCAGAATAAAATTTAAGATACTTACTGATGCAAAAGAAAGAGGGGGGTTTGCCCTGCCGGATTTGAGACTGTACTATGAATCGGCAGCTTTCTGCTGGTTGAAAGATTGGCTACTTCTTGAGAATGCAGATATTCTGGACTTGGAAGGATTTGATAATAGGTTTGGTTGGCATGCATATTTATGGTACGACAAGGTTAAAGTTCACAAGGGTTTTAAAAACCATATTGTTAGGAAAGCACTATACAATGTTTGGATTCGGTACAAGGATTTGTTGGAAAATAAAACTCCTAGGTGGTTATCACCTATGGAGGCTAAGGAGGTGAAGAAACTTAACATGGAATCCAAATGGCCAAAATACTCTGAAATTTTAGAACAAGAAAGCGGTGAATTTAAATTACAGAGTTTTGAGAAATTAAAGCCCAAGGTGCGAGATTGGCTTCATTATTACCAAATAATGGAAACCTTTAAACAAGACAGGAAAATTGGCTTCCAGGTGGAGAAATCGAAATTGGAAACAGAACTGTTAGAACCCAATACTAAGAATGTATCAAGAATGTACAATTTGTTGCTGAGGTGGAATACAATAGATGAGACAGTCAAATCAGCCATGATTAAATGGGCACAGGACATTGGACATGACATTATGTTTGCTGACTGGGAACAGTTATGGATCACCGGCATTAAATTTACGGCATGTAATGGCCTAAGAGAAAATATTATGAAAATGATTTACAGGTGGTACATGACCCCAGTCAAGCTTGCGAAGATTTATCATCTGCCCAATAATAAATGTTGGAAATGTAATGAGATTGAAGGCACCTTCTTTCACCTTTGGTGGACCTGCCCAAAGATTAAAGCCTTTTGGGAAATGATTTATAATGAAATTAAGAAGGTACTTAAATGTACTTTTCATAAGAAACCAGAGGCATTTCTCTTGGGCATGGTCGGCCAATTGGTGTCAAGGAAGGATAAGACTTTTTTTATGTACGCCACTACAGGAGCAAGGATTCTTCTAGCAAAGTATTGGAAGACACAAGAATTACCCACACTGGAAGAATGGCAGACGAAAGTGATCGACTTTATGGGACTGGCAGAAATGACTGGCAGAATCCGTGACCAAGAGAAAGAGACGGTGGAGGAAGATTGGAAGAAGTATATCTTAAGAACTGTTATAAAATTGAGGAGTGCTAAAATGTCAAGGGGAAGGAAGATGCAATTACAGCTGAAAATGTTTGATGATTTAAGGTGAAATTGAGAAAGATAACAAGTTTAAATTTAATTGGCAAAAAGGGTTGCTGAAAAATTGTAAAATAAGGATGCAAAAAGGGTGAGGTATGGGGAAGTCCGAGAAAGGAGGTTTATGAAAATGAGGTTAAGAATTTACACCTGTGTGTTTGTTTGTATTTGTTGATGTTTTTATGTTGTTGTTGTTGTTTTGTTTTAAAATTGGAAAACTAATAAAAATTATTATAAAAAAACAAAACAAAATCATCTCCATTGACAGTGAACATACTTACCCTGCTCCATTTAAATCTCCATCAACATCATTCCTACTGAGTAACTTCTTCAGTCTTTGGCTTATCATCTTTCAGCTAGGAGCCACGGGAATATTAAACTCACAATGGAAACATTTATCAGGAACATTCTCCAGAGAATGAGGTACATTTAGTTGCAAAATCCGGTCCCCCGGGGAGACTTAAAGCGTATGCTTGTAAAAAACCAGAAAGTGTCTGAGTAGGCAATGCTTGTGCACTTAGTCCTCGGCAATAAACTTGACTGGTACTTCTACCTTTTATGGCCACTCTGGTGATTATTGAGGAAAGATCCAACACTTTGTGGGTTTTGTGTGGGTTTGTTTATTCTACGGGCAGAGTTTGATAGAACTGTAGGAAAAAATGTGCTGATGGTAAGGGCAGTTTGACAATGGAACCAATGATTTAGAAGGGTAGGTAGAGATCTCTTCCTCAATGAAGGCCATCTATTGGGGGTGTCTAGCTTTGGATTATCTATGTCAAGAAGGGACCCGGACTAGATCTCATCTGTCCCATCATTCTTTGATTTATTACACCACTGCCGCCACCACATTGAGAGGCCACTTTTCTCCAAGAAGCTCAAGGTGGTCTACATGGTTCTCCCCTTCCCATTTTATCCTCAGAGCAACCTGGTGACATAGGCTGAGAGAAAACGACTAGCCCAAGGTCACCCTGTGGGTCACCCAGGTTCTTGCCCACCATTCTTCCTACTGCACCATAGAATCACAGAATCATCAACCTGTAGAGTTAGAAGGTACCCCAAGGGTCATCTAGTCCAATCCCCTGCAATGCAGGAATCTCAGCTAAAGCATCTAGGACAGATGGCTATCTAACCTCTGCTTAAAAACCTCAGTGGAAGGAGGGTCTACAATCTCCCAAGGGAGACTGTTCCACTTCCAGAATCTCCTTTCCTGTAACTTGAAGCCATTGGTATGAGTCCTACTCTCCAGAACAGGAGAAAACAAGCTTGCTCCCTCTTCCATGTGACAGCCCTTCAGATATCTGAATATGACTATCATATCTGCTCTGAGTCTCCTCTTTTCCAGGCTAAACATACCCAGTTCCTCCAACTGTTCCTCATAAGACTTTGTTTCATGTGGGCTCTTGTGCTGTCCTTCCTCCAAGGAGCTCAGAAGCACTCACTGTTTGGGCCTTTACCCTCAGGAGGTGGGACCCTGGTGTAACTGCGTTCTCTGAGTGAGGCTACTTTAGTAAGCACATTCTTTGCCTCCTGGTCCAGCCAGCCAAAGATCAGCTCATTCTAGGAATATAGCTTTGAGGACATGAGTTGGAGCAGCCTGGAAACAGCTGCCAATATGCAATGCATCTTGAGCTGATGGGACATGAACAAGGATTTTGGCTGTAAGCCAAAGCATGCCCTGCTATTATGGCAATGATTCATACACAATGGAATTTGAAAAGGAATGAAGGGAGATCCAGTTCCTTCCCTTCTCAGGAGTTCATTCTGCTAAGATTTCTTTAAGCAAGCAAGGTAGAATCATTTTTTTTTACCTGTTCAGTTCAATTAGGAGGATTAAGGTAATGGCGAGTGGGGTGGCATTCCTACCATCACAGAACTCTAGGTGTGAGAGTCTCAGAAGTTCGTGCAGCTGAATACTAGAGCTGAAGGATTTGTTATACGCTGAATAACTCTTCATATATTAGTGTATAGTAGGAGACAGCTTATCAGCCAATTTATTGATGCTCACACCCATAACTACGAGAAAGAAGAGAAAAATCTCTAGATGCATGCAGCAGTGCACTTTCTTAAGACCAATGCATTTCAAATTAGGATCTTATTCATAGGCACTTTAAACACAACCAATCCTAATCTTTAGTCTCCAGTGATTCTGATGCAAAGCAGTTCTGTATAGTTAAATAAATACATCACCAGCCCCTGATTCCTAATAGACAAAGGAGCTGAACCCAACACATTTTTAATGCCTCACTGGTCAAACTAGTGGGATTAGTTTGGTAATCATTGTGCTTACATGATTCAGTTTGCAGACCATCAGCTTTGCTCCAGTGACATTGCTATGGACTTCAGAGCAGGGGTCAGCAACCTTTTTCAGCAATGGGCCGGTCCACCGTTCCTTCGACCATGCGGTGGGCTGGACTATATTTTTTGGGGGGAAATGAACGAATTCCTATGCCCCACAAATAACCCAGAGATGCATTTTAAATAAAAGCACACATTCTACTCATGTAAAAACACGCTGATTCCCGGGCCGTCCGTGGGCCGCATTGAGAAGGCGATTGGGCTGCATCCGGCCCACGGGCCTTAGGTTGCCTTACCCCTGCTCCAGAGGAACATAGAGCTCATACGGACAGTCAAAATTCGCATGCTACTCAGCTCTTGGGAGCACACTTCCTTTCTCAGAAAAAAAAAAAATCAGCAGCTTTAAACAATAAGAGCTACAATGTAGATGCATTTGCTTGGAGCAGCTCCAGTTACAGGAAGCTTGATTAAGAGTTGTATGTTACTCCAAAACTAGTGTGGCGCCATAGTAACAAACACTAACCTGATGATGAAAGAAACTGATTTGGCAGAGCTTAACCTGGCTCATTTGCCCTAATCTTGAAAAGAATGGGATTGTTGGGATATCTTCCTCAGCCTGTCACACTGCTAGACGTGGGTTGCTGCAGTAACTACCCAATCTCTGCGATGTTGCGTCGACAAGTCACTCCAACCTGTCTAAGCCCGTAATTGCTGGGGCGTGCTGGGGTGAGGTATCTGTATCTTTAACTGTGTGCATTTGCCACTGAAACAGAAAATAAGAACCTCTCTCTACAGATCTCATTGGGAATCGTCTGTGCATGTGTGTGTGTGTGTTTCCCGCTTCTGCCAGCTAATCAGGTGGCATCCCCACTCGATTGATCCTGCCCCGTCTCACATAAATTAGCCACTGTTGCTTCTTGATAATTAAGTTCATTCTGGCAAGGCAGAGAACACTGCTGTGGTCTCAGTCGCGGGAGATAAATAGCTTGTAAGCAGGATGAGAGGTATTTATCTGCTTTGCACATAACTTGAGTTTGCTCCTCCCCACAGGGCTCTCAAAGCCCACTGCAGAAGCAGCGCTTGTACCTCTAGCCCATTGGCACTTCTCCCCTCTTGAGCTCTGATGCTACGCTTTGACACAGTCAGATCAAAGAGGGTGAAACTCATTTAGGAACACCGAGGACGCTGTTCATTACTAAGGCAGACCATAGGTCCATCTAGCTGGGTATAGCCCCACAATGAATGGCAATTGCTCACCTGAAGTTCAGACTGGGGACATTTCCAGCCCAACAGTGTGTGTGTGTGTGTGTGTGGGTGGGTGGGTGGGTGCGCGCGCGCTGTGGGTGCCATGGCCCCAGGTGCAATTTTGAGAGGGGGTGCAAACAGGCGCCTGTGCAGCAGGCTCCTTCATTGGAGCCTGGCTCCATGCCAGAAGGAGCTGTGCCTTGGCTGCAGCACTTGTGCAGCTCTGCCCTGAACAAGGGGAGAAGAGCAGTCCGTGGCACACCTGGAACCGGCGGCAGCAACTCTTCTGACCTGATGGCTGAGAGCAGGAGAGGCGGTGGCAATGCTGCTGCCCACCCTCCTTGGCCGCAAGGCACCACGCGGCTGGCTGCAGTAGCTCTGCCACCAGGTCACGTCTGACCTGGTAGTGGAGAGCAAGGGGGAGAGTGAGTGGCAAAGCTGTCACCTGCTTTCCTCCGCCACGGCCTGGCCATAGCAGCTCTGCTGCCGGGTCAGGCCTGACCTGACCGCGTAGAGGAGGAGAGTGAGCAACAGCTTCCCCACCTCTCTCCTACCCTGAACTATGGCACGTGGGAGGGCACCCTCTGCGCTCCACCCCCTTGGGGGCATGCCCCATGTGCTCGCCCCGGACAGTGTGGGCATATGCTCCGCTGCTGCAGCCCAAGCAGGGTTACCAAAGATCGAACCTTCGGCATGCAAGGCAAATGCATTACCACTGAGCTACAACTCTTCCTTTTGAGAGGGGTGTGACAACTCCCAGGGATGATAGGAAGCAAGATCTCTTCATGAAATCCAAGTTATCATTAAGGTGGCGCTGGGGGTTAAACCACTGTACCGCTTGGGTTTGCTGATCGAAAGGTCAGTGGTTTGAATCCCTGCGACAGGGTGAGCTTCCGTTGTTCGGTCCCAGCTTCTGCCAACCTAGCAATTCTAAAGCACGCAGTGCAAGTAGATAAATAGGTACCGCTCCGGTGGGAAGGTAAATGGCATTTCCATGTGTTGCTCTGGTTTCACCAGAAGCGGCTTAGTTATGCTGGCCACATGACCCGGAAAAACTGTCTGCGGAAGTGGACAAACGCCGGCTCCCTCGGCCTGTAAAGCGAGATGAGTGCTGCAACCCCAGAGTCATTTGCGACCAGACTTAATTGTCAGGGGTCCCTTTACCTTTACCTTTATTAAGTGATAGTCCTCCAGACACTTCATTCTGGAGTAGTCCTGCTGGTATACATTTATTTATTCTGGGTTAAAAACTTTTTCAATTGCACAATTGCAGATGAATTTATTTTAGAACCACAGCTTTAGAAGTGGGTGGAATCACCTTCCATGGAAAAATTTATTCCAACGTAAGGAGGCAGGAGGAGATCTCAAAGGTGGAACATCTTCTCCATTGTAAAGCATGTGGTGCGAGAGGCGTGAGTATGCATTGGGGTAAATGAGGCTTGGAAAACGAGGCCTGCTGGAAAATAATAGATAAAGGCTAGTAATAATAATAAGCACAGGAACCACAGCCATTGGAGATGGAAAAGGCTGATGAGCTCATCCATGACAACTGCCCACCAATGCAGAATAAAACTGGCTGATCATGTTTCTAGCCTACAGACCATCTGGCTGGCTACAACCCCCTTCCCCTTGCAACCAGCAGTGTTTCCATCTTGCAACTTGCAGAAAAGAGAAACCGATACAAATTAAAATTCACAATTAAAGCAATTAATGATGCATTCTAGAAGGGAAAAACACAGGGCTTGTAGGGGCTATCATTTTTTGGACTAGTATTCAAGACATGGGAAACATGGGATTGTGAGCTATACAGAACTTTCCTGAGGGTTCAAGCGTTCTAAGATCAACTCCCACCCCTCTAACCCAAAGTTAACCAGTCAACATGAGTTTGGTTCAGCTAAATAGTTTTTCAGAAAGAAATGGGGTGAATAGCAAGCAGGCACTTTAGTTAGATTACAAACTGTCTGGCATTGCTGGAGAAACAAGGTTACATTCCTCATAGAAACAAGGTAGACTGCCCTCCCCAACTGTTTAAAGCAAAATACAAAAAACTTTCCCCCAAAGAGATATAAATAAACCAGCTTGCCCATCTTAAATATTACTAGGCCAACATGGTCCCTTATAAGGCAAAAACTGTTTTATACAAGTAGCCTTATTATCCACTGTAAGGGGAAGACAATAAGCAAGCCCTGTGAATTTTCAGAGGTGGCACTCATTTCATTTGCAATGTGATTTACAAGCAAGAGTCTTCTTCTTCACCGCCACCGCCACCATCTATATCACTTTTCTTGTCAAAGTGCTTTACAATCCTTGTCACATTTTTCATGCTGTTGTAGATCACAAGTATCTTTATCTACTTGGATGGCTTTAAAAGAGGGTTGGACAAATTCATGGAGGATAAAGCTATCAATGGCTAATAGCCATGATGGCTATACTCTGCCTTCATGGTCAAAGCCAGCAATGCTTCTGAATACCAGTTGATGGGAACTGCAGCAGAGAAGAGTGCTCTTGTGCTCAAATCCTGCTTGTGGTTGACCACTGTGAGAACAGGATGCTGGACTAGATGGATCCAGCAGGGCTCCTTATACATTTGGGAAATAGAGGCTGAGAGACAACAACTCGCAAAAGGCCATCCAATGAGCCTACTAATGTTAATGGGATTTGAGCTCAGATCACCCCGGTAGAATGCCATTGCTCCATCAAAACCAAGCTGGCTTTCCCTGCTGATACTTCATTATGCGCACAAAATGGAGTGAGAAGGCAACAGTTACATATGCACAGGAATGAATGGGAATTGAAGTCCAATGACTGTTCATCATGGTAAAATCAGGGGATTGCGCAATGCTAAGAAATATTGTAAAAACCTCCCCCCTTGCACTGAGTATTTTGCTTGGACACAAGCAGAAGTAACATCTCAGATCACTGCAGCAGAATGGTAAGGTGCAGGTTTCCAACAAAACAAATACTCAACCTCCCAACCTCAACCTCCCAACCAAGTGCCATATGGAGTCCCATCTGCGGAGTTAACAGCTTGAACCCTGTGTAGGGCAGTGACTGTGCAGACGTGACAATAATGCCAATTGCTCTGGCCTCTGGACAAAGAAGATACAAAGAAGATACAAAGAAGTTAGAATCACCGAGCTCTTTATTTGCATTGCTCTGCTGAATATACAAACAATCTCTCTCTCTCTCTCTCTCTCACACACACACACACACACACACACACCATGTTAAGAGACTTCCAGAAAAAAAGTTTTGAGAAATAGTCACATACTCCGGGCCAAATTCAGGGCCGGTCCTGTCATTAGGCAGAGTGAGGTGACTGTGTCAGGCAGCAAATGCTGGAATGGGGGACAGTGGAGAAAGCCTCCTGGCTGTACCCTAATTCTGGGGGACAGAGCTGTGTGTTGTGTGTGCCACAGGACCTGACTTGGACCCTTATAACTGCTGCCCTCAGGTATAGTGGAAGACAGAAGCCTTTTGCTGATATTGAAATTAAGATTCAACAATCAGTTCATAAAATTAGGTTGGGTGTGTGCCATCTTGTCCTTCATCTCAGGTAGCAAAATGTACAGTGGTACCTCGGGTTACAGATGCTTCAGGTTACAGACGCTCCAGGTTACAGACTCCGTTAACCCAGAAATAGTACCTCAGGTTAAGAACTTTCCTTCAGGATGAGAACAGAAATCGTGCGGCAGCAGCGGGAGGGCCCATTAGCTAAAGTGGTACCTCAGGTTAAGAACAGTTTCAGGTTAAGAACGGACCTCCAGAACGAATTAAGTTCTTAACCCGAGGTACCACTGTATTGTGCTGGCCCTGGACTAACTAGATGTGACTTAAGTGAATCTGTATTTAACATGCAGGTCTTTTAAAAGATGCATACAGCACCAGTTGGGTGGCTATGCGTTGATCATTAACAGGATCACAGCTGGTGCAGGTGGAATTTTTAACACTTTCCTCCCTTATTGCAGTCTTGGGGAACCCCCTTCCTCCAAAGCTGCTATTTGCTTTGGGAAGGAAGCTTTTGTTGGTGTCAGAGGGAGGATTTCCCCTCAGATAAATACTAGCTTAAGGGGAGATGTTTTCCTTAAGAGAAAGAGAAGAAAGGGTTTAATTCTCCCTCCATGCCTGCTGGGAATGCAAAGATAAGTTTAACAGTCACATCAGGTTAGGCCCTCAAAGACCACACACACTTAGAATAATAAACATAAACCCCTTCTGGGTGTTAAAACCAGCAGAAAGAGTCCTTTCATAGTTCTACCACGATCGGTTGAGTGTGTGTGTCAACCTAGGAGAGGGCATTCTATGTGGCAGTCCTTAGGGCTCAGATTTCAACCTCCCCATCCACCTGGCACCTTCATTATGCAGTTTTTACCCTAACCTTTGAACCCTAAGAGTGATATTTGCAGGACTGACCCCATTAATGTGGCTGTAATTTGTCTCAGACTGTTTTTACTAGTATATTTTAAATTACTAGGACATTATGGTGAAGGGCTGGTAACAAATGGAATGAGCAATACTTGTAAGGACATCAGCACTTGCAAAGTGGGAGGTGAGCATTACAGTGGTACCTCGGGTTACAGACGCTTCAGGTTACAGACTCCGCTAACCCAGAAATAGTACCTCGGGTTAAGAACTTTGCTTCAGGATGAGAACAGAAATCATGCTCCGTTGGCGCAGCGGCGGCGGCAGCAGCAGCAGCAGGAGGCCCCATTAGCTAAGGGCTTCAGGTTAAGAACTGTTTCAGGTTAAGAACAGACCTCCAGAATGAATTAAGTACTTAACCCAAGGTACCACTGTAATTTGCTGCAAGTATGGAAAGAGGAAACTGCTGTCATCAGTTTCCCAGGTCAGATAGTTGTGGCAAAACAGGTACATGTGCCACACTTTGCAAGTGATGAGGTCCTTATGGTTTTTCCAATGGGGAGGTAAATTACATCAAAAAGCATCCTGCACAAAGAAGCCTTCAGATGTAAAAAGTTTCTAAACACACCACCTGCATCAAATAGTGTGGAGTCCACATTATATCCCAAACACAGTTTTTCTCTCTCATACACATACGTCCTTTCTCTCTTTCTCATACAAACACACATGCACACACATCCTCACTGTCATGCACAGGCCACCAGGCTCTCCTTATAATAATTGTGTTCTCTGCCTCAAAATATATATTCTTTTCCAACAATGCAATTCCCTCTCTTTCACCCACCCACACAGAGTCTACCAAAAGCCATATGTTCAGGCTCTATCACATAAAACGGACACGTATAGAGACATACACACCCACAGTTTCTCCCATGCCGATTATCTCAAGCACAGCAAGCTCTCTTCCTCCCCCACAATTTGTAGAGAAAGAGACCCTCTCTCATTCCCTCCCTCTGTTTAGAATTGCTCCACTGTCTCCAAAGCTTCATTTTGTGTGTGTCTGCGCATTAAGGCCACTAAAATTCCAAAATGGGGGGGGGGGGGGGACAGGGGAAGAGCACGAAGGTGCATGTGAAGGAGTATTCTGAGGGTCAATTCACATGACCATCAAGCAAATGGTGATGGGTGGAAACCATCACAAAATTCCTAGCGATCCTTGCTCCCTGCCTGTGGCTTTTATGCAATGCGAAGGTACCATCGCACCAAGATTGTATGTTTCACATTCTGCCACAGATTCCTACTGAGAGTGGTTTTCAGTGTGGTGTAAAATCAATATAAAATTGTGTCAATACTGATGCCTGTGCATGAACAGTTCATCCTGGGTGGACAACCCACCTTTGAACTATCTCAAGTGGATTTCTTTCAGCCACCACATGCACAATGGCTGTGCAAATTAACCTTTGCAAAAACTGGAAATACAGGATAATTTGAAAATCTGCATTGGGGTTGGACTAGATAGCCACCAAGGTTCCTTCCAGCTCTAAAATCCCATGATTCTATAACCTCATGACATTCTGTGAGCCTGTGAGCCCAGCTAAATAGGGCTCATAAGAGTGAGAAGCACCATCTGGTCACACTGCACAAGTTGCAAAATGGTGTGGGAGGAGAGACTCCATTTGGAAACCAGCCCCACAGTGGTCTGGGTCTAATCTTTAATCCCCAAGGAACCACCAGTAATGTGGCCTTCAGCACCTGCCCAGACTTCTTAAGGAATCTTTCATCTCGGTGCTCTAGGAAGAGAGCTTAAGAAGCCAGAAAGATTTGAATTTTCAGCATAGGTAGATTTGAGGTTGTTTGGCACACCGCATTGCACCAAACACCAAGTTCAGCAAAAAGTTACAAAGGAGAAAGGCAATAAGTACTATGCTTACACTAAAAATGTTCAACTACCATACCAAAACATGTTAATTTGGCAAACCACCTAGTAGAATTCTTTTTTGTTTTGTTCTAAGGACAGGTCTGTCCAACCACCAACAGATGCACTCTCCATAAGAGAGTGTCTTGCAAGTGAGTGAGTCCGTCCTTGTCCTTCTCTTTAACAGGATGGACAGAATAGGAAAAACAAATTCTTGACCCACTTGGACCTGGATGCAGGCTCCCTCTTTTAGAAAGAAGACTAGTCACATTATTTTAAGTTCAGCTCTTTAATCCACGGCTGAATGGTTCCTTCGAATTTGCCTTATTTCAGCTGCCACAGCTGTTGCCCATCTAGTGAGTGCTACTGTCCCCAGTACAGAGGAGTTGCTGGAAATCATAAGAGGGGAGGGTGCTTCTGTGCTCAGGTACTGCTTGTGCGCTTCACATGGAAATCTAGCTGGCCACCATGAGAACAGAATGCTGGACTAGATGGACAACTGGACTGATCTGGCAGGACTATTCTTAAATTAATTTTAATCCTCCCTCTATGCACCTTAATTCAGCCACTAATGAGAAGTGATCTCACTGTCAGCCTGATTCTCTACAGATGGAAGTTAAAGGATGGTAAATGAAACAAAGACACAATCAACTACTTTTGGAAAGAGTCGCCAGCCAAGCTATGACTAGTGTTTGTGGTTTGCATCACATGAGTAATCTAGGATGAGACTATATTAAATAAGCTTGCTTCGTTTACATTTTGGGAGACAAGCATATGGCCAGGTGTGATGGAGCCATAATGTGTATTTAATAATGTATCCAGGTGGTGATATATGGAAATACAAACACACATGCATGTAAGTGGTGCATGAAGAGTGGAGATTCTGAATTGACAAACAGGATGTGTAACAGAGAAACTATTACAGAAACTACACCAAATAAATGATTATATGGTGTGTGTGTGTGTGTGTGTGTGTGTGTGTAAAAGAGAGAGGGAGAGAGAAGGGGAATTGAGGCAGGTGGAAGATGGAGCTACAGACACGATCCTTAGTTTAAGTAAGGACTCACTAGGCTCAGCTCCAAATCCCATATTCAGTGCTGGGGCTGAAGCTCTAGAAGATGTAATTAAGGAGAGAGGGTCTCTGAGCATGAACAGAACACAAAACCACAACTGATGTTACAGCAACTGCTGACAAGTGCATGCACAGAAAACCGATGTGGGTGCATGAAAAGCTGAAGCGTAAGTGGCAGCACTTGCTATCACGTCTGAACCAGCTCTAAGTGACCACAGGCCCCATCTGCATCTCCAGAATTACAGGGGAAGGACTTCTAGACTAGAAAGTAGAGATTCCAGGTAGGTTTGAGCCCAGGACTTCTCCCCACACCCCAAAAATTAAGAGTGGTGAGCCAGAGTTTCACAAGTGACACAAGGATCCTACACAGTGCCCAGATGCCAAATGGTGCCCGATAACTGTTAAACAGCAAAAGTGGCTAATGGCATATCACACATATTCCAAGAGTGGTGCATGACATGTCAGAGTGAGTAGGAGAAAGATGTATGCAGCATTATATAAATACAGCAGTTGTATACCTCCTGTAAATTATGCACCATAGGACATGTGAGGAAGCATGCATGAGAGAATTTAAAACAATGCAAAGGAGTTAGGTGTTAGATCAGGTTATATTAACTGACTTTGACACTGGGGGTACATGGAGTGTCCCTGTGCATTGGAAGCCATAGAAAACAGGATGTGCATGACTGAGATGTGCAGCATTGTATTCCATGGGACTACATGCACACAAAATGTAACACATCAGTGTTGGATGGCAGCTGTGTTCATAGGATGTCATTTGTTGTGCACTGTGTGGAACAATGGCATCTTGATGTTGAAGAGAGGGGGGCTGAAATGGTTCAAGAATTATGTCTGCATTAGATGTGCATTTGTGAGATGTTTCTTTTTCCAAGGAAATTATGCAGAGGATTATGTGTGCTGGGGGAAAGAACTAGGCGAAATAAAATGGAACAAGCAGCCGGGAGAGAGTAAGAAAGACTGGAGAGATATAGCTAGGGATGTTTCTGCTTGATATTGTGAGTCAAATGTATGATTTAATGGACATTTTCATAAGTGTTGCTTGCAACATTTTTTCATTTTTTTCGAAAAAAGAAAAGTCTCAAAGGTTATTTAAGTGTCATGTGTGTGAAAATTGCCCTTCTGTGTATGTGCACAAACACATGCCACACACTTTTAATTCCCTGGAATTAAAACGACCTAGTCCAATTAACCTGAATGGATCTAAATGGGAACCTGGGCTTAAGCGGATTCCTAGGGATCAGTCCCTGCAAAGTGTCTGTAATGCCTGCGTGTGTCTGAGATACACAGTGTGTAAAAAACTGCGTGCGTTCGTGTTTGTGTGTGGAAAGAGAATCCTTTGCTGGTTAGGATATCTGCCTTCTGGGGCTGTTGGTTCCGGCACCTGGTGCATTTAGCCAGGAACTCCGGCAGCCCTCCTTGCCCCGGGGATGAATGAATGCAGCCCGTCGAGTTTGCCCTGCCTTTGCACGCTTTACTGCCCTCCGCTGAGTTTCTAAAGATCCCGAAGAGGGAAAGCAGAGCGGAGCTGCGGCTATACCAACCGCTAGCAGAGGAGCCCCAGCTGCTTCGGGAAGGACATGCAAGGGACCCAGCCCGAGTTAAGGGCGCGGGGAGACCACCAACCACAGGAGTCTTTGGTTTGCCGGCGCAGTAAGGAAGGCAGGCGCAAATCTTTGGCACAGTGACCATGACTCGAAAATCTAACTTGCTTAGGTTCCCACCGATGGAACTTGAGTGGCCAAGGGTCAAAGTCCCTCTCTGGAAGCCTGTCGGAGAGGTGAGCGGGGAAAAGAGGAGACTGACTAATAGACCGAGCAGGGGGTACTTGACCCGCTCTTAGCAAATCATCATCATCATCATCTTCTTCTTCTTCTGCGCGTTTCCAAATGACACTACACTGACGACCCCGAACCGTGCCCTGCGCCAGCGAGCGGGAAGGAAGCCACGAGAAAACTTGCTTTGCTTTTCATCCCTTCAAGCACACATGGATGGCTGCTCCCCAGCCCCAGCCCCGCCGCGACAGAGCCCACACAGAGCCAGAGAGCGAGGAGGGCTCCTCCTGCCCCACTCGATCGCTGGAGGTGCGTGGCTGCCTAGCAAACAGAGATCTCCCAGGCAAGGGCAGAGAGCGAGGAACCAACCACTTGGTCGCAATCAGGTGCGACCGCGATCGGCCAGAAGACCATGGAGCTCTGGCGATCATCCCCGGCGGATTTACTTCAGCTGCAAAAGCGGGCAAGGTCCTGGTTCGGTCCGGGTTAGTCTGCTAGCTGGCTAGAAACTGCCTCTAGGGCTGAGACAGAGGCGCACGCAACCTGTGGGTCAAGTCCCAGAGGCAGGCGATGGGCGCAGAGGGGTTCCGAGGATTCCTGGGAGTTGGCGTGGCGTGGGCGGGTGTGCGCCCACTTGTGGGTTTCTCTCCGCATTTCCTTGAGGTAGGTCTCGTGTACCATGCGCGGGCGTCTCTGGAAGAACGCATCTGTGTATGTGACTTAGCTCGCGTATGGTTTAGCGCCACATGGCACCCCCTCGCTCCCAAGTTCACCCCCTTCCCTAGTACCAACCCTCCCGCTCCGACTGGGCGGCGAATAACGAACGGCTGTCCCTAATCTTCTACCCGCGCACCCCACCTTAGCCAACCGTCATCCGCACTGCCGAGTTATTAACATGCAGAGCAGGAGACAGGCGGGCGCCCGCGGCTCTGCTCGGACGTTCAGGGCTGGGCAGCGGGCAGAGATCGCCACCTGCTGCGGCGAGTCCCTGAAGCCTCCGCTCCGTAGGAGAAGCCCGGAGAGGGCAAATCAGCACTTGGACAGCTCCCTCCGCAAAACCTCCCCGCCTCACACAGCGCGTGCTTCCGGGGAAAGACCCAAAAACAGATCTCAAAACGCAGTGAAGACTGAGGGGAAGGCAGGGGGCAGCTGGCTCCCTAGGCCAACCTTTTCTTTTAAACAGGGTCACGCTCGTAGTTCCTTTCTGAATGTAAGGCAGACGGGGAGACCTAGTAGGGTAGCGCCCCTTGCTGCGCCCACACAGATCCCACCGTCCTTTTCTCGGCTGCAGATAGAGGTGGCTAGAGAAAGAATACCCCACCGACTGCCGAGGACCCACCGAGTTCCCTAAGACCACCACCCGCGATCTTCGCGATTCCTCCTCAGCCCCTGCGGGATCCCGTTTTCACCTCTGCGCCCGGGGAGCTGTCCCTTCAGCACCACGCCACCTGTCCCTCCCAGACGGGCTCACTCACCAGCGGCGCTCCAGAAGCCCGTGGCCAGCTGCGGAGAGGTGCTGCTCTCTCAAGTCCTGCGCGCAAAGCCCGCCTCCTGTCTCTTTCCCGCAGCCTGACGACGGCACCTCTCGAATCACTCCTCTCAAACCCTGACGCGCCTGCCCGTCTCTCCCCGCGCTCCTTGACGGAGTGGGTCGGCTCACGCTCAGGTTCCTACAGGCGGAACCTTCCTCTGCCTCCTCTGCTTGGGAACGAACGCGTGTCTTTCTCTCCCCCCTCCCCCACCCGCCTCACTCCCTTCTTCGACAGTGTTTACCCAAAGGAGGGCTTTCCTCCTTCTCCCTATCCACCCCTCCCAACCTTCTCACCACAAATGCATCGCGGCTCTGTCTTGACCTTCCAAGCATCGTCCCCTAATGAGCTACTTTATTATTCCTGTCATCTCCACCCATCTGGCTGACTAATATTAATCACGCTCCGATGCGAGAAGCAAAAACAGCGTCTACCTCGTACTGGGTGGTCACCCCTGCTGGTCCAGCAATTAGGTGCTGAGAAGAAAGGAGGGGGCATCATGATCGGGCAGGGACCTCTTCTGGGGGAAGAACCATCAGTTTATCTTCGGTGTTGGATAACAGTGTAGAGAGCTAGTAGAATTCAACTGTTCCAGCGACTAAAGTACCAAGGTAAACCCTAGTCTCTTTACAAACGGTAAACAATGAGTGCAAAAATACCTTTGTATTGGGAAAATACTCTTGGAAAGAAAGAGAAAGAAAGAAAGAAAGAAAGAAAGAAAGAAAGAAAGAAAAAAGGAGGCAGGGGAGAATCAAGCTACTTGGCTGGATTTGGGAAGCCTGCTAGTGATTTTAAAGAAAAACAAAGATCTCATTTAGGATAAATCAGAAAGAAAGGAGGGGGAAGGTTCCAATGAAATGAAACGATTCAGAGTTGGTATTCTACTCCTTGAATCACTCGATTCGATTAAACCTACCAAACAAGACACAACTCTTTCCAAACAGGAAAGAGTGCATTCCATCCATTTAAATTCAAGGTGCTATCTGGACATTTAAAATGGGAAGCCAATGAGTTCCTGTTGATGCTGGATTTGAATGTAGGAAATTGGATTCAGTCCCAGTTCAACAGGGTTCACTGGATGGATTTGGGCATGCCATTATCTTTCAATCTCAGTTTCCAATCTGTACAACTGGAATAGTAATAAATGCTCACATTATAATAGGGTTATTATAAGAAGGCAAATGCAGAACATTCACCATGGAAAGTGCTATGTAAGTAATTTCAGACCATTTTCTTTACTGCGGGGTTATTCATTCCCTCTTACTAAAAGGCTAACAAGGTGTTTGGCCACACTGGGATGCACAGAAGTCTTCTAAAACAGCTGTAAAATGAGCATAGGAGCATAAGAAACTATCTCATACCAAGTCAAGCCATTGGTCTATCTAGCTCAGTATTATCTACACTGATTGACAGCCTCTCTCCAGGGTTTCAGACAGGGGTCTCTCCCAGCTCTAGCCAGAGATACCTGGGGCTTTATGAATACACTGAGCTATGTCCCTTCCTCACCTCCAAAGGCAACTTCAATAGCACATGCAGGTTGGGCTCCACTGCTTCTGAACACATTGCATTGCTGGCGCTAACAGGAGGGAGAAGGGGAGGGTTGAGGTTTAGGGAGTTTGGGGCTGTGCAGGCATGTAATGGCAACAGCATGCAATTGGCTTCACTGCGTCATGCCACACTGTCACCAAATTTGGAATCATACTGGATTTTAGAAGGGCCAATATAGAGATCTTGACATGGGCTCATTCTGCACACCAGGAACCCCTAGACAGCAAGAGCCATAGCTTCAATTGTGGCTTTTATCAACTACAGCGTACTTAGCATAAATATGTGTCTACTTCCACACACAAAGTGAGATCTAAAACAACACTTCCAAGTCCCTAGACTGTTAAGCAGGCACAAACAAATATTTACTTTGCCAGAGGTGTCTGGATAGAAAAGAACCCATGGTATTACATGTGCAATCCATTCCATATTGCTATCTGTATAGAACACAAAGTGAGATGCTACAACCTCTGAACAAAAACTGCTTTCAAATCCTAGGATCAGCAGATCCTGGCTCAATGAGACAGAATATAAGCCACATCTTTCTGTTTGTAGCCCCACAGCCTATTCTCAGTGTCCCATCAAATGAGCAACCCTTTATTTCTATAGTAATTCTTTCCATGTGGCTGCTGTCAAAGGTTGCCACCGATGCATTCTAACGAATGAAGAAGCAGCTTTAATTGCTCATGCAAAAGTGGTACTATGGAAAACTTTTTTTGGATGGATGTAGTTATTGAGTGTTCATGGTGCCATGATGACAGAATTGTGGGGAATACGCCTTACCTGCCCAATTAAATGGGAAACATTCTCTCACTGCCCTTACTCCCTGTCCTCAATATTCCTGATAAACCAACTCCCAAATCTTGCTGTTCCGTTATGAACCGTCTGGAATAGTGTCTTACAATCAAAAGATTATTTTCCAAACATTGAATAATTAAAGTTACATTAGGCAAGAAAGGTATGCAACCTTTGGATCTCCCACACTGGTTTTCTGACAATTAATCCATAGAGTATCATCTCCTCATGTCTATGAGCTGAGCCAAGTGAATTACATTGATCAATTCTTTTTTATATATATATTTATTAATAGTTTTTTTTTAAAATTATAACATAATAAACAAAACATACAAAAAACATCACATTTCATAACATATTTTCTTATCCTTTTTGGACTTCCTCACATCTCCCTCTCCTACGTTCCAAAATATAAAAATTAATTCAGCAATTTATCACCTTGTCCCCACCTTATCTAATTTTCCAATGTTATATCTTAAATTTTAGATATATTCATTTGACTTTTTAAAACTTTTTAGTTTAGCCTAATCATTATCTAAAAGTTGATTTTTTCCTAAATTTAGCTTATCTTCATAGTTCAGTTTATCTAATTCAAAGGTGCCAAGTTGTTTGTGATCAAGCATCCTCCTTAACATTCATACAGTTTACAATATTTTTGCAAATAGTCCTTAAATTTCTTCCAATCTTCTTCCACCGTCCCCTCTCCCAGGTCTCGAATTCTGCCAGTCATCTCAGCCAGTTCCATATAGTCTATCAGTTGCATCTGCCATTCTTCCAGTGTGGGTAGATCTTGGGTTTTCCAATGCTTCGCAACGAGTATCCTTGCTGCTATTGTTGCATACATAAAAAATGTTCGGTCATTCCTTAGCACCCTCTGGTCAACGATGCCCAAAAGGAAGGCCTCTGGTTTCTTAGGGAAGGTATACTTAAATACCTTTTTCAGCTCATTGTATATCATTTCCCAGAAGGCCTTAACCCTAGGGCAAGTCCACCAGAGGTGAAAGAACGTTCCTTCACTTTCCCTGCATTTCCAACACTTATTATCAGACAAGTGGTATATTTTTGCAAGTTTGACTGGGGTCATGTACCATCTATATATCATTTTCATTACATTTTCTTTCAAAGCATTACATGCAGTGAAATTCAGCCCAATGGTCCATAACTTTTCCCAGTCCTCAAACATAATATTATACCCAATGTCCTGTGCCCACTTTATCATAGCCGATTTAACCATTTCATCTTGTGTGTTCCATTTTAACAGCAAGTTATACATTCTTGAGAGTACCTTAGTCTTAGGCTCTAACAGTTCCGTTTCTAACTTCGATTTTTCCACCTGGAATCCTAACTTTTTATCAAGTTTAAAAACTTCTTTAATCTGAGCATAATGTAACCAATCTCGCACTTTGTCTTTCATTTTCTCCTGACTCTGCAATTTCCAATTATCTCCATCTTTTTCTAATATTTCCCAATACTTCGGCCATTTGGCCTCCATATTGAGTCTTTTCCGGGCCTTAGCTTCCAATGGTGAAAGCCACCTTGGAGTTTTGTTTTCCAATAAGTCTTTGTATTTTGTCCAAACATTAAATACTGCTTTTCTGACAATATGGTTCTTGAAATTCTTATTGATCTTAACCTTGTCATACCATAAATATGCATGCCAACCAAACGCATTGTCAAAACCTTCCAGATCTAGTACATCAGTGTCTTCGAGAAGCAGCCAATCTTTCAACCAGCAAAAAGCTGCTGATTCATAGTACAGCCTTAAGTCTGGCAGGGCAAAGCCCCCTCTTTCTTTCGCATCAGTTAATATCTTAAACTTAATTCTGGGCTTTTTGCCCTGCCAGACAAATTTAGAAATATCTCTCTGCCACTTCCGGAAACACTCTGTTTTGTCCACAATCAGTAATGTTTGAAATAAGAAAAGCATTTTCGGCAATACATTCATCTTTACAGCAGCAATTCGGCCTAACAAGGAAAGTTTCAATCTTGTCCAACTTTCTAAGTCTCTCTTAATTTCTGCCCAGCATTTCTCATAATTATCTTTAAATAGACTCAGATTTTTTGCTGTTATATTTACCCCTAGGTATTTTACTTTTTTAACCACGTTCAACTCTGTCTCTTTCTGAAACCGTTCTGACTCTGTATCTGTCAAGTTTTCCCCCAATACCTTAGTTTTCTGCTTATTTAACTTAAATCCCGCTACCCGACCAAACTCTTGAATTAATTGTAATACATTGATCAATTCAGTTATGTTAATACAAAAGCACCGTCAAGGTCAGCAGCAGAATCCTGGATAACATAGTTCTAGTTTTCTCCCCCCCCCAACACCAAACAAAAAGTTTTAAAGCAAGATTTTCAGTTTGCACAAAATATAAATAAATAAAATATGATGATGATGATGATGATGATGCAGGAGTTAGATAATTATTCTGTTCATCCCCTTCAATAATTCTGACAAGTTGTATAGCTTCCCATTAATATTTGAGTTTGACATTTCTATTACAGAGCATGGCTACAATCAAACTTACCAACAAAAACAGATGAATTAACCAGCCTTTATACCAGCCTCTGTTGGTCTGCCTTCCCTGGCCCTATGCTTCCCTCCCTAAATTTATATCCCAACTGCCTGCGCAGAAAATGTTATATACATGCTAGTCCTTTTATATTTAAAACCCATCATCCTCTGAACAGCCACACCGCTGAGTCACTGTGATGAAATACGACTGTTCTGTACTTTACAATGATTTATACTAGATATCCCCAAGCTTTAATTTTTATTTACTAGCGGAACTAACAACTTGCTGGAAGGCCCATATTTCAGATGCTTTTAATGATCCATGGCCCTGCCTTAGACACTGGGAGCTAATCAGCAAAGCTAATGACAATGTGGGGATCCTTTTTTAAAAAAAAATGTGGACAGAATTAAAATGTCAAAGAAAGCAAATCTGTTGATAAAGAGGGAATGATGTTTATACATTGACCTGCTGTGTTCCCACATGTCATTTAATTTGCATTTCACTACAACAGATAAAAACCCAGTGAGTGCATTTGCCAAGGCCAGGAGATTACCTTACAGACTCAGCAATCACATCACTACAATGCATTATTTGAGATAAGCTATGTGCATTTGTGAAGGGACGCAGGTGGCGCTGTGGGTTAAAGCCTCAGCGCCTAGGGCTTGCCGATCGAAAGGTCGGCGGTTCGAATCCCTGCGGCGGGGTGCGCTCCCGCTGCTCGGTCCCAGCGCCTGCCAACCTAGCAGTTCGAAAGCACCTCCGGGTGCAAGTAGATAAATAGGGACCACTTACCAGCGGGAAGGTAAACGGCGTTTCCGTGTGCGGCTCTGGCTCTGGCTCTGGCCAGAGCAGCGATGTCACGCTGGCCACGTGACCCGGAAGTGTCTCCGGACAGCGCTGGCCCCTGGCCTCTTAATTGAGATGGGCGCACAACCCCAGAGTCTGTCAAGACTGGCCCGTACGGGCAGGGGTACCTTTACCTTTACCTATGTGCATTTGTGTGTGCGCGTACATTTCTGATCATTTGAGCTTGTGAGCAAGGATGCAGACCTGAAGATCTGTAAATGCAGGTCTCTTCTTGTTCCCATGTAACAGGGTGTGTCCTTGTGAGAGTGCATGATGATGTGAGTGCCTGTTTACATTATTTGTGAGAAATGGACGTACTCTGAAGGAGCATCTCCACCCCCATCGTTCTGCCCGGACGCTGAGGTCCAGTGCCGAGGGCCTGCCTTTTGGACGTACCTGAAGGAGCATCTCCACCCCCATCGTTCTGCCCGGACGCTGAGGTCCAGCACCGAGGGCCTTCTGGCGGTTCTCTCACTGCGAGAAGCAAAGCTACAGGGAACCAGGCAGAGGGCCTTCTCGGTAGTGGCGCCCGCCTTGTGGAATGCCCTCCCATCAGATGTCAAAGAGATAAACAACTACCTGACATTCAGAAGACATCTTTAGGCAGCCCTGTTCAGAGAGGTTTTTAATGTATAACATATTAGTGTATTTTTGGTCTTTGTGGAAGCCGCCAAGAGTGGCTGGGGAAACCCAGCCAGATGGGCGGGGTACAAATAACAAATTATAATTATTATTATTATTATTATTATTATTATTATTATTACTCTATTCGTACCTTGGTTTTTGAACAGCTTAGTTCCCGAATGTTTTGGCTCCTGGTTTGCTAGCTATTTTTGGAAGCTGAACGTCTGATGGGGATTCCTGCAGCCAATCAGAAGCTGCAATTTGGTTTTTGAACATTTTGGAAGTCGAACGGACTTCTGGAACGAATTCTGTTCGACTTCCAAGGTATGACTGTATATGGTTTTTATACTTTGACTGACAAAATGACCATCACTATGATGGCCTCTCTGTGTGAAGGAAATCCTGCATATGGCAGATGAAGTATTGTACAAAGAAAAACATTATATCCTCCCATGTCCCTGTTTGGAGTGTAGGCACCTAGTGGCAAGGATAATGGCAGATTTTTCAGTGGGAAGGCTTCTTATTGCTGCATGCTGAAGACCTGTGGAGAAGCAGAGCTGTTGCATCTACCTATGGGAGGTGGGGATGGTCCTCTGAGTGGGAGTAATGGGTGGGTATTTTGTTGGCAAAGGGCTAGCTGGGAAGGGACAGGGTGAGGAAAGGGCTCTATAGTGCTCTGGGGCATCTTATGCCACACAGGCAGGCTGGACGTACATGCTGGAAGGGTTAGAGCATGCCATTCATGGTTAATGAGCTATTGTAAATGCCATATCTTAACATGACACGAGGAACACAGACAACATCATATGCCATTTGGAAACAAATCTTAAATTCTCTGCCTGATTCCAAGGAATGTGCACAGATTGCTTACAATATCTGCTTTTCCCAGGCGCCATCTGTGACTCAAATCAAAATACACTCAGTTAATTGATGGATTAATCCAAGAAACAAACTTCAGTTCTTTATGATGAAGTGCTTACTAATTTGTAGTACTACATGAATAACATTGCGGTCGTAGTAGTTGTTGTGGTTGCAGTGTAATCTGTGAATCTAAAGTACCATGCACACTGATGGCCCTATATTAATGTAGTAGTAGGCATGTATGCATGCGTAAGTTGGTAGTGCATACCCACATTTGTGGTATATATTGTTGACGCAAACAGAATATGCTGTGGAAGTTTCTATACCAATATGCTACTGTGTTTTATTATACCCTTTGTTGAGTAAAACAATTCCCAAGCCCCCAAGAGGCAGTTCACGCAGTGTCAGGAGTGGGTGTAATTGAGTGATAGACCTGGGAGTCTTTGACTTTCCTCACTAGCATTGTATGTAGTCCCAAGAGCACAGAGGATTGTGCTAAAAGGCAGGTCAGGACTGGAGCAGGCTTCTATCTCCCCATTCCCCAAATGGCTTTCCCTTCTGACTCTGCAGAAAGCTGCTGGTTCAAGCTGGCCTTTAGATATGATTCAGATCCAAAGAGCTGCTGAGGTGCATGCCAATGCCTTGTGCTAGCCTGGTGCAATTTCAGACTTTTCCACAGTTTGAACAGGTGACTCTCATCTCATATCACAAGCTGCCTTTGGAAGTCCCTCCAGTTTCAAAAGCAGTTTGCCACACAGCAGAGCAGACTACTGCTAAAAGAAAAGGCAAGTCTAAAGCCCCCTTGGGCTCGTGCAACTTGTTTCACGGTTCTTTGGATCCTGGCTTCTATTCATCATCCACTCATTTATTCATACAATTTATATCCCACCTATTCCCCACAGGGCTCAAGGAAGCTCTTACCCAGAAACTCACAGTACCTTCAGTATAGATATAAAAAACCAAAACCAAATCACATTCCCTGCTTTTCTCAGCAGGGAAATTGGCTGCTCTTCTTTCATGTAAGGGGCTTCCAGTTCCAACCTTCTGCCTTGGCATAATCATTACTTGAGACTTCTACTTAGAATGTGTCTGTATCAGTACATGCTCTCACTTTCCATCTCACTACTTCCTAGTTTGCCTCCTCATCACTCTCCTCTTTGTTCCTGGACTGCTCTTTGCACACGTGCAGCATGCTTGCATAAGATCCAGGAGAGGAATGACAAGGGATACAACATAACAAGGGGGAAATGTGATGCTTGAGGCAGCAAGCGAAGGTTCCTACTTGACAGTGGGCACTGCAGCATTTCAAGGTACCTATTTGCAAGTAGAGTCATGCATGGGTAGATACTGGAAATCAAGCCTTATGAGGAAAAGTTGAGGGGGTTTGGGTATATTTAGCCTGGAAAAGAGGAGTCTGAGAGGGGAGAGGATAGCTGTCTTCAAATACTGTACCTAAAGGGCTGTCACATGGAAGATGGAGCAAGCTGAACCCTAACCAATTGCTTCAAGGTACAAGAAAGAAGATTCCGACTAAACATCAGCAAGAACTTTCTGACCGATGGTAAGACCTGTTCGACAATGGACTGGAAGGTGATGGGCTCTCATGCGCTGAAAGTTTTTAAGCAGAGGTTGGATAGCCAGCTGTCATGGATGATTTAGTTGTGATTCCTGCATTGCAAGGGACTGGACCAGAAGATCTTTGGGATCCCTTCCAACTCTACAATTTGATGATTCAAGCTTGCCAGCTCATTTGACAAGCAAAAGCACAACAAAATCTCTGCCTGGACTTGGCATAAAATTAATAGCAAAGTGGGAATGTTAGTAGTTCATGGGGAGAAGGTTGGAAACTGAGCTCTTGTTAGGGACACCACTGGGATGAAGTGAAACATCCCAGACACAGACATACCACAGCAGCAAATAATTTGTTAGTCATCTATCAGCCAGTTTTCTATGAGAAACCATGATATGGAGAAAGGGCTACTCTGTAATAAAGAAGAAGGAGCTAGTGATCATATTTATTTTTCTAGGGCAGGCAAGAGGGAGATGAGAAAAAGGACTCCATCAGCTAGTGTTGTAACCTCAGGCTTGCCAACATTTCAATTCTCTACCTTCAGCCAATGATACTGTTGCTGCTGGAGCATTTTGCTTAATGACAGGTGCCTATGGCATGGTTGAGTAGGTAGAGCAATCAGTGGGCAATGAAAGCATTGATCCTTCTGGTAATGGCTGAAGACTCGAAGCATTCATGGTGACGTGCACTCGTGAAGGGGGGATTGTTAAAACTGGGGAAGGGTCTCAGCACTGCACAGTATCCAAGAGTACTACTGCCACTTCACTACCTCCCTCTCTGGCTATCAGGCTGAACTGTCAGAAAACATCAGTCTAACAAAGGCTATAATCTTCCTGAACTAGCGAATCAGTGTCAGAACATTTAGTGCTCAGAGGCAATAGGAGAAACTTTGGAGGGGGGGGGGAGAGAAAAAGGAGGAGGGCCAGAGATGGGGTTCCATTTTGCACACACTTAATGGAACAGAAATAGCACAGAAAGAAGCTAATCACAGGGACAAGTGGGGGAATGATCTTGCAATTACCTGCTCTGTCAGCTTCCCAGACACATTAGGGGCTGTTTGCAAAAAAATCTCTCTAGCTCTCTCTTAATTTTTTAAAACACTCTTAAATGCCATCTTCTTCCTCTGTCCCAGGAGCAGGAACTGGCTGAGCAGCTGTGCAGGGAAATGTGACCTTGGCAGAGTTGGGGAATGGGTTAGAGGCAAGTTGGCCAGGGAAGGAAGCAGCAACAAGAAGAAACAGGATGAGGGTTGTGCCACTCAGGATTGGATTATGTTAAGTTTGCATCCCATTGGCCAAACACTTTCAAAATGCAGGTTTGGTCACAGTGTACAAAGGGAGCCTCCCCCGACTGAAAAGAAAAGGGGCTGAAGTGAGAACCACCTGGTTATGTAACTCTCATTGGTGACAGGCAGGCTTATGCAAGAGACCAGTGTCCTCTGACTTTCTGAGCCTTTGCAAAATATGAGCGTCTCGGTGACCCTGCAAAATGCTTTCAAATGGATTGCTGCCTTGAATTCCCGACAACTCACACAGGCATCCCAGAAGAATCCATTGACAATTAATGTCCAGTATGCCAACTTAGAGGTCCACAGGAATATCTACAGGGTTGCATTCCCCTTATACCCATCTCTAGATCAACATTGTGAAGCAGAGTCACTAAAGCAGTGTCAGTTTCAACCCCTCCCCAAGGAGAATCCAAATTGGAACAATTCCAGATACTCTTAGGGTGAAACTAGACATGACGGGGCAGTTATTTTAGTATCTATTTATTGTATTCACATCTCACCTTTTCTCAAAGGATCCTGAGATGGTGTACATGGTTATCCCCCTCCTCATTCAATCCCCAATACAGCCCTGTGAGGTAGGTTAGGCTGAGAAACAGTGACTGGCTCAGTGTCACCCATAAAGAATTATGTTGTTCATGTGGTTGGCCCATTTCAAAGTTGAAAGCAGGGAGTGGTGGTGGTGGTAGAGCAGGTCCTAATTTTTACAACAAAACGCATATGCAGATGAGAGCGCTCTTTCAGGGCAGATCCTTTCCTCCACAGTCATGCTCACTTCTGGCAAGGTGTTGCAGGGTGTTGCCCTTTGTTTTATTGGAAGGCAGGCAGACCCAGCTGTAAGGTTAAAGCAGATCCCTTTACTTAAGATGATCAGCCATTACATGTTACAAACGGAAGCAAGGATGGGGAAAACAGAAACTAAACTCACAATTTAGTGAAGCGCCCCCCATGCCCCCCAGCATTAGTCCTTTAGTGGCTTTTTCTTTTCAGTACAGTTCAGATCAGTACAGTCTACTACAGTCTGATAATCTCATGCCAAAATTCTGAGTCCGTCTCAGGTGGCTTTCAAATCTGCAAAAGGACAGATTATCAGACTGAATTAATCTGATGAATTAATCTGATAGCAAAGATAGCTTTTACTGAAATAGGTAGATGTGCTATTCTAATGGAAACTCTGGAGGGTAGGACCCGAACCAATGGCTTCAAGTTACAAGAAAGGAGATTCCCACTAAACATCTGGAAGAACTTTCTGGACTCCCTTGGAAGGTGGTGGACTCTCACTCATTTGTGGTTTGTAAGCAGAGGTTGGATGGCCATCTGTCTTGGATGCTTCAGCTCAGATTCCTGCACAGCAGGGGGTTGAACTAGATGACCATCAGGGTCCCTTCCAACTCTGCAATTCTATGATTCTATAGGTGTTGCCTTTGCTGTATTTCAATGCCAGACCATTTGAGCAAGAGAACAGAAAGCACTGCATATAAGAACAAAAGCCCCACCCACCTAAAAAAAACAATCAATCCAGCAATCATCAACACATTCATTGTTATG